>NC_133157.1:189436067-194436067 GCF_040802235.1 Manis javanica
AGCAACCCACATCACGGGGCTGTCCCTTCCTGATTATCCCTCATCAATCCCTATTACCACTCCAATTACACAGCTCAGGGTTTAAAACCTCTGATTCCTTGTCTACTGTCTTACATTGTAAAGAAAATACACACAAGCTTTGTCATCCTGAGAGCCGACCAAGGACATTTTGGATATTTTGAAGCAGTCAAGGAATACAACAGTAACAGGATACCTGGAGGAGCAAAAGAAGATGGCACTGTCAGTCAGCATTCAAGACCTAAGGCTTACATGAACCTCACATGCCCAAGTGGTGCACAGCCATGATTCAAGAGCACGCCTCTCTCTCATGCATCCTCTTTAGGTTACCCAGCTCTATGTCATATGACATGTTTGCTTCCATAGGGTTGTGCTTAATGCCTGTTTAAAATTATTACCTCAGGATAAATGCAAATGAAAAATAGTTAGGGTATGTTTTATCTAGAGATGACTCACATCCTTATGTTCCCCAGAAATAGTCTCACATCTGAGCCATTCTATGTCGCTAAAGTGAAGTTCTCTTTACAAGTAGTTGCGCGTATCTGTAAGCAGAGTACTATGCATGAATATTTGTCTGAATGTTTACATTACCAAGAAATTTCAAAATATTCAAAGAAACACCAAGGGTGTTCTACTTCTCTTTTAGATAAAGCGATTCGAGACTCAAGAAAAGGTGCTGTGCTGTCTGCAGAGAAATATGCATGTGACAGTGAAGTACACACGAGTTAGGTAATTCCCCAGTGTTGTAAGCATCACTAAAGCTGCGATTGTTAGCTATGTAGACTTTGTGGACTATACTGTCTTATTGGCAGATATAGACAAGATAACTCATTTGGCCCCTCTCCTGTGATTTGCCATATTTGATAAACCTTAGATATTAAACTATGAGAGGTGTTGCATAAGAGTTTCATTTTATGTCTCTATTCAGCAAGGCAACACATGTGAATCCTCCTCCTGTTTCAATTTTGAGAATCACTCTATTTTCCTCACTCTGGTGTTGAGGTCTGCAAGGATCCTCTTTTACTGTTTCCTTTTAGGTTTCTGTGAATATTTTCTTACTTATTCAGTAACAGACTTAGAATGCCCTTTAGCATGAGGTCTACAAACTCATATATTTAGGAAGATCTCTCGCAAGGATTTGTAATTCATTGCTAACTGAAAAAATGAATAGAGAATTTGTGATTTGCTAACAGTATTGGTTGAAAATCTGAGTATGTGCCCTTTAAGAAAGAAATGATACAGTTGCTTTTAGACAACTAGTCTACCAGGGGTTGAAAAAAATCTTGAATTGAATTTTTAAAGTTGGTATATCATTTTATTTTAATAGCACCTTCCTTCCCTATAAAATAATTTTTAAAGCTCCTATTTAGATAATGAGACTCCCTGTGGATGTAAAATAGCAGTTAATTTAAAGATTTTAGTTAACAGACAATATTATAGAAAGCGGCTTTAAAAAGATATGGTGAAGGTTTCAGAAAAATATTTAAGATGCATATATATATCTCCAAATTCATCAAGTGTACACATTAGAGATATATAGTTTTGTGTGTCTACTATACCTCAATAAAGTGGCTTTAAAATTAAAAAATAAAGTGTAAGGAGACACTGCCAAAATATTCAATGGTCATTTTATCATGAATATACAATTTGAGTCACTTTTAAATCATGCAAACTTTGTTATGGGTGGAAAGTGAATTTTCAGCTGTGTTGGCAGGAAGGAAACAAGCATCTTTGCTGTTCTGTACACTACATGACTCCAAATCGTATTTCCTTGGATTTCATGTACATCAAGTAGGTCGTCCAGCAATGTGCAGCTACATTAAGGCTTCTGATGAGGCCCTTCAAGGAAAGAAAGCCAAATGTCCCTCATCTCCTTTTCAAAAATTTAGCATCTTCATAAACACCTGGAAAGATGGTTCTTCCACAGAAATTTCCCAACCTATGCACAAATTTACAGTTGTTATTGACAAAGTGTTAAAGATGATATGTCACTTTGATTTACTTCCCTATGAAGAGATTTTTTAAGTATTAATGTTTAAACATCTTCCTACTTTTTAGCATAATATTTTTTTCTCTAGTGAAATTGTGATAGGCCATGATGGTTAAAATTTTAATGAAACTAATGTAGAAATCAAACCACGTCACAGATGCCAAAGTATCTATGAGCTAAAGTGGAATCCCCTAAGAACAGAGACCATCACAGGAATGGGAACCTGAATAAAAGCTAACTCTGGAAACTTCTAGTATATCTCTGCAGTTTAGACATTTAGAAACATATGCCAAGTTAATATTTATCAGTGTGAATGGTTTTGACCTTGAGCCTCTGGTACATTTCAAAAGAGTTTTAATTTACTTCATTAACACTAGCCCTGATGGATATCACATTCCTGAAGAGCAAGTTTGGCATCTTTTGAAAAGTAAGCCAATAAAAATAAGGATTTTTTTCCAATCCTTATTTTAGAATACAGAACAAATAGTTGGCATTTATTAATTTCTTTCATTTCTTCCACACTGTGAAATAAAATGGCAAGCATATTGATAACTGTTCAGACAAACCCATGAGTCACATTATCACCACTGCACAGACTCCCTAGAAGAAGAGTAAAAAGTTAATAAACACTTGAGGATTTATTGATGCTTAGGTTATTTATTGGATTTGCCAGTGATTGGCTACACATGGAAGAATATTGCACAAGAACATTGTAATTTATTAGACAACTTCACTACCCAAATATTGAATTCTGCTTCTTTACACAAGGACTATTTCTTCTGCTTATACAATGCAAGTCCTTACAGACATTTGCTCTATCAGTAACATCTCTAATATTTTTAATGAACACCAGATAAAAATATCAGTCACTCTTCACATTGAATAATGAACTGATGTAACTACTATTATTTTATCAATTAATAGTTTGCATCTGGTCATTAAGTATTTCAGAGTTTTTTTCACACAAAATTCTTCATTCAGCTAAAATGTGTGCATATACACATAAGATTTTGCATATAATTTTAAGGTACTCATGGTCCTCCTGAAGTCCATCTTTAATAGGCTTCTTTTATGTTCATACTTCATATTGGGTAGAAAAAGGGATTTGTACATATGACAATCTTAAGCATAACTCTGAGAAGATTCCCTACCAAATTCTCTTTATATTTCATGAGAAGACACTGTGATGTTCACGTAACTTTTTGTTGTGGATGTTGTCAAATGATCTTCTATTGAATTATTTTCCTCTGTAGTTCTTAACTAGCTGGGCATTCTACCATACTGCTGCTGATGTCATCAATGATATCATGGGGATAGCACCCATCAACATTGCAGCCCACAAAGTGGGCATTTCCCAGGATCTCTTTATGTTTCTAGAGAGTTCTCTGGGCAAAGATCCATGCTGCCTTTCTCAGGCAGTATGGACAATCTCATCAAAAGTGTTGTTTCCACTGTGCTTAATGTTTTTCTGCTTTGTTCCATTTCTGGGTGGTTCCTTGAGAGTTTGGATGTTGAGGACAAAGGCAGAAGGTACCACCTCCATCTGAGCCTCTCCATTCTAAGTGGTCCATTTCCCTGTAACCCTGACCCTTCTAGTCACTGCTTGGCATGGTAATATCATCACCAGCTTCTTTTGAAGACAGATCCAGGGGCCAGGGCACATGGGGCACCAACTTCCCCACTAGTGCCCTTTAGATATATGACTTTGCTCTTATTGGGGTCTAACTTGGGAGGTTTGGCCAAGGCAGTTGGTGTAGGATCCCAGACATGGGATCATTGAAGGACCTTGGCCTCCTCTGATCAGAAAGTCCTCCACATAATTTTTAAGTATTCATCTTTTGTAGTGGAGAGAAATTTCTTGTAAGCAAATATTATAATAATATTTCATAAAAATATTTATCTTCTTTATAATTTCGCTGTGCTCCAGAACATAGCAAAGAACCTAGACAAATGAGAAAACAGACACAAAGCATCTAAAATTAAATGCATTTCAATAGATGCAAGTACAGATTTGCTTTAAACAAAAACTTAGATCCACAGAAGTTCTTGTATTTTAGCCTAACACTTTATTATTAGAGGAGTCCCTCAGATATTCACTCAGAACTCGTATGTGTTCTCTTCATTTAGGCAGAGCCTATATAGACTGGTTAGTTGGCTTCCTAGCTTACCCTGGGCTAGAACATGAACTGTTTGTTTGCAACAGGCATACTAGCAAGATTAGGAAGTGAACAGCAAAAAAACAAAAACAAAAAATCACACAAAGGAAACAAAAAATTTAAGTGCCAGGTCCTTAAGGAGTAGAGTGACTCCCCCAGGAACCCTTGAAAACACTTCTGGAAAACAACGCATGCTTCAGATGATTCTCTGTTCTCTGACCTGACCTCAGTTTAAGGAGAAAAAGGGGAAAGAAAAGGAAATACTTCAGATTTTAGTAGGACTTCCATTCAAGAGTGGTCAAGTAACAACGTTTGGCCTTTAACATGGTAGCTAATATACAGATCAAACAACTCAGTCATTGATTACTTAACTATGTAGATTAGGAAGTAAATGAAATGCAGATGTAATCTTTTTGCCCAGTTATTTGATGCAAACTGTGTATGTCTACATGAGTACTTAAATTGCATTAAAGTTTTCTGTGCTATTTCTAATGTTTAGTAATTTACTTACGTTGTTCCCATCTACTGGGATTATATTTATGAATATTCATGTTTATAGTGAGAAATATACAAGCATATAGGGGATGCATACTTGGCTGCAGAACCAGAATTCCCTGTAACCTGTTTTGTAGAAATATTCCATTTGGATAAATTTTCCTTTCAGTTCCTGAGAGAACAGTTTTGGCTGTCTTCCTGGTTGATACCTTTGATTACTCATATAAACAGTAAAGACACTTTGCAGTTATAGTTTTTCTAGGGCTTCTGGATAGATACGCTTTTAACAGCTTCTTTCAAGTCTTCTTAAGGATGTTTCAGAAATGGAAAGTTAGAGTTTGGTGCAAAAAAAGTCGACAGTTTTAAGGAAAGCACTGCCAGTATAAATAATGGATGTCATGTTTTCAGGTCTATTTGAGGAGGCTGGATTTTTATGTTTCTCTCTACAGGTTTGCTTCCTTATTTATAACCCCCTTTTTTTTGCCCTGTATCTTCACCCTCCCCTAGATATTATTGTATTTAGCTTTAAATTACTGAAAAAAATATCCCTTAATACTGGTACAGTCTGGCTAATGGACCTAGGTCAAAATAATTGATCATGAAGACAAGGAAATCCACTCAAATCCTATCTTTATGCTTTTCTTAATTTCATTACATGCTTCACAGACAGTCAGCACTGGTTTCAGAAGTGACAACTATTACTCAGCATTTAAATCCATTTGCCTCGTGTAGGTCTGTTCTATTAGAAGTAAAACAGTTCCCAAACACATTTTTATCATCCTCTTCCCTGTCTCCTTCAAAGGTTAAAACACAGAGGAAGGGTGAAGAGAAGGTACAAAAAGAATTGGCCAATATAAATATGAGAGATATTAGTTAAAGCCAACATAGTAGTGTTTATTCTAATGTAATATGAAGGATAAAGCAATAAAAAGATAATAGTAAATCGTTTTCACAGCAAGAAATACACCCTAAAGCCAAATAACATTATAAAAATAATAAAATTACCTTTAATTATGGGTGTGCAATTCTATATTATTAAATACCAGGGAAGCCCAGCACACTAATGTATAAATATAATTATTTTAGTGTTATGGAAAATAAACACAAAGCAATTTTCTTATAGAGCCTAAGAAATACAGTAAAAATCTTAAATATTCATCTGTTTTATTTCTTCATTAAATAGTTACTGCATGCCCACTGTGTGCCAAGTATTGTATATCACATACAGCAGTGAACTTCTTCCCTGAGGAGCTTATATTCCCATAGCAATGACATGATAAACAAATAAATGGGTAATATGTATATTGGAGAAAAATATTTCAGAGAGAAGAGTAGCACACAAAGGAGGTTTGAAATTTAAAATTGGGTGGTGAGGGAACACCTCACTGAGAAGGGGACATTTGGGAAAGTCCAGAGATGCTAACCATGCAGCTGTCTTAGGCAAGAGTGTCCCAGGAAGAGGCAAGAATGCTCTGGCACCATCCCTGGACAGCAGGGTGGCCCAGACTGGCTGGACAGAATAATGGAGGAGGAGAGTGTACCACAGGGAGCAGAGGACCCAGCAAAGGAAACTGAGGAGAAGCAGCCGGTAAGGATAGAAGAACACGAGGACAGTGTGCTGAGCGGAAGCCAGGACAGAACATGTTTCAGGGAGAAACTGCTCAATTTCTCTGATATTCATGTAAGACAAGATCTAAGAAGCAACCCTTAGATTTAGCAATGTCTTTGGTGAGAACGACAAGATCAAAATCCTTATAGATGTGGGCTTGAGCACCTATTGGAAGCCTGATTAGCAAATAGCAAGCAGAGATGCCTCTTTTAGGAGTTTTGCTTTAAATGGGAGTAAATAAACAAGAATTGAGTTGTGTGAGTCAAGGGGCATTTTCTTATTATTTTTTACTATACAAAAATTATGGTATGTTTTCATGCTGATGGTAATGATCCAGTTAAGACTGAAAAAATGATGTTTGAAGGAAAGAGGGCATCTAATACCCAGTTTGGGAAGGTGGCCTTAAATAAGAGCATGGTGGGCATGTCCATGATAATAGTCATGGGAGCAGATTATATGGACATTGGTGCCTGTTGTTGAGTTGATGTGGAAGTGGAAATTGAGTTCTCTTTTGATTACTAGTTTTCTTAGTGAATGGGGAAACTAAGTTGAGGGAGAAGGGATGGGGAATGGGCATTGGAAGAGTGAATGGTGTTGGGAAATGTGACATGATTGCTGGGAAACACTACTGACCCGCTTTATATCATCGGTCATGAATTTGAAATGAGTCTGTTAGAACTGTTGTGTTTTCCTTTAGCTAGTTTACTGCTAGGTGTAAATGCAGAGTAGGTGAGAAGTTGGATTGAACACAGTTAGGGTTTTGCCAGACTAGCCCAATAAAGTAAGAGTGAGTGAAGGAGTGGAGGATATTGGTAAGGAAGGGCTTATGATAAAGGACACCGTGTTTAAGCTGGGTAAACAGGGGAGTTAAGGACATGAGGGGATGAAGAGAAATGGAAAAAAAGTGGCAATATTGCATTTTAAGTCCTAGTGAAGTTTGTATTGTAATGAAAGTTCTAGAAAGAGTTCATTAGCATGACAGGAGCCATAGTTTGAGAACGGGATGTTTTGAATTAAAGTTATAAAAGAAAGGGTCAAAATTATTGGCAAAAAGAGGTGTAGAGAATGAGTGGCTGGAGCTAGGATAGACAGCAAGATTATTGGGGGTCAGCAAGAAAGGGGGTCAAGGAGCCCAGAGTCAATATGATTGTCTACCTGGGTATTATAGATTTCACAGTTACCAAGAATTAAATCAGGAGCAGTATAGGAGAAGATCAGGAACTAAGCTAATGACCTGGGATTCTTTAAATGACTATGGCAAGCTGTGATAGCATGGTAATATGAGATTCAAATGCAGGTTTAGAGTGGGGAAGGAGAATAATCTGCAATGGGAAGTAAGGGTAAGTATTCCACCCTGAGGTTAAGTGACAATAAGTTCATGAGAGTGAAACCAGCTACAACTTGAGAAAGAGCAGGGAGCAGAGTGAATGCTCACAGAAGAGGTTGAGGCTATGGAAGATTTTGCTGGTAATTTCCCTTGAGTACCAATGGGAGGGTTTTTTGGGAGTTGGTGAAGAATGAGAGAGAAGATGTCAGTTAAACAGTATGATGATTATAGTATGAGGGTGAGGGTCATGGGAGTCCTGGGCTTCTAGGCATCACAGATAAATGCTGAGATAAAGGTGACATTAAGACTACTTTTTTATCTTTTTTTTAATTGAGATACAATTGACATCTAACATTATCCTATAGCAGGTGTAAAACATAATGATTTGATATTTGTATATATTGCAAAATGATCACTGCAATAAGTCTAGTCAATATGCGTCACCACACAGGATTAGTTCTGATTGTGTTAGAACTCGGAGAGTGGTGGTGGGTCTGTGAGTGTCAGTAAGGAACAGCATGGGCCTGGCCAGGATCGTGCAGGGTCCTGGTTCCTTCACTCCCCTAACAGTGGTAGGGAAGCAGGAAGAGCTAGTCTATGGGAAACACTCAGATCTCTGGGGTTCTCTTGACTCCCTTTGCCCAGACAGTTAAAAAGGCCCTGTGTGCTTATGATTCTTCAATTCCAGTGTCTATATACCAACTCATTTATTGGAGCAGAAGCTCACAAGAAAATGCTCTTCCTTTAAGGTTGCTTTTTCACCTACCACAAAACAAGAATGAATATATACTGCCCTCTTTCAAGCATGTATTTTTAATGTGCACAATCCACAATGACCCAGTTTTCTTCCATCAGCCCAAGCTTCATGTGTTCATAGTGTTCTTTTATCATTCTCTATTTATTTCAAAGTGCATTTGTTTTCCTGAAGGGCAGCTATGAAAAATAACAATAATAAATATTTTAATTATTACTGAAAGGGCATTGTGGACTTTTTTATCCTTCAATGTAGGTGATCACTTTTAAGTCAAATCAAATGAGCCCCAGACCTTAAAATCATCATAAATACACATGTTGTTGACATGCAAATAGAAAAACTATGAAAATGATGTCCTTTCTTTTCTGACTTACCTACAGAGCTAGGATTGGGCATGTGAAGGTACATTGACTTCTTCCCTCTCTGGCTCTTTATCATTCTTTTTACAGCTATCTGTGGAAGTATGTATTCTCTTAAACAATTTAGCCATGGGGCATAAAGTATGCTTGGGCACTTCACCTATAGCAGCACTTCTCCCCACAGGGCATCATGTTCCCAGCACTAGGATCTATGGTCCCATCTCTACCCTGGGTGGCCAGGAGGTCTCTTACCTATAGTTGTATATGCATTCAGCACAATTGTGTTACACTTCAGCTAGTTGCTGAGGATGTAATATAGATCCAAAATAGATTAAGTCCATGTTCTCATGGAGGTTACTGTCTAACCAGACAGACAGTCACAAATTGAGTCCATCATAGAAAAGAACATGGTTCTTTGATGATATGTAACGAGGTAAATACACCCAGACTGTGTGTAGATTTCCATGGGTATGGGTATCTGTGTAGACGGAGGGGGTCAAGGAAAGCTTTCTTGAAGTAGTAATGATTGCCTGGGCTGAATTTGAAAAACAAACTTAATCAGATAGGAATTGAGTGATTTTAGCTACAATAGCAGGTGCAAATGGAGTATGACAGCAAGTGGATAGTATATTTGAAAAATTTAAAGGAGGTAAATGTGGCTGGAACATGGACAGAGAAATGACTTGGTGGCAGCCTGGGCTGTATCACTATGCATGAACAGTCGCATCTTGGCTATCTCCCCACTTCATGTAAACACTGTTTGCTCCTCTTTGGCAGTTCTTGGTGTGGTGAATCCCAATTCTCTTAATGAGTTTAAGGGAACAGTAAAGATTGTACATATGTTACTTCTTAAGTATCTGTAGAACTGCCACCCAACAAGCTCTAAATCTTCTTTTCATAACCAGCTTGAGTTTCACATCCTATTCATATCAGCCCCCTTAGTTTTTTATGTATCCTTATACTACATAACCCTTAACAAATTGAATTACAGCATTGGTTTTCTGCATTATATTCTTTAATAGAGACTGTATTGTATCATTCTCTACATCACAGAATGATGGCCTAATAGTAAATTAGCTCAACTTACTATTGCTCAATAAATGCTGACGGCATTGCATTGACTTAAACATTTCAGATTGTTCAGAAAAAGGCATCACAACGAATATCTTACAATCTCATGCAGGTGTTTACTGAAAGAAAAGCAACAATAACAACCAAAAAATATAACTATTCTTAATAAAAGAATATATACAAAAATACTTTGAGAAAATAATTAAGTAAAACAACTTACCAAAGTTATCTTGAATTTATGTATATTATGTATTATAGCAAAACATAGTTGTCCAGCTATAACTTTAGAAAGCTATGCTTTCAGAATAGGGTATTATCCAGAAGTTGTCACTTATTATGAATATTTGAGCTTGCTTAGCTTCTAAGAATTGAGAATCATTTTTGAAAAAAGGCTTAATGTTGTATAATTATCATGAGTTTTTTATTAATCCCCATTGTGTCCAATCATACATGGGAGAATGACACTTCTATCTACAGAATTGTATACATGCCCAACTAAATAAAAATACTTATTTGAAAAAGAGACTTTTGAAGTGTGAAAGCTATGTACTGAAAATATCTCTCATCCCTTTTGGAGTGTCTGGGTAAATGAGTGGTAAGGACTTATTAGAAGGTCTTGGTGCCCCATTACAGAGCAAAGTTATAGAGTCTAATGTGTCAGATAAAACTTTTTGACCCAGTTGTTGGGACTTTTACAGCTCCTTTCAAAACAATAGAATGATATAATTCCTGATGTATTTATGCCAGGGATGTGTGAAGGAAATATGCCACTGGAACTGCCATTATTTTGTTATAACTGTTGAAGTTGAACTTTCGATGGGAATGTTAAACCTTTTCCAGTTACATAAAATACCAAAGTAATAACAAATGCTCACTTGAAATGTTCTTGTTTCAGTGGCACACAGGTGCCAGTCATAAATTACTGACTTTAAGAAAGTTATGGGAATATTTTGTATTCCCCAGAATAATCTGTATTCTCTTATTGTGTGTGTATATGTATGTCTACATGTGTGTATATATGTATATGTGTGTATATGTGTCAGTGTGTATATATGTGTGTATACATATATGTGTATATACGTGTGTGTGTGTGTGTGTGTTATTCTCTTTAACGTTGGTGGTTGTTCTTGTTTTTGGTGAATTTTGACCCAGTGGGTATAGCAAATCTGATCCCCAACTTCAGTTCTTCAGCAAATAATCATTCAACCCTAAATCAGAAATAGTCGTCTCTGATGCCCTTTGTTAGGGCAGACACAATCTTTATGTTGGCCCAAGGAAACCACAGTTCTTGCAGGTACCAAATATCCCCTTAAAGACATTGTCAGTTTGTCGATTTGTCCTGCCATTCCTGGACTAGAATTAAAAATAAAACTGGTTATGAAAGTAGTAGGTGTGTAAAATAATGTTAGGTTCAAAACATTTTATGTTTCTCTGAAATATATGGATGCTTGAATGAACTCAAAGGGTCTGTGACACAGGGAAAAAAACATTTAAATACCAATTAAGATATTTTTTTCTTATTTCAGCATATAAAGACAAGGAAATGTAATGGTTTTAATAATTAAGGATGCAGACTAATGCACACATTTTACAGTATTAATAAAAATGTCCTGTCATCATCTCTATTTTTAAGAATGAAGAAGGCATTTCCTTAACGCACTTCATTGCTCCCCTTGCCAGCTCTGTTCAGGCTCAGAATTTGATAAAAACATTTCCAAATAGTAAAAATAAAAAATAGCATTAAAATTGATTTAAGTTCAGCTTTCCAAATCAGTTAACCCAAAGGCTAAGTGCTCCTGCACTTGACCTGAGGGAGAGTTTGGTCCGCTTTCATAAGACCTGAGTGTAAAGAATAAAGACAGCATTTTTCTTCGTCTCTTTTTTAAAGAAGCCACATGTAATGTTCTCTGAGTTAAGTTTTACCATTCATAATGAATGCAGTCTCGCCATTCAAATGCGACCATAAGTACACAGAAGATAAGAATTTAATTAAATGTAGATTAAAACCAAACAGGAAAACACACTAGCTGATAATTTTATCCCATCCTCTGGCCATATTTTTTATACTTCCTTCTTGTTCTTCTTTGGGCTATAGCTTATCAACATGCCGATAGTACCATAACTCATTACATCTGATGGTGCAGTGGAAATGTGCAGGCTCTGTGCTTGGATTTCCAAGGCACTTAAAATGCAAAGCATGTAAATGTCTCTGTTAAATATAGTAGTGTAGTAACACTGGTGAAAAGGAAGTGATTCTGAAGAAATCCTTAAACCTCTCACAAGATGCATTAGTATTGCATAATAGCAAATGGAATTTTCAAAGTGGAACCAATTCATGCATTCCCACATCTAAGATGGGCTTAAAATTTTGAGGTTGAGTTCCTTTACAGTTGGTGAGTTTGAGTGTCAATCAACTTGCTTAGTTTACTTCAATGTATGTAGATTTGATTACATAAGCATTTATATTATATCTCTTCATAGGAGACCTGTGTTTTTTCCATTGTTCACCAAATGTGCAACACAATATCTTTGTGCTTGAATATTGTTCTCATTACTCACATAAAACATTCCTAAATCATCTCATATTATTATTATATAATCTGAATCTACTGGGATTCTGAAGGTAAGAGGCCACAAAACCTCAATGGTAAAGGATGGAGGGGATAGAAAGCATTCATTATTAAGATAGTTTGTGTCTATGACTTATACTTATATCAGTTTATCTAACTTTTACCTACTATATACTTCTAATCATTATAGAATAAGGCAACAGAAAAAATCTTGGTCATTGTAAAGGAAGTCTCTAAGCCAAACACAGTAATTTTAAAATCCAAAAGTGAATACATACTGGATCTGTTTATTAAATATTAACCTAAGGTTTAGAGTGTCAGTGTGTTCTTCAATGTCCAACCTTCATTTATTAAGCACTAGTAAAGCATAACTGAATCATTTATATATTTGTATTCTTCATATCTAAAACTCAGAACCCTAAGAAGTATAACATACTTTTTATTTAAGCAGCCATAAAATGTTGAGGGTATTCCATCCTTTGAAAGGTAAATAACTAGCTCTTTTTTTTTTCAACAATGGTTTGTTTGGCTCATACTAATGTGGAGAGTTTTTCAATTCAAAGCTCTCTGAAGAAATGATTTAGGATTTTGTTTCATTAATGTAATTTTGAAAGTCTTGATGGTTTGAAGCACTAAATTGATGTAACTTCCTCTGTATTAATTGTCACATGATCACTTTGCACTCAAGTTGGTATAATATGATCAGTTGCCATAGCTGCCAATTTTGCTTTAGGAATAAACCAAGGGATTAGCTCAGTTTTTAAAGACACCAAAAATTTCCCCATCTAAAGAAATAGTGTTTAATGGAATGAATCTATGTTTTCTTTTCACTTGGGAAAAGAGGAATCGGTGTACGGACATGAGTTGATTTGCTGACCCTAGCTGGACAATAATGACTTTATCAGGATACTGGACACATTGCTGAGGCATCAACTCATTTTCCTTTGGAAGCTTTTCATAAATTAGTTTCATTGGTGCTACAAAGAAGGAGTAAAACAAAACTACAGAGAGTAAAACTGAAGTCCAAAATGGAAAGATCTATTTTGGGATTTTGAAATAATACATTAAAAATGCTTTTTCTGCTAAAAATGCTTAAATATTAAAACATAAAAAGAAAACTGGTCAAGTAGTCTGCATATATCCGTACAATGTATAGGAGATAAAATTACCAGTCTCTAAAGCACACTGAGAAAATGGCAGACCATTTAAAAAAGCAAAAACAAAACAAAATAACTTCCTACGTGCCATGAAAGCAGAGAAAGATTTCTTTAAACATTAAGTCTAAGAAATTAACCCCTTTTATCAAACATGTTTTTAAAGCAAAAAGGAGAAAAATGTTTCTATGAAACTCATATTTCTTCCTCTGAGGGAAGAATAATATCATATATTATTTCTACCTTATTCTTTTCTTTGAAAAAGCTCGAAGAAGCCTTAAGGAATCCCTGCCTACCTTGCAGAATACTCTTACGGTGTATCCTGGCAGTGTTTGATGTTTTTCTCCCCTCTGGGGCTACAAGCTCTTCAAGAGCAATCCTCTAGTGCCAAATGACTTTAGGTCATAACAAATACTATTTTTTTAAGATGTAAGAGAATGGGAGAGGAGGAGGGATGGAGAGGGAGAAAAGGAGAGTGGGAGAAAGAAGAGAGAATAAAAGATAGGAGGAAGAAAGAATCGGTGGGAGGAAATAGAGAAGTGAGGCAGAGAGGAATTAGCTGCCCAGGAAAATGCTGTTCTATTAGTTCTAGAACTTTATCAAACTGGAAATGATGCCAGTTTCAGAAGTATTGAGAATTTGAGCATCATGAATATTTTAAGAAGAAAAATACGGAGGTAAGGGTATGTAAGATTTCTCTTGAGCCACACCAATGAATGTCAATGACAGAAAACAGAACAAGAAATATACATTTGATAATGCTTTATCAAGGGAAAAACAGATTTTAAAAAGGGGACAGTATTTATTGGATACCTACTGTGTGATGGGACTTTGTATGTTATTTTACTGAAATCTTAAAAAAAAAAAACCTGAAGACTGATTTGTCCACATTTTATAGATGTAGAAACCAAGTCTCAGGGAGAGTGAGTAACTTACCTACCATCAAAGAATGACTAGATGCCAGAAGGGTGCGCAAGAAGAGATGTGCATAGTGACCATCGATACTTGTCTCTGCAACAAAGCCTGCTACCTGCAAGGGTACGGTTTTAGTGAATTGTATGCCTGTTGTATCTGAAATAAAACTTACTTTATTTATTTAATTATTTGAAAATATTTTACAAGCTGCTGTATACTTAAGGCCTTTTTCAAAATTTTATAATTAGCATGGAAGACTGTGATTTTTAAATCAATATTATTCAAGGAAAAGGAAATCAAATTAGTGTAATAAAATCTTTTGGTAAGGAATAAAACCAATATTTCTGCATTATGTATTAAGTAGTCATTTCTGTCATGATTTTATTGGGCTCCTTGATAGATTAGGAGTTTTACTCCACATGACACATGTGTCTATGGTGATGATGTATCTTTGTTACTACATTTTGGGCTGTTTTCTTAAGGCTGAACTAAGCAGCAGTAATGCCCATAGTTGCTCAATTCGGAAGAGCAGCATTGGAAGAGCACAAGCAATTTTGTCAAGAGGAAAACTGGAGAAATGTATCTTAGAAACAACTATGAAATTTTAAATGTAAATAAAAGAGATTCATTTGGAGGAACACATAAAAAGGATTTTCATGAAAACAGGCTTACCCTGGGACAAAGCTACTAAAGAGAGCTTTGACCACCCAGGATATTTTAACTCTATCCTTTGTCTGAGGGATACTGCATTTTCATCAGGCTCTAAAATAACTAAGTTATCAGCTCAGCATGCAGACTTGGAAGTGAATACAAGGTAGATTTCCCAACCAGATTCAGTAATTTCTTCAATATATCCTCTCTGTTTATCAGGTGCACGTAGCAAGGAAATGTGAATAGGGAAAATGTTTTCCTACCAATAATCACCCTGTGCAGAACTTAAACATTTTTACTAATGCTTGAAAGTAAAAACCTGATTTATTTCCACCTTTCCCAATTGCATTATGGTTACGTGGGAGAACCAAGAGGATTAAAGAGTCTGAATGGCTGGGAAATATTATGTGTGTCAAATAATTAAATAAAAATAATTACAACAGAGACTAGAAGTTAAAATACTATTAAAATAGTTCTGTTAATAAGTAGTTACCATCACCTCCATGGCAGTGGCAAAATTGGAAGTGGGATCGTAACAAATGCATGTTGTAACATTAAACAATAACACACTCTTCCCAGGAAAACCAAAATGACAGGTGTAGCCATTGATGCTTCAAGCATATACTCTGACCTTAAGACTCAACAATCTGCTACAGTCTGTAGAGCACACACTGTGGAGTGACAATTATGCTGAGGGAAAGAAGGACTAGGAAATGTTGCATAGGAACTTCTGGTTATTTACTGCAAACTATGTATTTCAATGTCTTATGGAGATAGCATTTTTTAAATAAAATGGAAATGAAAATCTCCCTGACTGCTTACTTCTCTTCCTCATTATCTTAAGCACAGAAGGAAGTGAGTGAGTGATGGAGGCTATATTTATGTAGCTTTTTAAATGGATGATGCTGCAGTATTTGACCTTAGGTAGGTTGTTAAAAAAAAAAGAGAAGTTCTTCAACCAAGTATCTCTTATTTATATCTGAAACTGGATTCTTGATACATTTTTTATTTAAACAGATTGCCTTAATGATCAGTGCTCATAGATTCTAGAATTATGCGAAAGATGAAAATAGAGCTAGCATTAGTAAATTCATATTTCTGAAATATATTCATTATTACATTTTGTGGTTCTCTACAGATCATTACTCTATGCATGGTTTTGTTCAATTTCCAATTTTGTCTAATTCTCAGTCACAATTTTTACATTATAACCCACTGTAGATTTTTTTTTCATATCGGTAACCATTATTTGAATCATAAAAAAAATGCATTACAGTATTCATAATGTACTGCCCATGTGACAGTTTTTGAACTTTAATATTCTTTTCTGTAATGTGCTGGCTTAGCAGCCTATAAAAGAGACATATTGTTTGTAATGTTTCTTACCCACAACAAATGATGTGATTCTGGGTTTTATGAAATGGCAGTAGTTTTCTAAATTTGTGATTCTTCTGTGTTCCGTCGTCAAGAACAGTTGTACATCTGCTCAGCACAGACTTTCCGAGACTATGAACTTTAATTGAGGAAAAATAATGAGGGTTCAGGGACTACTGATACGAAGTCGGTTGCAAAGCAGGTGCCCTGCTGCCAGATCAACGGATTATTTACTCCTTTGTCGTAAACAGGAAACAGTTGGTTGTTTTGTGGTGACTACACGCATATTTTAGAACTGTTATACATATTTTCTCCTTCCTTGTCAATACAGAATCATTTTAAATAGTGCTTAGTGTATGATTCAACATAACTATATAGAATAAGCAAACGACAATTGTTCTGTTTTCATAATTAACCACCTTCTTTGAAAAAGAACTTCAAGAGTGATTTAAAGAACACATATCATCTGTGCTTCCAGCCCTTACCTCTCAAGTCAGATGGTTATAGTCATAAACCCTCTAGAGAATTGTCTAAATATTTTTCTGCCTCTCTTTATAGACATTTGAAAATAGTAAACCTTTTTTCCCTTAAATACATAAGGAAATCTAAAATATAAATTGTAGATAATTTTAGGATTTCATTAGGACACCCTTATAGTTTGTACAAGTTTTTCTAAGTGCATAAGTAGAATCTCCTTGTAATATAGTTGGGAGTTTGAGAGGGTATGTGCACAAAGCTCTGAATCCTTTACTGACTGTAGAAAAGAAGCACGTGGCAGGCTTTCAGTAGCCATCTGATTTCTGAGAGTTTTGAAACACACCCGAGCAGGGCCAACTTAAAAGGCTAGGCTAGGATCACCCAAAGGGGGTGCACTGCTCTCGGAACACTCCTCGCTAGCAAACCAAACAAAAGGCTTGTTGGATGCCTGGAATTAGCTGCTATTTCCACCATACAAGTGACTTTTCATGTTGCATAATGATATGCTGGAAATTTTAATCCCAGGTTCTATCTAGATAGAGATCAGTGGTTTAAATTCTAATGATGGGTTTTGTGACATGAAAGTCTGACTTTTAACACTTGGAGGTTGGAAACCACAGAAGCCATGCCATAAACTTCAGACCCAGAGCCCATCCATGGACAGCTCCCCTGAACCCCCAGACGGTTCACACAAGCCTCACCTCTCAGCCAGACATGATATCATTGAACCCGTTCTTGGGACTAGTCTTCATAGTATAAATATTTTATACTATACTTTACTATAAATCTCTCTTAATTCCTTTTGAAATTGGGATGACTACTGGAAATCTGAATTATGTTGGAAAGAATTGCCATGGTAGAAAAACACATGTATGTTAAAGAAATTTGGATCTCTAAAATGCAAATGATTGAGCCTAAATCCACCAAATAATCAGTAACTTCAAAGTACATTTAACCAAAGTATGATATTTGACAATCAAATTAATCTGCCTGAAAGTTTAAATACATTTTGGTTACAAAAAATCGTATTTTTCTTGTTAATAGTGATGTTATAATGTATAATGTATTTTTCCTACCACACAGCGGTGACAAAAATATCATCAAATGTGAAAATAAAAATACTTTAATTTCTATTCATACCAAATAATTGCTGCTAGTTAAATGTGTCATCTTTAAGTGAGGATTGGGTTTTGTACTGATGTTTTGGCAAATGTTTATACTCAGTATGGGTTTCTTAGCATTTCTAGTGTACTATGATATATTTTAAGCATATTAGGTTTAGATTTTTAATCCATGCCTACTAAATGTCACATTCAACTATTCACTGCCTAGTATTTTTCTTTTTTATAATTATAATAATAAATGCAGTTATCATGATAAAGTTGAATTTCCTATCAGTATTGTAGGAAAAAAGACACAAATGAAATCCACTTTATTTTTTCCAGTGGGATGGATGGGGATTATTAGTTTAGAGTCAACAAAATTTCCTTTTAGTCCAAAAGCTAGGATGGGAATCAGGGCGAAGTGCAATTATGAACAATGAAAGATGTTGCTTCATTTCTACTGATGAAAGGGCTTAAATTAAAAGATAAGTGGCATTAATGATTTAAAAATAAATGTTCAACTATAAATCTATATTCAACTGTCCTTAAAGAATTTCTCAGGTCCACTGTCCTGAAAATACATAGCATCAGACAGAGAATTACTCATTCGTAAACATCTGCTTTATTCTAGACCTTAAAAAGTAGTAAGTTCAGGCTTCGAAGCTCTGTCACACCACCCAGAGATGAAAAGTTTGAGATGAAGTAACATCAATGAAAATTCTCTGAATAAAAGGCATCAGGAGCAAAGTCTTTGTCTAGGACCCCTGATCTCTACAGATGAATATTATACCTGAATTTCTTGTTCTATGACCTGCCATTCTCAATTGAATCTAATTTCTCAAAAAGAATACAAGAAAAGTGAATTGTAAGAGAAAAGTGGTGCTAATTTTTTTCTGTGATGGAGGTAAAGCATGTGATTTTCTTTTTTCCTTTTTAACACAGATGTGTCTGAAGGATAACAGAGAACAAAACCAGGACATGATTTGTAAGCCCAAACAGGACCATTGCAAAATTGGCACTGCTGTAGAAGATTTAGGTAGCTATTGTTAGGAGGATTTTTATAGTGGGTGAACAAGTCTGCTATAGATACAGACCTTCAGTGCATCTGCTTTCCTGCATTTGTGATGGTCAGGGGAAATTTAATGTGTGTGTGTGTGTGTGTGTGTACACACGTGTGTGCACACCCATGTGTATGAGAGCTTGTCGTGTGTGTGTGTGTGTGTGTGTGTGTGATGTAATAATTGTAGCAGCAATCTCAGTAGGAGACAGGGAGAAGGCTAAGTCTGTTTTCAGGGAGATGTTCAATTTTGGCAAAATAATGAAACTTTTATTGTCTATAAAATGAAAGTTGATTTTCTAGGAAAATAAAAATCAGATAAGAAAAGCATTTGAGAGACTTCATAATGATTTTACTGACATAATAAAAAATTATTTTCCAACTGAAGTTTTGAACCTACAATAAAACCCTTTTGTCAAAAATTACCCTTATATGAGGAGATTAAAGCATGGTACAACGCTTTCAGAAATGTCATTTTTAGAATACCTTCTGATGATTATTGGCCTCTTTTTTTCTGTAAAGTTCTATAGAGAATGTATTTTAATTAGCTTCCATTTGATACTACTTTATACACATTGCCCAACTCTGACCCACTGTCTGATCATATAGAGCACATTACAAAAGGGACTGGTCATTTGAGTGCTTTAATATAGCTTTGCATTAATGTCAGGCATCATTTAGACAAGGCATTAGAAGTGTTATTTTAACGACTGAAGTGTGTTGGGTAGAAGAGGCTTAATCTTTATAGGAAGAACAATTTCAATTAGCTCTAAAATATTAATTTGTTGGTGCAACTATATACTGTAATGTATTTGGCTACAAAACATCTTATGAATAATACATTGCTAGAATCCACTTGCCTTATGATGTAACTAATACTGCCTTTAAAACCAAGGGTAGCTAATTTTATAACCAGCATGAATCAGTTAAAATGAAAAATAATTTTTAAAAACATGACCATTTCTTATGTTACTGGCTCTTTCTATACCCCCAAAGTAATTTGTAAGGCCATAAATAAAATATCCAATCTCTGGCTATTAAGATATTGAATAGGTTTTAAACATGATATGGCTATCTGTCTTAAAATTTTAAGGGCATTTTTATTTATTTGTTTACATGGTGAGAATAAGTTATTCTCCCTGGAAACAATTTGTCTCACTGTGGAAAGTGTGAAAACATGAGGACAAAAATAACTGCATACCCTAATCCTACTATTGTGTGTCTGGGAACTAAAAATGCTGCTGTTCTGGCTTTTACTCTCCTTGAATATCTCCTTGAAGCTTTATCTTTCCATTGTGCCGGCCGTTTATTGCAACACGTTGGCACTGGTTTTCATGGTTGCCCATGTGGTCCGACCTTAAGGTGAGTGAGAGTCACATAGGTAAAGACTCTGTAACCCTTTCGAAAATATGCTGTTTTTCCTTCAGCTAACCAAAAATCTGTGATTGCCTCATAAACTTCTCAGGGACTGCCTATACCCAGCAAAACAGAGGTGGCTCTAACATGCCTGAATGCTGTAAGCCAGCGTGGAACACTTGTCTCCTGGCTTGGGTGGTTTTAAAACTGCTGTTACACAACACTCAAGCAGCTGGAGGAAGAGCGAAACCCTCCGCTGGCCAGTCAAAGATTTCATGCATCCTGAAAAATGCCCTCCCGCAGACTAATAAAGTAGGAACAATGGCTGTCGCATAGGTAGGCCTAAAAAGCATCCATCACCTTCTATAATCCTCTGAGTGACACTCGTGGTCAGCAGTGGCATTGGTCACATTTAACCTGGTTAATTCCCAAATATATGAAAACTGGATTTTTTTTTTTTAATATAACCCTATGCCATGTAAGACCAAAGTGGGGGAAATGCTGAGGTTTAAGAGCAAAGCAGAGGCCCATAAATGCAGTTTTTCCACTAGGTAAAGGAGGCTTTTGTAGTAGATTTCATGCAGCAGTTGGCATTGGCAGTATTGCAAAAAGAGATGTATTCTGTTGTGCTCTGTTTGATCAAGTGCTAAACCCGTGTGATCAATAGAGAGACAGATGTCGGGTGCAGATGGCGATGCCGTGGTACCTGGGGCAGCGCGGGCCTGCCAGAATGACAGAATGGGAACAAGGAAGAGCAGCAATGCAACAGAATGTGACAAATGAAATTAGGGCTTATACTAGTCGATAATTTACAGCTAATACAAAGTGACAGAATTTTTCAGTACCCAGTATATTTTACTTCCAGTAATGCTATAGCCAATAAAGGCATATTTCATGCAACATAATAAAATGAAAGCTGTGGGGAAATACAGTCCAACCATGTTTTATTATGGTACAACTTTTAAAATTGATCCCTGAGAGAATACTAATAGCATGCAAGTCTTGTTAGAGTGACGACTAAACAGCATTTTATCTACAAATTTATAGCAGGCCCGTCACTTTCTCTCGTTGAATATTAGACTCATAATTTGAAGACAGATAACTCTGTGGTGACCAAAATGAATGTGCTTTGCCTAAAAGGACATATTATTAAATACTCTTTCAGTCGTTTATAAGACTGTAAAAACAATTATCAATTTCAACTTATTAAATAAACATTTTAATTCCCCCATATTAATGGGGATGTTTAAGCAGTCACCTGTGTAATTAAAAATGAAAATCTAAGCACATATTAAAAAATTTCCTCCATATCATGGCCAAAAGCCATAGTTAATATATTTGGAATCTATTTTATGACTCTATAACTCAAAATACATCGATAAATGCTTTGAAGTGACAACTTTTGCAGCAATGGTTAGTGAAGCAGTTGATATTCTTTTGTGACTTAGCCAGATTCCCCATATTCTTGAACACACACATATACACATCTAGAAATGACCTGCTAATAGTCTGGGAATATTTCAGGGTGGATGAGCAGAGTCGTTCCTAAGCAAAACAATGTGGTGGGTTCTTTTCATTCCATTTTTACCTTTTTTCTCCTCCTGGGCTTCTACTGTTCTGAAGCTATGCCATTTCTGCAAAAAATAACTTCATAGAACTGCTTATCAGCCTGGAACCTATCTCCCCACTCATTTCCCCCATTATTCAAGTATTCACTGGGCAATAGAATCCTGGAGTCCTTTCCCAGGACTTTTGTAACAATATACAAATAAAATTCCGAAGTTGGAATGCCCGCAGTCAGGGGCTGTCTGACTGAAGGCATATTGGCGAGGATATGGGTTTCCTAACACTTACTCAGATGCAGTAATGGGCAGCAAGACCCGTGACTGCCTAGGACATTAACAAATGCATATTAATAACATTAATAGGAGAGAGTCCGTGCTTTTTACAAACTTTCCTAAGTGCTTGCATTGTGAATACCAAAGAAGATACAAAACATATCCTTTGGTGGCAGTAATCATCAGCATTTGTCATTGGCTTAGGTTGGGAACACTTGAAAATTATGGCATCGTAGTCAGTGGGGACAAGATCATAATGGTTACTGCAGTTCTGAAAATTTGGGGAGTTTGCCTATTCAGGATGATGTTTAGCAGCTGAAAATCACACACACACCACGCATATGTACACACACTATTTACTCAACATAAAATTGTAGTTATTTTTATACAACAGCTCGGCTAAATGATACTTAGTTGTGTCATAATTCAAGCGTATCTTAACTTAAATATACATGAACCCATGACCATAAAATAAGTATATTTACTAAAAGTAATATGCAATAATATTCTAGATATTTCAACAGACATTATGTTTTGGGGTTTGCTATTTCAATTGTTCATTTGATTTCAACAACAAGAAAAAACCTCCTCTATGTTTTGGGAGCCTCATTGTAAAATTTTCTTAACATATTGAGCAAAAACCTTGACAAGATGTTTAATAAAGGAGACTAGTTCAATGTACACTTCTCAGTTATTCTAATCTACCAAATATGAGAGCTGTGTTAGAAAGCACCCTTAACTCTGCAGGCTCAGCAAGAAAGTATGACTCAGATAGTTGGTCTGTTACAGTAGGAATGGATCATTCATTTTGGAAGGCTTCTACAGCTGGGCCCAGACTCATTATAGGAATGCTGTGTTTGACAGTAAAGGCCTTCCTGGCCTGTGTTATCGGGCATCTCTTTATTTGGATCATGACATTCCCTTCCAAAGATATTTTTAATATGCCATGTGATAGGAGCTACTTGGAGATTAGCAAGGTTACAAGGTATTCAACGGGGTTCTTACTTTTATGTAGCCCTATTTCACACGTAACAATGAGTAAGCTTAGGCTCATAGAAAACAATTTTTATTTCATTTGCAAGCTCTAAAAATTCACCTGGAGTTGTCCCATGATGGCAGTATTTATTGGCATGGCATCATCACTTTACCCCATCTGTCAATTTTGGTCTTTGAATCAGTTGAAAGGAACCAATGTGCCAACCTTTTAATTTTAAAAATGAAGAAAGTGAGCCTCAGAAAAATTAGATGAATTTTCTGCATCCACAGTAGCACATGCTATATAAAAAAGCCAGTTCTCTTGTCTTTGCTATCATGGCCAAAGGTAAGCAGAACACTAACCAACCTGGGTTCCTTTCCTCTTCATAATGTCAGCCTTACCCATTCTTCATAAATCAACTCAAATCCCATCTGTTTTCCTAAGGCTTCCCTAACTACTCTAGGCCTATTGATTTTCTGTTCCCCAAACTCCTGTAACAAGTGATTTGTATGATTCAGCTTGATTCATGAATTGTCTCTTAATGACTGTGTGTGTGTGTGTGTGTGTGTGTGTGTGTGTGTGTGTGTGTGTGTTCACAACCCACCTAGATAATAAGTTCCTAGAGTCAAGGAGCTTGACTTCCTTTATTAATATCTTGAACTGCAATCATAGTAGGCATAGAAAAATGATGAATGCATTCATATGTAAATGACTTCAACTATGAATTCTTTTCACTCAACAGTACCCTCTCTACTTTCATAACTTGCTTATTGGTCGAAGCAAGAAGGATGCCTCCCTAGTGGTCCTGCCTATTGGTAGGGATAATGATATACCTTTGTTTAGCACATGTTTATTGTTTGTGTACATGTGCTGGACATTCTGGTTGGCTTTAAGGATATAATAGTGAACAAAACACATAAGACTTACTTTCTGCAGCTCTGGAGGGCGAGACACTGAACTGGCTGAATCCAACAGTCAATCAACAAGTGAGCATATATATCAAGGCAAGGATATGTTATTTTTATTTCATGGTACATTCTTTGGGACTTTTCTTAAAGCAAGCAACTGGGATTTTGGGGTAAGTTAGTAAGAAAATGTATTTGAAATATCAACAAACCCTCTTTTGAAAGGTCTTAGCACATTTCAGATCATTTGTAAATAGGCAAATGACTGCAGTTAAAAGCAAAAGGAAGTAATAGAGAATCTCAGTCACGTGTGAGTCACACAAACGAGACCCTTCTTGGACTGGGTATTTTATATGTGCTATGAAATCCTCAGAATAAATTTAGGAACTAAGGCTATTACCCCATTTTGCAGAAAAATAAACTGAGGCTCGGAGATAATAAACAATTACCCAAAGTAACAGCTAAAAAATGACCAAATTGTAATAGAACACACAACATGAATTTGTCATCTTGACAACCTTTTAAATCAAACTAAACTGTGTCAAATTATCTCTGTTTCACCTGCCTCTATGTCAGAGGTCTTTTAAAGACAATGTGAGTCTTTATTACTCACATATTATTTCTATAGGCATCAAGAACATTTCATATGCAAATGTCCACTGGCCTCTCACTGTACAGATCCAGTGGTATCGAAGGTCTGCCTAAGAGTGCAGTGTTATGGGACAGGAGAGGAGAAACCTATCACCCTTCTTTTATGAAAACAGGATGACCACTTTGAGTCCATGTATTCTTTTACCCTCTGCTCTCCACATTGCCTTGACCACAGTGTGCGTTCCATGAATAAAGGTTAGTAAGTGGCTGAATAAATTAGTGATGAAAATTATCTCTCACTTGTCTCTTACTCATGTTTTGTGCCACCTAATTTGACCAGGTAATTTTGGCCGTTAAGTTACAAATTCAGGAATAAAGGAAGTCAGACTCTGCTTTGATTTTTTTCATCCTTCTAAATTGTTGTTCTTTTTATAAAGTGATAGAGACGCTAAGGAAAGTTCCATGATGGTTCAAGAATGCAGAACTGGGCTTCTAACTTCTGTACTGTTAATGCCTCTTTGGACTCAAGGTGACTCAATGATTTGTATAATAATATCTATTTCTCTGTATCCCTTAAAAGCCTCTGTGTATTATTTCACCTCTAAATATTGTATTTAACACAGAAAAGTGCACAGCAGTGGAAGGCAGGAAACTTTACTGATTAATAGCATGAACATCTTGTAAAAAGTTACAGGGAGTTTGATAGAAAAAACAGTGGTTTCAAAAGGATAGATTTTATTGTTTGATCCTCAGCAACAGAGTGGAAACACAGTATGAAACAAATGCAGTGAAATTGACAGATACAGTATAGGAAAAGCATGTAAGAAACACCTTGATCAAATAGAAGTAGTGGATTTTTTTGTGCTGTTCTTTCCTGTAAAACATATATATGATATGTGTTAATGCACAGTCCTCTGAGAAGCCTTTGAAAATCAATTATACTGCCATACATCTTCTTGACCTACTAAGAATATATATACTGATAATATTCATTCCAAGATGGTATAAGTTCTTAGACTGAAATACTTAACTTTCCTCACTTTGGTAAAAAATTAATATTCTGATGAGTGACAGCACACAGGTTTTTTTTTTTTATAATGGAGTTTTGGTAACATAGGGTCGACAGAGTTAATACAAATCCTATTCTCCAATAAACGCAGTTACCAAGGGTCCTGATTACAGGAGGGGTCATAGCTCACTCCACTATCTATCCTTTCAAACCTTCATTTTGGTGTCACCTATATCATGTTAAACTGGCATAACTCCTTGTGAGTGGGCACAATGCCAACATAACAGATGGCTCTGAGCTGGGCATGCCAAGGGACCAGTATGTGCATCAAGTTTGACTATTAGCAATGGAGTTTCTGTCCAGGAGTGTTGTTCATATAAATATTTTTGCACATTTATAGTTTTTATCTTTAAAATGAATGCCCCAAACTATGTTACACACACACACACACACACACACCCTCTCCCAATTGCTTTAGAATTAAATGCTTAACCACATTTTGAAATATAAACAAATTCAGACTCAATGGTACAGTACTGATAACACATGATACACTCTTTAGCCCTAGGTTAGTGTTTCCAGTCTAGCTATATTGTTAAAATTTAGAAGATCATTATTGTTATGAATAGTATTTGTCATGTCTTTTATTAAAGCAGATTTTTAAAAATTCCTATTCCAATTTCTCTAAGTAAAGTGAATTGTATGTAATAAATATACATAGTAATAGAAAATATATGCTAGTGAAAAAAATTAAAATAGTCCATCGGTGTCAATGACTGCATTTCTCTTTTCTCATAGTTTCATTTGCTCTGTCCAGCTTAAAAGAATCTTAATCTGTAATCCAAAAAGCAAGACAAAACAAAATCTCAATATTTTTGGACCTCTGTGTAATTATAAATACATGTAAATCGCAAGAGTTTGGGTGTACTGAAGCCATATCTGTTTTCTCAGTTACCAGCATACAGAATGTTAGCAAGGGCATATTTATTCCAAAAATGCAGCAGCAGACAATAGAGGTCTGAAAGCTAAATAGAGCCAATCTTCTTCAGGAGTAATTGTCTGAAATCAGTGATATAAATCATTCCCCAAAAGACAACCACTGCCAACAGAGCAGCGGACACGATGCGCTTCCCGGGGCCGGTGCCTTCTGGGACAATTTCCCCACGGGTGATAGTTTGCGATCTGCCTTAGTTGATGCTTCCAGGGAATAGTCTTTGCCATTCCAAGTAAAATAATTATGAGGAGGGGGCAGAGCACACATTTTTGAAGCTCCTTTTTTGTGCTCATACCTGTGCTATGTCTTTTATGTAAAATGATCTTATGTAACAACTGTAAAAATCATCTGAGAGTAGACAGGATAATCCCCATTTTCCAGATGAGGAAATTGTGTCTCAGAAGGATTCAGTAAATTGCCCAGATGCTAAATATTCAGAGCTGAGCTCCTCACCCAAATTTGTCTGATTTTAAATATGCCAGTTCTGTGCATTTTATCATTAGGATCATCTTTGGTAACCTAGCAAATAGGAGTAAAACTGATGGCAAACTTGGTGATTTACTAAGTGCTTGGAGCTGTCCTTCATATCTAAAAGAAGGGGTTAACAAATGCCACGGCCCTAAGAGTAAGTACGGCCGGCCTGCCCAGAGCCAATGGGCCTCTTCTATGAAAATCTGCTATTCTTAGAAACTGCAGAGTAAACGAATTAATTTTCGGGGTCTGGAAATGAGAGTATACAACTATTGAGTAGGATATTTTATTGACCAAATTTTCATTGTGTTGACTTCTTTTGAGTCCTTTTAAGATTAATCGGTGAGATCCAGGACTCCCTTTAATGTTCTAGCACTGTCAACTTGAGATGCAGGGGTTTGTGATAAAGCTGAACTGCACTTAAAATTATTTGTCATGAGGAAAGTGTGGGTTTTGTGAAAACGTTTGAAGACTTAGGAAATACATAATATATATATTCATGTGAAAATGATAAAAATCAATTAAAAAATTAGTTTTCAAAAGCAATGCTTTGCTAATGCATTTGAGGCTTTCATATAATAGTCTACCACAATTAGAACTTTAATAGATATTCCTTTTCTGTTATTGTTGATTATTATTTTTATTAGTTTTTTTAATAATTAAAAAAAACTGGACTGATAGTTTAAAAAGAACAATGTAGTGTGTTCTTTTTAAAAGAAATCTCATGGTCTTCCACGGATTCAAAGAATGTTGTAGTAAGTTAGACTGTGCTCAAGAACATGAAAGGTAGTAATGGCTTCATTCGAAGACCCCTGACTCTATTATATTTCCCTTGCAAAATGAAATATGTTTTTCTATTATTTTTTTTTCTTTTAGTTTCATGGTACATTGCTATACTTGATGCAATTTCAGGGTAATTTTATACAATTTTGTAAATTACTTAAGTGATGTAATGCTCTGCAATGCACAGTGAGGTGTTTTAAAATCTGTCATTTCCGTTTAGAAGGAAAGAAACACCACATGTTCAATAAGCATTTGAAAAGAAGTCAAATTCAGAACCCCTAGTGTGAGAAGTTTGATTTACCTGTCTCCACTTCTCTCCCTTTCCTTTAGGCAAACACAGGCAGTAGTTTCCAGAAGTCAAAAAGACCTTTGATTTCATACAATAAGTTCTCAGTTTCATTTAAGAGAAAAATTCTGTCCGATTTCAGGAGCACAGAAGTCGTTAGTATATACTGTGTCACTTATTTCCCTTCTGAACAGAGTTGATATAATGGTAACAGGCTTTGTTTTGTTTTGTTTTAACATAAATCTTCCTTTCTAGGTCCCCGAATCACTGAATACAGACTTTGCTATAACAGTCACAATACCTGTTATTTTTTGGTTCTGTATTTCTTAGTATTGTCACAGTTAACCAGCAGTGCTTTTAAATTTACTAATATAGCACCAATGCTAAGTTTAATCTAGTACTTAAAACAGGTTGTTTAGAACTCATATATTTTTTTTCAGGTCATCCAAGCCACTGTCAGTTTCCTCTTAATAAAGCTAATCTTCAGCTCTGCATTTAGCCAAAGTATGCCAGTACGATTCACATTTTGATTCGCCATAAAATTCTAACTTTTCATATTATTTCATTCTAGAGTTCCAGTTGCTTTATTTAATAGATGGTCTCATGGAGACAATTGCATTTCACTTCTTTAATGAAGCTTGTATTATTATAGCCAAGTGAATGTTGCACCAAATGGTAGAAGAAACCCCGAAGGGAAGCATGCCTTACTCCATGGAGGCTGGAAAAAGCAGCAGGATTCATTTTTGAGAGTTATCAAGCAGTTTGTCCCCAAAACCCTATTTCATGCCATTACTTTATTTTGCATTCTGAGGTATTTTGTAACAGTAATGTATTT
The DNA here is from genome assembly GCF_040802235.1 of Manis javanica. Taxonomy (NCBI): domain Eukaryota; kingdom Metazoa; phylum Chordata; class Mammalia; order Pholidota; family Manidae; genus Manis; species Manis javanica. The sequence continues at coordinate 189,465,192 of NC_133157.1, forward strand.
TAAAGTTTCTCTGAATTATTTCTAACAACTAACCAGTTAAATAACTTAATGTGTCCTTTATTCAGCAGAGAGAATTCACAATAGGAACAAAAGGCATGCAGAGTGGCCTCTTGTTTCTGATATTTTTGGCAAATATTTTTGTTCTCTTATTTATACTTTAATAATCCATCACTGGAATTTCTGGAAATGAATTTTCAAGGAGCCTCGTGCAATTTATTCAACAATAAGTAAAAACTTAGCCAAAGCTCAGTGGCTGAACTGAATGTGAAACAAGTCAGTGGTTTAAAAATATTTTTTGTGCGTTGTATTTATCTTTAAGGCATTCATCTCCATAGTTTTATCTATTTTGAGTAAAAGAAGGGATTTAAGATAATGTGTCAAACATGGAGGGGGAAGAGGAAGTCTAGGCCATAGACAAAAACTCAGAAGATTTGTTCTGCAGTCATAGGCAGCATTGATTTATGAACAGGTCTGTTTTTGTTAACTATTAATGTCAGAATTCAAAGCTTTATAACCTCTCCCTTATCTGTATTCCCCTCCCAAAATTTCGCTTGTACAGACATTTAAATATTATCTGTTGAGATCAGCTTGATCCCTCATAATCAAAAATGCTCGCCAGGATGATACTTCACTTCTAGGATGTCCTGATAAGTAGCTGAGTTTCCTCCTGTAGGCAGTGGAGAGCCATTCAAAGATTTTAATTGAGGAAGGGAACAGGATTATGTTTTTGCTTTAGCCATGCATTCTTGTAAAAATGTAGATGATGGATTCCAAACGTACAAAATAGGAGGTAGGGGGGTTAACCATTGTGCAACTGAGTGAATGGGATCTGAACTGAGTGAGTGTCACTGGAGGAGAAAAGGAGAGGGAGATTGGAAAGCTGCCTCAGATGCAGATCGGCTACGAAGACTGAGGACAATGAGGAGACTATCATGATTCTAGGATTTTGAGAGAATAATCAAACTCGCTTAGGTAAATCCATTTCTCAGGCCTGCAAAGTCTGGTCAGAACATAAACACTAGACCTTCATAGATGGGCAATAGTGTCAGCTATCTCCTCACACCAAATTTCCTGGTTCGTTGTTAGATGTATTGCTGAAATCAGCCACAGTGCCAAGAGCTCAGATACTACCTAAAGGAGCTCAGAAACATTGGGTTTTCCTGAAGGGGTAGTGGTTTGGGAAATAACTAAACAATTATAAAGTGATAGATAATGAAAATATACTAGTAAAAATACTCATATCAGAGAAGCCTCTTCTACCATGAATGAAACCTGGCAGCTTTTTACAGAGGTTTGAATAACCAGATGTAGATTGAGTGTTCATGAGCATAATGTATATCTGTGGTTTTAAAGCAGCGGTGATGGGAAAGAGACGATCCAGAAAACAAACAGGTGTAAAGATTTCAAGCGATGTATGATGTGCTTTTTCTTCTGTTTACAAAACACAATTTGATTTTACATATCATCCTGTATAGTGACTTAAAAATTATTAAATGAGAACTGTAGCCAGCAAGGCATGCAAAATAGTCATTCATTGTTGTAAACTACAGAAATATTGCTTTTATGCAAAGAGAATGCCATTGTAGAATTTTAAAAGGCATAGAAATGAAAGGCTCAGGATTGGAGCAATTTAAACAAACTCACTAGAATATAGTAGATGATTAAAATACAATCTATAATTACATTACACTGGTATCAGGTAAGGATAAAAGCCTATAAATACACTGGGGTCAGGGTAAGCATAAAAAATGAAACAGTTATTTGAATAATCTGAGATCAAGTTGCAGTAATTAAAAATGAATGTATTATTCAAATGAAGGAATTAGGTTACAAAACTCCTCGTATGAAAATATTATTGTGACAGACTAAAATAAGTTGGAAACGGTTTTGATTAAAAAATGGGTAAAGGAATGTAATAACTTTCACTGGGGAAAAATAGACAATCAGGGAATATAAAAGACTTTTTTTGGCTGCCAGATGAGAGACTAAGAGAGGTTAGCTGTTTAAATGCTTCTTGATATTTTAAACTTGCAACAGTAAGCTTCTGTTTTACTATTTTATTAAAAATAGATTTTCCAAATCATTTTCAGGTTCTAATTTCTTTCCAAAATTTTTCAGAAATCCTTTTCTCTCTGCATAAAAAATATTTTTGTAGTTTACAACAATGAATATTTTGCATGCCTTGCTGGCTACAGTTCTCATTTAATAATTTTAAAGTCACTATACCAGATGGTATGTAAAACCAAATAGTGCTTTATAAACAGAAGTATAGATCTCCTTCTCTTTATATGTATATACATACATCTTTCTTTCTTGCAGAAATGTACACAGAACTGGGGAGAAAGTCAGGCTGGTATTTGTTACTTCAACATTTCTTATAATTAAACAATGAAAATTTTGATTTACCTTAGAACACACAGGTCCAGTTAAATATGCAATTTCATATGTCACTTTTTCAGGGAAAACTTCCCTTAAAGGAACACGTGCACACATAGATGTCCTTTTTGCTTAAGGGTGACATGCATTCTCACTGTATTCAGAGACTTACACATTTATCTTCAATTATTATTTGTAAAAACTGCAGTTAAATCCACTTGTATTATCCAAAAAGTGTGTGTGTATATATATGTGTACATATATATACACACACACATATATATATGTACATATATATATATATACACACACACACATATATATGACCTCCTAAATGACACAACATCAATATCAAGAGGTCCTAGGAAAGTGTAAATATCTATTAAAAGCAGAATCGATTTTTTAACTATTTATGAAGAAATACTTCTCAAAAGAATGTAGCATAATGATTTTCTTAGATATTGTTGCCACTGCAGGGAGTTTCATTACTAAAGCCAGAGAACAAATTTTATATAAACTACACCCTCCCAATTTCATGCCATCAACTGATTTTAAAAACTTCCTGGAACAGCATGCTATAAACACCTGCTAGTCCCTTTATGCCTCATTAGTGGCTAGACTGGACTCCTGTTAGTTCTCTGCTGTTTTAAACCTGGAAACATATAAATATTTCTAGAACCACAGAAACATTTCTTTATTAATTTGCTAGGACTGCCTCATTCCTTCCCTTATGGCATCATCCGCCCCCTACAAGTTGTAGAGTCTGAGTAATGTTGTACTTGAATGACACCCCCATCATCAAGGCTCCCCCCCAGAGGGGTAAGATGGTCCCTCAAAGTGGGCTGTTCCTTTGTGAGGCTGGTGACTGGATGGTGTCCTCTTTAACTAGTTGAGGGGGCTGCATAACAAAGAGCTCTGGAGTGAGCCAACTTAAATTCTAGTCCCATAATTTAGAATCTTTATAAATGTGAATGATCAAACTCTTTAGATCTTTATTTCACTGGATATAATAACAATAACCTCAAAAACTTTTTTGGAGAAAAAAATAAGATATCATGGTACAGGTTTAACAACTACTAATCCTACAGCTGTCCTATGTTGGAAGAAGATCTACTCCCATGTGAAAAACAAATTTTATGTAGACACACACACATGCGTGTATCGGGTCACGTATACTGGTTGTGTGACCTTTGGCATGCCACCTGTCTCCTCGGAGCTCCAGTTTTTTCGTATTTAACTGAAGGTCTAGAAGCTCTCCATGGTTCCTACCAGCCATAAACGTTTGAGAATTTTATAAGGGACCCTAAGTGGAGTAAGATAAATGTATGTTGTGAGATTTCAGTATCTTTTACTTGGAAAGAGGAGAAAAATATCTTAGGTTTCATTATCCAAGGATAGTTTGTCAGCTTTCAGGATGTTCATGTTTTTGGTGTATTTGTATATTGTTTCGCTTTATATAGTCTGAAAAACAATTCAGCCATGAAGTAAAAATAGTAGTTTATGAAGCACATATTCCTTTAAAATAACTCTTGCATTCCTGCTGAGGTAGTTTTAGCTACTCAAATAAAAATCTGAATCTATATTGCATTTATTTCAGCCACCCTTTTCCTTTAATCCACTCTCTGACCCCCCCAGGTCCCTCCTTGGCTTCACTGGCCACTTCCTGGCCCAGGGGTAACTTCTTACTATGGGATAGTTCAAAAGTTCCGGTAAATGTTCTCCTCTCGAGTAAGAATGCGGCCTGTTTCTTCTCTCTTTGCCTTCCTCTCCTCTCTTATTTATTTGGGGCTAAGAGGGGGTCAGACGAAGGGCCTCCACATTTCTGACTTCCATACCACCTTCCTTACATCAGAACTTTGTTGGTTCTCAATGACTAAAATCCTAAAACAAGCCTTGATCTTGAGCTTTTATTTTTATGCTGTATCTCCTTTGCCTGTCTTTCCTCTTATCACTGCTTATAAAACATTACCACAGTTTGTCCTTAGTCTGACCCTACCTCTGTTGAAATCCTTTTCAAGCCTTAATTATATCCTGTCTTGACTTTTTCAGTTCCTTCTTCAGCAATTTTCCACTCCCTAAAATTTTGGCTCTACTGAATACTTCAACTTGATCTTTCTGGTGGACCCTTTGTATCTAGGGAAAAAAAATGTCATGACCTCAAAACATATCTCCTTCCTTTTCTTCCACTGTAATAGACATGCAAAGAAGGATAATCTGTTGTATCTTCCTTAACTGTAGTAAGAAAACTTTATTGAAAAAAGGGAAACAAGTTGTCCCCTCATTTTCTCCCAAAATTTCATCTTCATTTACTGTTTTGCTTTTCATTTATATTTCAGTTTTTATCAGGCTATTATTGATGGAAGAGATAGCAAGCTGATCTTTTAACTATCTTTGATCTGACAAATTTAGAACTAAAAGAGTGATTCAGAAAGAATATTGGAAAGAATTGAAGCAGAGATTCACAGAATTCCAACAGATTCCCCTTAGTCATGTTGCCAGTAACAAGGTTTCCTCACAAGGGCCCTATAGCAGTTGTCCTTATGATGCGGAGTTGCCTACCCAGTGCAAGGCTCTGTAGGACAGCCAGAGAAATGCATCATGCAGGTGATGCACTATTGTTCCACCCAAAGAGTAGGTCCGCAAATGAATGAATGCTGACACAGAAGAAGAAGGAGAAGGAAAAGAAAAGGAATTAATTATGGATCTCAAGGAAAGTAGTCAAACACAAATTAGAGCAATTTGATTTTCTGCTCAAAAGTTTATGTCCAACTCCTACTGAAAAGACAGCTGAGGTCCAAGGATCTCCCATTACTGTGAGTAAAAAATAAGGCCACATAGTAGATGTTTAAGAAATGTTACACAATAAGCATATTTTCAGTTACACTTTTCGATCATAACTAAACCTCATAGAATATTTTGTTACCTAAGTAGTAAATGAACTCTTCCATTGTCCTTAACTATAACAGAATGCATAAGCCATTAACCCAAAAAGCCCCATTTAGAAATTTGAAGACAAAACACAACAGTAAAGCATTCTAGGAAAAATTCACACATACACACACATACAAGCAATCAAAGTAGCAAACATTTCAAACCCACCCAGATGGTGAGGAAAGTGTGACTCAGAGACAGCTGTTGTGCATTTAAGAGATACCACCCAGCTCAGAAAGTCATAAAGCAACACATATCTTGCTTTTTCGCTAGGAATCCATTTCTAGATCACTTTTCGACTTCTTCTTTGGCTCACTCCTGGCCTTCCTGTAATGCAAATGATCAAGAGTGAAGTGCATTTTTCACCTGGGCATTGGTAAATGGAAAGAAATATGTCGCTGTAATAGTCGTGATGTTGAGCCCATTTTCCTGGTGAACTTCTTGATGAACTGCATCCTTCTCTTTCACTCCTCCCTGCGCAAAGCCGCATCCTGATTTCAGTGCCCAACCTGTTACCTTCTGTCGGGGAGAGCCTCCCTGAAGGGGATACCTTGCTGCCTTCTCCTCCTGCTCTTTTTCCTTTACTCAGACTCATACCTAAAGGTGATCAAAGAAATGTGCCATAAAACATGAGTATGTTTTACCAAATCCTGGGTCACAATAGGGTCCAACTACGAAGGATCAGTGAAATATCGAGAAGAATGATTTTATTCTTAAACCTTTTTTTTTGTAGCCAAATGGCATTAGTATGAGGATGTTTGTACCCATTTTTGAGTAAAAACAACATATTTTAATGTTAATCTTACTGAAAACAATTGGTGTGCTTTTGAATATAGCACTGACCCTTTGGTTCAAATTATTGCCCAGAAAAATTTATCATTCCAAACTGCACAATAAATGGAACTAGAAGGCCATGCAAGTAAGTCTTAGAAAAATCATTTGGCCCTGGTTTTATCAACACATGAGCAAGAACTTGAGATTCTGCAGTTCATTTCCCTAAGATCACGCACTCATCTGCAACAGCCTTGGCAGGAGGCCACCCTGCCTTCCCTGTTGCCCTTCCAAACTCAACTGTCAAGGGCTGACCTTGAAAGATGGATTTTCAAAGCACTAGGCAAAAACCACAACTCCCTTTCTGTTTGTGGAGTTACAGTGACTCAGAGCCCCATTCCTCCCTTTGAAATTATATGATGTGCTATTATGTTGACTGGGCACTGGCTTTTAATTCCTCTTGTTTTAGTAATGCTAATATAATTTGTAAGACTAAAATGTTCTAAAATGGTCTTAAGATTATATAGCAGCTATATTGTATATATTCTAAAAATACGTGTTTTAAGTTGGTCTTACAAATGATGGTGGGATCCATGACGTTTATTACACATAGTCCCACTGAGGTTTCTAAACCTACTTTCCATTCACGTTAATGGGACTTTGCTTAAAAATTCAACAATCGAAACCTTTAAAGTTTGAGACTCACTGTTACACAGCTATACAATTGGCCCTCTGAGCCAGGACTTCCAGTTAAGAATGGCAGAGATTGAGAATGTACCTTTGCTTTATGCAAGGCCAGAAATCAATTGGAGAAAAGCATCCAGTTAATGACAGAATGATAGCAAGGTGTAGGAGAAGGTAAGTGTACAGGGATTTATAAAGATGCTTAGATAGAAGTCCCTACATTCTTTAATCGTCATTAGAGGGAATGATAGTGTTTATTACAGACACCTAATGGTAACTGGAAAATAACAAAGTGTTGAAATTCAGAGGAAAGTTTTCTTCTTGCTGGAGGAGAAAGCTGGCAGTGGGGAGGGGAAAGAAAAGGGAAGACCTCACTGCAGATAGACTTTCAACAGGGTTAGTTTTACATGTATAATAATCTTTACCATTCAAACCAGGTTTTTTTTTCTTCTTCAGCACTAACAGATGACTCCCCAGAACATTCAGAGGCAGAATATGTGTCTCAGTAATCAACAAATACTGGCTCACAGAGTTTTATGATCAGAAGACTTTTAAACAGCCATGAAGCAGATTATAAACCCATTCAAAAATAAGGCCCTAGTATTCTTCATTGAAGAAGTAAGGCGCTTTACAAAAAGGACAGAAATGGCAATTGTCTTATTTTAAGCAGAAAATTCATTTGGTGATTTATGTTATACTTCAGGAACCCAGGCTTCTGTTCTTTTCCTGTTTCGAGGGAAAGGTTGCCTGTTCATGTTTTGTTATCTTCATATGTGCCACGTGAGTTGAATGCAATGCTATTTAGATGAGTATCTGACAGTCTGTGAATTACCACAAAGTTGTTAGTCAATTAACAGAAATCTTTGGGGATTATAAAGCTTGGTATAGTATAGCAAGTTCACATTTAGGATAAAATAGAATTAAATAAATAAAGTCCGTTATTTTCCTGTTTTCTGGCTGGGCTCATAGAATACACCGAGCGCCATCTGCTGGTAACTAGCTTTTCAAAACTTTGTTTTCTTACCAAACTAAAAGTTGAAATCAAACTAGGTATATATATATAAAGATTTGTAAAGAAATTCAAAGGGTATCCAGGTACTGTAAGTATCTCTTATTTCACATGAAAGTGTTTTATTATAGTCCATTATGTAATAATTCTAAAACTTACATTAGGGCAGAGAGATCCAGCAATATCTCAAGTACTCAAATGAGTTGAGTTTCCATATTTTAGAGCAAACTATCATGAAAGTTTTAGATAAAGAAGTAATAACAGAGTTTTCTGATTTCATTTAAATCATAACATGGAAATATCCATCTGGTGCAAAATTTGTTTTTAATTTAAAACAAATAAATAAAGCACACCAGCCCCATGTTTTGTGTGCCTATTTGGAACCAGTTAGTGAAAATGAAGATTTCATCTTAGTCATCTTTAATCATTAAATTGTCAGTTAACTTACGTTAGTTTTTTTTTTAATTTTTGTAAAAGACACTGTAAGTCAACATACTTAAATACATTCCTCTTATTCCATATTAATTAATTAAAACTATTTATTAATTTAATAAATCTCTGTGACCAAAGAATCTCAATGTCTTGATAAAAACACCAAAGGAAGATAAGAAGGAAATATAATACTTCTAGAAAGAATTCTACTTTACACAATTAGTGTCTTGGAAGATTTTTGTGTAATTTAAAAATCTATGTCAAACCTTTTTCCTCATACTTGATGTCTCTGAAATTCAAGGAACAGAGTAATATGTGATTTTTGTTGAATTTCAGGGCCTCCACACCCATACCCATAATGCAGAATAAGAAACAAGTGTCCATTTCCACTGTTTTTATGGAAGGCAGTCATTAGCTCTGTTGTTTTTAACAGTGGATTGTAAAGATAAATAATGACCTATAAAAAGGCTCTTAGGAAAACAAAATAAAAATATAAGCATTAATTTATGTTATAATAAGAAAAGTTGACACAAACTGTTATCCCCAGAATTTGAGCCTTAATAAGAGGAGTTGGTCACTATTCATCCTAATACATAGTAGCCTGTCATCTTTAGTAGAATTACTGAGCTCGAACTGAGGGATAACATGTTCCCTGGAATAAGGTATAACTTGAAAAAAGGAACAACCTCCAGGCAGCAAAGGGATATAAAAAAGTGTATATATATATATATATATATATATATATATATACACACACACACACATAAGCTACAATTATAAAATATCAATATGAGGGCAATTTGTGTGTTTAATACCATTTTTTAATAAATAGTATATTTTATGAAGAGAATATTAGAGTAAATATACTTAAAAGTTAATAAACTCAGAAAGCATGGAATAATGCTGGATATTTGGAGGCAGGTTTCCAGAAGAACACACACAAAGGATTTTAATCCCTTTTCCTGGTTTATTCCTTGTGTGGATATATCTGATCAACACCTAAGGGGCAGGATTTCTTCTAAGAACAAGGAGTTTATGACCAGGAGTCAAAAGCAAGGAGTTTCTATTGTTGAAACCCACCTTCTGGGAGGAGACTTTTTGGCAGAGTACCTCTGCATGCCTGGGGGCACTAGAATGTGGAAGCTGATCCCATCCGTCTGTGGAAGCTGATCCCATCCGTCTGTGGTGGCGGACTGAGAACTACACATTCAGGGCCTGCCAACTACTTGGCACTTCTACCCCAGGCATCTATCCGGCCCTGCAGGAGCCTGCCAGCCCTTCAACACCCCTTCAGAGGAGTCTATACTTTTAAAATGACTCCTGGAGAAGTTTAATGAGCCCCTTGGAATTAAACAAAAACAAAAACAAAAACAAAACGAAGAAGTGTAATGGACATGGACAAGCTGGAAAAAGGAATAGAGGGGTTCATTTCCAGCCTAGTGCTTGGGGGGCTTTCGTGAGGACGGTGCAGTGGATATTACAAGCAGTGGAAGGAGGGAAGGAAAAAATTAAAAACAGCCTCCTCTGATGAACTTGGATAATTTATTCCTCTGCCAAGCATTAGGAACAATGTTGTTGTTGTTTTTCTTCACTCTTCTTTTCCCCTCCACCTAATTTCTGAGCATTCTCAGGCCAGGCAAGAATGAAAATTAAGCATACCCAACACACAAGTCATAATGAAAGTGCGGGATGTGCTCAGATTATTCATAAGCTTTGTAAGATGTGTATTTTCGTGGAGTTTTCCTCCCTTCTGCTCCTGATTGCTGATGAAGAATGGTGTTTTAATAGGCAGATGGTAAAGACAATTACAGTTAGGGGCTCAGCTGGGAGTTACATCAGTTTATTGCAAATTATTAGTTGATAAATGCTTTTGTTTACAAGCAGAGTCTTAAGCAGCTTTGTAATCAGTTTATCAGCTGCAGGTGGAATTTTGACAGATCACCTTTGGGGTGTAATGTCACCTCTTGGCTAGTCATTTAAAAATCATGATGGCCAGACAGCCAGCCAGTCAGATAGGCTATCTCATGACACCGTTGAGAGCTCCTACTGCAAATCATGACATGGCACACAGTAGGGCAGAGCACAAACCCCTGGAATGCTGTATAGACTCCATGAGCAGCAGACCTTTCTCCTTTGAAATCCCATGAAAACATCTTACCTATTTGCCTAAACCTCCAGTAGGAGGTTCAAGTTTCATGTCTTCTGTAAGACATTAGTCCAGGTTTTCCAGGTAGTTCTGAATGCCTTCTTATTCGTGGTACAGAACTTCCAGCACCTATACTGACCACAAGACACTGTTGACTTTCCTGAAAAGGGCTTCATGTGCTTAAGAGGGAAAAGAACTTGTCTTAGTAGGAGGCATTTTCTTACAGGAAAAATGTAAGTTCTGTGAAGAGATTACATGCCAGAAACAAAAAAAATCTAGCAGGGCCCTCTTACACACTTGGGCTGGGGTATGCCGTCTGCAGTAGAAGGGGAGTTTAGGAAGCACACTGGCTTCACCAGGCTGGCTCTGATTTTCTTGTCTATGAAATGGGATGACAGTGTATCCTACTGTCACACAGATTATCTATTCAGTTTATGCTAAATAAGAGACATATACCATTTGAAATGACAATTCGCAGATGACATTTAGCTCATTTCCAAAATACTTGCTGAAAGAGGGTGCTGTGATTTAACATTTTTACATTATACCATTGCCAACATTTGCTAGTTTTTTGCACTGCCATGAAGATATAGTTTATAACCCTGAGGTGTTCAAAGATGTACCCTTGAAATGATTCACTTGCTCATAGACCTATAAACAATTCATGTTCATTTACTTTTACTTTTCACTCTTTTAACAAAGTAAGTTTTGTGCACTTAATAAAAATAAAAATATTTAAATAATCACATATAATAGCTTCTAAAATAACAATTTTTGTTTTACCTACTGACATTTAAATTCTTTTATTTTTATGTTTTTATTTCCTGGTATGCAAGAAAATCTTACTTACCTTTTAGGAAACTAACTCCTGAGTCAAAAGCCTGGTTGCACAGCTGGAATGAGATATTCCATATCCTCTAAAATATTGCCATAATACAGGAAGGTCTTTGGAAATATGACTCCAGCTGATAAAATTTAAATCATATGTAGCATACATGTAAAAGCCTAATCTCTTACTGTCAGAAATACGATTACATATCTCTATCCAATATCTTCCTAACTCTTATTGTATCTCAGTTTCTCAATTAGGATCCTAAAGTCTTTAAAATAGAATAAATCTTTAACTAACTGTATGATTCAGTAAATTCTGTAGTTTTAATACTGGGTTAACATAAGCTTACTTAAAAACATTTGGGAGAAAACAGAGTATAGTTTTTATCCTCACTGAAACATTCAGCACATGGTATTCACTTCCTACTTCCCTAGTTCTTAAGCAATCAAATGTTCTATGGACATCAGAAAAAAGGCTGCCTAGGGAAGAGCTAAAGAATGAAAGCCTTGATACCTTAAAATTGTAAATTGTATTTTAACATAAAAAGCATGAAAGTTGTTTTAGTTGTTCTTTGTCTCATAATCAAGTTAATGAAGGATAAATAGTGCATCTGGTAAGTAGTGCCATTGTGTGTCCATCCTACTTAACTGGAAAAGGCAAATGAGAATTTTAAAAAAAAAGTGTGTTCTCTCCTTTGGCCCAGATACCAAAGGCATGCTATAGAGTTGCTGGTCAAGTCTGATTTTAACCCCTCTACCAGGAATTGCAGGATGTTCTATAAAAAGATATCAAGAGTGCCAGCATGGGAAAGTTGAATGCCCCAATATACCCTGCATTGCCTATAAGTACAAATGAAAAGTGTTAAAGATTATTTAAAAACAGGAAGGACCTTTTGAAAAATGCTTTTGATTTATTGCTGTGCATTGTGCAGATCTTTATCAATTATTCTCACTCTATTTTATTCAAAAACTTGTAAACTATGTGTTGGCATGTCGCTGCATACGGAAAAAAGACATTAATCAATTCTAAATAAACAAGTGCAAAGATCTACATAACAACTATGAAGTAGTTAATACATTTTAAAGCAATTTTATTATAGAACGGAGGTCTAAAGGAGTAATGCTTAATTATCTGGACTCCTCTGTGCTGGGCTCCCTTTGATTGTATTAATGAAGCAGCTGGCCCATTGTTTCTCTTTAATTCCTCTATTGTTTTAAGAATATGTCACAGCTCTTTATTCTTTTATCAGGTGCTGTGCAGGAGGATCCACACAATACCTCATATTCCTGCTGTATTTGCCAATACACAAAGAAACCTCCACAGTGGTTTTCAAAGAAGGGGCACACATAATTTATAAGTTCTATTCCTTGCACTACTCCACTGTCAAGAATTTCAACAGTATTGGATTTGAATTCATTATAAAATTTGTATTAAACAATGCAGCTACGTATAGTTATATGTACTGTGTTAATGTCTAAACCCTGAGATCTAGACAGTAATGTGCACAATTTGAAATGGGGCAAGTATTTAGCTTTTAGGGGATTATTCTGACCAATTCCTTCCCAGTTATGAAAAATTAAATTTCTCAAATGGGTATCATGTTTGGTTTTCAAATTATTTAGTAAAATTAAAATTAAAAGAAGTGAATTGCCAAACAAGTAAGTCTCCCTGTTTCTTCCACCTCTAGAAATATCAAGTTCCGCGTGGGTATGTGTGTTAAACAACCTGTTTATTCCCCCAGCGAATGGTTTTAATTTATAATATGTAATCTTTATTAACTAAACTCTGATCATTGACTGACCATCTTCTCATATTACACATGTGAAGGAGTTGATAGGTTTTAGAAATATCACTGTACAGCTTAAGAAATCAAAATGCAGTAGTCGATTAAGTATACAATACAACATATTTGTATGTCGGAACTCTTTAAAACTGCTGGTTCATTTACACATAATCACCTTTTCTCTAAAATTCCATGAAAACCACAAAAAAATCAACCATGATAAAATAACCTATGACTCACATAGATTTCCTCTTTTTACATGTAACTTTTTCTTTTTGTTTTACCCCTTTCAAATGTCTATCATTTTGGAGGCTGTTTTATTGATTTTTTTTCCCCTTCAAGTTCTCTGGGGAGAATAATAAAGAGAAGTAAGACTTAATACTATGTAGTAAAACTTAGTGACTTCAACTTTTTACATATCCTTAGGCCATTAGAATCAATTATTTTTGCAAACCATGTATTTCCTTTTGTATTGTTATGGGTGTGTGTGTGTGTTTAGCTTAAAGTTTCAAACTGGTATCTCTATCGTTTTGCTTAAGGTTCCTTATCCTTCTACATATTGAGGCAGAGAAATGCAAAATCTAAATGTGATTTAATTGGTTCAATTTGCTTTATATTTTTATGTTAGGTCCATATCTTGATGAGCCCAGATGTAGTTGTGCTGGAGGTTTACAGCTTCACATTGCTTGCATTTCCTTATTTTTACAAAGCAAGCGTCTATCAATCACACAAATAAATTAGAAAGAAACGTGTATAGACATAACACCTGGAAGAGATTTTTTGGCATGCTATGTAATTATGAACCTGATTTTTACTATTGTAAGAACCATGAATTGCAGATAGCGTAGATGAAGTTAAACACTTTTATACTGGATACATTTTGCTTATACAGAACTCTATAGGTATGGTGGAGCAATATAATTGAGGCTTTGTCAGCTCTGTAACCTAGCAACAGATAATACTGTTAGGTTACTGAATTGCTCCTGGTTGACAAGTAGGGAGTATTTTTGTGTTTATCATGTTTGCTAATGATGGGATCCTTTCCAAAAGGCTTGTCTTAATCTTAATTAGAGTTTATCAGCAGAGGTCTGCATGACATTGTGCAGACACTGATTTCATAAATAACAAAAGTGCAAGTGAAAAATTTGGCAGGATGGGGTGCTATGTAAGGCCACTGCTTCTAGTAAGAGGAGCGTGAATTTCCCAAATATCATTGAGCTTGAACCATGACTTTATTCTTTATTATCGAAACTTGTACTACACTTCACTGCAGTTTTGACAGCAATTATGAGAAAAATTTATAAGCTTCCTGTTAGGAACCATATCTGTTTGTACAAGAACTTTGATCATCAGCGTTACTTAAACAGCAAATACATGGTTTTTCAAGAACGTCAAAGTCTTAGTACTTATTTTTGATGAACCTTGAATGTATTTGTGCTTTATTTGTGAAGGGAGTGCTATGTGGGTGTGGAGCCTGGGGAGAGTGACTGTGTTTTGCAGCGTAAGAGGTGGACAAGGAGACAATCCTAAAATAACCTTTCTATTTGGTGGAAGCGAGGAAGATATCAGCTGCTTCAGTGCCTGATGTCATTTGATAAAATCTTCATGCCCATACAGCAGGAATGTGGTTTTTTTGTCTTGATTTATACAATATGATCTTTCACAGGTTGGGAGGGATGCAATATCATTGATCATTTTTAATAATAAGTTATGTACCTCCAAAAAATAAAGACTGAAACACTGGAAAGCCAAATATAATCCCCAAATTTCCTAAGTTCCTAACTGGCTTATTCAGTTGAAAGATGATGCTAAGTTATTACATCCTTGCTTTATCCATCTTTCTTCACCCCTTCACTCCTCATTCCCACATTCTTCAAATATTAGGGGCAAAGGACAAATTCAAACCTATTTTCCATTGTCATTTTCTAAGTTTCAAAATGGCCATCTCTCTCTTATATTATTTGAACACATCTATGAAATATTTGATTATGAAGAGACTTTTATCTTCATGGAGTCTCCTTTCTACTTTATAAAGGTACAGAGAGTTTACCCACAGGCCAGTCATGCTTTACTCTTGAGGCACAGTCAACTCCCTGGGAAGCTTCTAAAAAATGGTGAAATCCAAACTTCACACCCAGAGATTTTGATTTCATTGATTCAGAGCAATATCTGGAAATCCATGTTGATTAAGAGCTCCCAGGTGAATCCACTGTGCAAATTACCAACCAGTGCCCCACAGTCATGTAGAATTTTGATGTCCTTTTAGTGTCCAACTCTACTTGTAATTTAAATAGAGAATTGTGCAAATGGTACATTTGTATTTAACATTAGCAAATGGATTTATATGTGTGAAATGTTTAGAATAGTACTTGGCACAAAGTAACCATGTTCTAAGTGTCAGCTATTGTAATAATTTATTACTCATATTATAAGATAATCTGGAGGCACTTCCACATCACAAATACAGACATTATTCTACAGATTGTAGCTATGCACTGAAGAGCTATATCTCATCACTGTAATCTTGATGCTGTTTCGTAAAGTGACCACCTTATTTCTGATTCAGAGATAACTACTCAAATAGTAATTGAAGTCAGGTGCTGTGTAGTTATTTGGTGAACATCAGATGGCGCTGTAACTTGGGACACCTGATTTTTCATACAGACTCTATAGAGACAAACTGCCTAGTTCTACCCTCCCTTATCTCTTCTTTTTTCAATTCCCCTTCACCTGTGTGACCTTGAAAAACTTATATATACTTTCAGACTCAAGATCTCACAATCAAATGGGAATAAATGAAAGCCACCTCACTGCTTTCTTGGGAGAAATGAAAATAATGCATTCAAAGGATTTAGCACAGTGCGCATGCATAGCACATAGTAACCACTTAACAAACGTGTGGTTATTACTATTATTAGCACACTGGTCATAGAAGCCTAAAAAGTTGCTCACAACATGATGATAATAATCTAGAGGTTATCTAGCCTAAGGCCATAGATATGATGTAAGTAAAGCAATTCTCCAAGATCACACAGCAGCCAATAATCAAATCAGGATTAGAACTAAAGTTTCTTACCCACCAGTCAAGTGTTCTTTCTAGTCTATCTTCACAGTGAAAACAAAAAATTTTCAGTGATTTGGGTGCCAGCTATGCTTCATTATTAACATGTAATCCCTTAAACCGAGATCATTTGTTCCTGAAGGCTATGCAAAGAAGTCGAGTTTTACCAAATAAGCATATATGATATTGCCAAATGTGCAGCCAGCACCTTTACATTAATCTGTTTGTCTTCAGATCAATATGCCATCAGTGTGAATTAGAATATTGAAATTTTGCTTAGAATAAATCTGGGGGCATTAAGCATACTACTGCATATGAAAGCTACAAAAAACATCTGTTTAGATTCCTGAAATTGTTGACAGGAACACTCCACCGGTGCTGAAAACAGGCAAAAACCCAAATCAACAGAGTAACCGGGAGCTACATTTCTCACAGTTTTCAAATGTACTCAAGGCTCCAAAGTCATTTAAGTGAAAACAGTGTGGCCAAATAAAGGAAACTCTATCTCAGCGGCAATTTCATTCAACCAGGGACTTAGATTTCAAGCAGTATTTTGTTATAGTAGCTTTTCTAGAAAAATCTTGAGAAAAGATGTTACTCTTGTGTTTTTTAAACCATCTCATATGGAAAGCACTTTATAAAAGCTATATTCCTATCCTTAGCTTTGACTAGAAACTTGTGCAGATATTGAAGTTCACAGATTTTTTTAGTGAAAAAATGGTGCTCTAATTTTTCCAAAGTTTTTGTTATGAAATACATACAACATAAAATTTGTTGTCTTAGCCATTTTTAAGTGTACAGTTCAGTGGCCTTAACATTGCTGTGCAACCATTATTCTTTTCATCTTGCAAAACTAAAACTTTCTACCAATTAAACAGTGACTTTCCATTTCCTCTGCCCCCAGCCATTGGAAACCACCATCCTCCTTTCTGTCATTTTTTAATACACCGACTACCTCATTATAAGTGTGATCTACATTATTTGTCCTTTTAAGACTAGCTTATTTCACTTAGCATAGTATCCTCAAAGTTCATCTATTTTACATCATATTTCAGAATCTCCTTCCTTTTTAAAGCTGAATACCCCACTGTATGTATATACTACAGTTGGCTCACCCATTCATGTGTCAGTGGACACTTAGGTTAGTTCCGTATTGTAACAATTTCTAATAATGCTGCTATAAACCTGGTTGTGCAAGCATCTTGGAGACCCTGTTTGCAGTTTATTTTAGTGTGTACCCAGTACTGGAATTGCTGGATTGTAAAGTAATTCTATTTTTAATTTTTTTGATGAACTGCCATACTGTTTTCCTTAGTAGTTATACCATTTCACATTCTCACCAACAGTGCACAAGCGTTGCAATTTCTCCACATCTTTGCTGATACGTGTTATTTCTACCTTTTTGGTGTTTTTTTGTTTTTTGATAGTGGGGCTCTCATTTTAAAGCCAAATATAACACCCTGTGATTTGTTTCCATTGAACAAAATAATAAGTTCAATCTGTGAAGACATCAAAATAGCTAAATATCAACATGACTTAGCATCTTCACATCCTCAGATTGCTTCTTAAGATAAATACTACTGACTTCAATTCAATTATTAATCAGAACTGGCTGTATTTACCCTAGGCTCTAAAATCCCTAGTAGAGTAGAAAACTGGTTTTCCTGCCTCCTCAGCCTCATGTAGATTGCTAGAAACTAATTCTGTTTCTAACTTGTCAAGACACAGTATGTGAGCCACAAATGGATGCAACCTTAGCCTTCTCTCCTAAAACAGTTTTGTTCTCTACAGTAAAACATAGATATATTTGCTCATTGAATTCATAGGTTTGTTTTTCTTTCTGGTGAGATTTCTTTTCTTGGATTTAGCAAGGCAGTAAGAATGAGAAAATAGTCTCAACCAGATCAAACCAAAAAGATAATGTCTAACAACTGCATGGCATTTATTATATGCCAGCAGTTCTTCTGAAGCTTTCACAAATATTAGCTTACTTAGGCCTCATAATAACAATATGAGTTCAGTACTATTAACATTATCCCTGTTTCCAAGGATGAGGAAACTCATAGGCAGAATGCTTAGGTGACAAGTTCAAATCACACAGTAAGTGGCAGAGCCATAATTTGTACCCTGGGATCTTCCATACTCCTTCTAGATGGGATTCCATCCCCTACTAGCAGTCGCATTTAGAATATTTTATCTATATCGGGAATTGAAGCCATGTTACCACACTTGGGATATCTCCCCTCAAGTTGTATACTCCAAATTCACCATCTAAAAAACTCAGCCAAACAGTTTCAAAGAGCCAACCCTTTATGTATGTGGTGATATCCTCTGGGTTCCCCTCCAATTTTTCCAAATATATGCTCTCTGTATCAGTAAATGATCCCTTCTCCTCTACCCCCATCTTTGATGTTGTGATTCCCCAAATTTTAATCTGTGGTCCTTTCATTTCACTCTGTAGTCTTTGTGCATCTGTATTAGTGTAAACAACAGCTGCAGTCATTTAGAATGTGCTGATGACTTCCAAAATATTATTTTTTCTCCAGCCTTATGTCTCCATGTCTCGTTCAAGTTCCAACTGCCCCCTAAATACATTCACCCAGGAGCCCTTCAGATACTTTAGACTCTACATTTTCAAAGCAGAATTCATTAGTTCCGTGCATGCACACACACACACACACACACACAACAAACATGCATGTGTAAACTTGGACTTTGGAGTTGGGCAGACAGAGGTCTAGATCATGGTTCTGTCACAGATCACATGTATAGATTTCGGCAGGTAAGTTAAACTCACCAAGCTTCAATTTTCTTAACTCTAGAATGAGGAAAATATCAGTACCTCACAGAGTAATCAACAGGGTTAAAGTAGATGCAATGCATACGGCACTTTGCCTACGTGGCCAAAGAAATCACTGCTAATAAATGCTGACCACCCCCTTCTCGGCTGTACAGCTTGTTGAGACACCAGCCTTACTGCTTCATTCACAGCATCCCTGTCGTCTGACTTCCCAAACCAGAAACCTTTTTGTCTTTTGCAGCAGCTTCCTTTCTCTTACGCATCTCGTGAAATCACCACAGCCCTCTCTCAACCACCTCTCCTGAACCTGGCCTTTTCCTGCCTCACCATCTGTGCTTCTCACAACTGAGCTAGTGCAGCAGCCTCAGAGTGGCCCTCCTGGCGACATTTCCTGCTCCTTCAGTTGACTCTACTGACCACCCTGAGATCTTCAGTCTGGGAGGAGAAAAGCCCCTTTCAAGAATTTGTTCATTTATTCACTCAAATTAATATACACCATCTCCCCACCATGAGCCACAGACAGCTGCTTTCAGGCTGCATTCAAGGCTGTCTCACTGTGCTCTAAACATTTTTGTGGGAGGAGCCCTGATTTATAATGTTTGCCAGTTCCAGTGGCAGATACTACAACTCTCGCCAACCACAAGTTACCAGTGTGATATCAACCAGCACACAAAATTCTTGACAATTGAACATTCTGCCCTGTCATCCAGCAGGCAGGCTCAAGCACACCACTGACCATACCCTACCCCTCTCTGTGCCAGGCCCCGAGCTCCAGGTCCGCTGGCCTCTGAACCACTGTCAGGACCGGTCAGACTTTTCCACAGTCCTGCACTTGCATGCCTGCTCCTTTCTCTGGTGGTAGCTGTGTACCTGTCGGGTCTCCCCTATACCTACTTGTACTATTTTACCTCTATTCTTCATGAGTCAGTTTTTTTAGGAGAGCAAGGTAGAGGCTTTTATTTATAGGTAAAGCAAGAGGACAGAGACAGAGCTCCCAGCTCATGCCAGGAGGGGACAGAGAGTCCCTTCATGAGTCGGTTTTAAAAAGTCACCTTGGATGGCTTGCTTGACTCCACCAAGAAGTATCAATTACTCCCTCCTACATTTTCTTTAGCATCAGGGGATGACACCACCATATGGTATTGTACTTTGTCTGTTTATATGTGTGCATTCTAGTTGTGTAGAGGTGTGTGAAGAAGCCATAGTGCCCAGCCTGGCACACAGCAGAGAGTACAAAGAATAGCTTGGGAATGAATGGCTTAAAAGATTAAATCTTAAGGCAAATGACTTCCTCAGCCAGTTTACCCAGTTCATTTTCAGTCTAATTCAGCCTTTTAAAAGGATATGCCCTGACCAAACCATAAAATGAGAGAAAATGGTAAAGATAATAAAATACAAAACATTACTAAGTCTGAAAGCACAGATCTGTATTACAACTGCCAGGCTGTTTAATAGCATAGAAAAATCACTTCTTGCTTACTTTTCTCTGCACTTCATATTCGTGAATTTTATTTTATTTATTTATTGGCTCATTTTGGTTCCAAGTTTGAGCCACAGGTATTCTGTGTCACCCTGCTACATAGCTCACTGCTGTGATAAAGGTTGGCCATGAGTGGTATTCCACTAAAACCTCAATTTTTCATGGGTACCTGAGTCCAAACAATTTTTTTTTTTTTGTAAAAGATACCCATGGTTGAATTTATCAATATGGGACACTTATCAAAAACGGTAACTTATTTCCAACAATGTAAGTCATTCAGTTCATTTCTGAAATTCAGTGACTCCAAAAGAGCAGGCCATGGAGTAAACCTGAATATTAGTGCCTGGCTCTCCCTCCCCACCTCTCTATTACACAGATTCACATAATCAGCTGTATCCCAGGGGAAAGGTACAGGGCAAATGATTACCTTGTCTACAGCTGTAAGTAGTTTGAATCTGCATGCACATCAGAGAAGGCATAGCAGCCGCACACAGGCTTCCAGGGGGAGGAATCGTCACCAGCAGAAACACTGCCCGCCGCTTAGCACTTCTTAGCACTTCTTAATGCTCATCTGATTCCACAGTGACGCAGGTGAGCAGCTGTATTTGTAAATAAATCAATCAATGCCAAAGTAAATCTGGTTTTCAACTTTGGCAAACTTCTATGCTTTCAGATATGTTTGAGTTAATGTGAAACAAAAATTTGCTGTTTTTTAGTCTTAGTATATTTGTGTTTTACTTTGAAACTTTCAGACGTCTGAGGTGTATAATCTTTGCTTCATCCCACACATGTACTGTCATGGATGGCGTTTCATTTGCTTACCTTTAAACTTTAATCAACTGGTTTAATTGATTGTCCAAGATGTCTCTGAAACAGTGTCCTGATTCCCCTGCACCATTCTGCCATACTGTGTGCTGTTATCTTTTCCACCAGATTTTTACCACAAGTTGTTTAAAAACTATAATCTCTTGATTGTGGAAAAAAATGAAGTGCAGTTGAAAAGACAGTTATGCAGAAATATAAACAGCAATATTACTTATCAGAATGGGTACAGTTTTTGCTTGCCTAATGAGTATAATATATAGCCTTGCAATATATACACAATGAGAAAAAAAGCCTTATAACATATCAAGAATGCCACATTATTTCAGACATAACTGTATAGGATACCTATCTACGCCTGAGAGTGTAGATAACAAAATATAAGTGCTTTGCCTGTCTAAACATGTTAAATAAATGAGCATTCGCTATCGCATTCCAATACATTAGAAGATGTACTTGCATAGTTAATTTTCTTTCTAATGCACCACATGTGATCATTTGAAGCACAGAGCCACAGTATATCTTAGTGTTTGAAGAAAGGGTTCTTTTCATTTAAACAAATCTTTATTTAAATAAGCCTTTTTGAAAAGGATCTTTGGCATATCTTCTTTTCAGGAAGTTCAATCAGGGTAAACAGAGATAAAGAAGCTGCATTATAAGGAATATTATATAAGTAAAGATCACTCAAGCAAAAAAAATGGCAGCAGACATAAGGAGAGTAAGACTAACTGGAATTTTACTTTCACTTTCTAGATTTTAAGAGCTTTTTGTTTACTTGTTTTATAGTTTTAGTCATCTGGTATTGATGTAATAAAAGTATTTGGGGGAGAGAGTGTGTGTGATGAGAAAAAGAGAAAGAAATAGCTGCTTATTTCCAGAAGGTACAGGAAGAGTAACTTCAAAGGCTCCCCTGAACTAAATTTCTGCAGGTGGATTCCTACCATGCTTGGTCCTCAGCACCATACCATGTGATAGCACAGTTATTGATTAAGGTAAGCCCTGGAAGGCAAACTGTTGACAATACTCTCCACAGATTATGTGTATTCTTGGTTCTTAACCTTCTACTGTTAGTCACTGAACCATCTGTTTAATGCAACGAATACAGTGTTCCACATAGGAGAGGAGAGGAATACAGCTCTTGTCTTGATCAAACACTCCACCCCAGTAGAATCTGATGTGAAAACATGAGAAGGGGCTATTGACGTCAGTCTCGTGTACAGCAGACTCACACATTGTGTCAATTCTATCTTTTTCTTTTTTCTTCTTAATAGGGGGTCAGCTTTGGTGCACAACTACGAAGGCCATCTCTGAAGGTGAAGAGCTAATTGCCTTTGTGGTGGATTTTGACTCAAGGCTACAAGCTGCCAGTCAGATGACTCTGACAGAAGGGATGTACCCTGCACGCCTGCTGGACTCAATTCAGCTGCTTCCTCAGCAAGCTGCCATGGCTTCTATTTTGCCTACAGCTATTGTCAATAGTAAGTGCTGAGTGCAATAGCCCAGTACAAGAGCTTTGTAGTGGTGATGGGTATTTATGCAAGAAGAAAACATAATGTCTATTGACAGGCAACCAGGGACAGACTATTTTCTCCAGTAGTGTGATTTTGTTTTATCGTCTAAGTGTATGTGTGATCACTTCTCATGGGAGTATTAAAAAAATACATAAATTCATTTGTTTCAGGTTAGATTGCTGAATGTCACACACAAAACCCCCAATATTCTAGACTAGTTGAATGGAATTCAAGGCTACTTAGTTTTAAGAAGCCCAACCAACAGTTTCCCCTGATGCTACTATGAGAATAATTTTGGTATTCTTTAAGGGCTATTGAATTAAAAACTTAAAAACAAGATTAAAAAAAAAAGAAGTCAAATTTTGATTAGATATATTAATGAAAGGGAAATGTAGCCTGGATAAATCAAGACATCAGCTAATACCAAAAAAAAATAAAAAGAAAACAAAGAAAAATACATATAAACTTAGAAATAACTTACGTAGAGACTTTAAAAACATGTCCTGGCAAATGCACATTTGTGGTATATTTTGTTAACATGACTATTGAACTTAGTTTGTATTCCTTGAACATACAAAATGACACTGTACGTGAAAAAAAAATGAGTGGTCTAAGAGTCCCAAGATCTGGGTTCTAGACTCAGCTCTGCTTTTATCCAGTTCTTTGATAAAACCTGAATAGCAGTAGCATCTTAGGAGAAGAAGAGATCCTAAAGCTAGTAGGTAAGTGAAATACTGCATTTAGTCAAACATTTTCTTGAAAAATCCCTCAGACTCTGAATGATGAAGGAAAGAAATCTAGAGACTGCAATGATGTCTTGATATTTTACAAATATTCAACAGTAATCATATTTTCGCTATCACAGTATCCTTTAAAGAAATTCCCAGGTGTTTCTGGGAAATTCCCAACCCAAGCTCTATTTTTGGATTTCCTCAATGTAAATGTGCTTTTTTCTTTTTTTTCTTTTTTTTTTCACTGGATCTTTACATTGATTCAGATAGTGAGGCACTTGAAATAACATGGGCCCAACCTGAATGTGAGACAAAGGATTTTGTTACCAGCAACACTAGAAATACTTTATATTAATGTAAAGCTCCAATGTGTGAATATTAATTCTAATTATATTTGAGATTATACTCTGCTTTCTGTATGTGCCCTAGCCTGAACTTGTCACCTCTCCCTCATCTCTTCCCTGTAAAGATTAATGAAATGGTCACTCACACAGAAATGCTAACAAGAAGCCCAGTCATGGAGGAGACACCCTCTGCTCTAGCATCCAACTGCAAAGTGGAGGTCATTCCTTCCACTTGGTTCTAGTACCTCAATATAACTTTTCTTTCTCTGTGATCCCCTCACTACTGAGGCACTGTGGAAGAGTGTTTACATTAGGTTCACCACTTATGTGATCATGGGCGAGCTGCTGAACCTACATTTCCTCACTTGTAAGTGGATGCAGGGGTAAAATACTCACATGAGGAAATTTTCCATGAGTGAATATATGAAAAATACATATCATAGCATGACTTAATAAAGTACATGACTATTAGCTATAACTCAAACTCTATCATATTTCCCTTAGATTACTGCAGTTGCCTTCTACAAATTCACTACCTTCAGAACTTGACTCCACTGTTAGGCTTTTATACTATCTCATTAAGCCAGTCCCTTGTTTCAAATGATTCAGTGATTCTCCATAACCATTAAGATAAAAATCTAAACTTCTTAAGAGAGCCTGCAAAGTGAAAATCTCTCCCTGCCTTCTACAACCTCCCCTCTCCCAGTCCTCATCAGGGCCCTTGCCTCAGCCATGCAGAACAGCCCCCTCACCACCCAGCCTCCTGGCCTCCACCCAGTCCCTCTCTCAGGCTCCCATGCCTTTCTCCAGGCTCTTCCTTCAGGCAGGAAGACTTAGCTCTCATCACCTGACTAGCTTGATTTCATTCTCCAGGATTCAGCTATGGCAGGTCATCATCTTCCCTCTAAATCCTTCTCTGACCTCATCCTCCCTCTAGTTCTCCAATCAGCTTGGTGCCTCATCCATGCCTGAAAGCTCTTCTCAGACACCTCCATTAGAATAGTCATTGCATTCTGATGTAATTATCTGAATACTCATTCATCAGCCAAAAAGACTGTAAGCAACTTGGACAATGGCTGTTTAGTCTTTTCATTTTGTTTTATACCCAACCCAGCATACAATATGGTACCTAGTAGATATTCTGCAACTAATTTAGTAAATGGACAAATGGTATCAGAAGTTGGCATTAGGGCTAACTTTAGTTCAGCCATTAGATCCTTACCTTTTAATCAATCAGATAAACCAATTCACATTGCTATTTATAAATGCCTCTTTTTCTAAACCATGAATACAATGAAAACAATTTAAATTTAATCTCTTGTGCTTTTAATGTTGGAGTCTCCTATAGTACCACTTTCTAAAGAGTCTGTGGGAAGGTAAATTGCACTGAGCATAACATTTCTTCAAAAGCTTACTCCTATACTGTGGAACAACACCCAGGATTGCACTCCGCACTGTTCCAATTGCTTAATTCAGAACCTGAGTGCAGTCTCTGAGAAAAATTGAACTAAACGCTGCTTTACCCATGGTTGGCTCCAAATTTACAGCAGCTAACGTGTCCCTGTATTTTTGCCTGCAGAGGATATATTCCCTTGTAAGTCCTGTGGCATCTGGTATCGGAGTGAGCGGAATCTGCAAGCCCATTTAATGTACTATTGCAGTGGGAGGCAAAGAGAAGCTGCTCCAGTGTCAGAAGAAAATGAAGACAGTCCTCCTCAGATTTCTAGCCTGTGCCCCTTCCCACAATGTACCAAGAGCTTTTCAAATGCCCGAGCTCTAGAAATGCACCTGAATTCACACAGTGGTAAGTGCCTCCCTTGTTTCTTCTTTTTCTCCTGGAGACTCTATTCTTTCTCTACATACATACATTCATCCATACATACATATATATTTGTATATATGTACCTGTTTAACTGTATTTATCTATAAAATCAAGATGAAACTTGCCGGACAAGTGATTGTTATCTTATGTCACTTATAATCAGTACATTCTACTCAAAGGACTTTTGAATTTAAACAACTACAGTGCTCAGATTACAGGCAAAATCATTCTATTTTTTATTCATCTGGAGTAAACAGCATCATTTTAAAAATAAAGCCTCAATACCCTGTATATATCATAATTCATATTTATTGATTTAAGTGTCAAGTAATCTTTGGAAACTGACAATACTGTTTTCCCACATAGCAGGGAATAAACAGGTACATAAAAAGTAAGTATTTGCTGAACTGAAATAAAGCTGTTATTTGGATAGAAACAATTAAAATCATGCTTGAGAGAAATTAACTTTCTACAAATGGGTCTACAAAATGCTCTTGACTTCCAGATGTGCATAACAGCTTAGTTGATTTTTATGACATTAAACTACTTTTAGTACAATGTTTAAAAATTTCTTAAGAAAATTAGGCTGAAATACAAATAGGTTTTTTTTTAAAGCCTGCTTTTAACAACAAGGTGCCAGCCATTCTCATTTGGAATCATATGCCCAATTGTTGTCAATATCATCACACAGTATTCTAATTGCTATATACTTGTTTAAAATTGGGATAATCAAGTGTATAGAATCATATTAATTTTAGATATTTCTAGGAACATTCTGGGATAGGGCAAACCAAGGTTTGGGAATCACAGTTCTTCAGTACCTATAGTACAAGCCTTACAGGGTACCTCTGGCTGACTTCCTTCACTGTTGTTGCTTGAGCTGAATAATTTAAAAACAGAAATGCGTACTGAGTTTTAAAAAACTAACTCCACTATGTAGTACAATACAGGCTTTGTCTTCAACCCTACTTAAAACAAAAAAAAGACCATTTCCTTTCTACTCATTCTCTTCCCTTCCTCTATAAATGAGCTGTCTTTATGTGGGTGATAAAGCAGGTGAAGCAGAAACAGGTTGGCTGTCTCAGATGGTGAGTAAAGTCACGCACAAAACAAAAATAGAGATAGGGGAATCTTTTCAGCTAAACAGAAAAATGAGTATTGGATTAGTTATGGAGAAAAGGAGACAGGAATAAGAAGTCCCCTTTTATCACTATAGGACTGGATTTTCTTTGCCATATTTTCACCTCATGCATATATAAAAGGCAATTCTTGTTTTATTCTAGAGTGCAGAGAGGATGAGCCAAGGCTGATTTAACCATATGCCAATAGATAGGAACTAGAGTTACTTGACCTTTAGTGAATAAAAGCATCCACATCCCAATTCCAGTTCCTGCTGGGGAGGGCTTCCAGCAACTACCAATCAATTGGTGTCCTACCAATTCTGACACTGTCTACCTGGACATAGTGTCAGATTCCACAGGTTAAGGGGTCAGTCCTACAAGATTGCTCTACCCTTTCTTCAGATCCAGTCAAAAGCCCAGGTTAGTAATATTTGCTTCTGACCAACTGGCTATAAATCAGAAGTTGACAAAACCCCCACCCCCACCCCAGGGTTCAATTAATACACTAGAGCAGTTCATACAACTCAGGAAACCCATTTATTCACTAGATTACTGGTTTATTATAAAAGCATATAACTCAGGAACAGCCAGATGGAAGAGATTCATAGGGCAGGTATGGGGAAAGGGCTCAGAGCTTCTAAGACCTCCCCAGGCACGCACTCTCCAAGCACCTCCATGTGTTCAACAACCCAACTGGGTTGGGGGGTGTTGGGGGCACTGAAACGGAAAGTTCCAACCTCTGATCCCCGTTGGTTCTCTTGGCAACCAGCCCCATCATTACCCTTACTTAAGGGCATTCTAAAAGTCACCTTATTGACCTAATAAAAGATACCTTTATTGCTCTTATCACAGGAAATTCCAAAGAGTTTAAGAGCTGTGAGCCAGGAATACTGGACAAAGACCAAATACATATAAGAAATATATTTTGGTCATCTGAATGACCAAATATGTATTTTTACAAATCACAATACCACAGTGAGGTTTATCCACCAGTTATTGGTGATATTCAATGTATTTAATAACTGATTAGAAACAGGCAATGATCAATCAGCATGGATGTAGGTTCTAAAAGACTTGTATTAGTGAACTAGTGTCTACCAGCTGAATATCAGGCCTGGATGGAGATAAACCATGTTCAGCAAACCCAATTAATGAAAACTTTAGATTTGTACTAAAGATAAATTAGGAGGTTATAAATTGCTTTACAAAATGATTCCTATTTGGATTCTTTTGAATCAAGACCTGAGTGCATTGAGTTATTTGATTTGCACACAGCTTATCAATACCAACTCTTAAAAAATGCCTATGTCTTCCTACATAGACCTTAGTGTTGTAGTAAGAAGGTTATGGATTATAAATTGTAAAATCTGAAATTTAATCAAGGCTCCATCACTGAATAGCTTTATCAACATCATCATTTCCATTAGCCTCCTTGAGTTTGTTTCCTGACATGTGGTGCAGTATACACAGGAAAGCGCTTTGGAAACCATAAAGTGCTATTACTATTACCACACATGGTGAAAGATGTCAATATTCTTATTCAAAAAGTTAGTATTACAAATCAGATTCCAAAAGATGTCAGTTCATTCCTGCTGTGTTGAAGACACATTAGATCATTAGTAAAGACTTGTATCATTAGCAAACCAACACACTTGGTTCTCAGTATCCTAATTTTGTATATCTCTCTAGGAGTGAAAATGGAAGAATTCCTCCCCCCTGGTGCTAGTCTAAAATGCACCGTCTGTAGCTACACTGCTGATTCTGTGATCACCTTTCACCAGCACCTGTTCTCCCACCTCACGCAAGCTGCCTTCCGATGCAATCACTGCCACTTCGGCTTCCAGACTCAGCGGGAATTACTGCAGCACCAGGAGCTCCATGTCCCCGGAGGCAAACTTCACAGAGAAGGTGATGTGGAACACTCTCCGAGTGGCACCGAAGACAGCTTGCAGACAGCCACTGACTTGTTGACCAGAAGCGAACTCCCCCGGAGCCAAAAGGCCATGCAGACTAAAGATGCGAGCTCTGACACGGAGCTGGACAAGTGTGAGAAAAAGACTCAGCTCTTTCTCACTAACCAGAGACCGGAGATACAGCCTACAGCAAATAAACAAAGCTTTTCTTACACAAAAATAAAGTCTGAGCCCTCTAGCCCAAGACTTGCCTCATCTCCAGTTCAGCCTAATATTGGACCTTCTTTCCCTGTGGGCCCTTTCCTCTCTCAGTTTGCTTTTCCCCAAGATATCACAATGGTCCCTCAAGCTTCAGAGATCTTAGCCAAGATGTCTGAACTGGTACATAGGCGACTGAGGCACGGAAATAGTAGCTACCCTCCCGTAATTTACAGCCCCTTGATGCCCAAGGGGGCTACTTGCTTTGAGTGTAACATAACATTCAATAACTTGGATAATTATCTAGTGCACAAAAAACATTACTGCAGCAGCCGATGGCAGCAGATGGCCAAGTCCCCAGAGTTCCCTGGTGTTTCAGAAAAGATGCCTGAGGCTGTGAGTCCTAATGCTGGCCAAACCTCCATAAACCTTCTCAACCCAGCTGCTCATTCTACTGACCCTGAGAATCCACTTCTTCCAACATCCTGCATCAATTCTTCCACTGTTTTAGATTTAATTGGGCCAAGTGGGAAGGGTCACGACAAGGACTTTTCAGCTCAAGCTAAGAAGCTCTCCACTTCCAATAGCAACGATGATAAAATTAATGGAAAACCTGTTGATGTGAAAAATGCCAGTGTTCCCTTAGTGGATGGGGAAAGTGACCCAAATAAGACTACCTGTGAAGCTTGCAACATTACCTTCAGCCGGCATGAAACATACATGGTCCACAAACAGTATTACTGTGCTACCCGCCACGACCCTCCGCTAAAGAGGTCTGCTTCCAACAAAGTGCCTGCCATGCAAAGAACCATGCGCACGCGCAAGCGAAGAAAGATGTATGAGATGTGTCTACCGGAGCAGGATCAAAGGCCTCCACTGGCCCAACAACGATTCCTTGACGTAGCCAACCTCAGCAATCCTTGCACCTCCACTCAAGAACCCACAGACGGATTAGGAGAGTGCTACCACCCAAGATGTGATATCTTTCCAGGCATTGTCTCAAAGCACTTGGAAACTTCTCTGACCATCAACAAATGTGCTCCAGTTTCCAAATGTGACACTACTCATTCCAGTGTTTCCTGCCTAGAGATGGACGTGCCCATAGATCTCAGCAAAAAGTGTTTATCCCAGTCTGAGCGGACAACCACGTCTCCCAAAAGGCTGCTGGACTACCACGAGTGCACTGTGTGCAAGATCAGCTTCAATAAGGTAGAAAACTACCTGGCCCACAAGCAGAATTTCTGCCCAGTCACTGCACATCAGCGTAATGACCTGGGTCAGCTCGACAGCAAAGTGTTCCCGAATCCAGAAAGTGAACGCAACAGCCCTGATGTCAGCTATGAAAGAAGCATCATAAAATGTGAGAAAAATGGGAGTCTGAAGCAGCCTTCCCCCAACGGAAACTTATTTTCATCTCACTTAGCAACCCTGCAAGGCCTGAAAGTCTTCAGTGAAGCCGCTCAGCTCATTGCTACAAAAGAAAGCAAACACTTGTTTCTTCCGCAATGCCTTTACCCTGGAGCAATAAAGAAGGCCAAAGGAGCCGACCAGCTTTCTCCATACTATGGAATAAAGCCAGGTGATTATGTTTCTGGTTCTCTTGTCATCCACAATACGGACATAGAGCAAAGCACAAATGTGGAAAATGAATCTCCTGAAGGCCAGGCGCCCTCAAATGGGTGTGCCGCACCCGCTAAAGAGTCCCTGCCCTTGTTGCCCAAAAACAGAGGCATGGTGATCGTGAATGGTGGACTGAAACCAGACGAGAGACCCGCCGCCACCCCACAGCAAGAAAACATTTCCCAGAACCCTCAGCGTGAAGATGGCCACAAGTCTCCTTCTTGGATCTCTGAGAACCCGTTAACCACAAATGAGAACGTCTCGCCAGGAATCCCCTCGGCGGAGGAACAGTTGTCTAGTATAGCAAAAGGCGTGAATGGCTCCACCCAGGCTCCAACCAGTGGGAAATACTGCCGGCTGTGCGATATTCAGTTCAACAACCTCTCAAACTTTATAACTCACAAGAAGTTTTATTGCTCATCACATGCAGCAGAACACGTCAAATGAAATAACTAAATAAATAAACATCAGTCGCCTTTGGTACCAGTGTTTAGTACGTTGTTCTACCCAGTCCAGAATAACAAAACACAACAGAAAGAAAAGCTGTTTGAATTACAACTGGGCAATCAGGAGATAATTCATTACGGCTGAGTTGAAGACTTAAGGTGTAATTTCATTACAGTCCATTAGTAAAGTGTATTATTGGTGCCATTTTCAAAAAAAAATTAATTTATTTTACCAGCAGTATTCATAGCTGTGGTTATGTTATTTTTTATTTAAAAACTTTATATTAAAGTCATTTGTAATGTTATTGTATAGTTATTGTGTAGCACATATGGTTTGCACTGTATAGTAGCTTTTAAAGAAAATAGTCACGAACAATACAGAAAAGCATTTTAGAAATAGCTTCAAAAGCACTTGTGTATCTTGATTTCTTCTTATATGCTGTTGCAGATATATGTATATGCTAAAATATAATTTGCAAAGATGTTCTAAATACACATGCTGTAAAGTTCGCCTTAAGATTTCAGTTATTGGATAATCAGGCTCCTTTTGCACTTTATATTTTAGCAGATACAGTTTCTTAGTCACTAGGCTTTGCATTTGTATGTAGCTGTATGTTTCTGTCCATTTTCTTAATCTTAAACATGTATGTTAAATGAAGATGGCAATTTTTTTCTTGTATAGTACTTGTATTTTCTTTTGCTGATGCAGCTCTGTCTCAATTTCTAAACCTTTGCTGTTAAATGCAATACTTTATAAAGAATGAACAAAATTACTGGAAGCAGTATTGTAAGTAATGAGGTAGTATTAATCAGTTTTATCTTTTGAAAGGCACAGTCTAAATCGAAACCCTAAACTCAATGCTGCAAGTATGAATTTAATTCATATATAAGATCTATTTAAATATAAGAGTAGCAAGCAATACTGCACCTGGTGATCACAAAGATAATGTTCTACTTCTGATAGAAATAATTTCTCAACAAATGTTGTTACTATGCATGTATATGGATGGAATAAAATTCCAGATTGTTGGAGAATTTTGGCATACTTTTTTTCTTTAAATTACAAGGTAAACCCTACACACCTATTCTTTCTCATGAGAATAGGTTCAACCCAGCACTGAATAGCTGCAGTAACATGATGACAAACCAGTAAAGGGATAGACTGTCCTTCATATGAATCTAATTAATGTAACATTATATTAAAATGAACTGGAGATGCCAAGCTATGGAATTAGAAAAATTCTTCATTATAACTACATATATATATAATAAGCACTATCTCTCTCTTCTTTACCCCCCACTACTACTGTAGGACAGAAAAAGAACAATTACATAAATATCTAAGAGCCTTATGAAGCTTATGCACAAGAATTGGTATAGAGGGTAACCAAATGCACCCAACTTTTAGATGGAGTTTACTAGGGAGAGAGGCTTGTGTTTTGAGAAGTGACGTGGTATGGTAAAGTGACTCTGATGAATAAAGATTACAAGTTTCATGCTTGCAATCTGTAAAAGACACTAGAGTTCACACATGTCATTATTTCAAGGGTTTGCATATTGAGATAGAGTTGAAAGCATACAATGTGGGTGAGATCCTGGAGGACCTAACTGGCTACCTAGAAGTGTTAAGATGTGATGCAATAGGCAAGACGGCATCGGTTGCCAATCAAGACACTGCAGTATACTGCGGTTTTAGAACAACCTGATATGGAAAAGCAATTGCCTCACCTGTGGCTAAGATGTGCTGTTATTCAGCCATATAGGATATGGTAGCATATGGTAGCATTATGAGTGTAAGATGCCAGCCCCAAACACAACATAAAAATACTATGACAGAGCATGAAAAAAATGTGAAAAATACTCAAGAACTTTTCTCCAGCTGCTTGTTGAGAATAATTCTTTTTAAACATAAAATCTTGATCTTGATGTTTTCCATTTCAGTTAGTGAAACAGGGAGATGAGCGGAACTGAAGCACTTGATAGAGATTTTCAGAAATATCTTAAAGTATCAGATCCTCAGGATCCACAAGGATGTTCATAAACACCTTACAGTTCTGACTTGAGAATTGGCAGGACTGAGTATTCTTAACAGGACTTTTTTCCCCAATTCTTGTTTTTCCTATTCTCTTTTTATAAGAAAGAAGAAAATTAGCCAATTAATATATCTTTATTGATTATCTAGGATTATACACACCTTTTAGGGAATAAATGCCAGTAAGTGTAATACATCATTTCTTCCCTAAAGAACTTTATAATCTGGTTCAATGTAGTGTTTATTAACACTGTTTCTTCATTAGAATCACTGGGGGGAACATTTTTAAAATGTCAGTGTATGTGTATTTTGGTATATTGGGCCTCACCCTAGATCGATTAAAGAAAAATTCCTTTCAGGGGATTCTGGGAATCTGTATCTTTTAAAACCTTTCCAGATCTTGGGAAACACCTAATGGAAAGTAGGACAAGGTATAAAGGATGAGTGAGACTAGGTAGAGTAGAAAGATACAAAGAAAAACAAGGAAAGCATATGGGATGAAGGAGTTGGAAAGACTGTATGGCTAGGGGAGGGAAACATAGGTACAATGGTAAGGGAAACTACCTGTTCTTCTGGGAGACCTGAAATATTCGTGCATGTGAAATGAGAATTTTGTTTAGGAATGGTGGAAAGTGAGTGTGAGGCCCAGATGCTAGAAATAGGGAGATGAGTTAGGTGGCCACCATGATGATCCAAATGAGGGATAGTGAGAGTCTGTATCAAGTGACTGGAGAAGGACAGGTCTGGGTATGGGTTACATAGCCTATATGGAGACAAATCAAAGATCATCCCTCACTGATAAAAACGTTCCATGTTCAACAGGACAGCATTTAGATCAGACTGTCAGCGCCAGCTGAATGGTCTGGAGGTCTGGGGGAAGGATAATAAGAAGGGTGATGATTTATATTGCTTCTGCAGAGTGTTCTCTTGTATCTAAATCCTCTACAGAACACTAATAACTATACTAAATCAGAATCTCTTCATCTGGGCCTGGATTACTGTGGGCTTTATGGCCAAGCAAACCTAGGATAGTCTGTATTGTCCCCCCTTAATCACAACTGAGAATTATAGAATTAAGCATAGAATGGGAAACAGTATTCTGTGGTCAACACCAAAATAAATAAAGCTGGCATTAGAATTTAATATGCAATTGGTCTTCAAAGTATTGGTATCTAATATATAACACAATTGACTTTTTAAAACTATTATCATTTTTAACTATTTCAACATATGTCTTAATATTGAAACTGAAACTAAATAGTCATTATGGAATCTGCAAAGAGTATTTGAACATCTTTTGTTCAGGTGGAACTCTCTCATTTTCAAGCAAAACGAAGAAGGGCCAGAAATTTGAAGTGCCCAAAGTCACAAGGCTAATGGGTGAGAGCCAAGGACCTGAATTTTGCTCTCAGATTACCTCCCCAAATCATGTTTCTTTCTCCCCTAAACTGGAAGGAAAATGCAAAGACAAACAGCTAAAATTCCAGCTTCT
Organism: Manis javanica; assembly: GCF_040802235.1. Lineage (NCBI taxonomy): Eukaryota > Metazoa > Chordata > Mammalia > Pholidota > Manidae > Manis > Manis javanica. The sequence continues at coordinate 189,499,549 of NC_133157.1, forward strand.
TTTGTCCTCTCTGTTATGTTTAAAAGTCTAGTTCAAACATTCTCTGGAGATAGGTAAAAGGGAGAATATTAATTTCTCATGACAGCTGTAACAAATTACCAAAAACTTGGTGACTTAAAACAGCAAAAGTTTATTCTTTCGCAAATCTGGAGACAGAAGTCTGGTATCAAGAGGTCAGCAGGGCTGTGCTCCCTCCAGAGACTCTGAAGGATGCATTCCTTGCCTCTTCCAGCTGCTGGTGTCTGGCAGCATTCCTTGTCCTGTGGCTACATCGCTCTAATCTCTGCCTCGCGGGTCACAAGAGGCCATGCTTCTCTTCCCTGTATGTAATCTCCCTCTGCCTCTCTCTTATAAAGACCCTTATGATGGCATTTAAAGTCTCCATGTCAAGATCCTTAATCACATCTGCAAAGACCCTCTTTATTTATAAGGTAACATTTTCTGGTACCAAGGATTAACATCTGCTATCTTTGGGGCTGTTATTCAGTCTCCTACAGGGAAGTAATGATACGCACTGGCCAGTATGGAGCTGGAGGGGAAGGGACAGGGGAAAAGGGGTATACCAGCCAGGTTCTACAAATGTGTAGCAGCGCAGCAGAAACTGTTTTCCCTAAACTGGTGAATCTTCTGGAACTTGATTGATTTATGAATGTTATTAATGAACATCAATGACATCCATAAAGAACATAGCATCTAAACAAACAAGACTCAACTGATCACCCAGGAGCCAATTGTGAGGCAGAATTGAGTCTGATGACAACTCTGCTCCAGGAGGTGTATCTGTTTGAAATTCAGTAAACCCTGTTAATTCAGAGAATTAACACAGCCTGGACAAAAGTTTACTTTGGCACTATCTAGAAAAAAGAATTTGCTCAGTATATTAATAGCATAAACAGGCCTGAAAGAAAATAAACTTTTCAAGAAGCTTAGCAGCCCCATTTTGCATACAAATGATATGTTAATTTCAAACATTTCTGTGTGTCTACCCCAGTGTGTCTGTGAATGTCTTGGTATGAGCACTTTCCTGTTAATTCCTTTGTCTTGAATTTTCTGTTTTCTTTGTAAGATTTTTTGTTAAAGTTTCTGTGTTGATCTCTTCTATTCTTTATTCATCTGAATCACCTCCCATGCACCTTCATCCCTCAATATTAACACTTTACGCAACCATGGCAGATTTATCGAAACTAACATTGGAACAAAATTATTAACCAAACTATATTCTAATTTCACCAGTTCTTACACTAATGTTCTTCTCCTGTTTCGGGATACAATCCAGGGTGCCATGTTGCATTTAGCCAGAAGGTCTCCTTAGTCTCCTGCAATGCATGACAGCTCTTCGGCCCTTTATTTTTCTATGACCTTCATACTTTTGAAGAGTACTGGCCAGATATCATGTAAGATGTTCCTCAGTCTGGATTTATTTGAGTTTCCTTAAGAGTGTTCTGGGAATAGAGATTTGGGGGAAGAATAGCAGAAAGGTAAAATGCTTCTCACTCCACCTTACCAGGGGGATACAACCTAACTTACCACTGGGGATGTTAACCTTGATCACTTGTTAAAGACTGTACACATGAGCTCCTCCACTGTAAAATTAAGTTTTTCCTTTCCATACTCTACTCATTAGAAGTGATACACTAAATCTGCTCAACATTCCAGGGGAATTAAGCTCCACTCCCTGAGGAGAAGAGTATCAAAAAATTCGTGGACCTATGTTGAAACTATCAGATAAATAAAAAAATATTTGTGGGGAGATATTTTGAAGCTATGTAAATATCCTGCTTCTCTTAAAACTTTCGCCCACTGGTCTTAGCTTTCACTAGTGTGTCTTTCCCTCAGCAACTGTTATTGTGGTATAGAACTTGAATTATTTTATTTCTCTCATTCTTTCTTTATTTATTATTGAAATTCTTTAATGAAAGCCTGTCCTTTCTCCATTTATATATTTATTCAATCATTGATTTAAATCAGTATGGACACATGGGTATTTGCTTTGTTCTCTGTCTTATAATTTAATACAGTAATCCTGCTTTATGTGCAGTTTTACCTTCTGCAGTTTCAGTTACCCACCGTCAACTGCTGTCGGAATGATCCTCCTGACGAATCAGCAGAAGGTCAATAGCAGCCTAGTGCTTCACCACGGTGCTTTCTCCATTCACCTCTCTTCCTTCCAGCCTGCAGGCATTTTATCATCTCACGTCATCTCAGCAAGAAGGGTGAGTACGGTACTCTTGAGATATTTTTAGAAAGAGAAAGAAAGACCATATTCACGTAACTTTTATTACAGTGCATTGTTATAATTATACTATTTTATCATTAGTTACGTTGTTAATGTCCTACTGTGATCTATAAATTAAACTTTATCATAGGTATGCACATATAGGACAAAACATAATATAAGTAACTTCAATACTATCTGTGGTTTCAGGCATCCACTGGGGTAATCAACTGTACCCCCACAGATAGGGAGGAGTACTATACTGTCATTGTTCAGTTGCACAAACTCTTTGATCTTGGGTCATGCGGAGCTCAGGTAGGTTCATCCTTCTTTTAATGTTTTTTCCCTACAACTTCATTACTATCTGTCACAACAAGACACAGTATGCCCAGAATGTCTAATTTCACCTATTCCTACTGAACTCATTTTGTGTTTTCCTTGACCAAGCCCTAGAGTCAGTTTTTTTCACTCCAGAGGACTCTGATTCCTCTTACTGGAGAATGCTATCTAGAAGCCAAGATTTTGGCATAGTTATGTTTGTTGTTATTGGGTATCCCTGCTTCTGACCATCTCAGCAATAGGGCAAAGATATATATATGTATAGCAGCCAATGTATGCACACATTTCTATTCCTATTTCCTGTAGTAGGTGTATTTTAAAATAAACATGGAATTCACAGTAATATATCAGACTCTAATCTAGTACTTAATTTTTAATGTTCAGTTCAGTATAATGAATTTTTTCTTTAAATTGATATGCTTTATTTCTACTTTTTAGGATTTTAGTTTTAATGATGCTCACAATTATAACTATTTTATAGATCCACTTATATAAGAATTAATTTATTAATAGCTAAATATTTCTGAAATGTACAATTACAATTATTTTAACACTCCATTTGCACTCCCAAATCTGTATAAACTCCAAAGTGACTCTACAATGAAATAATCTGAGCTCAGTAGCACTTTGAGTGTTACGATTTAAAGCAGTCTCTCGAGTTTTAATGTCCATCCACATCACTTGAGGATCTTGTTAAAATGCAGATTGGTTCAGTAAGACTGAGGAGGGGCCCACGAGTCTGCATCTCTAACAGGCTCCCAGCTAATGCTGTGCTGCAGGTGCTCAGACCACATTTTGAGTGGCAAGGCTGAAGACTACCTAGTAGTCTTGCGTGAGATTTTTATGCGGTTGTCGCCGTGTTCTCATCCACAGCCCATTACTACTGAGCTCACTAACCACTGAGATTCTGTTCAAAGCTGTAGCTCTTTTCTTCATTGCTCTATCTAAGTCAGTTTGATTGCTTTGTAGATAATACAAACAAGGCAAGTTTATATCACTTTGTAAATTAGATAAGCTGAACTTGACAGGTGGGAATGAGAGGGTGTCCTTTTCCCCCTCTTTTTCATTCTTTGGTAGTTTGGAAAGAAGAGAACTTTAGAACTCATTATTTGCCAGACTTCTTTCATGTTTTACTTATACACAACAGCTGCCTCACTGTGAACTTTCCCATTTTCAATTTAGTATTAATTTTGATGAGTTTTTTAACCCAAGGAAAACACTTGTGGAGTCTATTATAAGATTGGTGGACTCACACTGTGATCAGAGACAGATGCTGAAGGGAATAGTGCAGTCATCTGTGATTCATGACCATTCCTGGTGGGGGGTGGGGTGGGAATGGAGGGACTGTGAGGGGGGCGGGGGGAGGAGAATAGAGTAAATGTGTAAAGAATATTGCAGTCTCCTGGCCATCTGTGCGAAATGCATGCTGCAAATCTCAAACAGAAGCACAGTGTGAAAGCAAATGTTATTAGTTGAGTCCAATATTGTACTATTCAAAATTATTCATTTCACTCATTCATTCATTCATTCATTCATGATTACATTCTCATTTTGAGTTCTTACTCTGACAAGCATTATGCTTGGCACTGGGGGCTATATGTTAAGGGATCAATCCTGTCTTCCATTAGCTCTGGGTAAAGAAGTGTAGAATAGAAAGTACACAGGTGAATGCAGTACATTATGCTACACTGTGGCATGGAGTCCTGTAAACACACTGAGAAGGCACTTTATCCAATCTTGGGGATCCTGAGAAAGTTTTCCAGAGAAAATGGTGCCTAATTTGAGATGCAATAGATGAACAGAAGTTGTCCAGGTAAAAGCAGGTGACAAATGACACAGAAGAGGGGGAAGCTAAGAGGCTGTAGGTGAAAATGGGTTATTTTTAGAACATTCTAAAAAGAAATATTAGCATGTGTGAAATCTAAATGTTGTAAAGGTCATAATTCACTATGGTAACTCCAACTTCCCCAAATATATCCTATGCTGGTGTCCCCATCTTAGTGATGTAAACACCACCCATCTGGTAACCCTGAGCACAATCTAAGAGTAAGCCTAGTCTTTTCCCACTGTCTCAGTTCTACTGCCTCCCACTTTAGAACATCATCTAGTTCTGTCAATTCTTCCTTCAGATGTATCTTAAATGAATTTCCTTTACTCCATTCATAGGGCCACCAATGTATGGCACAACTGTCTCTTATCTAGATTATTACAAGAGTCTGCAAACTGATCCTCCTAATTTATTTTAAACCTTTTCAGGTGGAAAAATTTATTTTGACTATAGTGATCTTTCCAAAGATAAAAATCTGATGATTGTCACTCCCTTGCATCCTTCAATGGCTCCCCACTGCCCTCAGGATCAAGTCCAAATTCTTTAATGTGGTTAATAAGACCTTTTTGACTGAACTCCTGCTTGCATTTCCTTGCTGATCCAGGACTTAATTCATTTCATATGCACTTGTTCATCACCTATAATCATCATGCCAGATACTCTAAATAAAATGATGAACAAGATAAGCAGCCTTGCTATGTAAGGCTTATATCCTACCAAAACAGGCATCTAAAGAAATAACTAATTTATTAGCAACAGTTGTGAGAACCCTGCTCCACCACCACTACACTAATAGTAGTTTTCAGGGTTATCTTGGACCTTATCCATTCTGAAGTCACAATTTTTCCAGACCTTAATTTTGAAAGAGAATAATTATTTTTTAAGAAAGATATAATCACTCTTAGTTACAGTAAGGTACTGTACTATATAGATACAGTTCTATGTAAATATCTAGGTATGCTAAGTACTATATAGATAAACCATGAAATGTCAGTAGTTTAAGACACTGAAATTTTGTTCTAGCTCCTGAATTGCTCCATAGGCACAAAGAACTAAGTGATCAAACAGGTATTCAGGCAGATAAAGGTTCTTCCATTATTAACCCAAGGTTTCTAAGTTCCCTGAACACTAACATCCCACTGGTAGCCGGGGGAAGAGAGGAGGACTTGGAGGTAGGTTTTGATGGGCCAGACCTGGAAGCAGCACATACCCCTTCTGACTACATTCCATTGGCTAGAAATTTTCACATAGGCCCAAGTGAAAAGGAGGCACAGAAATTCAGAATAGTTCTATGCCCAGAAACAGAAGGAAATGGGTTTGAAGAACTACTATACTCACCAAAACACACAAATAACTGGAAACAATTATGACTTATCCATGACCACACTGAGTTCACTGCTGTTATCCACTGTCATTATACATCTGTCCATGTTGGACTGACAGGATCAAGGACCTCTCATAACCTATAGATCACACCATCACCATGCACTTCATTGTCTACAAAGGCTTTCTTCAATTACACATTTTGAAACAGAATCATTTTTTAAATCTTTTTGTTTAAATTCTGCTTTTAGATGCTTCTTCTGGTAGTAAGACTTAAAGAGTTGCCTAGTACATTTGTGTTCTCTCATCTATGAGTCTTCTGTGGAAACATTCTCTCCTATGCCTATCCTCCCCCATCCCTGCCAACTGGTGATGCTACCAGTCTATCATTTGCTGAATCTTAGTTGTCTTGTAGATTTTAGTTAAGAATTACCTTTTATGTATGCTCTTGTAGATTTCCTCAGACCCAGTTTAGGAGTTCCTAATGTGAATTCTAGAAGCACTCCATAATCTCTGCTATGTATACTCTGAAAAACTGTGAATTAATGCCTAGTTGAATCTTGTATACTTGGAACTTAGCATACCCTGACACATAATAGGTAATATACAATTACTGACTGAATTGGTTTGAATGTGTCATTTACAGTGTTAGATAGGGGGACATAAGGATGAAAAGTCCTGAGCTTTGAAGACTTCTAGTCACACACACACACACACACGCACACACATACACACATTTATATATGTACAAATATATATACACACACACATATATGACAAATATATATGTATGTAATATACAGTCTTTGTATATGGAAAATGTATATATATATTTAATATGCATTTAGTATATGTATAGCAAATATATATGATGTGTGTGTGTGTGTGTTTAATGATGATATAAAGGGATCCTGATCTTTAAGGGCCTGCAGCTTAGTTTGCTTAGTTTGTGTGTGTGTGTGTGTGTGTGTGTGTGTGTGTGTGTATGTGTATTTAGCAATATATGACATACATAAAGTATATGTAAAATATATATAATATATACACTGCAATAGCTTAGGTGATGGGCCTCTAATTGATGTGGAAAGAGGATGAGAAGTCAACAATTCGCTCATAGAAAAATGAACCTGTCCCCCAATGGTCCAGAAAATAAAGGAAATGGTGTCTGTACTGTTAATGAATTATCTTCTGGAGCCTCAGGAGGGATGGCCCTGGGAAGGTGTTTCAATTACCGGGTAAAGCTTCTGTCCCTAAGTCAATCAGAAAGGGCAGGAGGACCCTAGAATGTTGTTCTAAAGACCAAAGCATCGACTAGTTTGGCCAGCATCTGTAACAGGACATTTAATTAAGAGCCAGCTGAGACACATGTTGGTAATAAGAAGGCCTATAACATCTTTATTATAAGAAAGGCCTCATTTCATCCAAAAAGTTTACATGAAAAGAAAAGAGGTTTGTTTGGGAACATTACTCTCAGTTTCTCACTGAAAATATTGCCTGGGACTAATGATGGAGTTGCCACCACTTGAAAGCTGATTCGAAAATGGAAAGGCTTTCTTTATCTCAGACCCCATGACTCATGAGGGAATCACTGACATCTGTTTCTCTCAATGTTTTCCAAAGAGACTTACTGATCAAAGTTGTTTCTCTCCCAGAAGTGTGTTCCTCCCAGCACAGGGATGAGGCATATCTCTGGGACACCCAGAGGACATTTATAGTCACTTCCCAAGTGGCTCTTGTTCTCTGGATTAAAAAAGGAAATTATCTCTCCCCTGTCAATGTAACATCTTCCAGCAGCATGAAATTCTGTCAAACAGAAATTGAAGATGAATAAAACGAAGATACAGACTCAGGATTATTCCTATTGTGAGGCAGCTGTGCTCTGCACTGCCGATTCTACACCCTAATAGTAGATTTAGGGAAATAGAGACGTACTGGTTTTCAAACGCTTTGCCATGGGAAGTAGCAGTGATTGAATAGACTGACAAACACTGTGAGCATATGCAATGAGCCAGCTCTTCAGTGCTGCAGGGCAGGATTACAAATGATTTGTGTGCATTGGGAGGGGGGTAATCAGTTATCATAATTCCATTTGTAATTTATGTTTGCATGAAAATGTGGTTTTTAACCATTGCTAGGATTTAAGGACAAGTGCAACCTGTTTTCATTTTGTTAAACTCCAGGGAATTTCACCATGTCAGGTCAGTAATAATGCATATCTACATTATTGGATGACTGGTTTCAAAGAATAAATAACTACTCTTTATAGGAACAATATTTGCAGACCATGTCTGGTGTGTGCAAAGCTCTTCATAATCCATCAAGTTTCATTCTAAATAGACACCCAAATTCAGGACAAAGGAAAGAAAGGTACATGGTTAGCAAGGTGTGAAATGCCCTTCACTTTAGATGTCAGCAACACCTGAAAGATAGATTTTAAATAGTACTAGAAAGGAAAATAATATTATTGTAAAAAAATAATGTGCAGAGGTCCAGCCTCATGACCTGAATCCAAAAGTTTTTTCTGCTTAGAATAGCAAGGAAGCGGTGAAGAAGATGACATGGAGAGAAGACATAGAGACAGAGATAGAAAGTCATGTTAGATGTGACAATGTTTGAACTAAAAGAAGAACTGTGGGATAACATGAAAATTGCAAGATTTAGAAACAAATCCCAGGTAATTATAAAATAAGTATAAGGGCAGCAATCCTTAAGATTATATGAACAACGCTCTAATTAGCTTATACTTCAATGCATATTTCTGGACAAAGGAACATAATTCTGTCAGAATTGGAAAGAGGTCTATACATAAAAGCTCAAGAAACATGGCTATTTAAGGAGATTTAAGGAGTTAAAATCCCCCTCTGTGGAATGTAGGCAAGGTGATATTGTAGAAAATTTAAACTCAGTGTTTTTCAAAGTGCTTTTGACCAGACCAATGATAAGAAAAATATTGTACCTCTAGATCCTCTTCACAGTCTTTTTCTTTCTTACAACTGAAAAAAAAAGTTTCAAGATACAGTTGTTATCCTTATTGTTAGATGCACTGGGATATTTTCTGTTCTACCCCCTTCTATTCTGGTCAATTGTATTCTATTTATAAGATGCTAGTCATGATCTGCTGAATGAATTTCATGACCTATTTATGGATCACATCCTAGAGTTTGAAAGACAATGTTTTAACTGACTAAAAGGTGACATGTGCAAAACAAAGAAATAAGGAAATGCGCAGTTTCAGTGGATGCAGGGAGCTCTGCTTCCGGGTCTGACAAAGGTTGCAGCGAGAAAGAACAGTGGCATTCAGAAAACTGATGTGGGGGGAGCTGAGAGAGGAGGGGGAGAATGTCCCGGTGAGGTGGAGACAAAGCTGAAAACTCTGTTTGGACTTAATGAAATGTCCTATTAATAAAAAAAAAAACCTATTAATTTATTAAACAAAATAAAAAATCACTTTATTAACTTTTCTATACTTTGGCTTATTGTTCTACAAATAGAGCCAAAGTTGTGCAGCTTGTGTGAATGCTAAGAAAAAACACTACTCTCTTTGGAAAGAAAAGAGAAAATGAGAGACAAAAGGGATTTAGAGAAAGTATTGATAACTTTATTTGGGGTCCTTACCAATAAATATTCTTTCTGTGACTAAGCAAGTGTGACCTTTGGGGTATCATTTTAATGAGAAGGTTTAGATTAGTGGGTAACTGTCAAACTAGGTAGATACAACTCGTTTTTCCTTAAAAATCAATAGAAACAACTATAGATACCTCACTTTATTGTGCTTCACTTTATTGCGTTTTTTACAAATTGAAAGTTTGCAGCAACTCTCAGATAATTCTGTCAGCACAATTTTCCCATAGCGTTTGCTCACTTATTGTCTCTGTGTCACATTCTATTAATTCTTGCAATATTTCCAACTTTTTCATTGCTACTATATATGATGATCTGTGATCAGTGATCTTTGATGTTGGTATTGTAATTGTTTTTGGGCACCATGAACTGTGCCCATATAAGACCGTGAACTTAACTGAGAAGCATGTGTTCTGACTGTTCCCGGACTGGTCATTCCCCCATCTCTCTTTCTCTCCTCCAGCCTCCCTAATCCCTGAGACACACTAGTATTAAAATTAGGCCAGTTAATAACCCTACAATGGCCAATAAGTGTTCAAATGAAAGGAAGAGCTGCACGTCACTCACTGCAAATCTAGAGCTAGAAATGATCAAGCTCAGTGAGGAAGGCGTGTTGGAAGCCAAGATGGGCTGAAAGTTGGGCCTCTGTGCCAACGGTTAGCCAAGTTGTGAGTGTAAAAGAGTTCCTGAAGGAAATTACAATGCTCCTCCAGTGAACACGTGAATGATAAGACAGCAAAACAGCCTTACTGCTGATGTGGAGAAAGTTTTAGTACTCTGGACAGAAGATCAAACCAGCCACAACACGCCCTGAATTCAAAGCCTCATCCAGATCAAGGCCCCAAATCAGTTAAATCCTATGAAGGCTGAGAGAGGTGAGGAAGCTGCAGAGGAAAAGCTGGGAGCTAGTAGAGGGTGGTTCAGGAGGTGTAAGGAAAGAAACCGTCTCTATAACATCAAAGTGCCAGGGGAAGCAGCAAGTGCTAAGGGAGAAGCTGCAGCAAGTTATCCAGAGATCTACCTAAGAGAATTCATGAAGGATGCTACACTAAACAACAGATGAACAGACTGCAGTACAGTGTAAATGTAAATTTTGTATACACTGAGAAACCAAAAAATTCGTTTGACTGATTTTATTGCAATATTTGCTTCAGTGTGGTGGTCTGGAACCGAACCAGCAATATCTCTGAGGTCTGCCTGTATAGGTCAAGTCTCACTGGAAGGGAAGCACAGCCATTCAAGCTGAAAGTCCTTCTGGAGGCGGCATCAAGTGCCTTGGAACAATTCAATTAGCTAATCACAGATGGTTGCCAGATAAGCAGTCAAAACTTTCATTTCACTAACAAATGTCACAGCTAAGAAAACCTGAACTCTGGGAAATTGGGGGCGATTCCATGTGAAGGCTAACTTCTGTTCTTGTTACATTCCATAGGAAGCAGATAAGAAAGTGCAGAGTTGCATTGGGGGACACTTCCTAGCCATTAGAGTTGTCCCACGGTGAGTGATTGGCACTGTCTGGAAAGGGAGACTGGCTGCTGGTCCCCGTGGAGATTCCTCTGCGGGCGGCACCCTGAAACCTTGGCAACACTGTGGCACTAAGATGGGAAGGGGTGGATGTTTAGAAATTGATAATAACTCAACAAATGAATTTAACTGAAGCTTAACATCAAATTAATGCATTCCATAAATATTCCCTACAGGTCTAGCTCCCTCTTTCCTTCCCGTTATCAGAAAGCACATCCTGATTTTCTTCTTCATCCTCTGGAGGATTGCTGTGGTGATGGGCATGAGTGTTTGCCCTTGTGTCTGTGCTGGTAACTGTTTTTGAGTAAAGAATCCTCTGATCGACTGATAAAAGTTTCTTCAGAAAAGTACAGATGGTCACATACAGACAATTACTCAGTCTTTGGCAGGCGATGTGAGGTTTCAGAAACCCTGCAATCCATCCATAGACATATCATAAACCTCAGTTATGAGTCACCTTGCTGTGTTTGATCTGGGATGAAAATCCAGCTTTTCTACTGTTTCAACTGCATAAGAACTAATAGTACATTTGAAATTCTCATTTGAGGTAGGGTGGAAGTGAATCATATGTATAAATGTGCCTGAGTTGTCATTACAGCCTGCTAGCCCAGATCCTTTGTCTTACACAGTGAAAAGCATATGTGTCCAACTTAGTCTCACTTTCAAAAAATGTATACTTTTGTTTCTTTAAAAAAAAACAAGTTAATCTTTTTCTAACAGAAAATGTTTATTTAACTAATCCCAATCATTTTTTATCAGTCCGAGGTAGTCCTTGGTACGAGAATTGATGAATAGATGGCTGAATGAATGATTTACAGATATCTATAAAGAGCAGTAAATGAAATAACTATTAATTTTCTAGTGAATCATCCCCATTAAATTTGGTTGAAGTCTCCAGAAATCTTTTTTTTTTGAGAAAGAAGCAGAAGAGAAATTTTAACTCCCTAAAGAACTTCAGGTTTGTATGTTCCAAGGCAAAAATAGCCACCAGATATGAACATATAAAATTGCTCATAACTTCTAGTGTATTACACACACACACACACACACGCATACACTTACATGTAATATTAACATATATCCATATCTATAAGTATAGTTATACATATTTGTATATATTCTATTTACACGTATAAAGGTATATATAACTAAAATTAAATAACTTATTTTTTCATAGTGCATACCTAGTAACGTCAAGAGATGTTGACCTAAATAAAGCTCATTTACATATTATAAATACTTGATCTTTGAAGATTATGTTACATCAATAGAAGCTAAAAGAGGATACATTTTTTTATTGTCTCATATTGGAAAATGATTTCAAAGGACAAGTGACAAACAATTAAATTCATAAATAACTACTCGTCATTCAATTATGACTAGTTTTGCTAACCTACAAGTCATTATCAATAATCAAGAATGCCTATAGTAACAATAAGACTCAGGCCTCCTTTTCAAAGTGATTCACAGAGCTGAGTTAAAGCATCTCTCTTATACAGAATCAAGTTCAGTTAAAATGCAAACATCTCAGAATTTTTTAACCAGGCAAAAAGACACAGGAAAATATTTTCTTCTTTTCAGCATTTTAAGAAGATAAAAAAAAAACTTTGTCCAGGGGCATCTTTAAGCACAATTTAGTGTCCTTTAAAAGACAAACTGATGAGCTTAGAGGTGACAGGGAGCAGCCGCGTTGAAGGCCATTTTGAAGATGCTCCCGACTGTCAGCCTCAGGAGAGATGCGATGTAGTCTCTGATAAGAATAACGGATTTGGCTCATTACCTGAAGACATCTGTTGTAAGATGAAGTGTCTCAAAGCAGTAGGGAAGTTTCAACTTCCTTCAACATCAGGAAGGGTGTGGTGGTGAAGTCAATATCTATTACCCACAGGTACAAAGAAATTATGTAAAATAAAAGTCTTCTAGAGGATTACCTAGTTTTTAAATCAACCATAAAAATTCAGGTCAGGCTTCTGAGAGATGCAACTAATATTAACAAAACACCCATTGAAATGAATGAATCATGGAATCATTCCCTTCAACAGCAACTTCCAAGAATGAGAGAAAGAAAGTGACTTGGTGTGACCACTTGGAGACTCAGTTTTTTCCTGTCCTTACCAACTGCCACCAAAGCATCTTGTTTCAATAATAAACGGTCATCAAGTGACTATTTAAAATAAGCAATGTATTCCTGGGCATACTCTCCTCAAAATTCAGCATGATAAGATTGTAAGATAGTTTCCTAGATAGAAATATCTTCAGAGGATTTCAAAAATTGTCTGCTTAAACCTAAAAATAGCAAATTGAAAGTTCTAGCTAGTGTTTTATATATCAACATATGGTGGGAATGATTCAGTTAAATTACTATTACTGACAGAGGGACTACAGTTTTATTTCACTCATCTAATGGATTTATGCACCCTGAAATAACATCTTTGATTAGATTCATTAAGCACAATTTGCATTTTAAAATATTAATTCCAGACATAAGATAGCAGTGGCTCTAAAGAGAACTGGTAAAAACTCTTGAGGAGTATGTCTCCACTATTTAAATACAGTAGAATTTCTTCTTCTTTTTAATAAATTAATACACCATTGTAGAGTTGCCTGGAATGATAGTATCACTATTTTAAGATCATAAAGATTTAGAGCCACTCAAACATTTTTTGATCATTATTCTCATCCATAAAAAAACAAGAGCTTGGTGCTAAATGGTATCTAAAGTTTCTTTCATCCAGGCTGATCATAAAATTTATCATCCAAACTGAGACATTTTTTACCCTAAAAGGGATGCCATTAATAATTACCCTGGGAAACAGCCATAAACTGAGATCATCCCAGGCAACGCAGTTCATATCGTCTCCATACTCTAGCTTGCCCATCATTAGTGATTTTCAACTATAAAAAAGGGCTTGACTGTTTGTGTCAATTACAAGTCATTAACATTAGCAAATAAATAATTTATGGTAAATTGTGTGCTGCTAAAGGGATAAAAAAAAGTTTTTGTCTTCTTCCAAATTTAATTATTCTTTGAAATGTTGTTTGTACTCACTCTCAATTTGCTTAGCAAATCGACTTCTGCAACAATAAGAATGGAAAAAAATGTCAAGACAGGTCTTAATGAATTCTGACTTTCAAATTACTATGGTCCAAATTCCATACAGGATTCCCCACTTTCAAAAACCACATTAGATAAATGCTTTCCAAGTTTCCTAAATCAGATGCTCCATGATTATATTCAGTGTCTTTTGGCTCTTCATTTCCTGGGCCATCATTAATATTCATATCATTATCAATCACAAAGTGAACCAGTGAGCACCTTATTATGAAATAGACCCTTGCCCTTGTTTGATGCATATTCTGTAATGTATTTCTGTCTATTGCTGTTTTCTGGAGTCCTTTTTCATCTGGATATTGTGCAACAAAAGTTATATTGATAGTATAGACATTGGCAGGTAAGGAAATTGCTTCCATGTGTATTATGGAGTAAGTGGATAATCAACCCGCCTTTATTTTTGTTTGCACATTTTTCTTTGTATATTTCTATGTCAGTGACCTATCATTGGATAATAAACTACCCCCAAAACTTAATGACTTAAGCAAGGGTCAGCAAACTTTTTCTATAAAGAGCCAGATAGTAAATATACTAGACTTGGAGGACCAAAAGGGAGGCCAAGTCAGAGAGAATATGTAGATACTTAAGTAATAAGAGAATAAGCCATATTCCCACAGAACATTAATTACAAAATCAAAATAATAATAATAGCCAAACACATCTTTTTTGGAGGACAGACCTATTAGAAGAAGGGAATTTTTCTTTTGGCTGATTGGGGTACAAAGTTAGTGCCTCATTCTTTTACAAAGGCTTCACTTGCTTCTCAGAAACAATATCCCTCTTAGGAAATGACCAGAATGTGTTGTCTCTGTCTCTACATCTCCATTTTTGTACTTACATACTGCTCTCAAACTGTTTCAAATGGGGAAGCAGGTTAAAAGCAGAGGGATAGGACTTCTTGGGCTTGAATTTTGGATGGACTGCTCATTAGCTGTGTAATCTTGGATAACTTATTTAACCTATCTAGAAACTTGTTTCCTTACCATAAAATGAGTAGTTGTATCAGATTCACAAAATTGTGGTAAAGACTGAATGAGCTAACACATGCAAATATTTAGAACAGTGAATGATGTAAAGCACTAAATATAAATGTTCTTTATTTTTTCCCCCAAACCCTTTAAAGATACAAACTCATGCTTAGCTCACTCACTCTGCAGAAGCAGTCTGCAAACCAGATTTGGCCTGTAATGCCCAGTTTGTCAAGCCCTACCTGAAAGCTGTGCCAGTCTGCTAGTGCTCACAACTCTGTGGGTTGAGTTGGTGGTTTCTGCACAGGCTTGGCCAGGGCTTAGTGGTGCTTCTGCATTCAGCTAGTGGTCTGGCTGTCCTGGAGGGTCTAAGAAGGCTTGTTTTGCAAATTCAAAACCATCCTAGTTTCCTTCCACTAGTGCTCTCTTGCTGCATTAGGCTACACCATCAAGAGTAATTTCAAAGCAGCCTTCCAACAAGAGGAATGTGGGAACTGCAAGATTTCTTGAGGCTTAAGTTCCGAAAGTAGTACCATGTCACCTCTGCCAACGTTATAAGGCAAGCCCAGATTCTACTCCATCCCTTTATGAGAGAAGGTGAAAAGTATTGTGGCCTTATTTCTTCAATCTACAACTTCTCCCTACACCAAGATTATCCAAAACCAAGAAAACAGAAATCCAATAAACCATAGGCTTTCATATCATGGCTATCGGTGTACAAGACCTAACTTCTCTCTGCATTGTATCGTGGTTATCTGTGTACGAGACTTAACTGCTCCCTGCATTGTGATGTCTTTGAGGATAGGCACCATGTGTCCTTCAAATGAGATCTTAGATATAAAACTATTTTGAGAACTCAAAAGCATTCTAGAAATACAAGACATATTTATGATAATTATTGCCATAGTCTTTCTATTACTTGCATTTGACGTAACACCTTTTCTGGACTAATGTAAATGATCTTTTACTTTTGGCCATTTGTTGTTGGCAGTTTTAAATATAAGAGCTTACATTTTCCCATAAATAATTCTTTCCTGAACACACGTTTTGTTCTCAAGTTATTTAGAAGTGGAAGATAAGGGAAAGAATGAATTTTGGCTCATTAAGTATTTTACCAAAAATCATCTACTGAGAACTGATGTAGTAGGTGCTGTGCTAGAGTGCAAGATACAATAACTATTTTGAGTGTGTATTTTGGAAAAGGAATAGCAAGGATGGGGGTTAATAGATAAAACTGTAAACACAAACTCAGTATACCAAAATAAGGGCAATAGTCATTTGATACCTCCTTCTCTCTTACTGCACTGTCCTATTAATTTTACTTATTAAATATCTCACAAATATTCCCTCTCAACTGCCATCACTCTAGTACAAACTTCCCTGGCAATTATAATAAAACACAAACTTTTCTTAGCATAACCATTCAATTCCACCCCTTCAAACTCACCAACCCATTCTTCTATATTCATTTAAATTATTTTTAAGGTAGAATCTTAAATGATGATCAGGATATCCCTACTTCAACCTTTTCAATGGCTTCTCCTTCCTTTTTAGGATAAAGATAAAACCTTTCAAACTACCCTCTCTCACTCCCTTTCTTCTTTGCATTATGCCACCCAATAATACTAAACATTTTTTAATTTATCAAACTCATTGCTACTCCCTTGGAATTAAAATAATTCTTTATACTTCAGCTTAAATGTCACTTCTAACAAATCTCTAGTCCCCTGAACCATGTGTTCCTTCCATACTATGTCATTGTATGTTTGTTTGTTTTTTTAAATCAGTTGAACATCTGACAATTTTTATTGAGTGTCATCTGGGGTTCCAGGATGTTCCAGGCATGGGAGAAGTGTCATTGCATGTTCTACATCCTAAGTTGTCTAACAGTCTTCCCCATGAAGAGTGCAGTCATTCTTTCTTGTCTGCCATCAAGAGTGACTTGTTGGGTCTGCAAATTGTGCAATCACAGAGCTTTACACTTCGAAGGGTCCTGAGTTTGTTTTAATATTATGCTGTCACTATGCTGAAATCAATAATTTTCAAAAAAAAGGGCTACACGTTCATTTCTCAGTGGTCCCTGAATTACATAGCTGATTCTGCTTGTCATGTTATCCATAGCTTTTAATGCAATGATTAGAACATGCCAGACGCTTAATAAACATGTAGGATGACTTGATAATTGAATGAACTACCCAGTTTCCACTTACTTTCCTTCCTCTGGAAATATAAAACCCTGTGTCATTAATCAAGTCATTGGCTAAATATTTTTTACTGCAGTCACATTGTGGATGCTGAAAATGTAACAGTGTTAACATCATGAACTACTGCTCTGTGTTTTTGTGATTTTTCTCTGCTTCTCTCTATTGATTATGTGTCCATGTTTCTTTTATTGCTAACCAACCCACATTTGTGATTGGCATGGCTCTTCTTAGAAATGTTTAATTCAATCAGATTGTAGTCTACAAGTTTTTTTTTAATTTAATACTACATGGTACATTTTTTGTTCTATTCCACTATGGGTTGATTTTGTAGTTCAGCTGTTTGAAGGTAAACTTATCTAATGCTCAAGAGTGTAACTATATGCATAAGCACCTGTAGGGTGGGGACTCCAATATTCTATTAACATACGATTGATCCATCTGTGTGCTAGGTATACCTTTGATGTCCATTTAGTGACTTTTTTCCCAAAATAAGAGCATTTGGCAAAAGGCAAATTATCTTTCCCCATTCTAATATATTTTTTTTGCAAAATGATTTGACTATTGAAAACCAAAGCTAAGAGCAAAAAGGTACCTTTTATTGTACTCTTCTTTTTTTGAGGGGACAGAAAAATCAAAACTTTTCAAGATATTGGACATCTAATAAATGAGTTACTCCTATGTAAGACATATACCTCTGGTAACTAAAACACAGAAAGGAAATAAAGTCTTTCTTGATGGGTAATAATTGATCTTAAAAGATTTTTCCATACTCTCATTGAGAGGATTAACAATAATAACTTCTGTATATCAGGGAATCAAAGTGGATTGAGACTTTAGATTTGACAGGTGGTCTGTAGAAAAAGCTTTGAACATGTTGACTGTAGTTCCACTGATATGGAGAAATACAGCTTGTCGTAAAAAGTCCCATTTACTGTGAGATCTCAAGTCACTGGATCTAAAGCAAGCAAAGTGAAGATTGTACAACATAGGGAATATTTGGTTTTGAAATATTTTTTTTAATAAAAAGTATAGGACTTACACTTTTTCTAGTTTTAATATAAGACTTGATTCTTTCCTAGATATTGGTAAGATTGTCATTCATATTTATTCCCCATTCCTATATTGTTTCTGAGCCTTTAAAAATTTTCTATTCCTAACTATCAAATTTCTTCTCCCTTTCAGTTCCACACACCCCCTCTATGCCTCAAGTTACTTATCTGCAATTCTGTGATACTGAGGTTATTTACAATATCTTTGTAAGGCTTTTTTTTAAGATACTCTGTAAAAGCATGGTTTCTGCTTATATAGTTAACAATTCATTAAATCTTAATTATTATGACTATTGCAGTTAAGCTCACTATGTGTTTTATGTAGGAATAAATAATTTATTAGATGTCTAATTACTTAAAAATAGGTTTGGTCTTAGTTCCCTCTTACATCAGAGTGCTTTAGGTTTGACTCCTAGGGCACTTACATTTAGGCACCGTGGCAGATATGCAACATTCACAGATTCTCCATGCGCTCCTTAACATTTTCTTGAAATGTTTTCCACTGAAATAAATTTTGATCTAACTACAGCACTATATAGTCTATGGTTTATCTCAAAGTTAGACAGTGGGAAAGGGTACGAAGGACAGCAGCCAAGCTCCAACTAATATCAGTGTAGAGCATCCTAAAGAGCTCGGAGAAGCCAGGTTGTAGACCACAGCCCAAACAGAGCTCATGATGTGCTGCATGAGGTAGGGTAATCTATTCATTCTTACTGTCAGAATAATTAATACTCACCCCTTCATATTTGCAGTTCCCATGCAATTTCACATTAAATCCTCCTAATACCCATGAGGAATAGATACCTTATTTTCCTTATTTTATGGAGAAGTAGATTGCATTTTTAAAAAGATTAAGTGATTCCCAAGTTGAGTATAGCCAAGTGGTTGGGCTCTGGAGTCCAGTTGACAAATGGGACATGTGAGATTTGGGGCAAATCTTTTATCTCTTGGAGCTCAGTTCCTGCATTTCAAGGAGATGTTTAATGGTTTGAATAAGGTAATTTCTTAAATAGTAAATATTAGCTACTGCTGTCACAAGTAGTAAACGGTGCAATAGAGCAGAATTCAAACCTAGGCTTCTTAAACTCCAAAACATATTCTGAACACTGGATGCAACTTCCTCTCCATTTTAGCTTATTAAATGGTACTCTATTATCCAACTTAGTATTTTTACTAGAAGTCTTGGACTTCATGCCAAATAAATCTTAGAAAAAAAACTTGACTTTGTCAGTTTATCTTGTTAAGTTCTTGACATCATTCTTGTTCCTCTTCTCTCTGCAGTAAGAAAAGTTTGATGATAAACATTTCTTCATTTGGTAAACACACAGGATCTATTATGTGCTAGGAAATAGACTAAATTCTGGGGCTACCAAAAGGGGCTCACAACCAAGGAGATAAAATAAAGAAAATACTAGCAAATGTCAGCATGATAAGCATTGTTTTAAAGAAATCATTGTAAAAGTTTGTAGGAACTCTGGGGAGCCTATTGAATGGCTAAATCAAACTTCAGATAACTAGATATAAAGACAAAATTGCCAGAAAAAAAGAAATACAAATGGTTAATAAAAGTCATGGAAATCTGGGGTAGACTGTGCTTTTATTTAGTATCTCATTTCCCTACCAGGATTATACTATCCTCATCCTTATATCAGGTTGGGTCATGTGGCTTGCTTTAGCCAATAAAATTTGAGTATTAAGTGACATTACTTCTGGGTAAAAGTTTTGAGACTCCGCCCAAGCTTGGCCATACTCTCATACTCTCTTTCCCTTTGTCTGTAAATGACCATATAGCAAATATTTAAGAGTTTGCAAGCAACATATAGTCTTTGTTGCATATTCTTTTTTTTTTTAACCCTAACTACTTAAAGTTTTAAAAACATTCTTAGCTCATTGCCAATACAAATACAGATAGCAATAAGATTTGGCCCACAAGTTTGCCAACCTCTGCTCTAGGAAATGGGTTGTGGAGTGTGAAGAATCATGACATGGCATTGAGAACCCAGGTGTCCCATGGTGGACATGTGGCATGATGATAAATAAAACTTTCTTGTGATGAGCCACTGAGATTTCAGAATTATTTGTTACTAGAGCATAATCTATCCCAACAATACAGCAAAACCTGAATCATTCCTCCTGAAGAAATTTAGAGATTTTTTTTAAAAATGTGATATTTGAGATAAATCTTGAAGGATGCATGCATTTTAAACAGAGAATATAGATTGAGCAAACGTTTGGATCTTTGAATGTGTTGTTGGTTGGGCTGAGGAGGGAGGGGTAGACAGAAAAAGCCAGGTGGGAATACAACCTGAGAGGGACCATGATTGCGTTATTGTATAGGATGTTGGAGTGGGATGTGCTGTACAGAAGCCTACCTGCTTAGAATATTACTTATATTTATTTATAGAAGTTCTGTTCAATCACTGAGGAAAACACATGGCAAAGAATAAGAAATATTGCATACTAGAGGAATAAAGATATCCAAGTCTATTTTACAGGTGCTAAATCTTCTGCAGAGGCTGTTAGGACAATTTTTATGATTGGAGCGGTATTTCCTAAAAAGGCTAAAGATCTTTAGGTTTTGATGACAGCTGAGTCTCTTCCATATTTCAATCCTTAATAATCACGGCTGAGGCTGGGATGACTTCAGTCGTGATTAAAATGAGCTTTAGGCTTAACAGCTGTGAAGATACACTTGATTTCTTAGAGGTGATGTTACCAGAAGCTCAGGTGCAGAAACACACATACATTACTTTATAAATATGGTTTGGCATAGGAGTTTAATCCATAGGAAATTTAATCCTTTAATTTAATCCTTTAATCAGTAGAGAAAATACTCTTTTCCTAATAAGAAATTATTAATGTGTAATTTCCCAGGCTGAATATTGAGTGTGGTAGTGAAGGAAATGGGGATGAAACTAATATTGAACTTGATCACCTTATTATGAAACAAAAACTCATAGTTTGTAGAACTTTATAGTTTATAGATTAATGTGGTAATTTGCATTTTTAACTCTCCCATTCCTCCAACTTATATTTTTAAAAATTACCTTAGGTATACATTTATCTCAAATGAATATTTTGGTTATATATATATATGGATTTTTTATATTATTAAAATTAATAGCTGACTTATAAACCCATACATGTAAAATGTCAGCATTCATTTGTTATCTTGCAATAAATTGTCAGTAGTTGTTTTTCAGATAAAATAGAATAATATCTCTGAAGAGATTGACATTAAAATTGGCAATATATATATATACCCCAGCTACTCCGGACACTAGCAATGCATTTTCACTAAAATGCTCATGAGAATTTCAGGGTAAATTTTGAAGAATTTTGATGAATGGAGAAGTTGACCTAGTAAACAGAAACTTAGGAACATTTCATACTATGTGTCTCAAATGGTTCAACCCATGAAAAAAAATGGGAGATTGAATAAAAAGGGGGAATTTCTCTGAAGGAAGAGAAAGAGCTAGGAACCTTAGAATGATGGTATGAGGACATCTCCAATGATCAATTTTTTTTCTAACTTCAACTGGGAACTGATACCATAATTTTGCATGAAATTTTAGCTGACAGCCTGCAAAATCTTTCCATGAGATGTCTAAAATGAGCTTGGCACAGATATGAGTAAGGCGCATCCCAAAGCTCAAAAAGCCTGTCTAGGAGGATGGAGTGTAGAGTCAGTCATGTTACAAGGAAACATGAATTTCAGTGAGATGAGCACAAAGGTAAAGTACATTAAGAGGCACAAGTGGCAACATAGAGGGGGTCCTGTAAGGGAAGGGATTCAAGAAAAATTCTTGCTGTAGGGGTAAAACATCTAATTGAGTCTTAAGGGATATATCATAGGCAGGCATATGAAGGGAGAAGCAAGCAGTTGGGCATCCCAAACAAAGGGAAATCTTTGTATCAAGTCACTTTTTAGACCACCGCTTTTTTATATACAAAACTGTTTGGAAGCCTCATGCATATGTTACTGTAACAGTATAGTGTACATGTGTACGACAGTGAAGTACACTGCATATACTATACTGTCATATCATGTACAGGCATCCCTTAGGGGAGGAGGGGAAGAACAAGGAGAACCAACTGGTGGAGAGGAGGCTTGACTTCTTCCTAGAGTCAGTTTAAGATATGGGTTCCAGAGATTCAGCCAGAGATTTAGTCTTTACATTTTGACACTAAACTGTATCAAGGTTTACTAATTGAATAATTTTGATATACGTGAAATAAGTAGAACAACAAAATAAAATAATACAGGTTCATTTATGTTATTAATAAAGACTAAATTATTAAGTGAAGAGTGAACTGTTCCATCCCCTTAGTTTATGTTAATGAAAAGTAATAGATTCTTAAAAGAAAGCAGTTTCTTCTTTTACTCGCCACTTCCAAATGGTTAATAGGTATTAACCATTTAAGTGAGAATTGTGGATAATCCATGAGATGAAGTGAAATATTTAAGATGTAGCTAATTAATAACTGGCTGATCTATAGTAAATTAGTCTGTATGAAAAGGAATAGCGTCCACCTTATCTACTTAACAGAATTGCGATAATTTGGGAGAAGACAATTAACTAACGTTAAAACATTAACAAATGTCAATTATTTTCATTCTTGAAGACTTTATTGTCTTTTCCATTCCTCATCAGTTAATCTATTTCCTTTTCTTTAAATTCTGTGACACAATAATTTAATCACATAATCTATTATCTTCTCATTGCTTCTTAGGCTTCTCTCTCCAAGTTGAGACAGACTGATCACCACACTATTTTTTGCTGCCCTCGGTTCACCTAACGTGCAGCTGAGCCCATTATATAGTTGCCCTCTTTTAGTTACTCTGTCTGTACCTCCAAAAAGAGTCATGAGTCTCTTGGTGAATTGAATTGAATTGGGTTGTTTTTTCAGAGCATTTGTTCCCAGACAACCAAGGCTGAGAGACCCTGCAGCTCATCGGCATTGGGTCTAAGTTAGAAGTGACCAGCTGGGTGTGAAGGCTAGTGATACTAACACAGACTGAACTCTTCTGATGAAGGAACTGAGGACAAAGGGGTCAGCCAAGACAGAAGGAAGCCTGGGAATTAATTAGCTGAGGAAACACATACTGGCAGTCATGACTCACTGAGTGCTGTGAGAAACCCAAACCATGGCAGTGGCCTCGATTTAGAAATGAGTATTAAAAAGCCTTTTGCCAGAGAAGACAAGAGCATTCTTTTGTCTCATAATTATCTTACACAATACATCCCTAGCTGTGTTTTGTTGTTTTCTCATGCATACCAAGTAAAGACTGTATTTAGAGATTTAGAAGATTATCACTTGCATCTTTCCCCCAGCTTGAACCAGATACAATCTTTCCTCTGGGAGTAGGCAGAAAGTTTCTTGTTTCTTGAGAATTACATTTGGTTTATAGAGATGTGAGTATATGCTTTACCCTGAGCTCAGCAACCAAACATGGAAGTCACCTTCAGCAGGATGTATCCTCTGCCTGCTTGGGAAATACAATTGTTCACAAGATGAAGTGGTTATCTTGCTCCTAAACTGCTTAATCTGCTATTTGGAAAGCTCAAAAATTCCTAAAATACTCGAATATGCCAAAATCCCAGTTTTCTCTTCAGGGTCATTGGTCTTGTGTGCTAGCATTCAATTACTGTGACTCCAAGGAGAAATGCTTTTCAGGTCAGAAACTCCATCCACTGATTAATAAAGTTCTCTTTTTATTTTTGTTTGGTGGAATAATGGCATGAGGGTTTGATTCTATGAATGTGTAATACAGAGGTCTGAAAGAGTAAAGGAGACTAAAAGAGTAAAATCCCAATGGTGAAACATTCTTTAAGATAATTAAACATTTCTATGTCATGTGGACCTTGATGGATGGCAATCTGTCTGAATTTGAGAATTATATACACATTCCCTACCTACTATATTGACAATTTGAGGTCACTTTTATAAAGACTTACAATGAAACAGAAACACTATGAAACTACATCATAGGAAATATGGTCAATAATATTGTAATATCTTTGGTAACAGATGGTAACTATTTATCATGGTGAGCATTTAGTAATACAATAATTATTAAATCACTTTGTTGTACAACTGAAACTAATATTTATCAACTACAATAAAAATATAAATCACCAAACATTATAGATATTTAAAATACAAAAATAAAGGGCAGTAAAGCTTAGGAACATCTATACAACTATTATAGCTGAATAGAAAATGAGACATACATCGTTGAAATTAGACATTTAGCTTCCTCACTCACCAAAACAGATGAGAGACACAGTCAGTTATGTATTTAAGCTTCTCCATATATAAATTCCCTTAAAAATTTTTTTAGGAAAGGTAACATTTTCAGATATGAGGACCTGAAAATAATTTCTTACCATATTTCAAATCCTGCCTGCTCTGTCATTTATTGGCTGTGCGACCTTAACAACTTACTTAACATCTCTTGTTTTTGTTTCTTCATCTAAAAATATAAATAATAATGATATCAAACTCATAGGATTAAGAGGATTATTGAGTTAATAAAGTTGAAATGGAACAGTGCCTGACAATAATTACTACATAAATATCTGTTAAAATAAAACAGAGAAAACAGATATAATGGACATCTTCCATAATGTTCCTACAAAAAAATGCAACAGTCAAATAAATACCACATGGAAATTATGTGTAGAAATCCTCCATAGAAATTGAAGCCAAAATAACAAATCCAGCCTACAGACAATATTCATTGCAAGGAACTGAAAACATGCATTCTAAGTATATAGCTTTCTGATGCTCTGACAAAACCAGGAATAAAACAGAGTCTTCTCTATCAAAAGTCTTTTTTTATTTAGAACCTAATCTTTTCAGGATATATAAAACCCAGTGCTTGCTTTGTCCCCAAAGTTCCTGACTATTTTTCTGAGACAGTCTCAAAGAGGAATATATATCTTTGTCACCTACACTGGGAACCCTGCTTTGAGCTTCTGTTGAATAACAAGATAGTTTGAATAGATGAGAAATTACCTCCCATAGGGTAAGTACTGATTGTGCAAACACAGCATTGATGAACATAGGAACTCTGACTGGGTTTGGAAGATCTGTAACAGAAAGATCTGTAATAGCTTCTTCTGAACCCATAAAGGGAATACATTCACCACACTGAAAATCACATGTGATGCCTGAGACAATTCATTCACAGAGAACTTATCAGCTTCCATTCTAGGCTCCAGTTCCTCTAGATCTTACTGAGAAATAGCATGAGTTAGAAGGCCATGGTAGGGCTTATTAATTAGAAATTGGTAAGATGGGCACTGCCATTCTGGGGCTACCCACAGCCCTTCTTTTCATCTTTACAGGTGAAGGAGGTAGAAAGTAATGAAAGTTATATTACATACTTTTCTTTATGCATGTAAATATCTAAGCACAGAATATCATGTTTCCTTTAAAATTAAAAAAAAAAAAAAAGAAGTCTAGTAGAAGAGTACTGCCAGAGAATGACACCGGGAGCTATGGCTCAGTCACTGAGCATTCAGTTGGATATTTAAGGCCTTTCAGATTTGTGGAAGTTTAAGAATATAAAAGAAGAAAGGATTCCATCTAACTTAAATGTCTTTAGAATTAGATGGGAAAAGGCATTTCCATATCCTAACAATCAGAGAAATGCACAACCGAACAAAGCAATATGGTCAGAGGATTGGCGAGTTCCTGTTAGACCACTTTCATCTTGAAGTTACGTCATCAGTGATGCAGCGTTCAATCCCCCAGGAGCCTGTCAGCCTTTTAGCTGAAAGCTCTTGTTCATAAAATGAACTTCAAATATTCTGATAAAGCAACTTCAAAATACATGGGATATTATCCTCCTAACTTGTGTGAAATCGTATGATAGTTTCTTGGTGGGTGAACATCTTTTAAACCTAGAAAGATTTAGTTAAGTGTGGAAATGTTTGCGAGAATCAAATTCATAGCATTAATTATATTTTTGTTAGGCAGTCTGTGTACATTTGTGATTTTCTAATGGAAGTAATAGTTTAAAGATTTGGCATATTGAAAAAAGGATTAGTCCTATATTTCATATTGACTTATATATGTGACTTATATAGTTTTGAAGCACTTAGAACTCAAGACTCATATGTTCAAAATATCACATATATAAAAGTTATTTAAGTACTTGGAAACAGTTTGTTTATTAATTCAGACAACCCATGTACTTAGAAAGAAAGTATAAGTTCAGTGAAATTTTAAATGAAGCCAAATATTTTACAATGACAATTAGGTGGTTGGTAAAATTGGCTAGAATTTTAAATATAATTGTATGAAATGTAGCTCAAACAAAAGCTTCTTAAAAGAGATGTTTTGTTCTTGTATTTGTAACTTTAATGGAATAAGAACTTTAAAAACAAAGCAAAACCAAAAATGAATTAAGATATGATATGAAGAAGAATTTCCAACATCAACATCCTCTGGAAGAGTCATTCCAGAAGATGATCATCAAAAAACTTCAACAAAGATCCTGGCGCTATTGCAGTTGTAGCTGCATTCATCCCACCAGTTCCTGGACTTGCCATTGGAATGAAGAAGGAGATATCTAAGCTGGCCTGTGCATACAGTAAAACAACAAATTTGACTGGATCTATACTGTCGGAACTCAACCAAGAATTAGGAGAAGTGCAAGTTGCAGTGCTCCAAAATCATGCGACTATAGACTATCTACTGTTAAAAGAACATTTGGGATGTGAACAGTTCCCAGGAATGTGTTGTTTTAATTTGTCTGATTTTTCTCAAAGTATTCAAATTCAGTTAGACAATATCCATCATATCATTGATAAGTTTTCACAAATGCCTAGGGTACCTAACTGGTTTTCTTGGTTTCACTGGATATGGCTGGTAATTGTAGGTCTGCTTTTGTTATGTAGCTGTATTCCTATTATGTTAATGTGTGTACGCAATTTAATTAGTAGTTTAAAACCTATACATGCTTATGTTACTCTACAAGAAGATAGTCAAAGAAATAATCAATCTTCCCATGTTTTCTTCCGTCTGCGACTTCTATAGCTTTTCTTCTTCCTTCTTAATTACAACCCTTTGGTAGAATTCGTGCCTCATATCGAAAATTACCAAGTATCATAATTCTTCCAAGTGATAAAGATACCTCAAGACAAATGCTGGGCATAGAAGCCACAGGGCATAAATCTGCAAAGTAAAAAGCTAACCTTTTCAAACAATATTGCTTCTCTCTCACTTACCAACTTTACATTTCCCTGTATGGCCCTGGAAGATGACTGGTTATCCAGAGACAGGTAAAATTCCTCAAGGGAGGAACAACCTAAGACAGGCACAGTCACAGGGGGCCATCAGGTGAGAAATTGGGGATCAACAGAGGTGAGGCTTAGAACCTCACCCCCCCTGTTTTGAGAGAAATCTTCTGCATCCGTGGACATTTTATTGCCCTTGTCTAGCTTGGATTAATACTTAGTCTATAGGCACACACCTGATCATCTACATTTGCCCTCTTACAGCACTAAATTATGTTTTCTACCTTTATCTTGTATCTACCTACCACTTCAGCATTTTATTTAAAAAAATAATAATAATAATAAGTGAGAAATGTGGGATTCACATATAAATCAAGTATAAAAATCAAACAAATAATCATATCTGACTTGATTGTTTATAGTTCATGATGCATGATCAAAACTGAAAGTTTCTGTGATGACTGCCCTTGCACTGTTCACCATGTAAGAACTTATTCACTATGTAAGAACTTGTTCATTATGCTTCAGAAATTAGAGACTGTTGAGAATTAGGCTTGGGGTTGATTAAGGATTGTGCATTGAGCCCCCTATACAGAATTTTATTTTTGTTAACAACCATTTGATCAATAAATATGAGAGATGCCCTCTCAAAAAAAAACAAAGCAGAACCATGAATTGACTTTTGTGCATACAAAAATATCCTAGAAGTCACCTTAAAACTCTTACACAATGTGTTAAGTACCAAAGTAGCCCAAGTTTTTCAAAGTTTCCTGTTTTACCTAGTACGATACCCATTTAATGTTTACCTATATTAAACTGTAAGGCAAGCATTCAATCTTTTAAGTTCCCTGTGCATGAGTGGCGCTTGGTCTTCACTTAGAAGGTTTTAGGTAGTGATGACAAACCTCCTATACAAAAACCAGAGAAAAGGCTACAGTAGATTGGCGTTACTGATGGGAAAAATGCCTCCAGTTACCCATGGGACATAGTACTGGTCCACCATAAAGACTACTGTACATTTCCTCCCCTGAAACAGGCACAATTTAGCTTCAAATTGAGATTACAGAGTGTGGTTCTAAAGTGTTGCCAAACTGTTGGACCCACAGCAAGAGAACTCAATAAATTGCTATCCCAAGAGATTATTCCCAAAAGGCTGCTACTTAAGCAACCAAAGCTGCCTAATAACATGCTTTGAGTTTCATGGGTATTTACTCAACAGACTTACACTGGGTGTCCACATATGACAGCCCTGGAAATGCAGAGATGAGGACAAGGGTGTCCCCCACCACCAACCTTTTCTCCTAGATAGAAGGCAAACAAGCAGAGAAACAATATATCGTACAATATGCTAGGAGCCTTCACTGGGTGAGGGAACACATTATAGGGATCCAGATCCAGATCCCTAATGTGGAAGGGTATAGAAAAAATTTCAGCACACCTGAAACTTGAATAGTAAGTAAAAGTTGTGTCTCTTTTGTAGAAAGGAAAAAATCATAAATACGACTTTCGGTGAATTCCAAATTTGCTTTGGACACTGAGGAGCAAAAGGGAAAGAAGCAAGAAATAAATTCCTCCTTTGGCATTGTGGTAAAAAATGGAATTAAATGTATTTTGCATTATTGGACTAACAAAGCTCAAATTTTAGATTTCAAGGGAAAGATAAATAAGTTATTCCCATGTAGTGTAGCTGAGTAGGATGAATGTTGGGGAGGATTGGGCACAGATGGAGAGAACCGGAGTATATAACCAGTGTCCCAATTTTCCAGAAACTTGGAAGCTTATTGTTAGGTGATGATCCAAATTGGACAACTGGTACAATGTGAAACTTCTCCCTGGTGATACAATATGCTCTGGTGGAAATGCTACAAAGCACCATGGTCATGTCAGAGCCTGATAAAACTTAGCAGTTGTTTTGGCACAAACTATGATGTATTAAAGCACACAAATTGAAAGGTTAAATTTAATATCTCTTGTGCTCCTATGAGCATCTCTTCTTATCTGCTATGAGCTAAAAACATAAAGAATAAATGACATCTCAAAGACAGGACTACCACGGAGAGCTAAACCACACACACATTTTATATATGGGCTTCAAACAATTTTTTGTTTAACTTTGATTCTTTTTCAATTTAAAATTTAAATTTCCTTGTATTTGTTGAATAATCATTTACCATTTTAAGGCCTTTTTAAAAGGAAGTGTTTCTATGTCCAGGTTGCAGAAAGCATTTCTTTCTACTTATCGAAATGTGAGATGATTTATAACATTCATAAAAGTTGACAGGCTCTATTATATCATAATCAATGCATCATTGAATAATGTATTTTACAAATTGTTCATAAAACCCTTATGAATTATTGAATGATTACTTGCTTAGCCCAGACCTTGGTATATATGAGATGCTCAATTAAATTTTTTTTGATTGGATGTAACTGTACTGTATTACATATATTCTCTTGCATTTAATTGGCTTGGACTAAGTTGAGTTGAGTTTGGAATGAGTTGAGTTGACTTGGATTGCAGGGAATTGAGTTCAATTGCTTTGAGTTGCATTGAAATAAAAAGAATTGGCCAGAATGAGAAAGGTAAGTCCTGCTCCACATGGCAGGGAACTTTATATTTTTGGGTCACCCCCTTCATCCCCAGGATATAGAACATTTCTTAGTATAAAACACATATTTAGTAGATTTTTTGAAGAATTAAAAAATGTAAAATGATAGGAAAGCTTTACTAAGCACTTATATATTCAATAATAATTTTTTATCATAATGTTATATAGACACTGTGCCAAGTGCTAGGGATACAGTGAGGAATAAGAAAAAGTCCATCCTCAGAGAAATTACAGTTTCCTGATGGGCACCAGACATGGAAATAAGCAATTAAAATATACTATAAACCAGTATCAGTGGTTTTGTAACTACTAGATAGCCATTCACATTGTGTGCCATAGGGCCAGTCATTCTGAAACTAGGCCTTGTGTTGGCCTTGGTACATAACAGGAACAGATACTGAGTCCTCTGCCAGAACCACCACTATGGTTGTGTTCCACACAAAGGTCACTGACCTGCAAAGGGGGCAGGTGATAATCCTCTCTGTGTTCCACTAACCAAGCTGCCAGCCTTCTGTGTTCTGTGTTCTGAAATTCCCAGGAAGAATTTTCCAACTCAGTTACACTGTCACATAGGTCAAGGATCAAACCATTAAGAGTATTGGCTGAAATAGCATTTTAAATGAGGGAACAACTTGGTCACATTTTCTTTTTGAAGATTAGTAGGGAGGCTGGGAGACTGTCTGGGAGGACAGTTCAATAGTCTTTTCTAAAGGAATGGTACTGGGTATTTGAATCAGTGCATTTTTCCTCCCATCTTTTTGGGTGCTAATTTCCATTTTCATTTGCAGGATCTTCCTTCCACACCTTCTAAATGTTGGAATTCCTCAAGAATCCATCTAAAAATCACCTTATATTCTCCCTCTCCCTACTTACTCCTAAATGATATTGTGGTATTCATGTCTGATCCTAACCTCATCCTTATGCTCCACTGTTACTTTTCCAATCTTCACTTGAAAGTCTCCCAAGAACCTCAAGATCAAAGTGTTCTTGATCTATTTTCTTGAAACCTCATCCTTCCTGTGTCTTTCCAGCTTCACTAAATGCATTATCATGCATCTGATTCCTCAAGCCTCAAACCTGTAAAATTACTCTTGATCCTGCCCTTCCCTCAAACTTTGCTCCCTACTTTCGATCTCTATATAGAAAAGTGGTTTGCAGAATGGAATCTCAGCTCTCATGCACTGGGGAGCTGGTTAGAAATGTAGATACCCAGATCCTCCTCCTCAGCTTTGCCTTCCCCCAAATTATTTAAGACTCTATCTGTGGTAGCCATGCATCTACATTTCTAGCCCATTCCTGCTAGTTCTTACTCTAAAATGTAAGAGCCACTAATCAAAGCTATACCTTTAAAACATATCGTAGATCATTCCTTTCCTTATTTCCACAGCCATCCTCTACCATCTCTTTGCTGGGAGAATAAAATAGCTTCTTAAATGGTCTCCCCACTTCATTCTCTAACCCAACGGTTAGGAAACTTTTCCTATAAAAGTCAGATAACCAGTATTTTAGGCTTTCTGGGCTACACTCTTTCTGTTGCAACTACCCATTTGTGCTGTTATAGCCTGAAGGCAGCCACAAACAACATGTAAACAAATGGCTGTAGTTGGGTCTCTATAAAAGTTTATTTACAAAAACAAACAGCCAGCCCATTTTTTTTCAGGAAACTGCAAGAGTGGTCTTTTTAAATTGATCATTTGAGGCTTCCCATTGTTCCCATCCAAATTCCTTAACCGTAATTTTTGAAGCCTTGAGTTATTCAACCCCAGCTTCCTTTCCAGTCTCACCTGCTAATGCACTCCCCCCTTGCTTATATCACACTCTATCCACATTGTCCTCCATTTAGGTCCTAGAACACACCATCTTTTTTCCCCAGATTAGGATTTTTGCACATGCTGTTGACTTTCTGGACTGTTAATCTCCTTCCTTTTGCATGTAGGGTAAGAGTATGAACAAAGGAATTAGACCGTCTATTCTAGTAATAGCTATATGACTTACTTACATTTCTGTGCCTCTGTTTCTTCATCTTAAAAGTGAGAATAATAATAGTCCCTATCTCATCAGGTTGTTATGAGGATTACATATAAAACTCTTAAAACATAGTAAAAGTTTAGCAATGTTAGATATTAAGATCACCTCTGCAGGTTCATCTGCATGAAGAAGGTATTTGAAAAATGTGTCTTTTTGCAAAATCAAAAGTTATTTCATGGTCTATGCAGAAATCCATGTTATCCTTCCTTATCCTTTGAATATACTGAGACTCTAAAAAGGGCATATATTAAGTATGTGATCAACTGCCTGTTTTAGAAAAATGACAACATCTGTGTGATTAGTCACTGTGCAAAGTGATTAGAAAGCCTCCCCCTCCTATAAAAGCTTTTTTTCATCATTTGACATTGTGATTTTTTTATTTAAAATAAGAAGAAGTATATATTTGGTCTCCATGCCCACTTCTAGCACAGAGCTTCCAAAATCCTTGAAATTTCCTAAGTAATGAGCACAACAAAACTTTTCCTTGTCTTAGTGAAGAGACTTAAGGAAGGGGGCTGGTTGCCAGAAGAGCTGGCCAAGTGATTAGAAGGTTGGTACTTTCAGTTCCACCCCCCTGACCTCCAGGGAGTGAAGGCGAACTGGAGGTTGAATCATTTGCCAAAGGCCTCTGATTTAATCAATCATGACTGTGTAATGAAGCCTCCATAAAAATGCAAAAGGAGACGGTCATGGTTTGATGAACACGTGGAGATTCAGGAAAGTGGCACTACCGAAGGGCATGGAAGCATGGTGCGCTTTCCCCGTACTTTTCCCTATGTATCCCTTCCATCTCTCTGTTCCTGGATTATATCTTCTGAAATAAACCAGTAATCCAGTAAGTAAAATGTTTCTCTGAGTTCTGTGAGCCACTTCAGCAAATTAATTAAACCCAAAAAGGGGGTCCTAAAACCTGTGATTCCTAGCTGATCATTGGGAAGTAGAAGTAACATTCTAGACTTGGAACTGGCATTTGACGTCCAAGGACGGATTTCATTGAAACCCCCAGTCTGTGTAGCCAATCAGTCAGAAGTTAGTAACCTGGGCTTGTTACTGGCATCTGAAGGAGTGGGGGACCATCTTTTAGGACTGATCCAGATCCTATCTCCCAGTAGATAGAGTCACAACTGAGTTGAATGCTTGGACACCAGGGTCTCTAAGAATTAGTTTTTGGGCATGTGGGGGAAACCATCCCATGACGTATGTTGGAATTGGGTCCAGAAACCTAAAAGAGGCCCAAAGAGGATAATGACACATTTCTGATAGAGCCTTAAGTTTCAGCACAATAACTACCATGTAGAGGCCATGGTGAATTCCATAATTCCCAAGCTTTACTAGGATATTGTTATGTTTTTATGAGGCTCCCTATTCATTGTTACTAAGAAAAAATAATTCTGGTTTAGTACAACCATCCCCAGAGAGTAGATTCGCATTCCTCCAAGCTAGTATGTGGTCATTATAAAGTAAATGTTAAATTCCCTGACTACCAATTCAATTAACTGGTGTGGCCAGAAATGGTGTAATTAACATTTACCATAAAGGTCCTGAAGACTGCTTTCTGGGATCTAAACTGTCAGCTCTGCTAGCAAAGACTAGTTAGCAGTGACTTTGGGCTCCCTGACCTTATTGAGGTGCAGCACATTCCAGGTCAGACGAGGGGTCACAGAGTGTGGTTGGAGGGCAATGAAAGCCCATTAAATTTTTCTGTAAACTGTTTTCTTATAGTATTACTGTGTGTAAATGGTTGTGTCCTGCCTGTCATGGAATAATCATCAACCCGGGGCAAAGCCGCCCTTGGTCTGGCAGCGGCTGCAGGCGCTCTTCTGTTCGCCGGTCAGTGTGTCTGTTCTTATTCCAGGATGACGCAGCTCTCGTCCTTAGAGTTTTATGAGCCTAGTATTATGGCATGAAGACTTATTAAGTCTTACTATCTGGTAGGACAACCTTTTCCCCTCTTTTTACTGCTTCTTTTCCTCCATTTCTTTTAATAGAATAGGTCCAATTTTCATGTCTCATAATTTCTGATGGACTGTTAAGGTCCTGTATGTAAAAGAACAGTAGAGAATGAAATAAATACCAACAAAGAGAATGTTCCTTTTTCTGTCATGCCACCAGGATGAGGTCTGAGTGCTGGGAGACTGAGAACAGCAGCCTGGAAGGCTTGTGCCTGTGGGAGGTCTCTCTCGGCTCACCTGCTGCCTCTAATCTTTCTCCTGGGTTCCGGTAAAGGCCTGTGGGAAAAAGAGGGGCAAGGGCAGCCTCTCTTCATTTCAAGGGATCCTGGAGACTCCAAACCATCGTGCCAGCTCACCTTCGGGCTTTACAATTTTGTTAAAATTTCCACAGATTTCTTTTCCCTGTGTCTAGAGCAGATTCTTCCTCCCCGTCCAGCACACCAAGGATGACAGCAGCTATGGTCTCATCTCTCCTGGGAAGGGCTCATCCCTTTCTGGATTTTCATTTACTAGATTGCTTTGCATCCTCGGCTATCAGTTGGGTTTAAAACAAAAAAGACAAAACGTGATTTCAGCTTGTTCTGAGTATGAGGATGAGAGCACAGCATTGTTGCAATTTTATTGATCCTGAGCTGATGTGAAAGTCCTTTATTTGTATGCATAACCCAGAAATGGGCCCATGTTCTCCTTATCTGGTTCTGGAATCACAATTACACTAGGCTCAGTGGTTCTGCAATCACAATTATACTAGGCTCAATGTACTCTTCTTAAGTTTTCTCTAATAACTTGTGAAACAGTAGGAATCCCCTGTTCCTTGAAAGTTTGTTAGAACTCATCTTTACACCCATCTAGACTCTGATATTTGAGGGCTAAGATATCTGATGACCACTCCATTTCTTTAATGTTTACTGAGCTATTTTGTGTGTCACTTTGGCATTTTTAACATGTTTTTGCACTACAATAAGTGTTTTAATCTACTGGAATACTTTCATCAAGCCTTTACTCTGTAAGACTGGAATAAAGATAGAGACAAGTTCTAGTCCCTGACTTTCAGAAGATAACATCCAGAGGGAGAAGCGGCCATATAGCTGCTTAGAAACTGCACGTACCTACAAGGACAGCATGATTAGTAGGATTCT
Source organism: Manis javanica (assembly GCF_040802235.1). Classification (NCBI taxonomy): domain Eukaryota; kingdom Metazoa; phylum Chordata; class Mammalia; order Pholidota; family Manidae; genus Manis; species Manis javanica. The sequence continues at coordinate 189,534,711 of NC_133157.1, forward strand.
CAGGGGAAGCACAGGAATCACATTCCTAGTGAATTTATCCCAATCTAAGATCTTTACTTTATAAATAAGGAACTTAATCTTATTGAACCCAAGGGAGACTGATCCTCCATTAAACAAAATCATGAGACTGGTATGTAAGCATGTTCATAATTTCTTAATTTAGGTGAGGGATTTCCTTTCTTGACACTGAATGGCTGTTGCTGGCTTTGCAGATTACACGGAACTGAAGCACCAGAGGAAGATAAATTAGCTATTAGTTTGATGTAACAATGTGGTAAGAAGCAAACGAAAGAAATTATCTTTTACAAAATATTTATATGTATTTCCTCTTTTTAATGGTTTCACATTGTTTAATTACATCTTTTTACCACAAGTTTATCCTTCCATAAGCTTGTTTTATTAATACAAGAAAACAATTTTTGTTTTTGTTAATTTCTCTATTTCTTTTTAGTTCTTTATTTCTTTGATTTCTGCAATAAATTATTGGTTCTTTTCCTTGAGTTCATTCTGTTGATCTTCTTCACAACTTCTTGTATTGAATATTTAGCACTTTTTGTAATTTAACTTTTTATTATGAAAAATATCATGGTAGAAAGAATAGTATAACGTGCCCTAATGTGATCAACCAACTTCAGCTCTTATCAGCCCATGGTCTCTCATTTCTTCTGTACCCCACCTATCCTCCCTTCATCATTTTAAAGAATATTCTCAACATCAATCATTTCACTAACAAGTTTTCAGTGTTATTTCTAAAAGATAATGACTTTTAAAACACTTGATCAAAAATCAAATTAATACCATAGTATTATTATATCCACTCAGGGTTCAAATTTCCATGATTATCTCCTCATAGTCTGAATCCATATTCTGAAACTGGTTGATGTGTTTCTCAAATCTCTTTTAGTTTATAGATTCTTTCATCTCTGTGATTCCTTGCAATTTATTTGTTGAAGAAATAAGCTTGTTTGTCCTGATGTGTTTTCCACAGTCTAGATTTGGTTTTCTGTACCCCTGTCCTGCTGTTTAGCAAGTTCTTTTATCACCTATGCTTCTTGTTTTTTGTAGTTGAGTCTAAAGATCTAATCATATTTCAAGTTGATTTTCTGGGAAGACTGTCTCACAGGTGGTCCTGCATGCTTCCACTGCAAGGCACATAATACCTAACTTTCTTTCTGTGATGTTAGCAGCCACCTGCTGATTATTGCCTAGATTCATCTGTTCTTTAGGGTTTTTAAAGTGATGATATTCTAACTTTGTCATTTCATCTTCATTTGGTAGCTTGACTATTCTTACAAAGGGAAACTTCCACTATTAGGTGTTTTGTTAGGTTGCATACTATCTGATTTGTGAAGAGTGTTTACCTGCTTACTTTTTTTCCCTTTTTACTTAAAATGCAGTGTTCAAAAATAACTGACTTGGTTCCCCACCATCCTCCAAAGAATACTATTGCATTTTTCACGTCATTATGAACTCATGGATTTAAACATATGATGTATTTAAATGTATACTTTAATTATTATCCTTACTGATGCTTAAAGCGTCCTAGCTGTGTCTATTGGGACCTGTTCAAGTTAGCTTCTGAGTCCTTTTAGTATGGCCCTGGTAGTCTCTGATAATATTTTTATTTATATATTTTGCAAAGAAGCTTTCAAAATGATTGAGTCATGAGAAAGTGTTCCCGATTTTCCTTGTCCATATCCTCGCCAGATCTGAATCAGCCATTTCCTCCAGAAACCCTGATTCCCTTTAGCAGGAAATGATATTTAGAAGCCACACAAACTGGATGCTTTGGTCATTGTTTCTAGTCATTGTTAATGGGCAGCATTATATTTTTAAACATTTTTGTGGCCTAATAAATTTATTCAGATTATACATCTACTTCTCTTTTCTGCTTTAGCCATGTTTTACAAAATTTGATTACTACTATTTCATTATTTCTTAATTTCCTTTTAATTAAAGTGTTATTTAATAATATGTTGTCTAGTTGCCAAACATGGGCTTTTAAACTCTTTGTTCTTAATTTCTCATTATGTTGCCTTATGGCCAAAGAATATAGTTGGTCTGATATTGATCCTGGGCAACACACAGAGGCCTCTGTTTGACTTAATAACAGTCCATGTTTATAAATGTTTTTATTTTTATTTTTTAAAAAAAGTGTAATTCACTGGTCCTGGAAATTCTGAGGAGAAGTAGAGGGATGAATTCCCAAGAATGGCTTTTAAACTTCACCTGTTGTCCTTATTATTCTTCAGCCAGTATGGCTTTTGTGCTGCGTAAATGGTACCAATGGACACAGGTGTCGGTGACCAGGGCCACCACTGCCACTGGTGTCTGTAGTGAAAGAACAGACCATGTGCCTTCTGCCGAGGCAACACGGGAAGAGACTTTCTTCCAGCTGAGCTGCCTCTGCTGCCTTTTGTCCTAGGATCCAGCTGCCTGCAATGCACAGACACACACACACACACCCCACTACACATACCACATTGCCCCTCAGTTCAAGGCCTGAATTGTTTCATTGTGTATTGGTTCTCTTTGGTTTCTATAGAGTCTCCAGGTTTGATTTTGACCCAGTACCTTATGTTAGTTCACCATCTTGCCAAGAAGCAGAAGCTCCCTCATGTGCATTTTTAAGCTAAGCTTTTGGGTTAATATTTGAATATTAAGTCATAGGCAGCATTAAGACACTAACTTCTTAAATGTTATATGAAATGGTCCCAGAAACCACATCAGTCTTGGTTTTGGGGTTATGGATATTCAGACTTGTGTTTCTGATTCATCTGTGATTCTTCCTTTACCGTATGTAAGTTCTTGTGTCTATATTGAAACTTGTCTTAGACTGGTCTGATGTACCTATTGCTTCATTAGTAAATACCCTTGTTGAAATCAGCCACAAGATTTATTTTAACATCTGGTATGGCAAGTTTTCCCACTTTATTATTTTCAAAATATCATTAGTTTTTTTCTCATCCACTTACTATCCTAGAAGAAAAATATTTTGTCTTAAAACCTCTCAGTTAAAATAACTTCTGTTGACATATTATTTGTAGTAATTTCCATGATGACTAATGCTTTGCTTTTCAGTTTTAGGCTTTAAGTTGTCCAGGTGCCTTCTGTGCAATGTATTTTTTCCTTTCAAAAACTAGTTCAAAGAGATAAAATTATAGCCATTCTTAAGTGAGAAGTAAGTAGCTTGTTCAAAGTCACAACACTACTAAGTAGCAGAAATAGAATTCAAATCCAGGTATTTTTTTACTTCAGCGATGTTATAGTCATCCTTGCATGGCTTCACACTATCTTTTTCAACTGGTAAACTTAATTGCTTTATTAAATTTCTTTTGTGAGATGTGTTTAAAAAAGGAGAGAAAGTTGCACTTAAACAAAGGAAAGAGATGGCTGAAGGAAGGACTAATTGGAAAGGAAATGACCAAAGATGGGTCTGAGCTTAGTGCCATGAACAAATGCCAGGTGTCTCAAGGACAGTAGTCATGCTCTTTAAGGATATCCAGTTCCCTTCAGGCTCCATTCCCTGCTGAGCATCCAGTGGCCCTTATCTCCTGCTCCCAAATTCCATTTACATATGCTTGGTTTGATTTGAAAATGCCATGGTAAATAAATGTGATAGTGACCAAAGAATAAATAAAGATAATAAGAGCTATAGTTTTGTAAGCCATATCATGTGTTAACTCTTCATCTGCTTATTTCATCTAATCCTTATTTCTTTTAACTTGCACATGAGGAAACTGAGCCTCAGGAGATTAAGTAATTTGCCTTCCCAACCCTCCCCAAAAAAGTCACAACTACTAAATTGTGGAAATGGAATCCAAACCCATATCTGACTTTGTTCTACTGCCTTAGCATGAAAAAGCTGGGGTAAAATGGTGAGGTTATAAACTGTAAGTAAGATTGTAAAGGCATATCTGACCCATCCATTTATTTTGAGAAACCTCCAATCCCAGGTAGTGACAGAAAGCAAGCTAATGCTAAGGCTTCCTCTACTGTTACCAGGCAAATAGGCCACATCCAGAGGTGTGTTTGCTCAATAAATGAGATGAAAAAAGGAAGATCTGGAGCCAGAATGAGCAGTTAGCTAATGGTGCATTTATCTACAAGTAGGACACACTCAACTGAAGAGGCACTCCCTTGTATTTATGTTAGGGCACTTTCTCCCCCACACCATCTAAACTCTAGAAACACTAGATCGACCAACGTGAGCTGTATCTGGAATTCCCTAAAGGAGTACCAAAGTTAGACAGGAGTTCAGGGCAGGAAAGACACTGCTCAAACTAGTTGTAAGTTTACATGTTCTCCACATGCCTAAGCAATAATTGCTCAACAGCCCCTCCGCATTTAGACTGCAAGGTCCTCAAGAGCAGCAGGAATAATTAACAGTTGTTCATACTCTATTTTCTCAAGAGAGGCTATCAGATTAAATTCTGAGAACAACTCTGGGAGGTCAAACATACTCTGGACCTTTTGAAGCTGTTACAAATGCAGCAAAGCAAACTGCCTGAAGTCACAAAGGTGGTGAGTGTCATAGGTGGAATTTGAATGCAGTGAATGAGCTGGGGAACATGCTAGGGTCTCAGTGACATAGAAAAGTAAGAAAGAGAAGGAAGTCAGGACTGGGCAGTCAGGAGCACAGCTACTACCTGTGAGAGGGCTGCTTCATGGCAAGGTGAGAGGATCATTTTAAGTGTTAGTAACGTGAATATAATTTGAATCACTTTTTTTTTGTTCAATAAAGCATTTAGTAAACCTTCTGAAGTCATGTTCTCCAGCGACTAGCATAGTATCTGGAACATTGTAGACACAAAATAAATGTTTAATAAACAAGTCAACTTAGATGTTTGTAATAATGCAGGCTTTTCTGTCCTGGCAGAGTCTGTATTGCTACATCTGGTCTTCATGTGAACAGTGTGTCTTCAGTATGGTTGAGCCACTAGACGAACATATGAAGGGTTTTCTTGGTGGGAAGATTTAGTACATGTAATGATAAGTGTTAGGGAAGGAGTAGGTACAAATGCCAAGTTGAGAGTATACTACTATACACTGGCAAGTAGGAAATGGGGAAAGAAAGAGTAGAAAATACAATAATCAATATAATGATTTTCCAAAATTGATAAAAAAAGTAGCTGAAAAATATAAACACATTGAATATAGGAAAGAATAAAAGAAAAAGCATGATTCAACAGTGTATTCCAAGGTGAAGGAAATTAACAGAAGGTACTGCCATATGTGCTGCACAGTGTTGATGACTTGGAAATTCACCGCACTTGAAGTTTGAAATCAAATCCTAGTATCTTCACACTCCGTGTTCATAGCTTACTGTGTATTATCAGGACATCCAGACAGAAAGTTACTACCAAAAGGAAGGACTTCTGCCAGTGTCCTTGGTTGTCATAATACTTTACTATAAACAATTATGGTTAAATATATGTGACATGGGAAGAGAAGTCATGCGTGCATGACATTGTTGTTGACAGTGTCTGGTTTTAGAAAGCATACCCAGGTCCACTTATGTGTCTTCTCTTCTTTAAATTCCATGCTTGAACAGCACTGTGGATTGAATGGGAATTTGCTTTACAGTGAAGTTTCCCCGCACTGACTATTCTCAAATGTCTCTGGCTCTTGTGAGCTCCAGTAGTTAGGTTGTAGCCGCCTAGATGTTGTTTCTTTCCCTGTAGATATTCTTTCTTTGGCTTTGTGGAGGCTTGCCTTATGAATACAAAGCTTGTATTTTAGACAGAAACTCAAGGGAATGCATATAGGTTTTGTCAGCTATTTCTCTGCAAGCTTTCTTATTTTTAAATATCCTGCTTACATATTCCAGCTACTGTAATAGTCTCTTCCATTCATATCTGTCTTCTAAGACCTCAGCAAGACCCCAATGTACTGTTTGTGGTCTCCCACCTGTACAGCCATCTCAAGGTGTCCCCAGGGAGAAGGATTCATAATCCTGGGGCACACCTTGCTTGATTTGATTCTCCTAAGAATCATAGACCTGCGCTGGTAGTTTTCCAACATCTAAAGTACATTTTTTTTCAGTTGTATAATTGTTTTTGGCAAAAAATCGGGCCATTACAAGTTACTTCATCATAGCCAGAAGTAGGATTCCCTAAAAACATGTTTTATGTTTGTTTCTTGCCTTGGGAGTGACAAACATCCAGATGGTATAAATTCATATTCCAACCTGGAAATAATTTTTATTTATTTACTATTTTTTAAAGTATAGTTGACATACAATATTATATTTGCTTCAGGTTATACATAGTGATTCAATATTTATATTTATTATGAAATGATCACCACAATGTCTAGTTACCATGTGTCACCATACAGAGTTATTACAATGTTACTATGTTTCCTACCCTGTACTTTAAATTCTACTGATTTACTTGTTTTATGACTGAATGCTTATACCTCTTAATCCCTTTCATCTATTTTGCCCATCCCTTAACCCTATTCCCCTTTAGCAGCCACCAGTTCTCTGTAATTTTTAGTCTGCTTCAGTTTTGTTTTGTATGTTCCTTGTTTTGATTTTTAGATCCCCATATAGATAAAATCATATAGTATTAGTATTTATCTTTCTCTGTCTGACTTCACTTAGTATAATACCCTCCAGGCCCATCCATGTTATTGTAAATTGCAATATTTCTTTTTTTTATGGCTGAATAATATTCTGTGTGTGTGTGTGTGTGTGTGTGTGTGTGTGTAGTCAGCACATCTTTACCCTATCATCTGTTGATGGACACTTAGGTTGCTTCCGTATCTTGGTTATTGTAAATAATGCTGCAGCCAACATAGGAAGGCATAAAATTTTTTGAATGAAAGTTTTCATTTTCTTTGAATAGATACTCAGAATTGGAATTGCTGAATTGTATGGTGTTTCTGTCTTTAATTTTTTGAGGAATATCCATACTGTTTTTCATAGTGTCTGTACCAATTCACATTCCCACCAACAGGGCATAAGGATTCCCTCTTCACATTTAAGCCAATGCTGTTCTTTCTTATCTTTCTGATACTAGCCATTCTGATAGGTGTGAGGTGATATCTCATTGTGGTTTGATTTGCATTTCCCTGATGGTTAGTGATATTTAGTATTTTTTCATCTGTCTGTTGGTCATATGTATGTCTTTTTGGGAAAATATGTCTATTCAGTTCCTCTGCCTATTTTTAATCAGGTTTTTTTAATTTTTGAGTTGTGTGAGTTCTTTATATATTTTAGATATTAGCCCCTTACTGGATATTTTATTTGTAAATATCTTCTGCTATTGAGTTGCATCTGAGGCCACCTTCAGGATGTGGTGGGGTGGGAGTGGGTTTGGAGAGGTGTCTGGCCCTCATTTGGGCTGGCTAGACTAGGTGGGTCTTCAGGGGAATGCCGGGTGGCATGAGTGGTGCTAGCAAGATGGATTGAGAATGCCAGAACTGGTGTCAGCCAGTATCAGGCTGGCTAAGCAGAAGGAGGGCAAGAAAAGTGGTGCTCACCAATACTTCTGTTCCTAGAGTAAGTTCCCATAGATCCCTGCCCCTCCAGCACACATCCTAGAACTGGTCAGTATATATCTCCCTTACCTATGACCCAGGTGCTTTTCAAACTGCACCTCTGGGTTGGGTCTCAGAGCGAATGAGTTTGTGGTCTCTTTAAGAGCAGTGTTGTTTCGCATAGCCCTCTGGGAGTTAAGCCCTGCTGATTTTAAAAGCCAGATATTATAATAATAACTCATCCCATTTTCCCAGAGCAGGTCCCCAGGGAAGGGGATGCCCAAGGTGGGGCTTGAACCCCTCACTCCCGGGGAGCATGTCCGTGTCTGTGATAACCACCCACTGTGCATCATTGTCCTGGGAGTCTTGCGTCTTTCACCCTGACCAGATCACCTCTCTGCCCCTCCTGTCCTTCTCAATGTAGCATTTTCTTTGTATCTTTAGCTGTGGAGGAGCTATTCTAAGAGTCTTCAGGTGGATTTCAGAGGGAGTTGCTCTATGAACTAAGGTTAAGCCTTAGTGTGTCCATGGGACTAGGTGGGCTCAGGGTCCTCCTACTCTGCCACCTAAATTAGGGTACATATTTTTTTTTTTTACTCAGCATCTTGAATTTACCTCCTACAGTTTCAACCAAAACAGGGTATCTATCTTGTCCATGACCGGCATATCATTTCTATTCCACCTTTCAATGAATGTGTAACCCTGTCCTTCAGAGAAGGTAGGTCTCTTTTTTCCTTAGTTAATGAGGGTTAAAACCTAAATCCTTAGATTATATAGGGTCTGTAGTTCCCTTACATGATAGTTACAGTTCCAACTTTGCTGATTTTAAGTTTCCTCCTGATTCTGGTCCCTGCTTGTGTTTTGTGTGGCATATATATTTAAAAGAATATTTATTACATATTGGCTGGTCATGGTATGGGAAAGAAGATCTCATGACTTGCTGGTTAAAAGTGTCAATTTTACAATTCTGTAGAGGAAAATTTTACAAAATCTATCAACCTTTGAAAGGTTCATACCCTAAGCCCCCCAAATTTATTGCAGCATAATTTATATTAGCAAAAATTTATGAACAACTTAAAGTCGATCATTCGGGGACTTATTAGAAACCTCTCTTAAAGCCATACAATGCAGTTTAAAGAACAAACGAATGAAGATATTTTATGTTTAGATGTGAAACTATCTCTAAAACATATGGTTAAGTGTAAAAAGTATAATGAATTATGACATGTGTACTGTGTATTCTGTTTACATAAAAACATAGCTTATAGTTTTGTTTTATATGCATAGCCTATCTCTAGAAATAGGTATGATGAACTGGTGGTTTTATGATTTCTATGAAAGGGAGCCAGGTTAGCTAGGCACCAGGTTTGGTAAGGAGACTAGTGTGAATGCTTTTGTGCATTTTATTGTTAAACCATGCAATATATTGGCTCTTAAATAATAAAATGCTAAAAGCAAAAAGTTGTTTAGTATGTTTTTTCTATCATATTTACATGTTGTGAGGGTGTTTTTGAGCTATCGAGTCTAAATATATTCAGAACTGGAAATCTATGGCCTTCCTAACTGCAAACTTTTTCTTCAGCTTTACTGAGAAATAATTGACATATGATATTATGTAAGTGTAAGGTATATGACATGAATATTTGATACACGTATGTATTGTGAAATATAATTACCACAGTAAGATCAATGAACACCTCTATCACATCACATACTTACCATTTTGTGTATGTGCGGTAACAGCATTTAAGATCTGTGCTCTTAGCAACTTCCAAGTATATAATAGAGCATTGATAACTATAGTCACTGTGCTGTGCATTTGATCCCCAGAACTTGTTTTTCTTATGACTGGAAGTTTGTACCTGCTAACTGACATTCCCCATCCTCATGCCCTAGGCCCTGGTGACCATTATTCTACTCTGTCTTCCTGTGAGTTTGACTTTTTTTAGATTCCACATATAAATGAGAATCTACAGTATTTGTCTTTCTCTGCCTCACTTACTTCATACAGCATAGTGCCATTTTCAGCTCCAGAATTTCTGTTTGGTTCTTTTTTATGTTTTCTCTATGTTAAATTTATTTGTGTGTGTGTGTGTGTGTGTGTGTGTGTGTGTGTGTGTGTGTGTGTGTTCTCTTGATTTTATTGAATTCTCTTTCTGTGTATTCTTCTTGCTCACAACATTGTTGACCCTTGACCATTGCAGGGTCTAGGGGCGCCCACCCTCCATGCAGCTGAAAATCTGCATATAATTTGATTCCCCAATGACTTAAATAATAGCCTACTGTTGAGTGGAAGCCTTATTGATGACATTAACAATTTGAAAACACATATTTGTATGTTATATGTATTATAGACTATTCTTACAGTAAGTAAGCAAATTCTTACAGTAATAAAGTAAGCTAGAGAAAATAAAATATAAGAAATTTGTAAGGAAGAGAAAGTACATTTACAGTGTTGTATAGTATTTGTCATATTTCCTTGATATTCCATGTTCCTTCAAGTCTTGTGTTACTGTCCTCACATTTCAAGAAGGAGCCAGCTCCTCCAGTCTTTACTGACTGGCTTTGGGAGAGGAATACCTTCTGGCACCCCTGTTAGGGACCCTGAGGCTTTCTCAGAGCTCTTCTGTGGATGTACCTGCTCCACGCCTCTTATTCGCTCTTGTGACAGATTCAGTTTGTATACCTTCTCCTGATCCTGCAAAGCCAGGACAGAGCTCACAGCCTTCCTTTTACTTTGTCTAGCATGATACTGAATGCTCGGGTTTGTGTGGTTTCTTCCCAGGCCCACAGAGTCAGGCTAGCATTCTGCATGTGCTCACTATTCATCTGCAAAGGCTTGCTCTTGCTGCTGCAGGGGCCACCGTGGAGGTGAAGTGTGCCTGTGGGCCAGTAGGGGAATCTGTTGGTGAAGTGTCCCCAGTACTCATGGACAGCCTTCCTGAAGGAGGCTGCGGCATGGTTCATAAGGTCTGCATTTACTTGATGCTCTCCCATCACCCTGCTCTTCTCTCTGCTGCTCCCTGTCCCCCAGTTGCAGAGCAAACTTTGGTATTCTGGATGGGGTGAGACAAAAGGGAGTCTCTTTGGCAGTTTCCTGCAGAGCTGGGGAAGTGGGGTGCTCTCTCTCATGTTCTCTTCCCCCCACGGGAATAATCACAAGCTGAGAAGGTCTCTGGATGCTGATCCATACTGCCCTTGGGGAGAGGTGGCATGGGTGAAGTGAAGCTTTCCTATTACCCCCTTCAGTGCATCCAATTCCGGGGAATACAGGGGAAGACCCTTCTTCTGCCATTATGATGTTGAGCCTCTCTTTAGCATTCTTAAGAAGGAAAGCATGGACAAAATACAGATACTGAATACTGAATTCTCCATTGCTTCAGAGTCACTGAAGGATTGTTTTCAAGGGCTCATATGGAAAACACATTAGGGGTTTGATTTGCAGTGATAGCAATCACCGGTGTGATAATGGTTGTTTAAATGTAGAATGCAAACTTGGGCTGCAGTGGTGGAAATATGCTGCCCAGAATAAACTAGCAGTTAGTTCTTTTTTACTGTATACTAATTAGACCACGCATGAAGTAATGTTTGTTTTGATTGCTACTTCTTAAAGGGAAGATTCCATGCCTGAAGTTACCAAGAAGTAGATTCTGAAATGAGGACTTATCCGAAAATGGTTTATGAAGGGGGTGCTCCAGGGAAGCTTAAGGAGGGAGATTGTCTGGAAAGCAGGATAGGGAAGGGGAGGAAGCCAAGCAGGGGCTAATTTAAGTCCTACTTCAATCTGAGTCTACTGGGAAGCTCTAGTACATGAGACAACTCAAAGTCACCCAGAACTGAGAAGAGGAAACTGGGTTTTCAAACTTCTACCTCTTTGAGTTTTTGGCCAAAGACTCTGAGCATGGGCAGTGAATTTGCAGAAAACACTTGTCCTCCACCTGCCCACAAGTCTCCAGCAGTCCAAGGAAAGTCCCCTAGGAAACAAACCAGGCAAAGTACAAGCTAAAAGCAGAGCGGAGGCACACCCCAGCAGTAAAAAGGGACCCACAAATCGTGGTATGAGACTGAAGGAGCTGTAGGGCATCCGCCCGCGATACTACAATATCCTTCCAGGGATGAGCAATGGCACCTTAATAGTGTCTAGTGGAAAAGAGTGAAATGTGTTCTTGTCTTGCCAATGGGTTTCAGCCCCAGAGAAGTTCACTATGGATTCAATGTGACAAAAGAAATGATGGTAGAACGTTCTTGGGGTGAAAGGGTTATACCCAACTTTATTCACGCGGTGGCAGCTCAATCACTAGAACCCCGTCCACTCAGAGCAAGTCTACATGCAGCAAAGCCAGTCTCTGCCTCTGGGCCTCTGTGCCCCCACAGCCATCTTAGTCTCTGTCCTCAGTGCTGCCACCACTCCGGCCTCTGCTCTGCTCTCCTGCAGCCTTGCAGCCGTACCACCGTGTCTCCCAGAGCACTGGGCAGAGCTCTTTATATAGAGTCAATAGCAACATATTGCCCACACATATGCAGTGAGCCAGCCAACCAGGGCCAGGTGAGAATCCTGGCCACAGGAACCTTCACACCACAGCTCTGTATGGTGTCCGGAAATTAAACAAAAATTTCTAGAGGGAAGGAATCTCAGGAAGGTTAGAGCTTCTCTGAACATTTTAAGAGTTCCCTATAGATGTCAAAGCCTGTCAGTGGGTGGGAGCACCTCTGTATTCCGATTCTTAGATGCTTGGGATCATTCTACCCAAAGAGTAGGGAGTTAAGATGTGGTTTCTGAAGCTCCGAAATTGTGAGTAAACTAGACAATCAAGTTGTCAGACTTGATTCTCTGAGTATATTTTAAGAAAGTAAATATTCTACTAACTACAAAATATTGAACTTCCTTCTATAAAATTGCACATATATTAGAATTAGCCATTCTCATTATCGATTTCTTATTTTCCTTGCAACAATGCACATCTTACGTTCAATCTTCTGGAAAGGTTTAGGTGTCCAACTTAATGTGGGGATAAAGGAATGAAAAAAAAGAAGGAAAAATCCTGCTTTCTTGTTTGCAATGATGAAATAAGTAAATGAACTCAGATTGAATCTCATGAGAAGGAGGCTCTGACCCAATCTGAGGACTTTCTGAGAAAGTATTTTCATTCTTTTATTACTGTCTCTCCACTACTCTTCTAAAAATAACTTTGTAAACTAGGGAGCCTGTAAATATAAACATTTTGGGTGTGCAGAATAGACCTCTAAAGAAAGACTTGAGGGACTTTGGCAAAATGTAAGTGAAGAAAAGTTCCCTCACTCTGATCAAGGGCGCCATACACCACCTCTGAGGAGACTTTACACAAATGGGGCGGTCAGAAATTGAAAGAGACAGGGACAACCATTTTTTGTTTCTAATGGTCCATGTCCAATCCTTCAAACTGAGGCTTTATCAATTTTTTCTTTCTAGAGAGCAGAAAATCCTCACTAGCAGGAGCTATTTAAAGGCTCTGGCCTTGCATAGAAACTGCAGATCTGGCAGTAACGAGTTTCAGCTGGGTTTTCTGGGCACTAAGGAACGCAGCAGGAAATCTACTCCTTTTAATAGAACCGCAGCACTCACTGGGAGGAATGGGAATGATTTCAGGCACTGCCAAATTTTAAATGAAAAATCTAACTATAGCTGTTGCTCCCACTCTCTGGGAGAGCTCTGAACGATTGTGCGGGAAGCCAGGGTTGAGGGTGACCTCAGCAGGCCTGCTTTCCAGACTAGCTCAAGGTACAGCTTCGGTCAGCTTGCCCCACACCTGGCCCTCGGGGAGGACTTGCAGTTGTGGGACAATGGCAGCAGCATGGAATTTGAAAGCAGCTTAGCTGGGTTGAACCCCTGTAGAGCTGGTATCGAGTGAAGAAGGCTTACTCTTTGATCTCTGAGCCCTTGAACCACAGCATGAGAAATAATCCCTGAGTAAACCGCCAATTTACTCTGTAGGCCAGGCAGTGAGCTCCCATGGGCCTTTCCGATCCCACGCTGGGCAGCGTGAGACGCTGACTGGCGACGTCATCACGCACGTTCATCATTAGGTGAGTGAGGGGAAGAGCTGCTTCCTTTCAGTGACCACGTTTCTTCACTCTACAATCTTCTATCCCCTGACTTTCCATCTCCATTCCACCTTCAAAATAAATCTTCTTACAAAAGCAGACCCCTTTGCGTATAACAAAATATGTTTCGGGTAATTTTTAACCAATTTAAAGGTAGATTTTTGGAGCAGAGGGTGCAACCCTGAACAAAATTGGAATTAAGACATGTCAGAAAATTTATGAGAAAAGATCATCGAAGGCTTTTCTGTAATAGGGATGGAGCCTTCTGGAAGGCACCTCACCCTCAGGGAAGATGAAGCCAGACGGGCAAACTATATCTGGTAATGAACCCAAATTCTCTGTAGAGCACAGTGGTACACACACTCTGCCTTGGGACCCCCCATCAAAAAAAAATGTGTGAAAAAGGGGGAAAGAAGCTTTCTCCCCTGTTTTCAGACACTTGAGGGCTCAGTGCATCAGTGATGGGCCCAATGGGAGACTTCAGTGACTGTCATTAGAAAGTGACAGAAGTAGTGTCCACTTGGAGTAACAGAAACCAGAGAACGGGCCAGTGCCACCAGGAAGATGCAGCGACACCCAGCTCGGGCAGCCGCGGGGCCCAGGAGGTACAGCAAGGCCCCGCATGCCACCGTCAGGTGCAGGCTGCAGCCAAGGTGCCCGTCTCTGAGAAGTGGCCGACCAGAAGCTGAATGTGAGAAAGCCTAATGCTCGGGCAAAGATGTGTTTCAGGAGTTTCAGGTACTGCATAAGCAAGTAGATGAAAGACCCAAAGAAAAGGGTTTTTTGTTTTTGTTTTTGCTTTTTAACAGGAACCTATTTATACTCACAGGCTGATGAGACCTACAAAAACAGTACAGTTCCTCTTTTTTTGCTCTAAACAGGCATGAAAACAGGAAGGATTACTCTCCTTCTCACAGATTTCTGCGAACCATAGGAAATGATGAAGAATCTAATAACAGAGAGGAGAACCACTGAAGAATCCAGATTCACAAGACTGCCAGCTGATCCTCTGCAAGCTAATGGCACATAATAGCGGAGAGGATCATTGACATCTGAGGCCAAGTTTAAAGGCCCCTAAAGGCCCTGTAGTTTCAAACTCTAGAGGGAAAATGAGATCAGAAGGGTTAGTATGCCCCAGGTCAAAATGGATACAAACAAAAGAGAGCAGAGCCAGCAGTCCATCACCTGTGCCTCCGCTGTGCTCTAGTGCAAGTCAGTACTCGTTACTATGTCGCAAATTCTGTAGATACCACAGAATTTTCTACTTGCTCTGCCCCACCAAGGCTTTCCCAGGAAATTCAAAGTCACCATGTAATGTCAGATAAAAATTCGTCAAGATGGTTTTCCCTGTGAAAAGGAGAAATAAAAAAATTTTGGAAGCAGAAATGAGCTGTGCAAGCATCCTAGTCTATGTGTTCCAAGTTCTGTCCACAAATACATTTGATCAATGGAAGGAAGACAAATCAAATATTGTTTCATCATTCTTGGTAGACTATTCAAAGGATCTCATTTTATTTTTCCTATCAGACTTAAAATGTCACTTTTATGTCAAAGTGTGCACCTCAGTAAATATGCTTTGGAAAATGACTGCAATTCACTGAACACCCTTGAAGTTATTTTTTTTTGCCTTTACAATGACCCTCCTGTTCTCATTTTAGAGATTTCATAAATGAAGGTGTTATAGAAGAAACTTAGAGGGTTCAACATCCAAATGTACAAGTTAATAAATAATAGGAAAAAAATACCATGAAAGATATATTTAGGAATACTTAAAACAATGGATCAGTCCACAAATGACTTTTTAAAGGTTTTTTTCAAAAATGAAAATAGATTTGTCTTCTGATTATTAAAATAATGTGTGCCCATTGTTAAATTTCTCAGTAATCCATAAAGTTGTCCTAAAAGAATTCTAAATATAATTACCAATGTGACAATAATCTCGAAAGACTCAGTAGATACACTTGTGGTGGGAGGGAGGTACTTAAAATCTTAAGGTGCCCGTCACCGTCTCCCCAAGCTCAGCCACTGCTAGGATTTGAATTTGGTCTTGACTCAACAGGGATAGTTTCTTGAAGTCTCTGAGTTTTGCTAAGTCTCTGCTACTTAATTGAAAGAACAGGCAGGCTCCTTTTACCAAAGGTACGACGTGGCACCTTGGTGGAGGCGACCGCCGCTGGAGAGATCCGTGAGGACCGGATGCGGTCACAGTCCCTCCCTTATTCGTCTCTCCGCACCACGTTGGAAGACCATTACCTCGTGCAAGAGAACTGCGCCAGTCCTACAAACCACAGAGGCATAGGATATTTTTATTTAAGAGTCTGAAAAGCAAAATGACTTCTTAAGGTAAAATCAGCTCACACATAAAATTTTCTTTGGTGGTGAAAGTTTCCCAGATGAATTTATTAAACAAAAAAATACCTCAGAGAATAAATAGATAGCACTACTTTACACTGCAGTATTGGCCTTCTAAAAATGAGGATGCCCGCTAAGAAAAACGGTAGGCAACATGACAACTTGAAAGTTCCCCATGATATTAATATAATATCTCAACTATGTATATGGATACCAAAAAACTTTACTAGACTCAAGGCATTTTGCTGAGCACTTCACTTATATTATCTCACTTAATCTTCATAGCAGCGCTATGGATCAGGTAAGATCATCTCCACTATAGAGATAGGAACCTGAGGCTTGGATAAGTTAAAAAGTGTGTCCAAGATCACAAAACCAATAGGTAGAAAGACCAGAATTCAAAACCAATATGACTGCAGCTCACAGACTTGATTGCTGAGCCATTCAGTGGACTGTTAGAACTGCCATGCTGATCACAAGGCACTGAGCACGAAGACAAAAGCCACCATGGGGTGGGTGGCAAAGCAGAAGGAAGGAGAGAGCCGGGGTCTTTCACAGTATCATTGATCCATAGGACCTTGGAACTACCAACCTCCAGACATCTTTCTAAGGGAATGTAAGTGTTGATGTGTTTTTTCTTTATAAGTAGAATGCACAGAATTTAAGTGCACCATGCAATGAGTATTCACAGAAGCATATACCTGTATAACTCAAACACCTATCAAGATGCAGAGCATTATCATTACTGCACATATTTTCACACTCCTTCCCAATCAATCTCTATACCATCCTACATATCAGGCAACCACTGCTTTTGAATTTTTTTGCACTGTAAGTTGATACTGCTTGCTCTAGAATTCATGTTAATGCAATCATATAACATATAGTCATGGATAAGGCTTAACTCAGTGTGTAACATGAGTAGTTCCTTGACCTATAATAAATGAATTGTATTAAACATAGAAAACATAACCATACAAAATGGAAAATTGTATTTTGACTGGATAATGTAAGGCAAAAGACAGAAACATATACACATACTGTGTTGTAGGTAGGGCCCTCGTTTCTCACAGAGCTATAGACTATCAATTCTGAAATTAATTTATGCTAATACTAGATTTGAAAAATAAGTAAATGTATTATAGATAATGAGAGCCAAGTATTTCCCTGTTAGACAAAGAAGCTACAAATAATGCAAGAGGGGGTGGCAAGGAAGCTAGAATAAACCAAGACACATTTGTCTGAAATAACAAGTATCAATATGAACTCTTGTTTCTTTTTTATGTGTGTGTGTGTATGTGCTCATATGGACAGATAAATAAGAAAATAAACATAGATGTGTGTGCATGCTTGGGTTTGTGTATTTGTATATCTCCAAGCTCTCTACACTGAGAATGCCCGGAAACCATGGTACATTAATAACACTCCATCTACCATCCGTATGATGGTCTCTAAATACCCTTCTCAAAAATAAATAAATAAATAAATAAATAAATAAATAAATAAATAAGGAACTAAACTTTTTTTAGATATGAAAATTCAGTGAAGTATATAATCCTGGCTTGGATCCTTGAACGCAAAACTTTTCCTTGAAAAAGTGATTTGTCCCGCCACGGGGCCGGGGAGACACAAGGTCAGCCTGAATCATCTTGTGGTGCCAAAAATAAGGAAGTGCTCCAAAAAAGTTGGGTACAGGAACCAACCTGAAACAGTGGCCAAAGCTGGGATAGCTAATGATATTATAATCCATAGAATTGGATGAGTTCATGCTGACATAACTAATTGAATAAGTAAATGTGAGAGGAAGAACAAGCTCTTTCTCACAAAAGAATTCTAACTGATAAATGAGGAGGAATGAGGAAAAGAGAAAATCATCATTAGTATACCACAGTAATAAGTGTTGTAGATAGGATGTTAAAATTAGTGGGCAAAAGTTTGAGGAGAAACAGGATATTTTCATTGACTCAAAGAGTCTCCCCCAAGATCTTTATTATTTATTAATTAACATGGGGAAAATAGTAACTTTTTAAGCGGGTAAACTGCAGACACTAACCTTAGCCAAGTTAGCACTGTTAGTAATGCAATAAGATCCATCAAATGTATCTTATTGGTATAACATAATGCTTGATATTCTGCAGAAAAGTACATGAGTTCTATAGTATGTCACTAAAATACAAGACCTCAATCCAATCACTAGAAACCATCAACAAACTCAAACTGAGAGACGTTTACACAGTAACTGACCAGGATTCTTTCAAAGTGTCAAGGCAGAACCAGGGAACAATCACAGATTGGAAGAGACTAGGCACTCATAAAAACTAAATGCAATATGGGTTGAATCCCAGAACATTAAAAGGACATCCATGGAATAGCTTGTGAAATCCAATTGCATTCTCTACCTTAGGTAATAATATTCTAACAATATAAATTTCTTAGTTTACTTGTAATTTTACTACTGATAATATAATTTGCTAACATGAGCAGAAGCTTGGTGAAAATTATATGGAAACTTTGTACTAGGTAGGCAACTTTTCTAAGTTTAAAATTCTTAAAAAAAATTTTTTAAGTTTAGTCTGATCTAATATTAAAACATCAATCTTTCATGCAATTTAAAACCTCTTGGCCTCCCATTTCATCATGCAGGCTTTGGCTTCTCCAGATTTAGAGCTGGTGGAGGGAGAAGACATAAGAATCAGAAAAGCATTTATTTGAATGGTATAGTTGTTAATACAGCTTCAAGTAACACATGGGTGTGGCAAGTGACACCCAAATACCATTTCCTTTTCCTCATCCTTTTCATCACTTGCTTTGTGTAAAAATCCTCCTTGCTGAAGCCCTGCTGGCCACTCCCCTCAGTGGCTCCATCTGTCCCCTCCAGTCTTCTTCCACTGATGGGGCCTTGCTCCTCGCAGGAAACAAGCCCTCCGGGGGGCTCTTTCCCAAGAGAGCTCCTTGCCAGCTCTCTTCCATTCTCTTGGAGAGATTCACATTGCTGCCCATTCTGAGGTGTAAGACTAGAAAGGTTGCGGGGTTTTGCCTAACAGGCCAGGCAACAAACTGTCTCTGTTCTCTTCTTTGGCATCTTATCTCCAACAAAATAAAAATATTTATAAACTAGTGAGAGGTAGTAAGTGGAAATTAATTGTAACATCTGAACAATTGCATTAATCAGCTTTTAATGTATTGTGCTATTTTGAGGACCTTATTCTAGTAAACAGTATTTAAGATCATTCTTGGCCCTTGGCCCTCTAAACCAAGTTTCTTTTTCTGTTCCTGGGAGTTCCTGGAAGCATCCTCCGCAGACAGGTGGCCCACCAGCCTGCCACATCCTGGGTCTGTCCCCCTGGGGGTCCTGATCACCCGCATCTTTGCCCAGAGGTGCTTCATTTCTCGTGGAAGCCAACCTGGCTGCTGCTGTTTCTCAAGCATCCCTGCGCAGAGCACACTTCTGGACCAGGTACTGCTGGGGACCCTTCTTGAATTTTTAATCACCTTTTAAAAAACATAAAACCAACATAATAGCAATGTTAAAACACATCTTAAATGTTAAACACAACATTTCTAAATTTCAATATAATCATTTTCATTTTTATATATTCCATATTAGTCTGTGTCCAGAGGCAATCATATTGTTATATGGTCATAAATGGTGTAGAAGGAATTTTATGATCTTTTTTTATTTAGCAAATCATAAACAGTTTTCCATATACTACTTAGTCTTCATAATTACAATTTTAAATAGCTATATAATATTCCATCTAGTTAATGGACATAGCATTGTATATTAAAGCATACTCCCAGTGTTGGTCTTTTAGGTTGCTTTATTTTTTAATTATGAATGGCTGCAATAAAATTAGCCTTTCGTGGGCCACTTTTGTCCTTTTGGGTGATTTCCTCAAAATAAATTTGCCTTGTGCCACGGATGTCAACTTCCCAAATCACTGGGAAATCGCTGCTTCCTTTATCATGCATTCATTCACTCATTGATTCATTCATTCATGAAACCCTTGTTGAAGGCATCCTCTTCAGCTTTGTTCTTGGAAATACAAAGATGTTTAAGAACTACAAGTAACTTACAAGACAGTGGGGGAGACAGACTCATAAGAAATCATTATATTTCAGTTGAGTTTTGTGATAGAAGGAAGCTCAATATATTTTAGAAAAGGAAAGGAAAGTGGGGATCTAACTACGAATGAGTAGGTCAGGGAAGCTTTCTAATGGACCAGAATTTCAAAAGATGAAGAAGATGGAAAGGGAGAGAGGTAAAAGATGTGGAAGAATAAGAAAGGGCTTTCTAGGTAAAAGGGATAGGATGAGAAAAGGGATGGAGGAAAAAAATAGCATGTAAATTATCTTAGGTAAATCATGGTGGCTGAAGCACAAGAGGCCAAATAACAGAGTTTCAATAGCTGAGCTTATAAAAAAGAGAACACTGTCAAGATCATAGAGGGCAAAGGAATTGGTACCCTTTTAGAGCTTCACTAATACTTCAGTGCTTCTAGCCACAGATGGTTAATTAAAATTAAAATTCAATTGAATTTTCAGTTCCTCAGTCACACTTGCCACATTTCAAGGAGACTTTAGTCACATTGGCTACTGTTTGCAGTGTAGAACATTTCCATCACCATGGAAAGTTCTATTGGACAAATACTTCTGTCAGCAATGGGAATATATATAGGGTCTTCTTAAAAAGTTGGCTTGATTTTTTGCCTTGGGAGATGCAGGAAAGAATAATTTTTTAATGCAAACATTTATTTGTAGTTTCCTATATCACTAACTGAAAAAATGTGTTACATTTTAGTTTTGTTTACCCTTGCTTTTCTGAAACCCTTGGAAACCTGAGCCAATGAGAAATAAATATCCATTTCACTGGGAGCAAATTTGGTAATGTCAGTCAGCACACGGGTAAGCAAGATTTCATCATGTGACACTGATGAGAAGAAAGTATTGTAAGTGACTGAGGCATGGTCAAAGGAGTATGAACACCTGTGCACATTCTGCTTCATCAAGATGCTTTGCGATGAGACCCTTCTCTTCATCCCTTACTGTGAACTTCAGATGTGAACCCAGAAGGAGTCAGGGTGGTGTAAGAGTAGTTCCTCTCATCACATCACTGTGAAGTCCTGAGCTCTGACGGTCTCTGATTTTGGAGATAGATTGGAAGAGGAGGCAGATGAGCATAAGGACACTTCTTTTGGGTGTGTTCACTAAACCTGCTTTAAATGAGCTTCTGTCTCCTGTTGCAGGGTTTGGGGGGTTTCACTCAAGGTGGATGAGATAATAAGTTGAAAGGGTCAGTTCACCTTTTTCATGGGCTTGGAAATACAAAACACAACTTAGTCATCTGTAGCAGTGAACATAACCACTTAGTGGGCTTACAGATCAAGCCGCAGACTATTACCAGCACCCCTAAAGCCACCATGCACCTCCAGTTACTACCCCAAGTATTATCTTGCTCTAGTTTTACCTGTTTTAAGTTTTATATAAAGTATGCACTCTTTTGCATGGTTTTTATTACATGAATTCCATGAATTTTAAAATCATTTAGCTATGTCACATGCATACAGGAAAATGTGCAAAATGTGTATGTAAATTTTAAGTGAAATTATAAAATAAAAGCACATGGTCTCCATGCAAGTTTCCAAAATAGATTTTACCAGGATCTTAGAGGTTCCCTGTGAGCCCTTCCTTCAATGTAACCTTCCTTTTCTAAACTGAATAGCAACAATAAAAAGCAAAACCTCCTATAACTGGTTAGTGTGGGGGAAGGCAGCAGGGTGTATTGAAAAGAACATGGGTCTTGAAGACATACAGTCTTGAATCTGAATCCCAATATTATCCCTTAATAGTTATGTGTATTTGGCAAGCTGATAGATCCCTTTTGCCCTCAGTGTTTTCATAAAGAAAGTGGACATAATAGTACAGTCCTTAATGCTATGGATTAAAAAAGATAAGACAGAAAAAGAAGAAAGTGGAAAGGATGCAGGGAGTTCTGGGAAACCTAGGGCTCTCAGGCAGGGCATGTGGCAGGGCTGTGTACTGGCCAGGAATTAGTATCTAACAGGAGTGTATCCACACTGTGAGCCGCTCAGTTTTCTCTGCTTCTCCTTTGCCATGTCCTATATCCCGTGCTCAGGAGTAGGACAGAACAGAAGATGACCGTGGAGCAAACCGAGTGTCTTCAGCTAATCAGGGAGCAGGGAATGGAGGATCAGTGGGAACTTCATCAGCACATGGTAAAGACATGCTAAGTTCAGGTAAGATTCTAAGCCAGCCAACTCGGGCCCCTGCCCCACCCTACAGACTTTGTTTTCTAGGTCAACATGTAGGAAAGGGCGGTGAGAATCTGATAAGAACAGCCGTGAGCATATTGAGTCTCTCTCTGCCCTCACTCTTGCTTTTGTTAATGACATGAGGAGGTAAGTCATAGATGTTTTCTCAGGAAAGAATAAGGAAGAGAGAACAGACACATCCTCTCCCCAAAGGGAACCATGTGGGTGAAGCCCTGTGTTAAAAGGCCCTCGTGCACAAGGGGACAGCAGCTGGTCCAGGCCCCAGGAGGCACAGGAATACCAGGCTCAGTGCAACAGCAGTGCCTGCAACCAGCTGCCCATTTCTACTTTTGACTCTGCTTGCTTCCTCAGGAGCTGAACAAATAAAGGCAGAGTAAAATTGATTGCTTTATTTTCCCTCCTTCTCAATAGTAACAAAACCCTGTTTTCTCAAGGGGAGTCACTGTAGGATACTGTAGAGAAGGGTGGTCAGAGGGAATTTCAGACGGAGTTGAAAAATAAAGATAACTCTGCAGTGCCTGCAGTTTTGAGGCCAGGGCAGAATTATCCCTTCGTTCCCTCTTGTTTGCCTTTAATCCACAATAACACTGCTGAGATGAGAGATGTAAACCCAGGGCAGGCTCCTAGAGAATTAGTTCTGTTCATATGGAGCAATCTGAAAAGCACCATTCATTCCTAGCAGCAGAACAGCCGAGCCAATACACGGACGAAAGCTTGGCTCCTCCATTTGGAATGTGCATCCAAAGCTTGTTCTCCATTCAGTGCCACCGTTGCAAGAGGCCAAGGTGTTTCAGCAAGGTAAATGCATGTCCTGCACCTTGGAAAAGATTCCTGAACTTCTCCCAGACTAAAACAGCAGCAAAATGGAGGAGATTTTTTGGTTTATTAAAAGAGTTTATTCACCATTTAACATTAGGAAAGTTATAAATTAATTATACTAATTTCTAATTCTAGTTGGAGGGTGTTAGTTGACCACAGCATTTGTAAAAATATATTTTGTGGAACTGGTGAAGGATGCTGATGTTACATGAGAAGAGATTTTTGTGGTTGAATTTACTTACCAAATAAGGGGTTAAAATATGCTCATCACAAAATTTTATTAACTATGATATCGAATTAAGTATGACACTCCAATCCTCAGCTACGGTGCTTAGTGAACTAACTATTCATTGTATATCTTTAGTCAAATGTGAAGATAGCTCATGCTGTTTTCTCATTAAATATCAAAAGCATTATTTTTGGATGTTACCATTTTATTTCCAGAGGGAAATAAGCACTTTAAACCACAAGAGGGCAGCAGCATTACATTTTTAATCTAATGCCCGTTTGAAGCTCAATGCTGGGTCTAAAACTGTAATTACAGTGTAACAATTACATGTCTTTCTTCAAATGGCTCTTATTAATTCTGAGGGTCTTTTATGAGTAATGTTAGTTTTAAAGTGTCTGTGACTAAGGTTTGTTACAAATGAGAGTTTTCAAAGAAAAGTGCAATGAGATCATTTCAGTGAGTAAATTAAAGTGCCTCATGCTGGTGAATTTCCAAAGTTGTTTAAATTTCATTTTAAAGATCACATCATTAAAATTCTACAAGTATATATTCTCAATAATACTAAAGAGTATTAAAGAAAACAAGTATACTAAGCAATGGATAAAACCTGTCACGGGTCGGGTGTTATATTTTTAAAAGTGGACATAGTCAAAATGAGAAAACTAGGCATAAAAGTTTACAATGAATAGGCCCTAATTTAATGTAAAAATAATTGGATATGTTTCTGTTCCTGACTCCGTATTTTCTTTATTTTTAAGATGCAATAAAATTTCAATTATTTTCTTTGGCCACCAGATGGTGCTGCCGATTTGAACAATGAAGTAGAAAAGGGGGGAAAAATGAAGATCTGAGAAATAGCATGCATATCCAATGTGTATTTACATATTTACCAGATTTTTTGACATGTATAGGCTATGTTTAATTTCTGTGAGGGAGGCCTTTGAGAAAATATGTTGGAAAATGCACTGTCTCGAGCAAATAGTACCGAAGTATACAAAATTCATGAAATCCATTTAATGGTGAAACTGGAACATGGATGCTGACACAAAGAGTCTATTCTAATGAAATCTCACACCATAAAAGCTACTTATTTGTACCCATTAAATTATTCCTTTCATTTATCAATGAAAAATAATTGCATTTTATTACCTTTTTCCTTAATAACAGACAAAAAGGATTGTTCCCTAATTGAGCAAAAGGTGAAGAAAGATAACAAATCACATTTATTCTGTATCATCTGTAGATACTAGGGTAATTATATGTGTAGAGAACCCAAACTTCATCCATATCCACTCATTTACCAAAAATAGTTTCATTTAAGTTTGGGGGATAAATGACATAATTGTAGATATCTTCATAAAGCATAAATGAATTTCAGATATGTTAACCATTTTCATAAGAAAATGTGTTTTGCAATGATTACTTTTTACATAAGATAATGTGCTTAGCACTGATTACTGTTTACCAAATCATAACAGCATTGTGAAATTTGACATGGTTGTATGTTGTCATACTATATATGGGAGAAGGAACAACTAATTATGAGTTCCATTAGAGATGGTAGGGAGTTTTCTTTCCCCCCACCTCCCATATAATCCTATAAATAATCATTCGAGGTATTCTCCATTCTCAGCATTGCAATGAGAACTAGAATTTAAACTGAATTTTAACCCTAAAAATCATACTAGTATTGATAAACTCAAGGAAACAGGTGTATCACCTATGCCTTCTCCTGTACCATTAGCAAAGATTGCTAGATGATCCTGAACCTCTTTTGCTCTGAATCCAGGTGGAGCCTCAGATTCTCAGTTCAGCCTTCCAGATAGCCACTATCAATTAGTAGTAGACAGTCATGTTGAAAACCTACTTGCCATCCTGGCTTTATCAGTTGTTCTACTCCTAAGCAGAAACTCTCTTTTCTCAAAGTTCAGTAAAGCTCTAGAAGCAACTACCAGCCATGGAATGCTAAGTTTTAATTAACAGAACATTGAGATGTTTGATTGTAGTTTATGAAGAAATGGAGGCTGTATTCAATTGTATATATTTTACTGACAATGAGCAAAATGCGTGAATCTTTTCTTAAGTTTCATTAATTCATGGTATAGGAAGATAAAGTCCCTAAAATATTAATATTTTAATTTTTGATTAATTAAATGTGGTAATAATAAAATAATAGTGTTTAATGAGTCCTGAGCTCTTAGTCTGCATCACCTAGTATTCTAAGTGCTTTTTATGTGTCCTCTCATATGAAGTACTTATTATTATCATACCCATTTAATAGATAAGGAATTTAAGTAAAAATTTTTTACATCACTAACCACAAATCCAGGACTTTGTGACAACTTTGTGTCAGCATTTTCAGGACCACAGTCTTGGACACTTTTCTCGATTACTGGGCCATTTGCTGATCCTGACTCAGTCAAATTAAACAGTGTGCCAGGTATTGATTTTTCTTTTTTTTCTGCCGCAAACCCTCCTTTCTCTACCTCGTGTTTCTGGGGCTGGAACTCTACAGACTGACCACATTTCTGCTTTGCCGCGGCTCTCTGCGGGGCTCTGCCAATAGGGGGCGCTAAAGGCTGAAGGAGGAGGAAGAGAGACTAACTCGTGCTTGGGTGTCTGTAGTTCCTGTGAGCACCGCTCAGGTCACACTTCGCTCAGGTAGGAGCGGTGCCTTCTTCAGGCAGCAGGTGAATCCAGTTTGCAGTTTCCCCAGTGTCTGCTGTTCTCCTGATGCTTGTGGGAGCAGCTTCATTGCCTGCTCAGAGACACCACCGCCAGCTGAGCATCAGTGCCCTTCCTCCCGTGCCTGAATTTCAGCTCCCTTCTCCAGGCTTCTGCATGTTTATAATTTAAACCCCTTGCTTTTGCTCCTGCAGCCCTAGAGGTGGTAGCTTTTCCTAGTTACTACCTCTGTGAAAACCTTTTGCTTTTAGGGTGACTTAGTATTATTATGGATTGAAGTGTGTTCCTCCAAAAGTTGTTGAATTCTCAACCCCCAGTACCTGTGAATGTGACCTTATTTGGAGCTAGGGTCTGTCAAAAACCAACCTCTGCTGAGTAAAACAAAGCAGAAAGATGAATCTATTGCAGGAGTTTCCACCTGCAAGCTAGGGCACTCAGAACTCCAGGAGCAATGAGTTACTCACAAATTAAGAGCTTTTTAATCGAGAAAATACAGAAGTTACTTGCTTTTTCAGCTGATTGTTTGCCTCAGGGTCTTCTTCCTGTGTGGGTCAGGGTAGTTGAGTCAGGGGAACAAGGAAGTCCAGAGGTGGTGTGAATAGACTTGGTGTTTGGGGACTGGCTGGCATCCTCTGCTGATTTCTAAGAAGAACTGTACACTCATGCAACTTTTCTAAGGTAAGGTTAAGTTTTGTTTTCTTTAGTGCACCTGCAACAGCCAACTCCATTTTAGTTTTGGTTCTACAAGTCTTCACAGATGATCCATTGAAGGTGAGGTCATTAGGGTAGGCCCTAGTGCAATCTGTGTCCTTATCAAAAGGGGAAATTTGGACAAAGAAATAGACACACAGGGAGAACGCCATGTGAACACGAAGGCAGCGATCAGGTGATGCATCAACAAACCAAGGTGTGTGAAAGATGGCCAGAAAACTACCAGAAGCCAGGAGAGAAGCAGAACAGATTCCCCCTTACAGCCTCCAGAAGGAAGCAGTCCTGCCGACACCTTGATCTTGGACTTCTAGCCTGTAGAACTATGAAACAATAGATTTCTCTTGTTTAAGCCACCCAGGTTGTGGTACTTTGTTAGCAGCAGCCCTGGGAAACCATTACAGCTGGTTAACAACTTTATTCCTAGTTAACATTTTTTAGATTAAATTCTTTTGGTTAAAATAACTGGTGTCACTTACTTCTCCTGACCAAGTCTTGAATGATTTACTAGTTCAGAAAAATCAGAATCTGTTTTATTATGGTAAACTTAAAGGTCATCCTCTTTCCATCACTTCCACTAGATTACTATTTAGCTAGTAGTTAATGTTTGCCTGGGCTGCTGTAACAAAGTTCCACAGACTGGTGGCTTCAGCAACAGAATTTTCTCACAGCTCTGGGGGTGAAGTCTGCGAAAATGTCAGCAGGGCAGGTTTCTTCTGAGTTCTCTCTCTTTGGCTGATAGAGGGCTGTCTTCTCCCTGTGTCTTCAGGTGGTCTTCCTCTGTGTGTCTCTGGGCCTTAATCTCCTCCACTTGAAAGGATACTAGCCATCTTGGATTAGGGTTCACCCATAGGGCATCATTTTAACTTAATCTGCTCTTTAAAGATCCTGTCTGCAACTACAACCGTATTCTGAGATACAGGTTATTAGGACTTCAACCTGTGAATTTGGGGGATGACAACTCAGCCCAAAATAGCAGGAATCCTTGATGAAGAAAAAGTTGATCTGCATGGCAGACTTTCAAATACTCTTCTTTTAAAAGCTCGTAAATTGTCCCTTTAATAATCTAGTTCAGGATGTTGCCCAAGGTCAAACTCAAGCTCACTGGTCTAGGGAATTTACTTCCCCATTCCCGTTGAAAAACCAAAACTCTCTTTTTCAAACTTTTAACATCTCTCCCAGTGTCCAGCTGTGCTGAGTTCACGGAGACAAGACAGGCACTGATCCACAGGTGCCCTCGGGACCCGGGGATGTGCTCCATCCATAAGAACACTCCCACTTGTTGAAAAGAGCAAGATGCCCTCTTAGAAAACGCTCCATTCTCCAGCAAGTTCAGTAATTTCACATGATTTTTGCCATTCCTTACCAAGACTCTTTTATGCCATGTTTTTAAAATTATTTTATTTCAAGTGTAACTTAGAAGTCCCTTTAATTGGCTTTAATATTTTTGATGACTTTCATCTTGCACTGAATTTTAGAAGTATTAACAAAATTTCTTCAAGTCTGGGCCATTTTCCTTATTGTTGGTTACCTCATTTTTCTCCCTCCATGAAAAACTTGAAAGACTGAGATTTTTTGGAAAATAAGGTTTTTACTAATGATGCAATTCCTTCTCACTTCCTCCCTGAAATAGAGCATTTCTAATCACAACCTGGTTTTGAGATTAGAAACGCCTTTTCGGCAAACTGGGCATGCAGAGTGTAACTTTAACCATCCCTAGCCTTTTCCTCTGTAGCTATTACAGACACCAAGATGACCATTCCAAAACTGAACCCCCGCTTGGACAACAGCATTGCCAGGCAAAATTCATGCTGATCCTCGTAATTAGCCAATTTGAATGCATCTTAAAATAGTGTGAGTTGATTGGGGACCCTAAAAGAACGATTATAGGGTCATTCCTCATTTCATTAGGAAAAAATTCTTAACATCTTTTGGGATGGCACAGGTACTCACTGCCTTCCACTGACAACAATTCCAACGCTTTCCAGGCCAGCAAGGATATTGCTCCTGCCAGACCTCCTCCTGCATCGGCAAGCTGCACATAGTAATAATAACTGCAAAGATAGGAAAATCTTTGCTTAAAGCGGAGTCTTGATTTGAAAAACTAGAGGATAACCATAATGTACCTCTTTGGAAAACTACTATTTTTAATTCCAAAAATATATCCTTTAATGGAAAGTTACCATAACATGTGTTTTCTTCATCAGCTGGCTTAGAGCCTCCACCTTGTGAAGAGAGGTATTCCTGTGCCCTGTCAAATAGTAGTTTTGAGAAAGTCATGCACTGCTGCTAAAATGAAGCAAGACTTCATGTAGGGGTTTTAGTGGAGATTCTTGTATGATCATGACAAATCTTTAAAGGTCCTGAAATGTCCTGTTTCCTTCCTTCCCTGCCCCACCTTTATTCTCTTTGCAATACAGTGAATATGATCATGCAGATAGACAAGCTTAAAATTATAAGCTCACCTTGGTCATGCTTTTTCTGCTTCCAAATATTAGATTATAATAAGGTTCACTCAAAAAAGCAAAAAAAAAAAAAAATTCTCGAAGTTCAGTTCCAGGATTAGGTGGTAGGAATCCAACAAAAGTAACAGTAAAGTAAACCCAAATGTAACAGTTCTGTTTAAAACAACCAAAAGTAGTAGAGAATACAGATGAATAATATAAAACTATCACAGTGTCCCAAGTTTTTAAGCAATTGTTCATACCCATTTCCTAACTTACCTGCAGAAATCCAGGAACGCGGCCTCTTCTGGCTTCTTTAAATGCCTGCATATCTGCTCAGTCATCCTCAGGTTTAAGAGGAATATGTCCAAATTTTGTATCTAGAATTCATCCGAGCCCATTTTTTCTCTCACTGCTCTCCTGTTTCATTTGTGTTCTTCCTCTTCTTTTTGCCTTTTGGTTTCAAACATACTAACTCATGGATCAAAGGTGCCTCCCAGGCCAGTGCCCAGTGAGGAGGGAGGATGGATTATATAAACTGAAAGAAAACTGAGGAGTTGAGAGGGTATATACGTGAGGCACCAGAGTACTGACTACATCCTCATTCATAAATCTATTGTCACACCGCTGATTTGGATCTTAGAAGTGGTTGAGACGAAAATGAACACTTTTCTAGAAAAATGGACCATTCTTAAAAAGGTATGTGAATGGCCAATTTGTAAAAGGGAAGCTGCAAATAACCAATACAAAAACATGCATCTCTTCTCCAAAACCCGGAGTCATCTTGCGGGCTGTTAGAGAGGGAGCCCCCAGCTCTCCACGCCTGGTTTCCATGAGGACGCACTTTTCTCAGCCCTCCTGGGTTTTTATTTACCCTCCCGCAGGGAGGGGCTGTGGCTCCATCGTGCAGTAAATCTGCTTTGCCTAGCTAGGCTCCCTCCTTTCTTTTGAGAGCTCCTTGTTTAAGAAAGTGCCCTTCCCTTCTTGTCCCGGCTCCAGCCGTGAGGAGGGAGGTGCAAGTCAGAACTGCTGTGGCTGCTGGGTGAATTTCCTTATCCCAAGGCTTGGATAACAGGTGCATTTGGATGGCACATTAAAGCATCTGTCTTATACTAACCTCTCTCAGTAGCACAGATGCCAGTTTGGTGTCATCTTTACTCTTTTTTTAAAAAAAGAAATCTGTTTGTTTAGTGAAGAATATGGGTGAGATTTATTGGAAACTGTTTTAGAGACCATAACATGCGTCCTATTGTTCACATGAATGCTCCATGAGCAGTCAGTGCTTACAGAATTCAGCATGAAGCCACCACTGAGAACTTGGATGTGCAAAACTGAGCCTACCAAAGCAGGGTATTAAAAACAGTTAAATAGACCTAACAGCTTTTATAAATGGAAATACATGTTTCTGTCACCCTTCACATCTTAAAGGCTTTGTGTCCACTTATATTTCCTCATGGATGTTTTCCCATACAGTTTAAATCTGGATTACATTTCTTTGTCGGCAGTTCCTCTCTTCCACATTATACCTCTAGTGTGGCATTTGCCAAAATCTGTCTTTCATACAAGTGCTTATGTATCGTTTTCACTGTAGATCAGGGGCCATGGGTCATTGTAATTGTATCCTTCTGGTTGTGAGGTGTATGACTGGCATATCGTGCTACTCAACAAATAATTACTGAAATCAATTAAATCAGTTTCCTTGGAAGCTAACAAAAGACAAATAGAAATTGCTTTATTAATAATTTAGAACTGATAATTTAGATAATGAAAGTATATTCATTCCTCCTTACAACTTAGCTATACTTAGCCTAGATGACTCTCCACTGTTTTTGTATTTTTTTAAAACTCTATGACAAACTATATTTCTACTAAATTTTGTGGAAATTAAATTTCAATAAATTAAATTAAAGTTCATTTAATAAACATTATTGAATAGAGCCTGCAGTGAATCATTCTGTATATGAAGAAATATTTGGTAATGGGAATAATTATATCCTGTATCACTTTTTCTGATATTTCTCTTCACATGTATTTCAAATAATTATATTTTCTTTCATTCTTTTAAAAATTTAACTGCAATGTAGATATTATTTTTAGAGTGGCAGGTAATTGACACAGTGTGACTACCTCAATGTGATGAAAGTCTGTCCTTTTAAAAACTGATATTCATAACCATCATAATAGGTAGGAATCTTTATTTAGGCAAGCACTTTACATATAACAAATGATTATGTAGAATTCTTAATATCAATGAAAGAACAAAGGGCTTGGAATAATAGAACCTGGCATATAGTCCTTAGTTGGGCACTTACGAGTCATAGATTTGTCAGGTAACTTACTGTGGATAGCTTTCACATATCAAAGAGGGATGATAACTA
This sequence comes from Manis javanica, assembly GCF_040802235.1. Lineage (NCBI taxonomy): Eukaryota > Metazoa > Chordata > Mammalia > Pholidota > Manidae > Manis > Manis javanica. The sequence continues at coordinate 189,566,185 of NC_133157.1, forward strand.
TTTCACAGAGTAATTCGAGTAATTCATAAGATTGAGTGAGATTTTATATATTATATATATATGTCGGTGTATTAAAGCCTTATATAAACATTAACTGTTATCATTATTTTACTAGGAACACATTTGTAGATGTTTCCCTCTGATCTCATGATTACTACAAAGATGTCAATAAATTCACTTCTTCAATGTCTTACTAGTATTAACTCTGGTACCTCAATACATAGATGAAATGCCACCTAGCAATGCCTATAAGACTTAGTGGCACAAAGGTTAAAAGGTCTCTAGAGAGCACACTCAAGTCACAACTTAAAGGCTTCACAACCTACAGATAATAATTAAAGGTCTTTCTCAATCAATATGATTTTTTACATAGTAGATGACTGCCAATGGTTATATTCATAACCCATGTGTTCCAGACTTCCAACATAAAGGTATTACTTTTTTTTCCATTTTCTGCTACCACAGGCAATGATTTTGCTAAACACTTTACAACAAGAATCCTCCTCCCTCTAATGTCCAGTCACTCTTGCCCTGCCCACCCAGCCTTCGTAACTGTCTTCCACTGACTGTGCCGTCGAGGCCCTTGCAGATGGCCCCAACCCAGGCTCAAAGCCACAGCCTGTTTCCCTACTTCCAGGTTCCAAGTTTCTTTACCACTTACTATTATGTAATAACTGCCCCAAAGCTTACTGGTCTAGTTGTGTTACTGGCTTAAAACTGCCTTATTATATTCATATATTCTGTGGGAAAGGAATTCAGACAGTGCATGATAGGAGGAAAGGGATGACTCATCTCTGCTCCGTGATGTCTGGGGCCTCCTCTGGGAAGACTAAAAATGGGGGTTCTTGTGATTGGGTACTAGGATCATCTGGAAGGATTTTCATTCACATACATATCCAGGGGTCATTGCTGAGTCCCCAGCTGGAGACGAATGATGGGAAAGAACAGCTGGTCCTACATGGCACATAGTTCTCTTACTACCCAGTGAGCCCTGCATGCTTAAGCAGCCCGTTCCACATAGAAGAGCTCCACCCAGGAAAAGAGCAGCAACAGGAATTTAGCTAATCAAGAGCAGATATTCACCTTTTATCATCAAATATTCCCTTAGGCCAGTTCTTACTAAAAATTGCTACAGCCAGTTGTGTTTCAATATTATGAGGGAAAAAGTCTTTATATCATCACTCCTCTTAAAAAGTCATTAACCTGTAAAATCTAAGATTGTGTGTCACATAGATTTAAGTGTGGTTGGGTATATGAGGTCTGACATTTATTTAATATTTGCTAATTATCATTTGTTTTATATATACTATGTAATTTCTTTTTTTCAATCCTATAAAAGGAGTTTTTCCCCCTTCCTACCTTTAAATGAAGAAATTGAATTTCAGAGAGATTAAATAACCTGCCTATAGTCACATAATAATTGCTCTACTCAGGATCTTCAGCTGCGTCTGTTTTCATCAGATGTCACATCCTTTCTATTATGCAGAAGAATTATTTATATTAGACAGTAATTTATTTCCCCAATTCAACTGTAATAGTTACCCTTCTTTGGTTTGCCACTCTTCTTGGCCACTACATAGCAAACTAATTACCTGGGTGACCAATGCATGCTGTTATTATTTGTTACTCATCTATGTGGTTCTGTTATAAAAGCCTGGGAGGGACAGATGAGAACTAATCCTTCCCTCATCTCAGATTCAGTTGCACTTGAATTACATTAGAAAAAGTGCACAGTTATAGATTTGGGGCCCAGAATCTATGAAAGATAACGTTGCTAAAAAAAATGGTCAGGTAGGTATTTTGCTTATTAAAATAATTTCCCATTGACACTGACAGTCTCAGAATATTTTTTTAATGATATTTGAGAAAACCTGAGAATCAGAATTGCATTTATTGGGATAGGATTTTATAGATTTAATAGGCTATTTGATTTTATAGCCTGTAAGTAGGCATTTAATATATATTTTCACAGAATTTAGGGCCTAAATATCCTCTATGTTTGGATGTGTCATTCTGAACAGGAAATGCTAAGGATTTTGAACTTTTTCCTAAGGACAATGGGAAACTATTAAGGATTTTTAGCAGTGTGGAGATGTCATAGTTTAAAATAAAAAGGGGTGGAGAATGACGTACCTAAAATATGGAGAAACTGGACAAAAGGGGAAATCAGTATGGATCAATTACAGTGGTCCAGGTGAGCAATACTGGTGGCTTGGATAAAGAGGATGGCAAAGGGTCAAAGTAGGTAGAAATAATTTACAGAACCAATAGCACTTGGTCATTGGTGGGGGTACAGTGTGTCAGGGAAGGAGTTGTCAAAAGAGACTCCAAGGTTTTAGGTATATACAGTGGGGTGCAAGGTGCTATCATTTACTGAAATGGAGATTGTGATAAGAGAGCAGGTCCAAATGCTAGGAGTCAATATGACAAGTTCCGTCTTTGGTATGTGGAACACAAGATTCCTGTGCGGTGTGCCTTTTTGCTGGGATTTAATAGAAAAGTCTGATACGATCTGAACTATCTTCTTCCATTTTCTATTGGGCATTTATCACCTCTGCTTCCTGCTGGTTCATAACTTATATTGGTCCACAATTTGCCTTAATAAGTCAATGCTGAGGTAGTGATGTATGCTGGAATTCTGAGTCAGGAAATGACTCAAGTTAACTTTCCTTAAGATCTATAGATGAAGCAGCAGATCAGCTGAAAAGTTATACCCACTGGCCTTCTAGCCAAGCCAAGGAAAAATGGCTGGGATGGGCTACTGACTTCATGACCACAACAGCTGGGAGGACAGTAGTAAGAGATGTTCCTCTACTTACCAATAGTAGTACCTTAATATATTCTTGCACGTCAAACACTGCTGTGGCTGTGGCCAATAGCTTCCCTTCTCTTCCTCCTGTCCTTCTTTGTCCCAAACACTCCTGATGGCTTCTTTTCTCACCCAGAAGAAAGGCCAGTTTCTTACCATGACCTTAAATACTTCATGGAGTTTGGCCCTCACTGTGAGTCCACTCTCACCTCCCACTGCTGCTGCTTTCACTCAGCTCACTTCATGAACATAAGCTTCCTTGATATTCCTCAAGTCAGCCAAGTTGGCACCTGTTTCAGGGCCTTTGTACTTGCTCTTCTCTGCCTAGAACTGCATGGATCATTCCTACCCCAACACTTCCTGTGTCCCTCATGAAAAAGGGCTTCCCTGATCGTATGTATCAATGAGTGCCCTCTTTGTTACTTTATCACTTTGTCTACTTATCTTCATATTGCTTACCACCACCTGATGTGTATTTACTTACTTGATTTCTTTTTCTGCCCCAATCTATAATGTAAGCTCTTTTAGGAGGGAAAAGGCTTATTTTGTTCACTACTGTATTTCCAGTTCATAGAACAAATCCTACCACATGGTAGATACTCAATAAATATTTATTAAATAAATATTAGATGAGTGGCTTACTGGAAACTGGAGTAGAAAGCTAAGGAGAGATGGCAGGGAAACTGAAAACCACTGTATGCCCATTTATGGTTATTAGAATTCTGCTTTATATATTGTGATAATCATTGTCACGAGATGTTTAATGTTTTACATGGTCATTCATTTTTTATTTTAGTCTTTGGGTCCCTAAGCTTCAGTGTTTTTTACATCGCTGCAAAAGTTTGAGTCCCTGTTCTGAACAGGCATAACTTTATTTCTTCAGTAGCCCACTAATTCTTTGTGTCTCCAGTATCCATGCCCTGCTACTGTGCGTAACATAGCCTGTAAATGAAAAAACACTACTCATTTAAAGAAAATGTCATTCGAAAAAGTCTGCCTACAGACTTACGTGATTCTACTTAACAACCAGCAGATGTCGCAATTGTAACAGTATCTTAATTCTTACCTCCAGTTTGCCCTGAGAAGCACAGTATCTTTGTGGGAGAAATGCCAACATTTTCCGGAAGTGAACATTTCTGAGTTTTAGCTGTTTCGTTGCCAAGGTAAGGGACATCTTTTGTATTATTTCTTATACATAGTGACAACTGCTTGAAGTGTGCGTCCCACAGAATGCATCCCGTTTTCTCAAATGTGGTATTGACTACTCAAGGCCCATGATTCATTAGCTTTGGTAAATGCCAGTCATAGTTCCAGCTTCTGCCTGATTCAATGTCTAAATAAAATCTACATTTTTAAATGATGTCTGCTCAGATGGTCACTCAAGCTGCTTCTATTTTAAAACTTTTATGTCCGTCTGTTGAGACTCTTCTAGGTAAAATTACATACCAATACTAACTAAATAGAAGATATTTGTAAGTTTTACGTTTAAATATAGAAACTGTGTAGAGCATGAGAAAATGCATAGTTTCTGAAATTAGACAAAGTGAAATATTTATTCTGATTCCATTCCTGTCTAACTATTTGACTTGGGCGAAATACTTGGTTTCTCTGACTCTCAATTTCCTCATTTATAAAATGGTAACAAAGAAACCCATTTATTTTTCAGAGCGGTTGTAATTTTCGTTAATACTTAGGGAGCTATTACTACATTAGTTTTTGATTTTTTACAAACGTGTGTCAAGTAGAGCACTGTGTTTTAACACAGGAATTCTAAACTCACATTAGAAAATGTATATGAGAAGTCAGTATGTTGGGAACTTTTTGTGAGGGGTTAGATAGGCCTAATTTGGATAGGATTAGAAAAAAGGAATTGTTGTTGATTTAAAAGAGGGATCTGGTCTAGGAGAAAATAAAAAGAGATGTCAATGATTAAGACCTGCTTGCTTGTTAGCAGCTGCATGGTATGATTATGGCAATACCTAAATTATCGTGGCGGTTCTGGCAAAATACTGTCTAAACTGGCCAAGCACTCAACAATGAGCAAAGTACCTGGGACTCACCAAAAGTTATCACAGAGTTTATGTTCATGCGGTTTATTAATAGAAATGCTCATGGCATTGTACACATGAATCTAAATTCCAAAATCATGAAATGCAATTAACAATGAAAATACAAATGAACTTTCCTAGAGAGATTATCTTGATGCAACAAGTGCTCCCAACATGAGCGTGAAGGAGAAAAAAAAAATTCTAAAACTTAGTGGTAACAAACCTCAAATCCTACATTCCACAACTGTCTACTGTTTGATTTCCACTGTGAGCCTCATTGTATAATGGCATGGTATAAGCACTTATGCTCAGAGGGATGACCCCAGTTTGAGTAGTGTTTATACATTTTGGAAATATCCTCATTTTAAAAATGTGTAAGGCTTTAAGTGGTAAACTTCTTTTATTTGATAATTTCACTTAATGAAACATTAATTTTCTCTCTGAATTCTTAGTGGTTTCTGATTTATAGAAATAATACTTTCAGAAAGGTACCATAGTTAAAGAACAGATTTAAAGCCTCTGATGCATTCATGCTTATATTAATCTAATACTTAGTTTATTCTGTGTGTGAGACACTGGTCATAGAGTATTTAAAGGTCAGATCTCTCACTGTTCTTTAACAATCCTTTTCCTTGAGAAGAAAAGTGATATTGTGTAGCTACAATTTATGCAAAACTCTGCATTTTTCTACGCTTTGGGACAACTGCTTAGATCAAGCTCAATGAGCAAAAATTAGCTAACAAATCCCATTATCCCTTACCTTCTCTTTTCTAATTGATGCAATAAATGAGAATACAAATGTAACAGATTGTGAATCTGTGGTTTTTAAGAAATACAAAAAGAGATGAGGGAAATATTAACCCAGTGAAAAATAATATGTAAATGTGTATTTTTCTGAGTGAATATTATCCAAGGTAGATGATAAATAACTTTTTCATAAGTGTATGAGAATGCCAATCTTTTTTAATCAATCTGAACTTACTGTTTCAAATATTTATAATGCTGTACTGGAAATGAATAATTGTAATATCCAAATCTAAATGTATTCCACTGAAAATAAAACGGATTCTATTTAGATGACACATGGGAATATGAATCCAAATTCAGCCTGAGAGTTTTTTCCTTATTCTTGTTTCAATACCTAATGGTAACACCTAAATTTTGGAGAATTCAGAAACGGTCTCAAGTACACTTGCTCACCGATGCTCGGCAGTACATTCATTAGCCTTGGCCTTGCTCCTTTGCTGACTTCCACTTTTCTCGAAATGCTTTTGTAGTTAGAGCAGAGTTGCATTCCCTAAAGTATTGAGATACATTTTTTTTAAATGGTCAAAAACTAAAGGGGAATCAAGTCTTCAAGTTAGTGAGCATTTTATGAGCACAGACTCTAATAGAATCTGTATAACTACGAGAGTCAGATGTTTGACAAACCAGGAGATTGTTGAGTCCACTCAATAGACACTTTCACCAGAGAGATTCTGCATCTTGAAATTGGACCCACTCAATGATATTTGTACATAATTTAGAAACCAAGAATCTTGTCTTGAGATGTTATGAGAAGCTGAAGGCCATTACATTCACAATCCAGTCCATTATTATGTAGGCAATTTATTAAGTGCATGTCACTTGCCAGTTGTTTTACATATATATCCAATTAATGGCCTCAACAATCCTATTTTTAAGTGGGACACAGTAATAAGTATTTCTCTTTTTTTTCAACATAGTGATTCAACAGTTATCCACATTATTAAATGCTCACCCTGACTAGTTATAGATCTTATCTGTCAACATAAAAAGGTATTACAGTATTATTGACTATATTTCTCTATGCTGCACTTTCATCCCCATGACTAATTTATATTATCACTGAGATTTTTAAAAATCTCAACGATCTTAAGAGTAGGTATGACAGTCACCTTTTAAAAAATGACTATCTTTCAAATAAATAAGTGACTTTTCCAAAGCCATCCAGTTGGGAAATGATCAGGGTGGTATTTAAATTATTTTGGGTGATTTTAAAGCCAGTGTACTGTCCATAAGTACTGTCTGATTCCTGTAATACCAAACTGCTTCTTAAATTAAACTTTCTGGTTTCTAACACATCTCTCATCTTGCTGCTCATCCAACTGCTCAGTTAAATAACTCACATTTCCATTCAGTTACCCATTCATTACATTATCTCCACTCCCCTCCTCTTCTGTGTTTAACACAATAAACAATTTTCAAATTACCTGTAAGTTATTTTTTCAAATAGACTTTATTTTTTACAGAAGTTTCATTTTCACAGAAAAATTGAGTGGCAGATACAGAGATTTCCTGCCTTCACTTATGCACGTCCTGCTCCATTATCAGCATCCATTACCAAAGTGGTATATTTCTTACAATTGATGAACCTACATTGACAACATCATTATCCTCTAAGTTCATAGTTCACATTAGGGTTCACTCTTGGTGTTGTCCATTCTGTGGGTTTAGACAAATGTATAATGACATGTATCCACCGTGATAGTGTCATGCAGAGTATTTTCACTGCCCTAAAAATCCTCTGTGCTCTGCCGATTCATCCTGCCTCTTCCTCATCTTTAGTCCCTGGTAACCACTGGTCTTTTCACTCTATCCTTGGTCTTGCTTTTTCCAGAATGTTATATATCCCTTCCTCTTTCTACCCACTATATATTGCACTTAACTCAAGTCTCCTCTCCACACCAAAATTTGCGGCACTGTGATCTTTCAAAGAGGGAGAAATACTTGAACAAAAAGGCCCTCTTCTTTGCCTAAGAGGAGATAGCTAAACCTGTTAAGCGTTACACCTGCCACTACATATATATTTATGCATTAAAACTAGTGATCTATGGGGAATTATTTAACAGTCCTCTTATCAAAGAAACAAATATCTGGCAATTAAAAATATTAATCCTAGGACGATGTTAGTGGCCCAAATTATGAAATAATGTAATCTTTGTCTCACATTTTCTTGTTTGATCAGTTCAGAACTCTCATTTTGTTTTAAAGGAACATCTAATTGCATCTTGAGTCCATGCACAACATATTGACATTGGCTAAATTTTTATTATATACACTTTGAAAAAGACCCCGAATGACCGAGAACTCTTCCTGTGAGTGTCGCACTGAGAGCAGATGACCCAACTCTTTATTGTTATTTTAGGTATTAGATATTTTAATCGTTGATCATGTGTGTTATTTATTTTCTCTGGTAAATATGAACTCTAGGAAGACAGGGATTGTTATTTATTTTATTCATCACAATTAGCTCTGGTCCTGGAAGAGTCCCTGGTACGTAAGTTCTCAATAACTATTTGTTGAATGAATAAATTCTCCTTTCTTCCTTCAGCCGTTTCCATAATAAGACATGGTTTCTTGATACCTTGCCATATGGCGTTTATCCTCTGGCAGTACTTTAGCTTGTCTGTCATCTTTTTCAGATGGTTGTTACCTTGGAAATAATGCCGAGGCACATAGATTTACACAAACGTGTTATTAGTTTAGCCATGAAGCCTCTGCGCGAAGAGTTTGTGTTCTGTTTATAGTTAAAGTCTTTTTCAACTATAAGCTGGAATTTGACCACAAAGTAGAATGGAAGCATACAGTTGGATAGAATTACCCAGATAGCTTTTGCAATCATTATTGCAATGATTCAGATAGCTGTTTTGGCTTAAACGTTTAAGGCATTCTACCTATTTATATAAACTATTTAACTTGAAGAGTGTTTGGAGTCTTCATCCATGAGTAGAGAAGGGGATGACAGTCAAAGCTATAAATAATTTGATCCTAAGAATACATCACTTTATATTTGCCCTTTGGCTTTCTTTACTTACTCCTTAATGTTAGAGGATAGCTTGCATACTTTTGCCATTTTGAGCATGTGTTTAATAACTGGGTATGCGTCTTAGGAATACTTGGATCATGAGACTGGAGATATCAGTAGGACATATGATCATTTATGTGAAAATGCTGTTTCATTTCATCTTATCTCTAGTCCTCACATGCTACAGGACCATCGTCTGTGTCACTAGGCTTCTACAGAACATAATTTGTTTCTCTAGTAATTAAATGAGGATAGAGTCTCAGTGTAATCAACTTTCATGCAAAAGATAAAATTTATGAATTGGACTGAACTAAAAGAGCATCTAACTCTTCTGTGCACTGGCATTATAGAAATTACTTTGATGTCTTAATAACTTCTCAATCAAAACATCATTGGTCTTTTATTTTTTGTACATGGTACTTGCATTTTGGTACTAAGCTACTTGTATCCAATAAAGTGAATACAGTTTAAAATCCAGGTCGATGTAGCCATCTTCAATAACTACCTATTTGCTGAAAGTTTGAAAATCTGTATTTTTAGGCCAACTTTCTTACTTTTAAAAATCTCTGCTTTTATTTATTTATTTTTTGCTTTTAAAAATGAGGAAAACTTCTGAAGAATAAACATACTACTTCAGTTCTTGATTTATTCCAATAAAAGTTAACAAAAGTATTTATTAAATTTTGTACAAATAGTCCCAATATAGTTTGGCTTCAGCACAAAGTAATGAGATTTATAAGCATAAAGATGGAATGATTTGCTTTACCCTGCCTCTTCTAACCTTCACCCTAAAAGTTTAGAAAATCAGAGAAAGAAAGAAACCTGGTGGCTTTTTAACTAAAAAAAAAAAAAAACAGAACTCAACCTTGGATATGTCAAAAATTTCCCTTTCCTATTCATTCCCCCAACACATCCAAATGCTAACCTTCTCTTTAAGACCCATGAAAAAAAATCTACAAAAAAAAAAATAATAAGTAAAGCCATTTCCTTTAATATCAAGAAAAGTAAAACATTCACGTTTCTCTAGAACCCAGTCTCAGAGAGCTGATTAAATCATGAACCTTGAGCTAACACAATTATGCTTACCTTTTCTCCCTCCAAACTCCAGTTACATTTTAGACAAATCTACTTATTTTTTTAAAGACTTTATTTTTAGAGCAGTTTTAGATTTATCGTGAAATTGAGAGGGAGGTACAGAGATTTCTCATATGCCTCCTGCCCTCACACAGGCAGAGCTTCCCCCATAATCAACATTTCCCACCTGAACGGTACTTTTTTTTAAACCAACGGTGAATGCTACATTGACACATCATAATCACTGGAAATCCATAGTTTATCTGAAGGTTTGCCCTTGGTGTTGGGCATTCTTTAGATATGGACAGAAATGGTGATATGCATCTATCGTTGTGATATCACACAGAACAGTTCACTGTGCTAAAATCCTCTGTGCTCTGCTGATTCATCTCTCCAACCCATGGCAAACGATGCCCTTTTATTGTCTGCATAATTTTGCCTTTTGTAGAATACCATAGAGTTGGAATTGTATAGTATTTAGCCTTTTCAGACTGGCTTCTTTCATTTGGTAATTATGCCCTTAAGGTGCTTCTGTGTATTTTCTTCGCTTGATAGCTCCTTATTTTTCGATGTCTCAAAACTTTACATACATAAAAACCATTGCTAAGTTACTCCTCCAGAGGGCAGTGTGATCATGTCGGTGGACAAAGTCTGACAGCAGTAAACAGAACAAGTGAAATCAAATACTGTTAAATATCAAGACGGTGATAGCTGCATCTTTTACTAATTTTTTCTTTCCAATCAATTCTTGAGGAAAAAGTCACACAGAAAAGATCTCATAAGGGGTCATAGAAAGATGAGAACAGGCAATTTGTTAGGATAGTAGTGAAGGCGGATGCTAAAACATAGAAAACAAAGTTGTAAAGGAAATGCACTGTTACAAATACTTGAAAGGTTTCCTCCTTTATGCCTTTTCTTCCAGGAATTCATCTCTTTCTTGAAAGTTCTCATGTTAGTTTCTCCAGGAAACCTTTCCTACCTGTGCAGCTTAGGATCAATGCCCTTCTCATACATAGTTATATAAAATCCTGTATTTTGCTCATACTGTTATTTCTCATATTGAATTGTTATTATGGCTTCTTATCTATCTCCCACATTATATAATAAGCTCTACAGGAGTCTGCATCGGCCCTATGTGTGCATAGTCTATTAAAATATTTGACAGATGGTGACTCTGCAGTAAGTATTTTATGAAGGAAGGAAGCAGTTAACTAATACATGTATTTAATTCTACACATAGTTAAATTACTTAAACAAAGAAGCCATTAGACTGAGGTGGCTCTTATGCTGAGGTACCTCACATAAGCAAACAAAAATCTCAGTCTGTAAATGCCTCAAGGTTACAAAATCAAATTGCTAAGGAGAACCAATCACAAACAGCCAGCTAGGCTTTAAGCTATAGTAGCGAAATTATCTCTTTTCTTTCTTTCCGCACTTCCTCTTACACGTCTGTCTCCTATTGGCAATGTTCCTAACCAAGTCCTATTTGGTGTTGCCCAATTGGGATTGATAAGGGCTCAAACTCTTAAAATGTTTAATATATATTAAAATTTTCCTATTAATTAACTTCAATTAATTTTAAAAATTGGTAATAACGTTAAATATTAATATTTTAATATGAAAAGACATAACAGTACCTTAAGTGCATAATCACTGTCTCATTTTTAATATGTCTTTTTAATATGTCTCATTTTTAATATGTTAGTAAATGTGTTATCATTTACTAACAGACATATTCTTTGGGCAATTATAATGTAAAATATGTGTTGAAATTGTAACAAAAGCTAAAATTTCTGGATAAAGTACATTAGAAGTGTTTTTGAATACATTACTGAGTTTGCAGAAAAGAAACAGTTATCCTAGAAGTCCAGGAAAGATGAGAACCCTCAAATTTAGAAAGGAAAATAATGGCTGAAGTTAATGTTCTCCTAGTAGCACCTGTAGAACCCTGCTTGTATAGAGCTTGGATTTCATCAAACCTTGCTCCCAAGGGAAAAATCTTATACTGTAATTTGGGAATTCAGATCAGATCAGAGACTCTCGAATAAAATCAAGATGCCCCCAGTGGAAAAATACAAGACAGTGAAGCTACTTGCTTATTTTATTTTGACTGTGGGTGGAGAAGAAAAAAATATAGAGATAAACAAATATATGTCTGTACTATGAAAGTCATCATGAGTAAGTAGTTTAAAAATGATCCCAGGTGCCTGGCATAAACAGATGTAAAACCCTTTCTGGGAGAGGGCATCTTAAACATAAGTATAAAAAGTAAAATAAAATTTTTAAAGTGTTCCAAAGAGCTTGATTTCATGATTTAAAAAAATAGAATCAATCTCACAAAAACTGCAGGTATATACATATAAATTAATGATAAAGAATACAAAAGTAATTTTTTTATTTTTAAAGCCATAAAAGTTGACAGTATGATACATAAATAAGAGGCTGGCAAAAATAACCAGGAAGCTTTAATAATAAAATAATCAGAACAGGAAAGTCTTAATGACTGCTATTGGAGACTCAATGGATGAGTTACTGTGCAGTAAAGATAAACCTAAAGGAAACTACTTAGAATGCAGGACAGGAAGATACACAAGTGGAAAACATAGAAAGATAAAGTGAGAAGAAATATTAAGGTCTAATGTACCTTTAATTACACTTTTTGAAGGGGAAAAAAGGATTGTGTCAAAGAAACAATGAAAAGTTAGTGGCTCAGAAATTTCCAGACTCAAGGCAAAATCTTACTCTTCATTTTAAAGCAAGCCAGCAAATGCCAAGCATAATAATAAAAGGAAATACTCACTAGACATGTTACATTCTAACTGTAAAACATCAAAGATCTTAAAACCAGCCAGGGATGGAAAGAACAGATGAAGGTGGTCAGAGGACACTTTACCTGCAAAAGAAAGATCATTTCCACTTGTCCGATTCCTCAAGTGTAATAGAATAGAAGAAATTTTGTATTAACATCTTCAGAATGCTGAAAAAAGTAAGTATCAGCCTAAATGTTTATAATAGTATAATAACTACCATTTCAAGAATAAGAGAAATGAAGGTATTTCCAGGTCAAAGGCAAAAGTGATATTGTAGGAGGGGCTTCCAGTTCTAGTTTAGCCTAAAATGGTCAACCAATTTCTCTGCTTGTTCCTTCTCCCTTATCAATTCCATACAAACTAGAAAGGGAAAATGAAGAAAACTGGAAGAAACCCCTGGAGTTACAGCTGGGGATAGGAGGCTCTTTTTAATAAGTGTGTGTGGGTAGAATAGGTGTGACCTGGCATAGAGGCAGCCTGTGAAGGTTGTAGTATAATATATATGGTAGTCGTTTTTAAATGAGAAAGGAAGTGAACTACTGGAAAACTGTTCTTGCTTCTCCCTTTGGAAATAGTCTCTGACCCAGCCTGCCTCTTTCTTACCTCTGATCCAGATTCACTCAAGGATAAAGTCAGAGAAGCTCAGAATTCATTTGCATGTAAGTTGCTCATAAAACAGACAGAGAGAAGCGATTATAGTTTTATGGTTCATAAAAATTTCCATCTATATTTGCTTCTATTGTTGCTAACAGTATTATCATTAAACCATGCAATTTTGTTACCATTTCAAAGTTTCTGCAGGTCAGGAGTCCAAGCATGGTTTAGCTGGGTCCTCTGCAAGGCCACTATTGAGGTGCTGGTTGAGCTGAGGTCTCATATGAGGCTCAAACTGCATGGTATTCCATTTTGTTGTTTTACCATGATCTACTGAACCAGTTTAAGATTGACCAGTATTTAGTTTTTTGTGTTATTGGTTGACAATATAACAATGAATAACATTGCACATAAGTCACTTTAAACATATGTGTTTTTGTAGAATAAATTTCTACATATGAAACCATGAGGTCAAAGGGAATGCACACTTGTATTTTGAAAGATACTACAGATTTCTTTCATATAGTACATTCTGTATCCCACTGGTAATGTATTAAAACATTTATATCCCACAACCTTTCACAGAAGTGTGTCAGCAAACTTTTGAATTGATGTCTGTCTGGTAGATGAAAAACAATACCATCATGAAGTATTTTAGTGTTTTTTTTAATAGGTAAGATTGAAATCTTTTTATATTTTATGTCTTTGTACTTTCTTGTCTATGAACTCTGTTCACTTTTGTCTATTTTCTCTCTGTTAGAACTAATTTCTGAGTTCTTTTTACATTAGAGAAACTGGTTAGTGTCTGCTATGAACTACAGATTTTTTAACCTATTCATCATTTATCTTTCTACTTTTATGTTTTCCATGCAGGATTTTCTTGCTTATGTATCATATCTATAAATCTTCTCTTGTATGGCATCTGGACTTGAATCTTATTTTAAAAATTCTTCACCACTCCAAATACATGTTAATTGATTCATATTACACATTCACTTTTTATATTTAAACATTCAATCCGTTTGGGATTTGTCCTTATGGATAGTGTGAAGTATGGGTTCACATTTTTTTTAGAAGGGTGTCAAGTTGCTCCAACAAGATTTATTGGGTAAAGCATTTCTTTCTATATTTGAGATGCTATTTTATCATTTGCTGAACTCCTGAGTATATTTGATCTATATTATGAATTTTTGTTCTATACCTGTGTTAACTACAGAGAGTGTATTCTATGTTTTAATATAAATAATATGACTAGTTTCTCTCATTATCCTTTTCTCAGACCTATCTTTTTCATGTTTGTTTATTTTCTGATATAAATTTAGACTTAGTTTTTCTGGTTTAAAAAACTTGGTAAATTTGTTGAGATAACTTTATAGTTTTCTTAGGATCCCATTTTATTATATTGACTGAATTTATCCATATTTTCTTTTGCATCAATCAGGAATAGTTTTGAGTTATTCATACAGATCTTCAGTATTTCTTAATACTGAAGTTATTTCTAGATATTATATATTTTCTGTTGCTACTGCAAATAAGAATCTTTTTCCAATTAGATTTCTAATGGTTTCTACTAATGATTTTTAATATCATTAACAAAATCATACTGTTTTTATATGTTCTGTATACTACTACCTTACTGAAGTATCTTATTTCACATAGCAGTTTCAAAAAATCTGGGGATTTTTTTTCAAGGATAAAGTCTGCATTCATTAGGATTTTTAATTTCTAATTTCTGATTTCCCTACCTGTAATGTTTCTCATGTAATGTTATTATTTAGTATAAAAAATGTTAAATAATAGTGTTGATAGGGGATAATCTTATTTTGTTATTGACTTTAGTAGAAATGTCTCTGGTATTTGCCATTAAGAATGTTGGCCTTTGGGATGAGATGGATATCATATTAAGGAAGAATCTATTCTTAGTTTACTAGCTGTTTTTATCAAGAATTTTTGTTGAACCTTGTCAAATGACTTTATAACATCTATTGAGATGATCAAGAGATGCTTTTCCTTTTTATCTGTAATATGATTAATAGATTACTTAATATTGAACTATCCTTGCATCCTTAGAATTAATGTTTTGAAATGTTTTATTCTTTTCCTAGTATTATATGTAGGATTACTTTTTATTGATAGGAATAAATGATACTGGTCTTTAGTCTCCTTTTGTTATTTAACATTCTTATATTTTGAACTTAATGTTATATCCTTTTTATAAAAAGATTTTGAAGTTTTTCTTCTTTTACTATTCTTTGAAGCAGCCTAATAACATTATAATGTATTGGCTCTTTGAAGGTCAGGCAATTTCTCTGTGCAGCCATCTGAGCTTTGAGTTCTTTTTTTCATCTCTGAAATATCGATCTGTGGGAATCAGTCTATTTAAATCTTCTGATTCCTTAAGAGTCTCTTTTTATAAATTCAGAATTGCCAGGAAAATACATATTTATTCTTGCTCTGAAGTTTATTTTGCATAGAATTATGTAAAGTACTTTCTTACAGTTCATTAAAAATTTTAAGTATCATTATTAACTCATTTTTGAGGTCAGAAAACTGAAGCTGATACAATACCTCGTTCTCCTTTGCACAGAGAAGAGGATAGGGGCCTGCCTTCAAAACCACACCTTCTGATTCATTTTTGCATCCATTCTCCTAAACCTCATTGCATATCCACCCAGTTTGCCAGCAGCCTGTGTTGGCAGGTCCCCGGCCTGTGACTGTGTTGTGAGAGGGTGATAGAGTCTCCTTAAACCAGTGCTGGTTTTGCAATGACAGCATTATGAGTTCTGTCAGGTTTCCTCACAGAAGATATCTGACCATCCTTTACTGAAATTAAGTAGCCTCAATGTAGCTATGGGGACACTGATCAAAATGACAACCTGTAATATATTAGGTTAAAGAAATAGATTTCTTCTTTAAAATAAACCAAAAAGAAAAAAGAAGAAAATCAAACTAGATCCTGTTAATTTTGGAACCTTTTTAAAAGGGTACTTCAGGTAGAGAATATAACTTAGTCTATTTTGGGAGAGACTAGGATTAAAGATGGCAGCATGAGAGGTGAGAGAGAGGCTTCCTCCTAAAACTGCATATAATACGAAAATATAATTAATAAAACTAATCCTGAAAGAGCATCAGGAAAGAGGACAGTGTCAGACTGCACACACCTGGAGAAAAGAGCAGACCTCACAGAACAGGGTAACGGACCAAAGCTGTGGCCCAGCAGGACCTGAGCCCTTCCCCCACCCCAGCTCACCGGTGGGAGGAAGAGAAATGGAGCAGGGAGGGAGTAAGGGCCTGAAACTGCTGAATACTTAACTCCAGAGATGTTCTCTGGGAGCACAAACCTATATTTCATGGTGCCTTCATGATACTCTTGTGATTAGGGAATTGGAAAGCTAAGACAGGCAGAATTCCTGGAGAGACTGAGATTCCAGCTGCTTATGGAAAGCAGGGAACCATATCTGGCTGCTCTGGGACAAAAGAAAGGCGGGCAGTCTCAGAGATTTCCTAACAAGGAAGCCCTTAGAAAGAGGGCTGCTAAAGGGGCAAGGATTGCACAGAGCATACTGCTCAGGAGAAAGGACAGGTAGACAAAATTGTCTGGATGCACTCTGCCCAGCAGGTTGGGAGCTTTCATGATTTCCAGGTGCTCCAGCTACCTGGAAGGTTACACAGCTCCAAGGACCCACTCCATGATATGCAGCCTACTGTGCCTTTCTCCCGGCCAGCCACACCTGGCTTGCAAAACGACAAACCCTACCCTAGCGTTAGGCCAGTCAGAGGAAATATCTGTCTACAGCAACTACAAACACAAAGCATAGAGGCTTATAACTGTGTGTTCGGCCCACTGGTTCAGGCAGTGGAGACAGGCATAGCAGCTGCAAAGCAGGAAACAGCTCTTTCCTCCCTCCAGACACCAATACCACTCCCCTGCAAACCCCAACATTACTTCAGGGGCTGAGCAGCTCCAGAGAGTAGAGCTTCTGGACACTAGAGGGCACCATATACAAATATGAAATACCAAAGGAACCTGGTTCAAAATAAAATTAATATAACTTCTGAGAAAGATGATATGGACCCCGTGACTCTTACTGAAATGGAGTTTAAAATAAAAATCATGAACATGCTAATGGAGGTACGAAAAGATATTTAAGAACTCAGGAATGAATTCCAGTCGGTGATCCAATCATTGAAGAGCACAATGGAGGGTATTAAAACAGATTAGATACGGTGGAAGAGATGATAAATAAAATAGAAACTAGAGAAGAGGAATACAAAGAAGCTGAGGCACAGAGAGAAAAAAGGATCTCTAAGAATGAAAGAATATTGAGAGAACTGTGTGACCAATTTAAACAGAACAATATTCGCATTATAGGGGTACCAGAAGAAAAAGAGATAGAGAAAGGGCTAGAAAGTGTCTTTGAGGAGGTAACTGTCAAAAACTTCCCCAGTCTGGGGAAGGAGATAGTCTCTCAGGCCATGGAGATCCACAGATCTCCCAACACAAGGGACCCAAGGAAGATAACACCAAGACATATAGTAATTAAAATGGCAAAGATCAAGGATAAGGACAGACTACAAAAAGCAACTAGAGATAGAAATAAGGTCATCTACAAAGGAAAGCCCATCAGGCTATCATCAGACTTCTCAGCAGAAACCTTACAGACCAGAAAGGAGTTGCATGACATATTTAATGCAATGAAGCAGAAGGGCCTGGAACCAAGATTACTTTATCCAGCAAGATTATTATTTAAATTTGAAGGAGGGATTAAATGATTTCCAGATAAGCAAAAGCTGAGAGAATTTACCTCCCACAAAGCATCCCTACAGTCTATTTTGGAGGGACTGCTATAGATGGAAGTGTTCCTAAGGTTTAATAGCTGTCATCAGAGGTAATAAAACTACAGTAAAAAAAGTAGAACACCTAATTACTAAGCAAATGCAAAATTAAATTAACTATCCCAAAAGTCAATCAAGGGATAGACAAAGAGTACAGAATATGATACCTAATATATAAAGAATGGAGGAGGAAGAAAAAGGAGGAGAAAAACAAAAAGAATCTTTAGACTGTGTTTTTAATAGCATATTAAGTGAGTTAAGTTAGACTCTTAGATAGTAAGGAAGTTAACCTTGAACCTTTGGTTACCACGAATCTAAAATCTGCAATGGCAATAACTACATACCTACCAATAATCACCCCAAATGTAAATGGACTGAATGCACCAAACAAAAGACATAGAGTCACTGAAGACCCATCTATATGCTGCTTACAAGAGACTCACTTTAAACCCAAAGACATACACAGACTAAAAGTGAAGGCATGGAAAAAGATATTTCATGCAACTAATAGAGAGAAAAAAACAGGAGTAGCAGTACTTTTATCAGACAAAATAGACTTCAAAACAAAGAAAATAACAAGAGACAAAGAAGGACATTACATAATGATAAAGGGGTCAATCCAACAAGAAGATAAAACCATTATAAATATCTATGCACCCAACACAGGAGCACCTATATATGTGAAACAAATACGAACTGAATTAAAAGGAGAAATAGAATGCAATGCATTCATTCTAGGAGACTTCAACACTCCACTCACTCTGAAGGACAGATCAACCAGACAGAAGATACGTAAGGACACAGAGGCACTGAACAACACATTAGAACAGACGGACCTAACAGACATCTACAGAACTCTCCACTCAAAAGCAGCAGAATACACATTCTTCTCAAGTGCACATGGAATATCTTCAAGAATAGATCATATACTAGGCCACAAAAAGAGTCTCAGTAAATTCAAAAAGATTGAAATTGTACCAACTAGTTTCTCAGACCACATAGGTATGAAACTAGAAATAAATTATGCAAAGAAAATGAAAAATCCCACAAACACATGGGGGCTTCCCAACATACTCCTAAATAACCAATGGATCAATGACCAAATAAAAACAGAGATCAGGCAATATATGGAGACAAATGACAAAAATAATTCAACACTGCAAAATCTGTAAGATGCAGCCAAGGCTGTGCTAAGAGGAAAGTATATTGCAATACAGGCCTACCTCAGGAAAGAAGAATAATCCCAAATGAACAGTCTAACCTCACTGAGATTATTACTGAATATAAAATTACTGAAACTAGAAAAGGATCAAAAAAAGAGGCCCAAGGTCAGTAGAAGGAGGGACATAATAAAGATTAGAGGAGAAATAAATAAAATCGAGAAGAATAAAGCAATAGAATCAATTGAAGCAAGAGCTGGTTCTTCAAGAAAATAAACGAAATAGATAAACCCCTAGCCAGACTTTCAAGAAAAAAAGAGAGTCTACACACATAAACATAATCAGAAGTGAGAAACCCCACAGAAATACAAAAAATACAGACCCCACAGAAATACAAAAAATTATTAGAGAATACTATGAAAAATTATATGCTAACAAACTGGATAACCTAGAAGAAATGAACAACTTTCTAGAAAAATACAACCTTCCAAGGCTGAACAAGGAAGAAACAGAAAATCTGAACAGACCAATTACCAGCAACAAAATTGAACTGGAAATCAAAAAACTATCTAAGAAGAAAACCCCTGGACCAGATGGCTTCACTGCTGAATTTTATCAAACATCTAGTGAAGACCTAATACCCATCTTCCTTAACGTTTTCCAAAGAGTAGATGAAGAGGGAATACTTCCAAACTCATTCTATGAGGCCAGCATCACTCTACTACCAAAACCAGGCAAAGACACCACAAAAAAAGAAAATTACAGACCAATATCCCTGATAAACATAGATGCAAAAATACTCAAAAAAATATTAGCAAGCCAAATTCAAAAGAACATCAAAAAGATCATCCATCATGATCAAGTAGGATTTATTCCAGGGATGCAAGGATGGTACAACATTCGAAAATCCATCCACATCATCCACCACATCAACAAAAAAGACAAAAACCACATGATCATCTCCATAGATGCTAAAAAAGCATTTGACAAAATTCAACATCCATTCATGATAAAACCTCTCAACAAAATGGGTATAGAGGGCAAGTACCTCAACATAATAAAGGCCATATATGACAAACCCACAGCCAATATTATACTTAACAGTGAGAAGCTGAAAGCTTTTCCTATAAGATCGGGAACAAGACAAGGATGTCCACTTCCCCTACTTCTATTCAACATACTACTGGAGGTCCTAGCCATGGTAATCAGACAACACAAAGAAATAAAAGGCATCCAGATTGACAAGGAAAAAGTTAAACTGTCCCTGTTTGCAGATGACATGATATTGTACATAAAAACCCAAAAGAATCCACTCCAAAACTACTAGATCTAATATCTGAGTTCAGCAAAGTTGCAGGATACAAAATTAATACACAGAAATCTGTGGCATTCATATACACTAACAATGAACTAGCAGAGAGAGAAATCAGAAAAACAATTCCATCCACAATTGCATCAAAAAGAGTAAAATACCTAGGAATAAACTTAACCAAGGAAGTGAAAGACTTATACTCTGAAAACTACAAGACACTCATGAGAGAAATTAAAGAAGATACCAGCAAATGGAAACACATTCCATGCTCATTGATAGGAAGAGTTAATATTGTCAAAATGGCCATCCTACCTACAGCAATCTATAGATTCAATGCAATTCCTATCAAAATACCAATAGCATTCTTCAACAAACTAGAGAAAATCATTCTAAAATTCATATGGTACCACAAAAGACCTTAAATAGCCAAAGCAATTCTGAAAAGAAAGAATAAAGCTGGGAGAATTATGCTCCACACTTAGAGCTCTACTACAAAGCCACAGAGCTCTACTACAAAGCCACAGTAATCAAGACAATTTGATGCTGGCATAAGAACAGACCCATAGACCAATCGAACAGACTAGAGAGCTCTAATATAAACCCAACCATATATGGTCAATTAATATATGATAAAGGAGCCATGGACACACAATGGGTAAATGACATCCTCTTCAACAGCTGGTTTTGGCAAAAGTGAACAGCTGCCTGCAAGAGAATGAAACTGGGTTATTGTTTAACCCCATACACAAAAGTAAACTTGAAATGGATCAAAGACTTGAATGTAAGTCATGAAACCATAAAACTCTTAGAAGACAACATAGGCAAAAATCTCCTGAATATAAGCATGAGCAACTTCTTCCTGAACACATCTCCTCGAGCAAGGGAAACAAAAGCAAAAATGAACTCATGGAACTACATCAAACTTAAAGGTTTCTGTATGGCAAAGGACACCATCAACAGAACAAAAAGGCATCCTACAGTATGGGAGATTATATTTGTAAATGACATGTCTCACAAGGGGTTAACATCCAAAATATATAAAGAACTCACACACCTGAACGCCCAAAAAGCAAATAACCCAATTAACAAATGGGCAGAGGATATGAGGAGATAGTTATCCAAAGAAGAAATTCAGATGTCCAACAGAAACATGAAAAGATCTGCACATCACTAATCATCAGGGAAATGCAAATTAAAACCACAATGAGATATCACCTCACACCACTAAAGATGGCCAGCATCAAAAAGACTAAGAACAACAAATGCTGGTGAGGATATGGTGAAAGGGAAACCCTCCTACACTGCTGGTGGGAATGTAAGCTAGTTGAGCCATTGTGGAAAGCAATATGGAGGTTCCTCAAAAAACTAAAAAGAGAAATACCATTTGACCCTGGAATCCCACTCCTTGGACTTTACCCAAAGAATACAAATTCTCAGATTCAAAAAGATATATGCACCCCTATGTTTATCCCAGCAGTTTTTACAATAGCCAACATATGGAAGCAACCTAAGTGTCCATCAGTAGATGAATGGATAAAGAAGAGGTGGTTCATACACACAATGGAATACTATTCAGCCATAAGAAAGAAACAAATCCTACCATTTGCAACAACATGAATGGAGTTGGAGGACATTATGCTCAGTGAAATAAGCCAGGTGGAGAAAGACAAGTGCCAAATGATTTCACTCATTTGTGGAGTATAACAACACAGCAAAACTGAAGGATCAGAATAGCAGCAGACTCCGAGACCCCAAGAATGAACTAGTGGTTACCAAAGGGGAGGGGTGTGGGAAGGCAGGTGGGGATGGAGGGAGAAGGGGATTGAGGTGTATCATGTTTAGTACACATGGTGTGGGGGATCACGGGGAGAACAGTGTAGCACAGAGAAGGCACATAGTAGATCTGTAGCATCCTGCCACACTGATGAATAGTGACTGCATTGGGGTATGGGTGGGGAAATACAGTATCACATATTACTGATGTGATAATATCAGTAAATGTAGTAACCACATTGTTTTTTTCATGTGAAACCTTCATAAGAGTATATATCAACAATACTGTCATAAAAATTGAAAAAAAGAGAGAATATAACTTAGTACAACCTGCTACAATTTTACTTAAGAGATCCTATCCTACAGAAAATATTCACTAACATTTGATGGTATCCAGAGTGGATTTATTGCAATGAATGATGATGGAAAATCATAAGTATATGCAATGCAGGCACACCTTGGAGATACTGTGGGTTAAATTCCATACTACCACAATACAGCAAATCATATTAATTTTTGGTTTCCTGGTGCAAATGAAAGTTATGTTCACAATATTTAAAGTGTATTTAAAGTGTACAATAGCATTATGTCAAAGAAAATTAAGTACATACCTTTATTAAAATTATTTTATTGCTAAAAAATGGTAACCATCATTTGAGCTTTCAGTGAGTTATAATCACCAATCATAGATCACCATAACAAATACAATTATAGTGAAAATTTTGAAATATTGAAAAAACTACCAAAATGTGACACAGAGACATAAAGTGAGCAAATACTGTTGGAAAAATGTCTCCAGTAGACTTGCTCAACACAGACTTGCCACAGGATTTCAGTCTGTAAGAAACACAATATATGCAAAGTGCAATAAAGTGAAGCACAGTGAAATGAGGTATGCCTGCATTTAATTTAGTGGAGGCATTCTTGGAAACAGGAAGGTTTATAGCATGGATTTTGACAAAGCAATACATTTAAATTTTTTAGACTGACATAAAAAATTGGTTTGGGTGGGAATGCATAATTGAATATCTCTTGTAAGTGTGATGAAATGACCAATTCTGTTCCACTATTATTGCCAGGCAATTTTAATCCTGCATCCAGGAGCACTGACACAGGGTAGAGATCAGCAACCATCAGTTTTGTGAGCCTGAACTTGCCAGAAGCTTGAGAATCTTTTGTCATGTACTTACTTCAGGAGCCTGAAGATAACTCCACAGGCAGTCTGCATTATCTGTCCCTTACTCCTCCCCCCAGCTTCACATAGGCTGTGCTTGCTCACTCACCAGACTTCAGTCACTCTGGCTACAGCTCTGTGAACATATTAAATTTTACCTAGAACAGAACCTTTGTCTTTAGTGTCATTTCTCTCTGGGGTAATCTTTCAAAAGATCTCCCTATGGCTGGCTCTTTGTCCTTATTCAGATCTCAGTTCAGATGCAGCCTTCTCAGTGAAGTCGTCTTCTTATTGTCCTGAAAACACCTATTTTTGTCCTAAATAAAAGTTAAGTAATAATGGTCTACAGTGGGCATTGTACTTCTGGGGAGTGTTTTAAGGTAATATGGGGTTTTGAATATAAGGTAGAGGATATGAAATCCATGATTTTGTCATGTGTTCAGAATGAGAAAGATTTCCAATTGAGAAGAATCTATTTTAGCCTTAAAAGAAATACCCAGTTCTTTTATAAAAATCAATATCATAAAAACTCGTTATTTTAAAGATGAATTTAAAAGGCTTATAAAAAAATGTTCAGAAAAAGCCCTTTTATATTTGATCATTTTTATCACAAGTATTTTTAAATTGATACTGCATTACATAATTTCATATATTTTAAAAACTTATATTGAAAATGCTTTGAATATAAAACCCTTACCTAGCTCATCCACAGAGATACTGATGAGGACTTCAGAAGGCATCTATGGATCCCAATATATTGAGCCAGGCAAAAGATTGCATCATATCTCTGCGTAATATTAGCTGTGCTATTGCTGTAAAAACTATATTATAAAGACCATGCTTTCTTTTACATCAATAAGTAATTCTAATGCCACAAAAATATTGTGAGCTGCTAAAAATGTATGAAAAGGTGACTATCCACAGTACTAGTATGGTCTTACAATAAAAACATGAAATATACAGGGAAGAATTATTGATTAAAGATAGCCTCATGTCCAGACATAAATACTAAATGACATTAGAGAAGAGATTGCCATGGAAGGTTCTGACTGAGTAAACAATGAATTCTTGGGGCTGAAGAGGGAGTGACAAGGACTAGGCTTCTCAGAGAATATTTAATAGAATTGTGACTTAACCTAGGGATGTAGAGGAGAAATGAGATATGCGTAAGATGAAAAAAGAGGAAATTTGCTTCCTAGATTTTTTAGGGGTTGTACTTTAGATGTGTACATACATGAGGGTTAAATATTAATACATCCCCAAACCAGATTTAAATGTTTTGTTTATGTTATATATATTGTTAATATATTGTTATATATTAGGTGTACAAAAATACACAAGAACTCATCTATATGTTTGACTTTTTTCTAGTTGTTAGAAACAATTCATTACTAAATTCAGGAGGTAGCACAAGATTCAACTCATCCAAATTGTCATCTAAACTCTAGTATAAGTGAATGGTTCTGAGTTCTGCTTTCCTATGAAGCAAAGTGCTTGTAAGCATCTAATTTCCTGTTAACCCAAGGCTATTATTTTAATGTCTCTATTTGAAACGATGCTCATGCCCTTGTATGTGGCAGAAGTCTGATAGCTGCACAAGTGGGACTTTATTATATAGCAAAAGCAAAGTGTTAATTAATGTTAGAAATACAGTGCATAGATATTATCAGTTTATAAATATTCAGCTTAAGTAATACAGTTCAAGGATCACAATTTATGAATAACTTTGTAAGATAAGGTTAAAGAGATTACTAGAATACCAATACAAACAAGAAGTATAGATATAAGGCCCCAAACTAAAACTTTTTATATTGTTTATATTTTAAATCTAACATTTTGGTATTACTTCCCTATAAATAATTCAACCAGGAAATACATTTACCTTTTTATTCTATAATAGTTTCTTGTTCTGTACTTTAAGTTGCCTGCCTGTATTTGTAGATTTTTTTGTTACAGTAGCCCAGAAAATAGAGATTGTATCCCCATTTCCCTCATCTCAATCCTCAAAGGATATGTTAATGTACACTAATATATTCAATAGTGAACATTATAATGTACATTAATTTATTTATATGTGTGTTTTTGATTAAGCTCAGCTATGTTAAAAAACACTAAAGTGTAAGTGTATTAAAAAAAACAGAACAGTATTTTAGACATGCTGTAGTTACAGAAAAAGCTTTTTCTTTATTGTATGAAAATGAGCTTCAGATCTGAACTTTTATTAATATGTATATTGATTTTTTTTATTGTTATTTAAAGTTTATTTAATTCCACAAATAAATTCCCAGATGAATAGATATTTGGGGGATACTTTTCTCTGAAGATAGAAACATCTTGATAATATCTTTACTAACTTGCAAAGTTAACAAATTCTTAATCATAAAAATGATTTTTCTGCTGGCCTTGGTGATATTCATATAACATTAATATATATATCAGCAGCCAAATTCAATTTCATTTAACCTTATAAAGCTCCTCTTGTCAAAACCCACATAACATTTCTGTTTTTTATTTCCATTACTGTTATTTCTATTCTGTTTATTGATGTTTTTTCAGTAAAATGTATAATCCTGATATCTGTTTGTTTTGTTGTTTAAATTAATATCATCTGCCTTGTAAACAAAATATAATGCAAAGAAATAATCAAGGTCAGCTTGTATCATTGATTAGCTCAGTTCAACTCACATATCATATACCCTGTACTGAACTAGTGTAAGAAATACACAGATAGTTGTTATTACACTCAAGTTGTTCATGATCTAGCAGAGGTGACTGAAACATAAGGAAATAACTACAGAGCTCTACAGTAGGTGTCATGATAGATGTGTGCACAGGGACAGAGGTGGGGACCCATTTTATCCAGACTGGAGTGGGATTGCAGGGAGTAGAGATGCTTTGCATTGAATGTGAAAGGATGGCAAAGACTGGGACAATTAGTTCTCCTTTATGTGGTGTGGGAGCGGAAGGCAGACCAGAGTCTAGAGCGAAGGACCAAATTGTGCAAAGACTGGCAGAAAAAAACAACTTGACATGTGCTGAGAACTGAAGAAGTCCCATACCACTGGAGTATCAGTTTCAAAGTTCTTGACTTTTTGTTTCTAAGTGTGGAAAGCTATATAGTAACTAAACTTCAGAATCAGACAAATCTAGATGCAAAACTGCATGCTTTGGCTCTCAGTCTCACTCAGTGTACTTTAATCATAGTATATGATGATCTGATATGAGAAACTTTATCTTCTTTGAATCTGTGCTTCTTGTTTGGCAGTATTTTTGCTGCCAACATAAGGTAATACACAATTTCTGAAAAACCATTCTGTTCTATGTAGTAGCTTACTGGTATGTAGTGAGCTCAGAGTGATCTCACATATAATACATTAAAGGTGTGTCTTCTACAGATGTACACACCAATGGTAACAGATGAATGCAAGCAGCAACTTAACGATTAGGTAGCAAGACAATTCAGTTTGTATTTGCTGTGAACAGCAGGACACCTCATATTTCCACTACAAAATATATTTATGCAGCTTCTGTTATGCAGGGTGCTATGCTAAGTAATAACAGGACATGCAAATATGATTGTCAGTCTTAAGCAATAGAAAGCTATTAGGGATTTATATGTAAAAACAAAAAAACTATACCATGCTATATAAAACCATATAGTTATGTTGCTTTATACCTATATGAAAATGCTTTAAATCAAGTGCCATAACATGGAGGGGGGGGATCTGGAGAGTCAAAGGAAGAAGAGACTTTATTCAGTCTAGGTAGTCAAGAAAAGCTTCGGATTACAGTTGAAGTATAAGACGGTTCTTGAAAGACACACAGTATTTCCATGTGTGAACTGACAAAAAGGGATAGTCCTGAGACCCAGAGGCAGGAAAGAGACACCCTGGAGGAGGAACTACCTTACTGCTAGAGCATACAGTAGGAGAGCCATAGGAAACAAGGTAGAACATGAACATTGGGGGTATTAGAGTGGATCTGAGGGTGAAGACATTTTATTCAATTCCTTATATAATAGAGACTCAGCACAAGTTCCTGAAAGGAGGGGTGGATGGTGTGGGGAAATGACTAAATCTGCTCTATTCGAAGATCACTCAAAGGTCATTGAGTCAACAGATAAAGAACTATTCTAAGGCTATTTCAGGATTGAGGGCATGAAAGGGTAGGTGCAAAGCTTGGGACTTTGGGCAAGTAGTAGCTTAATAAATGAATGAAGTGTTGAGGATGGGGAAGAATGGAACACAGGCTTCAAGCCCGGGTGACTATGGTATCTTCTCATGACACACAAAGGGCAAATGGGAGTGATGAGGCATGGCTCACCCCTCATTACACCGACCCACTGTACTCATTCCGGGCATCTGACCAACTAGACCAGTATCTCCTTTCTCCATCACCACTGTGTATCTTTCCCAAAGCTTTGAGCATGTCTAAAATGTGAGGACTTCACTAAATTGAAGGGGAGCCTTCTTTGGTCAATGCTATCAGTAGCTTTGATCCCCAAATATGCCCTCCAAGCAGGGAGGTCAGGAGGAAGAGCAGATTTGTGGGAGGATTTGATGAATTTGGTTTTGGATACACCAAACTTATTTTATTTAATGATATTTAGGGAACTAATTATCTTTTCTGAAAATAAATGCATGAATTTCATCTCAAATGCCAGGTGGCTCAATGATCCCAACTTGTCCATGAGAATGGATGACCATCACTTGAGTAGGACCAGGTGCACCAAAAAGTGAGAGTAGAGTCCTGTGATGCCTAGCCAGCTGCAGGAGGCTGATGGCATGCATCCGTGCATCACTAACCCCAGCAACTCTAAGTCTCTCTCAGGGGCAGGCTGGTAAATGAATTATTATTCACCGAGATATCCGTCCATTTTTAATAACCATTGCCCAATTCACATAAATTATTTTGAACTCAGCCTGTTTCACACAATGCCAAACTAACTACCATACTGCATAATTTAGCAGAAAATGCTTGGGATTAATTTTACAGTCAACATAAAACTAAGAAGAATTGAGAAAAAATCTGAATTAGACCTTTCCTATTGTATGGCATCAACATATTTAATTAGCTGAGTTAACTATAAAACAGAATATATAAATAAATATAGTTCCTAGTATGTACTACATGTTTTAACATACAGTATATCATGGGCCTTTTGCAACTCTACATGTCGGGTGTCATTGTTGACTAAAAAAAATGCAGGAGAGAGAACAGCTCAAGTAAGTAACTCATCCATTAACTTCGAAAGTTTAGATTCCAACCCAGGTGTCTCTGACTCCAAAGTCCATGCTCTTCCCATTCCCATACATTACCCACAACCTCGCACCTGGGATAACCCAGTAATATAACGCAAGTCAGAGAATTTTAAAATTATAAATCACAATGGAAATACGGTAGGGACTATTATCAATATGACCTTTTAAATGGTTCAGAAACTCTTTCTACACACCAGTTGATTTCTCTCTGAATTACCTGGTTTGTTTAATCTTGGGGTTTTAAATTATACTGAACCTTTCAGCTGCTAAAAAGAGTTAAAGCAAAATGGCTTAGAATAAGGAAGTCACTGAGCATGTGCTGTAAGCACACAATATCCTGCAACAGCATGGATCGTGGAAAAACTAGGAATCTAGGAGATGTTTTTGAAGAAGGGAGGATAGAAATGAAGTCTGCCAACTAACAAGCAGGAAACATTTGCATTATTGAACATATATCCACCCATATACATCAGCTGACACAAATGTACTCTTTTGGACAATTTCCCTCGGGCAACAGTAATTATTTTTAAAGTGCACCAAATTATACACTCCATTAACAGTCCCACTGAGCTTTAACTTGGCAGTCTAGCACTAACTCAGCAAGCTACTTGGAAGCTAAAATTGTTCCAAGGTCAAAGAATCGGAATCTCCAGGTGCTAAGGTTGTCTCAGGAAATAATTCTAAGTCCAATTAACTTCAGAACATGAGGCACTCCTGGCTACTTGTTCTAAATTTATAAATAAAATTGCTCAGAGCTACGTTTGGTTTTTATTCATTGGCTAAACTAGCCACACCAGGAGATTATGGTATAATCCTCACTTGGGTTATTTAATGTCACAAAATATCAAAGAAGAAACAAATCCCAGTCCTGGCTATCCCTGTGCTTAATGCACTTGGCTCCCTTATCTACCTCTAATGCTCCGACAGTATTTCCCCATGTCTGAATAATTTCATCTAAAATAATGTTTTGGAATTGCCAACAAGATTACTGGTGGCAGCCTATGCTTTTCAAGTCCTCCATGAATTTCTAGGGATGCTATGGGCTTTTCAAATGCAGTACCCTTTCAAAACCCTGGATACATGTGATTTAGAAGAAATATTTCTTTAACCTTTTATTTTTTCCAAAAATTCCTACTGAATTATATGCAATGCCTACATATATACATATGTCTCCCAAGTGTAATCATTGATTCTCGAAGATAGTAATTTCAAAGAGGTAAACATTTTCCTTAATGTCCCATAATTTGCTAGGTGGTATTTTTCATGATGGAATTTGTGCTTGAGGATATGAAGCAATGCTGTTGAGCTATCTTCCCTAAGTCTTTCCAACTTTGCTACCTAATGCCTGCTAGGTTTAAGAAACATCTTGCTATTGCTGAGCTATGTACCTTTATGATGTTTGCTCTCTTAGCTCCACATAGACCTAGTTGAAAATATTGAGTTTTATGGTCATAGGCATTTAATCAATTCTTAAGTAGGACCACCCTCTTTCCTATCTCCATCTTAGAGTGATAAAGCAATTTGTTCATTCAGTTACTCCTTGGTTTTCTTCTTTAATCACCTTCAACTTATTTCTAACCTACGAAGTTGTGACATTTTTTCCTAAAGTACTTAGAGTGAGTTCCACCATGTTTTAACGTGGAACTATCCACTTATCTGTACTGCTGAACTATTTATTGCTTCATGTTTTCTAGTCTTATTCTCCTAATCAAATAAGGAAGAAGGAAGTCTTTAAGAGCTGGAACTAGGGTTCATACTTTTAGTATCTCCTAGAGCAGTGCCATTCAACTGAGCTTTCTTTGGTGATGGAAATGTCCTCTATCCGCCTGATTCAGTATTACAACCTCTAGTCACATTTGACTATTCAACATTTGAAATAGACTAGGGCAACTGAGGAACGGTATTTTAATTTTAATTAACTTTAATTTAAATAGTTCCATGTAGTTAGTAGCTAAGATATTGGATAACACAGCTCTAGAGTATGCAGCTCAAATTAATTACGTACCAAGTGTTCAATAAATACGGACTAATGACTACATGGAGCTTTATTGGGCAAAGTGCTTCCGTCTTCATGCAGAGAATTTTTATTCCCTTTGGAATTTTACCATTAGGTAGGGGAGAAAAATACTTTTTTTTTTTTTCCCAAAGACTTTTTGAAAGAAAGGGAGGGAGGAAGGGAAAAGAAAAAAAGGTTTTGGAATGAGAGACTTTACAGAGAGAATCTTAACTGATGCCCTTGAAAATCACTTTAAATTAGTAGCTACTCTCTCTACTTAGGGTGGGTCTAGTTATATTATAATCATGTTTCAAAGGCTTCTTAGGGGAACTCAAAATTTGACGTGGTTCTCAAACTGATCATAGTGAGCTAAGTTATCAGGCATGTAAGTACAAACAATTTTATGTCAGATTGTTCAATCAGATTTAATCAGCTGGAACCAAAGAACATCCATGAGCATTTTTACAAAATGTAAACCTGAATTGACTTAGAATTTTACTGTGTTCTTTTAAAACACATTGATTGGAATTTTCTCAATCAAAAGTTTTAGACTGTCAGTTCATTAATTTGTTTCACAAAATTTTTGTGATGATATTTACAAGTAAATTGAGTACATTTTATTGTAAGTTTTATCATTACCCTCAAGACTCGTGTAACATTGTAGTAAGTACTTATGTACTCAGTTAGCTAGAGTGAGACAACTATTCTAATTCTGCACCTGTGATGTAACGCTAAATGGAGGAGGCTGAGCATGATGAATGATTTTTAACTATGTTCTGAGGAATGGTTGAAAATACTCAATTTCTACAACTACAAATGCTGATGAATGCCTATAACCGTTATCCATATTCCTCAATTTCAAATAGTTTCATTTAAACTGACTCATTATCCTTATTGATTACATATTTTAATAAAAATAACTGTTAAACAATTTGAATTTACAACTAATGTATATTAAAAATAGGTTACCTGTATGTATTTTAAATGAGGGTTCTTACATCATTTCATTTGGATGTGTTCCATTGCTGAAATAGTTCACAAGCCCTGGCCTGTAAGATACTGGGGGGTCCTCGGAGCTCTGTGACCTGTTGCCTACTCTGGTTGGTGTCCCTGCCCATCCTGTGCTCTTTCCAGAGATTTGTCTTTCCCAGGATTTAAGAACTTCAGTCCAGTGAATCTGTGTTTTCTGAAAGCTTTTTGAAATTACAGAAAGTATAATTTCCACAGAAATTAATCTGAGCAGAGCTTTCTCTTCTGTCCTTCTTTTCTTCTCTGATTATTCAGGTATCTTTGGTTATAAGTGACAAACCCGATTAATTTAAGCAAAAAAAAAAAAAAATGGAGAAGGAGGAGCAGGAAGATGAGAAGGGAGAAGGAAAATGGTGATGATGTATTATTTATTTGTTATTGAAATATAGTTGATATACAGTATCATATTGGTTCCAGATGTACAGCATAGTGATTTGATAATTATATACATTACTAAATGCTCCACAGTAAGTATCATTACCCCTGCTACCATACCAAGATTTAAAATATTATTGGTTATATTCTCTATGCTATACTTCCATTCCTATGACTAGTTTATTTTAAAATTTGAAGTTTGTACCTCTTTATCCCCTTTATCTATTTCATCCTGTGTATTCGTATTTTGGGATGATGGCAGTATCTAACTGCATTACCAAGTTTCAGAAGGGTAGGGAGAGTGGGCCTCAGGAGCACTTTCCTTCTGGTACTGAATGTCGCCAGGCCCTGGTGATTGGGATCACTCAGTCTATCTACCTACCAGGTGACTGAATGAACACTTCATCCCTCCTTTATGCTTATTGGCCTTGTTTGTTCTTTTGCAAAGGTCTAGCTTTCTCTCTATTGAAAATGTGATTACTGATGTCTCTTGAATTCTGTTTGTTAATCAGGTGCTTTTCACTTGTATGTCCACTACTATAACTGGTCCTCCTCACACAGTTACAGAAAGACATGGCCGATATGTTTGCCTCCTTTTATATATTAAAACTGATTGCACAACTATTAAGTGCTATACCCCAAATTAGAGCCTAGGTCTTCTGGCTCCTGGTCAAGTATCCTTCCCCAGAACTTCCCTGTACCTGCTGTAGTTTAGATTGAAGATCATCCTCACAGTGTCTAGGGCCTTCATACTCCAGGGAGCTGTGGTCTATCTACAGTACTTATATCTAACATGTAAGTATAGATGCATAGTTGTATCTAAGAATAATCGGCTTCTACTCTCAGGTATTGAACATCAGAAGAGTGAAACAGCGCTAGTAGTTATTGACTATCAGAGGGATAATTTTTATATGAGAGGAGGAAATGGTGTAGGTTCATGTTCCCTATTTCCTGCAACCTTCCACATCGAAGTTATGATACACTCACTTGCTGAATCCTCTAGAATCTGTCTGGTATGAATTTATTTGCATTCCTCCAGGTACACAGCTTGGCATCTAATTTGATTTTTGCAAAGAAACCTCCCTTAAACAGTGTTTCCTGGAAGTCTGGGTGGAAAAAGACTTGACTATGGACTAGGACAAGTACAGATTCAGTTGATAACACTAAAATTACATACTTTAGATTTCATGACTAGATGTGAGATTGTGAAAACCAGTCATATCTAAGTGAGGTAGGACCTGAAGAACAATGGGGTGGTAGGACAAGACCTAACCCAGACCTCAAACCCTCCTGGAAAGTCATTGTTTCTGACCCTCACTCTTGAGAAGAGAATATAATGGGAAGACTCTCTCTCATCATCGGGCCAGCTTTCCATCTCAGGTTGTCAAATATATTGGCTCCTCCCAACTACTGCTTTCTCTTAAATTTTGTAATCTCATATATCAGAAAGCCTCCCAGAAGACATCAACCTGATTATGTTTGGTCATACAGTGCTGACTTCTGCAAGACTGCAGGTCAGCTTCGGTCAGGAGCTCTGTTGAATCAGTCAGCTCTGTCCAGTGGCAATGTGATGTAGTTGGCTTAATTTGGATCAGATGCCCATATTTTGTTAATTGGTAGAGGCATGGGGGACAGTGTTAAGTAACAACATGCTGTGTGTTTGCCTTTTTCCTCTGGCTTTGAACTCCTCAAGGGTACAGAGTGCCTCATTCCAATTCCCTCATATAATTCTAGAGACATAGTAGTTGCCAAATGAAGTGTTTTGACTTCCTTATTGAGTTGAACATTTTACATTTGGATTAATATTGCAGCACACACAAGAATTTATTATGCAGCTTCACATGTATTTCAAAGACCACAGACCTCATAATGATTTGAATTTGTATACAAGTTAAGGCTAAACCCCCACCACATTCTCTAAGGAATATATACCAAGGCCTTACTTATGTAGTTATGCTCCCTGATCCTATATTAATTGCATCCCCCCCCACCCCAGGAGCTCAGCTTGACATCCAGTTTGATTTGTACATAGAATCTTCCCTAAGGCAAGCAACACTAATGAATTTTAGAATTCATCTTCTTAGGTCAGTTGATGGAAGTACTTTTTTTGTTTTTTTACAAAGAGAACTTCTTAATTTTTCTAGAAAAATGCCTTTTACTGCTTCTATTTTCTTTTTTTAATATCTCATATTCTATGTATTGGTTCTAGGGAATATTCATTGATTTCTTTTCAGTATTTATTTCTGAATATGTATTTTCTCATTTCAATATTTTATTTTTGTTTCTGTTTCCATATGCTCTTGCCTTCTGTTTAAAACCAAAATGTTTATGGGCAAGAAAGCAGTCACTATGTGAGAATACAATTCAATGAAAATCACAAATGCCAAATTAAATTCAGGTCTTCCTAAATGCTGATAACATCTCAAGGTCAAGTGTGAGGAGAAGCCAAGGAGTTCTTCCTATAATTTTATCCTTTACTTCCTACTTGAGATGATTCGACAAGAAGAGATATTTTCACTAGTCAATGTACACATCATTTTGAATTAAATATCTACCCTTTCTATTTGGTGTAATTTGCCAGAGTTACAAATGAAAATCACATATTCCTTTAATTCACATAATTCAGCAGGTTTTCTTGTTCCTAGTGTATGGGAACTCATAAACTCCAAGCAAGAAATTGTCCATGAATTTAAAGGTAAACTTATGTATGAAGTTTAAAAACAAAATGAAACAGGCCAGCCTTCAAGATGGAATCAATATCAAAGCAATGTAAAATTTTGAGATCAGGACTCTGAATCATGGTTTCCTCCTTATTTTGTACTAACCATGTGCAGAGCATAACTCATGAACCTTTCTCACTTCCTCTTATGTTGGATAGATCAATTAATCTTTTTGGGTCTCCATTTCCTCATCTAGAAAGTGATAATAGTAAGTACCTTACAGGGTACATACTATTGATCTGAAGATTAAATTAATTATAAAATATGTTCCTAAACAAATCTCTACCAGTTAGTAAGCACTCAACAAGTATTATTATTGTTAGGGTCCAGGCTTCCGAGGCTTCCCCAGAGAACAAACTACACAGGCATAGAGATGTAAATTCAAGCAAAGTCTTTATTCAGCTAGCTAGCTGAGGTCCAAGTCAGCCCGATGCAGTGGGTCTCAACAAGGACCCCGAGCACTCAAAGCCAAGGGTTTATATAGCATTTTTCAAAACACTTAACTCATAGTAATTTTCCACAGCTGCACATTATTCTTGCAAGACATACATCCTGGGGTTAGGCAGGAGCAAGATAAGACCACTCCTCAATTGTCAGGGAGGTTCTGCACGATAAGCTTGGTATGTAGGATTAGCTGACCAAGGTTAGCTGACTAAAGGCCACAGCTGCCCACCATCTGGTGTTCATGAT
This sequence comes from Manis javanica, assembly GCF_040802235.1. Lineage (NCBI taxonomy): Eukaryota > Metazoa > Chordata > Mammalia > Pholidota > Manidae > Manis > Manis javanica. The sequence goes on from NC_133157.1 coordinate 189,601,672, forward strand.
TAGCTTGTTTTTCAAGGCCTTACCCAGTTCCAGTTTTTCTTTCTAAGTCACATACTCAGAAAATGGCTTCTAGGCCTTTAAGATGGCTATGCTTATGCTAACCTATTTCTATTCTTACAATTATACGTTATTCTTATTGGATCCTAGGGGAAAAAAATAGTATTAGACTTCCACCATGGTCTAGAAGAAACAGCAAATCTAATTATTTTGCTTTACCAGTACATAGGGTGATGAGTGGAGATCAAGATCTCATAACTTGATGGGGATTTTCTTAACAAGATTAACCTTTTCAATTCTATGCCCACCAAGCAAAATTTTAGAATTGCCTCATATGATTGGTCTGCACAATTCTAAAGACATCGTATGCACTGCACATTATGTAGAGTGTCTGAGTTATTCTTGACAAGACTGCACACCCCTGCATGACAGCCCTGTTTCTGATATTCTCATTTGGAGCTCACCCAAAGGCAGAATGAGAGTTTCTGGGCCTTTCCAGTTCATGAGTTCACTTCATGTGATCCACCTCTGCTAAAGCCTACTATCTCTGAATGAATGATGTGATCAGGTCACTAAATTTGAAAATCAAAGAATTTTTAACCCACTCAACCATAATACACTATGAGGCCCAGCTGAACATCAAGCCAACTTCTCTTTCTTCATCCCTTTTGTTTTGTTTGTTTTTGCATATAGTGATTACCAAACTTGCTGATGAGTGGCATCTATATGTATGTGTACTTGTCTAAGTCAGGTCCTGGGTTGATGGAGATGAAGAAAGAATGTGGAGTTCTTACTGTCTGAACAGTGTATCATCCTAGGTTAAGCATGTCCAGTAGACTAGTATCTATGTGGGATGTTAATTGTTACCCCTCCAATGTCTCTTAAGGGGGTGCTATGGAATTTTGGGTGAGATGATTCTCCATAGGAAAACGTCTCATCTAAATGAATAGGATTCCAGGGCCTAAGTTCAATTGGAAATCTTCAGCCATTGTGACAACCAGCATGACCCTATTAAGTTCTCAAGTACTCTACCCTCCACCTACTAAGTTCTCAAGCACTCACCCTCCACCTTGCTGAGGACTACTGGGCTAGAAATTCATCCATATTCTGCACTAACTGAATTCTAGGATGTGCTAAGTAAAAGGCAAAACCATGTTTCTTTCTTTGTATCTCCCCACCGTATGCTTGGATAATATGACTAAATCATAATGAGATAGCTTATTTGTATTAAAAAATGCTTTGTCACTGTTTTGAACTTCCTCAGTTAATATAATTCTAAGATGTTTTATTTGCATTCAGAATCTTCCATCTACACTTCCTTGACTAACTTTTTTATATAAAAATCAATAAATTTAATGTCAAATGTGATAAAAAAATATATAAGGGATAGTATTTAAGCTCATTTAATTCTATTACCAACAAGCAATGCTTAACTAAGGGCATATTATTACTTATGGATCATTTACTCTCTAAGCAGTTTTTTTTTACCTTGTTAACATAGAACTTTACAAAAATGTCCTTCATTACCTTTAGACTTTTCATTTTCTTTTCCTAGAACTTTTTTCTACCTTCACTACATTTTCTTAATTTCTTTTCAGCTTCTTTCTTCTATTATTTTTACATGAAACCTTTTACAAAATCCATAGCTTTAAATATGTGTGCCAAACATAAAACAAGGGGGAGCAGAAGTGTAATCACTATGAAATATTGAATATCTGTGTCCTTTCTTACTTATTTAGAGTATTGAGTCAGTAATCATGAGATGAAAGCATGTAATCTTACTGTTTCAAGAGTTCAATCTGCCAATGATGATAATATCTGTACCAGGATTTTTTTCGCTCAGATAAAGGATGAATCCCAGCATTGTGCTTTGACCTTTGAATATACGAATTCTGTATATGGTAAGCTTACTTTTATAAAAATGAGTAACTGAATCACATTTAGCTTCTTGCCATAGATTCTTTGAACCAGATGCATGGTTGTTGTGTCAGACACAACTTACTGGACAAACTATGGTGAAAAGATACACATACATAAACTCCAACTGCCTCATGTCTTGCTTTGTGGGCTTTCTAATTGCCTGGCTGTTGCTGAATGAGCAAATGCTTGAAGACCATTAATTTTCTTCTGCTATTACTTTCTAATACTTCTCAGAAGAGCTTATAATTTTCTTGTCTAAATGTTTCAAGTATTAGGAGCCATTGCTGAAGCTGGTATGATAACATAAATAGCTATGAAAATTATCCCTGTAACCAGATATCATTTGCACCTACTAGCACCTATCACAAGCAATTTTGCTCCAACAGTTAGGGAATGTCTGTAGCCAATAACTAAAGCATATTGTGTCCCTTTAATTCTTTGCATTCAAGTCCCAGTGGGCTAAGGAAGAGCTCTAAGCTTTAATTTTAGCTTTCCATTGGCCTTAAAGAGTTGCATTAGCTTTGCAGCTAATTGCATGTATTTTTAAATAACTCATGTAAGCTATTTAAACTATAGTTAGCATATGGACAGTTACATCTTACAAGATAGCAGTTTCTTTGTTTCTTCTCAGCTTGAGATGGGCTACAGCAATTTTCAAAGTGTCTTGCTCCTCCCTGAAGGGTATTGTTATGTACATCTAATTCCCCACCATTCATGTAAACTTCATTCTCAGATTGGTTTGTATTCTTTTAGAATCTGTCCTGAGGTTTAGGGTTTAGGAAAATAGCTCTCATTGAGTATTAAGCTAGGTTGTATTAAAGAAAATTTACTTTTTAAAAAAGTGTAGACTCCTGACAAGATGTAGGGAAATAAAATGTTTAGATGAGTGAAATTGGTTTCATTATTGTATTTTTAATATTATAAAATATGTTTATGATAATCTTTTAGAACTGGGTGGCTATGAGGGCAAATTCATTTTTTTTTCTGGTCATACCTGTATCCTTTTTTATTTATGAAAAAATACATGTACACTTCAGAAAACAACACATAAAATACAAGTTTTTACCCATATGAAGTTAAATTATCTTTTCCTTAATGACGTCTGGATTTTTTAACACCTCCCATGGCTGGTATTTGGCTTTCACATCCACAGCTTCACAACCTTTTCTTGTAATGGCACCAGTGATGGTCTACTTGATAATTGCAATGAACATTAGTCTTTTTTTTTTTTGGTATCATTAATCTACAATTACTTGAGGAAAATTATGTTTGCTAGACTCCCCCTGCACATACCCCATTACAGTCTCTGTCCATCAGTGTAGTAAGATGCTATAGAGTCACTACTTGTCTTCTCTGTGTTGTACAGCCCTCCCCATGCCATCCCCCTGACATTATACATGCTAATCATAATGCCACCTTTCTTCCCACCCACCCTTATCCCTCCCCTCCCACCCATCCTCCCCAGTCCCTTTCTCTTTGGTTACTGCTGGTCCATTCTTGGGTTCTGTGAGTCTGCTGCTGTTTTGCTCCTTCAGTTTTTTCTTTGTTCTTATACTCCACAGATGAGTGAAATCATTTGATACTTGTCTTTCTCCACCTGGCTTATTTCACTGAACATAATACCCTCTAACTCCATCCATGTTGTTGCAAATGGTAGGATTTGTTTTCCTCTTGTGGCTGAATAATATTCCATTGTGTATATGTACCACATCTTCTTTATCCATTCATCTACTGATGGACACTTAGGTTACTTCCAATTCTTGGCTATAGTAAAAAGTGCTGCAATAAACACAGGGTGCATCTGTCTTTTTCAAACTGGGCTGCTGCATTCTTAGAGTAAATTCCTAATAGTGGAATTTCTGGGTCAAATGGTATTTCTATTTTGAGCTTTTTGAGGAACCTCCATACTGCTTTCCACAATGGTTGAACTAATTTACATTCCCACCAGCAGTGTAGGAGGGTTCCCCTTTCTCCACAACCTCGCCAACATTTGTTGTTGTTTGTCTTTTGGATGGTGGCGATCCTTACTGGTGTGAGATGATATCTCATTGTGGTTTTAATTTGCATTTCTCTGATGACTAGTAATGTGGAGCATCTTTTCATGTGTCTGTTGACCATCTGAATTTCTTCTTTGGAGAACTGTCTGTTCAGCTCCTCTGACCATTTTTTTATTGGATTATTCACTTTTTGTTTGTTGAGGTGTGTGAGCTCTTTATATATTTTGAATGTCAACCCTTTACTGGATCTGTCATTTATGAATATATTCTCCCATACTGTAGGTTGCCTTTTTGTTCTATTGGTGGTGTCCTTGGCAAATTCATTTTTAAAAAGTATTTTCAAGCATAGAGGTGTGCATGTTTCCATCCTCTTAAACCTACCTGCCACTTTGAAGTCATTTAATAAGTATTTGCTGAAGGATAACACAATTCAGTGGTTAAGGAATAGGTTCTGTATTTGTATAATGTTTCTGTCACTTACCAGCTGTAGGACATTCGGCCATTTATTTTACTGCATGTGACCTGTTTCCTCATGTGCATTATACACAGAAAGAGTGCATCTACCTCATAGGTTTGTTGAAAGGGTTACATGACCTAAGGCCCAGTGATCACCTAGCATGGCCTCTGACACATTAGTGCTCAACTGATGTTAGGAAGTAGGTAACAATAATCATAATCTTCATAATAGTTTACTCAATGGATAGGCAGCAGGGTGGGAGGCCAGGTCTTCTCACCAGGGCTCTGACATTGACATGACTAAACTCTGAATGGTCAGTGTGTGAGTCCCTTCACCCTGAGTTTCTAGTTTTTCAGGAAGGGATTATATGAGCTGAATTAGGATCAAGTATCTACACCAGAGTTGATCAGTATGGCCAAGGACAAAGTCATGTAATGTTATAAGGGCAAGGATTCTCCTCTTATGTTTCAGGACAATTCCCATCAAAAGCAGGAATGACTGAGTAAAACAGTAGTAGACATTTAGTAAGATTGTCTAATGCTGTTATTATGTTACGCGATGTTGGTTTCAGGTGATCGGTAGTCCAATATTTTATTTAATGTTAGATTCACTCCTATTTAATGTTCTACTTCTATTAATGACCTATACGAGGTCACCTATTACCTTTTACTGTTGGTGCTAGGTTGTGGGTTGGTATAGGAGGGTTACACAATAAGAAACTGGGAAACAATATTAGAATATATTTCACACTAATGAGTTAAAGATTCATGGTAAAACAGCTGATTATAAAGCACAAGAGTAGTAGTATCATTAGGGAGAAAAATAGAAGGTTGGTTAGACTCTTACAGGATGAAGAAAAAAACTTATTTTTCATTTGTCTTTAGATATTTTTATGTTTATATCAACTATGGTTCACAGTATTTTAGGAAATTTCTTCAAATAAAGTGATGAAGCTAAATAGTAAAAACAACTCAGAACTGGGAAGCAGCCCAGTGATCTAACCTATTGCCTTGATTAATATTCAAACAGATCAACTCTGTTTAATGTTCTGTCTGTCAAACATTTCATAGAACAAGACACATGTCAAGATATGTATTGGAATTTGAAAATGCTCTTGCCAGAAAAGTAAGTAAGAAGTTACAAAATGTACCAAAAACTATGATTTTATTCCATCAATGTGAAATTGCTTTTATGTCAACAAATACATTTCTGAAAGTCATGAAAATTTCAGTGAAGATTAGAAGTTGTATTTTTGAGTTTAGGCAATCAGATCAGAATGGTGTATCACTAGTTTAGTTAGGTAATTGACCATGACAGTTCATTGTCAATAATAAATATATTAAAATGGCTTCTGAATGACAAGCTGAATATAAAAACATAGAGGCATTTTAAAAGTATGAAATAAGTATTAAAAACTTATTCTTAATTTGTAAGGATGGAAGACAAACAACATTTAAAAATCAGATCAATCATTCTGATAATGGATCTACAGTATTTGTATAATTACAGACTGTAAATAATAATAAATACTGACTTAGCACTTCTCCCTACTTAACGCTGTTAATCTTGCTTAATTATCTTACACAACCCTATACTCCCATTTACATTAGAGGAAAATGAGGCATAGAGGAGTTAAATAGCTTGCCCTAGATAGTGTGAGACTAGGTGAAGCTGCTTTAGAACTCAGGCAGTCATTCTACACAACCTATGGTCTTAACCTTGTATCATAGGATTTTCCAGAATATACTCAGCCAATTAAAATAACACACATACAAGCAATATGCCTGAAGATTTTGGCAAAAATACCTTTTTGGCATTGGGAGGGCAACAATTATTCCCAAACTACAATTGAATACTTCAATCTTTTCTTTGACACCAAATTCAATTTAAATGCCATTTGAAACCTGTGTGTTAAAGCATGCTAAATTTACCCAAGATATTATCCAAGAGTTTGATTGTTATTGCAGTGTCTGTCTCCAGTTTTGTCTCAACCAATGTCTTTTGCTATACATATTACAAACCTCAAATTGATGACTCACACATCCAACATGATTACAACTCAGTCTCATTCAGCTGCTACCAATCCTGAAAATTATGCCCAGATGCTCAGCTGCTATTCAGTCATGACTTGAATAGCCAAGACTTTCAATGAGGAAAATAAGAAAAAAAAATGTGTATATTGGAAGAAAACTCCATTAATTCAGAATTTCATTTTACCTTCTTAATAGACTGTATCATTTGTTGCACAGGTAGGTAGCTGACAAGGCTTAGTTTCCTGCATTTCCCTAATTGTCAGATTGATTAGTCTATGTAAAGATTCTCCATTCCTACAAAATCAGAAAACTCTCAAAGCTCCAGGGAATCATGGAGTTCAAACTCTGAGCCATTTCTTTTAAATAATATTGAACAGAACAGAATAAAATTCAAATAATGGAAGGAGAAAGAGATGGTTTAACTGTTTGAACTGAAAGAGTTTTTAGAAGTCTCAGGTTTTCTAATTTTGTTTTTTTCTGCTGAAATATTCTTTTAAATAAAATCATGGCCTATAAGAAGCAAATTCTTAGAGATTCCTTCATTACTCTCCTTCCCCCTCTCAGGTCTCCCCTATGGAAGAATAGTTGCTCATGCAATTGGACAGATCAATACAATGTGCTAATGAGCAGAATCACTACTGAACACAGACGTGTGGCTTGCTTTCATTTCCTTCTCTTCTCTATTCCTTGTATCTGCTAGGATACTAGATAATTCAGACAGCACTCGAGCATTTGCGTCACCTCCCTTCCTTGCTAGAGCGTGGAAATTTTGGATTTGAGCTTAAAGGAAGGCAGAATGCCTATTGCTCCAGCCCACTATATCAGTGTTCTACATCAAGATTTAGGGAGAAGAGTGTGGTTAAAATTGCAGTATTTCCAGAATCTCTCACCTGGCCTTAGTTCATCTCCAAATCAATAGGTGTTTCCAAGGAGTGGAGAGAAGTAGGCCATCTCCGTATCAATAGGTAATACAAGGGGAATGCAGAGGATGGGTGAGTTCCTTTTTGCAGCGAGGTCGCGAGAGACACAGGCAAGCAGAAGTGAACGACTGCTTATAGGCAATAAATGGGTTACTCCCACTTTATTTCTCCCTTTGTCTGATTTTGGTTTCAAAGATATTTTTCCCCCACTGGAGTTACACCTGGTGGTAGTCAGCAGGACCTCTGAACCTGAAATCTGTCATCATGGATATGACCCTTGGGTGGGCTGCCCCTAGAGATGGTGGGGAGATACCCAGAAATGCTCCTGTGGATGGTGGGGAGGCCCCAGTGGCTGCAGCAGTAGAGAGTGTGGCTTCACCCAGAGCCCCCTATCTTTGGGGCTTCCAACTGGGGAGCCCCTAGTGGGAAATTGGTCTAGGGGCCAGAATTGTGGAAGGGTAGAGACACCAGAAGCTGTGGAATAAGCCCTCCATGAGATAGAAGACTGCTTAGAGGCCCTGAGTGGCCGTATAGCAGCAGGGATTGTGGGATGTCTGTTTCTCAAGATAGTGGAAAGGGTTATTGAGGACAGACACACTTCAGTGTCACTTAGAGGAGCTGGGTGATGACCTATGGGATGCCCTTAAGAAAGAGACAGTTATTGAGAAGACAGGTCACACTGCTGGGAGATACATTAGCAGTGAGGGAGGAGATATCAGGGGAATCCGTGTTGCAGGAGGCAGTGGGGGAGGGGGAGGAAAGAGCAGTGTGCCTTCAGCCCTGGAGATGGTAGAGATGTCGGGAGAGGATAAGGGGGTGGGGCCAAGGGCCAACAATATGTTGCTGAGGCCACTGCCCAAGGTACCACCCTCTCCTGTATTAAAGACCCTCCTGGTGGTAATTAAGAAAATAAAAACACAACAACCACGGGCTCCTCAGGGGGAGGAGCTGCTCATTCCCAGGTTGTGGAGCACTCCATGCTCTGCCCTTATACCCAGGATGAGCTGGTGGACATGAGCATCTGGTTTTGGCAGAAGCCATGGGAACTCTGCTTACCTGGCTTTTTGTGTATCTGGGATATGGGGGTGGAAAACTTTGTTATGTCAGGTTCTGAAATGGTTAGACTGGCTTCCCTGATGACTCACCCTTCCCTCTGGCAGTGGTTGCAAATTGCCCATCACACCTCAGGGAATCAGGTGCTTCTGGATAGGCTGACAGTAGCCATCAGGGCAGTTTGGCCTAATCAGGGTGATTTACCATACTTACCCATTAGCTGGAAAACATATGCAGAGCTCCAGCAGGTGTCATGGGATTTGGACATGAAAAATGGACCCCCAAGGCCCCAGTGAGGTGTTGCTCACCATAGGAATGAGAAGTCTGGGGCTCCATACAGCTTCCTCATCAATCTTTGGGTCCCTAGTGACTGTTCTTGTGCCTCACATAAGGCAACCCATAAGCAAAGCTACTCATACTTTAGCAGATCCTGGTGAGGTTGAAACAATTAGAGCAAAGAAGGAAGCACGGGCTACGACTGAAAGGAGAGGTGCAAAGGGCCCCATGAAGGTCTCAAGGACCCAACTGTGGATTGATTTGATAAAGGCCAGGGTAGTGAAAGAAAAGCTTGATGGGCAATCCAATAGGTTCTTGTTAGAACAGTGGCACCAATTAAAGCCAGAGCGGCAGTTCCAGCAGCTGAGGTCCAGGACATGGAAACTGGAGTTCAGGCCTTATGCCCAACCTGTGTCCCTGCAAGACTTCCTGGGGGACAGTACTCAGGCTCCACCTGAGCCCTCAGCACAACAGGATCATGATTGGGCATTGTGGTTTGACTGAGAGGTGGGGTCAAGGCCCCCACCTTGTGGGACAGAGTAGGGACCAGAGGCCACATGTAGAATTAGCAATTCATTGGTCCTCTGTGAATGTACAACATGTCCTGGTACTGGTGGACACAGAAACTGAATGTTCTCTGATTTATGGCAACCTTGAGCATTTTCCTGGGACCCCTGCTGTGACAGATGGCTGTGGAGGTGAGGCAATTAGAGCAAATAGAGCCCAAATCCCACTGGGGATATGGCCCTGTGGGCTAGGTGTTCATGTAACTGAAGATGGTTATGGACAGGGCCTTTGGCAGCGACTTGAACAGCCGCACCAATCTATTGGACCTGGTCACAACTATGGAAAAGAGCAGAGGTCCGGTATACCTTGGTAGAGAAGCAACTGGCTGCTGTGTACCATGCCTTGCTGGCTATGGAGTCAATTACTGGAAGAGCTCCGACCAAGGTAATAACCACCTATCCCATCATGGAGTGGGTGCAAGACTGGACCCAAAGGCCATGGAGCGACATGGCACAGAGGCCTACACTGGCCAAATGGGGCAAACACTTACAGCAGAGTAGCACTCCCTCAATAGCCCTTTCAGTAGAGAACTCCAATGCTTATCAGGGCCAGTGACATATACCAGTGGAAAGCAGGAAAACTTGCTTTTGAGCCATTGGTAGCCAAGAGTGCTTATCAGTAGGGAAAAGCCCCTATACCTGAAGGTGCTTCATACATAGATGGCTCCAATTGTGGGCAGTCCCCAAACTGGAGGGATGTGGCTTTCCATCCAGAGACTGAGACAATATGGATGGAGAACAGAGAGGGAAAGAGCAACCAATGGGCTGAGTTGTAGGCACTATGTCTAGTGATCACTCAAGAGCCTTCCCCCATAGTTGTCTGCACTGACAGCTGAGCCATCTATTGGGGCTTGACCTTGTGGCTACTGACATGGTACCATGCCAACTGGGTGGTTGGTCACCGGCCCCTTTGGGAGCAAGTTATGGCAAGACCTATGGGCCTCTGGTCAGACTGACTGTTACTCTGTATCATGTGACTGGCCATTTGCCTTTGGCATTCCCCAGGGAATGATGAAGCAGACACATTGCCCCAGGTGCAGTGGCTAGGAGGAAAACCTGCCTCTGATGTGGCCCAATGGTTACATCAGTGTTTGTTGCATGTGGGGCAAAAGACAATGTGGGCTGCAGCCCACACATCGGTGGGGCTTGCTGTTTACCTTGGAAGAAGTCAGAAGAGCCTGCAAGGAGTGTCTTGTGTGCTCTAAGAGGGACTTATACCGAGTCCTGCAGCAACATGGGATAATAGTAAAGGGGCTGATACCCCTTGTCAGGTGGCAGATACACTATATTAGGCCTTTGCCTATATCAGAAGGATATTGGTATGCCATGACTTGTGTGGACACAGCTACTGGACTGTTGATTTTTTTCTTGCATGTTGTGCAGATCAGCAGACCACCAAAAGGGGCCTAGAGCATCTCTTTGTAGCCTATGGTGGGCCACAGGTGATTGAGAGTGAACAAGCCACCCACTTTACTGGACATACATTACAAGAATGGGTGCAGCAATTAGGGATAAAGTGGAAGTTTCATGTACCATATAACCCTACTGGGGTAGGCATGATAGAGAGGTATAATGGTTTATTGAAATCTGGCCTGAAGACTATTGGACACCAATAGTCTACAGGGCTGGTCAGTTTGTTTATGGACAGTGCTACAGCATTTGGATGAGAAGCCCCAAAAAGGAGCCTTAAGCCTTGTGGGCATGCTCACACACCTTGCTGCCTCTCCTATACAACTGTACGTGCAAACCAAAGAGGAGTTATTAAAGCCAGGATATGGCCAGCAGAGCAACATCCTGCTGCCAGCCCCAACTGCATTAAACCCTGGAGACTCAACAAATATTGAGTGGATGTGGCCCTGGACATTTTGACACATGGACCAGTGTTGGGTGACCCTTCTGGTACCTTGGGGAAAAGGCCTGGAAGCTGGCCTCCTGTGTGTTCCTCTAGTAACAGCAGAGGAGCCCCCCAAAGATCGCAGTAGTATACCCAAAACATCCAGGAGGCAAGAGCATCTTATGGGGAAATTTTCTTTTTATGGCCAGTGCATGTACCTCCCATAGCCCTAAATATTGATGCATCTGTAACTCCCACAGGGAGGCGGGTGAAAGTCTGATATACTAGACCAGTACGAGATCCCTTTCCTGCCACTGTCCTATCACAGGACCACTCTCTTACATGCATCCTACCTGATGGACAAGATTTGCCTATGCTGGTGTCATTAAAACATGTATCTTACTGCCCTTAAGGCTATTTTCTTCTATAGTCCCTGTTGCCTGGACCCGCCCCCTGGTTGCAGCTGCTGTGTGATGATTGCTCTGAACTCCCTACCTGTTCAGCTACTGACCGCCTGTAGAATGGGTGAGCTATGGATTTAATCTGCATAGAACTTTGAATTTAGCTGAATCCTTTGGCTTCAGGATTATCATTATTTTATTGCTGTTGTTATTGTATGTTATTAGTCTGGTTACAGTGCTCCATTGTTCTCACACAGGGGCCATTGCAGAGATGGGGAGCCAATAGATTATGAGGTAAGATTCCTGGAGGGGTGATCTGTGGGTAAAATTGCAGTATTTCCAGAATCTCTCGCCTGGCCTTAGTGCATATCCATATCAATAGGTGTTTCCAAGGTGTGGAGAGAAGTAGGCCATCTCCATATCAGTCGGTAACTACAAGGGGGAATGAGGGCCTATCTGGACCAGAGAGGTTGCTTTTTGCAGCCCCATCACCAGAAACACGGGTGAGCAGAAGTGGGAAACTGTTGTAAGCAATAAATGGTTTCTACCAATTTATTTCTCCCTTTGACTGATTTCAATTTCAAAGGTATTGTGCCCTGTGTTGGGAAAATATTTTCCACCCCAGAATTACAAAAAGACTGCTAAAAATTTAGCTGTTTTACTTTATTTTATGATTGTCCCTTAAGGAGCATGCAGGGAGAGGTTCTTCAGATTTAGATCCTTTATTCCCTGAAGGCCTTGGCCAATACACCATTGACTGAGACATGTCCTTCAGTTTGAGTAAATTTTAGACAGACTTCTTTCTGACTCTAGGCCCTGACCTCTCTTTACTTAGAACATTTTAGAAAGCTTGTAATGGTAAATTCTTTTTCTGTCCCTTTGAGATGTAAATCTTCTTAAAAACCTCTTTCTGTTTTACAACTCAGGAATGTCTTTCTTAAGAACCTGGAAACCATCTCTTTGAAAAGTAAACTTGAAGGGAGATAACACACCAATTTGACAGTCTTTATGGCAAACACAAATGACCTAAATAGACAGGAAAACATTTGCAAACTCAGGAATAGCTCAAACATGCTCTAAACATCCCATAGATCAACCTCCGGAAGTGGACGTCCTGTACTTTTCCAGGAGTTCATCCCAGGGTTTACAAACCCTCCTGCCTTTTTTTCAGTGGTATTGAGTTCAATCACCTTCTCCTGTTACAATACCCTGAATAATATTGTTAGGAAGGAAGGAACTCGGCTCAGTGTTGCAGGGAAGTCAGATAGAGTGAGACGGGAAACCAAAGTCGAGATAAAAAATTCAGGTTTAATGCACTCTGCTTAGAGTAAACGAGCAGGCCTGCCTAAAGTGAGACAGGCCTGGCTGCTCACTCTGAGGCTTCTTTTACGTGGTTTTGGCAGGACAGAGAAGTCCCTGATTGATAGCTCTTAGGGACTGCACTGTGCCTGGGCTTCTGAGGTTTCTTATCTGGGGAGACCCTGGACATTTCCTGGTCACTAATGAAGCCCGTGGCTTCATCTGATTAACTCTCTGCATCATTTCTGGCTCTCTGGCTCCATCTAATCAATTCCCTGAGTCATTTTTGGGGGCCCCTCTCTCTTTTTAATCCCACCTATTTCTGTCTTTCTGCCTAACAAAATCATCCTTGGCTGTCTAGTGCCATATATATTTTTTTAACATCATCTAAAAACATTCTAAATCTTACATTAAACTTTAATGTTACTGTAGGTTTTATGAGGTTGGATTGATCTAGTTCAATTTCCAGATTGCTCCTGGAAACAATTTAGAGGCAATTTCCTAAGCCCTAGGGTGACACGGAACAAAATTTGAAAACTGCCACATTCCAGCTTCCTCAAATGAGAAAGGAGAGATTTGTCAGAGTTCTCCTAATGCTGTCCTCGTCCACCTCCCAGTTAAACAGCAGCCCCACTATATAAATATCATTCCCATACATCCTCCACTCTGGATCTGAGGCTGTTTCTTATAGGTACTACATTCCTCCAGACTCTTCCTTATTTGGTCTCCATTCTGGCAAAATATGGAAGTCTCACAGAAGAGGGTCACGATTGACATGTCCGAGGTGTCAAAGGTAGTAGAGTACTGTAGCTGGGTATTAGCCAAGTTTGAAGTGTTATTTAGTGTCTCTAGACAGATCTGCTGAAGAGGTTGAGCCAGAAGCCTAGTAGTGTCTTTTAACACGAGCTGATTTACTGTGAAGGAAGGAGAACATGAATCACTGTTTGTGGAAGAGTAGGGAGCAGCAGGGTAGCATGTCCCCAAGACCTGTCTAGATGTTATGGGTTAAGTTTCTTCTCCATTCTTGTCCCTGCTGCAACAAACAACTGAAAGGCAGAGACATAGTAATAAAGCAGAATAAAAGTTTTGTTTGAATACACTCTAAAGGAGGAGCAGGCCAGAGTCAAAGTAGACAAAGGCAGGCCGCTTACTGTGAGGCCTCCTTTATGGGGTTTTTGGTGGGACAGAGATGTCCTTCATCTACAATCTTTGGCCTCGGAGGCATGTTCTAACTGGTGAAATGGAGAATGGGCTGTGCTCTGATGGTTACTGTGCTTGTCTTCTGATATTTCTTTATTTGGGGAATGACTGTGATTGGAAGCTTCTCTTCTGGGAAGTTGTTTTTCATCTGGGGAGTATTTGCACATTCCAAGTAACTCCTGGCCTTTCAGACTTCAAATAATTAACTCTGTGAGTCTTTTCTGACTCTCTGGTTTTATCTGGTTAATTCTTCGAGCCCTTTTTAGTGGGCTTTACTGGCTTTATTCTTGCTCCATCTACTTATGTCTACCTTTCTGCCTAACACAGGAAGTTTGCCTCAGTTCTTGAAGGAAATTGGGCAGAATCTCCAGGAAAAATGAGACTTCTTGGAATACAAGCCTCACTAATTCATAATGAAATATTCTTCATGGAAACATATGACAGTGTGGTGACACAAGCTCATGAAACGTGAGTGCTTATGCTTAATATAATAACACTAAAGAGCTAAAAAAAACTTATAATCAACTTACATGTAAGAAACAATTATTTCAGAGAGATTCAAGATGGAGGTATTAGAGGTGAGACACAGAATTCCTCCCAAAACCACATATTGTGTGAAAATAGGGTTAATACAACTAGCCCTAAAACAGCAACAGGAAAGAAGGCTGTACCAGACTGCATAGAGCCCTCACAGAGCAGACCTCACAAAATAGGTTAACGTAAGAAAGCCTTGATCTGGTGGGACCCAAGCCCTTCCCCCACCCCAGCTCACAGGCGAGAGGCGCGGAGAGCGGGTGGAAGCCTGGGACTGCTGAACACCCAGCCCTGGAGGTCTGCTTTGGACCACAGACCTACATTGCATGGAGCTCTGGAGGTTGCTGGGGTTGGGGAGCTGGGACAGGCAGAGTGCTCGAGGACTGAGATTCTGGCAGTTTGTGGAAGACAGGGATCCACACCAGGCCACTCTGGCACAAAGGAAAGGCAGGCAGTCTGAGAGGCTTCCTAGCGCATGAGGGCTGCTGAAAGGGCAGGGTTTGTATGGAACTTACTATGAGGGAAAAGGGACAGGGGTTAAGGTTGTCTGGGCGCACTCTGCCCAGTGGGTGGGGAACTTTGAGGAACTTCAGGTGCCCCATCCCCCTGGCTGCCTACTCTGCTCCGAGGGCCCCCACTGTGACACCCAGCCTGCTGCGCCTTCCTCCTGGCCTGCTGGCACCTGCTCACAAACTGGCAGTCACTGCGCTGGCATCAGGCCAGCCAGAGGGAGGCCCCGCTTATGACAGCTATAGACGCAAAGCACACTGTGTGCTCGGCCCACTGGCTCTGACACTGGAGACAGGCACTATGGCCAGGAATCAGGAAACAGCTCTTTCCTGATCCCAGGCACCAGCACCACTCCCCTACGATCCCCAACCACACTCCAGGGGCTGAGCAGTTCCAGACTTAACAAGAAAAAAAGAGAGTCTACACACATAAACAGTATCAGAAATGAGAAAGGAAAAATCACTATGGACACCACAGAAATACAAAGAATTATGAGATAATACTATGAAAAATTATATGCTAACAAACTGGATAACCTAGAAGAAATAGACAACTTTCTAGAAAAGTACAACCTTCCAAGGCTGACCCACGAAGAAACAGAAAATCTGAATAGACCAGTTACCAGCAAAGAAATTCTATTGGTAATCAAAAAACTACCTAAGAACAAAACCCCTGGACCAGATGGTTTCACTGCTGTATGCATGTACTTCACAGTTTTGTGGATATGCACCCTGCTATCTAAAGGAGCCGTAGCAGGTCCGCTCTAAGCTGATCTTGATCTCTGTCTCCTGGTGTTCCTGCTTTTACGTCTCTTCCCATTGAGCATGCACTTGTAACATGCTTCTAACCAATAGAATACAACAAAGGTGAAAGCATGTTACTTCCATGATTATGTTATATTATGTGAAATTCTACCTTGCTAGACTCTTAGAGTCAATCTTTAGAGGAGAAGTCAACACTTCTCCCTGCTGATTTGAAGAAATTAATGGTCATGTTGGAAAAGCCACTTGGCAAAGAACTGCAGGTAGCATCTAAGAACTTCAGTAGCATCCAGAAGCTGAGAGCTATCAAGAAGCTGGGCTCTCAGTCCCTCAACTGCATGGAAATAAATTCTTCCAACAACATGAGTGAGTTGGAAGTAAATTCTTCCCCAGTCAACCCTCAGGATTAGAATGCAACATGGCTAACATCTTTATAGTAGCCTTGTAAGACCCTGAGTAAGAGAATCCACTAAGAAGTAGTCTTATTCTTGATGCACAGAAATTGTGAGATATAAAGATACAGTATTGTTTTAAGTTGTTAAGTTGGTATTAATTTGTTATGCAGCAATGATAAAAAATAATACAGTAACCAAGCAGTTCTGCAGTAGACATTTCCAAAACTTATTTGGGAAGAATAAATTGCATTGGCTAAGAATTTACAATTGTATATTTAGTGCCAGGTATGGTGCTTAGGACACATAGAGCACAAGTGCTTGAGTAAATG
Source organism: Manis javanica (assembly GCF_040802235.1). Taxonomy (NCBI): domain Eukaryota; kingdom Metazoa; phylum Chordata; class Mammalia; order Pholidota; family Manidae; genus Manis; species Manis javanica. Next base: position 189,618,154 of record NC_133157.1, read on the forward strand.
AATAAATGAATAAATGCATGCATGCATCAGTGAGATACTCTGACAGTACTTCAGGCTCTCAATAAGAATGCTCATCAATACAAGTCACTCTTCCTGCGTCATTTCTCTTTTTTCCATAGTTTCAGATTCACGCTATTTTCTAGTGGCTCCCAAGTATACACTTCTAGTGATCTTTCTCAGATACCATATATATATATATATATATATATATATATATATATATATAGTATATCTCACAGCTACCTCACAGATATCTCAAAATTAACACTTCCCCAAAGGAAAGCTTTCTGCCACCTCCACACTACTGTCCACCTGGTCACACAAAGGAAACCCCAGGAATCATCTTAGACTCCACTCTCTCCATTTCTTCTTCATTTGTTCTCCAAGTCATATTGGCTACAATCGCTTGCAGCCTAGTTATCTACTTACACTATGTCTGAGCCTGAGCACTTTAATGGAGAAAATGCACAGTCTCGCTGTCTGGTCGCACTTTACATTCTTAGTCGGTCTCCTGCAAATGGGCTTCAGGGGTCATACTCAGGCAAGTGTAGTCTTATACACAGAAGCAGAGGGCCCTTCCTCCTCTCTCCTCACCAGGGTTCCCCCTCTGTCCATTTGAGGGTTGGTCATGAATGCTGAGGTCCTTTCCCTAGTTTCTCTGGCCAGAAGATGTGGTGGGCTTTCTACCAGAGTGTTAGCCTCCCAGGCTGTGATCCACTCTGAGTGTAGAGTTGCAAACAGTTGAGAAAATTGCCTCTGTGCCTGCCATGTCTCCAAGTTTAGATTCTGCTATCTGCCTGCTTTGCTTTCCTCCTGAGTAACATTAGATAATGTTTTTCTATTTTTTTTTTTGAGGGGGGCTTTTTGGGGAGATTTTGTTCAGAGTTTATTGTCGTTATCAGTGGCAGAGCTGGTCTGTGATGGCGTGCTTCACCATACCAGAAGTGAAACTTGGAGGGATTTTTGGAAACTTAACTTATGTTTGGGTTTTTATTTTTTTTCTCTGTTGTTATTTATTTCTAACCCTTTTGTATTTTATTAAAAGTGTAGGTCTATATGGTTTCTAGTTTTCTGAATTAAGATATAACTATTGCCCTATAGGATATCAGTCTCATAAAATGATGACAAAGATGAAATGTATTCTGTATAATATACGGAGAGTAGCCTCAATATTCTTACTTATATTTTGTTCATTGCTCTGTCAAAGACTGGGAAGATTAAATATAAATAATCAGCTATTACTGTGTTTCTATTATTTGCCCTTATGTTTTTGTATTTTTGAAGATTTTGCTTTTTTATACAATATTTTTAGAATCATTGTATTTAGAATAAAGGCTCATGACATCTATATGTCCATTGTGAACTTAACCTTTCATCAGTGTAAAGTTACCATATATAACATTTTTTGAACTTTACTTTTTTTGTTTTCATTTGGTCATATATATATTCCTAGAACTTAACTTCCTTTTGTAGACTTTTGTTGTTGTTTTTGTTTATTTTTAAAGCAAATCACTGACTGCTCAAGTACACATAGCTGGGTCTCCTTTCCTAAAATCAATTTGACATCTTTTTTAATCACTGGGTTTTTTACTAGAGCAATTATTACTAGACAATTTTTTATATTGTAGCTTATTAATTATCTTATCATTATCCATTTTTAAATATTTGCTTTTCCCAATTTTTAGAAAGAGCTTGATTTATTTTCTGCTTTGTAATTTATAAAGTATATAGAGTCATTATAATTTTAGTATTTTAAATTTATATTCCTTTTACATTGTAACAGTATCTAATAAGTCTCTTCCTTAATGAAGTATGAGGAAACTAGGATATTTAATCTTGTTATTTAACCTTCTGAGGGGTTTGTCACCCTATGCTGTAGGATTTGATCTCCATAAATATTTTTATCATGTGCAACTTTTCTTCTTAACAAGCTCTATATACATATGTATATAATTTATAACCAGAAACATTTAGTTTTATTCTGTGTTCAAATATATACAGAACTGAACTCTGATGCAATTTACATTTTGATTTATCTTTCATTGCACTAAATTATGTATCCAAGTAGACTCACCAGAATATATATATGGATTATATATTGCTGGATCATCACATAACTGACAGTCTTTCTGTTGTCTGCATGCACAGGCTGAATGGAATGCTACTATATGCATATTCTACAAATTTCTCAAGTTTTGTCTAACAGCTATTTTTGCTGACAATTTAAAGAAAGACTAAATTTTTCATTAATGGGTGACTTCCTCCTGGTCTAGATATTTGAAGTAATCTTTCCTTATTCCTAGAGTTGAATAAATTCACCAAGCTATTTGTGAGTGTTGGTTGGTCTTTAATACATTTTTTCTCATATGATAAGCCCTATTAATCTGTAGTTCCAGGTTTTCATTCCATTCAAGAATGGTTTACCCTTTTTTAACTTTGAATTTTTGCCTGATTCCATATTCCACATAACTGTTTTCTCAACAAATGATTTCCATTATGATGCACAATTTGATTATCATCAAAATTTCAATCACATTCCTTGAACTGTGTGATATCCTCAAATCTGTTCTCCATTCTGAGGCTCTTACACCATTGTTTTTATTACCTGCTTCCGATTTTAAGATCATCAGTGTCATTTTCACTCAGTGTACTTCATGCTAACTTCCCTTTCATCCCAGCCTGTTTCTTTATCATGTTAGTATTATCTCCCATTTCATAGAGTTGATCTTTTCTTTAATTTCCTTTAAAAAGGTAAACTTATTCAATCTTTCTTCTGCTATCTGGGGGAAAAATATCTTCCTTGGACATATATTTTTTTGCCAAAGACAGCATACTGTACAGTGCTTGCTCTCTTGTACGCTCAATACTTACTGCATAGAGACCTTCTTTTTTTTTTCTTTACTCATTTTTAAGTGTGACTGTTTGTGCCTATTTTTTTAAATACTGAGAATGGACACACCCAAGCTGCCTTATTTCCCTGGGGTCCTTTTGAATTCTTGTGTTAGAATTTGACTGGAACTTGTGTACTGTTGTATGTGTCTTTTCTATTATTCACACACTGAGGTGAGAGGAGATGCAGGGTGCTGTGAGCAGCCAGGGTCAGCATGCTTTGACTCTGCGTCTTCCATCCTCACGTGTTAGCCAGTAGGAGTCTGAGGGCTCTTGGCCTGATGCGGCTGCCCACACTCCATTCTTAACCATGTTTGGTTCTCAACTTTGTCCGTGACTCTCAGCGGAAACAATGGCCAGTCTCTGCTTCTATTGCTGGATCTTCAAGAGCAGTGCTTCAAGTAAGATACTCTCCACCTTTTCCCTGGCCTGCTCATGAGCCCAACTTTACCAGGAGAGTGGTGTGGCAAGTCTTTAATACTTTCACAGTGCAGGGAAGGAGTATGTGATAAGTCCACTATGGACTGACTAAATGATCAAAGCAATGACTTATAGATTGAATAAGGAGAAAATAAGAGAATGGACAAAGATCTTATTTCATAACAAAGAATGAATGAAACTTAAAGTATATTTGCATGAAAGGAAGTTCTGCATTTTATAAATTATCATTTACATGTGATTAAAAAAATGAAAATGAGATGTGCTTAAGGATTATGTATCTTGAAACTCTTTGGAAATTCGTAAATATTTAAACACAAAGTAAAAGATGCTTTTATTGAAAAAGAATAGCCAGTTTCAGGGTTTTGTTTTTGTATGATGCCTCATTTCAGCATGTTTTAAAAATCATCAGGATAAATAAACGTACATAAATAAAGCTCTAGTTATTCTGATTTGGACATAATCCAGTTGTTTGCAGTGCGATGGCACCTCCCATCCACTCACTTACCATGCATTCTTCAACTGGGATAGGCTAAATGTCTTATTTTTTGGAATGGGTGGGGTAGGAAAATAGCAGCAGCAAATGAGGAGGTTTAAGATATGTCTCTCATTCCCACAATTATCTGTCTCTAATATCCTCAGTAGGGAGCAAACATCAACAACCGGATTTGTGAAATCCCCGCTACAGTCTTAGAGTTTCCAAACAGCCACAGAGCCGTTTGTTCCCACTAATATTTCAGCTGAAAGATGGAACTGCCACCAGGTGTCACTAAACCACAAACCCAGTGCCCTGACTGGAATGGGATCTTTTGGAGGCTAGGTGGGTTCAAACCAGTGAGTTCATCAACCTTAAAAATGTGCAACTCCATATTTTATGCGGGTAATCATATTGTATCCTGCATGTTGCCTTATGGCAGGAGTATAAAATACTTGCTAATCCATGATCCAGTTTGATATAACAACCCTGAGAAAGTGGGACACTCTGGCATATCATTGTCCATTCGTATGAGGAAACTGAGGCACAAAGATCAAATATGACATTGAATAAAACAGCCAATAGTAATGCTAAGTACACATTTTTTTCTAAAAATTCAAAAATTAAGTTTTAATGGAAATCATTTGATTATTTTTATTCCCTCTTACCTTAGGTAAATGGTTTCCATGGCAACCACTAAAATATAGCTTACATATATTCTCTTGCCATCCAAAAAATAAGGTGGCAAGGTCTTAGAATAGTTGCTAGATATTCCCTGTACACTGTGTACCTCAAATAGCAGCTGTCTCAATCAAGCAGTTGGCATGATAGCACTATGTCATCAGCTCAGAGAAGGGAGCTTGTTTTAAGGTTAGCTATATATAGCAGACAGGCATAGGTCCAATGTATGTAAATCTTATTTTTATAATGTAAAATGATTATATAATTTTTTCTGTACTATAGTATTACTTACCATGGTAAGCAGTTACTTCACATATTTACTGTTATAGTTTGGTGATGTCATTTTTTGTGTGACTGAACTTCAAAACTGAATTGTAAATACTACTGGATCACTCATACAGATTTATGCTGTCTTCTTCCCCTGTAATTTCTTACTGCTCTTGATACAATTCAAATGTTATTATTTACTTGGCTAATTAGCTTGGAGGATCCATCTCTTCAGCCTGTTTGTAAATAATGTACAAATAAATAACCAACCCATTTTAAGTGGTAGTCAAACTATATAACATCTTCTAGCTATTGTAATTTCAGTATGCATGCTAATATTCAGTTTTGACTATTAAATATATATGCGCAAGTATCTATTTGATTCTCCCCTTATTTCCCTCACAAAATTAAAGTGGCTTAAAATTTTTAAAAAGTACAATTAATAACAATTTTCAAGATAAAGAAGATAAATCAAAAGCAACATAGACTTTGGCCTCAACAAAGGGAGGTAAATACATTTGAAAAAGGGATAAGATGGTTGCTATAACTAAGGAGTGATTTTAGTTCTGTCGTTTCTGGCACTCAGGCTCAAAGATACAATAATATGAAGAGCAGAAATGCTCATGTTATCTGATAAACATATGCTTATCGGTTCTTCTAAAGGTATAATGCTTTGGCTCTGAAGTTCAAAATAGATTCCTCAGTCAGTGTCTAATATATAGGTAAATAAATAATATCATGAAGTTGAACACATGAATTAAGCAGAACTAGTATGTGCAAGTTACACTTTCTTATATGGAGTAAGTTAAGGTAAGTATAAAATTCACATTCTTTAAAACTATAATAGTTTGAAGTTCTTCTTTTTGGAGCTTCTGTCAATTTATTTTGTTGAAGAAACATAACAAATACCATAACATATATTCCATATATTTCTTCAAAATGGTCTTAAAGTAGAGTGTCTTTATTCTCACTAGAATCATAGTATAGAATTTTGAAATGTAAATATCTTGAGTATTATCCTTAATTACTCAATGGTTGTCACAGAAATTGAACACATATATGTATGTATACATATGTATGGTTTCTGTGACAGAAATTGAACGTATGTCGCACATAAATACGTAGGTTTAATTCCTATAACAGGAACTATTACATATATTCAATTTCTCTATATATTCAATCATATACATACACCATTCACATTCACAGTTGCTGTCACCAAAATGTACAAAGCAACAATTCACTTTTCTTGAGAATTTAACACATGAGATGTGGCTAGTCTTAAATGACTACTAATTTTGGCAGACTTGCCGATTTCTAATCATGTCCAGTTCAGACTTTATTTATTTATTTTTTTTTGAGAGGGCATCTCTCATATTTATTGATCAAATGGTTGTTAACAACAATAAAATTCAGTATGGGGGGGTCAATGCTCAATGTACAATCATTAATCCATCTCAAGTCTAATTCTCGTTAGTCTCCAATCTTCTGAAGCATAACGAACAAGTTCTTACATGGTGAACGAATTCTTACACAGTGAATAAATTCTTACATGACGAACAGTACAAGGGCATTCATTACAGAAACTTTCAGTTTTGATCACGCATTATGACCTATAAACAATCAGGTCAAATATGAATATTCATTTGATTTTTGTACTTGATTTATATGTTGATCCCACATTTCTCCCTTTATTATTATTATTTTTTTTATTTTTAATAAAATGCTGAAGTGGTAGGTAGATGCAAGATAAAGGTAGAAAACATGGTTTAGTGCTGTAAGAGGGCAAATGTAGATGATCAGATGATCAGGTGTGTGCCTATGGACTAAGTATTAATCCAGGCTAGACAAGGGCAGCAAAACATCCACGGATGCAGAAGATTTCTCTCAAAGCAGGGGGGGTGAGGTTCTGAGCCTCACCTCTGTTGATACCCAAATTCTCACCTGATGGCCCCCCTGCGACTGTGCCTGTCTTAGGTTGTTCCTCCCTTGAGGAATCTTACCCGTCTCTGGCTAACCAGAGTTCAGACTTTATTTTTAAAAGAAATTCCGAATTTCAAACTGCATGATAAATTCTGGGTAATGTTGTTTTTCAGATCAGTTAAAATAAGGGAGATTTCAGGCATGAAGCTCAATAGGATATTAGCCACTCAGACAGTCTTATTTTAGAGCAAGTGAATGGCTGCAAAATGGGACCCCAAATAAGACATTACACAGTCCAATGTATAGTACCTATTATCTAGTCAGCAGAGCAACATTAGCTCTGGTCAAGCAATTATAAATTTTTGATATATGTGAGAACGGATAAGATTACTGTAGTAGGTGGAGTAGTCAGCAAGAAGTTCTTGGAGGTACTTGGAGCCAGGTAAGTTAGTGACAGCATTAGAAAATGTGATGCCCTCTTCATTCACAACACAACACCAGTCATTGGCTGGGAAGTCCCTTCATACCTTCATTAACTAGAAGGATCTATTCCTCTAGACAGACACGAGCAAGGATTAGGCAGAATATCAGGCTCTTATACAAATAGACTGAGACTTAATCAACCCTCCAGTCCTGGAGGAAACTATAGTGGTAGTGAGAGAAAACAAGTTTGTAAGATTAAGCTGGTATTTCAGGGTGCAGGAATGCTCAGATGCTAAGTCCTTATCTCTTGGTAGCAAAATTTTTTTCAAGGCCTTCTAGATGACATTGCTGAAATGGCCTAATATTCTTATTGCTCTATTTATTTGCTTTTGACTCACGAACTAGGCAGAACTGAGTCTCGAGGTAGAGACATCAGTGAAGTGATTGAGGAGATAGGGACTGGCAAATTTTAGTGAAGGGCTTCAGTTTCCTAACTAGAGAATAAGAACACAAAATCACAATTGTGTCCACAGCACATAACAGAAGCACAAAAAGAGTGGCTTAATGAAATGCAATTTAGATTTTCATGGTTAACATGAAATTAGGAAACATGTACTACAAGTTGGATGTATGCCATCAAAACTCAATTGCCTTCAAATTTCCACATCTGCTATTCTTAACATGGATTTTTTTCTCCTCGTGCTCACAGGGTGTCTGCCCATTATATACATATTCCTGGCAAGAAGACTTATATTTTTATTCATTAAAAAAAGTCATCTCCAATATCTCATTACCTACAAATACAACATATGACCATCCTTAATTGCAGTTGAGGTTTGGGAGATTAAATTATTTCCTCTAGGTACATTGCTGCCCTGAATATATTTGGAATTATGTTAGTAAGAAAGAAGAGGTGAATAGATATTTGGATATTGGTTAGATACCTTCCTTATTTGCTACAAATATATCAAATATATTTACCATTTATTTTCATATTTGGATTATAAGAAATTCATGGTGAAATGGATGTGAAAATTATTGCAGAAATCCTACCAAGAGGACATCAAGTAAAAATGAAACACTGAACCTGTTACTACCTACCTGTGGAAATTTAATGAGCAATAAATAGTTTTTGCTTTTTTAAGCTATTAAAAAGCAGGAAAGTATGTGTATGTAAATGAAGTTACAGATTCCATTCTTAATTCCCAATGTAAAAAAAGAAGGATGTCACAATATCTCTGAATTACTATGCTTCATACATTATTGTGAAGCAAAAGCAGGACTAATGCATTTTAAATGGCTTTCCTTATTTTAGAGATAAACATGTGATATAATTTGAGATATCCTCTGAGAGATAACCCTGAAATTTTAATGCTATGTGGAAGAAATTATGGGAATGAAAAATCATATCAATTGATTACCTTTCTCAGATAGATGAAATAGACACGTAGACATAGTTCTATAATAGTTCCTTTTAAAATAATATATTCAGTTCATAACTCTAAATATTAAAATACCACCTGTAATGATGGGGGAGGGGAGGAATCTGTACCCAGCCTGTGGCAAATTACCTTTGAAACTGAAATCAGTCAAAGGGAGAAGTAAAGTAAGAGAAACCTGATTATTGTGTACAAGCAGTCATCCACTTCTCTGGCGATCTGGCTGCAAAAAGAGACCCCACCCAACCTCTGCAGTCCAGATATGCCCTTGCTCCCCCTTTTAAGTACCTGTTGATATAAAGATGGACTACTTCTCTCCACCCCTTGGAAACACCTACTGATATGGAGATGCACTAAGGGCAGGCAAGAGATTCTGGAAATACTGCAATTTTACCCACATCATCACAGAATATAATATTTGCAGCATTCTAATCCAAAACTAAAGCTTGCCAATTTTTGTTTGAATTCCTTTAATAAAGTTTATTTGGACCAAATGCTTCAACTTTCTTTAATCAAGAGAGAGACTTTCTATTTTATTGCATGTTTAAGTTTGTAAATTATTTTAGCTGCAATTTTGTATTTCAAATATGGCTTGTTATTGTCAACTTATTTTCTTTAGCAACATCCAAACTGTCTATATATACTTTATTTTCTACACTGGAGAATATATAATAAAAAATTTTAAAGCACATATTCTTCTTTTATGATAAATTTCACATCTTTCTTTGCTCTTACCAATCAGAATTGGATCATTTCTAACCCTTATTGCATTATAAAACCACGTGAATATGAATGTTAAGTCGATGCAATAAATGACCAAGAGAAGGAACTTGACATTTTATGTGTGCTGATAGGCAGGTTTTGCTGTTGTCTTTCAAATAATCAAGCTAGTGTGTCATTACCATAGAATTTTGATGGCTCCCATGTTGTTTACAGTGTGACTGGGGAATAACTTAAACAGGAAGAAAATAAAGACAAGTACTACTAGTTCATATGGGACATATATGATGAGAAATCACCTTTCAAATATGGCATTTACTGTTTGAGACCAGAAAGAGGGACAGTGGCATTCAGTAAGTTTTCAAGGCTGCACCTGTGACCTAAAATTCAAATGTTAAAGGTACCATGGCCTCAAGAACAAATTGAGTCTTCTTAGAACTTTCCATGATTTGAGGGATATATAATTCCCTTCTGCTTTCTAGAAAACTGAAGAATAGAAACTGAGGAAACAAGTGATCCAACCCTATTCTTAATCACTTTGCTATAAAATAATGGAAGACAAAGCAATATTTAATCTTGTGCTGATTGATCTTGTGCTGACAGCTTTTTCCCTCACAGATAATATCCATTAATTTATTGTCCAGTTAGAAGAGAGCTTGGCAGTACAGTCGCTCAGGAATGCTGACCCACTCAGCTGTGGAGGATGAGGTGATAGGATATCAAACAGAATGGAAACATGTAGGAATATTTCTGCTGACAGCAGAATAAGTTGATGAAATAAACATTTCAGGACATAAACTGAATAATATAAAGCAGTAAATATGAAGAACATAGTCCATGAGGTAAACAAAAAGCACTATTATCTAAATGGTATGAAGAAGAAAATTCTTTATATGTATCTTACGATATTTTTCATCTGACTGAAAATTATTGCATCTTGGTATTTCAGACTAATGTAAACTTAAAGTCTTACTGTGATATTTAGAATGAACTTGTGTGCATAAAATGCTTATTCCAGTCCTTGGCTAAAAGAAAACATTCAATAAATGGCAGTTATAATTAATATTTCCTTAAGAATATAAATGATAAATATCCTTAAAAGATTTTCATAGTTGTTCTGATTGCTTAAAGTGGTTTCTCTTGTTTTCATTTTGCTTATTTTCCATTAACTTCATTGAATGTACTTCACATATAGTACAATGCACATATTTGAAGTGAACAGCTCGGGCCTTGACATATATATATATATGGGACATATATGATGAGAAATCACCTTTCAAATATGGCATTTACTGTTTGAGACCAGAAAGAGGGACAGTGGCATTCAGTAAGTTTTCAAGTATATATTTCAGTAAGTATATATATATATATATATATATATATATATATATATATACACACACCATGTAGCCACGACCCCAACCAAGATACAAACTGTTTTTCCCACCAGAGAAAATTTCTTCATGTCCCCTTTCAGTCAATCCTCTATCTCCTGACCACTACTTGTATTTCTACCACCATTTTGAAGTTGTAGAATTTCAAATAATTGGAAGATTATGGTACTTGCATTTTTGTATCTGACTTACTTTCCTCAGTATAATATTTAGAGATTTGTTTATGTTGTTGTGTGTGCCAGTAGTCTGTTCATTTTTGTTGCTGGGGAACATCCCATTGTATAAGCATTCCACACTTGTTGATCCATTTCACATGTTGATAAATGTTTGGGTGATTTCATGTTTGGAAAATGAATATACCTGATATGGACATTCATAAACAAATCTTCTTATGGACACATGGTTTCACTTCTCCTAGGTAATATCCAAGAGTAGAAATGCTATGCCATAGGGGAGGTATACATTTAAATTTTTGAAAAATTGCCAGTTTTCCAAAGTGGTTGGACCATTTAATTCCAATAATCAATGTCTGAGAGTTCTATTTGTTCTAAGTCCTTGCTGGCATTTGGTTCTGTCAGTTTTTAAAGTAATTATGAAGGGGTGTCACATTATGGTTATGATTGGATTCTGCTGATGACTAATGACGAGTATCCTATGATGTATTTTTTGGCCATTCATATGTCTAGTTTCTGTGAAGTTCCTCCTGAAGTCTTTTGTCTCCATTGTTATTTATTCTTTTTCTTTATATAAAGTGCTGTGTATATTAGTCTTTTGTCAGATAAATGTTTGCAGATGTTTTCTACCATTTTGTGGCTTTTCATTTTCTTAACAATGTATTTTGAAGAGCACATGTCTTTCATTTTAATGGTCTAGTCTATCTACATTTTTATGATTAGTGCTTTTCTGTCCTGTTTAAGAAATCTTTGTCTACCCCAAGTTCATAATTTCACTATCTTTTCTCTTTCTGTACCACAACTTTGAAGTCTATTGACTTGTATTCAAGCTCATTGATCTTCATGCTATTCTATCAAATGTTGCAACTGACGTTCCAGGTGTCTAAGTCTTTTTGTTTTTTAGTCAATCCCCAATTTTCTGTGCTGCCAAGGGGGCTTATGGATTTAATTATATCATAAGTTGAATTGTATCGGGTTTTGGTTGCAACAGCTTCCAAAACATTTTGAAAGTGAATTGAGGCTCTCCTTCCAAAAGGACACTGAAACTTAATATTAGTACTGCTGGATCTCAAAACTGCATGCCCTTGAGCCTGCTAGATAGATCTTGAACCCACAAGACTTGGGAAACTGGAGATCTTGAGATTCTGAGACCAGAATTTTATAGACCGCGAGATTTATGGCCTTGAAATGCACCATACCACAAATTGGTGCATTTCAAGACCATAAGGCTCTGAAGTGGTGAGGTCTTGCACTGTGAGACTGCCCTAAAACAATGCAGTCTACTAGTCAATGAAACTGCCACAGCAGAGTAACGGACTTCTTTGGGGAGGTCCAGTCAGCAAGTAGCAGTGATCCCCAAGCAGGAATACCGAGGAGAAACCCAGGGACCCCACTCCCAAAAAGCTTTCTTTCAAGAAACCCCAATTCATTTCTCCTAGATGTACCCATACAGATTGAGGGACATGAACATGCTCCTCATTTTCATACATTTTGAGTTTCTCTTATGCTGCAATAAATATAAAATTGGTAGTGCTCCTATATAGCACAGCACAGACAATATTTCAGGCTTTATATGTATATCTACATGTGCCTGTCTTCCTTTCTTCTTTTCTGAATATGTAGATGTATTTGTTTATCCTGAATATATACATTTGTTTAGATTTGTTATTTCAGTGGGAGTAAAAGGTACTTTATATCCTATATCCTAACGGGTAGTGGAAACCTGTGTTTTCCAAATTTTCACGTGTTTGGAGAATGCGTCTGTTTGCGCCAGTCTTTCACAGGGAATCTCCTAGTATTAGTAGTTGAGACAGATTTCATCAGAGAAAATGGCAGACCTTTAATAGTCATTTCATTTGGGCCTTTCTTTTGTCTGTGTGGTGAATGGTGACAGATTAGTGTGCCCTACCTGTATTTTAAGCATAAAATTTTAGTATTTTGGTTCTGTCAATGGAATCCATCTCTGATTTAAAGTTGAGGCTTGCATTTTCCATACTTGATTTCTTTTGTTATTTGAACTGAACATTGAAAAAAAGGAATTTAAAATGTATGTGTACAAACATCATCTGGGAATAGAATTCTCTAGGAAGAATCTTATTGCCTCTTGGTTCACTTATAATTAGTTTTTTTTTTCAGTTGAATGTTGAAAGTGGAGCTATATAATATAACTACTGTTGTACTATCTTTTAACATTATGTATGGCATGAATTTTACATAGGTCATATCCTGAAGGCTGTGAGTAGAAATGAGCACTATGTCATGTAGAAAAGAAAAGGATTTAATTATTGTCCATGGATGAAATTGTTAGAGTAATTACTGACAGGAAAAGGATTTAATTATTGTCCATGGATGAAATTGTTAGAGTAATTACTGACAGGAGAAGACTTCAGAAAAGAAATAGAAGAAAAAGGAAGGTCATTTGTGAGCCTTGTTATAAAGCATTTTTTTCATTTTATAACATAGTATATTTTTAGTACGTCTTTTTCTGAAATGACAGAATGTTAGAGGCAGATGTTCTCAAGATGCTGTGTGAAACAATTCCACTACCCTTTTCTCACCACTTTCAATGTTCGTAATAGTGATACCCAGAAATAAAAATTACAAGTTTATATTGGGTTTCCCCTAAGTATTAGTCTCAGAAGCAGTATGGCATATATAATGTCCCAGACATTATTTTAGTGTGTTGATTTATCTATAGTCTTCTGTTTCTGACTAAAATTTCTAAAAAAATCCAATTTTAAGATGATCACCAAGAGCAGATTCTCAATATTCAATATAAAGGTGTTAATAAACCGAGTCTAATATACTCACTGAATTTCAGAACATTTGGAGATTTTTGTTAGTAAGGTTAAACTATATGATAGACTCTTTGACTTTGAAATTGTCTTTAGAATAGATTAATGCCCAATGAACTCCCCCCACTCCCATGTTTAATGGAAGGCACAAACATGCAAAAATGAGTCAGTAATCTAGAGGAGTAGCTTACTTTTCTTCCTAAAATGAATGGATTAGGAGAGAAATCCAAGATCAAAAGTATGTATTGGGACTAGCTGGAATAGCAAGGACCAAATACAGCCCTCCATTGAATCAAAGAAAACAAAAAAGAAAATATGGGAAGCAATATTGTTTTTGAAGACACTGGACACCAGCAGTGAAGGACAGTAATCTTGAGAAATGGAAACAAATGAGATGAGCTCTGACCTCGCCCTGGCTCCTGCTTGTGTTTCCAGTCCATGACAGCAAAGGAAACCCATGGGGAGTCAGGTAGACTTCCTAACTTGAGGAGATGGAATTAGTATACCACGAGACCAAGTTCTTCATGTTCATAAGACAGAGTAACTAAGAAGAGAGGGTTGCACAGAGAGAGAACTGTGGAAATCTGCAGAAGGTCTTTCTTTAGTATTCAGTAGAGTGCTGACTGGGTCATGTAAAAGGCTAGTATGTACCCATGATTGAAAAGAACCATCTGAGTGAATTAAAAGTAACAGGACCTGATGCTCACTTAGGGCCAGCAATACATGTCTGTTTCTGTCAGCCAAAAAGGACAAGAATCAAATTGTTTTCAAGTAAGCTAATTTCATCCCCCAAAATACCAAGAATACTTATCAGAATACAAACATATCCAATACCTAACAAGGTAAAATTTGCAATGTCTGGCATGCAAAGATTACTAGCCATTCAAAGAAGCAGGAAAATATTATCTATGGTAAGGAGATAAATCAGTTAACCAAAAAATGTCTCCAAACTGATGCGAGATGTGAGAATTAGCAGTCAAGGGCATGAAATCATTACAAACTATATTCTGTATGTTCCAAAAGTTAGGTGGAGATATGGAAAATATTAATTTTTACAAATGAAATTTTTACAAATGAAAACTATCTCTGAGGTTAAAAACGCAGTGGCTGGAATTAAGAACAAATTAGAAATAGTAGAAAAAAAGATAGAAAAGATAGTGAACTTGAAGATAGCAATAGAAAGCATCAAAAATGAATATGTCTGGAGGGATTGAAATCAGTATCTTAAGAGATGTCTGCATAACTATGTTTATTGCAACATTACTTACAATAGCCAAGATATGGAAACAATCTAACTGTCCTTCAACAAATGAATGGATAAAGAAAATGTGATTAAAAAGAAGGAAATACTGTCATTTGCAGAAACACAGATGACTCTGATGTTACACTAAGTGAAATAAGCCAGACAGAAAAAGAAAAATACTGTACAGTATCACTTATATGTGAGATCTTAAAGAAAAAATGTTGATTTCATAAAAACAGAGAAGAAAATGGTGTTTGCCAGGGACTGGGGAAAGGGAGAAATAGCATGATATAAGTCAATGGATATAAATTTCCAGTCATAAGAGAGTAGGTTCTGAGAATAGAGATGAATATATATACATGTTAATATATAGCATGGTGACTGTACTTAATAATACAATAGCATATACGAGTCAACTATGTTAAAGTATGTGAGGTGGTGGATGTGTGTTAATTATCTTGATGTTGGTAACTTCTACAATGTGTCTGTATATCAAATCATCACGTTGTATGCTTTAAATATAAACAGTTACATTTGCCAGTTATTCCTCAAAGAAGTTAAAAAAAATTAGAGACTGAATGTTACCCTCTATGATTAAGATCAGTTTATGAACACACATAATTCATTCTCTTGAATAAAATGTAGGACAACGTAAAATTACTCTTTTAGTCAGCCACTCACCCATTTATTAAACAAAAACAAATCAACTAACAATAACTAATTTCTCTGTTTTTTCTCTCTCTCTTATTTTCTCCCTCTCTCACACACACACGGGACCATATTTTGCTTGTGGTGTTCCAATGACTGTGAGGATGCAGAGATAAATTTTATATATCTTGATCTCAGGATTAATGTAATATATTGGGTGTTTCCAGAGAATTGTATCAAATACCTTCTTCAAAATGCCTCCTAAGAAAGGACCAGAGCTACATGGAATTTAAAGGAAAAAAATGCTCATACAAAACAAAGCTTTTATTGACTCTTGACTGGTTCATCTGAAGTCCTATTATACATTCTTGTATTATACTTTCCTTGACTCTGTTAAAGAAATAATTTATAATTTCTAATTTTCTCCAAGAGATTGGGATATGGAAAAGTTTTCAAAGCAATTCTGAAGATTCAGTAGAATTAAGTGCTATTCTTCATTGTAATTCTCAAATGAAAGTAAAGATTGAACACATATTAAGACTAGGCCATACTTAAATTACTGACATTTCTAAGCGAGGCAGGTACTACTAGAACTATTAATTGCTCACTCTGTATTAAAATGAATTATTTCAACTTGGAAACAGTATTTTTGAAAGAAACTCTGTCTTTTAAACACCATTGTATGAAACAATTAATGTAATCTAGGCCTTTAGATTAAGGAATCCATGAAAATTGTATTATTAAAAAATTCCAAAGATCCAAAAAAATCCCAAAGACACGGAACAAGTTAAAAGTTTATTAAAATACCATCCAAAACTATTTTAAACAATTCACAAACACCATTCAAGATACTTTTTATATGTAAATGAATACATATTTATATATGTAATCTTCCATGTTTACTGTATAATCATCTATATTCATATCTCTATGTATTTTTGATATAGATTTAAATGCACATACAGATAAAAGGATCAGGGAAAACTATAAAAAATGGGATCAACTGAGTGTAATTTAAATACATTAAAAACTAACTTTTAATGAAATTAATAAAAAAAGAACTGAAGTAAAACTAAAGGACATGCTCAACTTCCAGTACACAATTCTTCACAAGACAATAAAATTCTAGAGATGACTCTATGAAGTTGAGATTAGAAGTTGAGATGTTGGCATTGTGAAAATTTTAATTCACAAATGAAGAAATTGACATTTTTTACTTCCTTTGGCCCTATGTTGTTATTGTTATAGAATGGATTTTATACGGTCAAAGTATATACAAATTATATATATTTTTATCATAAATCCCACCATATTAGTTCTCTATTTTAATGGACTAAATTTCCATCAACCATATTTTTATCATATCAAACAGATCAAAATAGCTTTAAAACATCTTTTCTAGTTCATGCATAGGAATAGACATCTATGCAGCTGTGCATTTACCAATTTTATTAAATCATTTAAGTATTTATTAAGTGTGCACTGTATACCAGGCACTGTTCAGATGTAACCAATACCAGAAACCCCTCCTTGAATGAGGTTACATTATAGCCCAAGAAGAGGTAAAATGAGATGGCTAATCAAAAACACTTGGCATATACTTGGCCCTCAAGAAATGTCAGTCTTCTTCCCAACTGGAGCTCTCTTTACCCCAACTTCATTTTGAAAGTTCCATTGCTGATCTCCCTCCTTTTAATCTCTCAGGCTTCCTTCTTAGCATCTACCAATAACTTGGCAATCACTTCTGGCCCTTGGTCTTGAATTGAAGTCTTCATAACTATCTCTTATGCAGGGACCTGGTCTTGTCAATCTACTTCTCTTTACTATTTCTCACATCCTCATTGTTATATACATTTTTTAATATATCAGCAAATGTGGTGAGGGACCCTTTAACTAACTCATTAAATAGATAGTTTGTAGAAAAGTAATAATTCATTAAACGGCAAGGATTTTCTAGGTACCATGTCAGCAAAATGAGACCTACATAGGTTAATGTGACTTTACCTGGGAATAAAAATAGTGGTAGTCTTCAACATGTATGGCACTAGCTTTACTGTGCTTCTAGTTACTAGGCACTGACCCAAACAGTCATGTTATCTGACATAATAAATCTCACAACAATCCTGTGGGGTAGGTGTTTGCGAAAACTGGACAGAGTTACTTGCCTGAGGTAACAAAGCTAGTGGTGAAGTCTTACCTCCAACTTACGAAGTCAAATGGACTTCAGGAGATTTTAAGTATGGCATGAAAAATAGCTAAGAGCACATGAAAGAAGACTAAAAGTTTTTCCTAACAGTTTTGAGGGAGGCAACTTGTTAGCTTAGAATCAAACTATAGGGGCTTGAAGGGGCTTTAGAAAAAAATATAATCCAACTCCTGCTTCTTGTAGATTAAAAAAAAACCAAAAAACACAAATTTAGAGCCTCATAAGTGCTTTGCCTTAGCTTACAATTTACAGCTAACATGTACTTGGGCCTCCTTCCGCTGTGTTCTGGATTTCACCTTTCCTGGACCCCTCAGTCTTCACTTCCTCCTCAGTCTTTTCTCCCCTGCATCATGGTCTATTTTTCTGTTTTGGGCACCTTTCAGCAACACGAAGTATGCTCTAATAGTTCTCATCGTTAAAGTCTGCCAGCTATGGATTCTTTCTGTGTGTGTGCGGTCGCCTATACTCAGGTTGCCAGCCCCTAGCTTTCATTTTTATCGCTAAAGTGAAAAGAGCATACTCTCTCTGCTAAGATGCATTGTCCTGGCTAAACACAAACCCAGAGAATGTACTTTTGTAGACTTGCTTTTCCATAAGCTGTCCACCTCTGAGAAGTGAAAACAGACATTTGTTTTGCCTCCCATCACATTCTTGTGTCCTTAATCCATTTTACTTCAGACTGCTCTAAGTGCCGGAAACAAGTTAACACTTTAGCTGTCAGAAGACTGCAAATGAAGGCTTTCTCTGTGCTGCTCTACTTGGCTGTTCTTCATTTCAAAGCCCTTACACCTCTAGAGCCACGCATGTTGGAAGGTGTCTGTCCTTGAGATCACTGCCTCCTCAACCTGCAGTTCCTCTTCAACCCATTCCAGTCCAGTTTCCACTCACACCAGTCCTCCAAAACTGGTCTCATATCTCCATTTGGTCAATTCCAATAGGCATTTCTTGGCCTTACCTTATCCAAAATCTCAATAGCATTTAGTACATTAAATTACTCTCCTGGAAACACTATCCTTTCTTGATGTTCAATTACACCAAGAAATAAAATAAATACAGGGAGTTTTTAATTCTAGCTCTGCCACTGTTCAGATAGGTCATTTTGATGAATTATTTAACCTGAGACTTGATATCCTAATTTGTAAAAGAGATCTAAAAATAACTTCTGTTCTATTAAATATCTCCAGAAATACTGAGTAAATATTTCTCCATCTATGAATTAAATGTATAATAATATATGCAATAGTAATACATTAAATGGATCAGGCATTATTGTTCTTCATTGATTCTATGTACCTGCAAGAAGATCAGAAAAGAATACTTTAAAGGTAAGCTCATTGTATGTAATATGACTATCACTAGTTCCTTTATAATAGGCCAGGTTTTGATAAGTCCAATTTTGTTCACACTATAGATAATTTCAGAACTTATATGAGAAAGTCAAGTCTCCCCAATATAAATCTTGATAAAGAGTATTTAATAAAGAAGGAAATAATTATATGCTAGAAACTACTACTTAACCAAAGCTTATACTTAGCATTATGATTAAACTTTCAGAGCCTTGGGAAGCTACTATAACATTAAATAGTATAAACTTTGCTTCTTCCTCTCTCAAGATAAAAGCAATTATAATTTGTAAATGGCCATCTCAGTTGGTTTTGAATATTCAGCTTGCAATTACATTCAGCACAAGGTTAATTGGAAGACTGTTTTCCTGATTCAACTTGGATGTTTATGTAATTATCCAATTCTTGTACATGTAATTAATATTAAGGATGCATTTTGTTTGAATGTAGTTCTAATTTTATGACTGAAAAATACCCTACTAAAAAGCAATCTATGTAAATAATGTTATTTGGGGGAAAAAAATCAGCCTTTGACTCAACTCACAACATATATAATTTATCCAAGGGTAAAGGTGTGTCTCTTGACTTTTCTGATGTACGTGTGTTTTCAACTAAAAGATTACCAAGTTGTTAACCCAAAGAGGTATCTATTGGAAATACATATGCTTTAAGCATGGTTTTATGGTATATATGGAAGAGACTTCTACCCATGGAAAGCACTGTCTTAACGACCTTTCAAACAGGGACACATTGCCTTGTAGTCTGTGCCAGATGAGTACACAGACTGGCTATTGCCCATTTTCCTGCTGTGGTTTTTACATTGTCCTGGTGCTCTGGGATCATTCGTAGATGGGACCATAATGAAAGTTACCACTCGTAGACCTGAATGAGCAATCAGAGCATCTTATCTCATTCCCATGAGTAATTATCTTCAGCTAAATTTCTCCTGTGTTGTTTTATTTCATAATGTTTCTCCACAGCTAGAAGTGGCCCATGTAAACCTGTAATCAAAGCACTGTGAAAATGATATAGGTTATGCTACTGGCATGACACCATAGCTAAGTTGTCTGCTCATCCAGTAATTTATATACAAATAAAAAGGTTAATCAGAAATGATTTGCAGTATACTTACCACCTGTAATATGATAGGCATTTGTTATAATAAACAAGTGAATAGTATTACTTTGAATAAAATTTAAATCTAATTTAACATCATATGCAGTTGGTTCAGGGTCACTTGAACTTACATACTGGAAGCCATTATCCTTATAATTTCAGGGCATCATTTACAATCCAGATGGCAAGAAAGTTAAATATGTCTTTTGTACCTTCCAAACTCTGCTGGGCTTTTAAAATGGCCTATTCTATCATGGTTCGGTATTAATATTGCCTTTCAAATAATTGCTTCTCTTAAAATAGATCAACATTCAAGGAAAATGTCATAAAATAACATGGATAAAATAATTTATTCTTGGAAAATCATTTATGAAAATATCCTAAAATGTTTTGACGAGTTGATCATTATTGAACAGTGGCCATGAAAAGGCCTATCAGAGGAGATTTTTTCTAATAAAATTGCTGGACATTTTTTTATAACAAGCCAAGAAATCAAGCATAGAAGAACCCAGTGCTAGAAAAGAAAGTAAAATATACAGAATTCAAGAGCTCATACTGCACTGGCCATCACTTGAGTCTTATAAGCCAGACACAAAACAAACCTGTAAGGCAGGCATTGTTTCCCCTATTTTATGGGTAAGAGAAAAGAGACCCAACTGATCAAGATCACAGAGAGAAAAATAGCAGGGCTTGGAATAAGCTGTATTTCACACCTTAGCACACACCGTTTCTAAATGCTAAGTTGCTGTCTGTAAAGGTTCCCTGAAGCAAAACTTGATACTGATATTGATATTCCCTGAATATCAGATTCTAGGCTTTTATGAGAAGACATGGATTTTAAAGTAGAAATACATGATAATATCCTGCTATTATTTATGAGCCAAACTACTCCTTGATCAAAGTAGGTTCTACTGAGTTTATTTCTGTTAGAAATACTCTATTCGATGTATTTGTGTTAAGTTTGCAAGATCTGACATGAAATCTAGATGGAATAAATTGTATTGAGAAGAGTAAAAATTATCTAAGGCAATGATGAATAATTCCTGCAATCAAAATTCTGAGAATTGAAAAGTACTGAAGAAAAATATTGAAACTATTGTTTAAGAGCACAGTTAACCACAAGAGTCAGCTTCATCATTACTATAACGTTTCACATATTATCACAGTGGTATATTTTAGCTCATCAGTAAAAACTTAAGTGGTTAGACAGAATGGCAATTGTCTGAAGAAACCTTAATATGTGATGGGTAGATAACAGCAATAATGGTCATTGGAGAGGAACCTTAGGATCTTAGGGCAAGCTTCCTCATAATGTATGAAATGGTAGACATTTGAGATTTCCTATACTGGTGACCTGAAATTTTATACTTTGGGACAGCCTAACAATGGGAATAATCCAGAACATCAATAATTAAACTTATTAAATACAGAAAATAAACTTGATTTAGATGTTTCCAGAACAGAATGGTCCTGAGGTCCTGACTTTGATACAAACAGAAAATTAATAGACAATGAAGGATCTAAAATGATAAGATGATTCAGTAATATCCAAAGCAAATTGTGATCACAGTTCAGAATAATTAAAAAGATGACCACAGATAGGACATAGGTAGTAGTAATAATATCTATTCTAGTCTAAAAGCTAATGAAGGGTCTAAGGAAAATACAGTGGATTCCTTCAAAGGACTATCAATAATATAGCCAAAAATATAAAAATCCATATTTTTTGCTGTGAAATATATCAGTTTCCACAGTTTTCCCTTCCCATTTTGTCCTAATACATACACAGTTTGACCTAATTTTTGAGAAAAATTTCCTCTATAATCCCACTGGAGCCCATAAAGCCAAAATCAGAGAAATGCACATGATTAAGTGAATTAACATCAACGCATAAAAATGCACTGTTTTACAGGAACTAGGGACAAGGAAGAAAGATAAGAATAAAACATCTATATTAGATCCTGATTTTCTATTTCCCACTTTATCAAATCTGTGACCCCTTGAAATAACTGTTCACGCCTTGTCTAGATTATTTCAGCAAATGTAGGAACAAGCAGATAAGAAGAGTCCGCAGTTCAGCAGGATGCTTAGACCATTGTCCGTCTTCTTCCACTGTTTGAATTACTTAAGATGAAGTAAAAAAATTTAAAAAGTCAGCATATTTTAAAGTTAGTACTACTGTCTTCTGCATATTTCCCCAAACTAAAATAGGTCTCTCAAAACAGATCTCAAGCTTCCCAAAGGATAATGTTTACATACATATACATGCATGTACATATACACACATATACACATATTACTTGCTTGAAATAGGTTGCATAGAAAGAGCTATTATATATTCTTTTTCAAGGAGAGTGAAAAAAGACACATTTTGTGACATTGTGCTTATTAATAAGCCTTTAAATGGAATCCCCACCTTTTGTCCCTTTGCATTTACAACTCATTAGCAAACACAAAATGTCCACTTGATGGTAAAATATGGAATCATGGCTGTTGCAGCAAAACACAGGTTCTTTTTTCTAAATCTTTTAAATTCATTCATCTCCACTCATACCAGAGTTTATTATGTCAGCATTTCCCAAACATGGCAACACGTTAGTCATGTATAGAGATTTTTGAAAGAACTGATAGCCTGGTCTCATACCAGACTGTTGGAGTCAGAATGCCTGGGATGCAGCCTGGACTAAGAAACAAGATACTATGTGATTCAAATTGCAGCCAGGTTTAAATCACATGTATAGGACCTTATTAGCACTTAATATTGGCAACTGTTATCATAAGAGTTGATGACTTTACTATGGTTGCTAAAACTCATATCACCTTTCCCTTGTGTTTCCCTGACTAATGTATCACCTCTAGCTGTTTTTTGCTCCTTGGGACATTTAAATGACTCTTCTGAGTTTTTCCTTAGTAGTTTTCTTGTTTCTGTTCACTTTGCCTCCCAGTGGGAGCTTATTCAAATTTCAAATCATTTCAACAGAAAAAGGAACAATTATCTTCTGAGGTGATGGATTTATGGACTTAATTATGGTGAATCCTGAGAAAAATCTTACCCTTTCCTTGCAATAATATATATAATATATGTGTTACATATGTTATATGTATATCATATATACAATGTATGTGTATATATACATATACAATATATAATGCATATATGCAGTGTGTATATATTGTATGTATATGCATATATGCACACACATATCTCACAGAGGCCTGAAATGAGCAGTCTAAGGCTTCAGTCTTATTAAACAGAAATGAATAGTTTGGTCTTATATTTCTTATGTAAATATAGTACATGCATCCTCAGATTCTATCTCTTTGTCCATCTGCCATATTTACATGTATAAAGGTCTAGTATTGCACTTAAAGCAAGCCAAAACTGAAATGGAAATTTAGCCCATATTATTCTGCTGCAGGTCTTACTCAATCCTCATATCCCTTTTCCCTACTGCCCCATCCCATTTAAATGAAATGAGTTTTGCTAGTGTATTTTTCTCTGTACAAAAATTATAATGGAGACACAGGAGGGAAAAAGCAACCACCCAAAATTAGACATACATTAATAATTTCTATACAATCAGGCTTGAAGTACATTTTAGGAGAGCAGTATCAATCCCAATCTTTCCACAATGGAACAAATTATTACTTTTTCAAAGCTATCACTTTAGTGAGTTAGTGAAAAATTCCCTCACCACATTTGCTGATATGTTCAAAATTATGTATTACAAGGCAAGATGTGAGAAATGGTGAAGAAAAGGAAGTTGACAAGACCAGGTCCCTGCGTAAGAGACAGTTATAAAGACTTCAATGACCCTTATGTGAAGGGTCAGAAGTGATTACCAAGTTGCTGTTGGATACTAAGAGAGCCGAAGAGATTGGGGAAAGGGATATCAGCACCAGAACTCTCAAAATGGAGTTGGGGTAGAGATCAAGACAGGAAGGAAATTGACATTTCTAGAGAGCCAAGTATATGCTTGTGTTTTTGATTAATCATCTCATTTTACCTTTGTTCCTGGGCTATAATGTAATCTCCTTCAAGGAAGGGTGATTTCTAGTATTGCTTACATCTGAACAGTTCTTGATATATGGTGAACACTTAAAAAATATTTGAATGAATAAATGGATAAATGTACAGCTGCATGAATGTCTATTCCTACCTGTGAACTAAAAATGATACCTGATGGAAATTTAATCTAAAATGAGTTTATTGGGTATTCCATATTTTTATCTGGCAATCAGGGAGGGGTACCAGTATTATCTACTATAATGACAAGAACACTCCACATTAGCTGGAGATCATGGTATGCTGGCATTATGCAAAAAACAGTCATATTAGTAGGCAGTAGAATATTATTAAAGAGGATCAGTATAGAAACTCACCAAAATGTTCAGCAAAAAGGTAGAAGGAAAACATGACAGCAGAGATCCAGATAAAACATTTAGGAATTGAAATTCAGTCCCATGGAAAACTTTTGTAACAAATCATCGCTTTATTCTCATAAAAACTCTGAATAGGGATTCAGACAGCAGTGAAAAATAAAAGCTTGATCATAAATTTTTCTATTTTCAAGAAGTAGGCTGCAACCATAGAGTGGGACCAATATCCAGAGGGTTTTGGGGCTAAGATCTTAGCACAGAACTCCTTGACTTATCCTGATGAGAAACAGCTTAGGAGGTAAGGAGATGTAGCTGAAGGGCCTGGAAAACTGTGGTCATGATGAAGGTGGGTGTCGATATGAACCCAAGAATAAATTTTCATGGACGTAAGATTTAATTTCAGCCATACTTGGGTTCTTTTGTATATTTATCCTGATCACATGCGGCATTCTAAGTGAAGAGAGTCTGAAATATAAGTTTAAGGTGTCCACCCTCCTTGGGGTTGAAAGGCATGCTACTGGAGTCCTGAACTAGGTGGGAAGTGAGTCGCTGGGCAGTAACTGCCACATTCCTTTGCTCCTTTCGATCGTCACCATCTTAGTCCAGGCTTTCAGCACAGATTAGTGAAACAACACACAACAGTCCTTCTGTCTCCTGTCTTTCAATCCTGCAACACATTCTTCTTTAAAACCTTATTTGAGGACATATGTCTGCTTGGATCATTTTATTTGCCCCAAATATTTTTTCCTCATCTTGATTCCTAGCTGAATATTATTAAATACTTTTATACTAACTTCAACTTACGATTACTTCTTCGGGAGACTCTCAACCAGGACTCCCTCTACTCTACAGTAGATTTCTTTTCTTCTACATCTTTTACCTTGTAATGTTATCATACACTCCCCGATGCTGATAAAAGCTCCCTAAGGGCACAGGTTGTATTTTATTACTTAATGTACTCCTAGTATCTAAGTCTGTACATGACAAATACATTCAATTCATAAAAGGAATACATTAGGCTTTCCATTTCTTTGGTGTCCCCTCAATCATGAGCATAATGACAGGTTTCATAGATTCGATGTAGTAGATGCGATAGATGGTCCATCATGTCCCCATGGTCTTCTTCTCTTACAGATGGTTCCCGTATAGGCCAGTAGCTTCCTGTGTCTTTCTGCCTACGGGTATTTATTCTCTGGCATCAAGTATGCTTAGCACTTCTGTAGGGTAGCCTGGAAGTTCTGAAGGGTTAATGCTTCACTAGAAATTCTAAACCAGTGAAGAACAAAAGTTGGTGGATGAATGTTCCAACTTCCTGTTAACTTTTCAGTTTACCTCTCAGTGGAAAAATCCTTAGACATATTTCATAAAGTCTCTCAGAGGTTTGTAAATAGAATTTTTCCTATGCTGCCCACAGAGAAAAACTTCTCAACAAAGCACTCTTCATTGCCTGTCCTTCCTTCCCTGTTTCACTTCCATACTCATCTAGAATGCTTCCTGAATTTGATTCCAAAATAAACTTCTTGAACCCATATTCTTGTGTCAACATCTGCTCTGTGAAACCTCCAAATGTAGACAATTAATAATGTGCTCATTCAGTGTAATCCTTATTGACACAGTAAAGAAACTCCACAAAGTTTAACCCATCACTAGGAAATCCAAGACTGCGTCTGACACATAATAGATTGTTAATAAAATGTTAATTGCCTTCTTTCACTTTTTGGTTACACTTCATCCACTTAGATTAGATAAGATATACAGTTAAAGATGATGGAAGAGTGCCTTTTGAGTTTTATGATTTGTTTTGACACTAATTTGTACTTCCAAATTAGGATCTAAATTTTTAAATTGTTTTTTAATTGAAATACAGTTGATATATAATGTTATATTGGCTTCAGGTGTACAGCATAGTGATTCAATTATATACATTGCTAAATGCTTGCTGTAATTGTAGCTACCAACTGTCAACATACAAAATATCACAATATTATTAAAAATATTCCCTATGCTGTATTCCCCTCCCATGAATAATTCATTTTATAATTAGAATTTTGTACCTCGCTGTCCTCTTCACCTAATCTATGCATCCCATTTTCCTCTCCTATGGCAACTGCCAGTCTATTCTGTTTTTTTTTTATAATTTATTTCTTGTTTGTTTGTTTATTTTGTTCTTTAGATTCCACATCTAAATGAATCACATGGTAATTGTCTTTGCCTGGCTTATTTCACTTAGCATAATACCCTCTAGGTCCATCCATATTGTCAAAAATGGCAAGATTTCATTATTTTATATGGCTGTGTAACATCCATTGTATATATGTACCACATCTTTATCCATTCATTCATCTATTGATGGGTACATAGGTTGCTTCCATATCATGGCTATTGTGTATAATGCTGAGATAAACATGTATCTTTTTGAATTAGTGATTTTATATTCGTTGGGTAAATTCCCACAAGTAGAATTACTGGGTCATATGGTATTTTTAGTTTTAGTGTTTTGAGAACATCCATACTGTTTTCCATAGTGGCTGCTCCAATCTACCTCCCCACCAACAGTGTAGGAGGGTTCCCTTGGCTCCAGACTTCACTAACACTTGTTATTTCTTATCTTGCTGGTGTGAGCCATTCTGACTGGTGTGAGATATCTTACTGTGATTTTGAATTTGCATTTTCCTGGTGATTAGTGACATGGAGCATCTTTCATGTGTCTGCCATTTATATGTCTTTGGAAAAATATCCATTTGGATCCTCTGGCACTTTTTAATTGGATTGTTTTTTTTCCTTTGGTATTATATTGTATGAGTTCTTTATATATTTAGGATATTATCCCCCTATCAGATGGATCATTTGCAAATATCTTTAATTATAAAAAAATTCTTATATTTCATAGAAGTTTCTTTGAACTATTTTCAAGTTCTTTCTGTTAGAGTAGTCCTA
The DNA here is from genome assembly GCF_040802235.1 of Manis javanica. Taxonomy (NCBI): domain Eukaryota; kingdom Metazoa; phylum Chordata; class Mammalia; order Pholidota; family Manidae; genus Manis; species Manis javanica. The sequence goes on from NC_133157.1 coordinate 189,645,644, forward strand.
TCAATGAAGTTCAAATATGCAAAACATAGTATAACTTCTAGTAGAATTATGAGTAACTGATGAAAACATCCACATCAAACTTTATATCTACTGATATTCTCTATGCATGGAAATCCTAGGCTTTCCACTGATAACATTTTCATTCTTGGTGAAAAAAACCTGGGTATTTTTAGGAGAAAATGGCAAAAACTTAGGGTGCATCCTTTCTGTTTTATTATTACTAGTTTCTATCACTGGTAATTGCAAAATTTGTAAAGAATATTGTGGAGGAGGCACAGCCAAGCCAGCACTGTTGCACTTAGTATTTTTAGTATTTGAACTATATTTTATCAACTGTTTTGATATGTATAATCTCCTAACTTTGTAAATAGATAGGGGTTGTTATTATTTGTATCTCTATTCTACAAGAGAAGAAATATAGCGCAGAGTAGTGTGAATAAAATTGCAATACTTCCAGAATCTCTCACCTGGCCTTTGTACATCTCCTTATCAATAGGTAATTACAAGGGTGCGTGAGGGCATATCTGGACCAGACAGGTTGGGTGAGGTCTCTTCTTCTACAGCCGGGGGAGAGACACGGGAGAGCAGAAGTGGATGACTGCTTATAGGCAATAAATGGGTTTCTACCACTTTATTTCTCCCTTTGACTGATTTCAGTTTCAAAGGTATTTTGCCCTGGGATGTTTCCCCCTGGAGTACAAGTAGCTAAATACTTTAATCAGAATCATACAGCTTATATGTAATGGACTAAAGCCCCAGCTAATGTCTTCTGAATCACTCCAAAACTCTTCCATACTGTCACACAAAAGACAAAGATAATTTTGGTGCTTCAGTGAATCTAGAAATCTCTTTTAAAAGTCACTCCTTATTCTTAAAAAGGAAAAAAATAAAATGCTGGATCTAGTAGCCTCTGCAACTCTCTTGGAAAAAAATTACTATTTCACAAACCTGTTGACCTATCTGCATTTTACTAACCATAAATCACGTTGTCATGCTGTCATTTAAAAAGGGATTTAAAGTGGTTAATCCATGTTGTAATTACTTTTCTAATAACCGATTGCCCTTACATTCAAGTAAAGCTAAAAGCAGACATTTAAAAACTTTGGTTTGAACAGTCATGTTGAAATGGTGTTTCTAATCAAATAGCATTATGTCTATCGCTGTAAAAGATACACAAGGAAGGAAGACCCACTGGCACCCTAACCCAGCGGATCAGTGAGTTATTCCCTACATAGTTGGGCTATTCTTAGTAGAAATGAAAAATAATAGGAAGGTATAAGACAACTTACCAAAGCAGAATCAGCAGGAGCAGATCTTGATGACTGAACATATAAGAGATAATAAAAACTCAAGAAAAAGTAGAAGACTTCTTCCTCACCAGCATTTATAAAACAAATTATCCTGTCTAATTTCAGATATAACTTTTATATACACAAAATAGAATAAGGTGAAATATGTATGATTTTATTAAGCATGTACAGAATATTGTGTTTAGTGGTTTTGTTGAACTGAAATCTAAACTTAATCTTGTGACTATTAGGAAATAAGAAGAAACAAAAAAAATTTGCATGTTCTATAGAATGCTGGGTGCTACCTATTGCACCTTTCCAGATTATCTGAATCCAGAGTGATTTGTGCATTTCATTGTTTGTTTTTTCATTTATTTTATAACTCTGTAAGTTGTAGAAAACTGATATTAATGCAATTATCATATTCATAGGAAAGCAAATGAATTGTTTTCCAGTGGACATATATTGATTCCCTTTAACCACTGAGTAAGAAGCCAGTTTTGCTTCTATTAACAAATAATTTCAACATTGCTTTATTGCCTGCATATGTGTCTTCTCTTTGGCTTTTTCTCTAAACTAGTTTTTAATGGCTTTGCTGATTAAATAAAATCTTTGACATATGTTCATTTGATATTTGTAGGAGAGTCATGACTTTACTGTTAATTAAAAATTTTTTCTCGTAGCACACCTTTTTTGAAAAAATCCAATAAATTATCATTTCCTCTCAATAACATCTAAATTGAATACGATGGTGACAGCAGGAAAGGGGACTGTGTATATTGAACAGTAACTCAGTGTCAACTTGACATGGACAAAAGATAAATAACATTTCAGAAATGATGAATAAAATGAGCAGTTTGACCAAAGAATGGCACACTTGGTTCTTACTCTACTTCAGTAATTACAGTTTGAATAAAGACAGTTAAATTATTTTTCCCTTTCTTTGCTTTTATGCCTGGAAGAGTACTGTGGTGAATGTATAAACTGCACATATAATAAGGTTGCTGTATGATGCAGGACTGATTCAGTGAGAAAAAGTACAGTTAAGTAGTTGATCGTCTCTTGATAAACTCTGGGTAATTTTGGATTAGATCTTGGCTGCAGTCACAAAGTGAAACCTCTTAAAAATGCAGCTTTTATCACAAGACATGGCATGCTTCACTTTCAATTTTACCTCAAGTGGAAGTTTATTCATTTTTTTTTTTCGTTTTCAAAATAAGGACAAGGAACCAAGTTGATTCCTTTCACTTTTTACCTCATGTGAGTCATGCTGTGGTGCATAAGCATCCTTCACCGCATGACACAGCCTCAGCTGCAGGCTGCTGGAGCCTAACCTAATTACTATCTGTTCAAGTGATTCTGAAGAAGGTATCTTAAAGGTCCCACATATGTGACTTTAGGCTGCCATTTGCTACCTCTAAAATGAAGAGCTTTTAAAATTCTTTCCAGTAAGATATGCACATTGTTAACTGGTTTATGACTGATTTAACTCCCTTAGATACTTACTTATTTACTTATAATCCTCAAATTTCCTTTCCTTTGTGAAATATTCCATGTTGTAAGAGAAAACAAAAGAATTTTGGCTTTATTTGTATTATAGATTAAGTAACACATTTAATAGAATGTTAGTTGCATTTACTTAATAGTATAATCAAATTTTCCTTTCATAGTTTTTTGGGAGGATGGGGAGCCCTTTCTTCTTAGCTCCAGCTTCTTTTACCATAAGCAAAGAGACCTCCCCTTTTCTCTGCGATGGGAAAAATATAGAAGAGAATAATTGTTTCTTTTTCCATCCCTTATTTACTACAAGATTGAAAGAACTAATTGAACTGGTAATGGCTTACTATCTATTAGGTCCTTTAAGCAGTGGGTAACATTACTGTGCCTCAAAAGTAACAGCTGATCTACTCTCTCTTGGATCGACTTTTGAGGCACAGTAATGTTACCCACTGCTTAAAGGACATAATAGATAGTCTCATGCATCCTTGAGATGAACCAAGGCTTCAGCTGCATTTCCTCTGCTGGAGGCAGCCTAGACACCCAACATGTCTTATTCTGATAGTGTCTGGGTTCCTGAGGAAGCTTGCAACAATCCACTCATCTGGCTATAAAACAGCTTTCAAAACTTAGCTCTTTCCATAGATGAATGTCAAAAAGTAGGTTTGCAGCTGGGAGCATGACCCCACCTTGGAGTCAAATCCCGGACATGCTCTCCAACTTAGATTTTTCAAAAAGCTCTATTTACAAAATCCATACATTGATCTCTATTTGGCATCTCATTTCTTGAGAAAAGGAAGGGCAATATTTGAGAGCAGAGCAGAAATATTTGATGTAAAGTTTTTACTATGTATATAATAAACTAATTTGATTATCAGATTCAGGTCTCTTGTTTGGTATTGCCTCACTTTAGTAATTACCAGTATTGTCATTAATGTTATGTTTGACATATTTATTCTGTTAAATCTGACTCCAGTTTGCTCCCTGTTTTGGGGATGGGGGTAGGAAATTCTTTTAGATAGAAAACTATGACTACCTTATTACTTTTTCTTTTCCTATTTCTCTATTTTTTATTAAGGTATCATTGATATACACTCTTATGAAGGTTTCACAAGAGCAACATTGTGGTTACTGCAGCACCCATATTATCAAGTCCCTTGCACACCCCATTGCAGTCACTGTCCATCAGTGTAGTAAGATACCACAGTCACTACTTGTATACTCCGTGCTAAATTGTTTTCCCTGTGACCACACACACCCCGTGTGTGTCAATTATAATGCCCTTCGACCGCTTTTCCCTCCCTCTCCACCTGCCCTCCCCCTCCCCTCCCCTTTGGTAACCATTAGTCCTTTCTTGGAGATGTGAGTCTGCAGCTGTTTTGTTCCTACAGTTTTGCTTTTTTCTTATACTCCACAAATGAGTGAAATCATCTGGTACTTGTCTTACTCTGCCTGGCTTATTTCACTGAGCATAATACCCTCTAGCTCCATCCATGTTGCTGTGAATGGTCAGATTTATTTTCTTTTTATGGCTGAATAATATTCCATTGTGTATATGTACCACATCTTCTTTATCCACTCATCTACTGATGGACACTTAGGTTGCTTCCATTTATTGACTATTGTACTAGTGCTGTGATAGACATAGGGGCGCATATGTGTTTTTGAATCAGGGATCTTGTTTTCTTTGGGTAAATTCCTAGGAGTGGAATTCCTGGGTCAAATGATTTTTCTATTTTTAGTTTTTTGAGGAACCTTCATATTGCTTTTCACAGTGGTTGAACTAATTTACATTCCCACCAGCAGTGCAGGAGGGTTCCCCTTTCTCCACATCCTCCCCAGCATTTGTTGTTCCTTGTCTTTTGGTTGTTGGCATCCTAATTGATGTGATCTCTTTGTCATTTTAATTTGCATTTCCCTGATAATTAGTGATATGGAGCATCTTTTCATGTGCTTTTTGGCAATCTGAAGTTCTTCTTTGGAGAATTTCCTGTTCATATCCTCTGCCCACTTTTTAATCAGGTTATTTGATTTTGGAATATTGAAGTGCATGACTTCTTTATATATTTGGGATATTAACCCATTGTCAGATATGTCATTTATGAACATATTCTCCCATACTGTAGGATGCCTTTTTGTTCTGCTGGTGGTGTCCTTTGCTGTACAGAAGTTTTTAGTTTGATGTAGTCCTATTTGTTCATTTTTGCTTTTCTTTTCCTTGCCTGAGGAGATGTGTTCAGAAAAAAAGTTGCTCATGTTTATATTCAAGAGATTCTTACCTATGTTTTCTCCTAAGAATTTTATGATTGCATGACCTACATTCAGGTCTTTGATCCATTTCAAGTTTACTTTTGTGTATGGAGATAGACAGTAATCCAGTTTCATTCTCTTGCATGTAGCTGTCCAGTTTTGCCAGCACCAGCTGTTGAAGAGGCTGTCATTTCTCCATTATATATCCATGGCTCCTTTATCATATGTTAATTGACCATATATGTGTGGGTTTATATCTGGGTTCTCTATTGATATATGGGTCTGTTCTTGTGCCAGTACCAAATTGTCTTGATTACTATAGCTTTGTAGTAGAGCTTGAAGTTGGAGAGCATAATCCCACCAACTTTATTCTTCCTTCTCAGGATTGCTTTGGCTATTCGGGGTCTTCTGTGATTCCATATGAATTTTAGAACTATTTGTTCTAGTTCATTGAGGAATGCTGTTGGTATTCTGATAGAGATTGCATTGAATCTATAGATTGCTTTAGACAGGATGGCCATTTTTCACAATATTAATTCTTTCTATCTGTGAACATGGGATGTATTTCCATTTATTGGTCTCTTCTTTAATTTTTCTCAAGAGTGTCTTGTAGTTTTCAGGGTATAGGTCTTTCACCTCCTTGGTTAGGTTTATTCCTAGGTATTTTATTCTTTTTAATGCAATTGTGAATGGAATTGTTTCCCTGATTTCTCTTTCTGCTGCCTCATCATTAGTATATAGGAATGTAACAGATTTTTGTGTATTAATTTTGTGTCCTACAATCTTGCTGAATTCAAATATTAGTTCTATTAGTTTTGGGGTGTATTATTTATGGCTTTTTATGTACAATATCATGTCATCTGCAAACAGTGACAGTTTAACTTATCCCTTACCAATCTGGATGCCTTTTCTTTCTTTGTGCTGTCTGAATGCCATGTCTAGAACCTCCAGTACTATGTTGAATAAAAGTGGGAAGAGTGAGAATCCTTGTCTTGTTCCCAATCTTAAAGGAAAAATTCTCAGCTCTTTGCTGTTAAATATGATGTTGGCTATGGGTTTGTTTTACATGGCATTCATTATTTTGAGGTACATGCCCTCATGCCCTCTATACCCAATTTGTTGAGAGTTTTAATTTTGAATGGATGTTGAATTGTATCAAATGCTTTCTCAGCATCTGCAGAGTTGATCATGTGATTTTTGTCCTTTTTGTTGATGTGGTGAATGATATTGATGGATTTTTTAAATATTGCACCACCTTGCATCCCTGGAATAAATGTTACTTGATTATGATGTATGATTTTTTTGATGTATTTTTGAATTCAGCTAATATTTTGTTGAGGATTTTTTCATTTATGTTCTTCAGGGATATTGGTCTGTAATTTTCTTTTTGTGTGGGGTCTTTGCCTGGTTTGGGTATTAGAGTGATGCTGGCCTCATAGAATGAGTTTGGAAGTATTACCTTCTCTTCTTCTTTTTGAAAACTTTGAGGATGGGTATTAGGTCTTCTCTAAATGTTGGTAAAATTCAGCAGTGAATCCATCTGGCCCAGGGATTTTGTACTTAGGTAGTTTTTTGATTACCAGTTCAATTTCATTGCTGGTAATTGGTCTGTTCAGATTTTCTGTTTCTTCCTGGGTCAGTCTTAAAAGTTTTTCTTTTTCTAGAAAGTTGTCCATTTCTTCTAGGTTATTTAATTTGTTAACATAATTTTGCATAGTATTCACTAAAAATTCTCTTTATTTTTCTGATGTCCATAATGACTTTTCCTTTCTCATTTCTGATTCTGTTTATGTGTGCAGAATCTCTTTTTCTCTTGGTAAGTCTGGCTAGGAGTTTATGTATTTTGTATATTTTCTCGAAGAACCAGTTCCTGCTTTCATTGATTCTTTCTATTGTTTTATTTTTCTCAATTTTATTTATTTATGCATTGATCTCTATTATGTCCTTCCTTCTACTCTCTTTGGGCCTCATTTGTTCTTCTTCTTCCAGTTTTATTAATTGTGAGTATAGACTTATTATTTGTGATTGTTCTTCTTTCCTGAGGTAAGCCTGTATTGCAATATATTTCCCTCTCAGCACAGTCTTCACTGCATCCCACAGATTTTTGTGCTGTTGAGCTTTTGTTTTCATTTGCCTCCATATATTCCTTGATCTTTCTTCTAATTTTGTCATTGATTCATTGACCATTTAGGAGCATGTTATTAAGCCTCCATGTGTTTGTGGGCTTTTTGTTTATTGTGCATGATTTATTTCTAGTTTTGTACTTTGTGGTCTGAGAAATTGGTTGGTACAATTTCAATCTTTTTCAATTTACTGCGGCTCTTTTTGTGGCCTCATGTATAATCTATTCTTGAAAGTGTTCCATGTGCAATTGAGAAGAATGTGTATCTGCTGCTTTTGGGTAGAGTGTTCTGTAGATGTCCATTAGGTCCATCTGTTCTAATGTGTTGTTCAGTGTCTTTGTCTCCTTCCTTATTTTCTGTCTGGTTGATCTGTCCTTTGGAGTGAGTGGTGTGTTGAAGTCTCCTAAGATGAATGCATTGCATTCTATTTCCCCCTTTAATTCTGTTACTATTTGTTTCACATATGTAGGTGCTCCTATGTTGGGTGCATAGATATTTATAATGGTTATATCCTCTTGTCGGACTGACCTCTTTATCATTGTATAATGTTCTTCTTTATCTCTTGTTACTTTCTTTGTTTTGAAGCTTACTAATCTGATACAAGTACTGCTACTCCTGCTTATTCTCCCTATTATTTGCATAAAATATATTTTCCATCCCTTCATTTTTAGTCTGTGTATGTCTTTTGGCTTGAAATGAGTCTCTTATATGCAGCATATAGATGGGTCTTGTTTTTTTATCCATTCTGCAACTCTGTTTCTTTTGATTGGTGCATTCAGTCTATTCACATTTGGGGTGAGTATTGATAGATATGTACTTATTGCCCTTGCAGGCTTTAGATTCATTGTTACCAAAATCCAAGGATCGCTTCCTTACTATCTCATCTTCTATCTTTAATTGCTTATTCCTTTATTTCAAGCATAATCTAAAGGTATTTTTTTGTCTCCCTGCGATTTTCTTCTTCCTTCTCTGCTCTTTACATATTAGATGTCATATTCTCTACTCTTTGTGTATCCCTTGACCAGCTTTCTGAGTAGTTTACTTAATTTTGTATTTGCTTAGTAATTACTTAGTCTTATATCTTTACTATGGGTTCATTTTCTCTGGTAACAGCTATTTAGCCTTTGGAGCATTTCCATCTAGAGCTGATCCTTAAGATACCTTTTGGAAGTGCTTTAGTGGTGGTGAATTCCCACAATTTTTGCTTATCTGGGAATTGTTTAATCCCTGCTTCAAACTTAAGTGATAGTCTTACCAGGTAGAGTATTATTTGTTGGGAGCCCTTCTGTTTCATTGCATTAAATATATCATTCCACTCCCTTCTGACCTGTAAAGTTTCTGCTGAGAAGTCTGATGTTAGCCTCATGGGTTTTTCTTTGTATGTAATCTTTTCTCCCTCTCTGGCTGCTTTTAATACTCTGTCCTTATCCTTTATGTTTAGCATTTTAATTAATATATGTGTAGGTGTTGTCTTCCTTGGGTCCCTTGTGTTGGGAGATCTGTGCAACTCCATGGCCTGAGATACTATTTCCTTCCCCAGATTGGGGGAATTTTTGGCAATTACCTCCTCAATGACACTTTCTGTCCCTTTTTCTCTCTCTTCTTCTCCAGGTACCCCTATAATGTAAATATTGTTCTGTTTGGATTGGTCACACAGTTTTCTTAATATTCTTTCATTTCTAGAGATCCTTTTTTCTCTTTGTGCCTCAGCTTCTTTGTATTCCTGTTCTCTAACTTCTATTTCATTTACTGTCTTCTCTACCTCATCTAATCTGCTTTTAAATCCCTCCATTGTATGTTTCATTTCATATACTGTATTTTTTCAAAGTTTCTAACTCTTTCCTGAATTCTTCCCTCAGGTCTTGAATATTTTTCTGTAGCTCCATAAGCATGTTCATGATTTTTATTTTGAGATATTTCTCAGGAAGATTGGTAATTTCAGTTTCACTTGGCCCTCTTTTGGTGTTTGTGGGATTTTGGTTTGTACCAGGTTCTTTTGATGTTTCATATTTGTAATAAATAAATAGAATAATGACTTTGTGTAGCTGGTGCCCTCTAGTATCAAGAAGTTCTACTCTCTGGAGCTGTTCAGCACCTAGAGTGATGGCGGGGGTTGCAGGCGAGTGGCTCTGGTGGCTCTCCAGAGGAAAAATCACTTTCCTGTTTCCTGGCTGCAGTGCCTTTCTCCACTGCCAGCGTCAGTGGTCTGAGTGCACAGGGAGCAGCCTCTATGCTATGCCCCTGTAGCTGCTGTAGGCAGGGCCACCCTCCCACTGGCCTGGTGCAATGGTTGGGGCAGCAGGTTTGCTACCTGCCATCAGCCATGAGGAAGGAGCAGCAGGCTGTGTATCATGGTGGGGTTCTCAGAGCTGCATGGCCAGCCAGAGGGATGAAGCGTCTGAAGCTTCTTTAAGTTCCCAACCTGCAGGGCTGAGTGACCCAGAACAATTTTGTCCACCTGACCTTTCTCCTGAATAACAAGCTCTATGCAGTTCTTGGCCCTTTAGCAGCCGTCTCACTGTTGAGAAGTCTCTGAGTAACCACCTTTCTTTTGTCCAGAGCAGCTGTGAGTTGGGGTGGGGGAAGAGTTTGGGTCTTGTCAGATCACAGCTTTGCTACTTTACCCTTTCCTGTGAGATCTTCTCTTTTTCCCAGATGTAGGCAGTTTGTCATAGTCTTCTTTCCTGTTGCTCTTTCAGGATTAGTTGTATTCGGTATATTTCATATTATATGTGGTTTTGGGAGGATGTTTCTGTCTTACTTCTCATGCCACCATCTTTAATCCCTTTTTTTATGCCTCCATTATTGAACACTACAATAGTTTATAAATCTAGACCCTTGAAAAATGCCTGTAGATGATTCAGTAGTTATTCCAAGCATAGCCTGTTGGGCAGTGCAAACACTATATTTTGAGTTAGCTTTATTAAAAATTTTGTATACTGTGTCCAATTCAAGATGACAAATTGAGCATAAGAATTTGACTCCCATCTTACAAGAGACCTCATAAAGAGATGATGGAGGAAACTGAAAAAGTAGAACAGTGAGGTGAGCTAAAGAGGGGATACTAGTGATAATTATCAACACATTTCTGGAACATCAGAATTAAATGGGAGTGTTAAAGGATGAATCAGTAATGAGGTCACAGCCTAGAAAAGTTGTCATGGGGACTAGGGTAGAAAAAGTTACTGATCATGTGGGTAGAAACACAGAGACTTTAGATCAGTTTGCACAGTGACAGCCCCTGGCCAAGTCGAGTCCACTGTCTTTTTTTGTAAACAAAGTTTGATTGGAGCACAGCTACTTCTACTCATTTTGTGTTTTCTTTGGGTGCTTTCAGGTTATAATGGCAGAGGTAAGTCATTGTAACTAGAACCATTTGGCCTTCAAAATATTTTCTGTCTGGCCTTTCACAGAAAATGTTTGCTCAGAATGGAATGTTGCATAGATGACCAGAGAAATGGGATTTAAAAAGAGATTAAGTGGAGGTTGGTAGGGTGTTAAACATCCACCTTACCTTTCCTCTTCTGGTTCCTTATGCTGTGAAAAAGTGAAAACCCATTCAAGACTGGAAAGGTGAAAATTAGCCCAAATTGAAAAAGAAAAAAGCACCTTGTCATTATTCAGGCTCCTAGAGCAAACATACAGCTAGCTGCAAAGTTAAACGAAAGTAGTTTCACCTAAGAAAATACAGCTGTAACAATTTTTTCTTTGAGTACTGCTTTCTCACCAATATGCATCTACCAGTTTTGCAATTTTCACTTATTACTCAGGAGACTGAATTGCTAAGTGTCCCTCACCTGATGACAGCAACTGCCTAGTTAATCCCACTTCTAAGCCTGACTCAAAAGAGCAACCAATCCAGAACTGATGACTAACTCCCTTAGCTCCTCTTCAGAGTCCTTCAGTGAAAAGCCAAACCTCACAAAAGATTCTCCTTGCTCAGCAGAATTCCCCTGGAGTGCATTCCCTTGTCAAAAATCAACAGATCACAATTTATCAGACTATAGACTTGTTCCTGTCTTCAGTAGCTGATTAGACTTTCTATAAATAAAAAATGAACACATGTCAAAGATAATTAATGAAGGAACCAATAAATTTATAGGGGGACAATTTAATTTAAAAAATATGCTAGTATAGGACTGCAGGCTAGCTACACAACTGGTTAATGTCCATCCAGGATGGACATTAACTACAATCTCTAGAATAACCTGTTCTATCTGTACTGAACAAAAAAAATTAACCTCTGTCCTAAGAATTATAAACAACATAGTCAATAAAGTATAAGTCCCAGGAATGCACTACAAGAATACTTAACAATCTTCCTTTTTTAATTTTCAGATAATTCCTATACGGTAAATCAGAGTAAGCATAGATTATCTCCCTCTCCCAAGCAAAATATTGGTAGCTTTTAATTTTTAATTTTTTTTAGTTAACTAGAAAAATGTCTTAGAAGAATGAAGGAATCTATTTTGCTACTAACATTCCAGAGTCAGCCCCACTCAGACTTTCTAGTATTTGTAAGGTTTACTCTAAAATGGCTAGATTTTGCCTTCTAACCTTAAAGCAAAGTTGACAAGTGATCAACTATCCATATATGCAGAGATCCCAGTCTGCATCCTCATTTCCTGTTCTAAATATAAATATCACAAAATATTTCAAGGAAATCTTAGAACAAAAGGTAAATATAGGTAAAACAGAAAAACATTTTTTTCTAACCCAGGAAAAACCAGAACACAAGCTGTTTCTAGCCTAAGAAATGCTCAGAGATTCTAAAAGATTCTGCACCGTAAAGTAAGAACAGAATACTAACAAAAGGGGAAGTAAAACAAGAAAGAGCTTTTGGACATTTAAAATATATTGCCAGAACATCATTCAGAAGAAAATTTAAGAAAAATGTAAACACCCAAGAATGCAGAATAAAATGAATTTAGTTTGCCAACACCTGTTCACTGATGATTGTTATATGAAAGACCCATGACAAAAAATTCAACATCAGTTCATAATTTTATGGGTTATATCCTTGAAATGTTTGCAAATGTATATATATATTGTCAATTTAAATACCTAGCACTGTATTATATGTTTGAACATCACTAAGAATAGATCTTAAAAATTCTCATCACAAAAAAGAAATTGTAACTATAGAAGTATTAAATAAATAGATAAATACCCAGCAATATAATAACAAGTGTTGATTACTTTGCTCCTATAAGTTCTGCACAAGTTGCTCTGTGTGTAGAGTGAGGGACTTAACATAAAAAAACAATAAAACATCAGAAACCTCTAAACAGAGGCATAATTTGTGAGCTGTCTAGCAGCTCAGCTCTATACACAGATCACTTTTTATAAACCAAAAAAGTCAACCTCAGAAAAATGAACACAAAATATTTCCTACTCTTGCATGAAGCTTCATTGCATCTAATAACACTTAGAAGAATTCAAAAGGAGCAGGAGACATTGACAGTAATGCTCTCTGAGGCTCTGACGATGATGAATGACAAATCTTTATGTAAATGAGCCTTGGCATGCATATTGCAGGCAGTCTTATTTGTCATGCACATAGCTTCTTTCCCTCAAAAAGAGCAAGAAGGCAAGGCATTAAGATATTTTTCTCCAGCTGCACAGATGTTTCTGGAAAGCTTTCCATGGACAGGGACATGGTGTAAAACTGAGATAGAATATAAAACTCAATGAAATGTCACCATTGGTGAATGAAGATAAGGACTTCCAAAAACATGGCTAACGGATAGATACCTAAGGCTTTTCTCCACTCATAGAACTGATACAAAGGGTATTTAATTAGCGTGCCTGGGTTATAGATCTGTTAATCACCATGATTCACAGGTTAAATTAAAATTAACAATACTGTGCAATTGCTCATCTGCCCAAAGAACACAGCTGTAACCAACAATAAGGACGAAAAACAACAAAAAAGAACGGAAATGGATGATTTGGGGATTAATTGCATGCCTTGGGTTTTCATCTTCCAGTCTCTAACATCCTTCTTACTGTTTTCTTTAGTGGGCAAATAGATATTTTTCTTTCTTTTCTTAGGATATAGCAACTGCAGCTGTATCTTCCTTTTGGAGAAAGCCACAAAGGAGGTTTTAGGAACTTGCTAATCACTCTACCAACAGAGTGAATATTTATCAACCGTCAGCATTCTTTACCAAAATTAAGCCAAAGAAAGGGCCAGAGCCAACTTTTAGTATTTTTATCTTGTTTCTGATAGTGCAATATGTTAATTGCATTAATTTAAAATATTACTAAATTTGAAATAAAATAAAAGACAAATCCAGACATATTCAGCTTTTGAAGACTTAAATAGTAATCTAGACTCTAGTAAATCAGTATGATACCCTTTGGACCATTAAATGTGATCCCTAATACCTTTGGATCAGATAATTCTATGAGAAACTAATGAAAAAACAATGAATTCTCACCCCAAACAAAGTCACTAAGGAAATTAACATGAAAATTCACTTGCATAAATAAGTTCAGTAGGTGTATGTACCCACTAAAATCAATTTGTAGAACAATTAAGAGTATGTGGTTAAAACAAAATCACTTTCTGTGAGTGAAATAACAGTCACAGATATTTCAGTGTGATTATACTAGTAAGTGATACACTGTTAGAGTAATAGATCTTAGCACAGTTTCTGCTAAAGAAAACTTAAGAGTTTCAGGATGCAGTTCTTCAGATTTGTGTTCCACAATTCAGTCTTCCCAGATAATTACTCATTTTTTTCACCATGTATTCTGTTAAGTGTTCAGTCTAAGAAAAAAATTATGAATTCTTTTAATCAAATCTGTCATCATCCACATGTCATGCCTTCCTTTTTTTTCCCCTTCATTAATTATTTTTATTGAAATATAGTTGATATACAATGCTATATTGGTTTGAGGTGTACAACACAGTGATTCAACAATCATATACATTGCAAAATGCCACAAAAAGTATAGTTACCAGCTGTCATCATACAAAGATATTACAGTATTATTGAATATATGCTGTATGCTGTACTTTTCATCCCATGACCTACTTATTTTATAATTGGAAGTTTGTCCCTCTTTATTCCCTTCACCTATTTCAGCCATCTCTACAACTTCCTCTCCCATGGCAGCCACCAGTTTGTTCTCTGTGTTTATGAGTCTATTTCTGTCTTATTTGTTTCATTACATGTAAGTGAGTCAATGGTATTTGCCTTTGTCTTCCTGGCTTATTTCACTTAGCATAATACCCTCTAGGTCCATCCATGTTGTCACAAATGACAAGATTTCATTTTTTCTTAGGGCTGTGTAATAATCCATTGTATGTATGTACCACATATTCTTTATCCATTCATCTATTGATGGACACATAGGTTGCTTCCATATCTTGCCTATTGTAAATATGCTGAGATAAACAGGAATGCATATACCTTTTAGAATTAGTAATTTTATTTTCTTTGGGTAAATTCTCAGAAGTGTAATTGCTGGATCATATGGCATTTGTATTTTTAGCTTTTTGAGAAACCTCCATACTGTTTTTCATAGTGGCTGCATCAATTTACATACCCACCACCAGTGTAGGAGGGTTCCCTTGTCTCCTCATCCTTGCCAATACTTGTTATTTCTTGTCTTTCTGATATTAGTCCTTCTGACCAGTATGGTTTTGATTTGTGTTTTCCAGATGATTAGTGATATTGAGCATTTTTTCATGTGTCTGTTGGCCATCTGTATGTTTTATTTGGGAAAATGTCTATTCAAGTCTCCTCATTTTTTAATTGGAGTATTCTTTTGATCTTGAGTTGTATGAGTTCTTTATATATTTTAGATAATAACCTCATATCAAATATATCATTTGCAAAAATCTTTTGCCATTCAGTATTTACCTTTTCATTTTGTTGATGGTTTCCTTTGCTGTGCAAAAGCTCTCTAGTTGGATGCAGTGCTACTTGTTCATTTTTGCTTTGTTTTCCTTGCCTGGGAAGATACAGTCAGAAAAAATTACTAATGTTGATATTGTAGAGTTTACTGCCTGTCTTTTCTTTTAGAATTTTTATTGTTTTAAGTATTTAATTTAGGTTTTTCATTGACTTTGATTTTGTGTATGCTGTAAAATAGTGGTCCAATATCATTCTTTTTCATGTAGCCATCTAGTTTTCCCAGCCCCACTTATTGAAGAGACTATCTTTACCACGTTGTATATTCTTGCCTCCTTTGTCATATCTTAATTGACCATATAATGGTTTATTTCTAGACTCTCAATTCTGTTCCAATGAGCTATGTGTCTATGTGCCAGTACTATACTGTTTTGATTACTACAGCTTTGTAGTGTAGCTTGAAATCCGGAAGACCTGAAAAACCATAAGATATTAATGAAAGAAATTGAATAATCCACAAATAAATGGAAATATATTCCACACTCATGAAAAGGAAGGAAGAACTAATATTGTTAAAAAAGTCATACTACCCAAAGCAATCTACAGAGTCACTGCAGTCTCTCAAAATTCCAGTGGCATTTTTTTCAGTAGAGCAAATAATTCTAAAATTTCTATGGATCCACAGGAGACCCTTAATAGCCAAAGCAATCTTGAGAAAGAAAAATAAAACCAGTCCCTTCATTTTCCTTCCTGATTAGCAGCAGGACTCATAAGCCATAGAAATAATAAGATGAATTAATAGAAAAAAAATTTATTTACATCATGTTTGATTGTCACATACCAAAAAACAAAAACTCATCTAACTAAATTGATCGCATATGGCTTCTGTATGTACCACTCTGATTAGTTACATATTATTTTGGCAGATAAATCAGAGCTACTTTTCTCCAGTTTCATGAATTTCTTTATGTGAAAAATAAAAGTAAACTACAAAATTTGAATCATATTTAGCTGTATATAATTTTCTCATTTAGCTACACATTTAATAATTGCTTTAGTGTAAAAGAATAGTCAAGTCAGGATTGTTCCAAAGAATTCCATATTTGTCCCTTATTATAAGGAATCATATAAACTACTATATCTCTACCAGATCCCTATCTCAGAAATTCTGAAATAGTTTTGGGTGTAGTAAAAGCTCCCCAGTTGAATCCAACATGAAGCAAAGTTTAAGAACCACTGATAAAAATAAGTTATTTTAAATGAGAATATATGAGCTTATCATATAGTCAGTCTGTCTGTAGCTGGAATTTTCCACATTGCTATATAGTAACTTGAACCAGTGCTTCCTGTCCTTCTAATAACATTGGGTACACAGAAAATAGCACATCTGTGTGGCTAACTGGGGGTAAATAGAGAAGGCTGTATGTAGCAGAAATAACCAGCTCAGACATCTCAGCTGCCCCAGGTGAAGGTAGACCACTCAGAATCAAAGGGGGTTGGAGGTCAGCATCAAAGAACTCTAGTGACCCATTCTGTGCAATTCAAACATTGAGACACTCTGCCTTAATTACATTAAAATGCAGAATCAATGAATATCAAGAAAAATAACTATAAATGAAAGCTTTGATTTTTCCCCTTTTCTTAGAGGCTAGTTGAGTTTGGGGCTTGATTTAGAAGAAGAGTTCATTTTTATAGACTGGGTCAATCCTTGAGTACTGAGGCAGTATCAGGGGATCTCAGGAGGCAAACCTAAGACCAGTTCCTCCTTTGAACTGAGTTCATAGATGTAATCCATTTTTTTTTAATTCAAATCTACAGTCATTCCAGCCCAAGTCCCACCAATAATTATTCTGGGCCTTCTTACTCAAGGCTAGACAAGGTTAGGAATTTTAATTTCCTTGATCTTACCTTAAGCTTTACTATGAAGAAAATATGGAGAACTTAGTAATTGCCAGCTCCTGAACCTATTAATAATGGGTTTAAAACTGTAAAGTCCTAACAATACAAGAAAGGAACAAAAGTCAATTTTTGTTAAAATTACATCTTTTTAATAGGAACAAGTAACATATAGCATATGGAATGGGAATATAAAATAAGAGGCTGATGTTAATTATGCATAATTAAAAACTGTACATGTGGGACTATGACAGAGCAAAACATTTGGCTTCATTTATTTTTGCTGAAAATAATATGAAATGTAGCTTTCAGAATATGACATTAAATCATTAAAGACTGGTGCTAAGGTAAATTTCATATTTTAAAACTTAAAGATGGAAAAATATTTAAATATGCAATAATAATGTTCAAAGGTTTTACTTCGGAAGTGATTTCAAAATCAAATTTCAGAGTTTTAGGGGGAGTAACTTTTAAGGATCTTTTTCCCAAAAACATTGATGAAGCATCATCTATAGTCAGTGTACATTTTCTACCTATACTAAAAACTTAATTAAAGACAGATATATTAATAGAAGAGGGAGAGGAGAGGGAAAAGAAAGCATGTTGAGAATTATTTACTTGCCTCACCTCACAGCCTCTCTTAGACATTTATATCTTTACTCTCTGGAGAGACTACTAACTCACTGAGGCTTCTTTTACAAAGTGTGGACACAAGTTCCAACACAGCAGATTCATTGCAGAAAATGGTACAATGCATATTAGACCTTAAACAATGCTGGACACATTGTTGGTATGTGGTCAAATATCCCCAAGCCATCTATCTATGTGTTTAAAACTAAATTTGGTTTTCCTCCCTACACCAAAGCAACCTTTCATTCGACTCTCCTATTTCTATTCTACCTGCCCAATATTTCTCAGAAGTGGACATTTCTTTCACTTCTCACCATTAGCTCATCAGTTAAGACTTTGGTATTTCACACTGTAGTTACTGTAATGTCTCCCTAATTGATGTTTTTCCTTTCATGTGACCCTATTTGAAAATAGAATGGTTGCAGACATGATAAGTTAAGAAGAGGTCATAGTCCTTTTATAGAGATTACATATGTAGCCAATTACATATTTTAGGGGTGTATGACAAACGTATCTAAGCAGTTTCAGGGGTGGGCCATGAAGGCTCTCTCACATCTTCTTGGCCCACCTTTGTCCCCAGGCTATTGCTGTGTCAACCAGCAGCATGCAGGTGTTGTCATATAGCACCTTGGACTGCACGTCCCTTATTTTCTGTCCAGGCTCGGTATTTGTTGCTCAACATAGGGAGCTAAAAATGTCCACTCAGCTATGCTCTACATGGTGTATCTGGAAGTGCAAGGTAGTCAACACCCTTTTGGGTTATCTTTGACCAATGGGAGATGGGAGTCAATAGCTAAAATTTCCCATATCCGTGTGTAGGGTAAACAATTGTGAAGTGCTTTTTTATATTCCTTTGAGGTTCCCAGAGTGGTAACCAGCTCATTAATGTATCTCTTAATTATCTTTCCTTTCCTTTTTTGTTCCTCTCTATTTCACTAGTTTTCTAGAATTTTTTCCCAAAGCAAACTATTGCAAGAAAGCCAACTTTGTTGTCAGAAAGAACATAAGGTAAGATAGCTGTGGAGTTTCCCCCAGAAATTTGTGCCTGATATTTTTAATGCCATAAAACAAGCACCAAGCATAGCGTCGGGAGCATAGTAGGCATTCAGTAAACATGTTTGTTGGATGAATGAATGCACAACTTTGATCCATGAATGACTGCACATTATATATGTTATAGTTGACTATATATTCAACTAAGATAATATCATGGTAGTGATCCAGGCTGAATTTCTTTGCCTTGCCTACATGAATATTGTGAGAAACATTGTTTTAAAAAAATCAGGATAAGTTGTGTGTCTGGAAAGTTAATAACTCTGAAAACATTGTTAAAAATAAAATCAGGTTCATACTTTTTACTTGTTCTCAGAAAACCATGCAGAATTAGGTACTCAAGTCTACAAATAACCCCTTGAATGGGGCCAAGTGTCTGTCTTGTCTGTTGCCCTTTGAGAGGTAATGTCCTTGATTTCTCAGAGGTTGCTAGGAAACAATTATAGCCATGTGTCTTTTTCAGAACCCTGGGATTAATTTCTCTGGTCCTGCATACTCGAATTCAGAGAAGAGTAGAATCTAATGAGTATAAATTCAACCTCAATTGCCAGTTCCTAGCAGGGTTCCATCACATGAAGCTGAGCGGTTACACCGCAAGATAAATGCTACAAGTAGCCTTTCTGTCACTGTCCTACTCTAACCCCAACTTTCTCTCTTGATGATGTGCAGCATTTTCAGTCTCTTAATGTAGGATGGGAGATAAAATTCTGTTCTCTGGCTATCTAGGAAAACAGCATCCATATAGTATAAGAATGGGTACCCAGCATTGCATTAATTAATCAAGAAAGAAGACGAATCTTCCCATTTATTTTCAGGTTCATGTAGCACATATAGGCTACAAATTTCATTACATACCTGCATATCTGAGAAAGACATTCAGCAGGAAAATAGGGAGAAAAAGAATTACAATCACTTAAGCTTTTTTCTTCATTCAATAATGACTAAAGAGAAAATGTAAGCCAACCAAAACTCTGAAAAGATATTATAAAACAAAGGGAAGGAAAAAGAATGATGAGATATCTCCAGAGAAGACTGTGATTGGGTAATTTTATTTATCAGCTAACTTCCCCTTCATAAATGAAGACAAGGAAAAAGGATCTTTAGATATGCAAGAGTGCAAAACATGTGTTTGTGGACATAACATCGCCCAATGAAAGAAAATGAAATTGGACAGATTTGCCAAACAGCCCTGTGATTAAAACAGTCATAGCCACTAATTAACCACAGGATCCAGCAAAGCACACCATTATTTGTGTCGCAAATGTGGAGAGCCAAGGGCATCAGAGACTTTCTTTAGAAATTATGTTCCTCATTATGTTAAACATCCAAGTCATTGGACCTAAGAAATTACTTGGAGAGTCTTTTTTTGACTCCTTTAAAGATTCCAAATCCTATTACATCTTTCTGGTCAGTATGTTTTCCTCGTCTTTGAAATGGCAATTCAGATCTTCCCTTCTTTGGAACTTCTTGACCTCTTATGGTCTGGGCAGATTATCTTGTTTCCCACTTCACAGAAAAGTATACAAGCCATTGGGATCTATTCCATGTGTGATACCAAACTGACTACCTGTTTGGACCTGGACCAGCCCATCCCCATCTGCCATCGAGAGATGTCTTCCCTTTCCACCTAAGGAAAATCATTCTTGCCAAGAGAGGCAGGTACCTGTCTCCTACCTTGCTGATCTTTTCTTCCACTCTCCCCCTGTACCCGCTCTACTACCTGGAATGCACTAGCCTTGTTCTCCTTTGATGTCTGTGAACATGCCAATCTCTTTCCTGCCTGAGAGCCTTTATAACAGTTCTTCTTTGCCAGAAATATTCTTCCTCATGCTGCTTTCTCATTCAGAGCTCTCAGCTTAATGTCCACAATTGAGAGATGTTCTCTGCAGCAACCATTTCAAAATATTCCTTTCTAAATCTCTTTATTCAATTTGTCCCATTGATGTTAGTTCCTAAATCACTGTCCCTTAACTTTATCTATTTCTGTTATCTTTAATGCTCTTACTGTAGCCAAAGTGGGAAAAGCTCCTATTACCTCTTTCCTAAACTACTATGAAAACGCCAAGCAGGACTTACATGAAAAATATTTTTAGTCATTACTGGAAGGCACTGATTGGTAAGACAGGTGCTGGCAGTAGGGTTGGAAGAGCATTCCAGAGGTGCACCGCCACATCAGGTGCTAACTCTTTGGTTGCTTGAATCTGGCATTGGGTCAGGATTGCCCAAATGGCAGGAGGGTTGAGCACAAGGTAGCAATTACTTCAAGTAAGAATGAAATTGTGTCAATTGTTTAACAATATGTTTGTAAGCTGACTGATGGACACTGGTCAATAACATATTACCCAATCTCGCACATCTAAAGAAAAGGAATCTTAAATAAAAGATACCCATGTGTGCCTGGCATGCACACATATATACACACATACTTGAATTTCTACAGTGCCTACCCAGTTCTTAAATATGCTTAGCTATTCCCCACAACTCCTGGATTATCTGGCCCTTGACTACCTTTTTCATATGATATTGTATCATGATCCTATGGGCTCTTCCCAGTAGAGGCAACCAGGGAACTGAACAATAGCATGCAGTCATATCCCAGATATCTGCAGAGTCCCAGCAGAAGATAATTTTCATTGAAGATCAGCTCAAAGGACAAAACTACAAAGCAGATGAAAATTCTAGTACCATGTGACAGAATACCAAATGAGTGACTATAGATTAAAGTTAACCTGAAATAAAACTGTTTCACTTGGCAAAGTATACTGAAAGTAAATAAAATATAAATACCCTTTGACATGGCAATTCTAATCCTATAAATTCACTGTAAAGAAAGAGAAATATACAAGTTTTACATAAGAATGTTAATGGCAATATCTCTTATAATAAGTGTCACAAAGCTGTCTACCAATGGATGATTAGCAAAGCGATGTATGACTCAACTCTGTAAGAGCAGTAGGCAGCCATTAAAAATGGTTAAGACATGTACAGAAACATGGCATATG
Organism: Manis javanica; assembly: GCF_040802235.1. Taxonomy (NCBI): domain Eukaryota; kingdom Metazoa; phylum Chordata; class Mammalia; order Pholidota; family Manidae; genus Manis; species Manis javanica. Next base: position 189,667,249 of record NC_133157.1, read on the forward strand.
TTTTTTATATTTATCAAGTAGAAAAATCAAATTATACAGTAGAGTGTACAGTGTAATCCCAATTTATAAAGATAGCCAAAACATGTAATTAAATTAGGTGAAGAGATCACCAGCAATCTTTCTATGTTTTTTGTATTTTCCAAATGTGCTACAGAAGACTAGAATTGCCTTTATTATAGGGGGGAAAGCTGATATATTTTATTAAAAAACAGTAGTTTATTATTTTTGAAAAGAGGATGCCAACATACTTTACCGATATTGTGATCTATTATAGAAAGCGCTTTCCTTATGTCTGTAATGCATGGATAAAAGAGATTTTGCTGAACAGAGTGAATACAGCTTTCTGGACTTTTTTTTTTTTCTGTGACTTTTTATGATGATTTAAGATGATGGAGCACACTTTTTTTCCTAAGACCCAAGAGCAATTTTTCTTGAAGATGATTTTATGCCAATCAGTTTTACATACTGGAAGATAAAAATAGGATCAAAACTTATAAAACCAGGCAATATGAAGGGTAGAAAAAAGGTTCAAAGGGTCCTGCTGTAATTTTTCAAAAGAGCACTGTGTTCCATCATAGCCTGTCTCCATTAAAAAGACCTATGTGCTTAGCTTCCCCAAAACTTTCAGAACTTGGTATGAATTAAGGAGATATGCAATGACATCTGAAAATAATGTCAAGCTAAGAAAGCTTCCATTGTACACAGGCCAAAATTTTTAAGGCCCATTCTGTAATATAAAGCTGAAGCATTCTGGCTTAAGGAAGTTTTGATCCAAATGCCCGCTCATTTATTTTAATTTCAGTGTCCATTGAATACATGTTCATTCTAGCCAATGAAACCCTCCAGTGAGTCAGTGCCTGAGCAATGCCTGTCAAAAGGTAGGTCACCATACCATTTAGTTTTTCAAATGGAATCAACTTTCTTTAAAATTATTTTTTATTACTTAAGTTTGTTCTCTTGGTTCAGAAAAACTAGAACTTCAATCTGTAAGTATCTTAAAATTTCTCGGTCACTTATTCTAACATGACGAAACTTCCTGTTTCAGGCAGAATGGGTTACCAATAACCTTCAGCATAGTTTCGGTTCCTTTTTATTCATCCTTATCACCACCTTTCAGGCATTGCTTCAAAGACAAAATTATTTGTTATTACAGGTAACATTTTGTCTTCCAATTTGGCCTGCTGGATGATTCTACTAGAATTCCAGTTTTATCGTGTCAATGATCTGATACAACCAGCAAAGATAATATCATTCTTTCTTAAATCTAGAGTGACAAACTTTTTGACCAAAAGCTGACACTGACACAACTCAGTCTAGCAGAAAGGTCCCTCAGTGAAGTTACACCATCTACCCACTTGCACCTAAATTACTTCCCCAAAGATAGTCTCTAATCTGGGCTGACTGAGCATTTTTTTTCTGCATGCATCTTATTCTTCCCTTTCATATCATGTATCCCCATCTAAAGTATGTTTCTAGGCCCCTCCTCCTGACCTCCTATGTTTAACCAGATCAATATTCTATTTCAATTATTTTAAATCCTTTCAGAATTTCTTTTATTTTGCTCACTAGTTCATCACTTGATTTTGTTATCTTGAATAGTTGTCTGATTATATAACCTATACATGTAATAAAATTATAAGCTTTTTGTTGCCATGATATCTTAAAACTTTTATATCTCACTTAACTGTTTGAATAAAGTGAAGCATCTATGAATTGGGATTAATGAATTTGGGAGAAATCATCTAATTTTATTGCCTCTCATTATTTTATCCAGAATATAATTACTACATCTAGAACTGCTTTCTGAAAGCATAAATTTAGCCAATTACACATAAATGTGAGTGAAGGGGGGTGGCTTAGAAATGGGAAGAGGTATATGAGTTCATTCATTTCTTAAACAAATCATCACACATACCTTTTGCTTATCAGGCACTGGGTAGACACTGATAAGTAAAATTCAATGCCAAAAAGTTTACGAAACTTACAATCTAATTGAGATAAAAGATACTATCTGAGTTATCGGAAACATGTACATGTAATTTATAAATTATTATAAGTCCTATGGCATTAACAAGAGGCAGCAATGGAGCAAAGTGGATGTGGGAGAGTAGAGTACAATTTAGATAAGCTCTCTGGACTGACCTCGCTGGAGAGATGACCTTTACTTTGGGGCCCAGAAGAGAGGAGCCAGCTATATGATGAGGAGGTGCAGGGGCTCTTCAGGTTTTGAAATTATACATGAAAAGGCTTAAAAGTGGGGACAAAAGAAAAATAATGATAGCTTTGAAGCATTAAAGAAAAGCCAACAAGATGGGGCTAAGTTAGCATGGGACAGAGATGAAGATGTCGGGATCCCAAATAATGCAGTTTATCACTGGCCATGTAAAAAATTGTGAAGCTGATTTAAATTAAAATGTGAGTTGATTTGTTCTTTAAGGTCAGTTTTACTCCTGTGTGGAAGACAGATTAGAGAAAATCCAACAGAACAAAAAAAAATTTTTTTTAATTGTGTCGTTCAGTAAGTCATATCAGTTCAGGTAATGGAAAATCATAGTATCACCTAAGCTAAATATTTTTGACTTTTACAGTTGGTCATTAGACAATTGTCAGTTTTTCTAAATGGCAGTTGTTTCATTACTTCTAAATATCCCTAGCATTTTATTTATTTTCAGTGGTATTTAAAAAAATATCTTTAGTTCAGCTTCATTGAACTTCTTTTTCATTAATATTATATGGAGAGTTTCTGTCTTGGTCATTCATCTCCATCCAGGCAGGGTGTTACAAGACACCATGGAGGGTTCCTCACCCTCTATGTGGCTATATCCAAACCCAACACTAATTTTCTTAGTTATCTTTGATACTGTCAAATGCAAAAGCATCTTTTTGCCTCTGTTTAAGATTAAAAGTAATTTGAGCCACTTCATCCTTATATTTAATATAGTTAATGTCTTTCCCCTTTTATTCCTTAGACTTAATTTGTCAGCTAATATTTTTCTAAGCATCTCAAAGAATGGCTCAGAGTTAAGATAATTGTTTCTGTACAGTTGGACCTGTGGGATAAAAGAAAAAGCTTGTATCTATATCCTCTAATCTGTAATATCCTTTCCAATTCATGGAACAAAATTACCTAAATCAACCAAATTAGCAGAAAGCATGTAGGAGTTTAGCTTACGTGGCCCTTACATGGTTGCTGTCATGAAATCACAAAACACATCCAATTTTAAACTGATCTTGAAACAAGATGAGTAGATGTTAAATAATCCTCTATTTTCTCTCAACATGTTTCAGTGACAAATTCCATTTTGAACAGTTACATGATTACAAGCTCTGAAATTAAATTTCATGATGAATAATTAAGCACCACTCTTCAGAGTCCCTGGGAGAAATCACATTCTCTGCACCACAAACACTCCGAATAATCGATTGGGAGTCAATTGGCAAAGTACTTCAGACTTAATTTGCAGTTCTGAAGGGTCCTCCTTTACTGTAGCCATTAATGAGTATGCAGAAACCCCTCCCTGTACCAGTTTGGTGGGGAAACGAAGCTGGATTTTGTTTTGCTTTGGTATTATTTCACACTGCGGTAATGTGATTCCTCATTTAGGTTTAAAAGATATTCATACCAGAGAGTTCCTATCTGTTTAAAATTTTTAGCTACAAGTGGAACCAATGAGAAACATAATTTAAAATATTTTGTTCAGTTTTTAATTCCAGAGTTCAAGGAATAGCCCATGTGGGGCGTTGCACAGAGAAAAGACCATGGCCTTTATTTATAGGAAAAAGACAAAATCTAGAGTCCAAACACTTGGCTGGGATACAGAGAAAATTGGTTCAATTCTGCTTCTGTGTTACTTTACCTGTAAAGTGGGCATAATAATTCTCATATTTGTTGTGAAGAGTAAATGAGGGTATAAATAAAAGATCCCTCATGCAGTGCTTGGCTGGAGTAGACAGTTCTCTCTAAGGGTAAAGTCTGTGTCATTCCTCATTCAGAGAAAGCCAACAGGGGTGGTATTCAACATACTTGCATTTTCAAAAAATTTTACCAGCCTTGAATATACACAGGACAGGATGTGTGAGTGAAACATGGGTCTCTTCCCACAATGAGGCACTTCCTCAGCCCAGGCAGCCTGGCTGGGCTATGCAGCTATGATGCCTACTGACACAATGGTCAAAAGGCAGGGTCTGCAAACTGTTTTTGTAAAGCACCAGTTGGTGGGTGTTAAAAATCTCTGCCCCTGGGACTTCACTCTGTTGCTATAGGAAGAAAGTATCCATAGACAACATGCAAATGAGAAGTATGTTGTTTTCCAATATAACTGTATTTATGAACACTGCAAGTTCAATTTTATATGATGTTTATTTCTCACAAAATGTTATACTTAAAACTTTTTTTAATGCAAAAAGTAATGCTTAGCTCACAGATTGCACAGAAACAGGTGGTGAGTTGAATTTGTTCATGGGTGTGGAAGAAAGAGCTTAAGCTGAGAGTCCCACAGCTGCACTCTAGATCAGCGTTTAGATCAGTTACTACTAGTGACTGTGCCAACAAGACCTGCTATGTGTTTCCTTTGGGCTTCAGTTCTATCATCTATGAATAGAAGGATAAAGTTGGTCATGTTTAAGTGTTCTACTACTTCTAAATTCTCTGCCTCCGATTCTCAATGTACTTAATCACTCTAAGAAAGCAAAGGCAGGGCCATCTGGCCCTGTCCACCCCTGGTCAGTGCTTTATCTGGACCCTGGAGTCCTGATGTTTGCAATCAGATTTGAGCTCTACTCTAAGAAGTAGTATTGGCTTGTGCAATAACTACTCTGAGGCTCTTCTAGGGGAACCTGAGGAGACTGATAACAACCTTTGCTTCAGTTATTTACCTTTAGAGGCAGTGGAATGCTCTTCCTCTTTGACTGGAGAATAAGATGAAAGGACATACTTAGGAAGCCATAGATATTAAGTAAACAAACAAGCACCTTGTATTCCAGGAAAATATTGTTTATGAACATTGAAACTTGAATTTCCTCTAAGTTTTGTCACAAAATCTTACTCTTCTTTTGATTTTGTCCAACCATTTAAAAATGCATAAGTATTTTAAAAGGAGGGTATGTGGCTTCACATTTATCAAAAAGATAAGAACTAAAGATATTTGCAGTAAAATAAGTCATGAAAGATCTGATGGATAAGAGGTAATGTTTGGGGATAAAATGGGAGTTTTAGAGTCAGACAGAACTGGATTTGAATTCTTTTTTTTCTCTTTAGTGGCTGTGTGACTTTAAACACAAGATTGCTAAATATCTCCTCCCTCGATTTTCCCATTTGTAAAATGGTATTAATACCTATCTGACTAGACTATTGTAAGGATTAAAGGAATTATTCTATATAATAGTTCTTGTATATAAAAGGTATTCAATAAATATACGATTAATCTTTTTAATATATGTGGTAGGCAGAAAAATGGTCCCCTGTCTTACCTGGGGGTTTCAGCCCAGGCAAGTTCACTATGGATTTAGTGAGACTGAGAAACAACAATGGAACGTTTTTGGGGTAAAAGCACTTAAACCCAGCTTTATTCTCATAGTGTTAGGTCGAGCACTAGGATCACATCTGCATCCAGCAGTCTGCAGGTCTGCAATCCACCTCTGTCTCTGCCTCCACCCAGAGCACTGGGCAGAGCAGCTCTTTATATAGTGACTCAGTCAATAATAGCGTATTGCCTATGGGTGTGGAAGCATTAGCTTAGTAGTAGACAAATTACATCATCTAATAGTTTAGTCAGGTGAGGATCCTGGCCATAGGAACTTCCATTCCCCTCCCACCCCCAAAATGTCCATTTCCTGGTGATGAGACCTGTGAATAGAAGATTGTAAGGCAAAGGGAAATTAAGTTTGCTTATCAGCACACCTTCAGATGGGGCAGATCATTTTGGATTATCCACATGAGCTGATGTAATCACACAGGTCCTTATAAGAGGACGAGGGATGTAGAGGAGAGAAAACCAGAGAGGTGGTAGAGGAGAGGAAGACATAATCCGAGGTTGCTGGCTTTAAAGATGGGAGTCAGCCACAAACCAAGGAATGCCAATGGCCTCTAGACACAGGGACAGGTGACAAAATAGATTCTTTCCTAAAGCCACCAAAAAGAAATGCAGCCCTGCCAATACCTTGATTTTAGTTTAGTGAGACTCATTTCAGACTTTTGCTTTCCAGAATTATAAGGTAATAAATTTGTGTTGTTCTAAGATGCTAAATTTGTGGTCATTTGTAAACCACAGCAAACTACTTAATAATTGGAAAACTAATACATAGCACTATTTTATTATTACCCATGCCAAAAAATTGTCCACTGAAGTATGTGCCTGTCCCCTCCATAGTGCAGATTTTGCTGAAAATGGATTCTGTCAAAAGTCCAGAGGCAGCTAAATTAAAACCAAATCAATACATAGTGCTTAGTAAGAGTTTATTGTGCATATAAGAGTTCTTTAACTGGGAGCTTTCAGGTTCCAAGACTGAAATGAAGCTCAGATGCATGATGATCTAGGATCGTTTATAAAGTCAAAATGGGATGCTATTAACCTTTACAATGACAGGTTATAACAATGGGGGTCTCTATGCTGCAGGGGATTGGTTAAAAGTGATTATCTTGTATCTTTTTTTTTTTTGGAGGATGACTTTTTCTTTTATGATTGTCAGAGGCATTTGCAAGAAATGACCTAACTTAAGTTTTGCTTATGTTCATGAGATAAGATAGATTTTAGTTTTGCTTATGACTAAATTGTTTTGTCTGCTCAAGGAATTCTCAAGTCTCATCTCCATTTTGTACTTAATTTTAACAATTCCCCCCATTTGGCCATTGTCTTAGTAAGCTGAGAGTGTGACTGACTAGTGTAGCTTTACTCTCAGTTACCACTGTCCATGCAACACATGGACACATATTCACTGTTTCCACTAGTTGAATTATCAGGATGCTCACGTAATCACTGTTGCTACCAGTCATATTGTCACAGACATGGGAAGTCAGATCATGGAGCTCCTCCAGTTGTCTAATCCTGATAGACATCATTTGATGTGTGAGGGGCTGCTGAAAGGCATTAAAAATGCTTGAGAGGGTACAATGCACTAGAGAGATTAATATGATGACTGTAAGGAGAATAAGCCAAGGATTGAAAATTTTCCCAAATCAAAGATTCCCAGAAGCCAATATTTAAATTAATCAAATGGATTATAATAAGATTTAGATTTTACCTTTCTAACTTAATCTATATATTTTTTGGATGATGTGTAATTGATTTTCAATTATTTCTGAGTTATTTATTTAGGCACAACATGATGTATGAGCAATCATATATCCTTGTGATTACTTAGGACAAGATGCACTTGAGGATGTTTTATTTCAGGAGGCAGTGGTGCAGAGCTTCTATATGATGTAAGCATCTGTAATTTAAGAGAGACATTTCTATGGAAACAAATAAAAAATAAAGTTTAATTTTCAACAAAGGCTAAAAGGTTAGCAAAGGTTAAAATTCCAGCAAATTGTAAACTCAATTTCTGAGTTTGGAGAGCAGCCAGTTGAGAAAATTTCTAGATTGGGGTTGGAAGCATCTTTAGATGGTGGAATGAGATGATAGTTCTAGCCTGATGGATTTTCCTGAGTTGCAGTTTGACTACCTTTGTGACTGTGTGTTTTGATGAACTCTCTTGAGTGGCCCATGTAACAACAGGCAGGCATGAAGATTGTCTGTAATATGTTGTGGTGTTTTTTCTGAGGTTTACAAATAGATGACAAAATCTCAAAGACAATTGAAAGGACTAGAATGTGAAATGGGTACACTATGTTTTTCTACTGAAACACATTTTTAATAGTCATCCCAGTTTTATCTCAGATATTCACAGTCAAACTAATTTTTTTGTGAAATAAATCTAGTCTTACTAAACTTGGCTTGGTTATTTATATTAATGTAGTAAAAACAGTGAGTCTATATATATTCTCAATATAACATTTCAGTTTTGATCATATCTAAAGGGCTTTCTATAAAGTCAACCTTGGTTCTTTAAATATATTCCTTTGATAAAAAGGAATCTCAAATTAGACTTTACAAATCTGTTTAGACTACAAGGCCAGGCTAAGGACTTGTTAAATTATGTCCTATTACACAAAAAAAACAGATTCTTGTTGAACCTAATAAAAGTACATATATTATCAGGATATAAAGAATAATAAAAGCTTCTGAATTCTGGAGGAATCATCTAGGGAGAAAATGAAATATTTCAACTTTTGCTTACGAAAGTTTAATTTTACCAAATTGTTGTCAGTTATAGATAGCTTAAAAAAATAGCAAAAGGGGCCCTTTAAAACCGGAATACAAAACATTGAAGAACTAGTGATGTTTTAAGTGAAATTATAAAAATCAGAGTCATTTTTTAAAAGTTCATTCAGTCTCCTGTTTTGCTTCTTCTTGGGTTAGCAGGGATTAATTTATGAATCAAACAATTTTCATTAGAGTTTTAAAAATTCTTACCCAGTTCAGTGTTACGATCTCAAAGTTATCAGAAACCTGTATTCTAGAGTACTTGTTAGGGTCTTTTCCATGAGTATCTTAGAAGATGAAGCATTTTTGCCTGTATGTGATTATAAATACTTTCAGAGAAGAATTGAGAATAAAATAATTTTCTATGACAAAAGACTTAAAAATATCTATAGTTAAAGATCTGATGAGATCTCTCACACACACAAAACAATGCAATTGTCAAGTAAGTTTGGCTGTTTTCTGATATACAGTATTTAAGATAATAGCTGGAATTGTGATTTATAACATTATACCAGGAGATATAAGAATTTTAGGAATTTCATGTAATTTCTGAATTACTTATATTAATAATATATGCCCATGTAAATATAATATGAGGGTTAAATATTACTTTTTATTTGACAATGCATTTGACATGCAATTAACATACCAAATAAGCCTAACTATATCCACATTTCTCTTTTATAAGGAGAGGGAACAAATCTTTTGAGATCTTCCAGGAACTCTCTGGGAAGTTCCAAAGTTAGTTCGAAGTCAAAAAGGCTTCATTCAGAATTTAATTTGAGGAAGCTTGTCAAAAATGTCAAAGGGTTTAAAGCATTTGATCAAATAGGAGCATAAGTCACTGTGAAACAATGCTTAGTTATCCATTCAAGGAAAGTGAAAATGAAAATATAACATAGGCAAATACAGAGAGTTCGTAGTTGTAAAAAACCTTAGCTTGTTTACTATTGAGATGAGTTTGTTTTTCAAAGTAACCAAAGACCTGATAAAGACAGCATGGAGCACAGGAAATATATTCTAAGGCACAGAGTCTTTGTTTTCTAGACAGATTATCTTTAATGTTTTTTGTCTTTAAAGAAAAACTTTTTATAAATTAAGAGTAGAGCAAAAGATTTCATATACATATACTATGGAATATAATTCAGCCATAAAGAAGAATGAAATCTTGCCATTTGAGACCACATGACTGGACCTAGAGGGTATTATGCTAAGTGAAATAAGTTAGACAGAGGAAGACAAATATCAGATGGTTTCATTTATATGTGGAATATAAATTATAAAACAACCAACAAAACAAAACAGAAACAGACTCATAGACACAGAGAACAGGCTGGGGGATGTCAAGGTTGGGAGGATAGGGGATGGGTGAAGTAGGTAAAGGGGGAGAAATTAGTGAGAATGTCAGTATTTTGTTTGGGGTGATGGTTGCATGTCAAAATTCATCGAGCTGCACACTCAGATTTGTGCATTTTGTTGTATGTATGTATCTCTATTTAAACAAAAAAGTAGACCAATAATGTAAGAAATTTTGTGCTTTGACAGAGAAAAAATTAAGCTTTAGTTATGTACCAATATATTATTGAGCTCATTTAAAAAACCCTTATAAATAAATCTATTCAACTTAGCCAGTTTTGACAATATAAAATTGATTTTCTATAAAACTTTGGCAACTTTTTATACCTTTTTTGGTTTTGTCTTTTATTCCTCCCATATTTTGGAATAACCAGTCATTTTATTTACATTACTCTCTTTTTCCTTAACAAAAACACATCTTATATTCCTTGCATACTCTTCATATAGAAATGCACCCCATTTTATTTTCCATGCTTTGTGTATCAAGATGTTTTCCTTCACTGTTTCTAGTAGTCCTACTTTTACATATTAATTATAAATTTAACTATTAGTAACATTTATTCTCCATATTTAAAACTAGGAAGCAGGCAATCATAAACTATCATATATTAACATCCTATAGTAGATTAGCACATTTATACATAATTAAAAATGTGTAGTTTTTAGAGCTGTATGTTTTTTATAGTATAGTTTTTTTAAGAGGCAAAAGATTTTATTAACAGAGAACTAAGTATCTTTTCTCTATATAAAAATTGAGAAGCCAAAAATAGATAAATTTGAACTTACATTTAGCAATCAGTGTCTCAGTGTTATCTTTTTAGAAATAATCTAGATATTAAGTAAATATCCATTATTTAGTCACATAACTTAATATAAACTTTTATTTACATTTGCATTACTTGTTTTTAATAATTATGCTAACATTGACATCCAACAACCAACTATCATCTTAAGTTATTTTTCTTGTTGATAAATTTTATAACATAGAGATAGCATGAGTTTATTAGACTAGTGAATCCAGGTAGAAAAAGCTGTATGTTTGAATTATATTTAATGGTGACAACTTTGAAGACAAACCAACTAACTTTATTAAAGTTTACTACCGACTTTAACCAACTAACTAATTTTACTAAACCAACAAACTGAAGCTAGCTTTTATTAATCAAAGATTATCCCAAATCATGTGACCTTAAAAAACATTTGAATTAGTTTCTGTATTTCTGAGTTATAGGAATATTTAAATATTTAGTGCTTATTATTCTTTAAGCCAATTAAATAGGACTCTTTTAAAGTATCACATTTACATAACATACATAAACATATAGACAGACACAGATCTTATAGCTTTCATTTTAAAATTTTAGCCATGTCTCAGGTACAGTAATGTACAACTCAAAAGAAAGTTGGATTCACACTGTATTTCTGGCAGATGGACTAAGTTAAAGTTGCCTGCTCAGATGGCCAGAAGTTTTTGCTTTTGTTTTTGTTTTTACTGAAGATATATCATTTTTATGCTGAAAGAATTCTTTTAGACTTGTTTTTGAAGTCATTTTTTTCCTTTAGAAGCTTCTGAATACCAAAGAATGCATTTTGTTCTCTCTGAGAGTTTTCAAAGTGCCCCTTAAAGTGAAAGGTGATCTTATCTCAGTTAACATTTTCCCCAAGTGCCTGCTACAATTTCAAATTATCCAAAAGTTTAACTGTTTTGCATACTTGGCTTAAATGGTTTGTCTAAGCAGGGAATTCTCAAGTTCAGTCTCCATTTTGCACTTAATGTTAACACTGCCTAGACAGGAGCTCCGTTTTCCAGCCCCTTGCTTCTGGTGGAACCATGTGACCTGTTTGTACCAACTGATTAGAGCATTTAAATAGGTGTCCCTTTCCTTTCTGGGACTAGATGCAAAGGACCCCAAACTGCAAGATGAAAAAAGCTTTGGTTTCTGAATCACCATCTGGATTAAAATAAATCTGCTGACCAGGAATACTTGCATTGGACTGCTACATAAACAAGAAACTTTTGTTGTGTGAACCACTGACATTCTAGGATTTATCTGTTAAAAAAGCTACCATTATTCTAGCATGGTTATTGTCTGCCACTAAGCTCCCATCCATTGTATTTCACTGGAAAACTGGCCAGAAACTCCTTCCCTTTTGTAATCCTTTCATCTCTTCAGGGAATTCCAAGTATTTCCTTAGATTTATTTGTGTAGTAACTCTGGTAGTTACCCTTTTAATATCCTTTAATCTACCTGTTGATGTAATCTCCCAAGACACCTATCACTTAGGGAATTCCTTTACTAAAATCTGAGACTACTAGAAGTGTCATTCTTTGCTTTGGGACATTGAGGAAGACAGCATAAAAGATTCACAGAACATTTGTGGAGGAAGCAGCATTGTTCTCTCTTGCTCAGTGTTCAAATGCACAAACTCCCAAGGTGACACATTACATCTGGCCTGGCCTCCTGGCCTCCTAACACCAGAGCCAGGTCCTCTCACCATGCTGCTCAGTCTTAGTCATTCTGTATATTTTAGAAAGGATGTGAATATGAGCACTCACAAAATGGCTAAATTGTGATTGGGAGATGATCATACATGAGACTGTGGTTGAAACATTTAGTTTAAAACATGTGACGAACTCTCAAAGCAAGCTGAGTCAGCTTATAAGGTTTTACAGCTAGAATGATGTGTAAAGCTGTAGGGTATCATGTTCAACTTACTCTCCTTTAGAGCCAAGGTGTGTTCTGCACAATGATGATGGGAGTTAAAGAAAGATGACTTCTGTGCTCAAATATATTTAAGACATCCTGAATTAAACAAGTTAAATATTTTAGTTTTCTTGGACATTATTGGAGCATTTGTTCTATATTCCTAAGTAAGAACTATAGCATGCAAATTTCCCAAATATATTTGACCATAAACTTGCATTAGCAAGCCCTTAAAGGTTTTTGTAAATTTTTTGGCTTATGATGCTGAGTTTTAGAGGCTAAATTTCTAGATGGTTATTATTCACCCTGCTTTTTTTCCTTTATTAAATGATTTCCACCTAATCGTATATATATTCTCCAGATATTGTCAGTGAAAGGGAAAGTAGAAAAACTCAGAGCTTTTCCTGGTTTACTGTTCTGGCTTGTCCAGGATTGCAAAGAATATTTTGACTCTAAAGACAGTCATACCCACATTTACTTGAGCCTTCATACAAAATCCAGGAAAAGAAATGAGAAGTCTGGCAGAGGGGAGGACCTGTTGGAGTGAGAAAGATGTCTAATGGGGAATTAAGTTTCGGTGGTGTGGTATTAAAGAGCTTTTGTCCACTATCTCCCTATTAAATCATAAGTAAGAAATCTATTGTTCTTACATGCCTCAGTCAGTTTAGGCTGCTATTACAAAAATATGATAGACTAGGTGGATGGCTTAAACAATAAAAATATATTCCTCACAGTTTGAAGTCTGGGAATTCTAACATCAGGATGCTGGCCAATAGGGTTTCCAGTTTGCAGATAAACATCCTCACATGGCCCAGGGAAAGAGAAGAAACGAGCTCTCTCAGGGTCCATTCACAAGGGCTCCACCCTCATGACCTGATCACCTCCCACAGAGCCCATCTTCAAAAGCATCACACTGGAGATTAAGCTTTGAACATACGAATTTTGCAGAAACACAAACATTCATCCCATAGCAAGGTGGTTGTTAAGGTGCATCTATTCTGGCTTTGTGATGGTGTGATGATTGATGACTCAGGTTAAGTAGCCTCCCAAAAAGAGGTGCACGTGGATAACACAATAAAGATGGAGAATGCACCAAAGTCGGCATCAGGAGCTGCGTAGCTGGGAGTCCTCGTTTATATTTTATCATCTACACATGCTCAGTAACTCTGGGTCATGGTGCTTAGTTCCATTATCAGGAAATCTGCTTTCTGTAATCATGCAGGAGTTCTTCCGATCCAAAGATAAATACTGTGGGAAAAGCTTGAGAAGGAACTGATGTTAACGTAAGTGTCAGACCCAGAACACATGACACACTCAGTTCACTGTCAGTCACAGCCTTGTCACAAAAGTGGCCTGTTATACTGAAAATCTGAAAATTCTGAGTCATGCAGGTTGTACATGTGCCAGAAAAACTCTTCAGAAAGAGTCGCCATGGAAACAGCACACCAGATGTCTCAAGGGGTATATAAAAACATCTGAAAACTAACAGTCAGAAGGAGTGTTTGGCAAACACTGGGAGAGGTAAGAAGAGCCTGTTCTTACCTTGTGGATAAAACAAGGACCTTTTGATGGTTATTGCTGCTCTGGAAAGTCTGAAGGCAAGAATTCTGGCCTCAGAGCAGGTTCTGTGGTGACTAACTTCACAGCTGGCATCTGTGGTCTGCTCTATGGAGCTCCTGTAGAAACCTAGAATCTTTAGTCTGGGCTTATTTATGGTAAAATCTGACATGTTGGCAGTATGAAATGCTCTGCTGCCATCAGTTCTGTTATTTAACAACAGAAATCTCTGTCTAGCAAAACTCCAGGAAAGTGTGCCTCTATATAGGAAGAAGGACGCTTGCCTCTAAACTGTTACATACGTGAATCTACACTGCTCTCCTTATAAGCCAGTACTTTTAATTCAAACAAAGGAGTTTACTTATGTGTATGTTTTATTTAATTACATATGAAACACATGGATTCATTCTTGCACAAAATTGAAACTACAGAGTACAAGGCGAAAGTCTCCCTTTCCACCTCTTAATCCCACTGTCTTCTGTGAGGCCAGTTGTGCATATAACCTTAAGTCCATTTTCTATATGTCCTACAATTTATTATTTGGTTTAGGGTTTATTATTTAATAAATTGGACCTCCAGTGAGCTTTTTCCCCACTTAACTGTGTTTTGAGTATCTTTCTACTTCTGTACTTCTAAATCTACATTCAAACTTACTTTTCTAAAATTTACATTAAAACATGACCCATTTTCCTGAGATAAAGTATTTTCCTTTACTAAGTTCAAATCCAGAAATAACCAAGAATAGGAGAGAACAGACTGTAGAATAAGAAAGATGTAATTCACATTCCATCTTAGCTACTTGATATCTTGCTGAAGTGGGGCACATTACATATACTTTATGGGCCTTATTTTCCTCATAAAAAGGGGAGAGGCTTTAAAGTTGTGATGAGTGAAAATAAAGAAGAACCCCATCAGCATATTATCCAGCACAAAGCGGATAAACAGTATGTATTTATTTCCTTTACTTTTTAAAAACTTCTGTAAAGCAATAATGTTCTAGAGCAGACATGTTGGTGATAGTTGGCATGTATTTGGTAATTAGTGTATTTTGTTGTAGGATAAGTTAATGAAGCTGCAGCTGTTGTGGAGCAAATATAAGGGACCTTCCCCATCAGATCAAGTGTGACTCTGCTGTAACTGTCTTAACTTCCGCTGGGTGTGAGCTCTTTGTGGGAAGGATGTAGATTTGACTCAATTCTATATACCCCAGAGTATACAGAGCCTTGCCCAATTTCATATAATCATGCAGAACTTTTTTCAAATGAGTGAATGAAATTGCCTTCCCACTGGAGCAAATGCTGACTCTATATAGAGATTTCCACTTTTCTACATTCTTCATGTAAAGTTTCCATTATGGTATTATCAATCTGATTATACGAAATCTTGTTAAATTGAGAAATTTTGGGCATTTATCAAATGATCAATACAAATTTATTGAACAAATTGATCATCTGTTAGAAACTAAGGCTTCCAATCAGGAAAGGATAGTATTCAAATTAAAAAACAATATTGCAAGCTATACTTCTCATCTTCTCTCTAAATCCCATATGCACAGTGTGCTCCCCTGCCCCTACTTTTACCCTACATAGTTCTTCACCACCATACTACCTTCCTTCTTCCATTTCTTCCTTCCATTACATTGTTTTCTGATTTGTTCAATGATTTATGAACAATATCTGCTATCTAATAGAAATAAGTCAATGTATAATTAATGTCTCCCTTCCAGAAATTCAGGGTCACCACTGCATATTGGTTAAAATATCACTATCCTACTTATATACATAGTGTGACTCCTGTCTGTCTGTCCAAAGTCATTTCAATCCATCTTTCCCTTAATTCACACCTAGGACCTTCCTATTTCTCAAACACTTGTGTCCTTCAGGGCCTTGCATTCAATCAATAAAAAATGGGTCATATTTTAATGCATATGTAGTTTCTCCTGCTGGAATGTTCTTCCTGATCTCTCGCCTAGAATCTTTTAGGCCCCAGCATAAATGTCACATCCTACAAAAGTATTGCCTTTCTAAATTCTACTCCCCCATTATCCTCTAACACTACTTTTTCTTTGTTTCTTTTAAGGTTTTAAGTTTCAAATTGCAATAAATTGGTTTGTAATTCCTTCTTTTGTCTGTTAATATTGTAGCTCCTTGAAAGCAGTTTCCATGTCTATTTCTTTTAACATTTGGATATATCAGCAACTAGTGTTAAGTTTTGACATATAGGTGATACTCATAATGTTGAATGAATAAGTCAACAAAGGATATTTGTTCTATTAATTCTTCCAGATTTAAATTTCAGTTTCTGGGAAATGTCATTTAGTAGAGATTTTAGTTTATAATGACTATATTGAGACTTCAATGTTTTGAATTCCTGTGCATGATGATTTACATTAACAAACCACTTGTTTAGTTCTCATTTTTCCATTAAGCAAAGTGTTACTCCTTATTCATAGGGCCAGTATTTGCATTTGTGCAAACGTGTTCACACCAGTCAGTCAGTCATCAGAAACCTAATCAGTAATACTAAAGTGTAAGAAACTCTAAAGGACTTTCTAAGCCAAGAAAACTATTTCATTATGAGGTAATATTTCCATGCCAAGCTCTTAGCAATTCCAGAACTTGGTGTCATTCTTACAGACATAGCTCATAGCTCATCTTTATTGCATTAAGGCAGAACATTGTAGAATAGGACACTGATTCAATCAATATTTTAAATGAATATAAGACCCTCAATTATATGCATGTATTCTAAATTTGGATATATCACAAATAAGTATTAGTAACAGAGTTTATTAAAGGTACACCATTAAATTATCATGGATGAAGAATTGGATTCTTCTTCAAAATTTTTTTCTTCTTGCCAAGAACTCTTAATTATTTTGAGCTTTAAAGACATCCCATCTGCATCAACATGTCCCTGATGGCATTCCTATTTTGAACATATCTTTTGAAATTACTTTATAAAAAATTGTTTAGAGAAGAAGTAAAATGCTGTCTCCATCACAGCATAAGTAAATATCTCTTAAGAATATTTAATGAGTGAAGAGTTTTTAAAAACCAGAAGTTTCTAGGAATGCAATATGATTGCCATATATCAGCATAAGAATGGATTCTGTGATCACAAAAAAGAAGTGTCCTTGAGCAGATGATAATTTTGCCAACAAATTCAACCTTTTGCTCATTGTTTGAAGGGTTTGAATCTGTGATGTCCTTGGACCCATTTGCTGCCAACATCTTCAGCAAGTAACAATGATTGTGACTATATCAAAAGTCAGTACTTTTGAGACAGGGACCATGGGCTTAGAGAGACTAGGGTGAGGGCCATCAGAAAAAGCAAGGCAAGATATTTACAGTCAAAGCAATGTAACAATATAAAGTCCCTATCAAAACTCTGTTCAGCATTATGCAAAGTCAAGGTCACACTAATTCTCTAGGGTAAAGATACCAGACTAAGAGTATAGACATCTTCAGTGACAACAGTTAAAGGTCAAAATGTTTGGCCTGGAATGTTTGAGTGTTCTGCAAGGGTATCTCAGCATAACCCATGACTTCACTGTAAACAGCCCTAGCAGACAGACAACAACCCAGCCCACCTTGAGGGCAGGGCAGGTGGTACAAATCTACACCCTAAGCCCTCTATTCCCCAAAATCCTCAACTGCCTATAAATCCCCTAGCTGACGTATCACCCCGGGCTCTCTTGTCCCCTCCTGGCATGAGCCAGGAGCTCTGTCTGTCCTCTCACTGTATCTCTCAATAAAAGTCTCCCTGGCTCTCCTACCTTGGGTGTTTGCTAAGTTCATTCATTGACTCTGCAAACAAGAACCCCGGCATCACTTCTTAATAGCCAGACAGTGTGCTGACTTATATGCTTTGGTTAATATAACCCTCACCACAGCTAAGTAGGAACAATTATTACCCCAATTTACAAATGAGAAAACAGGTTTTGAGAGGCCAGTATAAGCCTCATGATATCACTTATTAGTTTGTGGCTAATTGGAGGAGCCGAAATGTGTGTGAGGCAGAAAGGTGCTCAAACTTCCCTCACTCAGCAGGGAAAGACAGAATTCCTGAGGACATGTAACAGAAAAGAGGGAGCAATTCCAAGGACATCATGGTCTTCTAGAAGAAAAAATAAGTGAAAATACATTGCTTTAGCAAAGAGGGATGACAAAAGAACAGAAAGATAGTGTATCCTTAGATACTGAGAAATGTATCCCATCTGAAGTCATTAGCATGTGAAATAGCAGAGGCAGAGGAGAAATGAAGAGGGTAGGGGTGCTTACCCCCGGTTCTGTTCTGGTATTGAAGTGAATTCTGGAAAGCATTCTGGTTGGAAACGATAATGTTATAGTAGGTAGATAGCTAGGTATGAGCAGGGAGGGAGTTAGGGACTTTGGCTGGTGTTTGTATTTGGTTATATAATTGTTTATATTCTAAACATTCTTTGTAAACTGTTCTCTGGGGAGTGAGGGTATAGATAGCAGACCTGCCAAAACTGGGTGGTTCCAACATGGAGGAGAAATTAACTGTGACTTTACCTCCAAATACATTATACACTCATTAGTATACTAAAAGTCATACCCTGTGACTCCACAACAGTTCTGAGGCAGACCATTTAAGGGAAAAAAAGAGGGTATCACCCTGTTTCCCAGAAATTTCCTCCCTAATCTGAGAAACCTCACCTGTCCCAATGAGTATTCCACCCCTTGCTTGAACTCCAGCTGTAAGACCACCTAACACAGACCCCACCTTGCTGCTCCCCTCTGTGACACACCCACACTTCCTCTTGGGTGTGTACTTTGCCTTATTAAACTGCTCTTTGCTTATATGTGATCAACCTGCTTGTGAATTCTTTCTCAATCAGAGTCAAGAGCCCTTTCTGGGTTGAGGTCTCCCCTAGTGGCTAGAGGGCAAGGAGATTTCCCCAGAACTGGATTTACCAGCAGCAATAACGGGAAAAAGATAAAATGGGAGAAGATGTTCAGAGAGTTGGATGAGAGCTGTCCTTGATTCGGTAACTAATGAAAAAATAATAATGGCTAATTCATACTGTATACTATGCATGACATTATTTAATGATCATTATAACTTATGCTGTCAGTACTATTGCTATCACCATTTTATAAATGAGAAAACTGAGGCACAGAAAAGCCAGGTAACTTGACCAAGCATCAACAGCTATTGTATAGTGGGACCAGCAACTAAACCTTTGGAAGCTGACATCACAGCACTACTTCCAGTCACCAAATTACATTCTGTTAAATCATGGGGTGGGGTGGGGGGGGGGGCAATCACAATTATGAGAAGCAACAAGGATATTTTTATTGTTGTTAATTTGGATGAATAGGCAGTGCTTTTATTAAACTTGGAGGAAATTTACATTCATTTTATTTTACCTCTCTTTTTTCAAGGTAGGCATGAAGGACCAAAGAGATAAAGTAACTTACTAAGGTCCCACAGGGAGGCCCCACTATGTAACAGAAAGACTCCAGCTTCATGAGACCAGATTCAAGGCTAGGCTCTACCAAAGTAATAGGTGGAAGCCACTTCTTATCTTTTGATCTCAGCTAAGTCATATTGAGACAGGGACCTTAGGTGTACTCAGAGTAGGTTGAGGGCCTCCAGAAAAAGCAAGGCAGGATATTTACAGAAAAAGCAATGTAATGATGTAAAGAAGTCCCTGTTGAAACTGTGTTCAGCATTATGCAAAGTCAAGGTCACACTAATTCTCTAGGGTAAAGATACCAGACTAGGAATACACATCCTCAGTGAGATCAGTTAAAGGTCAAAAGGCCAGGAGCAACTTGGCCTGGAATATTTGAGTGTTCTGCAGATAAAGAAGGGGATCTGGCAAATAAAGAAGGGGATCTGGCATAACCGGTGACTTCACTGTAAACAGCTCTAGCAAACAGACAACAACCTATCCCACCTTGGGAGCAGGGCAGGTAGTACAAGTCCACACTCTAAGCCCTTTATCAGTTCCCCCAAAGCCTCAACTGCCTATAAATCTCCTAGACAATGCAGCACCCCAGACTCTCTTGTCTCCCCCTGGCTGCACCAGGAGTTTGTCCTCTCACTGTATCTCTCAATAAAAACCTCTCCCTCCTACCTTGGATGTTTGCTAAGTTCATTCTTCAACTCTGCACACAAGAACCCCAGCATCAATATGAGAATTGAAATTTTGATACCTACCTTGAGTACAATTCAGCACACAGAGTTTAAGCTTCACAGTCCCTCCATGAATAGGCCTTTATACCTAATTTTGTGTTCATAATTTTAATAAACTTTTCCATCAGAAATGTATAAGCTTCACACAAAAGCTGGGTCTGGTTTATATCTATTTTTATTTGAATAGTTTGATGACTTTGTTTATAAACCTGAGTTAAAAAGTCAAGACCTTTTGACAGCCAAGCCAGAGTTCCTTCTCTCACATTGCCAAATGTCTGAATCTCCTCTCACAATCCCTTCCTTCTCACCCCATCCTGTCAGTGGCTCACCTATGGCCAGTACCCACGCATAACACTCTTAGACAGTGCTGTGGGCTGTAAAAGCAGCTCTTTCCTACCCCCGAAAATATCTGCAAGTAGAATAAAAATACATGTTATGTTACATTTTCTTAATGATAAATGGTCTTTTTAAACCAAGTAATGAGAAACAAATGAATGCCTTCTTTCCAGAGGGCATTTGCATTTTAAGAGAGGTTTTTATTAACACAAAGGAATGAGTGGAAGACACAAAGGTGGAATTGGCAGCTGCTGAGGTGGTTCCTGACTTCTTGTAAAGCCAGGCTCCCACTCTGGTCCAACCTGGAATACGAGGATGCTAGTGGTGCCCCATGAAGCCTGGCAGATATAATACGAAGTGAGGTCAGAGTTGCTAAAACTGATTTACTTAAAAAATTTTTTTAAATCTCTACTTCAAAAAACTGTTTAGCCAAGGTTGTGAAAATGAAGAATGGAATTATGAGCTCTGATAGTTTCATTTTTCATAATGTTTCAGTTGAATTTCCAGTTAAAATTTAATACCTAGAAAATATTTGCATACTTCATGAGTATAAATTCAGCTCTGGATGACATAAAGCAGACTTGCTAGTTAATGAAGCATTTGAAATGCATTTATCTTCTCATAAAAGAAGGAAGAAAAAAAATCAAATTGTTATTGAGCTTTAATCATCATCAAGGATGCTTGTCCAGTACAGTATTTTACAGACAGTTAAAATCCCTTTTCCCATAATGCCAGTACAGCAAGAATAGTCTTAAAGTATATCAATTATTTATACTAATTACTCAAATATGCTCATTGCCCACATAATAATTTGCCAAGTATTAGAGCAGTTCCTTTGGATTTTCTGCTGCATGTAAATTAGTACATGCATGATTTAGTTCCAACTCATTTACTTTCAAGATGATACACACAAAGAGTGTTGGGAAGTTTTAAGAACAATTTTTTTTATATTCTGATATGGAGAAGATGGGAGCATAACTAATAGAAGCACAATGCAGAGTGAAAGTGGAATGCTAATGGAAACTTGTACTGTGGAATAGCAGTGTCACCATCTGAGATTCCCTCATCCTTAACTCTCCCATCTTGGGGTACAAAGGCTAAACTGCTCTATGGCCCCTGATCCTCACTGGTGGTGTATCTTCAGGCCTACCAGAAAAAGAGGGAAACAACGCAACAGCAACCAAAAAACCCTGTGCACAGCTGAGTGGATTGTTTTGCTTCAGTTTCAGCCACAAGCCATCTGGCCGGAAGTCTGAACAAAATACAAATGAGAAACTTTTTTGAACCTATCAGATGGTTATATGCAAATGAACACTGGTGTCCAGTGATTTCACTACAGACTGCCAAATGGGGATGTCATTATTCTCCTGAATCCCCACCCTGACAGCATGTGATCTCAAGGATCAAAGGAAAACTCTCTGTCCTGTAATCCAAGCACTGCTGATATCAGATTGATCTTTGAAAATTTTTTATCCAATTGTATTACACGGGCCTTATAACCTGACTTTGTGCCTAGAACAAAACTAAACTTCTTAGCTAAAACTTCAATTCCCTCCTCTAATCAGACATCTCAGTTCCACCTCATCTTACCCAACTCTCTTCCCTGCTCAACATATTCCAACTCCAGTAGCCTCCTTTTCTTCTGTGGAGTTAAGGTCTCTCCTTTCCAAGGGTCTTTGTATTTGCACTTGCTTGAGTCTAGAAAAATCCTCTTCCCCAGCTCTGCACTGGTGGGGATGCCCTGACCAGCTTATTTAACTCCATGCCATCATCCAGCTTCCTTGTCCCTCCCCCGGCCTCCAATTTATCACAAACTAATATTCTCTTGTTTATGTGATCAGTTCATTTTTTATTTTCCATCTCCCATTGAGGACCCTTTAGCACTTTATGTTTGACACCTAAAACAGCTCTAGGCACACTGTAAGCATTCAAAACTTGTACTGAAGCAATTTAATTAATGAAAGCATACTTACAAATTGAGAGAGAGAAAGAAGAAAGAATATTAGTGAATGACATGGTGAAGGTTAGCATCAGCCCAAATAAGCTGTAATATGGACAAGGCAAAGGCTCATTAGAAAATCAGAAAATCAATATGCAGGACCATAATAACATGGAAATATTCCTATTTACATTTATCATGTTCACTTTTTCTGAGCAATCTGAATATTTATTGAATAAATAAAGTGAGCTTTAGGGTAGATGCTCTGCAATGTTTTTCTAATAAATAATTCATTGTTTAAATTGGCCAGATTTAATCTTACAATATTATAAATCTATTTATCTCTCTGTGCTTTCCTGTTTCTGAACAACATAATTTTGGTCCAAGGCTTAAATACCACATTCATTTATTTCTATTTTTGTGATGGGTTATTACATGCACTTTTTAATTTTCCTTAGTACAGCTTTGAACAAAGTTCAATGCCATAATTCATGCTCAGAGGAAGAAAACAAGGTTAAATTTCCTTTTTGTTTTTCAAAATTTATCTTGTCTCTTTTTAAAGGTACTTGGTCAAATAGGCCTTCTATTATTTATGACACAGGGCGAGCTGTTTCAACAAAGAGATACACAAATCCAGCTGTTCAAATAAGAGAGATGTTTGTTCTTCCCTCCTGTTATGGCCCAGAGGCAGGTGATTCAGGGCTGAAAGGGAATCTCTGAAATCCTCAGTCTATCCAAAGCAGCTCTTCCAGTTCCCTTCATCATGATGCCTGTGTCAAAAAAGATTGCACTAGATGGAGTTAAACAGGCAAAGAAGACTTCCAAGTGGACAGTACTGTGTTTTATATTTAAAGCATGCTGGCACTTGATCTGGAAAGTTCACATCACAAGAAAAAAGTTTCTGACTATGAAGTGATGTTAACGGAACTTCTTGTGATAATCATTTTGTAATATATATATCGGATCATTATGTTGAATACCTAAAACATATATAATGTCATATGTCAATTATATCTCAATAAGACTACTGAGGAAAAAGACTATTGAAACAGATGAGGGAGATGGAAGGTGAGGCAGTTTCTACACACTGGGGGGAGCAAGTAGAAAAGTGGTGAAAGGCACTGGGTGGAAAGGTGATCAGTATGATCGGGCCACTTGTCTTTGCTAACTGGTGCTTCCTGAAGTTAGGCTCCCCTGCCACCCCACAAAGCCTGAGTGATAGGGGCACTGTCTTTCTTTTTTTAATTTTTAGTTGAAATGTAGTTGACATACAATATTATATTCACTTCAGGTATACATCATAGTGATTTGACATTTAAACACATTACAGAATGCTCAGCAGGATAAGCGTAGTTACCATCTGTTCACCATACAAAGTTATAACAATATGACTGACTGTATTCCTATGCTGTGCTTTTCATCCCTGTAACTTATTTCTTTTAGAATTGAAAATTTGTACCTCTTGATCCCCTTCATCTCTTTTTGCCTACCCCCACCTCTGCTGTAAGTACCAGTTTCTTCTCTGTATTTGGGTCTCTTTGCTTTTTTTTCTTTCTTCATTTATTTTGTTTTTTAGATTCCACATATAAATGAAATCATGTGGTGTTTGTCTTTCACTTGGTATTATACCCTCTAGGTCCATCCATGTTGTGGCAAAAAATTTCATTCTTTCTTATGACTGAGTAATAATTCACTGTAAATATATCCTCTATCTTCTTTATCTAATCATCTATCAGTGGACAGTAGGTTACTCTCATAGCCTGGCTATTGTGAATTGCTGCAATAAATAATAGGTTTCATTTTCTGTGAGTAAATACCCAGAAGTAGAACTACTGGTTAATATGATAGTTCCATTTTTAGTTTTTTGAGGAACCTCCATACTGTTTTCCATAGCGGCATTATGTTTCTTGATGGTTCCGTTTCTAAGAAATGGCTTTCAGATCTTTAAGAAAGAAATTGAGGGGTTGTGAAACTGCCAAGAGACTGGGAGATTTATGTTTCAAAGGAGCAGAGAAAGAACTTACAAGTTTTCTAAAGTAAATGCTTCATATAGTTTACCTAGTATCACTAGAAGCCCATATGACTTACTAGGAATTCCAGCACGCTAGCCACCTTGCATCATCATTTCCAGTCAGCGTGATGCCACTGATATAACGGGTCAATGTAATGTTGTAAGGGACTCAGTGAATCTCTTCAGATCATATTAGGACAGAGAGCAGGAGAGTTAACACAGCAAAAGCGTCAGTGAATGTGTTTGTGCCAGTCACGTAAATGCAAACTATTCCTGATCCTCTCATCTGACCAGAATGCATTCACTAAATCAAGAGCTGTACACCATGGGAACATGAGGGTTTACAAATCTGCTCTAGTAATGATGCTACATCTAGCACAGTGGCTGTGAGCAGAGTTACAACTTGTTTTGAGCTTGCAGTGGGCTATACTGTAGTCAGTTCCAGGATCCATCCACTTCTGCAGGAGCCAGACTGGCAAATTAAACAGATCTAAGATAGGGACCAGCACAGTATTCTTTAGGTTTTAATAGAGACATTAATTTCTGCCAATCCCCATCTGAGTATAATATGAGGAAGAAAATTATTTATAGCAGTTACAGAAAGAAAAAAGAAACAGTAAGTCACTGATTCACTCTTCAAGGAGGTAAGGTAATCTAGAGAAAAAAACACAGTCAGAAAGACCAAGGTTTGAATCTTTTAATTCTGTGGCCTGATTATTCTCTGCATCACTTACTATAAATTATTTAACTCTCTGAGTGTCAACTTCTCTCTGCATAGGCTTATTAATGTTTGCTTTCAATATGTCTAGTTTGTAAGACTAGCTATTAAGTAAACAGATGAATATAGAATGTTTCTTAAAAATGGTAGATATTGGTGTGGAAGAAATACATTGGGCAGGCCACTAAACACCTGAAAAAGAAATGTAAGCAATTCAGCGTAGGGAATAGGATTTACTCCTGACTGTCTGCACAAACTTCTGAAATAATGGTGTTAAAATCTCCAGTCATGTGATGTGGATATTTCTTTTTCTCCTGGCAGTCTGTCAGGCTTTGCCTTATATATTTTTAGGCTATCTACCAGATACCAAATTTAAGACTGTTTATCATCTTACTCAATTGACCTTTTATTATTATAAAATATCTCTAAGTTATCCTCTCTCTTACTCTAAAGCCTACTTTGTTGTGGCTGTATAGATACCAGAGAGTCTTCTCTGTAGATAGACAGTAAATGTCTTCTGTCTATCTAGTGACATGTCTTGCCTTAAAATGTACTTTTTCTGATATCATTCTATTATACTAGCTATCGCTTGCTTAGTGTCTACATACTAATTACTAACTGTGATAAATGCTATAAAGGAAATTTTTTAAACTGTGAAGAGATAAGAGAACAATAAGGAGGAACTTTAGCTATGATGTTAAGGAATACCTCTACCCAAGCAGGTGAGAGTAGACAATGAACAAGTACCAGCCAATCAGCGATGCACACGAAGAGCATTCCTTATAGAGGGAAGAACAAAGAAATTCATCCTGCCAGTAAAGCACTAGCCATAGCCCTGTAATAGAAGTAAGGCCTGCTGGGAAAAGGCATAATAAGTAAGCTCAAGGCAGAGGGGATAGAGATGAGTTCAGAGCTGAGTAGGACCTAGATTGTGTGGGACCATATTAACCAAGATTAACAAACATTTTCTATAAAGGTTCAGATAGTAAATACAGGCTATGCAGGCCAAATGGTTTCTATTGTGATGACTCAATTCACCACTGTAGTGCAAAAACAATCATAGGTAACATATGAGTGACTCAGCAATATTGCATTTCAACAAAACTATTTATAAAAACAGGCAGTGGACTGAATGTGCCCTGCAGGCAGACTGTGGTTTACCGCCCCTGGTATGAACCACAGTAAGGATTTAGATTGGTCTAAATATCCTGGCCAGTCTTTAAAGAGGTATTTTTTTTTGCTCCTTTGTTTGTTTGCTTGATTGCTTAGTGTAATAGTCTGATACATATTTTCAGCTGATCACTCTGGTTGGCATGTGGAGATTGGGTAGCAGTGGGACAAGAGTAGAAGCAAAAAAAAAGAGGGAGAGTTATTACAGCACTCTGCCAAGATGTCAGATAGCTTGGAGTAAATTAGTTTAGAGTGGACCTAGAAACCCAAATTATAAACTGATGGCAAAGGGAGAGGACTTGGTGATAGATTGCATTTTGGAGATGAGGAAAATGCTTACATCAAAGATGACTGTTAGGTCATGGCATTTAGTGACAGAGAAAACTTGTAATTGAGCAAGATGGATAGATACAAAAACTCCATTTGGGATATGTTTTATGTTTGAGATGCATATTAGGCATCCAATGGAGATGTCAGGCAGTCAGTTGGATATAAGCTCAGAGAAGAGGTTTAGGTTAGAAATATTGGGTTGAATCAGGAAATTGGTATATTCACCTGACTTTCACTTGCAAAAATAATGGCTGCATGTGGTTGTAACATACCTTATATAATCAGGCAAGGTGAAAATGTAGGTGAGAGAAAATAAGAATAACAAGTAGAGACCTGTCTGAGTAACACCAACCTTTAAAGGTCAAAAGAGGAGGAGATGTCAGCAGAGGAGACTGAGAAGGAGCAGCCAATGAAGTAGGAACAAACCTGGAGAGGACCACGTAAGCTCAGAGAAGAGGTGCTGCAAGAGAAACGATGTTCACTTTGCTAAAAGTCTACTAAAGAAAGTAACGTGGGTGATCCAAGAGCAGCCTGGGGCCTGACGATGGGAAAGTAGTAAGTCGATGAAAGGGCAGGAATCTGGAGCACAAGCTAAACAGAATAAGGACTGGTATGCCTGAGTTATTCATTCTCTACAATCTGGAAGTCAGGGCTTGCTTGCCCTTCCAGCCCTGAAAGATGACATTAGATTTGCCATCTATTTATATATATATTTATCCCCCCAAAATTTATGCCATATATTTATCCCAACAGAAGGATAAAGCAGTATATTTCCAGTACAAAAGTAAAAAACAAAATTATAATTCTGTAAGTGAATACAATAAGATTAAGGAACTCAGAATTTGAAATGTATTGGGAGCTTAGTTCCTGTAAATACTGGCTCCAAGATGAAATAATCAAAGAGTTCAATGTATTCTGATCGGTAAGGCTAGACAGAGAAAAATTGCTCCACTTCTTTGAGACAAAAATACGAATGGATTGCTACTAAACAAAACCATATTTCAGTTGTGATGAAAGAGGAAAGGGAGAAGAATAAGAAGAGAGTTTGGGGGTATTTTAGGATTCCATTTAGATCACTCAAACAAAATCCTACCACTAAGCATCTTTAGCCAGGACAGCCTGGCAGGACCATAAGAGAAGTTTAAATATTTAAATATCATACCCATCAATTAACAGACCCTGCCCCAAATTCTCTAGAGCTCTGCTACCTACCCTAGCCCCTTATATAGTACTCTGTGCCCCACCCCCACCGTTATCCAACAATGAAGGGGTTAATGCTTAGCACAGCAGGGGGCCTCTGATATACTACCTATCTGAAATGTTTTTCTTTAGCATCCTTTCTCCCAACCCACCACAGCAAATAATGCAGACTAACACTAAGGTAAGGAAAAGTAGCTCCCTCTAAAACACCCTCCCCACTCCCACCACCAACTACAAAACGTCTCCAGAGCTCTACCTAATAGCATGCAACCCTCACAAAGAAACCAGGGAGAGGACAGCATGCTCAGAGGGCAGTGGCAGTGCATAAAATGGGGATCTAACTTACAACGGAAAGAATAGGAATGTGTTTGGAGAGCTGCAAAGTAGTCCAGTTTGACTGCAGCACAAAGTATATGTAAAGCACTAGGAGGTGATGGCAGAGGCAGGAGAGGACAAAGAGAAACTGAGACTACTGCATAAGGAATCTGGTGCCACCTCACATAGAATCCCCACTTCTCTGTGTGAACGTCAGCAAGTTATTCAACCTTTTGCACCTCAGTTTACTTATCTGAAAAATGGTAGTAATAATATCTTCTTGCTAAGGTTATTAAGAGAATTAAATGGGTTCATGGATGAAATGTGCCCGGAAAAGTGCCTG
This sequence comes from Manis javanica, assembly GCF_040802235.1. NCBI lineage: Eukaryota > Metazoa > Chordata > Mammalia > Pholidota > Manidae > Manis > Manis javanica. The sequence goes on from NC_133157.1 coordinate 189,695,700, forward strand.
ATGAGAGTGAATGTTCCGTGAAAGTTAGCTGCTGTTACTGGCAGAGAGTAGTCTTATTTTTGTAAAAGGGAGTGCTGCGGCTGGTTCTATGCGCAAGTGTTTGCACTTTAGTGACTAAGTATAGCTGCCTCTGATGTCGTCAAAGCATAAAGGGCACATACTGCAAACTATTCCAAAATGGTTCATGACTCTTCTCAACAGAGAGTGGGAGGCCTGGCTGAGTCACAGGAAATGCAGCAGATTAAGGCCCTATAAAAGAAGTTCATTAGCATCCAGCTGGCCCAGCATCAGCTCAGGGCCATTTATTTATGCTTTATGACACTGCTTTTATGCTTTATACTTTATGACACAGTTTGACACAGTTTGCAAAGCTCAACAGTTAGCTTTCTTCTCCTATTGCGAATCTCCTAGAACAACTTTTATTTGGGATGCAATCCAATCTATACGTAAATGTTGGCACTTACAACATAAATTAGAAGTTCTTAGATAGTATAGGTGGTTTAATAGGAATGAAGTTTGGTACAATTCATACAGGCAGAAGAATATTAGTCTAGAGAGGTAGGTAGGGGGCACCCTTTTCTGTAGCATTTAATTCTTTTAACCCCTAAGATCATCCAGTGACAAGAATTTCACACAAAGATTAGTTCACTGTTAGAACTTGGATCTATGAAGAGCGGCTAAGGCTTTTTAGAAAATGAATGTATATACAATATGTACAAGTACCATAAAAAAATAATTCCATAGAAAATCCAAAAGCCAGGAAGCAGGCAATCAGTTATTTTTTGACACCAAATGGAACAAAACAGAAATTGATATGTTTTTTCATTGTATCCCATATCTGACTTCTAAGTTAATTACAGTGAGAAATTACCTACTTCTAAAAGTTTTCCAAGTAACTTATCACAATAAACTACTCACTGAGTTTGTGTGTTTAAAATGCTAACCTAAATCCCCGCCCCACGGTGGGGCACAGGACATGTGGCATACGGAAGACCCACTCCTGGGCACTGCTGGTGGTGGGCCCAAGTCCTTCTGATTGAGGCCAAAAAAAACCAAAAAAACAAAAACAAAAAACAAAAAACAAATGCTAACCTAGTCTACCTAAAAACTTACCTAGTGACCATCAGTTAACTTCTCCAAATTTTCTAGGGAAAAAGGACATAAAGGGAAATACAAATATTTGTACATTTACTTCTCTGTCTCACCTGGTTCGTATTGCTGTTGCAGGGGGCCAGCTCATTTGCCATGGGGTCTCAGCAGCATGGGCTGAGGTCACATGATTTCTCTGTCACTGTTGCCTCCCAAACAGAATGTCACATAGAGGCTAATGAACAGTTGCACGAAATAGAAGAAAAAGGAAAACCGTTTATTACCTCTCAATATTTGTTACCTCTGAAACACATGGCATTTATTTTATTTTAATGAAAGATCATCCAGGTTATTTCTATCCTGGAATGTGAACTTGTCAACATTGCTCTAATAAAGGGGCCAATATCCCAATACTACCATAAACCCTTGCAAAAACACAGTAAGAGATAATTTACTACATCCAGATGAATCTTTGTTGTGTGAATAGGTGAGTTCAGTGGTGAGGTGATTAGCATGTACTATGTGAGAGAGAAAAATAAAGAAAGGAAATGCTCACCTAAATCATCCCTTTAAAAAATGTATAGCTTAAATAGATAGCTGGAGCACACAGCTGAAAGGGGGGACTTGTTAGTGTACAACCTCCACAAATTTCATATTTAAAAATTGCTAGATATTTTCCTGACATTCAAGAAAATTTACAAAATAAAAAATCCCTAAGTTTATCATGCTTTTAAGTGAACGCATTACTTGTCATATTTTACTTGATTGTTATCAAGTCCTGTACGAGTCTCAAACCCTCCCAGCTCTCTGGTGTCCCCATCATGCCTTCCACTGGCCCTCCCCTGAATCCCACAGGAGCAAAACCTTGAGAGCTATGCTAGCAAGATTTACAGGATCTTCTGCTGCTCCATACTAGAGGATTCTGGAGGTTGCTCTTGGTATTCTGTGATTCTAATTTCTGGAAAGCAGTCCAAGCACAGGGAGGCCCAGCTTCCTATGATCTGCTCCTCACTCCCATCAGCAGCCATCCACCTCTGCTGGAATCTCGTGGACACCTAGGTTTCACACTGCTTCCTAGCTGTTGACACCAGAAAGAGCTCTGTTTGTCATCTGTACTGTGGTAGAGTTTATTCTTTTAACTTCCATCCATCTAAGGGTCAGAATCAAGTTTCAATCTCCTTTGACTTTTCTCTAGTTGATATTATAAGAAAATTCTTCCTTCCATCTCTGGCTCTCCCTCCATCTTCACTTCACATTTCTGAAGCCAGTTGATCTTCTTCATCTTTTAGTGCAAATGCCCATCGAGCTGGAAGCCCAGGCAGCTTAAGACAGGTGCACTGCCACAGTCCCTGGGACTGACTGGATGGACGGCTGTCCTGCCAACAGAGTTTGGTAGGTAGATAGGCCTCCTTCCCTGTTTTCAATCCTCTCTGAATAACTGTGTGTACATGGCTGACCCCTAAAATTCATTTATGTTAAGCTCTTCACGTGAGTCAGTTTTTATAGCTGTAACTGTAGTGGGCTCACCATACTATATTATTTTATAATTTAGCACAATTAAAAAAATTTTTTTAAAGTCTACATTACTTCATATTCTCTATAATAGTTCATTGAAATGGGTGTGTATTCTTTTGACCAGTTAAAATAATCATTTCATAACCATTTCTGTATTACTAAATGATAGCTTGTTCTATTTTTGAGTTTAAACAATGTAATGGTTTAGAGTACAAAACCTTGAGTCTAATGTCTGCTCCACTGTATCAAGTTTCTTAAGCACTTTGCACCTCAGTTTCCTTCTCTGTAAGATGGGAAGAGATCATTTGAGGATTAAATCAGTATATAAAGCATCTAAAACATCCATGGTACAGAATTAGTATTATATAAATGGCGCTGGTTATGGGAATAACTTCACTTTCACTACATAGAAAATGTTTAGTGACCATTCCCATGCATCTTTTGCTCTTAAAAAGTTATTTTTTAAGAATACATTCTATAAATTTCATTTGCTTGATCAAGAAAAGACAAAATTTGCCTTCTCAAAGAGGCTATACTTTTTTCCAATTTCATAAAAATATATTAATACATTAGTTTTAAAACAAGTGTCAAAATTGTTATCATTTTTACTATGCTATTATCAACTTTTAAAAATTAATTTATTTGATTTTTAGTGAGTTTTTTAAAGTATATTGGCTGCATGATTATGTTTTCTCTATTTAATCCTGTGTGAAATCTTTAATAATATTCTGAATGATCACATAATCAATGCATCCCATTTTTGATAATGCAGCAGTAAACCTGCAGTTCAGGAAATAGGATGAGACTGGCAAATTCATTATAAGTCGTAGATTTTTCTTGGTTTCTACGATAGAAACTTTTCAAGGAGGCTGCTAGAATTAGAAAATAACCATGTGTGTCTTCCTCTGATTCCATTAAACTGAAGCCAGTGACTTATTAGATCAATTAATTGCATCTTCTAAAGAACAGGATGTTTAGGGAAGACCATGGTATGTTCATTTATTATTAACAGTATGAATTATTTATAAAATTTTGTGCTGGGTCTAAAATTTATTTCAAACTTTTAGTTAATGTTCAGGACAGTGACATGTAATGATCACTGTGATGGTGATAATGAAACACTTATTAGTTTATCAAGCATTAACTATATACTAAACATTTCACTAGATACTTGATATTCATTATCCCTAATCCTCATAAATTTTCTACAAAGTATTGGGCAGATGAGACAATTGAGAATTTGAGAGCATAAGTGACTTGCCCAACACTGAAAGATTAGTAAATGTGTATAGAAGAATCAATTCTACAGTAAGAGCTGCTGTTTTTTAAGGTAACCTCCAAAGGTTCATTTCACAGAAAATGTGAAACATTATGGTGCTACTGGGTAAGGCTGTAGTTCATTTTCTCTCTTTCTGTATCTGGAGTTATTTACACGAGACAAATAGAGACATCTATTCACCCTGTAAAACAAACTTTTCCTTCTGTGGCATTTTGTCTTTTATTTTTATTGGATTGGAGAACTTAAAGTAAGTTTACATAACTGTCTTCTGCTCTGCATACCTTCAAATATTTGCCAACTTAGTAAGAGGTTGGGAAATTACCGTTCTTAGCTTCACCGTGAACTTAATGCATGGGACAAAGCGTCTATCGCTAGTTGCCCTAGACAAATTGATCCCCAGGAATTACTGGCTAGTTTTCCTAGATGAACATCCAGATTCCAAAAATGAACACATTTTCTGTAGATACACGTGAAATGAGAACCTCAGACGACCTTAGAGGTGGCCAAAAGTCTTTTCTTCATTAGGTAATTCATTCATTTACAAACATGTATTAAATGTCCACTGTGTGAAACACTGCCTAGATTTTAAAAGGGAACAAAAATTAAACAAGAGATTGTCCCACTTCTTGAACCTGTAATTCAAGAAATGTGATGACATTGTGTTGTTAGGGAAGGATTAAAGAAGGAAATTGAGCCTAGCCTTGGTTATAACCATGACCTTATTAAGGCGGAATCACCTGTGGAGAGAAAGCTTTGAGTTATGCTGAGGACTCCCTCTTTTACCCGCAGACATTGAGTAGTGTGCTGTAAAATGGGAGCACCCAGCTAAACATCGTGCAGACACCCACTGCCTAGCAGTGCAAAATCCTGTAAAGAATATAAACGTGTGCACAAGCGACTGCTGTACAATGTAGTGAATCTAATGATAGAGGCAGAGCCCAGGCCTCGATGGTGCCGTTGTTCCTTGATGTTTAACTGCACACGTGGAAGAAATTCTTCCTTTGCCAAATATCAGTTCTTCATGAAGAGCATGTCTTTATTTTATGGTATCCAAATTTATGACAGAAAGTTGGTTATCATCCCTCATACCTTGAGTAACACTATAGCTATAAATAGGGAGACTTACAATTTAATTCTGGGGGTGTAAACCAATATCTACACATTGTGATCCTAATGGGTGCAATCATTTCAGATTTTGTACTTGAATATATCCTGGATCTCAGTGGATACAATAATGCTTTTGTTTTCAAATTCTGTGCATTCCTAGAAAAAGAAAACATGTGTTAAGTAACCTAAAGGTAGACTTTCTGCCTGAGGTGACTTTCTTGGCCTTTCTACACTGAACTATTCCCATTGAATCAGTGTGTTAATCTCAATTAATAATAGATTGCTAGTTATTGTCAAGTACCTACAATGCTTATTATGTTCTTCTAAGTATCCTGATAAAAATTAAAAGTCCAGGTTATAATCTAACTTGGGAGGATATAAATATGTGTGTGTGTATATATATATATATATATGTATATATATATACATATGTGTGTATATATATATATATATATATGAATTATATTTAGAAATATATATATATATTTGGAGTTAGATATCAAGGTACAAGTTATCCATCCTGATACTATGTGTGTGTGTGTGTGTATGCAATATATATGAAAAGAGAGACATGGTATATCTATTTTTAAATTTAAAATATGTTTATAGAAATAGAACTTTTTTAGAAATATATTTAATCTATAAAATAGCAAGCATTCACTAAGAATAATTCTGTATATTTCTATACATGCTTTTCCTCTTTAGCATCAAATGCCTAGCAGAGCACCTGACATTTAATAGGTGTTGAGTAAATATTTTAGAATGAATTAATAAATATTTTTCTGACTAAGTATCAGCTAAAAGTGATAGCAATAAACCAACCCACCTGTTCATATTATTGGATGTTGAAAACATACAGAGGAAAATATGGATGAACTTTTTTGTAGATTCCTATCACGCTATTTTTGAAACAGCATAACCCTAACATCTTCAAGTTGACAAGCATTCTATCACAAAGGAGATGGTAGCTTGTCTACAGTGAAGATATGAAGTCTTCATTGCTTTACAAATGGTGCAAAATTTATGAAACTGAAAGACTTGTTTATGTGACTGCTGAAGCCCAAAAGAGAATCTCTTCTGACTAATATTTTCTCCATCTCTGGGACCGTCCAATGAAGTTAATTGCACCTTCTTTCTATTAGTATCATTTTTTAAATTTGCTCTTGAAATATTAGGAGATTTAAAACCAGCCAGGAAAAAGAAAAGTTTTCTCAGCAGTACTTAAGTAATTTATTTCTGGTTAAATACAGAAAACAAACAAAAAGAAAATCCATTGGAATCTATATTTTATAACCAACCCCAAGACAGATTGAGACACCTTTTGCATGCAACATCCTAACCAATCCTGAAATATGCTTAGATGTAGTGAGAGTTTGGGTCTGTTTTTAGAGCTTACCTGTTGTTTGTTTTATTGTTTTTAGATTATTAAAGAGGATATAAACCTCTGATGAGTTAGCCTGCTTTCACAGGTGGCTCTGATGCTTCCCTAAACGTTGTCTCTGAGCCGTTATACTTGATCTCTGGGCAGAGAACCAAGGTCTCCTGCTGTGAAGCAGTAAACAGTAGGCCTGATTAAAGAATGGTCTGACAGCTTCTGTAAAGATTTCTATCCAATTTCCTTCAGCTTCCATGTTGGTGGATTAGGTGAAGAAGAGGGGTGGCAAACAAAGAGGCTGTTTGGGGGAACATGGAAAAACACTGTAGAATCATCAGAGGTATGAGTGAAATACCATCAGGCATTCTTTTTTTCAGCCCAGAAAGTAAATGTGAACCTTGATTTACTGTCACAGGCAGTAGGAGTTTTCCAAGTAAAGAAGGCTGTATTTACAAAAGAACCTGACTGCTCGATGATTATGAGAATTCAGATGAACTTTGTCACTATTGCCAGTTTCATGAGAGAAAGATGTCCCTGATGAGAGACAGAGTACCCATGGCATGTTTGAGCAAGAAGCTGATTAAACCAAGAGGCTAGTATGCCTGCGAGCACTGCTTATTGATCTGTGAGTAGGACCGAAAGAGAACTAGCGATGAATATTGATCTGTGAGTAGGACTCAGAAGAGCTAGTTATGGAGAAGAATGAATAACTCTCTCTAAAGCACCTGAGAGAATCAAAGAAACTTTGGAAGTGCACATCCAATACAGGAATTACTTTAATTCTCCTGGTCGCTTCTATTCTCCATCTTAAAATAACTGGAAGAAATCCCATTTGTTTGAAATGCAGCACACAAAATTAAAAACATAGAACATTGGAAGCCAGTACTTAGTTAAGACATACTTGCATGCAAAATTCAGAAAAAAAATATGCAGGAAGCACGGGAAAGCAAGGAAAGGACATTCAGAAAAGGCTACAACCAGGGTTACTTCAGAAGCAAAACCAAGCTTTAATTCTCTAAGTATGGGCTTCCACTGGGCTCACTTCTCGTAAATGACAGCCTTTATTTTAGAATCTTTGTCCAGTTTTGCCTCTGTCCTCTTCAGTACCTGATGGAGACTCAGAATACAAAGGATAAAAAGAACCTTTGCTGTTTATCAGCTCTCCTTGTATCAGCAGATATTACTTGGAGGCATAAACTTCACTAATATAAAATATTTGGGTGTCTTGAAATGGAGCTTCCCTGAAGACCATAAGCATGTTTAGATTTCTTATTAATAAAAATAAAAATGAATTAAAATTCATTTAGCAATTCTGTATATATTAAGTTACATATATTTAAAATACAAGTTCTTGATCGCATATACAGTAAAATCTAAGAGGAGAAATAAACATTGACCCAGAAAAATTAACCTGAGAAATGTCATTCAAATACTCCTCCATGAGAAGGTTAGCTAACTTTAAAATGTATGTTGGAATATATATATATATATATATATTATATATATATATATATATAATCTTAAAATATTTTCTAGAATTATTTTATTCTTGTTTTTTTCAGAGCAGCAAAGGAAATAAAAATATCCTGGTTTTTTTTTTGTTGTTGGAAATAGTCTCCCTTTTGTTGACACATGAAATAGCAATATGAAACCATGAAGCTGTGATTAATGACCATGACCACCCAGTGGAAAGAAGTGTCTTAAGTCTTCCACTGTGGTCGTGGGTTGCCAATTTCCTCATTTAGTGCAGCCTATTTTTGTTTTATAAGTTGTGAGACTGTGTTATTAATTACAAACAGATTTGGAATTGTATGTCCCCAGGCAATGACCCTTTTATTTTGAAACATCTCTATCTCTAGTTATGCTTCTTGCCTTAAAATCCATTTAAAACCATATATAATAGCACAGCTACACGAGCCTCCTTTTGGTTAGTAATTGTGTAGTACGTCTTTTTCTATTCTCTGCTTTTCACTTCTGCATCCTTATAGTTGATGTGTGTCTCTTAAGTTTCATAATTGTTGTTTCTTTTTTAATCCAGACTCTGCCTTTTAATTTGGTATTTAATTAGTTGCTACAAACTGATGACTATCACATTTGGATGTTATTCTACCATCTTACTATTTGCTTTCTATTTGGCCAATTGCTTTTTGTTCCCTTTTCTTCTTTTTTGCCTTCTTTTTGATTAGTCAAGTGCATTTATGTATTATTTTACTTGCTCATTTAGCTTGTTGGTGATACATTCTTTTATTACCGTTCAGTCACTACCATATATATTATCACAGATCTTTGACATTTTAAAATCTATGACAAATACTTTTAGCATTTCCCAACAAGTACCTTAGAATATATTTATTCTATTTACCCTTCCCACCTTTTTGTGATATTGTTAAGTACCTTAATTCTATATTTCTTTAAACCTAAAAGTCATTATTATTATGATTGTTCTATGGAGTTATTATTCATTTATATTTACTCACATTATCCTTCCTTTGCTCTTCACATATTTACATTTTGTGTCTGTAACTAGATCACAAACCCCTTATGCAAGGCATATCTGTCTCCTTCATAATATTACCCCTATCTGTGTCCTCCATCTCATGATCCAGCCATATCAAATACTTGCCTCTATTCTGGCTCCTCATATGATTTACAGGCTACCTATTGCCTTGGTGTCTGTGTAGCTATTACTACTTTCCTTCTCAACCCCATCTCTGTCCTTCAGTTTTCTAAGTCATACTCTGTCTTCCAAATAAGTTCAGATATCTCTACCTCAAAGACAAGATGCCCCATGCTCTGATCATATCTGGATTGCATGTCCCTCTTGTGTGACATGAATTTATCATCTATATACTGATTGAGAGTTTACAAGACTGTTTGTCTACTAGACTTTGAATTTCTTAGTACCAGGACAATGTTTTGTACCTAAGAATCCTTTGCCCTAAGTTTTGTGTTTGGCATATGGTAAGTTTTCTAGAGCTACTGTAATAAAATAGCCATAAACTTAAATAACAGGACTTTATTGTCTCATAATTATGGAGGCCAGAAGTCCAGATCAAAGTGTCAGTAGGGTTGGTTCATTCAGAGGGCTGTGAGAGAAGGATCTATTCTAGGTCTTTCTCGGTAGCTTGGAGATGGCCATCTTCATGTTCATGTTATCTTCTATATAGTATTCTCTTTCTAAATTTCCCCTTCATACTGAAACCTGTAATATTGGATGAGCCCACCCTAATTACCTCATTTTAACCAAAAAAACCCCCTTACCCCAAATAAGGTCACATTCTGAAGTACTGAGTATTAAGACTTCAACACATGAATTTTGGAAGGACACAATTCAACTCATAACAGCACATAATAGGTATTCAATTGCTGCATGTAGAATTAATTGATTGATTGGGGGAATGAAGGACTTGTATTGCCTAGATGGACATAGGATAAAGGTTATGATGCATCATCTTGCTCTATTTGTGGCAAAGGGCCTCTTCTTTAAGTTTATACATAAAAGTTCTAGACAATATATGAAATGGCAAAGATTAGTAATATGATATAGGTGTTTATACCCCTGTAATGATAAAAATTATTTTTAAACTTAATTATATATATATATATAAAACAAAGTTTACTTGTAACACTTTAATTAAATTCATCATTCTGAGACATGTTTAAAAAAAATGTGATCCTGAAGTATTAATTTTTCCTAAATCATTTCTCTAAACATTCACAAACAAGTGATGGTAAAATACAAAAGCTTGAACTTATTCACTAGAGGGGAGCTCTATGTCACTATATATAGTAATTTAAAGAGCAGATGTCATTCTCAAAATGATAGACATTAATATAAACTAGATTTATAAGAAAATCACTTATAATAGAGGTACAATAAAAATAACTAAGATTTGAACAAATTCACCTATTTGATATTTATAAGAACATTCTACCCAAGAAGAGCATAATGTGTATTATTTACAAATGCATAGAACAGTTGCCTAAATAGACCATGTTCTGGGCCATTAAGGAAGTCTCAAGAATTTTTTAAAATTTAAAAGCAATTCAAGACATATAAAGTATGTTGTCTGACAACAATGAAATTAATTAATCACAGAAAGATTCCTGGGAAAATCCCTAAATAGTTGGAAACTAAATACCCTTCAAAATAACTCATACTCAGAAAATATCAAAAGGAAAATTTAAAAAGTATTTTAAACTGAATGAAAATGATCACACTACACATCAAAATTAATGGGTTACTAATAATGTAGTACATAGGGAGAAATGTATAAAACTAAACTACTTTCTTAAAAGATAATAAAGTTCTCAATTCAATGACATCAGCTTCAACTTAAGAAAAATAGAAGAGCAAATTAAACCCAAAATGAGCAGAAAAAAATGAAATTATAAAGGTCAGATTAGAGGAGAGGGGTTCAAAATGGCAACATAGGAAGATCCTGAACTCACTTTCTCTCATGGATACAACAAATTTATAATTACACGTGGATAATTCCCTTTGAAAAAGACCTGAAAACTGGATTAACAAAGCCCCCACAACAAAAGATCAAAGGACGTTGAAATAGGTAGAAGAGGCAGAGACATGGCCTTGTCAAAAATGCCAAACCGAAACAAAAAACCCTCCCCACATGCAGAAATCCACAATTAGGAGGAAATCTCAAAAATGCAGAAGTTTTCCCAGAGAATCAAGTGGTCTGTGTTCCACATCATGTACCCTGACCCCTAGATGTGACACAGGAGAGATAAACTCCCAAAAAATCTGGCTTGCAAACCAGAAGGGATTATGTAAAGGAAAAACATAGAATTGCAGGGAACAGAAAACCTATTCTTAAAGGGTTTCCATACTCACCTTGTGACACAGTAGGAAAAAAAAAAGAGCTTGCAAAGCACCTATACTGTATGTGAAGAAGACCCATTTACTAATCTTAAAAGTGTTTGCAATAGAGGCAAGAATTTGTTGGGACTCTGATGATAGAGACGCTGGTGGCTGCCATTTTTTTGCAGTCTCATGCTAAACTGATAAAGCACTGGCAGACACTACTTTGGAAATCTTCTAAGCTGTCACATGGGAGGGCCTACTGAGGAGGAAGGCCTCACTGCTAAGGACCCTGCCCACCACAGTACTGCAGCCCCACCACAGCAGGCAGTCAAATAGAGCTCACATAGGGGACATCACTTGAGCACTTGGCTTTGGTGATGAGAGGGGATAATGCTTCAGAGCCCCATGGGGCATCTTTACACAAGGCTGCTCCTTCAAGACTGGGAGAAATAGACTTGCCCAATGCATAGAAACAAACACAGATACTCAGATAAAATGAGGCACAAACAATTAACAAAATGGCAATAAGTAGATACCTATCAATAATTACATTAAATGTAAATGGACTAAATTTTCCAAAAGACATAGAGTATGTGAATGGATAAAAGAACAAGAAGTGTCTATATGCTGGTTCTGGATCTTGTATTTGGAAACAAAATAAAATTGACAAACCATTAGTTACAATCACCAAGAAAAAGAGGACTCAAATAAAATCAGAAATTAAAGAGAAGTTACAACTAACACCACAGAAATAAAAAGGACCATGAGAAACTACTATGAATAATTATGTGCCAATAAATTGGACAGCCTAGAAGAAATTGATAAGTTCCAAAAAATACACAATCTTCCATTCTGAATTGTGAAAAAATAGAAAATCTGAATAGACTGATTTTTAATAAGGAGATTGAATCAGTAATCAAAAACCTCACAACAAAAAAAACATATCCAAGTGGTTTCACTGGTGAATTCTATCACACATTCATAAAAGATTTAAAAGCTATCACTCTCAAACTCTTCCAAAAAATTAAAGAGAAGAGAATGCTCCTAAAGTCATTTTATGAGGCCAGCATTACCCTAATAGCAAAATCTGACAAGGACACCACATAAAAGAAAATTGCAGGCTAGTACCTTGATCCAAATGAAAAATCTTTAACAAAATATTAGCAAAATGAATTCAACAAACAATAAAAGGATCATACACCATTATTAAGTGGGAGGTATTCCAGGAATGGTTCACATCTGCAAATCAATCAACATGATTCACCATATTAGCAAAATGAAAGATAAAAAGCATCTCTCAATACAGTAAAAGAATTTCACAAAATTCAACAACCATTTATAATAAAAATTCTCAACAAAGTACATATAGAGGGAACATGCCTCAACATAATAAAGCCCATATATCACAAACCTACAGCTAATACCATCCTCAATGTTGAGAAGCTGAAAGCTTTTCCTCTAAGATCATTAATAAGACAAGAATGATGACTCTCACTAGTTTTATTCAACATAGTATTGGAAGTACTAGCCACAGCAATAAGGCAAGAAAACAATTAAAGCCATCCAAATTGGGAGGGAAGAAGTAAAACTGTTGCTATTTGCACGTGTTGTGATGCTATATAGGAAACCCTGAAGTCTCCACCAAAAGCTGTTAGAACTAATAAAAGTAAGTTTAAAAGAAGAACTTATACTCTTCATAAAATGGATCATATACATAATTGGTAAACATAAAACTATAACTCCAGGAATATAATGCGGGAGAAAACATAGATTACCTTAGGTATGGTGATGGCTTTATAGAAACAACACCAAAATATGATCCATGAAAGATACAATTGATAATCCATACTTCATTAAAAGTAAAAATGTCTGCCCTGTGAAAGACAATACCAACAAAATGAGAAGATAAGCCACAGACTGGGAGCACATATTTTCAAAAACATCACCTTATAAAGGACTGTGATCCAAATACAAAGAATTCTTAAAACTCAATAGTAAGGAAACAACCTAATTTAAAAATAGACCAAAGACCTTAAGAGACACCTCATCAAAAAAGATGTACAAATGTCAAATAAGCATGTAAAAGTGTGTTCTACATCATATGTTGTCAAGGAAATGCAAGTTAAAATGACAACCAGATACAACTGCCTACATATTAGAATGTCCAACATCTGGAGCACTGACAATACCAAATGCTGGTAGGGATGTGGAGCAACAGGAACTTTCATTCACTGCTGCTAAAAATATAAAACTGACAGTGTTGGTAGTTTCTTACAAAGCTAAATACATCTAATATATCATTAGATCCATGAATCACACTCATTGGTATTGACCCAAAGTAACTGAAAACTTATGTCCATACAAACCTGCCAACAGACATTTATATCAGGATTATTCTTCCTTTTTTAAAATTTTTTATTAAGGTATTATTGATACACACTCTTATGAAGCTTTCATGTGAAAAAACAATGTGGTTACTACATTTACCCATATTATCAAGTCTCCACCCATACCCCAATGCAGTCACTGTCCATCAGTGGAGCAAGATGCCACAGATCCACTATGTGTCTTCTCTGTGCTACACTGTTCTCCCTGTGATCTCCCACACCACGTATACTAAACATAATACCCTTCAATCCCCTTCTCCCTCCCTCCCCACCCGTCCTCCAACAACCCTCCCCTTTGGTAACCACTAGTTCATTCTTGGGGTCTTGGAGTCTGCTGCTATTTTGATCCTTCAGTTTTTCTTTGTTGTTATACTCCACAAATGAGTGAAATCATTTGGCACTTGTCTTTCTCTGCCTGGCTTATTTGACTGAGCATAATGTCCTCCAGCTCCATCCGTGTTGTTGCAAATGGTAGAACTTGTTTCTTTCTTATGGCTGAATGGTACTCCATTGTGTATATGTACAACCTCTTCTTTATCCATTCATCTACTGATGGTCATTTAGGTTGATTCCATATCTTGATTATTGTAAAAAGTTCTGTGATAAACATAGGGGTGCATATGTCTTTTTGAATCTGAGAAGTTGTATTCTTTGGGTAAATTCTAAGGAGTGGTATTCTGGGGTCAAATGGTATTTCTATTCTTAGTTTTTTGAGGAACCTCCATATTGCTTTCTACAATGGTTGAACTAGCTTACATTCCCACCAGCAGTGTAGGAGAGTTCCCCTTTCTCCGTATCCTCACCAGCATTTGTTGTTCTTAGTCTTTTCAATGCTGGCCATCCTTAGTGGTGTGAGGTGATATCTCATTGTGGTTTTAATTTGCATTTCCCTGATGATTAGTGATGTGCAGCATCTTTTCATGTGTCTGTTGGACATCTGAATTTCTTCTTTGGAGAACTGTCTCTTTGTATCCTCTGCCCATTTGTTAATTGGGTTATTTGCTTTTTGGGTGTTGAAGTGTGTAATTTCTTTATATATTTTGGATGTTAACCTGTTGTCAGATATGTCATTTACGAACATATTCTCCCATACTGTAAGATACCTTTTTGTTCTGTTGATGGTGTCCTTTGCCGTACAGAAGCTTTTAAGTTTTATGTAGTCCCATGAGTTCATTTTTGCTTTTGTTTCCCTTGCACAAGGAGATGCATTCTGGAAGCAGTTGCTCATGCTTACATTCAAGAGATTTTTTGCCTATGTTGTCTTCTAAGAGTTTTATACTTTCATGACTTGCATTCAAGTCTTTAATTCATTTCTAGTTTACTTTTGTTTATGGGGTTAAACAATAATCCAGTTTCATTCTCTTGCATTTAGCTGTCCAGTTTTGCCAACACCAACTGTTGAAGAGGCTGTCATTTCCCCATTGTATGTCCATGGCTTCTTTATCATGTATTAATTGACCATATATGGTTGGGTTTATATCAGGGCTCTCTAGTGTGTTCCATGCATCTATGGGTCTGATCTTGTGCCAGTACCAAATTATCTTGATTTTACTGTGGCTTTGTAGTAGAGCTTGAAGTTGCAGAGCATAATCCCCCCAGCTTTATTCTTCCTTCTCAGAATTGCTTTGGCTATTTGAGGTCTTTGGTGGTTCCATATGAATTTTAGAATGATTTTCTAAAATTTCAACTTTCTCTAGTTTGTTGAAGAATGGTGTTGGTATTTTGATAGGAATTTCACTGAATCTATAGATTGTTTTAGGCAGGATATCCATTTTGACAATATTAATTCTTCCTATCCATGAGCACGGGATGTGTTTCCATTTATTGGTATCTTCTTTAATGTCTCTCATGAGTGTCTTGTAGTTTTCAGAGTATAGGTCCTTCACTTCCTTGGTTAGGTTTATTCCTAGATATTTTATTCTTTTTGATGCAATTGTGAATGGAATTGGTTTCCTGATTTCTCTCTCAGCTAGTTCATTGTTAGTGTATAGGAATGCAACAGATTTATGTATATTAATTTTGTATCCTGCAACTTTACTGAATTCAGATATTAGATATAGTAGTTTTGGAGTGGATTCTTTAGGGTTTTTATGTACAATATCATGTCATCTGCAAACAGGGACAGTTTAACTTCTCCCTTGCCAATCTGGATGCCTTTTATTTCTTTGTGTTGTCTGATTGTCATGGCTAGGACCTCCAGTACTATGTTGAATAGAAGTGGGGAGAGTGGGCATCCTTGTCTTGTTCCCCATCTTAAAGAAAAAGCTTTCAGCTTCTCATTGTTAAGTATGATGTTGGCTGTGGGTTTGTCATTTATGGCCTTTATTTTGTTGAGGTACTTGCCCTTCATACCCATTTTGTTGAGAGGTTTTATCAGGAATGGATGTTGAATTTTGTCAAATGCTTTTTCAGCATCTATGGAGATGATCATGTGGTTTGTGTCCTTTTTGTTGATGTGGTGTATGATGTGAATGGATTTTCGAATGTTGTACCATCCTTGCATCCCTGGAATAAATCCTACTTGATCATGATGGATAATCTTTTTGATATATTTTATAGTTTGGTTTGCTAATATTTTGTTGAGTATTTTTGCATCTACGTTCATCAGGGATATTGGTCTGTAATTTTCTTTTTTTGTGGTGTCTGCCTGGTTTTGGTATTAGAGTGGTGCTCGCCTCATAGAATGGGTTTTGAAATATTCCCTCTTCTTCTACTCTTTGGAAAACTTTAAGGAGGATGGGTATTAGGTCTTCACTGAATGTTTGATAAAATTCAGTGGTGAAGCCATCTGGTCCAGGTATTTTGTTCTTAGGTAGTTTTTTGATTACAAGTTTAATTTTGTTGCTGGTAATTGGTCGGTTCAGATTTTCTGCTTCTTCCTTGGTAAGCCTTTGAAGGTTGTATTTTTCTAGAAAGTTGTCCATTTCTTCTAGGTTATCCAGTTTGTTAGCATATAATTTTTCATAGTATTTTCTAATAATTCTTTCTATTTTTCATTTCTGATTCTGTTTATGTGTGTAGCCTCTCTTTTTTTCTTGATAAGTCTGTTTAGGGGTTTATCTATTTTGTTTATTTTCTCAAAGAACAAGCTCTTGCTCTCATTGATTCTTTCTATTGTTTTATTCTTCTCCATTTTATATACTTATGCTCTAATCTTTATTATGTCCCTCCTTCTATTGGCTTTGGGCCTCATTAGTTCTTCTTTTTCTAGTTTCATTAATTGTGAGTTTAGATTGCTTATATGGGATTGTTCTTCTTTCCAAAGTATTCACAATATACTTTCCTCTTAGCACAGCCTTGGCTGCATCTCACAGATTTTGCGGTGTTGAATTATTTTTGTCATTTGTCTCCATATATTGCTTGATCTCTGTTTTATTTGGTCATTGTTCCATTGGTTATTTAGGAACATATTGTGAAGTCTCCATGTGTTTGTGGGATTTTCATTTTCTTTGCATAATTTATTTCTAGTTTCATACCTATGTGGTCTGAGAAACTAGTTGGTACAATTTCAATCTTTTGGAATTTACTGAGACTCTTTTTGTGGCCTAGTATATGATCTATTCTTGAAGATATTCCATGTGCACTTGAGAAGAATGTGTATTCTGCTGCTTTTGAGTGTAGAGTTCTGTAGATGTCTGTTAGGTCCATCTGTTCTAATGTGTTGTTCAGTGCCTCTGTGTCCTTACGTATCTTCTGTCTGGTTGATCTGTCCTTCAGAGTGAGTGGAGTGTTGAAGTCTCCTAGAATGAATGCATTGCATTCTATTTCTCCTTTTAATTCAGTTTGTATTTGTTTCACATATGTAGGTGCTCCTGTGTTGGGTGCATAGATATTTATAATGGTTTTATCTTCTTGTTGGATTGACCCCTTTATCATTATGTAATGTTCTTCTTTGTCTATTATGACTTTCTTTCTTTTGACATCTATTTTATCTGATACAAGTACTGGAATTCCTCCTTTTTTCTCTCTATTAGTTGCATGAAATATCTTTTTCCATGCCTTCACTTTTAGTCTGTGTATGTCTTTGGGTTTAAAGTGAGTCTCTTGTAAGCAGCATATAGATGGGTCTTCAGTGACTCTATGTCTTTTGTTTGGTGCATTCAGTCCATTTACATTTGGGGTGATTATTGGTAGGTATGTAGTTATTGCCATTGCAGATTTTAGATTCGTGGTAACCAAAGGTTCAAGGTTAACTTCCTTACTATCTAAGAGTCTAACTTAACTCACTTAATATGCTATTACAAACACAATCTAAAGATTCTTTTTGTCTTTCTCCTCCTTTTTCTTCCTCTTCCATTCTTTATATCTTAGATATCATATTCTGTACTCTTTGTCTATCCCTTGATTGACTTTTGGGATAGTTAATTTAATTTTGCATTTGCTTAGTAATTAGGTGTTCTACTTTTTTTACTGTGGTTTTATTACCTCTGATGACAGCTATTAAACCTTAGGAACA
Source organism: Manis javanica (assembly GCF_040802235.1). Taxonomy (NCBI): domain Eukaryota; kingdom Metazoa; phylum Chordata; class Mammalia; order Pholidota; family Manidae; genus Manis; species Manis javanica. The sequence continues at coordinate 189,713,730 of NC_133157.1, forward strand.
CTTCCATCTATAGCAGTCCCTCCAAAATAGACTGTAGAGATGCTTTGTGGGAGGTAAATTCTCTCAGCTTTTGCTTATCTGGAAATTATTTAATCCCTCCTTCACATTTAAATGATAATCTTGCCAGATAAAGTAATCTTGGTTCAAGGTCCTTCTGCTTCATTGCATTAAATACATCATGCCACTCCCTTCTGGCCTGTAAGGTTTCTAGCAGGTTTATTCTTAATAACAAAAACTTGGAAATAATCAAATAGTCTTTTCATAATTGAATGGGTAAATAAATGGTGGTGCATCCACACAATGGAATATTATTCAGTACTAAAACTAAATATTATTCAGTTTCTTCATCTTTCATCTGAATTATAGTTCAGTCTCTAAACTGACCCTCTTACACTTCTCTGTGATCTATTCATTAATCAGATGCCAAGATAAACCTTTTTAATAGGTATCTGAGCATGCCAAACCCTATCAAAGTTGCCTGGAGCCAGCTCATGCTGGCTGGCAAGTGCTGATGATGTACATCTTTCCCCAGCTCTGCCTTTAGTTATATCAAGTTAGTACCTTGAAATATATCATAGTGGGAGTATTTACCCTATGGAAAATGGCAAATACCAAATCAGGCTTAGACACAAGTTTACCAGCATAATGCTCCCTGTATTTTCAAATGTTGGTGTTTCCCATTGCCTAAAGTTCAAACTCTTTAGCATGTTAGATCTCTATAATCTGGCCTTAAACTTCCTTTCTAGCTCCATATCTCACTGTTCTCCATGATCTTTCTCCTACAATCTCCAGTTACACCAGCTGCTAATAGTTCCTTGATTATACTAAATAATTTCCCAAATTTGTAACCCAGAATGTGCCAGTCCTAATATCAAGAATTCCAGTCCCAATACCAAGAGCCAAATATATTCTGTTTGAAGCCAATCATAAATATTGCCCTTTTTATTGAGTCTTTCCTAATACTCCTACTCAAAATCAATTGCTATTCTGCTGTAATAGCAGTCCTTTACTCGTCCATGACATTTAACAATTGCTTAATAAACATTTATTGAGTGCCTTCTAGGCAATGGTAATATATTTCTGTCTGTTCTAAGTTTATTGTAAGTTCTTACAAGGCAGAGATTATATTTATCTTTTTAATTTCCCACATTGACTCTCCATGCTAAATGTAGAATTTATCCATTGTAGATGTGATATGCAATAAAAGTTTGTTGAATTTAATCAAAACCTTTTATGGTTCCAGTACAACTGAACATCTCATTTAATTTTTAATAGAGTTCCAAGTAGTGAGGCTGAAATGAATGCTGTATATGTGTCTATCCAACATTCAGTAAAGTTGAAAATAGATATCAACTATTAACAAAGTAGAGGATAATTACAGTATGACACATTTGTCTTCATGCACACAGAGCACTTCTGGGTAGTTTCTTGTTCTTAAGGTTAATTTGTAACCTGCCTATATAACACTTTTTAACTGTGTGCTTTGAACCCCTATTGAGGAACAGTTATTGGTAAAACTACTGTTAGGAGCAGGTTTGAAAAATCTATGGTTTCACCCAGTTTTGGGTGGGTATTAACTGAGCTAGATGTCACATCTTTTCTATGACTCATTCCTCACAGCAGTTAGGAAGAATGAACATTTCTATTCCTAAATTCCCAAAGAGGAAAGTAAGGCAGAAGACTGTGTGGTTTGTTCACATTTAGCATGAAATGTGAGTAGCATATGCACTGACACAAAGCAACCAGACAGCATTTTAATTGCTCATCTAACCTCCAGAAAGAGTCACCATCTGTTGAAATCCTGAAGATTAAAAGATATAAAACCTGACAAAAACCTGAAAGCATATGATAAACTATAGAGCCTAGTCACAAATCTTGGAAAACTCCACAGTAAAGTATAGTTTATTTACAAATAAGAAAGGAATACCATCAATTAAAAGAGAGTTCCAAGAAGAGTTCACGTGGGGATAGAACACAAAGTGAAATAGTGTTTTTACCTTTGAATGACAGATCACAATGAAAGCACTGTTTTCTGTGGTCAAGGTAATGCCTTTGCCATTCCTCCCAGAATCAAACCTTGTCCCTGAACAACCTTTGATTTTTATCACTGAGATTAATTTCAATCAAATCATCAAAGGCTAGATGACATTTGACCATTGTCAGAGAGGCAAGCTACTCATCTCTGGAAATGTCAAGGTTTTGCCACAGATCATTTGTTAATATATGTTTTTAGAAGCTCATTTTGCCAGTAAAATTTGTAACTGCTAAACCTGAACTTCAATCAGTCCCCATGTACTTCTGTGTGCACAAAATAGTTCTCAAAATGTGTAAAGTCTACTTGTGAAACAGACACTCATGTACTGACCTTACCTCAAATTTTTTTCCTGCTCCTCGAAATCATGACTGATTATACAGTAAGCAGATGGAGGTGAAATTTCAACTGAATCCCTGCCTGAACTGTTATCACCACTCAATAAGTATTTGTTAATGATAATAACATCTGCTAAAACTCATTGCAGCAGTCTGAGAGTTTTACATTGTTAATCTCTCTACTCCTCTCCTATGAGATCAGTGCCATCATCAGCCCCGGTTTACATTTGAGGAAACAAAGGCATCAAAAGTTATTATTGCTTTTTAATATGCTTAGTATCACAGCCAGTAAATATCAAAGTTGGAACTTCAACCTAGACCTAGGCAGTCTGGTGCCAGCACCATGCACTTACTCACTATTTAAGCCTAAGGAAAAATTAGTTCTAATAAGTTTTTAATATATGTTTACTAAAAACCTGCATGCACTGGAACTTTCCAGCAGAAGTTTACCTTTTTTTTGTCAGCAGTTAGGTGACAGCACTCACAATGTTCTCAAATAAACTAAATATAATATATTTTTAATTAAGGTATCACTGATACACAATTTTATGAAGGTTTCACATGAGCAACATTGTGATTTCAACATTCACCCCTATTATCAAGTCCCCCACCCCCACCCCATTGTACTCACTGTCCATCAGCATAGTAAGATGCTATAGAGCCATTACTTGCTTTCTCCATGCTATACTGCCTTCCCCTTGACCCACCTACATTGTGAGTTCTAATTATAATGCCCCTTGATCCCTTTCTCCCTCCCTACCCACCCACCCTCCCCAACCCCTTCCCTTTGGTAACCATTAGTCCCTTCTTGGAGTCTATGTGCTGCTGCTGTTTTGTTCCTTCAGTTTTGCTTTGTTATTATATTCCACAAATGAGTGAAATCGTTTGGTACTTGTCTTTCTCCTCCTGGCTTATTTCACTGAGCATGATACCCTCTAGCTCCATCCACGTTGTAGGATTTGTTTTCTTCTTATGGCTGAATAATATTCCATTGTCTATATGTACCACATTTGCTTTATTCATTCATCTACTGATGGACACTTAAGTTGATTTCATATCTTGACTATTGTACATAGTGCTGTGATAAACGTAGGGGTGCATATGTCTTTTTGAATCAGGGATCTTGTTTTCTTTGGGTAAATTCCTAGGAGTGGAATTCCTGGGTCAAATTGTATTTCTGTTTTCAATTTTTTGAGGAACCTCCGTATTGCTTTCCACAATGGTTGAACTCATTTACATTTCCACCAACAGTATAGGAGGGTTCCCCTTTCTCCACATCCTCACCTGCATTTATTTCTTTAGCCATAATAATTTTTAAGTAATAGTTATGAAATGCCTACTATGTAGCAGGCACCATGTGGTGTGGGGAATCTGAAAATTGATTAGGAATGACTCAGCCCACAGGAACTTTAGACTTGGAAGAGGCAGAGTCATAGCAGCACAGCTATCTGGTATAGGGCTATTGCAGAACTGCACAGAACCCCCTGAGAGGACACAGGATGCTGTGTTGTCACCCAGGCAGGACAGGCTAAGGAAGGAGCTAAGAGTAGGTCACACATGGCTGGGTGCTGTGGTAAGCATAATAGCCCCCCACCCCCACCCCCAAATGCATGCCCTTATCCCTGGAACCTGTTATATTAGCTTTCATGGCAAATGGACTTTACAGATGTGATTAAATTAAGGATCTTGACATGGAGAGAGTATCCTGAATTATCCAGGTGGGCTCAATAGAATCACACTGGTATTTGTGGGAAAAGGGGAAGCAGGAGAAAGAGAAGAGAAGCAAGAAGTCACAGGGATTTGTTTCACTGTTTTATGCATTTGGCTGCAATAGGAGAAGCCACAACTTGTCATCCGCTTTACTAACATGTTTTGGACTGGAGAGGGTAGAATATAATATTGCAAAATGCATGTGAGCCATCTTAAATCTGGGTACATTTTGTATCCCAGATTTCTCAAAATATACCATCAAGCCAACACAGTGAAAATATAATTTCAAATATTTTAATCAGTAGTTTTAGATATGAAACTAAATTTGAAGTAAAATAAATGGAAAATCTTGCTTTCACAATTTCTCCTGCAGTTTAACTTTATCCCACTGGCATTCACTAAATAGCCACATGATGAATTAATTGAATCAAGTATCCCTTTACCAAACCACTGTAGTGTAACCAAGTAATAAATAATTCAGAAAAATCTATTTTCTGACTGTATTATTGTGGGATATGCAGAAGTTTAAACAGGTTGAGCTTCAATTTACCTTCAAAGATAACATTTTTTAAATTGCTTAAGTTCAATAATGTAAATAAGGGAACCATTTAATCTGCTTCATAAAACAGCCAACTGTTTCAGGAATTTGAAACAAATCCCTTTAAATGCAATATTTGCTTTGAAATAGGAAATGAGCTAATCAAACTTTTTTCAGTATCTATGTTCAGCTACTTTATTGAATTCTACACATACATGTTTAAATGTATAAGAATTATAAATATTTAAATACCTCTAAAAAGTTTAAAATACTTATAAGATTTTAAAATACTTAAAATACAATGTATATGTGTGCATGTGTGTCTGCATGTGTGTGCGTGTGTATGTGTGTGTGTGTGTGTGTGTGTAGACAGAGGGATTACCTTAAAATATTCTCCTAGGTACTATACTGGAAAATGTTTTTTGTTTCTCATAGCTCAGCTTTTTACCATGAGAATTAACTTTCTTCCTACTAGTCATATATTAGAGTAATATGGGCCATATGTGTATTTTTTTTTGCTCCATAATACTGTAAATACATAGTTCTAAGTAGAAAGAGATGTCTACAGAAATATAATTTAAAAATTAGATAAAAAACTCCAACAATATGGAATACTTACTCTACCAAAATCAAAGTAAAATGTTGACTCATGTTTATATATAGAATGATTTTACTTTTATAATTTAAAAAGTACTCTTTACATTAACTTATGAATATATTCACATAGAGATATCTTAAAGTTTAAAAGATAAAATTGTTTGGAAAATTTTGAATATATGTAATACTTTAATAAGTATATATTATATATGTGTTATAAACACAAACATTTATATAATTTCCCCTTTTTTCATATAAAAACATATACTTCCCAGTTTATCATTCCTTTGATCAAAAACCAGCCCCGTCTAAACTTTGGAAAACCTACCTAATGAAACTGATCTTTTTTGGTATATAGATAGAAATTCCATCATATATACACACATCAGCTTAATCTTTCTACTTTCAAGCAATAAGAATTAAAGTTTCTTATTCATGCAGTCAGATTTCAGAATTATGATTAAACCCCAACTAGTGTCATGTTTCTCACTGCTTCCAAACCTCTTACAACTGAAGTGTTTATGGCAGTCTAAACCTAAACATTAATAATATGTTGGCTTTGCCAACTCTTCCAGAATTTCAACCAAGCAAACTAGAAATAAGAATAGCTTTTAAACTCTGAGGTTGATTAAAATCTTTTGTACTAAAGTACTTTTGGTAATTTAACTTCCTTTACATAGTAAATGTTTAAAGAAAATAGTTATTAAAATAACTCAATCTGAATACAGATGTATAAACTTTTTAAATAAAGTTGGCAAATTTAGTATTTGAATAAACATCAGAAAACAGTCTATGACAAAACAACTTATAACCTTCAGTTTATTTAAAAATCTCTAATTAATACAGTAATTTGTCATTACTGGAGAAAACTTGGAAACTACCAAAAATTATAATGAGGGGAGAAATTATACATAATCAATCCTAACAGAAAATACATTCTCAATGTGATGTATTTCTACCTGAAGATTTACATAAGTATTAAGTCATATACATACCTATACATCCATTTTCCTTTTATGTAGCTAAGATCACAATATATACTGTACAAACTTTACTTTTAAAATATTATCATTATTTTTCTTGCTATTTCTTTGGTAACTTAGTGATTGAAAAACACAAATAGTATGTCAAAGTGATATACCCAATTTATCACTTTCCAAATCGTTTCCAATTTTAACAACACTGTAACATCACATGCTTGTAATATTTTTCCCTCTGAATCACCGATTATATTTTAATCTTTTCTTTTTCCAACATCACTACAACCATCCTAGGCCAATTCACCTTTGAATGGCCAAGTCTTTCAGGCCTTTAAGGCCAAACGTTCTGCATTCACTTTTGCCCGCTACAGTCCAAACTCTATCTAAAAGCCATAGTGGTCTTCCTAAAACACCTATATGCTGGTGTTTTCTGCCTTACTTAAACCCTTCAATTGACTGCTTATTGTTCTTGGGATAAAACCAAGGTTCTTAGGCTAAAAACCTGCCTGCCTTCCCCTCAGATCTCACCTTGAGCTAGGCTGCCCTTCCTTTATCAAGTTCCTACTGTTCTAGAATTCTTATAGTTCCTCCTTGGTGCCAATTAAAACTCTTTTCCAGCATGTGATCTTCTCATGTGCCATTCTTTCCATTTAGAACAATTTTCTTCTTCTTCTAGTAGCCAACTTTGACATATCCTTCATGTCATTTTCTAAATGCTACTTCTTTAATTTAAGCACATCTTATATCCCTCCCTGGCCCCTTGAAATTCTTTCATAGCACTATCACAGTAGGTAATTTTATATATATGTATGAAATTATTTTTCTTTTACAATATTTAATTTGACATTGTATACACCTTTCTGCACCTTGCTGTTCTGACTCAATAACACCGTAAGAAAATTCTTCTTGGCCAACTGACATCCATTTTTAATGGTCATATATTATGTCATGGTATTTATTCAGCCATTCATCTATTACTCAACATTTACTTTGTTGCCAATTTTAGTTAGTACACCCAATGCTACAATAAAAATCCTTTTAGATACATATTTTATGTGCCAATGCTTTTATTTCTAGGAATTATTGTCCAAAGATTTGCTTACATCTTTTAAGAACACATGTATTGCACATTGTAATAGATGCGGTCAGATCAAGTTCTTAAAAAGCTGGAAAAGTTTATATTTCTGCAAGCCAGCAATATATAGAATTTTATTTTCCCTCTGTGTTTACCAGCAATAAGTATTACATTTTTTTAGTCTAGTCTAATGAGAATAAAGTGATTATATCATAATTATTTTAGTTTGCATTTCCTTTATTGTTAATGAAATTGGGAATCTTTCTGTGAATTTATTGACTATTTGGATTTATTCTCTTGTGTAATTACCTATGCATATATATTGCCTATTTTTCTTTTCATTGCTTTTCCTTTTCTGTCAACTTTAAAATATTTTGGTAAATTACAGATTTTAACTCTTTGTATACTATGTACATTACAGTTGTTTGTTTTAAATCAAACATTTATGTGTTGACATTGCTTGGGGTATTTTGTGCCTCACAAAAGGAGACAAAAATGTTTACCTCTTCTCCTATGTGTCTTCTCTGTCTTGATTAAAAAAGTATCTTCTACAACTTGGTGGTTTTACATGAAGTTAATGTTTCTTGTAAGATGTTTAATATTTTTACAGATATGTTTTGTATTTAATGTTAATCCATCTGTAATATGTTTATATATAGCATAAGATGATTTTTTTCCCAAGATGAATAGCTAGTTGATTCAGCATAATTTAATACACAATCCCTGTTTTCCTCATTGAATTAAACAATTATTTTGGCATGAAATTTCCAATATTTAATAGGCCTATTTCTGAATTTCCAGGCTTTCCACTATTAGTTCATATGTCAATATTATTTTAATATGATTATAAAGGATTTACTTTTAGTATTATGACCCCTGATATGGCAAGAGTCATAATCATATTATCCTTCCAATTAATATATTGTGGCTATGTTATGACATTTACTCTACTACATATATTTAAGGTTATTTTATCCAATCTTCTCTACTTAAAAATAAACTCGTTGGGATTCTACTTGGAAATGTATAACATTTGTAAGTCAATTTCTGGAGAACTTAGATTTTATGATACTGAATCTTACCATACAAGAACTTGCAGGTCCCCCAAGTCTTTTGTTCTGATGACAAAATGGGAGCTTAGCTAAGCTTGGATTTTTGTGTTGTAGTCCTTTTCTTTTAGTAATTTATAGATGCTGTTTCACTGCCTTACAACTCCATTGTAAATAAGATGTCCAATATCAGTCTGACTTTCTATATTCTATCTTTCTGTAGACTACTTATTTTTTCTGCACAGAAGCTTGCAAGCTTGAGAGTTTTGCCAGAATTCATCTAGATGAGTGCATTTTCTCATTCATCCTTCTTGAACTTACTATAAGTCCTTTCAATTGCCAATGCAGATCTTTCTTCAGTTCAGGAAAAAAAAAAGTGTGTTATTTGTTTGCTATTCCCTCTCTTATATCTGCTCCATTTTCCTCCTGTAATCTCTATTTTTCACTTTTTAATTTTCTTGTATCTATCCACTAACTCTCTGATATTTTCCATTTTATACCTTCAATCTATTTTTACTTCCCTATGTGCTTTGGGATAGTGCTTAAACTTGTTCTTTAGGCTAATAATTCTGCTTTCAGCAGAAATTATCCTCTCCTCTATAAACTAAACTGTAGAGTTGTGAAAAATCATGTTTTAGCTCTAAAAAGTGCTCTCATTTTTCTCTTCAACTCATTTTTCATCTCCTTCAGAAGCTCTATTTCGCTTGAGATGGATTTCATCTATTCAGATTTTTCTTCCTATTTCTGGCTTTTGGTCCCCGAGATGGGTGACATTTTCCTTTGTTCGTTGACAAGGGCCCTACCAGCATTACAGTTCCTCACGTGGCAACCTAAGTTGTAGAAGGTAATGAGTCCCACCCCATATGCTAAGGGTGTATATGCAGGCAGGCTGCCAGTTTGTCAATGAGGGCTCTGCAGGAAGACTCCAGAGAGAGAGAGCCCCTCTGCATGAGCCTCTGTACTTCCCTGAGGGCCATGCTCTTACTGGGATTTCACAGGGAGACTCATGCCATTCTCCAACTGCTCTCCAAGCCTGTAGGGAAGAAATCCCAGTATTAGTTTTCTCCACCAGGATGCCAACAACCTTAGAGCATCATCTGTCCACGTTGCCCACAGAACCCTGTACCCATTTGTATCAGTAGCGGCCAATAGTGTAGAGTTAGGTTATGGGAACAGGGGGATGGAAACAGAGCTGTTTCTGGGCTGCCGTGTTCTGAGGATACCTCTCCCAAATATTTTGCAAAGTGTGTCTTTTCCTTCTAAATGTTATTTGTAGTCCAAAAGGCATAAATCATGTCTGTTTCACTCAACACTGTATATTTAGGGCCTCACACAATACCTGTATCAAATAAAATAAGGTCCTAATTAAATTTTTACAGACTGAATAAATGTTTGTTATATTAACCCTCAAAAAATTATTCTTTACACTGCATTCATACTTAGATCTTTCCAATTCAGTTACTTGTTAAACTTTTATACATGGATTTGTCAGGATTGTCCTGTTATCAGACAATCCAGAGCTTTTCCAACTTAATAAGTCACTGACTTCCCTTGGACCTATCAAAGATGCGCCAGATCTTTGTTGTTCAGCCAGCATATGTTCCCTTAGAAAAGGACACGTTTGCATTTATCGCACGAGCAATTCTAGCTCAGTTTCCCCATAAAACTAAATAGCCCTCAGGAAGCCATATAGTTAGAATCAGATGAGCAACATATGACAATGTTTTTTAAAAGATAATGAAAAAGCACACTGGCTAATTTGTTTTCTGTCTTTTTCCTTAACTCAGGAAGCTTGAGAACATTAACTGCTTTGCCAGTCAAGAACAGGTGCGATTCCAGTGATCAGGTGACACTGTTGCCTGAGCAGAGGATAACTATTCTTGTTCATAACAGTTATACCCAAAGGTGAAATGACAGTATGTTCTGGACTATTTTTATACATAAATTTCTACATACAGTAGAGAGGAGAATTTTTATGAAAAGCAGCTCTCACCCAGCTGTCTTGTGCTCCCCTCATACTCATCCTGCTCTTTATTACATCAGTGGGTTATGGGAAGCCTTAACAGACCCCAGTGATACCCCATACTATTTAAATCAAAATGCCTGCAAGTAGACCCTGAGCATCCCAGGTGATTCCAATGTGTGGTCATGTTTGAGAACAAGGGTACTAGATCCTTGCCACTCAAAGTGTTATCTGAAGTCTAGCATCATTGGCACAACCAGGGAAATTGCGAGAAACATCAAATCTAAGGCACCATCCCAAAACTACCGAGTCAGAATCTGCAATTTAAAAAGTGATTTAAGTGCACATTCAAGTAAGAAGGACAGGGCTAGATTGCCTGGTTTATCTCACTAGTCCTGACCTCTGTAGGTGGGCAGGCTCTAGTAATTCATTCAGAATTTGCTAATTGAGTCTTTATTCTGTGCGAAGCATCTTGCTAATAGTACAAGATAGATTGTTTGGGTAGATAGAGCTTTTTTGGAGTCCCTGGAGGAATACAGACTAAAATACCTTTTAAGACATATCAAGTTAACTACAGTTCCCTTTGACCCAACAAAATTCATAAGTAGGGCCGGCTCTTCTCATAGACATGATACAAAGACATTATAGACCTTTATGCCTTTTCCTTGGTGAAGGTTTGAAGTTTAAGACATCCCAATCCTGTAGCCATGATCCCTAGTATTTCACAAATATTTGCACAACTAAACTGCTAGACTATCCCTGAGGATTCTGAGCATCAAAGAAGGCTGCCATCTGGGTGTGAAAATGAGGTAGTTGGAGAGACTTTTGCACATAATCTGGAAATTGGTATTGTGTCAGCTATGTAGGCCTTTTGGCTGATTTCGTGGGCAGCTTTTTATTGGTTCTTCTTTTGGCATTTTTATCAGTAAATTTTTAATTAATTTTTAATTAATTCATTATTTTAAAGGTATCTTTGTTTAAATTGCACCATCTTAAAACATCTGTTTTATTTATAAATAATCAACTGCACAAGTCAATCATGTTTACCAAGTAGATAAATACACAAAAGGAAGAACCCTGACCTGCAGAACTCCCCATACTACAGATTCACCCTCTCTTGTACCAGCAAGTATTATGGGATACCATCACAACTTGGGCTTAATTCCAGTAGGACGAGAGAAAAGTGGGACTGCCATATTCTTGACAGTAAATTGTTTCTCTGGTGGAAATAATACTGAGGTAGCCACATAGGAATATAAACTCTTAGTAAAGCCTGCCTCTTTAGTTAATAAACAGGCTTATCAAACAATGAGTAGTTGCAATATACTAAGAAGGTATAACAATGTAGATGCCTTTGGGTTGCACATTATACAATTAATGTATACAGTCAAGAGGTGGATACCATTTTATCCATCCCACAGATAAACAAAACTGAGGTGCAAAGAAGTTGAGAGGAAATGAGAAGTGACTGTCAGAGTGGTGAGGCAGGTTGCCAAGCAGGATCAGAAAAGTGATCAATAGCAAGTAGTATAGATTTCTACTCCCCCTCTCCTTGCAAAGATGAAACACAGCAACTCATCTGTTTCTTACTTATTAATAGTAAAGCCAGTTGTAAAGAGTGAGAACTATGATGATGAAAGAACAAAGTGCTAATGATAGAGTTTCAAGACTTCTTATGTTTCCATTCGTGTAATATATTTTACACAAATTGGTAAATATTGACTGACTCATTATCTTTGGTAGAGGACTAATAACTAAGGGTTATTTAAATGACATGTTGACGAGTTATAGTAAATACCATAACGTCTTTCCCTACCAAGAATTTTCATGCATAATAGATAAAATCCAATCATTAAATAGTGATTTAATACTTACCATTTAACTTTGAGTCAAAACTTTTAAAATATCTTTAGGAGAGAAGATGCCAGAACACTCACAAAAAAATTAATTTCTAGGAGCTAGTATTTTTTTTGTTTCTAACCCCAAGTTGACTACAAACTTAACTCTACTAGATTTTCCAGACTGTTCTTATACTGAGTATATGTAGAACATGTCTTCAACTTAATAATTATATACATGAAATTGTCATTCCAGAGCCAGTATTCAGCACCTCTCTCAACAGCTGACTCACTATCCAACAGGATGTCGGCAATCCTGGTTGTCATTTCAAAGCACTGATAATCAGACTTAGAGTCTTGAGACCCCATGCATAAGAGTAAAAGTGAAGATGTCACCCAAAGGGGTGTTAAACATTTTGTATTTAGAGAGGAATGGTAAAGAACTCTTAATTCTTCTTTGAACATAGAGCTAGTTTTCATTTGTTTGCTGGTCAAAGAAACTTCTTTACTTTTCTTCTATCATCCAGCTGGTGGTCTCCTTGCTAATCATGCTTATGAATCATCCCTTCCAGGGCACAGAAGGGCAGCTACCACTACGGCCAAGACCCCTAGCTGAGTTCAGTAATACACCTTCCAAATTTTATTTTGCGACTTGAGCATCTGGGAAAAGAATGTATTTCTTAGTCTATTTTATAGTTATGTGTGACCACGTAACTGAGTCTGGCCACATGACTAAATTCTGGCAGGGGTTCTGTGTGGCAAATATTGGGAGCTCTCCCTACCATCTCTTTCCCACTTCCTTCATTATGCCTCTTCTGTCATACTACTTAGAATAAAACTCTGCCGTCTTGGATTATGAGCATAGCGCCCAATGGAGCTAGACATGCCAACTATAGTTTGCAGACATCTAGACTTTGGTTGAGGGAGAAATAGACTTCTATCCTGTTTAAACTACTGTGTTGTGTTTGTTTAGTCAATCACTCCTGAAGTGAGGCCTATCTAATTCACCACACAAGATGCAGAATGTCAGACCAGAACTCATTCAGATTTTCACCAGTATGTTGGTGATACTCATGCCTCTAATCCAGATGCCAGGACCACCTAGGAATCCACTTCTTATGTGGAGTAAAAGGCATGAAGATTTTTAAGGGTGATGGTCTAAACAGCCTTAGTTTAGAAGATATCCTTAGCTAGAGTTATTAACTGTAAATAAATAAATAAATAAATATAGTAACAATATTTCACATATATATGTATAATCACCCCTAGGGGTATGATAATTATAATCTAGACTATTTGTCTGGAATAATATCATCTGACTTTAGTCTGATCTACAGAGAATTGTCCTTTTAAAATGATGTTCGATGGGCCTTGATTACTAGATGCACTGGCATTTGGGGAGGAAACAGTTTGCTGGCAGCCTGGCCTGGAGGGGCTCCTGCCTCACACTCACCCAGAGCTGCTACACAAATCTCACTGCAAAATGTCAGAGGCAGAAAATAAATGGATGAAGGCTAATTACCACTTGGAGAGAACAATCTGATTGTGATGTCTATTGCATAATATCTACAGATTTAGGGTGAACAGCTTCCAAGACTCCAAGGTGAATAAGGGCTATAAATCCATTTGGGGATTAAGTGTAGTATTTTGTCTTTACAAATTGTATACTCTCCAAAAAGCTTTGAAAGGATTTCAAAGATAATGCCAACATTCTCCACAGTGTTCTAGAAACACACAAAAGGACGTAGCCTGAATTTATTTCTATTCTCCATGAACCCTACACCACTAACAGAATCCCACTCCTTTGCAGGAATGATTGAGAATATCTGTTATGAATCCCGTACCTCCTCCCTCCTTTCAAATGTTGTTCCTTGAGAAGGATTTCTCAAGAGCTCTGTTCCTATGGGTCATTTCAGCCTTCCCTGGCTTCTCCAGGACCTCGCTGTAACAGTCTGTTCCTCCTTACATCCTCAAACTCTTCCTTCCTACCTCCTCCCTTGCCCAAAACTCCAAGCAGCTTCAAATCTACCTCTTCAACTCCCCTTCCTCCCCAGGCTAGCTAACTTCTTCCTTTTACAGCCAAACTCAAAAGAGCCTCACTATTTATTGTTTCTACTTTCTCTCCCTTTCTCTGTGTGGACTCCTATAATCTGGGCACTATCCCCATCTCTAATCAATCTTCTTTATTAAGATTCACTGATGTGCCAAATTAAATGGACTTTTCTTAGGACTCATTCTGCTTGACCACTTCTGTCTACCCACCATTGGTTCTTTGCCTTGTCCCAAGCCAGCTTTTTACCTTCAGCTTATACTGACCCTTCAGGGTCCCTCACTCTTGGCCATATCCTCCTTAAAATTCTTTCTTCACTTGGCAGTCTTTCAGTCTGCAGTGGCCTAGTTCTCCTCCTTCTTCTCTGACTTCTTCTGACTCTACTTTTCTAGCATGCTTTTATCTGCCCAACTTTTAAACATAAATGTTCCCCAAAGTTTGCACCTTTACACATCATGCTTCTATGATCTATGTGCTATCTCATCAGAAATGCCTAACCACAACAATGAAAGAAATCAGAATTTCCTTTATTTCCATAACTAACTCCATTCAAATAATTATCAAATAAAATGTCTCAAACCCTGAAACCTCTTTCAAGCTTCAAACCCACCCCTCTCCACCCCACAGGGCTGCAGCATAAAGCATAGGAAGCATTTCAAACAGCACACATCATCTTATATCTTCATCTCATCTGTCCTTCCTTCTGTGTTTCTGGTGCTGATTAATGACCACTTCACTTTAATTTTTCATGATACAAGTGTTATCATCTTTCCCTTTAACTCATGACCAATTCCCAACCCTATAACCATTGATTTAATTCTAAATAAGTGCATGGAATTCTCACGTGCTGTGACAGATGCAAAGCTCAGTATAAGCTTCCTGACGATGCCCAAACAACTCTGTGCATCCACTTATCTTCATTCTCATGGACTTCAGTTCAAACCCACATGAACTCTTTCACTGTCCACTGTCCACTGTTATAGCCTCACAAGAGGTCTCTCTCCCTCTACTCTCTTTTCTTATCCAGATAATCTTCTACATTGTTTCCATAGTTACCAAATCTAAAAGAAATCTAAATCCAGATATTTGTCAGGTTAAAAAAAAACAAAAAGGCCTTTGATGCTTCTCCACTGCAACCTAAACAAAATCCATACTCCTGCCTACAACTTAAATCCCAACACAATTTATTTGTGCACTCAGCAAAGATTACTGAGTATTTATGTGCCTAGGTACAGTCAGATACTGGGGGTATGAAGCCCACACCCATAGGAGATATAAACTGAGCATCACAGGGCCACAAATGATATTAAACACAATATACCAAAAAAAGCCAGGATACTTATGGAGTAATATATTTTTTTAAGTTGAGCAGTTGACAGTAATTCAAAAATAATTCTAGTCTTTACATATTCTTCTTAGAAAAATTACAAGAAATTCAATTTATAGCCTACAGCAACACTCCACAAAAATATTTCCCTCTCCTGTTCACTAAAATTCTTCTTTTCTCTGAAAATCCTTTAGAGTCTATTATTTGTTTAATCCTTAAGAATTCCTCCCCAGTCTATCCAGGTGGCTTTTCAGTTTTTCCTCTCTAGCTTCAAATTTAGATGTTGTCATCATTTTTAATGAATTACTGGGATTTTTCATCAGAGAAGCAGACCAAGGAAATCACCCCATTCTGCAGACTTTCTGTTCCTGCCTGTCTCTGCCTTTTATCACAATTATTTGCACGAAAAGTCCAGGAAAGGGATTTGGCAAAGAAAGAACCTTATTTGAATTGGAAAAATTGTGGGAAGACAACTTGGGAAAGCTCACATAAAAAATGACAGTGTTCAAATAAAAAAAACACAAAAAGGAATTTCTTTGCTAGAGTTATCAGTGCTGGGAAGCTGAGAAAAATAGGGCGAATCAGGCAGAGATGGCTCCCAACACCTGAGCTGAATCTAAAAGAGTGAGTTAACCTGTGGAGAGCAAGGTCTAAAGGGCATATTTGAGTCAGGTGACAGGAGAGATGTGGACATCAAACAATGGCAGGGCCTTAGTGATGAGGCTGAGAATATGAAACAAAGTTCCAGTTCTAGAATGCAGACAAGCGTAAGAAAGAGAGTGGCAGAGCTCCTGACCTGGGTACTGACATGTGGAATTTAGTAATAGAGACCAGTTAAGTAGCTCCCATCTGTGTGTGTGTGTGTGTGTGTGTGTGTGTGTGTGTGTGTGTGTGTGTGTGTGTGTGTGTGTGTGTGTGTGTGTCTGTGTGTCTGTGTGTGTCTGTGTGTGTCTATGTGTGTCTGTGTGATAAAAGGAGTGGTGAAAATTGCTAGCAGAGAAAAAAGTGGAGAGAGGTAAGTGGTGTTTACATATGTGTGCAGGGTCACCCCAGAGAGTTGATTTCAGATGTGTAAGGGAATTAAGGAGCCCCGTGGTTCTGACTTACCTCCTGGATCCCAGTACGAGCAGCTCATGTAAGTAGAAGCCCTTATAAATGGAGTGCTAGGATGCCAGTATCACTGGGGTACTTCCTGCTTTAGAAGGGATGGACCCAAAATATAAATGAATCTGTTCTTTCATGCTTGCAAATGAAATTAACATTTTCCAAGGATAGGAAGGGACAAAGAAAGCTATAGGTGGAATTATCTCCTACATTTCCAGCATTATTTCCCACTGCTTATTTCTTAATTTTCTTTTAAATTTTTAGCATGTCACTCAGGGGCACAGAATTGCCCAATATATAATCATAAGTCTTTGTTCACAGTATACCATTTATCATTAGTGTAATGAACTTCCTTTATCTTTATTACAAATTTAATTTTTATGACATAAATATCCATAAAACCAATAGCCAACAAATAACTGAACATAAACCATAACTTGCTATCTGCTTACTTTCTTTTTCCCAACTCCCTCCCAGTGGTAATACTATCCTGAATGTTTCTGACTCTGGTACTTTTGATTACCTGTATGTATATAAAAACAGCATATTGTTTGATGTTAACTATTCTTCTGTTCTTCAAAAAGGATGCAATATTGTGAAAAGTCCTCAATGACTTGCTTTTTCATTTAATATTCTATAATAATTCATCCATGTTAATGAGTTTAGATAAAGATAGTTTATTTTCATGGCTGTATATAAATCCATTGTGTACATAAACTATTCAACTCACCTGTTAAGACCATTCCCTGAACACCCAGCCTCTTTGCTTTGACTGTAGCTATTCATCTACCTTTTCTTCCAGACTGAGATTACAAAAGTGTTAGAGTTGGCAAAAAACATTAAAATAGATCTTCTAAATATGTTTAAAGATGTAAAGTAAAATATAAACTTGATGAGTAAACATATGGGGAATCAGAGCAGATAAATGGAACTATAAAATCAAGATGGAAATTTTAGAACTAAAAAGCATGATATCTGAGATGAAAAATTCACTGGATGAGCATAAGAGCAGATTGGACACTGGAAAAGAATGGATCTGTCAACTTGAAGACAAATAGAGGCTATTCAATCTGAAGTGCAAAGGGGAGAAAAGACTTTTAAAAAAGGAGGAACTAAGCCCTGGTGACCTGTGGAAGAATAACAAAATCCATAATATATGTATAATTGGAATCCCAGAACAGAAGGCAAGAGAAATGTGGGTAGGGAAAAATATGAAAAAATAATGGTCCAGATTTGACAAAAAAAAATACAAACCCACAGATCCAAGAAGCTTAACAAATTCCACATAGGGGAAACCCAACTTGGAGGGGTTAACAGGAATAAATAGTTACTGCACAAATGGCAGCATGAGGTAGTGGCTCAGAGGGTGGTCTTCAGAGATAGGTTTATTGGGTTGAAACTGTAGCTATTCCATTTACTAGTTGTATAAACTTGAGCAAACTAGTTAACTTCTATGCCTCTCTCTTCTCATCTGTAGGGACAATAAAAACTATAGTTAAGATTGAATTGAATTAATACATAAAAAGCATTCAGAGCATAGCCTTGGGCATATTAAGCACTCGAAATTCTAATTTTAAATATAAGGGGAAGCTGATTAAGAGAAGGAATAAAGAAAGAAATAGTATGTTATGAAGATGATGCACAGTTTGAATTATATATAAATGAAGTAACTTTGACCCTTACAAGTTTTTGTATTTTTTAACTCTCTATTCCTCCACTTCCATATTGTAAAACTCAATAAATCAAGAGAACAGATGCTGTATTCAAATAATGACATTTCTAAATTTTCAGAACACCAACATAATTGAAATTAAATATGCCAGTCTTAACAATACCTTTTTTGCATAGCATATTTCTCAGAAATGTGCAGAGTATCAATTACATGAAAATTGGCTCTTAATAATATAGGAAACTTCTTCAATCCAGATGTCATTATAATCTCTAAAGGAACATTTATTTTTCTATATATAAAAGCATCCAAGTAATAGATTCTCTATAATTTAACAGATAGAACTTATCAGGTATATTTGTAGTATGTTATTTCTTTAAAACAATGTAAAAAAATAGTATAGCATTGTTAAATTATGAATTATTTTCTCACTTTTATTGACCTAATTCAATTATAGAAACTAGTTCAGTTATATGATACTCTTCTAAAATCATGATTCACTTAAGAGTTTTGTTTATCAAAAAACTTAATAACATATTCAATTATAGAGATGTAAGGAATCCTTTTATTCATTCATTCAATGAATATTTATTGAGAACCTACTATGTGCTCGGGGCAAACAAATGAAGACAATTCACAAAACGTTATCTCTTCAAAACATACATTCTGAATGTTCTTAATTTTCAGGTCATTTCTATTGTGTTCCCAAACAACATAATAGAACAAAAGGCACACTGAAAAAGACTTCAAAGCATTCGTGGTTAATATCTAAGAAAACAATTTTCTTGTCCCCCTTCTAACTCCCTAATCATACAACTACCTTCTTCATGCATAATTATAAATGACCCCAAAACTCTGAGTTGAGCATTCTTTTCCATGTCTCTGAATTCATTTTTTTCACTCCCCTTTGATTTACTTCTTTCGTAGTTTTAATCATCTCTATCCTGATAACAGTTTGATGGCATGATAGGAATACTGAACATCAAAAAATCTAGGATCCAGTTCTAGGTCACACAAAGTGCTTTATGATTTTGGACATGTTATTTGAACTCTTAGGCTCAATTGCATAATCTGTAAATTAAGAGTTTGTACCAGATGCTAAGATACCTTTAAGCAATGAAATGCTGTTATTCTCTGATTCTCAAACATAAATCTTCATTACTGTCATTCATGGTCTATTCCTACAATTCCAGTCATCTTTAAAGCATTTTAAGTTGCATGTCCCATAGCCTAAAGTTTATTGTATAAAAACTCAAGTGAGCCTAAAATAATTTGTTCCTTGCCAAAGTTTCTTTCCTTCCAAATTAATAATGTCTCTCAACCCTATAACTTGAATCCATATGAATGACTAACAGACAATAATTGGTTAGTGGGAGGGTATCAGTTCAATGACTAAGAGAAACACTGTCCCAAATGAAAGTAGTTCCTCTTTGGCAAAGGAAATAAAATTTGGGGAAGTTTCAAGGGTGGGGAGTTTTACAGGCAGTTTTCAGCTCAAATTTCTTTTCCCTTCTTAAAGTCCACACAGGTTAATATGACCTTTCCCACTGTACACAACATTTTCAGATAATATTTTCAGGCCTGTGAGAGCACTTAAGGAGAACTTCACAAGAAAACTGCAGCTCAGGCTCCACAACACCCTATAAAAAATCACTTTTTTAATCAGACAGTGTTGGGCAGACTTCTGCACCCTGTTTATTTCTTATATCTTCCTTATCACTGGTTATGCTGCTCTCCCATCTAAAATGGTGTAGCTGCTTCTTTCTGTTTCAAGAGAGGCTGTATAATGTTGTAGTTATATTAGGATATGGGCACTGGGAGTCAGAAAGACCTGTGTTTATTGTACCTCTTACTACCTTTGTGACCTTAAGCAAATTACTTTAACTCCCCCAGCCTCACTTTCCTCAATCTCAACTCACAGCACTGAGGCTGCACATGGTAATGGATGTATCAGTAGTATATAGCATCATCCTCATCATTATCCATTATCTAACTCGTTCCCTGTGTTCTTTTAAGCTCACAGGAAATTGCCTTTCCCTCCTCCCACTCCAACCTGGCTTATAAATTTATTTTTTTTTTTAAATCACTTACACATCTCCAAATCAAACCAAAGATTTGGTGGCATTCATAAAAATTAAAAAAATTTTTTAATGATGTCAGATTCAAGAACCAAAGGTCTATTCTAGGACTGACATGCTGATTTAGGTTCTGGATTTGCTTTCATCAATGATGAAGAGTGAACTCCATTCAAGAAGGGCCCTGCTTCCTTTCCTCACCCTACCTTCTCTCTTTGTCACTCGTGATGCCAATGAGACTACATGAGTAAAACAGGAGGTAATGCAAGTCATGTTTGTTATCAGAGGCCTTTTCCTGTGAGTGTAGAAAGACACAGGCAAGTAGCAGGAGAGAGCTGGAGGAGAGGGAACAGCAAAGCAGAGGAGCAGGAGGTATTTCCAAGGACCAGTCCCTGTTTTTTACTTCAGTGCGTTTATTTCTGGAGGAAACCAAACTTAACAAAGACCTTGGAAAACCTGAAGGCATTCACTTGAAACATTTTTAATGGAACAAGAGAGAAACCCAGGTTTGCAACCAAATGCCAAATAACACATAACTTTGTAGATGACTTCCCAAATCCTGACATCCAGTTTGGGCTAGATCAATAACCAACTGTTTGTGATGGTAAAAATAGATTTATCACACCACCTTAATACCAGCAATAACTCTTCTGTTATCTGGGATGCAGGGAGAAGAAAAGAGACAGAAGAACAAAACATATTGCTGTTACTACATATGCCATAACAATTTTCATCTGGAAATATTCTTTGTTCACAGGTGCCTCCTACACAAACTTATGAAAAGAAATACTTAAAAAAACCTCACTATTTTTTATAACTAAAATCCTAAACCTCATAATACAGGATGCACTAGAACAATAGAAGAGTTTGATCTGACATCTGTCTTATCTTCTTATAACATGTGGCATCCCTCACCATTGTTTTGTGAGGCCATATCACTCATAAAGCAGAATTGCACGCAGGTATTGTCATAATTATCAGTATGCACCAGAAGGCAGGTAAATAAATAGTTTTTCTGAATGATGCCCTAACAATGTAAAAGTGTTATACTTTTTGTACCAAAAGTGCTATAACATTTCTCTTCTTTTCTGTAATAAAGACTTTTTTTCCAGTCCAGCAGGGGTGCAAACAAAATTAACCTAATGCTTCATAAACATTTGCCTCTCTTTCAATGAAAAAAATGAGACTTACCCCTCATTATTTACATGAAGTTGCTTTTTTGGGCAGTAGCAATGGGCTTCCATGAGAGTCTAAGCACATATGTTTCCACAGTCTTCATCCATAAGATGGTTTAGATCTTGGCTAGAACCAGAGGCATACTTTCTGTGCTATGGCCCCTCCTTGCTGACGTTCTCATTTAATCGGGCAGAACATGACCAATGAAACAAATGAAATGATATTTAACATATGGGCACATTGTACATAAATTAATCTTTTATTTAACAACAGTCTTCGCATAGAAGTGATGATGTTACCAGGCAGCTGCACTTGGGGAGGTCTTTCCCTGCACGCTATGTGGAGCACTAGGAGAAACCTCAACCTGAACAGCAGAGGGTTCTTGACTCGGAATGAGAAAAAATTCTCTAGCAGTTCAGAATAGATGCTATTCATTCATTAAAGCAAGAGCAGCAGGGAATAGCAACTGCCACGCAGGCAGCAGAGAACAGGTAAATGCAGACGGAAAGAGGGTAAGTTCTCAGCCAAGGGAAGATTCCCTTGCCAGCTCCTGAAACCAGGGTCACCTGGCATCCTGTGTCCCCTTGGATTGGCATGGTATGGGGACTAGCCCCTACCACTCCAGGATTCGGAGGAGCCATGGAGCACAGGATGGAGTGATTCTATGTTCTGAGAACTTCCCAAAGAAAGATTTTCAGGCAGACTACTAAGAGCAGATCGCATAGTGGCAGTTCCGTCCAGGTCACCCAGGCGATGGAAACATGCAGGCCCAAATCTGAGCTCTTAGCAGCCACTTCCTACTTATTAGGAGTAAAGCAGAGACAGAGTGAAGTCTAGGAAATAAAATAGCAAAGAGACAAACTGCAATAATTTGAGCAGCAAGAAAGTTTTATTTGAAAGTATGCACTTAAAGAAAGGAAAGTGTGGGCATCCTCAGAAAGGAGGCGCAATGACAGTTTGGGGATTTTGGCTTTAAAGGCTTTCAAGAATGGGGCAAAGGGCAAATGAGGGCAGTTGTTGGGCATAGGCTTGACTTGTGGTCTCAAGATGCTTATCTCTGGTGAGAGACATCATATCTCCTTTCCTTTATCATCAGCCCTCCAGCTAATTCTGCTAAATAAACCCAACACAAGGGATTTATTTATCCTGTTCCTCTCCAAGATAGTGGGCACCCTCAAGCAGTGGGGACGTTTCAGCTAAGACTGCTCGCCCTGCCATAAGATAAGGTTTTGGGTTATTGTCTGATTACCAGAGAATATGTTAGGAACCTTACTTCTCAACTCTCTGCTTTTTAAAATGAAATCTCAGCCTTAAGATGGGGTCCCTCCTGTTCTTACTATACTGTTTATATCTTAGCGTTTTCCATCATAGGCAGGAACAGTTCCTCATGATGCTTGTCCCATGTCCCTGCCCTGCCTCACTGAGTGGGCATCTTTGCCTTCTTCTGAATATTAGGAAGAGTCAATATTCCAGTATGAAGTGTTATGTCAGTTGCATGTTTTTTGTAGATGCCATTGGTCAGGGTGAAAACGTCCCTTTCTATTCTTAGTTCCTGAGAGTTTTTAATCATAAATGATGTTAGATTTTGTCAAATGCATTGTTTGTGTTTATTGAGTTGATGGCACAGTTCTTTTTCCTTATTCTGTTAATGTGAATTAAATTGATTTTTTTCATGTGTGGGTAAAATTGTAGTATTTCCATAATCTCCTATCTGGCTTTAGTGCATCTGCATATCAATAGATGTCTCCACAGGGTAGGGATAATTAGTTCATCTACATATCAATAGGTCATTAAAAGGGCATGTGGGGGTTTATCTGGACTGTAGAGGTTGTGTGGAGCTCTCATGCTGCAGCCTGGTCAAGAGAGAGATCTGATGACTGCTTGTAAGAAATAAATTGGTTTCTCCCACTTTATTTCTCCCTTTGACTGATTTCGGTTTCAAAGGTATTTTGACCCGGGATTTTCCCCCCAGAGTTACATCATGTTAAACCATGTTTACATTCTTGTGTTCATTCATTGATTCTTGGTCAGTTTAGATAGAAATTCATTATCAATTGTGTTGATCTTTTCAAAATCTTCTGGCTTTGTATTTTTCTCACCTTTATTATATCCTTCTAGCTATTTGCATTTATTTTGCTCTTTTTGCTAGCTTCTTTATATAGATCCTTAAGTCATTGATTTTTCTATCTTCTTTTCTCATATAAGCATTTAAATCTATAAATTTCACTCTAAGCACCATATTGGCTGATCCCATAAAGTTGATACGCTTTATTTTCATTATTATTCAGTTCAAAATACATTCTAGTTACTCTTGTGATTTTATTCTTCCACAATGGATTGTTTAGAAGCATGTTATTAAATTTCCACGTATTTTATGATTTTCTAGATATCTAATTGCTATTTATGTGTATTTTTCTTCCCTTAGAAAAAAACACCCAGAATTATTCAATCTTTTAAAATTTGTTATGATTTGTTTTATGGGCCAGTTTATGATCTACCTTGATAGATCAAGATGTGATCTATCTTGGTGCCATGTGTGCTTTTTAAAAAGTTTTGTTTTGGACTTATATAAATATCAGTTAGGTCAAGGTGATTTATAGCATTGTTTGGATCAGTATTATCATTACTGATCTTTTGTCTAATTGTTCTATCACTTGCTGAGAGTAGTTTAAAAATCTCCAAATCCTACTTTAGAATTATTTTCTCCTTTTAATTACATCATTTTGAAGAACCTTAAAACTTTAAGTACCATTTATCCCATCTATCTTTTGTATTGTCATATACATTTTTGTACATTTTTTGTTGTGCATAAACTCTCTAAAACATTTCAGTTAATGTTGTACATAGTCAATATTCATTTATATTTCTACATGAATATGCTGTTTCTTAGTTTTCATTTTTCTGTGTGAGATTGTTTTCCTTCGGATTGAATCTCTCTTTTTAGTATATTTTTAAAGTTTTGTTTGTAGTGTAGGCCTTCTCGTGACAAATTAACAGGTTTGGTTTGCTTTAGACATACTTAATAAACCTTCATTTAAAAAAAAATTTTTTTTCACTGAGTGTAGAATCCTAGGATGACATCTACTTCCATACAGTGCTACTGAGGCTTCCGTCACAGGCCTCCATCCTCCCACCTGGAAGTACAGGTACTATTTTAAATGGATTGGAAAAACTCTCTGAGGAGACAAAATTTAAGTAGTTTCTGAAGACAGTTGATCCTGGAATATTTTGGGAACGAGCATTCCAGAAAGAAGGAAAAGGAAATTCAGAGACTTTGAGGTAGAAACACAATTTTTTATGTTGAAGAAACTATCGGGAGGGGAAAAAATGGCCAGAAGGGCTGGAATATAAGAAATGTGAGCAAACATTTTAGGGGAAAAATTGTAAAACTCTCTTTGGTCCAAATCACATGGGACCCTGCAAGCCAAGGTAAAGTATTTGAATTTTTAATCTAGGTATAATTGGAAACCTTTGGACTGTTCTGAGAAGTTATTGATAGCATTGGATAACTTGATCAGAATTATTATTTTCAAATCACTTTTCTCATATGTTGTCATTAGGTACCATTTAATCC
Source organism: Manis javanica (assembly GCF_040802235.1). Lineage (NCBI taxonomy): Eukaryota > Metazoa > Chordata > Mammalia > Pholidota > Manidae > Manis > Manis javanica. Next base: position 189,738,825 of record NC_133157.1, read on the forward strand.
TAACGAATCCTAGAAAAATTAATGTAGTGATGCCGGGGTTCTTGTTTGCGGAGCCAAAGATTGAGCTTCACAAACAGTCAAGGTAGGAGAGCAAGGTACAGGCATTTATTTAGAGATAAAGTGAAAGGACAGAGCTCCCGGCTCACGCCAGGAGGGGACAAGAGAGTCCGTAGTGGTGCGTTGTCTAGGGGGTTTTATAGGCAGTTGAGGATTTTTCAAGAACATGAGAAAACTTAGGGGTGGGGACTTGTTAAGTGGTCCCTGAATATTAAAAATTAACTTAACTGTAAGGAATTTCCTGCCTTGATTTCTCTCTGGGACACCGGCGCCTTGGTCTGGGAGCATATCAAAAGGCTGCCTGCCCAGCCCCCAAGGTGGGCTGAGGTATTGTCTACTTGCTAAAGAATCTTGCCACTCGAACTTCCTGGGTGTTAAAATGCAATTTTATCTTTAAGATGGAATTCTTCCTGCCTTTTATCATGTCGTCTACAGCTGGGTCTGCAGCTAAGTTAGTTGCTCAGTTTGCAAAATCACCTTGTCAGATCTGAAGGAAGAAAGACAGCACATAGGCCTGGGCCTTTTAGCATGCTAAAGTGAATCTTACACATGGTTACAAATGTTGAGCATAATAAAACGTGTGCTATTCTTTATCTGGGAAATATTAACTGATTTCACTGAAGAATGATTCTAGAGCTCAATGTTAAACATAGAGTCTTAGCGAGGGGGGGGGGTGCGTTCCTTGCATGTAGTTACATTGCTCTGACTGCAAATATCCCGCCCTGCCCCCTCCAGAGGCCCTCACCCTACTCTGACTACATCTATGGTCCCTGTCTCGGATTCCCCCCCTCTACAGATAGAGACCCTAGCTTCTGCTAGGGAAAGGGGGCGATGACCGCTCTGGCTGCTTCATGCTGAGAGGGGGCGCAGTAAGGGGTGCAGCTAAGTCTCCATCAGTGGACGGGTGAGAGCGCCTCGGAAGATGGGCACTTCTATTCTAGGTTCCATTTCTATTATTATTTGCAGTTTTGTGGCTTCTAGGAAAGATAGAACAAATCATGTTATTAAGTTAAGTAGCAATATCTGGAATTGGATTTTCCATTCTGGAAGGACAAATTTGATGAGATTAAGAATGCATGGCTGAATATGAGAACTAGAAATAGTAAAACTTTAATTGCAATGTTAGGAGAAAACTAAAACATCTAGAGAATCATAGCCAGATATTTTGAAGAAGCTAGAATTCTGGATCTAGTTTATGTCTCAATGACTAGTACTAGGATTTAGTATAGAGAAACAATGCTTTTCTCTAAAATCACCTTCATTTTTATTAGAAGTAACCAGATTAAGAAAATAATTAACACTTGGTTTTATTATTTGCATAAGTGCAGCAAGACGAGCAATTGATTACATAGGCTCTTTTAAATGTGTTTTGCTGGAACTTTTTATAAGGAATTTCAGATTGAACTTTTAAAGGCCTCTCGAGGCTAGAAAGCCAAGTAAGACTTGCTCTCAGGTTTTGCCTGCAGTACTTGTAGATTTGGGAGAAATAAAGTGGGAGATACCATTTATTTCTTACAAGCAGTCATCCCTGTCTCTCTACCCAGCTGCAGAAGAAGAGAGAGCTCCACCCAACCTCTCTGGTGCAGATAAGCCCTCACTCGCCCATGTAATTACCTTTTGATATGAAGATGGCTACTTCCTCCACCCCTTGGAAACACCTATTGATATGTAGATGCACTAAAGCCAGGCTAGAGATTCTGGAAATATTGCAATTTTACCTACATCCCTCTTATGAATGAAGGAACTGAGGCTGAGTGTAATTTAATGACTTCCAAAGTTTCACAGTCAATAAGGGACACAGCTTTAATATTTACCTGTATTTGTACAGGTAAATATTTACCTCCAAAACTATCATCATATTTTGGGTTGAATTTTACTTGAAACTTTCTAATGATTGCATACAGTGTGTGTGTGAGATTTCAAATGGTGATTTTTGAGAACATTTCTAAGAGTGATGGGCTTAAATAGGCTTCCTTTCTATTTGAGTTTTTGTACCTTGATGTTATGCACATAAAAAAGATTTTTCAGCAGAAATGGAATCCAATCCTACTCTCTTCAGGAGAAAACCAGAAAACCTAAAATAACTTAAAATAAAACTTCTTTATTATATCTTAATGACTTTTCCTCCTGTTCTCTCATTTTAGCAGCCTTTCTACAGATTGATCCAAACAGTCAGAAAGCAATTTGGAAGTACTGAATTAAAAAATTTCCCCAGGATTTGCTTTCCAAATCAAGTGAGTCCCTTTATGTAGCTATTAAACTAAAGGGAAAAAAATGACAGAGGAAATCTTAAATCACTTCATTCAACACCAAAATTATAATAATATTTCACTTACCTAGAATAGAACATAGCAACATAAAAGGGAAATGCTGTCACACCCACAATTTAAGTGCCTGCATGTGTTTGACAAAGTTGCTTTTGAGAGGGAAGAGAAAAGCTGGGACCACCCACTTCCCCTTCCCACTTTAATTCACAAGCAGCAAGTGAGAGGACAGCCTCCTTCCTTGGCTCTAGGAATAAAGACTGAAATAAGTATACTTTAAATAATCCAGTTTCCATTTGGAAGAAAGGAAAAACAAGGAGCAGTGCCAATCCAGGAAAAATATCTCTTATCTTAAATATATAGCTGCCCCATAAGATCAAGAAAACATGAATGCATGGAAGTCGAAATGCCACAAAAAAGGAGATGACACAAAAATCCTCTCTATTCCCTAGTCTGGACCCAACCTGAGAATTCATTTTTTGCACATCATCCTCTCAGATCTTCCACAGCATATCCAGTCTAGATACTTTTATCTACTTCTTAATAAATCTAATTAACTGTAACTGATATCCTTTAGAAGAAAGTACATGACTTTCCATGAATGCCATATTTATTCTCTTAATCTCAGAAAATGTATACACCAATGTTAGTGTCACAAGCCCTAGACAATAGAAATGATAGTAGGTACAGAAGTAAGAACAGTGCATAACCATTTGTTGCAATGTTTGTTGCACAAACCTCCCATCTGAGATCTTTGAAGTGCCCCAGAGAATGTAAGCAGGACTTCCATTGAGTGATTAACCTGAACTAATGCATAGTATGAAAAGCAGCATTAGGAAAAACACCCCTAGAAGAAATTGCTAGGGTACGGGGAAGCCACTTATCTTAGGTTTCACACTGAAAATTCATGAACTATATAATGAGTAGAAACTACAGAGAGAAAGCTTTTGACTCCTTAGGAAAATCTTCACAGTGAAAGACCACTGAAAGATGGAACAGGCTGCCCCATAAGATCATGAGTACTCCATCACCAGAAGCGTTCAAGCATAAAAAGTGATCAACAGTTCTCTGTGGTATTAACCAAGTACCAGAAGAGTGGAGGGAATCGATTTCTACCAAGACCTCTTCCCACTCTGAATTGCTGAAATTCTATAATATATCTACTGGGAATTATAGGGAGGATTTAAAATATGTGGGTATAAAATAATTCTATCTAGAGAGCTGACCAAAAGATGAGTGAATAAAGCAATTATAGCACTGATGTTTCATTTGTGGCAATTTTAAAACAGTACTTTACATCATTTATATATGTCATTTATCACTATTAAATTATCACCAATTAAAAACAATTATATTACCCAGGGTAGACAAGCATGTGAGGAAATAGAGACTCTCGTACACTAGGATGAGAATATGAATCAAGGCAGTCTTTTGAGGGACAATTGTCAAAATTTAAATACTCAGTTCTTTGCACATCTAAAAATCTATCATACATAAATATTTTTAATACAGAAATACTTTCAATACTTATGGTAATAGGTACAAAAATGTTTATTTCTGAAAAAAGAAAGAATATAAATGTTCATCAATGGAGAATGATTAAATGAGTATATCCCTATTACAGAATATTTTGTAGTTATGAAAACAATGAGATGCTTCTCTGTTCTAATGAAGAATGATTTCAAACCTTTCCTATTGTTCAGGGAAGAAATGTATATACACCCTCTGGTTCTATTTTAGTTTTTGTAACAACAGCAAAGCTACTATATATGACTGGATTAACACTGAGAAGACTTTCTTAAGAATCTATGTCATGCTGCTAAGAAGAGAAAGGAGATTGAGGACAATATTTTCACTTTGAAAATGTGGATAATTCACAATTGTTTAAATTATTTTTGAGGAACATTTACTTCTGTAACTTTTTTGGAAATCCATCGCAATTTTAAAACATTGTCCCTTTTGTAGCCAGTATTTCCTTACTGATAATCCCCCCAAAGGTCCTAAAAACAGTCAGGTTGAGGAAATCTATGCATTCTTGAAAAAAACTGACATTCCCTTGGGCCAAAAAGCATCAATGTGAAAACAAAAAAAAAACTTACTAGAAGAAAACACATTAAATAAGGTGATTCATTACCTTCTATTCCTTTCTTTGTATCATTGTCACATCATTGCTTTATACTCCTAATAAACATGCTCCCAAACATCAAAATGAGGAAAACAGAAAAATTGGGTCAAGTCTAATTTTAATTAACAGCAATTTATGTGACCGGTGGATGAAGGGTCCCCACCAGTAAGATGGCAAACTTCCGGCTTCTCTTCGGGGTCCTCAGTTCCCGCCGGCGCCACCTGAAGCCCAATCACCTCTCGCCCCCCTCCCAATCCCAGCACCTAGCCAACAGCCACCAGCCCCGTTGAAGTGACACCTCAATCAATTCATGCCCCCTCCTATATAACCCAGCACCTTTCCCTAATAAAGCGGAACTCTCCGGTGAATTGCTGCTATGTGTCGCTCCTTTCCTTTCATTGGTGCCAAAACCCGGGAGACGGGACACCCCAACTGGGCCCCATCTTCCCCCGACACCAGCGGCAGCTTGCCCTCGTCCTCTTTTTCCGGCGCTGGCTCCTCACACTCACCACTCCTCTCTGGCCTTTAGGTAAGTTTTCCCCCCGGAGTGGGCCACTCTTCCCCGAGCTATCGCAGTGCCATTGACCGTGATCGTCCGGCAAGGCCCTGACGCTCGGGGATGAGGAGGGAACGCTCCCCGCCTCAGGCCTTCACGGCTGCGGCGGACCCTCAGGACCCTCCTCCAAAAGCCATAAATCCCCGCCTCAAGCCTTTACGGCTGCGGCGGATGCTCAGGCCCCTCCTCCGACAGTCAAACGCATTCACCATCCCTTCCATCAGTGCTGAAAGTTTTTAAGCAAAATTTCCCCGGGGTGGGCCACTCTTCCCCGAGCTATCGCAGTGCCATTGACCGTGATCCTCCAGCAAGGCCCTGACGCTCAGGGATGAGGAGGGAACTCTCCCCGCCTCAGGCCTTCACGGCTGCAGCGGACCCTCAGGCCCCTCCCCAAACAGCCATAAATCCCCACCTCAAGCCTTTACGGCTGCGGCGCACGCTCAGGCCCCTCCTCCGACAGTCATAAATCCCCACCTCAGGCCTTCACGGCTGCAGCTGACTCTCAGGCACCCCCCTCCAACAACCATAAACGAGGTGACTCCTTTGTGGATGAGAATGCTCCCTTTTCCCCCCCTCCTCCTCCTGTTCCGTCCGCCGAAAACGCCTAGCGCTAGGTACCTCGAGACTCCGGCACTCTGCCTTCTTAGGGAAGTCTGGGTGACGACCCACACTTTCCAAGAAATTCCGACTCGTATACGAGTTTCCGCAGACCACCAAGGATCATCGGGGACGCCCTTTGTCTCCTTGTGGTCTGCTTCCAGTCCGAGGATCTCCGTTCGTCTTCCCCTGTTTGTCTCCTTCTCTGTCCTTTAGCCATGGGAGCCTCCTCATCCCTCCCTGAAAGTTCACCTCTTGAATGCCTGCTTAAGCATCTGGCTACCCTCTCCCTGATGCCTGATATAAAACCAAAACTTCTCCGTAAATATTGCTCCCAAGATTGGCCGACATACCCCCTAGACAATAAAAACCAATGGCCTGCTGGGGGAACTCTTGATCCTAACATCACTCGCGATCTTTTTAACTACTGCCAGCGCCTGAAAAAATGGAAGGAGATTCCCTATATCTAAGCTTTCTGCCTCCTCCTCTCCCCGCCCCCTCCCAAGTACTCCTAGCCTGCAAGCCGCCGCCCCCGCAGAAGCCTCCTGTTCACTCCCTTCCCCTTCTTCTCCTACAACAGCCCTTCTCCCTTCCTCCCCAACCATCTCCTCCCCCATCTCACCTCATCCACCTTCATTCCCTGCAGATTAAGCCTGAGCCTTTCAGCCCCCCTTTAACTAGGTCCCAGGGGCCTCCTCCGTCTTTGCCCTCATCACCTGTTTCTCCCCTGTTAGGGACCGCCTTTGTCTTCTCACATGTTTGTAGAGAGAATGGGAAAGCACCTCCCCCCATGTCTGAACGCAGCATGGGAAAGCACAAGCTAGAAAACAACCGGTGCAGTCCTTAGAAGTTATCTGTCCACAAAAACATATCTTGCCAAGACTCCTCACTCTGAAAATAGGGAGACCTTGAAGATGTGTAGAAACTGCCACCCCTGCTTCTAGCTATGCCCTTCCCCCACTTGCCGATGTGGCAGGAATAGAAAACAATGCATTCCATAAGCAATTAACTGGAGCCCTGCTGTAGCTCAGTAGAGCATGGGACTCTTAATTCAGAGTCATGAGTTCAAGCCCAACTAGAGCGGCAGAAGTAAGCAGCTGGGCTGCTAGCTGGCGACATGTGGGTCCGATTCTATCTTTCTTTATTTTCTTTGCCCCCCTTCTGCACTTCAGGACCTGCTCGACTAGGCACGGCTAGACCGCGTCACTCCCCCACAGACTGAGCCAGAACCCTTCAGTCCCCTCAGATTCAGTCCCAAGAGCCTCCCCAAATTATCGCCCCCCTCTGGGAGGTAGCAGGATCTGAAGGCAGCGTGCGCATTCGCATCCCTTTCTCCTTAAGAGATTTAGCCCAACTAGAGAAACGCCTAAGTTCCTTTTCCACTGATCCCATGACATACATTAGGGAGTTTCAATACACCCTCCAGTCTTACAGCCTCACACATCATGACATTTTCATGCTCCTGGCCAATACTCTCCTCCCTGAAGAGCGTAGACGAGTTTAGGACTTCGCCCAAATGCAGGCTACTGAAACCCACAGGACTGACCCCACCTATTCCCCTGGCCCCACTGCTGTCCCTGAACAAGACCCACACTGAAATTATAACACCACCATGAGTCTCCGCTCTCGAGATATTTTTGCCTCCTGCTTAATAGCAGGTCTGAAAAAGGGCAGCTTGTAAAGTAGTCAATTTTCAAAAGCTCCAAGACATAATTCAAAAGAGAGATGAAACCCCCTCCGAGTTCTTAGACAGACTCACTCAAGCCCTATTACAGTATACCAGCCTGGACCCAGAAACACCTGAAGGAAGACATGTCCTTATGACATACTTCCTAGCTCAAGGCTACCCCGACATTAAAGCTAAACTCAAAAAGTTAGAACAGGGCACTGCTACCCCACAGACTGAGATCCTAACAGTGACCTTTAAAGTCTTCCATAAGAGGGAGGAGGACAAAGAATGCCGTAAACAAAAGGCTGATCAGGCCAATTTCCAGATGTTAGCCCAGCTGATAAAACCACAACCTGGGCGCCCCTCTACAAACAAGCCCCCCCAAGAGCTTGTTTCAAGTGCAGAAAAGAGGGACATTGGTCAAGGGCGTGCCCCTCCCCCAGATCTCCTACCACCCCATGCCCCAGATGCCACAAAAAGGGCCACTGGGGGTCTGATTGCCCAACCACCCAAAGGGGAGGCTGGACGAACAACCCCCATCCTAAGCCCGCCGTAGTGGGGCTGGCAGAAGAAGATTGATGGAGCCCGGGGGCTTCTCGCCCGACCATTTCCATCACCAAACAGGAGCCCAGGGTTACTTTAACAGTAGACGGTCACCCCATCTCCTTCCTCCTAGATACAGGAGCCACCTTGTCAGTCTTGTGAGAATACCGGGGCCCTACCATGCCAGCCATTACTCCTATAGTCAGAGTAGGAGGTAAACAGATTTTCCCATTAAACCCCCCACCCACCCTTTTATGCACAATCCAAGACAATCCCATACCTTTCTCCCACTCCTTCCTGGTTATGCCCCAGTGTCCCATCCCTTTACTAAGACGAGACATCCTTTCCCTCCTCCACATTTCCATAACTATATCCACTCCCACAGCCCCCAGTACTCCCTTTCTGATGGCCCTCATAGCCGACAACCCCCCTCTACCCAATGAAAGCTCTGGTTCTGCCCTCATACACCCTGTAAATCCCAAAGTTTGGGACATTACAAGCCCCTCCGTGGCCCTATGTCCCCCTGCCTCTATCAAATTATGTGACCCCTCTCAGTATATCTGTCAGGCCCAATACCCCCTAACCACTTCAGCCCTCATAAGCCTCCAACCCATCATTCAAGCAGACCCACTCACTCCCCATTTAATACCCCCATATTAGCTGTTTAAAAAAAACCAATGGATCTTTCCGCCTTGTCCAAGACCTTCGCCTCATCAACATAGCCATTGTCCCTATCCATCCCTTAGTTACAAATCCATACAGCCTCAGCATCCCACTTCTCAGTCCTAGATCTCAAAGACCCATTTTTCTATCCCTCTAGACCCCTGCTCCCAAGATCTTTTCATCTTCACCTGGACGGACCCATACACAAGACATTCTAAACAACTCACTTGGTCGGTTTTGCCACAAAGCTTCCGAGATAGTCCCCATATTTTTAGACAGGTCCTAGCTCAGGACCTCAAACAGTTTCATCATGATCACTCCAAGTCCACCTTATAATACATAGACAATCTTCTACTCTGCAGTCTCTCGTGGGAACAGTCTCAACTTGACACTGCCTCCCTACTTAACCTTCTAGCTTCCAGAGGTTACTGAGTATCCCCCGTCACAGCTCAAATCTCTTACCCTCCTGTCACTTACCTCAGATTCCTTCTATCTCAACAAAGAAAGTCCATTACCTTAGGCAGAAAATGGCTCCTCTCTGACCTGCCCATTCCCAAAACCAAGACAGAAATCCTTTCCTTTCTAAGCCTGGCTAGATATTTTAGACCGTAAATCCCTAACTTCTCCCTGCTCCCTGTTGGCAAAACCCCTATACGACCTCAGCAAGAGCCCCCCCTAAAAAGCATTATCCTCCTCACCCCAACACTCCTTCATTAAGCTCTGTCAAGCCCTTGTGGAAGCCCCAGCTCTCCATCTTCCTGATTTGTCGAAGCCCTTCTCATTATACATTCATGAGAGGTCCAGTCAAGCTCTAGGAGTCCTAGGCCAATATTATGGCCCATCCTTTGCCCCAGTAGCTTATCTCTCCAAGCAATTAGACCCCACATTTCGGGGATGGGCCCCCTGCCTACAGGCATTAGCCGCTGGGCAGCTCTTGCAGAAGGCAGCTCATAAACTGACATTCAGGGCGCCCCTTACCATTCTGTCCCCACATCACCTAAAAGATCTCTTAACCTACAAAAGTTTATAAACTCTCCCTCCCTCCAGACTCCTGACCTTATTGTCCTCTTTCCTCCAAAATCCCATTCACCCCCTTTGCCATCCATACCCAAATCATGACTTTTTCCTCCTTTACTGCTCTCTCGCTTTTTTTCCTCATTCCTATTGTCTTCCCCGCCACCCCAGCCTCCTTTGTATGGCGATTCAAAGTCAGACAGACTTACACACAGCATTAAACAAAAGTTACTGCCCTCATTGCCACACCAGACTGCCCTCTGAAAAGCTGCTCTGAGCCTTTATACCTCCACTTTCCTCCCTCCACTGAAGTGTTCACTAGCAGCTACCCTTATTCTCCCTACCTCTGCCTCCTCTATGACCAAAAACAATCCTATTGCAGGCGATGGCCAGATACCTACGGGAGATGTCCCTACTAGTCTTGCACCATTCACTACATAGGTAACTTCCAGTACCCACAGTGTTACTCCTCCAACAGTTTCATGAAATATCCCAACAGTTCATTCTCCTTATCAATCCCAGATCCCTGGGACTCTCGATGGGCTGCCAGAGTCACAGCCTCAGTTTACTACGGGGGGTCCTCGACCCCCCACAGTACCCTTCATATCTCTCGAAAGTATGTTCCCTCTCATTCCCAGATCTCTCAAGTTGCATCAGATAGCAGACATTCCGAAAAAGTCATTATCCAAACTCTTGATAGCGCCTCTTCATCTTCTTATCCCCACCCCTCTTCCCATTTCTCCTACTCTTCGTTACAGCTCATTCAGGACACCACCATCTTTCTCAACCACACCCTTAACACAGCCAATTGTTTCTTGTGCGCATCACTACAGCGCCCACTGCTGGCCGCCGTGCCCCTTAATATTTCCAACTACTCCTTCCATGCAGAAAGACAACCCCTCTGCCCCCTGGCAGACATACCCCTATGGGAACCAGAATACGCAGATAATCTCACCATCCACCACTGTGTAAGCCCAACTCCACCCCCCTCCAGCGCACTTCACTGCCTCTCTATCTACACCCCTACCTCCGGCTCTAAGACTTTTACGCAACCGGGACACTTCTTTTAGTGTAATAGCAGTCTTTTCAACTCACTGCCTCTCAACTCCGATACACCCTGCATTCTCGTCACCCTAATCCCACAGTTAACACTTTACAGCATGGCAGAATTTCTTGAGCTCCAACCTCCCTTGCCCTCGCGCACAAAAAGAGCTGCTTTCCTTCCCATCATGGTCAGTAGCTCTTTGATCACCTCAGCCATTGGGGCAGGGTTTTCGGGAGAAGCCTTGGGTCACTCTCTATAGGCAGTTAGAGATCTCAACGCCAAACTTGAGGGAGCCCTGCCATCCACTGCTGATTCTCTAGCCTCTCTCCAAAGACAGGTCACTTCGCTAGCTAAAGTCACCCTTCAAAACCGGCGGGCCCTAGATCTGCTTACAGCCGAGAAGGGCGGCACCTGCGTCTTCCTCTGGGAAGAGTGCTGCTATTACATCAACGAATCCGGCATTGTAGAAACTGACATTACCAAACTCACCGACCTTGCCTCCAGTCTCCACTCTGCTTCCCATTCCAACCCATTCTCGTCAATACTAACAAACCCCCTCCTCACCTGGCTCTGGCCCATTGCAGGCCCCATAATAATCATTCTTCTCTCCTGTCTCTTCTTACCCTGTATAATAAAGTTCATCAAATCCCAAGTCGGAAAAATCTCTAATCAAGCTTTCAACCAGCTTTTACTCAGGAACTACCAGCTTCTGGCCACAGAAGATCCCTCACCCTCACGTGACCTTACCACACGCTGAGATGGACCCCTCTCTCTACTGGAAACTGTTCCTGGAAACAGTAGCCACAGACGCCTGGCTCCTGACACCCATATCCTCTTGGCCAACCTATGGTTACAGGGAACCTTCATTAATTTCCAAACCTGAAGAAGTCCACATCTACTCGTCCTTATTGCGGGGAGTCCTATCAACCCTTTCCTCCCAATCCTCAAGCCCTCACTCCCTTCTCCGCCCCTGTTCAGCAGGAAGCAGCCAGAGAGAAAGCAACGTCCACAAACCCATAGAGGAGAAAGGGGGGAATGAAGGGTCCCCACCAGTAAGATGGCAAACTTCCGGCTTCTCTTCGGGGTCCTCAGTTCCCGCCGGCGCCACCTGAAGCCCAATCACCTCTCGCCCCCCTCCCAATCCCAGCACCTAGCCAACAGCCACCAGCCCCGTAGAAGTGACACCTCAATCAATTCATGCCCCCTTCTATATAACCCAGCACCTTTCCCTAATAAAGCGGAACTCTCCAGTGAATTGCTGCTATGTGTCGCTCCTTTCCTTTCAAAAAACAGTCAGGTTGAGGAAATCTATGCATTCTTGAAAAAAACTGACATTCCCTTGGGCCAAAAAGCATCAATGTGAAAACAAAAAAAAAACTTACTAGAAGAAAACACATTAAATAAGGTGATTCATTACCTTCTATTCCTTTCTTTGTATCATTGTCACATCATTGCTTTATACTCCTAATAAACGTGCTCCCAAACATCAAAATGAGGAAAACAGAAAAATGGGGCCAAGTCTAATTTTAATTAACAGCAATTTATGTGACCGGTGGTGTCAAGTGAGTCTCGCAAATCCTCCCAAACTAGTCAATATTAATGCAGGGCTCCAGACACATTCCCATTGCTTCTTTAGTCTCCTTTATTGGACCTCAAAAGCTTATGGTTTAATCTTGCCCAGCTTCCCTGGGTGACTCACAGGAAATTATATAAATCTTTGGTCATTGTGCAGAATTGTACAAATGCCTGCTTACAATAAAACTTATTTCAGGGAATAGGACTTTTTTGTTGTTTTTCCAACTTCTTCATAATCTGAATTTGGCTTCCAAAGATACCATGAAAGGAAAAGGAAGCCATGTAAGATTTTATTAAAGATTGATAGCAGATCAGACTTTCTTAATGTTCTGTAGTTACACCTTAAAACATTAGGTGTGATGGAGTGCAAGTGAGGTTAATTCTCCACAACAGTGTAATAGCATGTTGCAATGAGTCAATTTCTCATTGTTTTCTATTTCATCTGAAGAAGGACTCTTTCACATTCAACATTCCACGGCTAACCAGTTTTTGGCTGGTAGAACTATGGTACTTTCACATTAAAAACGTCAGCAATTCAAGCCTGAGATAAGTAGTGCTAGTTCAACAATATAAATAAAATTAATTGCCCTCAATGCCAAGTCTCAGTAGGAAGTTTTGCAGAATGATTAGAATATGAATTATCTAAATTAATTATTCCTGACTCCTCTGAAGTTTTCTGCAGCCTCTTTATACCTTTCACCACAATGCATTCAGTAAAACTCAAAATAAAAACCCCTGACTCAAGGCCATTCCTTGTAATGAGAAGTCTAGCAGTGGGGGAATGTGCAGAACAGAAGCTCACCACACCACAGGTTTCCAGAGTGGACAATAGAACCCTTGGGAGTCTGCTCTGCTCTGATACTACAATCTGTTCTGATATGATTGCCTTTTGAATCCTCTCTTTGGGGCTACTTTGCCCGATTCTCAATTCCATTTCAATGGCCCAATTTTTTTTCCCCTTATACAAAAGATGATCTCTTCTCCTAGAGTCTTTGAGTTTTCCTCACTTCTCTTTTCCCTTCCTTATTTGAAGATTTGATTAAATCACTGAGTGCACTGGCCTCATTTCCTGACAATTTTTTCTACATTAAAGCAAATTCTTAGCATGGATAATTTCCCCATGTCAACACTGTAGAACTCTGAACTGGAGTACTAATTGGCTTGGAGACACGTCAGTCTTTTCTTAAAATCAAAATGCCTTTCCCATCAATAGCCACTTATACCAATGTCAGATATATAAATGAGGCAGATATTGTCATTTTCCCTCAGTGAAGCTGCTTATTGGAAATCTACAAAGACCATTTAACAGTTACCGGGCACTTACCAATGCCAGGGGCATTCACATAGGCCATCTCACTTAATCCTCCACAAACTCTCCAAATTACTTACATTCTCTTCAGTGTACACATAATGTAACCCCAGTGCAGACAGGTCACATAACTTACCATGTTCACACAGCTAATAACTGGCAGAGCTGGGATTCAAGCTCAAAGCTCCTAAATCCAATACTCATTTTTCTTACATGTTCCCCATATATTGTCAAACATGAAAACCTCAAGAACAGAACAAGGATATGGAAGTAGAGAAATTCAGTTTCTACCTGTCTCTTCAAGTTTTGTGATTTTATGTTAATTTTAATTCTTCATGGCTTAGCTTTTCCATCCATAAAATTATTTGCTACTTTATGGAGATATTTTTTAAATAGTGAAATCATGCTTAGAGAACAACATGGAAATAAAATGTAGTGCATGTGCCTTTGTCCAAAAGGAGTCAGGATTAATCTAATGAGAATTAGTCAATCTAGAAAGAATCTGATGTATGGTGTTCTTCTCTGGAAGCTCATGTCGGGTACTGAGAGTGAATTTACAGTAGGCAGGAAATTATATACATTCTCTAAAATAAGATAATGGAATTGGTAGATACAAGTCCATTTGAATTATTATAAAACAAATTGTATATTTATGATCTAACAACTACTATAGAGAATACTGTCATTGACAGGAAAGCTTTTTTAGGAAGAAAAGCCTCATCTCATTTATTTAAGTCTTGATGACAAGGGTGTGGGAAGAAGGAAATGCAAGTAGTAAATCTTTTGTTGGAATGGGAAGGAATAATATCACCATCTGCCTCACCCCTGCATGGGGAACCCTGACAGATCCCTTTTTTGTGTGACAAAAAAAAAGAAACCTAGCAGTGGTAGGTGTCATGAAAACATGCCATGATACATCTTTGATATCTAGCCACATGACATAGGTCAGCTGTGGTAATCCCAATATGCTTGTATCTACATATCACCTCTGGGTTCCTTCTGGGTTTTGGGGGTGCCCTAAGATGAGCTTAGAGGGTTACTTGTGGCCCTTTTAAAGGAGGACAGCAACAATTAGAGACCAATAAATAACAAAATGGTTTACTTATCCAGGTGAATGGCCCCTTTGCATACTTGGGAATTTGCTGGCATCTGCTCTGTAAGTATGTGGCAGGTTATCCCTGGGCTCTCTAGAATGTTAGATAACCTAGTAGGTAACAGTGGTATGCCTGCAAAATTATACAGCAGATTCTATGAGCACCTTAGATGAATAACTTTTCTATCATCTCGTATAGAATGTTCACTGCCTTTTCTCTGAAGCACTGAACTGGAAACAAAATAGGTAAAACAAGGGGAATAAGGAGGAAGGAATTTAAAATAAAATCTAAAAGATTCACCATCAACTTAATGGAAATGTGACTGCCAGTCATATAATTGGATTCTTTGCTCACATATTTTAGATGAAGGCTCTCAGTACAACCATTGTAGATATTAAATATATACATTGAATGACAAGGCTATTCAAATGGCACAGATGATAATACTCAAACTTAGGGATTTGGAGTTTTAAGAAGTGGATCCTTATCTTGGCTCTAAGGCTTATTTATAGTGGTTACACCTGAGCTGTTTACTTATATGCTTCATTTCTACAAGGGGATTAATAATTACATATACCTCACAGAGTTTTGGGAAATAACTAAGATAACTATACTTTATAATACATAAAGCCCTATTAAATCTTAATTAGTATTGTCATTGACAAAAAGATAAAATAAGGAGATTTCAAAACAACCAAATTATGTTATTTGGTGCTGTAATCAATACTGAAAGGGTAATATGATAATGATTAATGGAAAGTTGTAGTGATCTATTATAGTTATGATCATTAATGAAAAGTACACTAAATATAAGTAGCAAAAAGTTTGATTATGAATTCTATAAAAATCCCCCATAATTTTCACATGCCCTTGCCTACAACTGTGAATCCAGGTCTACAGCAGCAAAGTGGAGTGGAAAAATTAGTAGATGCATTATGCTGGTTTATAAACAGGCATGCCTTCCTTGCCATGAAAACTGGTTAGCATTAATTTATAGTTCATATCATACTTTAATCTACCTGCTGTTATTTATTGTACATATTATTTTATGCACTTTTAGTACTAAAATAAACATCAAACATCCAGTAATTTTACCTTGCCTGAGGTTAATTTTTTTTTTAATTCTTCAGTAGATTTAGCATATACTTGTCATATCTGTGATACAAATATGTATCTAAAAGAGAGCCTTTCAGAGCTATGATTGTGCTTCACTGATTGCAGCAACCTTTTTTATTTTAGGAAAGGAAAATTCATGCCTCAAAGCAAAAGAATCAGGGCCAAAGGAGCAAGGAAATGCAGTTAAAACTAAAGGTCTTCTTTTTACTCATCCCAAGGAGTATGGTTTACAAGGACAATTTTCTTCTTGTTTTTTTCAGAGAAGCAAAGGGAAAAAAAAATGTCATATTTAAACTGATAGAATCCAGACAGGAGTGCCGTCTTTTTGAATAAGCCCACCCACCATCTCAGAGAGGCCTAGGTTTCATCTTACCTAGGCCACAAGCATCCTCGGGAGGACACATCAGCAAGCCGTCAGCCCTCCTTTTCCCAGATCCCTCCTCCCAAAAAGCCTGCCAAAAAACTTGGCCATAACAAGCCTCTCAGCCTGTAGGAGACACCCTCTTTGCTCTGCTGGCCAGAACAGAGGGGTCCCTCTCTGGTTTAGCAATACCCCTGCTTCAACTGTGCAGTTTGCAGCCCCTCATTGCCTTTCAGAAACTTATTCCCCTGGGTTCCATAGCAGCTTTTCCCAAAATGTGCTCCAGTACAAAATAGTTCCTAGAGCTCCTTATGGTTGGGAAAAAAATAGTGGAGGGTTCTGTCTTTAAGTAAAGCTCCAACACTCTAATTCCTCTCAGAAACGATTTGCATTTTTAAGGTTCTAGAAAATTACTTAACTTAAATTCTTCCCAGCATTTCCTAAGTGCATTTGACCACCCAATGGTTTTAGTGCTTAATATTTACCATGACCACATTTTGGGGATCTCTGTATTTCTGAAAAGTCATACATGAAATATAAAAAAGAAAAATGACCTCAGCATTGAGCATACCATAAATGTGTGCAAAATTTGATAGACAGAGCTGCAGTGACCTAGGACCAAAAAGACTCAGACTTAAAACATACCAATTTTCAGAGTTTTTTTCTAAGCAAGATCTCTCTCTTCAGATACAAAAAATCCCATTAAGGGGAAACACACATGCTCATTCACACATGCACAGAAGGGTCCTAAGCTAGGCATCTCAGGCAAAATGATTTCTAATAATTGTACCCTCACTTAGAGGCAGAAACAGTTATGTCAGTTTTCTGTGCAGCCTTTGAAAAAGATGGTATGTTGGGTCTACTTCCTGGCTCAACAAGTTATTAAAAATATACTTTGGATTAAGTATCCTAGTGCATGTTTGGCTACCCACGCAACTACTTTCCTCCCTTCAGTGCTGAGATAGCTTGATTCTCCCTTATAACCTGAGACTCTATTCCTCCAGGACACAGGAGGAATTTAAGATCCTTTTCAATATTCACGGTACGCAGCATTGCATAAAATATGCTGGTGATTCTGCCCAGACAGAACTGGTGTCCAGCTCAACTAACTGGAATATTATCATATTCCTTAAAATCTTAAAATGAATCCCTGCCTTAAAGCACAGTTGTCACTGTCCCTTGGGCCTTTTGTTTCTGTGAGCAGGTATAGACTGTATCTCTAAAAGTGCAGCATAAACGGAGGCTCCTTCACAAGGATTGCACTGAAAACTGAGGTTCTAGAACTGGGGACAGTGGCAGATCAGACCCAGGTCTAGGCTTAGTTAAATCTTATCCATAGAAATACTGAGTAGAGTTCCTTAAATCACAACACATAGAAAAGTAGTGTCAGCATCTTGTTTGGGGCTAAGCTCACAGAAGGGGATGATGGGGGTCCATGTAGGTAGGAACTTCAAAAGCAAGGGGCAGGTAAACTTCTACCTTTCTATTTCTATTTCTCCCTATATTGCTAAGCTGAAAGCTTTTGCCCTTGCCTACAACCGTGAATCCAGGTCTACAGCAGCAAAGTGGGGTGGAAAGATTAGTAGATGAATCAGACCATTCAAGTCCCTTAAACTACTAGAGAATGCCAGAAAATTAGGGAACAAAGTTGCTGGGATTTTATCTTGAGTTATCTTGGATTTCTTTTATAGTTTCTCCTTTTTCTGGACACCTTATAAGTAATTTCCCTACAACTGCCATCTACTTCACCAACAATCATAACTAATTATAATTAGTAAATTGTTGTATTAGTAGATTATTGTACTAGCTCTGCATGAAGCCATTTCAAAGGTAAGTCTCTGCCCATTAGATTCACTGTAAAGCCCCAAATTTCCAATAAAACAGAGTGGAAATCTGTTTGGCTATTTGTCCTGCTGCTCTTCGGTTGAGTCCTTGGCTTGTATGCCTAGTTTATGTTCATGTCAGGATTAGTAAGGATCTACAGTACAATTTCTGTTATTGTCTACATTGCACAGCAATCCATTAATAGTTTTAAATTAATTCATTATATCATAAATCATGAAATTTTATAATATGTGTATAGAAGTTCCTTTGGAATGTTCTAATTTTGTCTTTCAAATAATCTTATGGCAACATTGTAGTCTTAAAAGTTGCAAATTTATATATAACAGAAATAAAAAACTTTTGAATTTTTAAGTGTCCGAGTAGGATCCTTGACTATAAATTATAGAAATAAAAGGAGACCGGCATCAGCAGTGCTGGCCATCAATCTGCCACAGCTTTTATCTGCTCCTACTTACTGAATATTATATTATGCTAAGGGTAACACCTCCTCTCCTTCCTGTGAACATGTTCGGTTGAAAATGCTACCAGAAAAAGATAATGTTTCAAAGAAGTCCAAAGTCTGTGTGAAAATTTTAACCTACTTATACTTTTAGTTGTTCACATTTAGTTTGTACAGTAACTTCATTATTTTATCAGTAGTCCAATCCCTATTTGGGTCATACAATGTTTAGCCCTAATTTGGTAAGCTAGAATCTTTAAATATAAATTCTATATAAAGGATTTCCTTTCCTCTCAGATAATCACAGGGACTTCTACAGTTCTATAGAGGGTAAGAGCCTTGACGCTGGACCCCAAACTAATGACCAGGGAGTCAAATAGCCAGTCAGCACCTGTGTTTATAGCCATTAGCCTACTGTCTGGGTCCAAACACCCTTAGTATCGTGTTCTACATTCTACTAAGCAAGATACTTTTAAACTTACCTTCCACAGAACTGCCTTCTTACCCATCAGCCCAATGTGCTATTGGTGCTGGCTTCTCAGGTGCAGACAGAATGGGTCCCTCCTTGTCCTGTGGGTAGAGCTTATTTTATCAGCTAATTTGGCTCTTATGGTCTGAATAGTCTGTAGGTTCTAGCCAAGCTTCCTTTAACCCACCATTTTGCTAGAAAACAACAACCTTGGTTATAAGAAATAAGTAGTAAAGACAAATGCATACATTTGAGTTTGAAAAGACTTCATGGACTTAGTAACTCCAGAGAAGTATAAAAAATATTGAAATCACCCACTCTTCATTAATTCATTCATCCAACATATATGTACTAAATACTTATGCTATGCCAGTCAATGTGGCAGACACTAAAGATAACAGTGGTGAATCAGACAGACATATCCTCTGCTTCATGGTGCTTAGAGCCTGGTTCAAATCTACCACGTCTCCTATTCAATAAAGCCAGGTCAACTTGAGCAAGTCACTTAATTACTTAAACCCAGATTTCCTTTTTATAATCTAGTAAAAAAAAAGAAACATTTAAATTAGATTATACCACAGATTTCTTCAGCATCATGTTCTAAGAAAATTAACTGTCTCACAATCAGAGTCAATGATTTAACCTATAAATCCTTCTACATGTATCTTGCCAGTTAGCCAACAGTTAAATGATCAATCCTTCCACATGGATATAAAAGCAAAGATTCTTCAGTGGTGGCAAGAAAATCATAGCACTGGTAAGCCAAAGGAGAGAATATTCTTCTAATTCCATTTATAAATAAATCTACCTAAGAACTTTAACAAGTTAAATAAGAGCATTAAATAAATAAGAATGCTAACATTACCTTTATGTAATAATGAAGTTAAGAGCTGAACAGTGATTAATTCCAATTCCCTGCAGTTTTTCTATATTTTCAGTTTTTAACCAGCTCAGGATCACATTTTGAAAGCAAGTCCATTCTTCCAGTCATTTCTCACATGGTATGATTGAGCTTTCGTCTGGAAGCATAGGCCTGCACAAACCTGGGCCTTCAAAGATAAATTTTTAAAAGCTGTTTTCACAGAGAAGCCTTAGTAGTACCTGTCCCTACTTAATGTCCCTACATAATGGCTAAACACTTTTTCCATGATCTGACCTACAAGTAACTACTGCTAAATATGTGTTAGAGAACAGTCACTATAATTGTTAACCTTGCAGATGTAGAAAATCTAGGGAAGGTTGCTAGATACTGGAAAGATAAATTGAGAGCAACTGCAAATGGAAAAGTTGAGAGAAACAGATGAAAGGGAAATTTAAAAAGATAAAAGTACAAGGAGCTTTGAGAGAAATAGTCCTCTGTTTTTGCCAAAAAACAAATATTAGTGCTCTCCTGACCTTCTAGGACCTGGAAAGTCAGTGTTGTTTATATCAGAGAGCAAAGAGGGAGGTGGACAAGTAGAGTCAGTTACAATATGATCTAATTAAAGCCTAGCACAGGCCACAGATGGTAGGTACTCAACGAATACATAGCACATGGGTGCAAGAATCTCAGGAGGAGCTGCAAGTGCCCTAGAGAAGTCAGCTTGGCTTTAAAATGAGGGATGCGTGGGGCCTAGATGGAAATGTGGAATCAGCAGCTGCATTTACAGTGGAGTACCAGGGAGATCTGAGCTGGAGGTAAATATTCAGAAGTCATCTACTGAGAACAACTGAAGACATTACTAACACTTCCCTCCTGTTAACTGCACTGAAAGACTAAGTGACCATGAGATAGACAGATGATTACAGAGAAACAGGTGACACTCTGTAGGTTTCAGAGAGACTGAGTGGAGTCATTAGGACAGAAGGTGGCCCAAATGCACATAAGTAAATTGAGGTGGGTATTTAGCACACTAGATAATGAGAGCAGAAGAGGTGACAGAATTCCAAATGCAAAAGTGACCAACTTTTTAAAAATGTTGTCCTGGCATCCTATAGAGAGCACTGTCTTCACAAATATAACATTCTAAGCTTTAAAAAATGTGAAACAAGAAACAAAAGTATAATTTAATTCTCTAAAGGTCCTGACATATTTAAGTAAAATTTTAATTGTAATAAATAATATTATTATCCCTACAATGGGCTTCCCAGAAACTAGAAGCTCTGTGAAGTCAGGGAACTTGTCCTTATCACCCACTCACACATGTACACATAGGGCTAGCTTGCCCAGTACATACAGCATAGTGGCACACAATGAAAACTTATTTCAGTGAATGAATGAGTGAAAGGCTCTCCAAATTTCTTATTGAATTCGAATGTAAATTATGTGGTAACCTGCTGAATCAGTGTACTGTATGACCTCATACCCAAGCCTAGATATTTGAAGGCCTCCAGATCCAATTGCTCTTGTAAAGTTGAAGGCACTAGGGGAAGGGGTGAGCACATGAGACACTGATGACGTGCCAAAGTCCCCTGCTGCTGCCCCCTCCCAACCTGAAAAATGTGCCTTAAGCTGGCCAATCCTCGCACCGCTGTAAATCTAAGCTCTGCCTCCCCCTACCTTCTTTAAAAACTTGCTGCCGGTCTACTTTCACGCGACTTCCCCAGCCTCCATTTCCATTGACGAGGGAACCTCGCCCAGGGCGTTCAAACAAACTACCTGGCCCTTTGTTGCCTCTCTTTGCCTGCTTATTTCAGCTAAAATTTATCTTACAGTTCTAAGTTTTAATTTGGCTCTAGCCTACAGATGATCTTTTCAAAGATAAAAAGTGTTAATGAGTCAGTTTTTTTAGATCTTTCTGTTTAAAAAAAAGTTTCCTGTTCTAGCTAACTTTTAATCTTGGAAATATTTTTAATAATCAAAGACAAAAGGTAAAAGGTGACATAATAGTTCATTGTTTTTACTCCCACATAGGACATTCTATTCATTTGAATAGTGTTTAATTTCATTTGAATAGTGTTCCTCAGTGCTTTTACCATAGCAATGCCTTACTTTCCTGCAGAAAATATTAACCCAGTTAGAAATGATATACAGACATAAGAATCACATCAAATATTCCGTTCGCTTCTCAATGAAAGTCATTTAGACAGCAAATTTTAAAATAATTCCAAAGCCCAGTCTAACCAGGCAAATTATGACATAGCCTCTTCTGAGAACTTTTGTTTTGAAGATTTCCTCCCTCTAGTGGTAGGAAAAAAAAGAACTGATTTTTTTTTTTTTTTCTCTGCTGCACATTTTGCTTTTGTTGCAGTGGTCCTTTCAGGTAGGAGCCCGTTTTCTTTCCTGATCAAATTTGGCTTACATAGAATATCATGTTTCCCTAATAGAGTTTTCCATGTATTTTGGGGTATATCAGGATATTCCTCATGCCCAGTATATAGAAACAGTAAAAAATTCATAGCAAAACAGCTGCCTGCCTTGGTTGTCTCTAACTGCCCAGTTGATTCTCTTACACTTGCTGTATAAGGTTAGCTGCAAATTCTTTCTCATCCTCCCCATTGAGTCTAGCTGGCTGTGAGCTGCTCAACAGTAGACTGGTAGAAATGGCACTGCAGGTTCTAAGCCTGTCCATTAAGACTCTAATCATGGTGGCTGATTCTGCTCCCCCTGGAATGCTCACTACTGGGGCACTTCATCTTACTATTCTGTACTATGATACTTAATATTAGATGCTCAAGACATGTAGAAGGTCGTATGTAAATACTCCAGTTGAAAGCCCCAGAGGAGCACCCATCTAAGAGCCAGCATTAACTTCCAGCCACATGAGTAAGAAATCCTGGACATTGCACTCGGTGGACTCCTCAGGTTATTGCATTCCCAGCCAGTCTAATGTAGAGTGGAAGAACCACCCAGCTCAGCCCAGGCAACTCACAGAATCATGAGAAATAATAAGATAGTTTTTGTTATAGGTCACCAAGTTTTGAGGTTGCTTATGCAGCAATGATAATTAAGAGATTGTCACCAATGAAAGACCTCATCTTTCTCTTCCTGTTTCTGTCCTAGCTTTACAGATTTCCCCTCCATGGTTCTCTTTCTAGCCCCATAAACTAATTCTGTTTAACTCCAGCCATGTTGCAGGGAAAGGGATATCTGTAATTTTTGCTCAAGATACTAATTTTTTAAGTAAACATTTTCAGAACAAATAAATTTAGTAAATAACAAAAACCATTCCTTCTTTATTTTTGAAGTTATCAAGACTTAAGTAAGGGTTAATAACACAATGGCTGCAGTTGTAACTGTAGTTTCACATTATTACTTCCCATGCTCACTGCATCCTCAGTGGTAAAGATCCCCATTTAAAACAGCTTTTTCCTCTAGTGAAGCTGGTCTTTCAGAAATCATTTTTTTCAGTTTGCATATCTCTTGGTCTTCCCACAACATCTGAGCAGTGCCTGAATCTTTTCTGGCTCCTCTTTCTCCTCCTAATACCTACATGCAACCTTTCCCCCAAGTTCCTGTCTGAATATCTTTCTTTAAACAAGCACTATCAGTTAAATTGGACTTGTTAATGCTTCCCAAATCAGTCAGGTCTTTATTCAGTTTTACATTCTGATTCATGCCTTTCTTTCTATTTGAAGCAGGCTTTACCTATCCTCTGTGAACATCTTTAAATAGTCAATGCCCAGTGATATAAACCCACATTGGGATCCAGTGAGAAACTTAACATCCATCTATCCTTTATTTTTATCTAGATCTCCTTTAATCAGCTTACTCCCATACTCCTTACTCATTTCTCCAGTTCCTTCTTTTTTTCTTGTACCATGGTCCTCATTCATCACCTAGCCCTTAGGTAGGAAAGCCAGTTGGGATTGGCTGTCTCACAGCTTGCATTGCATACTGCCCAGCTCCTCAGATTCGGCTCCCTCCTGCCTCCCACCTTGCACTCTAGGCACCAGTGTCAAGATCTAGCAGGTAGGCCTATGTCTGGCCTGCACTGAGTGTTAGCTAACCTTCAAGAGCCCACTCAAGGGCCCCTTTTCCATGAAGTATCCTGTTGCCACTATTAAATATGAACTCCCTTTATTTGAACTACCATATCTCTTTGTTTTTTGCAGAACTTATCAATATTTGTCTTGCATAGAAGGAGCTCGTGATTATGATTCACTTCTCTACTAATTCCTAACCTGCTGAAAGGGCAGGCTCTATGCCTTTGAGCATCTCATGATTGAATACTCACATTTCCTTAGTTCTTATTATTTAGTCAAATTACATATTTTTTGTTTACATTATAATAATCATTAACACTTATCTATTAAAACATTTCACAAAAATCACAAGTTAGCTATTATCCTCAAATAATCTTCATTAGGAGGTTAGATTATAGGAATTCTTTATACTTAGAAATAACAGAGAATACTGAACATTGTATCATATCATCATGAAAGATTTTATCAGATAAAAGTAGACTGGCTCTCTGAAAGCTAATTACGTGACCTGTCTTCTTTCTGAATTCACTTTTTGTCCACTTGAATTTTCCTCTGTGATTTTTTCATTTAATAAAGATGAGCCATTGTTTTCTCCATCTTGTCTCCTAATTTATGTCACTTTAAAAACTTCATGAAAGCTTTCAAGGTCTCCACCAATCAGACCAACCTTCTTGATAAAAATAACATTGCTTCATCGTGCCATTTTAGCTTTCAAGTCATTTAATTGATTTATTTGGCATAATCCCAATTTCTTACTTAAGCCTTTCTGCTGAAATAAAATCAGAAGTATTCTTTTTAAGCCTGCCCTAATGAAAATATATACACTTCTAAATATGTGGCCAAGAATGTAGAATTTTGAAAAACAAGGAAGAGAGTTAGGAGAGTTATCACTGATATTTTTCATTATCTCTTCTTATTAGAAGGTGAAAAATTAAGGAGTAAGATGTGTATGCATCATATGCATCATGCGATTTCTCGAACCACTTAGCACCAAGCTTAGTAAAATAAACAAGTCAATAAATGCTTTATATTTTGACTACATGAGAAGGGTCCAGTAGGAGACAACGGTGAGATTTATTTTGCTTGGAGATGGAAAATGTGAGAAAACCTGTGGGATTTTCAGGTATACATGCTCACTTAGTACTTGGTTTTAAAGCTTGATTATGATAAAGAAGCCTGGGCTGAACATACCAATATGAAAATTACCAATGTGTAAATGAAGTTTAGAGACTGGGAGTGAATAAAAATATCCAGAGAAAACCTGTAGCATGAGTAAAGAGATGTTAGAGAAATAATCTTATTTAGTACACATCTAAATTCTTTAATAGGGATAGAAACTAGAACTATGTCTCAATCCTGAAAGCTAATTACATGACCCAAGTCCTCTTTCTGAATTCACTTTTTGTCCACTTGAATTCTTCTCTTTTTAAGAGAATGTGATTCATCTAGGACCACAGAGGTACTAATGAAAACGATACATAAAGAATAATTGATGTGTATGAGTATCTTCCTAGCTTATAAAGGAAATAGCCTATGATTTATCTGTGCAAACAAGACTGAGCATAGCTCGAGGGGAAGGAGTAAGGGAGTGCGTTTGGAGTACCTGTTAATGAATGAATGAGAAAATGTTAAATTTTGTTTCTGAAATCCCAAGGTCTACACGATCAAGCCTATTTGTCCAAATTGTCTTCCTTCTTCCTTGGCCACTTCTCCTGAGAAAGCCTCTGGACAATTGAATTGAAGAGTCAGTTCCTCTCTTTCTCTACTTGCTTTTCTATCCCAACTGCTAACCATTATACCAAGGTCCTAAGAGATACAACAAAATGGATATTCCATTCAAATGCACCTACCCCATTTCTTATCACACTGTCTATTCTGAATCCTTGCCTTGCTGGACATGACTGTGTAATAAGAAGGATCGCTTTACTCTTCTTGACATTGCTTTCCCTCCTCTGAGCCCAGCTCTGACCCTTCTGATTCTAAGGAATTTAAGTATTGCCCAAATTGAAACTTCCCACACTTAGATGTGCCTTCCCTGGGCTTATCCTCCATCATGTTACCCTGGTAAAAATGAAAGGCATTTCATAATGGCTTCCATTACTCCATTCTCATGCATTAAATGTTTTAGACTCTCTAGTTTTCAGATACTCAGTGAGGATCATGGGGATATCTGGGGCAGGAGTTTGGGCGAAGGAGGATTCCAGTAAGTTTCTAATAAGTAGTTTTTTCCTCTTTATGAGGAAGTTCTTAACTTCTATAGTAGCTTTTTTTATTCCCATATCTTTGGTACCTAATAAGGCTTGTAGCAGACCGTGAGATACCTAAGCAAATGGATTTCCCCACCTCACTTCCATAATGACAGATTCCCATTCAGATGTTTGCTCTCCACAGGACTTTGTGCTCGTGGAGGTGTGAGGATCCCCCTCCTCAAGAGTATGGGTCTTGATTACTGCAAGCCAGTGGGCTCATAGCAACTCTATTTCCCTAGCTAGTGAAGGGAATGACACGCGTGACTTAGTCACGGCACCCAATTCTGGAAAATGAGACAGAGGGGAAGGCTGGTAAATGAGCTATGCTTTTTAAAAAAGAATTTTTGCTCTTAAAAAGAAACTCAGGAAAAGGAAAATTGTTTCATGCCTCTGGGCATTGCTTGGTGAAGATATCATTATTGAAACTCTTTGTGCTGTTTTCAAACCACAAGTGGGGCTAAAGGAGGGCAACACTGAGCTATTAAGGATAAAACTGTTGGAAAGCATGTAAATTACCTGCCCTCCCTCAGACTTTTATATGACGTTACAGATTGGCTTCATTTTTATGACCTTGAGTTAAGGTTTTTATTAATTGCAGACAAAAGCTTATCAACTGATACAGGACCCTAATGAATGGGGCAGAATGAGGAAAAAAGGTCGAGAAGGAGCCATTGACTTCCAGCTACGGTACAGCATGGAGCATGGGCGAAAAGGCTTCCACTCAGGACTTCCCTCTGGGTGGAGGAACCTAAAGAAATAGGTCAAAAGAAGGTATTTGGTCCGGTTTCCTCAATGTCACATTAAAAAAAAATAGTCTGATGAAAAAAAAAATGGTAAAAGTAATTTTAGTATTTCCTTGGCTTCCCCCAGACACCAAAAAGTTTGGGGTGAGATTAGCATATATCTAATTTATTCCAAAAGGTTTAAAAAAAAGTAAATCCTCTCTCCATTTATATGACCTCACATTATCTATGAAAATGTCAGCTACTCCCCCAAACCTTTCTCTCCCAGTTTCACCTCCCAACCAACAGCTGCTCACAGTCAGACTGAGTTCCCGCCAGCACTTCTTTTTCTCCCCCTTCTTTTGTTTCCATTTCATCCTTTGTTCCTTCCAAATATGTTTTGTCAATTTTGGAGGCAGATTCTCCATCCTGGTTTTTCCCAAGCTCATTGCTCTCTGTTTCCCAGTTCTGAGCACAGAACCCCAAGAATTTACACGGCAAAGTCAGACTTCTCTTAGAGGCCAAGAGCACAAGGCTGTGAACACTCACACCTCATATATTATTATTTTTTGTTCTCAAGAATTCACAGTTCCAGACTAGGAAACTCTATAGAAGAAATGACCTGGTTTCTTTAACAAGTAAATAGCAAGGCACAGCAGGGGGAGAAAAAAAAGGGTGGAACTTATCAATGGAAAAAGACTAAATAAACATATCATCAATCATAATGCATAAACCTTATTGAATTTTTATTTCACCCCTTAGCAAAAACATATGCTCATATTTATGACATTTATGAGATAATTGAAAATACTGACTGGATATTTGATAAAACTAAGAAAACACTGTGAATTTTCTTTGTAATAGTGGTATTGCAGTTACATTTTTTAAAAGAATTGTTAACTTGTAGAGATATCTGCTAAAATATTTGTAGATCCAATTATCTGATCAAGTACTTGCTTTAGAATAATATGAGAAGGGTGGAAGTAGCCACATCTTGTTCCTTCTTGAAGCTGGGAAATAGATACATAAAGGTTCATTATATTCTTTTTGTTTGTGGTTGGATTTCTTTGTAATAAATAATAGGGGATAAGATAGATGATAGATAGAAAGATAGATAAGAGGTGGAGAGAGAGAGAGAGGGAATATCCTGCAGGAATAGATGATAGACAAATCTGAAAATACTATTGGTAGGTGAGTTGGTGAGGGCTGCTTGACTAGACCTGGGAAGAGTCATTCTGGAGAGACTCTGAGGTGTCTCTGAGCATGTGTCATGCACATCAATGTTGTATCTGCAGAGTTCTGTGTTAGAACTTGCATTTCAGGCCCACTGTACAGTGTTTGCAATGATTCTGAAGGACAGCATAACCTTTCCAGATTTGCTCACCACCCAACTACCCACTTGATGTACACTTACAGAAAAATTTTTCTAACTCTAGGCTCTGTTGGCGCATCTGCTTGAAACAGTATGGTCAGGCAAGCCCAAGTCATTGGATAAATCTATTACAGTTTTCTTGGCCATTGATGCCATCAGCCATACATAACGGATTTTTTAAAATCTACTGTTTCTGTCTTACGTAATGTGTATATTCAGGTTTTCATTACTTCTCCATATTCTCCAGTGGCCAAATTATATTTAATGTCTAATTTGAAGTTGTCTCAGAAGATGTAAAATTATTGTTCACTCATGATGACTCACTTGTTTTTATGAAAGGCCATGAGTTCAAATTTTAACATCATCAAAATATTCCTTCAATTTTGCTCATCTGAATTTTTTAACTTTATTTCTAATGGCTCTGATGAAACTCTTCTACATAAATCATTTTTCTTCATACAATGCAGCACCAAATTCTAACTCTGTGGAGCTGATTGTAGACTTTTAATTACTCAAACACCTCTCAAACTCAAAACAGCTCTGTGTATTCCTGAAACTTGGAGTCCCTTTGTACAAATTTCTCCACTTGAAAAAAATGTAATTCCTTTCATAGTTATTTAGCCTTGTAACTCTTCAGAGCACATCTGAAGTTCAGCCTGCAAGTTAGCATGTTCAAGACTAGGAAGTATACTATTTCCAATCCTGCACCATAAAATGTATTCGTGAAGAAGACTGACATATAATACATGGGCCAGAACAAAAAGAGCAGAGGGATCTTACATAGAAGGCATTTGTCTTTTTCTCCTTTGTGTAATGTCTGACTTTGCTTCTTTCTTTTGGAAATTCCATGAACATGAGTCTTAGTAGGAAGCACAGTCCATCTTCTGCTATAAAAAACCAAAGAAGACAGTTCATTGCTTTCTGAGCCTATGTGGCAGCTTATTGTTCTTATTGTCCAGACTTGAGATGCAGGCTCAGCCAATTGAATGTACCTGACATGGATATGGAGTCTGGAGCTAGTGACATAAAGAAGTGGGGGAATTCTGTTGTAGCTGCAGAAACAGCAGCCGAGAGCCGGTGTCCAGAGGTAGGAGTGACAGTGTCGCCATGGTGACAGACAGCCCATGCCCAGTGCCAGTGAGAGTGTGGGCGCGAGCTGCAGCATTCCTGTCTGGGGGCATTCTCACTGGTCTTCGTTGCTACTCAAAACTGGTTTTCTCTTTCCATTCTGGCTGCACCCTCACCTTTTATATTTGCCCATTTTCTGACTGGTTCCTTACATTTCCCAAATTCTTCAAGTAACTCAGTATCAGTTCAATAAATAATTTTTCAATGTAAGTCAGCCAAAATCAGCTTCTGTTGGTATTAAGAATCCAGACTTCATAGAAAATGGCTCTGAAATTGGTGGCAGTGCAAGTCACTCTAAGGGATAGGAAATGGGTAGCCTGTGACTTGCCATGACAAAACTTCTAATAAAATTATCTCCTGAGCTCCTTTGGAATGAAATACCCACCAAAGGTAAGATGTTGGAGGTCCGTGTGTGTAGCATGTGAAGGGCAGGAGGTATTGACTGGAGGGCAAGGTGGGATGAGGGCTTTAAATAGCACTAGTCACCTGAAAAAACAAATGAGACGCACATTCCAAATTCTTGTCTCAAGGCATGAACGTGTGTTTCTAGTGCTGGCACAGCAGCACCACCTCCTTTTCCATCCACAGCTATGATGATTCTGCTCAGCATGCTGGTATTAGCTGGATGCAGATGGCTGCAGAGCTACATTCCCTCTAAGCATCACTTAAAAGGCAATGGATAAGCCAAGTCTTACCAGTAGGCAAAACCCTGGGCAATTAGATGTCTTTGTCTTCTTTGCCTAAAAGGGGAGTTGTTCTAAAATCAAAGTCTGCACCAATTTGTGAAGAACTAAGTGTTTAACTGGATGGCCAAGGAACATGGGGGCAAAAAAGAGAGATAAACAGTTTGGGGGAAAGTTATAAATAGAGCCAGTGGATGAGGATACATGTTTGTCATATGAATTCTCAACAACGGTTTCCACTCTGGGAAAGGTGTGTCATAATTAGGAGGAAAGGTGATTCAATCTGGATTCTTCCCCAGTCATCCCAGTGCTTATTCAGTGGGCTCATGAACAAAGTGGCCAGAATAACTCTATCAGTTTCCTATTGCTGTATAACAAATGGCCCTAAAACTTAGCAGATTAGAACTAGGACTGGGGAGCACCTGGGAGAACATGCATGTACATTTGCTGTGGTGCTTCAGGTCCCCCCTTTTGGGAATCAGGTCTCTTTTTCCATCAGCAGTTTCCAGATCCAAGAACTGTCTCAGGTCCAGGCAAAGGTGTTGTAACTTTTGGGGAAAGGGCAACAGCCTTCAGCCCCTCAGTCATTCATTCATGATTTCTTTTCATTGCACAGTTTGAGTACTTAAACTAGCAGCCAATCGGGACACCACGTTCTATTAACCATCTCCATAGGTCTCTGAGAGTCAGGCTCCACCCGGCAGCCTTTCTGTAATTGCCTCTCTTACAGCGTGTCTACCTGACTTCCAGGTTTCAGTGCTGCCATTGAACTGTTGTTTCAAGGATCTTTGCTTGCCCACGGCTAATCTTGCTATGAGCCCTAGCATACAGGCAGCCACCCCTGCCTCTCGCCGGTGCCGGTACCGCTCACCAGAACATCTGTATTGCCTTGGTGGATGGCATATCCTCTGCACCCTTCTGTAGAGCACAGTTAGTGCCCTGGTGAGTCTTCCAGCCTTGCCTAACGTATTCAGAGGATATTCCTTCTACCACACCCACATCTCTGAGCCTTTTAATCCCCTTTCACTCTATGTTTTGGAAATGCTGGCATTCACACCTCATGCGTGGTCCATGATTAGTAGCTTGTCTGCACTGTCTCCCCACGTCCTTGCCAGTGTGTTCAGTCATCCATCCCAGGAGAGTGATCCCAAATATATAATGAATTCTCCCTTCTCCAGGCCTTACATTTTGCCCAGCCTAATCAAGCACTCCCCAAATGCAGGGTTCTGTGCTCTCCCCCAGGTTGTGTGTTAGCAGGCCCCATGGCAATTTGGGGGTGTCGTCCCTTCCTTATCAGGCCCAGCACATCCCTAGCTGAGGTTATGTTGTACCTCAACCTTAATTATTTCCTTGTGGACAGAAGGGAATTGGGGGCAAATGCTGGGGAAATGGGGGGGACACATACTGTCTTTGAGGGGAGAGGCTTCTACATCATTTCTAAATGGAGGAAGTATCCTAGTCTTTAATAGGGAGAAATAAACCTTTGTTGAAGGCCCTAAGAACTCAAGCAGATCTGGGATTCAAGAGTTTTAGGATATCCATCCCATCCTATGGGTCATGGTCTCATTTTTTTTCCCAACCAGGGTCTGCTGCAGTACTACCAGAGGTGGGGTGAAGACCTACATTTCGTGTTGTGTAAACTACACCAAAGCATTCACCAGAAGGTGTTTGCTTCTTCCTGGGAGCAGGGAAGACTATAAATGGAGCCATTTCATCTCTTGGGGTCAGCTTCAGCACTACCATGACTCCTGGGAGGAAAATAGCGGAAGACTAGGGAGACCCTGCATGACTGGGCTCTTTCAAAATGATTCCAACGACCGTCTGGGAGTTTGCCCAATGATGCTCTTTACTCAGGTTGCTGACAAAGTCTACTGGGCAAAGGTGTTTTATAGGGGAAACACACAGAAGGGTTAGCTGCCCTGGCCTTGGTGCAGTCATGGAAGGCTTCACATTCAGTATTTATATAGGTAAAGTAGGACAGAGGGCATTTTAGGCAGTGGTAGAGCAGTGGTAGAAGCCCGACATGAAGAAGTATGCCATGTCCAATGCACCGCAAGGCATTCAATACTAAAGGCTTTTTTGGCATCAGAAATAAAGGTTTGGAAGATAAAGAGTACAGGTGCTATTTCCTTTGTACCATGATGAAACAGGAAATATTAAGTACCTTTGCTGTTTAGATCACTGCATATCTTTAAATGATGTCAGCTGTCAGTATAAAAGAATGTGATCTCAATGTAGGAATTCTCAGTACTCCTTGGATTTGTTTGCTGATATGCTTCCAACCATGACTTCAAATCTCTCATACTCACTTTTTCTTGTCTATGCAGTACTTTAGCATGTTTGATATCTAACTCCAAAAGATCTCAGAAAGAAAAAAGTATTACATCATTTTTTTGTGCACTTGACCCTGATCTGGCTCAACTTAAGATATAGCTCTTGTTGACCCATGCTAGTGGCCTCAAACCATCTCAAGCCATTATTTCTTTTCCTTTTTTATGTCATCTTTCCAAAACAGGGGACAGATGTTGAACTCCCCCCCACTAATCATCCTAGTGCTAGCCAATGTGTCTGCTCCGATTCACAGGAATGCTCAAGCTGGTCACAGTGGTGATGTAATGGCTTTCTGTGAGTAACTGCAGGCTCCCTGGGAAGGTTTTGCATGACCTTACATGCCATCTGCCAAACCATCTGCCTCTTAGTCTGGATCTGAAATAAAAGCAATTGTCCCTGCTAACTTATATCTACCATTCAATCCACATTTATTGAGTGCCTATTCTGTGAAAGGCAACTCTACAAGGTGCTGTGGGTAAAAAACTCTCATGAAGAAGAGCCATTTGCAAGCAACCAACTAAAAAACAGCTTTAAGTGATGCACAGAATTATGAGCAAATTCGAAGGGAAGAATATACACATTGGAAAGAATGTGCATAAAGATTTTCTTTATGTGAAAGTGTGTACATTCTTATAAGCAATTAATTCAGCCATATGTAAAAACAGAATCAATGGTAATGATACGGTGTTTTAAATTGTCTTTAGTCAAGTAATTATACTTGTCATAGAATGAATGAAGGTTCACTGCTTTCAGCTTGTGAAGCATTACCTATTACTCATCCTTAAATGAACAGACACCCAGGGAGAAAAAGATAGATGGGCTTTTTAGCTGAGAGTGAGGATGTTATAAGCAACGCTCCTGGTTACACTTGCAGCCACTTATATTATTGCACATTCTTTCTACTCCTGGGTGTTAGGCTACATTTATATTGGAAAAAGGCTCATTCCAGTGTGTAAAAATTGAAAGAATGCTCTTGGTGCACTCCCTACTATGCTAGTTATGTTTTTAATTGTGATATTTATACAGTCTTACATTTGTGAAACACTCTGTGCCAGACACCAAACTGTATTACAGAGGTAATGCCATTTAATTCCTCACGGAAAACACTTTGGCACAGCTGTTAATATCCCCACGTATGTAAGTAAACTGAGGCTCAGAGAGATTTAATAATGTAGCAATTGAGGACCCACAGCAAACAGATGACATATTCAAAAGGGGTGATTTTCCAAGGTGTAAATCACGGATAAGGAAATCCATAAGGGATGGTGAAGTACATGGACAGAACATACAATAATTGCAATGAGCATGTACAATAGCAGGGCGCCACCCCTACATTGGGATCCAAATGGGAAAAGGGAGAGACGGAAGTTTCTAGAGCCCCATGGGGGCTTGAGAGAAGAAGGCTATCCTATGGGAGTTGCATCTGCAGAACAATGCAGCAACTTCCACTGTGGAAAAAGTCTACTGGGAAAACAAATACCCTGACCATTTTACTGTCTCTCATGCCATCCTCCAACCTCCTGCAGATGCCTCCCATTGGCCAAATAAACCTACCAGGTAATGGAAAGAGAGGGTGCCTCAGTGATGCACTCTGAAAAGGTCAGCACAGCAGGAGGAAGGGGGTTGGAGGAAGGAGGGGTAAACAGAATAACCAGCACAAATAACTTTTCCCAAGTCACATGGCTAGTAAGAGGTAATGCCAATGGATTATGTAAAAGAGTGTGAGTTACTGTATGAACGGATTATCCTATTGGGGATCTTATAGAAGAAAATTCCTGTACTTCTGAACTTTTCTAATTTGATAAGCTCTGAAGGTTCCTTCTAACTCTAACATTCTATGATTCCATAAGCATCCAATAAGTTCTTCAGACCTCTCACTTAC
Source organism: Manis javanica (assembly GCF_040802235.1). Lineage (NCBI taxonomy): Eukaryota > Metazoa > Chordata > Mammalia > Pholidota > Manidae > Manis > Manis javanica. The sequence continues at coordinate 189,772,838 of NC_133157.1, forward strand.
AAATGCAGAATGCTTTAAGGATTTCATTGTGCAATATGCATATGACTGGAAATACTACATTCCCAAGGGGGAAAATCATGAAAGATTGTGTCTCCATTACAAATGCTTTCACCTGTTGGCTACAAAAAATTGGGGGACAGAAATATTTAAAAAAAACAGGACAGTGTTTATAAGGCAGCTGTTGTCTGCGCGGGTGCTTACAGTCCTCCAGGGGCTTTTGCTTATGGCTCTACTTTAGCTGCTACCTGTATCCAGAAAGCAAGAGCTTTCCCTGGAATCACACCATAGGACTCTGCTTCTGTCTCATGACATCCCAAAAATAGGTTGAAAATGGGAGTTGGCCAGCCATTCAAAAGTGTCTGCCAGCAACTTGCCTAGCAGTATGCATTGTAAAAGTGGCCTTCCAGCAGCAGATGTTTGCATCTACTGATAAAGAAAGGAGACACCTCTCTCAGGTTCAGGTTCTGATTCAGGCTCTTGTGGGTGTGCTGTGTTGCTTGACATTTTCTTTAGAGGTTGGAGTCCAGGGCATGTTCGCTCCCAGCCTTCTGTATACTGGGATTGCTGTGACGGGTAGGTGTGTACAATTTCTCTAAATAGGTTTGAAAGTTAGTGGAGCACTTAGCATCAGCCTTACTTCTCTAGCTGTGGAAAATAGAATTAATCAAACAGAAGTATCTCTGATTTGGAGAAGAAAATGATGAACTTATTTTAATTACAAAATTATAGGGTTTCTGATGGAATTTCATTCAGCATTGGCTTTAACCGTTCTGGCCACAAGTTGCTTGTAATGGGACAGAGTTACCTCACTATTTTGTTGGGACAACCTCTAAAACATTTTAGACTTAACTGAAGCTGCTAATCTCTTAAATTCCAATATTGATCCTATAAATTTTTCTAGCAATAAATTAGGACAAACTTCACTAATATTTTAAGTCACCCTTCATATTCCCACTTTGGTCACTTTGTCTTGCTTTCATCACTGTTTTCAAGCTAGCTGTCACTTAGTATTGCTCATCCTATTACACTACAGTGTGGCAGCGCCCTTCTTAAATTAAAAAATACATGTATCCTGACACCGAGGAGGAAGAGCATGCTACAGAGCTACACATGTGATAAGAATATTGGCTGATTCTTTTTCTTTTTATATCACTCTTTCTGTGGTCAAAGATTACATTGGCTCTTCATGTGAACTATTGTTAAGTTAGCATAAGCTCAACTGCAGAGCACGGTGGCCTGACTCCAGACACCTCCTTTAAAGTTGACTCAATCCCTTAATTATTTCATGTCTGCTTTGTTCAGAGTCACTTTAGGGCCTTTTTTTTCCACCCTCAAACTCTTCAACTTACATAATCACCTATCCCAATGCTCTGTTTGCTCATATTTACACTATCAAACACCTTGTCATATGTCTCGTTGAAATCCATTATATTATTTTAATGTATTTCCCCTCATAAATAGGTATTTTTGATAAACGAGGGAGAAAGTACAGAAAATTTCAATTAAACTACATAAAAAAACCCACTAATCTATATGAATTCTAGAAGTCCTTCAAGATGTCTGAGTAGAATCTTGATATTAAATATGCTATCAAAATGACTATATCTTTAAACAAACAAACAAAAAAAACTCCCCCGACATCCTTAGCTGGAAAATTTTAAGGAATTATCCTGGAAATATTCCTTTTTTTTTTCCAAAAGATGTAAATCTGGGCAAAGTAAAAAGAACTTTAGCACATTTGACTGTAGCAGATGTATCAATGAGAAACGAAGATAAACAGCACCTTCCAGTCTCTAATGTGAAAGCTGTGTCTTAAGGGCAGAAAACAATCATTTGATAATCATATGTACACAGGGCAGATAACAGAGACAGTAAATAAATTGTCAACATTTTTAGAGAAGCTGTTGAGAGTCTTCTCACTCCCAAATTGCTTTTTGAAGTGTACAGGTAGGAGGTGCCTGAGCAAACACTGGCAAATGCCCAGGCTATTCTGGGAATTTCAAACAAACTAAATGTATTTGAATCTGTGAGAGCAGATGGTAGCTACCTGAAAATTTTAAATTAATCCAAAGAGGAAATTTTTGAATTGTTAGCCAAAAATGCAAAAATTAACCCTTTTCTTTATAAATACAATGATGCTAGAGGAGAGTTTACCAATGATACCCTCAACATGAGAGGAGTCTGCACAGGACACTGTGGAAACCATAGCCAGGGAATCACTGTCAAAGGCTGTGTGACTACATGCATTAAAATTTCTAGCCTAACACTACCTAATTTCTGAAGAGGAAATCATCTGACCCAATTAGTACATAGGGAGAATAGAAGAAACAAATCCATTAATTCAGCCAACATTTACAGATTCCCAGCTAAGTGCCAGGTGCCAGACTAAGTGCTAGGGAAAAAAGATATATTTCAAAAGATCCCTAAACTCAGGGATCTCAGTTCAATATTTGGAGGAAAAAAGCAACCCAATGTAACTGTTCTTAAATCTGCATGGATTTCCAGGCTTTATGTTTTAATCCTCACCATGGCTCTGCCTCAGAGAAGGGTGGAATCAGGATACATCCCTGCATGTGCCTCATGCTTAATTATGGCTTCAGTCAAACCTGTTGAAATTGAACACAAAGGCATGCATATTCTAGGACTAAAATAAAAACATTAATAAAAGTTGTAAGCAGAATGCTTAGTGAGAAAAAGACTCATGGAACAGTGAAGGGATATCACCAAAGGGCAGCAATCAGTTGTAGGATAGGGTGAACAAAGGAATGAAATGCCTTCAAGTCGGCAGAGGAGCAGCTAAGCTGATCGCCTCTAGGCTTCTGTTCTCTCTGTCCACATAGGCTAGAGATGAATCTGAGATGGTAGGATTTTCACTTCCACAATAGGCCAATCCTGAAGTCACAAAGAGAACACTGAGATAAGTAAAACAGGCCAAGGATGCAATAAACTATAACTCCATTGGCTGAGTCTAATGAGAAAGAAATATATTGAAAAATTGAAAATGCATTTGTTTCTGAGAACAAGGAGCCAACCACAAGCGTGAAGAGCAGCAATATTCAAGCTGGCCTGCCTAACCTGCTCACTGAGCAGTTAACACACAAGCAGAGCTTAGACACAGAATGACATATAAAAAGCTCATGTGGTTTTATGAACAAGCTCCTACTAGACGTTTATAAATAAGGTTGGCTAAAGTGTTAATTGGACAATGATATGATTGCCTCCTTCTGATTCTATTTGGTATAAATCTATGAAGATGTTTAAATGGCCAGATGTTTTAATCTGATGTCTTTCTAGAAATAAAGAAAAAAATTATGGAGATCTAGGAGTTGCTTCAAATTGTGATTTGAGGATCTGCTGTAGTGTATGTGTACATGTGTCTGTGTGACAGACAGAGAGAGAATTAACAGATACACAGGGCATTGGACACAGTGATTTGGAGACCATGGATAGTAAGATACTGTTGTTTTGATGCTGTAATTCTGAAGATAAAAATCCATACATTTTACCACCAACCACAAAAAAATAACATAAGGGTTTACAACAATTTCATTCCTTATTTAGCTTGAAAGTGTTTATGGTTCTTACACAAAGTCTCATACTCATCCTAGCTGTCACTGGTCATTAGAATGGCCATTACCATCTTTAGTCTAATAAAAAGGGAAAGCGTAAGTGAATTACCTCCAGAATTACATTAGGTCTCCTGGTTATTCACTCTCATGGCATGCTGTCCTTTGCCCTTTTAATACTTATCACAATTGAATTTATGAATTATTCTTGAAATATCTATGTCTCATAATAAATTTGAAGCTCTAGGATGGTCTAGACTTGTTCACTGGTGTATGCTAACACCTGTACAGTATCTGATACACTTAGGTCCTCCAATATTTGTGAAAGAATGAGGAACAGGGTGAGTGTAGGGAATTGGCATGTTAGTGACGAAGTGAGGAGAGGTCAGGAGTGATATGCAGATCAGGAATAAGGTGAGGGTCAAGGATCAGGAGTGGTATTCAGTGAAGGTGAGGGGTACCTGTTGTGAACATGACCACATAAGATAAAACAGAACATTTATTTTAGAGTCACTTAATTTTAGAATCGAAGTATCATTAAGCCATGCTTTTTATATTTTCAACCCCAAATTCTAGAGTCTGTCTTAAATAGTTAGTGCTGAAATGTTGATAGCATTATCTGCTAGTGATCACTTGAGGATATTCACTCTGTGATAATTTATTTGAGCTGTTCAGTTTTGATATGCGCACTTTGCCAATATGTAACATACTTCAATACAAAATTTACTTTAATAGATGTTTATGGTATAAATTAACATATGTCCATTTACAGCTAGTCCTTTGCAGAGCTCTAACTTTCCATCCAAATTTTAGATCCCTAAAGAAGGACTATCTATCCTTGAACTGCACAGAGTAGAAGTGTTCCATAGCTTATTTTTAATTTCAATGTTAATTGAAATTAAATGTTAATGTAATGTTAATTTGGTGCACTAAGAAAACACTGAACTTCCACTTTAAAGATCCTTCCAGCTTCAACACTCTTGAGTCGCTTTTGCTCCCAGCAGGCACACTCGGATGGACAAGGCTACTATCCATGGGCACGGCAAGCATCATGCCACGACTGTAATGCCTTTAGGGGCTATAAAAATGTTTTTTCTTCTTTAAAATCAGAAGAAAGGGAAAGAATGTTTAGATTGAAGAAAATGTTTTAATATATAATGTTAACATATTTGTCTTCATATCTTGTAAAGTATATTTTTAGTATTCTTATGGAGAAAGGGATCCACAAAGACAAAAATGCCTAGCACCTAGAAAAACCATAATATTGCCCATGGGGATGAATGAAGTAAAGCAAGACTATTATCCTGAGGCAAGCTATGGTCTTAGGAGGAAGAAATCCACTAGGTCTCCTCCAAATTAGGTCATGCACCAACCAAGCCTATACCAACTATTTCACTTTTATATAGCTATGAATCAGGCTGTAAATTTTTAATGGAAAATTTCAGTAAAGACCATCACTTCTACCTTGTTAAATTATTTTCAGGCCCTTCATCAAACTTGCCCTGATGCTGCAAGAGTAAAGAGCACTCAGAAAATGCATTAGCCATAATTCTCTTTTTGATTTGCTTCTGTTATTTTTTATTTTTTCCATATGTCTCAAGTACGTGTTTTCCTATTATTAAAATAGAGTATCTTTAAATTTATATCAATGTGAACTTCATATACATGGCAATTTCAGTAAAAAAAGTTGTGACTGTGATGCCACCCCTCTCTGTCTCTCATCTTTTCTTACTTCCACTGAATGCATGGCATGGTAACTCTATGTTGTAATGGCCTAAAGAAAAGTAGCAAAGATAAACAAAGGACAGGCAGAGGTTCCAGCAGGATGTCAAAAGAAGCCATAAGTCACAAGCATAATTGAAAGATATTCCTCATTAGATATTCACTCAACTATCATTCAAAAAATATTAACATTTTAATGCTTTTTATATGACAGATAAGTGATTTAGTCCATAGGAATAGGAAGTTTTCAACATCTGGTTCATTTCCTTCACTAATAACCTGCTAAAAGTAGGACCCAATCAAAGTCCTAGGAGATCCCACTCAATTGAAGGTAGAGATAGTTATTTGGAGAAGATGCCTTTGAGAAGGTGCCCTGTTACTGAGCAACTGGCAAATTAACAGGACATGTGATAGCTGAGAAAGATGTACTCAAAATGGGCAATTTGTGAATAGCCTAAATAATTATAATCTGCTTTAAGCTAATAGCACCTTAGAGCATAGAGAATTGGGTGTCTGACTTGTTAACATTGCCATAAGGACTTGGAATAAATGGAAAAATCTAGGACATGACAGTATTACAAAGTGAGCTCCAATAACTGACTGATTCTGTTCAGTACACAGTTACCAAAGAGATAGTTCTTTTAAAATTGAATTGTAATTACAGAATAAAGAATTTATTTCCACATAGTGCAGGCATTCCATTCTTGCTTGAATGCAAGATACCCATTTTTATCTTAACCTTGGTTTGGACCCCAAAATTTACAGTTATACACATGCACGTTAAATATTTATAGATGATTTTTCCATACTTGTCAATATTTTCAAACTTAGAAGCCCAGAGGAGTCTATGGTCCCACCTCACCGAACACTGAAATACAGATTAATATCTGTATCTATTTTGCAATAACTATTTACTTTCTCTAAGGTCATTTTAATGATCTTAAACTTGTATTGGTTCTTGGAAATACTGACTGAGCTTCTCCAGGATTCCAAAGCATCTCCTGAATTTGGCTGCATATTTTTGCCTAGTGGGATCAATTCGAATTCTGTAAATCAAATTTTAATTAAAATAAATTAGCTTGACTATAGGCTTTCTGATGTTCTTAGTTGAATAGTTTTAATTACTTATATTAAAAAAGAGCTGAATCTACAAAAAGTTGGTAAAGAAGATAAATAGTTTTCTTGAACAGAAGAGACATATAAGGAGTAAGGAGAATTCAGAGAAAGCCAAAGTTAAAAATGTTTAGTTAATTTGACTCTAGATTAAACAAGGATGCTTTTAAACTAAGGCTAAATGTTGGATAGCATTTTTTCCTACAAAGATAGTAGAACAGAATGAGGTTTTTCCCTTTTCTTCATTCCTACCACCTAGAGAGAGCAAAAAACAGCATTTAGGAACGTCATTCAAGGTAGAGGAAGAAAAAGATTATTTTAGCATCATAGTAGATCATCTTGAGGCCCACTGTTGGAGACTTGGTCATTTCAATAATTCATTGGGAAGATTCAGCAATCCTTACCCCATTCTACCTTCTTTATACAAAGAGGAAATGAGTGGAACAAAATGACAGAAAACTACACCAGAGACTGAGGAAAATGTGAAAATCACGGAAGAGATACAAAGCATTAACAGATGAAAGAGGGAAGAAACAAAAAGAGTCTAAAGAGGTGGGTGGGATTGTCCCCTAGGGATTGCAAGAGAGACAGTCTTGGGAGGTATTCAGTGCCTTTTCCAGAAGACCCTGGTCTTCTGGTGAACAGGGAACAATTTGAAAAGAACAAAGGAGCCACTTTCAGATGCCACAGCATCTTTCCCCCACCTCACCAAAGTCACACAAGTCCTGTGCACCTTGCACAGGTTAGAAATGTGGTTCTTGAGCCTGAATTAAAGGTTTGCATATTCTTTCAGGCTTCATGTGTGTGCATAACTAGCAAACAGGAAAAGTGGTTTAATAAATGACCCTACTAGCACTCCCTTCCAATGTTACGGGGTAATGAATGCTGAGGCAACCCAGTTTCAATTTATCCTGTTTAGCTTCATCACTCTACAGACAAGGACAAATAACCTGGTTTTCTTCTCTCCACATAGGATATTAAGTCTTTCAGGGAAGACTTTAGTCCTATACCAGAGTCCAAGTACTTTGGAGAAAATATATAAAAATAATCATTTAAGGGGCTTTAAGATACACATTCAGAGGAACCACTAATTCCAGGTTAAAGTGGGGGACTCCTCTGACCAATGAAAGAGTTGGAGAAACAAGGATCCAGAATTGAAGAGATGTGATACAGGTTGTTGTTGGCTACAGGAGATTAGTGGCATGCCTGGGTGGACTTAACCTCTTCCTTAGTGTGTACTTATAGTAACAATGCAGGAGGGAGGAGTTTTTTCTGATTAATGTATATCCTGCAGGATGATCATAGGATACAAAACAGAAATATCTGGAGTTCCCCCCACTGCACCACAGCTATAAGAAGAATCTGTACTGGGACCTAGAAGGACAGAGATTTGAGAGTAAGAGGACCTGGGTAATCCATCCAATTGACTCTCCCTTTGAATAGCCAATTTGGTCTGACAATCACTCTTCAAATGTTATAAGTTAACTAAGCTTGTCCCAACTACAGTTGCCCTAAGCCTGGTCTCATTTCTAATATTAGGGTGATATTTTAAATCTTAATTGGATGAGAAATATGATCAGGAAAATGCATTCTGCATTTTTTTCTAACTGCATTTTTTTGAGCAGGTAATTTATTCATAAATTTCAAAATTAAAAACATGTAAAAGTATATATAATAAAAATTTCCCTTCCTATCCCTGTCTCCCAACCTCCCATTTCCTTTCCTTCAAAGTCACTGGTGTTCAGCCTCTCACATACCACACTAGAGACGTTTTTTACTTCTATGAGCAAAATTTATTCATCTCACCCTTTTTTGCATAAATGGTCAGATATTGTACACATTGTTTGGCATCTGGCTTTAATAGCATGAGTCTTGAAAATCTTTCCATTTCAATACATAAAATCTTCCCTGTTGTTTTTAAATGACTGCATCTTGTTCCATTGAATGAATGCACCACTGTATATTTCATTTCTTTCATGTTGACTGACATTTAAGTTGTTTCCAATATTTTGATATTACAGCATAGATGCCTTAATGAATATTCTTCTACACATATCATTTTGCACAGTGCAAATACATCTTTAAAAAGATTCCTAGAGAGGGAGATGATAGGTCATAGTATAAATGTACTTGTAATTTTGATAGCTATTGCCAGATCGCTCCATAGAAGTTGTAAAAATTTATGTTCTCTCCTTCATTAACATAAAGCTATTAAATGTTTTACTATTGTTGGTCTTATATATGAAAAGTAGCATCTCAATTTGGTTGCAGTTTGCATATAATAATAGTTGTATATCTATTGCTGGGGCATATTATGTCATCCAGATAAAAAATAAATTCGTATACATTCTCACTCAGGTTATGGGATCATTTTTCTGGTTAATGCAGCCACCATTAGTACTTTTGTGCAAAATGTTGTTTGAATATACATGGTCCCTGGTCATAAAACATCCACTTAGGGAATAAATTCCACAACTAGAATTATCTATGAGTGGGTGCATAATATGAACATAAAATGAAACTTTCACCTTGCTCTCACCTCCAGGCAATGGATATAATGGAACTATGTCATGGATTACCTAAGTCCCAGATCAAAATCCTCACCATGCTGTAACATGAGCAGGTTTAAAACTGTCCAGGGGAATTCCCTTTTGGGAGGCCAATTTTAATGGACCAGTCTTTATGGTGCTCTCTTCCTTGGCACCTGCCTCCTAGCAGACAGGACCAAGGAATAAGGAAAAATGAAGTTGCACATATAAATGTGATAAATAAATCAGACCACCCTCTCACTACAGGTGCAGTTTGTTATAAGCACCATAAGGAACCGCAGATAAAAGACTTGAACATTTCTCTGTTGAAATCCAAGTGGAGGAAGTAAAAGTGAAGCTTACCTGTTAACTGGATTTATACAAGAAATACATAATCCATGAAAACAGAAGCAAAAAATTTGGAAAAGTAATGTAAACTCATGAGATTGTCCACTTATTAAACCAGATGAAGAAGTCAGCACCTTATGACTCACCAAAAATACTAAGTAAAAATGAAAGTTTCCTTTCACCAAATAGGAGGCAAGTTATGGATTAATTATGAGCAAAGAAGTAGTGCTGCAGAGCCCAAGAAGAACTATATTGAACACATACAAGAAAATCATAATTTTAAATCTCCAAATTATTTGATAATAAGAATTTTTGCTTGATAAAAGTTTTGCCTTTCCAGTCTGGGTCCCCAATCCTGTTCACTCTGATGGTAAACTGCTCTTGATCCTGGCTGTCATTATGATTTTATTTACCTAAATTTCCTTGAGCACAAGTATTTGTGGTACCTGGAAAGCAAAGCCACCCCTGTTTAGAGCACATCTGGAAACTACTCACAAGCCTCTCAGTACAAACTAAGGAAACTCAGTCCCCATAGCAGAGACCAGCTACCAAATATAATAGTTCTTACATTTGGTCACACACCTGGGCAGCACCTGTAGGTGGAGATAGCTTCATGGCAGGGGTAGGACTGACCCACCATAGTTACTAGGAAGTGAGTCCATGTTGAAAAATAAATGTTAATGATAATTGGTGTGTATGGAACCGAAGTCAGCCTTGCAGTGCCTGGTACAAGGATTGGGAAAAAGTATATTTCATCTAACAATGCCTGACTACAATTTAAATGTTTCTCTTGAGAGGCATCATATTTAGTAAGCATTTGCTGATACCCTGAGTATAGATCTCAAAATAAATACCATTTTTAAAAATCTCAAGTCAGTTAAAAAATCAGTCTAATATAATTAAAATAGCAAATGGACAAGTGCATAGAAATTTTAAGAACCAGACCTTAAAGGGTTTGCAGCAGAAGATTAGACTGTTTTAAGACTCTACATAGAGCTGAATCATATTTGGATAAAATATTGCCTGGATTTCACTGGAGCCAACCAAACTTTTAAAATCCTATGGAACAAATAACTAGGTCAAGTTCCAATAGGTGATGCCAATGTCTGGTCTACATCATAGTCAGCTCAGCTTTAGGGGCAGGGGGACTATTAATGAATGAACAGAGCTACAGTGGGGTTTGTGATGCATGAATCAGTCAGCATTTGAACTGTGCATCAGACTTTGCCTATGTCCAAAAGACTGAGGTTCTTAATTGATTAGAAATAGCTAGCCAAAGAATAAAACTTGATTTAATAGACTTACAGAAGCAGAAAGTATTTCCAAATGAATTATTAAAACCTCACCACTCATGATTGTGCCTTTAGTTCTGGAGTATTATTTCTTTTCCTTTTTTATTAAAGTGTAACATATCTATAGAAAAAATGTGCAAATTAGAACTACGGCTGACCCTTGAACAACATGGGGGCTAGGGGTACTGACACCCCACACAGTTGAAAATCTGCACATAACCCTTTGACCCCTCAAAAACTTAACTAATGGCCTAGTTGGCCAGAAACCTTACTGACAAAATCAACCACTGAGTAACACATATTATGTATGTTATATGTATTCTATACTACATTCTTACAATAAAATAAGTTAGAGAAAATATTTTTTTTCATATTGTCCCAAGTCTCAAAAAACTTTCCAATTTATTGAAAAAAATCTGCATATAAGTGGACCCATGCAGTACAAAATTAGGTTACTCACAGCTCAACTCTATACAATTTGATCATTTATTATGAATGGAGCAAACTGTATAACTACCACTGAGATCAAGAAATATGACTTCTGTCCCTGAAGGCGATGTCCCCACCCAATTTCTAGCCTCTGCTTCCTCTGCAAAGACAATCTGACTTCCAGCAACAGAGATTACTTTCCTCTAGCTTTATGTTTTCTAAATGGAATTATACACATGTACTCTTTCGTATATGGCTTCTTTTGTGCAACATTATGTTTGTGAGTCTCCTCCATGTTGTTTCATGTTCCTTAGTGGGCTTATTTCATTTTAGCGTATAATTTTATCAATAGCATCTCAAATGCACATAAAGAAGTGAGATCTGCTGAGAATGGTACAAAATCCACTTGTGACATTACCCACTTGTGAGCCTCAAGAGTGCCAGCTCATTTTTGGTCTTCCAGTCAATAAACTGTCACTTGTCAACACTATGCTTACATATACCCTAGTCTACCGTAAGTTGTTCTTTGCTTCTGGTTGGGAGTTCTAAGTCATGGTCACTGCAGCATAGGTAGAAATGTCTGGCTTTGCTCTAAGAGACTGTTTTTACATATTCATCTACACTTCTTTCTACTGGAAAAGAATTAGCAATACTAACAATTGCTCGAGAAATAAATGGCAACTAATTAAAGCATATATCATTAATGTCAGCATCCCTCAGAAGACCACACCATCAAGGTTACAGAGACCCTAAGTCATAGCGTACCTTTTATAAGTAAAGCTAAGTGTTGCTTTTCAGAATGCAGTTGCAGCATTTGGATCAAAACTTCTGAGAGCCAGGAGCATCACACTTGGACTTAATGGGCTGAGAAAAACAGGACCCATTTCAGCTTGTAAATCATCCTTATCTGTACCTTAGGTTAGTACAAAATGGAGAGACCATAGAGGTGGATGCTAAATGAGCACAACAATGAAGCAAATATATTTGACAAATTAGTAGACAATTTAAAACTTGTGAATGGGAGACCCTAAGCCTCAGAGGAAAATGCACTCTTGCCTAGCAACTCACAGCCTTGCTGTGATGGGGCTGGGGGCCTATTTTTAGATGTCTTCTGTTAGTGAGCCAGATGAATTCTGCCCCCTTCTTTCATTTTGCTTTGGACAATGGCCAAATATCAGGGTTTACTATTCCTTAAATAGTATAGCTCCCATCTGTTCACAGTCAATAGGAAAAAATTGAGATGTGGAATATGCCAGAATTCTTGGCCATTCCTGCCACAGCAGACTAAGAGAGTTTTAAGCAATTTGTTGTGAGACTTTGCTTTCTTCTTCTTTAAATGTATAATTGGTAGAACACCATTATGATGGTACGTATACCATACCATTAAGCAGGGCTTAATCCAGGCATTTTTCAGCAAATAATTTATATAATTCATAACAGGGAAAATAAAACAAAAGCATAGGATAATTGTTAATGTTTCTGTTTTTCACAATATCCTGAGATTTTTTTACATGTAGCTGAGAATTAAGTGAGAAAAATCAAATTATTACATGTTACTTGAGAATAAAATAAAGGGACTTGGTTGGAAAATGCTTCTGACTGACAGCTATCTTTTAGTATGCTGAACCTTTTACTTGCTTCCCTGTAGGAGTAACTTAAAAATTAATTGGGGCTCTCACAAGAAACAAACACCTGCCCTTCCATTTTTAAAAATACCTTTATGTAATACTCCCCTTGAAAGAATATTTGCACCTCCACAACTTCTGGGCTTCAGTCTTAGAATTACAACTTCCAGGGAAGAAACTGATCTTATGCTTTCTTTCATCTCAAGTCCCTTGGAAAGGATTCATCCATTCAGCATGGCTCTTGTGTCTGTTCATAAGCCAGTCATGCCTAGGGATGGGGAAGGGTTCAGAGTCATACAAATATGGCTACTCATAGCCAGCCTTCCAGCTTCCCTCTTGGCTTTTTTTAAATGACTTTATGTCAAATGTTCTTTTTTTTCCTTATACTACACTGTACTGCCTCAAATGGTATAAATAGCCTCAGACATGATTGCTGTAGATCAGCTCCACTTGCTTGACTAGTGGCTTAGTTTGATGACACACGCATTCCTTATGATGAACAATTAAAAAAATATACCTGAAAACATCTAATATACTGAGAAAATATCAAAACTAGAACAAATTATCCCATATATATATATATATGTGTGTGTGTGTGTGTGTGTGTGTGTGTGTGTGTGTATGTGTGTGTGTGTGTGTATACATTTATTTATTCACTCACCTATTTATTACTTATTCATCCATGCATTCATTCAGCAAGTATTCATTGGGCTCTTTAATATGCCAAATACTGAGCTAAATGAGTTATGATTCCTGTGAATATACAGAAAATGTGACCTCATTTTCCTGGTCATTACCATAAGGTCAATGTAGTTCACTCATTTTGAAATTCTAAGTCTTAATCTTAGATAAGTGGCTGGGAACATAATCTAACAATTCACTTACTCTTGTAAAGTAATTATTTGGAACAACTTTTTAAGAAATTAATTTGGAAAAAATATATTGAGTCATAAAAACATTTTTAGAATATGACCTAATGGTTTGAATTTAAGTATTTATTCCAAGAGAGAAGTGCTCAGAACAGGTTTGTTGTACCACTATATTTATTATAAGACACTAGAAACCATCAGATTATGCAAAACTAAGGGAATGATTAAGAAAACTCTGATATATCAATTAAATATGATGCACTTAACTAAAATAATATATATAACCAGGGCAATGTTTATATTAAGTGGCAAAACCAGAACACAAAAAGATCAAATCACTCTGATGGATATTATTTAAAATTTGATATATGAAAAAAACTGAAAGGCAAACAAAAATAACAATAGTTGTGTTTACCATTAATATGCTCAACATTTTTTTTATCATATTGTCCCCTTCAGAGCCATTCTATGAAACATGAAGTCAAGTACTATGTAGTTTCAGGTATACTAATTCATTTTGGTTTTGTACCTTCTTGCAAGATCACACATTTTTCTGGGTGGTGATAGTGCAATTAAGAACTATGTTAGAGAGCTAAGAGCTACTATAACAAATTTGCCCCCCAGAATTTATATTCACTCAAGTACAATAGAAGTTCATTTGTTGCTCAGGTATTCTGGCTGGTGGGATGATCTCTGCACAAGCCATGTGGGGCTCAGGCTGATGGCTGCCCTGCATGTTCAGGAGTTGTAAGGTTGCTTGGATGGTTGGCTGTAATCTCGGTTAGCCACAAAGACAAAATACCATGGGGAACATGAGGAGGAGGTTTAAATGGGGTAAGGCTCACTCATCAATTCTGCTCATATTCTTATGGCTACAACTCAAGCATTTCCCCATACTCAGTTACCAAGGAGGCTGTGAAGCATAGATTCACTGTGCTCCTAGGAAGAAAAGAAAATTAATTTTTTGAAGATCTGGCAATCTCTGCCGAAATTGAAAGTTTACTTGGCTCCAGATAATGGATCCCTTACACATTTTCTTGGTACGTGGATGTGAAATAATCAGTTATGAGCTGAATCGCAATAAAATCTAGCACCTGTAGAGAACCTTCTATGTGCCAGGCACTATTTTAAGTAAATTTATATTATTGATAGGTAGATAGATAGAGATAGATAGAGATAGAGATATTTACACATATAAAATTTATGTCCACAGAAAAACTTAGATACAAATGTTTATCCCAGATTTATTCATAATTGCTAAGCCTTTTTAAGGTTAGATATCCTTCAGTAAGTGAATGAATGACCAAATTGTTGTACATGCATAAAATGGAATATTATTTAGTGATACAAAGAACTGAGCTATCAAGTTATGAAGAAGCATGGGGGATATTTAAATGCATACTGCTATGTGAAAGAAACCAATCTGAAGAAGCTACATACTGTACAATGCCAACTACATGACATTCTGGAAAGTCAAAACTACTGAGACAGTAAAAAACTTAGTGGTTGCCAGGAGTTTGAGAGAAAAAAGGAGGAATGGACAGGTGGAGCACAGATGTTCAGAGCAGTGAAACTATCCTGCATGATCCTATAACAGTGGCTATATGTCATTATTTATTTGCCAAAACTCATAGAAAATACAAGGCAAGCTATGTTAATAATAATGTAACAATACTGGCTGAGCAATTGCAACAAAGTGCCATACCAAGGCAAGAGCTTAAAAGAAAAAACTAAAAGGGGAGTGATAAGAGGTTATACTGGAATTCTCTGCTGTAATTTCTGTTCAATTTTTATGTAAACCTGAACAGTTCTTTAGAAATTGTCTATTAATTTTTATATATGGAATGAAAATAAGTTGACACTTACAAGCTCAGGGTATGTTTCTTAAAGTTAATTAAATATTTTCCGTAGTTCATTTTGTACATTGTTCAGTAGACAATACTTTTTCCCCAAATTTGCCCAATCAAATTCTGTAGAGGATGAGTCAAGGGGATACCAATTTGGTCACAAGTAGTGGATAGGGAGATTCCCCTTGAAATTTGAGAACATAACCTTGGAATAATGAAGGTATGCCTCTTTATATGCAGCAAAGTAAAAAATGTAAGTCAAAAGTTAAAATTAAAATTTTGAGGTAACAAATTTATGAGTTTACTTTCTAGGAAATTAAGAGACAGTCTCTATTGAATTTAACACTAGTTGTACAGAACTGAAGCAAATTCAAACTTGTTATATGATTCTGTGACTATACACACAACACTAGGATTTGATGGAGTATTATCATTGCTGTCTCCCCCCTTTTTTAAGTCATATTTTGGAAGATTCTGCCCTATTAATGCTAAAATTGGATCCAAAATAGATCTGCTCATGTTAGCTGCTGCTTCTAATAAAAGTGTGGAATTTCTATTGAGTTGATTAATCAGATCTGGGTGAATTTCCCCAATTTTAGATTTTCTCACTGATGAGAAATGTAGGAAGGAGATTATGCCTCTGAATAATGCATTTGACACCGATATTTTAATATATCTTGCAGTGAAATAATATCACGTGTATTTAGGGATATTCCCAGCATATTGTTTGAAAGAGTTTTCCTCTTCTCAATTCTAGGCTCAAGTTTAACTGCCTGTAGAAATGTTTTTCAGACTGTTTCTATCTTGGTGCTTCCTCTTTGTTTGAAATCCTGCAATATGCCTGTTCTTATTTTTTCATGTGCATTTTTAACTTAATTGTTCATATTCTAAACTCCTTCAAGGCTGTTTCTTATGTGATTTTGTAGCTCAAGTACCTAAATCATAGTATTAAAAATACATGTTGCTGATAATGGCAATGTTCAAATTTTTGAATTCTGAGATATATACCCACAAAATATTTTAAGCATTGATGTTATGTAAAGAGATGAGTTTCTTGGTTTACTGAGGAAACAGGTATTTTTACAACACTGAGACTTCAGAATATTAGGCTCTCTAACTACAGAGCTCCTTAAGGTTAAATTTTAACAAGGTCATAATCAGTCATACTAACATGTAGAACTGAAAGGCTCAGATATAGTCATACAAAATTCCATGAAAATCCCCTTAGAATTGAGTTCTCATATTTAATCTATTTTCATGTTTAAAATGATGTAAGAGTGAATCACCATTTATTTTCACTTGCTAAGAATCAGACAGTATGTTACTGTATATTTATTACATGCTATTACATAACAATCACTATATGATGATAATTTTTAATATTAATGGCTTTCTCTTTCATTTGAAATAAAATTCAGTCTCTTGCCATGATCTCCTACACCCTCCTCAGTCTCATCTCATGCCATCCCTCCCCTGCTCTTTCTGTTAGCTAAGTGGCCTTTTTAAGGTCCGCAGACATGGTGCTGGGCTCTTTCTAACTTCAGAGTCTCCGCGCATGCTGTTCCCTGTGCTGGGATTCCCCCCTGCTCTTCCTTAGGTTTCCGTTTACCAGTCACTTTTTCTGAGAGGACTTCCCCACCCCCTTCCCAAATGTAAATTTAGTTCATCTTTTTAGTCTCTTCTCTTTCATACAGCACATAATTCTTGTGCTCTAGTATCATGTATTAAAACTCATAACATTTATTTAGTGACATATTCATATATAAATACCTAGCTACCTCACTAAACCATAGGCTCTGGGAGGACGGGACTCAACTCTAATTTGTGAAAGATGCTTAATAGTATTTATTAAGTGGGTTAATAAATACCTCAAAAAGGAGTTCAAGTTATGGCACTGAAACATTGTATTCTAAACTATAATATTAAATAACTTCATTTTAAAACAGCTTCCTTCCCCCCAAAAAACCAAAAAAAACCCCACTTATTCCAAAAATGTTATTTAAAAGTTATTATATGTCTAACTATAATAACCTCTTGTCTTTTAGATAAAATAACCTCTTGCCTTCACTCTGATAAACAATTTTTAAAATAATCTCTTATTTTATGGTTAAAATGGTGATAATTTTCCCATACAATTAAACACTGTCTTACATCTGAGAAGGAACCCTTTGATTTTTGTTGTAAGGGGAGGTAAAGAAATTATTCAGAATATCAAGCATGGAATATTTCAAAGAATCAAGCTTAAAACAAAAGAGTTTTAGGGAATCATTTAACCATAAGCATCCTTTTTGTAGATGGTTAGATCTCAACTAGCTCTGAAAGGCCTTCTCCAAAAATCCCTACACTAAAATCTCCAGTCTAAAAAAGAATTCCACAGCACTTATCGCACTCATTTTTGCAGGTAATTATATATAACTTTGAATTAATGTTTTGCTATTTTATTTCTACCCAAATAGACGTAATGTTTCTTCCAGAAAGTGGAGTCTGTTGCTTAAAGTTATTTACATTATCCTTAGCACAGTGCAATGTACATGGATTGCACAGTAAATACTTGCTTAATAAATTAGTTTCTAACTATTTTATTTCACTGAAGAGTCCAATGCAATGATCAGCAAATAGTTTTGACTCTCCTGCTTTCACAGGGAGAAGGAGATAATTGCAAAAAAAGTGTGCAGTTTGCACATAAAGAGAATTTTCCATGGGAGCTTGACATATATTGAATATCAGTTATATGCAGGAGTTTAATGGATATTTATTACATTTGATACTCCCAAGAACCTTATGAGACTGATATTATTGTTATTATTCTGCCTTTGAAGAAACAAAGTCTAAATGAATTTTAAAACCAAGTAGTTATTAAGAGTTGTAACTGAATACAAATCCAGATCTATTTGATTCCAAGACTGCTCTTTCCACTAACTTACCATACCTTTGAAGACCCAAAGAACAGAAGTAACTATATAATGGTAGATGTGGGTGATCAGAGGGGCAGGAGATTAAAAGGAAGAAATTAAGCCCAAATGTTAAGTTGAAGTGGTGATGTAGAGACAAAGAAGCTGTGACTTTTCAAGGTCAGCATATAATGCAATAATCCAAGGAACTGAACAAATGCTAAGACCAGGCACCTACCAAGAGGTCCTTGTGAATATCTACAGACCAGGAGGAGATTCCCACAGTGAGATCCCAGGGAGGGCAAGGCAGAGAGGAGTGGTATGTCAGTGACACACAAAGGAGCTGGTTGGCAGACAGGACAGGGTGGGTAGCACTCTGCCTCTCAGGCTTCTGTGAGCCACCGGAAGGACTCACTGGAGATTGGAATGTTGACAATAAGAACAGTGGGGTTTTGCTTTGTCTTTCATATCCTTGTCAGTTGACTTGAAGTTTTTGAAAAATATACTTTTATATTTAATTTTAAAACGTTAAATATAGTAGTAAGGCCACAGAAGACTGTAAATGCCTGCTCTGTAGTTCAGATATTCTCAGCTCATAGGGGGAAGGGGAAATTATGCTGACACTAATTGTTAGAAATGATTATTTTGAACTCACAAAAAATACAATAATAACATTTTCATTCATATATATGTCTATGTATGTCATTACATATTAACAATGAATATATGAATAAATGAAATCTAAGTGAAACTCCTAGAAATAACAACTGTCTCACCACACGGTCTGTATTTGCAAAGATGCCAAGATTATTCACAGGAATATTCTCTTTAAGAAAAAAAATCTAACTCTAAAAATTATCTGATAAATATTTCTGAACTTCAGTGTGAAAATGCAGAATCCTTAGCTGACATATTTCAAAAATCTTAATGTGGCAATTCACTCTCTCTACACACATTGTTTGTGGGAATAGAAATTTCAGTGCTGTCATTTTTTCTTGCATAAATCACTGTGAAATTTTTCAGATACTTTAGAGATCATGATGTTACTGTAGATAATACCTTCATGATTTCAAGTGAGTTGCAAATAACTAAAGTACATGGCTTTTAAAGTTTATAGGGCTTTTGAGACTTTTCTTTCTCTTTAAATGCAAAATTCTTGGTCACTTCAAACTTTTAAAAATGTGCATGGTTTTACAAGACTTATTCTAAATTGTTCTAAACAATTAGAGTATGACATTTTGATAATGACTTTTTTATATGGAACTTTCAACTAGCAGTAAACAAGAAAATGGAATAGATGAATTTGGAGATACAGAATTTATCTGCTTACTAGAAAAATCCAAATGTCTGAACAGAAAGGAAACAAGTGTATTGTCTTCATAATTCCTATTCTTTCCACTTCCTGAAGGCCTTCCGATGGCCTTTTCCCACAGTGTGTTCTAAGGAACAATACTCCTGTAAAATGCTCATTACCAAAACTTTAGTGATAAAGTAGGTTAGGGAAATGCTGCATATAAAATCCACCCTCTAGTGGAACCTCATGCACATTAGCTTAGTAGAGGTCCTGAAGTGCTGGATAAAGCTTCTCTGTCTTGTAACACCCAATCTTGCCTAAACTTAATACTACAATCCTTTTATTTTCAGAGAGAATTGAGTACTTTCCTTCAGACCTCAGAGTTTAGGGAACAAATTTTGTGGAGAATTGTTATATAGGGATTTTATTAGTCAGGGTTCTTAAAGAAACAATGTGTATATATATAAATGTGAATATGCATTCAGAATATTATGAATAAGTTATGAATATTGTATTCTATAATATAATATCCTGTGTGTATGTGTATGTATGTATTATCTCTATACCCATATATAAATATTATATATTATCTAGATATATAATATATAGTATACAAACTTAATATATATAACATATTATGTCATATAATTTGTTTATATATATTATATATCAAATAAATGTAATATACAATTATAATTTTATATATTATATATAACATATTCTCTATACTATATATTCTATATATACACATACACATATATGTATAGATTATATAATATATATATTTAGAGAGAAAGGTTGATTTATTAAGAGGAAGAGGCTCATACAATTATGAAGGCTGAGAAGTCTCATGATCTGCCATCTGCAAGCTGGGTATTCAGGAAAGCCAGTGGCGTACTTCAGTCAGAATTCAAAGGCCTAAGAACTAGAGGACCTGATGATGTAAAGCCCAGTCTGAGGACAGGAGAAGAGCAGATGAGATGTCTCAGCTTTTTGGTAAGAAAACAAGTCTGCAAAATGTGGAAGAATGTACAGTTACTCTAATTGGTCTTATCTTGATTCACTATTAGAAATTCCACTGCCAGTATTAAGGTATACTATGGGTTTAATGGGTGTCTCACATATTTTTACATAGATGGATTTCACATTGTGTGATTTTTGGTGTCCCACATATTTTCCCATAGATGGGCTACATACTGTGTGATTTTCAAAGACTCAAAGAGTGACACATAGTGTAGGGGAATATTTTCTTTCCAGGTGTCAGTTTGCTAGATCCTATTTATTCTCATCAACTTTTGACAAATTTTCACACTAGTGTGAAAGCACATGTCACATCCAGTATCATCTGAGATGAATGAACGAACAAGTACGCTAGCTGTCCTGGCCTCTTATCATTACAAGCAAGGTGAATTTGGCCCTGACTTTTCACACTGTTCTACTCTCCTCTCCCATTATGTCAGTCAGGCTCTGAACATACAAACAGTTGCAGAAATTGACATTTTTGCTGCCAATAATGACTGTAACAAAAGAGAAAGCCAAGATAAGTAAGATATTCTACCTTTAAGACTATGGCCCTAAAGAAGGCTTGTTGTGAAAATATTTATGAAAAGGTGGGTGGTTTTATTTATTTAAATGTGGGTAACTGTGCAATTCATCTAGTTGAAAGGAGAAGAACATACAGAATGAATGTGTCTATGAAAAATGTTTTAACCAATGGTATTTAAAGATCTTTGTGAATGCATAGCCCAAATCTAACTGGTCTTGAAACACTCAGACCACACTGACTGTGCTCTGTATTTGGAACCGAATGACCTGGCAATGTGGGAAATAAGCACAGTTATTAGTTTTTTGTAGTGGTATATACTTTGATATGGCCTCTTTTTGAGGAAGCACTCAACTTAGATGATCCCATCTCTTTGCACCAAAAGCTAGTATTTCTTAAACGTAATCTCCACTGTTTTTGTTGTTGTTCAATAAGGAGAAAAAAGAGGAGGAGAAGGAAGAGAAAGGTGGAAGGATAAGATTGGGAAGGGCAAAGAAGAAGAAAGGGAAGAGGAAGAGGAGGAGCTTGAAGGGGGGTAAGGGAGACAAAAAGAGGAAGGAGGGAAAGGGGGAGGGAGAGGGAGAGAAGCAGGTGAGGGGGAAGAGGGGGAGGAGGAAGTGGAAGGAGGGGAGGAAGTAGAGGGAGAGGAGGAAGTGGAGGCAGGGGAGGACATGGAGGGGGAGGAGGCAGAGGAGGAAGAAGAGGGAGAGGAGGAAGTGGAGGCAGGGGAGGAAGTGGAGGGGGAGGAGGAAGTGGAGGGAGAGGAGGAAGTGGAGGCAGAGGAGGAAGTGGAGGAGGAGGAGGAAGTGGAAGCAGGGGAGGAAGTGAAGGTGGAGGAGGAAGTGGAGGCAGGGGAGGAAGTGAAGGTGGAGGAGGAAGTGGAGGGAGAGGAGGAAGTGGAGGCAGAGGAGGAAGTGGAGATGGAGGAGGAGGAAAAGGAGGCAGAGGAGGAAGTGGAGGCAGAGGAGGAAGTGGAGGCAGAGGAGGAAGTGGAGGTGGAGGAGGAAGTGGAGGGAGAGGAGGAAGTGGAGGCAGAGGAGGAAGTTTCCCTTTTGGTAACAAAGTAACAGTAACAAAGCCAAGTTTTAATGTCCTGAAAAGAAACAGTCTTTCCTCCAGCGGCTTATTCTTAAAAAGGAGAGACTGTCTTTTCCAAAAAACCCTTGGAAAACTTCCCTCACCTCTCATATTTCTCAGTGGGTCTCATGCCCTTCAGTGAGGTCCTTTATATCAGCAACTTTTTTGCCAATGAAGCCCTCAGCTTCCTTTGAAGTACGTGGACACTATTGGAGAGATGAGAGTATTGGAACAAAAATCTGGGCATTATCAGGAAAGATAGAAGGATGAAAAGGATGTTCCAACCAGTATTTTCCCCTATGCCATGTTTTTTTTTCATAATATAAGTTTATTTTGTAATACTAATATCCCTATTCCTTTGTACTGTTAAGTTAATTAGGAGGCCATTAGACAAGGATGCTGAGGTGGCCACCTAAGCCTGTAAATGTCTAAAGCTTAAGAAATCAAAACTTAAGGATGAACAATTAAAAACCTTAGGCTTTAAGTTATAAGGACAATCAAGTAATTTCCTTTCTTTGTTACAGGAAAGATGTTGTCTTTCGCCTGACTCCACTAAATAGAATGCTTCTAACCACTTCTGGTTTGATGCTGCCCAATTCTAATCAAGTTTTGTTCAAATAAACTCTTAAAAATGTTAATATTCTTCAGTTTCTTTTAACAGTATTCTTTTGCTTTCCTTAGTGTTTATTTTTTCAAGACCTATTCAGCCTCAGCTGTACTAAAGAGACCCAATTCAGGTTTGTTTACTTTATAAAAAAGAAAAAATTCTTAAACCAGAATGTTAAAGGAGCAGTGCAGTGTCAGAGAGATGATGGCAGTAATCATGGAGACAGTAGAGGCTGCTTAGTCAGCCACTCTTCCCTCACAACCTGGAGTTTCCCCTCGGAGACAGAATATTATGTGATTTTGCTGCCCCAACAGCCACTCATCCTTCTGCTGGTCACATCACCCTGGCTTTTCCTGGTGAGCTACAGCTCTCTATTCTAAGACTATAGGGTTACCTTGGGTTGACCCCATTCTCAGGTTAGTACATAACTCAGCATTGGTCAATCAAAGAACCACATTCCTCTGGCCACAGTGATTGGCATAGGGGTAAGCATGAAACCTAAGTTTTGCCAAACAGAATCCCCCAAAATCAGCTCCAACACTTTCTCCATTATAGTTGATCACCTGGCAGCTTATAGCCCAGAACAAGCAGCAACCAAAATGACCACTGCATGAAGAGTTTCTCCCTAATACAGGAGAAAGTACAGTCAATAGGCTGGGACAGAGTGTCTAGTGAGTCTGAATATTTTGGGGCAGGACATAACTGGACCCAGTTACATATGAAATTAGCATCCCTCTGGGCTTTATATGGATGGCCCAGTGCATTGCCTTTCTTAAACTTTAGTCAGGCTCTTAACAGAGATCTAACCAATTCCCCTTTCCACTGCTAAACTTTGGAAGTAAAAGTATATTTCATGAAATATGTATCCTTGCACATATCCTTTGGCATTTCTTCATTTCCTTCTTAGCCTCCACTGTTTTGTTTTGTTTTTTTCCCCACAAGAAAATACCAGTTAACAAAGAAAGAAGAAATAGACATCTGTCTCCTACATAAAAGCTTCCTGGAGTTTTCGACTGAGAAATAATCTTCCCTTCCTCTAAATTCCCACGAGATTTCTCCCTCTCACATTCAATATCACATTTGTTTTCAGCATTTCTGCTTGTTATTCAACATGTAATGCTTCTTAGTGCACTGTCTACATTTTGTTCAACTTTGTAACTACATCACATCTGATGTATTTCCTTTATTTAATGCTTACTTAAAATAGGAAGAATAAATAAACAAATGTAGTGCCTACAGACAATATTTGATCCCACCTTAAGGCTCTTTTGCCTTTTAAAATTCAAATACACTTTATCTTTCATTTTAGGACTAAAGAAGTTTCAGCAACTTGCCTTCTTTTGAGAACAAGAGCTAAATGAATCCAATAAGTAAACAAGTACTGTGTTATAAACTACTAGCCTTTAATATTATCGCCTAACACTTCTTCCCTTGGTTCTGAATCCAGAATAGCTTTTAAATTATTTCCCATATTCCTTTGGAGAGCACAATCCTGAACTCTGCCAGACATCATTGCCAGGGTAATTTCTAGAGACAAGAAGAGCAGAGGCGATTGTCCTGGGGAAGCACATAGCAAAGTCAGCAGGAGAACATAAAGGGTAGCAAAGGACAGCTGATAATTTGAGATTGAGATGGAAAACACCAAAAGTTATCACAGGTTATGAGCAGAAGTCAAAGTCAAGAAATGGTAGAAGCAAATCACATGTTGGCAAATAGTATTTCATAGCACTCCACTTAGTTTTAAAAGGCTCTCCCCAAAACTCTTCAGGTACTGCCTAGTGGCGTCTAATATACATCCAAAGAGAAGGAAGGAAAATCCCAAACATCTAAGTATATGTAACTCAGAAACTAGTTTCTTTTTTACTTTATATTCAAGAAAGCATTTCAAAATTCCAAATATGTACTTTCTAAGTTACAGGGTCTGCTGACTATTGGAGAATCTCTTGTATCTCTCATAACAATCCTAGGAACTTGAGTCTATTCTTTTGCTCATCTTACTAACAAGGATATTAAACACAGAACAGCTATCGCTTCTCCAGCATCACTTGTCTAGGAAGAAAAGTAAGGATTAGAACCCACATCTTTTGACACTAAAACTGTGATGTCCAAGATGAAAGCTTCTTTCAACTCAGAATAATGTATAGTACAGTATGTGCTTGGTATCACGTGTGGAAGGGGAGCACAGAGCAATACCAGAGGGAGGGTATGGGTTAAATGGCTTTCTCTGTTTTCATTCTACTCTTCTGATATTAGACAACTGCGAATACTGATATAGTCCCTTATCCTTTTTCTTTCTCTACATCTTTTTCTCTCCAATGGTTTAGGAAAACAGACACAGAGATGACTAGGAAAGCTAGACAAGATTATACTGTAGTGGACAAACTAGCTCATTTAGGAAAACCTTAGATTTCTTTCATCTAAGAGGCATGTTAGGGAAGAAAGAAATGCTCATAAAAAGCTTTGTAAGTTGCCAACTCGGGATAAAATGAGACAGCCAGGCAGTTGTGTTATGGTATCAGCATGCTTTTTAAACAAGGTGGTGTTTCTTGAGAAACCTTTCAAAAGGGCAGAGATTTTGTTGAAATAAATCATGACCACAATTGTTGAGATTCATTCTCCCCAAAACATAATAGGACTGAATTCTGTTGTACTCCCTTTATGTATACATATTGAATCACCTCCTCCCCGTACCTAATGAGAACTTTTAACACATCTGTCTACCTGACATTTAGAATTTCTAATTTGCTTTGTGAGAAAAACAAAAACTCTTTAACATACCCGCTGAGTAAACTGTGTAGGAAGAAAGAAATCTGTCTGCTTTCATTTGAGGGAAAAGACTAAGGATACTGATGAAGGACATGTGAGGAAAAAACAGTACAGATAAAGGAAAAGGAAGTAAAAAGATGTAGAAAAAGTTTAAAGAAGGGATTGGGAAGAGATGACAGTAAGACTAGCACACCTGGGGTCTCTCTGGCTGGTTATTTATCCATATGGGTGGCTTGTCTTCCCCGCTGGCTTGTGAGTTCCTTTCAACTGCAGTACCTAGCTCACAGCTTCTCTCCACACTGACTGCCAAAAATCCTTGGCCGTCTACTCATCATAAAGAACAAAATGGAGGGTTTATTTTTTTAATGCCCAAAGATAAGTTCTCTTCCTATCTTTTGGGAAAGCCTTAACTAAAAAGAGAATTAATCCACAAGTAAAGGGAAGAGACACAAGTGCTTTGAAGCAGCTGAGGAAAACAGTAGAGAGGTGACGGTTTGCCTTAGCCTAGGAAGCATAGGAGGCCCCTAAATTCTATGAATAGCAGAATTCCCCCAGCCCCCCAAAAAAGGCAAAGTTTCCTATGTGCTGGGTAGTAAGATACTGACAGTTCTGCTGGTCTTCAAGGACCCAGGTCTTCCTGGACTATGGCGATTGAGAAATACCCAGTGTGGATCAATGAAAGGTGGGTTCGTCAGATGTTGTATTGTTCACACAACTTCAGGGCGTTTGCAGGGCTGTAGTGAGCAGGAGTTGTGGGAATGTCTAGGGTTACATTTCCCATCAGTTTGGCAGGATGAAGGCTTTGGTTAGATTAGGTTGACTCAAAGGAAAAATCTGCACAGATACATTTTTTTGGTGCAAAAATCATAGCTGCTCCATGTTTCAAGTGTTTTGAGCCTTTCATAGCATCAAAGGGAAAATACATTTTTATAATAAATTTTACCTTTCTTATTGTTTTGAAAAATACAGAAAAGTATGATGAAATAAGACATAATTTCACCATGCAAAGATCACCACTTCTGAATTCTGGCATATTATCCCTTCAGTCCTACACTACTATCTAAAAAACTGAAATTTTCAAAAACCTCGTGTTGTCTATTGCTACTACATATTGTATATTTCTAGTAAAAGCACACTTATAATTAAAATATAAATTAATTAGTAAAAGCTAATGTATAATTAGCTTTGTAACTATATGTAAAACAACTACCTAGAGTTAGCTCTGTATGTCTAAATAGTTTTAATGTCAACACTTTCTAACTAAAGCATCATGATTCTTGCAGGTTATTTTTCTAGTTACGCTTTTGTTCCATAGCATATCTTCAAGCAAATTATTTAGGCAATGTTGGTAACTGCTTAGTTTTACGGGAAACGGCACAGCATGGTGGCTTTGAAAAACATGAATGGTCTTTGAGGTCACACCGCCTAGGCTTTGAATTCCAACTCCACAATATGTGATCTTGTGACTTTAGGAAATGTATTTAACATATCTAAGGCATAAAAACAACCACCTCCTAAAATAATTTTAAGGATTAGATAGAATAAACTGTTAACCACTGAACTGGAGCCTCATACACTCTCAGTGAATGGTAGCTGGCATTAATATTTTTCCACAATAAATTATTTCAACTGCAGTCTGATGAAGAGGTAGCTCTAGTCAGCAATATTTGATTCTATGTTACCCATCCTCAAACTTTATCTACAACTGATTAAGTCAAGTGTGGATTCTATACCTAATGGCAACTAATCCATAAACTGATAAACTGAAAAAAAAATTGATCCAACAATGGCAACCTGAACCAATCATGTTGTCATTTTGGGGAATTTGACTTAGATAACTTGTAGACAGAAATATACTGTAGGAATGGCTATCTTTTGGCTTAAAAGAAATGATGGCAGATGAAAAGTTGGACCAACAGGAAATAAATGATAAGTAGGTAAATGTAAAATTTTGTTTAAAGCAAAGCAATAACAGTGTAAGAGAGGTTTATAACATGTAGGGAGAAAAGATTTTAAACAATAACATGAAGTACAGGAGACTGACAAGTAAAGAAAATTACATTGTTCTTAGGTTATAACATTAGTAAAGTGGGAAATATCAGGTGGAAAGTGAAAAGTTCAAAATAGGAATAGGGTGTGTAAAATATCTGGTAGAATGTGAAATGGTACAATATTCTAATTAGTTTTTGATAAGCTAAGGATGCATCTCAGTATCTAGAGCAACCACCAAAAACAAAATAAATGAATAAAGTAAGTATAATGCTAGAGCAACCCCTTAAAAAATAAAGAAGAGAGACAGCTAAGAAATCAATAGAAGAAATAAATGTAACATTAAAAATTATTTGATAAACTCCTTGGAAGGTAAGAAAAAGAGCAGCAGAGAAACAAAAACACACACTCACAAATGGAAAACAAATAGCAAGATGGTGGTTTTCAACCAAACCACAACTAATAAGTATATTGAATGCAAATGAAATTAAAAATCATAAAAAAGTAATAGCCAACTGCAAGTTTTCTATGAAACATGCATATTAAATATAAAGACATACAGATAGAGTGGAAGTAAAAAAAATGGAGAAAGACATATTGTGTAAACAGTAAAGATAAGAAAGCTTGTATTATTTTAATATTTATATTAATAAAAATAAGAAAAAGACACCTAGAAAAAGCTGCAAATATTTAAAAAATAATCACATTTTTAATAGCCAATGGCTCAAAGAATAGAGAAGCTTAAAAATATTTTAAAGTGAATGATATTGAAAACACGTCATATCAAAATATATGGGATACAGCTAACTCAATGTTTAGTGGTTAACATGTAACTTTAGGTGCCTATGCTGAAAAAGAGCAAATGTTTAAAGTTGATCATACCTTAATCCAGGAAAGTAATTAAACTTAAAGTAGTTAGAAAGAAAGAAGTAACAAAGATTATGACAGAAATCAATGAAAAAGAAAGCAAACAGTAGAAAAAAATAACAAAGACAAAAGTATTTTAAGACTATATTTTTTAGAGCAGTTTCAAGTTTGAGAGGAAAGTACAGAGATTTCCCATATACCTCCTACCACAAACATGCATAACTTTCCCCATTATGAATACCTCCACCAGAGTAGCACGTTTATTACAATAGATGAACTAACATTGACACATTATAGTCATCCAAAGTCCATGGTTTTTCTTAGGGTTCACTCTTGGTATTGTACATTCTATGGGTTTAGACATATGTATAATGACATGTATCTACAATTAAATATTGTACAGAGTATCTTCACTGCCCTAAAAATCCCCTGTGCTCTGCCTGTTCATCCCTCCCCATCCTTCCTACCCAGCAACCACTTGATCTTCTTATGTCTCCATAGTTTCACCTTTTCCAAAACATCACATGGTTGGGATCATACAGTACATAGCTTTCTCAGGTAGGCTTCTTTCACTTAGTAATATGCACTTAAGCTTCCTCCATGTCTTTTCATCATTTAATAGTTCATTTCTTTTTAGAACAAAGAATATTCTTTTTTCTGGGTGTGCCACAGTTTATTTGTCCATTCACCTTCTACAGGGTGTCTTAGTTGCTTCCAAGTTTTGGCAACTATGATTAATGCTGCTATAAATATTTGTGTTCAGGTTTTTGTGTCAATAGTAAGTTTTCAATTTCAATTGTATACCTTTGAATAAATACCAAGGAGCATGATTGTTGGATCATATGGCAAGAGTATGTTTAATTTTATAAGAAACCACCAAAATATCTTCCAAAGTATCTGTACCCTTTTGCATCCCCAAAAGCAATATATAAAAGTTTCCGTTGCTTTACATCCTAATTAGCTTTTTTTGTTGGTCCAAATTTTGAACATTCCAATAAGACCCAGTGTACTGCTCTCTTATCATTGTTTTAATTTTCATTTCCATAATCACATGATGTGGGGCATCTTTTCATATACTTAACAGCCATCTGTGTATCTTCCTTGATGAGTGTCTGTTAAGGTCTTTGGCACATTTTTAAAATCTGGTTGCTTCTATATTTTCTTTTTGTTAAGTTTTAGGAGTTATTTGTATAATTTCGGTAACTGCCCTTTTTCAGATGTGTCTTCTACAAATATTTTCTCCCAGTCTGTAGTTTGTCTTCTCATTCATTGTCTTTCACAGAGCAGAAGTTTGTAATTTTAATGAACTCCAGCTCATCACTTATTTCTTTCATGGATCATGCCTTTGGTGTTGTATCTAAAAAGGCATCACCATAATCACAGCCATCTAGGTTTCTCATATGTTATCTTCTAGGAGTTTTATAGTTGTGCATTTTGTGTTTAGGGCTGTGATCTATTTTTAGTCCATTTTTTCGTGAAGGGCAAAGTTGTCTTTTAAAATATTAAAATAATATTAGTAAAAAAAGCTAACAATGTTAATCAAGTAAAAGAAAACAAAAAATAATAACATTGAGAATGAAAGAGAGACTATCACAACAAATCTGAAAGATATTGAATGAAAGAATTGAACTTTTGATTCTTTAAGGAATTATGAACAACTTTAAACTAACACATTCAGTAATTTAGATACATGGACAAATTCCTGAAATATATAATTTACCAAAACTCAAGAAGAAATAGAATCCTTTCATATGATCTATTAATTGAATTTAATGATAATTAAAAACCTTTCCACAAGGAAAATTCTAGACCCAGAGAGTTTTAGATAGTACTAATCATACACAAATTCTATTGGAAGATAGATAAGGTGGGAACAATTCCCATCTCATTTTTTGAGTGTCCTAATCCTGATTCCCTGATAAAAATATTAAAATATAGGTAAATTAGAGACAAATATCCCTGATGAGGATGCACAAAAATCTTGAAAAAAATATAAGCAAATTGAATCTATTAACGTAAGTAAAAGAATAATGCACTACTATCAAGTGAAGACAATCCAGGAATAAAAGCTTGAGCAGTAAATTTATTTCAATATAATTCATAATTATTAAAAAAGTGACATTCAGCACCTATTTATTATAAACACTAAAAAAATGGGGAAGAGAAGGAACTATTGTAATGTGATGAAGGGCTTTGTGAAGACCCTGAAGTTGACATGATATTAGTGGTGTGCTTAATGGTATATCTAAGGGTATACTCTATTTAGGATCAAGAAAAGGCAAGAATGTCTGCTCTATTACTTCACTCACCATCAGAATTCAATTTCTAGCTATGGCAATAAGGAAAGAAAAAAATAAAAGACATAAATATTGGAAAGAAAGAAATATAACTGTCTCTACTTGTAGATGACAGGACATTCTACATAGAAAATGCTGAGCAATTTGTAAAATGCCTACTGGGACTAATGAGTTAACTTCCAAAGTACAAGGTCAATATAGAAAAGAAAATGCATTTTTATATACTAGTAACAAACAATTGAAAATGAAATTGACATAGCAATACTATTTACAATAACATTAAAAAGCATAGGGCCTTAAGGCCTTGAGGCAGACAGGACATAAAAGGTATAACCATAAAAGAAAAACAGTGAAACAGCCTTTAGGCAATGGGGAAAGAACTTTATTAACCTTATAGCTATAGCAGAAAATGCCTTAAAAAAGCATTCTCACAGCACTGTTTCCTTTGTTGTACAAGAGTTTGCACTACAGGGCTTTCTTCCTATGCTGAATGGGCCAAAACGTTGTTGAACCTCAGAAGAAAGTACCAGCCCAGGTTATGGTTCTAGCCACATACAGTTTAGCTAAATGCAGGTTCTAACCTCACAGTCAGTCCTCATCTCACAATGCCAGCCACCTTGTCTCTCTGAATTAAAGAGCAGCTTCAGGAACATGACTCTTCTCCCTTGAATCTGGAAAGGAGCTCTGTCAGTAGAGAGGGAGTTGAGTGTCACCTTGTGTGCCCTCGTTCATTCAGCCCATATTTATTGGAGGCTACTTTATGCATGAGCACTGTTCAAGTGCTGGGGATATTATCTAAAACAAGTTCTAGCCCATCCCCTCAATTTAGGCATTAGATGAGAAAATAGGCAACTGAAACCTTTAAGGATTATAGAAGAATGTATGATAGAATATGATAATATGAGAGAATTTAGGAAGATCATCCAGTACAACTATGAGTGGACGTCAGTGAAGTGCTATGCTGGCTGATACTAGGTGGATGATTGGAGGTGAGTAGGTAAGGCAGATTCCTCTGTCCCTCTCTGCAGAATGACCCATTCCCAGTTTCCTATGTAGATTTTTCTCTGTTGACATAATATCTTAGATATTGAGAAAGGAGTCTCTGATGTCTTACCATAGAATTTTAAAGCAATGCACTTTAATTTTGAATACAAAACCAAATTCTCACCAATTATTATTTGGGTAAGCAATGAACATTACATATCCCCCCCTTCCACCATGACTTCTTTTAACAAAATCTGATATAAAAAATAATATCTTAGTGATGTTTCAATTTTGTTTACTCTTCTTTTGTTTCTGTGACCTCTTGTCTTATTAAATATGTATCATTTTGGTATTTCATGAACTGTTTGCTCAGTATTAAATGATAAAAGCAAACAAAAAATATACAATAGAGTATCGTATTTGTTATGTTACCAATATCTTCTTAGCATTTCTTAAAGTAATTACTCTGTCCTTTTCCATAAATGGAAGTTCTTTCAAAACCAAGTGACTGGGAGTGGCTCAAGATGGTGGCGTGAGTAGGTTGGTGGAAATCTTCTCCCAAAACTATATATATTTTTGAAAATACAACAAATACAACTATTCCTAAAAGAGAGACCAGAAGATACAGTACAACAGCAAGGCTACATCTACATCTGCGAGAACCCAGCATCTCACAAAAAGTGTAAGATACAACGCTGTGACTCGGTGGGACCCAAGCAGTCCTCCCAACCCCAGTTCACCAGCGGGAGGAAAAGAATCAGAGTTGGGAGGGAGTGGATGCACAGGACTGCTAAATACCCAGCCCTAGTAATCTGTACTGGGAGTACAGACACACATTGCATGGTGAACTGTATATTAGAGAAATGGAAAAGTAAAATCCGAGATGGAGACTGTGAGCAGAACCCCACAGCTGGCTCCTCTGGGACAAAAGAAAAGCGGGCACTTTTTAAAAGTCTTAAAGGGACAAGGGCTTAACAGCTGGACAAAATTGTCCCAGCACACTTAGCCCAGCAGGCTGGGACTCTTAAGGAACTTCAGGTGCACTAACCCCCTGAGTGGTAACACAGCTCTGAAGCACCTCACAGTGATAAGCAACCTGCCATTTATTCCCCCCCCCCCCCAAGGGCTCTACAAGCAAACCAGCTTACCCACCACAGCTACGGAGCAGCTGGGGAGCAGCCCCACCAACAGCAACCACACAGAGTCTTCTCTCAGCATGCAGCTAACCAGTACAGACCCAGAGGCTGCTGCCAGTGTGCAGCTGCCCAGCACAGACAGAGGAAGCCAGAGAAGGTCTAGAAGGCACAAAAGGGAACCGTTCTCACAGAAGAACACACCTGGCGCATCTGCGACCCACTGCAGTGCCCTTGGCTATCCCGAGGGCCACCCTGAAGACAGCAACTCAGAAGATTATCCCAGAGACTGCTTCCTGTGTGTGGGTAACCAACAAAGGCAGTGGAGAAGGGCAAGGCAACCAGCAAGCAGGGAGGGACTTTGTTCTCCCAGCTGACACACACACACCCTGCCTGGGACCACTTCTATCTCCATGAAAAGGCAGAAGAATCTGGTTCAGTCAAAAATCATTCAGACAACCCCAGAGAGAGAGCCTGGTGAGATAGATATAACCAATCTTCTGGAAAAAAAATTCAAAATAAAAGTCATAACCATGCTGATAGACCTGCAGAGAAATATGCAAGAGCTAAGGGTTGAAGTCCAGAGGGAGATAACAGAAATGAAACAATCAATAGTAGGTCTTAAGAGCAGGCTGGACAAGGTGCAAGAGACTGTTAATGGAATAGAAATCAGAGAACAAGAATACAGAGAAGCTGAGGCAGAAAGAGATGAAACGATATCTAGGAATGAAAGAATATTAAGAGAACTGTGTGACCAATCCAAATGGAACAATATTCACATTAAAGGGGAAACAGAAGAATAAGAGAGAGAAAAAGGAATAGAAAGTGTCTTTGAAGAAATAATTGCTGAAAACTTCTCCAAGCTGGGAAGGAAATAGTCTCTCAGACCATGGAAGCCCACAGATCTCCCAACACAAGGGACCCAAGGAGGACAACACCAAGACATACAATAATTAAAATGGCAAAGATTAAGGACAAGGACAGAGTATTGAAGGCAGCCAGAGAGAGGAAAAAGGTCACCTACAAAGGAAAACCCATCAGGCTATCATCATCCTTCTCAACATGAACCTTACAGGCCAGAGAGAATGGCATAGTATATTGAGTGCAATGAAACAGAAGGGCCTTGAACCAAGAATACTGTATCCAGCATGATTATCATTTAAATTTGAAGGAGAGATTAAACAATTCCCAGACAAGCAAAAATTGAGGGAATTTGACTCCCACAAAACACCTCTACATGATATTTTAAAGGGAATGCTCTAGATGGAAGCACTGCTAAGGCTAAATAGATTTCACCAGAGAAAATAAAGGCACAGAAAAGAAGGCAGACCAATGAAATAATAACAAAGGCAAAAAATAAAATCAACTATCCACAAAAGTAGTCAAAGGAAACACAAAAGAGTACAGAATAAAACACCTAACATATAAAGAATAGAGAAGGAAGAATAAGAAGGGAAAGAAATAAAGAATCATCAGACTGTATTTATAATAGTGTAATAGGAGAGTTAAGTGAGGCGGTTAGATAGTAAAGAAGCTACCCTTGAACCTTTGGTAACCACAAATCCAAAGCCTGCAATGGCAATAAGTACATATCTTTCAATAATCACCCTAAATATAAATGGACTGAATGCACCAATCAAAAGACACAGAGGAATAGAATGGATAAAAAAACAAGACCCATCTATATGCAGCTTACAAGAGTCTCACCTCAAACCCAAAGACACACACAGACTAAAAGTGGAGGGATGGAAAAAGATATTTCATGCAAACAATTGGGAGAAAAAAGCAGGTGTTGCAGTACTTATACCAGACAAAACAGAAAGAAAGTAAGAAGAGATAAAGAAGAACATTACATAATGATAAAGCGATCAGTCCAACAAGAGGATATAACCATTATAAATATATATGCACCCAACAAAGGAGCACCGACATATGTGAAACAAATACTAACAGAATTAAAGGAGAAAACAGAATGCAATGCATTCATTCTAGGAGTCAACACACCACTCACTCCAAAGGACAGATCCACCCAACAGAAAATAAGTAAGGACACAGAGGCACTGAACAACACGCTAGAACAGATGGACCTAAGAGACATCTACAGAACTCTACCCCCAAAAACAGCAGGATACACATTCTTCTCAAGTGCACATGGAACATTTTCCAGAATAGACCATATAGTAGGCAACAAAAATAGCCTCAGTAAATTCAAAAAGATTCAAATCCTACCAACCAACTTCTCAGATCACAAAGGTATAAAACTGGAAATAAATTGTACAAGAAAACAAAATGGCTCACAAACACATGAAGGCTTAACAACATGCTCCTAAATAATCAATCGATCAATGACCAAATTAAAACATAGGTCAAACAATATATGGAGACAAATGACAATAACAGCACAATGCCCCAACATTCTGTGGAATGCAGTGAAAGCAGTTCCAAGAGGAAAGTATAGCAATCCAGGCCTATGTAAAGAAGAATGAACAATCGCAAATGAATAGTCTAAAGTCACAATTATGGAAACTAGAAAAAGAAGAACAAATGAGGCCCAAAGTCAGAAGAAGGAACATAATAAAGATCATAGAAAAAATGAATAAAATTGAGAAGAATAAAATAATAGAAAAAAATCAATGAAACCAAGAGCTGGTTCTTTGAGAAAATAAACAAAATAGATAAGCCCATAACCAGACTTATTAAGAGAAAAAGAGAATCATCACACAAAAACAGAATCAGAAATGAGAAAG
This sequence comes from Manis javanica, assembly GCF_040802235.1. Taxonomy (NCBI): domain Eukaryota; kingdom Metazoa; phylum Chordata; class Mammalia; order Pholidota; family Manidae; genus Manis; species Manis javanica. The sequence continues at coordinate 189,808,372 of NC_133157.1, forward strand.
AAAAATGACAGACACCACAGAAATACAAAGAATTATTAGAGAATACTATGAAAATCTATATGCTAACAAGCTGGATAATGTAGAAGAAATGGACAACTTCCTAGAAAATTACAACTTTCAAAGACTGACCAAGGATGACACAGAAAATCTGAACAGGCCAATTACCAGCAACAAAATTGAATCGGTAATCAAAAAACTAACCAAGAACAAAATCCCCAGGCCAGATGATACACCACTGAATTTTATCAGACATATAGAGAAGACATAACACCCATTCTCCTTAAAGTTTTCTAAAAAATAGAAGAGGAGGGAATACTTTTAAACTCATTCTGTGAAGCCAGCATCACTCTAATACCAAAACCAGACAAAGACCCTACCAAAAAAGAAAACTATAGACCAATATCCCTGATGAACATAGATACAAAAATGCTCAACAAAATATTAGCAAACAGAGTTCAAAAATACATCAAGAGGATTATACACCATGACCAAGTGGGATTCATCCCAGGGATGTTCTACCAAGAATGGTACAACATTTGAAAATCCATCAACGTCATCCACCACATCAACAAATAGAAAGACAAAAACTACATGATCATCTCCATAGATGCTGTAAAAGCATTCGACAAAATTCAACAAAATTCGACAAAATCCATTCATGATAAAAACTCTCAATGAAGTGAGTATAAAGGGCAACTACCTCAACATAATAAAGCCCATATATGACAAACCCAGAGCCAACATCATACTTAACAGCAAGAAGCTGAAAGTTTTGCCACTATGATCGTGAAGAAGACAGGGATGCCCACTCTCCTCACTGTTATTCAACACAGTACTGTAAGTGCTAGCCACGGCAATCAGACAAAGCAAAGAAATACAAAGCATACAGATTGGTAAAGAAGAAGTCAAACTGTTACTATTTGCAGATGACATGATATTGTACATAAAAATCCCTAAAGACTCCACTCCAAAACTACTAGATCTAATATCTGAATTCAGCAAAGTTGCAGGATACAAAATTAATACACAGAAATCTGTTGCTTTCCTATGTACTAACAATGAACTAGCAGAAAGAGAAATTAGGAAAACAACTCCATTCACAATAGCATCAAAAAAAATAAAATACCTAGAAATAAACCTAATCAAAGAAGTGAAAGACTTATCACCTGAAAACTGCAAGACACTCTTAAGAGAAATTAAAGGGGACACTAATAAATGGAAACTCATCCCATGCTCATGGCTAGGAAGAGTTAATATCATCAAAATGGCCATCCTGCCCAAAGGAATATACAGATTTGATGCAATCCCTATCAAATTACCAGCAACATTCTTCAATGAAAATTCAAAAATTCATATGGAAACACCAAAGACCCCAAATAGCCAAAGCAATCCTGAGAAAGAAGAATAAAGTAGGGGGGATCTCACTCCCCAACTTCAAGCTCTACTACAAAGCCATAGTAATCAAGACAATTTGGTACTGGCACAAGAACAGAGCCACAGACCAGTGGAACAGAATAGAGAGTCCAGACATTAACCCAAACATATATGGTCAATTAATATTTGATAAAGGAGCCATGGACATACAATGGTGAAATGACAGTCTCTTCAACAGATGGTGCTGGCAAAACTGGACAGCTGCATGTAGGAGAATGAAACTGGACCATTGTCTAACCCCATACACAAAAGTAAACTCAAAATGGATAAAAGACCTGAATGTAAGTCATGAAACCATAAAACTCTTAGAAAAAACATAGGCAAAAATCTCTTGGACATAAATCTGAGCAACTTCTTCATGAATATATCTCCCTGAGCAAGGGAAACAAAAACAAAAATGAACAAGTGGGACTGTATCAAGCTGAAAAGCTTCTGTACAGCAAAGGACACCATCATTAGAACAAAAACACATCCTACAGTATGGGAGAATATATTCATAAATGACATATCTGATAAAGAGTTGACATCCAAAATATATAAAGAGCTCATGCACCTCAACAAACAAAAAGGAAATATTCCAATTAAAAAATGGGCACAGGATCTGAACAGACACTTCTCCAAAGAAGAAATTCAGATGGCCAACAAGCACATGAAAAAATGCTCCACATCATTAATCATCAGAAAAATGCAAATTAAAACCACATTGAGATATCACCTCACACCAGTAAGGATGGCTACCATCCAAAACACAAACAACACAAATGTTGGCAAGGATGTGGAGAAAGAGGGACCCTCCTACACTGCTGGTGGGAATGTAAATTAGTTCAACCATTGTGGAAAGCAGTATGGAGGTTCCTAAAAAAGCTCAAAATAGAAATACCATTTGACCCAGGAATTTCACTTCTAGGAATTTACCCTAAGAATGCAGCAGCCCAGTTTGAAAAATACAGATGCACTCCTATGTGTATCTCAGCACTATTTACAATAGCCAAGAAATGGAAGCAACCTGAGTGTCCATCAGTAGACAAATGGATAAAGAAGATGTGGTACATATGCACAATGGAATATTATTCAGCTGTAAGAAGAAAACAGATCCTACCATTTGCAATAACATGGATGGAGCTGGAGGGTATTACGCTCAGTGAAATAAGCCATGCAGAGAAAGAGAAGTACCAAATAATTTCACTCATCTGTGGAGTATAAGAACAAAGAGAAAAACTGAAAGAACAAAACAGCAGCAGACTCACAGAATCCAAGAATGGACTAACAGTTACCAACGAGAAAGGGACTGGGGAGGATGTGTGGGAAGGGAGGGTTTAGGGGGAGAAAGGGGCATTACGATTAGCAGACATAATGTAGGGGGATGCATGGGGAGGGCAGTACAACACAGGGAAGACAAATAGTGATTCAATAGCATCTATGCTAATGGACAGTGACTGTAATGTGGTATGTGATGGGAACTTGATGATGGGGGGAGTCTAGTAACTGTAAGGTTGTTCATGTAAGTGTAGATTAATGATACCAAAATAAAAAATAAAAAATAAAAAAACCCAAGTGACTGAGATTTGAGGAAATTAATGCTTATTACCTATTCCAAACCATACTTCTTTCTTAAAATGATTTCACATCAAATCTTGTTTTAAGAGAATTCAAAACCTTTCTGAATTATAATGTCTAGCAGTAATAACGTCATCTCTTCCTAAATAGGATAGGTGTTAACGAACTTTCACCATTCTTTAGGAGAGGGTGTATGGTAAAAATCATACCTATCTATCGAGGACTCATTTATTCTAAGTGCCAGGATTGTGCTGGGAATATGGTCATGAACAAGGCACACAGTTCCTGCTCTCATGGAACATACATTCTAGCCAAAAGTATATAATTGGATAATAAGTACACACATACATACATACTTACATATGTGGAGTTTTTATCTGAATCGTTTTTTTCTATCACCTGTATATCTTACCAAGACAGCTGATGTACTTTTATTTCCTGATCACCAGATCCTACTAGCAGAATGTCATCAGTATAGTTGTTCAGCATAAAACCTGGGGAATAATGACATAATCAACAGTTCTCAGGATTATGTGTTACCATAACATGAATGTTGATACTGCCCTGAGCCAAGGCAATAAATTGTTTTGCTTTTTTATCAAGTAAAGGTGAAATCAAACACCTTTTGGGATTCTGTGTTTATGGATACAATGGAAGACACATCTGGCCAATAAATAGCTGTATACCACATGTCAGGGGCTGCTTTGAGTTGTTCCAGTAATGAAGTCACCTTTGAAAAATAATCTGCAATTGGTGTAATCATTTAAGCTTTTGAGAATCCTCTGTCTTTTTCCAGCATTCACGTAGCTTGTGCATAAATTAAACACACATGTTAAGGGAGGGATATGATTTCAGCCACCTCCCTTGCAAGTTTCAAATATTTGGGGATGATAGTTTTCTCTATGATTCTCCTAGGGATGTGTCACTTCCTTGGCTCACTATCATTTTCTAAGGAGGTTGAGGTCTAGGTGTTTGGGGAGTTTTTGTGTTGTTTTCTTTAGGTGGCGGTGTGTGTTCACAAATGGGTTCCAAGAACCACAGAGCCCCTGTGACACTAGTTAACCATGGAATTGCTATTTCTCCCCTCCCAGTGGACCACAGTAGCATTCTGGGTAGGAATTAGACTACCACAATGCCAAGAAAGGTCTGGGTACTTTGATTTCCTAGGGTGTAGTCACCCTGGGAAATAACTGCAGGTCCTTTAGGGGAAGACCAGAATAAAGAATCAAGTATCTACATGTGATGCAGGATCCCTTTCTGAGATTTCTCAGACTCTAATGCTGTAACCCAGGTCCTGAAATTAGGTGGCAATCCATGATTTTCTATTGTGATGGTTAAATCAGGTCTATTTTCACCACAACAAAAGCTACCTTGGTTGTATAGATTAGGTAGGACTTCGGTGTGTTATGTAGGTATTCTGTCCTAAGACGCTCAGGATCTTTCAGCACTTCCAAGAATCTTCATGGGTCACCCTTTCTATAACCATTTCAGCCCCATCATCCATTAGGAGACTCACTCACTTTGCTTTGACTCTAGGGGTTACATTGCTGCTTGGCCCCTTCACCCTGATAATCCTTTATTTCCATTAAATCCTAGAAACCATTTTCATGTCAGCATCTACTACTTCATTCCTGGCTAAAGAGGAATGTTTTGATGAAAGAAGGGTTTTCTGGGTCTTCTCAAGGACCAATATTTAGGGAGTAGGTAAGTCAATCATCCTTGATAATGCTACTCCCACATCCCTATCTCCATAACTTCCTAGATCCCTTTCGTACGTCACCTAGGAATTTCTAGCATCAAAACTTCATTCACTATAGTCCACCATTAAGACCAGGATTTAGTTAACTAAGTGAACAAACCATTAGAATATTTCCCAGTTCTTCAAGTTAGTACATCAAATGTAGATTCTCATAAATACCTCCACATTGATAAATTATGTCCCTCTTTCTTCCCTGATATAGAAACCTTAGAATACACACACACACACATACACGCCCTCCTGGGTGTATATACATATTCAGCCCACCTCAAATTCTTTACATTTCCTATTCCCATTATATTGTATCATGGCAACAGCCAACTGGACCACCAATGTTGCACTTTCATTGGGCATTTCATTTCAATTATCCTCAGGGCATAATCTAAGTAACCCCAGGTTGTAATGCACGTAACACTTGACCAGTGACTATTATGGACTTTTTCTAGTGTCTCATTTCCTTCAAACACGACCAGGTTAGCTAACATATCCCAGACTTCCTTCCTTAATGGCTTGCAAGCACTTCTGGCACCAAGTACTGCATAACCCATGACTCAGTAGCAGACAGAAGAAACCGTGATTATTATCTTCTGGAGGAGAAATTATTCAGAGAACTAGTGCTTACAAAATCATTAGAACAGTTAGAGGAACAGGCTATACACTGAGATCCAGGCACCATGTTCTGAACAACCCCACAAAAAGAGCCCACCAGGAGAGACGTTATCTTTCCACAGGGAGGTGGGGTTTCACACAGACTTTGTGCCAACTGCCAGTTCCAGAATCACACTGCTGTAGCCATGATGGGGGGTACTGAGGGAACATCTAAGCTGATATCAAAGATCAGAGACATTGCCACACCTGCAACTACTGAACCAGCAAGTCTCAGGTTCATCGTGTCTCTCTCCCTTGTACTCAGTTCCAATTTCTAGAATTTTAATAGGTGCTTCTGATTGGTGGAACCTAAGTTATATCTGGGCATCCAGGTGCAAGGATGTTTGGAAAAGGTAGATTTTCAGCCTCTTTCAACTTATATCTATAATAAAATCTCTAGAAAGAGTCCTGAACATATGATGAGCTGGCCATGTGGAACAATTATCTGTCTGCTGCAGTGCCTGGAATCCTACAATAAAGGTTTGTACTTGTTTTTTTAGTCTCGGCTTAAGCACCATTTCCTTAGATCATTTTTGTCCATACAGACTAGGTTAATTCCCTGATCATATGCTCCCTGAACTTCTATAATTTTTAGATTCTTACTTCATTTTAATTGCACTATAAAAGCTCCTTGAAAACAGGAACCAGAAAGATTAAAATATTTTTGTAATACAGTATCACTAGGGCCTAGTATGGTGCTTGGGTAATAACAGGTGCACAATAAAGGATTATGAATTTAAAAATTGAATTGACTGAGGCTTTCATTCTATTTTCTTAATAGCATGGTAGAGTCTCTTAAGGGAGGAAACATATAAGCCCATGTTTTCTGGTTTCACAATATTTATTAAACTAAGTAGGTACGTGGTTAAGAAAGTGTAGTTTTTAAATCAATCTAGCTTCTTTCTAGCTATTTGAGCTGAAATATCAAAATATCTCTAAAGTGGAGTGTTATGACATTTCATGGTTATTACATATAAAATAGCCTAAATCCTGCTCCTTGATTATCCTGCTTCCCCAAAACTCCATCTAATTTTCTAGATATATATATATATATATATATATATGATATCTTGGTCATTACTTTATCAGAATAACAAACTTTTAGGTCACATTTACCATGGTTTCCATTCCACTTTTGTTTTTGCAACTTAGATAGATGTAATTAGCACTGGTCATATGGTTGTATGGTCAATATTGGGGGAAGCATGAAAGTAATGACATTCAAAGGTTTACTTTGTTTTCTGGAGCCCAAGTAATAGAATGACTAAAAGCGTGTGTTTGAATTCTGGGAGTTGTCACTTACTATTTTCATAGAAAAAAATATCATATTTCACCACATCTAAAATATGACCGATAGAAAGAATAGATACAAAAAAAGGTTAAATGTGGAGTATTTTATCTTAATATCGGTGAAATACAGTACTTAGTCCCTGGACTTTTAGCTTTTCATCTGTGTTCTCACCAGTGGGAAAACCGTCTGGCTCACAACTATCAACTCACTCCTCTCCCCGTTCCCATTCTCTGGGAATGGCTGGAATAGCCAATGTGGGACCCAGGGGTCATTTTTCTTCTAGGTGACTTTGCCTGCTGATAGAAGTTAGTTGATTTTGGATGGATACCCAATCCAAGTTGGTTAAATGTGGTTCCCTGGGACTTTGTTTTTCTAACATTGGTTTTATATTCTGTCTTTTAAAATGTATTTAAAAAATTTTTAAGTAATTGTAGATTTATGGGAAAGTTGTGAAGACAGTGCAGAGTTCCTCTGCATACTTCATACAGTTTTTCCTGTGGTTAATATCTCACATTTGTCAAAACTAACACATTAACATTGCTACATCAAGAGTAACTAAACTCCAGATTTCACCCATTTTTTCATTAATTTTCTCTTTATGTTTCAGAATCTGGTCCAAGGTACAATATCTCATTGGTCTCCTTTGGTCTGTGACAGTTTCTTTGTCTTTCCTTATTTTTTTTTGTGACTGTCAGTTTTAAGGAGTCCTGGTCAGGTATTTTGTAGAATGTGCCCCATTTGGGTTTGTCTGATATTTTCTCATGATTAGAGTAGAATTATAATATTTTGGAAATAATCCCACAAAGAGAAGGTGCCCTTCTTATTACATTGTATCATGAGGTAAAAGATACCCATACACCATCACTGATGCTATTACCCTTCATTGCTTGGTTAAGTGGTTCTGCTAGGACTCCCTACTGGACAGTTGCTGTTTTTTCCTTTTTCATACTCTATTCTTTGGAAATATGGCATTAAGTTCTCTGGGGATTTTTAAGCCAAAACAAATGGGATAGATTCAGTCTTTATTTAATGGGAGGATCCTTGAACTATGCAGGTTGTAGAGGAAATTTGTGTACAAGGTGGGAAAATGCTGCTGACACAAGAGAGAGGTGTTAATGAGAAGCAGATAGAATCATGACAGCACATCTGCGATCTGAGGCTCAGAGAAGCCCCCTGCTTTCTGGAGGTTAAATTTTGCATCACTATTGTGCCAGAAAAATCTCCCTTTTCACCTAAACCTGCTTGGGTAGGATTTCTATCTGTACAGCCAAAAGGCTCTAGTAACATACTGTATCATTGGATTTCCATGCAAATTAAATGATAAACAGTATGCAGATTGAATGCCTACTGCAGAATAAGACATATAGAGATACTGATAAATCTTGGATGTTATTGTTACTATTGTTATTAATTGATGCACAGTAGTATTTTGAATGCAATTTATTCAAATGTATTGTGAAATAAACTAATAGTCATGAATCATTTCCTGATAATACTTGAGAATCCGAGATCATACATAAGAAACATTGGTTATTGTAGCATTAGACTCAATGAGAAGTAAAAAGAGTTGCAGCTGTATTAAGACCTTGCTCCTTGCTCAATAACTAAGTCATGTTGTGCTGGATTTAGAGGCAAGAAAAAAGCAGGCTGATATTTTAAGTACATAATTATCCATATTCTTCTTTCCTGAGGAAAGGGCCATCAGAACTAAGTCTTTTAGTCAAAGAGCATTTTTGATTCACAAATACTATGAGCATTTTTCATGTTCCATGACTATTGCCTTAGACAAAGTTAGCCTTGAGATACAGAGAGGGGGAAATGAACATTTATATCTTTAGTATATATCATTAGTTGATCTGTTATGACATTTATCTATAGTCAGGAAATGAAAGAATAATTTAGGCATTAATGTCTTTTAATTACTCCCATTTAATTCTCCATATTAAAAATTATGTTTCTTAACAATGGGAAAATAGCTAACACAAAGACAAGCTTTTAACAGCTCTTCAAAGAAGTCATCTTGATATTTCTTTTTCTCTTAACTCAATTATGAATTAGTTTAAATTCCTAATTTAGTTCTGATTTTCTAAAAGTAAATTTAGTATGGAAGCTCAGTGGAGAGGTAGCCTGGTGCCTAAGTGCCTAAAATGGGCTGCTGTATGTAAAAGAAGCAGAATAGGCTCAGGGATCAGTGCCAATACCTGGAAAAGTAGGGATGCTTGGCAATGTGGCATGAATCAACTCAAGAATTTCCAAGTTAGAAAAGTTTGAGTAGAAAAAGCAAAGAACGGAAAGGATAAAATAAAGGAGCTATACAGGGCTCTTCCCAGACAAAGTGGTGAAATGGGTAAGGTCTATACCCCATGCCATCCTGCCTCCAGCATCAGCTCCCTCCCTGTTTTCTCCACTCCCTGAAACCTGGAGACTTAAAGCCAGCCCCATGAGTCCTCATTTCAGATCTAAATACTCACCTTCCCCTTATATCCACTAATGCTTCAATATTAATGGACACTGAGGATAAAAAATTACAAACATATATAAATTTGCCATATCCCAATCCTTCATGAATTTGTGGCTCAGTGGGGAAGGAAAGCAAGTGTCTAGGTAATTAAAACAAATGGGAGAGCAGTGCGAGAGAACAAAGCACAGCAGAGGCAAAATAAAGAACTAGGAAGAGAGGAAGATAACCAGGGGTGTGGAGTAAGGTGTGGTGTCAAAAGTGCCCAGTTAGGATTTCCTAGAATACCATGTGCAAAAGTCAGTGAGAAAGAAGATCATAGAAAAGATCTTGGATTTGATGATTTTTATATATAACTATAAGTACAGTTTAAATGAAGTGATTCATGGCTTATTTTAATTTATTCAGAAACAAATATTAAAAGAGGTGATAAGTAAAGAGAAAACGAGTGATAATTATTTATTTAAATAATTCTTGTACTGATTCATATGAAAGACATGATACATTTACTGTAAGAGGAGCAGCTTCTCCCCCATATATGTTCAGGAGTAGAGGCAAAAGAGAAAAAGCCCATTTTTTGTTATCAAATGGTTTGTATAATGACCAGGTATGTCAAGTCAAAAAAGAAAGAATGGGCTTTAAGAATATGGAAAAGATCCTTTTCCCATAGAGACAGATTGTGAACTGGAAGCCATAGGTGACTGGAGGCTTATTAGAAGACTTTAATAAGTGGCACCATCTTGTAGTAACCAGGGCCCTGAAATAAAGATGAAAAGGCAACAAGGAGGGGACTAACTGCTGCCCATACACAGGCAAATAAAGGCATCTGAGCCTAAAACATAGGAAAAATAATTTCAAAGCATTATTATTATTTCTACTCATTTGGGAATAATAACTCAAACCAACTGATATCCAGGGGCTTACTGTCCTTTGTTGTCTATGGGGAGACATGGCTGTGGTGGAAATCTGTTATTTGCCATCTTGCAAGCATCCCCTATCCTTTTTTCCACTGGCTGGATACTTTCTCTCCATTTGAGAAGTTTCTTCCCGCAGAGGATGCACAAGGTTATGCGTGTAACCCAGGACAGCCAACCAGAGTCCTTTTTTAAAGATTGAGCTGCTCATCAGAGGACGAGATTTGCTTTGTGAGATTGAAAACTTTCTTATCTGTGTAAGGCTGGAACTGCACTGTGGATACAGTCTGACGGAGAATGAAGCCAAAATGAAAGGAGTGCTGAGAGTAAGTGAGAAACATATTCTTGCTGATCTTGTTAAGCCATGGATCAGTCCTGCCAGGTTCTTATACCTCTGAGTTATATAACCCAATGCATTTTCTTTAGTTAGAGCTGAGTTTCTGTCACTTGCTATTAAAAGTCCTGAATGTAATGTAAAAAAATGTAAAAAGTCTTCAACCACGTATTTAGGTAGAATATCAAACATTTTCATTTTGAAATCAAAATCTTCCTTTTCTTGGTTATGCTTGGTGTGCAGACTGAAACATGAAGATGTTCAGATAATTCATAAGTATTCTAAGATTAATTACTGAGAAGGGAAGAAGGGAAACAACTAGCATGAAGATAAAGCATATTTTTCATTTTCTTTCACTGCCTGAAAAAACGAAGGGGCGAGTTGTGTTAATACCCTAAGGAAATTCCATTTTGATCTTCCCAACAAATAACTCATGGGCAACTAGGAAAATGAGGTTGTCATAACAAAGTGGCTCTAGCCCTAGAGATGACATCTATTGGAAGCTCATTGTTCAGGAAGAAGGATTAAAGGAGCTGGAGACTAGCAAGTGAAAGATCAAATGTGAATTGATCATCTATTTGGGGCTGGTTATGGCATGAAATGGTAAGGGTGGAGGGAAGGAGGCAACTTAGGAGGGAGGACAACTCCACCCAAGTACACTACAGTTCTGTGAAAAAGCACATCTTCATCACTAGGTAAGGTTAGCAAAACCTCACTAATTTGTAGTAAAGGCAAAAGAGAGGAACCTGAGCAAGGAAGTTGAACTTTGAGATTTTTATAATACATTCCAGGTGAATCTATTGTTTTTAGAAGATTCTCAGTAAATTCTCTCTGAAGGAATAAAATTGAAACACACCACTTTCAACAGAATATACAGAATCTAAGCTGTGAATGCCCAGAAATTAGGGGAAAAATAATGCAGAAAAAATCTGGTAGTTGCATTTTTCAATTATTAGCACTCCACAGAGAATAATTGCTAAATTTTTTCAGTCCTCATTCCAGGTAAAGCTATTGATACAGGGGAACAGGTGATAGAGAAATCATGGAGTTTCTAGTATGGACGACTCTGGATTCAACACTGTATTATTAGTCCAGGCAAGAGATGAGTAAACAGGAATAATGATGATTATCCTATGGGGCAGCTGCGAGGGGTGAATAAAAAAGGAGAGAATTTGACCCAGGAAACATTTGTGACTCTTATATCAAGGGAGAAAAAGTTTTCAAAAGCAGATTATCAGGAATTAAGGTAAACTTGCAGGTGCGGCGGTTCTGACAGAACATGAAGATGCAAGTGCTGGAAGCTCAGGAGGCGTGGGACACATCCCAGCCCGAACTTGGCAACAGGACGGAAACCTCTATTCGCCGGGTTACCAAACGGCCAGGTTCCAGTTCAGGCGTCAGAATGGGCTCATAAGCAGTCTGTGCCCTTTTCTTTACGCAAATTTAAACCAGGTTAGAGGAGTGAGGACGGAGGCAGAACGTGGGGGAAGGAAACGACAGCTCAGGGTACAAGAACAACAAAATCACCAAGGTCAGGATGGGTGTCGGCGACACATGCAGAATCCAGCAGAATAAGGAGTGAAAAGAATTCTACATTTTAGAACCTTGTTTCAGAGTCCCTTTCTGCCAGTTGCACAGCGCCCTTTGCCCCGCCCCCCCTGAGCTGCTGAACGTCTCCCTTCCCTTTTTCCTTCCAACAAATCCCAGCATACGAAAAACTTTAATTTGTCTCTATAAGTCTTAGCCAATTTTGTTGCGGCGGAGCTTTTTCATCGCTTTAACCCAACTTTCCCCCGTCCCTTTGGCGAGAACCTGGAATTAGAGCTGCCCGGCAGGCGGGAGCCCGAAATCCGGGCAGCCTCGGGCTGGGTTCCGGAGAAGCCCCCGGGAGGCTGCGAGGGAGGCGCCGCTCCCCAGCGCGCGGGCTCAGAGTGCGGGCAGGGCCCCGCCGCGGCCGCGAGCGCCTCGCCGGCGACCCGAGCTGCCGGCGGCGGGGACGCGCGCGGCGGGAGGCTTGGGGCGGCGTGCGCGGGAGCCGCGGCTTCCGCAGGAGCTATTTTTAGCGGCGCGGCGCCCCCCGCCTTCCCCGGCATCCAGCGTCGTAGCCTCCGGCTGGCGGGGCCGCGCCGCGGCTCTCTCCTGACTCCCCCGCCGCTGCTCGCTCTTGGTAGCGTCCACGCGGGCTGGTCCGGAAACTGAGCATGTCTGGAAGCGCTCGGCGGCCGCGGCGGCGGCGGGGGCAGAGCCAGGCTGCGTCAGGCTGAGCCCATTCACCGCGCGGCCGCAGGAGCGCAGCACCCGCGCCGCCCAGCCCCGCCGAGAGGGGCGCCCTCGCCGCCGCGGGCCCTGCCGCCGCTCACCGCAGCCCTCTTCTGGCGACCCGCAAGTAAGTTTGCGAGGCGGTTGGGCGGTGGGGCGAGGGCTTGGCACCCCGGGGAACCCAGGCTTTGGGGCGGGGGGCGCGGCTGGCGTCCCTGAGACCTGGCCGGCCGCTGCCCCTACACCCGGTCCCTCGGCGAACCTCTTGGCCAATTTGAAAGGAGGTGGCCGCTGGGATGCTCCAGCGGGGAGACTGGCAAAGCTGTGGGGCTGAACTGACTCTGGCGGCGTCCAAGGTGGCCAACTTGCGGAGAGGGAGGGACCGCGCGATGACAGAGGGGACCCGGCAGGCCGGGAACCGGCTAGTGAGGGACGGATAGGCTGCGCTTGGGATGCGGGAGCCCGGCCGAGGACAGCCGCAGAGGGAAAGCTAGGTGTCCCCGGGCGTAGGGTGGAAGCCACGTCAGGGAGCAGCGTGGGTGCATGGTAGAGTGTGAGCGTGTCCTGGCCAGAGCGACGGGAGGGAAGGTGGATGGGAACTGGGGCGTGTGGAAAGCGGATTTCAGCGACAGCGAAGGACGCCGATGGAAGGGCAGTGGGCGCCTGAGAACGAGTGGACTAGGATAATTTGGGGGGAATCAGTACCAGGTCAGGGCGATATAATGATGGAGAGAGGCAGCCTTGATTCAAGGTCTTCGGAGGGAGTATGCGAGGCCACATGTTGGGACCAGGCTGGACAGAGGATGGGTGCAGAAAGTGGCCTGGAAGGGCCAGCTAGAAAATCGCTGAGGGATTTGGATTGAAGGGGAGGAGGGGAGCGGTGCAGAGATACGGTTGAGGAACCGGGCTGCTGATGGGGCCCAAAGGCTGGGAAGGGTTGGAGGCTACCTGCGGCCTCCCGATGGTGACTTAGTAGCGGTTCGCTGAGGTACACTTGCACCCCAGGAGGCTCCTCCTCCGTCTACCTGGTTGGGTCGTAGGGCGGCTTGCTCTAGGCGAGTTTGCAGGAGATTTGGACAGATTAGGCACCCGGAAGGTAGTTATTTACAGGGGAGCGGCAGGGGCTTCCATTAAGTGGCTCCCGGCACCCGCGAGCGAGGTGAAATTTAGTGTCTGAATGTGTGTGTTGCAGGGGGTCGGGCCGGGGGTATGGTGTGTCTGTTCTGGGCCGCGGGAATCCGTGGTCTCCCCTTTTAAGTGCGGGGTTTTGAGCAGGGAAGTCAGGCAGAAGTCTGCAGCGTGCAACTCGCGGCGGGGCGTGCGCGCGCGTGTGTGCGTGTTACCGGTCGGGGGTCTCCTGTGTTGCTGCAGTCTGTCTCGGCGACGAGGATGGCCAGGGGCACCATCCAACACCGGGAAGGAATTCAGGCAAAGTGCTTTTCTCCGCCTTTTCTACCTCCTTTCCCCAGGGTCACATTATTTGCTCTTTCAATAATTCTTCCTTCGAACCTCTCCCCGGCTCCTGCACATCCCAAACTGACGCTAGTCTTGTCTTCTGATACGGTACCAGAGGAGGCGGCTGTCCTTCCTCTACCTGAGGGAATCCTAGGAGTCCCGGGGTCAGCGGGGCTCACGAATGCACGGGTCCTTCGCTGGGCATCGCTCCGGGGTCCTCAGTTCACTCTGCAGCGCCTGCAGGTGACGCGGTGATATTGCCCCGCGGACTCCGGTAGCGCGTTGGCTCCAAGTGGCCAGTGGGGTCGAGAAGCCCGGCCAAGTGACCAGCACTTACTGGTTCTTGAGGTGGGGGTGAGGGGGTCTTCCCCGAGTTCTCCCTATGTAAATACAACTTAAGTCGTAAAAGACCAGGTAAGTGGAATAAACAAGCATCTAGTGCAAAAAGCTCTATGCAAAAACGCCTTTTTGACTAGGAAAGATTCCACCCACTAACCTCAGGAAGGGAAGAAGCTTCTACCGCGTAAGAGGATGGGAAACGGGCAGCGGCGGTGTGGGTGAGGGGGAATTGTCACCACGTCCCAGGCTTCTCAGATCTCATCCGGCTTGCTATATTTTGTTCTCTGTGCCATATTTTGAGACTTTACCAGATACAGGAAAGGGGGATGAAAGTGGTTGGAAACCTGTGTCATCTGTGGAAAGATTCAGAGAAGGAGGAGCGAGAGCTATGCCTACTGTCTGCCGACGTCTAAGAGGGCTGGGCTTATGAGGTGTGTGTAACCATAAGAAATGCTTAAGACGTCCAAACTGCATGGGGGAGACTTAGATGAAGGGACATGAGAGCTGTAAAAAAGTGATGGGGGCCATGGCATGGGTTGTCTTGCCGAGGGATCAGTGACCCAGGGAGGGACACAACAGTAAGGACAGCAAGCTTGTAATGGCCAGGGCATGTGCCATGGCTGGCCCAGTTTCTAGTACAGTAACTATTGAAATGTACCATTTGAAATATGTCCATGAGTCTTGGTGTCTGTAAGGTGGAGAGTTTGAATAGAAAAATTTATGCTGTCATTTTCTGTTTCTGTTATTTTTTTTCATTATCAGAACATGGTGCAAGTCAAACAAATCGTTGTTTTAGCCTTTAATTCAGTTCTCTCCAGAGTGCTGTTCAAATAAAATATAAACTTATATATTTGTCTGTTTTTTTCTTTGGGGGAGTGTTGGACAGATTGATTATGCTGTCAAATATAGGCAGAGTTTAGGCATCTGAAGATCTTAGGAGCCTGTGGAGGTGAAGACTTCATTTATAGAATGCCAAATTTACTGTGCAATGAGAAACCCTTCCCACCCTATCCCTTACCTTCTGATTGGAAATACAAAGGATTGTACCCCTGGGCTTATTTCCTAGTTCTCAGAAACCTAATTTGACAATAATTTTCCTGGAGCTATTGCCTAAACCCAGGTACGCCTTAGGAAATAGTTGAATCTTTCCTGTCCTAAGGTAAAGGCATTTAAAAGAACAGGGAGGAGATGGTGAAATGGCTTTATGAGGCAGAATAAGGAGAGGTACAAATGTTAGTTATGTTGGGAAAAGAGAAATCACTTTTTCTTACCTTAGGGGATCTTACTGATAGGCTTTGAACAGTGTTGCTCAGTGGGGGCAGTTTTGCCCCCCAGGCACTGGCAATGTCTGGGCACTTTGGGTTGTCAGCACTTGCAGGAGGGGGTGCTTTTGGCAAATCCTGGTCCGAGGCCAGGAGTGTTACTAACCTGCAACTCACTGGATAGTCCCCCACAACAAAGAATATCTGACCCCAAATGTCAACAGTGCTGAAGTTGAGAAACCGTGCCTTGAATAAGACATGATTATAATTAAAAACAACTCTTGTCATTCTTGTTATTCAGATATTTCTAGTGGAAGTCTATCTTGAAAACAGAGTAGTTAATGTTAAGAGACTTTCTTTGTAAAATAGGAAACACTTGTTTTAAATAACTCAAACAGGTTTCCTTTTAGCAGAATTTCTTTTCAGTCTTCAAAAAAAATCCTAAAATATATTTGGGAATGTCTAAAAAGACAGGTTATATATAGTATACATGTGAACGAAGTAAATTAAACATTTTTGATGAAAACAATTTAAAACTGCTCAGCTATAGTACTTTTTCACTGAACTTATTTGATTATTGCTTCTTTAAATACAGTTTTGATGTTTTCAAATTAAAAGCAATTCAGTTGAAATTGAAGCTTAGTAAGTTCTTCATGCAGTGAGGAACAGAATTTCTTTAAAGCATTCAAAAAAAATAAATCCTAAAATATATTGGGAACATCCAAAAAGACAGGTTATATAGTATGCATGTGAACTAAGTAAACATTTTAAATGAAAACAATTTAAAGCTGCTCAGTTTTTTTTCACTGAACTTATTTGGTAATTGCTTTTTTGAATACAGAGTTTTGATTTTAAAATAAAAGCAATTCAATTAAAATTGCAACCAGAAAGTTCTTCATGTAATGGGGGATTGAACAAAATCAGAGAAAAATGTGAGATGAGTATTTATTCGAAGCCTCATGAAATTTTCCAAAATGAAGCCTTAGTATTATAGACATCTATGGGATGGAAAGAATCCCATATAATTTTCATGTATTTAGTTTCAGTTTTAAATCGACTGAATGGCATGTATTAAGAAACAAACCTTTCTAGCCTGTAACACAATACCCTGCCTAGAGAGGAGGAACAATAGCCTACGGTCATAAATGTAATAAGATCAGGGAACTGTTCTAATATTGCTTGTATGCAGGAACATGGACGCTTACTAGGTAAAAGCTTTATCATGATCACAGCGAGTCCTAGGAAAACCAAGAGAGATTTGGTCAGTGTTCTACCCCTTCTTCCTGCCCACCCCCACAACTCCTTGTGTCTATCTGTAGGTTGGTTAGTTGATTGATTGGTTTCAGAATTCATTCTGCAGAGATCATCATTAGGGCTGCTTACTTCCCTTCCTGTTCTAATAACCATTCCCTCCATCCTTGGCCATTACCTTCCCTCAGTCCCTCAGGAATTCATGTAGCAGAAGAGGCTTCATATTCCTGCTGAGTCTCTGGGGCACCCAGGAACCCCTCCTTTTCTCCAGTGTGTACAAACACAAACAGCTCTTCCCTGCTTTCAAGTGGAATAGGGGTTTTTGTCTCTTGGAAAAATGCAGTGGTTGAGCCCTTGTTTTCCACAAAGGCAGCCTCACTTTCTCTGCTTGCTTCTTCAAATTGCTGTGTTCAGTTGTTTGTTCAATTGCATTTTCTTGCTGTTGGGAAGGCTTCCTCCTCTTTCCCTAAGGAATAGTGAAAGAAGAGGGAAAACAGACCTTCTTTGTGAGCAACACTGGTGTTTATAGAGTGAGTCCACCTATCACTGGGCTGTGTGAAAGCTCATGAATAGGATTTGAACGAATGAGAATCCTATTTCATAAATTCTACAAGCATCTGTAAATTCGGCAGTAGCAGGTTCCATATCAGGCACTGGGACCCTTGCATTTGCAAGGCTAAGCTGCCTTGTATATTGTCACTGGTTTGTAAAACCAAGTTCATTCAGAGAATATACATGTATTCTATATATGTCTCTGAGAATATACATGTATTCTATATATGTTTCTGAAAGTCTATCTATAAAAAAAACACAAGGTGGATATTCATTTTCATGAAATTTGGAGCAATTACAGAGATATAGCCTGATTCTTGAAAATACTTCAGAACACAGTTGGTGAAATGCAGAAGGAAGAAGAAACCATTAGGAGGGAAACAGTTACATGGATTTCTGTAGAAGACTAGACAACGAGGAAGGGAGTGTTGAGGTGAAAGGGGTCAGTTCTTATCTCCTTTTCCTTTCTTTGGAAACAGTTATTGATTTTGTTTGACTACTGAACAAAGAGAGATAATTTTTTTCCTGGCAGTTACTTGTTGAATGGATGTGTGCCCTTTTCCATTTCTTACTGCCACAGTGGCAGAAGGCAGTGGGATGGCTGGTACTGATGGTTAGAGTGAAGCAAAATTTCAAATCAATTCTGTCCTAATAATGTTTGCTACAAAAGGCTTTGAACACACATTTTCAAAGATGGAACAAATTTCAAAGATTCAAAGATACGATGTCATTATTTTGAGACCAATAAAAAGATTATAGAACTGAGCATTTTTGTTGTTGTGTGTACTAACTAATACATACACTTTATTTTGGGGAAAAATGAAATAATATGACAGCTCCTCTCAACTATAAACAAACTTGCCTGTGACTGGCATGTCAGTTATTATCCCAGCTGGAAGAAGAGTAATGTGAGGGGAGGGCATTTTATCAAACACTGTTATGTTGTCCTTGCTGAATTTAAGAACAAGAGGAACAACAAAAGCAGGAGTTCGAAATTTATGGTATAACAAAAGCAAAGAGAGTTTCTGTTTTTCATTTCGTTTTAGCCTATTATTGTTAAGGATGAGAAAGAGCAATGCACACAAAAGGCTACCTTGCCTGTGGAAGGTTTTACTTTTGTTAAATGCTTATTCATCTTAAGAAACAAATATCCCAGAACATTTCCTAAGGCTTTCAGCTTTCATTATAAATAGTGTGTCTCTTCCATCTCTGGAGTATTCATTATGTGGTATCATTTGGAATCAGTATACTGGGCTAAATTGGCTGATATAATCCGTTCTAATTTTTTGATTTAGAGTTATGTCTGTCCTAAAGAAGGCCAAAGAGAGGCGCTGTTTGTCACTGGGAGCACAATTACAGTGCTGAACGCAGCCTGTTTTACACAAGGACATGAATGTTATTTGAGTTTGGTCTGGAACCCCACTGACCAGATCTCAGTCTTCTGGATTATGAAGACTGATTTTAGCAACTTTGATGTGAACCATTTGGGACTGGGACTGAGATTCAATTTGGGTATGTTTGGAAAAGGCTGACTGATGAGCCAGAACACTGAGCACCCACTGCCAGGAAAGAAGTCTAGCAGTTTAGGGATTGTCATGAGCTTTGCAATTAAATCTGGCACTCCTATTTAGTAGTGTTGTGACTTTATATGAGTTTTTTAGCTTCATGGATCTTCAGTTTCCTCCTCTTTGAAATGGACATACTTTTGTATTTTCCTGTAGCATTCATTATAGGATTAGAGGAAATATCTTCAATGCATAGGTACCTATTAAATAGTGGTGGCAGTGGTGTTTATATATCTGTCTAGTGCTGGAATCTGAATGGCTACTGTCCAGAAAGGGAGAGCAGAGGAGGTATGGACTCAGAAGGGTCATTGGTGAATAAAATGATATGGAAAAGAACCATAGGGATGTAGCATTCATTAAGAAGGGTTCAGAGCTGAAGCAGTCTAATGTCCTCTTGACTGATGAGGTCTTAGAGATTCAGGATTATGAAGCCATTTGTCCAACATCCACATTCACTGTATCATTTCAGTTGAATCTACGGTTTTCAAAGTCTCCATTCAAACTTTCTCCCTCTTAAGTGTATGCTTACTTTATTGCTGAAATCCATGCATCTTCGCTTTATTTAAAAATGCTTATTGAGTTCAAGGACCTTTTTTTTTCAGTTGTTATATTCCAGGTCTTCTCTAGGCAAAAATAAGTCATCTATGGATCTCTAATTGAATTTGTATGAGTTCAGCTCATTTTTTCACCTAAATGATCAAAGTGATCAAGCATATCTTTATTTTTTTTCTAATTGGGGTTAACACAAATAAGGTTTTATGTAAATATATCTAAAAGCAAAAAATTACCACTCTGGATAGTGTCCTTCAACTAGGTTATATCTATTAACTATCAGAAAACTCAAGCTTGGCCTTAGTTGATTGATTGTTGTTAAGTTAATAGTTTTGTTTTTGTTTTAAATCAGTTCAATGCTGTTGCCATTGAGGTGTACTGAAGAGTTCAAACTCAATAAAAATGTAAAAACCTATGTGTTAAAGATACTAGTTGTAAATTATATATATATATATATATATATATATGTCACTTTACCTATAATTTGACAATATGACAATATGTAATCGGTTGTAATAATGAAAGACTAAAATTGGAAGCCAAGGCAGATGGCAGTTTTGAAAGAACTGCTCTTCAGATCGGATAAACTTGAAATCAAATCTCCATTTTTTAGTTAGTAGTTATGAAAACTTGGACAAATTACTTGACTTTCCAGCTTTTCTTATCTTTGGAGAAGCACACCTGCCAGATTATAGGTGAAATGCTTGTGATTAGGCGAGAGAGCTGAGCATGGTGCCGTATGCACTGCCTTCTTTGTCTTTGTACACTGCTAATTTTACCACACTTCAGCTAAGCCATTGAAAGTGAGCATTTATACTTGAATTAGTTCAGATTATTTTACTGTCAAGAGCCAGAAAACCTGATTTTGAGTGACTTGAGGGGAAAAAAACAGACTTGATGACTGTGTAATAACTGAATAGAGGAGGGGAGCCATGGCTCCAAGTAGGACCTGGCTCAGGGCATGAACCATGGACAAGTTCCTTGTTTTCCCATTGTAATGTTTTAGCACCACTTCCTAAGAGTTGGCCCCATTCTTCACAGGTTCTCTCCTCCAGGTTCTAAGATGGCTGCTTGAAGCGTGCAGAGTTTCTTACTCCTAGGTTCAAATTTGAAGAGGAAGGCTTTCCATAGCTTTTGTAGAGAATATAGGAAATTACTCTTCAGAAATCCTAGCAAGTGTCTCCCTTACATCTCATTGGCTCTAATCAGGTAAAGAGCCTATTCTCCCACCAGTCACAGTGTCCAGAAGGATAGTATAGGTGGTGTGAGTTTTCCTGTAGACAGGTGGGGAGTTATTTTTGGGAGAAGGGGGATTGTATGTTAGGCACTGTATTGGATAAGCAATAAGGGGCTACCAAAGCACTTACATTGTTGTTTAGCATCAGAGGAAGTTTTGGAGTTACAGTTTTATTTCATCTGAGTTGTGATTAAATTCTAGAGATTTCTTCCTTCCTTTCCATTACAAAATATATCTTTCTGGTGATTGGAATGAATCTTCACGATTAATTGAAACCAATGTACATTAGGTCACTTCCCTCATAATACATCATTAAACTGGATGGGTAGACACTAGGATTCATGTTTTGCTACAAATGTTTGTTAAAGTGACAAATCAATACATTTTCTTGGTCATAGGATCACTTTTTCTCAAAAGCATCAGGAGTAGCTGTCATTATGTAAGTTACTATTATCTAACATCCAATGATACATCCCTTAGATCATGAGTAACCTGGCTGGCCTCTGGTCCTCAGACCAAAATGTAATGGACATTAAAACTACTAAGGTTTATGCAACAAATGATTCTTAGTGTCTGTTAACTGCTGCACTTGGGCAGCAAAGAAATATTCCAGAAAGGCTAATGTGTTTCTTTATATTTATTTTAAAATTCTGCAGTTCTCACTGGGGCTGTTGCTGCAGAAGTCTCTTAAATGCAGTTGTTTTCTATGATAAAATGTGGTTTTATATTGTAAATGAATACATTAATAGTCTAAGGATTCCTTTTCTCATCTTTCTTAAAACCTTTATGTAGATCACAGTGACAGGATGTCATAAGCACATGTCACACATTTAGCAGAAGAATGTTAACAGCCATGAAAAATGGCTTTGGGAAAATTTTTCTTAGGTTTTCATTCAACTAAGTGGTTTAGTAATATAAATATCCTTGCATTTTTAAAGCTAGCTTTCAGGTTACCATAAAATGTGATCTACTTGTGATAAGAAGAGTATGTCAGTGTAGCAGTTGTTTTTCCCATAGTTGGTTTCCACATGAGGAGAAATATATTCTCCCATAATGAAGTAAAAAGCTATAGAAAAATCAGCAGGGCCTTCATTACTTGTTAAATCTGTTTAGATCTTAAATTCTTAAGGGGCCAAGGAAGTTTAGAGGTTAAAGTTCAAAGGTACTCTTTTACACCACTGAGGTATCATTGAAGTGAGATTTTTAACTCTTAACTAGCATGTTTTTAATTCCAGATAATCAACCATATTATTGTAAGTATACAGCAGGGAAAGAGTAAGATACAGTTTTTAATTATTTGAACTATGATGAACAACCAAGAGGGGAAAGTAACCATTTTGACACTATGGAAATATTCAGGAATTTTTAGAAAAATCTAGGAAGATGTCATGTTAAAATAGCCTTATAGGCATAGCTGCTGATTATGTTATATATTAAAAGTTTTATGTTTCAGTGTTAGGTACACATCATGTCTGTCATTAAATATGATGGGGTAAGTTTTCTTTGGGTATTGCAGTTAGTTATTTTTGCCATCTGCAGTGGGAGTGAGAATAGAAAGGTTGTTATGCATTATTATTATTTTGTTTTAGTTTTCCATCAGCTTCCACTTCTTGAGCTGGAGCACATACACTTGCAAAAAACAATAATAAATCCATTATAGGTAGTTGTACATGGAAGTATTTTGAGTCAATCATTTAAATTATTTTGTGGGAGGGAATGGGATGAAGTTGAAATATTCAGGGAAATCACTCATAGTGGCAAGTCAAAATAAGACATGATAAAACAGAACGAAATTCAGAGCTTCAGTTTTAGAATTTATCAGAGTTCCTTAACTGGATTAAATGGAAACTGGTTCTGGTTAATTTAAGCAGAGTGGCATTCATGGGTGGTTGTGGAGGAATTGAAGGAAATGCTGAAAAACAAGACCTTGGGAAAGGATAGGTCACTGCTGGGATGAATCTCTAGCTCTTTTACATCATTCCCTGTGCTCAAGACAAAATTTTGAGAGAGAGAGAGAGAGAGAGAGTGTGTCCTGGAGAAGTACAAGGCATCTTGATTGACAGTCCATCAACACTGTGTTTGATGAGCCTAAGAATTACCCAAGGAGTAATCTATGATCTTTTGTTAGAAGATGGGGAATAGAAAGTGCTGAGCAGGCACACTCAACTAATGTCCATTACATAGATTCAGGATGGATAAACTTGCTTGCGTAATGATTAATTACTAGAAAGAATAAAGGAAAACAAACAAATAAACCCTGAATGTATTATCTAAACAGTATCTATGTGGAAAACAACAGTTTCCTAAGGCTATCATAACAAATTACCACAAACTCGATGGATTGAAACAACAGGAATTTATTCCCTCACAGTTCTGGAAGATAGCAGTCCAAAATCAAGATGTGTTCAGGCCATTATCTCTGAGGACTCTTGGGGGACAACCTGTCCAATGCCTTTCTCTTAGCTTCTGGTGCTGCTAGTCATCCATGGTGTCCCTTGAGTTACAGATGCACCAGTCCAGTCTGCTTCCATCATCACATGGCATTCATTCTCCCTTGGTGTTTCTTCTCTTCTAATAAGGACACCAGTCAGGTTGGATTAAGGGCCCATGTTATTCCAGTGTGACCTCATTTTAACATAAGCAATTACATCTACAGTGACCCAATTTTCAAATAAGGGCATATCCTCAGATTCCAGGAAGGACACAAAATTTGGGAGGACACTATTCAACCCAGTGAAGCTGTGGTATGGAGAAACCAACAGAACGCATAGCTGGATCTAAAGGGTGGAGGGGTAATAGCCTACTAATCTCTGTTCAGGAACTATCTGAAGAATCATGCCTGGTTTCTTAGGTACCTTTTCTAAATGATTCTGTGTCCACTGGGGAACTAATGGAAGAACAATTTGCTTTTTAAGAGTAGGGGTTTTATATGAACTATGGACCATAAACTTGGCAAAGAGTAGTTTAGGATAAATATAATATGACCTTCCAAATGTCAAAAGGAAGGAAGATGTAGTCCTCTTTGCTCATTTAGAAACAACTGGGACCTGTGACTGAAGTTCCAGGGGAGGCAATTTTCTCTTACAGTAAGCAAGAACACTTTTATATTAGTGTGGTTCAGGAGATGAATGAGCTACCTTGACAGTTAGTTAGGGCCCCATTTCTGGAAGTACTCATCAGAAGCCTAATCAATCTTTTTCATGGATGATCTAGAAGAGATTTTGGGATGGGAAGGGAGCTTAGATTAGATAACTGTCCAAGCTTCCATGTTCAAGATTCTCCTCTTCTAGGGACACGTAGGAGTTGAGGGATCCCCAAAACACTTACTGAGCATCAAACAGGGTATTATATATATGTTGGTGGAAATGAAAGTAAACATGACATATAAGTCTCTAACTCCTACATAGGTAAATATTTCAGAGGTATGTCATGGTGTTTACTATGGTAGTGATAAAGAACAATCCAGGATCCTACGCAGTAGCTGATGCAAAGCACAAGATTAGTAACTATTTGTTGAATGAAATTGTAATTTAATCAGACTCTACTTTATGAATATATG
Source organism: Manis javanica (assembly GCF_040802235.1). Lineage (NCBI taxonomy): Eukaryota > Metazoa > Chordata > Mammalia > Pholidota > Manidae > Manis > Manis javanica. The sequence continues at coordinate 189,832,798 of NC_133157.1, forward strand.
TTCAGGTTATTTACCTGGAGTACTTACCTGATCATTACTAGCCCTGCCATATTCATTCATGCTATTTTCCTAGCCTTCTGTTTATCTAGGATAATACTGTTCATATATCATTCCTCTCTTTATTTCATTTTTAAGATCTTAAAAACAGGGCTGGAGGTGGGAGTAATTTTTCTCCTTAATCTCTTTGCTCCTCTGGGCTGTCTTTGCCAGCATAGGTATCCCTGAGCCTCTGAAGTTAATATATTGATGGAAAGACTGGAGGGTATTTTGGCTAAAGCAGTGTTTTTCAGTGTGGCATGCAACAACTGGTTTTAGGCAAGATGACTTTGGGTGGTATTTGGATATGTACTGAATTGAATGGAAAGGATTTTGAATCTGTTCCCTTTCATGTTTCTTAAGGCAAGGAGGAAATTTCAATTTGGTACTAGTTTTTAACACCTCTCTAAAACACATACCTTTCCTTTTTTAATGAAGAGCAGGCTTCTGATGATGCAAAGATTCCAGAAATCCAGTAATACTGTTATATCTTCATTGTATTCCTTTTAAATTTTACTTTCTACTCATACTAAGTGCTAGTTTCCATATAAAATAATGACAGAAAGCTTCCTTTAAAAATCCATGCAGTTAAATTTTGAAAAATCGTATGATACTGTACAAATCAAGAAGGTAGTATATGTACACAATGGAGACTAGCAATTTCTCTGTCAGAGTTCTGCTCATGCTTCATTTGTCTGGGTTTTGTTGCTGTTTCTGGCACTCCTTTGTATTATAGACACCTGGAAGCAGCTGTTCTGTGTAAGAGTCCTCCCTTTCCGTATTGGTTCAGAAAATACTGGTTCAGAGTTCAGTCTGGTGGGTTCCACCTTATGTGTTTGTGAATCTCAGGAGGTCTGATGTCAGACTTCAGAGCTATAGATCCGAGCTGTTCCTCCAGTTTTGATTTGGTGCCCTGGCAGGCTGGATATGATTTAAATGGGCACACTTAAAGAATAAAGATCTTATATTCTTACTTTTATTATATTTTAAACTTTATTCTAAATGCTGCCATGCAAGAGCAAACCACTTGGGTGACTTAAATGCCAGCAGTGGAATGGTCTAACAGGAATCCATCCAGACCCCTGAGAGATGGGGGACTGCTCCCTGTGGGTTATACTTTACAGTGAGGTACAAATCCATTCTAAAGGTAAATTTTCTGAGCATCTTAAGATAGCTCCTTTCATTTTTAACAATATGACAGAAAGTTTTGCCTCTTTTGGGGTAAAATCTGCTTTTGTTTAAGTTCTATCATTGACCCAAGTCTGGTCTATGAAACCTCACAATTATCTAGGAATTTTCTGAAGTTACTAAAATGCTCATATTGTGACCTTTCTGATGTGTTCAAGGAATGCAGATCATAGTGTAACCTGCCAAATCAAAATACATTTTGACAGATACATACTTGCTGGGAAACATTAGTCTTAGATTGTATGGAACATTTTTCTAACAAATGCTTGGGATCCAAGTATGTGCCAGGCACTCAGTTGAACACTCAAGATGCAATAAGAGCAGACAGATATGGTCCTGTCTTTAAGGATGTTAGGGGGGAAGGGTGTTAATTTTAGTATAGGAAGGTGCTCTGAAGACCAAGCAGGTGCGATGGGAGGCTGTGCAGCAGAGAGACCTGAGCCTGAGAAAGGAGGGGCTCCTTAGGTTGAGGGCTGCATGGGCTGGGTTTAGAGCCAGGAGTAGACGTGTGTTCCAAGCAAAGGAAATAGGTTGGTACATAACGAGGAAATGCAAGATGATCAGTGTGACTAGCTCAAGGGAAAGGGTAGGACCAAATGAAGGAAGAAAGACATCAGACAATGCAGTATCAGACAATGCAGGGTCTTCTTGGCTAGACTGAGGATATTGGTTTTTGAAGCAGGGGGTGACATAATCAACTATTCTTTATTGATACAGAGTAACTATATTTGTTTTCTAAAAGAAGAGATAATATTAAGCAAAAGCAGAATGCCTAGCAACTTAAAATAAAAGTCTGCTATTTAAACACCGTGGACATGACGCAGGTACCACAATAGATATACATTATTACAAATATTCCTTCACCTCTGGGTTGGAAGACTTTGGTTTCAGTGCCAGGATTAAATTACTTGTTTCTTTGAGGTTCTAAGCTAATAGAATTCTAAACCACTTGCCTTTGTCATCTACCTTTGAAGACTTCTTTGGAAAGTTTCCATTATGAAAGCTATTAATGTTATCTTCACTTAAAAAAAAAGGCTAAAAAAATCATTCAGGTATCTGCTGGTTATAGATGCCATTGTTTACCTGTATATTTGGACATCATTATCATCATTATAAAAGACTGGAGGTTTTATTACTATAATCAAACTGACTTGCAAAAAAGCCCCTTTTAGGAATAGTAATCCCTGCTACACTTAAATGTAGAGAAATGTTTTGAATTTTCCATTTGATTACCAAATATGGGCCGTAGTAGTATTGAACACTGATGTCTATATGACCCTCTTAATCACTACTCTGAATTAAAAATTCTTGTAATCTTAGATCATTTGAGTAAGAATGCAAAACACAGTTTTTGCTTCATGTATGTACTTGTTGAAATAGCAAAATTTTGTCCACAAAGTAATCAAGCAGCCCTGCCTCATGTTTAGTATTGGCTACTAACAGGGATGAATTAGCTACCAGCTCATTGTACTGTTCTCATGGATAGTCAGCCTTCATTTTTGGATTCTGTGAGGCATGGACATGAACAACAGGAACATTATTCCCTTTAAAGCTGTCAACCCAGGGTCTGTGTGCCTCCATGTGTACATTTCTGAAGTGTTTCACATAAAACTAAGGCAGAGTGTGCTGAAACTGAGGGCATCCCCCAGTACTTAAGTGACTTGTTATTCACACCAGATTCTTTTCTCCTAGTACACAGAAGATATAAGAGGAAACTTATTGATTCTGCATTATAAAGGACTTTGGAAGGTCCTTGAGACAAGGACATTTAGAGGAAGTGACTAGAGTAGTTACAGAGAATTCTTTTTCTGTGTGTTTGGCATCTTTACACACGATGTCAGCAAGAGCCTCAGAGCCTAACCATAGCATCAAAGGTCTTTGTTCTCTATATCAGGGTCTTAGTTTTTGAGAATGTACTTCCATGAATATATGTCTTCCTCCTTTGTGGGCTCTCCCCAGACCCAGAATCAACTTTTTCAGTAGTGTGGTTGATGTGGGGCTGACCTACCTCCTTTGCTCCTGTTCCGCTAGGGTGGCCATGTGACCCAGCCAGCTGAACCACTCCTGCTTGTAGCCACTGTGGTTTGTTAAAGATTAGGTAGATGATCTTAGCCAGCAAGATGAGAGTACTACCTGGGATTCTGGCAGAACACCTATAACTCCAGGATGAGAGGGTGTGTGGGGCTGGTGGGTATATATTTCCAGCCTGGGGCAAATAACCTTTGAAGCCAAAGTCAAAGGGAGAAATAAAGTGGGAGAAACCCATTTATTGCTTATAAGCAGTTGTCTACTTCTGCTTACCTGTGCTTCTTGCAATCTGGCTGCAGAAGGACCCCACCACACTTCTGAGGTCCAGATGTGCCCTCCACCCCTTGGAAACACCTACTGATATGTAGATGCACCAGGTGAGAGATTCTGGAAATACTTCAGTTTTACTCAAAACACCCAAAGATGCTCTTTCTCATGGGGGTTGCAAAGCTGCTAGGATTTGTATCCAGAGCTGCTGATGGTCCTTTTTTTTCACTAAATGGAGAAAGCCTACCTGAAAATGCATCCAGTCCCAGGGAAATCAAAGCAAAAATGAAAAGACATGTGCCAGTGCATCAATCCCAGCACCCCCAAAGTCAGTACTATTCCTCAGTATTTCAGTGGCATGAACCCATTATGTTCCACTTCTATTTAAACTAATTTGAGTTAGTGTTTTGCTACTGTCAACTAGAAGAATTCAAACAACTGTTGCCCGAACACTGTCCCTATGCTGAGGTAACAAGAGCCGGGAAGAGGTCTGATGTCATCTGGTATAGGTATGAAAGATTTAAAATGTTTCCCTGAGCCAAAAAGAGTTCATAAGAGAAACCAAAGAATGTGCTAACTTTTCCCTCCTGTTGCCATTTCCTTTAAATAGCACTGCATCTTTCAAACTATATTCTGAGGTAGTAACATCCTAGTTTTTCTCATACACAGAAATGAAAGACTTAGTGTTTGCTGTGTGTTACACAGACATCAATGGTACCTGCCAATTCTTACTTAACAGCCTTTCCCTCTGAAATCCATGGATACGTTTGTTATGCATTTGCTTTTACAGTGAGGCATTCTAAGGTCTATTGTTTGACAAATAAGATATTACAACCCCAGTAATGGTCTCTAACATGAATAATAAGATTAGAGAAATATGCAATAAAAATAATAAAAGACAAATTATCCTCTATTTCTAGAAACTCAGCAATGAAAGACATTTATGTTCTCATCTGGACATTTAATAGCTAGAAAATATGAGTCAGTCATTTTGGATGCAAAATTCTGCCATAGCTTCATTCTGTTTGGCATCCTCGGTCTTAGTTTTTTACAGACAGGGAAGAAAAGATCCACTGTGGCAATGAAGAGTATTTCAAGGGTCCAGTGAACCTTAAGTGGAAAGCAGAGGAACTGTAGTGACATTTCTGATACAAGTTTGTGCTAGGGGCTTATTTGTTCATGATTTCTTTATGAATAGATAAAACATAAAACATCTACAAATTAGGATTGTTCATGGCCGAAAGGAAAGCAAGGGAAATGAGAGGCATTAGTAAGACTCACTTTATTGTCCACTGATGCTGGTCTCATGGATAATAATTTCTGCTAAGAAGGGTTATAAGATAATCCCTTTATCTAAAAATAGGACTTGGTTACTAAGCATATCATAATTCAATGACCAGAAAACAATGTCTTCCAGGCCTGAATGTTCTCCAATTATATTTTGAATCAGCTTACTTCCATTTGGAGGGGAAAATATAATAAACACCCATTTTCTACAAGGTACTATGGAATATACTGAGGTATTTATTAGCCCTTGTGCTCACATAAATAGGGAAAAATAGATTTCTCTCTCCCAGGTAATAGAAAAGGGGAAAACATCACATTTTCAAAAGAACAAATGCTGTACAAGAGGAAGTAGCATGAGGATAATGAAACTCTTTGGTGCTATGTTTAGTGAACTGTGGCTTAATGAACTATTGCTTTGGTGACCAAAAACCAAACAAAAACAGAACAAAAATCAATTTTCACTTTTGTATCTATAGCAGATTGTTTAGTAAATAAAAATTAGCATTCACATTTACATTTGGGGTTTGACTCCAAGTATGTGGTTTGTTTTCAGTTATTAGTTCTGCAAGGCTATACAGCTAAAAGAACAGAGACCCCCACCATCAGGCTGTTCCTGCCAGATGGGACACTGCTAGTCTCTCACAGTTAGGTGTCTGGAAAACACACATCTGTGCAGTCGAGTTTCCTGTGCATTTCTATCTCAGTCTGCACTTTCTTCTACCAAAAGAAGTAAGGTATGAAGCACATCCTGTTGCCGTGGCCATGCCCGGGCCCGTGCAGAATACAGAGGCTGCTGGCTGGGCTCTGTGGGCCATACTCACAGACAGGGTTCCTGGGAGTGTATTGAAACTTGTGGGATTCTCCTTAAGTGCAGAACAGCATGCATCATAGAGGAGCAACATCTGGGTAACAAAAGTTCAGGGAAGATCCAGACAGCTCCAACAGCCTGGCATGAAGGCATCTGATTGGAGTTGATGCAGATACACCCGGCCAATGTGTACTTCCACATAATGTACTTCAACTAACTGTGTAACAAAAGGATTGTAGTTTTCATTCCATATTAATTTCAGGAATCCCCAACTCATTTATTCATTCTCTCTTTCTTTCAGTATGTAAATTGATTGTTCACTCTTTGCCAAACACTGGGAAAAAATGGTGAATAAACCCAAAGAAATCACTGCTCTCACAGTAATTTCTGGAGTGTATTGGAAACTGTGGGATTCTGGTTTGTGGAGACAATCAACAATTATACAAAAATACATAGATAAAGGCTGTGAAGAAAAGATATTCCCATGAAGGGGAAAATGCTATAGACCATGACAAGCCTGGGGATTGAGGAATAAAAAATGGAATGTAGTAAAACAGAGAAGGGATCTGAGGATCGGCTGGGGGGTAGATTAACATTGAGAGAATGGGAAAGCAAGGAGGAAGAGGTGAGGGGCCTGGGAAACGCAGCTAGTTAGGTAGCAGAAGAGCCAAGTTAGCTGTCCTTGAGAATGTTTAAGTCATTTGCTAAGCCCAACAGGGACCTGTTCCAGTTGGTGATTTTGGAGTTTTTACCGAGTATTAAGGAGGCAGGACTATCTCAGTACAGAGACAAAAGCAGAGAATCAGTGTAGTGGGCTGTGGTAGTAACTGACAAGAGAAATAACAATTGTTTGGACTGTAATCTTAGTGATTGAGGTGGTCAAAGGAGCTGCATTTGGGATCTGCACAAAAGGTGGTGGTGCTCATGAATTATTAATGAATCTGATACCGGGTGTGAGGCAAGAGGAACAGCCCTATTTGGGTGAAATACTTTGTGGAATGATACCTTCTTAACGTTATGACTTCTAGATTTTCTTAAGCTTTGTTTGATTTTGTTCAGATTAATAGGCAAATGTAGAAGAATAAGATTAGGAAAACATTAAAAAATAAATTAATTAACTCATGTTTATGGAGTGGGGACACAGGGTTCAAGCTAAACCTATCTTGTTCTTCAAAACTTCACCTGTGTCATCATTTAGGAAGCCTTCCAGGTCGTCTAGCCATTCTGATATAAGTGTCTCTCTTATGTGCTTCAATAACACTCTGAATTTTATCTTTATTATAGCACTATTATAAATCAAGCCTGGTTGACTTTTCTCTGCCTCCCCTCAAACTGTAAGCAGGTAGAGGAACGATTGTGTCTTATAACCCCAGTAACCACTTAGGATGTCTGGAACCTTGTAGGTATCTAATTAAACTTTATAAGATAGGTAGTGTGATCATAATTTCAAAGAACAAAAGGATAACTGCTGTGTACACTGCTGGACATAATGGCTAGTATTCAAGTTTGGGGTAACAACCAAAGCAAATACTTTTTTAAGTTAACCAAAATCTGAAGTAAATGACATGAATTATAGCCTCAGTGTTAAAAAGAGAGTTTTAAATATTTAAATGAGTATTACACATTGGACTTCTCAGCCATACCTAGTATGTCATGAGCAATGTCAGTTCAGAAATAAAGGACACTACTGCATATACATTATAATAAAACCTCATCATAGAGGGAAGGACTCATTATACAACAGTGTTACCATAAGACTTGAGGTGGTGAGATATAGCAATTTCTTTCTCTTTTTTACCATGTGTTTAGCAAATCCCTTGAAATGTATTTAGATATATTTAGCAAAATCTTGAAAATCTTAAGATATGACTACGGTTTACAAAAGGATACTAGGTCTCTGAACCAATCAGAATACTTGGAGCTAAAGGATTTTTCATTTTTTTCATCCAATAGATTTTATTTTAAAAATAAAATCTACCGTGTGAAAAAGAATCAAGTGCCACTAAAGTATTAGGAGCTGTGGGGACTAGAAGATGAATCTGACATAGGTCTTGTCTTGATAAGTAAAATGAAAGACCATCAGTCTCTGATGCACATATCTCCAGATGTCACAGGATAACAAAACTAAATCCTTTTTGGTAGACAGTGAGTCATGCTTCCTTGGTGGAGATCTCAGAGCCTGACGGGGCACTAGCCTGACCCTATCTGCTGTTCCCAGTCATGCCCCATGAGGTGGCTGTTCCCATCCCTTCTCACAACTATTGTTGCCTTAAGCGTACCCCTCATCAGGGAAGATCCCAGCCACACAGCAATTTTCAAAGCCACTGTTGCTCCAAGTCTTCTTCTGGTTGCTCCAGTCCAATTCTTATAGGGTCTTCTGGGTTCATCATTAATCTAGATTGTACCCATTCCTTTTATTGCCTTGAGGCAAGCAGAAGTTCAGTCAACACTCACTTGGCTCTGAGTGAACTCCCTAAGGATATCCTTCCTGTTGCTATTCCTAAAAGCAGGTATAAAGAGGACTTAGAGATTGCCTCAAGCTCTTTTAGATAATATGTGTATCAGTAATATCACTAATATTTACTGAGAACTAAAGACAGGTGGGTCCCTGTCCCTTGCAGATACTTTCTCATGTATTCTATATAACAACTCTGGAAGGAAGATACAATTATTACATCCATTTTCCAGGTGAGTAAACAAGGCAGAGAAATTAAGTAGCCTGACCATCACCCTCCTCAGTTCCTACCACCAAAAAGGAGACACCTGTAAAATGAGCCCCATATGGAGCTCTGGCTCTCCCATTAGCTTCCTGTGATTTGCTGAGTCTAGTGATGACTGGAGTTGTGGTGATGAATAGTGGTAAGGCCAGTGTACATATTGTGGACTAAATATATTCTTTGGCTATCATTCTCTCCTTGGATAAGCAGTGAATGAGTTTGGGTCAGAGGCCAAGGTGGTTCCAGGAAATGAAAAATAATGCTGGGACAAGAACCGTCTCAGATCTTGACACCTAACTCTTGACCCATGCTGACATAAGTGTCCCTAAATTTTGGTTTATGATTTCCATTATTTGTTTTGATCTGAAACTGGTAAGAGATGTGGTATTGCCACTGGTTTGCCCTGAAAAAAATCATTCTTCACTTACCAGGGAAGTCCGCGCACATCTGAAGCTGTGTTGGTGGCGCCACTCAGTGTCATCACCTCCAGAGGCACTGACCCTGAGGCTGCCACCTCCTTCACTTCATGTGCATCAGCTCATTTACTCTTCATACAGACCTTATGAAGTTGACTGCACTGTATTATCAGTACAGTGATTTGCATGGCTGATGAATACATTACTCATTCCTTTATATCAGCATGAAGTGACTCGAGTGTCACGATGGGGAATATATTAGACAAATGGACTCTGGGATTTTATTTTATTTTGTCTTGGATTAGATAATTTTCTTAAAGGGAGGGATTCTAGCTCTTACTACAAACCTGCTCTTTGCTGGTCACTATCCTGTTTGCATATAGGTTCTTATTTCTACCAATCTTAGGATTCATTGTAAATATTCACTGAGAGTATTTTCTCACATATGCCTAAGAACATTTTTGCCTAAGAACACCTTGTGAAGTAGGTAGGAAGAAATCTATAAGGTGAAGGAAATAAAAACTGGCATGGGTACTTCATGTGTACAGAGCAGATGCTTAACAAAGAGAATTTTTTATGGCAAGCTGTTGCCCTGGCAGATATATAAAATTTATCACTATGAAAAGCAGTGATCCAGCAATGGACTAAGCATAAACCTTGTAAAGAAACGTTGTGAAAAAAAATTTGATAGGCAACAAAACCTTTTCATTCTCTGCCTACTCTGTTGGAGTTGATGCTGTTCATTGATGTGTATCAAGTAGGGACTAGGGGGCAATAAGTCCTTATAGTCAGAATCAGCCATGATGAGTACAGCCTTTGTCTCTGAAATACCCATGTTTTATGCAGTATTTTATAAAGATGAGTGGAACAGAATAGAGTAGAATGTAATAGAAAATGATGCAAAAGTGGATAATCAGAACCAGAACTATGAAAAAATAGAATATGCACATCACTGATTTGATGTAGAGTATTAAATGATGTTTATGTTTACTGTTTTATTGAAAGGAGGTCCTTCTGGAAAGAAAATAGGGCAAGAGATGTTTATTGACAGAAGACCGAGAACCTTATTAATCTGTCCACACTGACAAAACTTTCCTTCACCTCTGGGGGCCTTGAAACCCCTGGAAAAGAAAACATGAGAAAGACATGTTTATACTATATGTGTGCGTATTTTATATATGTATGTGTTTATATGTGATGTACTGTTTATGTAATCCCACATTTATACAGACATGTAAGGAGTCAGGAAAAGCTGTGCTATGGTATGTTAACAATCAACCCCCAAATCTTAGTGGTTTAGACCACAAAATTTGCATCTCACTTATCCTGTATGTCCCTTACAAATCAGCTGCAGCTCTCCATTGCATTATTTTACTCTAGATCCATGCTGAATGAAGTGTAGCCTGTATCTGGAATATTGCCTGTCTCATAACAGAATAAAAGAACATTGCAGACCTCATAAGAGATCCAAGAGCCTCTGCCCACATGTGTCAATTTTTTCCACACGTCATTGGTTGAAGCAAGTCATGCTCAAGCCTGACGTCATCATGGAATGAGTGTACATACACTCACATATACATATATATATATATATATATAGCAATGTTTTTAAATAATAATGCAGCTACCACAGTAGAGCAGCCCATTATAGTGACACAATGCTAATACAGTATTTGTTGGGGGACTCTTGGTATATAGTGAATGCGTTATAGTTTTCAGAACATAATTATACTAACAGGAACTGGTCTACATACTCAGATTTTTTTTTCTAGATGGTTGGGGAGATAGTGATAGATAAAAACAGCATGCTCTGTGGCTTTAACCTCATTTATTCTCACATTCTCTTTCTCTCCTGTCTGTCATATTTCCATTCATTCTATTAATGACAATGGGTCGCTATTCTGTATTATAAAGTCCATTCCCAATATTTTTCAATCACATGTCTGTTGAGAACCTACTCTGTGCCAGACGCACTGCCATGTGCTTGATGACACCTTGATTAGAAACTGTTGCTAAGTGATTTAAGGCCTGGAGGAAACAGAGTTTATTTCATTAAAAAAATCTATATATTGATTAAGCACTACAGTGGGTGAATGAAACTAGATCACAGTTTTGTGGATGAGTCAGACATGGTGGAGGAGAGTTTACAAAGTGCTTTGGAACATGGAGAAGAGAAGATGATTCTTGGGGAATGGGATAGTTACACAGCATTACAGATGAGATCTGTCCTGTCTTGAGAAAGATGAGTAGGATTTGGTTAAAAGTCAAGGAAGTTGTGGGGTGAAAGCCTTCAGCAAAGTAGTTAGCATACACAAAAACAGAGACACAGGATGATATGTAAAGCATGGTTGAGAAATAGGAGTTCTTTACAGTTGGGGTATAGAATTTGGGGAAATGATAGAGATAAGACTGGATGTATAGATTAAGAGAAATTTTGTAGTTGTTTCATAGAATTCATCATGTCTCGAGAAAGATCAGCCTACCTGAGCCTCTGCATTTGTCCCTGGCCCCTGACAGCAGAGCCTACCTCTTCTTTTACTCACCTTTCAGTTGAGCAATGTCCCAGACTGTCCAGGGTTTCCTTGCATCCATCACCTTTGGTTATTTGGGCTCCTGATCTTCTCCCTTTTCCATGTCTAAGATTTATAGCTAAGCCTCTTTGTTTTGTGGCTTACCCTACTTGCAGAGAGTGGGCTTGTTCCAGTGAGTGACCTAAAAGATTCTGTCCTCTAAATGTCATGTGTGGACTTCTGTATTTCTGTTCTACATATACCATTTTTCTGTTGTGCATAGATCTCTGAGTAAATGTGGTTAGAAAAATGAATTAATGAGTTATTTGCAGCATGAAATGCACCATGAATCATTATTTTTATGGTGTTCTACAAATACTCGACCCAAGGCATGAATGACTCAGCTGTGGCATAAGGACTGTGCTGCACAGACATTTCAGAGACAGACCAAAATGTAACCTGCCAGGAAAACCATCGCTGCTTCAGTTACTCTTTCATCAAAGCCAGTGGTATAGATATTGAAAAAGAACTTCCTCTGCATCACCTTTTTGAAGAGGTTGAATTGAATTTGAGGTTGGGATCACTGTGTATCAGTGGTTTGCTTTCCACTAGGAAGGAAGAATTTCTTCACACAGCTGCCTTCCAGGGTATTTTTTAATTTCATTCTTTTTCCTCATCCTTCTTTTTCTCCTTTATATCTGGGTTAGAGAATGGATAGTTTGGGTTTAGAACTGAAATGTTTCAAAATGACTTGAACCCTTATGTTGTGAAAATGTGACAATTTAGGTAAAAAAATATTAAGTGATAAGACAGATTTTACAAAAGCTGGTATGTAAAGTCAGGATTCTTGATTTTAATATAGTGCTTGTTTGGGCACAGCTTAAAATTGCCCCAATTAGGAGTAAGGAATGTTACCTGGAGCCAAACAATCTGAGGAAAGGGTATGTGTTACAGATGGTCTGGTGTTTATAAATTCTTAAGTCACTGTGTATTTCAACTATACTTATGTGTTGATTTCATTCCTTAGAAAGTTGAGTCATATAATTCAAGAGATAAAGTGTCCTCATGATATACATGTAGAGCACTCAACTTAAAAATTTATTTCTTTAATTTTTCATATTTTGATGCATTAATTTCAGTACTCAATCAATAGGAAAATAAAAATTTGATCAGGCTTTGAAACAGGGACTTGAATCTCAGTCAAGATTTGAACCCCAGATTTGTACCCATCTAACTGTAGTAATACAGTTGTGAAGAGGATCCAGGAGGGTTTGGATTGAACTAATTGGGGTCCAAATCTCTATCATGATGCTCTTGTTACTGAATTTCATCAGATGAAGACACCAGTGGTTGTAAACAGTATCCCAATTTTAGGGATACATTAAAGTGAAACAAGCCTATCTTAAAATCTAATATAGTACCTTTGTGCTTAGGGGTAAGTTAAGTAATAACCTCTTTGAACTTTAATTTCTCTATCTGTTAAGAAAGTGAATGACTAATAGTAACTTATTCAGGAAGATTTAAATATCTGCAGAAGTATTCTAAGAGTTTTATGAGAGAACATGTAAATATGTCCAGCCCTATTTTAGGGACTCAGTAAATGCCTCAGTTAGTTGAGATGGCTTTTTACATTTTATGTAAAAAATATTTCCTCCTAGGAATCAGAAATAAAAATGTAGTTTTGGCTGTATTTTCCATCGAAGAGAAAACAAAAATTTCTATCACATTAAAAACTGAGCAGACAGAAATAAAAACCAATTTCATTAGGTTACTGATAATAGGGAAGAAATAACCAAAGAAGGACTTACATACATAAGGGAATACTGAATGTTGTCATCCTAACTTTATATGAAGAGTTCATGGCCACCTGCTATTTCATACCGGTCTTTTTTAAGTTAAACATATGAAAAGGAGAACCCTGAATAAGTCAGCCTAATATTTTAATTTTCTTTATTTGAATGAATTTGTCTTTAATTTTTAAAATGTGTATCCTTCACATTTATAGGGAAAGGAATAAATTTTATGGGTACTTACTCTGCCATGAACTTGGAAATTTGTGTATTTACTTTAGTCATTCAAGTAAACCTACTGAAGAGGTTAAAGAGGATTCAAAGTTACTGTTGGCATTTTTAGTGTTTATGGTTCACAAGCTCAAAAACACAAATACCTGTTCAATGAAGTATTTTATATATTTGAATAAAATATGTATAATATGTAAACTTTTTAAAATTTTAGACTAAATATTTTAAAACTGGTGTGGCTTTATTTCCTATATCTGCCAGGTAAATATATGTGAGTATGTGGTTCACCTTCCAAAATTGTAGTATCTACTAGTGTTATAACAAGTTGTATTTCACTTATCTTTGTAAGAACACTAAAATAAAATAGCACCATTTGCCTGTCTCTTTTTTAGGTGTGCAAATTATTAAAAGATTTTTATTTTTCTATAAATAGTAATAATCACAACTTTAAAATGTCTTATGTATTTCATTAAATAAAGGTGTATATATCAGAATATATTATTTTTAATTATTTTTTCCAGGAGAATTGATTCAATGAAGTCTTTCTGCTAGTGATAGAAATTCTGATTAAATTTGAGTTGCTGTAAATCAAATCCTCTCTAATTTAGTTTGTGACTGTGCCACAATTTAATCTCTTTCCAATCTCTAAGTGGTAACTGAATTTTTTGCTAACCAAAAACCTTGACTCATTACCTACATTCCTAAATATTTCATGTATTTCCTTTAAAAGGCAAACAACTTTCTTTTAAATGAAAAATAGCCCATCGTATTTTACATTCTGTGTCTTCTGCTTGAAGACACATTTCCTTGGATAAGTGTTTTGAGTCTGATCTTTCTTGGTGTATAAAGTCTAAGCCTAGAATTATGACTAATCAATAAATAGTCAGAACCAATGTATTAATCCCCAAAAATGTTGGGCTTAATCATCATGCATTTTACTTTGAAGAATTTCAGATGAGTCCATAGCCTTTAAAACCTGTTAGAACCAGACTCCCTGTTTTTGTTTGTTCTAGTAGAAATGTAACGTGAGCTACATATATAGTTTTAAGTTTCCTGCTACTAATGTTAAAACAGGTGAAATTACTTTTTATAATTCATTTTTTAGCCCCATATGTCAAATATTATTTCAGATTTTAAGGAATATAAAAAATATCCATGAGATATTTAACATTTTAAAACTGTTTTCAAAATTTGGTGTATATTTTAAACCTACAGCATATCTCCATTAAAACTATTTAGTGTCTCCATTGCACTAGCCTTTTTTGCAGTGTTTAGTAGCCATATATGGCTAGCTATATTGGACAACTCAAATCTAAATGGTTATTTGTGGAAAATTTCTTGGCAAGCTGTACTTTTGATTCAAGGGAACTTTAGTTTCACTTTTTAATTGGGGTCAGTTGTCTAGAGTGATCACAGTGTAATCCACAGTATCTGCAGTTCTGCTTGTAGAGAGAAGCCCACGTGCCTAGTTGTGTTGTTTCTCCTTATTTCAGACTAAGATAAAACTGTAATAATCTCTACCAGAATTACCTTTCTTCGTTACATGTCATTTTCAATAATATAATGTTTTATAAAGAAAAGAATAAAATTAGGTTCTGAGATGTTGTGCTTTTGCCTTCCAAATAATAATAAGAAATTACTACTTAGGCTAAGGTAAAACTTAGATAGTCAAAATTTTGTTCATTATACTTGAAGATGTTATAGTACTTTCTTTTCTCACTCTATCAATTGATTGTATTTTAATCATTTTTTTGTACTAAGATTTGTGTTTTCTTAAAAATTTTCTGAATCCCAAAATATATTTTATAAAAAGATAACCAAAGGAGTTGATATATATTTCCAGTTTAACATCCAACATGTGTGAAAGTACATGCTTTTGAGCATTCCTTCAGAGTTAGATTTAGCAAATACACATCTAAATGTTAATAGCTCTGGCTAGGGAAAACATTCCAATTAAATAAATTTAAATTAACTTATGAGATAGATGTAAATAATTCTTTTCATGACTTTGCTAATAGCTCTTTTTTCACTAAAACAAAAATGATCTTCAATTTATTTACATTAACTTGGGACATATTAGATTAAAATAATATTTAATGATTTATTTGGTTGTGTGGGTAATAATTTCAAAAACTAATTTTTACCTTCAATATCTCCTAAACACTCATTCATTATTTTCTTCTATGGCTGCTACTCATTTTATTTTTTTTGATCTTCCAGTATACATCTTGAATTCCCTAGGCCCAATATCTATACTTGTAGTGTCCATGTCTAAGATTCATTCTCTGTTCTAATATTTTGCTTTGTCACCATTTATATAACTATGTGAGTTGCATCTTCCTTCTGTTTTGTACCAGCCTGTAACAGGGATAGATTTTTATTTGCTATTTTAAACTCAAAGCCACAGGTTGTATTCTAGAGCAAAAACTAGAGGACTCCTTGCTAATCTATTTATATACCTCAGGACAGGGGAAGAGATTACCCAAGGGGTTTAGATTTTGAGGAAGTAAAGTGAGTTACTCCTTACTTTTTAGGCTACCTTTATTGCACATTTTCCCCCATGCCTTCAGCTCTTTTATTTTTTAATAAGATACAGTATGAATCTGATTCTCTGAATTTTGAAGAGCTATTGATACTGTTATAGAGTTTAGTTTTTAAAATTTCCTTGTACTAAGAAGTTTCTTCTTTGGGGACATTAAAGGAGTAATTTCTTAATGCCTCCTAAGTTGCAGTATTTGACATAAATGTTCAGATTTAATCTTCAAGTGAGATTCAACATTTAGATTCACAAAGCACTGATACATAAATCCTTAAAGTTAATAATTTTATTTCATTCTTACTCATAATGAATTAAGATGTTAAGTGTGGGAATCCATTATCTTTTGGCCTAATTAGACACACACCTAGCCTATGGTTATTCCAAGGTATTTATTCAAACAAATGGAAAGGCTTGTTTACAAAAATGGTTGTACATGTTATCCAAGGAGTTTAGATTTTAAGGAAGTGGGTACTTCCTACTGTTTAGGTTACATTTATTGTACAGTTTTCCCATACCTTCAAAGCTCTCTTTATTTTTCATTGAAATTCTGTATGAATCTGATTCTCTAGATTTTGAAGAGCTCTTGATAGTTATACACCTTCATTTTTAAAATTTCATAGCTTTAGTTGTAATAGCTAAAAACTGGATAAAAACAGATACTCACTAATAAGAGATGGATAAACAAACTGGTATATACATACAATAGAAAACTACTTAGCAATATAGAGAAAAATGAAGTACTGATACACACAAAAACCTGGATGTCTCTTCAACTTTATGTTGAATGAAAGAAGATACATATTGTATGATTCCATCTTTATGGATTTCTAGAATAGGCAACACTAATCTGGGTGATAGTAAATTAGAAGAGTTGTTGCCTGTTAGATTTGAGAATTAATTACATTACAAGGGAAAATGAGAACTTTCTGGAAAAAGGAAGATGTTCTATATGTTGATTGGGATGTTGGTTACAAGGATGTATACAATTGCTAACACTTATCCAATTGTACACTTAATGTTTGTGCATTTTTCTCTGTGTGAATTTTGTGTTGATTTTCAAAACAGAATGTAGATGTTAACAAGTTTACAAAAATAAAAGGAAAATGTTAGCCAGCCAAAAGGGAGGAAAGTAAAAAGGATGTAAAGGTAAAGGCAGACATAGAAGCACTTGTAGTTTACATCTTGCATAGCAGGGCAAGGAGATACTGACTCTGTATTTAGATTTATAAAAATAATATTATCAAAAATTGTGAAAAGAATGAATAGCGTAAGTTGTTAAGAAAACAATATTTTATTGGATTGGGAGCCATAATGTGACCTAAAATAAGGAAAGGGTAAAAGAGGTTGCTTATTGGGAATGGAACAGAATGGAATGGTGAAGGAAGGCATGGGTAATTGCTTGAGTGAACAAGGCTCTTCACATAGATCTTTGATGGAAATAAAATTTTGAAACATGATTTCCATCTTGTTCTAGGGATAACATTCAGAAGCTTTACCTTTCCTGGTCTGGAGCCCACCTACTCCTCCAGCCTCATCTTTTGTCAGCCTTCCCTCTTCCTTATACTCCTCCTCCATCCACAGTCTTCAGGTTGCCAGAATGATGATTCTGTTTTCTTCGGGGCTATTGTACATGCTGTTTCCTCCATTTCAAACACTTTTCCACAACCTTGTGGTTCACACTTAGGTCTCATGCTTGTTTGCTCCAGGATTTTTTTGCCTTGTTTTGTGTTCTCTAACTTTTTATCTGTATGTATCTCCCATAAGCTTCATAGTATAGATTTTGAAAAATAACTGTAAACAGAAAATAATCATAAGCAGGAACCCTAAGTGTGTCCTCTTGAAGGTTGCATCCTCAACAAGTAGCACAGTGGCCCAGAGTGTAGTTAATTTCCAGGGACATATTTTAAATGAATCAACAGTTTGAATTGTTAAAATAGTGGCATGAACTTAAGAAGTTATATAACCATTGACTCCTAGGTCTTTTGCTGTGTGTAGGCAACTCAAAAGATGATAGATCAATGGATACAAATTCTTGAAGTAAGATTTCTGAGGATACAGAGTAAAGGCAGTGATTGTCAGAGTCTACTTTCTGAAAATGAGTTATATCTACTACTACCAGGTCAGTAATCCAGTGCTGACCTGGTCAGACCTTGAAGGATCCAAGAATTCCTTGCCTGTTCTGTGTATTAGCAGCTTCCTCCCTGTTAACTGCTTTCCAGTTAAATCAAAACCCAGAGACAAAATACAAGTGACTATCTATATACAACACGAAGCTTTTACATAGTCTTCTATTTATTAATGACTGAAAGTTCCTTTTTTAAAAAAATGTTAGAATGCACTTAGAAATTCTGTTATATAAAATACTATGTAGTACTGAAAAATCAACACAAAACAAAACTTCAAGTCAGCTAAATGTATATTCACATTGGAAAATACTCAGTATTTACCTGCTTATTGCCCTTCTTATAAATTGTTGACAAAGAAGGACACAAATATTTCTCATTATGAAACAATGTGTGATTTCAACTGCCCTACTCTGAAACAAACTTTAGAACTGATTACAGGAAGTTAAGTATTTATAGGCCATTGTTTCATACAAAGAAAGGATTACTTGAATCAATTACTAATATATACAGTTTCTGTTTCTGTTATAAAATCTTTACTCTCAATCTATTTGTAAATTATTTCGTTGGTTGGATAAATATAAATGTACTCATAAAATACCTACTTTTTTCTGTAATTTATTCTTAAAGCTTATTGGAGCTGTCATCAAAAAAGTTAGTATATCTAATTGGAAAACAGAGGATGCATCATCTGGAACTAAAAACTTCAAAATTTAGAATAAAGCATACTTTTCCAAAAATCTACATATTCATTGAAATACCGAACTGTGTTTGTTATTCAAAATAACACTCATAAAAATGATCTTACTAAAAATAATACTCATAAAACCTATCTGCCTGTCTATTAACTTACAAATCTGTAAGTTAAGTTAAAATGCTTATATTGAGCAAAACATTTTCAGAAAAATAAAATCAATTCTCTGACAATTATGGCAAAATTATCTTTCCAGATCCTACATCCAAATTTTAAATAATTTCTCTCTATATGTGTCTATGTCGATACATGTATGTAAGCATGTCTACATAGACATTAAAGTATGAGGAACACATTTCAGGTTACATAAGATAATTATATCCTTTCTCAGTGGACCCAAAACAAGTCTCATCTGTTTAGCTTTGATATTAGTCAATATTTGAAACTGTATCTGGGCTACATTAATATAAGGTGTTAGTTATTGAAGACTTATGTCTGAAGAACAATGAAGAAGTTGAATTTCTCATTCTTATACAGGTAAATACTTTTTCCTTTGGTAGATGCAATTTGCTTTCTCCCATTGGATTCATATGTGAAGGAATTTTTCTGATGTTTTATTGAATGTAAAAATATTAGTACTCTTTGCAAAAGTCATTTAGCTTTGCTCTTTTGAATCTCCATTTTATTTTTAATCAAATTAATATGTATGTCTAATTTAAAGGTTGGTAGTTTTACAAGGTTTATGACAAATGTAGCAGTAAGTACTCTGCTCCTTTTCTCCTCACAGCCATCCTCTTATTCTTTATTTAGGGTAACCACTTCCAACATTTTTAGCTGCTTTTTTCTCAGACCTTCCTCTGTGTTTCTAAATAGCTTTGTTTCTTCATGTTTCTGTTTTGTGTAATGTCTTCTGATTTCCTACTATGCAAAATGGGAATAATTTTTAAAATGTCTTTTCCTCCACCTTTTCAGTTGCTTATGTACATTCTCAGTTAAATCAGTACTTAGTGCTTTTCCTTGCCAATAACCCTCTTGCAAACATGGTGAACGTTCCTGAAACCCACAGGACTTTATGTAAGAAGTGCAGCAAGCAGCAACCACAGAAAGTGACACAGTGCAAGGAGGGCAAGAAGTCTCTGTGTGCCCAGGGAAAGCAGCGGTGTAACAGGAAGCAGAGAGGGTAGGCTGGGCAGACTAAGCCAATTTTCTGGAAAAGGGTAAAAAAACTACAAAGAGATTGTTCTGAGGCTTGAAGGTGTTGATTCTAACTGCAGATCTAAGAAACTGCTGGCTATTAAGAGATGCAAACACTTTAAACTGGGAGGAGAAATGAGAAAGGGCCAAGAGATACAATGCAAAGCTTTATGTTTTATTTTATTATGGAGATGGTAAAATCTTGAGTTTATGTTCATTCAAAAAAAGGTCAACATTTAATACTAAAATTATGACTATGAAAATATTATTCATTATTGATAACATTTCTTAGCAGTGTTTTATTTTATGTGGAGCTAATAAATGACTCACTTTCTCTGTCCTTTTTTTTTATTATTCATTCTAAACTCCCTATCAGAAATGTAAACTTGACAATAATTTCATAAAAATCAGGTTTCTGTCATGTTTCTGTTTCTGTTTTTGTTTTCTTGGAGACATTCCCCATACAGCTGTGTTATAGCTGCCCATCCTCTTGTTCTGATCTGGATTAGTTGCTGTGTGATTCTGCTGGACATCTGTCATGCGTAAATCCCTCCACTGACATGCTGAAAATTCCCTTTGCTTCCTTCTTGTCTTGGGTTCCCACCTGTCTGATCTCATGCCTTCCCCTTTCTTAGTTTCCTCTCATTTTAGACAGGTTTATCTTATAACTTCCAGAAAAGATTATAGATTTTGAAGTACATTTTTGAGATTTTATGTGGTGTACAACTGTTCTTATTCTGATATCACATTTGATTGAAGTTTGGCTTGGTATAAAAATAATAGATGCAAAATATTTGTCCCCCAAATTTTGAAGCCATTTCTTTTGGCGTTCAGTTGTTGCGAAGTATGATGCTATTCTGTTATCTCACATTTTGGTTTTGGACTGCTTTTTTATTGTTTTGTTGTTTTCTCAGATTAAAACTGTTAGGGATTTCTCTTTGTCCTCAGTGTTCTGAAATTTTACATTGATGTGCCTTAAGCTGGATTGTTTATTGTGAAATTAATTGTGAAATAATTAGTAAACCCTTTCTATCTGGTGACTCATATACTTCAGCTCTAGTGTATTTTCTGAAACATTTTCCTTGATGATTCTCCTGGTATTCTGTTTTGCATTTCTGGAGCTTCTCTAATATGGATATTAAACCAACTTGGTAGATCTTATGATTTTTCTTAGCATTTCTTTCTGATTTCCATCTTTTTCTCTTTCTTGTTACCACTTTGTGAGATTTCTTCAACTTTATCTTACATCTCCTTTATTGGATATATTATTTCTGCTCTTATTTTTAATTTCTACAATATTTTTTTTATAATACCCTGTTCTTGTTTCATGTTTGCCTATATCCCTTATTGATTACAGTTTTCTAAACTTTTCTTCTGTTCTGGGCATTTTGCCTTTTTTCTTGTTTCCTTGGTCCCTGTCTTGATTGTCCATTCACACTTGCACATGAGGCAAAGTCACCTGATATTCATGGGTAGAACTTGTTGATTGGTAATCTTCACTCTGTTACCACTTAGTCATTCTTAATCATTTTATTTCTAATATACATTGAACTCTATAGCTTTATCTGTCTGTATATACCAAACTACCAGTCACTGTAAATATTTTACCTTGTGTTTGTCAATTTGCTGAGAAGGAATATTCTGAATGCCTTCCTACTAGGCTGTGACATTCTTAGAACTGAGCAGGGCAGGGTGGTTGGGGTGCATGGTAAGGGTGGGAGATTACTTTTCAGTATATAGAGATTCACTAGACATTTGCTTAGTCCCTGTTTTCTCTATGATACCCTAGCTCTTGCTTCTCCCTGGTATCATTTATACCTTAATTCAACTTTTTAGGAGACTGAACATCCATTCTTTTACCTGGTGAAAGAGGTGTAGTCATCAGGTTGCACAGAAGATTGGCTCTACGGGCCTAAATGCTTCTTAGATGGTCAATCAACCATCCTTCTTAGGCCCACCCTTGCTACTCGCTTCTCAAATACAAAAATGCCCTGTATTCCTACATTTGTCTGGTTTCTATCAAGTGAATTTGCCTGTTTTTTGGCAGTAACTCCTTATTACCCCTTCTTGGCACTGAACTTTCAACATTCTCGGCTCTGTTAAGTCAGCTATCCCACACTCCTCTGCATCTTCAGCAGTCACAATTTTCACTTTCTCTGCCTCCCTCACTCCTTTCCCTGACACTGTCACCATTCTTATTCTTGTTGCTCTCCAAAGTTTATGCTTTTTTAAGCCTCTTTTTTTTTTGTCACTTTTATGTCATTATAGGAGGAAGTGGAGGTTAACTTATTTAACTAGGAGTCTTAAAGATTTTAAGAAATTGGATTTCATATCTTTTCAATATACTCATGAACTGGATCTATCTTGAGTGTACATCTGCCTCTCTACCTTCTGTGTGGTAGCTAACAATCCTAGTGTTACCAAACAATATCCTGAGTGCATAAAGATAAACAGCTGGACTCGATACAAAGTCAGCTTCAGTTTCAGTGGGGGCACATTTGTAGTGAAAAGTAGGGAGTAGGCATAGAAGAATGTTGGAGCAGGGGACACATGTCTTCCAAGAAGACTTGCAGAGCATATATTCTTTTTTTCCTATCTAATGTTCTTTATAGTAACAGAAAGCATTGTGAGGCAAACAGTGTTTGTACTTAATGAGAGTTACATGGGAGATGCCTTCCCAACTCTGTATACATTCATTCACTAGTACTAACTAAGCACTAGTGTGATCCAGGCACTGTTGTAAGTAGTGCGATACAGTAGAAAATAAAATGGACAAAAATCCATATGCCTTCATGGGACTTAAACTTATATATGTTCCTTGTAACTATACAGTGAATTCTGGACATTTGAGAGAAATGCCAACTTTTTTGAAAGTTTGTATTCACTTAATGTGTACCACTGGAGCATATATATTACTTATAAAATAAACATGTAACAAGTCAAGAGCTACAATCATCTGAAGACCTGGCTTGGGGTGGCTTCCAAGATGTTTCATTCTCAAGGTGCTAGTTTTTGCAAAAGGCCTTTGTTCTTCCTCATCTGGGCCTCTTCATGCTTGAGTGTCCTTACGACATGGTAGTGGGAGAAGATACACAGTGGTATGAATTCAGGAGGCAAGAGTCACAGCAGGTCATACTGAAAGTTGGCTACTTACTGGTTCTCTCTCAATTATTAGGTTATCTCTGTCTTTGTCTGTCATGGCTGCTATAATGGAATACTGTACTCTGGGTTTCTTAGAAGCAACAGAATGTTGCTTACAGTTTTGGAGGCTGGGAAGTCCATGATCAAGATACCAGCGGATTTGGTGTCTGGTGAGGAACTGTTTCCTGGTTCACAGGTGGCCATCTCTGTGCTGCATTCTCACATGGCAGAATGAGCAAGGGGACCCTTTGGGACTCTTTCATAAGAGCTCTCACAAACATTCAGGCGTGAGTGGCTCAGATGGGTGCACTTAGATGCACTAAATCTTATGGTGTTACTTGTGATGAATCAAAATTAAAAATACTAGTTTCTTGGGAGCTATTTATAAAGCTTAGTTTAACCCAGCAACCTATATAATTTGGTATAACATAATTCAATCATTGGCTAATGAAGGACTCTATAAACAAGTTAAACTTAAAATTACCTATTCAGATGTTAATAAAGTACACCTACATTATGGACGTCTGGTGTTTCATCTGGGTAGGCCAGATCATCAGGTGATACCAGAATAGACACTTCTGTTTGGAAGAGCCAGTACTTTGAACTGAATAGAATGTTTTTTAGGTGTGTTTTCTTATTTAACAAAGTGGTCATTAGAAATATGGGATCATCAAGAATATCAGAGACCACCAAGTAAAGTGAAATTAAAGGAGGACATAGAGGATCTTGATTTTTTTTCTTCAATATACCTTTGTATTTTTCATACTAATACTACTAGTAGTCATAATTCTGCATGAAATATTGTTTCAGGATGATGGGATATTGGCCTCTCCCTTGCTGAGAAATAGTTGCTGTAATCATGACTGCCTTAAAAATTGGTGAAGATTTACTATTCCCTACATCACACTGTTAGAGCTACAGGTGTGCTCTTGGAAATTTTAATATCCCCTAAATGCAAACTTTTTTTTAAAGAAAGTTGTAATTGTAATTTTAAGTCCACTGAAAACCAATATAATTAGGGTACAACATATTCTGTCTTGCAGTAGATTTTAGAAACATGCAAATGAGACACACTATTTTCCATGGTCATTTGATTTTCATTTGGGTGTTTCGAATTTAATGAGATTTTCCTCAAGCTGATGCCATGTTTTATTGTGGAAGAAGTTCTTTTTTTCTTTTCACAAGCACAGTTGTCAATTGCAAATACATGTTGATATTTTGTGATGAGGAAGAATCCCTAGTTCAATGTAGTTTTTTTTTCTCCCTCTTGCTAGGACAAAATGAATTCTTCCAGTCATATCATAGCCTATGGATACATTATTTCTATGGCAGGAATGCATTGCCAAAAAGAAATCATCAAGCTTTTTATGAAACTCAAACAGTTCATGTAGGTAGGAAGTGTAAGACTTACTGCCATATGCTCTTCTAATCCTGTAGTTCTCCACATTAAATTAGTTGAAATTTTAACATGTATCCTCTATACCTTTGTAGCAGAACTTTTTGGAAAACTGAAAAGGATACTGGAGATTAAAGGGGAGATATTTTTGTGTACCTTCCTGTGGGGATTTAAAATGGGACTATTGAATCCTGAACTATGTTTCCATAGAAATTGGTTTAATAGGTGTTCTGTGGATAAAAAAATCTGTGATTATGTATATTCAGGAAATCATAAATCTGTAAACAAAGTTAAACAGTCTCCCTGACTGCAGGTGGTCATCTAACACATGATCATCATGCATCACCAAGAAGGAGTATTTTATGTGACTCCCCAGCTGCAGGGAGCTCTTCCCTCCAGGAGAATGTCATGAGGTCTGTGTCTACCGAACAAATTCTGGGAAACACCTTTCTACGTTATCTCTCATTTATTGCAAACCAAAATTTACCATGGTTCTTGACATTTTGATCAAGGTGTGACCTCTAAAAAGTGCATCATATGGGCCACCATGCAGTTTTCATCAGTGCCAATTCCAAAGAAAAGGCAATATTTGATATGTTAATTAGTGATGAAGCTGAATATAAGATGCCTAAGTCTAAAATTAGTTTTAATTACTTCTATGTATAAGACACTGAGTACACTTAGCTCACCGCCTAAGCTAAAGTTAAATGCATTGAGATTTTGAATTCCCTTTTATAGGCTCCATGCTTCAGTAACATTTAAAATATTTATGGAACAAATCAAACTGGGCTTATTTACTCTGTGCTAGGCCATGGACTAAGAGCTTTATGAACATGAACTCATAAATGGTGATGACACTGTGGCTTAAAGAAGCTCGGTAAACTGGTCCAGTGTCCCACTTCTGGTAACATAGTAATGCAAGGAATCAAACCCAGTCCAGCCTAGCTTCATACAAGCTCCTACCTACCTACCTCCTGGCAAATATGGGCAGGGATAGAATGCAAGTAATTAGTTGTTAAGTCTGCTTAAAGAAAGAGTATCTTTATTTATGTGAAAATAATGGGATCTAAACTGAATTTTTAAAAAGATGTTGTTAATTAGAATGTAACATGTAGTCACTCAGAATTATCTCTGAGGATGACATTGGCTTTAGGTGTTGGCTATCAGAGAGTAAATGCCCCTGAAGAATTAGATTGAGATGATAGAAAAGATATATTTCTAAACAAATTGTCTTAAGCATATGAAAGTATATTTTAGCAGAGATTTTGTTAGTTTTTTTTTAAACTTGTCAAGTTAGCATTTCTTGGAGAGGTATTATAGTGGAAAGGGTCTTAGACATTTTTAATCTCCATTTTGTCACTTACTAGAGGCTGTTTTAGGCAAGTGTTTTTTTGTTTTGTTTTGTTTTTACCTCTTTGGAGCCTGAGTTTCCTTCAGTAAAGTGGGTATAGTAGTATGTATTTTATAGGATTGCTGTAAATGGTAAGTGAAAGAACTTAAAAAAGCATATAACATAGGGCAAAGAGCCAATATCAAATAAATAATATTTTCCTTCCCCTTTTCCCTATGTTAGTAATATTTAAAATTTTTATTATTGAAATTAACTTATTTGATATATATATATATATATACATTTAAAACACAAGGTAAAATATCTGGGACCTTCTACAACTGCATGGCATCCTCCTGAAAAACTAATTTATAGTTTGGAGATCTTTGAAGCTTTGCTAAGAATTGTCTTAAAAGTCCTTTTTTACTTGATTCTAAGACTGATATTTTTCCTCATTTAGCATTTCAGAAATGGCCAGAAAAGCTGTTCACTCATTAATTCATTAGTGAGACTTGTGATCAGTGTCATCTTAGAATCAAAGAAATACAGTAGAAAACATAATGGGTAATGAAGCCAAAAGTGTTGTAATTTATCATGTATACAGCTGTTATTTTCTCCATTTTATTGAAAAACTCAAGTTCAAAAAGGCTGCCAAGCAATGGGTAGAGAGAGGACTTCTGATTGCATTTGTCGAAGAAGGTCATCTTTACTTAATGTTTAACACTAGCCCTTAACTCTACAAAGAATAAATCCAAATGGACCAAATTGGAAATAAGGTACATGCACAGTAGATCAGAAAAACCTTTTTTTTTTTTTTTGGTATGTGTAATATTTTTAAATCTTGACATGAACCAAAGAAGGATCATGAAATATATTTCTCAAAGGCCTTTAGAAATGGGTAATTTGCAGGGTAGACCATTTAGAGAGGCAGTTGGTCTTCAATGATTAGTGTGATATTATAACTTTTGTTAAGTAAAAAGTTGTAGTAAATCCACAGTGCATTCATATCACTAAGGTGGCTCAATATTGGTAGCAGTGTGTAAAGGAAAATCTGGCCATTGGAGAAAAGTAGGCATCCATATTGGATGGTAAATGCCAACGCAAACCTATCTGTTACTTTGTTCTGTAAATGTACATTTACAAAATATAAGAGTCAAAGCTTCCTTTTCCCTGTGTCATGTATAGACAAACACAGGCTAATGAAATAGCCAAGGAGGATTTTAGCCTCTCAGAATGAAATATCTGAAGAATAATGATATACATTCTGCCTTGAAGGCTGTAATCAATCTTTATTGAAAAGAATCTAGAATGAAGACATGCAGGGTTTTTTTGACAATCCTACCTCATTATATTTTGCATTTATCTGCCATCTTCTTACCTCTTTTGGTCATTGGGGGTTATGGTATTTACTTAGAGTGATTTTTTTTTTGTTTTTACAAAGGAAGATAAATGAACCTACAATATTAAATCACATCCTTGTTTCTTCATTTTATTTGGATACCTATAAAGATTCAATGTTGAATATCTTTCAAAACTTAAGTAAAACACTAGGCTCGGAAAGGCTAATGGCTTAAAGCATTTGTTCACTCTTTGGAAAAAGAACACTTTGATTTTTAACTGCAACTTTATGACCAAGTCTGCAACACACCTTAATATTTTTTATACTAAAGTTTGTGTAAACATGACTGATTGTGTGTGTGTGTGTGTGTGTGTGTGTGTGTGTGTATGTGTGTTGTGTATAAAGAAATTTTTGAGAAAATGGACATTCTAAGTTTAAGGTCTGATTTTAAATACTGATCATATTAATACATTTTGCATAAAGTATGACCTTAATGTCTGTTTTCCTTTCATTCATGCCCCCAGATGACTTTCTAGCTAGGACACCACTGGAGCAGGGCTGTTGGAAAAAAAAATGAGAGCTCCTCTCCCATTACACAGCACAGTGCTTCCGGATATTTCCTATTTTGAGCAGCTGTAGGATCTGACTGACACAGCAGGATGCCTCAGAATATCTTTATGTAGGAGAACTCTCTCTCTCATTCCTTCTCTCTTTTTTTAATCTTTTCTACATTCCCAAAAAATCAAAACAGGAGTTGCAGAGTTTGTGTTTTTCTAAAAATTTAACCTTAGAAAAAAAATTTTATTTGCATTCTGCCACAATGAAGTACATCCAGATTCTAATCTTCCTTTTGCCCATAGAGACACAAAAAGATGAATATAAAATAAACCTGTTATGTAAAGAATAATGTTAAATGTGAAAAGATAAAATCAATATATTCCCAACTCTGACAACTCTACTTTATTCAACTCCAGTCCCTCTTACATAATTTTATAAGTACTGAGTATATGTGGTGCTTATACACGTAGCTATCTTAAACAGATATACAGCCATGATATTTATGGTAATAAAACTGATAAAAATTTAAAATTATCAATTGCTCCATTACCTGAATACAAACACTCACAAAATGAAAAATCTAAAGTAAATTTATTAGGTTTTCTCCTCTGTCCTGAACCTAGAGCTGATTAACTAAAATCTAAGAGACAATGTGTCTTCCAAAAACTCATGTATAATGTTTGTTGTAATTAAAAATCATTAGTTTTTGTTTAGTTTAACCTCTTGGCAAAGTCATGGTAATCTTTCTGTGTGTTATTTTTGTTCAAAGGTTCTTCCTTGCTCAGAAACCTTTGACAGCTCCCATGCCTTAATGACAGTTTTAATTTTTTGTTTGGTATTCAAGGCCTTACCAAAACCCATCCTGTTAGCTTTTCTTCATCCTTTCATCCTGCTTCCTAAGCTCACCAAGCTCTCCGACTTTCCTCAAAGTGTGATGCTTTCAGTGTCTTTGAAATGCCCCCCTCATCACTTTCCTGCTCAGCAAATTCTGATTATTCTCAAAGCTCGGCTCAGATTTCCCCTCTAGTGAAGAGTTCTTGTACACTTTCTTCTGTTTCTGGACCGAATTACCTTCCCCTCTGCATTCCTCCACTGCTTTATGCATGTGAAAAGTGTGGCGTATGTTACACTATTATTATAGGATACTTGTTTTTCTGTTTATGTTTTAGTCTGTTGGAGAGAAAATACAATACATTGTTTATCTTTCCATCACTAGAACCTGGCATGGTAAAAGAGGTAAATAAATGAAGTAAATTATAGATTTATATATGGTTGTCAATAACCATTTTAATAAATGAGAGATAAAATATCCAAAATGTCTTCCATTTTATAGGAGTGTATTAATCTTAATGTTTAAGTGGATGGGCTCCTTGGATAGTTGGTATTTCTAGTAGTCTCTATATTCCTAAAGAAATTTACATTGCTACCATGTTTAATGATAGCTTTAATTCCACTGGTGGGCTTCTTAAAAGTTCCTTTTAAAATTAATTTAGCTAAAATATATCATGCCATATTCTCTGACCTGATTGTTCTAAAGGTCCTATTTCCATAAGATCTTCCAGCAGAAGTAATTTAGGACTGATGCCTCTCCAAAAGCCTTTTGTATAGTTGACGGCACTGAAGTGGAGCCAGAAAAAGGTAAAGAATGAGGCTAACTACCCCTTTGCCAAAGAACCAGACGGACAGGCTGAGAAGTGACTTCCCTTTGACTAAAGAAAATCACATTCCACTAGAGGCAACACATTTTCAGGTTGGTGATCGCCCATCTTTATATCCAGGAGAGTGATTTACTGGAAGGAGAATAGCCTTTCAGAGAAGTAAACTTTTGTCCAAGTTTGGACTGAACAATCCAGACCTATCTTGCCCATCTTGAAGTAGGGCAATTAAAGCTCTTTTGGTCTGTAAGAGAAAAATTCCCAGGGAATTTTAAAATGCCTTTTTCTTGTGAAATATGACAGTTTGCAGAAACCTTTTCTTCTTCCATTTACTCTTTCAGTGAGGAAACTTATCTTCTTGACAAAAATTGTATTCAGAAGCAGCTGCAGCCATTTCCCCTTAGGCAGCATTCTGGGGAATATTTGAGGGAATAACACCCTGAAGATAAATGCGTTCCTCAGTAGCCTCAGGCATAAGAAATAATGGCGGTCCCTTTATTTTTTATTCTCTGAGTATTTCTGTGAATTAGCTGGTTAGCCCAAGTCAAAAACCAACAAAACTTTAGGATTAGGAGTAGTTGCCAATCAGCAGTATTTCTTATCCTAGTTAGTTTTGGGTGTGCGTGGCCGGGCTGGGGCTGGGGGGTCTGGCTGGTTAAGGTTCTTTACTCTGTTTCCAGGTTCCGGGCAGTCTGAGTGGTGCCCTTTTATGATCTGGAGTGAGGCTGAGAAGCTGAATGAATTTGTACCATATAAATCTGTCCTTTTCAGGAAATCCCTCTTTTCAGTCTCAGGTTGCAGATCTTGGATCAATAGTAACTATTATTAAAGTCCTTTCTGAAATTGTACTTAGGTGCTCAGATTTCTCTTCATAATGTGCTGGGATTCTCCTGTTCATTGTACCCCACTTTCCCCCACTTTCCCCTGCTTTCCACACAGACATTTTCTTCTCTCTCTCATTGCCCACTCCTGCCTTCAGGAATCTCCTTGTCCATAGATTTAAGTTTCTCCCAATATTCATTTTCATCCTTTACCTCTAATTAGCCCACAAAGGTCCATAAAATAAATAGTATTTTATCAGGTAAGAATTAGTAAGTATATACTTCTTTCCATAATTTCTTGGTGACAAATATGAAATCAGTGTGTTTTTAATTTTCATTCTATCCTTTCTCTCTTTTTTCTTTGTCATTTTTTACAACAGTCATTACTTCCTTACCACTTTCAACAGCTGAATGTGTTGATTAATAGCACATGGCTTAATAACACAAATCTATACTATTTTCATGTGCCAGAACAAAATTTCTTCAAATCTAGGATTCATTTTACCTCGCAGATTATGTGTTGAAAACTGTTTTAAGGTAAAGTGGCCTTTGTAATCATAATTTACAAAAGCAGAGCTTTTTGAAAATTTCATTTGTTGATAGAAGGACCAATGGCTTTAAACACATTTTTCTCAAATATTTTGAGTTGACAATTCACATTTTAAGGAAAAAAATATATAATGGATTTAATAGTTGTTTTAGCATATTCATTTTTCTACTCTGGTTAATGAAATGGACTCTTACAGTGCAGAGGGTCCTCTGACAGTGGACATGTGACTGGCAACAGTTTGTGGTTCAAGGTGTAGTAGAAACAGGTAGACAGCAGAAGTTGGAGGGGGATGTTGAGGTGGACTGGTGGTGGTGGTGAAAGGCACGGATGGACCAAACAACCCTAGATGCTCCTAAGTGCAAAGAACTTTTACACCAGTTTCTAAATGGTGTTAAGACTGTTTTGAAAGGATATTTGGGGCGCAAAGAGAAGTAAGAGTGAGGAGGTAGAACAGAAAGAGTGTAGCCTCTTCACACTGAGGCTTTCCCACCAGCCAAAGGCACAGACCCCAGATTCTGTGCCCACATTCATTTTAACTGATGTTAGGAGTTGCTTTTAGTTCTCCTGATAAGGGGCTATTTTCTAGAATGACGATATATGTTGTAGCTGTGAAATAAACACTGCTTTAATTGGAAATGACCAAATATCTGTTGTATTTCATGTTGGGGTAATCTTTTTTATTTATGTTTTTATTGAAATATCATTAATACACAATCTTATATTGGTTTGAAATATATAATACAGTGGTTCAACAGTTGCCCATATTATTAAATCCTCACCCCCACTAGTGCTATTACTATCTGCCAACATAGGAAGATGTTATAGAATCAGTGGCTCTCTTCTCTAAGCTGTACTACCATCCCCATGACCAATTTATATTATGACTGAGAATTTTTGTGTCCCTTTATCCCCCTCACCCTCTCCACGCACCATCCCAACCCCTCTCCCATGGTATCCCCCAGTCACTTCTCAGTGTCTGTGAGTCTACTGCTATTTGTTCATGCTTTATTTTTATATTCCACAAATAAGTGAAATCATATGGTATTTGTCTTTCTCTGCTTGGCTTATTTCACTGAGAATTATGCCCTCTAGATCCATCTATGCTGTTGTGAATGGCAAGTTTCTATTTTTATGGCTGAATAATATTCCATGGTGTATATGTGCCACATCTTTTTAAATCATTCACCTATTGATGGATACTTTGGTTGCTTCCATATCCTAGCTATTGTAAATAATATGGCAATAAACATAGGGGTGCATATCTCTCTTTGGATCAGGGATTTTGTTTTCTTTGGATAAATTCCCAGAAGTGGAAATACTGGGTCGTATGGCAGTTCTATTTTTAGTTTTTTGAGGAACCTCCACAATGCTTTCCACAGTGGCTGTGCCAATTTACATTCCCACCAACAGTGTAAGAGTGTTAATCTAATATTACTTTTTGGTAAGAAGGCCCTAGCCCTAGATTATTACTTAGAAAACAAATTTGTTATAACATTTTTTAAATATGACTCTATTATTTTCATTACTCAATAAAATAAAAGCAGAGCAATGACAAACCACCGTTACATGAAAGAACAGTGTGTGATGTGGAGAAAAGAACAAAAGCCAGAGCCCCTGTGCCTGGATTGCAGCTCTGCCATCGGCATCCCTGCTTCCATGAGAACAGTGTTGCATTCCTTTGTTTTGCATATTGGATTTCAATGTAATGTTTTAATTGAAAAGAAAGTTCTGTACAAAAGAGAAAAAGAAAGTTTAGAAATCACTACCAATACATACATGGCTCCTGGGTTTGTCTTTGGATAGTGATATTCCTTTCTGTTGTCAGAGGACTGAGTGCCCTCTGCTGACATCAGCCACTCTCTGCCCCCCATGCTGAGCTCTCATCTATTGAGTACTCACTATGGGCCAGACACCCTAAGGGTTTTGCCTGGGTATCATTCAGTTACTTCTTAGATGATGGATGGGCCAATTTTTTCTGTTAGGGCCTCTATAGTAAATAATATAGGCTAAAGATTTATTTTTTAGGGTAAGGGCTAATTTTAGAAAGGTCTCTGTTACAATTACTGATCTCTGCCAATGTGGTGCAAAAGAAACCGTAAGATGTGTATTGTGTTTGAATAACACTCACACAATACAAGGTAAGAGAATTAAGAATATAATCCACATCCGTTAGCTTCCATTCTTATATTTTTTAAAATAATTCCTGTTAATAGTGTGGTCTCCTGAACTATAAAGGAAATTTTATAGGTTAAAAAAAAGATACATTTATAATCTGTAAGTGAATAACAGACCCTTTGGGAAAAGAATAAAAGTAATAAGACAAAAGAGGAAGGAAACCTTGGAGAGAATTTAATTTTTATTTTATTTCATAGAAATAGTTTTCTCCCAATAGCAATGAATTTTCATAATACTGTTTATTAACTCTTAATGTATTATCATGTGACATATTCTAACAACATAAAGAAACACTGGCTATCTTTGCTTCACTAGAATTCTCTCTGAATCTTCAAAATCTTCCTTTAGAAAAATCATTGTGTTCTCCCATGTTTATTTGAACATTTTTCTTACAGAGGACCTAATGTTTATGGGAAGCAATATAGTATAATGGTTAAGAATCCTGGGGCTGGAGTCAGATATTCTGGTTTCAGCTCCCACCTCTGCCATTCAGCTTTATCAAATAGCTTAATTTCTCTATGCCTCATTTTCCTTAACTGTAAAATGAGTATAGTAATAACATCTATGGCATAGGATTACTGTAAAGATTATATGAGTGCTATACATGATGGCACTCACCACGTATGTGCTGGTTTCACTCCTGCCTGCTCGGTAAATGTCATCCTTATCACTGTTGTTATTAAGACAAATCAACTTGAGTCAACCAGAAATGTGCCAGTCACATTTATCTTACTTGATTTCTATTTTTCACTTGGATCTGAATGTTTAGGAAGATGTCCTTACATCTTAATATGTATTTAATATATATTAATATGCAATTTAATTTATATTTCACATTTACATTCCTATGCAATATGCACATATTATTTTCATTTTAATTGCTCTTTATACAAATACTTATCCCATTTTTTTGCTTGCTATAAAATTGTTTTCTATAAAATAAAATTCTCTTTAAAGGTGAAAGCATTTGTATATGAGAGTCTGAAGAAGAATAAATTTAGATGATGTCATCTGTGACAATTCATTTTATTGCTTATAAAGTGAAAGTACAAAAGAGAAGTATATACAGCCAGCAGTCATCATCAGTGTGGTTAATCTTTAAAACTTGCTTTGGCATCTTTGAAAGTATAGTAGGCATGGATGAATGCTTTGAATGTGACTGCTGGTAATTACAAAATTTGGTGAGAATGTACCATCTTTGACCACATCTTCTGTCACAAGTCCAGTTTATCTGTACGTCTCCTTCCATCCCTCCCCCTTCGAGAAGCAGTCCCAAGGTGAACCGGTCTTACTAATGGGAGAAGTCCCTCTAGTGTGTTGAGGGGAAAATGACAGCCACTGCGGTGAAGTCATTTTGGATGAGGACCTGGGGTACTTCCTAGGAAGAAGACATAATCCTATTCTTAGCAGTTTAACCTAGTAGCAAAGGGTAGTGTAGTTTTCTGGAATGAGCAGTCTTCTTATTACTTAATATCTGAGTTCCAGGGAGAAGGAGGGCTCTGTGACTGTTTGCCTTAATAATATGTAAGAAATTGGGTCATGTTCTTTGGTTCTCCTCCCTCACATAAAACGCACTTTTATACACACTTGCACCTGAGGAACTCAGTACAATGCTAGGCTAGAGTGAAATTTCAGGATCTGGTTAGTGCTAGCCATGGTGTCTAGTATGAAACAGTAGCGCCTACCAGAACTGGCAGAACAACCCAGCAACAGTGGTAACAGGCTGGGGGACCAGTGAATCTAAGTCAAAGTGAAATTGGCACTTGGTGGAAGTGTTGAGTGCTTGGAAATCATGTGGGTGGCTGGAAGTGGTATCCAGCATGTACTTGTATCAGAAATAGCATTACCCATTAGAGGGGGCTGCACCAGAACAGGAAAGAAAAAACAAGAGTCCATATGGTAGCAGCCAGACCATAGACCCAACCAAGTGGCGGGCACCTCTTGGGTCTCCCAGAAATACTTGGGGAGCACTTGACTAACCAGGAAGGAAAAGGGGAGTACATTGCTGGCTGTTGGAGTAACTTGTGCATTTTCTGGTAATATGTTTTTTTATATTTTAAGAAATAAACAATTCTGAAATATGTTTGTGCTATTTCAAGAAGATGGGGTTTGTGTAAGCCCCCGAAATTGAGAAGTAAGTACTATGTTCTATTGCAGTTAGGACCTAGGTGGAATTAGGAGACCTTAGTCTGGCTCCCTCATTAAATTGTGTGGCTTTGACCAAATCACTTAACTTCTCTGAGCTCCCAATCTCTCTGTGGGTTAAAATATCTTTAAGATACTTTTCAGTAGTAAAAATGTATGCCTAATATTTTTATGATTATTAAAGCACCCTAGATATATTTAAATGGGTAGTGAGATGAAAATATTGATACTCAAGTACCCTTTTCAAAGAACTGGTAAAATAGTGCTTACTTCATATAAAAATATATTTTGAACTGTGAGTCACTCTCTCATTTACCAACTTCATTAGTATATACAAATAATTTGTTGTACATATGAGCAACCAAATGGTAGGGAGAGAAAAAAACATCTGGTAATATTTGACTATAGTGCATTATTGACTTGACTAGTGGTGGAAAAAATCTAACTTAGCTTATAATACTGGTTTTTCAATTTAGCATACAAATGAATTAATTATCTCCATTGTAACCATCTTGTTTCAATTGCAAAGTCTGAAAGTGTTTGATTAGTGTTCTATAAAGTTGCCAATAACTATCTGAATTTAGTCCAGCATAACAGATTTTTATTGAATGTCTGGTTAGAGGTAGCATTGGATAGATATTATTCATAAGAGTTCTGTAATTATCCAGTTGAAGCAGTAAGATTTTCAAGTCAAAAAATCAATGTACAATAGGAAAGGATAAGAAAATATGCAATTTAGTGGCAAAAAAAAAAAAGGGAGGGTAAATCAAAGAGGGCTGAAGAAGGAAGTGCTTCTGGAGTTTGTGGGATTTAATAAGGGCCTTAAAAGTTAGATGTTGTGTTGGGGATCTCCAAGACCACCCTTAGGTTAGATGATGATTTGCTAGAAGTGAAGGACTCACAGGATTCAGATGTTGTTATGATAATAGGCAATAAGAAATTAACTCAAATGGATGTCTATGTTGCATGCAAATAATATGCAAGACTAGAAGTTCCCAGCCTTAGCTGTACTTTAGAATCACCTGAGGAGATCTTAAAACTCCTGATGACCAGGCCACTCACCAGAACAATTAAATCAGGATCTCTGGGGTTGTAACCAGGATCAGTTTTTTAAAGCTTTCCAGATAATACTATTCTGTAGGCAGGTTTGGGAGCCACTGCTCTAGAATGTAACTTCCATGAGGGCCGGGGTTTTAGTCTCCTTCACAGCTGTATCCCCAGCACCTAGAACAGAACCTGGCAAATGGTATGTGCACAACATAAACCTAGAAGCAACATTGATTGAGGCTAGTTTTTAGAAACTTGAAGTGAAACAAAGATAGATGGTTATTTACTAATTGTTGGCAAGATCATAACCAGTAAGTATATGTTAGGCTAAAAAAAAAAAAACAAAGCACTAGCAGAAATTTATCCTACTTCTTTTTTTGGTTCCTCAGTGCCTGGTACAGAGCCAGGAATACAAAAAGAATTTAATGCATATTTTTTCCAAGTAAATATATGAATGTGACTATAAAGCAAAAACAAAAGTAACAAAACAAAAAACTGATACATAGAATACATTAAATGGATGGAATTAAGTGTGATGATTCTATTCTTTTAAAGTTGTAAGTTCTTTTAAATTACTCATTTTTACTATGCTTTAATAACTTATCATATTATTGTGAGCCCCAACGTGTTCTGCTGGCACTTGTGTGATTAACCACAGGCAAACAATTTTCTAGACTCTGTTTTCTTCATCTGATTAAAAAGAGGGCAGGATAGTTAGAATTCTCCCCTCCTTTCCCTCATCTCTTTTTTCTGTCCCTTTCCCTGTCCTCTCTGACTTGCTAGGTCTAACCTGTAAGAGCAAAGACTCCAAACCAATGAATACTGGGGTATATTTCTGTTATCCTTTGGTTCCAGGTATATTCTTTGGGCCCAAATTACTTATAATTTTCCTTTTATACACAATTATCAGTTGTACTAATTAAATTACACTTTGTTGGTTAAAAGTGATGTTACAAACTATATATGGCATTTTATTTTCATTCAACTTTGTCACATTTCACCTTTCAATTATTTAGCAACAAATATCTATTAAATACCTACATGCACATCTTTAAGTACTTGAACAAGACAGACACAGATTCTTGCCCATTTTTGTGAGACAGGGAATAGAGAATAAACAAAAAATAACAAAAATTGAGGAGTAGGAAGAGAGACTAGACAGAAACGTAGTAGAAATTAAATTACATAGTTTGCTAAAAGGCAACAAAGAGAAAACAACATAGAGCAGTATAAGGGGACCTGAGAAGTGACGTAAGTCATTTTTAAATGGAATGGTCAAGGTAGGTCTTCTGGAGAAAATTGCACTTGAACAAAATCTTGAACAGAGGGAGTGAGCCACATGAATATCAAGCCAAAGAGTATTCCAGGCAGAGGGAACAGCCTATGCAATGTTGAAGCATGCCTTTTGAGAGCATTAAGGAGTCCATTTGGGCTGGACTAGAAGTGGAAGTAAAGGAAAGCAATAGAGAATAAGCAGTGGGAAGATTTGAGGGACATCATGAGAGTTTTGTAGGACTTTGTAGAAGGCATCTCTCATATTTATTGATCAAATGGTTGTTAACAACAATAAAATTCAGTATAGGGGGGTCAACGCTCAATGTACAATCATTAATCCATCTCAAGCCTAATTCTCGTCAGTCTCCAGTCTTCTGAAGCATAACGAACAAGTTCTTACATGGTGAACGAATTCTTACATAGTGAATAAATTCTTACATGGTGAACAGTACAAGGGCATTCATCACAGAAACTTTCGGTTTTGATCATGCAATATGACCTATAAACAATCAGGTCAAATATGAATATTCGTTTGATTTTTGTACTTGATTTATATGTTGATCCCACATTTCTCCTATTGTTATTATTATTTTTATTTTTAATAAAATGCTGAAGTGGTAGGTAGATGCAAGATAAAGGTAGAAAACATAGTTTAGTGGTGTAAGAGGGCAAATGTAGATGATCAGATGATCAGGTGTGTGCCTATGGACTAAGTATTAATCCAGGCTAGACAAGGGCAGCAAGACAGCCACAGATGCAGAAGATTTCTCTCAAAGCAGGGGGGGTGAGGTTCTGAGCCTCACCTCTGTTGATCCCCAAATTCTCACCTGATGGCCCCCCTGCGACTGTGCCTGTCTTAGGTTGTTCCTCCCTTGAGGAATCTTACCCGTCTCTGGCTAACCAGTCATCTTCCGGGGCCATACAGGGAAATGTAAAGTTGGTAAGTGAGAGAGAAGCCATTTTGTTTGCAAAGGTTAGCTTTTTACTTCTTTGCAGATTTATGCCCTGTGGCTTCTATGCCCAGCATTTGTCTCGAGGTATCTTTACCACCTGGAGGAATTATGATACTCGGTAAATTCGATATGAGGCACGAATTCTATTTAAGGGTTGTAATTAGGAAGGAAGAAGAAAAGCTATAGATGTAGCATATGAAGGAAACATGGGAGGATTGATTATTTCTTTGACATATCTTCTTGTAGAGTACCTTAAGTATGTATAGGTTTTAAACTACTAACTAATTTGCAAACACATATTAACATAATAGGAATACGGTCACATAAACAAAGCAAATCTATAATTACCATCCATCTCCAGTGAAGCCAAGAAAACCATTTAGGCACCCTAGGCATTTGTGAAAATTTATCTATGATATGATGGATATTGTCCAACTGTACTTGAACCATCAGACAAATTAAAGCAGCCCATTTCTGGGATCTGTTCACATCCCATATGTTCTTTTAACCATAGATAGTCTATAGTCATGAGATTTTGGAGCGCTACAACTTGCACCCCTCCCAACTCCTGGTTGAGTTCCAACAGTACAGATCCACTCAAATTCTTTGTCTCACTGTATGAACATGCCAGCCTAGACATCTCCTTCCTCATTCCTATGGCAAGTCCAGGAGACGGTGGGCTGGATGCAGCCACAACCGCAGCATCGTCCGGATCCCTGTGGAGGCTTTTTGATGATCATCCCCCGGCACAAGTCCTCCAGAGAGTGCTGATGCTGGAAGCTCCTCCTCATATCGTATCTTAGTTCATTTTCTGGGTATCCAAGCTAGGCCTTGATCTTCTGCATAGAAACAAACAGACCCTTTGCCCACACGTTGACATGCCCTCTATACCACTGTGCAGAACTCATTGGAGGTCAGCACACAGTAACTGCTTTTTTTTTTTTTTTTTAATTAAGAGAAAGGAATATTATCAGAAAAGAGTACCTCCATAGCTGATCATCTGACACCCTTTAAGTGATCAACATTAAGGATATTTAAAGCATGCTTTGATCTTTGATTTACCAATAGTTTTATCCTGTTAAGGAGTAATCCCCCTTTTCTTTCTTTCTTTCTTTCTTTTTTTTTTTAATTTTTAATTTTTAATCTACACTTACATGAAGAATACTATGTTTACTATGCTCTCCCCTATATCAGGTCCCCCCTAACAACGACATTACGGTTACTGTCCATCAGCTTAGCAAAATGTTGTAGAGTCACTACTTGTCCTCTCTGTGTTGTGCAGCCCACCCTCCCCTTTCTCCCTCCCCCCATGCATGCTAATCTTAATACTCCCCTTCTTCTTCCCCCCCCTTATCCCACCCTGCCCACCCATCCTCCCCAGTTCCTTTCCCTTTGGTACCTGTTAGTCCATTTTTGGGTTCTGTAATTCTGCTGCTGTTTTGTTCCTTCAGTTTTTCCTTTGTTCCTATACTCCTCAGATGAGTGAAATCATTTGGTATTTCTCTTTCTCCGCTTGGCTTATTTCACTGAGCATAATACTCTCCAGCTCCATCCATGTTGCTGCAAATGGTTGGATTTTTCCACTTCTTATGGCTGAGTAGTATTCCATTGTGTATATGTACCACATCTTCTTTATCCATTCATCTACCGATGGACATTTAGGTTGCTTCCAATACTTGGCTATTGTAAATAGTGCTGCGATAAACATAGGAGTGCATCTGTCTTTCTCAAACTTGATTGCTGTGTTCTTAGGGTAAATTCCTAGGAGTGGAATTCCTGGGTCAAATGGTAGGTCTGTTTTGAGCATTTTGATGCACCTCCATACTGCTTTCCACAATGGTTGAACTAATTTACATTCCCACCAGCAGTGTAGGAGGGTTCCCCTTTCTCCACAGCCTCGCCAACATTTGTTGTTGTTTGTCTTTTGGATGGCAGCTATCCTTACTGGTGTGAGGTGATACCTCATTGTAGTTTTAATTTGCATTTCTCTGATAATTAGCGATGTGGAGCATCTTTTCATGTGTCTCTTGGCCATCTGTATTTCTTTTTTGGAGAACTGTCTGTTCAGTTCTTCTGCCCATTTTTTAATTGGGTTATTTGTTTTTTGTTTGTTGAGGCATGTGAGCTCTTTATATATTCTGGACGTCAAGCCTTTATCGAATCTGTCATTTTCAAATATATTCTCCCATACTGTAGGGTTCCTTTTTGTTCTGTTGATGGTATCTTTCGCTGTACAGAAGCTTTTCAGCTTAATGTAGTCCCACTTGCTCATTTTTGCTGTTGTTTTCCTTGCCCAGGGAGATATGTTCAAGAAGAGATCACTCATGTTTATGTCTAAGAGGTTTTTGCCTATGTTTTTTTCCAAGAGTTTAATGGTTTCATGACTTACATTCAGGTCTTTGATCCATTTTGAGTTTACCTTTGTATATGGGGTTAGACAATGGTCCAGTTTCATTCTCCTACATGTAGCTGTCCAGTTTTGCCAGCACCATCTGTTGAAGAGACTAGACTGTCATTTTGCCATTGTATGTCCATGGCTCCTTTATCAAATATTAATTGACCCTATATGTTTGGGTTAATTTCTGGGGTCTCTAATCTGTTCCACTGGTCTGTGGCTCTGTTCTTGTGCCAGTACCAAATTGTCTTGATTACTATGGCTTTGTAGTAGAGCTTGAAGTTGGGGAGTGAGATCCCCCCTACTTTATTCTTCTTTCTCAGGATTGCTTTGGCTATTCGGGGTCTTTGGTGTTTCCATATGAATTTTTGAATTATTTGTTCCAATTCATTGAAGAATGTTGCTGGTAATTTGAGAGGGATTGCATCAAATCTGTATATTGCTTTAGGCAGGATGGCCATTTTGACGATATTAATTCTTCCTAGCCATGAGCATGGGATGAGTTTCCATTTATTAGTGTCCCCTTTAATTTCTCTTAAGAGTGACTTGTAGTTTTCAGAGTATAAGTCTTTCACTTCTTTGGTTAGGTTTATTCCTAGGTATTTTATTCTTTTTGATGCAATGGTGAATGGAATTGTTTTCCTAATTTCTCTTTCTATTGATTCGTTGTTAGTGTATAGGAAAGCTACAGATTTCTGTGTGTTAATTTTGTATCCTGCAACTTTGCTGTATTCCGATATCAGTTCTAGTAGTTTTGGAGTGGAGTCTTTAGGGTTTTTTATGTACAGTATCATATCATCTGCAAATAGTGACAGTTTAACTTCGTCTTTACCAATCTGGATTCCTTGTATTTCTTTGTTTTGTCTGATTGCCGTGGCTAGGACCTCCAGTACTATGTTAAATAACAGTGGGGAGAGTGGGCATCCCTGTCTGGTTCCCGATCTCAGTGGAAATGCTTTCAGCTTCTCGCTGTTCAGTATAATGCTGGCTGTGGGTTTATCATATATGGCCTTTATTATGTTGAGGTACTTGCCCTCTACTCCCATTTTGCTGAGAGTTTTTATCATGAATGGATGTTGAATTTTGTCAAATGCTTTTTCAGCATCTATGGAGATGATCATGTGGTTTTTGTCTTTCTTTTTGTTGATGTGGTGGATGATGTTGATGGATTTTCGAATGTTGTACCATCCTTGCATCCCTGGGATGAACCCCACTTGGTCATGGTGTATGATCCTTTTGATATACTGTTGAATTCTGTTTGCTAATATTTTATTGAGTATTTTTGCATCTACATTCATCAGGGATATTGGTCTGTAATTTTCTTTTTTGGTGGGGTCTTTGCCTGGTTTTGGTATTAGGGTGATGTTGGCCTCATAGAATGAGTTTGGGAGTATTCCCTCTTCTTCTATTTTGTGGAACACTTTAAGGAGAATGGGTATTATGTCTTCTCTGTGTGTCTGATAAAATTCCGAGGTAAATCCGTCTGGCCCCGGGGTTTTGTTCTTGGGTAGTTTTTTGATTACTGTTTCAATTTCTTTGCTTGTAATTGGTTTGTTTAACTTTTGTGTTTCTTCCTTGGTCAGTCTTGGGAGGTTGTATTTTTCTAGGAAGTTGTCCATTTCTTCTAGGTTTTCCAGCTTGTTGGCATATAGGTTTTCATAGTAGTCTTTAATAATTCTTTGTATTTCTGTGGAGTCTGTCGTGATTTTTCCATTCTCATTTCTGATTATGTTGATTTGTGTTGACTCTCTTTTTCTCTTAATAAGTTGGGCTAGAGGCTTA
This sequence comes from Manis javanica, assembly GCF_040802235.1. NCBI lineage: Eukaryota > Metazoa > Chordata > Mammalia > Pholidota > Manidae > Manis > Manis javanica. Next base: position 189,875,188 of record NC_133157.1, read on the forward strand.
TCTATTTTGTTTATTTTCTCAAAGAACCAGCTCTTGGTTATGTTGATTTTTGCTATTGTTTTATTCTTCTCAATTTTGTTTATTTCTTCTCTGATCTTTATTATGTCCCTCCTTCTGCTGACTTTAGGCCTCCTTTGTTCTTCTTTTTCCAGTTTTAATAATTGTGATGTTAGACTATTCATTTGGGATTGTTCTTCCTTCTTCAAGTGTGCCTGGATTGCTATATACTTTCCTCTTAAGACTGCTTTCGCTGCATCCCACAGAAGATGGGGCTTAGTGTTGTTGTTGTCATTTGTTTCTGTATATTTCTTGATCTCTATTTTGATTTGTTCATTGATCCATTGATTATTTAGTAGCATGTTGTTAAGCCTCCATGTGTTTGTGAGCCTTTTTGTTTTCTTTGTAGAATTTATTTCTACTTTCATACCTTTGTGGTCTGAAAAATTGGTTGGTAGAATTTCTATATTTTGGAATTTACTGAGGCTCTTTTTGTGAGCTAGTATGTGGTCTATTCTGGAGAATGTTCCATGTGCACTTGAGAAGAATGTATATCCTGTTGCTTTTGGATGTAGAGTTCTATAGATTTCTATTAGGTCCATCTGTTCTAGTGTGTTGTTCAGTGCCTGTGTGTCTTTACTTATTTTCTGCCCGGTGGATCTATCCTTTGGGGTGAGTGGTGTGTTGAAGTCTCCTACAATGAATGCATTGCAGTCTATTTCCCTCTTTAGTTCTGTTAGTATTTGCTTCACATATGCTGGTGCTCCTGTATTGGGTGCATATATATTTAGAATGGTTATATCCTCTTGTTGGACTGAGCCCTTTATCATTACGTAGTGGCCTTCTTTATCTCTTGTTACTTTCTTTGTTTTGAAGTCTATTTTGTCTGATATTAGTACTGCGACCCCTGCTTTCTTCTCACTGTTGTTTGCCTGAAATATGTTTTTCCATCCCTTGACTTTAAGTCTATGCTTATCTTTGGGTTTAAGGTGAGTTTCTTGTAAGCAGCATATAGATGGGTCTTGCTTTTTTATCCATTCTATTACTCTGTGTCTTTTGATTGGTGCATTAAGTCCATTTACATTTAGGGTGACTATTGAGAGATATGTACTTATTGCCATTTCAGGCTTTAGATTCGTGGTTACCAAAGGTTCAAGGTTAGCTTCTTTAGTATCTTACTGCCTAACTTAGCTCGCTTATTGAGCTGTTATATACACTGTCTGGAGATTCTTTTCTTCTCTCCCTTCTTATTCCTCCTCCTCCATTCTTCATATGTTGTGTGTTTTGTTCTGTGCTCTTTTTAGGGGTGCTCCCATCTAGAGCAGTCCCCGTAGGATGCCCTGTAGCGGTGGTTTGTGGGAAGCAAATTCCCTCAGCTTTTGCTTGTCTGGGAATTGTTTAATCCCACCATCATATTTAAATGATAGTTGTGCTGGATACAGTATCCTTGGTTCAAGGCCCTTCTGTTTCATTGCATTAAGTATATCATGCCATTCTCTTCTGGCCTGTAGGGTTTCTGTTGAGAAGTCTGATGTTAGCCTGATTGGTTTTCCTTTATAGGTGACCTTTTTCTCTCTAGCTGCCTTTAAAACTCTTTCCTTGTCCTTGATCCTTGCCATTTTAATTACTATGTGTCTTGGTGTTGTCCTCCTTGGATCCTTTCTGTTGGGGGTTCTGTGTAATTCCATGGTCTGTTCGATTATTTCCTCCCCCAGTTTGGGGAAGTTTTCAGCAATTATTTCTTCAAAGACACTTTCTATCCCTTTTCCTCTTTCTTCCTCTTCTGGTATCCCTATAATACGAATGTTTTTCCTTTTGTATTGGTCACATATTTCTCTTAGTGTTGTTTCATTCCTGGAGATCCTTTTATCTCTCTCTATGTCAGCTTCTATACGTTCCTGTTCTCTGGCTTCTATTCCTTCAATGGCCTCTTGCATCTTATCCATTCTGCTTATAAATCCTTCAGGGATTGTTTCACTTCTGTGATCTCTTTCCTGACATCTGTGATCTCCTTCCGGACTTCATCCCACTGCTCTTGCATTTTTCTCTGCATCTCATCCACTGCTCTTGCATTTTTCTCTGCATCTCATCCCATTGCTCTTGCATTTTTCTCTGCATCTCTGTCAGCATGTTCATGATTTTTATTTTGAATTCTTTTTCAGGAGGACTAGTTAGGTCTGTCTCCTTCTCAGGTGTTGTCTCTGTGATCTTTTTCTGCCTGTAGTTTTGCCTTTTCATGGTGATAGATATAGTTTGAAGAGCTGGTACAAGTGACCGCTGGAAGAGCTTCCCTTCTTGTTGGTTTGTAGCCTTTTCCTGGGAGAATAGCGACCTCTAGTTGCTTGTGCTGGGCAGCTTTGCGCAGACAGGGCTTCTGCTTCCTGCCCAGTTGCTTTGGGGTTTATCTCTGCTGTTGCTGTGGGCTTGGCCTGGCTGGGGCTGTTCCTCCAAAATGGTGGAGCCCCGTTGGAGGGGGAGCGGCCAGGAGGCTATTTATCTCCGTAAGGGGTCTCTGTGCTCCCTGCTGCCCAGGGGGTTAGAGTGCCCAGAGATCCCCAGATTCCCTGCCTCTGGTCTAAGTGACCTGTCCTGCCCCTTTAAGACTTCCAAAAGGCACTCTCCAAACCAAAACAACAACAGCAACAATGAGAGAGTGAACAGAAAGAAAGAAAAAAAAAAAAAGGAAAAAACAAGCGATTTTTTTTTTTTCTTTTTTTGTCCTCAGGTGCCGGTCCCAGGCACCCGCTCACTGGTCCTGCTGCCCTGTCTCCCTAGCACCAGGGTCCCTGTCCTTTCAGGGCTTCCAAAAAGCACCCACCCACCGGTCCCACAGGGAAGGAACGCTCGATATTCTTTGTCCTCAGGCACTGGTCCCAGGCACCCGCTCACCAGTCCCGCCGCCCTGCCTCCCTAGCACCGGGGTCCCTGTCCCTTTTAGGCTTCCAAAAAGCACTCGCAGAAAAGAGAAAAAAAAAAGGGGAAAAACGCGCGATTTCCTCTGTCCTCAAGTACCGGTCTCAGGCACCCGCCCACCGGTCCCGCAGGGAAAAACGTGGGATATTCTTTGTCCTCAGGCGCCGGTCCCAGGCACCCGCTCACCAGTCCTGCCACCCTGCCTCCCTAGCACTGGGGTCCCTGTCCCTTTAAGGCTTCCAAAAAGCGCTCGCCAAAAAGAGAAAAAAAAAGGGAAAAATGCGCGATTTCCTCTGTCCTCAGGCACCGGTCTCAGGCACCCACCTGCCGGTCCCGCAGGGAGAAATGCAGGATATTCTTTGTCCTCAGGCACCGGTCCCAGGCACCTGCTCACAGGTCCCGCCACCCTGCCTCCCTAGCAACGGGGGTCCGTCCCTTTAAGGCTTCCAAAAAGCGCTCGCCAAAAAAAAAACCGCTCCGGTTTCTTTCCACCCGGGAGCCGGGGGGAGGGGCACTCGGGTCCCGCCGGGCCGGGGCTTGTATCTTACCCCCTTCGCAAGGCGCTGGGTTCTTGCAGGTGTGGATGTGGTCTGGATGTTGTCCTGTGTCCTGTGGTCTCTATTTTAGGAAGATTTTTCTTTGTTATATTTTCATAGCTCTATGTGTTTTTGGGAGGAGATTTCCACTGCTCTACTCACGCCGCCATCCTGGCTCCGCCCCAGATGGCATCTTTTAATTAATTTCTCTGTTAGAAGTTTCTCTTTTACAAAGTGGTGTATATTTTATAAAGGAAATTAATTTATAATTAGCATATAATTAATACATTTTATGGGAGAAATCATTAAGTCATTTTAACTTTTAGAAAAATTCACACACATATTAGATAATCATTTAAATTTCCCATCTGTGATGAAAAATATTTTCCTATAATTTCAATAATGAAATGCCCTTTATAAAAATTTTCCCCTATATCTAACCACCAGATTCTTTTTTAACATGTTAGATTCAGTTTGAATGTAGAGCCTACATTGATCAACTCATTGCTCTCTATAATTTAATTTTATTTTAATTCATTCACATGTGAACTACTTTGTGGAGAATAAAACTAGAGAGAGTAATTGTATGTCCTTTAAAAATTAGCTTGAACCAGAAGGAGGTTACTTCTTGCTCCTGCTTTTTGATTTCATTTTAATTTCCAAACTAATTTCATGCTTTTAAATGTTAAATTACTATAAGGGTTTTCAACTTTGTCTTTAATTCTAGTATTATCTGTTATCTACCATGCTAATTTATTTTCTGGTTAATTGGAAATAAAACAGACACCAGCACAGAAATAGCAGAGGTCAGAATGCTTACCAAATGAGGTTCTGACACAATGCATAATTCATGAAATATATTCACTCATGTTTTCCATTATCCTCAATTGAAAACGTACCTTGGTAAATGGAGCTCTCTACGTTGTTTTAAATGTTGTTGAAGTCTTCAGATTTCTACTCTTTTTATATTTTGATGTCTCCTCTAGTCCGTTTTGTCTTTGCTTTCTTTATAAGTGTTTCTTCTAAAAAGAGTACTTGTTTGCTTTGTACTTCAAGGTTTGCCAAGCTGGTTATTCAGTGCCAAAGGAATTGTGTGTCCCAGCTCATGATTCCAGTTAATCTATTGATAGGCAAAATGTTTATTTCACTACACAATGTACCTGTTTTTAATGTGTATGCTATTATCTCATGGTTTTAAAGAGAAGAAACTCATTTCTTGTTATTCTTGTATTGATAATCAGGACTCTCAGCTCCAAGTGGCAGAAATTCAGTTCAAATTAGCTTAATTTAAAAGGGACTGAGAAAGCTGAGGGTTGTGTGTTGATTCAAACACAGTGGATCCAAGGCTTTCTGTGCTATCACTAGGATTCCGGATGTCTGTATGCCTTCCTTGCCTTTACTAACTTCTGATTTTGGCATCATTTTCAGGTACCATGTGGCAGCTATCAGTGCCAGGCTTACACGTGGCCTCATGACTGACAATCCCAGAAAAAGACCAAAGATTTTCTTTCCCCTAATGTTTATCATTTCTTCAGAGGGTTACACTTTGCCTTTCTTGGTCATGTGCCTATCCCTGGATAAATTTTCATCTAGAGGGAAGAGAAACTTTGCTTTAAATTTTGGATTGAATGCCTAACTGAGGTGGGAAGCTGAAATGGCATGAATAGAGAATGGGAGGTTCTTTTTGAGAAGCAAGACCAGCAACAATAATAACAAATTCCCATGTCTATCTCAGTTCCTTTTGCTACCAAGTGTCAGTCAGGGGCTGCAAATATTAAATGTCTCTACTACCAGTTCTTAAGGTTAGCTGTTTTAATTTTAGAACTTCTTCAAAGTGATAAAATTATATTCTAAATTTTTAAGAACCACGGACAGCTCTGATACAAGAAGTCTCAAAAAATAGGGCCAAGTTTTTCCCTCCGTTCTAATGGCTGTCTCCCCAGTTAATTATGCTGCCTATTCAGAACTCCCATAGAAATAGAAACAAACTATTTTGGAGTAAAGTATAATTTTGTTTGTGTTCTATCAGGTAGCATTTCTTGAAGTGTTGAAGTGCAAAGTTGGAAGGAGTCAAGTTATCCTTCAAAGGTGGTAGTCTTTGGTTGCTACATGAATCATAAGACAGTACCCTAGCCTAAGTATTTCTGGGCCCATTTTAATTTTGGAGATGTAAGATGCACCAGTGTTTGTAGATTAGCTTTATTTGTTTCACAACAATAAAGGGGAAGATTATGACAACATGTTTATTATTTAATGTTTCTACTCCAGTAAAATCCTTTGAGATTAAAAAAAAATCCCACTTTAAAAATTAAAAATAAATTTATTAAGCAAAGGAGGATTACTATACCTTCTTTGAATGTCTCTGGAAGGCCACAGTAGAATGTAAGCACAACTGTGCTGGAAGTTGACTGAGGGGGATATGTTAAGTTTTAATGTCAGTCAGTCTGTTTTCTGAGATTCATATATTAAAGGGGTAACAATTTTGTTTTAAAGCCAAGAGTAAAAGAGAATAAAAAAAAGAAGAAGAAGAAGAAAATAATAGGAAAACAAGAAGACCCCTGAACAGGAATAGTACCATAACAGGATTTCTCATCACCTAACATCCTTTTACACCAGGACATTTGATGAACCCTAGGAATTATCAAGAGCATATTTCTCATTCCACAGCCATTATTTGGAAATTTAAATATCTGTAATTAAATTAACACTCTGGTGGGGCCATTGCTTCTTTTCATTTCTTCTGTCAAAATTTACAGCTCCATCATTTCCAGCTTAGATTGTTACTTTGGCCCTCAGTATTCTGTCTGCTCCGTGGTCTGTCCCGTTTAATTCATTCTTTACTTTGGGGTCATGTTGGCCATTTTTTGGGATCAAGCTTGTTATGCTACTTATCTGTGTAATACTCATCAGTGATCTTCTCATCAATGAGAAAAATATATATGCTTGCTTTTGCATACAAGACTCTTTATGAGAGGCATGCTATTTGTAATCTGGGAGCTGCAATCAAAGTACAGACCTACAAAGCCCAGTTCTACTAGCCTCCTCATCTATAATGGCCTTATCAAAATAAGATCTGCCTTATAGACTTGTTTCATAAGGACTAAATGAGAAAAAAAATGTATGGGACATATTTACCATAGCAGCTGTCATATACTTAATTTTTAGTAAATGTTAGCTGCACTATGGCTTCCTTCTCCCTCCCTAGCCCCACTGTGGGCCACTCCCTCATATCTGCCCTACCATTTAGCCACAACAAGCTTCTTGGTTCCTGAATTGCCATTCAGTTTTATACATCTTGACCTTTATACACTGCTTCCTCTATGACCCCTACTAGACCGAATGGTTTAAGATTAATAATTATATCTTACTTGCATTTATAGTGCTTAACACAATGCCAGGCACTTAGTTGAAGACTTGTAAGAAATAATGTTGAATGAGGACACTGTTCATTCCTCAAAACAGAATTGGCTTCTTCATTTATTTCAGTTCAGCCTTACAGTAGAATCATGTAGAGGCCTTATTGGGAGAAACTACTTCACCCTAGGGCTATGGGTGTCCAAATATTGCAGAAATAGTTTCTTCTGGCTAAGGGCAGTGATTTTTTTTCCCCAGCTCATTTCAGTTCTCTTCAACTGACCTGTCTGTTTCAACTGAAGCTCATTTTGGTATTAGATACTTTAAAAAAGGAAAATATGCTCATTTGTGGTATTAAGAGGACCTATAAAAACCATCTCATGGCATCTAATCTAATTGAAGTATAATAATCTAATCTAAACATCTAATGATGTTTTTATGAGCATATTTTCTTCCCTGAGGGTGATTTATTACTGCTGGGTAGTAAGAACTCCTACTTGGTTATGGCTTGTCCTCTCAAGACCCCGCCTTCCCAGCATTGGAGAGAACCACCATGACCCTATATAAGTGCGGGTCTCCGCAGCTGATGTGCTATTGACACATCAGCTGTATCATCGAGGTGTGGAGAGCTTATGGTGTACTCATGTTGATTCATTTTGAAACATTCAACCAAGGTTGATTCATTTGACCACAATAAAATATGTTAGAAGCATTTCTTCTACAAAAATGTGGAGCTGTTTCTTGGCAACTTTTTCTAAGGACTCAAACATAATAATTCTTCTCTGATCTCCATGAGATAGCAAGCTGGTTTTAAAAAATGTTAGTTAAGAAGAGCAAGTATGAAGTGCTAAGAGGAACTAAGGTTCATTGTAAATACTTTCAGACTTTCGAGTTACTCTGTGTGCATATTGCAGGATTTAGTGTTGATGTGTTGCCCAGAATTACTTCAGTACAATAAATAACTGCCTTGTTCAAGACCGAATTGTTATTTGTTTGTTTATGAATTATTACTTCAGTACTGTTTACCCTACTTTATAAATATTTAAGTTTATCTATAGTCTTCAAGTAAACAAGTATCTCATTTAGTGACAAAAAACACTAATGTATTCTAATTATTTAGTATCAACAAAACATTTTAAAATTAACTGTGCAAATATGACTGGGTATTTTCCATTAGTTGATTGAAATGAAATGTTTGAAAAATTGCTTCAAATGTTTTTCACAATTAAAATTATTGATGTCATAGATTAATTTGTCACTGAAACACTTATACAAATACAATTAATTTCTTTGCAAACACAGTTCAATTGCAGTGTCTTAGAAATAAATTATAAAATTTTTATACAGATCTTTTTAATCAAATTTTCTTTTTAATAAAAATATAATAAATGTTGGCTTTGAAATTATTTTTGATGAACTTATAGAAGGAAATGCCATAAATCCAATTCTGACAAATTTTAAATTCTTTGTAATTTTAAAGGGAGACACTACATAAAATTTATTTAACAGCATGCTTTGACACCATTTGCTATCTTTATTTTTTAGAAAGAATAGGATATATGTGTGTGTGTGTGCATCTACTTTCCTTCCTCCCCATTCTAGTTTATTTTCTTATCTTTTTATAAAATAAGTAAGAACATTTTTGGATTTGGAAATTCATAAAATCAAGTTGTGTTAAGGACTTGAGAAGGGTTCAAGGAAAAATTTAGGCTAACGATATATTAGCATCTTCAAAATTTGAGCTGTGCATATACTGTTTTAAAAACCTGTTTTTGTCATATTTCTTCTTTTGCTTGGCTCTTCTTCCAGTTGGATCTCTACTTTTTAAAAATATTATGGAAGAAAATATTATGGAATGACAAGCTTAAGATCTTGTCATGTATATTTAAGAAACTTGCAGTGCTTATCATAGCGAATTAAATTTTTACTGATGCCTAAGGAACTGAATGCATTTATAGTACAAGGGCTGATTACAGGAAAAGCTAAGAAAGATAAAACTAGCTTTTGGGGATTTGCACCTCATAATTGAAATTTAGGCCTGCCATGTATGTCTGTAGAGGTTGCATTTCCTTTGGCAACACATTAAATCTTTTTTTTTAATTGAGATATAATATGCTGCCATAGAAATTCACCCTATGCAAGTGCACAATTCAGTGGTTTTTAATATATACAAAAAACTGTAACCATCACCCCTAATTCCAGAGCATTTCCATCACCTCCAAAAAGGTACTTCATACCTATTAGCATTCACTTCCCACTCCTCTCTCCCCCAGCCCCTGGCAACCAGAATCTACCTTCTGACTCTAGGATGTACCTGTCTGGACATTTCATATAACTGGAATCACTAAATATGTAACTTCTTTTTGTCTATGTTCTTTAACTTAGTATGTCACTTTCAAGGTTCATCCGTGTTGTGGTATACATTAGTTACTTGACTCCCTTTGTGGTTGAGTACTTTTCTATTACATGGGCATATTACATGTAGTTTACCCATTTATCTGTCAGCTGGTGGACATTTGAGCTGCTTCCACTTTTTTGGCTATTATGAAACCACTGCTGACATTTCTTGTATAAATTTTTGTAGGAGTATATGCTTTCAGTACTCTTGTATAGCTACCCAGAAGTGGAACTGCTGGGTCACATGGTCGCACTGTGTTTAAATTTTGGAGTAACTGTCAAACTGTTTCCCACAGAACCTTTTACATTATAGCCAAGATTTTAATTCAGTAATTGCCCACATTTTAATTGTTATTTTTCTTTTTATTGTTTTGCTGTTAGAGTCCTGTATATGTTGTGAGTTTAGAGCCTTATCAGATACATGATTTGCAAATGTTTTCTCACATTCTTGGCTTATCTTTTCACTTTCTTTGTAGTGTCCTTTGACATGCAAAAGTTTTTAATTTTGAAGAATTCTTATTTATCTATTTTCCTTTGATTGCTTGTATTGTAGGTGTCATATCAAAAAAAAAAGTTGCCTAATACAATTCTTGAAACTGTATACCTGAGTTTCCTGTTTCAGCTATGTCCTACCCTAAACACACATGGGCACACGCCCCTTTCCACTTTAGCCATTCTTATTCCTAACTGTTTAAATATGCCATACCCACTCTGTGGCTTTGTCATGTTTCTTCTCTTACTCTAAGTGCCTGTATTAGCAATTTTTTGAAACTCTGACATTTCCTTCTTTAGAAGCTCTCCTGGACCCACCTTCCCTTGCCTTGTTCAGTGGCTTTATATCATTCACTTTCCTCTTCTGACCTGCAGGCATACAATAATTATATGACATTTTAATTATCCATTTAGATCTTTGTCACCCACCTGCACATTGAGCTCCTTGAGATCAAATTCTTTCCTTGATTTCTGGATATACTGAGCTGAACAGTGGTGTGTAGTAAATGCTCAAAAATATTTGAGTGAATGCCTACTGTTATCTTCATACTGCCTCCCTGGCCATCCAGAATTAAAGGCTGAGTCTTACTCAGACTGCTTCCCATGGAGAAACAATTTGGATCTTTCTTTCTATTCTTCTTTCAGCCCATCCTACCCACTTGGTTACAATCGCTATGGTACACTGTTTACTGAAGTAAAATCATAGCAAGTAATTTGAGCTAAGTGATTCCAGGATTATTTATTCCTAATCTGATTAAATATTATTTCTCCAGGTCAAGAATTAGATCTAAGTTCCAGGCCTTTGATTTTTCTCTAAAGAGTGAGTTTTTACCCAGATAATGCAGACTCACAAGACATAGATATAAAACCTAACTTTAATATCAACCTTAGTATCATTTTCCTTAGAAAGATTGGGAGAAAGGGAGTAGGGAGCAAGGCTAGTCAAAAGGCAAATCAAAGAATCACAGTTTATTTAGGTAGGGCAAGGTGCATACTGACAGTGTAAGAAGGAGTAGATAAGTCTGGCCTCTCATGGATTCCCCTGGATGCTGAAGATTTTGCTGTGTGCTGTGGGAAAGAGCAGCAGTTTTACCACAGGCACTCAGTGGTTCCAGCAGCAGTCAGAGACTGGCTGTGTTCCCTCAAGGCACCGCAGATAGCCTCAAGAGTTACTCCTTTGGGAGTAAGGGACCTGACTCTAGTCATTAACAAATTGGGTTTCCTAGGCATAATCAGCCCAGCACTCTCTTTGTAATATTTTGCTATTTCACATTCACATTTCAAAGTAGACTTATGTCTAAATTCAAACTGATGCATTGGAAGCCAATTGTATCCATCAGCTTTAAAAAATTTATGATACAGTTTTTTGTCCTCCCCTAAAAAGTCTCATTACTAACTGGATTTGAGGAGGAACAATGGAAAGCCCCAGTACACTGACTTCAACTTTCTCTTCTGAAGACATTTTATTTTTGGTAAACTCCTACAGCCAATTTTAGGAGATGAATGCAAAACCAGAGAAGTTTTGGCACTGTGCCAGGTTGACAAAACTTCTTGTTACATCATATCATAAATACTAGGCCAGAATGGTTCTCTAATGAGCTGGAAATGTTGACATAAACCAATGGTTTATGCTAGCAAGAGTCATTTAGGCACTGAGCTTAATTCAAACATTGTTAGTCAAATGTCTATAATGTGATAGCATATTATAAACCTCTTCTAAATAAAATTTTATTTGTATTTTACAAATACATTTAAATTTAATGCCAAGTAGTTATGCTTACTCACTTTCCTAATTGGTAAATATCTTTGAGTTATAAAGCATGACTTAAAATATTTAGTTTTGTATTTAACATAGAAGTACTAAGATAATTCATGAATATTCTCATTTCTTGATGAGATTTTAATTGTGCTTTTTAAAGGCCAAAATATTTCCATCGTATGACATGTTTAATGAATAAAACAGTTTGGGAGAAATTAATATTATGAGAAAATAATTTTATAGTCTAGATGTGTTCTGCACATGATATTGGCTTATTGGCTAAAATAAGAGAATGGAAAGTAAGAGCTAGAGTTTATATAAAATGTGAGACGAGCATAAACTGAGAAATATAGAGGGAAGGAAGAAAAGTATGTAAATGACAAAAAATTATTTAATGTTTATTTCAGCTACATTTGTCAACATGTATAGAAATTGGTTTATCATGAAAATCAGAATTTTCTAAGTACAGGCTGTTACTGAGACATAGGACATACCTAATATAATAATATAGACTTGATTTACTAGTTTTTCTAAAAATCGAGGTGAGGGAATATATTTGTGTGTGTGTATCTGTTAAGAAAGGGAGAGACAGACGGTCAGACAAAAGAGACAAAAGGAGAGATACAGAGTAAACCTTGTTATTTTTAAAGCATGATTTGTGGCCGAGGCATTTCAAATAATTAAATATCTAAAAAACATTATATTATATACCTAATAACTGGAATATAATAAAATAGATTTAATGTTAATATTATATGAAATACAATTTCATATTTTGGAATTCAAAACATCATTTTTTTCAAAGAGCATTACAGCAAAACTCTAGAATCTTAAAGCTTTTAAAGACTTTAGGTAACAATGGTAATAAGTGATAGATATTTTTGGAATAGTACCTGATATTTTATGAATACTTCATTTACAGTGTCACAGGCAGATGATAAGTTCAACCTCCTTGTTTTACAGATAGATGCTGGATTGCCTTTCCTTAAATGACTAGCCCAGGATCACACAGGTTACCAACACCAGCGTGGGGTAGAACCCAACTTTCTGAGCTTTGTAATGTTGTGCACATAGGAAACTCTCATTATGAAACAGCCTCACAGGTGCCTATTGATCTGGCTTTAAAAATTATTTCAAGTTTGTCAAAATTTGTTATATAAAATTCTAAATGTCTCGAAGTTCTCAACATTAATGTCCTTGAAGTCATATCTTTTCCTTCAGGTTATAAGGGACAAAATGAAATATTCCTCCTAAGGAAGGGAGTGGAAGTATAAAGTCGCAGCTGGAAATTTAGCTAGTCACCTTCTCTAATGTTGAACTATAAACATAACTCAAAATCATGCTTGGATTTAAGTACTATCAGAAGCTTTTTTGTTTTACTATTTAAAATTGTACGTAAAGAAGGCATAAAATTATAATAGCTATTTCAACAATGGAAGGCTAATTTGGCTTTTAATAGATATAGGGACCAAATCCTGAACTCTTCAGTGGGAAATTCCAGAGTTTTCATTATAAATTGTTACATTTGAAATGATTTATAAGTATAATTCATAAACTGTCATTATATCCTTAACTACTCATGCATTATAACTTATAATTCTCTAAAATAAATTTCATGATTCTTGAAATCTGTACAAAGATTTACTGTTTGAAAAGGAAATATGTATTTGCCTGGTATTACATTGCTTTTCTCTATCTGATCTTGAACTGATTCTTTAACAAATAGGATTGTCAGTGCTCTGCCCCTCGTAAGTCTTAATTATCAAAAGCAGGAACTTGCCTATATAGCATCTAAAGAAAAAAAAAGATTTCTTTTTCCATTTTCTGTTAAAGCTGTTTTTCTTCTTAAGCAAAATTCACATTTCAGATTTCATGTTTCTCTATGAGAACAGAGTTCCATTTTCTGTTTCTACACTGGGAAATTCATTAGAAATCTTGCCATTTGGGAGTTACTCCCTCACTGCATGTGTTCAGCTGTAGGCATTCACAAATGTAACAAAAATACGGATAAAATAGATAACCAGTAATAATTTGGAGATAGCACAAACTGCTATTTAGATGCACGTTTTTAACCAGTCACACTGGCCTTTTTGTATATATAGAAACTTTTTGCTATACCTTTTTGCTAATACATGAATGCCAAGTTCATTTCTGTCTCAGTATTTGTGCATTATTTTCTCTTCCTTCTCATAAAAATACACATCTTTCTCTGCCAAATATAATATGTGGTGAATCAAAAATTCATCAGTAAAACTCTGAAGAGGTACTACTAATTTCCCTATTTTACAGAAGAAACTGAGGAACAAGCTTAGATTTTAATGGCCTGATTGAGATGAAGTGCTTAAAACAAAGTCTGAAATAGAATAAATACTTAATAAATATTAGCTTTGTGAACTGATATGTAAACAGTATTGTATTTATATGTTCCTTCCCCAGAGTCAATTTACAAAACACAGGTTTCAAAACTCTTGAAAGAACTTTAAGCCTACAACCAAAAACTTCTGTAGCAAGCCTTAAAACCATCAATCAGAAGGTTTTAACTGTTTTCACTGAATGCTTTTAACCCTAGCTCTGATTTTTCATTACCATAGCAACTAGCATTAGTCAACTGATAGGTTGTGATTGGAGCAGCTGTCAGTGAAGGAAAAGAAAGAGAAGCTTCTAATTTAAATGGATCTTGATAATGATCTGCCATACCAACTCACTAGGAAGCCCTTAAATTATCTTCATTCCATTTAAGAAAGCAAAGGTATGATTTAGAAGTTTCACCTGAGCTGCTGAATCCTCTACTTTTATTTTTCATAATACATTTAAAAATCTTTCAAAATCCATAATACTTCAGAAAGCAGAGAAGATTATTCCCTTTTATATTTTCTGCCCAAATATCACCTCTTTATATAGGCCTTTCCTGACCACCATATCTAAAATAGTAGTTCTATCACTTCTGGGCCTCTTATTTGTTATATTTTTCTTCATAGCATTTTCATTCTTGATACTGTATAGATCCCTTTATTATTTTTTGTCACTTATCTTTTTCCTTCAGTAGGATATAAACCACATAGGGGCAGTGCTTTTTCTTATATTTTGCTGTGTTCCTGGCATATAAAGCAATGCCTCAGATAATAGGTGTTTAAATATGTGTTAAATGAATCCATGAATTAATTAATTATTTAAGAATACAATAACACCAAGGAAAGTAGCAGCAAACTAAATTGCTGTAAATTTATTCTACCTACTACAACTTTAAAAAATTCAAACTTTTTCCTTCAAAGACTGTTTTATTCAACATTCAACATTTACTGATATTTGCGAAATGTCTGGCAAATCTTACAGTAATCTCAGATACCTTAGATAAACTTAATACTGCAGAACAAAGCAAATAAAACACAGTGAATAAAGATATTAAGTGACAGATCTAAGATTAGATAGTTTATCTGACTCTAGCATTAAAAATACTTCAACTGCTGCTGCTGAAAGTTCTGTTCTACATAGCCTATAAAAAAAAAGGGACTGGGGAACTACAGTGCTTTCTTACATCATCCATGTGTACATAATCTTTTTTATAAACATTACCTTTACTTAAAATTTTATCTTGGGATCAAAATCAGTATTCTCCAAATAAATACTCTAACATGTTTATAACAACAACAATATCACAAATATAGTACATAAATTCAGACTTATAGTACTAGGAAACCTTAGTTTTAGTATATAGAAATCCAAAGAGACTCCACCAAAAAACTACAAGAACTAATGACCAGATTCAACAAAGTTGTAGGATACAAAATCAATACACAGAAATCTGTTGCATTCCTATATGCTAACAATGAACTAGTAGAAAGAGAAATCAGGGAAGCAATTCCATTTACAATTGTATCAAAAGGCATAAAATACCTAGGAATAAACCTAACCAAGGAGGTGAAAAGCCTGTACCCTGAAAGTAAGACACTCATGATAGAAATTGAAGAAGACACAATGGAAATCTATTCCATGCTCATGAATAGGAGAATTAATATTGTCAAAATGGCTATCCTGCCCAAAGCAGTTTACAGATTCAATGCAATCTCTATCAAAATACCAATACATTTTTTCCATGAACTAGAGCAAATTTTCCTTAAATTCATATGGAACCACAAAAGACCCTGACTATCCAAAGTAATCTTGAGAAAGAGGAGCAAAGCTGGGGGTATTAAGCTCCCTGACTTCAAGCTATGCTACAAAGCTATGATAATTTAAACAGTATGGTACTGGCAGAAGAACAAACCCATAGATCAATGGAACAGAAAGGAGAAACCAGAACTAAACCCTTGCATATATGGTCAATTAATAATGATAAAGGATCCATAAATATACAATGGGGAAAGACAGTTTTTTCCAGAAGTGGTGTTCGGAAAACTGGACAGTTACGTGCAAAGACTGAAACTGGATTACTCTCTAACTCAATGCACAAAAGTAAATTCTAAGTGGATTAAAGACCTAAATATAAGAAATGAAACCATAAAACTCATAGAAGAAAACATAGGAAAACATCTCTTGAACATAAGTATCAGCAATTTTTTTCTGGACATGTCTCCCTGGGCAAAGAAAACTATATATGAACAAGTAGGACTATATCAAACTAAAAAGCTCCTATATAGCAAAGGACACCATCAACAAAACAAAAAGCAACCTACGTTATGGGGAAATATAGTCATAAATTATTTATCCAATAAGGGGTTAACATCCAAAGAATATAAAGAACTCATATGTCTCAACACAATAAAAAAAAAATGGGCAGAGGACCTGAACAGACATTTTTCCAAAGAGAAATACAGATGGCCAACAAGCACATGAAAAGATGCTCCACATCACTAATCATTGCAGAAATGCAAATCAGAACCACAATGAGGTATCACCTCACACCAGTCAGAATGGCCACTGTCTGAAAGACAAGAAATCACAAATGTTGGTGAGGATGTGGAGAAAAGGGAATCCTCCTACATCGTTGTTGGGAATGTAAATTGGTGCAGCCATTATGAAAAACAATATGGAAGTTCCTCAAAAAACTAAAAATAGAAATAACATAGGACCCAGTAACTCCACTTCTAGGAATTCACCCAATGAAAACAAAATCTCTAATTGAAAAAGGTATATGCACACTTATGTTTATCACTGCATTATTTACAATAGCTAAGATATGGAACCAACCAAAATGTCCATCAATAGATGAATGGATAAAGAAGATGTGGTACATATAAACAATATGTATAAATAATAGAATATTATTCAGCCATAAAAAAGAAAGAAACCTGCCATTTGGGACAACATGGATGGACCTAGAGAGTATTATTATGCTAAGTGAAATAAGCCAAGCAGAGAAAGACAAATACCATATGATTTCACTTACATGTGGAATCTGTTAAACGAAACAAAGCAAAATGAACAAAACAGCAGTAGACCTATAGACATGTGGTTACCATGGCAAAGGGGATGGGGTGGGTCAGTAGGGATGGTGAGGGGGATAAAGGGGCACAAATCTCAATCAATATAAGTTGGTCATGGGGATGGAAGTGCAGTATGGAAAATATAGTCAATGGTTCTGTAACATCTTTCTATGTTGATAGTAACTTAACTAGTTGGGGTGAGGATTTAATAATGTGTGCTGTTGAATCACTGTGTTGTATACTTGAAACCAATATAATATTGTATATCATCTATACTTCAATAAAAAAGTAAAAATACATATGTTCATGGAATTTGAATGAGATGGAGAAAAGTAAAACATTTAAAATAGCATGTCCTTTTAGAAATACCTACTTATTTTTTCCTTGTTTGTTTGATCAATCTATTTACATATCTGCCTGTCAACATTAAAAGATGACTAAATGAGCTCAGATACATATTAGGGAAACAATTTCTCTGGGAGAATGTCAGTCTAGTTGGTGAAGACAGATAGGAACATCAAATTACACACACACGTGCATGTGTGTTGTGTGCACATGCACACATGCACATACATATTTAGTACTTGTCCCAATCATCATCTGCTCCTATTTCCCACATGAGCTCTTCTGTCCTCTGAAAGCCCAAAGCCACCTAATTATTAATCAAGTGGTACTGCCTTCTACTTCTCAAAGGATTGGAAACTGAACCCTCTAAGTCATAAATACCACAGTTTCCTATTTCTCCGCTTAAAACTGTTCTCTAGCTGCATCCAAACTCAGCTCCTTTTGTCAAGTCTTAGAGGTTTCCATTCCATACTAACTTCATCCTTCTGTGTATTCCTGACCTGATCTCTTCTCTTTCAGAATTTTCTTCATTTCTTCCCTCTCTATTTTCACATTTTGTGTTAGCTTTCCATTTCTGCTGGATCTTTCTCCACACCGTGTATTCCAAAGTTCATCTGTGTGCTGGATCCAACCACACCAGTGTGGCTCCTGAGAATCAGCTGTGAGCATTTCTTCCTAACTCTGTTTTTAGTGCTTTCAGTAATGCCATATTGGTAGATTGAAATCACCTCCAATAGTGGAATTAATTATGTGAAGGACATTGGCAGATGCTACAAACCAGATCCCCCGTCTATCCCCTGAGGCTGGTGTTTAAACATTTACAGGCAAACCAGTGCTACATATTTCCCCTTCCTTTCAAACCAAGTTCTTGAAAAGAGTAGTCCTCTATCAACTTCCTCACTTCACATCACATCTCTGAAATTAGACATCTGTTCCTGTATCCACTGGAAGTATTATATATAGAGGGAAAAAGTGCTCCTCATTACCTGACCCCCAGGCCACAATTCATGTTGTTGATACCTGCTTTCCAAAAAACTCTCACAGTTTGATATACATCCTACTTCTCCTCCTACACTTCTGGCCATTTTTTTCTCTCCTTTTCTTACTAGATCTTTCTCCTCCCCTAATTATTAATGTCCCTGTGATTCTGTTGTAGACCTCTTCTACACTCTGTATTGGGTAACCCAACAAATGCCCACAGCGTCAAACCATTCCATTAACTATTACCTAATATAAAGCTCCAGGCCAAGCTTTTTACCTGAGTTTCACATTGTTATCTCCAATTGCCTTCTTGATATCTCTACCTGGCTATGTCACAGGCACCTGTAACTCAACATGTCGAAACCTTAATTCATTTGTTTCTCCTTAAATGTTAATGCACCATCTATATTTCCTATCTGGATAAATGGCCTTGCCAGTCATTAACTATGCAAATGAAAAAATCTGGGAGTCGTCCTAGATGTCTTTCTTTTCTTCATTCTGGAAATCCAACTAGTCACTGAATATAATTTTTCCTCTTGCTCCATCCTCCATCCCAGCTATCTTCTTTCAGTTCCTCATAATTTCTTACATAGATTGTTATAATTTTCTCCTAATTTGTCTTCTTACCTTCTGTCACACTCCTCAGCTCCCTCCCCAAAGCTGCTAGAATAATGTTTAAAACATTTAAATCTGATCAAGTTCCTCCCTTACATCAACTCCTTCAGTATCTCTTCAGCCTCCAGGATAATTTCCTTACCATTTAATAGTCCTTCAATTATACAGAAGAGAACACTCCACCCAAACTCCTTAAGCAAAATGGAACTATCAGTAGCTGAAGATTCCAGGGTATGGGTCTGGATTGAATGATGTCAGCAAGAATTGGTTTCTCTTCGTATTTCAGTTCTGCCTTCTATTGTGTTGGCTCCAGGCTCAGATTCAATAGATAGCAAGATGTTGGCTGCTACTCCAGCTGTAAAACTTCTCAACTTTAAGGTACAGAAGGAAAGAATACAAGAAACTCCAAGTCTCCCCATCAAGAGACTATAGATTCCCATTGTTACTGGCCACATGCCTGTCCTTGACACAATCACTGTCTCTAGTACATTCTAACATGCTGATTGGCCTGCAGCCAAACCACATGAGACTTAAGGAAGGTGTGTCCCCAGGGGGGAATTTAAACCCTTGCTAGAAGATGGAGGAATGAATATTAGGGAAGCTTACAATAAAATCATCTGATGTTTATTGAGTTCTTTATATGTTTCAGGCACTGCTTTAGTGTTTTGCATGTATTAACTAACCTCATGAGGAAGTGTGGAAACTGACACACAGAGAAGTGAGGTAGTTTGCCTGTTAGACACAGCAAATGACCAATGTCAGTTGAAAATTTCAAATTTCTAGATACAAGTCTTCCTTTTTTTTTTTCTCATCCATTAAAGTCATCAGGATGTTTTTAGGTTAAATAGCTGGTAGTTCAAAAATTAACCTACATTTTATAGAATGAATATGCTGCATTTTCAAACAGCTAAAACTCATTGGAAATTTTCCATATTCCTTGTCTGGTACACCATCAGGCAGCTTTAAGAGTACATGGAAATGTGACCAGTGGCTAGGGCTTCTATTTGTCAAGAGGTCAGTAAGTCAAGGTTGAAGTGAAGATGAGCTGTTTAGCCCACAAGTGCCTGTAGTAGACACCCTCTTTCCATGAACTGTGGCTTCTCCACTCATCCCTCCACAAGAGTCAGAGTGCAAGATCAGCTAGATCTCAATTTTTTAAACATCTATTGGGATGGAAAGTGAATGGCATAAGATTCTTGTCTTTCTCCCAGTGTGAACAGGAATAATTAAGTGTGTGAAAGACAAAAGTTCCATTATAGTACATAAAGGTTCAAAATCAAATTTCTGCACAACAGTAATTGCCTGTATGACCGAAGGCCTTCCGTGATCAGTCCTTGATCCCTTTCCAGTCCTACTACTTACCATAAACCCCTTGCCTCCACTCTGTGCTCTATGCCATTCCCTTTTTGCTATGCTCTTTAGGTTTTCACACCTTCCTCCGTGTCTTGGCTAATGCCGCACCCTCTGCATCTTTCAAAAGTTGTGTCAAGTGTCATCTTCTCAATGAACATTTTCCTGAAATCACTCTCCTTGTGAACAAACAGCTGTGCCTATCTTTGTGCCCCAACTCTGCTTAACAGAATATTTAGCACAGTCCCTGTACTTCATTATTGTATTCCTATATTTATGTTTGTCTACTAACAGTGCTTTACAATAACAAAGCACATTGTATTAGTTCTTATATTCCTAGCATACTGCCTGACACATAGTAGGTGCTCAATAAATATATGAATAATACGTATATGGAATAATATAAAATAAAATATATGAAAAATACAAGAAATATGCAGAAACCATAATAAGGTCTCAATTGGCAACAATTAATTCTGGCTAGGGCTAGGAGGAATGAATTTGGAAATGGTTTTCATTCAGAGATTCTAAATTAAGAGACCTGTAGACACATGTATTTCTACTATATCAGATAGCCTTCACATCTGAACTCTTGCTGTCAAAATATTGGCTATAATGTTGTGCAGAAAATTTCACCAAAACTTTACTATGCAAATAGAAATTCTACCATAACAAGTTTATGTAAGTGCAACAATGGAAGTGTAGGTCAGTCTGTGTAGGAAGACGTAGAATATTCTTCCATCATAGCTCAGCAGTTCTTTTTACAGGACTGTGTCAGTGTCTTCCAAGGAAATAGAAGAGGCTATGAGGAAAGTTGAACAGCACAAGTCTAGGGAATCCCATGAATTAAGAGGAACATTGGAGGATAAAGTATACTGCGAGAGGTAAACACATAAAAGACAAGTTTCATCATGCATATTTCTCCATCTATAATGCAGTCTTTTTTCAACTTGGGAGAAAATCTAAAACAACAATATGATTATTGGTTTTAGCAAGTGTCCCTGTGTTTCTCAAGAATAATATGGTATGCTTGGAAAGCTAGAAAAGTATCTCATGCTGTGGGTAGATACCATAATCTTCAAAACCACATAAATGCTATTGAAGCACTAGATACCTTTGAAGATCTAAAGAAGATGAAAAGAGTTGGATCATTTGGTAAAGAAGCTGAGTTTCAACTTCACGTCTAGAATGATACAGAGCATTTCAGAACTACATAAGACAGCATCGTTCGGAGATCACAGAAGAAGCACTGCCTTGGTAATGAGGTTGCAGCAGTTTTTTCCAGTGAATTACAGAAAATTATTGATTGACAAAGGTAGCTAATGAATTTTCATTACTGCCAATTCTGATAAAAGTAGGCTTTTAAAAATGAATGTCGTCTTATCAGAGGACAACAAATGAGGCAGGGCATTGAATATCCAAAGATAGGCTCACACAATTTTTAAGTGAAAATGTAAAGGTTATGTTCAACTAAAACCTATATACTTGTATAATTCAACATCTAATAAGGAAATGTTGAGGAGTGAATTGCCTATTATATGGTACTCAAATTGTAAAACTTTGGTTGACAAAGGAGACAGTCAGTCCTTATTCAAGGAGTCATAATTTCTGACAGTTCATTTCTTTGGGCTGTGAGTCTTGACAAGAACATAAAGAGTTGGGGTTGATGCTTGAGGTAATTTTTATTTCATAGATTAAAGAGTTGATAAAGTAGTTGTTGAGTAGGTGCTACTATGAAGAAAGACAGTTTAGATGATAAGCTAAGAAAATGTTGTATTTTCATCTTGGCAAGAGTGAACTATTTTTCCAACCCTAATTCACTTTGCCGGTGGCATGTTCCCTCTATGGAGAGGACTGTACCTTCACAGCTTTTGGCTTCACTGAACCTTCTGTGATGCTCTCTGATGTTGAGAGACACATTCTGTTTAGCTCCAAAAGGAGGAAGATCTTCAGTTTTCAGTTTTAATTAAGCGTGCAGAATGAAGGTCAAAGGCTCTTACAGAAAAGTCAGTTCTTCTCCAGGCTCACTGAAAGGACTTGTTTAAGAAAAATGAATTGATTTTGATCATGTTGGGTATTTTCAAATAATACCCCCAAAAAGAAAACATTTACCCAAGCAAAGAATAACATGCACATATTTTTCTTGTAATCTGTATATGTGAAAAATGTCTCACCCCAGGATGCTAATTCCCTGAGAAATAGATACTGTTTACATGTAGGGGCTGACTAATGCTTACCAACAGGGAAGCTCTTGTCCTATAAGATATCTTCTCTTGGAAGTGGGCTGTTTATTCTTACATCTGTTCTTTGAATATCTCTTATGCATATGCCTTCATTATCAATCAGAAGAAAAAGCAATAATTTGATGACCATAATAATATAGCAATTCAAATAAGATCAATTTAATACATATTTACTGATTTTTTTTTGTATCATTAATTTACAATTACACGAGGAACATTATGTTTACTAAACTCTCCCCATCACCAAGCCCCACCCACAAATCCTATTACAGTCACAGTCCATCAGCTTGGTAAGATGCTATGGAATCACTGCTTGTCTTCTCTGTGTTGCACAGCCCTCCCCATGGTCCCCCCCCACATAATACATGCTAATAATAATGCCCCCTTTCTTTTTTTCCCTCCTTATCCCTCCCTTCCCATGCATCCTCCCCAGTCCCTTTTCCTGTTGGTAAATGTTAGTCCATTGTTGGGTTCTGTGAGTCTGCTGCTGTTTTGTTCCTTCAATTTTTTCTTTGTTCTTATACTCCACATATGAGTGAAATCATTTGGTACTTGTCTTTCTCCACCTGGCTTATTTCATTGAGCATAATACCCTCTAGCTCCATCCATGTTGTGCAAATGGTAGTATTTGTTTTCTTATGGCTGAATAATATTCCATCGTGCATATGTACCACATCTTCTTTATCCATTCATCTACTGATGGACACTTAGGTTGCTTCCATTTCCTGGCCATTGTAAATAGTGCTGCGATAAACATAGGGGTGCATATGTCTTTTTCAAACAGGGCTGCTGCATTCTTAGGGTACATTCCTAGAAGTGGAATTTCCTGGGTCAAATGGTATTTCTACTTTGAGCTTTTTGAGGAACCTCCATATTGCTTCCCACCAGCAGTGTAGGAGGGTTCCCCTTTCTCCACAACCTCGCCAACATTTGTTGTTGTTTGTCTTTTGGATGGTAGCAATCCTTACTGGTGTGAGGTGATATCTCATTGTGGTTTTAATTTGCATTTCTCTGATGACTAGCGATGTGGAGCATCTTTTCATGTGTCTGTTGGCCACCTGAATTTCTTCTTTGGAGAACTGTCTGTTCAGTACCTCTGCCCATTTTTTAATTGGATTATTTGCTTTTTGTTTGTTGAGGTGTGTGAGCTCTTTTTATATTTTGGATGTCAACCCTTTATCAGATCTGTCATTTATGAATATATTCTCCCATACTGTAGGATACCTTTTTGTTCTATTGGTGGTGTCCTTTGCTGTACAGAAGCTTTTCAGCTTGATATAGTCCCACTTGTTCTTTTTTGCTTTTTTTCCCTTGCCCAGGGAGATATGTTCATGAAGAGGTCGCTCATGTTTATGTCCAAAAGATTTTTACCTATGTTTTTTTCTAAGAGTTTTATGGTTTCATGACTTATATTCAGGTCTTTGATCCATTTCTAATTTACTTTTGTGTATGGAGTTAGACAGTGATCCAGTTTCATTCTCTTACATGTAGCTGTTCAGTTCTGCCAACACCAGCTGTTGAAGAGGCTGTCATTTCCCCATTGTATGTACATGGTTCCTTTATCATATATTACTTGACCATATATGTTTGGGTTAATATCTGGACTCTCTATTCTGTTCCACTGGTCTATGGCTCTGTTCTTGTGCCAGTACCAAATTGTCTTGATTACTGTGGCTTTGTAGTAGAGCTTAAAGTTGGGAAGCAAGATCCTCTCCTCTTTATTCTTCCTTCTCAGGATTGCTTTGGCTATTCGGGGTCTTTAGTAGTTCCATATGAATTTTAGAACTATTTGTTCCAGTTCGTTGAAGAATGCTGTTGGTATTTTGAGAGGAATTGCATTGGATTTGTATATTGCTTTGGGCAGGATGGCCATTTTGACAACATTAATTCTTCCTAGCCAAGAGCATGGGATGAGTTTCTGTTTGTTAGTGTCCTCTTTAATTTCTCTTAAGGGTGTCTTATAGTTTTAAGGGTATAGGTCTTTCACTTCTTTGGTTAGGTTTATTCCTAGGTATTTTATTCTTTTTGATTCAGTTGTGAATGGAATTGTTTTCCTGATTTCTCTTTCTGCTAGTTCATCATTAGTGTATAGGAAAGCATAGATTTCTGTGTATTAATTTTGTATCCTGCAACTTTGCTGAATTCAGATATTAGTTCTAGTAGTTTTGGAGTGGAGTCTTTAGGGTTTTTTATGTATAATATAATGTCATCTGCAAATAGTGACAGTTTGACTTCTTATTTACCAATCTGGATGCTTTGTATTTCTTTGTTTTGTCTGATTGCCATGGCTAGGACCTCCAGTACTATGTTGAATAACAGTGGGGAGAGTGGGCATCCCTGTCTTCTTCACGATCATAGAGGCAAAACTTTCAGCTTCTTGCTGTTAAGTATGATGTTGGCTGTGGGTTTGTCATATATGGGCTTTATTATGTTGAGGTAGTTGCCCTCTATACCCATTTTGTTGAGAGTTTTTATCATGAATGGATGTTGAATGTTGTCAAATACTTTTTCAGCATCTATGGAGATGATCATGGGGTTTTTTCCTTTTTTTTGTTGATGTGGTGAATGATGTTGATGGATTTTCAAATGTTGTACTACCCTTGCATCACTGAGATGAATCCCACTTGATCATGGTGTATGATCTTCTTGATGTATTTTTGAATTCAGTTTGCTAATATTTTGTTGAGTATTTTTGCATCTATGTTCATCAGGGATATTGGTCTGTAATTTTCTTTTTTTTGTGAGGTCTTTGCCTGGTTTTGGTATTAGGGTGATGCTGGCTTCATAGAATGAGTTTCGAAGTATTCCGTCCTCTTCTATTTTTTGGAAAACATTAAGTAGAATAGGTATTATGTCTTCTCTGTATGTCTGATAAAATTCTGTGTAAACCCATCTGGCCCAGGGGTTTTGCTCTTGGGTAGTTTTTTGATTACCAAATCAATTTTGTTGCTGGTAATTGTTCTGTTTAGATTTTCTGTTTCTTCTTTGGTCAGTCTTGGAAGGTTGTATTTTTCTCAGAAGTCCATTTCTTCTAGGTTTCCCAGCTTGTTAGCATATAGATTTTCATAGTATACTCTAATAATTTTTTGTATTTCTGTGGAGTCCGTTGTCATTTTTCCTTTCTCATTTCTGATTCTGTTGATGTGTGTAGATTCTCTTTTTCTCTCAATAAGTCTGGCTAGGGGCTTACCTGTTTTATTTATTTTCTCAAAGAACCAGCTCTTGGTTTCATTGATTTTTTTTGTATTGTTTTATTCTTATCAATTTTATTTGTTTCTTCTCTGATCTTTATTATGTCCCTCCTTCTGCTGTCTTTGGGCCTCATTTGTTCTTCTTTTTCCAATTTCAATAATTGTGACTTTAGACTATTCATTATAGGTTGTTCTTCCTTCTTTAAATAGGCCTGGAGTGCTATATACTTTCCTCTTAGAACTGCCTTCGTTGTGTCCCACAGAAGTTGGGGCTTTGTGCTGTTGTTGTCGTTTGTGTCCATATATTGCTTGATCTCTATTTTAATTTGGTCATTGATCCACTGATTATTTAGGAGCATGTTGTTAAGCCTCCATGTGTTTGAGAGCCTTTTTGTTTTCTTTGTACAATTTATTTCTAGTTTTATACCTTTGTGGTCTGACAAGTTAGTTGGTAAAATTGCAGTCTTTTTGAATTTATTGATGCTCTTTTTGTGGCCTAGTCTGTGGTCTATTCTGGAAAATGTTCCATGTGCACTAAGAAGAATGTGTATCCTGCTGCTTTTGGGTGTAGAGTTTTGTAGATATCTATTAGGTTCATTTGTTCTAGTGTCTTGTTCAGCGCCTCTGTGTCCTTACTTATTTTCTGTCTGGTTGATCTGTCCTTTGGAGTGAGTGGTGTGTTAAATTCTCCTAAAATGAATGCATTGCATTCTGTTTCCTCCTTTAATTCTGTTAGTATTTGTTTCACATACGTTGGTGCTTCTATATTGGGTGCATATATATTTATAATGGTTATATCTTCTTGTTGGACTGACCCCCTTATCATTATGTAATGTCTTTCTTTATCTCTTGTTACTTTCTTTGTTTTGAAGTCTATTTTGTCTTATACTAGTACTGCAACATTGCTTTTTTCTCCCTATGGTTTGCATGAAATACCTTTTTCCATCCCTTGACTTTTAGTCTGTATATGTCTTTGGGTTTGAAACAGGTCTCTTGTAAGCAGTGTATAGATGGGACTTGCTTGTTTATCCATTCTATCCCTCTGTGTCTTTTGATTGGTGCATTCAGTCCATTTACATTTAGGGTGATTATCAATAGATATGTACTTATTGCCATTGCAGGCTTTAGATTCGTGGTTACCAAAGGTTCAGGGGCAGCTTCTTTACTATCTAACTGTCTAACTTAACTCGCCTATTAAGCTATTATAAACACAGTGTGATGATTCTTTATTTCTATCCCTTCTTATTCCTCCTCCTCCATTCTTTTTATGTTAGGTGTTTTATTCTGTACTCTTTTGTGTTTCCTTTGACTGTTTTTGTAGATAGTTGATTTTATTTTTTGCCTTCAGTTAGTATTTGGTCTGCTTTCTTTGCTGTGATTTTATTTTCTCTGGTGACATCTATTTAGTCTCAGGAGTGCTTACATCTAGGGAAGTCCCTTTAAAATGTCCTGTATAGGTGTTTTGTGGGAGGCAAATTCCCTTAACTTTTACTTGTCTGGGAATTGTTTCATCCCTCCTTCATATTAAATGATAATCATGCTGGATACAGTATTCTTGTTTCAAGTCCCTTCTGTTTATTTGCATTCAATATATCATGCCATTCTCTTCTGGCCTGTAAGGTTTCTGTTGAGAAGTCTGTTGATTGCCTGATGGGTTTTCCTTTGTAGGTGACTTTTTTTCACCCTCTGGGTGCCTTTAATACTCTGTCCTTGTCCTTGGTCTTTGCCATTTTAATTATCATATGTCTTCTTGTCCTCCTTGCTTCTCTTGAGTTGGGAGATCTGTGGGCTTCCATGGTCTGAGAGACTATTTCCTCCCTCAGTTTGGGGAAAATTTCAGCAATTATTTCTTCAAAGACACTTTCTATCCCTTTTTCTCTCTCTTCTTCTTGTGTTACCCCTATAATGCAAATATTGTCCATTTGGCTTGGTCACACAGTTCTCTTAATATTCTTTCATTTCTGTAGATCCTTTTATCTCTCTCTGCCTCAGCTTCTCTGTGTTACTGTTCTCTGATCTCTATTCCATTAATGGTGTCTTGCACCTCATCCAGTCTTCTCTTCAGTCCTTCCAGAGATTGTTTTATTTCTGTATTCTCCCTCCTAATTTGATCCTTTAGCTCTTGCACATTTCTCTGCATGTCCATCAGCATGGTTATGACCTTTATTTTGAATTCTTTTTCAGTAAGATTGATTAAATCTATCTCCCCAGGTTCTCTCTCATGGGTTTTCTGGGTAATTCTGGCCTGGATCAAATTCTTCTGCCTTTTCATGGTGATAGAGGTGGTCGTAGGCAGTTGGCACGTGTTTCAGCTGGGAGAACAATGCCCTTCCTGCGCCTTGCCCTTCTCCGCTATCTGTGCTTGTTACCCGCACACTGGGAGTAGCTTCCGGTTGTATTTCCTCAGCCTCCGCGGGTGGGGCAGGCTTCGGGGCAGCCCAGTGCCCTGCAGGGAGAGGCAGGTGGACCGGGTGTGCTTTCCTGTGAGGACTGCAACCCTTTTCCCCCTGTCCCAGCTTCCTCTGTCTGTGCTGGCCTGCTGCATGCCAGCGGGTCCTGAGTCTGGCCCGGGTGGCTGCGGAGGAGACTCTGGGCATCTGCTGTGGGCACAGCTGTTCTCAGGCTGCTCCACTGCTAGACAGGAGGCTGCTTATCATTGTCAGATGCTTCAGAGCTGCATTGCCTCCCAGGAGTCTGGGGTGCCTGAAATTCTGATTCCCAGCTGCTGGGCTGAGTGTGTTAGCATGGTTCTGTCCAGCTGTGGAGTCCCTGTCCCTTTAAGACTTTCAGAAAGCACTCACTTTTCTTTTGTCCCAGGGGCACCGTCAGTGGGTAACCCCTTGCTGGTTTTACTGTTCTGTTTCCCTAATATCCAGCACACCATGCACTGTGTCTGCGCTCCCAGTGTGGATGACTAGGGGCTGGTAATTCAGCAGTCCTGGACTCCCACTCCCTCCCTGCTCTGACTCCTCTGCTCCCACTGGTGGGCTGTGGTCGGGGGCGTGCTCGGGTCCTGCTGGGCCGCGGCTTGTATCTTATCCCCTTTGTGAGGCACTGAGTTCTTGCAGATGTAGATGTAGCCTGACCATTGTACTGTACCGAGAGACCATCTTCTGGCCTCTCTTTTAGGAATAGTTGTATTTGTTGTATTTTCAAAAATATATATGGTTTTGAGAGGAGATTTCTTCTGCCCTACTCATGCTGCCATCTTGGCTCCTCCTGCTATTTATTGATTTTTTTATTCTAGATAATAAACTATGCTAGGTGGTACAAGGATG
Organism: Manis javanica; assembly: GCF_040802235.1. Lineage (NCBI taxonomy): Eukaryota > Metazoa > Chordata > Mammalia > Pholidota > Manidae > Manis > Manis javanica. The sequence continues at coordinate 189,904,062 of NC_133157.1, forward strand.
AAGAAAAAAAAGATGCAATTATTGCTCTTGGGGAACTAGTAGGACCTAGATAAGTTAATAAAAAACTATTGAATTTCTTTTACTTTTGTAGGTTTTCTATAATATCTACAATTAAATATATTTTTATTTTTCAGGTGATTATCTGACCTTTGTATAACACAAAGTTGTTCCCTTATTCCTATGGCCAGAAACTTCAAATTCTATGTTTCTTCACTAAGTAACTATTTCTTAAGTAGTTAAATAATATCATAACATATTACTAACATACTGTAACTCCAGGGAGAAAATCCTGGGGCAAAATATCTTTGAAACTAAAATCAGTCAAAGGGAGAAATAAAATGGGAGAAACCCATTTATTTCTTATAACCAGTTGTCCATGTCTGTCGTGATCCAGCCACAGAAGAACAGGCCCCACCCACCCTCTCTGGTCCAGATAAGCCCCTCACTTACCCTTGTAATTACCTATTGATGTGTAGATGGACTACTTCTCTCTACCCCTTAGAAACACCTATTGGCATGGAGATGCACTAAGGCCAGGTGAGAGATGCTGGAAGTATTGCAATTTTACCCACATATATAATGCTCCCTTTTAAGTGGTAAACCATTAATGGTGAGATATGATAAATATTGCAGTAGAAATATATCCATATATCATGAGAAGGGCACAAATATGGAGGGAACATAGTTCTACCAAGTTTTAAATTGTAGGGCTACTGACACTGGAGATAGACTTTGCAGGACAAACAGATTTTTAGGACAAGGAGGGGCGAGACATTGCTTGAGTGGGAATATAATGATCATTCTGATGAGGACCAACCAGGTGACCCAGGCTGAATAACAAGGTGAAGGGCCTTGAAGCAATGTCTGAAAAGTACTCAGGAAAGAAACAGTAACAACTGTATAATTACACTCCTAATCTGCGTTGTGTTCACAGGCAGGTTTTCCCCATTAATCCCAAATTAATTTTGAATGTTAAAATGCTTATGATTTGATACTAAGGAAAGATTCATTGTGTGCCTAAGATTTTTTTCAGTTGATACATTTATTTAGAAAAGTAACAACAATCTGCTTCTTGGTTTCTTTCTGCTTTTAATTAAACTGAGTTTTGGCAATCCTTTCTATTGGGTAATTCATATGGAATTAAACCTTTAGTGACTTACCAAAATTTATTGTGAATTCTAAAAGCAACTTGCCTAAACTAGGCAAGTTTAGACATATTATACTTCTTAAAATGCTCATATATTTAGTGCTACCTTGAGCACAATAATGCACACCTGAAAAACTTGGGTTTTAAACTGAGAATTCGGCTGACTTTTTTTTATTAGTTCCAATGTACAGAGTACTGTTAGGCATTTGGTAAAGGGTAAAACAAATTATTGAACAGCAATAATCCAACATGAGTGCAGACAAGCCAGAAAATATAGGATAGACCATAGGGAAGTACTGTAAGTCTAATATTTAGGTGGAACAGACTATTCGAGGTTTTCTATGCAAGGAATTTGCATATGTAAGTGCTTTGCCATTTTGTGAAATTAACTTGAATATAGATTGAGGGTCACAAACAAGTTTGAAGGCCAGTACAAAAGTTTCCAGGCAGTGATTTGCAAACTGTGTACCAGAGAACACCAGTGCTCAGAGAGTAGGATTGTTCATTTTGCAAACAATGACATGCTGCCCTCAAAACACCAAGAATTTTGAACTGTTCAAAGAACCTTTTGTATCTCCTTTTTAAATTAGAATGTTAGTCTACTCTTAAGTATTTTAAAATATGCTTTAATTAATAAGAAGGTAAAAGGGCTTGAACATGTATGGTGGTAGTAGGAACAAAAAGGAGACAATTTCGAGATATTATCGGACAGTGAAAAAAAACAACGAGATCTGCCAATTGTTTAATACATAATTAGGAAAACTATTATGGAAGTCAGGAAAAAAGATCAGACAAATAGAAATTTCTAAATTATCTACTGGGGAACTTTAGATAGAACTTTAAAGAATATTAATATAAAGGAAATGGAACAATACTAATGTATCAGTGAAGAACAGAGTTTTGGGTAGCCTGGATGTTTCGCATCCTGGAAGTCAAAGAAGCAGCATTCAGGAGTGGAGAGAAGTTGTGGAGTCTGACAGGGACTATTGGAATGAGTGGTTAAATACTGGCTGGTTGACTGATTATGAGACTATTGGAGTAGAAAACAAAAGGCAAAGCGGGTGATGAGAAAGGGAAGACAATGCATGTAGAGTAATATTTTGCAGATTTTGTCTGCAAGGGAAGAAATAAAACAGAGGAATAGTTTAAAGTCATAACTGAGGCAGGGAAACATCATATAGCATCAGGGACACAGAGGAGCAAGAGGCAGAGATGAAAGACGTAGGCAGCAGAGCTTATGATTACATTACGGGTCAAGAGAAAGTGAGATCAAAGCACAAAAGCACAGATGGAAGAGATTTTTTGTAGTTCATGTAGGAATGAAATGCATTTTTCTAAGAAAATTATAAAAGTATCTGTGATGGTCAATTATTCTGAAGAATATAATCCCACACTGTTGTAAGGAGATATTTGTTTCATGTGATAATTAAAGAATTACTCTAAGGTCCATAACCCTTTATTTCTCTGACTGTGGTAAATACTTCCTATAATTTGAACATAGTGGATATTTCTGAAGTGGGTACTTAGGATGATCTTAAATATAACCACTTCTCTGTGATAAATGCTTTTAGACCAATTACTGACATACCCAACTGAATACTAACACCTCCCATGAAATGGCTTTAATATGAATAAAATGACAGCTGCACTGTGGTGAAAGGACACATAAAGCTTTGCATTAGCTCGTCTCCAAGGTTACCATCTGTGTTGATCTGGTTTCAACATGTGGGATTTCTGAACCTTCTGCAAGGACTGTATTATCCGGCTAGGTATCAATAGAATATAAAGACAACTTGGAAAGGCCTTGTGCTGTTTGGTCTATATCTGTTCTGACCTTAATCACTCAACTGTTCCAGAGAGACAGATGCCTGTATCCTGTTAGAAATTTTGTGTTATGATTGCTGAATTAACTGGAATATCAGGATTGTTTCACCCTAGTTTGCAAATCCAAGCAAAAAGATGTTAGTTTGCATATTTTACTGCTAAACCATATTCTGGATAAAATTGAAAAGCAAAACAGATTTGAGAAATGGGGTGATTTCTATTGAAAGTTTCCGACTTTGATCAATATATAAATTCTAGCCAAATACAAATTAGTTTAAAATGTAATGGCATTAAAGAAGACTGGGAATTATTAATATGACCAAGAGTTAAAGGAATAATGTTTTTATAGTTTAGAAGAAAATGAGACACTGCTTTTAGTTCAGCAATTTGTAGAATCTTACATTTCTTGATTTCCAACATTTATTGTTTTTCCACAAAATTTATTCAATATCTTCTCTACCCCCAGGCACTGTACTACGCCTTCTATAACTAGGCAATTTACTAGGTTATATTGACATTTGCTCTCTATCCTCATGGAAATAACAGTCTACAGGGAAATACAGACCAGCATCAAAGAATTTAATCACTATTTCTAGAAGTCATCATAGATTAAGAGCAAAGTGTGATGAGAGAACATGGAACCGCACCTAATGAGGATTAGAAAAGCTTGGAAGAAATGTTATCTACACTGAGGTGTAATGAGTTTGAAATTAGTCCAGCAGAAGGAGAAGGGAAAAGGATGCATGTGACACGCATTGGGATTAGCATGCAAGTGGCCTAGAAGCTAAAGGATGCAGGTGTATTCAGGAAAATGGAAATTCATTGGCTGAAATATAGTGTGTGAGGGGAGGAGAAGGGTGGTGCAGGCCCCAGTGAGAGGAGGGTGGAAAGGAAGCAGGTGTCAAATCCCCTTGATTCTTGTAAACTATCTCAAAGAATGGGGGAAATAGAGCAATTAAAGAGTATGGGGCAGACATTTATTGTCATCAATGTCTCCTCCTCTTTGTTCTTCCTTATCATTATCATCTCATTTTTTTGAACTCTTACTATATGCCAAGCAATATTAAGTCTTTTTTTAGCAGTATTTTTGAATAGACATTGTGATCTTATAAGTACCATTGACATTCCTATTTTAAAATTAAACAAGGGAATGTACTTAATTTTTCTGAGATCATTAGTTGCCAAGAAACATTTCTGAAAATCACATCCAGGCTTGTTGACTGTCATCATCTCTGCCACTGTGTTCTGCTGTCCTAATGTAGAACAGCTGCATTCCTCAAAGACCCCTCAGCTCATAGAGTGATGCAGAGCAAGGTTTGGGTGGGAGCTTAACTAGAAAGGGAATCTGGGTATAAGGTCACTGTTATTATTCAGGCATCAGAAGACAGTGGACAGAATTATTGGGAATGGAGAAAAGTGGGCATATTCCAAAGATATCTCAGAGGCAGAATCGAACAGACATAGTGACTAGCTAATGTGTGGAACAGTATTTCTGGCTTAGACAATGAATATGCTCCAGGAAATGTATTTGTAAAATCCAGGAGGTTAATGGTACTCTAAGCAGTAAGGTCAAAATGATTAAGCTTATATATTGGTGGCAGGTGTGTAAATTGGTATAACTTATATGAAAGTCAACTTACTGGTATCTTTCAGAATTAAAAAATGTGCATCTGTTTGACCCAGGAATATTATTCCGGGTATTTACCTGCAAATATACATCTGCATTGTATCATATATACAAAGATACACACTAGGTATTTTGTATAATTGCAGGATGTCAGATGCAAACCATACTCCAGTATGAGAAGAGTTAATAAATTAGAGCAAATCTGCTCAATGAAATGCTTTAAATCTTAAAAGGTAATGAGGCATCTCTGTATGCGTATCAATAGGGAAATACTGTATGTAAACTTATGATTATGTATGTATGGGAAACAGTAGGTGCAGAAGAAAGCATGTATAATAGGCTATCATTTTGTGAAAACTAGATAGATAGATAGATAGATAGATAGATAGATAGACAGATAGATAGAGACAGATAGATAGATAGATAGATAGATAGATAGATAGATAGATAGATAGATAGACAGACAGATTTGAGACAACTGAAGATAGGTAGGTAGACATAGAGTTTGATATGGATAGCAATCCATAGAATATCTTTTTAAGGGTTAAGATACTGTTAATAATATTAGTTGCTTCTTTGATGGGGAACTGACTGGAGAGCTGTGGACAGGACAGAAAATGGAGAGAGATTTATCCTTCATATCCTTTTGACTTTGCTGTGTATGAATAAGTTTATTTTAAAAGCTAGCAACAAGATAATATAAATAATAAAAATTCAAGGTGGAACTACCATCTGTTTTTAAATTTAATCTCTTTCCTTGTTTAAGGATTTATCTATAAATGTAATGAAGTTCTCAAGGAAAATAGTGTCTTTTTCCAGTGATTGACTGATAGTCTCCCAAAGTCCTGGAGGTCCTGAAATTCCTAATATAAATATAAGAATATAATAAGAAAAATGTCAATGTTTGAAGGGTATTTTTCAGTCATTCAAGTCATATTGCTGCTGAAGTAATGTATTTTGTCCACAAGTTTATTAATTAATACTTATCTGGTACTTATCTTGATATTTATTTGGGTGCTCTGGAGTTTAATCAATAAAAGTTAACTCCTGACCTTTGCAAATTTATGGTTTATATTAATAAGTAAAACTAGTATGCATGAAAAATTAAGTACACAGTTTTATGCTCAATATATTTTAATTGTTAAACTGGATGTAGGGTAGTTCAGAGAGAGGGGAGATCAGAGAAGCCTGACATTCATTGTAAGGCAAGAGTATACAGGATCTGTGGGGCTTTTGCTGATCCTGGAAGTATTTGGATACGTGCAATTAGAGGGCAAAGTAAAAACCCACAGAGATGAATCACTTTGTAGTACAGTCAGGCCTTAGAAATGAACACTGTAAGCAAGCAAGCTCAACTGGAGTAGAGAATCTAGGTTGGGGAATATTGGTATGGGAACCAGAAAGCAAGGAAGAGGCTTTTAATTTGATGTGATAAAAAGGGAAGACACACCATAAATCTCAAAATATTCTAATACTTCCTTGATAATTCATTTTGCTAACAATCATTTATGAATCTTTAGCATAAAAATATTCTTTGTGTACCTAATGCATGTTATTTTTCTCTTTATGCCCATTATCTCTTAAATTGCCCTTCTAAGTGAAAGTAGAGAATATGTATACCTCATCATCTGAACAATGCATCGTTTAAACAACATCCAATGAACCACCTGTCTCACTTAGTTTGAACTTATCCTAGAATGTTTGGTATCACCTTTGGGCCCCAAACTGTCTTTTCTCCAGGCCAGACAATCTGATTCACTGAGGTATACTGAATAGTGCTTGTTGTCAGAATCTTTAATTATTTTCATTCTCCTTCCAAGTAACTTTCGTTTAATGAAGAACAGTTGATATACAGTATTATATTAGTTTCAAGTATACAATACAGTGGTTAAACAGTTACCTACATTATTAAATCCTTACCTTAACTAGTACAGTTACTATCTGTTCAATATAGGAAGATGTTACCAGAATCATTGGCTATATTCTCCATGCTGTACTACCATCCCTGTGACCAACTTACATTATGATTGAGAATTTTTGTGCCCCTTATCCCCCTCACCCTTCCTCCCCACCCACCCCAAACCCTCCCCATAGTAGCCACCAGTCATTTCTCAGTGTCTATGAGTCTAGTGCTATTCCGTTTACTTTTGTTTTGTTTTGTTTTTATATTTTCAAAAGTTTGTTTATATATGTTTCACAAGTAAGTGAAATCATAAGGTATTTTTCTTTCTTTGCCTGGCTTATTTCACTGAGCATAATGCCCTCTAGGTTAGTCCATGTTGTTGCAAATGACAGGGTTTTTCCTTTTCTGTGGCTGAATAATATTCCAGTGTATATATGTACCACATCTTCTTTATCCATTTATTTATTGACAGACACTTTGGTTGCTTCCATAGCTTGGTTACTGTAAATAATGCAACAATAAACATAGGGGTGCACATATCTTTTCAAATCAGAGATTGTATTTTCTTTGGATAAATTCCCAGAAGTGGAATTAATGGGGTCTTATGGTGTTCCTATTTTTAGTTTTTTGAGGAACCTCCATACTATTTTCCACAGTGACTATACCAATTTACATTCCCACCAACTGTGTAGGAGGGTTCCCTTTTCTCCACATCCTCACAAAGACTTGTTATTTCTTGTTTCTTCCAAGTAATTTTTTTATAGATTTACTGTCTGAAGTGTGGAATATATAAAAACACATTTATATGTCAGGTTATTCAAACTGATATTCATGGAATTTTAACAGTTTGAAGACACAATGGAATTAGGTTATGAATATTCTCCCTTTGTTTAAATAAGAGTCACTTTACAGAAATTCTTTTATGTTATATAACTAAATTGCAAGTAATTACAACTAAGTGAACATATTAGAATATAGTATTCCTTTCAGTTGAATTTGAAGACTAGAATCTTATTCACGAGTAAATGATTGAAAGAATTATTTTGTTAAAGTGTAATCCCAATAATCCATTGATTGTATACAAGGAGTATTTACATGTTTTTTGGACTATTTACATTTTTAATTGAATATGTCAAATGAGGGGTGTTGCACTAAATTCACCTACTGTTTTCCTTAACATTGTGCTAAAGGAATCACCCAAACAGTTGTTCTTATGCTTATAACTTATAATCCTGGCTGGGCATTCAGGCAAAATCAAATCACTCCATGTATTTTGAAATTTCCCCTAGCATCAAGATATACTTTCTTTCTCTTGTAACAAAGAGGCAGATGGTGGCTCTTAGTAATGTTAGAATTTTGGCTGAAAGCTATGAATTCATACTTAAGTGTGGAGACTGATGCTGGGATTTGTATAAAGAGTGTGAATCATCAAAATGAACAGAAAATTTAAACTCTCATGAAGATGCTAATGATGTTTTCTCTGGAAAGGTTGCATTAATAAGCAATGAATCATTTAAATGTCATTTAATGGAATAACAAGCGCACTACCAAGATCTTTCAAAAACATCACATCATAAAATTATAAACATAACAGGCCTTTTTGTGTTATTCAACTCAGAAAACTTTATTGAGTGCCTCATGGGTACATATCCTTAAAGAAATGAATCAGATAGTTATAAGAAGCAAATAAAATAAAAGATTGTATATATAATACCAAAATGAAAGAAAGATTATAGTAATCATTATGAATGGTCATAGTGAAATTTTGGGTATTAAATGTTTTGTTCTTATAGACATCTAGCCTTAACATCAGAGAAAATGTAGTTCTCATATTAATTTTATTTTACAAATTCCACATTTAATATAAGCATATCAAAATCCAAGCTGGTAGTTACTTCAGGTAAAGAACATTGAGAAAAGATTGAACTTTTTAACAATATTGTCAGCATATTAAGATATTTTCCTGAAGTTTAAGAACTAAAAACAATACTCTCTAAAAGAAAAATTGAACAGAACAGAGTTCAATAGACAAGGAAAACAATTCAAAACTTGCAATAGGGAAAGAGACTGACTGCAACTCTTCTGAAGCAAAAGGCAGGACAGTTTTAAAGTGCTCAGGTGAGCTGTAGGGAAGTATTAGAGGATTGGGGTGAGGTGAGGTTGGTCAGTGTGACTGGGCCATCTGTGTTTGCTAATTGATTCTTATAGAAGTTATACTCCTCTCCTCCCACAGAGACTAGGAGGTAGGTATATCACCTTTGATGGGTACATTTCAAATGGCCCCCCAATCCTTAAGAAAGGCATTCTGGGTTGTAAAACTGGAAAGAGAACTGATAGGATATTTATGTCTCAAAGGGGCAGAGAAAAAATTTACAATTACAGTTTTCTAAAGTAAATGCTCCTAGAGAAGGGGAGCCAGGGCCCTAGAGTCAGGAAGAAGCCCATCTAAAGTTTAGTTCAGCTGAGGAGAACAATAAGAGGATATCTTGATCATCTCTTCACTTACATTAAGTTGTACCATATACACAGACAATTTTTGACCATTTTTGACCTGTAAAAATACAGTTTCTTATGGCTCAATCTAAGATCCTGGGATCAAATTTCTTTACATGTTATTTCTACATTCTGCAAAAGCAAACAAATCTGGAACTGCGGTCTTTAATTTACCCATACTTACTCTAAAAGGACTTAGGGGAAGTTTTATGTGTATTTATAAAAATAAAGTATGTATATATGTGCGTATGTTTGTCTATGTGTGTGTTTATCAAAAACAGGTTAAAAATAAAAGTTGGCAAAAAAGGGAAACAAAGGTGATCATAAAAAAGCAGATCCCGAGGCCTTGAATAGTTCTTAAAGATCTGTCACAAATTTGTTTCACAGCTTCCCATCCGTTACAGCAAGGAGAGAAGCACAGTAAGTTGCAACAGTATCCCCTTAGGAAAATAGTTTTCTTGGTGTTGAGACCTGGCACATTTTTCTTTTGAGTGCTCATAAGGGCAACACCTTTGTGTTGGTGAATTTTTTACTAAAATAATAGCTGATTCCACAGGCCTGTTTTTCTTACTTATTACTTTCTTTAGTGATGTCCTTCAATGTAAACTCTTGGCAAAACCCTGAAGTATAATTCAGTAACAGTAATTTGGTTAAATATTAAAATAATGTCATCCAGATACACAGCTCTCTAAAGAAAGAATTAAGAATTAATATTATCAAGACAAATTGCACCAGACAATGTTACATACATTTTATTTCTGTAACCAAACCCTTAATAAGACCCAGGATATAGATTTTGAGAGTTTAAAATGATCTGTTTTGGGAGCAGAATCTGTAGTTGCCATGTTCTTGATAGATGTAAGTCCATATGCTTTAATAATTAACCAAGGGGAGGATGGGTTCAAAAGCCTCCTTTGGCATGTAAGGAGACTGTTTGGTATTTGGTCCTTATAGCTGCTTATTCCTCTGGCAGATAATGTCTATTAAAATTAGAATCCATTAGAACTATGGTTCTTTCTCTATTCCCTTATAGCTGCTAATATGCCTTTGTGCATACACAGCAATTTTCAGAGTGCATTTCATTTTGTTTTATTTTTTTATATGATGTCATTCATGTTAGTGATTCTTTATGTGCAAATATTGTATTTCATTAATCTTTGTGCCCTTAGTAATTAGTGGTAAATAGGCACAAAAGTGTTTTGCTGACCCTATGAATGATTTGAGAAAATTGAAGAAGCTGGATATTTTAAAATTATGTGTCACACAGGTCAATTACCAACAAACAGTGGAATGATTCCACCTGCCCTTGGCCCCATGTTTGCCGTTCTGCAGTAGGTACAGAGGAGGTAAAAGTCACTGAGTCTCAAAATGGGATACAATGCTGGTTTTCTCACAAAACCCAGGTTCACCTCCTTTCTTTCTAATAGGTACACTGGTTTGTAGTTGGGCCTATGTCTGCTCAGAATAAAGGCTGAATTTTCCAGTCTCCCTTAGAACAAGAGCAGGCAAGTAATGAAGCTCTGGCCAATAAAATTAAGAAATGTCGTGTGTGCATTTTAGGAAACATCCTTCTTTCCTTCTTCCTTCTTTCTGCTGATTGGAACATAGACACACTCACTGGAGCTCAGCAGCCACTTCGAATGTGAAGGGGAACCACTTGTTGAGAATGGCAAGAAACAAGCCTTCATCCCTGGTGACCATCAAATTTCCATATCTGCCTTGGGCTTCTTAAGACTCAAGATTGCTTATATGAGAGAAAAATTAACTCTGTCTTTTCTAAACCACTTTGATTTTGGATTTTTTTGAAACTTGCAGCCAAACCTAATAGTAGTAGTTTGGGACATAGCTTTGTTAGATATCCTTCCCAAATCCCTGCTGCTGGCCTGGAACCCCCTCTTCTGTGCTCCCATATACTCCGTGTAAACCTTTACTAGCACTTTAGTACAGTTCTCCTTCTTCCATAAAACATCCTTTGAGGGTTAGAACAATGTCTTATTCATGTGTCATTCACCTTTATCCCTGAACTATATAACTCAGAAAGCATTTAAGTGCATATATTTGTATGTCCTCAATAAATGTTTGTTTAATTGGACAGTGCTGGGTTAATGACCTGAATTAAACTAACATAGTACCATGGAATTAGCTGTACCCTAAGAAAATTTTGGTTCAAGATCAAAGGATACTGTATATAGTACATGCTCAAAAAAAGTGTGTGGAAATGTTTGTTATGTACATACACACTGACTTAACCTCCCATGTGTTACTCAATATAAATTCTTATTCACCCTGATGTGGTAGTGAATAATTTTTTGTTACAGCTTTGGACATGACAATTATTTGTGCTAAGGAACTTCTTTTTTTCCTAACATGAGCTGTGGGCTAATCAACGTCTTCGTTATGATCCTTTTATCAGAAGTATGTAAAACTGATTTAGAGAGAATAACCAGTTCACCATATGGAGAAAAAAGTTGGTGCCTCTGAAAATACATTGTTCTTTTCCTGTATTTTCTAATTAAGGGAATGAGCATTGTATTAACCTTTCAACTGTTTATAAAGACAAAGCATTTAGCTCATTATTGGGTTAGTTTAATTTTGTCTTTGGTTTATGTCATATATTTTAAGAAAAACATCATGCTTTTTTTGTGTTTCTGATACCATGACAAAACTATTGACCTGGGTGAAATAAATCTGTAGAAGTCATATAGACTGGGTACTATAGATATTACTTTATTCCTTTTCTTATAGGTCCTCTCAAACTGTGAATAACTACGTGGTTTGTGCATCATTCTGGCAGCAAAGCTAAAATTCCCTGTGATCTCTGCTTGACCTACTCATTCTGAAATCAAGAGGAGACTGCTTCATAAATTGCTGCAATGTCTGTGTCTAATTTATCCTGGTAAGTGAATTTCTTTCTAACCTAAATGCAAATACATGTATATCATACAACTGTATTTTGGGAGAAAGTTGTACTGTCAGAACTGGGGCAGAGAATGAACTTTAGAAATCTGGTTTCCAGAGATTATTGTTGTTGTTCTCTGTTAGGGTGAGGAAATCTACCCAGAATTAAAAGTTGGACACTTAGCCCTGTGGTATCTGGGGACTGTGGGAAGGGTTCAAGTCTCCCACTGAATCCAGTGACATCCAGTGCCTTTCTTTCCAGGATACCCTGAGGGACAGAGGAGTAGGAATAAAACATTCTTTCAATGTTTCTAGTTGCCTTTATGTTCCCTATACAGGACTAACAAGCTGTAAAGGGAACCGTAAGGGTGGGGTATTTTCTCACTAGTACTTTTCTTCAGGCTTCCTATTCCAACAGATCTACCCAAATTAAACAGAGTAGAACTCAAATATGGAAGAGAACATTCCTTTATGGACTTACATCTCTAAATTGTTGGCGTTTTGAATATCTTTGACTCTAGTTCATGTTTAAAAGCTCTTTGTGATTTAAAAAAAGTTATAAAGATGTTTTTCTGGCTAATAATTAACTTTTGTATAGTAATGAAGAGCAATGCTAGCAGGCAGGGATGAATAAGTGAACTGTCTGGATTCAAAGTATTCAGTATGTGAATATAAGAAAACTGGTAATATTTTTCATTTTCTTAAGAGCCCATCTCATCCTTGTCTTCCATTTGTACTGGCAACAGAGATAGCATCAGATTAAAAACCAGTTTCTACAGCTTTGCTCCATGTATTTATTTTTAGTTAAGTAACCAATTCATTAGGACAAAGGATAGAACTATTTGTTTAGATATAGCATAGTGTTTCTATAGGACCTTATTTTTAATGGATTCCCTAAAATATGTCCTTGGATCCCTACTGGGCACTACAGATCCCATTTTGAAAAATGAATAACCTAAAGAAACTAAAATATATTCTGTAAAAGTAAATGAAAAGCATTTAAACTGTGAGTTATTACTGCAAAATGTTTTCTTTCATATTATTATTAAAATAAAAACATCACTATGATAAAACAAAAGTAAACAGTTTCTGTAGAACTTGTGAACCCCTTTGAACCTCTGGGAGATGTAAAGGACACATTTATTTAAAGGAATGATACTCCCAGCAAACATGCGCTGGAGGTGAATATTCAGAAAGAAGGTTTCATGCCAAAGAAAGAAAAGGAAGGGAAGAAGGAAGGGGATGGGACAGGGAAGGAGAATGAGGATGTTGGGAGGCAGAAAGGATGAGAGGGAGAGAAAGAGATAAGAGCAAATATGATTGTCATTTTTCAAGACAGGGTGTGGTGTGGCCTGGCACACTGAATCAGGTGAGCAACCCTGGAGCCTGTCCTTGGTGTATATGTCAGTTAACAGCTGCCTGCATGTGTTGTCATGATTTGATTAAAGGCCATCCAGAACACAGTGAACCCCACAAGGATTGAGACTGTGTGCTGTGGTTCCAGCCCAATTGTCCAGCACAGCTCTTAGAATTTAGTCGATGTTCTATAAATTCATGCTGGGTAAATAAGTGAAAAAATGCAAAGTAGATAATTGATTTAATGGTAAATTAATGTCTTCATTCAAAAAGAAAATGTTAAATTCTGGGGTATCTTATAGAATTCATATAGCTGAAGTTAGAATTCTTTCCATGTCAATGGTTCAGATTTTACAGAAACAAATTCTTGGGTATTTTCATCTGGCAACACCCTCCACTCTGGCTACAAGTAATGTTCCATGTTAGATTTCCATACAGGGAGCTCTTCGTTTGTTTTATCAGTGTCTGCCCTTTGTACAATGATAGGAGTTTGGTATCTCCATCCTACCACTTAGCATCTGAGCCCCCATGTGCAACAGGAAAGGAGAACACTATATGCAAGACAAATTACTGATTGATTTCACTATACACCGTTTAGAAATCATTAACCTTCTTTTTTCTCAGTGACTTTTGTAATTCTTCTATATAGCCTAACATTTCTAATCTATATTTTGGAAAACATTGTCCTATAAATATTTGAACAGAGACATATAATAATTCATCAGTTCTCTGTGGGAATTGCTTACAGAGCTACATTAATTTAGTGAAATTATAGGCCAGTGTCTGGCTCTCTGTTTTTAAATCCAGAAATGCAGACATGAAAACACTGACTGACTGGAAAATAAACTAGGTTGACAGATTATTAATTTAAAATAAGATACATAACTTAATTTAAAATAAGATATAAAATAAGATCATGGGATGCTTTATCTGGCCTCAGCAGTGCACACTCCAACTGTTGTAGAAAACTGCATGGGGCTGTAAGTCAGAAGTTTGGCTGATGATCTCAGATGAGCACATAATCATAGCAAGGAGAGTTACATGCTTCCAATGTTCAGAGGATTCGATTCAGATACACCTGGCAATATATGTCTGTCAGTAAGGATGTATCTGCCAGACACTCCCCTCTGCCTCTCAGGGCAGCTTCTTCATGGCTGGGAGTTAGAGTAACACTGTCAGTGTTTGTTTCTATGATTCTTCTGAGTGACATTTCTGCTAGACTCCCCTCTCTTTGCTGCTCTCCTTAATGTTAGCATTGAATTTACGGTCAAAAACTCCTTCAGTCTGTGAACAGTTCAGTCTGCATACCATGACATTGTACATATCTGATCATACCCATGTGTTGATTTTAAAATTAACTCTGAGGCTTAATGGGATGGGGGTGCCTAATTGTGATCCCTACATACAACCTAAGAATTTAGAAAATATAGGTTAACACACTTACATTACTAACTTCCAGCTATTAAATACCTCTAAGAAAGTTGTCTTTTTACATTAAAAAATAAAAACTTCCTTGCTTTAATAGTTACATGTATGACATTTGAAAAAATATACAATCATATGGCCCTTTTGTGCAGAATCTCAAAAAGAAATATGGTCTAGGACACGTTCGAGTTTCTAGGAAACTGTGCAGTATAAATCAGGTAAGGAGAGCAGTGAGAATTGATTATAAGAGTCACACGGTGACATTTAACAGATGTTTCATGTATCGTCCTGTTTCACAAATAATTACCAGAGGGAGACAATGATTTAGTTGATACTGGTTGAGATTGAGACAAAGGGATGTACGGAGTCAATTGCAGACATCCATGAACAGGTGACAGGTTCCAGGCTATGATCTGAAGGGAAGAACTCTTGCTGGTAGCAGATAATTCACAGGAGAAATGAGGAGGCACAGAGAGTTAAAAAAATCTATGGCCTAGAGAGGGAAATGGCATGATACCAAGGGGTACTTGGGAGGACTCTCCATGCTTCCTTCCCTGAAATCATCCACAATCCCCCCATTTTTATATTCTTTTAAGATTCATAAATATATTTAATATATGCATATATCATAATATATATGATGTTTTTAAATGTACCATTTTTACAACATGCAAGCTAAGTAAATATTATTAAGTGTAAACATTTACATGGCATGACATTTACATGTACCAGGCACTTTTTAAGACAATTTGCAGCTATTAACCCACATGCTTCTCACAATGACACCTTACTAGGAATGTAGTATTGTTTTTTGCACTTCCAAAAATGGAAAGATTAGGCACAGACAGTTAAGTAATGTGCCCAATATGATACAGCCACTAAATGGCAGTTAGGAAATGAATGCAGGCAGGCAGTTGACACCCCTAACCACTGAACTACCTGTGCGAAACAAACACTGTCCATGTGAAAACACGTCTTGCTGTGTGTGCTTTCAAGGCAGGTGCCCAAGTTCCCATTTCCAACCAGAATGTTTCCCTTCACTTCCTCCAGTAAAAATGTGCCAGAGCCTCTCCACGGAGGAAGTGAGTATCTGGACCTGGGAATGCAACCAAACATTAGAATAGAAATGAGGATGGGGCATGGGGGCAGGGGATGAATGCCCTGATTTCCTAGGGGAGGTAAGGATGTTGCTGCTATCAGAAACTTGGTTGCATTTCCAAAATGATATAAACTGAGCAATGTAAACTACAAAAGAGAAATCTCAGTTCTACTTGTTGTATTACAAGCTGTAAATTGTCAGGCTTTCCTTATGATGTAAAAGAAGCACAACAGAAAGATGTAAGCACTTTGCGATAATTTAGCTGAAATGGTTCTTCAGTTGCCCATCTCACAGAGACCCTCCACTACTAAATCAAGTACTTTCTACTCCCATGTCCCCTGTGGCACCTTCAGCTTCTGTCATTTTAATGCCACTGTACATATGTTGACCAGTATTTAGAGAGAGAGATCCGAGTAGCAGCTTAACTGATTTTGCCAAAAGACATCCTTTAGATCCAAGATTGTTTTTCATTGTGGTGCCTGCACACATTTCAGCTTTTATCCCACAGTAGCTTAAAGACTGTATGGCACCTGGCAGAGGCCAGGGTAATTCATCCAGAGCCAGGTATGGGAGAAAGAAGACCCTGTGGGGATGAAAGTAAGAAGCCAGGTATGTAGTGCAAATCTAGAGAGCGTCTGTAATGTGCCATGAAATCATGGCACATGGATGCACTGTGGATGAAATTGACGGCTCCTGTTGGAGCTCGTATTTTATCTGGAAAGACTAAGTACTCAAATAGCTGATTTAGTGTGCTAAACACCCTAAAAGGTATGTTATGGGAGAACAAAATGGATATTTATTTTTCTTGCTTGGAAAGAAATTGCTTATTTTTCAGAAATACAAATACATCTCTTGCATTTATTCCTAAAGATAAAGAAATGTACTAGTTAAAGAGAGTTAAAAGCTATTGAATATTATAAAGCAGAAAATAATAAATAATTTAAATCCTACCCTTAATAGAAAACTACTGTTATAATTGCTGAGGTATATTTTTTTCTACACACATATATTTTTGCAAAAAATGGATTTAAGCATACATCATATTTTTAGAACCCCTGATTACATTTGATTTTGAGCTATGTGCCTTTAGAAATAGCTTTTTAAAAATTAAACATATAGGAAATGTACTGGATATTTTTTCCATATACCTACCTCAAATTCTTTCTCTTTAAATGATCAAAATTTTTCAGTATTCAAATAAGAATATTTTATTCTTAAACATAAAACACATTTTGAAGAAAATTGTTAGTTTTGGTCTGCATAGAGGAGCTTGCTTTCTTGTGCAGTTAATGAGCCTGAGGTTGCAGATTCAGTTCCCACAGGGACCAATTAGTTCCATTCTCTTTCATGGCCAAAGCCTATACCTGTAACCTTGACCAGCCCTCCTTCCCAAACTCGCCATTGCTCACAAGTCATTAGAAACAGTTGATTGATAACTACAATTCTCAATCAGTACTGGGGGAAGGAACAGAAATGGTAAAATCCAGTGCTCATCAGGGACTGATAATGGGTCACATGTATCATCTTCCTTTTGAATATCACCCAAGTCTCTAAATATGCTTTGAAATGTCTTTTCATTATTCTCAGAGGAATCATAATTTACTTCCTTGTGAAATAGCTATAGTGAATGATCACTAGCAATATCTCCTTAGACCACAGAAGCTTTAACATAAAACTGGGCAGTACATTCCAGCCCTTATGTTATGTCTAGAATTAATAAACACCAACTCTTTTTTGGACTTGAACAATTGTTAAGACCAGTGTATGGTTAATGGTCTATGAAATAATTTTGTTATTAAAATAGTTATGCAAGGTAAAGTATGTTATTTTCAGCCTGATCAAAATTAATTTGTGAATTCTTAAATATCATTTGCTTTTGGCGTATAAAATTTTCAATGATTCTGTTATCCTGATATATGCCCTCCATTCTCTTTTTGTGTTTGTTTGCTTATTCAGTTTCCTTTATGTTTATTTTTTTATTAAGGTATCATTGATACACACAGTCTTATTCTCAGGTTTCACATGAGCAACATTATGGTTACTATATTCCCCCCTATTATCAAGTCCCCACTACATACCTACCCCATTACAGTCACTGTCCATCAGCATAGTAAGAAGCTATAGAGTCACTACTTGTCTTCTTCTGTCCTATACTGCTTTCCTAGTGCCTGCGCCCCTAGGTTATGTGTGCTAATCGTAATGCCCCTTATTTCCCTTCTCCCTCCCTTCCCACCTACCCTCCCCAGCCCCTTTCCCTTTTGCAACTGTTAGTCAATTCTTCGTTTCTGTGAGTCTGCTGCTGTTTTGTTCCTTCAGTTTTTGCTGTTCTTATGCTTCACAGTTGAGTGAAATCATTTGATACTTGTCTTTCTTTGCCTGGCTTATTTCACTGAGCATAATGCCCTCTAGCTCCATCCATGTTGTTGCAAATGGTAGCATTTGTTTTCTTCTTATGGCTGAATATTCCATTGTATATATGTACCACCTCTTCTTTATTCATTCATCTACTGATGGACACTTAGGTTGCTTCCATTTCTTGGCTGTTGTAAATAGTGGTGTGATATAGGGGTGCATGTGTCTTTTTCAAACTGGGCTCCTGCATTCTTAGGGTAAATTCCTAGGAGTGGAATTCCTGGGTCAAATGGTATTTCTATTTTGAGCATTCTGAAGAACCTCCATATTGCTTTCCACAATGGTTGAACTAGTTTACATTCCCACCAACAGTGTAGGAGGGTTCCCCTTTCTCCACATCCTCACCAGTGTTTGTTGTTCCTTGTCTTTTCAATGTTGGCAATCCTAACAGGTGTGAGGTGATATCTCATTGTGGTTTTAATTTGCATTTCCCTGATGATGAGTGATGTGGAGCATCTTTTCATGTGCCTGTTTGCCATCTGAATTTCTTCTTTGGAGAATTGTCTCTTCATATCCTGTGAGCATTTTTTAATTGGGTTATTTGCTTTTGGAGTGTTGAGGCATGTGAGGTCTTTATATATTTTGGATGTTAACCCCTTATCAGATATGTCATTTATGAATATATTCTTTCATAGTGTAGGATACCTTTTTGTTCTGATGGTGTCCTTTGCTGTACAGAAGCTTTTTAGTTTGATGTGTTTATGTTTATTTTTATGCTTGTTTTTAAGTTTGTGAAGAGGGTTCACCTTGATTTGAAAACTATTCCAAAAATGACACTTTTCAAGTCAATTGGATCATTATTAAGAGATTCATTCATTTATTCTTGGTTTTATGTTCCTTTTTAAAGTATAGGTTCTTATGAGTTTTGTAAGAATTTAAAAATAATTCCTATGCAGTTAGAGATGAATTAATATAGTTTAATTATATTTAGACTAGTACTACATTATTTTTATGTGAACTAGAAGTTCTTTTTTTACATTTTTATTCACTCATCTTTTCATTCAACAAATATTTTTGAGTGTCTACAGTGTGCAACTTGTGATACTCTGGGTAGAATGATGAGTGAAACAGAAGTCTCCTTCATTAGGCTTACATTCTAGTTCTAAAGATAGATATAAACAGATAATGTTTTATAATACTGGATAGCGACAAGTATTTTGAATAATAATCAAGCGGAGTGAAGAGACAGAGTGATGGTGGGGGTGTCGGGAGCTGGTCCAGAAAAGCCTCATGAGCAAGGTGGCATTTAAGCAGAGAGGGAACTTGCTATACAATTCAGAAGAAAACCGTTTCAGGCAGAAAGCAGGAAGGATCAAGGCACTGCGACTGAAATGTACCTGTTGCGTGTTAAGGAACTATTGTTGGGGAGGGAAAATTTTTCTCTACTCTTTAAGGTTCTTCTTGAATCAAATTGACATGAGACTGCTTACCAGGAGAAAGAACCCAAAGTTTAATTACAGAGGCCCAATTATGAAATTGAGACCCAAAGAAGTGACCAAAGTAGGCAGCTTTTTACATTTTAGATGATGATACAATAAATCTTTGTGGAATTGACAGGACAAAGAAACCTTATGTTTGAGGGCTTAAAATAGTAAGCAATTCTAAACAGCATTTCGTCTGGGGTAATAATTAATTTTAAAAAAATCACAATATTTGTTTATGCAGTTTCTCAGTTCCAATTCCCTGTCTCTGGTGATAAGGATGCTCTCTACCTCCCAGGTGCAGGGAGGGTACCCTTCACTTGGAAGATTTGTTTTCTGGTTTTAGGGCAGGGGACAGAGGAGAGGAGGGTCAGAATATGCCTTCTGCATGAGCTGTTGCTCTAGTCGCTTTAATTCAAAGGCATCCGGACACCATCCTGCACATTTGGGAGCAGCCTGCCCTTGGCCCCCACACTATCAAGGAAGCCAGTTGTTGGAAACAGCTAACAGAGGGGAGAGTCCCAGGAACTGGGCTTGGAGAGGTAGCAAGGGGCCATGCAGGTCATGAGAAAGACTGCATTGCACTCTAAATGTGATGGGAAAGCTCACTTACTAGATTACAGGCCAAAGTTCATATTAAATATGCATTTAGTGAAATTCAGTGATGGCAAGAATTGAGCTTTCAGAACGGAGTTTTGATCTGATTTCTATTTCAAAAGAACCTCCGTGATCTTCAAGCTTTATGAAAAAAATTCATATTATATTCTTAATATAATCACTAATCACTCAGCAGATAATGATTAATAAGATGTAATAATGAAAGAAAAAATAGTAGGTTAATGAAAAACCTTTTTCACAAATATAGCCTGTGTCTCATTACCAATTTTAAAAGATTCTATAAATCTGTTAGATCTGAATAATTAGAAACATGAGAAGATTTCATCTGTAGAAATATTCTGTCTTTCATTAAGGAGTTGTATAGTAGGTAAATGGAAGTTTTTATAAATTGTGGAATTTGAGAATATTTTATCAATTATCCACTTTACATTTTACACTTATTTTTAATTCTCTTCTCCCTTCCTATAAGCTTTAAGGCTAATGGCAATATACAAATACAAAAATTAAGCAGTGACTTCTACACTGGTTGTTCAATGTGCATGTGGTTGTAGTAACAAACCAGATATTAATTGAGCATCCAACCAAGAGCTAACAAGTTTTGGGAAGAATTTTGGCATATAATTACTAGGTGTTCCTTCTTGGGGAATAAGAAATCACCTGTATCCTAAGATTATGAGCTTTCTACACTTTTGGTGGTAAAAGATGGTTTCTTTTCTAGTACTGATTATAGATGGAAGTTAGGTTATTTCTCTTTTTGTATGTCTTTATTTGACAAAATAAAAGCTGGAAACAATGTTGATCCCACCCCTCCCCTATTTGTGTGTGTGTGTGTGTGTGTGTGTGTGTGTGTGTGTGTGTGTGTGTAAGTTAATTGGACCAAAAAAAATCAAAAGTCTGGAGTTTCTGGTGTATGGGAATTATTTTAAACTGTCTCAAATCCAAACTATTAATTGTCAGTGGTATATGATCCAGATCACAGAAGACATCATTCATGGATATTTGCTGCCTTTATTTGGCACTATTGGGATGTAGATTCAGTGTATTGAGAAAGCTTAAAAATGACTTTGTTGCCTACAATGGCATCAGATGGTATTATAAGCATGTAATATTCTACCTTCCTCTTTTGCTAGATCTGTGCAAGCCACTGCCTCTGTAAGGAGCATGGCGAATCCGTCTTTTTCCCCGGATGCACCTTTACTATTTGATGTCTATGAATTATTCTCTATAGCTACAGTTACCTCTTTCCTGCTATTTATTTTTAGTCTTATTTAGCAGTTATGCATTTTCCTTCTCTTTTTAATAATTACATTTTCTATGTCAAATAGTGTTAAAGTTTTCCTTCTGGCGGTTCAGCAAACTCATGTTTTACTGTGAACAACCTGAGTTCATTGCTCAGTGGTCTTAATTTGTTAATGCTACTCTCAAGAAATAAGATATATCTATATTTCCTAATAACTAGGTCTAAGCCTTTGTATGTTTTGATTCCCCCAGAGTTTGTAAAGGTAAATGCTTTCACATTCACATTTACAGAAGTCACATAAATGATATTTGGTGAGTTGAAACTATGTATTATAGATACCCAGTTGAAAGTTTTCTCTTGATCTAGCTCTGCTTAGATAAAATGATGCATGATTCTACAAGTTGAGCACTCAGTATTCAGAGCAGCCTAGCAACAGAAGCAGAGACAGAGTAAACTCCACTGACAGGCGACTGCCTGCAGAGCCAGGTGCACCAGCCTCTCTATTTCAGTTGAGAGCTCCTGGTAGAAGGCTTAGTTATAAGATATTCACCATCTCTTGTGACTGATAAATTTCATGTAGGAAGGATATTGTTGTCCCAAATGTTTTTTCAGCATTATTCATTCACACTAGATTCGTAGACTTCTGCTGTATTCGAAAATTGGTTTTACTTCAACACTTGACAAAAAAATTAAATTAGGTTAACTACTCTTTGGTTTTAGATTACTAATACAATCTGCTTTCATGAATATGACAGAAAAGATTGAAATTCCAACTAAATGATATCCCTGGGTACATTTTCATTTAGATATTTTCGTTGAGGTCTTTATGGTATCATGAAATTGCATTCAGAAGCAGAATTTGCAAAGAATCAGGCTCATTGAAATTTTGATGATCTTTTCAATCCGTAATGTTCTTTTTAGTGTTTTTTTGGAAAACTAGCTGGATATTTGAAGTGACTGTAAAGATAATGATATGAAAAGATTTAAAAAGTATCTATTAATTCACCTACATGGTGAAAGTATTCATTATGCTTATTACTTCTGGGTTCTTATGAACTAACAGAAAGTAATTTTCTTTAATTGAGAATTTGCTTCATATCCCTCCATATTTTTCCCAAGTTCAGATTTTAAGCATTTGGAGAACAAAGCAGACATACAAAATGCTTGTATTTTGTAAGTTATTAATGTGACTGATTGAAGTTAATCATTAAGCTATAACTGTTGCCAGAACATATATAATAAGATACATGAAATTCCAACTTTCCAGCCAGAGTGTATCTGGACAGCTGACTACTAGGATGGGGATGAAGTCATCCCACACATTGTTAATACCCGGTACTGAGCAGGTGCTTTGCACTCACCAATGGCTGAATGTCCACCAGAGCATCAGTCTGAGTCCTCAGCCAGTCATTGGAACAGAGAATATTATGGGTGGGAAGAGTTTTCTTTTAAAAAAGTCCAACATTGAGACAGGAGATGAAGTTACTTGACTGCCATAAGGTTACTTTATGTCTAATGTATGCAGACATTTGTCACTAGGCACTGAAGAGTTTTATGGGTACATTTTCTGCTCTGAATTAGAGCTTTGGCTCATTTGAGCTAAGGTGAGAATTTACTGATGTTTAAGAAAAACAGCTCTATTCCTATTCTGTGCTCTTGATTTTTAACCTCTACACTTTGGAGAAATTTCCTCATATCCATGTTCTGTCATCTTTTTTTGCCCTTTCTAACTCTCTTAGCCTTTTCTCATCATCATAAATTATTGGCTGACATTGACAGGGCATTTGCCTAATATCATAGAACATTTTCTAGAAGCAAGCTATGAGGTCATATAGGGCATTGGTTACAAAGTCAGTGTTTATGGATAAGGGCTAGTCAGTGACAAAATATCTTGTTATAAAATGAGAAAAATAAAGATAATATTGGTCTAATTTTACTAAATTTTTTTCTTTAGTCTGAAATTATGTATTAAATGATTATTTGGTATTCAAATAATCTTCCTTTCATGAAATGAAGGTGATAATAAGTGATAATTATTGTCTCTAATTGATAAAGCAGAAGTATTTAGCCCAAAAGTGGGTCTCCAATTTTAATTTTCAAATGTATGGGTCTATAAACCTAAGAATCTGGGAACTCCTAAACTAGGTCAGCTAATTACCCAAACCATGAATCCCTTCAACAGAAATCCTAACATGTGGTAATCCAGCTTTTCCTCAGAACCCTTCCTGTGAGTTCTTAGCCTCGTGGGCTGCCCATTGTGTTTTGGGGCTCTTGTAATTGTTACAAGCTTTCCCCCCCAATGGATCTAAAGCTACTGCTCTAATTACTACTTTTTAATTTTTACCTAAAGGCATATATGCTATGTCTAATATAACATTTACCCAAATGCTCCTAGAGACCACTAATTCCATATGTTATATGAGTATATGTTAATGAGTATCATGAAGAGTCAGGAGGGATCATAATCAAATTACTTGGGGAAAGAGTGTATCAAACAGTAGATTACTTAATTTCAGTACTTCATAAATTTCTTATTGCGCTAATTCACTCAACCAATATTTACTGAGCACCTGTGACCTGGCAGGCAGTGTTCTATATAATAATCTATATTGGAGATATTTCAGAGGAAGACATGATAATCTGCGTTTTCCAAATTTAGACTGTAGAACCTTTTTTTCCTTTCTTATAATTGGTTTTATTTGGGACAGCACTAAATCATTAAATAAAAGTTATCTTCTTTTCCTCCTCACCTTTTCTTTTAAGTTTCGCAACCTAAGCGTATTGATTTCTTTACTCTTAACTCAGTTACATGATTTCTAGACTCTTCCACTCTACTCTGAACATGTTTTCATTAGCCTTTGCCTCTACTGAAAGTATAGTGCAGCTGAACACAGAAACCAGGTAGGTTTTAACCTAGTACGGCATGGGACTGTAAGTGTAAAAGGAGCTCATTTTTGCTTTGTCTTGCTGTGTTTTGTTTTTGCCAGTTTGATCAGTGATTATCAAATATGAGCTAGAAATCCATAATGAGCACATAGCTGTATCAAGCAACATGTCTTAGGGCTGGCCTATCAACCTGTCTTGTTCAGATCTTTTTGGGAAGATGTTCATTGGACTTTCAAGGAAAGTTGCCTACTGAGGTAGGGACAAGGTATTGTAGGAATGACTGGAATAATGAGGACAGCTATCAGACACACAGTCAAGCTTGCTGTCTTACAGAAACAGCAGCACAAGAGTGTCAGGGGAGCACTGGGAAGCTGTACCACTGGGCTGCTCGGAACTGAAGGCCAGTTAGGATGCAGTGATGTCCTAGTGATTGTCATCTCACTGCCCCCAGGGGCAAAACTTTATTGATCACACCTCTCATTACTTGGTAACTGATGAACTGATAACTTTCTTTGTGACCTTCTGCTTTGGCACCTGCTACCACTCGCTATATATTTCAAACTAAGAGTTAGCCCATTTAGTATACCTCTGTCGTATGCAACAGTTTTCTCTCAATCAAGCAATCCTTCTACTATGGCAATTGTAATCTACCATATGGCTCATGCACCAGGTTTGATTTTTGAGTACAGCTTTGAACTAATTAGTATAAATTAGCCATAAGTAAGACCACAAGTAAACTAAATAGATCAGTGTAGAACAGTGAGTGGTAAAATGTGGCTCCTGGGCTAGCAGAATCATCATCACTGGGGAACCTGTTAGAGCTCCACCCCAATCCTACTGAATCAAAAATTCTGGGGTGGGATTCAGCAATCTGTATTTTATCACACCCACCAGGTGACTGATGCATGCTTAAGTTTGAGAACAGATGGTATAAAATTATCTCTCTGGAATCTAAATTTAGTGTAACTGCCAAAAATAAGACTTTAAGTACAATTGGTAGGCGGAAGATCCTTCCGATAATATTTAACTAACAGCTTCAGCTGTATTTTTTTTCTTTTTGACAGGAGGAGAACATTGTCAGCATAAAAGATCATGCTTATTTTTCTGTTAGCTGTGGCATCCAACTAATGTAAACTTTGGACCAATTTTTTGGTACACCAGTTAAAAACAATAATTCTGATTACCTTAATGTTTAAAACATTTAAAAAGGAACATGTGCTGCTGGAGTTCCTTCATGCCCATTCTGTTTTTCATAGTTTTAAAATATATATGTAACATCTTTATTGAAAGAATTTATATGTCATATAAGTCACTCATTTAAAATACACAGTTCAATAACTTAGTATATTCACAGTTGTACAACCACCACCACAATCAGAACATTATGATCACTACAGAAAGAAACCCCAAACCCATTAGCAGTCACTCCCCCTCCCCTCCCCCCGTACCTAACTCCCCCTCAGCTGGAGGCACCCACCAACCCGCTTTCTGTCTCTATGAGTCTGTATGTTCTAGATATTTCACTATGTTCTAGATATTTCATATATTAATGACATCATGTGATATGTCATCTTTTTTCATTGGCTTCTTTCATTTGGCGTAAAGGTTTTGAGGTTCTTCGCCATTGTGTAGCATTCATTAGCACTTCATTCTTTTTCATTATTCCAAATCATTCCTAATAATATTCCATTGAATGTATATACTATATGTAAGTATACACTATATTTTTATATACAAGAAGATACACATTTTATTTATGCATTCATCAGTTGAAGGACACTTGAGTTGTTTCCACATTTTGGCTGGTATAAGTAATGCCACTATGAACACATGTATGGGTTTCTGTGTGGACATTATTTTCATTTATCTTGGGTATATAAGATTGGATTGGTAGGTCATGTAATAACTCTGTATTTAATTTCTTGAGAAGCCATAAGACTATTTTGTGAAGTTTCTACCACATTTTACATTCCCACCAGCAATGTATGAATGTTCCAATTTCTCCATGTCATTGTTAGCCCTTGTTATTATCTGTCTTTTGAATATAACCATCTTAGTGGGTATGAGTAGTACCTCATCATGGTTTTGATTTTTGATCCCCTGATAATTAATGATATTGATGCTGAGCATCTTTTTATATGCAATTGGCCACTTCTTTGGAGAAATTCTATTCAGAAACTTTATTTTAATTGGGTTATTTGTCTTCATTATTGAATTATAAAAGTTCTTTGTGTATCTTATATTCAGGTTCTTACTAGATAATGATTTCATGTTATTGTTTTGATAAAGGCTTGATATGATTTTGAAAAAGGACTAGATATGGTTTCTGTACTTGGAGAAAGAGATTAAAGAGATTTTTAAAAGTGAATTTCCTTTTCAGTGAATCACATAGTAGCAATCATCATGGCTAGAGTAATTTAACATTAAATTCACCTGTTATTTATGCAAGAGTTTTAACTGAGAGATTTTGCTTCAAATTTGCTGAGGAAAATACCAATCAAGAGTTTTAAAGGAAAGAATTTTCATAAGGAGTGAATAGCTAAATAATGAAGAGTTCAAACAGAATGAGAACTAAATGTAAGCTATTAAGTATTATAACCAAATGAGGATTCTGATTATTGATGACACAGGAGAACGTTTTTCTCTGGAATGATGGGGCAAGAACCATAGTGCACTCAGCTGATGGGCAGCGGGAGAAGACAGGAAATAGGGACAGTGTATACTCCCTTTATTAAATTGTAATGTGATGAATAGAAGAGAGATGGCTGGCTGTGAGGTGGAATCAGAATCAAGGAAGAAGAAGGTCTTTAGATTGGAAAAATTTGAGTTTGTCTGAGGCAATGGAAAGGAAGTGAGTGGAGAGGGAACAATTGATTGTATGTGAAAGTGAGGATGAAGGGAAAATCTCAGTGAGTTAGGGCAAAGTAGAATAGAAAACACAGGGGAGCAATTCCATAATGGCTATCAGGCCACCTCCTGAGGCTCTTCATCCATTCTCATTCATGGGTCCAAACAAGCAGGATGTCTTTACTATTGATCTGAATGGGATTTTTATCTCTCATCACACCCCCTCATAATATGTTCATCTCAAGTTTTGAATCATCAGGTTGAGTCATTCATGAAAAAATGTTCCTTATTATAGAATAGGATTCTGTATTACTGAGGGTTTCCCCCCAGTGAAATTCTGTTTGAGGTAAGCTTTTAATTAAACAATTTGCCTGCTGTCCCTTACAATAAAGTATTTCAATGGCTTAAATATACCTCTAGTCATGCCACAACTCCAGGTGGCATATAAATTGTGAAATGGTTACCAGTTTTAGTCTCTTAGCTGAAGCAAAATTAATAAACAGTAATCTAAACATTTCTAAATGTCAGATTCCAAAACATTTCTTTCTAAATTATGAGATGCCCTCAGATGATTTTCCCTTTGTTTTTATGGTTTATAAATGCAACTTTCCTATTGATGTAATGTCAATATCTGGGGAATAAATGTATGAAAATCAGACTGTTAACTGACCAAAAATCAGGAGAGCCAGCCTTAGGTCCTGGTTCTACAGTAACTAGCTGAGTCCCTGGTCAGGACACATTCTCTCTGGACAGTTTCTTCATGGTAAAATTACAACGTCAAAATGAAATTGAAAGTCCCTTCAGCTTTATTAATTTGCGAATTTTTATGTAAGTTTGGAGTTATATTTCTTTATTTACTAATCCACATTTATTATATATATATAAATATATATATTATATATATATAATATATAATATATACATATACAAATAAAGGGAGTATACACTGTCCCCATATTTAATATATATATAATAAAATATATACATATAAAACATTCTGATTTAAAGGTATAATGCACCATAACGTCTTATTGTCTCATTGCTGATTTTTTCAATTGATTGCAAATCCTCCAAATCCTCTATTGCTAACATCCAAAGTCTTTGTTCTTAGCTACTCTTATGCATCAAGAGGAACTCCAAGGAAGAAGACTACTGGACTTAAGTGCAAGAAAGAATTTTAATGCTTTTTTTACTTTTTTTTCCTTGATGCTTTGAAGAAAGGAGAGAAGGGACACTTGAAAAATATGGGGAAGGAAAGATTGATAACCACATATCTGGGGAGCATGATCATTTCATTTTAAAGTGTGTATTTTAATGGAAATCATGTTTTCCCATTGTTAAGAATACATGATCATAAAAGCGGTTGTCAACCCTCGAGTTGCTTGTGTAATGAGGCAAGAACACTGTTGATCAGTATTTTAATTAGATGTCTTTATATTTCTCTATGTAGGACTTCCATGCATTTTATACAGTTAGCATCATTGGTTTCTGTACATCTAAATTTATTTTCAGTACCTGTAATAAGCCATGCTGTATTAGTTTGGAAATGTATTATCGATGACATGTGTTACATACTCTAGGCAGCTACAAGGTTACACTAAAATGAAGCATTGGTTTTAAGCCAGATGTGTGCCTTGTCATTGCATCATTTGAAATACCACATTAGGAAGAAATTGATACAGTGTTCACAAATCTATCAGGATTATCTTGCCCATGGCTGTTAGAAATGAAAGGAGCAAATCATTACTTTACTATATAGAGATTAGCAGTTCAGCATGTATTGAGTGCTATCTTTTCGGCCAAAAGATAGATGATCAAGACTGAAACCTGGACTTTATATAGCAATAGGCTTTTGGAAAAAACAGATAGATAATTGGATTTTCGATACCAGGGTATTGTCTTTATTTGGTTTATCCTATTTACCTAAAGGGTCTGAATCCATAAATAACACAAGCCAAGTCAAAACTGTCCCTATGCAGAATTCTTTCATCATGTAGCACTTGGGATTTTAAAAAAATCACTCACAAAACTATAAAGAGATACTTGGAATAATAACAGCTCTTCAGGAAATGACTTGAGGATTTTATTTGTCTATAAAGTCACTATAAGCCAGAATGTGGTGAGCTTCCTTACCTATTATAATAGGTGGCATTGAGAGAAGTATGCAGCAAGAACAAACAGACAAGGGAGAAGCCTTCCTTTGTCTGATGTAATAGTTAAATTGCACAAAGAGGATGGTATGCACTTACTACCACATTATGGAAGACACTGACAAAATAAAGCCTGGTTATTAAAGGTAGATAAAAATAGAACTATAAAAGGATGTTTTAATTAGAAAGTATTACTTAACTCTAAGACCAATTTGGAGTCTGTGATGGTGATAATGGTGATGATAGTATCATTAATGATAACGAATGCTGATGACATTATTTCATTTAATGCCCTCACAGTCCAGTGAGGTAGGAATACTTTTGTCATCTATTTTACAGGTAATCAAATGGGCACAAGGAGATCAGTGCACCTCCTTGAAATCACACCGGAAGAGGGAGAGTACAAACCCCTGTTCCTAATGGCATATAAACATCTGCCAATCCTTGACAGAGTACTGTTCCAGGACTGTAGTGCTTTGTGTGAGCTGAGAGAATGTCATAGAGTACCAGGGTGTGGAACTAGCCAGTGAGTTACATTTGGCAGACTTATTCCCAAGCCTTATGTGAAAGAATTTTCTAATAAGCATTGGTGCTCAAGCAATGGCAAGAGATGGCTGTTTTAGGTATACGCCAAAATCAGAGGAAGCTTTGGTCTAGCCCTGATTTCATTTCCAGAGATGGAAATTCCCAGTTATCTGGATACTCAGAGTTGTCTAAAGCTGTTGTTCTTTTTGTTATTTTACCATCCTTAAATTCTTGAGTCAAAACAATATCAAAGTGCATTTGCTCATTTCCCATATGACTCTCAGTCTAGATTCCGTAGTTTTTTTGTCAGGGATGGAAATAGTTTTTTTCAGAACTCAAATAAACATCCTGGACAGGACTGTGCAATTCCTTCAAAGAAGAAAGGTGTCTGAAAATTTCATTACTTTTCCTGGGACAGCAGTGACAGGCTATGACAATTAATGACAAATTTCTTTCCATTCTTTAATAGCAACATTACAAAAGCAAGCTGGAAAAACGTCTAGGGAGAAAATTCTTATTGGCACTTTATAAATATCACAAGTTCCATTGGTTGGAATCCATATGAACTGTCTTTTGATAAAGAATGCACACTGGTTTTAGCTCAGTTTATATAA
Source organism: Manis javanica (assembly GCF_040802235.1). Lineage (NCBI taxonomy): Eukaryota > Metazoa > Chordata > Mammalia > Pholidota > Manidae > Manis > Manis javanica. Next base: position 189,934,547 of record NC_133157.1, read on the forward strand.
ATCTTTTTTTAAAGCTGCAATTTCCTAGAAATAATTATTACTAACAATTATTGAGCACTTTATGTGACAGGCAGTGTTCCAAGTGCTTTACATTTTAAATGCACTTAATCTTTACACTAACCCAGAGAGTTAAGAATTACAAATATCCTCTATATAAATAAAAAAAATAGAAATAATACATGACTTTCCAAGATCACAAAGGTAGAGTCTGAGATACGATTTGGACTTTAGCGGACTTACTCCAGGACCTATATTTATAATCAAGTCTATGTGGCCTTATTATCCAGTTTTATCCGTTAAAAGCAACAAACTCATTTATTGTGTGGAGACGGTGTGAGGAAAACCACTCTACTCCATTTTAGCTTATCTTCATAGAAGCTGGAAACTCAAGCACCTTTTCAGGACTTCCTTGCAGCTAGAATTCTACTTGTGATCTAGGCTCTACCAAGCAGATTCAGTGGCTAAGACTTGGAGTGTGTGGGAGTGAAGTGTCGGAAAGACAGCAAAGGCATTTGTTCCACTGTGCTTTCTAGTCTAGTCCTTGGCATCATGGCTGCTGAGCAGGGGGTGACAGCAGCAGCAAGACTTCCTCTAGGATATTCTTATATTGTGGTTGGGAAGACTTATAACTACTTACTACCCTATAATAAAATTCTTTCTACTTAACCTAGCTAGATTGCCTCCCTATGAACAAGAACCCTGCTTAATGCAAAGAGCTTCAAGCCTACCCATGGGTTATTAGTTCAAGGGTCTCTCTAACCCTTGGTGTCCCTCCAGTACTAGAAAGTTGACTAGAGGCAATGCATTCCCCCAGTGTTAGAAAGTTGGATAGAAAGCTCCTTTCAAGTTTAAAATTCTCTGATTTTTAATATCAAGGATCAGAATAGGGCAGAGGGATTCTTCATATATTTTTTAAGCCAATTTTTCAATAGAGGTTATCTCTTCCTGCACTGAGCTAGGCACGTCACGTAAAGCATTGTATTTCTGCGAGATGAGGTATCTCTAAGGAATAATAATGGGTGCTGTCTTGAGGAATAATAAGCTTGAAGGGCCTCAGAAAGCATTGCTTAATATCATCAAATGTGGAGAAGCAATAATGGAGATTTTTCTCATCTTTCTGTTGCCTTTATTTTTCTTTTCCTGCCCTCCCCCTGCCCAGGTTGGGAATTGTACTGGGTCTTCATTGAAGGGTGGTAGGGATAGTGTTGGAGGCATTCCTGTGGTGAACAGTCACCGAGAAGGCTAAGGTGACATTGGGACAGTGAGTCTGCAAGTTCAGCCAAGGTGAAGAGGGCAAAGAAACAGGAGAAGCTATGGTTGGAAGGAGGAGCTTAGAAAAAACTGAAGAGATAATCTGCTTGTATAGATAGGGTGATGGTTTTTGAACAGATTTTTAAAAAAGCTCTTTTAAGGAGATTAATATGAAATTGGTAAGTTGGATATGTAGGTGGAAAGAGATAGAAGGGAGAATAGTTTTAAAGCTGCTTCAGTAACTTGGCAATGAGAAATAAACACCTAAAATGTGAACCTAGAAATGGCAAATTCAGGAGTTAGTAAAGTGATACTGGTTCAAGTTAGGAAATTGTCGTGGAAGCTGGGTACAAAGAAAAGAACTTTAAAAAGATGAGAATGGTCATCAATGCCATGCCTCAAAGATACAAATAAGAATGAATGCATAAACAATCACTGAATTTGGAGATTACCATCATTGAAGCATAATTTCAAATACAGTATAAAGAGTAGATGGCAAATAGTGGGGTATGCAGCTACACACAGGCCACCCATGGTTTCCAGCTGTTTGTTAGTGGAAATATGCAAATGAAGCAATAACCAGCACTAAATACTACAAAGCTACTAAGAATTCATAGCAACTTTCTCTCTCCATCTCTATATCATTACATGTTCAGTCTCTCTCAGAGGAGCCCCATGCTACTATTCTCATGGGTCTAGGAAAAGTTATTCTTTTGAGATTGTTGGCTGTTCTGCTGAGGTTGTGGGTCTAACTTTTACTTCTGTTTTTATTTTACTTAGAAATCTTCTTAAAAATGATACTATGAAGGCACTGGAATATTTAGCAGATAATGAAAAGCCCCAAGGGTCATAAGCAGAACTCAAAATGGCTTTTTCTTTTCCCCCATAGAACATTGTAAGAATTTTTAAAAAAGCATTTTAAGTCTAGGGTTGCATCTCTCCTAGAATTTAATTTCTGTTAGATTATTGGAGGGCACATACTGTAGACAGATCATCCAAGTGCTCTCAATTTTCCAAATAATGAGATTGCTCAGAAAACATTCGTTATGATCAAACACTTGAATAGTGTACATTAGAACAATACTAAGCTGGTGACTTCCTGGGCTCTAAATCCATTTACAAACACTCTATTTATCTCAACTTAATTTATTTTGCAATCTCAGCCATCCTAGAACACATTAAGGACCAGAAGTCAAGTATAAAATTCTCTTACATCCTGAAATAGATACAGCCATGTCTGTTGCCCATGTGCTTTGCATGGGTATACCCTGCAGGCAAATATTACTTTTATTGCAGTGCCAATATTGGAAAGATTGTGGCTTCCCAGACCATAACAATTTAGAAGCAACAAAATTGCAAAGGGAATGAAAAGATGATCATGGCAAATATACTGAGTTCATCAAGAAGTAAAAGCTAGGAGTTTCACTTTATCAGTGGATGAAAGTAAATACAATCCTTATTTCTCCAGTTTCTGAAAAAACTACTCAAAGGCCCAGATGTAAATAAAGTACTTGGTTAACCCTGTAGCAAGTGCTGCAATAATGCTGTCCCCACCTCATGCCTACACATTTGGGCCAGTCCTTCAAAGATATGCAGCCCTTTGTCTTGGCCTAATACTGCTATTACACCATCTATTACCATCAAGTTCATAGGACTTTAAACAAAGATCTTTAAGTTGAACTTCAGGAGCACAGTATCTAAGAAATTCTACCAGTTTACTTTCTTGCTCTTTGAAATTCTTTTATTCCTATTGTTAAAAGGAAAAGTAAAGCACATAAATACATTTTTTCCCCAGGAGTTTATGTGAGCATACATGGATTGGAATGGGGGCAGTGCCACACCATTTTTATAGAGAAGATGCTGAAGCAAAGAAAATTATTTGAAATTATTGATTGGCCATAGCATAAACAGCTAACTTATCTGGGAAAGCCTAGCCGGCTGTTTGTGATGGGCTATTCTTAAATTTCAGTTTCTTGGATTTGAGTGCATTGACTTTGGCTTAGGTTTTGATTTGCTTACGTAGGTTACCAAGGCATAGAGTCACCTCAGTCTAATAGCTTCCTTGTTTAATTACTTTAACACTACTTTGATAGCTTAGACCAATGGGCTAGGCTGGGAAGCTGATGGTGTAAAATTCTTTAGGCTGCAGTAGAATTCCTCTTGCTCAGTGAAACCCTTCTTTTCTCTCTCTCACTTCAAGAGTTTCTTCCTGGGGTAGCCTCAAAGCTCAGGTGTCTAAGAACTAGTTTTTCAAGCCTGTACACAGCTCCTGGGGAATGAGAGTGATCATCTAATGGCCTCCATCTACACTCAGATTTATCCCATTGGCTCTGCAGTGAGTGTTCAATATGGATCCCCTCTTTCCTCCCATCATTTTAATAAGAAATGAAGAATCATAGCTATTCAGAGCCTTTAGTAAGACAAACCCCCAAAACTCTCAAAGGCATTCCTGTATTTCAATACAGAGCAATAACTAATTTTGATAATGATGACCCTGAGTCATTATGAGGTTAAGTTATCCAGCATAAAATTTAATCCAACAATGCATGCTATGTGCAAAAAAGTAAGGCAGAATTAAAATCATTTGGGAAAATGCCCATGAAAATGTCTTAACACTATGTAAAGGGTTAAGTTCAGGTTATTTGAAAAATTAAATTGTGTGAAATAGCCCATATTGTGCCAGTACTAGGAAATGAAGCATGTCCATATTTGTCTGTATTTTCACTTAAGAAAGCAAGGTATTGATTAATAAACTGAATATTAATCTACCTACCATTCCTGGGATATCTATGTCTATAGAGCCTAAGTAAGTTTTTAATTGATATTCTTAACCACTATTGAGTAATTCATTGAATGACCGCTTGTGTTCAGAAAGCTTGTGAGAGGCTAATCACCCTATTTTCCAATTATTTTTCTCATGTAGACATGACATCACAATTGAGTTTATCTCCTGAAAAGAAGTAAAAGCTCAACTTCAGTGAAACTGATATTTCATATTTGATACTATATGCCTCCAGATATATTCACTAGAAGGACAATCCTCTGGCATCACTGCCTCTTTGATGTGGATTAGCTTCATTTGCTTTTGGCTTTTAAATTCTTCCTTCATGAATATAAGCAGCAATCACAGAATTTGCAATTTTTTCCTTCATGACTTACTAAATTTCAGTTTTTGCTTCAGCAGGATTGTTTAGCATGTTTATTCTTTAATGTATTATAATAAGTAATACACATTCATGCTTAAAATTTTATCTATGACGATTTTTAAACTACTTATTGAACAAATATTAATTGAATTTCTGTTTCATGCCAGTACTGAAGATGCACTAGTGAACAAAAACCAACAACCTTTCTGGAAGGTACATTTTGGAGGTTAGGGAGTGAGGTGGGGAACAGTGACTTACACTGACATAGAAGTGCCAAGCACTGTAAGCATTTCATATGTTAATTTAGTTAATTCCTCTCAACAGCTGTAAGAGATAGGAACTGTTAATTTCCCCCATTTTATACAGGAGGAAACTGAGATACAGAAAAGTTAAGCAATTTTTCCAAAGGCACACAGCACATTGGTGTCAGGACAAGGCTTCATCTAGTCAGTCTGGCTCTCATTTTGTAGTTCATAGCCATTGCCCTTGCTGTATATTTACGTTTCTATTCTTCAGGCTTTTTGTTATCATAATAATATATGCAGATAAATAATTCAGCAGAAGAGTTTTCCAATTGAAAAACAAATGGTTTATTTATAACAGTAATAAAGTTTTTAGTTTCTACTCCAGAACACCTAAATTCTTCTCTAAGTCAGTGTGTATTGATTTCTCAAATAGAGTCACACATCTGCAATACAATGGGTCTTAAGTGAATGATTCACTAGAAATTTCAGTGGCTAGCCTCTTAAAAACCAGATTTAGTAGGCTCACTTGCAAATGACTCATTGATATTCTTATGATCATTGTCTTGTTGACTAAGAAAAATCAAAGGGAATATGGACAAAATTGTGAAGTCAGCAAAGGTGATTTTTGGTGCATCAACTTCCCTGCTAGCTACCCTCTGCCTCATTTGCTTCCTCCTCCTTAGAGACTCCACAATATCACCTTTTATCTCTGTCTCATGTTGGTTATTTTCCATTCTTCCTCTATCCCATTGGAAGTTCTTATTCTGTGTGTATAGCTCAAAAACTAATTGATTAATGGGCTGCCTCATAGTTTCTCTTCTAGGCAATCTCTGTGTATTTTGTCAAGGTACATTTAGAGAGAATGTTTTAATTCTAGGAAATACCACTAAGTTGTTACCAGGTAATAGGTAGGACTAAAGGATCTATTTTGTGATTGTTTGATCTTTTGGAGCCCCTAGAAATAGTCTCTGTAGAATACTACCAGTGTTGTACCTATGACTCTACTTTTTGTATAAAAAGAGAAAATCAGTGTTATTAGATTGAAGGTAACATCTTGCTTCTGTTTGCCACTGATCTCTTGCTGGGTTTGTCTTTGAAAATAATGTGGATATTTAAATGTTGTAGAGTCTGAGATTTGCTTCAAAATAATTGGAGTTGAGGAAAGTAAATGGAGGCATACATAAACTAAGATTGGCTATGAGTTGATAATTGTTGAATTATGTGGACTCATATTATTTCCCTACTCTTGTATATGTTTGACACTTTCCATGATTAAAAGTATTAAAAAGATACAGATTATATTTGATTTAAAAATAATTTAGCATTTTATTCTATATCTAATTCTGCCTGGGTTAATATCCAAAGTGAAATTTGTGGCATGCTTTGCTAGGAGTTAATATAGATGGTGTTTGTCATGCATGCAGTAGTATAAATAAACAATAAACCATTTTCATTAAAATGATGCCAGTGTTCCATGACTAAGACATATACTCCTTGACTTGAGTCATGAGGGAAAAAATGTATTCCTTCTTTAAAATATTTTTTGTGTAGTGAATACTGAGATATAACAAATAAAAGCATGTGCTCTGTTTAAAATGGGATTTCAAATCTGTGTTGCTTTAGTTTTTCACATACTGTAATAAACTTTCTGTACCATAGTTGATTTCCTATGAAATAGAAATATATTTGTGGGTCCCTTTGAAATCTGCAAACTCAGAATTTCTATACAAATCTTTGCATTTTTTTTAGATCTGTTTGTTTTATTTCTTTTTCAGTGTTTTTCCAAACACTAATTTATGTCTGATGATTAAAGCAATTCATTTACAAAAGAGATAAATTTTAAATATAGAAAATGTTGAAGAAAAATGTCACCTGCAAATCTATAATCCAAAAATAGCAATCAAACACTGAAGACAGTGGCTCCTTCACACTATGCCAAAAGGTAGAGAAGCATCAACAGGATGGCCATCTGGGGCCACAAAGAACTCCCACCCTCACCAGAGAGTTCTTTGCCCTAAGCAGGACATACACACAGTGGAGCTGCAGGACCTTGAAAAGAACCAGAGCAAAGGACACTAAGCTGTGGGCATTACTTAGGGATGGCAGTGGGCCCCCTGGTGCTCTGTTGTCAAGTGAGATCTCAGGGCTTCTTAATAACCAAGGGATGTCTAGCCCCACTAACGAAAGAGTGATTTCCCCCGTTGTGCAGATGTCCTCTTGCACATAAGAAATTCTTGTGCCACATATGTTTGTTTTGTGGAGCAGACTAGGGGATGATCCCATTCACTCTGGTAGGGGACTAAGGAAAAAGATTAGGGTGGGGAAAAGGATTCAAGTGCTGAGTTCTGATAATGTTGAATTTAAGGTGCCCTTAAGTGGGATGTCTAGTAGGCATCTGGAGAAGGTAATACTTGAGCTGGGTTAGTGACAAGAGGAGGGCTTTTTTTAGCTGAGTGAGAGCATAAGCAAGGCACAAAGGATGTGATAGGAAGAACTACTACTAGAGTGTAAGGACCTATCAAAAGTTCACACTGAAGAGCAAATAAAGTAGTAAGGTAGCACCAACATAGGTGAAACATGTAGCTTATGATATGCAGTGGTGGTGGTCTTGATATATCATCATTCTCAGGGATTGGTATGAGAGGGCACTACATATTCTTATATTCTTTAACCAAGGAACAATAGAATGAGTTTGTTGATACAGTTAAACTGGTTTAAGTGTATTACAGAGGAGAGTGACAAATAGGGGAGTAATTTCCTGGAAAGAATAAATATGGCTTGATATTTCCTTACAGCATAGGGCTATTACCCAATAGATTGCCAATTCAGAAACCACTGAATCTAAACAGAAACAGTATTCTTTCTGTCCACAATGTCGAAACCGTTTACCCAGGTCCCTTGAGAACCATATTGCTCCCTACCTCAGGGAGCCACTGTTCCTCTGCTTTCTGATTTCTCCACTTTACTTGGACATTCTTTTCCTTTCTGAGTCACAGCTTCCATATGGTTTCTGTTTCTGTTCTCTTATATAACGAGTTGATTACCCCAGATCTTTTCATTAGTACAGTCTGTACCTCTAACACTAGCTGATCTCACAAAATGTATAAGAGAGAAAATAGTAGAAACAGTATAGATGAACATGGCTTATTCTATTCTCACTACTGGAGAAGTAATTCAAAATAAATTTTCTAATGATAAATTGATAACACCATCTTTGCATATCATAATCTGAGTAAGTTATTCATTATTTACCTTACTATAGCATTCTTGGGCTTAGATAATCCCATAACACAGTTAAGAATCATAAAATGCCCCCGATTCACAGTAATACTTTGAATTTTTGATTCAAACTACTAAATTGTAAAATTAATTAAAAGTACAAATCACTTACATAATCTATTTTTAAACAGTCTATGTTAAACAGTAGGTAGGAACAATCATATTGAACAACATTGTGGTTTCAACATTCATCTATATTATCAAGTCCTCACCCCGTCCCATTGCAGTCACTGTCTGTCAGCATAGTAAGATGCTATAGAGTCATTACTTATCTTCTCCATGCTGTACTGCCTTCCCTGTGACCTGCTTGTGTGCTAATTATAGTGCCCCTTAATGCCCTTCTCCCTTCCTTCCCACCCACCCTCTCCAACCCCTTCCATTTGGTAACCGCTAGTCCCTTCTTGAAGTCTGTGAATCTGCTGCTGTTTTCTTCCTTTAGTTTTGCTTTGTTTTCATACTCCACAAATGAATGAAGTCATTTGGTTCTTGTAAACAGTGAAGTGATAAACATAGAGGTGCATATGCAAATCAGGGATCTTGTTTTCTTCACATAAATTCCTAGGAGTGGAATTACTGGGTCAAATGGCATTTCTATTTTTAGATTTTGGAGGAACCCCCATATTGCTTTCCACAACGGTTGAACTAATTTACATTCCCACCAACAGTGTAGAAGGGTACCCAATTTTCCACATCCCCGCCAGCATTTGTTGTTCCTTGTCTTTTGGATGTTGGCCATCCTAACTGGTGTGAGGTGATATCTCATTGTGGTTTTAATTTGCATTTTCCTGATGATTAGCAATGTGGAACATCTTTTCATGTGCCTGTAGTCCATCCAGACTTTTTTGGAAAAGTGTCTGTTCATATCCTTCACCCATTTTTTAATCAGGTTATTTAATTTTTGTACATTGAGTTATATGAGTTCTTTATATATTTTGGATGGTAACCCCTTATAGGGTGGGTGGGTAATTCATTTGCATATGTTCTCTCATACTATAGGATACCTTCTTGTTCTGCTGATGGTGTCCTTTGCTGTACAGAAGCTTTTTAGTTTGATGTAGCCCACTTGTTCATTTTTTATTTTGTTAACCTTGCCCATGGAGATATATTCATGAAAAAGTTGCTCATGTTTATATTCAAGAGATTTTTGCCTATGTTTTCCTGTATGAATTTTATGGTTGTTGACTTACATTGAGGTCTTTGATCCATTTTGAGTTTACTTTTGTATATGGAGTTAGACAACAATCCAGTTTCATTCTCTTACATGTAGCTGTCCAGTTTTGCCAACACCAGTTGTTGAAGAAGTTGTCTTTTCCCCATTGTATATTCATGTCTCCTTTATTGTATATAAATTGGCCATATATGTGTTGTTTTATATCTGGGCTCTCTATTCTGTTCATTGATTTGTGGGTCTTTCTTGTGCCAGTACCAAATTGTTTTGATCACTGTGGCTTTGTAGTAGAGCTTGAAGTTAGGGAGTGTAATCTTCCTAGCTTTGTTCTTCCTTCTTAGACAGCTTTGGCTATTCATGTTTTTTTTGTGGTTCCATGTGAATTTAGAACTATTTGTTCAAGTTCCTGAAGAATGCTGTTGGTATCTTGATAGGGATTACATTGAGTCTGTAAATTGCTTTCGGCAGGATAGCCATTTTGACAATATTAATTTTTCCTAGCCGTGAGCACAGGATTTGGGTGGAGTGTTCTGTAGCTGTCTGCTAGGTTCATCTGTTTTAATGTATTGTTCAGTGCCTCTGTCTCCTTACTTATTTTCTGTCTGGTTGATCTGTCTTGGTGTGAGTGGTGTGTTCAAGTCTCCTAAGATAAATGCATTACATTCTATTTCCCCCTTTAATTTTGTTAGTATTTGTTTCACATATTTAAGTGCTCCTGTGTTGGCTGCACAGATATTTATAATGGTTATATCCTCTTGTCGGACTGACCCATTTATCATTGTATAATGTTCTTCTTTGTCTCTTGTTACTTTCTTTGTTTTAAAATCTGCTTTATCTAATACAAGTACTGCTACTCCTGCTTTATTCTCCCTATTATTTGCAAAAACATATCTTTTTTCATCCCTTTACTTTTAGTCTGTGTATGTCTTTTGGCTTGAAATGAGTCTCTTGTAGGCAGCATATAGATGGGTCTTATTTTTTATCCATTCTGCAACTCCATGTCTTTTGATTGGTGCATTCAGTCCATTTACATTTAGGGTGATTATCAATAGATATGTAGTTATTACCATTGCAGGCTTTAGATTCATGGTTACTAAAGGTTCAAAGATCGCTACCTCACTATCTAACAGTCTATCTTAAATTGCTTATTACTCTATTTCAAGCATAATCTAAAGGGTTTTTTTTCCCTCCCCTTTCTCTTCTTCCTCATCCACTCTTTATGTATTAGGTGTCATATTCTGTACTCTTTGTGTATCCCTTGACTAGCTTTGTGAGAAGTTTATTTAATTTTGTTTTTACTTAGTAATTAATTGGTCTACTACCTTTATTGTGGGTTTATTTTCTCTGGTGACAGCTATTTGGCCTTAGGAGAATTTCCATCTAGAGCAAATCCTTTAAGATACCTTGTGGAAATGGTTTGGTGGTGGTGAATTCCCTCAACTTTTGCTTATCTGAAAATTGTTTAATCCCTGCTTCAAATTTAAATGATAATCTTTTGGTTGGAGATCTTTCTGTTTCATTGCATTAAATACATCATGCCATCCCTTCTGACCTATAAGTTTTCTGCTCATAGCTGTTTGGAGTTTCCTTTATAAGTGATCTTTTTTCTCTCTCTGTCTGATCACTCTCTCCTTGTCCTTTATCTTTGCCTTTTTAATTATTATATGTCTTGGTGTTGTCTTCCTAGGGTTCCTTGTGTTAGGGGCTCTCTGTACTTCCATGACCTGAGTGTCTATTTCTTTCCTCACATTCGTGAAGTTTTCAACAATTATTTCCTCAAAGAGACTTTCTATGCCTTTGTCTCACTTTCCTTCTTCTGGTACCTTTATAATGCAAATATCATTCTGTTTGGATTGGTATCACAGCTCTCTTATTATTTATTCATTCCTAGAGATCCTTTATTCTCTCTGTGCCTCAGCTTCTTTGTTTTCCTGTTCTCTAATTTCTATTTCATTTACTGTTTCCTCTACCTCATCTAATCTGCTTTTAAGGCCTTCCATTGGATGTTTAGTTTCAGATAAAGTATTTTTCAAAATTTCTCTCTTTGTTGAGGTCCTCCCTGAGATCTTGAATAATTTATGTAGCTCAGTGAGCATGTTTATGATTTTTATTTTGAAATCTTGATCGAGAAGATTGGTGATTTCAGTTTCACTAAGCCCTCTTACATGCATTTTTACTTGAATTTTTGTTTGGATCAAATTCTTCTGTCTCTTCACCTTTTCCAGTGTTTCTTATGGGTTAATAGATTTGTGTAGGCACCACCCTCTTGTGCCCAGAAGGTCAATTTCCTGTGCAGTAGCCCCAGCTGTTGGCCCACAGTGGGTTTGTGCAGTTGGTCTGCCTTGCTCATGGTGTTCTGAGGGGGCCATCAGCTTATCATGGGAACTGGGAGAATATTCTCTGGAGCTTCCCTCCAGCCAGCCACAGTGATGGGGTTCAAGTGAGTGGGACCAGTGCCTGCTGGCAGGAAAGAGCTCCCAGTCCTGGTCTGGGCATGCAGGCCACCAGCCAAGCTGAAGCAGCCCTCTGCATGGCCTGCTGTAATGACGGGGGTTCTGGTGAACAGGACTGTTGCCTGCCGGGAGGAAATTGCTCCCTGGGCTGGTTCTTGCACGCAGCTCTCCAGCTGGCCCAGAGTAGGGCTGAGTAGACTGAGGCCATGCATCATTGTGAGGAATCTCTGGGATGAGTGTCTGATGCTCCTGAGGGCTCCCAACCTGTTGTGCTGAGGGTGGGCTGGGGAGGTATTGTCCACCTGAACAGACAGCACTGTATACTCCTTGCCTCTCTGGTGCCTTGCTCATTTCTGGGAAGTCTTTCAAACTGCCCACTCTGCTTTCTTTCTCAGAGGGATCAGTAGAGCGTGCCTATTCTCCACAGACAGCTGGGATCTCAGCCTCCCTGAGTGTTCTGCCATCTCTGTTGCCCAGTACCACGAATCAGCAGGGCACCATGCCATGTGGGTTTGTGGGCTTGTGTTCCTGGAGCAGATCTGCAAGGCCAGCTGTTCATGGTCCTGGGCTTCTACTCCCTCCCTGCTCTGTTCCTCTTCCTCCCACCTGTGGGCCAGGGTGGGAGGAAGGCTTGGGTCCTGTCAGATCATGGCTTTGTCACTTTACCCATTTCTATAGGCTCTTCTCTTCTTCCCCAAGTATAGGTGGTCAGTTCTGTGATCTTTAAGTTGATTTCAGGCCTAGTTGTATTTGCTGTATTTTCATGTTCTATGTGATTTGGGAGGTTTTGCCTTGTCTCCCTACACTGCCATCTTTTTTTCCCCAATCCCCCAAATCTCAAAATCTCTAAAATCTTAAATATTACCCAAATAAAAAGCTGGATACTTCTTTATTTAACATTCTCTCTTCTTGAAGGTGTTCTGAGTAATGAAATAGATAAGGTAGATTAAAAATAGCTATGTTTCAGATTTATCATCATAAATAATACCTCAGAGCTTAGAAATATAGGAACTTTAAAAATGTAACTCTTCTTTATATACATATTCTATTATGTAGAATTCTATAATTATCTTCATATGTATGTTTTTACTATCAAATTATTATAAGTACTTGATATAACTGTACAGAATATAGTTATCATTAGGGTTTCATACTCCTATATTTTATATACTGTCAGAAATACGGTAAATTATTAGCTAAGAAAATGTAATACTTTGATATTCTTCAGAATGTTTAGCCATTTCAGTTTAAAATACATTTTAAGAAAATATCAGAACATGGATTTTAGGAAAATAATAGAAAATCTATTTTTTAATGAAATTCCTACCTAAAAAAGCAGACTCTATAAAAACAAAAATATTACTTTAAAATCAGTAAACTGATCAGTAAACTAAAATTAGTTTTCTCTTTTTCCAGTAGTATTAAAACATTCACAATAATATTTTTAAACCTTTACTTTTTATTTTAAACCTTTACTATCCATTAGATGATTAAATTACCAGTGATAGCATTTTTAGATACAATATTTTTTTCTAAGAGTTGAGGGGGAAAGAACATATTTCTAACATTTGACACATAGCCACCCACAAATCATGACATGTTGCTCTTCCTGAAAGATGAAATCTTTAAAATTAGAGGCATCTTAAAAGAATAGGTTACTGCTATATACCTGTTGGAATGGCAAAAACAAATAGTTTTTCACAAATTAATTGTGTGCTTGACATATGACACAGAAACCCCACTCCTAGGTAATCACATAAGAGGAATTAAAACCAATATTCACACAAACACCTGTGTGAGGATGTTTAATAACAGCTTGATTCATAGTCACTAAAACTTGGAAAAAACCTTGAGTATCTTTTATGTGGTTAATAGATTCATTAGTGTCATACAAGAGAATGCTACTGGGCAATATAAAGGAAGGAACTATTGATATTAGTAACACCGTGGTGAAATGTTAACCATATTTTGTTAAGTGAAAGACACTGAACTGAAGAAGCTATACATTGTGTGATTCTACTTGTTCGACTTTCTGGAAAAGGTATATGGATGTAGATCAGATCCAAGTTGGTTGCCAAGGTCTTGGGAAGAGACAATGGTTGAATAAAAGGTGGCACACAAGGAATTCTTAGGGTGATAGAACTGTTCTGTGTATTACTCAGGTCAGGGATGTATGACTCTGCATTTATGAAGATCCATAGAAATGTATACCACAAATTTGAACTTTGGTGAAGGCAAATACATTTTGTAAAAGATCAACCAGAATGTCGGGGGATCCCAGGATGAAATGTAGACTGACAGATGTCTTACTGTTTTACAAATGTATGATATGACCTTACTGAAGGTAATGGGGAAAAGTAGTGACACAATCAGATTTTAACCCAGGCAGTCAGATTTCAGATTGCAAGTTCTTAACTTCTGGTCTTTGCTGCCTCTGTGATAAATAGGGTTCTATAGAAGATCTCAGTGTATTTTTCCTTTTTCTAGTCTCCTTATTTCTGGTTAGTCAAGAAAATTCATCGTCATTTGAATTACTGGAAATCATGTTCATATTGAATAAAAGTAATTATATATATATATGACAAAGCTATCAGTTTCAATTCCACTGGGTTTTATTCTTCTAGTTTTATGGCTACCTTCTTAAAAATATCCTCAAAAGATAATGAACTATATTGAGCCTTTTGGATTGGAAGAATTGCAATATTTCCCCAACAGTAACAAAAATATTACTTTAAAGTCAGTTTTCTCTTTTTCCAGTAGTATTAAAATATTCACAATAATATTTTTAAACCTTTACTTTTTATTTTTTAAATCTATATAAATAGGTCTTGTATTATGATTTTACAGCCAGAGTTGCAGATTAGTTTAGTGACTGAAATACTGAGTTATAGCATCCAATTTAGGTTAGGAAAATAGGATTTAAGTTTGTTGTTTTACAGAAAGAAACATCTGGAATAAAATATCTCCATAACAAGGTTCCATTCTGAATCATGCTTAGAGAAAGAATATCTAATTTTGATATGTAAATAAAGCATGCCAAAAGGTGTCATGATCCTGTTGAATGGATTTATGACATAGATACAAGTCGGTCTGTGTTTTGGAGGATTAATTGATCCTTTTTACTTCTTAATTTAATTTAATGGCTTAGTAGCTGCTACTCAAACATTTCAATGTGTTGGCATGTATTACGGTGAAAGTAAGTTTAAGAAAATGAAAAGTTAAAGATAGATGGGGAACCAAACATTTAAAAATAGTTTTACTTGAAACTACTTAGCAAATGAGAATTTTGATGATTTCTTCTGTTCTTGTCAATAAAGATTAGAAAAAGCTATTCATTATCATAAAAATAAAAGTTAACCAAAAATAACTCCTATACTCATTCTATATACTCAGACATATGACTTAAATAAATAATTTAAAGATGAATTATTTGAGGTGGAAGGGCAGTTTACCTTATTTTGCCCAAACTGGGTAATAATTTGTTTCTTATAGTGAGGTAAATTTCCCTTATAACAAATAGTAATGATAATAAAATAACAATGAAAAGCATTTACTGAATGCTTTCTTGTGCCAGACAGTATGCTTACTACACATAATAACACTATAAGATAGTTGGCTATTATTATCTCCATTTCACAAATAAGGGAATTTAAGTTTGCCATCTATTTCCCCTTCCTCGAATCTGAGCAGGACTTTGACTTTGGTTTAATCAACAGAAGCCATGGTGGTACATCCAGACAAATAAGCTATCAAGCCATGGAAAGTCACAGAGCAAACAGAAAACTAATTGAAAGAAGCCAATCTTAAAAGACTATATACAGTATGATTATAACAATAGCATTCTGGAAAAGACAAAACTCTGAAGAGAGTAAAAACTTTAGGGGTTGCTAGGAATTATGAAGGAGGGAGGGGTGAACAGGCAGAGAAAGACTGTTTTACAAACTGAAACGACTCTATCCGATACTATTAATGGATAGATGTCATGATGCATTTGTCAAAACCCATAGAATGTTGTGATATTATGTCTTATAATAAGAAATATGTATTTGGTGTTAGTCCAGTTACTGAGACAGAGCTCCTAAAACCCTTGGAATTTCCTAAGTGTTGAAAACAATAAAAGTGTCTTTTGTTATGGTAACAAGGGGACTTTTAGAACCCACCCAAGGGTGGGGGCTGGTTGCCAGGACGACTTACCATTGTGACTGGAGTATTGGAACTTCAAGTCCCCTCCATTCCCTACATCTGGGCAGGAGAGAGGAGCTGGAGGTTAAATTGGTCAATGGCCAATGACTTAGTCAATCATGACTATGTAACACAGCTCCATAAAAACCAAAAGGACAGCTTTCTGGCTTTTTTATGAAGAGCTTCCATGCTTTGGGAACCAGAACCCTTCCATGTGCTGCCAAGCCAGGTACAAAAAGCCATGAGGACAGAAGCTTTATTGGGAACCCTGAAAGGGTATCTCGCCGTGACCCTCCTTACCCCAGAACAACTCAGGAGATACAGGCCCACCCAAGAGAATTTTATTATCTGAAAGAGAAAATGGCTGCCCCCAGAGAGGAGCAGCAGCCCATGGGTGAGGAAGCACGTTTTTAAGGAGTAGGGATAGGGTGTGTTCTGCATTGGTGATTAGATCTCAAGGGGTGGGTGACCATCTGGTCGGTGGTGATTGGATCTTAAGGGGTGGGGGTCTTAGCGCACCAGAATTTGACTTCAAAGCCATCCTTCATATCTCTTCATTTGGCTGTTGATTCATACCCTTTTTCATGTCCTTTAATAAGCTGTTAAACATAAGTTAGTGTTTCCCAGAGTTCTATGAGCCACTGAAGCAAATTAACTGAATCTAAGGAGGAGGTCTTTGGAAACCCTAGTCTGTAACCAGTTGGTCAGAAACACAGGTAACAACCTGGGCCTGAGTCTGGCTTTTGAAGTGGGTGGTTTGGGGTGCAGTCTTATAGGACTGAACCCTTAACCTGTGGAATCTGATGTTTTTTCTAGGTAGATAGTATCAGAATTGCTTGGTGGTGTTGTGGGGGAGCCTTCCTCCCTCATGTAGGAACTGGGTCCAGAAACACTAAAATAAAGTAAAACACCAAGAGAGAACACTAATATCAACTGTGAACTTTGGGTAATAATGACACACCAATGTAGGTTCATGAATTGTAACAAATGTACCATTCTCGTGGGAGATGTTGACAGTGGGGGTATTCCTGGAGTGGGAGGCTATATGGGAACTCTGTATTTTCTGCTCAATTTTGCTATGTACCTGAAATGGCTCTATAAGGTCTATTTTTGAAAAGTATCTGAAGAGTATGACTAATGTATCAAACTATGTTTTTCCCTTTTTCTCTTTGTGGAAACATTTTAGACTATTTGAAGTATGTTGATGTGATACATGTATACATTTGTGACATGTAAGTCTGTAACTCTTTCAAGCTGATGCAATCTGGAGCAGTTTAATTCATTGTCAATTCAGTAATGTGGGATTTTGTCTAAAGGGTGAGTGATTTCTCCTTTGAATCTGAATGATTTCCCCCAGAGAGGCATGAAAACTGAGGATGCGTTTCTAATCAGTTTTCAGAACCCAACTTAGTAGATCTGCTATTTGATTAGCACTCACTGAAAATCAATATAACATGAAGGGTATCCATTTTAATGAGCTGAGAGACTACTATAAGAAACAAGAAAGATTTATCAAAGAATTTCTTAATTTGAAGGTGCATTGGAGGTCATCCACTATGTGAACACCTTCCTGTAATAGACATGGGCAGTGAAACTCCTGAAAGTTAGATGACGCCCCAAGATCACATAGCTAGTTAGTGATTGAATCAATTGCATTATTTATTATGTCATACCACTTTGCAGCAGCATAATGTATCCAGAACATGTTATAATGGAGAAAGGAAAATATGGCAGAACAGTTGTGCTGATATAATTTGGAGGATTGATAGGCCCAGGATGGCTAGTACTGACTGTGAATGGTCTCACCTTAGGGAACTCCAATTTATGTACTCATTGGCAGGGGATTTATTCTGGTTTTCTGAAAAAGTTCTTTATCATTCCTAATTCAACATAAGCATCATATTGTTTGGGAAGCCTTCACTAATGTCCTCATGTCCTATTAACAACGCCCCGACCATACCTTGCAGTAAACGTCAGTTACAGCGATGGCTCGTAACCACAGGGTGGTTTTACCTCTCAGGGGACATACAGCAAATGTCTGGAGACATTTTTGATTGATGCAACTTGAGGTTGCTACTAGTATCTATTGGGTAGAGACTAGCAATTCTTCTAGAGTCCTGCAGTGCACAGGACAGCCCCTTCACAGCAAAGAATTATCTGACCAAAATGTCAGTAGTGTTACTCTTGAGAAACTCTGAATCACAGCATTGTCTTAAGTGCTTGATCTAAGATGTTTGCTGTATATCCCCGAGAGATAAAACTGCCCTGTGGTTAAGAACCATCGCTGTAATTGATGTGTACTACAAGTTATGGTGGGGCCATTGTCAACAGTACCTGAGGACCTTAGTGAAGGCTTCCCACACAGTATGCTGCTTGGTTGAATTAGGAGTGAGCAAGAATTTTTCAGAACTTGTTCAGAAATGGTGCAAAACCACAGATGATTCTTGTCTCTGGGATAAGACTTACTTTTAGTTCTTGTAAACTAATCAATAAATGGAGATTTCAGGACATCAAGAGATGCACATTAATTCTTTTTCACTACTCTTTCGACTTTGTAAATCCCAAACCATGTTCAACCATATTCAGATTTGACTCACATTGGTATCAATTCTCTGTTGATGAGACTTTTCTTTCTCTTCTTCCTCCTGCTCCTCCTTTTCAAGGCCCCCTATTTTGTAAGGTTTTAGACACAGAGGGTTTTGCTCAGTGTTTCAAGGGGGGGGAGTAGTGGGATGGTTCCATTCCTTTATCTTCTCTTTTCCAAAGTAGACCATGGGTCTCTGATCAGAGCAAACTACTATTATCTCAGTGGTGTTAAGTTCAGTGGGCAGGACCCTCTCTGTTCTCTGATGGCAACTTGATTCCAGCAAATAAACTTTACATATTCTTCAATTTTTGCTCTCTCTGGCCAAGGTGCACACAAGTGTTATCATACTTAGTTGAAGAAAATAGATAGCAGTTAAAGTAGGATAATCCCATTAGCTTCCTGGAAGAAAGAAAAGACCATTTATTCTATGGGGGGATGGGTGGTGAAGTGTTTATGGAGGCTGATAGGGAGAGCAGTAGGGAAAGGGGATTTAACCAAGAAATTCTTGAGGAAAAGCTTCTGTCACTGGGATGGTATTTATTGTGTGACAGATTTATCTCTTCCTCTAGACTATGGACCTCTTAAGCTTTTCACTGGTGTGCTTAGTATGCTTCAGGCATACAATAATGCCTATGCTATGACTACACATTGTTAGGGTGCAGGCTTCCGAGGCTTCCCCAGAGAACAAAATACACAGGCATAGAGATGTAAATTCAAGCAAAGTCTTTATTCAGCCAACTAGTTGGGGTCCAAGTCAGCCCGATGCAGTGGGTCTCAACAAGGACCCCGAGCACTCAGAGCCAAGGGTTTATATAGCAATTTCAAAGCACTTAACTCATAGCAATTTTCTATAACTATACATTATTCTTGCAAGACATATATCCTGGGGTTAAGCAAGGGCAGGGTAAGACTACTCCTCAATGGTTAGGGAGGTTCTGCACGATAAGCTTGGTATGTAAGATTTACTGACCAAGGTTAGCTGACCAAGGGTCACAGCTGCCCACCACCCGGTGCTCATGATTAACTTGTTTTTCAAGGCCTTACCCAGTTCCAGTTTTTCTTTCTAAGTCACATACTCAGAAAATGGCTTCTAGGCCTTTAAGATGGCTATGCTTATGCTAACCTATTTCTATTCTTACAACATAGAGAGGAGAAATGATCAGAAATCACTTTTCCCCATGAATGTTTGCTTTTCCAAAATCATTTCTGGGAGTCAATTTTTCAAAATCAGAAAAATAGAAGCATCATTGTGCATTTTTCATATAAAAAAAGAGTTTATTTTACTATTGAACACAACAAAAAATATTTTTTTTGTTACAGCTTTATTTCCCTGCCTCTATGTACCTAACTCTTAGGAAATGACTACACAATTTGTCCTGGGAAGGAATAGTTAAAATTGAGAAAATGGGTTTCTTTCCAAAGAAATTAAGTTTTACCTCCTACAAAAAAACAGTATACTTTTAAACGTACTGTGTGTAAAATTGCAATATTTCTAAAATCTCTTGCCTGGCCTTAGTACATCTCCATATCAACAGGTGTTTCCAAGGGGTGGAGAGAAGTAGTCCATCTCCATATCAATAGGTAATTACAAAGGTGAACCAGGGCATATATGGACCTGAGAGGTTGGGGGTCCCTTTTTCCTGCATCTGGGTCACAAGAGACATAGGAGAGCAGGAATGGATGACTGCTTGTTAGCAATAAATGGGTTTCTCCTACTTTATTTCTCCCTATAACTAATTTCAGTTTCAAAGTTACTTTGCCCCAGCATTTCCCCCCAGAGTTACAGGTACTCAGCACACAAAGCCAGGGAAATTGTGAAAGTAATGAACACAGAACCTGAAATACTTAGAGTAACTTTAAGGAAAGCTCGGAGGAATTATATTCATGGAAATTATTTCACATCTCCTAAAGAATATTGAAGAATATTTGTGATTCAGTCATTAGCTTTATATGCCAGGATGATGTAATTAATTGCACTACATAATAGGCTTAGTTGCAGTTGGGCTTAATGATAGAAAAATAATCAGATAGGCTTTCTTTTTTTGGAATATATAACTACATATGGTCTATAAAATGAGTTTAGTGAATTAGATGATTTTTAAAATATATGTATATACTTCTTAATCCTGTTCCATCCTTAGAGAGTCATCTTGAAAACATTTTATCTTAGAGAATATATGGCATAGTCTCATCCCACTTGTAATTCTGGAGGAAAATATATTCTAAGCCTTGGGCAAATAACCTTTGAAGCCAAAATCAGTCAAAGAGAGAAATAAAGTGGGAGAAATCTGTTTATTGCCTACAAGCAGTTGTCTACTTCTGCTTGCCCCTGTCTCTAGTGACCTGGCTGCAAAAGGTCCCCCAAAATACCTCTCCAGTCCAGGTGCATGCTCACTCCCCACCCACCTTGTAATCACCTATTGATATGGAGATGTACTAGAAGGACTACTTCTCTCCACCCCTTGGAAACACCGATTGATATGGAGATGCACTAAGGCCAGACTTCTGGAAATACTGCAGTTTTACCCACAACACTAAATAGCAAAGGGAAGAATTTCTTCTTTGATATATCAGGATTTTTTTTTAAATGCTTACAGGAGATAATATACACACATCACACAAAGATACACAGTATGAGCTTTTACCAATAAAAATGTCAATCTAAAAACTGAAAATAAATATGTAACCTCCAATTATTTCAGTAACCATCTAAGGTCTGGGTGGCTGAAAATGCTTGAGTTTACATTTGCATTTGGCTCCTTTAATTTCTAGAAGGAAAAGAATTAATAAACACCAATTTTTCTGTTGACTGAATTATGGTTTTGATATCCCATAAGCATCTATCTACTTTGAAATTCCATTTGCTAATGAAGAGAATTTGTCAGAGAAGATAACTAAATGAAGTTGATTTAGCTTAGAAGTTAAAGATCCTATTACTTTATTTGCTTTTGTAATTAAATCTAATGATTATTATATATCTTTTGTATGTGGAGTAGTGGTAGATGTTGGCTATCAATGACATCCTTGGAAGAAAGAACGACATGACTCTTTATTAAATAAATCGATTCATTAGTACAAAATCAACTCCAGACCATCATTCCAAAATAGCACTGAGCCTTCAGAAGGGCCCTTGGCCTTCTAGAACATTGAAAAACTTTCAAGGTAATTCTGTAAATGGGTGCTGAGCCAAGTGGGAATGCAAGGGTTTATAGAAATAGTAAAGAGAATAGTCAAGGGCTCTGATTTGTAAGCCTAAATTGTGGCTAAGCTAATATGGGATGTGGCTCAAGAAATAGAAAAAATCATCATGTGAATGACTGACTGACTGGCCTAAGCAAAAGAGTAAATGGAATGTATGTGTATAATGACCAACTTTAAAATGAATGTCTTAGAGAAAACAGCGATGATTTCTAATGACTCTGTTTTATACTAAACTCTCAGCTTCTCAGGATTTATATATTTCTATTGCATCTGTGGTGCTCCAGAAATGACTATATGATTATATGTGTCCTCCAGAAATGATTCATTTGTTCAGAATAGTCATCCACTTATTCATTTGTTTATTCATTTAATTAATCATTATTGAGCATCTACCAGGTACCAAATACTCTGTTAGGTGCTGAGATTATAGCAGCAAATAACACCTATACATTTTTGCCCTTATGCAAATAATTACATAAATGAATGTTTAATTTTATTTGAGATAAGTGTGTGAAAGGAAAAGTATCTTATGAGATGAGAATGATTTATAGGGAAATTTGACCTTGTGTCCAGGAGAGAGTAGACTTCTCCATGAAAATGACACTGAACCTGAAACCTGTGTGTGGGCAAATTTCCTGGGCTGGGAAAATGCTGACTTCTTCAAGGATGGAAAGGAGTAAAGGAAGAGAAAGTCATGGCTTGAGGCAAGGCCAGATCACGCACTGGACTTTAGGCCAGGTTAAACATGAAGACTTGTATCCAGTGGATACCCATTATGTACAGCACTATGAAAGTTCTGTATAGTGTGTAACTGGCTCATAACAGGCACATGATGGTACATGATTGGCACCATGAAGGATACAAAAGTGTGAAAGGCATAGCTGCTTCTTTCAAGCTCCCAGTTCATCAGGAAGATGTATAAATTATGCTTTTTCCTTCATGTGAAGTTTCCATGGCTCCTTTCTCTTCATTTTATCCCCTGTCCCTCATGCAATAGATTTGTGCTCAGTAGTAAATATATATTGATTACATAATTCTTTACAAATTTTCATAATTCAATGATATGGCTTTGCTTATCTACAGTCCCTGATTTCTGTACAACTCTTTGAATCTTAGAACTTTGGCATTTTAGCATTTAGAGCGTTTAAGGCTTCAGGATAGTTCTGCCTTTGTTTCTTTATGATTAAACTGTAACATCTTAGATATAGTGTCACCCAAGGAGTCTGCTCCATAGTCAGCTGAGCTCTAAAAGGCACTTCACATACAGTGTATTACTCCAGCCATATAGGAATTGAACACTTTGGAGCCAAACAGCTTAGGATCTAGTCATAATTCTGCTACTCACTAGCACTGTGATGTTTTATTTTTCTTGTGCTATTTCTCAGCAATAAAATGAAGAGAGAAGTAGAACCTACTTCACAGGATTATTGTGAAGACTGATTTTGAAAATGCCTATAAAGTTCATAGTATATGCCCAATACATATGAATATTAAACACTCAAATATATTACCCTTTTAACACTACTGTTATTAGGTAACACACAATTCCTGTGAGATACTCATAATTCTAATACCTGAACCTGGATTTTTTTCTGACAACTTTCACTCCTAACTTTATCAGGCTGTCCCAGGCTTTTTGTATCTCTCAAGAAATTTCCTCCCATATCCAGTATCATAAAAACAAATCCCCAGGATCCCAGTAGGCAACCTGTCTTTTAAATGCTAGGATGGGGACAACGTGGCTCTGGAACCCAAAGTGAGCTACATCTCATCTCACAAACTGAGCTGTAAATATAAAAGCTATTTAAGGCCCAACCCTGGAAACAATTTCCAGACTTCTTTAAAATTGTCATCATATATAACAGAGAGTAGCTGATAGCACTACAACCAAGGACCTTTGAGTTGTGAACAATTCCTACATAAATGTTCTTACATTTTCATATGTTCAATTTCAATAACCTAGTTGATTTTGGCATGAAAAGTTCCTGGACAAATATTACCATATTTCAAGGTGAAGTACTCAGGGAATCAGAAGGTTTTAGACCCAAAACTCTGCCCTGAAATAGAATTGTGTTAATGACTCAATTCAGGCAATGTGAGCCTTACTATTTATTGGTGAACTGAGCAGACTGAAATTTAGTTCTTATATCTGCTTGGGGTGATTTTTCTTTTGTTTTCCTTTTTTTTAAATTTTCCAGAAGTAATATGTATTTATATAATCAGTAAATTATTGTCCTTTCAAAAAAAATGTATACTTTATTGCAGGATAATGATGTGAATATTTCTCCTATGATCCCATTTATTTTTGTTTTCCTATACAAGGAATACTCATATTCAACATATTATAGAAATTTATTGATAAATGGTAACTTGCATTATTCTGAAAGCTATTCTTGATAAATACCCTATGATTTTGATTTTGCATTGTTTGCCAGTGAATCCATTTGGTTCTCTGACTGAGAACAATTTTTGGCAAATAACTAAAGAAAAAATTGTTTAGACAAAGCTAAGATTTGCTTTCACTTGAAGTTTTTAAAACATGCCTTATTTTTCTAGAGTGTTCCTAATTTGTTGAATTCATCATATATGAAGCCTGTTATCAGTGCATTCATTCTATAATAATCCTTGGCATTGTCTTCATCTTAGGTCTAACATTGCTTTGGTCTTTGGATATTAGGTTAAAACGTGTATCGGTGTACCCACAGGTATCAGACCCCAGGAGTCCTATTGTAACTCCATGCACTGCTCTCCTCTCTGTACTCACTGTGATTGATGAGTGTCTGCACTAATAATTTTAGAAAGACATCAGTGTCTGTTGAGCTTCTTAAGATTCTAAAATCTTTAAATGTATCCTAGGTGCAAGGATCATTAAACATTGTTAAATTGAATAAGAACTAATCAGTACAAATTTTCAGTAACACTGAAAAGAGTTTTCACAAATTGGTTAAGGGTCAATAATTAGACTTTATTTTAATGCCAAGCTATGGAGAATATGCTCTTAATTAGATGCTTTTTAGTTTTCAAAGTTGACCTGGTTCTCAATGCATATGATAGTTTGCATATTATAAATAAAATAGGATTAAAATATAGGTAATGCTATATCTGCTTTTACTTTTTATTTATTTTTATTAATGTATTATTGATATACAATCTGATGAAGGTTTCACACGAGCAACATTGTGGTTACAACATTCACTCATATTATCAAGTCCCCCCCACCCCACTTCCCATTGCAGTCACTGTCCATCAGTGTAGTATGATGCTATAGAGTTACTACTTGTTTTCTCTGTGCTATGCTGCCTTCCCCATGCCCCCCTACATTATGTGTGCTAATCATAATGCCCCTGATATATCTGCTTTTAATTGAATAGCTTATAATTTTGTCATCTGTATTGCACCGTGTTTTTTTTCTTAACCAATAATATTTTTAGTTATAATAAGGAGCTAAGGACCATATTAAATTTTTGAACTTGATGGACTAGTTTGATATTTGAAACTTTGTTCTCTGGCATTGATAGTTTTTCAGTGTTTGGTTTGTAAATGTCCTGTCAATGATTTATCATTAAAGAAAGGACAAATACTTTCTATGACAAGTGTTATGAGATCTTGAACGACTCCCAAGGGACACAGTTGGAACGTTTTTTGTAATATATGATTTAAAGAGAGAAGAGACCATGTTGAATTGGAGAAATCATGGAAAGGGAAGCCAGTGTATGTTGATTTTCTATCAGGTGCCAGAAACTATGACAGGATGGTTACACGGCACCATTTAACACACTGAAGGTCATTGACAAGTAGAAAAAAATTAGAATTCAGAATCAAATCTATCTTACCCAAACTTGATATTCTTCCCATTCACACCACCTAAATTCCTTTGTAGGGTATTTTTGAGATACATCAGGAAAGCTTGGTAGGTTTTGGTCATGTAGAGAGATGGCATTGGAGGAGAGAGATGAGTTGATGTGACCATTGATTGACCCACAAGTAGAACCTGGGCGATGGGAGGCTCAGTTTGACAAATCCAAGAACAACCTTTGGAGAAGTGGTAACAATACAAACTGGAAAGGAAGATTAACAACATATTGGAAAGGACTTTTAAATGTGAAGATAAGGAGTATGGACTAATTAGGAAGGCATCAGGGAGCCACTGAAGGTTTTGTACAGAGGAGCAATATGATTACAGCTGACCACCGTCTTAATAAGACTTAATAAATAGTACAGTTTATAACCTTAGGCCAACTGCTGAGCAGAAGCCAAAAGCTGTTCTGCAAAATTAGCAAACCAGTTACCACGAGGATTGATGGCCTGAATTTTATTCGAGTTATCCTTTACAGTAGAGTGGAAACTCCTGGAAATGTCAACAAATTCTTGAAGTTACAGGTGATACATGTTCTCGGAACAGACTTCTTATATTTGATTCCATAGTGGTACACTGTTAAAAATGCCTTAACAGTGCATTATTTACTTTTCACCATTTTTAAAACCATTCTTCCTTGTAAATATCCATTGTATTTTTATGGCTTGTTAGCAGGCCTAAATCTATTGCCATCTGTCTCATTACTTGTAATAATCCTGTGCCATCTTTTATTGGTATTAATATGCTTTGCCAAAAGGGAAGACATCATTATGTTGTCTGCAGTTTGACTTAATAGCTGATATTGACTATAAGACAACATTCAAATTTTAGGTCCAGCAACCAGGAATATTTTGTAATTTAAAGAGTAGGTTATGTAAGAACCTATTAATAAATTTGTCTTCTGGTTAATTTAAGAGATGTGTGTGTGTGCGTGCACACACATGCACGTGTACAAGGGCAAGGAAGGGAGAGAAAAAATATGCATATGTGTATGTAGAAAAAGGATTAGATGTTTACCATATTGCTTCCTTCTGGAAAATAGCTCCTGGCAAAGAATAAAGCTACATAATTAAGTTTCTTCTAAAACATGTTCTCTTTAATACACTATTGGTGATTAGCTTTACTAATTACACTTTCCCATTTCCATAGTCAGAAATTTTTGCTCCCCTGTCAGCATTCCAGTATCATTTTTGAATTTAATAATTTTACTTATTGTCTTACACTAAGTTCTTTTTGCCTTTTTCTCCTTAATCAGATTGTACATCTCTGGAGGACATGTTTGTATATTTGATACATAGCATGGGGTCTGGCTTGGAGTACATCTTCAAATTGTTATTCAATAGCTTTAAAGTTTCCTTTCTTAGAAAAATCTTGCTTGAGCCTTCATTCACTCAACAGATATTGAAAAACTCCTAAATATTTTGGCAGGTAAATGGAACACAGTCTCCTCTCTTTAAATGCTTACAGACAAACAATCAGATAATTATAAAATAATCTGTAAGTATTGTGATTGGTGTAAGTATAGGGTAGAGGCAACTTTGGGGTAAAAGAATGTTTTATTAGAGGAGATGACCCCTTATTTGAGTTATAATACAGTTAAAAAAGGAAAGCATAAATGTGAGGAAGCAGAAGAGATGGTTATATCAGAATACATATGGGCTTGAGTCTAAGAGGGAATGGTGGGGCCATTTTGCTGCTAATTTAGTATGACCATGGGGAAGGCTGATAATTGATCAAGCTGAAGCAGATGCTGAACGTATTTTTGTTAACACATAAAGTCAGCTGTTACTAAGATTTCTGTATTCCAATTTAAAGTTACAATTTAAAATTAATTGGATGCTAAATTCTTGATAAGAAATAATGTTAATAAATGGAATAAAGAGAGTGCTATAAAGACTTATAGGAATATCATACGTCAAATCGATTTCTGTGTGGCTAATGAATCATTTTTAATGTCATACACTTAACGTGTGTTTTTAACTGTCTGATTTTACCTCTGGTTTATACTGTGTGACTGCATCTCAAAAAATAGCAATAGCAGTACCTAAGTTGTAAGACCTTTGGAAGATTATAAAATAATTTATATAATGTATATAAACATAGTGGTTGTCAGATACTAAATATTCAGTTGGTGTTAGCTACTGGAACTCTGCTGCTTTGTAAATATAACATGATTGTACAAACAAGACAGTTTGCACAAATAAGAGAATGCACACTTCTTAAAATTATGGATTTATCATTCAGATCTTAGTAAGGTTTACTACAGCATGTTATATATGATCCTATTCTCAGGAACTAATTATTTCTCACTTCAGACTTTAAGTGTAAGGAAATTCATTCATTTAAAGCATGATCAGAAAATATCTAATAGTCTAAGTAAATTCAACTATGTCTTTCAGGTCAATAAGCTCATTAAACAAAATTTCTGCTCCTAATATAGTAAAGCTGCTATTTACAAACACTATTACTATTCCCAGAAAAAATTTTTAAGTTTCCTAGTCAGTCAAATTTTGTGATATATACAGAGAGACCCCTGGGACCTCCAACTTTTGCCACATGGTAACAGTATAACTGTAGTGTCTTTATTCCTATGAAATATGTGTGGTGTAGCCAGGGTCCCAACAGGAAACAGATGTGTGGAAGTCAAAATGAAATGGAGTCACTTAATGTCAAGAGGTTTTTAAAATAGAGCTGGGAGGCCATTAAGGAGATGGGCCTTATATATGTTTTCACCTGTGGAACCATGAACTTTTGAGCTGGGCCAAACCACAAACATTCCAAGGACTCAGCCTGAACACCAACAACTTATTACGACTAAGAGACTTTACTTAATGATAGCCTTAGCCACCAATTATATTCAGTCTAGGTTAGTTTTCTGCCTCAAACATCAATCAAAATTCTTCATAAATAATGTATACAAGCAAACCCTTGTCTTTAAAAACCCCTAACTTTTGTTTCCTAATGGGACACAATTTAGGTTGCTACCCAAATCTGTGTTCCCCGAATTAGTTTTGATATCCCAAGTAAATGCTTTTGCTTTATTTCAGTTTTATCTCTCTTCTCAGTAGACAGGTGACACTCAAAAGAGGTAGTTTGGGGAGAGTTTAATAAAGGCATGATTTGTGAAGGGTCGCCCAGAGTGTAGGAAGCCACAGAGGAGAGCACAGTTACCACCAGGGACTAGGCACAGCAGTGGTGACAGGAGGTGGGTGGGGCAGGGCTTTTCCATGGTGAGGTGTGAAGTGACCAGTGACTACAGGAAATGGGGGTGTTTTCATTAAAGCTGGGGCCCTCTCTGAGGGATGCAGCTGTCCACTCAGCATCAAGTGGGCAGCTATCGTAAAGGAACATCTTACATTTCAACTTTTGACAAAAATGGCAGCTCATTTACAAACTTATAGAATGTGATTACAAAGAGTTAAAACAACAGAAGACATTTAATCAGGGGGGAGGAGATTCATTTAGGGCAGGAAATGAAGACTGCAAACTTGGGGTTTGTAATGACCTGTAGTTGTTATTTTATCTTGTAAATGAGCTTAGCATGTACTATATATGAATAAAAATAAGGTATAAAAATTAATTTGAAAATACACTAATACATCCATCTCCTCTTAACTATCTCTCTGTGTAGTTCATGTCCTTCTCTGTTTTATATATCTCTATCATTTCCTGGCCCTTTGTTCATAACAAAACATCTGATCTGTAGAAATGGTGCTAGAGCTCCTTTCTGTTGCTTTTTGTGGTTTGTTTTTCAGTAAGATTTAAAATAGATATCAGTAATGGAGATTAGTAAAATAGTTTATATCCTTGCTAAGGACCACAATGCAGAAGACACTGAAAATCGTGCTGTTAAACTATTTATTTTTGGAAGAGGAATATTTTACACAATGACTGGAAAGAAAAAAGATAGCAAAATAACACATATTTAGATGGATGGAAAAGTAGGTGCTGTTTTCAGTGGATCTCCAGATATGTGCACACATGTATGTGTACTGTATGTGTGTATCCACAGAGGTGTCTAGAAGAGTCACCCAAATGTTGATACTGGTTACTTTTGGGTGATGGGATTCAAATTCTTTTTACTTAATACTTTTTTGTATAGTTAAAACTTTTTTTTAAACAATGAACATGCATATTAGTCCTCAGAACAAAAATCCTTTTTGATTTTGGAAAAATGCTCATATACAAATCTCATAATCATTAAAAATAACACTATTATCAGAAAAATGTAATAAGTAAAATATTCTAATTCTATGTTAATCATCAGTGACACCACTGACTCCATGGACATGGTCGTTATTTGTCTATTCATGACACATCTGCATGTGCCATTTTGGAAAACGGAAGTACAAGAGCTTTGTGAGGAGTAGTAAGCTGTTACTTGAGTCGCTCTTAGGCTGCGGACAAGAATACGTATCTTACCCGACCCGGCATCTTCATTCCTCAGAACTCAGCCTTAACTTTAAAAAGGATGTGCTCATTCTGTCTCATAATGTTCCAGTGAGGCAGGTGCTTTGCAGACTGTTTCTTACCCTCTCTTTGCAGAGAGAACTTTTGAAGAGCTGAGTGGTATTGGCCGGGTCAAGGTCACATGGTGAGTCTGTCAGCAGATCTTCAAGAACATCTCAGTCCCTGGAGTCTGGAGTCAATCAATAGCCTGTTGGTCAAAAACTGAATAAATGACTGAGCTCGTTCGTTATGTGGCAAGAGGCATGGGGAGCTGAAACCCTTGGAGCCCGTGAGGAGGCTTGTTCTCCTGCATCATGTCCTACTCCCTTGGGGGGCTGCACAGGGTCCCCCACCAGGGTGGGCTGGGCTCACCACATCCCTCAGCTCTGCATCTGTCTGCATTGCTGTATATCTGGGGGATATTTGTTTGTTTCTTTGTTTCTTATTTGGACAATAATTCAATGAATTTTCTTAATAACCTGGACTTTTTACATGCCAGTCCAACTGCAATAGTCTGAACTGAAAGATGTGTTTCATTTTGTAGAATTATAGATATAACTCAAAACACTATGAATCAATATGTAAATCAGACTTTATACTTAAGCTCACTTTTTTTCAGAAAGAATGTCACTCAACCTGAATAAACATACACACAGTACTCCAACCCTCTTTTAAAGGGTTAAAATTTAGCTCTGATAAAATCACTAGCCTTGAGTATTTAACACTCTGGGATTAAAAAGGAAAATATACTTATGTGAAGGGGAGGGAAAAAAATCACTTGTGTTTTAAAAATACATTTAAGTATACATGTATGAATTTGGCAGTATGATTTAGGAGGAAAAGAAAAATATGTATGGTAGCACTACAAAAGGAATTTAATATATAAGAAAGCCATACAGAAGCAAAGTTGACAGTTTTATATTACTTTCCTTTTAAAAATATAACACATTGTAAAATTGGTTATGAATTGGAGGTCATGCATCTTTATTTGTTAATTTGTAGAACTTCTGTTCTAACATTTATCTTTACCCTATGAAGTCATGAAGAATATATAAATATTCTTATAAATTTTAATGTTCTTATAAATCTTATAAAACTTTCTTATAAATGTCCTTATATCTGAGAAAGGAATACATCATTCTTTACTAGGTTACACTGCTAATACATCTGCAAGTTTAGTTCCAGAAAAGAAGTTATTTTGCAGTTTATCTGATCAAGTAAATTAGCTGTTTTGAAATCACTACAAAGCATTGATATAGGCAGTTTCTTAGGAAACCACATACTCCTAAATCCTTATGCTCATTAACATAATTATGTCTACTGGTAATTATTTGGTGGTTTGGTGGTAGAAATATTTTATATCTAAAATACTTATTAAGATATACCATAATTGGCATGTCCAGTTAAGGTATTAATATTTGAGGAATCTTCTCAAGTCAAAGAGGCTGTTCTGTATTTTCCCATCTTACTTCTCTATATACTCACCAAGCATAGAAAAAAACACTATATAGTCATCAACTTTATTTTTCAGTTTAATTGAATACTAATATATTTTTTTAAATACTTAAAATCTCCTCTGATTCAAAAAAGAGTGAATTGGTCTTTATTCCATTTCTAAAGAGATGACCTATCATTAAAGGGGTCCTACTATGAGGGGAACTCTTACTAGACAAGAAAATTACCAAATGGAAACAGTCAGGATCAGTGGCCTCTGAACCTTTTTGAGGGAGCATACCTATCAATAAAATACGTGCCCTCCAAAACATATGCATGCATTTATTATATTTATGATATAATAATATACTCTACATGATAAAACATATACCTAAAATAGTTGTTAACATAAATTGAAATTTAACACTTTTCATACCACTCACAAGTAGATGATTTTGTAAAACACCTGTGTATGTTCCCTTCTACCACCAACCCCCTACACATACACTCTTGAGAGAACATGAGTATAGAATTCTGTTCTTCCCTAGACCTCTTAAAATAATTCTGGGTTATAAAATTGGAAGTTAAAATCAGGAGACTCAGATTTCTTTACTAATCTAAAAGTATATCAGTTATCTATCACCAGAATAATACCATGTAACAACCTACCCCAAAACATGAGTATGTAAAAGCAGTAAGCATTTATCATTATTCACATGTCTGTAGATGGGCTGGCTGACTCTTTTGGGCTCAGCTGGGCTCACGCTATGTCAGTGGTTAATTACAGGATGGGGAAGCTGTTTTGCTGATCTTGGCTGGGTTCTCTCACATGGCCAGCTATGGATGGGTCTAGGATTTCCTCAATTAGTCTAAAAGAAGAACTGGGCTCTCTTCCACATGCTTGTATGTTATACTGCCTCAAAAGGCTAGACTGGCTATATCCTCACCATGTTCTCAGAGAAGCAGATTGGAAGCATGAAAGACCAAATACTTTTTTCAAGCCTCTGCTTCCATCAGTTTTGCTTCTATGTCATTGGCCAAAGCAAAGCAAATCACTTGATGGAGCTCAACATCAGACTGGCTCAAAAGGCTAGACTGGGTATGTCCTCACCATGTTCTCAGAGAAGCAGATTGGAAGCATGAAAGACCAAATACTTTTTCAAGCCTCTGCTTCCATCAGTTTTGCTTCTATGTCATTGGCCAAAGCAAAGCAAATCACTTGATGGAGCTCAGCATCAGACTGGGACGGGAGCACAAAATTAGAGTAAAAGGAATGGATAAGAGAGGCCAGTAGTTGAGGCCATTAATGCAATTAACCTACAGCATCAAGAAAGTCTCTTTTCCATTAAGTATATCCAAATGGATTGACAATTTACAGATAGCTATATTGGTAGCCAGTGTCAGTTATACCCTAATGTTCTGGTTGAATATTTAGGGTAGTTCTTTGGCCATAGAAGCTATAGTTGTTTCATTTCTGTAATTCAGCTCATTGAAAGTTTAAGTTAAATTTTAAAATTGTATTTCCAAAGAGTTTTGTCATTGTTGGCTTGGGAAGTCTGGGCTCTAACGAAGCAAGAAAGGTGGAATTGTGATTTTTGTAATCATGCATCTGTTTCCTCCACATGTGGTTATTGCTGACTAATTCTACATAGGACCCTGTGCAGTAGACAAAGTAAGCCTTTCATGCAGTGTTGGTCCAAAAGAGGAAATGTGATAAAATTCTTTAAGTTAGGAATGGATAATTTCACAAAGAGATGCAATAGTCTATGTTCTATAGTATATATTGCCCACAAGTATTATTTAAAGAACAAGTACCTCAAAGTGAAAAAAAAAATAACACCTCTTTTCAAAAATGAAAGAAAAGTTAATTCTGCATGGTAACTTTGTATCTATTTTTGAGGTAACTTATAAATATCCCAGATTCTGTTGTCTTAGAAAAATTTTTGCTCATTTAAAGTGTTATAAAATGGTAAAAAGATTAATTGTAATAATGTCTTCATTTTAAATCACATTTTATGGTTTTTCCATGTGTTTACCACATGTATTATTTCAAATAAGGAGCCCAGTGACTTCTCAAGAGTGTTTGCCCTTATTGCAGTAACTACTATTTGTAGAGCACTCATTTTGTGGCAGCTTAGGGCATTCATTTAGCACTCATAGCTCTATGAGCTGTTGTTGGGAAATCCAATCTGGGAAGATCTTCCTACATACTAAGTGAGTCCTCAACTCGGGAGAGGGTTCTTGACTCTAATGGAGAAAGAATTTGTGAGCAGGCTAAGCAGGTACAAGCAAGCAGCAGTTTAAAAAAGCAAACATATACACTCAAAGAAGAAGTGTGGGCATGCTCCAGAGGCAAGCAGCATGGTGAGGTTTGGGTGGTCTTAGAGCTGGAGATTAAGCAGGCAGTGGAATATTCATCAGGTTAGGTGGAGTTTTCTTGAAGAAAGGAGGGATTTTTCTGGAAACAGGGTGATGCCCACCTTTTGTGCTTAGGTGGTCCATGACAGTGCAATTAATCTACAGCATCAAGAAAGGCGTGCCAAGACAGTGCCACCAAGGGGTGTGATTTTTAGTATGCTAGGAAGCGTATAATGTACTCTGAGGTGAAGTCAGGGTCAACTTCGCCTCCATTTGGAACCAGCCAAATTTACCAGGTCTGTTATTTATGCCCTCACTCCCTACATCCCTCCAGAAGGGTTTACAGGGAATGTTTAGGACGTACACGAACATCAGACAGAATGTAAACACAGGATGAAGTCCTCAGCCCCCTCCCTGCTCATAGCTGGCTATCTACCTACTATAACAGAGGTAGCTATGTTTATTACTTCCAATTTACAGATTTTAAAAACAGACTTAGAAAGGTTAAGTAACTTGTGCAAATTCATAATCAATTAGTTGTAGAATCAGAACCTGAATCCATTTTCTCTGACACCAAGTCCTGTGCTCTATAATCTTAATCATTACACTGTATTGCACTTAATATGACATAGCTTTTTAATATGATAAAGAACTTTAAAGAGGTGAGTGAAATGAACAGTGCCTACAAAGCAAGTCAAAATAGTCCTTAGTATTGGCCAGGAGTGAAAGTCCTCTGACTGGTTAGTGGAAATATACATCATTTCCCTAGGGCTCTAGATTCTTCTGACTTCCACAGCTCAGAAGCTTTAGTCCTGCGGTTGACCCAGCCCTGATTGTGCTTTCACCAAGTTTCCTTCTCATTGTTATTTGCTCCCACAGTGAATCAATAAGTCATCTAGCCCCTTGGGAGTCTGGTTTCTTATTACAATTGATTAAATTTACATCTGGCTGATTACAAGAGAGACCAGGGCTCTTATCACTGTAGACTCAGTCTCAAAGCTATGTGTGTCAGCCTCAAAGTGCACTTGACAAATACCCTCAAAGTTAAGATCTGTTCTAAAATGTAGTTATCAGCTATACTTTTGACCATCCTTACTTTTAACAGTAAAGAAGTCTCAGGTGTTCAGTTTTGGAACTGTCATTCAAATTAAACGATTGGACTTTATTTAAGGAGCTATTGCTGTATTTATGGAACTATAGCTAGGAAATACTCTAGAAGCAATTTAAGGGAATGGGCTAAATTTGGCAGGTAAATTAGCTATTCTCAAAATGCTTCTAAATTAAGTTTACATTTTAAACTTATTATGCTAATTTAGTATGCCAGAGAAATTGTTTATTCATTGTATTTGTATCATTATTTAAACTTTTGGTAAGGCGAAACTGGATTTTAAAAGTAGAGGAAAAATTGGCCAGTGTTGGTCTGTGCATGTGTGCAGCATTTTTAATCACAGAAAATGATAAAATGAAAAGCCTTATGCCTCCTGAGAGTTTCCACTCTTTTCTCTGAGAGGCGAATCCTAGCCTTTTTAACCCCAGGAAACTCTCTCCAGAGAAAAATAATTCCATCATAGTACCTTAGATAAAATATAGGGAAAAGGTGAATCCTTTAACTATATCAAGCAGTTTTTTTAATAAAATA
Organism: Manis javanica; assembly: GCF_040802235.1. Taxonomy (NCBI): domain Eukaryota; kingdom Metazoa; phylum Chordata; class Mammalia; order Pholidota; family Manidae; genus Manis; species Manis javanica. The sequence goes on from NC_133157.1 coordinate 189,969,795, forward strand.
ATCTTTATTAGTAAAAAGCTAGTCTCTGTAGGAAAATTAGAAAGTACATGTAAATAAACAAATAGAAGAATATCAGAATTATCTGTAATTCAGGTATCCGAGTAAATCTTTTTTTATGTATATTTTCCCAGAGTTCTCTGTATATTTAAATGGGTTCATGCTGTCACTATTTGTCATTTGCTTTTTCCTACTAAAATATGTCATAAATATTTCCTATGTCATTAAATATTCTTCAATACCATTATTTTTAGTGGATACCTAATAAGTAGGGGTAAACATTCCACTAAATGTACCATTATGTATTTGAGCAATTTTCTTTGTCACACTCAAATTATTGCTTAATTTTTCAATATTTGAATAACATTACAATAAGCATACACCTAAAAAAATCTTCCCACATCTGAATTATTTCCTTGGTGTAAATTCATAGTAGTGAAATTACTACATCGGGAAATTTGTCAGAAATAGTTTTGATATTTTCATATTTCCTCCTCTTGCTCTACCTAAGTTAAAATGGTAAGAAATTGCCTCATTAGATATTTCTTCCCATTGATTTCACTTCTGCGATATGCCTCCACATTTGGTAGACTGATTCATGACTGTGTTCCTTGAAGCCCAGAGACTGCAGGACATAGCTTCCCAGAAGACTTCAGCCAGGCTCACAGCTGCAGGTGATGAGGGTCTCAAATGCAGCTCTCATTCCAGATAAATTTTTAAGAAAATGGAAGAGACTGGTTTATTCTGAAAGGACTGAGAACCACTGCTGTAAGGATAGCCATATTTTGAAGCCAATTGCTTTAACTTAATAGCTGCTGTTCTGTGACATGATTGTGGCTGTTATTCCTTTCTTCTTCAAATATTAGCATAGAATTATGAATTTTCTTAATTTTGCCATTATCTCCAGGGAGATTACTTGGTTATTTGGAGCTATGTGAGGAGTATGTCTGACAGACTTATCTAATCCTCTAAGAAAGTGTGAGAAATCTCTTGGATGAAAAGCTAGTCATAAATCAATGTGTGGTATCTCAATATGGAATAAATAATCAGATACCTGGGGGCATATGGGCTTAGTTCAGGGACAGGAACTGAAATGTTTCTGCCCTTAGCTTAGTGATGAAAATGTTAACATCGGTAGCATTCACAGTATATTCACGTGCAAATAAGATTATCTCGAATGCTGTTTAAATAGAAATTTCTGGGATGATGGAAATGTTCTATAATTGCACTGTCTGATGCTGAGGAATCCAATTTATCTTACTTGATTTTAATTAATTTAAACTGTTAATCCACATGTGATTAGTGGCTACCATTTTGGATAGCACAACTGTAAGTGATGGCTTCAAAAAGTACTACGTCTATTTTTCTCACATAAGAAGAAATCTAGATCTAAGAAATGCAGGGATATTCTGGGTGCTTAAAAATGATATTAAGGAAATGAGCTCCTTCAGTTTTCTTTTTTCAGCAGCCCTTAGGTTCCACTTCGGTTCTCACGGTCACAAGATAACTGTACCCTGAGACATCTCATCTTTATTCAGCACAGTAAGGAGGAGGTTGGGTGAAAAGTTAGGAGGCTCTGCTGTGTTATTCCCAAAAGACTTTCACCTACCTTTCATTGATCAGGACTTGTCACTTGGCCACTCCTATCTGCAAGAATGACTTGGAGTCCAAGTATTTCTCTCAACACCTTCTGTTTCAGAGAAAGCAAATGAAGAAGTTTGGAATGGACATGCAATATACTGGTCTATGGATTTGCCATAGCAGACATTTAGCTCATTATCCTATGGAATCCGCAATCATGGGCCCGGAGTAGTCAATATGTTTTTCAAAAATCAAGGTGACAAATGTAGAAGACACTATACTTCGGCTTCAAGACTGCTTAGTACTAGAGAATATAGGACGAGAACTTTGATGTATTGGAATGATGATGAGTAGAGAGTGTTGCATTTAAGTAAAACTAATGATTGACTAATGTTGTGGACTTTTGAAGTATTAAAAACAATTTAGCATGTTACTTAGGAATTAAAGATATTAGAGTTAGAAACTCAAAACCAGATGTTAACTTAGGTAAGCATCTCATGATTATGGAAATAACGGTCTGGAATAACAGAGGTCCTGGCCCATGGGGCACCCTGGAAGACAATCCCACCCCCTAAAATTAATACTTATATTCTAAACCATAAGCATATATTTAAAACCTTCTTTTACAGAATAGGAACCTGAGGCTTGGGGCAGTTAAGGTACTTGTCCAAATCCCCATAACCACTGTATGGCACTCAAGATTCAGACCCCTCAAGTTTTATGAAGCACGAGGAGCAGGCTTAGGGTCTGCAGTCACTCAACCTGGGACCAAGAGTCTGGTTCCTCCACTTACTATGTGATTTTCCTAAGATCCATATTTGCTTGTGTCTGTTCCTTATCTGGAAATTGCTTAATAGTGGGTGCCCTATTAGATAAAATTGGCTTTCAGTACCTCACTTCCTACTCGCTATCCCCCAGTGGGGGAGAGGAGTATACCAGCCTAAGACAGTGAGCGTCTCAAGAGATAAGAATTTCTTCTCATTATCTTTAGATCTCAGCAGAGCATCTGGCACATAGTAGACACTTAGGAAATAATCACTTATCAAACAATCTATGATAGAGATTGTTGACCTTAAAAAACAAAGGAGGCAGTTACTTTATCAGCAAAGTGAGTTTATTCAGGAATAACAAAGGAATTGCAATTTAGGACAGACCGACTGGTGAACCATAGAGAAATCTGGAGAACTGAGGAGATGGACTTGCTTTTATAGGGGAAAGGAGAAAGCTGAGAGGGGCTGTTTCACTGAGTTCTAATTGGCTTGGCTGTTGCTAGGCAAGGAGGAATTCTTTGTTCCTCCTGCTGGGGTATGTAAAGTAGGCTTCTTCCTCTTGGGAAATAAGAGTCAGGACTTCCAGACTCCATTTTAAATGAGGTTTCTTTTATTTATTTTAATAAGATCAGTACAATCTCCCATTAGATTACACATGTCTTTTTCTAACAGGAATGGTTGAGTTTTTTCCAGACTGCCTTGGGTTTCTCAGTTTTACTAAGAAAATATGATTGTTCAGTGTAGGTAAATTTGTGAACATCTCCCAGTATTTTATTCAGTATATTTAAATCTTATGCATGTCTTGTGTAAATATTTTCCAGTAGTTTCTGTAATAATTTCTCTTTCTGAATTGATGGTTGTAGAGATTTACATTAACTTAAAGTAGAAACTAACAGTAGGATTTTGGTAGCTTATTCTTTGTGTGTATGGATAGAACTTTTGTGCTTTTATTTATATAATTAAATTGGTATTTTTTGTTCTCTTTCAGTATTTTTCCTGAAATCATAATCCCTTATAAAATGAATGCATTTTTTTAAATATCCAAAGGCCCATTGCAAAGAGTTGAAAGGAACTTTAGATGTTACATAAACCAAAGGTCCAGTTTAGTTTGCTTAGTCTTTAAAGGGACTCAGTGGGATGATATTCACTAGCATTTTAAAAAGTACAATTGTATACAACACAGATGGGAATGAAAGTTATATTTATATACTTTTCTTTTTTTAATATACTTTCTTCAAATGTGGATTGTGCTCTTTACTTGACTGACTTCATTTCAGAGCTAAGTGAAGGAACATTATTACTATATTCAAAATACCTGGGTTTTAACAGCTGCCTCAGGAAGATAACTTTATTGATTTTTTAATCCTGAGAATGAAGACTTCACTTACCTAACTCTCTCTTCCTCTAAATACCTACTGGGTGTAAAATGATAGTTCATGTTTACCAAAATAAAGCTGCTGTCTATTTCATAGAAGTCATAAAACTTTGAGAACTAAGACACATACACAGAGTTTGGAGTATCTTAGATTTGATATTTCATTTTATTTTCCCATGGTCTTCTACATTCTGGAAAAAATAACAGAGCCTTCTTATGACTAATCCTACTCTTCTAGTACCAATGGACTTCAAGCATTTCCTGGACTTTCCTCATTTCAGCAAATATGGTTTTGAAGTCTCCATTAGTTCCCTGTAAATCTAAAGGGACAAGTCCATTTTAGAGGTCCTATTAGGGGCTAGACAATTTCCATACATTATTTGTTATCCTTATAATTCCCTGAGGTAAACATTATTGCTCCATTCTATAGACTGTATTGATGCATCTCTGAGTAGTTAAGTGATTTGCTATGACAGATTAAATGCCTTGACACTCTTCCCATTGAGAGATGTAGTTTAATAACCCTTGCATTGAGTTTGGCCTGTCCTTATTGATTTGTTTGACCAATAGTGTGTGGCACAAGTGATGCTCTAGCACTTCTGAGGCTTGGTCATAAGAGGCCTTACAGCTCCTGCCCACAACTCCAGAGACACTTGTTCTTGGAGCCCTGACTTGACATAGAAGAAATCCAACTATCCTAAGGTCACCACGATGTGAGGAAGCCCCAGATATGCTCAGCCAACTTACAGTTGTTTCTACACTGAACCTTTTGAACCATCTCAACTGAAATTCCAGTGTCATGGAGCAGAGATGTCTCCACTCTGCCCACTCCAAATTCCTGACCCACAAAATCATGAGATTTAATAACAATAATAATAAGATGATGATGATGATGATGATGATGATGATTGATGACGACGACAAATTGTTTTAAGCCAGCGCAGATAACTGGAATACTTGCCAACTTCGACCCAGGCTTCTGACTCCAAAGTCTGTGCTCTTTACTTCCCTGTAATGTCAGCTCTTCATGTTCCTATGATATTTTATTAAACTTATGATTGATAATAACAGCAATAAAACTAAGATTTCTTTTATAAGAAGACAAAGGTAGAATCAACTTAAAATACTTCTGCCACAATGCTTCATCTTCCTATCCCCTAATCCAAAATAGCATTATGTTATGTATCTGTTGTTCCACTATCTGCCTCCTCCCCCAAAATATAAACTCCATGAGGACTTGGTTTTGCTCTTTGTAGCTTCAACAGCGCCTACACCAGTTTCTGGCATGAGTAGGCACTCAAGGAATATTTGTTGAATAAATGAATGAATTGATTAATCAGTTATTCATAGTGAAAAGAAAACATTGATTCTATATAAAAATAATCCTGGAAAAATATGAAAACCAGAATATTACAAAATAATAAAGCAAACATCTGTGTACTCAAACCCCAAAATTAACAAATGTTAGGATTATACCATTCTCACAGCAGAGTTCTTGTCTCTTAATGAAATATAATATTTGAGAGGAAGCTGAATTTGCCTGTATTTTCCTATTCCCTTTTCTTCTGTCCTAGAGGCAACACTGTAGTTGACTTATATATTCATATACTTTTACTCCATACAATTTTGTGCACAAACAATATCTCCTTGGCTCTGCCTTCGAAATAAATTATATCATAATTCCAATTCTCTCTCACCTGCTCTTGCTACTTTCCTAGCCCAACTCCTTTCATCTCTTAGCAGGATTACCTCACCATGTCCCTAACTCTTCCTTGCTTCCTCTCTCACATTATCACGCCAATGCACCTCATCTGTTCTCCACCCACCAGCCAGACTGATCCTTCAAAAACATACATCTGATCATGTGACTTCCCTCCTCCTAGCCCTTCATTGGTCTCCATCACCTGGAATAAAATCCCAAGTCCTTGCCATGTTCCCCAAGGCCTTGTGTGACCCACCTCTCCAGTCAAACACCCAGACCTCCCATTCTCCCCCTTGCTCCCGCTCCAGGCACACTGGCATCCTTGTTGCTCAGGAAGCACGCCAGCACATGGTCATCTCTGGGCCTTTGTGTCTGCTCATCGTTCCCGAGGAAACCCTTCCACAGGCCTGTTTCATGTGGTTCCAACAGATCATTGAACTCAGCTTTTCTTTTCAGCTTTCAGGTTATGTTCAAACGTCATGTCCTGTTGAGAGTGGAGAGCCCAGTCGATCTATAATTGAACTGCCATCATGATCTCTTACTAGGCTTTATTTCTCTCTATAAAATGAACCACTGCCTGGCAGAATTTGCATATATATGTGTGCATGCATGCATTTATCTCTCTGCTATCTATTACCATCCAAGATTATAACCTTTTGTTATGGCAGGAATTCTGTGATTACATTAAGCCTATAATACTTCTATGAGTACATCCTTTGTGTCTAGAATAATGGATGACATTAAGTAGGTGCCCTGAAAATATGTGTTGAATGAAGTATTCTATATGTTCTGTATTTCTAAAACTACATATAAATTATATCATACTGAATGTGTCTTGCTTACCTCAGTCAACATTGTTTTCAAAATATGTACATGTTGAGATCAATCTCTCTCTCTAGTCCAGTATTTTAATTGTGGTATATTATATTTCATTCAGCTTATTTATCCATTCCTCTACTTCTAGAATGTTACTTTTAGTCTTCTCTTTTCTAAACAATGCTGAAACATTCTATTAAATACACTTTTCTTGTTTGTTTTTCCTCACAGATGTATAACAGAATAAACATTTTTTAAAACTAGAAATTAAATTCATCTATAAAAATGATTATGCTGAAATTAATTTTTGCTTAGATAATTAGTCTGTTGTCCAACACATGTCCATACACAAACCTGGGTGTCATTTTTTTAAAAATTTAAATTTAAATTTAAATTTTATTTATTTATTTATTAAGATATGAATGATATACACTCTTATGAAGGTTTCACATGAAAAAACAATGTGGTTACTACATTTACCCATATTATCAAGTCCCCACCCATACCCCAATGCAGTCACTGTCCATCAGTGTAGTAAGATGCCACAGATCCACTATGTGCCTTCTCTGTGCTACACTGTTCCTCAAGGCCTTGTGTGATCCACCTGTAAATCTAAATTTACCCCCACACCATGTGTGTACTAAACATAATACCCCTCAATCCCTTTCTCCCTCCCTCCCCACTCACCCTCCCACACCTCTCCTCTTTGGTAACCACTAGTTCATTCCTGGAGTCTCTGAGCCTGCTGCTATTTTGTTCCTTCAGTTTTGCTTCATTGTTATACTCCACAAATGAGGGAAATCATTTGGCATTTGTCTTTCTCTGCCTGGCTTATTTTACTGAGCCTAATGTCCTCCAGCTCCATCCATGTTGTTGCAAATGGTAGGATTTGTTTTTTTCTTATGGCTGAATAGTATTCCATTGTGTATATGTACCACATCTTCTTTATCCATTCATCTGCTGATGGACACTTGGATGCTCCCATATCTTGGCTATTGTAAAAAGTGCTGTGATAAACATAGGGGTGCATATGTCTTTTTGAATCTGAGAAGTTGTATTCTTTGTGTAAATTCCAAGGAGTGGGATTCCCAGGTCAAATGGTATTTCTATTTTTAGTTTTTTGAGGAACCTCGAAATAGCTTTCCACAATGGTTGAACTAGCTTACATTCCCACCAGCAGTGTAGGAGGGTTCTCCTTTCTCTGCATCCTCATCAGCATTTGTTGTTCTTAGTCTATTCGATGCTGGCCATCCTTGGTGGTGTGAGGTGGTATCTCACTGTGGTTTTAATTTACATTTCCCTGATGATTAGTGATGTGGAGCATCTTTTCATGTGTCTGTTGGCCATCTGAATTTCTTCTTTGGAGAACTGTCTCTTCATATCCTCTGCCCATTTGTTAATTGGGTTATTTGCTTTTTGGGTTTTGAGGCATGTAAGTTCTTTATATATTTTAAATGTTAACCCCTTGTCGGATATGTCATTTACAAATATATTCTCCCATACTCTAGGATGCCTTTTTGTTCTGTTGATGGTTTCCTTTGCCATACAGAAAATTTTTAGTTTTATGTAGTCCCATGAGTTCCTTTTTGCTTTTGTTTCCCTTGCTCGAGGAGATGCATTCAGGAAGAAGTTGCTCATGCTTATATTCAGGAGATGTTTGCCTATATTGTCTTCTTAGAGTTTTATGGTTTCATGACTTACATTCAAGTCTTTAATCTATTTCGGGATTACATTGTGTATGGGGTTAAACAATAATCCAGTTTCATTCTCTTGTATATAGCTGTCCAGTTTTTCCAACATCAGCTGTTGTAGAGGCTGCCATTTCCCCTTTGTATATCCATGGCTCCTTTATTGTATATTAATTGACCATATATAGTTGGGTTTAAATCAGGGCTCTCTAGTGTATTCCAATGGTCTATGGGTCTTTTCTTATGCCATTACCAAATTGTCTTGATTACTGTGGCTTTGTAGTAGAGCTTGAAGTTGGGGAGCGTAATGCCCCCAGCTTTATTCTTCCTTCTCAAAATTGCTTTGGCTATTCGAGGTCTTCTGTGGTTCCATATGAATTTTAGAATGATTTTCTCTCATTCTTTGAAGAATACTGTTGGTATTTTGATAGGAATTGCATTGAACCTATAGATTGCTTTAGGCAGGATGGCCATTTTGATGGTATTAATTCTTCCTAACCATGAGCATGGGATGAGTTTCCATTTATTTGTATCTTCTTTAATTTCTCTTAAGAATGTCTTGTAGTGTTCAGGGTATAGGTCTTTCACTTCCTTGGTTAGGTTTATTCCTAGGTATTTTACTCTTTTTGATGCAAATGTGAATGGAATTGTTTTTCTGATTTCTCTCTCTGCTAGTTCATTGTTAGTATATAGGAATGCCACAGATTTCTGTGTATTAATTTTGTATCCTGCAACTTTGCTGAATTCAGATATTAGATCTAGTAGTTTTGGAGTGGATTCTTTAGGGTTTTTTATGTACAATATCATGTCATCTGCAAATAGGGACAGTTTAAGTTTTTCCTTGCCAATCTGGATGCCTTTTATTTCTTTGTGTTGTCTGATTGCTGTGGCGAGAACCTCCAGTACTATGTTGAATAGAAGTGGGGAAAGTGGGCATCCTTGTCTTGTTCCCTATATTAGAGGAAAAGCTTTCTGCTTCTCGCTGTTCAGTATGATGTTGGCTGTGGGTTTGTCATATATGGCCTTTATTATGTTGAGGTACTTGCCCTCTATACCCATTTTGTTGATAGTTTTTATCATAAATGGATGTTGAGTTTTGTTGAATGCTTTTTCAGCATCTATGGAGATGATGATGTGGTTTTTGTCCTTCTTTTTGTTGATGTGGTGGATGATGTGGATGGATTTTCGAATGTTGTATCATTCTTGCATCCCTGGAATAAGTCCTACTTGATCATGATGAATGATCTTTTTGATGTATTTTTGAATTTGGTTTGCTAATATTTTGTGGAGTATTTTTGCATCTATGTTCATCAGGGATATTGGTCTGCAATTTTCTTTTTTTGGTGGGGTCTTTGCCTGGTTTTGGTATTAGAGTAATGCTGGCCTCATAGAATGAGTTTGGAAGTATTCCCTCCTACTCTTTGGAAATCTTTAAGGAGGATGGGTATTAGGTCTTCACTAAATGTTTGATAAAGTTCAGTGGTGAAGTCATCTGTCTAGGTGTTTTTTTCTTAGGCAGTTTTTTGATTACCAGTTCAATTTTGTTGCTGGTAATTGGTCTGCTCAGATTTTCTGTTTCTTTCTTGGTCAGCCTTGGAAGGTTGTATTTTTCTAGAAAGTTGTCCATTTTTTCTTGGCTGTCCAGTTTTGTTAGCATATAATTTTTCATAGTATTCTCAAATAATTCTTTGTATTTCTGTTGGGTCCGTCACGATGTTTCCTTTCTCATTTCTGATTCTGTTGATGTGTGTTCTCTTTTTCTCTTAATAAGTCTGGCTCGAGGCTTATCTTATTTTCTCAAAGAACCAGCTTCTACTTCCATTAATTCTTTCTATTGTTTTATTCTTCTCAATTTTATTTATTTCTTCTTTAATCTTTATTATGTCCCTTCTTCTACTGACTTTGGGCCTCATTTGTTCTTCATTTTCTAGTTTCTTTAATTGTGAGTTTAGATTGTTCATTTGGGATTGTTCTTCTTTCCTGAGGTAGGCCTGTATTGCAATATATTGCCCTCTTAGCACGGCTGTCGCTGCGTCCCACAGATTTTTGTCTTGTTGCAACATTGTTGTCATTTGTCTCCATATATTGCTTGATCTCTGTTTTTATTTTGTCATTGATTCATTGATTATTTAGGAGCATGTTATTAGGCCTCCATGTGTTTGTGGGCTTTTTCTTTGTGCAATTTATTTCTAGTTTCATACCTTTGTGATCTGAGAAGCTGGTTGGTACAACTTTAATCTTTTTCAATTTACTGACATTCTTTTTGTTGCCTAAGTATATGATCTATTCTTGAAAATGTTCCATGTGCACTTGAGAAGCATGTGTATCCTGTTGCTTTTAGATGGAGTGTTCTGTAGATGTCCGTTAGGTCCATCTCTTCTAATACGTTGTTCAGTGCCTCTGTCTCTTTACTTATTTTGTGTCTGATTGATCTGTCCTTTGGAGTGAGTGGTGTGTTGAAGTCTCCTAAAATGAATGCACTGCATTCTATTTCCCCCTTTAATTCTGTTAGTATTTGTTTCACATATGCAGGTGATCCTTTGTTGGGTGCATAGATATTTATAGATTTGTTGTATAGTTTTGAAGTGGATACAGTTACAATGTCAAATTTCTGAGGGACAAATTATTTTGCAGAAAACTGAGCATAATCCTTTCTTCTGAGAGGTATAAATATTCATCTCCCTAACACCACCAAAATAATAATCTTGTAGCTAATAATATGTTCCATGCAAAGATTCACCATAGTACTTGGCCCTGTGCAATTAATTACGTACCATCTTAATTAAATGGCATCTCCTCCATGATGTAACTTGTACCAGCTCACCAGAAGCATCTGAAGGTAGAATAAGGCAGGTAGGTGCTCCTCTGTTGGGAGCATAGATATTTATAATGGTTATATTTTCCTGTTGGATTGACCCCTTTATCGTTATGTAATGTGCTTCTTTGTCTCTTGTGAGTTTCTTTGTTTTGAAGTCTATTTTGTCTGATACAACTCCTGCAACACCTGCTTTTTTTCTCTCTATTAGTTACATGAAATATTTTTTCATTCTTCACTTTTAGTCTGTGTATGTCTTTGAGTTTAAAGTGAGTCTCTTGTAGGCAGCATGTAAATGGATCTTTTTTTTTTATCCATTCAGTGACTATGTCTTTTGATTGGTGCATTCAGTCCATTTACATTTAGGGTGATTATCGATAGGCATGTACTTATTGCCATTGCAGACTTTACATTTTTGGTTACCAAAGGTTCAAGGTTAACTTCCTTACTACCTAAGAGTCTAACTTGACTAACTTAATATGCTATTACAAACACAATCTAAGGGTTCTTTTCTTTTTCTCCTCCTTCATTCTTTATATATTAGGTATCATATTCTGTACTCTTTGTCTATCCATTGATTGACTTTGGGGACAGTTAATTTAATCTTGCATTTGCTTAGTATTTAGCTGCTCTACTTTATTTACTGTGGTTTCTTTACCTCTGGTGACAGCTATTAAACCTTAGGAACACTTCCATCTATAGCAGTCCCTCCAAAACAAACTGTAGAGATGGTTTGTGGGATGTTAAATTCTCTCAGCTTTTGCTTATCTGGAAATTGTTTAATCCCTCCTTCAAATTTAAATGATAATCTTGCTGGATAAAGTAATCTTCGTTACAGGTCCTTCTGCTTCATTGAATTAAATACATCATGCCACTCCCTTCTGGCCTGTAAGGTTTCTGCTGAGAAGTCTGATGTTAGCCTGATGGCCTTTCCTTTGTATGTGATCTTATTTCTCTCTCTGGCTGCTTTTAACAGTCTGTCCTTTTCCTTGATCTTTGCCAATTTAATTACTATATGTCTTGATGTTGTCTTCCTTGGGTCCCTTGTGTTGGGAGATCTGTGGATGGCCTGAGAGACTCTCTCCTTCCCCAGATTGGGGAAGTTCTCAGCAATCACCTCCTCAAAGACACTTCCTATCCCTTTCTCTCTCTCTTCTTCTTCTGGTACCCCTATAATGTGAATATTGTTCCGTTTGGATTGGTCACACAGTTTTCTCAATATTCTTTCATTCTTAGAGATCCTTTTTTCTCTCTGTGCCTCAGCTTCTTTGTTTTCCTCTTCTCTGATTTCGATTTCGTTTATCATCTCCTCCACCGTATCCAATCTGCTTTTAATTCCCTCCCCTGTGCTCTTCAACGATTGGATCTAACCGGAATTAATTCCTGAGTTCTTGAATATCTTTCCATACCTCCATTAGTGTGTTAATGATTTTTATTTTGAACTCCCTTTCAGGAAGAGTCATGAGGTCCATATCATCTTTCTCAGGGGTTATATTAATTTTACTCTGTACCAGGTTCCTTTGGCATTTCATATTTGTGTGTGGCACCTTCTATTGTCCAGGAGCTCTACTCTCTGGAGCTGCTCAGCCCCTGAGGCAATGTTGCAGGTTGCAGGGAGTGGGATTGGTGCCTGGAGGGAGGAAAGATCTGTTTCCTGCTTTTTGGCTGCTATGTCTGTCTCCACTGCCTGAACCAGTGGACTGAGCACACAGGTATAAGCTTTTGTCCCAGAGCAGTTGGATATGGATCCCTGCTTTCCACAAGCTGCTGGATTCAGTCTCTCCAGGAATTCTGCCTCTGTTAGCTTTCCAACCCCGTAATCACGAGAGTATCATGAAAGCACCATGAAATGTATGTTTGTGCTCCCAGAGCAGATCTCTGGAGTTAGGTATTCAGCAGTCCCAAGCCTTCCACTCCCTCCCTGCTCAGTTTCTCTTCCTCCTGCCGGTGAGCTGGGGTGGGGGAAGGGCTTGGGTTCCACTGGGCTACCACTTTGGTAAGTCACCCTGTTCTGTGAGGTCTGCTTTTTTTCTCCAGGTGTATGCAGTCTGACACAGTCCTCTTTCCTGTTGCTGTCTCAGGATAGTTGCACCAACTATATTTTTGAATTTTATGTGGTTTTAGGAGGAAGCCTCTGTCTCACCTCTCATGCCACCATCTTTAATCCTCTGCAATATATTGGATGTAATTTTAAGACAAGAAAAGCACCAACATCACAGAAATTTTTTCTTAAAAAAACAAATTTAATATTACATTTATCTTTTAAATCTCATAATTTCCTGACATTGTGCCCTAAGGATGCTTATCTTCTGTTTTTAAAACTAAATATAACATTATCTCTGGTAAATTATTTCATTTTTATGTTAAGTGCATGCATGCTGTGTGTGTGTGTGTGTGGCAATATGATAATTTGAGTTACTATGGTCTCTGTGGTTTAGGCAAAACTAATATTGCACTAAATCATATAGAAACTTTTGAGAGAGTTTGCATTTTGCTTGCTGAAGTTTAAGAAAAGCCAATTTTGTTACAAATTGTGAACTTTGTTAAAATGAAGAAGTGATGAAAAAAAATGAAAACACTGAGAAAGTCATTAAGAGCTGTAATTCTAAGGCATAACATAAACAATTTCCAAAAAGTAATACAGCATAGATTACTGGAGATGTCATGCATTTTGACTATGAAGCTATGAATGTCACTAAAACAGATAAGAAAAAAATAGTTTTTTTGGGGAGACAGTTTGCCTTGTTCATTGTTAAATGATCCTGTAAAGAAAAAAAAAGCTGAGTTCAATTTACTTAATTTGCAATCAGTAATAATTTGGATAGAAATTCATCTAAACTTGAACATTTAAAAAGTTTATGCTGTGAAGAATTACCAATGTTAAAGTTGAGTGACAATTATACCTCATAAAGCCAAAAAAAAAGCTGAATGGATTCAGAAAATATAATTCACTCATTCATCAATTATTTATTGAGTGCCTATGAGGAATCAAGTGCTATTCCAGATGCTAGGGATACAATTATGCATAAAATATTTGAGGTCTCTACTCCCTTTGAGATAATTATTAACTAATACTTAAGTGAGGTAATGCCCCACAGTGAAGTGGCATGTGCTGTGCAGTGTGACTGGAAGAGAAGTGGGGCTGAAGGGCCTTAGTTATGGTGGCCTGCTGGAACCTCAGAGGAGATAATAGTTGAGCTAAGAGATGAGTGAGGCTTCAGTGACAAACGCAGAGGTAACCATTGGGCTACATCGGAGGCAGGCTTTCCTTGTAGCCAGGGCACCTGGGCCAATGTGTCTGCTTCATCATTCCCTGAGGATGCCAAAGGCAAATGGCCAGTCACCTGATAAATGGTAACTGTCTTAGTCTGACCAGAGACCCATAGGTCTCGCCACAACTTTTGCCCCCAAAGGGGCCAGTGACCAGCCATTCAGTTGACATGGTACCATGTCAGTAACTACAAGGTTAGGACCCGATAGAGGGTCCAGTTGTCAGTGCAGACAGCTATAGGGGAGGCCTCCTAGGTGATCACAATCATACTGCCCACAACTCAGCCCATTGACTGCTCTTCCCCTCTCCATCCTCCATCCATATTGTCTCAGTCTTAGGATTGAAAGCCACAGCCCTCCACTTTGGGGACTGCCCACAACTGGAGCTATCTGTACACCAAGCATCTTCAGGTATAGGGGATTTTCCCTCCTAATAAGGACTCTTGGCTACCAATGGCTCAAAAGCAACTTCTTCCTGCTTTCCACTGGTATATATCACTGGACCCAGTAAACATTGGAGTTCTTCACTTAGGGGGCTTTTAGAGAAGGTGCTATGCTGCTCTAATATGCACCACATTTGGCCAGTGTAGGTATCTGTCCCACATCACCTGGCCTTTGGGTCCAGTCTCACATCCATCCCACAATAGGATACATGGTTATTACCTTGGTTGGAACTGTTTTGGTGATGGGCTCCATAGCCAGCAAGGCATGGTACACAGCAGCCAGTTGCTTCTCTATCAAGGTGTACCGGACCTCTGCTCCTTTACATAGTCTGACCAGAATCCAATAGGTCGGTGTGTCCATTCAAGCCACAGCCAAAGGGCCCAAGCATAACCATATTTGGTTACATGAGCATGCAGCTCACAGGGCCTTGATGAGTCCAATACACTCAAGACCTGCATGGCCATGACTGCCCACTTGGTAGCAGTAAAAGCAGCTGCACATGTCTCATCCCAGTCCCACCTGATGCCTTTTGTACCAACTGGTATAAGGGCTTCAAAATTTGTGCCAAGTGCAGGATAACATTCCCCAGTAACCGAAAAGACCCCAAAATATCTTGTAATACTGCCAGAGTGGTAAGGGTAGGGAAAGCCTGGACCTTGTCTATGAGTGTTTCTGGGATAACTTTACTTTTACCCGACCAGACAACACCCAAGAACTTTACAGACAAACAGGTCCCTGAACCTTGGGGCTGTTCAGAGCCCATCTTTTCTCCTGTAGATGTTGCGGCAGTCTAGGAACTGCCCCTTCTATATCTGCACGAGAATCAGATGTGAGCATGATATCATCAGTGTAGTTATACAGCCACACTGTTTGCAGTTTCTTCCATGTGGCCAAGTCCTGGGCTACAAGTCCCTGACAGATGGTGGGACTGTGGAGGTATCCCTGTGGAAGGGCAGTGAATGTCTACTGCAGGCCTTCCCATGTGAAAGCAACCTGTTTCCGACTTTCCTGTGCTATGTCCATGGAGAAGAAAGCATTAGCAAGGTCCACAACATAATATGTCCCAGTTTATGACTAAGGATGTCCATAGGGCTGCTATAGAGGGGACAACAGCATGCAAAGTGGGTGTGATTTTATTCAGTTGCCTGTAGTCCATGGTCATATGCCAGGAGCCATCTGGCTTTTTCACTGGCCACACTGGGGAATTAAAATGACTATGAGTGGGCTTTATGATGCCCACCTTCTCCAACCTTGTGTCCCCCTGGCAATTTATACGGCTTGGTATTTATCACTCACTGAGGTACAGGCAGAGCTACAGGTGGGTGTGCTTAGCATGTCCCCTCAGAACTGCCTTTACCACAGGTACCCTCCTCAGTCTGATTTCACCTGCACTGGTCTGTAACCACAGGCCCTGCAGGGTATCCACCCCCAAAATATATTCAGGGATGGGAGAAATGTACACAGTATTCTCCTTTGGGGGTAAACACCCTATCCCCAATGGGATTTGGGCCTTCCTCACTCTAATTGCCTCACCCCCATAGCCATCTATCACAACAGGGGTCCCGGGGAAATGCTCAGGGTTGCCATAAATCAGAGAACATTAGCTCCTGTGTCCAACAGCTCAGGGACATGTTGTACATTCACAGGGGACCAATGAATTGCTAATTCTACATGTGGCCTCTGGTCCTCACCACGTCCTGCAAGATGGGGGCCTTGACCCTCTCCTCAGTCAAACCACAATGCCCAGTTATCATCCTGTGGGGGTGAGGGCCCAGGCAGAGCCTGCATACTGTTCCCCAGGAAATCTTGCAGGGACACTGGCTGGACATGGGGCTTTGCCTACAGCTTCCATGTCCTGGACCTCAGCAGCTGGAACTGCTGCTCTGATTTGAATTGGTGCCACAGTTCTAACAAGATCCTGTTGGGCTATCCGTCAAGTTTTTCTTTCACTACCCAGGCCTTTATCAAATCAACACACATCTGGGTACTCCAGACTTTCACAGGGCCTTTTTCACCTCTCCTTTCAGTCATAGCCCATACTTCCTTCAGTGCTCTTATTGTTTCAACCTCCGCCAGATCTGCTAAAGTATGAGTAGCCTTGCTTATGGGTTGCCTTATGTTGGGGGCAAGAATAGCCTCCAGGGACACAAGGAGAGATGTGGGAGCTGTATGCAGCACCAGATTTCTCATTACTATGGTGAACAACTCCTCACTGGGGCGCTGGGGTTCCATATTATAGATAATATTGTTTATGCCCAGATTCTGGCATAAACATCCTGGAGCTCTGCATACGTTTTCTAGTTAGGGGGTAAGTATGTTAAATCACCCTGATTAGGCCAAACTGCCCTAATGGCTGCTGTCAGCCAATCCAGAAGTGCCAGATTCCCTAAGGTGTGATGGGCACTTTACAACCACTGCCAGAGGGAAGGGTGAGTCATCAGTAAAGCCCATCTACCCATTTCAGAATCCAATATAACAATGTTTTCCACCCCCATATCCCAGAGACTCAAAAGCCACGTAAGCAGAGGTTCTGATGGCTTCTGCCAATACCAGACACATGTCCACCAGCTCATTCTGTGTATAGGGGTGAAGCATGGAGTGCTCCACCACCTGGGGAGTGGTTGGGGTTTGTAGTTACCACCTTAGGACCCTAAGTCTGTGTTGCTGCTTTGTATCGGGGCAAGTTATTTAAACACTCTGAGGTTCAGTTTTATCACCCATAAAACAGGGATGACAATAATTCTGTTCTCACAGGTTTAAGTGTTAAATCAAATGATATTTATTAAGTACTTAACAGTGCATAGCCCACAATTAGGATTCAATAAATGATAACAGTATGTTTAAGATATGGGGCCAGAAATATAGCATTTTGGTAGAGAGCCCTGTTGCTTCTCTGATAAGTCTGGGATTAGATTAGCATTGCAATAGTGCCCTTACTTTACCAGCCATATGACTTTGGGCCAGTTATTTAACTTCTCTGTGCCTCATTCCCCACCTGCACATGAATTGGGCTTAATAAGAGTCTCATCCCCACTGTTTCTGGGATGACTAAATGAGATAATGCATGAAAGGTATTTAGTACTCCCAGCCTAGAGCAGAGTAACGGAAAATGAGAGTTGCATTGTTGCTTTTGCTATTTTTAATATTCAGAAGACATTTATTTTTAAAATTATATTTATATTTTTGTCTTTCATTCTTTCAGCTTTTTCCTTGTTTATGTCTTATTTAACTTAATTTACTGTTCTGATATTTGCCTTTAAATTCAGGGGTCTGAACAACTGTGCTTTCTGAATGCGTTCCTTCTAGCCTCTTCCCATGTAGCTAAGTCTATGCATGTGCTGGCCGTAAATAGTCACTACCTGCCCCACCTCAAACACGTTCTTGCCACCCAAATACTTATGGGTTTTATCTTGAAAACCCCATTGGGAGAGGGAACAAATCCTTTATTTTTCACTGTTAAATCTTCAGCACCTGCCAAAGTGCTACCCATCTTGTAGGTGCTCAATAAGTTATTGAATGAATGAGAAACCACAAAGCCATGTCTATTAAGTTAATAATATAAACAAAGTTTTAGATATAGTTCTAATTACATACTGCACATAGAACTCTCCTGTGAATAAAACTGAGAATTTGTGAATTGCCTGTGTCTCTACATAGGTGAAGTGTTGGGTAAGTGCAGCTAATATTATTTGCAGGCATGAATAAAATTTTACTAAATTGACCTTTTATTTCATCTTCAAAAAATGGAGAAAAGATCCATCTCTGTCATAGAGGGGATTAATATTGGTTTATCTCCATCAGTGGAATTGTATTGGTGGTTTTCAGAATAGATGGCAGTTTTAGAACTCTAGGGTATTGCCTAGATATTACAGATTTGTAATTTATTGCTTTATTCTTACACCTTCACCCACATCCTATCCAAAAACTGTGGTAGAATAGTTTCTGCTCAGAAGAAATTAGTGCAACATTTCCTGGACAGCTGTGCTCAAGGCTGCCATATGGACCACTGCACAATTTGTTCTTAATACTAATAAATGTCACAGGGCAATCAGCATAATCGCTAATGAAAATGGGATTTTTTTTCCTTTACATGATGAAACTACTCCTGTTTTCAGTAATGAACAATTATATAGTATGTAGTTAAGAGTAAAAAAGTGACTTTCATTCCTGTCCAGCTGTGGGTGATAGGATAATTTCCAGCTCTTTAAAATGTGATTGTTAACTTTTACTATGGGCCTCGGCACACATCTAAAAAATAGCAGAACACTGATGAACAGATTACTCTCCAGTTACTATTCTCATTTGTTTCTTTTCGGGGAGGCTGGGATTTGGTTTGTAATTATTATCTGTTTGGATATTGGTAGTTCAAAATAATATAGAGAGTATTCAGTAGTTGGAATTTTAAAACAATAATAAAACCAAGGTTTATGTTTCACCTAAGACATATGAACATATAAAGTAGTACTAAATTAAAAAAATTAAAATTAAAATTAAAATATCAGCACAGCATGTTAACTTAGATTTTCTTAATAATTGATATTCTCAGGTTAAATGTGTAAGAATAATTAGTACCCTTCCATTAATACTTCTCCAAATGTGAGTATTAACAATTGTTTACTTTTATAGCTAAGCTTGGACTTAAAAACTGTTATTAAATATTTTCATTCCTTGTCTGAGTTTTTTAAAAAGAATGTGTCACCTGGAAAATTTAATTCCAGAATTCTTGTAGAAAGTTTATGTGTTCACATATCACACTCACACTGTCTGTACATACCACACAGATGTTAACATTAGGAGAATGTAATATAAACCATAGTATTTAAGAACAAGTATAAAATAATATGACCTTGGGCAATAGGCACTAGGAGTTCAAGGAGAGTTCTTTTTCTGGTGTTTTGAAATCCTTTGTCTAATAAGTCTACCAACAGAGCCCTTTATTTATAGCAAATCGAATGGAAACTGCTAAAGCTGTCCTGATACTATCCACCTGCTTTCCTGTTATTAAGTGCCTTGTGGCACAGTAAACCAACAGGATAATCTTATCTATTTTATTTCTAGTATAACTTCATAGGCTGGTGACAAGTTTGTAGTCATCTAAGAGGCTTATTTAGGCACTCCGTACCCAAGCAGGGTGACCTCTGACTCATTATAGACAAACAGTGAAGAAGTGAAAAGTACCGTGAGGCCTAACTGCTAACTCAATATTAAGAGTGTCTAAACACTAGCGTATCTATAGTCCCAGGAGAGTCCATCTACAGGTTACTAAGCAGCCTCGTACCCAAAGTTTGGGAAGTGCATATTATGAGCTGAGTCATGTTTTAGAGTCAGGGTCAGGTCAGCACCCCCAGATGGCACTGCATCCAGCTTGTGCTAAAGAACACCTGCCTTACTGCCTTGCCTGGCCCTTGAGCCCCCTCCCCATTGCTGCTAAGGCACAGGGCATCCTCCTCGATTTCTGTTCACATCCCTCATCTGTTCCCTTTTAAGTTTATTCTAGATGTGCACTTAACCTGATTTTACCTGAATGGAAGTGTTAGGGACAGAAGTGAAAGGACACGCATGCTAATAATTTCACAGTTCAGCACTATTCAGATTACGAAGCCTTCAGAAGAATCTCTATGCATGGCAGGTTACTGCTTCTCTTCTCTTAATGTGAAGTAAAAGTGTAGCTTCTTCCAAAAAAATATTTTTTTTTAATTTTTTTGTTGGGCCAGATTAAGTCCTACCTTCCAAGCAAGTTGGCCTTAATTTCTCCTGAAGTAGGGGTGCTAGTGAAAAGCATAAACAAGACCATTGTCTTGACATGTTTTTCAACCCATAATGTCTACAGAGGGATGAAAGCAGAGGCCTTTCTGACTGGGCTGTGACATGGAAGAGGCCTTTGTGACAGTTTTCTTCTCCAGTCTAAGCAGATGGATGAGAGTGAAAAACAGGAGTGTGATGAGAAAGTTCTGGTCTCCCTTCCCTGTAACCCTCTAGAAATTGGCAAAGGGGACACCTGGCTGCGTTCAGATGTGGTTCCCTAACAGATTGGCCTGTAGCCTGAGGAAACTACCCCCATTTCTACTTCTCTTCATAAGTCAAGGTGTGGAAATGCCCATGGACTCTCTTATTTCATGGCTCCTCTGAATCCATAGGGAGGTTCTCCACTTAGAAATTGAATTTTTCACTAATTTGGTAGAAGAACTCTTTCTCTGAATCTATAGGGAGCTTCCCCACTTCGAAATGAAATTTTTCAATAATTTGGTAGAAGAACTCTTAAGATTTTATCCTACCCCCGACCTGTCCTTTAAGTGATATGTTTTACTCTTTCTGCTACTTCTATTAGTTATGAAGTTGAGTAACTTTCACCTAAGAACCATGCTTATGGAACTTTACTATCTTACCATTATCTATATCCCAAGTCCCATACATAAGAAGTTAAATGTTTCTTTGAAGGCATTTAAAGCTTTTTGAGGGTGTTAATTTGACAGCAACGGAGGCTTATCTCTTGTAATGCTTCACACTAAATTACTAAATCTACCTTATCTAAGTATTTTCCTTTGAATATTTAGAAAGAATGTTCTGGTGGTACAAAGGTTCTACAGAAAATAATGTCGTAAAGTGAGAGTTATGTGGTAAGTTGCTCTAGAAGTCCATTTTTGGAGTCTTAAAGGGTACAGTGAGACTCCTTTTGTATCAGATCCCCTCTGTGACATTGACTATTTGACTTTGAGCAAGTTCCTTCACCTTGATACATACAAATGTAAAGAGTACCTACCTCACAGGTCACTATGAGATTAATTAGGAAACGCATGTAAAGCAGTTAGCACAATACCTAGCACATAATAAGAACACAATGAATTATAGTGAGAGCAGCGTCCACATCAATATTTTTGTGTTCTTTAGTGGTAAAAAGTCTGAGACAGGCACTATCTCTAAATCATCTCTGTTTTCTTTGTATGCTACAAAAAAATTTCACCTTAGCACTACCTATCATTTACAAGCACCTCTTATTGTGTGGTTTAAATGATATGCTACAAAGAAAAATATACTTACAAAAACATATTTCTCACATACAAAACAGAAGACCAATTGAGTTTAACCCCACCTTCCTTGTAGTCAGTGCACAGCATTTTCCGTAGGGGGCTAGCAGTTTGCTGTGTGAAGTTGGGGCTCTCCTTTCTCCTGGCCCACCTTTCCTCAGCAGCTCCCCCACACCCCCCCCACCACCAAGGAAGCCGGCTCCCTCAGAGGTGTGGGTAGAGCCTGCAAGACATCAAGCAGGAGGCTCGCAGGTAACAGAACCTCATCAGATCCGACTAGGCTCCCACACAGCTATAAGGTTGCCTGCTCGCCTGCCTGCGCAGAAATGACGAAGGACAAACACAGCCCAGGGTAGGTGGGATCTACCAGCTCCATCTGTTGTTATTTCCCCTGTTATTATGAAGAAAACGTTTCCTAATTCCATTATCAAATACTACATCTCTGATTTCTGTGCAAGTTGGAAATCAAATCTTTGTGTTTATGAGACCAAACAGATGAATTTCTGTTGCCGTTTGTTTCCTGGCAAAGTGGGACTATGAACAAGGCAGGCTGCCAAAGGCCTAAGTGTTACAGAAAGCATGCCTCTGGCATGCTTGGTTTGCTGAGTCAATTACATCTGACCCCTTGAGAAACCATAGTGCTTTGCAATTTTTAATGATATTTTTCCTAATTTTACCTCACACTACCTACCATTTACTAACCCCTCTTATTATAGGGTTTAAATGATTTTAAATGGCATGGGGAGATAATCATACTTTTAATTTTTCATTAAAAGTATCTTAGGCGCTACTTATATATTTCAGTGTTATTTTTAGCTTAATATATTATTTTAAATCATTTTTAAAAACAATTACTTGAAAAAACAAGAGTTGTGACAGTTCTGTGTATATTTTTCTGAGAATAATAGTTTTCAAGCACTCAATATTTTAAACTAACAATGATGTAGGTCTTGAATATAGACTATCTATTGGATTTTCTTGCCTTTCACTTGCTTATGGGCAGTGGTAGACACTCATGAGATCTTTTAGGACATCAGATACAGCAGAGGTGTAGAAACTCATCTCCCAGCTCCAGAAGTAAACTATACTCCCTTTACTTACTAATTCTCTCTTTTTTAAAACTATAAGATTGCATGTTCTTTTCCATTATTTCAGTAAGATGTAGACAACAGCATTAATCATTCAAGTATCAAAATTATATTATTGTATTATTTTACATAATTCAAGCTTTTTTTCCTCCCTACTAATATGGAATTTACAGATGGGCAGGTGGGAAAAAACATAATTTTTGAAACTTGAGTTTTTAACCAGATTACTCAATTTCCTTTCTGCTGCCTGACTTGACATTTATAGTTAACCATGAATTTGCATCTTAGGAGCCAGAAAACCACAACTTTCTGGAAACTTCAATGTAGATTTTCCCAGAATTACAGAGATATTCTAGGGGTTGAAGTTTCCTAATTAAGAATTCACCTGCTTCAACAGGTGTTATCCCTTTGATCACTTTTGACTCTTTGTTTAATGAGAAAAATTTTCAGTTCTTGCTCTCTTTCCATCAATTTTTAAATAGATAAGACCTTCCAAAGATCTGAATCAAAAGCAGACAGCTACCCAGAATATGCTTTAGTCATAAAACAAATAGAGTGATCCAGAATCCTTAGCAAATTGTTTCTTTAGAAATAGTCTCAGATACACCACCCTATACACTAGATGATGTTTATTATTTAATATAAACCACTCTTCCATGGTCTTTACATTGTTAACACAATTATCATAACCTCTCCTGTGAGATTGGTATTGTTATTATAACTATTGTACTGATTAGTAAGTATACTGAGATATAAAAAGAGTAAATAAATTTCCCAGTATCGCACAGCTAGTAATGGTAACATTAGAGTCCACAGTAATTTGGTAATAGAATAAAAAAATTAAAACATACAATCCAAGATTAACTTTTAAAATTTAACTGACATTTTCTTCATGAAGAATTCAAATTACAAAATATGCAGTTACCAATAGAAGTGAAACAGCATAAAAATGTACAGAGAAAATTATGCCGTATCCCCTTTTCTTTCCAGCAGTGTAGAATATCCTTCCACATTTTTCTTCATGCTTAAACAACAAACACATGCATGCTGTCCCACATGCATACAGAGTTTTAAACTAAAATAAAAACATGCTATAAGCAGTACTCCAAAATTAGGTATTTCACCAAATTACATATCACAGTATTTGATACTTAGTCCAGGCCAATAGAATTATAGCTCAGCTTTCATTGGTGAATAATATCTCATGTGACAAATGGACCATAATTTATTCATACTTTGATGGGTGTTTACATAAATGAATGATCAATTGCCTAAATATTTGCAATAGACACCTGCTAGAAAGAGTGAGATTAGCCAGGTGCTTTAACCAATGCTATATGGTCTGATTATGAAGATATTTCTCATAATACTGCAATTTCTTAGTGATTAGTTGATCAGAATTATTCATGGGTACATCCCAAGTGCACATTTCTTAAAATGTTCCCCATCACTTTGAAGACTACAATTGAACTCATCCTACTTGTCTCTATGTGACACCTTCAGTTTAGATATTTGAAGCAAAGCAAAAGGACTTAGGAAATGTAACAGTTGAAATGTCTACATAATGTTAAATGTTTGTTGTTGGAAGAATAACACTAAATCATTACAGTCCGAAACTGTGGATTGGAAAGGTAAAACAAAAGCAATCAGAACAGTAAATGAGGACAGCCAGCTCTGAAATAAACACATTGCCTGGGATGTTCTCCATAAGAACATCCTTTACATGGCTTATGCAAGAGCAGTTCTCCGTATACAACAAACCTTTAAGTCCAACGTCCCTGTGATGCCAATCAGGATTTCATGTAGAATGAAACACATTTGTAAGCTACCTTGATTCCTCTTGAACATAGGACTGTTATTCCTTACATATTTTTGTGTTTCCCTTTTATAAAGCCCCAAATGAGATTTTTTTATTAGTTTGAAAACAAAGTATATCTACAATTAAATACTTCCTCTTTGTGCCTTAGAAAAATAATTCCTCACTTTGTTATTTCTCAAGAACAAGCTGCTCAGATCATCTCCTTAACTTTTCCCGTTTCTAGAACTGAAGCAAGCTTGCTTAGCCGGCAGCACTCTATGAAGCAGCAAAGAGTGATAATTAGTAGTGTCCCCATCACAAATTGAGAACTGAGAAATGATGTAACATGTTCTTCAGGCTTCTGTGGAAACCATTAAAGCTAGAGATGTGGGATCCTGACTGTAGTCACATCTTAAATGTCTGGAAGAAATTTTACATTGTTTATTCACTCAGGGTTTAGTGCAAAAAAAAATTCCCTTGAGGGGATGACAAGAATGCAGACATCTGAGAACATGAATTTTAATGCTGATACTCTGAACATTCTATTCTGAACCATCTGGAATCTAGGGCTACATTTGATCACATATTTTGGCTCTAATATATATATTTTATTCTACAAATGAATTCTACCTACTTAGAAACAAAAACCTGTCTAGAAAATATATAATAGTAGTTGTTTGTTAAACATATACTTTTCTGGATAAAGGATTTGTTCTTATAATTTTGACATTTTGGGAAATTTTGTGTATACATAGTTATTCACTTCAAAACCAGTTCAGTTTCAAAGCAATTAATGTAATGATTGTTTTTAATTCAGAATAATGAGAATTTTTTTCTTTTTCTTTTTCAAATATTGGTTTTGATGTGCAGAAGTATGCTGGTTGAAACATTAATGATTTAAAAATAGCACAAAGTGACAAAGCTTTGTACTGCATAAAATTTTTATTGTTTTCTAGAAATGCTCATACCAGTTAGATTAGCAATAAAAATGATAAATATTATACACATATCTGTAACTTAATTCAATGTAGATTTCTTTAGCGTTTATTTTTTACAAGGTATCTGGCTTTTTAAGAAGATTCAAAATGAATAAAATACAATTCTTGCTTTCCAGAGTTTTACAGGTTAGTGGCTAAACCTGAGAGTTACCCACATAAATAATAAATATGGTATAACACTGGGGAGGCTGCTGCATGCTCGAGCAATGGGAAGTTAAAACACATGAGAACATGAGATGGGTTTGGGAACTTGATTAAATGCCTGCTCTGCACTCAGTTTGGGGTCCCAGGGTCCAGCAAATATTTTAGAACATTTCAGTGTAAAACACACAGACCATGGTGTAGCTCCTGACTCCATCTGCAATTGATTTCTTTCTAGTAAGGTCATGTGTGTAATAAAAGACTCTGGACAAAGAAGTGGCTCATTCTTCAACAGTAATTTAAGATATTAGATGGGTGCTGAACCCCACAAAGATCTGAAAGAGAAGCATTATATTAGCTGAATTTTTTATTCCTTTGCAATTCACATAAAACTGAGCTCAAAAACAGCACTATTTTTTAACCTACTCTATAAACATGACAACAAACCAAAATATTGATGCTAACCATATACATACACATGAATATGTATATACGCACACATATAAATATATATGCATACACATATATACACTTAAATATACATATATGTATGCCTTTAAATACACTATGCTTAAATATAAAAGAGAAACACTTAATAAAGGGCAATGTTCCCATATTGTGTTATCTTCACAAAAAAAAGATCTTTAGATCATTCAGTTTCTATGGACACCTCCTTCTATTACATCAAAGTGCATCATGGAATAATTCTGAAAACAGGGCCACACTCTCTACTTTATATTGGAGCTGTAAAGAAACAAAACTTTAAATTGGTTGCCAATTTACTGGATTTCCACATTTTAAGAAGCATTTCAAATTAACCTCATACTTTAATGGAACATAGCATTAGCCATCTCTTCCCTTGCTTTTTTTAAATTCATTTTGTTATCATTAATCTACAATTACATGAAGAGCATTATGTTTACTAGATTCCCCCCTCTTCCTTTGCTTTTTATTATTAATTTTGAAACTTGATGAAAACTCTTTTCAGGGTTGATATATGCAGAATCCAATTCATTGACATAAAATTTTTTTGAAGGCCTATTTAAATAACATAAACTGAAATATAGGCAGTCCTTCAGTTGGTCTCTAATGCTTGAGAATTAAATTGAATCCCCCTAGTGTGATGTAAGAATATGCCCCCTTACTTCTTCCCACTGTTGATAGGCATATCCACATATTGAAAATTGGTTCAGATATGCTTTGCCCTTTCTCAACTGTGTTTTGCACAGGCTTAGCTCTTCCCAGATTGCCCTTTCTTGCATTGTCTACTTTGTGCTTCTTTGTACTGCTTCTTCAAGCACCCAGTCACATGTGACCCCCCTTTGAGATGTTTCCCAGCTCCAGGCAGTGCTGGCCACATTGAGCCCTCCGGGTGCCGACTGCCTCACTGTTACTGCATGTAATCCAGTGGTATAGTCACGTCATCTGTTGCTCTCTCTCTCCCTTTCCTCTGGGAAGACTCCATTCTTCTTTGCATTCCAGTACTAAACATGGTGACTTGCCCTCAGTGTTGGGTGATTTAAGGCTAAAATGTATTTACCACTTTGAAAGTGAAAAATTTGATGATCAGATAGCTCCCAAGGAAATGCTATACTGTATTTCCATCACTGTGAAGGCCATTTAAATTATCTGCTGGTTTTCTTTGATCACGGTCTATAAGCAACGGGAATCATGTTGATTAAATCCTCTTCTTTCTTTCTCTGCCTGTGGCCATGCCTTAATTCCGGCCTTCATTATATCTCACACAAACTATTTCAAGATCTAACTAGTCTCCATACCACCAGTCCCCTCTCCTGCCTTGCAGCCTGTATAACTGCTAGACCAGTGATCACAGCATTCCTGTTCTTAAAACCCACAGGGGCCTTCCTGTGATAACACACAGTCCAGGTTTTTCAGCTCAGCATTCAGAACTGTAGCCTGGAAGCAGTGTGAGGTCTTGAACATCTGATGTCCTGCTCATTATACTCCCAGCACCTAGCACAGTGCTTCATGTATCTTACGATACAGCTCATTTACTGAATAAGCTATTTCATATACCCTTTTAATTTTTATTTTTTCTTCCTGAAAGACTTACAGAAAAAAAAGATTTTTATTATCTATCACAAATATGCAAAAATAAAAAGTAAAATATAGGCAAAATAGATGGGTTAAACTTATTCTTACAACTTTATAATGAAAGCCTGGCTTTTCTGAATCTCTTTCCACATCAGAGTCATTGGTATCTGTGTTTTCTTCCACATAATGTTGTTCCCTATTTCATCAGAAGTATTAGTGGTGATGCATTTCTTAAAAAAGTCATTTTATTCCAAGCTGCTGACACCCACTTTGCAAGTTGTTACACGCATCCATTGGTGGTAAATATATAATAACTGACCAATTGCATCCTGATTTTAGAGGTATTAAAAGGTTAAAAATAAATAAATTACATCTCAGAATTGATAGCATAAGTGAATTATGCATGGAATGAACTATTAGCTGCCCCCAACCTACCCTTCCAGCCTCTGTTTTCCATCACTCAATCTCACACAATTTTTCTCTGAACTTTGAGATTTTGTGAATGGAAGTAGATTCTTTTGTAACTCTGTGCTGTTGCTTTCATTGTATTTTCTCTGTATGAAATCTACTTCCCTTATTTATTCTCAAACCAACACTATTTAAACCTTCAATTTGTGCCATCTCTAAGCCTGCCTTCCTCAATTGCCCAGATGGACTCAGCTTCTGCCTTTTGATGCTCTCTGACCATTCTGTGTAATAATTTTTGCACTTCTCACATTTTTTGTGACCTTATGGGCAAGGACAAGGACCAACCATGTGGTCGTTTCTCTGTACTTCTGCTGCTTGCACATAGGTATCTTTTAGTAAAACGAGTAAATAGAGTGTGGGATATCTCATTCCTCCATTTGATGGAGTGAGAGAACATTGTTCCAAAGCTGTCCTGGGAGGATTTCTGATATTGCTTTTATATGACTGATGCCCTCAATCAAGCATCATCTAACAAAGGATTTGTTTTGCTTTAGTCGAATATTTCATTTCTGCATTGGTGAAGGCCTGTGTTTTAAAAAACAAACAGAAACACCAAATATCTGTGTTCATTTCATCAGGATTGTATGACCTAGTTGATAAACACATATTCACAATTTTTAGACTAAAATTAATCTGTGATCAGAGCCTGAAGAAGACAACTAAAAGCAATTTTAGAACCTTTAGGAGCAAATTTAAATACTTCAGTTGAATGTTGTCTGTTGATAAAATCATCAGTCAAGGTGAAATACCTGTCCTTTGAAAACATCTCACTATTCCAGTAACAAGTATCAAAACAAGGAGTCTTTCCATATTGCTATGTTAGCCACACGTCATTCTGTTTGTAGATGTTGACATAACTCTCAAAGAGATACCGACAAAGGAATGGGTGATGACCCTCTGGAACAGTGTTACTGAAAATATTGTCTGGTCCATCCAACATGTGTCATATGGGATACTGGACAGAAATTCAGCAGGGTCATAGTTCCTAATTCCCTAGATTCTGGGTAATTCTTATAGATACAAAAATTTGAGAATATGTGTTTTAAATTATGATCCACTGATTCTGATAAACAGAAGATATATTTAGTATTTTCCTGGTAGACCTAGACTAATTTTCAAATTCCAATAGGGATTATTTTTTTCCGGGTTGTAAAAGTCAGTGCTGGTAGGTCCCATAATTAAAAAACTTCCAACAAATATTTTCTAGACTATATTCACCATTAGTCTTTCACTATTAAGTGCTATAAACATAATGACATTTCACTTCAGTCTATGTACATGGGGAGTTAATAACTTCCACTTTGAATACAGGAAGAACTCTCTGTAGTTCTTTGAAGAACTATCTGTAGTTCTTCAAAAAGATAATTTTATACTGTATGCTTTCTAGAGGAAATGTGGAGTTATGGAGTTAAACAGAGCATTTTTTTTTTAAATTCTGAGTCACCGCAAGCAATCCAAAAGAGAAATGTGAGTCATCATAGGCCACCCAGAGGATGGAGACATAGCTGGGAATAGAATGCAGATATTGTCCCTCCATAGCATACCCACTTCCTGTTTCCTCTGACAATTCTTAAATCTATTCATCAAGTCGTTTGGCCATGCTTAAATGAAGCACTGTGGCTATTCCTGAACATCAGCTTTTCATTAAGTGTTTTCTGGGCTCTAGTATATTCAGCAGAAGCAGAATAAACATTATTTACTAAAAAACAATCAGGTTATTTACTAATAAAAAGGAAACTTGAAAATATGATCAAATCATTGAATTTGAGTGCAACTAGCACTGTTGTCTGGTTTTATTCCTATTGGTAAAATAATTATGTTGGAAATTATTAAATAGCATCATTGTAGTTTGAAGGAAAGAGACAAATTTAATCTATTTCAATGAGCTATTGAGTTTTTTTCTTCACACCATGATTTCACCTGCATTTTTTCTTTGTACCTGTAAAGCCTCCAGAATATCCATCCATAATGAACTCCATAACAATATATTAGGCAACTGCAGCCTGGTTAATTCATCTGCTCAGCCCCTCCTCAATTGGATTCTTATCAGAACCCCACGTGAACCAGGCATCACAGAGAAAGGGACCCTAGGGAATCTGAGAGACCAAATAAATAAATGTGTGTGTGTGTGTGTGTGTGTGTGTTTTCTTTCTGTAAATTGCAGTTGTGTTTATTGTAGGCATTTTACATAAAAACGTATCATTAAATTGACCCCTACTTAAGTGGCTAAGACATCTCATTGGCATCATTGTTATCACATTCTTTAGACAATTTTCATCAAAATTTTTAGTCTGTCTCCACTTTCTAGCCAGTACTCATTTGATATCTACTTACTGATTACAGACATTCATTAAATACTCCAGATTTCCAGTCACTGTGCTAGGAACTGGGGCTCAGGTTAGCAAGATAATTGTTCTTTCCAATCACCTTGCTTTTCCACTACAATAGCTTGGGCTTCTGGCAACACATGTTAGGAGTAATAGGAATAACCTCCATTCTTCCTGTCCCCCTCTACAATAAGCTAATCATTTCTTGTCCTATCCAGGAGCCTTTCACTAGGGAAACGGTGGGACAGTCTCTTGAAAAACGCAGAACCTAGCACCTGTGCTGTTCCTTTAGCTTCCTGTGTCTGTAATGCTGGCCCCAACTGTCTGCCAGGCAGTTGTGGGTGCATCAGTTCACAGTGTGCACTTCTTGTCTCAGGAAGAACAATCCTTTACTTTCATAAAAGGCACTCCTTGTGATATACTGGAGGCTGTCAGAAAAATGGCATCCTGGTTGACCCTCATTATTCACTCAGTATCACAAACCAATTGTGCTGCCTGTGTTAAAATCAAGGGGAGACAGAGTTTTCACAGGTGTCTCCTTTCCTCCAGCTGTAGAGTTCACTGTCAACTCATCATTATCATTCACTCATTTATGCATTTACTCCCTTAAAAATGAAGTGCACGTTCAATGCCTGCTGTTGCAGGCACAGTACTTAGTATGAGACATGCTGTGGTTGACAAGGCAGAGATGGTTCTAGCCTTGTGGATTCTAGTCTGTCACTTGCATCTTACCTTAAATTTAGTTTTGAGTCCAGGGCTCTCAATCCTCCAAGAATCTATTTGCACCTGAAACTATCTTCGAAGACTATCTGAGGCTGCCCTGTCCTTGAAGAGCTACCTCCATCAGTTTCCAAGTGCAGGAATAAGTGCACTGTCTTCATGTGTCTTAGATATGTGACTCACAACATCCTGTGTTCTGCTTCCAGGACTCTGGGGACTGCCAGGAAGACAACACACTGGATTGTGATGAGACTCAGAGACCCAGGTTGTTTCCTGCATGCCACTACCTGGCATTGTGAAAACATTCATACCAAATCAAGTGATAGGGCCACACCCACAGCCTTGGTTTCAGAAGCAGTTTTAAGGGTGGCTAAATGACTTAAAAGCAGTCTCTTAAAGTGGCTAATCCAAGTGCTTCATTCCTAGTTGAAATCGGGCCCATAGCTGGTGAAACCATTTGTATAATTATTATCATTTCTTAAAAGTAAATTAATCTTGCATTCTGCTAGGATATTTCAGTGTTCAGGGATATTCTTAATATGTCTCATTAAGGAAAAGACTCTCTGTAAGGCAAAATCCTTCTCTGTATTCAGAATATGCTAGCCATGTTCATTGGCCTAAGCAAGTTTTTATGGCAGATGAGCCACAAATATCCCCTAAGAAATTCAGCTATTTCCTTCATGCAAGTGTATGATACTTGAACTACAGTAACATACTCAGAAAGGCTGGCACCTCCCCTTGTCTTGCAGAACAGAGATTTCAGACTGTCACTTTTTGCCTCTTTTGAACTTATTAACCCCCAAACCATACACACTGTGGCCAGGATTGTTGTACAGGCATAAACTAAAATTTTTACCATGAAGATACCAATGTTCTTGGAAAGAAAATGCCACTAACTTTGATTAAACATCTTTTATTGTTCCACATTCTCTGAGGCTCAGCCTGTCTAAACTAGTCTCTACCAAATAAAAACAGAAAAGTAGCTGAGATATCTTGCAGCAACTCTGAAAAAAAATTGTACAAGGTAATATAAAATTATTGAGCATATTGTGTTCTGTGTGTGTGTGTGTAACTGTAAACTAGGGAAAAAATACTGAATTTTGTTTGACTGTGTCGTTTGTGAAAAAAGGAAAAGCATCTCATAGTATTCCTAGCTTCATAGAAGTATATTTATGTCCCTCTACCATTATTAATAGCAAACAATTATTACAGTCATGTCTTATCTGTAAATTGAGAAACTTGAAAAAGAAGAGTATTAATTCTGTCTTTAATGGGTTTGAGGAATTTTACTTATAGCATATTACTATCATGAACTTGTATTTTTCAGGTTTATGTTTAGAGAAAAAAGGGTAGTAGTTCACTTTAAAGGCATTTGGATACTGATGAATTTATTTTCCTTTCATATTCATTTTTTAGTTAAGTTTTAATGTATTATTTTTCTAATACATTGAAGACCTGGGGTGATCTCACAGACAGGTTTCTGTTTCTTGGTTGGTCTATTTTGTACGTCTCAAAGCAGTTTTGGAAAACAATAATAATCTGTCCAGAAAATTTTACGTATGCAAATAACTTAGCAGAATTAAAATAATTTCAGAGGAATGAAGTTAGATTTCTCAGATTTACATATTCACATCCCTACGATGGTCTTTATTAACCTTTACAGTACACAAAGTTTTTGTCTGATTATTACACTTAAGTCAACTTGTGAAAACATAAATGAGATACTGTGTTGACCTTCTTAATCACTATGTCTGCATAGAATGTGGTAGTTTATTTCTCCACCTGTTTCAATCATTACCCATTCACATACTCTTCAGTTCCTGTGATGAATTTTGGGAAAACACATTGCTTCTTTGAGTGAATACCAAATGCAGTACAAGACCTTGGATAAACTATTTAAAAATCTAAATAAGGTCCCTTGAAGAATGAATCTCAGTCTGCAAAACATTATCATAATGGGGACATTTCCTTGTTTTCTCCGCATTATTTATTTTGTTGTTCTTAATCCAGTTGATATGTTAGAAAGTCAATGAAATTTAGCACTTTTAAAATGGTGCGCATGGTTGACAGAAAGATTTGCTAGATGGAGCACTGCATCAGGAATTAGAAGACCTGGCTGTGACACTTGCTGATTTTGTGATATTGGGTAATGCACTAAACTCTCTGAAGTGTATTTTTTCTGTGTGCTTAAGAGACCTAGACATGACTGTCCTGCCTTATCTTGAGGATCAAATGTACTAGTATATAAAAGTACATTTAAATAATGACTTTTTCAGTAGTGATAATAAACACAACCTGTATTCCTTCCAATAATACCTAACTTTTTAAATAATTCTTTGTTATTTATACTTTCTCTAGTCTTTATTACTTCTTTTGTAGATGAGAGATCTGTAACTCACAGGGTTTTAAATGATTTGTCAATATCAGTAAATGGTGGACCCAGAAGTCACCTCCACTCTTCTGCCTCTAAATCCTGTGCTGTTCCTACTACACTTCACTGAGAATGTATTCTCCTAAACCCATATTTTATCCACTTCAGGGAAACGAAATAATAAGTCAAGGAGACTGTCAGGAAAAAAGTGCCAGGAGAGAGAGTGGTTGTCAGCCTTAGTAAGGCTAGATCCTCTGTACTCAAATTATTCTTCCATGTGATCTTCAACTACAGTAGTCTCGTAAATGGTGATGTGGAGGGATTTAATGGGATGGGGGTTTACTGAGTCCATTCTCAATTTAATACACAGAGTAAACATTCACTTTTTCTCTGTGAAGTTATGTATGGATGTAAGGAATTATTTTCAACCCCTTTAGTAACTGCCCCTCTTTCCAAAAAGACTTCTTAAACCTTTTTTTCCTAATTTCGCCATCCCTCCAATGAGATTTTAATACCATTGATACACTATATATTTATGTTCTGTATCCCTTTGGAGGTTATGCACATTGTGCTAAGATTTTTTGGCCTACAACAAATTTTGCATGAACATGAGAATCAATGATGGAAGGCTGGCAGCCTGCCTCTGCTCAGAGAAGTGACAGAGAGGTTGAGAGCAGAGCAAGGCCATCAGCCTGCCTTGGTTCAAATCCCGGCTCAGCCACTCCCAAGCTGTGTGACTTTGCAAATTACTTAATATTATTTTTGTCTCAACTAGCCTATCAGGGAAGTAGGGATTGTAAGAGCACAAACATCATTGTGTTATCCATATAAAGTACTTCAGGCAATACTGGCGCATAGTAACAGCTCAATAAATGCTTTCTTGTTATATTTTAAAGGTCTTGAAATAGGGTCAGGAAAACCTGAGTTCTAAACCTGACTCATCTCGGTAGCAGATGGTCAATTGTTGCTCACAGCCTCAGTTTCTTTATCCATGTATAATTGATTTCGTTCAATACCACAAGGACTTCTACATTGCAGAATGTAATTATAGGGCCTCATCTATTTATCTTTACATGTAAGTGAACCTGTCTTTCTTTTCCCTGTGATTTATGTATTGATTTCATTTCAACATCATAATTTGTAAAACTCCCTGATTATATTCTTATTGTTTGGTCTGATAGTATCCTGTTGAGTTGGACGTAGGATCTTCATAGAAAATTAATATATTCCACAAATATTTCCTTTGGAATAATCATGGCACCTGATACTTTACAAAACATTTTTAAATCCAGTATTGCACTAATCCTCAAAATATCTTGTGATGTAGGTATTTTTATTCTTATTTTTGGGAAGAGAATATTAATAGCATAAAAAATGGAGTAAAATTAAGCTCTGGGGGGAAAAATCCAAGTTGTTTATTTCTAGAACACACAAATTAATGGATTATATCTGTGCATTTGTGAGACAAGAAGAGGCTTGTCTCCTGTGCAGTGTTTTGCACAAAAAATGCAGCAATTGAAAAATTGAAAAAAAAAATAAGACATGAAGAAATCATTCATTTCTTGATATCTATTACTCCTTTTTTTCTTCATAAAATGGAGGAACTTTTGATATGACAAAGACAAATGTCAGCCTACTGCAGCCATGCTTAGCTATCCCCAGATTCCTTGACATGAGCACACAAGTGTCAGTGAAAGACTTGTCAGTGCATCCATTGTCCTTTTATGCTGTTGACTTCATAGTTGTTAAGTGGCAGTTCTTACTCATCCTGAGTCAATTTCTCCACTGCCCTACTTCTATACCTTGTGTAAGCTTCTGCTTTCTACATATTTATATTTTGTGTGTTAACATATCTGTTATCCTCACCAGACCCTGTGCTTCCCAACTGAGGGCAAGACCTATCTATACCTTATGAATTTTGTATTTTATGAATTTTGTATCCTACACAATAACCCAGTTAGACATAAAAATGCTTACTTTATATGATATCTGAATTTAATAAAAAGATGAAATTTATCATCTTTTCATAAATTTGAATCTCCATAGTATAAGCTTGAAATATATTATAGGAATAGAAAGGAAGTATTAATATTATTGGTTTGAAAAATGGATTATACCACATCGAGCCACATTTTTTTTGGGGGGAAAGGGTGGCAAGGAGGAGGAACTTTCCTTTCAATGACTGTTCTTTTAAGAACCCAAATAATTTATGTTTAGCCATTGCATAATTGGATCATGCTCTTGATTATGCTCTAGAAGTTAAAAAAATATAACTGAGAAATTACATGATTTTCTTCTGATTTTGTTGCTTTCAATTATTTGCATCCTTATAAATTTCATTTATATGATATAACTTACTTCTAATTCAATTTATATTTATTTATTTTTTCCCCAAAAGAAAGAAATTTTTGTACTGAATATAAAGAAGTTAATGTAGCTATAGTAGAATACTGAAGAAGGGATGACACACTGCCACTGAGGAGGACATCTACAGTTTGCTTCAAATAATTTAATTAGACTTGATGATTAAGCTGCAAGTCAAGATTTTCTGGATCACATTGTAAATTGCTCCCAATCTGATGGGTCTTCAAGGCCCTCATAAATAAGGTGGACTACCAATCCAGAGATTTTGGTTTTAAAGTTGTTAACTTTAAACAGAGCGAAAATCAATTTTACTCAAGTAAAAAAAAAATGAAATGAGTTTTTTCAGAAATAGAAGAGGAATTACAATTCACGTTGAGCAAGGTTTGTTGAATCACAGGCAAATCCGGAGAGACAAAGGGAAGGTCAGCTTTTATTTGGTTTTAGCAGGATTGGGGAGGGCTGCTTTGGACTGAAGTTTTGTGGAGAAGAAGAGTTCCCGGGGGTTAGTGCGTTGCTGCTGGGGCAGGAAGGGCTCCACCTTTCATTTCTTATAAGCAGGAGATAAAACTCCTATGTGAAAGTGTCTTCTCTTGTAAAAATAATTGTTACCTTCCTTCTTCCGGCTGGTTACGGAGCCTGCGAGGACTGATGTGAATGAGAGCTCCCCCTTCGGGGATTCCTGATTACTTTTTAAATGAGATTTCCTTTATTTTCACAGTGTAATGAGAGCTATTTTCACTGTTTTCAACATTTGTTCACCAGGCAGTTCTCAACGAAAAAGTCCAAAAATATTTTAGCACTTAATAGCATCATTTGGAGTATATTCAAGCTACTTTAAAGAGGAAAATATGATTGACATTTGAACAATACAGGGCTTAAGGGCGCCTACCCACCCACCGCCCCCGGTTGAAAATCCCCATATATTTTGACCCCCAAAGTTTAACTGCCAATAGCCTATTGCTGATTGGAAGTCTTGCTGATCACATTAAGAGTCAATTAACATACATTGTGTATGTTATATGTATTATATGCTTAAAGTAAACAAGAAAAAAAATATTTTTTCAAATTATTGCAAATCTCTAAAACTATTTCCAATATATTTATTGAAAAAAAATCCACATATAAGAGGACCCACACAGTTCAAACCCACATTGTTCAACAGTCCCTGTACTTTTTTTTTAACCATTTTATCTTGAAAGAATTTTATTTGACTTAAAAGAAAGCTGCAAAAATAGGAGAGGGTTCCCATATATACCCTTCACTCAGCTGGCCACTAAATACTTACTGAAATCTGGAAATGGCATGGTATAGAATTCTGTTAACTAATCTACAGACCCAATGGAAATTCCATCAGTTTTTCCACCACTGTCTTTTTTTCTGATTCAGGATCCAGTCCAAGATCCCACATTGCATTTTGTTGTCTCAGTCAGTCTCTCAATCT
This sequence comes from Manis javanica, assembly GCF_040802235.1. NCBI lineage: Eukaryota > Metazoa > Chordata > Mammalia > Pholidota > Manidae > Manis > Manis javanica. The sequence goes on from NC_133157.1 coordinate 190,007,049, forward strand.
GTCTTAGTCCTCCCTGAGCTTCCATGACCTTGCCACCTCTGAAGAGTAATGGTCAGTTATTTTGTAGAGTGTTTAAATGATGTTTCCTTATCATTGGATTCACAACGTGCAGGAAAATACCCCATTGCATATGTAAGCTCGGATGCATTTGTTCAAAAGGTAATAATATATCATATAAAAATGTAAGCAATCTTAAAGACCATGTTTTGAATTGTGCTGAGCTTGCAATTTTCCTCAATTCAAATCTGAGGATTTCCCATTCACAAATAAAAAGATGAGTTAGTAAATCAAACAAAAAATTTTTAAGAATATATAATAAAAATGTACTGTTAGGTGCCCTAAGAAATACAAAGAAATACAAGACTTAATTCTTTACCTCAAATATTGTACAGTCAGGCTAAGGTGACAAGATAGTTTGTTTACCACTTGAATTTGTTCATTGTTAAAATATATATGCACAAAAGATTAAAGGAAAAGCATATTAAAACAACATATTTGAAGAGTATTGTTCTATCAGTTAATTTTAAATTGCTAAATCAATTAAGATTTTTTTCAGTGGCTTAAAGGAAAAAGAACTTTATTGGATCCTAAAGGCGGAAAAGCCCAGATCTCAGGATCTTCTGGATTCATAGCTTTAAAAGTATCACCAAGATTTGGTTCCCTTCCATCTCCTGTTGATGCCTTCTGTTCTGTTGACTTGAGTTTCAGTCCTCATGTGTTAGCAAAATGGAAGCAGTAACTCCTGTCTGTTTTCTTGGGTGTTAGAGAAAATGGTAAAGAAGAAACTTTTCCAGAATATATGGAATGTATATTCTCATATCTTGTTTGCTCTAAGTCACATGCCCATACCTGAGCCATTTCCAGCTGTGGCTGACGGAAAACAATGTAACGATGGGCTGAGGCCTGGATTACACACTCCACCTCGGGATTTGGGTGTGGTGTCAGCTTCACTGGAGGCAAAGGATGGAGGGCAGACAGGCTGCTGCGTGGAGGGAAATAGATGCAGTTATGGGAGGAGAGTAAATGAATGCTAAATGGTAAAAACAACAGGTATTTACTATAACCCTCAAATGTAAATTTGTTTAAATGTAGAGGGGAAATGATCTTTAGCATATGAGACAAATTTTTTGCTGTAGTAAAGGATGTTATCTAGGTACCAACAACTTGCTGTTACATGCCTAGGTCATGGAAGAGACTTACACAATTAAATTTTATTGATCTATTATTCCTGTCACTCTATGGAGATGTATCTTGATTTTTCTAAAGTTAATACCCACATTTAACAATCATCTGAATATCAGTGTCCAGTGATTATAGTTCTCAGAAAGTTCTCCCTGTTAAGTCAGAGTCGTCAGTATTCATACTCCATATGGTCTTCTGGTCTGGGCTGCAGAATTTTTGATGCTATTCTTAACTTCATGCTCTGAGGTTTTTATTTGGTTGAGTTTGGTTGTTTGTTTGTTTGTGTTTATAACAATAAGCCATGTTGCAAACTACCTAACTAGGACAGGCATTATGGTTTTCCTTCACTTTTTTTTTTTTTTTAGCATTACCCAAATTACACATTACTGGTATGTCCTATAAAATCTGCGTTTTCACTCATTTTCAGTCAACTTTGTTATGAAGAATGTAACTCCAGGGAAAATAAATCCTGGGGCAAAACAGCTCTAAAACCAAAATCAGTCAAAGGGAGAAATAAAGTTTAAAACCCGTTTATTGCTTATAAACTGCGGTCCGGGGTGGTTTCTCTCTCCTGCTCCTGCAGAAGCAAGCAAGACCTCCCGCTAACCTCACAGGTTCAGATAAGCCCTAGCTTGTCCAGGTAATTGCCCACTGATATGGAGATGAACTACTTCTCTCCACCTACTAGGAATGCCTATTGATTTGTAGATGCACTAAAGCCAGGCGAGATGTTCTGGAAATATTACAATTTTACCCACAAAGAGATTGACAGGGAAGGTTATAAAAAATTTGTTTATACCATTTGGAAAAGAAGAAAACAGTCTCCTTGAATGGGTTGTCATGTTCTTGGTTGGAAACTCATGTTGGATAAAATGAACACTCACATTTCTTCCCAGCTCTAAGGCAGGATGGAACTACTATTGCCACAGCACAAATAAGCTGCTGCCACAACTGGGCACCTGGTAAATGCCTTTTGATGATGGTGATTAAATAAAGGTCAAAGAATATCACTGCATCCTAATGGTAGTTATCACACAACATCAGCCTTTCTCCCAGTGCCTTTGAAAACACCACTTGAAAAGCCTATAAAAAAATATGTTTTGTTCATGCAGCAAATGCTCTCATTAGGCATCTCAGGGTTTCTTCAAAAAAAATAAAATAAATGTTAGGGTTCTGAGTACTAGATTGTAGGTTTAAAAGAAAAACTAAATGTAACCTTTGTTATGTAAAATAATAAACTCCTAAGATAACCATTAAGGCTTTCTTTTAAAACAAAGTGTGTGTCTATTTTCTAGAAGACTCTAAAAAAAGCCACATGATATGATCACAAATCTATAGGGGAAAGAAAGGACATTTAATAAAATAGAGGTTAACAGTGTTTAATTTCTAGTGGAGAATGCAGAGATTTCTCAAGAGGATTATTTCCATTTTTCAGAGGGTAAACTTCTGAAGTAGTAGTATAAAAATTATTACAATACTTTTAAAACAACTGCCTATCAAATTGGTTCAATATGTTTAATAACTGAGATCTTATCAGAGAGAGAAGTTTCAGTCTTGCCTATTAATACTCTGTTAAGAAAAATCAGCTAAGTGGTCCCCATTTTCTTTAATATTCTGCCTGTGTCTTCCTTTGCCACTGACATGATCCTTAAAACTGTCAGAGGAAGGCAGAAAGGCTGCCCGATTTAAACGATAATTTGATTACTTGGTTGTGTTGTAATATCATGAGCCCCAGTAAGAAATATGTGTCTATTATATATTACATGTGAATTTCAGACTAATGTTCCCTTAGAACTGATAGTATTGTGGACTATGTCTTCTAAAGAATTTTTCTATTTACCAGGTATTTATAGAAAAGGGGGTTCTGTTCCTCAGTGTTCAGTATGATTATGGACAGCAGCATACAAGGGGCTATGTAGATTTCAGAGACTAGGAAAGTGTCTGGTAATGTCAAGATGTGAATTTTACCAAGACCCCTATGTATATATTTAAGTTTCAGAAGCACTTCTTTACATTACAGTGCTTGCAATGTGAGTTCTGGAGATGGACTTCCTGGGATTAATATACTAGCTCCAACAATATGCAAGATAAGTCAGGGGTAAACAAACTATATACCTGGTTGTCCAAATCTGGCCCACTGCCTGTTTTTGAATGGCTTGCAGCCTAAGAATGTTTCTACATTGTTGAAAAGTTAAAAAGAAGAGAGAATATTTTCTGATAGTTGAAAATTATATGAAATTCATATTTCTGTGACAATAAATAAAGCTTTATTAGAATACAGCTACTCTTCTGTCTATGCCTGCTTCTGTGCTACATCAGCAGAGTTGAGCAGTTGTAACAAAGATCTTGTGATCTGCAGAGCCAAAAATGTTTACTACCTGGCCCTTTATAGAATTGGCTTGCTGACCTCTGAGCTAGGTGATTTTCATTAAATTACTTAAATTCTCTAGGATAATAAACTAGCGCCTGTGTCATTGAACTGTCACAAGAGAATAAAGAGGCATTATAGGTTCTGGAGCCAAAGTGAGTTTAAACTTAGTCTTTAATTTAAGAGCTTTTGGCCTAGCCAAGTTATATAACCTCTCTGTGCCTCAGTATACTCATCTGTAAAATGAGGAAAATATAGTACTGATATCTACTTCAGAGGGTTATTGTAAAAGCATGTTAGCACAGGTGAAGAATATCAAGTTGTGTCTGGCATTATTGCTATTATTTTATTATTATTAGTGGTAGCAGTGTTGTGACTCTTTTTACCTACCTCATAGAATTATTTTAAGAATTAAAGGAGATAATCCAGGTGACATTTAGGGCATCATACTCAATAAATATTAGGTATTGTTATTACTACTGATTATATACATTTTCAGCCATAATATGTAGGTGTATCTGATTCTCATGGTGGCTAGGAATTAGAATTACTTCAGAAATAAAAGGAGTAAAAGGGAAATAATTTGGAAAGAACTTCTATATAATTGATAGAATATTTAATCCTATATTTAAATTCATTGGTGATGCTAACCCTAACATGACATAGTAACTATTAATTAATAGCGATGTCTTTCCTTAAATGACTGTTACATAAATAGGTGAGAACAGTTTATTACCAGTGTGTAAATTCTATGTAACTGGCATTTCTACAAGGATTAAGTGTGACTGAAAGAGTTCCTGATTTTTTGGTACATATCATTTACAAAGAACACCATCCCTATTTAAAAAATAAAATGGTGAGAAAGAAGAGCGAAGCTGGAGGTATCATGCTCCTTGATTTCAAACTATACTACAAAGCTATACTAATCAAAACAGTATAATACTGGCACAAGAATGGATGCATAGACCAGTGGGATCCTAGAAATAAACACTTGCCTACATAGTCAGTTAATATATAACAAAGGAGATAAGAATATACAATGGGAAAAGACAGTCTTATCCATAAATGATGTTGGGAAAATAGCTACATGAAAAAGAATGAAACTGGGTCACTGTCTTATAGCATATACAAAAAAATAAACTAAAAATGGATTAAATACCTAACTATAAGACCTGAAACTATTAAACTTCTAGAAAAAAAACATAAGCAATAAACTCTTGAACATCAACATTAATAATTTTTTTTCTGGATATGTATCCCCAGGCAAGGGAAAACAAAGCAAAAATAGATGGGACTACATCAAGAAAAAACCTTCTTTATAACAAAGGAAACCATCAACAAAATGAAAAGGCAACCTACTGAAAGGGAGAAGACAATTGCAAATGATATGTCTGATAAGGGGCAATATCCAAAATATATAAAGAACTCATACAACTCAACACCAAAACAACAATCTGATTAAAAGATGGGCAAAGGACCTGAATAGACATTTTTCCCAAAGAAATACAGATGGCCAATATATACAGAAAACAGACAGGCACATGAAAAGATGTTCAGCATCACTAATCATCAGGGAAATGCACATCAAAACCTCACACCAGTCAACAAGACAAGAAATAACAAGTGTTGACCAGGAGGTAGAGAAAAGTGAACCCTTGTACACTGTTGGTGGTAATGTAAATTGGTGCAGCCACTCTGGAGAGCATTATGGAGGTTTCTCAAATACTAAAAACAGAAATACCATATGATTCAGCAACTCCACTTCTGGGAATTTAACCAAAGAACACAAACTCACTAATCCAAAGGTATGTATTTTATCACAGCATTATTTACAGTGGCCAAAATATGGGAAGAACCTAAATGTCCATTGATAAATTAATGGATAAAAAGGATGTGGAATATATGCACAATGGAATATTACTCAGCCATAAGAAAGAATGAAATTTTGCCATTTATGACAATATGGATAGACCTAGAAGGTATTACGATAAGTGAAATCAGTCATGCAAAGAAAGACCAAATACTGTATGATTTCACTTACATGCAGAATCTAAAAAACAAATGAACAAACAAAACTAAAATAGATCCATAAGCATAGACAGTGGGGGGATGGGATTTTTAAAAATGGTAACCCTAACCAAATTTTCATTAATTCAAAAAATTAGTGTCCAAATAGGTTACTTTTTACTGTATTTCATACTTTAGGCCACCTTAAATCACCCAAAGTGGAGATTTGACACACACACAAAAAGGTAATTGACACTTGCAAAGTAGAATAAAAGGGAATTAAAAATATCTCTTAGTTGAATTCTTTAGTATCTGAACAGTAAATAAGAAAGTGTTTGGCAGAAAGAGCACTTATTAAAAAAGATGAAGTACAGTCATTGTTTGGAAGAGAGTGTTTAGAGATAAACACAGGACTCAGTAAACCTAGAAAAACAGAATATTTTAGGATAGGGGTGGGTGAATTAGTTTGAGAAGTTGGTAAGAGGTCCCTGATGCATATGAGATAGTTAATAGATAAATTTAACATAGTCTATAATTAAGGATTAATTCCAAAAATGATTACAGGAAAGAACTTTTATGTAATTTTTCCTACTGCGTATTTTTCATTGTATATCCATTATAACTTTTAGCAGTAAGAAAAAGTTTTCCTGCAAGTGGGAGTTAAAAATTAGAAGAGGTTCCTAAGAAAAATAGAAAAATCTCTGTGTGTGTTTGCTAATGTGTGTATGTGTCTGCACCTCTAAAGTAGGAAATTAAATTCACCTACATTTAAATCATCTGTGAGAGTTGAAGTACCTAATTAATATGTAATTCCCTTTCAGACCTATACATTTGACAATTTCTAGGTATTCATTGAATATGATAGCAACTCAATTCCCATCTCCTCAGAAAAATAGCAAAAGGGTGATTTTTCTCTAGATTAATCATTTTTAAGTATCCTTCCTAGCATAGTAGTATACTACCTTTGAAAAAACATTATTAATGATTAGCTTTTTTATCTAAATATTTACTGTATGCCCTGAATTGCACTGTCAATATCTGTCTTATATTGCCCATTTCTCTAGGACTGTGCTTGTTTAAGTTATTTTTGGAAGTTAATACCAACTGTATGCTGCTGATAATTATGCATGCTACCACATTACTCTTTCCAATGGAATCATAAATTAAAATTTTTCTTTCAATTTCCATTGACATATTCCATGCAATGTCTGACCTACCTAATAAGTCTTTATTGCCCTCTACAGTATCATGTTAGATTTATTCATCACATTTTCTCAACTGCTTACAAGAAGCAATTACTTAAATTCATTACATGGCAGCCACATTACATACTTTTGGGGGACAGTGTTATGCCATTGTCTCCTGGGATTGTGCAGTGCACAACCTGCCTGAGCACACACAGCAGCCATGTATTACCTTCTTTGCACAGAAGAATTTGAGTTTTTATGCATATTTATTTAGAGATGACAGATTAATTTGCATAAACCAGCTTTTGCATAAAGATCCAGGATCTAGTTACAGAATTCAGTTGCTGTAAATATAATCAGTATACATACCTGTTTTATTCTGTAGAAATTCATAGTTATTCCTGAACTGAAAACAGCACTTGAGAATATAAAGACTCAGACTTTGCAATTTACTCACAACTCGAGTTTTTAGCTTGATTTTAAAAATGAACTTAAGAGACTTTACCGGGAATGTAAGTAGTTTGGTCATATTTACAGTCCAATGTTTTCAGTTGTGAAGTTGGCTAGTTATGTAGGCGAGAGCTGTAGGAGTTGTGAGAGTACATTACAAGCATGTTGCCACTTCTCAACTTCTCTGTATTTTTAACAACTGTAGTAGCAATGCCTTAAATTTCTAGAATGCTTCACTCCCCACAATAGCTCTGAGAGAATTGATTATTTTTTCCACTAATTCTCAAGCTATATATGACTAGCAAGAGAGAAGGGATGGAAAGAAGGTGAAGAGAAAAAAGACAAACCCTGGAAGATTGATCCGACTTTGTTAACATTACACACCAATAAGCAGAGCCAGCCCAGATATTTTGATTCTCTAAATTGTGATATTCCTCAAATTATCTTGTTTCTAAAATTCAAACCTATTATAGCTATTTTACTTTCTGCATTTTTTCTCATTTCTTTTTAGTAAAGGCATAATATAAATAGGTTTTACTTTAATTAGTTTTAGGGGGAAAAATACTGCCCATGAGCATAATAATCCCTTTTTTTTCTTAAAATGCTATTTCTTCTATTTTAGTGAGGTGCTTCAATGGGTTAACTGTATATTTGCTGATAATGAACTGCAGAAATATTTCAGCTCCAGACCTTTTAAAGGGTAGTATTGCTCAGTTTCTCCCTGTGTTTCTTATTTCCTGAACTAGTGAATGTTCAGAATGCATTTGTGGTATACATAGTAAGCCCTTGGTAAGGACATGGATGAAGCACAGCAAAACATACTTCTGATTGAAGAATGTATCACAGTGTCTGAAGCTTTCTAAGCCTTAGATTATTCATAGAAATATAAAATTCCTGCCTTTCCTATCTTACAAGGGGTTATGTGGATTAAATTACTTAATGTAAATGGAGAAACTTAGACCAATAAAGTGCCATATGAATCTAAGAAAGAATGATTGAATACTTCTAACTAAATTAAAGTGACAGTTACTGTTTAAAAGCTTTCTTGTTTCAGGTTACTGAGTGAAATAAATTGGTATCTCTGAATGATCACCTCCAGCACTATTGAGAAAATGTACCAAGTAAATGAAGCTAACCAGGATGGCTAGAACTGAACAAGAATGATGAGATTCATGACAGTAGTCATTCAGAAAATTTTATATTGTGCTCTTCCTAAGACAAGCAATTGGTTTAGTAAAACATGTTTAGATCTCAGATTCTTAAACAGCTGGGCTATGTATGACACATAGGATGCTTAATGTTAAAGACTGGATATTAAATGGGTCTTGGAAGGCCATATACTGAAGTATGTAATGGTTTTATGCTACCTCTTTAGTTATACATGGCAGATTTAAACAAGGAGACTTTTATAAATTTGCATTAAAGATGTTAAACAATAGGGAGAGGCTGAATACCAGAAACATAACCAGATACAAAAGGTATTGAATACTGATGCGTCTTTAAACATAAAATAAGCTCTTTAAGTCAATATTGTGTAGTTCTCTACTGGACTGTACTAGATCCTTCAAAGTGTCAGTGTTTCCTCAATTTCAAGACTTGAAATTGTGGAATATATAAAGTGGCTTTGGGTTAGAGAATCAGGAGCATAAATTCCTAAGCTGTGGGGGAAAAGAGTACACCCAAATAGTTTTAGAGAAATAAAACTATAAATCATCATCTAATGACATGCTGGAGTCATAGTTTATTTCCATTAACTCAATATCTATGTCTCAGAATATAATTAATTGTATCCATTAATGCCTATCTTATTATGTGGCATCCTACTTCTAATAGTCACGCATGTGAATTTCAGGTAGGTTAAAGTAATTTAATTTCCTATACGAATAGGATACTACTGAACTTCCATGAATAGGATACATAAGGAAAGAAACTTAATGCATTACTACCAAAAAATTGAAGAAAGGTAAAAATAACACGTACATAAAATTCATGGATACCTTCATCTGTTCATTAAACAAACATTTAGAAGGTCTCAAATCTGAGAGAGAGACCATAATGACTTGTCTTTAAGTGCATTATGGCTATTTAATGAGGAAAAGACCCAGAATTGCAGTGAGACAGAGTAAATAACATCAGAAAGCCCCATGGCCTCTCTACGAAACTTTATTTTGGTGGATGGAAGGTTAATGATGAGGCCTCAGAAGGGGTCTTCAATGAGCGTGCATGCTGTGAGCCTGAAAATTCATTGGAGATAAAGAACTAAGAGCAGGAATTAAAACCCCTTCTCAAGGGATCCATCCAACTAAATCCTTCAGTGATGAGTGGGTAAGATGTTGAGGCAGCGTTGGATATTAGGAATAAGAGTTAGAAATCAAGAGAAAACAGAGCTCAAATTTCACCTGTAGTCCCTGCAAGCTCAGTGACATCAAGAAAGTTTCATAAATTTCCTCAAAAACCTTTTCTTCATTTTGAAATAGTGATAAAAATATCTTCTTCTCAAGTTGATTATAGAGTGTCCTGCATAGTTTCTGGCATACAGTAGGCAATTAATAAACATTAATTTCTTTTTTATTAGATTGGCACACAAATAGTAGTACAATTTAATGGGCATTCAATTCATCAGCTATTCATAGGTTTAAATAGCAAAGAAAGTACTGAAATTTTCTTTCTTATTTCTCTTAACCATGGAGTTTATTTTTTTCACCCATGGTTTTATTTCGCTATGGATCTTTTGCCTTTTCCAGAATGTCACATAGTTGGAATAATACAGTACTGGAGCCTTTTCAGATTGGCTTTTTTCACTTAGTAAATATGAGTTTAAGGTTCCTCCCTGTCTTTTCATGGCTTGATAGTTTATTTCTTTTCAGTATTGAATAATGTTTCATTGTCTGGATGTACCACAATTTATCCATTCATCTGCTGAAGAACATGTTGGTTGCCTCCAAGTTTTTGGCAGTTATAAGTAAAGCTGCTATAAACTTCTACATGCATGTTTTTGTGTAGACATAAGTTTTCCATTCCTTTGGGTAAATACCAAGAAATGTAAATGGTAGATTGTATGGTTAGAGTATATTTAATTTTATAAGAAACCACCAGACTGTCTTCCAAACCATTTTGCATTCCCACCAGCAATAAATGAGAGTTCCTGTTACCCCATGAACTGAGAGTTCCTTACCAACATTTGGTGGTGTCAGTATTCTGGATTTTGACCATTCTAATGAGTGTGTAGTGGTATCTCTGGTTTTAATTTGCATTTCCCTGATGACATATAATCTGGAGCATCTTTTCATATGCTTATTGGCCATTTGTATATTGTGGTGAGGTGTCTATTAAAGTCTTTGGCCCATTTTTTTAATTGAGTTGTTTGTTCTCCTATTGCTGAGTTTTAAGAATTCTTTGCATATTTTGGTGAATAGCCCTTTATCAGATATATCTTCTCAAATAATTTTTCCCAGTCTGTGGCCTTTTCTTTTCATGCTCTTGACAATGTCTTTTGCAGAGCAGATGTTTAAAATTTGAATGAAGTCCAGCCTATCAATTACTTCTTTTATGGCTCATACCACATAGTGTTTTTATTTATAAAAATTCCTGCAAATAGTTGGGATTTTTTTCATGCAAGAAATCACAAGATGAAATTTCTTTCACAGGGGAAATTTCAATTTTAATGAAGTCCAGCTAATCAGTTCTTTCTTTCATAAAGTGTGCCTTTGGTGTCAAATCTAAAAAAACCACTGCCTAGCCCAAGGTCATATAGATTTTCTAGCTGTATGTATTTTAATAAGTGGAATACAAGGCTAAAACCAAATCAAATACCTTGGTCTGATCCCTTGAAAATCAAATGTAAATTCAGTTATTGTATTTGAGTCCAGGATAGGACAGCCTCATTTTGAATGGAAAGGTTGTGGGCAAGGATGCCTGGAGAAGGCTGGCTGGATCCCCAAGTAGATCGGCCCCCTTAGTTTATGATGGCATCACCATTTCTCCTAATGTGGCCTTAACTTGTGGAGTTGGAAATTGTCCATCTATGGAAGTCTACAGATAATCAGATATCCAAGAGACTAATACATTAAAGTCATAATGCCAAGTCAATAATTTGTAATCAGAAATGTTTTCAAGTGGTCCAGTGGGGTGTGTTTTTCCATATACAACAATAATAATGGTATTATGAACAGCAATAATAATATACAGGGCAGTAAACAGTAGTATAACTCCTTTCAGGTGCACGGACTCAATTCCAATTATGTGTGTGTCGGGGGAGGGGGTCTTCCGACACATAACACCAAGCAATTGTTGAATACCAGCAGGGTGTCTGAGAACTCAACCCATTTCTGACACTTTTTGTCTGGAGATAGCACCAGATTCTCCAGATTAAGGGCTCCATCCTACAAGATTGCCCCCCATTGCCCACTCCAGACGCAGGTTACAAGCCTCAGGCAGTTACCTGTGCTTCTGACCTACCAGCTACAGATTGGAGGTTCCAACAACCTCCTGCTTAAATTTGATTAATTCGCTAGAGCGACTCACAGAACACAGGAAAACACTTAGGTTTAACAGTTTAATAAAGGATGCCAACTAACAGCCAAATGAAGAGATACACAAGGCAAAATCCCAAATGAAAGAGCTTCTATCCTCATGGAGTATTGGGCCTGGCTTGGTGGCATGTGGAGGCATTCTGGTTCCCCAAGGATGGAAGCTCTGCAACAAAGAAGTAGTAACCAAGAAAGAAGTAAGTTCTTCAGGGGTTTTGTGAGGGTTTCATTGCCTAGTCGTGAATGACTAAATTACTGGCCATTGGCTGATTCAGCCTCCAGCCCCCGCCCTTGAGTGGGGTCCCAAAGTCTCTCATTAACATGGCAAGACACCTATTTCACCTTTAAGACTCTGCAGTGTCTTCAGGAACTGTGGGTGGAGACCAAATGTACCTGGGAAATATATATTCATCTGAATGACCAAATATGTATTTCTTATAACTCACTGTATCACAGCCAGATAGTCCATTGGCCTACATTCAAGCTAATAATTCATAATCAAATTATAATTGAAAGTTTCCTGAAGAAGATGGAGGTAAGTAGATTATTTTACTGGTTATTGTCATGGTATTATTGGTACGTACTTTCTAAATGAAGTCATGTTCAGGTGTCATATGACCACCTCCTCAGATGGTGCCTGGAGGTGCTCTGTCAGGCGTTCCTTCACTAAGTCACCAACTTTTCTTTCCATTTGCAGAGATTCTATTTACTGACACTTATTTTTGTGTGGAAGTGCCAATACTCTCAAGTCAAATCTTGCCCTTTAAATCATTCACAGCTAACTTTTCTGGTACCTAATACTTGTTTTTCAATTTACCAGTTAGAAAGCAATATTATTTACTTCCTAGTCCCTAATGGCTAGAATTAGCTCTTGCTACTCTATTTTTCTGAAGAACTCAGGCCACAAAGCAAAGTATGATATTGCTGGACAGCTTTCAAAGTACTTCCAGGTGTTCAGTTCCATTAGCTGTGAAGATTACTTTATATTCATAGTAATTTAAGCCCCAACAACTAAATTTAAGGAAATTATATCCAGGAAGATACATTCTGCTCATTACTAAAAGAACTAATCTAAATATGCTGTCACATAATGACATGTATAAAACCACTCTTAATTTGAAAGAATCTTTGAAACCTGTAACAGATCCATACTTAAAATCAAAATGGGTGAATGAAATAAATTCCATAGTTTATAAGAGAAACAAGGAAGAAGATTTTAGTACTTTCTCTACCATTTAAGTCTATGGATATCTGATGAGTTGAATGCCCATCAAACTGTACTACTGACGTGTGTTTGCCTATCTAGTAGTAAACAGGAACAACTGCCATCAGTTTAGGGAATAAGAGAGGGACATTGAGGGAGAGAAAAGACTTTCACTGTGTTTGTTCAACATTAAGAATGCATAATTCCTTGTAATTTTCTCAAGACAATGAATACAAAATATGATGTTTTAGGATCTCCATATATATATAGAGCCAACTGCCTACTGCAAGTTTTTACACAACTAGCATAATTATCTGCCCCTCTCTTTCCTGCACCCCCTGATCTGCTCAAACTGTTCCCATTGTGGTACCTCTGCCTCACCTGCCCCATCTCTGGGAAATGGAACCATTACTTTCCCAGCCCAAGACACAGTCATTGTCCTTCCCTGTTCTTATCTCTTCCTGTCATGTCCAGTTGGTCAATATCTTCTTATGCCCCTTTCCTCTATTACTACTGCTAGTTGCTGTAATATGAGCTCTTAACATTTTTATTCTGATTTATAGTAATAGCCTCCTGGTCTACTTGATTCTAGTCTTGCCCCTTGTGTTAGATTTCTATTTCTGCTGTAACAAATAGCTACGCAAACATAGTGGTTTGAGACAACACAGATTTCCAGTTCCTGACACTCACCTCACTGGAGTAAAATCAAGGCATGATCAGGGCTGCATCTAAAGTTCCTAGAAGATAATCTGTTTCTTTGCCTTTTCCAGCTTCTAGAGGTCATTCATATTCCTTGGTTCATTTTCTCCTTCTTCCAATAATCACTATTCTTCTATAGTCACATACTGCCATTCTACTGTGGTCTTACATCCCCCTGACTCTTCTAGGGATCCTTGTGATTACATTGGGCCCACCCAGATCCAGTATAATTTCCCTATCTGAATATTTTGAACTTAATCACATCTTCAAAGTCTCTTTTGCTGTGTAAAGCAATCTATTCACAGATTCAAGAGATTAGGACATGTGTATCTTTGGGGGCCACATTCTGTCTACCATACTCCTCTGTCCTCTCCTCGCCTTTATAGCATGCTGGTTAAAAACACTGAGTTTTACTTTATCAAATTCTGCTTGTGTGACTTGTTTAAGTACTGAACCTCTCCAGTTTCAGGTTCCTCATCTGCAAAAGAGTTGTTCTCTTGCCTACTGTAGAGCATAGGATATGGTATGCAATCAACAACTTTCAGTCATTGCTAGTAACAGCATCATCGTTATCATCATGATTAACATAATTGTCTGTTTCCTTACCTCCTACTACATCTTTAAACTTCTTTAGCAGAAGAGCCATGACTCATTCATATTGTTTGTGTTTGTAGGGCCCCAAGATAAGTGTTCAACTCAATAAATGTTTGTGAGTTCATTCAATAAATAGCTATCAAATGAATTCAACAAGTAGGAAAAAGCTGTTCCCCTATATCAGACTGTTAGTCTAAGCCACCTACATGCTTCAACCCTCTAAGTACCTCCACTTACATGTTATGTGTTCAGCTAATGTCATTGAAGCTGCACACCATATTTCAAACTGGTTTTCTTCTAGCAAATCATGTATACATCCTCTCAGATATGACCATATGTACATTTCCAATATAGTACTACAGTTAAATTTATGAGTAATTTCTTATTGAAATGACCAGATAGGTTGTATTAAGTTATAATTACTATATGATAATAATATTTTGAATGTCAGTAGAATTTATCACCTAAAAGTTCTTGAAATTGAAGTAAAGAACAATTTTGGGTAATATTAGGCCAATAGCCCCCATATTGTGAGGCCTTCCTGAATATTAATCTAGTACCTCTAATGCTGTTGTTTGGCTTGGCAGAGTCATGAAGGGTGCAGAGGTTCCCAAGGTAACCCCACCCAGTGAAGCACCATCATGAGGTGACTTTGGGCAATTGCTGGAAAAGCTCATCATTGTAAATTTTCCCAGGAGATAAATTTCTCCTAGTAGTTAAGGATATGTGCAAAAAGCATGCACATTTTGTATCAGTGTAACTGACCTATTATTTTATATCTTACATGGAGTAGACGCTATGTATATATTTACTGATTGCTTACTTTTGACTTTTTGAGAACTAGCATTCATATATTTGGATCACTAAATAAATCAATGATGATGTAAACACAAAATAGTATTGAGATATATTAGTAGGATTGTTAGGATATGGTTACAAAGAATAATAATTTCAAAAAATGTCCTACTTATTAATGATAAAATGTGTTTCATCAAACTGTCTTCCATACCTAAAATCTTTTTGAAAAATTAACATTCTTCATAGAAATTTTAAGAAAATACTTGCCTCTTATTGATTAGGCTTATGTACTAAAACCTTTCTGCGCTCTATGATTTTGAGGCTCTAATTTAACCTTTCCTATAATATATTTTTCTCACCTATTAAACAGCTTCTCTTCCTGTAACTGAGGTGACCATATAATTTGTGCCCAAATTGAAACACCTGAGAGAGAATAAGGCAGTGTTAATAATTGTGTAAGGACAACTGGCTTAAACTAGACTGTCTTAGGCAAATGGGGGTGTGTGATCTTTCTACCAATAGCCCAGTTTTCATTAAACATGACAAATACTTAACTATTATGTGCAAGACATTATGCTTCAAACCAATGTTACATCAGAATGAGTGCATTCCTATTTTACCAGTATTCTTCTCCAGTGTTCTGCTTTGATGTATTTTGTTTTCATTAAGCAATGTATTTCCTGACTTAAAACATTTGAAAACCATAGAAGGAGTAGAGTAGAAGAATAAGATCAGTATCATGAGGGAAGATTTAAAATCTTAGGAGGTACAGAGGTTAGAGAAAGCACATTTTATGGAAGGGAGGAAGGAGGCTGCAGTATGTAAAACATGCGCTCCTCTTTAGGGTGAGCCTGCAGGGATGGTTAGGACTAAAATGGAACTCAGAATGGAAGTACCCTGGGGCAGTCTCCCTCTTTGAGAGGGAGGCTTATTCTCAGTCACCTAGCTTGAAGGAAGCAGCAACTGTAAAGAGAAGACAAATTTGGCCTGTTTAGCCTGTACAAGGGACGGCTGTTGGAGCTCATGCTATATGACTTTGTGGAGGTTTGGTTTGTCAGCTTAGGGATGTGTACCTAATGTGATTTGTTTATTAAGCAGACATGGTCCCCAGCCCGCTCACTTGTCCTGCATGTCCTTTACACTGACTGGTATGTCTCTCTTTGGGGTTATCATTCACTATTCTCCATTTCTTTCAGGTCTGCTTTTTTGATGCAAGTGCTCAATGTATCAACATCCAGACTTCTACCTATTCTAACTGCAAAAGCAACAGACTCTCTCTCAGCTGTGTATCCCCTGGAGGGAGTTGTCCTTTACCCAGTGTTGCTTAGATAAGTGGCCTTGCTTTCCCTTCTTTTCTTTCCCATGTCCAATTTATCTTTTCTGTCTTTCCTATTTGGTAGTTTATTTCAATTACTAGAACTGAAATCAATGTGTGTATGAGACAAGCACATTCATTTCTATACACGTACATACACACACACATCAGTGTGAGTCCACTGTTTCTTCTTGGCCCACAGACACTTTTTTCACATTTTAACTAATATAAAAAGAATGCATGTTTTAACCAATACATACAATTAATGTGGTGATGATGTATCTTCCCAACCCCCATAGAAAGCCCCTGTGAAATCCATGACATTTTTGAAGTGTGAAAATATTGATAGTGTGAAATTTTCAGTTTTCAAGCCTGTGAAAGACAGCAGAGGCTTGTTGAATTAAACGGCACACTGTTTTACATGTTCCTGGCCGGTGAGGAGCAGCAGCTTGGTGGTGAAAAGACGCATGCTCTGAACTGTGTGACCTCGGGCAAGTGAGTCAGCCTCATATGCCCATTCTTACCTGTAAAATGAGGCTAAGAAGGACAAATTTTTCGAAATCAATTGGGATGATTTACAAGAATATTTAGCACAATGTTAAGCAGATTCTAAGGTATCTATGTGGTTACCTTTGTTATGTTGCCTCCAGATTTAACAATGGAAAAGCAAATAAAAAGTAGTAGAAAATGGTATAAAATACTATCTGCTTGTATTTTATGAGACACACACCAGAGGTTCTCAAATGTTCTAGGTTCACTCTTATCTCAGGCTTTTTTTTGTGTGTGTGTGTGGCCCCTCAGTGAAAATAAATACCTAACTGTGTGTTGTTAATTAACTGGGTCTAAACAAATGAAAGGTAACCATTGGCAAGGTGTCAGTCAAATGTCAATGTGGTTTTCTTGAAAACGTAACCGCCCCCCCAACCTCTGAGTTTGCTGTGGCCTTTGAGGTGCCTTGGGGCACAGTTTGGAATGATGAAGGTACTCACTATTCATTTTATTCTCTCTATTACTTAATAATCATTCAGCAAGTGCTGTGTGCTACTAGTTTATGACTTCCCTCTTTCCAAAATATTTTAATCTGTCTAAATAGAGTCAGGTTAGAAAGAAAAAAGAAAGTTGGGACTTCAGGTAAAAGATTACTGTATGTCTGAAAGCCTCAGAGAATCTAAAACAAAGTGGGAAGAAAACAAGAGACTCAGTTCTCCAGTGTGTTGACTGTATCAATTATAGTTGCCCTTTAACCCAAGGAATACCTGCCTTTACAGCTCTGCAGAGCTCCCCTGCGGGTGCACCAAGCGGAAGCTGCCTGAGGTTACCCATGTAAAGATGTGTGTAAAAGATATGCCTTATGTCTACGGTTGCTCCCTCCAGGCTCTGGAAACAGGCAGCAGTACAGCAGAGACACTCAACATCTTCCAGATCTTTCAGTATGTTTGCAGTTGCTGTACACTGGTAGTTGGACTGATGAGAAAAGCTAAGTATTTTGGAAAAAGGAGTCACTGCCTCACTAGATCTCTAAGTTCCAGGCCAGTTAACCCCTCAAGCATTTTGTGTAATATATTAATGTTTACCAAATTAGGATGTCAGTGTTTTAATGAAACTTCATCAGTCCAGAATCCTAAACAGTAGTCTTAAGTTTCTGCAAAGCTGGAGGACAGAGACAAGAGCTCTTACATATGAACTGATGTTTAAAAAGAATTTTTTTTCTAAAATGCATCATAAATTTTGCTGCATTCTGAAAAGGTATATTGCTACATATACTGAAGTACCTGGAGTGTGACCTTTGGGCTAAGAGACTTTCTGCATTGAACTATCGTTAAAAATAAGTCTGTCTAGAATGCCTTATAAATTGTTCTGCAACCTTTCATGCTGTAGCTATAGAGACAGGTGTGGTTAGCAGAGACCTTCTGGGTTAAGCAGTGTTGCCAGTACGTTACCATTCAGAACTGTCAAGCTTGACACCTACCCCATAGCACACTCCATCAGGTCCAAATGTGCCTTTGTCACCCCCATACACCTAGTCCTCCCCGAGTGTGTTCCCCCCTTCGAGTGTTCCCCTTCATCTCCTCTTACTCTCTCCCCTTCCCATTTTACACACTCATTGTCACTACCATGCCCATACCTTTTAGGATTATATACTCAAATGTGCTCTTCTCCCTTCCTGGGGTGTCTAATCCATGCTCATTTCCTCTTAGGACTCCGGGTATGATTATGGGATAGCAAGGCCATTTTTTTTTATATTTCATGTTAACATTTACAGTCATTACAGGAGAGGAGATTGAAAAGAAGTGGCACTGAGACTGAAGGTCAATTTAATACCACATTATCAAAACAGCTCTCAGAGCAGTGTGAGCTAAAGGTAAGAACACCCTCTTTGAAGCTTGCTCTCTGTACCTGCTATCAAACTCCAGCTCATTTATGTATTGTTTATAGAACATTTGATACTGAATCACTAAGATACTCAACCACTTTAAACCTCAGTTCCTCACCTGTAGAACAGGTTGATGATACCTACTTTACATGGTCATTGTGAGAATTAAATCAGAATATGTTGAAAGAGTTTAGATCTGTGAAAATAGTACACTGATTTTACCTATAAAATAGACCCCGTTTTACAGGTGAGACACTGAGAATAGAAGTGGTGAGGGAACATGCTGCAGATTATGCTTGTAAACCTCAGGGCTAGAAGATACTTTCCACCCCCATCTGCCTCACTTTTTCCTACTAGACAGTAAGATGCCATCTAGAAGCTGAGGGTTCTGAATCATCAGGTTTCTGTGGTATTAGGATTTTAGTGCTCTCTCTCTCCCACTCTTTCTCTCTTCCTCTTTTAGTAGCACTTAGTGAAACTTAAAGCCGGATGTATTGTTTTATGGTCTCACTAAAAACAATGGCTTTTCCCCATTAAAAACATATTATGTTTAATGGCCTTTTGTCACACAGAGCAGGTGTGGACTGTGAGGAATTAAATGAACCTTGATCAGGTTTGTTTAAAGCCTGAAGACAGATATATGAAACCATAACCCTCTTTGACTTTCATCAATATCCTGATTATCAACTTGAAACCACAGCATAGTCAGTGAATATCCACTGTCACTAAATGGATGAATACCAAGCACCTACTATGTGCTACTATGTAGTCACCTAAAACTGTGCTTCTCAAACATTCATAGACAAATTATATGGGCCCTTATTAAATTGTCACATCTGGTTCACTGGGTCTAGGATGGCACTGGAGACTGCATTTCTAATGCAGTGTTAGAAATGACACCAGTGTTCCTGGTCCATGGACCAGCAGTTGATTCATATGCACATTAAAATTCAAGCAGCACTGTGGTATCCCATCCCCCTTTTAATTCTCTACTTCTTTGCAGCCCTTCCTTGATTATTCCTTTATTCATTTATGATCTGCTTACAGCCTCCAATAGACTTTAAGTTCTGGGAGAACATAGGCTTTTCTACCTTGATCATTCCTGGCCCCTAGAATAGTGCCTAACACATGTGGGTATTCACAGTGGTAAGCTGGAGCTGAAAGCTGGATCCCTGCACATCAGTACTCAGGAATATCTGTGATTCAGTAAAATAACTCAGTGAATGTAGGTAATCATAATATCCATCCACACATACATAATATTTATAAATTGTTTATATTATCCTCATACCAACATTGAGTACTATATTATCAACTTCTGGTTATAAATATACAATAACACATGCCAAATTAGTATTCTGGGCAAGTACAATAAAACTTACTGAAATCTGATAACTGCTGAAAGTTTCGGAGAAGAGCGAGAACCCACACTGGGCTTGAAAGAAGATGAACACTTTTGTTATTATAGAGAGGAGGAAAGTATTCCATGTGGCAGGTTAATGTTTTTGAGGTTTTATCTTGCTTTATCCCCCTTGAAGTATCCTCCACATTTTCAAGCATGTACCCAGTTCCCTAGTTTTCCTATCATAAGGAAATATGCAGTGCAAAAGCAGAAGTTATGAAAGCCTGCTTTTTCTACCTTTTGTAAAATCCTAAACTTGCTGAAGAGATTAGACTTTGTATCCTGAGATAGGACAGAAGAGAGAATGATTCTTTTGAGGACAGCTAGAGGAGAAAGGATTTTCCTAAACTTGCTGAAGAGATTAGACTTTGTATCCTGAGATAGGACAGAAGAGAGAATGATTCTTTTGAGGACAGCTAGAGGAGAAAGGATTTTCCCAAGACAGGAAAGAATTCATTCTGAGCTGAGAAGATGCTGCTTCAGGTATTACTCATTTTCTCTATGCCATGGTCCCCTTCAGTGGTTCGGTGAGAAGCCTTTATATTTCAATATATATATTGAAATTCATTTGTCAAAATACTTTTTAAGATTGAAGTATATTAGTATATGTGTTTATTTGTTGCATAAAATAAGATCTGAAAGCATATCTAATAATTATCTTAATTTTGATATGGTAATGAGCACAGATTTTTTAGCTATAAAGTGATAAATATTTTTGTGTTTTATTCATGATGGACTTACATGTACTGCTAATACTAGTTGTTCTTCATTGCCTACATTTATAACAGAAGGAAACACTAAATTTTTACTTAAAGGTTAATGAAAATAAAGACAGAAACATTTTCCCATTGAAGACCACGGAACCCTTGCGCATGGACCTCATATTCAGAAGGTCTTGTGCATCACTCCAGGTGCTGTGTGCCTGTCAGGATCATCTAAGTCAGCAGTTCTCAGTGTCTTACCCCTGAACCAGTAGCATCGGTGACACCTGGGAACTGCATAGAGACATAAATTCTTGGGTCCTACCCCAGTCCTGCTGAGTCAGACACTCTGGAAACAGGACAAAGCTATCTGTGCTTTAACAAACTCTCATGGTGATTGACGCATGCTCAAATTTGAGAAGCACTAGGCTAAGTTATAGTTTAGTGACAAACTAGCCCCAAATCCCAGTCACGCAAAACAACGTGGATTCTTTTTCTTCTAAGCTTCATTTCCTTCTTGGTTAGCCTGAGCTCATTCTGTTTCCACGTTTCCTTACTCCAGGATCCTGGTTGATCAACAGCCACTATCTCCAGCATTACTGGGACTGTACCAAAAGAGAAAGAGAAGTGGACGGTCTCACACTGGTGATTAATGGACCATAAGTGTACATACCACTTCTACTAAAACCTAATTGGCCAGAACTGTTCATGTGGCTTCATCCAGTGGCTGGTGGATAGGAAATACCTGGAAACCAGGGAGCTAGTAATGGCTAACACACTATCAAGAGAAAGCAAGATCTCAGAAAGGTTGGCCTGCTGATAGCCCTAGGGAGACTCTCACAGCCATACCAGTGATCCCATGATTGCAGCAGGCACAGAAACAGCAGAATTACAGGCTTCTTGGGACAGTGGGTGGACCAATGTGTTCCTTCTAGTCTAGTCCAGTGTAGACCAATGACTTGGGGGGGAGTCAAGGAAGGGGACACTTCCTTTTGCTTTGGTGATGCTTAAGATCCTGGGATTTTTTGCACAACTCTGGGAAAAGGGAAAAAAGAACCAGAATGTCTGAGTGAATTTCCTGCCACAAGATTCCTCGTGTTAGATTTAAGTTAATTTAAAGAAAAGTAATAATTCTGACACACCTGAGCCTGTGGAGTAAGCTTTATGTCCACCTCAACTGTCATCTCTGTGAACTGTACCAGTTCAGCAATTAATGCAGGCCATTTTAAAGGGAGATTTCTTAAATGCTTTTGATGATGATAAAATAAACTCTTCAGATACTTCCTTACTGACAAAATTGACATATTGACTTAGGGAGACTTCAGACCTATAATCTTTCTAAATTCATATTGAGACTCAGTTAATGGAGCAATATGAGTCTTTGGTACTTAGTCATTTCTTTGTAATTGTGACAAGTAATTCTTTTTCATCTATTAGAAAGTGTTACCTATATCCAGCTGGCATTCTTCTATAATATCCTCAGACTGCCTTGTTTTATCTCAAAATAAAGAGATGGTATTAGCCATATAATGATTAGAAAGTAGACACAGCAAAAGTGACTTGTAAAAAAGCCTGGTCATCTGGTGAAGGTTTTATTACTTGACATTCTTGGAAATATCTGCTGGCATCTTAGCCACTATGCCACCATAAATGTGTATTTGATCAAGATTGAAATCTGTGATTAAAATATAATGTTTGTATTTAGTGACCTAATTTTTTGCAGTTGCATTTTAATTTGCTGGTAGATGATTAACCCTCCCCCAATGGAGATAAAGATTCTGCAGAATTTATGTGGTGGCTATACACACACACACACACACACACACACACACACACACACACACATACATGCACATACATGTACTTTTTTGGGGGGGTTCTTTATTGAGTATCAGAGTAAGGTCAGACATATGTTGGCAGAGAACATTTCACCTTCTCACTATGAAATACATATTGTAATGTCTGCCCACTTTGTGGCTCTATTTTTTTACTAGGAAAAAATATGTGTATATTGCCCAGGAAAACTTATTTACAAAATTAGTTAATATACTTTCAATTGTGTTCAAATATCCTAGCTTATCTCTGACTTTTGTACATATGACTTTTGTGTTCTCATTGCATTTCCCTTCTAGAAATTTGTTGATAATTGTCCGTAAGTAATAGGCACCAAAAGTTCTTACAAAAACTCATGGAAACTGGCATATATTGCCTGATATGAATTCCATTTCAAAAAATCATAATAAAATATAAGTTTCAAGAAAATTGTGCAATTATTTGAACACCAAATTTTACATTTAATAAGAGCAAATATCTTTCTCTAATGTGGTTTTGAGGTTTACACCCAGATAATAAGTCCACATATGGAAAATTCCTTTAAACATATCCAAACATACTATGTCTTATAAACCAATCAATCAAGAGAGTAATTGAGATATAACCTAAAAATATGGAGGAAATTATGCTATCTGAAGAAATAATAACATTTTTGCTTACTAGTGAAGAAATTTCATGAGACAGTTTGCTGCCCACATACTTCTGCTTCAGTCAAACAAATATTTACGTGAAATCCCAAATCCTTAAATCATAGCATGGACCATAGGAATGCAGTTCACTTAAGTCAGACTTTAATTCAAGACTACTTTAAATCATGATTGCAGCTTTATTTTCCATTCTACACAGATCTTCAGTTCTGTGTGTGTGTGTGTGTGTGTGTGTGTGTGTGTGTGTGTGTGTGTGTGTGTATAAATTGAATGATTCATCTTGGACTCATTGCAGTATGTCACTTAGAAAAAATTTTCAAAAATGGTTGCAATTGAGGAATTGATTCTTTTCCAAGACAATTTCATTTGCCATTAATTCACCTCATTATCCCTTACGGCAAAGAACCAACTGTTACAAGTATTACCTCTTTGACTAAAAAATGAATAGATATTTTAAAACTATATAGTATCCTGTTTTCTTTGCAAACTATTATTTTGCCCAGGAGGTGATTACTAAATAACTGCATGTTCATTACTACTCTTATTATTTCTTTTTAATATAAGCATCATTGATATACAATCTTTTATTGGTCTCAAATATATGACACAGTTGTCCATATTATTAAACCCTCACTCCCACCAGTTTGGTCACTATATGTCAACATAAAAAGATGTTATAGAATCATTGACTATATTTTCCATGCTCAATTACCATCCCTGTGACCAACTTATATTATGATTGAGAATTCTTGTGCCCCTTATTGCCCTCCCCCTTCACACCCACTCACCCCAACTCCTCCCCTATGGTAACCACTAGTCACTTCTCAGTATCTATGAATCTACTGCTATTTTGTTCATTCTGTTTTGTTTTGTTTTTATTTTCCACAAATAAGTGAAATCATATGTTATTTGTCTTTCTCCATCTGGCTTTTTTCACTGAGCATAATACCCTCTAGATTCATCCATGTTGTTGCAAATGGCAGTATTTCTTTTTATGGCTGAATAATATTCCATTGTGTACCACATCTTCTTTATCCATTCATCTATTGATGGATAGTTAGGTTTGGCTATTGCAAGTAATGCAACAATAATCATAGGGGTGCATATATCTTTTCAAATCAGGGATTTGTTTTTCTTTGGGTAAATTGCCAGAAGTGGAGTTACTGGGTCATATGATATTTCTATCTTTGGTTTTATAAGGAACCACCATACTGCTTTCCACAGTGCTTGTACCAACTTACATTCCTAACAATAGTGTAGGAGGGTTCCCATTTCTCCACATCCTCACCAGCACTTGCTTTTTCTTGTCTTTTGGATAGTGGCCATTCTAACTGCTGTGAGGTGATATCTCACTGTGGTTTTGATTTAAATTTCCCTGATGATTAGTGATGTGGAGCATTTTTTCATGTGCCTGTAGTTCTTCTTTGGAGAAATATCTGTTCAAGTACTCCACCCATTTTTTAATCAGGTTATTTGGCTTATGGGTGCTGAGGCATGTGGGTTTTTACATATTTGGATGTCGGATGAATCATTTATGACTACATTCTCCCATACTGTAGGTTGCCTTTTTATTACAAATATATTATCCCATACTGTAGGTTGCCTTCTAATTCTGCTGATGGTGTTCTTTGCTGTACAGAAGCTTTCTAGTTTGATGTCCCATTTGTTCATTTTTTATTTTGTTTTCCTTGCCTGAGGAGATGTGTCCAGGAAAAAATTGCTCATACTTATGTACAGGAGCTTTTTGTCTGTTTTCCTCAGAGTTTTATGGATTCATGTCTTACATATAGCTCTTTAATCCATTTTGATATTACTTTTGTGTGCAGAGTTAGAGAACAATCCAGTTTCATCTCTTGCATGCAGCTGTCCAGTTTTCCCAACACCAGTTACAGGAGAGGCTGTCTTTTTCCCATTGTATATTCATGCCTTCTTTATTATATATTAATTGACCATATATATGTAGGCTTATATCTGGGCTCTGTAGTTTGTTCCATTGATCTATGATCTGTGCTTGCCATTACCATACTGTATTGATTAGTGTAACTTTGTAGTATAGCATGAAGTCAGGGAGTATAATTCCCCCAGATTTGTTCCTCTTTCTCAGGCTTACTTTGGCTATTCTGGGTCTTTTGTAGTTCTGTATGAATTTTATGATTATTTGCTCTAGTTCATTGAAAAATTTCATTGGTATTTTGATAGGGATTGCATTGAATCTGTAAATTACTTTGGATAGGATGGCCATTTTGACAATATTAATTCTTCCTAACTATGAGCATTGGATAGATTTCCATTTACTTGTGCCTTCTTTAATTTATCTTATGAGTATCTTATAGTTTTCAGAGTACAGGTCTTTTACCACCTAGGTTAGGTTTATATCTATATATTTTATTCTTTTTGATGCAATTGTAAATGGAACTGTTTACCTAATTTCTGTTTCTATTAGTTCATTGTTATTATATGGCTGTGCAACAGATTTCTGTGTATTGATTTTGTATCCTGCAACTTTACTGAATTGAGTTATTCATTTTAATAGTTTTGGGGTGGATTCTTTAGGCCTTTTTATGTACAATATCATGTCATCTGCAAACATTTACAGTTTAACTTCTTCCTTACCAATTCCTTACTGAGGACTCTTTTTGTATATGATCTACTCTAGAGTATGTTCCGTGTACACTTGAGAAAAATGTGTATCCTGCTGCTTTTGGGTGGAATGTGCTGTAGATACCTGTTAAGGCCATCTGATCAAGTGTATTGTTCAGTGCCTGTATTTCCTTTTATTTTTTTTGTGTTGTCTGATTGCTGTGTCTAGTACTTCCAGTACTATGTCGAATAAAAGTGGGGCGTGTGGGCATCCTTGTCTTGTTCCTCATCTTAGAGGAAAAGCTTTCAGCTTTTCACTGTTAAGTGTGATGTTGGCTGTGGCTTTGTCATATATGGCCTTTATTATGTTGAGGTACTTGCTTTCTGTACTCATTTTGTTGAGAGGTTTTATCATTAGTTGTTGAATTTTGTCAAATGCTTTTTCAGCATCCATTGAGATGATCATGTATTTTTTACTGCAAATATTCCATCCTCTTCTACTTTTTGGAATACTTTAAGAAGGATGTGTCGCACGCCCCGTCCTCGCCGGCAAGAACTGCACGCAACAACAGCAGGATTCTTCTGCAGAAAGCTTTAATCTTCAGCTCTTTTGTGATACAATCATCAAGGGAAGGACCCAAAGGGAAAGACTGGGCTAGCTATATAGTTCTCATGCTCTAAGCTGATTGCACGCTGCTTGTGATGCTTTATTAGCATAGCTGCTATGATACACCAATTGGTTAGCAGGGGAAGGTCTAATTAGCATGTGGTATGCGGCCAGGAAATGGCGGGATTGTCCAGAAGTAGTCTTTGTTTTACCTACAACTTTTTCTCAAGCTGGGCGCCATTTTTTGGGTGCGGCAGGTACGGCTACCAACAGCTCCCCCTTTTTTGTTTTGTTGAAACTCGGGGCGGAACTTGTCAGCTGAGGTGGAGATAGAGGCCTGATCTCCAGAAACATTTGATGTCCTATTTTCGGAGAGGGGTTTGTGGACATCCACCCCCATGCAATCAGGCATGTCTCACAGAGGGGCCCATGACCTCTTGCAGTGCAGTGCCTCGCACCCTCTAGCTGACGGTGGGACCGCCCGGTACAACGGGCTTGGGCCTGTGCAGTGACCCTCTTGTACCGAGTTTCGTATGAGAAGCTTCGGGTAAGCGAACAGGTACCTTAGCCTGGTGCAATGCCACA
This sequence comes from Manis javanica, assembly GCF_040802235.1. Taxonomy (NCBI): domain Eukaryota; kingdom Metazoa; phylum Chordata; class Mammalia; order Pholidota; family Manidae; genus Manis; species Manis javanica. The sequence goes on from NC_133157.1 coordinate 190,034,111, forward strand.
AAGGCTCAGGGTGCAAGGGCTACCTCAAGCTAAAGCTGAGCTTCTTTGTTGAGCATATTGAGCCATACTTGGGGAGAGGCGCCAATATCTACCGCCATCAAGGCTTGAGCAAGGATCACTTTATCTTGCCTGTGTTGGGCACGAAGCCTGCATAACAACCAGAGTAGGAGCATGAGACCTCCAAGCATGAATACACCCATCCCAGCCATGCCCGCCCACTCTTTAACGTGGGAGAGAGCTCTGTGGAACCAGGAAGAGAGTCCTTTTGCTACGGAGATATCTAGCCGGGTGGAGTTGATATGGGTTATTTCTTGCCGTAGCTCTTCTAACGTTCCATCAAAGTCTTGGGACCAGTTCCCTGAAAGATATTGGGACAGGCTTCGTGACAGATTAGCTGCTCGCGTAAAGTTTTCATATTGTATGCTAGTAATGCAGAGAGCACGAAACTTTCGCTCACATCCCAATTGGGCTAACTGCCAGAGCACATCTAGTTGCTCTTCCACTAGATCTACCCGCTGATTGAGGACCATAATTCCTCCTTTCATCTTTCCATCAAGTGAGGATTGGCGGTCCAGAGCAGTGGCTACTGAATCCGCAAGATTATTCAATTCTGCAGCCGCTTTAACAGAGGTGTCCAAGGCTATGGCAGCTGCAGTGGCAGCCACTGCAGCCAGAGATATTAAGGCCACTATGGCAGCAGTGACACCAAAGTCACGTTTCTCACGAAACAAGGTCATGGAATCAGGTGAATCTACTGGGACAGGGACCCAGCGAGGAATGCGGGCCACTAAAGCATTGGAATGGACAGTTATATTCCAGCACTGAGACAAGAAACAAGTATCATTGGAGCAAGAGTCAAAACTGTTATTGGATAAGATAAATAGAAATGGGGGATACACGCATACCGGAGTAGGTGGATATTGGCCAGGGGCTGGTGCAACTCTTTGACATGAAATATTATAAGTAGTCTTATTCACCTGGTATACAGTCTTGCCATTTAAGGCTGGGCTTGTAGTTTCGTAGGTACAGGAACTATCAGACATCCCGATCCCTCCCCCTTGTAGGACAATAAAGGGAGAAAGGTCTGAACATGAACCATTAACTCCACACAGCAGCCATTTATCGAAGGGGTTCCTGCCTACATCTTGTTGGAACTCTCCTCCTTCTGCCACCCTTCTATAAACACTGCCGGAAATTTCCTCCATATCTGGGGACAAGGAAAATTTGTGTCCCTTATCTGCCCAGGTTGTAGCATGTGACTGGCAATCAGTCCAGGGCCATTGTTCTCCCTCATAATCTCCCACACAATGGGGAGCATATTTGGGTTGACGGGGATGGTAAGGGAAGAATATGTTGCTATAGTTAATCTGCTTAATAGGAGGTTTCATAAATGTACCATTAATCCAAAGGACCTTTAGGCTTACTACTGCATTAGTGTAGGTCTTATTATCACGAAAGGACTGACTAAATTCACCCGATTTCCTATCGCGGCTAAACCACCTGTACATATGCTGTTTAAGGGACAGGCAATTTGCGTGGTTACGAGTGGTGAAGCACAAAGATCCATGGGTTTCAAAGGTTCGGTTTTCTCCTAAAGAAGCTGCTAGGGAATCTAATGGCAAATAAGGCAGGTTCATGCTAGAGTTAGTAGTAAAAAAGCGTGGAAAAACTGCTGCATTATAGCGAACAGGCATGGGCTTAGGGAAGACTGACAATATTCCCCATCTCAGTACTCCCTGAGTCAGGATTCCCATCGACAAGATCAGGATCCACAGGCACAGAGACGCCATCTCCTTTGTTCAGGACTTTCCTGGTCAGGCGTTCCGGGATCCAGAAGGGGTTTTCTTCACCCTGGGGGAAAACACACACAGCTCCCCTGGATCTTATTATAATTGGATCCGGGCCTTTCCATTGGTTAGATAATACATCCTTCCATTTTACCAGTTCTTGTGGGTCTTTTGGCCACTGATTATGGCGGTCTGCCGCTGTACGGCCTTGAGTATCCAGGTTCAAAAAATTTATAGTGAAAAGTGCTAGGGCTATGGCAGTTTTTGGTGTGGGGGGTATATCTTCAATTCCCCCTTTTTGTTTAAGTAAATAGGATTTGAGCGTGCGGTTCGCGCGTTCCACAATCCCTTGACCCTGTGGGTTGTAGGGAAGGCCAGTGATATGTTTTATCCCCATGTGATGACAAAATTGAGCAAATTTTGTAGAGGTATAGGCTGGGCCATTGTCTGTTTTCAGAATCTGTGGTAACCCCCATGCGCTCCAAGCCTCAAGGCAGTGCTGGATGACATGGGAAGCTTTCTCTCCAGACAATGGGGAGGCAAATATGACTCCCGAACAAGTATCTACAGATACATGTACATATTTCAGCTTCCCAAAGGAAGAAATATGTGTTACGTCCATTTGCCAAACCTGTAAAGGCTTAATACCTCTAGGATTGATCCCAACATGAGGTGTGGGAAGAAAACTGCAGCAGTGTTGGCAGCTAAGAACAATGTTCCTAGCTTCGGCTCTGGTTATGCTAAACCGCTTGCGCAGCGTATCGGCAGTGACATGAAATTGTGAGTGGAATTTTGAAGCTGTGGCGACAGGATCTAGCAGAGGGAAAGCTATACTTCTGGTTGCAATGTCTGCTAAGTGATTGCCTTGGGTCATAGGCCCGGGAAGGCCTGAATGTGCTCTAATGTGAGTCATATATAAAGGAGAACGTCTAAGGAGTAATTGTGATTGTATTTGTTTGAACAGGGTAGCTACTGAACTAGATGCTTTGATCAGTCCTGCTACTTCTAGGGAATTAACTGCATTAACAACATAACTAGAGTCTGACACAATATTTAAAGGTTCATGAAAGGTTTGTAGTACTTCTAAAACTATATGACATTCTACTATCTGTGGAGTATTGGGTGTATAGTTTTTCGTTACAACTTCGCCATCATGGACATAGGCGCCTGTACCTGTCTTGGACCCATCTGTGTAGACTGTCTTTCCATGTGGTAGCGGGGTTAAGCTAGTGACTCGAGGGAACACCAGGGGATGATTTCTAGCAAAATTGATGAGGGGATATTTTGGGAAATGATTATCAAAGGTTCCTGAGAAGCTATAAGCGAGTATGGCCCAATCATCATTCATAGCACATAATATTTGTATCTGCTCCATATTGTAAGAGGTTATGATTGTTGCTGGAGCTTTCCCAAAATATGTAAATGAGTTTTTTACTCCCCTTAGAGCGAGATTGGCTATGGCAGCTGGGTAGTATTCTATCGTTCTAGCCTGAGAGGCTTGGGGATGGATCCAGAGCAGTGGCCCTCGTTGCCACAAAACTGCAGTTGGCAGTCCCGGAGTAGGAAGGATGCATAATTCAAAGGGTTCATTTAATTGTATCCTATTCAATTGTGCTGTCATTAAGGCCTGTTCTACCTTATGGATAGCTTGCACTGCCTCAGGTGTAAGGGAGCGTGGAGATGTTAGTTGTGAGTCTCCTTCTAGGATTTTAAACAGTGGTTTCAAGTCAGTGGTAGGTACCCTTAAAAATGGCCGTAACCAATTAATGTCTCCTAGGAGTTTCTGGAAATCATTCAAAGTTCGCAGCTGATCATGTCTTATCTTAAGCTTTTGGGGGCAAATTACATCTGTATAAATGGTGGCTCCTAAGAATTTGCTAACACTAGATTTTTGAACTTTCTCACTGGCTATATTCAGTCCCCAAGTCTCTAGGGATTTAGTGAGCTTCACATAGGCCTCTTCTACTTCTGCTGATTGTGGGGAGCAGAGAAGGATATCATCCATATAGTGAATAATCTTCAATTTGGGGTAGTTTTCGCGAATTGGTGCTAGCGCTTGCTGAACATACAGTTGACATATGGTGGGGCTATTTGCCATCCCTTGAGGGAGGACTTTCCACTGAAATCTGGCGTCTGGTTGCTCATGGTTAATAGCTGGCAGGGTGAATGCAAACCTTTCTTTATCTTTGGTGTTTAGGCGTATGGAAAAGAAACAATCTTTGATGTCTATTATGATTACTTTCCATTCTTTGGGTAGAGCAGAGAGAAGTGGCAGTCCTCGCTGGACAGGTCCAAACAGCCTCATTTGAGCATTTACTGCTCTCAAGTCATGAAGCAATCTTCATGATCCTGACCTTTTTCTGATTATAAATATGGGCGTATTCCATGGAGACACAGAGGGTTCTAAATGTCCTAATTGGAGCTGTTCTTGTACTAAATGGTGAGCTGCTTTTAATTTCTCAGAGGATAGGGGCCACTGAGGAACCCATACGGCCTCCTCTGTGAGCCAAGGTATGGGCATGGCGTCTTCAATGGCCCCTAGGAAAAACCCAGGCCATGACGGTCATTTTTTACTTTGGGAAGGATAGGCTCTATGCGTCCCTGTTGGTGTTTCCCTAGTCCTTTACCAGGAATATATCCCATATCCATCATCATGCCTTGGGCAGGGGTGGAGTACTCATTAATAAGTTTAAGGCCTAGGCCCTGCATGACATCTCTCCCCCACAAATTGACTGGTAGTGGGAGCACATAAGGGGTAACTGTACCTTTTTGCCCTTCAGGCGCCTGCCATCTCAATGGTTTGGCACTAATGGCAGGACTAGACTCATATCCTAAACCTTGTAGAGAGTGTGAGGACTGGGTTACAGGCCATTTGGAGGGCCACCAGTTTGCAGAGATAATACTTTTATCTGCTCCAGTGTCTAGGATCCCTTCAAAGCTCTTTTCTTCTATTTTGAGGGTCAATTTTGGTCTGTCTGCCAAATCTAATACTATAAAGGCTGAGTTATAATTAGAGGAACCAAAGCCCTTTTCTCCTCTCTCCGTGGTGGTAGCTGGATAATTGGCATGGAGACTAGGCAACACTAAGAGTTGGGCTACGCGGTCTCCTGGGGATATAGGGTAGATTCCCCTGGGGGCTGAACACATGATTTTTACCTGTCCTTCATAGTCTTGATCAATAACCCCGGGGTGGACTACAAGGCCTTTCAAGGTAGCAGAAGAGCGCCCCAAGAGCAACCCTACTGTATCTGGTGGTAAGGGGCCTTTAAAGTCTGAGGGGATGGGTTGAACTCCCATCTGTGGAGTTAACACTATTCTGGTGGTGGCACGGATGTCCAATCCCGCGGAACCTGGAGTGGCTCTCCTTGGGGGGCTGTGCTGCTCCTGAAGGACACTGGTGTGCTGGCTGCCCCATATATTTGCGGGCCCTGGCGGCGGGGGCCCCTCTGGGAGTTTTTTGGCGACTCTAAGGGTTTCCCTTCTATGTCTTTAACAGATCGGCATTCCTTAGCCCAATGTCTGCCTTTCTTACATCTCGGGCACATTCCAGGGGTTTTCTGGGCCGTCTGTTCGAAATTTGGGCTTCTACAGTCTCTCTTCATGTGACCTAGTTGTCCACATTGAAAACACTTAACATTCTTATTAAGGGTTTTTGCTTGTCTATGACTCTGTAATATAGCGGCAGCTAGGCCTGCATTGGTGAGGGGCCCTCCTACCTCCCTGCAAGCTTTCAACCAAGCAGACAATCCTTTCTGCTTCCAGGGGGTAATTGCCTGTCTACATTCTCTGGTGCACTGTTCAAACACTAGTTGTTGGACAAGGGGCATGGCCTGTTCTTGATCTCCAAACACTCGGCCTGCAGCTTCCATCATGCGAGCGACGAAGTCTGAAAATGGCTCGCTTGGTCCCTGAATTATTTTTGTTAAATTACCTGACACTTGTCCTTTATTAGTGAGGGCCTTCCACGCCTTAGTAGCACACGCATTTATCTGTGTGTACAATGGCACAGGAAAAGCGATCTGGTTGGCTACCCACTGTCCCTGGCCTGTCAACATATCATAGGACCAATGACACGCGGGTTCCCCCGCAGCAGCGTTATCACGCGCCTGGGTCATGCTTATATCATGCCATAGTGCCTTCCACTCTATATACTGTCCCATGCTAGAAAGACAAGCTTTTGCTACATATTGCCAGTCTGAGGGTGTCATAGCTGATTCTGCCAGCCTTTCAATCTGCGCTAGGGTGTAATTAGCACTGACTCCATAGGTCCGAACAGCCTCTGCGAGGTCTTTAACCTCTTTATGGGTAAGGGGTTGATGGGCACGTGCTCCATTGTCTTCGATTACGGGGAACATCCGTCTAATTGCCCTTAAATCCTCTGGAGCACAGAAGGAATGTGCGCCGTTCGCATAGGGCGGCGGGGCTAAGGGCGATGAGGAGCGTCTCACTTTCATTTTCCCTTTAGTTTGTGTCTCCGTTTTGCTGACATCTGTACTTTTGCACTTAGCAGTTCTAGAGACTCTGGTCTCTTTCTCCTCTTCCGGGGACATTAATTCATCCTCTGACTCCCCATTGGAAAGTTGGAGTTCCCTCAACTCTTTCCAGGGGTATTTGCTATTTTCTCCAAGGCGGTCGTCACCTGCTTCTCGGGGCTCTTTCGCTTTTGCCCTAGACGGGCTCCCTCCCTCACTCTGGGGATTTTTAACTTTTGTTTTAGCGGTCCTCTTTCGGCCGCGAGCCAGCTCTGTCTCCCGTTCCGTTTCTTACATACTTTCTTGGATGTCGGATAAAGCTCTCTGACCTGCTTTTATCACCTTTTCACATTTCTCATCTTGTAGGCAAGCTCTAATCAGTTTCCATAGCGGTCTAGTGCCTCCTCTCAATTGTCCCTCTTCTTCTTCTCGATCGAGATCTTTCCCTAACTTGTCCCAGCTCGGGATGGAGAGGGACCCTGAACAGATAAACCAAGGGGCAACTCGGTCTACTTCTTTTACAAAGGAGCCTAAAACTTTGGTGGAAACTTTCAAATTCCTTTCCTTGAGAACTGCCTGTAAGGCTGAAACTAATGATGGTGCATTCCCCATGGTGTCTCTTTATCTACAGAGAACCATCAGCCGCCACCCTTAAAAGCGCGTCTCTCGGAACTTACCTCTCCGGGCTTTCTTCCGTCCTGCAGTTCTGAATCCTCTCCAGATGTCTGAAGGGTCCTCCCTGTGCCGGTGATATTCTGATTCCCGGGTTTCGGCACCACCTGTCGCGCACCCCGTCCTCGCCGGCAAGAACTGCACGCAACAGCAGCAGGATTCTTCTGCAGAAAGCTTTAATCTTCAGCTCTTTTGTGATACAATCATCAAGGGAAGGACCCAAAGGGAAAGACTGGGCTAGCTATATAGTTCTCATGCTCTAAGCTGATTGCACGCTGCTTGTGATGCTTTATTAGCATAGCTGCTATGATACACCAATTGGTTAGCAGGGGAAGGTCTAATTAGCATGTGGTATGCGGCCAGGAAATGGCGGGATTGTCCAGAAGTAGTCTTTGTTTTACCTACAACTTTTTCTCAAGCTGGGCGCCATTTTTTGGGTGCGGCAGGTACGGCTACCAACAAGGATGAGTATTAGTTCTGTAAATGTTTGGTAAAATTTGTCTGTGAAGCCATCTGGCTCTGGATTTTGTTTGTTGGCAGTTTTTTGATTGCCAATTCAATTTCATTGCTGGTAATTCATCTCTTCAGATTTTCTGTTTTTTCCAGGGTCAAACTTGGAAGGTTGTATTTTTCTAGGAATTTGTCCATTTCTTCTAGGTTGTCCAGTTTATTGGCATATAATTTTTCATAGTATTCTCCAGTAGTTCTTTGTACTTATGTGTTATCCATTGTGACTATTCCTTCATTTCTGAATTTGTTTATTTGTGTTCTCTTTTTTTCTTGAAAATTCTGGCTAGGGTTTTGTCGATTTGGTTTATTTTCTCAAAGAACCAGCTTTTGATTTTGTTGATTTTTTTCTATTGTTTTACTCTTCTATATTTTATTTCTGCTCTGATCTTTATTATGTCCCTCATTCTAACTTTGGGTTTCATTTGTTCTTGTTTTTCTAGTTTCTCTAATTGTGAGTTTAAACTGATAATTTGGGATTTTTCTTGCTTCTTGAGGTAGGCCTATATTGCTATTTACTTCACTCTTAGAACAGCTTTTGCAATGTCCTACAAAATTTGGACTGTTGAATTTTTGTTTCCATTTGTCTTCATGTATTGCTTGATTTCTGTTTTAATTTGTTCATTGATCCATTGATTATTTAGAAAAATGTTGTTTAGCCTCCATATGTTTATAGGCTTTTTTATTTTCTTTGTGTAATTTATTTCTAGTTTCACACCATTGTGGTCTGAGAGACTGCTTGATACAATTTCAATCTTTTTAAAATTTTGAGGCTCATTTTATGGCCTCGTATGTGATCTATTCTGGAGTATGTTCCACGTACACTTGAGAAAAATGTGTATCCTGCTGCTTTTGGGTGGAATGTGCTATAGATATCTGTTAAGGCCATCTGATCTAATGTATTGTTCAGTGCCTCTGTTTCCTTATTTATTTTCTTTCTGGTTGATCTGTCTAATTGATGTGAGTGGTGTGTTAAATTCTCCTAAAATGAATGTGTTGCAATGTTTTCTCCCCTTAATTCTGTTATTATTTGTTTTTCATATTTAGGTGCTCCTATGTGGGTGCATAGATATTTATAATGGTTATATCCTCTTGTTGGACTGACCCCTTTATTATTACATAATGTCCATCTTTGTCTCTTGGTACTTTCTTTGTTTTGAAATCAATTTTGTCTGATATAAGTACTGCTGCTTCTGTTTTTTCTCCTATTATTTGCATGAAATATCTTTTTTGTCCCTTCCATTTGGTCCTTGAACATCTTTGGGTCTAAAATGAGTCTCATGTAGGCAGCATATAGATTCTGCCACTCTGTATCTTTTGATTGGTACATTAAGTCCATTTACTTTTAAGGTAATTATTGATGGTATGTACTTATTACCATTTTATTCATTGTTTTCTGGTTGTTTTTATAGCTCCTCTCTGTTGCTTTCTTCCTTTCTTATGCTCTTCTCTTTTTATTTGATAGTTATCTTTAGTGTTGTGGTTCTATTTCTCCTTTTTAAATTTTTGTGTATCTCTTACAGGTTTTAGATTTATGGTTATTGTAAGGATAGCTTCCTGACTATATAACAGTCTGTATCAAGTTGCTTTATTTCAAACACAATCTAAAAATACTTCTTTATTCTTCTTTCTTCCCCACACTTTATGTATTAGATGTCATAATCTGTACTTTTTGTGTATCCCTTGACTGATTTTGTGTATAATTAGTTTTACTACTTTTGTTTTGTTTTAATTTTGTACTTGCTTGGTAAGTAATTGGTCTAATACCTTATTTTCACTGGTGAAAGCTATTTAGCCTTAGGAACATTTCCATCTACAGCAATCCCTTTAACATATCTTGTCCATTACTTCTTTTGCTTTGGGCTAATATTTATTCTCATGAAAAATATTATTGCTGGTGGTCTTTATTGAAGACTAGTCAGTGAATGTCATCCTAAGTCAGGAAAATATGTGCACATGGTTAATGTGAAATATATATTAATTTCTTCCCCTTCTGTGGGTCAAACCTTTGTGTACCATGGATTTTGCTTTTTTATTCTATATTGTCAGCAGTAGAATAAAAAAATATATTCTGCTCTGTATGCCTATGGGATTTTTTTCCCCAAAAAAACTTATATGATACTTTGCTTCAACTGAATAGGAAACATAAAAGCATACAAGGATCCTATCCTATCCCTGTCTCTAAAAATGCTGCTGCCCTTGATCAACTGAGTGCCTGGTAAGAATTGTGAAGAAGTTTCACAATTTTATCTCCTCTTCCTTGATTCTTGAATAAAGTAGAATCTTATTCTACTTTTCATGCTGGGGTCGAAATAAAAACCAGGGTATAACTAGTTATGTCTGTAATGAGTTGAAGCAATATCTGGGTTTCATCTTTTGCAATACCTTTGAAGTTGAATAGGAGAATATGTGATAGAAAAAGAATTGTTCTTTGCCTAAAACTCTGACCATCTTGTCACTGTCTCAGCAGTGACTTGCAATTTCAAATTATTGTCTGAATAATAAAGTGGTATTTTTGTTGCATGTGACACTGAGAAATGAATGCTAAATATGTATTCACAGAGCTTTTATTTGCTTACGGTGACAAAACCCAATCACCCAGGAATCATAATTACCTACTAGTGTCCAGCTGCTAGCTGTAGCAAGCTATGGATTTTTGTGATACAAAGTATCATTGTATATGGACTACTTAAATGAGCTTCTGAGAAATTACCAAAGTGATAAAATAAGTACAGTCATCAAGGAAGAACACAGTATATATAGTATATATGAAGTGCTATTTAAGATGTCAGTTTTTAGCCTGCATATTTAAAAGTCTCTATAAAGAAGATGTCATATTTAAATGATGGAGATTTTTCCTTCTAGCAAAAAATCTCTGCAGGTGAATTGTCATTTTTAAGTGATAGAAAGTATATAGTGTTTCCTTCTTAGTAAATGCAGAATGAAACATTTGAATGTGCAACAAAATTGCTATACCATCTAAAATTCTGTTCTTAGCACTAGTGGTCTGTCAGTGAATAAGGCAGGCAAGTTTCCAACTCTCACATCATTAATAAAGGGGTTAGAGACCATAGATAATTCCCAAGCAACTAAATCAAAGATAAATGGTTCAAAGAAAATACAAATAAAATAAGGTGATTGGGGGAGTTGGCAACTTAAGGTTAGGTGATCAAGAAAGGGCTTTCTGTAAAATGACTTTGAGTTGAGATCTGGATGACATGGAACCAGACATGCAGATTTACAGGGAAGGTGCATTTCAAGCAGAGAGAACTTCTGGTGCAGAAGCTTTCAAACTCATACAGTCTCTAGAAACAAAAGGAGATGGTAAGTGTTTGAAGTCTGTTCTTAGTGAAGATGAGAGGACATTGGAAAAACTGACGATTTAAATTATGTTTTTAAAAGAGCACTTTGTTCTTTGTGTGAAAAATGGATTTAGTGAGAGGAAAAAGTAGAAGCAATAGGAGGAAGCCACTGTAGTGTCCAAAGAAGGAGTAATGGTGGGTCAGTTTAGTACAATAGACAATATCCTCCAAATTCCCCTTGCTCTGAAATGTCTCCTACTTCTGCAAAATAAAAATTTTATCCATTTAAAGCCCTTCTGCTTCAATGCAAAAAAGGGAAGCTTTGCATATTTCTTCCACAGCGATTTCTCATCTCAAAGCTTGAGATTCTCAGTACCCTTTTCTCTGATGGAATTCTTTTGAGCCGTCCAAGTCATTTTGATCAAATTGCATACATGTAGAATATTATTAAGCTCCAATATAACTCCATAGACACAGAGATTAACTTAAACTCAGGAAACTTCAACTGCCAGGAGGTTAAGACTATATTTAAACTTCATAATCAACAGTACTTTGAGGCCGAGCTATGACTTGCAAGATATGATTTACTGACCAATAACAAAGACTGCATCAAGCTGCACTATCATATCATTCTAAAAATGTTTCCTTATAAAAGATTCCTCGGCACTGAAGCATCACTTTTACAAGGCTGTGCTTTGGGAAACCAATTTGGGGAAACTGGCAATGCTGTCCAGCTTTATTGGTGTGCAACCTGTGCAGCTGCACAGTTGCCTATGCTTAGAAGGACTCCACACTTGGTTTAATACTCTGCTATAACTGTCTTGACTCCTTTATAGTATTTTTAACAAGCAGTCTTGCATTTTCATTTGGTATAGGGCCCCACAAATTATGTAGCCAGTCCTGAGTACAAGAATTGAAAAATTTATATTTCTGTCCTTCTGCTAAAAGGCATAAAGAGGTAAAGGCAGGAGTGGTGCCAGTTAGAATAAAGAGATTCTCAGCAAAGTCAAGTCATTGCTTATAGAATTTTGAGATCAGCTAGGCCAGTGGTTCTCAAGTGCCTGTATGCAGTCCCATGCCTACCTGATTTTTACCTGTCCATGGAAAAATAAGAATATGAATGATGCCCTGTTTTCTTTTAAAAGCTAAAGTTACTCAACTCAAAGCTCTGCTTTTTATTCTGCATTAGATTCATTTTGCCATTTTAGTCTAATATCTTTTTTTGTTTTGTTGGTAACATTTTGGTAATAGTTTTTTCTTTGTTTTCAAAATACTTTTGTAAATAAAACTTTGCTACCTCATTTCAGCCCAATGCTTCTTGACCAAAAAAAAAATACTTCCAGCCCATCTCTGCCTTTTGTTTTACTTTTACCTCTTTTTTCTAATCCCAATCTCATTTTTCTCTTATTCTAATTATTCTCAATAGTAATGACTCATAGTTCACAAATACTTGAACCTAATATATTACAACTGAGTAAAAGATAGTCAGAAATAAATTCACATGAATATTATATCTTCTTGTAAGCAAATTCAAAGTTGAAGAGGGATAACCCTTTTGTAACCAGAGTATTTATCATCTCTGTCAATTTTGTTTTATAAATCCATCCACTTTTATATCCTGAAAAATAGCAACCACTTACTTTTAATTTGAAGCACTTAGCTTCATGTACTGAATTCAATAAGTCTTCAATGAATATATGGAAAGTAATTGAAAAAATATATAAATTACTTTTATCTAGAAATGTCCCTGAAATGAAGGAGTGCCTCCATTTTTCACTACTTTGGCTGTTACCACCCTTCCTCAGCCAGAGAGCAATGACCTTAAGAAATGGGCATTACATCTGTAACAGGAAGTTAAGATGCTCTTTCTGTTTCAGCTGGAACTGAGAAGGCACTCGTTACTCCTATATTTCAATATGAGGTGTGAGGCCACCAAATCAAAATTTGAAAAGCTGATCATCAGGAAGTGATTTTGTGACTCTTAACTAACCACCCACCTCCACCAAATTTAGCAGTTTGGAGATTAGAGCAGGATTTTGAGAGAGAACTGCTGGTGTTCTGGGAATTCTGTCCTATCCTAATCCCCCCAAAAGGGGTGAGGGATGCTTTTACCTTACCTCAAATCTAGGTATGGAACTTCACTGGGGTAATTCAGAGACCCTGGGGGGAACAATGGGTTAGACTTTGGCTCAACCCTGAGAAACCAAACAAAGTGGGGACTGTAGCTGCCTGGAGAATCTGACAAGGCACTAACAGAGCCGCTACAGCATGGGCACGCCAGAACCTACAGGGCCAAAGACGCTTGCTTCTTATTGGCAACAGGTGGCTCTGCAGAAGAGACTGGCCAGGTCTGAAGGAGTCTTCTATCTTGTCTATGAGGCTTTCCTGGGAAAGGGAGGTAACCCCAGCAGAAAGACCGTGATGGCATACATGGAGGCTGGAGAAGGAGCTGTTAGTGGGAAGAGTTGCATTCACCCAAAAAGGAGATGACAGATGAGGGCTCTCCAGTGAACAGTGGACTCCAGAGAACCCGTAAAACGTCCCATCTGGCAAAAGAAAGAGTCGGACACACCGAGCAGAATGCCACGTGCTGATGCCAGCAAGTAAGATCCCTGGAATCTGGTGCACTGCTTTGCACATGGAAAGAAAGATAGTTGGTGAACACAAGTATCATGGGATGATTATCAGCATTGTACAGATGAGAATGACAAGGCTCAAATGAAATGTCTAATGTGAGGTTTTATTCCTAATAATGGCAGAATTCAGTCCAGGACGCTGGTCTAAGGAGGATCTCGGAACAGCACTCTACTGCCATTAGCATATTTGTGACATAAAGCAACAAAGTTCTTATAAGAAAGCTTCAAGGCAGTCCTTCCTGTGGCATTTATATAAGCTAGGATTTTCAATTTATTCTTAGGTGAAGTCAGGCTTCAATAGTGGCTACATTAAATGTAACCTGTGTTATCCTGCCTGACAGGGTACAAGGCACTGGTGGTTCAACTATGAATAAGACTATCCATGACCTCAAATATCTTATGGTATACAAATGAAAGGCAGTTATTTTTCATTTGCTTAACGTATAGAGTTCAAGAAATATAATTAGTTCTATTACTGCCACTGTAAACAGTTAAATGGTTGAATTTGGGTTCCCTACAGACTTAAAAATCCTTTAACCTACAATTAAATATTGATTCCTACTTTTGATCACCATCAGATTTTATTTCTGTTTTTGAATAAGGATTGACTGAACATACTGTTCTAAATAAGTTTTGTAGGAATTTCTATCGAGTCCATAGTGAGATTAGAAATGAACATATATATGGATATTTTTACCACTGCCTTTTTTTGTCCTGGCTTTCATGATGTATAACATAACATCTTGCTTCTCTGCATTCAATTCCACTTGGCTTTTCTCCTAATGTAATTTACCACCTGAAGAAGTATGAGGCCTGGAAAAGGCAGGAGTGAAATGCCATTAGCACAATGCTAGTATACCAGCACATTTTTAAAGGGGTCTTCTTGTCCTAGCCTATTCCTTAGACCATGTATTCAACCATACTTGGCAGCTTTCAGAACTGGTTCAGGTCATCAGCTGATGGAGACAGGAGACAGCTCTCTTTTCATATAATTGTTATGAACCAAAGAAATATGATAGTGATTTCCTGAGAAAGATTTGGGACATTGTGACTGGCTCAAACTAAGAATGAAAGAAGATGAAGGAAATAAGCATAAGCTCATGCCCTGTAGGTCTTCTGTATAAAGGCATATGTGGGGTCTATGTGGAGGGATCATTCATTCATTCATTCATTCATTTACATAGTAAATATTGTTGGTGTGCACATAATGTGCAAGGTTCTCTGTTAGGTGCATAAAGGAATTATGCTTCCACTCCCACCCACAGTGAATAGTGAAATGAGAAAAACAGAACAAAATGAAAAGGAACAAATATATTAGATTTTGTGATAAATACTGTGAGAAGCAGACAGTCAGAGTGCTAAAGAATAACTTGGGATTGATTTGAGGTAGGGGAAATGAAATGAGAGACTCCCTACTTAGAATCAGGGGGATGGTTTTTTTGAGAAGGCTTAAAAAATGATAAGAAACCAGTAACTCGAAGAGCATTCCAGCTAGAAGGACCAACATATACAGAGGCTCTGAGGATGGAAAAAGCTTGACATGTTTTGGAACCTTGAAGATACTAAGGTGACTAGAGAATGAACAGGAAGAGCAGCCCAGGGTGAAGAGCAGCCCAAGATGAAGACGAAGGGAGAGACATGCAGGGCCACGTGGACCTTGGAAGGAAGTTAAGAATTTATCCAACCAACAGAGGGAAGCCATTCAATTATTTGAAGGAGCACAACCTATTTCCTTTATGCTTAAAAATTCTTGTTATGGCTGCTGTAAGAATAGATACTAGGAGAGGACTGTCTAACTGGGAGCCCAACGTGGAGGGCTGGTGATAGTACAGAGGAGTGAGGGCTAGGGAGGTGGAGGTGGAAGTGGAGAGAACTGGAGGACTTAAGATATAATCTGAAGGCACAATAGAGAGACTCTGTTGAAGAATTAGAAGTGAAGAGTATTGCAAAGGAAGGGATCAAATATAACTTCCAAGTTTCTGGCTTGAGTAACTGTTTGGGTGGTGGTGCCATTTACAAAGAGAAGACAGAAAGGAAGATTAGGGGTGAATTTGGGAATCAAGAATTTGCTTACAGACATGTTAAATGTGCCACAGGTCATAGAGAATGTCAATTAGCTACTTGTGTATTTAAGTTTGCAGTACTGGGGAAAGTTTGGGTTTTGGGTAAAAATATGGGAGTTTCCAGCATATAAATATTTCATCCCAAGGGAATGATGAGAACATCTAGGGAGATAGTGAAAATAGAGCACAGGGGGGCCAACTCCATTAGGCCCCTAGCTATCCCAAAATTTAGGGTTGAATAGCAAAAAAAAAAGACTCATCAAGGCATAGTGAAAAAAAATAATATTAGAAGAATTGTTTGTCAGATAATCTAAGCTGAATGATTTAGGATAGAGAGTCCTTTTAAAAAAAGGGCATTTGTATGTACCAGTATGTATCATGCTGAATATTTATATGGATGATGTTGTATTATTTTTTCGATAACCTTTTGAGGTAAGTACTATTACTAAACCAACTTTAGGAAACTATAGAAAGATTAGGTAATGTGCCCAAGATCCTGTAAGGAGCCAGACTTGGTGCCCAGGCCTTCTGACTCCAGAGCCATGGCCTTAGCCTGTGCTCTCCACCTCCACAAGTGCATCTTAAAAGATTCACACAAAATCCAAAAAGTCACTTTTCAGTTTGACTACATGATTGAAAACCTAGGTGAGTTGTTTTGTGAAAGTGGTAAACGCAAAGCAGGACTGTGGAGTGTTGCCCAGTGAGTGGGAGATGCAGCAGTGTGCTGTGTGGAAGGGCGATCACGAAATGGGGTGGCAGCCTTTGGGAGAAAAGGACTTGGAGAGACAGGAGATAGTAGCAACTGGTTGAATTCTGGTGGGAATGGGTTGGTGAAAAGGGAGACGTTAATGGCCAAGATGAGAAGTGATAACCTAGGAGTAAAGCCTTGAGAAAGTGATGCATTTTCTCCCTTCCCTACATCCCTTCCTTTGTGCATAAAATAGAAATGTCCTTGTTTTCTGAAGGATTTAGAAGAGAGCCTGGACTCTATGCCTCTGCAAAGGAAATAGAATCATTTCTCGGTCTGTGCAAAGGACTGTGGATCTGTGCCCCAGCCTCCTCTGCCTTGTGTCCTGGGACTGGGTGCCCACAGCATGTACACGGTGCTCTGTGAATTCCTTCACACCGTCCCTGGAGGAGCCTCACCAGGGCACTGCTTCTCCAGGTTGCCAGCTTGTGAAGGGGTCCCTGAGTCCTGTGCCTATTCCTCAGTTGGTTTAGGACTCACAGAGGGAAGAAAGTGGTTAGTATACTAGAACCTCAAATATAGAGAGAGGATGCAGTTGGATTTAGAGAACATGTGGAGAGATTGGCATAAGAGGACCAGACCCACATTCTCTTCTGTAATAGGAAAAAAAGGTTTAAAATAAAAGGGAAAGATAAATGTACATTTACTGAATTGCTATTGAAAAGAAGACATTGTTTTAATGCAATTTTAGTTATTATATAATATGTTTATCTGAAGAAAGTCTAAAATGCACCTTCACTGTACTGCAGGCACTACATAGCCTTCATGTATTAAACCACTGTCATCTAAATAGAAGAAAACAAGAACAGGTTCCCCGTGAATCTCCAGCTGGGGAAGAGGACATGGTATATGCCCTATTTATGGTAGCTAATCAGAATCTAAATAGGGCACTTAAGGATTTTTTTATATTCATCAATAGGACGATTTAAAGAGATAAAAACGCAAATGGATCAACTCCATCAAGTTCCTGGGTTAACATGTAAATAAAAGACCTATGTATTTCTAAAGCTTCATTTCCTGTTTCTCATTTCTTCATTTGGGGAAATTAAGATGCGGGATTGTGGTGCTACATTGGCATTTTAACTACGAACTACTGGGCTTTGGCCCAGATTTATATTACCTATAGACACTATCTTGATTAAGTTTGGAGCCTCCTTATGTTGTGCATAACCAAAACTACATTTTAATCAGCTAGTCCGTATGCTTTATACGGATAGTTTGTAATAGGCCCTGTTAAAAATAGATTCCTTTAATCAGCAATGTTGGATAGAAGCCTAAGTTTTAAAATAGTCTTATTTATTCTGATTCCTTCTCCCTAAAAGGAATAAACAGAATGCAGTCTCTGTGGCAGTAGCATGTTACAAATAATTTCATCAACAGTAATAAAATTAAATTTCATCTCTGTGAGTTATTGCAGAAAGACTATTTAACATTTACAAGAATCTGACTTCCAAATCCTTCAAGCCCTAATCTTTGAATTTGCATAATGTGTTTCTGCTTTCCAGATTTGCCAGTTGAAAGGCTTTGCAGTTCCAAGGCAAAAACTGAAATAAATTGGACATTTTTGTAATTTCAAAGTGAATGCTTGCAATATAGTGGTATAATTGGAAACCACATGAAAGGGGGGAACTCTTAATGTTACTACTACTCAATGTTTGAAACACTAAGTTTCAAACTTCATAATAGACAGATAATATGCAAAATTGTTCATGAGTGCTTTGAAATATAAAGTAGATATTTCTAATCAATAAAATTAAAGTGTTTCATCTTTAGGTTGTTTAAAAGCAGTAGATCCTGAACCAAACCCAGAGGTTTGATATTAAAGTCCTTTTTCTTTTCTCCATGCCACCACTGAAATTTTTTACATATGGATGTCAATTTATCAAAGCTACAGGAATTACAAAACTAAATTTAGTGAATAAAGAATTGAAATATTGTTCAGATTGATCATAACATTGATAATAGGGATGAAACAGTTTCCTTTTTCTAAGCCCAAAAACACATTCCCAAAATGGGGTGAAAGGAAGGCTGAGTTATATGAATGTATTAAATTGATCATTACATCTGCTACCAAACTGTCCAAAGTCTTACCCTTTTGGTTTATTTTCCTGGGTTGTTATATGTGAACTTGTTTGCATTTCTGCATTATTTCTCTCATGGTGAAACTATTTGTTCATTCAACAGTTTATTTATCAATTGCCTATCTTATGCCAAGAACTCTTAAATTCCTAACTTAATCTTAACTAAATCCTAGCACTAGACTGGTGAACAGACTAAAATTGCTGTGAATGCAGGAATTAAGTTGATGTGGTGCTGAAGACTACTAATACAAAATGCCTCTTGCGTCCTTTTTTTGTGTGGGCTGGTGTAAGCATAAGGATATAAATAAACCAGCTGGCAAACTTTGAGGACTTGATGTCTTTTTCATGAAAGGTCAGTAAGAAATGTTCACCTTTATATTAGGCTTTATTAAACCCTGGGAAGGCAGATTTATCTGAAATTTAATTTATAGATTTTTAGCATGCAGTTAGGGTTAACAGCAATGAATTCATGCATATTTCTATACAATTCATATTATGTACATTGGTCTTGCCCTTCATGGATATGAATTCAATTGCATTTAACAAGAGACTTTCTAGCAAACCATTCCTACATGTCATTGCACCTATGGCTTAATCCTTGAATTTTCTGTTCTCTGAATTTCCAAGGTAGGAAAGAATAAATTTCTTATGGTGAATACAGGGCTAGAAGCATGTCTTTTTATAACAAGGTATCTAGTTTTGGTGTTCTATTAATTGTTCCAATACCAATTTGCACCCACCAAAGGATACTTTTGTTGAAATGTTTTGCCTTGGTTTGGAATTGAAAAGATTAGTGTGTAATTCCTGATTCCACATTAATGATGTCTCAGTCTGTCTCAATCCTGGTGTTTGGGAGCACAAAGAATAGTACGACCACACCAGCTACAGAGCAGGCTATAACTGGCATATTTTATATATTAATGGATTGTTTTTTTGTTTTAATCCCTGTTTCCAATCTGTCATTTCTTCTAGTTGGGCTACTGAATATGCTGGTTTTTTGCTGAATCTGTGGTTTGTTTTTAGCTGCTGTTTTTTAGTCAGACTGTACAGAAGGGATAGCAAAAGCCCTTAATTTCGCAGTGGGGAAAGTTTTTAGCATTTGCTCTCATAAGCTCTTTTTGAGTGAACTGGGATTTTTGCAGCAGCCACAGTATCCAACTTTGAAAAATCTGCATTCTCAGCAGCTTTACTATTTAAAAAAAATATATTCTTACATTAGCTCTTTTAGGAAACAAGGAGACAGCTTTGCTAACACTATAGAGTTGCACAAACCACAGATGGTCTTCCTGCCAGAAATTGCTGGAAAGGACTACAAGTGTTGAGTCTTTGGGGCATAGCCATTCACATGCATCCATGTATACAAGTGTATATGTATATTTTGTAAGTATACAATAAATATATGGGGCAGAGAGTGAATTTGCATAGCTACTACTGGTAAAGGAGATTTCTGGGGGAATTTTTCAAAGTACTTTCCTATGAGTTAACACATTTTATGCTCACAATAACTTTCTTGGGTAAAGTAGGCAGGAAGCATGAATACCACCATTATAACTAAGAAAATAGAGGCCTAGAAAGTCTAGGTTCTCTCCGCAAGTTACAGGGCTGGTATGTGTCAGAGCTGAAATTTACCTCTTAATTCAAAAGTGTGGCCTTTTGGTTAAAATGTCCTGGCCCCTATCACTGTTAGCCCTGTTATTTTCTTGAAACCTCAGATGACCCCTCTACAGATAGGGAATATAATACCCACCTTGTAGGTTTGTTGTGAACAATAAATGAAATAAAGTATGTATAGCATGTAGCCTCTACCCTGTAAGTTATAAATACTAAATGATTATTCATGTTTACTTGTGTTTTTGTTTAAAGCTAAAATTTATATACTTTTTTATGAGCCAAGTATTCTAAGTTCTTTTATAAATATGAACATAACTCTCCTGTTAATTTTGTGACCTAGGTATTATTAATACCTCCATTTTACATATGAAAAAACCAACACAAGGAGAGGTAAAGGAGATTACCCAAGGTCACAAACTGCTGAATACCAGGTTAGGGATTCGGTTGCAAGGAATCTGACCCCATGTCCATATCTTAAAAACTCTGCTGTTATTCTCAAGGTACACAGTCAAATATATGAAGATGTGACTTTTGCATGCTGTTATACCACATTAAATTCCCGTGACCTAGGGAACATCCCAAATATACTATAGAAGATTATTTCAACCATTGCCTCTGTTGTCTAGGGCATCCGAAGACTATACCAAGTGGATAGTCGAAGGTTCATTTTTTTTCTAGATAGCTAGAGAACTCAGAAACATATCCAATTTGTTACAATGTAGGTACAATTTGAGTTCCACCTGATGGAAGAGGTAATTCCAGTTAAGAACTCAAACTAAATAGAAACAATTTTTCTTATGTCATATCCGGCTTTAGTTTAGGCTTAACATAGAGTTCTAGCATGCCATATTTAGGCAAAATAACAAAGCTATTAAGATATACAGAGCATGATAGACAAAAACAGATGAAAACCACTGGTTATGACTTGAATGGAAACCCTACAGTATGAAAGGAGATGAGAAGATAAGACCAAAAGAGTAAGAGAAGTGTTATATAATAGTAGTAAAGGGCTAAAGGTAAAGACACTTGGAGAAAGCTGCTCCATGGTGGAAGCTGTTGAAATGGAGGACTGACCCCAACCTTTGGGACAAGTCTCCTGTGGTGGACAACTTGGTCACTGTTGGCACAAGCCCTGGGCTTTGGGAAGTCTGTTAACTCATTTAAGCCAAAAAGAAGCATGCATTCTACTCAGTGATTTGGAGAATGAATGGAAGATTTCTTATGTTTCTAATAAAGTAGGAATAAGTTATGCAAGAATGAAACTTAGCTGATTACTATGAGAATACATCTTTTTAAATCAGTTAATATTGGTGTTTTCTGCTACCTCTGTTTTTCTGTAGTTCCTGTGACTTCACATTTCTTCATTGGGCTATAGGGCTTCTCCTGTCTGTGGAGAACTAACTGAAATTAGCATGAATCCTGTTTTTCACAGAGTAGGAAAATCAAAAGCCCACCTCACACTTACTTTCTTGTCCTTACCTCCTTATTGTTCCCTAGTCTCCACCTCTGCTTATGAGCTGGCTGTGTTAAGTTAACCCCACATAGATTAAAATACACACATGCACGCGCACACATACACTCTCAGGTGAACTCTCCAGTGGATTCAGTTGTTTTCCGAAATATTTGGGGACTCTCACAAGAGGAGTATCACAGTGCACACCACATTGACGGCCATTTAGCTTGTCCTCTTGTTATCTTCCAGTCTTTCCACAAAATCCACACTCCAGAATAGGTGAAACCACTTATAAAATTCAGTGCCGTTCTGGGGGTTCAATGTTCATCAAAGTAGTACAGCAGGGATGGATCCTGAGAAGCAGACATAATTTCCTCTGTGTCCGTGGATGTTTGAAGAACAATATTATGTCACTGCTTTGTATGCTCTTATAAAGAGATTAAAACCTGCTTGAAAGTTTGGAGAACAAAATTATCCACTGCTTTGCAACCTTTTAAAAAGAGATTGGAACTTGTGTTTATTGAGAGTGCTCTGTGTAGGTGCTAGGCTGAGCACTTGCACACAGGATGTTTACTTAATTCTCAGAACCTTTCTGGGTATGTTTTATCCCCATTTTATGGGTGAAGAAACAGTATCAGAAAAGTGTCCAACTTTGGTACCATGGGGAAATATGTTTTGGAATACATGCAGAGAAGAGTAGGATAGTTCTTTTCTGCTCAGAAATGGAGGAATAAGAACAGGCAAAGATTATGAAGCACCAGGCAGTCTGCCTTTTGGAGCCAAGCCGAGAGGGATAGCTCCTTTTACTCATTTCTCTTCTCCATCCAAGACATCAGCACTCATTTTCCTTTGGAAATGCAGAGCTCATTAAACAAAGATTCTTCTGGTACCTATTAAGAGATTATTTTTGTCTCTAGTTGTAATGTTTCATTTAATATCAATGGGTATTTTATCTCATGTACACCTACATATTCCATTGTGCTATTTACATTTGTTTAACACATTTAATTAAGAACGCTGTTAAAAATTTAGAAAAAAAGGCCCCTTTTGTGAAATGTGGAAATGGAAGGTAGCATTTAGCAGGTTTCCTTGTCAATCATGTAGTCATTTTTATAATCTTTAAGGGAGTAATTCAGTTACCCACACAAATTCTACTTTCTAAGAACATACAAAGGGAAGGCTTTTCTTAAACATGCCAGCAAACCTACTCACTATGTTCCAGACACCAGTGGCAGCGATGAAAACATGACGCTCTTCAAGTCTTCATTCAGAAGGGTGTCTGGTGAGGAAGGGCAAAAAGAACAGAGAAAATACCATAGGGCTTTTTTCTGCTTGCTTTTGGCCTTTGGAGCCCAAAGTTATGTCATTTGCTCATTCCAAAGAGGCTGGTTATAAAAAGGTCTTGTGAGACACTTAGACATTTTGAAATGATGTAGAACTTCATCAATTTTAGTATCTAGCATTGTATCAGATACAAGCTGTCATTGCCGATATCCTCCAAGACAAGACTTTAATTTAATAATTCTGATCAGTTCTAAAGCAGGCCAACATAAAATATAAGCAGTTTCTAGTGACTAATCTGCTATGTGAATTTGAGATAAAAACTTGTCATATTTACATTTTGAAAATAATCTTTGTTGAGAAGTAGAGAGCAGCTGGCTTTCTGTAAAATTCAGCACCTTTCTGAGAAATCCCTACTCCTCTGAACTCCCCTTCCCCCGCAAAAAATGCTATATATTGAAATTCAAATTTAATTTTGCATTCAAGTTTATAGAATAAACTATAGAGAATTGACATTTTTGTAGGTGAAAAAATGGTCAAATTGTGGTAATTGCATGGAGCCTATAGGGTGCAATATATTTTTAATGTAGTCTAAGTCTCTGTGTGTCTAAAGGTACTTTTTTGGAAAACTATATTGGGACAAATTAACCTTGTTGCCTTGGTAACCTGCAAGTTCTTTCTTAACTTACTCTTCTTATCAATCTCATTGTCTTCTTAAGATTCCTACAGTACTGTTACAACATTTAGCTCTAGACTACAAACTCCAGACTAACACAGGAAGGGTATTATTGCGACCAAGGCATTTATAAGAAGTAGATAATTCTGTGCAAAGTAAATCCACATTTCCTCAAGTATGTGGTGCACAAGGTGATTTTATAAGTATCACCACAATTCATTTCCCCATTTCTAGTATTAACAGACATTTAGGTTGTTTTTGATATTTGTGTATTATAAGTGGTGCTTCTATGCTTCTATGTCTTTGAGTGAACGTATCTATAGTTTAGAATATATCCTAGCAATAGAATCAGTGCCAAACATACATGCCTCCAGCTGAGCCGATGTTGCCAGACATTTGTCCAAAGTGGTTATACAAGGTGCCATACCCTCATCAATAATTCCTGCAATTCCACTTGCTCCTCATCACCATACTTAATGTCATGTCTTTTACATTTTAGTCATTCTTCTGGATATCTTAACTTGCATTTCTCATGACTCATGAATTTGAACTCTTTTTAATTATTTGTTAACAATTTGGATAAAGCAAATCAACTTTCATGAATATTAAGTAGGTAATATAGGTGATACGTGGATATGTCAGAAAGCATAGGGTTATAATAATGAAATTACTAAATTATTTAAATTTAATATAACATAATATCTAAAATTTAGTAAAAAATGCTCTCATTCACAAATCTTTTACTAACTGATAATGCTCTGTTCCTTTAACAAAGCTTTTTCTCTGGTAAATTCAATTTAATAGAAGTTTACTGAGAGTTAATTATGAATAACCCCCTCTCCGGAATGGTGTGAGGTTACCAAGGCCATGTCATAGGCTTCCTAGAAGAGGTCACATTTAAACTGAGACTAGCAGAAGCAGGACCTGACAGGGCAGAAAAGGAAGCTAATGAAGCTTGGAGGTGTTATGATGTATGAAGGTTTTAGAAAAATTGCAAATTTTTAGATGTGATTACCTTAGCTGGTAAAGAAAACTGCCAACTTGTTTTCTATGGGGAATTAAGACTTGAAAAATGGCACTTAATATCAGCTCCCAGAATACCAAGGGCCAAGAGTAAACTGGGTTTAGGGTTCAGTTCCATTACATATTAAGTTGTGTAGCTTGAATTACTTGAATTTAATTCGTATCATTTATCAGTTGTTTTCACACCAAGAGAAATATTCTCATGCATGAGTGGAGAAAATGTTTTATGGATAGCGTTTTGCTTTCTATGTTAGGCCTGATGTCAGCTCTCTGAAATGTAGAAGTGAGCAATACATTTATTGTCATTGAAAGTGTCTGGAGAAATAATGTGAACTATAATTTTTACAGCTAAGATACTGTTATAGATAAACAGAAAAGCACTGGCAACCTCTAGTTACCCAAATAATCACTTCATTGTCCTTTACTAGGTTGCAATTATTTATTTTTAAGTAGTGTTTTACTGTAACATTAAAAATACTCTGTTTCCAGAACTAAAAGCCATAGCCAAATGTATTATCTCTGCCTGTTGCCACCTATTAGTTTGCTATTAGAAACACAGAAGACCTTTATCAACTTATACTTTAGTATATGTTAATGAAACCATTCAAAATGATTAGACAGAAGATGTTTTTTTTCAACTAGTTTCAAAATTATTTGAAAAATTTTAACTATGTAGAGAAGGTCTACAATTTTTGAATAAAGCTTGTTCTATTTCAGGGCCAAATGTAAGTCAGTTGTTGAAAAAAAATTACAATGGAGATAAACATGAAACGAGTGTGTCTTTAAAGTTAGTAATCACAGCACGTGGTGTTCTTTACCTGCAGGTTGAAGAAAAAGTCCCAGTCGGTGGATGTCACTGCTCCAGGGTTCAACCCTTTGGCAGGTGCAGGAAAACAAATGCCACAAGCCAGTAAGCCACCCACCCCACAGACTCCCATCATCGAGGAAGAGCAGAACAACGCAGCAAATACCCAGAAGCATCCTTCCCGGAGGAGTGAACTGAAGAGGTTCTACACCATTGGTGAGCACAGGTGTTTACAAAGCAAGGAAATAGACGAAATCTATCTCCATAGCACTGTGAACGTGTAATCTGCTGTTAAATGCCCCCTTGCTTATGTAACATATATATCTTTCTGATTATTTATGTGGACATTTCTTACATGATCTGAACACGGAGATGGAAAAATACTGAAAACCTTTAGCTAAGTTAAATCACATAGCAGGCTTGAGGACCTTCTATAACTTGACCTAAGGGAAGTAAATTATATATATGCGGTTTTTCATTTTTTAAGCATATGTGCTACTATTTTTTTTCCCACCATTCTTCAATTTTTTGTTTTTGTTCTTTTCCCTTCAGGCTTTAAAGTCTCTGGCCCTGTTCTGTCAGTTTAGAACAGTAGTTGATGTCAGCCTGGAACTAACAAAAGCTCTAAGAAAATAGAAATTTTTACAGTCTGAGGGAAGACAGGCTGCACTGCAGGTCTCTTTTGGCCTTACACATTGCTTCACTTTGGAGAGACTGAATAATATCCAGACGTGTCGTATGAGAGAGTAATAGCCTTGCAGGATAGGGTCTTGTAGGCATTATGTCCCTTTTTACCCCATATGGAATAATATCCTATAATTTTGGACTTTAACTGGAATATTTGGGTAATTAATCTAAATAAGTCGAATTTACCAACTTCTGTGTCCTGGGATTTAACCATCATGTCTTTGGCCTTACTTTTTAACACAATAACAGCTTTCAGGGTTTTAACTCTATTTGAGACAAAAGTAGCTCTACATATCCTATATGTTAGAAGATGATGCGTAAGGGATACAGATCTATCCAGGAAGAATGTGGATGCTTTGGCTTTGCTTACTATTTCATCCTGGAGAGATTTGGTTATGTCTGAGAGCCTTAACAGTACAGACTGTGGCTTGATGGGTCCACCAGTGTCACATCAGAGGGATCAGGTTTTATTTGTTATCCCAATATGGGATTGAAATTTTTATCTCACTTATTTTAGTGTCCCTATATAGATATATAGAAATGTTAATGGGACTTGATTTCCGGTTCTTGATGGGACTTGATTTCTGGTTTTGATTTTTCACCAGTCTGTTGTGTGACTTTGTCAAATTGTTTTCTATATCTTTGGGTTAAATTGCATCCTTTGGGCTTGAAGCGATGTCTGCATGTGGGTCTAGAGGTATTTTGGGATTTGGCTGCTGAAACCATGCTTCCGCTTTCTGTCATTTTATGTCCTCTTGCAGGATGTGCTCTCGAGTCTTCTTTCCAGATGAAAATGTTCACTTCTTATTTTTCAACAGACATCAGGCATGGTGTCTTTGAGGTTGTCAATAGTCAAGTAATAAGAAGTGATATAAGGAAGTATAGACAGGTGCATGTTTCCATTTTTAAAACTTACAATAGCATAGTTCTAAAAATCAATCAAGTAGCAAAGCCTGTGATGTTTACATAATTGCCCCTCTACTTTTCAGTGCCCTCTCCTGCACGCTTCAACATGTCCACCTTCTGTTGCTTTCTTGACTGTAAACTGGAATAAAAGACACAATATTTTACTCTCAGAAAATAATGTTGATCATACAAACTCAATATTCTTTAAAGATGAGAAAATGAAGGAGAAGTACTGATCAACTTAGACACCATTTATTAGTAAATAAAGAGCTGTTTACTACTTATTAGTGAATAAAGAGCTAAACTTAGAAAGTAGAAGTCTAAATGGTGAGACTGGATTGCAAAAAGATGAACTATGAGTTATTTAAACGCCCTCTACCACTAGTGAATTTTTAATTATTGGACTACAACAATTTGATTCACAATCAATATCATGTATATTATTTTAAAATAGACATTTGAACTGTCAGCTTACTGTGTTTATGTGACCTTTCTATTAAATTGGACCTGGAAACATTATTTTCAGGGCTGAAATTTAGTAATCATGTAATGGCCTATATTGAAAGATCATTTCACAGATAAGGTTTATTTCGGTATCCCTTCATAAATGGACCTGTGATAACGATTGAAATGACCATTTATTTACAGTTCCATAGAGCAAGTTAAGCTCCTTCTTCTATCTCAATTCATCCTCACAACAGCTCTGAGAAGTGGGTGCTATATGCTCAGCTTTTAGAAATAGGGGATAGAGAAGTTAAGGAGCAAGAAGCCAGAGACAAAGATTCTGCAAATGAAATTAACCTTGTCGTGTGACACTTTAGAACCAACCTTCTGTGTCACTCAGAAGGATACCTGCACAGAGGTGAGCCACAGAATTTTCTGTGGGGAACACAGTGAAGTAATATTTTTACTGCAATTCCCAGATAATCTCATTTAAGGAAACCCTGCCAGCTAACTCATCCACCAGCCAATATGCCCTTTCATTAAAAGGTATCTTTCAATGTCTCAATTTGTAGTTCAGACTGGAAAAACCTGGGAGTCCTCTTGTGGCCAAGTTGAGTACTACATTTAAATTTTGCAATGAAGTATAACATCAATACACTTAAATGAAATATTATATTTAAATTCAAGTCTTGATTCTGGGGGTTAAAGAATTTTTCAAATAAATATATAAATAAATAGAAAATTTCTGAGTTATTTAAATTTGTTTTAGTGGCTAATGAGTGGCTGTACCTTCTCTAGAAATTTCTTCCGATCTCATAGCTGTTATCCTTCATGTCAAGCTGGTATAGGATCTATTTCACGTTGAGAGAATTCTAGGAAAGATAAATTACAGACGCTTTGTGTAGACAATAGTTTGGGTTGTTAATTATTCCTAATAACAGAAACATATTAAATCTAATATAGCAGAAAAAAAAGGCACACTATAAACTCATTACTTTTTATGAGAGAATTAACTGGTCTTACAAGAAACATAACATTTAATTGATTTGGAATAAATAGAGTAAAAGCTGTTTTTTATTTCCATGAAATGTTTTAATTTCAGATAACTTTAAAGGAAAATAATCACTCTATCAGGACTGTGGTAAGGGAATAGCTTTCTCTGCCTTGCCTCCTTCACTGTTTAATCTTGCAGTTATTTACCATCACTTGACCTTAATTTTCTCATCCATACAATGAAAGATTTAGAGTAAATCAGTGTCTGTCTGAATACTTTTTCTCTTAACTCCAGTTTTACTTTTTTGTGAAGTACTGTATGTTTTTGATTGCTATGAAACAAATTACCACAAAGTTAACTGTTTTGTCAGCTCACAGTTACATGGGTCAGAAATCTACATAGCATGGTTGGGTTTTCTCCTCACGGTATCACAGGACTAAAATCAAGGTGCTAGCTGGATGGGCTAAGTTCTTATCTGCAGGATCAACTAGGAAAAGATATGCTTCCAAGCCCATTCTTCTTATTGGCAGAATTGAGTGCCTGGAAGTTGTAGGACTGAGGTCCCCATTTCCTTGCTGGCTGTCAGCTGGAGGCCCCTCTCAGTTTTTAGAAGACACCCTCTTACCTTGCCATCTGGCCCCCTTCATCTTCAGGCCAATAACTGTGTCCAATCCTTCTCATTTGAATCTCTGGCTCCCTCTCCTGGGGCTAGCTAAAAAGCTCTCTGCCTTTAAAGGGCTCATGTTAATTGGGTTAGGCCCACCCAGATGGTCTCCCTGTCTTAAAGTCAACATAACATAATCATGGAAGTAACATCCATCAAATACACAGTCCTGGGCATTATGCAGGTCTGTGCATCAGAGGGATGAGAAATCTTGGGACCATCTTAGAATTCTGCCTGACACATTTTACACCACCTACTGAGCATATACACACTCAGCTGTCAGCATGCTCAAACAAAATTGCCTTAAAACATTTCCTTACTATAACATATATTATGATCTTTTTATTCTATCCTATTTCACTTTGTGAATGGAATCTCAACTCAATAAATTGACTGTGTAGCCCACTAATGAGTTGTGACTTGAAGTTTGAAAAATCACTGGAGTAGATATTTGAAGTCCATCAGATACTTAAAATTCTATTATTTTTAAACAAAAGTGTTAATTAGAACTTGAACAATATAACATTAACAGACTGGCTCTAATGGGTAAATATATGAAAATAGAATTTTTCACTACTCCAATTTTTATTTGTACTAGATAAAACTACTGGAGTTTGATAAAATACATAAGAAATGTATACTGTTATGGTAATTGTAAATACCATAGTTTCAACTTAAAGATAGAAGATTCAATCAAAATGCTTCAGGTATTTACAATTACTCTGTTTCTTCAATTGTTTAGTACAGAGAACTGCTTGTAAGGACTTGTAAAAGAACTGTAACTTAGGCGTAGAGGTAGTCAGGAAGACTGTGCCTGCAGGGTCCAGAAACATTCCAGTGCTCCAACGGGCAGGCTTGTGCAATTGCACGTAATGTTTGTTCCTGGCTTCAGAATCTAGAGCCATAGTTTTATGTCTCTATCCAGCTTCTATTAGTAAAAGATTCTATTAGACTATCAGTAAAAGATGCTGACGTCTCTCCATTCTGAGGATTTTCTCTGGACAGTTAGGAAGTAGGACAACTCTTGAACGGGTGTCCCCACAATAAGAGTCATTCAGTCAAACTCCAAATGCTGATTAATCCCAGATCAGTCCCTGCCATGTGAGAGCCTCATAGATGCTGCACAGAAAGACAGAATTAATACAAGAGCCCTGCTTCAAGGCAGTCATCCTGTGGGTGGGGGTAGGGAGCACCGGGTTAAGGTGGGCACACCTATGGGTAGAATACAAGACAGACGCCCTAAGTGCCAGCAGTGGGGGGCCAGATGAGTGGGGAGCAGCAGAGGCCAGAGGAGCCTCACTCAGGGTGCTGTGGAATCCAAAAGATGGAGATGTCACATCAGACTGTAAACACACTCGGAGGCTCTTTATTGGCCCATAGGCCCAGCTCACCACCTCTGCCCTCCTTGCATATAGGCGCCCTTGGCATCTGGTACTTGTGTTGTACTGTCCGTCTCCATATCAGGTCTCAGCTCCTTTGGACAGGGAACAATGCTGGAATTCCATTAATCCCAGCACCTACTGCAGTGGGAGGTGCAGAGTAAGTGCTAAATAAACTTTGGGAGCAGTGAAGTGGGGTGGGGAGAGAGGCAAGCTGGTGGAGCTTGCCCTTCTAGGGAGGAGCAGAGGAGGAAACCTGCTCAGAGTTCATTTTAAGGAAGAGTTTGGAGCCTTGAGGGCAGAGAGAAGGGTGGGAACACCTGCTGTGGGGACTAGTGAGTACAAGACTGTGACCCTTACATCTGAAAGAGAGAATTATAAAAGCCCTCTTTCATTACTTAGGCTGTTTAAATGTCCTCTGCAGTTTCGTGAAGAAGGCAGGAAAGGGAATTCAGCCTTTCCAGGTCTCTGGCTTGGCAGGGTTTCCAAACAGGTCCCGTAATGGGCTCCTTGGCTAACCGGTGTCTGAATAATTCCTCTAGAACGTTCCTTCTGTTGAGATCTCTCCCTCTCAGGTCCTCACCTGGTCATGTGAACTGACAGCCTGTTCGTCCCTTTCATCTCCTGTTTGCCCTCCCGGATCAGTCTCTACTGT
The DNA here is from genome assembly GCF_040802235.1 of Manis javanica. NCBI lineage: Eukaryota > Metazoa > Chordata > Mammalia > Pholidota > Manidae > Manis > Manis javanica. Next base: position 190,064,957 of record NC_133157.1, read on the forward strand.
TCACCCAATCTGTATTAATGTCACTGTGACACCTTCTCTTTGTAAGACACCATCTATCACACATCAACCAATGTTCTTTACAAGTAATCTCCAGTTATATTCCAATGAATGAATTCTGGGTTTATTTGAGGAATATGTATAACTCAGACTTTTTCACATCTAAAAATATGTTCATTTATAAATCTATTCATTTATTAGTTCAGTAAATATTTATTGGCTGCCTGCTACATAGAAGGCCTCATTCAAAGTGCTGCTAATACAAGAGCAAACATGACTAAGCCGAGGGACTCAGGTGCTTATGTTCCAGTGGGGAAGACAGGCTATAAATAAACAGTCAGATGTTTGACACATTATCAAGGAGTGATGAACTTTTAAAGAAAACTAAAACAAGCTGAGAGAGAAAAGTGATAGAAAATTTACAGAGCAAAATGTGTTTAAAACAAGTACAAGTTTTTTAAGCATTATAGCAGATGAATTATACAGTACAAACTGAACATCTATTAGACCAGTTTCAATGACAGGACATTAGATGTATTCATAATAGATGTTTTTGTTTTTTTGCTTTCCTTGGCATAGAATTTGCTTATGAAAATACTAATGGAATTGATATTTACAACATGAAGAAAATGATTGAGAGGAAATTTAATGATCCTCAAGTTCCCAGTATTATTTAAAGAGGAGGTGTCCAGACATTTTTCATTTCTACCAGAAAAGAACAAAACATGTGGATTAAACTGTACCATAAAATATTAAAATTAAATGTCGGGGAGAATATAACACAATTTAGCCTATGTTATAGGGAAGTTTGTTTATTGTTTGTTTTTCTTAAAGCAGAGCTGCTAAATCTTTAGAATGGTTTAGGTAACAGCTTGTCTACAGAGAAAAGTGGTAAGGTCAGCTCTCAAAGATCCTAAACGGTTATGGTCAGTGGCATGAAGGCTGAAGTGTTGGGAAGTCATTCACATGCTCACTGGGCATCTTTCGCTCACATAGATAGGGTGGGTCAGTGGTGAGGAACTTGACTAGTGGAGTCTGTCTGAATTGGAATCCCACAGTCCCTGCTGACCATGTGACCATGAGCAAGGTACCTACAATCTCAAAGCTCAGTGTCTTCACTTATAAAAAGAAATAAAATTGAATGGCTGTTGTGGAGATTACATGAAATAAATGACTTATATGTATTGCTCTTAAGAGTGTCTAGGATTTAGAAGTCCTCAATGAAGAGTAGCGAGTTTGTGTTGCTGCTGTAATGCATTAAGGAGTTGGCTAGCATAAAAGATCCCTGCAGTGGTTATGTGAAACTTAACCTGGGACTTTATGATGCAGGCCTTCTAGCTTTTAATCTGTGTACATGTGGTCAACCTCCCCATTGCTTAGAACCCTGCAGTGGTTCTTCATTTCCCACAAGATCAGCTTGTTACTCCATAGACCTTTCATGCTCGGCCCCAACTTCCTCTCCTGCTTTCTTTCAGACCCAGCCTTCCTCTCTAGTCAAACCAAACTCCTTAAGGTTTCCCAAAGGTGTCTGCACGTTGGATATGTCATGGGCTTTATATAAGCTCTTCCTTCTGCCTAGAGCAGTATTAGGATTCCACTGAAACTTCCCTCATACGTGGCCACACCTTCCCCAAATCCATCAGCATGAACAGCCTTTAAAGCATTTTAGCATATGCATTGTCAGTTTTTTGAGTCACTAACAAATACTTGTTGAATTCAGTGGATGCTTACAACATTCCTAAAGAGTAAGTGGAACACATATTATGACTACCATGTAGGATTCTATGGCATTAAGTCTTTGAAAGTTGAATATTCATGATCACGCTGTGAACGGTGGCAAAGCCAAGGAAAGAATCTTAAGTAGATGAGTGGCTACTGGTAAAATGCTTATCCTCTACATGTTTCCAGGTCAGGTTCTCTTCCCCAAAACAAAAATGAAATTAGGTATTGACAGGGATCTCTGTGAGTGGTTTCTCAAGCACTAGTCCATATTCATTGATGGTGAAACAGATTCATTAAAGAAAAGAATACTAGTTTTCATGAAATTAAATTTATTCTATTGAAGTGATTATCATTCTCATCGTTTCCCCATTCCTCCCTCTTTCTTCCTTCCTCTTTCTCTCCTTTATTTCCTTCTTTCTTACCATCTTCCTTGAGCTTTCTTCTGTGAAATAATGGCAGAATGTGTATATTAGTTTGGTAGACTTTTTAACTAAGATTTGTTCTTTTTAAATCTCCTTGCTTGTCAAAATTAAGTTGGGAAATCTCCACAAAATATTCTTTTGGAATTCTACTGGTCTCTGAAATTGTAAAATCTGAAATCCAGTGATCTTGTCTGTTGCCTTGCCTTTAGGATAGAATACCTTCAACATTCCACGCTTCATGAAGCACAGTTAAATAGAAATCTGTCTCTTACTAACCCCAGACTGCTTACATATTGAAAAGAGAGCTTATAGAATTAGGGGTCCCCCGAGCATTCTTCTGAATAGTTGGCAAAATTAAAACAGTAATAACTAGTTTGGAAACTTTAAAAAGAGAAAAGCAAGATGCAAATTTTAACTGCTTTTTAATTGCACTACGCAAGGCATTTAAAAATGTCATTACATAACTCGTATGCCTCCATTTTAAAGCCATACTTTTTAATTATAAGAATAAAAATGGTCAACTCTAAAGTGAAAATACTGTAACAGGAGGGATAAAAAGAAAAAGAAAAAGACTAATCTTGCTGGAGGCAACACATTCTGCAGCATGAAACTAGGTCACCACTTGGCCAGAACCTTCTTTCTAAGCTAGAATATTCTTCATGTAAAAAGCAGGAAGTCTCTGTGGTTTATTCAGTAGAATCATCTTGGCATACAGGTCACTGTCTATAAGCACAGCAGCTAAAATGGGTAACTGCTCTGCGGGTTCAAATTAAATCATGTTCTTAAGAAAAATGACTTTGTTTTGAAGTTTCTTCTAAAAGTTTGATGACTTCTTATATTTTCTGGGTCACAGGGATGTTCAGGGAGAACTGTTCTGTTGCTGAGGTTCCTTGTTATACATGGAATCTAGAATTTCCTAAATGAACCTGGACCTTTCACACATTTTGAAATGTGTAGAAGCACAATTTCTATTCTTTTTAATGCACACTGCCTAATAATGTATAATTTTTAGTAAGATAGAGAATTAGAAAATATTGAGAACCCAAGTTCAAGTTTTTTATTCATTTGTGGAATAAGCAGACTTCGGAGTGCAGTATATGAGAGCCTGCGTCTGTGTGTATGTATGTTTAGGAGGAGTATTTGATTGCATACTTATTCTTGAGTTGAAAAGGATTTTCTGCCTGTGGGTTTTCCTAGGCCTCCTGTTTTAAATTGTGCTTTGAAGAAAGAAATTAAAAAATGATAAGAAATAAAAAATGCCATACCCTCATCAATAATTCCTGCAATTCCACTTGCTCCTCATCACCATACTTAATGTCATGTATTTTACATTTTAGTCATTCTTTTGGATATCTTAACTTGCATTTCTCATGACTCATGAATTTGAGCTCTTTTTAATTATGAAAGCTTTATTTATTTCCAGAGAAATTAAATATATTTTACTAAATATTTATACAACTTTAAACATTACGAAGCAGCTGTAAGTATGCTCCAACGGAGGGAAAATGTTCGTTTGCTGCCATGATGGACTGGTCATGCTTGTACTGTGCTAGATTAGGTCGTGAGCTCTGATTTTGCAGGGTCAGCACCATATTTTGCACAGTTGCCTTGTTCCTTTTTGCCCTAATTCTGTGATTGTTTACTGTCAGAAGTAATCAACCCACAATCTACAGAAACACCTCCATGATCGCTGTGATAAATGGATTAAGAAATGTCCATAACCCTGAGGTTTCCCTGAGCAATTTGTACTGGTATGAACAGCAGCATACTAGTTGTATAACTTACTAAATTAAGTGATACCTGCCAATTTACTAAATGATTTCTAAACAGCCTAATTAAACCTACACTGCTCACAATTGTGGAATAATTAAAAGTGATGTTTTTTCATGGTTGAGAAATAATTGTGATCCTGTTTGAAATTTGCTAAATCCCTATTGCAATATGTCCTTTAGCACTGCCAGCAATCACAACTTGCCCTTTCCACCTACCAACGCCTGTAGTAATGTGTCATTTCAGTGAACCATGGCTAGGGGAAGAAAATGACAGATTATTAAGAAAGACCTACTTTATTTTAAACATTTAATGTTAGAACTAATGGCAATTTGAACAGTGAAATAGTACGTTAAACTTTCTCCAGTATTTCCGTTTTCTTAGAGTATGAATTTAAAGAGCTGCTAGGATCTCACACACATTCCGAAATAAAATTATTTTAAACGTATCTCCTGATATGTTTTAAAGTTGGCTGTTCTTCCCATTTCATACTAATAATATTTACTCACACACACAAACACACACAAAACTGCAAGAAATTTGACCATGGTTACTGATAGTATGATAAGAACCACAGTAGTGAGATTACCCAGGGTAATTGTAGGAGCCAAGAAGGGAACTGAAGATCCAGCTGTGTGTGTGTGTGTGTATGTGAATGTGTTCATGGGTGTTTGGAAGTTCATAATTTAAAAGTACGCTTCCTGCTGGACATTATATATAATAAATCCTGAAGGATAAATAAAAGTTAGACAATGGTAAGGCAAGGTTACATTCCAGGTAGGAGGAACAACAAGAGCACATGATATTCCAAGAACTACAAGTTACTATATTAATGAGAATTATGGCTACTTGAGGTTGTGTGAAATACTGATCATCTTCATAACTCTGACCAAAAGAATATTACTAAGAAGAGTAAAAATAATTGAGTCAGGTACATTTTGGGGAAATGCTTCTATTTCTATTTCTGCCGGAGGTTTTGAAACTACTTTGACTACAGTTAATTACTTTGAATACCCAATTACAAATGCTTCAGTGACCATTCATAATAGTTTTACTATGAATTATTTGCACATCTACAAGCTAGCAAGCTTTAAATGAACTATTTTAAAACTTCACTAATTCAAAGTTTGCAATCATTTGAACAAACTAGGAGATATAAAGCTTTTGTGTTTGTACAACTTATGAATAAAAAGCTATGGTGATTTGTAATGGAAACATGATTTCAGGATATAAGAAAATATTTTTGTCAGCAAATTAGCTTAACAAACAGCTTTTTAGTAGATAAAATTCCTACCAAGGGAAATTAATGAGCTGGTTTTAAGTAATGTTATCTATTTGCTAACCTATTTCATGTACCGTAACATGTTTGAAAGAAGCAAAGTTAAATATCTTCAAAATATTGTATGAATAGTCGATATTAATTTAGATGGATATTTCCTCAGTGAGAAAGCCCATATTCTCTGCATAATCATGGCATCTTAGCATCCCATTTCCTCCCTTCTGTTTGGTCATTTATTTGGGAAGTCCGTTTTATAAACTGTAATAAGTCTTCTGAACCATTCTTCTGTCTTACAGAAAGAAGTGATACACATTGAATTTAAAAGAACTCTGTTGTAAATAATAAAAATCTTACACGTTAAATATATGGAGGAGAGCCCATCATCAGAGAAATCAGCAAGACTTCAAACAGGGCCTGCATTACAGTATTTTCTGTTTGTTAGGATTTGCACTCAAGGATCCTTGGACTTTATTTTGTTGCTTAAATTTAAATACACTGACAGGAAGGACATTGATTTCTTCTCATAGTTCTCTGAGCCATAGGAGGCAAAAATTATTATCAATAGTGTATTGAAGATAAAATGTCATTGGTACTTAAGGAGAGTTGAACTTTGTGACTCTGTTTATTGGGCATCTCATAGAACTATTCAGAAGAATTTCTCTTCCAGTTAGGTAGTTTCCATGTCTTTGAGGTCTTTTTCAAGCACAATTTCAAGTAAGTCAAGATACAGCAAAAGAAGCGGAATAATATTTACTCTCAGTAAAGAAACAGGGTATCTGGTGTGCTCTTTGGAGCTACAAAATTTTACTTCCTGCTTTAAATAATTCTCTCAAATACAGATTTTTCCTGATTGAAGAAACATTCTTGTAAATAAACGTAGGGTGAGTAGGATAGGATAGGGATAGCCAAAATGATGCATTTAAATAAGAAAAAGGGAAGTTAAATAATTCCCTCTCCATGCTCTCATATTTATTGTTCACCTTCATCCCTACGTAAGCCTATACGAACCTCTGAAATTGAAGGCACAGTTTTAAGAGTGCTTATACATTCACTTAATAAATGATTGACTACTACCATTGACAACTGCCAGTAGCTGGAGATGAAACAAGAGAGATGAGAGGCCAGATAATGGGTGTCTTGTGTTCTATACTATGGAACTGGAACTTAATCTTGATATATTAGGAATTGTTAAAGGGTTTTGCCTAACGGAGTGCCTTGATAAGGTTGTTTTATAGAGAGAGGACTCGAGTATCATATGGAGAATGGGTTAGGGATATATATATAGTATAAGGGCTAAATAGGCAGTATGTTGTATCGTTTAAGAGCTTTGACTCTGAAGTTACATAGGTCTGGGTTTGGATCCTAGGTCAGCCATTCTGAGTAGCTCTGTGATTTTGGATAAATCACTTAACCTCTCTGAACTTCTGATTTTTATTTAGGCAGTGACAATATTATCCTCTAAAACTCAGGTTTTTAATAAAATGAGATAATGTGTATAAATTGCTTAATAGACCCTAGACAGGGTAAGAATACAGTAAATGTTAAATAGCAAAGTATATCAAAATATTAATGAAGAGTGACAAGAGCCTAAACCAAAGGCAAAGGCAATATGATGAGGGAGAATCAAGGAGAGATGATGGACATAAATCTTGGAGAATTGGTGACCAATTAGAAATGAAGAAGTGGGAAGATTTTGTAGTCAGTGCTATGATTTCAGGTTTTCAATACTTTTAAAACAACAATACTTAAAGCTAACATTTTGCAGCTAAGAATATACATATATCTTCTTTTAAAAAACAAAAAGAATATCTCTATGTCCCAGAAAAGGGATAAAAGCCCATAGCAATTAATGAGCATCAAAGCCATGGGCCTTTTGAGCTCTGGTCCAGAATAGTCAGGGACAGCCAGGGACTCAGCTCCAGCAGGGTGACTTGGAATTAAACTGTCATAGCCAAGTAGAGTCCAAGAGGACATGGTAGCCAAACGTAATGTGGTGTCCTGGATGGGATTCTGAAACAGAAAAAGGACATTAGGCAAAAAGTAAGGAAATCTGGATGAGGCATGGACTTCAGTTAATAGTAATTTATTAATATTGGTTCATTTATTATAACAAATTTCAAAATATCTAATGTATGATATTAATAACAGAGGAAAATGGATGGTGGGGTATATGAGAACTCTGTAATGTCTTAACAATTATTTGGCAGATCTCAAAACTTCACAAATAGAAAAGTTTGTTTAAAGGAAAAAAAGACACTCTAAATAGTGGAAGAATAGAGCCCCACTCACTTCTTTGAATTGATCTATTTATCTATGCAGGGATCCCAACTATGAAAAGAAGCTGTAAAAACTGTGGTTACTGCCCACCCAGGGTTGTCACTCATAATAAGCTTCAGAGGCCAGAAGAAACAGAGAAAGGCTTGTAGGCTAAGCCTAGGAGAAACCATCCATTTATTCTCTATCTTAATCTGTTTTTTCCCTCCTCGTAGGATGGTATGTAAGCCAGTATAAGACCTTATTCTGGAATGGGGGACACAGGGGACAAGTAAAAAAAAAAAGGGTAAAGTGGCTAGTTGGAAAGAGAGAACAATAGAAAAAGAAAGAAAAATGTGAAGCCTGATACTTTAAGTCCATGAAGAAAGCTAGTACTGAGAAAGTCAACAAAATCTACAATTGAGTGAGGAACTGACTATTCATAAATGAAAAAAATAAATAATTCTTTAAATGACTTTCTGTTTTGCTTGAGGCTTCCAGGATAACCATTAAGTTTCTGATTTGAATGTCTGGGTAAATGGGATTCCCATTTACAAAGGTAGAGAGTACTCCAGGCAGAGTGCTTGAAATGGTATATTGAGTTCATTGTGGGTCTCTTGAGCTTGAGGTTATCTATGGAGATAAGCAGATGGGTCTGCAGTTCTGGTGCTTAGGAAATAGGTTGAGAATGAAGATGTCAAATCAAATTGGCATATGGGTATATAGGAGTTTTAAGAAGAGTGAACAAAAGAAAAAAAGTGTGTTATCCAAAATGTAAGGGGTAGGATGAGACCAGCAGGCTACAAAGGAATCTGCGAAAGGATGGTCGGCACATAGGAGGCAATCTGTTGTTTTCTCTTGCTCTATAATCCAATAGCCTTATCCGTTCTTAGCCTCCACTATTATTTAGGAAAGAAATGGAACTATGTGATTCATATGGCCAAAAGTGCAAAAGAAGATTATCCTGGTGAGACCTTGACATCCTAGGATAGAGAGTAAAGGCATTCATCAAAAAGCTATGTTGGAGGTAGGCAGGAATATTCTTTATCAAAAGAGAAGGGGGGAGCAGTAGCTTCTCCTTGGTTCCCTTCTAGGTCATCATTCTGTGATTTAAGTATGCTAGAGTAATAGAACTAATCAAGAAAAAATGGGATGAACTAGGATTGATGCCTAAGCATCATATCAGAAACCTTTTGAATGTTAAAGACAAATAATTTTATTGGATTTAGAGAAAAGCCAGTGCATCTCCAAACAGCTTTTCACAGTATTAAATCAGTATTCATGAGTCTTTCCTCTCAGTGTAAATCACACTTGTGATTCATTCTGTTTAAACACCCTATTTATTGCAGAGTCATACCGCATCACATGCTTTGAGAACTTTCTCCTACATTATTTTGGGACTTGTACAAAACATAAGGATGAGCAGCAGACAGCAAATGGCTCAGGGTCTAAAGGCAGTTCCATGATATACCACCTGCACAGGGAGAGGCTTGGTTTTATTTTTCATCAGCAGTACTCAGAGGGGAAGCTTCAATACCCTAAATCTAGACTAAAGAAGTGCTTCTTAATTTTCATGTGCATTGGAGAATCTTATGAAAATACATATGCCAACTCAGTAGGGCCAGGGTGGGACCCACAATTTTGCATTTGTAACAAGATTTTAGATGATGCTGGTACTGCTGGTCCATGCATGGCAAGGCTAGAGAGTCTGAAGATCCTCATTTGGCAACATACAATATACTTTTCAGTATTTGGGCCCAAGTGATCATTCTGGACCAAGGATTTACCCTTAAGACCTGTGTTCCTTTCCTGAACAAACTGTTTAACTTGAGCCCTTTATACCAGAGTTACAAGACACTTTCAGAGTATGAAAAGGAATGTGGATATTACTTCATACCCATGGTTTCTATGCTGTAAAATATACAAGTTACCATATGGTATTAATAAATAATATTGTTTTAAGATTGGAGCATTCGAAACCTGTTAACAGTTTCTGAATCTGCCTAGTCGAGTGTGCTAGCTGCCGTAGTATAGTGTAGCTTAGCAGGAGCAGTAAAAGTAACAGCTTCTAACACAAAAGGTGATGCACATAAATCTCTTAGTACTGAATCTAGCTAGTAAATACTTAAAAGAATTGCTAGTTCATTAAAGAAGAAAAATGAAAGTTGATGGAGAAGTAATAGCTAGTCAGTAATTAGTCTTATCTTGGGGAAAATACATTATTGATAAGTTTTTAATATTGATATTTATTTATTTTGGCCTGTAGGCAAAAATGATGTATCTGGATCAGATGTTTTATTATCTACAGCAATCACAGCACAGATTCCCCTTTCTTCAGTTCCCTCACGGCACTGCAGTGAAGGGAGATGTCAGTGATACCAACAGGGATTTGTACCACAGGAGGTCTGAAATTAGGGATCTGGACATTTGTACAGGAGCTGACCAACTGCCCTGCTCCCCTCTGGAAAGAGGAAGAAAACTTTTGTCCCTAGTGTAAATGAATCTTCTCTGGGAAATGTCCTTAGTCTTTGGTCTTTTGCAAAATAAACAAAAGAGCCCTCTTTCTCTCCAGAGCTGTCTATTCAAGCATCCTTTAACCCAGGGCCAGCTTTCTTTGTGAGTGCTGGGCCTTTGAATGTTCTCTTCCCACTCTCCCCTACCTGTGAATTTTCAACAGTCTGTACAAATCATAAACTTCCGGTTGTAAGTGGATTTCCTGTGGAAACTGGTGGAAGGACTAATTTCCTTGTTCTGGTTGAATTGGACAGAACGAAGAAGAGTATATATAGACACATAGGCCATAGAGACCTCAGCTGATATCAGGACCAGATACATAATCATTAATAAAAGGGGACTTAAAATCAGATGAATTTGAAACTATTCCCACATTTATTCCTGACTAAATGTGTGGTACTGCATGTAGGTCATTTATCCTCTTGGGATTCTCACTACCACATCTGATGTATTAGAGAATTCGATGTCCTCATGCTCACAAAGACTCCTTTAGCCTCTCATTCTTGGATTTTAATATATTTTGACTGAAGTGCCTTTTATTAGTATTCTATTCAAATGAAATTATTTTGAGCATTGATTTTTGGCACAGCACCAATACAACATTTGTTTCTAAAAACATGTTCAATTACTTGGACCATCTCCTTTCTGCCATTCTTAGTATTTTTTCATTAAATTTTATTGTTCCAAAACTAAGCTAAGCTCTTCTTCCAAAATATACAAGTTTCAGGTTGTACCTACTCATTTAATTCCAACCACTCACCATGATTAATCTATTTTGCAGTCTCCTGAACTACTTTATTTACTTCAACTATATTGCTGCATTAAAATAAGCAACCTTTGTAATAATTGAATTCCTTTAGACAAAGGGATCTTTTCTTAGGGCTATGTCCTTTGTTTTGGTTTCATGACCTCATGTAGTTCTGACAAATTCAACAACTATGGATAGCATAAAATAGGTGTTTTGAGTGCAATAAAGCAAAGTTAGAGTTGAGCATGCAAAGAAGGCTGACGGAGCTAGGTTCTGCAAAGTCGGGAAGAGGAAGGAGGAAAGAGCCAACGATTTTGAGCACATGTGTATGCTTGATGCTGTGCACTATCATTTCAGTTAGTCATCATAAAAACCTCATAATAGTAGGTTTTTTTTAGTCTTCATATTACACATGAAGTTCCAAGATACCCCATGGATTGCCCAAGGTCACTCTGCATGTAACAAGTAGAACAAGGATTTAAATCCACATTTGACTCTAAAACCTATCTTCTCTCCATTAAATTTCACTTTCTCCAGGCTGTGATCTATTCTGTTATGGCAACTTAGTTATTTATCAGATAGCATAATGGCTGTACAAGTTTCATATAAACTGTAGAGTGCTATACAACTGTGACTTCTTGTTGCTGTAATTGATAAAACTGGATAAGTCATTTAAGATTCCTAAGGAACAATAATAAATGGTTGATATGCACAAGTATGTACTTAGTCTTGCTCCGTATAATTTTACTTCTCATGTGTATATTTGAGAGAGCACTTTATAATTAATGCATTGTTCCCACTGAAGCACTAAACATGCCCTTTTCATATTTTCCCAATGAAAGCAGAAAGCTGGGAATGTTTGAAAATTTGTTTATGATTTGGCTTGAAGCTTGATACAGAGACAGAGAGAGAGAAAACATTTGTGTATGTGTGTGTAGGTTCTTTAGTAAAAATTAAACTGGACCTCTATAATTTGTTTGTTTCATGTTTACAGTAAATTATGAACTGATAAAATTATAATTTTTTTACAAAAACCAAAATGAAATTCACTAAACATTGCTAAAAATGGTAAATTAACTTAAGTGTCTTCAGCGGGATTGTTTATGAGTTCTTTAAGAACTCATGTCAAACAAACCTTTCTTTTTAAATAGAAGATTTAAAGATTAGGGAAATGTCAGAGAGAAAATATCTTGATTTCAGCAGAACCACCTGACATGGTCAGTTAAAAAGAGAAGGAAATAAGCTTGAGATGATTCTGTGAAAACTCTTAGTTCTGAGGATGGTTAGTAACAAGATTTCAGCTTGGAGAGTGGTTCCTAGTACCTGGCCATAAGGCCTGAACTGAGGACTGTGTCTCATGCAAATTTCACCAGTGTTTTTGACCCAGACAGATAAGATAGTTCAGTTCACCTTATATGACTGGCAAATTGATAAAATTAACATTTATATAACTGACTCAAACTGAAAAGTGTACATTTAACAAGTTTAAATGTTAATTTTTCTTTGTTTAAAAAAAGGCAACTGACATATACATATTTCAGAAAACTGATTTAACAATGTAGGGGCAGAAACATTTTTCCTCCTTTCCTTCTATATTCTTTGATTTGGTCTAATAATTAAATTGACATAAAACAAACTAACTGGAGAAAAATTTAATTTTGGACATATGGGATCCCCATAAAAATAGAAGACCCCAAAGGCAGCTGGGTAATTGAAGCTTATATGACATACTGAGCTAAGGAAAGGGGTAGGGGTCTTGGAATACAAAGGGAAGGAAGCCTTTTTACAGGAAGGTGAGAGATGTTTGGAAAACAAAGTTTGCCCTGTAATGCAGATAAGTTTCTTAGGTAAAAGGGTATCTCTAGTAATAGCTATCTTGCTGGTACAGGCTCCCTTTCCAATGTAAATTTAGTCAGTTGAGGGTAGGTAAAAAAAGCTTTTCCTGAATCTTCTGGGTTTTGATTGCTTTTAGCTCAAAATGATAAAAAAGTGACATATTTAGCTGCCCCTGAAACTTCAAATAAGAAGTTTCACAGTCCAGAAGTTAGGTGGACAGATTGTTCCATATCTCATTGAACCAGTTTCTTAGCCCTGAGAATTGGTCAGTTCAGTTAAACCATTGTGTCTCATTTCAGGAGGCAGTGATGCGGTTGGGCAACCAAAGTGAGGCCTGTATTGGGCAAGATATCAGGTATTTAGTAAAAATCCTTTTCTTGGAAATGAAAGAAAAGTAGAAGTTAATGATCAGAGTCTATGAACCAGTTTCTGAGCCCAAGGGGCAGCCGGTCAAGATTTCTTGATGTCAAGGCCAAAGAATCTTTTGTAGTTTGAAATGCCTCTGATATCACTAGGTATTCAGGAAAACTTTCTGAGTAGCCCATACACCAACAGGCACAAAGATTATCTAAACATGAGCCATTGTGTCAATCTCTCAAGTTTCTATCATCATTCACATTTAGTTTTCAGGGCTTCAGGGAAAAGGGAAGCTTTTGTTCTTAGTGATACCAAGTCAAAGAGTGGAAGAAAACTGGAAAATCAGTTTGGAGAGTTGTAATCAAATATGAGAAAAGTAGAATTTAGTATTCAGTCCATTTCACAGGTAGGAAAACAAAACGTCAAAGATAACTAACATGACTAGAATTTATAGGACTAACATCTGATATTCACAAAAGTATTTTGGTTCTACTGAAACGTAATTTTTTCCTCTATACAATCCCCCTATTTTTACGAAAGATAATTATAGTAAAAAAAATTTGTTTGCAAAATAAGTCTAGTCTCAATAAACTCAGCCTGATTATGTACATAAGTACAGCAAGAATAGTGATTGGCCATATAGGTTCTTTTAGATCTACTTTGCTGGAACTTTTCATAAGGAATGTCAGGTTGAATTTTTAAAAGCTTCTCAAGGCTAGGAAGCCAAACCAATTGACTTACCATAAGACTTTGCCTGCATTAACTATAGATTTGGATAAATTCCTCTTCTCTGTAGATCCCCAAAATATCCTGAGATTCCTGCATCTGCCAGGAAGTGACCTTCCTTACATACTGTTTAGACTGTCAAAACCCTAGAAGGAAGGTTCCAGACTGTTTCTTCTAGGGACTTTAATGGCTCCATAAAATTGATCTTGGTTCCTTTAAGCAGTATGGACATAGCTGGGTCTATGTATCTCTCTCTCAAGTATGACATTCTAGTCAAAGTCTTGATAATATAACTGGTGTTTCCAATTGTGTCCTCTTACAAGGAGAATGAATTTTTGTTGAACTTATGCAAGTAACTAACTGTATTGCTATGAAAAGAAACTCAAGAGTTTCTGAATTCTGGAGGGATCAGATAGGAAGGAAAAGTAAATGATTTATCTTTCTTCATAAAGGTACACTTGACCAAGTTGCTCTAAGACATAGGTAGTTTAAAAGGAAAAGTTTCCTTAAATCTTGGAAAAAACAAAACATTAAAGAACCAGCAATGTTTCAAACAAAAATTAATTAAAATTATAATCATCTTCATTGGTTCATTCAATCTCATATTGTTAATTCTTGTTCTGCTTGCATCCAGTTTTTCCATTAGTTCTAGAAATTCCTACCTGGCTTGGTTGTATGACCTTAAAGTTATCAGAAACTTGTGCTTGTGAGAGCCGTTTCTCTGAATCTCCTTGAAGATGAGGCACTTTTGCAAAAACATCAGAGTAAAATAACTACACATGCAAAAGACTTAAAAATGGCCATGATTAAAGACCGGATTAGAGTCCATTATATGTAGTTGATAAAGAAATGTTCTTATTTCTGTGATACATGTTTTAATATAATAACTAGAATTATGACAGATAACATTATACCAGGACATATCAGACTTTTAGGAATTTCATACAATTTCAGAAATGCTTATATATCTATACAAATACAATATAAAGTTGGTTTAGTATTATTTCTTATTTGACTATGCTTCCCACATAACTTAACATACCAAATAAACCTAATTAGTTTAACATCTTTCTTCTTACAAGGATGAGATGTTCCAGAGATCCTCTTGAATATTTTAAAGTTAGTTTGAAGTCAAAAAGACTTCATTTAGAATTTGATTTTTGAAAAGTTTGTCAAAAATATCAAAAGGTTTGGACACTAAATTAAATAGGATCACATATCATTATGAAACAGTACCTAGTTATCTATTTAATCAAAGTGACAATAAAATATTTCAAAGGTAAATGCAAAATGTTACATAGTTGTTAGCAAAACCTAACTCTTGTAATATTAAGACTCAGTTTTCCCAAGTAATCAAAGACTGGATGATAAATATAACATGAAGCACAGGAAATTTCTTTGGTAAAACACAAAATTTTTTATTTCTAGGCAGATTACTTAAGAGATAAAGAAAAATCTTTCATGATCTCTTATTGGGAGCAGACCAATTATCCAAGAAAACTTCGTACATTTCATAGATGAAAGAAAACCAAGTTTTAGTTTTACATGAATATGCTACTGATTTTAAAGCTTAATTTTGTAACCCTTATTATGAATTCATTTAGCCAACTTGACTGCACAAGGTAAGATTTCTCTCTCTCTCTCTCCCTTTCTCTCTTCTCAATTTTCTGTTTAATTTGTCCTTTATTTTCCCCTTTAAATTTTAGAATAACCAGTTTTACTTTGGAACAGATTTACTTTCTTTTCCTATAAACAAAATACATTATATCTCATGCCTTTTCTTACCCCAAAACACATCTTGCTTTCCTGGCATACACAATTATTTCCCTTATTATTTCCAGTAGTATTAATTACATAAATTAATTAGAATTCTTAATCTTTATATAATTTAATTTCTAGTGAAAACTAAGAAGTAAGAAATTGTGAACTGTTACACTAGTGTTATTTAGATTGGCAGATTTATGAATATATTTCATAATTCCTAGAAGCATTTGCTTGTTCCCAAGAATTGTATTTAGACTACCCATGAAAACTTCATGAGAGACAAATTCAGCTATCACCTCAGATATGTTTCTTGCTGAAAAATTTTGTAACAGAGGTAACATGAACTTATATGATGAGTAAATCTAGGTAGAGTCAGTGTTGTTTATCTGCATTATATTTAATGCTAATAACTCTGAAGACATGCCTCTTCTAGTCAGACCAACAAAGTTCAACTATCTTTTATTTACTGAAGATGATCTCAGATCATATGAGCTTGAAAAGCATTGGGTTAGTCTATAATTCTGAGATTTAGGAATATTGAATTCATAAGTGCTTATTTTAAAGCCAATTAAGAAGAGTTCTTTTACAAATTAATTTTGTCAACACCATCCATAGATGGAAAAAAACACCACACATCTACAACATAGACAAACATGCAGACATATGCTGTTAGGGTCCAGGACTCCGGGGTTTCCCAGAGAACAAGACACACGGACACGGAGATGAAAATCCAAGCAAAGTCTTTATTCAGCCAGCAAGCTGGGGTCGACAGCACCTCCCCTGACACGCAGGCTGAGTCCGAGCTGCCGACCCTGAAGCAACTTTGGGTACTGATTATATAGGATCTTCACAGCCGTTACACTAAAGCCCGCGCAGTTCTACAACTAATAGGTTTAAAACACACTCTATATTGTAACCAATGGGAAACATTGTAACCTTTTTAGGGAATGTGCCAGTTGCCTGCCCGCTTCAATTGTTATCTCTTGCTTACCCAAGCATGTCTATGTGACTTATCACGGGTTACATCCCCAGGCGTTCCTAGGCTGTTGCCCACTTCTAGTTATCTAACTTAGGGTAGGCGCATTTCTCAGAAGCCTTGGGTAATTTACACAAGAAAAAACTGGGTGGCTCTTGCTCTAGGCAGTCAGGTTAAGTGTCATTAGTTCTTTTTCCTGAGTCTTGATGCTCTCTGCACTCCTTTGCAATGCAAATAGAGATCTTACAGCTTTTGTTCTAAAGGTAGAGCCATGAATCAGGTACAATAATACAAAACTCACTCGTTTATAAAAGAACAATTGGATCCAGATTTTGTTTCGGCAATTGGAGTAAGTTAAGTTTAACTGCTCAGATGGCTAAATCTTTTTATTAATATTTGTGGAGAAGGTACTTAAGATTTGCCCAATTCTCAAATACCTCCTGTTTTTCTTTTTCTTCCTTCTTCTGATGGGAAACATCACCCCCCTAAAGTTGTAACTCAAAGGTTGGCTTTTAGGTCCTAGAGAAGATGGGAGTAGGAAATCTGTACCACAAAGGCACAGAGAAAGTATTCAACTTTTTCTCTAAGATAGAGTTTTTGAGACCTATTTGTCTATTATCAAAGGCGTAGGGTGTTTTAAATTTTCTTTCTTTTTGTTAGTGCAGAACAAGTGTACTCCCTGTGTCCTGTTTTTTTTACAGTATCTGCAAATGTCTAAAGGCAATTGGAAAGGCTCTGAGGAGACATGGAGTGTTATGTTTTTGTTTCTTTAAAGATTCAGGTTGCAAATCAAGCACTGTTTATTTTAACTTCTTGTTCCTCCTGCATTCCTGCAAGCTATATTTAAAGAATTGAGTAGTTGCTTTCATTGTAATGATTAGAGGTTGACTAGCCCACTCAACCATGTTATTTTGAATTTGGCTTTTGATTTCTGGGAGAAAATTTCCTTCCACAGTGGAAATTAAAAGATTTCTGTGTCTAGAGCTTCAGGTTTAGTGCAGTCTTAGAAAAGTCTATATGAAATGTTCAAGAAAGGCCTTCAGATACTCTCCTTCCTGAGTGCAGAATTCAACCCTAGACCAATTCACTTTAGTGGGTAGAAACCTCTCCTATTGCTTCTATTAGCCCCTGAACATTGGCCTCCAGGTGTTTTATTTCCTAGTCATTTGTAGGGTGGTCTGGGAGAAATTCTGGTCATCCATTTTCTCTAGTGGAAGTGTTGGGGGGATGCTTTCCCCAAGGCACCATCTAGCTTGTCTGCTAACTAGAGTAATCATGGATGGAAAGGATATCCCTTAGTAACCAGTCAAGATCCCTGTGAGTTGGGGTTATGAATGACTACTGATATTTTCAACTCTTCTCTAAATTTGGTGGGAACTTCTGAAAGTGCAGGTAAAAGATCTAGATCTGCTGCCGTCCAGGGGACATGAGTTCTTTGTAAAGGCGGTCAGGATACATCCTCAAAAAACATTCCATAGGAAGGTATGAAGTTAGCAGACCACACTGGTCAACTCCTAAATATCTTAGGTGGAATTGTGTATTTTCCCCAAAACAGTGGCTTTGGTAATGTTGACTGAATTAGCATTCTAAATGTTTACATATCCATTTTTATCCTTCCTCTAAATTGCAGAAAGGACAGGCTTTTCTTCCATTTATGATATGGTGTTCTTGTCAAAACCTATAATCCAAAGGGAGACAGATGTGTGCAACATACGGGTAATAAGGAAGTTATGTAGAAAACAACAGTATGTGAAATTTTTGCGTTTCCTATGCCTCTTATGAGCATTTTTGTTAGCAAATGTAATCATGTTAAAAGGTGAAGCAATCAGGAACATATTTCAATATTTTCTCTTTATTTTGGTTTAGAAGGAAAGTTTAAGCACATTACATAAATGTTATTTAAAGTATATCTGATTTGTTTTCAATTGATGAGAGCATTTAAGCGATACATATTACTAGTGGAAGGAGCCTCAGAAAAAAGAGCACTGCTCTTGCTGGGGTGTCAGATTCTTTTTGACTGACAGAAAACTATGCAGAAGCACTCTGTGTTCCCCTGTAAACAAAAATAATGGAAAAAGAGTATAATGCTGTAATTCATCATCACAGAAAATAGTTGACTTTCTCTGATAGTTCTTATATGAAAGATTATATAGTTGTGCCAGAATGATTTGTAAAGTTTGAAATCAGGTTGTTCTAGATTGACTCTAAATTATCTCCTTTTATTTAATTTCTGTAACTATCCTTTTATGAGGTAAAAATCTTCAAGATAGCTAGTACACTTACATATACCGTGTAAATTTACCATCTAGTTTTTGATTTGTTTATTAGACTTTATAACTGTGAAAATGATTACCGAGAAAAGTCAGTATTGCCCATCTTTTACCATTTGCATTTAACTTTCTCTAGAAGTATTTAATCAGGCTTTCTCAGCCTAAGCACTAATGCCATTTGGGGCCAAATAATTCTTTGGAGAGGTAGTCCTGTGTACTTTAGGGTGTTTATCAGCACCCCTGGCCTCTGTCCATTAGATGCATGTGAATAGCACTGCCCTAAGTTGTGACAACCAGAAATGTCCCCAGCATTGCCAAATGTCCCCTGGGGTCAAAGTCACCTCTGACTGAGAAGAATTCTTTAGACAAGGCACTGTAATACAAAATAGAAATTAGAAACAAACTACTGAAAGGGAAAGAAAATTACCATTTTAGGTAATGCAGTTATCTACATGGTAAAGCCAAAATGTTCAATTGAAAAGTTACTTGAATGGGAGACTTCACTAAAGTAGTCAAAACAGTGTAAATATACAAAATAAAAATATACAGAATCAATAACCATAATAACAAGTTAGAGAATGAAATTTAGAAGTCCCTCTTATAATTTTCAGCAAAAAATAAACAAAAAAAAACAGGAAAAGGAAAAGCAAGAATTGTATGGACATTATAAGAAGAAAGGAATGAAAATCATTTTGCTCTTTTAAATACAAAAACTTCCCTTAAACCTTAATCCAAACAATGGTACATCAGTGCAGTAACTACCCAATAGACCAGCAGGACAGAATAAATGGCCTCAAAAACTAATCTTCCTTTACATTAAAGTTAGTCTTGAAATGTAGCCTCACAAATCAGAAAGTAAAGGAAGGAAAGTTTATGTAATAATGCTGGTACAATTCGTTAACCATTTGGAAGAAAAATGTTACTAGCCTTCACACTTTACATTTCAACAAAATAGATGTTGACTCTTCTGTGCCATTTTGTAGTTTCTCCTTCTACCAAAGTGAAGAGCTTATTCTTTCTCCTTCATTAGGCTACTTGACACCCCTGGCTTACCTGAACCATTTCTTCCTCTGCCTTCTGTAGCCTCTTTTAGATTTGCCTCTTATATAATTCTGTGTCAGGATATGCTTAGCTTGTATCATGAATGTCTGTTTTTTAGCAGTCTTCTCTATTGAATGATGCAATCTTTGAGGAAATTTCTATCACTGCATTCCCAGGCTCTAGTACAGTAGATTCCTTATTGTAAAGTATACTTATGAAGGACTCATTCATTTTTTTAAATTGAGATAAAATACATGTAACATAAAATTTATACTTTCACAATTGTAAGTGTGCTGCTGAGTGGTATTAAGTACATTCATATTGTCATGCAATCATCACACCCATCTATCTCAAAATGTTTTCATCTTGCAAAACTGAAACTGCATCAGTTAAACAAAACTCCCCATTCTCCCTCTCCCCCTGGAAACCATTGTACTTCCTGTATGAATCTGACTGCACTTGGTACCTGTGATGTAAGTGGAATCATACAGTATTTGTCCTTTTGTGACAGGTTTATTTCACTTAGCATAATGTTTTCAGGGTTCATCCATGTTGTGGCATGTGTCAGAATGTCCTTCCTTTTTAGGCTGAGTAATATTCTATTCTTTGTCTATAACACACATTGTTTATTCATCCACTGGTGAGCAGTTGGGCTGCTTCCATTTTTTGGCTATTGTGAATAATGCTGCTATAAACATGTGTTCAAGTATCTGTTTATGTCCCTGCTTTCAGTTCTTTTGAATATATACCAAGGGTTGTAATTGTGGGTCATCTGACAATTCTATTTTTAAGTGTTTGAGGATCAGCATACTGCTTTTCATAATGGCTGTGTTAGGCAGAAAAACAGATGGAAAGAGAATAGGGCCAGTAAAGCCCACTAGAAGGAACTCAAAGAGTTAATCAGTTTAAAATAGAAAGCTCAGAAGGCCAGGAGCAACTTGGCCTAGAAGTTTGAATAGTTCCCAAATAAAGCAAAGTATTTCTGCATAGCCTATGTTTTCACTGTGTCAATTAGAACATTGTAAGATTTACTTTAGCATCTGCTAAAAGGCCCAGCTTATTCAGGAAGAATTCTATCTTAAAGCTAAGACTGCATTTTAATCAAATGGATGGTGGGTCAGCCCACCTTGGAGGCAGGGCAGACAGTCTCGATTAATATGCTTCCAGACAAAAGCTGATATCCCAGAAAGGAATCAAAGCGGTAAATTTCATGTGTTAAGTTAAAAAAAGAAACTTAATGTCTCAACAAAGATGAACATTCTGGGACAATTTGGTCAGTCCACACCTGGCCCTTGGTTGCATTTCTGAAAAATCTTCAACCGCCTGTAAAACCCCAGACCCTAAACCTTAGAGGCGCTCCTCTCTGAGGTTGCCCACACTTTCTAAGTGATAGCCTTAAAACTTCATCTCAACCTTTCAGTGCGCCTCTTCTGTAAAGTAGCTCACACTCCCCTTTCTCCAAGTGCTCACTTGCTCTCTTTAAATAAAACTTAACCCTTTCAGGGTGTACTTTTTCTCTCTTTAAATAACTTTAAATAAAACTTTTACTTTGCTTCACTATTGTATCTCTGCCCTTCAATTCTTGATTGCTGCAGAGACAAAAGCCAAGGAAAATACATAATACCCCCTCAACAGCTACACAGTTTTACATTCCCATCAGCCATGCCCAAGAGTTACAATGTCTCCATATCCTTTTCCAACACTTGTTTTTATCTGTTTGGTTTTGCTTTTTATAATAGTCATCTAATGGGTGTGAAGTGGTATGAACCATTCATTTTTACACCTTCACAATTATCTAATTTGACTCACTCATTTTGCCATAAGCAAGCCCAGAGACAGAAAATTCAGGGAACTCACTCTGGGTCACGGGACTGTTTCATGTGCTCCAGACTTCTGGCCCAGGGCCCCTCCCACCAAGCCACATGTCCCTCTGGTCACCCAGTAGACACAAAGAGGGGCAGAGCAGAGACTTTCCATTTTAATTTCACTTTTGCCTCTCTCTAGCTTTATGACCAAACATTTTCTAATCTCTCACTATAAAAAATAGAGATAACAGGAAAATTATGAGACTACAGAAGAAACAACTATAAAAATATGCCATTAGGTAACAATACTGTATTGTATATTTAAAATTTTCTGAGAGGGTAAATGTCATGTCAAGTGTTTTTAGCACAAATAAAAAAATGTTATAATATATAAAAAGCTGAATAAGAAATGTGAACAAATATTATTTCCTCCACAAACCAGTAGAGAAGAATGGATTAAAAATAATTTATGCTTTGTCTCAACAGTAAATGGATAGCCAACTGAAGTAGTTTTAATTTATTAGTGTAATGTATGTTTGGGGCTTCAGTGAAATAGTTTTTAGGAAATTGCTATGTGTAAGAGAGAGCTGAATATATTAGTGAGATGTCTATTGCCTATTGCTTTTTCATTTACTATTAATATGAGGAAAGATTTGGATTTGATTTTTACAGTTCTCAAAATATTTAGGGATTCAGAGGTATCATAGTCTTGAATATTATAAAATGTGCCAATTTCTGGCTGCAGAAAAAGAACTCCTTGTCTAAACATCCAATCCCAGATTCCTGCTCCCTCACTGGAACTGAACACAACACAAAAGTAACCCTGGCACATTCATGAATATATTATAGCAGCATAAAGTGGCAATTCTAATGCCAGTGAAGAGTACACCTGCTCAAAGTTATGATCACTGGGGAAATAAAAAAACAGCAGCAATGATGCAAATCTAAGCTATGGACTTCCATCCTGGGGAATTGAAACAGGCTACATACAGCCTACAGTGGTCCTTCAAGCAAAGGAAATGGTGACGTTACATAATCTGATTGCAGAGCTCCCAGGGAACCCTGGATTTTCCCATCAGAAAACCTATCAAGTATTTCTGAAGTGACTTGCATCCTTATCTAGACCATAATCTCCTGGGAAGGCAGGAGTCATGGCGTTTGGTTTATCACTGTTTCCCTGGTCCTTTGCTCAGGGCTAGATACATAGGAAACACTAGTGAGCATCCACTGACTTGTGAGTAAACATTGAATGCAACAAATATGTATGAGCACAATTGAGAAAGTTCTGTATTTTTTAAAAATTCTGGAGTTCTTTGCTGTACACACCACCAAAGATTTTTTTCACCAATGTCCTACTATATTTGTTTTTAAATGGCATCAGTTAGATAAAAATCTGAAAGTATAAGTGTTGAGGGTCAACTCTCATATTGCCCATGGGAGATCCTCTTGTGTCCTGTTACAAAAGCCAATCCTCACTTCTGTATCTCCTGTCATTGGGAATACAAGTAACTGGTATTTTTGAATTCTTACTGTTTGCTTGGCATCATGCTAATATGCTTTTCCTAGGTATCTAGCTTAATCTTTATAACAAGGCTGTGAGGTCAATGTTGTCATCATTCCTGTGGTACCTATGAGAAAACTGTGGCTTAAGTTGGTTAGATACAAAGTTGCAATGCTAGTAAAGAGTTGGAACTTGGAAACCTGTACTGTCAGTCCTGAGTTCTAATGGGAATGGAAGAGTCTGTACTGTTCTCTCAAGCAGAGGATTCCAATGCAAAAGGATGCTGTGGGCACAGCTCTCGAACACTCAGTGTATACTAGACAAAGAGCAAGAGCCAAAATCACAGTATATGTCCTCCCAACAGCATTCCATATAACTCATTAGTGAGGATCCCAGAAGCCTCACCCATCCAGATTCACGCATGGTGGAAACAAACCCACTCATCTGGAAGGCCTAATGAGCCAAACTAGGTGAAGGCGACCAAGTGGGGCAGAAACCTGCTGTCGGGACATGTAAGCATGCACTTGTTTCTTTATCCTTGAATGGCCCTTTCTTTTGCCCTGAGCCAATTAATGGCTCATTAATGCTCTCAAACTTAATTCAAATGCTACCTCTCCTGTGAAACCTTCTCCCAGTCCCAAAATGCACCTTTTTTTCCTCTGTGCTCCCGTCCTGTGAAACTTTTGTTTGCTTGGGCATTTAACTGGAGTAATAAAATTCAAATAGTTTACCATCAAGAGCCATTATATTTAAAAATAAGTAGGTAAATTATCTGGAAAATTCACTCATCCTGGAGCATACATTTATTTTAGGGAACAGTTGATTAAACATAGTATCCAACCAACGGCCAGCTATGTAGGGTTCAATAATTGCTGTGATTAGGGAATATTTCTTGTCGAAATGAGCAAAATTTAGTTGAAACATAGCAATTAGTGAAAGAAATGAGCCACAGAAAAACCCTCTGAAGTCCTCTTCTATTTAAACACTTGTGTGTTAGTACAAAAATATAAAAACTTGTCCTTAGTTACTTGCATTCGCATTTTGTTCACCTTTTTTGCCTGTAGAGAAAAACGTGAAATGCTCACCAGCTACTTGAATTCTGGTCTTCGTATGTGATATCAGGCCAGTTTAGAATGCTGAGGCCACATCTAAGCTCAGTATCTTAGGGAATGAGAGGGACTTGGGACTTGGTGGTGTTCCTTTGTTTATGAGCTAGCTGATTTTTTTTTTTAAAGTAGACTTCATTTAAAAGGAAAGGTTCGATAAGTAATTCTTTGTATTAAGGGAATCACACATACTGGGGAAATAGTTCTGCTCAGAGAGCAGGGAGAATTTATGTATGATTGGTTATGCTAAAGTTTTGCCTCTGGGGAAAGAACCCTGGCCACCCTTTGTGCTTGCCTGTAGGCAAAATGTATTGCTGAACTCCATGTCCTCGGAAGAGCTACCCCTGTGATGAGAAACCAGGTAGTGCTTTCTTTAATGAATCTATCCTAAATAGTCTTGTTTCTATTTATCAAGCAAATAAATTTGCTTGCATCTCCCAACTTCTGTTTGACTCTTCTATGTGAACAGCTAGATAGATTTTCTATTTTTTTGGTGGTATAAATTGTAAATTTCAGGCTTAAGGTATTATGACATTTAAAAATCAAAGTTGAGTTCAGTTTATTCAGGCCTCCCAGAAATCCATAGGGACTTCATGGACATTAAATATTAAACCTTCCTACAGATAGCATTTTGTAAATTTAGCTGGTAATTGGCCAGATACATTTGTGAGAACCGACAAAGCAGAAGTGCATTATGATCCCACTAAATCTCTGTTTCTTCCTGAGATAGGATTCAGTGACTCTTGCATTTGCAAAAGATAAAATATATAGCTTTTCTGGTGGAGGAAGGTGGCCAGAGACTATATTTATCCTCAGGTTTTCAGATATGAAATTCATTTGAAATGCAAAAAGTTCATTAATATGAATATTTCATCTCTCTTAACCGTAGTGACATTGGCAGGTTCTCAGTTTACTTCCACAGAGTTTCTGTAAGCCTGAATGTAGTTATGGGGGTGGATCTATTTCACTTGTCTTTCCAAATAATAGCATCCTGTATATTGAAGACTCTTGTTTTATTCCCCTTCTCTTAAATGCCCCCTTGGCACTGATTGGAATGCTGGACATACAGTTTGTGTTTCATGAGCACTTGCTAGCATTTTAGGAAAGAAAATTTTCCTAAACCAAAAGGAGAAAAAAAGTGTGAGGCACAAAAGAGTCTGTTTGTTTCTATGCAGAAGATCAAGGCCTAGCTTGGCTACCCAGAAAATGAACTAAGATACAATATGAGGAGGAGCTTCTGGCATCAGCACTCTCTGGAGGACTCGTGCCGGGGGATGATCATCAAAAAGCCTCCACAGGGATCCGGGCGATGCTGCGGTTGTGGCTGCGTCCACCCCACCGTTTCCTGGACTTGCCATTGGAATGAGGAGGGAGATGTCTAGGCTGGCATGTTCATACAGTGAGACAAAGAATTTGAGTGGATCTGTACTGTTGGAACTCAACCAGGAGTTGGGAGGGGTGCAAGTTGTAGCGCTCCAAAATCCTACGACTATAGACTATCTACGGTTAAAAGAACATATGGGATGTGAACAGATCCCAGAAATGGGTTGCTTTAATTTGTCTGATTTCTCTCAGACTGTTCAAGTACAGTTGGACAATATCCATCATATCATAGACTAACTTTTCACAAATGCCTAGGGTGCCTAAATGGTTTTCTTGGCTTCAGTGGAGATGGCTGGTAATTATAGATTTGCTTTGTTTATGTCACCGTATTCCTATTATGTTAATATGTGTGCGCAAGTTAGTTAGTAGTTTAAAACCTATACATACTTAAGGTACTCTACAAGAAGATATGTCAAAGAAATAATTAATCATCCCATGTTTTCTTCCATATGCTACCTCTATAGCTTTTCTTCTTTCCTAATTACAACCCTTAAATAGAATTCGTGCCTCATATCGAATTTACCGAGTATCATAATTCCTCCAGGTGGTAAAGATACCTCGAGACAAGTGCTGGGCATAGAAGCCACAGGGCATAAATCTGCAAAGAAGTAAAAAGCTAACCTTTTCAAACAATATGGCTTCTCTCTCACTTACCAACTTTACATTTCCCTGTATGGTCGCGGAAGATGACTGGTTAGCCAGAGACGGGTAAGATTCCTCAAGGGAGGAACAACCTAAGACAGGCACAGTCGCAGGGGGACCATCAGGTGAGAAATTGGGGAGCAACAGTGGTGAAGCTTAGAACCTCAGCCCTCCCCCTCTCCCCCCCCCCCGTGTTGAGAGAAAGCTTCTGCATCCATGGATGTTTTATTGCCCTTGTCTAGCTCGGATTAGCACATAGTCTACAGGCACACACCTGATCATCTACAATTGCTCTCTTACAACACTAAACTATGTTTTCTACCTTTATCTTGCATCTACCTACCACTTCAGCAGTTTATTAAAAATAAAAATAATAATAATAATAAAGGGAGAAATGTGGAATCCACATATAAATCAAGTATAAAAATCAAACGAATACTCATATTTGACCTGATTGTGTATAGTTCATAATGCGTGATCAGAACCGAAAGTTTCTGTGATGAATGCCCTTGTACTGTTCACCATGTAAGAACTTATTCACTATGTAAGAATTCGTTCACTATGTAAGAACTTGTTCGTTATGCTTCAGAAGATTGGAGACTGACGAGAACTAGGCTTGAGACGGATTAATGATTGTGCATTGAGCATTGACCCCCCTATGCAGAATTTTATTGTTGTTAACAACCATTTTATCTATAAATATGAGAGATGCCCTCTCAAAAAAAAAAAAAGTGTGAGGCACAATTAGATATATACAGTTGACCCTTGAAAAATCAAGGTTAGAGGTGCTGACCCCCTACACAGTCAAAAGTCCACATATAACTTTTGACTCCCCAAAAACTTTATGAATATCCTACTGTTGACCTGAAATCTTACTGGTGACATGAACAGTCGATTAACACATATTTTGTATATTATATGCATTTGTAACTCGGGGGGAAAATATGTTCCCACCCTCGAGCAAATAAACTGTTGAAACCAAAATCAGTTAAAGGAGAAATAAAGTGGGGGATACCCATTTGTTGCTTACAAGCAGTCATCTACTCCTGCTCACCTGTGTCCCTCATGACCCTGCTGGTAAAGGTTCCACCAAACCTCTCCAGTCCCGGTGCACGCTTGCTTTCTACCCCCTTTGTAATCACCTATTGATATGGAGATGGACTGCTTCTCTCCACCCCTTAGAAACACCTATTGATATAGAGATATACTAAGGGCAGGTGGAAGATTCTGGTAATATTGCAATTTTACCCACATAGGTACTATATTCTTACAATAAAGTCAGCTAGAGAAAAGAAAATGTTTTTTTCAAATTGCTGTAAATTTCCAAAATGTAAATTGAACCTTTATTGAAATTTGTTGAAAATATTTATCCAATAATTATTGAAAAAATCCATATATGTCTACCCACACAGTTTAAATCTGTTATTCAAGAGTCATCTATCTGTATTCTTAGTTAGAGAAAAAAATCTTAAAGTCTTGCACTAAAAAGCTAAGCCCAAACTCACATTAGTGTCCTCTTATTCTTATATAATTTCTGTTCTTGTATTATATTTTTAGAAAATATACTATACTAAAAGCAAAATGTATATAGCCTATTCCCTCTACCCTAACCCCTAAATGTTGCTATTTTTCCCTACAGTTATTTATTTGTGAAGTTCCTCTAGTGCCTCAGGGCCATTCTCACCTTTTATCAGTTAATTTTTCCTGTTCCTTTAAGATTCAGCTCAAGTTGCATCACTTCCATGAAGCCATCATAAGCTCTGTATTAGTACTTGATATTCTATGCTAAAAAGACTGTCTACCCCATTACCTTAAGCTCCCTGAGGTCCAAGTGAATGTCCTGTTTATCTTTGTTTACCAATGCCTGATGTAGTTAACACTCAAAACATTTAAGCCTTTATATTTTATATCCATATTTATGTCTGTCATCAGTTTTCACTGTCCCAGAATGTTTTTTCTTGTTATTCTGTCTGTAATATCCAAATCTCAGGAATCCATCAAGTTACCATAGATTTCTGGACACACTATAATCTCTTCTGTGTCAATGACTGCATGTAGGAATCACCTGGGGAGTTAAAACACACCAATGCTCATAATAAGACATATCAACACCTGCACACCCAATATGATGCACTGAGGTCTAAAATATCACATCTTAAGTATTTTACCCAAAAAGGTGTAACCCAGTTGAATCATGAGAAAACATCAGACAGATCCAGTTGAGGGGCATTCTACAGAATGACCAGCACTCTTCAATGTGCTTAATTTTAGGTCATGAGAATTTCACCTTCATTTTCGTGATATAATGGAGGATCCTGAATTAGATCCCAAACCAAAAAATGGACATTAGTAAGAAAACTGTTGATATTTGAATACGACTAACAGATTAGTTAAAATATCCTATCAATGTTAATTTCCTGACTTGATACACTAAGCTTATCTAAGATGTTTATAGTAGAGAAAGTAGGGTAAAGGTTATATGGCAACTCTGTACTATTATTTCAATTTTATGTCTACAATTATTTAAAAATTAAAAGTTAAAAAAACTTAAGAAAATGATTTATTGTTAACCCCAGATGTTCTGATTTAATGCATTTGGGTTGAGATCTGGGCAGCCAGGTCTTTAAAAATCTTCCTAGGTATTTCTAATGGACACACAAGTTGAAAACCAGTGATCTAAGCCAGTGCTACTTGAACTTAGCTGTCCACTGGAACCCCTTGGGAATATATTTTTAAATCCCAATGCTCAGTCCTTACCCCAAATTAAATTAGAATATCTAGGTATTGGGCCAAGGCACTGATAATTTTAAAAAGCTCTTCAGGAAATTCTACACAAGTCATGTCGAAAACTACCTCCCTAAACTAATATTTCCAAGTGTGCATGATCATAGCATATCCTGGAATATTCCATGATTGTGACAATGATCATGATCATTTTGTAGAGTTCCCCTCTCCAAACCTAGTAAATAAATATTAAGAGGAGAGGAGTACTTTTAACATTCATCCAAGGTGAATTTTGTGACCAGAAAAGTTTGAGAAACATTACAAGCTATCTAGAAATGCTGAAGTTGGTCCAAATTCTGGCAGTGGAGGCTGAAGACCTATTGCGAGACCTTTCCTTTTCATAGCAGTAGGAAAAAGAAGGGTATAAGCAATGGTCTTTAGAGGAAACCCATGGATGATAAATCTCCCAACTTCTATGGAATGTAAATTTGGCCTTATTTATTCAATTGTGATTTACTAGAGATCAAATAATGGGCAGTCAAGTCCCTGACCTTAAAAAACTTGCATTCAGTGGTAGAGGGACATAAATGATAAACAAGTAAATTTATAAATAAGCATGATAATTTCACACAAAGTACAAGTTACACCTAAAAATACTTTTAAAATAGTCCAAATGTCCATCAACAGATGAGTGAATAAATAAAATTGTATATTGTGGAAAATTATTTAGCCATAAAAAGGAATGAAGTACTGATAACATGCTATGATGTGGATGAACCTTGAAAACCTTAAGCTAAGTGAAATAAGCCAGACAGAAAAGGTCACATATTGTATGATTTATTTATATGAAATGTGTAGAAAAGGTAGAAACAGAATACAGATTGATAGTTGTCAGGGGCTGAGAAGGGTGAAACAGGCAGCAACTGCTTAATAGGTACTAGCATTTCCTTTTGGAGTAATGAAAATATTTTGGAAATAGAGGTTGGTTGCACAACATTGCAAATTCACTTAATGCCACTGAATTGTTCACTTGAAAGTGATTAATTTTATGTTATATGAATTTTACCTCAATAAAAATATGTAATTTTTTAAAATGCAATATGGCAACATCATATAGAAGGGTAGATTGTGAGTGGGTACTTAAGATTGTGACACCAGGGAGAGCATCTCCAGAGTAGTTATTTTTGAATTAAAACCTAAATGATAAGAAATTAGTCATGTAAACATCAAGGGGTAGAGAATCCTAAATGCAGGGAATAGCAAATGTAAAGGCCCTAAAATGGGAATGACCTACACATATGATAGGAAAAGAGAAAAGACCAGCATAGTGAAGGGGAAAAGCAAATGAAGTCATAAAAGAAGATTGGGGTGGGTCATATTGGAGCATACAGACCGCAGTAAGGAGTTTAAACAGCCATCATCTAAATCTAATTTTATGTTTTTTAAATGTTAGTGTATATGAAGATTGGATAGTTGGAGGTAAGGTTGGAAGCAGAAAGACCAGCTAAGATGCCTTTTCAGTGTAGCAGGAAAGAGAGTAACTTGGTTTAGAGTGACAGTCACAGAGCGAGATAGAAGTGAATCGATGCAAAGTCTCTTTGAAGGCTTAAAGGCTTATTGATCGACTAGATGTAGAGAGATGAGAGCCAGGAAGAGGAACAGGTGGGTTGGAGAAATCTAAGCACAAGTTTTTCCATTTCAGATAGGGCTGAATTTTCAGATAGGAGGGGAGTTGTCAGGGAAAATGCTTGGGTTGAGCACCTCTCAAGCTCCAGGGTATCTTGGTGGCCCTAGAGAATTCTGTTTCATCTTGATGATCAGTGTCAAGGGTATCTTTGGGGATCCCTTATTAAATGCTGAAATGAACACCTGTTTCAATCATTAGTCATGACTGGCTTTGTTATAGGGTGGTGAGATAGGTGCCTCATTTAATTACCTTTTCTTTTTCTTTTTGGGCTACCTATGTCCCTGGAGACATGTGGGAATTAGTACTCAAGCTGAATATTTAACACAAAGTTTCTTTGTATGCTTTGAATTCTTGTGTACAAACACCTGGGAGTTATAATAGAAATAAATAACTGAGATGAACATCAATAACTTTCTGTAGGCATCTCACAGACCAGGCCCTCTGGGAGCCACTCCCTGCCTCTTACAGACTCTGACCTGCTGCTCCATTAAGAGCTCAGTAGATGACACCCCCTGCAAAGGCGCTTGACCTGCAGCTCTTTCCTCTTCCTCCCATCCCTCATCTGCAGTGATAGATGGTCTGCAAATCTGGGGGCGGTCAGGCCCAGCAGGTCCACACTGGGTCTGCTCTGGAAGAAGGAAGGCTGTGTGTCCCTTACCCTTGTTCCCCTCACCTGTGCTCTTCTAATGGCAATGCTTTCATTGAGGAAGTGGTATTGCACAGTGCTCCTTGTGGGAGTATCTCCTGCAAGTTACCCTTACTATTCAAAGCATTTGATAAGAATCCCAGCTATAACTATGCTTCTCTAAATTGTCATTCTGAAACCACTGCACATCTGATCAGAGAACTTCACAAAGGATGAGCATGACTCCTCCTCCACTCTTATTAAAATATATATATATGTTCTTACCATTGACATTTATGAATAATATTTATTATTTATAAATAATAAAATGAAAAATGTATGAGAGTAAATTTGTCATCACATTTGCAGACATTCGTTTTCCATATCCAATAGAAATAATTTTCCAGTCCCTTTCCTCTGAAAAGCAACCAGCACTGTGCAGATAAATATAGAATAACTAAATATCCTTGTCAGAAGGTAGTCTAAACTGACACTTTTCCACCCTTTGTGTAGAAAAATGAATTCTGCCTATGCCAATTATATATTAAAGTAATAAATTATGTCTCAATTCATTCATGTATCTGTTAAACCAACACAATTTGCCAATTTGTGTTGTTTAATATCCCCATAGCTTGAGAAAATAATTTATCTATCTCCATTCTTATCTAATAATATAGTATGATGTGAGTTAAATAAACTCTGAGAACTAAATATAGTGAGTGTATTTCCTTTTCCAGAGCAGTGGCTTATCATATAATGCTTTGAAACTGGAATTTTGCAACAGAGTAGCTGATGCCCAAAAAAGAAATTAATTGCCCTTATCAAAGTGAGTATTACTTTGAGTGTATTTTATGTAATCAGCTTCTTGATGGGATCAGATCTCATTTGAATGCACTTATTCATCTTGTACATGAATGAATATGCTGATCATAATTAGTCTTAGGCTCTCAAATGATGGTAAGGAAGTTATTTTCCAAAGTTTCAATTAAGTGGAAACTGAAGATTTTCTAGCTTCTGCTTATTATCAGCTAAATAAAGTACCTTGGGACAAATTCTGATCTTAACTATATACTTTGCCACAAAGTAAGAGTTGACTATGGAAATAGTGATAAAATTGGGGATCAGTAGACCAATGGCATGCTAGTAATAATATATTTGAATGTCACATTTGCTTACCTAATAGGGTATTGAATAGAGACTGACATAAAATTTCATCCTCTACTAAAGATAAGTAGAAATTATTTATTTTGGCCTGAGTTCAAAAGTTTTAGCTGACTGGAATGGTTCATGTACAGATAAGCCTTTCTCTTTTGATATATATATAACATTATATATATATTTGACATATATATTACATATCCATATACAAATTGATGTACCATTCCTAAGACTGGATTATTATCACACTGAGTGGAAAACATTATTTTTCTATGATCTTGGGACCCATCAGGCTATGGTTCAAGCCTCTTGCTATGTTGGAAAAGCACATGAACAGAATCTTCTAGGAAGAAAATTAAGGTGGCTATAGTATGGAGCCATCCACACATCTGTTATAAACCAAGACTTTGCCTCTGTGGAAAATTTCCAATGTCCATTTGGAAAGTAATTTCTATTCAGCTGGAGCATTAACAAAGAATAAAAATGGAGCAGTGGAGGTTCTCTCCGTTTGGCTGGAGACTAACGAGAAAAAGTGTTTGGGGGAATGTCAACAAATGCAGCAGGGGAAAATTCCCCAGGGGTACCAACCTCTAAGTCATGCAGCAAAATGCATATTCTTATCAGCTCAGTAGCGTATGAGACCTCTACAAAACAAAGCATAGGCATGACCCTTGCCTAGGCCTACCAGGGCTATCCTGGTAGTTGAATTTGTAAAACAGAGAGAAAAGTAGGCTGGGAAGCAGGAAGAAGCATATTGAACCCCCAACATTACAGGCCTTGTTACTTGACTGTGGGGGCCATTTTCAAGGCTGGTTAGCAGTGAGGAGGCACCACAAACCTGTTTGTATTGGCTTTCATTTGAGACTCTGGATTTAGGCAAGTTTAGGAAGAAAGACAAACCAAAGCCTGGCCGTGCCAAAGGATGTGGATTTTTATGTTTGAACCTGTTATTGTCTCAACGTTAGAAGCTGTAGAGCCCAGTCATGAGCATAGGTGTGGAAATCGTATGATCATCTGTGGTCAGATCCTGGTTCTGCCTTTATTATTTGTGTAAACTAGATGGAATATTTAATCTCCCTCCTCTCGTTTACTTCATCTGTAAAATAGGGTAATAGAAGTGCATAATTTGTAGATTATATAATTAAATGAGATCATAATAAACAGCTAAGCACCGTAGGACATCAAATAGCCTTGAAAAACAAAAGACACCAAAGGAGTTGGATGCTGACTTCAGCAAAAGCTACACAGAAGCCCCTTGTTATGCAAGATGACCATCTAATACCACGCCTGTGTTTCACATAATCTTTCCTCACTGAATATATAATATCTCTGCTAGTGTTGCTTCTCAGTCACTTTTTCTGTGTATATGCTTCACTGCTAAATGTTCTTTGTAACTCACTGTTTCCTAACAGCTAGTCTGAGCTTTCCTTCCATAGCTTCAGGCTGCAGCTTCCTGTTCTCTCAAGTGAACCTAAGCAATTCCCTTCCCTCATTAGTTTTGTGACCTTGAAGCTATTTAAGTCATCTGAGCAAACACCCACCTGCAGTTTTCTTTTTTCCTAAACTCCTAAGAATCAAATTCTTCCCTTTTTCACACACACACAAACTCAAATTCCTTTTTTTCTTAGTGTTTACTCTAATTATAGTTAATGAAACGTTTTCTACATTGCACCCTTCCAATTAACTATTTTTTTTTCTTTTTCTAATGAAAAAGACATAACCCATTACTTGAAAAGCTTATCATTAGGATTTTAAGAAACCTTCCTCTTTATGGTGCTTAAAACCGTTTTAATTTCTTGCTGTCCTGAGTAAGGTAGCTGAAGCATGGGAAATAATTTCATATATAGCTGTGAGTTGCTGCCTAGTTTAAAATGAAATTTTAATTATATAAAGCATGCAGTTGAGGAGTTTGTTATCCACAGAGGCTATTGTTCTGACCATGGTTTCTTCTATATTATAACAGTGATTGATGGCCAACTCAGATGATTCCCATTTCCTGGACATGTTATCTGAGCCACAGATTTAGCAAAAAGCAGTTCTCAGTAAAACTACTGTTTATGGAATTCTACTTACTGGAAACTACTTTGCTGTGAGGCAGCTCCCAAGAAGAGAAAAATCAGATATTTCCCCTAGATGGCAGTGATGGGTAGTTTGAACAAACATATTAAGTATGTCAATATTATAACAACCAGACTTGTCAAGTAGGACAAAAAGAGCCCAGTTTTTTTATATATATAATAGAAAATAAAAGTAAAGTTGGTAGAAATTTGACCAAACACACAGTTCTCAAAGTGGGAGGAGACACACATGCCATTTCAAAAGACATCGTGAGTTACAAACATTAAGAAACATAAAACTGGAGGTAATATGGAGAAAGTTAGAATATTTGGGGTAGAACCCAGGGGAATGTATTTTAAACAAATAATTCTTACTAGCACCACTGGAAAACCATTGGCTATAGATTGTCTGCTATACTTAGCAAATGCAATTGTAAAAGGGCAGCAACCTGAGTAATAAAGGCAAGTTCAGGATATCTGCTGGTTAACAGAATTCCACCCCCTAAGCTGGTCAGGGTCTTTCCTCTGAACTCTTTGCAAAACCTCACCCTTAAGCCTGCTCCCAAGTGACTAATTTTACTTCTATCGGAGCTGGATAAAGCTGCCCAAGATTGCTCACAGTGGGCTTCCAGAGGTAGTGCTTTTCCTGAACCTTGACAGATAACCTTGTAGGAGGTTCTCCTGAAGTCCCTGCATGTCCTGGAAGTCCCATATGCTGACCTGTGGTATCGACCTGATTATGACTTGGCCTCCATTAAAGTCACTGGCCACTTCCTAAGGGCCATGACGAGTAGATCCCACACTCTTATCAAACCACTCTACCTCAGCCTGTTAGGAAGGAGTTTCATTCAGTGAGGCAGGGAAGTCAGAGTGAAAGCAAAATCAAGAAAGACAAGCAAGTTTATTATTCTCTGTAATAGAATGCACCCCTGACCTAGTCTGTGAAGGCCCTGAGTATTCGGGGAAAGTGCAAGGGTTATTTAAGAGGGGCAGTGTTATGCAAACAGTGTTGATTGACAGGCTGGCAGTGATCTAAGCTAATTTTTACTGCACATGCTCTTTCCCAGAATTCTCTCTGACTGCCCATCAAGGGAGTATTAAACCTTAATGCAGATATATTTTAATGACTTTATAATGAGGAAAGGTCACTTCAGGACATCACAGGAGCATGCCCAGTTGGACTCCAGCTTGTGGAATGTCTCTGTGGTTTTACTCCTCCTGCTGGGGATTTTCTCACTGGTGGAAGCTCTCTGTAGTCTCAACTTCTCTGTGGTCACCCTGACCTCTCCTCCTGCTTATTTCTGGCTCTCTGCTTAACAGACCCACCTTATGTATATTAATATGCTACAAATGAGCTTGACTTAATATCTTACTTCTCATGAGATTATCTTGTTGTTGCAGGAAAAAGAGGTATGGAAAATTTATCTTTATAAATGCTTGCTAGTCATATAGAGGTATCTGAGGCGTTGAATTTATTTAGATTCAAGACAAGTGGTTCGAACACTGTAGGTAAGTTCCTCAGGTTTTAAAAAGATTGCTCATGTCTTCACCAGATGCTCTGCAATTTCATCAACGTTATATGCTCTCTGATGCTGCCGCAAAAAGGAGATACTGAGGTTGATGCCATAGCTCTCATTTTGTGTTTGCCTTAGTGAATGAAGCATGAATTCACATACCTTTTTTTAGCCTCATCTGTGTACATTGTTTTCTATGAGCAGACTGCCAGATAATTACCCAAATAAGGAGTTACTTCTCCGGGGTTGGCTTGCCAAAATTCATTGTACTACCAAATACAAATGCTGTTAAAACAGAACATTTGGAAGCTCATATTGGTCTGTCAAAATAGTAAATAATATTGTATAATTTGAAAGCCATGTCTATTATGCATCCTTCCAAAACACAAGTATTCCGAAAGAGTTAATAAAGATAATGAAAACTAAATAATGTTTTAAAATAAGTTCTGTAGCTCTCCATTCCAGTTTGTTGTTAAATACAGAATATCATCAATTAAAATGTAAATGGAATTCATTGCATGAAGCTATCTGGGTAATATGTGACTATTGAATGATTTGCTAACAGCCACTGAACAATGGCCATAAGAAAATAGAATTATTGCTTAATGATTCAGATTATAATATTTTATGATCATTTCTTTCCAGTGCTGATGAAATGTGGCCCTGGACAAGTTTCTTAGCCTCCTTGAATCATTGTGTTCCCATCTATAACATGAGGAAATTAAAGCACATGATCTGTATGATCCTTTCTTGATCTAAAAGTCTGTAACTTTTTAGGTCATGGACTTTATTCTATCTTGTTTTCTTCTACTCTGCCAACCAAGTTAATGAAAGAAGGACTGATTTTGTACTCAGGTATGAATTTATGTCTTGTTTCCTCACTTCCTAACTGTGTGAACACAAGCAAGATAACTTTCCTGAGAGTCCTCATGTGTAACAAATAGAGATTACCTTCCCTGTGGAATTATGATAAATAAAAAAAGGAAGTATTTAAAGCTCTAATATAGAATCCTTCACTTAAGTCATCAGGTCCTCAATCAAGTGGATTCTTTTTCTTATCCTGCATTGTTTTATAAATCTCAAGTCTGCTTTTTCAATGAAATCTTCTGGCCTCTAGCCTCTGATCCCTGCAGAGAAAGTTACAGTCCTGGCAACTGTACTAGATGGATGATAAAATAAAGAACTGCAGCAGACAGGACCTAAAAGATATACATTTTTCCATCTGAATTGTCTGGGTAAAAAGAATAATGGCATCTATTGAAACAGTTGTCATGTCATATACTTCTTTTTGTTTTTGTCTTTAAGGTCTAACATTGGCCTTATTTTTTGTAAATGAATCATAAAAAAGTGGCTTGCTTCCTCTGTGATAGAAAACCTTTTCTCATTATTCCTTTTCACCAATATTTTATTTTTGCTGGCTGTTGTAAAACATAATTTTTAAATTAAAAATAACAATATGATTTGTTCATCATACAAAAATACTAGAAAATAGAAAACAAATAGAATAAATGAAGCAGAAACATTCTCTAGAGAGAACAACTTTATGTAGTTTGCTAGATTTCCTAACTATATGGGAACTATGTATACACATTAACAAAATGGTCTGATACTAAATGGCTCTAGGATAAACCAGAATATGTGCTTTGCAAGGGCTAGGATGTGCTTTGATTTGTTCACTGGTATTACTAGTCCAGCTTCCAGAATATGCTGATCACAGAGCACATTCTCAATACTCTTTTTAACCTAATATATCCTGTATATCTTTTTGTGCTAGTAAATATGATTCTGCAGCATCATTTTTAGTGATTATGTAGTACTCTGTAGTACAGATTTATCACAACTTAATAAATCCTCTTTATTGTACTTGTGAGGTTTTCATTTTGCCTATAATGGTTTTTCAATCAATATCCATGCAAATAAGTCTATGCTTTTCTTCTTCTTTATGACTATTAGAATACCTTTGTAAAAGCAGCATTGCCAAATTTAAGTAATTTACTCACAGCTTTATAGAATTACTATGTATTACCAAATAGCTTTCCAAAAGATTATGTGAATTCATAGTGCAATCAACATAGATTGACCATTTCCCTGAACTCTCACAGATAATAGATGTTGAAAAAAAATTTAAAAAACAGTTTGAAAAGCGGATCATTGCTTTTCAATTACAGACTAAATGCTGTAAATATACACATCTGCATGCTATGTTACAAGCCAGGGACATCTTTCCAAACCTTTTTTCTGAGATATGAGATCCTATAACCCAGCAAAGATAAAATCTTGCTAAAACAATGTAAAGAGAGTCCTGTCTTGTTTGTTAAACTCATTTGGTTAATTTAGGAGAAATGATAGGAAAGTTCCTGCAAATATTCCATTGACATTCACATAATGCTCTCACTTTGACATTCTACCATTTGATAATAAGATCATTTTCAGTAAATGATATTTTGCGTTTAGATAGTTTGGCAGTGCCCATTTAAATTAATCCCAAACTGTTATGAAAACCAAGAAACACTATAAAACCTTGTGAAATATTTGTAGCCTGTTTAAGGTTCTCCTCTTACGGAATCAAATGTGAAATGTCTGTGTGGGAGGTTTTTTCCCCAAGGTAAATAGATGATTATTTATATCTCTAGGTGCAGATGCCTTGAAATAGTCAGAACATTTTGCAGATGAACATGGCATTTCAAAATTTTTATGGCTACTGCATTCTTGTCAGTGCGCTGTCTGTCATGGTGTGGCTTTGATGGTTTGATCCAAGTCTGAATCCTCGTCATGATTCTTGCTTGCATTTTTATTATCCACTTTTATGTGAACAATACATCTGACAATATCCAACTGTGCTTTCTTGTGTTTTCTGACTTTGACATTCAGAAAAATCTTTAATGCTGCTTCCACTGTGTTCACACCTCCGGATCTGAGGTTTGCCCCCGTGAAGGTATTTCTAGAACACATATCCGTTGGTTTGGGACTTCCTGTATGGCATAGAGACCAGTTTGATATGATAATTAATGAATACCAAGAGCTTTAGACATGATTTTGCTACTTATGATTTAGCTCAAAGAGGGATAATTGCCAACATGAACAATTAGAGTAGAGGCTGGGTGACAGTGGAGACAGATAAGAGGGGAGTGAGAATTTAAAAAGGAGTTAGACAGGATGTTGAGAGAAAACTGGGAAACTTGAATTTCAGTGCATGCTGGAAAGAGATGATATAAAAGTAGACAAAGTGGCTAGCCTCTACCCACAGTGAAAAGAGGTATTATGGAAAAGAAAGATGCCAAAAAATCAAAGGAGAAATTACAGTAGGAAAGCAGAAGAATGGCCAAGAATATAGTTTAACCATATAGATTTGAACTATGGGACTCTGGCTAGCCTAAAGAGATGGGGAAGAAATCTGAAAATAGCTCTTTGATAAAAGATTATGTGAGACATGTGGTGCCTACTATGGATAAAGATCAAGGGAAAATAGTGACTAGTCAGACTGTTCAAATTAGCACATTCCTGCTTCTCTCTTTTTAAGAGCCCTTGAAATCTGTTATTTTGGAGACATTGAAGTTATCTCTAAATAGTCTGAAAAATGCTCAATTTTTCCAAAACAAAATTTTAATTCTTAAAATGTAACACAGTATAGAGAGGCAGGTGGTTGAAAACTCACGTTAAATATCTCCACTGTCCTTTTTTTATTTGTTTAAATTTTTATTATTCATCTACAACAATCTAGAGTAATAGAAAATGAGCTTTAGAGATTCGAGTCTCAGAGGATGGATTAGCTGCTGTGTGAACTTGGGAATCTTATATTCTGTGAACATTTTTTATATATATTAATGAACAACCTACCTTCTCTTTTTTGAGAATTAAATAAAATAGTAAACGTTAAATGCCTAACTCAAAGAAGGTAGAGAACTATGTAGAGTTTTTTTCTCACAACCTTCCCATGCAAAGCGAGAAAGGTCTGTAGAGGTTTATGAAATTAAACATAGTGTAAAATGGTGCAGTTAAGGTAAAAAAAAAAAAGGACCACTTTGAAGAGAGGGGATTGACATTATTAAGAATGTGAGATGAAATTTGTGTTGGA
Source organism: Manis javanica (assembly GCF_040802235.1). Classification (NCBI taxonomy): domain Eukaryota; kingdom Metazoa; phylum Chordata; class Mammalia; order Pholidota; family Manidae; genus Manis; species Manis javanica. The sequence continues at coordinate 190,104,909 of NC_133157.1, forward strand.
GCTAAGCCCTCAATTGGTCTCATTTTCTTATTGTCTCTATCAGAATGCTTTTGGCTACAAGCAACAGCAAATCTTAAATTGATTTTAACACTAAAATAAATTCATAGGCATAAAGTCATAAGTGACTAAAATCCAGAGGTAAGCTAACAAAATCAGGCTTGACGTATCTGCTTAAATGATGTGAGAAGGAATCATTTCATACTCACTCCATTTCTTGACTCCACTTCTTTAGTGTCAACTCCATTCTGTGCAAGCTTCCCACCTCATTGTCCCAAGATGGTTAAGATGTCCAGTCTAAAGTAATCTACTGTGAATGGTTGACAGCCTGAATCTCGTACATGCTGTCTCATTCATATTCAGCAGAGAACAGGTTTTTCTGCTCTCAGACAAAAATCCTGCACTTTTCCCTAAATGAATCAACTTATAGTACTTGCACATCCTTAGCTCAGTATGTGTGGCTTAATATGGAGTTATGCCCATTAGTGTAGGCCTGAGCCACAGATTATACATGTAATTCAGAGGTCAAGCCAGTTACCAATTACCCTTGAAGCCTGTGGGCTTCGTTGGAGAGGAATAGGAGAGTGGGAGCACTATTACCCACTCTTAGGTATATGCGGAAACCTCAGAGGGCAGATACCCACCAGAGTAGTAATGACTAAATGGGAAACATTGGGTTTTATATGTATATCTGATAAAGATCTATATATCAGTTAATAATATAATATATATGTTTGAAAAAGGAAGATTGAGTTTCATCTTATACTCCCAGAAATGAAATTCAAGGAAGAATTTATTGAATAAAGTATTGTCAAAAAAAAGAAACTATTTAATAGAAACAATGTATTCAGTAATGATTCTGTCAATTAGGACAAATGCTAACTTTTTATATACATAATTTATGTTCTGATGTTTTAATTTAATGGGAGATATAATATGGGGAATCTAGAATAGATTGCTAATATATTCATTGGTCTTTAAAATAAAGCCATTTTAAATGCTTGACCCCTGTTCTATTGCTATCAATCAGTTCAAGATTTAGCTCTTTAAGAAGGGACTAGAGTATAACATTCTAAGATATGAAGGAAAGCAAGGTCTCTTTATGCTTGTAATGTTAGATCTGAAGTGTCCAACATTCTTTTTTGAAGAGTTGAGAACCTAACTGGCATTTCACCACTGGTATGGAAATCCATGTGGCCTGAAAGTGCTCCCAACATTAGCCCAATAAATACTTTGAACTGAATCTGAGCCGTATGGCTTATACTGAGTGACATTTAATTTGAAAGAAAAAAAAAGCATTCATTCTTATAAGAACCTTAGATACCTCCTGGGACATCTGGTTTCAAGTAGCATGGCATTTAGCACTCTCAAATAGCTATATTAATTGGCCTATGGAATAGGTTATTTCAGAACAACTATTTAAATGTTGAGGAATGGCTGTGAAATATTTTGGTGTAATTAATGGTGAAATAATATTCAAAGAGTAATCAAATATAGCTGCTTCTGCCAGATAGAAGCAGCAATAATTAGGATATTAATTTGGCTGCTATAATAAAAGGAAAAAGACTTTATTTTTGTCCCATAGAAAAGTCTAGAGGTAAGTAGTCCGGGGGAGGTTTTTCATTGTTAAGTGTAGAGACTCTTTCTAGTTTGCTTACCTGTTGTTCACTGCAACATCTGCATCTCAGCCAGTGAAAAGAAGGGAAAAGGAAAGATGGGCCCAGAGCTTTCCTTGTGGGGGCATGACTCAAAAGTTGTCGCATCACTTCTGTTCATTTCTTGTTGGCCCAAAATTAGTCATGTGGCTACACCTAGGACCAGGGAAGCTTGGGAGATAAAATCTTTTGGTGGACAGCCTCATGTCCCACTAAACCCTCTCTCTCTCTCTATAGAAATGAGTACAGATATTAGAGAGAAACTTAGTAAGCTCTGGCATGGAGCCTCTGAAGAAAGGAGACTGCTTAACATCCTATCCACCAAAACTAAGGGGCATCTGTCCAGTTCTCTCAGTGAACCAGATTATCCAAATATAAACTATCAAAATCAGAATATAGATTTGTGTACAGGAAAATAGTGTTTCTAATGCAGTTACCATGGGTTCTAAAATCCAACATTTAGACAAAATCATAATATTCATTGTTCTGATTTTTAAAAGGGTACATTTTTGAAAGCTTTGAAAATACAGAAAAATACAAACAAATGTAAAGAAGTTAATAAATCGTAATTCTGTTAGCAAGAGATAACCATTATTAAGAGTTTGGAGCTTATGGATTTTCTCCATGAGTTTTATTTTTATTTACATAATTGGATTATGTAAAAACACTTCATTTAATGTGCCAAAGTTTTACATTTATAATTTTCTCACACCATAAAAATATGATAATAAATACCATTGTCTTAATTTAACCTGTAAAAGTACTAGAATTTGTCAACATGTTGCTAATATCAGGTGCTTAGACTTTCCAGTCTTCGTTGATATTAATAGTATGAACATTTTTGCACATAAATTTTTGTCTGCATTTTGAATTATTAGAATAGAGCTTTAAAAAATGAAATTGACTCAAGAGGTAAGAACAGTTTAAAAGCTCTGGATCTATATTGATAAATCACTTTCCACAAAGGATATTACAAATTTTTCCAACTAGTTTTCCTAGTCTATTTCATATCACCCTCAGTAGCATTATTATAATTAAGTAAATTTGTCTCACTTGAAAAAGGACATTCACAAACCCTTAATGACTGGTGCTTCTGAGTAGGATTTCACATGCACCAGCAAGTTTTCATGTCTACATTAAGTGCTATTATTTTGGTCATTTATTTATCCTCTGTTTTAATGCAGATATAAACTATCATATGCCTGACTGAGTCACTAAAACAGGTACACATTGAATGTGCATCTCAATTACATTGACACCTACATTTAACGACATACATATAATTTAATGACACCAATCAACTTAATTTAGCCAAGAATCTTGAAGAATATATTTTAAGAAAAAGAGTGAGTACTGAATTGCTAAAATATTATATTATGCACCTCATTTATGTATCAAAGCTCATGCAATTTTCTCAGAGGAGAGATTTCAGATTCTCATTTCTAAGCACATTAACTCAATTTAAATAAAATCCTAGCACATGTGATTATATGATTTCCGAGCCCATGGCAGATTAACAAAAGCAAATTAGAAAAGAGCAGCAGACACATTAACAACAAATAATGGCATCTGAGAGATTGACAAAGAGGAGAGAGAGATTTTTTTTGTTGTTTGTAACACACAGACACATGTACAAGGAGCAATAACCTGAAATTCTTTTTTTTTCATTGTAATATTCTTACAAGTTTAATTAAATTATGGCTCATCTCAAAGAATATTAAAAAGTCCTTATAGGTATTATTTTTACAAGAGTTTTAATATCAGGAAAAATCATAACAAGAAAAAAAGCTATATATAACTTTGTACATATCATTTTAATAATTGAAGAGAGATATCCTTGAAGTAAATGAACTACAATATTAACTATGATTTTCTTGGGCTGCTAGGATTATTTTTTTCTTGTACTTTTTCCTATATCATCTAAATTTTCTAAATGGATATGTATTACTCTAATAAAAAGAATTGAAGTTATGTTATTTTTAATAATGTTGAAATTTTTAAGAATAAGAGTTATTATTCTTATGTATATTAGTATTACATGGAATTATACAATGATTTGTCCTTACAATAGTAACTGAGTTAAAAAATGATCAAATTTGGCTTCATGGGCTCTATTGCAGAAGACCTGGGAAAAAATATAATCTGTTTCCAAAAGAGTTTTATCTAGAATAAAAATAATTATGTGGTATTTCTAACATATCAAGTGGGAACCAGCAGGAATACAAAACACATAATTGGGGGTGATTTCAAAAACTAGTATTGAGACAGTAGGATGGAGATGTCTCTTGGATAATATTAAAATTTTTTTTTCTATAAAGTAATTATAATTATGGATCATGCCCCATAACATTAGGCAAATCAAGCATCATAATTTAGACAGGGTGCTCATTTAAGTAATATTGTATACATTTTACAAATTAAATTATATTTTAGGCCAGTAGAACTGCAACAATTTAAGCTGAAAAAGTATTTAAATTTTTTTGTATTTAGTCATCTGGCATGTAGGAATGAAATGTTTATGTAAATTATTTCTGTAACATTTTTTCAGTGTAAATTTTTGTCCTGTATTTTGGAGGAATAATTTTTAACTTCTACATAGAATTCATAGTATTTTCCAAAAAATTTTTAAATGTATGAAACATTTCCTTTAGTACTAACTTGAAACTAATCTGCAGATTTTCAAATCACACAGTTAAATTATATGATTTCCTTTATTAAATGATAAATTACATTGAACATATTTTTACACGTGCTACTTTTTAAGTTATACTCTGAGAACCAAACCCACCCTTCTGGGCTCAGCTTTATGAGGCTGGGTTGGTTCTTTACAACTCAGTTTCCCCTTTCCAACTGGTACTTAGGCTGTGCCCATAGGGGGCGCCAGAGGGAGAAGCTGAAAGGCTGGAAGAGATAGGAAACTTCTTGTCTGCTTGGCAACCAGGGTTCATTCTAGCAGCACCCCTTCTCTAAGTTCCTATTTTTTAATAACTCCAACGACTTCCATTTGCTCCTCAGCTCTAGAGTTAGTAGCTGCTTCTTGCAATTGCTATCTTTGTGGTAACTTAATGTTATTAATTGTATACTCAGAGTATTCTTTATGTTCTGTTTCCGGGCTACACTGACTTCTACAGCATGATTACCTAAAGCAGAAATACTTGGATTGATAAAATAATTTTCCTATTAATGTTACAAATTAATGTGGATACATATATGATCACTCTGGAAGAAGCTATATGAACTGTAGAATATACACAGTTCAATATGGTTCAGAAATACAAATCATAGTTCTTCCCATACATCAGCATAGCTCCCTTATGCACATTTTAAGGAAGCAAAAATTTAGTATATATACCCTGTGTGTGTACATATATAATTTTATGTGTGTATATATGTGTATATATGTACATACACACACAATTATATATATATATATATATAAATTATATATATATAATTTTCAAAATGTAAAAGAAAGATGGGGAGGAGAAAAGCTTACAAATTTAATGTGGTTATAAAATAGATCAATTGTGAATTTGTAAAACATTAATTTCATCATCCCACTTGCATCTGAATTCTGGACCCTTGAATACTAAATTCATTAGTTAACAAAATACTTAGCACCTCTGGCTACACAGTCATCAGCTCAGTAGTACTTAACATGGTGTTTGCATTGTCCTTATCATCAAGGTTGTATATCTTCCCATTTACTCTCTACTGTTTACTCTCTATCCTTTTCCTGCCACCATCTGAACTCAAACATTTCTATGGTGAAACATTTTACCTTAATTACCACCTAGATAATCTCAGTCTTTTTCTTGCACAGAAAGAAAATATAACAAACCTTAAATGCCACCTCCTTTAATGCTGACTTAGACTGATGTCTCATAGGTCCTGAAGCCGACTGTCATCCTTTGCCTGTCCCTAGACATGACTATTTAGATTCCAGAATTTTTCAGCTGACTCTGGGTTCCTGGTTTGCCCGAGACCACATTTCTGGATTGCAGCTTGCCTGTTGCTGCAATTCCCTATTGTGGCTATGGTCTGTTACACAGTAACCAAATGAAACTCACCCCTTCTTGTCTGACATCCTGTTATTGCTGTCCCTTGGCATTTGAAAGTCTGCAAACTTCTGATTCTCCTGTGTGTCATTTCATCTTACCTAAGCCAGGGTTAGCCCTGGCCCCACTGCTTTCTAAGCCTGCCAGCCTCTAGCTAAATAAAACGAACAGATGATCTTAGGCCTAAGTGGGGCAAGTACCCACTTTTCCATCTCTGGTTGTCTCTGAGTGTTCAGGGAAGGTTGTAAAGCCTTCTTGCTTAGTTGGCTGGCTCTGGGTCAGGTGGACTGAGCTCACAGTTTGGCTCAATCATTTATTAGTTGTGTGACCTTAGACAAGTTCTTTACCTCTCTATACCTTAGTTTTTGTAAATATAATATGAATAGAACAAAGCTGCCTCAACATTGTTGTAAAGATTAAGTTAAGCAATCTAGTAGGTAGCTTAGAATTGACCAGCACAGGAGAAGCAATCAAATGATAGCTATTGTATTATCCTTTGATCATGATAGCTTTTTGGTATCCAAAACTGAATATCATGTCTAAATGGCTGTTTTCCTGACTTCTGTAAATCATGTGAGAGTTATTAAGTAAATGTACCTTCCTTACACAACTATTGAACCTTCCATCTCTGCGTGGCATCTATTTCCATAAATGAAAAATGGAGAAAAAGCACTGCTAATAAAAATCACTTAGAATCTATTTCAGTCTCTGCTTGAAAGGCCCAAAGATTGTAGGAATCTGGAACAAGCAGTGACCAGAATGGAAATCTTAGAAGAACAACCTGTTCCAAAACCAAGCTACTGGGTTAAGCAATTAATAGCCCAGCTGAGTTTGCACTTTGGGTCCATGTAGGAGACAAAGGTAATATTTTTACCCATGAAAGCAAATCTGCTCATAATTGGCTAACACTTGTTTTTCCCAAGACAATGGTTCTACAAAGAACAGTTACTAATAATATACATGCTCTAGCTGGATAGATATTTATACATTTTAATGACCAAATTCCTCTAAAGAACTTTCTACTTATGTTTGTCTAGTGTTAGGGTTTTTTGTAAGCATGATTACAGTTGATGACACTTAACTTATAAGGTCTTAATAGAAATTAATCTAATTTTCCGTATGAGAAGACTGACCCAAAGATGTAAAGTGTACATATGTGTCCAATGTAACATACTAGTAATCAACAGCATACCTATTTGTCAGATCATTGCTCCAAATTTAGTGTTTTTTCCATTACCTCATGTTGATGCCAAACTCTCTTGCTACTCTACAAGATGTCATAGAGTTTGGAGGTAAAAATAGCAAAAAATTCATGAGTTAGGGTGGAATTAACATTTGAATACTTAATACCTCAATATTTGAAGGAGCCAAGTAATCTATAAAATCAAACTAATTATAAAACCTGGTTTTAGTAACTCACTAAAACAGTTTGATTTATTTTCTCAGCATACTGAGAAGAAAAATTTCTAGCTTCAGATATTTCTTCCAAAAAATGTGTAACAATAGCCAAGATTTCAGTGTTCATTACATGCCAGGCACTAGAGTAAGCATGTACATGCTTCATCTGATAACACTGCTCCTGAGAACCCTAGAACATAATTACAACCTTGTCATTGTACGGATATGACAAGGGTGAGAGAACAAAAGCTTAAAGCTTAGAGAGGTTAAGTAATCTGTCCAAAGTCACACAGGCTCTAAGAAAGGAAGTCAAGATTCAAACTCAGCCTGAGTTTACCTTAATCGTGGTGCTTTATGTTCTTAGTATTCTATAATTTAGCCTTCATGAGCTGTTAATTTCTTCCATTCAGTGAAGTTTGAGGTTGTAATGATTGGTTAAAATTCCAAAATGTTTCATTGGTCTGTGGCATCAGTCCAGGTGCTGTGGTCATTCTAGGCCCACAGCAGAAGTGTGTGCATTCTGACTGACCATGCACTTCTAGCCAGCTGCATAAAATCAGTATTCATGAGTTAGGGTGGAATACTTAGACTCACAAGCAGCATTTTCTGTGTATGAGCTACAGGCAGCTGTGATTCTAAGTGCACAGAATGATAAGCAGAGAATAATTTAAGTAAAGATCCTTCCAAACATTGTATATTTTTAAATCATTTTAACCATTTTTAAGAGTACAATTCAGTAGTGTTAAGTATTGTCACATTGTTGTGAAATAGATCTGAAAAACTTCATCTTGCATGTCCAAAACTCTGTACCCATAAAACTTAGTTTTTCCCTTTACCCCTCACCCTAAACCTCAGTAACCACCATGCTACTTTCTGTTTCTGTGAAGTTGACCATTTTAGATACCTCATAAACTGGAATTATATATAGTTTTGTCTTTTTGTGACTGGCTTATTTCACTTAGCATGAAGTTCCCAAGGTTCATCCATATTATAGCATGTGACAAGATTTCCTTTCTTTTTAAGGCTAAATAATGGTCCATTGTATGTCTATACCACATTGCATTTATGCACTCATCCGTTAATGACCACTTAGGTTGCTTCCAACTCTTGGGTATTGTGAATAGTGCTGCTCTGAATATGAGTGGACAAATATCTTTCTGAGACTCTGTTTTCAATTCTTTTGGATATATATATCCAGAAGTAGCATTGCTGGATCTTATTATGGTAGTTCTATTTTTAATTTTTTGAGAAACCTCCATACTGTTTCCCATAGTGGCTGCACCATTTTACAGTCCCACCTACAATGCATTAGGATTCTGATTTCTCCACATTCTGGACAACACTTGCTTGCCTGTAAAACATTATATCTGTTTTTTTTTTTATGAAGCAGTATGTTTGGTTTCAGAAAATGTAATATCATTGAAACTAATACTTGGTGTAGAACAATATGGGACCAACTTATTTAAATGTTCTCTAGACTGCTAAATGTGTCTAATTTCAGAAGCTAAATATTTCCCAGAACTTTGCTTGAGTAAATGAATAACTTGCTCTTTTGAACCTAAAACACATCTTTGTTTCTGCATTCTTTTGGCTACCACTGTCTTACACAGTTTTAAAAGCTTCTTAAAATTAGTCAGAGGGAGACAAGTGGGAAGGTGTAGACTTCTCACTTCGACTGTCTGCTAAAGATGGAGAAGAAATGGTGCTATTCAATGGCACTCTGTACTTAGAGATTTAAAATTTGGGGTGGAAATAAACCCAGTGAAATAGCAAGAATGTTTGAAAGAGAACTTGCCAACCTACTGCTGCAGACAGCTGAATTCCAAGGAAATATGTTCATTACCTATGAAGCTGTGAAGTGAGTTTCTGAAATCCTGCTTTCTATATTTCCATTTCTCATTTACTTAAAATGTCAATCATTAGTTCAAGAAACCAGAGTCCTGCAACTGAAGCATGGAAATTAACAAAATGGTAATATCTATGGCAAACAACAGTGGGTTTGGGTATTTGTATAGTGGCCCTTTTATCGAGTAAGTACCAGAAATTATTAACCTTTGACTTTAAGACGAGAGTGCTAGTTATGTTAGCTGTCTGTAACATTTTGATTTTGTGGTATACGTTGTTGTTGTTTTTTAAGAACTCTTTAAAACATTTACTTTATTTCTATTAACATTGTTTGATTTTTCTTGTTTATATTTCTCATTTCATTAGTAGAAACTTCTAGAAGCAAATATCTTTTTTTTAATATGAACATGAGAACAGATGAACAAAGTGAAATTATAATATATTTAATGTCATATTTATTCACTTTAAGATAACAATATTTAGATAGATTCTCAAAGGAATTGCTGGAATGGAAAAAAAATGAGAAACTTTAACATTTTCCAGCCAGTGACTGATACATTTTCTAATGTTATTAGGTAACTTATAAAAATAATTGATAAAAAAGACAAGACAGATTTTTTTAATGTATAGAAAACCAAATGTTGTTTTTCAAAACTCAGGGTGGTTCACTTGGAGAGAAATAAAAATAGCAAAGACCTATTAAGTAAGTCAAGATTGTGTGGAAGTATAAAAGTTAATATAAGCTGAAAACAGATACTTGTTCTGTTTGACAGCTAAGAGCAAACTTGGGGACAATGAAAAATTCTTTCCCATACTTATTCTGTGTTATGGTTATCTAGCATGATGAACAAAATACTAATGTCCCTGCCTTTGTAGAATCTTACTATAATTTCTTCTTGATGGTATTTGACAGAATAGAATACTATTATTTTTAAAAAAGGAGTCTTTTACAGCATTTCAACTTGGCCTTTGCTAATCTTCAAAAGCCAAATTCCTTATTGAGTTTATGAGTAAAGCTTAATAATAACAAAGTTAGAAAAATACATTTCATAAAATAGAAATAAAGACATGAATTAATGGCAGCGTTGTATTTCCTGTATTTAGAAAATAACGCTAAACCTGTTTCTTAACCAGCAGGCTTATTTTATGAAGGAATCACTAATTTATGATACAGTGAGACTTTGGAGAAGTCTGTAGAATTAGTTACAAAGTTAGCCACAAAACAAATTGGAAATTTATTAGAGAAAATTGGGATAGAAGAGAGAAAAATAGAAACCTTTGACTTTTCCAGGGGCCTTTTTGGTGACATTTGGACATGACAAGCAATGTCCAGCCATAGTTAAACAATATTTCATTTCTTTCTAGTCTATGAAAGTCTTTTGCTGATGAAATAACAAGGGAGCACTATTTTTTTTGGTGGACACTAAAAACAGAACCAACAAGCTATTTGACTTCTTTTGTTATGATATTCATTTCAGATAGTGGATGTACTTTTTCTGTGGAGTTCTACAGATTATACCGGAGGATATCTAACCTCACACAATTACTTCAAACTGCCAGCCCCTCAGGTATCGTTTGTGGTTTCCTTTCATTTGCTAGGTGGACTTCTTGCACGAGACCCCTTTTCAAACAACTCTGGGGAATTAGCTACCATGGCATCTTACCTACCATAGTATCTGGTCTACAAAAAGTAGAATGCTTTGCTCTGCCACCGGTGGAAGTACAGTTCAGTGCCTGTACAGCCTCCAACTCTTTCTCTGGCCAGGCAGCTGTAGCCAGGTTTCGCTAAAGAGGCCCCTTGATGACTCACTTGACGTGACATGAGGAAGAAACTTGCCCCAGACCATGTGGGGTGAGGTGGAAGCACAATATCCTGACCACTTGCTCCAAAGAAATTCTCCCTTGGCATCTTACGTATAAACTTTTTGATGCCTGTCAGGCATTTGTTACCTACTCCACAGTGTTCAGCCTTGGGGTGCTTCACCAAAACAAAGTTCCATTTCCATAGTTTCCATATTTCTATGTCATGATATAGTTATGCTATTTTAAAATTTATTCCTATCACTTATGTTTTTCTTAAAAAAACTTGAGGCATGATTAACACACAAAAAGCTGTACATATTTCATGAATGCAGCTTGATGGATTTGGAAATAAGTACATACCTGGGAAATCATCACCATAATCTATGCCAGAAATATCTACTACCTCCAAAAGTTTTCTTTACTTATTTTTTATGATAAGAACCTCTTAGAAAGTGTTCTTAGTATGCAATACACTCTTTTTAACTATATGTATTATATTGACCAGTAGATCTCCAGGACTTATTCATTTTGAATAACCTTTGTACCCTTTGACTAATAGCTTCCCTAAGCCCCTAGTAACCATCATTTTATTCTCTGCTTCTATGAGTCTATTTTAGATTTCTCATATAAGTGGGATCATGTAATATTTATTCTACTGTGTCTGGCTTATTTTAGTCAGCATAATGTCTTCCAGTTTCATTAATTAGGTTTTTAGTCAGGAGGAAAGGTTATCTTGTAAAAAAAATAATTCAAAGTTATTTTTGTTAAAATATATTACTTTCATAAACTGAATATTAATTAGAAAGCATAGTTTTTCCTTAACATTTCAGTACAACTCCAAAGTATGGGTATTTTTGTATAAAAATATAGTTACTTGATTCCATTAACTCATAAATTTAAAGATTAAATGCTCTTAAAATTTACTGTCATTTACACACTTAGATAAATGAACTTCTTTCAAGATTTCAAGCTACATGTAACAATGATTTTTTAACAAACCATGATTTTTATATGATTTTTAACAAACACTGTAAATGCCTAATGGCAAATTTAAAATGTAATAAGCCAGTACTTTCTAAGCACTTGAACACCTCCTATAAGTCTAATAAATCAAACCTATAAATGTAGTAAATTAGATTCTCTGAATCATTTCAAACATTTAAAAATCACAATTGCAAACAGGACTTCCAGTTAAAGATGGCAGATTAAATGCAACCATTAAGATCTGTTCGTTTTCGATACTCAAATAAAATGACAGTTAAATGATTTTTTTAAAGAAGGAGACATAGGTCAAAAGGACAAAAAAACAAAATAGGAAATAACAGCAATAATACTTGGGAGGCAGGGAAGCAGATGGTTTAGGAGACTCCAAGAAAGCTGAGGCTAACAGTGGGAGAAGCTGAGAAGCACCAGATTGGCAGTGCAGAACTCTTAAAAGGCAGTGGTGACATTGAGTATTTCAGAAAGTAGGAATAAAGCTAAAACTATAAAAATCTGTTTACAAGTTAGATTGACACAGGAAAGAAGACCTGAGGTTGCTGAAATTAAGAATGCTCCTAGGAATCAGCTCCACCAGAGAATCTTACATTAAAGACTACAGCTGACAAGCTTCGTTGCCAATCAGCTTTTTTACTGCCCCAATCTTAAAAAAATGAAATCTTCCTGAAAGGAACATGATAGAATAAAGGGATGAAAATAAGAGAACAAGAAATAGAGGAATTGTAATGCCATTCATAATAGTCCAGCATTCAAACAGGAGTTCCAGAAAGAGATACAAGATAAAAAATAGAGTAGAGAAAAGTTAGATAACTAACTCAAGAAAACTTCCCAGAACTGATGAACATGAGTTTCAAAATTGAAAGATCCCTGTACCAAGAACGATTTGAGGATATTTTCTTTGTCACCAATTTTCTAAAGTTTCATCATGACAAAGTAAAGATTCTCAAATCTTCAGGAAGACATATTCAAAGGATTAAGAATCAGAATAGTATAGGACTTCTTTATAACAACACAAGAAATAGAAGACAGTGGAGTATGCCTTCAAAATTCTCATGGTACAGTTGTTTCTTAATTCTTAATTTGGTAAAAAAAAGTTTTACCAAAGTTATAAATAATATGTGAGAGTATAATAAAGACATTTTCATACATGAAGATTTAAAAAATTTCTTTCCTATGCCCCCTTTCTTGGGTGCTCCATCAGTGTAAGAAAATAAAACAAGAAAGAAAAAGCTGTGAAGTTCAGGAAGCAGCAGATATCCATAGGGAGAAATGAAAGGGGTCTCCTAAGGGGCAGTTCCACCAAGATAGGTGTCCTAGATAGCAACAGTCTAGTCTGGAGCAGATCAGAATGTGGAGAATTCAAGACTGGCTATGGGAATGGGAAAAGGGAGAGATTGGAAGAATTGCTTTATTTTATAAGAAGTTCAAGAGAACTAATTATTGGCTTCTTTAGTTCATGTGGAACTTTGATAAAAATTAAAACTAAGCTTAATTAAGTCATCATCTTGATTAGAAATGCACATGCTCTATAAACCCAACTTGAGCAATATTCATTTCTTCACCATCTCTGCCCTTTTTTGGTATGCTTTTCCTGACGTTAAAAGTTAGGTGTTGAACCAAAGAGACTGTGCTCATCAACTGTGCTCATTGATTTGGTTTCTGGATGGCAAACTCTCGGGCTTTTCAGTGGTACTTATAGGAAAATTCTATCTAATACAGGCTCACTAACCAAGTCCCTTCTTTTAATGGGACTTTTTAAACCTACCCCTTTTCTTACAAACTAGTGAATCATATGTTCCCTTATTCATTTATTTCCTATCATCTCAGTAAATTTTTTTTGAATTGATTTACTAGGTTATATACCCAATATCGTAATGACATGCTATCTTTCTGCTGGATTGAATTTACTACTTTTTTTATTTTACATTATCTCATTATCCATTCTACATATTATACTAATTCAATTCCTCATGAAGCTTATGTATCAGTAGAGAAAGGCAAAAAGGAAAGAATGAATATGGAAATAAGCAAATTGTATAATTAATTAAGTGATAAGTGCAATGAGTAAAGGAAATATGAAACCACGTAAAGGAGAACAGAAGTGGCAGGGAAGGGGTGTGTTAATAGTGTTCTTTAATGGTAGTAAGGGTGAGCCTCATTGAGAAGGTGGCAGAGATGAGCAAAGGCTTCTAGGGGGTGCGGTGTTAGCAATGAGATCCCTGTGGAAATAGAATTCCAGGAAGGAGGAAAGAAAGGTCTTTGAGGCAGGAGCACGCCTTATGTTTCAGGAACATCCAAGTGAGTATGATTAGAATGAAGTGAACAAGGGGAGAATAAATGGGAAATGAGTGTGGAGGGATAATAGGGGACAGATCATATGGCATCCTAGAAGCTTTTAATCTGGATAACAGGACAAAAGCTCTTACTCAGAGTGAAATGGAGAGTGATGAATGATTTTGAGCTAAAAAGTGACAAGATCTGACTTAAATTTTGAATGACTCCTTCTGACCGGGATGTCAATAATAGACTGTTGGACCAGTAAGAGTGGAAGCAGAGGGCTGACTTAGGAAGGTATTGCTGTGATTCACGTGAGAAATAATAGTAGTTCAGACCAAGATGGCAGTGGTGGGGGTGGTGAGGCACGGTCATATTCTGTGTAGATTTTAAGTGTAGAACCGGAAGATTTTCCTGATGGTTAGGATGGGGAGTGAGAGAGAATATAGAGAGAGCAAAAGCAAGCAAAATAAAGCTCAAGCATTCTAAGGTTTTTGGCCTGAGCAAATGACTTGATTTTTCCCTCCTTTAAAGGGAGAAAAATGAGAGTGGAGCAGGTTCGTAGAAAATTTACGAGTTTATTTATGAACATGTTAAGTTTGAGATGTTAACTAGACATCCAAGTGGGAGGCTATATGAATCTGGAGTTTAGGGGAGAAAAAAATCTGCCCTGGAAATATTAATTTGGGAGTTTTCAACATATAGATGTTAACAAAAACCATAGATGAGTTCACCAAAAGAGAAAGTTTTGGACAGATCGCCAGGAACTGAGGCCTAAGTGTCTCCAATTTGGGTAGCTCTGGTGAAAGAGATAGTCAGTGCAGTAAGAGGAAAAACAGGAGATTGTGAGGTCCTGGGATCAAGTGAAAAAACTGTGTGGAGAAGGAGGTAGAAGTCAGTATTTGAATGAGAACTGAGGTGGCCATTGTGTTTATCAAGGTGAAGGTCAATTGATGACCTTAACAAGAACAGTTTCAGTGCAGCTGTCAGCCTGCAAGACCAGTTGGAATGAATTTAAGAGAGAACATGGGAAGTACTAGAAATGATAAATATATAAATTTTAATATTTTTTTCTCCATAGAGGAGCAGAATAAGGGAATGCTCATCCACAAACTAAATTGGGTCAAGAGAGGGCTTTTTTAATATCAGAGAAATAGCATATTTTTATGTAGATGAGAGTAACCCAGTAGCAAGGAAAAAAAATTGATGATGTAGAGGAGAGCAGGGAGTTTCAGAAGGACTGTCTTTGAATAGGTGAGAGGCGGGGAATAAATGAGCCTAAAATGGGCCGATGAGAAGGCTGAGTATGTGGGTCCACATGGTGTGGAGAGTCCATGGACATCCTCCTTTGAATGCTTCACTTTGATCAGTAAATTAGGCATCAGGACCATGAATGGCAAATACACATGGTGGAAGAGTTTCCTTAGGGATTTTTAAGGAGAGAGTAAATGGTGTTAATCATCTTCCAGGAGAGTGGGAGTGTGTAACTAGGAAAGTACAATACCAATGCCAGGCAGGCAAACGATAGGTCTGCTTGACATTCACAGTCATATAAATCTAGAAGGCCTGCTTGTTCTGAGCATGCAGTCATATTTGAAAATACAAAGGAACCTTATGGGTGTTCTTTAAAGATGGACTTTGAATAAAGAACCTTCTCAAATAATAGGCTTTTGCTCATAGAAGTCCAAATAGGTCATTGCGTAATCACCAGTGGGTTTCTGTTGGGGTGTATGAACGTATGTGGCCCCTACTGTGCTGCATAAGCTCTACAAGCTGGATTGTCTTCTCTCCAAATTCTTGAAATCTCCCTGTATCCCCTTCCTGCATGTTTTCCCTTTCTTATTGGCATGTATTTCCCTTTACTATGGGATTTCTAGATGGAAATGTTAATACTTGAACTGTTGAATATTGCCAACGTTTTGAACTGAGGAAAAAGGAGAAAAAGGTACTAGAATGTCTGAGAACAGAGAAGGGAAAGATACAGATTTAGATGAGAAATTACTCAGAATAATATGTCCATGAGGATAAGGTCAGCTGAATCATGTTCTAAATATAAACAACATAAACAAAATAAGAAAGGATGACGGTGTGAGAGAGAGAGAGTCTATCTCAGAAGGACTCCCAAACTCTCTTGAATTACTTCTGGCAGAACTTCCAGATACTGGGTTAACTGAATACTGAACCTTTCATTTAATGATATCATTTTTCAGGCAAGAAGGAAAATATTCCTTCCTTTTGGGTTTTCATTTATTCACAAGCAATTCATATAATCTCTCATTTGCTTTTAAACCAAGTGATTTCTTAAAATATAACATAATAGTTAAAAGCTTCCTATCTGGGTTTATATATCTCAGCTTCATGATCTCAGGCAGATGACTGAATCTGTCACTATTTGGTGTTTTAATACCTGACTTACAGAGTTGGTGTGAGAATTAAATATTCTACATAAATTACCTTTCACTGCTTATTCCCGACATCCCAAAGGTCACAGACCTCATAAGCAGTGGAACCGGAAATGTTATCACCGCCACCACCAGGATCCTTAAATCAGATCAGTTACTGGCTCCGTGACTGCTTCCCATTTGGAAGTGAAATCAGAAGGCAAAAATGACTTTTCCTTGATCCTTGAGTTTAAAAAGTCCATTTTTTACAGGAGGAAAAAACAGTTCATATATCATTTCTCTGAAGATACCAGATATTTCCTTATCTTCGGGACGTAATGACTTGACAGAATATTTAAATACAAGTTTTCAGTTAAAGGGAAATGAGAGAACCCCTGGGCCTTAGAGCTGCATATGTATTTTTGACACGCTGCTGCCCCCTGCTGAGCGATACATAATAGTTTACTTCTTCACATGTTGGACCCTTATAAAATTAACAAAACTATATATAGTATCATACTACAGAGGAACTGAGGCCCCAAACGTCCCCAAAGTGACACACATGGTGGAAGAGTCAGGACTAGACTACTGAAAAGTCACTTCTTGCTTT
This sequence comes from Manis javanica, assembly GCF_040802235.1. Taxonomy (NCBI): domain Eukaryota; kingdom Metazoa; phylum Chordata; class Mammalia; order Pholidota; family Manidae; genus Manis; species Manis javanica. Next base: position 190,121,929 of record NC_133157.1, read on the forward strand.
GCCATATTGTTTCTCCCCTATTAAAATCAACAAATTATTTATTGTGTGCCAACCTGGGCCTGGTACTGTCAGAATCCCCCAACATGGCAAAATCAAAGCCAAGATCTCGTCATTGATAAAACCCATATTCTTGTGTGAGGAAAGTAGCCAGTAAATAAGAAAAAAATCAATAGCTAAAATAATTTAAGATTATGATAGATACATTAAATAGTAGAGATGACAAATAATATTTATGGGTCACTCTGAGAACAGAAAGTTAAAGGCACCATTCAAACTGCTTCCTGTGATTTGCTTCATTTGATTCTCACAGCAACTGTCAAGGAGCTATTTCACTTTACGTGTGAAGAGGCTGAAGCAAGGTCAGAATGATCCTCTGAGGTGGAACCAAGATTTGAAACAAAACCACTTCTGACTCCAAAAGCATTTAGGGCAGGCTTCTCTGGGGAGATAATACTGAAATGAAGAGAAACCAAGCTTTTGAGGACCTAGGAGACAGGAAGCCAGGCAGAAGGAAGAGCATGTGCAAAGGCTCAGAAGTAAGTGAGTTTGGAGGGCTTTAATCACGGGAGTGATCTTATTCCTCATATAAGGGGCTCACTCCTAATACTGAATACAGATGTTGGAAGACAGGGGTTGGTAAAGGGCACCTAACTGGGAGAGAATGGTGACTTCTCTCCCACCTGGACCTCCTCTTCGGGAGGCCCAACATGCCTAGTTCTGCAGCCTTTTTTCTCTCCAGAATCTTCAGCGCATTGCTTTCTGATGTTCTCTGTTTGTTAATGTCATGAGAGGGTGGCTCCCATCATGCAGCTCCTCTGAATCTCATTTGACAGTAGAATAACAACCCTTCTGAATTACACATCAAATGTAGCTGAAGGCTCTCTCCACTTTTCTTCCTTATGTGACCCATTTGGGGGTGGGATTGGATTTGTGGCCAACTAAATTGCCTTGTGTTTACCTCAATCTTTACAAAGTCTAGAATCCCACATCATGTAGTTAGCAATAGATTTCTTTTGATAACCATTTTTTAGAAAAATATGAATACCAGCTCTCGTATTTCTAAATATAAAGCCCTTTTTTTGTTCCTAAGCCTTCTTCCCAGCAATAAGTCAGGGTGCTTTTATTTTTAAATACTTCTGATTTCCCTGGAGTTGAAACATTTCCTCCTTCCCTAAACTTTGAGTAAATTGTTCAAAAACCCTTACCTACTTTATATCAACTTTAGCACTTCATGAAAGAACAAAACTCCTTTGTTCATGTATGTGGCTACAGAAGTGCAGTAGAATGACAGAGAATCCTCAATCCTGTTTCTGTAAGTTATGAATATCAATGAAAATAACTAGGGTAATCATAACTAAGTATTCATTATTTTAGTGAAAATACATATAATATTTATATCAGAAAGGAAGTATGTTAGCTGATAGTAACAGAGACACAGCTATAGTATTTAGACAAACTAAACCTTTAGACTCACACAGAATGACCAGAGAGAGGCTCTTCAGGCTCAACAAAGCCACTGTTGCTGGGCAGCTGTGTCTGAGAGGTGAACACCACGTGTCCCTGCACACCAGGTGAAACCTCAGCCTGGACGGGGACGGTTCTTGATGCTGAACGAGAAAGAATTTTCAAGCAGGTCAGAAGAGTCTAGGTAAGGAAGGAATTCGTTAGAACGAGAGTAGAAACGAATGGCAGCAGACTTGCAGGAGGCTGAGAGCAGGAAAATGCACAGGTACAGATGGACAGTTTGCTAAACATTTTCTTGGTATTGGGCAGATTCCCTTGCCATCTCATAAAGCCAGGGTCACTTGGCATCCCCTGTCCACTTGGATCTGCACTGCATGGGGACTAGCCCCTACCACCCCACAATTTGGAGGAACCGTGGAGCACGGGATGGAGTGAGATTATGTTCTGAGAACTCCCCAAAGAAGGGAGGTTTTCAGGCAGGCTTCTGCAACTGCAGTTCCTTCCGGGTCACCCAGGCTACTGCAACTTGCAGCCCAAATCTGAGCTCTCAGCAGCCCCTCCCTACTTATCAGGGGTAAAATGGAGACTTGGAAATAGAATGAAATAGCAAAAAGACAGAACACAGTAAGTTGAGCAGTGAGAAAGCTTTATTTAAAGGTATGCACTTAAAGAAAGAAAAAGTGTGGGCATCCTCAGAGAGGAGGAATGCTAAAAGGCTGGGGGGTTCCCTCTTTTAAGGATTTTTCAAAGGGCCAGGGGGTATAGACTTGTAAAGTGGCCTCAAAATGCTTACCTCCAGTGAGAGACACTAAGTCTTTTCTCTTCTATTATCAATCCTCTAGGTAATTTGGCAAAATTAATTTAACACAAGAAATTAGTTCCTCTCCAGGATAGCAGCTTCCCTCTGAGAATATATCAATCAAGATGGCCTGCCCCACCCCCAGAGTGGATTGAGTTACTGTCTGTTTGCTGAAGAATATGTGAGGAATCTTACTTCCTAACTTCCTGATTTTTATAATGGAACTTTAGCTTTAAGATGGAATCCTTCCTGTTCTTACCAAACTGTTTATGTCTCAGCATTTTTCATCACAGGCAGGAAAAGTTAACCATGATGCTTGTCTCCTGTGTCTGCCCTACCTCATCACCAAACCCTGCCTCTCTGTTCTGCCATAACGTGGCTGCTGGCACTCCAGCCATCATGCCTCCCAGATATCTTCACCTGAACAGCCCTCCAGCTCAACTGTCCATGGAAACCCCCTCCTGCTTTTTTTGTACTTCTATCTCTAGAGCTACCATTCTGCTCTAAAACCCACTTTAAAACCTGTGCTATCAACACTCCCTCTTCTGAACAGCCAGTTACTAAGTCTGAAATACTCTTCCTCTGAAATGTCAGTCAAATTAGCTTTCTCCTTCCCTACTCCTCTGTCACTTCAGGTCCTCATGACCTCTCAGCAAAACACGGCCATAGTCTTTCTCCCCTTGTCTCTCCATTTCCATTCATTATACCCACAGTTGCCAAAGTAACTCTCTGAATTGCCAAATGAAAACACTAATATTTAGGGACCTTGAAATCACAAGGTGGCCTAACTTCAGCTCTCCCACTTATTAGCCTACATAGCTATGCAAACATTAATCTTTCTGAACTCAATTTCTTAATTTGTGAAATGGAGGTAAACAGTACATATTTCACAGGTTTATTATGGGAGGTAAATAATATAATGCATGCCCAGAGCTTACAAAATGCCTGGCACACAGCACAGTAAGCATTCAATTGTTGGCTGTTAACCTTTATCACTAGCTCCTGCTTGAGAACACTTGAGACAGCAGCTGCTGGACTGAAAACAGAACTGTGAGCATGGCCTTCAGTGCCTTCCACGTCCTGGGCCCAGTGCACTGTTAAAGCCTTACCACTCTTTCACATCATTTTATGTAAATAGTATATAAAACCTAGCAATACTGAATCTCATCATGTTTTATAAATATGCCCCTGTGCTCCCCTGCCCTGGTCCTTTTTTGGGTGCTTTCTTTCTAGAATCCCTCCCTTGAACCACTTGCCTCATTGACTGTTAGATTCTAATTTTGAGATCAAAGACTAGGACTTGCAGGGCCACCATGTATGAGTGGGCATGTTGACCCCTTCAAGAGGGCACTCAATCAAGACTAGGATTTGTGGCTAGAATCCAGCCTGAGCTCTATTCACCAAACCAAACCCCAGTAGATGGGGCTACATCCACTAGGAGGAATTCTTTTTTTTTTTTTTTTACTAACTCACATAAAAATGCCATGTAGAGTAGTGGGCCCAGAATTGGTATCACTCATCTTTGCATCCCAAAGAGCCTGTAGACCTAGCATGGGAGTATATACAAAGCAGTGTGTGATCAACCTGGTTTAAATGATTCTGATTTAACCAAGTGCAGTTGTAGAAGATAAGACCACAGACTCAAGGTTTAGAGTCTACTTTGGTCACGTGCCCAGGCTGTATGCAGAAAGAAATGAAGTTGACGGTCCTCCCAGGCCCCACTGAGCAGCCATGATATATCAGTTTCAAACAGGGTAAGTAAAACATAAATGCCTTTCAGATTGTTGACATTTAGTTTTTTCTCTAGCTGGAATATTATAGGACATGTGATTCCGTCTATTTTGAGAGCTGGTTTCTTCTTTGTTCCCAAGAAAGTGAACCCTTAACAGGGGCATGTCAGCATCAGTATTGCTGTTTAAGAGAAAAGTCTCATCATCTTTTAAATTAAATCATCATCTAGTTCATTTGACAGTTTGTGAAAGGAGTCCTGGAACCATAAAGCTGGGGGGTCCTCTTTCTTACATACCGTAATGAGGAATGATGTTAGATCTCCATAGAAGCCTTAGAAACCTGTTCCACACCCCTACCCCTAACTCCTACTTACTTGTCTATTATCATTCGAAGAACTTCATTATTTATTTGAGTTGTAACTTCTTGAAGTTCTCATCTATCTTTCTGCCTTCAGTGTGAACAAGTTCAAAATTTCTTCTAAGGATAATATAAAGGGACCAAAAATCATTGGCATCTGAAGTATGAGAGGATGGATGCCAGCCAGGGTTATGACAGATGTGAGGGGTGATGTGAGGCTTGAAATTTGAAGCCTAAGGACACTGGTAGAAATGGACTGATTTCTACTGCTTCTAAGAGTCAGAACAGACCTAAGAAATACAAACAGCAGAGTGGGCACAAATAAACAGAACCGGTCTCTGTTCCATCCAAAGGTGCTCAGTCTTTACGCAGTCCCTTGTGCCTGCAGGGGCCAGTGCTACACAGGAGGGAGAGTGGCCAGGGGAGACTCTGAACTGCAAAGCAGCTCCCCTTCAGTTCCCGCAAAACGTCACCCTGCAGAAGTGCCTGCCCGCTGCCGACAGGCTTTTCAGTGGAGGTTGGTGCTCTGGATTTGTCTGAGAAACCTGTTCTTTAAATGTGGGCAATTTGTTGGCAAAAAAGCTCTTGAAACTTATAGACAAAACCTCACCCGTCTGTGTGGGCCAGATGTGGTCTGTGGACCACCAAGTTGCAAACTCTGCTTTAGAACCGATAGACTCCTGGTCCCTGACTCTGAGAAGGGAGCATGCCCGGGACTCTCTTTTTGCTTTATTAACAACCAATCACATCATTCCATTCTCTGTTTACATGGAGGCATCTCTTCCCCCTTATGTGTCCCAGAACTGTGCCTCATGGGGAAGAAAAGTAATAAAGTCAGCGTTTATCTTTTTTTTATGGTCACTTTTACCAGCGCACAGTAACAGTGGAAGTGGCCTTTCCTTCCTTGCCTGTAAACAAGTCCACAGGCATAATAGGAGGGAGGCATATCCAGTAAAGGTGGCAAATAAAATCCCTAGAGCAGTATTCAAATTCTCTATAAGTTCCTGAAATTGGAATTCAGTAAACACTTGAGTATTTGTGAAAATAGGGTCTGTTGGCATGTCTAGCTATAGGCTGTTAAGACATCTGGCTCAGGATACTACACAATGGGAACCCTTATTATAAAAGAAAGTGTTGAGTAAGGCTTTAGATTTTTGAAAATGCATTCCAAATGTTTCTTCTTAACTTTGTAATTTCAATTCACCATGTATTATTTAAAAAATTTAAACTCTAGCAAAAATTTCTGAAATTCTGAAATTTCTTATTTCTGAAATTCTCTTTCATCTGGTTATTTGTTCAACGAATTCAATAAATGTTTCTTAAGCACCTATTAATGCCAAGCACCCATCTACATACAGGGATCCATCAGTTAACAAAATAGATGAAGATTCCTGCTGCCAAGGAGCTTATATAGCAGAACTAATAAACAGTAAATTTCCTGGTGTGTGGAAAGCAAATATGTATAATGGAAAAACCAGTAGTAGAGCAGGCCAAGAGGGACCCGGGTGGGCTGTGCCCATTGTATATTTAAATAAGCAAGTCAGGGTGGGCTTCATGAGACCTTTGAGCAACAACCTGCCCAGTCAAAGTCAGTATTTTTTATTGGGTTTCCCACTCTGTGTCTTTTTTTTTCCCATTTATCAAAGCAGTATAAGCTAAGTGGTGAAGAACTCGTACACAGTATGTATACTGAGAGAATACGTATCTGTAAAGCAAAGAAGGGAAGACAAATTTAATACAATTCTACAAGATAAGCCTCTTAAAGAATATGTACTTTTGGTACTTTGTATTTTTTCCAGTGAGGGAAGGGAATAATATTACAGCATATTTCTATAATGCTTTATAGTTTACAAAGTTCTTCTCATACAGTTTTACTTGATGTTCATTATAACCCATTGAGGCAGGTGGAATTCTTTCCTTTTTTTAGTGAAGAAATGCAGCTTAGGCTTAGACACTTACCGGTCACTTGCCCTCAGTGATTCCTCATTGCCCCCTCTGATTCCGCATCCCTCAAACCTCTGTTCATAATTCGCAAGGCCCTTCATGATCTGGTCTCCCTTACTTTTCTACACCATTTCTCGCCAATTTCCCTTTCACTGAGCTACATCCTTATCCCCATTTGCTAATCTCTCTCTTGCCTGGGGACCATTTCACATGCTATTCTCTGTCACCAACTCTGGCCACCCTCAAAAGATTCTTCCTGTCTCCATTTGGCACCATTTCCTCTGATGAGCCCTCCCTGATTCCATGAAAGCTGCAGTCAGGGCCCCCCACCCCCATGTTTCCCTAGTACTCTGTGCTTGTTCCTATCATAGTACTAACTGCTCCTTCTGTGACCTCCTGGAGGGTAGAGACTGTGTTTTTTCCATTATGGTATACCCAGTGCTTAGCACGGTTTAGGGCTTATATGGGTCTTTCAACTGATGAGAAAAAAACCTGATTAATGAATTGGTCTGACTATATAAGAAGTCTTGCAAGCTTGGATGTGGTGAAACCCATAATCTGACTAAATCAGTTTTCCCCACCTCTTTTCAGATTTTTTCTTGACCATCCAAGAGGATGGCTTAGTTACTTCATATACACCTCCTCTGCAAGCTTACTGCCTCAGGAGGTATCTCCTGTGGCTCACTGCTTCTGCTAACAACTTCAGTTTCCTTCTGCCAGGTGCCTCCTGTCCTCGTCACAGCTCTGTCACTGCGGACAAGAACGTAATTCTCTCTGAGCCTCTCTAGAACTCCTCCAGTTTTCATCATTACTTCCCAACGTCTGGCAGTTTCTCAGTGCTGTTCCAACTGTCCTCATTTCCTTCCATGAAAACAAGCCCACTTGGCTCACTGGAGTTTGATTCGTACTTTCAGAGTTACCTGCTGCTTCATCTTCTCTTTAATAAGCATAGATCTTGCATATGGGTGGAAAATGTCCACAGTTGTCTTGTTCATCTGAATGGCTGCAACATCTTTGATCAGAGCAATTTCCAGTAAATATCATTCACTCAAAGGGATATAGTAGAGTTCACTGGCATCATAGTCCAGTTCACCTGTCATTTATAAGTTTGGCTCAGGATGTACCAACATTGCCTAGTTATTTTCATTTTTACTCACAGTAGAAATAGAACTTTGGAAACTTCTTATCCTTGATCCCCCCCTTTCAGGTATAAGAGTGACAGATTGCTGGTTGTAGTGGGTAGAAAAATACACTAGAGTATTGTAACTTGAAAATTTGATTGTTAATAACCTAAGTTTCCTTATGGCCTTCAAGTAGACAAAGGCCTCTGTCTGCACTGGCTCACTTGGCTCTCACAAACCAGTGGAATCCATTTCACAGATGAGGCCTAAGAGGCCTAGAAGAATAGTCAAATGATCTTTCAAGACCAGGAACACACAGAAGTAGCAGAACTACACCATGAGCCCAGGTGCTTCTTCCATTGAATCATAACACCTCTCACCAGCTCTTCTTTATATACAATATGTGCCCTTAGAGAACTTGCCATCTTTTTAATGCCAGGGACATTGCATGAGACCATAGCCCGTCCAGTAGAGAATTCCTTCATTCATTACTCTTGCTCAGTATTTTACTTCATTATTAGTCCCTAAAGAGTGATAAGCATTCTAATTTTGGCATAGATTACTTACATTCTCATATACAAGCTTAAAAAGACTCTCAACTTGAACGTGCAGAAAGTTTGCTTTGTTGAATTTTGAAAACAAATGCAATTCAGGAAAGTGTAATGGGAAGGAGCAATTTCCAACTACTATTCTGTGCCTCAGTTTTTGTCTCCTTCTTTTGAATTGAAGTATAATTCACATAGAACCCTATTTTAGGTGTTCATCATACTGATTCAACGTTTTTATACATTCTGAAATGACCCCTGCAAGTCTAGTGACCCTCTGTCAACACACAAAATTATTACAATATTATTGACTATATTCCCTTTGCTATACATTATACCACCATGACTTAACTTGTTTTATAACTAGAAGTTGGTACTTATTAATCCCCTTCATCTGTTTCACGTGCCTCCCCACTCCTCCTCCTTGTACTAACCAGTAGTTTCCTGTATCTATGACTCTGTTTCTTTTTTGTTTTATCAGCTCATATGTTCGGTTTTTTAGAGTCCTCATGTAAGTAAAATCATATGGTATTTGTTTTTTTCTGACTTATTTCACTTAGCATAATACCCTCTAGGCCCATCTGTGTATTACACACAAAAAATGGCAGGATTTTGTTCTTTTTTATGGTTGAGTGATATTCCATTGTGTGTGTGTGTGTGTGTGTGTGTGTGTGTGTGTGTGTGTGTGTACCTTTATCCATTCATCCATTCATCTATCAATAGACACTTAGATTGCTCCCATGTCTTGGACATTGTAAATAATGCTTCAATCAAAGTAGGAGTGCATATATCTCTTCAAATTGGTATTTTCATTTCTTTTGGATAAATACCCAGAAGTGGAATTGCTGGATTTTTAATTTTGGAGGGAACCTCTATACTGTTTTCCACGTGACTGCACTAATTTACATTCCCACCAACCATGTATGAAGGCTCCCTTTTCTCCACATCCTTGCCAACACTTGTTATTTTTGTGTCATTTTGATGACTGCTAGTCTGATAGGTGTGAGGTGATATTTCATAGTGGTTTTGATTTGCATTTTCCTAATGACTAATGATGCTAAACATCTTCTCATGAGTCCATTGGCCATCTGTATGTCCCATTTGGAAAAATGTCTACTCAAGTCTTCTGCCCACTTGTTAATTGGGTTGTTTTTGATACTTAGTTGTATATACTCTTTACATATTTTGGGTATTAACCCCTTATTGGATGTATGATTTGCAAGTATCTCCTCCCATTCAGTAGGTTGCTTTCTTGTCTTGTTGATGGTTTCCTTCACTGCAAAAGCTTTTTCGTTTGATGTAATCCCATTTGTTTAACTTTCGTTGCCCTTGCCTAAAGAGACAGATCCAAAAAAATATTGCTAAGATTGATATCAAAGAGCTTACTGCCTATGTTTTCCTCTAGGAGTTTTATGGTTTCAGGTCTTACATTCAAGTCTTTAATCCATTTGCAATGTATTTTTGTATATAGTTTAAGGCAATTGTACAGTTTCATTCTTTTGCATGTAGCTGTCCAGTTTTCCCAACACCATTTATTGAAGAGACTGTCTTTTTCCCACTGTATATTCCTGCCTCCTTTGTCATTGATTAATTAATCATATATGCATGGGTTTATTTCTAGTGCCTCAGTTTTCTGACATAGAATTTTAACTACTTGAAATGCAGTGAAGGGAAAAACTAAAAGCAAAGCTTTTTTTAACAGAGCAACAACTGCAAGTTCCCCAAATATGTATTCAGTCTAATCATAACTAAAATTTGAACCAAAGAAAGGCTATAAATGAAGGTGGTAGTGATTCACAAATATCGTATGTTGTGTGTCTGAGTCCTTACTGTATGTGCTTTTTAATATCCTAATTTTAGAGCACTTTCTAAAAATAATCACATAGCTAGTTAAGTCTGCTTTTCTGCAAGTCCATGATTTAGAATTCACAAAGTGGTTATTATTAACATATTAAATTGCATACCTGGCAACACAAATGCACCCCATGAAAAAAAACTGTTAATAAATAGCTGAGGTTACATTTTAATTTTGACTTATGTTTAGTATTTTGTCATAGGTGAACCAAAAGGTTGCAAAATTCAAATGACAACTGTTTTTAAGCCCATATTGCATAGATGTATAATAATTCCTACCAATGCCTTTTAATATTTTTGGAAAGCATAAAAATATCTATAAAAACAAAACTCAGGAGTAGAACTGTTACTAAATTTGAAGTGCCTAATATTCATATTTACATAATCCAGATGGAATACATTCAGGATGAAATTTTAGTATAAATTTCACTCTCGAATAAAGACTTTGAAAATTAAATTTCACAACTTTGGGATATCTTGTCCCCAGAAAATTAAGAGGAAGCCCTTTGTTTTAAGTGAAAGTAATTGCCTTAAATTGAAACTGACTTTGTGAAGAATATATCATTGCCTGCCAAATGCTATATTTGGATTAGTATTGATTATGGGTCAGTTGTAGATTATGGATCATTAATGGCTAATTAGCTGGACTCATTTTCAATCAAGTTTACAGTATGACTTTTGAAGTTGACTCATCCTCTAAGATTGCTACTAAGTTATTCCTCACCACAGTATTTTCACATGGCCTCTGATAGTATATCCTGAGATCTCCCATTTGACCCCGTAACAGGGGAGAATTTCAGGGTTATCAGAGGCAATGTCATGATCTCCCCTTTAACGCAAGACCTAGGCTTTGGGGGATTGTGAAGAAAGTGCCTTAACAATAACTAATTCTTAACTAAAATCTAACCAAGAAAAAGAGCAGTTATTTCCAGCATCAGAAGTTGTTAGTGGGAGGCCAAGGGTTATCTCTTACTTACTTAATTGTATGTAGAAAGCAACACAATAGTACAATTAAAATACTTACCAATAACCAAAATGATCTATTAACTGAACTAGACCTCAGGGGTCCTAGTGTGAAAGACTACAGTTGCAAAGGCTTCATGATGTGGTAAATTATTAGGCAGCTATTACAAAACCTCACATTCAACTTCCTGAAACAGTTGAAATACAACCTATGAAAAGAAAATATCAGATATCACTTTGATTACTTGCTCTGTAAGCAAATGTAGATGATAATGTATTTTGTTGGCTCAAAAAGTTGACCAATATCACAAAAATGTAAAATATTCAAGCCTGTCATTCACTATTTAAATAATTGATACTTCAGAAAAAAAATATGAATTTAAATTTAATATAATTTACAAGGTTTTTAGGCAATTAATTATAGGCAAGGTGGGCTTCGAGTACAAGCAGTAACATAAATTACTTTAATAATACATTACTTTTCGGTTAATAAGCCAAATGGTGGTTTTTCCTTTTCTCTGAGTATAAAGTGATGGACTGTCTCTGTAATAACAGGAAGCTAAGTTTGTTGTTTGACTATTCAGTCACATAAGTACTAATTAGCTAAATGGCACTATGGCCTTAAAATAATTAATATAATTCCCTAGTGAGTAAACTAAGTTTTCAGGTATTCTTTCACCACTCTTAGGCTCATGTCAGTGAAATAACTGCAAAGTACAAGTTTATTAATCTGAGAGGTTTGGGTAAAATTGTACTAAAAAAAGTATTTTTTTCTCATGTCCTCAATTTTATAAAGCGTTCTCTTTCATATTTCATTTGCTTAAACTTGGAAAATTGCTAGCTTTTGTTTTGGATAAAATTATGAACAAATGAGAAAGAAGAAACTTTGTAGACAAGTCAATGGCTTCACTTAGTAACCTTATTTCATTTAAGGAGGCTAACTGAAGGTAGATTAGGGGATAGTGTTACCTCCTTCTCACACAAAATGAGCACTTTTCTTCCTTCTCAATGTATGTTTATTACTGAAAGGAGAAATTATTAGCATCTTCTTTATCAGACACCAACTTACCATCTCAGTGGGCCACAGTCAGTCCACTATAGTGGTATAAAGTGTTCACTGTTAAAATTAGACATAATTGCAACTCAGTGGTCTGAAATCAAAAAGAACACGGAGCTGAATTCAATATTTACATGATTGGAGAGACTTTTTACTTTATCTTCCTTCAAATATCTGAACTGGGTCATATTTATTCTTTAATCAGGAACAAAAAGAGTCTTTTCTTTTGGTGCACAGATGTACTGTTATCAAGTTTCTTGCTGTGAAAGGTTAAGTCAATATTTAGATAATAGATAAAATCTTCCAACTGAGCCATAGGCCTAAGTAATGAGAGATTTTGTAGGCTAGAATGTCAAGGATAAAGAGTAGAGACAGGATTTGCAAGTCATACAGTGATGATTGTTCTTAGTGTAAAGTTTATATCCCTCCATCCCAACAACTCTCTTAACATGTCACCTTGTCCTTTACAGTCAGGTTTTGAAAGAGACCTTAACAGGTCCAAGAACAGCAACCCCATGTGCTTCTTTGGGGCCAGTTACTATAAATGAGTATATCCATCATTTACAAATCATAGGAGTGATGGAAACCATGGAAATTTGAGAGCATATAGCATTATCTAAAGATAGCCAAATCAATTTAAAAATAAATATTTTGCCTTCCAAACAAACCCCACCACAAAACAAATGTGGCCTGTGGATCCCCAATTTGCTACCCTTACAATTTAGCCCAACATAAACAACGGTTCCTTCTAACCTCTTACACAACATTCCTGCCAAGTGACTGTTCACTTTTGTTGTAACAATTCCAGTGATGAGGACTCATCAACTTTTGAAGATACCAAGTTTTATTCAATCATATCAGTGATGGTAGTAAAAATATTTTTTGCTTTAGGATAATAATAACAATGGTCTGTGAACTTTAACAATGGATTGCTCTGACCAGCAAGAGTCGAACAGGCCTCTCTGTTTCGTGATTGTTACTGGAGATTCTGTTACTGTTGAGCGTTCTAAAACTCGTTGCTTAATGGATGATACAGTCAGTTCCAGGGTCCTCATATTTGGCTGTATATTTCCAAGGTTACTTAAATGATTCCTCTCAGATAGGCTGATCTTAGAAAGGCCCATTTCCCATTAGCCTAGCCTGACCTCTCTCCCTGTGTTACAGCTGCATGTGACTGGAATCAGGTCCTGTTATTAGTAAGCAGCACCAGGAGATAGAATGATGCCATTAAATCAAACATCCTCTGTGAAAACATGGGCCTTTCCTCTAATGTAGTTTCCAAAGTTATATACATATAATCAGAAAGCCTTAATCTTGTCCCCATCCTCAAATTAGCTTTCCTACAAAAACATGTAGAGTATAATATGCTTTTTACATAGTTTGCCTATATAAAAGAAAGAAAAAAATGTCTAACATTTTTCATCCTGTTTTTCTAATATTTTTAAATGTTTTATGGTAGATAATACCAACATATCTTCTGAGCTAAAACTATCAATTAAAACCTCTAGATATATCTCAAGAATCAGTAATTAAAAATGTATTCAGTGTATGAGGGTGTGTATTATTTTAATAATGGTTCCCTGTGACTGATGGGTTTATTTTTTTTAATTTTTATCACTTTTCACTATTGCCCAAATGTTTAATATTGAATATGCAATTCTCTCTAAAAATAAACATTTGAATTTTTATTTTTAATGAAAAGCACTTTTAGATGTCTTAGAAAGCAATTCTTTGAAATTGGGTTCAAAATCAAGAATAAACACAATCAACCTAAACACTTGCAGGTATTAAGTGGGAAAGCTTTTGAAAATGCAGGCTTACATGGGGTACTAGTTGTACGCCATAATCCCTGACCTCAAACCCACAATTATACTTTCATATAAATCCAAACCAACCTTTAATTATTTTTCCAACACCTTTTTTAAATGGATCAAAAATCCAAAAGAACTATGATGCCCTAATGGTGAAATGTAAGCCAGGGGTGCTGTGAAGCCTAAAAGCTTGGTTTTCAGTGGTAAAGACCACCTTCCCCAGTTCAGCGTCAAGCACACGTTAGGTATTAAATGGTATTTGCAAACTACATTGAAAGTCTACAGGGTTCTTTTTATTAATGATGATAATATCTATTGTTTGAGTAATTTTCTGTGTGCTGGGTAGTATACTATGTGCTTTACATATTCAGTCTTTTTAAGACCTTAAATAATTATTTTAAGTTACCTTATTCTACAAATGAAGAAATAATGCTTAGAGTGATTGCTTGCCCAGGATCACCCTTAATAAACAACAAGATTTAGCCTCAGGATTGTTTTAGTCTTAATTCTTACTCTCAGCTATTACTTGTTTTTTGTTTGTTTTATTGTTTTTGTTTTTGCCTGAAAATTAATTTTTTTAAAATTGAAGTACAGTTGATACAGAATATTGATTTCAGGTATACAACATAACAATTCAAAAGTTATGTATACTACAAATGGCTCACCATGATGTGTAGTTACCATCTGTCACCATACAAAGGTACTACATTATTGACTATATTCCTTTGCTATACTTTTCATCCCAATGCCTTATTTATTTTATAACTGTAAGCCTGTTCTATCCCCTTTGTCATCCCCTCCCCTCCCTCCCCTATGGCAATAACTGGTTTGTTCTCTATGCTTATGAATTCGTTCTATTTTGTTTGTTTGCTTTATTTTTTAGATTCCACATCTAAGTGAAATCATGTGGAATTTATCTCTCACTGTCTGGCTTATTTCACTTAGCCTAATAACCTGCAGGTCCCTCCATACTGTCACAAATAACAAGATTTCATTCTTTTTATGATTGAGTAATATTCCATTGTATATATGTACCACATTTTTTATCCATTCATCTGTCAATAGACACTTAGGTTTCTCAGCTTTTACTTGTAATCCTTATCCTTTATTTCTTAACTGTTTTTCTTCCAAGTATAAGCAATTTAACTTCCATTGCTTTCAAAATTAGCTGTCATTGAGTCAGACTACTTGCAACTTGCTTCTCTGCCATTGTCACCTCTAATCCTTGCTCTTCACTAAAGTGTTCTGTGGATGCAGAACCTCATTCACAGCCCCACTTTGCTTCAAGCTGGAAACTCCCACTTTCATCCTTTCGACCTCCAAAGCACAACTAAACAACATTTAGAGTATAACACACTTACACATGGAGGGCAGGAGATAAGACGTGGTGAAGATGATTGCTGCAAAGAGCAGAAACAACTCAAATTAAGTGTCAGACACCACTATTCCTGGGGATTTACTAACAATTCCTCACCACAGGGGATTTCTTTTTCAAACACAAGCCTCTTGACATGTAGCTGGACCCTCTAACTTACTTCTGCAACCCATTTTTATAACCTTTACCTGGCTTCCAACTCCAACACTCCCCAAAACTGGGACTATAGAAATATATCTATGTATAATATCTATGTTGAACTATAGATACTCCCCCAAACTGGAGAGAGATATATATATAATCTATCTATCTATCATCTAGAGAGATTTATTTTAAAGAATTGGCTCATGCAGTTGTGGAAGCTGGCATGTCCAAAATTCAAAGGGCAAGCTGGAAGGTTGGAAATTTAAATCAGGGTTGATATTGCAAGTCTTTAGTTCTAATTCTGCAGGGTAGGCTGGGCAGACTGGAAACTCTGGCAGACTTTCTGTGTTGCAGTATTGAGACCCAATTTCAGCTTCTTTAGGAAACCTCAGTCTTTTCTTTTAAAGCTTTCAACTGATTGGATAAGGCCTATCCACATTATGGAGGGTAATTTGCTTTAAGTAACATCCACTGATTTAAATGTTAATGCCATCTAAAAAAAAATGCCTTCACAGTAACACCTAGACTCGTGTTTGACTAAACAACTGGACACATCACCTAGCTAAGCTGACACATAAAATTAACCATCGCACTCTAGATATTTGAGTTCCTGTTATATACTAGGCACAAACATGGTCCCACCCTCAGTATGTTAAAAGACTAGTTGGAAAGCCTATGGTTCTTTAAAATGGCCCCTACTTTCAGAAAGGCCCACTTACCCATTATGCCCCAACCCCTGTATGCATTACCATCAGATTTACAGAACTGGGGAGAGGGCTAAGATCTCCAACGGCCTTTGGTACCATTGCATTAGCCGTAAGGAAGCTCTACCATCCTAGGGGAATTCTGGGCATGGTGTTAACTATTAGGAAAACAAGAGCATTTATAATTGTGGCAGAATCTTGTTAGCTACTGAAAAGAAACTATCTTTGGGCGTAATGATGGTGGTTGTGTGGCATAATGGAGAAGAACAGTCCTGAATTCAAAACCCAGTGTTGAACAAAGACAAAGCTCTGCCATCTTGAACAAAACCTTCCTGTTTCCTTTTCATTGCCTTCAAAATAGGAATAATATTTTTTCAGAGCTTAAGTAAGGGTCAAATGAAAAAAAATATATAAATTTTCCAGCAGAATGTTTTATACTCTTTAAAGTGTTCTTTCTAGCCAAAGCTCTCTGAGTCAAAAGAAATTAAAAATGATCCAATCATACTTAAAAAAGATAGAGATGGTAATGACTGGGCAAGCAGTGACATGTACAGGCCAGACTTCATAGAGGCAGGATGAGGTCCTACACAGTCAGGAGGCAGAGCTGTTGCTCCCTCCCTATTCCCCTAAGATCTTTGACTTTTACTTTTCCCTGCAAATCTTTCCCATTCTCCTGTGAGTAGACTAGTTTATCTCCTTTTCCATTAGCCTGTGCATGGCTTTGCTGTTATGACTTCAATCAGGCTCTAATCCTCTATGGTCTTTTAACTCCAGAATTCATCTCTTTGTACCAATTTGAGACCATATCTGCCCAAATTGTCTGCCTGTGGAAGAGCAGCTCTTAAGAAGTGTAAGGTGGGATGCCATCGCCCATTCAGCTCAAGGAAAGGGTTGTGGAGAAACAGATGCTAACATAGCCCGCCTCTTCAACAAGAAGAAAATCTAGTCTTGGGTGTTATCCCTAGACATGTCTACCACTTGCATTTCTTATAACTGCAGTGGAATCATATCACCTTGGACCTATTCTGGGACTTTAGACCCAAACCCAATATAAAGTATGGAACTACCCTCCATTATTCTCATCTAAACTTCAGAATAAATAAATGTAAAATTATAGAGCCTACTATGAAGAAACAGAACTAAAAAGCAGAGTATACCAACAAGCAAACAGAAATACTTTATAATTCCTCATTCAAAAATAAACAAATGAACAAAGAAACAAAGCAGAAATAGGCTCATAAACACAGAGAGCAAATAGCAGTTGCCATAGGGTAAGAGTTTGGGTGAAAGAGATAAAGGGGATAAAGAGGTACAAACTTCTGATTATAAAATAAGTTAGTCACAGGAATGAAAAGTACAGCATAGGGAATATAGTCCATAATATTGTGATTTCCTTGTATGGTGACAGCTGGTAACTACACTTACCATAATGTACACAATTGCCAAATCAGTATGTTGTGTACCTGAAAACAATATAATACTTTGTATCAACTATGCTTCAATTAAAAAAAGGCTAGGATTTCATAGTTACCTTAAAGGCACTATGGTTTGAGTGTTCAAACATTGACATACAGACTTTCCTTTTGTTCATCCTTCAAACATTTTAATGTGTTTAAGAATTTCTCTACCTATGGCATATATACAAAACTGTGCATACCATATATATGGGTGATTTAATGATTTTTTCAATAATGAATTTGACAATACATGTATTTCAGTTCTTTCCTGTAACTTAAAATAACCCCCATGTAAGCTGGGACTCCATGTAGTGACATCATTGGTCATTTCAAAGGAATATAATTACCCAGAGTTACAGATGGTACCAATTAATATTTGATCTCATTAGTTTGGTTAATCACATCATATTATTAAAGTAGATGTTAGAACAGGAAAGGATCTTACTAAAACTCACTTAAAAGACTTACCTATATGCAACTAGTTTATTTTAGAGTGAAAATATTTATGTAGCATCCATATTCTTGCTCTTTCCCTCCTGAATTTATTGTCTACCTATAAGATTTGTTGTGTTCCACAGTCACGCACTGCCAAGTTATTTGAAAAACACAAGCTGTTAATAACCAAGAGCTGAAGAACAGGAAAATATGGCTATATCAGGATAAGGCCGTTGCTATTAATGGAGTGAGAGAGCAAAATTTGTTCCTATGTGTGTAGTTTACTCTGATCTTTCAACAGAAAATGCAAAATGTGTAATTCATTGGACATTTCTGCATACTTATGTTAATTTTAAAAACTCTTAGATGTCACCATCTTTTCCCATTCTGTCATATACAGTATTGTTGATAGCCTCCAAATCAGGTGCTATATTTTAGCTTTTTGTAAAGACTTGCAGCATTAAAAGACTTGCAGCATTAAAAATCCCTGCTGTTCAACTCATCCGTTTGTTTTCTGTGGGCAGATGCAGAAATTTATGCAGTGACAAGACTCAGTACCTTTAAAAGTGTTGGAATGCATGATTTAAAACCAGGTATGAAGAAGAGAAAGGAAAGGTTTTAATTTTTAATTTTTTTTTAACTGAGAGGGTTTTATTGACTGAAGCTGTTTATTGCCTTTCCAGTCTACCACTTGTTAACAAATGGTTGTACAGCTCTTTGCAATAACATAGAAGAAATGTTTACCTTTTGATAATTGTTATGTAAGTTTTTTCTTATTTATTCTCTCAGAGCTGTTTCCAAAAAGTTTACATAATATTCCTGAAGGTTATACGAAGAAGGAAGTGTTTCAGAAGTGATTTAAGCTGCTTGTGGATGTGCACCAGATGCGAGTGTGTTTGCATGGCCTGTGCACACGTGTATGTGTATGACTCACACATCTCTGCACACAGGATTTGAGGTAGCACAGGATGGCATTCTGGGTAAAATGCCACATCATATTCCAATCAGTTAACAGGTCAGATGCTACATAATGCTCTCTTCAGCTTAGATTTCTTGAAATCTTACAAGTTAAAGGAGTTGAGATTCTGCGATTTTTAATTTGCACTAGGGCAAAATCATTCTTTGTGCTAAAGGGGTGTGAGGAAAAAGAGTTCACTGGGAAAAGCAAGCTTTTAACAGAGTTTAATGTATAATTCATAAATATAAAAACTAATATTTTACATTTGAAAACAAATTTTTGGAAAAGAAATTTTTTTATCAAATTTCAACTACAGGAGATAAATTACAAGGTTGGCATGGCTGGCATTCAGCATTGCTCGTCCGGTTTCTGTCTGAGCTCTCTCTGTTATATAAGTTTTTTCTTATTTATTCTCTCAGAGTTGTTTCCAAAAAGTTTATATAATATGCCTGAAGGTTATACCAAGAAGGAATTTTTTTTTATCAAATTTCAACTACAGGAGATAAATTCTTCCTGTTTTAAGCCATTCATCATTTGGTAATTTGTTACAATGGTTCTTCCTTTCCAACAAGTCAGCCTAGATGTGTCTCGTAGCCAGGTGTCACTGAGCCAGCCACCCTCTGCAGGGGAGGAGCCAGGACAGAAGTAGCTAGGAGTTAGTGTTGTGAACAAGGATTACTAAAAATTTAAAGTCTGTATCTCTTACTTCTTATTAAGTAAATAGGAAGCTTCAAAGAATGGTGATCCGTTTCTTGTGATAGAGCCCTTTTTATATTCCTGTTTGAAAGCAACTGATACAAAGTAACCAGGCATCTTAACAAAAAGACAATCATATTTTTTTATTAGGTGAGATTATAATCCCTTCTTGTCCCATTACGATGACATAGGTATCATTAGGTGAGTAGAACTACATTGAGGAATTTTCTGTAAAAGAAAGATGATGACTTGAGGCTCTTCTCTAGATACTTGGGAGAGATTTGGAGGGGGAGGAAATAGTGGCTGAGAGCATGGGTTTTATTATCAGTCCAGGGTATGATTTACCTAACCTTCCATTTTTATTTTTTGTAAAATGCGTATAATAGGTCCTACCTCAGTTATGGTATGTAAAATACTAGGTTATATTAGTTTCCTGTTGCAGTTGTAACAAATTACCAAAAGATGAATGGCTTAAAACAACACAATTTTATCATCATATAGTTCTTGCAGTCTGATCCAAACTGCATCTCCCTGGGCTAGAATCAGTATGTGGGTAGGTCTGCATTCTTTTCTGAAGGCTGTAGGGGAAAAATCCATTGTCTTGCCTTTTCTAGTTTCTAGAGGTTTCTAGCTACAATGTTAGGCCATGGGCCCCTGCTGTCTTCAAAGGCAGCAACGGCTGATCAAGTCTTCCTCATATCCCATCACTTAGACATCTCTCGTGTCTAGCTCTTCCACTTATGAGGACCCTTGTGATTACAATTGACCCACCAGAATAATTTCCCATCTCAAAAAAACTGATTAGCAGCCTTAATTTTATCTGCAACCTTAATTCTCCTCTGACATGTAAGGTAACATGGTCAGATTCCAGGAATTAGGACAAGAGCACTTTTAGGGGTCATTATTCTGCCTACCACACTGGAGAAATTGTCACTAAGAAAATACACAGGGAACGTTAGTTTTTCCTATTCTTTTTTTCTTTTATTGAAGTATAGTTGATACACAATATTATATTGGTTTCAAATATGCAACACAGTGGTTCAACAGTTACTCACATTATTAAATCCTCACCCCAACTAGTGCTTTACTATCTGACAACATAGAAAGATGTTACAAAAGCATTAACTATATTCTCCAGCTGTACCACTATCCCTGTGACAACTTATATTATGATTGAAATTTTTGTGCCCCTTTATCCCCCTCCCCCATCCACCCATCCCAACCCCTCCTCCATGGTAGCCACTAGTCACCTCTCAATGTATCCAAGTCTACTACTGTTTTGTTTGTTTTAGTTTGGTTTTAGATTACCTAAATAAGTGAAATCATATGGCATTTGCCTTTCTTGGCCTGGCTTATTTCACTTAGCATAATACCATCTAGGTCCATCCATGTTGTCACAAATGCAGATTCTTATGGCTGAATAATATTTCATTGTGTGTATATACCATGTCTTCTTTATCCATTCATCTATTGATGGACACTTAGGTTGATTCCGTATCTTGGCTATTGTAAATAACGCAGCAATAAACATAGGGGTGAATATATCTTTTTGAATCAGGGATTTGTTTTTCTTTGGGTAAACTGCCAGAAGTAGAGTTACTGGGTCATATGGTATTTTGTATTTTAGTTTTTTGAGGAACCCTCCATACTGCTTTCCACAGTAGCTGCACTAATTTAATTCAACAGTTCCCACCAACAGTATAGGAGGGTTCCCTTTTCTCCACATTCTCACCAACACTTGTTATTTCTTGTCTTTTGGATAGTGGCCATTTTCACTGGTGTGAGATGATATCTTATTGTGGTTCTGATTTGCATTTCCTTGATGGTTAGTGATGTGTAGTATCTTTTCATGTGTTTGTTGGCCATCTGTATGTCTTCTTTGGAAAGATGTCTGTTCAGGTACTCCACCCATTTTTTAATCAGGATATTTGCTTGGTGTTGAGATGCATGAGTTATTTATATATTTTGTATGTTTACCCCTTATCAGATAAATTGTTTATGAATATATTATCCCATACTGTAGGTTGCCTTTTTGTTCTGCTGATGGTGTCCTTTGCTATGCAGAAGCTTTTTAGTTTGATAGTCCCACTTGTTAATTTTTGCTTTTGTTTCCTTTGTCCAGGGAGATGTGTCTAGAAAAAAGTTGGTCATGCTTAAAATCAAGAGATTTCTTTCCTATGTTTTCTTCAAGAATTTTATGGTTTGATGTCTTACATTTAGATCTTTGATCCATTCTGAGTTTACTTTTGTGTATGGAGTTAGACAGTAAAACAGTTTCATTCTCTTATATGTTGGTTTTTCCAACACCACTTATTGAAGAAACTCTTTCCCCAATGTATTTTCATGGCCCCTTATCATATATTAATTGGCCATATATGTGTGGTGGGTTTATATCGGGGCTCTCTATTCTTTTTAATTGATCCATGGGTCTTTTATTGTGTCGGTACCATACTGTTTTGACTACTGTGTGTAGTATAGCTTGAAGTCAGGGAGTGTCATACCCCCAGCTTTGTTCTTCTTTCCCAGGATTGCTTTGGCTATTTGGGGTCTCTTGTGGTTGTATATGAATTTTAGAATTATTTGCTCTGGTTCATTGAAAAATGCTGTTGGTATTTTGATAGGGATTGCATTGAATCTATACATTGCTTTGGGCAGGATATCTAATTTGGCAATATTAATTCTTCCTATCTATGAGTGTGGGACAGATTTCCATTTTTTGGTGTCTCCTTTAATTTCTCTCATCAGTGTCATAGTTTTCAGAGTACAGGTCTTTCATCTCCTTGGTTAGATTTATTCCTGGGTATTTTAATCTTTTTTGATGCAATTGTAAATGGAATTGGTTTCCTGATTTCCCTTTCTGCTAGTTACCTTTTAGTATGTAGGAATGCAACAGATTTCTTTATGTTAATTTTGTATCCTGCAACTTTGCTGAGGCCAGTTATTAGTTCTAATAGCTCTTTGGTGGAGTCTTTAGGTTTTTCTATATATAGTATCATGTTATCTGCAAATAGTAACAGTTCTACTTCTTCCTTAGCTACTTAGATGTGCTCTATTTCCTTTTCTTGTCTGATTGCTGTGGCTAGGACCTCCAGTACTGTGTTGAATAAAAGTGGTGAGAGTGGACATCCTTGTTTTGTTCCTGATCTTAGAGGAAAAGCTTTCAGCTCTTGACTCTTGAGTATGATGTTAGATCTGGGGTTGTCATATGTAGCCTTTATTATATTGAGGTACATTTCCTCTATACCCATTTTGCTAAGTGTTTTTATCATGTATGGATGTTGAATTTTGAAAAATGCTTTTTCAGCATCTATTGAGATAATCATATGCTTTCTATCCTTTTGTTAATGTGGTGTATTACATCAATTGATTTATGAATATTATACCACCCTTGCATCCCTCAAATAAACAGTTTTTCCTATTCTTAACCCTCCAAAAAGAAAGAAACTCTCTCTGAATGGCTTTTATTTAAGTAAGAAGATGTCAGCTGACCAATATCCCAGAAACCAGATGAGTGTGGAGCCCTCACACATGGCATTTCAGCACTTTCTGCAAACAGTGGTTTTGGCACTCTGCCTTAAAGCTGAAAAATGAAGAATAGGGTTGTTACATCTGACCTAAATACACATAGTCTTTAGCTTTCCTGATATGTTCTTTCTCTAAAATTCTTCCTTTCTTGAGATATTTCTGCCCTGGTATCCACTCAGCTAATGTAACTGACTCCCTTAAAGTGGACCATGAGTGCTAGCCTTTCTGTCAAGATTAAAGTACCACACGTCCCGTTTGAGCTGGGTAGTTTCCAGCTAATATTCTCTGTTCAACATCTCCAGAATTCAAATGACCTTTTTTGACTCAGCCATCCCTTCCTCCCTGCTGATCTCAAGGCCAGCACCACTCTTCCTGTCACATAGATGTTGGAAGTCCCCCACCTCCTTGTACTCCCCACTCCTTGTAAGAGGTCTTCCTCATGGTGTTATCAAAGTTCAAGATTTTTATGCCCTGTCTGGACTACAGGCATAGCCTGCTGTTGCCTTCCTTCACTGATTTGTGCCCCAACCCCTAGGAAGTCTCAGGACCCTCCTTTCCAACTCTTCTGCCTTAAATCAGCCCTTCTGCTTTGTATTAAGTCACTCCTTGTCAGCGTACTGAAGACTCAGGGAATTATTTTAAGCACCTACCTACCATATGGCAGATATGGTACTTAGACGTTTTATATGCATTATGTCACTTAATCCTAATGTAATGTCTTGGCAGGTAGATGTTATTTCTCCTTTTTTCAGTAGTGAGGCAACTGAGAGAGAGAGAGAACTTTATGTATTTCAGCCAAAGCTACACAGTAAGTGGCAGAGAATTTAAATTCAGATGTGTCTGATTTCAAAGCCCCTAGTTTTACCACAACACTGGAGCCCCACCATTTGACTTTGTTCTTGAGGTATCTGTTTTATGAAGGCTCCCTTGAATTCCACACTTCAGAGGCGAATATTCCAGCAGCCTAAGAACAAATATATCATGGTTTGATCATCCACGCAGTGGTTTCTGCTGGTAGATAAGAACTGCTGTGTGTACTGTTTTTATAAAGATCTAGGTTCTTGTCAAACCTCTGCCTTTGATGTGGCTTGTAGATTAATCCAGGTGCATTTCTCATATCTAGAATCAAGAAGGGTGGTGAGGGAAGGAAGTCATTTGTCCACATGTGGCTTTGAGCTACATTAAGTTAGGCCTCTTGTAGAGGTAAATAACCCTAATAAATCTGTCCTTTTTCAATTGGAAATCAGCTCTCAGTGACAAGCCAAAGCATGCTTTTCTTCTCTGACCAAAACACCCACAAATCAAACAGAAACCAGTTTAGCAACTTTGTAAGTGGGTGTGAAAAGATTCCTATAAATAAAGCCTCCCGTTGTGCCACGTTGCTCACGTTAAGTTTGGAATGCTGATGGTTTATCGTCCTAAACTCTTACTGACAACCCAGTGAATTTAGCTCCAGCTAATTCCTAAAAATGTGTTGCATTTTTTAGAATTCTAATTTTGATACTTCTTAACAGTAACCTTAGTCATAAAGTCTACTTTATAAATGAACATTGTCCCCCCTCCACTACTACTACTCACCCCCACTTTCTTAAAGAGAGAGAAAAATAATGTAACTTAAACTAGGTGGCCTTAATAATAGGAAGAATGCTCTCTGGGCCTTAAGTAGCTTTATTGCTCATAAAAAAGCACCAAAGCAAATACTAAACAGAAAAGGTGAGCTTGGACAACTCTTCTTTTATTCACATGGTGGCTTTGCTCTTATGTAGATGATGGAATGGTGAAGTTTTTAAAAAGCTGCAAGACATGGACTTTAGTAATATAAGCAAATATCCTATCAAACCTTATTACTTTTTTTATAGGAAGGAAAATGCAAAGAAAATCAACTACTAAGCATGATTGTAGATTTTTGTGTAATTGTGAAAGATAAGCATAGCAGAAGAAATAGACTTTAGCCTGAGAATTAAAAATGCTATCTGGAGTCATTATGGTCAATAGTCAAAACTGGAATGAAACAACGTATTACCTAAAAGTATTATGTCCATGTGAAATTGCTTAAAGCTGAAAACGGTGCTGTGGTTATATAAAAGAATATCCATATTCATAAGAAGTATACACATAACTTTTCAGGTGCAAAGGGCCATGATACATGTAACTTACCCTAAAATGGTTCAGCAAATATATACATTATGTGTGTGTATGTGTCTGTATATCAGAGAGAGAGAGAAAGCAAGAGTGCACAAACATAAAACAAGTAGGATAAATATTAACAATGCTTGAATATAGGTAATGGGTATATGAGAATGCATTCATCATAAACCATATATGAATTCACATCTATGAGCAGATGCTTGCATCTAAATTTCCCACTGAGAAGATTATCACATACTCTAAACTGATAAATTCAACTTTTTACTAGACATATTCACTAAGATATTCCACAGGTATTTCAAAGTCAACATTTCCACAGTTGATTTTATAACGTTCCCCTTAAACCTGAGTTTCATTCAGTGTTCTCTGGTGCCAAACTAGATTCTTTCCTCTACCTCTCCAAGCACATTGCCCCTACCAACACTGCTACAATCCCTCAAGAAATCTTAACTATTCTACCCTGTAAAGTCTTTTCAGTTGATCCACCTCTCTCAGTCCCTACTAAAATTATTCAGCTTCATGTATCACATGAATTCAAATCAGCACCTCCTAAGTGGTCTTCTGCATTCAAGATGTGTCCTCTCCAGTGCATCTCTTGGAGCTATAGTTCAAGTCTGATCTTGTTAATGTTTTACTTAAAAGCTTAAGTGTCTCCCTATTGCCCTCAAATTAAAATCCAAATCCTTAGTATAATTTACAAGGCTTATGAAACCCTGGTTCTTGTTTGTTTCTCTAATTTCATATCCCTTCTCTTTCTACCCCAATTCATTTTATTCTCTTCCATACCATGTTGCAGTCATACTGGACTTCTTTTTTGAAGCTTTCTATGACAGCCAGGCCTTTGTCTATGTTCGTCTCTATGCTTTGAGCACTTTTTTACCCCTACTCCATCTGTTTTTTTCAACACATAATCCTGTTTGCTTGATATATTTTTCCTTTAAATCTCAGCTTAGATGACTTTCCTCTCGGAAGCACAACACCCTAAGTCTGATCAAATCAGTAGTTAGAAATAAATTTAAAATAAAATGATAGGATTATTATGAATACATTTTGGACTCTAGTGTAAAGCATGTACCCATCCATTCAATCAATAAAATTTTCTAGAAGTATTCATTGAACACCTCTTATATGCCCAGCAACTTCTGGTTGGGTCATCGAACAGGTATTTATTGATCTTCTACAATGTTCTAGATGCTGTTTGGAGTGTGATGACTATGGCAATTAACATTCTTAGGGTTTAAATTCTAGTGAGGGTGACTACTCACAAGCATAGAAATGTATCATATCAGTTAGTAATAAGTGCATGAAGAAAAAATATGTGAGGGAGTACTTCCCTGTATACTGTAGTCAGTAAGACCTCTCCAAGGAAGAGGGACATGCAGGGATCTGAATAAAATGGAGCAAGGTCAGGCCAATGTCTGGGGAAGAACATGTTAGGAAAATGGACACTGTACTTGCAATGGCCGCAGGACAGGAGCATGCTTGGTGTGTTCAAGGAACAGCAAAGAGACTTGTGAGTGTTAAACTCAGTGAGCAAAAGGGAGAGGAAGGAGAGGAGTTCTTAGGGCCAGATCCTGTGATGGTGAGCAGTGAATCCAGTGTCAGGTCTAATTTAGTCTGGATATTGATTTCAGTTATCCTAAGGATTTTGGGTGGAGTACACAAATGGCTACACTTTGTTTAGAAGAAGAGATATTGGGGACTAAGGAGAAAGGGAGGAGAACCTCTCTAGTTCAAAGATTTTCCCTGAGAAATGATAAGCCAGAATCATCTAAACCCTGGAGAACAGAAAGGGAGATGCCAAAACGGAGTCAGCAGGTGGAGCGAAGCCTTTAGTCTGACGTGAACTAGTAGCGCTGCTCAGTCAGCCTGGACGTGCCAGTCTCTTCCCTTTGCCTTTCCCTTCCTCATTCTCTCCTGACTGTTCCAAGAGAAACTTAGCCAAAATCTAGGTTATTTCCCAGCCTTTGGATGGCAATGGCAAGTACTTTTGTTTTTGAACTATAGCAGTGACTTTTGTCAAGAGGTGTATTATATTGTTTTAAAAATTAAAATAAAATAATGAATTCCAGTTTCCACATCAGTTTCCAGCCACATGGTCTAAATAGACCAAATTTAATATAGTTTTGGTCTACACATATCTGCACGGAACATGCAAAACATGAGAAGACCAAAAAAAGAAAAAAAGGCAAGGTTGTTCTGTTCTTCAAGGGAACTTACTTGATTTCAGGATTCACCTACCTGACTGAATGATATGGAATTATTTTCTAAAATGATATCTATTCCATGTTCTTTCCTTATTCATCAGCCTCTAATCAGTTCATCATTTTTCTCTTTCATTTTTTTATACTTGATCCTTGTTGTTTCTCCTTCTCAATGTCCATAATCTTAAAAAAATTCCCTTTTGTTGAAAAAGATTTTTTCTGATAAGCATTCCCTTTCAAGTATATATAAATAAGTAAGGATAAAAGAGAAACTGGAGAGGAAAATCATATGGAAATGAAAATAGTATATATAAGGCATATAATTCATATCTATGAAATTTATAATTAATAATTATAACAATTTATAAGTAAACAGTTAAAAAATATGCACTACTAGGTAGTCTCTTAATCTTACTATTGATTGATGTAAATATTTTAGTTAAACCTTAACTTTAATATAATTTTTTTTAGGGTATTGTAATTTTCATATTCTGTATAATAACTTGGGTGTGTAACCATTCCTTTTCTTTCATAGATTTTATTATGGGATCTTGAAATCAAACTTCAAACTCATCTGTCACTATGATCTGAGGTTTTTTCTTTATTTCCTTTCTCTACATCTTTTCTTATGACAGTTCTGAGTTTTCTAAACCAAATAGGTAAGAAAAGCTTTGTATTGAAGAGTTGATCCCAATACATTTCTGTATTATAAAGAGTGTATTAACATGGCTTATCCTGACATGGCAGGCCATATGGGAGATACCCACACATACACCTCCAGCTCTCTCTTCATAATGATAATTTAACAAGGTAGTATTTACTGAGCTCTTATTACATACCAAATATTGTTCTAAGTGCCTTATATATATTAAGTCCTTTAATCCTTATATCTGTCCCATGAGGTAGGAAGTATTCAAACAGGCTAATAATTCACCCCAGACCTCATGGCTGGAAAGCAGAGGACAGAGATTTGACCGTTGGCCAACAGGCTCCAGAGACTTAACTGTTCATCGCTGCAATACTTGCATTAGCAGATAGAGCCCATAGAAAGAGGGGACTAGCTGCCTATTTAGTGCAGATTGTGAGAAATGTAACAGGAGGGAAGAGTTGGAATGGGAAGTGTGCTTCCTACTTAATACAGTAACAACATGCTCCCCGAATCATTTTTCCCCAGGGAAACAACATAGAACTTATGGGACTTTTTTTTATTCAGTCAGAAAGTATGTCCACAAGGACAAAAAGAGAAGAAAATGTAAAAGGGTGTTTATATCAGCTGGCA
This sequence comes from Manis javanica, assembly GCF_040802235.1. NCBI lineage: Eukaryota > Metazoa > Chordata > Mammalia > Pholidota > Manidae > Manis > Manis javanica. The sequence continues at coordinate 190,150,500 of NC_133157.1, forward strand.
AATCACCACGGTATGCACAGTGCTTAGCACAGGGTACCTCAAACACAGAGGTGCTCAGTAATGTTCTTCTTCATTACATGTTGCTTGATTGGGTTAGTGAAAGCTCTTGTAAAGTTACAGGAATTTTGTGAGGTATTTTACTTTCCATGAAACCTAACATGCTTTAAATACCATATATATATATATATATAATGTATGTATATGTATGTATGTACATATGTATATATATATATCCAACAATAATTGCTCCTGTAAGCAGTTCAAAATTTCTTTTAAGAATTGCTCTTAAACACCCTCTCTGTTTAAAAAATAACCATTCTAATAGAGAAGCCAGGTGTTTTCTCTGGACCAAGAAAGATTGCCTTTCCTTACATTTATCCCCTGGAGAACCTTTTCAGAATTGACACCACTTATCACTCAGCATCTTGACCACATTTGTTTCCCTATTCAGCACCTGCCCTGAGAAGGAACACATTATTTTTGGTCTTCTCCAGAGTGCATATTGATAAGGGTACACACTGTGAGTAAATTCACATCTCAGGTTAAGACTATATCCTTGGCATTGTAATGTGATATTAGCAAAAGTACTTTTATAATCCTACCTGCTAACAATTAAAAATCTATAAATAGGAAGATCACAGGATTTGAAAATTATCCAAGTCTTGGAAAAACTTTTTTATAAATCATAAATTTTCCTTTAGCAAAGGGTCTTATCTCTACCATATTCAAAAAAAAGTTCAGCTTGTTCAAGCTTTAATTACGTAATCAAGCAGATTTATCTGTCTCATAAAAATAAACCAACAGGGAGGTTTAAGATGGCAGCATGAGAAGTGAGACAGAGAACTCCTCCCAAAACCACATATAATACAAAAATATAGCTAATACAACTAATCCTAAAACAGCAACAGGAAAGAAGGCTGCACCAGACTGCATACACCTGGAGAACAGAGCAGACCTCATGAAACAGTGTAAGGTACCAAAGCCTTGACTGGCAGGATCCAAGCCCTCCCCAACTCCAGCTCACCAGTGAAAGGAAGAGAAATGGAGTGGGGAGGGAGTGGAAGCCTGCGACTGCTACACCCAGCCCTGGAGAGCTGCTTTGGGAGCACAAACCTACACTGCATGGTGCTCTGAAGATTGGTGGGGTTGGACGGCTAAGACGGGGCAGAACACTTGGAAAGACTGAGATTCCAGCCATTGTGGACAACAGAGATCCAAATCCAGCCCACCTGGGACAAAGGAATGGCAGGCGGTCTGAGAGGCTTCCTAGCAACGAGAAGGCTGCTGAAGGGGAGGGGTTTTCACAGGGCTTGCTGCACGGGAGAAGGGATAGGTGGACAAGGTTGTCTGTGCACACTCTGCCCAGCAGGTTGGGAACTTTGAGGAGCTTCAGGCACTCCATCCCCCTGGCTGGCTATTCAGCTCTGAGGCCCCCCACTGTGATATGCAGCCTGCTGTGCCTTCCTCCTGGCCTGCCGCGACTTCCTCCTGGCCTGCCAGCATCGGCTCACAGACTGGCAGACCCTGCCCTAGCGCTGGGCCAGCCAGAGAGGGGCCCCGCCTATGGCAGCTGCAGATGTAAAGCACAGAGGCTTACACCTGTGGCAGCCCACTGGTTCTGACAGTGGAGGCAGGCACTGCAGCTGGGAAGAAGGAAACAGCTCTTTCCTCCCCCCAGGTACCAGCCCCGCTCCCCTGCAATCCCAGCATTACTCCAGGAACTGAGCATCTCCAGAGACTAGAGCTTCTGGGCACTAGAGGGCGCCAAATACAAATATGAAACATCAAAGGAACCTGGTCCAAACAAAAAATCTCAGAAACACCAGAAAGAGGGCCAAATGAAACTGAACTCACCAATCTTCCTGAAAGAGACTTCAAAATAAAAATCATTAACATGCTCATGGAGGTACAGAAAAATATTCAAGAACTCAGGGATGAATTTAGGACAGAGATTCAATCATTAAGAAATTCCATATCTGAAATGTAACATACAACGGAGGGATTTAAAAGCAATTAGATGTAGTAGAAGAGACAATAGGTAGAATAGAAATTATAGAAGAGGAATACAAACAAGCTGAGGCACAGAGAGAAAAAAGGATCTCTAAGAATGAAAGAATATTGAGAGAGCTGTGTGACCAATACAAATGGAACAGTATTACCTTTATAGGGGTACCAGAAGAAGAACAGAGGGGAAAGAGGATAGAAAGTGTCTTTGAGGAGGTGATTGCTGAAAACTTCCCCAGTCTGGTGAAGGAGATAGTCTCTCAGGTCATGGAGGTGCACAGATCTCCCAACAGAAGGGACCCAAGAAAGACAACATCAAGACATATAATAATTAAAATGGCAGAAATCAAGGATAAGGACAGACCTTTTTTTTTTTTTTTAGAGAGGGCATCTCTCATATTTATTGATCAAATGGTTAACAGCATTAAAATTCTGTATAGGGGACTCAATACACAATCATTAATCAACCCCAAGCCTAATTCTCAACAGTCTCCAATCTTCTGAAGCATAACGAACAAGTTCTTACATGGTGAACAAGTTCATACATAGTGAATAAATTCTTACATGGTGAACAGTGCAAGGGCAGTCATATCACAGAAACTTTCGGTTTTGATCACACATCATAAACTATAAACACTCAAGTCAGATATGATTATTCGTTTGATTTTTATACTTGATTTATAAGTGAATCTCACATTTCTCCCTTATAATTATTATTATTATTATTATTATTATTTTAATAAAATGCTGAAGTGGTAGGTAGATGCAAGATAAAGGGAGAAAACATAATTTAGTGCTGTAAGAGGGCCAGTGTAGATGGTCAGATCTGTGCCTATAGACTAAGTATTAATCCAAGCTAGACAAGGGCAACAAAACATCCATGGATGCAGAAGATTTCTCTCAAAACAGGGGGGTTGAGGTTCTAAGCCTCACCTCTGTTGATCCTCAATTTCTCACGTGATGGCCCCCCTGCGACTGTGCCTGTCTTAGGTTGTTCCTCCCTGAGGAATCTTACCCATCTCTGGCTAGCCAGTCAACTTCTGGGGCCATACAGGGAAATGTAAAGTTGGTTAGTGAGAGAGAAGCAATATTCTTTGAAAAGGTTAGCTTTTTACTTCTTTGCAGATTTATGCCCTGTGGCTTCTATGCCCAGCATTTGTCTTGAGGTATCTTTACCACTTGGAAGAATTATGATACTCAGTAATTTTCGATATGAGGCATGAATTCTACTAAAGGGTTGTAATTAGGAGGGAAGAAGAAAAGCTATAGAAGTAGCAGATAGAAGAAAACATGGGAAGATTGATTATTTCTTTGACATATCTTCTTGTAGAGTAATATAAGCATGTATAGGTTTTAAACTACTAATTAAATTGCATACACACATTAATATAATAGGAATACAGCTACATAACAAAAGCAAACCTACAATTACCAGCCATATCCAGTGAAACCAAGAAAACCAGTTAGGTACCCTAGGCATTTGTGAAAACTTACCAATGATATTATAGATATTGTCTAACTGAATTTGAATAGTTTGAGAAAAATCAGACAAATAAAAACAACACATTCTTGGGAACTGTTCACATCCCATATGTTCTTTTAACAGTAGATAGTCTATAGTCAAACGATTTTGGAGCACTGCAACTTGCACTTCTCCTAATTCTTGGTTGAGTTCCAACAGGATAGATCCAGTCAAATTTGTTGTTTTACTGTATGCACAGGCCAGCTTAGATATCTCCTTCATTCCAATGGCAAGTCCAGGAACCGGTGGGATGAATGCAGCTACAATTGCAACAGCGCCAGGATCTTTATTGAAGTTTTTTGATGATCATCTTCTGGAATGACTCTTCCAGAGGATGTTGATGTTGGAAGTCCTTCATATCGTATCTTAATTCATTTTCTGGGTAGCCAAAGAAGGCTTTGATCCTTTGTATAAACACAAACAAACCCTTTGCCCACACTTTGATATGACCTTTATACCATTGTGAGGAACCTATTGGAGATCACCACACAGGAACTGCTTTTTTTTTTAAGAGAAAGGAATATTATCAGAAAAATGTACTTCCATAGTTGATCATCTGACAGCCTTTAAAAGATCAGAACTAAGGATATGTAAAGCATGCATTAATTGTTGATTTGCAGTTAGTTTTCTCCTATCAGGGAGTAATCCCCCTTTTCTTTCTCTTTTTTTTTGTTATCATTAATCTATAATTACATGAAGAATATTATGTTTACTAGGCTCTGCCTTATACCAAGTCCCCCCCCCCCCAGAAACCCCATTACAGTCACTGTCCATCAGCATAGCAAAATGTTGTAGAATCACTACTTGTCTTCTCTGTGTTTTGCAGGGCCCTCCCCTTTCTCCCACCCCCCCACATTATGCATGCTAATCATAATACCCCCTTTATTCTCCCCAACCCTTATCCCTCCCTACCTACTCATCATCCCCAGTCCCTTTCCTTTTGGTACATGTTAGAATGTTCTTGGATTCTGTGATTCTGCTGCTTTTTTGTTCCTTCAGTTTTTCCTTTGTTCTTATGCTCCACAGATGAGTGAAATTATTTGGTATTTCTCTTTCTCTGCTTGGCTTATTTCACTGAGCATAATACCCTCCAGCTCCGTCCATGTTGTTGCAAATGGTAGGATCTGTTTTCTTCTTATGGCTGAAAAATATTCCATTATGTATATGTACCACATCTTCTTTATCCATTCATCTACTGATGGACATTTAGGTTGCTTCCAATTCTTGACTATTGTAAATAGTGCTGCAATAAACATAGGGGTGCATCTATCTTTTTCAAACTGGAGTGCTGCATTCTTAGGGTAAATTCCTAGGAGTGAAATTCCTGGGTCAAATGGTAAGTCTATTTTGAGCATTTTGAGGATCCTCCATACTGCTTTCCACAATGGTTGAACTAATTTACATTCCTACCAGCAGTGTAGGAGAGTTCCCCTTTCTCCACAACCTCGCCAACATTTGTTGTTGTTTGTCTTTTGGATGGTAGCCATCCTTACTGATGTGAGCCAACCTTATCTCATTGTGGTTTTAATTTGCATTTCTCTGATGACTAGCGATGTGGAGCACCTTTTCATGTGTCTGTTGGCCATCTGAATTTCTTCTTTGGAGAACTGCCTGTCCAGATCCTCTGCCCATTTTTTAATTGGATTATTTGCTTTTTGTTTGTTGAGGTGCATGAGCTCTTTATATATTTTGGATGTCTTCCCTTTATCGAATCTCTCATTTATGAATATATTTTCCCATACTGCAGGATGCCTCTTTGTTCTACTGGTGGTATCCTCTGCTGTACAGAAGCTTTTCTGCTTTATATAGTCCCAATTGTTCATTTATGCTTTTGTTTTCCTCGCCTGGGGAGATATGTTCAAGAAGAGGTCACTCATGTTTATGTCTAAGAGATTTTTGCCTATGTTTTTTTCTAAGAGTTTTATGGTTTCATGACTTATATTCAGGTGTTTGATCCATTTCGAATTTACTTTTGTGTATGGGGTTAGACAATGGTCCAGTTTCATTCTCTTACATGTAGCTGTCCAATTTTGCCAGCACCATATGTTGAAGAGACTGTCATTTCCCCATTGTATGTCCATAGCTCCTTTATCAAATATATCAAATATTAATTGACCATATATGTTTGGGTTAATGTCTGGAGTCTCTAATCTCTTCCACTGGTCTGTGGCTCTTATCTTGTGCCAGTACCAAATTGTCTTGATTACTATGGCTTTGTAGTAAAGCTTGAAGTTGGGGAGTGAGATCCCCCCCACTTTGTTCTTCTTTCTCAGGATTGCTTTGGCTATTCTGGGTCTTTGGTGTTTCCTTATGAATTTTTGAACTATTTGTTCCAGTTCGTTGAGGAATGTTGCTGGTAATTTGATAGGGATTGCATCAAATCTGTATATTGCTTTGGGCAGGATGGCTATTTTGATGATATTAATTCTTCCTAGCCAAGAGGATGGGATGAGTTTCCATTTGTTAGTGACCTCTTTAATTTCTCTTAAGAGTGTCTTGTAGTTTTCAGGGTATAGATCTTTCACTTCTTTGGTTAGTTATATTCCTAGGTATTTTATTCTTTTTGATGCAATGGTGAATGGAGTTGTTTTCCTGATTTCTCTTTCTATTGGTTCATTGTTAGTGTATAGGAAAGCCACAGATTTCTGTGTGTTAATTTTGTATCCTGCAACTTTGCTGTATTCCAATATCAGTTCTAGTAGTTTGGAGTGGACTCTTCAGGGTTTTTTATGTACAGTATCATATCATCTGCAAATAGTGACAGTTTAACTTCTTCTTTACCAATCTGGATTCCTTGTATTTCTTTGTTTTGTCTAATTGCTGAGGCTAGGACCTCCAGTACTATGTTAAATAACAGTGGGGAGAGTGGGCATCCCTGTCTTGTTCCCAATCTCAGAGGAAAAGCTTTCAGCTTCTTGCTGTTACGTATGATGTTGGCTGTGGGTTTATCATATATGGCCTTTATTATGTTGAGGTACTTGCCCTCTATGCCCATTTTGCTGAGAGTTTTTATCATGACTGGATGTTGAATTTTGTCAAATGCTTTTTCAGCATCTATGGAGATGATCATGTGGTTTTTGTCCTTTTTGTTGATGTGGTGGATGATGTTGATGGATTTTCGAATGTTGTACCATCCTTGCATCCCTCGGATGAATCCCACTTGGTCATGGTGTGTGATCCTTTTGATATATTTTTGAACTCAATTTGCTAATATTTTATTGAGTATTTTTGCATCTACATTCATCAGGGATATTGGTCCATAATTTTCTTTTTTGGTGGGCTCTTTACCTGGTTTTGGTATTAGGGTGATGTTGGCTTCATAGAATGAGTTTGGGAGTATTCCCTCCTCTTCTATTTTTTGGGAAACTTTATGGAGAATAGGTATTATGTCTTCTCTGTATGTCTGATAAAATTCCGAGGTAAATCCGTCTGGCCCAGGTGTTTTGTTCTTGGGCAGTTTTTTGATTACCACTTCAATTTCATTGCTGGTAATTGGTCTATTTAGATTTTCTGTTTCTTTCTGGGTCAGCCTTAGAAGGTTGTATTTTTCTAGGAAGTTGTCCAATTCTCCTAGGTTTCCCAGCTTATTAGGATATGGGTTTTCATAGTAGTATTTAATAATTCTTTGTATTTCTGTGGAGTTTGTTGTGATTTTTCCATTCTCATTTCTGATTCTGTTGATGTGTGTTGATTCTCTTTTTCTCTTATTAAGTTTGGCTAGAGGCTTATCTATTTTGTTTATTTTCTCAAAGAACTAGCTCTTGGTTTCATTGATTTTTTCTATTCTTTTATTCTTCTCAATTTTGTTTATTTCTTCTCTGATCTTTATTATGTCCCTCCTTCTACTGACTTTAGGCCTCATTTGGTCCTCTTTTTCCAGTTTCAATAATTGTGATGTTAGAGTATTCATTTGGGATTGTTCTTCCTTCTTTAAGTTTGCCTGGATCGCTATGTACTTTCCTCTTAAGACTGCTTTTGCTGTGTCCCACAGAGGTTGGGGCTTTGTGTTGTTGTTGTCATTTGTTTCCATATATTACTTGATCTCTCTTTTTGTTCGTTGATCCATTGATTATTTAGGAGCATGTTGTTAAGCCTCCATGTGTTTGTGAGTCTTTTTGTTTTCTTTGTAGAATTGATTTCTAGTTTTATACCTTTGTGGTCTGAAAAGTTGGTTGGTAGAATTTCAATCTTTTGGAATTTACTGAGGCTCTTTTTGTGAGCTAGTATGTGGTCTATTCTGGAGAATGTTCCATGTGCACTTGAGAAGAATGTATATCCTTTTGCTTTTGGATGTAGAGTTCTGTAGATGTCTATTAGGTCCATCTGTTCTAGTGTGTTGTTCAGTGCCTCCGTGTCCTTACTTATTTTCTGCCCAGTGGATCTATCCTTTGGGGTGAGTGGCATGTTGAAGTCTCCTAAAATGAATGCATTGCATTCTATTTCCCCCTTTAGTTCTGTTAGTATTTGTTTCACATATGCTGGTGCTCCTGTGTTGGGTACATATATATTCAGAATGGTTATATCCTCTTGTTGGAATGAGCCCTTTATCATTATGTAATGTCCTTCTTTATCTCTTTTACTTTCTTTGTTTTGAAGTCTATTTTGTCTGATACTAGTACTGCAACCCCTGCTTTCTTCTTTCTGTTGTTTGCATGAAATATGTTTTTCCATCCCTTGACTTTTAGTCTGTGCATGTCTTTGGGTTTGAGGTGAGTTTCTTATAAGCAGCATATAGATGGGTCTTGCTTTTTTATCCATTCTATTACTCTGTATCTTTTGATTGGTGCATTCCATCCATTTACATTTAGGGTGACTATTGAAGGATATGTACTTATTGCCATTGCAGGCTTTAGATTCGTGGTTACCAAAGGTTCAAGGTTAGCTTCTTTAGTATCTTACTGCCTAACTTAGCTTGCTTATTGAGCTGTTATATACACTGTCTGTAGATTCTTTTCTTCTCTCCCCTCTTATTCCTCCTCCTCCATTCTTTATATGTTGGTTATTTTATTCTGTGCTCTTTCATGTTTCCTTTAACTGCTTTTAGTGAGTAGTTGATTTTATTTTTTGTCTTTAGTTCGTATTTGGTTGGTCTGATTTCTTTGCTGTAATTTTATTTTCTCTGATGACATCTGTTTAGTCTTAAGAGTGCCCCCATCTAGAACACTCCATCTAAAAAACTCTGTAGAGGTGGTTTGTGGGAGGCAAATTCCCTCAACTTTTGCTTGTCTGGGAATTGTTTAATCCCTCCTTCATATTGAAATGATAATCGTGCTGGATACAGTATCCTTGGTTCAAGGCCCTTCTGTTTCATTGCATTAGATATATCATGCCATTCTCTTCTGGCCTGTAAGGTTTCTGTTGAGAAGTCTGGTGATTGCCTGATGGGATTTCCTTTATAGGTGTCCTTTTTCTCTCTAGCTGCCTTTAAAACTCTTTCCTGTTCCTTGATCCTTGCCATTTTAATTACTATGTGTCTTGGTGTTTTCCTCCTTGGGTGCTTTCTTTTGGGAGTTCTGTGTATTTCCGTGGTCTGTTCGCTTATTTCCTCCCCCAGTTTGGGGAAGTTTTCAGCAATTATTTCTTCAAAGACACTCTCTATCCGTTTTTCTCTCTTTTCTTCTTCTGGTACCCCTATAATATGGATATTGTCCCTTTTGGATTGGTCACAGTTCTCTTAATATTGTTTCATTCCTGGAGATCCTTTTATCTCTCTCTATGTCAGCTTCTATGCGTTCCTGTTCTCTGGTTTCTATTCCTTCAATTGCCTCTTGCATCTTATCCATTCTGCTTATAAATCCTTCCAGAGTTTGTTTCACTTCTGTAATCTCCTTCCAGACGTCTGTAATCTCCCTCTGGGCGTCTGTAATGTTCCTCCGGACTTCATCCCTTAGCTCTTGTATATTTCTCTGCATCTCCGTCAGCATGTTTATGATTTTTATTTTGAATTCTTTTTCAGGAAGACTGGTTAGGTCTGTCTCCTTCTCAAGTTTTGTCTCTGTTATCTTTGTCTGCCTGAAATTTTGCCTTTTCATGGCAATAGAGATAGTTTGCAGAGCTGGCATGAGTGACGGCTGGAAAACTTCCCTTCTTGTTGGTTTGTGGCCTTCCTCTCCTGGGAGAACAGCAACCTCTAGTGGCTTGTGCTGGGAAGCTGCATGCAGGTGGCGCTTCTCGTTCTTGCCCAGCAGCAATGGAGTTTATCTCCACTGTTGCTGTGGGCGTGGCCTGCCTCGGGCTGCTACTCCGATATGATGGAGCCGCATTGGAGGGAGAGCAGCCGGGAGGCTATTTATCTCCGTGAGGGGCCTCCGTGCTCCCTGCTTCCCAGGGAGTTAGAGTGCCCAGCATTCCCCAGATTCCCTGCTGCTCGACTAAGTATCCCAGGACGCTTCCATCTGGGTGTGGGGTCCCTGTCCCTTTAAGACTTCCAAAAGGCACTCGCTTTTCTTTGTTCTCAAGGTGACAGCTGCGGGGACCTGCTCACAGGTCTTACTGTCCTGTTTCTCTATTATCCCAGATCCCACCCATGCACTGTGTCTGCGGTCTGGTGCAGATGGCTAGGGCTGGCTATTTAGCACTCCTGGGCTCCCTCTCCCTCCCCTCTCCAACTCCTGTCCTCCCGCCCAGAGCTGGGGTGTTGGGTGCTCGGCTCCCACCGGGCCGGGCTGTGTATCTTACCCCCTTCACGAGGCACTGGGTTCTCTCAGGTGTGGATGTGGTCTGGATGTTGTCCTGTGTCTTCTGGTCTCTCTTTTAGGAAGAGTTGTCTTTGTTGTATTTTCAAAAATATGTGTGGTTTTGGGAGGAGAGTTCTGCTGCTCTACTCATGCCGCCATCTTGGCTTTACCTTCAAGGACAGACTTTTAAAGGCAGCTAGAGAAAAAAAAGATCACATACAGAGGAAAACCCATTAGGCTATCATCAGAATTCTCAACAAAGTCCTTACAGGCATGAAGAGAGTGGCATGATATATTTAATGCAATGAAGCAGAAGGGCCTTGAATCAAGAATACTCTACCCGGTTAGGTTATCATTTAAATTTGAAGGAGGCATTAAACAATTTTCAAATCAAAGGCAGATCAACCATACAGAAAATAAGTAAGGAGACAGAGGCACTGAAGAACACATTAGAGCAGATGGACCTAACAGACATCTACAGATCTCTACACCCAAAAGCAACAGGATACACATTCTTCTCAAGTGCACATGGAATGTTTTCAAGAAAGATCACATACTAGGCCACAAAGAGAGCCTCAGTAAATTCAAAAATGTTGAAATTGTACCAGTTTCTCAGACCACAAAGGTATGAAAGTAGAAATAAATTACACAAAGAAAACAAAAAAGGCAACAAACACGTGGAGGCTTAATAACATGCTCCTAAATAACCAATGGATCAATGACCAAATAAAAACAGAGATCAAGCAATATATGGAGACAAATGACAATAGTTCAATGGTGCAGAAATCTATGGGACACAGTGAAGGCTGTGCTAAGAGGGAAGTATATGGCAAATACAGGCCTACCTTGGAAAGAAGAACAGTCCCATATGAACAGTCTAAAGTCACAATTAACAAAACTAGAAAAAGAAGAACAAATGAGGCCCAAAGTCAATAGAAGGTCGGACATAATAAAGATTAGAGCAGAAATAAATAAAATCTAGAAAAATAAAACAATAGAATCAAGGAAAGCAGGAGATGGTTCTTTGAGAAAATAAACAAAATAGATAAACCCTAGCCAGACTTATCAAGAAAAAAAGAGAGTCTACACACATATACACAATAAGAAATGAGAAAGGAAGAATTACTACTGACACCACAGAAATACAAAGAATTATGTGAGAATACTATGAAAAATTATATGCTAAAAACTGGATCACCTAGAAGAAATGGACAACTTTCTAGAAAAATACAACAATCCAAGGTTGACCCAGGAAGAAACAGAAAATCTGAATAGAAAAACTACAAGCAAGGAAACTGAATTGGTAATCAAAAAACTACCTAACGACAAAACCCCTGGACCAGAATGTTTCACTCCTAAATTTTATCAAACTTTAGTGAAGACATTATACCCATCCTTCTTAAAGTTTTTCAAAAGGTAAAAGAAGAGGGAATACTCCCAAACTCATTCAATGAGTCCAACATCACTCCAATACCAAAACCAGGCAAGACACCACAAAAAAAGAAAAATTACCAATATCCCTGATGAACATAGATGCCAAAATACTCAACAAAATATTAGCAAACCGAATTCAAAAGTACATTAAAAAGATCATCCATTATGATCAAGTAGGATTTATTCCAGGGATGCAAGGGTGGTACATTTAAAAATCCATCAACATCATCCACCACGTCAACAAGAAGAAGGACAAAACCACATGATCATCTCCATAGAAGCTGAAAAAGCATTCAACAAAATTCAAAATCCATTCATGATAAAAAATCTCAACAAAGTGGGTATAGAGAGCAAGTACATCAACATAATAAAGGCCATATATGACAAACCCACAGTCAACATTATACTTAACAGCAAGAAGCTGAAAGCCTTTCCTTTAGATCAGGAACAAGACAAGGATGTCCATCTCCCCACTTTTATTCAGCATAGTTCTGGAGGTCCTAGCCATAGCAATCAGACAACACAAAGAAATAAAAGGCATCCACATTGGCAAGGAAGAAATTAAACTGTCCCTGTTTGCAGATGACATGATATTGTACATAGAAAATCCTAAAGAATCCACTCTAAAACTACCAGATCTAATATCTGAATTTATCAAAGTTGCAGGATACAAAATTAATACACAGAAATCTGTTACATTCCTATACACTAATGATGAACTTGCAGAAAGAGAAATTAGGAAGACAGTTCCATTCATCAAAAAGATTAAAATACCTAGGAATAAATCTAACCAAGGAAGTGAAAGACCTATACTCTGAAAACTACAAGACACTCGTGAGAGAAATTAAAGAAGATACCAATAAATGGAAACACATCCTGTGCTCATGGATAGGAAGAATTAATGGTGTCAAAATGGCCATACTGCCTCAAGCAATCTACAGATTCAGTGCATTCCTTATCAAAATACCAACAGCATTCTTCAACAAACTAGAGCAAATAGTTCTAAAATTCATATCGAACCACAAATGACCCCAAATAGCCAAAGCAATCCTGAGAAGGAAGAATAAATCGGGGGGAATCTCACTTCCCAACTTCAAGCTCTACTACAACACAGTAATCAAGACAATTTGGTACTGGCACAAGAACAGACCCATAGACCAATGGAATAGATTAGAGAGCCCAGATATAAACCCAAGCATATATGGTCAATTAGTATACAATAAAGGAGCCATGGACATACAATGGGGAAATGGCAGCCTCTTCAACAACTGATGTTGGCACATCTGGATAGCTACATTCAAGAGAATGAAACTGAATTACTGTCTAGCCCCATACACAAAAGTAAACTCAAAATGAATCAAAGACCTGAATGTAAGTCAGAAACCATTAAACTCTTAGAAGACAACATAGGCAAAAATCTGAATATAAACATGAGCAACTTTTTCCTGAATACATCTCCTCGAGCAAGGGAAACAAAAGCAAAAATGAACAAATGGGACTACATCAAACTAAAAAGGTTTTGTACAGCAAAGGACACCATCAGCAGAACAAAAAGGCATCCTACAGTATGGGAGAATATATTTGTAAATGACAGATCCAAAATATATAAAAAATTCACATGCCTCAACACCCAAAAAGCAAAATAACCCAATTAAAAATGGGCAGGGGATCTGAACACTTTTCCAAAGAAGAAATTCAGATGGCCAACAGGCACATGAAAAGATGCTCCACATTACTAATCATCAGGAAAATGCAAATTAAAACCACAATGAGGTATCACCTCACACCAGTTAGGATGGCCAACATCCAAAAGACAAGCAACAACAAATTCTGTTGACAATGTGGAGAAAGGGGAACCCTCCTACACTCCTGGTTGGAATGTAAATTAGTTCAACCATTGTGGAAATCATTATGGAGGTTCCTCAAAAGACTAAAAATAGAAATACTCATTTGACCCAGGTATTCCACTCCTAGAAATTTACCCAAAAGAAAACAAGATCCTAGATTCAAAAAGTCATTTGCACCCCTCTGTTTATCACAGCACTATTTACAATAGCCAAGACATGGATGCAACCTAAGTGTCCATCAGTAGATGAATGGATAAAGAACATGTGGTACATATATACAGTGAATATTATTCAGCCGTAAGAAGAAAACAAATCCTACCATTTGCAACAATATGGATGGAGCTAACGGTTATTATGCTCAGTGAAATAAGCCAGGTGGAGAAAGACAAGTACCAAATGATTTCACACATCTGTGGAGTATAAGAACAAAGAAAAAACTGAAGGAACAAAAACAGCAGCCGACTCACAGAACCCAAGAATGGACTAACAGTTACCAAAGGGAAAGGGACTGGGGTGGGAAGGGAAGGAGGAAGAAAGGGAATTAGGGGCATTACGATTGGCACACATAACATCGGGTGGGGCATGGGGATGACAGTATAGCACAGACAAGACAAGTCGTGACTCTATAGCATCCTACTATGCTGATGGACGTGACTGTAATGGAGTATGTGGGGGGGACTTGTGAGGAATCTAGTAGCCACAATGTTGCTTGTGTTATTTTATATTAATGATACCAAAATTAAAAAAAAATCTGTATGGAACCACAAAAGTCCTTAAATAGCTAAAGCAATCTTGAGAAAGAAAAAGCTGAGGCACCATGCTTCCTGATTTCAAACTATACTAAAAGCTACAGTTAATCAAAACAATATGGTACTGGTGCAAAAATAGATGCATTTACCAGTGGAACAGAAATAGGGATCTGAGATATAAACCCATGCTTTTACTTCAGTTAATGTTTGACAAAGGAAGCAAGAATATATAGTGGGGAAAAGACGGTGTCTTCAATAAATCATCCTGGGAAAACTGGAGAGCAAAAATAAACAAGTTGGACAAACTAAAAAGCTTCTGCACAACAAAGAAAACCATCAGTAAAATAAAAAGCCTACTCTATATGAGACTATATTTGCAAATGATATACCCAATAAGGGGTTAATATCTAAAATAGATAAACTCATATACCACAACACCAAAAAGACAAATAATCCAATTTAAAAATTAGCAAAGGACCTGAAAAGACATTTTTCCAAAGAAAAGATGTACAGATGGCCAACAGGCACATTACAAGATGCTCAACATCACTGATCATCAGGGGAATGCAAATTAAAATCATAATGAGATATCACCTGACACCAGTCAGAATGGCTAGTATAAAAAAGACAAGAAATAACAAATATTGGTGAGGATATAGAGAAAAGGGACCCTCATTCACTGTCATGTTCTGTGGGAATGTAAACTGGTACAGCCACTGTGGAAAACATTACAGAGCTTCCTCAAACAATTAAAAATAGAAGTACCATATAACTCAGTAATTCCTCTTGTGGGTATTTATCCAAAAAAATAAAATCACTAATTTGAAAATGTATACTCACCCCTATGCTTACTCCAGTGTTATTTATAATAACCAAAATATGGGAGCAACCTAAATGTTCATTGACAGATGAATGGATAAACAAAGTGTGGCGTATATGTACAATAGAATATTACTTGTCCATAAAAAAGAATGAAGCCTTCCATTTTTGACAACATGGATGGACCTAATAGGGATTGTGCTAAGTGAAATAAGTCAGACAGAAAAACACATACAATTTCACTTATATGTGTAACCTAACAGCTAAAACGAATGAACAAACAAAACAAATAGATTCATAACTACAGAGCACAAACTGTTGCCACAGAGAAAGGGTGTGGAGATGGGCAAACAGGCAAAGGAGATAGAGTGGCACAAACTTCCAGCTATACAATAAGTCTATGGGATGGAAAGTACAGCACAGGGAATATAGTCAATAGTATTGTAATTATTTTGTATGGTGACGGACACAACTACACCTACTGTGGTGAGAATCTCCTAATGTAAATAATTATTAAATCACTACATTGTACTCCTGAAACTAATGTGTATCAACTATAAATCAATAAAAAAGTGACATTAAAAATAAATAAATAAACCAACAAACTTGGACATTTAAGGTAACATTATCATAGTCAATAGTAACACACTGTGCCTTTAAAATTTTTTAAAAGGATAGATCTCATGTTAAATGTCCTTACCACAATAAAATTGAAAAAATACTTCAAAAAATAAAATAAGTCACAGTATCATAAATTGGTCAGTCTACATTGTGTGATGAGATATAAGGAAAATCAATCAAGACAAGAAAATAAAAAACTAAACTAGAAAAAAAAGTCTCAAATAAAAACTAGAGGAGTTGTAGTAGCACTGGCAGTCCTGATCACCACATCAAAAATATTTTGAAATCAGAGCTCCTTGGCAGCCTGGATCCCAAAGGTGATGGACAGCTACGAGAAAGCAGTGCCCAAGAGCCAGTACTATGCACTGGAAACTACATTAACCAGATGCCTAATGGATAGCTCAAAGCACAATTAAAAGATTCATTTGGTCTTAGGAAACCTTGAAAGAACCACCCTTAGCTGACAAGTGATTCCATTCTAGCTCCTTTCAGTTTCCTATTGAGAGCAAATAAAAGAGCATAAATAACAAAATATAGGAAAATATGTGTATATACGGTGCATAAAGTATTTGCTTATATAGGTACCATTATGTGACCAGTTCACAAGCATATTTGGTATGACTGTGTGTTGCAGCTCTCTTCTTTGTGTTTAAACACAGTGCAAATATAGACTGCATTACCATCTATGTGGGATGTGAATATGTAAAAGCCTGCACTTTTGAATATTCTGAAGCTGCTGAAAATAGTGTGTTTATGTTTCTTCTAAGGTTTCTCGTGTGTGAATTTCTTCTTCTAACATGAACTTTTGCTTAAAGAACCAATTCTTTCCTGTTTTCTACTTGCTACTCTTGTTTCCGGGAGTGTACAGCTGTACTAAATTATTTTGAAGATGAACATCTTCAAGATGGTTATATGCATAACCTGATAATATTAGTTAAAACATTTTGTAAATGGTAAAGCAATAAACATACATAAGCACTGTTATCATTAGCATTACTTTAATGTAGTAGAATGGTATCTAGGCCTGAAATAAGCCAGTCCTGTTATTAAGAAAATAATGGAAATTAATATCGATTAAACACCTACTTACAGCAGAGCGTCAGGAACTTCACTAGAAGTTTTATGTAGGTTGTCTTATTTACTTAACAGCATTCATAGGGAATACTGTTGGAACTCTTGAAGTAGCCTAATAAAGAGTTGCAAACATAGCTCCATAGAGATTAGACATCATGCATTTTCATTTGAGAATGAATCATATTGCCAATTTACACCATTTCCCTTTAATTATGTAATCATAATTGGTGACTTGGTGAGGCACTTTACTAGTCAATGAGTAGCTTGTGGTGGAGCTGTCAGAACTTGGCAAGGCTGTAAGTTCTATATTGCACACAAAATCTTGGTGTGGTCCCTATTATGTAGTGTCATTGTTATGAACTGGTAGTAATATGAACTGTTTTCTTTATAATCATTGTCAGTCATTACTATGTACTAAGTCTGCCCACAGTTTCCAATGGCTTGTGTATCTTCTTGACTAGCTCTGGAAGCCTGTCTGTTTGTCATTCAGTAGTCCTTGGACTTGCAAAAATCTTTTTTTACCTACTGAGTTGATATTTTCTGTATCCGATGATTGTGATCCCTTCCCCAAAACAAAATACAGTATTATATAATATCTCAGTAAGTTGCCATTGAAGGATCTCATAAAAATGTAATGACAGGAAAGAATAAAAAGGAAACATCCACCAGAATCTTCTCAAAGATTCTGAAGTTTAAAGACACAAGCAGGGAGGCAGTGTCGGGCTGTCAATGCTGCCATTTACTTTCATTGGGCTGCGAATATGGATTAAGAGGGGACCCAGTAGGCAGGAGAGAACTATTAGAATTCTAATCCATTCATTCAATTACTAAGTGTTTAGCATCATAGTGAGTATTGTGCAAGACTCTCCACTTATCCTAATAGGGAAAAAAATACAGAAAGAAATAACTATAATTCAAAGCAGTGAGTACTGTATCATGAAGATGGATTTGGAGGTTCTGGGGGAAAAAAGCATACTTACAGTCAGACAGTGAGGCAGAATCATTTAAATACGTGTAAGGTACAAAACACCAGCCAGGTTAGTACCCAACTTATGAAATCTACTACTTGTCAGTGCAATTAAGACTAATAATAGAGATCTGTTAAAGGCAGCCATGACATTGATTTACTTTATTATTAGAAACTGTACAGAAGCTAGATATTGAGTTCTGTTACCTCACTCCATGATAGATTTCATAGGATCCTCTTAGTAATGTGTTATGCAGAGCATGCTGGCACTGTTCTCAAAATGGGCAGTGAGCCAAGAGCAAGTCCCCAGTCCCAAGGTGGGTACAGTGGATTTCCTGAGTGCAGACAGGAACTTTTGACTCTCTCACACTGCCAGCAGGGGTCAGGCACCAAGAGGGAGGAGAGGGCAGCATAGAGGAAGTGTTGTGTTACCCAGGGAAGCACAAGGACCCAAACCCCTGTCCTCTCTTCCTGAGAGCAGCGTATTGCTGGTGGAGTAGGGTGTGAAGAAAGGACCTCAGAAATGTTCTGCCCACGGAAAGGTATGTTTAAGTGCTCTCAGGAGTCACTTTGAAAGTCAGATAAGGCTGACTTTATATTTTCAAAATCTATGTGAGCTCTGTGGCTCTGTGGGTTACTGGCTCCAGAAGGGGGATGTTTGGCTGGGGAGGCTCAAAGGGAGTAAACTCTGTTGAAATACTAAATCCAAATATTGGACATAAAAAAGGTGGAAAACCCTGTGCATGTGTATTATTTGCCTGCTGTAGGTGCTGCTATTAGCTGATTCTATAAGGAGGTGCGTCCAGCATTAAATTCAGACAGTGATTTTCAGTCTGCTTTCCTGTTCAATAGCCCTGTAGAACAAGTTGTTACTGATTTCTTTCATTCATTCACAGGAAATCACTTGTCAGTAAGGCTTCCATATTGCGTTACCTTGCCCTTAACTGAGAAGTTGTGCGCAAGTAGGGTAATGATAGTGATTCAGTCCTCTGTTCATGCTTTTATCACCACTGTGCTCTGGGTTTCAAAGACTGGTAATACGTTTAATTATGCTCTCCTAACCACTCTCTTAAACATTCATTTAAAAGTATTGTTTTCCTTTAGCATTTGATTCCTTTAAATTCTCTAGGCTCCAAAGAAATGAGGCAATAAATAGAAAGAAGGATTTTGTCTCTTTTTTTTAAACTTTGGTCAAACAAGTCAAAATAACATTATTATTGATGGATCGACCTGTACTTTAAAGTGGAAAGAAAAAAGATATAAAAAGATCTGAGGCATGCAAGTAACCTCTTTGATTTTTAATGGCGTGCAGCAGATGGAATTCATTATTGACTTTTAAAAATGAAATTGCTCTACATTATCATTTATTTATAGTTTTGCCTTTCAAAAGAAGTATTTACCATTAGTAGGTTAGTTTTTCCTCAATCACAAGCAACTATGTGACAATATCAGAATATATAATATCATTTACCACTTAGTCATGATGATTACTAATGTTGAGGATATTATCCCATTCAAATTCATAATAAATTTATGAGCATAATGCACAGCTAAATGGTTGAGTATCTTTTCTTTTTATTTGGGTAATTTCAAAAACAATTACTTCACATTATAGGGCAATTTATCTATGAAATTCCCATTGCAGAAACAGAAATGTTTTTAATTAGAAACAAACCATCTAATTTTATTTTTCCAGTTCAGCACGCAGATTTTATGATGATGATCATAATATATGTAAAATGCCCAATTGAAATATTTAGATGATTGATTTCAGCCCAAACAACTTATAAATTTTTATCACAAATTCTAAAACTTTTAAGTCAACAAGGGGGTTGATAACCAGTCATAAAAAAATTTAATTTCCAAGCAATGTTCCATATTAATCATTCCATTTAGTTCAAATTTGAGACATATTAAAATTGTCTAGTTCTCAATTTTCATGGTTTAAAAAATATGCAAGAATGGAAAAATCTTCAGTATTAGACAAGCTATAGATGTTATAAAAATATAAAAAACCCTTTTCAAAGCTGATATTATAAAGTATTTCACATACAGGACAGCAATTATATTCTATATGATGAGGAGATCTGGTGCAGACAGGATTTGGACCACTGTTGACTTTCTATGGAGCTCCCGTTGAATTAGATCCCCCCTCCCATTCTTCTACTCTCCTCCGAACCAAATTTCCCTTCCCCAGCTGCTTCATCCTTTCTCATCTCTCTCCTCCCTCCTTTCCCTCATACCCCAGTCCCTTGCACACTCAAACATCTTTTTGCACAAGTGGATTTGTGAAACTGAAGGATAGCAATTAACATTTCACACATAGCACTTAAGCCTCTTCACCTAGATCATGCATTTGGGTTCTTTGTACCCATCCATAGACACTTAATAAATGCTGATTGATTGTCTAGTAAGGTTGTATTATGACTGATTTTAAGAATTTTAATATCTTCTGCAGTTCCTGGTACTATGTCTCCTTGATTCTAAAATCTGCCTTTTTTCACATTTTAACTATTTTAAATGAAAGTATCTTATGATCAATGACATATCATATTTAATTGGCAGGGTTTTATTTTTTTTCTCTTGTGGTGGTTCATCTCATAATCAATGCTGTCTAAGATTTGATGAAATATAGTAGTAATGATAGATCTATTATTTGTATAATACTCTAAAGGCTATGCACTTCACATTCAAACTTAGTGAGACTGTTATTTTTCATTGTTGTTATGTGGCTTATTCATCAATTCCAGTCTCTCTTCACTACTTTCCTCCACTCCAATTACCTTGCACTGTGGTTCCGCCTGTTCTGGAGCCAACTGTCTTGACTGAACACCTCTGGAAAACACTAGGAGAATTTTATTAGTAATTTAATTACCAATATTTAACTGTAATGAAATGTAAAGAGTACAAGGTTTTTAAACTAAAAACCTAGGTTCAAGGTATGGTTCTGTTCCTTTAACCTGTATGTACTTAGTAATCCAATACTTGCTCTGAAAGCTTCCAATACATCTAAACAATAGAAATAATATAACTAATGTCATCATCACAGGATTATTAGGACTATTTTTCTTAAATTGAACAAGATATTGAATATGAACTGTATATGAGGTTACTTTATAAACCATGAAATACTGTTCAATTATAAATGTTAAACATCAATGTTAAACAAAAATTATTTGAGAAGCTTCTATATGAGTGAAGAGTTGGGGAGAGGACAGAAGGAGAAATTAAGGAATTTGTCTCAAACTGAATAGAGTTAAGTCCTGCATTTTAATTATTATTGGGAATGATAATAAAACACATTAACTCACTATCTGAATTACAAGAACTGAAATCTATCATCAGAGAACTTTGAACTATGAGAGTCCTAGTGATTTTGGATGCTACTGAATGCGTTGCAGTCTCTGAGAGCTTGTATCCTTTATTGAATTAGCAGAACCGCAGCCCACAGCACCTCCGTGGCATTAAAAATACAAGATTCCCCAATCCCTTTCCTATCTTTGTTCCTTCCATTTAAGAGACAATCGATCTGTAAATTACAGTGAGGCTTTGGCTTTAGAAAAATATAACATAAGCATGTTTAAAGCAGATTTTAGAATTATTACATGGCAAAGAATTTTGTCTAACTTCTCGCTTTCAGAGGAAAACATGGTGTGAGCAAGTGGAGTGGATGGGGTGGTTGCCAGCAATTAGGGTTCTTTCTGTGTTTGTTTGATTTAGTTGCTTGGTCTGGTCAAAGCAACCAAACCTTACTTTATTGTCTGTTGAGTCCTCAGTGCTATTTATTTACCAGGTCCTCTAATACATAAACAGTTAAACTGAAATAGAGTTTGCACATGAACATACATTTTAACAGAAAGAGAGTTATAGGTATAAGCTAACGTCCACTGCAAAAAAAGTAGTATTTAATTGCGTAATTGTGGAAGGTCCCCACTCCCTGGTTCCAGGTGTTCATTGAGGAGAAATGACACAAAATTAATTGAACCATATAAAGGTGAGTCATATAGTTATATCCATAGCTAGGACCCTTTTCCTGCCATAAGGAAGACTTCATATATTTTCAGCTTGAAATTCTACCTTATAGTTCATCAGTGAAGAATGAATTCCACAGAAGAACACAGGTCCCATTGCATAGAAACCAAAAGTGGTTTACTTTTCTCCAGATTGATTAGGATGTTTGTATGTATTTGAGCATTTTGTAATACATTTATTGTATTGGCTTTCAGAGTTTCAAGAACATAAAATAATAGTAAAAACTAAATGTCATTGCTGTTTCTTCAGAACAAAGGGTACTTCACTAGTAGTTAAAATAGTACTGTTGAATGGTGAGTGTGAAACACAAGTATCACTTTTTAGAAGTTAGTGTTTGTGTGTGTGCCTTTTCCGAGGATAGGGATACGTTCAAGAGTCAGAAGTACAGAAAAGAAAGACGTGCTATGTTAAAGGCACATGCAGGGCCTGACCACTCCCCATCCAGGAGCATGTGTGTGCACACACAGACACACTCAGCCCTACTGCCCACAGTTCCTCCTCTTACAGTCCACACCACCTACGCCAGCCTTTTTGCTTCTCTTGAACCCCCCAGACATACATCCTTCTCAAGGCTTTGGCAGTTAACAGTTCTCTGTGCCTTGAAGACTCCTTCCGTAGAGACTGATGGTGGCTCCCTCACTTTCTTCAGTGTGTAATCAGAATTGACTTTTCAAGTATGACCTTGCCTGGCCACCCTGTCTAAAACTCCAAAACCCTTCAGCCCTGCAGTAGTTCATATCCTTCTCTGCTTTTTTTCCCCTCACCACTTATCACTGACATATGTCTGTATGTTTATATTTATTTTGCTAACTGAGATGCAAACGCCATGAAAAAGGAAATTTTATCTTTTTGTTTTTCATATTCTGTCCCTCATGTGAAGAACAGAGCCTGGTACATAATACGTCTTCAATAAGTATTTTTTGACTATATCCCAAGAATCAACCCTTTTCATTAAGTACAATTACTACTTACATTTTAAAAATGAAGTTAAAGCACGTAAAGATTAATAAACTTGCCAAAGGTCAAACAAGCTAAGCAAATGTAAGAGTAAAGACTCAAACCCATACCCTGGCTCCAGAGTCTGTGCTCAAACTACTCTACAGTCCTTATTTAAGTGACTGAGTAAATTAGTTGGAAAAATAGAACTATATATATTCATCTATTCTCTGGAATTTTCTTCAACATGCTTTCCTTCCACTTATGTGGAAAATTGAGTTGTCTGACTTAGCAGGTCAGACACAGCAAAGCTTCTTTTCTTTATCACTTTTTAAATATTTTTCCAAAAAGAAGGTATGGATTTTTAAAAGTAAAATATAAAAACAAATGACCCCAATCCCACCCATGATAACGACATTCAAATAGTAATAATGAAGTAACATGTGAGTAATGGTTAAAAAAAAAAGTTAAAACAGTGGAAAAATATAAAATGAAAACATTAATTGAATACCTACTATGTTCTGTGATAAGTAAGCACTAGGACTACTAATATTTGTAATGCAACTAGAATCTAATAAGAGAGACAGACATGCATGCAGACAGTAATAATGCATTTCTTTAAGTGCTACAGTAGGGTTATGTGTATTTCTGAATTGGAATTTTGAAGGAAAAACATCAAATAGAGATCTGCTGACGGCTGAAAGCAGGGCCTTGAAGAGTGAGTAGTTGGGAAGGTATGCAGATAGAGAGTGGAAAGGGTTTAAATGTCTCAAGAGTGAAAAAACTGAAAGAGTAACTTAAGGAATAAATGCCAACAATAAGTGTGACGTCACAATTTTGCTTTAGAGGATAAGACTAAGAGAAAGTATTTTAAAATAACACTTCAAATGCTATAGAGATTATAGACAAGCAAATTATCAGAAAGGTGAGTAGCTGCATGTTGAATTTAATTTATAAAAGGATATCATTGCTTATCCAAATGCATCATATAGAAAATTTCATCTCTCCTAGGTTACTTCAATCTGTTGTTTAAACCTGTTGAAAGGTACTCACAAACAAGAACAAGAAAGTCTCTTCTCCAAGTTGTTATTTTTGCTAATCTATTAGGCCAACTCCAACTTATTATATGTAACAGCAAAGCAAAAAAAAAAAAAAAAAGAAAAAAGAAAAAAACAAGCCATGTCTGTTTAGTGTTTCTTATCCTCACATGTTTCCTTACCCCATCTTGTTCCTCTGGAAAGTCAGGTTTCTGGCTAATCAATTCACTGATTTGACAAGGTCACTTAGAACCTCTGTCATCCAAAGTCTTGGGAGTCCTGTCTCACTTACTGCTTCTCCCAAAAGAGGACACGGCACCCTTCATGGTGATGATTCCATATATAAACAAGTAAAAAAGAAATAATATATTTAGATAATAAATGTTAAGAAGAAAATAATAGAGTAATATGATCACATGAGACTGGAGTGTGTGGGGCAGTGGTAGCTTGGATAATAATGGGGGGCATCTCTGAGAGGGTATCATTAGTGTTGGAACCCATATGATCAGAAGCCACACAAGGATCTAGGAGAATAGCTAACCAGGTAGAGAGATAGTAAGTGCAGCAGTCAGGAAGTAAAACAAATTCATTCATTCAAGGACAGAAAGAATACCAGCATGACTGGAAAGAGTGGTACAAGATGAGGTCTCAGAGTCAGCCAGTGACTTGAAGTGCTCTCACAATTAACCTTCATTTATACCTGCAAACATTGGAATTGTTATTCTTAAATATGTCTCAATTATAAATTTACTATTTCTAATAGACAATAAGTTGAATTTGCTCTGCACTGCACAATTTATAAATTCTTTACCATCCATTCTCATTTTAAAGTTCCACAACATCCTCACGGAGAAGGTAGGGCTAACATTACTTGCATTTCACAGATAAAGAAACTTTGGTATATAGATGTTACATAACGTGCTTTAAAAGGCCTACAAAGTACCCTTCCACACATAAAACGCACACACACACACGCATGCGCGTGCGCATCTTAATTCCCCCTGCTTCATCGATTGTAAAAGAAACAAAACTTTTACCTCAGATTTGAAATGAACTTGGGACTTCTGTATAACTAAGGGCTCATCAGTGCTGAGAAAAAAAACATAAAAGAAATGCAATAATGAATTTAATAAATGTAACTTCAGTTTTCTCTTAACAGCATATGAATGTAAAGCAAAAATCTCTCTCTCGGGCCCCATCATTGTTTCTACTAGAGGGCTGGTTTATGCATCATATGACCTTCCCTGACAGATTTGAGTTTTAAATAATTCACTCCAGAACATGAATTTGAAGAGAATAAGACAGGTTAGTCCAGTGAGAAATGCTGACAACCTGAACTAGGGCAGTGATAGGAGTCCAAGCCTCAGCCACCTCAGTCCCCCAGGTATTTCTGCACTATGTGATCAATGAAGTTTCCCTGTCTTGTTGAAATGATGTCACATGTGACACTAAACATTTTTTTAATTGAATTCTATTCTATTCTATTTTTCATAGGCTTACTTTATCATAAAAAGATAATTCATTTATTTGTAAGTTGTTTATTAAGAAATTAGTTTATCATGAGAATTACATATTAATGTCTCCTTTTTTCTCTTCTACCTGCTTGAAATTTGCTCTTTAAATTTCATATCTTTTCAAATACTTATCTATCTATAATTTTCTGGATTAAAAAATTCTTTTCCATCATGAAGTAATATGTTGTTCTGCTCAAGGTTTTATTTGTGTGTGTGTGTGTGTGTGTGTGTGTGTGTGTTGCAGCATAAATTCTTCCAAGAAAAGAAGGAAACAATTTAAAAATTAAAAAGCCAATCCAGACACATTAGAAATATCTTAGGGTTGAAGCTATCAAGTTCACTAATAAGAGAAGAGGTAAATCAGGGTTATGCAGTTAACCACATAGTCCTCCTTTTATTTAATTTTAAAAATCATTATGTAGAGGTATGATATTTACTGTCTCAGCCTATTAACTAAGAAACCCCTTTTTACTTTTTGTAGCTTTTGATGCTACAAAGGTATTTTTGGAAATCTTTTTGTTTTTTTATAAGCTTTCTTCCTCCTTGCTTATCATGCTTATATTTACAGTTGTATTTCCACAAGTATCATTCTCTGTATGACATGACCTTGATTGAAATTTGGTGGCTTTTCCCTTTTAATTCAGTCCTTTGTCATATTTTTAATTAATTTACTTATTTTTGCTTTGGTCTTGTGGCTTCATAATACCCTCTCTGTCTGGATGATTAATCTTGGATGTAGGTTTTTTTCTTTTTTTTAAGTATCTCATTTTCTTAGTCCTTTTAGAACTCTAGACATTTATTAACTTGAATTAAACGTTTAAGAATGTCTTTTTTTCTCTACCTTTTTTCCACGTCTCAAAGCTGTTTTCTTGATTTAACATTGTAGATCTTCTTGTCATGATCAAAAAACAACCATCACAGCCAAATCTTAAACTTGAGGAAAAGATGTGGTTATTATTCACCAGTGTTGGTACTCTTTCTTATATTTAAACACATTGAAAAATTTAATATTTCATAATTTAAAAACTTTTTCAGGACATTTACAGTTTCTAATTTTCGTTAATCAAATATTTCAAACCAACTTTTAAATATAAATGATCAACGTTTTAGATGCAACATGATTTTTAATGTGCTCCATAACTTTTTTAAAAGGCTAGCACACATTTTTTTGTTTTATCATTTTAAAATTGCAAATTTTGAAAAATACAAAATGCTCAGTCTCTTTTCTCCTTCAATGTCTTGATTCTTTTCTCTAGATAGTTTTCTTGTGTGTCAGTAACAACATGTATCTAAAGGTATATGTATGTGTTGTGCAAACAACTGAAATCAAAGCAACTTAGATAAAGCATGTCTTGTTAAGCAAAAAATGGATCAGAGCACATGCAAAAAGGGTAGGACTCAGGAGAGAAAAGGTGGTATTTCAAAAGAAAACTTAGTTTCTCAAACATTTCTCTAAATATGTAATCAGATGCCAGTACATAAGTAAGAGAGCAGTCCTTCCTGCTTTTCTAGCTTCTGGTATTTTGAGAGAAGAGTAGCCTTCAACATGTCTTAAACTTCCCTTGCATTCCTTGCTCTTTCAAAATATCCATTTTACTATTAAGAATCTCCAGCAAAAAGAATGGAAAGGGACCACTGTTTTATAATGGAAACACTAAATGCTGGGATAAAGAAAATTGGATTTTTGAAATAGAAAAAGATGAAACACTGGAATCAATGGTAAAATGATATTCTGTATTTGTGTTTTATCAAAGTTACTATTAGATATGATTTCCTACTCTTGAATCGATGTAGTAGATTAATGATGATGACGTCAGCATATGAAGATGCCAAAAACGATCAAGGTGTCAAACTACCCAAATGCTTTTAGAGCATCTGCTTTCTCCTTTCTCCCTGTAGCCAAGTAACAATCACACTGGTATTTAGTTCTTCCCATACCAGCAGGAGGCTTACTTGCTGCCTTTTCAGAGGTGAGTAAAACTCTTGCCATTTAGTAACAAAGAAAACCAATCTGGAAAAAGTCTCCAATGCTGGTGCAATTTATAGCTGAAAACATTAACATTTAGTCAAGTCCCAAGGCTTCTGTCATGGCAGGACATAGAGGTGGAGATGAGTGGCACAGAGAACCTGCCAGCCATCCCTTCAGAAGGTCTGTGGGGTTGCAGTTAAGATTTCCATGCTATTACTGAGAGTTATTTACTATGAAGAATTCCTAACTTGATTCCTAACCTCTCTTTTTCTCTCTGTCCAAGCATTATCCACACTGCATCTTCACAGTCTTTCTTTAAAACATAGAACTCACAAGTTTTCTCTTTTAAAAATTCTCAAAAGATTTTCCATTGCCTGATACATATGCCAAATCCCTTATCATGGCATACACAATCTTTCATGGTTTGGAACCTATCTTCCCAGCATCTCTTATGCCCTATATCCTCTTCAAAAACACTTGATTTTAAGAATATATGTCCACTTGACTGTAGCAAAAGATGTGTGAGAAAATATATAGAAAGTACTTAATAATAACTAGTATTTGCTGAACAGTTATCATCTTTTTAGGTGCCAAGGACTGGGCTAGGTGCTTGTGTTTATTTCCTCATTAAATCTCATAAAACCCCATGAGGTACAGATACTTTTATAATCTCCATTCTATAAATGAAAAAACAGATTTAGAGGTCAGGCAACTTGCCCAAGGTCACACCTATAGACAGAAATGGAGTTGTAATTTTATCTATCCAACTCCAAAACTGATACTTGTATAGACTTTGCTGCTGCCTGGCACATCGCCAGGTATACAATTTGGTTGATTAAATATTCATTTTTTAAAAGCCATTACTATAAAACTTACAGTATCTGGAAAATGACCTTTCTTTTCTTGCTTCCATTGCCCACCAAGGTTAACTGATAAACCACGTCTTTGACTCCTTCTAGATGCCACAGTCTCCTCCATGCTGACCTCTTCCATTTCACACTGACTGTTCTGTAGTGTACTAGTTTGTCTATACATGTAATGCCTCTGACCAGCTGCAGCTCCTTGGGTACAGCACCATAGTGTCAGGGTCTTTGCAGTCTTAGAGCTGAACAGAACATGTCACACTCACCAACTGTTGAACAAACAAAGGAGTGGAGCAAACTCTAAAGAGAATTTCGAAATGTGTGGGTCTTTCCCCTTTCACTAAAAAATGAGGAGTTCCTCCTTCCATTTAATGTGTAACTGCACTAACCCTCCAAGTGACCAAACCAACCAGGGCTTACGAAAGCATGGTCAAACGTACGGAAATAGGATGGGGTGAGAAGACAAATTTAACCACTTTCTTTCAGTCCTCTTTTCCTTCCATGAAGTTGAGATATTTTCCTACTAAATGAGAAAGAGACAATGTTAAAGGAGAGAAGATAACTTTTAGAAATAATGAAATGGAATTTTAATTATCTTAAAATAGTTATGCCTCATGCTAAGTTGGCTGAGGCTTAAGTCTTAGGCTTCTTACCCCCTGATCTTTTTTACACTTTCCAAAAAACAGTTACACCTACATTAGCAGCATTTATCAAAGGTTAGTGAGTTAGGAACATTACTAAAATCTAATACCTGAGAACTTCAGGGAGATCAGCTGCTAGGCACACAGTCACTAAGTAAGTCTGTGCAAGTCCCAGGAAGAGAGCTTGCATCTTCTGACTACTAGTCCAGGGTTCTGTTCATTCAAGTACTGCCATGGCCCCTAAGGACTTGTAGAAATACTGAATGGTGCAGGTGGCAAATAAAGTCATTGTCATTGACAGTGTTCATATTGTTTTTCCATGTTTAATAGAATAATAATAATTTTAAGCTCATAAATGCATATGTTCTATTGGTTTGCATGTAATGTTATGTCAAGAATATCAAAACAGAAATACATCTAGAATTTACATTATCCCCCAAAATATAGTCTCACATATATCTGCACAAAAGCATGTGTTAAATTATAAAATAAATCAGGTCAATATACATTTGCCATCATTATTCTGTGTGAATAGGAGGGCAAACATTATTTTTAATAAACTGCTTTCTTTTTCTTTTTTTTAACTTGCATGGCAGAATCCTGCATCCCTGAGTGAGATCCAGCAACTATAAAGTCTAAAGCAGATTGCTACCTGGGAGAAAATAGTAATAGTGTGAGACAAAATAACAGTCCACGTGGTCTAAAAACAGTAGGATATGTCCACCAATTACAATCCCACGTTTTAAGAGAGCAAAACCCCTGCCTCTCTGAATTTGTAGATGAGCCTTAAGATCTCACCTATTTGAACTTCCTTTGTCTGCTTTTTGTATAGAGAAATGGTGGCTTAGCTTTCTCTGCAGAGATAAAAGTCAGCAAATACCTGGGTTTAGGTCCTTGCGCTGCTACCCACCAGGTGTGCAATAGGAGACAAGTCATTGAGCCTCCTTTACCTCTCGTTTCTTCATCTGCAACGTGGGGTAATGTTACTCTTCTTCCCCACAAGGTCGTTGCAAAGATTAATGATGTATGTGTAAACATGGGCTTCAGTCATAGAATTTTGGAACTGAAAGGGATCTTCTCAAGCTCCATCTATGTCACCATTTTTCAGCTAAGAAAACAGGCTCAGGAATGGTATGTGCTGTGCCCAGGACCTATAGCCAGTAAGACATACATCTAAGGCTAGAAACCAAGACTTCTGCTTCAGTGAACTGTTTTTGGGTTTTTTTCCCAGTTGATAGGCACAACAGAACTCACAGGCACATGGACAGAATATAAAGACTATGATAGAATGATCTGAAAGAGGAAGTAAGCTTTTTACACCAAGTAACATGACAGCAGATAAGAAAAGAGGAAGGTACAAGGAAGAATGTTTATTAGAGGGTTTATAGCATGCCAAACATAGTATTAAAAAGTGAAAAACTTAATTACCTGATTTCTATTACATAGTTAAACGACCTACCAACGATATGTTTTTAAATGTATAAAATTATCAAAAGCATATTTCCTTGCCTTCCCTGTTCCCAGCACTCTTCTGATGGCAGGACTCGGCAGGCTTTCCCAGTGGGCACCAAGTCCCCACCCTGTGCTGTCACCGGCGGGCTGGGGGTTGGGGGTGCAGGGAGGAAGTGCAAGGGGCTGAGCTGGGGAGAAGAGTGGCTGCTTAGATTAGATGAGTTCTGGGGAACCCCTCACAAATGAGTCTTCAGCACTTTCCAATCTTAGAGGTTCAACTGGATTTACAAGTTCCTTTTAAAAAATACAGACACCCTCTTAAAATGATATTTGCATAGCTATAAATTTAAGGCCAATAATTCTACATGTCTCTGTGCACATCAGTGATCGGTGGTAGAGAGGTAGAAAACTGTACCCCAAGCTTGAAGCCCTTAGCAAAGGGCGGGCCTAGGTAAGAGTTGAATACTAAAATACCAAAGAGTAATAAGTGCCTGTAAGCAAAAGAAACTCATTGAAAAAAGAAAAAGATTGGTGAGAAATGCCAAAACAAAACAGACTTCCCTTTGGCTATTTAGCTTTCTTACTTAGGGCACTAGAGGTAACCAATTAAAATCCAAGCTGTGGCACTGCCCTAGTTTCCATACTTTGTGAACTTGGGGTTGAATGCTGTATTTCTTGGGTACTAGGAATAAGAACAAGTCATTTTACAATGTAGGATTAGTAGACATCATAATCTAAAACAGACAATGGAAATAAAACAGAGCTGGAAACTTAGAACCTGAACTCATGTTCCTGCTTTAATGAGGAGGAATTTCATTTGCTGTGAATAAAGATCCCTGATTACAGTCACCTAAACATAAAGCTTGATTTTTCTCATGTGGAAAGAAGTCTAGAAATAGGCAGTCACTGGTATGGGTTCAGAATGTCAGAGCTGGGGTCTCTTTAGAATTTTCTTAGCCTTTTCCCCGTGGTTCTAAGAGGACTACTCTAGTTTTTGCCATCACATCCCTCTTCAGACTGGATGCAGATAGAAGCAGGAAGGAGTGGCATCTGTATCAGTGAAGCAAAAACTTCCCCAGAAGCCTCTAGCTGACTTGGCTCATGTCTTTGTGTCCAGAACTGTGTCACAGGGATACCTAGAAAAGCAAAGTGGAAAATAACCTTTCTTTTTTCTGCTACATATATTGTCATTCCAATAGAATCAGGAAGGAAGAAGAGAAGAATAGATAGTGGATAATCACTCTATTCGTACAATCACTAAGTAACTATATAACATCAGAAAAGTTATTTATTTTCTCTGCCTGTATCTCATTTTCTTACCTATAAAATGGTTGTCATAAATACCAGTTCTCTCTTAACTCCCTGGTCTCGCCCCTATGCCCCCACCTTCTGACATTGACTAAGAGAAAATAAATTAGGGAAATAGCAAATTGAAAGCTAAAAGTGGTATATAAATATAAGGTAGTTTTATTGAGATGGTTATATAAAAGTAGGGGTTAGAGGTATTAGAAGGAGACTCTAATGCATACTATTCCATTTCTCTGGACATGAATGAGAGAAAGCATTTATTATCTTAAAGCCCATGTTGGGCATTTTAAAAATATACAATAGGTAAGAAAACCTAACCTTATAATATGCCAACTGCAAACTATTCTTCTGGTCCATGAACTATATGAACTCTTGCCATTTGACCAGTCATAACCATCATAACCTAGCACCCAAGAAATACAGCATTCAACCCCATCATAATGCAACCCAGGTGTGGTCTCAGAGCATCTTGAAAGTTGGGCCAGATATGTCTGTTATAGGAAAAGACAGTGAAAATACTTCTATCTGGAAATCCCTAATTTGAATAGCTAGTTAGGAAAAAGAGGTTTCTCTTCTTCCTTTTTTTTTTCCCAAACCAAGGGTGGGAGTGGGCTGATTTTTAAAAGTAAAACAAATGGTGTAACACTGATCATTTTTTTGATCCAAGATTATAAGAACTTCAGACTTTTCCAGTGAGAAGACATTTGTCTGTTGTCAGGCTGACGGTGTTCTACATTGAAATATATTTTCTGATAGAATAATGTGTAATTTTTTTTCAAGAGTATTACAATGTGATCAAAATGAGAATTAAAGTTCAAAGTCGCATATCAGTAGCTAATAACTTGAAGCCATCCATACAATAACTTTCTCTTATAGATTCAGAATCAGAAATATTCATGGAGTCTGCCAAGTAAAGATATCAGGAACAGCAGAACTTTATAGCAACACTACTAATTGAAACAACCTGTCTCTTAAGAACAAGAGTAGACATAAACTTAGTAAGCTATTTATTTCATTCAAAGATTTGAGATCACTTCCCCGGGATTTTGTTTTGTTTTTAACATACTAGACTGTTTTCTTTATTTCTGTAATTAGCTATGCCCATGGGACATAGTAGATAGGGAGGGAGAGCAGTAGGCCTCTTGCTTGCTGCACCAATACTCAGCAAATGGACAAGGTGCTGGAAATAACCTGTAGCATTATGCTCAAGGAAAGATTACGCCAGTTCCCTCTGGAGGATTTTCTCTGGTCTTCTATACGGAGTAGTACCTGCACCCAAGAGTAAAGCCGGGAAGAATATCACCACGGGGTCATCCAGGAGATGCTTCTGGATCAGAGGAAATGGTTAACGGTTAACAGGCATGGGAATTACTTGAGGGGGAGAAAATACCCATTGAATTCTCAAATACTGGTTCAATAATGAAAGGTAGGAAAAATTGGTGTATGAGTGGTAAAAGATGAAGGGCATAAATGAGAAGTGGGAGACTAGAAATGTGTGAAGTTTCTTAGACTAGAATCTACATAGGCACAATTACAACCTGTGATTTTCTAATATCACATCTATTTTAAACTGATTAATAACAGTGTTATGTAAGGATGTTAAACAACCATTGATTTACATGCATATGGGTGGAACATGAAATTAAGAAAGCAAATTAAATGTCTTCAGAAATACTCATCCATGAACTATTCATATGTCTCATCTTACATTCATCTATTAGTCTTTTTTTGGCACATGAAAAAAATCTGTCAGTATATCATTGTGGCTCTAATTTTTAAGTAGTTATAAAGTGAATTATAGGAGGTATTTTATGTATATCAGCCTAGATTAATGGCACTTAGTAAACATGTAGTAGATTTCATTGTATTCTGTTAGAATTTATTACTTTAATTCATTCAACAAATATTTGTTAAATGATTGCTGTGTGCTAGTACTGAGTTAGGTCATGTCATAAAAGATCATAGTCAGTCTACTAAGAAAACTTTGATCCTTATAAGAACATATAAATGCTCAATGATGCTCAACACAGATTTGCTTGGGAACGTATTACTGAGAAGGTAATTTAATTGCCAAATGAAAAAAAAAACCTTCAGTAAAGCTTTAGTTCTCTGTTCTGAGGAAATTGCTATGTCTGCTATTTATTATAATATCTTATATTACTGCACCCACTTCAGGATACAGTGCAAGAAAATATGCTAAATATTTGAAGTTTGGAAACTGAAACACAATCAGAGGCACTGGGAATATTTTAGTCCATATCCTAGACAAGAAGACAGAATGTATCTATACTTATTGAGAAAAACATTATTGAATGTTCCCTAAACCCAAATAAACATTGGGAAGGTCTCCTAGGGGATTTAGATCTTGAAAATATTAAGAATGAAGAAAGATACAAAATGATCATTTAGGCCTACCCTTCAGGTTTAATAAAAGGTTTGGGGAGAACATAGTAGTGTTCTTTATGCTTAATATGAAAACATACTGCCTTCAAGTGGTATCACATAAGTACATACCCAGCTTTGCCATGCTATCCATTATTGGAGTGATTGATTAGATAGCCCATTTTCAATGCCTTTTGTCTTTATATGGATGCGTTTTGGAAAACTGCTATGGCCTAAAATCTGAAAATGTTTATGAAATGCTACTTTGTTTCTGGGTAGTCTTATTTTATCTAATTCCCTTTTATGTTTGGCTTTTAATCAGTAATTTCAAACAAAATGCAATCAACTGTCTGGAAATAAAACAGATTGCCAAATGAAATGCTCTATTATCTGATAATAGAGGGTTTGTCCTTTTTGGCTAGTACTTACTCTGTATTGATCTTGACTCTGGTTTAGGTGCTGTCTAGCTAAGAAAAAAGATGGGCACTTGTTATATACCACTCTTTTTGTTTAAACTTTGCTACTTTCTGTTGTCAGATGTAATTATGTAGTCTACCCTACGATTTCTAGTTATTCTTTACTTGCATCACATGTAAATACTATGATTCAATACAACTGCATAATAGTAAAATTATGCTAATATCACTACTCTTCTGTTACCATATGGCTGTTTTGCAAGTAACCCTTCAAAAGTAACTGACTTTCAAAATAGTTCCTTCAATTATTTTGCTTTGGTCCTAGTATTCTTTGCCAGTTTCAGCTGCTTATCTTATGTTCCACATCATTAAACTAAAAGTATACATCTCTGAAACAAATATATTCATAGTCTCATAGGAAAGACATCTGAGAAAATCAAAATCAAAAGGAAAAGAAAGAAGAGCAAGTATAGAACAATGTTGGGCTCATTGCCTAGTTTATTTTTGGCTCTGACCTTCTGGGCCGCACTTGTTTGTTATGAAATAGGACTTGGTTACTCTATGCAGGTGGAATTTTTTATAAAGAAAGGAATACCGTAAAAGTCATAGTTTCAACTTGCAATTATAGACTTCCTGTCCATGTAACTCATGTTCTGTGTTCATGTAATCAGGCATTAAACAAAATTCAGACCATACTTTGCTGTTTCAGACTGTCCCCAGGCTTCCTTACTTGGCTTTGTAGATTTCCCAAAGTATCAGGTTTAATTTGAGGATTCTCTACAAATGTCCAAAGCCTAATAAAGAAAGGTAAGGAAATATTAGAGTGTCCCACCAGCTCAACCTCAGTAATCTCTTGAAGATTTACTCTCTGACTAAACCCCAGTCTTCAGATCAAAACATTTCTATATTACTGATAACACACAAGGCTATATAATTTATATAGGTTACAAAATTTATATAGGTTTTACATGAATAACAACAAGCTCCCTTAGTTTGGGCAGTTGATTTGGAACTATTTCATACTGTGCAGTTTTAATGCCTAAATTTCAGTAATGAACTACCAAGAACTAATATTCTTTGAAAGACTTACTTGGATGAGCTGATATGGAATTTAAAAATCTTATTTGTAGGTTTGGTAAGCCATAAAAATCATAAAGGGAAAATAAAACATGGAAAGGAAATCCTCCAAAAACTCATAATATGTTCTTTCTGAGGGTACTGCCTAGTTCTGTGGTTGGCACTGTACAAAAAAAGATAAAAACTATAGGAGAGCCTGAAATGAACAAGAAGTTAAGTATAGGACCTAGAAAAAAAGTCCCAGAAGCTAAAATATTTTTACTTGGGGTAAAGAGATCACAGAAACAATAACAATAATATTGGCTTGCATTATTGAACACTTGCCATGTGCCATTCTTAAGTTATTCCTTAAGATAAATATTATTATTATACCCATTTTACAGATGATAAAACTGAGGCTTGGGGAAAATTAGCTTGCCTGAGGTCAAGTGCAGTATGTAATGGAGGTAGAAGTTGAATCAAAAATTTAACTCTAGAGCCAGCTCTTCAGCACCGCAGTCACTATAAAACACATGATACTCATACAGATTGAATAGTTATTTGAATCACAGAATACTCCTTAAGATACTCTTACCAAAAAAGGTGAGCATGAATCTATTCATGGTTTTAGAGCTAACATTACTTACAGAAAGTAGGGATAATGGAAGAAGAAGCTAAATAATATCACGCACAAACAAACATGAAAATTCAAACCATGGGATACAGCCCATGATCACTGATGTGTTTCTGGGAAAGCAAAAATCATGCCAATGGCATGCAAAAATAACCCAAAACAATGGGGCCTTTGCCAGGATCTTAGTGCTCCAAGTTTGGGCCTCTTTGAGTTCAGCAACACAGGCACCACTTGGGAAATTGTTAGACATGCAATGTCTCAGCTCCTGCCCCAGACCCTACTGAATCTTGAGATTCCTAAATGATTCATTTGCACATTAGAGTTTGAGAAGTACTGGTTTAAATGACTAGAGACTTAACCAGTTGTAATATGTAGACCTCTTCTGGATCATGTTTACCTTTTTGGGTGATTGGGTGTGGACTAGTAGGTCTTGGATTCTTCAAAGGAATGAGTGCTGATTTCATTAAGTGGATAAGGTTACCTGATAGTTAATGATGTATGTCCAAATCTTTAAAAATTTAGACATGTGTACTGAAGCATGTAGGGGTAAAATAGCATCCAGAATTTGCTTTAAAATGTTTTGGCAAATAAAATAGCAAATGTGGAGATGGCTGGTAATTATAGATTTGCTTTGTTTATGTCACCGTACTCCTATTATGTTAATATGTGTGCACAAGTTAGTTAGTAGTTTAAAACCTATACATGCTTAAGGTACTCTACAAGAAGATATGTCAAAGAAATAATCAATCCTCCCATGTTTTCTTCCATATGCTACCTCTATAGCTTTTCTTCTTCCTTCCTAATTACAACCCTTAAATAGAGTTCGTGCCTCACATCGAATTTACCGAGCATCATAATTCCTCCAGGTGGTAAAGATACCTCGAGACAAGTGCTGGGCATAGAAGCCACAGGGCATAAATCTGCAAAGAAGTAAAAAGCTAACCTTTTCAAACAATATGGCTTCTCTCTCACTTACCAACTTTACATTTCCCTGTATGGCCCCGGAAGATGACTGGTTAGCCAGAGACGGATAAGATTCCTCAAGGGAGGAACAACCTAAGACAGGCACAGTCGCAGGGGGCCATCAGGTGAGAAATCGGGGAACAACAGTGGTGAAGCTTAGAACCTCACCCCTCCCCCCCTGTTTTGAGAGAAAGCTTCTGCATCCGTGGATGTTTTGTTGCCCTTATCTAGCTCGGATTGGCACATAGTCTACAGGCACACACATGATCATCTACAATTGCTCTCTTACAACACTAAACTGTGTTCTCTACCTTTGTCTTGCATCTACCTACCACTTCAGCATTTTATTAAAAATAATAAAAATAATAATAATAATAATAATAATAATAAAGGGAGAAATGTGGGATCCACATATAAATCAAGTATAAAAATCAAACGAATATTCATATTTGACCTGATTGTTTATGGTTCATGATGCGTGATCAAAGCCGAAAGTTTCTGTATGAGTGCCCTTGTACTGTTCACCATGTAAGAGCTTATTCACTATGTAAGAATTCGTTCACCATGTAAGAACTTGTTCATTATGCTTCAGAAGATTGGAGACTGACTAGAATTAGGCTTGAGATGGATTAATGATTGTGCATTGAGCATTGACCCCCCTATACAGAATTTTATTGTTGTTAACAACCATTTGATCAATAAGTATGAGAGATGCCCTCTCAAAAAAAAAAACACACAAACTATAACTGACACAATAAGTAGAAAATGTGAATAGCCTTATATCAAAGAAATTAAATTTGTAATTAAAATTTTTGAATAAAGAAAAAAAATAGCAAATGTGGCAAAATATTGAAAATTGTTGAATCTGTGTGATCCATCATTCTACTCTTCTACTTTGAATATGTTAGAATTTTTCATATAATTTGTTTAAAAATACCAAAAGAAATAGGCTTATGCTCTAGAAACTTCAGAAATAACTAAAAAAGAGAAGTTTCTTATAGTAAGAAGTGTTTATTCATTTAAGAGAATGCCAGAGAATCTTTCTCCAAAGGATTTAAAAAATAGAACAAATTTATTGGTCTGGGGGCAGTTTTAGATATAATCCTGGCAAAAGCCAAAACACTTAAAAGTATCTATCTAAAGTAGTGGCTCTGTGGCACCTTACTACACTGACAGACAGTGACTTCAGTGGGGTATAGGGGGACTCGATAATGTGGGTGAATGTAGTAACCACAATGTTTTTCATGTGAAACCTTAATAAAATAAAAATATCTGTCTAGCTCCCTTTCTCAAAAACGCTAAGTGGTAGTTGTTAAATGTTCTGAGTACTTTGGGCCACTGATCTTATATTTAATGCCTTAGTGGTGTTTAAAAAAAGAAAAGGTTGATAATGCCTCAGTTCTAGCCCTCTATTTCCTCCCTTCGTGGCGTTCTTCACTGGCAGTTCAACTTTAATGGTTGACTGATGGAATGTCGAGCTGGTTGAGCTGGCTACTCTTCCCAATTAAGCATTTAATAGAGAGTCCTGTACTGATATTCTGTTGAGAGTCTATGCTTGTAAGTGCAGACCAAGGCCTTTTGATGTTATGTGATCAATAGGAAACCCTTTAAGCTGGTATGTATTGTTCATGTAGAAAGGCATTCCTTTCAACATCATATAAACTTTAATGTACTCACCCAAGACAACGTATACCATTTTTTGTTTCTGGGAAAGGGGCAAAAAATCATTCCACGAACTATTAAAAAGGAAAACAAGGCACGTTTGCAGCTTATTAAGTAGCAGTATTTGTGGTAATATGTCTTCTTTTTCTTGCTCCTTCCTATAGAAACCTTTGGATGGTTCTCAAAGACTAAATAATAAATTCAGCCAGCATTCCCAGCTGTGGATATTATACTGTTTACAGATGAACAACCAACACCTGACCGGTTTATTAGGTGCCTCGTGTTTACAGAGTGAGTCAGTGGACAAGCAAGAATTTGCTTCCAAAAACCTCATTGTAACCACAAGTAGTGTTTCCTATAGGGCACTATATTTTGGCTTGTTGGTTTTGATTTTATGGAATAATCTAGAGAACCTAAGATTTTCCTTTAGACAAATATATATTAGAAAGAATAAATGAGTAATAGGGAAATGGAGGGAATTTTGGTTCTGACTCTGAATCAGAGTTGCTGACACTCAGGTGCTGCTCCTCACACTTCCCCAATTTAGGTTACACTCCCTATTTATAGGAAGCTGCACCATTAGACGTGTGTGGTTTCCAATTTCGCAGACACTTGTTTTCTCTCCCTCTTCCTTATTCTCCCCAGTGGCTGTCCAGTCACCAACACTCTCTCTTCCCTCCACAGCAGCAGCCTCTGCATAAAATTTTCTGTATTGCTTATTACCCCTCAGTCCATTCAAACCAAACCTGGTACATAGTCAAATTGTGATCTTTTGGCATTCTATAAACGTGTTTCACACACCTTTCTACCCCGCAGCTTGTTTGTTTTTCTACAGCCCAATATTCTAATTCTTGGCTAGAGGATTGTAATTAGAATAATTCAAAAGATTTATATGCCTTTACTATCGTGGATGGATTTGAGGGGAAGCATGATGCAGTTTCATAGTCCAAAGAATTAATAAATATAGCAAAAATGTTATTTCCTTTTGCTACTTTAAAAGAATATCAATATATCAAAAGAAAGAGCTTTAATATGTGTGTGTGTGTGTGTGTGCATGTGTATGCATCCCAAATGGGTTCTACCCGAGAAATAAGTACTGTTTAAGGATGACTCTCCCCACAAAAAGGTAAAATCAAGACACGTGTAAAAATAAACACGTTAAATATTTTATTTAACTCATTAGTGAAGGAACCAGTAAACTGTTACAACCAGTTCAAAAGAGAAATCAGACATATTCTAGATCAGGATTATTGAAATGAATGTGCAGATGGAGGCACATTCTTCCGCTGCTGGTGAAGAAAGTCAATTCAAAGTCTCTTGGACAAATTTTGTATAGATAAGTATCTTTGTTTATAGAAAAGAATTTTTTGCATTGCTACCAGCTTTTACAACTTAGTAAGAGTTATATATTAGCATCCATGGAATCAAAATTGATAACCCAGAACAGTGCAGTCTAGACAATGCATAGTTTTCCATTGAAGCACAGATTTTTTTTCCCCTTTATACAGTATTGTATCCCAAGAACATCCTACCATTAGTGACCCCCTATGGTTAACGGAAAGTAGCCCATCCTCCTTAGGCAGACATTCACAATTTAGCTTTAGCTTCTTTCCAACCTAGCCCATTACTTTATCTACTTTAACTACAAATTACTATAGTTTCCCTCATCATATTTTTTTTCCTTTCTTATGTATTGACCATCTGCTATAATCTATAGTAGTTCTCAAACTTGAGAATACATTACCTGGGCGGCTGGTTAAGACACAGATTGCTCTGAGCTTTACCCATGCTCTGATTCAGGGGAGCTGAGGTTAAGCCTGAGAATTTGTAGTTCATACAAGATCCCAGATGTTGCTAATGATGCTAGTCTGAAGACAGCATTTTGAGAGCCATCTGCCCCAGGTAAGATTAATGAGATATAGATCCAGCCCTTTAGGAATTCACAATTTAATGAAAGTGTCAAAGGCTGGTTCCCAAAAGTACCACTAAAACCACCATTTGGTAAGACAAAGCCAAGCTGAATGAGATAGGGAGACTCTCCCACTAACAGCCCTGAGGGAGGGTGTGGGGAGTAATACGATGTTTGAGATTTTCAAGTTTGATTTAAGGCAGGTCTTTCGGTATAACAATTCAGTTAGGACTGGGTAAGGATCATGATATGATAGTTTAGAACTGGTAGAACAAGATGAGGATTCGATGCACAGCGCTCAACGAGTTCTGGTGTGGGAACTGTTGACTGATGCTTTCTGTTGAAGAGTTGATCTATCATTCAGGATGTTTCTGGAATGAACCAGAAGGCAATAGAGTAGCAAAGTCATATTACTATAATCAGCTATACCAATAGTTTCAGAGACAGACACATATATAATTAGTGTGGTAAAATAAGTGTGTTTGAGGTAGTCACAGAGGCCTTTGGGAGCAAGTATAGAAAATCTTATATCCTCCCTACCATCTGCCACTGGCAGAAATTCTAAGATCATGAATATCCTACTTTGTTTTATCTTTGATGTATCAAGGGAAAAGCTTTATATTTATGAAGGCAATGTTCTTCCTTGTTTCCTTTTCTCCTCTTCATACTATTAACATCCACATGCCAGACATGCATACTTCCACATCTATATCTTATAAACACTCAATAACAAATGTTGGTGGAGTGAGAAGAATTCATTTTTTAAGGACCTCCTATATGACATATAATGCAAATCTGTGTGTGTATATTTCAATTAATTGTACATTAGTGTGATAATTACAATTATCCCCTTGTGAGTACAGATCATCCTTATTGAGACCTTAGGGATAAGTGGACCTCTGGATAGGGCTCTTTTCATATTATCCAAAACTCATGGTCTCTTCTTTTTGGGAGAGTTAAATAGTAACTATGATGATTGTAAAGCACAGTAATCCTTGAGTTCAAAATAATAGAAATAAGTATATATTTTTAAAAGAATGAATATCAAGTGATCTTTACTTCGGGAATTAACTCAACCACTGAACTTTAGTAGCATAAAATTAACATCTGTTTCCTTGCAAATCAATTTTTAAGAACACCCTAAAGTGAGTATATTAAAAGTTATGTCTTAGAAAGACAAATTAAATCTTTTGAAATTCAAATTCTGGCACATGATTCAGTGTTTAAACTCAGATTCTCAAAGAAATCATTAAAACTGTAGCAAATACACCCTATGTTTGATCACAGTATCTGAAAGACTACCCAACATACTTTTATACAGTTTCCAAAATCTGACTAGAAAGTATGCATATTATAATTGACTTTATGCATGTTCTGTAAAATTGCTGAGGCAAAAATCCATTTCAATATTCTTTTACTAAAGTTTTGAGAAAATATTGCAAGGTAATACTTTAGAAGTTGTCAGATACTTGCATCATGCTAATGGCATTCACAACATACAAATTTGCTAGCTAAAGTAGCATCATCCTATTAGCAAAAAAACTGTTTTGATGCAGCCATCTTCTCCCTTTGCCATGTGGGCTTCTATCACACCTTTCTTCAGAACCAGATTTCTCTTGTGCTAATTGCAGCTAAGTCAAACTGGTGCCAAGAGGACTTCAGGGAGCAGGGTGTCTTATTTGGGACCACATAGATTTTGAAGCTATTAGAGAAAATGTGGGGCTGAAAGATAAAGCAGAAAAAGATGTCAATAAGTGGCTATAGCCTGCCCACAACTTCTCTGTAATGAAATGTCAGGATCAATAGATGCATGTTATCTCCAGCCACACTACTAAAGTGCAAATGTGAAAGAATATTCAATATTATTTTAGCTAGAATGAAATAAGGCTTTCTTATTTCAATATTATTCAGTATTCAATACTATTTTAGCTTTATTCTTTTATTTGTTTATTATTTATTTTATTATTTTAGCTAGAATGAAATAAGGATAGACTATATAAGTTGCCCAAGGCCTGATACATTTGGGGAGTGCTTAATCTTTCCCAACATCTACAAGGTCTGGGTTTCTCAGCCAGAGCACCACTGACCTTAGAAGTGGGATGACTCTTTGTCACGGGGACTGTCCTGGGCGCTGTAGTATCTTAAGCCGCATCTGTAGCCTTCTTCACCTGCTAGATGCCAGTAACATACCCTCATATGACAACCAAAAATACCTCCAGATACTCATGTATATTCCCTGAAGGTAGGGTTGACACATTTAGCAAGTAAAAATAGAGGACACCAGTGTAAATTTGAATTTCTGCTAAACAGTAAAAAACTTTCTGGTATAAGTATGGTCAATACAACATTTGGCATAAGCTTGTATTAAAAAAGTATTCCTTCTTTATCTAAAATTCCAATTTAATCCTATCTATGTTTTATCCAGGAGCCCTACTGAAAGGCAAAATTGCCCATGATTGAAATCCCTTCAGTAAATTAAGAACCTTGAAACTGGAAAGACTCTTGACTAGCCTAATTGACAATGTTGCTTTCTTTAACTTCTCTGACTCCAGTAATTTTGTTTGCAAAAGGGAGCTTGTTAATCTTCCTTGTAGGGATGGGTGTGAGATCTAAAGGAAATAATGTATGAAAAACCAGTACATGCCTGGCATAGTAAACAATTGATGTATGTTCGCTGTTACTATCTAATGATCCCTCACATGATAGTGTCGCGATAGTTACTGGTCTCTGGACTTTTCACTAATACAGAAGACTGTATTAAGGGGACAGCAGGAACCCTGAAGTGATTCTTAATCTTGGCTGTACATTAAAATCACCTGGGGAGTGTTCTCTCTGATGTCTGTATCCTGCTCTGACAGATTTGGATTTTGTGGATCTGGAGTATGGTGTGAGCACTGGGATTTTCAAAAGCTCCACAAGGAGTCTTAAAATGTGTAGCTGCAACTGAGATCCACTCTTTGAGAGAAATGTATTGAATAATTGTTACTCCTTAATAATGAAGACAGGGAGTAAACTCGACTAAAGTCATCTGATTATTGGGTCATAGAAAAGTGGGTTGAGATCTGAGTTAGAGAAAAGATGGGCATGATCTCATTCATTCAACAAATATAGTATCTGAATGCCTATAGTATGTTCCAGGTCATGTTCTAAACAGTGAATGGAGTTCCTGTCCTTGTTGAATGCTACTAGAGAGAGAATAGTAGCAGAGAGAACAGTACGATATTTTAATCTAATATTAAAACTAGAATAAGGCGTTCATGAGAGAGGGTAGCGTTCCAAAAACATGAAACTCATGAATGATCGTAATGAGAAAGCAAAATGGGTAGAAACCAGTATGACTTGACAGGATGTTCTCTGAGCTTAGTTCTTAGAAGAGATAAAAGTAGGAAGGGCGTAATAACA
This sequence comes from Manis javanica, assembly GCF_040802235.1. Lineage (NCBI taxonomy): Eukaryota > Metazoa > Chordata > Mammalia > Pholidota > Manidae > Manis > Manis javanica. The sequence goes on from NC_133157.1 coordinate 190,194,390, forward strand.
AGGACAAGTAAAAGGATGGCATAAATTGTATAAAAGAGTGTCAGAAAGGTCAAAACATAAAATAAGGTTTTAGAAACACCAAAGACATAAACTAGAGCCATTCTTTGAAAAGGGAAATCCTAGAATAGAAGAGAACAAGAAGGAAGTATGAGGTTCTCTTTTTGAGGAAGATGTACATTGTTTAACAGATGATTAAAAGGCAGAACAAGTGTAATGCTTATTATGTTTTCTTTTTCTCAGTTAAAAGAATGAGATTCTAGAAAGTATAAAACAAAAACTGTGAAATAGAAATTGCAGCATAAGGTAGGTAAGCATATAGTGAAAGACCACTCATGTTCACTTTACCTGAATTTATAACCTCTTGGACCAGGAAACTAAGGATATTTTCATATGTGGTCACAGAACCTTTGGTAGTTAATAGGAATGATAAGTACTTATGAAAATTATACTCCCTTTTATAACAATCCTCAAAACATATATAATGGCTTAAATACAAGAGAAGCTTATTTCTTGTTCAAGTTTGAATTTGGTGTTCCTGAATGGTAGGTGGCTGTTCTGTAAGGGTGGATTCTGGGATCCAGGTTCCTTCTGTCTTGTGGCTCTGCCATCTTTAATAAGTGGCTTGTCAGGTGTGCTCATGCTCATCTGCTTCCAGGCTGTGGAGAGGAAAAGGCGATGGAGGGTCACCAATGGGATGCTTCTGTGCAGCAGGCCTGGAGGTAGCACACATTACTTTTATGGTCTTTCCATTGGCTAGAACCTGGTCACTTGGGCACCCAGATTGAAAACAAAGCTGGAAGGTGCAGTGCGCCAAGTAAGAATAATAATCAAGTCTGCTGACACTCACCTGTCTTTACTCAGATAATCACAAATCTGCCAGAGAACTATAGTTGGATGAATAATTCAAAATTCAAAAAATGGAGTTGAAATGGAATTGAAGATATAAAAACAACACAGGTTTGAAACCACTTGGCAGGAAAAAAACTGTGGTCAATTGGAGTCTGCACCTCATTTTCTTCTGCATTTTAGAAAGGCATTTAAAAAAGCAGTTGACCCTGAAACAACAGAGGTTTGAACTGCATGAGTCCACTTGTATGTGTTTTTTCCCCCAATATATTGGAAATATTGGGGGGGATTTGCAACAATTTGAAAAATGTTTTCTTTCCTCTGTTGTAGTTTATTGTAGGAATACAGTATATAATACATATAACATACAAAATACATGTTAATGAACTGTTTATGTTATTGGCTTCTGGTCGACAATAGGCTCTTACGAGTTTTTTGGCAGAGTCAAAAGTTACACACAAATTTTTGACTGATGGAGATCTGTGTCTCTAAACCCACATTGTTCAAGGGTCAGCTGTACATGACATTGTTGATAAATGAGAACTACATGATGTATCATTCAGTGGATTCATACTTCCTCAGATAACTGTTTCTAGGTAATCATTGTCAACCATGAAAGCATGTTTGTGCTCTGCCCTGTGACTCTCCTTGCCTATGTGTCATTAAATATTTTTCTGAACAGTTTGAATAGAGACAAATCTTTGTCTGACTCAAAGAGATATAGGATGATACTGCAAATGAAAGAATCAAGAATAGTTTCAAAAATGAACATCAGTCAGCAAAATTTTCTGAAAACAGCAAGGGAGTAAATATTTTAGACTTTTGGGTCATAGGTCTCTGTCACATACAGTCATCTCTGCTGTGGCAGCCCAAAAACAGCCATAGATAATACATTAGAGGACAGGTTTGGTGGTGTTCCAGTGAAACAAAATTTACAAAATAGCTGCCACGACAGATTTGATCCATAGGCCATATCTTGCTGAACTCTGATCTAGAAATAAAGGCTGAAATCATAAGACAATAAATCTAATAAATGTGTTCATATAAGACCAAGGAACAGGGAACCTAACACTGTACAAATGTGATTTCCTTTCTAATCACAACAGAGTTCCATGATAAACATTATTAAAGCTAATCTCAAAAATAAATTGTTCAACCTAGCTTTCATATTTGGAAAACACTTTATGGGACATCATGCCACTTCAACAAATGTTTGGGCAAATCGAAAGAGTCCCAGTGAATTGCTCAAGTCAATGATGGTGCACTTGATATATGGCAGCACTTCCTGCAGGAAAGCCCTGGATTCCTCTGGCTCTGTTCTCATCTAAGTGTGTGACCTTGAGAGATTCACTTGACTTGTGTGGGCCTTGACTGCCAAATCAACAAAAACAAGTCTCAACTTGATAAACACCAAGGCCACTCTCAGGTCAAATAGGGCTGTTATTAAAATATTAAAGGCATCAGATGAAAGAGAATTGAGGCTTATCCTTTGTAGGTCTAAAAGCAATTCTTTTCAAACTTTTTCTAGTACAGTTTTACATAAAACCAACATATAAAATATAAAAAAAGGATTTTATGAGCATACATGTGTTCTTCAAGTTCAAATTTATAATATTTAATGGTAATTGCTTGTCGGGTCCCTTCCCTGTCTCTGACCCACAGATGAGGGAAGAGACGCGATTGTTCTTCGAAGACCTAAGGACCAGCCAGGGGACTCAAGGTGTCACAGCACAAGAGTGGTGCTGAGAAGGCAGCTCTCGTATTTATTGATGAAATGGTTGTTAACAACAATATTGGGGTTTCCATGCGCCATCATTAATTAAGTCCAACACTCAGCAGTTTCACCTTTTGAAGGATAATGAACAAATCCTCATGGTGAACGAACACAGAAACTCTTTCTCTCTTGGCTACTGTTTCTGTCTTAACTATGAATCATGAACCATAAACAAACCATCAAGGCAAAAGTGCTTATACATATAATTCTTATACTTTATATATAAATTCCATATAAAGTCCCACATTGCTTCTTCACTTTATTCCATTTCAGTTTATAAAAGTTTTTCATAGGAACACTCTGCTTTTGGATAGTGGGAAAAACCTGTATTAATTTTGCACATATAATAAAAATAAATGTTAATTAAGCATTTGCAAATATATCATTCAGGGTAGGTAAGTGTATGCTATGGCTTCAAATGAACCCCCAGACCTTGGTGGCTTGCTCTGTTAAGTGTTTATTTTTTATTTATTTCTTGCTCATTTTGCATGTCCAATTCAGGTTGAGGTTGCTGGCAGCAGGGGTTGGGGGAGTCTCTGATCCACAATCCACATAGTTTTCTCAGGGATCCAGATTATTGGAGATGGCTCCATCATCTCATAAGTGCACCATCTGGAGCAGGTAATATTCTTGGCTGCCGAGGCAGGGCCGTACAAAACACTGGCTGTTTTAAACGAGGCTGTTCTTTACATACATGAACATAAAACACATATGTCACTCCTGCTCAGTGTTTGCTAAAACTAGTCTTGTGTCCCTATTTCAGAAATTAATGTGTGATTCACATGAACTAAATATGAAAAAGCACTTGGAAGAACTATAAAGGAGCATATCTCAAAAATGGCTTATAATACAAAATGCAGGTTCCTGAGCCCCACTCTACAATCCTGGAATCAGAATCCTTGATATATAGTTGGGAAATCTGCATTTGTAAAAAGGTTCCACAGCTGACTCTTTTTATCAACAGGAAGCTATTGCTCTGAACAAGGAGCATGATTTTAAAGTACAGGAAATGCAACAATTAGATCTATGGATTTAAGATTCCCCTGGCTGCAGTGTTGGAGATGGATTAAAGAGGGAGAAAGTAGAAGCTGGGAGATTACAAATCATACAACATACAGGGTTTAATGAGCCAACATAAATGCATGTGCTTATAAATCATGCAAAATGTTATGAGCAGAACCAGCTCAGTCTGAGACCTAACAATTTTGTGGTAAATTTCTCTGTGTATTTTAAGAATCTCTGCCCCACTTTTTCTTTCCTTGACTCCCAGAAAACCAGCAGGATAGGCACAAAGTAACTGTCTACCAGTTCTTGTTCAGTTCATTCAATAATGTTTGCATGTTACTGCTGCTGAAGGGAGTGTTTGTAGAGCCATCTTAGCACCCACAGGAGCCCCTGGAGAGTGGGGAGTGAGGCATGGGGTAAGTGGGTGTAGCCTTCTTCCCTTCTGAGAGGTGGTTGGAAGTGGTCAAACTTTCCTTCATGCCTGTAAAGGACAGCACAGAATCTGGTTACAATGCTCCATCTGCTGCCTTCTGAGAAGACTGAGAATTAGGAGTGTATCTTCAGTGGGAGAAAATGAAAACTATGTGATTCTTTTGAAAATGAGACCTGTCTGGTCAGCACTGGCTTATTTAAGGATTGACCATCCAGGTTTGGATTTCTCTTCCTATTTGCTGCCTGGACTTTGGCCGATTCACCTGGCATTATTAGCGTCTTTCTCATTGTGTTTGGGATGAGGTGGTGGAGAGTCAGGGAACCCCCATACACTCTGGGAAGAAGAGTAGTCTCTTCCTTTTAAATAGTATCCTCAGCACTTAGCAGTTTGCTGCTCATGTACCATGGCTGAAACAAGTGGAATATTGATGAGAACTTGGCATTGCTTCCCAGCATTTTCTCTAAAAGAGATGGATGGACTTGTAGACACGATCTCTTTTTACTGCCATGCTTCATTCTGTCTTGTATTGATAGAGCTCAGGTTTCAGTCTCCTCACCCCCAAATAGGAGGAAAAAAAACAAAAACAAAAACAAAAATACTTAAATGTCAACTATGGTTTGAAGCTGGAAACTGGATTTTTGGCATAAAAGCAATACATCAACAAGATTGAGTCTCTCCCAAATTAATTTGCTCATTTTCTTTATGTGTTTATATTTTTATAATACATTTTTTAAAAAAATACAGAGCAAACATAGGGACATTATTTCTAATACATTCTAAATGACACCTCTCAAAAATATAAATATTATATAACCATGAAATATTTACTATCAATACCTAAAATTAATATATTACAGCATTTAATATCCAAATGCTACACATCCAAATGCTTCACTTTTGATATATTTTAGAGTAAGAATATGAAGTATCAAAATTCTATTCAATAAACACAAATAAGAAGCTACAGCGACATATAAATACCAAATATAGAATAAAGAGAAAAGAAGTGGAACAATGGTAGCGAGGAAGAGTCCAGAAAGATAAAGACAGAGGGTAGACTACTTCCTGGCCATGCCTGCAGTCTCATCTGTAGAAACACACCCTCTGCTATGATCGCTCACAGAGCACAGGCAGAGAAAGAAAACACCCAGCAGTAGAAAAAAAATGTGAATGTTTGTCTTTATAACATAACATTCCTGTTTGGGGATTTGATTGGCTATTGATCCTAAAGACTTTTAAAGCCTTGTTCAGTTTTTACAACTTTGGGCATCAATATAATTACCCCTTGGCACTTGTTCAGTGAGCTCAGTGAAACTGATCCAAAGCCTTAAGCTGCCACATTGTAGGTATGGAGTATTTGGGACTGTATTTAGATACTTGTAAACATAATTTTTTTTTAAATTTCATTTTGGTATCATTAATCTACAGTTACATGAAGGACATTATGTTTACTAGGCTCCCCCCTTCACCAAGTCCCCCCCACATCCCCATTCACAGTCACTGTCCATCAACATAGTAAGATGATGTAAAATCACTACTTGTCTTCTCTGTGTTGCACAGCCCTCCCCGTGCCCCCCCAACACTATACATGCTAATCGTAATGCCCCCTTTCTTTTTTTCTCGCCCTTATCCCTCCCTTCCCACCTGTCCTCCCCAGTCCCTTTCCTTTTGGTAACTATTAGTCCATTCTTGGGTTCTGTGCTTCTGCTGCTGTTTTGTTCCTTTAGTTTTCTTTTGTTCTTATACCCCACATATGAGTGAAATCATTTGGTACTTGTCTTTCTCCACCTGGCTTTTGTAATCATAATTTTTGATGGGATAAAAAATGTTGTCTTGAAATATGGTAAGTTGATGTCAGTTATTGTGACCTGAGTTTTAATTATAATTCTCAGTGCTGGTATTCCTGGGCCCTTGCTTGATGTGACTACCAATGTGTCTTAATCCTGACAAGTGTGGTACATAAAACTTTTAGACAGTTTTCAAATTGAGAAAAAATTAGTTGGTTTTCAGTAGGGCTTGTAATGATTATACCTACGGTTGGCCTCTACACAGCGGAATTTGTTTTTAATTAATATTAACTATTCTTTCCCATTCAACTGAAAAGCCATATTAAATCCTTAGCATATACTCCTCAGTGCTAGATTCATTCCTTTGCTTTTTCACACTTATAAAACCTCTTTGATTAGTGTCAGTCCATTTTATTGATTCTGTCAGTGATTCTGCTTATCACATCAGAAATTTGAGTGCTGACATTTTTATCCCACAAAATATTTGCCAGGTACACATCAGATGATTTCCAGGATTTGATAAATTTGTCCCTGAGAAGTGAAAGAAAGAGAATGACTTTCCCAAACAAACAAAAGCTGAGGGAGTTTATCACCACCAGACATGTCTTACAAAATATGCTCCAAGGAGTTCCTCAAGCTGAAGTGAAAGTGCTAATTGATAACATAAAAACATATGAAAATATAAAACAGACCAGTAAAGGTACGAACTTAATCAAATTCAGAATACTCTGATATATGGTTGTGCGTTAGTCACTTAACTATAGTAAAAATATTAAAGGACATTGTTTTGAACCAAATGGACCTAACAGGTGTATACATAACAGTCCCTCCAAGAGCAGAATACACATTCTTCTCAAGCACACATGGAACATTCTCTAGGACAGATCATATCTTAAGCCACAAAACAATTTTCAGAAAATTGAAAAGGGTTGAAGTTATACAAAGTATCTTTCCTGACCAAAATGACATGAAACTAGAAATCAATAGCAGGAAGAAAACAGGAAAGTTCACCAATATGTGGAAATTAAACAACATGCTCCTTAACAACCTATGAGTTGAAGAAAAAATCAAAAGGAAATCATAAAGTATCTTGAAACAAAAGAAAGTGGGAACATAACATACCAAAATTTATTGGCTGCAGCAAAATCAGTACTAAGAGGGAAATTATAGTGATAAAATTCTACATTAAAAAAAGAGAAGGATATCAAACAATCTAAAGTTACACTTTAAGGAACTGAAAAAGAAGAACACACAGTCCAAGTTAGTGGAACGAAAGAAAGAACAAAGACCCCAGTAAGTAAATGAAATGGAGATCAGAAAAACATTAGAAAAGATCAATGAAACTAAGAGTAGATTTTTTGGAAAAGATAAACAAAATTGAGAAACATTTAGCTGGGCTAAGAAAAAGAGAGATGACTCTAATTAATAAAACCAGAAATGAAGGAAGTGGCATTACAAGTGACAGTGCACAAATACAAAACTCGTAAGCAGCTACTGTGAATAATTATATGCCAATAAATTGGATAACATAGGAGAAATGGATAAATTTTCAGAAACACACAGCCTACTAAGACTGAATTATAGAGATATAGAAAATCCAAACAGACCAATAATAAGTTAAGGAGACTGAATCAGTAATCAAAACATCCCAAAAAGAAATTACAGTACCAAATAGTTTCACTGGTGAATTCTACCAAACATGTAAAGGAGAACTGACACCAGTCCTTCTCAAACTCTTCAAAAAGCTGAAGAGGGAACACACACAAATTCACTTTATGAGGCCAGCATTATCCTAATACCAAAGCCAGATTAGGACTCTATAAGAAAAGAAAACTACAGGATAATATCTCTGATGAATATAGATGCAAAAATTAACAAAATACTAGCAAACCAAATTTGACAGTGCCATTAAAAGATTATGATCAAGTGGGATTTAACCCTGAGATTTAAGAATGGTTCAACATATACAAATGGTAAATGTTATACACCACATTAGTAGAATGAAAGATAAAAATCATATGATCATCTCAATAGATGCAGAAAAAGAATTTGACAAAATTCAATATTCTTGCATGACAAACTGTCGACAAATTGCCTACAAAAGGAATATACTTCAATATAGTAGAGGCCATGTATATGACAAGCCCACAGCTAACATCACACTCAATGTTCAGTGAAGAGTTGAAAGCTTTTCCTCTAAGATCAGGAAGAAGACAACGTACCGACTGTTACCATTCCTATTCATCATAATCCTGGGAGTTCTAGCCAGACAATAAATTAAAAGGCACCCAAATCAGAAAGGAAGAAGTAAAATTGTGTCTATTTGCAGATGACATGATCCTATATAGAGATAACCCTATAGACTCAATGAAAGTACTTTTAAAACTAACAAACAAATTTTGCAAAGTTGCAGGATACAACTTAACATAAAAATTCAGTGGCATTCATGTATGCTGACAATAAACTATCTGAGAAAGAAATAAAACAATTCCATTTATAGTAACATCAAAAATAATGAAATACTTAGGAATAAATTTACCAAGGAGGTGAAAGATCTCTATTCCAAAAACTACAAGGCATTGATTAAAGAAACTGAATAAGACACAAGCAAATAGAAAGATGTTTATTTATTCATAGGAATAAAACAATCCTAAAATTCATATGAAACTGCATGGAACTTGAAATAGCCAAAGCAATCCTGAGAAAGAAGAACAAAACTGGATGCATTACACTTCTTGACTTCAACTATATTACAAAGTTACAGTATCCAAAGAGTATAGTACTGGCATAAAAACAGACACACAGACCAACTGAATGAAATCAAGATTCTAGGAATAAACCATCAACTAATATTTGACAAGGGAACTAAGAATACTTAATGGGGAAAGAACAATATCTTTATATATAGGATGCTGGTAAAACTGGGCATTCACATGCAAAGGAATGAAGTTTAACCCCTGTCTATATGGAATTACCATATGATCCAGCAATTGCACTTCTTGGTATATCCTAAGGAAATGAAATCACTATCTAGAAGAGGTATCTGCACCTTTATGTTCACTGCAGGATTATTGACAGTAGCCAAGACATGGAAACAACCTACATGTCCATCATTGGATGAATGGATAAAGATGTGATTATGTATGTGTATGTATACACAAAATGGAATAGTCATAAAAAAAGGAAGAAAATTCTGCCATTTACAACAACATAAATGGAATTTGAGGGTATTATGCTAAATGAAGTAAGTGAGGCAAAGGAAGGCAAATGCTATGTGATCTCACTTGTGGAATCTAAAAGAGCTGAACTCATAGAGACAGAGAGGAATCATGGTTGCCAGGGGCTGGGGAAATGGTGAGATGTTGCTCAAATGGCACAAACTTCCAATTTTAAGATGAATAAGTTCTGGGTATCTAATGTATAGCATGGTGAGTATAGTTAACAGTAGTGTAATTATATACTTGGAAGTTACTAAATCTTATGTTCTCATCACACACACACACACACACACAAACATACAAGGTAATTATGTGAGTTGATGCGGTGTTAAGTAACATTATTGTGGTAATCATGCCATATGATTTATACATGTGTATATATATATAATTTTATCAAATATAATGTATACCATAAATTTACAGTTATATTTTTTAAAAAAGAACCAACAAATCCACTCATAAGTATATATTCAAAAGAACTGAAAATCTATGTCCATAAAAAATTTTGTAGATAGATGTGCATAGAAACATTATTCTTAATAGCCAAAAGAGTGGGAACAATCCAAATGTCCATCAACTTATGAGTGAGTAAATAAAATGTGATCCATACAATGGAATATTATTTGGCAAAAAACAGGAGTGAAGTACTAATACATGCTGCAACATGAATAAGCCTCAGAAACATCAAATTAAGTGAAAGAAGCCAGGCACCAAAGATCAGCTATTGTATGATTCCACAGAGACAAAAAGTAGATTGGTAGTTGCCTGTGACTGAGATTGGGAATGGGGTTGACTGAAATGTATATGAGATTTCTTTTTGGGGTGATAAAAGTGTTCAAAAATAAGATTTTGGTGATGGTTTAACAACTGTGTAAATACACTAACCACCACTTGCTTGTATGCTTTTGACAGGTGAATTATATGGTTTGTAAATCATGTCAATAAAGGTATTTTAAAAATGAGGCGAAGGGTTCCTGGAGGAGCTATGCATGGTATGTAAGGAAACTGTTTTCTAAGGGTAGAATTATGTAGATGATATAGGTAGAATAAGGGGCAAGGACCAGAGTGGAAAGAGAGGAAATTAATACAAGAGAGAGGAATAATAAGGCTGGCAAGTCGTAAGCACATAAAACAGACTAAGTTCAATAATTAATTTGGAGGAGAGGTATGGACAGGGGTAAAGACTTCCTCCTGAGTCAAAATATAGAGAAGAAGAAATTTTAAAATGTAGAGAAACATTTTACATTGTAAAATGAAGAGAAAAGGGGAAGAAAAGTGGGAGTGTGTGTATTAGACCGCCTGTGATTTTCTGGGCCATGTAACATGTTCAAGTGATGAATCTGGTAACTTCACAAGAATGCTGACAGTTCAACAACAAATGCGAAAAAGAAAACATTATATGAGTAAGAGGATTTTGGAGACATTACAGATGAGCTGAATTTAAAACAAAATTTATAAAGCACTTAATAATCAAGGTCATACATTTTTCTCCAGTAGCTCTAGTTGTCCACAAAATAGCAGCAGAAAAAATTGATGGATTAACTGCCTGTAAACTGTATTTGAACTGGTAGAGTACAGCTTAATGCTACAGGTTGGATATAAAAGTGCAGATTTAATCAGGTATAAAAAAAAGTCAAACACTTGGATATGATTATCACAAACTAAATGGCAAATTTCAAGATGTAAAACATAACTAAGAAAAAAATTTCAATTTGGTTAATCAGGATTAGACCTTAAGTCATTGAAATTAGATTTTTAAAGTTCACTAAGCCTGAGACCTTACAAGTGGTGGTAAGAATGATAACGCTTCCTTATCAAATGGAAATCTCAGAAAACCAGGAGCCACTTCTAGCAAATGAGTCTGTAAGAGGTACATAAGGAAGTCTGGAGCAGTGCTTTCCCAAGCAGCACATCTAAACATATGGATGATTGCAGAATATGCTGATTCCTGGGTTCTTTCTTATAAACCCTGTGAATTACACTCTTGGGATACAGCTAGACATTATTTTAAATCAGATATTAAGGTGATGCAGATGTTAGAATGAAATTTATCCAACCTAGTAATGATTTTACACTGAAAATGATGATGGTGGGAAATATCAAACAATTTTTTAAGAAGGGGGAAGGAGGATAATCTTTAAAGTTTTGGCAAAAAGCTTAAGTTCTTGAAATTTTCTGGACTCCGTTATTTGGTATGATTAACTCTTTAACTTCCTCGGCAATTCAAACCTTTTCTTCGAATACGTTAATAAATTGGTAATTCCAAGAAAGAAGGCTTATGTATTTAATGTGTGGGAAAAGCTGAAAGAGCTGTAAACAGATGTGAAAGGACAATAACCAGGTCTCACAGGGAACAAAATCAGGTACTAAATATCTGTCAAAAGCTATTGCTCTTTCTCTGCCTAGAGGAAGATAAGGTTACACACCAAAACCCTTAATTATCTTGCCTTACATGACCTACTCATGGGATGTCAAACTCCTATCAGTTCATAATGCCACCACGAACTTAAAACGTGACTATTGATGTTTTATTTTATGAAGATGGTCTTATAATGCTCTCTAAGAGGCATTTTATCTAGGTCCCAAACTGTGCAAGTCCAGCAAAGCTTCCCCAGCCAGTCCTGACCCAGTTCAGGCCGCGGGTTGGAGGCTCGGGTCTCCTCCCCTTTCCCCAGCAGTCCCGAAAGTCCGGTCGGGTCGGCGGGGCGGGGCGGGGCGGGGCGGGGCAGGCCTGCGCCACCGGCCCCGGAGGGCGGGGGGAGGAGCGCGGGGGACCAGCCGGCTCTCGCTCAAAAGCCGCCAGCCGTTCGACTCTGCGTCCGTTCCAGGAAGATCATAACCCCTTTACTTGCAAAGTTCTGCCTGACACGGCATCTGGAAGCAATAAGAAAAACTTTCAAAACTTTAGTTCGGCTTCTGCTCCCCCGACGCGCAGTCTCCGGATGGTCGGCCCCCGAGCCCAGCTCCGGACACCCCCTCCGCCTCCCCGCCCCCTGTGAGGGCGGTGGAGCCCCCGCCCCCGAGTCGTGGCCAGGCGGACGCGCTCGGAGTGGCTCCTCCGTGGGAAGCGTGGGCCTCCTCGGCCCCTGCCCCGCAGCAGCATGGACTACCTGACCACGTTCACGGGGAAGAGCGGGCGCCTCCTGCGGGGCACCGCCGGCCGACTGTGGGGGCTCGGGGGCGGCGGCGAAGCCCGGCAGGTGCGCTTCGAGGATTACCTGAGGGAGCCCGACCAGGGGGACCCCGGGTGCGTGTCCTCGACCCCCCGGCCCCCTGTGCCCTCCCGGCCGGACGGACCTGGTGAGCCCGGCCTTCCCTCGCCTCCCGCGCGGCCGACCTGGGCTGAGGGCTGGGGGAGGCGGCGGGCGGGCGCCAGGCGCCGGCGGGGAGGCGGGCGGCGAGGGTAGCGCGGCCGGGGCGAGCGGGAAGGACGCGTCCTGCCCTGAGGACGGAGCACTTTCTGCCGTCTGCGCGGTAGCCCTTCCTTCCTGCTCGGCTCTTCCTGCTTTCTTCACCTAGACTCCACTTTCTTTAACCCGCCGAGTATTTCAAGGGTGTGATCCATTCGCTTTATCCTCCCACCGGGAGGTAACTCTGCTGAACCAATTATAACGCCCATAGTTCTCGTCTTTGAGCTCATTAAGAACGACGTGCCTGGTTTTGTTTGGGTCAGTATTTTTATTTGATATTTGCCAACTGTTAGGATTCACTTCAGCACCTAATACTACTTTGGTAAAGAAAATGCTTAACTTACACTGAACCTTTCTGAGTTTTGTATCATGTACTTTGAAAGGCTGCATATTATCTTGAAATGACAGAACTTAGAAACTTTTCTGTGCTACCATTTATACTGTTACGTTAGTTTTCTTGCATCATAGTGACTTTGTACCGTTCTTAAAAAAAACATCCGTCACGGTGGCATGATAATCGGTATCTTACGGAATTTTTTAAAGCGCTTGTTGAAGGAAAATTAGCATAATGCATATGGTAACTTCTCCAAAGCCATTGGCTTCGTCTAATAAGTGGCAGGCCTCTCCTATTATTTCTGTTTTATTTTTGCTACTTGTTTTAGTACTCATTTTGGTATTACGAGAGTAAACGTATTAGCGAGTTTAGAAAGTAGAGAAAGCACCTATCCACAATCTCACATCCTGCCATTCATTTTAAAGCAGTGACACCATGAGGACGTTTATTGATCTGTGTGTGTAGGTGTGTGATTTAAGGTTTGAAGAAACTTGAAACTCTAGTTTTAGCATGGTCCCTTTTAGTAATTTTCCCTCACTTTACATAAAATGTCTTTAGAATTCCTGTTTATGGAATTAGAAAATGAAAAACGTGGATATTTGGTTTCTGCTCTGCAGAACATTAACGAGTTGCAGAATCTTCTTAAAGGAGGCGGGGGCAAGAATGAGGACCAGAACTTTAAAGCGTTTGAATGAAGTTTTTTTTTCGGTGAGTCTTAAGTAGTGTAATTGAAAACAGCTGGTATGTCGCCAGCCTTTAGATAGATGGAGAATTGTGAAATATGTGTAACTTAACCAAGAAGGAATATGATCAATATTTTAATAAATATGCCTGAATATGTACATGTTATTCATTCATTCAAAAACATTTATTGAGCAAACTGCTATATCTGACACTCTTTCAGAATAGCAGCTTCAAAATTCCTCTTCTATTGAGGCTGCTTTATGAACTCATGACACAGTATTTAATATTCATGGTGTCCCCAAATCTCTGACATAAGTTAGTGAGCCCTTGTGATGTCTCAGGTATGATGACAGTCAGTTGGGCAAAGTATGTCCTAGTATTACTTGCTGAAAGAATTTGTACAAATTATTTAGTCTCTTTGGGCCTCGTGTTTTCTCATTTGTAAATGTGCTGATTTAATGATCTCAAAGGTTCTCAATTCTAGAGAATCAACAATTTTCATTTAAAACAAAACTGGTGAAAATGATGGGTGCTAAAGCTAGAAAATAGAATTTGAGGGTAAAAACATTGTAGGTCTATGAAGTTATACTTACAGAGCTTTGAAGATAATTCAAGAATTAAGTCCCCCAGCAGTAATTTGATCACCCCCTGCCATCCTTAGAGTAAGCTTCCTAAGACTCCTTCCTTGACTTATTTGGGAAGCAACATGTGTGTATAAAGGTAAAAAAAAAAAACAATTACTAATTTCTATCCAGCCTTTACTTAAAATTAGAACTCCCTTCTTTGCAGCTGTCTACCAGACGGATTTTGGCTATAGAGTTTTTCCTTGCATTTGTGTGCTTCAGAATGAATATCTGTCAATCTGTTTGAAGGATTTCTTACGCCCTTTCAGCTTGTGACCACCCTTATTTTAGATTTTTGTAACAGCATCTTATGTTTCCTATTATCTGTCACCCTTCAGTTCTTTAAAATGTCCTGTGTGTAAGATAAATTTTAGCCGAAATAAGCAGGCGAAGAGAGGCAACAAAGGGCCAGGTAGTTTATTTGAATGCCGCTCCCAAGTGATGTTCCGCGGTCTTGGTACTACAGGCCGGGGAAGTCACACCCAGTCAGGGAGGTGGGGGCTTATAAGGGATTAGGTGGGGGAGGAGTGGGCAAGATATCCTAGGGGGTGTGGAGAGGTATGATTGGCTAAAGGTGACATAATAGACAACTAGAAACTTTTTTTCCTTCCAAGAGGGAGGAGGCTGACATCTGGGTCTTAGTTGGCATATCAGAAGGATGGAATTCAGGAAGAGCTGTCCGCTTTCCATATAAGGCATGGACTTGGGGTCTGGTCTGTTCTCCCCCTATGGCATCTCTCTGTTCTGTTTGCATGTCCTTGTTTTTCCTTCCTCCAGCCTAACTGAAGGGCCCCCACCAGTAAGATGGCAAACTTCCGGCTTCTCTTTGGGGTCCTCAGTTCCTGCCGGCACCACCTGAAGCCCAATCACCTCTCCCCCCCTCCCAATCCCAGCACCTAGCCAACAGCCACCAGCCCCATAGAAGTGACACCTCAATCAATTCATGCCCCTTCCTATATAACCCAGCACCTTTCCCTAATAAAGCGGAACTCTCCGGTGAATTGCGGCTATGTGTCGCTCCTTTCCTTTCATTGGTGCCGAAACCCGGGAGACGGGACACCCCAACTGGGCCCCGTCTTCCCCCCGACACCAGCAGCAGCTTGCCCTCATCCTCTTTTTCCGGCGCTGGCTCATCACACTCACCACTCCTCTCTGGCCTTTAGGTAAGTTTTCCCCCCGGAGTGGGCCACTCTTCCCGAGCTATCGCAGTGCCATTGACCGTGATTGTCCGGCAAGGCCCTGACGCTCGGGGATGAGGAGGGAACTCTCCCCGCCTCAGGCCTTCACGGCTGTGGCGGACCCTCAGGTCCCTCCAACAGCCATAAATCCCCGCCTCAAGCCTTTACGGCTGCGGTGGACCCTCAGGCCCCTCCTCCAACAGTCATAAACGCATTCACCATCCCTTCCATCAGTGCTGAAAGTTTTTAAGCAAAATTTCCCCGGGGTGGGCCACTCTTCCCAGAGCTATCGCAGTGCCATTGACCGTGATAGTCCGGCAAGGCCCTGACGCTCGGGGATGAGGAGGGAACTCTCCCCGCCTCAGGCCTTCACGGCTGTGGCGGACCCTCAGGCCCCTCCTCCAACAGCCATAAATCCCCGCCTCAAGCCTTTACGGCTGCGGCGGACGCTCAGGCCCCTCCTCCGACAGTCATAAATCCCCGCCTCAGGCCTTCACGGCTGCGGCCAACTCTCAGGCACCCCCCTCCAACAGCCATAAACGAGGTGACTCCTTTGTAGATGAGAACGCTCCCTTTTCCCCCCTCCTCCGCCGAAAACGCCTAGCGCTAGGTACCTTGTGACTCCGGCACTCTGCCTTCTTAGGGAAGTCTGGGTGACGACCCACACTTCCTAAGAAATTCCGACTCGTATACGAGTTTCCACAGACCACCAAGGATCATCGGGGATGCCCTTTGTCTCCTTGCGGTCTGATTCCAGTCCAAGGATCTCCGTTCGTCTTCCCCTGTTTGTCTCCTCCTCTGTCCTTTAGCCATAGGAGCCTCCTCATCCCTCCCTGAAAGTTCACCTCTTGAATGCCTGCTTAAGCATCTGGCTACCCTCTCCCTGACGCCTGATATAAAACCAAAACTTCTCCGTAAATATTGCTCCCAAGATTGGCCAACATACCCCCTAGACAATAACAACCAATGGCCCGCAGGGGGAACTCTTGATCCTAACATCACTCACGATCTTTTTAACTACTGCCAGCGCCTGAAAAAATGGAAGGAGATTCCCTATATCGAAGCTTTCCGCCTCCTCCTCCCCCAGCCCCCTCCCAAGTTCTCCTAGCCTGCAAGCCACTGCCCCCGCAGAAACCTCCCGTTCACTCCCTTCCCCTTCCCCTTCTTCTCCTACAACAGCCCTTCTTCCTCCTCCCCCACCATCTCCTCCCCATCTCACCTTCTCCGCCTTCGTCCCCCGCAGATTAAGCCTGAGCCTTTCAGCCCCCCCTTTAACTAGGTCCCAAGGGCCTCCTCCGTCTTTGCCCTCATCACCTGTTTCTCCCCTGTTAGGGACCACCTTTGTCTTCTCACATGTTTGTTGAGAGAATGGGAAAGCACCTCCCCCCATGTCTGAACGCAGCATGGGAAAGCACAAGCTAAACAAAAACCGGTTCAGTCCTTAGAAGTTATCTGTCCACAAAAACATATCTTGCCAAAACTCCTCACTCTGAAAATAGGGAGACCTTAAAGATGTGTAGAAACACCGCCCCTGCTTCTAGCTATGCCTTTCCCCCACTTGCCGATGTGGCAGGAATAGAAAACAACGCATTCCATAAGCAATTAACTGGAGCCCTGCTGTAGCTCAATTAGTAGAGCATGGGACTCTTAACCTCAGAGTCATGAGTTCAAGCCTAACTAAAGCAGCAGAGGCAAGCAGCTGGGCTGCAGGCTGGCAACACGTGGGTCTGATTCTATCTTTCTTTGTTTTCTTTGCCCCCCTTCTGCACTTCAGGACCTGCTTGAATAGGCGCAGCTAGACCACGTCACTCCTCCACAGACTGAGCCAGAACCCTTCAGTCCCCCTCAGACTTGGTCCCGAGAGCCTGCCAAAATTATCACCCCCTCCTGGAGGTAGCAGGATCCAAAGGCATTTAGGAGATTTACCCAACTAGAAAAATGCCTAAGTTCCTTTTCCACTGATCCCACGACATACATCAGGGAGTTTCAATGGACCCTCCAGTCTTACAGCCTCACGCATCATGACATTTTCATGCTCCTGGCCAATACTCTCCTCCCTGAAGAGCATAGACGAGTTTGGGACTTCGCCCAAACACACGCTACCGAAACCCACAGGACTGACCCCACCTATCCCCCTAGCCCCACTGCTGTCCCCGAACAAGACCCACACTGGAATTATAACACCGCCGTAGGTCTCCGCTCTCGAGATATTTTTGCCTCCTGCTTAATAGCAGGTCTGAAAAAGGCAGCTCGTAAAGTAGTCAATTTTCAAAAGCTCCAAGACATAATTCAAAAGAGAGATGAAACCCCCTCCAAGTTCTTAGACTCACTCAAGCCCTATTACAGTATACCAGCCTAAACCCAGAAACACCTAAAGGAAGACATGTCCTTGTGACATACTTCCTAGCTCAAAGCTACCCCGACATTAAAGCTAAACTCAAAAAGTTAGAACAGGGCCCCACTACCCCACAGACTGAGATCCTAACAGTGGCCTTTAAAGTCTTCCATAACCGGGAGGAGGAGAAAGAACGCCGTAAACAAAAGGCTGATCAGGCCAATTTCCAGATGTTGGCCAGCTGATAAAACCACAACCTGGGCGCCCCTCTACAAACAAGCCCCCCCAGGAGCTTGTTTCAAGTTCGGAAAAGAGGGACATTGGTCAAGGGCGTGCCCCTTCCCCAGATCTCCTACCACCCCATGCCCCAGATGCCACAAAAAGGGCCACTGGGGGTCTGATTGCCCAACCACCCAAAGGGGAGGCTGGACGAACAACCCCCATCCTAAGCCCGCCGTAGTGGGGCTGGCAGAAGAAGATTGATGGGGCCTGGGGGCTTCTTGCCCGACCATTTCCATCACCAAACAGCCCAGGGTTACTTTAACAGTAGACGGTCACCCCATCTCCTTCCTCCTAGATACAGGAGCCACCTTCTCAGTCTTGCGAGAATACCGGGGCCCTACCACGCCAGCCATTACTCCTATAGTCGGGGTAGGAGGTAAACAGATTCTCCCATTCAAACCCCCCCCCTTTTTTATACACAATCCTAGACAATCCCATACCTTTCTCCCACTCCTTCCTGGTTATGCCCCAGTGTCCCATCCCTTTACTAGGACAAGACATCCTTTCCCTCCTCCACGTTTCCATAACTATATCCACTCCCACAGCCCCCAGTACTCCCTTTCTGATGGCCCTCATAGCTGACGACCCCCCTCTACCCAATGAAAGCTCCGGTTCTGCCCTCATACACCCTGTAAATCCCAAAGTTTGGGACATTACAAGCCCCTCCGTAGCCCTATGTCCCCCTGCCTCTATCAAATTATGTGACCCCTCTCAGTATATCTGTCAGGCCCAATACCCCCTAACCACTTCAGCCCTCATAGGCCTCCAACCCATCATTCAAGATCTCTTAAAAATTACCTCAGACCCACTCACTCCCCATTTAATACCCCCATATTAGCTGTTAAAAAAACCAACGGATCTTTCCACCTTGTCCAAGACCTTCGCCTCATCAACATAGCCATTGTCCCTATCCATCCCTTAGTTCCAAATCCATACAGCCTCAGCATCCCTAGATCTCAGTCCTACTTCTCAGTCCTAGATCTCAAGGACCCATTTTTCTATCCCTCTAGACCCCTGCTCCCAAGATTTTTTCATCTTCACCTGGACGGACCCATACACAAGACATTCTGAACAACTCACTTGGACAGTTTTGCCACAAAGCTTCCGAGATAGTCCCCATATTTTTAGACAGGTCCTAGCTCAGGACCTCAAACAGTTTCATCATGATCACTCCAAGCCCACCTTATAATACATAGACAATCTTCTACTCTGCAGTCTCTCGTGGGAACAGTCTCAACTTGACACTGCC
This sequence comes from Manis javanica, assembly GCF_040802235.1. Taxonomy (NCBI): domain Eukaryota; kingdom Metazoa; phylum Chordata; class Mammalia; order Pholidota; family Manidae; genus Manis; species Manis javanica. The sequence goes on from NC_133157.1 coordinate 190,213,548, forward strand.
TCCCTACTTAACCTTCTAGCTTCCAGAAGTTACCGAGTATCCCCCGTCAAAGCTCAACTCTCTTCCCCTCCTGTCACTTACCTCAGATTCCTTCTATCTCAACAAAGAAAGTCCATTACCTTAGACAGAAAATGGCTCCTCTCTGACCTGCCCATTCCCAAAACCAAGACAGAAATCCTTTCCTTTCTAGGCCCTTTCTAAGCCTGGCTAGATATTTTAAAACGTAGATCCCTAACTTCTCCCTGCTCCCTGTTGAAAAGACCCCTATACAACCTCAGCAAGAGCACCCCCCAAAAAACCATTGTCCTCCTCACCCCGACACTCCTTCATTAAGCTCTGTCAAGCCCTTGTAGAAGCCCCAGCTCTCCATCTTCCTGATTTGTCGAAGCCCTTCTCATTATACATTCATGAGAGGTCCAGTCAAGCTCTAAGAGTCCTAGGCCAATATTATGGCCCATCCTTTGCCCCAGTAGCTTATCTCTCCAAGCAATTAGACCCCACAGTTCAGAGATGGGCCCCCTGCCTACGAGCATTAGCCGCTAGACAGGTCTTGCAGAAGGCAGCTCATAAACTGACATTCAGGGCGCCCCTTACCATTCTGTCCCCACATCACCTAAAAGATCTCTTAACCTACAGAAGTTTATAGACTCTCCCTCCCTCCAGACTCCTGACCTTACTGTCCTCTTTCCTCCAAAATCCCATTCACCCCTTTGCCATCTATACCCGAATCATGACTTTTTCCTCCTTTACTGCTCTCTCACTTTTTTTCCTCATTCCTATTGTCTTCCCCACAACCCCAGCCTCCTTTGTATGACGATTGAAAGTCAGAGAGACTTACACACAGCATCAAACAAAAGTTACTGCCCTCATTGCCACACCAGACTGCCCTCTGAAAAGCTGCTCTGAGCCTTTATACCTCCACTTTCCTCCCTCCACTGAAGTGTTCACTAGCAGCTACCCTTATTCTCCCTACCTCTGCTTCCTCTATGACCAAAAACAATCCTATTGCAGGCGATGGCCAGACACCTACAGGAGATGTCCCTACTAGTCTTGTGCCATTCACTACATGAGTAACTTCCAGTACCCACAGTATTACTCCTCCAACCGTTTCATGAAATATCCCAACGGCTCATTCTCCTTATCAATCCCAGATCCCTGGGACTCTCGATGGGCCGCCAGAGTCACAGCCTCAGTTTACTACGGGGGGTTTCTCGACCCCCCACGGTACCCTTCATATCTCTCAAAAGTATGTTCCCTCTCATTCCCAGATCTCTCAAGTTGCATCAGATAGCAGACATTCCGAAAAAGTCATTATCCAAACTCTTGACGGCGCCTCTTCATCTTCTTATCCCCGCCCCTCTTCTCATTTCTTCTACTCTTCGTTACAGCTCATTCAGGACACCACCATCTTTCTCAACCACACCCTTAACACCGCCAATTGTTTCTTGTGTGCATCACTACAGTGCCCACTGCTGGCCGCCGTGCCCCTTAATATTTCCAACTACTCCTTCCATGCAGAAAGACAACCCCTCTGCCCTCTGGCAGGCATACCCCTATGGGAACCAGAATACGCAGATAATCTCACCATCCACCACTGTGTAGGCCCGACTCCCCCCCCTCCAGCGCACTTCACTGCCTATCTACACCCCTACCTCCGGCTCTAAGAGTTTTACGCAACCGGGACACTTCTTTTAGTGTAATGGCAGTCTTTTCAACTCACTGCCTCTCAACTCTGATACACCCTGCATTCTCGTCACCCTAATCCCACAGTTAACACTTTACAGCATGGCAGAATATCTTGAGCTCCAACCTCCCTTGCCCTCACGCACAAAAAGAGCTGCTTTCCTACCCATCATGGTCAGTAGCTCTTTGATCACCTCAGCCATTGGGGCAGGGTTTTCAGGAGAAGCCTTGAGTCACTCTCTATGGGCAGTTAGAGATCTCAACGCCAAACTTGAGGGAGCCCTGACATCCACTGCCGATTCTCTAGCCTCTCTTCAGAGACAGGTCACTTCGCTAGCTAAGGTCACCCTTCAAAACCAGCGGGCCCTAGATCTGCTTACAGCCAAGAAGGGCGGCACCTGCGTCTTCCTCTGAGAAGAGTGCTGCTATTACATCAACGAATCCGGCATTGTAGAAACTGACATTACCAAACTCACCGACCTTGCCTCCAGTCTCCACTCTGCTTCCAATTCCAACCCATTCTCTTCAGTACTAACAAACCCCCTCCTTACCTGGGTCTGGCCCATTGCAGGCCCCATAATAGTCATTTTTCTCGTCTGTCTCTTCTTACCCTGTATAATAAAGTTCATCAAATCCCAAGTCAGAAAAATCTCTAATCAAGCTTTCAACCAGCTTTTACTCAGCAACTACCAGCTTCTGGCCACAGAAGATCCCTCACCCTCACGTGACCTCCTCACCACACGCTGAGATGGACCCCTCTCTCCACTGGAAACTGTTCCTGGAAACAATGGCCACAGACGCCTAGCTCCTGACACCCATATCCTCTTAGCCAACGTATAGTTACAGGGAACCTTCATTGATTTCCAAACCTGAAGAAGTCCACATCTACTCATCCTTACTGTGGGGAATCCTATCAACCCTTTCCTCCCAATCCTCAAGCCCTCACTCCCTTCTCCACCCCTGTTCAGCAGGAAGCAGCCAGAGAGAAAGCAACGTCTACAACCCTATAGAGGAGAAAGGGGGGAATGAAGGGCCCCCACCAGTAAGATGGCAAACTTACGGCTTCTTTTCGGGGTCCTTGGTTCCCGCCGGCGCCACCTGAAGCCCAATCACCTCTTGCTCCCCTCCCAATCCCAGCACCTAGCCAACAGCCACCAGCCCCATAGAAGTGACACCTCAATCAATTCATGCCCCTTCCTATATAACCCAGCACCTTTCCCTAATAAAGCGGAACTCTCCGGTGAATTGCTGCTATGTGTTGCTCCTTTCCTTTCACTAACACTGTGTATTTTAGCAGTATTACTTGTACATACACTTACTTGTAGATTGGCTGCACTTCAGGATCCCATTTGTAGCTTAGTGGTCTTGCCCCTCACCCTTCATGCCTAGTAATGATGATGATGAAATAGTTTTACTTTTGACACATTAAGGATGTGCCAGATAAAATTATGGTCAAATGTTTCTGATTTTACTCCTGTATACAATTTAACAGGCTGTTAGTGTTAACTGATGCCTTTACTCCTCCAACATGGTTGCTTTTGCTCTTTAGTGTTTGTAGACTCCAACATTGTAGTCCCTTTAGGGAAAACCGTAATTGGGACTTAGACACATTAAGGAGCTTATCGCACCATTGAAGGTGTAAGGGAAAAAGCTAAGAGCTTATATTTGTACTTCAGTAAGTTGAATGTTAATAACAATTACAGAGAAAACATGATACAATTCTTATTTCTGCTTAAAGAGTAATAATGATTTGATTCAAAAAATTTCTTTTGGATCTTGAGTTTAGCTCTTGTTTGCGAGTATGACCATAAGGCTATACTGTGTAGCCTTTAAAAGTAATCACTTTTCTAGATTGAATGCTAATAAATAATTGTAAATAAATGAATTTAATAAGCTTAGAGTCTCATCTTATTGTAGGATAGGTTTTATCATAAACTGTCCTGTTATGTCAGTTGTTTTCCCATTTGGTGATAGTATACTTTAAACACATCATAGTCCTATTTAAATTTCCATTTACTTTTAGCAATTAAAACATTATCTTTGAGGGGGAAATGACAAGAATTATGTCTGCTAAGAACATTTTCTGTGGGGCAGGCACTAGCAACTACTTACATTTAATCCTAGTAACAACTTTGTAAAATATATACTATTATTATATATTATATATATTATTATCCTGTTTTCCTGATGAAGAAACTGAGCAAAGAAAATGGCTGTAGAATTCATTTGTATGTTATCTTTGTATTTCTAAGAGTTATTGTCCTGTCAGAAAAAAAAATGTGAGAAAAATGCAGAGTTCTTTCGTGTATGATGTTGTGTTTCTTATGCCCTTTCAGCTTGTGACAATGATGTTGAAGTTAAAACAAGTTAAATTAGGTAAAAGAATGGATTGTCATTGAAATTTCTTTAGAGTTAGAAAGATGATAAAATGAGCTGAAAATGAAAAATCCAATGAAGGTGTTAGAGAAATTAAATATATTTTAGGTTGGAAACTGCAGATGTGGATTACCCATAAATGCAGGAGAGTTAGATATTAATTTGTCATGAACCCAGGAAAGACCAAGTGACTCTAAAGCATTTGGAGAACCAATTGGTGAAGTGACTATTAAGGAAACCAGTATTGATCAGTGGTGGAAGAAGATAATCCTACATGTATGCAGTCTGAGTCTCATTTCCTAAACGGGGGGCAGCACAGGGGAGAAAACTCTTGAAAAATAACCTCAGTCTGCTCTGATGGTTAATTTGAGCTCATATTGTTTTCTTAGTCCAGTGGTTCTCAAGGATTAGGTAGATTTGCCTATTTTAGAACTACCAATCATCTCCAGGTTGTTTGAAGTCCTTTACATTTGTGTTTTAGGACAAAAGTACCTGAGTAGTTGAGGCTGTAATAATGCAGTGATTGTCAAGCTTTAGTATGCCTCAGAATCACCTGAACAGCTCATTAAAACAAAAATGTTGGGCCCCTGCCCCAGGGTCTCTGATTCAGTACTTCTGGGTTGAGCTCCATAATTTGCATTTCTAACAATTTCCCCAAGTAATGCTGATGTTGCTAGTCTGGGGAGCACACTTTGAGAATCACTACTTAGGGAGGTAAGTCTTTTATCCACTGTAAAGTTAGAAATAAATATGGAAATAGTGAAATTTATTAAATGCTTAAGATTAATATTTTTATATTAAGTTTAGGGGGAAATCATTATAGTTGGTCTTTGGAATATTTGTCCCATTTCAAAGAATTAGGCATATTAGAACACATACAAATTAGTCTTGTGAATCTGATTTAAAATGAATACTTGTTTAATTGTTTTTTGGCTTGTGATTTTAAGTTGAAAGGTACAAGTAGTTGGCTAAATTTAGAAAGCACTGGAATGTTTCAGAGAAGTTAACATTCATTATATTTAATACTATTGTAATGTATTTATTAGAGTTAAGTTCTTACAAGGGTTTACTTGTTAGAGGAAATTACATAAAGTGTTTAAAAGAGAATATAGTAAATTTATTGATGCAGTTGAGTATGCATTAGAGAATTTATTTACCCAAGTTTATAAATAGTTATTTAAGGATATTTAGTTTGTTTTCAGTCTGAGATCAGTTATCATATACACCTTAGAAAGTGCTACAATTTACTAGACTTCTGAGTAGAATGCACTTCATAGTTGAAGGTGTAAGGGAAAAAGCTAGGTTTTTTTTTTTTTTTTTTGAGTGCATCTCTCATATTTATTGATCATATGGTTGTATGGTTGTTAACAACAATAAAATTCTGTATAGGGGACTCAATGCACAATCATTAATCAACCCCAAGCCTAATTCTCAACAGTCTCCAATCTTCTGAAGCATAACGAACAAGTTTTTACATGGTGAACAAGTTCTTACATAGTGAATAAGTTCTTTCATGGTGAACAGTGCAAGGGCAGTCATCACAGAAACTTTCGGTTTTGATCACACATCATGAACTATAAACAATCAGGTCAATTATGATTATTCATTTGATTTTTATACTTGATTTATATGTGAATCCCACATTTCTCCCTTATTATTATTATTATTATTATTATTATTATTATTATTTTTAATAAAATGCTGAAGTGGTAGGTAGATGCAAGATAAAGGTAGAAAACATAGTTTAGTGCTGTAAGAGGGCAAATGTAGAAGATCAGGTGTGTGCATATAGACTAAGTATTAATCCAAGCTAGACAAGGGCAACAAAACATCCACGGATGCAGAAGATTTCTCTCAAAACAGGGAGGGTGAGGTTCTAAGCGTCACCTCTGTTTTTCCCCAATTTCTCACCTGATGGCCCCTCTGTGACTGTGCCTGTCTTAAGTTGTTCCTCCCTTGAGGAATCATACCCGTCTCTTGTAATTTTAAATTATTTAAGTGAGTATTTTCAATTTCTTTCAAACTTTAAACTATGAAAAGCTGGCATATTAGTTTTCTTTCTCTGACTTGTACTCCATGGCGAATTCTTGAATATGATAGAGCAGTTGCAAACTTCACTGTGATTAAATGTTTAATGAACTCTTGGGATATTATAAAACACTGGACTGAACAACTGTTAGGCAAAGTAAGTGTATGTAGACTTATAGTTTCTCCTAAAAATCCATTAAGGAGTAGTATATATTAGTTAAAAGTAATCTAATTTTGCATTGCTTTTAAGAAGTCTAAATAACGAAAATGTTTTTGGTTCCCTCTGCTGTTTGTGAAATAGCAGAAATAAATTGCTATTTAAAATTTGAAATAGTTGTATTTTATTATATGAAAATAAAATTGAAATACATGCTATTCAGTGAAGAAAAAAATCAGAATGTATTGATATGCAAAAATAATGCTATTTTCCATAAAAATTTTACTATTTTGCATTCCCACCATAAATGTTTTTCTACAGCCAGTGAAATTTTTATCTAAATGGTAGGTGAGAAATGGTATCTCAGTCTAGTTTAAGTTTGCATTTCCCTAATTATGAGTTATATTAAGCATAGGTTTATATGATTAAGAGCCATTTTTACATTCTCCTGTGAATCTTCTGATATCTTTTGCTTTTTTTTCGTTCTGAGTTTCTAATCTTTTTTTTCCCCTCAGTTTTTAACAGTTCACTAAATATTTAGGATATGAAATTAGAATAGGGTATGAAATTAGAATATTTATTTATTTATTTATTCCTCTATTAATAGATGAACCATAAATCTTTGTCTACATTTCTTTATGGTCAATTAATGACATATGAATTGTACAGTTTAAGGTGTTGCTGCAGAATATTAGTTAATTCAGATTGGATGCTTGCCCTGTCTCAGGCCCTTTGTTCAAGAGTGAGGACACATTGTGGAACAAAGCAAGCACGGTGTTTTGTAATTTATAGTTTAGTGGAAGATAGAAACTTAAAACTGTGCAGATGCTATGCGGGAGACATAAAGATGCTGTGTGATGAATAACAGTGACTTGGGTTATTAACCTGGGTGATCAGGAAGGTTTAAGACAGTTTTTTGAAGCATTGCAGAGCCAACTGAATTTTTTTGGGACTCAGGCTTGATCATTAATATTATTATTAGCATTGTTAATGCTTCATTGGAGCCATTCACCCAGCTGAGCTAATTAGGTAGGTAAATTCTAGTATGAGCTTAATGTCCATTAAGATTGGATAGAGGGAGATCTATGAAATAGATATTTTATGGGTTATTTGGGCTTAGTATTAATTTTTGCTTGAAAAGTAGCATTTTAATCTTGCCAGATGTTGAGAGTGAAAACAGCATTTTCCTTTGCCCACTATCATACTCATGTTTGAGTTTTTTATTAGTTTTTTAAGATTGGCAGTCATTGTTATATAACGTATAGATGAGAAGATTAATACTAATGTAAATTTTAAACTGAAACATACTATAATCTTGTTGGTAATGACATGTTTAAGTGAAATGTCTTGATGAGCAATAGTTGGCACTATTTCTGGAATGAAATATGTGAAAGTGTGTTTACAATGAAAATGTATCTTAATTTACTTCATGTAAATGGGAAATTTAATTATTTAAAGTAATTTGATAGAGAAGACTTCATCTTTAACTAGGACTGTAGAAGTAGAACCAATTTTTTCCCTTACGAATTACCTTTACATTTTTCAGACTTGGTTTGGTTAATAATAATGATATTAGTAATATATATATTTTTAATATAATTTATTATAATCAGGTTAGATGTATTGGAAGAAATCCATAATTTAGTTTTTAACAACTTCCTTTCTGCTAACATTTGCTTATATTTTAAATTGACTTCCAATTATTTTAGTGTTTCATACTGGTCAGGTCATAAAGCAAAAAGGAAGTACATTTCCTGTTTTGATGGTTGTATTTTAGAGCAGAGAATCCCATTCTCTGTATTATTAGTGAATCTAATAGATAAACTGCCCAGTGAGCTCTATTTAGCAGTCCTTGTATTACTCTAAAAGGAAAATTAACTTAATAAGAGTTTTGCCTTTTTTTTTCTTTTCTCCAGACACTGGCCAAAAGAAGACCCTAGACAAGAAAGATGGGAGGCGAATGTCTTTTCAGAAACCTAAAGGGACTGTTGAGTATACTGTAAGTTATTTGCTTTTGAAAGGGTAGATTATTTTTGATAGTCTTATTTAAGACATTGTTTGTCTATACTATAAATAAGACAAGGGTTATTAATTGCCTTATTTCAAAATTTTTTATTTCACTTTCAGTAACTGTTTTGGTAATGATAATATTTAAGTTCTCAGTTGTATTTTAGGACTTTTTTCTTGAGAAATTTTATTAAATGTGACAAAAAGATAGTTATTTCAGCAAGTTTAACTTACATGATAGTTTACTGGGAATCAAAGTTTCTTATGCAACAGTAATTTTTATTAGGTTAGGCTTTTTGGATACTTTTTTAGAAATGTGATTTTTATTATATTCTCTTCATTGCTAATGGTAATTAAAATGGCACATAGAATACTTCTAGTATAGCCTTTCACATTAGATTATTTGCACTGATTTATAGCTAAGTTTCTTTAGCTCTGAAAATGGAGCTTTTTTCTTTGTTCTTGAAATGACCCTCAAAATGTCCCTGCAGTCAGCTTTTCACATTTCTGATTACCATGGAAAACTGAAGTGAGAAATCCACTTTAATTATGGTATGCTACTTTTTTGATTGAATGTAAATATTGTTTATTTAGATAGTGTTAATGTTGTAAGACAGTTACTTTAACTGGGTTTAATTTAGTGTAAATTTGTGTTTTTCTAATTGTTTTAACTATATTAAGAAAAAAGCGATTTTAAACAGTTTACATTTTTGTCATGAAATTTGGATTCCACTCTTGGTTTAAATCTTGATTATATCCCATAAACCCTTAAAATTAAACAAATTACCCAAACCCTCAGTTACATTTTATTTTCATATACTGTATAATTGACAATTCAAGATTTTCAATGCTTTTCAAAGGCTAGGAACCAACTAATTTGGGATAGAATTTTATTTACTACTATCAAAGAATCTCTTCTTTAAGCATATTACAAAATTCAGTTAGGTGTGCTTGTTCCTTCTCTAAATGATTGAGAAAATGAGAAAATAAGTTCAAACAGTAAAATATTGGGTAATTAATTTGATGTATTTGTGTTAAGGCATAAAATTAAGATTATAAGTACAAGGCATAAGATATTCTCTATATATGTAATCGTGACTGTGAAGCATTGTAATAGTGTAGATAGTTTTGAATTTATGAGTTTACCATTCTTTCATTCTTTTTGTGTAATTCAGTAAAACTCGTGTTGTCTATAGTAAAATTAAATACAAGTTATGAAACATTTTTTTTGGAGGAAGGTTAACTCAAACTTGAAATTACTTTTTTCTCCTTAATGTTATAAATGACCTTTTGGAAAATAATCAAGTACTGACCAGAAAAGTTATAAAATATCTTCTAGTAAGTGTTTGTTCAGACTTTCTTTTTTCATTTTTTAATCCTTTGTTTATTCCTTTTGCCAAATCCTAAAAGAAACAAATGTATTTCTAAAATTTAATAAGATGTTGTTGTCTTATATTCTATTTTTCTTATTTGTAAAATCTTCATAAGATACATTTATATAAAATATATAACATGACCCTTATATTTAGGAATATTTCTCTTAAAACTTTTAATGTCACAATGTGCTCTCAAAATTTCATTATCCTAAAATATTTGTGCTATAGCTTGAATGTATTTCTGGACCACCTAAATACAATATAAATTAATTGTTGTACTTTAGATAGCTTTAAAGTTAAAATCGGGCATACATATGCACATACATTTACACATATTCTTATTGTTCTTAATTGTAAAATCACTTTCAGTAGAATCAAAAGCAGACCTTGAAAATGCTATACGTTATCATTTTCTTCTAGTTAATTGAATATTCCTATATCTTTCTACTGAAAGAGCCCTCTCCAAGGTAACTAATGATTTTCTAATTATCAAGCCCACTGGCCTTTTCTTTGTTTTTGCTTCCTGCCCATTGTTCTTTCTTTCTGATTTTACTTTCCTTCTTCTTAAGGTCCTTTAATAGGTCTTTCCATAAGGATCTCTGAGTGTATAATCAGACAATGTCTGAAAAGTCTTAACTGTACCCTTTCCTGGTAGTTGAGCTGTCTATAGGTTGACAGTCATTTTCTGTCAGCACTTTGAATATAATAATCCATTGTCATAGGTTTTTCTGTTGCCTTTTTATTTTTGTTCATTTCTAAGCACTTCTTTTTTAAGATTGTTTTTGAAGTTTCTTCCTTGTCATTATAGTTCTACAGTGCCACTATGATAAGTCTAGATTCAGATAAATTTTTATTTATCTTGCTTATTATGTTTCTTCAGACTAAGGAACCATGTCATTCAGAAATTCTGTAAGATTGTCAGCCATTATTTCTTTGACTATATCCTCTCTTCCTTTCTCTGTTTATTTTTGAAACTAATAAAGCAATACTTCTTTCTCATTATACTTCAGTGGCCTGATATTCATTTTGACTATCTTCCATCTCCTTTGTTGGCTATTCTAATTTTCTTGATTACAAATGTTAGTGGTCCTTGGTTTCTTTTCACTTTTCCATTTACATTCTGTTACTTGGAGAGCTTAAGAACTTTATATATATAAACTATGTGGAGTGAGACCCAAACTTTTTTCTATTCCTACCTTTCTAGATGCCTGCTTTAGATTTCATATTTAACAAATTACAGCAAACCTCTTACCACTTGTCTCTCCATCCTTGCCCAGTGCCAATTTTATTACCATTTCCCTTCAGTCTGTTACTAATCCAGATTGGAATTTTTGGATTCAGCATCAGTTGCTCATTAACATTTGCTCCCCTGACTGCTGCTGTTACTGTCAACATCAGAACCTTATTTTTCTCTTGAATCTTATTTGAAAATCTTGTTCTTTAGTGTCTTTCTTTACGTTTTTATTACCTTAAACCTGATCTATTGCAGTAGGTATTACATTAGTTTTCTGTATCCATTCTCTTTCAGTAATCCTAAACCTGTTGCCACCAATCTAAAATGTCACTTGGGCCATGGAACTTCCCTGCTTTATAATTATTGGTGTTTGGTGTTTTTTTTTTATTTACCTTCGTCACCCCATTTAATAGGATCATTGTGCAGATAAGGTGTGTGATAATATGAAAGTACTTTGTAAACTTACAGGTGTAGTTGCAAAATAAATTTTGTTTACAGAGAGCTTTTACATATATTATCTCAATAAGGTGGGTGAACTATCATCTCATGGCATAGATAAGAAAGTTTGCACAGAAGAAAGGAAGATTACTAGATTATTAGCCCATGTGTTTGTCATAAATTTGGTTTTACAAATCCGTTAAAGAAAAAGACATGTATTATTGGTTTTTATACTCCCATAGATATTTTCCTGACTTTCAAAGTCTTCTCCAGACTAATTCTAACTGCACTTTCAATCTTACCCCTTTTTGAGATGTAACTCTAGTTATTAACCTTCCTAGACCCCTGAGTTCGTGAGCGCACACTCGGTGGTTTAGGAGGAAGCAGTACTCCACAAATGTGTCTTGTAGTTTTCTGTCTCCTGTCAGTTCTATTCTCTTCACTTTGAATGTTCTTTCCCTTCTCTCTATTTCACAAATTCCTACCCCTCCTTCAAGATCTAACTCTAAGTCATTTTTATAAAGTCTTCCCTGGACAGTTTGGAGCAAACATGGTGCTCTTTCCAGATTCAGAACTTCTGTTAAATGTGTTGTTTCATTTAAATTGTTCTTCATCTTTCATATATTCTTTTTTTTTTCTTTATTTCCTAACTAGATTATAAGTCCCTTGTGCACTGAAACCACTTAGTCATACTTAATTTTATCTCTGCTGTGTTCTCATCATGCCTTATGTATCCAGAACTCCAAAGGAATATATTGACTAATCACATGACTTTTCCTTTCAGGATAATTGGCAAAATCTCATGATTTAAGATTTCTATAAATATGACCACTAAAATATACCAATGATTCAGAAACAGATTGTTCAAGTTTGGTTCAAATATGTTTTCTAATTTATACATTTGAAAGACAGAATATATGCATAAAGATCCTTAGAAATAGCATTTTAAGTTTAATACAGGCATACATTGCTAAAATAAAATTAGTATGTTTCTGAAGTTAACGTGTTTTAGAAACTACAGAAATAGTAAGTTTTCTTAAGCATTTGGTAAAATAAAAATCACTAATTTGTGTTTTATAAATTGTATTTTGTATTTTGAAACTGCTTGAAGTACAAGATCACGTGTAGTTGTAATACAGACCATTTGCTAGCAAAACACAAACTTTCTCAAGTTACCCTATATCCAAGATGGAAATACCACTTATTAATCAAATGTAAGCTTGGTCCAGAGACATTTTAATGGTTGTTAAACCTTATATTTTAGTTTTTCTGTTTTAACAGATCAAATAATTTATTTTTTCTTTTAAACAGGTTGAATCAAGGGATTCTTTGAATAGTATAGCCCTGAAATTTGATACAACACCCAACGAACTTGTTCAATTAAATAAGTTATTCTCCCGAGCAGTTGTTACTGGACAGGTATCTTTTTTTAATACATTTGTGTTTAGAAGCATTAAATAGCAAGATAGAAAGTATCCATTGCAGTATAGTTAATAATATAGAATATTTAAGAAGAATATTTTTATGCATGCTTTGAACACTCTTACTGGCTCCTGAAGAGAAAATTAACTGTCACTTATATCCATATGGATTTTTCTTAATGTATTTTGAAAATCATTGTGAATTGTCTTTTCAAATGTTGTTTTAAAATATTCAAAGCAGTACATGTACATGATGAAAAATACAAACATTTTTAAAGGTAAGTTATCATATCCCAGACTTCCAGTTTTCTTTATCCAAAAGCAACCAGGATTCCAGTCTGTACCCCCTTCCAGAAATATTCTAGCCTTTTTTAAAATTTTTAATTTAACTTTGATCCTTGGGAAAGTCTTCTGTTTAAGAACAGCTTTATTTCAGACTTTCTCCCATTGTAGTGTTGTGCTGTGTTAATATAGTTTAACTAGATACAGTGAGTTTTAAACTGTTTCCACTTTTTTGCTATTGTAGACATTGCTATAGGGAACATTCTTGTACACATCTCTTTTCCTTTATATGCAGTATTTCTATTAAGTCACAGAAGTGAAATTGCTGAGTTAAAGGATGTGTGTATTTTAGTTTTTGCTAGCTATTTCCAAATTGCCCTTTATGAGGAACATCCGTAATATATGAGCATGATGTTTTGCTCACTCTACCCCTATTATATATTATCAAGCTTGTCTAAACTGAATTTAATATCTTTTTTTTTCACTTTGTTAGAATTATGGTAATAAATACTCTTTTAATGCAAAAATTTTTATTGTTTCTATTTATTGCTGAAGATCATTAATAGTACATGCTTATAGAGCACCACCTGATTATTATTTCAGTTTGACTGAATTTTTGTGTGAATGTTTTCTTGCAGGTTTTGTATGTTCCTGATCCTGAATACATCTCCAGTGTTGACAGCTCTCCATCCTTAAGTCCTGTAAGTCCTCTGTCACCAACATCGTCTGAAGCTGAAATTGACAAGACCACTGTAAGTGTCCCTACTTTTCAAAGATAGCTATGAAGAAATCTCACTGGGTACATATATATCATCATGATTTTTTCAATACTACTTTGATTATGGTTAGAACAATATTTTACCCCTCTATTTTGTTACTTAAATTTGTAAAGCCCAGTTTTTAAAGTGAAACATTCATATTAAACCAGATAGCTTAAATTGACTTACTGTTGGTCATACTGGTCCAGAGATACTCATCAACTCTCTCTTATAAATACTGTAAAATAATTTAACCACATGGGAGTATCATGGTAAGTCCATGTTCAATTTGGTTTTTATTTCAGTTTCTGTGAATATTTATTTAATACATGGAACTCTTGAGTTCGTTTTGACACACTGCCTTTTTAAAAAGAATTATCTTCTTAGCCATTCTTCCAAATATTGATTCTGAATGATTAATAGTGAATTAATTTATCTAGCATTTTTAAGGAATGTTCTATATAAGTTGCATTTTACAAATGAATTTTAAGGAATCAAAATTTATTAGGTATTTTTTATGACAATCTCTCTGAAAGGAATTACATTATTTATGCCTTTTATGTAAATTAACACTAATCATAATTTCCATTTTCATAATGACCTAATGATTATTGTTGCATGTAAAAGGCTATTCCTCCATTAAAAGGCTGGACTCCTGTGGGGGATTCTTCTGCTGACTTTAGGAGGCATCCTTTTCTTTTGAGTGCAAACTAGAAAGTTTGCACTCAAAATTTAGAGTACTAAATGGCACACTGGCAACAAAAGACAAATGATTAATGTTAATATGTCTACAATTTTAGGCATTATTAGTTTCTAAGTTCTATTATTAGGCTATTTCTACTTCTTTCATGGACTAATGTACATGAAATTATTGGTAACAGGTTTTCTCCTTACCCAGGGACTTTTTTCTGTGTGTTTGTATGTGTGTATGTGTGAAAGAGAGAAGTTGGGTCTTCTTCAAATGTTTATTTGTTGGTTATTATTTTATTTGTATAAATATAACACTATATTTTAGAATTCAGTCATGTGAAAGGAATATATTACATTTATCGTCATCATTGATGAGAATAGAAGTCAGGTTCTAATGATAGGTATTATTGGACCAAATGATGCAAGAACACCTTTTTGAACATGACCATATCATTTTCCTGGGACTTAGGAAGAGATGCACTGATAAGAGGCAGTGATAGAGAAGAGCTATGTAGCCTTAGGGTAATTTACCTTGTGTTTCAAACCCTAAAACAGAACTGTGAAAAGCTAGACTGTAGTACCTTGTCTGACTAGAAATATGTGGGGCCCTTCTCTGTCCTTCAGCTTTAACCTAAATCTGCCTACCACCTGGCTCTATTTAAAGACAAAGGGTCAAAGAGAAAAGAGTGCTGAAGCTCAAGGGAGCAAGGAAGCCAGGCTTCCTCCTCTGTGAAAATGCTCTCCTTCGCATTTGCCATGTTGGTGAAAGAGAAGGAGAGAATAATAAAGTCATATGAATGACCTTTTGATCTGTAGTGACTCAGCTGCTGTCAAAGCCCAAGAAGCATCCTCTAATATGACCAGCAATATGAATAAATTCTTTCTACGAGATGGATTCAGGAAAGAGTTAGAGTTCTTGAAATTCCCTTTACCTCAATGATAGTAATCACCTGCTATCTGATTATGGGCAATTGTTAGCAATAATTTCTTTTGAACAGTTGTTTTATGAACTGTAATTTTATTTTTTTACCTAGAAATATATTCATTCCTAGACTCAAAGATAGTCCTACATAACTTTATACATATCTCAAGTTCTTATGTCTCTGTATTATAATTATTCTATATGTATAATCTCCCATTCTATATGTATATATTATTGTTATGTTTTTCCCAGAAATTAACAGTTTTTATTTCTAATAATGACTGATAGGTTTCCTGAATGTTCAACTTTGCAGTGGCTTACCTATGAGGCCAAAATGTTATGTTCCTGGCTTTGTTAGCATAAGAACTTCGGTGCTTTTTTGAATAATTTATTTCACAGAAAAATAATTGTCTTTGAGAATTTCCTGGGTCAAACAGTTTATTCTCTTTTTTTCTTTACATATTAATGAAGAAACACATAAGGAGGTAGAACCAAAGTAAGATGAAATAAATGATAAGTAATGAAAATTTAGTATGTCAGGTAAATAAATTTCTAAGCACTTTTAAAGTTTTATCATTTATTCCTAACCTCAAACTTAAGAATTAAGCACTTGGCCTGGCTGTCTTTGTTTTCTCTTCCAGATCCAGCCTTAACCTTCTTATTCTCCTTTGGGTGGTAGGTTTCATCAGTGGCCTCCCTTGACCTTTTGCTTCTTTTGGTTTTGGTCTTTGAAGAGCATTGGTGGAAGATAAAAGGGAAAGGGGGAAGATGCATATTTATTCTCCAGCTCCCTACCTACAAGCTCATTCCAGAGTGGCTTCATTCTTAACATGTCATCTCTTGTGAGCCACAGATCCCTCTCTATCACCAGGATTAGGTATCTGTTTCTCCCCTCTTATGTCTTTAGGCCTATGGTAATAATGAAGCCCGTTGTTTTTTACCCTAGATTTTTTTATACACTGCATACTTTCATAAATAGTTGCATTATTAAACTCTCTTAAAAATCACTCAAATTGATGTATCATCTATTTTTTCCAGAACCTGACCCAATGTAGTATTTATTTCACAGGTGAGAGATTAAGTAGTTTGTGTTTGAATAGCTATTAGCCAAGTTATGATTCCAACCCAGGAAGGCTGGGTATAGAGTCTATAGTCCTTATTATCATTTTATAGCTGGAAATTGATGACTTAGAAACTAATATTGTCCAATAAATAATTGGGCCCAAAGAGAGAAATAGTATTTAATCATTATACATGAGTGTACTAATAGCTGCCACTTTGTACTATCATCTTTGTAAGATTCTTTAAATCAAACATCCTCTTATAAACATAGAATCTTTTGTTTTTTTTTACCTCCTTTTGTTTTTCCTCTGCACTGTAAATTTACTCATTATGCTAATGCCATTTTAGGCTAAAACTAGCAGTGTGATATCACTACATTCAAGATGATATTCAGAGGAAAAATGTTTAAAACAAGTAATGTAGAAAAATGAAATGATTTCAAATAGTCTTTATTTTTGCTTAAACTAATGTACTCCACTGAAGGATGAGATATGCAGAAAGTTGTATTCTCTTTAATATCAGAGTACTATAACAATTGGATTTGATACACAGAGGTCAGAAAATACAGTTTAAAAATATTGTTAAAAATTCTATGAAAGGTCTAGAATACTTAGAGAAGGAAAATATATAAGGTAGCAACAGGGCAATAGGCACACCAAAAGCTTTAAGCATCAGCTGTGATTATACTCTTACTGTTAATACTTTAAAAGAGCTCACCGTGCACTTATTTTATCAATGAGGAAACTAAGGCTTAGAGAGGAGAATGAGTGCTTTAAACAAGGTCACATGGTAAATTAGGGATACAGGTGGGATCGAAACTCTGAGAGTCTACGTCCAGATTTTGTGTTGTGTTCTTAACTACTTTTTGAACTGCCTACTTAATGAAATTGTGAAGACTAGCAGTATAGACAATCTGTGACTGAAACACATGAACTAAAATTGTATACCTGAAAACAGACATTAATTAAAGTAATAGCAGATGTGTAAGAAGTAAAAAAAAATTTGGTTAGAAATATCAAGATAGTTTGAAGAGGTTAAATACTGCATATGCTTCAAGAAATGTTCTCACACAGTCCACCCTTAAACTAGTCACAAACATACCTCTGTCCCTTCTCTCTCTCCTTCCTTCCTTATTTCCCCCACTTTTCCTCTTTCTCTATATATGTATATATTACCTATTTAAACTTAAAATAAATTTAAAATCACTAAAATATATAATATGTATACTTACCTGTTATATGCAATGAATATATAAATTATAATTTCAACTTTCATGTGTTTAAATCTAAATTTTAATTTATAAATATATGTACTTTATTATATAATCTATAAGCTTATAGATTATGTAACAATTAAATAACTACAAATATATATAAAAAACAAATTCTATAGTATATATCATTTATATATTATATAATTTAGCTATAATAGAAAATTAAATAACTATAAATATCATATATATAAATAAATTCTATAGTATATATCATTTATATATTATATAATTTTGATTTGGTGCTTTTAAACCTAATTTAAATATAAACAATTTATTAGGAAATTATAATTTTTTAATATGTGCTTTTTTATCAGACCTTGGTCTTATATTCTGTATACAAAATTTTATAGTTAATTTGTGAAAAAGGAGAACTTTATAGTAGGACTTTGTACTTATGTAGATTTTAGGAAAGCGATTCTTTATGTAAATTCCTGTATTTGTAACACTACAAATAAGAAATGGTTAAACTCTCAGGGTGAGAGTGTTCTTCTAGACTCTGAATAGAAGTATCATTCCCATAATTATAACTTAAAAATTAATTCTGCTTTGCTTTTTAACCTGGTTCCTGGAAACTTCAGAGCCATATCCAAAGCCCCAAATATAACTCTTAAAGTTGCACTTTACTTTCTCATCACTATGATATTTTTATTTTTTAATTTATCTTACTTTATTCTGTGTGTTGACTTTAAGACCCTCAAATTCCTGGTCTCAAGTGGAATTTAATTAAATTCTGAGAGAGGTGGTTAAGCATAATAATTTACAAGTAGTAAATGGTACACATCATGTCTGTTGGACTAAATGAAGAAACATAATTTCATTGCTTTAAAAGTAAATATTTTCTTTAAATTTCATATTATGTATGTTGTGTGAAATAAATACCAATGTCGTTATTCTATGCCTGCATGTTTTTTTCCTCTTCAAACTTCTATGCCTTTCCTATATGTTACCTGAGAACATTTCTACATATTTTCAATTTCAAAGGGGCAAGAGCTCAGCAAAGCCAAGGCAAGATGGGAAATGAAGAGTTTGGAGTTGCTAATTCGGTTATGGTAATAATTTACAGTGATAATATACAAATCATATTGTATAACATTTAATCATACTGTATAAAAACAATGAACATACATAAATCTTTTGGGGTCATTTGTCTTAGCATTGCTTTGCTTTTGCATGTTTGAACATTTGGGGCAATAATTGAGACTCTACAGATGGATGTTTATACTGTATTTTTAAGGCCCTTTCCATTCCTATTGGCTAAAACAAAAGTGAACAAAAGTACTTTAGAAAGTTCTCAAATGAGCTTCAAAAATCACTACATTAAGAATCAGAATCTATAAATACCAGTCAAAACCAGCTACACAGAAATACTGACACTTTGGATAATGTAATATATGTAAATTATAATGAGGTCTGATTATGATTCCTCTGAACAACTTTGATCTTTTTTAAAATAGATGTACTCTTTTGTGCTATACTCTGAGCATTTGCTGAGATAATCTCATATATTCTTTTTAATAGGATTATGACAAACTGGGATTGCTATAGATGCTCAGTTGTAGAATTAGAGACTTTGAGGGAACCTCAGAGGTCATGTTGTTCAATGGGGTATATCTTCATTAAGGAAAGCATTTGATAGTTTTTGTGAATAATATGGTTACATAGTAGATAATGTTGTCAACTGGATTTAGAGGTAACTGAACAGTCATAAACACAATAAGTTGATGGCTTTGTGCCAACTTGTAGGGACCTCCCAGTGGCTCTGCATTGGCTGTTTTCCCCTCCACACATTTATCAATTGTTTAGAAAAATATTTGAAAGGGAAGGTATATAGTATTGCTATAGTTAAGCCTGCTAACTCATGTGTTGGCGACGTGGGTTTGAATCTTAGCTTTATCTTATTCAATGGGGAAGTTACTGGACTTAGCTAAGCATAAGTTTCCTCCAAAAATTAAAGTAACCCAGTATGAGTGATCTTAAAATTGAAGTCCATATAACACACTTAAACATAACAAGTATTTATAAATATCCATTAATGTTATTGCTATCCCCTTTTAAGTTATCTGTGCTGAATTAATTTATATATGTTAAGAAAAAAAACATATATATGTTATATATGTTATGACTGCCAGAGAGAACAGAATGAGTATAATATTAATTTGCATCAAAGAAGAATAAAATTGAAGAGAACTTTTAATTGGTATTAGTGATTGAACAGTGTCATGCAACTATTAAACTCTAACTCCATTTTAGGTTTATTAAAAATATAATCATGTATTAAATATAGTTGTTTTGCAATATTCTGCCATCGTCTGTCCTTCCTTCAAAAAACATCTGTTGAGTATCTGCCCACATGCTTGGGATTCAACCCTGCATTTTAAGAAGGGTATATGAAATTTAGAAAGGAAGTCTAAAAATTCTGTCCTCATATAGTTTTAAGGAATCAGATCCATTTATTAGAGTAGAAAAAGTTACGTTAAAGTTTGATAGCTTTTTACAAGTATCTCAGTCTATGAGGTTGAAAATGAAGCAGTCTTACTATTTTGAAAAGTGAAAGCAGAGCTATTAGGTATTAGTTACAAAGTGAAAGATTTTAGCTTATAGCTCTAAAGAACCTTTTTACTATGAAAACCATTCTGCAAGGCACTACTGCATTTACTCAGGTAGGGAATGCCTCTGTGGAAGTATTTAAAACAAAGATTAAATATCTGTCTAGCTTTCCTTCACTGAACAGAATGTTGAACTTTGCAGGGAA
Organism: Manis javanica; assembly: GCF_040802235.1. Classification (NCBI taxonomy): domain Eukaryota; kingdom Metazoa; phylum Chordata; class Mammalia; order Pholidota; family Manidae; genus Manis; species Manis javanica. The sequence continues at coordinate 190,234,007 of NC_133157.1, forward strand.
CTGAGTTCTAAAGGGTTTAAGAACTTGAAATCTAACTTTTTAAAAATTAAGAATATAAGTAGTAAACTATAGAGTAGTACCAGGCATACCTGTGACTGTCACCAATAGACCTGCCAGGTATTTTCTTAATCACTTTAGAGCTGTAGGTACCACAAAATTTCATTTATGGCCATCTGTTTCAAAATTATAATTATCAGAGTTACCACTAGGTTTTGTTAATTAATGTATTAATGAAGAAGCATATGTATGAATATATATATAAACTATATCCAACTTTTACAAAATATTTTGATATTTGTGTTTCAATATAATTGCTTTCTTTATAATTCTATATTTTAAGTATTCAAGGACAAGGAGGTCCATGGGCTTCACTGTGAGGATGGTCCATGTCACCAAAAAAGTTAATCTGTGATCTGACACTAATCAACACTTCATAGAATGGTCTTGATAAACTTTTGAAGCTTGAGATTTTAAAGGGCTCTTCCAGTGAATGGATTTTGCTGAATTCCTAGATATTACAGACTGCATTTCACCCTTTCTCTGCTCCCAATGCCTGACAGATTTATTAAGTAAAATATATGTGGGATATAAATCACTTATCAAGACCAGTGGTTTTTTTCAGGAGCATCTGAGAGAGAGTGTGTGTGTATGTGTGTGGTGTGGGTACAGAAGTAGTTTTCAAAATTCTCTAGATGATTCATACAGACATTGAATTCTGTATGTTTAGGCTGTGTTAAAGCTCTTTACTGAACTGAAAATGGTATCATTCTTTCCTGTTTATTTTTTTAACATAAGAATATTTTGTGCTGATTTCCAGAATGTAATGAGAAGGAAGAAAACTTAAGGGGAAAGCTATTCATTTGGCTTTGAATGTGCTTATTTTTATTTATTCTCTGAAGTGCCTTTGTTTATTTATTTATTTTAAAGAGTCCTGATGTAGTCCACCCAAAAGAAGCAACTCTTTCAACTACTTTTACTGGTATTCGACCTGCACGAGTTGTATCTTCAACTTCTGAAGAGGAAGAAGCATTTACTGAGAAATTTCTTAAAATTAATTGCAAATATATTACCGATGGCAAGGTAATGAGTAACATTTTAGGAAAAAACGTTTAATCATGCTCTATTTATTACTAAAATATCAGTTTCGCATATAGATTTTAAATCATCAACTTCAACAAACGCTTGAGTATTTTTTAAAAAGTTTTAGAACTAATTTGGGTTAGTGTGGACCTTGTTCATTAACTAACTTACAATCTGTATCTGTTGAGCTGATCACTAGATTGTAAATGAACAAGGCAATGGGATATAAATTAATTTACTGCACTAAGGTATTTAAAATAACTAATTTGCTGTTGGTAGAATGTTGGTAAAAGCTGATAAAAAGTGACCATTACTAGGAATTGTTTGGAGTGCTAAGTATTGCAAACTTAATATAACACACAAACAGGAAGACAGGAAGATAACCACTGTTTACTGAGTACCTACTATATGCCAGAAACTATATAAAGTGTTTTAATTATTTTATCAACTCAATAAGCCTGTGAAGTAGGCAATTCTATTCCTTCTTCACAGGAAGAAAAAATTTTCAGAAAAGGTTAATAAGTACGTTTCTTGATCACAGCCAGAATTCAAACCCAGTTTGAATTTATGTTTTATCTACCATACCTTACTGCTTTTCTAAGGAAAGAACGTTAGCCTGCAAAGGGAATATAGTAAAATAATAATTGGAAAAAAAAAAACAGGTATTGCTTAGAAAGTAGCTATAGCGTGATACACCCTTTAGTGGTCACACATGACCAATACTTTACAGTCATAATTCATAAATTATGAGCATTTGAAATACGGGAGGTGTCTGATGCTACAGATTTCCTCCATGTACTGTTTTAATGGCATTCACAATCTTGATAGGTTGTATTTTAATTTTCATTCAATTCAAAATACTTTCTTTTTATTGCTTCCTTGTCCTGTGAAATATTTAGGAGTGTTTTAGTTAGTTTCCAAGTAATTGGAGATTTTCTATATATCTTTCTGTTATTGATCTCTAATGTTATTCCATGTGATTGGATAACAATCTAATAGTTAAAGGCTTAATTTATTAGGACTTGTTTATGGTCCAGAATGTGGTATATCTTGATAAATGTTGTGTGTGCACTTGAAAAGAATGTGTGTTCTGCTGCTGTTGGGAGGAATATTCTGTCAGTTAAGTTAAATTGAGTGATAAGAGTTGTTCTTCTGTACCTGTACTGATTTTCTATTCTATCAATTACTGACAGAAGAATGTTGAAATGAACACCTTACTATAACTGTGAATTTCTCTCTTCTTTCAGTTCTATCAGTTTTTGTTTCGTGTATTTGGAAACTCTGCTGTTGTAAAAACATTTAGAATTCTTAAATTGTTTTTGTGAATTGACTTGTTTCATCATGAAGGACCCTTTTTGTTCTTGAATAATATTCTTTGCTATGAAATCTACTTTGATGGATATTAATATAGTTATTTCAGCTTCCTTTTGATTAGTGTTAATATGTTTTTTATTATTATTTTAACCTGTGTCTTTAAAGTGGGTTTCCATAGTTTACATTAGAATTCATTCTTTGTGTTGTACATTCTGTGGGCTTTGACAAGCTTATAATGACATGTATCCACCATATATACTATCATATATAGTTTCATTGCCCTAAAAGTCCTCTGTGCTCTGCCCATTCATAGTCCCTCCCCCTAAATTCCTGAAAACTACTGATCTTTTTTACTTTGATTTGCCTTTTCAGAGTATCATATAGTAAGAATTATACAGTTATGATTATATAATTATGTTCAGATTGGCTTCTTTCACTTGGCAGTATGCATTTAAGAATCCTCCATTTCTTTCACTGCTTGACAGCTCACTTCTTTTTATTGCTGAATAATATTCAACTGTGTGGTTGTACCACACTTCATCCATTCACCTACTGAAGGACAACCTGGTTGCTTCCAAGTTAGGGCACTTATGAGTACATCTGCTATAAACATCCATATGCAGGTTTTGTGTAGATATAAGTTTTTACCTCATTTGGCTGAATATTAAGGAGTGCAGAGCACTAGTTTGTACGGCAAGGCTGTCTTTAGCTTCGTAAGAAGTTACCAAATTATCTTCCAAAGTGGCTGGATCATTTTGGATTCCTACCAGCATTCACTATGGTCAGTTTTAGATTTTAGCCTTGCTAATTTGTCTTTAGTGCTAACTCATTGTTTCAATTTTCATTTCTCTAATGACTTAAGATAATTAGCATCTTTTCATATGCTTATTTACTATCCATGCATCTTTAGCATTTTGTTTATTTTTGAAAGATATTTTCATGCATTATCAAATTATAGGCTGACAGGGTTTTCTTTATCTTTCAGAATGTTTAAGTTGTTCTTTCAGAACTGCACTGTTTTCTTGTTTGCTGTGCTTCTGATGACAGATCTTGTATAATTTTTATGTTTGGCATTCTGTACAAAATATATTTCTTTCTTTGGGTGCATTTAAGATGGTTTATCATTGTGATTTTAAGCAATTTGATTATGATGTGTGTCTTGGTGTATTTTTCATATTTATTTTGCTTGGGATTTATTCATCTTCCTGGATCTGCAGGTTAATAGTTTCATCAAATTTGGAAAACTGCCTGCCATATATCGTTAAATATTTTTTTCTCTCCCATCCTCTCTTGAGAATTCCAGCTATGCATATTTTGGGTTGCTCAACACTGTCTCATAGCTTGTGGATGCTTTTTCTATATCTCTAGGAATTTTTTTCTCTTTTTTTTACAATTTCCAACTGCATGAGTTTACCTGCTCTTTTTTTTTTTAAATTTTTCATTAAGGTATTATTGATATACACTCTTATAAAGATTTCACATGAAAAAACAATGTGGTTACTACATTTACCCATATTATCAAGTCCCCACCCATACCCCAATGCAGTCACTGTCCATCAATGTAGTAAGATGCCACAGATTTACTATTTGCCTTCTCTGTGCTACACTGTTTTCCCTTTGATGCCCCACACCATATGTACTAAACATAATACCCCTCAATCCCCTTTTCCCTCCACACCCGCCCTCCCACACCCCTCCCCTTTGGTAACCACTAATTACTTCTTGGAGTCTGAGTCTGCTGCTACTTTGTTCCTTCAGTTTTGCTTTGTTTTTATACTCCACAAATGAGTGAAATCATTTGCCACTTGTCTTTCTCCACCAGGTTTATTTCACTGAGCATAATATCCTCCAGCTCCATCCATGTTGTTGCAAATGGTAGGATTTGTTTCTTTCTTATGACTGAATAGTAGTCCATTGTGTATATGTAGCATATCTTTATCCATTCATCTACTGATGGACACTTAGATTGCTTCCATATCTTGGCTATTGTATAAAGTGCTGCGATCAACATAGGCATGCATATGTCTTTTTGAATCTGAGAAGTTGTATTCTTTGCATGAATTCCAAGGAGTGGGATTCCCAGGTCAAATAGTATTTCTATTTTTAGTTTTTTTGAGGAACCTCCATATTGCTTTCCACAATGCTTGAACTAGTTTACATTCTCACCAGCAGTGTAGGAGGGTTCCCCTTTCTCCGCATCCTCACCACCATTTGTTGTTCTTAGTCTTTTCGATGCTGGCCATTCTTACTGGTATGAGATGATATCTCATTGTTGTTTTAATTTGCATTTCCCTGATGAGTAGTGATGTGGAGCATCTTTTCATATTTCTGTTGGCCATCTGAATTTCTTCTTTGGAGAACTGCCTGTTCAGCTCCTCTGCCCATTTTTTAATCGGGTTATTTGCTTTTTGTGTGTTGAGGCTTGTGAGTTCTTTATATATTTTGGATGTTAACCCCTTGTCGGATATGTCATTTACAAATATATTGTCCCATACCATAGGATGCCTTTTTTTTCTGTTGATGTCCTTTGCCATACAGAAACTTTTTAGTTTGATGTAGGCCCATGTGTTCATTTTTGCTTTTCTTTCCCTTGCTCGAGGAGATGCATTCAGGAAGAAGTTTCTCATGCTTATATTTGGGAGATGTTTGCCTATGTTGTCTTCTAAGAGTTTTATGGTTTCATGACTTACATTCAGGTCTTTGATCCATTTTGAGTTTACATATGTATATGGGGTTAAACAGTAATTCAGTTTAATTCTCTTGCATGGAGCTGTCCAGTTTTGTCAACACCAGCTGTTGAAGAGGCTGTCATTTCCCCATTGTATGTCCATGGCTCCATTATCATATATTAATTGACCATAAACAGTTGGGTTTATATCAGGGCTCTCTAGTCTGTTCCATTGGTTTATGGGTCTGTTCTTGTGCCAGTACCAAATTGTCTTGATTACTATGGCTTTGTAGTAGAACTTGAAGTTGGGGAGCATAATCCCCCCAGCTTTATTCTTCCTTCTCAGGATTGATTTGGGTATTCAGAGTCTTTTGTGGTTCCATATGAATTTTAGAACTATTTGCACTAGTTTGTTGAAGAATGCTGTTGGTATTTTGATAGAGTTTGCGTTGAATCTGTAGATTGCTTTAGGCATTATGGCCATTTTGACAATATTAATTCTTCCTACCCATGATCATGGGATGTGTTTCCATTTATTGATATCTTCTTTAATTTCTCTCAAGTGTCTTGTAGTTTTCAGAGTATAGATCTTTCACTTCCTTGGTTAGGTTTATTTCTAGGTATTTTATTCTTTTTGATGCAGTTGTGAATGGAATTGTTTTCCTGATTTCTCTCTCTGCTAGTTCATTGTTAGTGTATAGGAATGCCATAGATCTCTGCTTATTAATTTTAGATCCTGTACCTTTGCTGAATTCAGATATTAGATCTAGTAATTTTGGAGTGGATTCCTTAGGGTTTTTTATGTACAATATCATGTCATCTGCAAACAGGGATAGTTTAACTTCTTCCTTGCCAATCTGGATGCCTTGTATTTTTTTGTGTTGTCTGATTGCCATGGCTCGCACGTCCAGTATTATGTTGAGTAGAAGTGGGAAGAGTGGGCATCCTTGTCTTGTTCCCATTCTTAAAGGAAAAGCTTTCAGCTTCTCGCTGTTAAGTATAATGTTGACTGTGGGTTTGTCATATATGGTCTTTATTATGTTGAGGTACTTGCCTTCTATACCCATTTTGTTGAGAGTTTTTATCATTAATGGATGTTGAATTTTGTCAAATGCTTTTTCAACATCTGTGGAGATAACATTGTGGTTTTTGTCCTTCTTTTTGTTGATGTGGTAGATGATGTTGATGGATTTTCGAATGTTGTACCATCCTTGCATCCCTGGAATAAATCCTACTTGCTCATGATGGATGATCTTTTTGATGTATTTTTGATTGCTAACATTTTGTTGAGTATTTTTACATCTATGTGCATCAAGGATATTGGTCTGTAATTTTCTTTTTTTTTTGTGGTGTCTTTGCCTGGTTTTGGTATTAGAGTGATGCTGGCCTCATAGAATGAGTTTTAAAGTATTCCCTCTTCTTCTACTCTTTGGAAAACTTTGAGAATGGGTATTAGGTCATCACTAAATGTTTGATAAAATTCAGCCATGAAGCCATCTGGTACAGGGCCTTTGATCTTAGGTACTTTTTTGATTACCAGTTTAATTTCATTGCTGATAATAGGTCTGTTCAGATTTTGTTTCTTTCTGGGTCAGCCTTGGAAGGTTGTATTTTACTAGAAAGTTATCCGTTTTTTATGTTATCCGGTTTGTTGGAATATAATTTTTCATAGTATTCTCTAATAATTCTTTGTATTTCTGTGGTGTGTATGGTGATTTTTCCTTTCTCATGTCTGATTCTCTTTGTGTGAATAGACTCTCTTTTTTTCTTGATAAGTCTGGCTAGGTGTTTTAACTATTTTGTTTATTTTCTCGAAGAACCATCTCCTGCTTTCATTGATTCTGTCTATTGTTTTATTCTTCTCAATTTTATATATTTCCGCTCTAATCTTTATTATGTCCCTCCTTCTGCTGACTTTGGGCCTCATTTGTTTTTCTTTTTCTAGTTACATTAATTGGGAGTTTAGACTGCTGATATGGGATTTTTCTTCTTTCCTGAGGTAGGCCTGTACTGCAATATACTGTCCTCTTAGCCTGGCCTTCACTGCATCCCACAGATTTTGCAGTGTTGAATTATTGTTGTCATTTGTCTTCATATATTGCTTGATCTCTGTTTTTATTTTGTCATTGATCCATTGGTTATTTAGGAGCATGTTGTGAAGCCTCCACGTGTTTGTGGGATTTTTCATTTTCTTTGTGCAATTTATTTCTAGTTTCATACATTTGTGAGAAACTGGTTGGTACAATCTATCTTTTTTAATTTACTGAGGCTCTTTTTCTGGCCTACTATATGATCTATTCTTGAAAATGTTCCATGTGCACTTGAGAGGAATTTGTGTTCTGCTGCTTTTGGGTGTAGAGTTTTGTAGATGTCTGTTAGGTCCATCTGTTCTAATGTGTTGTTCAGTGCCTCTGTCTCCATACTTATTTTCTGTCTGGTTGATCTGTCCTTTGGAGGGAGTGGAGTGTTGAAGTCTCCTAGAATGAATGCATTGCATTCTATTTCCCCTTTTAATTCTGTTAGTATTTGTTTCACATATGTAGGTGCTCCTGTGTTGGGTGGATAGACATTTATAATGGTTATATCTTCTTGTAGGATTGACCCCTGTATCATTATAAAATGTCCTTGTCTCTTGTGACTTTCTTTGTTTTGAAGTCTACTTTGTCTGATACTAGTACTGCAACTCCACCTTTTTTCTCTCTATTGGTTGCATGAAATATCTTTTCCATCCCTTCACTTTTAGTCTGTATATATCTTTGGGTTTAAATTGAGTCTCTTCTAGGCAGCATATAGATGGGTCCTGGTTTTTTATCCATTCAGTGAGTCTGTGTCTTTTGATTGGTGCATTCTGTCCATTTACATTTAAGGGTGGTTATTGATAGGTCTGTACTTACTGCCACTGCAGGCTTTGGATTTGTGGTTATCAAAGGTTCAAGGTTAACTTCCTTACTATCTAAGAGTCTAACTTAACTCATTTAGTATGCTATTACAAATACAATCTAAAGGTTCTTTTTTTCTCTTTCTTTTTCTTCTTCCTCCTTTCTTCATATATTAGGTATCATATTCTGTACTCTTTGTCTTTCTGTTAATTGACTTTGGGGTTAGTTGATTTAATTTTTCATTTGCTTAGTAGTTAACTGTTCTTCTTTCTTTACTGTGGTTTTATTATCTCTGGTGACAGCTATTAAACATTAGGAGCACTTTCACTTATAAGAGTCCTTCCAAAACAGACTGTAGAGATGGTTTGTGGGAGGTAAATTCTTTTAGCTTTTGCTTATCTGGAAATTGTTTAATCCCTCCTTCAAATTTTAATGATAATCTTGCTGGATAAAGTATTCTTTGTTCCAGGCCCTTCTGCTTCATTACATTAAATATCATGCCTCTCCATTCTGGCTTGTAAGGTTCCTGCTGAGAAGTCTGATGATAGCCTGATGGACTTTCCTTTGTATGTGATCTTATTCCTCTCTCTTGCTGCTTTTAATAGTCTGTCCTTATCCTTGATGTTTGCCATTTTAATTACTATATGTCTTGGTGTTGTCTTCCTTGGGTCCCTTGTGTTGGGAGATCTGTGCACCTGCATGGCTCGAGAGACTATCTCCTACCCATATTGGGGAAGTTTTCAGCAACTACCTCCTCAAAGACACTTTCTATCCCTTTTTCTCTCTTCTTCTAATACCCCTATAATGTGAATATTGTACCGTTTGGTTTGGTTACACAGTTCTCTCGATATTCTTTCATTCTTAGAGATCCTTTTTTCTCTCTGTGCCTAAACTTCTTTGTATTCCTTGTCTCTAATTTCTATTTCATTCATCATCTCCTCCACTGTATCTTATCTGCTTTTAAAACTTTCCATTGTATGTTTCATTTCTGATACTGTGTTCCATAATGTTTGGATCTCTGACTGGAATTCATTCCTGAGTCTTGAATATTTTTCTGTACCTCCATGAGCATGTTAATGATTTTTATTTTGAAAATCCCTTTCAGTAAGATTCATGAGGTTGATGTCATTTGACTCTCTATCAGGAGTTGTATTCATAATTTTACTTTGAACCAGGTTCCTTTGGCATTTCATATTTGTATATGCCACCCTCTAGTTCCCAGGAGCTCTATGCTCTGGAGCTGCTCAGCCCCTGAAGCAATGTTAGGGGTCACAGGGGAGTGGTATTGGTGCCTGATGGGAGGAAAGAGCTGGTTCCTGCTTTCCAGCCGCTATGCCTGTCTCCACTGCCAGAACCAGTGGGCCAAGCACTCAGGCATAATCCTCTATGCTTTGTTTTTGTAGTTGCTGTAGACAGGTCTTCCTTGTGGCTGGCCTAATGCCAAGGTAAGGTTTGCTGGTTTGTGAACCAGGTGGGGCTGGAGGGAGAAAGGCACAGTAGACTGTGTATCACAGAGGGGGTTCTTGGAGTTGTGTAGCCAGCCAGGGAGCCTGGAGTGCCTGAAAATCATGAAAGTTCCCATCCTGCTGGGCAGAGTACACCTGGACAATTTTGTCTACCTCTCCTTTCTCCTGAGCAGTAAGCTCTGTGCAATCCTTTCCCCTTTAGCAGCCTTCATGGTGTTAGGATGTCTCTCAGACTGCCCACCTTTCTTTTGTCCCTGAGCAGCCATATATGGATCCCTGCTTTCTGCAAGTGGCTGGAATCTAGGTCTCTCCAGGAATTCTGCCTGTCTTAGCTTTTCAATCCCCTCATCATGAGAGTAACATGCAAGCACGTGAAATGTAGGTTTGTGCTCCCAGACCAGATCTCCAGAGTTAGGTATTCAGCAGTCCAGGGCCTCCCCTTCCTCCCTGCTCGGTTTCTCTTCCTCTCCCTGGTGAGCTGGGGTGGGGGAAGGGCTTGGTTCCCACCGGGCCACCGCTTTGGTACGTTACCCTGTTCTGTGAGGTTTATTCTTTTCTCCCCGTGTATGCAGTTTGGCGCAGTCCTCTTTCCTGTTACTCTTTCAGGATTATTTTTCTTATTTGTGTTTTCATACTATATGCAGTTTTAGGAGGAAGCCTCTGTCTCACCTCTCACACTGCCATCTTTAATCCTCTGCCCCTCTAGTAATTTTTAATTGGATATCAGATATGAATTTTATCTTACTGTGTGCTGGATATATTTGTATTTATGTTTTCATAGACTTTTTTTCTGTGATACGGTTGTTTCTTATAAACAGCTTGATCCTATTATGGCTTGTTTCTAAGTTTTTTTAGTCAGGAGCAAAGCAGTTTCAGTCTATAGCTAATTTTCTCCCTTCCTGAGAGAATACTCTTTTGAGTATTTTGAGGCCCTATAAATTACAAGGTTTTTTTGCTCTGGTTGGTGAGAACACAAATTATTCCTGACTCTCTGGACCTTAGGGATTGTTTCCTGTGCTGCTTTTGAGTGCTTCTTTTCTCATCCTTACCTAGTTGCCATATATACAGGTGGCAATCAGTACTCAGCTGGAAGCTTAAAAAGTATCCTCTATAGCTCACCAATACTTTGTCAGTGGGGAGTGCTCATTTCTCTTTCCTTTCTCTGCCTGCACCTGGAAACTGTCTTCACTCAATATGCTGAGGCATTTGTAGAGCTCATTTTATTTGTTTCTCCTTATTCAGGTATCATGCCCAGCATTCCAGTATCTGAAAACAGTTACTTCATATATTTGGTGTATGTGTATTTTAGTAGCTTTAGCAGAATTAGTTCTTGGCTAGAAGCAGAATTTCAGTTTTAAGTATTTGAATGAAAGTTTTATTTAAGGATCAAAGCAAAGGTAAAGTCATTGGCAAGATTAGGAACAGCCTGCAGCCTAGTGTTCTTAGAACATCATTTCTTGTTGGAGGCTCACTTTGTTTATTCTAATGCATGGAAGAAAGCTGGAAAAAATGCTTTCTCGTGCAAGTCATCTTTTCTTTTTTCTTTTGTACATTGATTGTAGTCAAGGTTATTTATATAGAAATTTTGGAAATTTATCAACAGTAATTATAATGGTTAAATTACTGTGTACTTGAGATTGAAAAAAAATTAGGAAAAGCTTTTTTCTCTGTTGGGATAGGTCCCCATAGTCTTTTATCTTTAATTATTTGGTGTGATACCCAATCAAGCAGGGCTTGTTTTTATTTTCTTTAATAGCTTCTGAAAAAAAGACAAAAAGAACTTGAAAGTAATGATTTGGTTTATTTTTAGAATTCTGTTTGGCTTTTCATTTTCACACTTACAGAATATAGTGGAATGGGAGTTTAAAAACATGAATTAAGGAATATTTGGCAAAAATTTGGCACTGAAGTTGGAGTGATTATACTCTATGACTCAAACATGGAAGGATTATAGTGAAAAGCAGAGTGCCTAGATTTTGAATCTTGGTTCTACCACGTATTACAGGCATACCTCAGACATATTGTGGGTTGGTTCCAGACCACCCACTGCAATAAAGTATCACAATAAAGCAAGTCAGATGAATTTTTTGGCTTCCCAGTGTATATAAAATTTATATTTATGCTACACTGTAGTCTAAGAATACTCTTCAATAGCATCATGTCTAAAAATAACAATATATGTACCTTAATAAAAAAATACTTTACTGCTAACAAATGCTAGTCATCATCTCATCATTCAGGGAGTCCTGATAACTGATCATAGATTACTAAATGCACTAAAATAATAATAATGAAAAAGTTTGAAATATTGTGAGATTTACCAAAATGTGACAGAGAGACATGAAGTGACCAGATGCTGTTGGAAAAATAGCACCAATAGACTTGCTTGTGATCAGGGTTGCCACAAACCTTTAATCTGTAAAAAATACTATATCTGCAAAGTGGAATAATAATTCCACAATAAAGTGGAATGTGATAAAATGAGGTTTTCCTATAGTTATCTATGTTGTTATTAGTTAGGACAAGTTTCCTAGCCCCTTTGAACCTTAATCTCTCCATCAGTGTACTCATAGCATGATTGTGAAGATCAGATGAACAATAATATATATAAAGTATGACACAGAGCATTAAATTAATATTAGATAAAAAGTGAGATCATATTTCTATGGACTTCAGTTTGTTCATATGTAAAATGGAAGGGTTAGACTACACATTTGTATAGCTATTTCTATAAATATTTAAAATTTCACAACTTTTCATGATTAAATTAAAAATGATTACTGTGTATCTTAGAAGTCCTCTAATATACCTAATTTTACAGATGAAGAAACTGAGGCCCAGAGGCTTTGCTTACCCAAAGTCACATAGCTAGGTAGAAACAGATTTTTTTTTTTAATGTTTAAAGGACATTATTCTACTTTCCTTTTATAATGGAATGAGTTATCAACACATGCATTGTATACATGAAACTATATTTGGTACTTGTGTTGAGGGAACAACACAGGCAGCACTAGCAGATTAATGTAAAATACTGCTGATGTCTTAACAGGACTTCACCATACCTTTTTACATTCCTGAAGTTATCTTACTGAGATAACTCAGTAATTTACTGAAGCTAAATGTTAATGCCTGATTTGTTTGGGGATGAATATGATATTTTTTTGTATTTTGCTTCTGCTAAAGAGAATTTACTGGGAAAACTTGGGTTTTATTAAAAATCTTCTCTTGAGAATGCTGGCTGAAGTGCGTGAATATACAGCTTTTATATAGAGCAGATGGCCTAACATTAGGAGAAAATTACTAAAAGAGCTAGAATATTTTTTGAAAATTTAAATTTTGAAGATTAAATGGTATTTTCTTTTCTCATCTTAGGGCACAGTCAGTGGTGTGCTGCTAGTTACACCAAATAATATAATGTTTGATCCACATAAAACTGACCCCTTGGTTCAAGAGAATGGCTGTGAGGAATATGGCATCATGTGTCCAATGGAAGAGGTGATGTCAGCTGCAATGTACACAGAAATTTTGGATAGCAAAATAAAGGAATCCTTACCCATGTAAGAGTGGTATTTATATTCCTTTGCAGTTTTATTGCATCTGGATAGTTATCCTGGTCTAATACTCTTAAATATTTTTTATTAGTTTTATTAAAGCTACTTTTCATTTTACCTATAATGAAATATATATCATATTGAAAAGATTATTCTTAATTCACCCATAATAGTTAGGAATTGTTTTAGATTTAGATTTATACATTTAGTCAGAGACTTGGATATTTAAAAGTAACCTATAGGGACTCATTTAATTCAGTGTTGGCCAGCCCTTTTTAATCAGGCACCACATTCAGAATTCTAAATTATTTCTATGACTAATTTAAGGTAATACTAATAATCTCGGGTAGCTTTCAAATTTTCCTTAGAAAAGTCTGAAGAGTTGGGTGTGTGGTTTAGAGAAGACCCACAGATTGCACAAATACAGATTTAATGGTGGAATATACAGGTCAGGGGATTGGTGTGATTGTGATAACAGGTGTGAGTCTGCAGATTAGCACAATCTTTGAAAGTAATGCGCTTGACTAAAGAAATGACCAGAGAGAAAAGGGAGGAGTGCAATAAAAAAAGATAAAAGGTAGGTATACAAGGAAAGGAAAGAGAAGTAGGAAATAAGAAAGTAATATATAACAGAGAAGAACACCCCTATTCCTCCATATATGACTGTCAACAGTTTAAAAACTGGCTTTACTTTAACTGATACTGAGGTGTATATCCCTGTTTTAGCCCACACAGATGAAAATGACTGTTTTAAAATTAAACCCTTATGGTACAGAACTAATTACAAAGAAGAAGAGCCAGTTATTTTTGTTTCTGAGGCAGACTACATGAGTTGTTAGGATACCTGTGATAGAATAAAATCCTTATTCAGAAAGTCTCCATTATACCTTCCACCCAATGGAAGGTAAATTCATCTTTAGAGGTACAGATCATTCCAAGAATATCTTCTATTGTTAGTTATCATCATCCAAAGTCCGTTTCAGCAGATAGGGATTATTGAGGTGGGTGGAGAGATAAGACAAAGGTGAAGGAGTGAAGGATAAGATTAAATAGAACAGAAACCAGATATATTATATGTATGTTATCAGTCATTGGTGAGATTCACCTTCTGTTACCCTGCTGCTCCATTTGTATTCTGATACTGTGGGATTCTCCTACGCCGAATGATCTGTAACTTATACAAGGATGCTATAGGGCTCCTCCTCTTGCAAATCACTGGTTTATCAGAATGTCACCTGGAAAGACCATGCCTTTGATCTGAATATTTCAAAAGAATGCTCCAAAAAGAAATATCTTTCAGTCTTGCCTTATAACTTGACCAAAAACAGTATTTGGCAACAAATCAGATACAGTAAGTGGTTTTGCAGAATAATGTCAAGTTTGGCAAAAATGACATATAAGATTTGATTGATTTTCTTCTGTCTTATAATGCTTGGGGAGTTGATTGCAAAGGTGTTCTGGAACTATATAAGTATCAGCATTACTGGCATAACTAAATATTTAGTATCTGAAGTTTTATAGCACTTAACTAAATATATATCCTGTTACACTGTTAACTTTATCTCTAACCTAAGGGTCTTGTTAAATGTACAGATAGTTTCTCAAAACTTGCGAAGTTTCAAGACCCTATGTATGCAGTTTGAGTGGCTCACCAGTAGATGACACTATATCTAATAGCACAAATTAAATGCTTGTGTTTCTTAAGGTGAATCAAATGCAAGAAAAGCAGAGGTATGACTTGTACTTCAGCTAATGTAATACTTTAAAAAAATGTATTTACCTATCTAGATTATAAAAATTATGCATAGGCATTATAGAAAATACGAAAAATAAAGTAAATAAGAGAATTACCCAGCTTCTAGAGGTAGCCAATTATTTTTGTGTCAGTTTACTTCCCAGTCTTTTCTATTCTCAAGCTTGCATAAATGTTAATACTTTTTCCACTAAGAACTCATCCAGTTTCCATTTACCACAAACTACTTTTAACCATCATTTTGAATTACTCATGTATACATGCCAAGATGTTTGTACTCTCCCCTTCCAGAACTAAAACTGTCTAATTTTTGGACATTAGTGTTTACATATCCTAAAGCTATTAAATGTGGATATATGAACCATTCTGCTCTCTAATATCTAAACACTTTAGCTGAACAAGTTTTCTTAGAATGGTTAAGAACTGTTGCCAGTAGCTGGAAGAATTCCTCTGAGTACTTTTGTCTCAGTCCTATTCCAGTTAGTTTTCAGCTTTGCATTTGAACCATATGTTTTAGTTTAATCTCTCTGTAAATGTAAATAAATGTGTGCACACATGTGTAATATCAATGTATTTTTACTTTGACATTTAAAATTTTAATCAAAATTTTATCTAAGCTTATATTCTATATTCCATCAATGAATAGATTTTAGTTCAGATTGTAACTTCACCCAAAGTTTACATCTTCAACTTCTTTTCAGGTAGATTCATTCAGGAAATGTTATATTGATGTTTCCCAGATCTTAAGCTGTTGATGTAAATACTTGACTTAATTATATGGCGTATATTAATCTAATTTTTTACATTCTTTCTGTTAAGAGATAGAGATATAATCTACATCTTCTTAGAAAAGCCTTTTTAGTGATACTAATGAAGTTTGGGGGAAAATGGAATTCTATAATTTAAAAGTCTAATAAGATTTAATTTTATTTATTGACAGAGAGATAGATCAGTTATCAGGAAGGGACTTCTGCCATTTAAAGAAAATGACAAGAAGTAATACTGATGAAATAGACTCAAGAACTAGAGATGCAGGTAATGACAGTGCCAGCACTGCTCCAAGGAGCACTGAGGAGTCTCTTTCTGAAGACGTGTTCACAGAATCAGAACTCTCTCCTATACGAGAGGAGCTTGTCTCTTCAGATGAGCTGCGACAAGATAAGTCATCTGATGCGTCATCAGAATCTGTGCAAACTGTCAGTCAGATTGGAGTAGAATGTTTGACAGTCATATCAGAGTCTAATAGTACTCCTGATCACTTAAGATCTGATTCTGGACATTCTGCAAATGAAGTTGGGACTCCTCTTAAAACTGATTTAAGTAATCTTGAAATGGCCACGAATGAAGGAGATCAGGCTACAGGTAATTTTCCAGAAATATCAGGCCCTAAAGAACAAAGCACAATTGTGAAAAGTAATGTAGACCAGGATTTTCTTCATGAGAATTCGCTACACCAAGAAGAGCGTGAAAAAGAAAGTATGCCGTGTGGGGAAGCAACAGATATTAAACAAAAGCAAACTGTCAAAGGAAAACAAGGAAAGGAGCAAAATCAGGACTCAGAGACAGAGGTAGAAGAGCTACGGAAACTTTGGAAAACCCATACTATGCAACAAACTAAGCAGCAAAGGGAAAATATTCAGCAGGTATCACAAAAAGAAATTAAGCATAAAATAGCAACTGCTGAGATAGAAGGTAAGTGTTAAAGAGTACATAAAGTTCGTTTGTCTTATTGCATACTGTCTCCCTCTTTCCTCACTGATTCAGAAGCTGCTCTTTGCTTTGAAGAAGAATCTAGTGGTCCTTGACTGATGGTGTTTCTCTGGGAACAAGTGTATGGTCTCTAGTTTCTACTGTCTTGTCTTTTCTTATCCCTTGGGGAATAATACACATAATGAGCATCTTTTCCACGACGTTTGAAGATTCCCAACTCACTGCATTCTATCTGTACACAACTTTTTTCTATAAGTGCATGCAAGCTCTGTAATACCATCAATTCCTTCATTTTTTTCTTTTACTTCTTAGTATGTTACCTCATTAAAATGTCTTTTTTCATTGCACAGATAATATCCTAGTTACAGTTTGTAATTGCCAAAGCTGTAATTCCATCTCTTTTTAAAAGTACAGTTAGAAATAAAAATATTTCTAAAATCCTTCCAAATATTAGAAGTTCCATCATTGTCTGATTAAATGTTTTCTTTTAAAAAGTAGCCCTAAGGATAAATTAAAAGACCACTTTATCTTTCAGTTTTGTTTTTTGATACTATTAGGAAAATTGTGGTAAAAGTCTTTTATTTGTATATACAGTGTTTCTACTTAATATATTATGCATTAAATAGTGTGCAGCTCAGAAATCTTAGCTAACATTTCCTTTATTCTTTTGGAATATTGATTCCATATTGATTTCCTTATGAACTTTTTATATAATATACACACCTTATATACTTTTTATAGAATTTGTGTAGGAAATCATATAATACTTGTCCTTTTGTATGTGGCTTATGTCTTTTAGCATAATATTTTCAGTTTTCTTCTATTTCAAAGCATATGTCAGAATTTCTTTCCTTTTTAAAGCTGAATAATATTCTATTATACATACCATTTCTCTTTATCTGTTTATTCAGTGATAGACATTTGGGTTATTTCCAGTTTGGCTGTTGTGAATAATGCCATTGTGAACATTGGTGTACAAATTTGACTCCTCCTTTCAGTTTTTCTGGATATATACCCCGAAGTGGATTTGCTGCATCCTATGGTAATTCTGTTTAATTTTTTGAGGAACCACTGAACTGTTTTCCACAATGGCTGCACCATTTTACATTCCCACCAGTGGTGTACAGGGTTTTGATTCAGTTTTTAAAATACTGAGTTTTCTTTGCATCATCTCATATCCTGATGACCTAGGTAGATGCTAAGGAATACATTTACTTGAAGCAAGTTCTATAAAAGATCAAATATTTCTTTTTTTGTAGTAATTTTTTCTTTCTTCAGAACTAATGAATGTTCATTAAAGAACATTTGACAAATATAGGAGTTTTCTAGAAAATTTATTAAAAAATACCTGGAATTCGTCATCAAAGATAATAATTTTTAACATTTGGCATATATATCTTTTATCTTTGGTTTGTATGTATATATATATCTATATATATATATACACACACATATATATACAATTTTGACATTTTTATGCATCTATAAATATATATTTTTATATAAAGTCAGGGTCATATATGTAGCATTTATCCTGCTTTTATTGCTTAAATTTTATGTCATGAACATTTTACCATGTCATAAAATAAGTTCTTTGAAAACAGGATTTTAATGGCCTAGTAATTTAACCATTTTCTATTGTTAAGATATTCAATTGTTATTAATTCATATTGTTAAGACATTTTCTTTGATGTTGTAAAGAATGCTGGTATGAATATATTGATACCTTTGCATCTAATGGTTGCTTTAGATTTTGAAATCTCTGAGAAAGATAAAATAAGGGGTTCTGTTTAATCCAATAATGTGTAAGGGTACTTTTTTTTTCTCACTGAATATGTATTTTACTGTGATACATTTTGATACACTAATCTGTTGTAGTTTTGCCACTCTTTTTTTTCTTTTGAGAGGGCATCTCTCATATTTATTGATCAAATGGTTGTTAACAACAATAAAATTCTGTATAGGGGGGTCAATGCTCAGTGCACAATCATTAATCCATCTCAAGCCTAATTCTCGTCAGTCTCCAATCTTCTGAAGCATAACGAACAAGTTCTTACATGGTGAATGAATTCTTACATAGTGAATAAGTTCTTACATGGTGCACAGTACAAGGGCATTCATCACAGAAACTTTCGGTTTTGATCATGCATTATGAATTATAAACAATCAGGTCAAATATGAATATTCGTTTGATTTTTATACTTGATTTATATGTGAATCCCACATTTCTCCCTTTATTATTATTATTATTTTTATTTTTAATAAAATGCTGAAGTGGTAGGTAGATGCAAGATAAAGGTAGAAAACATAGTTTAGTGTTGTAAGAGAGCAATTGTAGATGATCAGGTGTGTGCCTGTAGACTATGTGTTAATCCAAGCTAGACAAGGGCATTAAAACATCCACGGATGCAGAAGATTTCTCTCAAAACAGGGGGGGTGAGGTTCTAAGACTGACCACTGTTGGTCCCCAATTTCTCACCTGATGGCCCTCCTGCGACTGTGCCTGTCTTAGGTTGTTCCTCCCTTGAGGAATCTTACCCGACTCTGGCTAACCAGTCATCTTCCGGGGCCATACAGGGAGATGTAAAGTTGGTAAGTGAGAGAGAAGCCATTTTGTTTGAAAAGTTTAGCTTTTTACTTCTTTGCAGATTTATGCCCTGTGGCTTCTATGCCCAACACTTGTCTCGAGGTATCTTTACCACCTGGAGGAATTACGATGCTCGGTAAATTCAATATGAGGCACGAATTCTATTTAAGGGTTGTAATTAGGAAGGAAGAAGAAAAGCTATAGAGGTAGCATATGGAAGAAAACATGGGAGGATTATTTCTTTGACATATCTTCTTGTAGAGTACCTTAAGCATGTATAGGTTTTAAACTACTAACTAACTTGTGCACACATATTAACATAATAGGAATACGTTGACATAAATTAAGCAAATCTATAATTACCAGCCATCTCCAGTGAAGCCAAGAAAACCAGTTAGGCACCCTAGGCATTTGTGAGAATTTGTCTATGATATGATGGATACTGTCCAACTGTACTTGAACAGTCTGAGAGAAATCAGACAAATTAAAGCAACCCATTTCTGGGATCTGTTCACATCCCATATGTTCTTTTAACTGTAGATAGTCTATAGTCATAAGATTTTGGCGCGCTACAACTTGCACCCCTCCCAACTCCTGTTTGAGTACCAACAGTACAGATCCACTCAAATTCGTTGTCTCACTGTATGCACATGCCAACCTAGACATCTCCCTCGTCATTCCAGTGGCAAGTCCAGGAAACGGTGGGATGGACGCAGCCACAACCGCAGCATCGCCTGTATCCCTGTGGAGGCTTTTTGATGATCATCCCCCTGGCACAAGTCCTCCAGAGAGTGCTGATGCTGGAAGCTCCTCCTCATATCGTATCTTAGTTCATTTTCTGGGTAGCCAAGCTACTCCTTGATCTTCTGCATAAAAACAAACAGACCCTTTGCCCACACTTTGACATGCCCTCTATACCACTGTGTAGAACTCATTGGAGGTCAGCACACAGGAACTGCTTTTTTTTTTTTTTTATTAAGAGAAAGGAATATTATCAGAAAAGAGTACCTCCATAGCTGATTATCTGACACCCTTTAAGTGATCAAAATTAAGGATCTTTAAAGCATACGTTAATCTTTGATTTACCAATAGTTTTATCCTATCAAGGAGTAATCCCCTTTTCTTTCTTTCTTTCTTTCTTTTTTTTCCTTTTTTCTTTTTTTTTAATCTTTAATCTACACTTAGATGAAGAATACTATGTTTACTGTGCTCTCCCCTATACCAAGTCCCCCCTAAAAACCTCATTAGAGTCACTGTCCATCAGCATAGCAAAATGTTGTAGAATCACTACTTGTCCTCTCTGTGTTGTACAGCCCTCCCTCCCCTTTCTCCCTCCCCCCATGCATGCTAATCTTTATACCCCTTTTCTTCTCCCCCCCCCCCATCCCTCCCTGCCCACCCATCCTCCCCAGTTCCTTTCCCTTTGGTACCCGTTAGTCCATTTTTGGATTCTGTAATTCCGCTGCTGTTTTGTTCCTTCAGTTTTTCCTTTGTTCTTATACTCCTCAGATGAGTGAAACCATTTGGTATTTCTCTTTCTCCGCTTGGCTTATTTCACTGAGCATAATACTCTCCAGCTCCATCCATGTTGCTGCAAATGGTAGGATTTTCTCTCTTCTTATGGCTGAGTAGTATTCCATTGTGTATATGTACCATATCTTCTTTATCCATTCATCTACCGATGGACATTTAGGTTGCTTCCAATTCTTGGCTATTGTACATAGTGCAGCGATAAACATAGGGGTGCATCTGTCTTTCTCAAACTTGATTGCTGCGTTCTTAGGGTAAATTCCTAGGAGTGGAATTCCTGGGTCAAATGGTAGGTCTGTTTTGAGCATTTTGATGAACCTCCATACTGCTTTCCACAATGGTTGAACTAATTTACATTCCCACCAGCAGTGTAGGAGGGTTCCCCTTTCTCCACAGCCTCGCCAACATTTGTTGTTTGTCTTTTGGATGGCAGCCATCCTTACTGGTGTGAGGTGATACCTCATTGTAGTTTTAATTTGCATTTCTCTGATAATTAGCGATGTGGAGCATCTTTTCATGTGTCTGTTGGCCATCTGTATTTCTTTTTTAGAGAACTGTCTGTTCAGTTCCTCTGCCCATTTTTTAATTGGGTTATTTGTTTTTTGTTTGTTGAGGCATGTGAGCTCTTTATATATTCTGGACGTCAAGCCTTTATCAGATCTGTCATTTTCAAATATGTTCTCCCATACTGTAGGGTTCCTTTTTGTTCTATTGATTGTGTCTTTCGCTGTACAGAAGCTTTTCAGCTTAATGTAGTCCCACTTGCTCATTTTTGCTGCTGTTTTCCTTGCCCCAGGAGATATG
This sequence comes from Manis javanica, assembly GCF_040802235.1. Taxonomy (NCBI): domain Eukaryota; kingdom Metazoa; phylum Chordata; class Mammalia; order Pholidota; family Manidae; genus Manis; species Manis javanica. Next base: position 190,255,349 of record NC_133157.1, read on the forward strand.
TTCAAGAAGAGGTCACTCAGGTTTATGTCTAAGAGCTTTTTGCCTATGTTTTTTTTCCAAGAGTTTAATGGTTTCATTACTTACATTCAGGTCTTTGATCCATTTTGAGTTTACCTTTGTATATGGGGTTAGACAATGGTCCAGTTTCATTCTCCTACATGTAGCTGTCCAGTTTTGCCAGCACCATCTGTTGAAGAGACTGTCATTTTGCCATTGTATGTCCATGGCTCCTTTATCAAATATTAATTGACTGTATATGTTTGGGTTAATTTCTGGAGTCTCTATTCTGTTCCACTGGTCTGTGGCTCTGTTCTTGTTCCAGTACCAAATTGTCTTGACTACTATGGCTTTGTAGTAGAGCCTGAAGTTGAGGAGTGAGATGCCCCCTACTTTATTCTTCTTTTTCACGATTGCTTTGTCTATTCGGGGTCTTTGGTGTTTCCATATGAATTTTTGAATTCTTTGTTCCAGTTCATTGAAGAATGTTGCTGGTAATTTGATAGGGATTGCATCAAATCTGTATATTGCTTTGGGCAAGGTGGCCATTTTGACAATATTAATTCTTCCTAGCCATGAGCATGGGATGAGTTTCCATTTGTTAGTGTCCCCTTTAATTTCTCTTAAGAGTGACTTGTAGTTTTCAGAGTATAAGTCTTTCACTTATTTGGTTAGGTTTATTCCTAGGTATTTTATTCTTCTTGATGCAATTGTGAATGGAATTATTTTCCTGATTTCTCTTTCTATTGGTTCATTGTTAGTGTATAGGAAAGCTACAGATTTCTGTGTGTTAATTTTGTATCCTGCAACTTTGCTGTAGTCTGATATCAGTTCTAGTAGTTTTGGAGTGGAGTCTTTAGGGTTTCTTATGTACAGTATCATATCATCTGCAAATAGTGACAGTTCTTCTTTACCAATGTGGATTCCTTGTATTTCTTTGTTTTGTCTGATTGCCATGGCTAGGACCTCCAGTACTATGTTAAATAACAGTGGGGAGAGTGGGCATCCCTGCCTGGTTCCCGATCTCAGAGGAAATGCTTTCAGCTTCTCGCTGTTCAGTATAATGTTGGCTGTGGGTTTATCATATATGGCCTTTATTATGTTGAGGTACTTGCCCTCTATTCCCATTTTGCTGAGAGTTTTTATCATGACTGGATGTTGAATTTTGTCAAATGCTTTTTCAGCATCTATGGAGATGATCATGTGGTTTTGTCTTTCTTTTTGTTGATGTGGTGGATGATGTTGATGGATTTTCGAATGTTGTACCATCCTTGGATGCCTGGGATGAATCCCACCTGGTCATGGTGTATGATCCATTTGATATACTGTTGAATTTTGTTTGCTAATATTTTGTTGAGTATTTTTGCATGTACATTCATCAGGGATATTGGTCTGTCATTTTCTTTTTTGGTGGGGTCTTTGCCTGGTTTTGGTATTAGGGTGATGTTGGCTTCATAGAATGATTTTGGGAGTATTCCCTCCTCTTCTATTTTTTGGAACACGTTAAGGAGAATGGGTATTATATCTTCTCTGTGTGTCTGATAAAATTCCGAGGTAAATCCGTCCGGCCCCGGGGTTTTGTTCTTGGGTAGTTCTTTGATTACCGTTTCAATTTCTTTGCTTGTAATTGGTTTGTTAAACGTTTGTGTTTCTTCCTTGGTCAGTCTTGGGAGGTTGTATTTTTCTAGGAAGTTGTCCATTTCTTCTAGGTTTTCCAGCTTGTTGGCATATAGGTTTTCATAGTAGTCTTTAATAATTCTTTGTATTTCTGTGGAGTCTGTCGTGATTATTCCGTTCTCATTTCTGATGCTGTTGATTTGTGTTGATTCTCTTTTTCTCTTAAGTTTGGCTAGAGGCTTATCTATTTTGTTTATTTTCTCAAAGAACCAGCTCTTGGTTTCGTTGATTTTTGCTATTGTTTTATTCTTCTCAATTTTGTTTATTTCTTCTCTGATCTTTATTATGTCCCTCCTTCTGCTGACTTTAGGCCTCATTTGTTCTTCTTTTTCCAGTTTCGATAATTGTGATGTTAGACTATTCATTTGGGATTGTTCTTCCTTCTTCAAGTGTACCTGGATCGCTATATACTTTTCTCTTAAGACTGCTTTCGCTGCATCCCACAGAAGTTGGGGCTTTGTGTTGTTGTTATTTGTTTCTATATATTCCTTGATCTCTATTTTGATTTAATCATTGATCCATTGATGATTTAGAAGCATGTTGTTAAGCCTCCATGTGTTTGTGAGCCTTTTTGTTTTCTTTGTAGAATTTATTTCTAGTTTTATACTTTTGTGGTCTGAAAAATTGGTTGGTAGAATTTCAATATTTTGGAATTTACTGAGGCTCTTTTTGTGAGCTACTATGTGGTCTATTCTGGAGAATGTTGCATGTGCACTTGAGAAGAATGTATATCCTGTTGCTTTTGGATGTAGAGTTCTGTAGATGTCTGTTAGGTCCATCTGTTCTAGTGTTTTGTTCAGTGCCTGTGTGTCCTTACTTATTTTCTGCCCGGTGGATCTATTCTTTAGGGTGAGTGGTGTGTTGAAGTCTCCTAAAATGAATGCATTGCAGTCTATTACCCTCTTTAGTTCTTTTAGTATTTGTTTCACAAATGCTGGTGCTCCTGTGTTGGATGCATATATATTTAGAATGGTTATATCCTCTTGTTGGACTGAGTCCTTTATCATTATGTAGTGTCCTTCTTTATCTCTTGTTACTTTCTTTGTTTCGAAGTCTATTTTGTCTGATATTAGTACTGCAACCCCTGCTTTATTTTCACTGTTCTTTGCTTGAAATATGTTTTTCCATCCCTTGACTTTTAGTCTGTGCCTGTCTGTGGGCTTGTGGTTAGTTTCTTGTAAGCAGCATATAGATGGGTCTTGCTTTTTTATCCATTCTATTACTCTGTGTCTTTTGATTGGTACATTAAGTCCATTTACATTTAGGGTCACTATTGAGAGATATGTACTTATTGCCATTGCAGGCTTTAGATTCGTGGTTACCAAAGGTTCAAGGTTAGCTTCTTTAGTATCTTACTGCCTAACTTAGCTCGCTTATTGAGGTGTTATATACACTGTCTGTATATTCTTTTCTTCTCTCCCTTCTTATTCCTCCTCCTCCATTCTTCATATGTTGTGTGTTTTGTTCTGTGCTCTTTTTAGGAGTGCTCCCATCTAGAGCAGTCCCTGTAAGATGCCCTGTAGAGGTGGTTTGTGGGAAGCAAATTCCCTCAACTTTTCCTTGTCTGGGAATTGTTTAATCCCTCCTTCATATTTAAATGATAATCGTGCTGGATACAGTATCCTTGGTTCAAGGCCCTTCTGTTTCATTGCATTAAATATATCATGCCATTCTCTTCTGGCCTATAGGGTTTCTGTCGAGAAATCTGATGTTAGCCTGATGGGTTTTCCTTTATAGGTGACCTTTTTCTCTCTAGCTGCCTTTAAAACTCTTTCCTTGTCCTTGATCCTTTTCATTTTAATTATTATGTGTCTTGGTGTTGTCCTCCTTTTATCCTTTCTGTTGGGGGTTCTGTGTATTTCTGTGGTCTGTTCGATTATTTCCTCCCCCATTTTGGGGAAGTTTTCAGCAATTATTTCTTCAAAGAGACTTTCTATCCCTTTTCCTCTTTCTTCTTCTTCTGGTACCCCTATAATATGAATATTACTCCTTTTGGATTGGTCACATAATTCTCTTAGTGTTGTTTCTTTCCTGGAGATCCTTTTATCTCTCTCTATGTCAGCTTCTATACGTTCCTGTTCTCTGGTTTCTATTCCTTCAATGGCCTCTTGCATCTTATCCATTCTGCTTATTAATCCTTCCTGGGTTTGTTTCACTTCTGTGATCTCCTTCCTGACATCTGTGATCTCCCTCCGGACTTCATCCCATTGCTCTTGCATTTTTCTCTGCTTCTCATCCCATTGCTCTTACGTTTTTCTCTGCATCTCTGTCAGCATGTTCATGATTTTTATTTTGAATTCTTTTTCAGGAGGACTGGTTAGGTCTGTCTCCTTCTCAGGTGTTGTCTCTGTGATCTTTGTCTGCCTGTAGTTTTGCCTTTTCATGGTGATAGAGATAGTTTGCAGAGCTGGTACGAGTGACAGCTGGGCGAGCTTTCCTTCTTGTTGGTTTGTGGCCTTCCTCTCCTGGGAGAATAGCGACCTCTAGTGGCTTATGCTTGGCAGCTGTGCTCAGACAGGGCTTCAGCTACCTGCCCGGTTGGTTTGGAGTTTATCTCCGCTGTTGCTGTGGGCATGGCCTGGCTGGGGCTGCTCCTCCAAAATGGTGGAGCCCCGTTGGAGGGGGAGCGGCCGAGAGGCTATTTATCTCCGTAAGGGGCCTCTGTGCTCCCTGTTGCCCAGGGGCATAGAGTGCCCAGAGATCCCCAGATTCCCTGCCTCTCGTCTAAGTGTCCTGTCCTGCCCCTTTAAGACTTCCAAAAAGCACTCTCCAAACCAAAACAAAAATAGCAACAATGAAAGAGGAAAAAAAAAAAGGGAAAAACGCGCGATTTTCTTTGTCCTCAGGCACCAGTCTCAGGCACCCACTCACCAATCTTGCTGCCCTATTTCCCTAGTATTGGGGTCCCTGTCCCTTTAAGGCTTCCAAAAAGCACTCACCAAGAAAAAAGAGAAAAACACGCGATTTTCTTTGTCCTCAGGTGCCGGTCTCAGGCACCCGCTCACCGGTCTTGCTGCCCTGTTTCCTTAGTATTGGGGTCCCTGTCCCTTTAAGGCTTCCAAAAAGCACTCGCCAAAAAAAAAACCGCTCCCGTTTCTTTGTTCTCTGGCGTCAGCCTCAGGCTCCTGCTCACCAGTCCTGCCATCCTGTTTCCCTAGTATCCAGGACCTCACGCATGCACTGTGTCTGCGCTCTGGTCCGGAATCCTGGGGCTGGGTGTTCAGCAGTCCTGGGCCTTCTCTCCCTCCCTGCTGACTCTTCTCCACCCGCCAGGGGCCAGGGGGAGGGGGTGCTCAGGTCCCACCAGGCCGGGGCTTGTATCTTACCCCCTTCGCGAGGCGCTGGGTTCTCGCAGGTGTGGATGTGGTCTGGATATTGTCCTGTGTCCTCTGGTCTCTATTTTAGGAAGAGTTGTGTTTGTTATATTTTCATAGATATATGTGGTTTTGGGAGATTTCTGCTGCTCTTCTCATGCTGCCATCCTGGCTCCGCCCCCCTAAGGGTACTTTCTTTTGAGTGGGTTTGTTGGAGTACAGGGTTTGGTAATGAAATTTCTATTATGACAAAATTCTAGAAGGAGAAAAATTGTTCAACATATTTAGATAGATGTCCTAGATTGTTATTGTTTTGTTTCTTTTTTGTGGGAGAGTGGGATTAAAATTAGTTTTAAGTAACTGATTTTAGGTAATTTGAAATTAGGAATATAGGGAATTATTCAATGTTTCTTATGTTTAGTGACTTCATAATATAAAACTGCTTAATAAATGTAAAACTGTGAAATATGATCACAGGGAAAATGGTAGAAGCTTACTCTTTAACAAAATACAAATACTAGGGGTCAGATACATTATCTTGCATAATATTACACAGAAAAAAAGCCATGACTAAGTACCCAGATCTGACACTTAAGTGCTGTTTCCTCCACTGTGTGCCACCTTCATAAATGAATTAATGTCCAGGATCCTGAATTCAAGTATATTGTCAGATCCTCTGTGTACTTTATGTCAACATCTTTATTTGGAAGAGTTATACTTCATTTCAACTTGATAAACTGTCCAAACAAATGGCTGAATCTAGCATATTGTGGATTATTTTATCATTCCTTCATATGTATGTAAAAGCTTCAGTAATTAAAAAAAAAATTTGTCTGTAACAACCATAATAAAAATTTAAAAATGCTACAAACTTATTTATATATTATTTTAGAATGCTGATAGAGAATGTGCATAAAATTATATTAACATAATTAGTGTAATTAGTAGAGTTGCTACAGAAATTTAATAAAGGAGTTCCTGAAGCTTTCACATTTTTTCCTACCACCTTTAGTCATAACTTCAGTTCATAACTTGGCTATTAGTTCATTAGTCTTGCTGTGCCTGTTACTGTATCTTTGATGGAAAAACATACAAGTTACTTAAGAGAATTCACCTAAGTGTGTATCAATAAATTTGAAGTTTTATTTGGTGATTATTTGTCAGAAGTCTGAAGGTAAACACTTAATCTAAATTAAGTATGGTGTATAAGAACTGAATAAACACTTTCTGCATCTCAATTCTAGGTTCTGTACTTCTAAAAGAAAAGAAAAGGCACCAATTACATAAGTTCTTATGTCTCAGAGTTGGAAAACCAATGAGGAAAACGTTTGTATCTCAAGCAAGCGCGACAATGCAGCAGTATGCACAGAGAGATAAGAAACATGAGTACTGGTTCGCTGTCCCACAAGAAAGGTAAAAAACAAAAAAAAATATGAAACATTATTGAAATTCTTTGAATTAAAAATTATTTTGTACATAACATATCCTGTTGAAATGGCAAAGTACTGTTCAAACATAGTTTATGATTCAACTTGACATTAAATCTATTCAAAATCATTTAGCTCTATTTTATACTCTATCTCATTTTTAATTTTATCCCCCTTTCTGGTTTAATGCAAAAATGTGAATGTGTACCCAGTTTTAGTAATAAAGAAGCTTACTTTAAATATCTTAGCGTAAAAGGGGTCATCAAAATACTCACAGTTATGTCCTATACTTCAAGGCAGGTAATAATGTATAGTCCCTTTTTTGAAATTTCCTCAAATACTTACTGAATTCCTGCTATAAAATATAGCACCAAATTAGCTACTAAAAGGATGTGTCTTCAAACTATTTTTTGTATCCCCTACACAATATTTTTCATTCTAAGTTTTAAGTAATTGTAAAGGATATCTGTTGTGTCACTGTACAGTATATACATTTTAAGTTAAAACTGTTACATTGATATTTTTAAATATCTAGTAGAATATAAACCTCCTAACAGTTTGCCCTCTAACTATACATTTAAAAACTACTTGAATGTGCTCTTCTTTAACAGAGTTTGTATCATTTTTTCTCTTTGAACATGTATTTCCATTACACCTAGTCATAGAATCTTATTAACGGTACTATATTTTTATCCCCTGTTGCAACCAATTACATGTACATGCACATCTGTGTGTGTGCATAAATTGAAATGATAATTATTTTAAGATTTTTCTGTGACTATTGTCAAAATAATAAAGGTGTAAGATTTACCCTACTTGTAAGCTAACATTTTGGTCTGCCTCAGTTTATTTCATCCTGGCAGAAAACAGTCACAATAGCTATAGTCAAGAGTACCAGCATTTGCATTAGTTCTGTGAGCCTCAGTTCCCGTAGGGTGATGTGAAGAAGGCCATGTGAGAGCTCTACATGCCATGGGTTATGTTACAGAAGAAGAACCATGAGTTTAGGCAACCTAAACCTTTTATTATGTACAGTAAGCATGGTTACCCTTTGTCCAGAGTTAGATGCTATTTCTACCTTATAAGACTATACTTGGCTATGTTTTGTGTGCTAACATACTATGAAGAGACAGTGCTGAACAAGGGTACTTAATGCTTCTGCTCACAAGACATACAGAGATCCAGGAGAAAATTTTCTTACCAACAACTGTATTATTCCAAATGTTAATTAAATCCAGAAGAAAATTTTATCATTACAATTATTAAGATAACTGATCAAAGCAACATAAATTACAAATTGGCATAATTATTAGACATTTAACATAAAATATCATTGAAATGTCTTACTTTGATGGGCCTGTCCTCTAATTTATGTAGCCATTGGTGAATATTGCTTATTGAAAGGTTGAGATAGAATTCAGTCCCTCAGTTGTCCCCTCCCTTTTTCCTTGTATAAGTACTGAAAGCTTTGTTCATAAAAAGGTCTATGAGATGGAAAAAAGTTTTACTGTAGTAATATCACTCAATTCTTTAAACATGTTTCTATTGTCAAAACTACTTAGTCATCTTTCATAAAAAGTATTTTTAGTGATGATTAGTGAACAACTCCATTAAAAACTCATTCCAGTTTTGTAGAAATCAGTGGATTAGAAACCATTTGAGATACAGAAGGGTTTATCACCCACTCTTTAGAATTTTTCCCTGGAAGTTTTTATCCTTTAAGGCATGCAGTAAAATTCTCATAAGGAAGTAGAAAAGTCAATCCCTTAGAACCTTAAGTGTCTGTCTACTTCTTGGAAACTCTATATGTTGCTGTGAAGACCACTTCTTTCAAGTATATAATAATTAAGTTCTTCTCCCTTTCCTGCAGATATAATTTGTGCATTCAACAAAATGTTAATAGAATAATTTTAAAATGTGATATGATGTACATAATTCACAAATACCAGAAAGGCACAGAGCCAAATACTCAAATTTGCCAGTGATACCAAGATGAAAAATTTTAAGTGTATTATCTCTGGTTAAAACTAGCATAAAGATTTAGTCTTTCTCATTACTGTTGGCTTTATTTCAATTTTCACATGAAATTTTTCATTTTAGTATTATCCTTGCACCTTAGCTAATGTTCACTAAAAATTAGTTGGATTAGGATTTTGAACTTCATTATATACATATAGTTTGCAAAAATTGCCTTTTTGATAGGGACAAATTCTTTGAAAGATGAAATTTAACACCCTTTTAATATGTGATCTGCCATGTAAGAAATGATACTTTTTAAAAAAATTATAAATTAGAAACATAACTTCCAGAACTATTGTTATTAATTGGTATATGTTAGTTGAGGTTTTGTGATCAATTTTCAATTACTCATGCCAATTAAAACCAACAGCATAAGTATTTTGAAAAACATTATGTTTGATCCTCAAGTATTATTAGGGACATAATTATCTTTTTTTAATAACAGCCTTTATTTTAGTAAATAAAAGTGAAAAGGGAAATGAGATATAAAAGATTAGATCATCTATCTCAGAACCAGTAGTAAACTGTATGTTCCTAGAATCATTTAAAAAGTAAACACATTAAGTTTTTATTAAGTTGGAATAATTCTTATAATATCCAGGTTTCAAAATAGGCAATTAGTAAATTGTTTACTTGTATTTTAGCTAATTAGATCATTGTGTGAATTAGGTCAAAATTGTGGGTTCAGCTTCCCTTCCCATCTCTTTTCTTTAATGAGAAAAAAACATTAACATGAACATCATCTGAACTAATAATCAAAAGCATACCAAGGAAAAGTCTTCTCAGAACAGCTTGACAAACACAGTCAAATAAATTTAAGTTAATGGCTTCTTGGTGGTGGGCTTTGTTATCTTTTCAAGTAAAGCATAGTATATGTTGTGTATATTTTAAGTCTTCAAGTTTTGTCAGGATATTTAGGATATTTAACAAATATCATTTTGCAATTCTAGCTAATAGCATAGAGTACTATTGATATTATTAATAGTTAACTTGTTCTAATAGGACAGACCACTTGTATGCCTTCTTCATTCAGTGGAGTCCAGAAATATATGCAGAAGATACTGGTGAATATACCAGAGAACCTGGATTTATAGTAGTAAAAAAGATTGAAAAATCTGAAACAAATGAAGATTCTACTAATGAAACAGCAGCCAGAGAATGGGAGGTAAGGAGAAAAATGTGAAGATTTCGTTCATCTTTTTACTTTTTGTGAATTTATAGCTTTATGGCAGAACATGGGAAATACAGGTGAAGTTTGTGTAAAAGAATAGTTTTTAAAGGTTCACTGTCCATATGTATGTTTGTTTAATGAATTAATCTGATTAATAACCTTAGTTACTATTACTGTTTGTCATTTCCCTTTTGCATTAAAATCCTGGAGAAGTAATCTGTCTTCAATAACATGACTTTTATTGAGTGTAGTTTGAAATAATATTAATAGCTGTTATACTAATTTTAACAAAACATTTATTTCATATCTTATTCATTTTAATATTATCTCCTGTATGGTGGAGATACAACAGTAATGTAACACATCATGCAAATTAGCACTCCTTTCAAAGCCCATACCCAGTCATTATCTTGACATGAATTTAGCAATGGTAGGGAAATAAATTTATGTTAATTTTACAAAGTATTAAAAATTTATTTGCTCAAATTTACTGAACTTGTTTAAATGGCCAAATTAACACTAATCAACTTTTGTATTCCTCTTAGATACATCTCTTAGTATTACATAGCATTTCTTATATGCTTTGTCTTATGGGATTGATAGGGTGACAGTGTCTGTTTTTTCTGTGTGGTTGCCTAAATTAATCTATTCATGATGCATTAGAAAATACAGAGCAGGTGCTAAAATGTGATAATAAACAGGATCACATTTTGTTATCCATTTGTTGTTAATGTTTGTGATGGCTTATGTGGTGTGAGTTTATTGTGCATGTGCTTAACATGTATAAAGATTGAAGGTATACATGGTATATCTTTGTTTAAAATGTGAACCTGATTTTAAAAGTGTCTTAAGTCCCTTCTATGTAGTATGTACAGCATCAGATTCTACTGTAACTCCAATATAGCAGAGGAAAAGATGGTATATAAATGAAGCATTTATTTTGGGGTTTTTTTAATACTGAACTCAAAATAATTAATCTTCATACCAACTTTATTCACAATAGCCCCAAAGTGGAAACAACCTGAATGCCTGTCAACTGGATAAAAATAAATAAATTTGGCAACATTAATAAAATTCCAAATAATATAACAATGAAAAAGATCTACTAGTACAAGCAACAACATAGATGAATCTCACAGATAATATGTTTAATAAAAGAAGCCAAGCCAGACATAAAAGTGTATATACTGTATGGGTCTGTTTATGTGAAGGTCAAAAGTGCTAAACTAGTCAAAAGTCTATTAGACAACCTGTTTCTGGGAGCTGGGGGGGTGGCTAGTGGCAAGAAGGAACATATAGAGTATTGGAGATGTTCTGTATTTTGCTCTGGGTGATATTACTTGGGTTCTGACATATGTAAAATAATCTCGGTGTATTTAAAATTAATTTTAGAAGGCTTTTTAATATACCCCAGTTTATCAAAGATGTGTACCTGTACTAAGGTAGTGACTATGGAAGGTGATAAAATAATGCTTTTTAACAAGATACTACCTAGCAGAGGAACCAAGATGGCGGTGTGAGTAGGGCAGTGGAAATCTCCTCCCAAAACCATATATATTTCTGAAAATACAACAAATACAACTATTCCTAAAAGAGAGGCCAGAAGATACAGTACAACAGTCAGGCTACATCTACATCTGTGAGAACTCAGTAATTCACGAAGGGGGTAAGATACAAGCTGCGGCCCGGCAGGACCTGAGCACTCCCCCAACCCCAGCCCACTCGTGGGAGGAGAGGAGTCAGAGTGGGGAGGGAGTGGAAGTGCAGGACTGCTAAATATCCAGCCCTAGTCATCCACACCGGAAGTGCAGACACACAGTGCATGATGCGCTGGATATTAGGGAAACAGAACAGTAAAACCTGCAAGCAGGTCCCCACTGCCAGCGCCCCTGGGTCAAAAGAAAAGCGAGTGCTTTTTGAAAGTCTTAAAGGGACAGGGGCTTCACAGCTGAATGGAACATCCCGGCACACTCAGCCCAGCAGCTGGGAATCCCCGGGAATTTTAGGTGCCCCAGCCCACTGGGAGGCAACGCAGCTCTGAAACCCCTTACAGCGATAAACAGCCTCCTGTCCATTCCCCCACCCGCATGGCCTCACCATAGCCAAGGAGCAGCCTGAGAGCGGCCACGCCCACAGCAGCCACCCAGAGCCGCCTCTGCGGCTGTCCGGGCCAGAGTCAGAGGCCCTGCCAGCACACAGCAGCCCAGCACAGACAGAGGAAGCCGGGACAGGGCGCGAAGGGTCACCCTTTTCACAGGAGAGCACACCCGGCATGCCTACCTCACCCCGTGGGCCTCTGGGCTGCCCCAATGGCTGTTCCGCCCATGACAGCTCAGGAAATAAAACTGGAAGCTCTCTCCCCTATGAGAGTAACTGGCACAGGCAGCGGAGAAGGGCAAGGCACAGGAAGGGATGTTGTTTTCCCAGCTGACCCACACACCAACTGCCTACGACTACCTCTATCACCATGAAAAGGCAGAAGAATTTGATCCAGTCCATAATTACCCAGACAACCCCCGAGAGAGAGCCTGGGGAAATAGATTTAACCAATCTTCCTGAAAAAGAATTCAAAATAAAGGTCATAACCATGCTGATGGACCTGCATAGAAATATGCAAGAGCTAAAGGATCAAGTTAGGATGGAGAATACAGAAATAAAACAATCTCTGGAAGGACTTAAGAGCAGACTGGATGAGGTGCAGGAGGCCCTTAACAGAATAGAAATCAGAGAATAGGAACACAAAGGCTGAGGCAGAGAGAGATAAAAGGATCTCCAGGAATGAAAGAACATTAAGAGAACTGTGTGACCAAGCCAAATGGCACAATATTTGCATTATAAGGATACCAAAAGAAGAAGAAGAAGAGAGAAAAAGGAATAGAAAGTGTCTTTGAAGAAATATTTGCTAACCTTCCTACACTGCTGGTGGGAATGTAAGCTAGTTCAACAATTGTGGAAAGCAATATGGAGGTTCCTACATAAACTAAAAGTAGAAATACCATTTGACCCTGGAATCCCACTCCTTGGAATTTACCCAAAGAATACAACTTCTCAGATTCAAAAAGACATGCACACCTATGTTTATCGCAGCACTTTTTACAATAGCCAAGATACAGAAACAATCTAAGTGTCCATCAGTAGATGAACGGATAAAGAAGATGTACTACATATACACAATGGAATACTATTCAGCCATAAGAAAGAAACAAATCCTACCATTTGCAACAACATGGATGGAGCTGGAGGACATTATGCTCAGTGAAATAAGCCAGGTGGAGAAAGACAAATGCCAAATAATTTCCCTCATTTGTGGAGTGTAACAATGAAGCAAAACTGAAGGAAAAAATGGCAGCAGACTCAGAGACTCCAAGAATGAACTAGTGGTTACCAAAGGGAAGGGATGGGGGAGGTTGGGTGGGGAGGGATAAAGAAGGGGATTGAGGGGTATTATGTTTAGTACACATGCTGTGGGGGATCACGGGGAGAACAGTGTACCACAGGGAAGGGACATAGTGGATCTCTGGCATCTTACTACACTGATGGACAGTGACTGCATTGGGGTATGGGTGGGGCTTGATAATATGGGTAAATGTAATAACCACATTGTTTTTTCATGTGAAACCTTCATAAGAGTGTATATCAATCATATCTTAATAAAAATAAAAAAAGTAAATAAAATAAAATAAAAAAGTAATTGCTGAAAACTTCCCCAAACTTGGGGAGGAAATAGTCTCTCAGACCATGGAAGCCCCCAGATCTCCCAACACAAGAGACCCAAGGAAGATAACACCAAGACACATAATAATTAAAATGGCAAAGATCAAGGACAAGGACAGAGTATTAAAGGCAGCCAGAGAGAGAAAAAAGGTCACATACAAAGGAAAACCCATCAGGCTATCATTAAACTACTCAACAGAAACCTTACAGGCCAGAAGAGAATGGCATGATATATTTAATGCAATGAAACAGAAGGGCTTTGAACCAAGAATACTGTGTCCAGCACGATTATCATTCAAATATAAAGAAGGGATTAAACAGTTTCCAGACAAGCAAAAGTTGAGGGAATCTGCCTCCTACAAACCTGCCCTACAGGATATTTTACAGGGACTGCTCTAGATGGAAGCACTCCTAAGGCTAAATAGATGTCACCAGAGAAAATAAAATCATAGCAAAGAAAGTAGACCAACCAAATACTAAGTAAAGGCAAAAAATAAAATCAATGACTGACAAAAACAGTCAAAGGAAATACAAAAGAGTACAAAATAAAACACCGAACATATAAAGAATGGAGGAGGAGGAGGAGGAGGAATAAGAAGGAGAGAAATAAAGAATCATCAGACTGTGTTTATAATAGCTTAATAAGTGAGTTAAGTTAGAAAGTTAGATAGTGAAGGAGCTACCCTTGAAACTTTGGTAACCACAATTCTAAAGCCTGCAATGGCAATAAGTACATATTTTTCAATAATCACCCTAAATGTAAATGGACTGAATGCACCAATCAAAAGACCCCGAGTAACAGAATGGATGAAAAAGCAAGAGCTATCTATATGCTGCTTACAAGAGACCCACCTCAAACCTAAGGACATACACAGACTAAAAGTGAAGGAATGGGAAAAGATATTTCATGCCAACAGTAGGGAGAAAAAAGCAGGTGTCACAGTACTAGTATCAGACAAAATAGACTTCAAAACAAAGAAAGTAACAAGAGATAAAGAGGAAATTACATAATGATAAAGGGGTCAGTTCAACAAGAAGATATAACCATTATAAATATATATTCACCCAATACAGGAGCACCAACATATGTGAAACAAATACTAACAGAATTAAAGGAGGAAATAGAATGCAATGCATTCATTTTGGGAGACTTCAACACACCATTCACTCCAAAAGACAGATCCACCAGACAGAAAATAAGTAAGGACACAGAGGCACTGAACAACACACTAGAACAGATGGACCTAATAGGTATCTACAGAACTCTACACCCAAAAGCAACAGGATAGACATTCTTTCAAGTGCACATGGAACATTGTCCAGAATAGACCACATACTAGGCCACAAAAATAGCCTCACTAAATTCTAAAAGATGGAAATTTTAGCAGCCAACTTCTCCGACCACAAAGGTATAAAACTAGAAATCAATTGTACAAAGAAAATAAAAAGGCTCACAAACACATGGAGGCTTAACAACATGCTCCTAAATTATCAATGGATCAATGACCAAATTAAAATAGAGATCAGGCAATATATGGAGACAAATGACAACAACACAAAGACCCAACTTCTGTGGAACATCACGAAGGCAGTTCTAAGAGGAAAGTGTATAGCAATCCAGCTTATTTAAAGAAAGAACAATCCCAAATAAATAGTCTAAAGTCACAATTATTGAAATTGGTAAAAGAAGAATAAATGAGGCCCAAAGTCAGCAGAAGGAGGGACATAATAAAGATCAGAGAAGAAATCAATGAAACCAAGAGTGGGTTCTTTGAGAAAATAAACAAAATAGATAAACCCCTACCCAGACTTATTAAGATAAAAAGTGAATCTACACACATCAACAGAATCAGAAATGAGAAAGGAAGAATCATGACGGACCCCACAGAAATACAAAGAATCATTAGAGAGTACTATGAGAATCTATATGCTAAAAAGCTGGAAAACCTAGAAGAAATGGACAACTTCCTAGAAAAACACTATCTTCCAAGACTTACCAAGAAAGAAACAGAAAATCTAAACAGACCAATTATCGGCAACGAAATTGAAGCAGTAATCAAACAACTACCCAAGAGCAAAACCTCCGGGCCAGATGGATTTACCATGGAATTTTATGAGACATACAGAGAAGATATAATACCCATTCTCCTTAAAGTTTTCCAAAAAATAGAAGAGAAGGGAATACTCCCAAACTCATTCTATGAAGCCAGCATCACCCTAATACCAAAACCAGGCAAAGACCCCACCAAAAAAGAAAATGACAGACCAATATCCCTGATGAATGTAGATGCAAAAATACTCAATAAAATATTAGCAAACAGAATTCAACAGTATATCAAATGGATCATACACCATGACCAGGTGGGATTCATCCCAGGGATGCAAGGATGGTACAACATTCGAAAATCCATCAACTTCATCCACCACATCAACAAAAAGAAGGACAAAAACTACATGATCTTCTCCATAGTCGCTGAAAAAGCATTCGACAAAATTCAACAACCACTCATGGTAAAAACTCGCAACAAAATGGGTATAGAGGGCAAGTACCTCAACATAATAAAGCCCGTATATGATAAACCCACAGCCAACATCATACTTAACAGTGAGAAGCTGAAAGCTTTTCCTCTAATACTGGGAACAAGACAGGGATGCCCACTCTCCCCACTGTTACTCAACATAGTACCGGAGGTCCTAGCCATGGCAATCAGACAAAACAAAGAAATACAAGGCATCCAGATTGATAAAGAAGAAGTCAAACTATCACTATTTGCAGATGACATAATATTGTACATAAAAAACCCTAAAGTCTCCACTCCAAAACTACCTGGCCTAGTATCTGAATTCAGCAAAGTTGCAGGACACAAAATTAATACACAGAAATCTGTGGCTTTCCCATACACTAATGATAAACTTGCAGAAACAGAAATCAGGAAAACAATTCCATTCACAGTTGCATCAGAAAGAATAAAATACCTAGGAATCTTGGTATCTCGCTTCCCAACTTCAAGCTGTACTACAAAGCCACAGTAATCAAGACAATTTGGTACTTGCACAAGAACAGACCCACAGACCAGTGGAACAAGAAAAAGCATCCAGATATTAACCCAAACAAATATGGTCAATTAATGTACAATAAAGGAGCCATGGACATACAGTGGGGAAATGACAGCCTCTTCAACAGCTGGTGCTGGCAAAACTGGACAGCTACATGTAAGACAATGAAACTGGATCATTGTCTAACCCCATACACAAAAGTAAATTCGAAATGGATCACAGACCTGAATGTAAGTCATGAAACCATAAAAGTTTTAGAAAAAAACAAAGGTAAAAATCTCTTGGACATAAACGTGAGCGACCTCTCCATGAACATATTAACCCCGGGCAAGGGAAACAAAAGCAAAAATGAACAATTGGGACTATATCAAGCTGAAAAGCTTCTGTACAGCAGAGGATACCACCAGTAGAACGAAAAGGCATCCTACAGTATGGGAGAATATATTCTATAAATGACAGATCTAATAAAGGGTTGACATCCAAAATATATAAAGAGCTCACGCACCTCAACAAACAAAAAGCAAATAATCCAATTAAAAAATGGGCAGAGCAGCTGAACACACAGTTCTCCAAAGAAGAAATTCGGATGGCCAATAGACACATGAAAAGGTGCTCCACATCGCTAGTCATCAGAGAAATGCAAATTAAAACCACAATAGGATATCACCTCACACCAGTAAGGATGACCAACATCCAAAAGACAAACAACAACAAATGTTGGTGAGGTTGTGGCAAAAAGGGAACCCTCCTACACTGCTGGTAGGAATGTAAACTAGTTCAACCATTGTGGAAAGCAGTATGCAGATTTCTCAAAAACCTCAAAATAGAAATACCATTTGATCCAGGAATTCCACTTCTAGGAATTTACCCAAAGAATGCAGCAACCCAGTTTGAAAAAGATATATGCACCCCTATGTTTATCATAGCATTATTTACAATAGCCTAGAAATGGTAGCAACGTAAGTGTCCATCAGTAGATGAATGGATAAAGAAGAGGTGGTAGTTATACACAATGGAATATTATTCAGCCATAAGAAGAAAACAAATCCTACCATTTGCAACAACATGGATGGAGCTAGAGGGTATTATGCTCAGTGAAGTAAGCCAGGTGGAGAAAGACAAGTACCGAATGATTTCACTCATATGTGGAGTATAAGAACAAAGAAAATACTGAAGGAACAAAACTCACAGTCACTGAAGAGGCAGACTCACAGACCCCAAGAATGGACTAACAGTTGCCAAAGGGAAAGGGACTGGGGAGGATGTGTGGGAAGGGAGGGATAAGGAGAGGAAAAAAAGAAAGGGGGTACTACAATTAGCATGTATAATGTGGGGGGGGGGCACGGGAGGGCTGTGCAACACAGAGAAGACAAGTAGTGATTCTACAGCATCTTACTATGCTGATGGATAGTGATAGTAATGGGGTTTGTGAGGGGGGTCTTGGAGATGGGGGGGTCCAGTAATCATAATGTTCCTCATGTAATTGTAGATTAATGATACCAAAATAAAAAAATAAGAAAAAGATACTGCCTAGCTAATCAGATAAGATTTAGTGACACCTAAGTAACGGTGAAGTTTCTAATTTGGTTAGCAAGAATGGGTGGCAATATTTTCAACCGGAAAGGGAATTTGGAGTTTTCTTTCCACTGGGGTTGGAAATATTTAACTTTGGAAATAACCGACTGTTATAATTGATTAGTTAATAAAAGGAACTGCCTCAGCTCTTGTGGAAGACTTTACGGGTTATAATTTGTGAAGAAAAAATAAATGTCTGCTCACCTGTTTCAACCAGAATTCATTGAAATAAAAGAAAATGGTAGAGAAAAAAATTATATTTTATAAACTTTTTACTGCATTGTCTAGAAACAGTGTGGCACATAGCTGTTGAATATTTGAAGTGTGGCTAATGCAGCTTAGACACTGAATTTTTTCTTATGTTTATTAAATTTAAAAACCAAAACCAGTATTTGATTCAGTTATTAGATAACTTCAAAATGTTTGGAACAACTTCAGTAGAGAAATCTACTTTTTCAACTATCAACTTCATGAAACTAAGTATGATCTAAATAAATATAAAGAAGATTAGGTATTTCCCATGAAAGTGCTTGAATTGAGATCTACTATAGTGTAAAATACAGTAAACAATAGACACTAGCCCCATGTAGCTATTAAGCACTTGAAATTTGGCTTGTCCAAACTGAGATGTTCTGTAAGTATAAAGGTTTGGAATTAAAAGAAAAAAATAATGTAAAATACCATTATTTTTTATATTATTTATGTTGAGATAATATTTTGGATATTTGTCTATATTGAGTTAAAAATGTTAAAATTAACTCTTTTCTTCATTTTTAATGTGGCTATTAGAAAATTAAAAATTGCCTATGTCTTGCATTGTCATTCTCTTTTACAGCTGGGGTAGTGCATTTTTTTTTTTTATCCAGAGTCCATTGTTTAAGGATTCACTCTTGGTGTTATGCATTTGATGGGTTTGAACAAATGTATAATAACATAAAAAGTATTATAAATGTTAAAATGATGTTCTGAAAAAGGAAATTGTCTAGTACACTTATATAAAAGAAGAGTATTTCAAAATGTGAATTGCTGTGTTTGGCGTTCTTTCTTCCTAGGGATGGAGAATTGGGGACTTTAGAATTTAGGATGAATTTATTCAGGCTACCAACTTGGGCATCATTCTGTTTGATTGTAACTATTAGCTCTACTCACTTTTATTCTGCTTCAGTAATACTTAGGAGATTATTATCCCTGACTGTTATTTATACAGGAATACATTGCTAACCAAAAATTTATACATTGGGGAACCTTTTGCATATGATAAACTTACCTCCACTCTCACTGTTAATAGAAATCTTCTATTTCCCTCCTATCCCCCTTTATGTACGTACCATAAGGACCTAGTTTTGTCAATTTCATGCACTACTGTATACTCAGAGCAAAGACAGTGCAGGCATTTAATTCATTTTCAATAAATATTAACTTTTTTATTAGATGAATGAATAAATTTGTAAAGTAGAATATAAAATTTCTACTCATCTTTCAAATTGGTCAATATCCCAAAATAAGCTGTTACATCAGTTGTATTAAATATTTTGTTTGTAAAGCTGTAGACTCTGGAAATTGGAATTAATTGGACAGTCCAGCTTCTCTCATTCTTGGTTCTGCTTTAACATATTCAGTGATAAGGAGTTCATTACCTCAAAGGGCCGTACTTTCCATTTTAGGACAACTCTGTTAGAAAGTTCTTTCTTACAGTGAGTTTAAAGAAACCTTTTTAAGTTTAATCCATTTGTCTTCTTCCTTTCCATATATATCAGTAACAAACAAAAATTTTGTATATATGATGATCTGACAATATTTATTATCTTCCTTTTTACTCTTCCCGAGGACTGTTTTCCCTGGTACTTTCACTGTTTAACTTTACTAACTCTACTATCCTCATCATTACCCTAAAAAGGTACCAAAGTCTTCATAAACTATGGCACTCTAAATTGCTAAAATGTGCACTTCAGATAGCAAGGAAAATTGTGTAATATTTGAAACAATTTCAGTTCCAAAATATGCAAATTGAAAGGCAGACCTATTGAAAATAGTTAGGAAAGGCTGCAATTTAAGAATTAGAAATGATGAAAAAAAGGAAAGCAGTATTAAAGATATGTGCAGTGAATTCCAGAGACAGATGAGAGCAGCAGCAACCTGCATTTACTAAAAGTTAGCCAAATATTAATGTGGTCAGGAGTAAGAGTCCCTAATGATACATAAGAACTAAGATTCCTAAATATGGGAGAACAAATCTGAGAGATACTGTATATATAACTCAAGATGTGTAAGAGATTGATATTCTCTAATACTCTTTTTTATTCTAGCTTAGTCAATGTAAATATAGCTAAAATATCAGCTTACTTCAACCTTTTTTTAACTGTAATATCTTGAGTTTCTTAATTACAAATCCTTCCACTATTGAAAGTTCAATAACTTTACCTTACAACTGAAAAGAAACTACTGTCTTTTCCTCTGGTTCCTGCCTGAGGTTTGTTTTTGATGGATTTTCACTAAAAAAGGAATGGCATTCGAACAAAGTTTTAAGAAGTTCCTGAGGTAAAGGTGGAGAAAGATGCCTGTTGCCACCTACTATTTCCTAATGATAGTGGATTTGGTATCACTTTGATTTGGTAAATATACAAAAATAGATTAATAGTATAATGAATTTGCATATACCAGTCACTCGGCTTTATCGACTTAATTTCATCTGTAATCCCTCCTTTTGCCCAGTTGCCCATATTTCTTCAAATGCCATAAAAATGTTTAAAATACATGTATGAATATATTTTTATAGTTATTTGAATTAGGATCCAACTAAGATGCAAATGTTCAGTTAGTTAAAAATGTCTCTAAATCTTTGTAAATGTAGGGTCTCGCTCCATTTATTTGCTTTGATTTCTTTTTTTTCCGTGTAGCTTTTGTCTTAAAGAAATCAGACTTTTCCTTTAGAATGTCTCACAGTTTGTATTTTGCTGATCACATCCCCACAATGTTAACACAGACATGTTCTTCTGTCTTGAATTTCCTATGAATTGATAATTGGATCTAGAGAAATCCATTTAGTCATAGACTCTCATCTTTATTTTACAGCTAATCTCTAAGCTTATTTCTTTTTTGGCTAAAATCCATGTAGTAGTAATTAGTACTAGTGGTCAATCTGTAATTTAGAGCCTGTATTCTTTTCATCACACCAAGTTCTCAACTGTGGCAGGACCCTTTGATTTATCTGAGGGAGCTTTCAAAAGTCTTCTCAGGGTCACCTCAGACCTATAAATCAGAATTGCTGGGGGATGAGACCTAGTTATCAATATTTTTTAAAGATCCTCAGGTGATTACATTGTACCATAGAGGTAGTTACATTACATTATATTATGTCATATTACATTATACTACCCCATGCCACCACTTCAGGTGTTCTGTTAAACATATACAATGTTAAGACTGGAAGATTCTTCCAGACTATATTGATCATAATATAGTTTAATTTTCGAGTTTTCTGTCATGCAAGTTATATTGTATAAAATATTTTTCAAAATGCTCCTTTTATTTTGGGTGTACACCAAAAGCAATTGTGAACACCAGAAACATAAACTTGGTTTACTGTAGAGAAAGAATTCTTTACCATTTTGTGCCTTGATTATTAAAAACATGTTTTCTTATCAGCAACAGCCATGCTAATAAAATCACTTCAGGCTTAGCTCCCTTACATACTAAAAAACTGCTGTCATATTGTACTCCAAGGCACTACAAGAGGAGGAAATCAAGAAACATACCAGGCTATAAATCATATATACCATGCACCACTTGAACTTGTTCATCAAATACCCTTTTAAGTTTGGGTACTTGACAAGTACCCAAGAGTCCATTGGTCTCCTGTAAGCCTGAAATATCATTAAAGCCTGTTTTATCCTTAAGATTTATGTGAATTTTGCCCTCATCTTTTTAATTTATCTCATACTATAAAAGAATTGTTAAAATTCCTTTTCATGGCATAAAAAATGTTATAGTAATCCACATCAATTTTATCCTGTCATCAGATCCCATGGCGCATTGTTGCGCCCCTCAGGTTATATTATCCACAACCTGAAGTACCAGCTTCAAAAGGCTGTTTAGTAGAATCCTTTGAAGGCTTTTGGTTTCGAAGTGTTGCATGTGTTGGGTGTCCAGTATTGCTGCTTGATGACATGAGCTTCAAAGTGGGGCTTTGTAAACTAAAATTGCTTGTTGTCCCACTTCCTATGTGTTGACTTTCACTCCATTTGGGAATAAGAGTCAGCAGAGAAAGCTTTCCATTTTTTTCATCTCATAAAGTTCATTATAGTTCAGCATCTCTCATACTCCAAACCTACTAATGAAAACATCTGGTGTCACTGGGATGAAAAAATGACTAAGATTATTAACGAATTTGTTAATTAGCTTTAATTGATTTATTTAGAAGTTTATCTCCCAAGTTTATTGAATTTAAAAATAATGAGTTTACTAAGATTATATACAATAGAGAATATGATATAATAGCACTTCTCATTTTTAAAAGTAATGATTGGTATTAGAAGAAAATTGCTGTGGTTTACTCCTTACTTCTCAGCCTTGCCAAAGTATTGATAAAAATGTATTCCATTCAATTTATGGTTTCTGAGATGACTTTATTTGTTTGCTTAATATTTTATTTTTTAAGCTGCCAAATAATGAATATTCATTCTGTTCTTTTATTAAACACATTTTTAAAAATTAAAGCACAATGCTAAAATTAAAATTTAGTCAATTTTTAGAAAACAAAATTTCTGATCTCAGCGTGGCCAGCAAAATCCACACAGAATTATGTTCCAAATGAAAAGTAGTCTTATGTCTAAATCACTAAATAGAAGGCACATTTCTCAGATAAAGGCAGTTAAAGAAAAGACTGATTTTTTTACATCGATTGAATCACATAGTATTACACATCATAATTCCAGAAGGAGTTCAATAAATCTGCAAAAGATAGAAATAAAAATATTGAAAACTATTAGAATTTATAAATTTTCCCATATGTTTCTCTATCGAGTATTCTTAAACCACATTATTAAGGTATGACTTACAGACAAAATGCCGTGTATATTTATACAACTTTGATGAATTTGGAAACAAGAAAACATCAGCACAATCTATGCCATAAACATTCCATTATCTCCAAAAGTTTCTTCCCACCCTGAATTATGAGAATAGATTATTTTTGACCTTTAAACTGGTTATATTTTTAAAAGCGCTTCATTTTATAGTCTGTTTTTTTATTCTAATACTATATTAACAAACTCCTTCAAGTTCTAGAATGTCTAGATATATTTAATCAACCTAGCATTAGCTCTTTTTTAAACACTGTGAAAAGAGAAAGGGCAATAATGAGATTTACTGAGCTCATTTTATGTCTGCTAGATATTGTATTTATTAATTAGGGAGCATTTGGTTTCAAGAAACAGTAAACCACATTCAAAATAGCTTAAGTCAGTTTTCTTTTTTAATTGAGGTACACTCGACATGAACATTATATTAGTTTTAGGGGCAACCTAATGATTCAGCATTGTGTTTATTGAGAAATGGTCACCACAATAAATCTGGTTAACATTTGTCATCATAGTTTTAAAATTTCTCTTTCTTGTGATGAGGACTTTTAACATCTACTTTCTTATTAGCAACTTTAAAAAATGCGATACAGTATTAGTAACCATAGTCCTTATGCTGTACATTGCATCCTCATGACTTATTTGTTTTATATCTGGAAGTTTGTACTTTGTGACCCCCTTCACCCACTTTGCCCACATCCAGCCACCTGCATCTGGCAACCACCTATCTATTCTCTGTGGCTATAAGCTTATTTTTGTTGTTGTTTCAAATTGCACATTTAAAAGTAAAATCAAATAGCATGTCTTTCTTTGACTGACTTCACTTAGCATAATGCCTTCAAGGTCCATCCAATATTGTTGCAAATGGTGAGATGTCATTTTTTACGGCTGAATAATATTCCCGTGTGTGTGTGTGTGTGTGTGTGTACGTACCACATCTTCTTTAGACATTCATCCATCGATGGACACTTAGGTTGCTTCCATATCTTGGCTATTATAACTAATGCTGCAGTGAACTTAGGATGCAGATATCTTTTTGAATTCGTGTTTTTGTTTTCTTCAGATAAATACCCAGAAGTGGGATTGCTGGATCGTGTGGTAGTTCTATTTTTCATTTTTTAGGGACCTGCATACCTTTATCCAGTGTGACTACACCAGTTTACATTACCACCAGTAGTGTGTGAGGGTTCCCTTTTCTACATATCATCACCAATACTTGTTAATTGTAGTCTCATTGGTAATAGCTGTTCTAACAGATACAAGATTATACCTCATTGTGGTTCACTTGTTTTTCAAACTATGATCCCCCAACCATCAGCAGTAAGCAGCATCTAGGAAATTGTTACAAATGCACATTGAGAGTTATACCATTCTAGTTCGATTACTCAGAAACTGGTTTCGGAGCCTAGCATTCTGTGTTATAATAAATGCTCCACGTGATTCTGATGCAGGCTCAAATTTGAGAATCACTGGTTTAGATCTGAAGGACCCATCCTGTCCAGGCTTGCCCAGACTTCTCAGAAACACAAGGCTGAAAAGATACTAAGCAAAATCAAAGCTATATTAGGAATAAGGTGGTGATGGATGTTGTTGAGCAGACAACCAACAAAATAGGCTGTCCTGTGCTTGGGTAGGTGTGTGGGGTGGGTATTTTAAAAAATTTCATTTAAATCACATTTCGGAGCACATGTAATATTTTTAACTTAAGAAAAGCTGTCTTGAAAATGATAGGTTTCCAAAATGGCAGTCCACTGCTACCAAATCATGTAATATTACTGAAGTGTATAGGGGTAGTACAGTGATATTGGGGGCTGGAGGGATGACCACAGTGCACTGTAATTGTAATAGGACTCTGTGTGTATTAAGACTGGTGTGGCAATGGCTACAGTGTGCCTCTAAGGGACTGTGGGAAATAGATCTTAGAATAAGTGTGGTGGGGCTGGTTGGGGAAGTGGAGGGGGTGGCTGGTGTTTGTGGGAGAGAAGATGTTCAGTATAAGGTGTGCGGTGTCCTATGTGTACATGTGTGCTAAAATGTGGCGATGGGGGGGTGGTGCAGTGTGTGTGTGCTAGAAAGGTAGTGTGCATTGTGTGCCACAACTTTATACACAAGGTAGTGGGGGGAGGAGCAGGTTCAGCTTAAAATGGAAGAAATGTTCAGGTATACTATATTATGGCACTGATATTCTACTTAAACTCTAGATATTTAGTTTATAGCCATTCTTAATCTTAAAAATTCACTTATTTGGTATTATTCAACATGCCACTGGTTAGTGAAGTATGTAGGCATAGTGAATGTTAATACCTTTTCAAGAAATTTGATGTCAAAAAATTCAGTTTAAAGCTATTTCTGTAAGATTTGTCTGTAGTAGACTAGTTTCTTTTTTACACATTCATTCTACAAAATTTGAAGGCTGAAGGGTCCTCAGAGGGCATCTTATTGCTTAAAAAATGTTCACATAGAGGAAGAAATTTTGTAGGATTCTTAAATATAAATAACAATTTTATTACTGAGCAGCTAATTAAATCTTAATTGAAATCATTTGTGTACTTTGGGAGGGACTCTATTAACTGTGCATACTACTATTTATGACAGATATTTTTAAGTATTTCTTGGTGTACTCTAGTTTGAAAATATGTGCTCTGTGTCTTTAAACTTTTGAGCTTTTTTTTTTTCACATTTGGGTACAGTGCAACCAAACTTAAACATGGGAAACCCTCTCTTCCCTCCCCAGCTCTACAGTCTCCACTCAGGACTATCTTTGCAATGGATTCTACTTAGTGATTAGCTCGCTGTCTTGTCAGTCAAATATTTGTCTCTAACAAACTGTTTTGTCACTGTAGTAGGGCTCTTGTGCTGAAAATTTATCTTTGGCAGAGGAAGAATGCTTTTTAAAACAGTTCTTATGAGATTTGATGTAACTTAATTTTTCCTGGAAAGGAAATGTCTCGTCTCTGGTATGGGAAAAAAGGGAGAAGGCATCAACCAATTAATCATAAATATACTCTGGTAAATCTTAGTCAATGATTTCAATTTCTATACTTAGTCTTTTTTGGTGACATTATGCAAAATTATACAATCTCTGAAAGTTTAAGCATAGAGAGTATTTACAGAACACAAAATTGTATGATTATAGAAAAGTACCTTTAAGTTGTCTCTGCTAATCCTAAATACCTTCAAAAAAGGAAATGAATAAGGGACTATAATTTTGTTTTGTGAAAGTGTTTTGATTTTCCTATTCTACATTTGTAGAAAGTTAACAAGTCTTTATTTCTGCCTCAATTTTTTGGTTTAAGCTTAATTTTGTAGGAAAATATTCAGAATTTTTTCTGCTTAAAAATAAATTGAGTAGAAAAAAGTGAATTAACTTTAATTTTTATTGATTGAATTCCAGATACATTTATAATAATGTGTATTAAGACTATTATTTTAGCAATCTGAGAAAAGGCATTTTTAAGTTGTATACAGTTTCAATCAGTGTTACCCTAATGCAAAAATTTAAGATAGTCTAGTGAAGTCTCAGTCAACCTTAACTATTTTAAGAATCCTAGATTTTTTTCAATATCTATATATGTGCATTATGTGTTAGAAAGTGTATTGCCAATTCTCTCTGTGGTAATTCAGGATTATATCGTGCTTTATGAATATTAATTTTGTATTTACAGTATTTGTGGGTGATTTAATAATACTAGATATATGCTTAGAACCAGGAGTGACTTTGGAAAATGCCCCCAAAGAACTTTGCTTGCACCCATAAATGTTAAGCATGTAAAAATATCACAGTAATTTCAGTTGGTATTATTTTTAATAAGGCTTGGCTGTGCTTTATGTTTTTTTTATTTTTCGAGTTTAATAATTTCAAGTTTTTGCTTATACATCAGCATAGAGGGGTTTGGGCATCTGAAATGAAATGGACTGAATTTGTTAAAATTGTGATGAGGTTTATCAAAACAGCTAATTAACAGCTTTTTTTTCAAACTAAGAACAGTGAAGCTATTATTTGCTGTTAAAAAAATGTTTGTCATTAGTTTGCTAATACTTTAATACAGTTTATTATAAATGCAGGTTAAATAAATTGTGGGTGTTTTGCATTTTACAGGTCATTATAATGTGCATCATACACACTTGTTACACTCACCATTTCCTGTTCAACCTTACAGGAAGCTATTATGTGATTTTTGTCAGATAAAAGAGCATGCTTGTCACTGGTCTTCAGTTCTGCCCATACATATAGTTTATATATATTTTATTTCATTTAACCTTCACAGTAACCTTGCAAAATCAGTTGTATTACTCCCCTTTTTAAAGATGAGGAAATAGATAGGGAGTGGTTACTGAACTAAGCTGTCATGGGGCACAGAGACAGCTTTACCCTATCATATTCTTTACTTCATTAGGATGCTTTTGATAGTTTTCTAAGATGGTACAGTACTACAGTATGATGTGTTTTGATGTGTAGAAAGGTTCAGGTCCTGCTTTTTTGTCCTCCTCGCCTTAAAGTAGATATACTAGAAGCTGTAGGGCAGGAGACAGGCTTAAGAAAAGGATATTAAAAGTATAGCAATTTTTAAATTTGTTTTGTAGATGGAGATTCCTTATAAGATTTTACCTGAAAAGAGGTTCTTCTGCTTTAAAACTGAAACTACAAAATGATTCTTCTAGCAGAATAGCAAATATTTTAGAGCAAATAAAATTTCTTATTTTTGAACTTTATATTTTATAGCTTTTTAGAATTTTTCATATCTTTAGTCAGCTGATTAATAGAATGATATCTATAGACTTAATTGATAAACCATTTATAGCTAGTACTAATATGGCTATATACTTATATAAGCCAGGATAGTTTTCTAAATGATCATGTATGGTATTGTATTTGACCTTTCATTAACCCTATGTGTTAACCAGAGAGATTATTTTCATTTTATAAATAAGTTAATTAAAGCTCAAAGACATAAAGTAATAAGTAGAGTAAGTTCCAAAATATATGTAGTGAAGTGAAAACTTTGCCAGTTAGCTTCTTTGAGAATCATATTGATCGAGTATGTTTAATTTTCTTATCTTTATTTTTTAAGGCTGCTTTAAATTATATTCTGACAACCTAAACTTTAATGGTTTACTTGAAGCTGTTCATATATTTGATATAACCATATACTGTATCTTGCCTGATTGGTGTCTGTCAATAGATTGTAATTTGCTTGAAATTATAAGTCTATTTTATAATAATAAATTAGGCTAAATCAGATTAATTAACAAATCATTAAAGAACAATTTTGTGTTGTCTCTATTGATATTCCACTAGTTTAGTCACCACTTTTTGTATTTAGGCCCTTGTATGTGACAAGATAAATTTAAATTTAGGCTTTCATATATGAACACACAGAAGGAAAGTTGCTATGATGACATATTTGCATCTCTGCAAAAAGTAGTTCACAGGTAGAATATTAAGAGCAATTTTAAATGTAAAAATCTGTTCATTGATCTCAGTTCAAGATAATATAATAATGATAAAAATAATTACTTCTGCTAATGCTATACTCCTAGTAATACCGTGTATTATTCTAAACAACATGAGTTATTTAATACTCAACCCTGTGAAATATTACTACTGTCATCTTCATTTTACAAAACAGAGGCATATAGCAGTCATACCATAACCAGTAAGGGTCAGAGTTGTGTTTCAAATCCAGATATTTTCGCTCTTGCCTGTGTCCTTAAATTCTTGCTATACTTGCTCTCAAAACCTTCAAAATACTACTACGAAAGAGAATTAACATTTATTCTTTACATCTAATGTATCAATATCTTTTATATATGTTTTACACATATTGTCCTTTATTCCTCATAAAGTATTTCTAAGTATGATTTTATTTCCATTTGAAAAGCCAAAAATAGAATAATTAAATGTGGTTGTTACAAGCTTACAAAACTAGTAAAAAGCATAATCAGAATTAAGACAGGTCTAAACCCAAAACCAGTATTCTCTCAGCTATACTGTATTGCCTACTTAGAGTACATATTCACAGGAAATTTATATATGCTTTTTTGTATGTTAAAACAACATACTGTATGAAAACATTTCTAATCATAACCTAATTGGAAAGAGGAGATATATATATATATATATATAAACATAAATTTATGTATATATTCAGTATAGGATTTTTTTTCTTTGACTTAGTTGAAAAGTATATGTATTGGATATACAAGTTATGAAGTATAATAATAAAATTAATATTTGTGATCCCACTACTCAACTTAAGAACTAGAACATTACCAATGCACTTGTATTGGCCTATGTGTTCTTCGCATAGTTCATCTCATGTGTCCCCAAAATTGGTAACCACCACCCTGAATTTTGAGTTTGTCATTCTTCTTTTTTTTTTAGTTAATAGATATTATTTCTTAGAGCAGCTTTAGGTTTACAGAAGAATGGAAAGGCCAGAGAGTTAGTTCCTGTATATCCCCTTCCCCCCACACACAGCATCCCTATGATTCACATCTTGTGTTCGTATGGTGCATTATGAACTAATATTGTACATTATTACCACCCAAAGGCCATAGTTTACCTTAGGGTTCATTCTTTGTGTTGTACATTCTATGCAGTGACATGTATCTACCATTACAGGATGAATCAGTATTATTTCACTGCCCTAAAAATTCTCTGGGCTCCATTTATTCATCCTTCCTTCCTTTCCTTTACCTGAAAACTCAGTAACACTGATTATTGTTTCTATAGTTTTGTCTTTTTCAAAGTATCATATAGTTGGAGTCATGCAGTATGTAGCCTTTTCATATTTCTTTCTTTCACATAGTAAGATGTGCTTAGGGTTCCTCATTGTCTTTTTTTGGCATGATAGCTCATTTCTTTTTAATGCTGACTTTTAAGAATCCATTGTCTAGATGTACCAGTTTGTCTATTTACTCACCTATTGAAGGACATATTGGTTACTTCCAAGTTTTAAAGCTGTAATAAACATTCATGTGTAGATTTGGGTAAATGCTAAGAGTGTGATTCCTGGATCATGTAATAATAATATGTTCAGTTTTGTATGATACTGCCAGACTATTTTCCAAAGTGACTATACCATTTTGCACTATACTAACAATGAATGATAGTTCCTTTTGCTTCACAAACTCACCAGCATTTGATGATGTCAGTTTTTGGATTTTAGCTGTTCTAAATAAGTATGCAGTAGTGTTCCATTATTTTAATTTGCATCTCCCTGATGACATATGATAATGAGAATCTTTTCATATGCTTATTTGCCATCTGTATATCTTTTTTGATGAGAAGTCTGTTCAGATCTTTACTTCATGCTTTAATTAGTTTGGTTATCTTCTGATTGTTGTGTTTTAAGAGTTATTCACGTATTTTAGTTGACATTTATCAGATTGTATTTTGCAAATATTTTCTCCCAGTCAGTGGTTTCCTTTTTCATTATCTTTGTCATGGAGCAGATATTTTTCATTTTAATGAAATTAAACTTGCTAATTTTTTCTTTCATGGGTCATCCCTTTGGTGTTCCATCTAAAAATGCATCTTCAAACCCAAGGTCACCTAGATTTTTTCCTGTATTATCTTACAGGAGTTTAATAGTTTTATGTTTTACATTTGGGTCTGTGATCCATTTTGAGGTTATTTTTGTGAAGTATAAGGGCTTTGCCTAGGTTAACTTTTCTGTATGTCCATGCCCAACTGTCCCAGCAGTATTTGGTGAAAGACCATCCATTCTCTGTTGAATTATCTTTGCTTCTTTGTAAAAAATCAACTGTGTTTGTGTTGAGTCTCTCTGGGTGCTCTATTCCATTCCATTTATCCATTAGTCTGTTCTTTTGCCACTATCAGTGTCTTGATTATGGTAGCTTTACAGTAAGTCTTTAAGTTGACTAGTGTCAATCCACCAATTTTATTTTTTCTCCCCTACAATTTTTTATTTTTCTTCATTATAGTGTTGGCATTGGGATCTTTCTACATAAACTTTAATAATCAGTTTGCCTATATCCACAAAATAATTTTGGTGGGATTTTTAGAGGAATTGTGTTGAATCTGTAGAGCAAGTTGGGAAGAACTAATATCTTGACGATATTGAGTCTTCCTGTCTATATCTATGAACATGGAATATCTCTACATTTATTTAAATTTCCTTTGATTTCTTCAGACTTCTGTACTTCATATAGATCTTATATATACTTTATTAGACTTATACCTAAGTATGTCATTTTGTGGCACTAATCTAAATAGCATTGCTTTACCCTTCAATTTATCATTGACAAAACATGGAAAACAGTTGATGTTTTTTTTTATATTAACCTTGTATCCTGCAGACCTACTGTGATCACTTATTAATGCCAGTAGTTTTTGGTTAACTCTTTTAAACGTTCTGTATAGATAATAATAATGTCATCTGCTAACACTTTTATTTCATGCTTCCCAATCTTTTATTTCCTTTTCTTGTCCTACTATGTTAGCTAAGTCTTCCACTTACTGACTGAATAGGAGGGGTAAGAAGAGGTATCTTCACCTTGCTTCCTATTTTAGTGAGAAAGCATTTAATTTCTCACCATTGTATAAGATGTTAACTGTAGGATTTTATTGTAGACACTCTTTATCAAGTTGAAGGAGTTCCCCACTATTCCCAGTTTTTATTATGAAATACTGTTGGATTTTGACTAGTGCTTTTTCCTGCATCTATTGACATAATAATGGTTTTTCTTCTTTAGTCTGTTGATGTGATGGATTGCATCAGTCGACTTTCAAATATTGAAATACCTTGCAAATGGCTTACATACCTGTAGTAAATCCTTCTAGGTCATTGTGTGTAATTCTTTTTATGCATTGTTGATTCAGTTTGCTAATAATGTGTTGAGACTCTTTGCATGTATATTCATGAGAGATATTGGTCTGTAGTTTTACTTTTTTATAATGTCTTGTTTTTTTATTAGGATAAATAAAATATCTCAGAGAATCAGTTGGGAAGTATTTCCTCCACTTCTGTTTCCTGGAAGAGATAGTAGAGAATTCAATTTCTTCCTTCCAAATGTTTGATTAGAATTCACCTGTGAATCCATCTGGATTTACTCCAGATGCTCCAGAGTTAGAGATCATAACTACTTTGGGTTTCTTCGTAAGTACAGGGTCAGCTGCGATAGTGTATGCATTGTTGCTTTGCAAAAGTCAGTAAAATAATGGCCTAAACAGAAATTTGTCTAGTTTTTTCTTTATTCTCATGTCTCCATAGCTTTCAACAAGTTTGCATAGCTTTTCATAGAGTTATACTAATTCTAACTGGTAAATAATTCATTTGCTTGGCTAGAACTGGGCCTATTATTTTCTGTTTTGGAAGGTTATTATTTATTTATTCAATTTCTTTAATAGATAATAGGCCTATTCAGATTATCTCTTTTTAGTTGTGTGAGTTTTGGTGGTATGTGTTTTTTAAGGATTGGTATATTTCATCTAAGCTATCAAATTTGCAGGTATAGAGTTGCTTATAATATTTCTGTATTATCTTTTAATGACTATGGGATCAGTAGTAATGGCCAGTACTCATTTCTGATATAATTTATTTGTGTTTTCTCTCTCATTTTAGTTACCTCTGCTAGAGGTTTACCAATTGTATTGATCCTTACTGGGCTGGCTTTCAGTTTTATTGACTTTTTTTCTTTATTGATTTTCTGCCTTCAGATTCATTCATTTCTGCTTTAATTTTTTTTATTATTTCTTCTGCTTCAGATGTAATTTGTTCTTCCTTTTCTAGTTTCCTAAGGTGGAAATTTAGATTATCGATTTTAAATCTCTTTTCTTACACATGCATTCAATGCTATAAATTTCCCTCTAATCCCCGTTTTCACAGCATCCCAAGATTTTGATACATTGTATTTTTATTTTCATTTAGTTCAAAATATTTTAAATTTCTGCCAGAACTTTTTTGACCATGCATTAATTACAACTCTGCTGGTTGAAAGCATTTGGGGATTTTTCTATTTCTCTTGTTTCTAATTTAATTCCATTGTGATCTAAGAGCATACTTTTTGTGATTTTTATTTGTTAAGATGCGTTTTATGGCCCACAATGTGAACTTAGTGAACATACCATATGACTTGAGAAGAATGTGGATTATGCAATTGTTAGATAAAAAATTTTATATATTGCAGTTGGATCCATTTAATTGAGGACACCATGCCATTCAGTTCAGTTATGTCCTTACTAATTTTCTGCCTGCTGGATTTGTGAATTACTGATAGAGGAGTTTTGAAGTCTCCAACTGTAGTAGTGGATTTTTATATTTCAAGATTATGCAATGAGTATTCTACCCTGATACGCTATGAAGAAAACAAGATTACTCCCTTTTTTATTAGTCACTTCTTAAATTTATTCTTCCAGAGAGCTATGACAATAGGTACGAATGATTTTGAGTAGTTAATAGGTTTCTTTTTGACTAAAAGAACAGTGAGTATATCTGCCTTCTCAAGAAAATCTATGAGAGTCATCTGCAAATATGTTTAATAGGGAGTCATTTTAAACATAGGATTTTGTTTTGTTCAAATCAAAATTTTGATAATACATTTTAATTTGAATTCATTCTGGATTTAAATGTTTTTTTTTCCCCTATCAGTTCTATTCTGTATTCCCCAAATATATAATGTATGATAATCTATTTGCTTCTTTTATACCTCATTTAATATACTTCCAGGAAGTGTTATTTTAATAGCAATAGTTTTAATTGAAGGCAAAAAGGAGCAAAGTTTTAACATGACCCATGTCCTACTTTGTAGTAAAGACTTTGTTGTATATAATGTACGTGCATAGAACAGACGGTCATATGGCTTCGGGATGCTGCTGTCTTCCCTTTTTATTAGCTATGCAGTTTAGACTTATATTTACTCCTTGTTTAACATAGTTTTGGATATCAGAGTATAAATGGCACTAATTAGATAACACTTTACTTTCTACTCCATCTTCCTTCACTAAGGAATAAAAAAATAAGGATTAAGTAAGGGATAAAAATGGCACATTCACAGGTATCTACTGGACATTTGATAATCTGCAAGGCAGTTGGGGATATGAAGGTTTTTGGTTGGCTCGTAGGTAATCTCAGAGGCAAGGTTCATCCTGGAAGGAGAACTATTACACCCAAAGTATTGGTCTTTATGTCTAAGAGAACCAGTTCTTATTTATGGAATTGACAGCAACTGTAAGTTTTCTCTATTTTCAGCTTTTGTTCTGTTCTGGTTGTTGTTAGTCCTTTGTAATAGAGATGGGTGAATTTAATCCTGCCTTTACATTTCTAATTCTGTGAAAATAAATGGTTAGGTAAACATTTTCTCTGTGTAGACTCCTTTGTCAAAGACTGAGAAAACTAGAAAGAGCCCTTAATTCTGCAAAGGATAGTTCATAGTACTCAGTTCCTACAGATGGGATTTAATAGTATGTGCAAGCCATTTTATTCTCAAGAAATAATTTTGTAGCCACAGACAGGACACTTTTAATTGGAAGGTCTTCATTTCCTCAACTGTGCCCCTTTATAATTGACAGTGTGATGCCGGACATTTTTTAGAAACGTATCTTTTTTACTCAGTTTTAGCTTTAGGGCAAAAAAATAAATTCTATACATGATTTACCATGGAGATAAAAGTTGATTTAAGACTTTTTCCAGTTTCTTCACATACACTAGGAATCTATATCTCTTTATTCATTTATTTTGACAAGAGGAAGTATATTTCTATACTCACCTGATTTCAAATCTTTTTTCTTTATTAATTCACAGGCTTTTTTTGACAGTTTTGTGTATTTTCATTCATTATAGCATGAGTAAATATTTAGGATTAATGAAGTGGTGAGTTTATAAGGCCCAGAAAAGAGTACAGTTTTTCTTAAAAAGTAAGAATGAGAAATGATAGACTTGCAACATTAAAGAAACTGTGATTTTACCAAATACAAGTTTGTACTTAACGAAGGCAGTTCATGGCTCCCTCACTGAACTCCTGTTCTCAGTGATGTTGATACTATTAGATTATAACTGATAACCTTTTGTGAGCATATTTCAATTTCACTTCATCTAGGAAGTATGTTGAATATGGTAAAAGAAGGGGCTTTAAAAAATCAGTGAAAGATCAGAGTTAATTAGAGGGATAGAGCGAAGAATGCAAAGAAATAATTTGAAAATTCTTGGCTAGGAGACTTAATTAGACTGAACGCCATGGGAAATAGAAAGAAGGCTGTGGTTTTTTATCTTAGTACCTACTTTTTCTTTCATATTTATTAAAAATTCTGTTCTTTATTCTTATTTGAAAATTCTCTAGTATTTTTATCTAATAACTGAAATTTCAATTTAATTTTAGAATAGCCATTCAAAGTATATACAAAACTGAAATATTTTAACATAAAAAATAAAGAGGCTCTTCAGACATTATCCTATAGTCTTTAGGGTAATGGGTGAAAAATGACCACTATATACTGGTCACTATATTCAGTCTTTTATATGCATTCCATTTGCTTATTTTTAAAAAAATTAAAACCCTATTTGGTATATAATCTTGGGATTTCCATTGTCTTATGAAGAAATAGCTAAAGAAGGGTCCAAACCCAGGTCCATCTGATCCCTTAGAGCTGGAGATCATAACCACTTTGATTTCTTTGTTAGAAAGTCAGCTGTCATATTACATGCCTTGTTACTGTGTAAAAGTCATGTTAAAGATAATGGCCAGAATGGAAATCTGTCCAGTTTCTTTTACTTTTTTCTATTTGTATGTCTTTTATGGCT
Source organism: Manis javanica (assembly GCF_040802235.1). NCBI lineage: Eukaryota > Metazoa > Chordata > Mammalia > Pholidota > Manidae > Manis > Manis javanica. The sequence continues at coordinate 190,291,142 of NC_133157.1, forward strand.
TTCAGCAGGCTTTCATAGCTTTTTATAGAGTTTCCTTGATGGCTAATTTTTACTGGTGGCTGGTTCATTTTAATTAACTAGAACAAGAACTTTCTGAAACCTAGCTTAGAAGTCAGACTCTTGATGGGCCACTTAGTTTAACTGCATTTTGTAACCAGAACCTCTACATATACCTAATTGATCACAAGAGGAATTTGTCATAGCTCAGGACAATCAGTGCATACGTATGGCACCACCAGAGTTCAGTATATTATGGCTACTCACTTGGGAATTATGTCATGCTCTGAGAAAGCTGCAGCTGTCATGTCAACCTGAGGAAACTTGTCTGTTTTTGTGGGCTTTTTGTCATAATGTTTATCTGTCACATATGGCTTTCAGATTTAGCACTATGCAAGTGATGGGTCTAGGCAATTAGAGAACATACAGAATTTCACTTAAGAATTTAGAATGTAGAAAAGTCATTAAGTTTTCATCACAAATAACTGCTACAGTACCAAACATAAGAAAGTCATACAGAGAAAGAGCAAAAACTAAAAAGAGTCATTTCAAAAGACTGAGGTAGATATGCCTGAGAAGGTACTACTGAATAGGTAAGCTTTGAAACTCTATTTTTCTCTTTTCTAGAGCTTATTTTTCTATTGTCTTAGTCTTTTAAAATGTATGTCATGTCTTTTTCTGGCTCCCTCCTTTTTTCTGATATACATCATAGAGCATGGGTATGTTTGTCACCTTTGCCTAGAAGAAATTCTCCCAGCACTAACATTAGGATGTTATGTTTGAGCCAAACTGACTTGGAGGGGCGAGTTGAAACTACCATTTTTTTTGTAAACTGCAAGACATTTAGATTTTAGGTGTTATCTTTGATATTAGAAAGCATGTTACATTTTCTATAGTGTTTCCTTTAATAAACAACTATAGTTCTGTTCATTCAATTAAATTCTGTCTATATGAAACAATCCATAAAATAAAACTTATATTGTGAACCAGTTGGATGTGGTCATTCATGTGTATCTCACTGTAGTTTGATATTATAAATCTCTTGGATTTTCAGCATAGAGTGGGGAAAGAAATTCTTATTACAGTTCTGGTTCCCATTTAAATTTCTCCATTTTTTTTTCTTTTGGTTTTGTTCTGGCTATTTTTCTCAACTGTCAGTGGAATTATTGTCTTCCTGTCTCCATATTCAGGTAGTGTCAGTGGCTGAGTATCACCGCAGGATCGATGCTCTAAATACTGAAGAACTGCGCACACTCTGCAGACGTCTCCAGGTGCCCCCTTCAGTAGTTTAAACCCCTCCGGAGATGAATAGTCCTTGTTTTTAGTGTCTCTCATCAGGACAGATCTCATTCTGAAGGATTTGTTTTGACTGCTGCACTAAAATAACTCATCAGAAAATTCCTTTTTGTATTAAAGAGTATAGTATTGCCTTGAGGGCCTATAGGATTATCTTTTCTGCATCTTTTCATTTGAAAAATATTCAGAGGAATTTTCTGTCACTTTAGAACTGTTCTCAGTACTGTGTGTTTCTTAGAGCAATGAGGTCTCATTTAATTTAACTTTGGAAAAATGTCTTTGGGTTTGAGATTGAATCTTTACTAAACAGAATCTGAAAAATGTGATATAAAGGAAAGTTTTTAAGGGATAGCAAAACTTAAATATTTCCTCTTCTTTAGGGCTATTGCAGTTCTATCATCAATTTGATAAGATATTGTCAAATATCTTAATGAGATAAATTGGTTTTCTTCTCAAGGTATTCCTGGTTGGTTTGAGAAATACTTTGGAATAGAATAGGTTAGACACCAGAACTAGGTAAATTATTTAAAATTCTGTGAAGTGATCTTTGTGAATTTTTAGAAACAATACAGTTGAACTCATTTTTCAGTTTTGTGTATTATTGTGTGTTTTCCTCTTCTTAATAAGATGTGCTTTTGTGGCTGTGCTAGAACTTCTGAAACTTTTTCTTTTCTTTCAGTGCTTCTCATGCTTCCTTGGATTTTTTTTTTTTTAATCTTTCACATCATCAAAATAAGGGTAAAACTTGGTGATGTGAAAGAATTTCACTTGGTGAAAGTTTAAAGTTTAGCTTCTCACCAAAAAGCAATACAGTTCTAGAACATGTATTGGTTGCAAATATATGCTGTTTAGATTTGGTAAGAAAACTGTTAATGCAACAGAATAATTGAGCAAGCTTTCAGTCCTGTACAAGATCACAGTCATCGAGCATTGTTACATTTTAGTTATCTGCTTCAATTGAATTCTTTTTTCCAATAAAAGTTCATCAATAATAGTTATGTTTCATATCTTTTATTATTCTCTAATATTACTGCATGTTATATATTAAAATAAAATATTATGAAAAAGTGCCAACAGATCAGATCATATTGGAGTTTGTTTTGAATTAACATCATTTTAAGAGCATCAGTGAGATCATTTTCTTCAAGCAAAAGCATATATTCTCTTTAATGCATCAAATTGTTATAATTTAAAAATAAACTTGTGGTAAAATTAACTTTTAAATGCATTGTTTGGTTCAACTGGATTTTAAGAAATAATTTAGAAAGTAAAAAGACATTTTAAAAAATAATAGTAACTTTTCCAATGAAGCAAGTAAATCTAGAAACATACATACACCAATGAAAAGTTGTGCATTTTATTGGAATAGTCTTTAAGATTTTTGTACCCAGGAAGTTTAATATTTTTTGGCAAATTTTGTTTACCATGGAAAAAAATACCACATATTTTAAATAGCTCACTTTTGCTTTCAACAGCAAAACCAAAGTTTGCATGCAACTATCTCCATTTACACAGAAATATGGGGGTTTATCATTTATTACCTGTCCTTCCTTATGTAATGGATGAGAAAAATATCTGCTTATAATTACAGATTTTTTCTACATTGAATATATCATTGTTGCTAGATGGAGATATTTTGCAAATTTTTGAAAGCATGTTGCAATTTTATATTAATAAGCTCCTGCTGTTTACTTCTTTAGATTACTACAAGGGAAGACATAAATTCAAAGCAGGTTGCTCCAGTGAAAGCAGACCTGGAGTCTGAATCTTTTCGACCAAACCTAAGTGATCCCAGTGAACTCTTACTGCCAGATCAAATTGAAAAGGTATGACATACCCACATATGTGCATTTCTGAATGTGTACCAGGAAGAGTAAGCAGCCTCTTTTTGCTTGTTTTGAAAACTGCTGAAGAAGAACAAAACATAGTAGTGTAATAGAAGGTATTAGGAGATGTGGGTGAGCACACATTAAAATTGTAATAGAAGGTATCAGGAGATGTGGGTGAGCACACATTAAAATAAACAATAGTAATTTCAGTGAGATACTATAACACCCAATATTATTTTGTGTGCTAATTACCTACTTCATTTGGATTATCTCATGTAGTTGTTACCAAAACCTGCAGGAGTTAAATACTCCTACTGTATGTATTTTATAAGTGAAGAAACTTGGTCATAGAGAGATTAAGTAACTTGTTTAAAGTCACATAGCTATAAGGATTGAAGCTTGATTTCTAACTCAGAGATTATTAATAATTAAACTAACAGTCTGTCCAATATTTTTAATATGGCACAGAGGGCACAAGCAATGAGCAATCTGTGTTTCTTGTCTGTGTTCTAATCTTGGCATGATTCTTTTTCTAGTGGACAGACAGTCTTTAATGCTGAGAAATGTACAATTACGCTTCAAGCATCTCAGTATTTTTGAGAATGATAAATAATTCTACTGTTACTATTTAGCCTCCATTTTAGAGAGTACCATTAAATTCCAACTGGCATTAGTATCTTACAAATTAGCAATAAGCTATCAAGTAAACATTAACATTTTATTTTTCAAAGCTTACCAAACATCTTCCACCAAGAACGATTGGCTATCCATGGACTCTTGTTTATGGTACTGGAAAGCATGGCACAAGCTTGAAGACCCTTTATCGAACAATGACAGGTTTAGATACCCCAGTGCTGATGGTGATTAAAGACAGTGATGGGCAGGTATGAAAAGTAATAACACAAGCACTTTACTCATTAAGAGATTACAGTAACAGTAACTTTTAGCATATTCTTTTAATAAAAATTATTTTCATTACTATATTTTATTAAATTTAACTGATAGTTATTGAACACTTTCAATATGCAAGGCAATACTAAATGCTCTGGAGGACAGATAAGAGCATGAATAGTAGTTTCTACCTTCAGAGAGATTATAGTCTGATAGAAAAGAACATATCAGTATACTAGTACCTCTATTGCCATGCAAAATATGGCAAGTGTAGTAAGAATCTAGATGAAACAAAAGGGGTGTGTTAGAGTAAGGGTTGTTCAGATCTGTTTGAAAGAGGTAAGAATGAGGTTCTTGGAAAGGGTGGAAATTGACAGTCTTTGAAGCATGGGTAAAAGTTTTTAAAGCTGAAGATAATTGTGTGAAGATGATACCAAGAATAAAACCAGAAGTAAGAGAAATATTGGTTTGTTCCTGAAACAGCAAGTTTAGGTCAGTTATCAGCATGGGAGAGTCATTGGAGGGTGAAATAGCAATATTAATTTAAAAGCAAAACGCAACTACTACTAACATCTTTAGTGTACTTATTGTGCTCACTTAATCATTTTATATGCATTATCTTACTTAGTCAAAGTGCTGTGAGATTGATACTTTTATCATCCCTGTCTTAGAGATGAGCTAACTATGACAGAGTTTCATCAGCTTTCCCCAAGCTATACACCCAATACAAGGTATTTGTTGCAGTGAAAATGAAGGAATTGCACTATATGCCATAATATAGATAAGTGTCATAAATGTAATATTGAGTTAAAAATAAGACACTAAAGAGTAACTTATTATGATTCCATGTATAGAAAGTTCATAAATGGACAAAACAAATTTATAGTATTGTCAGTCTAGTAGCTTCCTTTGGGGAGGTTGGGATAGTAGTACAGAAGAGGCCCGAGGAGAGCTTCTGAAGTATTGGATGTGCTCTGTTTCTTGGTCTGAATTAAGGTAAAGTGGGACTTTGTGATAATTTCATATTGATCAGTACATTTATATATATATATGATATATATATATATATCATATGTATATATATGTAAAATACATATACCTTTCAGTAAGAAAGTGTATTTTAAAAATTACGACTATAAAAATAGACTGTCAGGAGAGACAGTGACTGTAGAGATCATCTGTCAAACTCTCTACGTTCACATAATGTGGAAATTTAGATCCAGAGCATTAAAATAACTTGCCCAGGTCTCTTATTTATTCATCCTTTTTTTCAGGTTATCTACTATATATCTTATACTGTGTAAGGCCATGGTGTTAACAAGGCCAAACAGTGCAGACCCAAGACCTGCCCTCATGGAGTTTACAGTCTAATGAAGAAAAAAATAGGATACCTTAGTAGTAGTAGAGTATTTACCTATACCAAAGGGTTTTGCTTCCCTGAGTGCATTACACTGTGCGTGTAAGTCCTCCTAAAATGTGTGAACCACTTTCTAAGATTGTTTGTTGTAATCATCATTTTAGATTTCAAATCTAGGAACAATTTTTTCCCCATTCATAAACTGATTTGCTTTGTACTTGGTAGTAGTGTGAATTATATAGCAACTGATCATATTTCTCTTTTTTTATGTGCAAGTAGATAAAACTATACTAGATTTCTAGTATTTTACTTAAACATATATAACGGGATAATGCTGAATGAAACATTAATAGTCATGTCATTGACCATGCCATTTTTTATCCTTAGGTTTTTGGTGCATTAGCTTCTGAGCCATTTAAAATTAGTGATGGCTTTTATGGTACTGGAGAGACCTTTGTTTTTACATTCTGTCCAGAATTTGAGGTAAGGACAGTTATTCCAGTATTCAGTTTACAAAGAAATAGCATAGTGATGAGCTCATGTACTTTGGAGTCATGGACACTTGAATTTGACTCTCATCTCTGCCTTTTACTAACTGATAACTTAGCACTTTTTGACCATTTTAAGCATCAGCTTTCCTGTAGGTAGTATGGGGATCATAAAATGTAATGGAGTTGTTTAAAAATTAAATGAGAATCATGTATGTATAACATTGGCAGGGTGCCGGACACACATCATAGGGCAGTAGGGAGTATATATATATTATTATTATTATTCTGTTAATGAATTGTCAAGAAACTTTTAATGACTCAATAAGTTTAATGATGTAACAGTCTTGAAAACTTAAAATACATATTCTTTGGTTTTAAATCAAAAGTGATTACCTGATTTCTCATTGTTGTTGCTTGACTAACTTAGTAGAATACATCCTAATGCCAATAAGATAAAAAATGTGAATATACCTGAATTTCAGTGAATGTGTGATTCTGAGTACCACACTGAGTACAATTTAAAACAATGAGTGCAACCCCAGCATGTCAGTTACATTAAGGTTCAACATATCAGACCTTTCCTAAGATGAAATTATATGTAAAAAAAATGAAAAACGTGGCTTTAAGAACAGTTTCTATAATGAACAAAATAGGAAGGATTTCATAATACAATAAAAGCTCTCTTTAAAAACGTGCTAAACTGGCTCACCAGATTAACCAGCGCTTTCCATTCCCTCCATAACACATGCCAGCTGATGCCTGCAGCTAACTGGAAGTTTGTATAGTTGTTGCCCTTTTTTTAAGGTTTATTTATGCTGATTCTCAAACCTTTTTATGCTTTTTCTACCGAAGTGTAGTAATCAATCAATTGAATACAACTATGAAAAAGTGTTAAACTATTTTATTGAAAACAAAATACTTTGGATAAACTTGGTAATGGTGAGATGCCAGAAATTGCAATCATATTAGGTTTAAGTAAAATTCCCATCAAAGGTTAGAAAAAAATATTTAAGAATATTAATATCTAGAAATTTTGTCCTCAGATTTCTTAAGTGTCCTTACATTTTCATTGCTCTTAAAGAATTGAAACTAGAAAACATAAACATGTGTCTTGGGCTTATAGAAGAATGATAGGCAAATCCTTACCCAAAGAAAAGACCATGGCCCTATGTCAAAATATTAAAAATTATCAAATTAATGTACATTTATGTTTAATGTTAAAATAAAAGCTAATGGCATCTACATGATGGCTCTTTGGTATCTGATTTTCTGCTTTCTTCAACTTCTTTCATTAATTGTCCAGTTCTTGATATCTACATAGTTAGGAATGTGTGAAGAGATAATAAGATCTGAGAAGTTAGAATTGAAGGTTATGTTGCAGTAGAGGACATGCTTTCAAAGTTAGTTGTACAAACACTGAAATGCAAAGCACCAGATCCTTTTGCCCAGACTTTTCCTTTTCTTGTTATTACTCCTTTTACTATCAATCTAGGCTTTGTTAAGTATTTGGGGTTAAGAAGAACTAACCTTATTTAGTGACTATTTTCATCTTCATACTTAAAGCTTATTTTCGTTCATGTAGGTCTTTAAATGGACAGGAGATAATATGTTTTTTATCAAAGGAGACATGGATTCGCTAGCTTTTGGAGGTGGAGGGTAAGTTTCTTGAACATTTTACCACAATAGTTTTCAAAAACTTAAAAAATTCAATTGTATTACTAATCAATTATCTTTGGAAACCTTTGACCTATGAATCCTAATTTTTATGTTAGAACTAAGAAAAGTACTTATGCACAAAGGTGCTTAAATGCAGTATATGAAACTATTGATAGAATATTTGGTTACCTATTTAAAATTGCTGTTTAATTGATAACCTTTTGATTACAACCTATCCTTTTCTAGAGTACAGTGATTCCTTGGTATTTGAAAGAGAAGTATACTAATACCTTAACACTTCTCCAGTTTTCAAAAAACCATGATGGTATGTTATTTCTCCTGATGTGTAAAAAAGGTTCAATTGTTTTCAGTTCTTTCTACCCTGGAGACTATTTGGACTGATATTTTGGACAATAATAGAAATTTGTTTTCCTACAAAAAATGTTAATGACAACCCCTGTCCCCAACACCCAGGTTTTCAGAATTTGCATTCTTATCTACTTTGTTTTTAACAATATGAGTCAGTCAATTTTTTAAAATTCTTGTGGCATAATGAACACTTTGGAAATTTTTATTCCCTTATTCTGGGATCCCAGCTTCATTTAGTCAGTACGGTGTTTAGAGGTAGCTTGCTCTACTACCTCCTAGCCTAGACTTTTCAAATAATGCTGACTAGCAAACATCAGCTCCTTCTTTTGGTATCTCTCTCTGTCCATCAGGTCAGACATACGGTATACTAAATAATTGGAAAACTGACGAAAGTGATTTTTGTTTCCCACAGGTGAGGATAAATAATAATTCATTTAGGCCACAGAATCTTGTTAGCCTTTAAGATTATTCATCATCCGGAGTGATTCTAGCAAATTCTCTTATCACTTCTCTGAAAATAGATTTTAGAAAATATGATTTTAGTGATTTAAAAAATAACCATGGCTATTATAACCCTCTCTGAAAGACATAATCAGTTAACTAAAAACCATGTTATTTCTAATTGTTGGAATCTGTATATAATATTTATATGTTCCAATTACACCTTTTTTTGATGGAATGCATTTGGTCATTCAGCTTTACCCCAAATGGTAGTCTTACTTGTGATTCATTTAGGTTTCCAGGAAGACCTCACAAGCAAGTGCTTATAATTGCAAGGTGTTGTGCCCTGAGTCTGAAATAACATACACAGTGTCCCGCAATGTCTTCTGGAACTTGATTTTGATTATACAACATGATCCCAGCAAGCTAAACTAAGCATTGGGTCATTGTTGATAACAAACTAAGACAAGTTCATGGTCTTTGAAGAAAAAGAGTACAGATTCATAAGACAGAAGCTACAGGGACTTGATATTCCAAAATTCCAAACAAGAGCCATCAAGAAATCAAAATTATGATGTGATGGGTTAAATGTAGGCCTTGGAGTCAGGTAGATCTGATTCAGATTCCAGCTTCAGCACATATTTATTACATGTGACACCCTGAACAAACTCAAGTCTGAAGTTTTCTAAGCTATGAATTGGAGGTGGAACCCTTAACCTTAACCCCACATTGTATTTTGGACAGTATGGAATTTCATGCCTCCAAGAGACTCATGTTAAATATATTAAAACCATACAGCAAAAAGAAAGTCATAATATCAGGCAAAGAATAACAGAGTAGCATATGTCTCAAGAGTTAATTCTATATTATTTCAGAGGATTCGTTTTATTCCTTGATCTGTGCATTTAGTGATTTTATAATCGGATATGAACAAACCAAAATTGCCATGTGCCAAAGTGGAAAGGAGTGGAGAAGGGTTTGGAAAAATTATTTTAAGAGTTGTTGTATATTGAAGCAGCTCACTTAAATTATTATTTTACAACCTCTGCAGTTATTGTTTACAACGTAAGACATAAGTATTAAGATATTACTGTTGACACTATTCTCTTTTATGCATTGCAGAGGAGAATTTGCCCTTTGGCTTGATGGTGATCTCTACCATGGAAGAAGCCATTCTTGTAAAACATTTGGGAATCATACACTTTCTAAGAAGGAAGATTTCTTTATCCAAGACATTGAAATCTGGGCTTTTGAATAAATACAATGCTCTCTGTCTTAGCAGGATAATGGCTCAAACCTGACATGGACAAACAATGTTTGGAAAGTTCAAGAAGCAATACAATGTAACATGTCACTCATACTTCAAAATTAGTCCATATCATTTATTACAGCTATGATTTTGGAATTTATTTTTGAAATCATGTTTCCCAGAGTTCTTTAGGCTTAGACCATGGCATGGGTCTGTGTGTGTAACAGCTTGGGTTTTGTCAGAATTTTGGCAGCATTTTGATTGTTGTGACCACCTCATCTGCATCCTATGTTATCCTGGTCTCCTAATAGAATGGTGCTCTTTTTTTGAACATGCTTTGGTTTATTTTTAGAATTATATTGGTTTTATTAGAGCAGTCTAACGGGCATTGAGGGAATGAAGACTAGGTACTGCTCTCTGAGGTTGGCACAGATGACATTTGGAGTTGTTTAACTTAGTCATTCTTAGAAAGAAAAAACACTTGCCAAAATAGAACTTCTTAGACCACTGAGTTCTAGTTTTAGATCACACTGTAATATTTTCTTTATTAATTTTTCAGGTATTCTCAGTAATTTTATTTAGTAAAAATGAAATACAAGAATTCTGGTTGTAGTAGACAGTGATACATGTGATCTGCAGGTTTGGGCATACGCTTTCATCATTGGATTATCCAATAGAGTTATAAAATGACAAAGGAGAATAAGAACTTGATGATTCAATGGGATTTAATATGTCAAGCAAGAAAATATACTATTTACATATTTGTAGCTTAGCGCAGGGCATTATCATAAGTACAAAAACTATGAAACAGATACATATTTCTTCAATATATTGTGTCAGGTGTACTGTTTTATAGTTCTGTTGTTTTAGCCTTGTTGCACACCAACTCCCAAAATATAGGTTACTGTTCACAAGGAAAAAAATGATTTTTTTTGAGTGGTATATGTTATTAATTATTAGATTTTGCTGTAATAAAAGGACAATGATTATAGTAGACAATATTGTAACTCAGTAGTCTTGTTGAATATGCAAACTTATTGTGAAGTGGCCTCACAAAAAAATACAGAAAGGTAGAATATACTAGTAGTTCTTAATCTTCTTTTGTAGGAAACCAATAATAAGCCATCGTGGCAATGATTCATCAATTAATTTCAAAGCTTCATGTTATGCAAAAAAAAATCCTGCTGTTATACATGTGACAGTGACTTTGTGCTGAAATTTCAGCTCTTCCAGATAAACATTGTATACTATCTTGTAAATTAATGTTTAAAGGTAGTTTTGTTCTTATAGAAAGTGTTGATTGCCAGGTTGCTTACAGCACTTTAAATTATTCTAAAAATGAAATTATAAGCCAGATATGTTGGCTAAGTAGCTCTAGTTGTATAGCACTTGAATATATTTAGACCTTTTGAAAGTTCAGATAATTATCTAAAGAAAGCATAATGCTAATGGAAAAGAAAATCTGATGCTCTATTTAATATGCTCTTGCTGAATATGAATAGAAATGCAGGCATCATTTCCTTGTCTGTGTAAAGCTCTTGTAAGTTAGTAACAGTTTATAGATTAAATGTTTACAATATAGGGAATTGTAAATAAATATATTGTTTTTCCCCCCTTTGGTCTTCCACAGCAGTATTATTGTCTTTGTGGAGTTGACTAATCATTAAAAAAAAAAAATCCTGTATTGTATTTCAGTTACAATAAGGTTATAATGGTATATATATATCCAATAAAATTAAATATATAAACACAAGTGTGAGTTTGGATTTATTGAATAATCACATTAATTTCATATCTAAAAAGTCTTTGATTAACATACTGCCATCTTTTATGTGTCAGTGCTTCTAGTAGCCTTGGTGGTGGTGGTGGTGGTGGTGGTGATAATGGTAATAGTGACAGAAGGATGCATTCAAGTATCATCCTTCAAGTATACATTCAAGAGGAAGCGCCAGTTTAAAAAGTGCAAGTCATTTGGTAAGTTTAAATTACATTGTTTTCTTTTTTAATAGGGAGCACATAGCAAGGTAAGACTTGAAGTCATGGAGAGCTTTGTTGTGTGCAATGTCAAGAAATTTATATATTTTTAATCTTACAGAAGCAATTAAGAAAATTTGGAGAAATTACATGATCAAACTTACACTTTACTAAGATCTCTGTGAAAAATACATCAGTAGAAAAACTAGAGTCAAGGAAACCAATAAGCAAGAGTGTTGTAAAACCCAGAGAAAAAGTGACTAGGCCTGAATAAGAATAGTTCCAATGGTGATGAAGGAGGCATGGATTTGAGATTTAGGAATTAGGATTAACATGATTTGGTTGTTAATTAGATAGCAGAAAGAGTTAAAAATAGCTTTCAGATTTTTTTGCATAGAAATTGAGAATATTATTCATCAATAGGGGTGAGTTACAAAAATGATAACAAGCAGCAAATGGGGAAATTAGGTTAGTTACAAACTTTAATGTAGTATGATCTGAGAAACTGGATAATGTTTTGTAGGGAAGAGATTTCATGTCCTGTTCTGACAGATAAAAAGATTTTAAAATCAGCAATACATAGGTAGATGTTGAAGCCATAACCTATGGATTTAAGTGCCCTTGGAGATTATAGACTGAGTAAAAAGAATCTAAAAGGAGGTATCACTAAAGAGCCTTCAGACCTTCAGAAGATAGGGTGAACAACTTGGCATCAATGAACTTGACAGTATAGGTGAAATGGAAAAATATTTTTGGAAAGCATATTACTAAACCTGATCTAAGAAGAAATACACTTTTTGTCTTACAGAAATTGAATCTGTTAAGTAAAAGAAAAAGCCTTTCCACAAAAAACCCAAAGCCCATATGATTCCAGTGGGTAATTCTTTTAAATATTTAAGGGAAAAAAGTATCAATCTTGGATGAATTCTTGAAGATTACTCAGTAAAGGGAGAAATACTGACATTGCTTTAGGAGGGTAGCACAACCTTGATACCCAAAGTTTACAATTCTTACAAAAAATGACAGAGCTGTCTCATATGAACATAGATACAAAATTCTACATAGAATCACAAATCAAATTCAACTAAACCTAAAAAGAGCAGTATAACCAAATTGGGTTTATTCCAGGAAAGCAAGAGTAGTTAGCTGTTTTAAAATTGGTGCCATTTACTGCATTTATAGAAAAAAAATTCCATAATCATAATGTCTTCATGACCTGAAGATACATGTGTTTCTTAAATGGGACACAAAAACACCATAAAGGGGGAAAAAAATGATAAATTTTATTACACTAAATTTGAAGAGCTATTTTTCAAAAGACATCATTAAAAGGGAAAAGGCAACCAAGAGTGTAGAAGATTTTTCTAATATATCTAATGAAGGCCTCATACACATAATATATAAATGACTACAAATCAAAAAATTCAATAAAGGCAAAAGAATTCCTAAGAGTATCAAAACAGCTAGTAAGTGCTATTTTCAAAGTACTATAAAGTTAAACAACTTTGGAAAACTTTTTTGGCAGTATCTATTAAAGCTAAGCCTTTAACCAGCAAATTTAATTTCTTGATATGTACCCAACAGTAATGTGTGTATTTGTTTTCCAAGAGATAGGTACTAAAATGTTTAGAACTGTATGCTTTCCAGCTTAGCTTCTTATCTTCCACCCTCCTTCTCTCCACACACATGCCCCTATTATTTTACTGAGTCGAATACACTGCACATATAAATATTTGCATGTATGTCCTAAGAACAAGGTATTCTTTTATATAACTACAATGTAGTAATCAAATTCAAGGAATTTAACATAATACAGTCTTACTTAATACACAGTCAATTCTTAAATTTTGCCAATGGCCCTAACCTTTAAAGAATTGTTTTCCCTGATCTATGATCCAATCCAGGACCCCCTACACATTGCTTATTAATTACAAAGAGAAAAATGATAACTGTGGAGAAACATGGGAGACTAATATGATCTACTAATCAAAGTTAATAACACCAATAAGGGGATAAACATACTTTATATGCATCTTGATATGATGCAGAATACACATCACTTCCCTGGTTATCCTGTCAAAAAAGCATAACCTAAATTTAAGAATAGGAAAAATTCAGATATCCACATTGAAAGATATTCTACAATCCTAAACTCTTCAACCATGTCACTGTCATAAAACACAAAGAAAAATGAACTCTTCCAGGCTAAAGGAGATAAAAGAGAAAAAAGCTACATTAACAGAAGGTCCTGTATTGGTTGCCTCTGGTGCAAAAAAATGCTGTAGACATTCTGTAACCCAGTCCTAGAATCAGCAACTTCTAGAAGTACCTTCTTTTAAGAAGCATTTGGAAATGTGGATGTTAGATGTGCTTATTGCTACTGGAGTGGCACTACTAGTAGGGCTTTTCAGGAGACAGATCGGAAGTAAATAAATCATGTGTGCACACTGATAACCTCTAATAACAATCTAATGTTACAGAATTCTTCCTCCAAACCATGTTTGTGTCTGCTCTCCCACAGTAAGGATATCACTATATTTGCTTAATCAGACAACACATTACAGTTTCAGAATTGTAATGCTCATGCTCTCCTGCTCACAACAAAATTAAGTAGAGTTTAATATTCCTTTGCAGTTCTTTTTTGTCTTTACTTGACGGTATTTTAATCTAAGTATTGTATTCAAAAGTTATGTGTATTTCTTTTTTCTTCCTGTGTGGTTATTTTAATCATATGAAATAGAATTCAGTTCATTACTTTGTTTGCATTCAATTTTAGCTTTCTTCTGTCTTTGTTAATTTACTTTTACTTCTTGTATGTGTAAGATAGTTAAAGTATTCCAAAGTCAAAACTGCAGATTTCTCTTTCAAACCATTTCCACCCATCCCTACAGAAGTCAACTTCATTATTATCTTCTGTTTTCAAAATGCAGATAACATACACACTAGAAATAACTCCATTTAAGTTCTTAAAGACTGCATACTTTTTTTTAGAGATGCATGCATTGTGTGGCTGTATCATACTTTATTTGATCATTTTCCCATATGTTTTTTTTGCAGTATTTTGCAATTAAAAATAATGTACAATGCATTATGCATATGTATTTTCATATTTGAGTTTTATCTTTAAGAGAAATCTTAGTGCAGTTCCTTGGTGTAAAGTAAAAAACAATGTCATTTACTTGCATGACCCTAACTCTGGGCACATAATGTTATCAGGTAACTCTCACTGGGATGGTAGTGAGTGAACCATGGCACTCTAAAACTTCTAGGCTAAGAGGTTAGCTCATTATTTATAAATTAAATAATTCAAAGGACATTAACCATATCCTTACTGTATACTAAGAAATGTCCTAGGTACTGGAAATAAAAATGAATATTCTAGGAATCCTAAGGAGGCATCTGCATTTCAGAAGCCACTTCAGCATGGGCCATGACTCTCCTGCTCCTCTTAAACTCCCTGAACACAGTGACTTAGTGAAAAAGCACAGAAATACTTCCCTGAGCATCAGTTCTCACTGACAAAAAATTGTAGTTTATGCAGAATTATTCCCAAATCATGTGAGAAATGGCATCTTATATTCCTGTTGGTAGTATTAAAAAAAAAAGGCACTTGAGTTTTGGAAGGGAAAGGAAAGGAAGAAGCAGAAGGCGAACAAAGACAACAGGTGCAGCCTCATGTTCCAGCACAGTATAGGAAGGAAGAAAGCCAGAGCACAGAACTTCCTTCCTGTTGGTCTAAGTGGGCAGGAAGGTGAGGTGAGCTTGGGAATCAGGAAGTCATAAAACTTGTTACAAAAGGTGAGCCCTCATACATTTGAGGTCCAGACAGAAAGGGTAAAAACAACAAGGGTATTTCAAGAGCCTTCAGTAGCCCAGGAAGTAAATATCATTGAACGTTTGCAAAAGGAAAACTGAAGATTTGGAAGCCAATTGTACACTGCCTGTTATTGGGATTTTAGAATTATCAATAGTAAAATGCTATTGATAGTGTATTTCATATATTATTTTGGCGACAAAATACCGGTAAGAACTTCTGCCACCTGAGTTCTACTTACCCTTTTTTGTCTAAAAGTCCTCATGTTTTCAACTATGGATATTCCTGTCTTTGTGTTTTTAGGATAAAAATCTCGCACTTGGCAGGAATTTTTCCTGTAAGGAAACCAGCTTTCTAACTTTACAGCCACACCTTTACTATAAGCTCTCTGAGAAGACTTTTTAACCTATTCTCATTCAAATTGAGCTTTGAACAATCTCCATCACTGTTTGCATAAACTTACTGTCCAGAGTTGAATATAAAGGAACTCTTTTAAAGCCTTGGCCTAAATAATCTCCTACTATTAGAAATAATCCAAGTTGCACTCTATGATTTTATTCTATTTCAAACACAAGAAAGTGGTATAATGGAATATTATAACCTAAAGTAGTATAAAAACAACAGAAAATGCAAGAAAATGCCTTTTTTTCCTGTGCCATTTCTTTACATTTTGATGTAGGTTGGACTTCTTATAGAAGTGTATGTCTTATATAAAATTATACTTAGAAATATTGGTCATTTATAATTTAATAAATCTATATGGAAATGAAAGAGTACACACGTAAAGAAGATACTGGAACTTCCAGTGTGAAAGAGAATCACACATGAAAAGAAAAATTATTGCTACAGTAGTTTAATCCATACTTTATTAAACCCAACCCCTAACAATTATGAGTGTCTATTATTTTGAGGTGTCAGAATTTGACACTAATTTCTGTTACATCAATGAGCTATAATGTCAGTAACTTTCACTGAATTTGGTAAGGATTATAATCTCATGTTTTATTGTTTTTAGAATTCTATAAAATGTTAAATCTAATTGAGAAAAAATGACAACAGAATGGTGTCAAATAAATTTGTCAATTAAACTACTTTTTTCACTTTGACAGGACTAATATTGCTGTTTTTTGACTTTCAAATAATTTTTAAAGTTTGTTGGAGCTTTAAGAAAGTTAAAATGTCTCAGCTCTGTTTTTAATTTACCAATGATTCTATCAGATTCTTCTACCCTGAACATTCCACTTCATCATAGAATTTTCTGTATTTCTACTTCATTGTATATTGACATAAATGTAAACAGCGTAACTCACTAAGGTTTTGAGAAAAAAAACTTCTCCAAGAAATCCTACAAGGCAGGTAGGTAGATCTGAATCTCTCACCTGTATATATACAACTGCCTTCTGTTGGCTTTAAGACCACCAGCAGTCTATTTTTATGTGATTTGTGCAAATCACACAGAAGGAGGACAGCTAACACCTATTGGAAATTTGTTAAATTCCAAGACCACAGAGAAATTTCAGCAATTTGAAAAAGAAACATCTTATTTGAAAAAATTAATTTATGTACCTATTTTGTGATGCCATAATAAAAATAATAATAAATAGTGCAAAATCAATCTTCTTAGAAAAATTTAGTTTTCCCAAACTTGATGGAATTCTTTGCCTCTTAAAATGTCAGTCTGTTCTGATATTTACCTAAAGTCAGCATTCTTAGATGGAATAATTGCTTAATTGAAGATGTATAATAATTTCTGTGATGATTAGCCAAATATTTTTGCCTAAAAGGATAAGTGGAATTTCAAATATTTATACTATTGTTGGATACTAATAACATTCTAGGTGCTTTCTGAACTTCTCAGTGTGTACTTTAAAAAATTTTTAATTTCCTCAAAAGTAGAGTGCCAAAAAGTCATTTATGTAAAAATTATTTAATATTTATAAATATTACAGAGCAGTTTGCATTTCAATTTTTACTATATCAACATTCAGCATTAAGACAATACTGGGTGAAGTCTGGATTTTGTTGCTAAAGGTTCACTTGAGTAGTGTGATCACAACATGGTCATCTCGGCCTTGCCACAACATTTCTCCTTCAAAGTCCACCAATCCGTGTTTCCTGGCGCGCATGAGGATACCCACTACTTTATCTGAAATATGAACATATCTGTCAAAGAGATCTCCAAATGTAACCTGGATCTTGCCATCTCGTCTGCGGCGAGCCATTGTGCGGATAATGAAGCACATGTCCATGATTTCTCTGTAGATGTGCTCCTCCGCTCGCTTGGCCCTTTCAGCAGTTTTGGTTCCCTCCTTGGGACGGCCATAGCCTTCATCTCCCTTGTGTAGGCGAGTAGACATGGCCAACTCATAATCAAATTCTTCACTGAAAGGATTGAGTTTCTGGGATTGCATGTGTTCATCAGCCCACTGTTGCCATCTCCCTTTCAGGTTGTCCACTTGGCTATATTTTTGTTGGGCCTTGCAGCTGAGTTTCTCTGTAAATCTATGTGCTCTGAAGGAGAGAGAGGATGAAGAATGAAGATGTTGATATTTTAACATTCAAGTGTTGCTTTCTCTTTATGCCTCCTGCGCATATGCATCTTAATGTAAGTCTTTAATTTTTTATTATAAAAACAAATACAAAAAAATTAGAAATGAAAGAAGAAAAATCATACACAGTCCCACTGTTGTTCTCAGTTTGGTGTATGTCCTTAAGATTATTTTCTCCATTAATACAATAATGTATTAAGCATCATAAAATAATGATATTAAGCTCAAGAAAAAAAAGCTTCGTTACACAAATGTAACATGAATATTTGTATCTTAAAGATGCATGTTAATAACATTTTAGAACTGGAATCCTATGAGCATAATAAGGGAATCTAGTTTGAATAAGAGTCCAGAAGCCAATTATTTCCCCCAAAATAAGGCTTATATCAGCACACACACATTGTAATATTCACTCATGTATAGATTTTCATATGTGGGTTTTTAATGAGTGTGTTATCTATACTAGTATTGATACACCACAAATTTTGAAATATCAAGTTGTATAGATGGAAGACACTAGCTAGCAGTGGTAACGTCTATTGGATGTGATGTGCTAGCATTCTTTTAAGTACTTCTCATTAATATTCCCACAAGGATTCTGTGAAATAGTTAATACTATTCTCACTTTACAGACTGAGAAACTGAGGCCAGAGGGGTTAAGTAACTTGCTTAAAGTCGCAAAACTGTTAAATGATAGAACTGATATTTGAACCAAACTTAAGCTGGTTCCGGAGCTTGTATAAACGTTCTGTGAAATACTGCCCTACAACAGTGGCCGAGGTAAGTTTCAGACACAAACTAAAGCTGAAGTCAATACTCTTCTTCCTGTGCAATAGGGCCACTTAGCAAGCATGTGGAACAGTGTCCAGTAAATGTTGAATGATCTTTCAAATGTGGGCATCTTCCCTTAATAGCATTGTTAAATGTAGACCAGCAGTGACATGAGGGTGCAGGCCTAATTTTAAAATGGACAAAATTTGTCGTTCAAAGGCTTCCCTGTCATTTCTGTACCTCCAGTCTCCTAGACTCTTTTTCCTAGGTCTCTTGGCCTTCATGAGGAAAACATAAACTCTTAAACTCTTAGACTGTCTAAAAGACAGAGGTCTGTATTCCTCATCCACACAAGTAACCACCCTTCCCCTCCCCACCCCCAACAGCATTGGGACTGGAGTGTTAGAGCTATGCTGAAATTGCTCATGTGAATGGCGTGCCAGAATGAAATAGCCACTCCTACACAAACTCTCACAATTCACCATTCAAAACTCAGAAACGGGTCAGTTGTGGGTATGGCTCACTATCCAAAATCACTTCCTG
Source organism: Manis javanica (assembly GCF_040802235.1). NCBI lineage: Eukaryota > Metazoa > Chordata > Mammalia > Pholidota > Manidae > Manis > Manis javanica. Next base: position 190,310,369 of record NC_133157.1, read on the forward strand.
AAATATGTATCCAAATTCAGGAGACCAGCAGATATGGACAGGGAAGCCTGCGTACTTGTATGAGCCTTGTTTTCAAAAGAGGGACGACATCCACTAGATGGCGAACTTCCCTTAATTCCCGCACTTCGTGCTGCTCAAAGCCCCACGCTTGCCGCCTTGTTCCACGATTACAGTAAAATTCAAATTAGGAATAAGCTGCTACGTATACGCTACTCTTGTTTGTAGCCACATGGACAAAGGTACATGACAGAGTTAATTGGGAAAAAACAGCACACAAACATTGTATACACAATTATTGAAACTTTAAAAAATCATGTATGTGTTAGAAAAGGGGTAGGAAATACAGTGCATTGAAGTGGAGTGGATTTCTCTAAGCCCTCACCTGCTGGTGCTCACCATCACCTGCCTCACCACAGACCCTCCAAGAATATGGGTTGCTTGATTTCATTAACAAAGAAGAGCAAACACCTTGTATTCTTGGAACCATGGCAGTCCATGACAGGCATAGTCTTCAGTAACAAGCTCAAGGCCATCCTGGTAGAACCCAAAGCTCATACCAGATTTGAGGCTGGGAGATCTTGATAAAGAAGAGACTTGAAACATCTCATAAGAAAGTGAAAAGAATTGTAGGACTCACTAGTTCATACTTTTTGTCTCCTGAGCACCAACTGCAGTTATGTCCTTATATTATAAATATATAATGCAGTATAGTAGCCCTTGCTTATCGAGATTTCAATTACCCACAGTCAACTGCAGTCCGGCAGCAGATGATCCTCCTCTTGACCCATCATCAGAAGATCAATTGTAGCTTCATGCTTGATAACAATGTCTATCTACATCATTCACCTCACTTCATCACATAGCCATTTTATCATCTCATACGTTAAGAAGGGTGACTATAGCACAGTATTTTGAGATACCATATTCATGTAACTTTTATTACAGTATATTGTCATAATTATTCTATTATTAGTTGTTAATCTATTGTGCCTAATCTATAAGGTAAACTTTATCAGATGTATGTATAGGAAAAAATATAGTATATATAGGGTTTGGTACTGTCCATGGTTGCAGGCATCCACAGGGGGTCTTGTACCCTCCATGGATAACCGGGAACCACAGCACATCCTCCCTTTATGGAGCTTCTGTGTGCTGTGACATTCCCTCCATCCTTTGCTAAAGTACTTATGACACCAATTGTGGTCTGACACTGTTTTAGGTACTTACTGGATATTCAGTAATAAAAATAAAACAGTGAATAACCACAATAAGCATTTATGAAAATAGAGTAATAAAAATTTGAGTTTATGGTATAATTCTAACTATGTAAAATGTGTATGCACCAGAATGAAGAAATCAAGAGCATATGTGTAATTGCAAACAGCGAAGTTGGTATCCAGATGATGGTTGATTCTTTTCATTTTTTAAAATTCTTTTATGTTGATAAATTTTATAATTTAAAGAAAGCAAAAAATAGGAAGATACTGAAATGAACATCCAGAGGTAATTTGTTTAAACTATATGTTATATGGGTCTCTGATTCTTTGGTGTATTTTTCTTTTATAATTTTAATTAGGAACTTGCAGTTTCTGAGTATTGAAACTCTGTCATTTGGGATAAGGTTTGAGGGTAGTAAGGTAGTAAATCAATGAAGAAGAGAAACATTTATCTTGTAAAAATGCACCTTCTAAATCTTAATGTCCATTTGTTTACTATCAAACTATAATTCCCAGTAATAGCAGAAAGGAAAGCAAAGGAATTAGTTCTACAAGCAAGAACTAGATAATAGTGTTGTTTTAAAAAATACTAGGAGGAAATATACTCTAATGATTAATTTCCTCTCTTATAAACATTCTGTATTGTATTTCCAATGTTAAAAAAGTCTGAAAGTATCAGGTTTAAGTCAGAATTAGAAAGTTTTATACCCTGAGTATCTTGTTGATCAATGAATACAAGAATCAATATACCAGCTTAGCCTGTGCTTTTTTTTCAAGTAAAAATGTGAATGATAGTTTAGATTGAGCTTTAAAAAGACAATCTAATGCAAATTCATAGAAAGCAAAGCAATATACAAAGACAGGAATTACACCTGTATTTTAGCATAGTAATATTTAATGTAGACTCACCTTCTCAATTTCATTACAAATAAGCAAATGTTCTTACCGCCAGTCAACAAATACTTCCCCTGTCCTATTGTGTGCAAGGTAATTAATTCTACTATACATTATAAGCATTCTGTCCTCGAAAGTCTAGGTTCATTCACCAAAGTAAATTCTGAAATTTCTTTCTTATATGTCAACTTTAAAAGTGACATCAGTGTGAGTGCTGCTTTCTAACATGAATGGGCTCTTCAGCAATATGAGAACATGGGAACCACTTGTATCACGATTTCGTCATTTTGGATTGATAATTACATGGATAAATTATTAAAAATGGAAAAGACCCACAGGAAATAAAAGTCCTAAAAGATATATTTTAAACCTGACCAAGTCCTTTAGGCCTGGTAGCATTCTTTCTGGTATACGGTCTTCTCACCTGGACCACCAGCTTCACAATGTCGTGGGCCTTGCGAGCGCCCTCTCCTGGGCTATGTCTGTATTTGTATGAAGAAAATGAAGATCTGCTCTCATCACTCTCCTACCCCATAGACTCTCCCTTAGAGGAAGCATTTCTCCTCATAGACTAGGAACATTTCTTTGTCAGTAAAGCAAAGCACTGCCATCCTTTCCAACTTCTTGGGGGAGTACTGGGGAGAATTCACTCCTCTGGGCATTGGTTTGCTCTTCTCCACAGGAAAAATAGCCAGTTTGATTAATGGGAGCATGACATCCACAGGGTCACGTTTATAAGAAGCAGGTGGCTGCTTTCAAAAGGCAGGGTAAACATCTCTGATCAACGATTATGCTCCCTGTTCTTTTATCAACCAGGTTCGAGATCCAGGCCTGGGATTCTCCTGGCAGATTGGTAACTGCTGTTACCATGGAAAGAATTGTAAGCTCTAGAATTGGAGGCAAATCATAGAAAGCCATACTTTTGTTTGTTTCTAGCAAAGTCCTTCAGTACAGTTGTACCAAAACCCTGCATTTTGGGTGTTACTGGGATTCCATTAATGAAGCACCCCATTAATGGAAATACTTCCATCTCCATTTTATTCCTTGAGTGTATTCTCTACTGAGAGGATCAGAGCAGCATAGTGGTACAAGCTCTGGCATCAGCCTTCCCGACTTCTTCACTTACTAGTTCTATGACTTGGGTACATTTCTTAATGTCTCTATGCTTCAGTTCCCTTATCTATAGAATGGCATCCTCATGCTCAACTATTATCTTTCTTGTTGAATAGCACTTGGAGGAGAGGATGGATGAGTGATTGGCATTGTCACATTACACCATGCTGTATGGAAGAGGGTGTGATTTCCTTTGTCTAAAGGAACTGGATGAAACAAGTGATATAGCTATACAATCAAAAGACTAAATATTTTCTAAATCAAGCATAAAATAGAAAACATTTTCACAATGGTAAAACCTCAATTAGCAATACTCTATTGGTAACAAATACCTCTACTTTTTACCAAACCTGACTTGTTTTTGTTCCCGTGGAACATCTTAGCCACAAAGAAAATTCTTCTTTTCCTCTTCAACAATCATGATACACAATTTTCTCCGTATTGGTGGATACAGGGAAAGAATGGTATTTAGAGTTTAATATAGGTGAATAAAACCTCCTTTTATATAGGCTTGCTCAATAATGCCACATTCATTTCTCAAGCAGCATTTGAGAGTTCCATCAGGCAAAAAGTCCCATTAGGCTTCTGTGAAGCTTGAGCCCAGCTAGGATTACTGCTGACATTAAGAGCTGTTGCTATTCTGGTACCCCATGGATTCTAAGACTGAGGGAAAGGAACCTAAGGTGGAGAGAAGAGATTTAAAAATTCTCACTCTCCCCAACCCCCCAGCCCTGAGAGTCAGTCTCCTACAATTAGAAAGATTGGGATCATCAGAACTGGCATCCTACATTATAATGGGTACTACTTGTTCAGTAGCTTCTTTGGGTCCAATCTTTGCATACTTAGTATCAAGGTAACTCTATGGATTATTGTATCTACTTTTGGGGTGAGGATGAAGAGACAGGATTTGCCAAAGTAACCATGATTCAAATCTAATTGTCTCTTATTCAACACTTATGCACCTCTCCATCACACTAAGATGTCCATGTACATGCCAGGGTTTAGGAACTATGAGAAGTGTCCTGAATCAAGTCCCCACTTCCAGGTGAGACAGTTTAGAGTAGTGGTCAAGAGGTTGGGCTCTAGAGCCAGAGTTCTGGGTTGAAATCCCATCAGCTATACAATCTTATATAAATTCCTTAATACTTCTTGATATCATGTTCCCATCTATCAAATGTGAATAATTTATGAGAAAGCTGTGAAGATAAATGAATAAGCATATGCAAAGTGCTTATTAGACAATAGCCAGAGTACATGCATTGAAGACTGGTCCCAGCTGTCATCTCCCTACCTCTGGCCAATTCAAAATGTGCAGACAAGATCTTCATTGTGCCATCCTCAGTCTTTATTCTGTTGGGTTCTATTATTCCATCTCTAGTGCACACTCTCTCACACACACACACACAAATCCACAAGGCCAGAATTTAGACGACAGTTCAATTTGTTCTGGCAGAATAAGTATTTCTAAATGAGTTCCTATATTAATGTAAATAAAGCATAAATCCATATCTTTGAACACATCCTCAAGGCACCACATGTGAACATGTGAGCACCGTGTCTTATTTTAAAACATTGCATGTGGAGCCAGGCACACCTCAGCTTTGTCCCTCCCTTGCTGGATAAACTCCCCTCTGGACTTCAGTGCTCTCATCCCTAAAATGGGATAATATCTATTTCATAGAATTATGAGAGTTAAAATAACAAAGCATTTAAAATACCCATAGCACACACTAAATGTGTGAGGGACTAGTATAAATCTATCAGTTTGAGTCTGTGTGTGTATGTATTTAATATCAAAATGTTTTAGGATTGTTGTATTTTAATTACCTAGCTTTAATAGTGTTTCTGCTTTTGTTTATAAACAGGACGAACTTTTCTGAAAGGTTGAAAAATTTCTAAATAATAGAATTTATATGAATAATAATAGGTTTCATATGTATTTCACATATATTTATATGTGGCAGGCACTGTGCCATGCACTTGGCAACTTTAATCTCATTTACTTCTACCAATACAACAATTTAACCCAAAAGATTACTGTTTCCTACAAAGGAGAAATTAGGCTTAGAAAAATAACCAGGATTTTTGTTTTGTGGTGAGAACATTTAACATCTATTCTTTTTCAAGTATATAATACACTGTTAACTATAGTCAGGGCAGAGCTGGAATTTGAACTTGGTTCTGTCTGACTTCAGAGCCTGCTGTCCAGTTAGAAGTAGCCTCCTACCTGTTTACAGGGTCACCAGTTTGGATAGATGTCCCTCCTGATGATATTATGTCCCCTCATTTGAGACAAGGGAAAAGTTTCCTCAGTCAGTCTACCAGCAAGCAGTTTGCAGAGAAATAAACCAATCTGTTACTCTTTATAGAATTGATTGTAAAAATGTTCCCAAAGCAGACACTTTTCTCTGGTGGCTTCATTTCTGCTGAGGCTAAAACCTGAATGTTCGGTTCAAACAGAAATGAGAAACAAAACAGCACATGTCTGAGATTGGCACTGCCCTTGTGGCCCAGGGACATGCCTTCCCCACAGGACCTCGCTGCCTGCCCAATTTTTGAGATTCTTCCTCTAAACTTTGATAGCACTTCCCTGCTCACACAGGTGGATGGGGCTCAGTAGCAGAACAAGAAACTGAAGGATGCGTTCACTTACTGGGAGGGTAAGGGGCGTTTGATTCTGGCAGTGACCATCTGCTCTCCATCCTGCTCAGGCCTCTCCTCGGTCTCCCCTCCATAGCCGCTGTCTTCTGTGTCTATGCTGTCACTCCTCCACTTGGGCTCATCCTGTTCCATCTCCTTCCAGCCTTTGGTCAGCTCAGACACCATGTTGGCACATTTCCTCCTCCGCGTCGGGGAGTCATGGCTGTGCAGGATCCGGTCAATGTCATTCTCGGGCTGACCGCGTTCAGGTAAGCCGCCATCCTCGTATCTGCGGCTGAGGTGGCTCACGTCGCTTCCTCTCTCACAAGCCTTGCTGACAATTGTTTTGGTCACCTCTTTCCTTTTGATATGAGAGACCTCAGTGGCTCCCTCTGAGCTTTGTCCATCTCCATGTCCCTCTGGCTTTTGGGAGGGAGACTTTGGGGCACTTTGAGATTTCTGGTGGGCCGTGGGGTATATCACAGGTTTAGGAGCTTGGGGTGGGTCCTGGATCCCTCCTGGCATCCAGCCCATGGGCTCCTGGGCCTGCCTGGTGCTGTTCTCATTTGCCCACTGCTGCCAACCTCGGGCCAAGGTGATGACCAGGGAGGCTGTGCGTACCTTCCGGAGGGCACGCTTGGCTGGCCCCTCCTCTCTTTCCTTTGCTCCCGGAGCCATGCTTCCCTTCTCTGCTGGTAGCCTGGGCACTGGCTAAAATGAGTGTGGATAAGCAGAGTTCTTTGGATTTAAATAGAAGCAGAGTGTGGGGTGAGAAGAGAGTTTGGTGACAATGGAAACTATGTTAAGCATTTCTTGCCAAGATGTGGTGCCTTCCCCCTGACAGTGTTCTTTTTTTAAACCCTGACAGCTCCTGTTTCATCACAGCAGAGGGACATCTCTGCTGGTGAAGGACAGTGATATGCTCATCCCCTTTCTTCTCCAAGTGTCAGAGTGGAAATTACTGGATCTGATCATGTGCCCAGTCTTACGTTTTTGTTGATCTTAAAATATGGTCCTACCATTTATAGGAGCTTAAAATATGCACACGAACTGTGCTAGGAACATTATAGGCTCATTTTCATTTAAACCTCAACAGCCCTCAATAAAGCTCTTAATTAATCTCACTCAATAGCTGAGCACAAAGCAATCTAACTTCCTACAGCTAGTAATATCTGAGATTCAATCTCAGATCTGTCTGATTCAAAGCTTATGCCTCTTTTCATTGTAGTTACCAAACACTCTAAGTTGCCTTTTGCTTTTGTCTTCAACTCTGTTCAATACTGACCTTAGAAGTCACATCATTCAATCTTCATTTTCCAGGTGACAAAACTGAGGCCTAGTTAAGGTGGGAGACAAGGGCCAGGTTTTCTAGTTCCAGGTTTGAAGTATCATATGGACAAGTCATATTAATATACAAGATGATGGTCAAAATTTTGGTCCTATTATTTTAAAAAATCTTTAAGGCCTATGCACACATTGAATTTCATAGGTTATTATTGTAAATCATCAAATATGTTGTTTAAAAAGACCATTTAAAGACAAAATAAGTGAATGTTATCAGAATCAGGCCCTGCCCAACTTTTTGTTTTTAATAACACAGCTTCCTTAGCAAGTCTTTAGGTTCATACAGAAAAAGGCACTTTTTCAATTCTTAGAACAAAGACTGAAATATAGTTTTGTTTTTGTTTTTGTTTTAAAGGACTGGATAAACCATTTGGACAGAAAAAGAACCACCTATAAAGTGTATTAAACCAGATTAAAATGCTCAGGGCTAAGCATTGAATAATTTCTTAAAGGAAGACAAATAGGATTTTTTTTTCATACAGCAGTTTTATGGACTATAAAACTATTTTAAAACTATCCTTTCCTCTATTGTTGACGTGCAGCTAACCACACTGATTGAAAACTGCTGGCTAAGAGCATTAAAAAAATGTAAAAGGTGATTACCTCTAATGGGGAGACAAATCTATTTTGAAAAAAAAAATGCTGTGTCAGTTTTTCATCATGTAGGTCATTTACCTCCTAGGATTAAAACAGTTTGGGAGATGATCTAATACTGCACCTGGAAATCTGTCAGATGTGTTTTCAGAGTTCAACAGTATCTAATACTGTTAACTGAAGTCCACAGTGCAGAGACAAAATCCGTCTTGATTAATTAAGAGGAAATCAGATCACAAGGAAAGAAAACGATTACAAAGATTTAAATCTGAGTCTGGGATTTCTGGCATTCTTTCTTGGACTGTAGATATACTGCAGACTGTTTGGTTCCTGTGAGATTCCCTTCATCCCACCAGAATACCTTTGGGAAGGAATGGGGTTCCTCAGAGATGCCCATGAGTTTAGCCCACAATCAGGCTAATACACAACTTGCAAAGGTATTTTTCTGCTTCCCTGCCCACACCTGCTCCACATTCAGTTCTAATAGCAGGAGAATAAATGGAGACAGCAAAATGTTATTAGTCTTTCACATATTACCAGGCATTATAGTCAGTTACCTGGGGCTTGGGGCTGTCCGCAGGTAGTCCTAGCAAAAAACAGTGGCAGCTCTGAAAAGAATCTGGTCTTTTCTTCTCAGATTTCACTTCCAAGGAATCTGTGGTCCTTCATTCTTACTTCTCCAAAAGAGGGTGTAAAATCCTTTTCCTCATGTCTACTTTGGGCATCCCTGTAACAAGGTCTTCATGCTACCTACTGTTTATCTTATAAGAAATGTCCTATCTCCTTTATCAACCTTGATCTAGAGTCTTAAAAGTTCAGTATTCTTCTACTTTATTTTTTGGATTAAGAGGTACAAAATTCCAGTTATAATATAAATAAATCATGGGGATGAAAAGTACAGCATAGGGAGTGTAGTCAACTACATTGTAATAACTTGGTATGGTGATAGATGGTGGCTACACTTAGCATGATGAGCATTTTATAATGTATATAATTGTTGAATCGCTATATTATACACCTGAAACTAACATAATATCTGTCTATTATACTTCCATTTTTAAGAAGGTATTCTACTTTAATAGAAAGTATAAAAGGAAATGGAAATAAAGTCTCAAAGATACAGTGAAATAAAAGGAAGTTTACAGTGTATGAGATTTGAAACTCTAGGTGAAGATGCAGACCTGATTAGTGAAGTAATCACTACATAAGAAACTTGTTATAAGTCTTAAAGTGTTTTGAAAAAAATGTAATTATTTGATCATATGGGCAATACTATGGAGGAGAGGGAATTGTAGTTATATACTTTTCTGCATGACAGACAGACGTCAGGTAGAGCCAACTCTCATAACCAGCTATATAGCCTTACGAAAGAGGCTTTAGAAACCTACATTTGCTCAGGAAGCTCACATGAAACAATCATTTCAATGGTCCTTAAACTATGAAGTTCTTTACTTGTTTAGTTTCAGAAATGTTGGATTGAAAATAATGAAGAGCAAAAAGAGCTTCTGATTTCAATTGGCTTTCCTCAGTGCCTGCAGAGTGTAGACCGTGGGTGAGGCGTGATGGTAGACACTGTGGGACGGGACAAAACAGTCTGCTTCCAAGGTGTTCCCAGTCTAACCAGGAGAAGACATACAACTACTGTTAACAGTTTGGGGACATCTTCAGTAGAAATACAGATAAAGCTTTATGGAATCATTGAGCAAAAGGTGACTGATTTTATTATGACCTCACAGGAATGGTGATACTTTTTTGGTTTCCTTAAAAGTTACTTCTCCAGGAGGAGAAAGGATACTCAATCTGAAGAAACATGAACAAAGTTACAAAGGTATGAAGGTACATGGTGCACTTAGATGCCTTCCAGAATGTAGAGATGACAAACTCAAATGGCCACAAGGTCATGCAGGTCACTTAAATGTGGGAGGTGAGTTGGTTTGGGGCACAACATAGGGTGAAGAGGACTGTGGGCAGCTGGTGAAGTAATGTTTCAAGAAAAGTAAGAGAATCTGAATTTTTGCACGAATTCTCCCAATTATTTAGGTGGTGACAGTTAATACACACATACACACACTCACCTACACAGTAGAACTGGGGGGACCAATGTAGTGCAGTGTATCTTTGGACCAGATCCTGTTTGTGGGTCCCCAGTTTATCGTCTTTAGTGAAGTGTATGCAGTGTTTATGGGAAGAAGGGGCCAGGGAGCAGGAGGACAGGACTTTGAAAAAGTAAGTTGAAGCTGCACTTTGAGGGACACTTGGCTAGGAAATCAGTGTTGTATCATATGGGACTCATTTCATCACTGAAGCATTCTCAGCCTTGAAGTGATGCCAGATTTGCCCTACCAAATGGTCAAACTGAGGACCAGCAAAGTGGGGTTTAGGGAGAAAAATATAAGACTAGGATAGGTGAACTGTTTGTAGGATTTACTAAAATAATCTTGGAAAGAACTAACTGAGGATATGAAAAAGGAGAGAAGATTCGAGAGCCGCTGAGGGTAACAAGGAAAGAACACAGGGACCAGCAAGTTGCCATGGGTAATGGGTGTCAGGGAGGTTGTAGAAGTTTCCATTTAAGTGATAGGAGTGGGGAACTGACATTAGCTGGGAGAGGACAGGAGGAAAGGATTTGTGGTGAGAGGGAAACATTTCCAACTGGAGCTGAGGATGCTCTGGGGCATGTACGTGGAGATGTGAGTATGGAGAGTGACCAGGAACATGGGGTCTGCAGTCAGGCAGAACTGGATGAAAATCCAGGCTCTGCTAGTTAGCAGGGTGACCTAGGGCATGTTATTTAATTTCCATAAGATTCAGTTTCTTTATCTGTAAGATGAGTATTATCAGAGTATCTACCGCATAGTCAGCGTGATGATTAAATGAGTTAACACACTGCAAAGCACTTAACACCCTGCTTGGCACATGTAGGCTCTTAATAAATGGTTATTGTTACTAATATCTTGATGTTGAGTCATGGAATTGGAGCATTAAATCTCCTTAAATAGTTCTATTTGACCAAGGACAAAATTGATACCAGAACCCATGGCAGGGGTGAGTCTTCAGTTTAGAGGGTCAAGCAGGGTCACTTGTAGGCATTGGAGGCTGCAAGGGAAAGCTTATGTATAGTGTTCTAGTTTAAGGTAATTTGTAGTGAGGCAGTGTCTAAAAACTTTCCCTCACCCTGGTGAGGGTCAGGCGAGGTCTTAGTTACTTGGTAGTGATAACCAAAGGGTTGAGCACAGACTCTTTCCTGGAACCTCCTGGAATATAGCACCCAGTGGTTTATAATCACTGAGGATTTCAGTAGGATCTTAAATCACATTAGATCATAAATTACATTAAGATCACCTGTGGGGCTTTAAAAACTACAGGTGGTAAAGTGTTATCTCTGGAAACAGGTCTTGGGTGGAGTGCTGGCACCACGTGAATCTAACATACCATCAGGGTTAAGAAGATGTGGATCCAGCAGAGACTCAGCATGCAGCTTTTAAGAATGTGTTGGCTGAAGCCCAGGTATGGGTTCTGGCAGATTGGTTTGGTTTCTGGATCTCCTTTTACAATCTTTGTACCTTTGGAGGAGTTAATGTCTTTGATACTCAGTTGCCTTGTCTGAAAATGACAATAATATTACTTCCCCTTGTGTTAATATGTTTATATGAGATGATGTCTATGAAGCAATTAGCCTAGCATCCAGTAAGCTGAGTGTGAGCACCACGAGTTCATATTGTTATTTATACTATTATTGAGACTAATGATGCCCCCCTCTATAAATGATCTAGATTCATAGGCAACATATCAAACCTCTGTATGAGCAATGCAGTGTTAACTTTTACATTATAGAATAACAATTTATGCACATTACCAGAGACTAAAGAAAATTTCAGAGAACAAATGTCACAAAAGCCTAATATCATACTGTAGTCACAGTAGCTTAATTCAGGACACAAACACATAAATGCTTATTATATCTAATTAAATCTGAACAATGGTATCTCAGAAACTGGCCTTGTAATTATGACTTAAACATTTTTTTGAATAAGAGTTGCTCAGTATTCACTGTTATTAACACAAATTTGGTTCAATTCATGCTTAATCAATTAACTCCAAACTGCACAATTTAGAAGTATATCTCATAAAACTGAATAACACCAGGAACTGACAATATCCATTAAAGTATCATGCTCCTAACTCCTTTGATCATTGAATTCAGTAGTATAACACACCTAGTATGGCATCACCTTATAGTTTCAAGGCAAGTAAAGTAAAATCAACAGCTGGTTTGGTCTTATCTCACATGTAATTAGTGAAATAGCATCTTCATAAGTTTCTGTGTTCCTAATTTTGCCTATGCCCATCTATCCATGTACATCCTCCATCTTTACCTTAAATGCAAAATACATGCACACTCTCAGCTAATCAAGCCCTTTAACAGCTTCTCAGTACCATCTGGATAAGTTCAAAATTCTTAGCTTCCTAGGCAAAGCTAATTATCATTTGCCTTCACTTTCCACTACTTGATTTTATACCTTTGTTACTCTAGGACTTTCACCTGAAAAAAATCTTTTTCTTCCTATTCCAGAGGATGTCTAGTTGAAGCAAGAGTGGCCTTAGCAAGCACACGTCCCTGGGGATGGTTATGCCCCTGACAGATGAGCAAGAGCTGTTAAGTGAAATCATGTTTGAGAAGCTCTCAGTCCCTATGTTGTTGACGTTACCTGGCGCTTCTGCTTTTGGATTCATCACCATTCACACCACAGCCTTCACCACCCTCCTATGCCCGTATCTTCTCTCACCATATTTGTCTTAATAAAACCCCAACCACATTAAATTCAATCCCTGTCTACCTGGACCATCTCAGGCACCATCCGCTCTTGTGTGGATTACTGAATAGTTTCTTAACTGGTCTCTCTGCTCCCATTATTCTCCAGTTTATTCTTAACATTAGCCAGATCCTTTAAGAACAAGTCAGATCATATCACTTTACTCAAAATCCCTCTATAGTTTTCACCTCAGAGTAAAAGCTGAAATCCTGATGGGGCCTACAAAGTCCTCCAGCTCCTCCTTGTCTGCTGCCTGGCTGCCTCTCCTGTGACTCTCCCCCATCCCGTTACTCACCCTGCCTCCCTCACACTGGTCTCCAAGCTTGCACCTGCCTTGGGACTTCTGCACTAGCTCCCTTGGTCTTAACCTCCTTATTCTCCATCAAGCTTGGGGCCATTGCACATCTGCATAGTCAAGAGACACAATAAAGTGCTTCTCTAAACAAAAGAAGTTCACCTCTTGGGAGCAATATGCCTTCTCTGTAGAAGAGAGGGGATAGTCTCTTTAATTTCATCTTTCTGCAATACAGACTGAGAAAAAGGGTACTGTGAAGTTTGAGGCTAGCAAAGTAAATCAGTCTGACCAGACTGTAGAGGAATTTTAAGCCCTAATGAGAAATGGAGATTTTATCCAGATGTAGTTTAACCTGCAGAATGGCATGATTGGAAATGCATTTGAATAAATGTACTTCATTTGCGGTTAGGGAGGATAGATTCAAAGGTCGTATGTGGGCAAGAGTAGAAGCTGAGATAATTTTCTTTTATCCAGAGACCCTACCTAGGGTAGGACATTTGAGGGTCTCTGTAGGCTCACCAGGCTCTTTCTCACTCCCTTTGGGCTCTTCTAACACAGAAATTCTAATCAGTTGCACTAATTCCAAATAGGTGGACCTGGATTGTGCCCAGAGCTAGAGGTTGGAGACTGGAGAGGTGTCGCCCTCCACCTGTTCAGTCTGGTCACAACGGTGACAGCCAAGGGTAACCCAAGTGCTCCTCCATCCCTCCTCCCAAGTTAGGAGAGATGATGGCACCTCACTGACTGCACAAGATTCCAGCCAGTGGCAGCTGCTCCCACCTTCCCTTATGCCAACTCTCCCCCCTTTCCACTCCTGGGAACCTGATTCACAAAGCTGGGGATTTGGGGCTCAAGGCCAGGTGCAAGGATACTGGGCAGAGCTGGAGGAAAGCAGTAGTCTCAGCAAGAGGTGATTAAAATCTACTCTAAGGTGGTAACGGTAAAATTGGAAAGGAGGGCATACGTATTCCAGATGAAAATAAGAGGTGGAGTTGCACTCCTCTCAGAACACCAGAAAATAAAATGTGAGTTGGCCACAATGAGATGTCAGGTGTGAAACAAATGAAGGCATTTGGGATATACATGGGTGATCTGACTTGGGTTTCTTAGGTAGGTGATGGTTTAAGTCACTAAGAAGTGAATACAAGGGGGAACAAGCTTGGGGATTAGACAACTACTAAATAACATTTGGACATATTAATTTGGAGATACCTGTAAGACATCCAAGACAAATCCGGTAGACAAAGACTGGAGCTCAGGAGAAAGGGCTGGTCTCTTGTATAGATTACAGCATCATTGGGGGCCATGGAGACTAAGTCACAGAGCCAACAGGACTGACAGGGAGTTACACTGACTGCAGAGGCTGCTAATGACTGGACTTTAACACAAAATCCTTTCCTCCTCCTTGCTTTCCGCCCCCACCTTGAAGGACAGAACTTCACGAGCTTGTGACACCATTCTCTAAACAAGCTTCTTAAGGAGATCTAAATATAGACATAGCCCTGACTTTCTATCTGATCCTGTAAAACTTTCCTTTCGTTAGTAGCCAAGTGTCTCTTTGTGACCTGATGGAGGGGTTAGCTAACTCTACAGTGGTAATGATTTTACAATTTATAAATTTATCAAACCGACACATTGTACACCTTGAACTTACATAATGTTATATGTCAATTACGTTTCAATGAAGCTGGAGAAAAAAGTGTCTTTAAAAAGTAGTCTGCATTCCTTAATTTATTCCCTCCTATTCACTTCTCAACTCCTTCAATTCACAATTCTGGTTTCTGCCCCAAAACTCCATTTGATCAAGATCACAGATGACTTCCTCATTGCCAAACCCAAGGGAGGTTTCTAGTTCACACTTATTTAAACTTTCTATAGCATTCTATAATATTGTAAACACTCTGTTCACATGTTTGTGTGTGTGCACATGCATGCACACATGTACATACATGGGTATGTGTGAATATGTGTAGGTGTTGAGGGAAAGAGTCATGACAGAAAAAGTTTGGAAAGCCTGAAGAAAATAGCCAATCATAATTATACCACACTCATACAGCTCACCCAGAGGCATGTATATTCATACAGAGTTACATTCTATTCCCAATCCTGAATCTTTGGCTAGAAGTATTCCTTTCAGTGCAGGGCTGGAATTCTGAGGAAAAAATTGCTGATGAACATGGCTTTGTATGTCAGATTTTTCCTTTCTTCTGGAAATCATCTGAAAGTAGGTAAATTAAAAAGAAAAAAAAAAACCTTAAATTCTATCCTCAGTTAAATAGAACACAGATAATCTGCAGACTCTGACATTTGCTTAATGACTGGTAAAACTAGCTATCAAGAGGTATACAGAGAAGGCCTGAGTTGTAGAACGACTTTGCAAAATCACACTTTCTGAAAGGAAGAGGTTTATCCTCTAGTAAAAAGACTGCATGGCCTGTTTGCTATAGTGAGTTTGGAAATCTGCTATCAGGACTGGCAATAAAAATCCTCCCAAACTTAGGTTTTGAAAAGCAATAGATTTAAAAACAGAGTTGCAGTAAGGCTAAGAATTACATGGATGTACCATATTGGCAGGAGACAATCTCTGTGGTAGCCACAGAAGGTTCTTTGGATTGTAACACTTGAAAGCTGCTCTGATCTCCCCTTCCTTCTCACAAAAACTTTCTTAAATGCCTAGCCAGAAAAATTCAACTCATTTAGTGATGTAAAAAAGTTTTAAAAGGGTACATCAAAGACACCTTAAGAAAGACATGGAAACGTAAAGTAAACCTACCAACCAAAAACACCAGAAAAAAATTGCCACACAACAGGTGAAAAATGTGAACTTCATATTTTTTAAGATAAACTTCAGTTCCATGAAAAAGGGAGAGCACAGATACAGGAATTCATGGAAGAGATGGCAAGACACTTATCAAAGACAAGACAAGAGAAAAGATATTAGAGGTTAAAAAAAAGGGAAAAAAGACATTTATTATTTATAAGAAATATGTATACTTGGGAAACATGAAAATCAACTGAAAAGTTAAAAATTCAGTTGGATGGTGGGATCATTAGCAAAAATGATTATCATTCATGTATTTAACAAAATCATATAGAAGACATAATGGAATAAATTATCTATTTATAATAAAAATATATTAAAGTAAAATAATACATATAAAGTACCTATGAATAAACTTACTAATAAATATGCAAAAGCTTTACTGTACTTCTGAAAGACAAAAAAATTGCAATTGAATGAAGATAAAACAGTAATCTTAGATAAGAGGACTTGACATAATTTTTCTTTATGGTAAATCTTACTCTATTCCAAAATAATATCAATTTTTTTCTTTTCTTAGAATGAGACCAACTGATACTAAAGGTCATATGAAAATTGAGCCACCAAGGATAGATAGGAAAACACTGAGAAAGGAGGAGTGCAATTATTAAGTAGTATATTGACATATAAATTGACAAACAGAACCACTGGAGCAGGATAGAAAATTAAAACAATAAAACCCAACTATATATATATATATATATATATGTGTGTGTGTGTGTGTGTGTGTGTGTGTGTGTGTGTAGTTAGAGAGATAACTGCATATAAGAATTTAATATGTGATAGAGGTGTCATCTCAAATCAGTTAGGGGAAATAGACTATTCAAAAAATATGATGGAAAAACTAGGGAGCCAGCTGGGACAAAGAATTGGAATCATTTCTCACACTGTGCACCTGAATACATTCTAAATAGATCACAGATTCATATATAAAAACTGAAACCATCAGCATCTAGAAGACAATGAAAAGATTCCTTTATACGTTTCGAGTGGGATAATATTTTAAAATATGACTCAAAATCCAGAAGCTGTAAAGAGAAATACTGGTGTTATCACACTAAAAATTGCAAGGGAAAAAAGAAAGAATACTATAAACAAAATTAAAGGCAGATAACACATTGGAAAAAATACTCATAATCCATAAAACAGAATAGTCTCCCCAGTATATAAATCAATGAGAAAAAGGCCAACTTCCCAGTATAAAATTGAGCAAAAATGTGAACGAAATGTTTTTTGAAAAAGTAACAGGTTCTAAGCACATGAAAAGATATTCACCGTTATTCATAGACAAAATTTAAAATTACATGGGGTCATCATTCTTCTGCCAATCATAATGGCTAAAAACCCTTACGGATAAACTTTTGACATAACAGTTGATAAGCAACCTGTGGGAAACAAGTGCTCCCCTTTACTGTTGTTGGGAGATAAATATCAGCAAAACCCCAATGGAGTGTAATTGGCAATATTTGTTAAAATAATTCATTCATATAGCTTTGGCCCAGAAGTTCCTCCTCTGGGCAATAATCCAGGAGATTCAAATGATATTTGTACACAGATTATGCATTACAACATTTTTTAGAAGAACACTGAGCTGAAAACAACCTAAATGTCCATCATAGGGAAGGAGTTAAATAAATTCCTGTATATTCACACAAATAATGATATTCTAGCCAGTGTACAAAAATAAATAAATAAGGAAACTTTCCAGGAAAAAAAGATACCTGATAAAAAACTGCAAGAAATATTAAATTAAAACAGCAAGAAGCAGTATAACATGCTGCCTTTTGTACTAAAAAGAAGAGAAAATAAGAATGTATGTTCAAATTTGCTGCCATACTCTTAAAGAAACTCGAGAAGGATTGAGAAAAATCTAATAATAGAAGTGGCACCACAGGGGGAAAATATTCGCTTGGCTAACTTCCTTCGCCTTGTTTTTGCTCATGTCTCTCTTCTCATAGGGGCTTATTTTGACTTCTCAGCCCACTTGAACATGAAGGCCACGAAGACAGTATACCTAGCAGGCACTTAATAAATATTTGGTCAGTGAATGAATGAATGGGTTGGGGAAGTGGGGTAGGAGACTTCACTGCACACCTTTGTATATTTTAGTAATGAATTTATTTTAAAACTAAATTTAAAAAAAAAGTGAATGGTAGAAGAGACTCTGATTATTTCTAATTTTCTCCATTTCATAATTTACAGGAATCAATCCTGATTTTGCACAACTACATTTTGATTAGGGCTGAAAGCGTTCAGTTGCTCTGAATTTCCCGGGTCACCCCATATCTCCCTACATG
Source organism: Manis javanica (assembly GCF_040802235.1). Lineage (NCBI taxonomy): Eukaryota > Metazoa > Chordata > Mammalia > Pholidota > Manidae > Manis > Manis javanica. The sequence goes on from NC_133157.1 coordinate 190,328,398, forward strand.
AGGGCAGGGCTCCTGACCCTTCTCAGGCCCATGCAAGGGCCACATGCATGATTTCAGTTTGGTCTGGCCCCTTTGAGAGGGATCAGCTTGCCACAGCCTCCTCTGCATGCTTTCAGATGATTCCAGGCTGGTGTCTCTGCAGTCTCCACTCACAGGACTTTCAGCTATCTCCATGGCCCAAGTCGAAAACATTCATCGGGCTACACATCAGTACCATGAATGTGCGTGGTACAAAGACGACTGAGGCGCAGTGTGTGCCCTTTCGGGCTGTGTACTCTAGTCAGAGATTCAGGCGCGCCCGATAATCACAGGGATTCTACAAGTGGCTAACCTAAGGATTTCTTTCTTCTGAGACTACATTATTTCACTAGGGCTGCTGTAACAAATTGTCACAAACTTGGTGATTTAAAACAGAAATGTATTCCCTCACAGTCCTGGAGACCCCAAGTCAGAAATGAAGGTGTCAGCACCGCTATGCCCCCTCGGAGGACTCCGGGAGAGAATCTTCCCTGGCTCCTGCAGCTTCTGAAGCTCCGGGCTTCTTGGAGTGCGGCTGCCCCGCCCTGACCTCGGCCTCCGTCTCTGGGGTCACCCCTCTCTGTCTCCGTTGTCTCTCTGCGTTGAGTCTCTCTCCGCCTGTCTCTTAGGTGAAGACATGTCATGTCTTTGGAATTAGGGCCCACTCAGTCCAGGATTATCTCAGCCTGAGATACTTAAATTAATTACATCTGCTAAGACCCTTTTTCCAAATGTCGTCATATTCACAAATTCAAGGGATGAGGATGCAGACAAGCTTTTGAGGGGCCACCATCCGATTGCATTGTGGGTAGCATCTGGGACAGTACAGACTAGGAGGACTTCAGCTTCTCAACGTGTAGTTTTACAGTGAGGCACTTGTCGTGAGCCTTTTGTGCTCGTCTTCCTATTGCCAAGATAAACACCGGAGACCTGCTCCAATCTCAGAACACACCGGCTCTGCTTTGGAAGCCTCGCAGCTCGCTGGCGGCCAACTAGAAACTCACTATTTCAAGCTTTAGGACGCTGGCAGGAGGTCCAATTTATGTTAATTTCAGAACCTTCTAACAGGCTTCTCTTCAGACCTCTCCTTTTTAAAAATCAATATTGCAGCTTTCTCAAAGAGTCCAAAGAAGCTGTGAGAGAGGTATCTTGTTTAGCATCTGCCTGTCATTTAACACCACTTGTACCCCACAGGGAGAAAGGAGAGGGAGGCTGAGAGCTAAATTCAAGTTGTAAGGGTCTGAACAGCATCTTTAAAAGGCAGATCACAGCTTCTCCTCGTGGAGAGATCACTCAAAGAGAAACGTTTAGCATTCCTTAGCTTTTTTGGAGAGAATGATTCCCACCCACACAAAGCTCAGAGAGTTATTTGTAGTTAGTAAGATGTTTAAAATCCTTGTTCAGTCTTTTCTTCAAAGTAAACATGTGTTCTCTTCAAAAACCAAGAGGTGTATAAAACCTGTACTTACTTTCCTTTTCTCTAAAAGTAAAAGATTTCTCTGGTGAAAACACTTTGGTCAAATGAATTGTCCATGGAGGCCTAATTTATAACACAAGTAAAGGAGAAACTCCTCATTTATGGAGAGGAGGCAATTGGAGAGCCTCGGGCAACACCCCTCAGCGGGGCAAACATGCAGCCCTCCAAGCAGGTACAGGCTTCTCCCCGAGGTGTCATCTTTAGCCACTGCAGACCTGCAGATGTCACCTGACTGAGGAAGGGCATGGAGAACGTTAGGGCCAGCGAGAGAGGGCCCGAAGCTTTGATTCCAAGGGCAGGTTGCCTGTGATGAAGCTTTGTTCTGTAAACCTCATAAATGCAAAAAAAGGGGATGAGATATCAACTACACAGAATACCTTAGGTTCCAAGAAATAATGTGGAATAAAAACAAAGCTAGACCCATTGTAATAACAATCCTATGCACAGTCCTGGGAGGTTTGGCCAATGTAGTGAAGTGGTGAATAGCCCAAAGCCAGGAGCTCCTACGGCTGGTTCCTGCCCCAGCTTTATGGGGTCTCCATGGCCCCCAGATGGACCAACACCACCAGTGATGCCCACTTGCTGTTGTTTGTAGCTCCCTCTGAGTGGGGGTGGGGCTTGAGACTTACTTCTAGTCTGTAGTATATGGCAAAAGGTGAAGAGACTGTGCAGGTATAATTAATATCTCAAATTAGTTGACTGAGTTAAAAGGTAGAGAACCCCAGGTGGGCCTCTCCTCATTAAGTGAAGAAGTGACTGCATTAGAGAAGCTGCATGGCCTCTAAGGACCTGAAGGCAGCCGCCAACCAAAAGTCAGAATATAAAGAGGCCTCCATCATACAGGTGCAAGGAGACGATTTCTACCAAGAACCTGAATGACTTCGGAAAAAGAATTTTCACCAGCTGAGCCTCAGGATAAGAATTCAGCCCAGCTGACATGTGACTTGCAGCCTTGTAAGACCCCAAAGGACAGTTAAGATGTCTCTTCGTTGGCAGAAACTGTAAGTTAGTGTGTGTTGTTTTAAGTTTGTGATAATGTATTATGCGGCAACAGAAAACCAGTACACGTAGGGCAGTTTATGTATCTACTCTGTCTTATTGCCTAAAAACAAAAAGGGATAAAAATAGTGTTAACCATGGGGTTATTGTACAGATTTATGAGATACATACTTTAAGGGCTTAAAACTGTGCTTGGTAAAATGTGCTAAGTGCTAAAAAAAATTTTGTTTTTATAGCATATACGTGATAAAGAGAATTACATGATTATAATTCCCTAGTTTTTAAGTGCTGCTTTAAACAGGACTGAAGAGTAGGCACAATGTGAATGACAGTCAAGGAATTATGTTGTATCTTGTATATATGAGCTTTCAGGAAACCCCAAGCGTGTCTTCTGAATTTGCTTCAGTGAATATGTATGTAAATGCTGCTAGAGCCTGTGTTGCCTTTTGTGTTTGGTTTATTCACTGAAGAGAATCTAGCCAAGAGTCTGCTGGTTACAAATCAAAGTGGAAAAACGTACCTTATCTTCATTTTACAAACAGGTAACTGTGGCAGTGTGAGAACTGACCTGTCCCTGTCATGGAGGAAGTACGTAATGTGAATAGAACTCAAGTCTAGCATCTTGATTCAAGCCCAGGTTCTCAAAACACGATAGGCTTTTTGCTGTATGACACAAAACAGTTTCTGGTTGAGGATGGACTATATTAAATGAACATTTCTGAGCACAGATTTCAGTGCCTGCGTCTTTCTTCTGTGTCTGCCTCTCCTAACCTGCCAATCAATGAACCTGCATTTTTTTTCCCCTTCTTTGACAGAATCTTTGTTTTGGACCTTGCAAAATGTTACTTCTGATCACACGGTGTACCTTGCAGGTATGAGCGATACAGAGTAATAGCTGTCTCTGGGCCTTTGAGTGGCAGCAAGGCTGCTGTTATGTCGGCAAAATTAGAATGGGAGGTGAGTTCTGCTATTTCCTCTGACACTTAAATGTGGTTTTTTTGCAGCCCCTACGTAAAACTTCACATGGAATGCCATTCCAAGCACTTACTTTCTCAGCATCCCTGCCATTCTCTGTCAGTGCCTGTGTTACTTTCGTCTTGTAATCACCTTGCATATTGTATTTAAAATACTGCTCAGGTTTTTTAAATTATGATGCCTTTTCAGGAGACTTGTACCTGGCAGCCACATGTTCCATTGCTCTTTGTTTTGAAGCTCGTTATGCACTCAGGAGTGCTTTTTTCTCTACTCTACCAAAGACACATTAGGCTTTTGGCAAATGCCAATGACAGGGTCACTCTGTAATTGAACTCCCTAAATCATCCTCAATAGGCAACCAAACTCCCACAGCCTTTTCTTCCCTCAGAAACCTTTCCAAAGCCCTACAGGGTGAGATAAAGAAACAGGTTTGTCTCTTTCAGTGTATGTTTTATTTTTCATTCCTCTGCCAACTAAGGGTTTAGGCTTTGTTGCCAACACAGATGGACTCCTCTCACCTAAGCCTGCTGAGGAGGTGGCCAAGCTGGGAAAATTGTGTATGCCCTCAGAATTTCATGGTAATATGACAGGGCATATGTATATTTTTTTCGTATTTGTTAATCAATTTAATATGCCTGTCTTGATGTTTACAAGTATCTCAATTAATATACAGGTATTTGTATATACATAAATAGTTATTTAAGTCCTTGTATTAGAAGTCCCTAGATTTCTACTATTCTCTAACCCTAGGAGCCAATATCATTAACTTTGTGTGTGGTAAAAAACACAGGAAGAATATATTTTTAACCCATCCACAAATACTTGACTGAGAGAGAGTGCAAAAGAGTGAGCATAAACTTTCCTTTAGAGCATTATTAGGGGCTGAAGGTATCTAAATAATGCCAACAAAATACATTAATAATGATGCTGCTGCTGATAGTTGCACCTCCTTTTAAATCTGAACCCAGCGAAGTTAGTATGTATGCATTTTTAGTAACTGCATTAGGAAAGTTACATGACAAAAATTCCTTAAGAATTTTTCAAAGACAAACGATACTAGAGAGCAACAAAAGTATTTCGGCAAGCTTTCACAGTCACTATTTTTCATTATGTTTTAACGAGTGTGGGGAAAAACTACACAGGAAAACTAAGACAATGATATTAATTACACAACTTCATGAGAAACACAGCAAAGGAACAAGTAGATCATACGTTTTCTGTTGTGTATTGTCATGAACAGCGTGGAGAGCAGCATGGGCTGTAAAGCAGAATATGATGCAGGTGTACAAAGACATAGCTAGGCAGTCACTAGAATGTTGAAATACTTCCCTAAACAGTACTTGTGTCCAACACCCCACCTCTGCCCCAGGGACCCCAGACACCCCCAATCCAGCAGCTAAAGGATGAACATCTGGTGAATAGGTGACCCTTCTGGTCCCAGCTTTAGTTCAGTGCTCAGGCTGTCCCAGTGGTTCCATATTTTGAATGTTACCAAGGATAAAGTTGTTTAATAAGCAAGTGTGATGCTAGTGAAGATTCAGTGGTTCAGGTGATTGTAGTTGTCCTGAGAGTGGTTGTGTTATGTCTCCTCTTCTTTCTGTTGCAGTGTTTTTTTTATCACACCTTCATCTCAAACTTTATAAATGTCAATTAGTCTGCCTCTGCTTTGTAAAGTTCCAACTTAGAAAGCTACTTCATGGGATCTGATATTTGGAAATGTGAATACATTAATGGAGTTACTAAAACAGTCTTGTTGAGATAGGGAGATAGAAAAGAAGTGGCATCTCTACATATGCTCTAAAGCAGTACTCTGAGGATACCAGAAATATTATCAGAAGGATTTCTTAAAGGATTTGGCTACACAGCTGCAAATCTTGCTGGTTATGGTAAGCTGGCCTCAAATACATAGGAATAAAGAAGAGTTTTTGATCTTCACTGGAAGGTAAACAAAGACAGTCTGAGAACTGAATTAGATAGACCTCATGAGTTGTTTTTCTATAAGTGAGGGAGGACTGTTAACTGAAGCTTGAAATATCTATAAATAAACCATCTTTGTCTTTCTATTGTGGTGATGATATGACAAGGTTAAAGCAACATTTCATGTACTAAAGAGCCACCTTAAATTTCCATATTATCTAAATTTCCAAGGTCAAGACTAGTTCTTAAGGAAGGTGATTGAAGGCTAAAAACTCAGATGTTATCTGTCTCAAAGGCTGTTCAGAAATACTATTTTGGAACAGGCTAATCTCAACCTTTATTCTGTATGAGTCAAACTGATTGTTTTCGTTTTATGACCTTAACTTGCAGGCATTCCTAATCCCCATTTCCAAGTAAAACTTTCTTCTAGTTAGTAATGGCCAGCCCACATCAAAAGATGCACATATTTCTGATTGATGACCAATTTTATTTTGCTCTTTCCCAGAGCTACATGTACTGTGATTTAGCTGGAAATGCACCCCCCAACCCCCAACCCATTACATTTCCCTCCCTACCCAAGTGGCTTTCTGGGTCACATTACTCAATGCTGGTGTGAAATTTTGTGTTTTCTGATACAGTAACAGACCTGAAGATCATTGTATGATTTTTCAGTCAGTGGCTAGACAACATGATCTCATTATTCCCTTTTACTGTGTTCTCCCCTTGGGGTTGGCTTTCAGAAACAACTCAGTTGCATTTTACTCCAAACCTACAGCTGAGTTGCTTGACCTTTCTATCGGGCAAAGTCTCTTGGGGCAAGTCAGACTATCAGCTACTCCCTTTCTCATTTCATAGCAACAGGCAGAATGTGTTCTTTCTCACTGCTCAGCAGGCAGCTATGTTATGGTTGGAAAAGGTAGCTTTCTAACAGACCTAATATTTATTTAACCAAAAGCAGCCTCTGGGGCTAACCTGCAATCATAGTGAGCCTCAATCAAACATTTTCTGTACACTCAGGGTGTCTCAAGCATGTCAACAACCTGTGATCAGGAACTTTGATAGAGTGGGATTTATATTCAGGCAGGCCCCTGAGTGCCTTTGGGACCCTCAGCTTATACGTGGGATGTCATAAAATATGGGAAGGAAAGAGCAGTGCAATGAATGTAACAGTATAATTGAAGAAACAAGCCAGGATCTGTGGTAGAGGCAAGTTCCTTTGGTTAAATTAACTTTTTGAGTGCATTTAAGTGAAGTAGCCTTTTGTTTTAAAGTGACTAGGCATAGACTTAAATGAAAAACATGTAAATAAAATAGACAAAAAATTTTATTTTTTAAAAAAGGACAAGTCAGGGACTTACTATGTTTTAGTCCCTTATGGGGTAAAAAGTATAAAAATATTTGGGCAATTTTTTTTTTTTTTGCCTCTCAGATAATCAGTCTTTCTTCTCCAGAAGTCAGCTTATTTCTTAATTAAACCAGCTCTCCTTATCCTTATCATTATCCTACATAATCCATACATTGGTCCAATAATCCACAACTCTCCCACATTACCTAGTACCCTGATCCCCAAAGATCGCTACCTCCCAGTCACCACTACCACTCACTTGTCTTTGTGACTTGCCTCTACACCATGACCCTCTGCCCCTTGTTCAATCCTCACGTCACATGCTGCTCTCTGACCTCTCCTCTATGTCTTTCTATTCTTACTCATTGAAGTAGATGTGTTCCTAGATTGCAGAAGCCATGTAACAAGTCCTATAATAGTATTAATCATCTCTAAAATGTGAGTGTTGTTAGTATCAATAAATTCACTGAGTCTGCTTAGTTTGAGGCAAGAGCAAAGGATGTAGCTTGTGGGATGCTCTCTAGAAACAGAGCCACCATGGTGGAAAAAGCCCAGGCCCTCTGGATAGGGCATATACAGACACTTGATCAATAGCTATCAGCGGAGCTCCCAGTCAGTGGCCAGTTACATGAATGAGGTCTCTTGGGTTTCCAGCCCCGTTAGGTGGCTAGATGACTCTAGGCCCAGCAGAGATATAATTGCACTTACATGAAAGACCCTAGAAGAGAAACTCCCAGATGACTCTGGTCAGTCCACTGACTCCTTTCCAGATAGCACAATATCTCATTTTTAACAGGGCAAAGATCATCTAAAGGTGGCAGTTTTGTTTGGAGTCTTTTTACACCCTTTTAAGTAGTCAGAACATTAAGAACCTTAAAGGCATCGTCTCACCTACGGTCGCCAGACAATGAAGGAAACAACACTTGGCAATACTTAAACCAGAAATGTGTTCATTGTTTATCTGAAAATCAGATTTAACTGGACCTCTATTTTATTTACTAAACTTGGCAAGCTAGCATACCCTAAATCTCTACCCAATAAAGAAAAAGCCTAGTTCCAAAGAGACTGCTTATCTTCCCTATCTGTACTTCATTCCTTGGTGCCTTCTTAGGTCAATACAGGATGTAGATTTCCTAGGTCAAGCAAATCCACTTATTAAAATACTATAAACCTTCCCTCAAGATGCTTTAAGAAAACATTCATTTTCCCAGCACTCCCAAAACATTTATAAAATATGTAACTTGATCCTCACAAAACAAATCTAAAGGTAAACTAGTACGTAGACTTTAGAAAAATCAAATGCAAATAAAAGCAAGCTTTGAGTAAGAAGAAATTACTTGTTTTGATTTGTCTCTGAAGGATATAGTGAAGGAAAAAGAAACCAAAGAATTTGTATGATTTTCAACAACAGAAAAAGAACTTAAAATTCATGGAAAAATAATACCAATAGCATTTCATTTTTTTTTATATTGTTTTATGGTTTGCAAAAGATTCTCATTATCTAATTTGAATTTCACAAGGACCTATGTGAATTAGAAAAGTAATAGATCATTTTTAAATCCTACAGACTTTAACACTCAATATATTCAATACATTGGAGCTAGGTTGAAAAATTATTTCCATTTATCTACAAGGAAACTATGCTTCCAGGAAAATATGTCAATTGCTTGCTGCCAGAATTAAGTAATGCATGAGAAAGCCAGGACTCAGAATTTGGTATTCTCACCCTTGATTAAGTGGCTTTCCCATTATATCATGCAACCTCTCTGAAAATTCTGTAACCAGTGAAAATCAACTTAAAAACTAAGCAAACAATAAAGACATCATAGGTGAGGAAAATGTTGATTCAACTAATATCATTGAGCACCTCTTACATTATGTATCAAGCACTAAACTAAGTGGTTTTTCACATTTTCTCACCTCATAGGAATTGTCAGTAACAGTTTATGCAGAATTCACATATCTAAATCTACAAAACCAAGAATATGAAATAAGTTTAGAAGTTCAGTCAAAATAAATGCCAAGCTGTAAATTCATTTAGTCATACATATTTAGTCACTTAGTCACTTTAATGGTTTAATCACTCATATTTGTTGAGTGCCAATATCAGCCTCTGGTAAGTTCTTAGAATGCAGACATGACTCTGCTATCTTAGATTTCTTAATGTAGAGGTTGATGAACATAAAATATAGTCCATCCATGGAAACTGTTCTACCTTATTCATTGCAGAGATCTTTAAATGGTCACATAGTACTCTGACGTTACACAAATTCTAACAATCTCAGTTATGTGTTATTCCTTCTACCACAGGTTGGAAATTGCAATGAGGAAGACATACTTACAGCACTGAGAAGCTGCAGTTGACCATCTGGCAGTGGAGGAGGTCACAGAAGACACAATTGCATGTGAGTTTGAAGTAATTTAATATGTTAGGTCCATACAAACCCCAGTAAGTTTAAAGCCCTGAGACTGCCACTGATTTTTGCATATTAGTTTATGTTTTGATTTGTAACTCAGCTAGTAAGTCAAATAATGCACTTTAGAAAAATGTAGCAAAATTATACATAATTAAAGCAATTATTTGGAAAATGTTCCTATACCTTATTCTATGACAGTGTTAAACAAGGTAGTGTTATATTAGGACATTAAAGATAATTACATGTATAAACAATGAGAGTCATCCATTCTACCCTCATTTTAAAGTCTGAGTCTTTCTGCAAGTTACACTGTTGATAATCAATAAAATCTTTGGCAATTTCTGCATTGAATACTAGCATAAATTGAAAATTTAAGGAAAACTTCTAAAATAAACCCAAGCAACATCAATTAAGCATAAACTAGAGTCTCTTTTTCTGCAGTGTTGGGGCACCCTAAGGGTCATTCTTTAGAAGCCTCAGAGCAGTGTCAATCTTTTATCTGTTTTCACATGCATGACAGATGGCACTTAAAAGAAATCTGGATATACTTTGGTTATGTAACTGTATTCCTATTATGTTAATGTGTGTGTGCAATTTAATTAGGAGTTTAAAACCTATACATGCTTAAGTTACTCTGCAAGAAGATATATCAAAGAAATAATCAATCTTCCCACGTTTTCTTCCATCTGCTACCTCTATAGCTTTTCTTCTTCCTTCCTAATCACAACCCTTAAATAGAATTCGTGCCTCATATCGAATTCACCGAGTATCATTAACTCCTCCAAGTGGTAAAGATACCTCAAGACAAATGCTGGGCATAGAAGCCACAGGGCATAAATCTGCAAAGAAGTAAAAAGCTAACCTTTTCAAACAATATGGCTTCTCTCTCACTTACCAACTTTACATTTCCCTGTATGGTCCCGGAAGATGACTGGTTAGCCAGAGACGGATAAGATTCCTCAAGGGAGGAACAACCTAAGACAAGCACAGTCGCAGGGGGGCCACCAGGTGAGAAATTGGGAATCAACAAAGGTGAGGCTTAGAACCTCACCCCCCTGTTTTGAGAAAAATCTTCTGCATCCATGGATGTATTATTGCCCTTGTCTAGCTTGGATTAACACATAATCTACAGGCACACACCTGATCATCTACATTTGTTCTCTTACAACACTAAACTATGTTTTCTACCTTTATCTTACATCTACCTACCACTTCAGCATTTTATTTAAAAATAATAATAATAATAATAATAAAGGGAGAAATGTGGGATTCACATATAAATCAAGTAGAAAAATCAAACGAATATTCATATTTGACCTGATTGTTTATAGTTCATTATGAGTGATCAAAACCGAAAGTTTTTGTGATGACTGCCCTTGTACTGTTCACCATGTAAGAACTTATTCACTATGTAAGAATTTGTTCACCATGTAAGAACTTGTTCATTATGCTTCAGCAGATTGGAGACTGACGAGAATTAGGCTGGGGGTGGATCAATGATTGTGCATTGAGCATTGACTCCCCTATACAGAATTTTATTGTTGTTAACAACCATTTGATCAATAAATATGAGAGATGCCCTCTCAAAAAAAAAAAATCTGGATATAAATTTAAGCCAAGTTTACCAAAATGTCATCAGATTCAGTATGGATATGGCTAGGCTGCTTTTTGCATTTCCCTTGCTCTCTTCCTTATTCAAAAGTGTATCTATCAATAAAATAAGAAAATAAGTTGTTAGGCTTTGTTGAATTATAATCCACAAATACCACCGTAATATAACTGCTGTTGTTGTCATGCAAGAGAGTACAGCAACATGAGAGAGATGTGTCTCTTTTGTGCAGTGGACAAATGCTTTTGCTAAGACCCCCTTCACCTCCCATCTCCCCTGGCTGTGTGTAGTTCACTACTCTTGTTTTTATCAGCTTGGCCTTCATTTTTTCTTTTTTCTGGAAACAGCATCTCAATTTTTCTTTTGGAAATGATCTTACTCTCTGCCTACATAGTTGAATGAGACTGAAAACCTATGACCCAGCTGGTTCCTCTCCTCCTGGTATTTGATCTAACAAATCAGCATATTTTATCCCCCCTGGAGGACAAGTGACTCCATAGAGGCAGTGACACTCAGTCCTGGAACTTTTCTAGAATTCTTTCTATGAGTACTGCTAAGTTATAAGGTAAGCCATTTTGCTACTTCATGGGAAAAGCCTACCTGAAAATGAAATCAATGTAAAGGAAAGCAAAGCCAGAAAATGGAGAGAGTTATTGTCCAAATAATACTGTTTTAGCACCTTGGTCAGGCCATATCTGAACACATTACTCCCCCAGGAATCTTCATTTATGTTAACTAATAAATTCTCTTTTTTTGCTTATGCCACTTTGAACTTGAATTTTATCATTTAAAATAAATCAAAATGCAGAATTAAACAAAATCATAAACCAGTAAGAGTGACGTTGCTTTAAGAAAAAAATGAGTACACTTTGATTGCTTAATTGCCATTAGGTATTACTCATTTGTGCCTCTTACTTCATAGCACTGTGAGATGTCTGTGAGGGAGAACATGAGTCTATGCCATTATTTGTTCCCCTCACATGTTCAATGAAATGAAGGAATTTACTATACCTTGGAATGTCTTATGCCCTAGCATCATAAAAAAGCAATTGGTTGGAGCCATTCATGAGAAATCCCAGCACAAAGGACAACAAAGCACTAAACCTAATAGGTGGCATCTTCTTGAAATGTATAATATAATACCAAAAGCAAACAGTCCTCATATTGGATTTAATGTAGCCTACCTGTGTGAGTACCAAAAACCAGGAACCAAGATGCCTTATTCTACCTTCACATGCTTCTGGTGAGCTGGTACAAGTTACATCATGGAGGAGATGCCATTTAATTAAGATGGCATGTAATTAATTACACAGGGCCACGTACTATGGTGAGTCTTTGCATGGAAGGTATTATTAGCTACAAGATTATTATTCTGGTGGTGTTAGGGAGATGAATATTTATACCTCTCAGAAGAGAGGATTATGCTCAGTTTTCTGCCAAATAATTTGTCCCTCAGTAATTAGACATTGTAACTGGATGCACTTCAAAATTATACAACAAATCTTGATGGTCACATATGAGGCTGGTGACAGAGTAATGAGCTTGACTTGCAGGGGAAAGATTAGCCTTTCACCTTTCTTCTTATTCTTAAGAAAAACTCCTCCTTTTCTGCCTCTTTCTGAAGTCATTTGTCACCATCTTGCCCACATACCTGCAGGCCTAGATTTACTTCCTCCTCAGACAGTAAATAGACATTTCTCTGGCAAGTTTACAAGTCAGCCTTGCCTGAGACTGGGTTCTCTTCTGAATTCTAATTGGTAGTTATTTTTTAACTATCATAGGCATTCTTTTCAGGGATTCTTTTCTCTTAGTCTCTAACCTTCAGCCCCCCAAAATCAATGTGTGTGTGTGTGTGAGAGTGCACGTGTGAATGTGAGTGTGTGTGTGAAAAACAAGTGGCTACTTTTAAATGTGTGAGCATCTCTTTGCTTTATTCCAGATTGGATTCCTTATGCACATTTGGAAGGGAAGGAATTTCACAGCACTTAGAGGTTAAATGCACTGAGGTATACAGAACATAACTGGATGACTTGCCTGATGAATCAAAAAGAGGTATGTGTCTCCTTGGTCAGTGCCAGAGAGAAAACAGTTTTTATTAGTCTTTGCTATATTTGATGAAACAGGCTTGTGTGGTGGCAAAGGACATGACTTCTGTAGTCAGAGAGATCTGGTTTTAAACCTAAGTTTGGTGACTTACCAGTTGTGTGGCCTCAGGTAACTTTTTCTATGTCTCTGTGCCTTGGTTTCCTGGTTTTGTAAAATGAGAAGGTAAAAAGAGTTCTGAAAGGTTTATATTCAAACATGTTGGTGAAGTGCTTGCTCAGCACCCAGTGGGCACTCAGTGGTTGCATTTTTAGACCCTCGTCTTACCTGAAAATGACCAGGAACTTGCTCGGGGCATCAGTACAGATTTGTCTCCTGAGCCGGCTCCTCAGCGGCAGTTTAAGTGTGACATGAAAATCTTGGCACGGTTTTCATACAACTCAGTGCCGAGAATTGGGACTGTGGCAGACATCTAAATTCTAGGTTAGAATGAAATGACCAGCTCACTGAATTCTCCCCCTTTCTCCTACATTTCGAGAGTGAGCCCAGGCTGAATGTTAGGATCCACCTCCTGTATCTTGCCACATTTCTGCACCATTGATTTAAAACAGAGTATTTCCAGTCCCTTTGATAAGAAAACTTACATCTACTTTTCAGTCAAACCTGCTGTCAGTGGAATAGAACGAATGACTCTGAGAGGCTTCACATTCTCTCTCACTTACACGGAAACCAATTAGGGAGACCAGAGGTTACTGGGACCTATGCGAGAACCAGACGCAAAACTTTTCAGAAAATAAATAAATGGGTTTTTTGGTTCAATCTTGATTATTTGGCAAATCTAATATTACGTTGACAAGAAAGAGTATATACTACTTAAGACCTCTCTACTGATTTACCCTTGTTTTATGTGATCTTATTTTAATTTTCCAAGCCTAATATTTTACCTGTGATAATCCACAACAGCAGGTCTTCCAAAAGCAGCCTTGGCTTTCCTGACTTCACATGAACTTTGGAAACTTTGTCCTGCCTTTTCTCATCCAGTGAAAGGGCATTTATTAAAGCCTTTTTAAAGGACTTCAATTATCTTACACCCTTTGAGTAGTTCTCATATTTACTTAGTATGTTCTTTTAAACTCCACAGTAGGGAAAATTTCAAACACAGGCAAAAGCAGTGAATATAGCATAATAACTCCCAGGTGCCCAGCGCCCCATCATGCAGATGCAGCCTTTATAGCTGATGGCCAGGCTCTTCTCGTCTGCAGGCAACACACTCTACTCCCACTGTCGGATCATGTTGAAATAAACACGAGGCACTATGTCATTTTATTAATAAACATTTCAGCCTGGCCTGTCTTTCTAAGAGATAAGGGTTCTCTCTTATTTTTAAAATATTCATAATTCCATGTTCACACCTAAAAAACAATCATTCCTTAACATCATGAAAACAGAATAGGTTCAAATTCTACCAAACCAATCATACTTTTTAAAAAAATATTTTATTAATTTTTTTAGTTAGTTATCATTAATCTACAATTACATGAAGAAATTATGTTTACTAGGCTCCCCCCTTTACAAGTCCCACCCACACACCCCATTACAGTCACTGTCCATCAGCATAGCAAAATGTTGTAGAATCACTACTTGTCTTCTCTGTGTTGCACAGCCCTCCCCTTTCTCCCACCACCCACATTATGCATGCTAATCATAATACCCCCTTTCTTCTTCCCTCCCCTTATCCCTCCCTTCCCATCCGTCCTCCCCAGTCCCTATCCCTTTGGTAACTGTTGGTCCACTCTAGGGTTCTGTGATTCTGCTGCTGTTTTGTTCCTTCAGTTTTTCTTTGTTCTTATACTCCACATATGAGTGAAATCATTTGGTACTTGTCTTTCTCTGCCTGGCTTATTTCACTGAGCATAATACCCTCTAGCTCCATCCATGTTGTTGCAAATGGTAGGATTTGTTTTCTTCTTATGGCTGAATAATATTCCATTGTGTATATGTACCACATCTTCTTTATCCATACATCTACTGATGGACATTTAGGTTGCTTCCATTTCTTGGCTATTGTAAATAGTGCTGCGATAAACATAGGGGTGCATATGTCTTTTTCAAACTGGGCTGCTGCATTCTTAGGGTAAATTCCTAGAAGTGGAATTCCTGGGTCAAATGGTATGTCTATTTTGAGCTTTTTGAGGAACCTCCATACTGCTTTCCACAATGGTTGAACTAATTTACATTCCCACCAGCAGTGTAGGAGGGTTCCCCTTTCTCCACAGCCTCACCAACATTTGTTGTTTGTCTTTTGGATGGCAGCCATCCTTACTGGTTTGAGGTGATATCTCATTGTGGTTTTAATTTGCATTTCTCTGATAACTAGCGATGTGGAGCATCTTTTCATGTGTCTTTTGGCCACATGAATTTCTTCTTTGGAGAACTGTTCAGCTTCTCTGCCCATTTTTTAATTGGATTATTTGCTTTTTGTTTGTTGAGGTGCATGAGCTATTTATATATTTTGGATGTCAAGCCTTTATCGGATCTGTCATTTACAAATATATTCTCCCATACTGTAGGGTACCTTTTTGTTCTATTGATGGTGTCCTTTGCTGTACAGAAGCTTTTCAGCTTGATATAGTCCCACTTGCTCATTTTTGCTTTTGTTTCCCTTGCCCTGGGGAGATATGTTCATGAAGAAGTCGCTCATGTTTATGTTAAAGAGATTTTTGCCTATGTTTATTTCTAAGAGTTTTATGGTTTCATGGCTTACATTTAGGTCCTTGATCCATTTCGAATTTACTTTTTTGTATGGGGTTAGACAGTGATCCAGTTTCATTCTCTTACATGTAGCTGTCCAGTTTTGCCAGCACCATCTGTTGAAGAGGCTGTCATTTCCCCATTGTATTTCCATGGATCCTTTATTGTGTATTAACTGACCATATATGTTTGGGTTAATGTCTGGAGTCTCTATTCTGTTCCACTGGTCTGTGGCCCTGTTCTTGTGCCAGTACCAAATTGTCTTGATTACTGTGGCTTTGAAGGAGAGCTTGAAGTTGGGGTGTGAGATCCCCACCCACTTTATTCTTCCTTCTCAGGAGGAAGAATTGCTTTGGCTATTTGGGGTCTTTGGTGTTTCCATATGAATTTTTGAACTATTTGTTCCAGTTCGTTGAAGAATCTTGTTGGTAATTTGATAGGATTCGCATCAAATCTGTATATTGCTTTGGGCAGGATGGCCATTTTGACGATATTAATTCTTCCTAGCCAAGAGCATGGGATGAGTTTCCATTTGTTAGTGTCCTCTTTAATTTCTCTTCAGAGTGTCTTATAGTTTTCAGGGTATAGATCTTTCACCTCTTTGGTTAGGTTTATTCCTAGGTATTTTATTCTTTTTGATACAGTTGTGAATGGAATTGTTTTCCTAATTTCTCTTTCTGTTAGTTCATTGTTAGTGTATAGGAAAGCCACAGATTTCTGTGTGTTAATTTTATATCCTGCAACTCTGCTGTATTCTGATATCAGTTCTAGTAGTTTTAGAGTGGAGTCTTTAGGGTTTTTTATGTACAATATCATACATTTAATTGCATAAAACTGCAGCTTCCTTCCCCAGGGGTGATTTCTAGAACTATTTGTCAATTTCTGTGGTCACCACTGGATGACCACTCTGTGCCTACCAAGGATCTTTGACAACCAAACTGACCGACTTACTCAGAATTCAGTATGCCCTGGGCCATCGTGTGCCAAGGACAAGGGGGGCTGTGTCCTTTGTAAGCTGGGCAATGCAGAGATGTGGGCAGGGGGCCTACTTGCAGATGGGGAGACAGCACTGCTCACAACTACACCCACACAGTCTTCCTGCCCTTCCACATCATGCAACCTAGTGGTGAGGGTGGAGAATAGAAGCTGGAATTGGTATCTGTCATTCCAAAATTTTCTTCCCAATCAACCCCAGGGGAAAGCAAGGATAAAGCCATCGGGTGTGGAAGGGACATGCCATCTCACTAAGCCTCCCCTCTCCAGTCTCCCTCTCCAACGAGGCTGTGCCCTAACAACAAAGCTGACCTATGTGCATATGGGTGCATCTCACTGAGCCCCCTGCTCAGGTCCACCTACTGGGGATGGTCCAGCAGGGGAGTGCCAGAATCAGGGGGCTGGTGCTGGACCTGGGGCTGTGGTGTGTAAGGTACCTTATTGATAGGCCCTTTCTGGGAGAGGGTGGCAGCTTCCTAGAAACCACTGATGGGAACTGCAGAGAGACCAGGCAGAGGGACAGTCTCGGGTTCTACCATCAGGGAACCTATAGGCTGTGCTGAGGAAATGTGGACAAAGCAGATCAGCACCTGGAGTTCTCTGGGCAGGGACAGCACTTTGCTCAAAGAAGAGATGCACCCTGGTATTGGAGTATGTTGTTTAATATCATTGAGAGGTGGTGCTTTCCTTGTTCCTCCTATAATTGATTTAATGTGGCTATACTGCACAGAGGAGGGAGTAGGACCTTGGCCCACCTTCCAGCCTCATTGCTCAGGGCTCCCCACCTGGTCCTCCGGAGTCCAGCCATGGGCAGCTTCTACCACTTCCTCGGATGCAGAGCGCTGTTGACCTCTGGCCCTCATGCTTCTTCCTGTATTTGGAATGCTCATTCCTTTCCTTATCCAATCCCCACTCCTCCCTCAGGTCTCATCTTAAAGGACCCAGGCCTTGGGCAGCCCCATTTCACCCCAGTAGGTGACAGGCTGCTGTCATATGCTCCTATAATACACTATTACACCTCACTTATGCTATGGCTTGTTCATTTGTATGTCTTCCCTGTTTGACTGTTAAAACCTTGAAAGGCAGGGACCACCTCTATCTTGCTCACCCTTTAAGCACAGTGCCTGCTACAGTATTTTGACACAAGTAAGTTCTTAATACATATTTGTTGAATGAATGAATGATTTCAGTTTACAATATACTTAGTGAACAGATTTGAGTCAAAATTTTGAGCTTGCTGGAAAACATCAATAAAGGACCTAACTCATTAGGGTTGAGACCTTAACTAGAAACCAAAAAAAGAAATTGACTGATGGACAGGAGAGTAAGGGGCAGAGAAGGGTGGACGATGGGCTATTCCTCATACCACACTAACCTGTGCTACAACAGAGCATGTGCTCAGTTATGAGCAGTGGCTCAGACACAGAAAATAGGACAAGCTTCCTGTCAATGATGCTCTGTTGGGGTCTACGTCAGGTGTCTTTGGGGCTGAAGAAGTTGCCTGTCTTCTTAGAACCCAGGACCGAGGAGTCCTGCATGACAGTCACTCCAGATGCTGGAGTGTAGACCCTGGCAGCATGGAGGGGCCATTCTAAGGGCTGCTAGTTCAGCCTCATTTAAATCAGGGCTCTTGTGTACACCATGTTAAATAATGGTGATGCAGGCCCTGCTGAAAGAGCTGATTCACAACAGAGCTCAGTTTACGGTTAAGCAATTCTCATTAAACAATAGAAGATTTTTTTTGTTGTTGTATTTTGTTCTGAAACCTGATTTCCTGAAGCCCCCATCCATTGGCCCTCCTTCTAGAGAAACATACCAGGACTTAATACCCTTCCAGTGCAACAGATCTTGAAATATTTGAAGATAGCTGTTAAGTTGTGGCCATAGTGTCTTTAACTGTGATGAAACTGAGACACCACCTTGAACTAACCCTAGAAGAATGGGAATTGTTTATCATTTTGAAGAGATATAGAGATGTTTTTTCTAATTGTATAGTGCTTGTTAATTACAGGGATTATCTTTATAAAAACTACCTAAAGTAGAACCCTGCTAAAAGTAAGTCATGTATCACTCTTAACTCACTTTTCCATTCCCAAATATTGCTTCCATAGACTATTACTACATATAGCAACTGGACATTGTAAATGTACTTTAATGAAAATCCCAATCTAAAAAATCTGTGTCCTTAAAGAGACCCAGCCAAATTTATTGGTGGTCTGAAAGAAATGTGACCCAAATTCTTGGCTATTTTGCTGTAGAATAGAACCTTGGACAGTCTGTTTCATTAATTTGTTGATTTGGATTGAATGATCATGATGGATTAAATTTTGCTCTAGGTTGAATTCTTCATTTTCAAATTATTGTCAGCTGAATTCATGCACTGTCTTATTCACAGGTTATAAACAACCGACTTAGTTGCTTTGTTTAGTTACTAAATCACTTCCCTATTTTTAGATCCTTACCGTACTTGAGAAGAATAGATAACCTTTGATTTCTTGTGCATGTGGCAGCCTGAGGTGCCAGCACTTAGGCTAATGTAGCTAAATCTCGTTCATGGACTAGAAGTCTGGGACTGGTCATAGGTGTGGCTCCTAATTCAATGGAACTTTTTTTCTGACACTAGATTCCATCTAATAACTTTAGCCCAAGTTATTTTAGCTCTGTTTGAAGCCCCTCCCCTTCTCAGTGAGTGGCTCTACGGCAACGTCCCTTCCTGCCATGCCATGCTCTTACCAGTGACGCCACACTGCTGAGCTGTATTCACCACCATTCCAAGTCAGGTTTTCCAGGAAGATGATTGACTTATGGGAAAAGAGCTTGTGTTTAAAGTCACGGAGAGTACAGAGAATTTATCCAAGGAGATCCTGATGCTCAAATCCCTTTTAAATGGATATTTGTATCCCTAACACTGAGTTCCATGTATTAAAAATCTGAAGGCCTATGGGACTGATACATATCTTACCAGCATATACTTATCTGAATATTTTCATTTCCTGTAATAGCAACATTACCTGTATAAGACAGCTTCTTTTTCCCCCCAAGTTATCCTTGGGATAAAGCAGTGATTCTCAACCATGAATGACTTTGCCCCTGAGGGGACATTTGGCAATGTCTGGAGACATCGTTGGTTGTCACAGATGGCGGCTCGGCTGTCTTCTAGTGAGGAGAGGCAGGGATGCTGTAAAAATCCCACAGTGCACATGACAGCCCCCCCATAATGAAGAATTACCTGGTCCAAAATGTCAGTACTGCTAAGGCTGAAAAACCCTGGGTTGGAGAATTTATTTCTAATAGGTTTAAATTTTCTCCTTATTGACTTCAATTTTATGTACTGATTTAGATCATTTTCTTGAGTCTGAGAATGACTAAAGTTAGTATAGAATGACTGCTTATCAAATTTCCCTACGTCACATCCAAGATGAACGGCCATTCCCAGTGTTCAATATGACACACATTCCCAGGGTCTTCCTGGGAGAGGATGTTACCATGGGTTTTGTGCCCTTCGTGAGGAGACACTGAAAAGAAGTCTTCTGTTGCTGCCATGACGAGTTACCACAGACCTCATGGCTTAAAACAATACAAATTTGTTCTCTTACAGACTACAGGTCAGGAGGCTGACATGAGTCTCCCTGGACTAAAATGAAGGTGTTGGCAGAGTCGCCATCCTTCCTGAAGCCCCAGGGCTGCATCTGTGGAGTAGCGAGTACTGGGAATTGTAGGTCTGGGATATTTGGGTTATGAAACAAAATCTGCTTTACAGTAATGAGTACAAGATTTTAGGGCATTTGGGTAATAAATATGACATTTTACATTGGTAGAAAACTCCGTTGAACCAGAAGATTGTGTAATGTAGTGCTGTCGAGATCCCACTGAGTTTCCCTTTTGAAGTTATTGACTAGGGTAGGCCTCATGAAAGGACCCTGGACTGCTCACGAGGAGACCAGCTTTTGCATCTCCTGTTTTCACTCCATATATGTACATGAATGAGCTCACCCGCTCCTGGATTCATCCACCGTCAGGCATGCATGATTCTTGGCATATACTCCAGCCTCCTCCTCTGTGAGGGAGTCCATAGCCCCTGCCCTCAAGAAACTCAGAGCGTAGTTTGTTTATTTGTACCCACAGGTACCCAACATCATGCCTGAAAAAATTATCTTTTGTTAAGAACTACATCAAGGTTACTATTCGCAGTAACCACTGCCTGACCTTGGTGAACTCACTTTATCGAGCTTCAGTTTCCTCACTCAAAATGAAAGGTACAGAAATTTTCATTCTAACCTCACGTCTGACTCTATTTCATATTCTTTTTAGTGTGTAGAGTGTGGCTTCAACCCATTGATGGTTTTACATCCTCTTTTTTATTTGATGAAGTGGAAGGGTACCTAAATGTCTTCCACTAGCGTCAGATATTTCAGGTGGCAAGTAACCAAGCTGGGTAGGATCACTCTTGATATATGTATTATATACATTTTGTTCATCCTGTTCAGTCAGTTCATGCTATGTCTATAGAACATAAAATGTATCAGAAATTAATTTCGCCCCAGCGCCTTGTCAGGTAGAATCAAAGGAAGCAGATTCTGGTGCTACATCAGACAAGGGTTGGGCAAAATTCCCTTCAACCTTGCTATCTCCTCAAGTTTCTTAGATTCATGTCTCTGGCTCTGGGGCATCCATTCGCCTAGCCTGACCCCCCTTAGTTCTCCAGCTCACCCCCTTAATCTCCACAGGATATCCTAAGGTTGTGGGCTAAAAGATTTCTTAATTGCATTTTCCCCCAGGGACAAGGACGGTTGCCTCTCCTCCAGTACACATGAGCTTTCTTTTGAGCTTTGGCATGTGGGTGGTGACAGAAATACACTGGCTTACAATTGCCAACACCCAAGGCCACCGCAGGGATTCAGGTGTCACCTGCCAGAGCATTTGACACTTGCATCAGGAAGAGGCAACAGCTGAGAAAAGCCCTGTGAGAAATACTTTCTCATGTATGTCGTCAAGGCTGTCCCGAATTGTAAATCGGTTGGATGTCTGTTGCTTCCAGCTGATTCTCCCAAGGGTGGAGGAAGTGAAGAATCCATTCAGCTCGCTGGATGGTTGTATGGAAAATGATAGCATACCAATGATGCCAGAGTAATTTTTCACCATGAGATACAGGCTTTTGGCTCCTTGTCCTTAGCAGTTTGGCTGAGCCTGGGAGACCAGTTGCTTCTAGGGGTAGAATGTTGTGTGCAGGCCCCTCCTCATATTTAATAGTAAAGATCACAAACTTTGAGCATGTTCAAAGAGACCAGATCTTTATTTCGACCGATCATGGTGAAGGTATTCAAATGTTCCTCCCTTAGCTCTGCCTCCCCAAGCTCTTAGAGATTTCCTTTCATTCCTGATGGCATTCTAACCTCTTTTTAGATTCTAACATGAAGTTATTTACAAATGTTGCTGATAAACAAAGCCTTTTGAATTTAAAGTTAGTATTGAACTTAAGGAAGGTAGGAGGGCAGAGCCATTTGCCCAGGATATAGTTATTCAGAGGTGATGGGTAATATGCAGAGAAACACATTAATATGTCATTGGGAGGGAAGTTCTCTGCTCAGGAAGTTAGCACAGTTAACTGGAGATGTGCCTCAGTGGGACCTGCATGGACCTGAAATTCTAGATGTGACTCCTTGGAACCTAAAGATTCATGTAGTCCCACTTAAATAGTAGCTTAGTATTCAACAAATAGAATCCAGACCCCCAAATAAACAAAAAAAATCTCAAATATTTCCCTTGTACTATTTTGAGGATATTAATAGGGGGAATCAGTGTATAGTTATATTTATTAACATAGCCATTTTTCTCTTCAATTATCCAGCTTCTCTGATCTCTCCAAATAGCCTCACTTTCCAGTCTAGAATATTCTGTGTCTTTGGCAATAATCATCAACATCCAGGCACAAAGGAGGGAGCTGCTTTCTTATTAAGTGGATTCCACACTTAACAAGAAATGTAAGTGGCAAAAAGTAAATCTGGCCCAGGCCATGCCATCATTTCTTCAGTTTCAGGGCCCTATTGCACCATTGTTCTTCTGATTATATATATTGTATATATACTGTATTATTTATATACACACACACACACAAACACATACACACACAGGAATGCATATAAATGACAATTTGGAAGTTTGGTTACTTACTTCATGTAAAATAATGTGTTAGGGCCAATGATTCTCAATTTTTTTCAGGTGACAGAGTGCCCAGACGTTATGGTACTTTTCAGAACACCATGAAAAATTGACTAATTAATTCTATTATATGAACTAAGAACATACTGTAAGTTTATAACATAAAATTACAATCCTGAGCATACCAGTCTGTGAAATAAAAACTACCAAACCAACATGGTTAGTTAGTTCCTAGGTTTCCCTCTGTGGGGAAGTTGGGGTTCCTATGGCCAGGATCCTCACTGGACTTAAACCACTGATGATGTAACTGGCCTGTTGCTGGGCTACCGCTTCCACACCTTTAGGCAATGAGCTATTGCACTATATAGAGAGCTTGGCCCAGTGCTCTGGGCAGAGGCAGAGGTGCTAGTGCTCAATCTACCGCCGGAGAACAAGCCGGGTAATAAACCCTTTCACCCCAAAGAACGTTTTGCTGTCAATTTCATTGGTCATACTGAATCCATAGCGAACTTGCCTGGTCTGAAACCCATTGACAAGACACTGTCTTTCATATTTATTACTTTTTATTCCCTTGTTTCTTCAAACTCTAGCACTTAATAGCAGAAGTGTGAAATGGAAACCAAAAGTGTGATACAGCTCTGTGAGAGACAAACTTGTAATTGAGAATGCATCATTGTGAATTAAGTGAAGGTTCCTGTGGCCAGGATTCTCACCTGGCCCTGGTCGGCTACCTCCCTGCACACATGTGGGCAATACGTTGTTATTAACTCTATGTAAAGAGCCCTGCCCAGTGCGCTGGGCTGCTGCCCAGCTGCAGGAGAGCAGAGGCAAGTGGTGGCTGCGACAACGACAGAGGCTGAGGTGGCTGTGGAGGCAGACACGAAGGAGGGTTACAGACCTGCAGACTATTGGCTGCAGACGTAATTTTAGTGCTCCACCTATCACTGGGAGAACAAGCCAGGTAATAAACCCTTTCACCCTAAGAACGTTCCATTGCCATCTTTCAGTTTCATTGAATCCATAATGAACTTGTCTGGAGCTGAAACCCATTGGTAAGACAATCGTCCTTTAAATTAATTTTTTTCTGCATATTGGAAAAGATATCAGTATTTTATTTTAATGGTACAATATATTTTGTCCAACTTAAAACATATCTGAATTGCATGGGGAAATACTTTGATAATCTTTGTGCTGGGTTCTATGGAGAGATGTAAAGGAAGCTTCTATCCAAAAGATGGGCAAAGGAAAGTTTTCTTATTTCTCTAGGTTTATATTTTCCTTTTCCTAGGCTACTATTCTACAACTTTGGTATGCTGTCCTTTATTTTATTTTTATAGTCCTTTTTCTTAATGGGCACTGTTCTGTCTATATCTTACATTATGTACTCTGCAGCTTTTCTTAGCTTTGGTAACATCCTTCTTGAAATTCTGCTATGGTATGAATATTTGTGCCCCTGAAAATTCATACATTGAAATCCTAACCCCCAAGGTGATGGTGTTAGGTGATTAGGCCATGAGAGGAGCCCTCATAAATGTGATCAGTGTCCTTAATAAGGGACCCCAGAATGCTCTCCCACACCTCCTCCACGATGTGAGGTCACAGCAGAAGGTGCTGTCACTGAACCAGGAACCTGGTCCTCCTCAGACACCAGATTTGCCAACGCCTTAATCTTAGACTTCTCAGTCTCTAAAACTGTGAGAAATAAATTTGTGTTGTTTATAAGCCATCCAGTTTATGGCATTTTTTTATAACTGCCTCTCGACTTCTGGGATGTTAGTCTTTACAGATTCTCATCTTACATATCTGATTGTGTCTCGGTGGCTCCTTGTCCTCCTGCATCTGCCTGTCGGAGGTTAGTTTCTCCTAAACTGGCCACATTTCTTATATTCTTCCTGGTCCCTTTCATCTACTTTTATTTGTTCTCTAACATTTCCAGGTGATGATTCCTAATTCTCCACCCAAGGTTAGACCATTCTTTTAACTTTCAGATCTATGTTACTCCTGTCTAGATCTAGTTACTTTCCTCACACCCATTGCAATTCTTTTATCCATACAATAAATATTTGTTGAACACTGATACCAGGACAATGAATAGCACAGTTTCTCTGCCTTTGAGTTATTGATGGTTTCTTGTGAGAGGCAGTTTTCCTGATTGTCCTCCCTAAAATGTGAAATCCTTGGAAATAGAATTTGTCTGTGTTTTATGTGTCCAGATTCTCCCAGTTACTGGCATGTTAAGATGCTCAAAATATGTTCACTGAATTAACACATGAATTATAGACACTTGAGGGCACAAAGAATCCTACATTCAAGCACTGTCCCAATCAGATATTTGCTTCTCTTCCAAAATATACCAATAACTGGCCACTCAGTCTCTGTGAGCACTGGAGGATTATTGTGTCATTGTTTATAGACTCCATGCAAAATGTCTTTCCTAGGTCTCTTCCATCAATATGAGAAAGAAAGAAATGCTGAACCAAGAAAAGCCTGGGGAAAATACTAGGATATGTGAACAGAGGTAGAAAGAAAGACTGTTATGTAATGAGCAGGGTTAGAAAAAGGGACTGAACTATTCACCTCACATAGCACCCATTCAAAGCAGGGTCAATAGCTACAGCTGTTTCAACTTTGTCAATTTTGCCCTCCAAATTGGACACGTGCCTTCCATTTACCTTAATAGGAGCCACATGCATACAGCCGATGGTGGTACTTATCACTAAGGAAGCAAAGTGCTGAGTTCCTGCCACCCACCCACATCTGTGGCTTTATAAGCCACAAGCAAATGAAAAACAAACCTGCCCCTGGCATATTCGGAAACCATAGAGTTTTAACAAAACCAACCAGGAAGAAAAAGGGAACTGGAGTGTGGAGACTGGGCTGGTGGTGGGCTGTGTGAGCATCACGAAGGGTAAGCACCTACATTCACCATCCCTGGGACACTGTTCACCGCTGAGGTCTTTAGAGGATGACATGCAGGATGTGTTTGAGTTGTTATATCTCAGAACAACACAATACTCATAGTTAATAATGAGAACCATTAAGTCATTTATTGAACAAATGCTTGTTTGAGTTGAGCTCCCAAAATTTGTCAGCTAGGTTATGGCAACACTTGCCACGGCACGGGTTTTGAGTTTTAATGAAAAACCTATTTTCAAAGTTATAGTCAAAGATATTCAGTGCCCCATTCTTTAGGGTATCTCTCAATTGGTCAGTGGTCAGCAATAGTGGACTTGATAAATTACAAAAAAACTTATATACAATGAAATTCCATTGGCAGAAATTTAAAAGAGAGGATTAAGCCATTAGGCAATATATCTTTTCAAGATATATTGTGGACTGAAAAAAGAAAAGCTTCAAAACAATGTCTGTGTAGACCTGTGTTCAACAGACTGGGGATTCTCTGGAAACTTTATTCTCTTAAAAAATTTAGTAGGTTTATAGGGGTCTATTCACCACCAGTCAATTTTAGTAACATCAGAGCTAGTTATCTCACCAAATCAGTTCTCCAGAATTTAGATCGTGGCCAGTGGGCCCTGGAGCATGATGGGCACATCTGACGAGGGATTAGCTTAACACTCTCTGGTTCGCCCTTCGTCTCCAGATGGTTCCCAAGTGTCATGTTATCTTTCCCTTGTCCTCAGCCTGTAGTCCGATGCCTAGCTCTTCTCCTTGGAGTTGTCTCCTTTTAAGATAGGGAGTTCACAGGTTGGGGGTTTAAAAGCAGTCTGAGGGATAAAGCTGTGGATTCCTCCTTATCTCTGGCTCCACTTTTGGCCTCAGTTCCAGCTTTAGCTTGGGGCAGAGAATTCAGTGTCTCTAGCCCTGCAAGTAGAAGATGAGCAGGATCTAAAGCACCTTCAATTACTTGCATGTAGAAAAAGTCTTTTTCAGCGAGGCTTTATTTTCTTCCATTTCCGGATGGGCTAGTGTGCATAGAAATTATTCGTGAAAGAAGTTTGTTTCTTGCTGGAGCTTACTGAAGGCTGCCGTACAAAAATAACAAAACACACACACATACATACAAAAAATACCTACATTCTAGAGTTTTCCTGCCAAGTTTCTTAATATTCCAGCCTTTTGAGATGTTACCTATATGCCCAGGAACAATAGGTGACAGGTCATACACCTGGTAATAAACATTTCCAACTTCTTAGTAATGATAGTTATCCTTACTGCCCCATGTCACACACAGCTCAGCCAATTCCACATTTCATTGACTCTTATTTATAATACCCTATTTCCCAGCACTGGTTTCAAGTAACAGAAACATAACTCAGAATACTTTAAAATAGTTTATTGCCTTCTAAATGTGAAGCTGGGTAGCTTTTCTTGAAGCACAGCTGAGTTCCATACTGTCCTTTATTTTTTTTCTAGTCTTTTTTTCTTAATGGGCTCTATTCTGTCTATATCTTATGTATGTACGCTGTGGCTTTTCTTAACTTTGGTAACGCCCTTCTTGAAATTCTGCTATGGTATGAATATTTGTGTCTCCTGAAAATTCATACATTGAGATCCTAACCCCCAAGATGATGGTGTTAGTTATTAGGTGATTGGGCCATGAGAGTGGCGCCCTCATAAATGTGATTAATGCAGGTTTGGGATTAACCTACTTAAATGTGGTTGTAACAACCCCCAGATATACTTTCATTCCACCCATAAGTTTACTTTCTTGTTGTTAGCTTCATTCTCAGCTTCTTATTCTCACTTTTGGCAATTATGGACTTACATATTTTTAAGGCTAGTGTCCTGAAAAGAAAGACTCTTTTCTAATAGCCTGAACCGTCCTGGAATTGTTCCATTGCCTCTTACTGGGCTGAGGCACATGCTCGTGCTCATGCTGAGAAGATCACTGGGAGGGCAGGTGATTGGCAGCTACACCTGAAACACTTTCAAGGAGGAGAAGATGATTTCCCAAGGAAAAGCACTTTTATTACTAGAAAAAGAAATGACAGATTTGGAGCATGAAAAATAAGATACTGATGACTGATTAAATATTAAGGAGACAAAGCTATTGATAGGAGGAAGGAATTTAAAAAAGGAAAGAGAAATGCAAAATTCTGAGTAGACTAAAATTTTGAGAGGGTGTTTTTGAAAGAGCAGGGAGGAGATACTAGACATTTGATATACTGAGATGCAGGATTTGGGAAGACAGTATTTTTAAGATATCCTTTTTACCAAGATCTAGGGCCACATGCAGTAGTAACAATAGCAGTAGGTAAAGGTGAATGGGAGAAGTAAACAGCCCAAAAGTATCAGAAGGCAGTGGAAACAGTTACTCTGCAAACCCTGAGGATGTATGGCCCATGTATAAGCATTAAGCAGGAATTCACTTAGCTTCATGTTAGAATCATGAGGTGGCTTAAAAAAAATACCAATGTCTGGGACCTCCCCCAAATTTGAATATAACTGGTCCAGGGCAGGCAAGGCGTCCGCGTTTTTATAAGCTCTCTAGGTGACTGTAACATCTGCTGGAACTGAGGGGGCCGCAGTAGACTGTGCTGTGGAGCATGCACATCTAAGCCACTGTCATGTGAGCTGCATTTGTTGAGAACTCCTACATTTTCTCCAACAACTTTCTGTTACTTAATTAGTTTAATATAGCATGGGAACAAATGTTTCTTCTACGAAGTAACAATTTTTTTCTGGTTAAGGAAGCTCTCTGGGTTTATATGAGGGACCAGGAGTTGACCTGCAGACTAACAGCCAGACCATCACAGCCCTTGATGACCACATTTCCCTACAGCCGTTGTAATTGGTGGCGGAGCTGGTCCAGAGTTAAAGGCCAGTATGTAAATGTCAAAACCTGCCACAAAGGCCTTGAGACCTACAGCGTGAATCAGATATTCAGGCAATGCTCTTACAGCGATGCTGTTTTGACTCCCATACCTACAGAAAGAGCCAGATTGCTGAGTGCCTATCTGGCGTCTGCGGTAATACCAGTCCCCATGGAGGCGCTGTCTCGGACTCCAGAGAAAGAGGCGATGTTATTTTCAGTTAAAAGCTTGGGTACTTCACCTCCTTGCACCCCACATACCACTCAGAGCCCCGCCTATTCTGCCTGCTGGCTTGCCAGGTCCTGAGGTGGTTACACATTGAATTGCAAATTCAAAGAAGCAGCTTCAATTCTGCCGGGACTTCTCCCGCCACTTTCTTTTTTATGGCGGGAGAAGTAGATTGAAGCCAGTTGACTAGGGTATTTAGCTGTTAACTAAAATTTCGTGAGTTTGTATCCCATCAGTCTAGTGAGGATTTAGCTTAATTAAAGCACCTGATTTGCATTTAGGTGATGTAGATTGAATTTCTACAGTCCTTATATCAGGGACTAAATAGTTTGTATTTGCTTAGAGCTTTGAAGGCTCTCGGTCTGTGTAGCCTAAGTCCCTAGCTTAGGATTGATATTATGGGGGTGAGTGGGAGTGCTATTGTGAATAGAATGATTAGGGGCGGGGTTAGTTTTATGATTTTTATTGTTTCGAATTGTCATTTTATTTTTATGTTGTTGATAGTTGGAAGTATTGTTAGTGCTGTGGAGTACACTAGGCGTATGTAGAAGTATAGGTTGAGTAATGCTGTTACTGCTATTACAGTTGGTAGTATTACCATGTTGTTTTTAGTGAGTTCTTGGATTATTATTCACTTGGGCATGAATCCGGTCAGTGGAGGGAGGCCTCCTAGTGATAGTAGGATTAGGAGTGCGAGGACTGTAATTAGTGGTGTTTTGACAAGTGGGACAGGGATAGGGTTGTTGTTGATGAGTTATATAGTAGGACCGCGAATATGGATAATGTCATTATGATGTAGATCAGGAGGTTTAGGATAGCAATGTCTGGGTTATATGTCATGATTATTGCTATTCAGCCTATGTGGGCGATTGAGGAGTATGCTATAATTTTTCGTAGTTGGGTCTGGTTTAGGCCTCCTCAGCCACTGATCAGGATCGAAAGTGTGGCCATAGTTGCTAGTATGTTTGTGTTGATTGTGGGTATAATTTGGTATAGGATTGATATTGGTGCAATTTTTTGTCAGGTTAGGAGTAGCATGCCCGATGATAGTGGGCTTCCTTGTGTCACTTCTGGTACTCAGAAGTGGAATGGGGCTATAGCTACGGTGATGATGGCTGATGGTATGGTGTTGTGCATTTTTGTAATGGCTCATTGTCCGGAGGTTATTAGGTCGAGGGTGATGGCTAGCATTAGTAGTATAGATGCAGTGGCTTGGACTAGGAAGTATTTTGTGGCTGCTTCTATAGATCGTGGGTTAAAATTTTTTATTAGTATGGGGATTATGGCTAGTATATTTATCTCGAATCTGATTCAAATTATCAGTCAGTGAGAGCTGATCAGGACAAGTATGGTTCCCAGGAATAAGGTTGTTAGGATGGCAAATATAATGAGGTTTATTAGTATGGGAAGGTTATAATCCAACATTTTCGGGGTATGGGCCTGATAGCTTATTTAGCTGACCTTACTATAGATTATGGTGTAAATTGGTAGCACGGAGATTTTTGAGTT
Organism: Manis javanica; assembly: GCF_040802235.1. Classification (NCBI taxonomy): domain Eukaryota; kingdom Metazoa; phylum Chordata; class Mammalia; order Pholidota; family Manidae; genus Manis; species Manis javanica. Next base: position 190,358,612 of record NC_133157.1, read on the forward strand.
CTCAGGTGCAGGTTCAATGCCTGTTTTTCTAGAAATAAGGGGATTAAAACCTCTATTATTTACTCTATCAAAGTAATTCTTTTGTCAGACATATTTCTTATGATTGTGGGGGAATGCTTGACATGGCGATTGGTATTGATACCTATCATATGCATAGTGCTAGGGTTAATGGCAGGAAGTTTTTCCATAGTAGGTATATTAGCTGGTCATAGCGAAACCGTGGGTAGGATGCTCGGATTCATAGGAATAGGGCGGTCAGGGCGAGTGTTTTTACTACAAAGTTGACTGTGTAAAGGCTTGGGATGTAGGGGTCGTGAAAGGCTCCTATGAAGAGTGTTACCGATAGGATGTTTATTATGATGATGTTTGCGTATTCGGCCAGGAAGAAAAGTGCGAACGGACCTGCTGCGTATTCTACGTTAAAGCCGGATACGAGTTTAGATTCTCCTTCTGTTAGATCGAAGGGTGCTCGGTTGGTCTCGGCTAGAGTTGAGATGAATCATATTATGGCCAGGGGTCATGTGGGCACTAGTAATCATAGTTTTTCTTGGGTTGTGATTAGGGTGGAGAGGGTGAAGGACCTTGAGGGTCCTGGGGCGGGAGAGGGGGTCCAACTGCGAGGCTGGGCTTGTTACTCCTGAGGCCGTGTCCCTACCTGCTCACGCTGCCTCCTGTAAACTGCAGCCAGCCCCCAAACCCATTGTAGTAACTGAGTGCATTTGGCGTCTTTCAATAAATAAAATACCTACTATGGTGATTAAAAGGAACCACGCGTAAATGTTTTACACATTACTTAAAATAAGAGCAGCAGGAGAGCTAGGGAGATTTGTATCAGTGCTGTAGTGAAATGACCCTTTGGATGCCTCCATCCTCCAGCAAAATGTTTCCACAGAGTCATTTGGTACTTTCTTCCTGAAAAGAGCCATTTCTGAAGGGGAGAACCACTAGAATTTCAAGATGGAGGGATTAGAAAGTAGTGCTTCACTTGTTTTGTAATGAAAAAGATGTGGTAGGGCTGACTTTCTGCATTAGAGAAAGGCTGTGAGAAGTGCCATGAAAGGGAATAGAAAGAGAATTATCTGCTTTCACGGTCACCAAAACCTGTCTAAAATACATTGGAATCTTTCTTGTTAGAGACAGACAATGCCTTCTGATCTGATCCCCATTTCTGGTTAGTTGAAGTTGAAATAGATTGTTTAAAAGATCTGTTTAGGGTTATCAGTGTGTAACAAAACACCCTCAAATTGTGGCTTCAAACAATAACCACCACTCATCTCCACTGGTGCTGAAGACTGGCTGGGCTCAGCCAGGCAGTGCTCGTTCAGTGTCGCATGGGATGGCAGCCCCACAGTGGCTGGGGCTGGGGCTGGGGCGTCCCGAAGGCCTGAGTACTCGCGGGTCTCCTGCAGCCGGGGCTCCTGGGCGTCTTTCTTAGGGTCCGTGAGGCCTTCCTGGGGCACGCCCCAGCATGGTGGCCCCAAGGCCAGAGGGCCTCTTGCATGTGACTCCAGGCTCCACAGACAAGTGCCTCAGAAGAGAAGGCCAGCTGTCTTCCTCCTGGGTTAATCCCTTAGATCAGATGCTTCTGGGGAGGCCAGTAGCCAGGTGGTGAGCAGTCCTGCAGAGAGGTCCAAGTGGTGAGTAACGGAGGACTGTGGGCAACAGCCCGTAAGTGATCTTGGTGCAGATCCTCCAGCCCAGTTAAGCCTTCAGATGCCTGCAGCCTCAGCTGGTATCTTGACTGCAACCCCATGACACACCCGGAGCTAGACACACCCAGCTGAGCCCCACTCAGAAGCCTGATACTCAAACTCTGAGATAATACCTTTTTGTTTTAAGCTCTTACATTTTGGGTGACTTTGTTACACAGCAGTAGATAACTAAGATAACCTCTTTTCTGCCCTTTTCCTAATCTTTCATCTGCAGGGTAGGCACTGAGTCATTGCAGAAGGAAGGGAGGGAAGGAGGGAGGGAGGGAGGGATAAACACATTGTCTCTGGTTCTCAAAGGTAGTTCATTGTCTCCCCTAGCACACACTTGCTTTTGTTATGGGGATGTAATAGGTCTGTGTTGGTTGTCTCATCTTTCTACAGAACTGAAAATTGCCAAAGGCTATTAATTAAATCTCCATCCAATAAACCGGTGGTATACACATGAGCACATACATGAACACAAATACATGTATATACATACTCACACTGGATTGCCAAATATATTTCATTTCAGAAAATCTAATAAAATAGATGAACTGGGTGGTATGTGTTGGTCTGTCACATCCAGATGTTATTTAGTTCCTAGCATAAGCACAGTATAACCTTACAAAAATGTTTGTTTTTTTTTTACTAACAAGTTATATACTAGGCTGTTTTGCTGTTCCTAGTATTTATTTTGGCCTATTCACTTCTCACCTTTTTGAGTCAAGTTACTTGCTATTTGAGAGTTATAAAAATATTTTAAAGTAGACTGATTTTTGCTACCCAATAACTGGGTTAGGATTTTGAAGTCTCCCTTAGAAGATATGTATTAATTATGAAAATCTGAACATAATTTTATGCCAGTTGACTCTGTTACATGATCTCTAGTTATTTTGGGTCTCTATTGCCCAAATTATACCTTCTGTTTTTCAGGTAGAAATGTGCTAATAATTCAGTGAAATCTAAGTCAAACCAGAAAATATGGCTTGCCCAAGATTTCTTTTTGGTAATAAAAGGTACAAAGGTGAGTGAAGACATTCTAGATAATTTTTTTAGATACTTCTCAGCTGCCGTAATTCTCACCTAGAAGCACCACTGCTGGGGAACCTTCCCCACTGGTTCCATCACATGCTCTCCCAGTGCCTCTTGTCCCCTGGCTTCCTCTTCTCAGCAGAGGAGTAACTCACCTGACGTGAGTTTGGGTGAGGAACTGAGCATGCATGACGTAACTCAGGGAAGCCTGAGATCTGGTCTGCCTTGGTGTGGTGGTAAGCATAGAGCTACGTGCCCTGCCCTGTGGGGCGGCCTGAGGCTGCCAGTGCTGCCTGTCACTTGACAGGTGTACCGAATGCTTCACCTCTCTCCTACCAGCCTTCACCTCTACAGGCAGAAAGTTGATTTTTACAAACACCTGTACTTTCTGTTTGTTTTTCCTGGCCACAGGTGCCTGCTTGGTCCATGCCCAAGACAAGCTGGAAGGACCTGAGGGTTGGTGTCCCTACAGGCAGCTCTCAAACAAGGATGGCGTGCCATCCTTGATGAGTAAATGTGCCAACTTCCTAGACACTTGGTTGAGCTACTCTCAGAAGTGTGTTTTCTCCTTTCTCCCACAGTTCCCCAGCTGGATTGAACTAGGGATGCCCAGTATGGTGACTGGCTTTAGAAGGTATTATTGCTAGCTTTCTTCCCTTCCCTGACTCACTCCCCCATATTCCTGCTCAGATTAATTCCCAAAAATTTATTTGTAGTTAAATCTTTGTCTTGGGCCCACTTCTGGGTGAATCAGTTCAGGGTACATAAACAGGAACCACTGTTGCCTTCCTCCTAAGCCACCTTCTCCAACTGCTCATGAGTGATAAGCTGGCGTTTCCAGTCCCATCTGCCCAACTTTCTTGTTTATCTCAGTTCAGAACTCCAGAAGTTAAACTGCTTATTTTACTGGGGCTCCTTCTCAAATCCTCATAAACTTTACTTTTCTAACTTTCCTAGTTTCCTCACAATAAATTTTAAACTATGAATTAAGCCTTATAAATATTACATGAATTTGGCTCACAACCAACTCTGTTCCTACCAAAACCATGGAGAGAAAAATATGTATATATATATATATTCTATTTTGTTTACAAAAATCTCAAATGTCCACAGTGTTATTTCTCATGCAAATTAAGCAAGTCATTTTTTTTTTTTTACAAAACCCAAACACTTGTTTCTAGTTTCACTGGCACCTGGTGGCCTCTCACACTGTGTGGGGAAAGAAGGCCATTCAAGGCTGTGCTTTGCCTGGACAGCAGCATGGTATCTTCTGACTGTGTAATATGTTTCAATCTCAGAGAATCTTTAGTTTCTCATTAAAACTGTGTATTCCTTCCAGAGCCCCTTGTCATGACCACTCAGCTTTTGTGTCCCCTTTTCAGTCTTGAGTTTCACTTCTTTGCTAAGATTTCTTTGTTAGAATTTTTATTTTTGCTGACATTAAATTTACTTCCTACTTTACATGGCAATGCACCTTTTATCCTTCCATATTCCTTCAGGTTTTCTCTTTAATAAAATCTCACTTTTGTTTATTTGGGAAAGAGGTCTAGACCAGGTGACCCATAAGACGTGTCGGATGTCCTAGGCTATGTTGGGCCTGCTTTCTCAGCTGTAGGTCTGTGTGCATGTTTAGGGAGAACGGGTTGGAACTGAAGAACTCAGTGCTCCCTCTGACTCTATTTTCCTTTGCCCACACAGCCATAAAGCAACTGTCTTCGAGTGAAATTGAGTCAGTGTAGAAATGGCTTGTTTTAAGCCTGTTGGCATTCTAGGTGAATTACCAGTTCATCACCCTTCCTGTTCTCAAAGAGCTAAAAGGTACAGAACTGATACAGGGAAAAGATAATTCTTTTTTTAAATCAAGAGCTAATAATTATTAAAGCCCTGGGCTCTCCCTGGCTGAAAATTAGGCAAAAATTCCTACTGCCTTCATCCTTGAAGTGAGCTTGGGGAGAGTTGAATCTGCAGAGCAGTGACCTGACTCTACCTGCTACATGGAGGATCATGGACTACCTTATCCTGGTGGAAATGCAGGGAGAAGAGAAGTATTCATGTTGCTCTGCCTGAGTAGCAAGGCTATAAAAAGCCTTGGAAGAGTGATGTTGAAAACTGATTCAGACCTAAGGGAAAACTCAGTCATGGTTGACAGATACCCCCCAATAACTTTTGGCTACATACAAAGTTCACAATTCACTGCCAGTGTTTCTACCCCATACTGGCAGTCTGGAATATTGGACACACAGGGTAGAACTATCAGATAAGAAGGTGTATCCCTTAATGACTCATTCAGATATAGCAGAGTTTGGTGTTAGTTTGCAAAGTTGGGGGTGTAGGGCAACTCATGAAAGTTTGGTAGCTAATGATGTAGAATTCTTATATGTAAACAGAATTGACCAGGTGAGCATTGAAAAACAAATGCTATTTGGAAATTCAAGGAGAATCTGAATAAAATAGGGGAAAAAGAATGTATCTGTGTCCTATGGAAGCTCATACTTAGGACTAAAACTAGTGTCACATCAGACTCTCCATGTGCCCAGCACCATGCTAGATGTCTGCTATCGGAAGTCCTCAGTCAATTTCCTTTAAAGGGTATGTTAGGGTTCTCCAAGAAAAAAAAATCAATAGAAGATACATACTTTTCACATGCATGTGTGCTTTAATGCCTATGGAAGTTTATAGGAATGAGCTCATGTGGTTATGGAGACTGAAAAGTCCCATGATCTGCCATGTACAAGCTGGAGAACCAGGAAAGACAGTGGCATAATTCAGTACAACTCTAAAGGCCTGAGAACTAGGGGAGCTGATGATGTCACTACCAGTCTGAGCCTAAGGCCTGAGAACCAGATGGGTAGGGGTGATGGTGTAAGTCCTGGATTCCAGAGATTCAAGAACTGGGAACTTTGATGTCTAAGAGCAGGAGGAAATGGACATACCAACTCAAGTAGAGAATTCACCCTTCCTCTGCCTTTCTGTTCTAGTTAGGCCTTTGAAGCATTGGGTGATGCCTACCACACTCCTGAGGGCAGATGTCCTTTACTCAGGCTACTGATAAAAATGCTAATTTATGCTGGAAGCAGCCTCACACACACACCCAGAAATAAAGTGTTAGCAACTATTTGGGCATCCCTTAACCCAGTCAAGGTGAAACATAAAATGGACCATCACTCAGGGCCTCAAAATCCCTGACACCTGGCATGTAATTCTTTTTCTTCTCTTTTCATGGAAAACAAAGAACTAATGAACTATGTTCATTGCTTATTCTTCTTAAATAAGTCACTGTAAAATAAATTCTACATATTTCACAAGGAGAGAAAACATGTTTATCTTGTAAAAATTTCAGAGATAAAATTCTGCTTACAAAACTGTGCATGTTTAAAAATTCTGTAACAGGGAGAGCTGCCACTTCATAATTCCAAAGGACACTGTGATTTGTAGTTTGAGGCCCAGGAGCTCCAGAAAGGATATACACCTCCTCGCCTGCATCACTTGGGCAAGGCTATGAGGTCTGGCTTTGGCCGTACGCTAGTCTCAGGACTCCCGGTTGCTCAGGTGGGGAAGACATACATGGTGCTCAGGTCAGGGGCAGAGCTGGGGCTGTCTGGGTACTGCTTAGCACTGCAGTTCTTCAGGCATAAAGGGATAGTCAAGTTACTTTTGGGTTGGTTTCTCTAATTGTCCTAAATTTCTCTCTCATGATTAAACAATGGAAAATAAGGTTCTGCCTAGAATGGAGAGGTGTCTAATTCTGTAAAGCCCCTCAAGTGTTTGGCACAGAATCTTGACAGATTTTAAAACAGCTGGAGGGATGCACTTGGAAAATACCTTGTTCCTTAACAGCCCAGTGTCTGCCATTCTGTTGGGCTAATAGAATACTTCAAAGGCAGGACCCATATCTTGTCATTCTTTGTAATCTCAGCAACTGACTCATAAGAAGATACACAGTAAATAAGATAAAGGACCAAAGTTCAGGCTCTGAGGGAGGGGAACAGCGGGAGATGAGTCTATGGGGATAGAATGACTAAGGACAACTCATGAAGGGTTTTGAATGGACCTTCACCAAGGTGTAGTTGATTTTTCAAAATTACTTAGTTGAATATTTGGGTCTGAAATACTAACTTAAAATCTAGGAAAGGCATACAAATGGGGGCTAAGGTAATGAGGCCTCTGTAGGAGACTGATGAGCTCATCGGACCACTAGGACAAGGGCTACCTAGGTTCATAAAGAGTTAATGATGAATCTTACCATTTCTCTGAATATCAGGCGCTCCTGAGAGCTTTCAACGAGGGTTGGATCACAGAGAATTCCTGCCTACATTCTTGAAGTGCCCAAAGTGCCAACTGTCTGTGGTTTTGATTAAAGATAGATCTATATGCCTTACATGTCAGACTTGCAGGCGACAGAGTTGGCTTTCTGCTGTGAAATTGTTAACAGCCCTGGCTTTGTGCTTAGCACACACAGGATCATCCCCCAGCTGGGAGGGGCCTTCCGGGCTGCCTGGGAGAAGTGGAAATATTTTTGTTAAAAGAGCACAGACCTTGATCCACTAATTATTTAGGGAGGCATTAGTTTCCTTTTGTAAAGGGTATCCTAAGAGAGGTATTAAAACCTTGTTAAAAGCAGCCATCAGTCTGGCTACTTTTCAGCTTACAGTTTAAGGAGGAGGTTGGAAAAATTACACATCTGGAGAAAACTTAAGAGCCCTGGATTCCTGTCAAGTTTATTAATGAAACTGTCAATAAAAGAATTTCTGATAGCTGTTTAGATATCATATCAAGCTTCATTTAAAAGAGTATTACAGAAACTTTAGAACTGCCAGATCAATTTATCCTGCTGCTTAAAACTCTTCGAGGGCTCTTTATTGTTACTGGAGTCATGTACAAACTCTTTAATATGATGTTCAAAGCCCTTCAAAATTTGGTTTCAAAGTTCTTTTCTGCTGTCTTCCTACAACTCCTCCTATCTGCTTGTCCATCCCACAGATGCTGGACAGAATTTCACTGTGTAGCAACTTCTATGTTCTCTGAAACAACCTTGAATTTTCTTATCATTGTAAAATCTGTACAACTTAAAATTTACCGTTTTAACCATTGAAGTTTAAAATTTTTTCCCCCTTCACCTATTTTACCTATTTTACCCAACCCCCAACCGCCCTGTAGCAACCACAAGAGACTGTCCTCTGCGAACCAGTTAATAAATGGCCTTATATGTCTGGCTGCTTTCACTTAGCATGTTGTTTTTAAGGTTCATCCATGTGGAATGTATCCATATTTCATTCCTTTTTATAGGTGATTAGCAATCCATTATATGAATTTTACTACAGTTTATCTTCATGACAGTTTACATTTTTCCTGCCTTTTGGCTGTTGTGAATAGAGATGCTACAACCATTTGCATACCCATTTTCTTTGGATACACACCACACCCACCCACACCCACCCATACCCACCCATCCACACCTAGGGGTGGCATTGCTGGTTCACATTGTAATTCTGTGTTTAACTTCTTCAGGAACCTCCAAACTATTTCCACAGTGGCTGGCCCATTTTACATTTATTTCTACCAGCAATGTATAAGGGTTCCAGTTTCTCCACATTCTTTACCAACAGTTATTTCCCATTTTTTATTACAGCCATAGTGAGTATGAAGTGATATGTCATTGTTTTGATTTGCATTTCGCTAATTGCCAGTGATGTTGAGCATTTTTTCATGTGCTTGTTGGCTGTCTGTTTATCTTCTTGGAGAAAAGTCTATGCAAGTCCTTTGACTATGTTCAGTCTCTTGTTGCTTTGTAAGAATTCTTCCCATATTCTAAATACTAGACCCTTAGCAGATATGATTTGCAAGTATTTTCTCACATTCTGTGAGCTGATATTTTACTTTCTCAACATATGCTTTGATGCATAACAGTTTTCAGTTTTGTTGAAGTCCAATTTATCTATTTTGTTCCTTGTGCTTTGGGGTCATATTCAAGAAATCATTGCTAAATTCAACATCTTAAAGATTTTCTCCTATGATTTCGTGTAAGAGTTTTATAGTTTTAATTCTTTTGTAGGTCTTTGATTCATTTTAAGTTGTTTTTGCATATGATGTAAAGGTCCAGCTTATTTTGAATGTGGATATCCAGTTTCCTCAGCACCATTTGTTGAGAAGACAACTCTGCAGTTGTGACATTTCCTTGAAATGCTTTCTGTTCTCCTTTAGGTGAAGCGTGGTTTCCCCTGATGGTACTGCTTTTCTGGTCACCCTCTCACATAGAGGCCATTTTTTCCTATCTTCTTATTGATCTTGGAAAGGTCAGTTCATGTAAAACTCCCATTTTCTGCTTCTTCCTCTCTGCTCCCCCACTAGCCCTTGTTGATGCCTTTCTTTGGACCCCTAATATTATCTGCTAGTGCCACCTCCTCCCCTACTTCATTGCCAGGATCCACTGATTCTATCAGTGGATGGAAATGGGTGACTTCTACACTGAGATAAGTTTTTGTCTTTAATTGAATAACTGTTGTCATCTTTGTAGACTTTAAACATTGTATTAATAACAGGCTTCTTTGTTCTTTAACTTTTGTGGTACCAGAATCTTGTTCCCTGTAAATAGCCATCATTAGTGAGGTCATGATTTAGACAGTTTCACCCTTAGAAACTGCTTCCTTAATAAGGTTCTAAGCTCTGAAGCTCCTCCTTAGTAAACCCTGACTTCTGTCTCTTGCTCTTGTTAGTCTTGTTGAACTTGATATTAGTTTCTGGCATTCTTAGGACCTCTTTGCCACTCCTGATTCTTCTAAAATGACATAAACATTTTGTAGCCTTTAATTTTAATCTTATAGAAAAATTGTGAAAATAATATAAGGAGCTCTCTTCTCTATATTCATATTCACCATTTATTTATATTGTCTCTTTTGTTGTATCATTCCTTTTCTTGTTTTCTGAATCATTTAAAAGTAAGTTGCAAGGTACCTTTTATCCCTAAATATTTCAGAGTGTATGTCCTAAAATAAGGACACATATTTACATAAATTCAGTAAAATGATCCAAATCGGGATATTTACCACTGAATATTATATCTCATCTAATTTATATTCTATATTCAAATTTCACTGATTTTCTGATAATATCTTTTTTTCTCTTCAGCCCAGTATTCACTTTAGTATAATGTATTCTTTTTGATTTCCCTATAACTTCAGTCTCCTTTAACTTAGACTAGTTCCTCAGTCTTTTTTGGCTTTTTAAACTTTGACAATTTTTAAGAGAATAGGCAAATTAACTTCTAGATGTCCTGAAATTTGGATTTACCTATGATTTCCTTATAGTTAGGACACATTTTCAGCAGGAATACTATAAATATTATAGCTTCAGTGCATCATATCAAGAAGCATGTAGTGGAGCATTGTCTTATTGGTGACATTAACATAGTAATCAAAGTTAAGGGAGGGTCCACTAGCTCTCTACTGTACAGCTACTACATTTCCCCTTGTCATTAATAATCTGGAAAGATACTTAAGAGATTGTGTAAATACCCTGTTCCTTATCAAATACTCAACCACTAGTTTTATTATCCATTGAAAATTATTGCCTAAAAATCAAGTCTTAAAGAGGTGGTTGCAAAATGATGATTTCCCTCCACCCCCAACTCTATCATTGCATTATATTTATTAGTTGTCATTCCATTATTAGATAAAGCTTTGATTTCTCCTATATTTATTAATTTACTTATATTAGTATTGACTTGCATTTTTTGTTTTACTAAGATAATTATTATATCGCTAATTATTTTGGTGCTCAAATGTCCCTAGATTTATCTAGTGAGTTCATGCTAGTTTCTGTGTCCTTTTGACATGCTCCCATTATTCTTTGAAACGTAGCATACTTTCTGCCACAGGAAGAGGTGGCTATGTTTACCTTCTAATATCCCTGCTCCTTACAGTCCTCCCTACCAGATGGTTTCCAAGAAACTCTGATTCCTTTTGGTGAGGAATGGGATTTTGAAACCAAGATTTATATGCTGTGTGTTCATTGTTCCTGGGGTATCAATGCTACTAGGTCTTCCCAGGAGAGAAAGCTGTGTATGTGTATATCTATATTTACTCTCTCAGTCTACATTAAATACCATGAGTTCATACTAGTATTTTCAATTCCAGAATAGACTTCTCCATTTCTGTATTTGTAATTTCTTCTTCAACAGAAAGAAACTTGGCTCCGGTTATTCTCAGTATGTTGAACCATTTGCTCAGTCCTGGAATGTACACAGAATAGTTTCAGAGTTGCTAATAAATATCACTGTGAAAAACAAACTATTAACTAGAGTTCAATATTTGTTTTCTGTTTTCTTTGTCTTTAGACTGAAGGACAATTTTGGGTTCTATTCAGGGTAGTTACATTTAGTTGCCTATTACATATCTGAGTAGATGGGCAGAGTAGGCTTTTGGATCTCAGAAATGTCAGGAATAGACGAAGTTTCAGGAATCATCAGCTTAAAAATGATAATAAGAAAATGTAATCAAGCATGTTAAGGAGAGTGAGGATAGAGAAGATAGCTGAGCAGGAGGATCCAGCAAAGGAAGCTGAGAAAGATAGGCCAGTAAGATAGGAGGCATATTCAAAGAATACAATACTCTGGAGGCCAACTGTAGGAAGTGTTTCAGGAAGAAAATCATCAGCTGTACCTAATGCTGCAAGAGGCCTTTAGGAGATGAGGTCTGAGAATTGGTCATCAAATTTGTCCATTGGTGATCTTAACAAGTAATCATAGGGTGATTAGGATAGAAGGGATTAAAACATAGCCAATACCTTCCTAAGAATGGGAAGTGAGGAAATGGAGAGAGTGAGCACAGAAAAATCTTGAGTAATTTTGCTGTGCATGGGAACTGAGTAAAGGGTTGAGAGCTGGAGGGAGGGTCTTTTTAAAGATGTCAGATAATGCAGTATGTAAGTATGCTGATAAGAATAACCTCATGAAAATGGTAAAAGGATGATGTAGGAGGTGGGGAGGAGGAACTATTCAGGAAAAATATCTTCAAAGAGCTGGGATTAAATGGATCCACTGTATGAGTAGAGTGGTTGGACTTCAATGAGAGCAGAAATTTCATCCCTGACAGTGAATAAAGGGAATGAGGATTCTGCACTGAGTCTTTGGGATTGCTGAGTCACCATACAAGACAACAGCGTACTAAATTCACCATTCAAATCCAAGGTGGATTGCCTTTCCGGATTAGTTTCCCAATATTCCTGTTCTTCCCAAGTACTTTATCCTTGACTCAGTAATCCATGTGTCTGTATAACATTCCTGCCTCCTCCTGAAAACAGTTTAAAAACTAAGAAACCTAAACAAATGTTTTCATTGTTTATCTCTTACTTTCTTCTTCCAGCCAAGAGATACGTTCCCACCAGCCTCTACTCGTGGTATCTGAGTTACTCACAACTACAGATAGGAATCTCCTTGAAAGAGAGGAGATCTTGGCCTCTGTTCCTGAGGTCATATTTTGCTTTATGAACCACCTCACCATCCACACCATATACCATGGAGAGCTGACAAAGACTAATTTAAAAGTTAAACGACCCCCAAATCTTAGCTTTATGTTTAAAGGTAAGAGACCTCCCTACCAGACATAAGGAAGTACATGTGGAAATAAAATGAGTTATGTAGTACTCAATGGGGAGGTGATGTCCTGCCTCCCCACTCTCAGCTACCCCCAGCCCCACTGCCACAGGATCTGAGGATCTGAGAGGAATGGTGGGGGCTAGGATCTACTTCCTGTTTGAGATTTTAGAGTTTAGCAGCCTAATAAGGTGCCTAATCCCCCCACACCACTGGGATCAGGATATGAGTTGGGGAGTTGAAATGGAAGTATATAATGTATGTGAGCATCAGAGGGACAGAGACTTCCCTGTCCCTCCTCCCCATCGGAATTTCTCAGAGCTCCAGAGAATTGGAAGGGTGCTGGAGTTACTCTGGGCCTGAGTCGGGTGAAGAATTGGCAAGAGGAAGTGTTCCCATACCTTCCAGGTGGCCAGGATTACAAGTAGGATGAAGTGTGAGGGTAAATAGTTTGCCCCTGGGAAACCATCGGGAAGCTTGGTTGAAATTTCCATAGTTCCCAAAAGCCAGCAAGGAGGAAAGGAGTCATTTAGACTGAAGGCTAAGTTCACTGTTTATTGGAGGAGCACACAATCATTCATGCCCCAGAAAGAAACGGGAAAAAGACTCAGCTGACTTAGAACTTCCCTGCCACAAAGACTATGGAGTCAGCCTAGTAAATGGGTGAAGAAGAAAACCCGAAACACATAAGGGAATTTTGAACTATCACCAGATTGTACCAGGCTGAACTCTCCGAGTATCTGGGCTGGACTGAGAACTGATCCGGAACAATTTTGTACCAGAATGATTTTCTACCATCAGCAAAAATGGGGCTATGGAACAAGTCAATTCTAGTATTTACACACTCAAGTATGTACTTAAAATTTACTCAGATTCCAACAGGGTTAGTTACACTTCCTAACCTGCACATTAAATTCAAATACGGACTTTTATATGTATCCAAAGGTAAAAGCTGATCTCTATCTCTATATTGTTGGATTTTGAAAACTTTCTACATAAACAATAACTAAATGTAGTATGTAATAATTATTGGTTTTTACATGAAATCTAGTAGAATATTTGACCAATTAATATTTGATTAGTAGAATATTTCAATAATCAAATAATATCTGTTCATTTACTTAAATATTATATTTTAGAAAATTTATAAACGTGGATAAATTTGTGTTTTGGTTAAGTTTATATTGTCTAAGTTAGAGATTGGCAAACTATGGCCTGTGGGAAGAATTGAGCTTTGTATCTCCTTTTGAACATAAAGTTTTATTGGAATGCAACCATTCCAGTTTGGTTTTGTATTTTTTTTATTAAGGTATCATTGATATACAAACTTATGAAGGTTTCACAAGTAGAGTCATTACTTGTCTTCTCTGTGCTATACTGCCTTCCCCATGCTTCCCCCACATTATATGTGCTAATCATAATACCCCTGAATCCCCTCTTCATTCCTTCTGCCTGCTCTCCCCACCCCCTTTCCCTTTGGTAACTGTTAGTTCCTTCTTCGAGTCTGTGAGTCTGCTGCTGTTTTGTTCCTTCAGTTTTTTCTTTGTTGTTATACTCCACAAATAAGTGAAATCATTTAGTACTTGTCTTTCTCCACCTGGCTTATTTCACTGAGCATAATAACACTCTAGCTCCATTGATGTTGTTACAAATAGTAAGATTTGTTTTCTTCTTATGGCTGAATAATATTCTATTGTGTATATGTACCACATCTTCTTTATCCATTCATCTACTGATGGACACTTAGGTTGCTTCCATGTCTTGGCTATTGCATATAGTGCTGCAATATAGGGGTGAGTATGTCTTTTTGAATCTGGGATATTGTTTTCTTTTGGGTAAATTCCTAGGAGTGTAATTCCTGGGTTAAATGGTATTTCAATTTTTAGTTTTTTGAGGAACCTCCATATTGCTTTCCACAATGGTTGAACTAATTTACATTCACACCAGCAGTATAGGAGGGTTCCCCTTTCTCCACATCCTCACCAGCATTTGTTGTTTCTTGTCTTTTGGATCTTGGCCATCCTAACTGGTAAGAGGTGATACCTCATTGTGGTTTTAATTTGCATTTTCCTGATGATTAGTAATGTGGAGCATCTTTTCATTTGCCTGTTGGCCATGTGAATCTCTTCTTTGGTGAAGAGTCTGTTCAGATTCCCTGCTCATTTTTTAATTGGGTTATTTGCTTTTTGGGTATTGAGGCCTGTGAACTCTTTATATATTTTGGATGTGTCATTTACAAATATATTCTCCCATACTGTAGGACGCCTTTTTGTTCTGCTGATGGTGCCCTTTGCTGTACAGAATCTTTTTAGTTTGACGTAATCCCATTTGTTCATTTTTGCTTTTGTTTCCCTTGCTCAAGGAGATGTGTTCAAGAAAAAGTTGCTCATGTTTATATTCAGGAGATTTTTGCCTATGTTGTCTTCTAAGAGTTTTATGACTAACATTCAGATCTTTGATCCATTTCAAGTTTATTTTTGTATATGAGACTAGACAGTAATCCAGTTTCATTCTCTTATGTGTAGCTGTCCAGTTTTGCGAACACCAGTTGTTGAAGAGGCTGTCATTTCCCCATTGTATGTCCATGGCTCCTTTATCATGTATTAATTGACCATATATAGTTGGGTTTATATACGGGCTCTCTAGTCTGTTCCATTGGTCTATGGGTCTGTTCTTGTGCCAGTACCAAATTGTTTTGAATACTGTGGCTTTGTAGTAGAGCTTGATGTTTGGGAGCAGAATCCCCCCAGCTTTATTCTTCCTTCTCAGGATTGCTTTGGCTATTCAGGGTCTTTGTGGTTCCATATGAATTTTAGAACTACTTGTTCCAGTTCATCAAAGAATGTTGTCAGTATTTTGATAAGTATTGCATTGAATCTCTAGATTGCTTTAGGCAAGATGGCCATTTTGACAATATTAATTCTTCCTATCCATGAGCATGGGATGTGTTTCCATTTATTGGTATCATCTTTAATTTTTTTCATGAGTGTCATGTAGTTTTCAGGGTATAGGTCTTTCACTTCCTTGGTTAGGTTAATTCCTAGGTATTTTATTCTTTTTGATGCAATTGTGAATGGAATTGTTTTCCTGTTTTCTCTTTCTGCTAGTTCATAATTAGTGTATAGGAATGCAGCAGATTTCTGTGTATTAATTTTGTATCCCGCAACTTTGCCGAATTCAGATATTGGATCTAGTAGTTTTGGAGTGGATGCTTTAGGGTTTTTTTATGTACAATATCATGTCATCTGCAAACAGGGACAGTTTAACTTTTTCCTTGCCAGTCTGGATGCTCTTTATTTCTTTGTGTTGTCTGATCGCTGTGGCTAGGACCTCCAGAACTATGTTGATTAAAAGTAGTGAGAGTGGGCATCTTTGTCTTGTTTCCAATCTTAAAGGAAAAGCTTTCAGCTTCTCACTGTTAAGTATGATGTAGGCTGTGGGTTTGTCATTTGTGGACTTTATTATGTTGAGTTACTTGCCTTCTATACCGATTTTGTTGAGAGTTTTTATAATGAATGATTGTTGATTTTTGTCAAATGCTTTTTTGGCATTTATGGAGATGATCATGTGATTTTTGTCCTTCTATTTATTGATAGAGTGGATGATGTTGAGGGATTTTCAAATATTGTACCATTCTTGCATCCCTGGGATGAATCCCACTTGACCATGATGTATGATCCTCTTGATGTATTTTTTTATTTGGTTTGCTAATATTTTCTTGAATGTTTTTGCATCTATGTTCATCAGGGATATTGGTCTGTAGTTTTTCTTGTGTGTGGTGTCTTTGCCTGGTTTTGGTATTAGAGTGATGCTGGCTCCATAGAATGAGTTTGGAAGTATTTCTTCCTCTTCTACTTTTTGGAAAACTTTAAGGAAGATGGGTATTAGGTTTTCTCTCACTGTCTGATGTCTGGGGTCACAGGTAAGTAATGCTTGTGCCTGCTGGGAGGAAAGACCTCTTTCCTGCTTCCCGGCTGCAGTGCCTGCCTCTGCTGTTGGGGCCAGTGAGCTGCATGCACAGGGAGGAGCCTCTGTATCATGCCCCTGTAGCTGCCATAGACAGGGCTGTCTTCCTGCTGGCCTTGTATGAGGGTGGGGGCAGCAGGTGGGCAGCAAGTTTGTGTGCGGGTGCTGGCCAGGAGGAAGAAACAGCAGGCTGTGTATCACCATGAGGGGCCTCAGGGCTGCATTGCTAGCCAGGGGAATGGAGCGCCTGAAGATCGTGAAAGTTCCCAACCTGCTGGGCTAAGTGTGCCATGAAGATTTTGTCCACCTGTTTCTCCTGAGCAGCAAGGTCTGTGTAATCCTTGCCCCTTTAGCAGCCCTCTCACTGTTGGAAATTCTTTCAAAGCTGCTGCCTTTCTTTTGTCCCAGAGCAGCTGGTTGTGGGAACCTGTTCTCCACAGCTGGAATCTCAGTCTGTCTCAGTATTCCTCCTGTCTTGCTTTCCAATCCTCAAATCTCCAGAGCACCATGCAATGTTGGTTGTGCTCCTGGAGTAGATCTCCAGGGCTGGGTATTTAGCAGTCCTGGGCTTCTAGTCCCTCCCTGCTCTGTTTTTCTTCCTCCCATTGGTGAGCTGCGATCGGGGGAATGCAGCCTTATTACTGTACCCTTTTCTGTGAGGTCTGCTCTTTTTCCAGATGTAGCCCGGCTGTGTCACTCTTTTAGGATTAGTTGTATTTGCTGTATTTTTGTATTATATGTGGTTTTGGGAGGAGAGTTCTGCTTCACTTCTCACGCCGCCATCTTTTTCCCACCCTATAGCCTGTTTATGTATTGCTTTACACTTATTGTTGCAACAGAGACCATTTAACTTACAAAGCCTGAAAAAGTTATCTGACTTAAAAAAAAAAATTTCCTAAGCCTAGACTAACACTTAATCAAGGCAAAATGTATTTGTGGTCTTATCTTTTCCAGTACTAAGTAGTGTATTTTGTTTCCCTTTGAGCATATTGTCTTATTAATTAAGGCATGGTACTTTCTGAACATAGTGTTTGGGACATTGCAAAGAAAGAATCTTTAAGGATCTATAAAATGGAGCATCACATAGAATATTAATCCAAAGACACAAGCTGACTTTTATAGATGTGTAAATGCAATGACAAAGATCGTTAGCTTATTGTACCAATTTAGTACTTGCTAAATTAGCTAAAAAGAAGAGCTGTTTTATAAGGAGTTCAGTGAAGATCTGTCTCGCAGCACTTGCACAATTTCATTCCATGTACTACCACTCAGGTGGCAATATGGATCTTCTGCCCTTCTGAATAAGCTTCCACAGACAATGTTAAATTAGACCAAGTGGATATTATGTCCTAACAAGGAAAACATCACAATGCCTTCTTGTGATATGACTTGTTATCTTATAAGGATCAAGGCCATATTGCAAACTCTAAATGTAAGGCCTGATAATCTATTGATTTCCACTTGTCTATCTAATCTTATATTCTTAAAAAGTATCTCCTATTTAAGTTGGATCCATTTCTTCCTGTCTGCTCTATGTGCTGTTCCCATTTCCCATTTCAAACTTTAGGCAATGTTATGTAGGTAGGAATCAAAATACTATTTTTAATTCAGTGGTTTGGTATATTGACAAAATTGCATAACCATCATCATATTCTTTTTTTTCATTTAATTTATAAATATTTTAGATTTTTTATATTGAGGTACATAATAAAATGCACAAATCCTAGGGTATAGCTCAATGAATTCTGACATGTGTATTGTGTATACACTCATATAACTGTCCAACCAACCGAATTACTCTTGAAAGAAATTGTGTGGGCTGAGTACCAGAGATTTGCCTCTGGATATAGGTCCTGGAAGTCATAGTGTCTCAGACTGGACAGGATTGAAATAATTATAATTGTTTCTAAAATCAATATTCATTTTGGAAAAAATGAAACCCATCCATAATTCTCCTCTACTTCCCACAGTTTCTGATTTTATAATGTTTGTGTTTATCTTTTCAGGAACTTTCCTATGGACACATTTTTTAAAAACATAAAAATTAGTGCCATTTGTATTGAAATGTAATCTTACTATTGACTATCTGCTCCTTTGATAAAAAACAACTAGCAACCTTTGGTGTAGGTTGTAAACCTGCCTCAAAATTTATTTAAATCATTACTCTATCATTTGACCCTTTGGTTCCCAGGTTTTCATTATTACTCATCATGTTGCAAAAATATATATACCTAAGTACCTGATCAAATCTTTTGTAGGTTAAATTTTGAGTGGCAGGATTACAAGTTCAGAAGATCTGAACAATTTTGATGCTTTTGGTACTTATTACCAAATTGCCCTCTTAAGTTATACCATTTCACATTCTCTATTGAAGTATATGTGAGTGCCTTTTTTCCGATACTACCATTACCAGGTTATTAATCTAGTGACTTACAAAAAGTCTCTTGAATATGACCTAAGGGTAAGAAACATTTTATATTGTGACTTAGAACATACACTTACATACACATAATATATGGTTGTTTATATATATGCATTTATTAACTAAAATAAAAATCTCACAAACTAATACCCTTAGTCTATGAAATACATCCAATTTTGTATCCTATTTTATTAAAACAATAACAAATGCTGGCTGAGACCCACTAAATTGATTTCATGAATGATACTAAGCTGAAATAAATGGTGAAATCTTGGGGTAAAAGATATATGGCCTAAAAAGCACTTTATGAGCCAGAGGAAAAGTCTGTAATGAGATGAAATTTAACACAGATATTATGAGATTCCTCAAAACCACTACCACCAGTGTCCAGGTATTCCATTTGTGATATTCATCCTGCTCTTACTTGCTAAAAGTCTTGAACTTTTAAAGATGTTCCTTAATGGTTTTAGCTCAATTAATCATATTTGCTTTTTTCCCTTCTATGTACTCCTTGGCTTTCAAAATCTGTACTGATTATGACCTTTCCAGCAATCTACAATCATTCCTCAACCTTCTCATTTTTAGCTAATTATCTTCAAATTTAATCTAGGAACTCCTCTTTGTCCTTAGAATTATCTGGAACCGTTTTTGTCAAACTGTCATTGTGCCTGTGACAATAGCCATCTGTCTTTCCACCCTTCCTTGTCCCTGTAGGTGCTAATAACCATTATAGAATCTTCCCTACTTGGCTCCCTCTTTCCTTAGAATGGCTTTAAGACCCCCTTCAAGGCCTTAATCAAATGAATCATGTTTGGCCTATAAGACCTATAAGATGTGGTGGGGCATTTCTGCATCTGAGGAAGGACTGGGCTTTCCCTTCCCCTGCCACTACCTTTCCCATGAAGACCTGCTGGAAATGCTATTGGCTAACTCTGGCAGAGTCATCAAAATATGACTTCTTTCCTGGTTCCCAGGACATTTATCACCTCCAGAGTTCAGGAAGATTGCCCATTTGTTCTCTACTCAATAACAGCCAGTGGTTTTCAAACTGTAGTCTGCAGGCCTAGGAGTTTCATGACCTCTATGCACTCCTTTGGGAAGGAGGGAGACTGAAAGATGACAGGGTGGGGGCTCCAGAACTCCAAAGCCCCTTCAATGAAGCTTCCACACTCTTACTATTTTTTATATGCTGAGCTTCCATGTAAAATCCAGTTTTTAAACCCCCTCCCAGTTCTGAAAGACAATGCTAAGAAAATTTTTAAATTCCAAAATATAATTATTAAATACTTACAAAAAATGCAACAAGCAGTATAGAAAAGACATCTTCTCCCATTAGGACCTTGGTATTGCTGTTTTAACTCCCACATGGGTAGGTGAGTGAGTGGGGCAGCCTCTAAGTGATCCCAGAGGGCTTTGGTGGGTCTTCTTGTTCTAAGAATTTTTGAATTTTACATGAGCAAAGTAGAGAGCAATACAGATGTGTTTCATTTTTGTTTTGCCATTTCCTAACATTCAAATAAGTAGTGTGTAATTGGCTGTAAATTGTACTTGCTCCTTTATCCTATGCTTTTATCTGCGAAATAAACAAAAATCCTCTGCACCTTCTCCAGATGACTCATTCCAATTTTATACCAGCATCTCCCACCTGAGTTGGGGCCTGAGGGTTGCTTCCAGCCTTGTTGTCTATGATAGGCCTACAGAGCCAGTACCAAGGCCCTAACCATAAAATCCTATCCCTGGTAGATTCCCAGAAACTGGGTAACATGGAGGTTGGGTGTAGCTTTGAACACAACATGTCTGAATTTAAATCCTAATAGAGCAAATTCTGAGATACGGGTTCTCAGGCAAGTTAGATTTTTCTGTGCTTCACCTTACTCACCTGTGAAAGAGCTTGCATAAGCATAACTTGGCACATAGGGATGTTACAAGGATTATACACCCATAAAGCACTGAAAGTACCTGGTGCATAGTAACTTCTCAAGAAAAGGTAATTTTTATTATTCCCAGTTTAATCCATTCTGATCTAAATTAAGACTGAAATTTTACCCTAGGAAGGCTACAGGTCTGTATTGGTATATCATGGTAGTCAAAGTATCAAAAGAGAAATACACACATTCACACATAATGGAGAAATATCTTTTATTGATCTCTTAATACATATGAAGGTATGAGTGTAAGAGGAATCAGTTTGGTGTGCTGTCTAGCTTTATCAATCATGATACACACTCTACGGAGTTATTTTTGAGTCTAACATATTCCAAATACATCAAGATTTTAACAAGAAAAGTCCTTTTGTTGATGAAATGAATGGCTTTTTTTACTCATTGATTTCCTCTACCTTGTCCACTTTCCTTCTTCCTCCACTGTCATTGCTAATAGCTTTCTAATGGAGTCTACCACAGAGTGCTTTTACAGTTAGGAATATAAAAAGCAAAGAAGCATGTTGAGCTGGAAGAAAATATCAAGATCATGTAAACCAAACAGCCCCATTCACTAGGACTTCTATTTCATCCTAGAAATGAGAGGTGTCCGTTCAAGGTCATTTGGTTCTTAATGACCCAGTGAATTCCTATGACAAAGATCTAAAAAATTTATTTTGGTCCTGATTTTCACCTGGTAGGTGTTCAGTGATGCTGTTGAGCACACTGGGTACTTATAAGATCACTTCTGTGTCTGTGCATTTGGCTGATCCATGTACTGGTCCATGTTCTACAGCAATCATGCCACTCTTTTTGTTCCTGGAGCCAGAGATGATATACTAATGGCCATATTTCAGATTTGGCTTTCAACTCTACTTACGTGACTGAATATTTCTGTTCCTATATATCATGATAAGGTGTGTGCAGATACTAAGTCCTGAGATCTGACTCTCTTTCAGTGCAGACACTTCATGATGCCACTTCTCTGGATAGCACTGTAGCATGGGAAGAGGCTGTAGAGACCTCTGTTGTATTAGGCAACAAGAGAAACCCTTTCAGGCTGAGTGCTACTTCAGACGTAGACTCATCACTAAAAAATGATGATCTTTGTATGCACCATCAGATGACGCTATCCCATCTTCTGCCCCCAAGTTAAACCACTTATCCACAGCTGTGGTTAACTCTCTGCGCTTACTGATCAGCAGGGATCAGTAATTTGTTTTTTCTTTGCTACACATATTGGTTACACACAGAGAGATTGAAAATGTATTAAGAGAGGAAGCAAGAGATTGGAGAATAGTTGGTCAGTTTTGTTTTAGTTGGAATTACTTTGGCCAAAAAGAACAGAAGCCAACTAAAATGAATTTCAGCATAAAATTTCAGGGTAAGGACCCTCTGGATATCCTGGAATCCAAGGTCAGCAGGGCTCTGGGCCTCTGGAAGGCAGGTTCCAAGGATCCAAACGCCACCAATTCTCTGGCTTTTATTTTTTTCCCTGTCCTCTGTTCCTTCACCTCCGTGGCAGAACACAGAGCCCACCACCAAGTCCCGGGCTCTGTGTGTTACAGTGCAGGCACACAGGGAACACTGTCACAGTTCTCTTGATTCAGGCCCAATTTCCCAAGGAAGGAAATTCACTGGCCATCGGGACCAGGATATCTTTCCTGTTTCTACTTCCCTACCTCATATTTTTCTTCCCCTGTTTTCTCTTTCTCATCCACAACTTTTTTTTGTTCCTGTACCTTACTTCTCATCCCTCTCCCCCAGCTACCTCTAAAAACTATTGTTTGGAGAATGGGGTAAAACATACCTCTCCTCACACAAGCCAAAATGGTAGGACACAAAATGAGGTAGTACATTAAATGTTCCACGGGAATGGTTCCAGTTAGGTCACATTTGCTTTGTAGCTATTTTTTTAAATGCATATTTTAATTAGGAACAAATCTAAAAGTAAACAATGTTGGAGAGGATTTCCACTACCACACGAGACTGCATACTTGATCCACCCAATTGTTCTTTGCTTCTGCCATTATCCCTTGTTTTTCTACTCCCTTTTTTACTTCTTACAACACCATTTCTCTTTCCTCTTTCACCCATGTTAATTTCTCTGATGTGCTTTTAATTCCTCCACATAAAAGCAAGAATGGCAGGTACATCTTAACAGGTTTTGGTAGAGATATTTTGTGATTATAACTTAATATTACTACTAATACTTAATATCTCTCTCCTAGGCTGCAACAACTTAGACTGGATTTGTGTCTCCAGCATCTATAACATTATCCAGTATCTGGTAGTTGTCAGTAGTGCTTGTTGAATAGGTTGTAGCATTAATATTTTGGATGATACAGATTTAAAGAAAAGTTACAAATATGGAGCATTCCTGTATACCCTCACCCAGCTCCCCTGCCCTGATACTAGCTTGTCAGTTGATCAGTTTGTCAAAACCAAGAAATTAACATTGATAACTCTGCTGTTAGCAAAACTACAGACTTTAATTTAGATATCACCAATTTTTCTGTTCTAAGATTGAACGCCTGATAGCATCTGGCATTTAGTATTCATGTTATTTTAGTCTTTAATATTACATGCTGATTTCAAAATTTACCTTTTATGATTTTACTCTTAATAATTAATTTGTAATGTTAAATGATATGGAACACTAAGAAAATAAATATAGGAATATGTAAAAATAAACTGTACTTTAAATTATTCAGTGATTTCCATTTTGTTTAAAATGAGATCGCCTCATATCAGTGTGATAAAAAGGAAATTTATCAGACTTAAAATTTTATGATCTGGAAAGGGAATTATTTTCCCTGGCATCTCTTGACTTTTTAACTCCTCTTTATTTTAAAACATAGTTCTTTTCACTGACTTTTTGTCATATAGTGAAGGGTTTTTTCTTATCAGTGATAATTCAAACTGTACTCAATTGGCAAGGTTAATATTGGTTAATAACAAAAAATAGACTTTACAATTTTATTGTAAGCAAATTAAATTCCAAAGAAAATGCTTTTAGAAACAAAAAGGATTGAGATTTTGGAGTCAATCTTCAGATTTTTTGTGGTAATCCCAGTAGGATTTTAAAATTTTTCCGGACACATCCAGCTTTCTATTTTGATTTGTTGCATTGTATGTGATTTTTCTTCCATACTTTTTAGCTGTACCCTCCTGTGTACTGTATAATTATATTAGTGTGCTGTCCATAAGTTCTTGTCTTTTCTCCATGAAACAAAATATCCAGTGTTTTTTAAAAACCATACAGTAAATAAAGGTAATTTAAAAAATTGGAGATGGTCTTGCCCGCCAAAATCTAGTATAATCTTTGGAACATAACATGCATTCCAAAAAGGTTTATAGAGAAGTCAAAGCCCTAGAAGCAGAGAGTAGGATGGTAGATGCCAGAGACGGGGGTGAGGGAAATGGGAAGATGTTGGTCAAAGGGCATAGACTTTCAGTTATATAATGAATAAATTTGGGGGATCTTATGTACAGCATGGTGACTATAGTTAACAATACTGTACAGTATACTTGACATTTTCTAAAAGAGTAGTTCTAGGTGTTCTCACCACAGAAAGAAAGGCAACTGTGAGGCGATGGATGTGTGCATCAGCTCCACGGTAGCAGTCGTTTCGCAGTGTAAAGGTATATCAAACCATCATGTTGTACACCTTCAATGTATACAGTTTTTAAAGTTTCAACTATACTTCAATAACGTTGGGGGAAAAAAGAAAAAAAAAATTGTTGATGGATTCAGTAATAGGAGACCTGAATCGGAAAAGAAAGCTGCGAGCCTTCACTGGAGCTCCTGAACGCTCAATCCCCGCCTGCCATCTTGAGGACACGGTGAGAATTGCACCCCATTCTACCTGAAGCCCTCCTACTGCTGGTGAGGAGCTAAGCCATTGATTGAAGCAAGCAGGAAGAACTGCAGATTTTAAGAGATATGAATTGAGAGAATTATTCAGATTATGAAGATGGAAAGGAGTTTTCACTTGAAATTTGCCAATTATTATGTGCTAGGCATTTCAAATAAAATTACCAGAAAACTCTGTCCTGTATTTGATCTTGTCAGAGTGGAAGAACATCAAAGAATCTGTGATGTTTTCTTAAGCCGTTCTTCAGTATCGTGGGTCAAATGCTATTTTATTCAAGTAGTTTTGTTTTTTCTTTTTATCTATGATGTTTAGGTTGGAAACAAACAAAAGGACTAATAAAGAACCAGTGAGAGGAGAGAGACAAAGAAAAGATTTGCTTAGTCGGTGGTGAACTGATGTGGTCTTGTCTTATCGTCACACAACATGAGTGTAATGGAGTAGGCCGTGTTTGTGGCCAAAGAAATCTAAGCATAGTCCTTTCTTCTTTCTTCCTCCTCTGTCCTTCTGCCTTACCACAAATCTGTACCACTCTCTTGACTTATTCCTTTACAAAATCTTTTTTATATGCACAGGGGCAGAGCCCCTTCCTTTATATTTACTGCTGATTATATCTGGTGGCTCTTTGACCTCCAAGTTTGTGGCACACAATGGGTGCACTCTGTGCGTGGGAGTGAGGCCACACCCACACTCCATCCTTCAATGTCCTCTGCGAGATGATTGCCTCTTCAGCAGTTTTATCCTCTTATAACCTGTTTTCTCTTAATTGTGTCTTTTTGAAACGTCATGGATATTTTTCTCTGTAATTATCATTGTGTTTCAAATATGCTCTGTGGTTCAGCCCACAGCCCTCCAACTCTCCATCGCCTGTCTTATTTGCCTCTTCAGTGCCTGCTTTGTCCTTCCAGATGTCTCACATTCCAAAAACACAGCTGTCTTTCCTTCATTGTTGTGTATCACCAGCCAGATACTGAGAATACATTGTTATGGACAGATTTTCCACATGAGGATTTTACTGGGCATGAATATACACCCTGAGATTGACAAAACTGTTAGAACATGTGTCAGGGGCCACACACCCAAAGAGGAAATCGTTTCTGGGCAGGCACTTTCCCAGGCAGTATGAAGTGGACAGACTATCAAGGTTAGAGATTTTCTGCCCACCAGGCAAGGGTCTTTAATGATTCTCCCGTTGCCTCTGTTCTTGCCATTCCCATTGGATAGTGTGTAGGTCTGTTTAAATGCAGAGCCTGTCCGTCTCTGCATGAGCCTTTGAAAGCTCAAGTTTCTTAAAAGCAGCAAACATGATGTCATAGGACTGTGTGCTAGGCATTCTTTGAAATGTTTTACATATAGTAACTCATTTTATCCTTAGAACAACCCTATGTGGGAAAAACTATCATCACCTCTATTTTAGAGATGAGACAAGTGAAGCTCATAAAATACTTCTCCCACTACAGCCTTAGAGGGTATGCTCTGGAGCCGGTACCTGTATGACAAAATTCCTAAATTGTGGAGCCAGAATTTGGACATGGGCAATCGGTCTCTAAAATCTGAACTCAGGAGCATTATACTGTGGAAAATCAGGACAGCTGCTACTCATCAACACCTCCTGGGGGTAGGGTGGGAGGAATATTTCGAGCTTCATTGGCCCTTGGATGGTCTAACATGCTCCAGTAACCTACAGTTGGTTCAGCACAGTGATACTGAATGAAACCATGTTAGAGAGCAGGAATTTGTTCAGCAGCTCTGCACATCCGTTCTCAAGGAGAATGTTCTCATGCTGTTTTTGTGGAAAACATTCCACCTGGATAGAGCTCTCTTCCCTGAAAGATAAAGAATCAGGAAAAGAAACATAGGACCTATGGATCAATTCTACAATCTGAAGAATGAGACATTGTCTCACATTGTAGATAAAAATCAGACTTCTAAAAATTGTTTACAAAATAAAAGTAAATTTTGTAAGCCATCTGCTTTGGGTTATCAATACAATATGGGGAAAATGTATAAAAGTTGACTAGCATACAGATGTCAATAAATATGAAAAAGGACTGACTATAATGCAGGTAAAATAAGAAAAACCTTGTACAAAGCCTTAAAAAGATGTAGCATGATTTATAGCTTCAATAGAAGCAGTGAAGGGTAAAATCAATATTAAAAAAATTCTATCAGAATTTGAAAAGTGTTACTAATGAGAAAAAATGAAGAATAAGAATCAAGCATATAAGAGCATAAAAACTTTACTAGGATTACCAAATAGTAAGCAAAATTGAGAAAAGAAAACCCCAAGATGTAACCTGATGAATTGTTTTTAAATTTCAGAGAGCACTCTGTTTGAATGTGCAGACAGGAAAAGCAGGACAGAAGCCAAGCAGGGTAATTCCAAGTGAAATGAAACTGGATTTATCCTTCTTTGCAAAATTCATGTTAGACTCTAAGGGCATAACACGCATTCCTGGGAAAAATTGCAACAGAATTTTTCTCTTTCTTTTTAAAAACTTTATTATTTTTTATTGAAATATATTTGACATATAACATTGTTTAAATCTGAGGTGTATAACATGCTAATTTGATACATTTATATATTATATATATTCACACATATATATTATAATAGGACTGCTATTGTAGCAATAATACCTTTAGCACATTATATAATTACCATTTCTTTCTAGTGGTTGGAATAATTGAGTTCTAGTTTCTTAGCAAGTTTAATGATAATACAATATTGTCTATGTTCATTAAACTGTACATTAGATTTCTAGAACTTACTACTCATTGTGAATTTGTACCCTTAATCATCTGTCCTAAGCCTGCTCCAACCATCCCCTGGATATAAACCACCATTTTTCTCCCTGCATTTGTGAGTTTGGCTTTCTAGATTTTCCATTTATAAGTGATATCATACAGTTCTTATCTTCCTCTGTCTGACATCTCACTTAGCATAATGTGCTCAAGGCCCATCCAAGTTGTTACAAATGGCAGAATGTTCTTCTTTGTCATTGCTGAATAATAGTCCATTGTGTGTGTGTATGTGTATGCATGTGTGTGTATATTTTTTTTTATAAATGTGTCTTGGCTGTTGTGAATAATGCTTCAATAAACATAGGAGTATATATATCTCTTCAATATCCTGTTTTCATTCCTTTGGGTGTATACCTGGAAGTGGAATTGCTGGATTGTATTCTAGACCCATTTTTAATTTTTTGAGGAATATCTATATTGTTTTCCATAGTGGCTGAACCAATTTACATTCCCCAGAAGTGTGATGAGAGCTCCTTGTTCTGCACATCCTCACCAACACTTGCTATCTTGTCATCCTGAGGACAGCCATTCTAATGTATGTGGAGTGATGCCTCATTATGGGTTTGATTTACATTTCCTTGATGACTGTTGAGGTTGAGCAGCTTTTCATATACCATTGGCTTGTTGGATATATTTGGAAAAATGTCTGTTTCATTCCTCTGCCCATTTTAAACCCATTTTTTTTCTTATTGGTTGAATGAATTATTTATATATTTTGAATAGTAACCTCTTAGCCAACATATAGTTTACAAAAGTTTTCTCCCATTCTGTAGGTTGCCTCTTTATTTTCTTAATTGTTTCTTTGCTGTGCAGAAACTGTTAAGTTTGATGTAGTTCCACTGATGATTTTTTTTTCCTTTTTTCGTGTGATTTTGGTGTCATAGCCAAAAACTCATTGAGAAGACCAATATTGAGGAGTTTCTTCCCTACATTTTCTTCTAGGAGCTTTATGGTATCAAGTCTCATATTTGAGTCTTTGATCCATTCTAAGTTAATTTTTGTGAGTGATGTAAGATAATTTCATTGGTCTGCATGTGTTTATCCAATATTCCTAACACCTTTTATTGAAGAGACTATCCTTCCCTCATTGGGTATTTGTGGCTCCCTTGTTGAATATTAATTGACCAAAAATATGGAGGTTTTATTTTGGGCTCTTTGTTCTGTTCCATTGGTCTATGTATCTATTCTTATGCCAGTACCAGACTGTTTTTAACTCCTCTAGAGCTTTGTAGTAGAGTTTGAAATCAGGAAGTGTGATATGTCCAGCTTTATTCTTCTTTCACAGGATTACTTTGTCTATTTGGGGTCTTTTGTGGTTCCACACACATTTTAGGATTGCTTTTCTATTTCTGTGAAGAATGCCATTGATATTTTGATGGAAATTGCATTAATTCTATATATGGCTTTAGATAGTATGGGTATTTTAACAATATTAGTTCTTCTGATTCATGAACATGAGATGTCTTTCCATTGTTTGTGTCTTTTTTAGTTTCCTTCACCAGAATCCTGCATTTTTTTTTGTACAGATCTTTTACTTCCTTGCTTAAATTTATTGCAAGAGATTTTATTGTTTTTGATGCTCTTGTGAATATAATAGTTTTATTTATTTTTCAGATGTTTTATTATTACTGTACAGAAGAACTACAGCTGAGTTATGCATGTTGATCTTACATCCTGAAATTTACTAAATTTGTTGATTAGTTCCAACAGTTTTTTGGTTGGGTCTGGGGATTTTCTATATACAAAATCAAATCATCTGAAAATAACTATTTTATTTCTTATTTTTTGACTTGGATGCCTTTTCTTTCTTTGTCTTACCTAATTTCTCTAGCTAGGACATTCAGTACTACATAAACTAAGAGTGGTAAGTGTGGGCATCCTTATCTTACTCCAGATCTTAGAAGAAAATCTTTCAGTTTTTCACCATTGACTATTAATGTTAGCTGAGAGATTGTTGTGTGTGGCCTTTATTAGTTTGAGGTATGCTCCTTCTGTACACAGTTGGTTTAGAGATTTTACCATGAAAATATGTTGAATTTTCTCATTCTCTGATTTTTATACCTCATTTAGTTCATGTTGCATATTACATTTATTGATTAGCATTTGTTGAACCATCTTTTCATTCCTGGGATAAATCCCACTTTGTCATGGTGTATAATCCTTTTAATGTGTTCTTGAATTCAGTTTGTTATGTGAGATTGAGAATTTTTACATGTTGTATTCATTAGAGATACTGGTTTCTAGTTTTCTTTCTTGTAGTATCGTTATCTAGCTTTGGTATCAGGATAATGCTGACTTTATAAAATGAGTTTGGAAGTGTTTTCTCTTGTTCAATTTTTTTTGAAGAGTTTGAGAAAGATTGACATTAATTTTTATTTAAATGTTTAGTAGATTTTGCTAGTGAAGCCACCTGGTCCTGGGGTTTTCTTTGATGGGAGGTTTTAGATTACTGATTCAATCTGTTCATTTGTTATTGGTCTGTTTAAATTTTGTAGTTTTTGTGAATTAGGCATGGTAGGTTGTGTGTTTCTAGGAGTTTATCTATTTCTTTTATGTTATCTTATTTGTTGGCATGTAATTGTTCATAGTCTCTTATAATCCTGTTTGTTTCTATAGTATCAGTTATAATGTTTCCTCTTTCACTTACAGTTTTATTTATTTGAGTCTTGTCACTTTTTTTCTTAGTCTAGCTGAAGATTTGCCTTTTTTTTTCTTTTTGAAAGCTAACTCTTGGATTTGTTGATCCTGTTATTTTTTTTTTTTGTCTCTATTTCATTTATTTCTGCTCTGATCATTATTATGTTTCTTCTGCTTCTTTGGGCTTACATTTTTTTCTTGTTTCCTCAGTTCCTTGAAGTGTAAACTTAGGTTGTTCATTTGAGTCTTTCCAATTGCTTAACATATGCATTTATTGGTATTAACTTTCCATTCAGAACTGTTTTTGTAACATCCCATAAAATTTGAAATGTTGTGTGCCCATTTTCATTTGCTTCAAGATAATTTATTTCCCTTTTGGTTTCTTCTTTGACCCATTGGTTTTTCAGAAGTGTGTTGTTCAGTTTCCACATATTTGTAGATTTTCTAGTTTTCTTCTTACTGTTGATTTCTAATTTAATAACATGATCAGAAGAGATAGTTGGAATGATTGCAGTCTTCTTAAATTTTGTAAACTTTTTTTTGTGGCTTATCATATAATCCATCCTGGAGAATGTTCTATATGCACTTAAGAAGGGTATGTCTTCTGCTGCTGGAAGGAATGCTCTGTATTTGTCAAGTCCATTTGGTCTAAAGTATGGGTCAAGTCCAACTTTGCCTTGTTGATTTTCTGCCTGGATGATCTCTCCATTGCTGATAGTGTGGTGTTGAACTCTCCTACTCTTATTGTATTGTCTATTTCTCCCTTCAGACCTGTTAGCATTTGCTTAATATATTTAGGTGCTCTGGTATTAGGTGCATATATGTATTTATTATTGTTATATCTACTTGATGTATTGACACCTTTATCATTATATAATGACCTTCTTTGTCTTTTGCTACCATGTTTGGCTTAAAAATCTGTTCTGTCTGATATAAATATGTATATTCTATGCTTTCTTTTGGTTTCTGTTTATCTGGAATGTCTTTTTCCATCCCTTCACTTTGAGCCCATGTGTGTCTTTAGAACCTAAATGAATCTCCTGTGAGAAGCATATAATTGAGTCTTTTTTTTTTATTCATTCAGCTACGTTGTACCTTTTAATCAGTACATTCAATCTATTTAGAGTGATTCTTGATATGTAAGGGCTCACTAATGCCGTCTTACTCTTTGTCTTCTCGTTCTTTTGTATCTTCATTGTTTTTATGTCTCTCTCGCTTCCTGCCTACTTTTGTAAATGATGATTTCCCATGGTAGTATGCTGTTTCCCCATTTTTAGATTTCATGAATCTACTCTAGATTTTTCTTTGTGGTTGCCATGAGGCTTACATAAAACATCTCATAGATAAAACAGTCCATTTTATGCTGATCACAACTTATTTTCATGTGCTATAAAGACTCTACCCTTTTACTCCTGTCTTGTCTTTTTGGTGTCATGATTTACCTCTTTTTATGATGTATATTTGTTAACAAATTATAATAGCTATAGTTATTTTCAATGCTCTTTTCCTTAAAGTTTATGCTATAGTTAAGTGGTTAATACACCATTCTAGTATAGAGTTTTCTAATTCTGAGTTTTTCACCTTTACCACAGTGTTGCATGTTTTCATGTTGCTGATTAGTATCTTCATTTTAGCTTTGAGAACTCCTTTCAGCATTTTTTTTTGCAAAGCAGGCCTAGCGGTGGTCAACCTCTCAGCTTTTGTTTGTCTAGGAAAGCCTTTATTTTTCCCTTATATCTGAAGGCTAACTTTTGCAGACAGAGTAATGCTGGTTGGCAATTTTTATTTTCTCAACAGTGAATATGCCATTCTGCTCTCTCCTGGCATGTAAATCTGCTGATAGTGTAATGGGAGTTCCTTTGCAGGTTCCTTTCTTTTTTTCCCTGAATGCCTTTAGAATTCTTTCTTTTTAATCACTGATTTTTGACAGTTTCATTATAATGTGTCTCAAAGAAGGTTTTTTTTGCATTGAGATAATAGGGTATTCTGCTGGTTTCATGGACTTGTATGTCCAGGTCCTTCCGTGGGTTTGGGAAGCTCTCAGCTATTATTTCTTTACATAAGCTATACCCCCTTCTCCCTCAGTTCTCCTCCTGATATATCATTTATTCCTATATTTGCCTTTCTGACTGAATTCCATAGCTTTTGTAGGGTTTTGTAGGGTTTCTTCCATTTTTTTTTTAAACTTAGTTCTCTCTCCTCTTCTAATTATTTCTGTATTCCTGTCTTCCGAGTCATTTATTCTTTCTTCCATCTTGCCTGCCCTATTACCAATTGCTCATTTATTAAATTCTTCAGCTCCAGGATGTGGTTCATTATAATTTTAATATCTTTGGTAAAGAACTCTTCTCTTCATTAGTTTTATTCCTGAGGTTTAACTTTTTGAGGTTTTAATTATATGAGTTTTCTTGTATGTCAATGAATTTCTTCATCACAGCTATTTGATTTTATTAGAATGCAATATTCCTTCCATGCTTTTGAGTTTGGTTGCTAGAGAATTATCATTTTTCTTTTTATGATACCATCTTTCCTTGATTTTTTCATAGTGCTTAAAGACATGCACTTCTACTTGTGCCTTTGAAGTGGCAGATCCATCGTTAACTAAAGTTTTCTGTTTTATATGGTTATAATTAATGAAGCTGGCTATTAGAAATCTTTCTTTTGTATTCCAGAAGGTGGCAATAGAGATCAAGTTTGTGGTTTCTCCTACTTGAGCTGGTGGTCAGCAATGCAGTCTGGCCTGAGCACAAGGAGCTGGCAGCAGAGCAGGGAAGGGTGTGGGCTTAACAACTGAGGCTTTGGGGTGCCCGTGGGCCTGGCGGGAGGATCTTAAGTGAGCCACTCCCAGAGGATATCCTGCTAAAGTCTCAGAGTAAACAGCAAGAAAAACAGTTCTTCAATGCCCTTTTGTATTGTTATCTGCCTCCTTTCCCTTTTTCTCCCTTCCCCAAGACACAGAGGTTCCTCCTCAGAAATTCAGGGGCTGCTAAAGAGAAATGGGCCTCTCCAGCCACAACCAGGACAGCTGGGAAATCACTCACCACCTTTGCTTTCCACCTCCTCTGCAGATGAGGTTGCCATTTTCTATCTCTTCTGCTGGGGAGGTCACTGCTTCCCCCACCAAAAGCCCAGCCACTTGCAGTGTTACTCTGGTAGGGAGGCCACCTTGGTGAGTGCCTCCCTCTCCTCTGCATCTGAAGTCCCCTGCATCCAAGCTCATCTGTACCCCACTCCCAGCGCATGCCGGATTCTCCCTTCAGGAGGGCTGGAGTTTCATAAATTCTCTCTTAACCACGTGTATCCACACAGTTTTGCACTTTCCAGTTCCCTCTTTCCCTGTGGAAGTGAGGGCAGTCTTGTGGATCCCATTGGATCTGCAGCCCCGTGCTGAGGCCCTGTCTGCCCATTTTCAGATGCACAGGTGGGTAGAAATCTCCCCGGTGTCCTGGTGTAATATGCAGAAGTACTTTCGTTCCATTATGGATATCCAAACAGTCGTTAAGCAAAGGGTAGAGAAAAGGGAAATGACTCATACGACAATGGTGCTGATGTCACTCCCACCTTCCCTCTTTTACAGGGTTTATGGAAAATACAGTATATGCATATATGAAAATATATGAAGTAAAGGAAGTAAATTCTCATAAAATCAATGACTCAAAAATTGTATCACCCGTCCATCTTTAAAAAATTAAACCATACATTGCAGCAGGACATAAATTAATATCAAACTTAAGAAAAGGAGAAATTAGGCCGTAAGAGAATTGAAGTTAAACACTAATACCAGTGACACATAAGTCTAAATTTTTGCTGTAAATATAAATACAAAAATAGTGCAAATGTAAAAATATGCCCTAAGAGAATATGGAAAATAAATATAATCCATGCCTAAAAATCCTATATTTTATAAATAGAAACTGAGTAAGTGGGACAGAATTAAAAGAAGCCAAATCATACTACATTTCTTATTGATATGGCAGAGTCAAGAGATTCTCTGGCATTCTTGATATTGATAATTGAGGAAGGTGGTTTCAAGCCTGTTTTAAATTTTGAAAGCACTTTAGATAACTTCTAATTGATAAAAGCAGAGAAAATATGGAAATAATCCACAAAGCAAAATACAGAAAAAAAAGGTAAGTTAAAGGAAAAATTATAGACCCAGTGAGAATATGACTTATATTCAAGTATTCGAGGAACATTTTCAAAATTGTATCATCCACAATTAGCCCAGTAGTCTCAAGTGGGATAGTGGGATATATACTCAAACAATATTGGGGTAAGGAAAGAAATTTTAGAACTTCTAATTGTATTTATTTTTATCTCGCCTTTTAACGTGTGTGTATATGTGCATATAGATATATAAAAATACATTGATACTAAAACAGAAAATTTATAAATACATAGAATATATTTATAAAAATGAAATTATATAAGATGACAATACTTATGTTTGTGAATATACATTTATTGGGAATACAGGCTCAAAATATTTATTAATACACAGAGTGGTATGATCCACAAGTTTGGACACCAGTGCATTCATTCACAACTTTCCAAAGCCAAAATTGTTCAGACCACATTCTCTGACTACAAAAAAAGTAGCTCCCCTTCCATACTCCAAAACCAATAAACAAAAAGCTCACCAAGTCATATGTGTATACTCTGGAACTAATATTTGAAGTACAGTGTATATTATTGACTTCTTCACTTCGTATACTTTGAAAGCACTTCGAAACTGTTCTCTTAAATGATCCCTATCCTTCACATTCAGTTTACACACTTCAGTCTTTTCTCGACTCCTCCCGTTATTCTGTATTTACTGTATTTACTACTTGATGAAACCCTACTTCCCCTTCTAAACTCTGTTAATAGTTCTTATACTGTCATCCTTGGTTTTATTTTCCTTTTTTGACTAACCCACCCCACAGTCTTTCTCAAATATTGGTTCTCCTTACTACTTAGTAGTAGATTTCCCTGATTTCAGCATCCCTTCCCAAACTCAGCCTTAAACAACTATCTTTCTCTAAATAGAAAACACAATTTGTATCTCAGTCTGATCTCTTTTCTAAACTGCTAGATTAAAATTTCAACCATATGTGCCTACTTGGAAGGATTTCCTGATCATCTCCAAGGTGACTAGTACATTTTAAGTATGTTTATATAGTCTCTCAATCTTTGAAAAAATGTGAAAGGCAGACAGTATTGTAGTATTTACAGACAAAGAAATCAAGTTTTAAGACATAATCAGTCACTTGCCCAGTAGAGTCTCTTTAGATCTATATTCAAATCTTATTCTGTCCAATTCCAATACCCAAGTAGAAAATTAAATTTTAGGAAAATCATCCTTTGCCCTTTTCTCTAGGAAATGACCAAATTCATTGGGATGAGAAACAAAATATATTTGAGTACTTCCTCTGTACCCAGCACTGTGCTGCATTTTTGCACCTGCAGTTTGTTTCACAACAATACTAAGCAGCAGAGGTAGACAGGGAGGGAAGCTGTGAAATATCATGGAGCTGACTCTTAGCAGATCAGGAATTTGATTCTAAGTCTTTTTCTTCATTGTATCACTCTGACACAATTAGTTGGGAGTTTGGATCAAGGTGCTTTCTCTCTCTTAGTCTTTGCTCAGTTTCCCTGTTTTTTAAATGAGGAGGTTAAATGCCTGATAACCAATTCCTTCTGTAGTTCTGTCAAAAAATTCAATAGCTCTAAACAGAAAAGTTCTCTGAGAAAATTAGGTCCCTTAGTAATAGAGCTGCAATTGGATATTTTGCCTCAGCATCTACCCTCAGCATTCTCACTATACCCAAGCTGCTCGCTCTCCTGTGGTCTCTGTCACAGTCAAATGCACGATTTCCCGCTGAGCAGGTGGACACTGAGACCTGTGTGTGTGCCCTCCTCACCCCTCGATTCAGATCCCTGCCTCGTCCTATCCACTCCTGCTTCCAGCATAACTTTCAAAACTGGCCACTTCTCCCCACTGGCACTTTAGTCTCTGCTGCAGTGGTCTCTTACCTATGGCAATGCAAGATCCATATTACTGGTCTCCATGCCCCACCCCGCCCTCTTGAGTCCATTGTGTGCAGGGAGCCAGAGGGCCCTTCTGAAATGCACATCTCCTAACAAAGCCTCGCAGTAGGACCCCATGGCCCTCAACATGGCAAGTGAGACCTAGCTTGGTCTGGCCTTTCTAACATGTCGCCTCATTGCTGTGACTTTCGTCCTGCCTCTGGGAGCCCTGAGCTGCTTGCAGTTCCCTGACTCCATCGAGTTATCTTGACTTTGAGACTTACCACTCTGAATTAAAATGCCCTTTTTTTTCTCAGTCCTTTTGGTTTCTTTCTCCTCAAGCTCAGTTCATGTGTCATTTTTATGAGCCTCCATGTTATCAGTATCATCCTGGGCTTACCATGGCATTTATTACAGTATCTTGAAACTCCTGTTTATTATTTGTCTTCCCACGAGCTTATAAATTTCTTCTAGATGGAGAATAGGCACACCACACCCAGTGAATGGCGCATGTATGGTGCTTAGTAATATTTGTTGCATGAATGAAATAATTTCTAGAAGAGTCACAGACCTCTTTTATATCAATTAATCTCTTCTCACAAAAATATTTGTTCTTGGGGCTCATTTCTGTCCTGTTCTGCTTTCTACGAATACCTGCTAGGAATGATGGAAGAAGGAGGAGGAGGAACGGCGAGGAAGTTTGACAGAAAGAGAAAAAAAAGAGCAAAGAAACCTCCCTTCACACAGTAGACTGAGGCCATTCCAAAGCTATCTTTTTGGAAAAGTAGCCAGACCCGAGGCATGTGCTCAGTGGTTGTGGGCGGGGGGCTGTCTCACGCTGGTGAGAAGGGAAGGAAGGTCGGAGCAAAATGCCATAGACCCTCAGAGACCTATTTTCCAGGATTCGTTTAGAGTTCAAAGCTGGTGTATCTTGGATTACACATTCCAAAGTTAACTTTTCCACCTTTATTTGATCTTGTGCTTTATTTTCCTCTCATACTGGCGGGGCCTTCTCTGCTCTAAGCGCATCGTCTACAGCAGTGGTACCCACAGGGGCGGTCCCACTGCAAAGCAATGTTTTGGAAGACTGGGGGGAGGGGTGCTGTGGTTCTCCCAGCGGCAGAAAGGCTCTGTTGGCACTTAATGGGTGGGAAATCAGGAGGCTGGGTGTCTAACGATGTTCAGGCGAGTCCTGATTAGCAAATAATTGTCTCTGGGACTGCTGACTTTCAGAAGTGCCACCAGACATCTATATATTTAAAGAATCTATAATTATCTGAAGGAAGAACCAAGTGACCTTTTTACATATAAGCCCATTGAATTTGCTAGAATGCAACTGTTGTCTACACAGTGAAAGGTTTTACGTTGTTTCACTTGGAACCTTACCAAGAGTTGTTCATCATTATGGTAAATCTCATCACTGATGGCACTGCTGCTTATGTAATTTGGGACAGAAACATAACACACCTGGGTCAGTCTTCATCTGTGGCTATTTGGATCATTGTTTTTTATGTGAGTATTTATATATTGACTTATATATTATTTTACTATAATTTGCTTTGTTTTTATTTTTTTATCATATAACAACTATGGAATTGTATGGGTTTTTCTTGTTTTAGTTATACTGTTAGGAAGATTGTATTTTCTATATATTTTATTTTAGGACTTTAAAATAGGAGTTACACAGTATTTATTTTTAAAAGTGGAAATTCAATTTGATAGGGTTGAAAACCATTGATGGAGTTAGGAGAGCATGATGATCTAAGAGCAAGGACTGTAGTATTCCTCCTGGTTTGAATTCCATCTCCAGACTTGCTTGCTATGAAAACTTTGGGAAGTTATTTTCATTCTGTTTGATTTATTTCCTTATCTATAAAATAGTTAACCTTAGGGTTGTTGTGTTGATTATGTAAGTTTGTATAGCAGAAGGTGCTTAGATCTGGACTTGGTACAGAGAAAGTATTTGGTAAATGTTAAGCCTTCACTATTTAAATACTTATTTCCTATCTTTTTATTGTACCTGACAGCATCTGTTTAATTTATTGTTCTCTTCTGTTATTTATTACTAGACTATTAGACTTTCCAAAGTATTTTGATCACTGAGTATGAAATAGGCAAACTATTAATATTCCATAGTTGGAAGTACAAAATCCATCTCTTAAAAATACTTCAGAGACACATATGGGGTGTAGAGTGTTTATAATCATTACAGGAAATTTTTTAATAGTAATAAATACAGATTTGAGTTTGTAGGTTTAGAGTTGGTAGTTGTAAATCTACAAACTCCAATAGGAGATGACAAATGGCCTTAAGATTTGCGTCTGAGTCTTCTTCTGGAATAGTGGCAATGGGAAGACTAAGGGATGGGAGTGCCAAGTGTGAAGCTGAGTGGTCTTGATGGATCAAATAATTCATCTTACTTCCTCTTTTGATGGCAGAAGATAGTTTGTAGATGTCCCCCAACATTGTCATGTGGATGTCTAAAGTTCAGCTTTGCTGAAAGCGGTTATTACGCTTATAAATTACCAGCAGCTCCAGTAAAAGAATGTAGGAGAGAGAAAGGCAAGCCAGAGGTGGCCTGTCGGGGGAAGGCTGGAGAAGGCCAGACAGAGGGGGGGTGTCCCAGAAGACAACCAGAACTTCCAAAGAAATGGGGAAGAAAGGAGTTTCTAAGGAAGATCATCAATTATGGATGAGGTGGCCAAGAAATAGATGTGTTTGGCTTATGTGAGGCTAAAATAATGTTTTTATTTAATTAGTAAGTTTGAGATTTAGCCTTTTAAAAAAATTCCAGACAGGAAACATATATTATACAATTTTGCTGACACATTAAAATACATATAATTAATCATTATATTCCTTAACTTGGGAAAGAAAATGTTAAAACTATTTAAATGTATTTGTGGTCAAAATAATTTTTGAGATTGACATATCCTTGAAAAAAATCTTACTTCCACAGAAAATGGCATATGTTTATATATTTTCTCAGTGACTTTTAGCATATAAATATCCTGAACTTTTAAAGTACATTAACTAGTTGTAAATTGGAAGTGTGGCAAAGATTAGAAAATAAGAATTGAGTCATTATAATTCAATCTGTGAAAGGCCATTGGATATATAATGATGCATTTTACTAACAGGAAAATGAATAAGTAGCATTTGCTTGCCTCATTGAGAAGTTCATATGAATTAGGTTTTTCAGAATTTGATTCTATAAGACAGTTGATACTTGGACTTCCAGCAAAAGTCCACCTGAGAGGATTACTATGTGGAAGGAACAGGTTCTTTAACATTTTTAACAAGATAGCTGATACATACTTACCTACTGTTTGTCCAGTGAGAGCATTGCTCTACATGGATGCTTCAGATATAGAAGAATAAATGAGTAGAATAGTTAACAGGACCTTGTAGCTCAGACAGACAATCTAAGAGTTGGGCTGGATGACATGTATCAACTCAACCAGGATGTGTTTCTGTGTGAGAGGAGATGCTATTAGAACTCTGGGACAATAGGTGTAAACTAGGACTAATCTGGGATGGATGGTCACATTTTAAGAGGTCAGCTAGTCAAACCTTCTCACAGTAAGATTAGGAGAAGAAGCCACAAAGATTTGCAATTTGAATAAAGTCATGAAGTCCATCTGGGACTAAGAAAGGACTAAAACCCAACTCTTGGTAAAGTGGTGTGTGTCTATTTCTTCTACACAATTGCCTTCCTTTTTAATTACCTCTTAATTTTACACATTTCCATGATTGCCTTGCAAAACAGGCTAAATCTTGATTTTTGCAACTAAAGAGGGGAATAGAAAAAAGATAAATTCATACACTTTGGCTTGTTTATGGAAGTTGACTTTTTTGCACTCCTACCGTACATGGTAAAAGTATTAGGAATAGAATGAGAGAAAGGATCTTAGAAGCACACTGGGTAGTGAGCAATCCATTAAGGAAACATTACTGTTGCAAGGATTGTGTTTCTTCATCTACTTTAGTTTTACTGTTCTCTGAAGCCTATTTTCAGGGCATGAATTCCTTGTACTGTTCTTTTCTGCTCTTTCTTGCCTGCACTGGCAACCTGGTGGCTGTATAGACGCTGATGTAGTGCTTTTCGACGGTACGTGTCTCTTATCTTGACCCTTGTTTGTTTTACATCTTATACTATTTAAACACAAATGTCCAGGTGCTTCTTAATTCAGTTTCTCTTTTTTTGTAACCTGTTCTACCACATGAACCCTGGAACAGATCTGATCTCCTGGAGAGTGTATAGAACATATTGTCTGCATTTCAGGCCTCCAGTACTGGCAGCACTGAACTTTGGGGGTGCCTAATGGTACCCTCAGTAGACTGTGCCAAGTCTGAGGGATGTAGGTTTAGGGACCTTTTCGAGCCACCAAGAACAGTGAGTTCTGATTCTATGCATTAGGTTTTTAAAGCCCTTGGCCTGTGGCATGTCTGTGGGTGCCATTGTACCATATGCCAGAACATCT
This sequence comes from Manis javanica, assembly GCF_040802235.1. Lineage (NCBI taxonomy): Eukaryota > Metazoa > Chordata > Mammalia > Pholidota > Manidae > Manis > Manis javanica. The sequence continues at coordinate 190,399,044 of NC_133157.1, forward strand.
GTAGCTCTTAGCAGATGGGAAAACATGTGGCAAACATTTGATTTTGCTTGTCAGAAATTTAAGAAAAAAGAGACTTTTTATATGAACAAGATCGATTCATTAAAATGAACTTTACAAAAATTCCTCAGTTTATAATGATTATTTTGTGCATTTAAAATAGGAATGATGTTATTTTGAATTTAAGTGGCCTAAAGAAAAGAAATATCCCAAAACTACAACTGAGCACAGAGAACTGTAAAACAGGGTCGTAGGGGCTGCCATTAATTTTGAGCCCTCACCACATGGCAAGCATGGTATTATGTGATTTATAAGTCTTAAAAATTAATCCCCATAACAACATAGTAAAATGCACATTATGCTGATCATATTCTGGATAAGGAAACTGAGGCTCACAAAATTCGAGTTTATTGCCCAAGACCACACAGCTAGTAGGTGGTGGAAGCTGGAGTTAATTGGGACTCTGCTGAAACCAAAGCATATGCTGTTCAAGAATGTTCAAGAATGTCAGACAGCTTCACAGAGACCCATTATCAGCTGTAGATAGGACTTTCCCTGTAATATCAAAACCTAGTTAGTTTTTACAGAGCGACTACGGAGAGTCACAGCCATCACTAACAGTCCGTCGCTGCCCTGTTCTCTCCTTGGTTTGCACACACACGGGCCACAGGAGGCGCAGCTTGAACCCATCACTGCAGTCTGAAACATCTGTCCTTGGAGCTTTCTGCTTGGAGCTTTGAAACCACTGTTTCATCTGTCAGTAGTGTCTTTACAGAGTTGGCAAATCTCTTCCCGTTGGCAGCCATCCTGGGCTTTCCCTGTTTCTCAGCTTCAGCTGTTCAGGCATTTGGTGCACAGCCCATATAAAAAATCAACCATCCCAAATGTAACATACAGATTTGATGACATGTAACATACAGATTTGATGACAGCATGGACATGCTTATTCACATACTACAGCAGTGGACAAACACAGGCATAGACTAGAATTTTATTTTTATAGATCATTTTTGAAAACTCAGAGCTCTGTCTCTTTTCCACTGAAGAGGGATGACTCCACATACTTGGTATCATGTATACAATAGCTGGTCTCCTCTTGTGGTGGACATTGTGGTGCTCACTGACTTGCCCCTCTACCTTCCTGGGTGCCCAGGAGACCTCGCTCCCCAGCCACACAGCTGTGTGGGGTCTGTCACTGGCTGCTGCCAATGAAATATCAGCAGAAGGGGAATGTGTAGTTTTGGGTTTCCCTGCTTACCTACACTGACATCTTGTTGCCCTTAGGATAAGTACCAAACCCTAAATATGGTGTAAAAGGCTTTTCATGATCAGCCTGCCTACACCACTCCACCCCTTCTCTTACTATTTCCTGCCTTGTTCTCTGTTTCAACCAGCCTGAAGCTTCCAGAAAGCACTACGCTGTTCCTCATCACAGGCTCTTCATTCAGGTGACAGTCATCTCCTCCAAGGTTGGTCTGCTCTAACTTCCAAAGCATGGTTGAGGTGTCCTTCCTATGCATTTTCATAGCACTCTACATGCTCCTAAGGATACCAGTTATCACACTTTACTGAAAGGTCCTTCTTGCTTGTTTGTTTCCCCACTGAGTTATACGCCCTTTGGGAGGAACAACTGATGTGCCTTCATTCATTCATTTAATATTTATTTCCAGCTCTAAATACTGATCTTTCCCCTGAAAAAGTTCCTCCTGTTCTTCCTCATAACTTCCTCATTTTCCCTTTTAGAGAAATTACTACCAGGCATCTTTGAATCTTCTTTTTTCACTTCCCCTCCCATATCTTATCCAACAGCAAGTCTTGTTGGCTTTACCTCCCAAATTATGCATCCGTCCATTTCACTCCTTCTGCACTGTTACCTCCTTAATCCAATGTATTGTTTTAGATTATGAAAATGCCATTCAAATTGGACTCCTTACTTCTACTCTTGCTCGCTCTTTGTGAAATCAGGTATGTATTATATTGTTTCCCTACTTAAAACCTGCCAATAGTTTCCTATTTTATTTAGAACTTAATGCAAACTCCTCATCATGGCCAGTGGCCCTGTATGAACTGGCCACTACCTGTTGCTCTGACCTCACCTCACATATGCTCAGCACATTACAAGCACTCTGGCTTTGCTGCTGTTCCTTGAGCAAAACAAGGTCCTTGCTTTGCATGTGTGTCCATTGTGCTACCTGAATATCCCAGGGTGACGCTACAGAGTGCTTGGGGGAAGTAATAGAGGAGCAAATGCAGTGACATGCCATGTTCATTACCAGTTTGTTTGTTTTTCCCTGCATCAGAAAACTGCTGCTTGTAATTAGTTTTGTAGTCACATATATATTTTTCAGCTGAAGAGAAGTAGACTAAATCACTACATTATGTTTTCTGAGCTGAGGGGTGTCACTGCAGCCAGGATGAATTTCTGTTCTCCTGGTATGGAAACTTGCTTATTGGCAGAGAGCTGATGAGGAATTAAGTGTACAGAGACAACTGACTGAAATCAAAGCTACTTACTATTTCATTCTCCAAGGCTCTCCCCTATTCTTTCAACAACATCACTGGTACAGAAAATTAAGTAATAACCATAAAGCAATTTAGATAGGATCTCTCAAAATAGTGTAAGAAAAAATATTTGACTGGGAATATGACAAATAAAAACTGAAAATTGGTTCAGATGAGAAATATTTTACCATGAATGAGGCAAAAAGCAAGATATAGCATCTTTATAAAGTTAGTTTAATAGTGGCTACCCTGAAATAAATGCTCAAAGTAGAGATAAGACAATAAAAGGTGAATATGATATTAAATTGGCAGCACTCAGTAATGTGAGAAATGAAATGAAAACAGAAGAATTAGCAAAAAGAAAACTGAAGATTATATTCTGCTACAAATGGAATTAGGCATATGAAAGACAGGTATGAGGAAATTGAACAAATGAGTAAAAAAAGTCAAGAAAAGAATAGAATATGCTAGAAGGTCAAAGGAGATATCATATATACATTGATATTCCTTAAGAATAGAATGGAAATGAACAAAAATATTAAAATATATGAGGCTACAATTTCTTGCAGAATTGTGGATTAGATTCTCTGAATACTCCTCCCACTAAAAACAGCTGAAATGCTGGGTAACATATATCTTTTCAAATGTGTCACTGAGCTGACAAGAAAATAAACCCATATGGGTCAAAGCCAAAGGGAAAGCAGGCGTATTGGGAGAAGGTTTTCCCTGAGGATATCTACTGCACCCTGTGACCCTGAGATTCAGGTGGTTTGATTTTTAATACTTTAACATAGTTTGAAACTACAAAAAAGATACAAGAAGAGCAAAAAAAAAAAACAAACCTATTTTTGGTTGTCCCAGGTACCCGATTCAGGTTTTGCTGACTGTCCCAGTAGTGTTTTCTTACAGCAAAGAGTCCAATCCTGGATTATGCATTATACCCATTGTCATGTCTTTCTGTTTCTTTCAACCTGGAGCCATACTTCAGTCCCTGACTTTCACTCTATTGATAGTTTTGCAGATTCTAGGCCAGTCATTTGCAGAATCTCCCTCAATTTGACTTAGTCTTTTGTTTCCTTATCACTGGTTCCCCATTGTGTATTTTTATATGAATCATATTGGGTGGCACATGACACCCATTTGTCACATTATTGGTTGTGTTAAATTTGGTCACCTTGTTCAGATGCTGCCTGCCAGGTTTCTCCACTATGAAGTTACTCCCAAATCTTCCTCCCCTTTCAATAATTATTTTGTGAAGACATAGAGACTGTACACAATCCTGTTCCTTAATTACCTTTCACCAACAAATTTTAGCATGCATTAATGTTTCTTTTTAATTATTACTAGATTTAATTATTACTAGTATGGTTGTCAAATGGTGATTTTTCTAATATAGCATTACTTCAGTAAATAAGTTTCCTTTCTTTATACTTATTTATTAATTTTCATATGGTCTTCTGGGTTTCTGTTTTATTAGGATATAATCCATTATTGTCACTATTCATTTTCATGCTTTAATTTTCCCAGATTCAACCAATGGGAGTGCCTTTAAGCTAGCTTCTGTGTTCTTTTGCCATGCAAAGTACTTGCAAATAATATGCAAGTTTATTTGCATACTTCCTTATCATCTGGTACAAGATATTCCAGGTTCATCTTGCTCTGCATGTGCCCTTGCTCTGGATTCACTAGTTTTCCAAGGATCCCTGGTTATATTTAGTGGAGCAAAATAAAGGTTTAGCTGGAAGCTGTGCAGGGTGTTATTGAGGTATCACTCTTTCCAAACTCGTATCAGTGGGAATTCAGAAATATATGTTATGTACATACATATGTACACTCACATTCACAAGAAACCATACATTTATATTTATTCCTTTAACTAGATATATGTTTACAGCCATGCATTCTCATGGCTATCTCTAGTTCCATTATAACAACACAAGATATATTCTAGCTTTTCGCCTTTTGATATTTGTACCTCCTCTTCTGATGAGAAAGCTAGTTCTCATTGTCTCGATCTCCCTTTACATAGCCAATGTTCTCATTCTGCTGGTTGTTAATCCTCTCCTGCAGGTGTCCCTAGGACACCACCTCTTTCAGGCCTATATAATGGCTTTTTGATGAAGAAAAGGAAGGAACTCAATTTTTTTAATTAAAAAGGGGAAGGGAATAAGAAGGGAACTGAACTCTCATTCCCAAAGTTCCAAAGGGGTTGATGGACAGGAGATCAAAAACCAGGGCCTCCTCAGAGTGAAGAATGTAAGCGAAGACTTCTAGCACTAGAACCTCAAAAACCCCTATTTCAGTGCAGTGGAAACCAAGGATTAGCCTTGCCGCACAGAAGTGGACGTAACTTTGACATAGGTTGGAAGGGGAAAATAACTCCCTTGATTATCGGTACTACAAGTTAATCCTCACATACGTTTACTACCTGGATTCAGGTGATCTGTTTGTTTCAAAAATATTTCAGGCAGGACCACCTGAAATTCAGTGAGACATCTTTAAGAGTATAATTGATTTTTTTGTTCACAAGCCAGAAAATGTCTCCTGGCTACTGCTATGAAGTACAAATAAAACCTTTCAATATGTGAAGAAAATCAGTCAGCCTTAAATTATGTACCTGGTGAAAATATCTTTCAAGAATATTGGTAAACTAAAGTCACTTTCAGACAATAATGGAACATTTATCACTAATAAATTCACATAGAGGATATTTTAAAGATTATGCTAAGGCAGAAGAAAAATTATGCTTTGGGAAAGTTCTAAGAGGTGAGAAAAAATGGTGAACCAAGATATTAACAACTGTGAAGAAAAATCTAAAGAAACATTTGTTGATGGGGAAAGAAAGTTTTCTGGATTGCGTAGGCAGAAATTAAAAATATGAAACTCTGAGAAATTAAGAGAAAGGAAGGATAGTGAGATACAGTCTAACAAATATAATGTTAGTGAAATACAGTCTAACATATATCATGCAATGTGTCATGGTAGAATTAATACAAGATAGAATTAAGATACAAGAAAACAATAGCATTTGAGTTAGTAGAGGTTATCAGATTTGAAGTGTTCTGATTCTTACATTTGGGGAGAGGAAGATAAGGATTTTGATTAACATTAGACTTGGTCTGAATTTAATTATGATGGAATGCGTCAAAATAATTGTAAAATCATAATATATAAATTAATAGAGGAGATAAATGGATTGAGAAAAAGAAAAATAACTTTTCCCAATCAAATAACCCAAGAGAGGAAAAAATGGGAAAATCAGGACAATAAGAAGTGCAAATAAGATGGTAGAAATAAAATTTTGTCAGTAATCAAAACAAATATAAATCAAATATACTCTCCTGTTAGAATAGTTAGAAGACGAGATTTTAAAAATCGAAATTTGTGATATTTATAGAAGAATTAGCTAAAACAAAAGGATAATAAAAGGATATTAAAAGCTTGAGAGAAAAAGAAGTGGAAAAACACAGTTACATATTAACCAAAAGAAAGTGAAAGTAGCTGGATTAGCGTCAGGCAAAATAGACTTTGAGATAAAATTAGACTTCAAAGGTGATTTTTTATAAAAAAGATAACATTATTTTATGGCCTCACTCCATAATGAAATAATGTTTGATTCACTTGGGGGAAATGACAGTTCTGAACTGAAAATATGGCTTCAAAATAAATAAAACAAAATTCGACTTACAAAGAGAAATGGGAAAATCCATCATCCAGGGAGAATGTATCATACTTCTTTCAGTACCTGGTAAAAGAAGCAGTCAAAAAACCAGTTAAACATGTAAATTTGAACAATGATTTAGAAACTAATGACAGCATGTATTAAGCAATTAGAGTATATATCTAGTGTCAGCCCAAAGATATTCCTATTAGTTACTAATGAGAAAGGATTAAAATTTAAAAATTCGTAGTCTTAGTCCAAAGCCCTAGACAAAAGCTTATTCCTCAGTCTTCACCTTTGTGTTTTTCGATTTCCCTCCTAAACTTCAAATATTTATACATAATGAAGTTGGCTGTATTTGAATAAAATACCTGCTGAGAGTGAGTTTTTGTTTTCCTCCATCTGTGTCTAATTGGATATCCTCTTTTTTCATGGGCTGGTCAACTCGACTAAAGCTTGTCTACCAGCAAAACAGATTGTAAATTCCCATCCAGATTTGTGATCAGACAGGCTTTAACAAGAGTGTTTTTAATTTTATCTGAGACAGACAGAATGTTCCTGCATAAAGTATGTCTTGAATGTTCACAGAATAGTTCCCACTAAGAAGCTACTAATTTACTATACGAAATTTTTCTTTTAACTTTTTTTTCCTATCATGTCCTCTCCTCACGTTGGGGCTTGTGAGAGTGACCGTATGACCATTATATACACATATTTTAGTTAAAAATAATGTATCTTCTGATACTGCATTGGCACATCTGGTTCATGAAGATGGAGAGGTATCTATGTGTTTTTCTTTCTCTTCAGGGAAACAATGGATAGTCACATAGTACACATATGTAGCATATGTCACATAAACACTTGTAGCAGATTTCATCTTTCATAAAATGTTTCAAGAGAAACAACTTCCATTAGTCTGAGATAACTTCTTTTCTACTCTAAAGAGATATTCCACCTACTAAAATACAGTGCAACTACTGTAGTTCATGGAATTGGCTGGAAAATAAACCTTAGGAAAGCTTCCTATAGAAGAAAGAAATGTGACATGTTGAATGGTTAAAAGTTCTGGCTTTTTTCTGTGGAGGTTCAAAATTCCTTATCTCTTCTTTCCCTCAACAAGTTCTTATTTTAAAAGTTGATATAATTCATCTCTATTTCCTGGTCTCTTTCTCCTATTAACCTTAGAAAAGGTTCCATATCTTTATTATTTTCAATGTTATTGAGGTATAATAATTGACATATATAAATTATATATGTTTAAGTTGTACAACTTAATGTTTTGATAAAAGTATATGCATTGTGAAATGATTAGCACAACGAGGCTAATGAACATACCCATCACCTCATACTCATTTCCTTCTGTCCTTCCTTTATCTCTTTTATTGTGATGATAACACTTAAGATCTACCTGCTTAGCAAATTTCATATATACAATTCAGAATTATTAACTATTGTCACCATGCTGTATATTAGATTTCCAGGACTTATTTATCTTGAATAATTGAAACATCTTCCTTCCTCATGGCCCCTGGAACCTACATTCTACTTTCTGCTTATGAGTTTGACCTTTTTAGATTCAATGCATGATGAGATTATACAGTATGTCTTTCCGTGGCTGCCTTATTTCACTCAGCATAATGTCCTCCAGGTTCATCCACATTGTCACAAATGGCTAGATTTCCTTCTTTATAAAGGCTGAATAATATTCCATTGTTTATATACTACATTTTCTTGTGTTTATCCAGGATGTGGAGATGGGCTTTCTTTTCCCTTGGCACTGAAAATAAGACTGTTGAATGTAACCTACCCTTTCCACTGAGACATGTTAGCAGACGTGCAGGAGTCTCAAAGCTGATTCAGAATAGAACTTCCTCCCAATGAATCAACTAGACAGGTGACTAAATTCCCACTCTCAGGTTGTAAGGTTGTAACATGTGTTTGCAGATAACTCAGTACTTCACACCTGCTCACTGCCCCAGACAAATCTGTGGGAATGTTCGGTGTGAATGTATTTTGTGTATAAGCATCTGTATCAGAAGACTTAACCCTAAGGCACCCCACAATGACTGCCTTAGTATTGACAATGCTGATGTATACAGAGGACAGTTTCTAAAACCTGAATGTGCATACATCACCTAGGGGAATATTGTTAAATACAGAATCTGATTCAGTTTCAGATGGGGCCTGAGGTTCTACATTTAAAACAAGTCCCCAGGTGATGCTCTACTGCTTGTCTTAGAGCCATACTTTGAGTAGCAAGAGCACAGAGACTCACCTCTTTACATGGAATTCTCCAACAGCTGCGTGGAGAAGGTGTGAATACCTTGTGCAGACAAGAAAGAGAGGTTGAGAGGATTTATCTGATGCTGTCATGCAGCCGTAGGTCTTCTGATGAAGATTTTTTCCTTCTGTTCTTCAATTGCATTCCTCTTAGGAAATAATCGTCCTCTTTATTTCTTGAATTACTATTTTTGTGTATTTGGAATTCATGTAGTAGCAACTCCTGTCCTTAGGCATTCTGTACCATCTTTGTAAGTTATTTTCAAAATGATAGTATTCAAGTAAACCTTAACACAAGTTAGCACTAAGCTTTAACTTAGTGAAACCTAGTTTGGGCTTATTTTTATCCAGTCCTTCAGATATGACAGTCCCACTGTGTTCTGTACATCTGTAAATCTGGAGGGAAGATTCTGGGGCAAAATACATTTCAAACTGAAATCAGTCAAAGCGAGAAATAAAGTGGGAGAAACCCATTTATTTCTTTCAAGCAGTCGTTCACTTCTGCTCTCCCGTGTCTCTCGTGACCTGGTGCAGAAGAAGAAGCAGCCCCCACCCAATCTCTCCTGTCCAGGTAAGTCCTCCTCACCCCTGTAATTACCTATTGATATGGATGGAGATGGCTACTCCTCTCCACCCCCTTGAAACACTCACTGTATGGAGATACACTAAAGCCAGGCAAGAGATTCTGGAAATACTGTAATTTTGCCCACAACATCTGACTGAAATTACAACTTTGTGTTGACCGACTTGCAGAACATGGCTTGTTCTGCAAACATAAGGCCAGGGAACTGACATGTTTATAGGACCTCCTGCCAAAGACAAGTTTGGGGTCTTACATCAGTTTTGTGAAAGAAATTCTGCCATAAGTTTTTAACCTGGGCTACCATTAAGAAATAACTATGAGATTTTAAATACTCTCGTTGGGCACCACCCCCGGAGAGTCTGACCAGTTGTTTTGGTGTAGAATCTAAGCATTAGTAAGATTAGTAAATTAGCATAAGCATAGCCATCTTAGAAACCTAGAAACCATTTTCTGAGAGTGTGACTCAGAGGAAAAAGAAAAAAAAAAAAAAACCCTGGGCCTGGGTAAGGCCTTGAAAAACAAGTTAATCATGAGCACTGGCTGGTGGGCAGCTGTGACCCTTGGTCAGCTAACCTTGGTCAGTTAATCTTACATACCAAGCTTATCGTGCAGAACCTCCCTAACCATTGAGGAGTAGTCTTACCCTGCCCTTGCTTAACCCCAGGATATATGTCTTGCAAGAATAATGTATAGTTATAGAAAATTGCTATATAAACCCTTGGCTCTGAGTGATCGGGGTCCTTGTTGAGACCCGCTGCATCGGGCTGACTTGGACCCCAGCTAGCTGGCTGAATAAAGACTTTGCTTGAATTTACATCTCTATGTCTGTGTAGTTTGTTCTCTGGAGAAGCCTCGGAAGCCTGGACCCTAACATTTGGGGGCTCGTCCGGGATTCGAGCGGCTTCCCTGAGAACAAAGGACAGCTGGAGGCAAGGTCTAATTGTCCGGACGGGGCAGTGTAATTCGAGGGTCGCCCCCTCGTGTCTGCATAAATCCATTATAAAGCGGGAGTCGCCATCCCGTGTATGGTCTCGGGTTAGTGGTCCCGAGTGAGGAAGTCCGGGCTGGTAGTCCCGGCCCCCAGGTTAGCGACCCTGGGTAAAAGTCCAGGTAACCAATCCTGGCCCTAGGGTCCGAGTGACTCGGCCTTAGGAAGGCAAATCCGATCGGCAGAAAACTGGCGCCCGAGGAGGAAAAGATCGAGCTCGTCACCCTGCGGCAGTCCGAGTGGATGCCCTTCGGGAGAATTACGAGAGTTTTTGAGGACCCTGAAAGTGGTGAGTGTGGTGCGCACCAGAGTGAGAGAAGGACTGGTCCGAACGAGTGCGATCAGATGTGGTGTGTGTGTTTGGTGTTATCATTGATTGTTTTACTGTGTTTTGGTTTTGGTTTATATTTCTTTTTGCACTTCTCATTTTAAGTTTCCTTGTTCTAAGGTTCTCCTGCTCTCTCCGTTCCTCCTTTCTGTCACTACATCATTCCCTGCAGGCACGGGTCGGGCAATTAAGAGCCATTAGGGCGCCCGCCGCTAGAAGACTCCCGTGACAGGATAAGGGGGTCACAGCCACGAATCCCAGATAAATTCGCGTGTTCCTCCTTTCTGTCACTACATCATTCCCTGCAGGCACGGGTCGGGCAATTAAGAGCCATTAGGGCGCCCGCCGCTAGAAGACTCCCGTGACAGGATAAGGGGGTCACAGCCACGAATCCCAGATAAATTCGCATCCCCCGCGGAAGAAAAACTGTGCAACGACAGGCACTCATTCACAAGCACATACAACAGTCATTTTGTTTGAAGTGGCATCTTCATCCTTCGCCTTTGTCTCCCTCATATTCTTTTTCCTTCTTCTTTCTCACCATGGGTCAGACTCAGGCTACTCCTAAGAGTCTGATCCTCTCCCATTTCCCCAAGGTCAAGGAACAGGCCTTAAGTATGAGCCTTGGCATCAAGAAGGGTAAGCTCGACACCTTTTGCTCAGTCGAGTGGCCTTCCTTCGGAGTAGGCTGGCCGGCCCAGGGGTCTCTTTCTTTGGACCTTATTGGCAAGATCAAAGCCATTATCTCCCAGCCAGGTCCTGAGGGCCACCCTGACCAACTTCCCTATATTCTTGTCTGGGAAAATTTGGCCGAGAATCCCTCTTCCTGGTTGGAGCCCTTTTTGGTGGAGAAACCTCATACTGATCCACAAAAGACCTCCGTCCTAGTGGCCCAGGAAAAATCAAAGCCCTCTGATCGCAGGGCCAGAAATCCTGTGTGCCCGAGTGCGCTGCCTGTCCTCCCCTACAGTTCTCCTCTCTACCCCCTTCTGCCGATTGAGCAGCCACCCCCGTATGCAGAGGAGAGAGGTGAAGCTGCCGGGGGGATAGAAAATGCGACTAGGGAACCCAGCGGGAACCAGGCGGCTGCAGCTTCCCCAGATTCTTCAGCAGAGGGAGGCGGGAGGCCGGAAAGAGCTTCCTCACACTCCCCCGCCCTGGCCCCACGCTGGGCGCCAGGTAGAACTGGAGGAATGCAGCTAAGGTCTCGAGGGGCCAGGGAACAAGAAGGGGAGGCTCCCTCCTCCACCTCAGAAGGAGCAGTGCCGGTTCTGCCTGTGTGTGCCATCGGTACAGGCATCGCTCAGCAATATCAATATTGGCCCTTTTCATCTAGTGACCTTTATAATTGGAGGACTCAGAATCCTCCCTTCTCAGAGGACCCCAAGTGTCTTATAGGTTTAGTGGAGTCCATTATGTTTACCCATCGTCCCACATGGGATGACTGCCAGCAATTACTCCGCACTCTCTTCACAATGGAAGAACGAGAGCGTATCCTCAATGAAGCCAGGAAAAATATCCTCGGAGAAAATGGAAGACCCACTACCCTCCAGCCCATCATTGACGAGGCGTTCCCACTTACGCGCCCAGATTGGGACTTCGGAACTGCAGAAGGTAGGGAGCGTCTCCGGGTCTACCGCCAGACTCTGATGACCGGTCTCCGGGCGGCCACCAGACGGCCCACTAACTTGGCTAAGGTAAAAACTATTGTTCGGGGGAAATGGAAAGCCCAGCCGCGTATCTGGAAAGGCTGTTTGATGCTTACCGGCAGTACACCCCCATAAACCCGGAAGCAGAGGAACATAGGTCAGCTGTAGTCCTCTCATTCATCAACCAGGCAGCCCCCGATATCCGGAGAAAACTCCACAAGCGGGAGGACCTAGGGGAGATCTCTATTAGAGAGCTGCTGCAGCAGGCAGAGAAGGTCTTCAATGCTAGAGAAACTCCGGAAGATAGAGAAGAAAGGCTGAGGAAAGAGAAATGGGTAATGCAGGAGAAAAATAGGAAGGAAGACAGAGAATTTCAGAAAAGGGAGAACAAGAAGCAGAGGGAGGAGATGGCCAGGATATTCCTGGCCAGGGTGAAGGAGGGCCCTAGGCCACCTCAAGGAACAGGACCCCGTCAATCCCGACTAGGACAAGATCAGTGCGCCCTGTGTAAGAAATATGGACATTGGAAGAGGGAGTGCCCCCAACGGAGGGAACAAGGGAGAGGGAACCCTGTTAAGACCCTGCACCTAGGAGAGGAGGATTGACGGGGACGGGGCTTGGCACCCCTCCCCGAGTCCTGGGTAACCCTGTGCGTGGAGGGGACTCCCATTGGGTTTATGGTAGATACTGGGGCACAGTATTCAGTTCTCAACCAGGCCCACGGCCCCCTAAACCCAGGACGCACAAGTATAGTCCAGGGAGTGACAGGGTCCAGGAAATGTGCCTGGACTACTAACAGAAAAGTGGACCTAGGAAGGCATCAGGTCTCTCACTCATTCCTGGTCATACCCGAAAGCCCCGCACCGTTGCTGGGCAGAGACTTATTAACCAAGGTCGGGGCTCACATTCATTTTGAACCCAAAGGGATAAAAATCATGGACAAAGAAGGGCAGCCCCTACAACCGGCGCATGTGTTAACTCTTTCCCTGGCCGATGAACATCGTCTGTTCCAGACGGATCAAGAAAAGGGGGGCCGGGGAGAGATAGACTCTTGGGTACAGAAGTTCCCTTCTGCATGGGCTGAGACCGGAGGAATTGGTCTCGCTAAACACCTATCCCCAGTCGTTGTTCAACTCAAAGCCGCAGCTCTACCCATCCGGGTCCGGCAATATCCAATGCCAGAAGAGGCTAGGAAAGGGATAGCACCCCATATCCATAGGCTGTTAGAGACAGGAATCCTTAAGACCTGCCAATCTGCATGGAATACGCCTCTGCTTCCAGTGAGGAAGCCTGGCAGTAAAGATTATAGGCCAGTGCAAGACTTGCGGAAAGTCAATGAGAGGGTAGAAGACATCCATCCTACAGTGCCCAACCCTTACACCCTACTCAGCCACCTGCCACTCACGTATGTGTGGTATACTACTCTGGACCTGAAAGATGCCTTCTTTAGTATTCCACTCTCTGAAGTTAGTCAGCCTTTGTTTGCCTTTGAGTGGCAAGAGCCAGGGGGAGGAAGAAAAGGGCAGCTTACCTGGACTAGACTGCCTCAGGGCTTCAAGAACTCTCCCACCTTATTCAATGAAGCCCTAAGCCAGGACTTGGAGCCCTTTCGTAGGAGCCACCCCCACGTGACGTTGTTGCAGTATGTAGATGACCTGTTGCTGGCCACAGAAACCCGTGAAGAGTGCGAAGAAGCCACGGGGAATTTGCTGGCTGAACTAGGTGAACTGGCATATCGAGCCAGCGCCAAGAAAGCCCACATCTGTCAGAGGTCAGTAGTCTACTTGGGGTACACAATATCTAATGGGGCCAGGTGGCTAACACAGGCCATGAAGCAAACTGTCCTGGCTATCCCCATCCCTTCCTCACCCCGGGGAGTGAGAGAATTTCTTGGCTCAGCCGGGTTTTGCAGGCTCTGAATTCCAGGGTACGCAGAAATAGCCCGACCACTATATGAAGCAACCAAAGAAGGGCCGGGCTGGCAATGGACGCAGGAACAACAAGAGGCGTTTGACAGACTAAAAGAAGCTCTCCTCCGGGCCCCCGGCCTATCTCTGCCAGACCCAGAAAAACCCTTTATCCTGTTTGTAGATGAAAAGAAGGGAGTGGCTAAAGGAGTTCTGGCTCAGCAGCTGGGCCCGTGGAAGAGACCTGTGGCTTATTTGTCCAAGCGGCTAGACCCAGTGGCCTCCGGGTGGCCACCTTGTCTGCGTATCCTAGCAGCCATCGCTCTACTGGTAAAAGAGGCAGACAAGCTGACTTTTAGCCAAAATCTGAGAATAACAGCCCCACATACCATGGAGGGGATCCTCAAGCATCCTCTGGGAAAATGGATGACGAATGCAAGACTCACCCACTATCAAGGGCTCCTACTAGATTCTCCCCGAATTGCCTTCTCTGACCCGGTAACCCTAAATCCTGCCACCCTTCTGCCGGACCCAGATCTGACGACCCCCATCCATGACTGTAGAGATATCCTTTCCGAAATTATCCAGGTGCGAGCAGACCTGAAAGACACACCGTTACTGAACTGTGAGCTAAATTGGTATACGGATGGGAGCAGCTTTGTGCAGGAGGGGGTCAGGAGAGCAGGGGCAGCAGTAGTAACCCATGATGGGGAAGTTGTCTGGAGCACAGCTCTGCCCCCTGGCACCTCAGCACAGAAGGCGGAACTTATTGCTCTCACTGAGGCCCTGGAAAGAGCAGAAGGAAAGCGGGCCAACGTTTACACAGATAGCAGATATGCCTTTGGCACTGTCCATGTCCATGGTGCCATCTACCGAGAAAGAGGATTCCGTTCCACGGAAGGGAAGGGACTGAGGAATCTGCAAGAAGTCCAAAGACTATTAGCTGCTGTTGAAAAACCTAAAGCAGTAGCAGTTATACATGTACCGGGCCATCAATCAAAGAAGACACCCGAGGCCATCGGCAACAGCCATGCAGATGCAGAAGCTAAGAGGACAGCCCTCTCGGACTCTCTTGTGCTTGTGGCCCTCGAAATATCCATACCTGAACTGCCCGCACTGCCGCCCAAACCTGAGTATTCCCCTCAAGATCTTGAGTGGATTAGGAAACAAGTCCCGGGGGAAGTGTTTGGAGAGGGACATTGGGATAGGGACCAGGAGGGTAGATTGATCTTGCCAGAAGCATTAGGACAGTACCTGCTTGCTAATCTGCATAAGTCCACCCATCTAGGTGGAAAAAAACTGCTCAGCCTTTTCCAGTCTGCTCAGTTGGTGTTTCCCCACCAGAATGAGGTGACTCGCCAGATCATGAAAGAATGCAGTAGCTGTGCAATGCTAAGACCAGCCCCAAGAGGGCTGCACCCAGCAGGTACCCGGGAAAGGGGGAGGGCTCCAGGGAGGAATTGGGAAATAGACTTCACCGAAATAAAACCAGGGAAGTATGGATACAGGTATTTGCTAGTTATGGTAGATACTTTCTCTGGGTGGGTGGAGGCCTTTCCAACCAAGCATGAGACTAGCCAGGTAGTAGCAAAAAGATTAATTGAAGAAATCATCCCCAGATATGGGGTCCCTGAAGCAATAGGTTCCAATAACGGCCCGGCTTTCGTTAGCAAAGTCCTGCAAGGACTAGCCCTAGCTTTGGGAGTAGATTGGAAGTTACATTGTGCTTATAACCCACAAAGCTCTGGGCAGGTAGAAAGAATGAATCGGACCCTGAAGGAGACCCTTTCTAAATTGGTATTGGAGACTGGTGGGGACTGGGTGACTCTCCTTCCCTTAGCCATCTTCCGCGCTCGGAACTCCCCCTATGTACATGGTTTAACTCCATTTAAGATAATGTATGGGGCCCCTCCACCTATAACTCGACGAGTGCAGCTTCCCGATGCAGAGGACCCAGCCCCTGACTATCTGAATGTGTTGCAAGTTCTTGCTAAAGTGCAGCAAGAAATCTGGCCCCTGATCAGAGCATATTATGAGGGTGGGAAAATTCCAAGCCCGGAACATGGCATAGTCCCAGGGGATATAGTATGGGTCAAAAGACATCAAGTGAAGACTCTCAAGCCCAGGTGGAAAGGACCTTATGTTGTATTGTTTACCACCCCCACTGCTCTCAAGGTTGATGGTATCGCTCCCTGGGTACACCACACCCACGTTCGGAAAGTCCTGCCTCATAAAGACCCAGGGGCCCGTAAGGAAAAGTGGAAGGTGCAGCAGCATCCTGCCAATCCCCTAAAACTACACTTAAGCCGAAGATGATAGAGATCCTGCTAATAAGCTCCTTAGTATGGATCTTCACGGGAGCCACATCTGTGGGGATCAGAGGCACCAACCCCCATCAACCAAGGAACCTGACCTGGATGCTGATTGATAGTGACAATGGGGAAATCATCAACTCCACACAACACAGTGCGCCAATCGGAACCTGGTGGCCTGACCTGTATTTCTGCTTTCGACAGATCAACCCCGTTTACCGATCCATCCCTCCAAATTTGGCTCGCTCCCATGGGTTTTATGCTTGCCCAGGAACAGGTAAAGGAAGGCACTGTGGGGGGGGGCATGACTTCTTTTGTGCCAGCTGGGACTGTGTAACCTCGAACGATGGGGATTGGAGATGGACAGTTACAAAAATCGATTCTGTCAAATTTACTTATGTCAACAAGGGCATCCCTCATCACCAGCCTATGACCCTTTACAAAACCAAGGCTTGTGACAAAACGGACCAGGATTGGGTAAGAGTTCAATTCACCGAGACGGGCAAAAACACTGAGGTATTGCGCTGGATAAATGGACTAGCATGGGGAATAGTGTATTATAAATATGGGGGGCATGCTGGCTCGACCCTCATCATTAAATTAACCGTGTCAACTCCCACCGCTGCCGTAGGTCCCAACTCGGTTATAAATCCCCAGAAACCTTCAATCCAGGACAAGGGCCTGAGCAAAAAGGATGAGAAAATGCCGACCAGAACGCTTGCTCCAGAGCCCACGAGAGGACCGAGTCCATCGACCTCTGGGTTATGGGCCCAGCACACCCCCTCCTGGTTAGATAATCCCATGTGGGAAATGGTGCAGGCAGTTGTAGAGACTCTTAACCACACCACTTCCTCCCTCACCGATCCCTGTTGGCTATGCTACCCAGGTTCACCCCCCTTCTATGAGGCAATCGGGATAAATGGCTCCTACACTATCAACAACTCCCATCCCACTTACTGGGACGGGAGACCGTGGGGACTTACAATCGCTCAAGTCTCAGTCATTGGTACGTGTGTAGGCACAGTCCCGACGACCCAGAGCCAGTTATGCTCCTCCTATAATAACACTACGTGGGAGCAGGGAAAGTGGATTATACCCTCCTCGGGCTGGTGGCTCTCCTCAAAGACAGGCCTCACTCCAGCCCTATCCAACTCTGTGTTCAATGCTAACAGTGAGTTTTGTGTGCTGGTGGCCCTTCTACCTCGCCTAATGTATCATTCTCATGAATCTCTCCTTTCTTATTGGGAAGAAAGGCTGAGCCCCCACCGGAGCAAGGGGGAGGTTGTTACCGCCCTGACCATTGGGACCCTCTTCACCCTAGGGATGGCAGGGGCAAGCACGGGGGTTGCAGCCCTTGTAACTCGAGAAAAGGGGCTCACAGCCCTGAGGCTGGCAATCGACAGAGACCTAGAACAACTCCGACAGACAATATCAGACCTAGAGCAATCCCTCACCTCCTTGTCCGAGGTGGTCCTACAGAACCGAAGAGGCCTGGACCTCTTGTTCTTAAAGGAAGGTGGGTTATGTGCAGCCTTAAGAGAAGAGTGCTGTTTCTATGTAGACAAAACAGGTGCAGTCAGAGATTCCTTGGCCAAACTGAAAAAAGATTTAGAGAAGAGGCGTAAAGAATATGAAAGTAGCGAAGGCTGGTTTGAGTCTTGGTTCAAATACAAGCCTTGGTTTGCTACCCTTCTCTCGGCCGTTGTGGGGCCACTCGTCATCCTGCTGTTGCTGTTTACGATTGGCCCGTGCATAATTAACAGGCTTGTTAAGTTTGTGCAGGAAAGAATTGACACTGTCCAACTCTTAGTCCTTCGTCAAAGGTATCAGGACCCAGATGCTGCTGTGGAAGATTCCACAGTCTAATCAAGAAAAGGGGAGAAATGTAAAGGAGTGCAGAGAGCATTAAGAGTCAGGAAAAAGAACTAATAAAACTTAGCTAAACCTTAACAGCAGACCATTCCGGAATAGTAAGAGATTCAATGTCTAAACTTAGAGAGAGACCAGATCAAAGGAAGAGAGAGCGAGAGGCCAGCCAAGGGCTATTTGAATCCTAGTTTACTAAATCCCCATGGTTTACAACCCTGATATCCACCCTGGCAGGGCCCTTGCTTATTTTTATACTGCTTCTCACTTTAGGTCCCTGTATCTTAAACCGGCTAATAGCCTTTGTTAGGGAAAGAGTGAGTGCTGTTCAGGTGCTAATGCTGAGACCGCAGTATCATTCACTCACACAGCAGGAAGAAACAAACATTCCATGATTGGAATGGTCAAAGGAAAGTGGGGAAATGTAGAATCTAAGCATTAGTAAGATTAGTAAATTAGCATAAGCATAGCCATCTTAGAAACCTAGAAACCATTTTCTGAGAGTGTGACTCAGAGGAAAAAAAAAAAAAAAAAAAAAAAAAAACCTGGGCCTGGGTAAGGCCTTGAAAAACAAGTTAATCATGAGCACCGGGTGGTGGGCAGCTGGGACCCTTGGTCAGCTAACCTTGGTCAGTTAATCTTACATACCAAGCTTATCGTGCAGAACCTCCCTAACCATTGAGGAGTAGTCTTACCCTGCCCTTGCTTAACCCCAGGATATATGTCTTGCAAGAATAATGTATAGTTATAGAAAATTGCTATGAGTTAAGTGCTTTGAAATTGCTATATAAACCCTTGGCTCTGAGTGCTCGGGGTCCTTGTTGAGACCCGCTGCATCGGGCTGACTTGGACCCCAGCTAGCTGGCTGAATAAAGACTTTGCTTGAATTTACATCTCTATGTCTGTGTAGTTTGTTCTCTGGAGACGCCTCGGAAGCCTGGACCCTAACATTGGGTTGGGCTTGGCCTTACATGTTAGGTACACTAGTTGTTTCTAAAATGAAATGTGGGCTGAGAACTACTGTCTTAAAAGAACTGATTCTTAAGCACCCATGTACTCTGCACAATTAAATCATAATTTCTGAGTAGAGTCCAAACATGGGTATTTTTGAAAAGTTCCTACATGATTTTAACGTGCTGTATGTTTGAAAATCACTGCTCCAACATTTTCCTAACAAGTTCATTATCTTTGAGGTGTGTGGCTTGTATTAGTGTTTTGGTGAAAAAAGGAGCTGTTGTCTTTCTCCCTATAAGATTGATGAGAATTACCACAGAGGGTCGGGGCTTAGCTTTGGTTAAATAATAGCTCTGAAAACTGAAGCAACAAGAAAAGGGTACCAGTAAGATAAAGCCAGTTTGTACATGTTTAAATCAGTGGTTTCTAAACAAGAATGAGACAGTTATTTGTCAAATAACTCTCAGCTAATCCTAATTGTACTAATCTTAATGCATGTTTGTGTTATGCATCTTTCCCATCATAAGTAATAAGAATTCTAGGATGTAAAGGTAAGGAAAGTTTGAGACCCTGGATTAGGTAAATTGTTAAAAATTACTATCTGATGAATTCTACCTTCCATGTTTTCCCCTGTGGTGATCTTTTCTGTGTGCAAGGTCATGCTGCTCTGTCATGAAGCTATTTTAGCCTCATAGATCTTGGTTTCTTATCAGGTTCGATGCCCCCTTGATATAAAACAGCAGTTACAAAGAATTCATAATTTACTGTTCCTGGATTAAAATGGAGTATGACTAAAATTCATTACTCAGTGTAGGTGGTGTTACAGAAAAACTGAGGCTATTTTCTACAGTACAATTAAATATTTTCAAATTCTAAATACAAAGCAGGGGTAAAAGCCTGTCTACCACTTCCTTCCAGGGAGGCATTGAGCTTTAAGTTTTTCTCTTCATAATTTATTTAGGGAGAACTTCAGTTCCTGCCCAAGTTGAAGACAAAAATCAAAATTTAGAGGTGAGGATTTTGATAGTTGTTTAGTTTATAATATTCTAGAGAGATTTGACATCATGCAAAATAATTATTTAAACTAACAACTATTTATTTTCACGAATCATATACTCATGAGTTAGCCAGTTGATTATTGGTAAGCAAGCAGTAAATAGCTCCATCTCATTCAATTTCTTTCCCTTTACCAAGACTCTCCATTTGGAAGAAATCTTGATTTTCATGTGCCCTCAAAGAACAAAGAAAGGGAATGGGCAAAGGAATTCTTCCAGTGACTTATTGCTGTTGTTATTACCACATAAATGCAGATTTCATGATGACAGTGCCTCATAACTCATGGGTGCTAACCAAAAAAAAAAAATTAAAGAACTATTAAAAAATGTGATGGGCCTTGTGGTGAACCATGAGATGCTAAGGTCCCTGATAAGTTTGTGCCAGAGTGACAGGTGTTTTTCTCGAATTCTTGCCAACCTCTCCGACTTTGTCTTGTAGAACTTCCTTCTCTACTCTGTGGTTAAATTAAACTTAAATTTCTTTTTGTTTTTGCAATGAGGTTATACCCTTCCTGGCCTCTGGATTTTTGCACATGTTGGTTCCCTTTGCCTAGATCAGAGATTCTCAGATTGTTTGTTCTCAGGATCCCTCAACACACTCAAAGATTATTGAGCACCCAAAGACCTTTCATTGACATAGGTTATATTATTATATCTAACACATTAGAATGAAGCTGAAGAAATTTTAAATTATTATTAATTTTCTAATATAACATAAATCCATTACATTATTACAGAAACATTTTTTGAAAAGTAAACTATATCTTTCAAAACACACAACGAAAGGGGTAGCATTGTTTTTTGTTTTTTCAAATCTCATTCATATCTGTCTTAATAGAAGACAGGTGGGTTTGTATATATGCTTCATTCAATCTTTTGCAATATATTGCTTTGGTTTAAGTATATGAGCAAAATCCAGCCTCAAATATATGGCTGGAAAAGGGAGATGTAGTGTAGTAGCCTTTTTGGAAAATTGTGAATATTATTCTTTGTTACTACACCAGCATTCAACAACAGGTACCTTCCAGCTTAGTTGTGCTGTGGCTTCAGATCTAGTTCATAATAAAAATTGTTAAGGTACACAACCATAGATTTACTCCTATTTCCTGGAGAGAACACAGAATGCCCTGTCTCTATGAACCTTCCCCTAAATCAGCTACCACAAGCCAAAATCCTCTTTGAATCCCCTCTAAAACCCTCTTATTGAGATCTCCTAATGGTGCTCCATGGTGTGTGTTCGCACTTGTTGCAGTTAAGTCGGTCAATAATGCTAACTGTTTGAAGACAGTGGTATTCCTGGTGGTCTTTGACTGGAAAGAATCAACAATGATTTTTACAGCGCCGGGGATAAAACAATTTACTAACTCATTTCCAAGTTGATACATAATATTATATTGGTTTCAAGTATACAACGTAGTGATTTGATAGTTACATACATTATTAAATCAGAAGACTGATACCCAGTAATCAATGATGAAAAATGTTGTTGACTTATGATGTTTGCCTCTGTACTTCGTGAATCCGTCTCCTGGAGTCAGAAGGCAGACCTCAGCTCCTTACTTACTACTTATGTGACAAGTGCAGATTCTTTATGCTCTCTGTGCTTCAACTTCCTCATCTGCAAAAAGGGGGTAATGATACTTCCCACCTCATACCGTTGTTATGAGGGCCAAGAGAGTTAATCTTTGGGTTCCCTTTGAATAGTGTCTGTGGGCACATTATGTATGTGTATTTATTAAATAAGTAAGTAGTTTCTTCACTTTACAAACTTGGACTTTGCATATCCCCTTAGACTTTAGCCTAACTGCCCAGGTTTAATCAGAGAGAAGCAATGCAAATGTAAGCTGATGACACTTTATCTACAATTCTCCTTTAAGATTGTCTTGGCTTCTTGTCGCAATGAAATAGTGATGTGATGCATAGAAAGATTCCTACTAATACAATTGGAGATTGTGAAGTTCTTTAAATGACAAAGAAAGAAAGAGGTATGATTACATAAAGTAGGAGATAAGAAAACATGCTCCCAGGGAGTCCTAAAAGCGTATTTAACCCATGGGAAAATCTGAATTTTAGTATTTGTGGGTAAAATTGCAGTATTTCTGGAATCTTTGCCAGGCCTTAGTGCATCTCCATATTGATAGGTGTTTCCAAGGGGTGGAGAGAAGTAGTCCATCTCCATAACAGTAGGTAATTACAAGGGTGAGCAGGGCATATCTGGGCCAGAGAGGTTGGGTGGGGGCTCTGCAGCTGGGTCACAAGAGACATGGGTGTGCAGAAGTGGGCAACTGCTTGTAAGAAAATAAATTGATTTCTCCCACTTTATTTCTCCCTTTGACTGATTTTGGTTTCAAAGGTATTTTGTTCTGGGAATTTGCCCCATTACAGTATTGCAATGAGCTATGCCCTTCTATGTTAATAGTATCCTAAACTTTACCTGGATTGATACAAAGGATATATAAATCTAATGTGCATATAGGATATGCAATTGAAATTTATTATCTATAGGTACTAGTTTTTATTAGTATAACATTAGACAATTATTGCAAATACTTATTAAATACAGTAAAAATACAGGAATATACAGAAATGATTCACATGAACTTCTGTGGTAAAACCCATCTTTACAGCTATGTCAATGAAATATGTTAATACACAAAGAAACCGTTATGTACATAAAGGTTCACCTGCAATATTATTTTATAAAATCATCTACAATATTATTTTAAATATTTCATAAAGCTAATATACTGGATTTTCTCAATACTATAAAGATTCAGACACACATCTAACAAGCATAGTATTTTTAAAGATTTGAAACTGAATTTTATCCTAACTTATAAATTTAATAAATCAGATTATTTAATACTAAAAATACTGTCTATAAATTGATCAGTCTCTGTCCTTTATACCTTTCAAACTGAAATTGCAACTCTAATAACAATATAAAAACATTAAATAAAACTACATGTCTAATAAATCCACATGGCATAGTGGATAATAGTACGAACTCTGGAACTTAACTCCCTTAGGCTTAAATCCCAGATTTGCCAGTTACTACCTGTGCAACCTTGAGTAAATTACTTCTCTGTGCCTCAATTTCCTCATATGCGAAAAGCACAATAATGGTATTACTAAGGGGTGGTTATGAGTATTGAATGAGTTACATTTCTAAAGACTCAAGAGTACCTGTTACACAGATAAAACTTCATTAAATAAATATATAATATTTTTCCAAAATATCTAATTATTTTAAGCATTTAAAACCTAAAATAACATTTGATGACTGCAGAACTACTTTGTAAACTGAACCAAATAATAATATGGATTTGATTTAAATATTATTTCTAGCCCTGTTTTTACAACTTTCTAGTAGTTTCAAACTTCCCTACTACATAGGAGAGATATATTGTCTCATCCAAGGGAAGGTTACTTCTTGAATTAGGCTGACTATGATACAAATAAAGTTTTGAGTTACCTGCCAAGATTTGAGAGACAGAACTTAGTATCTGTTTTGGGTTTGGACTTTACAAAATTACGTTTTTCTAAAATGTAATGTCAATAAACTGATCTTGTTCTTAAGGGTGGGGTTCTTCTTACTTCATCAATAGAGAGCTGAACACATAATTGCAGCTGAGATTTAATTTAGCGATCCAGTAAATTTAGTTCTAACTCATTTTTCAACTTTGATTTCCTTTTAAATCATGTCTCCAAATTTTAATTGAGTAGAAAAGATTGGATTTTTCATCCCCTACATAGACTTTAATTTATTCATTATTTGGATTAAATAAATCTCTTTGTTGCCTAATGGAATTGTTCATTCTTTTCCATCTTTTTCATTTTTGTCTTTTTACATTGTGTAAAATTCTATCATTATTATACCGACAGCTTCTCCAATTCCTCGGCTCCCCCTTTTTATTTATACCTAGCCCAACCAAAAAGGAAACTATACTACTGTAATGTCTGACCGTTGGCAATCTTGGATTATTGGACCTCCCTTAGCAAAACTTTATAACTCTCGTACTGTCCTGTTCATCTGGAATACCTTGGGCAGTATGAGTCCCTCTCCTGCAACATTTTACTGAATTCTGAAAGAAGTAGCTAACACACTCTGTCATCCTGATATTTCCTACCCAGCAGCCTGAAATTCCTATCTTTATAGTTACATCATCTGGGACCCAAAGCACAACAGATGGTTACTTATTAACTTTTCTATTGAGAGTAGCAAGAATTGAAAATTTCTCAGCCCCTAATATAAGAAAACTTCACTGTTTCTCATTCAAATCACTACTTAGTTATTTCCACATTATTGTAAGTGTTTGGCACTTGTGACACCCATTTTCAAGGACAAATTTCTTTATTAAGACTCTAGTTGCAAGTAACAGAGGATTCCTCTGGCTAACATCATTTTAGAAGAGGAGCCTGGGGTTATTGGAGAAACACTGTGGTCACCCATAGAATCAAAGGAACAGTGGGACAATTTAGCCTTGGGATGGTGGAGGAAAAGCTTCGACTTGGTAGCTCTGCACTCTGTTGCTCAGACATTTTGGTGACATAGCTTGAAAGCGTTTTTCATGAATTATGTAAGCCCAGCTCTACTTCCAAAATGCCCTTTAGAGTTCTAACAATTGGTTAATTCCACCTGGTCTGAAAACTCCCTTCATTTTACAGATGAGAAAACTGGTCCAGAGAGGTTAAATAATTTGATTATAGTAAATATAATAGAGTTCCTCTGGCACTTAAGTAAATCCCTTTGAATGGTTCTACAAGTAAATTAACTTCTACAACATTCCAAGAATAAATGTAATTAAAGTGACATTTTACTAGGATGCATTGTGTTAATTCTGTTGTTTTGTTACCAAGTATGACACCATGATCTTTATATTTGTGTCATTCTTTATACTTTCCTTACCCCTTCTCCTTTATCTACAACAATACCAAGATTATGTATGTGTTAGTTGCCTTTAGTCAATCAGTAACATCAAGAACACATTTGAGACAGACTGCCTAGATGTCACAATATGGAAAAACATGATTTTCCCAAAGATATCCCAGTTCTTTTTGGCTAGTGGCTTGTTAAAATTAGATTACTTTGAAAAGATTAGCTCTCTGGAATTTCATTCATTTATACAAAGAAGATTTATTGACCACATTCTGTGTATGAAGCACATAACAATTTTGGATGCATTAGTGAACAAAACAAAAACAAATATAAAGTATATGTGGTTTCATAGAGTTTACATTCTTGGAAAACAAATAATAAATACAATATAAGTAAATTTTACAGTCTTAGCTGATATTAAGCATTATGAGAAATAAAGCAAGATAAGGGAGTCAGAAATTGGAAAGAAGGGTTAAATTTTACATGTAGTGGTTAGGAAAATCCATGTTGAGAAAATGACATTTGAAGGAAGACTCAAAAGGAGTGAGGGATTCCTTCATGTGTGGATCTGGAGGAAGAGCATTGGTTAACATTTGGTTTATTTTGGATATTTAAATCTAACTATTTTGAAGTATGATTTACATATAGTAAAATGTAACCATTGTAATTGTAGAGCTTGATGGTTTTTGACAAATATGTATTCCATGTTGCCATCCTCACAACCAAAATACAGAACATTTCTATCACCTCCAAAAGTTTATGTTCTATCCCAGTCAACCTTTACCTTACCTTTCACCACTAGTTCCAGGTAACCACTGATCTCTCTCTTATACCTATAATTTAGATTTGTCTTCCTAGAGTTTGATGAAAATGAAATTACATAAAATGTACTTCTTTATGTTAGCTTTCTGTTGCTTAGTATAAATTTTTTTGTGTTTCATCTTTGTTGTGTATCTCCGCTGTTCTTTCCTTTTCATCATTATGTGATATTCCATCACATAAATATACCACAGTTTGTATTTCTATCATGTGTTAATGGACATTTGGGTTGTTTCCTGTTTCTCACTATTACATATAAGGCAACTATGGATTCCATATAAGACTTTGTATGGACTTTCATTTTGGTCATTTCGATAGGACTTCTATTGTAATGAATTTATGGAAAATCATTCATAGATTTTCACTTCAATATTTAGGAGGAGATATCTTGTATCACATGTAATGTATGTTTATAGGAAACTGTCAAGCTGTTTCCAAAATGTTATCCCCATTTTATATTCCTGCTGTTAATGTATGAGATTTCCAAAAGCTTCCTATCCTTGCTAAGAAACAGTGTGAATCTGCATATATACATAGAAAGTGATGTATTATAAAGAATTAGCTCCCATTGTTATGGAGACTGAGAAGCCCAAGATCTATAGTTAGCAATCTCAAGACCCTGAGGAGTTATGTTTCAGTTTTCAAGGCAGTAAAATAACTGATGTCCCTATTCTCAGGCAACCAGGCAGGAGGAGTTCCCTTTTTCTGTAGGAAGGGTCAACTTTTTTGTTGTTTCAGGCCTTCAACTGATTAGATGAGGACATATTGAGGAAAACAATATGTTTTACTCAGTCTACCAATTCAAACGTTAGTCTTACCCCTCACAGACACATCCAGAATATTTGACCAAATGTTCGGGCACCTTGTGGCCCAGTTAAGTGGACACACAAAACTAACCAACACACTTTGGTAGAAGGGGAACTAAGCATAATGAAAAGTTCTTCTGAATTTACATTAGGGTGTGGCAAACTAAAGTAGGCAAATTTCAATCAATACAAAGGAGAGATGGGCTGTATAAACACTTACATATGGGCCTTCCTTGCTTATATATATTTTGAGTTACCAGAAAATTGATGTGAATAAATACCCACTTATAAATAATTCTTCACTGATGCTGTTACTACATTTTATAGAAAGGGATTTTTAACCACATTGTTTAATGTTTTCTAGATAGCTTGAATTATTCAGATGCCAGTTCATGACCACCTGAAATTGGGGGAAAGTATATTCCTCATACAGTCACTGAGTTTCTGATGTTTCCAAAGTTTTACAGGACACAAAAGAGCAGATAGTTAGAAAAAGAAAGAAGTCATATATTTCCAGTTTCCATGAAGTATCATGCTGTGGTCTCAGTCACTCACTGACAAAAGCTCTAGCTGGGGAGATATAAAAATCCTATCTCCTTATTGAACAGCTAGAGACTAAGAGTGAATCTTAGGCCGTATCAGAAGCACTCCTTGCCTTGCCTTTGCAGGGACTCCAAACGATGAGCAAGGGCCAGCTCAGTGGCGGGAAGGGTGAGATCCTCCCTGAACCCACCATGCTCATCAGAGACCTTGGCCCATGTTAACAGAATGGGAAGCAGGGTGAGCTAACGGGGTGGAAGCACAGGCAAGAAACAAGAGCTAGAGAATATGTAGGTGGTATTTGTAAATAATATCACCCACACTCTTGTTGGTAGAATAGTATGTCTTCCAGAGTAGCTTCAGATGACCAAACAAGGGATAACTGAGTATAAACGAGACTGCAAGTCCAGGCAGGATGTGGTTTCCCCCTATACGATTTCCAACTTTTGGCCCCTGCTTCACTGCTGTGAGAGGGGTCCACGCAGCACATCACATCACAGCTCTCTTTTAGCTTGACAGAGCTTCTGCTACACCAGGCAGATAAAACCTGAGAGGGATTCATGTGGCTTCAGGCTTTGAGTGGGAACTGGGTTGAATTGTGTTCCCAGCTCATGCTCTACAGATCACATTCTTAAGCCAAACAGAAAACACCCATTCCTTCAAGGTTGACATGCAACTGGATTTTACTTCTCATGCTCAGATTAGATTTTTTTCAACAAGGAGCATGTCCCTAGGGGCCAGTTATGGCTGAACTTTCACTCACTCCAAGCTGTAGGAGAAATCTCAGCAGCGTAGGAATGCTCAGTAAGACCATCAGCACTTTTATCAGAATGAAGGTCCTGCTTGACTGTTTTGTAGGATAGGTACTTGTTGCTTAGGATTCTTTTCCTTAGAGATTATAAAACTGAATGTTTTTACATGTCCTAATAAAATGCTTTCAACAAGAGGATTCTTATTCTTTAAGCCAGGTGGATTCCAGAGATATTTACCTAACCCGCACTGGCATCAGATGTTCACATTTATTCAATTTACTTCCAGCTCTAGATATTTCTAAAAGATAGGAATTTCCTCCAAGTAGATTTTCACAAGATATAGACTCTTCCCACTTAGGTATAATTTGTTGCATAGTTCTAAATTTGAATATCAAATTTTGTATCTTTATTTTCTTCCTATTTATATTTATCACCACTTTATTATATTTATAATTTTTGTGGACAAGTTGATTTGAAATGGGAAAATTTTTTTAAGGAATTTCATATTACTAAGAGTTCTACACTGTTAAAATAGAAATTAAGTTCTTTAGTTCATTCAGTATACTATTCAAAACAATGCTATGTTCAGTATTTATTTGATGTTCTTATAGTGGAAGGTTTGGACCATCATGTCAGCATCCATTATGCTGTCCTTCTCATATTCATACATTCTTAGTGTCATGAAAGCCAGTGTCATGAAAATATAATAGACATTTTTTCACTTAAAGTGTGACTCTAGGACTAACTACTGGTGGTACTTAAGGAATTTTCACAGCATGTTTTCTTTCTGGGAATTAAGAAGTTAGTTTTGGGATCTGGACAAGTTACCAAGAATTCTGAGAATCTGAATTCTAAAAGTAGTTATATCAGTTCAGAGGTCAGGTGGTTTGGCCAGTGGAAGGTCAGTGTTGGGGCAAGTGATCATTTATCAGGCTGTCATAGAACTGCTTCTTGCTCCTGTAATCTTCAGGGTGGAGGATGGCTTCTTTCCAACCAGCTAGCCCCATTCTGCCTCCTTAGTAAACATCTGCTCAGGGGCCCATAGCCCCTGCTGGGGGCACAGAATTACTGAAGATTGGTTGCTGTTCATCTCTTTTGGCTGCTAGCAAGACTAGCTATGTTTGAAAATTCATTTCAATTTGTTATTTTTTATAACATCAAAGGGCTGTCTTTTCCTCAGCTATTAGCGATTTGTGTTTATGGCAATCATATCATTCAAGCTGGGACACTTTTGAGAGCTAAAGGGGTGCTATTAATAATTATATTGATGTTAAATAGGACTGGTTCCAGGCAAACTAGGAAAGTTTACCCATTACCCTGTAATAGTATAGAAGTTGTTTCATGCAGTTCATCTATAGTGAGAGTAACTGACAGGGAGAGAGATCTGGTCTTTCATAAGGTGAACTAGGTAATGGATTAATGTCACACACATGCAGTCTTATAAATCACAGGCGACCAGGACAACACAGGAGGGAAATACCAGATAACTGCTTATCACTTATGAAAGCTTGGTTTAAGTAAACAGGATTTGCTCAATTTTGTGTTTTTTGAAATCTGATGAGACTCAACAAAATGTTCTCTGGAAGAATACACATATACATCAAATTTTGCATGCAGTTCCAGGGGAAATCTCAATTTCCATGGAGCCATCTATGAAAACACGGATCCTAGGTTTATCAGCTCTATAAGGCATTAACTACACAATAGACTTCTGTTACTTTTTCCAAAGTTGTTACAATAAGCTTAGGAGCATATAACTTGTAGAATCTATTGAAATAGACATGATAAAAAAATGCATATTAAGTGATGTGTATGAATATAATTCATAAGTGGTCACCTCAAGTTCACTTTTGAGAATGTGCATCACTGGACATTCATGGGACACTGCATCCATGACTTTAGGACCAACTGGGGACCATAAAGGAATTCACAAGGTCAGAATTCACCACACACTGATCCCAAGATTACTCCACCAGTTTCTGACAGTGGTCACAACTTGGTAATATTCTGTAGTTATAGTTGATCTGGGATTTTATAAAGCATATAGTGCAATTTAAAAAGAAAAGCTAGCATCTACTTAGTACTTAACTATGGACCAGGCATGCATCTAAGAACTTTACATGCATATCTGAGTTGTCTCATGTTTTACTCTTGAAGCATTTTATTTTAAATTATATTTCCATTTTCCAGATGAGGAAGTTGAAATTTAGGCAAAATAACTCACTTGCACAGTATCATTATATTCCATGTTGTCTGATTATAAAACTTAGGATCTCACCCTTTATAAAATGATTCACAACTATCATGCTTCTTTGCTAATGTTACAGGATTGCAATCCTGTGTACAATCAGGAGAAAACATGACAATGTAGGGTAGGTGTGGGGTATATGGCAGAATCTCCTGCCTGGCCTTTGCCTATTTACATATCAATGGGTGTTTACCACTGAAGCTTCCCGCAGCCTCCAGCGGATCCGGAAAGGGGTGGAGAGAAAATGTCCATTCTCTTCTCCCCTCCGTTCCTGGTACATAATTGGTCTGGCATCTGCCCGTCACCAAGGACTGGCCCATGGAGTTCCACCCAGGAGGGGAGGGCAGGGAAGTGGAGAGCGTGCCAGCTGCAGAGAAATGAAGCATGGAGCGGGCTTCGCTAACAGGGGCTGGGGAGAAAGGACTTGGGGAGTGTGGTGCCTCCATCCTGAGGGACGGATGGGGCCGCGCCTGGCCGATGAATCCCAGCAAGCTGTGAGCGATAAAAATGGTTTCTCCCGACCTACCTTTCTTGCCTTGTTTCGGTTTCACCGGATTCATAGGGGAATTTGCTCCAGGAGAGGGACCACCTCTCCCCAAAACTAACAATAAGGAAAAAGAAGAATTCCAGGTGAGGATAGCATTTGTATCACATGTCATTTTAGAACTACCTCAGGAGAAATGTGATGAGGATTTTTGAGAAGTGTCTAAGGGTAGTTGTGATAAAGAGAAAGAAAATAAAGATGAAGAGTTGACAGAAATATAGGTAAGAAAGTGGTCCTCTGGCTGTGTTACTGAAAACTGGTCCTTGTCACCAGTAAAATCACAAAACACAATTACAAGATTTTCAGGGAAGGACAGTTTATTAATTTGCCAGCAAATGAGTGGCAGGCTCATGCCTTAAAGAACTACTGTCCCCTGGAAGCACAGCAGTTAGAGATTTTAAAGGGGAAATTGTGGGAGAGAGGCAGTTTATGGACATGTAAAGCAGCAAGTTGCAAGGATCCAAGTACACATTCTTGTGCCGATTCGATTGCTTTTTGTTTCACTTACCAGTTCCTCCTTGGTACTGGACTGGATGGCTTGGGTTCTACCAAATCAGCTTTCTGTTTTATCTCTGACCCTGAGACTCAGAAAATAGGGAGAACAAAGAGAAACTGCCACCTGTTAGAGGTTACAAAGTGTTGGGAACTACTTGAGCTCATTTTCAAGTGAATGTTTAAGTTAAATTTTAAATCCATAGATTTAATTCGGTTTTCCTCTGTAATAGCTGGGCCTTGGAGACCTAGATCCCAGTTGGCATCTACCTCAATCTCTTCTCATGTCTTTTCTCATTCTTCTGTCCTCTATAATGCTATATTCAGTAGCTTTCCACCCCACCCAGAACTTCTCCCTGTATATTTAAAGAAATTTCAAATTGTTTTGAGCATCCCCAAATCCTCTAACCACCTCTTTAAGAAAAATGGAATCACCATGAATACAGGGAATGAACAGGAAAATGGATCAACTATACAGCATGTACATACAATGGAAATCTATGCAGCAATAAAGATAATTGAATTGTAATTACAGTTACTAATGTGGATGATTCTTACAAACATTAGTTAAGCAAATAAAGCAAGAAGAATATATAAAGTATGGTATAATTCAGTACTACAATACTGTATCATTAGGGACACATGCGTATGTAGTAAAGTGTCGCGACCCTTCAGGGACCGAAGCAACACGCCCAAGGTCTTGATTCTTCTCTAGGCTTTATTGTCTAATCTCTCGCGGCGGTTACAGCAGTTGTCGGGAAGCTTTTCTCCCTCCCGGCGGGCTCCCTTATATTCAGTCACCCAACCAATCCGGGACAGTATCATGCGTGACCTTTAAGCGGATAGGTGTCACGCGCCACTCTAAGTGGGCAGCACGAGCTGTGCACGGGTACGGAACTCTGCTGGGCCAATCCCCAACAGGGGAGAGGGGAAAGGGTGGTGAGCAGGAAGCAGGCGCCATCTTTAGGGCATTATCCAGCTAGAGTGGGGCTCAGCCTCGGCCATAGGCCGGGCCCCCACATCTCCCCCTTTATTGTTTTATAACCAAAGGGCTGTCGGGATCATGCCTGTCTTAGGTCGTCTGGAGTCTGCGGCATTCTTACCCGTCCTCAGGCAACAGACAGCTTAGGTCTGCGCCCTGTCTTAGGTTGATATGCGCAGCTCCCAATCTTACCCGTCCTTGACTACTGATCCAGCATATTAAGCCATACTCTAGGGGAGATGCCTTCCTCTAGCGCTGCCATGGCCTGCAACAGGACCTTCCTTTCTCCCTGTTGCTGTTTTTGTATGGAACAGACTTTCCTCCCAACCAGGAGGAGGCCCACAATTACACAGCTTTAGCTATTTGAGCTACGGAGAGCATCTCTACCTTCTTGGAGCTAACATTCAAAATTTCTAACCATAGCTGAGTGGTGAGCTCGTCAAGCTCACTGGACCAATTTGTGGTTAACATCTTGCCTAACTGTCTGGACAAGTTGGCAGCTTTAGAATAATTATAAAAAGGAATACCAGTAATACACCCTCGTATACGCAGCCCACAGACAAAACCTCCCCCAAGAGGTCCAATTGTTCTTGAAGAAGGTTCAGTGGCCTGGGACAGACCATTCAGCATCTCTGCTGTAGGAATGGTGATAGTCAGCGCGGCGGTGGCTGCAGCTGCAGCTCGGCTCCGCCGTTGCCTGCTGTAGGATCCACGGCAGGAGCAGAAGCAGTGCGATCATCTTGTACCTCCGCTCCGGGGTTTTCCACTCTGCATATCAGACGTTCAGGCACCCAAACGGGGTTCTGCTGGCCCTGTGGAAAAACACAAACTGAGCCTCGGGTCCAGATTATCACTGGGTCCAGGCCTTTCCATTTTCCTTCCAACACATCCTTCCACAAAACTTTAGGCATGTGTTTTGGATTGGATTGTTGGCTGTGCCGCTCTGCTGCACTGCAGCCATTTTTGTCCAATGTTAAAAAGTTTAAAATGAATAATATGTTTAATTTGTCTCTGGGGGATCTAAAGTCTTCTCCTATTCCCCCTTTTTGTTTATATAAGGCATTCTTGAGGGTGAGGTGGGTGCGTTCCACCATACCCTGACCCTGAGGGTTGTCTCTAGCTCCCTGCTGCTCTCATGACACAAAAGGATGTCATCCATATAATGATAGATGATTATCAGGGGAAACTATTTCCTGACAGTTTGTAAGGCCTTCTTTACATACACATGGTGGGGCTATTAGCCATGCCCTGTGGCAATAAACCTTTGACAGTCTCTGGGGTGAAGCGGGATGGAGAAGAAACAGTCTTTGATAATCTCCACTTGCCAGACTTTTTCCTAATTACAAAAATAGGTGTGTTCCATGGCGAGGTAGACCAGCTGCTATCTGTTCTTGTACTAAAGTGTGAGCTGCTTCCTTCTTTTCTTTGGTGAGGGGCCACTGAGGTACCCACATGGGCCTTTTTGACTGCCATGTTATTTCTATAGGCTGTTTTCCCTCAGTGGCCCCAAAGAAAAACCCAATCCTGGTCCTCCGGGCCCTTTGGGCGGTCTCCCTGCTAAAAGGATTGGTTGTTCTTTCCCTTGGAGATCCTTCCCTAGTCCTCTAGTGCCCGCGTACCCCTGTTTTTTCATTATGGCATTAGACTGCTCACTGTAAAGAGTCTCTGTGGTTAGTTTAACTCTGCTATTAAACCTGTTCTCTAGCTTGTCCCCCAAAAGTTCCCCATCTTCATCCTCATCAGATGGCAGTCCCTGTTCAGATCCCCCTTCCGATGCCTTTGCGGAGGCACGCTCTTCTCGTACTTCCTCTAATATTTCCTCCCCCTCTTGGATGGCCTCTCGGCAGCTTGGCTTCTGTCCCTTCAGGCAATTTTTTACTCGACCCCAAATAGGGATTGTCCCTGGTGGAAGGGGCTCCCTCTTGTCTGCCCGGCATAAGTCACCCCCCAGCCTGTCCCATAAAGGGCTGGTGATCTTTCCTTCATCTAAGAACCATGGGGCATGATTCTCTATAGTGATCAGGAATGCCCTGGCAGTCTTCGTTTTCAAAGGGGTTCCATTAGCTCTAAGGAGCGCTTTCAGAGGTTCCTCGGCCCTAACCCTAGAGGCCTCCGTCCCCATCCTCTCTCTAAAGGGGCAAGTATCCTAGTTATGATTTAGATGGACTACGTCGCTAATTCCGTGAACCTTTTGATTTCGTCGCCACTCTGTGAACCTTTTTATTTCGTCGCCACTCTGCGAACCTTTTTATTTCGTCGCCGCTCTGCGAACCTTCACTGGCGCCTCCTCATTCCATATATTATAATAAACAATGTCACAAACACTAACAGGACACACACACTACACATAATATCACAAACACTAACAGGACACACACACTACACATAAACACCCACCACAACTGCCTGCTGTCTGCCCTGCCACGTATACTTTCAGTTTACTCGCCGATCCACTCACCCTCCTCAGTTCCCACTCCCGGTCTGGCCAGCCGACCGAACGGCGTCCAGCGACGTTCCTGAAAAGTTACAAGCTCTACTTCATCGGCAGGCGCCAGGGTCAGCGGATCAGGTCGCGATGAGGTTTAGCAATTCCCGGGTTTCGGCACCACTTGTCGCGACCCTTCAGGGACCGAAGCAACACACCCAAGGTCTTGATTCTTCTCTAGGCTTTATTGTCTAATCTCTCACGGCGGTTACAGCAGTTGTCGGGAAGCTTTTCTCCCTCCCGGCGGGCTCCCTTATATTCAGTCACCCAACCAATCCGGGACAGTATCATGCGTGACCTTTAAGCGGATAGGTGTCACGCGCCACTCTAAGTGGGCAGCACGAGCTGTGCATGGGTACGGAAGTCTGCTGGGCCAATCCCCAACAGGGGAGAGGGGAAAGGGTGGTGAGCAGGAAGCAGACGCCATCTTTAGGCCATTGTCCAGCTAGAGTGGGACTCAGCCTCGGCCATAGGCTGGGCCCCCACAGTAAAGGATAAAGAAATGCATGGGAATACAAAACACCTCATGTAAGTTACTCGTTATTTTTGGAACAAGGAATAGAAGTGATCATGGAGTGGTATACAGGCGACTTCTATTCTGTTTGCAGCTAAAGAACTTGAGAGAAAGTCCTGGACAGAGGATTCATCTGAGAACAATTTGTTGCCAATGCTCCCAACACCTGGGAGAAGGAACATTTCTATCCTAGAGTGCCTGAGTCCTGCTCCAGGGAGTCCAGCAGTCCCTGAAAGAGGAACAGTGTCAGCGAGTGAGTGAGGACACAGGCACTAGCAAAGATGCTAAGCTGGCCTGGCCCGTTTATTGACAGAAACCTCAAGCAATATATATATATATGGGATTGGTTACAGGAAATCATCATAAAATCTTCATAAGACATGTGTCATTCAGTGATTTATAGCATAATCTACTTCTCGGAATGTTCCCCTGTTTTCCCAACTATGAAAGGTCATTATGTTTTCTTCAAGATTTTTCTGTTGCTCTCATACCTTTAGATTCTAATCTCAGGTTAAATTTCCACAAGGCACCACAATATTTTCTGAACGTGTCTTAAAACTTGCTCACCTGGACTCTCACTCGGGCTCCCTGTGGGGGCATGTTTGTTCCATAGTTCCATGAAACCATTCACAGTAGAATGTGCAGCATTCATTCTATTGATCTTGACTATAACAATGTGTACTGTAATTTTTATAGTAATGATTTATAAGGGAACTCTACCAAGATTTTTCCACCTGTTTTCCTGACCCACACTCATGTTAGTCACCTCTTGTTTCTCCTGGGGGCCAGGCTGGCCAGGGAGTTGTACCCTGAAGTCACCTCAACTTTTTTCTATTTCCCAACCCAGGGATAATAACCCACCGGCCTGAGGGGAATGCGCAGGGTCACAGCTGAGTTTTATGATTGCTTTACGACTCCTAACAGTCTTTTCTCTGGGGGCTTTTTCTGATTCATGAGGGCCGCTCGGACTGGGGGAATGGTCAGATTAAGCAATAGAAGAGATATCAGTAGCTTCCCCTCTGGAGGCCCGTGTGCAGCATCCATCCACCGGCCTGCTGGGCTGTGCCATCAGGCAGGCGGAGTAGGTCGGCTCCCAGCACTAGAGTGGAGATCTGGGCAGGTACCACAGCATCCACTAAATCATTGGTTCTCAAATTTGCCTGCATATTGGAATCACCTGGGGAGATTTGCAAACTCCCAGAGTCCAGACTGCATCCCAGAACAATTAAATCATATTTTCTGGGAATGGGGCTGAAGTGTCAGTACACTTTAATGAAAACTCCCCAAGTGACTTCGATGTGCAGCCGCAGCCAGGTTGAAGAAATACTTCATTTCAGTACATCCCTCCACTTACCCAGATACTTTTAAATTCTTATGGTAAGGTTTTTACTTTAACCCATAATGCTCTTTGCTTAAATTTATATCTATTTTCTTTCAAATATTTAAAATGCTGTTTAAAATGTTTCATTTTCTGTTTGTTGCTAGTGCATAGAAATAGTACTTCAAAAAATATCTACCTAATGTCCATCAATCTTGACATAATTTTTTGCCTTAGTTCTCTTTTGCATCATCTGTGTAAATAATTATGTAGTATATGAATAATGATTGTTTAGTTTCTTCCTTTCAATATCTATCCCTTTAAATCTTATTTTTTCTTCCTCACTGTGATGTCTGGGACCTCCAGGGCTGTGTGGGTTAAAAGTGATGAATGGTAGGAACTATCCATACTTGAATTTAAGGGGAATGTTTTTAAAGGTTTGCTACTAAGTATGATACTTGTTGTAGGTTTTATGTAGAATCTCTTTATTGGGAGATGAAGTTTTCATTTCTTCTTGACTTTATGTAAGTTTTATCATTAACTGGCATAGAATTTTACTGCACTCTTCTGCCTATGTGATTATCTGAATGTTTCTTAATTTATTACTGTGGTGAATAGCATTTCCTATTAAATTTTTCTTCCATGCATGGGACAAATCCAACATGTATTACAACCCCTTTGTATTTCAATTCTGTTTGTATGTGAACTTAGCCTGAAGTTTCCTTTCCATACTGTAATATTGATATCAAGGTTATACTATACTCAAAAAAGCATTACAGCATGTTCTTTTCTTCTTTCTTTCTCTGGTAGAGTTTGTAACAATCTTTTCTTTTATTGTTGAGTAAAATTCACCTGTAATATAGTCCGAGACACTTTGGATTACCTGGGTAGATTTTCAACTATTAATATAATTTCTGTAATTGTTTAAGGACTATTTATGTTTTCCATTTCTTCTTGAAGAAGTAATACTAAGTATATGTTTGCAGGAGGTTGTCCAGTGCACTTAAGTTATTATACATATTGGCATAATAATAATGTGATTATTATTATGTCTTATTCTGAATTTATGGCTGTATAGTTGTTCCTAATATAGCTTATTTGTCCCCTTTCTGTTTTTCTTTCCTTGATCTTTTCTGGAGAAATATATAAACCAGTTTTTTCTCATGTTCAGGGCTATAAAAACATTTATTTTCAAATTCTTGATCCAGAGAAAACATTTGGATTTTATTAGTGCTCTTCTGTAAACAAAGCAAAGTGTTTCTAATGACAGACATATTAGGCATATTGTGGGAGAGATGTGAATTAACCTCAAGACTTTTTAGAAGCTGCCCATTCTGCTCATAAATAAGACTACTTTGCTCTCATGCATTGCCCACATTTTAATTTTCTTTCATAACAAACATTTAAAAATTAAAAAGCATATGCAAATAAATTTACCTGAGCAATAAACTAATTGATTAGTTCATTCATTTATTCAGTAAGTATTTATTAGACATATACTATATGCCAACCATGATTTTAGGCATACCACATTACTTGGCACTGCTATTCTCTTGGCCTAGAATGCACAGTGCCCTTGAAATTTGAGATGTGCTATTCCTAGAAATCTGAAGAAAAACAGTAGTGTGTACATAAGGGCCAAAATCAGCAATAGGATGAAAACACTGAGTCAAATAGTTGATAGAAACTAAAACATTGGGCTTCCTATCTGCCTCTCTTCAACCTAAGTCTTTGTGACAGGAGTATGTTTAGGTATATTGCTCTCCTGGTGCTATTGTTTATGTCAGATTGATGTCACCCAGTGAGTGGATTCATTTGCTTTATACCATTTAAATCGATGGTGGAATATGAGTAGCATACATATTTCTTTAACTGAGTTATTTTTTTTGTCATCACTGTCATTTCTAATATATTCTAAGAGAGATTTGGTTACATAGTTAGGTCTGCTCATAAGACAGAACATTTTGGTTTTGAAAATGCGTAGTTTACAATGGTATTGCCAAAATCTAAGAGTCAATAGCCAGTTAGATGAGAAACATACTACAATTTTTAATTATAACCTGTTGCAAATTACTTTTCTGGGGGACAATATTTGGCATGATCTTATAGAATATAGATATTATCATTATCATAATCAATATAAATAAAATTATCTGAACATGCTTTGAAAACAGTTCCCATTTCAGTGTCCATTTAAGTTTGCCTTGAATACTCTATGGAATTTCAAAACTGGACTTCAGGTCCAATAGAATTGAGTGGTTTAATTCTAAGGTCCATCTAGTACAGCTGAGTAACTCAAATGTTTTCATTACAGAGATGCCTCAACAGTGATTTGTTTGGGCAAATGGACAGTATAAAATTTATAAAAATCCCCAAAGAAATGTCTTCACAATGAGTGGCTATTGTCAATATTTGTTGAGTATCCACCAGATGCTAAATAAAATCCTGGCAGATACAACATTAACCAGGATAGTTAGTGCCTTCTTGGGATTACATTATACTGGTAGACTTTTTCCAGTAAATCTCACTGCAAAAGGGTAAGAGTTATGATGGGTTTAAATATAGGTGCTCACAGGAACCCAGACTTGGAGATTAAGAGAAGGCTTCCTGGAACAAATTGTCAACTTATAAATTGTAGGTTGGAAACTCTAAACAGCAGCAAAAAAGCAAACACAAGTCATGTGGAATGGGCTGCGGTTATATGAAGTAGAACAAGTGTAAGGAATTCAATATTCACTAGCTAAGATTCCAGTGTGCACTGGACGAATTGAAGCAGTATTAGGACATGAGTCTGTCCTTTGTTCTGTATCATCTCCTTCTT
Organism: Manis javanica; assembly: GCF_040802235.1. NCBI lineage: Eukaryota > Metazoa > Chordata > Mammalia > Pholidota > Manidae > Manis > Manis javanica. The sequence goes on from NC_133157.1 coordinate 190,438,326, forward strand.
ATACTGCAAAGCTTTTGATACACGTGCAGAATTTGAACACCACCCTTTTCAGCTCTTTTGTATAAGGACCAAAGATTAAATGTATGAAAATGGCAAAAGGAGCTATTTGGTGAACAGTGATGGCTGTTGGTGGTCTGTCCAGTAAAAAGGGCACCAAATTTAGTATAAGGAAACCCATTTGAAATTCTTTTGACTCCAAGTTATAGAAACTATACAAACTAACTTTGGCAAAAGCTAAATTTATTATGAAGCTACTGGTACACCCCACGGAGCACAACAGGAGTGTGAAGAACCTGGATGTCAGGAAAAATGGGACAGGGATTCTTCCACTCTTTTTCATCTTCACTTCTATTTCTTGTATTTACTGACTTCTCTGGCTCAGAATTACATTCCCCATTGTGTGGAGATCATAGATGCCAAGAAATCCAGAGTTAAACATATTAAAGCCCTGTTATCCAAGAGAAAATTTCTAGGCTTAAGTCTGAAGAGTTGAGAAAGGTGCATTTGGCTCAAATTGAGTAATGTCTACCCTTAGACCAATCAACTGTGGGCACTGTGAATGTGGACTGCTGCTATTGGCTCCACTTGACTCTGTCCCACAGTTGGACCAATCATTAGTAGCCAAGAGTGTGGATTTATGTGTAAGACTTAGAAATTCTCATAGGAACCCTACAAATGAAGTGGAGGGCGAGACATTTTCAGGACAAACATCATAGGCAACCAGAGTACATCAGCTACACTGAAAGTTATTATTAAAAAGTCACTTAATTTCTCTGAGTCTTATTTGTCTCCTATCTAAAAGGGTATGAATTGACTATTGTTACAGATTTATTTCAAATGAGATACTTATGAAGGCTTTAAATGATAAAGTTCCATGCAATTATAAAATGTTGCTCTGATTATTGTGAGTGACTGCTTAAATGGGTACTAGAATATAATTCTTGAGAGCTCTAATTTGTGAAAGTGGAATGATTTTCTTCTATTTCCTATGGTTTTAAACCAATAAGACAGAAAATTAATCTTCTAGTTTTTGATGCTTTATTATGAAACAAGAATTATGGTAGGAGTTTTGTGCATATTATCTTCTTTAATCTTTATCATGGTCATATAAAGTAGATACTCCTGCCAAGTGCACTGTAAATTGAAGAGTCTAAGTAGCTTAGGTTCCTATAATGAATAAGTATCAGAGAAAGTTTAAAACAGGTCTAAGTGATTCCGAAGATAAGGAATGGGTGACAAGGATTTTAAGGAGTCATAGTAACTCACTGTATGAATGCATTATAATAATTTATTTTTATTGTTCATCTTCACAATTCAATTATCTTTCTGTTTGTGTTATTTCTTAACTAGTAGTCTTTAAAAGTTTTAAGTAATATTTTATTATTCTATTTTTCTATTTGGTGATCTGGCAATTATATTCAAAATCCCACTGTTATGAAGATAAAAGGGTTCCATACTGTGGATTTGCTAAGAGCTGCTCTAGTTCTTGTTTTGAGAAGTTAAATTTTTAATTCTGAATGGAAATCTTGAGGTTTCTAAACAACTGCGAGAAGGAAAAATAATCACAATTTCTCTAACCTCCAGGGTGGTCTGAAAATTTCCAAACAGTGGGTCACCATTTTTGGTCTCAAAAATGGAAAATACAAATAATCAATTATAAGAACGTCTGGATTCTGACCTAGCTGAACAGAATACACCCTTATTGTTCTTTTTAAGTTTATGTCTCATAAGTATGTTCTGAATAGGCCTTGCACTAGCATCAGGGGAAGATGTAGAACACATTGCTTTCAGCACAACAATGGAAGCCTGAGAGTTTGTATTTGCTTTATTTATCTGCCAGTGCTGGATGCTGTTTTCAAGTGACTTGTTCCTAAGGGATACTTAGAGCTGACCTTTGACACCTCCCTAGAAGGCTGTCCTCTCTGTATGCACTCCAACTCAGTGAATTTACACTGTGCTGAAAATAAGTAAGTAAATGAATGAGTGAATAAATAAATAAATGAATTTGTATCTCAAAGAAGATACCTAGCCCATCTGAGCATGTATAATTACTTTGGTGAAACTGTGTTCTAACCAGGAATATTGGAGTCTTCTAATCATCTTTCTAAGACAAAGCTTTTCAGTCACAAAGACAATGCCTTAAAAAAGGGTTCTATTTTATATTCTTAATATAATGAAATTTATAAATCCCAAAGTCCATTCAAATTGATGAGAGAGCCAGCTGTGGAATAATACTTATCCCTGGGATATTTTATGACCCTTTCAGGTATTTCAGAAAACATGCAGGAGACAGAGCCCACTCTTCATGGAGTAGGGGATTGCGGTCCCCCTCAGTGTCTCCTGTGGTCACTGTTTACCTCTTGACCTCCAAGAGGTTTCTGCACAGTCTATTTCTTTTTTTGGCTTGACTATAAGTATTCTCTGTTAGTTTATGCATACACTTAATGGTTCTTTTTCAAAGAGTGCATTTCCTTTAAGATTTAAGCTCTCTTGGGAATTAATCCACACTTGTGGCTTTACTTGGAAGTCTCAAAATCATGAAATTACATATCTGGGAGAACAATTCCATCCACAACACATTAGCACAACATTTACACAGAAAGCATTTAGATTTCTTTGGACATAACTTTTTGAGAATGAACTTCCCTCTCATGTACCAAAATATTCTCAGGTATATGCAGTTTTCTTATTTGGAAATACTTTCTAAGAGGGCATCTTGTGAGGTACGAAGGAAATGTTCATCTGTTTCGCAGAGGGAAACTACAATTTTGGGGAATGAAATGGCCTATTATGGCTGTTGGCAAATAATACTCATGTCTTCTGTTTCCTAGTCCAGAGTCCTTTCTGTAATCCTTTACACAGCAGTATTGTCCTCCATTAGTTTACAGATGATAACATTGAGCCTTAGAAGGCTTTTTGCCCAAGACTACACAATGAGAAAACTTTTGCTTCTAAATCCAAGTTCATTCGCTGGCTTTCCAGCTTTAATACATCCTAAATGGCCTATTAAAAAATCCTACAATCTCTTGGTTTAAAAAAAAATTCCCTTTATGTTTTTCTTGGTTTCTTATATTTATAATGCTTTAAAAACACATTTTATTAAACAAACAAAACAATACTTTGTCAAGCTCCAGCCTGAATTTCCTAGGAAACCTGACCTGCTCTCAGAATACTAACAACTATAGCAAATAGCCTTCTTGATTGAGACCTACATCTGCTCTGTTGCCAATCAAATGAACATTTCTTAAGTAATGTGTATGAAATAAAACTCTTAAAAATGTGGGAGTTCTTTTCATACCTTTAAGCCAAAATAAAGTGATTTTCTTTTCCTTGAAAACTAATTGGTATTAATTTATTACAATCATTTATCTGTATCTCTCAAGACATCTGTTAATTTGCTAAATGTCCTTTAGGAGGTAGTTCAATATTTGTTACCAGGAATATAAGACACATTCTGACTTCAACAATAGTAAATTAATAGAAAATGGAATCAAACAATGTTCTAACTCACTGTTATCCTTAAAAGTTGTGCAAATTTGAGACCTCTGTTCACTAAAGTCCTATATTAGTTTTCTATTACTGCGATTACTAAACATTACTACAAACTTAGTGGTTTAAATACACAAGTTTATTATCTTTTTATCTCTGTAGGTCATGAGTCTGACTCAGGTCTCAGACTAAAATCAGTGTTTATGTTCCTTAAGGCTCTAGGCAAGAGTCTTGTTTCCTTGTTCCTTCAGCTTGTTGGCAGAAATCACTTTCATGTGTTGCAGGATGAAGGCCCCCATTTCTGACTGCTGGTGGTCACCCTCAGCTTCAAGAGGTCACTTTCATTCTTTGACTTATAGGCACTTTTGTCTTCAAAGCAGGCAATGGCAGGTGGCTGTCATTTCCCTGCCTTCTCTCCTGCTTTTTATTTGTCATCACATCTTTCTGACCACAGTTGGGGAAGTTTCTCTCTTTTTAAGAGTTTATGTGATTACATTAGGCCTACCTTGATAATCCAGCATAATCTCCCCTCCCAATCCATAACTTTAATTTTTTACAAAGCCCCTTTTGTTATATAAAGTAACATTCACAGGTTCTGGGAATTGGGGCATAGATATTTTGGGGGTCCATTATTCTGCCTACCAGAATCTCCCTTATGAGATTCTCTGACTCTTTGATTCAAGCTTATATCTGCAAATTAGCTACTTTTGACTTCAGAGAAATATTGGCTCCTATTTTTCTGGGACAAAAAAAACCCCAACTTTCCATTTAATTGTACTAAAAATGACTTTCTGGGTAAATGGACTCTGTCCCAATTTATGCTAGATATACAAAATGGTTGATTTCTGTTAGTTGTCAGTCAATGCAGTGAAAATAATTATACTCTTGGTTGTTTAGTGTCAAAATGACTGAGGGTCCCATTTTCAAGATGTGTTTGCCAGGCAAACATCACAACAAATATGCATGGACTAAAATAATATATTAAAAGATAATATTCAGTTAAGAAATGTGACATTATATGAAATAAATATTTGGTCTTTGTTTCTGGTTCCTGCCACGTAGTTCCTAAAACCCTGGAATCTCCAATGTTATAAAAGTATCTTTTGTATTCTAATAAGATGTCTGATGGTTGGGGACCTCTAAATAGTTTCAGGATGGGGACTAATTGCCAGAAAGACCAAGCTATGCTTAGAGGGTTAGAATTTTCAGTCCTACCCCTAAACATCTTTATGTTTCTTTAATCATATTATTCTTTGTTTAACCTATTTATGGACATTCATTGAGCTTTTAAATTTCAATATACATAATTTGAATTATAAATTTTTATTTCTGTACATTTCAACCTTTTCTTTCAGCTTATTTCTCTTAGTTTTACTGTATAGTTAATCTTGTAATTTCATTTTTTAAATACATTACACAAATAGTTATTTTCTACTAAGTCAAGCGGTTTCAATATCTGCAGTTCTTTGTTTAAATCTTTTTTATTGTCTTTGGATCCTCACACAGAGTGGCTTGTTTTTCTATGTTTTTGGTGACACCAGAAGAATGTACAGTATAAGGCTCTAGTTGATTACTCGTATCTCTTAGATACTAGTGACCCTGAAAGAAAAACAAGCCAATGGCTTTTGCTGTTGACATTCTCACAAGTGAGAATCCTAGAAGATAGCTGTATGTTTGTACACTGAGGAACAAAGCTATATTTGGGGAATTATAATTTTAGAAGTAAACATTGGCAATGACTATCTCTCTTATATTTGTGACTAACTAACAAGAATGAGCCAGAAATTGAACAACATAGCAAAGGAAGAGTCAAATCTAGGTGTTTGCTCTGTGGAAAGGGATTAGAGCTTCCATGCTGCTGAGAATATTCTAATTATGAAAGTATTAAATAGCTTATGAACTATTTTCTGTTCTTTTTAGAAAACACAAAAAACTGGGTAATGTATGAATGATCTAGAAGAGGAGAATTCATCTTCTGTACAAATCTGTATGTACATGTGTAACTTTAGAGAAGTTAATGTTACATTGTCCAATTTGTAGATAACATGAAATTATGTTATTTCCATGTATACAATTTTATAATTATAAAAGATCATCTTCATTCAGCCCCTGTAGGAAGCTAAGTCCAATAAAGGGGAAAGCTTTGTCTAAATTTAAAGAACCAGCAAATGACACAGCCACTTTGTGACAAGTTTTTGACCCCCAGACCACTCATTGTAAATGGCTGCCAATCTAGGGCTGGGCAACAGGACCATTAGAGACAAGATGAATGGAGGGCAAGGATCTTTGAACTTAAAAAAAAAAAGAAATCTGAAATTGTAGTTGGCTTTATTTAGGCTTTTAACAAGAAGCACTAATTTGTAAAGAGATGTTAGCAGTAACAAATCTTTCTTGAATTATCACTGATTGAAATGTCATGTCTGTTGATTAAAACAGCATGTGCAAGGAGACAAAACTTCTAGCTTCATTTCTTTCTGATGAGGTAGTATTTGGCATTCATTTAAAGAATTAAAACTATGTTTTAATGTTCGTGGTGCTCATTTCTATCATTTAATACTATTGAATAGTTGATGAGGACAAAAATATAGGGAATGATAAGAATAAAACTTTTATAGGGGGCACTTAATACTACACTGTGGCCGATCAGACCCTTATGTAGTTTATTTTTAACCCATATAATTCTCACACTACCTCCATGCAATAGGCTCTGTTACAATCTAGATTTGAAAGAGGAGGAAACAGAGACACAAGATTCATCAACTTGCTCTGGATCAAACAAACAATTAAGAATATGAATAACATATTTCAATATTACATTACCAAAATGAAGTATTTTATAAATCCTCTTATATTTAGAAATGAATAACAGAACCAAGATGACATCACAAATCTAAGAAGATCTTTCATATCACTGCCTTAGGTGGCTTCTGAAGACCAGTTTTCCAAGTTTGAGTCTGAGAGCTCAAAGACTATTCAAATCCATTCATCATTTTGCTGATCTTCCTTTCCTCCCATTTTCTGGACTACTTTTGTTGGTGTTCTTCAACAAGGCATAATTTTACTATGAAAATCATTGACATTTATGTATGAAGAAAAGTAAAGCCAGAAAACTCTAGAGTGAGCAAGGTAATCTATAGAGAAATGCCAATAGCAATATTATTGTATAGCCTGTATATGAACAAAATGGACATAGGCAGTGAGTTATACTTATTGGAGAGCTTTGTGTGATTGTCACATTAAGTGAGGTGACAAGCCAGTAATGGAAATGTCAATAGAAAAAAAATGTGTTGATAGCAAAGGATATAGAGATTGTTGGGTAGAATAGAAGAATATAATCTTTAATTCAATGAAATTCAATAAATTCAATAAAATTCTTTTGCAAGTACACCAGGTGGAATACACCAGGGTGTTATTCCAGTGTCTAATCCTAAATAAATTGTAGCACATACACAACAGAGTACCTACAACAATGACCAATGTTTTGATCTTTATTTTTATACTTGATTCAGAAATGCCACGTGGAATATTATACATAAAAAACTTGACATTGCCTAAATGGCTATGTAAGTTTATTTTAAATAAATAACTTAACTTGCAAGAATTTATTATTTTGAATTGGATATTTCCCAACTTATAGGATGAAATTCAAGTCTTAATAGAACACAGAGTTAGAAATCTACTCTGTATTTTTGCTCTTGTGTTTGTAGGGTTACTGATAAGGGTAATGCTAAGGATGGTATCTCACATTTTCTTATGTTGTCCCAGAGGAGATGTTGACAGATTTCCATGACATGTAAATTCTTCTTTTCTTGAATGATTGGTTTTTAAAGTTCTTGGGACATTATGTATCTGATAAGTGATTATGTTTCTCCCTTTGCTTTGGGCATTAAGAATCTCAAAGCTGACTTTGCAAAGCATTTTACTAACCATGTAGCTCCTGTGGGGTTCAATTTTATGTACCCAAACCATCTAACAGGCCTGCCTTTATTCTCCTTTGCACTCATTTCCCAATTTGCTTTTGGCTCTGTTGTAGTATCTATATATCTGTAAGCAACTCCAAATCACTTTGGAAGCATGTAAGGTATAATTACCTGAACAAATGTTCAACTTTTCTTTATTGAAACTTATAATAAACATTGATAAGAAATGAATTATCAAGTATGCCAAAATGACATGCCAGAAAGTCACATACCATTATTTTCTGAGTATGGTGCTCCAAAGTATGAAGAATATCAGAAACTGAGAAATCTTAATGTTGTATTATTCCAATAATGGAAAGGATGTGAGGAGTAGATGCGCAATTCAAATAGTAAACAAACATTAGATAATGTTTATTGGAAGGAATTAGGGCACCAAAGTCACTTATAGTTTGAAATTTAAAACATGGTTGTATATTGGAAAGACTTTTACAAAAACATTTGAGATGTATGAGTCTTGTAATTTATTTTCCTTAATGTAAACCAATTCTAAATTATCCTACTTGTTTTTCCATATTAGCCAGTGAGAATATTCAAGGGACCAAATTTAATTTGTTATACATTCACATTGGCTTCTTCAAAGGTCAAATTTTTGGAGTTGAATTTCAATAGCATAAATAAAGGTGGTGGAATTGTGATCCGAAGCCAGGCAGTTTGCTGACCTCGTTGTCTTAATCACTGTGTTATATTGTTTGTATATGTAGGGGTAGACAAAGTTAATGTGCATAACAAATGACCTCCCAAATTCAGGGGCCTTAAACCATAAGAGTTGATTTCTCATTCACATGAACATGTTCACCATGAGCTGGCTGGGGCTTTGCCATCTGTCGTTTTCCATCGTGGGCTTATGCTGATGGAGAAGCTCCTATGGGGCATTGTTGGGCTCATAATAGAAGGGAAGTAGAAAACTAGTGATTCATGTGCTGATTCTGAAAGCATCTGCTGAGAAGTAACATGTGTCACATTCTGTTCACGTTTCTTTGTTCGAAGCATTAGTGGCTATCCTGTTGTCAGCAGTGGGGATATATAATCTTCCTACACTGGAGCAGTGAATATTTTGAATAATAATACAATATATACTATTGTTGCAAACAAAGAATCTTACCTCTTGTGTTTTTTGTTTTGTTTTGTTTTGCTTTCTTGAGCCTGGTACAGTGTTTAGTACCTAAACTATATGACTATCTGTCTAATACACACACTACCAGACTACCTGGTCTTGACAACAGATGGCATTTCCCTCTTCCTGTTTTGTCTAGGATGCCTACTCTTTGGGGTGATGAAACCTGAAACAAAAGTCTCTCCGTATGGGCTACTTCCTTATATTCTTCTCTAAACTGCTCTGTGAAGAGTAAATAGAAGGTATATATGTGATCTTGGAAAAGCTATGAGGTATGGTAAATGTTTAACTCATAGAGTTGTTTGGAGAATTAGATGTTTGGGGGATAATCATTAGCAGGGTGCTTAGCATATGGTAAGTGCTCAATATATTTTATCTGTTACTATTACTATTAATTCTAGCAAAATGTCCTTTGCTGTCTTCATGGCTCACCTAGTAACTGAACAGTCACCTAGAAATGACTTACTCTTAAAAAACTTGAAAAACTGCCCTATTCAGTGAACTAATACTTTATTGATATAGTAGTATATACAAACATACACACACAATTAGAAAAAATATATGTAAGAGACTTTATGTATTTAGTCTACTAAAAAGGCAAATGGTATGCCACATTCTTTGATGACCCTTTGCAATAAATCTATACCCTCTAATTCATTCTGACCCACCAAAGTTTCATGGTTAATTTGTTGATATATGTAAACAATGGCTTCTCCTCCTTCAGTAGAATACCAGTTCTAACCCTGGCCTCTCATTAACTGTCATTCATCTTATTCAATATTATTCTGTAGGTTTAGCTGACCTTATTGGTCAACATCAAGAAGTTCACTTACATCTTAATGATTTGAAATGGAATCAGACTTCATTGAATTAAAATTTTCACTAATGCACACTAGGTCTTAAAATTGAAGGGCCAAAATATTCCATAAAATATGTTTTGAGTTTAATGAACCTAAGACTGTTAGCAAAAATTTAAATCCCAATGCAGTCAACATATGTGGCAAAGATTTGTCTGTTCTGGTAACCAGCAATGTATTTGTGCACCAATTTCAACTTTAAATTTTATGGAACTATAGCAAAAGAAAATGTGGTTGCTTACTTTAGCTCAGTTCTTTAAGTCAGTTTCTGCATAAAATAGAGAAAACTTTGCAGGAAAATATATGAATGATATCATTCAATGCCATACAATTGAGCTGACTTTTCTCCAGGGTAATTATATATTATCATATTAGTACCATGTCTTCCATTTTCTTTGTCTTCTCCTCTAAAAGAATATTTTTCTTATGGTGGAAATTCAATGACATCTTTTCTTAAAATTGACATTTTCTGTTTGCATGAGGCCAAAGCAGAGCAAATAAGACATAAGCGGAAGAGGCTGAAAAATATTTGGGGGTGAAGAAGAGCTGTATAGGAGCTCGTTCCTCATGTGCAGGGACCACCGGCATGAATGTGTATGTTGGAGTAGTTTTACATCACTAAAAATAAGTCTTATCACTGAAGCACTATCTGAACTAATGTTTTAGAAAATGGGATAATTTCCTCCCATTATTTACAATTATAGAGATACTTGTTTTTTATTTCTGATCAACTTCGAACAATGTGATTCCACTTCCAAGTTTGAAAGTATCATCCTCTGTGTGTAAATAAGAATTGGGAGGTAAAAGGACTCTATATATTTCATAGAAATTTGAGTTGAATGAACACAGTTATGAAGGGAAATCAACTATTTTAAGTGGTAGTAATCCTTAGTTGATCTCTTTTCTAAGTTGGGTTTTAAATATTTTCTCATATGCTGTGTTTCTTGGGAGTGATTATATAATGAAGGATCTGTTTGCAATATGAATGATTACCCTGTGATATTTCTCCTTTGGAAGTATAGACTAATTACATGTTAAGTTCCAGGGGATGCAGGATGGTCCAGCACATCTCTGGTACTGGGAATGGGTTGAGTCTGAGGCATTTTGCCAAATGGCATGGCCCCTGATGTTGCTCCCACCCATCTTGTGTAAGGGACGGCTTTCACCTTTTCATGCCCTGGTTTCCATGGTAACTAGGTGTATTATTTTTCTTTGGCATTAATTGTGCCATATCATGTTAAATTAGACCCAGGGACTCAGCCACAAATACTCTTGCTTCTTGATTTATGAGAGATAACATGATTGAGAGAAAAGAATTTGTAAGTAGCAATTAGAGGAGCAGAGGTAAAGAATTGCACTGACATTTATTTTTTCAGTGAAGTGCAGTTAATGGAGCATGTAAATGGAAAGGACTTTCCCTTCTTTGGCTAGCTAGTACATTCCCAGATTTAATCAAATAAGACTGAAATGTGCCTTTTACTTTCTACACAGACTGACAAAGGTAATTTAGATGAGTTGGTTTCTGCTGCCAGGACTTACATCTTTATGAAGGAAATAGAGTTGCAGATGTCTTCTCAAGCTGATTGATAGGCAGTAAGAAAGTGAAACAAGAGTTCAATCTCCAAGAAATGAGAAAAAGCTGTGTTTGTTAAATGGGGCAGAAAAATACCTGCCATCCTTTTGTGATTTTCTGTGTCTAATTTAGTGCCTATGCAGATCTGCACTGCCACCCATGAAACCAGATACACATTACCAGCATAACATGCCTCACTTGAGTCATAACATTTTTGCTGAACTGCATATCCCATAATGCTCCAGAGCCAGTGTAAAAATCTTGGCTGATTAGAATCAACTGCATTTGTAAATTATTGGTGTTGGACCAAGAGAGAAATTTCTGGGTTGGAGGGTTTTAATACATATTGTAATTAACAGAATTGAGATTCAGATTCTTGTTTTCACCCTCAAATTATTCCCTTTTGTTCATGTAAAACCTATCTACTAAAAACTGGAGACAATAAGATGACAATACAGATTACTGTTTTTGATACAACACATTTCTTCTTCCCTCCCTCCCTTACCCCCATTTTTACAAGCATGTAATACATTTTACATACCTAACAAGGACACTGCTATTTGCTATGGAGATAGGCATAAAAGTGAATAGTTATAATGCAGTGTGTCTGAACAACAGAAAATTTCTATACTAAAGGATAAACTCTGTGTAGGGCCTGTGTAAAGACAGAATTGGTAACTCTGTCAGGGGTGGGAGATGAGTCAGGGAAGACTTTATGCAGGAGACCAGGAAGAAAAGAAAATTCCAGCTAGGGAGAACACAGTGATACAAAGACATGAAAGATGAAGGTATTTTCAGTTACTTAGCTCTGGTCAAGGATCCAAGACCTAAGAACAAGGGCAATTACATTAACTTTTCCATACACTAAATTGGCTTACCACATTGACTTGATATTGCAAAAGTGGATAGACTTTAGGGCAAAAGATGTAATCAGGAGCAGAGGTTAAACATGAAATTTCCCTTTGACGGAACTTTCAGATGCCTAAGTGACTGTAATATGTGGTGAGGCAAGGTGCACCTTGATAAAGATGATCCAAATACTTAGTGAAGATAGTAAGGAGTGGCCCAGTTTTGGATAAAATATTAACAAGAGAAAGAGATGATGGCCAAAGGGCATTGTGAGGTTTCTGTCTTGGATTACTGGTCATGTCTGTGCAGGTCTGGACATGTTAAGTTTGAAGAACTGGTGAGCCAAGATAGTTTTCTTGTCACTGGAAATACAAATTTAGATTCCAGGAAAGAAGCTGAGATTGCAGATGTAGATTTGGGAGTGCCCATTCTACAGAGTTGGTACTTAAAGACACGAAGTAGTGGATTAAAATACCCCAAACTGCTGGACATGAAATTCTAGAAAGCCCATTCTAATTCATGTATATGAGGAAACTAATTGTAATTTGTCTGTGGCTAGCACAATAATTCCCCTGCCTCCTCCTTTATACTGTAACCTAGATTTTGCTAGGGTATCCACACTTCTTTCCATTAGGCTGCTGATGTGTTTCTTAAGAAGCTGACTTAAACACAGCTCTGGAGATGAGTCCTTGCTTATATAGCCATTCAGAGTAATACTATACCATTGCCATAATGATGGGTTCAAATAACCCATGCCTAAAGCAATCAGAACATAACATTTCTAGGGTGAGAGGGATTCTTAGGACAGGGCTTAGACCTAAAAACACTTAATTAAATATGATGGGAAATTCGTTGGAGGTTTCTGGAAAAATAGCTCTTGAAAGACAATCTTGCTGTTCTGAGGGTCTGAAAGGTGTGGCGTGTTAATGGGAAGCTTGGAATTGTTACAGCATAGGATGAAATTGATACCAGAGAAGTTGAATTGAAGGAAAGAAACTGGGTTCTTGATGAGCTGCCTAATGAAATTGACTGAGACCTGCCTTCACTGAAAAATTCAGTTGTATGAACTTATATATTGTTATTGTTTAGTCCAATTTTAGTTGAGTTTTCCTTTGTTTGCAGTGGAAGTCATCCTAACTGATAGTCACATTATCACAATCAAGAAGCTGTTGAGCAAAGTGTCAAATGCCATAGATGGCTGGGGTAGACATGGGTTAGGCAATTACAGTGTACTCCCACATTTGCTAGAGCTGCCCTGGATGAGTGGAGGCATGGGAGCAGATGTCAGTGGCAAAAGAATGAGTGGGAGATGAGAAATTAAAACAGCAAATTCAATAAGGGCAAGAATTTTTGTCTTTTTAAAATGTGTTATTATATCTCCAGCATATAAAAATGTTTGTGACACACAGTGCTCACTGGAGAGTGAATGAACCTGGACACATTCATTGAATGTTTCCCATTTAACAGGTGTGAGGAGAAGAGAATGCACAGGGTGTGGTAAATCTGAAAGAGGGTAGGGTTAAGCAAAAGATAATTTAAAATTGGAAAATTTTTGGCATGATCTTAACTGAGTAGTTAGAAGAAATTCAGGAAAATATGGAAGACAATAGAAAAGTCTGAGAAATGTGGAGAACAGACCTAGAAATTTTTAGGAGACAGAAGATGCAAAGAGAAAATATTTCAAGTTTCCAGATTAAATAAATTTAAAAAAAGGCTACTTCCAAAGGAAGAATAGACTACTTAAAAAGGGAGAAAAGTAATACTGTGATTCCGGAAACAAGATGGTAATTGCTGTAGGCCACTGAAAGGGAAGTGCAGCAAGCTAAGAATATTGATAACATTCATTTGCTAAAGGAAGAGAAAGATTTGTGAGGGTTCAGAGAATGTCAACCACATATCCCAAATATGAAATATGCTTGTAAAAAAACAAACAAACCCTTACATCAGAAGAAATCTCAATATAGGTGAAGATAAAGAGGAGAAAAAACAATGGCACACAATAAGTTTTAAACTATATTTCAATAGATGTAAATATATGCAAATGGAATTAAATGGATGTGAATGAATAGTGATAATGTAACAAGGAATGCATAGTTTAAGTGATAAATGCAAAGTATTAAAACGGGAGTCATACAGAAACAGAAAACAACAGATAGTAAATGTTTGCCTAAAAATTATGTTTAGGTTTTTGGGTGAAGTAAAGACATGAGTATTCTACAGAACCCATTACCAAGAAATGGAGAAGAAAAAGTCCTTCAGTAGCCTTGTTGGGGAAGGGAAAGAAAATGTAGTAAAGAAATTGGTCATCTCAGTTGGAAGAAATAGTTATTTTGGTTTCAAATTAAGAAAGATAGAAAAGTGTTTGATTATGAGTGTAGGAAAAGAGAAGGTAAATACTGGTGGAATAGAAAAATACAGAATTTCAAATGAAATACAAGGGAAAGAAAAGAAGAGGAAGCAATAACAAAGTAAAAATGAATAAACCACATAAGATGAAAAGAATAAAAAAGTATATAAATTGTTACATTTGCTATGACTTGGACAAATTATCTTATTAGAAGATAGAAACAAAGAGATTGGGTTAAAAAAAAAGAAAGTTATACAGTTTAATGAAACATGCTTAAAGTGGTAAAATTTTAAAACAGAAGGATGGGCAAGAGAGACCAAAGGCATACACAAAGAAGAGTGGAAATATTATTAGATGAGGTAGAACTTAAGATTAAAGCATCAAATATACATGTGTGACCAAAGAATGAGTTACATCAACATCAAATTTCTTGATGAGATTTCCATGTGTAAGTGTGACATGGCAGATATAGAGACTATAATATAAAAATCACTGGAGAAGATTAAAGATGGTGGCATGACAGGTGAGACAGAGGCCTCCTCCTAAAACCACATGTAATACAAAAATATAATTAACACAACAAATCCTGAAAGAGCAACAGGAAAGAAAGCTGCACCAGACTGCATACATTTGGAGAAAAGAACAGACTTCACAGAACAGGGTAAATACCAAAGCCATGATCTGGCAGGACCAAACCCCTTCCCCCACCCCAGCTTACCAATGGGAGGAGAGAAATGGAGTGGAGAGGGAGTGGAGGACTGGGACTGCTGAACACCTGGCCCTGGATATCTGCTCCTACATTACATGGTGCTCTGGTGATTAGTGGGGTTGGAAAGCTAAGACAAGTGGAATACTTGGAGAGAATGAGATTCCAGCCACTTGTGAAAAATAGGGATCCATATCTGGTTGCTCTGGGACAAAGGAAAGGTGGGGAGTCTGAGAGACTTCCTAACAGCGAGAGGGCTGCTAGAGGGGCAAGGACTTCACAGAACTTGCTGCTCAGGAGAAAGGACAGGTAGACAAAATTGGGCACACTCTGCCCAGCATGTTGGTAACATCCAGGACCTTCAGGTGCTCCAACCCCATGGCAGGATACACAGCTCCAAGGCCCCACAGAATGATATGCAGCCTGCTGTACCTTCCTCCCAGCCAGCCTGCCCCTGGCTCACAAACCAGCAGACCCTGTCCTGGCATTAGGCCAGCCAGAGGAAGGCCCTGCCTACAGCATCTACAATTCCAAAGCATAGAGGCCTTCACCTGTGTGTTTGGCCCACTGGTTCTGGCAGTGGAGACAGGCATAGCAGCCAGAAAGGAGGAACAGATCTTTCATCACCCCAGGCACCAACATCACTCCCCTGCGACCCTCAACATTGCTCCAGGGGCTGATATGAAACATCAATGAAACCCGGTTCAAAGCAAAATCCTACATACATGAGGAAAAGAGTCAAATGAAACCAATATCAACAATCTTCCTGAAAGATATTTCTATATAAAAACCATAAACATGCTCATGGAGGTATAGAAAAATATTCAAGAACTCAGGAATGAATTCTGTTTGGAGATCCAATCATTAAGGAATACAATGGAGGGCTTTAAAAGCAAAATAGATATGGGGGAGAAGACAATAAATGAAATAGAAATTACAGAAGAAGGAATACAAAGAAGCTGAAGCACAGAGAGAAAAAAGGATCTCTAAGAATGAAAGAATAGTGAGAGAACTGTGTTACCAATCCAAACAGAACAGTATTTGTACTATAGGGATACCAAAAGAAGAGAGAGAGAAAAAGGGATAGAAAATGTCCTTGAGGATGTAATTGCCGAAAACTTCCCCAGTCTGGGAAAGGAGATAGTCTCTCAGGCCATGGAGGTGCACAGATCTCCCAACACAAGGGACCCAAGGAAGACAAAAATGAGACATATAATAATTAAAATGACAAAGTTCAAGGACAAGGACAGAGTACTAAAAGCAGCCAGAGAGATCACATACAAAGGAAAACTTATCAGGCTATCATCAGACTTCTCAGCAGAAACTGTACAGGCCAGAATGGAGTGGCATGATATATTTAATGCAATGAAGCACAAGGGCCTTGAGCCAAGAATACTCTATCCGGCAAGTTTATCATTTAAATTTGAAGGAGGGATTAAACAATTTCCAGATATGCAAAAACTGAGAGAATTAACCACCCACAAGTATATTTTGAAGGGACTTCTATAGAAGAAAGTGCTCCTAAGGCTAAACAGCTGTGACCAGGGGTAATAAAACCATAGTAAAGAAAGTAGAACAATTAATTACTAAGCAAATGCAAAATTAAATCAATTATCCCCAAAGTCAGTCAAGAGATAGACAAAGAGTATAGAATATGATACTAAATATATAAAGAATGGAGGAGGAAGAAAAAGGTGGGAAAAAAAAGAACTTTTAGATTGTGTTTGTAATAGCATACTAAATGAGTTAAGTTAGACTCTTAGATAGTAAGGGAGTTAATGTTGAACCTTTGGTAACCATGAATCTAAGCCTGCAATGGCAATAAGCACATACCTATTGGTAATTCCCCTAAATGTAAATGAACTGAATGCACCAATCAAAAGACACAGAGTCACTGAATGGATAAAAAACCAAGACCCAACTATATGCTGCCTACAAGAGACTCACTTCAAACCCAAAGACATACACAGACTACAAGCGAAGGGATGGAAAAAAATATTTCATGCATCTAATAGGGAGAAAAATACAGGAGTTGTAGTACTTGTAGCAGACAAAATAGGCTTCAAAACAAAGAAAGTCACAAAAGACAAAGAAAGACAGAGACAGTACATAATGATAAAGGGGTCAATCCAACAAGAAGATATAACCATTATAAATATTTATGCACCCAACACTGGATCACATACATATGTGAAACAAATACTAACAGAATTAAAGGAGGAAATAGAATGCAGTGCACTCATTCTAGAAGACTTCAACACACCACTCACTCCAAAGGACAGATCAACCAGACAGAATGTAAGAAAGAAGACAAACACACTGAACAATACATTAGAACAGATGGACCTAATGGATATCTACAGATCTCTCTACCCAAAAGCAACAGAATACACATTCTTCTCAAGTGCACATGGAACATTTTCAAGAATAGATCATATACTAGGCCACAAAAAGAACCTCAGTAAATTCAAAAAGATTGAAATTGTAGCAACCATCTTCTCAGACCACAAAGGTATGAAACTAGAAATAAATTATGCAAAGAAAACTAAAAATCCCACAAGCACATGGAGGCTTTACAACATGCTCCTAAATAACCAATGGATCAATGACCAAATAAACACAGAGATCAAGCAATATATAGAGACGAATGACAACAATAATTTGACACCGCAAAATTTGTGAGATGCAGTGAAGGCCGTGCTAAAAAGGGAAGTATATTGCAATATAGGCCTATCTCAGGAAAGAAGAACAATTCCATGTAACAGTATAAAATCACAATTAATGAAACTAGAAAAAGAAGAACAAATGGGGCCCAAAATCAGTAGAAGGAGGGACATAATAAAGATCAGAGCAGAAATAAATAAAATTGAGAACAATAAAACAATATAAAGAATCAATGAAAGCAAGAGCTGGTTCTTTGAGAAAATAAACAAAATAAATAAACCCCTAGCCAGACATATCAAGAAAAAAAAGTCTACATGCATAAATGAATCAGAAATGAGAAACCAAACATTACTACAACACCACAGAAATAAGAAGAATTATCAGAGAATACTATGAAAAATTATATGCTAACAAACTGGATAACCTAGAAGAAATGGACAAGTTTCTAGAAAAATACAACCTTACAAAGCTGACCCAGAAAGAAACAGAAAATCTGAACAGACCAATTACCAGCAATGAAATTGAACTGATAATCAAAAAACTACCTAAGAACAAAAGCCGTGAACCAGATGACTTCACCATGAATTTTTATCAAACATTTAGTAAAGACCTAATACCCATACTCCATAAAGTTTTCCAAAAAGTAGAAATAAAGGGAATACTTCCAAACTCATTCTATGAGGCCACCATCACTCTAATACCAAAACCAGGCATAGACACCACAAAAAAAGAAAAGTACAGTACAATATGCCTCATGAACATAGATGCAAAAATATTCATCAAAATATTAGCAAACCGAATTCAAAAATATATCAAAAAGATCATCCATCATGATCAAATGGGATTCATCCCAGGAATGCAAGGATGGTACAACTTTCGAAAATCCATCAACATCATCCACTACATCAACAAAAAGGACAAAAACCACATGATCATCTTCTTAGATGCTGAAAAAGCATTCGACAAAATTCAACATCCATTCATGATAAAAACTCTCAACAAAATGGGTATAGAGGGCAAGTACCTCAACATAATAAAGGCCATATATGACAAACTCACAGCCAACATCATACTTAACAGCGAGAAGCTGAAAGCCTTTCCTCCAAGATCAGAAACAAGACAAGGATGACCATTCTCTCCACTTTTATTCAACATAGTTCTGAAGGGCCTTGCCATGGCAATCAGATAATACAAAGAATAAAGGGCCTCCAGATTGGTAAAGAAGTTAAGCTGTCACTGTTTGCAGATGACATGATATTATACATAAAAAACCTTAAAGAATCTACTCCAAAACTACTAGATCTAATATCTGAATTCAGCAAAGTTGTGGGAGACCAAATTAATATGCAGAAATCTGTTGTATTTCTATACAGTAATGATGAACTAGCAAAAAGAGTAATCGGGAAAACAATTCCATTCAGTTACATCAAAAAGAATAAAATACCTAGGAATAAACTTAACTGAGGAAGTGAAAGACCTATACTCTGAAAACCACATGACACTCATGAGAGAAATTAAAGAAGATACCAATAAATGGAAACACATCCTGTGCTCATGGATAGGAAGAATTAATATTGTCAAAATGGCCATCCTGCCTAAAGCAATCTACAGATTCAATGCAATCCCTATCAAAATAACAAGAGCATTCTTCAGTGAACTAGAGCAAATCATTCTAAAATTCATATGGAACCACAGAAGACTCCAAGTAGCCAAAGCAATCCTGAGAAGGAAGAATAAAGCTGGGGGGATTATGCTCCCAGACTTCAAGCTCTACTACAAAACCACAGTAATCAAGACAATTTGGTACTGGCACAATAACAGAACAATAGACCAATGGAACAGACTAGAGATGCCAGATATAAACCCATCCATATACGGTCAATTAATATACAATAAAGGAGCTATGGACATACAATGGGGAAATGACAGCCTCTCCAACAACTGGTGTTGGGAAACTGGACAGCTACATGCAAGAGAATGAAACTGGATTATTGTTTAACCCCATACACAAAAGTAAACCAGAAATGGAGCAAAGACCTGAATGTAAGTCATGAAACGATAAAACTCTTAGAAGGCAACCTAGGCAAAATTCTCCTGAATATAAATATGAGCAACTTCTTCCTGAACGCATCTCCTGAAGCAAGGGGAAGAAAAGCAAAAATGAACACATGGGACTACATCAAACTAAAAAGCTTCTGTATGGCAAAGGACACTATCAACGGAACAAAATGGCATCCTACAGTACAGGAGAATATATTTGTATACGACATATCCGACAAGGGGTTAACATTCAAAATATATAAAGAACTCACATGCCTCAACACCCAACAAACAAATAACCCTATTAACAAATGGGCAGAGGATATGAAGAGACAGTTCTCCAAAGAAGAAATTCAGATGGCCAACAGACACATGAAAAGATGCTCCACATCACTACTCATCAGGGAAATGCAAATTAAAACCACAATGAGTTATCACCTCACACCAGTAAGGATGGCCAGCATCGAAAAGACTAAGAACAACAAATGCTGGCGAGGATGCGGAGAAACCGGAACCCTCCTACACTGCTGGTGGGAATGTAAGCTAGTTCAACCATTGTGGAAAGCAATATGGAGGTTCCTCAAAAAACTAAAAATAGAAATACCGTTTGATCCAGGAATTCCACTCCTAGGAATTTACCCAAAAAATACAAGTTCTCAGATTCAAAAAGACATATGCACCCCTACATTTATCGCAGCACTATTTAGAATAGCCAGGATATGGATGTAACCTATCCATTGGTAGATGAATGGATAAAGAAGAAGTGGTACATATACCCAATGGAATACTATTCAGCCATAAGAAACAAATCCTACCATTTGCAACAACGTGAATGGAGCTGGGATATTATGCTCAGTGAAATAAACCAGGTGGAGAAAGACAAATGCCAAATGATTTCCCTCATTTGTGGAGTACAACAATGAAGCAAACCTGGAGGAACAAAACAGCAGCAGACTCACAGACTCCAAGAAGGGACTAGCAGTTACCTGAGGGGAGGGGCATGGGAGGGTGGGTGGGGAGGGAGGGAGAAGGGAATTGAGGGGTAATAATGTTTAGTACACATGGTGTCGGGGGTCACGGTGATGAGAGTGTAGCACAGAAAAGGCAAATAGTCAATCTGTAGTATCTTATGACACTGATGGACAGTGACTGCTCTTAAGAAAGAGCAGTTGTGTATCGGGGAAGGGACTCAATATTATGGATGAATGTAGTAATATAAGTCCAGGGAAAAGAAATCCCAGGGCAAAATACCCATAAAAACCAAAAATCAGTCAAAGGGGGAAATTAAGTTTAAAACCCATTTATTGCTCACAAACTGCAGTCCCAGGCCATCTTTCTTCTCTGCTCAAGCAGCAACAACAACACTGGCTGTCCCCCTCACCTCTCAGGTACAGATAAGCCCTCTGTTGCCCAGGTAATCACCCATTGATATTGAGATGAACTTCTCCACCCCTGAGGAAAGATGCAAATGCACTAAAGCCTACTTGTTTCCACTTCTGAATGCCTGTTGATATGCAGATGTACCAAAGCCAG
The DNA here is from genome assembly GCF_040802235.1 of Manis javanica. Lineage (NCBI taxonomy): Eukaryota > Metazoa > Chordata > Mammalia > Pholidota > Manidae > Manis > Manis javanica. The sequence goes on from NC_133157.1 coordinate 190,459,478, forward strand.
GCGAGATATTCTGGAAATGTTTCAATTTTACCCACAATCCACCTCTTCCAGAAATCTCACCTTACAATTTACTCGATCCCCCCTTCTGACCAATCTAGTAACATGCAAAAGCAACAGCAATAAAATCTTGATAATTCTCAAGCCAGAGGATTCAGCCAATGCAGATAAAGTAAACGTACTTTACAGCACAATCACTCACTAAGCACAAAATACATTTCTACACTGGTTTACTCATTCCTAACAATCATGCTAGATTGCTCACAAAACTTTTACTGAACATTAGACAAAGTCAAGCCTCTCTTTAAACATTATTTATTGACAACAGCAACACAATCACAAGCCAGAGGATTCAGCTAGATTCAAAGTCCCATGCAGATTAAGTCCAAAGCTCCTCCATTCCAGCCACCACGTGGCAATTGCAGCCAGGGGGCGTATCCAGGACACAAAGACAGTAGAAGCAAATAACAATGATTGTCAGGGGCCAATTTGCTGTTATTACAGGAATACACAGAAGGCCAGCTTCCAGGCCTTTTCCCCAAGGTGCCAGAAGACCAGCCATTGGCAGTCCATGTGTTGAAATGTCCAGGGCCATGGCCATTTTACTCCTAATTGCTGCACCCATCCTTGCAACACATGTCCAATAAAGTGGGTACCTTGATTGCTCTCAGTAACCAGTGACCGACCATAGGCTGCAGAGAGACTCTCTAGGCCCCTCTTGGTGGTTTGCTGATCTGTACAATGTGCAGGGCACTCCTTCCAGGCTTGGCTGACTTCTTCAAAGGTGAAAGACAAGCCACACTGAAGGGCCCACATTGTCTTTTGAGGTGTCAGTACCACACCACTCTATGGCCTTTGGGTCCAGTCTTGCACCCACGCCGCGATGGGATAGGAGGTTGTTACCTTGGTCGCAGCTGTTCCGCAATGGGCTCTGTAGCCAGCAAGGCAGCCAGCTGCTTCAAGGTGACCCGGACCTCTACTCCCTTCCATAGTTGTGGCCAGGCTCTAGCCGGCAGCAAGAGCAGCAGCAGTGGCAGAAGCAGTAGCCTTAGGCTCAGGCCATGGGCTGGGGTTGGCGTGGCCAGCAGTGGTGATGGCGCCTCCACAACCACACGAGTATAGACACATGTCCCTTGGTGAGAGCGCCGCTTCTCCTCATCATTTCTAGGGGCAGCCCTCCCAAAGGTCACACCCATTATGACAGATTTTGGGTTCACAGGAACCCTATTGACTTACACCATTCATAAGTCTGGGGAAAGGAAATCCCAGGGCAAAATACCCGTAAAAACCAAAATCAGTCAAAGGGGAAAATAAAGTTTAAAACCCATTTATTGCTCACAAACTGCAGTCCCAGGCCATCTTTCTTCTCTGCTCAAGCAGCAACAACACTGGCTGTCCCCCTCACCTCTCAGGTAGATAAGCCCTCTGTTGCCCAGGTAATCACCCACTGATATTGAGATGAACTTCTCCACCCCTGAGGAAAGATGCAAATGCACTAAAGCCTACTTGTTCCCACTTCTGAATGCCTGTTGATATGCAGATGTACCAAAGCCAGGCGAGATATTCTGGAAATGTTTCAATTTTACCCACAAGTAACGACATTGTTTTTTCATGTGAAACCTCCATAAGAGTGTATAGAGTGTATATCAATAATACCTTAATTAAAAAATGAGATAAAAAAAATCATTCTGTAAAATAATGATAAGAACAATGTAAAATCAAAGATTGTGTGTATTAAGAAGGAGACCTTGGAGGATGGGATAAAAAATATAGAGGTGATGGACAGCAGAGACAGGAAACAAGCATCATGATTAATTTCCTGAAAAGCCAAGATAGAAACAATACAGTAAGAGCAGGAAGGATTTCATCTTAAGGCTAAGATTCCATTTTAAAAACCAGGAAGTGAGGAAGTAAGATTCCTAACATATTCTTTAGCAAACAGACAAAAGCTCAACACACCTTGGAGGCAGGGTGGGAGGTTTTGATTGATATGGTCCCAGAGGGAAGCTGATATCCTGGAGAGGAACCACCAATTTCTTGTGTTGAGTTGATTTTGCAGAATTACCTGGAGGACTGATAATAGAAGAGAAGAGACATAATGTCTTTCACTGGAGAAAAGCATTTGGAGACCAATTTGCAAGTCACATCCTGGCCCTTTGTCACCTTCCTGAAAATTCTCAAAAGATGGAACCCCAGCCTTCCAGTGCGGCTCTCCTCTCTAAGGACACATGCACTTTTCTTCTCTTTAAGTGCATAACTTCAAACAAAGCTTTCTCACTGCTCAACGTAATTGAATTTTGTCTCTTTGTGCTTTTCCAAAGGTAAGTGTCTTTGTTTGTTTGCTATTTCATTTTATTTCCAAGTCTACACATAGTCTCTGCTTTACTCCTGACAAGTAGGGAGGGGCTGCTGAGAGCTCAGATTTGGGCCTGCAAGTTCCTGTCACCTGGGTGACCCAGACAGTACTGCAGCTGCAGGAGTCTGCATGAAAATCTCTTCTTTGGGAAGTTCTCAGAACATAATCTCACTCCATCCTTTGCTCCGAGGCTAGTTCCCACGCTGTGCAGATCCAAGTGGATACAGGAAGCCAGGTGACCCTGGCTTTACAAGTTGACATGGGAATCTGCCCTAACCCTCTGCACTTTTCTGTTCTCAGCAGCCTGCAAGGCATCTGCCATTCATTTCTACTCTTGCTTTAATAAATTCCTTCCTTACTGACACTTGTCTGACGTATTCAAGAATTCTTTCTCGTTCAGAGTCAAGAACCCTCCCCCATCTAAGTTGAGGTTTCCATCTGGTGTGCAGGGAGAGACCTCCCAGGTGCAGCTGCCTAGCAGGACAGGGTTCCTAGAGGAGAGGTTCAAGAATTGACCTAAGTTCTATATAATTACTTGTCTATGTTAAAAATGGCATAAAACTAAATGTGATTTAGTCCCAGAGGAATTGATGGTTAAACAAATGGATACTGACAAGAAGACTACATGTCAGAACATGTACCAGGGAGTCACTCTGGCTGAGAGGGGGAATGAGATTAAGAAAGAACAGTTGTGCATCACTTCAGAAAAATGCAAAAAAATAAGTTTTGAACCAGCCAATAAAATGAAGACAGATGTAAAGAAAGCCTAATATGGATATAACTTGCTTGGGTGACATCTGGGAAGAATGTGAACCCTGTAGTATTCAGCCAGTGAGGAGCCAGGAGAGGGACTCCTGGGCTAAGGAATAAATAGCTTGTTGTAACTACCCTTTGTGTGCCTGCTTACCAGACACCTGATCCTGCAAGACCACTATTAAAGCCTCATTCTGCTGTTCTCTTTGACTCCATGTCCACTTACTAAGTTCAGACCAGTGAGTGTGTTTCTCACACCTAGCCACACTACTTAAGAGGAAGATAATTTTTTCAATTTTGTTGTATACAAATATACAAAGAAGCCTGCAAAAGGCTTGTGAAAGGAAAGGAGCGACACATAGCAGCAATTCACCAGAGAGTTCCGCTTTATTAGGGAAAGGTGCTGGGTTATATAGGAGGGGGCATGAATTGATTGAGGTGTCACTTCTGCGGGGCTGGTGGCTGTTGGCTAGGTGCTGGGATTGGGAGGGGGGCGAGAGGTGATTGGGCTTCAGATGGCGCCGGCGGGAACTGAGGACCCCGAAGAGAAGCCGGAAGTTTGCCATCTTGCTGGTGGGGACCCTTCATTCCCCCCTTTCTCCTCTATGGGTTTGTGGACGTTGCTTTCTCTCTGGCTGCTTCCTGCTGAACAGGGGCGGAGAAGGGAGTGAGGGCTTGAGGATTGGGAGGAAAGGGTTGATAGGACTCCCCGCAGTAAGGACGAGTAGATGTGGACTTCTTCAGGTTTGGAAATCAATGAAGGTTCCCTGTAACTATAGGTTGGCCAAGAAGATATGGGTGTCAGGAGCCAGGCGTCTGCGGCTATTGTTTCCAGGAACAGTTTCCAGTGGAGAGAGGGGTCCATCTCAGCGTGTGGTGAGGAGGTCACGTGAGGGTGAGGGATCTTCTGTGGCCAGAAGCTGGTAGTTCCTGAGTAAAAGCTGGTTGAAAGCTTGATTAGAGATTTTTCCGACTTGGGATTTGATGAACTTTATTATACAGGGTAAGAAGAGACAGGCGAGAAGAATGATTATTATGGGGCCTGCAATGGGCCAGAGCCAGGTGAGGAGGGGGTTTGTTAGTATTGACGAGAATGGGTTGGAATTGGAAGCAGAGTGGAGACTGGAGGCAAGGTCGGTGAGTTTGGTAATGTCAGTTTCTACAATGCCAGATTCGTTGATGTAATAGCAGCACTCTTCCCAGAGGAAGACGCAGGTGCCGCCCTTCTCGGCTGTAAGCAGATCTAGGGCCCGCCGGTTTTGAAGGGTGACTTTAGCTAGCGAAGTGACCTGTCTTTGGAGAGAGGCTAGAGAATCGGCAGTGGATGTCAGGGCTCCCTCAAGTTTGGCATTGAGATCTCTAATTGCCTATAGAGAGTGACCCAAGGCTTCTCCCGAAAACCCTGCCCCAAATGACTGAGGTGATCAAAGAGCTACTGACCATGATGGCAAGGAAAGCAGCTCTTTTTGTGCGCGAGGGCAAGGGAGGTTGGAGCTCAAGGAATTCTGCCATGCTGTAAAGTGTTAACTGTGGGATTAGGGTGACGAGAATGCAGGGTGTATCGGAGTTGAGAGGCAGTGAGTTGAAAAGACTGCTATTACACTAAAAGAAGTGTCCCGGTTGCGTAAAAGTCTTAGAGCCGGAGGTAGGGGTGTAGATAGAGAGGCAGTGAAGTGCCCTGGAAGGGGGTGGAGTTGGGCTTACACAGTGGTGGATGGTGAGATTATCTGCGTATTCTGGTTCCCATAGGGGTATGTCTGCCAGGGGGCAGAGGGGTTGTCTTTCTGCATGGAAGGAGTAGTTGGAAATATTAAGGGGCATGGCGGCTAGCAGTGGGCGCTGTAGTGATGCACACAAGAAACAATTGGCGGTGTTGAGGGTGTGGTTGAGAAAGATGGTGGTGTCCTGAATGAGCTGTAATGAAGAGTAGGAGAAATGGGAAGAGGGGTGGGGATAAGAAGATGAAGAGGCGCTATCAAGAGTTTGGATAATGACTTTTTCGGAATGTCTGCTATCTGATGCAAATTGAGAGATCTGGGAATGAGAGGGAACATACTTTCGAGAGATATGAAGGGTACTGTGGGGGGTCGAGGACTCCCCGTAGTAAACTGAGGCTGTGACTCTGGCAGCCCATCGAGAGTCCCAGGGATCTGGGATTGATAAGGAGAATGAGCCATTGGGATATTTCATGACACGGTTGTAGGAGTAATACTGTGGGTACTGGAAGTTACCTATGTAGTGAATGGTGCAAGACTAGTAGGGACATCTCCTGTAGGTATCTGGCCATCGCCTGCAATAGGCTTGTTTTTGGTCATAGAGGAAGCAGAGGTAGGGAGAATAAGGGTAGCTGCTAGTGAACATTTCAATGGAGGGAGGAAAGTGGAGGTATAAAGGCTCAGAGCAGCTTTTCAGAGGGCAGTCTGGTGTGGCAATGAGGGCAGTAACTTTTGTTTGATGCTGTGTGTAAGTCTGTCTGACTTTGAATCGCCATACAAAGGAGGCTGGGGTTGTGGGGAAGACAATAGGAATGAGGAAAAAAAGCGAGAGAGCAGTAAAGGAGGAAAAAGTCATGATTCGGGTATGGATGGCAAAGGGGGGTGAACGGGATTTTGGAGGAAAGAGGACAGTAAGGTCAGGAGTCTGGAGGGAGGGAGAGTCTGTAAACTTTTGTAGGTTAAGAGATCTTTTAGGTGATGTGGGGACAGAATGGTAAGGGGCGCCCTGAATGTCAGTTTATGAGCTTCTTTCTGCAAGAGCTGTCCAGCGGCTAATGCTCGTAGGCAGGGGGCCCATCCCTGAACTGTGGGGTCTAATTGCTTGGAGATATAAGCTACTGGGGCAAAGCATATTGGCCTAGGACTCCTAGAGCTTGACTGGACCTCTCATGAATGTATAATGAGAAGGGCTTTGACAAATCAGGAAGATGGAGAGCTGGGGCTTCTACAAGGGCTTGACGGAGCTTAATGAAGGAGTGTCGGGGTGAGGAGGATAATGGTTTTTTAGGGGGGCTCTTGCTGAGGTTGTATAGGGGTCTTGCTAACAGGGTGCAGGGAGAAGTTAGGGATCTACGTTCTAAAATATCTAGCTAGGCTTAGAAAGGGCCTAGAAAGGAAAGGATTTTTGTCTTGGTTTTGGGAATGCGCAGGTCAGAGAGGAGCCATTTTCTGTCTAAGTTAATGGACTTTCTTTGTTGAGATAGAAGGAATCTGAGGTAAGTGATAGGAGGGGAAGAGATTTGAGCTTTGATGGGGGATACTCGGTAACTTCTGGAAGCTAGAAGGTTAAGTAGGGAGGCAGTGTCAAGTTGAGACTGTTCCCACGAGAGACTGCAGAGTAGAAGATTGTCTATGTATTATAAGGTGGACTTGGAGTGATCATGATGAAACTGTTTGAGGTCCTGAGCTAGGACCTGTCTAAAAATATGGGGACTATCTCGGAAGCTTTGTGGCAAAACTGACCAAGTGAGTTGTTTAGAATGTCTTGTGTATGGGTCCGTCCAGGTGAAGATGAAAAAATCTTGGGAGCAGGGGTCTAGAGGGATAGAAAAATGGGTCTTTGAGATCTAGGACTGAGAAGCGGGATGCTGAGGCTGTATGGATTTGGAACTAAGGGATGGATAGGGACAATGGCTATGTTGATGAGGCGAAGGTCTTGGACAAGGCGGAAAGATCCGTTGGTTTTTTTAACAGCCGGTATTAAATGGGGAGTGAGTGGGTCTGCTTGAATGATGGGTTGGAGGCCTATGAGGGCTGAAGTGGTTAGGGGGTATTGGGCCTGACAGATATACTGAGAGGGGTCACATAATTTGATACAGGCAGGGGGACATAGGGCCACGGAGGGGCTTGTAATGTCCCAAACTTTGGGATTTACAGGGTGTATGAGGGCAGAACCGGAGCTTTCATTGGGTAGAGGGGGGTCGTTGGCTATGAGGGCCATCAGAAAGGGAGTACTGGGGGCTGTGGGAGTGGATATAGTTATGGAAACGTGGAGGAGGGAAAGGATGTCCCGTCCTAGTAAAGGGATGGGACACTGGGGCATAACTAGGAAGGAGTGGGAGAAAGGTATGGGACTGTCTAGGATTGTGCATAAAAGGGGGGGGGGTTTTTAATGGGAAAATCTGTTTACCTCCTACCCCGACTATAGGAGTAATGGCTGGCGTGGTAGGGCCCCGGTATTCTCGCAAGACTGAGAAGGTGGCTCCTGTATCTAGGAGGAAGGAGATGGGGCGACCGTCTACTGTTAAAGTAACCCTGGGCTCCTGTTTGTGATGGAAATGGTCGGGCGAGAAGCCCCCGGGCCCCGTCAATCTTCTTCTGCCAGCCCCACTAGGGTGGGCTTAGGATGGGGGTTGTTCGTCCAGCCTCCCCTTCAGGTGGTTGGGCAATCAGACCCCCAGTGGCCCTTTTTGTGGCATCTGGGGCATGGGGTGGTAGGAGATCTGGGGGAGGGGCACGCCCTTGACCAATGTCCCTCTTTTCCGCACTTGAAACAAGCTCCTGGCGGGGGGCTTGTCTGTAGAGGGGTGCCCAGGTTGTGGTTTTATCAGCTGGGCCAACATCTGGAAATTGGCCTGATCAGCTTTTTGTTTACGGCGTTCTTTCTCCTCCTCCCGGTTATGGAAGACTTTAAAGGCCACTGTTAGGATCTCAGTCTGTGGGGTAGCGGGGCCCTGTTCTAACTTTTTGAGTTTAGCTTTAATGTCGGGGTAGCTTTGAGCTAGGAAGTATGTCATAAGGACCTGTCTTCCTTCAGGTGTTTCTGGGTCCAGGCTGGTATACTGTAACAGGGCTTGAGTGAGTCTATCTAAGAACTCGGAGGGGGTTTCGTCTCTCTTTTGAATTATGTCTTGGAGCTTTTGAAAATTGACTACTTTACGAGCTGCCTTTTTTAGACCTGCTATTAAGCAGGAGGCAAAAATATCTCGAGAGTGGAGACCCACAGCGGTGTTATAATCCCAGTGTGGGTCTTGTTTGGGGACAGCAGTGGGACCAGGGGGACAGGTGGGGTCAGTCCTGTGGGTTTCGGTAGCATGCATTTGGGCGAAGTCCCAAGCTTGTCTACGCTCCTCAGGGAGGAGAGTATTGGCCAGGAGCATGAAAATGTCATGATGCGTGAGGCTGTAAGACTGGAGGGTCCATTGAAACTCCCTGATGTAGGTCGTGGGATCAGTGGAAAAGGAACCTAGGCGTTTCTCCAGTTGGGCTAAATCTCCTAAGGAGAAAGGTACGTGAACGCGCAAGATGCCTTCAGATCCTGCTACCTCCCCGAGCGGGGCGATAATTTTGGGAGGCCCTCGGGACCGAGTCTGAGGGGGACTGAAGGGTTCTGGCTCATTCTGTGCAGGGGAAACAGGTAATGGGGGCAAAGCCGCGATAATTTTGGGAGGCTCTCGGGACCGAATCTGAGGGGGTAAAGACGGACGAGGCTCTTGGAACTTAGTTAGAGGGGGGCTGAAAGGCTCAGGCTCGATTTGCGGGAGGGGGGAAGGTGAGGGGGACGGAGGAGGAGGTGGTGAGGTGTAGGAGGAGATGGTGGAGGAGGGGGAAGGGAGAGGATGGGAGGCTTCTGCGGGGGTGGAGGTGGCCGCGGCGGTAGAGGAAGGGGGAGGGGCTGTTGTAGGAGGAGAAGGGGAAGGGAGAGGATGGGAAGCTTCTGCCGTGGGGAAAGTGGCAGCCGTGGCGGTGGTAGAGGAAGGGGGAGGGGCTGTTGTAGGAGAAGAAGGGGAAGGGAGAGGACGGGAGGCTTCTGCCATGGGGAAAGAGGCGGCAGTGGCGGCGGAGGGTGGAGGGGTTGTAGGAGGGGGAGGGGCTGAAGGGGGAAGTCTGTATGGCGGAGGCTCGTCGGCTGGGTCAAAGGTAATTGAAGAGGGACTGGGAGTGTGTGGTGGGGAGGGAGACGGCTTGCAGGCTAGGAGAACTTGGGGCGGGGAGGAGGTGGTGCAGAGGCTGGGATTTTGAGCTAGGAGGCGAAAAGCTTCGATATAGGGAATCTCCTTCCATTTTTTCAGGCGCTGGCAGTAGTTAAAGAGATTGTGAGTGATGTTAGGATCAAGAGTTCCCCCTGCGGGCCATTGGTTGTTATTGTCTAGGGGGTATGTCGGCCAATCTTGGGAGCAATATTTACGGAGAAGTTTTGGTTTTATATCAGGCGTCAGGGAGAGGGTAGCTAGATGCTTAAGCAGGCATTCAAGAGGTGAACTTTCAGGGAGGGATGAGGAGGCTCCCATGGCTAAAGGACAGAGAAGGAGACAAACAGGGGAAGACAAACGGAGATCCTTGGACTGGAGGCAGACCACAAGGAGACAAAATAGCTAAAGGACAGAGAAGGAGACAAACAGGGGAAGACGAACGGGGATCCTCGGACTGGAGGCAGACCACAAGGAGACAAAGGGCGTCCCCGATGATCCTTGGTGGTCTATGGAAACTCGTATACGAGTCGGAATTTCTTGGGAAGTGTGGGTCGTCACCCAGACTTCCCTAAGAAGGCAGAGTGCCGGAGTCACGAGGTACCTAGCGCTAGGCGTTTTCGGCAGACCGAACAGGTTTCGGCGGACGGAACAGAAGGAGGAGGGGGCGGGAAAGGGAGCGTTCTCATCCGCAAAGGAGTCACCTCATTTATGGCTGTTGGAGGGGGAGGGGGCTGAGAGTCTGCTGCAGCTGTGAAGGCCTGAGGTGGGGGTTTATGGCTTTTGGAGGAGGGGCCTGAGGGTCCGCTGCAGCCGTGAAGGCCTGAGGCAGGGATTTATGGCTGTCGGGGAAGGGGCCTGAGGGTCCGCCGCAGCCGTGAAGGCCTGAGGTGGGGAGCATTCCCTCCTCGTCCCCGAGCGTCAGGGCCTTGCCGGACGATCACGGTCAATGGCACTGCGATAGCTCAGGGAAGAGTGGCCCACCCCGGGGAAATTTTGCTTAAAAAGTTTCAGCTGAGGCGGGGGTTTATGGCTTTTGGAGGAGGGGCCTGAGGGTCCACCGCAGCCGTGAAGGCCTGAGGCGGGGAGCGTTCCCTCCTCGTCCCCGAGCGTCAGGGCCTTGCCGGACGATCACGGTCAATGGCACTGCGATAGCTCAGGGAAGAGTGGCCCACCCTGGGGCGGGGGGGGAACTTACCTAAAGGCCAGAGAGGAGTGGTGAGTGTGATGAGCCAGCGCCGGAAAAAGAGGACGAGGGCAAGCTGCTGCTGGTGTTGGGGGAAGATGGGGCCCAGTTGGGGTGTCCCGTCTCCCGGGTTTCGGCACCAATGAAAGGAAAGGAACGACACATAGCAGCAATTCACCGGAGAGTTCCGCTTTATTAGGGAAAGGTGCTGGGTTATATAGGAGGGGGCATGAATTGATTGAGGTGTCACTTCTACGGGGCTGGTGGCTGTTGGCTAGGTGCTGGGATTGGGAGGGGGGCGAGAGGTGATTGGGCTTCAGGTGGCGCCGGCGGGAACTGAGGACCCCGAAGAGAAGCCGGAAGTTTGCCATCTTGCTGGTGGGGACCCTTCAGCTTGCATTTAAAAAAATAAATGCCTAGAAACTTAGGCTTAATGCCAACAAAAACTGTGTTTTCAGTTGTGGCTAAGCATCCAGAGAACAGTTTACTCTGAACAGTTTCGATCTACACTGTATCCTTTGACAGTTCCTACAGGCAGATACCTTTGGAGAAGACAGACATATACATTGCTATTAATTATTCCCCTGATCTCAGGCAATTTCTTGAATGTACTGTGAAGGTCTGGAGTCACCTTTACTTGGGTGATTTTAAGTAAAAGACAATTTAGTGTATAATAATTCAGAATTATTCTATATGTTTCAAGGTCCAGAAAGTGTAACCCTCAATATAAAAGGACAATTAGAGCATAAAATAATTCTTTTGCATGAAAATGCAAAGTAACTTCATGATATGTTTTGATAAATTTGTCAGAGGTGGGTTTAATTTTTCTTTCTATAACTATAAAAGGAAGCTGGCCCAAATGTTCTCTGCTTAAAAGAAAATTAACATGATGAATTCATGAACACAAGAAAAATAAGTGCATTTACAGGGGGCTGTATTGATTACAATGTTGATGTTGGTGAGCACATTTATTACTTAATTGTGTAAATTTAACTTCTGATAACATTTTTTATTTAAGTGAATAAGTATGATTTCCTATAAAAAATATTTCATGAGGTTTATGGTCATCAAAAGCTTTACTGTTCAGAGTTACTTTCCTTTGTGATTAAACCAAAAGGTTGAGCAGTTGAATATTAAAAAGAGGAGCTTTAATCATGTTAATAAGAAACAGCTGTATAGATTTAAACTTAAATAAGGCAATTGCTCCTTCGGGCTAATCTCTGCATCACAGGCTACCCTTGCTCTCTGTTTCCCTTGTAGGTTCTTCCAGGGAGAGGCAGAGGCAGAGTCTAGGAGGCTGGGAGAATGGGTGGGGTATTTATTCCCTTCACCCTCTCCCTGTCCTATTGCTACAGGTCAGCTGCATTTTTCTCTGGAAGTCAAGGCTGCCCAGCTGCCCTTATATTCTGTCTGGGTTCTAGGAACTCCGCTTGCTGCTTCTGGCCTGGGTGTGGTAATGGCTCCTGCTGTTGTCCTAGGGCACTGTGCTGTGCTCACAGCCCTGCATGGGACCCGTGACTTAGCACGCTGCAGACCTCATACAGCTGTGCCAAATGTTCAGAGTTAGGCCGCTGAGCGATACCGTATCCTCTAACCTGCTCTCCTTCATTGTGTTAGAAGTGAAATGTCAGTACAGGCTTCTTTACCTATGTCAGAAAGATAGTTCTCAAAATTTCATCCAATACAAATGTGACTTACATTTTCTCAATCAAGGGCAGCTGAAGAAATTAAAGTTTACTAATCCAAATTTCCATAGTTACATCCATTTTTTAAGTTGGTAATCAGAGACCATCAGATTTCAATGTGGATACTATGATCTACGTGTTTCATTATGATATCCTCTCCTGTTTATGCCTATATCTCTTTAGACTATGGAATCAACATGTTGTAATTTCCTAGCAATGACGTGTCTTTAAGAGAATCCTAAGCAGGTCAAACGGACAATGATCTATCATTTTGTCCTTGTTTGTAAGACTGACAGGCTAGGTGGGGCCTCTCAGGGTGCACAAGTGGATGTGCAGGTATTTAAATCTCTCTAGGGTCAGGTGTCTGAGCCTGTGTGCTGTTGGCAACATTGTTCCTTCATTCATCCTTCAGTTAAGAATTCATGAATATTGGAAGTTTGAAACCCTGAATAGTGAACTAGAGACTTTTTCCTGCTCCAGACCCTTCAACCCATCTGATGACAGTGAGGTATTTCTCAAACGGAGACAATTCTAAAAAGCATGATAGAACCTAACCAACTAGAAATGGTGAGCAACCTGACAACCCAGCATGCAAATTGCTGAAGAGTTTCTGTGAATCCAAATCCTCAAACTTGGCTTGTCTTTAGGAAAAACTGCTGCCAATAAAATGTGACGACTGCACGGTGATTGGGATGTAGCCTCTTCCTGACATGAAACAGATGGGGAAAGTTTCTGGATAAGATTTGTACTACCTGATTAGTGCTGTACTGCTCAGTGTCAGCAGCTTTTTCCAGGGGCCTGCGAGAGGTCTGAAAGGTGAGGAAGGAGTCAGAGGTGGCCTGGCTCTATTCAGAAGCTTCCTGTGAAGGTGATGGTACAGTGAATGGGAGAAATTTGGTACTCCATGCAATTTCCCTGTGGATTGGAAAACAGGAATGAGGACCACTTTGGAAGATAGCTCGGTGGTTTCTTACAAAACTTAACATACCCTTATCATATGATCCAGCAATTGTGACTCCAGAGTTTTTACCCAAAGTGGTTTAAAATGTTGTTAGCACAAAAACCTTCACACACATGTTTACAGCGGCTTTATTCATAATTTCAAAAAGTTGGAAGCAATCAATAGTCCCTCAGTAAGTAAATGGATAAACTGTGATATATCCAGACAATGGACTGTTACTCAACACTAAAGAAGTATCAAGCTATGAAAAGAAAGAACATAATTTACCTATTACTAAGATAAGTCAATCTGAAAAAAAATTTGCATATAGCATGATTCTAATTACATAACAATCTTGAAAAGGCAAAACTATGCAGCCAGTAAAAAAGCTAGTGGTTGCCAGGTTTGGTGGGTAGGGGGTGCTGAGGAGAGATGAATAAATAGAACATGGAATTTTAGGGAAGTGAAACTATTTTGTGTGCTATAAATGGTAGATATATGTCTCTATACATCTGTCATAAACCATAAATGGTACAACACCAAGACTGAACCACAGTGAATCTATGGACTTGGGGTGATAAGGATGCATCAATGTTGGGTCATCACACGCACCCATCTGCAGGACGTTGATAGTTGCGGTGGCTGTGCTTGTGTTGGGAAAGGCCGTATGGGGACTGTCTTTATGCTCAATTTTGCTGTGTATCTAAAACTGCTTTAAAATAACAGTCTATTTTTTTAAAAAAAAGAAGAAATGAGGCCCAGATTTAAATATAAACTGAACAAGTGAGGCAGTGTATCTCATTGAGTCTCTGGCTTGTAAAGACTGTTGGAACAACCTCTAAGCCCTAGGATCCTTCATCACTGTATGTCATGCTAAAAAAAGCGAAGCATCAGAACTTGAGACCTATCAAAGAGGTAAGGTCATTGACTAGCCATGGGGCATACCCTTACCTTCAACTTACTCTCTGGTAATGTTCTATGGCCATGGGAATCTAAGGTTATTGATAGTAGGAAGTTTAATAAACACCCTCAATCAATTAAAAAGTTTCTTTGCTATTGGTGACATTGCCTTTTTTAATTTCTAAAACACTTCCTAGATTACTCCTTGTGGCCTGGAAGCCTTTGGGGGCTGCACTCTTTCTAAAGAGAGAGGATCCACCCTATACGATGTTTTTCTCAACGAGTAAGAGAAGAAGAGATAGAATTTGTATTTACACTAAAGGCCAAGTGAAATACTCTGTGCTACAATTGCACATATTTGGAATGCTAAGGCTTTGGGGCAGTTTTTTCTGAAGTCCTTAATCTTTCAGTAGCTACCAGTTGATCAAGAAAGCAAAGAGCAGGAAGGCACATTTCTGTATATTACTGTTCATAAAAGCTTTGAAAATTTTCTCCAGAGAAACTGATGATCCTTTGGCAGACAGTAGATAACTAATCCATCATCCCATCCCTTCAGAGAAGTAAAAGAGTTTTCTGATTTAACTGATGGGGAAATGTGATCACCAGTGGAGGAGAGACTGGCCAAGGCCAGGGCCTGGGGAAAAGTTATCAGAGACCTTGTTTCATGGTCAGATTGAACAGCTTGGACTACTGGGTATACATGACGCTGCTGGCTGCTAGTCAGTTTCCAAGAAAGACTGGCTTGTGTATCTAGACATCCTCATTTCAGAAGTAGATGAATATACAGGGCAGCCTAACTTGGGGGCAGAAGTGTTCCAACATTTGTTGTGCTGTGCATTCTTTCATTTCTCTTTTGGAAATTCAACACATGGCATTTATCCCACTAGTGGCAGGAGAAAAAGACCTGGTTACCTTCCAATTCATATGATGTATGTCAGTGGTTTGCAGCAATGGTGGTGATACATTTTTCTCTGCTTATGTTGTTCATGTATTTAAGGGCCCTTGAAATCTGAAAATGGCTGCTATAAGCAGCTAAGCCCCCTTTTCTAGCTGCTGCTCAGATATGGATTTCTAATTTAAACCACTATCATATTTCAAGTTGTGTTGAAGGAGGAGATTATGGCAAATTCTACTTCTACTTCTTTGTAGTGGTTTGCCTTGATCTAAAAAATTTCAATTTAGGTTAAAAAAGAAAAGAAACATATCCTTATAATACATTCACATACAGGTATAGTAAAAATGACATAACCAACCTAGCTAGTTTGAGCTTTATAACTCTTTTTGCCTCAGTTCTATGTGAGTACTATTAGGAAAGTATGAAAAATGTGAAGAAATGTCAGCATCCTACAAGGCGGGGTGTGCACGGAGGTAATTTTTCATGTTGGGTGTATTTCCCTACTGTGCAATGATATCAGCAAAGAGTTGGCTTAGTGTCCTGTCACCTGTCTCAGTTAGGTCTAGACCAAGTACACTTGAAGAAATGGTTGAGCTGCACCATCTGTGGAATTGTTTGTGACTCCAGCCCTACTATGAATTGAATTTTGGGTCCCTCCACCAAAATTCACATTTTGAAACCTAATCCCTGTTATGATAGCATTTGGAGATGATTAGGTCATAAAGGTGGAGCCTTCCTGATAGGATTAGTGCTCTTATAAAAGAGACCCCAGATAGCTCCTTCCCCCTTCCCCTAGCTGAGGACACAGCAAGCAGATAGCCATCAATGAACCAGAAAGTAGGGCCTCACTAGACACGGAATCAGCTAATAACTTGATCTTTGACTTCCTAGTCTCCAGAATTGTGAGAAATAAATTTCTGTTTTTTTTTGTAAGCCCCCAACCAGTGGTATACTTTTCTAGCAGCCTGAATTAACCAAGACAAGTCCTAAAGAGCATATTGTGTCTGTGGCCACAGCAGCAGGAGGCAGGGACACTGAAAAACAGTATAGAATAGGGATTATGAGTGGTTTTGGAGTTCGGAGGCCCATGACTTGCATCCCAACTTTGACCTTTAGATGTTGCATAATCTTGGAAAGCTTTAACTTTTTCTGATCTGTAAAATGGGTTGACTAAGGAATAAAGTGAGATAAAACAGCATAGTTCCTGGCTTATTATGAACACTCAATATATAGTGTAATGATAATCTATTTCCGTATTAATTATTATAATTAACTATTTTTTGAATCAGATTCCTCTAATCATTTCCAGCATCTTCTGCAGAGATACAGAATGAATAGCTGAGATTAGGGCCTAGATCTCTGCATTTTCCCAAGCTCCATAGTTGACCAGTGAACACCGTGAAAAAGTAAAGACCATCTCAGAGACTGAGATGTGTGGCCAAGGCACTGGAGTCTTAGGTGATTGGATTTCTAGAAATGGACCTTGGAATCAGAAGTCCCGTCCTGTGAATCTGGGTGGATTTCTGTGAGAGTCTCAGGAGCACAGCTGAAAGTCCCAGAATTAAACAAACAGAAACCAAAGTAGAGTGAACAGTTTGAAAATCAGGAGAAATCAGCCTGTGGATGCCACTTTTTCAAATCAGGGAATCACTTAACACTATAAACCCCTCAGAATAAGGCTTAAGTACTTCGCATTTCAAGGAATCTTCAGTCAAGGAGATCAGTCGGTGTAACTGGGGGGAAGGTGGGAGTAAATGAAGCCAAAGGCATAACACCACCAGAGCTTTCCCAGCTTTCAGTTTCCCTGCAATTTGTAAAGTCCTAGTGCAGGTGAGTATTACCACGACATAGAGGGGAGCACTCACTGTGGGTCGGGAGCTGTGCCAGGCACTTTACATGTATCGTCTCTTTCTTCTTCCCACAAACCCTATAGGTAGATTCTTTTGTCACTGAGCAAACTAAGTTTCAGAGAAATAATGTGCATGTATTACAGAACTGTCCAGATGTGTTAACTATTTTATACATGCTGATTTTAGCTATAATTTGTTGATCTGGGTTAAATCACGATAGTCCTTGAAGTAGACTTCTTATACCTTGCCATTTGTAACTCCAGTTTACCCTGACGGAAAATGAAGAGACATGAAACTGCACGCATTCTCTCTCTTGCCCTCTCTTTCTCTGCCATCTCTGTCATCTATCCCATTTATATCTACATGATGTTAACAGTATCCATTGTTAAATTATACAAACACTGAGCCTCTATTCTGCCTTAAACATTTAGTATGACAATGCAAAAAATTCAAGTATGTAGGAAATAGGCTCCCTGGGCTAAAGGAATATAAAATCCAGTTCAGACAAAAGACAAATGTCATGCCAATATAATGAAGGTGACATGTCTCCCATGCTATACAGTCACAGGCAGGGGAGCAGGTCAGTTAGGCCTTCATAGCACTCTGCAAAAATTGGCTGACTCAAGTCTGGGGCTTTATGTCTGTACTAGGAGTATCTATCTGACTGCCTAAAACATAGTACGTATCAATAGATGTTTTACATTAAAAGAATGAGCCGATGAATGATATCTGTTGACCATTTAGCTCCTCTACTTTTTGGAACAGATTTATGGCTGCGTACAAACCATTCATTTTGTATATTACTTAAAAGATAATTACATTTGCCAGTAAGCCTTTGATTCTAATCATCTTCTAATATTTGTGGTTATTATAAGAGGCTCTCAAAACTGGAAAAAAAAATCCCACTTTGATGGGGGAAAGAAACTCAAAGTATTTTGAATTATACTCATTAAATTGTACATATCTGTATTTTTCCACAAATAGAAGTTTATAAAATCTTGAAGATAGTTCTCATCCTATTGAAAGAGATTCAAAATAAAAATATTTCTTTTGTCTTTAGGAAACTAATGGCTGTCTGTTATTCTCTACAAATTACAAATGTTTAAAAATCTTTTGTATGTATTTTGAGAACTAATTCTCATACTTGACTTCCTCTTATTTTTTTACCATAATTTGCTGTCATCCCCAATTTTTAACTTTGTTTTTGTGTCTGTAAATTTATATTACTTTTAAGTATTCAGTTTTGAAAATGTCCTCTTGTCCTTTTTGGTATGAGACAGGCTATAAGTAAGTGTGTGTGTGAATCTAAAATAACAGCTATCATTTTTGGAGTGCTTATTATGTATAAGTTATTTTGCAAATATTTTTAAATTTAATGTTCACAAAGATCCTTTCATGTAGGGAACATTATCCCATTTATGGATGATGCAGCAAAGTTAAAAATAGCTAGTAAATGTCAGGACTCAAACCCATTTCTATGTGACACCCAAGCATCCCCCACAGCTCACAGCAAACATAAATAAATGTCCAAGATGCCTGGAGCCTCAGCCTCAGCCTCTCCCATTGCAGCTCTCTCTTGACAGTCACCATGAATCCTGCTTGCTCAGGAGAAGAATTAAGTTTCTTTCTGGGTCATATGCTTGAATGGAAACATTCCTCTTTGTAGTACAAGGGGTTTACTTTCCAACTGCTGTCTGTTTTGTGCGTTGCTCCTCCAACTCCCAAACAATATAAAACAATAAGATAGCTCTAGTGGAATATAGACTAAGATTGTATTTTGGGAAGGCACAAGAAGCTTTGTGGACTTAAAGTACATGACAGATACTTTGAGGGCTCAATTTGACTCTATAAAATATTTCTTCACATCTAAGTGAACTTTGGGATAAAGACTTGTATTTCACTTGATAATCAGTCTTACGGCCAATATGAAACTGTGGCCTTCTTCCTGTCTTTAAAACAAATCTGTGCAAATTACTGAGCCCTGTAGAATGTCTACCTGCATTAATAAACTGATGACTTAAAATCAGAAAGAAGGGAGACATGGTGTATTACTTCATTTGATCTGTGGCTGATGAAGGCAGAAAATCAAGTTTGAGATTCAAGTTCATATTTTGCTTTCAATCTACTTTTTTGTAAGAAGAGAAGTGGGTTCTTTTTTTCAGTCTCAAATTTTCCACGTGAGTAATTTCCATGTAGTCTATTCAATCCATTTTATGGCAAGGTTACAGGGATGGAAGCTTCTGATGGGCATAAAGTCTCTGAGCTGCATGTGGTCTGTAATATTTGTCTGTTCACTTGGCCTTGGGGGTTTAATTTATTCAGCACCAGGATAGGAGCATTGGTTAACTGTACTTTTGCTTCATTCACTTCATGTAGATGGTATTCTACTTTAGGCTCAGGAATATAAATGCAGATTTGAAGCTATTATACAAATAATTTATGTATTTATAGCCATCTTTTTTTGTAATGTATATAGTGATTGAATTCTTTTAGAAGGTAGACTTAGAATGCTAAAGTATCTTAGAAGCTGAATAGAGCCGTAGAAAATGAGTCTCAGGAATTGAAATAGTATAGTTATTAGACTTTCTCTAAAATAATCACTATCCTCAGATCTCTGAAAGTATAAGAGAAATTGTCTTCTCAGAAAATAACTAGAAAACTCTAAAAATATTTCTGAGGGAATATTTAAGAAAAACATTGGCTAGGGTATTGGTTTTTCTCTATCTTTTCTGGCTCTAGTCTTTTGTTTAAATTTGTAATTTCTGAAGAAATGGGCCAAAAAATATTTAATCTAATATAGCCAAACAATTAAAGCCAAGTTAGGGTCTTTAGTTAAACTATTTGAATACTTTCTTAAGTTTCTCTTGTCACTTTAACATTGAAACACACACACGCATGATACTATGTATTGGGGATGGCATAGAGTTTCTGGGATATAACAAACATACATGTCAAAGACTTTGGACTTTAGTTTGTTCAGTCATTCAACAATTTTCTGACTACCACGTACCAGTCTACATACTGGGGATTCAGCAGTGAGAAAGAAAAGTGAATAAAACATAGACAAAAATCTCTGTTCTCTTGGAGTTTACATTCTAATTAGGGAATAAGAAAGTATATAGTTAGAAGTGATAAGAGCTAAAGAGAAAAAAGCTAGGAGGGGTGGGAGGAAGTGTTAGGGGCAAGTTGACATCATGATGTGGCCAGAGAGGTTCTCATTGCAAAAATAGTATTTGTGTAGAGACATGCTAGTAGGGAAAAAGCAAACCGTGCTAAGATGCATGGGAAAGGGCTTCCAGGCAAGGAACAGCAGTGTTCTGGGTGTCCCCCCAAAGGTCCTGGGGTGACATTTCTGATTGATTGTGGAACAAAATGCAAGGAGGCCAGTGTGGCTGAAGTAGGTAAGGGAGGGAAGGATTATAAGAGATGAGTTAAGGAAGTAACAACTGAGGACAAGAGGTACATTCTACAGAGATCTGCATGCCATACCAAGGACTTTGGGTGTTACTCTAAGTCAGAGTTTCCCAACCTAAGCACCACAGACATTTTGTTGCAATGCCCAAGATTTAGTAGTATCTCTGGCTTCTATGCATTAGATGACAGGAGCTCTCGTCCAGAATGAAAATAAAAAAATGTTTCCGCACTTTGCCAGGTATTTCCTGGAGGCAAAATCACTGCTGAGAAGCATTGCTTTAAGTGATATGAGAAGCCACTAGAAGGTTTAGAAGAAAGAGATGCATGATGCGACTTAAAATTAGTAAGATCCCTCCAGCTGCTATTTTGAGCATAAACTGGAGGAAGCAAGAGAGAGCATACAATATTTCTGTAACTAAGTAGTTCTTAAATTTTAAAATTAGATGTTGCTAATAAAAATTTTGTTTCTATATTCAGGGACCCGGACCCCTTCTCCTTATATAATATCTGATTAACTCAATAGTTAAAGGAAATTTGTAGTGATCATAGGAAATCCAAACATGGCATCCTTCATCTCCATTACAAAACAGAAACTTAAAAATTTCCTAACTAGTTCTAGGAAAGAAATCTCTTTCAGATTACCAAAGTATGAGTAAACTAACATTAGAAGACTTTGAATTTCATCTAAAAATTTTAAGGCTTTCCTATTGCAAACAGTGCCATAAATATAGTAAAATAAGGCAATTAACAAGCATTGTTTATATATATATTTGTAACATAATTTTTAAGTAAACAGTATTTATATTTAATATATACAAAAGATTAATACTATTAATATACAAATCTTTTCAGAATTAAAGAAAAGAAAAAGACTTCAATAGCAAGGAGCATACATGGTATTAATAGGAAGTACACAAAAACAGATGAATGAGATAGAAAAACAGGAAAACTTGTTTAACACCATGAAAAATCAAATTTAAGTGAAATAATACAATACTATTTTTCACCTATCAAACTGGCAAGGATAAAAGAGCATTTTATTTACTCTTTGCAAAAAAATAGATACTCAGTTTACACCACTGGGTAGAATAAAAATCATAAACTATGAGCATTCAGTTTCTAGAAGGTTTTCCTGCAGAAGTAAATAGACTTAGAACCCAGCCATGTATGTACATGTTCTGTGGTTGCCATGCAAGGGCAGGATCAACCCCTCACCTAAAACAGGTTCAGATATTGATAGTGATGCGACCACACATGCACCAAAAGGGTGTGAAAAGGTTTATAATTCATAGGAGAGGACTCTCTGGGAAGGGCAGGGCAGATATCCAAGATGATCTGTGAGGCCTGCACCCTAACTGGTGAGAAAGGTGGAAGTTGCCATGAATGCCTTGTTGAAGAGTATTGCACATTGTGAGAAGTTGAACGAGTGCCTTGGTCTCTATCAGTAATGTCTGGGACTCTCAGGGGGATGGGGAGTGCTTGGTGAGGCCTTGCATTATGGCTTTAGCTCATATAAAGACACGTGTGACCTTAATTTGGGTATCTGTGAGGCGAGAAATTCCTGGTATTTTTATCCCAGTAAGAGCAACCTTGGATAAAGAATTGCTGTTGCCATAGGTTGGAACAGATAGCCATGCCATTATCAGTGGCCCATGTCTGTAAGAATGTGCCACAAGGACTGATCATTACCCAGGTCCTCCTCCAGTGCTAAGACAGTAGCCACACCCTGGTCAGTGCTGCTGACCTTGGAGGCTGTCTTTGAACAAGGAGGTTGCAGGTGGAGGGTGGACAGTAGCAGCGCCTTAGGGAGCTCCACCACGTGTGCCGTCTGGAAAGTATATGAATTCCTGTTCTGACCACTCAGGTTATTCCTATGGGCATCCAGGTGGCCAGTGGGTCTGAAGAGGGGTGACCTCCTCTGGTGTCATTGCACCTGAGGAGAGAATGAGGACAGGGGAAGCTGCTTCCTCTTACATGTGGAATATACCAGAGGGTCCAGGTTTGGCTCCATCTGTAAGTAAGTAAATGCTTCCATTTTAATATGGCTGTGGCCATACCGAGCCTTTGGGGTTCCACCCCAATGTCCCACGGCATCACTGTTGGCACGGGAAGGCACAGGCTCAGGGCTGTGAGAGCCTCCATCTCCAGAAGGGTTCAGTATGTGGCCAGAATTTGCTGCTCTAACGGTGCCCTCTGAGGAGGGCAGTCTTTTGTACCAGAAGCACGTGGTCAACTACGGCCGTTTTGCATGATCCAGCAGCTCCAGGTGACGTGGCAGGAAGTTGCTAGAGCCTGAACGGTAAGAGTCTCTGGGCACACAAATGAACAGTACTTGTTGTCTAACAGGTTGAATAGATTCTAGAACCCTTTTCTGGTAGAGAACACAACACAAAATGAGCTAATTTGTAACAGACAGCATAAATAGGCCTACGATCAGTTACAGATTATGTTGGTTTGAGATATGTGATTTGATCTGAGTTACATGGCTAGGTCTTGGCCACGATATACAGCCCAGGTCCGCTGTAAGGGGAGCCCCAATCCTACACTCCTGGGTTTAACATCATTACTGAAACTTGTAATTTAGGTAGATTAAATCTGTAACAGAAGCAGGACTCTATAAATGCAACAGACTCTCAGGCAGATCAAAATGCAAGCTTGCCAGCAGGCAGCTATACAACCCAAAGCTCATGCTAGTTGACAGACAGCCACTCAGAGTGTGTGCCTGCCACAGACAGGTGATCCAGTTAATGTGAGGGATCAGAGATCCCCAGGTAGTGGTGGCCATTGCCCTGGTCTGCCACCCTGCTTGCATCACCACTCGTGTTTGGTGGCCCTGTGGTAGGTGGGGTCAACCCTTCACTCAGATTTGGTTTGGATATTAAGAATGGTGGTGTCACACATTCACAAGTGGATAGGAAAAGGTTTATTATTCAGATAATGGGACCACCCAGAGTGACTCAAACAAAAGAGGGACCATGGAGGGAGTTGGGGCTGGGATGAGGGTCCCTGTGAGCTTTGAACTACCCCTCTGGTGCCAGAGGCTTTTTCATGGGCTTGCCCAAATTTGGGGCTAGAGAGAGGAGGAGGGGTATGAAAGTAGTCCAACCCAAAAATGAACTCAGGTTCTCTATGATAGCGTGTTCATCATAATTCCATTTATATTGAAAAACTTAGAACTAACAAATACTCAAGGAGAAGATTGGGTGATTGATTTGTAGATCCATGCAATGGTATATCATGAGGCCAGAAATATTGTTAGGTGAGGAAATTAAGTTATGCACTATAATTCTATTTTTGTGCAAATCCACACATGCATCTAAACATACATACATACAGTTAGAAGGAAATACACCAGAATGTTAACAGTGTTTACTTATGTGGTAGGATCACAATGGTGTTCACTCTGAGTTTGTTCATTTGTGTTTTTCTTTAATAAATATTACATTTGCAATATTTTTTTAAATGAGTTTTTTGGGGAAAAGTTTCTTTCTTGAAACCTTTGGTTTAATGTCACTTCTAGCCATGAGGCCACACACTGGGTTGAGGTGAGAGCTGGCTTTGCCGCACATGGCTTTGGTGATTCTGTGTATTTCATCATTTTGTTGGTCTAGTTTAAAGATGATCCAGATGGTCAGAAATGCTATGTTGTGTAAACAGCTTTGCTGCATGGTCTGTTTAATTCTGATTTATTATGGTTCAGAACATCTTGAATTACTTTTGTATTTATTTTGTGATTTTGTGAAACCCCCACATTTTGGAGGCAGAAAGATAAGATTATTCAGTTGCTATGGTAAATCGTCTTCCCTCTACTTTTTCAGTGCCTTTTCTAGAAAATGATAATGTCTTTATAGGAATTATTAATACTGATGGTTGAATAGGGTGAGAATTTGGTCCATGATAATGATTACTTCATTAGTAAAGGAAATAATTTGTAGAGGACATGAACATATCATAGCACATATGGGAAAATAAGCGGGGCAATTAAAAACTACTTTGCATGTTAGAAAACAATACAGCTTTCTATTAAAAATGAAATACTGTTTTTTAAAAAATGAAAGATCATTAAACATTTATGTTAATACCTTTTAGAGTATTAATATTCATTTCTTAATCATGATTACTAAAAAAAGTATGTGTTTAAAGGTTGTTTTAGCAGGAGATCTAAAATTAAGAAGTCCTTATTATGTTGCACTTATTTTCATTATCAGGATATTAAATAAAGATAAATAATGTCCATTGGGTAATACTGTAAAGCCTTCTGAATCTGAAAAAAGAGTTTATTGAATTCAAAACTCTCTGGCAATAACTGCATGTATTACATTGTAATTATTTTAAAATTAATAATATATATTTGCCATTTTAACGTACTAACCCATAAATCAGAAAATGTATTCCCCAATTGTCAAATATAAAGAATGTATATAATATAGTTTCCAGAGAGGAGAGTGTCATAAGATGGGAAGAGGAAAAGACATCTGTTACTTGTCTACTATGTGCCAGGCAGCTCAAGTCTTTACCCATATTGTTCACCTATTCCTTGCTTTTTAAACGTTCATTACTCTAACAACTCTTATTGAGCATCTATTATATGCCAGCCTTGAATTATAGTGTTTTCCTTGTTGGAAATTTCACCCATCTATATAATTTCAGCCTTACTGTAAGTCTTCAAAAGAAGCATGTTCAGTTGCTCAATGGGCAGAGGCTATCTCCCGCTTCACTTTCTCAGCCTCCCTCCTAGCTAAGCTGTGGGCACATTGACTCCAGACTTGGGATGGAAGAGGATGTCCTGAGGAAGCAGAGGCAAAAAAAAAAAATCTATACTTGTGACTGATGGAAGCAATGGGGATAGAAAGAGAAGTCCATTTTCCAGGGGTGGCCATAGCATGCTCGAGTCACACTGAGGCATTTGCCGCTGGCAGCTATTGCCATTGGCCAGGCACTGGGCCCAGTTCTCTGGTCTTCCCTGAGATCCTAGGGACCACCTACTATCCTTTAAATAAAGTTTTTTTGCTTGTTTTCTTCTTTTCTAAAATCAGGATCCATACCTCTTGCTTGCATCTAAGAATTTAAATTCTTGAGTATTCTTAAGCTTATTTCACCCAGGAGGGAACACATTTTTTAAAAAAAATTAAGATGTGTCTGTGTAGAAACCCATGCTCTCTCTTTCTAAAAGGTCATGCAGCAGAGCTAGCTTCTCTCGCCGGCAAAGCCTCCTTCGGGTCCAAGTTTACAGCCAGCTGGAAAATGACTCACAGCTCATTATAGCCTGTATACCCTTCTGCGGTGGCACCTCTCACGATGGCAGGAAAAGGCTTATAATCTTAACTCAGATTTTGTCTATGGCACTGCAACGATCTTTGATTCATTCAGTTTAGTGAGAAAATGATTTAGTTAAAAAATCAAAGCTCAGCATTGTGGAAGTAGCTAGTTGACTTACTGAATATTTTAATTTGCAGGTCATTGTTTTGCTATTAAGTATAAAATAGCAGTTTTAAAGTAAAACCTGGTCATTTTCTATTAGAGAGAGCAAGGTTATTTGAAGTGTTACAGAACTGGCGCTGGAGTTGTGGTAACATGGCTCATTCCACACACTCCTGCTGTTATGTGGAACATGCTCTTAAGATTTATGTTTGTTTTGAAGTTGATTAGTCCAGTGTAAACCTTATGTGCTTTTGATTAATTGGTTTCACTCTGGTGGACTCTGATGTACATGCATGATCTAATGCTGACACAGAAATGGGACAACATGGGCTGGCAGGTCTGAAGAGGGAGTAGGTAGGAGGTCTTTCCATAAGAAGATGCTTCATTCTCTTCATTCTCGATGGAATCCTAACAAAAACCTGAGTACATTTTACAGTCTCAGAGGAACAATTTGTGTTTTACAACCCACATTGTGATTTTATGATCTATCACGTTTCTTGTTTGAACTCATTTCTGACAGTTACAATATGGTTTGGATTTTTGGTTGCTTTTTCTCAGGGTAAACTTTGTGAAATTCTGATGGTTGCTCTAAGTCTCTGATGTCTACCAAAACTTCTTCAGTAAATGCTCAGTTTTTCAGATTCCTTTCTTGCCCTTTCTCCTTCCCAAGTTGACTACTTAGTCTTTGGGGCAGTCTAAGGTGTGGGTGTGGTGGGGTGAAAGTAGGAAGGGTTTCAGATCTGCACGGAAGTCCCAGAGTTGTTTCCTGGGTCCCTGTTGGACTCTTGTCCTTGAGGTCACTGCTTGACCTGCTGGCCCTGCCGCTAAGGCCTATGGTAGAGAACATATTAAAAGTGCCACTGCTTCTCTGCTCCTTCTTCTCTCTCTTGTCCCCTCCTCTGCCTGCCCTCCCCTGCGCTTCCTTCTCTTGTCCTGTCTTTTCTTCCTATCCTGCTTTCCAGAAGGAACCAGTCAAGGCCTGCCCTCCTTCCACAGGGCACATAAAAACCTTTGGATACCCTCTGCATCATGTAAGGGCAGATGGCAGAAGTTCTAGAAAGATAAATTCAGAGCGTCCTTCTCCAGCGCACCATTCCACTGTATGCACTGGGTGATGTCTGCTCCTGTGGGTCTCTTCCCACAGGGCAAAATGGGAAACCAGGCAAAGGTCCTTCTTCTTGTAGTTTCCCCTCAACCTATCAAATATGTCGTAGCTCCAGGAGTAAGGGGCTTCTCAGACTGGGGGAAGTTCCTTATGAATCCAGTAAAACCAGAGGAGGACAAGGGGAAAGGCAGGTTGGGTTAAAGAGTTTTATTGCTCACAACTCAGTCTCTTGCTGGGCTTCCCCTGGCATGCTCCCAAGTTCCTCCTTTCTGGCCCCCAAACTAGCAAGCCCACTCTATCCAACCCCCCAGCTGCAGTGTGACTGGCTTCCCCAGCCCACACTTTTTGGCAGGAACTCCATGGATGGGTCCCTGGTGACTGATGGGCACCAGACCCACTAGACACCAGGAACGGAGCAGAGGAGAGAATGACCACCACTCTCTACCCCTTACCCCAGATTGACCAAGGGCTCTGCTGTGGCCCATTGATATGTAAATGAACCTTTATCTGCATACCACTATGGAAGCCAGGTGGATATTCTGGGTGGAAACTGCCATTTACCCCACTTATGTTTTTCTGCACAACCTAAGATTTTGGCTTAAAGTGGGAGGAGGTCTTGACCACTTCTCACCACTAAATCTTTTCTTCTTTCCACACTCTTCAACTTTAGGTTTGGAAGAGACTTCTTTCTCCTTCCCAAGATGTCTGTCCTGTCACCTTCTCTGGATCATAATAGTTGATCAAATTGCAGCAAAAAAATTAGTTTATTTTAAAAGAAGTTCCACAAATTTTATAGTGTGTGCATTTGGATATATATAGATATTTCCTGCACCCTAAGTTGTAGCTTAATAACATACCTTGCATACCATTCTTTTGGGGACATATGTATACATAAACACTTTAAAGAATTTTTTAAAAAGAGACAGGAGGCCGTAAGTAAAGCCATACTTAGTTGCCTTTCTCTTCCTTACCCCAGCCTCTTATTCTCCAGCGGGAACCAATTTTATCTTTTTATGTAATTTCTGTTTACATTTCTCTGATATAACCATATATCACTAAACAGTACAATATCATTGTGAGGAGGGAAGCTTAAGCTGCGGGGAACTTCTTCACCCCACCTGCAGGTGAACTTAAAGGTGAGTTCAGGGTTCTGCATCAGTTGCATCTGCTACACTGTCTCTGTGTGGACTTATTACCATCTCTTTCTTATTGAGAACTCATTACATACTAAATGAATGGATATTATTAAATTTACTATAGCATTAAAGTTAAGCATGCCCAATTATTTGCAGATGTCTTAAAATGTGAAAACCATAACATTTAAAATGAAGATTACATATATATATATATAGCAGGTATGTGCAATTGATAAGTTGAATACATGACTCATGGGATGTGATCAAACCTTTGTCTCCCATGTACCTTTCAACTTTATTCAGTTGGGGGGAGGTGCAGAGGAAACGTTCCTTAGCTACTCGATAAAGTTACTGAAGTAATTGACCATCCTGGAGTCAATTTTTATCAAAAATAGTCGTAATTCAAAAAGGCAAAGCATTTGGTCTAAACTGTTAACACTTCAATCTTTATTCAAACACTTATCTTCTTACCTTTTCCCAGGTAGGGCCTAGAATGTAGTGGTTACCTACACTCTTTCTCTCCTATTCTATCTTTCAGTGGATGTTCTCTACCCCATCAGTGATGAGACATGGGGAGTGAGGAGAGGTCACGGGATACTAATGCTGGCTGGATGGCTTTGTGCCATCTGGGTTTGGCATGGGAAACACCCTCTTTCTCTTGTGGTTCCTTCCACTGGTTCTTTTGAGAACCCCAAATGGGGGACTCTTATTTGGACTAAATTTTGGCTATTATTTTCGAAGTTCTGTTATTTTCATCTGGCATTTCACTTTTGTATATTTTATTTTTTTATTTTTGTAACTTATTAAAAAATTTATATGTAACACATTGTCACATACTTTTTCATCAAGGTCATCAATCCTTTCTTATATAGTGTGTTGATTATAGTTTATTAGCTTATAATTTTTAGATACAAGTCTCAATCCATCTCTTGTCCTGTTTTCCTTTAACTGCATTATTTAGGACTCTGCATTCTAACCAAAAGAAACCAAGCAAAGTTGGCCTAGGCAGCTTTCATGATGACAGTTCTTTCATGAAAGGCAGGGGTGTACATTTGAGCCTGCGACTAGAAGGTGACAGGGAGCCTAGGGAATATTCTCACTCTACTTCATATACGTATATATGTATTTATGTGTGTATGTATCTGTGTTTATTTTGTATATGTATGTGTATGTATATATACATTTTTTTTTCCTGTTTCTCTGTAGGGCTATTGTATTCTCACTTGACAGGCTGGCTGTCTCTGTTATTAGCATCTGTGGCAGAAAGAAAATGATCACCAATAGTGTTCAAATCTGTATGTTACAATATTAGTTGCAAAGAGAGACTACTACTTTTGTTTCTAGGAAATGAATCCTGATTGGTCCATCTTTGGTTAGGCATTCATTTTTTGTGACAATAAAAAGGAGTGGTAGTAAAATAGTAAAAACATTGTTACTGCTGAGAGCTCAACACAGTGGATTGGGTCAGTGAACAGCAAATACATTAAAATTGGAAGAGGCAAAGTGTATCTTGGAAGCGAATGAAAAATGATACTGTGGTATTATGTGGTTTTTTCCAAAGCTAGTCAATGAATGAACCAAGAAAAATATCATTAATAATTGGAGCTATGACTAAAACCAGAAATGATAAACAAATTAATAGTAATGACTAAAACCAGAAATGATAAACAAATTAATCATAATGTATATTTATATGGTTATTAATGATTAAAATAATGGCTATCATTTATTGGAAACTTAGTATGTGACAGAAATTGGGTTAAGTGCCTTCTGTATATAATAATAATAATCCTGCCAGCCTCAGTACTATTATTATTCCCCTTTGTAACTGGGAGACTGAGAATTAGCAAGATTATGTGAGTTTCCCAAAACCACACCAGTATTAGGTAGGGGAACCTAGATTTAAACCCATAGGGTTCAATTATATCTACAGCCTCCAAATTATATCAGATACTTCAAAACTCCCTCTAATTCTCCCCCTCCCCACTTTATCCTCCCTAGAACCATACAGATGAAGATATCAAGCCTTGGAGAGATCAAGACACTTCCCCAAGGCCACCCAATTTTGACAGAGCCTCTGATACCCCTCTGATAAGTCTTAGGCATCAGCAGAAGTAAAGAAAAGAAAGGAAGAAACATGAAGAGGTAAAAAAGAAAATGAAGTATAAAGTGGAAAAAAGTTAAGAGGGAAAGGAAAAAAGAGTAATTAAAGCTTGCATAAAACTTGAAAAATTATCAATGGGGGACACAGTAGAAGTTGCTGTGTTTCCTTGCTACCTACCCGGAGTACTTACAACCCATTCAACTGAACAACTTACTCCTGATCTCCCAGGATTTCCTGTCCTTTCCCAGAGGGCTGGGATCTAAGCCATGTTGTTTTTATATACTCATGAGCCATTGACAATGACCAAGTCGTGTGTTCAGGCAGAGGGTCATTTAAGATCAGATTATTAAGGGCACACTCATAAGGACTGTCCTCTATGGAAACAGATTGGCATTATCTGGACTTTGATTGAAGGCAATCAGATGGACATAAACTTGGATGCTTTTGTCCATTGGATGGTACCTGACAGTCATACTCATTACAAGGGCAGCTTTAACCTCATCTTTGCTGTGAAGCTACCCTTCTTTGCTTCTGGGGTCACATTTGGTGTGAAATGATGACTTTTCAACTCCTGGAGCATTAATTGCTCCAGAAAAAGGACAGTTTGGCTTATCTTCAAGGCTGAAGACATGATGATCCCAGGAAGGTTGGAGAGTTAAAAGATGTGTGAGTTTTTCTCCCTTTGCAATTTATGTATTGATAGACAGCCCTGAACTGCTTCTTAGAATGGTCCCAGGAAATAGCCCAGAGTGAAAACTTGTCAAAAAAAGCTGACAAAAATTATTGTGCATCTTCCTGGTGGAAGGAACTGAATTTAATGAGTGAGTGTAGTCAGGGTGTAGACTAAGGAGAGACAAACCTGATTTCTTCCAGATGATCTCTCTCCCTCACAAGCTGGCAGTGATTCTTGAATAGGTACCTCAGATGCAACTTCTGCAGGCATTAACATGGGAAAATAGAATGTTTCCCTTGCCAAAAGACTAGATAGAGTGGCAATCCCATGTGTCCAATTGCTTTATAAATTCTCAAGGCATTTATAAATGCCAGAACTGAGGTCCCTCTCAAGGAGCACAGTCCACAGGGTGTCTAGCCATGATTGAAGATAGCACACATGCATGGGTGATGAGACTGGGATAATACAGGCTTAGCCCTTTGACTAACTTCCTGTGGAGTGTTCCATCATCTCTTTTGATGGTGACCGTCTTGTGATCTTTCAAAATATCTATCTTGAGTGCGAAGAATAGGCCACTTTTAATTTCTGATCCCACAAGTTTATCTGGGGTCCATTTGAAACTCTCCACTTTTAGGTCATCTGTATTCATACATATCTCCCTAAAATCCAGTCTTTATGTAATCTGGCTAGATGGAGGTCAAAGCAGTGGGAGTCAAAGGAGATGTATTTTTACTCATGACACATGCTCATAAACCCATGTTAGAGGTTCTCAAGGGGAAATATAAGACCTAAATATGTTGAATGTCCACAAAGAATAAAATGATTGGCAAAGAACTGATTGACTATTGGGACAGAATGAACAGGTAAAGTTAAACCTTCTTGTATATACATATTATATCCATATATAATATGTCTATGTTAAAAGAGCTATGAGATAGTCCCTTATAAAAGAACAAAGAAGCAATGATTTTAGTTCTAAATTGCCATAATGAAAACCAGTAATTATTGATAAAATGTCTTTTGATGTAACAGTGACTAAGGGCTTGTGAGAAATTCTTGAAACCCTATTTCTCAGACAAAGGTACAGCTCACTTCATCTTCAGCTCTACTCAACTATGATCTTATCAGTGAAGCCTTCTCTGACTACCCTATTTAAAATTACAGCACTGTTTACCCCCTTAGAAGTCTCTTTTCCCTTCTCTGCTTTCTTTTCCTTCAAAGCACTTATCACATTTTAGAATACCATATTTTAAAAATGTCTGTTATTTGCCCCACTTCCACTACATCTAGAATGTAATTTCTATGGGGGCAGAAATTTACATTTGTTTTATTCCTGTGACCTAGAACAGTGCCTTAATTTTAGTAGAATTTATTTGGTATATTTGAGGGGATAGTTGTTGAGTAAAGAATCAGTATTTGTTGGATGGATAAAGAATGTGTGCATCTATTTTAACTGATAATCTAAAATGATATTTTCCAAAGTAGACTTTTCTAAGATTTGAGAGTTGTGAATTATTTAAAAACCAATTCATTCAGTGATTTGCTTAGCTATTATTTTACCACTGAACTTAACCTCTATTTCATCTTAATCTCAAGGGGGATTATGGAATATTTTACTTTTCTTGTCTTTTAATGTAGAAATTTTCCAAAAGAGCATACATATTCCTTTTCTGATTATTTTCCATAGGTATGATTTTTATGTTTGGAATTTGTAGTATCTGGAGTAAGGACAAATCCTGAAGGCTGTTAACAAAGGGGGCAGCAATTGTTAGTAACTCAGAGTCATCTGGAATCTCAATATTTCTCCTTAATTTCATGCCTCTTTGTTATGTATTTACCAGGACCAAAGAGCAAAATTGCTAAATTGAGAAAGCATCTGCACCCTAGAAAAATGATGAACGTGTTCTAAAAGATTATTATAAGCAAAAGTAAGCTAGTTGGAATGAAAAGGAAATGGTGCAGAACTTTTATTCTTTTTTACTTAATTCAGAACTTAGTGGTATTTCTAGCTAAATTGATTTTGGCATACATTTATTTTGATTTTACTGTCTTATTTAACTGTGTTTAATACTGAGACTGTTGCTTAAGGTTTATTCTATTTTTTATGACCTTCTTTTACTATACTTTATTAAAGTAAGACAATGTTTAAGATAACATACAGTAATTAATATGAAGACCCTTTAGAAGAGATACTAAGGCGATTTATAAAAATTGTCTATGTTTTATGAGGTAGATGTGGAACAGATAGTTCATTTGTTCTAGTTGCTGCATTTAAATGTTAATTTAGTTAATGCAGTTAAATCTTCTTTTACCTTGGGGTGTATCTTAACTCTTTCATACATATTTTTTTTTTGGCACCACATCCCAGTGATGTAGCTAGGGGAATATGCAGTGTGTGTTAATTTAAGCATGCCAATCTCCACAAATAGATGGCAAGAAGCAGAAAAGAAAAGAATTTGGATTTCTCAGTTGTTAAGGTCTGAATGCAATAGTAAAAACTTGAGGAAGATTCTGTATATTTATGGCTTTTCTATTATAGATATAGAGCAATGAAGAACTCTAGCTCTGAAGTCATATCAACTTGTATTAGAATAGTCAATCACAATTTCATAATATAATAATTTTAAAATTATTCTAAGCCTCACTTTTTTTCTCAAAGCCTCCATTTCCTCATCTGTAAAATGGTTGCCATTTTCCATGTATATTATACATTTACTATACTTACCTATTTGTACATAAGTTCTTTAAGTTATGCATCTATTTTTCCCAAACCATATGAATTACACACTGACTAAGATTTCTGGTATTGATCACAGAGGTTTAGTGCCCTAAGACCTCATAACTAGTAAGTGGCAAAGTTCGGTTAAGTTTGACACAGCTTCTAATACTGCATTTTCCCCATTATGCCCCAGGGGAATCACTGGGCACCTGCTATGCAGAACCTGTGGCATCTAAGAGATAGAGAAATAAAGAGTTGGTAATAATGAAAGACAAAGAGACAGTGAAAAAAAAGAGAGAGAGTAAATAAGAGAGAAGTGACAGGTCAGGTTTAACATTAAATTTTTTAAATATAATTGAAACATAACATATTAGCTTTAGGTATGCAACAAAATGATTTGATATTTGTATATATTGTGATATGATGACCACATAAATCTAGTTAACAATTATCACCATCACATAGTTACAATTTTTTTTCTTGTGATGAAAAACTCCTTAAGATCTACCCTCACAACTTTCAAATATAAAATTCATTATTATTGTATTGGTGAAGTCACCATGCTATATATTATGTCCCTAGGAATTACTTATTTTATAACTAGAAGTTTGTACCTTTTGACCCCCTTCAACCACCTATTTCACCCACCTCCCCACCCCTTGCCTCTGGACACCACCAATCTGTTTTCTTATCTGCATATCTACAAGCTCCGTTTACTGTCTTGTGTTGGGGTTTATTTTATTTTATTTTTAGATAATAGGGTGTTTGTCTTCCTCTGTCTTATTTCATTTAGCATACTGCCCTCCAGGTCCATCTGTGTTGTAAAAAATGACAAGATTGCCTTCCTTTATTAGTCTGAAAAATATTCCACTATGTATGTATGTATGTGCCACAGCTCCTTTATCCAGTCATCCATCAACAGACACTTACTTTGCTTCTATGTCTTGGCAATTGTAAATAGTTGTGCAGTGAACATAGGGTGCAAATATCTTTTTAAGTTGTGTTTTCATTTCTTTCAGATAAACACCCAGAAGTGGAATTGTTGAATCACAAGGTAGTTCTATTTTTAATTTGTTGAGGAACCTCCATACTCTTCTCCATGGTGGCTGTACCAGTTTACATTCCCACCAGTAGTGAACAGGGTTCCCTTTTCTCACATCCTCACCAGCACTTGCTGTTTCTTGTCTTTTTGATACTAGCCATCTTAACGGGTATGAGGTCATATTTCATTGTGGTTTTGATTTGCATATCCCTCCCTGATTAGTGATGCTGAGTACCTTTTCATGTACCTGCTGGCCATCTTTGGGAACAATGACTATTTACTTCTGCTGTCCTTCTTTTAATCTGGTTGTTTGTTTTGTTACTTTGTTACATATAAAGTATGAGTTCTTTACATATTTTGGATATTACCTTCTTAGCATATATGATCTGTAAATATTTTCTCCCATTGAGTAGGTTGTCTTTTAATTTTGTTGATGGTTTCCAAGCTTTTTGTTTGATGCAGACCCCTTTCTTCATTTTTGCTTTTGTTGCCTCTTCTTTTTGGTGTCTAAATATATAAATTTTTTATTTGAGTGAAAGTGGAGTGAATCCTAACTATAAAAGCGGAGCTACATATTCACATGTCAGTTATCCAAGTTCAACTACATGTGTTCAATACAAAAAATCATCTATCATTTAACCTATTACAGTATGGACTTTATATATTAGCAAAGTACTTTATTTGGTGTCCAAGAAGAAAGACAAAAACAAAACAACAATTCAGTCTTACATTGGAGAGAGAGTGTACACAAACTGCACAGTGTAGTTTATGGTGACTTAATGGTTATTGAGGGTAATTTTGACAACATACACTTTTCATCTATGTACTTATTTCAGAACATAACCCATGTTAGAAGTGATTTCACTGTGGTATTAATGTAAGTGGTTTTCTATGAATTAGATTAATTTTTGCATAATCTGTTATAATATAAAAATTTCTGTGAATCCTTTACATTCTGTAAAAAGCTTTAACTAGTACAGAACTGGGTACTTTTTATGGAAATATACTTATCAGTCTGTTATTTCCTAGTTTGTTTATGTCGTAACTTACTCATATATTCACATGCATATAGAGACATTGTTACAAATGGTGGTTACCAGCTACTCCAACCCCAGAAATTGCAGTATATTTGAAATACGCATTCTATAAATATAATAAAAACAGCACAATACTGGTTTGAAAGCTAATTGCCCTGGACGACTCATAAAGCAGATTAAATTTACCCATAGAAAGCTTCGAAAGCCTTGGAAGAAATGTGCCATCGAAATGCAAATATGTTTTCACTTAAAAAGAAAAAAATTCTCTCTGGAAACTGGTTTACATTGGATTTGGAGTTAACATTCCAGTTTTTCAACTGATTGAAACCATTGGCTATTTTATTTACCAATGTTCTTTGGACTTGGTACCATCTGCTGTTTATTGTTAGGGCATGCAAAATTCCTGGGATTTTATATCCTCCAGCAGATTTCTTTGTTATGGTCCATTTTTTGTAGGCTGTTGGTTGGATTTCTCTTGGTAGCTCTGGCATTCTTTTTGCTAAAATCTGTGCTTTGGTTCTTCCATGACCTGAACTACAAATTTCTAATTTCCAGAAGAAATAACAAAGAATATGCAAATTATAACAGTTTAAATCATTCTGACCCTATTAACTACATGTAGCTTTTGTTTTGTTTTGTTTTCAGTAACTAGATCTGTGTTCCTTCTAGTTTTCATTTGTTCTGGAACCAAAGTCGTTTAACTTATGTTTTACCTAAGGTATTATTAAGGAGTACTTTAGTCCACTAGCCTGTTAAACAAAGTTTTGCCTTCTCTGTTGCTTACTGCAATGGGTGGTGTTCCACCTTCCCCCTGCCAGAAGAAAAAAAAATGTATTGGAATCTTAACCCCCAATATCTCAGAATATTACCTTATTTGGAGATCAAATCTTTATACAGATAATCAAGTTAAAATGAGGGCATTACTATGGGCCTCTATGCAATATGTCAAGTGTCTTTATAAAGAGGGAGAATTGGGAAACAGAGGTGCATGCTTAGGGTGAATGTCATGTGCAGGCTGGAGTTAACGCTGATGCAAGCCCAGGAAGTACCAGAAGCTACCAGAAAGGGAGAAAGGCCTGCAACAAATTTTAACTTAGAGCATCCAGAGGGATCATGACCCTGCTGACACTTTGATATCGGATTTCTAGCCTCCAGGACAATAAACCAATAAATTTCTAGTCACTCAATATGTGCTCCTTTACTAGAGCAGCCCTAGCAAAGTCATATGCTTGCTCTCTGATCTTCTTGCCCATTTTATCTCTTCATGTCCCCTGCTGTGTTCCCTAACTTTCCCAGTTCTTTGCCTTTTTTCTTTGCTATTCCTTTATCATGGACTGCCCTTCTCTCATATCCATATATAAAAATGTACCTTTCACTTTAAGTCTTGTTGCTCAAATGCCAGATTGTTTATGAAAATTTCATAAATAATAAATCTCATAAATTAGAGGTACTTCCTCCGTGATGTCCCATTTTGAGGTCCTTAGTTCAGTCCCAAAGGGCTGGCAGGATATTGTCTTTCCAACACAATAATGTACAGGGCCCATGTGTTCTGGAAGGCTTGTTAAATAAGTTATTGGAAGAAATTCACAATGAAACTGATATACACAGGTGCAGTGCTCTGGGGCAGGTGGTAAGAAGTCCAAGATTATAGGGAGATGAATGATGGGTGAGAAAATTCTCCCTGTGTAGCCCAAGTTCGGTTAGCCTCTGGGCATTCTCCCAACGGCCCTAGGAAAATTTCTTCTTTATTCCACTTATCCTGGCTCTGCCCAGGCAGAAAAACCACTACGAAAATGTTTTCCTATATTTTTTTCTAGTTCACTTTTCTTTTATTACTGAGACTTTAATATGAAATTTATTCAGGGATGCAGTGTAACTTAATTTATTTTCTACAAGTCAATTTTTTCCATCTCCATTAGGATAGAATGACCCATTTCATATTCATTGTGTGATGAATTTTTTATCATACATTAAAACTTTATATTTGCCAGGAGCATATTCTTCTATTGATTGATTCTAGGGTTAACTTTATATTAATTATTATAACTCCATAATAAATTTGAATATTGTGCAAGGCACATCCCTTTCATTACCTGTTTATAAACACATATTACCTAGATGCTTACTTCTCCCAGTACATTTAATTATATTTTTATCTTTGAGCTTAATCTAAAAATTTATTACAGAAAAATGGTATCTAGATAGTATTTGACATTGTCATCCTTTAACATAAATTTTCATCCTATAACAAAATTTTGTAGTTTTATTTACACTTAATATATTTCTTATTGAGATCATTTATAGTTACCTGTATTTTATTATTATTATATTTTTTAGTATCCTTTGATCTCTTCTTTGACCTATTGGTTGTTCAGTAGCATGTTGTTTAATCTCCACATACTTGTACATATTTTATTTTTGTTCTTGGAATTGGTTTCTAGTTTCATACCATTGTGGTCAGAAAAGATAGGATTTCAGTCGTCTTCAATTTATTAAGACTTGTTTTATGGCCTAACATATGATTTATCCTGGAGAATATTCCATATGTGCTTGAGAAGAATGTGCATTACATTGCTTTTGGATGGGATGTTCTGTATAGGTCTGTTAAGCTGATCTGTTCTAATATGCCATTTAAGACCAATATTTTCTTATTGATTTTCTGTCTAGATGATCTATCAGTTAGTGAAAGAGGGGATATTATGTTCTCCTATTATTGTATTGCTTCTTCTCCCTTTAGGTCTATCAAAATTTGCTTTATAAATTTAGGTGCTCCTATATTGAGTGTGTAAATATTTACAAATGTTACATTCTTTTGTTGGACTGACCTCTGTCATTATATAATGACCCTCATTGTGTCTTATTACAGTCTTTGTCTTAAAGTCTATTTTGTTTGCCCGAAGTATTACTGTTTCAGCTTTTTTTCTTGTTTCCCGTTGTACGGAATATTTTTTCTATCCCTTCACTTTCAGTCTCTGTGTGTCTGTATCTGAAGTGTGTCTCTTGTAGGCACAGATGGGTTTGTTTTTTATCTATTTAGCTATTCTATGTCCTTTGGTTGCAAAATTTATCCCATTTACCTTTAATAATTATTGATATGTATGTACGTAATGCCAATTTGCTAATTAATTTCTGGCTCTTTAGTAGTTCTATGTTCTTCTCTTTCTCTGTTCCTTTTGATTCAATATGTTCTAAAGTCTTATGCTTAGATTTTTTAATCTTTTATGTATCTACTATAGGTTTTTGCCTTGTGGTTATCATGGGGCTTACATAAAACAACTTACACCTGTAAGAGTCTATTTTAAATTAACAACTTAAGTTTGCATACATTCTAAAGCTCTACATATTTGCCCCTTACACACACACTTTATGTTTTTGATATCACATATAGAGTTCTAAGATAACTCTATGAGGAACTTTTTGAAACATTGGAAAATGGTTTTTGAAAACAGCTGCATTTTTTTTCATTCCATCAGCAATTCATGAATATTTTCTATGCCTACACTTACTTTTTGGCCTTTTTTATTATAGCTATTCTGGTCAGTGGGAAATGGTATCTCATTGTGGTTTTTGGCTTGCTTTTTCCTAATAATTATTAGCCTTTTGTATATCCTCTTGGGAGAAATATCTAGTCAATTTCTTTACACACATTTTAATTGTGTTGTCTTTTGTTGTTGAATTGTAAGACTTCTTGTCAGTCTGGATACCTTTCATTTCTCCTTGTCTAATTGCTCTGACTATAGCCTCCAGTAGTACAGTGTTACATATCAGTGACAAGGGCTGATATCTTTGTCTTGCTCTTAATTTTAGGAGGAAAGTTTTCAATCTTTCACCTTTAAGTATGATATTAGCTGTGAATTTTTCATAGATGCTCTTTATCTGGTTGAGGAAGTTCCCTTCTATTTCTAGTTTGTTGAGTGTTCTTATAATAAAGAATGTTGGATTTGTCAAATGCCCTTTCTGCATCTTTTGTGATGATCATGTGTTTCTTATCATTTATTCTATTACTATGGTGTATTACACTCTTGATTTTCAGATATTGAACCAACCTTGTATTCCTGGAATGAATCCCCCTTGGTCATGATGTATATGTTTTACATATTGCTAGATTTGTTTTTCTAGTATTTATTGGGGATTTTTGTATTTACATTCATAAAGAATATTGGTCATACTTTTAATTTCTTGTAATATGTCTGACTTGGGGATCAGTCTAATATATTGGCCTCAGAATGACTTGAGAAGTTTTCCTTTCAATTGTACTTTTTAGAAGAGTTTGAGAAGGTTAATGCTAATTTTTCCTTTAACATTCAGTAGAATTCATGGTTTTCTTTTAAGTAAGATGGGAGAAAGGAGTTACAAAAAATACATTTATACTGTCCTTAACATTTACCTATGTACTAACTTTTGTCTGTGCTCTTTATTTCTTCATGTGGATTTGTTACTATCTAGTGTTTTTTTATGCTTGAAGAACTCCTTTTTTAGTATATCTTTTACAAACGGTCTGCTATTGACAGATTTTTTTGTTCTTATTTATCTGGTAATGTCTTAATTTCTTCTTCACTTTTGAAAGATGGTTTTGCTCAATAAAGAATCA
Organism: Manis javanica; assembly: GCF_040802235.1. NCBI lineage: Eukaryota > Metazoa > Chordata > Mammalia > Pholidota > Manidae > Manis > Manis javanica. Next base: position 190,499,187 of record NC_133157.1, read on the forward strand.
CTTGCTGACAATCTATTTCTTTTAGCAGTTTGAGTATATTACTCTAATCCATTATAGCCTACATAGTTTCAGAAAGAAATAAGCTGTTAATACTATTGAGATTCCCTGTACATCATGAGTTCCTTCACTCTTGTTGCTTTCAAGATTCTTTTTTATAGTGGTAAAAAGTCTACCCTCTTGGCACACTTTTAAGTGTAAAGTACAGTTTTGTTATCTACAGGCAAAATGTTATATAGCAGATCTTTAGAACATACTCATCTTGCATAAAAGAAAAATTTTACCTGTTAATTAACAACTCCCCATTCTACCCTCCCTCTAAACACTGTCAACTACAATTTTATTGTTTTCTTCCATGAATTTGACTACTTTACTTACCTCATATAAGTAGAATCATGCAGTATTTGTCCTTTTGTAACTGGCTTACTTCACTTAGCATAATGTCCTCCAGGTTCATTTCTTTCATGCAGATTTCAGAATTTCCTTTTTTAAGGCTAAATAACATTCCATTGTGTGTGTGCATGTATGTGTATATACATATATATTTATATATACTTCTCAAAATCCATTCATTGGTCAATGACCATTCAGGTTATTTCTACATCTTGGCTATTGTGATTTGTGGGGCAATAAACAGAGAAATGCAATCTTTTCAAGACATGATTTAAATTTTTTTTGTCTAAATACCCAGACATGGAATTGCTAGGTCAGAGAGTAGTTCTGGTGTTAATTTTTTTAGGTACTCTCATACTGTTTTCTACAGTGGCTGTACCATTTTGCATTCTCTTAACAGTATAGAAGGGTTCCAGTTTCTCTACAACCTCTCCAACACTTATCTTTTGATGTTTTAATAATGGCAAACCTATCAAATGTGATATATCTCATAGTGGTATTTATATACATTTCCCTGTTGATTAGTATATTCATGTCATGCTCTTTTTACAGGGATAGATATAGGCAAAGATAATTGCCAGCAATTCTCCTACTCCTGTATGTGCATGCCATTCCTCCATCCAGTGTGGAAGTCATTTTCCCTCCTTTTGAATCTGAGATTAACTTGGTCAGCTTGCTTTAACCAATAAAATGTAACAGAAGAAATGTAAAACCATCTCAGGTCTGGCCCTTAAGAGTCCTGGCAGCTTTTGCACTCACTCTCTTGGAGCCTGAGGTAACAGCTAAAGAGTCTGCATTTCTAGCTAGAGACTGAGGTCTGGCTCCCATGAAGCACCATGTTAATAAGATCCAGTTGGAAATTCCAGCCCCAAGTGGAACAGAACAACCACCCAGATCATCTAACCAAGCCATAGAATCATGAGAGACTATAATCACCAAATTTCACTTCTTAACACATCAAAATTACAAGCTTACTTTCATATCTGAGTATACCTAAAACTCCTTTCAAGATCTGCCTGTGAGCAAGGGTGGAGGGTCTTTTGACACTGAAGGAAGATGAAGTGTCCCTATACTCATCAGGGATGGGTGGACCTTATCAAAAGTTAGCAAAATCCAGAGGTATTTGAAAAGAGAGTTTTAAGAAAATACATTTGAAAAGAGCTCAAATGTACATTTGAAAAGAAGATAGGTCATGGTATTTGTTCAGAAAAATCAAAGGAAGTATGACACTGGAGATCCATAAAGGGATCATGATGTCTGTTCAAGTAATACACTGAATATCATTTTTGTCCAAGTTTTAAATATATGACATGAGGGCTCTTTTTTTGGCTTCTGTTGGGCTGATTTCCTCCAAATAGTTGCATATCAAGAATCCTTCTTTATCTTTGGTTTTCAAATGTTTGAGCATCATATGTCTAGGTATGAATGTCTTTGAGTTTATCATACTTGAAGTTTGTTGAGCTTCTTGGATATGTAGATTAGTGTTTATCATCAAGTTCAGCCATTATTTTTTAAAATATTTGTTCTGCCCCTTCCTCTCTCTCTTTCCATTTTGTGTATGTTGGAATATTCAATGACATCCCCCAGGTCTGAGGCTGTGTTCATGTATTCTTCATTCTTTTTTCTCTCTGTTCCTCAGTTCTGTTCCTTGAACTAATTTCAAATTCACTGATTCTTTCTTCTTCCAGCTCAAATTTCCTTTTGGATCCCATTAGTGAAATTTTCATTTCAGATGAAATTACTTCTCAACTCCAGAATTTCTCTAGTTCTTTTTTATAAGCTATTCTCTATTGATAATCTCTACTTGGTGAGATACTGTTTTCATACTTTCCTTTAGTTCTTTAGACATGATTTCCTTTAGTTCTTGCAACAAATTTCAAATATCTACTTAAATCTGTCTAGTAAGTATAACATCTGTGTTTCTGTAATAGGAGCAAATTCCAATGATTGCTTTTTTCCCTGTGCAGGGAACATACTTCCTTGTTTGTCTGCATGTCCCTTAATTTTTTGTTGAAAACTGGACATTTTGAATAATGTGGCAACTTTGAAAATCCTATCTCCCTCTTCCCTACATTTTGCTGTTTTTATTATCTGTTTTAAAATCTATGTTTTTTGTTGTATGAAGCCATGGAAGTATAATCTGTTTAATGGTCAGATAATGATTGGAGAATGATTTCCTTAAATCCCTGGAACCAATAAGTCTCCCAGTCTTTGCTAAGGGGCTGTGTATGTTGGTGCAAACTTTTCATATTCAGCCAGGCAGTTTATCACTCTTCCTTGACCTTTCACTTCCTTGAAGTTAAGGTCAGCCAGAGGTGGGTGTGAAGGAATTTCTCAAGTTTTTCCTGAGCATGTGCACAGACCTAAGTATAAACAATCCCTTCACATGTATGTGGCCATCTAGATTTCCAGGAGGTACTGGAACTTTTCAAAGCTCCTTAGGGTAATCCACTTCTCCCACATTTCCTTTCAAGTTTTTTGGTCACCTTGTGGTTTGCCCTAGCCATTATTGCTATCTTAGGCAGCTGAGATATTAAACAGTTGCAGATGAATATCTTTGATAAGCACCTGCAGGGAAGAAGCTATTTGCATTGGGAAACTTGAGTCTGGTGAAATAAAGACAAGCCATGTGAGTGGAGCTTTGGAGAAACTCCAACTCTATGCTGCCGCCTCCAGTGGCTGCTAAGCTTCTGGTTTTCCTGTGATTGTGGGATTGTTGGGGTATCATGGAGCTGAAAAGAGGGGTATGGAAACTGGCCAAGTTCAAATGCTGCAAAGGTCATTTAGCTCTTACTGAGATTCAGCTGTTTTTCTTGAATAAATGCTCCCCAGATTGTTTTAAAACTAGTTAATTTCCAGAGTTCTAAAAATGTTGATTTGACCTCCTTTGCCAGTGTTTGTTACTTTGACAGAGGAGAGAATTTTAGGTGATCTTTAGTTCAGAAGTTCCATCGACATCACTAATTCATTGAATGATATTTGATGTAGAATTGTACTTGGATAACACTAGGTGATTATAGTGCATGATTAAAAAGTACACTGTTGGATTTTTGAAGGCTACCTTTTATTTGGGATTTTTGTACCCAGATGCGTTAAGTACAATTATGTCATGCTTTTTTATTTTTTGTCATCTGATTTTGGAATCCTGATTATATTTGTCCTGAATGATATTCAAACTAAGTAACATTCAGAATGACGATGAATGTTCACTGATTAATCATATTGGGGCATCAGCCCATGAGAATGCAAATAAGTATTAAATTTTATAGGTGAAAATTGGTTAGTTATTACTTCTCCATATAAATTTAGCTGGGCAGCATTTTCTGTTTTCTTGCCAAGGATGTGGAATAATGCAAATCTCAATTTCACTATTGCTGGAAATATAATTAGTACTATTGATTTAAAAAGCAAACTGACAATATCTATTTAAAGTGATGATATGTAACTATAACCCAGAAATTTTACTTTTAGATATTTTTCCTGGAGCCACTATTATTCATGGATGTAAGATGATGTGTTTAAAGACGCTTACACAAGCATTATTTGAAATGGAGAAAATAGGAGACTGGGTAAATGGACAAGTAAAAACAAAAGAACTGGTAGTACATGTTTCAACAAGGATAAGTAACAGAAACAAGAGTTAAGAAACCAAGTTATAGAATGACTCATATTCTATGATAACATATATTTAAATTTTATATATACATATATATAAATATATGTATATATATTTATTTTTATATATGCATATATATATATATATGCATATGTAGGATTAGTTATATAAATCTGGGATAAGAAGAATGCATAGCACCTTTACTGAGGAGATGGGAGGGGATTGGATTTCAGACCCATCAATTGGACTACAAGTATATTTAATATTTGGTTTTCTAAAAAAATAACCTAAAGAAAATATGGTATAATGTTAGTATTTATTACATCTTGGCTTGGGCACATAGGTTTTCATTATATTAGTCTAATTTCCCACATGTCTGAAATATTTTAGAAGAAAAATATTTTTAAACATCTTAGCAGGGTAGAACAATGTGCTGACAATAACAAGATAAAATTCAGGAGAGATGAATAAAAAAAATCCTAACCTCAAATCAAATAAAAACCCCACCAATTGCATGTGTACACAGTAGGGGGGCATGTGGGTTAAAAGATTTTGTTTAAGTATCTATTATTTGATTTGACTATGATTTCATGTGTCAATACTACTGAGGCCTGCTGAACAGTATGGGTGAAATATCTAAAACAGAAAAATGATAGTACTCTTAGACTTTGCTTCAGTCAAAAACTTATATTGCTCAGTTTTATAGAAACTGGAAGCTGTTTAGAGAACATGACCAGAATGGTGAGCTGTGCCACGTGAAGCGCCGTGTGTGGCCAATGCTTGAGGGAGAGAAGACAAAGTTCAGGAGGGGCACGATACCCTCCTTAGTGCTGTGGCCAGAGGGAAGGACAAGAACCAGGAACCAATGAATTGTTAGGAGATGGTTAATCTCCTAACATTAAAAAAAAAAATGTTTTCTTTTGCCTCAACATAAAGAGCTTTCCAATGGGACTGACCAAATATGGCATGGTCTTCCTCAGAAAGAGGCAGATTCCTCGTCGCAAAATTGTTTAAGTCAAGTGTACCTGATGATTTGGTTGTAAATTGTTGGCCGTTGGCTAGACTAGAACAGTGATTCCAGAATTCTGGGCCTCATGGACTAATGAATTTCAAATGAAAAACTGGAAATGAGTTTCCAACCTAATTATGTTGCTACGGAATGGTGCTTATTCACACCATTATTTTAACTCCAAAATAAATGAAGTAAATAACCTCAGAATATTATTTTCCCTTCTCAAGAAAAGAATGTTGACCACTTTGCACAGATATTTAAAAAAATTAAAACAATTAAATATATCTTATTTTTTGTTATATGGTAAATAAGCATTTTCTTGATTAAATATATCACTTCATAATATATGATTATGTGTATGAATTCCTGAAGTAGATTCAAATTCCAAGCTATTCTTGAAATTTATTTTTGTTTATGCTTATTGTCAAGCATACTGCTTGGCCTAGAGATGGAAGCAAATTCCAATGTCATTTTACTTAATTTAGACTATTCCAGGTGGGCTGGGAAAAGCCAAAGAACAAGAGCTCATATAGCTCTAGCCTCCCTTTTGTGACTTCCTTTTAGGCCCCTGCAGGTCAGGATCTGAGAGGCAGGCCTGCTAGCAGACAGGAGCAGGGCTGTGGGCTCCAAGTAATTGCCTACAAGGAGGATTTCTCAGCTCAGAAATAGCGGGAGAAGCCCCACCAAATGGCTGCTTAAAATGAGGACCTCCAAGGTCAAAAATCAATGAAATGACCATGCTTCCTCACAAATTGGGCTGAACCAGGGGATATTGCTCTATACCAACATTCTTGATATTTTGGGCCATAATGCCCTCCTGTCAGGGGCTGGCCATACACTGTAGGATGTTTTGCTTAATTCCAGGCTTCTACTCATTAGATGCCAGTAGCAGTTCCCCACCTGCAGTTGTGACCATCAGAAATGTCCCTGGACATGCCAAATTGGGGCAAATTACTCCCAGTTGAGATCCATTTGTTTAGATCTTTAGTCTCTTCCAAGCCTGAAAAGGTTAGGATCAGTCTTCCTGAACTGCTCAAATAAAAGAATTTCTAGTAGGATGGCTCACTTTTTTTTTTTTTTATCACCTTTAAGCACAAATGAAGATCAGGAAGGGGGATGAGGGTGGGCAGCTTCACAGGCTCTCTCCTGTTTGGTCAGGGATCTTTCTTGTTTTGGACATGGATAAAAATATCTGGGAACAAGTTTCAGCTGCACTTGAGCTTAGGGAAACTGGTAAACCTTTAAATACCATAGCTGCTCTCTGCAATCATCAGTCTTGATGAAGGCTATGGTTCTTTTATTATGCTGTTTCTTTTTTTTAAAGAAATTACCTCAAAGTATTTATAAAATATTTGTAAAGTTTTGTAGTCTGAGCATTATATTTCTATCATCCTTCAAAAACCATCAAAAGTTAACTTCATAATTTGGGGAAAATCCCAACTTGTGTAGGCAATGTTCTAACACATATATATATGGCTTCTTTTATTCTAGGTTTGGCTTTCTGCCTGGATCAAAAGTAAGAACTGATCTGTACTTGCCTCTGAGAAAGGGATTTGTGACCTCTCTTTTTGTTTTTCAGTGCTGTTTTATAGAAATCTGCAACCACCACTACTCAAACGTAAGTAGTCACTTTTGTTAATCCTAATGGAAAATTAAAATTTGTACAGAGACTAAAACTATGCCTGCAAGACACCATTGGGACTTGTGAAAACAGCAAAAGGTATGAAGTATTATACCAATTAAATGAATATTTTCAGGGATTTGTTTATACAGAGTAAGACAAAATTTTAAAAAGCAGACAGAGATTGCATGATTTGCATGAAGATACTTACTAATTGGTGCTGGAATTAGATCATATAAATTTCATACAGGCTAAAATCCATCCCTGTTCCTTGTTAGAGTTGAACATGGTATCTAGATCTTACGCTTTCCAGAATGTTGACTTTTTTTTGTGCAAACCATTTATTCTAACAGGAGAAAGAAATCTAAGGCACCAGTTATGGTAACTGAATGTTCACTGGTCCACTATGGAGAAGTAGCTCAAAGGAGGCAGAGTTAGTAGCCCAGCAGTTACAGGATCTCCTAAACCCATGGGTTGGAAATCATGAACTGCTTAGAAAAATGGTATAATATGATAGAATCAGAGTGGTGTTTTTTTTTTGCTTATAGGTTTTGTCTTGTTTCTGATACAGATATTGCCAGAGGCAAAAATAAAAATAAGCAAACAATTGGTAACCTTTAGTATTTGCGACCTCCCCTGTGGTCTGATTACTGGGGTCATTTACCTGTTGGGGTACCTGAGAATGAGGAATGCCTTTTTAGAAAGGTCATTGTCACCACCTGAGTTTTGGGTTGACCAGAGCTCTACTATGTATTTTCTTACACCCTTTTCCTAGAAAAGTAAATGTTTATAATCTTATCTCTTGATTTTTGCTCATACTTTTCCATCAACAACTTGAATATGTATTCATATTCAAGTCTCACTTTTTGTATTGCTTCCAGTTGTAAATTTACCAGTATACCTTATGCATATGTCTTTGTTTTATTTTCTTATTTCTCTTTTTTTCTAAGTTCTTTTCAGATGATGAACATTTAATGATCATCATTTATGCCTCTAATATATCTGTATTTAAGATGAATGCTCTTCTATAGAAATTTACTGTTGAGTCCAGGAAGGTTATTTCTGTGACACAGAAGTTGCCTTTTGCTAAATATGAAAGCTTTTTATTACATTCCTATAAATATATGCAAATTTCATTTTCATAATAACCATACTATTTTATGGTTTATTATATGCTTTTCATTATATTTTTTCTTAGATTCTTCTTACATGAGGATAGAAAACTTTTCTGCCCTGAAACCCCATGTCCCCTTTAGAGCAAATATTTCTTCAGTGTAGAGGTTACTGGTAGGCCCACCCAGTATCAGTGATACTAGTCCCAGGACTGCTTGAATATCTGAGAGCTCAGTGGGAGCAAGGCAGTAAGAGAAAGATTGATAGAAATTAAAAAAGGAAGACAGGACAGCGTAGAGCAATGATCCTAATCAGTGTACAACTATGTCTGCAAAAGTAAGATGGAAAGAAATGAATTCTTTTCATTGTGATACTGGGGGAGGTTCAAGGAAGTAAAAAGTATAAATGAAAAAAGCATACAACTAAGATAGTCAGGGCTTATTAGCATCTGATAAAGTTATAATAAAGACTTCTCTACAGAGTCAGCCCCTTGTACACTAATTGGCCCAACCTCACACCATAAGGATTGGTAAAAGAACAGATTGCCAGCTTCTTATACAAACTACTTAATAATATTTTATTTTAGTATTAGTTTTATGTAAAATGTCCTTGTCTGTATTTCATATACTCCCAGGAGTGTTACAAAAATAACTTATGGCAAATTAGTTGAAGTCTATGACATAATGTCCACAGAAATTCGTCTAAGATGGCACTGACATGGGTCTCACATGGAGAATTGCTCATTGATGGTTAGCCGTTCCAGGCTTCTGTATAACCTATTTTACATGTACTTCTACAGCACCTGGACATGGTACCTGTTTTGTTTACCACTGAACAGTGCATAGCACATAGTAGGCATACAATAAATATTGTTGAAGAAAATTGGTATTCAGAGATCTTAAGTATCTCATTCCAGATTATACAGCTAAAACTAGCAAGCATCAAAACAAAAATTCCAATCTAGGTCTCTCTGGCTCTAATGCAAGCCTCTCTTTTTCTTATATTCATTCAAGCATAATATAATGTAGTTACTGCACCCTTTTTTTACCATTCTTAGCAAGGCAAATTAAGGGGTATGTCAAATAATACACAAAAATCTAATAGAAGACTTTTATTACCTGATTTTGACTATTATTCTATTTCAATTGTTGTCAGTTCTATAATTCTACATACCTTCTGGGACTCCACAAGTTTCTTTAATGTTTTAAGGAGTAAAATTTCTGGGTTATAGGTGAATTCATGTTTAGATTAACAGAATGATTGCTTTCCAAATTTGATGTTCCAAATTACACACCCCCCAGAGCTGCACATATTTTTCATCACTCTACTGTCCTTGCCAACAATAGATATTATACAAATTTTTAGTTCAATGTAATACAAATAACATGATATCTCATTTTGATCTTAATTTGCACTTCTATGAATACTAATGAGGCCAAGCCTTTAGTATTTCCTCTCATTTGAAATGCTGTTTGGTCATTTATTAGTCTCTTCTTATGTTTTTTTTTTTTTGGAAGTGGGGAAGATGTTCATCTTTTTCTGGTTGCTTTATAAGAGTTATTATAATTAACGGGGAGTAATCTTTTGTCAAATTTGTACATTTTAAATAGTTTGTAGTTAGTATTCCCATTTGCTTTATGATGTCTTTTTATAAAAAGAGGTTCTTGCTATTAATGAGTTTAGCATCTTCATTTAAGGTTAACATTTTCCTTGAGATCATAAAAGTTATTGTCTATAATTTCTTTTAAACATTTTAGAAGTTTTACTTTGAAATTAAATTTTTAATCTACCTGGAATCTATGTATATGTATTACATAAGCAAATAATAAATATTGTTTTTTCACATAATTAGCTCAGCTCCTTTCTCCAGTGCTCCCATTAATATCTTTATTGTTATCAAGTTCTATTATGCATCCATCTGTTTCTTGGCCCTCTTGTTCACTGAATGTTCTATTCCAATGGCCAACTGGTCTGTTCTTGAGTTATTATCACACTGTGTTCACTGATACAACTTTGTAAAAAAGCTTTATACTTGGTAGCACATTTTTGCCCACCTACTTTCTTCAGTTACTGTTTACCCACTATTGGACCTTTGCTACTTCAAGTAAGTTTTGGAATTAACTTGTCAAGTTCCTCAGAAAAAATAAACCTGTTAAATTTTGATAAAGTCTGCAGTGAAATTTAAGGAAAACTGACATTTTTATGAGATTGAGGTATACCATCTAGGGACAAGGTATATAGTTCTCTATATTTATGTTTTAAAAATAGCTTTCAATAAAATTTAAGAAGTTCTTCCCTAGCTTTTTGTGCATCATCTTTTAAAATACCTATTTCATTGTAACTATGAATAACATATTTTAAATTTTGCTTTGTAGATTTATAGATGGTATATATTAACACATTGGTATTTTATTTTTTACTGAAGTATAGTTGATATATGATACATTGTTTCAAGTACACAGCATAGTGATTTGACAGTTATATGCATTATTTAATGTTCACCCCAACTAATGTAGTTACTATCTGTCAACATACAAAGATGTGTTGGAGCTATTGACTATGTTCTCTATGCTTTACTTTCATCTCTGTGACTAATTTATATTATGATTGAGATTTTGTGCCTCTTCACCTTTTTCACCCACACCAACCCCTTCCCCATGGTAACCACCAGTCACTCAGTGTCTATGAGTCTATTGCTGTTTTGTTCATTGTTTTGTTTTCAGGTTCCACATGTAAGTGAAATCATATGGTATTTGTCTTTCTATGCCTGGATCATTTAATTTTGTGTAACACCCCTAGTTCCATCCATGTTGTTGCAAATGGCAGGATTTCTTTCTTCTGTATGACTGAATAATATTCCATTGTGTATATGTACCATATCTTTATCCATTCATCTATTGATGGGCATTCTGGTTGCTTCCATATCTTGGCTACTGTAAATAATGTAGCAGTAAACATAGGAGTGCCTCTATCTTTTTGAATCAGAGATTTTCTTTTCTTTGGGTAAATTCCTAGAAATGAAATTACCAGATATTGGTATTTCTATTTTTAGTTTTTTAAGGAAACTCCATACTGCTTTCCACAGTAGCTGTACAAACTTACATTCCCACCAACAATGTAAGAGGGTTTCCTTTACTTTACATCTTCACCAACACTTATTTCTTATCTTTTCAAAAGTGGACATTTTGACTGGTATGAGTTGGTATCTCATTATGGTTTTGATTTGCATTTCCCTGATGATTAGTGATGTAGAGCATCTTTTCATGTGCCCATTGGCCATCTGTATAACTTCTGTGGAAGAACACCTTTTCAGGTTCTTTGTGCATTTTTTTTTTTTTGAGAGGGCATCTCTCATATTTATTGATCAAATGGTTGTTAACAACAATAAAATTCTATATAGAGGAGTCAATGCTCAATGCACAATCATTAATCCACCCCCAGCCTAATTATCATCAGTCTCCAGCATAACGAACAAGTTCTTACATGGTGAACGAATTCTTACATAGTGAATAAGTTTCTTACATGGTGAACAGTACAAGGGCAGTCATCACAAAAACTTTCGGTTTTGATCACTCATTATGAACTATAAACAATCTGGTCAAATATGAATATTCATTTGATTTTTTTTTTTTTGAGAGGGCATCTCATATTTATTGATCAAATGGTTGTTAACAACAATAAAATTCAGTATAGGGGGGTCAACGCTCAATGTACAATCATTAATCCATCTCAAGCCTAATTCTCGTCAGTCTCCAATCTTCTGAAGCATAACGAACAAGTTCTTACATGGTGAATGAATTCTTACATAGTGAATAAATTCTTACATGGTGAACAGTACAAGGGCATTCATCACAGAAACTTTCGGTTTTGATCATGCATTATGACCTATAAACAATCAGGTCAAATATGAATATTCGTTTGATTTTTGTACTTGATTTATATGTTGATCCCACATTTCTCCTATTATTATTATTATTTTTATTTTTAATAAAATGCTGAAGTGGTAGGTAGATGCAAGATAAAGGTAGAAAACATAGTTTAGTGTTGTAAGAGGGCAAATGTAGATGATCAGATGATCAGGTGTGTGCCTATGGACTAAGTATTAATCCAGGCTAGACAAGGGCAGCAAGACATCCACGGATGCAGAAGATTTCTCTCAAAGCAGGGGGGGTGAGGTTCTGAGCCTCACCTCTGTTGATCCCCAAATTCTCACCTGATGGCCCCCCTGCGACTGTGCCTGTCTTAGGTTGTTCCTCCCTTGAGGAATCTTACCCGTCTCTGGCTAACCAGTCATCTTCCGGGACCATACAGGGAAATGTAAAGTTGGTAAGTGAGAGAGAAGCCATATTGTTTGCAAAGGTTAGCTTTTTACTTCTTTGCAGATTTATGCCCTGTGGCTTCTATGCCCAGCACTTGTCTCGAGGTATCTTTACCACCTGGAGGAATTATGATACTCGGTAAATTCGATATGAGGCACGAATTCTATTTAAGGGTTGTAATTAGGAAGGAAGAAGAAAAGCTATAGATGTAGCATATGAAGGAAACATGGGAGGATTGATTATTTCTTTGACATATCTTCTTGTATAGTACCTTAGGTATGTATAGGTTTTAAACTACTAACTAATTTGTCTTTGTGCATTTTTAAATTAGATATTTTGTTTTTTGGTGTTGAGTCATATGAATTCTTTATCTATTTTGGATATTAGCCCCTGATCAGATATATCACTTACAAATATATTCTACTATACTGTAGGCTGCCTTTTTTTATTGGTGGTTTCCTTTGTGGTACAGAATCTTTTAAGTTTGAAGTAGTCCCACTTGTTTATTTTTGCTTTGGTTTCCCTTGCCTGGGAAAATGCAGCCAGAAAAAAAATTGCTGATGTTTATGTTCAAGAAATTTTTGCCTCTGTTTTCTTGTATTATAGTTTTATGGCTTCTTGTCTTATATTTAGGTCTTTAATCCACTTCCAAGTTTACTTTTGTATATGGTGTTAGTAATACAGTTTCATTTTTTTGCATGTAGCTGAGCACCTTTCCTAGTGTCATTTATTAAGGAGACTCTCTTTATTCCATTGTATATTCTTGCCTCCTTTGTCATATATTAATTGACCATATATGTGTGAGTTTATTTCTGGGATTTCTATTCTGTTCCATTGATCTAACACACATTGACTTTTTAATATTCTTATTTTATTCAGGTGCCTTAATAAACACTAATTCTAATATTTTGCTGGTAGATTCTTTGGGTTTCTATATAAGCCATCATCATTTGTTAATAGTGACATTTGAGTTTCTCCCATATTTATAGTAATTTTGTCTTAAAAACTAGAGATAGGACAGCTGGTACAACTGGCTATTATGTCTGAAAAACTAGATGTAGGACCTGTGGTATATTTCATCAGAAATGTACCTTGTGTGACCAAAAAAATCAAATTTTTTACTTAATTTTACTTGCATTTCAATAGTAATTTGTGGCTAATAGTTTATTGGATAGTGTAGATCTAGTGTTCTGTCTTTATTAACACAGACATTAGTTATCATTTTCTTACTATTTACATTATTTCTTTTGAGATTACTGTAAATTTTTAACAATTTTTTGAAACATTTTTTGTTGAATTTCATACCTTATTTCTAGAACCTTCTTCCTCCTTTAAGTACATCATTTATAATATACAGCAGGAAAGGTCTGTTGGTACTGAACAACTCTGTTTTTCTTTTATGTAAATGTCTTTAGTTTGATAATGACCTTGGAAAAGAATTTTTATAACAGAACAATTCTAGGTTGATCATTATTTTTTTCAGCATTTTGAAGATATTGCTCTAAGGACTTTTGACTTACTTTGAAGCTATTGAGAAATATACTGTTGGACTAAATTTTCTTCCTTATTGGCTCTGCTTTTTTCTCTGGCTACCTTTTAGATACTTCCTTTATTTCGTGTTCTGAAATTGTATTATAACATGCTTCACACATAGATTTTTATTTGATTATTCTGTTTGGTACATGTTCTTATACTATTCTTATAGTTTCTGTCTATCATAAGTGCTTGGAAATTCTCTGCCTAATTCTCTTCCATTATTGCCTCTTTTGTGTTTTCTATTATTTTTTGGGGATTACAATTAGATGTATATTTGACATTCTTGTGTTTATTTCCTCTTCAATAACCTCTTAAAAATGTTTTCATGTCCTTCTCTCTTAATATTGCAAATTGTTCAGTTTTTCTAGTTAAGTATCTCTAGCTGTGTCTAATATTATTTAATATAGTCATTAAGCTTTTAATTTTAGTGAATCTATTAAAAATGACCAAGCACATTATTTTAAAAAATGTATAAGTTTCATAAAAGAAAAATAATCTTATATTCCTTACTGATTTTTATTATTTTAAACATTTCTTAAGACATTTTATAACATGATGATTTTACATTTTCCATCAGCTAATTCTACTATCTCCAGGTTTTGGCAATCTAAGTTTGTTTTTTGTTTCTTTTCTTTTTTTTGAGAGGGCACCTCTCATATTTATTGATCAAATGGTTGTTAACAACAATAAAATTCTGTATAGGGGGGTCAATGCTCAATGCACAATCATTAATCCATCTCAAGCCTAATTCTCGACAGTCTCCAATCTTCTGAAGCATAACGAACAAGTTCTTACATGGTGAACGAATTCTTACATAGTGAATAAGTTCTTACGTGGTACATGGTGAACAGTACAAGGGCAGTCATCACAGAAACTTTCGGTTTTGATCACGCATTATGAACTATAAACAATCAGGTCAAATATGAACATTCGTTTTATTTTTATACTTGATTTATATGTGAATCCCACATTTATCCACTTTATTATTATTATTATTATTATTTTTAATAAAATGCTGAAGTGGTAGGTAGATGCAAGAAAACATAGTTTACTGTTGTAAGAGAGCAAATGTAGATGATCAGGTGTGTACTTGTAGACTAAGTGTTAATCCAAGCTAGACAACGGCAATAAAACATCCATGGATGTGGAAGATTTCTCTCAAAACAGCGGGGGGTGAGGTTCTAAGCCTCACCTCTGTTGATCCCCAATTTCTCACCTGATGGCCCCCCGTGACTGTGTCTGCCTTAGGTTGTTCCTCCCTTGAGGAATCTTACCCGTCTCTGGCTAACCAGTCATCTTCCGGGTCCATACAGGGAAATGTAAAGTTGGTAAGTGAGAGAGAAGCAATATTGTTTGAAAAGGATAGCTTTTTACTTCTTTGCAGATTTATGCCTTGTGGCTTCTATGCCCAGCATTTGTCTTGAGGTAAAATTACCACTGGGAAGAATTATGATACTTGGTAAATTTGATATGAGGCACGAATTCTATTTAAGGGTTGTAATTAGGAAGGAAGAAGAAAAGCTATAGAAGTAGCAGATGGAAGAAAACATGGGAAGTTGGTTATTTCTTTGACATATCTTCTTTAGAGAAACTTAAGCATGTATAGGTTTTAAACTACTGATTAAATTGCGCACACACATTAACATAAAGGAATACAGTTACATAACTAAAGCAGATCTATAATTACCAGCCATCTCCAGTGAAGCCAAGAAAACCAGTTAGGCATCCTAGGCATTTGTGAAAATTTATCTATGATATGATGGATATTGTCTAACTGAACTTGAACAGTCTGAGAGAAATCAGACAAGTTAAAACAACCCATTCCTGGGATCTGTTCACATCCCATATGTTTTTTTAACAGTAGATAGTCTGCAGTTGTAAGATGTTGGAGCGCTACAACTTGCACTTCTCCTAATTCTTGTTTGAGTTCCAACAGTATAGATCCAGTCAAATTTGTTGTTTTACTGTATGTACAGGCCAGCTTAGATATCTCCTTCTTCATGCCCATGGCATGTCCAGGAATCGGTGGGATGAATGCAGCTACAACTGTAGCAGTGCCTGGATCTTTGTTGAGGTTTTTTGATGATCATCTTCTGGTATGACTCTTCCAGAGAGTGCTGATGTTGGAAATTCTTCATATCGTATCTTAGTTCATTTTCTGGGTAGCCAAATTAGGCTTTGATCCTCTGTATAAACACAAACAGACCCTTTGCTCACACTTTGATATGCCCTTTATACCATTGTGTAGAACTCATTGGAGGTCAGCACACAGGAACTGCTTTTTTTTTCTTTTTTTTTTAAGAAAAAGGAATATTATCAGAAAAATGTACCTCCATAGCCGATCACCTGACACCCTTTAAGTGATGAAAATTAAGGATATTTAAAGCATGCATTAATAGTTGATTTACAGTTAGTTTTATCCTATCAGGGAGTAATCCCCGTTTTCTTTCTTTCTTTCTTTTTTTTTTTGTTATCGTTAATCTACACTTACATGAAGAATATTATGTTTACTAGGCTCTCCCCTATACCAGGTCCCCCCTATAAACCCCTTTACAGTCACTGTCCATCAGCATAGCAAAATGTTGTAGAATCACTACTTGTCTTCTCTGTGTTGTACAGACCTCCCCTTTCTCCCCCCCCATTATGCATGCTAATCTTAATACCCCCCTTCTTCTTCCTCCCCTTATCCCTCCCTACACACCCATCCTCCCCAGTCCCTTTCCCTTTGGTACCTGTTAGTTCATTCTTGGGTTTTGTGATTGCACTGCTGTTTTGTTCCTTCAGTTTTTCCCTTGGTCTTATTCTCTGCAGATGAGTGAAATCATTTGGTATTTCTCTTTCTCCACTTGGCTTATTTCACTGAGCATAATACCCTCCAGCTCCATCCATGTTACTGCAAATGGTAGGATTTGCCTTCTTCTTATGGCTGAGTAGTATTCCATTATGTATATGTACCACATCTTCTTTATTCATTCATCTACCGATGGACATTTCGGTTGCTTCCAATTCTTGGCTGTTGTAAATAGTGCTGCAATAAACATAGGGGTGCATCTGTCTTTCTCAAACTTGATTGCTGCGTTCTTAGGGTAAATTCCTAGGAGTGGAATTCCTGGGCCAAATGGTAAGTCTGTTTTGAGCATTTTGATGAACCTCCATACTGCTTTCCACAATGGTTGAACTAATTTACATTCCCACCAGCAGTGTAGGAGGGTTCCCCTTTCTCCACAGCCTCACCAACATTTGTTGTTGTTTGTCCTTTGGATGGCAGCCATCCTTACTGGTGTGAGGTGATACCTCATTGTAGTTTTAATTTGCATTTCTCTGATAATTAGTGATGTGGAGCATCTTTTCATGTGTCTGTAGGCCATCTGTATTTCTTTTTTGGAGAACTGTTCAGTTCCTCTGCCCATTTTTTAATTGGATTATTTGTTTTTTGTTTGTTGAGGCGTCTGAGCTCTTTATATATTTTGGACATCAAGCCTTTATCAAATCTGTCATTTACAAATATATTCTCCCATACTGTAGGGTTCCTTTTTGCTCTATTGATGGTGTCTTTTGCTTTACAGAAGCTTTTCAGCTTAATATAGTCTCACGTGTTCATTTTTGCTGTTATTTTCCTTGCCCGGGGAGATATATTCAAGAAGAGGTCACTCATGTTTATGTCTAAGGTTTTTGCCTATGTTTTTTTCCAAGAGTTTAATGGTTTCATGACTTACATTCAGGTCTTTGATCCATTTTGAGTTTACCTTTGTATATGGGGTTAGGCAATGGTCCAGTTTCATTCTCCTACATGTAGCTGTCCAGTTTGGCCAGCACCATCTGTTGAAGAGACTGTCATTTCACCATTGTATGTCCATGGCTCCTTTATCAAATATTAATTGACCATATATGATTGGGTTAATGTCTGGAGTCTCTAGTCTGTTCCACTGGTCTATGGCTCTGTTCTTGTGCCAGTACCAAATTGCCTTGATTACTATGGCTTTGTAGTAGAGCTTGAAGTTGGGGAGTGAGTTCCCCCCTACTTTATTTTTCTTTCTCAGGATTGCTTTGGCTATTCGCAGTCTTTGGTGATTCCATATGAATTTTTGTATTTGTTCCAGTTCATTGAAGAATGTTGCTGGTAATTTGATAGGGATTGCATCAAATCTGTATATTGCTTTGGGCAGGATGGCCATTTTGACGATATTAATTCTTCCTAGCCACGAGCATGGGATGAGTTTCCATTTGTTAGTGTCCCCTTTAATTTCTCTTAAGAGTGATTTGTAGTTTTCAGAGTATAGGTCTTTCACTTCTTTGGTTAGGTTTATTCCTAGGTATTTTATTCTTTTTGATGCTATTGTGAATGGAATTGTTCTCCTGATTTCTCTTTCTATTGGTTCATTGTTAGTGTATAGGAAAGCTACAGATTTCTGTGTGTTAATTTTGTATCCTGCAACTTTGCTGTATTCTGATATCAGTTCTAGTAGTTTTGGGGGTGGAGTCTTTAGGTTTTTTATGTACAATATCATGTCATCTGCAAATAGTGACAGTTTAACTTCTTCTTTACCAATCTGGATTCCTTGTATTTCTTTGTTTTGTCTGATTGCCGTGGCTAGGACCTCCAGTACTATGTTAAATAACAGTGGGGAGAATGGCATCCCTGTCTAGTTCCCAATCTCAGAGGAAAAGCTTTCAGCTTCTCGCTCTTCAGTATAATGTTGGCTGTGGGTTTATGGTATATCGCCTTTATTATGGTGAGGTACTTGCCTTCTATTCCCATTTTGCTGAGAGTTTTTATCATGAATGGATGTTGAATTTTGTCAAATGCTTTTTCAGCATCTATGGAGATGATCATGTGGTTTTTTTCCTTCTTGTTGTTGATGTGGTGGATGATGTTGATGGATTTTCGAATGTGTACCATCCTTGCATCCCTGGGATGGATCCCACTTGGTCATGGTGTACGATCTGTTTGATGTATTTTTGAATTCGGTTTGCTAATATTTTGTTGAGTATTTTTGGATCTACGTTCATCAGGGATAATGGTCTGTAGTTTTCTTTTTTGGTGGGGTCTTTGCCTGGTTTTGTTATACGGGTAATGTTGGCTTCATAGAATGAGTTTGAGAGTATTCCCTCCTCTTCTATTTTTTGGAAAACTTTAAGGGGTATGGGCATTATGTCTTCCCTGTATGTCTGATAAAATTCCGAGGTGAATCCATCTGGCCCGGGGGTTTTGTTCTTTGGTAGTTTTTTGATTACCGCTTCAATTTCATTGCTGGTAATTGGTCTGTTTAGATTTTCTGTTTCTTTCTGGGTCAGTCTTGGAAGGTTGTATTTTTCTCAGAAGTTGTCCATTTCTCCTAGGTTTCCCAGCGTGTTAGCATACAGGTTTTCATAGTACTCTCTAATAATTCTTTGTATTTCTGTGGGGTCCATCGTGATTTTTCCTTTCTCGTTTCTGATTCTGTTGATTTGTGTTGACTCTCTTTTCCTCTTAATAAGTCTGGCTAGAGGCTTATCTATTTTGTTTATTTTCTCGAAGAAGCAGCTCTTGGTTTCATTGATTTTTGCTATTGTTTTATTCTTCTCAATTTTATTTATTTCTTCTCTGATCTTTATCATGTCCCTCCTTCTGCTGACCTTAGGCCTCATTTGTTCTTCTTTTTCCAATTTCGATAATTGTGACATTAGACCATTCATTTGGGATTGTTCTTCCTTCTTTAAATATGCCTGGATTGCTATATACTTTCCTCTTAAGACTGCTTTTGCTGTATCCCACAGTAGTTGGGGCTTTGTGTTGTTGTTGTCGTTTGTTTCCATATATTGCTGGATCTCCATTTTGATTTGGTCATTGATCCATTGATTATTTAGGAGCGTGTTGTTAAGCCTCCATGTGTTTGTGAGCCTTTTTGCTTTCTTCATACGGTTTATTTCTAGTTTTATGCCTTTGTGGTCTGAAAAGTTGGTTGGTAGGATTTCAATCTTTTTGAATTTACTGAGGCACTTTTGTGAGCTAGTATGTGGTCTATTCTGGAGAACGTTCCTTGTGCTCTTGAGAAGAATGTGTATCGTGTTGCTTTTGGATGTAGAATTCTGTAGATGTCTATTAGGTCCATCTGTTCTAGTGTGTTGTTCAGTGCCTCTGTATCCTTACTTATTTTCTATCTGGTGGATCTGTCCTTTGGAGTGAGTGTTGTGTTGAAGTCTCCCAGGATGAATGCATTGCATTCTATTTCCTCATTTAGTTCTGTTAGTATTTGTTTTAGATATCTTGGTGCTCCTGTATTGGGTGCCTATGTATTTATATTGGTTATATCCTTTTCTTGGACTGAGCCCTTTATCATTATGTAACGTCCTTCTTTATCTTTTGTTACTTTCTTTATTTTCAAGTCTGTTTTGTCTGATACTAGTATTGCATCACCTGCTTTTTTCTCTCTGTTGTTTGCATGAAATATCTTTTTCCTTCCCTTGACTTTAAGTCTGTGCATGTCTTTGGGCTTGAGGTGAGTCTCTTGTAAGCAGCATATGGATGGATCTTGCTTTTTTATCCATTCTATTACTCTGTGTCTTTTGATTGGTGCATTCAGTCCATTTACATTTAGGGTGATTATTGAAAGGTATGTGCTTATTGACATTGCAGGCTTTAAGTTTGTGGTTACCAAAGGTTCAGGGTTAGCTTCTTTACTATCTTACTGTCTAACTTAACTCGCTTGTTGAGCTATTATAAACACGGTCTGATGATTCTTTATTTCTCTCCCTTCTTATTCCTCCTCCTCCCTTCTTCATATGTTGGGTGTTTTGTTCTGTGCTCTTTTTAGGAGTGCTCCCATCTAGAGCAGTCCCTGTAAGATGCCCTGTAGAGGTGGTTTGTGGGAGGCAAATTCCCTCAACTTTTGCTTGTCTGGGAATTGTTTAATCCCTCCTTCACATTTAAATGATAATTGTGCTGGATACAGTAGTCTTGGTTTAAGGCCCTTCTGTTTCATTGCATTAAGTATATCATGCCATTCTCTTCTGGCCTGTAGGGTTTCTGTTGAGAAGTCTGATGATAGCCTGATGGGTTTTCCTTTGTAGGTGACCTTTTTTTTCTCTCTGGCTGCCTTTAATACTTTGTCCTTATCTTTGATCTTTGCCATTTTAATTATTATGTGTCTTGGTGTTGCCCTCCTTGGATCCCTTGTCATGGTAGTTCTGTGTACCTCTGTGGTCTAACAGGCCATTTCCTCCCCTAATTTGGGGAAGTTTTGAGTAATTATTTCTTCAAAGACACTTTCTATTCCTTTTTCTCCCTCTTCTTCTTCTGGTACCCCTATAATGCAGATATTGTTCTGTTTTGATTGGTCACTCAGCTCTCTTAGAATTCTTTCATTCCTGGAGATCATTTTATCTCTCTCTGCATCAGCTTCTCTGCGTTCCTGTTCTCTGTTTTCTAGTCCATTAATGGTCTCTTGCATCTCGTCCATTCTCTTTTGATGTCCTTCCAGAGCTTGTTTTATTTCTGTATTCTCCTTCCTTAGTTCTTGAATATTTCTCTGCAAGTCCATCAGTATGGTTGTGACTTTTGTTTTGAATTCTTTTTCAGGAAGACTGGTTAAATCTATCTCCCCAGGTTCCTTCTCAGGGGAAGATGTAGCAGATGCCGAAGCTGTCTGGGTTTGTCTTGTCTAGATCAAATTTTTTTGCCTTTTCATGTTGATAGGTGCTATTGACTGTCAGCTGGGAGAGCCAAACTTTCCACTTGCTACTGGCCTTTCTTTACTGGGACAACTGCAACCCCTAGTGTCTTGTGTTGGGCAATTGCGTGTAGACTGGGTCTTCGTTTCTTGCCCGGCCGGTATGGAGGAAGCTCCCTTGCTGAGGGTGTGGCCAGCCACAGGTGCTTCTCTGCTATGGCTGCACCCCAGAGGGGTAATGGACGGGGGGCTGTTTGGCTGTTTACCTCCGTGAGGGGTCTCAGAGCTATTGCCCAGGGGGTTAGTCCACCCAGTTTTCCCTGGAATTTCCAGCTTCTGGACTGTGACCACGGTTGTTTCCGTCCAGCTGTTGTGTACCTGTCCCTTTAAGACTTTCAAAAAGCACTCGCTTTTCTTTGTCACAGGGGCATCAGCTTCGGGACCCGCTCAGAGGTCTTGCTGCCCTGTTTCCCTAGTTTCCAGCCCTCCATGCATGCACTGTGTCTGTGCTCTGGTGCGGATGGCTAGGGCTGGGTGTTTAGCAGTCCTGGGCTCCCTCTCCCTCCCTGCTCTGACCCCTATCCTCCTGCTGGGAGCTGGGGTGAGGGGCACTTGGGTCCCGCTGGGCTGGGGCTTGTATCTTACCCCTTTCACCAGGCCCTGGGCTCTTGCACATGTCGATGTAGTCTGGCTATTGTCCTGTATCCTCTGGTCTCTCTTTTAGGATTAGTTGTATTTATTGTATTTTTGAAAATATATATGTTTTTGGGAGGAGGTTCCCACTG
Source organism: Manis javanica (assembly GCF_040802235.1). Lineage (NCBI taxonomy): Eukaryota > Metazoa > Chordata > Mammalia > Pholidota > Manidae > Manis > Manis javanica. The sequence goes on from NC_133157.1 coordinate 190,521,228, forward strand.
TACTACTCACTCCGCCATCTTGGCTCTGCCTGTTTTTTTTTTTTATGATGACTCTCATTCATGGTAGCCTATTTCATTTATTATTAGGTGATTTAAAAAAAATTAGTTTATTTTAATTTTTGAGAATTATGAAGGGTTACTGTAGGGTGGCTTTCTGCCACATAACATTTGGTTTATTGGATCCACAGGCAAAAAGGAACATATATCCACAGCCACTTTGGAGCGTCCTGCCTCAATGTCACCATCCTCACCTTGCAGAACTTCTTAGGTGTCTCCTCAGCCCAGGCCTATTAGGAACCTTGCCTCTTGTATTTGTTTACTGGTACTATGAAAAGTTTATCTCACTGTTCTTTTTCTTCTTTCCCCACTTGCTTCTTGATTTTGCTCCACATATCTTTTCTTTATCTTCATCTTTGGAGATTCCTATGATTTCTTTGAACACAGCTCTTTAAAAAACAAATGTGCTATAGTTATGCAGGGTCAGTTTGCCTTGCCTTGCCAGACTGGAACATCAATTCTATGATTTGCTAACATCAGAGTCAGTCCATGATCATCATAGGCTTCTTTTAGAGCTCTGCAGCATTTCTGGGTATAAAGTGCTTATTATAGAGTCTCCAGTGCTAGATCTAGATTTATTCAATTTTTTCCCTAATACGTTAGACTTTTTTGAGCTTTATGAAAATCCAGTTATATTATCAGATAATTAAACTGGTTATTTTAATCAAATATGCATAAAATGAAATACCGAATTGTATCATCTCAAAAGAAGCATAGGTAGGAAAATAGTTGCCAAGAAAAGTTGTATATATGCTCTTTAAATTTTGCTCAAATTCATCCTTTTGATCTTGTCTAAAATTACAGATAGCATATGGAAAGAGCATGGAATGTTGGGTCAGAAAAAATCACTGTAATCTCTGCTTAGTCATTAAGCATGTGATTTTCAACAATATAATAAATTTATATGAGCCTGAATTTCCTTACTTCATATAATGGAGATAATTTCCATTTGTAGGGGAAATCTCCATTTACTAGGGTATCTCTTTCTGTACCAGGAAGGAAAGGATGATTAAATCTCTAGAGACTGATATGTTTCTAGGCAACTGATAAAATCTGCATACCGACCTCACCTTGTTTACTGTGCTTTGCCCACTATCTTCCCATAACTGGCTTCTTCCTTCCTCAACATCCTCTTTTGTGTTTAGCTAGAGATGGTAGTTAAAGGGGTAGCTTGGGCCATTTCAATTGTTACTCAGTTTTCCTGGGTTTCTTCCATGAGTGGTATACATGTTGTTAAACTTCTGTTTGTTTTTCTCATGTTAATCTGTATTTTATTACAGGGCTCTCTCAGCCAAGAACCTAGATAGAAAGATAGAGGAAAAATGATTTTTTCCTCCCCTAGTTTGGTAACTTACCATGGCACCTGTTGAGATACCATATTTACTTCAGAGCCTGCAAATGGGATCTGGAAGACTGGCAGAAGCTGGCAAAAAGTAAGAATTCTTACCAAAGTCAGCTCTCCTGGATCTCTCTCTGTCTGACCTGTTGAGAGGAGAAGGTAGAAATTTCTAGTCCCTCCCTTTCCTAATTTAGATTAGCGAGAGAAAATAATCTTGTGAACTAGTTCCTGGGGTATAGTGACTCTGTAAAGGATTTTTGTGAGTACTCATTTCTATTGTTCCCTTTCCTCCCAGAAATGATCATTGTTTTCTTTTCACTCTATCCTTTGTGCCCTTTGTTATAAGAAGGAGAACATAGGCAAGATAATGTTTCCCTTTTGCCTTGTTCTATGTCTTGAGAGCTTGGCTTTGTGACCAGTGAGGATATTCTCTCTAGTGCTGGCCAGCCAAAGTAGGTTGGGGATCTAGAGCTGTAAGTGACAAGCAGCATTCTCTTTTCCAACCGAGCTGGCTCTCAGAGGAGGGGTCCTAGTCCATAAGGGGCTTTTGTCATCTCAACTCCTCTTTTTTCATTAATGTTGGAAAATTCCTATTTCAGCAGTGCCTGTCCAGTATCACAGATTAGCAGGTGTGACTGGAGGCATCTCATGTTCTTGTGGGAAACCTGAGATACTATTTCACTAACACCATTCTTAATGCCAACAAAGGTCTTTGCTTTCTTAGACAATGCTGGGAATGAACTTATTGAATCTGGGGGCTGCATCTTCTATACCCTCTTTTGGGATGCCTTTTACATCCATTGTTAAACCATGAAAAGACTGATTGGCTTGAGTTCTATTGAGATAAGTATACCATTGAATATCCTACTCATCAATGGCTAAAGGATAGATCTTTCTGAATTGGAAAAGCTGTATTTGAAAAATTTTTTAGAGAGCTCTCATCCTGAACAACTGTCTTTTTGGTATTTAGAGGGAGGTGAAATTGGAGAGAATGCAAAAACGAGTATGACATCTAGTCTTAGAGTCTTCTTTAACAAGATGAGATTATACAAAGCCCTCTTTAACCTCTGCTTTCAGAAGATCCTACCAAATTTAGAGAAGAGTTAGAAAGACCAGTGGACATTCACAATCTCACTAAGAGGTACCCTGATTGGCTGCTAAGGAGTGCTTTTCCCATCCATTTATTATATTGTAGTTAACAAACCAGCCAGATGGACCCCCTGGGGAAAATGTCCCTCACAGGAAAACAAAAAAACAGAATTTCTCCCAGGCCTCTTATAATGATCAAGAAATGGCTCAGCTGGAGGCTGATGTTAAGGGGCTGACAGAAGCAATAGAGGAGGTTTTTTCTTCTTACGGTTGAATTGTACACTCAGATAATAAGGTAAGCTTTTATACAGACATTATATGGGTGTACTGCATTAGACCCTGAAGCTCCAGCATGTAGAAATTTTTTTGCTCTTGAGAAGAAAATTGAAGATAATGTATTTGGATGGGTGGCTCAGACCCTAGGTATCATTAGGCTGCAATCCAATTCTTTGAGGAATTAGAACCAACTTTCTTTGTCTTAAAAGTTTTGTAAAACCATAAATGCAGCTCTAGAAGCAATTCAAAAGCCATCTATCCTTACCAATCACCAAACCTCTCCTGTTCATCTCAAAATGTTTACAGATACTATAAAAGGACAATGTTTCAGGACATTGGAAATATAATTGTTTTGAATTTAAGAAAAAGGACAAATTTAAACAGTAATTACCTTAGATCTCTGATAATAGGCAGATATATTCCCCCCAAACTGCACCTTATAGAAAACTTAGATACTTTCTCTGTGCCTTAGAGATATAAATTTTCTACCCTGTGTTTTCTAGAAGCTGAAAGATAGTTCTGTGAAATACAAACTTCAGGGAAATGGTTCTTATTAGTTTAGAAATTCAGCAGATAAAAAAATCTTAAGTGTCTTCTTCACCAATATTAGTAAAAAAATCTCTATCTATCTTAGTGAATAAACTTATTCAAACTCCAAGAAACACAGTTTGAATCTAACTGTTCTTTATAAACTAGTGAGTTTTGTAGTGTATGTACATCATGGCTAAAATTTTATAATGAAAGCTATGAGATTTGATTTTTTTTTTGTGTGTGTGTGTGTGTGTGTGTATATAAAATAGATGTGATGTTTTTCTATCTCAAGATGGTATTGCCAAAATTAATTTGTAAAACCTATTTGGTGGGCTTGAAGGAAAATGCTTGTATGGATTGGGTGTTTCAAAACTCTTAGAAATATAGAAACTAGCCCTAATATTTTTCAAGTTCAGGTGATCTGAAATAATCTTTGATAAATAAAAGTTAGTTGAAGTTTGTTGGTTTGATTAAAATAGATTTGTCTTTGGAGTTAATATAATGTGGACATATTACTTTTATTCTACCTGGTTTTACTACTCAAATAAGCTCATGTTATCTATGTTACAAAATTTGTCAACAAGAGAAAATAATTTAAAATGATTGTTGACTTTATTTAATGTCTCATGAAAATTTCAGAATAATCTAAATATGACTGTTAAGAACAAGGAATTAAATAGATATAGGTGGAATGAAAGTCTATAAATTAACTTTTCAACAATGATGAGATTTTTGTAAGCTATATCTACTTTGAAATAGCTTCCAAAATCTTTTTTGGTAACTTGAAACCTTAAAATTTTGCTAAGTTCAATAATAGAAATACATTGAATATCTATATCATTTCTTAGTAAGATAAAATATTGAACATTACTCACTGAACATTGGTTTATCTGCTTTCAGTTTCTTATTACAGAGAAACTACAGATACTTGGGTCTATTAGTAAACATCTTGTGCTACACGGGTAAATTTATGAATAAATCTCTAGAAGCATATGCCTTCTTTTAATAGTGTAATTTTTCAATCTAAAGAATGCTGGTATAGCAGTTTATAATTGCTTACGTACAAGTTTTCATTAGAAATTAAGGTTTCTAAAACTTAATTTTAATTAGTATACATAATTAAAACTCACAACAATATTAAGGGAAACTATCTCTGTATGCAAGTAAAGTAGGATATATTTTGGGGTAAGAAAAAGAATGAGATATGGAGATGCATTTTTGTTAAGGGAAATGGAAGTAATACAGTATTAAAAACAACAGGCTATTTCAGAACAGTGAAGAGGAGAATACATAAATTTAAATGGATATGGAAAGTCAAGAAGAGAGAAAGAGAATCTTTGTGTGGCCAAGCTGGCTAAAATTCAATTGTTATTATAAGGGTTTAAAAAGTTTAGCTTTATATAAATACACTGTTGATATTAAAGCTTAACTTAATTTTCTTTCATCTGCTAAAAGAACAAAGTTTTCTTGGACTATTGGTCTGCTCCTGATAAAAGATTAAATCCTTTCACAATACCTTAAGTAATCTGCCTGGAAAGCTAAGATTTTGATGTATCAAAATAATATCCTGGGCTTCATATTGTCCTCATCAGGTCTTCAATTACCTAAGATAATGGAATCTTCTCAATATTAAAAGAGTGAGGTTTTGTTCACAACTGTGTATGTGGCTTCCTGAATTTGCCTTTAAAATCTTTTATCATCACCTTGGTCAAATAGATAATTAAGTTGTTTCATAATGATCTGTGGTCCTATTCAATCAAATGTCCAGAACCTTTCAACAGTTTTGACCAATTTCCCAAAATCAAAATTCTAAAAATTTTTTTGACCCAGGACTGACTTTGGGATTTTCCAGAGGTTTCTTGGAACATCTCAAAAGGTTTGCTTTCTTTCCTTATGAAAAGGGAGAGGTTACATCAATTAGGTTTATTTGATAAGTTGTTATATAGGAAGCATTGTCAAATAAGAAGTATAACTAAACCTTCTTTACATTATATTTGTAGGGGTATATAGTATTAATATAAGTATTCCAGAATTTATTTGACACTTCTGGAAATCTGATATTCTTGGTAGGTTCTCAGTCACAATTCTAGTTATCATCTTAAAATGGTGTATGTCACAGACATAACCAAATTTCCTTATCAATTACATTATAATAAACTCTCATCAGATCTTTAACTATGGCCATTTTTAAGTTGTTTTATCATTTATATACAGTTACTATTTTACTCTGATGCTTTTGCAAAAGTGCTCCATCTTTAAGACCATCCATGGAAAGGATTCTGATAAGTACAACTTACTGATAACTTTCAGATCATACCACTGAAGAGGCTAAGAATTGATAGAACTTAATGGAGAAACTGATAGATTCATAAAACTTCTAGTGAAAGATCAAGATCAGCAATAATTCATTATATTGGGCTGAATTGATTCATGAGGATGTCTTTTTGTTTGAAACATTGCTGGATCTGATTCTTTAACATTTTGCTGTTCTAGATTTAAGGAAGTATGTTTCTCTTATCTATGATTTATAGCAGTTTGGTAAACTATACTTTTGTGAGCAGAAATGAGACAATTATATTTTCTCCCTACTTGGTCCCTCCTGAATTTGGAAAGTCATATTGAGTATCCTTATTTTCATGGTAATAGTTATTTGTGTAAGTTCAAAAAGAGCATGTTCTCCTTGTAACAGGGCACAATTATAAATATTGGTTATATTACCAAGGCTTGACTGGAATATCATATTTGAGAGTGATGTGCATACACTCAGATATGATCAGATAGTTTTAAGGAATTAATGTTGACTTTATGGAAACAACAAAGCCCCTTGAAAAAACATCCTCCAGATACCTTGCTTATAGGGTTCTCAATGGCCTTACCAAGTGAGTAAAGAAGGTCACTTCTTGAAAGGTCCAGGAACCTCAGGCTATATTGGAGACCTTAGCCAAACCTATAGGGATTGCAGGCAAAGTCTGATGGGGAGTCCTTGGCTTCCTAGCTTTGAGGTGGTTTAAATGTCCAATCTGAGATTTCTGAAGAAATTTCAAGCAAAACAGACTTAAAAAGAACATAGATGGTCAATCACTATTCTTGCTGCATTTATGTCAATAATCATCCACAGTTTAATGAAACTACACTTATTTTTAAAGTAAATTGGTCTTATTGTGATTGGTAGAAATGAGAGTGATTATAGAGAAAAAATGTTTCAGTAGAAGCTATAATAATACACTTTTCTGGATATCAGATTCTAGTACTGTTACTCTTGTTTTCTACCTGTAAACTGGACTAGATCCTGAATTTTTCTAGTTTCCTCAACTATCTAGCAACACCTTCCAAACTAATGTTTCCAGTTTTCTCCCACATTTTTGACTTTGAATCACTAAGAACAAAAGTACGCTCTTCCCAAAGTGCTGCAAACTGAAGCTGGACAACGTACTATACACTTCAGAGAAACCACAATATCTCATGTATGGACAATCTTAATCCCTAGCGCTGCGGGGGCCACTCAAGTCACAAGAGACATTCAAACTGTAAGCCAGGAAAGTCAATCAGATTGCCACTGTCTGGCCTCACTGCATCTGAAGAATACTTCAAGCCTGACATCGAGAATGGCTGTTTTCAGGACTCAAACTCAGTTTAGAGTCTGCTTTATTTTCATTTTTTTGTTTTTTTCCCTAGAAATGCCTCTTGAAATGAGACACAACTATTTAATTGAATTTATCTGTTTTCAAGATTAAGAGACTGGGTATATATATATATATGAGCTAGTTTGCACATCTATAGGAAGTTTACCCAGGGACAGATGGGATGGTCAGTCACAGTCACGGGAGTACTGGCCCAAGGGAATGGTGGAGAGGAAATGCGCATTCTCTCCTCTCAGTTCCTGTTATGTGATTGGTCAGGCATCCTGCAGTCACCAGAGATCCTCCCACAGAGCTCCTCCCAGTGCTAGGGGCAGGGAAGCAGAGTGGAGAGAGGGTTGTGAGAGAGAACTAGGAGAGAATGGTGGCTGCTAGTGGGAAGCCACTGAGCCCTGGTGCCCGGAGAGAATTAAGCCTGTACTGGAAAGCAAGAGGGAGCCGTGCCAGAACCAGGAGAGACTGATAACTATGCTGTGAGAATAAATGTGGTACCCCTTTTAAAACCACCAACTTCTTGCCCTTGTCTTTATTTAGTCTCACTGATTTCATAGTAAACTTACTCCAGGCGGTGAGCTCCCCGCTCCTGGAGCAACTCTGCGTCAGTGAGAGATGGGACAATCTATCAACTCAGCTTCTGGACTGTGAAACTTCAGTGCTTTGGGAAGAGGGTAGTTTTTGTTCTTAGTGATGCCAAGTCAAAACTTCACAGGTGGGACTGAAGGGAAGCATAAAAATTATCTTAAGCTGGTTATTTTTAAGAAACAAGTTCTGAAAACCAGTAAGAGTTACCCCCTCATAAGAAACATTTAAATAATGGAAATCTCCATTTGTAAGGGTGTCTCCCTCTCTGAACCAGGAAGAGTATGACTAAATATCAAGAAACTCTCACCAGTGTATAAGGCAACAACTTAAATCTATATAACAACCTTATCCTTATTTACTAATCTTTACCTACTAACCTCCCTTAAGTGGCTTCCTTCCCCCACCCTCAACATTGTCTTTTGCCTTTAGCTGGAGACTGTAAGTAAGTTACTCATTTTTCCTGGGTATCTGCCCCATGTATAGAGGAGGTATATATGTTATTAAATTTCTGTTTTTTTCTTGCTAATCTGTATTTTGTGTGTATGTGGGGGGGTCTCAGCAAAGAACCTAGAAGGGTAGAGGAAAAATTATTTTTCCACCCGCACGTAGTGGACACTTGGAGAGTATTGAGTTTTCTTTCCTTCTTATGGAGTCTTTGAGCTAATGTGATTAAATATGACTTCCAAAAATATATCTAGAATTTTTAATGATATTCATTCACTTCTAAGGCAAATCTATCAGCCTTATCTCTGTATTAAGTTGAGAGTTAATTTTTAAAAATAGTGCAGAGTATAACTCCTACCTATACAAATTAAGTTACTTTTAAGATATGGGAAGTTAGCTCTGATTGTAGTTAAAAATGTGAACAATGTTTATGTAACTTTAGTTAGGCAACATCTGGGACTGATCTCCAGAACTTTGATTAACAGAACCAGCCTGATGAATCCCAGATGTTTAAACATGGCTATGTTTCTGAGACTTACTGGATTATGAGAGTGAATACATGGAAGGAAGGGAAACATTTACAAGAACTAGGTGTCAAAGTAGCCAAGGGGGTATTTCGGTGTTGGCTTAGTTGGAGTTACGGGGGAAATCTTTCCAAATGAACATCCCCTTTAAAGTTTTATATGTGTTATTTAGACAAAGATCCTATCTTTGATGACCTCAATAGTATGTCTTAATAAATTTCACTCATATTTGTTCATGCACAAATGTATTTTCGAGCATCTACTATATCTGAAGTCCTGTGGTTAGAAAGACAAATAATAAACATTCCCTGCCTTTGAGTCACTCAGTTTAGTGAAGGACATGGGCATGTGAATAGTAATTATAATCAATTATAACTGCTGTACTGAAGGGCTGTGTGCACGAAGTAACCAGTTCTGCCAAGGAAGTTAGGATGATTTCAAAGAGAAGACAATGGGCCCAGGATTTCTCTACATTATTCCTTTTGAGCTGCATTTAGCTGTGCTATAATATAATAACAACTTCCATAGGAACGTATGCCTAGATCACCAGACCATTTGTCATGTCATAAAAATATATTTAAACAGCAATTTCTGAAATCATAAAACTAAAGCATTTTGACAATACAGTGTGACAATGGAAAACACACGATTAATAATTATGTGGATGTCCTATCATTTGGTAAAGTTTCTAAACAATATTTTCATCTTTCTTCTCCACAAATTGTGATTTTAAGTGAAGGAATGCCTTTACTTTTTGTAACCTTTCTCTCCTACATGGGCAGGAAAGGAAAATCAGAAATGTTCTGAGTTCAAAATTAGTTTAGAAGCTTTTGTGGGGAAATATCCAGTTGTTTTGTGATATACTTTAGTCCTCATAAAATCTACATTTTTCTCCCAAGGAAATATCAATTCTGAATGAAAAGAAACAAAACAGGCATCCTAATGAGAAGACCAAAGTCCCCTATTGACAGTTTTGAGCAGATTTAAAACTGCAGTGTTAAGCATAAAATAGTAACCTGATGACAAGAATAAAAAAGCTAATTCTTACACAAAGATTTTCAGTGAAAACTAATGACCCATTAGGTTCAAATGTTCTTCAATTTCTTTATCTAGCCATGACTAGCAATTTCTTTCTTTTATTTTATATTCAATGTATCAATACTTCCTTCTGTATAGGCCATCAAATCTAAATTGTCCATTTACTCCTATAAATTCTTCCTTTGAAGAAACAAATATACCAACTGACCTGGGATGTTTCTTCTACTTGGACAGTCTCCTAAACCTGCAACCCTTCACACAGCAAAGCTTACTCATCTTTGAAAACCTGGTTCAAATGGTGGTTCCTCAGAGAGGACTCCCCCAGTTCTTCTAGGGTTGGTAAAACACAATTGCTACACCTGCCCATATTACCCTATCACATGGTCCTCATCACACCTGTAATTGTACACTCAGGTGTGTCTTTCTCCCCTGATTGTAAGTTCCAGGAGAGCAGGAACATTTTTTAATCTGTTATAATCTGTTTTTAATCTGTTTTAATCTGATAATAATTTATCATTGTATCTCCAGTTCCTTGTACTCACATAGTAGATGCTTGTTGATAATAATGCATTCAAAATCCTTATCACAGTAATAGTTTTGCCCTTATTATTTCTTGTCTGACCTGTCAGGAAGGTAAGTCTTACCTTGGAGCTTTCAAAACACTCTTCTCTCTTTCTGGACCAACTTTCTCATACATGATTACTTCTTGACTTTCAATTCTCATTTGAACCTCACATCTTCATGGAGATCTTCCTGCACCGAGATTAATGACTGGGTTATTTTCTATTACTTGTTTTCTTCATTAGGCTAATCACAATTTATAGTTACATACTGAATTTTTTCTTAATAGCAAGTTAAGGGCAGGACTGCATCACCCAATGCCTAGTCAGTGTTAGACAGGCAGATGCTATTTTTTTTTAACTAAGTAAATAGAAGTTGCAGCTGTGAATGTTTGGTGACTATCTCTAAGTTTCTTAGGCACAGAACCTGTCATTTTCTTCACTATTATTCTAGTATCTAACATACTTCTTTATATATAGTAAGAATTGATATAAGGTTTTGGAATGTAGCTCTGGGAGGAGGGGTTCCCCGCCCAGGACAAGTTCTCTATGATTTTGGTAAGACCAAAGAAAGACAAAGAGGAAAGTTGGGGAAAAAAAGTTTGGGGAAAAGGGTTTTAACACATTTATTCTCACAGCGGTCACAGGCATCTTTGCACACATGACTGGCTAAAATGCACTCCCCAGCCCGGCTACAGGTTCTGCTCCCTAGTGTGAGCCTAATCCTGTAAGCAGTAGGCGTCAGTCTCTCCTCACTCCCTACCCTCCAAGCTCCCTGCTCTCACACTTGGGCTTAATTCTCCAGGAGCACAGGGACCCCATGGTTCTCTTAACCCTCTCCCAGGGGCAGCCAGCCCCTGCCCCCATGCTCAGGGAGCAACTCTATGGGCTGGTCCCAGGTGACTGGCAGATGCCTGACCAATTATGTACCAGGAACCCAAAGGAAAGAATGGGTGCTTCCTCTTTATCCCTCCCGTGGGCAGGTACTCCTATGACAACCAGTGGCTCTGTCACAAGTAAACATCCCATAATTGGGATGTGCAAACATGCTCTTATTATATATACAATGGACACTATTAAGGGCAGGTGGGAATCTTTGTTAGAAAGTTCCATTTTCCCCATATAGAATCATTAAAAACAATTTTAAAGGTCTTATATAAATCCTGTCACTTATACTCTATATTAGGAAAAAAACAAGTGATATGAATCGTATATATAAGACCATAAAACATCAATTACCAAAACGTAACTATATAAATTCTATTTAGTAAGAACTCCTAGTGTGCAAGGTGCTAATTGACCTCTCAAAACAAGACAAAGACCATCTACTCTAGAAGTTTTATTATTGTAACTGGGGGATATTGCTACTAGTTTTCAATCCATCATGGGGTGAGGTGATTGATACCCCTCTGCTCCCCTACTAGGAGTAGCAGCATATCCAAAATCCAAAATAATTCCCTGTCCAGAGGTCCTCTAGGTCTACACACTCAGTGCCAGACTCCCAGTCCTGACTTGAGGAATGACTAGTGCCTCAGAATGGCATTCTGATGTGCAGAGCCTGAGATCCCCAGGGATGCGAAGGCCCATACTTGCCTGAGGCCTCTGGGCAGGGTCACCAGGGACAGGTGACCCAGGGGTTAACCTGAGTCCTCTGTTAAGGGCACTGTCAGGTACACTGGGATGACACCTCTTTAAAACCTTTCACTTCATTGATACAGTTACTTTCCAGGCCACGGGACAGCATAGGTGAATCATAAAATGACGCACCCGAGGGATTCAGATTCCTATTCAGCCTCAGGGAGGAATCATTTTTTAATGTCATCTAAAAAATTCCCAAATTTTCTTTTTGACTATAACTTATACAAAACTCACTTGCTCTGAGGTCTTCTATGAGCTTTCCTTTTGTCAGGTACAATGATTTTTGCCCAATAACCCAGAATTTTCTTTGAGGCATGCATCCTTAAGAATGATTTTTGTCCTTTTATTAATTAGAGTTACAATAGCTCTTGATATGCATTAGCTGTTGAAAGAAACAAACATTTTACAAGTTAGTTTCATATACTTAATTTATCCTAATCACAGCATGAGAAAGGCTTTGTTGCTCTTCTATAGGTGTGTTTTAGCTGTCAACAAAATTATCTGTGGAACTAGAAAATAATAAATAATAAATGTAAATGTAAGCAGCTGCAGCAGACCCATGAATGTGAATCCCCACGTGTACCTGGGCAAGTATAATTTTAAAGAATATGAGGTAAGAACTGTGAGTTTTCAGTGTCAGTGCCCAGGTTCTACAGTAAGATCTGTGAATTAAGTACCTTTTCAGGCAATTACCAGCTGTACTGTCTGGGACAAATTAGCTTCTCTGAGCTTTCATTTCCTTATCTACATAATGGAATTACAGTGATCAATATGATTAAATGAAACAAAAATTGCTAGAATCAGTAACAACTAACATGCTACATTTCTTGTTTACTAAGTGACAGACATTCACTGAGAGTTTTACATGTAATATCTCAGTTCATGCTCAGAATAGCCCTGGGGTAGGTACTAGCAGTATTTTCATTCTATAGATGGCAAAATGAAGGTCTTTGAAATAATAATTTGCCCAGATTTCAAAGCAAGCAAAGTGCCCAGATTGGGATTTAAGTCTATGTTGGCTAATATTAAATTGGTGCTTTTAATCATTATTCTATGCCATCTTAATACAGTGTCCAGAATGTAATAAATACCAAATATGTAATATTACTATTATTGTCATTATTCTCTTTAGTCTCAAATCAAATCACAACTTCAATGGTATATGTGTGCTCTGCAAACTATTTAATGGACCTATATTTTAAAATGTCAAGCGAGGCAGAATCCAATGAAAGCAACAGATTTTAGACTGTTAGTGTAGTATTAAAATGCAAAATGGGTTTTTAGAAGGGATTGGAGAATTAAAAGAAAAAAGTAAAATTTAAAACTGAAAAGAGAATTGATGAAGGGAGAGAAGGACAGCAAAGGAGCTAGCATTTTCACCACCCTCCCCAGTGAATTGGGAAATCAATGGCTACAGTAGACCCATCCACATGCGTGGGAGTCTATATGACAGACATGTGACTGCACCGCCACCGGGATAGTCTGTAGGCCAGCCATCTTATTGTGAAGACTCACTGAGGGGACAGTGTGAACTGCATATAAGATTTGCGGGCCACCAGTAGTACTTTGGGAGGAGGCCAGGTGGAAGCCAGGGGAAGAAAATGGTAGAGATTGTTGCTTAAAATGGCAACACCAGATTCTGTGGGTGTCTTACTAAAGTACTTCCCTGTTGTCTCAGTGGGATTACTGATCTGAAGAGTGCCAGTAACCAGGAATTAATGCCATCATGGTTCAATATTAGCATCTAATTCTAGATTCCTAATCTGTTTAAATGTCTGTTCATGGAACCACATTCAGAATAAAGCTGGGCCTCCAAGTTCTATCTGTATCCCCTGTATAGCTTGCTGATGCCTCCTGAAGTGTCTGGAGCTCATGGCTTTCCCAAAGAGCATCATGCTTCTAAACCAAGCTCAACACAGTTATATTTTTCATCCCTGCCTCTGCCTAACCAAGGAAACTGTCTTAAAGAAAATAGCACTTGATGGAGATTGAATTTTATGGGACATGGTTAGTCATTCTTATAAGTACAGTTTCTCCATTTAAAGAGTGCATAATAATCATGCATGTATTATGCTTTTTTAACATGGTTTTTAAAAATTATAGAAATTAACCAGAAGATTGTAGTTCTGCCTATACACAAAACAAGTTTGATTTGCATCATGAGACAATTTGTACTTTTGTTTCACTGAACTGACTAGTAGTTCAATTGATTTAACTGAAAGAAAAACTTTTTGGTTTTAAAAATAAAACCAATTATTTTTGTTTTGTGTTTGTCTGTAGAAACCATGCATGTAGGCTATGGACACAAAGTACATTAAGTGCTGGTGGCACAAATGCATAGAGAATATGGATGCTACCCTCATGTAGTTAACAACATATGTGTTTTAGGCAATATTGTCCATATTTAGAACTTTACATAGAATACAAAATGCCTCACTGTGAAACTCTTGCACATGCTGAATTTCAGTTAAAAATGCAACTGCTTTTTAATGATTTGTATAGACAATCTAACATGGTTAACAAGGGACAGCTTATAATTTTGTGTCTCTTCTCCCACTTCCTTGCATTCCAGTAACAAGTATGTCTGCTTTCTTCCAGTGCTACTTCAAATAACCAGTTTGAACTGTAGAAAATATTGGAGAGTTCCACCTCAAAAGAAAAATTTTGGCAAGTTTTGAGTGAAAACAGAGAATTATAACAGAAACCACTGTGCATATCTCTACTGCTGAGAGCAGACCTCATGTTTTCACAGTCACCCAGTGCTAATGCAGCAGGAGGGCCTGTCCTAGATTCTTTCTGGCTCCAGACTACTTTATTTCCTTTTTTCTCACCGTAGGAGAATATTTCCTTTTTCCCTGTGTCTCAGGGCCAATGAGACAACATTAGCCCTACTGGGGTTATTCAGCCCTACTTATTAGCCCTAGTTGATATTTATCTTTTTTGTTTTCTTCTTTTCCAATTCTCATACTTTATTATTTCTGCTTCTGTGTGAAGAGGACTAGATGCGCTATTAAATTAAAAGCTGAGGGAATAATAGTTCATTACCACTTCTGAATACTGGTTATGTGCCAGGTGCTTTGTATTCCTTATTTCTAATAGAACAATCCCTAAAGCAAGATGTTAACATCCACATTTAGCAGTTGTGGAAACTGAAACTTGGAGACTAGTGGCGAGTAAGTAGCAAAATTGAGGGGAGATTTCAGGACTGTTACCTTCCAAAGGCTGCACTCTCTTTACTATGCTATGAGTCTATCAACCTGGTCTAGTTTAGCATGGTTTACCTTCCCAGGTATGGAACACTAAACTTCAAGTGGTGACTATGGAACTTTTCTAAGGATTAAGTTTCTTCTTTAATTTTGCTTCTTGCCAGTCTGTCCGGAAACTATAGCTCTAACTGGAAATTCACTAGACTGTGCAGTCCTGTTTGACTTCAAAAGCTCTGCTCCTTGCTCCTTGTGTCCTGCTACTTTGCCTATCAGCATGGTTGATCAGCTGTCACCAGGCACCAACTGCTGGAGGCTACGACGTTTGAACTTCAGTGACTGAGTTTCTTGGAAAAGCTTTCAAGCTTACATATCAGCTGCTCTTTTCTAAACTATTCTTCCTGAAGCAGTATCAGTCAGAATACAGTTACAAGAAACAAAAATCTTACAATTTGAAGCAAAAAATTATTCAAAACAAGGAAGGAATGGTTTCTAGGCAGGTCCTCCAGGAACAACCCTCAGAGCAGAATGATAAACGCCCCAATCAGGGGAGTTTTTCCTTCTGTTACAATCAAGGAATTAGGAATCACAGGCCTCTTTTTGTAATTGCTTCTGGGTATTCCCATGGCAGTGATTGGGCGCTGTAGCACTGTTTCAGAAAGACCCAGCATATCCCTGGCAGTGATCACCCACAGAAAATAGGAAGTGAATCATTGGCCTCCACCCCACTTCCAACTTGTGGAACTTACATGAATAGACCTCATTGGTAGACCCCGCCTGGTATGTAGAACCCTAGCTGCAGGGGAGTTTGAAATACAATTTTCAGTTTCCCAGCCTGCCACACAGAAATGTTTTAGGGAACACTTGGAATAGAAGACCAAAAACCAATTCTTCTTATTCAACAGAGGGTTATTCGGTAAATGTTGATTTGTGTGCATGTGTATTAAAGTGAGATGGAGGATTTTCAGCAAATAGTTAAAATAATGCAAGCAAATGACATTACATACACCATGTGAGTCTCTCAATTATTTAGATGATCAGTGTCTTGCCCTACTGAATGCATACAAATATTTATGTGTCATTAATGATGGTATTTGACAAAGGGGTTTCCTTTCTCAAATGCATAAATGACTTCTTAAAGGAATGAGTCTCTCTTAAATATTCTGTGACTCCAGGCAGAAAGAAGTGTTAGGCAGAAAAATAGACATGAGTGGGTGGACAGAATAAAGCCAATAAAGCCACTTAAAGGGACTCAAATTGTTAACCAGATAAAACAAGAGAGCCAGAAAGGATTCACAAAGTTAATGAGTTAATCAATTCAAGTTCCAAAGGCCAGCAGTGACTTAGAATGTCCAGATATTCTCCAGATAAAGAAAAGTATCAGAGCACAGCCCATGTCTTCATTGTACCAATTAGATCATGCCATTGTAAAATCTACTTAACCTGCAAAAAGGCCCATCTTATTCTTTAACTTAACCTATATGCTGTTTTTCCCTCTTCCTTTGGTCTCTTAATCAAGTAACTTTGTAACCAGGTCAGGAGACAGACCTCAGAAGTGTAAATGAACCTATGTGGACAAAGAATGCCAGGATCTGAATCAACACAGTCACCTAAATAACCCTATTCTTAAGATAAAACTTCAAAGGAATTATAAATCACCTCTATGCATCATGCCTTATGCTGACCCTTACTCAAAAAGCCCTATAAAACCCCAAACCCTAAATCCTTAAGTGTGCCTCCTCTCTGAGGTTTGTGCTCACCTTTCTTCAAGTGTGTCAGTCTCTGTTCTACTCCAGATAAGGAGGGAGAGGCTGCTGAGAGCTCTGATTTGAGCTTCCAAGTTCCTGTCACCTGGGTGACCTGGAAAGAACTGCAGCTGTACAATCTTGCTCTTTAGTAGCCTGCCTGAAAATCTCCTTTCTTTGCCTTTGGGAAGTTCTCAAAACATAATCTCACTCCATCCAGAACTCTGCGGCTGCCCCGAATCCTGGGGTGGTAGGGACTTAGTTCCCATGCTGTACAGATTCAAACGGACACTGGACACCAGGTGACACTGGCTTTAGGAGTTGTCAGGGAATTATGCCCTATGCCGAAAAGCAGTTCAAAGAGCTTCCTTTTCTTCCCTCTTTTTCCTTGCTCTCTGCTTTATTCGAGTAAACCTGCCTTTGTCTGCCTTGGTTCTCTAGCCCACTCCTCCCTTGGTGTGTATTCAAATAAAGCCCTAGCTGTGCTTCACTGCTGTGTTTCTGCCCTTCAGTTCTTCGTTGTGGCAGCAATAAGAACCGAGGAAAATAAACTCAACCCCCAACAGAAGTATAGAGTGTAAGCTCTACAACCCTTATGTTAGAGAGAGACTGGAAAAGAATGGAAGAATAGCTTCTTGGCAAATGCTAGGCATATGTTATATTTCAAATTTAAAAAAATCAGCATTACAGGGAAAATAAAACCAATTCAAAGCAAGTTAATCAATTATAGAGAAGTCAATTAATAGTGGGATCACCAAATTACTACAACAAAAGGCTATGGTTCATCATTTGTTTAAAAGAGAAGCTTTTCTAGAGACTTCAGAAATAACAGTAATGGTAATGACCTATTTTCAAATTGACAACAGCATGAAAATTAACATTTAAACTTTTCATGTCTTTAAATGAACCTTGAAACTAAGTGTCCCTTAACTAATTTATTTCTGTTATTATAAGAATAACAAGAGACATGTACCCCATAAGTGAACATTTTTTTCCTTTGAATTATTTTTAATTGGGCTGTAAACTAGCCATCTCCCACAATTTTATCAAAAAATACAGTATGTATAAAACACAGTGAAAGGGACAAATCATTAATCTTTGAAAAAAGAGTTAACTTTTAAGAAGTGATATCTAAATACAACACCAACTTTTAAAATCTGGATAATGTAAAATCTATTTTGGTTTCTTTAAATCAATTTTTATCTTTCTTGTCTGTTTCTGACAAGGGTGCTGGGGAAAGTTCCTAAGGCTAACCTTCATTTTTCAAAAGCACACTTTGAAATAGGTTTTCATTTTTGCATTCTCTTAAATAACTACAAATATTTTAATTTTATTTTCTACTAGGCTAGTTGGTGTAAGAATTTGAGTCCTAGGAGTTCCGTTTCAAGATGGAAACACAGGAGGATCCTGAACTTGCCTCCTGCATGGATATACCAAATCTACAGCTACCTACATACAGAAAAATTTCCTCTGAAAATAGCAAAAAATAATAAAATAAAATAAAATAATAAAATAATAAAATAAAATAAAATAATAAAATAATAAAATAAAATAAAATAAAACAAGCGAGTGAACCCCACATTGAAATGAGTAGGAGAGGTTGAGATACATGAATCCCATTCCTAGCACAGCAATCCACAATAGAGGGAAAAGAAGTATGCTTCTCCATAAGGAACAAAGGGTTTGAACCCCACATTGGGCACCCCAACCTTTAAGATCTGCACTTGAAAGATAAGTTCCCAAGACATCTAGGTTTTTTTTAAATTGAAGTACATACAATATGTTATGCACAAATCTTAGTGTATAACTCAATGAATTTTGGCATATGTATACACTTATAATCTAAACTTACATCAAAATATCAAACATTCTCACTAATTCTTTTTCCTCATTCATTTATTTAACCCATCTCATCCATCACCCTTTCTTACAGCAGCCAATAGTCTGTTCTGTATCTATGAGTCTATTTCTGTTCTGTTTCAAAATATCTAGCTTTGAGAAGACCAACAGGGTTCGGGTCCACACAAGGATATAGTGAACTGAGAAACAATTCCTAAAGAGTTCCTATATATAGATTCACCAGCCCCAGGGCCCAGCACAAAGCAGTAGTCAACTCAAAAGCACCCAATCTGTGAGAGAGGCTCATTTGCTTATCTTAAATTATCAACCCAATGTACATGCATCTAATTTAAGACATATAGTTCTACTAAAATACTCTCCAGATACAGAAGCCAGTAGGCACTGTCTTTGTGCTCTCTGACTGCCTTGTTTCAGGTCATTGGTATCCCCCAGAAAGCAGCTTGTATACTTTTCTGGCACCCTGATTTTAGAATCTGCAACCCAGGAGACATCTCTAGATCATCTGGCTCTGGTGGCCAGTCAGGCTTACATTCATGGGTCTCACAGGGCTGTAACCAATGGAAAAAGAGATGTTAACCAGCTACCACGCATATGGTAGAGCAGAGGGGAAACAGATTGAGGCACCCAGTCTTCTTGTAAAAGACACCTGATTAGCTTATGTTCATAGCTATGGATGGAATGGCAGGCTTCTAATTAAACACACATCTAGGGGCTGACTGCAGTCCTCTACAGAGACTGGGGATGACTATGGGCACTATATTTGTACTGTCTCTCTGTCCCACTCCAGGTCATTAGTGTCTTTGAGAAAGGAGCTTGTGTGTAGGTCTGGCACTATGCTTCTTGTGTTTGCTGCTCAGAGGACCCATCTCTTAAAAGCCTGGCTTCAGTGACCACAGGACTTATGTTTATGGATTTAACAGAACAGTAGCAAAGTAAGAAACAGTTTTTAACTGGCTATCCCCCACAGCTTAGAACAGAGAGAACAGATAAATATGCCCATATTCTAGTCTTCTCCTGAAAGAGGTATATTTTCATATTTTAGCTGCTAGCTAAGGGTCTGGCTTCCAATCAGTCTTAATCTAAGTGCTCCTTGAGATCCTTCTCTTTGGACAATGACAGGTTCATGCCCTCAACTATTGGGAACCACTAAAAATAAAACAGGTTGCTTGGACAATCAGAAAGATTTGAGAGACAACTGAGAGCTAGGGTAGGGTTGGACAATAAAGTACAACACCTCCAGTAGACCACTCCTTCAAGACTGGGAGAGGGCCTGTCTTATTTAATGCACAGAAACTAACATAGACAGTCAAGGAAAATGAAGAAACAAAATAGGTTCCAAGTGAAAAAAATAATATAAAACCTCAGTAAAAGACTTTAATGGAATGGAGATAAGTGATTTACCTGATAGTTCAAAATAGCAGTCATAAAGATGCTCACTGAACTCAGGAGAAGATTGGATGAAAAGTATGAATTTCAACAAAGAGAAGACATAAGAAGGGAGCAAATAAAAGTGATAGAGTTGAAGAATATAGTAAGTGAATTGAAAAGCACACTAAAGGGATTCAAAAGTGGACTAGATGATGCAGAAGAAAAGATCAGTGAACTCAAACACAGGGAAATGAAACTCACCCAATCAGAGCAACAAAATGAAAAATAATACAAAAGAGTAAAGATTGCTTAAGGGACTTATGGGATAACATCAAATGGACCAAAATTCACATCATAGGGGTTCCAAATGAGGAAAAAGGAAAGGGGCAGAAAATGTATTTGAAGAAACAATGGCCAAACACTTCCCTAACTGGGGAAAAGAAACAGACTTCCAGATCCAGGAATCTCAGAGAGTTCCAAACTAGATGAACCCAAAGACACCCACACCAAGACACATTATAATTGAAGTGTCAAAAAAGTTAAACCCAAGGAGAGAATCTTAAAAGCACCAAGAGAAAAATAATTCTATAAGCTGAAATAAAAGAGCTAAATAGTAAAAGGAAACATGAAAGTATAAATAGCTCAGGTAGAGGCAAATACATATTAAAACTCAGAATAATCTATTGTTGTAAGGTGGTGGGTTAATAACTTACAAAGCTTATATGTACGTTCAAGACAAAAGTAGTAAAAATAAGTATAAGCACAATAATTTTTTAATGTATATGCAGGCTAAGGAGATGTAAATTGTGACAACCAAAACATAAAATGTGGGGGGGGGGCCGCTAAAAATGTAAAACTATAGCATGTGTTCAAACTAAACTTATCAACTTAACATAGATCATTATAGATATGTTGTTTTATGTAAACCTTATGATAACCAGAATGCAAAAACCTAGAGTAGATACACAGAAGATACAAACAGGGGAATCTGAGCATACCACTAAAGAACACATCAAACCACAAAGAGAGAAAGAAGAAAGGAATTACTAAACAGAAATTAACAAAATGGCAACAAATACATATCTATCAATATTTACTTTAAATATAAATGGGCCATAGTCTTCACTCAAAAGACAGAGTGGCTGAAAGGATAAAAGAACAAGACCCACAAGAAATTGACTTCAATGAAAGGACACAGACTGAAAGTGAAGGGGGGTAAAAAGATATTCCATGTAAAGTGAAACTAAAAGAAAGCAGGACTAGCTATACTTACATAAGACAAAATAGATTTTAAGGCAAAGGCTGTAATAGAAACAAAGAAGGTCATTATGTAATGATAAGGGCATCAATTCAATAACAGGATATAACATTTGTAAATATTTATGTATCCAATACAGGAACACCTAAATATATAAAGCAAATATTAACAGACCTCAAGGGAGAGAGAAACAGCAGTACAATAATGGAAGTAGACTTTATATCCCACTTTTAACAATGGATAGATCATCCAGATAGAAAATAATTATGGAAACATTGGCCTTAATATGTTAGACCAGATGGACTTAGCAGATAAATATGCTATGTATATGTATATGTATATGTATATGTATATGTATAACATTCCATCCAAAAGCAAATATACATACTTTGCAAGTACACATGGAACAGTCTCCAGGATAGTTCATATGTTAGTTAGCAAAACAAGTCTCAATAAATTTAAGAATTTTGAAATCACATCAAACATCCTTAAGACCACAATGATATGAAACTAAAAATCAATTGCATGAGGAAAACTGGAAAATTCACAAATATGTGGAGATTAAATGACATGCTACTGTACAGCCAATAGGTCAATGAAAATATCAAAAGAGAAATAAAAAATACCTTAAGACAAATGAAAATGGAAATGCAACATACCAACATTTAGGGGATGCAGCAAAAGCAGTTCTAAGAGGAAAGTTCATAGTGATAAATGTCTATATAAAATATAAGAAAAATCTTAAACAAGCTAACTTTACACCTCAGGGAACTAGAAAAAGAAGAATGAATCCCAAAGGAAGGAAGTAACAAATATCAGAGCAGAAATAAATGCAATAAAGACTAAAAAGACAATAGAAATGGTCAATTAAACTATCAGCTGCTTCTCTGAAAAGAAAATCAAATTGATAAACCTTTAGTTAGATTCACCAAAAAAAAAAAAAGGACTCAAGTAAAATCAAAAATGAAAGAGGAAACATTACAAGTGATACAACAGAAATACAAACAATCAATATAAACTACTGTGAACAATTTTGCTTCAACAATTTGCTAGTCTAGAAGACCAAGACCAAGTCATGGAGAAAAAGAAAGAAAGAAAGTGCCAACACACCAATTACTAATACAGAGATTGAAACAGTAACCAAAGGCCTCCAACAAAGTCTAAAATCAGGTGGCTTCAATGGTCAGTTGCACCAAACATTAAAGAATTAATACCAAACTTTCTCAACTGTTACAAAAAACTGAAGAGGAGGGAGTACTTCCCAAACTCATTTTATAAAGCCAGCATTACCTTGATGTAAAAATCAGAAAAAGACATACAAAAAATAAAGTTACAGGCAAAATTCCCTGATGAACATAGATGTAAAAGTCTTTAACAAAATATTAACAAGCAGAATTCAATAATTCATTAAAAGGATCATAAGTCATGTTCAAGTGGGATCTATCCAGGCATGAAAAGGCAAGGATGGTTCAACATCCAAAAAACAATGTGATACACCACATTAATAAAATGAAAAATAAAAATCACATGCTCATTCAAAGAAGGAACTTATATAATGATTAAGGGCTTAAGCCATCAAGAAGATATAGTAATTTCAAATATATATGGTTATAGGTAACTTTTTAGTATTTTTTAAGAGAGAACTTTAGCACCCCACTTACATCAATGGATAGATCATGCAAACAGAAAAATCAATAAATATTGTTAACATGTCCATACTATCTAAAGCAACTGACAGAGTCAATGCAATGCTTATTGAAATTTCATGACATTTTTCATAGAAATAAAGCAAACAATCCTAAAATTTGTACGGAACCAAAAGCTGTCAAGTAGCCAAGGCAATCTTTGAGAAAAAGGACAAATCTGGAGGCACCATTGTTCTTGATTTCAAACTGTATTACAAAGCTATAGTCTTCAAAGCAATGTGGTATTTGCATAGAAACAGACACATAAATCAATGGAACAGAACAGAGAGCTCAGTAATAAACTCACCCATATGTAATCAGTTAATTTACAGAAAAGGAGGCAAGAATATACAATGAAGGAAGAGTAGTCCCTTTAATAAATGGTGTTGAGAAAACTGGACTACATGCAAATGAATGAAAGTAGATCACTATGTTACATCATACAAGAAATTTTACACAAAATGGATTAAAGACTTGAATATAAGACTTGAAACCATAAAAATTTTAGAAGAAAACATGGGCAGTAAGCTCCTTAATGTAGATCTTTGACAACAAATCCAAAGGCAACAAAACAAAATGAAAAAGTGGAAGTACACCAAACTTAAAATCTTCTGCACATCAAAGGAAACCATCAAACAAATGAAAAGGCCACCTACTGAAAGGGAGAAGATAGTTGCAAACCACATGTATGGTAATGGTTTAATATCCAAAACATAAAAAAACTCACACAACTCAATAGCAAAAATAACAAAAATATGATAAAAAAATGGGTAGAGGATCTGAACAGACATTTTTCCAAAGAAGACATACACAAGGCCAACAGGTACACGATAAGGTGCTCAATACCACTAATCATTAGGGAAATACAAATCAAAACCACAATGAAATATTACCCTCAGCCTTCATTAGAAAGGCTATTATGAAAAAGATAAGTAAGTCTTGGTGAGGATGTGGAGAAAGGGAGACCATTGTGCACTGTTGGCAGAAATGTAAATTTGTGCAACCACTAGAGAAACAGTACAGAGGTTCCTCAAAAAGTTAAAAGTAGAACTACAATATGATCTAGAAATTCTACTTCTGGGTATCTATTCAAAGAAATTGGAAACACTGACTCAAAAAGATATCTGCACCCCCATATTCCTTGCAACTTTATTTGCAATAGCAAGACATTGAAGCAATATAAATGTCTGCTGATGGATGAGTGGATAAAGAAAACATGGTATGTATACATTCAAAAGAATATTATTCAGCCATGAAAAGGAAATCTTGCCATTTGCAACAGCATAGATGGTCTTTGAAGGCATTATGCTAAGTTAAGTAAGTCAGACAGAGAAAGACATACCAAATGACCTCACCTTTGTGGAATCTAAAAAAGAAAAAGAAAAAAACCAAATCCATACAGAAAACATATTGGTGGTTTCCAGAGGCAGGGGGTGATGTTTGGGCAAACAATAGGTAAATGTCAAAAGATACATACTTCCATTTATAAAATAAGTCATGAATGTCATGTGTAACATGGTGACTATAGCTAATAATACTTGGAAGTTGCTAAGAGATTAAACAAAAGTTCTCAATTACAAGAAAAAAATTGTAGCTATTTGTGGTGATAGATATTAAGTAGACATTGTGGTGATCATCCCACAATATATACAAATATAGAATCATTACAACTGAAACTATTATGTTATATGTCAATTACATCTAAATAATAAAAGAATTGAGCCCTGAAAATTTGATTATTTTTTTAAAAACATGATGTGTATAAATATAATTTCTAATCCTATATAGTTTATTTAATTTCACCACAAACTGACACATCATTCAGCAGATGAATTATACAGCTTTCTATCTCCATTTGAACGATGGCATGTCTGAAATCAAAATATAATCTGAACTTCGGATTTTGCAACATAAATACAAAGTTATTACTGTCAGAAATTGCTGGCAGAATTACTTATTTTCAATAGAGACACAAAAGAAGCTTAGTTTATAACAGGGTTTTGAGGTTATGTTACTTAGATGCAGAGCCTGAGACAAAAATTCAAATGCGGGTTTTTGAGGGAGTGCTCTTCAGAAAAAAAGTCAAAGAGAGGAAGTAAAGCAGGATAAAGAATGTAAACAAGAGG
The DNA here is from genome assembly GCF_040802235.1 of Manis javanica. Classification (NCBI taxonomy): domain Eukaryota; kingdom Metazoa; phylum Chordata; class Mammalia; order Pholidota; family Manidae; genus Manis; species Manis javanica. Next base: position 190,546,189 of record NC_133157.1, read on the forward strand.
GAGGGAAAGGGCAGACACTGGTGGGCTGCGGTGGGGCAGCTCCTGTTGGCTAACAGCTCCCTGGAACGAGGGGGCAGCTATAAGCCTTCAACACCAGACTCACAGAAGCTGGCTGACAGGTGCACTGGCTAGCAAGGGGAATGTGGGTAGGAACCACTTATCTATCACAGTAGGGAAGAATTACAGCAATTAACATAATTCACAGCAATCATAATAGTTGCCTTCCTCTGGCCCAGTCGACTGAGAACTAAGCTGTGAGCAGTAGCAGAAGAAGGGGTGATTGGGATAATCATTTTTGGAATAATCAAAGTTATAAATGACTGAAGGGCCAGTGCTAGGTCATGAACAAACAGTAAACTATATGTTGGTCAATGAGCAATAAGACCAGATTTAAAAGATGAGCTGAAGGATCAGATTTCTTACTTTGAATATTTGAAGTGGGCAATACTGGGAGCAGAAGTGGAAGTCAGAGAAGTCAGGATGACCTCATGTATAGGCTGAAGTTATGAAGGAGGCAGAAACTACAAGCAAGCAGCAACCATGAGGTAGAGAAAAGGCACGTACACAGTATACAGTGAGGAAATAATTTGCCAGATAAATGTAGGATGGGAGACTGTAACTCTGGGGGAAAAATATGTTCCCAGGCCGGGACAAAGAGACCTTTGAAGCCAAAATCAGTCAAAGGGAGAAACAAAGTGGGAGAAACTAGTTTATTGCTTACAAGCAGTTGTCTTTTCCTGCTCGCCCGTGTCTCTCACCACCCGGCTGCGAAGACCCCCCAAACCTCTGCAGTTCAGGTATGTGCTCGCTCCCCACACCCCCTTGTAATCACCTGTTAATATGAGATGGACTACTTCTCTCACCCCCTTAGAAACACCTACTGGTATGGAGATGCATTAAGGCCAGGTGAGAGATTTGGGAAACACTGCAATTTTACCGACAGAGACAAAGTAGAAACATAAAGAGTAGCTGAATTACATTGGTAGTGCTCCAGAACTAAGAAATGCAAAGTCCTAATGTTACTTTTATCAGATAGGGAAGTATTTCAATAACATGATCAGGAAACACTAGACTGGATAAAGTATCCTGTGGAGATGGTATATAAAGTTATTTACATGATCTTGGTTTGTCAAACAATGAAATTCATCTGGTATGCTTGAAAGTGCTATTGCTTTGTTGAAGAGAGGCTAGAGAATCCTGGAGGCCAGGGTGCTACCAGGAAGAGAATGGTTGAGAAGGTGATTTTAAACAAAATAGATGCACAAGCAAAATTTGAAGTTGCTAATGGTGGAGTGTGCAATGTAAACCAATTTACAGTTATTTGTTTTTGGTGAAGTGTGATTCAACCATGGCAATAAGGGAAACACTGACATCTGGACTACCCAGTATTATTTGGTAAATGCCCAGAGAAAGGGGTAGAGGTGTGCAAAGAATTCCAAGTGAACTCAAAGGAGGAGCACCTGCAAATTAGTGAAGGCTTTCTGGAAGAGCAGAGAGAAGCTAAAAGGACGGGCAAGGGTTGGCCTGGTAAAGTAGAGGGGATCATTGTTCTGGTTAATAGTGAGAAGTGTTGGACTTGATTATGTCATAGGTCTTGTTAGCTTTGTCTCAATGACTCTATAGTGTTGTTCTGGAACATAGGATCCTGGACATACTGATCTTCCATAGCAAGTGGAGAGAGAAGCTCGGGTAGCCTGGGTCAGAGTTTAGTAAGGGGAGTCATTTCTACAATACGGTAAGCTTTCTGAAATAATGATAAGGCAGGGAACTTGGTAAGGTTATTGTGAATCATCCCCTCTCCCCCCATGAGAATATTTTATAAGAGGTACTAAGTACACAAACTTTAAAGTCTAACAAAATGTCAAACTCTCCAGTAATTGCTAGATTTTCCTTAGCATTTGAATTATGAACTATTCGACCCAAGAAAATAATGTGTGTGTGCATGTGTGTATACATGTGTATGTTTATATGTGTGTGAGAAAATATAAGATCCACTTTTATGAGTTTAAGAGAAACTTAGACATACTGTATTGTTTCTGCATTTGCCCTTTGCATTTAAGGTTTGGTGAATTGATTTCTTGAATATTCCATTAAAACAGATCTCAAGAAAATAATGAAGAAGATACAAAATATACAAAATGAAATAATAAAACAACACAAATGGATGGAGTGGGTAGATTGAGAACAAGTTCAAGATTGAGAACCAGTTCAAGCATAATTGTATGTAGTTGTGGTGTTTGTATATAAATGTGAATGTATTTGTGAGTATCTAATTCAATAATAAGAGAACATTGAACATTAATTTGGCCTAAATATCTCAGAAATCAGTGATTTTCCTAGCTGTAAGATTCCTGGGTTCCTCTTGCTTCCTCTCGGAAACACTGTATAAAGCTACTGCAGATCTTCCCTCTGCCCTGCTTTCAGGAGATTATCAAAGAGATAATTTTACAGCTCTTGGTGCTAACAGTGTTAATCTTAAATACTTAAATTCTTTAATTTTAAATGTTCCCACTGAGTGTTATCAAAAATGAAATACAACCACTAGAAGAAAAAGCATTAGATCATTTCAAGGCTGGAACTTAAATGTAATGCTCTCATAATCAAAGCCGTGTTCCCCTAATGTGATAATATGTACTTATAAACACTTATAAACAGGGCTTTGTGGTTGATGCCATCAACCACTTTGCAATATCTTGCCAATAATATTATTGCCATAAAAATCGGAGAGTTGATTAGAGGATTACTTAAAACCGTAATCTTAGCCTTTAGAGGATTTATTTAATTCTAATTTTAAAAGAGTTCTTTAATATTTAATGGAAGTTAACTTAGAAATTTAATATTGAAAAACTATTTCAGATGAGTGCTGCTGAAACTAAACTTGGACATGTGGCTTTTTTCCAAGGTGGTCATATTTCCCTCAAGGCCAATTTGTCATTGATGGAACATCTGTCCAAAACCATTCCTGTGTTTTGAGAAGCTAGGACCAATCAAATTCTCTGTTTGGATAGGCAACGACTGTTGTCTAACTTCAGATGAATGATGATAGGTAAATAATTTTTAGTTCTAACTTTAATGATGCCTATTTATTTTTCTATAATTGGAAAAATACCAGAATGGTATTTTGTGCTTTTGCCTTATCTTACAATTAAGTTCTTATTGGAAACTTGGGAAAGGAAACAGTTGAAAGGTATTTAGAAGTCTTATGAGATATTTATTTTGTGTTAATGGCACTTTCTTATGGAACTCTTTGAATATACTGCCAATGATAAATACATGGAAGATTTTTCTATTTTGAAACACTTTTTTCCTTTCTGAGGCACCAAAACCATGATGTCATTCTTCTATTGAAGGTCTTACATACTCCATTTTTTATGTCCCAGATCTTCCCCTTCCCTATTCTAGCCACATGCATACAGAAAATATATTGCACTAATACATACATGAACTAGAATTTTTGTTTTTTGCCAATATAGGATAAATGATAACTGTAAATTGGAATCTTTAGAAAGAGATGCATACTACAGGTTAAGCTTTTCACTTAATCATTTGTTTATTTATTCACTAAGCATTAATTGAACATTTCTCAGGCATATTTACATTACACTCTAATTAGCTGTTTAATGATCTCTCATTAGACTATGAGAACCTCTCTCTCAGTGGCTGGATTAATGGTTAACCCTTAATGTATTTCACATACATACTTGTCAAACAAATAAATGAATGTGAGGATCTGAGAATGATTTTTTAAAATGAAGGGAAATGCAAAAGAGACACCTAAAATAAATTCAGCATGATATGTATGTTGGATGTTTTGTGATTCACTTCACTTGCTGTTATCTTCTTTAATTCAACTGTTTACTGTTAACCTTTGAGGAAGTAAGAAAATAAATCAGGGATATTTAGTGACTTACTCAGCATCAGTGGGCTGGTAAGTTGGAACTGGAAATTGAGTGCATGTCTGTATGATCTCAGGGTCCATGTGCTTAGATTGTAACAGCCGGCCACCACCCAGACACTCTTACCAGTCTACCAGTTTAAATGAGAAAAAAAAAACAAAGAACTTTTACCACTGTATTACATTAAAAGGAAATTTAGTAAGTTTCAAAACAGATTCTATTAAAAGTATTTCTTCTAATGAAGTAGCCACTATTACATGTTCTCTCAAAAATAGGATGAGGGACAGCAAAGGTTATTATTGTTTTAAAACATCTGGCCATTAGAAAGGATATAAAACATAAATCATAATATTTAATAGTAAATATAGAAAAGCAAGAAAATATTTTTGTACTTGATATGTTTGGATACCTAGAAAAATCAAAAGATTAAGCTAAAAGATATTGAAATATAAGTGAATTAATTTAAGTAGCAGATGCATCATACACAACAGCAATAACTGTTTTTCTTTAATTCATTCAATGAATATTAAATGAATTTATTATTCCAGATACTAGGGATACAATGGGGAACAAAAGAGACAATGATTCTGCTCTCCCTGAGCTTACATTCTTAAGGGGGAAGACAAATCATGTTTATTGTAGCAATTAATGCATACATAGTGCTTATGTGCCAGATACTCATTTTTTTAAGTGCTTCTCTTTCTCACATTCTCTCATACTACACACACACACACAAATATATATCAAAGTTGCTTAGGGTGTTCAACAAAGGCCTTGGATGAGATGCCATTTAAGAGACCTGATTAAATAATTTAGCTATGATGTTACCTTAGGATAAAAAAGAAAATCTAAGCAGTGCGAACAGTAGATGCAAAGGTCCTGTGGTTGGAGCATATTTGATATGTTCAATGTATAACAAGAAGTTCAGTGTAGCTAGAGTAAAATAAGTAAGGGGAGACTGGAAATAAGGTCATATACTTAGCTATGGGCCATAGTATGGGATCTGTAGACCATGAATGGACTTTGGATTTTTCTGTTAGAGATGGGAAACCATTAGGAGATTTTGAGCATAGATCTGGAATAGTCTAACATTTTTAAGAGGCCCATCCTAATAGCTTTATAAAGACTAGACTAGAATTTCAAGATTGCAAAGAGAGGTTATTTAGGAGGCATTTTCAATTGTCTGAGAGGAAGATTACTTGGACCAGGTGGTAAGAAGTAGGTAGATTTTAGATGATCATTTGACCCTTGAACAACATGGGTTTGAACTACACAAGTCCAGTTTTATGCAGATTTAAAAAATATATATATATTGGAAAAATTTTTTGAAAATTTGTGATAATTTGAAAAATGCATTTTCTTTTCTCTAGCTTACTTTGTTATAAGAATATCATATACAATACATATAACATACAGACTGTGTTAGTTGACTATATTATTGGTAAGGCTTCCAGTCAACAGTAGGCTATTGTTAAGTTTTGGGGGAGTCAAAAGTTACATGCAGCTTTTGACAGCACAGTGGGTTGGTACCCCTAACCTCCATGTTCTTCAAGGGTCAACTATATTTTAAAAGGACAACTAATGAGATTTACAGATAGATAGGCTCTTTTGGTGTGTGAGAATGAACAGGCAGGATGATTCTGCAGTTTTGGGCCTGTGTAATTTAATGAATAATTGAATTTATTTAACTATAAATAGACTCAGCTGTTTACTGGGAAGGGGAATACTGGGGGAAACCATGTAGTGGGTAAGAAGAATCAGGAATTTTTTTTGGAACATTTCAAGTCTTAGATGCTGACTGAACATCTAGGTAAAGGTTTTGACTAAGTAGTTGCATATGTGAAGATGTTGCATCTTGAGGACAGAGCCCTCATGACAGGATTAGCGCCCTTATAAGAAAAGACACAAGAGGTCTTGCCTCTGTCTCTCCTCTCCATGTGAGTACCAGTCAGGAAATACACATTTAGGAATCATCAAGTCATGCATAATTTTTAAATTGAGGGTCTAGATGAGTCCACTTAAGGATACGTATAGATAGACAAAAGAAGAGGTCTGAGGATTCAGTTATAAGGCAATCTGACGTTTAGAAGTTGGGGCAATGAGTAGAGTCCAACAAAGGATCTTGAGGAAAAGTAGCCAATGAAATAGAAGACTTACATGTTTTGTGTCCCAAAAGTCAAGAAGAAAGTGTTTCAGTAGAGAGTCATCTCAACTTTGTTAACTGTTACCCGTGGATTAGATAGGTGGAGACTGATGGTTGGGTTTTTAATGAAGAGATTGCCTGTTACACTGTCAAGAGCAGTTTTGGTGCAACAGTGGCAATGAAAGCCCATTTGAAATGCACAAGTGGAGTGTTTGTCCAATACAGAAGTATAAATATTTCAGTGACTGTGGCAGGAGAGTTACAGAGTATATGATTTCAAATGTGGAGCATTGATAGATGTGAAGGTGGGATGGTGCAGAATTTCTCTTTGTTTCCATTTCATGTGAAATAAGAAGCTGACTCAGTTACTGAGAGTGAGGAAGGGAGATGCTAGGGATTGAGCTGTGTTCCCCCCGTTCATATGCTGATGCCCTGGCTCCCAATGTGATGGTACTTGGAGGTGATACCTTTGGAGGGAAATTAAGTTTCGATGAGGTCATGAGGATAGGGTCTTCATGATGGGATTGGTGGCCTTATAAGAAAAAGGACAAGAAGAATTGCCTGCTTTCTCTCTCTCCTCACCTTGTGGGCACACAGTGGGAAAGCGGCCAGGAAGAGAGGCCTCACCAAGGGACTGAATGGACTGGTACCTTGGGCCTGGGCTCTCCAGCCTCTAGGACTGTGAGAAAATTAATTGTGTGGTTTAAGCCATCAGTCTGTGGTATTTTGTTATGGCAGCCCGAGCATGCTGACACAGGAGAGAAGATGTTAGAGGTTTGAGAAGCTGTGGGAAAGTAGTATAGGAGGATAGTAGAGTGAATTGACCAGGGGAGTGTAATAGCAGGTTTGGTGGGCCAGCACTGACAGCTTATGGTAGGATTTTTATTCATAAATTCAAAGTTGCACTGTTCAGCATAGTTTCAAGTTTTATTCTAACTATATTCAACTAGTTTGGTGCAGAGAGAGCAGTGTGAGGTAACTAGGTTTGAGTTACTGTGATAATGATAGAGGGAATGGGGAAAAAGACATTAGGGATTCATAACCATATAGTAAACATATCATATAGAGACCACAGCAACAGTGGCACTGTGATTGTAAATAACTGTGAATGTGAGACATATATAGTCCATTAAATAAATTGTACTGACATCTGGTGAATTTGTAATGTGTCACTGTGGCTTGGGTGACTACCTTTCCCAGAACCCCCTTTCCTATATATTTCCAGTTAGAATATTTATAGGGCATTTGGGAGATGGAAGTTAAACAGAAGGTTTGTCTCAGCCTCGGCTGGGACAGAAGCTGGGTCTGCAGTTTTACCACCTTTCCCTGGACCCCTCTTCAACCCCACTACTCCTGGCAAGTGTGTGTTTAGCTCCAAGGACACCAGCTTTCTGTGCAGGATACGCACATCATAAAGATCATAGGGGGTGAGAATCGATATGGGTTTTTTCTTTCCTCGTGGGTTCATCTTCTCCTTGTGAGTTCCAGCCTGTCTTTGATCTTCCCAAGGCTACATCATCCATCTTCTGTTCCCTACTTCCCACCGTGTGAACTTGAAGCTCTAGCATCAGAGGAAAGACAGCAGCCTTTACAGACACTGCTTAGCCAGCTCTCATAACTGCAGAAGACCAAATCTCAGTAAAAAAATCCCTTATCTTATATATAGTGGTTCTGCTTCTCTGTTAGAATTTTGATACAAGAGATTATGAAAGAAGTATTAAACAAATGCAGAAATCTATATTGAAATCCTTTTACAGTATGTGACAGAGCACAGAAAGCCACTGCAATGAAGCCCCGAGGAGGCCTGCTGTGGGGTTAAGAATAGGACATGGAAGTAGCGAGGTTCTGCACCATGCTTGGAAGCATTATATAGTGAAGTTGTGTAAAATGTCTACAGAAAGAAATCATAATCTGGAACCAAGATTTTCAAGTCAAGTGGCAGGAATTAAGTGGTATAAACTTGTTATTACAGCTTGCTATATGGCACTTTATGGGGGAGACACTCATTTTCTAAGTGCTGCACACACATACCTGCATGTCTACCCGCACACACCAGCTCATTTAATCATTGCAACAGCAGCTCTGTGAGGTAGAGCCTATTATTCCTGTTTCTTAGGCAAGATAATTGAATCACAGTGAGATTAAAGACCTTGCCCAGGGTCACACAAGAAAGTGACAGTGAGGTCACCCTAGAGATCAGTAGAGGTCAGAACTCCCATGCCAACCCAGCTTCTTCCATTTCCTCATTGTGATGTGAGCGCTGCTGTTTGAGAGCTTCACCCTGGAAGAGCAAAGGCAGGCAATGGAGTAGGCTAATACCTACAAGTTTCTCCTGAGAGGAAAGCAGCAGTATTTCATCCTGTGACTAACAATGCACCTAGACTGCTGAAGATGGAGAAAATCAGCTCCAGGAGCAGAGCTAAATAAGAGCAATTGATCCTGTCATTATTCTTGTGGGTTATTGGTTGGTTGGAATAAAGGAGACAGAGTGGCCCAGGGATAGACTGAGTGAAACATGTTATGGATCAAGAATCAAGACAGAAGTTGCTTAATATCCTGACCTCAAGAATGGGACATTTTAGTGCTTGTCATGTAAGGACACTCCTTCAGTTCACTGTCATGCCAAGGTGGATCACGTCACAGGACAGATCACCGAGTATTAAAGAAAGGGTGAGAGGTTATATTGCTCCCAGCCCATAAACTTGTGGTCTCATGGTTAAAAGATGAGGCAGCAACAGTGGCTAGGTCACATTTTGCCTCTAGGGAATAGGAAATGGTTTGTGTGTGTTTAGAGGAGAGGGAAGGATTTGGAGGATTATTATTTTTCATAAAAGCTCTGGTAAGGTTTTTAAAGTCTTTTTTGCACTTATGTCTAATTTTTTTAAAGAACACACTAAAATCTATAATGAGACCTAATTCTTCACCTATCAAATTAGCAAAGATGCTAGAGAACCTGGGATGAAAAATACTAGTAAGTGTATAATGGACTGTGCCAGTTATTGCTGGTGGTAGAGTTAATTGGTATGACCTCTCTGGACAGCAGCTTATCAAGATGTATGAAGAGTCTTAAGAAAGCTGATGTCCTCCAAATAGTAATTTGACCCCTGAGAATCTATCAAGAAAATAACCCCAAATACAGAAAAGAGATGTACATTCAAAGAAGTTCATAGGATCATCTTTACTAATTGTGAAAAACTACAATGTCCAATCATAAGGAAAGAATTAAATAAACCATGGTGCATTTGCTCATTAAAATATTATGTACCACTACAAATATTTGCAAAGATTATGTAAGGACATGGGAAAGCCTAATGGAATAATGTTAAATAAGAAGAGTAGAATATAAAACCATGTATATTATAATATATATTTTTTAAGTGCATGTATTTCTGTCAAAGGCTTAGAAGACAAAAATATAAAACTGTTAGAAAAAATAGTTGAAGATAGCTGGTAAGAAAATTGATGATTTTCCCTCCTTCTGTTTCTACTTGTGTAAATTTTCAAGTCTATTCACAAATAGGTCTTAAATGAAAAAATTAAGTTATATACAATAACAATAGCGTAAATAACAATGGTGTAAAATTAATCATTAGAAAGAAAGGGGAACTATAATAAACAAACTTGAACCCCTGAAGCCCTTCATCATTAAAGCAAAAGAAACATCCCAACATTTCAAAAATGTAATGTAATTTAATGTGCTAATGTAGCTGTTATAAGAATAGTTTCAAAGTGAGCTCATAATAGAATCTTAAATAAGTACATCTTCTGGATATGCGGCAAAGTTTGGTTTATTTGGAATCAGTTGGCTCGAAAACTTTGTTGTGATTAACCTGCATGGGAAGGCTGGAATTTAACTTCATTCTTTGGTTATATTGCATCCATCTTGCTTATTCCACTGGATAAAACTAATATTATATTGGGAAAGAAATGGGAAGTGAGGGGAATTTACAGACAAATGTGTTTTAGATTAGAGACCCTTCTAGACTCTGGCTCCAAGGTGAAATTAGTCATTGGCATGAGTGCTCCTTTTTAAAACTGTTTATGGTGCATATGCAGAAATGGGGGGTTCGGGGGGAGACAGGGGGAGAGAAAGAGAGAGAGTGTGTGTGTGTGTGTGTGCATGCGCAGGCACCAGTTTACTTAGGTTCTCTCATATTTCTATGTAGTCATTTGAACTGGAATTTGAGTTAGGGCTTCTATTTTGTGACCCATTAAAACAGTATTGTTTTTCCTTTTAAAATTTCTTCTGAAGGACTGGTTAGTATTAGTGCATAGCTTTTCAGAAATGTTTAAAAGCACAATAAATAGCATTTCTTCATTATTGCCCCAAAACCATGGTTTTAATATATTTTAAAGAAAAAACCCTGCCATTTGTGACCACATGGATGGACCTTGAGGGCTTTATGAAATAAATCAGAGAAAGACAGATGCTGTATGTTATCACTTACACGTGGAATCTAAACATAAATACACAGTAACCAAAGTCACAGATACAGAGAACAGACTGGTGGTTTCCAGAGGTAGGTGTTCGAGGAGTGAATGAAATGGGTGAAGGGAGTCAAAAGATACAAGCTCCCAGTTATAAAATAAGTAAGACTTAATCATTAACAATACTGTATTGTGTATTTGAAAGTTGCTAAGAGAACTTATTTTAGTGATCATTTTTCAATATGTACATAAACATTATGTTGTACACTGAAAACTAATACAATGTGATATGTCAATTATATCTCAATTTAAATAAATATGAGATTAAAAAAACAAAAGGAGAAATACTTTTAGATATATAAATCTGAATTACACTTAAAAGTACCACTTGCGCTTTTTCCAAATGTTGCATTAGCTATTATGATGAAAGATAAAAACAAAGAAAATATAAAATTATAGCCCCTTATATGCATTTTGGACATTTGCAAATTTTAGAAGGTAGACACATGTGAGATATATCAAGTCACTACATTTTTGCTCTTCTTTCTTTCTGCATTCCCAGTAAGATAATTATACCACAGGAATTTGTACATTCTGTCTATACAGACACTATACTATTTTTATTTTCAAAATTAACTGCTGCCTTCAGCATTGTGCAATGTTTGGCTAGCATCACATTTTGGCTATGTCAGGAGCGTTAGTGTTATACATTATTGCCATAGATTTTGTTATTGATTCCAGATATGTTTATATGTCTGTCTTGTTCTCAGTTTCTGGAGGTTGATCTGTCTAGCATTGTTCCTTTTCTTGCAGAAAGGAATCTGGGTATCCTTGAGCTGGATGAAACTGGCACGAAAAAAGGAAAAGAATAATAACCGAGTGAGGTGTTTGGAGAGAAAACTGTAAACTGACTCAGAGAAAAACCTTCTTTAGGTCTGAAAAATCTGACAAATTTAGACGTATTTTTTTTTTTTTGTATAGTCCCTTCACATCCTTGCTCAGTACCAGAAGTAAAAGCAAGCATTCAGTGTTAAGCTCTTAAATGCATAAAATGTTGCATTGGCTTCTGAAATTGAAACTGGCTCTGTATTTGGCCAGCAAAAGAGGAGCAGTGTGGTAAAGTGGCCAGTACAGTAGCTGCTAGTGTTTTTCTTGATGTCCAGTCCATATGATGGACAGGTAGACACAGACAGGTTTATCTTGAAAATTGTTCCAGCCAAACTAGATTTCCTAGAAAGGCCTGAATTTTAATCTCTGTCTGAATATAACCAATACATGAATGCAAGTAAATAATTGGATATAATCTAAATAGTTTTATTTTTATCTCCGATTGCTCCTTCAAAATTTGTTTAGTTGAGGAAAGGTTTTTTTCTGTCCATCAGATGGAAACTTAGCAGATCCCAAAGTGTTTATATACACTCTTACAGAACAGTTACTTCACGAGATAAGACATAGTCTCAATGCAAAATTTAAAAAGTAATCTAGCATAAGACATTAATTAGCATTTCAACTTTTAACTCAGAGTAGAAGGTGCAGGCCTGTAAATGGTAGGGTAGGGCATTTGGGAAAGAGAAAGAGAAACTGATCTGTAGATTATTGAACTCATCAAGCTATAGTTTTGGACCACAACACAGCTGAAAAAGGCGAAGAAAGAAAGGAAGTAGGAATGGGACTTCACTCTCTGGTGACTGATATCTTCACAAGCTGCCTTCTCACCCCAGTCCTAGTGGGTGTTTGTAGCTGGCACTTTCTCCTGTGAGTACTTTGAAAACTCCTGATGGGCCCTTTTTAACATCACCTCTCTCAGCATAAGCAATGTCCCTCCTGCCCTCAGCCTGGTCCTGACAAATCCCCCACCTTGGTCCTCCACCCAAGTCCCTTTGTGCTCTGGACCAGCTCTCCCCGCAGAGGCCCACACTTCATACACGGGAATCACGATTTCCTTGACTTTTCCTAGTGGAAGTATATTCCTTTGCAAACTAAGCCCTATCCTTTGTTGTCCTGAAATGGACCACTTTAACTTTCTTGGGCAATGATATCCCCCAACAACAGAAAATATCAGACAGTCCAAGAACTCCAGCTGAAACCCTTATTTGCATTGATGATGGCCAACAAATTCCTCTCCTTATCCCTGGGGAATGTTCTCCACAATATCTCCCTCATTCTCTGAGTGCTATGATGCTTTTTTATATCCTTGATCTGATGGAGTATCCCAAGAAGTATAGAACCGGTTTTTGTACATTTTACTTAGGAATTCTGTATTTTTGTCTGGGCCTCTGGCTTTGGCATGCAGCACCTTTTGTATTTTGTTGCTTGGACCAAAGCTTCAGTTAACACACCACTACAGTGACGTGAGCTCCAACATCTTGATCTTAGCCTAAGATTGCCAGATATAATAGAGTATACCCTTTTAAAATCTTCTATAACCTTTGTTTTAATTGAAGTATCATTGATATACAATCATATATTGGTTTCAAATATACAACACAGTGTTTCAACAGTTACCCACATTATTAAATGCTCACCCACTCTAGTGCAGTTACTATATGACAACATAGGAAGATGTTACAGAATGATTAACTATATTCTCCATGTTGCACTACTATCCCTGTGACCAACTTATGATTGAGAATTTTTTGCTCTACCCATTCACCTCAACCCCTCCCCCATGGTAATCAACAGTCATTTCTCAGTGTTTATGTGTCTACTCCTATTTTTTGTTCATTTTGTTTTGTTTTGTTTTAAGATTCCACAAATAAGTGAAATCATATTGTATTTGTCTTTTTCTGCCTGGTTTATTTCACTTCGCATAATACTCTCTAGGTCTATCCATGCCGCAAATGGCAGGATTTCTTTCTTTTTTATGATACCCACTTAAAATTTGAATTTCAGATAAACAATGAATAATTTTTTACTATGCATATGTCACATGCACTACTGGGAACATGTGTAAACTAAAAAATTACTCATTGTTTATCTGAAATTCAAATTTAACTGGGCAGCCTGTACTTTATTTGCTAAATCTGGCAACTTTCTTTTAGCCAAAACCCCTTAAATGCAAATGAAAAATATTTTGATTAACATTTCATTATCAGTAGTGCTGTATGCATTTATATCTCTCATGGACAGTTGAGGTAATTAGGTGTAACATGTGCTAGAGGCATAAAATAACTATCAGCAAATATGCTTAGATGTCAATATGTATGGTTTTGCTTCTAGATGTAAAGGATCGGCCATCTTCCAGGCTACTAATTTATCTTATACACACACATGTGTAATGAATCCTGAGCATAGAGGAAGGCCTATTTTCCCTTAGCCATATTGAGCCTGTTTTGAGAGGGTTATAACATAATGAAAAATATTTTGATACAGGGAATAAGCTATTTGTTCTGTTTTAAACACTTCTTAACTGCTTGAATTTCTCTATTTACTCTTTAACTCATAAATACTTATTTATAATGTGTCTTATAAGGAGTTCAAAATGCATTACAAATGTATCCTATTAAGGCTGTCTAATGCCATTATTGATATTATTAGATATTCTGCTATGATCATGATTTTAATTTGTGTTAAGCAATTAAGTTACAAATGTGTTAAGCAATGAAGTTACAAAAATCACATAGCAAGAAAACAATGTACTAAATCATGGATTCTACTCAATATTTTCAGTCACATCACAAGATTCATTTAATGACACAGTCTATGTGAAGAGTCATTTTGTAGTTCTATGTGTCTTTAACATCCTGGTTTGGTGGTAGATGGAGAGACAGGTTTTCCAAAGTAAGATTGTTGAGGTGTGTTTAGAGTACAGAGTGCCTGACAGAAGTGTAGAAAGGCCTTTTGTGGAATAGGGCATCCTCCTTAGCAGCAAATTCTGAAAATTTTAGCAAAAAATAGCATGGTGGAAAAGAGAATTTATGGAAATTAGCTGGGCGAGTCTTTTAATATACAATAGGTGTTTCTGATTATAGATGGCAAAATTTATTTTTTTCTTTCATAGCCTGAGAGTTGACAGCATCACCACTGTAACATTTCACTATTTAACTTCTAAACTTAAGAGGACAGGATCTCACTGAAGTTTATCTTATATTTATGAGAAGTACATAAGATGGAATGGGAGAAGATGACCTTAAAAAAGCTAAAATGGGGAAAAAAACGTAAATCAAACATATCTGGCCATCTTACATCACCAAATTCAATACCAGCTAATGGTGTGATGAGACTGAAGAAAATATTAATGTAGACTTGGCCTGCAATAATGGAAGTATACTAGTGTGACCACATCTGTGCTCGCTTCTAGGTTTAATGGAAGATGTGTGAGGACTCACAAAGCTTATGTGGAGGAGAGAAGAGTTAACTTACCAGGAGACACAATTCAGCCTGTCACTGGATTACAAATAGAATGATCTAAAAATGCAACTGTTTTGCTCTGGTAGCAAACAGCCCATTGAGAAGGAGCTTACCTAAAGCTGGGATGATCACTTTTCAAAATGTAGATTAAATATGAGACAGAAAAGAGAACCCAGAAATAAAACCATATTTATATGGTCAATTAACTTACGACAAAGGAGACAAAAATATACAATGAGGAAAAGACAATACATGGTGTTGGGAAAACTAGACATGTATATGCAAAAGAGTGAAACTGGATCACTGTCTTACACCATACACACAATAAACTCAAAATGGATTAAAGACCTAAATAAAAGACCTGGAACCAGAAAACATAAGCACTAAACAAACATTTGCATTAGGAATTTTTTCCCTGGATATTTCTCCTCAGGCAAAGGAAATAAAAGCAAAAATAAACAAGTGAGACTACATCAAAGCAAAGAGCTTCTGCACAGCAAAGGAAACTATCAACAAAACAAAAAGGCAATCTACTGTGTGGGAGAATATCTTTGCAAATGACATATCCAATAGGGGGCTGATATCCAAAGTAAAGAGTTTGTACAACTCAACACCAATAAAAACCCCAAATCCTGATTAAAAAATGGGCAGAAGTCCCAAATAGACATTTTTCCAAAAAAGACATACAGATGGCCAACAGACATATGAAAAGATGCTCAACATTACTAATTATCAAGGAAATGCACTTATTTTGAAGGCAGAGGCAACACAATTTGCTGACAGATTGGAGGTGTGTAGCTGGAGAAAGGAGGGATTAGGCTGACTTTAAGGACTTGGCCTGAGCAAATGGAAGAACTGAATTGATATGAAATGATAAGGCGAAGACTGGGTTCGGTGGGGTTGGGGAGTGCAGGCATCTTTATAAGAATTATCCTTTTAATCATAACGCTTTGAGGTTATAGTCCCTAAAGACGAGGGCATTTAGAGAATTTAAGGAACTAGGTAGCATTCAAACAACTGAAGGCAAGATTTGTACACAGGTGCCTGACTCAAGACTTGGCCTCCCAGCAATGTTTCGGTGTCTCACAGTAAACCTGGTTACATGATGGTCTCAGAAGTTCCTCTGCAGGGAGCAGCCGACATAGGCTTCAGTAACCGCAAGCAACCACCAAACTCTAGAAATCTGCAGGAGGAAACACAAGGTATAGAAAAAAAGAAGAGACTAAAACTCCAATTCTGATCATAGATAATGATTCCTGTCTCTCACTGATTATTACTGGGGAAGAAAAACATTTCGTATAGAGACTTTCCTCTGGTTAACCAAATGTTGAATAAAAAATAAATCCCCAATTTTTCTAAGCTGGGATTGATTTTGTCTCATTTATGTAAATTGAACATGAAGGCATTCTATTTTTCCATGTAAATGGTTTCAGTTTTATTTTAAATCATTCTATCAATTTTCACCTTGTTAAAGGACTTTCAAATTTTGTATTATACATTTTGCCATCTTCCCTTCTTATGAATATTAAAGATAATTTGAAAAGTATAGCAAAGTACTAAGAACATAATCAAGATCATACTAAAAGATAACCATAAATGGTCTTTTACTACATATCCTATTAATAAAGTTCCCTTTAGTATTTCTAGCACAGTAGTCCCTCCACCTTGTTCACAGGGGATATGTTCCAAGACCACCAGTGGGGATGGATTATACTGAACTTTATATATACTATGTATATACACTATGTTTTTTCCTATATATACATACCTATTATAAAGTCCAGTTTATAAATAAGGAATGGTAAGAGATAAACATCAACTAAAAATAGAACAGTTATAATACAATAAAAGTTATGTGAATGTGGTTTCTCACACTCCTTCTAACAATATCTTATTGTATTGTCCTTACACCCTTTCTTTTGTGGTAATGGGAGATAAAGTGCCTATGTAATGAGGTGAAGTGAGGTGAATGATACAGGCATTGTGACATGGCCTTAGGTGACTATTGACCTTCAACTGATATGTCAGAAAGAGGATCATTTGCTTCCAGACCATGGCTGACTACAGGTAACTGAATCCTGGGGCAGTGAAACTTCAGATAGGAGGGGACTCCTGTATTCATAGCTACAGATGTTATATGTGTGGACATTATGCTATATACACAGCTTTGTATTATGCTTTTTCAGTGGCATGATATCATGACAGATCACCCACATTATTAAATTCTTTGTAAATATAATATCCATTCACAATTCTTTTAAGCATTCCCCTGTTGTTGGACTTTGTTTAACTTTTTTTAACTGTTGTTAAACTTTGTAGTGTCTTCTTAAAAAGACATTTTTGGCACATTATGAATATTTTCCAAATACAACTGTTTGTGTTTGGAATGAAAACATATTAATGGAGATTGTGCACTCTGGTGTGCCAGTGTTTCTGTAACATTCTCTCTGAAATGGTCATTGGTGAGAGAGAAAGCTTGCCAATTGATAAAAATCCCTTTACTAAAGATCTGTGTTAGAGAATTTGGTATCGTTAATGCTCTTTTCTGTGTCAATAAACTTTGTCAGACATCACTTTTAAAAGCAAAGGAGTGCTGTGCTCCATTCCAATATCTGTATTTTTGTTACAGTCTTCATGGAACTTTTATAGGAAGCAATAAATATAAATCTTTCCAAAGAACAATGTGAAGTTCAATTTAATTTTAATGATTTTTCCATGAAGTGGCATTTATGTCTTCAAGATTAAAAACTAAGCTATTGTTGTACAGTCTATGATGAGCACATTGGGATATATCTGTAAATATCAAATTTGGGGGATTAAATTTGCTAAATGCTCTGCAAATATTCTTCTGTGTTTTCTTATGTATAATGAATATATCCTAATATTGATCCCTGTTTCTACTTGAAAAGACTCTTGATTTGAATATAAAATTACTTCAATAACTTAGTGATCAATCTATGATGATGCTATGTACCTCCTTTATTTTTAATTAGAAATAAATAAACTTAAGCCTCATCAGCTTTCATGAAGTATTTGTGGAAGCTCATGCTTAGGTGAAGTCCATACTATGCAAAAAATAAATTTTAGCTTCTTTAAACTGATTGAACAAAGAGGTAGTTCATTAACAGCAAAGTATACTTAAGGAAAACTCCTGTAAACAGATGGTCAATTGCAAAAGTAGAACAGGAAAAAAATATATACCTAGCATTAATATTTTGCTGAGTAGAATATAAGCTTTGATAATATGTACATTTATTTTTTGAATTATAAAAGATTTAAATTATAAATATTAACTGCTCTTGTATTGTGGGTATTTTGAAGTTTACTAAGAAACACCTAAGAATATTAGAGTTGGGAGGATCTATAAACTTAATCTAGTAACAACTTGACTCAAATAAATTTTAAAAATTCAGAGCTCCAGATAGTCTGACATCTCATTCTTGGATATTTTCCACAATAGCACACAAAATATTCTTCCTTATGAGACATTTGTACAGATGGCTTAATGGTAGGTTAATAAGCTTCTTGTTCAAAGATCCTGAGGGAAGAGTAGTGACATAGGTCATTCTTAACTTTGCTCCCTCTCATAAGAAAAACTAACAAGTAACTCATGGACAAGACACCCCTGAGAAAATCCTAGAACACAGGATGAAGCACCCCCTATACTACAGATACCAAGACAGATGTCATTGGAAGTATAAGAGGGGTGGCTACCCACTGACCACATTGCCCACCCCCCAGGCTGGGTACTACACTGAGTTTTCCCTGAGCCTATTATTTCTCCAGTTTTAAAAGGGTGGACATCAAGCTCTGTCAGCATTGTGGGTCCCTTCTTGGGAGCCCCCACTCTGTTTTCACTCCATGGAATTGCTGGGTAATCCTCCAGGTTTGACCACTCAGTATCTGTGATGGAGAAAGGGAAAGGAGGTTTTAAACTTGCACTCAAACTTGAGCAGAATGAGTTCTTACCTGCAGCACCCAAATAATAGTCTAAACCAGCATCTTTGCTCATCTACAGAGCCAAGATGGTGGTGTAGTCTGACCGGAGATCTGGGCAGGATGTAGGTTTTGCCTGATTCAGGTCCTCAAAGAAAGAACCTTGCCAGCCCTGTAACTTAGACAAGACCCCAAAGAAAGAGGCTTTTCAACCTTGGAGCAACTTCTCCAGCCTCATCTGAATAGAGAAAGTAATTCATGGCCCTGATTCATGGCCCTGCACATTACTGAATGCAGCCTTCCACCTGCCTGACCAGGTATCCTAAGCAGAGCACATGGAAACTGAGTAGCCCATCCAACAGCCTTGCATACAGTGGCACTTGAACAGAGAGCATAACCTATGGCTTTCCTTATCTGCAGAGCAAAACCAATGGCCCTATCCAGCCAGGATATCCAGTGTATAGTCTTTCTTGATTTGGGACCCCAGATACATGTGGGCTCAAGGACTCATTCTGTTTTTCTACCAAGGCAGGGAATCTAATTCAAAGCCCCACCTGCTACTAAGAATAGTACCTAGTCTTGACTTCTAGGAAACCTGAACAGAAAACACAAACAACCACAGAGGCCATCCTATAATCTTGTTTGGTCAGGGAGTTAGTAGTTCTTTCCAACTTCTCTGCCAGTGGCACAATCCCCGCCACTCTCTTAGAGCTCAGGAAGGGGACTCAGCTAAAAATAGACCCTGAGAGCAAGCCCCACCTGCCCAAGGATGTTACCAGAAGACCTGGCCAGAAACCCAAACTGAAATTACTTGTGAAGAACTGTCTCTGCCACAGTGAACCTATAAAGTTTAGAAGAGGAAAATGCTTACTCAAATGCACAGTTAGCAATGTGAATAATCAAGTATTTTAAAAAATCAAGTAAACATGACACCATGAAAGAAAACTATTAAATCTCCAATAACTGACCCTTAAGAAATGGAGATCTGTGAACTATCAAAGAATTCAGAATAATCCTTGTAAAGAACTTTAGTGAACTACAAGAACATACAGACAACTAAATAAAATTCAGAAAACAATGTATAAGCAAAACAAGAAGTTTAACAACTAGAAACCATCAAAGAAAGAAACTAAACTGAAATCCCAGAGCTGAAAAATATAATGACTTAACTGTGAACACAGTACAGAGCTTCAAAAGCAGACCTGACTATGCAGAAGAAAGAATAAATACTTAGAAGACAGAACATTTGAAATTATATAGTCAAAGGAGCTAAAAGAAAGCCCTCTGGGACACTACTGCATTGTGGGAGTTTCAAGAAAAAAAGAGAAAAGGACAGAAAATATATTTAAAGCAATAATGGCTAAAAATTTTCCAAACCTTGGTAGAGAAATAAACATCCAGAGCCATGAAACCCAAAAGATCCAAATAGGTTGAACCTAAATAGGGATAACACTGAGACATGTTATAATTAAATTGTTAAAAGTCAAAGACAAAGGGTTTTGAAAACAAGATAGAAAAAGTTACATACAAAGGAACCCCCTTGTGACTATCAACAGATTTCTCAACAGAAAAGTTTCAGGCTAGAAAAAAATAGGATGATACATTCAAAATATTTGAAGGAAAAATAAAGCCTGTTAACCAAGTATTCTATACCTGGCAAAACTGTCTGTCAGAAATAAAAGTGAGATAAAGACTTTCCCAAACAAAAGCTGAAGAAGTTCCTCACCACTAGACTTGCCTTAAAAGAAACACTAACAATTATTTAAGCAGAAATAAAAGAACTCTAATGTCAAGAAAACAAAGAGGTAGCAGAAAACCTACTGGTAATGGTAAATATATAGTCAAAGTTAGATCCTGTAATATGGTAATGGTGGCGTGTAATTCATTTACAACTCTAGTTTAAAAGTTCAAAAGCAAACATAGTCAAACTGACCATAACTACAATAATCTGTTATTGGATACATGCTGTAAAAAAATATGTAAAGTATAACATCAATAACCTAAAATGTGAGGGGGAGAAGTCAAAATGTAAACTATTAAAGTTAAGTTCTTATGAGTTTAAAATAGGGTGTTATAATTTTAAGATATTTTAAGTAAGCCTCTGGTAAGCACACACACACATTAAAAACCTGTGCTAATTACTCAAAAGAAGTCAAAACATGATAAAGAAGTCAAAGCAAACTGATACCAAAAGATACCAAAACACATAAAAATATAGGAGAACAAAAAGGAACAATGAATCTACAAAATAGCCAGAAAACAATTTACAAAATGGCAATAGTAAGTCATTACCTATCAATAACTACTTTAAATTTGAATAGATTAAGCTATCCAATCAAAAGACATGGAATGCTGAATGGATAAAAAACAAAATCCAACAAAATGCTGTCTATGAGAGATTCACTTTAGGCTTGACACACATAGACTGAGAGGGAAGTGATGGAAGAGATATTCCGAGCAAGTGGAATCCAAAAAAAAAGCTCCGGTGTAGCTATACTTGCATTAGATAATACAGACTTTAAAAATGGTAAAAAAAAAAAAAAAAAAGAGGATGATCTTTATATAATGCATTATATAATGAAAAGGGGATCACTCCATCAAGAAGTTGTAACAGTGGTAAATATTTATATACCCAAGAATGGAATACTTACATACGTAAAACAAAAACTATCAGAACTAAATGGAACAATCAACAGCAATACAATAATTCATGGGGACTTTAATACCATTGTCAAAAATGGGTAGATCATCTAGACAGAATGAATAAGTAAACATCAAATTTGAACAACACTAGACCAAATGGACCCTACAGACATATACAGATATTCTGACAACAGCAGAATACTCAATTTTTTCAAGTGTATATGGAATATTTTCTATGATATATCATATATTAGGCTATAAAATAACTCTTAGCAAATTCAAGAACATTGAAATCACACCAAGCATCTTCTCTGACCACAGTTATTTAGAACTAGAATTCAGTAACAGGAAGAAAACTGGAAATGTCACAAATACATGGAAATTAAACAACAGACTCCTGAACAATCAATGGATAAAGAAGAAATTTAAGAAAAAATTAATTAAAAAAAATCTGTGACAAAAAATGGGACTACAAATACCATAACTTGTGGACTGTAGCAGAAGCAATTGTAAGGGGAATGTTTATAGCAATAAATACCTACATTAACAAACAAAGATGCTAAATAAACCACCTAACTCAAGGAACTAGAAAAACAACAAACTCAAAATTAGCAGAAGGAAGGAAATAATAAAGATTAGGGCAGAAATAAACAAAACAGAGGACAGGAAAACAACAGAAAAGAATAACAAAGAAAATGAAAGAGTTGGTTCTTTGAAAAGTTTGAATGAACCTTTAACTAGACTAACAAAGGAAAAAGGAGCACCCAAATCAACAAAATTGTAAATGAAAAAAAAGACATTATAATTGATACCACAGAAACACAAAGGATCATAAGAAGCTACTATGAACAACTATATATCAATAAATTAGACAACCAGAAGAAATGGAAAAATTCTTAGAAAGCTATACCTACCTAGATTAAATCAAGAGGAAATAGAAAATCTGAACTGACCAATTACTAGTACAAATCTCCCAGCAAAGAAAAATGCTAGGTTCAGTGGTTTATTAGTGAATTTTACCAAAAATTTTTAAAATAATTATTGCCAAACCTTCTCAAATTCTACCAAAAATTGAAAGAGGAGGGAGCACTCCTTAATTTATTTTCCCAGGCCATCATTACCTTGATACCAAAGCCATTAAAGGACACAACAAGGAATGAAAACTATGGGACAATATCCATGATGAATATAGATGCAGAAATTCTCAATAAAATACTAGCAAAGCAATTACAGCACATTAAAAATATCATTCACCATGATCAAATGGGATTTACTTCTGTGATACAAAGGATGGTTCAAGATTTGCAAATGCATAAATGTGAGACATCATATTCATAGAATTAAATTAAAAAATCATGATCATCTCAATAGATACAGAAAAGGCATTTGACAAAATTCAACACCTGTTCATGATAAAACACAAAATAAACTAGTTAGAGAATGAATATGCTGCAACATAATAAATAACAAAGGCCATACATGAGAAACCTACATCTAACTTAACAGTAAGAGGTTGAAAATTTTCTGTCTAAGATCAGGAATATGACAAAGGAACCCAGTCTCACCACTCTTATTCAGCATAGCACTGGAAATCCTAGCCAGGGCAATCAGGCATGAAAAAGAAATAAAAGGCATCAGAAGTAGAAAAGAAGTAAAATGGTTTATATTTGCAGATGGCATGATTTAATAATAGAAAATCCTGAAGACAACACCAAAAACTGCTAATAAACAAACTCAGTGAAGTTGCAGGATACAAAATTAACAACAACCAAAAATCAGTAGTGCTTCTAGACACTAACAATGATTTTTCTGAAAAAGAAATAAAACTATCCCATTCATAATAACATCAAAAACAATAAAATACAAGACAATGAGAAAAGAAATTGAAGAAGACACAAATTAATGGAAAGGTAACTGTGTTCATGGATTGTAAAAATACTGCTAAAATGTCCATACCATTCAAAGCTATCTATAGACTCAATGCAATCTCTATAAAGATTCTAATGGCAATTTTTTTTTTTTACAGAAGTGGAAAAAAAATCCTAACATATATATGGAACCATGAAAAACCCTAAGTAGCCAAAACAATCCTGAGAGAGAAGAACAGTGCAGAAGGTGTCACACTTCCTGATTTCAGGCTATTTTATAAAGCTATAGTAATTAAAAAAAAGTATGGTACTAGCATAAAAGTAGACACACAGACCAAAGGAACAAAACTGAGAGCCCAGAAACGAACCCACTAGTATAAAGTTTAGTAATATTTAACAAGGGAGCCTAGAATACACAATGAAGAAAACAGTTTGTTCAATAAATGGGGCTGGGAAAATTGAATAGTCACACACAAAAGAATGAAACTAGACCCCTTTCTTGTACCACATAGGAAAAAACCTCTTTGATATAGGTCTTGGCATTGATATTTTGGATATAACACCTCAAGCATAAGCAACAAAATAAAAAATTAACAAGTGGGATCACATCAAACTAAAAAGCTTCTATACAACAAGGGAAATGATCAACAAGATAGACACGTTACAGAATGGAGAAAATATTTGCAAACTATACATCTAATAAGGAGTTCATATCTAAAACATATAAAGAACTCAGACAACTTAATATCAGAAAAACAAATAATCCAATTAAAAATGAGCAAAGGACCTGAGTAAAACAACCAGAATATTTTTCAAAAAAGATATATGAATGTCCAATAGGTGCTTAATGTTGCTAGTCACCAGGGAAAGGCAAACAAAACCACATTGAGGTATCCCTCACACCTGTTAGAATGACTATTATCAAAAAGACAAAGGATAACAAATGCTAGAGAGGATGTGGAGAAAAGGTACCCCAGAGCACTGTTGGTGGATTGTACATTGATATAGCCATTATAGACAACAATATGAAGATTCCTCAGAAAATTAAAAATAGGACTACTGTATGATCCAGCAATTTCACTTCTGGGTATTTATTCAAAGGAAATGAAAACACTGTTTGAAGAGGTATCAGTACCCCCACATTCACTGCAGCATTATTTACAATAGCCAAGACTTAGAAACATCCCAAGTGTCCACTAACTGATGAATGGATAAATAAGCATATAGTCTATGTATATACATATAATGGAGTATTATTCAGCCAAAAAAGGAAATCTTGCTATTTGCAACAATATGGATGAACCTTAAGTGCATTATGCAAGAGAAATAAATCAAAGACAAATACTGTCTGATCTCACTTTACGTGGAATCCAAAAAACCAAGCAAACAAAACCCGCCAAATTCATAAAAAAGAGATCAGATTTGTGATTTCCAGGGGTTGTGGGGAGGGGAATCGGATGAAGGTGGTCAAAGTTACAAATCTCCGGTATTTAATAAATAAAAACTAGAGATGAAACATACATCATGTGAAGAATTCTCATCACAAGGAGAAATTTTATTTTCTTTTTTTGCTACCTATATGAGAGGATGAATATTAACCGAACTTAAATTATAATATTTTACAATATATGTAAGTCTAATCATGATGTACTATACCTTAAACTTACACAGTGCTGTATGTTAATTATATTTCAATAAAATAGGGAAAATTGCAAGAGAAATTTAAGACTATTGTTTTGAAGATATTATTAAACTACTGTTACAGCCCCCCAATTTTAATATGTCACCATGTTTCATAAAATTGGTCTGTGTACATATAGCCATTCAGAGAAAAATCCACCACCCATAAATGATGTAACATTAGTGATTTAAGAAATAGTAAATTGTGTATCTTAGATTCAAAGATGTAATATGTACTTTTTGAGGGGTACTTGGCTTTTATACATTTAGGCTCTGTTCAGACACAAAGAGATCATCTATTTATTCCAGTAGGAAGGCTGCTTGGTGTGGTGCCATTTCTGTAAATCTGTCAGTGACCCAGGAAAGTAACTGTGGGTCCTTCTTACTTACATGCCTTTTCTTAACAATATATGAACAGGTTCTTTTACTTGATATTTTATAGATTAGCACAAGAATTATTTGAAGCTTAAAATCTATTATTTAAAATACCCATTTATATTTAACAGAGGCTTAAAGACAGCTATTACTGGCAGGTCGCTTGCAGTATTTTTCTAAGCTTTGGATTGCAACTCCATGGCACAAGTGCCACTCCTTATGGCTCTTCTAACTATGGACAGTCACTGAGCTAAAATGTGCAGTTAATATGGAATGAAATCTGTAAAACTTAATTCTAGCAACTGCTACCCGATGGCAAATCTGTATTTGCACTTCAACTGAAAACTGTTTATTAACTCTTGTTATGCTACTAGTGAAGCCCCTAGCTAGGTGCGCTTAGAATGATGTATGCATCATAGTCTTGGTCTGTTCTAAATCTTTTTTCTTAATTGTTTTTGCATCTGATCCATATGGTTTTCTTTTATATCCTACATCTGGCACTCACTGAGACCAGCAAATGTTTGCTTGTAATTGTTCAAAGCTCAGCTTGTAAGGGACACATGCTTTCTCTCTGAAGTCTGTGGATTTTATCAATTGTAATTCTACTGTTTCTTCTATCTACTATTAATCAATGCAAAAGGGAAGTTTCAGAAAGTACAGTTTTCTTGTGCAACTCCTTCCAAATGCTCTCAAGTAACAAGAATGGCCAGAATACTTTTTGAATGAGTTTGGCAGGAAATATATATTGCCTGTAGCAAGAGCTGCTGGGAAACATTCTCTCATGATGGAAATGTTTTTTAAATCCTATTTTCCTTCAGAGTTGTTGGCTGTCGTTCACTTAAATCTAATACAAACAACAATAGGCATAAAAAAAAACCCAACACCCTCTCCCCTCAAAAAAAAAAGTATGCTCTGTGGCCCTGTATCTGCAAAAGGACATAAGTTAGAGTTTTGCTTATTGTAACATGTGGCCTACACTGGAGGCCCCAAATTGCTCTTTCTTTACTTCAGGCTGTTTGCAATCCATCAAAGAAGAGATGGGCTTTATAGGCAATAGTTGCTTCCAAAACTTTAAAAGATGAAACAAGAACAAATTAACATAGTAATATCAGATGTTTCCATGGTAGTAGCTCTCAAACTGTGGTCCCATGAAACACTGGTGTTTGAGCTGAATATGTTCTAATAGAAAAGCAAGAAAATAAATAATTAGCAGCAGCTTTTTTCCCAGATTCTAGGAAAAAAGAATCCATAATTTCCCAATTTAAATTACTTCCATTTGATTTTTGTTGTTTTTAAGTCTTTGGTGTTTGCTACTGTTCCAGTATTGCAAATGAGACAATGAATGAAGAAATAGCAAATGAATGTGAATAGGATAAAACTGATCATATCTGTTTTGGTCATTTGCTTTCCTTATGAATTGTGTACTCATGACTACTTGTATTTTATACATTTATGGAGAGACAGGTGGGGTAGAGAGAGAGAAAGAAATTCTGCTCATAAACATGATCTTAATTTACAGATATGTTTAAAATATCTTTAATACTTGATTTCCATCAAACAAAAAGTTACATCACTAAAGAATTCCATGATTTCCAGTTACTTTGACATCTGAACAAATTTGAGAAAAACCATTCAGTAAGGCTCACTCACAGTTTTCTTTGACACATCAGAGATCTCTGTTAGCAGAGTTCTAAGCCCTACTCTGTGTCTTCCAGGGTTTCTGGAGAAGCCTAAGAAATTTGTAAGAAATTTCTTCCATTAGGCAGAGTTCCTCCTCAGCATCTAAGGAAAGATATTCCCTTTCAAAAAGCTTTTTTCCCTGATGAACTGTTGTTAAGGCGACACTGTATTTCATTAGTTGGTATGTTTTGTCACTCAGAACACTGAATATTTTCTCTTGTCCTAGCAACTTAGTCATCCTGGGCTTTAATATTCTCATGGTAGAGATGTTATTGCAGAAACGCAGAATGAAAGAAATGAGTGCTTAATTTTTGCATTTTGAAATGGATTTTTGAACTTCAAGACAAAGGTAAGAATATTGAGGAATTTTGAATTGTAGGAGCTGGGTTATTTTTCAAAAGCATACACTGAAGAATTCAGAGTACAACTTTCATGATACAATTTTCTCAATCTTGAGAAAGATCCTTCAAGTTGAATATAGGGATATAGTAGAGGGGAAAAGTATATCAGAATGAATCTTGGGTTTGAGTATCTGAAAGATGAGTAGATTTTGCTAAGTTCTGTCTCTGGTTGGTTCCAAGTAGAGGCAGGTGATAGAACCTCTTGTACCTCCCATGAGGGGAGAGGGAGCTATGCTTGCTTTTAAGGTAGAACCCAAGGAATCTGGCAAAATTCCTGATTACCCTTGTACCATATCAGTTTGGTTTAGTAGCAGTAGAATAGAAATGGTGGTGTGACATAAGTAAACAGATTGGAGGCAGCTCTACCATTTTCTATGGCCTCAGAAAGGTTCGGGGAAAGTATAAAGATACCCCATGAGTGGCCCCAAGAGTGAAAGAGAAGTAGATGAAAGAGAGATAGCAAATCAGAAAAAACTTTTTTTTGCTGGGGGATAATGTCTATGACTAATATGATAGCAGATCTCAGGGGATGCCCGCATGGGAGGATGAGAAGCCAGAGACAAGGGAGTGTGAAAATGGCAGCAGAACTAATAATCAACCTTTCCCCCACCATTCACTAAACAAACTTAGGTAAGAACACAAGAACCTGGGAAAGGAGGATAAGGACAGGAACTTCTTGGATGATTAGCTTAAATTTGGAATGATTGACTTTAATTAGAATTGGCTAAAGCCTGGTAGGATCTGGATTTGAGTTGATTATAGAAAAATATGGGGGTATACTAATTCTGCATATATGAATGTTATGACCTGATAATTTATACCTGCTACATATACTTGACCTCATTTTTGTTGCAGAATC
Source organism: Manis javanica (assembly GCF_040802235.1). Lineage (NCBI taxonomy): Eukaryota > Metazoa > Chordata > Mammalia > Pholidota > Manidae > Manis > Manis javanica. The sequence continues at coordinate 190,574,448 of NC_133157.1, forward strand.
TTGACTGGAAATGATCCTATCTTGGGGTATAGTAGAATCACTTCTTAATTAAGGATTCCCTTCTTCAACGAGGGCATAAAGCAAAATTGTCTATTAGGAAAAATCATTCATGAAATCCCTGAGGCCAAGCATACAGCACAGTATGCAGACATGAGACATGTTCTTATTCAATAGATCCTACACAGGCAGCTTTTCTCCAGGTCTGGGAGATAACTGTTTCTTAAGGTGGCACCAGATTATGTCATGTGCTTTGTATCTTGAGACACATAGGGTACAAAATGTTCTGAATATGAGAGGCTCATGGTGTCAGATACCAAGTGAGAACAGACTCACTCCTTCCATCTGCCACTCTGAGACACCGGCTCATCCAGCAGAAGGCAGGCAGCTTTCCCCCCACTGTTTAATTCTCCTGCACACTTGCTCTTGCTCTTTCACCTTACTCTTGTGTATTTGAGTGTAAACTGTATATAGGCAATTGGACTTGTGTTCATTCTTGAAGTTTTGATTTGGAAGTGTGGCTTTGGGCAGACGGCCTCTGTAAACATTCCTACCTGGCTTGACAATTTGGGTCGGATCCAGTAGTATTTCAACTCATCCTCTTTCCTCCCAATTTTAAGCGTCTGTTCTCCATTTCTTAAGGTTAAAATAATATGGGCTTCTTTCTTCACCCAGTACACTGACGTTTTGACAGTATGCTAACAATTTCAAAACTACACCAATTCAATATAACTACCTACTTGAAAACAACAAACTTGAAAGAATACCTAGCTTCTAAGACAAGCATCACATGATTTCCCTCATTTGTGGAGTGTAACAACAAAGTAAAACTGAAGGAACAAAACAGCAGCAGACTCAGAGAACCCAAGAAGGGACTAGTGGTTACCAAAAGGAAGAAGGTGTGGAGGGGGGGTGGGGAGGGAGGAAGAAAGGGATTGAGGGGTATTATGATCAGCGCACATACTGTAGAGGGGTCACGGGGAAGGCAGTACAGTACAGAGAAGACAAGTAGTGACTCTATAGCATCTTTCTATGCTGATGGACAGTGACTGCAATGGGGTATGTGTGGGGGGGACTTGATAATATGGGTGAGTGTAGTAACCACAATGTTGCTCATGTGAAACCTTCATAAGATTGTATATCAATGATACCTTAATAAAAAAAAAAAGAAAAAATACTCCTCCCTCTCATGGTAGCCCCTGAGTTCCTTAACTTTGGGCAATGGAGAGGAAAGGGTTGGTCTGGGCTTTCCCAGAGGTTGGAGAAAAAAAAAAGAAAGGAAGGAAGAATACCTAGCTTCTAATTCCCACTGACATTGAGTTATTGTCTTCAAAATACAAATTCATTTGTTAACAGTACATACTTCAAAAGGAAAACTAGTTATACCTACTTAATTGTGAACTCAGATTCCATTTCCATAATTATATTTTTTCAAAGTAAACTTTTGTAATTATTTTGAACTAGGAAAAACAGCCAAATTATACTGAATTATAATGTTACTGATTCTCATAATCAGAAATAATCATAATCACATAATAATTATATAATTCTGTAAACTTCAATTTTGGAAGCTAAGAAAATATATACAGTATTACAAAGTTAGGTATTAAATTTATTTACAATGAGATAATACATCAAAGCAAAATGTTAAAGATTAAATTGACACCTCGCAAAAATCACATATTGCTAGGGTTTCTTCCAGAATCTTAGGAGGGGTCCCACAAAAAGGAAGTGACCAGAAACATATATTAGTTGCATGGTAAATCCCACTATGGGCACAACTTATTGGGCATTTGCTATATGACAGACATTGTGTTAGACACTTTATATTTGTTGACTCATGCCTGTTACACCCTATTTCATATTGACATCATATTTAGAGGTTAAGAGGGCAAAGCTCAGTGAGGGTAAGAAACTTGCCTAAGGTCACATAGCTAGTAACTAAGAGCAAAAATTTTAATAGATTCAAGTCTAATTCGTTCCAAATCCCTTATTTTTTATAGTATTTAAAATCTGATTAACACACAATTGAAAATGTTATTTTATGTAATGTCAGTTACACTAAAACATGAAAAGGCAGAAATATTTTCTTCCTTCTTTACCTATCCTTAAAACTTATTTTATATGTAAATTGATCTTGACTGTATATATATGCTTTAATAGCCAATATTTTGACAAACACTAGATTGCACCTAGATCTGGGGAACAGTGATATGTTTAGTAGGTCCTGAGTAAAAAACAGGCAAGGCATAGCTTTGGAAAACCCCAGTGCCATGAATACTTCAGTAAGTGATTACATTCTCCCTAATGATTTGCTGAAAACTGAATGTTCTTCACATGTTTACTTCGTTTCCCCCTGGAACTTTAAGTTGTAGGGCAGAGAATCTGTGGAAATATTGGCTTCAGATTTGGATTTGTAATTCAACTGAGCCCCCATTCTGAGTCCTGTAGAAACACAAAATACCATGATTTATTTCTACACTTTGATCAGTATCTGCTCAGGTTATTGATTTTTTGCTCTTTCTCTTCCAGCCTGAGCTTTGTTTTGATGTTTATTAAGCCTGACTAGAGTGACTGCAGAAACCTGCAGGTTCCAAGCACAAGGCAGGCTTCTGGGTGTGTTAAAGTCAAAGGAACTAAAAGGAAAACCATCATTTATAACACATATATGTACATATGTACACTTGGAGTATTTATATACTAGTAAACGTTATTTTTGTGTCCAGATGAGGTTGCTCTTGACATGATGGCCCCCGACCCCTGCAGACCCTCACTGATGGAGATGTCGCTCTGCCGCAAGAGCGTGGCTTGGTTTGTTTGCTGCCCTGGGTCCTTTTGTTGTGTTATCCTTTGTTTTCACCCTCGGTTTCATGGTAGGTCTTTCCATAACTTGTTTCACATCATCTTGAACTTAACTGTAATATGTCACAGATCAAGGGTCTAATTATACGCTTTCTTGCTTCCTATGATCTCTCACTGCTGGTCTCCTGTCAACACCGGTTTTTAAATTGAATTCCCTTGGCAGCCATGCCCTTGTAAGTTTTATATACATATTTATTTTTGCCCTGGAATTTGGCCATAGGTTTTTCAACATCTGGGCTTTAATCAAGATTTTAATTGTATTTGTTTTCCTAGTGACTTCCCATGGAAAATGTACTACTTTCTCTGGGCAGCACTTTGGAAAATGAGACATGAAGAGAATTATTTCTACCACTGAAGAATAGAAAATTGATATAAGTAATATATTCTTACCCCTAAGAAAAAACAAGATGGTGATTGTTCTTTAGGTAAGAGTTGGTGGGGGGTAGGGGGGTAGGAAACACACCTCTACAGAAAGTTTTTTTTTTCTTTATTGAAAGTCTTAATAATAAATTTTCCTCATAGTCAGGGCGTAGAGTAAGCATTGCTGAAAAAGAATTAGATCCTTATTTTCTTAAAGTATCTGTTTTTGTTTTGTTATATTATCCCAGGAAATGGTGTTATTGATTGATTGCAATCCAAGAAGTGATTCAAAACATACATGCCCTATAAAATCATGTGTTTTTTTTGTTTTTTCTAAAAATTACTTGCATCTTGCTAAGAGTGTTTAAACCTAATCAGTGATAATATTATGTGATAAGACATGGCATTTAGAAAATGTGAGATAACTCAAGTGTAGTTCAGATCAATGATTCTTGGATGTCTACAGTAAGACAGAAAATGTACTCACTACTGTGAATGAAAGTGAATAATAGTACCCCCACCAAGAGCTCATTATCTATTAATGAGACAGAACATTAAGAAAGGAGGTGGACTATTTGTTGAAGAAGGCAGGTATGGTGGCATAATTTCATCTGAAATTGCAAAGATTATCTTTAGGAAATAATTTAATTATCTGTTCAATTAAATTGTGTGACAGACACTAGAATAATACGTCTCTGGTCTCTACAAATTTGATATCTCACAGGAAACAGCAAGGAGGGAGTAAGGCCTCATAATCTGGTGTCAAGCAGATCTCTGTGAATCTTGGCTTTACTTCTTACTGTTGAGTGATTTTGCTTTTATGTCTGTAAAGTGGGGATAATAGTACAAATTTATAGATATGTTCTAATAAGACTTATTATATAATAATTTGATAACATAAGCCTTCAAAAATTTTGTTTATTAATTTGATCATTATTAGTTGTAACTAATGATGTAGAGATCTAGGAATGCTAATCAAAGTAGCCAGGAGATGATCATGATATAGAGCTACTTTCTCTTGAAAAACCCATATAAAATGAAAAATGTAAGTAACTGGATGCTCTTGGAAATGTTATTAAAATAACTATAGAACAGTAATGCTATAGAGCAGTGTTTCCAAAATGTGATTCCTGGAACAACTACTCACTGTCGTCTGAGAACTTGACCAAAATGTAAATTCTAGGGCCTCATCTCAGACCTATTGAATCAGAAATTCTGGGAGTGGGGCCCCACTGATCTGTATTATAAGTCTTCAGGTGTTTCTTATACATGCTAACATTTGGAACTACTGTTGTAGAGAGTATTGACAACAACATCATATCTTCTTAGACAAGTCATTTGTGACCAATTTTTTTACAAAACACCTCTTTATTACTAAGTCTGTTTTGAGGAATACACCCCAATATACTTTCACATGGGAATTTTCTTTTTCATTTCATTTACTAATAAAATACTTTAGTCACTGGGGAACAGGAGGAAAGAAAAGTTAGAATAAAGTTGAACTAGCAAAATTTAATATAAAATAGGGCATATACAGTGATAGAATTGTTCTGAGAATTATTTTGTCTGTGGTGATGACTTTCAGGTGTCGATTTTTTTTGGTTTCTCCTGAGCATAATGTTTTTGTTACTATTATTTTTACAAGCTGGTTTTTCTTAATATCTTGGGGACGTAACTGTTATGTCAAAATACTTTGTTTTCATTTGGTAGGGAAGATAAGTTATGTCCATAAGCCAACTAGAGTGGAAGCTGCTTGAGGATTTGAACCCCATTTTATACATGTTTGCACCCATAGTATCTACTAATGTAACTAGTATATGCAGGTGTTTCATAAGTATTTATTAAAATCAATTATAATAGCACAAAGCCAAAAGCTGCCAATGTCATAGATGAAATAAAGAAAAATAAAGATTTCATAAAAGATTATTTCCAGCTGTAAGACTAAAATATTTCACAATAAAAATGGAATTTGAGCTAATCCCTTGAAGAATGAGTAGAGTTTAGACCTGCTTGCATGAAGAAGTTGGCAGGCAGTGGGAAATCTAGGCAGAGTGAATAACATCTTGCAATACACAGAGAACTGAAGCATGGGATGGGCACATGGCACAAATACTTCCATGTCACTCAACAATCATGGAAAATAGTAGAATAAACTGTTGAAGCTAGACCATTAAAGAATAAGAGGCTGGAAAATTATTACATGGGTAGTATAAAGCCATTTTAAGGTTTTGAACAGAAAGCAAATGCTTAGTTATATTTGAAGATTAATATGCCAAGTTTAAACTAGATTGAAGAAGGAGCTTTTGAACATGGGAAGAGGAGGGCAACCTGGGTTTAAGAGAATTAGGACAGCTCGACGGACTCTGAGTGTGTTGGACGAGTCGTAAGGGTCAAAGAGAGAGAGATGAGAGATGAGATGGCATTCGGCTTGGGAGCCTGGCTCATCCAGAGAAGAGCGATTCAAAGAAGAGCACCAGAAAACAGGTTGAGGAGCTTTAACTTGGGGACATGATGAATTTGAGCTGCCTCTAGACCAAATAGGCAAGGAAATACATAGTAAGTAGCTGTATATTAAATATTCAAATTTAATAATGAAGCAAGGTTGGCCATACAGATTTGAGAGCTATCTGTTCAGAAGTGTTATTACATTTGAATTTATTATTAGTTATTACATTATGAATTTCCAAAGAAAGTGCAGCAGAATTCAAAGACAGCTTTGAAGAACACCTACATAGTGTGGGGGAAGAAAACATATCTAGAAGTATCAAGCAGGTATGAAAGAGAAGGAAGACTAAGAGAAGGCCTGCAAACTGATGATGATTACAAAGTCATTAGTGAATACCCAGCAAGGCTTTAGTAAAAATAAGGGTAGAAATAAAATTATATAATAATTAGAGGGAATGAACAATGAAGGCAGACATGAAAACTTTAAAAAATTGTAGATGGATTAAGAGAGTGATGTTAGTATCATTGTGGCATAAGATAGCCCTCCTTTTTGTCCCCCTTTTTAACTACTAAAATTCAGCATACGTTCATGAACAAGAGTGTGTCTGTGGGGACCACCACGTACACCAAAGGGGCTCCCACACCTCTGCACTGGGTGATTGACAGACATTGGTATGGAACCTATGAACTGGCCTCAGCCCTCCTTGGTCATGGTAAGGTCACCTGAACAGGCTGGTTTGGACAGATACCCACAGGCAAGAGTGTCTTTGTAGAAGTCCAGGTTTCCAGAGGAGAAATTCCAACATTTTACTGGAGAAAAAAAAAATGAACTGGGTAGTAAGAAGAACTTTGCAAGTGCCATGCCTCCCCCAGGGCAGCATGGCTGGGGCTGAAGTAGACCATGGCAACCTCTCCTGTGGGGGAAAGGGAGAGTGTTGAGGGGGCATCCGGCTTCTTCAACTGTGTGGACACCACAGGAGAAACCTATTTCTCTCCCACAGGACCCAGAATATTAAGGTGAGACTTTTATAGGGGAAAGAGGAGATAGGAAAAGAGGCAGATGAGTATATCAGAGGGCATTAAAGGGGTTTCAGTTCTTGCTGACCATGTCCTGGACTCCAGCAGGAAGCCCAGCCATATGCCACAGGAAACACCTCACACAAGAATCCCCCCACCAGGCCTGTGGGTATCCCAACAACCGCCAAATCCACACCTCTCGCCTTCTCTGAGGCTGGCTCCTCATGTGGTCTCTGGCTCCTTAAGAGGCTCCAGGGATGCAGCAGAAGCTACCTCCAGTAGACAGGGAACAAGCAGAGAAAGCAGGCCAGGATCTACTAACAAGGCAGAAACCACAGATCTGAGTTGTAACACCACCTTCAGGAACACAAAATAGGTTTCCAGTAGCTGGTGTGATGAGCTACAAGATCGAAAGAAGACATACATGCTTAAAAATTCTGCCATAATTAACATCCATTTATGATTAAAATTCTCAACAAAGTAGTATACAGGGAATGTACTTCCACATGATAAAGGGCACATGACATGCCAGCTAATATCTTTCAAAGGTGAATAGCTGAAAGTTTTGCTTCTAACATCAGGAACAAGACAAAGATGCCCACTCTTGCCTCATTTACTCAATATAGTACATTATTTGCAGATGATGTGATAATACATATATAAAGAAAACCTTAAAGACTCCACTGTTGGGATAAATGAATTCAGTAAAGTTGCAGGAGATAAACATCAGTATACAAAAATCTGTTGCATTTCTCTATACTTACAAACTATCAGAGAAAGAAAACAATCCCATTTATAATTTCATCAAAAAGAATAAAACACATAGGAATAAATTTAACCAGGAAGGTGAAGGATATTGATGAAAGAAACTGAAGACACAAATAAATAGGAATATATTTCTACTATGGTATTATATAAAGACATCAACCACTATGGAAAAAGAGCACGGGCTCATGGATAGGAAGAATATTGTTTAAATGTCCATACGACCTAACCATCCTACAGATTCAATGCAATCCCTATCAAAATTCTATTTTCAAAGAAATAGAAAAAGACCCTGTATAGCCAAAGTAATCATGAGAAAGAACAAAGCTGGAAGCATCACACTTTCTAGATTTCCAACTATATATTACAAAACTATAGTAATCAAATGAGTATGATACTGCCATAATACATACATAAGACCAATGGAAGAGAATGAGAGCCCAGAAATAACAACTCCCCCACATATACAGTCAACTAATATTTGACAAGGCAGCCAAGGATACTCAATGGAAAAAATACAGTCTCTTCAATAACTCATACTGGGAAAACTGGATAACCACAGGCAGAAAAAAAAAATTGGGCCCTTTTTTTATACTAGTCAAAAAATTTGAAATAAATTAAAGACTTAATTAAAATTTTGGGGATATGATACCAAAAATGCAAAAATCAAAAGTCAACAAGTGGGACTACCTCAAACTAAAATGCTTTGGCACAACAAAGCAAACAATCAATAAAATGAAAAGGCAACTTATGGAATAGGAGACAATATCTGCAACCAATATATCTGATAAGGGGTTTATATCCATAATATATAAAGAACTCATATAGCTCAATAACAAAAAAAACACAACACTCTGCCTTAAAAATGATCAGAGGATCTGAAAGAACATTTTTCCAAAGAAGATATCCAAATGTCCAACAAGTATGCAAAAAATATTCAATATCAATAGTCATCAGGAAATGTAAATCAAAACTGGAATGAGATATCTCCTCATGTCTGTTAGGACAGCAGTCAAAAAGACAAGATATAACAAATGCTGTCAATGATGTAGAGAAAAGGGAATCCTTGTATACTCTTGGTGGAAATGTAAATTGGTTCAACCACTATGGAAAAGAGTATGAAGGTTCTTCATAAAGTTAAAAATACAACTACTGGATGATCCAGCAATCCCCCTTCTGGGAATAAATCCAAAAGAAATACAAACAAGATACTGAAGAAATATCTTCACTCCCATATCTACTGTATCATTTATAATTGCAATGACTGGAAAAAGCCCTAAGTGTCCATTGACAGGTGAATGGATAAATAAGATGTGGTATATATAAATGTTACTTACCTGTGAGAAAAGAAAATCCTGCCATTTGTGACAGCATGCGTGGATCTTGAGGGCACTGTGTTAAGTGAAATAAGACAAAGACAAATACTGCATGGCATCACTTACACATGGAACCAAAGAGAAAAAAAATCAGACTCATAGGAACTCAAGTTGAAAAGTAGTGCCAGGGTGTGGGTGGTGGGAAAAATAGGGAGAAGTAGTCAAAAGGCACAAACTATCAGATGAATTAAGTTTGAGAATCTAATGTATTACATGGTGACTATAGTTAATAACACTGCATAAGATTATTGGAATGTGGTAAGAGTCCAATAAAAGATGAAGGTTAGGTTATGTATGTGTTAATTTAGATAAAAGGAATGATTTCATAATGTATACATATATCAAATGATCACAATAAACACTTTAAACTTATAATATTGTCAATTATATTTCAATAAAGCCTAAAAGAAGAAATGGAGATAAGGAAGTAAATGCAATCAGTTTATCAAATTCAGGATAAAATAAAAGGAAAATCCATATCATTCAGAAGTAAAGAAAAAGGATGCACAAGGGAAAGGAGATTCAAATACAAATTTAGTAAAGAATGCTGAAGAAAGGCATGGTAACTTCCAAGAAAATGAGAATGAATAAAGGAAGAAAAGAAAAGGGTAAAAGGGAAAGTGTTTTAAAGAAAGTCAAGAAGTTTCAAAATGCACATAATTGGAATCTTGGGGTGGTAAGTAAATCTATGGAACAGAGTATTTAAATTTATAACCTAATAAAACTTTATATACATAAGAAAAAATAAATCTACAGATCAAAGGGGTCTATTATATACCAACTGAAAACATATTTTAAAGATGGAAGATATCAGGACCTCCATGCAAAATGATCAAGTTATTAATAAGGTTAAAAAAGGTAGGTTGGTATCAGACCTATCAGGAAAATGACAGTACAAAGGTTACAGGAGACTAGTATTCTTAAGAAATTCAGGAAAACAATTTCAGCCAAACTGTCCTTCAATTATCAGAGCTATAGAAACACTTTCAAACGTGTAAGTAATCAGGTAATACTGATCAGAAGTGTCCCTTTTGATGAATTTACTAGTAAGTGTAATCCAACCAAGTGACAATAGGGGAAACTTGAGCAGAATAACTGATGTGAGCATAAAACGTTTATATATGGTGAACAGACAATGTAATTATAAAGCCAAGACAAAAACAATTGGTAAGACAAGAGGAAGAATATACATAAATATGTTCTTATAGAATAAGAAAACTGCAACTAAAAATAGAAGAGAAATGCAGAAGTGGGATGAGGCTGCTGCGGTTTAATAGGTAACAGATGGGCATCAGAGGACACTTTATAAAATGACCATTATTAACAGATTAAGTAGGAAAGAAGAATTAAAAGCTCTATAAAAGCTATAAATCCGAAGATAACTACTAAAAAATACAAACCTTCCTAAATTCCAAGAGAAAAATTTATAGAAGTGAGAACATATCTAGTAGAGAAACATAGCACATAAAGAACATAGCAATTATGGTATAGAATTATGATTGAGTTGAGAGCTTATATTAGTGCAGTCAGTAAACAAAGGAGATGAACTTTTATATTTTCAACTATTTGAAAATGCAAAAGATCTATATATGCATATATATGTATACAAATATATAATTAGGGAGTGGTAGAGATTGAAAACAAAATTGCCATTTTTCAAATGTCATGGTAGTTGGTTCAGGCACTAGCTCAGTGATCATGAGCAGGTGATAAATCATAGGGAGGGGGTGGGTAGTGTGTTGTCTGATGAGCAGGATATTTACATTGCCCTTAAAGTGTCTCCCACCAGTCAAGGGCAAGATTAGGCTCAAGGTGGGGAAAAGGATACTTATATATAAATATAATAACAAAACATCATCTCAAGCATGATATTAGGAATTAGGGGCCAGTGGACATTGTATGCTCCTGGATATAACAGAAAAGGAAGGCAGCAGCCCGCATATTTGTATTATTCAGACTGGAAGGCATAATCAGACTATAAACACAAGGAGCTATCAGATGAATGCAAACTAAGCATCATTTATATAAAATGACTGCTCTGTATTAAAAAATATCAGTGTCATGAGAGATAAAAGCCAAGACAAAAACACAAGTGGTAAGACAAGAGGAAGAATATACATAGGAATTTTTTTTTTGAGAGGGCATCTCTCATATTTTTTGATCAAATGGTTGTTAACAACAATAAAATTCTGTATAGGGGGGTCAATGCTCAATGCGCAATCACTAATCCATCTCAAGCCTAGTTCTCATCAGTCTCCAATCTTCTGAAGCATAATGAACAAGTTCTTAGATAGTGAACGAATTCTTACATAGTGAATAAGTTCTTACATGGTGAACAGTACAAGGGCAGTCATCACAGAAACTTTCGGTTCTGATCACGCATTATGAACTATAAACAATCAGGTCAAATATGAATATTTGTTTGATTTTTATACTTGATTTATATGTGGATCCCACCTTTCTCCCTTTATTATTATTATTATTTTTATTTTTAATAAACTACTGAAGTGGTAGGTAGATGCAAGATAAAGGTAGAAAACATAGTTTAGTGTTGTAAGAGAGCAATTGTAGATGATCAGGTGTGTGCCTGCAGACTATGTGCTAATCCGAGCTAGACAAGGGCAATAAAACATCCATGGATGCAGAAGCTTTCTCTCAACACAGGGGGTGTGTGTGTGAGGTTCTAAGCTTCACCACTGTTGTTCCCCAATTTCTCACCTGATGGCCCCCTGCGACTGTGCCTGTCTTAGGTTGTTCCTCCCTTGAGGAATCTTACCCGTCTCTGGCTAACCAGTCATCTTCCGAGGCCATACAGGGAAATGTAAAGTTGGTAAGTGAGAGAGAAGCCATATTGTTTGAAAAGGTTAGCTTTTTACTTCTTTGCAGATTTATGCCCTGTGGCTTCTATGCCCAGCACTTGTCTCGAGGTATCTTTACCACCTGGAGGAATTATGATACTCGGTAAATTCGATATGAGGCACGAATTCTATTTAAGGTTGAAATTAGGAAGGAAGAAGAAAAGCTATAGAGGTAGCATATGGAAGAAAACATGGGAGGATTGATTATTTCTTTGACATATCTTCTTGTAGAGTACCTTAAGTATGTATAGGTTTTAAACTACTAACTTGCACACACATATTAACATAATAGGAATACGGTGACATAAACAAAGCAAATCTATAATTACCAGCCATTTCCAGTGAAGCCAAGAAAACCATTTAGGCACCCTAGGCATTTGTGAAAATTAGTCTATGATATGATGGATATTGTCCAACTGAACTTGAACAGTCTGAGAGAAATCAGACAAATTAAAACAACCCATTTCTGGGATCTGTTCACATTCCATATGTTCTTTTATCCATAGATAGTCTATAGACGTAAGATTTTGGAGCACTACAACTTGCACCCCTCCCAACTCCTGATTGAGTTCCAACAGTACAGATCCGGACAAATTCGTTGTCTCACTGTATGCAAATGCCAGCCTAGACATCTCCCTCCTCATTCCAATGGCAAGTCCAGGAGATGGTGGGATGGACGCAGCCAAAACCGCAGCATCTCCCGGATCCCTGTGGAGGCTTTTTGATGATCATCCACCGGCACGAGTCCTCCAGAGAGTGCTGATGCCGGAAGCTCCTCCTCATATTGTATCTTAGTTCATTTTCTGGGTAGCCAAGCTAGGCCTTGATCTTCTGCATAGAAACAAACAGACCCTTTGCCCACACTTTGACATGCCCTCCATACCACTGTGTAGAACTCATTGGAGGTCAGCACACAGGAACTGCTTTTTTTTAATTTTAATTTTTAATTTTTATTTTTATTACGAGAAAGCAATATTATCAGAAAAGAGTACCTCCATAGCTGATCATCTGACACCCTTTAAGTGATCAACATTAAGGATATTTAAAGCATGTGTTAATCTTTGATTTACCAATTGTTTTATCCTATCAAGGAGTAATCCCCCTTTTCTTTCTTTTTTTTTTTAATCTTTAATCTGCACTTACATGAAGAATACTATGTTTACTACGCTCTCCCCTATATCAGGTCCCCCCTAAAAACCACCTTACGGTCACTGTCCATCAGCATAGCAAAATGTAGAATCACTACTTGTCCTCTCTGTGTTGTAGAGCCCTCCCTCCCATTTCTCCCTTCCCCAAATGCACGCTAATCTTAATAAATACCCCCTTCTTCTTCCCCCACTTATCCCCCCTGCCCACCCATCCTCCCCAGTTCCTTTCCCTTTGCTACCTGTGAGTCCATTTTTGGGTTCTGTAATTCCACTGCTGTTTTGTTCCTTCAGTTTTTCCTTTGTTCTTATACTCCTCAGATGAGTGAAATAATTTGGTATTTCTCTCTCTGCTTGGCTTATTTCACTGAGCATAATACTCTCCAGCTCCATCCATGTTGCTGCAAATGGTAGGATTTTTCCTATTCTTATGGCTGAGTAGTATTCCATTGTGTATATGTACCACATCTTCTTTATCCATTCATCTACCAATGGACATTTAGGTTGCTTCCAATTCTTGGCTATAGTAAATAGTGCTGCGATAAACATAGGGGTGCATCTGTCTTTCTCAAACTTGATTGCTGCGTTCTTAGGGTAAATTCCTAGGAGAAGAATTCCTGGGTCAAATGGTAAGTCTGTTTTGAGCATTTTGATGAACCTCCATACTGCTCTCCACAATGGTTGAACTAATTTACATTCCCACCAGCAGTGTAGGAGGGTTCCCCTTTCTCCACAGCCTCGCCAACATTTGTTGTTGTTTGTCTTTTGGATGGCAGCTATCCTTACTGGTGTGAGGTGATACCTCATTGCAGTTTTAATTTGCATTTCTCTGATAATTAGCGATGTGGAGCATCTTTTCATGTGTCTGTTGGCCATCTGTATTTCTTTTTTAGAGAACTGTCTGTTCAGTTCCTCTGCCCATTTTTTAATTGGGTTATTTATTTTTTGTTTGTTGAGGCGTGTGAGCTCCTTATATATTCTGGACGTCAAGCCTTTATCAGATCTGTCATTTTCAAATATATTCTCCCATACTGTAGGGTTCCTTTTTGTTCTATTGATGGTATCTTTCATTGTACAGAAGTTTTTCAGCTTAATGTAGTCCCACTTGCTCATTTTTGCTGTTGTTTTGCTTGCCCCGGGAGATATGTTCAAGAAGAGGTCACTCATGCTTATGTCTAAGAGGTTTTTGCCTATGTTTTTTTCTAAGAGTTTTATGGTTTCATGACTTACATTCAGGTCTTTGATCCATTTTGAGTTTACCTTTGTATATGGGGTTAGACTATGGTCCAGTTTCATTCTCCTACATGTAGCTGTCCAGTTTTGCCAGCACCATCTGTTGAAGAGACTGTCATTTTGCCATTGTATGTCCATGGCTCCTTTATCAAATATTAATTGACTGTATATGTTTGGGTTAATGTCTGGAGTCTTTATTCTGTTCCAATGGTCTGTGCCTCTGTTCTTGTGCCAGTACCAAATTGTCTTGATTACTATGGCTTTGTAGTAGAGCTTGAAGTTGGGGAGTGAGATCCCCCCTACTTTATTCTTCTTTCTCAGGATTGCTTTGGCTATTCGGGGTCTTTGGTGTTTCCATATGAATTTTTGAATTATTTGTTTCAATTCATTGAAGAATGTTGCTGGTAATTTCATACGGATTGCATCAAATCTGTATATTGCTTTAGGCAGGATGGCCATTTTGACGATATTAATTCTTCCTAGCCATGAGCATGGGATAAGTTTCCATTTGTTAGTGTCCCCTTTAATTTCTCTTAAGAGTGACTTCTGGTTTTTAGAGTATAAGTCTTTCACTTATTTGGTTAGGTTTATTCCTAGGTATTTTATTCTTTTTGATGCAATTGTGAATGGAATTGTTTTCCTGATTTCTCTTTTTATTGGTTCATTGTTAGTGTATAGGAAAGCTACAGATTTCTGTGTGTTAATTTTGTATCCTGCAACTTTGCTGTATTCCGATATCAGTTCTAGTAGTTTGGAGTGGAGTCTTTAGGGTTTTTTATGTACAGTAGCATATCATCTGCAAATAGTGACAGTTTAACTTCTTCTTTACCAATGTGGATTCCTTGTATTTCTTTGTTTTGTCTGATTGCCATGGCTAGGACCTCCAGTACTATGTTAAATAACAGTGGGGAGAATGTGCATCCCTGTCTGGTTCCCGATCTCAGAGGAAATGCTTTCAGCTTCTCACTGTTCAGTATAATGCTGGCTGTGGGTTTATCATATATGGCCTTTATTATGTTGAGGTACTTGCCCTCTATTCCCATTTTGCTGAGAGTTTTTATCATGAATGGATGTTGGATTTTGTCGAATGCTTTTTCAGCATTTATGGAGATGATCATGTGGTTTTTGTCCTTTTTATTTCTGTGGCGGATGATGTTGATGGATTTTTTAATGTTGTACCATCCTTGCATCCCTTGGATGAATCCCACTTGGTCATGGTGTACGATCCTTTTGATGTATTTTTGAATTTTGTTTGCTAATATTTTGTTGAGTATTTTTGCATCTACGTTCATCAGGGATATTGGTCTGTAAAAATGTTCTTTTTTGGTGGTGTCTTTGCCTGGTTTTGGTATTAGGGTGATTTGGCTTCATAGAATGAGTTTGGGAGTATTCCCTCCTCTTCTATTTTTTGGAACACTTTAAGGAGAATGGGTATTATGTCTTCTCTGTGTGTCTGATAAAATTCTGAGGTGAATCCGTCCAGCACCGGGGTTTTGTTCTTGGGTAGTTTTTTTATTACCGTTTCAATTTCTTTGCTCGTAATTGGTTTGTTTAACTTTTGTGTTTCTTCCTTGGTCAGTCTTGGGAGGTTGTATTTTTCTAGGTAGTTGTCCATTTCTTCTAGGTTTTCCAGCTTGTTGGCATATAGGTTTTCATAGTAGTCTTTAATAATTCTTTGTATTTCTGTGGAGTCTGTCGTGATTTTTCCATTCTCATTTCTGATTATGTTGATATGTGTTGATTCCCTTTTTCTCTTAATAAGTTTGGCTAGAGGCTTATCTATTTTGTTTATTTTCTCAAAGAACCAGCTCTTGGTTTCATTGATTTTTGCTATTGTTTTATTCTTCTCAATTTTGTTTATTTCTTCCCTGATCTTTATTATGTCCCTCCTTCTGCTGACTTTAGGCCTCATTTGTTCTTCTTTTTCCAGTTTCGATAGTTGTGATGTTAGACTATTCATTTGGGATTGTTCTTCCTTCTTCAGGTGTGCCTGGATCGCTGTATACTTTCCTCTTACGACTGCTTTCGCTGCATCCCACAGAAGTTGGGGCTTTGTGTTGTTGTTGTCATTTGTTTCTATATATTCCTAGATCTCTACTTTGATTTGTTCATTGATCCATTGATTATTTAGAAGCATGTTGTTAAGCCTCCATGTGTTTGTGAGCCTTTTTGTTTTCTTTGTAGAATTTATTTCTAGTTTTATACCTTTGTGGTCTGAAAAATTGGTTGGTAGAATTTCAATATTTTGCAATTTACTGAGGCTCTTTTTGTGAGTTAGTATGTGGTCTATTCTGGAGAATGTTCCATGTGCACTTGAGAAGAATGTATATCCTGTTGCTTTTGGATGTAGAGTTCTATAGATGTCTGTTAGGTCCATCTGTTCTAGTGTGTTGTTCAATGCCTGTGTGTCCTTACTTATTTTCTGCCCGGTGGATCTATCCTTTGGGGTGAGTGGTGTGTTGAAGTCTCCTAAGATGAATGCATTGCAGTCTATTTCCCTCTTTAGTTCTGTTAGTATTTGTTTCACAAATGTTGGTGCTCCTGTGTTGGGTGCATATATATTTAGAATGGTTATATCCTCTTGTTGGACTGAGCCCTTTATCATTATGTAGAGTCCTTCTTTATCTCTTGTTACTTTCTTTGTTTTGAAGTCTATTTTGTCTGATATTAGTACTGCAACCCCTGCTTTCTTCTCACTGTTGTTTGCCTGAAATATGCTTTTTCCATCCTTTGACTTTTAGTCTGCGCTTGTCTTTGGATTTGAGGTGAGTTTCTTGTAAGCAGCATATAGATGGGTCTTGCTTTTTTATCCATTCTATTACTCTGTGTCTTTTGATTGGTACATTAAGTCCATTTACATTTAGGGTGACTATTGAGAGATATGTACTTATTGCCATTGCAGGCTTTAGATTCGTGGTTACCAAAGGTTCAAGGTCAGCTTCTTTAGTATTTTACTGCCTAACTTAGCTCGCTTATTGAGCTGTTATATACACTGTCTGGAGATTCTTTTCTTCTCTCCCTTCTTATTCCTCCTCCTCCATTCTTCATATGTTGTATGTTTTGTTCTGTGCTCTTTTTAGGAGTGCTCCCATCTAGAGCAGTCCCTGTAAGATGCCCTGTAGAGGTGGTTTGTGGGAAGCAAATTCCCTCAGCTTTTGATTGTCTGGGAATTGTTTAATCCCACCATCATATTTAAATGATAGTCGTGCTGGATACAGTATCCTTGGTTCAAGGCCCTTCTGTTTCATTGCATTAAGTATATCATGCCATTCTCTTCTGACCTGTAGGGTTTCTGTCGAGAAGTCTGATGTTAGCCTGATGGGTTTTCCTTTATAGGTGACCTTTTTCTCTCTAGCTGCCTTTAAAACTCTTTCCTTGTCCTTGATCCTTGCCATTTTAGTTATTATGTGTCTTGGTGTTGTCCTCCTTGGATCCTTTCTGTTGTGGGTTCTGTGTATTTCCGTGGTCTGTTCTATTATTTCCTCCCCCAGTTTGGGGAAGTTTTCAGCAATTATTTCTTCAAAAAGACTTTCTATCCCTTTTCCTCTTTCTTCTTCTTCTGGTACCCTATAATACGAATATTATTCCTTTTGGTTTGGTCACATAGTTCTTAGTGTTGTTTCATTCCTGGAGATCCTTTTATCTCTCTCTATGTCAGCTTCTATATGTTCCTGTTCTCTGGTTTCTATTCCTTCAATGGCCTCTTGCATCTTATCCATTCTGCTTATAAATACTTCCAGGGATTGTTTCACTTCTGTGATCTCCTTCCTGACATCTGTGATCTCCCTGTGGACTTCATCCCATTGCTCTTGCATTTTTCTCTGCATCTCTGTCAGCATGTTCATGATTTTTATTTTGAATTCTTTTTCAGGAGGACTGGCTAGGTCTGTCTCCTTCTCAGGTGTTGTCTCTGTGATCTTTGTCTGCCTGTAGTTTTGCCTTTTCATGGTGATAGAGATAGTTTGCAGAGCTGGTAAGAGTGACAGCTGGGAGGGCTTTCCTTCTTGTTGGTTTGTGGCCTTCCTCTCCAGGGAGAATAGCGACCTCTAGTGGCTTATGCTTGTCAGTTGTGTGCAGGCAGGGCTTCTGCTACCTGTCGGTTTGCTATGGAGTTTATCTCCGCTGTTGCTGTGGGCATGGTCTGGCTGGGGCTGCTCCTCCAAAATGGTGGAGCCCCATTGGAGGGGGAGTAGCCAGGAGGCTATTTATCTCCATAATGTGCCTCTGTGCTCTCTGTTGCCCATGGAGTTAGAGTGCCCAGAGATCCCCAGATTCCCTGCCTCTGGTCTAAGTGTCCTGTCCTGCCCCTTTAAGACTACCAAAAAGCACTCTCCAAACCAAAACAACAACAGCAACAACAAAAGAGGAAGAAAAAAAAAAGGAAAAACTGTGTGATTCTCTTTGTCCTCAGGCGCCTGTCTCAGGTACCATCTTACTGGTCTTGCTGCCTTGTTTTCCTAGTATTGGGGTCCCTGTCCCTTTAAGTCTTCCAAAAAGCACTCACCAAAAAAAAAAAAAAAAAGGGAGAAACACGTGATAGTTTGTCCTCAGGCGCTGGTCTCAGGCACCCGCTCACCAGTCTTGCTGCCCTGTTTCCCTAGTATTGGGGTCCCTGTCCCTTTAAGGCTTCCAAAAAGCACTCGCCAAAAAAAGAAAAGGGAAAAATGTGCGATTTTCTTTGTCCTCAGGCGCCGGTCTCAGGCACCCGCTCACCGGTCTTGCTGCCCTGTTTCCCTAGTATTGGGGTCCCTGTCCCTTTAAGGCTTCCAAAAAGCACTTGCCAAAAAAGAAAAAAAACCCACTCCGGTTTCTTTCCACCCGCCGGGAGCTGGGGGAAGGGGTGCTCGGGTTCGCTGGGCCGGGGCTTGTATCTTACCCCCTTCGCTAGGCACTGGGTTCTCGCAGGTGTGGATGTGGTCTGGATGTTGTCCTGTGTCCTCTGGTCTCTATTTTAGGAAGAGTTGTCTTTGTTATATTTTCATAATTCTATGTGGTTTTGGGAGGAGGGTTCCACTGCTCTACTTATGCCGCCATCCTGGCTCCGCCCCCCAATATCTACATAGGAATTTCTTAAGATAAAAGGAGACTTAAAGATATATGACAACTAAGTACAATATGTGATTCTAGACTGGGACCTGTACTGAAGGAGGGAAAAAAATTATAAAGGACATTAACACTATTCACAAAATTGGAATGTGGATTGTAGATAAGAACACTGTATTAATATAATATTTTCTGAATTTTATTATGTTGGTTGTATAAAAGAATATCCTTGTTCTTCGAAAACTCACTTTGAAGCTTTAAGGTCAAAGTGGCCTGGTATGTGCAGCATGATCTCAAATTGTTAAAAAAAACATATAAATAATATGTGTGAGTAGATAGACACAAAAAGAAAAAATAATCAAATAGAGAGAATGTTAAATTGGTAAACCTGAGTATAGGGGTTCCTTTCATTCTTCCAGATTTTCTTTAATTTTGAGATTTCAAAGCAAAGTTATAAAAGGAACAGTCTTTCATTCAACAAACAGTGTTTCCACTGCCTTAACTTTTTCAATTTAATTTCTTTTTGTTATCTATGACTAAGCTGCTTTTTACTTGTGACAACTTTAAAGAATATTTTCTCATGAGTCACTTAATCATGACAAATATCACATTCCCTACCTGGTCTCAGGGAAATGCACAAAACTGAATGTAATCTTGTTTCAGTTCTTAGAATTTTGATATAATTTGAATAAAGGAATATCGACTATGGGTACAACCAAATTATTTATATAATCTTTCATAATACAGGATTCCAGTATGCAAAGAATATGCACGAATAGGACAAACTGAAGGATATAATTATTTTTATTTAATAGTATAGAAATATGGACAGCAACCAGCTTCTTATATAGCTTAATGAATTGCAGGTTAGTGCATACAGAGTAATGTGTAGCACTTCAGAATTCAAGTAGGTTCAGTCACAAGAAGTCAAATGCAGTAAGAAAAAAAATGATGCTAATATCAGGTGGAAAATTCTCAACTTCCAGGTCACACATTAGTATATGTTTGTACTGCCATTTATACATATTTCAAATTAATATGGATATATACTTACACAGAACTTTATAAGTTGCTATTTATATACACTGTGCCATTTTAATTTTGAACCAATATTTTAAATTAAATAGGTCAGAAATCACCCAGTTTCTACTTTAAAAAACCAGGAAATAAGTAATCAAGTTCTTTTGCTCAATAATGGCTATTAAGTTACAGACATAAGGTTATTGAATCAGTTCTTAATCTAAGTTTACTACCTCAAAAACCCTCCTTAAACGGGTATGGGGGCATCTTTCTTTTACCTATTTGATAACAGGAATGAACGAAGACAATTTAGAAGGCTTTCAACAATTCAGGTTGAAGCAAAAGGACTCTGATTAATTCTATTAGCAAAAATAACAAATCCAGTTATGTAGAATACTTAGTATATTCTGAAGAAATACAATTCTACCTCAGGGAGATAGTAGGCTATGAGAACCCTCTTCATGTCTATGATATGTATACTAGTCTAATGATTGCATCTCTTTAGAGTTGAGAAACTGAAGCACAATTTAAACCTACTCAAAGGGAAGAAATAATCCAGGCATCTTATGTGACCAGCACATTAAAAAAGTTTCTCACTGAAGATATTGATTGAACCAATCAACTGCATTTGCTCTTTCGAGAGGTATATTTAGAATGATGGATACTTGGACCACTCAACTGATTACACTGTTGGATAAAGAACTGTGGATTTCCTGTGGGTTTTGGAGTTTAAATGGAGATCTTTTCCTCAACCCTTAAGATATAGACTCCCACCTTCCTCCAATAACAGTAGTATATACTTATCTTGTGAAAGGACAATGTACTCTCTAGGGAGTTTCAGATTCCTTCATTTTTAAGCATCTATACATTGAGAAGATAAACAACTATAAAGAAAGCAAATTTAGCTGTATAAGAGATTAACAATACTTAACCTTCTTATATTTCAGTTGAGCTGATAATAAGGATTAATTCATGGATGCTGATTCCAAGTTGAGCCTGGTATTCTGCCAAATCCAGGAATGTGTGGTGGTTATGTGCATGTAGTTTAAAGCCAGATTTCTGGATTTGAATTCTGGTTCCATGCTTATTAGCTGGGTGCCTGGTAGAAGTTAATTAACCTCTCTGATATTCAGTTTCCTCAACTGTAAATTGGGGATAACAATAGGATTGCCACAGGGTTGTTTTGAAAATTGCATGTAATATATGTAAGGAAGCCAGTGCATGAAAGTGCTCATCATAATACAAACAAATCAACATCTACATGGAACTGACAATGTAGAGATTCAAGATCAATGCTGCTTTTATCATAAATCCTCAGGGAGTAAGCAAATACACAAAACTGAATCAAGCATTTCTGGGACAGTTGCAATTCTGATTAACAAGAACATTCGTGTACTCATACTTAAATCTATGGAACCTGGGCCACCAAGAGTTGAGATACCTGAAGGAGAGCCATTAAGAGGGCCAAGCTGGGAGCCATAAGGTGACTTGAGTCAAGCCATAAAATGTTCAAACAGACATAAGGGATGCCTAGATACCAAACTGATCCCCAAGGGAATAAGATGAGAAAGGTATCATTGAAGGCAGCTGGCTGGCAAGGTAGTGCCTTCTGTGGTCTAAAAGTCAGTGTTGAAGGATGATTTACTTCTTTCACTTATGAGACTGAGAGATCCTCAAAGGCAACAAATGTTATTCTTTTGCTTTAAAAATATCTCTATGCTTGACATTTTCACAGATACTTAATAATTAGACTAAGCATATGACTCAGTTTGCTTGAAAATCCTACTTTTCAAGCAAACTTTGTCCCAACATAATAGCATGTTGATTTCATTCAACAGTATCTCAGCTTGGATAACCAATCACCCGTTCTTCCTATTAGTAGTGGTAACTGAATGACCAAATTCTCCCTATCTATATCTATTTCTACATTTATGCTTCTCCATTTTCCAGCATTTTCCCTACAAATAGTGAAAGTAGTATTATATTCAAGTAGAAATAGATGTTTAATATATTTTATATTTTAGTTTGCTTAATTTTTCCTTTTTATAAAATTAAGACAGAATAGTGGAGAGTTGCACAATATGTTATTTAACAGAGAAGAACGTATCTTTAAGTCTATTTAGCCTTCATGAGAGTTAAAATATAAAAGAAAAAGCCATTTCAGAAAAGTTGTATGGAGAAGCAATTTTATAATCTAAGTACAGACAGTTACAAAATTATC
The DNA here is from genome assembly GCF_040802235.1 of Manis javanica. Classification (NCBI taxonomy): domain Eukaryota; kingdom Metazoa; phylum Chordata; class Mammalia; order Pholidota; family Manidae; genus Manis; species Manis javanica. Next base: position 190,596,790 of record NC_133157.1, read on the forward strand.
AAAATTGACAAAAATACTTAGTTCAAATATTTAGAGATGTAATCAAGGAAACTATCTGGAGCAGCTGTTTCAAAAATTGTATTAATGTAATAACATTTTGAAGAATGCATTATTATAAGCGCCAAATTGGTTCCAGTATAGTAGATTTTTAAAACTTGTTCTGTAAAAGGAATGTAATTAGATTAGCTCTATATTGGAAATATCCATAATTTCACAGAAGTAATTCAAAAACCATTATCTATAAGAATTATTTTTGCTATTATACTCTAACATTGCTATAATCATATTTCTGTTTCCTCCTCCATTTGTTTTGCCAGATATTTGACCAAGTTAAACATTCTTCATGTATTTTATCCTATTTTACATAATAAATTTCAATTGTAGTCCAACCATAGTATCACTTTCCTTCATTGCAATGACCCAACTACTAGTTATAAAATTCATTGTTCAGACTCATTTCATCTTACAACTTATGTCCATTGAAAATTTGTGTCAATGGAAGGAAAATAATCCATCTTGGGCTTGTTTTCTCTTTTAATATATATATCAACACAAAATCATCAAAACAATATTGGTGGAGGAAAGAAGGCCTCTCCTTTCCACCAACTTTCTTCCTATCCTCTATCTTGGTTCATTCTTTATAATACTTCTTAACCCATCTACGTTATTTAATTTCAAATAAGGAAGGAGAGAAACAGCCTAAAGGGAAGGGACCATTTGTGGCAAGCTAGTTGAAGGCTGTGTGATATAAGTTAGTGAAAGGTGACTTGGAAAGACCTGCTATAAAATTTTATCTCCAAAGCCCAGGAGAAAATTTGACTAAAGCTTAAAAGCAGATGAATATTTTGAGGGAGAACTGTATAAAAACTGGCCCTGAAAACTGTTTTGGTTTTGCTGGATTTGTTGAAGGCAAAATTCTTTTATATCTTTTCTTTATTTACACAGACTATGCTAACTATTTGAGGCTGTTTCAGAGATTCCTACTATTAAAAAGAAAAGTCTCAGACCTAAGAACAAGTGCGGGGCCAGATCACGAACCTGGGGCTTAATGCCTAGCCTAACAGTAATTCCAACCTCCCACAGAAATGTAGTCACCCTCAGTCAGGACTTTTCTGGTCAATACCAATGAGGCAATATGTCCCATGAGCCCTCCCCACTTCCCCCCAAAAGAGGAGGAGGTTATCTGCATGATAAGACCTCCACGCTTCTCTTAATGGAGGGGTGACTTTGCCCAAAACCATCTTCTTTTGCTAATAAATTTTGCCACACTCTTCTGTGTATAAAACCTTCAATTTTGTTTAACACCCCAGAGCACTTATCTACTTGCTTCATGGTATGCTGCCTGATTTATAAGTCATTTAATAAAGCCAATTAAATCTTCAAGTTTACTTGGTTGAGGAGACATCTGGCATAAAAGATGGCAGACTAGGAATTTAAGTAGGAAACCTCCTCCCACATACACACCAAGGAAGTAACTATAGAAAAAAACAACTAATCCTGAAAATTACCTGAAGACTGCAGAACAGACCATTTACACCTGGTGGAGAAGACCACAAAGAGGGGGTAAACTAGCAGAGCTGCAATCTATTGGGACCCAAGCACTTCCCCCGTCCCAGCCCACAAGCTGGGGGGAGAGGAACAGAGTAGGGAGGGGATAAGCACTCAGGAACTCTGCACACCTGACTCTGGAGAGCTGCTGTGGGAACATGAGTCCACATTGAATTGGGCTTTGGTAATTAACAGGGCTGGACACCAGGGAAAGTCAGAACACTCTGGAAGACAGAGACTCCTGCTGCTATGGAAGTCAGGCATGCCTCATTGGTCCCACCAAGACCCAACACAGAGGTGGCTACTTGAAAGATTTACCAGCAGTATGAAGGGTACCAGAGGGGCAGGGTTTGGATAGAGCTCTTTCTGCAGGAGAGAGGGCAGGTGGACAATGCTTCCCAACCCTCCCACAGCCCAACTGGTCAGGTAGCAGCAGAAGCCAGTCCCAAGTGCTTCATCTACCTTGCTGGGTGCTCAGCCACCTGCCTGGCCTGCTTGACCCAGCAGCAGTCAGACTTTGCTGCCTGGAAGTCACAGGGAAACTTTCCCAGCTTTTCCAGTCCTCTCAGCCTGACTTGGAGAAGTGCCTGCAGGGCCAACTTCAAAGCTCTTCCTCCTTATTGGCTGCCCAGTCCTATGCCATGCTTTCTTGCACACCTGTCCCTATTTCCTTGGCTCACTAACATTGCCATTCCTGCCTAGGCAGGCAGAGGGTGGCCCTTCCCACAACACTCCTAGGAGGATCCTTCTGCATGGGTCACAAGGGGCCAGATGAGGTGAGCTGCCACCCATGGCAGACCAAGACTGACCACTGCCACAGACAGGCAGAAAGGTTTCCCTTCCCACAGCCCTCCAACAGTGGCTCCACTGCGAAGGAGAACCAGGCACAGGTGGTCAGAGTTTTGAGCTTCTGGGCACCACATGATGCCTTCTTCAGAAAACCATTACTCTTTAGAAGAGGAGGCATAGCAGATACAACTAATATAAAGGAAGAAATACAGAAATCCTGACAAAGGGAGGAGGCAGAGGAATATGTTCCAAACAGAATTACAGGATAAGACACCAGAAAGAGGCCGAATGAAATGGAGATCTTCTTAATAAAGATTTCAAAATAACATTCATAAATATGATCACTGAACTATGGAAAAGTACTGATGATCTCAGGGAGGACTTCATTAAAGAGAAGATCTGAAAAAGAGCAATTCAGAGTGAAGAATATAGTAACTGAAATAAAAAGTACAATGGAGGGAATGAATAATAGAATGTTGCAAGTAGAGGAGACACTGAGATGGAAACTAGAGAACAGGAAAACAATGAAGCTGAGGAACAGAGAGAAAAAAGAATCTCTAGAAACAAGAGGATGCTATGAGAGCTGTATAACAACTTCATATGAAATAGTTGCATAATAGGGGTCCCAGAAGAAGAGACACAAGGTAGTACAAAGTCTGTTTGAATAAATAATTGGTGAAAACTTCCCCAGTCTGGAGAAGGATATAGATACCCAGGTCCTGGAAGCACAGAGAGCCCTTAACAAAAGGAGGCCCAGGAAGAAAACACCAAGAAATATAATGATTAAAATGACAAAGATTAAGGATAAAGAGAGAAAACTGAAAGCAGCTAGAGAGAGAGGCAAAAAACTACTTACAAGGGAAATTCCATAAAGTTATCAGCAGATTTCTCAGCAGAAACTTTACAGGCCAGAAGGAAGTGGCATGAAATATTTAATATGTTGAAGCAGAAGGATCTCTAATCAAGAATCCTCTACCCAGCAAGGTTATCATTCAGAATTTAAGGAGAAATTAAAACTTTCCCAGAAAATGAAATTTAAACATTCACTACCACTAAACTGGCCTTATAGAATATGTTAAAGAAACATCTGTAGATGTAAATATTCTTAAACCTAAATATTTTTCATAGTGAAAATAAACTCACAGCAAAGATAATATACCAATTGCTTTCTAAGCAAGTATGAAGTTAAAAAAACAGAAGTAGTCGATAAACTGTACAAAAAATAAGTCAAGGGGATACGCAAAAAGTGCAGATTATGACATCTAATACATAAAGGGTACAGGGAGAGGAAGAATAAAAAAGTACTTTAGACTGTGTTCAAAATAGAGTGACTTAATATAGACTGTTATATATTTAGGAAATTTATTGTAAGCACAAGCCTAAAGCCTATAATAGAGTCACAAAAAATTAAAACATAGGAATCCAATCACAGCACTGAAGAAAAACATCAAACAACAAGAGTATAAGAGAGGAAGAAGGATCAGAGAGGAACTACAAAAACAACCAGAAAAAGTAATGGCAATAAGTACCTTAAATATAAATGTACTGAATGCACCAGTCAAGAGACATAGGGTGGCAGAATGGATAAAGAAACAAGCCCATCTATATTCTGCTTACAAGAAACTCATTTCAGACCTAAGAGACATATACTGAAAGTAAAAGGATGGAAAAAACTTCATGAAAGTCAGGAGAAAAAAAGCAGTAGCAGTACTCTTACCAGACAAAATATACTTCAAAACAAATAAAATAACAAGAGACAAAGAAGGATATTACATAATGATAAAGGGATCAGTCCAACAACAGGCTATAACCATTATAAATATCTATGTACCCAACACAGGAGCACCTAAATATGTAAAATAAATGCTAACAGAACTAAAAGGAGAAATAGACTGCAACTCAATCACATTAGGGGACTTTACCCCAGCATTTACATCAATAGATCAACAGACATACAATAAGGAAACAGAGACACTGAACAACACACTAGATGAGATGGACTTAATAGGTATATACAGAATATTCCACCCAAAAGCAGCAGGGTACACATTTCAGATCACAATGGTATGAATACAGAAATAAGTTACATAAGAAAAACAAAAAAAGTTCACAAACACATGGAGGGTAAACAACATGCTTCTAAATAATCAATTGATAAATGAACAAATCAAAAAATAAATCAAGCAATACATGGAGACAAATGAAAACAAAAATGCAATAGTTCAACAGAAGTAGACTAATAGACTGAGAAGTGACTGGTAGTTACCATGGGAGAGGATGTAACTCGGGAGGGGGGGGAAATATGTACCCACCCTGGGGCAAATAACCTTTGAAGCCAAAATCAGTCAAGGGAAAAATAAAGTGGGAGAAACCCATTTATTGCTTACAAGCAGTTATCCACTGCTTGCCCGTGTCTCTCTTGACATGGCTGCAAAGAGGGGCCCAACCAAAACTCTCCAGTCCACGTGTGCCGTAGCTCCCCACCCACCTTGTAATCACCTTTTCATATGGAGATGGACTACTTCTCTCCACCTCTTGGAAACACCTATTGATATGGAAGTGCACTAAGGCCAGGTGAGAGATTCTGCAAATATTGCCATTTTATCCATAGCCTAGCCCTCCAGAAAATTCACCTCACCATCTACTTGCTCCTCAAATTCCACAATGGCCTCTGTGCAAGAAAACTGGAGCACTGTAATTATAATAATAACATACAATAACAACAGCAAAAAAATCATGATAATCCTCAAACCTTGGAGGATTGTCATGATAAACCTCGAATCAAAAGGATTCAGCTAGGTTCAAAATAATGTCCAGAGCTCTCTTATTCCATAAGAGGCCAGTAGCTGAATGGGTAGGGGTTCAGTGCACTCATCATGTGGTGGCTGCAGCCAGTGAGTGTGCCCAGGCCACAGGGGCTATAGAAGAAAACAAACCTAAAGGCGATAAGATACATGCTTTAACGACACTAGCAGAGGCAAATCTTGTCCATCAGGGAAGAAAGCATTAGCAAAGTCCAGAACATAATGATACATCCCTAGTTCATGACTGAGGGTGTCCATAAGGGATGCTATAGAGGGGACAGCAGCATCCCAAAGGGGTGTGGCTTTATTCAATTCCTTGTAATCCATGTTCATGTGCCAGGAGCCATCTGGCCTTTTCACTGGCCAACAGGGGAATTAAAAGGACTATGAATGAGCTTTATGATGCTCACCTTCTATAACTCCTGTAGAGTTTCTGCAATTTCCTTGTGTCTCCCAGGCAATTTATATTGCTTAGTATTTGTTACCCACTGAGGTACAGGCAGAGCTACAGGCAGGTGCTTAGCATGTCCCCTCTGAACTGCCTTTACCACATGTACCCTTGGTAATAACTCACCTGCAGTGGTCTATATCCACAGGTCCTGCACGATATCCTCCCCCAAAATATATCCAGGGATGGGAGAAATGTACACAGTATATTCATTTTGGGGTAAATGCCCTACCTCAATGGGATTTGGATTTTCTTCACTCATTGTCATACCCCCTAGTCATCTATCACAGCAGGAGTCCCAGGAAAATGGTCAGGTTTGCCATAAATCAGAGAACATTCAGTCACTGTGCCCACGAGCGCCAGGACACATTGTATATTCATATGGAACCAATGAACTGCTAATTCTACATGTGGTTTCCAGTACTCACCATGTTCCTCCAAGGTGGAGGTCTTGACCACCACCCACCCCAGTCAAACCACAACACCCAATTGTCATCCTGTGGGGGTGAGGGCTGAGGCAGAGCCTGAGTATTATCCCCCAGGAAGTCTTGGAGGGACACAGGCCAGACATTGGGCTTTGCCTCCAACTTCCGTGTCCTGGACCTCAGTGGCTGGAACTGCTGCTCTGGCTTTAAGTCCTGGACCTCAGTGGCTGGAACTGCTGCTCTGGCTTTAACTGGTGCCACAGTTCTAACAAGATCCTCCTGCATTGCCCATCAAATTTTTCTTTCACTATCCCGGCCTCTATCAAATCAACCCACATCTGGGTCCTCGAGACCTTCATGGGGCCCTCTGCACTTCTCCATTCAATAGTAGCTTCTACTTTCTTCCATGCTCTTATTGTTTCAACCTCCCCTAGATCTGCTAAAATATGAGTAGCCTCACTTATGTGTTGCCCCATGTGGGGACCCAAAGAGAGATGGGGAAGCTGTATGGAGCACTAGATTTCTCATTTCTACAGTGAACAACTGCTCATCAGGGACCTGGGGATCAATATTACAGATGATATTTTTCATGCCTAATCCCATAACACCTGCTGGAACTCTGCATACATTTTCCAGTTAGTGGGGAAGTATGGCAAATCACCCTGATTAGGCCAAACTGCCCGATAGCTGCTATCAGCCAATCCAGAAGCACCTGATTCCTTGATTCCCAATCCAAAGCTCCTGATGGGCATTTTGCAACTGATGCCAGAAGAAAGGGTGAGTTGCCAATCTACCCATTTCAGAACGTGACATAAAAATGTTTTCCACCCCCATATCCCAAAGATGCAAAAGCCATGTAGGCAGAGGTTCCAACAGCTTCTGCCAAAACCTGATGCTCATATCCACCAACTCATTCTGAGTATAGGGGCAGAGCATGGATGCTACACAACTTGGGGAAGGGGCTGCTCCTTCCCCTGAGAAGCCTGCAGTTGTTGCATTTTTACTTTCTTAATTACAACTGGTGGGGAGGCTTTAATACAGGAGGGGCTGGTGCCTTGAGCAGTGGCCTCAGCAACAGTTCTACCCATGGCCCCACCTTTTTCATCCTCTCCCAACATCTCTACCATCTCTGGGGCTGAAAGCACAGCTCTTTCCTCCCCCTCCCCTATGGCCTCCTGCAACACAAATTCTTCTGCTGCCTCTTCCCTTGCTCTTAACATATCTTCCAGGAGCATGACCTGTCTTCTTAATAACTATCTCTCTTTCTTAGAGGCATCCCATAGGTCATCACCCAGCTCCTCTAAGCGATGCCAAAGTGTATCTCTCTCCTCGATAACCCTTTCCAATATATCGGGAAACAAACATCCCACAATCCTGACTACCACACAGTGACTCAGGACCTCTAAGTGGTCTTCTATCTCACAATTGCTAATTCCACAGCTTCTGGTGTCTCCACCATTCCCCAAGTTTGTGGAAAGCCTCACTCCACTAGGAGGTGCTTTTCCCTAATTTCCTCCTAGGTGCTCCCCAAGTGGAAGCCTCCTGGATAGGGGGCTCCTGGGTGAAGCTGCACCATCCACTGCTGCTGGAGGGAAGGGTGAGTCATCTTCCCCCATGCAGTAGGCACCGGTGTCTCCCCACCATACCTAGGGGAAGCCCACCCAAACATTGCACCCATGAAGACAGATTTCAGGTTCAGAAGTTCTGATGACTATCACCAGATGTAAATCTTGGGGGAAAATCTGTTTTCACCCAAGGAAAATAATCTTTGAAGCCAAAATCAGTCTAGGTAGAAAAAAAGTAGGAGAAATGTATTTATCACTTACAAACAGTTGTCTACTTCTGCTTACCCAAATCTCTCATGAACTGGCCACAAAAGGACCCCGTCAAACCTCTCCAGTCCAGGTTTGCTCTCAATCCATACCCACCTTCTAATCACCTATTGATATGAAAATAGACTACTTCTTTCCTCTCCTCAGAAACACCTACTGATATGGAGTTGCACTAAGGCCAGGCAAGAGATTCTGGAAATCTTACCCGCAGAGGGGTTAGGGTAGTGGGTGAGGAGAGGGATAAAGAAGCACAAAAATGATCATAATATAGGTTGGTTACAGAGATGGTAGTACAGCATGGAGAATATAGCCAATGATTCTGTAACATTTTTCTATGTTGACAAATAGTAACTGCACTAGTTGGGGTGAAGATTTAATAATGTGGGCAGCTGTTGAACCACTGTGTTGTGTACTTGAACCTATTAAGATTGCATATCAACTATATGTTAATAAAAAATTTACTTGGTTGAAATGCTTAATATTAGTTAATATTTAATACAACTCTTTAAGAAGGAACCATTTCTTCCAGAGAAGATTGTTCTAACTTCTTAGTGGTAATATAAAAATGTTAGTGTTTTTTACTACTTATTATATTCTAGGTACTAAACAAAGAGCTTTGGCTACACAGCCAGGTTTAATTCTTGCAAAAGTTCTATTTGCAGATATAAATTGAAATACAAAAAATATATAAGAAAATGAAACATTTTTAATTATATGTCTAAAGTGACACAGCTTGGAAGCTCCAGAACCAGGACCCAAATGCACAGTTTATATCATTTATGATTGGGGAACAGCAAGGTTTAGAGAAAATATAGACTTCCAACTGGGAAACCTGGAGTTGAGACTTGACTCTGCCATTAACTACCTGGTTGACTTTGGTAAACTAATCTCTATGAGCCTTAGGTTTACTAATCTGTAAAATGTGAATAACAATGACAACCTTATATAACTGTAGTTTAAAAAAGATAATAGATTCATCCATTCACCCAAAGATATGATAGGGGCTATACTGGGGCTTGCGGACTCCTGAGAAGGCTGATAGAAACACTAGAAGCTTTGAGATCAGAAGGGAAAACCACCTGATCCAGGTGAGGAAATTAAGAAAATAATCTCTTAGAAGAGGAAATGCCTCAGCTAATTCTTGAACAGGAAGGATTTAAGCAAGCAAGAAGGCAAGGTGGTGGGTTTTGCAACATGTTTTTGAAAGACAAGTTAAAGGCTCAGAAGTGCACCTAAGTAGGGTGTTCAAGGAATTTCATATAGTCAGTTTTGATGGAAACACTGGTTCTCAAATTCTGGTCCCCAGACTATTATCATCAACATCACATGGGAACTTCTTAGGGGTACAAATTCTCAGTTCATGCTGCAACCCTATTGAATCAGAGACTATGGGTATGGGATCCAGCAATCTGTGTTCTAGTACGTCATCTAGGGAATTGTGATGCCTGATCAAGCTTGAGAATCATGAGATTAGAGCCTTGGGTATTAGTAGCAAATGATGTGTCTACACTAGTTGAATATTTATATGGCTTACAAAAGCAGTTTTATATGAAGATTTATAAATAGTATAAATTGTATACCATTTTAGGCTATTAGAAAATACAGAAAAGGTTAAAGAAAAAAATGTAATCTCATTAGATATATATGTTATTAATATTTGGTAGATTATACAAACATATCCTTTTGCAATGTTTGGCAATAATGTACATTCCATGTTAACTTAATATTATATGGGTAGAGGAGAGGAAAAAAAGATGGCAGCATGAGAGGTGAGGCAGAAATCTCTTCCCAAAACCACATATAATATGAAAATACAGCAATTACAACTAATTCTGAAAGAGTGACCAGAAATAGGATTGTACCAGCCAGCATACATCTGGAAAGAGAACATCTCACAGAAAAGAGTAAAGTAATAAAACCATGACCCAGAGGCACCTGAGCTCTCCCTCAACCCCAGCTCACCAGAAGGAGGAACAGAAAAAGAATGGGGAGGGAGAAGAAGCCCAGTTCTTCTAAATAACCAGCCCTAGAGATCTACTCCAGGAGCAAAAACTCACATTTGGTGGTGTTCTGGAGATTAGAGGGGTTGAAGGAAAGTAAGAGACTGAGATTCCAGCCACTTGTGTTGAAGAGGTTCCCCAAACCGACTGCTCTGGGACAAAAGAAATGCAGGCACTTTGAAAGACTTCCCAACAGTAAGAGGGCTGCTAAAGGGGCAAGGATTACACAGAGCTTGCTGCTGAAGAGAAGGAACAGGTGGACAAAATCATCCCAGCCTACGCAGCCCATCGGGTTGGGAACTTTCAGGAACTTCAGTCACTCCACCCCTCTGGCTGGCAATGCAGGCATAACGCCCCTCATTATGAAAAGAAGCCTGCTGCTCCTTCCTCCCAGCAAGCACCTGCACACAAACATGCTGCCCTGCCATCACTCCAGGCCAGCCAGAGGGCAGCGCTACCTACAGCAATTAAAGTGTCTTAACACAGAGGCTTCTCCTTATGTGTGTAGCTTGCTGGCCCTGACAGCAGAGGCAGGAACTGCAGCTGGGAAGCAGAATAGAGCTCTGTCCTCCCAGGAGGTACCAGTGCCACTCATGTGCAACCTCTCCCATCACTCCAAGCCAGCTGAAGGGCAACCCTGCCTACAGCAGTTTAGGGGATTAACACAGAGGCTGCTCCCTGTGCATGATGCACTGGCCTGCCAGCGGAGGCAGGCACTGCAGCCAGGAAGCAAGAAAGAGTTCTCTCCTTTGGGTAGGCATGGACACCATTCACCTGCGAATGCTGCCATTGCTCCAGGATTATGAAAAGGCAGAAGAATCTGGTTCAATTCAAAATCCCTCAAACACCACAAAGAGGACTCAGTGAAACTGAAATCATCAATATTCCTGAAGAACAATTCAAATTAAAAGTCAGAAGCAGGCTAATGGAGCTACAGAAAAATATTCAAGATCTAAGGAACAAATTCAAGACAAAGACTTGTTGAAAAATATAGTAGCTGAAATGAAACATACAATGTAGGGAATTAAAAGCAGATTAGATGAAGTAGAGGAGATGGTACATGGAATAGAGAACAGGACTACAAAGAAGCTGAGGCAGAGAGAAAAAAAAGGATCTCTAGGAATGAAAGAATGTTAAGAGAACTGTGTGACCAATACAAATGGAACAATATTTGCATTACAGGGGTATCAGAAGAAGAAGAGAGAAAAAGGGATAGAAAGTGTCTTTGAAAAAATAATTGCTAGAAACTTCCCCAGTCTGGGGAAGGAAATAGTCTCTCAGGCCATGGAAGTGCACAGATCTCCCAACACAAGGGACCCAAGGAAGGCAGCACCAAGACATATAATAATTAAAATGGCAAAGATCAAGGACAAGGACAGAGTATTAAAAGCAGCCAGAGAGAGAAAAAAGATCACCTACAAAGGAAAACCCATCAATCTATCATCAGAATTCTCAGCAGAAACCTTACAGGCTGTAAGGGAGTGGCATGATATATTCAATGCAATGAAACAGAAGGGCCTCAGACCAAAAATAGTCTACCCAGCAAGATTATCATTTAAATTTGAAGGAGGGATTAAACAGTTCCCAGATAAGCAAAAGTTGAGGGAATTTACCTCCCACAAACCATCTCTACAGTGTATTTTAAAGGGACTGCTCTAGTGCTCCTAAGGCTAAATAGCTGTCACTAGGGAAAATAAAACCACAGTAAAGGAAGTAGACCAATTAATTACTAACCAAATGCAAAATTAAATCAGCTACCCACAAAGTCAGTCAACGGATAGACAAAGAGTATGGAATATGACACCTAACATATAAAGAGTGGATGAGGAAGGAAAAGGAGGGGGGAAAATCTTCAGATTATGTTTAAAATAGCATAAAAAGTGAGTTAAGTTAGACTGTTAGATAGTAAAGAAGCTGCTCTTGATAATAGCATAGTAAGTGACTTAAGTTAGACTGTTAGATTGTAAAGCAGCTGCCCTTGAACCTTTGGTAACCACGAATCCAAAGCCTGCAATGGCAATAAGTATGTATCTATCGATAATCACCCTAAATGTAAATGTCCTTAATGCCCCAATCAAAAGACATAGAGTTACACAATGGATAAAAAAACAACACCCATCTATATGCTGCCTACAAAGACTCATGTCAAACCCAAAGACATACACAGAGTAAAAGTGAAAGGAAGGAAAAAGATATTTCATGCAAACAATAGGGAGAAAAAAGAAGGAGTTGCAATACATGTATCAGATAAAATAGACTTCAAAACAAAGTCACAAGAGACAAAAAAGCACATTACATAATGAAGATAAAGGGGTCAGTCCCACAAGAGGATATAACCATTATGAAGATCAATGCACCCAATATAGGAGCACCCAAATATGTGCAACAAATACTAAGAAATACAAAGAATTAAAGGGGGAAAGAGAATTCAATGCATTCATTTTAGAAGACTTCAACACACCACTCACTCCAAAGGACAGATGAACCAGAGACTAGGTAAGGAGATATAGGCACTAAACAAAGTATTAGAACAGATGGACATAACAGACATCTACAGAACACTCCACCCAAAAGCAGCAGGATACACATTCTTCTCAAGGGCACATGGAACATTTTCCAGAATAGGTCACATACTAGGCCACAAAAAGAGCTTCAGTAAATTAAAAAAGATTAAAATTGTACCAACCAAGTTCTCAGATCAGAAAGGTATGAAACTATAAATAAATTGTGCCAAGAAAACAAAAAGGCCCACAAACATGGAGGCTTAACCACATGCTACTAAATAATCAATGGATCAATGACCAAACTAAAACAGATCAGTCAATATATGAAGACAAATGAAAACAACAGCTCAATGCCCCAACTTCTGTGGAACACAGAAGGCAGTTCTAAGAGGAAAGTATATAGCAATTCAGGCCTATCTAACGAAGGAAATACAATCCCAAATGAATAGTCTAAATTCACAATTAATGAAACTGGAAAAAGAAGAACAAATGAGGCCCAAAGTAAGTAGAAGGAGGGACATAATGAAGATCAGAGAAGAAATAAATAAAATTGAGATAAATAAAACAATAGAAAGAATCAATGAAAGCAGGAGCTGGTTCTTTGAAAAAATAAACAAAATAGATAACCCCCTAGCCAGACTTATCAAGAAAAAAATAGTCTACACACATAAACAGAATCAGAAATAAGAAAGGAAAAATCACTATGGACACCACAGAAATACAAAGAATTATTAGAGAATACTATGAAAAATTATATGCTAACAAACTGGATAATCTAGAAGAAATGGACAACTTTCTAGAAAAACACAACCTTTCAAAACTCTCCCAGGAAGAAAAAGAAAATCTGAACAGACCACTTAACAGTTTGAAATTGAATTCATACTAAAAAATATACCCAAGAACAAAACAACTGTATCAGATGGCTTCACTGCTGAATTTTATCAGACATTTAGAGAAGACCTAATCCCATCCTCCTTAAAGTTTTCCAAAAAGTAGAAGAGGAGGGAATACTTCCAAATTCATTCTATGAAGCCAGTATCACTCTAATACCAAAACCAGGCAAAGACTCCACCAAAAAAGAAAATTACAGACCAATATCCCTGATGAACATAGATGCAAAAATACTCAACAAATTATTAGCAAACCAAATTGAAAAATACATCAAAAAGATCATACATCATGATCAAGTGAGATTTATTCCAGGGATGCAAGAATGGTACAATATTAGAAAATCCATCAACATCATCCAGCCTATCAACAAAAAGAAGGACAAAAATTACATGATCATCTCCATAGATGCTGAAAAAGCATTTGACAAAATTCAACATCCACTCATGATAAAAACTCTCAACAAATGGGTATAGAAGGCAAGTACCTCAACATAATAAAGAGTATATATGACAAACCCATAGCCAACATCATACTTAACAGTGAAAAGCTGAAAGCTTTTCCTCTAAGATCGGGAACAAGACATGGATGCCCACTCTCCCCACTTCTATTCAACATAGTACTAGAGGTCCTAGTCATGGCAATCAGACAACACAAAGAAATAAAAGGCATCCAGATTGGCAAGGAACAAGGTAAACTGTCCCTGTTTGCAGAAGCCATGATATTGTACATAAAAAACCCTAAAGAATCCACCCCAAAACTACTAGAACTAACAGCTGATTTCAGTAAAGTTGCAGGATACAAAATTAATACCCAGAAATTTGTTGCATTCATATATACTAATTATGAACTAGCAGAAAGAGAAAATCAGGAAACAATTTCATTCACAATTGCATCAAAAAGAATAAAATACCTAGGAATAAACCTAACCAAGATAGTGGAAAGGCCTATCCTCTGAAAAGTACAAGACACTTTTGCGAGAAATTAAAGGAGACCCAAATAAATGGATATACATCCCATGCTCATAGATAGAAAGAATTAATATTGTCAAAATGGCCATCTGGCCTAAAGCAATCTATAGATTCAATGCAATTCCTATCAAAATACAAACAGCGTTCTTCAACAAACTTTGAACAAATAGTTCTAAAATTCATATGGAACTACAAAAGACCCCAAATAGCCAAAACAATCCTTAGGAGGAAGAATAAAGTGGGGGTGGAGGGGAGTAGGGGGGATTTACGCTTCCCAACTTCAAGCTCTACTGCAAAACCACAGTAATCAAGACAATTTGGTACTGGCACAGGATCAGAGCCATAGATCAATGGAATAGAATAGAGATACCACATATAAACCCACACATGTATGGTCAGTTAATATTTGATAAAGGAGCCATGGATGTGCAATGGGGAAATGACAGCCTCTTCAACAACTGTGTTGGCGAAACTGGACAGCTACATGTAAGAGAGTGAAACTGGATTACAGTATAACTCCATACACAAAAGTAAACTTTGAAATGAATCAAAGACCTGAATGTAAGTCATGAAACCATAAAACTCGTAGAAGAAAACATAGGCAAAACTCTCTTGAATATAAACATGAGCAATCTTTTCATGGGCATATATCCTTGGGAAATGGAAACAAAAGCAAAAATGAACATATGGGACTACATCAAACTAAAAGATTCTGTACAGCAAAGGACACCATCAGCAGAACAAAATGGCATCCTACAATATTGGAGAATATATTCATAAATGATATATCCGATGAGGGGTTAAAATCCAAAATATATAAAGATCTCACATGCCTTAACACCCAAAAAGCAAATAACCCAATTAAAAAATGGGCAGAGGAGCTGAACAGACACTTCTCCAAAGAAGAAATTCAAATGGCCAATAGGAACATGAAAAGATGCTCTATATTGCTAATCATCAGGGAAATGCAAATTAAAACCACAATAAGATATCATTGCACACCAGTTGGGATGGCCAACAGAGAAAAGGCAAGTAACAACAAATGCTGTCAAGGATGCAGAGAAAGAGGAACCTTCCTACACTGTTAGTGGGAATATAAACTAGGTCAACCATTGTGGAAAGCAATATGGAGATTCCCCAAAAAACTAAAAATAGAAATCCCATTTGACCTGGGAATTCCACTTCCAGGAATTTACTCTAAGAAAACAAGATCACAGATTAAAACAGACATATGCACCTCTATGTTTATCACAGCACTATTTACAATAGCCAAGACATGGAAGCAACCTAAGCGTCCATCAGTAGATGAATGGATAAAGAAGAGGTGGTACATATACACAATGGAATATTATTCAGCCATAAGAAAAAGCAAATCCTACCATTTGCAACAACGTGGATGGAGCTAGAGGGTATTATGCTCAGTGAAATAAGCCAGGCGGAGAAAGACTAGTACCAAATGGTTTCATTCATCTGTGGAGTATAACAACGAAGCAAAACTTGAAGGAACAGAACAGCTGCAGACTCGCAGAACCCAAGAAGGGACTAGCAGTTACCAAAGGGAAAGGGTTTGGGGAGGGTGGACGGGAAGGGAGGGAGAAGGGGATTAAGGTGCATTATGATTAGTGCACATAATATAGGGGGGCATAGGGAAGGCAGTAGAGCACTGAAAAGATAAGTAGTGGCTCTATAGCATCTTACTATATACATATAATGGAGTATGTGGTGGGACTTGATAATAGAGGGGATTGTAGTAACCACAATGTTGCTCATGTGAAACCTTCATCAGACTGTATATCACTGACACCTTAATAAAAAAAAAAAGACAACAGGAAAAAAAATTCTATGGGTATTTTCCCATTGATTTTGAATTGTATCAATTGGTCCTAAAAACCCATGGAAAGTATTTCATCATGTTGATAGAACAAAATCTAATTTACCCTTTATTACTGTTGGATAATTTTTTCAATAATTTTTATAAATAGAATGATAAAGACATTTTAAGTAAATATTTTTCTGCATCTCTGTTTTCTTATAATAAATTCCTAGAAGTAAAGCGTGGAGAAAGTGAAGGTTCTTGTGGCCAGGATTCTTACCTGGCCCCTGGTCAGCTTGCTAATTGCAGACGTGTGGGCAGTACACTGTTATGGACTTCATAAAGAGCTCCACCCAGTGCTCTGGGTGGCATGACAGCACAGTGGCAAGGCTGCAAGAGAGCAGAGACGAGTGGTGGCAGCGCCAAGGACAGAGACTGAGATGTCTGCTGGGACAGAAAGGCCCAGAGGCAGAGAGCGGCTTGCTGCATGCAGAGTTGCTCTGAGTGAACAGGATTTTAGTGACTGACCTGCCACCAGGAAATAAAGTTGGGTGTAACCCTTTCACCCGAGAACGTTTTGCTGTTTTTTTGGTCACATTGATTCCATAGCAAACGCCCTGGGACTGAAACCCATGGGCAAGACAGCCAGACATAGAGTTACCATACTGAGTACCTATTCTGTGTCTCTCCTTCTGGTACCAGACCCAACTTCTCTAGCTATGGGACAGGCAAGTCCTAGACAAAGCCCATTAGGGGTTTGATTAACTCAGACTAATCATGTGACTAATTATGTAAAAATTCAGACTAATTATGTGACTCCAGCTGGGCCAAATAATAGCTTAATAACTGTATACTGCAGGGAAGCCATGCTTCTCCCCCTCCTGAGAGTATGAAGAAACTAGTCAGCTGCAGGAAGTAATGAAGTTAACTTGAAGAGAGAAGCAGAGAAGCAGAAAGCACCTACATTTTCAACAGTTTCAAGCTTATTTACTCTCCCAAAACAAAATATTCTGGTTCTAGCTGGTTTATTAGTCCTGACTAAAATACAGGGCCTGTTGTGCATGAATATCATTGCATTAAATCTATGCATAAGTCTGGGAACATTGAACACCTATTTAGCCTTCCTATTTGGAATCATATTGTGCTTCTCCAATTATTTGCATTTTATTTTATAATTTGCAGTACAATTTTGTCACTTTCTTCCTATAGGAACAACATATTCCTCACAGAGTATATTCTTAGAGATGTCATTTTTGGTTGCTTATGTTATAACAAGCTTTCCCCTGCATTAGAATTCTATTGCTGCTGTAACTAATTACCACAAACTAAGTGGCTTAAAACATCACAAATTCATTATCTTACCACTCTGGAGGTCATCTCACTGGGCTCCAGTCAAGGATGTCAGTAGGGCTGGGCTCCTTTGGAGACTCCAGGAGAGCAACTATTTCCTTCCATTTACAGCTTCCACACACGAGCCAGTTTGTGGACTCTCAGCCCTCTTCAATCTTCAAAGCAAGCAATGCTTAGATGAGTCTTTCTCACAAGACCCTCTCTCTCTGTTTCTGGTTTTCCGTACTTTTCTTCCTCATTGAGGTATTCTTATTTTACACTGGGCTCACATGGGTAATCTTATTTTAAGGCCAGTTAATTAACAGCCTTACTCCACCTGCAACCTTAATTCCTCCTTGCCATGTAACCTGACAGTCACAGGTTCTGGGGATTAGGATGTGGACTTTTTGGGGGAATATCATTGTGTCCATTGTACCCTTCATTATACATCTCAGTTGGCTATGAATTTTTGTAAATAAATATATGTTTATGTGTATGTATGTATATGTGTGTGTATTATACTATATATATATATATATATAGCATATATATATATATATATATATACACACACACACACACACACACACACACACACACACATACATTGTGGATAAAATGAGAGTTCCTGTAGCCAGGATTCTCACTTGGCCCTGGCTGACTAACTCACTGCACACGTGTGGGCAATAATACATGGCTGTTGACTCTATATAAAGAGCTCCATCCAGTGCTCTGGGTGACATGGTGGCAGGGCTGCAAGGCTGCAGGAGAGCAGACAGAGGCTGCAGTGGTGGTGGCGCTGAGGACAGACTCCCAGAGGACAGCTTTGCAGGCAGAGAGGCCCAGAGGCAGAGGCTGGCTTGCTGCATGCAGATTCGCTCTGAGTGGAGGAGATTTTAGTGATTGACCTGTCACAGGGGGAATAAAGTTGGGTATAACCCTTTCACCCCAAGAACATTCTACTGTCATTTCTTTGGTCACACTGAATCCATAGTGAACTTGCCCAGGGCTGAAATCCATTGGCAAGGGAACATAAACACACACACACACATATTATTTTTTTTGCTTTCACAGCAAAACTCCCCAAACAATTGTGTCTCTACATTTGCTCTTGAGATTATCTCTTGAATGTTTTGCAATCATGCTTTCATTCTCACCATTCCACTAGAAATTTATTTCAGGCTTAAGAATTACCTACACTTGGCTAAACCCAAGGATTAACTCATGGTTCTCATCAGGGGAGGCTTTACTGATATTCATGACATCTCAATGTCTTAGCACAACGAAAGTTTGTTTCTTGCTCATGCCACAGTCAAATGAAGGTTGGAACAGAGGGATGACTGGGATCCACACTGTCATTATATGACCTAAGTCTTTCCAAATAATGTTTCCATCACTTCCTAGAGCCCCAGAGTCCTTCCCTCAATTCTCTGCATATAGTTGGCAGATGAGGGAAGAGAAAAATGTGCAAACTTTCTTTTTTTCAAAGGAGCTAGTGCTGGAAATGATGTGCAGTACATCTTCCACATCCCATTCGGCCTAATTCCATCTCAATGCCTCACCTAACTGCCAGACATGATGGAAACTGGATCTAGCTATGTGGCCAGGCAGAACGGAAAACAGAGTTCAGGGAACATACAGCATCGTTTCTGCTGTATAACCAGTCATGTACATTTGACACAACTGGTCACTCCCTCCTGGGCCTTCACTATATTCTGGCGACCAGATAGTGCTTGGAAGGTTCAGTCAGTTCCAGAACCAATATAATTTGCAGCAAATTTAGAACATGTGTGATGATTTAATTCCATACTTATTTTTTCTCCCCAAACTTCTCTTTCATTCTGTTTTTCGTTTATCTTTATTAGTGCTCTGCTTCTCCTTACTACTGATTTTTTTAACTCCTCCCCTCACAGTGACAATACCTTACCATTTTCTACACGTCTTCTGGAATCAATATTCCATTGTGAACAACTCCCCACATCCCCCACAGTCATTAATTCTTTCAAATAATTTCCATTTTGATAAGAGCACTTAAATATGGACATTTCTCTGTGAACCTCTCTAGTGGTCCCCTTAGTTCACATCAAAGGACCCAAAGGGGGTGTTAGCATTTTCCTTAACAAAAATTGTGCTTGATTTTCAAGCCCAAGTCCTCAGCATTTTTGTTCTAAGTTTTGGCCATATAGAATTTAATACTACCATTATTACTAATAATAATGACACTAATAAAGATAGATAACATTTGTTGACGTATTTGCTGAGCTGTACAGTACAGATTTACATATGCTCATTTTTTAATCCACAAAACAATAAATTCTTTTACCCCTAGTTTCAAAGAAAGTTATCATTCTTTCTTTAATATGTCATATTTAATTTTGTTCAGTCTAATAATTATTATCTGGAGATCTTTTCTGATTATTTATTTTTATTTCCTTTTTTCAATATTTGATTCTATCAAAAGCACTTTTCATAATGATAATGACTGGTATACAATTACGGGCCAACGTGTTAAGTGCCTCATGAGGACTGTCATATTTAATGCTCTAAGACATTGTTACTTTTTAATCCCCATTTTACAGAGCAGGAAATAGAGGCACAGAAATATTTAAGAGGTTGCTTAAGATGGAAGGGAAGAGCAAGGCCCCTTCCTGATGGCGACCCGGAGCCCAGGTGGCTGTGATCACAGCTTCCCAGGCCCACTGGGCCCCCCGCCCTCCCACACCGCCTGCTCTGGTCAGCCCTTCCTCCTCTTATGACCATGATTCCTGTCCCTGGATAATTTCCTGTGCTGGATCTTTGTCACCTATTTTATAAAATATGAGTTCCTTACAATTAGAAATGAAATGGGGAATTTTTGTATGTACTACTTAAAAAATAATTGTGACCACATATTTTATTTTTCACTTCTGAATATGCAGAATTTCTGTGGTAAAATTAGAGTTATGATTTGGTTTTCATGAGGCTATCAATAAGTTATATTTAAAATCCTGACCTTTTATTCATTTAGTAAAATTTTACTAAATGAATAAAATTTTAAATTTCAATAAAATTTAATAAAATAAGATAGTATTCTGGCAAGTAAGAATCAAATACAAATTTAACCTGTTTCTACAGATGTTTACATTAGGAAGCAGTGAGGGTAACTTTTGAGAAAGATTTTAAATTCAACATTCAATAGTAATAATGATAAGCATAACAAATACATAATAAATAAAAAGGGAATTAAAAACCAGCATGTGTTTGCCAATATCTGGACGTGTTTACTAATTCTTGAATTTATAGCATGTGTTCTAGTAGGCAATATGCACAAAACTTGTCTCATCTCCTTCTTAACTAATCAAACCCTTATAATAAACTCTGTAGTCATGAGATTATATACAAGTCATTATAAATCAAGTGGAACAAAATAGGCTAGGAGGTAACTCGATCCAGAAAAATCTCCTGGCTTTTCTCTGAATCATGTTCAATAAATTCTGGTAATCGTAATGAAGATGATTCATGTGTTCAGATGAAAGCTAAGATATTGTTATCATTGTTGGACAAAAAGTCCCCATGTTTATTAAATAGTGGAAGGAAATTCAAAAGATTGAGGGTATGTTGAAATTTCCATTAATAAAATATTCAAAAAGTGTTTGGTAGGCTTAAGTTATAAAGAATGTAGGTTACATTCTTATTTGAATACCAATGTTGACCTCAACCCAGTGACACTTGTCAACTTGAAAATGAAGAGTGTAAAACTGCCTGGATTTCCACAGTAATTTAACTTTGCTGACCCTTTTCATCAGTTCTTATTTTTGAGGATTTGTAGTTCAAAGAAAAGTCCATATGCTCAATCCATGTGAACTGCACCAAACATTAACCTAGCTTTAGTGGATTTCTTTTGTTTCCTAAAGAAACTGCATCTACTTAGCAAATGTTCCCTAAATTTTGATGTGTTTTTTCTTCTAGTTTCCCTGATATATGAGTACATCTCTGTATGCTATTACATGTTTTTCAATAAAAACACTTAAGAATACATGTAAAATAAGGTCAATTATTCAAACAATGCAAATAAACATAATCTGACCATTAGTCCTGCTACCTGTTAATAAATCACAAAAATTTGCTACTCTTTTTCTCAGAGTATTTTCTCATCAAGTCAGTGTGTTGGTTACCAGGGTGTGTTATTGTGGCATTAGCAGGAGCATATAAAATTCTTCTGTGATTTGTATTTTACTATTCCTACCTCTAGATGCTTTATGTTTGCCTGTTTGTATTAGGTCACATAATATTTGCACAGATTTTTAATCCATCAGTGGTTGAGAAAAATATGATGACATCTTAAGCTATATTAATCATAGCATTTAAGTCTGTTCTGCTGACCATAACAGCAGCAGTGTAATGAAGATATTTCCTAGCATCAATCATGAAGATTTGGAATTAGAAGGGAGGTGGCTCAATTAAGCCACATACATCCCTTGGGTCTGATGCTGGTTAATTTAAGGTTTATAGCTAATGGGTCTTATCGCCTCCTATGACATAGAATTGGCCAGAGGCCCAGACCAAAAGCGTTTAATTGGATGAATGATTATTAATTCTGAAGATGATACAAATCAAAGGATTTAAAGAATAGGGTTGTTATGTTCATCGTAACTGGCATCTTTGCTAAATTTAATAGCTCCCATTCTCCCATCACTGGCGGACTGACCCCTGTTAATCTTGGGGAGGATTTCAGTGTGAGAAAAGGGTCGGCCTGATGCAACCACGCTCAGAGACTCAGACTCCAGTCAAGTGATGTAACATCATCTGGAGCCACCAGATGTCATACATACATTGTTCATTATTTGATTCTCTATATGAAGTAAGCACTGGAAAGAATTAAAAAACCAAGTTTCTGCAGCTGGTAAAAGCTTAAGAGGATTCTACCCAGAGCAGTGTTGAGTTTGCTGATAAAATTTGCTTCCTCTGCCTTTGTACATGCAGTTTATGAAATAATTTCTACCTTCTTCACAGGAAGCATCTTCAGGTAACATGAAACATAATAAATATTTTTATGATGATTCAATTTTCCTGAACACATTTTTTCAAAATTTCCATTCAAGTTGACCCCTTGCTTTTTCTTCCATTCATTCAACTCCTGACTGAGTGTTTTTTATTCAATCACCACATGCTAGATGTTGGGAATACAGGATTAAGTAAGATTTTCCCTGTCCTCAAGGACCATAGTCTAGTCAGGGTGTTAGAGAAGTAAACTAATAGAATACAGCTGTGGAGTGGTCGCAGCACAGGTTCTCTGGAGGCAAGTACTGAGATGGAGTTGGGGTGCAAGATGTTTACTAGGATGAACACTCTGGAAAGGATGTGTGTGTGGGGAGCAGGACTGGACAGAGAGTAAGTCAAACTGATGTCAAAGTTTTAGCCAATCTAGTGGCACATTCTGAAGCAAGTATTGCCCATCAGAGTTGTCCCATGACAGGCTGGGTGTTTGTATCTTATGTTGCACGACCTTGGGTGAGGTTGCTCTCTGCAGCTGATGTAGACTCCTAGGCCATGAGCAGAAGGCTTGATGGGGAGAAAGTCTTTTCTTGTAGGGGTTCTGGGTGATGCACCCTGAAAAAAATTCAGCTCAGCCTTGGTAGGTAGTCCATAGACGGTTTAAAGTGAAGCCGTGATGTATCTTACAAACAATGATGGTAAAAATAGCCTAGATTTGCTGAGCAATTACTGTATGTCAGGTGTAAAATTAAGTTCTTTACATGGATTATCTCATTTAATGTGTACCACAAACCTAGGAAACAGATATGTAACTATCATT
Source organism: Manis javanica (assembly GCF_040802235.1). Lineage (NCBI taxonomy): Eukaryota > Metazoa > Chordata > Mammalia > Pholidota > Manidae > Manis > Manis javanica. The sequence continues at coordinate 190,619,935 of NC_133157.1, forward strand.
CTTAACTTATAGATGAGGATATAGCACCTTAAGAATTAGTAACTTGTTCAAGGCTACAGAGTTAGATTCAATCCTCTACTGTATGACTTCAAGACCTATTGAGTATATGCATTGCTTTTCAGGATTGTGGGCTGGACTGTTACTTTGGGGAAACAGTGCATAAAAATATGAACTGTTCCTGACCTAGAATTTGAATTTAATAAGCATTTGTTTAAGGAAGTAGAAGAGAAGGACAGAGAGGGAGGTAGATGGGAAGGAAGGGATGAAGGAAGGAAGAGAGGAACATGGAAGAACTGTAAGGAAATAGATATGTTCAGATAACTGAGTCCAAAGTTCCCAAATTTTTTCTTAAAAACTTGTACTTTGTGGCTTCTCTATGTGAAGATACTCTTTCTGAGATTATTTCCTCTAACTCACCATGATTTTTAAAGCTATATATGTGATTTAAAGCTGCATATATAGTTCCTTCTTCAGTGCGCGTCAGTTATCCTATTTTGTTGGGATTGTTTACAGAGGTGTTCCCACCTTACCGGACTGCCTGTGGCCTTGGGGACCACGTGATTCCCACCGTCCTAGAGTACTGTAGGGCTACATACTGGATTGACTCCTCAGAATTTGGTGGTCGTGCTCGTTCAGCTTCTATTTTTGTGTCTCTTTTCCAGCTTTCTCTCTTTCTACACGTTTGTGTCCAGCCCACTTCATCTACCAGCCTGTGGTACTTGTATCTCTTGCTCAGATATCAGGTCCAGGAGAAATGTGTTTCCACAAGACACGAACCTGACCGGCATGGCTGTTTCCTGGCAGCCCTCTCTACCTGAAGTACATAATGCTGTAAGGGGTGTTAAAAACTATACGACGGTACTTACGACACCTGAGTAGGCCTATTATGGCACTTGGTCTTTTAACCTCATGTAAGTGTTTGACAATCTTGTCAATTAGATTTTCTACTTTCTGGTTGTATTTTAACTTATGTGACCCCATTTTTAAAACCCATGCTTCATGGTTTCTAGAATTGAGAACAGTACCATGTTTAAATAAAGCCTTATATTTAAGATACTACTGTGAAAAAGAATGATGAAAATAAAGTGGTAGGTGACAGTGTGTACGTTTTCAACATGAGTTTGGAGAATACGGCATGTCAGAAAAATCGATTCTGCTGGTGCTGGCAGATAGGCCTCTGGAGCACTTCCAGCAGTGCTTTTAACTGCCACCAAAATCCATTTTCTGTAAAATTTATAAAAAGCTCTGTAAAAGAGAAGCTGGGACCTCTGTGCTAAGCTAACGGCATGGGCCTAATCAAGGACCTGTTGATGTCTGATTTTCTACTTGGTACTGGTAATCTGGACTGGCACCAGTGTGAAGTCAGAGACCAAAGCAGGAGTTTTACCTGGAATGATTTAGGAAACAAGACCTGAACAGTGAGAGCTGGAGGAAGCATCTGCTTAGCATCAAACCCAAGGTTGTGTAAAGGTTAGTAGACAAGAAATGGAGGTAATCAAGCACAATTTGAAACTAGTGCTGACCAGGGCAAGGGGAGGAGATGGGATGGGAAGCCCAGGACACGGTTAATAAAGGCAGGGTTTGGGGAGCATCTCCTACCTATTCAGGGAGGGGTTAACTTAACTGTGCAAAAAGTTGGCAGTGACTGCAGAGGTTATGCTGACCTGGGGAGCAGGAGAAAGAAGGGGCGTATGTGATCTCAGATGGTCCATTCCACCTAATTTTCTGTTTTCATCTGGTGCTAATTCTGAGTCTTACATGTACTTCCATATATCAGATATAAGAATGATTTTCAAAGTACCTTTACTTTCTAGTGGACAAAAGCCTATATAAAACTCTAGCACAGAAAATAAGTAAAAGAGCTACCCTAGATGACATGAAGTAGAAGTTGGGACCAATTACTCTTCTCCTGAGGGGACACTTAAAAAAAATCTGTTAGAAGTTTCTGCAGGTTTAATGATACTTGCAAGGACATATGAGTTTGAAAAAAATCCTTGGTTTAAAGTTAATTAAAATTATGCAATATTTTCTGTAGATTTTTTGCATATACTACTCACTGAATGTATAGCTATTTTAATATTTAGGTTTTTATTTTTGAATTTTTTAAAAATTTTGTTATCATTAATCTACAATTACATGAAGGACATTATGTTTACTAGGCTCTCCCCAAACCCAAGTCCCCCCCACACACCCCATTACAGTCACTGACCATCAGCATAGTAAGATGTTGTAGAATCACTACTTGTCTTCTCTGTGTTGCAAAGCCCTCCCCTTTCCCCCACCCCCCACATTATACATGCTAATCATGATACCCCCTTTCTTCTTCCCCGTCCTTATCCCTCCCGACCCTCCCATTCTCCCCAGTCTCTTTCCCTTTGGTAACTGTTAGTCCATTCTTGGGTTCTGTGATTCTGCTGCTGTTTTGTTCCTTCAGTTTTTCCTTTGTTCTTATACTCCACAGATGAGTGAAATCATTTGGTATTTGTCTTTCTCCGCTTGGCTTATTTCACTGAGCATAATACCCTCTAGCTCCATCCATGTTGTTGCAAATTGTAGGATTTGTTTTCTTCTAATGGCTGAATAATATTCCATTGTGTATATGTACCACATCTTCTTTATCCATTCATCTACTGATGGACACTTAGGTTGCTTCCATTTCTTGGCTATTGTAAATAGTGCTGTGATAAACATAGGGGTGCATCTGTCTTTTTCAAACTGGAGTGCTGCATCCTTAGGGTAAATTCCTAGAAGTGGAATTCCTGGGTCAAATGGTAAGTCTGTTTTGAGCATTTTGAGGAACCTCCATATTGCTTTCCACAATGGTTGAACTAATTTACATTCCCATCAGCAGTGTAGGAGGGTTCCCCTTTCTCCACAACCTCGCAAACATTTGTTGTTGTTTGTCTTTTGGATGGTAGCTATCCTTACTGGTGCGAGGTGATATCTCATTTTCATTTCTCTGATAACTAGCGATGTGGAGCATCTTTTCATGTGTCTGTTGGCCATCTGAGTTTCTTCTTTGGAAAACTGTCTGTTCAGCTCCTCTGCCCAATTTTTTAATTGGATTATTTGCTTTTTTGTTTGCTGAGGTGTGTGAGCTCTTTATATATTTTGGATGTGAAGCCTTTATCGGATCTGTCATTTATGAAAATATTCTCCCATACTGTAGGGTACCTTTTTGTTCTATTGATGGTGTCTTTTGCTGTACAGAAGCTTTTCAGCTTAATATAGTCCCACTTGTTCATTTTTGCTTTTGTTTTCCTTGCCCGGGGAGATATATTCATGAAGAAGTCGCTAATGTTCATGTCCAAGAGATTTTTGTCTGTTTTTTTCTAAGAGTTTTATGGTTTCATGACTTACATTCAGGTCTTTGATCCATTTTGAATTGAATTTACTTCTGTGTATGGGGTTAGACAGTGGTCCAGTTTCATTCTCTTACATGTAGCTGTCCAGTTTTGCCAGCACCATCTATTGAAGAGACTGTCATTTCCCCATTGTATGTCCATGGCTCCTTTATCGAATATTAATTGACCATATATGTTTGGGTTAATGTCTGGAGTCTCTAATCTGTTCCACTGGTCTGTGGCTCTGTTCTTGTGCCAGTACCAAATTGTCTTGATTACTATGGGTTCGTAGTAGAGCTTGAAGTTGGGGAGTGAGATCCCTGCCACTTTATTCTTCTTTCTCAGGATTGCTTTGGCTATTCGGGGTCTTTGGTGTCTCCATATGAATTTTTGAACTATTTGTTCCAGTTCGTTGAAGAATGTTGCTGGTAATTTGATAGGGATTGCATCAAATCTGTATATTGCTTTGGGCAGTATGGCCATTTTGACGATATTAATTCTTCCCAGCCAAGAGCATGGGATGAGTTTCCATTTGTTAGTGTCCTCTTTAATTTCTCTTAAGAGTGTCTTATAGTTTTCAAGGTATAGGTCTTTCATTTCTTTGGTTAGGTTTATTCCTAGGTATTTTATTCTTTTTGATGCTATTGTGAATGGAATTGTCTTCCTGATTTCTCTTTGTATTAGTTTATTGTTAGTGTATAGGAAAGCCACAGATTTCTGTGCGTTAATTTTGTATCCTGCAACTTTGCTGTATTCTGATATCAGTTCTAGTAGTTTTGGAGTGGAGTCTTTAGGGTTTTTTATGTACAATATCATGTCATCTGCAAATAGTGACAGTTTAACTTCTTCTTTACCAATCTGGATTCCTTGTATTTCTTTGTTTTGTCTAATTGCCATGGCTAGGACCTCCAGTACTATGTTAAATAACAGTGGGGAGAGTGGGCATCCCTGTCTAGTTCCCGATCTCAGAGGAAAAGCTTTCAGCTTCTCACTGTTCAGTATGATGTTGGCTGTGGGTTTATCGTATATGGCCTTTATTATGTTGAGGTACTTGTCCTCTATACGCACTTTGCTGAGAGTTTTTATCATGACTGGATGTTGAATTTTGTCGAATGCTTTTTCAGCATCTATGGAGATGCTCATGTGGTTTTTGTCTTTCTTTTTGTTGATGTGGTGGATGATGTTGATGGACTTTCGAATGTTGTATACCATCCTTGCATCCCTGGGATGAATCCCACTTGGTCGTGGTGTATGATCCTTTTGATATATTTTTGGATTTGGTTTGCTAATATTTTATTGAGTATTTTTGCATCTGCGTTCATCAGGGATATTGGTCTGTAATTTTCTTTTTTGGTGGGGTCTTTGCCTGGTTTTGGTATTAGGGTGATGTTGGCTTCATAGAATGAGTTTGGGAGTATTCCCTCCTCGTCTATTTATTGGAAAACTTTAAGGAGAATGGGTATTATATATCTTCTCTGTATGTCTGATAAAATTGCAAGGTAAATCCATCTGGCCCGGGGGTTTTTTCCTTGGGTAGTTTTTTGATTACTGCTTCCATTTCTTTGCTGGTAATTGGTTTGTTTAGATTTTGTGTTTCTTCCTTTGTCAGTCTTGGAAGGTTGTATGTTTCTAGGACATCTTCTAGGTTTTCCAGTTTCTTAGCATATAGGTTTTCATAGTAGTCTCTAATAATTCTTTGTATTTCTGTTGGATCTGTCGTGATGTTTCCTTTTTCATTTCTGATTCTGTTGATGTGTGTTGATTCTCTTTTTCTCTTAACAAGTATGTCTAGAGGCTTATCTATTTTGTTTATTTTCTCAAAGAATCAGCTCTTGGTTTCATTGATTTTTTCTATTGTTTTATTCTTCTCAATTTTGTTTATTTCTTCTCTGATCTTTATTATGTCCTTCCTTCTGCTGACTTTAGGCCTCATTTGTTCTTCTTTTTCCAATTTTGATAATTGTGATGTTAGACTATTCATTTGGGTTTGTTCTTTCTTCTTTAAATATGCCTGGATTGCTACATACTTTCCTCTTAAGACTGCTTTCCTGCGTCCCACAGGAGTTGGGGCTTTGTGTTGTTGTTATCATTTATTTCCATATATTGCTGGATCTCCATTTTATTTTGTCATTGATCCATTGACTATTTAGAAGTGTGTTGTTAAGCCTCCATGTGTTTGTGAACCTTTTTGCTTTCTTGGTACAATTTATTTCTAGTTTTATACCTTTGTGGTCTGAAAAATTGGTTGGTAGGATTTCAATCTTTTGGAATTTACTTAGGCTCTTTTTGTGGCCTACTATGTGGTCTATTCTGGAGAATGTTCCATCTGCACTTGAGAAGAATGTGTATCCTGTTGCTTTTGGGTGTAGAGTTCTATAGATGTCTATTAGGTCCATCTGTTCTAGTGTGTTGTTCAGAGCCTCTGTGTCCTTACTTATTTTCTGTCTGGTGGATCTGTCCTTTGGAGTGAATGGTGTGTTGAAGTCTCCCAGAATGAATGCATTGCAGTCTATTTCCTCCTTTAGTTCTGTTAGTATTTGTGTCACATATGCTGGTGCTCCTGTGTTGGGTGCATATATATATATATTTATAATGGTTATATCCTCTTGTTGGACTGAGCCCTTTATCATTATGTAATGTCCTTCTTTATCTCTCGTTACTTTCTTTGCTTTGAAGTCTATTTTGTCTGATACTAGTACTGCAACACCTGCTTTTTTCTCCCTATTGTTTGCATGAAATATCTTTTTCCATCCCTTGACTTTTAGTCTGTGTATGTCTTTGGGTTTGAGGTGAGTCTCTTGTAAGCAGCATATAGATGGGTCTTATTTTTTTATCCATTTAGTGACTCTATGTCTTTTGATTGGTGCATTCAGTCCATTTACATTTAGGGTGATTATTGATAGGTATGTACTTATTGCCATTTCAGGCTTTAGATTTGTGGTTACCAAAGGTTGCAGTTTACTTTCCTTACTATCCAAGAGTCTAACTTAACTCACTTAGTATACTGTTACAAACACAATCTAAAGGTTCTTTTCTATTTCTCCTCCTTTTTCTTCCTCCTTCATTCTTTATATATTAGGTATCAAATTCTATACTTTTTCTCTATCCCTTAATTGACTTTGGGGATAGTCAATTTAATTTTCATTTGCCTCCCAATCAGCTGCTCCACCCTCCCTACCATGATTTTACTACCTCTGGTGGCAGCTATCCAACCCTAGGAACAGTTCCATCTATAGCAGTCCCTCCAAAATAGACTGCAGAGATGGTTTGTGGGAGGTAAACTCTCTCAGCTTTTGCTTATCTGGAAATTGTTTAATCCCTCCTTCAAATTTAAATGATAATCTTGCCAGATAAAGTAATCTTGGTTCCAGGCCCTTCTGCTTCATGGCATTAAGTACATCATGCCACTCCCTTCTGGCCTGTAAGGTTTCTTCTGAGAAGTCTGATGTTAGTCTGATGGGCTTTCCTTTGTATGTGATCTTATTTATGCCTCTGGCTGCTTTTAACAGTCTGTCCTTATCCTTGATCTTTCCCATTTTAATTACTATGTGTCTTGGTGTTGTCTTCCTTGGGTCCCTTGTGTAGGGGGATCTGTGGATCTCCATGGCCTGAGAGACTATCTCCTTCCCCAGATTGGGGAAGTTTTCAGCAACTACCTCCTCAAAGACCATTTCTATCCCTTTCTCTCTCTCTTCTTCTTCTGGTATCCCTATAATGTGAATATTGTTCCACTTGATTGGTCACACAGTTCTCTCAATATTCTTTCATTTTTAGAGATCCTTTTTTCTCTCTGTGCTTCAGCTTCTTTGTATTTCTCTTCTCTAGTTTCTATTTCATTTATTGTCTTCTCCACCGTATCCAACCTGCTTTTAATACCCTCCATTGTGTTCTTTAATGATTGGATCTCCAACCTGAATTCATTCCTGAGTTCTTGAATGTCTTTCCGTACCTCCATTAGGATGTTGATGATTTTTATTTTGAACTCCTTTTCAGGAAGAGTCACAAGGTCCATATCATTTAAATCTTTCTCGGGAGTTGTATTAACAATTTTACTCTGGACAGGGTTCCTTGACATTTCATATTTGTATATGGCGCCCTCTAGTGTCCAGAAGCTCTACTCTGGAGCTGCTGAGCCCCTGAAGCAATGTCGGCGGTCACAGGGGAGCAGTACTTGGGATAGGAAAGAGCTGTTCCCCACCTCCTGGTTGCTGTGCCTGTCTCCACTGCCTGAGCCAGTGGGCCAGTCACACAGGTATGTTTTTGTCTCTGAGTAGCCAGATATGGATCCCTGCTTTCCACAACCAGCCGGAATCCCAGTCTCCCCAGGAACTCTGCCTGTATTAACTTTCCAACCCAGTAGTCATGCGAGTCTCAAGAAAGCACCATGAAATGTAGGTTTGTGCAGATCTCTGGAGCTAGGTATTCAGCAGTCCCAAGCCTTCCACTCCCTCCCTGCTCCATTTGTCTTCCTCCAGCGGGTGAGTTGGGGTGGAGGAGGGGCTCAGGTCCCGCGGAGCCACAGCTCTGGTACGTTACCCCGTTCGCTGAGGTCTGCTCTTTTCTCCAAGTGTGTGCAGTCTGATGCCATCCTCTTTCCTGTTGCTCTCTGAGGATTAGTTGCGCCAATGAAATTTTCTAATTTTATCCAGTTTTAGGAGGAAGCCTCTGTCTCTCCTCTCATGCCATCATCTTTAATCTGAATAATATTTAGTTTTTTAATTGGTTTTAATTAATTACATTTAATATTTAGTATTGTTAGACCATTTCCAGATTAATACATATGTAGGTTGAGAGTAATTTTAAATACAGATCGAATTTTTTTCAGTTAAATTTTGAAGAATACATTTGTTTGCTGGTCCTAAAAGTGTGAAAAATACTTTTCTCCAAAAGAATAAGCAGATTACAAACTTCCTGAGGTCTGAGGCATTATTTATGTCTCTTTTTATCTTAAGTCATGTTTTTTATATAATGAGTATTCAGGAAAGTAATAAATTAATTAACCAATTATTAATTGGGCACCTACTAGAACAGGATACAAAGGCACCCTTAGAGCTTGAGAGCATAAAGATGAATAAAGCAGGGCTCTTGAGAAATTTGCAACTAATGACCCAAAACTAAATAAAATTTAAAATCATTAAATAGAATTAATCTAATTAATGGGAATTTATGTAATAAAAGAGCTATAATAGGGGTAAGCCAAAACTTTTTTGAAAAACAAGTTTAGGAGACTAGACTCTTGGTCAGATTTTATCCTTCGGTACCAGTACTCTGAATTGTGTCTGAGTTAAATTTTGAAGAATGCATTAGGTTGCTAATTCTAAAAGTAAGAAAGATACTTTTGCCCCAAAGAATAAGTGGTTGTAAAGGCACAGAGGCAAAAATCAGCATGCCACTGGAAACAGTAAGGCCTTACTTGAATAAGATACAAAGGTAAATAGGTACCTGAACAGAGAAGACCAAACATGTCAGTCTAGGGTTTCAGACTTCATACTGTAGGAATTGAGTAACTGTGCAGGTTTTTGCTACATAAATATTTGTGGATACTGACGATTTCTTTTCTGGATTGAACAACTACATCAAGCTCCCTTTGGGGCTTCTGGATTGTTACACATAGATACTATGTTTTTTTAAATGAAAAAGTAAAACTAAGGGCTTTGCTTTTTAGTGGCTCCAACTAAATGTCATTAAAGACCATTACAAATAACTGAGAGATTGTATGTTTTAAACTATTCACTCTTCTAGTTTTAATTTTGAAACCCTGTTTTTCTGTAGAGAAATTTTATTTTTCTTCTTATACAGTAAAATGTCAGGAACATAATCGTGGGAAGTTTTTGTTTGGACAGAAACCACAAGTTCATAGTCTCTTGTAATTTTGTAGGAGGAAGAACAAGAGCTGCACTTGGCTGTCACAGATCCTTCCTCTAGATTTAGGAGAATGAGAACCATCAAAGTACACGAGGTTGCCTATGTGAGATCTTGTTGATTTAGCTGAATTTTGGTGTTTTCTTTTGCACTTTCCTTTATTTATATTTAACACTGGGTTATATCTTTTCTGCTTCATTAGACATTTTATATTCTTTGGTTTCTTTTTTTAATGCTTAGCCCATAGTAAAAATTCAGTAAGTTGTTATGTAGGTAACACAGTTTGACTTTCCATACCAACTAATTAATATAAAATCCATGACAAATAATAACTTGCTGATTATGTATAGAAATTGAAAATCCCACAGAACTCCATTCTTTTATGTTATGATTAATAGTGGAAAAGGAAATCTTCCATACTAATCCAAAGATCTTTCCCATTCTTCCTGCTGCTTTCAATGCTAATGATCCCCAGCCTTTCTAGGGTCCATGCTCCAGGATCTTAGGAATGGATCATTTTCTCAAAGTTGACCTCTAACAGATAACATGTTTATTTTCTTAGAGGAAAGGAAGAGGGAAAACAAAACAAAATGAAAACCTCGACTTTACCAGGGCACCAAAATTTTCCAAGTAAAAGCATTATCATATGTTGAAAAGCACGCATTTTTCAGAATTAGATCTCAGTTCAAAATTGGGCTGATTCTTGTGTGACCAAGCTTGGGACCTAGGTGAGTTTGCTTTCTCAAACATAAAGGAAGAATATTAACATGTACCACAGAGGGTTGTTTCAAAGACGGAAGAGGAGACATATGTAGTCACATGGAGTTTTGTGAGTATTGTCTGTTAGAAATAGAAGGCATCCAATACATTCTGGGTACCCATCCCACTACCAAATCATGCCTCCTAACTTCTGGAAGCCACTCTCTTTCTAGAGATCTTAACCATAAAACTTACAAAGAATAGTTATTATGAGTAATAGTCAACTGAATTCTTTATGATTGCTTACAGTAAGTTGTATGGCAGACCTTTCCAGTATAAGAAGCACTCTTTCCTCTGGTTCTGTGGTTGAGATAACCCTGTTCACTCCATTCATCTGTCTCGGGGGTGGTCGTGGTGGTCACAGACCTCAGAGTATGCTCTCTTTTAGCCAAAGAGACTGTCTGAGGAATGGGCCTGTGGCATGTGATCTCAGTCAGGACGATTCTCCCCAGGCTTTTCACCACAAATGTGAGTGAAACTCTCTCTTTCCACTGGGCTTGATAAACTGACAGGCTATGAGTCAGGGATTGCCATCCTGCATACTACATGAGGGAGAACTGCCTTGAAGGAAGAAAGAGTCAGGGAGAGAATCTTATGGTATCAGCTGAATCCCTGAATACAGATATTCCAGAGGCCATATTTATGCCTAAATGTCTTCAGTTTATTCTTAAACTGTCTGAGATCATTTTCTGTTATTTGCAATGAAAAGAATTCTGAAAAAATACAGTTTGGCTTCCAGAAGAAGTTACTTTGATCAAATAGATTTAAAAATATATCAATAAGTCCTCTGACACATTTATAATTTTCTAAAGACAATTGTATGTTGGAAATGACATTAAGTCCCTACCTAGTATTAACAGCTAGTGTAAGGTTGATTAAGTAGGATCAGAATTGCTTGCACTAAGGATAGTGTATTAATATTGAAACTGGGTGGCTAATTCTTATATTTGAACACACCTCAGAAGCAGAAGAGGCCACTTGGATTAAGAATCCCAAGGAAAGTCAAGACCAGAACAAAAAACAAAACCATAGACATGCTGGGAATACTCAAAGGTGTTAATCAGGGCAAGTGCTTAACTAAGCTGCTGGATACAAGCCTCTGACAGCTTCTCTAAAATCTCTGAAGTATCTGCAGTGTGGCACTCTGCACCTCACCACTCTCCAGTGACAAGGGATAAGGACAATTAAGATTAAGATATTCAATGGAGGTAAATTAAAAAAAAAAAAAAAGTAGAACCAAGAAAAACAACAGCCTACAATGATACCCAGAACTGAACATTTGTCACCCCAAAGTCACAACCCAGCAGGCCAGTCTTCTTGGAGACAATCACCTACAGCATGCTTGTAAATCACCCAGTGTTCATTATTCCTCTATTCAATAGGTATTTATGTTGAATTCCCAAGAAGTGCTAGTTCCTATTCTAAATGCTGGGGATAGGGGATACAAAATAGTGCAAAAACAGAAAGAAGCCCCTGCCCTCAGGGGGATTACATTCCAGGAGCAGAACATTGTAAATAAAAATAAGTGACATGTGATGTCCTGGGTGGTGCTAAGTGCTGTGGGAAGAACCACACTGCATGGAAGACAGAAGAGGGAATGCCTTGTGGGGGTGGGGAGATAGTGTTGGAGTTGTGTTTTGAAATAGAGTGAATGGAAAAGACCTCACAAAGAGAAGTGAGGTGGCAAATTGTTGAACTGTCAAGGTGGGGACTACTCAGAGAAGTGGGAAGAGCCTGTGTGGAAGTCCCCAGGAGGAGCATGACTGAGGCCCTGAAGAAAGCAAGCTCTGCCACGCGGCCCCATCCCGAGGGAGGGATGCAGGTAGGAGAGGCATAAAAGATGAGGTCAGGAAAGTGGCACCTTCCAGATTTTGTAGAACCTTGGAGCCAATCTAAGAAATAGACTTTTATTCCACACAGAAGTCTTGAGCAAGAACTGCACGATCTAAATCAAATTTGAAAGTATCCGTCCAGCTGCTGTGCTAAAAGATACGTAGTTGGGAGGGGTGGAATCAGGGAAACCAGTCAAGATGTCATTGTGATAGTTCAGATGAGAGATGATGGTGGCTTGGTCTTGGCAGAGGTGGGGAGAAATCCTCAGATCCTTTGATATGGGGTGAGGGTAGACCCAACAGATATCAGATGAATATTTTTAAAAATCCCCAATGGTGACAATATTATCAAGGTCTTATACACACATATATGTATACATATATATTTTACTATTAAAAAATACTGAAATACACATAATTAGCATAATGAGTTTATAATTTTTATCAGTATCATATCTAAAGAATGTTTTATCATCTGCAAGAACTTCATTAACCAGAGCTTGAAACAGAAAACTATTCCAAGCTGAAGAGCCACCTGCATACATTTGCATGTGATTTCTAGACCTCTCTCTGCCTCCCTCCATCCATCCTTTCCTCTATCTGGTTGGCATTCATATACATAATTATATATGTACAGCTAGGGCCAGCTACATAATTTGTGGGGCCAAGGGAAAAATGAAAGTATGGGACCTTTTGTTCAAAAAAGCAAGAAAAAGTGTTAGATTTACTAAAATATAAAGCTTTTCCTTTTCCTCTGAAGACTTGCACTCAACTTGTCATGATGTTTCTTTGTTATTTATGATTGTTCTAAGTAAATTAAAATTTTGAATTATTAGGATGAACTTTACTATCCATCTTTATAATGTACAATGCTAGCTTTTAATACAAAGGTGATAGCATGTAATTAGTATGAAGAATCACTGAAATTGCACCATTTGTATTCTGTAACTTGTATGTACACATATATTCAATTATGACTACAACACAGGAAATGCTGCATAAAACTAACTGAACTGCTTCTACTTCACTTCTGGATATATGCACATTCTACCAACACTCCTCTCTCTCAGGCTTACTGATGAGTAAGGATGAATGAAAGAAAAGGAACCATGTGTCATCTGACTTTTCTCTTTCCTTGGGTATCAATGTCTTAGGCATAAGAGGCCAGCTAATACCAGAAGCAATGCAGGTAAGAAGATGTATGACAGGACACCTTGGTCATCCCTCTTTCTTGAATGCCATTTCTGCATTTGAAGCAAGTTTTGTTTGAACTGAAAGGAGGGAGTCTTCTAGGGGCTGTCAGTGTCCCCACTTACTCAATAGTACAGCTAACATACTGAACTCTTGCTCATGGTAGGTCCAACAGATTTCTATACTCACAGAACTTTGAGATAACTCTTTGCAAATGATGTGGCAAGAAATGACAGACATGCATATTTGCACATGTCTTCTATGCTTCACACACATGCTCTGTGTGAGGTCCACTGTCCCACTGGACTTCACTTGCAAAACACACCTTCAAAGGTTATTAAGTATTTCAAGGCAGCAATTGCAGAGCATTAAGTGATGCATGGGGTGCACCAGGATGGTAGCAACAGGAATGGAAGTGTGTAGTTACTTCTAAGAGATATTTAGGTATGATCTGTTTTTGTGGAAGTAGTCCTGGCAATCGAAGAAAGGTATAGCAGGCACCAGGCTCATTTCTGACCCGTCAGTGGACTTCTAATTTGACAGACTTCCAATAGCTCCAGTTTGAAAGCAAAGGTCAAACTCCTTGGACATTTCATTCCACATTCAGACATAGTATTTGTTTCTTTAAAAAAAATGTGTATTAAAAAGTTTTCACCATAGACTCTTATGAACAAATTAATAGCACTATACTTCAATTTTGATAACACTTTCATTAACAGAAAGAAAGCCTTTTTCTACCCAGAGACTTGTTTTCCTCATCTGGCATTTATTGCTGATGTTCTCCAAGTCCTCTCAGAGGCAGTATGAATGCCAAATGTGGAAGGCAACTTGGCCATTAAGCTGTATGTCCTCACGTGATTCTGTAAAGACAACTTTTTTCCAGGGTAATGCTGGAGCAGATGTTATGGTTCTGTGAAAGTTTTATTTGTATTTTATGAGATTAGCACACAAAAAAATCCATATGGCACATTCTCTTTGGTTTTCAGCAATAATTATATATATATATATATATTTGGAGAGGTAAGAAGAAGAGACAATATTATTTATTTTGGCTAATTCAGTTACTCAGCAGACTCATTATTCATGCCCTGGCTCAAAAGTAGCACATTTTGAATGTGGATCAGAATATTCTTTTTCTTGTTGTGTTGAATTACAGTGGTTGAATCATTTTACCAATAGTTAGCCTTTCTGTGACTGAGAAGCCATATCCTGTTATTTTTATGCTCCAAAGATGATGCTGTTTAGATAGAGGAAGTGTCAGGAATGAAGCTTTCTGACAGCGGTGTGAAATTCTCTCCATTTAAAGAATTCTCACTAGAGGTGTCTGTAATCTTCCTCTAGTTTTTCCCTTCCTCCTAAAACCTGCTTGAAGATAAAGCAGAGTGTAACCTGTGCCCTGTCAACTTCCTGCAAAGTGTTAACTCAGAAACCTCCACCAGCCACAGAGCACATCATTTAACAAGTTCCTAGTGATCGGGAATGAGCTCCAGACCACTTTCCACAAGATTGGTTGTCCATTGCCCTAGGCCACTTAGCTGTTCATTAACTCTTTGGAAGGAAGTATCTAACTTGATGATTAAAGAACAGTGAAGTAAGGCATAATGTGACTCTTTGTCAGTAAATTCATCTCACTTCTCCCAAACTAGATGAGATGAGAAGATCTCAAACTAGAAGATGAGAAATGGCTTCTGAGAATTTGAGAGCTTTAAAATAATGGTCAGGACACCCTTGGTATGCAGGGTTTGCTGATGTTGTGGTCATTATTTTACTCTTAAGATGTAAGGTCCAATTCACTAAATCTTTTTTTTTTAGTACAAATAAAAAGAAATCCTTTCATCAGATATACCTGGATATTGGGGCCATCATGGCAAACAAACCAGAGAAATTCCTTGCTCATGGAGCTTGCATCTTAGGAATAAATGATTGAACAAAGGAATGAATGACATGTAACCTTCAAAGGCAGGGGGTTTAAACGAAAGTTCACTTGAGATTCCTTCTAGCTTTTTAAAATCTTTTTATTTTGAAATAATTTTAGTCTTAAGATGAGTTGCAAAGATGATGCCAAGGGTTCTCTTATTCCCCAAGGCTTACATCTTACCTCTCTGCACGGTAGGATGATCAAATCTAAGGGAGTCACATCGGTACAACATTGTTTACTCAACTGTAGATTTTACTTGCACTTCCCAATTTTCCCTATGTCTTGTTGCTGTTCCACTGTCCGAGGCTGGGCATCACATACCAGTAAGTGGTCCCGTCTCCACGGTCTCCTCCCACCTGTGACAGTCTCTCAGCCTTTTCTTGTCTTTCATGTCGTGACACTTTTGAAGAGTTTTGGCTACATATTGGGTAATACATCCCTCAATTGGCTTTGTCTGATGTTTTCTCATGATGAGATTATGGTCACAGATTTTTTGTGAAGACTGCAAAGAGATGTGTTCTCATTATCACATGAGAGGATTCATGGTACCAATGCTTTATTATAAATGGTATTAATCTTGATCACTTGGTTAAGGTGGTGCCTGCCAGTATTTGTTGAAGTTGCCACTTCTCCATTTCAAAATCTATTCTTTGGAATCTAATCATTAAGTCCAACCTACACTCAAGGAAAGGAAGAATTAGTTTCACCTTCTAGAAAGAAATATCAAAAAATTTGTAGATGTATGTTAAAACTACCACAGTAATTAATAATTCTGTTTAGGGAGGTATTTTGAGACTCTGCAGATTTCCTGTTTCTCTTTAATTTAGTGTTCACCCAAGGACCTTGCTTGCAGGGGTTATTACTATGGTCTTCCAATAGTAATTTCCTCCAATTTCCTTCATTCATTCAACCTTTACTAATTAGAATTCTTCCCTGAGAAAGAGCTGTCTTTCTCCCTGGTTTGTTTGTTTCATCATCTATTTGTATCACTGTGGACTCATGAATATGTATCTTATTCTTTGGGTTGTAGTAAAATCCTATTGTTATTTATTTTGTTGTTCAAACTGTTCAAGTTTTGGCCCATTCATTTTTGGTTGAATGCTCTGCTGTTTGTAACTGAGGCTTGACACTCTAATTGTTTTATCTGTATGACACAGTGGCTCTGTAGTCCCTCTGTGAGACACGGCTTTGTCTGTATGTCTATGTAATTTGTGAGCTTTAGAAAGAAAAGTGGAGGGAAAAGATTGTCCTCATTAACTCTGAGAATTATTCACCCATATATTTAAGAAAATCAACTGCATTTTGGTGAGTAGAAGTAATAGTGTAGAATGGTAATGAAAACACACCTTATCTTGGGTTTGTTTATACATTATTAAGAATAATCATACATTTCTTTAAATGAGATACCACATCTTGGTTCCACTCACCAATCCTGGGAAGTTTTGTCTTAGCCTAGTAAAATATCATATAGGAAAACCCAATTAATAATTCCTTATTGAACTTCATCTGTATACTCTGCATTGTCCATTTAGCATGGGGAAAAAAGAGAAATACACATGTTTGTTGGATAAATAAAGACAAAATTCCTGCACTGAAGAATTGTAATGTTTGCCAGTGAGATAAGATTAAAAATTATGAAGCAGTTAATTCAAAGTAAAATATTATATATAGGTAAATTTACATTTCATGTAACAAATAGTAAGGGATGTTCCTAGTTAGAGACATTACTATTTGCTTTTCCTTGTTTTGGTTAAGCTTTAGGGGATCTTATTGTGATTTATGTTAGAAACTGGAATGGTTGTGAGATAATTTAGGATGATCCATTTGTGTATTATAAAAAGGGAGACATAAAAGACCACTAATAAGCCAAAAGATCTTGAGAAAGAAGTACAAAGCTTGAGGTATCACAACCTTAGTTTCAAACTATATTACAAAGCTATAGTGATCAAAACAGTGTGGTAACAGCACAAAAATAGACACAAAATCACTGGAATAGAATAGAGAGCCCAGGAATAAACCCATGCTCATTTGGTCAATTAATCTATGACAAAGGAGGCAAGAATATACAATGGGGGAAGGACAATCTCTTCAATAAATGGTGTTGGGAAAACTGGACAGACAGCCAAATGAATGAAACTGGACCACTTTCTTTTAGCATATGCAAAAATAAGTTCAAATTGGGTTAAAAACTTAAATGTAAGACCTGAAACCACAAAACTCCTTAAAGAAAACATAAGCGGAAAACTCTTTGGATATCAGCCTTGGTAGTTTTTCTTGGGAAGTGTTTCTCCAGGCAAGTGAAACAAAAGCAAAAATAAATAAGTGGGACACATCAAACTAAAAAGCTTTTTGCACAGTGAAGGAAACTATCAACAAAAAGGCAACCTACTGAATGGGGAAAGATATTTGCAAATGATATATCTGATAAGGGGCTAACATCTGAAATATATAAAGAATTGTATGAACCACTCAACACTGAAAAAATAAGTAATCCATTAAAAAATGGGCAGAGGACTTGAATAGACATTGTTCCAAAGAAGACACACAGATTTTTGACAGACACATAAAAAGAAGGTCAACACCACTATTCTTTGGTCAACACCACTATTTCTCATCTGAGAAATGCAAATCAAAACCACAGGGCAACATCACCTCATGTCAGTTAAAATGGCTAGTATCAAAAAGATAAGATATAACACATGTAGGTAAGGATGTGGAGAAAAGGGAACCCTCATGCACTGTTGGTGGGCATGTAAAATGTTGCAGACTATGGGAAACAGTAAGGAGGTTTCACAGAAAATTAAAAATAGTAATATCATAGAACCCAGTACTTCTACCTCTGGAGAAAACAAAATCACTAATTCAGAAAGATATCAGAACCCTATGTTTATTGCAGCTCTATTTACAATAGCCAAGATATGGAAGCAACATAAGTGTCCATCGATACATGGATGAATAAAGAAGATGTAATACACACAGAGACACACATATACAATGGAATATTACTCAGCCATAAAAAAGAATAGAATCTTGCTCTTTGCGATAACATGGATGGATCTCAAGGGTATTATATCTTAAGGGTATTATTCCAAGTGGTATAGTCAGGTATGAAAGAGTCAGGTAGAGAAAGACAAATACCATATGATTTCACTTATATGAACAAAATAAAATAAGACAAAACAAGCAAACAAACAGAAACAGACTCATAACTACAGAAAACAAACTGCTGGTTGCCAGAGGGGATAGAATGGGAAGATAGGTGAACCAGGTAAAGGGGGTTAAAAAAAAGCATACAGTATGTTGAATATCATAATCCTTCTTTCCTGTCACCCAGCACCCTAATTTAAATTGTTGGGAATTAGATTTCTAGGTTTTATATATTCTAACATAATATGCTGCATTTAATTGATCTCTGAATTACTTAGTCTTTTTTAAATTGAAGACTGGTTGATATACAATCTTATATTGGTTTCAAATATACAATGCAGTGGTTTAGCAGTTACTCATATTATTAAATCCTCACCCCCACTAGTGCAGTTACTATCTCTCAACATAGGAAGATGTTACAGAATCATTGGCTATTCTCCATGTTGTACTACTAGCTAGGATATGGAAGCAACTGAAGTGCCCATCAATAGATGAATGGATAAAGAAGAAGTGGTGCATACATACAATGGAAGATTATTCAGCCATAAAAAAGAAAGAAATCCTGCCATTTGCAACAACATAGATGGACCTAGAGGGTATTATGACTGACTTCTTGATTTAAGAATTTTATTGGTAAATATTTTGTCAAGATCAAAGCATTTCAAAGAAGGACTCTTAAGATTCTGCAGAATATTTCCTCACTTGAACTTGGCTTTATCCATCATAGTATGTAGAATGAACTATTATCCATAGGAACCTTCTCCAGTGTCCAGATTCAGGGATAACTCACTTAAAAGTGCAAACACAAAGCGTCATGAATATGTGTGTGATCACAGATGCTAGGCTCTCTCACGCACTCTGCATAGGAAGTCACATTCCTCATAATAGGTTCAGGGACAGTCAAGTTACAAAGACACAGATACCATGTATCTATGGGTCACTGAGGACTACTCAAAATGGCAAACTTAAATTTGATAATACTAAACGTGTAGTTAACTTTCAAGGCAATATTTGTAGAAAGATATTTTTCAACATCAAATATAATTTTGTTGTCAGATCACTAGGCATTTTTGGTCTTCATATTTTGTTATCTTGAGATGCAATAGTCAGGGTTCTGTAATTTTAGGAGCATTTGACCTTCAATGGAGGATTATAAGCCCATTTTTATTCTGAGAGTAGACTCAGACAGACTGGATCTTCAAAACAAAGATTCAGGGAAGCTATTTCTACATCTATGTTTATATTTGATGGAATCAAGCTTCTGGAGGAGAAAGATAATGTATGGGAGTTTCCCTAGTAGGGCCTTTGACAATGTACTTACTCCACATATAACAATATATATCAAAGTGTATAGTATAATAAACTTCATTTTATCAACTCTAATGGCTGCACCAGCCATTAGACACTCTGTATTTTAGAACAGAGTGTCATAAAGATAAGCATCAGAAATACAGAAATTGTAGGTAAGATTAGAAAAAAAAATGAGGAAACTTCTTTCTAGAAGTGGTTGTTGGAGGGGTGAGATTAGAAATCACTTACATAGAATCATATTTTGTCTTTTTCTTAAAGATGAGTAGTTTTCTCTTGGTTTTAACATAGATTTAATCTGCTTCATACTCCCCAGTCAAAATGTAACATTCCCAGTGTTGTTATTAGTGGGTTATTTCCTCATTCCTCATCTCCTCATCTTCCTGACAGTATTTAAATTTTTATTCAAGCAATTCCAACATTCATCTATCTATACAAACCCTTACATTTAGTTATTAGACTACATCATCATCAAAATTATTTTATGACTGGCAATTCTTATCCAGAATATACCATGTGTAAGAAAAGAAATAATGGAGGATTTTTTTTTAACTCCCAGGGTCACTACTTAAATGATAGCTATTTTGGATAAGGGTAATTAGCTGATGTCCCTTATTTCTCAACTTTTTAAATCCTTTTTATTTCATTTCAACATAAGAAATATCTTCTGGTTCGGTGTTCATTAAAAAAAAATCTCCTTGAAATAGAAAAACTAGAACAAATATAAACAGAAAATCCTACCACCACAACAATGAAGGGATTACTCTAATAGCTCTGTTTTCTTTATTGCAAATGCTGGTTTGGGAGGTCTGGCTTCTCCGAAGTCTGCTTATCTAATGAAGTAGCTCTACATAAATTGAGACTTAACATTACCCAGAAATTTGGCTAAGTTTCATAACTGACACACATCTTATTACTTTTAGATGAAATTTCAAGGAAGCAGACATTAGCCTGTTTTTGATCACGTAGCATAGTCACATTTAGATTAGAGAAGCTTAAATTACAAATCTTATTTAAAATGTGAGAGCCACTATGATAAGAACCTCATAAATAAGAGCATGAAACACATTTAAAAATACAGATTATAAGCCTTACAAAATAAATTCAGCAACAACATCCCTTTACAGAGTGAGTTATATATGGGAAGGTTCTCTTGATAATGAGAATTACTACTACATTCAAAAATCAGTATTATTTTTCTTGTGGTAGTAAAATAAATGTTAACCCACAATCTAGCAGTGCAAGTCAAAGAACCCACCTTTTGGCGGTGCACCCAAAAGCCGTGATGTAACATTACTTAGTTGGCATTTTAGAAGCTTTAAAATAGGATCATATTTTAGAAAATTAAATATCTATGACAATAGAAAAATAAGAATAATGTGTGTGCTAAGTTTTTATTTTTAAATCTGATGATATGTACTTTTTTGTCAAATTTAATATCAATATATGATACTTAATTGTAATGCCCTCCCTCCAAAAAAAAATCACCAGTAATAAACAGAAAAATTACCCTTTTCAAGGATAGCTGAAAGTCTGTAAAAAGTTAAATTGTAATAAAGCATTATCAATAGTTTCAGCCTGTAATTCCTTCATGGTAAGTATAATAGACGGTGGCAATTTGTGTTATGAAATATACAATTAAAACATGTGAAATAGTCAATTAAAAATAAAATATAGACTAATAAAAATGCTTATGTTAACCCCACACCCTTAATAATAAACCTGCTGTCTTTACCAAAGTGAACATGCTTGTCCAAAATGTTTCACAGGTTCCCCGACACCTTGTTTGCTACCTGCTTCTGCTACATCCAGGAGCACCACAGTCACACGTGCTACCCAGCTTCCTCTCTGCTCTCCTTCTGGTTTTCTTTTCCTTCCATTATAGCTTGCACACCAACTGCAAACTAATGTTTATCTTGTTCTCATTACATCATTTTCTTACAGGTCTTTAATAGTTCCACTTTTTCTACTGGGTAGTGCCCAAATCATTGTTAACAGAAAAGCTTTACGGAACTAAGAGAACATGACCTTTGAAATAGAATCTGACGTGATTCTTTTTCACCGTTTCCCTCAACTACTGTAGATTGTTCACCACTGTCTCTTAAAGGAGACGTGCTTATTGTTGCGTCTATAATAATTCTCTTAATTATCCCTTTATTAATATTTTCATCCTCTTCTCAATTCATATCACCTCTAACACCAGTTAACTTTCCAATTACTGTTACTTCCAAGTCCCATTCAACTTCCACCTCCTTTTTGATAATTTCACATTGTATTAACCTCTCCTCCCAAGCATTTATCACATTTTACCCATCTTTCGCACTTAATCTCATGAAGCTCTTTGGCATATCTTATGTCTTTTTAGTGGACTTTAGTATAGCTCTTGCACTGTCTTTTAATCATTTATGTTTTCAGAGTCCTTTGGAGCAGACACTGAATTTTTTATCCTTGAGAATACTGTGCATAGAACAATGCATTGATTTTATAATAGACAATTGTAAGATTTGAATCTTGAGTCCACCTTTATTAGCTATGTCAGACCATTATATAGTCTCTTTTGGCCTCAGTTTACCCATCTCTAAGAATGGGTGAAACAAACTAATTCACAGGATTGTAGTGAGCATAGCGGTCCTTGTATAAAGCACTCAGTGCTCAACATATGTTCTTTCCCTTGTAGTATGCACAATGCAGTTGCTCAGTACTTATTTATCAAAGCATTGAAGAATCATTTGCATATGTTCCTTTGACTCTTCCTTTAATTAGTATTTTAAAGGTATATCACAATACTTCAAAGGTATTAATCAGTACTATGCAAAGATGTCATTACATTACTATTGGTAAATAGCCTAATTTATTTAAAGTTCTAATTCTTTTAAAGGATTAAGAAATCAAATAAAGAATACCTTCTTGCTTCCAAGGATTTCGATGAAGTGAAATGCATAGTGTTCATATTTTACCCATCTTTTGCACTTAATCTAATTTTGGGTAAGTTTTTGTCATTATTTTTCAAGTCACTCTGCTTTACTGGTAGTACCTAAGAATGTACAGCAGTGTCCATATGATCAGTCAGCTATTCCTACTCCACTTCCTAAGCAAGGATAAATTGCACAGTCATTAGTTTCTCTCTTCCCCTAGTAAGTTTAAATAATGATTTTCAGACATCACTTTAGAACCAGAAGCCCATGGTAAATCAGCTAAATAGCTTAGTCAATTTTCTGAGCAAGAATCAATTAAGTCAGTTTTAACCACAGCTGACTGGTAACTGAGTGATTCTTCAACTGTCTGTCTGGCCCTCACCCAAAGTGCTGAAATATAGAGATGTACAGAGCAGCCGCACTGGGCTTTTCACCATTTGCTGTTGCAGTGGTGTGACACTTAGCTACGGCTCAGTTACACTGGCTCACGAAGCAGAGGCAAAGAAATTTGGATGTTTCATATACTCTTTAATCTGGCTCTAACGTGCTCTTACCATTGGATTGGAGCAGCCAGACGTCCCATCATTTCTCTTCAGAAAAAACTCTTATGGGGAGGAGGGTTTGTGTTTTCTTTTTTCTTATCTGTCACAGCAACTTAGAGGACCTAATTCCTAATGTCAATCTGATTGTCTTAAACTCTATCATAATGAATAGAAACTGGACAGGAAGAAGGAAAGGTCAAACCTGTTTAGTCAAGCCTTTGCCTAAAGGAACTTTGTTGGACAGGAAGTTTTATTTAAATTGTCAGGCTGTTAACTGGGGATCACTCTAGACTGAGGTCCTTTGTCATTAACATGCTTCTTTAGTTGCTTGGGGTTTCTTGTTCATTCTTAAGGAAAAATAGTATTCTATAATGTGTTCTGAGACATTTGATTACATATATAAACTAATAAATTTCAAAATGATGTCTCTAAGGGAATTCATAAGCCAGGATAGACATAAAAGGGATGGCAGATCTCTCCAGAAACCCAAGCCATACGGGATGGCAGATCTCTCCAGAAACCCAAGCCATACACAGGAAAGCAATGGATTCCTAAATGTTGTATTTCTGAAAATGTATTATTTTAAAAATATAGTATGCATATTTATATATAGACACACATATACTAATACACTTCATTATACAACATGAAGGTCAATTTCTATTTATACCTTTAAGATCTTCAAATATATTTTGTCTATTTCATTAAAGTAATACCTTAGTTATTCAACCCTTTTGTTCCTGGATCTTTAAACCTTTTAGAGAAGCCAGGAATCAAGACTGGATAAGCCAAGGGCTCCAGTGAAGGATAAGGGATTTCTTAAGAGTTGAGTAGAGGGTGTAAGAGGCAGTAAGAGCTTAGCCTATTGTCCAGGAGAAAGGATCAGCCTATGGTCAAAGCCAAACCTCACTAGCACTAAGTCAGAATTTTTAGGAAAAGCATGTAAAAAGCAAAAGAAAGTAGCTGCTCTAGTGGCATGTTGGGCATCTGGTGGATGGCAGATGATCTGATGGTGATTAGTAGAAGTCACATGGGTTAAGTAAAGCTGAGAAAAGTAACATCTGTGAGCAGATCCGTAGGCAAATGCCTTAATTTTTCTGAATCTGTGCCTTCATTAGTAAAACAAAATGTTATCTATTTTATAGAATTACTATGTTATTGAAGAAGATATTTATGTAACAAATGAAACATGTATCTGGATCATATTTACTAAGTTCTTACTGTTAGCTCTGTAACATGAACTTTTCAAAAATCAGTGCCTCTCCTGATAATCCATGACTTTCCACTTATCTATGGTTTATGCTGATTGTATTACTGTTGGTGTGTTGGATTGTGTGTTACTTGTGTGGATGGCCATAAAAGACCATTTTAAGAATGAGATGTTTTCAGTGAAGAACTATAGTGAAGTTTAATATAACACAAGAGCCAACTAATGAGACCAGATCCTGGTTCAATTTGAAAAGACAGTTATACATAGCTCCATGAGATACCACTGTGCACCAAAAGAGCATCAGTCCTGCCTGTGTGACTCACGTTTAGCTAATCTGTTGGGAAGTTCCATGGGGAGGATTTCTGCAGATAGAGGAGCCTCTGCTTCCCCTCTGGTATTATGTCTTTTAAAGCAGGAGTCTGCCTAGTGATTCTGGATCCCTGGTAGAGAGGAAGGAAAGAAGGAAGGTAGGAAGGAAAGAAGGTGGAAAGGAAGGAAGGAGAGAAGGAAGGAGGGAAGGAAATATTAACAAAGCCAAAGAAACAAAAAAGTTCAATTCTTCATCTAACACCACTTTGTTAATTTAATCTTCAATGATTAGCTGGCTTAAAAATTGAAGTCCCTTGGAAGACATAATACCCATTCTCCTTAAAGTTTTCCAAAAAAATAGAAGAGGAAGGGATACTCCCAAACTCATTCTATGAAGCTAACATCACCCTAATACCAAAACCAGGCAGACACCACCAAAAAAGAAAACTACAGACCAATATACCTGATGAACGTAGATGCAAAAATACTCAATAAAATATTAGCAAACCGAATTCAAAAATACATCAAAAGGATTGTACACCATGACCAAGTGGGATTCATCCCAGGGATGCAAGGATGGTACAACATTCGAAAGTCCATCAACATCATCCACCACATCAACAAAAAGAAAGACAAAAATCACATGATCATCTCCATAGATGGTGAAAAAGCATTTGACAAAGTTCAACATCCATTCATGATAAAAACTCTCAGCAAAATGGGAATAGAGGGCAAGTACCTCAACATAATAAAGGCCATCTATGATAAACCCACAGCCAACATTATATTGAACAGCGAGAAGCTGAAAGCTTTTCCTCTGAGATCAGGAACTAGACAGGGATGCCCACTCTCCCCACTGTTATTTAACATAGTACTGGAGGTCCTAGCCATGGCAATTAGACAAAACAAAGAAATACAAGGAATCCAGATTGGTAAAGAAGAAGTTAAACTGTCACTATTTGCAGATGACATGATATTGTACATAAAAAACCCTAAAGACTCCACTCCAAAACTACTAGAACTGATATCAGAATACAGCAAAGTTACAGGATACAAAATCAACACACAGAAATCTGTGGCTTTCCTATACACTAACAATGAACCAACAGAAAGAGAAATCAGGAAAACAACTCCATTCACAACTGCAGCAAAACAAATAAAACACATAGGAATGAACCCAACCAAAGAAGTTAAAGACTTATACTCTGAAAACTACAAGTCACTCTTAAGAGAAATTAAAGGGGACACTAACAAATGGAAACTCATCCCATGCTCATGGCTAGGAAGAATTAATATCGTCAAAGTGTCCATCCTGCCCAAAGCAATATACAGATTTGATGCAATCCCTATGAAACTACCAGCAACATTCTTCAATGAACTGGAACAAATAATTCAAAAATTCATATGGAAACACCAAAGACCCTGAATAGCCAAAGCAATCCTGAGAAAGAATAATAAAGTAGGGGGGATCTCACTCCCCAACTTCAAGCTCTACTATAAAGCCATAGTAATCAAGACAATTAGGTACAGGGACAAGAACAGAGCCACAGACCAATGGAACAGACTAGAGAATCCAGACATTAACCCAGACATACATGGTCAATTAATATTTGATAAAGGAGCCATGGACATACAATGGCAAAATGACAGTCTCTTCAACAGATGGTGCTGGCAAAACTGGACAGCTACATGTAGGAGAATGAAACTGGACCATTGTCTAACCCCATATACAAAAGTAAACTCAAAATGGATCAAAGACCTGAATGTAAGTCATGAAACCATTAAACTCTTGGAAAAAAACATAGGCAAAATCCTCTTAGACATAAACATGAGTGACCTCTTCCTGAACATATCTCCCCAGGCAAGGAAAACAACAGCAAAAATGAGCAAGTGGGACTACATTAAGCTGAAAAGCTTCTGTACAGCAAAAGACACCATCAATAGAACAAAAAGGAACCCTACAGTATGGGAGAATATATTTGAAAATGACAGATCCGATAAAGGCTTGATGTCCAGAATATATAAAGAGCTCACACGCCTCAACAAACAAAAAACAAATAACCCAATTAAAAAATGGGCAGAGGAACTGAACAGACAGTTCTCCAAAAAAGAAATACAGATGGCCAACAGACACATGAAAAGATGCTCCACATCGCTAATTATCAGAGAAATGCAAATTAAAACTACAATGAGGTATCACCTCATACCAGTAAGGATGGCTGCCATCCAAAAGACAAACAACAACAAATATTGGCGAGGCTGTGGAGAAAGGGGAACCCTCCTACACTGCTGGTGGGAATGTAAATTAGTTCAACCATTGTGGAAAGCAGTATGGAGGTTCATCAAAATGCTCAAAACAGACCTACCATTTGACCCAGGAATTCCACTCCTAGGAATTTACCCTAAGAACGCAGCAATCAAGTTTGAGAATGACAGATGCACCCCTATGTTTATCGTAGCACTATTTACAATAGCCAAGAATTGGAAGCAACCTAAATGTCCATCGATAGATGAATGGATAAAGAAGATGTGGTACATATACACAATGGAAAACTACTCAGCCATAAGAAGAGGGCAAATCCTACCACTTGCAGCAACATGGATGGAGCTGGAGGGTATTATGCTCAGTGAAGTAAGCCAGGTGGAGAAAGACAAGTACCAAATGATTTCACTCATCTGTGGAGTATAAGAACAAAAGAAAAACTGAAGGAACAAAACAGCAGCAGAATCACAGAACCCAAGAATGGACTAACAGGTACCAAAGGGAAAGGGACTGGGGAGGATGGGTGGGTAGGAGGGATAAGGGGGAGGGAAGAAGAAGGGGGGTATTATTAGCATGCAAGGGGGGGTGGGAGAAAGGGGAGGGCTGTGCAACACAGAGAAGACAAGTAGTGATTCTACAACATTTTGCTATGCTGATGGACAGTGACTGTAAAGAGGTTTATAGGGGGGACCTGGTATAGGGGAGAGCCTAGTAAACATAATATTCGTCATGTAAGTGTAGATTAATGATAACAAAAAAAAAAAAAAGAAAAGGGGGATTACTCCCTGATAGGATAAAACTAACTGTAAATCAACTGTTAATGCATGCTTTAAATATCCTTAATTTCAACCACTTAAAGGGTGTCAGATGGTCGGCTATGGAGGTACATTTTTCTGATAATATTCCTTTCTCTTAAAAAAAGAAAAAAAAGAAAAAAAAAGCAGTTCCTGTATGGTGACCTCCAATGAGTTCTACACAATGGCATAAAGGGCATATAAAAGTGTAGGCAAAGGGTCTGTTTGTGTTTATACAGAGGATCAAAGCCTAATTTGGCTACCCAGAAAATGAACTAAGATATGATATGAAGAAGAACTTCCAACATCAGCACTCTCTGGAAGATTCATACCAGATGATGATCATCAAAAAACCTCAACAGAGATCCAGGCACTGCTACAGCTGTAGCTGCATTCATCCCACTGGTTCCTGGACATGCCATGGGAATGAAGAAGGAGATATCTAAGCTGGCCTGTGCATACAGTAAAACAACAAATTTGACTGGATCTATACTGTGTGAACTCAACCAACAATTAGGAGAAGTGCAAATTGTAGCGCTCCAAAATCTTACAACTACAGACTATCTTCTGTTAAAAGAACATATGGGATGTGAACAGTCCCCAGGAATGGGTTGTTTTAATTTGTCTGATTTCTCTCAGACTGTTCAAGTTCAGTTGGACAATATTCACCATATTATAGATAAATTTTCACAAATGCCTAAGGTGCCTAACTGGTTTTCTTGGTTTCACTGGAGATAGCTGTTAACTATAGGTCTGCTTTGGTTATGTAACTACTCTTATTATGTTAATGTGTGTGCACAATTTAATTAGTATTTTAAAACCTATACATACTTAAGGTACTCTACAAGAAGATATATCAAAGAAATAATCAATCTTCCCATGTTTTCTTCCGCCTGCTACTTCTATAGCTTTTCTTCTTCCTTCCTAATTACAACCCTTAAATAGAATTCGTGCCTCATATTGAATTTACCGAGCATCATAATTCCTCCAAGTGGTAAAGATACCTCAAGACAAATGCTGGGCATAGAAGCCACAGTGCATAAATCAGCAAAGAAGTAAAAAGCTAACCTTTTCAAACAATAAGGCTTCTCACTCACTTACCAACTTTACATTTCCCTGTATGGCCCCGGAAGATGACTGGTTAGCCAGAGATGGGTAAGATTCCTCAAGGGAGGAACAACCTAAGACAGGCACAGTCGCAGGGGAGCCATCAGGTGAGAAATTGGGGATCAACAGAGGTGAGGCTTAGAACCTCACCCCCCCTGATCTGAGAGAAATCTTCTGCATCTGTGGATGTTTTAATGCCCTTGTCTAGCTTGGATTAACACACAGTCTACAGGCACACACCTGATCATCTACATTTGCTCTCTTACAACACTAAACTATGTTCTCTACCTTTATCTTGCATCTACGTACCACTTCAGTATTTTATTAAAAATAATAATAATAAAGAGAGAAATGTGGTATCCACATATAAATCAAGTATAAAAATCAAACGAATATTCATATTTGAACTGATTGCTTATAGTTCATATGCATGATCAAAACCAAAAGTTTCTATGATGACTGCCCTTGTACTGTTCACCATGTGACTTATTCACTATGTAAGAACTTGTTCTCCATGTAAGAACTTGTTCATTATGCTTCAGAAGATTGGAGACTGATGAAAATTAGGCTTGGGGTGGATTAATGATTGTGCATTGAGCATTGACTCCCCTATACAGAATTTTATTGTTGTTAACAACCATTTGATCAATAAATATAAGAGATGCCCTCTCAAAAAAAAAAAAAAAGTATAGACTTCCAATTGTAAAATAAATAAGTAACCAGGATGTAATGTATAGCATAAGGAATATAGTCAAAATATTGTAACAATTTTGTATGGTGATAGCTGGTAGCTAGAATTATCATGTATATAAATGCTGAATCACTGTGTTGTACACCTGAAACTAAAGTAATACTGTGTGTCAACTACACTTCAATAAAAAATAATTATCTACAAAAAAAAAAAAAATTGAAGTCCCTTGCAAGTGTTTAGGATGTACTAAAGCAATCAAGAATAAGTAATACAAAATAATAAAATTTGGACAAATCTCTTACTTTATTTGGCTAATGGATTATTGTTACCAAAGGTTAAACAAAACAACAAAAAAACGGTTGCCTACAAGAGGATAAAACAATGGTTCAATTTCTGAAATCCTGTAAATATTTTAAATATTTCTGAAAAAGAAGTTGGATGTAAATGTAAACAAACTGGACTTAAAAATTTTTGAAAAGCCTGTGTGAAAAATGGCAAAAAGAGTTAGGAGACCCAAGAAGATGAGGAAACACTCAGGAAAGCATCAGATTTTAGGAGATTTAGTCACTGGGTACATTTCTCATCAAACTGGTTCTAGGCAAAGGGGCTTTAGGAAATCTGGATTGAAATAAAAAAATCCAGATCTGCTTGATCCAATGAGATTGTCATGTCACACCACAGGAGACAGGTTTTCCAGGTTTGTCAGACTTGCCCCAGACCTGCATCACTGGGTGTCTGGATTGTGAATGTGGCATGTGAACTCCATGATCCTTCAAGAATATGTGTTACCATATCTTGGACCAACTTCTTGTAAAAGTAGTTGATATTTGGGTGTTCTTAAAAGAAAGTGTTCCCTAGTATTTCTAGAAGTCCCTTTTGAAGTTCATTAATGAAACATAAGAGATGGGGAAATAGAACTTATGACATCTGGAGGTTTGTTGAAACCACAGAAATTTGGTGATCTTAGTCTAAGCAACTTGATGTTAATGAAAGACTGAAACAAGTTATGCCCAGGAACTCCACTGCCTGGATGGAAACTTTCCTGGGGTTAGCTTAAAATGGTGATGATTGAGCTCTAGGTAGATTGAAGATTTGTACAAAAAGTCTGAATAGTATATTAGATTATTATCCAAATATAATACACCTAATACTAATCTTTCCCAAGGTTAGGAATTCATGGAGTAAGCCATTCATCAACTAATGGGACACAATTTAACACATGATTTACAGGCATCATGAAGTTTGAATTAGCTTGGAAGTCTGTTTGATGCATCATATGTCTGGGCAACATCTAGAACAAGGGATAGAGTGGAGCTGCAATCCTGATTGGCTAGAAATAAGTGCTTCAGAAGAATTCTGTCAGAAAGCACAGTAAGTGCAGGCAGTCCTCCCTTCGCATGGCATTGTGTTACATGACACTTGTGCATACCAAAATAGCTTCATTGCCTTATACGGTTCTGCTGTACAAAGCCAGGAAACAGTTCAGACATACATAAATTTCCATTAGGACAATGCATAATGCCATGCAAAGGGAGGACAACTTATAGATATTCCAGGACATGGTGAGTCACAGGGAAGTGACAATATAATTAATCATTCAAACTGAAATGGGTTTGAGAGTGAAAGAAGGCTGTATGAATTATCATACAGGGACAACAGGCATAACTCAGGAGTGTCCCAGGCAAAAATATGGTCACTGTGGTCTTACATTTATAAGCCAGGTAAGACCAAGGACAAATGGGAAAAAAAGAGGCGATAGACATCACCAGTGGTGCCAAGAACTTTGTCCAGACAGAGAGCATGGTCTTGAGATGATTATTTAGTCAGATTGTTAGCCTATCAAATTGCCATTTCCTTGACATCTGTCATACTGTGGCTCCAAAGGTAAGTCTTGACCTACCCTGTGTTATATTGGCAGCTCAACAGTCTCAGGATTGGCAAGGGTTTTAGGGTTCGTGGAGGTCAATACTGAGCTTGGCCATTTTCCCCAATACTGGTAGGATGTGGCATTTACCAGTGACGGGTCTGATTAAAAAAGCATTTGCCTTTTTAGTACCACATGGTTCCAATAATTCAGCATGTTTGGAATATAGTAGACACTTAATAGATATACAGAAAATGAAATACAAGATGCTGTCAGTAGTCATCTAGAGTCTGCCAGAACTCCACGGAATATCATCTGTGACAGAAAACATACAATTTCACAAGGAGTCCATTTTATTGTTAGTAAACTCTAGTTGTTAAATGTTCTTTCTTGGATTATTTTGATCTAAAGTCTGTCTTTCTGTGCTTCCTACTCTTTTCTGTCTTTTGAATTAATGAAGAGCTAGCTAGTTTATTTCCTTTCTTTGTACCTTTCCATCTTATGTTACCTGTTGGACACTTGCTTTATTTCAGGAAAAAAAATCCCCATTGCTTCAGCCATTCATTATACGATTTGTTCCTAGCTACTTAGAAGAAAAGTATATTAGAACTATCTTGGGAAGACTCATACAATTCTCTTTCTTTGTGTCAGAATCAACAGATAAGTCACACTATTTGTTTTCTATGTGATATAGAGCATTAACGTCTTGATTCATGAGCTGCACTTATTACTGATGATAAATTTTAGTGCCCTGTTCTTTTAGCTATTATCTTTGCTTTTTCTCATTTATCACTTTTTAATCTACTTTGTGAACAGTCAGATCTGTCATTAGAATTTCAAGAAACTATTAAACAAAACTGTTTTCTAAGAAAATATACTGTTTCTGTCACTGTAGAGCCATTTTGTTTTTAAAAGCTTCACACTGTGCCTGCACCACCCTCCTGGCCGTCATTCACCATTGCTTCAACATTGTTAAGCTAAACTTCAGTGGTTGTACTGATTCTTTAAATCGGTCATTATTTCCACAAATTTTTTTTTAAGAATACACCTTGAGTAGTTGGCATATATGTTTCCAATTTCCAGCAAGGAAATATAGTCAAGTCTGGATAACTTAAAATAATGCTTTTGTGTATAAACCACAGACTACTCACATGATGATTAGGGAGCTAACAAATAACTTAAAGGGTTTGCTAGGCAATAGTAGAGGGGATAGTAAATTTATAAAGAGTTGAAAAGCATTTTTGTCACCTTCATCCTATGTGGTTCTAACAACAATGTGGAGTTGTTAAAGATGACTCTTAGAGCTGTTTGCACTATGCAGACGCTTTTAGAATATATTCCTAATTTTTGAAATGAAAAGTGATATGACAAAATGAAGGAAGAAAACCAGTCCAGGAGGTTGGGTAGACTGAGGCAGGCTCTGCTCAACACACATGTACGGAGGCCACTTCTGCCCACTGGCCGTTCTTTGAAATTAGCTACTCTTGGTGACTTCTGTTTTTCATAGTTTATTATCTTCCTCCAATTTTGAACCAACAAATTTTCTGTAAGCATTATTTAGGCGTTCATAGCAATATTCTTAGCAGGTATTTCATAATCTGTGTGTAAAGGAGCAATTGCTTATAGATTTAGGTTATCTGAGGATTGACTGTAAGTTGGGGGCTTGAAAAGAATCAAATCATAAGAAAATTTATTATTCCACAGGCTGGATTTCTTGCATGTTTCTCCCCAAACACTTTAATTGTAAATCTACCAACTTTTAAATTACTGTGGTTTTAAAGATACACATATTTAGCCCTAAGACAATAAAGTACTTGAATTTGCCCATAGGTCAGCAGTTGTGCCCTAATTGCTGACATTAGGTGAATACCAACCAGCTAAATCACAGAGGCTCCAGAACGTTTTAAGGAGCTGTGCCTGCACAGTATATGGCTTCATGTGCAAAATAGAAGATTGCTTATACAAACAGAAGTGTGCACGTGCACATTCCTTTTGAGAGTTGCTTATTTTGTACAGATAATTACCAGGCTGCATTCCCATGAAATATATTCTGCTGCCTTAACTCGAGGGCTTAATTGTGAAAATTGATCCTTTGAAGAGATGAAACTCTTTGAAGGTTTCTTTCCTGACTGCAAAATTTTATGGGTTTTTCTATAAATTGACTTGTGCAGGATGATTGGGTTGATGGATTCTATAGATTGGGGTACAATGGTGTCACATTACTCATTTTCTACCAGAATACTATTTCTGGCACAAGGACCCATGGGCCATGAGTTGATGGTGACATTAACTCTTCAGAAACTCAAGTTTCTGCTTTTGGACATTTTTCCCATTTGGACAATCTCTCATTGTCAACAATGAGAGCAGTGAAGGGATTGGAAAACGTGTCTATCAGGATAAGCTATATTATGAAGTAGCCCTGTTATCTGGAGATCAAGGCAGTATTTAACATTTACAAATGATTATCTTTGTTACCTGTATGAAATGCTTTGAGCACTGGGAAGAAATGGCTCTATAAAGTCCAAAGTGTATACATACCTCATGTCACTTTTGAGGGTGAAAATGGCTAACAAAATTAATGTTGGGTCCCTAGATCTTTCCACAGTGCGAGATTAAAGTTTATTTCACATGTAGGTTCAGAGACCATTCACACTGATAGGCATAGTTTACAAAGTTACCTCTTAGGATCTTAGTTCAGAATCTTTATTTGGAGGGCTTCTATATGCATTTTTATTTATTTCCTTCTCAGCTCTGCTGGTGTTATCCTATAGGATTTAAACAAAATCTTTGAGGTGCGAGAACTAACCTGGCTGGGAAAACTAAAAAAGAAAAGAAAAGAGAATGTGACTGTGTAACCAGCAAGAATGCTTGCTGGGGTTTGCACTCCACATCGGGGCCGTGGCTATAAGCTACTCTGTGACTTCACCTCAAATATTTCTATGAAGTAAGTCTTTCTCATTGCAACATTCTAAGCCATTCTGTCTATTGTGGGATGGCCAGCAAGTCCACAGCTGTGCTATGTTGTGAAGTTGGGTCATACTGTGGTTTTAAAACACTGTCTGTAATATGTTTTGCATGTGAATTGAAGCAACTTTCTGGAGGGAATTCACCAGTATCCATTCAAATACTCCATGAGTCAGCAATTTGACTTCCTGGAATATATCAGAAGGAAAAAAATCAATAACACGTATTAATATTTATGAACATAATTGTTTTTCCAAGTGTCGTGTGTAATTAAAAATTTGAACATTATTATGCTCCACAATGAAAGATTGCCGATATAAATTCCATAAGATAGAACAGTAGGGAGTCATTAAAAAAAATCACATGATAAAGGCGTATGGATATCAGGAAACATTTATAATTGTTTAAAAATGGAAAAGTAGTTTTGTCAAGTATGTTCACTTTGAAACTACTTTTTGTAAAATAGAGGTAAATATATAATAATGAGTATTAGCGTTTTATATAATCTGTGTGAGTGTGTATATGTGTGTGTGTATGTAATGTTAGACACCAATATACACTCTGGATGTTTTTTATTTTCTTTTTTGTGCATTTTGATATTTTCCAAAAAGCTAATAATGAGCAGCATATATTAATAGATATTATAATCAGGTAAACAATAGTTGTTCTATCACCCGTTCTACCCCCTGAATTTTTAAGAGCGGCAATGTTTACAGAGAAGTCTCAGGAATAGAAGAGCAAGGACTAGGGCTTCAATTTTAAAAATATTTTATTACTGCAGAAGTGGTCTACTTAACACACCCTTTCATTGTTTTCTCCCTTCCTGTGTGCAGTAAAAATGCCCGCCAGTTGGTTCTGAAATAATTGTCCATTCCTTTCCAAACATTGCTGAACTGCGATACTACAACCTCCAGCACCTCTTCCCTGCTGCAGAGCTTGAAATTAACACCACCTCTGCACTCATAACAAACTTAACACCTCAGTGAAGGGGGATGTTTTTATGAGGCTGTTTCTGTCACTCTACAAGTTGAGGAAAGATTGAAGAAATACTAAATGTATAGAAAAGAGATTGATACGATGTGGGAACTGAGACGAAGCAAGTTCCACTTCCGGGTTTCTAGGTTGGGCGACTGTGAATTGGGGTAGTCTCCAAAATAAGGGGGGAGGAAGAGGAGCAGGGATGGATAAAGAACATGAATTTTATTCTGAACCTTTGTAGTATGAACAAACTAGCAGTTCCACTTGCAGACAAATTTTGAAGTATTATAACTGTTGCAGATGGACACTGCAACAGTTTAACTGAGAAGTCTTTCCGGTAAAAGCACTGCAAAAAGACTTACGGAATTCTGGATTATGGCTTCTTGCCACTTCTAATGCAGACAACTCTGCATTTAACACTGCAACTCTTACTGAGCTGCAACACCACATCCCATCACTGATGCATCTACTGGTTAGCATGCAGGCTGTAGGAATACAGAGATGAATAAGGCACTGCTTTCCACTTAGGACAGCTCTCAGTGTAGAAGGTGTGAAACAAATATTAAGACACAGTGAGGTTAGTGTAATAATTAACATATGTACTTTATACTGCCAGCTCAGAAGAAAGAATAAATACTCTCTGGGTCGTGAAGCTCTATTTAAGCTTCAAAACCAGGGTGATGCTTGATTTGGATCTTGAAGATTGAGTAGACATAGAAATTATGAGTTCTAACAAATTATGAGTACTTAGAAATCATGAGTGGTGACATGTGGCAATGTAGTCCCACCATTTAGGGTTTTCTTAGGCCACCGCAAAGGTCAAATTTAGTTCAGTCAAATGAACCACTGGAAAATGTCATTTTGAATTCCACATAT
The DNA here is from genome assembly GCF_040802235.1 of Manis javanica. Classification (NCBI taxonomy): domain Eukaryota; kingdom Metazoa; phylum Chordata; class Mammalia; order Pholidota; family Manidae; genus Manis; species Manis javanica. Next base: position 190,655,809 of record NC_133157.1, read on the forward strand.
ATAGCCCTTTCCCACATACCATCTAAGAAACACCAAAAATTTCACAGCTGTAGAAATGATACAACTCTTCAATATCAAAGCACAAGACCCACCCACACAGGTAGCAGATTCTGTCTGTGAAGCATAAACCTCAGAACAAGAACTGATAAATGTTGGAGAAATGAACTTTCAATAATTTCACCAATCCCTCCTAAGTCTCTGTTTAGATTAGCATTTTTCAACCTTATTTTCATTATTACTAGCCTGCAAAGGAGGCCTTAAGGACTTCTTTTTTTTTACCTAATTGTCTCTCCTTCCCCCCTTGAAACTTAAGTACTGCAGATATACTTTTTCTATTTATACACAACCACAAACCATTGTAACACCTAAGATTTTTTCACCCAGTAAGAACCAATTTTTGTTCTGCTGGGGTTCACTTTGCTCCCAACTGCTTATGTGTGATCTGGATGAAAATGTTAGTGCAAAAGTTTTGTCTCCTAGATTGCCTGGAGGCCAAAATTGGTTTAAGAGGGCTTTATATTTTGCTTTTCATTTACATGTAATTGAAGTAGCATGTAATTCAAAGTAGTTTTGCTCAGATTCCTTATGAAGCCATTCTCAATATCTGAAGTGTACCTCTCCAGTGAGTGTCTTGACTGCCTCTTCTTTCTCAGATTTCCTAACAATATCTCACTGTTGTTTTCACAATATCATGGGTAATAATTTAAAAAATAGGCAGAGAACAAAAATTCTTTGAATGGACAAAACTCCTTTTTTTGACCATAAATTTAGTCTGGCTAACCTCAGCTATACCAAATCACAGCAACAAGCAGTTAGAGCATTTCAAAAGACACACACTCTCTCACAAACTAAAATGAGGCATAATTTTATTTGGCAAATACAAGCTGTGGCCAAAATTTTTATGTAAAGTGTAATGCTTCAGAAAATAGCACACCCACAACTAAGCCTCGTGGAGGCTCCTTTTGAAAGAAAGGAGAGGTTGGCTGGAGGGGGTGGGCGGAGAAAACTCCACAGGAAAATAAAGGGACAACTTCCAGTTCTGGGAAAGTTAAAGTGGAAAACATCTGAGAAGGAGATAGGTTGAGGCCTTCAAGTGAGTGGAAAAATGTCCTCTCTGCCCTGGATGTATTCGGGATCTGAAGACAAAGGTCTTTAGATCACTTCCTAGGATATCCAGCATGCACATGAGGGGCTTCAACCTAGAGCAGATGGAGCCGTGTACTCCTGAAGAAAATGAATATCCTGGGGACAAAAGCATGAACTCCAGAAAAACATGGAGGAAACCAGAGAAAGCGTCCCCAGATTCCACATGTACTCTGACTCACACACACCAGAATTCTGTAGCATTAGGCAAAGGATTTTGCTAGTTCCATAGAACAACTACTCATGTAAAACATTATTACAACTGTGCATTTAGAAAACTATGAATAAAATATATTAGATATTTTCTCCAAGAGCAATAGAAATAGGGGTGAAGGGATGGATCTGTGCCATCTTGTCATCCATGTGGGTGTTTACATGAAAAAAAGTTCAGGTAGGAATGGCCCAAGATGGGACCTGAAGCAAGTGTGTCTCAGTGCTCTTGACCCCCTTGGATTTCCCCTTCACCTCCAGTCCTCACCTGGCTCTTCCCTTCAGCCCTCAAGCACCTGCCCTCTTCTCTATTTCAGATATACTAAGCTTGCTGATTTTTAAACTTTCTGTTGGTCTGGGGCTTAAAGTTCACAAACTGCTATCCCAAAAGGATGATAGATGTGCACAAAGTCCTCCAATGGAGAAGTAATGTTGGGGAATCTAGCACGAATAAACTTCAACAGGTTGACCAGCATGCTAACAAGCGCTTGATTCTTCCAAAGGGACATTAACTATACACAGTTTCTTAACATATATTGGAAGACGGTTTGAGAAATGCTTTTTTGCCATTACACTATTAGAAACTGATATTTGTCGATGTGAATTTTCTTTTGAGGCTGGGGACAGAAATACAGGAGTCCCTCCTTCTACACAGGGTATATGTTCCAAGGCTCCCTGTAGATGCTTAAAACCGCAGATAGTACCGAACCCTACATAAACTGTTTTTTCCTATGCATACATCCCTATAACAAAGGTTAATGTATAAATTAGGCACAGTAAGAGATGAACAACAATAATTAATATAAAATAGAGTGATAACAACAATATACTGTGGTAAGTTATTTGCATGTGGTCGGTCTCTCTCTTTCTCAAAATATTGTGTTGTACTCTACTTACCCTTCTTCTCTTGATGCTGTGAGATGATAAAATGCCTGTGTGATGAGGTGAAGTGAGGTGAGTGACACAGGCGTTGTGATCAGAAGGAGGGTCATTGCTTTGCACTGCAGTTGATGGTGGGTAACTAAAACCACAGAGAGTGACACCATGGTTAAGGGGGTCTTGGTGAGCAGAAATGACTCTTTGTAGCAACTTGGGATCTGAATTAATATTCAATTCGTTGAATAAATATTCAATTTATGATTAAAAACAGCTTCCTTTTAGCCTTTCAACCAATACTTCTTAACCTTCCCTCAGTATATCTACTAATAATAATATGAAAATAAAATCACTGTTACCTGCATCAAATGGAAATCAAGTAGCTCAACTTAAAAAGACTAAACCACCTTTAACTATGAATGGTATTTAAAATTTAGTTATATTCCTGTAAATATTTCATCTGCATTTATAAATGTAATACTTTGATTTTCTTAAGTGATTCAAATATATGACAGGGTACACGTCCTATCTGAACATGCAAAACCTTCCTAATCCTGACAGCTGACATTAACACAGTGCTTACTTTATGCCAGAATTGTTCTAACTTTTTAACTTATATTAATTTAACCCTCACATCAATCCTAGGAGGTAGCTAAGTATTTTGATTACTATTGTACAACTGAGGAAACTAAGGTATTAAAATGTTGAGTAACTTGGCAAAGTCACACAGATAAGGGTCAGAGCTCTTATTAATTTAATGCATAAAAAGTGTCTTAAACATGCAAATACCTTAAATAGCGTACAGTTTATTTGGAATTTAATATGATTTTTGTCTACTACTTTGATGTCTATGTCTCCCCAGAGTTTAAAAGACCCAGATAAAAGGAGAGTTGCATCTCAGACTGAGGTTATTAATTCAAAACCTCAGGACCACAATATAGTTACTTCTCAGTCAGAAACCAGAACCTAGAACATGGGACCTGGAAGCAAAAAGCTTCCAGATGATCTGCCTAGAACCACAGTTGAAATGTTGGGTTATTTTAGTACTGACCATGGAGCATTGTGTCCAACTGAAATTGCAACCCATTTCTGAAACTGTAACCTACTTCTTCTGGTGTGTGTGTATGTATGTGTGTGTGTGTGTGTGTGTGTGTGTGTGTGTGTGTGTGTGCACATGCATGTCTAAGGAATGTTGGATTGGATTCATGTGCTTATTTTACTGTCTCATTGACTTCTGTACTCTTTTTGTTTTCTTCTTAAGAAGCAAAAACTCTATATCTTCCTAATGATAAATTATTATCAGCAGTTTGAAAACAAGGAAGTTGAGGGTCTGCGAATTAAGTAACTTGCCCTGAGTCCAGTAGTGGATAAACAGTAGAGCTGAGATACAAGCCCAGGTCTTCCATCCCCATCAAAGCCTAGTGTACTGCTCAATAATTGCTTCCAGTGACTGCTGTAGGGGAATTTGCCTCCTGCCCTGTGACAGCTCTGTATCTCATGTTGAATTATATTCTCTCAGCTTCTTTCCCCTGTCTGTGCCTTTGAGAATTATCAGTTATTACTAGGTTATTCATTCTTTCATCAGTCAATTACAAAGTATTTACTGGGTCCCTGTCATATCCTGGGCACTGCTCTGGGCACTGGGGAAGTTGTGGTAACAAAATTTATGCTGAGAAAAGGGTTAGACTTTTGTTTAAAGAGACCCCTGTATTTGTCCGGTTTCCCTCTTGCAAGTAACAGAAATCTAACTTAAATGAAATGAAATTTAAAGTAAATGGATTGATTAATGTAACTGTGAACCTTCTGGGTAGGGAGCCAAGCCTTCATGTGTGGCTGTATCAGAGGCCTACGCTATGTCGCTATGTCGTTGTCTCTCTCTCTCTTGCCTTAACAATCCGCTTCCATATATTCTTTGTCTCCATGCTAATTTGCTACAATATGAGTTTGGCATGAGTTTTTCTTGCTGCTGACTATTTTTTTCATGTGGCAAATGAAAATGACTGCAAATTTCTTCATTTTCCTGTTCCTCCCCCTTTGTGATTTAAGAGGAAACGAGATCTTATCCAAGAGCTCTTGGAGAAGAAATCCGGGAAAGAATATTAGTTGACCCAGTTGGAGTCACATGCCCATCTCTGAATAGATCATGGTGACCAGGAGCAGGGAGAGGCTTGTGCCACTTGTCCTGCAGTGGAAACAGTCCCACCTGTCGCTTGAAATTATGAAGAGTGGTTATTTAAAGGGAGGGTGGTAGGCAGAAAAACTTCTTGGGTCACATGAGCATTTTCTCTCTCTTCCTTTCTCCATTCTTCGCATCTTTCCTTCCCTTAAGAGTTGTTGTGTGTCTCCTGTGTGCTAGTTATTGCAAATAAAGTGAGGAAGAAAATGTATGTAACCTTGCTTCTGAAGCTTAGTATACCTGCAAGGAAGATAGACTAGTTAATTATTTAGCTTATTAATGAAGTTCAATTGTGGTAAATGTTGAAAAGCAGAAGTACAGGATGTCAATGCAGTGTATAGTGAGAACGTAGCCTGGCCTGAAGGGTTAGGGAAGGCTTTCCTGAGAAAAATGAGAGGTCTAAATGAAAAATAGTAAATAACGGAAAAAAGAAGGGAATGAGGAGGTACTAGAGAGAGGGGAGAGCGGCTGCAAAGACTCCCGCAGGCGGGCGGGGAGGTGATCAGGCTGAGAGGCCTGTACGGCTGGGCCATGCTGAGCAGGGGAAGGGGGAGCAGGGCTGGAGCTGTGGTGGGTGTGGGGAGACAAGGGGCCAGATCACACAGCGTCTCGTGAAGTCATGGCGAACCTGTGTGGCTTTACAGAGACAGTGTTCTACAACCTCATTTATCAAGGTGGTATAATCCAAAGGAATGAAATTAATGGTAGGAATTCTGGCCATTAGAAGTGTAGACTGGGAAAACAATACCACATCAGGATATTTGAGGGCAACAGGGTCTTGCAAAGTTTCACAAGTCACTCCCTGTAGCTGACAGCTGGCCCTGCCCAGGAGTGTGGTTAGAACAGAAACAGAGTCACCGCTTGGCGCTCCTGCCATCAGCCTCAGCCTAGAGCACATTCAACTTAGCTCATAAGATTGAGTGACTCTGGTCAGTATATGTAAAATACTCTGGAAACATAAAGTCTGCCCTACTATTTAATCTTGAAAAATATGAAAACACCCAGAACTGTCTTCATGCATCTCTTTATCTTCAATCCTTTATTAAGCTAACATCTAATTTTCAATGGATATAAGCTCAACCATCATTTGTTTTGAAAACCTTCCTTGATCTCCAGTCCGGATCAAAATCCATCTGCTACATGCTATCACTCTCTTGCATAGAACTTACACTTACTAATTATATATTTGTATGAGGTTGTAATAACAACTCATCCCACTAAGTTCCATGTATGTAATGTCCATATCCTTCAGTGTGTGCCCAGTGCCAAACACATGGTAGATGATCAATGAGTTTTTATGAATAAATGAATAGTATCAATTTTTTTGACATATTTACTTTTTTCAGATTTATACTTAAATCAGGTAATATTCTAAGAACATGCTTGGTCTCCAGTTGAAGACTTGCTTATAATGGTCTCTCATTATTTGCTGAAAGGAATTCACTGAAGAAAAATAAATCAAGGCTATTTTTACAATGCCTGAGCTGTATAACATTTTACATATAATTTGATTAAGAGATCAAAAGCACAGAAGAACTATCCAAGTAATCTCCATTTGAATTCCTCTCTTTGTGGAGTCATACATTCATGACCTTTGCTCCTGTCTCTGGATCCCTCTATCGGAAAGAAGCCTACTGCTGCAGCCCTGGAAGCGGATGGGACCTGAGGAAGAGGAGACAGAACCTCTGGGCCAAATAATAACCTCATCTCATCTGGCAAACACCATAATATTCTACGGTTCAATTCTTGTCTATAAAGATCTTCTTAGACATTTTTACTTATTAACTGTTTGGTGTTTAAATGCTTCTCAGTGGAGGAACATTAAACACACACATACGTATTTCTCATTTGCTGAAGATGTCTCTCATGTTTAGTTCCTGTGCCTAACCATAACTCTTACAATTTTACATTATCCTTTAACCTTCAGTTTCCTTTTGAATAAACAACATGTCCAGGCCTCCAGCAGTAGCTGGTTAGAATTGTTCTGTGGCCACTAGGCGAGGAGATTTCAGTGATACTAAAATATTCATGGCATTTGGACTTACAACTGTTGTACTCTTCTAGAAGGGGAATCTTGAAGATGAGTTGACATAGCTCCATCAGCAAACATCCCACCGGATGTTTTCTTAAGCATTCTGAACAAAGTTCAATTGCCCTTCGGGAGAGAACACACATTTCTTCCTAATTTATAATTTTTGGCATTGTCCCAACTGAAAAAATCTGAAGAGTTCATTAGAGGAAAAAAATGACCAAATATAATAATACTTGTCCATTATTCCATAGAACCATATAGTTTTTTTTAAGTATCTCAGCAATCAATTACTACCATTTCTTAAGGAAGGCAGGAAATACTAACTCCATTTTATAACTTTTGTGGGGGAAACAGGAAGGCTTAACTCTTCGGAGATTAAGAGCCTTCCTGGAAGAAGGTTATCTTCTTGGAGAATGTGTTAATAATTTCACATCATACTTAAGAAGCAAAGCAATATATAGCTGTGCACAAGAGTGCAGGATTCAAAATGATCACATAGAATTTTATGTTTTCAAATACAGGTTGTCTTGTGGAGTTTGCTTTAAAAGATGAAGGATCTAGTGATTTAGAAAACTGTGATATTCTTTTAACTCAGTGTGGGAAGTATTTAAGCTTGGTTTAATTACAGTTGCATATTTACCTTACATTTCTGTGGGCCACAGCACTTGCAGTGTACTGTAGACCTGAAACAAAATAACAGTTTCTGTCTGTATCCCCTTTCCAGCCATATCCCTGAAACCTGAGTGGTCTTAAAACATTTTCCTCCAGTTTAAATAGTGTTTGGTTTTCCCCATTTATTCAGGAGTGGCTAACTTATTTGAATTTTGCAGTAATGGTCCTTCTACCCTTGCTGTGTCTTAAATGTTCGGTGATTCAATTCCCTAACCCTGAACCAATTCCACTGAAAATGTATAGACGCCTTGCTGTTGTGCTGCTCTCTGCTCTGGCAAGGGCCCTGATAATATGTAGTCACGCTGCTTCAACACTGCCGTGCTCTTTTAAATAATTCATAAAACATATCATACATTGAGTACATGGATCAATTAAAAATAAACTATATCATGCACATAAAAGTGAATATAATATGCCTATTTATCTAAATAACAGTCACGATAAAATGAACATTCAAGAACCCACCAGCCAGCTCAGGAACTAGAACCCCACTGCCATCTTTCAATCCCTTGTGGGCCCCATCTTGCCCCCTCCTCCCCACTAGAGGTAATAACCCCAAGCCTAAAGCTTCCCTTAGTCAGTCCTTACCCTTCTTATTACTATCCCACATATATACATATCCCAAAACAATATGGTATTTCATGTTGCCTGGTTTAGAATCTTACATACATGATATTACAATGTGTTTGTTCTGTGACTTGCTTGTTTTGCTCATTTTATATATATATATATATATATATATATATATATGTATGTATTTTAAGGTTTAGCTTTTTTAGAGCAGTTTTTAGGTTCCCAGAAAAATTGATGAGAAGGTACAGAGATTTCCCATGTACCACATGCCCCTACACACCCAGAGCTTCCCCCATCAGAGTGGTACATTTGTTACAACTGATGAACTGACACTGATACATTTTAATCAGCCAGAGTCCATAGTTTACCTTAGGGTTCACTCTTGGTGTTGTACATTCTGTGAGTTTGGACAAATGTATAACATGCACCCACTATTATAGTACGTAGGGCATTTTCACTGCCCTAAAAATCCTCTGTGCTCCACGTATTCATCCCTCCTCATGCCCCAAACCTGACAACCTCTGACTGTCTCCATTATTTTGCCTTTCCAGAATGCCATACAGTAGGAATAATACAATATATGTAGCCTTTTCAGATAGGTTTCTTTTGCTTAGTAGTATGCACTTAAGGTTCCTCTAAGTCTTTTCATGTCTTGATAACTGTTTGTTCTTAGTACTGAATTAAGTTCCATTGTCTTGATGTACCACAGTTTATCCAGATAACTACTGAAGGACATCTTGGTTGCTTCCTGGTTTGGGTAATTATGAATAAGGCTGCTGTAAATGTCTGCATGTAAGTTTTTGTGTGAACATAAATTTTTAACTCCTTTGGGTAAATACCAGGGAGTACCATTGCTTGATTGTGAGGTAAGATCATACTTACTTTTGTTAAGAAACCACCAAACTTCCACCAAAGTGGCTGTACCATTTTGCATTCCTTCCAGCACTGAATGAGAGTTCCTGTTGCTCTATTTCCTTGACAGCATTTGGTTTTGTCAGTATTCCAGATTTAGGTCTTTCTAATAGATGTTCTTCTATATTTTTTGAGATTCATTCACATTGGTGTATAGAATTAAGGCTTATTCATTTTCATTGCTGTGTAATACTTTGTTGTATGGATTGGTACTTTAAAATCACTTCTCTGATGGACTTCTAGATTATCAGTGATGTTTTTAACATGAATGATGCTGTTATAAACATTTATGTTCTGTGTAATTCTTTGTAAATATGTACAAGTGTTTGCTAGGACAGATGCCTCATAAATGAAATAGCTGTTGTAGAGTAAATATAATTTCATTTCAACATTACTGGGTAAGGTCCAACTATCTTCCAAAAAAGTTGACACTATTAATATACCCATCAATAGTGAACGAAAATTCCTCTTGCTTTATAATCTCATCAACACTTGGTCTCACATTTAACATTTTTGCAAGTCAGAATACTGTGAAATATTATTTCATTATTAGCAAAGTTGAGTATTTTTTCATATTTTTATTGGTCAGTTGGTTTCCAGTGAAATGTTTGTCTAGGTGTTTGCTTATTTTTCTTTTGAGTTGTTTTTTCTTAGAGACTTGCACAAGTATTTTAGAATTAGCATATTTAGAGTCCTGTTTAAGAAATTCTTCCCTAATTACAGCCTTTAGATTATTTTTCTAAAAGTTTTAAAGTTTTTCTTTAAGATTTAAGTCCTGATTTAATCCTTTTGGAATTGTTTTGTGTATATTGCAAGGGGGAGATCCATTTCCATTTTCCTCACATAGATTTTCATTCTCAGTATCATTTATCAAATAGTAGTTCTTCCTTTTCCCATTTATTTGCAGTGCATCTCTGCCCTGCATCTATTTGCATGGATTTTAGGTCATTTTAAAGCCCACTATTTGGTTTAATTAGGAAATTTGTCCAATGCTCTTCCATTGTTACAGCTCTTCCACTCTCCTATTTACTATAGCTTTGAATAAGTTTTGATATATAGTAAGTCATTTCTGTCTAATTCTATTGAACATTAATTGGATTTTATATGAATTTATAGATTAAATAAAATTGAAATTGACATCTTTAAGCTATTGTGTCCTATTCCATAAATAGGCTGTATCTTTCCATTTATATAGGTCTTCCTTAATGTATCTTAAAAAGTTTTATAAATTTCTCCAAAATAGTCTTTTACATCATTTACTGGATTTATTCCTAGGTGCTTTATATTTTTAGTTGCTATTGCAAATTTTTTTTTTATTGTTTAATATTTTCTCTCTGGTATAAAGAAATACAATACAATACACTTGTGTATTAAGTATAAATCAATATTGCTAAAATCTCCAATTAATTATAATATAATTTGTCCACTTAGATTTTGGGGTTTACTGTGCATACAATCATAGAAATTGAAAATAATAGTAATAATAATAATATTTATTTCTAATTCTTATACAGCTAATTTACTTTTTATATTCTTGTGTAGTCTAGCTATCTTTATCTGTTAATAAAGAAATATGTTTTTTGGGTTTTGTTTGGTGATAATATGAATCAAAATGTCAAGGCTATGAAGTGGTATTTAGGAGAGAGAATTTAAACCAGTAACTACAATTGTTAAATTGTTGTAGGATTACTCAGGGTTCTATTTATTTTTTATAACAATTTTGATACTTTTTAAAATATAGGAATTTCTTTGAGCTAAATTTTCATTATTTTGTTTAAAACTTGTTTATATTATTATGTCTTTTCTTCATCTCTAATTATGCCCTTTATTATTCTAAAATAATGACCAGTTTGAGTATTTTAAAAATTTTCAGTGCTATATCTTCTTTAACACATATATATCAACAATTTTAAAGGCTTATTTTCTTGTTTTTGGTTTAAGATGGATTTGGATAAATGTTTGTTCATAAGATGTTCAAAATTTGAGATGCTATATGGGATTGTACATTATGATATGTGTATATATTTTATTTATGCTGGTGAAGAATATGTATTTGCAATGGCTGGGTCCAGTGTTCAACATATGTTCATTAGATCAATCTTGTTAATTGTGCTCAAATTTTCTCTAGTCTTATTGATATATTTTATCTACCTGTATAGCAATACTAAGAGAGAAGTATTAAAATGGCCAGTACTTATAGTTGATGTGTCAGTTTCTTATGTAGGTAAATATATCAATACTTTTTATTTTGTAAGTTTCATCATAAGTGCATTAGTTTAGAACTGCTATATCATCCTTTTAGGATAAATTAATGATTTATTGGTATGTAATGATCCTCTTTATGACTTATATTGCTTTTTGTTTGAAACTCTATTTTCTATTATCAATAAAGCTAAAGTAACCTTGTTTTTACTTATATTTACATAACATTTGTTTTTATTTTAAAATTAAAATTTTGTTTCTTATAAATAACACAAAATCAGATTTTATTGTTATTCAGTCTAAACAAATCTCTGATTTTAAAGGAGAAATCATCTCATTTACACATATTCATATAATTACTGCTATATTTAGACTAACTGTACCACCTTATGTTCTACCATCTATTTGCTCACTTCTACTCAATTTTTTCCTTTCTTGCTTTTTTTTGGACTGATAATATTTTATTTTTCCACAATTTTATATTTTCTCTGATAATTTGGAAGATATAAACCATTTTTATATAGTTTTAATGGTTACAGTACACATTTAAAATAATAAAGTAAGCTAATACATTTTTTTGTAAAAACAATATATTTAGAATGTTAGGATGCACAGACTCCTGGAGGAACTGTAGATGACCACAGGGTGGTGGAATATGGTACTTCCGAAGTTGCAAATGACTTTTTTTGTTGTTGTTATCAGCTAATACATTTTAAAGCTAATACATACCTTTTATTCTTCTCCTGAGTAAGACAAGCACCTTAAAGTGGCTTACCTCTGAACATCCACTGCAGGTAATCGTATATGCTTTGCTCAGTGCGCTCTTGAATTATTAATCCCACAAATGACTCACTATCATTAAAATTTCATAAATTTCTATTAGATTATATTTTCCATATATTTACAATTTTCTTTGCTCACCATTCATCTTGTATCTCAGACCTTTCTCTTTAAGGACACCCTTTAAAAAAGTTCCTGTAAAATTCTTTAAACAGTTTCTTTCATGAGGACTGTTGTGTAATGAAATCTCTCCATTTTTGTTTACTTGAAGTCTTCTTTATTTTGATCTTATTCTTTAAAGATGGCTTTATTGGCTGTAGTAACTGGCATATATTCTAAATGCCAGTTATTTTTTTCTCTGCACTTTTGATGTATTATTGCACATTTTGTGCCTTTTATAATTTTGAATTATAGCCCCAGCTCTACAGACCATTCTAGTCTCAAGCCAAGGCAGGGCTACGGAATGATCACGTACATTTTTTTCTCTGGCTTTAGTCCCACCAACAAACTTCATGGAAATCTAGCTTCTCCTTCAGAGTCTCTATCCTATTTGTGGGAGTTCCCTGGGGAATATCTCATGTGGGCCCACAATGAGCCACTTCTGCTGTCACGTGGCGGGTGCCAGGTTCTCTGCCTTCTCCAGGCCTCACATACCTATGAACCCTCGCCAGAGGATGCGCCCCTGCTGGGTGTGCCCACCGTTCAGCCTGACAGCCATGCCATGTCAGGGTTTCCTGACTTCCAGTCCCCTGGCGATGCTCTTCTTGAGCCAGTAACAGCCTACAGCCTTTGCTCGCCAGAGATCTGTGCTGTGTTTTCCAGGAAAGTGAGAAACACCTCTCTTACTCTTATGATACACTGGCCAAAATGGAAAAGGGTCTCCTAAAGACTGGGATAAAACATATTTTGATTCTTGATTTGTTTGTTAGTTGTTTTTAGTATGAGCAACCTCCTTTCCCTAGCCTCAGACATGCATGTGTGGAAAGGAAGGGGCAGAGGGCAGGGAGGTGAGTGTAGGGTGAGCCTCAGCTGCAGAGGGTTTTGTGGGCAAACTCAATATAAGGCTCATACGGGATAAGAGATACCACATTCTTTTCAGAGAGGCCTGCCCCTCATAAGACTGGTGTGCTATTACCAGCTAATCGCACATGCCTGTGTTTTTCTTCTTGGGGATGAGATCTTTCCCAGGCAGCTCTTGCATCAGATGAAGAGCACCCTGGTGGACCCATCCTATAAGTCCTCCCTTCACACCCAAACACACCTGAATCCCCGGCTGGGGATCTGCATATGCATTTAAGCTGGCCTCCTGAAGAGCATAAATCAGCTGTTTTATAAATATACATTGAAAATGTATTAGTGCTGGCTCATCAGTCACACACAAGTCCCCTAGAGGAATGTGTGGAACAATCCTCTTTGCAGAAGAGTCTGCTCACGGCAGCATGGCCTTGCCCGGTGGCCACACTGGTGGAATGTTTCTCCCTGTTGGCCAGCCATGCTCTCCTCTGCAGTCTTTCCCTCTCCTGCTCCCCATGGAGCTTGTTAGTTTTGGGGACCTTCTCTCTCCATCCCTGCACCACTGGCCTTCTAGGTCCACTTTTACACACCACCTCTTGCTCCTTCTTGCTCTCCTTTGGCTGGGGATGTCTGTTATGCAGCTCCAATTGTTTTGTTTTGTTTTTTCCCCCCTGGATTAAATTAGAAAGATTTCAAATCCAAGGAATGCTGAGGAAATTGAAGTGAGCCAATTAGTAAAAGTCTTCCTAGTCTGATTCCGGTGCTATATCTCTATAGGATAAGCAGAATTGGCACCACGAAGTGGGTCTGCCTCTTGCAGGACATCAGTGCATTATTTTATTGAAAAGACCCTCTGTCTCCTCTCTTGCTGTCAGTTGCAGTGAAAAAGGTCTCTTCTTTGTTGTCCAGGCTTTCCAAGCGCAAGTTCGGGAAAGGTCATGGTATGTGTTTTATTTTCCAATGTGGGGGTAAGGCGGAGAAAAAAACCTCTTACATTCCACAGCTGTTGAAAATGAATCTGAACACATCAAGAAAGCCATCACAGATGGTGTTGGGCAAACCCCAAGTGGAAAACTGTAACATTTCTCAATAAATTTTGATTTGAAACCCATTGGCATAAAAGGAAGCTGGGAAAGTAGATCTAGATGAGCAGAGGAGAAGAGGAATGTCAGATTCAGCTGATGACAGTCTCCCAGCTCTTCTTTGAGCAGCCATGCATGTGTGTGGCTAGTGAGGAGCTTGCAGCTTTTGAAAGAAGTCTGCATTTGGGACAGACTTCCAACTAGTTGAGCAAATAATAGTTTACTCTGTACCTGCTCAGCTTAATGGACATTTACAATGCTTTCTGCCCTCCATTGTGCTCTGGAGTTAGGAACCTGAGCTAGAAGATTTGATTGTTGTTATGTATGGTCATTTGAAATATTCCTGGACTGTCTCGTCTGTTTTTGGTAGAGCTCAGTTAGAAGTTTAGCTCAAAATTCTGAAGGGAAAGCAATGCAAGTACCAGCTTTAAATGTTCTCTGGAGATTTTTTAAAAAGACATTTATATGGAATTTTCTGTATTAGTAAAATATATATTTCAAATGTAAATGGGGACAGGGTTAAAATCATCATCAACTATTGATATTTTAGCCTATATTAATATGAACTTCAGAACATGCCCTGGCGCAGTAACTGTTCATCATAACAATGTTTCTGACTGCCGTTATCTAATTTAAGGGGAACCTAACAAATGAAAGCTAGAACAATATTCTTCAATGCACAATGGTTAAGCAGTTTCTTTATCAAAGGGAGTTTACAAAAGTTCAAATGTAATATTTGAATCTCCATGCTAATGATCTGTAAGATAAACACTTTAAAAGTTTCTCCTTAAAAAAGCATAAGAAGGGGCTCTCTTGTCCCCTCCAGGCATGAGCCAGGAGCTCTGTCCTCTCGCTTTCTCTCTAAATAAAGCCTCTGCTTTGCTCTCCTAAAAAAAAAAAAAAAAAAAAAAAGCATAAGAAAAGTAAAACACACATGCTATACAATGGTCCCCAAAATGATTGGGGTTCATGTCCTCAAATACCATTTTGTCATCTCATTTGAACTTCTGAAGTTTAGACCCACGCATTGCTTGTAGAAGTGTAAGCTTAGGCTTTTAGGCTTGAGTCCTTAAATGACAAACGATCTAACCAATGTAAAAGTGTTTCTTGAAAATGTGAACTACTGAATAATGGTATATATGAATATTCATATATGTTAATCACTCACAGAAAGTTCAGTTTTTAAACAAATTTGGGAAATTCTAGATCAAACAAATTTAAATAGGATCCTTTATTGAAAGGCTGTAATATGCTAAGGTGCTTCATAGCTCTAGATAGCATTCAGGCAATAAATATTTATCCAGTCCCTACTGTGTGCCAGGAACAGCACCATGTTTTGCTCAAAGAAGTGTCAACAAGGCAGATATGGTTTCTATTCTCACAGGGTTTTCAAAGTAATGGGAAGGGAGAGATTAAACAAATAAAGACATAAATACTTGGATTGCACTTAATTATACTGTGCTATGAAAAGAAAGAAGATTTCATAAACAATGAACAACAGGTACCATTCATTGGAGGATAAATTTAGGAAGGCCCTCCAATAAGAGGTGAGATTTAAGTTGAAGAAAAAAAAAGTAGGTAATAGCTAGATAAACAGGCATTCCAGGCAGAGTGAACAACAAATTCAAAGCTTTGAGGTAGAAGAGAGTTTGCTATATGGGAGGAATAAAAGACCAGTGTGGTTAGGGTATAGTAAATAAGAGGCCCACGGAAGGAGAAGAAATAATGAGGGGTAAACTCACACAGAATCTTATAGGCCACATGAACAATGATCTTTATTTTAAGTGCAAAGGGTTTTAATGAGGGGACTGATGTTAAAATATGATTTTCCTGAAGAAAAATGAAGTACTACATTTAGCATTTCCCAACTGTATCTGATGATGGAAACATTTTGGTGTGAAATTTCCTGGGAGCAGTACCTTTGAAAAACATACTGCCAAAACTTTCAAATACCCTACTCTAACCAAGGATGATTCCCTGAAATGGTAAGTGACAAAAAATAGCAAAAGAGGCTTTACCAGTTCAAATGCACTTATCAATCTCAAAAACATCCAATATGGTTGGACTTGCGGCTCAATTGTAATTAGGACTCAGTTTCTCTTCATCACTCAGCTCTTCTTGTCCCTGTTTTGGTTTTATTCTGAGGTTCACTAACATGACCTCAGAAGCTCCAGTATTTTCCACTGTGGTGGCAAGGTGGCTGAATCATCCTACATGCTCCCAGCTTGCATGTCAGTGAGAAAGACAGCCTCTTTCACAACATTCCCTGGAAAAATTTCATTGCTTCTTGCTACCACTCATTAAGGTGCCCGTTTGGGAACCAAGTAGCAAAATAATCAAGGTAACAGGATATGTGGATCATTTTAGTTTAGGTAACATGCAGCCTTGACTATTGGATTCCCAAATGTAAATCTAGGATGAATACTGTAGGACGGAACCATGCTGCAGAGGCAGAGAACAAAACTTCAGTACAGACTTTTAAAACAATTTCAGTTATATGGATGCGTTTGAAGCAATCATGTTGTAGTTCATGTTAAATGCATAAAAAGGAAATGCAATAGTTTCTAAAATAGCACAAAAACCATGTACCTTTTGTTGCTTCAGTGTGGTTATAGAAAATAGAAAAATATGGAATGATGAAATAGGATATTTCTTTTATTACTACTACTAACAGTTACACTTTGTCTATGACTTTTTTTTTTGGTCCTTTCTTTCTACATGGAAATTATTCTACCTAAATAAGTGCATCATTAAATGATGTCATGTGCTTCATTAAAATTAATTGTTCACAGCCCTTCCATTGTGTGCTTCCTACTACTATACATTTCACCATATATACCACTATATATATAATATGTGCATATATATAATATGCATGCTTTTACAAAAATATAAATATTGAGGATCACAAAAGATGATTTTATGGTTAGAAGCTGTAATCCAAATGTTCTCCCCAGTAATGTTAAGGTAGAAATAAATATTGGAATTTTTAAGAGGTAATGAGTCAAACTCCTGAGCATGTAAAGTAAATTTTAGAAGTATAAAAGGGAAAGAATGTTCTTCTATGAGAAGATAATATGGTCTGAGTGATCAAAATAGATTTAGATAAACCGTGGGGACTGCATAAAAACTACAGGTCAAGAAAAAGCTATGACCCTTACAGCATCAACTAGCAATATATTTTTAGTTTTACAGATGGTGATTAACACTTCTGGTCATTTATACTTTGTTCCTCATTTTATGACTGTCTTCTAAAAATAGTTGGGGCCAAGTGGGTAGGAATTGTTAGGGAGGGCCTGTAAATGAAATGAGCCTTTGGGGAATTTTTTAAAGGGGAGCTGGGAGCACATGGTAGAGAATCCTACCAGGAAGTCAAATAGAGGGAAAGAGCTTAACAAATGCAGTCTTACAGTTCCCACTCCCAAACAGGTTCTACTGCCCTCAAATCCCAAGAATGGTCCCACAGCAAATTTCTTTAGGATTTCTAGAGTGGTAGACAGCCAAGGTTAGATTATGTTTTCTGATTTCATTCTGTATATTTGTGTCCCTCTAAATTCCCCTCTCAACCTAGAGGAAGAGTAGAACTAGATCTGTTTTTAGGATTTAGAAGTAAAGAGAAAGGCAAGTATGCATGTTTTTTTTTTTTTTTTTTGGTTCTTGATTAGCTACATAGATACAGAAGCTTGAAAATAGGTGGGTTTAAGCATGAATATTGTATAAATGTATTATTTTTACTTCACAGTCATTGAGCATTAAAATACTTAATATGTAACTTTTATCCTTCAGTTGTCCTGTGATTTTTCTTTTTTGGTTGATATACTCCTGTTAAAGACCAAATTTATAAGAATTTATTCTAAAAATATAAAATTTACTAAAATTTCTAAATAACTGTATCTTTAACTTTGTAAGAAAAGGGATTATTAAACTACTAATTGTCACATGGCTCTGTGAAGTTATGAACATCCTTGGAAATTCTATTAGAATTACTTCATTAATATGCTTTCTACAATTACTTCCTGGATGATACAAAATCCCATGCATGGTCAAGTAATATAATGAAATGCTTTTAAGAATTTATTAAGAGATAGTAGTAATTCAAACCATACATAAAAATAAATAATCTCCTATTCTTTTAATAATTTTTTAATAAGTTCAAAATATTCTTAATAATTCCTAGGAAGTTAAGTATTAGACCATGTGTATTCTTTGTTTAAAATGAAAGATTCTTGTACTCTATATAAATAAGAATATTAATGATTCTATATGTTTAGTTAATTAAATTATGCTAAAGTGATACTTCAGTGAAAAAATCTTTTTTAACAGACACCCACATTAAGTTTTGGCAATGCCATATACTATGAAGCATCAGAAATTATTAAATATTATTAATGCTCAGTTTTTAAAGGAGGATTTCCCTATTAGATTAATAGCCATGAATTTAGTTGTTTAGACAAATGGCATTTTATTTTAGCTTTACTGAGGTATAGTTGACAAAAAGGAACGGTATATATTTAAGGTGTATAATTTGAAATTTTGATATGGTATGTATTGTGGACTTATTACCACAGTCAGGATAATTAGCATACCCATCACCTCACGTGTTACAATGTGCTGCCTGCCTGCCTTCTCTCCTTTCTTTCCTTTCTCTCTCCTTCCCTCCATCTTTGCTTTCTTTCTCTCTTTCATTCTTTTTCTCTCTTCTTCCTTTCTTCCTTCTTTCCTTCCTCTCTCTCTCTCTCCCTCTCTCTCTCTCATTTTCTTTCTTTCTGCAGTGAGAGTATGTATGATCTATCCTAGAAAATTTCAAGTATACAATTCAGTATTGTTAATTATAGTTGCCATAGGGCATCTATAAGAAGAAAACAACCACAACATTTTGTTTGGTTTCATGTTTTGCATTGAACATATATCTGAAGATTTTAATCTGCCATTTTAATTTAATTAAAATCTGAGGATTTATATATTTTATATTTATATTTAACAATATAACAAAACTATATTTTTTGTTTGTTTTCTTTAGATTCCACACATAAGTGATATCACACAGTCTTTCTGTGTCTGACTTATTTCACTTGGCATAATGCTCTCAAGGTATCCATGTTGTCATAGGTGCCACATTATTTTTTAAAGCAAATAAACTAGAAGTTTGTTGACTGACAAAATGGCTAAATTGACATTAAAGTAGAACTCATGATTCCAATGTTCTTTCTCTTAATTTATGTAATACTATGGGTAACCTCTTAAAAACACAGGCTGTGGGCTAGAACATTACTTTCAGCTAATATTCCTTGGCCTCATCATATGAGTAAAACAGAAAAAGTACATCCTTCTCCAGTTTACCTCCCCTACCTTTTAAAGTTTTATATGTCAGGTTCTATTCAGTTCTCTTCACAATTTCTGTGAGCTCCTACCAGCCCAGCCTAGGACTTGTGTTCTAATCTTTATAGGCCATGATGTACATAATTCCTCCTACTCTCATTAAACCACCTTCTTTACATACATGACACACAAATGTACTTATCTATCTATAAGTAGATAATACTGGGTCCAGTCCCAGAATTCCCAAAGGAAATCCAGCAGACAGAGCAGTGTTTTCCCCTGTCCCCCACCACCTAGTTTGCAAATGCACAAAAAAATCATGTACATGTCACCCAAAGCACAAAAACATGAGGGTAAATATCATTAGTATTAATAAGTGCTAGTGTTTTTCCTTTTCAGCATCAAAATTGTGCATTCCTTCCTCTCTACTTTCATTAATTAAGGTGTGCTATCTCCCATCTTGATTACTATAATTTACTTCTAAAAAATTCAAATTCTGTATCAACCCCATACTTTTATTAGTCTTTTCCCTTCTTTTGGAAAACATGATATCCTCCACTTTGGGATCTTGCACTGTTTCCAATTAAACTTTTCAATGAGTTCTACTTTTCTAAAAGTAGAATGCAAAGTGCCTGTAGAGACACAGATTTGTAAAAGAACTTTTCACATAGAATTGGTCAGGATTCTTCCCACTACAAGTGACAGGTAAAAATAACTAAAACTGCCTTAAGTTAAACAAACATTCTTCATGCAAGACTGGATCCAAAGTCTCAAACAGTATCACCACCTGAACTCCACCTTACTCGAGTCACCTGTCAGTTCGGCTTACTTCTATGTTCAGTCTAAGAAAGATTTCCCTTCCCTGGCAATTGCCACCAACTTTAACTTACAATCTACCTTTTCAGAATCCTACCCAGTGATTCCAATAAATATCTTAAAATTGAGTCTCCATGGCTCGGACTGGGACACATGCTCATTCCTAAGCCCATCACCATGGCCAGGAGACTTCAGTCTCTAACTGGTCATATCTTCATCACATGCCAGCCCTTGCCTGAAGAGTGGAGGCATCATCTCTAGAACCATGTGGCCTGGAAAGGAGAAGGGGTGACTTAGAAGATCAGAGTGCTATTCTGAGAAGACAAAACAAATAGATATGCACTATACTGAGAGGTGGGAAGCTATATAGATACTATATCAATAGGAAATATATGTGAAATAAAAGCAAATAATTGTGGAGCTCCGTACATTATGATGAGTCTTAGAAATATTTGACATTAGGCAGTAATTACACAGTAATCCTTATTTTTTTTCAAATACATAATATTTAGGCTTATTTGGAGGATCACCAAAAAGTAGATGAAAGAATTTTCCATCAGGCCCTCTCTACAAGTGTTCGATTTTTTTTCCTGGAACCAGTGATCTCTTTCCCTCTAGAAATGGGCGAGAAAGGGGCAGATTACCTTGAAGGCACAGGCAGATGTATAATAAGGTTTAGGATGTCATCCAAACTTTTCATTACTAGGCTTTTATTTGCTGGACTCGCCCAAAAATATTTTTCAAAAGCATCATTAATGGAATATTTAGCTTCTTAATATATGTACTAATAACAAGGAACTTTTGGAAAAAAATGGATAAAAAGAGAATAATTACAATAATTTAAATCCCTTGCAGGTGTACTTTGTTGCCCCTAAGGTAAAAGCAAGTAAAGTTCATAGTCATGTGCAGCAGTTGCTTCTCTGAAGTTGGATATCATCAGCAGAGTTATAATCAGGATAGGGTGAGGCTACTCTCATTGAAGAACAGTGCTCCAGACCCAGAAACTATTCCAGACACAGACACATCTTGCAGAGAAAGAGTTGGATCAAGAGTGGTGACTGGTGACAAGAAATATACAACTTAGTTTAGGAAGAAGGCTAGTCTACAAATGCACAGACCTGGCTTCTGACCCTGATTTATTAATACGCTGTTTGATATTAGGTATGAGTTTCACCTATCTGGACTTCCACATTTTCATCTTTAAAATATGTGTGTGTAAGACCTATGTGGTCAATTAATATATGACAAAAGAGGAAAGAATATACAATGGAGAAAAGACAGTCTTCAATAAGTGGACAGCTACATGCAAAAGAATGAAATTGGATCATTGTCTAACACTATACACAAAAATAAACTCAAAATGTATTATAAACATAAACATAAAACTGTCAATCAATCATAAAAATCCTAGAAGAACACAGGCAGTGAATGCCTGAACATTAGTTATTTTTTTCTGGATATGTCTTCCCAGGCAAGGGAAACAAAAGCAAAATTAAACAAATGGTACTAGATCAAAATAAAAAGCTTCTGCACAAAAAAGGCAATCTACTGGGTGGGACAGTATATTTGCAAACTATATTTTTGATCAGGGGCTTATATACAACATCTATAAACACTCATACAACTGAACACCAAACTAATAACCTGACTGAAAATGGGCAGACGACCTCAATAGACATTTTTCCAATTAAGACATACAGAAGGCCAACAGGCACATGAAAAGATGCCTAATGTCGGTAATCATCAGGGAAATACAAATCAAAACCACAGTGAGATATCATCTCATGCCACTCAGAGTGGCTAATATCAACAAGACAAGAAGCAAGTATTGTCAAGGATGTGGAGAAAAGGGCACCCTTACACACTGCTGGCATGAATGCGAATTGGTGCAGCCACTATGGAAAGCAATATGGAGCTTTCTCAGAAAAAATAAAAATAGAAATACCATATGACCCAGCAATTCCACTTCGGGAATTTACCCAAAGAAAATAAAATTACTAATTGAAAAGACTGCACATGTTTATTGTAGCATTATTTACAATAGCCAAGATATGGAAGCAACCCAAATGGCCATCAATAGATGAATGGATGAAAAAGATGTGGTATATATATACATAAAATGGAAGACATAGAGGCACATGGATCAGATAAGCACTTTTGAAAACCTGTGCATGTTGTGTCAATGGCAGTTGGTGTGTTGTTAAATCAAATACTACAGAAGGGTTCCATTCCTGGGAATAGAATAGTATCAACAATAATGGCAGCCAAGATCACCAAGAAGCGGCTCAGGGAGAATGGAGTGCTCCCTCTCAAGTGAACAGGTCCCATTATAAGAGAGCTGAACAGACAGTTGGAGAAGGCTAGTGATTTTTGTGGCCACGTATGAACTCCTTTCCTAGAAACTGAATTGTTCCTTCCTACCGCTAACCTCTTTCATCAGTGCGATTGTAGCAAAGAGCAACCTGGCTTTAGCAACTGGACCAGCAGTGGGCTTGTCAAGCAAAGTAGACTAGGGAAGCTTTTTTTCAGAGATTTGGATATGGCATGCAAAGAGATAAGTAATTTTTCCCTTTTGAATGGCTGACCTTGTAAACCTTGGGAAATGTTAATGGTCATGACTTCCACCAAATAGTCAAGATAAGGGGAAGGAGATAGAAAGGAAGAAAGAAGGATCAAGTGGATATAAGAATGTTAATAGATGAGAAACAGAGAGAATCCTGCTGGTTGTGAAATTCCTCTTCCAGTTTTTCCTGAGATTCACTGGCATTCCTGTCCTGGGGTTCTATGAGACAACCAGCATAATTTTGAGTCATTATTAATGAGTTTTTTCCCCTAAGTTAATTTGAACTACTTCTAACTTTTACCAGCTAGTAGGTGCTGGAGTCAAATATGTGTTTGATTATAGGTTAAGCTTTCAATATTTGCTATAACAATTGGGGATTTTTATTGATCAATTATCATATACTAGGTATTAAATATAGATTATAGTCTTTAATGCCTCTAAGTTCCACAAAGTAGGCAATATTATCCCCTTTGTACAGGTGAATAAACTTAGGTTTAGAAAAGTTTTCTAACTCACCCTGAGTTAAACAGCCAGTAAGTGGTGGGGCTACTTTCTAACAGACTTTCATTAGTTGGATTCCAACTCTAATCAGTTTAACCCAGGCTCATGCTTTTAGCCAGTATTTCATAAGATTGGATAAGGCATAAGTTGCTAGTGGGAAATCTGAGATAGAGAAAGTATAGAAAATACTGGTTTTCCTAATATATTCCAATTTTCCAGAAAGGAGATCAATATGGTTTGAATCAGGACTGAAGATATGAGGAGAGAGTGGTCAGTGTTTACGGGAGCCTAATAGTAAAATATATTTTGTATGTTATGTCAGAATCTGCAATTCTAAAAGCTGGAGACTTCACGAAATTGTTAAAGAAAGGAAATTATGTAAGGGTTAGTCATTTAGAATTAAATCTGTGCATCACTGGCTGGTATTTACCAGTGTCAGAGGTCAAATGCTACCACTTCAAGCTTTAGTGGTCTCTCCCTCAATGAATTTCTCCCAGGCTGCAGGACCTAATAACTTTTTAAGTCTAGCAATGCTGCCTTTACAAGTATTTTTAATCACAAACATTCAGTTGGTCACAAACACATTCCTGTACAATTCCTTCATTGGTGTCTTCTTAAGAGTGAACAGAACTGTTAACTTACTTTTAAACAAAACTAAATAGTTGAAATGTCTGACTACTTCCTATCAGTATAAAAAATATGAATGTACACAACAGCTGCAACTCATTTCAGTAGGATTAAGTTTTGCCCAAAGAAGGACAAAGGAAAAAAAAAGTTGTCTACAACAAGAGAAGACTAATGTTCTCAATGTGGAAAGAAATGAATATACCCACAGCTTTTTAATGTTGGTAAACATAAAAATGTCTTTGAAGATTAAATGAGGAACATCCTTTCTATTATGATTCACCTTATTTCCAGATGATTAGTAGGGTCAGAGCATAAAGATAGTGAGATTATTTTTTTAAAAGGGGGAGTAGGGTTTGAAGAATGTTACAAAAATTCAACAGCAGTACCTATAAAATGGTTGATCAAACTTTATAAGATGTCATGGTTGCTTTATGAAGAATGGTAAAAATATGCTTTTGAGGTTTTACTTATTGAGAGCCCTTGTAATCTTTCCCCATGAATGAAACTAATTGTTATCTTTTCAACTGTCCAAAATTATATGACAATATTAAATAGATGTAAGATATTTCATAAGCGCTCATAACCCACCATTGCAAATTAACAACTCTCCCGGGCATGCATAGTGCTGTATCTGTGAGTGAAAGGGGAGCTCCTGCAGTTACCGGCTGGACCTTTTAGGGCTAATATCTGGGCTCAGTCATGAATTTCATGGTCAATCCTTGCTCTTTAGATTCTGAACTGAGTTTTCTCAGCCCACCTAGAGATGGCCAGTTTCTCAGTAGTCAACTTGTTCATTAAAACATTCAACAAGCATGGCACAGAAGATGAGAGAAATGAGTCAAGAGCCAGCTGTCAGGAGCAAATCTTACTTAGCCCTCCTATTTGGGCATATAACTTAACCATCAAGTACCTCAGCTTCATAATTGGTCAAATAGAGATAATATAAATTCCAACATCATAGGACTATTATGAAAATCAAAAATGTTAATAACTGGAAAATCTTTAGAACAGTGCCTGACATTATAATTAACACTATGTAAGTGCTAAATATAAATATGAAATTCTTTGATTTATTTCAGCAGTGTTTATTATGACCTGCCAAAGGTCAGGCACCATGGGTTGCTCTAGATTGATAATCTGTACCTGCCTTCATGGAGCTGGTTGGAGAAAGGAAACAGTAAAAAAGTAAACAAACAGACAAGATTATTTCAGTTGATGATTTTCATGAAGACAATAAACTGGGTGATGAAATAAGATTTGAGATGGGTGGATGGGGAGCCGTTATTGGTCAGAGAGGGTCTCTAATTTGAGCCAAGGCTTGAAGGATGAGCAGGAGCCAGCCATGTGAGGCACAGCGAGGAGAGCTGAAAGGATGGGGAGGATGATCCGGGGTAAGAACGTAGGTAGAGAGGAAGGGCATAGAAGGGGGCGGGGCATCAGGCCAGGGGCTGATGACACAGGATCTGGTGGAGCAGGCTAAGGAGTCTATGTTTTATTTTTAATTTAGAAGAATTTGTTTCTATTCTGGCTCTTTGGTTACCAGTGAATACATTTTATTTAAACTATAGAAAAAAAAAACAAAGGAAAAACTGTTGTAGCTAATCAAAACATATTCAAGGGATAAATGTGATCCAGTCAGAACTGGATCCAGAACTTCAATTAGGACTTCAGGACAGTTTTTGTTTCCCCATTTCTTTAATTTCTCAATTTTTGGTTCCACTCACAGGCAAACTTTTACCTTAATGTGGTAAAGATGGCCACTAGCATCTCCACATTAGCACCTCTTTTCCAATAATTATAGTGAAAATACTTCAGGATAAGTCTGCTCTGGATTGTCATGAGTTCATCTGGGAACCAACCTTTGACCATGGTCTGCTATGCCTGGGTGACCTGTCTACACGGAGAGCCAGAGGGCGGGCAGTCTGAAGGGAGCAACATAGAGAGAATGAAGATGGAGGGATTTCCTGAAGGAAAATTAAAGTGTTCCTAGCAGAACAAGAAGTGATGGATTCTTGGCAGGGAAATGATTTCTATCAGATATTTGAAGGGTTATAACCAAGTGAGTAATATACTCTTGGTTAAATTTATTAGGTACAATATTTTTGATGCATAATTTGTCTATCCAAAATGTATAAATTTTATTTTTTTGTAATTTAAAATGAATTCTCTCATGAGCTCTGTAATCTTATCAATGCCAAATAAATTCAATCAAATTAGCAATTTTCCACTTCACCTCATCCCTGTCTTTTCAGCTGAAATGATCTGTATGCCAGAGGGTTTATATAACATAATGGCTTTATGAGGTTGGATTTAAAGGATCAGAAATATGGTCCAACTTCCTCACATGTCCGCTGTGACATCCACTGAAATGTATTTCTTCTTTATGTTTTGGCACCTGTCTCCACTGCATCTGTGGAGAAGGCAAGTTGCCATCTGATATGCAAGTACCAGTCCACACACACTACGTCATCTTGGAGCTCAGAGGAGCTGACCCTCTCTGGGGTGCTTCTGTACCCTTGTGAGGACCAGAGAAACCTTCTAATTCTTTCCAATACTATCAAAATTTGAGGTGGGTCAGGGGGCACACATCCAGCCCTTCTGCCTGGCCAATGTGGTACTATGTCTATGGTTCCACTGCACACCACCTCTGGGTGTTAGGATCACAAGAAGACATCCTGCCTCCTTAAGCTCACTCAGAGGCTGGGTGCATGTAATCTGCTCTCTGAACCTACCAAGCGCCTTTTGGAATGGGAACAGTATGGACAAGATGGCATGAGGCACTTCTTGGAGAACTGCTGACCTGTGGCCCAGCTGCTGTCTCTCCCGCCTCAGCCCTGAATTATTTTTTTAACAGCTTCAGGGTAGAAACATGGCTCTTATGTATATGTGTTCCTCTCAACTCTATGGTTACATACAACAACTTGAATTTTGGTAATAAAAAATTAGGGGAGGAACTCAAAAAAGCCTTTATTATATCCTGTATCTTTTTTTGTTTTTGGAATAGACTTTTCTTTTCCTCTTCAGCGTGACTTCCCTTCCCCAGAGCAGTGAGCACAATCAATACCAGCTGATGTCTGAACACCCCTCTGTTGATAAAAGCACTGCGTGCTCCAGATCCATCACCACTCTCCCTGGGGAAGAGGGGAGGAGCATTGACAGGGTTAGTTTTTCTGAACCCTGTTTTCCAGGTGACCACTCTCACCTCGCTTATATCTTTTCCTAAGACAGAACTTCCAAGAGTACTTCTAATCATTAATTATAAAATCAAAAACAAAAACTATGCTGGCTATTTTAAGCAAAAGGGGTTTGCATGGACCCCACCTAAGGCTCCCAGATGGAATGGCATACAGCAGGAATTTAGGGCATTTGGCACCATCACCAAGGTAAAGAGTAACCTCGGACCATGACTCACTTTCTTGCATCATTTCCTCAGGTCCCAGGAGAGCATCTCGCTGGCCTGGCCTGGATCACATTCCATCCTGTGTGCACTGGGGCACGGAGAGGAGTTATCTGATGCCAATGACTCTGTAATAGAAAGCAGAAACTACGTACCACCAACACTGCACATGGGGGAAGGACAACTCCTTGAACAGAAATCAAGATGGGATTAGACAGGAGGAGAACTCCTGGATATGACTGGATCCACAGCCACAATTCTGTGGTTCTATGTATTATATATCATATTGCCTAGTGTTAGCAATATCACTGAGGTGCTCTTGGGAAATATTACTGTAGCTTCTTTCTAAAGATTAAAAAAAGAGAAAAATAATCCCCTTCTGAATTCTTCCACCAAGAAAGAATTTTTTAGATAATTTACTTAATTCCTCCTTCTATGCAAAGCTTTAGTTGTGTTATATGTATAAGGGGAAAACAGCACAACATTGGCCTTCAGTTCCTCTGCCCACCAGAACTGATCATTCTTTTCTATTAACAAATAGAAAACAAAAGAAATGTCAGCACCAACATAAGAAAATAAGTTTAGAGAAGAGATAGAGGATATAAAAAAAGAGTATGGCAAGAGAAGGGGAATGAGAGAAAGTCTAGAGTGTGAGAAAAAAGGAAAAGAATTCCATTTAGAATGCTTCAGCAATAGCTTCAAATGCAGGACAAAAAATGAATCATCATGAATGGAAAGATCTCTCTCTCTTTTTTTGTCTCTCCTCCTTCTTCTTTGCCTCACTGGCTCCCATTCAGTGTCTCTCTCCCCTTCTTTCTTCAATTATTTTTTGATAACAATAACCATTCCCTGGTATCTGCTATTGGCAATAGACTCATGAGGTAGCTTCTGCAATCAGCTATACTCCTCACCCAAATGATCACCATGAAAACAATTCAACAAGGACAACAAAAATACTACACAGAGGATTTTGGGATTTTTTTTTCTCTTTCCCTCAAAATTTCCAGAATCACCTTTAATTTCTTCATTGGAGTCAATTTGTAAGTATTTCCTATTCAAAGCTGACTTAATGTTTTGTTTTTGTCATGGTAATGTGGTAAATAATCATAACATGCTTTGAAAATGTACAGTTTTGTGTAAACCAAAGCTACAGTTCTGTATAAGCTTGCCCATAAATGTGTTTCCACTAAATCTGGACAGTCTTCATCCAATGGTGAGAAACATGTTGGACACTGTCTCCCTAACTTTAGTCATTTCTCTAACAGAGGAACTCTTTAGATCTTAGTTGGATGTAGACCAACAAAGTCATTCACCTCTCTCAGTAACTATTTGATAGGTACATCATTGAATTGGCTACGTGCTTTTGAAAGAATTCAAATTGTATGGTTTCTTGTGATTCAAGTTGTATTGCCTTTAATAAAAACAAAAGTAATCACCATTATCATCTTCAATAATTATTGAATATTAACTACTTTCCAGGAACTGTGCTGAGCACTTTAAATGTAGTGTTTCATTCATTCCTAATAACCAACTTATGAGAGTATACATTATGCTACTGAAATATATATTGTCATTATTATTGTTATTCCCATTTTACAGGTCTCATAAGTAGTAGGCCAATAAGGCCAATACTTATTGCAGCTAATAAGTAGTAGGCCAAGCCTTTAAATCAAAGTATGTTTATTTAACAACCCATTGCATAATCCTTAAAGTTAATGTGCTAAAGTGTGCATTTGGGCAAAGGATGCTTTCTCAAATTTAACTTTGTAAGCAGTACTTAAACTCATAAGACTAATGAAAGCACTCCAGTATGCCCTGAGTTGATTTGTTGGAAGAAAGACTTTGCTAACTAAGTTCACCAAAACACTCTGAGTATACCATTCTATTTCACTTTCTTCATAGCACTTCTTTAACTTGAATGTGAATTGAAGAGAGCGAGGACTGTACCTTTTAACTGCTGTTTTCAGAACATATTAAAACTTTGATCTGTGGCAAGAGCTCAATAAATATTCACAGAATATTGAAGTTGCATATTGAATCTCGACTGTAAATAAGCACTGTGTCAGATATTCAGATGGAATGAGAGTCAGGCCATGGTCCCCTGGATAATGTGATCTGTTTTCCAAGTTCTTTCCTTTTCACATTCATTTGTATGTGTGTGGGCATTGTGCATATGTATGTGTTTTTGTGTGTATTTGTGTACTAATAGAGGTTTAATGAACTCCTCTGTCCGTGGGAGAATACTCAGAATATTTTCTCCAGCCTTAGTAGAATGGAGTCTGAGAATGTGCCACATACAAATTTTTCAAGCTCCCACAGTCTTTGAAAACTATTTGAAAGTATTTAAAAGGACGATATATGAAAGTGACTAAAAAACTCATAAATTCTAATTTGCTGATTACTTACTATATTCTCTAAGTTCTTCAAAGAAGCATTTTATTTCCCTTGATTACAATGTTTAAATGTTTTATTTCATTTTCTTTCTTATTTGACTGGTTTGATCTTCCCATTGAATGTTGATTGGATGCAGGAATAGCTGGATACTTATTGCATTCTTGATTTTAAAAGGAATACTTTAAAATAAATTACAGTAGTTGCTGTATATTCTTGTTAGATTTTGATTACTAATTGTGCTGATAATCAATTTATTTCCACTTGGCTCCACTTGCATACTTTATTGCCTGCTCGTGAAAATAGAAATGAAACCTTTAAATATTTTTACTTTAACAGTTAAGCTTCCATGGTGGAAGGAGAAGAGATTAACTGCAGGAAGAAAGGGTTATCCTTCCTGGTTGCGGCGTGCTCACTGGGCATGCAGCTCTCATAGATTCTCCAGTGCCGAACTCATACCGCCTGGCAGCTTTCCCAGCATTTGCCTCCTGAAGCACCACAGCTTCTACAAGGCCAGGCTCCTACAGTGCAGGTAACTTCTCCAGCATCAAGCTCCTGTAGTGCATGCAGCTTTCGCCACGTACAGCTGCTGCGACATAGGCTGCTTCTTCAGCACTGGGCTCCTACAGCATATGGCAGTCAGTAGCGACGGGCGCTAGTGGACTCCACTGGCTTGTATTGGAGGCTTCCACTCCCTTTGCATTGTTTCATTGTTTCCTAATTCCTCCAACAAGACACCTTTCTATGAGTGACTTTCCCCCAATTCCTAGAGTAGGTTGCTGGCAATTACTAGAGGGCAGATTTCCAGCAAATTCCACTGCTAGAACACTACAGAAACCTTCTCTGCCTTCCTTCTCTCTAGGGAAGTCTGGGTCTCAGAGGGAGAGTCTTCCTTGCGCACTGTATCTCAGTCTGAGGGGTAGTGCTACTTCTTATATTTGTTTATGTTATTTAGCATTTTCTTTACTTCTCACTAACCAATCCCTCCCTTATTCCAATAGCTTATTATAGTTGGAAATTCTTTAAACTTCCCCTGTTCAAGTTGCTGTGTGGTTTCTGTCTCCTGATTGTACCCTGACCGGTGTATCAGGTTAAGTAACTTTTCTTCTGTACTTACTTTGCTTAAATTTTTATTATAAATATTATTACGAATGGGCTTTGAATTTAATCAGAGGTCTTTTCTATGCAAATTGAGATAATGTCTCTTTTAAATTTGATAATGTGCTGATACAAACAAATTAAAAACATTTTTGAAACCAACTTTCCACTCTGGGATAGATCCCATGTTGTCATGATTTTTTTATGCACTGCTATCTTTAGTTTACCAATATTTTCTTAGAATTTTTATGTATACGTACACAATACACACAAGGTTGAGCTGTATTTCTCTTTTTTTGTTTGTATTTGTTTCAAGCTCATGCAGACATATGAAACATCTTGAAAAGAGTGAGGACACACCCACCATCCTCTTTTCCTTTCCGGCCTTCCTTTCTCTGTCCTTGAATAGCTGCTATGGAATCTCTTCATTCTCTCTGCCTTTGGCTTTGATCTCCATCATTTTTAAATGGGGCTATAAAAGGCTTCCTCCCTTACCCAAACTGCTCTTTCCTTACCCATGTAGCAATCCAAGTTAACTTTCTAAAATAGCAGCTTCAGATAATCCCATTTCCTTATGTAATAATGTTGCTGAAAACTTATCAAAGGCCAGGCAAGTCACCAATCGAATTTTCTTCTATAAGGAAAACTCTTCCTGGAGGACTAAAAATTGATCCCAAATGCCTAATTATAGTTCACCTTTTACACAGTCTTTAAAAATGTATATGTATCATACATATTCTTTTACTTTGTTCTTTTCCTTCCTAATTACTTATAAGTCAACAGGATTAGGTTCAATGAGTCTGTTTAGTCTAATGCTTCCCATATTTACCTCAGGTTTATTAATTTCATGAAATCTTTGCTTGTTATTGCTAATGTCAACACCTTTTGGGAAATATTTTTTTTATAAAATAAAATGAATGAAATGCATAAAATATAGAATTTTTAAACATTTCTGTTTTAAAGTTCTGACATACTCAAATCATATGGCATGCACTACAACCAAAAAGGTAATTTATTGGGTGGAGTACAAACACGTAAATTTAGAACATAAAAGGCAACTTTAAGGTTTTCAAATATAATGTCTAAAAGTGAGTTGTTTGAAAATATTAAAATGGTCAAGAGGTCTATTTATGAAAATTTTTGGTGTTCCTCATTCCTTCAAAAATGAGTCTAAACTTTTGAGAATGCCATTCAGTATTATTTGCAATCCCAGCTTACTTAGCAAGCTGGAGCTCTCACTATTCTGCCATTTCCATCACGCACCTCATGGACTGCTCGTCCTTGCCAAGTGTAGTTGGTTTTCATGCCTGTTTCTATAGCCATGACGTTGTCAGTCTAGCTTTACCATTTCACATTCTCTTCTTTCAATGTCATTCTAATTTTTCCAAGCCTTTTGGAAGCACTAACTCCAACATGAACCTTCTGCATTTCCCCTTAAAATTCCCCAGAACAAATTAAGTTTCCCTTTATGTCCCCGGAGCACTTTATTTTTTTTTTCATCTTCTAAGTGGAGATAACTGTAGCAGTCTAGGATACAGTATAAATCTCATCTTTTTATATTTCAGTTAAATAGTTTGAGTCGTCATTTAACCTCTTTCAATAATTTCCTCTTGTTCCCAGGGTCTACAATTAGAACAATTCTGAGACTAGTAAAAGCTCTAATAACCATTGACACATATGTAGTGCTTCCAATGTGTGTTTTGCATACATTAATGCATTTGGCTATGACCACTTTATAATTACAATATCTTATTTAATATAGGAGGATACTGAGATAAACAAGGGTTAAGTAACTTGCTCAACGTCACAAAGCTAGGCTCTGTGGCGAAAGTGCATCCATTCTGAGCCTTTTGGAGAGAGAAGCTGCAGGCATAGGTGAAGAAACTGGTTTTGTGAGTGACTCTGAATATCAGAGTGGCACACACAGTTTTTGGGTTCAGGTGACATAGCACAATGCTGAGTAAGAGAGAGACTGTCCTCTCACTTCTGAGTACTCTCATTCTGATTCAGTGCAATGGATCCAGGGGGATTCCAGCAGTGGCTCAAACACCTTTGAGTGTGCCATTTGGACAGCACTGGAAGCCAACGTTGCCAGCCGAGCTACTGGTCTTCTCATAAAGTGCATCAGCAGCACTGACAGGGAAGAGGCTTCAGGCTTGGAGGATGCCAATGAGGAGAGCACCCGTGGTGTTAATATTGTGGGGGAGATCTCCCTGGGGTGTCAAAAGGTCACGGGGGAGACTTGGACAAACTGTAAGCCCTTCATCATGAGGGACTGAGCAAGAGACACTGAAATCTGTACTGTTGGGATTAATGAGACTCCAAAGTACCTACATTTTTGTGAAATCTAGAACCACTTCAGATATGCAATGATCTTGTCTATTATCCACAATTAGCTTTCAAGAGATGCAATATTATTTCTATCTTAGATGGTTAAGAAACTGGAACTCAGAGAAATAAGTAACTTACTCAAGACCAGGATACTTGTAAGCAGCAGAGCCGGGTTCATGATGCTAAAGTTCACATTGTCTCCACAGTGCATGTCTTCCTGTAACGATGAAAAAAGAAATACTGTTGTGTCTTCTTCTGACATATGGAGGCACAGCATTCTTTTCTCGGTAGTTGTCATTTCTCATGACCTAGTTTTGTCCTCACCCAAGCTAGATAAACCTCCTCTGTATGCTGCTATAATCTGATGATTCTCAATGTGGTTTTCCTTAGAAAATGTGAGTTCAGATGAAGCTATCACTCCTAACATGTAAATAAATGCACATGTACACCACAGTTGTTCACTATCAGTTCATATGACATGCAGATAAGAACAAGTCCCTCCATTTCCTCCAGTACACAGCCCAGCCTCACAGGAGTACTTTTTTTAATGTTTACAACAAAATGTTTCCCAAGACATTATATTCTTCATAAATTTGTCCATTATCCTACTTAAGAAATTCCCTGAACCACTTCCTTTATTAAAAAAAAAAATGAAATTGTGTCTCAAAGGAGAAAGGAGAAGGGGTGTTACAATATCATCAATAGAAATATAGCCACTCAGGGGATTCTGCAGGGAATTAGATTCTGTTTATATCAATTTTGGTGCAATTATAAATTTGATTTTTGTCATAGGAAATGTGATCGTGGATTAGATTTAATTTAAACAACTTATGATACCGTAATTCAGAAGAAATTTCGATTCATTCCAAAGAAGGGGGAATACCACTTTTTATGGCTATAGTTTCACTGAGAACCTGAATTAAATTGTTTACCCAATATATATGGGTGAGGAAGACATATATGCTTCCTTTAGACACCTCGCCAAGGGGGCAAATGTTCCGCAGGGTGAACTAGTTCAGCCTGTACCTGCTTCCGTGCTGTCTCAGCCTGTCCAAATTGATTGGGTCAAATTGGTACAGGGGTGCCATCCTCCCTTATGCCTGCTCTGACTGGCTGAAAATCAGGGTCTCAGAAGGCAAAGTCTCCTCAGTGGGGCCTCCAAAAGAGTTTTTATTGGGATGCAGAAATGTCACAGACCTATATTTATATAAGTACGTATTTTTCAAAACTATATGTATAAAGTAGGAGGGGAGGGGAAAAAACAACTATGTCTGAGTGTCAGTCTCTTACAGTAACACAAAAAAATTTCCAAACTATCTGCCTAAAGGAAAATCAAGAATTTATTTTGCCAAGAATGTTTCCCTCTAGTTAATCCCAATCAATCTTTCTCAGAAAATTAATCCATTTTTTTCTAGCATCTTTAATGTGTGGATGTTCATGATTTTCTACTTTTTAATTTGAATCAGTGTGAAATGGAACATTAGTCCCAAATAGATTGACACTGAATTTTGTACTTGGTTACAATCTAAATAGGTTGTTTTGAATATTTGAGGTTTTTCTTCTTTTCACAATCATAGATAGCCTACTGTTCTTGCACAATGTGGATGATTAAATGATACAACTTGGAAGTAAATTCAATAATGGAATTACAATGAAAACTCGTGAGGGCTGTACCAATGCTGGGCCTTGAAATGGCTGCTTCTTAACAAACTGATGTCTCACTGCTGTTGAGGTTGGTGTGTGGGAGGCAGACTGGCTGCTGGAAATTTAGCAAACTGACTATCTAAAGAGGGAGAATTTGTTGAAAGAAATCTTCAAGTCAGCATTAGAGTCTGAGAACCTTGCAAAATGAATGCCTCTCCTGTTCTCTTAGTTAGGAATGCATTATCTCACTACCCTTCCGTCACTCCATGCCACCCCTATCTCCAGAAGGTCAAACTCTTTATATTTCTAAGTCCAGTTCAAATACTACCTTCTCTACAAATTGCCCCTCCATATCTCCCTTGTTCCTTTAAAGTCCTTTTTAAATGCCCATATTAATTACATGTATCTTTCCTGAGGCAGATTGCTTCCTCTTTATTATGGCCATTTGAATCCATGTCTTATTTCCCCAACTGTATTCTAAAAGCTTTTGAGTTCAGGTTCATTATCTGTCCAGTCTTTGAATTCTTCACAGGGCTTAGGGAATGCTCTACGTAGGCCAGGGATACCAATGGAGAGCTTGAAAGGTGTTTGAAAAGTGTCACTTAATCTTTCAAAAACCACATAAGGTAGGTAGTAAATATTCAAATGCAGGACTCATACCAGGAAAGAGTGACTTTAGAGCTGTGCTCAAAAAAAAAAAAAAAAAAAAAAAGGAAGGGGGAAAAAAGAAAAAGAAAAAAGGCTCTAAATCAGAAAAAATGAATTTACCAAGTAACTGACAGAATCAATACAAAATAGAGGTTAAGGTTATATGTTCTGCTCTTCTACTATAAAAATGTTCAAATAATCTAATCCATACCTCTCATTCTCTAACCCTTTCTAAACTATTACAAAAAGAGCAGTCTACAGAGTCCCTCTCCATCCTCAGTCTTCTGGTCAATTTGATTCTAACCTGGCAGAGCCAGGATTTGAATCCAGAAATACTGTATTTAAAGCCCCATGTCAGCAACCACTATGCTAGGATCCTCTAATGCCATGAAGGGTTAGCTTCCACTTCTGTTGTGGTCATTAGAACTCATTTCCACTGGGTTCCTCTGTTGCCTTGTTGACCAGGCCCTAGGACCTCTTCCTTTAAAGCCTGTTTTATATACTTTTAGGCTTCTAATTTCTCCACCAGCCTCTCATGTTCAAGGTCAAGTAAGTCACTTTTTCATTCTTTCCCGAAGGTCAAATTTTTAGGCCTTGCAACATTCTTGTTGGTCCTCTCTGTGCCCTCTTCAAGCTATGCACACATGACATTAATATTAAGTGACTGCTTTGAATTATTCAATTGTTGATTTAATAATTTTCAGGTGCGTTTTCTTGAAAACAATTGCAAGATTGCACAGGCTGATTCAGTCACTCTGCTCTCATGTGCATGCATATAAAATAAACACAAGGGAGCAGATGAGAGAAGAGAAAGTAACTGTCAGCTGGAACTTTACAAATGAATGACATTCTGTAACCTCAGGAGCAATTGACCACATTTGAACCTTGTCTATTTTTGGCAGTATATTAAGGATACATGAAATATTGTGGCTTCCCTGCCCTGCCCCCATGTTTCTGGGGTATATGGAGCTGATCTACTGCATGACAGTAAGCAGTCTAGTAATCTTGCTTGCATGTACTTTGAGTTAGAATGTAGCTCAGAACTATTTTTTGCATTTTTGTCCTTTCAAGATTCATAATGATATTAGCAATCCTGGACACAAATCTTTTCTATGTTCCAATATTTTTGTGCTTGCTCTATAAAAATAACCTATCATGATTTTTCTCATATGCAGGCCATACAGATTTTATGAAGGTTATTATGAAGAGTTTTAGGTCGGATCTCATTTTTTTTCTAATTAGCTTCTGTCAAAATACATGGGAGTAAAAAAGAATTTCAACATTTTCTTGCACATCCCATAAGATAAATGCTATTTTCCTCCATACTCTTGAATTTCTCCAGCAGAAGTATGTAAAATCAAGCAAGTAAACCAATACAAGTCTTAGTTATTATCATCACTGTTATTATTATGGCTATTTTTTTATTAGATAGAGAAGTAGTTATCACCAGCATTGTCTTATCACTTTTTGAAATTTGAAATTTTGCTTTTCAGTTACGAGTTTCCAGAAGAAGTCTCACCTACTTATGTACTCAAGCCCATATTGAATAGGTTGTTATTTCTGATCCATATATAATTTAAATATGTTCCTGTGTTTCCATCTTTTTGTTTTGAATTAATCTGCTCTCTTAACCACGTTTGTGTCTCAGCCTCAGTGTTGCCCTACTTTGGGACACCTCTCAAACTTTAATGCACATACATGTCGCCTGGGGACTCTCCTTAAGAGGCCCATTCTGAGGTCTGCATGGGCCGGAGAGTCTGTATTTCTCACAAGCACTCAGCTGACACTGATGCTGCTGGTTCTGTGAACAACACTTTGAATATAGAACAACTTTATAAGTTGTTATAAATACTATATTATACATATTATATGTATAATAAGTTCTCAAATAAACCAATGTAAGAGTTATCCTTGATTTTTCCTCTTCCTAAATGTAAAACTGATCAGTCATTCATTCAATAAGTATTTACTGAAGGTTAGTATGTACCAGCTAAATCAAATATTAATCATTCTATGCATAGTCACCTACTTTTTCCATTTCCACTGATACCATCCAAACTCATGCTACTATTATGTCTCTTCAGGATTTTTTGCAATAGCTGTTAAATGCACTTCTCTACATATATCCTTCTTCAATTTATTTTTTTTTAAATAGAAAACAAATGGATTTTAAAAAATGAATATCTAATCACAGCATTCCAGTAATCAAGTACTTCCCATTGACTTTTAAAATAAAATGACAAATTTTTAACATAAAAAAATCAACAAGATTCTGTTTACATTAACACCTCCATCTCCTATCACTCTCCTTCTGGCTTTTGATGATCCAGCTACGCTGGCACTCAGTTGTTAAATTTGCTAAGCTTCTTTCTATCCCAAATCTTTGCACATGCTGCTCTTTTGCCTAGAATGTTCTGCTGCTGCTTTATCTGATACTAGTCATCCTTCAGATCTCAGATCAATGTGACATCATCAGAGAACCCTCATTTGAAGTAGGCAGGATATCCTGCCTAAGTTCTTTGAGTGCCATTTATTTCTTTTAAGGGGCACTTTTCATAGACATAATTACATAACTAAATATGAAAATTAGTCTGCTTCCTCTGATAACCCATTGTGTGAGGGCATGGATTTTGTCTTTCCTTTTTTACTTTAATACATTCAGTTTATAGCACAGTTCCTGGAATGTAGTACATGTCAACAAATATTTAGTAAATGAATGATTAAAAAACAGAGGTTGGAACATTCTGGTCCATCTGTGTCCCTCTGTTAAAAACAGCAGTAGTTTGCAACTGTCAAAGAACAGTCTGTAACAAAATATACAACATTAAAATGTTATCATTTCTTAGATATATTCATAAGATGTTTCAGTATCTACCAGTGCTCCTGTGTCATTTGTATGTATCCATTTTCCTCTAAAGTTCATGAGATGACTAATAGAAAAATTAATTTCATGTGAAAAAAAACCCAGCTGTTTATGTGTTCAACAAGTGTTTAATATACTGCCATATACAACCTCCTCCATCTTCATAAATTGCCTCTGATGACACAGAGCCTTTGTATGCAGTGAGTTATTGTATGTGTTCAAGGACCTTTTGTCAAAAAAGAAGATGAATCTCTGGGAGCTAAATCCCAGAAAATCTTTATAGTTACATTGTTTAGGTATTCTAAGAAGCTGTGGTCTCATCTTTTCTCTGGTTAACAAATTTCATTTACAAAAATATGTGTTGAATCTATTTCTTGAAGTTCTGCCACCACCTTGGGGCATGAGGGGAAGGAAACAGAGGGGCTCCTGACAATGATGCTTGGGCCCTGCATGCCCCTAGATATTTAGGACCACAAACACACTGGTCTAGGAGATCATTATGATCTCTTCAGAAGCATTATTTTAGAAATATTTTTCAATAGTTATAAATATATAATGGAAAGTCATCCTTAACATTCTGAAATCAGGCGAGAAGCAAAAATAATTTTGAAAAATTCATCTGTCTTCTGCACAGTAAACGGGAAACTAATTCACATCAGTGAACTGAAGCAATACAGTTTGTGGCTTGGTTACCATATCTTCCAAAGACCTCTATTACTATCCCACTCAAGATCTCAAACAATGACCTCAGCCCTCCCAGACACATTCTGTATCTCCAAAGTGGTGATTCAGCTTTATTTTAAACCCTGAATGAACTAGGGAGCATTGTTTTCCTCAGGTTCACAGTGGGCTCCAGGCCAGCAGCAGCTGTCTGCTCAGCGGATTTCAGCTTGCTGCTCAATGCAGAATGACTTAGAGCCCTTGGCAGGGACGAATGAGAGCGCTGTGCTTATGGGAAAATGCTTAAGTTGTCTGCTCTCTCTTTGTTGCTGTTGTTTTACCATCCAAGTTCCACTTAATAGACATCAGGAAAAAGCTGCTTCATCCTCAGTAGCAGTGGAAACATCCATTCTCACGGGTACATTGCGCCAACACAGCTCTTAACTGGAGGTCACTGAACTATTGAACCAACCTACAGGGAGGTGGCAGGTGTCCTGGAACCAAGGGGGCTTGCCTGCCTGTTGCCACGGGGCTATTCTCAGTTGCCTCTGGCTCTGGCTTTAACTCTCACTCATCTCCTCACATATACATCTCTAATCTTACCCCACTCCCAAAGGTTTAATTATATGGATATAATAAGCACTCTTTTTATCATGTCTTTTCTTCTAACTAATCTTGTTCCAATTTTTGCCTTCCATTTTCATTAATCATTTGAGTTAACACATCTAAGATGTTCAAACTTTAATCTTCTAGCTGAATTTCGCAATTTATAAACAGAGTAGATGCTAAGGTAATCAGCCTATGTATGAGTGAGTCAAGAGGCTCAGTTAGTTCCTATAGAATATCTGGAGAATTGTTTTTGTTGTATTTTGGATATTCCTCTCATTTTTTTATCCTTTGTGTGGTCAAATCCCATTGTTATGTCCCAGAAGGATCCTGAGATATGCTGACATGCATCTTTCTCTTGTCCATTAGGTTCTGGGCCGGCGGGGTGGGGGGTGGGAGGAGATTTGAAAATAAAGGAAATAAAGAAACTTTGTCCTCATTCCTTCTTCTCCTTCACTGTGTATATGGACTTCTCTCCTCCTTTAATCTTCCCATTTCACTATAAAACCTTTTCACTCTTCCTTTCATTCACTTACATAATAACATCATGCTGGGACCAACCATGTTTGAGAAGCTGTTGGCACTAGGGATACAGTAATGAACAAGACAAAACTTTTTCCTGCCCAGTTTGCATTCCAGTGAGGAAAACAATAGTAAACAAGTAAACAAAGTCATAGCCAGGAGAGTAGTGGGTTGCTATTTTTTATGTACTGATGGAGACTGATTCCTTTCTACCTGAAGTAGAAGCATTCTACCTTGTGTTCAAGAGAGCCTTCTCAGAAGAGTTATATTTAAGCTGATATCTGAAGAACGAGACCAATTTGACTATGTAAAGAACCTGGGGAGAGAGTAAAGGCAAGCAGCAGGAAAAAGCTTGTGGTATATTACAGACTGACAGAAATCCAGTGTGGCTGGAGAATAACACACAGTGCTTCCTACTGAATGTGGTAAGGTAGGCTGGGGCTAGATCCCATGAGCGCTCTGCAGGTTAGAGCAAACTCTTGAAGAACAATCTTAGGCTTCTTGTGAGGAGAGCTCTGATGATTGCCTGGTAAAACCAGGTGATGATTCCAAGGGGATACCTGCTTGATAGATTATGTATAGACATGTTCAGCCTGGACCCAGGATAAAGGTCAGGGTGAAACTCAAGGAAGACAATTCTCAGGAGTGTTGTCCACAGTGAAGTATCCAGAAGGAACAGCTTTCTCATTTTAAAGAGTACACTGTATAATATAATGCATATAGTGTTATATATTCAAGCACTTGGAATGCTTCCCCTGCGTTTTTCCCAGTCCATACTTACATCCACTGGGCTGACCACTTATCATTACAGCCAAGACCTATTTATCAGGTATCCAGATTGGGCAGGCCAATGCAAATTTCTAGGCAAAGACTGAGCCCAAATTACTTGAATACAGACTTAAACAACCTCTCAAAACTCCTTTTAGGTTTTCATTCCCATGGTTCTTTTCTATGTGGATGCTCCTAGGATTTGTATTTTGAATAATATTGCACATCTATTAGTATTTGGCTTTTCTTCATTCTTAATATGCTTTCATCACCCTCCCTGATTACATGTTAAAATGTGACCATTTGATTCCTAAACTGCCTTTCTACCTGGTTTTTTTTTGGAGGATTACCATCAAGCTGTAAATTCCCAATACTTTGATACTGGTTTTAGAAATTTAAAAGACAAATGCACCTTCTGCATTATTTTCCAACAAAGCATTTTTCAATCCTACCTCAAATGAATAGTTTCATTGACTTCCTTAGGCTTTTTGAATAACATCTTGAGCCAAAGGTGAAATATTATCTTGTTATTTGCATTACTGTATTTCTGAGCATGTGACTATCTGGTGGATTACTAGGAAAAGTCATATATAAAGGACCCAGATGGCAGAATACCTTATGTTCTATGTCTTAGTATGAGAAACAGCTCAGGCAAGTAAACTATTCCCAGACGTTTATTAAATAGTCCAGGTTTGGAATAATTATTGTGCTGCTGGCAAGAGACAAAGGTGAAAATGAACATTTAAGTAAAGTTAACATTAAAGGAATTATTGCATTCTTTTCTGAACATAATCCCTTTACCCAGAGAAGTAATGGTTCCATATGTCATGTTTTTTACTGATTTCTGTTAGATATTTGCACTTGTTTGAGCCAAGGGTAAGCATGGGATGTTGCTAACCTAGAAATTCTTGAGAACTTAATAAAATCAATTGACTATTGATAATAGAGCAGTATGCTTATTTAGAGTATATTGAATCTAACTTTAAAAAAATAGTATGCTTTTGTTAAAACATCTAAAAGCATGCCCTTCCTCTAATAACTATGCAAAATTCAAACAAACTGACATACATTTTGCTTACTGAATACAAATTGTGGGAACAATTTTGTATTATCACTTTTTACATATACTTCTGAATGTGTAGGCAAACCTCTTTCTAATGGCATTTCTTAATACCAGGTAGCTTTTATTGAACTGGCGTCTCAATATCTCACTGACATTGTTATTTCTTCACTATCAGGTGCATTGTTTCTCTTATTGAGACTACCTAGATAATCTGAATAGGTATTTATGACCCAGAATGAAGATTATACAACATAGAGCCTTTAGATTAATAAAGCTATTAGCTTTATTTTATTCAGAAATTAGTAAATGAACCAATCCTGGTTCCAGCAAATATCTTATTTCAGCTGAATATCGCAACAAAGTACATCCTGCATCTGCTTCTTTTATGATTTTATAGTATAAAACACAATTATTTCTGGGGAATTCTGAGCTACTCAGAACTCCAAAGAGAAAATCACAAATGAACAACTCTATGTATGAATCACAGCTCTTGGCTTTCATCATATAATGCATGACAATGGGAAAAAAATGTTATCCTACATTTCCTATATGAATTTTATCTTAAGGTATTCAAATACCTGTGAAAAAAATTCATTTAGAGAATAATATAAGCTAATCAATTCAAGAAATGGATTTAGAATAATCATCTAAAAATATTCTTGAAAAAAAGTGTAATTCAGGAAAAAGTGTCAACATTTATGTCCAATTAATAATGAAAAAACTATCTTTTATGGTGAAACTCAAACACTATTATAAGGTTTACTTTTTTTCAGGATGGAAATTCAGACCCAGAGAAGTAAAGGTACTAGACTCATGCCATGAAGAAAGCTAGTGGCTTTATTCAGACTAGAATCACAAGCTAAGTTGCTAGAATACTGACTTTTTGTCATTTTAAGATAGCCAACTGTCTGTTATTTTGGTTTTCCCTCTGTGACACCAGGAGATTATTCCTTAGGATTCTACTGGGTAACAAGGACAATGAGTCATAAAATGGCTGCTGTTTGTATTTTAATTTTGCTGAGAGAAGGAGACTGAAAATGAAACAAAGTTAATAAAAACACTGAGGCTCCTCTCCCCAGACTCTTTTAGACTAGGGTTCACATAAGTCCATGTTTGCAGTATGTTCAGTGGTCAGAATCATGACTGCCCAGCCAGTTTAAGCAAAAACGTTGGTTCTTCATAATTAGCGGGTCTGTGGAGAAGATAGAGTCTCTAACACATTCTTCCCAGGCTTTTTCATAACTCTCCACGGCTTACTGCTCAGAGAGGAGGAACAGTATGAGGAAAACAGACAGACCTTTGTGCACTGGCTCTTGGCCTGCAAAATCAGCTGGCTTGGTGCAGAGGCAATTTCCTCAGTACTTGCGGCCTTATGCTGACTTCTGCCTGGGGAAGTTAGGCAATATTTATTGTTGAGTGGGGTCCTGGGAGATTATTCTTGGAAAGAAAAACCTCTGTGAACCTTTGTGTGGTGATTGAAAATCTCTTATAATCAGAGTTTCACAAACTAGATATGATTGCCTCCTTCTAACACAAAATGACTGGGAAACAAAAATAATTCAACACTACAAAATCTGTGAGGTGCAGCAAAGGCCGTGCTATAGGGGAAGTATATTGCAATACAGGCCTACCTCAGGAAAGAAGAACAATCCCAAATGAACAGTTTAAACTCACAATTAACAAAACTAGAAAAAGAAGAACAAGTGAAGCCCAAAGTCAGTAGAAGGAGGGACATAATAAAGATTAGAGAAGAAATAAATAAATTGAGATGAATAAAACAATAGAAAGAATCAATGAAAGCAGGAGCTGTGTCTTTGAGAAAATAAACAAAATAGATAAACCCCAACCCAGACTTATAAATTAAAAAAGAGAGTCTACACACATAAACAGAATCAGAAGTGAGAAAGGAAAAATCACTATGGACACCACAGAAATACAAAGCATTATGAGAGAATACTATGAAAAATTACATGCTAACAAACTGGATAATCTAGAAGAAATAGACAACTTTCTAGAAAAATACAACCTTCCAAGGCTGACCCAGGAAGAAACAGAATATCTGAATAGACCATTTACCAGCAAGGAAATTGAATTGGTAATCAAGAACCTACCTAAGAACAAAACCCAATGACCAGATGGTTTCACTGCTGAATTTTAACAAACATTTAGTGAAGACCTAATACGTATCCTCCTTAGTTTTCCAAAAAGTTGAAGAGGAGGGAATACTTCCCAACTCATTGTATGAGGCCAGCATCACTCTAATACCAAAACCAGGCAAAGACACCTCAAAAAAAGAAAATTACAGACCAATATCCCTGATGAACAAAGATGCAAAAAT
The DNA here is from genome assembly GCF_040802235.1 of Manis javanica. NCBI lineage: Eukaryota > Metazoa > Chordata > Mammalia > Pholidota > Manidae > Manis > Manis javanica. The sequence goes on from NC_133157.1 coordinate 190,699,636, forward strand.
ACTCAAAACAAAATATTAGCAAACTGAATTCAAAAATACATCAAAAAGATCATCAATCATGACCAAGTAGGACTTATTTGAGGGACACAATGATGGTACAACATAGGAAAATCCATCAACATCATCCACCACATCAACAAAAAGAAGGAAAACAACCACATGATCATCTCCATAGATGCTGAAAAAACATTCAACAAAATTCAACATCCATTCATGATAAAAACTCTCAACAAAATGGGTATAGAGGGCAAGTACTTCAACATATATGACAAACCCACAGCCAACATAATACTTAACAGTGAGAAGCTGAAAGCATTTCCTTTAAGTTCGGGAACAAGACAAGGATGCCCACTCTCCCCACTTTTATTCAACATAGTACTGGATGTCCTAGCCATGTCAATCAGACAACACAAAGAAATGAAAGGCTTCTAGATTGCCAAGGAAAAAATTAAACTATCCCTGTTTGCAGATGACATGATATTGTACATAAAAAACCCTAAAGAATCCACTGCAAAATTACTAGATCTAATATCTGAATTAAGCAAAGTTGTAGGATACAGAATTACTACACAGAAATCTGTTGCATTTCTATACCCTAATGATTAACTAGCAGAAAGAGAAATCAGGAAAACAATTTCATTCACAATTGCATCAAAAAGAATAAAATACCTAGGAATAAACCTAATGAAGGAAGTGGAAGACCTATACTCTGAAAACTACAAGACACTCATGCTAGAAATTAAAGAAGATACCAATAAAAGGAAAAAACATCCCATGCTCATGGATAGGAAGATTTAATATTGTCAAAATGGTCATCCTGCCTAAAGCAATCTACAGATTCAATGCAATCCCTACCAAAATACCAACAGCATTCTTCAATGAACTAGAGCAAATAATTCTAAAATTCACATGGAACCACAAAAGACCCCAAATAGCCAAAACTATCCTGAGAAGGAAGAATAAAGTGTGGGGGGGATGATGCTCCCTGACTTCAAGCTCTACTACAAAGCCACAGTAATCAAGACAATTTGGTACAGGCACAAGATCAGACCCGTAGACCAATGGAACAGACTAGAAAGCCTAGATATAAACCTAATCATATATGGTCAATTAATATACAATAAAGGAGCCATGGATATGCAATGGGGAAATGACATCCTCTTCAACATCTGGTGTTGGCACAACTGGACAGCTACATGTAAGAGAATGAAACTGGATTATTGTCTAACCCCATAGACAAAAGTAAACTCAAAATGGATCAAAGACCTGAATGTAAATCATGAAACCATAAAACTCTTAGAAGACAAAATAGGCAAAAATCTATTGAATATAAACATGAGCAACTTTTTCCTGAATGCATCTCCTCAGGCAAGGGAAACAAAATAAAAAATGAACAAATGGGACTGCATCATGCTAAAAGCTTCTGTACAGCAAAGGACACCATAGGCAGAACAAAAAGGCACCCTACAGTATGAGAGAATGTATTTGTAAATGACATATCCAACAATCCAAAATATATAAAGAACTCACATGCCTCAACACCCAAAAAGCAAATAACCATATAAATAAATGGGTGGAGGATATGAACAGACACTTCTCCAAAGAAGAAATTCAGATGGCCAACAGACACATGAAAAGATGCTCTACATCGCTAATTATCAGGGAAATGCAAATTAAAACCACAATGAGATATCACCTCACAACAGTTAGAATGGACAACACAGAAAAGACTAGGAACAACAAATACTGGCAAGGATGCAGAGAAAGGGAAACCCTCCTACACTGCTGGTGGTAATGTTAAACTAGTTCAACCACTGTGGAAAGCAGTATGGAGGTTCCTCAAAAAACTAAAAATAGGAATACCGTTTGACCCAGGAATTCCACTCCTAGGAATTTACCCTAAGAATGCAGGAGCCTAGTTTCAAAAAGACATGTGCACCCCTATGTTTATCGCAGCACTATTTACAATAGCCAAGACATGGAAGCAACCTAAATGTCCACCAGTAGATGAATGGATAAAGAAGAGGTGGTACATATACACAATGGAATATTATTCAGCCATAAAAGAAAACAAATCCTACCATTTGCAACAATATGGGTGGAGCTAGAGGGTATTATACTCAGTAAAAGAAGCCAGGCAGAGAAAGACAAGTACCAAATGATTTCACTCATCTGTAGAGCATAAGAACAAAGCAAAAACTGAAGGAACAAAACAGCAGCAGACTCACAGAAGCCAAGAATGGACTAACAGTTACCAAAGGCAAAGGACCTGGGGAGGATGAGTGGGAAAGGAGGGATAAGGGGGAAAAGGGGTCATTAAGATTAGCACATATGATGTAAGGGGGGTTGCACGGGGAAAGCAGTACAATACAGAGAAGACAAGTAGTGACTCTATAGCATCTTGCTATGTTGATTGACAGTGACTGTAATGGGGTATGTGGTGGGGACTTGATAATGGGGGGGAATATAGTAACCACAATTTTGCTCATGTGATTGTATACTAATGATACCAAAGTAAAAAAAATGACTGGGAAACAGAAAAATTCTTAAAGTTTGAAAATCCAGTCATGTAGACATGGTCTCTTCTCACTGGAGTTGATTTGTATCTTCGGAGTACTAACTTAGAGAAGTGTGGAAATAGGGAGATAAACTTAAAAATACTGTGCGTTGCTCCCTAGGAATTTGTGGACCAGTGAAATTTTAAGATATCTATTTATGCTTTACTTATTTACAGGGAATTTTGTTTTGGTGCTCTTTCTACATGCAGAGTTATGTGTCAGGTACTGGAAGAGAGGTAAAATGAAAAAGCATAATCCTTGACATAGGTGCTCACACAATTCACCAACTTTCAAAAAAAGAAAATCAAACAATAATAATAAATAAACCACTTATATCAATATTCATCTAATTTAAATAGCCCATTTAAGTGTCATAAAAGTCATTCAAATACCATGTCTTGTCGCTCTTTCTCCCCCTCAGTCAGTACATGAGCATATGGGGAGGGCTGGGGCCTCAGGCTCAATGCTGTCTGTCATGCTGGGCTTAGGACAATGTCCCTCACCCAGATTGTGTTCCTAGTCCTCTTGTCGTTTGTAGCTCAGTTTGTAGCTGGTACAGTTCATGAGCTGGTCTTTCTCAGCATGGTCAGGGGTGAGCAATCCTCTCTGGCAAACAAGCCTCACATTGGCTTCTGCTTGTGTTCAGACCTTGCAGAGTCTAACTTAGTTGGCTTTGAGCCTTGTGGTCTGCTCAGTAACACTTTCTACAAAGTTGTGCTGTGCAACCTGTGACAAGCTCCCCACTCAGAATCTCAGTTGCTTTAAAACTCAGGATGACTCAAGGAAGTCGAAGCCTTCCTCTGCCTGACCACCTAACATTGCCAAGTTGCTGCGGCGATTCCCAGCTTGATAACTGGGGGATGTTTCAGAGATGACTTCTTTCTAAAGTCATCAATGTGGAGAATGCAGAACCCTTCTCTGCCTTCAATATTTCCCTCACCTTTCTGGAAGGTTCTTTCATTTTCACTAAAGAGAGGACATCAGAAGATACCTACAGATTCAACGTTCTCATTTTTTTCTTCTCTTCTACCTCCAACAAATTTCCTAGGTCTGAAAAGGGTTGGGCATGTCTTTTTGCTCCATATCATATCTTCTCTTTACATTCACTTAGCTCAGATGGAGCACAGTCTCCACATCACAGTGAGTCCTCTGAGCACATTTTTTTTATAGCCTCAAAGGAGAGTAAAGGCTCTATGGAACCAAAAACTTCTACTCTCATCCGAGAGGCCAGGTACTACCTTACTCTTTTCCTGTAATATCCAAATGTCTCCTAAGGCTAGTAGATGCTTTGGTCAAAGGGGATAAATACCTTGTACTGAGAAAGGCAAACGGAAAAGCCCATTGCTCATGTTTAAGGCAACCCTGTGTATGATTATTATACTTATCATTTGCATTTGTCTTACCCCCAGAGTCCCAAAAGACTCATGATTTAATCCTCAGGTGAGGAACTCTGCAGAAATGGTAAGTAAAACCTAATTTATTTCCCAGTGTAATCTCTGTGAAACAATGAGATCAGAAACTTTTAACAAGAAATACTGCCAGAAGCTTCTATGATGATAGAAGCCACTCTTAGGTGCAGTCAGTGGAGCCCTTGATATAATGAGTCAGTTGCCTCAAGACAGACATTGAAAACTGGCAAAGCCTTCCTTTGGTGCCCATCAGCCTTTGGCCAAGCCCAGCAGGAGGGAAGGTGAGTGCCCAGCAGAACTGCTGCTCTACGGTTCATTAGCCAGAAGAAGACAATGAACAAAATGGAAGAGGCTGAGAGTCCTGGTCCATCGAGCACTCGTGAGACACTGTTCTGGAGGGATGTGAAAGGGTTTAAGTTCCTTAAACATCAGTAGCAGGTTGGAGAACTGCCCTGTTTCTCAACCCAACCCCCAAATTTTAATCAGATCCCCACCGTGCTCTCTTGTTGCATTCTCTTCTCTTCTTACTTAGCACTTATCTTATCTTGATTTGTAATTACATATTTATTTGTGTCATTTATTAATTTTTCATGTGTGAAACAATAGTCTTCAGAGAATCAAGGAGGAGAGGGATAAGGAGACCACGTCACAGATGGCAGGCCGCGGCTGGGGACCTTAAAAGAGCACAACAGAGTCATCTGCCTCTGGCCGTGTCACTGGCCCCTTGGGGTTCACACACATGGGCCCCAGGTCCTCCTCAGCACTGCCCTCCCCTCACTTGCCGGGAGCCCATTTTCACGATCATTACTGCCCATCTATCTCCCAATTCACTCTTCATCAGAGTGGGGGGAACAGTTCCAGCTGGTTGCAAAGGAATAGATCAAGGAGGGGTAGCGGGAAGAACATTGTAAACCACCGAAGAACTGAATACAGAAAAATGTGCTTCTGGAATTCCATGTTGGACCACCAGATGTATACTTTTCTCTAAACACATGGTTGTGGGGATCAAAAGAAGTAGCATAAAAATGAGAGTCAGTGAGCTTAAAAATAAGCCTGTGGCACAGCAGAGTGGGAATTGAACCCTGGCCAATATGACTCCAAAGTACATGAGCTTCCTGTTATATCAGCTGCCTCGTGCTCACAGCTCCGCATTAAGACTGGCCTAAAAGCAACTGTATTTCTGCTCCTGCACTCAGGAACTATACTGAGGTCTTCAGTTGCTTTTTTTTTATGCTGAAGCCCTTATTTCAGTGATTTTCAGCATTCTGCCTTTGTTATTTGCCCCAGCACAGTAAGAAGCTGTCCATCAGTCCAGTGGCTTATTGCAGCCGAATGGAGCCTAGACAGGGCAGAATAATTGTATAATTTGAACATGGCTTTACCTGAAGCAGGTCCTGAAAGAGATTGCCTAGAGAGATTGCCCCTTCCCACTTTTCAGAATCCTTCTGGGCTCTTTGCTGTCAGAAGCAGGGTCACTCATACTTGACTCCTTGCTTTGTGAGCCTCCCCAGGATCCAGTTTGTTTAGAAGCAGGGCCCTTTGTGGTATCAGAGATTTATTCCTGAACATACCTCCCCTGGTACATGCTAGAGCTGTGCTTCCCAGGTTCTGATGGCTTTTCCTCCTGAACTTCTGTGTGCTGCTTACTGCTCATTCCTTTCACCACCTTCCCCATGCTCTGCCTCTCCTGTTGTAAGCCCAGCACACCCAGGCACCATGCTTCCCTCGCGAGCGGCAATGTCTGCCAGCTGTTTTCAATGAATCTTTGACATATCCCTGCGGTCTGTCTGGGTGCAGGGTCCTCTTCATTCTAATCCCATCACCATTTGTCTGCTCCTTCCCTACAGTATCCACACAATCATCCCTTGTTCTTTTTAACTTGAACCTTCTTTTCATAGCTGCATCATGGATAAACGAGCTTTTTAAAAGAGAAATATATCTTCCTTACATATATTTTTATATGAATTCTTGTTTTATGGTCCTTGAATAGGTTGATTTGTTCAGGAAAACACAATGGAGCACAGATGTTTGGGCCAAGTGTGCTTGCAAGAGGGTAGTCTTTACCACATGCTTTTAGATATATGAGTATTCACAACAAAAGATGGCCATGTTTCCCTTTTGGAGGGTTTTATTTTTTCTCAGTCCTGTCAAAAGTTGGATGTATAAACTAAATCTGTGTCATATTTATTTAAAAATGTTCACTAGCAAAATATATGAGTCTATATATTAAAGCTTATGAAACCACTTTCATAAAAACAAACTTTTTAAACGTTAGTATCACTGAACATTCTCCACTGGGCTGGGATCTGTTGGTTCACATTCTTGCTCAGAGGAATTTCTATTGTTTTTTCCCTCTGAGCCATTGAGAATGGATCTGGCAAGGATGTGCTGGCACACCATGATATGTTGTGGTGTGTTGGGTAGGACCTTTGTCTAATACCTATTCTCTGAAGGAAAAACACACTGTCTGTATTGTGAGTTTGTTTATGAAGCATTTCTGTTTCTTGTGGTAACTGTGGCTATAGCAATTCTCTGAAACAAAATTGGTCATTGACTTCCTTCTCCCTATTCAAAGCAGATAGAGGCTAAGAGCACACTCTGGGGATTTAATATTCATTATTATGTTTTTTATTATTTATCCTTCTAATGTTTTTGCATATGAAAGGAAGACCCACACAGGAACTGATAATAACAGGTAGAGTATTTTCAATTACTAATAATAACCATTCATGTTTTCATGTGAAGAGGTCTTGAATGCCTAGAGATTCAAACTATCATTTCCTTAATAATAACTGGTCTGTTTCTATAGATCTATAATGATAGACAGATACAGATATAGATATATAGCTTTAAATTTTAGTAAACTGCTTTGCTATTTCACAGAAGTTCAGGATAAGGTCACATCTGAAAAGATTGTGGAGAAAATGCCAGCTTGGAATTTCAATATTTAAGATACCCTCCCACCCCCACAAATAAAATATAGGTTATATGATTCTAAAGTTTTCAGTTATAAAGTTTTGCTTTCATTGCAGAAGAAAACTGCAAGTTATTATAGCCTATGATGTGTATTTAGGGAGAATGGGAGATAACACATAATTTAAACTTATTTCTGGATGAAATTAATATGATTATATGCTATTTCATACTGGAAGAATAAAATTATTCTTAGAAGTTGACTACTATTCCAAATTAACTGTTAGTTATTTTGATCAATATTTTGTATTAATATCACTACCAGTCAGATATTTTGGGAAAGAAAAAAAAAATCACACTTGTCACTAATCCCATCTCAAATTAATAATAAGAAGTAAGTAATTTGTAGGGTATATGCATGTGTTTTCATTTGCCTCTTAGTTTGGATTTGGAGATGGGGGTGGATCATCAGCAGTTATCTATCTTCACAGCTGACCTAGAAGCATATAGTCACTAGAACACTGTAGTTTTAGCTGTATAGACAGATAACCACTAAGGACTGACTAAATACGGTAGCCCTCTTGAAGGAAAGAAATGAAGACATGTATGGGAGGTATTTAAATAGCTGGGGATGTTTTCCAAGAAAGACTTAGGAACTAAGATCATAAGGTAATGGTGAAGTATATCTTTTAGAGGGAACACACAGGTGCCCTCATATTAAAGAATATTCAGGAGATAAGTCACCAAAACTTTCTCAAGATGAATTGAGGTATTCTCATTCAACCAGGTAAATGAAAGAAACAGTTAGAATTGAGAAATGTGCTTTTCCTTACATTACCCAGTAAGCTTCTCCTAGGTAATGCATCAAATGATTTGAAAGATGTGTCTCCTAGATAAAGAAAAATTGATATCTACAATATGGAATATCAGAGCTCCTAAAGTATTTGGGTCAAAAAGATGCACAGAGAGCTAATCTATTGCTCAGTCCACTGGAATTGGAATCTTAAGGATGATCCCTAAAAGAGAGTTAACCAGAAAAAAGTGTATTGATGAGATACCCATCAATGGTTTATGCCAGACGCCTGAGAAGAGGCACGCCTTGCAAAGGAAGCAATGCACCTGCAGCCCTCAAGGGGAGCCATTCCCAGGGAAGTGCCCATGAACCAAAGGTGACATACTGTCATTTTCACAATTGTAATCTCTAGGATAAGTATTTCTGTTTATTTTTTCTCACCTCAAAAATCAAACAGATGGTCTGCTTATGTGACTACCTGTACATGTATAGATAATAAAAAATCCACTCAGTTAAAAATAAAACAGTGAAAACACATTAAGTAAAAGTACTTTTAACAAATATGAATTGCTTTTATCAATATTATATCATGTTATATATTCTTCCCAGCTCACCAGGGGGAGGAAGAGAAATGGAGCAGGGAGGGAGTGGAGGCCTGGGACGGCTGAATACCTAACTCTGGAGATCTGGTCTGGGAGCACAACCTACATTTCATGGTGCTTGCATTGTATTCTCATTATTAGGGGGTTGGAAAGCTAAGACAGGCAGAATTTCTGGAGAGACTGAGATTCCACCTGCTTGTGGAAAGCAGGGATCCATATCCAGCTGCTCTGGGATGAAAGAAAGGCAGGCAATCTGAGGGACTTCCTAACAGCAAGAGGGCTGCTAAAGGGGTAAGGATTGCACAGAGCTAACTGCTCAAGAGAAAGGAAAGGTAGACAAAATTGTATGGGTGCACTCTGCTCAGCAGGTTGGGAACTTTCTTGATTTTCAGCTCCCTGGCTGGCTACACAGCTCAAAGGACTCCCTCTGTGATACACAGCCTACTGCATCTTTCTTCCAGACAGCCCACCTGGCTGGCAAACTGACAAACCTACCCTGGCACTAGGCCCAGAGGGAAGACCTGTCTACAGGAACTACAAATGCAAAGCATAGAGGCTTAGACCTGTGTGCTCGGCCCACTGGTTCTGGCAGTGGAGTTAGGCACAGCAGCCAGGAAGCAGGAAACAGCTCCTTCCTCCCCCCAGGCACCAATACAACTCCACTGTGACCCCCTACATTGCTTCAGGGGCTGAGAAGCTCCAGAGAGTAGAGCTTCTGGGCACTAGAGGGCACCATATACAAAAATGAAACACCAAAGAAACCTGGTTCAAAGTAAAATAATGAATACAACACCTGAGAAAGATTCAAATGAAACTGACCTCATGAATGTTCCTGAAAGGGATTTCAAAATAAAATCATTAACATGCTCATGGAGGTACAGAAAAATATTCAGCAACAAGAATGAATTCCTGTTGGAGATCCAATGGTTGAAGAGCACAATGGAGGATATTAAAAGCAGATTCGATATGGTGGAGGAGATGGTAAATGAAGTCAAAATTAAAGAAGGGGAAGACACAGAAACTGAGGCATAGAGAAAAACAAGGATCTCTAAGAATGAAAGAATATTAGGAAAACAGTGTAACCAATCCAAATGGAACTATATTCTCATCATACGGGTACCAGCAGAAGAAGAAAAGAGAGAAAGGGATAGAAAGTGTCTTTGAGGAGGTAATCACTGAAAACTTCCCCAATCTGGGAAAGAAGGTAGTCTCTCAGGCCATGGAGGTGCACAGATCTCCCAACACAAGGGTCTCAAGGAAGGCAACACCAGGACATATAGTAATTAAAATGGCAAAGATCAAGGATAGGACAGACTATTAAAAGCAGCCAGAGAGAGAAATAAGATCACATTCAAAGGAAAGCCCATCATACTACCATCAGACTTCTGAGCAGAAACCTAACAGGCCAGAAAGGAGTGGCATGATGTATTTAATGCAATGAAGTAGAAGGACCTTGAACCATGAATACTTCATCCGGCAAGATTACCATTTAAATTTGAAGGTTGGATTAAACAATTTTCAGATAAGCAAAAGCTGAGAGAATATACCTCCCACAAAACATCTCTACAGTGTATTTTGGAGGGACTGCCATAGATGGAAGTGTTCCTAAGGTTTAATAGTTGTCACCAGAGGTAATAAAACCACAGTAAAGAAAGTAGAACAGTTAATTACTAAGCAAATGAAAAATTAAATGAACTATTCCCAAAGTCAATCAAGGGATAGACAAAGAGTACAGAATATGATACCTAATATATAAAGAATGGAGAAGGAAGAAAAAGGAGGAGAAAAAAAGAACCTTTGGATTGTGTTTGTTATAGCATATTATGTGATTTAAGTTAGACACTTAGATAGTAAGGAAATTAACCTTGAACCTTTGGTAACCACGAATCTAAAGCCTGCAATGGCAATAAACACATACCTATTGATAATCACCCTAAATGTAAATGGACTGAATACACCAGTCAAAAGACATAGAATCAATGAATGGATAAAAAAAACAGGACCCATCTCTATGCTGCCTACAAGGGACTCATTTTAAACCCAAAGACATGCACAGACTAAAAGTGAAGGGATGGAAAAATATATTTCATGCAACTAATAGGAGAAAAAAGCAGAAGGTGCAGTGCTTATATAAGACAAAATAGACTTCAAAACAAAGAAAGTCACAAGAGACAAAGAAATATATTACATAATGATTAAAGGGTCAATCCAACAAGATGATATATCCGTTATAAATATCTATGCACCCAACACAGGAGCACCTACATATGTGAAACAAATACTAACAGAATTAAAAAGGGAAATAGAATGTAATGCATTCATTCTAGGAGACTTGAACACTCGACCCACTATGAAGGACAGATCAACCAGACAGAGGATAAGCAAGGAGACAGAGGCACTGAACAACACAATAGAACAGATGGACCTAATGGACATCTACAGAACTGTACACCCAAAAGCAACATAATACACATTCTTCTCAAGTGCACATGGAACATTTTCAAGAATAGATCATATACTAGGCCACAAAGAGAGCCTCAGTAAATTTTAAAAGATTGAAATTGTACCAACCAGTTTCTCAGATCACAAAGGTATGAAACTAGAAATAAATTACTCAAAGAAAATGAAAAAACCCACAAACACATGGAGGCTTCACAACATGCTCCTAAATAACCAATGGATCAATGACCAAATAAACACAGAGATCAAGCAATATATAGAGACAAATGACAACAATAATTCAAAACAACAAAATCTGTGGGACGCAGAAAAGGATGTGCTCTGAGGGAAGTATATTGCAATACAGGCCTACCTCAGGAAAGAAGAACAATCCCATATGAACACTCTAAACTCACAACTAATGAAACTAGAAAAAGAAGAACAAATGAAGCCAAAAGTCAGTAGAAGGAGGGACATCATAAAGATTAAAGCAGAGATAAATAAAATCTAGAAGAATAAAACAATAGAAAGGATCAATGAAAGCAAAATCAGGTTTTTTGAGAAAATAAACAAAATAGATAAACCCCTAGTCAGACTTATCAAGAAAAACAGTCTACACACATAAACAGAATCAGAAATGAGAAAGGAAAAGTCACTACAGACACCACAGAAATACAAAGCATTATGAGAGAATACTATGAAAAATTAAATGCCAACAAATGGAATAACCTAGAGGAAATGGACAACTTTCTAGAAAAATATAACCTTCCAAGGCCAACCCAGAAAGAAACTGATATCTGAGCAGAACAATTACCAGCAAGGAAATCGAATTGCTATTCCAAAAACTATCTAACAACAAAACCACTGGAACAGATGGCTTCACTGATGAATTTTATCAAATATAGTGAAGACCTCATACCCATCCTCCTTAAAGTTTTCCAAAGAGTAGAAGAGGAGGTAATACTTCCAAACTCATTGTATGAGGCCAGCATCACTCTAATACCAAAACCAGGCAAAGATACAACAAAAAAAAGAAAATTACAGACCAATATCCCTGATGAACATAGATGCAAAAATATTCAACAAAATATTAGCAAACCGAATTCAAAAAAACATCAAAAAGATCATCCATCATGATCAAGTAGGATTTATTCCAGGGATGCAAAGATGGTACAACATTTGAAAATCCATCAACATCCACCACACCACAAAAAGGACAAAAACCACATGATCATCTCCATAGATGCTGAAAAAACATTCAACAAAATTCAACATCCATTCATGATAAAACCTCTCAACAAAATGCATATAAAGAGCAAGTACCTCAACATAATAAAGGCTATATATGACAAGCGCACAGCCAACATTATACTTTACAGAGAGAAGCTGAAAGCTTTTCCTTTAACTTTGGGAACAAGACAAGGATGCCGACTCTCCCCACTTCCGTTCAACATAGTACTGGAGGTCCTAGCCACAGCAATCAGACAACACAAAAAAATAAAAGGCTTCCAGTTTGGCAAGGAAGAAGTTAAACTGTCCTTGTTTGCAGATGACATGATACTGTACATAAAAAACCCTAAGGAATCCACTGCAAAACTACTAAATCTAATATCTGAATTCAGCAAAGTTATGGGATACAAAATTAATACACAGAAATCTGTTGCATTCCTATAAACTAATGATGAACTAGCAAAAAGGAAATAAGGAAAACAATTTCATTAATCAAAAAGAATAAAATACCTAGGAATAAACCTAACCAAGGAAGTGAAAGACCTCTACTCTGAAAACTACAAGGCACTCATGCTAGAAATTAAAGAAGATACCAATAAATGGAAACGCATCCTGTTCTCATGGATAGGAAGAATTATACTGTCAAAATGGCCATCCTGCCTAAAGCAATCTGTGGATTCAATGCAATTCCTATCAAAATACCAACAGTATTCTTCACTGAACTAGAGCAAATCATTCTAAAAATCATATGGAACCACAAAAGACCCCTAAGCAATCCTGAGAAGGAATCATAAAGTGGGGGGGATCTCACTCCCCTACTTCAAGCTTTACTACAAAGCCACAGTAATCAAGACATTTTGGTACTGGCACAAGAACAGACCCATAGACCAATGGAACAGACTAGAGACCCCTGATATAAACCCAACCATATGTGATCAATTAATATACAATAAAGGAGTCACAGACATACAATGGGGAAATGACAGCCTCTTCAACAACTGGTGTTGGAAAAACTGAACAGCCACATGCAAGAGAATGAAACTGGATTATTGTTCAACCCCACACACAAAAGTAAACTCAAATGGATCAAAGACCATAATGTAAGTCATGAAACCATAAAACTCTTAAAAGACAACATGGGCAAAAATCTCCTGAATATAAGCATAGCAACTTCTTCCTGAACACATCTCCTTTGGCAAGGGAAACAAAAGCAAAAAAAACACATGGGACTACATCAATCTAAAAATTTCTGTATGGCAAAAGACACCATCAACAGAACAAAATGGCATCCTACAGTATGGGAGAGTATATTTGTAAAAGACATATCCGACAAGGGGTTAACATCCAAACTATATAAAGAACTCACATGCCTCAACACCCAAAAAGCAAATAACCTGATTAAAAAATGGGCAGAAGATATGAAGAGACAATTCTCCAAAGAAATTCAGATGCTCAACAGACACATGAAAAGATGCTCCACATCACTAAGTATGAGGGAAATGCAAATTAAAACCACAATGAGATATCACCTCACACCAGTAAGGATGGCCAACATCGAAAAGACTAAGAACAACTAATGCTGGCGAGGATGTGGAGAAAGGGGAACCCTCCTACACTGCTGGTGGGAATATAAGCTGGTTCAACCATTGTGGAAAGCAGTATGGAGGTTCCTCAAAAAACTAAAAATAAAAATACCATTTGACCTGGGAATCCCACTCCTTGGAATTTACCCAAAGAATACAACTTCTCAGATTCAAAAAGACATATGCACCCCTATGTTTACTGCAGCACTATTTACCATAGCCAAGATATGGAAGCAAGCTAAGTGTCCATGAGTAGATGAATGGATAAAGAAGAGGTGGTACATATACACAATGTAATACTATTCAGGCATAAGAAAGAAACAAATCCTACCATTTGCAACAACATGGATGGAGCTGGAGGATATTATGCTCAGTGAAATAAGTCAGGTGGAGAAAGACAAGTGCCAAATGATTTCCCTCATTTGTGGAGTATAACAATGAAGAAAAACTGAGGGAACAAAATAGCAGCAGACTCAGAGGCTCCAAGAAGGGACTACTGGTTACCAAAGGGGAAGGTTGTGGGAGGGTAAGTGGAGAGGGAGGGAGATGGTGATTGAAGGGTATTATGCTTAGTGTGGGGGGTCACAGGGAAAAAGCGTAGCACAGAGAAGGCAAATAGTGAATATGTGGCATGTTAGTACACTGATGGACAGTGACTGCATTGAGGTATGGGTGGGGACTTGATAATATGGATAAATGTAGTAACCACATTGTTCTTTCATGTGAAACCTTCGTAAGAGTGTGTATCATTAATACTTTAATAAAAAAATTTTTTTAAATAGTAAGAAAGCCTCAAGAATCTCAATAGACACATGTGCAAAATATATAAATAATGAATTTATATTGAGATGATTGAAATATTTTCTACACCAATAGTAACAGAATATAAATGAAAATGATTATGCAATGCTCTGTTCTGGTAAAAAGTGAAAGGAATATTCTGATCCCATTAATTGCAGCCCAGAAAAATAATGAATAAAAAATGATTTTTCTGGAGATTAATTTGTCAGTTCTTATCAAGAAAATTTAAGTATTATTCTCCTTTGGACTGGCAATTTTACTTCTAGAAATCTACCAAGAAATGAAATACTAATAGAGGCAGAAAAGATGATGTTCAACCATATTCATTAGAACCTGACAGATATGTGCTCTCTCTGGCTCCATCCTTTTCTAGTTCTGTGACTGAGGGTTATTTCTCTCTGAACAAACCTCAGTCAAATTATCTATAAAACATGATACAGTTAAAACTCCTATGAGTAATGATATAGTCTATATAAACTACTTATCATCATGTGCTCAATAAATGGCAACAATATATTACTAATATATCTCTAACCATAGGGAAATGACCTTGAAATAAATCTGACAGATCAAATTGTTCGAGTAGCATGCACCCATTAATACTGATATTTACAAAGAATATGAAATAAGGAATAAAATTTGTATCTTAGAATGTTAAGTGAATTGGAATAAACTATATAAAACTGCACAAAGAGTTATTTCTAATACTTAAGTAGAAAGAAAGGAGGAAAAGAAGGAAGGCAGGAAGACAAATGAAAGAAATTAAGCCTAGAAAAATGTCCTGGGAGGAAATAACCAAAATGTTAGAATCGTTATTTGTGGTAGGTTAAAAAAATTTTTTTTCTATATAGCTAAACATTTGTTGATAAGAAGATCCACCTCCAAAACAACAGTGTGAGGAGCTCTGCAGATCTGCTCCCCATAGAAAAACCTTACTGATGAAAATTATAAGAAGACAGCCATTTAAAGTATCTGGAAATATATTCCTTGGGCATATAACTAATGGAAAAAATATTCAGGAAAATCTATTAAATGTCAGTTAGAACAGTGAAAGTCTGTGTTGCTTGAGCATGACCTGCTCCCTCCCTCCTCTGCCCCCAGCTCAGTGTGATGGAAGCTCCACTTTGGGTCAGTAAAACAAGAACACAAGACTCTTGCTCTCCCTTCCCTGCCCCCCAGCTCTCAGTTGAGGGAGAGGGATATGGTATCTCTCCAAGTGGGGTAGGACACTTCTCATTCCCTCAGCTTTGTGGTGTAGACGCTGTATTCTAGGTGAGTGAGGTTAAGAGGTCAAGGGGAAGGGGGTTTCATCCACACAGAAGACCCCTTTCAGAGGGTCGAGGCTCTATTCCAGGTATGGCAGACCAGAAATTGGGGCCCCAACCTACCCCATCCCAGCTCAATTGTATGAAAAAGATTCCAGTCTGGGAGAGTTGACTAATTCAAAAGTTGAGAAGACTAGATGCTGAGTGATCCCTGCTGAGTGACATGCTCATAAAGGAGACTGTAACTCAGTCTCTGGAGTAGGAGCTCATCAAATTTTCCTGGGGTTGGTGGGGAAGAGGAGATCATAATAACAGAGTCCCAAGGCTCTCCCAAAAGAACTGACTTTATTAAAAATAGACAGAGGGGAAGTTCAGCCTAATGGCACTTTTGAAAACCATGGTGGTAAGATATAAAGAGGGGGCTGGTAGTTCCATGACAGTAACAAACTAAATCTTAAGCCAGCTGGTTCACAGGGAGAAGCAAAGAGAGATAACAAAGAAGAGTATTCTGGGTGTCCAGAGCAAACCTTAAGGCCTGGCTTCAAAATGCACTTCTTCAAAGATATCTGAATTTAATAAGACCAGAATGTGGAGCAGTTTCTGACTCAGAGAACTGTTGAAAACAATTGGGCAACAAGTAGGAATAAGTGGAAGCTAACAGCTGGGTATGAGACCAAAAGAAACAGCCACATTAACACAGATAAGTGAAAAAGGCAATCAAAGAGAGACCTTGCTAAAACTGCTGTCATAGCAGGGAGACTGCGCACATGACCAAGGTTGTACCCTCTGAGAAGCCAGCATCAGAGATTTAATACTGCAAAAGACATAGACTTCACTCAAATAGGCCAGCCAAGTCACTAAACAAATAAATAACCAAACAACAGCAGTAAGCCTGGGGGTAGAGGGTAGGGGGTAAGGGGTGTAGCATCAAGAGCCATTAAAATATAAATTTTTTAATGTTCAATTTTCAGCAAAAAAAAAAAAAATGAGAAATGCAAAGAAATGGGAAAGTGTGACTCATACACAAGAAAAAAAGCTAACAGAAACCGCCTGTGAGAAGGCCCAGAAGTCAAACTTAAGAGACAAAAATTTCAAAGCAGCTATTATAAACATGTTCAAGAACTAAAGGAAACCATCACTAAAGAAGTAAAGAAAAATATGATGTCAATGTCTCATCAAGTAAAGAATATCACTAAAGAGACAGAAATTATAAAAAGAGTCTATGGAAATTTCAGCCAAAATAAAAAATTCACATGAGGAGCTCAATAGTATATTTGAACTAACAGAAAAGATCAGCAACTTTGAAGATTAAATCAACAGAGATTATATAATATGAAGAACAGATGGGAAGAAATGATGAAGAAGAATGAACACAGCCTCAGAGAAATGTGGGACACCCCTAAACTCACCAACATGCATCTAGCAGGGGTGCCAAAGGAGAGGAATGAAAGATTAGAGAAAATAATCAAAGAAAACTTCCCAAATATGATGAGAAACATTAATCTATGCACTGAAGAAACTCGAGGAATCCCTAATAAGCAGAAAGAGATCCACATCCAGACATATTATAGAGAAAATAATGAGAGTCAAAAATAAAGAAAAAATCTTGAAAGCTAAAAGAAAAACAACTCATTACTCCAAGAGAGCAATGATATTAATAAATGTTTTCTCATTAGAAACAACAGAGGCCAGAAGCAATAGGATGATATTAAAATCCTGGAAATTAAAAAAAATTACAAGAATCTTCTATCCAGCAAAACTATCTTTAAAAAATGAAGGCAATATCAAGATATTCTGAGACAAACAAAACCTAGAAAAATTATTGCAAGCAGACCTGTCTTGAAAGAAATACTAAAAGAATTTCTTCAGGCTAAAGCAAGTGACTTGAGACAGTAATTCCATCCACCTGAAAAAACAAAGGGCTCCACTCAAACACTAAAGACAATTTTGTAGATAACTATAAAAGACAGTAAAAATTACATATTTCTCTATTTTCTTCTTTTAATTGAGCTAAAAAGTAATCTCATAAAACAAACTGTATACAATTCTTATTGCCCTAAAATACATGGAAATGTAAAGAATTTGACAATAACAGCAGATAGAAAGTGGGTAGGAACAAAGCTGTATTAAAGGAATACTTACCAGATAGTAACTAGAATCCATAAAAAGAAAGGAAAGATCAGGAAATAGTAAATAAGAAAATTTAACAAGTTATATAAATATATTCTTAACTCTTCTTCTCTCAGTTCCTTTAGAACCCATAAAATAATAAGCATAAAAATGTATTTCTGGCTTGCAATATATGTAGATGCAAGATATATGGCAATAATAGCACAAAAAGGTAAAGAGGGAAAGGAAGTATAAAGGAGTAGCAAGTCTATATCTAATTTAAATAAAGTCAGTATATATCTGAAGTATATTCTGGTAAGTTTAGATATATATGGTAAGTCCTAAAGCAACCACTGAGAAATAACTAAAAAAAATAGTGAAAATAGCATTTAGGAATTAGAGGTAAATGTTTGTGACTTGGGTTAGGCCAAACCTTCTTTAGATATAACACCAAGAATATAAGCAACAAGAGAAAAACAGATAAATTGGACTTCATCAAAATTAAAACCTTTTGTTTTTAATGGATACCATCAAGCATGTCAGAAAATACCCCACATAATGCAAGAAAATACTGCACTGATAGTGATTTGTATTTGAAATATATAAGGAACTCTTACAACTGAATAATAAAAGAAATCCCAGTCAAAAATGGGGAAAGAAATTAAAAAGATATTTCTCCAAAGAAGATATGCAAACAACCAATAAAAAGGTCAACATCATTAGCCATCAGGGAAATACAAAATACAGTCAAAACCATAGTGAAATACCATTTCATACCCACTAGGATGAATTTAATTAAAAAATCAGATAATAATAAGCAGTCAGTGACAAGAATGTGGAGAAATTAGAACACTCATCCATTTTTGTTTGGCATGTAAAATGATCAAAAATAGTCTGGTAGTTCCTCAGAAGTTTAACATAGACTTATCATATTCCCTAGAAATTCCACTCCTAGGAATACATCTAAGATAAATGAAAACATATCTCACAGATACTTCTACATGAATATCCATAGCAATATTATTCATAATAGCCCCAAAGAAGGAACAAGCAAATGTCCATCATCTAATGAGTAATAAACAAAATGCATGTGTGCATATATTATATTACATTACATTATTCCATTTATGTGAAAATGTCCAGATTATGCAAATCTATTGAGACAGGAAATAAGTTAATGGTTATCTGGGGTGGTAAAGTGGAGGCAAAATGGGAAGTGACAGTTAATGTCTATGGGGTTTCCTTTTAGGGTATGAAAATGCTATAAAATTTATGGTGGGAATAGTTGTACAACCCTTCATATATACTAAAAACTATTGAGTTATATGCTTTAGATGGGTGAACTATATTGCAGGTGAGTTATATATTAATAAAGCCATCAAATTTAAATAAATAAGCAAAAAAAAGGTATTGAATATATATATCCCCTATAATAAAATGTATCCAAATGCACAAACATATAATATGCCTTTCTGTATTAGAAATAGACTATTACATAAAGTTCTTCTAATGTTAAATATTATTATTCTATGAGAATATTAAACAGAAATGAATAAACATTTTAATAATAACACATTAAATGTAACCAGGTAGCAAAGTATGAAGATACCTTAAAAATGAGGAGGAAGTGGTTTACTCTAGATTTTGCTGTTTGGGGAAATGTCATTCTCGAGAAGATAAAGCTTGACAGATCCTTAATGGATAGGGGTTATTCATTAAATAACAACTCCCTTATGGATAGACATGTTTTGTTTTAAAAGAGCTCTTAAGCAGCTGCTCTTTTGTCAGGTACTTTTCAAAGTGTTTAACATACAATATCATTAGTTCTCACACAATGAATTTTACATATGAGAATACTAGAGCTTTTTATAAAGGCAATTTTCACACAACTAGCATATGGTAGAAAAAAGATTGGAATTCAGGAAAACTTATTATATCATTCTATGCTGATTATTATAATTTAAAACTGTGATTTTATTAAAACACCTTTTGCATATCATTTGATTCAAAATAAAAGAAGAGACAATTGAAATTTGCAAAGTCATTAATTTATAAGTAAATTATAAGATTCCCAAGGAAAATTCATGAGACTTTTAAAATATTGTCTTAAAAAGGTAGCACCTTAGATCATGTGAGCAACTTTTCCAAGTGAAAGTAATGCATGTTTTAGTTTTTTCTGGCTAGGTATCATTAAAGATTTTATTGCTTATTCAATTGTTTAAAAAATGAATGAAACCCATCAATTGAAAAACCTTGGTCACATTTATGAAAATCTTAAGGGATTGCTTCTCTTTCAGACTGGAACATGTAACATACCAAATATTTCTCAGCTCAACATATCATTAGTCATGTCCCTTAATGTGAATAATATTTCTTAATGTAAACAAAATATACTATTCTGAAACACTGCTCTAATCCTTATGCTTTAGATTAAATATTAAATAAAGAAAAACATCAGGCTTATAAGAATTATAAAAATTATTTAAATGCTTACAGTTATTTTTGTATAGAAAACTGATTGTTTTCCCCCAGTGGAGAGGTAGACCAGCAATAGAATTCTGGCAAGAAGATTTATATGATTCCAATTATAATTTAAGTCACAAAGACTAATAAACGTATTGGTCATAACCTCCTGCTTGGGTGAGCCCCTTAAAATCCCTTGCTGTGGAATCCCTGATGAGGTCATCCCTTTGCAGACATCCTTTCACCAGCGTCTGGTACTAGGATACCTGGGATTTGATTTAGACAGTTTGATGCAGACAGGATCATGCTGATTAGAGGGGAGGGAAAGGGTGTGCTCCAATCAGAATAGCCAAAGCAACAGACTAGAACTTTACCTTGAGGGACTGATTAATTTGATGTGTTACAAATTTATAGGGGTGGATCCATTCACCCCAGTGGGACCCCAGGTGATTTCCAGACAGGCAAAATGCCCAACATGTCTTTGAGAACAGACATGTCCATTACATGACAGCTGTTTATGTCTTCTGATATAGGGAGGAGATTATTTTGCTTTTGAGTTTAGCAATGATATATTCTTTTTGGCCAGCAGGGCAGAGATATTGTGGATTAAAATGAAAGGCAGATCATAGGAAGCAATCATAGGGTGATGATAAGACAGGCCAGGAAATGCTTATTTAGATAAATGAGGCATATTAATAGCTAAACCATCATGCCTGGGGATTCCTACCCAAAAAGGATTTAAACTCTAAAATAGATTTAGATATTTAAAAGCATAGGTGGCTTTCAAAAATGCATGGTCACTCAATTAAAGTCCCAAAACTCTTATTTTAAAAAGTACTACATAAGAAAGATGACATTAATTAAAATCCCTCCCCACATTCACACCAAGATAAATACTGTAGAAAAATCTAACAGTGGAGAAAGACATCCCTGAGTTTCAGTTCCCTTATCTATAAAAATCACAATAAAAATACTTGCCAGTTTGAACCTGCGACCTCTGAGATTCTTTCTAAATTAGTTTTTATGATTCTAGGTAAGATATAGTTACCCTAAGTTCAGGGTGTCACATTTACCAGGAGTATATGAATTTTAATAAGTAATGAAGAGGCTTCAATACCCAATGGGATGAATCTCTAAGGATGAACTATCATGTAATCTGACAGGTTTGTGATGGACATATATGGGGTGGGGGAGCCTTCCCACAATCCTTAACTTACATTGACATTTTCCAAAGCAATTCTAATGAAGAGTTCTTAAGCTTAGCTGCACATTAGAATCTTAAGAGCTTTAAAAAATCTTGATGTCCAGGCCATACCTCTGACCAATTAAATCAGGATCTCTGAGGATGGGACCCACACATCAATATTTTTTATAAGCCCCTGAAACAATTCCACTGTGAGTCAAGGTAAGCACCCCTGTCTCAGGCCTTCATGTTGAAGAGGAGAAAACAGACCCTCATAAGCTAAATGACTGAATTTAGCTCAAAGAGTCTGTGATGAAGCCAAGACAAGAGTCCCGATCTCCCAATTCTCCATCCTATTCTTTCAGCTCCACCCCAGTCTTTTTGTCTTTCCTTATTTTACACTGTTCCATCTGAATTGGCTTACCTATAGTCTTAATTTCTGATCTCCCATTCAGCACCTATGCCCACCATGTAATCAAGCTATGAGCAGCCTCTTCCAGTGCAATTTTTGCATATTACTTTCCTTTTTACAGGCAATGCTTTCCTAGGCTTGCCAGTTTGGAGGTGACCCAAATTCTTTCAATTTATTGGTAAGAAAATTAAGGACCAGGGAAGTTAATTAATGGTGACTAGCCTATATTCATTTAATCCAGCCAAGAGCAAAGTCCAGAATGGAGATTGCTTAACATCTCATCCAAGTTCTTTCCACTCTTCCAAGCCTCCAGCTCTGATGACAGCTGTGTCCTAAGGGAGACATAGCACCCTTCATCAAGAAGCTTATTGTAACTCTGGGGGGAAATATTCTCCCAGTCTGGGGCAAAATACCTTTGAAACTGAAATCAGTCAAAGGGAGAAATAAAGCGGGAGAAACCTGTTTTGCCTACAAGCCATCGACCACTTCTGCTCACCCAATCTCTCACATCCTGGCTGCAAAAGGGACCCCATCCAACCTCTAGATCCAGATATGCACTGCTCTCCTTTGTAATTACCTACTGATATGGAGATGGACTACTTCTCTCTACCCTTGGAAACACCTATTGATATGGAGATGTACTAAGACCAGGCTGAAGAGTCTGGAAATGTTGCAATGTTATCCACACTGACACACATCTGTTCCAAGAGAAGAGAAGCTGAACAAGGATTAGGCAGGTTGCACTTGCGGCAGGCATCTTAATTTTCAATTTTATGAGTGCAGATCAGCAGAGAGTATATGGTGCTTTTGCAGTCCAGACACCTTACTGCTTGTGTCCTGGGGGCAGGAACTCACCACACAGTTTCTTCCTCATGGGTTCCAGTTCAACCTTACAGATTTCAGTTTTTCCTTGCTTTCCCCTCATGCCCCTTCTCCCTTCTTTACTCCTTGTCTTTTGGACTTCAGTTTCCAGCAGGAGACACAGACACGACAAACAAGAGGAAACAATAAACTCAAATAAACAAGAGCTTCAAGCAAACTATGTAACCAGCTCTGACAATTACCTAAGGTCAAAGCCCTCTAATAAATCATTCATATATATATATCATCCTAAGGTTTTGTTCTAATTGGAACCCCGACTTATACACAGTACTGGCACCACTGCCTTGGCCATGGCTCCCTTTTGTCTACAGACAAACAACTGGTATTGAAAACCCCAAATCTGACACCACCAGGTCGTCGTGACCTTCTGACAACGACTTGCTGAGGCAGAGCAGTGAGCACCCCCTTTGCATTTCACCGCTGCCTCCATCCCTGCCTGCTACGTGTTTATAGAAGCCTGCTTTGTACATTCCCCTTGCTGTCCTGGCCCTGTGGATGTTCGAGTTTACATCCTGCAGGCAACTCAAATCTAACCAACAATGCTCCTATTTTCCGATGACATTTATCTCATACCTTTCTGACAATTTCTCTGATTTTTCATGCCTCTGATTTCCACTTTTCCATCTCCTCAGGTATGTTTGTCTTATTCCTAATGGTCTCATTTGTGCTGCTGTTTACTTTGTTATTTTAATCCTTGGGTTTAGAATGCAACAATGCTTATACCTCTTCTTCTTATCTATAAAAGAATTAGAAAGAATTGGAAATGTAGTAGAGGCTCACTAAATAACTGTTGAAATTAGTGAATCTTCATTGGAGGCCCACTGTTTATGTATTACTGTGCTTGTTGAGTTGGAAGGGAGCTGGCAGCTTGCCTTCTTGCATATGCTTTAACCAGAGCAGGAGCATTAACCTGGAGCTACTTTTGTCTGTCTGCTTTTAGGATATCTTCTTAATACCTAGAGACAGTGCTGATAATTCTATTAACTAGCTGTAGAAAGACAACTACCACATATCCACTCTGAAAACTTTTATAGCCACAGTGTTTTGAAAAGGAAAATAAAATACTATATATTCAATGATTTATTATACAATAGTTTTCTTTAAACAATTTATTCTAGTTTTCTATTTTTAGAGGAATATTAGTAATTTGTTTTTTAAAAAATATAATACATTATATAACTCATTTAGCCTTGCTTTTGAAGTCTTAGGTAATAAACTTGATTTTAAAAGTTGAAGCCTGTAAATGACTGGCTCTTTATACTTACGACCTATGTTTACAAAGGCTTATATAACTGTTTCATATATTTTTAAATACAGAAATCATATGTTGTAATTCTGATCTGTGGTAAAATAGAAGCGTTCAACATTTAAACACCTGACACTTGAAAAGCAACTTCCTCTATAGAGGTACAAAACTTGTATTTCAGTATAAATATATGTATGATTAAATAGATAGATCCTTATTTCAGATGTAAAGTTTTATAGTCTGCTTAATTTTTACTTAAAAGTACAAGAATTTCACATTAAAACATGATTTTTAATATCCACAAAATATTTTATTCCATGAATAGCCACTTTGCTTAATCTCCTAGTGTAGGATATTTGATTACAAGTAATAGTTAAGCAAAACCTCCTTGTCCATCAATCTCATTGCCAATTTTTAAATAATAATCTCAGGATAAAATTTTAAGGCAAAAATATATGTGTATTTAAAAACTTTTGACATGTGTTTCTGCTTTTTCTTAGAAAGGGTATGCTAATTACACTCTCATCAATAAGTTATCCTCCTTTTTATATTGCCAAGTTGATAAGCCAAAATTATACATAATGTCTGTTTTAAGTTGCACTTCCTCAAAACTATAGTTCCAGGACAGTATTTTTATACCCTTAGAGAACTTGAGGTTAGATATGCTGAGATATATTTTTTCATTAAACTTTTAGTTATCAGATTTCTGTTATATACAATAAATAAATAGTGTAGCAACAATTGTTTTCAGAAAAGGAAAAAAAGAGCAGAATTTTGAAATGAAAGCAATGAAGCCCAAGGAAGTAGGAAAGCTGCAGAATAGTAATTCTTCTCCCATCTAAAATCCATGTTGAGCAGGGAGAGGTTAGATTTGCCTAAAGTAGGGATGCAGTTGCTCTGGATATCAAACAGAGAGTAAAATCGTGCTAACAGCTTTGGCTGGGACTCTGCAAGTATGGTATGAGATGTTATAACTGAAAAGGCACCAAGCCAAACTTTTCACATCCAAGGCTCATAAAGGAAGTTAGAGTAGAAACCGTAGAAGTGTCAGTTGATATTTTCACAAATTTGTTAAGCTCAAAATGAGATTCCTGAAGACAGAGATGATGATTAACATAACCCCATTACGATAAAAAGGGGGAAGGCTAGCAAATGACTCAGAAAGTAGCCATCAGTCCATTCTAATGTCAGTGGGGAGAGAAATTGTGTAGCCCTTGAGGAATCCAATAGCACTACACTAGCCAGCACGTGGTCTGACGGAGCCGAACCTGCGCTCTCCTTCCTTAGCTCACCAGAATCCTTTGAGGATATCGTTACTGCAAAGGTGCTAAACTGTTTTCAGAGAAGAGAAAGCAGAGAGCGCGTGCTTTTACTGCTTTGAGTGGGACTCAGCTTGTTGGTGCGGGCTGGGAGCTCATCCTGCTTACTGAGAGATATCTGTGATAGTATAAAGCTGTGAAGGATTTGCATCTTTCTGAAGTGCTTCGAATAAGGAAATGCTTTTTCACTGTCCAAAGTTCTGGTGAGAAAAATCTTCCTCCACCCCAGGAAATGCCCTTCTATAACGAAGACCTGAGAACATTACAGTCTTGAGTGGGCTAATGTGGCAAGCATATGTCAAGTGGCTCGTAGGAGTCTAAACCTACATCTTCTCCAAAATCTCTGGGGACCTCTAAGAGTCAGAAGAGCCTGAGATCTTGATTATTGCCTGAAGTTCAAAGAAGGGAAATGAAAACACAGGAGAGGGGATGATTTAAATGGCAGAAGAGAGAGAACATACAACCAATAACTCAAATAGGCTGGCTTCTAGGGACGGTGCTCTCCTATCCACGCTTGACTCTCAGTTTGAGTCTTTCCAAGGTCCTGGACCCACAAAATTTCTGAGCGCATTAGTTGTTTGATATTTCTTTTCTCACATGAGAGGAAATAGCCAGAGAACAACCTATCCTTTTCTGCTTTAGACCTAACTGGAAAAAAAAAGGAGTGTGACACATATAATTAACTCTCAAGTACTTACAGCAATAGAGTGAAGACTTTTTCTCTGAAATAGATGTTGATAATCTGCCTGAGATAGTGGGAGCACCCTGCTGTTCGATGGACCTAGGCTTGGCCATTCGAGCAGCTCTCCAGGAAACACACAAAACAAAACCAAAGCAAAACCCTCTCTAAGGATTTGAGTCACTGTCCTTATCAAGAAGTTCATCTGCATTGTTCCTAGTGTAGATTTTCTGTCCTAGTTTAGGTATAATTTCCTGTAATCGAGACCTAGTGGTTGTGAAACTGAACAACCATAGAATATTCACAAGTCCTTTGAATGACCCATCCTGCCTGGGCAACAGTTTCCTGCCTTGGGCTGCATCTCTGAGCATAGATCAGGCATCCTTGGACAGAATGCGCTGCCCTCATTTGGGCACAGGGTGGACAACTCTCAGCTGAACCTGCAGGTCCTGAGGGCACCCACAATTGATATTTATTTGTAGAAGCCAGGGACAATATAACTCCTTTTTATTAAGCCAACAGTCGTAGTTGTGGGAGATCATTCAGATCAAGTGCATTGGCCTAGAACAAGCTTTGGCAAGCCTCTGAGAAGAACATGTCCTTTCTGTTCCAGTTGAGTATGTTTCCAACATACCTCCTTGTTCAAAAGGGGTCATCCAACTATAATTCCACATGGTAGTTTCTTTTAATAACCAAGCCTTACCTTTTATCTGAATATGCTCAGCTTTGAGTCCCTGGGGTAGTTTAGACATTTTATAGTGGCTAAAATAAAGAAATTATGGCCACTGTGCTAAACATATTCTTAAATCAACCCCCTTTGTGAGAGTCTTGATAGTCAAGAGGCAACATAGTTGGTGAGAAAGGGAAGTGGATTTCTCAGGATTGCTCATGTTCCCTATTCAATCAATAACGAAAAACTTCAGGGTCAAGTCAAAAGCAGAAAAGCACAGTGAAATCAGTTTCTACAACTGGGCAAAGCAGACAACTGTACATTTATTTACCATAAGTTTTCTTCACCACCTCCACATGGAGAATTGGTTTTCCTATCTTCATACTTTCATGTGGCATCTCTTTCTATGCTGTGTATAAAACATTTTCTCAGTAGGTTTCCATGTGTTTCTTATTGTACTACTGAATTACAAGCAATTTGAGGGCCAGTACAAATTGCCATAGAACGTAACATGGTGCTCTGAAAATGTTAATCCTTCACTGAAAACTTTTTGCTATCTCACTGTGATGATTTTATGGATATCAAATAGTTCAGCCTACTCCAGCACACATTTAAATATTCTCCATCCTGAACACAAGTTCTGCCACTTGATTTCCCAACAGTGGGATGTCATTTCTTTAGGCGTGGAAGTTTCTCAACCTTTAACAGTGTCCTACCAAAAGTGCAAATACAGCTGGGCAGAGTGAACCCAAAGTCTTCTCTTATAGCAATGGCTGCCCACTCTCCCAGGGTATTTCTCTTTTTCTAGTCCTTGCTTTCTAGCATCGCCTTTATCTAACATCTGGAGAAGGGATGCAGAAGGTAATAGGGACATTTTATTTTCCCTTGCATAGAACTTAAAATTATGGCCAGTTTGTATTTGTCTATTAAGTAAAGAATTTATTCTAACACTTCTTGAAATTTTTGACTTGTAACTTTGATGCAGGCAAGCATCTTTTGCTTAAAAACCAAATTCTACTTGGCTTTAAGTCCAGAGTAATTTCACTTAGGCCCAGGACTGCTCATTTGCAGAGTTAGCTTAAACAGTGAATAGTTGAGACTTCTCTGAAAGGCTTCACCACTTGAACACCATGGTGTTCCTTTTTGGTGTTTAAGGAGAAAAGTATTAATTTTCATAAAACTCAGGAAGAGAAAAATTAGTCAAAGTAGTTATGGTTTATAACTCTCTATTATGACCCAGTGCTGGAAAGAAAATAGAAAATTTCACGATTTTCAAAAATTTAAATTTATACTCCAACTATCTTAAACCACAAGGAGATGGTAAGGATTTCAATAAGACCTGTTTCTAATTGAGAAAGTCCTGCCCTGCTCATCAACCCTGCTGTCTATGGATCTGAAGGCCTTTAAAGTTTGGGGGAATTCAGTCCCTTGCTCCACACCTCATTATGAAGTTTTTAATGTTCCCCACTCCTCTCTGCCTCTTTCAAGAATAATTAGTACCCTCATCAATTTCCCTGCCCTTGCTCATTTGACAAACAAGTGCTATTTGAGTGAAATGTTTGCATTCCCTACTGAGCAGAATTTGGGGGCAGCTTCTAACTACAGATTTCATAGCAGTGAAGCTCCCAAGAGAGTCATAAGTGGATTTGTGGTGACACAAGCAGTTTTGACTACCAACAGTGTTGTGTTACACCCTGAATTGGCCTTCCGTTTCAGTGATGAACAGGTGTGGAACAGGAAGCCTTTGGCTCCAGCTCCATTTAATCTAGCAGCTTGCTTCTGCTTTGCTACCAAGTCTAAGAAACAATATCAGGCTTCAGAAGAGTAACGAGATTTCTACATATTTAGATTATTTCGGAAATGACTTAACTAGAAAAATCTAACACATAGTACCCAGCAGGCACAATTTCCTGACTCTTTCTTTCTATAACTTTATAAATAAAATAACTTATTTCAAGTTATGTGTCTAAACTAAAAATCTCTTTTCTTTCAAAATTACATAATAAATTACAATCATTAATCAATTAAGACCAATCTTGAATCATCAGCCTAAAGATGAACCATTTTCCTGAATTTCTTCCTCTTTTTTTCTAAGTGCTTGCTCTTGGGCAATATAATTTCATATAGTTCCCATTGAAAACGATTATCAGAAAGGAAATGGGAGAATGTAATAATAATAATTCATGTTATTGTTTGTTTTCAAAAGTTATTTTAGGGGTTAACAAAGAGAAAGAATTTTTGAGGGGACAAGACAATTCTATTGAGAAGATTTCCCAAGTTGCACTGATGTCCTCTTCACATACTCACTGAGCATGTGTGAAGCATCTGCCATAAACTGAGTATTGCAGCTGGCTCTGGATGACATACCGAGGAAAAACCACATTGCTTCTGCCTTTTTGAGAATGAGAAACAGGCCAGTGACACATGAAATAAAGAGTAACACAAATAGGTATAAAGGTCAGGAAATTCAAAATAAAGGGAATGGGACCCTGGAGCTGAGACTCTCTCGGCGAAGGTCTTTTGACTTTGAGGAAAGTAAAAGAGTAGATACTGAAGTCAGAGGGCACAGCAGCACAAAGAATCAAGTGGATGCACCCAAAGTGTAAGGCTGAGTCAGGTGCACATGCTGAAAAGTGGGCCATCATTCAAGTGGCTATGGAACCAGGTATTTTCAGATTAGGAAAATGGCATTTGTAGTGAGAGAGAAACTCTAAGTTTTTTAATCAGAGAAATGACACAGAAAAAGCTTCTGTGTACTTCATGACTGGAATCCGGATTAGAATTGATGTTCAGTATCAGATTAAGCTCACTTAAGAAAGAACAATTTGAAGCAAACAATCAAGCATTAATAATGAAATGAATAATCAAGGGAGTGCTCAAATTCAATTAACTTAGGTTCATTATCCTGGGATTGATACTAAAATAGATGGAAATTAATGAATTCACTTGAGTTCCAAGTCACTCCAAGTATTATTTCAGAGTCAGTGTAGTCATCCATGTTTCCAAATGATTCACTTTAAATAATTATGAGGCAAAATTATTACCTGAGATGTGATCAAATCCAGATATCTAAGACAGGAAAACCTTAACAGCAGATTATTAACATATTCCATTCTATATCATGACACTTAAAACCCTGGAAAAATAAGGGCTTCTTATTCACAAGTTTATGAATTTCACTGGAACCAAAGATGACCTTTGTAATCCCTGCAGTCAGTCTTCAGAGAGATCTAATCCACAGTCTAACTGAAAGCAGAGTTGTCACTGTAAGAACTTGACTTAAAGCTGGGATTTATGGGCAGTACAATATTCATGATTTGCATTGCAGTGTGAATTAGGCTTTCATATAGTTTGACATTCATTGGAGGGTATATTAGGGGCCAAACTTGAATTTAGTTATAGTCAATGGCTTCTTCATTATCTAAAACAGAAGAAAGCATTTATCAATGCATCAATCAAAGTTTCAGATATCTTAGAATGTAAAATTATTTAAGGGAACTCCAGGGAGTCATTACACACAGTCTACCTAAAATGATTTCAATGTTATTTTTGTCCTTAATGTGAATACTGAAGTTACCTGATTATAGCAGTTTTGTGTTATATTTACTCAAAAACAGATTCATGACCCTGCTTTTGAGCTGAGTTTAAACCTTAGAGAGATTCCAAAGCATAAACATTGTAATCAATACCACTTTCTTGACAAGACTCTGAGAAATAAATTAGGAATTCCATTCTTCTAAAAGGAAACATAAATTAACCAAGATTTTCAAAATGTAGTTTACATGATGCATTTTGGCTGTATCCTCAGTGTTATTTTTAAAAAATAGAAATTAAACTATAGCATATTGAATTGAGAACAATGTATACTTTGGAAACAGTAGGAACATTTCCATGTGTTCCTGCTTCATGTGCATTATTTTCATGATAATTCATTCATTTTACAAATATTTATTTAGCACTAATTTGCATCAAAGACTATAACAGATGTTAGGACACAAAAAGAAATGCGAGGGAAAACGAATTCTGCCACTATCGATTCCCTCATTATCTCAAGGTATTCCTTCCAAGTTTTTAGACTGTTTGGTCTATGAATTTTTTTCCCCATATAATCTACATAAAGGTTTGGCTAGAAGTGTGGACAATTAATGTAGGTTGATTATTAAAGGAAAGTTGGAAATAATCCATATACCTTATATCCTTTTAAGATTGGTATTGCAAGTGGTCCCTTTAGTCAATTCTTGATCTTTCTTGAAGGACAAGGGATCCTAAGATAGTTTCCAAATCAAGAAGATTGTACTAGATTTCAGGACATAATAAAAGAAAGTATAGAGTTAATTAAAGAGAATGAAAGGGATGAAGATAAACCAACATCTATCTTTTGATTCCAGGAGTCAGAAGGAAGAAGACAGAGTCTAAAAACAAAGATACACATGTGGCCAACTTTAAAGCCAGTTATTTTTAAAGAATGTATAATATTCTGTAGAAAAATGGTTTGTGTGTGGGAATTAACCTTGTTAGAATCTTCATCAACCATATTTAACGTGGACAAATTAAATGGACAAAAGAAAAGAGAGACCAGTGACTATAATTCATTCATGCAATGACCAAGACACAGATTTCACCTTTTATGGTAAATGTGGGTATGTTGTATTATTGACAAGGTATAGAGGACAAAAATAAACCAAAAGAAATACTTACAATTATCCCTACATTGGCTATCTGTGAGAACTGCAAAGGTGTGACTCACACTACAAGTGAAGATAGGAGCATGGCCTAGGGGGAAATAGCAAGTGTTATGTTCATCTATATGATGATAGGTTTACAGGCTGTGAAACATGTAGGCAAAAACATCTGAAAGCTTAAAGGGTAGGTCTGGACAGGAGGAGGAGTAAGGTTGGCTTAGAAATGTAGATCTGGGAATGATCTGGAAAATGATGTTATTGTAGGTGGGAGAGTGTAGGAATCTGCCAAGGAGAGGAGGTCTGGACGCCACATAATCCAGCAGCCAAGTCAAGCTAGAGCTGATCTCAGACCCAGGGAGAGGAAGGTTGAGGGGGGACTGCAGAGGATCCTTTCCTGGAGCCTGGAATTTCAAGCTTTTGTATCTATACTAATCCTGCCTCTCCCTATGCCTAGGGGGTTTGCAATTTAGAAGCTTTAAACTAGCACAAATTTTTTAAAAATCTAAAAGTGAAGAGAAAACAAATGTCTGCAAGAATAGGGACAAATAATCAGAAAATGAAGATGTTACCATAGGCCAAGCACAATGAAGATGGCCAAATGGGATGTCTACCAGATATGTTTAGATTACCTTTTTTATTTTAGGTAATTTGCCACAACATCTTACTGTGCCACTTAAAATGTATGTTTGATTCAGGTTTTAATTATACTTGCTTTCACTGACATTATGGATTGATGTTATGAATCAGCACTGGAGAATCTAATTTCCCTATTCTGAGCAGAGCACCTTGCTAATTTCCTGGGTAGCACAGAAGATGACTTCAAGGCATTGGCAGCCTGGCTGCAAAACCAAGATGGATGAAGAAACATTGAATAGGGGGAAGGAATATACATAGTTAAGGAGTGAATTGTGAGTTGTAAGCCAATTGCCATTACAGAAAATTTCAATTTGTAAAATCAGTGCAGGCTAGAAAAATACAGAGGGTTCAAGGAAGAGGATTCTGAGCTGGGATTTCAAGGATGAGTAGGATTTGACTTGATAGGAAGAAGAAAGCTTTACAGGAAGGAGAACTGACTGAAGATGGGACTAAAAATGGCATATTTGAGGTCTTGTAAGATTACCAAGCACTAAAAAATAAGTGGTGTCTGTTTAAAGGTTGTGGGAATTAAAGTTATCTAGATGAAGGAAAGGATTTAAGCTATGTCTAGGTGACTTCCTTTACATTTGCAAGGTGAGGTCAGATTGAGGCTAACATTCCTGATTTAGAGGACCAGTGGTGGCCTAGATGAAGTTGAGGTGGGACAAGGGTCCCTTCCCACATCACAGATAATGAAGAGTTAGCTGTGCAAAACCCTATTCACTCCAGTGGAAAAGTTCCAGACTTTACTCCAGAAGCTGTTAGCAGCAATTCTAACACACAGCCTAATCAAAACATTATGCCTGATACTAGGCAACTGCATAGATAAAGTATGTTAAATGGAAACTCTTAGCACAGGATACTACATGGTAAATGACAATAAATGGACTATGAGAACTCTTCTTGCCCTGCAATCAGCATTTTCTAATTTCTCCCTCCCACCTTGGACTTTCCACAATTTAAGTGCTATCATGTTCCTTATCTTTTAAAACTGTTCTGACTCTCTATTACCTATATGGTTTGCAAAGTGTGATTGATCCCTTGAAGCAGCATCCCCTGGGAACTTGTTAAAAATGCAAGTTCTTGTGCACCACTGACCTGCTTAACTCAGGAAGGTAGGCCCAGCAATCTATGCTTCAAAGAGCCATCCAGGTCAATTTCACACATGCTAAATTAAATAACTACTCACTACAGGATGCAGTGATGACTCAGAACATCATAGAAAGCTCTTTATGGTCTATTCCTAACTTACTTCTCCAGCTGTGTTCAGCCTTTGCCCTGGCCTGCAACTGAACCCAACACTGAGCATCATGTATTATAGACACACACACAATTTCAGTCTCCTGACCTCACCAAACTCTTCACTAGATCCTTTTTTTTTTTTTTTGAATTACTGTTCTTACAATCTTGTCTAGATTTCACTGTGCTCACTTTGGTAAGCCCATGCTTTTCAAGTCCACCCTCAACATGGCTTGATTGTGTCCAGCAGTCACTCTCTTATAATCCCAAAGCCCTTGTGTAGGGAAAATGGAAGTTCCTGTGGCCAGGATCCTCACTTGACCCTGAACTACTTGATGATGTAATTGACCTACTGCTAGACGAATGTTTCCACACCTGTTAACAATGGACAATTATTGACTAAGTCACTATATAAAGAGCTCTGCCCAGTACTCTGGTGGAGGCAGAGACAGAGGATTGTGGACCAGCAGACTGCTGGATTTAGACCTCATTCTAGTGCTCAACCTACTGGGAGAAAAGCCGAGTATAAACCCTTTTACACCAATAAAGTTTGTCTTGCCAACGGGTTTCAGCCCCAGGCAAGTTTGCTATGGATTCAGTGTGACCAAAGAAATCAACAGCAAAACGTTCTTGGGGTGAAAAGGTTATACCCAACTTTTATTTCCAGGTGGCAGGTCAGTCACTAAAATCCCATTCACTCAGAGCGAGTCTGCATGCAGCAAGCCAGTCTCTGCCTCTGGGCCCCAATGTCAGCACAGCTGTCCCACACAGCCATCCTCTGGGCCCCTCTGTCCTCATAGCCATCCTCTGGGCCTCTGTCATCAGCGCTGCCACCACTCCAGCCTCTGCTCTGCTCTCCTGCAGCCTTGCATCCCTGCCACCATGTCATGCCCAGAGCACTGGGCACAGATCTTTTTATAGAGTCAACAACCATGTATTGCCCACAGGTGTGCAGTGAGCTAGCCAACCAGGGCCAGGTGAGAATCCTGGCCACAGGAACTCTCATTTTATCCACAATGTTCCATTGTCATTTCTGGGTCTCACTGAATCCATAGTGAACTTTCCTGGGACTGAAACCCTCAGGCAAGACACTTGGTATAAACCCTTCTACCTTTAACGTTCCCTTGTTATTTGGTCTCATAGAATCCAGAGTGAACTTGCCCAGCTGAGGGCAATCCCCTCAGGCAAGACACCTTGTTTATCCACTAGTATAATAATTATCACAATGAATTAAATACTCTATTTATGTGTCTATGTTAAGAACAGGAATCTTGTTGCATTCAACTCTGAGTACTTACCCAGGTAAGAGAGACAGGACACCCAGATTCTAATCCCAGCTTTGCTGACCAGCTGGTGCCCTCAGGTACATGGCTTGGCATTCTGTCTCTCCTGCCCCAATTTCTGCATCTGTAAAATGAGGGATTGGATTAAACGATCCCCAGAGGTTTAATAACACTAGGAATTGCATTTCCAAGCAGCCAGATGATTTTTATGCATTCTGAAGTTTAAGAATCACTGATTATGGCCTTCCTACCTATAAAAAATAAGAAGTCTCCAACTATGTATTTAGGAAATTTAATCTTTCTTTATTCTTGCCAATCCAAATAATTCAAATTCCTAAATTCTTGCCCCACCATCAACATAATGAATAAGCCAGCTCAGGTTTCCTCTCTGCCATCAGATGAAACTCACCTGCAGGAACTTCCTTCTACTTTGAAGTCTTTGCAGGCCCAGCATTGAGCTTAGCTGGAGCTCCTTAAATTTACTGGTAACTTGGAGAAGCAGTGTGGAGAAAGTGAAGGTTCATATGGCCGGGATTCTCACCTGGCCCTGGTCGGCTTGCTTGCTACCCACGTGTGGGCAAGATCTTGTTACTGACTCTATATAAAGAGCTCTGCCCAGTGCTCTGGGCTGCAAGGTTGCAGGAGAGTAGAGGCTGGAGTGGTGGCAGCTACAAGGACAGAGACTGAGATGGCTGTGGGGGTAGAGAGGCCTAGAGGCAGAGACTGGCTTGCTGCATGCAGACTTGCTCTGAGTGGACAGGATTCTGGTGATTGATCTGCCACCATGGGAATAAAGTTGGGAATAAACCCTTTCACCCCAAGAACTTTCCATTGTCATTCTTCGGTCTCATTGAATCCATAGTGAATTTGTCTGGGTCTGAAACCCATTGGCAAGACAAGCAGCTAAAAAGTAAGGCCTGGAAAGGAAGGGAGAAATTTAAAGAAAAAAAATTGTGTTGGACGTTTTGTTTGTTTGACCAAAGAAATTGTTTTAACAAATCAAAAATCATATATTCAAAAAATCAAATTGGCTCCCAGTTAAAGATAATGGCATAGCTTCTAATTATCCAGCCCCAATTTCTCATGAGCTATGTGTTACAGTTTCTGCAAAGTGGTAAACATGAGGAATGTGTACAGATGTACTATTAGTGTATTCTTTTCCTTCTTTTTCTTATCATAAATGGCTGATTCAGTGGCAAAGACAGGCCACCCACAGTACCTTGAAGCAGCAGTTTGCTACCAGCAATGATTTGGTTAACCTTTGATTAAACATAGGAATTTAAAGCATGAAAAGGTCTGGAACTCAACACAACCCTTTGACACCATGCTGTCTGTCATTAATGATAATCCACCATTAGATGTTCAGCTTTGAAAATGGAATTAGACTACTTCGGTTTTCAGCCTTAACCCCGCTGTACTGTAAACTGAACCCTGCTGTGTTTGGAGACTTCCTGATTTACTGCTTGCCTTTTAACTATTTTCGGGCAAATGGGAGTTGGGGGCAGGGTAAAAGAGTCCAGGGATCAAGTGAGTACAAACAAGGCATCTCAAGTACTATCAAGGGAAGCAACTTTGTGCTTAGATAAGTCACCAGGTCAAAAGAGCTTTATTCCCACAGTTGATTTAATCTTTTTCTTTTTCTTTTCCTAACTAGGTGTAAGAATTTCCTTGCAGGGACATCATGCAAGAAGTATTCGGTATCCTTTTTCACTTCCTTTAAAAAATAACAGCAATAATATTAGAGTTCCCTAGGGTCCCTCTTAGGTCTCACAGGTTCTTTTCTTTTTTAACAATACATCAGTGTGTCTGAGGGCTCCACATGTCATTTCCTTTGTAGTGCAGTGTTCAGAGCAGGGTACAATATATGTCTAAATGCTTGTTGAATGAACAAGTGATGGAATCTGCCTCCCAGTTTCATAGCTGTGGTTTACACATGAAAGCAAGGTTTAGTAAACAATAAAATTGCAGACAGTTGACCCAGATTTCTTCCTGTTAACAGCTGACTTGTTATTCTTAGGTTCACTCTGTTTGGACTTGAGTCTGTGGCTATCCCTCTTAACTCCCACCACATCGTATAGCTTGTTGGCTGTTTGGACTTGCGAATCTCTCAGCTCTTAGTTCAGCTGTGTCCTGGGATTTCAGTGACAGGAGGCTCCTCCTTCAGACCCCCCCCACCCCTTGGAAGCCTTTGGGGAGGACTAAATTGAACTTCCCTATTCCCTGGGAGGAGAGAGATTTGGGCATCAGTTCTCCATTCATTGAGGTGAGAAGGACTGGAGTAAACTGCGTTATCTTTGGATCCTTCTCAGATACAGAGACGGTTTAACATAATTGGATCATTTAAATTTTTTTTCATTGTCATGCAAAAACTTTTCAGACTGTAATAACCTCCATGAAATTAGTTTCAAGCAGAGAGCTATGATATCACCGCAGTAGCTACTACATTGATATTACTTTGGGGATCTAGAGGCTATTCCAGATTAAATCAGCCAACTACCATACTGGGGAATTTTATTTCATTTAACAAACACACATAGCATTTGCCATGAAAGAGACACTGTTTAAGTATTAAGTATTAATTAAATTAAGTGTTAATTCATTTAAATTTCAAAACAAGGCAAGAGGTAGGTATTATTATTAACTCTATGTCAATAAAGGAAAGTGAGACACAAAGAGTTAAGTAATTTACACAGATAACGAATGGAGGAGTTGGGATTCAAATCCAGTGAACTACAGCCAGGAGGTCTGTGCTTATAACCACTTTACTATGTGATTGGTACCTGACTCCATCTGGTGTCTCTTATAGAAACTTAAGCTGTAATCAAATGATAATTTAATATCATTAAATATCATTAATGATAAAAGAATAATAGGATAATTTTTAATAAGAATTTGTTAATAATAACAAATTTCTTCTATTATTTGAGGGCATGGTCCATGTTCTGATATATATTATACAAGACAGTTCTGATATTCATTTTAAAATGAGATTTGTTATTTTTACTATGATACATAGTAACTATAATATTAGTGTTTCCTTTTTATTATGACATATATATAAATAGCATAAAATCTGCCATTTAACCATTTTTAAGTGTACAATTCAGCTGCATTAATTACCTTCACAATATGTGCAATTATCATCAATATCTCTAAAATTTTTCATTAACCCAAACAGATATACTGTACTCATTAAGCAATAATTCCCCACTACTTCTTCTGTAACCATTGATATACTTTCTTTTTTTTTAAATTTTTTATTCAGGTATTATTGATATACACTCTTATGAAAGTTTCACATGAAAACACAATATGATTACTACATTTACCCATATTATCAAGTCTCCACCCATACCCCAATGCAGTCACTGTCCATCAGTGTAGTAAGATGCCACATATTCACTATTTGCCTTCTCTGTGCTATACTATTTTCCCTGTGACACACACACCATGTGTACTGAACTTAATACCCCTTAATGCCCTTCTCCCTCCCTCCCCACCTGCTCTCCCACACACCTCCCCTTTGGTTGTATATGTCATTTACAAATACATTCTCCCATACTGTAGGATGCCTTTTTTGTCCTATTGACAGTGTCCTTTGCCATACAGAAACTTTTTCGTTTGATGTAGTCTCATGAGTTTATTTTTGCTTTTGTTTCCCTTGCTCAAGGAGATGTGTTCAGGAAGAAGTTGCTATGCTTATATTCAGGAGATTTTTGCCTATGTTGTCTTCTAAAAGTTTAATGGTTTCATGACTTACATTCAGGTCTTTGATCCATTTTGAGTTTACATTTGTATATGGGGATAAACAATAATCCAGTTTCATTCTCTTGCATGTAGCTGTCCAGTTTTACAAACACCAGCTGTTGAAGAGGCTGTTATTTCCCCATCGTATGTCCATGGCTCCTTTATCATATATTAATTGGCCATATATGATTGGGTTTATTTCAGGGCTCTCTAGTCTGTTCCATTGGTCAATGGAATAGTACCAAATTGTCTTGATTACTGTGGCTTTGTAGTAGAGTTTGAAGTTGGGGAGCATAATTCCTCCAGCTTTATTCTGCCTTCTCAGGATTGCTTTGGCTATTCA
The DNA here is from genome assembly GCF_040802235.1 of Manis javanica. Lineage (NCBI taxonomy): Eukaryota > Metazoa > Chordata > Mammalia > Pholidota > Manidae > Manis > Manis javanica. The sequence goes on from NC_133157.1 coordinate 190,738,122, forward strand.
GGGTCTTCTGTGGTTCCGTATGAATTTTAGAACGATATTCTCTAGTTCGTTGAAGAATGCTGTTCGTGTTTTGGTACAGATTGCATTGAATCTGTAGATTGCTTTAGGCAGGATGGCCATTTTGACAATATTAATTCTTCCTGTCCATGAGCACAGGATGTGTTTCCATTTATTGGTATCATCTTTAATTTTTTTCATGAGTGTCTTGTAGTTTTCAGAGTATAGGTCTTTCACTTCCTTGGTTAGGTTTATTCCTAGGTATTTTATTCTTTTTGATGCAACTGTGAATGGAATAGTTTACCTGATTTCTCTTTCTGCTAGTTCACTGTTAGTGTATAGGAATGTCACAGATTTCTGTGTATTAATTTTGTATCCTGCAACTTTGCTAAATTCAGATATTAGGTCTAATAGTTTTGGAGTGGATTCTTTAGGGTTTTTTTAATCTACAATATCATGTCATCTGCAACCAGGGACAGTTTAACTTCTTCCTTGCCAACCTGGATGCCTTTTACTTCTTTGTGTTGTCTGATTGCCATGGCTAGGAACTCCAGAACTATGTTGAATAAAATTGGGGAGTGAGCAACCTTGTCTTGTTGCTAATCTTAAAGGAAAAGCTTTTAGCTTCTCACTGTTAAGTATAATGTTGGCTGTGGGTTTGTCATATACACCTTTATTATGTTGAGGTACTTGCCTTCTATACTCATTTTGTTGAGAGTTTTTATCATGAATGGATGTTGAATTTTTCCAATGCTTGTTCAGCATCTATGGAGATGATCATGTGATTTTTGTCCTTCTTTTTGTTGATGTGGTGGATGATGTTGATGGATTTTCAAATGTTGTGCCATCCTTTCATCCCTTTGATAAATCCTATTTTATCATGATGGATGATCTTTTTGATGTATTTTTGAATTTTGCTAATATTTTGTTGAATACTTTTGCATCTATGTTCATCAGGGATATTGGTCTGTAATTTTCTTTGTTTTTTTGGTGTCTTTGCTTGGTTTTGGTATTAGAGTGATGCTGGCCTTATAGAATGAGTTTGAAAGTATTCCCTCCTCTTCAACTCTTTGGAAAACTTTAAGGAGGATGGGTATGAAGTCTTCACTAAATGTTTGATAAATTTTAGCAGTGAAACCATCTGGTCCAATGGTTCATTCTTAGGTAGTTTTTGATTACCAGTTCAATTTTGTTGCTGGTAATTGGTCTGTTTAGATTTTCTGTTTCTTTCTGGGTCAGCCTTGGAGAGTTGTATTTTTCTAGAAAGTTGTCCATTTCTTGTAGGTTATCCAGTTTGGTAGCATATAATTTTTCATAGTATCCTCTCATAATTCTTTGTATTTCTATGGTCTCGTAGTGATTTTTCCTTTCTCATTTCTGATTTTGTTTATGTTTGTGGACTCTTTTTTTCTTGGTAAGTCTGACTAGGGGTTTATCTATTCTATTTATTTTCTTGGAAAACCAGCTCTTGCTTTCATTGATTCTTTCTATTGTTTTATTCTTCTCAATTTTATTCATTTCTGCTCTTATCTTTATTATGTCCCTCATTATACTGATTTTGGGCCTCATTTATTCTTTTTTATCCAGTTTCTTTAATTGTGAGTTTACAGTGTTCATATGGGATTGTTCTTCTTTCCTGAGTTAGGCCTGAATTGCAGTATACTTTCCTCTTAGCACAGCCTTTACAGCATCCCACTGATTTTGTGGTTTTCAGTTATTGTTGTCATTTGTCTCCATATATTGCTAGATCTCTGTTTTTATTTGGTCATTGATCCATTGGTTATTTAAGAGCATGTTGTGAAGCCTCCATGTGGTTGTGGAATTTTTCACTTTCTTTGCATAATTTATTTCTAGTTTCATGCCTTTGTGGTCTGAGAAACTCACTGGTACAATTTCAACCTTTTTGATTTTACCGAGGTTCTTTTTGTGGCCTAGTATATGATCTATTCTTGAAAAGGTTTCATGTGTACTTGAGAAGATGTGTATTCTGCTGCTTTTGGGTAGAGAGTTCTGTAGATGTCTGTTAGGTCCATCTGTTCTAGTGTGTTATTCAATGCATCTGTCTCCTTACTTGTGTTCTGTTTGGTTGATCTGTCCTCAAAGTGAGTGGAGTGTTGAGGTCTCCTAGAATGAATGCATTGCATTCTATTTCCCCTTTTAATTCTGTTAGTATTTGTTTCACATATGTAGGTGCTCCTATGTTGGGCCCATAGATATTTATAATGGTTATATCATCTTGTTGGATTGAACCTTTTATCATTATGTATTGTCCTTCTTTGTCTCTTGTGACTCTCTGTGTTTTGAAGTCTATTTTGTCTGATACAAGTACTGCAACTCCTGCTTTTTTCTCGCTATTAGTTGCATGAAATACCTTTTTCCATCCCTTCACTTTTAGTCTGTGTATGTCTTTTAGTTTAAAGTGAGTCTCTTTTAGGCAGAATATAGATGGGTCTTGTTTTTTTAATCCTTTCAGTGACTCTGTATCTTTTGATTTGTGCATTCGGTCCATTTACATTTAGGGTGATTATCGATAGGTATGTACTTACTGCCATTGCAGGCTTTAGATTCATGGTTACCAAAGGTTCAAGGTTAACTTCCTAAATGTCTAAGAGTTTAAGTTAACTCACTTAATATGCTGTTATAAACACAGTCTAAAGGTTCTTTTTTTTCTCCTCCTTTTTCTTCCTCCTCCATTCTTTATATATTAAGTATCATATTCTGTACTCTTTGTCTATCCCTTGAGTGACTTTGGGAATAGTTAATTTAATTTTGAATTTGCTTAGTAATTAACTGTTCTACTTTCTTTACTGTGGTTTTATTACCTCTGGTGACAGCGATTAAACCTTAGGAACACTTCCATCTACAGCAGTCCCTCCAAAATGCACTGTAGAGATGGTTTGTGGGAGGTAAAATCTCTCAGCTTTTGCTTATCTGGAAATTGTTTAATCCTACCTTCAAATTTAAATGATAATCTTGTCAGATAAAGTAATCTTGGTTCAAGACCCTTCTGCTTCATTGCATTAAATACATCATGCCACTCCCTTCTGGCCTGTAAGGTTTCTGCTGAAAAGTCTGATGAAAGCCTGATGGGCTTTCCTTTGTATGTGATCTTATTTCTCTCTCTGGCTGCTTTTAATAGTCTGTCTTTATCCTTGATCTTTGTCATTTTAATTACAATATGTCTGGGTTTGTCTTCCTTGGGTCCCTTGTGTTGGGAGATCTGTGGGTTTCCATGGGCTGAGAGACTGTCTCCTTCCCCAGATTGGGGAAGTTTTCAGCAATTACCTCCTCAAAGACACTTTGTATCCCATTCTCTCTCTTCTTCTTCTTCTGGTACCCCTATAATGCGAATATTGTTCCATTTGGATTGGTCACACAGTTCTCTCAATATTCTTTCATTTTCTGAGATCCTTTTTTCTCTCTGTGCCTTAGCTTCTTTGAATTCTTCTTCTCTAGTTTCTATTTCATTTATTGTCTCTTCTACCATATCTAATCTGCTTTTAATATGCTCCATTGTTCTCTTCAACGATTGGATCTCCAACCGGAATTCATTCCTGAGTTCTTGAATATGTTTCTGTACCTCCATGAGCATGTTAATGATTTTTATTTTGAAATCCCTTTCTGGAAGACTCACGAGGTTGACGTCATTTTAATCTTTCTCAGGAGTTGTATTCATAATTTTACTTTGAACCAGGTTTCTTTAGTGTTTCATATTTGCATATGGCACCCTCTAGTGCCCATAAGCTCTACTCTCTGGAGGTTCTCAGCCCCTGAAGCAATGTCAGGGGTCACAGAGGAGTGTTACTGGTGCCTGGGGGGAAGAAAGAGCTGTTTCCTGCTTCGCGGCTACTATGCCTGTCTCCACTGCCTGAACCAGTGGGCTGAGTACACAGGTGTAAGCCTCTATGCTTTGCATTTGTAGTTCCTGTAGATAGGTCTTCCCTCTGGCTGGCCTAACGCCAGGGTAGGATTTGTCAGTTTGCAAGCCAGGTGGTGCTTTCCAGGAGAAAGGTGCAGTAGACTGTGTATCATGGAGGGGGTCCTTGGATCTGTGTAGCCAGCCAGGGCGCTGGACCACCTGAAGATCGTGAAAGCTCCCAACCTGCTGGGCAGGGTGTACCCAGACAATTTTGTCTACCTGTCCTTTCTCCTGAGGATGTATATGCAATCCTTGCCCATTTAGCAGCCCTCTTGCTGGTAGGGAGTCTCTCAGACTGCCACCTTTCTTTTGTCCCAGAGCAGCTGGATATGGATTCCTGATTTCCACCAGTAGCTGGCATCTCCCTCTCTCCAGGAATTCTGCCTGTCTTAGCTTTCCAACCCCCTAATCACAAGAGTACCACGCAAGCACCATGAAGTGTATGTTTGTGCTCCTACAGCAGATTTCTGGAGTTAGGTATTCAGCAGTCCCAGGCCTCCACTCTCTCCCCGCTCTGGTTCTCTTCCTCCCACTGGTGAGCTGGGGTGGGGAAGGGGCTTGGGTCCCACTGGGCCATGGATTTGGTATGTTACCCTGTTCTGTGAGGTTTATTCTTTTCTCGGTGTATGCAGTTTGGCGCAGTCCTCTTTCCTGTTGCTCTTTCAGGATTAGTTGTATTAATTATATTTTCATTTTATATGCGGTTTTAGGAGGAAGCCTCTGTCTCACCTCTCACACCACCATCTTTAATCCTCACCCTGATTTACTTTCTGTCTCTATGAATTTGCCTATTCTTGATATTTCGTGTAAGTGGAATCATGTAATTATGTTTTTTGTGTCTGTCTTATTATGCTTACTACATTTTCTAAGTTCATCTATATTCTGGGAGGTGTCAGACCTTCCTTCCTTTCTATGGCTGAATAGTATTTCATTGCATATACCACATTTTATCTATCTAGTCTTTAGCTTATGACCACTTCGGTTGTTTCCACTTTTGGCTATTGTGAATAAAGCCTCAAAAAACACTGAAGTAGGTGTTGCTGGTGGCATCCCTGTCTTTAATTCTTTTTGAATTGCCAAATTATATATATTTATTCCATGTTTAGCTTTTTGAGGAACTGCCAGCTGTTTTCGACAGTAGCTGCACTATTTTTGCATCCTCACCACTAGTGCACAAGGGTTCCAATTTCTCCATATCATCAGCAATACTTAGTATTTTCTATTTTTGTTTGTTTAATTATAGTCATCCTGGTATGTATGTGTATCTCATTGTGGGTTTGATTTGCATTTTTCCTAATGATTAATGATGCTGAAAACTTTTTGAAGTGCGTTTTGGTCATTTCTATATCTTCTTTCCCGAAGTGTCTTGTCAAGACCTTTGCTTGTTTTTTAATTGAGTTCTTTGTATTCCTGTTGTTGAGTTACATGAGTTCTCTATATATTCTGAGTATTAAATCTTTGTCAGATTTTTTATTTTCAAATATTTCTTTCATTCTGTGGGTAACTTGTTCACTTTCTTGATGGTGTATTTTGATGTACAAAAGTTTTTAATTTCAATGAAGTCCAATTTATCTATTTCCTTTCTTTTGTGACTTCTGATTTGACTTTATGTCTAAGAACAATTGTGAAATCAAATTTCATGAAAATTTGCCCTATATTTTTCTCTTAAAGTTTTAGTTTTAGCTTTCAAATTTAAATTTGAATCCATTTGGGATAATTTTTATATGTGGTGTAAGCTAAGAATCTAACTTCATTCTTTTACATGTGGATATCCAGTATTCCCAGCAGTTTTGTTGAACAGACTGTTCTTTCACCATCAAATGGCCTTTTAAACTTTGTAAAAAATCATTTGACTGAATGAGCAAGGCTTTATGTTTGAAATCTCTGTTCTATTCCGTTGGTCTCTCTATATGTCCATCTTCTGCCAGTATCACACCATTTTTTTTTTACTTTAGAACATTATGTTTATGTACCTATGTTCTAATCAATCACTATAAAAGTTAAAGGTCAGCAGCTTTGTATAGGTAGATCAATTGTGTTCCATAAAACACTTAGTTCAGTTAGCTAAAACTAATTACTATAAACATGTAATTCTGACATTAGAAAATTAGATCTCCTAATATCCAATTTCCTTCTCATTCTGGGAAGACTGAAGATTTTGGGAGCCATATGACTAGTTCTGGCCTCAGTAGACATGATGTGTGCCACTTCTGGGTCAAAGAGAAGAGTGGCTATAAGAACTCATAGCTCTCTTCTACTACTTGGCAACCAATGATGTGGTGTGTTCCAGATGGTCCAGATACAGAATGGAGTACAGCCAGTGTCCCTGAGTGACTATGTGGAGCATAGACCCTCCAACCTCCACCCCATTATAGATGGCCTTTTATGGACATGTTGCATGTGTGATAAATGATCTTTTGTTTTGATAAACGACAAGGAAGTGAGAGAATGTTTGTTATAATAGCACAGGTGTTCTAAAAGTGTAGTCCAAGAGCATCAGTTTCAGCAAGGAATTTATTAGGAATGAAAATTCTTAGTCCCCATCCCAGAATACTGAGTCAGAATCTCTGAGGGTGGGGCCCAACAATCTATAGCATTGGAATTCCCTCCAGGATAGTCTTACACAAGCTGAAGTTTGAAATCTACCACAGTAGCATAATCTAATCTATCCCATTTAATACTTGGCAATATTTTTTAAATTTGTTGAATAGTTTAATCTGTGTCTAAGAAAGAAAACTGTAACTGCACATTTTTCATCATGAACTTTACCATTTCCTACTATTACCATCTTAGGTGGATACTGAGTTTAGTTGCAATATAGGCTATGTGAAGAGGAATAATGGAAAAGAAGACTGTGAATAATGGTTTGGGTCATATCAAGTATGATATTTGCAAAATTACTGCTTAATAAATGATGATTATCTTCTCTGCCCTTCAGCAACTAGATACTTCTTGATTGGACTAATGCAGGAACTCCCTAACTCACTCTTCTGTGTTCACTTTTTCTCCATTCTAGTCCCCCCACATTAAGTTTGCATTAAACTTTCAGAAGTTCAGCTTTGATTACCTCATTTTTAACAGCTTCATTGCAATATAATTCACAACCACAGACTTGGATTTAAGGGAGGGTTACCACCATTACTAAAACTGATGAGAAAGGCTCGCTGTGCTTAAACTGTTTGCACAAAGGATGTGGTTTACATTGAACTCCTGCTTTCCTTTTGGGATTCTGGAATTTTTGTACATGCTAGGCTGAGTGCCTAGGTGACCAGCCTCCAGTAAAAACCAGAGTCTCTAATGAACTTCCCTGGTAGACAACTTTTCACAAGTATTATCGCACTGTGTGGCTGGAAGATTTATGCATGCTGTATGAGTCCACAAAAGGACTCTTGGAAGCTTGTACCTAGTTTGCTCTGCACCTCAACTCATTCACCTTTTGTCTTTGCTGATCTTACTTTGTCACCTTTCACTGCACTAATTATAGCCCTGAATACAGTGTATGCTGAGTCCTCTGAATTGTCCTGATAAATTGTGGAACTGAGGACAATTTTGAGGATACTCAATATAACTTCCAAATGTTAGATTCCACTAATTGCTAATTGATTGCTCTATTGTTTATGACAATGTCCTCAGGTATAAAGTGTTCCAAGTGTCATCCAATTAATGGCCAACCCCTTTGTAGGGGAAGGGTAATGCCAGCCTTTGAGACTTGTCATACCCCGCAGGACTCCTCTTAGCTCTCTGTTTTGCTCCGTTTTAACTTTCAGCTGTTTACCATTTTGCTTATTGCTATGGCTACCATAGAGCTATCAGTTTTCCCTCAGTGCTCACCACCAAGGTCACCAATGTTTGCGACACCTTCAGGCATGAACTTCCCCAAGCTCTGCTGCAAATGAAGTGTGTTTCCTTAGAGAAACAGAGAATTCAGTGTTTTCTGATCTTGTGGCCCACTTAACCCACACTCCTTGGACGGAGGTTTTATTGTACCGCAGTGGGGCTGGGGCTGGGGCTGGGGCTGGGGACACAGGCCTGCTTCTTCTACAAACATACTGTACTGTTCCAGTGGAGAGAACTGAATGAGGAAGTAGCCCCTGGTTCTTGCAGCTTTCCCCTTCTGGCATGCATCCTCTACCCTACAAGTGAACCAGGGTGGGGGCAATTGAGGCCTTGTCTTCTTGACCCCCCACATTTGCGGGTGCAGTTCCTGCCCTAAGACTTGGGGTTTGGTAGGGAAATAAGCTGCAGTCCTCAGAGCAGTGTCTGCCTGCAAGAGCTTCTGCAACACAGAATGGGGGAATGGAAGATGGCAGCAGCCCCTCCCGGACTGAAATTGTAATCCTGGACCAGGAGCTGGAGAAGAGGGAGCCCTATGTCCTTGACAACACCTGCTAAAGGTAGAGCTCCCACTACACTGATCAAGGGAAAGGGGCAGGGGTAGGTTGCAACCCAGATGCCACAGGCTCTCACTGTTCTTGCTGAGAGTTAGTAGATTCCCTTGAATAAATACTTACCCATTTAAAATTTCCAGAAGCAAGAGGTTGTTTTTTTTTTTAAATATATATATCATTTATACTTTTTATCAGTTAAATGGTTACTTCACTGGGGAGGAGTTCCCTGAGTCCCTCATACCCCCCATTCTGGAAGTCCTGCTTCTGATCATACCTCATTATATACAAAATTGTCAAAGACACTCTATTTCCTATTATAATAAAATCTATACTCCTTAGCTTGATATTCAGTGTGCTGTGTTAGTTGCTCCATATGGTATCATCATCACCATTAGAGAACCAGTCTGGTGTTCCTTGAACATATCTCATGTTGTTTGCTCTGTCAAAACTTTCATCTCCTAACACATATTCATATTCTTCATTACTTTGATATGAATATCCCTTTTTGTATCATTTACAAATTTTACAGCTCACAGTGTCTCTCCCTATAAAGTGTGTTAGAATTTTGACACCACTTTTTCTATTTCTAGTTTTATACAGGTATTAATAGATGTAATCATTCAATGCCGTTAGCACAACACCTGACATATAGTAGGCACTCTAGAAATATTTCATGTTCCATGGACAAGTGGCTAAATAAGAACAAGTCATAGAAGAAAATGTCAATGGTAAAGGTTTTACCATTTAAAGAGGACTTTCCCACACATGCACCCAGTTGCTTGTCCCAGCAACAGTGTTAGCCAAGGTCATTATCATTCCCATGAGGAAACTGGGGCTTTTAAATTTACCTAAGATCATACAGAGTCTGAATAGTCATTACAGATCTGAGTTCAAGCCTGCAGTCTTTTAAGAACCAAGCTCTTTCTCTACTGAAAGGGATCAGGAAAAGAGAGTGTCTACTACCACTGAGGCCTGCTCATTTTTCAATCAGAAAGGAATAAGGGCAACTAGAAACTAAGAGCAAAATAGATAAAGGAAGCCCTTTCTGAAAGTTTTGCTTGGTTATCTAAAATGTAAACTTCAGGCTTCGATAATGAATGTTGGTTATATAAAAGATAGTAACAAATTAGTTCTACTCTTCACAAAAACGCAGCACTAACCTAACCACATGGCCATTTTATTACAGTGACTGTCGTTTTGAAAAACAACTCATTCCACTGGAGATGAAATGTAAGCGACCTCAGCATGTGGAGCAAAGAGAAGAACTCTTGTTGTACATATGAGAAGGCTAAGGTCGGGTGAGAGAGGCCCGAAGAAAGAGATTTTGGAAGGAGCTACCTTCTGGATGATGATGCATACTATTTAGAAATGATTTTTGATGCCTTTCTTTCAGTCACTGAATCACCTGTATAGTTACTCATTGAGGGCTATTTTACAGCCATAAAACTTCCATTTGCTTGACGCATGCTACACTTCATTCACAACCACACTTATAGCATTGTGGCTGGTTGCTCCACTTAGACAGGGAGTTATCAGCAGAGGGACTTTTTTGTAGGTGTTGGTTAAGAGGTTGAAAATTCTCTCTTTAACCAGCATGTGGGAGAGGCAGAACCAATATAATATTGTATGCTGAACCTTGATTATCACTTTGCCTACCTTTATAATGGGCATAATATTTCTTCCTATGCATTGCCCTAAAATTTTTTTTTAATTATGCAAACAGTTCTAGCAAAATGTCTGGCATGCTATATGATCAGAAAGGTCTTCCTTGCCTGCCTCTCCTCTCCATCACTGCTGTACTGTGGATGTGGTCCCAGATCTCCTGACTGGCTTTACCCACACAGATAAAAATATATACAAAAGAATATTGATGAGGTAATACATTAAGGGGCCTTGAATTTTCCCATCATTCACTTATTTCAATGATGCCATAAGAGTGGAGGTAGGGAGTATTTGAGTACTGAAGGAAACTGTAGAAATGTGATATTTATAAGAGATCATAAAAACAATAGATGATTTACCTTGTATGCTTTCCAGACTGAAAAATATTCTGATGTACATAATCTCACTTGATTTTCCACCAGCATGATGACGTAGATGTGCTTATCTTCATTTTATAAATGAAGACACTGAAGTTCAGAGAAGATTGATGATACATCAAAATTATTCAATGAAAACCTTCACATGAGTGCCAGAGCTTTCTATGGAGAAAAGAAGCAGTCATCTTACACCCTGTAGAAAGAAAGATTGCAAAAGATAAGTAATTATAGATTAAGAATGAGGTCTCATAGATATGTTTATGTTTGGGGGTGATAAAAATAATTTATTTTGGGACTTGCAATTATGTAACTTCTCACCTCTGCTATCAATTATCTTTTCAAGAAGCTGTTTTTGTTATTTGAATTTCTGATGAATACATATCACATTTCATAGTGAAAACATATATACTTTCACTTATATTTATCCATACAAGAAGCACTTATTAGACAGCAACAAGGAATTTGGAATGCTATGAAAGAACTGTATTTTACTGTCCATTCCTCACTTGTAGTTCACATTTATGAATGGTGAAGAGTACAATTAAGTAGGTTTAAATGCCACATTTTGCAGTATATTTTTATTTACTCTCTTTTAAGTCTCTCTAATTAGTCTGACTTCCTGATGCATTATTTGTAAATCCTAGGGACTCTCATTCTTTTTCTCTACTATTTCATGAGGACCAATATTTATGTGGCTTATTTTCACTTAAAACAAGTTGTATAATAAAATATAGGAATGAATTCACTTTCATAAATATGAAATGATTTCAATTAAAAAAATACTAAAAGAACCAAAATAGATAAGCTAAAAAAAACTTGAAAGTAATTTAGGCAAACCTGAGTTTGGGGGAAATTAAATGAAATCATGTGAATATTTTTGGATTATGATCTTCTATGCTAATTAAGTTATTTGGAGAAATAATTTTCTTCACATTGTACATTACTATTATTTAATTGACATAAAAATCACAATTTTAGAATTTTAGAATGCATAGCTAGAGACAATGGAAATCAAACATGAAACTTTAAATAGAGTTTTATTCCTCCCTGAAAATATATTATATTGCAGTCTAGGTTCACTTTAGAGAAAATTAAATCTTGATTTATTTTTAGTCTGATTTTTGCTAAAAGGTTGAAACTCCTTTTTTTAAATTATTATCTCTGATAACATTGCCCAGAACACTTGCTGAAGATAAACACAATGGAATTAACACCGTAATATGATATTTCCTCATGGAATACCAAGCTTATCCCTCATGGGACGCAAAACCCATAATCAACTGGCAGGGTTGTGAAGGTTTTACTTACACACTAGATTGATCTGATAATCCATATCATGTTTGGACATATTTTTATGTACTAAAATTTATATTCTTGTGCTTCTATGGCAACTGATGGGTTTGTAAATCTTTGAAGCACTAGGGAAAGCAATGTATCGGCAGAATGCTTAGTTTTTAATTTTTTCATAAGATAGAAGAAATAAGATACTCAACAACTAGCTGTGATGATGTGATAAGAGATTATTTAATTATTCTTGACATGCTCCTATGTAACCAAGAAGTCATCTTAACTTTGTTAAAGGCATGCATTGATTTAAAAACAAACTCCAATACAAAAATTTATTTTTCTTATTTTAATAATATAATAGATTTTTCAACACAACAGCACACATGTGAAGCATATGTACTCTTTTGGTACAACCATGGAAATAAAATATTGCAATTTTGAGTATCTAAATGGATTGTAGTTTTCAGTCATTTTGTTTTAATAATAGGAAATTAGATTTTTAAGGATCTCAAGTTTCTTAAATCCATTTTTACATGCGAAAATTTGGATAAATATTTGCAGTTTTTTGGTTAAACCTTTTCATTTTCTTAATACTAATGATTTCTAATCAGATAGGTCAGGGGTTGGAAACTATGGCCTGTGAGTCAAATCCAGCTCATGGATATTTTCATATATCTTGTGATCTAACAATCATATTTATATTTTTTAATGGTAGAAAAAAATGTTTAAGGAATAACATTTCATAATGTGAAAATACTTGAAATTCAAACGTTAGTGTTTCCAAATAAACTTTATTGGAATATAACTATGCCCATTCATTTATGTGTAGTCTATTTTGCACTATATTTCTATCTATATTCTATGTATATTTCTATGTACAGGCTTCTTTTGCACTAGTAGCAAAATTGAGTAATTGAAACAATGATCATATAGACCACAAAGCTGAAAATATTCATAACCTGGCTCTTTGCAGAAAAAGTTTGCTGGTCCCAGAGATAGTTACCTCTAAACCCCAGATGGCTACTAAAATGTGCACTGATGGACAAATAAACACACACACACACTGTATCCTAGGTGTGTACCCTGTCAAAATATTTTCACTCCAAACACTTTGATTCATGAAAAGTATCATTTCATATTTTGAATATTCTTTTAAAGTTTAAAAATTATTAGGAAAACAATCCCCTACTTTTACCATCAGGATCATGACAGTTACCAAAGAACAACTAAAGACAACATATTGTGCAAATATAAATCTCATGGATTAAATATACTTAAGTCCTGGGGTCACAGATTGATTAGACTCCTTTGAGAGCATCCATATTCTCCTTCCTTACTCCCCATAATAGACTGAAGCATCAGGATAGGCATAATTTAAGACATTTGTTGTCTACATGGTTGCTACTCTTACTTAGAGGAATATCTCAGATCACTACTAAAAAATAATGCAATCTAGAGTTAATTTTAATAATTTGTATTATCTTGACCAGAAATCCAGTTATATGTTACTTAACAGTCTGATACTTAATTAATATTAATTATTAATTATACGATATAAGACGTATCCAACATTTTACATACTGATCTGTATTTTCCAGACAAAGAGAGCTCAATGAAAATAGCTTTCAAACTGGAGAGTTTTGGGGAGCAGATAGCTTGTCAGGGAGCTATAAGGAAGAAGCTGGAGAGTTTAGGCCCCTTTACCTTTTCCCCTTTCAGCTAGGGTAGTTCTGCCTTTGTTTTCAGATATTGCAGGCCCTAAGTGAGGATTTCTAATGGCTCTACTGTGGCTAAATGCAGAGGTTTTGTACTGTGATGACATAGCCTAACTACAACTACATTTTCCTGAATTCCCTTCTCTGTACAGTTCCACAGGGAACCATATAAGTAGAATTGGCCACAGGAAAGTTTGAATTAGATTTGGTAGGCAAGTGGAGAGTTACTATTCTCCGAGGTTCACTGTAGGAGACAGTTCATATACATTGGCATGGATCTGCCAGATCATCTTGTTTGCATGAAATAGCAACTGGTTCCATAGCTCCTTCAGCTTTTCTATGTCCTAGCCAGTTGCAATGCAGCTCCACTGTGGTGAAGGTTGCTAGCTTCTTCTGCAGGTCACCCACATCATCACAGTCAAAGGTGGTGACAAACAAGCTGGGTTTCTGCTGTCCTTGAAAGATCTAGTTAGTCCATGTTCTCCCTGCTTCATGCTTAGGATTCTTCCCAGATGCTGATTCTGCAGATTCTGCTGACCTACCACAGCTTCAGGCCCCCTATCAGACACAGATGCAACAACCTTCCATAGACAGATGTCTGTGTCACAACTCGGGCCTCTGTATGCAATTATAATACTGAAAATAAGTCCTTTATTCTCTGTCACTCAAAGAGATTTTATTCTCTGGTAGAACCATAATTGTTATACCAAGAATGTCTGAAAGCTACCTGTTATTGTTAAGCATTGTTTCATAAGTGAGTAAACTGCAATCCAGAGAAAATAGCAGTAGTAGTAATTGTCATCATAGTAGTAGTAGTAGCAGCAGCAGCAGCAGTAGTAACAGCAGCAGTAGTGGTAGTAGTAGCAGTAGTAGCAGCAGCAGCAGCAGCAATAGTAGTAGCATGGTAGTAGCAATAGTAGTAGTAGTAGCAGTGGTAATAGCAGTGGTTGTAGCAGTAGTAGTAGTGGAAATAGTAGCAGCAGTAGTAGTAGTAGTAAACATTTACCAAGTGCTTACTTAATAAATAATACCTCGATTCTCATCCTACTTATATCCCTGTAACTAAGTTAGTGACACTACTCAGTGTTACTGTTTTCCCCATTTTAAAGGCAAGGAAAACTGAAGTATAGAGAATATAAGTTTAAAGCTTGGGGTCATAGTTATTTAAATGGTAGAGTTGGAATTTGAATCAAAGCAATTTGACTCATTCCAAGCTGTTTATCATAGTTTGTTGTTGACTGTAAAGTTTTCTAGAAATGTAATGGAAAGAAAATTTTTCTAGCTCTTCATTTTCCTAGGCAATTGCTTAAGTAATTCACAAATGTTTACTATAGGCTCTGTTACACAAGCAAGATAAATAGGGTTCCTGCCCAGAGGGAGCCAGGATATATTGTGCCATTTCCTAATTCACAAACGAATACACAAGTCAAATATATATTGGGTTTGACAATATGTTGCCATGAATTAGCCTTGGCAGCAGAAACGCTTAGACACACTTTCTGGAGAACACTGGTAGTGCTCATCCTGAAACTTCTTGATAGCATGTAGCTGACTGTAAACTAGAGTCAATATTAACCCTTGGCACTAGTGTGGAACTTCTCTGGTCCAAAAATTGTCTCTCCAGAAAGCTCAAGCTTCTATAACAAGTTCCAAACTTTAAGTAGTCTACTAAAATGTGTCTTTCTTTGCTTGTGAGGATGATGATTCTCTAAATGGTGAAGACCTGCGGTGTCTCTCATTCGTCATGTTGCCAGGCAGGAAGGAGCTTTCTGTTAACTGGTGGTGTCAATGAATGTCATTTTTTCCATGCATTAGTCAAGAGGCTTATAAGAGAAGTGACAAGAGATGAGTGAGACAAGAAAAGAGGTTCAGACAAAGTAAGAAAGTACTAGAATGAGATTCTATATAGAGGTGATCGCAATTAGAAGCGGCAATAGGAGGGTGAGTGGCAAACACTGACCCACAGGAGGAATCCCAGATGGCTGGCTGGCAGGGAGAGAAACCAGCACTGTGCTCCGTTAGCCTTTACAGGTTCAGGGACATCATTAGGGCTTAACTCTGCGTGTGATGTTGGTTGAAGCAAACTCCTTTCCCCCTACTTTCTGTTCCCATTTGTGTAGCATCCAATCCTCCATCTGCTCCCTGACTCACTCTTCCCCTTGCCAAGTGTGGTGACTCATCTGTAATCAAGAAAGTCTAATTATCTGTAGTGATGCTCTTTCTGTGCCCTTTTCTCTCCAGGACTCTCCGGGCGTTTGACAGCACAGGTTCAGCAGTGGGATGGGGTTCGAGGAGAAGTTTCTGCCTCTGATGTGGTAGGGTTTTGAGATTGTCCAACTTTGCCTCTGACTGGGAAGTAACCCTGTCTAATTCTGAGGTCCACCTTTAGGAAGTCCACTCTCTCTGCCTAGGCACCATCACACCAGGGCGTCTTGGATCCTGGATGCAAATAAACTCTGTTCTCTTACCGACAGGCCAAAGAGACTGGTAGGGTGCTGAGAAGGAGGAACAGTAGATGTGTTGTGTCTGAGTAATCCATCCAGTGTACCTCACAGGAGGGAGAGTTTGCCGACTCTACGACAGAGTCACTGTCTGATGTCACCCACTCATCCCTCAGGGAGAGGTCGGCCTGCAGTATTGGGCACTGATGGTGGCATTAGCCTGTGAATAGAATGAGGCTTAGGAAAGGAAAGCAGGCATACAGAGAAACCTGGACTGCTCTCTTTCAGGCGTTAGAAGAATAGGCCCATTTCCCTCAGGCTCATCTTCCATGTGTCATTTACAGCAATGAGACTGCAGAACTAAGATTGGATCAGAGACAAAGGTGCTAACAAGTCTGTTTAGGCAAGCCTTAACATGAAACCACACGTCTCTCATAGTAGTCAGCCTAGTGTGTAGCAGAGCATACCAAAGAGGGACGTGGGGCTCACTCCTATCTTTATTAGCTGATAGGCAAAAATCTTGGAACTGGTGTTCAAGAAAGGCATGTGGTCAAAAATGGGGCATTTCTGCATTCTGGCTTTATTTTCTTCTTCATCTCAAAGATGGTTCTGATAAAACAGCTGCATCTTTCTCACAAATGAATTAGTGGAAATCCACTAACCACTTTTTTGTGACACATGACATTCTTAACTCACAAAATATCACCATCTAGATTAACATTATAACTTATCTCTTTGGGACTCTCAGTTTTTAGGCCTCATTTACAAACTTGCTACAAGTCTTTACCAATTTGTTTATTGAAATTACTACCTTGGAAAGGTTCTGCAAAATGTTGGAATGTGCCAGTCAAATGCTAGGCATGGCGCCTGTTGGCGGGGCTCTGCAGCTCTCTGTGGCCTGAGTGCTCTGTTATTCCATCTCCTCTGCTGGGTGCGCTCTGTTGGCACAGGGCATGGTTACAGGCTCCTCCTAAGATGGGAGGGCCTTCTCAAGACTTTATCAGGGTTAGTGTTGGGAACTAGGTCCCCTGTTGCATAGCACCAGCATGGATTTTTGTTTAACACCTTTATAGTCAGGTCAGGGGCACTGCTGCTAAGCAACTACACACCCACTATCATGTGGGATTTGGGATTTGGGGACTTGGTATCTGCACTTCACTCCCGTGGCTATTGAGGGCATTGGAAACAGTAGGATAAGCCAACATATGGTTCACAGCACATCTATGAACATGGTAATATTGGTTGTGCTATAGGGAACATATAATACAATATGTAGGTTCTTAAGTGTGTTCTAGAGAGCATGAGCTTGTGACTTTTAGGTAATAATTTAATGAGAAAAAGAGTTTTCATACTGGGAAATGCTGCATATTATAAACCACCACATGGAAAATTACAACTGTACTAGCATATAAAAAGCAAGCAATTCTGTAATAAATATACGTATTTGTTTTTTATCCAGTGTTCCTGTAATGTATTTGAATGTAGACTTTTCTTTGTTGACATCAAATCCCTTTTCTCATTGGAACATGATACTGAATGAAAAGCAAAGTGAAGAACCACATGATTGGTTGTGCTCACATGAAGAAAGAAAATGGACATCAGTTTACACCCAAAAATGTAAGGACTGGAATGTCGATGAGGCAACATAATATAGATACATGCTCCCTGTTTAATCAGGATTAAGAAAGGGCAGTGATTGGAAGTTTTCCTAGATCTCAAAGACTCACAGACTAGTTGTATGGAAAGGATATGATCAAATACTTCATTGAGTGATGTGCCAAAACTTTGCTTAGAGAACCCTTTCAGGCACCCTTGATGTGTGTGGTGGATGTTGCTGGGTTTCTTCAGGACTGCTTCTCATATTCTGCCATGCGGGGGGAAGATTGTACTTCTCAATCCTCTCACTGTTAGCTGGGCAATGTGACTAGCACTAGCCAGTGAAATGTGAGCAGAAGTGACACATTTCACTTCCTGGTAAAGGAGAATAAAGACTGCATGCAATTATGCAGTGTCTCTCTGTTCTCATAACCAGTAAGTCCATGAGCTTCTGAAAGTAAAACAGTGAGATGGAGAACTCTCCTTTAACTTGGAAACCTGAGTCGCTATGTGGACCTTAACCCACCATCTCTATTTTTCCATGTCCTATCATCCCCATTTATCTATCTTAGACATATAGCATGAGCAAGAAACTCCCGTTGACTAATTTGACTGAGAATTTGATATTGCTTGTTACTGCAGCTCAACTAAATCTCTCCAGATTGTGAATACCGAAGAACCACTCAAGTAAAATTAAAATCTCAGCAAAATTACTTTTGACAGTTAGTGGAAGTAGAAATTGATTCATATTTTTTTTTGTATTTTACCTTAAGTTGATTTTATTTTCTTGCACTATAAAGTTGAAAGTTAATTAAAAAACAAAAAATAACACAGAATAGAATAAAAATAGTATCCATAGGCCCACTACTCAAAAACAAGCACTCTATTTTCTCATGTAGTTCTTTATGATCTTTTAAAATAATAATATTAGTAATAATCACCTTTATTTATTGAGTTCTCCAAGATGCCAGACACCCAGAAGTTAAAAGCAAAGCTTTTGGAATCTGACTATAAGTATCCATACTCCCACAATTCTTAGCTCTGTGACTTTGTTCAATCCTCCATAAATCAGATTCCTGATCTTTAAAATGAGTATTTTACTAGGTTCTTACGAAGATTAAGTGCATTTTAAAATACATAGTAAATATTAATACTTGTATGACTGCCTTGATTATTGTAAGCACTCAACAAATGTTAGCAATTTTACTTTTCATTTTTTTCCCCAGTTAATGCTCACATCAAGTCTCTGCAGTAGGTATTGCTATCTTTCTTCCATAGATGATGTAAGGAAGAATTAGGGCAGTTAGTAATTTCCCACAGTCAGACAGCCAACAAGTAGCCAAGGCCTACTCCAAAACATGTTCATTTAATTAGTATAATACAAAATATGCCATTCTTGTGTATTAATTCATTAATGCTCAGATGACAGATACCTCCAAAATGACAGAATGTGTCCATCCTGCCACACCACCTTCCGCTTAAAAATTCCTAGGGGGTTCTCTACTTTGCTTATATGATGATGAGACTGAATTTTCATGGTCTGAATGGGGGATGCCTATCTCTAGCATCACTCTCTGCTCCCTCCATATCCCCGTCCCTCTCTGCCATGTGCACTGTGCTACAGCAATCATTTCAAAGCCTGACTATACATTTGAACCACCTCGGGCCTTTTAAAAGAGACAAATGGACAAGATCCTCTACCCAGAGACTATGATTTAATTGATTTGGGTAAAGCCAGGACATTGGTATTTCTTTTTAAATTCATGAAAGCACTCTAATGTACTGCCAGAGTGAGACCCACTTTTTATCACCAAATTAAACTACGGTTCATTCTTCCAATCCTCTGTTCCCTATCTTGCCTTCTGCCAGGGATACACCCTTGCTCATCACTTCAGTCTGTGAACCTCTGTTCAACTTCAAGTACTCAGTTGATGCGTACCTCATGGAGAGAGGGGAAAGAGACTTGCAGCAAATATGGTGCCCCCACTCTGTCCCCTTCACATTTTCTCTCTTGTGAACAACTGACTTTTTATCAATCTTATAAAAGTGTTATGCTTCAAACCAGCCACTTGGGACCAGATTGCTGCCCCTAAAATTCTTCAAGGCAGCTATTCCAAAACCACTGGTTCTAGCATTAGTACCTCAGCAAAATCTTTTCTGCCCCTTGGGTAGACTGGAGTGCACCTTCCTGTAGGTATACATGGCACCTTGAATTTTGAAAGCTCTCTGATAACTCCTGCCCCCATGCTGTACAGGAACTTCTCATTTGCAGGTTTCAGGGCCACTGATTGCTACAGAATTCTGAGTGGTACAGCAGAAGCATCTGTGTTTTCTTTGTGTCTCTCCAGTCTGGCATAGTGCCTGCCTATATAATAGATACTCAATAAATGTTTATCCAATAAATGTATTTGATAACCAGCCTAGCTGCTGCCAGCTGACTACTACAAGCTCAGCAGATCCCCAAGGGACTTAGGCAGGTGAGACGTAAGACATAAGGAAATGACTCTGACTTTTTGAATCTTGGTTTACCTAAGAAGTTCACCTTTGGGTTGTGTTGGATTTCTATTATTAATCTTTATTTTCAAATCTTTGCAGTATATCTGGAAAAAAATCCTTTCCAGGTATTAGAGTTTAAGTGAAATAGTTTCAACCTTTAAACACTGATTTTTGCTTCTGGATTATGGACAATGTCTTCCTCCATTCTTTCTGCAGTTCAGGAGTTTGGGGTTTGTAATAAGTTCAGGATGTGCTTCCCTCTAGTTTCTTTACATTTAAATAAATCAAATTAATGAAAAGCCATTATTTACTGTGTTTTTAATAAGGCTTATAGTCTTGAAACAAGGATAGTCAGAAAAGTGCAATTTATTTCTGCTTTTCTTGAGAGAAAATGTGATCCTTAATCTTAATTAGCTTGTAGGAGTGTGTTTCTTTCTTCTGTAATTTCAATATGACTAAAAATGTCTGAGTTTGTTGGCTGACAATCCTTATACATCACCCTGTGCCCTCTGAGGCTCCACTAAGCAATAATCTTCCCCTTGGGTTGGGGGTTAATCAAAATAATAGTAGTACTACCACTATTATTACTATACTGATTGCCTGCTGTGGATCAGTCAATAAGCGAATTGCCTGTAATGCACTATCTTGTTGAATACTTACTACTAAAAATTTACTATTATTACTTACTGGTATTTCAAAGAGATGAAATTATTTCTTAGTATCACATACCTACTAAGCCATGGAGTTGGCACTGCATGAATGAGCTGAACAAAAAGCTGAGCTCCCTGAAAGGCTGCTGGAGATACGACTAATGCATCAAAACATGGTGCTGCACTATAAAAACCTTTGGGGGTCAGCTGCCGAATTCAGCTAAGAGGCAGCTCCTGTAAGCACGAGTCCTGTAATGCAAGACGATGCTGAGCTTTTCTGCCATGAATTTTTGAACCAAGACATTTTCTGGTGCTTTTTGCTGATTATATTTACAAAGCATGCAACAAGATGAGGAGATGTTTTTTTAAGATGTGATATGAATCATTGTACCTGGTAAACTTGACCCTTGTATCTTTCATTCTGCTAAGGGTTATCTTTCTACTTAGAAACACAGATAGAGAGTTGTAATTACCACAAGGGCTGTATTTGTTGAAAGCTCATCCTTTAAAGCCACAACATACCATTTCAAGAAAAGTTTGACAGGAAATTTTAGATTCAAAGCTGATTGTCGTTGTAAAAAATTACACTTTTAGTTTCTTGGAAATACTAGTTAATTGATTAGTTAATTATTTAAAATAGGCTTAATGTGTATTGTCTTAATTCCACATAGAAGTCTGTTCTGTCATGTTCATGTCAACTTCTATTTTGGGATGTTCAAGAAAAATCATTTGACCAACGTTTTCAAGAAAACCTCTGAGTGTTAGTGACTCTCCACAATAAGGAATCTCTCTTTGGCAGTCATGTATTTGTTGCTCTTTACTCATTTCAGCAAATAAAAAAGTCATATATTGTGTTAACACTTGAAGAGTTGTATATGATTATGATATCTGATGACTGGGAGAGGTGAAAACACTCTGTATGGACTCATAGCAGTGGGCTTATTCTCCCAAGGGAAATCATTTTGTAACACACTCTATACAAGGAGATGGAATTGCCTTTCATTTATCAAAAAGTTTTCCCCAAAGACAGCTTGAATTCTGTAACTGGTGTAGTAATTATTCTTTTGTTTAAAGTTCATACTATCAAAGGAACTGAGCCACATTTTCCAAGGATGACTAATTATTTGATAAAGATGTTAGTGAAGGATTTTTTTTCTCGCCCCCCACCCCCGACTTTCTCTCCTTTTCTTTTTTCTTTTTTTTTTTTTTTTTTTTTTGGTCTAGTTACTGAAATTCTCATTGGATGTATACAGTCTATGAATCATCTATGCATGTATGTAAGCCCAATGTGTACCTAAAATCAGACTTACTGTCTTACATTGCAAGCCTACAATTTGAAAGAAAATTTAAATTCAGTCCATACCAACAGGAAGAGAAACAACAAGAAGAAGTAATTGTGTTTTGGCAATATAGCATCAGCATATTCTTTATCTGTACTATAAACCACTTCACATCATTCCATGTCTTTTGGTACTCCTTGCCTCTAAAATTAAACATACATAAAAGACACCTGGTCTTGAGTTCTGAAATTAAATGCAAACCAGATGGATTTGTTAAAAACATCGTCCTCGACTCTCCCACTGAAATAGGGAGCTGATTTTTTTAAATGACATCTACAAATACACACTTGAACGGCAGCTTTTGTTGGTTAGGTGTTAGGGTTCTTGGGGTTTTGACCTGTCCCAAGAAGTTGTCTATACAATACTTGGCCTCTTGCATTGAAAGATAAGGAAAATATAGCTTCAGTTGAAACATAGTATAGAAAAATATAAAAATAAGTTCTTTTTCCAAGTTTTGAGACAGTATCATTGCTTTAGTATAGTAATATAGATCATAAAATGGCAGGAGAATTTTAACATTTTTTACAAATTAGTGATATAATTAGAATGTTCTAAATTATAATATTAACTTATTATTGAGTGCCTACTTTGTGCCAAGCCTTGGGTATATAATTGCAAGCAACCCGTATTTGATTCTTAACCTCATGCAGCTTAGTCTTATAAAACCATTTTGTTCATTCTTTAAAAACAAACAAATCAAGAATCAATCAGTTAAAGAGAAGAAAACCAACATATATTAAATACTAATTCTGTCCCAGGACTGAGCTAGGATTTTCCCTCTTATTTAAACTTCCCAATAACTCTACAAGGTAGTTACCATTATCCCCATTTTATAGATGGGAAAATGGAGGCTCAGATATGTGAAGTAACTTGATTACAGTCATACAGCTAGTAAATTAGTAAACGACAGAGTGAGCACTTGAATTTAGGCCTGATTGCTAGTTTGACATCTCTCCTGAGTTCACCTCTCTCTGCTTTATAGAATTTCGATTCAGCAGGTCAAACTGCCCTTTCTTCTGTCCTACTAAATGACTTAACTTTATCATAAGAAGTAATACACTGTAAATCACAAAATACCAGATTGGAAACATGGAAATCTCCATTCCCAATATTGTAATCGGTCATTAGAGCTTTGATGATTTTTTCTTTGTCTCTCTCTTTATAGGCTAGAGTGAGTAAATGTCCATAACGGGATTTAAAACTAAAAATCCATATACATTGGAGGAATTGTTCTTTTTCTTTTAAATGTAGAAAGAGGCCAATATTAACTATTGTATTTTGATGGTTTTGGTCTGAGGGTGCAGCCAGACTGAGGCTTTCCCAGGTAAGATAGGACTTTTCCTAAAAGCAGGTTTCCACTTTTTTCTATTATTTCCTCCAGAGATACCCTCAGTGGGGGCTCAAATCCTACTAGGCCAACTAACATAAAACTTAAAGCTTTTATTTTTTCATATACTTCCTGAACTCTCTATAGTCTACTTACTAAGTGTCTTCTTGCTTTTCTTTTGAATATCCCTAATGAAGGATCTCACTATTTTTTGAAAGAATTCATTCCATCTTTGTTTAGTTCTCATAATCAGGTTATTTTTCCTCATAATATGACAATGCGCATGCAGTTTTCAGATACAGAACATATTTAATTCCCATTCTGTGAGGTAATCATTCAAATCTATCCCAAATAGGACATGTCTAATCTGTCTTGTGTGTGGCAACCATTTGCATTGATAAATATTTTCAAAAAACTATCACGATCTCTACCTGTTACTTCTGTTAAATATCCCCACTTCCTTCACCTGCTCCTGGAATAAGAGAACTTTGATTTTCTTCACTTAAAGCTAAGATGGTGAGCCCTGTATTCCTAATGTAATTTTACAAGTAAGTAGTGTACCAATTCTTTCCCCTTTCCCCTTATTCTACTGTAGTCACTCTGTTTCTATAAATGAGGTCAAAGTTTATGTTGTTTATTTTGGAAGTCACTTCATCATTTTGGCTGAAATTGAATTTAATCTAAACTTAAAACCCTACACTTTTTTTTTCTTTAACCAGTGCTGTGTTTCAATTCACAGCATTACTGTCAATGTTGCCCTTTGTATGTTTACAATCAGTCTGACTATACCCCCTTTTTATATTATTTGTCTTTTCTCCCCACTTGCTTTTAAAATTTCTTCATTTTAGTGTTCTGTGGTTTTATTATAATAGCCCTTTTTGTTGTCTTTCCAGGATCTAAGCATTTATACCTCTAATTGATTCTGTAATTTTCTCAGCCATATTCTCTTCAAAATTTGCCTCTCCTGTATTATATGCATTTTCTGTTTTCTGATTCTCCAATATGCATGTTAGACTATTTTATTATATCATTTATGTTTCATCATCCCTATTTTCTATCTGTGTTGTTTTCTGAGTATTTCATTCAGATCTATATTTGTTCCATTGAGGTTTTTTTTGGCCTGAGTTTGAATTTGGACATTTCTAGTGCCTAAGATCTGTATAAAGATGTGTATTTCAGCATTATATATAAACAACCTGAATTTCAATCTATAGTAAATAGTTAAATAGATACCACTTCATATAATAGATTGTTATGCAACTGCTAACATCCATACACACATATTATACATGTATCTCTATATGTATACTTATATTTACCTAGAAAATGTCTAAAAGGATAGGCAAGGAACACTGAAAAGTGACTACATTTGAGAAGTGGATAGTAGTCTGGGAGGATGGGAAATAATCCTCTCCGTTTTGCTTTATTGCCTTCTGTCCTGTTTGACATTTTTCTAAAATTGTTTTTTTACAGTGAACATGCCCTTCTATATATTTAACATACAATTATTAAACATTCTATTAAATTCATTTGCTCACCCCATTTATCTTTTTTTTTGGATGGTGAGGGGTAGATTCTGACAGTCAGTAGGTTAGATCTCCTTCGCTACTTCACGTCACCTGAAAATTGATCAAACAGGAATTCTGTAACATCATCAGTCATTGGCAAACGTTCCTCCAGAGAGGTCTTATCAACTGGTAACCCCTGGTCTGAACCCCAGTTTTCTTTCTTTCCTTTCCCTTTTCCTTTCCTTGATTTCTCTCTCTTTCTTTTTCTTCCTTCTTCCCTCCCTCCTTCCTTCCTTCCTTCCTTCCTTCTTTCCTTCCTTCCTCTTTTTTTCTTTCCTTCTCTTCCTTTCCTTCATATATATATATGTGATTTATATATATACATATATGATTTATATATATATATGACATATATATACACATATGACTTGTGTGTATTTAATGTATCAAGCGCTCTGTCAAACATATTTACCTTTTAGACAAATTTAAATACCAAAATACTGGCATGCTAATTCCTTGTGCATCAGAAAATCTACCATCCTACATCAAATCTACCTGTATATCAAAATTAATTGGGATTACTGAATTATAAAATCCATATCTTGATCATTTCTCAAATCTTTTAAGGATCTCCTTTTTTTTATTTCAAGCAACAAAAACATTCTGTACCTACTTTTCCTTCTTGACACTCATAAATTTCAAGATATAAGTCTAAAAGAGGAGACCATCTCATTTGCGTCTTTCTTTCCACATCATACTTCCTCAATGTATCATCAAGTTAAGAGTTCAAATTAAAGATGAAATCTAAACTGAATTTGTCAGATCGGAAGGGAGAAGTGAAGTTGCTTGCTAGGAAATAATAGTTGTCTGTAGTGATTAAGCTGGACTTTCTCTTGAGTGATGGAGCCTGAATATACTCCTGTGAGGTACTAGAGCCAAGAAGGCGAAAAGGACTGCGCATCTCAAGCTCTGTAGTATCTTCTCCAAAGTTTTCCATGCCTTGTGAGATGTTACTGAAGGTCCCTGGGAGACCATCCCAGAGGCTTCATGCCTCCTAAGCTTTTCTGTTAAATTTCTGGGGCAAAATGGACAAGATTTTGCAGTCATTATTTTGACTCTATTCATTTCTAGATACTATGCAGGATGTCAGTTTGAAACTGCACATCTTTGTGTGATGATAACTTCTTAACTTTAAGATCACTTCTGCTCCCCCACAACGTTACATTAAAATTAATCATTTCACTCATCCCAACTGGAGTCAACTATTTTGGAAAGTCTGTACTTTGGAGTCTCCTGGTTGATTTCTGGAGAATAGTGAGCATATTGTTTTAGGACAGCTGTCCCTAGGAAGTCCAGAGAGTGCGCCTCTTTTTAGAAGAGCAATTTTATTTCCCTTGTGCCTTTTAATACATATACATTTCTTAAGACATGGGAACTCTATGGTCAATTTGCCATTTTTGTTATAGGTGGATAAACCAATCTGAATAGATAGAAATAATAAGAGTGCCTAGGTAAAAATTAATGTATTATTTTTCTAATAGTTGGTAGGTTCCAGTTCCCTGACTGCTATTGACTGAGGCTTCAGGAACAAACAACAAATCTATGTGATTTCATAATCGTCTTCCTGAGGCAATGTTTACAGACAAAATTGGTTCAGCCATTTTTACTGATCTGAGTACTGAAAGTAAATTCACATACATTCCACAAATTAAAACTAACCAATGTTTGCCAGAAGGGATTGATTTTTTTCAGCTAAACTACCCTGTGAAATAATGAAAATTGTTGATCTGATTGTATAGCTGACCTAAAATGTAAAGAAAATCATCTTTTTCTAAACTGACAAAGCTTTAAAACAATATAATCAGATCTACTGTGTTCAAACACTTTACATGACTTATTTTATTTTATTCTTGATATAACACTAAGTTAGAAGAATTAATATTGCTAGCTCCATTTTGCAGATGAGAAACTGAGGTGTGAAAAGGCTAGCTAATAGGCCCCGGGGTCACAATATGTTATTAAAATGGAGATCTAGATTAGCGCCAGAGTCCAAGCTCAGAACCATTTTAATACCAAATTGTTTTTCAGTGTTCTCACCTTTCATGTATTAGGTGAGTATGATACTGACTGCTTTGGAAAACCCATGCTAAGGAGAAAGTCAAGCAGTTCAGTCCTGATCTATCTCATATAGGAAGGTTTCTTAAAAAGGCAAGTGCCTGTATAATAGTGGCCTACAGTGTTAGCCAAAGGGTGTTACAAGTCAACTGTTACTGAAGAGAACTTCAGAGATACTTGTACTAGGTCTGGTTCTAATTAGTAGTTCATTGTGAAGGATACTAAACACAGACAGGCACTTAAGAGTAAATGGAAAAAAGAAAAGGCCATTTTATCCAATCAGAACCTTTTTAAAATTGACCTGAATATATTGTTGCATACCTAACAATTTTCTCCTGGTGTTAATTACAGGATGTTACCAAAGTTTGCCTATGTGGTGCACAGCCTAAAGTTTTGCATTTTCCCTCTGATCTGAAAACATTCTTGTCATATTTTCTTTTGAGTCATCAAATATTCCAGACATCACACAGTTGAGTCAATTAAAATAAAGTTAATTGGGATTTTTGTCCTTTGTCAAACTAAATCATTCCATATGGAGGGGTTTGCAGATTGCTGGAGATGTCTTTGGGGAAGGTGAGAGTTCAGAGGTGAAGGCCAAGAAACTGTTTCATTCCTTTGGAAATATTAAGTGATCTTTTTCTAAAAATAAGAAATGTCATTTTAAAATGATCTAGATGCCAACCCTTAGAGAAATAATCTCTTGAGCTTCCTAGGGTTTTACTTAAGAGTGCCAACAGAGGAATGCAAGTAAGACTGGTTGTCATAGAGAAGTCATTCTGATTTTCTCTTCCATAAATCTTCAATCATGTTATTTTATTCATTACTTCACATTCGTTATTTAACTCTTAAAATATACATTTGGAAGTTGAACTGTTATGTGGTGAATTTATGTAAATTTTAGCTAAAAATATTCACACATTCAAATAACTTCTTTTTCTTTCTTACAAGCCCTCTCTCATGGGGTTCTCGGCATTTCTTTAGGCGTTTCAAAGATCAGGAATGGTTATAGACTTACCATGTTCTTCTTTTTAAATTCATATTACTAAGCTGCAATAGTAACTGCTATTTTAATAACTTATGAATAACAAAAAGCTCTCACTTATAGTATCTACCATGTATATGGTTCTGGGATGTGAAATATACTTTTACATTTTTTACAACTTAACTCTTATCATAGCCTTATGAAGAAACTGAGGTCCAGGTAATTTGCTTAAGGTCACACAGCATTAAGTGGCAGGGATTCAACCTTTTATCTGCATGTGAAAAAGTTGGTTTCCCAAAGCTCATCTATTTATCCTGAATATAGTTCTTAGTATAGGCACAAAAATTATTGAGATTCTATTTATTGGTAGTGGGAACTGACTAGAAGGTTCGACAATACAGAGACATAGCGAAGTGATTGACCTGAATGAAAAGAAAAGAAAGAAGCCTGAAGAATGGGAGTTTTAAATAATTGTGCAAGTCTTGGTGCTGAATGACAGGTGTGCCGGATGCAACGGGAAATGTGCCCAACAGAAGGCGGCAGTCAAGGAGAGAACATTAAGGAGCAGGTCCCGAATCAGGGAGACCCCATCTCTTGCCAGAATTCCGTTCCAAGGGATTATTTTGATTCTGATCATCATTTAGGAATTTTTAGCACTGATTTTTTTTTTTAAGAGAAAAGTATATTCCATTGTTACTAGATTTTGCTCTAACAGAAGAATTTTACTATCTTTGGGTATGTTTTATTTCTTGAAATTTTTTTCTCCATGGAATTCAGCTTTAAAGATTGATTTTATTCATTACTTCCATAAAATTTTCCTCAGTGTAGATATCTTTGAAAGAATGTAAACTTCTGACTCGTAGACATTTCTGGAATAATACTTGGGATAATATTTGGCATATGCTCTGTGCCACAGTGGAATCAGTGATAAGAAAAGGATGCAGATTATCATAGAACCAGCTGTAGTTTTCATCACAAAGTAGAAAAATTGAGATAATTTTTAAGAATTAAGTCAGATCACATTGCTTGCTGCTCAAAACCCTCCACTGGTTCCCATAGCGCCTAAATCCTTAATACACCCTATAAAACTACCGGACCTGGTCGCGACAGACAGACCTCAACAACCTCCTTGACCACTCCTTGCACCCAGCACCCTCCACGCTGACCTTCTCTCTTTCCCAACACACCCAGCCCACTCCTGCCTCTGAGGCTTTGCAGTCACGGCTCCCTCATCTAGAGCGCTGTCCCTAGAGGTTCAGCCGTGTTCACTCTCTCACAGGGAAGTTCCCCTGAAGTCCTTTGCTCACCATTGTCTGACCACTTTCCTTAAACGGCCCCCTCATCACCTACCCCTTCATTCTCACATCTCCTGTCCTGCTGTATTTTCTTAATCGCATCTTTTTCTGAAACAGTGTCATTAAATTATTTATGTATCAACTAATTAAGTCTGCCCCCAAAAATGCAAAATCAGTTACGTGGAGATTATAACAATTTCACTCACAGCCTAGGCCTATACTGGGTACATAAAATTTACTCGTTATATTCATTAATGAACAAACAAAAAAGGTTGCAGGAAGTGGCTACTAATTCCCTTTCACACTCCCAGTAGGGCTCTAATGCCTCCATGCTTTACAGTTAGGGCCTAAGAGAAAAGAGAAAGCTTTGCCTCTTATTAACCTAATATTTGCCTTCTAAATCAGTACTTCCTCTCCAGGGTTTTTGACATGAGAATGTCCTCTGACTTCAGAATAAATATTATCCCAAATTACACATTACTTATTATCCATGACAACTTTCTAAAACTACTTTTCTATCTCATTACTGGGATTCTCCAGCCTCACGCCCCACTCTACCCTGTCCTGAGCTTTGCTATTTTTCTGCCTTGTTTATGGTCAGAGTCCCTAAAATAATTTTGGGTGGTCTATATTTGCCCCATCTCCACCAAAATGCTAGTATGATTACCTCCTTCCCCCCACACCACAGGTCAAATCCCTTTGGCAGGCTTCCATACACATACCCAGATATATACTCATATTTAAGGCCTTTTGTCACACTAATGTCATTATTGACTCCTTTTTTGGACATACATTTAATTAAAGCTGGTCCAGACAACCTTGTCTTTCTAGAATGAGTCTTCCATGATTCCTGGATTGCTTGTTAGTAATATTTGCTGCTCAGTGATGCATACTAACCCCTAGTTAGGGGTGATCCTTCCACCTCTCATTGGCTGTTCCTTTTACTTTGGAGGCACCCCCCTCCAAACGCCTTGGAACAGCCTTCCCTTCTTCTTCCCTCTTTGAGAGTTTCACTCTACTCTTGGCAACGAGGCTCTAATTCCCATTCACTATTTTATGAAAGCGAACTGACAGCCTTCATGCAAATGGAACCTGGGAAAATTAACTTAGCTTCCCAACAACTTGGTGTGGAAATGATGGACAAGCTCTGTGTGGGTGCTCAGTATGCTGCAGTCAGCATTCAGGCGGTAACAGAATCATGGACAAGACATTAATATTACAGAAAAATAAAAATACTTGAGTGTGTTTACTTATTAATGTCCCATTCAATTTCATATCAGAGTGACTACCATGATTTTGGGCATTTGACACAGTGGTGTCCCAACTGTATTGTTCATTCCTTGCAATAAAATGCTTACTTTGTTTTTAGCTATCCATGTGCCATTACGGCATTTTCCACACAGTGGGTGCTCCGTAAATATTGACTGGTGGGAATTTGGAATTTCAAATGTCATAACTTAAGAGGTTATTGGCACCTTATAATTGCATCTGTGAACTACAAATGTAGCTAAAATTGGATCTCTACCTTGAAACATTTCCATTCAGTTTCTGGTTCAAGTCACACAGCAAACCCTTAAGGTAGAAATTATCCTTTTTATAGCTTCAAGGCTATTATATAAGGCCAATAAATAGTGGTTAATAATGCAGAAGTCTTAAATTTCTAGAGCATGTTTCTAGAGACTAAACTAATAACATTATTAAGTGGAGGCAAAGAAATATTATTTATTTTGGTCATAGTCATTAAAAATCCAATAGAATCACACAGATCATGCCCAAGTAATGATTTTGTGTTTTCATTCTAGTTTCCTTAAGTGTAAGAAATTGCACTGAGAGTATTACAGTAGGTTTTTGTTTTTGTTTTTATGGTTAGAATCTACCTTCTAAATATAGCAGATATTTATAACATTCTAAATCAGATTTCAGATATTCAGGGAAAGCTTATTTTTAAGAACTATGATAAAATATAGGTCACTTTAATGAAACCAGTGGTACTATTAAACACTGATCGTGAGGAGCTTATAAGACACAGGAATGGTTTCAAAGTAAGGTCCCTACACCAGCCGGTCTACAAGACTAGGACTTGATTACAGGAAGAAATGTGTAAACTTCTGTTTCTGCTTATAAAATGAAAAAATAAAAATTATAAAGAGTACATCAGTAAAATATAAAATCCAAGATGTCCAATGCAAAGAAATTAAGACTACTAATTGTCCCCATGGCCCCAGTGCCTTGACTCACACTCAGCAAGAGGAATTCTGAGTGAAGTAGTCAGAACATAAAAGCAAACATCTATGCCTTCGTGTAATGTTTAGAATAAGACACACAACCAGATCTTACAAAACTCTGCTAAATAAAACAATGTTTAAAAGACTTTGTTGAGGTTTTTACTTAATGAAGCCAAATATTTTAGGGACATGCTTATTCTTCCCACCACAATGAAAATGGCTAAAAGCAATACACAGAATAAAATATAAAAATATAGTTGCATATTAAGTGCATGCCTTTGTTATTAAATCTTGGAAGATTCACAAGATTGATAGAGATGAATAGACATGAATATTAGAAAGAAGCCACCCAACTTGGGAATTTTGCAATGCAGTTGGAGGAAGGCACAAATGTTACTAACATGTCTCAACTGATGGCATTTTTTCCAT
Source organism: Manis javanica (assembly GCF_040802235.1). Classification (NCBI taxonomy): domain Eukaryota; kingdom Metazoa; phylum Chordata; class Mammalia; order Pholidota; family Manidae; genus Manis; species Manis javanica. The sequence goes on from NC_133157.1 coordinate 190,769,871, forward strand.
TCTATTTAAATAATGAACTACACAAAGAATTACTTGTTTTTACAAACCACCAAAGGAAAGATGTAGCAGAGATGATGCATTCTCAGCAGAAAATGATTTTGTTAATAAAAACAATGTTTTGTGGAAATAACTGTAAGTATAACCACTGATGAAGCAACTGCTCTTCACTGGAATTTTTCAAGTAGGTTCTAGGGAAATATTGTGCAGAGAACATTATTTCCTGAATCCTTCATAGGTAAACTATTTAGGCAAAAGGGTACATAAATCCAGAAATACTCAGAATGCATAAACTCTTAAAGAATGTCTTCTATATAAAAGTAAGGCACCTGAGATACAGTAGAATATTTAAAATATTTTGAATTGAGATAAGGAGTAGTCTTGAAAATCTTTTCTATAGAGATGTTACAGTGGAGAGATAAAGAAAATTTTTTAAAGTGATGGATTTAATGTTAGTCTACACACTCTTCTACATAAATGAGTATTCCAAGTTGATAAATGGCTATCACTAGGATGATTACTAATGGATAAAATTTTAAAAGTCACACACTTGTTCTAAATAAAATTGATATTCAACAGAATATTTGTTACGGAAAAATCTTTTTGAAAAAGAATGTTAAGACATTTTTCCAGATTAAATGATTTTGTTTCTTAAAATGGTATGTTTACACTGAAACATTAATCTCTGCCAAAAAAATTGGGCACATTTGTTTTACCTGTTAAAAATCTTACAAATAAAGGTTTGGAGCCCATTTATTAAAGTATTCAAATATATTGGTTTTGATCCATTTTTAAGAAAAACTGATCACATCAAGGAAGATTAAAGTTACTAGACAAATTTCAACAAAAACATTTGCATAATTCATGAATGAGGTTGAAATACAAGTTTCTTACTTAATAAACCCATTCACAGATTCCCTTGTGCTATTTAGACTTGCAGGTCTTTTTTAGGTTTTCACTCTGATTGGTGTCTGATTTCCCTAATTGCCTTATAAACATATGTTAGTTTGTTTAAATAGGGATCCTATAAGCTGTTTAAATAGGATCCTATAGTTAGACCTAGAGGTTGAATGGGATTCAGGTTTGCTTTTTGTCAGGAACACCTCATAATGTGTGAATCAATCAGGAGTCACATGATATCTAGTTCTTTATTTTTATTTGATATTAACAGCCATTACTTAGATCCTCTAATTAGGATGCAAATGGTGATAACTGTAATTCCATCAATCTATAAGGAGAAGTATTCACATCAACTATTTGGTTATCCCAAGGCACAGTTTTTCTGGGATGGACAGGATAAATGCCTTATTCTTTCCCTTCATTTTTTAGTTTTCAACATGATAATTTTGCTTCCTGGTATTGCCTGCAATATCATGTACATACATCAAATATATCATATACATATACACAATATGCAAAGGCATAGGGACAGGAAAGAACCAGACCAACAGGATGAATTGAAAGTTCAATAGAACTGGAATATAGAGTCTAAGAGAGGGAGAGGAAAGAGTGAAATTCTTCTTTTGGTATATTCTGTGAAATAAGGTTGAGTTTTGAACTAAATTTAAGGAGTATGACAATCAATTAACAGACTTCATTCTCTCAGGGAGCCCATGATATAGTGAGAAGGAAGACAATCACAAAATGACTATAATACCTCATATTAAGGTGCTTCTATAGTTTATATTTTTATTTTGCACTCACAGGCATGGGGACAAGGCCTCTGTGGGTCATGGAAGATACGATAGAAGAAGTAATGTTTGAGCAAAGTCTCAAAGTATGTTCTGGAGATTTTTCAATAGCCCTGGATGCAGGGTAGATAACAAAATGCGTTCCAGACATCAAGACCCACAAGCACAAAGACACAGAACTTGTGATGAGGAAGACTTTTGTGTTTGAGGAATCACATTTAGAACAGTCTGGCTGAGATATATTTCTGGTCCAGCTCCCAACTGTCCAGCATCCCAGGGCCAGAGGAAGCCTGGAGTAGGGACCATGCATGCCTCACATGCCAATGGTGTGAAGTATGGCTGGAGATGCGGTTTCCATCAGTGTGACTCTAAATGAGATTCCTCAGCCTTCACACTGCGCTGGTGCCAGGGAGCCCCCAAAATAACTGTGGTGGTTTCTTTGCTGACTTCATGGGGGTCTGGAGATAAACTTAAGTTGATTTAAAACATATAATGCATTGTATAATTATATTATCACAATATAAAGTATTGTGATATTCCTTACTTTGCCTGAGCTTATGAAATTGAGATTTATAGTAACAATAGATACTTAAAACATCTCATTTGATTTTGAACAGGATACTTGAAAGGACAATAAAAGCAGGTATTATTATTATCCATGTTTAATAACTTGAGGAAGTAATTTTAGAGAGAGTAAGAGAATTTTCCAGGGTAAAATATCAGTGCTAGGTCACTGGCTTAGATTTTCTGATATATATATATACATATAATCTGAATATGAATATATATATAAGTGAAGAAGACTTGTGTTTGAGGAATCACATTTAGAACAGTCTGGCTGGGATATGAAACATATATATATATGTTTCAGCGGAGGTGTTTGTCTACAGATAACTATCATCTGTTTAAGACTGTTTTTCAAGACACGAACTATATATACGTACACACACACACACACACACACATATACATATATATATATGTGACAATGTTTCACTTCACTTGCACCATTTCCAAAACCTTAGATGTTTTTCCTGATAAGCAGAGTATTGTCCACCCTTGATCTATCATCTCTGGTAGGCAGAATTCTATCATGGCTCCTGAGATTCCCTATGCCCTATTGTACTTCCTCTGCATAATCCCCTAAACTGTAAATGTGATGAACTTCACTCCTGTCTCTGACCTCTAGACTCATATTTAAATGGCTTATGGGATTAGGTCAAGCCCATATAGACATTAAGTCAGGAGCTGAGCGTGGTCCCCAGCTCACATCCAGCAAGGAAAGGGGACTTCAGCTCTACAACCATGAGAACTTAATATTGCCAACAGATGAGCCTGTCGCCTGCTGAAACCTTGATTTCAGCCCTGTGAGACTCTGAGCAGCAAGTTCAGACATGACAGATTGAAACAAATATTTTTATAAAATGTTTCATGGAGCAAACAAATAAGATTTTTATGTTGTAAAACAATAAAACATGCAGAGATATTTTAAGCTAAATACATGTTTCCCACTGAAACAGTAAGACTGCAAATCAGCTTGGGTTTGCATTTAATCACTTTCAACAACAGAAAGACTGAATTATTTGGTTTATAGAACTAAGAATGTTGTGGTTGATATAGTCGGGAAGGAATGAGGTTGGAACAGTAGAAAAGAAACGGGAAAAGGAAATGGAGCAGTGAGGGGCAAGCCAAACGGAAGAAAAGGATAGTGGAGAAGCAGGCCACTGGCTTGGGTCTGGGCCACTGCAATCACTACATATAGGAAGCATTTAAATTCTGGGTGCTCTAACGACATCTGATGACTCTCTTAATCTGAAATAGTCCCAGGGTACAGTGGTGGAAGCATCTCCTCATGAGGAAGAGCATTATGGCTTGGCTGCTCTAATTCTTTTCACATCAGGTTCACCCCCCCACTTAGACAACTTCTGAGTCCCCATGGCCTCCCCCAAAACTGCCTCAGTGATGATTATTTTTAACCATCTACTCTAGCACAAAGTGGGCACAAATCTTTCTCTCAATTACCAATAGTATATTTGATTTTAGTCTGGCACATTTAACAAACCTTTATAAAGGGAAGTGTAATGGTACCAGAAACAAAATATAATCCACAACTGGTATTTAGATGACTGCTTTGAAGGACCACTAGCTCCATCTGTCCTCACAGAGGCTCCTCTGTAACTCTGTATTCAACAGTCCTATGTCTTATTGGAGGTGTCTCTTTGCTTCTCAAGAATAGACTAGACACATGTAGACTTCCTTGGTTTGAGTTCTGCCAGAAATAGAGCATGAGAAAAGGAATTAAGGGTAAATAGTTTATTTGGGAGGGGATTCCAGGAAACACTGGTAAAGGACTGGAGATAAGATGTGTAAGAGAATAAGACAATAAATAGTATGCTATCAAGCTAGTTGCCAGTGTGAACAATGGGAGTGCATTTCTCCTAGGGAATCTGACAGTGTAGAATGTACCCCAGAATTACCTCCATCAAGGGGAAGACAAGTTGAGGTATTTGTCTACCTCTGGGCCAGAAAACAAATGGAACACCTCTCATTAGAGAATCACAGTTTTTCCCAGTTAACAGCCTTTTCTATGTAGAGGTAAATGCCCAGGGGGCACCAAGTATCTGCCAAGAGAATTCTCAGAATCTTGAGGCCCAGAGACAATCAACAAACTTTTACTGACCCCTGTTCACACACCAAGCACCCTTCCCGAGTGGCTCATCCCCACTCTTAACCTACAGTCTCACAAAAGCAATGATATTGGAACCTATAGCTCAAGAAACTACAATGGAGGCTTTTGCCTTTTTGAACAATAATGGAAGTTCCTTTGTTTCCCTTTTCCCGTTCCACTACCCCAAGAAACACTGTCATCCCGCTCTCTGGGTCTCCCTGCCTGGGGTAGGCTCTGTACAGTGTTCCTGCTTTCTGAGCACAAGTCTCACTGTATGGATCACTAGTTTGGACATAAGCAGTTCAAATATAACCAAGTGGTTTTGTTAGCCAGTGCTTTTTCAGTTTTTTCCTTAAACTTTAAACAAAAAGTTTTTTAATTTTGAAGAAATGTAATCCACATGATAGTCATTAGTATATAAATAATCTGTTCTTTTTATGTAAGCTTTTTGATATTTGGGAGAAAAATGTGTCTTTACAATATTTTTGTTGAAAGCAGGAAGGTAATTTTCTTAAAATATAAACTCTAGAGAAAAAGTGATTTGGTAGATAATTTTGCGTTTCTGCTGTTTTCATTCAGGTGTCATGTATCCATCCATCCACCCACTACCCAACCTTTACTTACTACCTAAGCTGTCTTAGTATTATGCTGAGTCCTGGAAAAACAAACTAAAATAAGACACAGAACAAGAATTCAAGGAGTTTATAGTCTGGAATTATAGTTTGGACAAAATCAGCACAAATCAGTTGACATTTAATTGAGATTCAATAATGTTCTAGGTACAATGAGCCTTAGAAGAGCTGAGGTTGAAAATAGGTTCTAGTAACACAAAAACTAATTAAATGTGATCGCTGAATCAAAATGTTCATTACCTGGAGAGACAACAAGGATGTTAACAGTTGACTAGAATACATGTCAAAATGAAAATCCTATTACATAAGTAGAAGTAACATGCCAGGGAGTGTGGGAGCACAGAAGAAAGGTGTGTAGCTGAGTTTAGGGTAATTGGGGTGGAATTCAGAGAGGAGACAATTTTTGCTGGGTGTGAGAATTCATAGGCACAAATGTGGGCTGAAGTGGGTCCTAGATGTCATAGAATGACCTAGGTGTCACAGAGTGAAGCTGTTAAACTAAGTGGTGCTATTCATGTCATTATTTTCACACATGAAAACCACTGGACAAAGTGAATTACTCTGTTCACATTCATGGCTTCCAATCTCAATTAAACCTTTTATAGCACTTGGTAAAGTTATAACTCGTCTGGACAGTTAGTTCTTCCATTACCTTAAGTAGCTATTTCAATCTATTTTCAAATGCCATTTCACTGAATTGCTTACGCTCTCCTAAAGCTTTCTTCCCTTCCTCTTCCTTTATAACACAGAGGCCATTAGGTGGCTGCCCCTCCCATGGCATTTCTTTCCCTTCTACTCTGTTCTCTTAGAGGAAGACATATTTTTCTTCCCATTCAGATTAAGCCTCCACTCCATCTATTCTTAATCCCACATCCTCAGCCACCTCAAAATACTTGCTCCATCAAGGACCTTTCCGTTCCTCTTCTCAACCTCAGCTCTTCTAAAGGTTCATTTTCCTCAGCCTGCAAATTCATTCACATACCGCTCATCCTACAAACCATCCCTATCCTTGTTGTCATCCCTCTAGTTCCCTCCCTATCTCCTTCCATTTTCAGCCATCTTTTTGAAAGTATAATCTAAACCAAAGCTCCTCAAACTTTAATGTCCATAAGAATCACATAGAAATTGTTAAAATGAAGATTCTAATTCAATAGTCTGGGTGAGGCCTGAGATTCTGCATTTCTAACCACTCCCCAGCTTATAATGCTATCCCAGAACACATTCTAAACAACAAGTTTCTAACCTCTAAATCTCCTTGTGTCCTTTCCTCCCATTTGTTTATAATCCTCTTGTCATCTGACTTCCATCTGCACCTCTAATGATGCCCTCATGAAAGTCCCCAATTGACCCCTGAATGCCAAATCCACAAGACACTTTGCAGTTGTGATGCCTCCTGCCTTCTGTGGTGTTAGGCATCCTCATTCTGTTTTTGACATGTTGAACATTTTTATTTTATTCATTAAAAAAAAAATTTTGGTAACATTAATATACAATCACATGAGCAACATTGTGGTTACTAGATTCCCCCCCATTATCAACTCCCCACCACATACCCCATTACAGTCACTGTCCATCAGCATAATAAGATGCTACAGAGTCACTACCTGTCTTCTCTGTGCTATACTGCCTTTCTAGTGCCCCCTCTACATTATGTATGCTAATTGTAATGCCACTTATTCCCTTTCTCCCTCCCTCCCTTCCCACCCACCCTCCGCAGTCCCTTTGTTAACTGTTAGTCCATTCTTGGATTCTGTGAGTGCTGCTGTTTTGTTCCTTCAGCTTTTGCTTTGTTCTTATGCTCCACAAATGAGTGAAATCATTTGGTATTTGTCTTTCCCTGCCTGGCTTATTTCACAGAGCATAATATCCTCTAGCTCCATCCATGTTGTTGAAAATGATAGGGTTTGTTTTTTTCTTATGGCTGAATAATATTCCATTGTGTATATGTACCACATCTTCTTTATCCATTCATCTACTGATGGACACTTAGGTTGCTTCCATTTCTTGGCTATTGTAAATAGTGCAGCAATAAACATAGGGGTGCATATGTCTTTTTGAAACTGGGCTCATGCATTCTTAGAGTAAATTCCTAGGAGTGGAATTCCTGAATCAAATGGTATTCCTCTTTTTAGTTTTTTTGAGGAACCTCTATACTGCATTCCACAATGGTTGAACTAGTTTACATTCCCACCAGCAGTGTAGGAGGGTTCTCCTTTCTCTGCATCCTCACCAACATTTGTTGTTCCTAGTCTTGTGGTTTTAATTTGCATTTCCCTGATAATTAGCGATGTGGAGCCTCTTTTCCTGTGCCTGCTGGCCATCTGAATTTCTTCATTGGAGAAGTGTCTGTTCATATCCCCTGCCCATTTTTTAATAGGGTTATTTCCTTTTGGGGTGTTGACGCATGTGAGTTATTTATATATTTTGGATGTTAACCTCTTCTCAGATAGGTCATTTACAAATATATTCTCCCATACTGTAGGATGCCTTTTTGTTCTGCTGATGTTGTCCTTTGCTGTACAGAAGCTTTTTAGCATGATGTAGTCCCATTTGTTCATTTTTTATTTTGTTTCCCTTGCCTGAGGAGATGTGTTCAGAAAAAAGTTGCTCATGTTTATATTCAAGAGATTTTTCCCTATGCTTTCTTCTAAGAGTTTTATGGTTCAGGACTTACATTCAGGTCTTTGATCCATTTTGAGTTTACTTTTGTGTATGGGATTAGAAAATAATCAGTTTCATTCTCTTGCATGTAGCTGTCCACTTTTGCCAACACCAGCTGGTGAAGAGGCTATCATTTCCCCATTGTATATCCATGGCTCCTGTATTGTATATTAATTGATCATATATGCTTGAGTTTATATCTGGCCTCTCAAGTCTGTTCCATTGGTCTATGGGTCTGTTCTTGTGCCAGTACCAAATTGTCTTGATTACTGTGACTTTGTAGTAGAGCTTGAAGTTGGGGAGCATAATCCCTCCAGCTTTATTCTGCCTTCTCAGGATTGCTTTGGCTATTTGGGGTCTTCTGTGGTTCCATATGAATTTTAAAATGGTTTTCTCTAGTTTGTTGAAGAATGCTGTTCGTATTTTGATAGGGATTGCACTGAATCTGTAGACTGCTTTAGGCAGGATGGCCATTTTGACAATATTAATTCTTCCTATCCATGAGGACGGGATGTGTTTCCATTTATTGGTATCTTCTTTAATTTCTCTCATGAGTGTCTTGTAGTTTTCAGAGTAGAGATCTTTCACTTCCTTGCTTAGATTTATTGCTAGGTGTTTTACTCTTTTTGATGCAGTTGTGAATGGAATTGTTTTCCTGATTTCTGTTTCTGCTAGTTCATTGCTAATGTATAGGAATGCAACAGATTTCTGTGTATTAATTTTGTATCCGACAACTTTGCTGAACACAGATATTAGGTCTAGTAGTTTTGGAGTGGATTCCTTAAGGTTTTTTATGTACAATATCACATTATCTGCAAACAGGCACAGTTTAACTTCTTCCTTGCCAAGGTGGATGCCTTTTATTTTTTTGTGTTCCATGGCTAGGACCTCCAGAACTATGTTGAATAAAAGTGGGGATGGTGGGTATCCTTATCTTGTTGCCAATCTTAAAGGAAAGCTTTCAGCTTCTTGCTGTTAAGTATAATGTTGGCTGTGGGTTTCTCATACATGGCCTTTATTATGTTGAGGTACTGGCCCTCTATACTCATTTTGTTGAGAGTTTTTATCGTGAACAGATGTTGAATTTTGTCAAATGCTTTTTCAGCATCTATGGAAATGACCATGTGGTTTTTGTCCTTTTTGTTGATATGGTGAATGATGTTAATGGATTTTTTAATGTTATACCATCCTTGCATCCCTAGAATAAATCCTAGTTGATCATGATGGATGATCTTTTTGATGTATTTTTGAATTCAGTTTGCTAATATTTTGTTGAGTATTTTTGCATCTATGTTCAGAGGGGATATTGGTCTGTAATTTTCTTTTTTGTTGTTGTTGTATCTTTGCCTGGTTTTGGTATTACAGTGATGCTGGCTTCCTAGAATGAGTTTGGAAGTATTCCCTCCTCTTCTACTTTTTGGAAAACTTTAAGGAGAATGGGTATCAGGTCTTCACTAAATATTTGATAAAATTCAGCAGTTAAACCATCTGATCCAGGAGTTTTGTTATTAAGTAGATTTTTGTTTACCAATTCAATTTCCTTGCTGGTAATTGGTCTGTTCAGATATTCTGTTTCAGTCCGGGTCAGACGTGGAAGGTTGTATTTTTCTAGAAAGTTGTCCATCTCTTCTAGGTTATCCAGTTTGTTAGCATATAATTTCCCATAGTATTCTCTAATAATTCTCTGTATTTCTGTGGTGTCCATAGTGATTTTTCCTTTCTTATTTCTGATTCTGTTTATGTGTGTAGACTCTGTTTTTTTCTTGATAAGTCTGGCTAGGGGTTTATCTATTTTGTTTATTTTCTTGAAGAACCAGCTTCTGCTTTCATTGATTCTGTTGTTTTTTTCTTCTCTATTTTATTTATTTATGCTCTAATCTTTATTATGTCCCTCCTTCTACTGACTTTGGGCCTCATTTGTTCTTTTTCTAGTTTCATTAATTGTGAGTTTAGACTGTTCATTTGGGATTGTTCTCCTTTCCTGAGGTAGGCCTATACTGCAATATACTTCCCTCTTAGCACAGCCTTTGCTGCATCCCACAGGTTTTGCAGTGAATTTTTGTTGTCATTTGTCTCCATATATTGCTTGATTTTTTTATTTCATCATTGATCCATTGATTATTTAGAATCATGTTATTAAGATTTCATGTGTTTTTGGGCTTTTTCATTTTCTTTGCATAATTTATTTCTAGTTTAATACCTTTGTGATCTGAGTAGATGGTTGGTACAATTTTAACCTTTTTGAATTTACTGTGGCTCTTTTTGTGGAGTAGTGTATGATCTATTGAAAATATTCCATGGGAATTTGAGAAGAATGTGTATCCTGTGCTTTTGGTGTAGAGTTCTGTAGATATCTGTTAGGTCCATCTGTTCTAATACATTGCTCAGTGCCTCTGTCTCTTTACTTATTTTCTGTCTGGTTGATCTGTCCTTTGGAGTGAGTGGTGTGTTGAACTCTTCTAATATAAATGCATTGCTTTCTATATTCCCCTTTAATTCTCTAAGTATTTGTTTCACATATGCAGGTGCTCCTGTCTTGGGTGCATAGATATTTATAATGGTTATATCCTCATGTTGGCCTGACCCCTCCTTTATCATTTTGTAAAGTCCTTCTTTGTCTCTTGTGACTTTCTTTGTTTTGAAGTCTATTTTGTCTGATACAAGTACTGCAACTCTTGCTTTTTTCTCCCTGTTAGTTGCATGAAATATCTTTTTCCATACCTTTTCTTTCAGACTGTGTATGTCTTTGGGTTTGAAGTGAGTCTCTTGTAGGCAGCATATAGATGGGTCTTGTTTTTTTATCCATTCAGTGATTCTGTCTTTTGATTAGTGCATTCAGACCATTTACATTTAGGGTGATTATCGATATGTATGTGTTAATTGTCATTGCAGGCTTGAGATTTGTGGTTACCAAAAGTTGTAGGATAATTCCCTTACTATCTAACTGTCTAATTTAACTCACTTAGTATGCTATTATAAACACAACCTAAAGGTTTTTTTTTCCTCCTCATCCCGTCTTTATATGTTTGGTATTATATTCTGTACTCTTTGTCTATCCCTTCATTGACTTTAGGGTTAGTTGATTTGATTTTACATCTGCTTAGTAATTAATTGTTCTAGTTTGCTGTATTTTTATTTCCCCTGGTGACAGCTATTTAGCCTTAGGAATTCTTCCATTTATAGCTGTCCCTCCAAAATGCAGTGTAGAGGTGGTTTGTGGAAGGTAAATTCTCTCACTTTTGCATATCTGGAAATTATTTAATCTCTCCTTCAAATTTAAATGTTATTGTTGCCAGTTAGAGTATTCTTGGTTTGAGGCCCTTATGCTTCATTGCATTAAATACATCATGCCACTCCTTTCTGGCCTGTAAGTTTTCTGTTGAGAAGTCTGATGATAGCCTGATGGGTTTTCCTTTGTATGTGATCTTTTTTCTCTCTCTAGCTGCTTTTAAAAGTCTGTCTTTATCCTTGATCTTTGACATTTTAATTATTGTATGTCTTGATGTTGTCTTCCTTGGGTCCCTTGTGTTGGTAGGTCTGTGCACCTCCATGGCTTGAGAGACTATCTCCTTCCCCAGATTGGGGAAGTTTTCAGCAATTACCTCCTCAAAGACACTTTATTTCCCTTTTTCTCTTCTTCTTCTGGTACCTCTATAATGCAAATATTGTTCTGTTTGGATTGGTCACATAGTTCTCTCAATATTCTTTCATTGTTAGAGATCCTTTTTTCTCTCTGTGCCTCATCTTCTTTGTATTCCTTTTCTCTAATTTCTATTCCATTTACCATCTCTTCTACTACATCTAATCTGCTTTTAAATCCCTCCATTGTATGTTTCATTTCAGATATGGAATTTCTTAATGATTGAATCTCTGACTTAAATTCATTCCTGAGTTCTTGAATGTTTTTCTGTATCTCCATGAGCATTTTTATGATTTTTGTTTTGAACTCTCTTTCAGGAAATTGATGAGTTCAGTTTCATTTTGACCTTTTACTGGGATTTGTGAGATTTTGGTCTGAACCAGGTTCCTTTGATGTTTCATATTTCTATGTGGCACCCTCTAGTTCCCAGAAGCTCTAGTCTCTGGAGCTGCTCAGCCCCTGGAGTGAGGTCAGGGTTCTCAGGGGAGTGGTGCGGGATGCCTGAGGGTAGGAAAGAGATGTTTCCTGCTTCCTGGCTGCAGTGCCTGTCTCCACTGTCAGAGGCAGTGGGCCAAGCACACAGGTGTAAGCCACTCTGCAAACCCCATCCCTTTAGCAGCCCTCTCACTGCTAGGAAGCCTCTCAGACCACCCGCCTTTCCTTTGTCCCAGAGCAGCTGGATGTAGATCCTTGTCCTCCCCAAATGGCTGAAATCTGTCTCTCTACTTATTCCACCTGTCTTAGCTTTCCAACCTCACTAATCTCCAGATCACCATGCAATGTAGATTTGTGCTCCCAAAGCATATCTCCAGGTCTGGGTGTTCAGCAGTCCCTGGCTTCCACTCTCTCCCTGCTGTTTCTCTTCCTCTCGCTGGTAAGCTGGCATGGGGGAAGGGCTTGGGTCCTGCCAGATCAAGGCTTTTGTATGTTACTGTGTTTTGCGAGGTCTGCTCTGTTCTCCAGGTGTATGCAGTCTTGGCATCCTGATTCTTAATGCAGTCTGCTGGAATAACATTCCCTCCTGGTTCTCCTCTTATCTGGCCATGAGTTCTCATCTCCTTTTCCCATCCTTCTTGTTTACCTGTTCCTTAAAATATTTGTTTTATCAAGTTTTTCACTGAGATATGTTTCACTATATGTTCTCATGAAATTATCTCATCTAGTAATTTTAATTTCTGCTTAGATACTGTAGAGTCTAAAATCTTCCACTTTAGTCCTGTTTGAGCTCAGATTCATGTATCCAATTGCCTAACTGATTCATTCAAACTAAATACATGAAACCAAACTTGTTAGTCACTTCTCAAAACCTGTTTCCTATTTTAGACATTTTGCACTGCCTTCTTCTAACTAGAACAAAGGTCTGGAATGACCTTGATCCTTCCCCATCTTCCATCAGTTCGTTAAGTTCTTTGGATTCTTTTTCCTTAATATCTCTCAAAATCCAACTTCTCCAGGCCAGTCCTATGGTCCCTGCTGTACAGATCAGGTCCGCACCATAGAAGACTTGTATGGCAGCAGCCTCACTGGTTCACACCTCTCCAGTCTTACTCCTTTCTAATGAGTCTACTAACTACAGCAAGTACAGTGTTTCTAAAGTGTATAAAATGCTGCATTTTCTCCCTTCATCAAGAAAAACAAAGTTTCAGCTTAGGAACATGAGTTAAAGTCCTTCGTGATCTGGCTTGATCTCCAACCTCATCTTCTGCTATCCCTTTCTCAAAGCAACTCTAGTCCCCTCATACTGAATGACTTGGAGTTTCCCATAACTCCATGCTTTCTGACATCTTTTTGCCTTTTCACTTTCTCCTGTTTCTGTAAACTCCCAAGAAACTTTCAAAATAAAGCTCAAATGCCATCTTCTATGAAATGGGTTATGTAAATTGAGGGTGGACTAAATGTCTAATTTTAAAAACATATATCTATAAAATTTACTATTGAGTAGTACTTTTTTCTTTACATACTATTATAGACAATTATATACAACAAAGCCTTCAGCAGAACCTTAATAACTTAATCACTCTTGTCTCAGTATTCTCATTGCAGCCTAAACATACTTACTTTAATTCTATTAATTTAAAATTCCTACTGCTCATGAAAGTCTACTTCCTTGTTTCTCTAATTGTGAATTTCTTTATGCCATAATCATTGATATCCCTAGTAGTTTCCTAATGCTTCATCTGGATCTTAGTAATTATTTAATATGTTTGTTAAATATAATACATGCTCTGCCATTCAATCAAAGCTATAAAATAATTTCCTAAAGGAAGAGTTTATACAACTATAATCCAGCATTTTCTTATGACTCTGATGGTTATACTTTTCTCCTAATATTGAAGTTTATTTACAAATATTGATGATATTTTTCTCTAATCTTTTACATCACTGTTTTGATGTTTAGACATTCTATTAAACAATGCAAATGAATATACCTTGCTTATATTTTCTTTTAAATCCATTTTCAACTTACAATGTGTTAGAACCTTTTTTATGAAGTTGATCCTGGTTCCTTACAGCATGACTTGGAAGCAGAAACATTTTTTTACTTTATGTAGGAAGAACTTAGGTAAGGTAGTCACAGTTCTGTGCCAGAACTAGATGAGAGTGGTACCCGTCTAGTTCCCACCATCACAACATGCACACTATCCCTGAGGGCCAAGACGGAGTGGATGGCCTGGGGAGGCAGACTAGTTTTATGAGCAGATGAAGTAGGAGATTGCTTGTAAAGGATATCAGGAGTCATTCTCTCCACAAAATAAAATATCCTTTCACAATTTGATGAGAGTTAGTGTGTCGGAGTATGAGATTATTTTTCCTGGATTAAAAGGCAAAACCCTGGGACTTATTAAACCTTAACTATTATCCACGATTTGTCATGAGTCTATTGCTCTCTTTCTTGAATGTCTTCAATGACTTGCTTAATGTCAATATTTCCTAGGAATCCTTTTATATGTTCATTTTCATAATCTCAATGGATGGTATAAAATAAGTAATCAATAACATAATGATCCATGAAAAGGAATCCATGAGAATATATTGGTTTTGAATTAGAAGAGACTTTTATTCAAAGAGCATCAACTGGAAAAAAGCCTTCAGTTGAACCTTAAATTGTAAAGCTGAAATAAGTTGCCCAAATAAAAATATCTAAATTCAGATCATTACATTAAAATAATGTATAATGAAAAATAAAATTACTATTCAACAGTACATTTCATATAGCTACATAATTTTAGAATGAAAAGAAACACATAAACCTCCCTCAGTCTATGCAATATGTATGTTCCAGTAAAGTTGGTAATGAAATGAATTTCTGTAGATGACTAAAGTAAGTTTGAACATGGTTTTTTTTTCTGGAGTAGAATGTGTTAAGTTTAAAGTCTGAAAATAAATGGCTTAATATAGTGGTCAAGTCTAGTATTGTTGAATTTGTATAGAGAGAATGTTAATCTTTCAGATAATTTCATTCCATTGAACAAATAACAAAAGATCTACTAGGTACTGTGGAGAATTAAAAAATGGATAAGAGACAGCCTATTTACAAAACAGTAGGGAGTAAGACAAAGCTCAAACAATATGTGTTAAGAGCTATAAAAGCATATGAATGGACATAATGTGACAATTAATAGAGAGCATTAGATAAAGTCTCATGAAGTAGCTAATATTTTGATGCACCATAGACGATTGTTAGGTCTTTGCCTACATGAAAGAAGAGAACATTCTTTTAGGGCATGTTCTGAATCCTTAACGTGCATTAGGATCTCATGTGTGTG
This sequence comes from Manis javanica, assembly GCF_040802235.1. NCBI lineage: Eukaryota > Metazoa > Chordata > Mammalia > Pholidota > Manidae > Manis > Manis javanica. The sequence goes on from NC_133157.1 coordinate 190,784,927, forward strand.
GCATGGAAGGAGCTGTTATCATTCTGTATCAGTTAGCTATTGTTACAATGATTAACAAATCACCCCAAAATGTAATGGCTTACACACACAACACCCCCTTATTTTTTCTCATGATCATGCACATTGCTGGGCAGTTCTGCTCATCTGAGCCAGACTCAGTTGATTGCAGCTGAGTTTACTCATATCTGGGGACATTTGGTGGATTTGCAGGGGGCTGGCTGGATAAGGGTGGTCTCAGATAGTAAACTTAGTCTTGCTTCCTGCGGACTCTAATCTTCCATTAAGCTACCTTATTTTTTCTTTCTACTGGTAGAGAAAGGGTGGGACTGAATGGCTCTTGAGACCTCAGCTCAGAAGTGACACACAGGCACTTCTGCATCCTATTGGCTAGAGCAAGTCTCAACACAGCCATTCAGGGAATGGGGAAATAGACTCCATCTCTTTATGGGATGAGCCGTGAAGTCACATTGTAAGGGCATTCATAGGGAAAGGGCAAGCAGAGGGGTCATTTCTGTAATTAGTCTCCTACAGAGGTATCTTCATTTTAATTGGAACATTGAGTAGGTGGAATGGAGCTATCTGGTAATGTAGGCTGGCATTAACCTGACATGTTTATTTCAAATTTAGGGGGTAATGAGGAAACCCTACATGTATAATAAGGGTTTCGAGCAGGGAAGACACAACTCTGGCTTGAGAACAAGCTTGTGCATTTATGAGATAGGAGCAGAGAGGAGTAGGAGAAAGGCTATCTTTTCTGCTCACATAGGTGAAACTTGATGAAAGTTCAAATCGCTGTGGTGGCAGTGGGAGCAAAATCAAGGGGAAATGTAGGAAGTACCCTTGAAAGGACTGAACTGGTGAGACCCCCGGCAGGACGAGAGGCACGGTTGGTGGGTAGCATCTCCCTGAAGCTCTTTAATTTTTATATTAAACTCAGATATTCAGCACACATCCTATTATGACACATTCAGAGTTCCCAGAATGTATTGTCAATTGTCATATGATAACAGAGCACTAATACTGGCCGGACTTAGCAGCCACAGAGATGTGGGACTCAGAATCAGAGCCATATTGCTTTGGGTCACCATTCTAATGGAGTAAGCTTTTATCACATCCAAAACTGAATGTTTTTCAAAGATTGAAGCTTTAGTTCATTTAGTAATTTGTTTTTTCCCCCAGTGACTCCATTATTCCATCGATCTCTAATTTAAAAATCTGTAAAGCATTTACTTAAAATGAGATGAGGTTGCACAAGTACGTTATTTTCAATTTTATTTAAATCAAATAAAGCTGTCATTGATGAAGAAATTTGCATAGAAACCACATGAATTTTATTGAAATAAAAATTTAAAGACAAAATCCTATTACTTAGTTATCTTATCCTGAAATAATTAAATGCAAAGGATATACAAGTTAAATGGCCACACACATGTAGGCATTACACAATGCATATAATAGTCATAAAACATTTATACTGCTTTATTATAAATAAATGGAAACAATGTTTCACTTTACAAATCCAGATACAAACAGCAAATATCATGCTTTTTGTTGTTGTTTTTCATTATTTCATTTTATTTTTGTACTATGGGTTGGGAAATAGTACTTCTTATCAAAAGTTTGGTAAAAGTTATTTGTAGGAACACAAAAGAACAAAACACGTACTTTCACTTAAATGAAAATAATTGAGAGGGACCTTAGAGGAAGGGTGTTATGAAGGGGTCACCAGGAACAGGAAAACTGTGCAATACCTGCAAATATCACTTGTGAGGCAAAATAGGGTTGCATACAGATGCATAAATAAAAAGACTTCATGGCAAACTTTACAAATTATTTTCTTAAAAATGGAATAGCTTTATTCTCTCAAATGGAGGAAAGCCAAGAAGGCAAAACAGATCAAGTCACCAGGCCTAAAATTGATTTGTTGCCTTGAAAAAAACTTAAAAAAAAAATGCTTAATAGGTATTCCAATTTTCTTATCTCACAGAAACTCATGTTTTTATTAAAACTTCATTATTGTAATCTTGAAGACTTAGAAAGAAATTTACTTTAGTAAATTTAAATTGCCACAGAAATCTGTGCTCCCAAATTTACTTGAAATAGATTATCCCATAGGAATAAGAGATTTGTAAAAGCTAGCAGTCAGAATTCTCTTAGTCAGGTGACTATGATTATTTTTCCTTTTTGTGTGTTTCCTTCATGTATAATACAAAGTTTGCCAATTTTCCCCACTAATAATAATTTTTAAAAAACAGAAATTGCCTAAGGAAACAGAGCTGGAGAGAGAAAAAAATTAAGAAATAATGTACTTCATAAAGTAGTTTAGTAGATTGCTTGGAAAACTTACGTTTATTTGCATCAACTAAGGACAATGTTGCATATTCCAGATTAAACAACTATTGGGTTTACCGTGGATATAAACATGCTATGTAAATTAATATTTATAATTCTTTTATTTTTCATAGACTTCAAAGTGTATCTTTTTATAGAAACTGGAACAGAGTGAATCTGGGAAGCATGTTTCAGTTGATTAGTAAAAATTAAATTAGCACAAAATAGCAGGGTGAAGAACTGCAAGATCGTTATTTTAAAAATAATGAAGTTACACTTAGGTGTACACATACAAGAAGATACTGTAAAATGAACTGTTCCAGTTTACTTCGTTTTACTTCAACTTAATACACTCTAAAATACTGCTTTCATGTATAATATCAAATGAAATATTAAGTGCATGTATACTATTTTAAGAGTTTGATGATATATTTCACATTCTTTAAAGTTTACTTGGGCTATAAATATGTATCAGTTTTTAAAGTAAATGAAAACTATAGCATTGGGGGCTAAATTTTTCACTTCATATGTCTATACTTAATTATGTCCACTTTTTTTCCTGAAAATGTGTCAAGAAATCAAAGAGCAATGGGGCATATCTCACACTGTTATTCTTCATGCACTACAATTTGCTATGGTTTACCAAAGTGGAATTTACATTTGAAGATGGGTTAACTGAAATCAACCATTAAGTACAAATGAGGAACTAGGCTTCTGAAATCCATTAACATATAACCAATTCAGAGGGCTGTTTTTCCTGAACTTTATTAAAATTGTACAATGGTATAAACTTATTGTTAGTAGGTTTGCATAGAAAAACACCATTTCACTGGTGTGATACATCTTTTCCTAAGGATTATGGCAGGCCTGTTTCCATTCTTTGTGTATATTCTTTTTCTTTTCTTTTTGATTCATTTTCTCCTTCTTCTTCTTCTTTTGGTTTTACCTGCAATAAACCATATTTATCATCTGGCTACCATAGTTCTAAAACAAGATCCAGTAGTACTTTAAAGCACAGCAAGCTGAGCAGTTTCTTCCCTTTTTAAGGTGTAACAGTGAGTGGCATTCTCTATAGTCATGCCAAATAAACATGGTAACCCCAAGTAGGGACTTCTGTGAACTCAAACGGCTCCAAATCCAGTCAAGAACCTTGGTGAGTTCACATAACTGCCATTTGTTGCTGGAAGGGAGACAATATTGCTTGCTTCCAAAGTCTTCAAGCAGTTTCTTATCTGGTAACTCTTCCAGATTTCTTTGTTGCTTTGATTATTGCTTCTGACATGGTGCCTTTAAAAGTCCAAAGGTCGAATCATCATTGTAGTGGAACGTAAGGAGTAACTTGGCCCCTTGAAGTAGTGCCACTTTATCCCATTCAGTTTTCCATGATTTTGTCCCGCAGTATAGAACATTCCATTTAGATTGGATGGACCACAGGCATCAAACCACCAGCCTGAAAAATCAATTGATAATGAAGGAGCAAAGAAGGAGAATAAACAATTTTAAGTAAATTGAACATTTGGAAATTAGTGGCATTAACTGAAAGGAAATTTATTCATACTTGTTATGATTATTTGCAAATAGGAGGCCTTCAATAAATATCTTCTCAGCAGTCTTAAGTGCCATCTGACCTGGGTCAGTGCATGAGCACTCAGAAGGCAGAACGCTGTCATGGAAATCAAGCTGCAGTGTCATTCCATTGGGACTCATTTCCCGGTGTGATGATGGGAAGTTTCAAGATACAGTCTAAGTCAGACCTGGATTTATGTGTAGGGCCAGTAAAATGCAAACATTCTTAAGAAGCATTCTAACCTTGAGCCTGGTATTGGGAATAGGACAATTAATTATTAGTGAAAAAGTTCAGAAGATTAGACAACTGACATCTAAATACAGAGAAAGAGATTTTCCATCTCTTTCTACTTTGTTTTCTATCTATTTCGTAATTTTTCCAAGAACTGGCCCTCAGCAACTTCCAAAATTAACTGGATACTGGGCAATGACTATAATGCTAAAACTGAATTTAAATTATTTTGCCACCTCTGTATTTGATAGTAATATGGGAAATGCTAATCAATATAGTTCCTATATAGCACTTTTATTTCTGTGATTATCCACATTTTTTCCCAAGTTAGTAAAAAGTAAAACAACTTGATGAGTAACCTGGAGATCCTATGCTTGCCTAGCTCTCTGTAAGGATAATCCAGTATTTTATTTTATTTTTTTAATGAATTAAGTTCTTATATTTTTAAGATAAACATAGTATTTTTCTCCCTTTCCTGAAGTAACACTACTGAAATCTTTAGGGAGAGATTTATGCCAGAGACATTCTGGCATATTATCATTTGGATACAGTTGACCTCCCTCTGATTACAGAGTTATACCTAAGGGACTAATAGCTAAAGAAAAAGAAAGCTGTGCAGCTAATGTTTAACTGTAACACGAGCACCGTATTGTAGAAGCTTTAGTAAAAATTAAGTGGAGGAAAGCTAGTTCTCATTTTTCAGTTTTGGAAGATTAATACAGCTGGGCTGTGTTTATAGAGCCACAGTGCAGAGGTACAGTGAGCTGTGCTACTCACTTCAGACTACAGAACAGTGAGGTACGTCTTGATGAATTTGGAAAGACACTGTATTCAGTGCTGGTTTACCGACTCTATGCAAACAACACAGATATTAATGCAATCAAAACATGAAGGACAAGAGGGTTCTTGTTTGGCAAGGAGGAACTGTAAAATTCCACCTTTTTTTCCCCTAAGATTAATTCCTTTAAATTTTTTTGGTAAGCACAACTAATAAAAATGTTATTTGTATCACAAAAAGCATTCTCATATTAGGGAATTTGTTTACCCAGAAGACTCTCACAGGACAAAATGAAACCCAACTTGATTGCTTTAACTTTCTCCTCCTCTTCTATGACTTTGAAGCGCTCTTATATCATGTTAATGAGCCTTTCATAGTCTTTCAAATAGCACCATAGTCTCTGAAGCAAACGCAAGTTATTCTATTTTTGAAAACTACTACAAATCATAGAATGATTCTCCAAGGTATATTAGGGTACTCAGAGCAAAACTGTGTGTTTTTGTTTCATTTATACAAAGTCACAAGAGTTGTGGAAGATTATGGGAACCCAAAGTCTGTTGCAACAGCAGCCGGGCAATAAAGGGCACAGGCTGAAGGACACATTCCCTGGGAAACTGGATGAGCTTAGAAAACAGACAAGAAACAGTAGGGGCATGTGAGAGAAGCAGGTAAATTGATCTGTGTATCTTTTCTAATGAGTGAAGTGTGCTCATGTTTGTGGTAAAGAGAATGTCATTTTAGACAGTGAAAGAAGACTGAATGCCAGGGTCAGAGTTAACAAGAGAAGGTCTAAAGATCAAATCACATAGGCTTTTTGTTTATTATCCTAAAAGCAATGGCAAGGTACTGATCTGTGTATGAACTCAGCTCACATACTTAGTGCTGTACCTAACAATTTATTTCACAAATCACTGACAAGCAACTGCAGGCTCACTGACACACTGACCGACTGTGTTTCTCTTTGCTAAGTCTCTATGGTCTGCAGTAGTCTAATTCACTAAAAAGTTATACTTGACATCCATCCCAATATAGAACATCCACACTTACTTTGATCCCTTTCTTATTTATTTATTCAATGAGTAATTATCGTGCAGTGTAGTCCCATGGTCCTCAACCAGACAGGTGTGATTCTTGCCTTCATGGAATTTACTTCTAATGTGAGAAACTGACAGAAAGTTATCAAATAAAATACAAATAATAATTTATTTAAAAAAGGAAAAAGAAAAGAAAAGAAAGGAAAGAATCAGGAAGCTATGAAGGAAAATAAAAGGAGATCTATTTGACTTTTCACTAGATGGACTTCACTGTGGTGCTAAGCAGATCTTTAATGATACCTGAAGGATGAGAGGCAGGCAGCCACGTGAAGGTGGGGAAAGACTCAGTTCTAAGCTGAGTATGGCGCATGCCACTACCATGAGGAAGAATGGGAGCTTGGTGTGTTTAGGGACCGAAAGAGCATCAATGTAGCTGGGCCATAGTGAACAAGGGAGAGATTTGCAAGAAACGGAGGTGGAGAAGTAGGCAGTGTTGGCGGAAAGTTGAACAATGTTTGTGTAAAACTTTATATTTTATCCAGTCTACTTGTCTATCATCAAATGAAAAAGTAAAACATTTTCTAGGAATAGGAACCAATATTTAGCCAGGGGAACCATATCTGTCAGGTTAAATGTTTAATCAAATATTATTTAGAGCCCCCGTTCTGTAACTGTGGTCTGCCAAAGTCATCCAGAGCATATGTGGCAGCATGATGAAGGGGAAAAAAAAGAATCTAGAATCAATTCAACAAATATTATCCAACAGACAGACATGGGCTCAGAGTTCAGTAAAACAAAGTTTCTGACTTTGTGTAGGAGAGAGACAACAAACTGTTTAAAAATGAGATGATAACCATTAAACAGAGATAGAGAAAAATGATGGAAACAGAGGCAAAAAGTCCACTGTGTGGGTCCCCAAGTTTCCCTCATGTATCACCTGAGTTGTGTCCTGCTGAATAGATTGAGTTCAAGGGCAGAAAGAGATTCTAAATGCAGTGGACTCGGAAATAGCAGGACAGAGTGTCTGCCAGAGACTGGGCTTGGTTGGAGAGCCCGTGGGTAAGGAGTTGAAGAACACAGGTCCAGCAAAATACACAGAAGGGAGAACACAGGGGGTTTATATTATCTTTAGAAAGTTCCTTGTACACAATGGATAGCCTAGTGGACACCAGACCAGAAAGTAGAATATCTAGATTTTGATACTGACTTCACAAATTACTAAATAAGAGAACCTATGCAATAGTATAAATATTTGATATTTATTTATTGATCTATAAGTAATATTTGACATTTGATAATCTTTGATGTAATAGTTAATATGCATCAGGAACTGTGCTAAAATATTTTTATGCATTCTCTCATTTTATCCCCCAAACAACCTTATGTAGTGTGGCAAGTAGTTCAATAAAGACAATGATGCTCAAAGAATAAAGGACTTTTCCAAGGTTGCACACCAGTCAGCTCCTCATTTATAAGATGAGGGTTATAGTATCTGATGAACCATTTTCACAGCATAGTTGTCTGGATCACATAAAATGATGCATTGTTTATTAGGGCCTGTCTATAAAATCCTATGTCAGTTCTTAGTGTAAGTTATCTAGGAAGTGGGATGGAAGATTTAGGGCAGGAACAAAGGGGATTAGATCTTGTGTGGCACCAGAATGGTTTAATAATGGAAACCAGGTCATCAGAGCCAGCATACCTCTTTATTTGCCTGGTATGGTTTATTAGAGAAATCTGAAAATAATTTGGCCCCAAATGTGTACACGTGTACAGTGTCTGCATTGTAAAGACATCACATTTAAGTACCTGATATGATCTCAATGATTATTTTCAATACTTTGTTTTGATAGATCATATAGAAATCAAAGACCTTAAGGTGTTTATCTCTTTATCTTAAGATGAGTGGGCCTTGCACTTTTTGGACTATCAGAGAGCAATTGATGATAATAAAGATGATGAATTAAGATGGCACAAAACAAATGGAATGGTCATTCCAGTTGTAATGTCCTTTATAAAATACTGCTAACTTTAAGGCAGTACAAGGAGTTTATTTCTGTTCATGTAAGTATTCTCTGTTTTCTCGGACACGTGTTAAAACAAACTAGGGGATTTCTTTGTATCAAATATTTCAGTTTGTCTACCTTCTACCTTTCTTCAAAAAAGTTAAGCATGGCCAAATTTAAACATAAATCCAGAAAAGACAAGGTTTTAAAGCATATTTATTGAAAGTGGGTAAAAATATAGCAGGCTCCTGGTTATTTATATATAAACTCCTTGGCATTCACAGATAATCACATGTACTCATGAGTACTCAGTACATAACTAAGGTTGCCTGGAATGAAGCTGTTTCGTATGAATATATGAAGGATGCAATATCAAACAGCTAAATTTTATATGTCCTCTCCAGTCCTGGGAAAATATTAACTTTGTTGTGTATGTGCCTAGGAATAATAAATGAGCAATACACTGTCAAAGTGAACCTAGGACAGGCACTTTACGCTTAAAAGAACTCATGATGCAAGCAAAGGATGGAAGAAAGCAGCAGCTTCCATCTGTTATTGGGACAACTGATAAAATGCTCAAATGTTTTAAGATTGGCAATTGCTGAGATGTACTTTGCCAAGTATTTTTCTTCATAACCTGTAACCTCATGTATATTTTAATAAGAAATCTGAGATGCATGTTTCTAATTCATTTACACTTAACTCATTAAAATTTAGTTTTGTAATAACTCTCCCGGGCTTCCCAGGCCTTTAAAAATCATTTCAGTCTTTTATCTTTGAAGCAGAAAACTCACATTTTATCACCAATAAATGAAACTTTGCCCAGAAATAGAAATTTGATTCTAAACTTTGTACTCAGGAAGCTCAAATTTATTTGAAGTCAGGAAACATAACTCTCAAATTCTTCTAATCCTAAACAAAATGTCTCTCACCACTTCTTGTCTAAGGTAAAAAGTACAGCAAAATGAAATGATGTATCTGTTTTTATGGAGTTCTTTCATTCATTTACAATGCGTGCATTCTAATCAGTAATATGCAAGAGAACTTGCACAGGAAACAAGATTTTCCTCTTTTATTGCTAAGAATGAGGCTGAACTAAACTGACTGGTGCCACTGTTATCAGTTGGGATCATCATGAAAACTCACTGAGTTCCATGTACAGAGCCAGCTCTCCCCACAGTTGCTTCAAGGAGCAGCTGCCTGTCTTGTGCAGGACCTTCCTTAGAGGTCAGCATTCCCTCTGTCATCCCAGATGATGTCCCTTGCAGGCCGAGGACTTGGCTTTTTCCCCTTTCTCTTCTTTTTGTTCCAAAGATGAAAAGTTGCTTATCCTGGCCAGTATTCTTGAATTCATTTAAAACCTCTAGGTATTCTCTTACAGTCTCTTCCCTCCCTTGGACTTTATTTCACTTTTAACAGTGCTTAAGTGAGTAAATCCTCATGAAAAGGTGTCACAAACAGTGAAACAAAGCTGAACTGTTAATGCCATCCTTTTTCAGAGAGGCAGTAGAAGGGATGGGTAAGGCAGCTTATGTGGAGGTTACATGCAAATCCTACCTCTGACATTAATTTTGTGACCTTTGGCAAATTACCTTTTTTGTATTCCTGTTCTTGCCAAAGATATTTTTGTGGTCCCTATTTCAAAGGGTTTTTAGAAGTGTCATGTCAGGTATTAAACATAAGTCATTTAGGGTAAAGCAAGAATACCCATTAGACAGTAAGTGCATTAAATATTTGCTAATTATTATTTGAGTTAAATACGAACAAAATTAATTGTTTATTTCTCATCCACTAACAATTATTAAACCTGAGCTATAGGACTATCAGTTCTGGTTCACCTCATACCACACTTACCTTTCAAAAGATATTTTCTGATATTCTTTGCTCTTTTTTTTCAATAGAAAATTTCTTCCAAAGAATAGGAATGTAATCCTAAACTTTTCACTTAGGATGTTCAAATTTATCTGTTATCAGGAACCTAGTCCTCAAGTTTTTCCTGTTCTGGAGTTTAGTTAACCTTAAAATTTGGTGCCAATCCTCTATATTCACTGCATTGCATGTATGTACATGTAAACACACATATATACTTACATATTTTAAATCTAAGTTCACTCAGGAGTCACATTCATACTCACATTGTTTCTCTTTATGCTTCTCACCAGGATCATTTGTGATTTTGCAATGTCCTCTCAGAGCCTCTCATACCATATTCATTCATTACATGCCAGGCACTGTGCTAGGCACTAAGGATACAGTGATAGAGAGCATGAAGTCCTTGCCTTCAAGGAACGTATACTTTTGTGGAACAGGCTTACAGATCATGTACTACGTGAGAAATTGCTCTGAAGTAAAGTAATGCAGTACAGATTTTTCTGGTCAACCTAAAAGTATCCATACAGAGCTTTTCTCCAAACATTTTTGCCCTAAAACCTAGGGAATGCCAGTTATCTGGTAATGCTATACACATTCTTCCTGGGTTATTAAAAACTGTAAGATAATTGTATTTACACCAACATGTTGGTCACTCAGATCATTCACCAGCTGGAGAAGCTGCTAGTTTCTCTCATTTTCTCTGTCTTCTTCAAGATTACATTGCAGGCAATATCAATTTTCTGCAGCAAGCATTTGTTAACTTTCTGCTGTTAGTATATGGTAAATTCTAGGGTTGTACTATGAAATTTATGTGTATGGCTTTATCCCCTCTTTCAGGACTGAACTGAGAAACATCTTTTGTTAGCTTTAGCAAAGTCTTGTCTGTTGACTGACATAGTTTATATGTGGGAAAAGAGATTGGAGTTTTGACCACAACAGATTCTTTCTGTGGAAGGTTAGGTCACATTTTTACATAGCTTTTATATTATATACTAATTATGGAAATTGTATTTAAAAGAAAAGTAAGGTAAAGAAAGGAGTAAGACAATACCATGTTTTTTTTTTTTTGTCGGCAGCCTTTAGTAATTGTAGTTTCTAACAGACTTTTAGAAATACTTATTTTGAAGAATGCTAATTTAGTATCAAAGACCATGTTTTCTTTGAATATAAGTTCACTCTGCGACAACAACAAAATTTTTAATTTTTCTTAATTATGGAGTCAGAGGTTCTTTTGTACATTCATTTTTTATGTGATTAAATCCATATAAACAGATGCACACTTTGAACAAGGTTACATTTTTATTTTCTTAATGTTAAAAAACAGATAAAACTGTTAGAATTTGTAATGAAACTTAGTCCTTTCTGTGGATTCAGGAAGTCACAATAGGAGTTCTCCTGTGGGACTACGAAAATATTTCCCACAATCATCTCCTAAATTTATCCCTCCCACTAACAAAATATACGGATTCTCCGTAATACCCTATATTAAGAGGGAATGTAATATAGAAATTTTTCTGAAGTCAAACTAATCACAGAACAAAGACATTTCTGGCTTATCAATCTATGCTAACAAATCATCCCTATTTAATGATTAAATTCCATAGAAAATATGTGTATCAATTTTAACCTTGAAATATATACTCTGGTCTCACAAGAAATTTGTAATGAAATATAAAAATTAGTCAATGTTAAATCTGGATGGAAGAATTGCTAGCTTTCTGGTAAGGTAGGAATAAGTACATATAGTTCTGGGAAAGCAGGTGTAAACATTGTGATGTCTTCTTCTATTGATGCCCACTATACCCCCTTTCCACTGAACTATGTACTAGGAATTACAACCCATGCATTGAAAAATATTATTTGTTTTTCTCTACTGCTGCCACAATAAGCACACAGAATAATAGAATCACAGAGCAAGAAGAAAATGTAAGAGACATTTGTAACCAGACCCACAATTAATGGAACATGCATAGGTAAACACTTTCAGAATAACAACTTTTCTTAAAGTACTGTAACTAGAACTGCACAGTCTTCCCTGGCAGCATTTGCTCCCTGGACACTCCATCTAAACCACTTCCCTTCCTCCAATAACTCTATTACATTGTTATATTTTGTCCCTAGAACTTGTTATGGTTTAAAATTGTATTTATTGTTTACATTTTTGTTGATGGTCTCCCCCAACAGATGCAAGCTCTATTCTGCCTTGCTCATATTTCCAATAGTAGTTGACCCCTAACAGTTACTCATTAAAAATATGTTAAATTGAAACAAGGAAGGTAAGAAGTTAGAATGTTAGGAAAGAAGGAAGAAAGATCAAAATGTCTTACCACATGTCTAGCTGAAACACCTACTTTCAAATGAGCTCATCTCCTGTCGTTCAGTCTTTGACAAATAAGGGTAACAACAATACCACACTCTACAACTAAAATACCTCTATGAACTTGAAGAAAACTATTTAGGACAGTTAGCAGGCAATCAATCTTACTTTACCCTTAATTCCTTTTAAAAGAAACAAAGGAAAAACATAAGATTAAGCTTTAACTGATGATGACAGAGAACTATGAATTATTAGTTTCAAACAACATGAAATCTCACTCCTTAAGGATCCTATGTTAAATAGGCAACAAGTTCTAACATAAATTTTAAAGAAAGAAAAATATAGCAGAGGATAAATAGTGGTGGTGGGGAGTAGCTAAGTAGAACATAAGTTCCACACAACACTCCGATCACTTGGACTGTCACTGACGTTCATCCTTACGTTCTCCAGTTCTTAGCTATCTAAATTCCACATTTTAGCTTTGCAGAGTAAATAGCTTTACAGGGCCTGGACTCTTTCAAAAGGATATCTGATAGGATAATGGCATTTATTACAAAAACACATTTACTTAGACTATTCCAGCCCAAACATTAAGTGGAAATTTTCTCTCCCTAACATACGTGTTTATTGATGAGTAAGAAGGAGGTCCAAGAATGATTATGGATGAAAGAACATGGCAAAGTTCAATCATTCGAAGCAGAAATAATATCATTAATCTGAGCAATAAAGTTTTCTCACTGACAACCAAGAAGTGCATTCTCCTCTTTGCTTTGCTCTATATTTTCATTATTATGACAGGAATATGAACATATTGGAACACTCTTCTAAGGAAACATTTGAAAGATTTTACTGTTAGACTTTCATATGTTGTATTTATTTGGTAAAAAAAAATTATCTGTAAAAATAGACATGGAGAACATGAAGAACATTTCAATATTAAAATCGGCAGGAAACTGGACAATCAAAGTGCTTTTGTCTTTGTATAAAGTTACTAACAATTACATTTATGGAATCAGGGAGGTAATGAAAAGAAAAATTTTCTTTCAGGAAGAAAATTCAGAAGTTAACCTGTAGGTGCCATTTAAAATAAATTCTAAATTTGTGACCACTGTTTTGGGGAGCGTGTCATAAAATGTCATATAGATGACTTTTAACTATTTGATAAGGTTGATGTCAAAATGGCATGTGTAAGTCTTAAGGTGAAGGATAAGATAGAGCAGAATCTTAACAGGTTGGCTTTGTGAGATGGTCTCATATTGAAAAGATGTTAATAGAAGTGGAGTGTGTGGGGTTCAGTGAGATGTGGTTTGGTGGTAATAGTAATGGAGGTCTTGGAAATCGGAATGAACGTGGAAAGATTTCTCCAAAACCTTCCCTCAATACTCTTCCATTGTCTGTTAACTAATGAGAAAAATGTCAACCTAATGACTTATTTCTTTGGCTTCAAAATTTGAGGGCTGTGGATGGTTATGCATTTGCTCATGCACCATATATTTTTTGAGTTCCTGTGTGCCACAATGCACTTCACTAGATGTTAGAAATAAAATAGGGAACATTAATTTACTTGTGTTCTCTTTATGTACAAAATGGAGATTAGAGTTTCTCTCCTTGCTAATCTCACAGAGTTGGTTTGGAGTTCAGGTAAGATTTATAATATATGCAGTAACATCTAATCATATGTAATAATGATAATAATATATTTGGGGAAGGAAAATATTAGATTTAAGGAATTTTTTCATTACTGGCATAAAAACATGTTTTGTAGAATAATACAGAAAGAGAATCAGAACAGTTGAAGGTGGAAGTGATTGCTATTCCATTAAAGGAAGGAACTAATGCTAAAACTGTGAGAGGAGAAACCTTCAGAAAAGAAGTTTCTTTAACAATTTTGTTTGGTGCCTTTCCTTGCCCGTAACATTCTTGACCTACATCATTTTTTTCAAACTTCAATCAGTCATAGGTCAAATTCATAGTTTTTGCCATGTCCATTTATAACCTTGATTAATATTTAATATTTTTTAAATCAATGATTTATTAAGTGTCAAATATTGTGAATACATTCAAAAATGCCATGTTTATATCATCCCTTTAGAGAGGACATCAGAATCACTTGCTATAATAAAAGGTTGATATAAAACTCAGTAAAATTAAAATAAAATCACTTTGTTTAATTCTAGGTATGTGCCATTGTTTAACCAAGGCCCTAAGACTGAGGCCAAAGAGTTTGTTCTTTTGCTTAAAAGGGTGGTTACTGGATACATGCTGAAGAAGTGTTACAGATATGCCAGAACCAGATTAACAATTTCACTGTGACACAATCAGAAGGATGAAAAAATATTGCACAAATACAAAATACTCAAAATGAAAAAGGTACATTTACTCAGTGATTACAATATTATTTAATGATCTTCTATACCGGATTGAATGTCTTATAGAGGTAAATACCATATAATCAAAGCCCTGGTATAACTGGTCCAAACTGTATGACTTCGTTGTTCTATTTCAATAGAATGGTCAATGAACTCTGCTACACAGTTGCAAAAAATTTTGTAAGATATTTTTTTTTTTCTGTACGCTGAACTCTCAAATTGTTGTTTATTCCACTATGGGTATCATCACAATTACTTAGAAGGTAGAATAAGTGGGATTTTATGAGGCTCAAGAATTCCTTCTGAACTAAGCTTAGCATACCCCCGCACAGATGTTGGAGGAAGAGGCAAACTTCTAAATGTGCTAGCAATGTTTTGCACAAGAACATAAGGTGAATCAGTGGGCAGAATAAGCAAGTGGAACTTGCTTTCAAGTTTTGTAACGAGAGATCATAGTCCTTTCTCACAGGTAGGAAACCTCAGTCCTCAAACCAATGAAACATAACTTAGAGAAAGGCCCCACAGGACTTACCTCCTGTTAGCATGAGGGCACATTTGCACATGCAGTTGTCATTATCAGCATCTTTCGTGCTGAAATCAGCCCCATGTAAGATCAGGCTGCTCTGTTTTCCTGCTGTCCCAGTATGTCCTTTTAAATACAACCTGAAGTTAAATAAAAACAAAACAAAAACAAAAATATAAGCCATTCAACAGAATAACAGAACCCAGAAGACCAGTTTGTTGAACATTTGCCTTTTTCATCATTTTCTCCTCTTTCTAAACTTATTTCATCATTTTCTCCTTCCCAACAAACTACTGTAAGACCCAAGTTCTCTGGACTGAAAGGAAAGAAGGAAGGAGGGAGGAAGGGAAGAAAGAGGTAGAAAGGGAGGAAGGTGGTGAGGAAGAAAAGAAGGAAGGTAAGAAAGACTTCAAATTACAGATAGGTAAAATTCTCTAGGCTTCTGTGCTTAGTGTTTATTTCCCTATGCATATTCAAACTCATGTGGTTCTTTGATAATGTGGGATCCACAAAAGGAAATGAGTTTATTTTATTGCATTAATCTCTAAACAAAAAATGCCTTGTACAGTGTCCGTAAGCATATCACTATGCTAATAATGAATATTGATGATGTGCTAAACATTATTATTAATGGCATTACAAATACAATTCTCACTGATTGAGGACTTGTTTTGTGTCAAGTTCTCTGCTATATTCTTTCCAGCTGTGATTTAAGTTGTATATTAAATATGTGATCCAGCCATCAATATCCCAATTTTGCATATCAAAGCTTAGAGAGGCTAAGTAAGTTGGAGAGGCTTAGCTGTATTTGACTTTAAAATTCAAGTCTGTGATCATTATACTTTCCATTGAACAAATATTTGTTGAGCACATACTATATACCAAAAACTGCTCTAAGCACTTAAGATATTTCAGCAAAGAAAACAGACAAAATGCCAGGGGCTTGCATTCTAGTGCTATCCCTAACATTAAATTCAAAATCCCAACTGTTTAACCTCAAATACATGATTCCTCAAAGAACCTACCTTACTCTGTAGAAACATTTCTTATATAAAATTTGTATTAACCCAGATCAGGCATCCTCCAAAAACTGTACATATCTGGTCATGTGTGAAAAAAGCCTTTTCACTAGGCCTAAGAAATTGTTTTTTCAGCTAGCATCTTAGATTACACTTTGCAGACTGTCCAAGGAGAATACTGGTCTAGAATTTTAAAAACTAGTGTACAAATCCCAATAGTTGCCTAACATCGTTCCCTGACATCTGTTCAATTCTTATTGATCCTACATGCTACCTTCATGCCCAGTGGGCATGCAGAGCACATGCAAACTTGTGGGCATGCGGAACACATGCAAACTTGATGAGGTTGTTACTGCTTCCTCAGGACACAGAATAGCTAAACTAGGGTTGGCCATAATATCAGCTTGATACTCAAGGTCTTTCTTCTCTGGTTGAGACTGCACCCCTCTCTCTACCTAATACTGTTCCTCCATTCTCATTCAACAGAATTACCTAGGAATATTCCCTTCACATCCATATATGTTAACATTCTCTGCCTGAGCCTTATTTATGAATCCCATCCATCCACAGTATAGTTAATAAGTGATTATAGTTTATGAGTGAGACACTTCCAGGACCTAGGCCAGCTCTGAACAAAATTTTGCATATTATTAAATAGAAATAGTAAAGATCAATTAATATTTGCACTTACATATTCATATATATACACACACACATATATATATATATATTTGACTTGTACTGGCATTTAAGAATATATATATATACCCCATTATTATTTTGTGAGGTTGATATTTTTAGCAAATAACAGTACTGTTGTACGCTTGTGCCAAGATATTTTACAAATATTCAACAGAGATCTTTGAGACTGAGAAAAATATGTAATTAAATCCTACTCAGGTTTTGTTATTTTTCAACAATTAATAGAATCTGTAGTTAATAGCAGGCTGAAGAAACTTCTAATGCTGAATCACATATAAGCTTATATTTTTAAACTCTGAGAGGCAGGCTAAAAGTCACTGGTGATGCAAAATTGTACACATTTTAAAGTGTAGATTCAAAGTTTAGGTTGTAGACAGCCCATGTGACGGTGAGTTCACCAGGGGAAAGAAAGGGGGAGTTACCAATGGGAGTCCTGGGGCATGTTACATGGGTGCATCCATCACCTTCAAGGTCTGGCCTGAAGTTTTAATTTGATTACCTTCTTGGCCTCTCAGATAGACACACTTGCAACATTAAAGGAGACCTCTATCAGTTCCTCATTTACAGTCACAATAGGAACACTGTGGGGTCTCCTTAGAGAAAGTTTCACACAGAAAGCCAAATTAAAACCAGAAAGTTGCTTGTTTGGTAAAAAACAGAATCAGTCAGGGGAAGAAGATGAGTGATTCCAAAATTAAGTAGCTGTAACTTTGCTGGCCGGAAATCTTCACTAGGTAAGTTTAGCCCACAGGTGCTTTGGATGAATGATGCCAGTTCCAACTCTTGGCTTCTTGTATTATTTGTGATGACATTCCTTCAGTTCAATACCATTTTCCTCCTGGTAACTTTAATCTCATTAATGTGGATAGACTTTCCAGGATACAATGATGTTTTACACTTTCTTTTGCAGGTAATTCAGCACAAATGTTGAGTTGATAGTAAGTGAGTGACTGCTATGGGCTAGACATAGTTTATACTTTATCTTTTCACATAAGGGTTATACCTTGAGCTTCATGGTTTCTTTGTGTTATCAAGGCAACAGGAATGCATAATCATAAATTTGGGAAGTTTAGAGAAGAAAAAAATATAAATTAACCCAAATCTCATCGCTGAATATGACTACTCTTGACATTATGGCTCATATACATTTAGTCTTTTCCTTATTTTTCCCACTCTAAATAGAAAATATTATTTATTTTTAAGTATACATGTAGTATCTGATCATATTCTTTTTTTTCTCACTTATGTGCTTGAGGAGACATGTGCACTAATGTTTATGGTGAAAACAGGAATAACCATATAAACATCAATAGGAAAATATCAGAATTGCGGTTTAATCAGCAAATGTAAAAGTTAACAACAGTAAGAATGAGTGAACTATGCCTCATACATCAGGGATAAGTCACCTACACATAATCCCGAGTCATAGTAGAATCCATGCACATATATTCACCATACAGGAAGGTTAAAAACAGGTGAAACTAAATAGTATGTGGTTTGGGCATATATACACTTATTGAAAAATCTTTAGAGAAACTCAAAGGAATAGTAAACAAAAGTTACAGGATGGAGTACAGCATGGAGAATATCATTAATGACTCCATAACATCCCACCACTCTGACAGACAGCGACCACAATGGAGGAGGTGAGGACACGGCCACATGGGTGAATGCTGAACCACTGTGTTGCTTGTGAAACTGTCATAAGACTGTATGTACATCAACGATACCCCAACAAAAAAAAAGAAGAAAAAAACATGGTGAAAGATGTAATATTTATTACAGGATGCCATCTGAATAGCCAGTCCTTTTGGAAGCCTTTCGTTCTTAGATTGGGATTAACCATCACGGTCTGATGAATTGCATCAATAATGTCATGATGGCAAGGCAGGTAAAGAGACTGAAATATGAGATTTCCCTTTCTCTAGTTGAAAAGAAATCTCATTAGGCAATATTGTTGAAAACTATATTGGCATATGAAAATTGGCATTTCATCTAATTTTTGGCATTAAACTAAATTTGAAACTCCTAAAGAAAAACAGAGATAGTTAATCTTTTCTTTTTTAATTTTTTATTAAGGTATCATTGATACACACTCTCATGAAGGTTTCATATGAAAAAACAATATGGTTACTACACATCCACCCATACCACCCATACCCCAGTGCAGTCAATGTCCACCAGAGCAGCAAGATGCCACAGATTCACTATTTGCCTTCTTTGTGATACACTATTATCCCGTGATACCCCACACCATGTGTACTAAACATAATACCCCTCAATTCCCTTCTCCCTCCCTCCCCCCTGCCCTCGCACACCCCTCCCCTTTGGAAACCACTGGTCCCTTCTTGGAGTCTGTGAGTCTGCTGCTATTTTGTTCCTTTAGTTTTGCTTCATTGTTATACTCCACAATGAGGGAAATCCTTTGGCACTTGTCTTTCTCTGCCTAGCTTATTTCACTGAGCAAAGTAACCTCCAGCTCCATCAATGTTGTTGCAAATGATAGGATTTGTTTCTTTCTTATGGCTGAATAGTATTCCATTGTGTATATGTACCACCTCTTCTTTATCCATTAATCTACTGATGGACACTTAGGTTGCTTCCATATCTTGGCTATTGTAAAAAGTGCTGCAATAAACATTGGGGTGCATATGTCTTTTTGAATCTGAGAAGTTGTATTCTTTGGTTAAATTACAAAGAGTGGGATTCCTGGGTCTAATGGTATTTCTATTTTGAGTTTTTTGAGGAACCTCTATATTGCTTGAACTAGCTTACATTCCCACCAGCAGTGTAGGAGGGTTCCCCTTTCTCCTCATCCTTGCCAGCATTTGTTGTTCTTAGTCTTTTCAATGCTGGCCATCCTTACTGGTGAGAGGTGATAACTCATTGTGGTTTTAATTTGCATTTCCCTGATGATTAGTGATGTGGAGCATCTTTTAATGTGTCTGTTGGCCATCTGAATTTCTTCTTTGGAGAACTGTCTCTTCATGTCCTCTGCCCATTTGTTAATCGGGTTATTTGCCTTTTGGGTGTTGAGGCATGTGAGTTCTTTAAACATTTTGGATGTTAACCCCTTCTCAGACATGTCATTTACAAATATATTCTCCCATACTGTAGGATGCCTTTTTGTTCTGTTGATGGTGTCCTTTGATGTACAGAAACTTTTTAGTTTGATGTAGTCCCATGAGTTAATTTTTGCTTTTGTTTCCCTTGCTCAAGGAGATGCATTCAAGAAGTAGTTGCTCATGCTTATTTTCAGGAGATTTTTGTCTATGTTGTCTTCTAAGAGTTTTATGGTTTTATGACTTATATTCAGGTCTTTGATCCATTTCAAGTTTACTTTTGTGTATGGGGTTAAACAGTAATCCAGTTTCATTCTTTTACATGTAGCTGTCCAGTTTTGCGAACACCAGTTGTTGAAGAGGCTGTCATTTCCCCATTGTATGTCCATGGCTCCTTTACCATATATTAATTGACCATATATGGTTGAGATTATATCTGGGCTCTCTAGTCTGTTCCATTGGTCTATGGGTGTTCTTGTGCCAGTACCAAATTGTCTGATTACTGTGGCTTTGTAGTAGAGCTTGAAGTTGGGGAGCATAATCCCCCCAACTTTATTCTTCCTTCTCAGGATTGCTTTGGCAATCCGGGGTCTTTTGTGGTTCTGTATGAATTTTAGAACAATTTTCTCTAGTTTGTTGAAGAATGCTGTTGGTATTTTGATAGGAATTGCATTGAATCTGTAGATTGCTTTAGACAGGATGGTCATTTTGACAATATTAATTCTTCCTATCCATGAGCACAGGATGTGTTTCCATTTATTGGTATCTTCTTTAATTTCTCTCATGAGTGTCTTATAGTTGTCAGAGTATAGTTCTTTTAGCTGATCACATTCTTAAAAAATTTTTGAACAACACATGTAAAGATTTTGACCACAGGCCCATCTCATCTACCTCTGTAGAAGTAATCTTTATGTCAGATTTATATTCTTCAAAACAGTCTCTCCTCACATATAAATAGACATGAAAATGGAATCATACTTTACATGTTTCTTTATAACCTACTTTCATATATAATTTTCTGACCATTTTTCCATGCCATTACATATTTTTCTTTAAAATCATTTGGTAGGTATTGTATGATTATATTATCAGTTCTCACAAGCTTAAGGGTTCCTTCATGTATCTCTAAATATGTATGCAAGTACATATGTTAGGTTAGAATAAAATACAGAATAAACATCTACAGTGTTTTCCTGTCCTTCATCTCTATGGACCTCATCAACAATGTATACTAGGGTCTGTGAGTAAAAGAGACATCTTCCAGATTTATTTAACCAGATGTTTTGAAGGTCAGTCTTCTAGTTCTGGCAACTCTTTTCTGGATTATTACAGAAGTCTTAAAACTGGTTTCACTGTCTTGTGTCTTATTCCTTCTTTTTCCCCCTAAAATCCATGTTCCATGTGGCTCATTCAAAAACATGTGTCTTATCACTCCTCTTGTCTGGTTAAAATCCCTAAGCTGTTCCCCAACTCATGAAAGATAAATTCCAAATTCCTTAATGAAGCTTAGAAGGACTTTGAAGATCTAGTCCTTATTTACTTTCTCTCATACCACCCCCAATTCTACCCCCTCCTCCCATCCTTTGTACAATTTCTGCACATGTACATTATGCTCCAGACTTATAAATCACTCATTCCCTGAAAGCAAAACACTCTCATTTCTCTGTACATTTGTGTGTGCTGTCCCCTACTCATGGAATGCCTTTTCCTAGAAAGCCTTCCCAGCTGCTGAACGTCTACTCAATTTTTAAGATTCATTAGGAGTATAACCTCACAGAACATCAGACAGATACCTTTACAATGAAATTTTACTGCACTGTATCTTAATTGTCATTTCACTTGTCTTCACCTATAATAAACAGTGAGCTCCCTGAGGTATAAGCTATGTCTCAGAGAATCTGGAACAGTGTCTGATACAGATGAGGGGCTCAATGTTCAATGAATAAATGAATGACAGATGTGAAGGAATGATGAATGCAATTAATTTTCAGTAGGCTGAATGCAGGAAGTAAATCCAAACCAAAGATCAATAACCTTACTAACTAAAGTATTCCTGGGTCTATGTTTTCAGAGGGGTAACTTCTGCATCACAGATAGGTACTCAAGATCCCACTTTCTTGCCAACCAACTCAAATAATTTAAGCACACACACATGCTTGCACACACACACACACACACACACACACGTAACACCCTACTTGATCCAAGATATGAAAACATGTTTGTTATATTATGAAGTTAGAGCAAAGGAAGAAAGACTATGTCTTAATTCATAGTAGTTTTTATGTGTTACTGAATGACTTATTTATATTGTGTGCAAAGTCAAATTATATCAAAGAATGAAATCAAAATAAAAACATGATTAAGGTAAATCCTTGAGCTAAAATTATTTTGAAAAAAAAGAAAAAAAAGAAAAAGCCTAATAAGGTATAAAATATTTCCTTAAGGCCCTGCCAGATTAGGAATCTTTTAAACAAGCAGAAGTGGAAGAATCCCAAGACGGTGCAAGGTGAACACTGCAGAATAGGCATACCGATTACAATGATCTAAAAGTACAAGTGCAGAGTTGGGTGGGTGAAATGGGTAAAGGTGATCAAAAGGTACAAACTTCCAGTTATAAAATAAACAATTAAGTCCTGGGGATATAATGTACAACATGGTGACTACAGTTAGTAATACTATATTGCATTATTTGAAAGTTGCTAATAAAAATTGTTAACTGTGTATGGTGATGCATATTAACTAGATTAATTGCAGTGATCTTTTTACAATATATTTTATATATTAAATCATTATGTTGTACAACTGAAACTAATATAATGTTATGTATCATTATATCTCAATTAAAAAATGAATGAAAGTAGCAAAGACCAATATTTTGAGGAACAGTGGATTTTTCACTGCATAAAACTCAGTAGAAGTTGTAATTTATATGTCACAGGGTAGCAACTTATGCTTTACTGAAAAAAAGGTACCCCATGAAACTGGAAAATACAGATGGTTTTTCATAAAAATAATTTTCCTTAACATTATTTTAAGTAGTTTATAAGTGAGGACAACGATGCTTCTGTGGAATCCCACAAGGATTCTGGGAGCAACTGTGTTGTCAAAGATAGTTCCTCTGCAGTTAAGAGGCTCATTCATTCTTAGCAACTATTTAGTTAGAATAACAACTATTGGCCCAATGCCAATAACCATAGCTGGTTATTTGATATAGGCAAACCAAGGGCTGGCCATTCACTGATGCCAAGTATTTTTTCTGATTAGATAAGAAAATTTATTTGAATTGAGGTTCAAACAAAATATTTAGGTGGTTCCTTTTTAACAGTGTCTCCACTATTTTCTAAGGTCTTTATGTATAATTAACTATTCATGGCTTTCTTTGTTCTGCTAATGAAACTTCACTTCACAAAACAAAAGTCAATATATAGAACGGCCAAAACTGGCTCTTCATTTGACTGTGGTGAAAGGACATTAGAAAGTGAGAATCATTAGAGATAATACTTCCCCTAAAAAAACTCTATGGGAATCCTGGATATTTATTTCTTGTGTTCTGCCAGTGTAGATGTGGCCTGCATGAAGGATGATGTGTTAGAGATAAAAAAAACAAACATTATTCCAGAGCAAAGTCTTTGCTTAAGGACAGAAATATGGAAGATGCCAAAACAAAACAAAAACCCACCCCAAAACTCCAAGGAATATGATTAGATGTGACCAAAAAGGCAGCCACAAAGTAAAATCATGGTATTCATCCTTTTAAAACCATTTTTCCTAAGTAAAGGGGAAAAACCATTTATAAATAACATTTGGTCAATGATTATGAAGAAAATCAACATTATGATCTTTTAAATTAGCATCTTAAGGCAAAATGAAACATACACTTTGAAACTGATCATGATTCTCCAGTCAGTCTTGGTGAAAATATGTTACCCTTTTTCTTTTATTTGTAGGAATTTCAATAACTAGAAAGACTAAATCATGTTTCCTAATGAGTGTAGAATGATCGTTCTATCATGGAAGAACAGGTTTCAAAATACTCCCATGTATCATATAAGTGATTCTGTAACTTGCCTTTCTTTAAAATAGGCAGCTGAATGTCATACATTCCAGTTTTTTAGTAATTTTGTCTACCTAAAAGATTGCCATACTTCTTTATCTTTACATCTTCACTGTATTCAGGAGGGCAAGAGTCTCTTTCATTACCCAAGACAGTGGGAGTTGTATGTATGACAAATTGAAGTTTGGTCCTGGCTCTTTTAAACAGCAGACAGACTCTCAGATATCTGAACTTTAAGGTCTTACAGACTGACAAGCCGAGCAGATTTTTACTTTGGCTCTGAGCTCTCTCCCTGTCACCATATGGAACTAGTTTGTCTTTCTTACAATCACTTGAAGAAAATGCAAAATGACCCCCATGGTTCTTTTTCAAAGCCTGGTAGCAATGACTCAATCTGACAGAATTTCCCAACGCTGCTGTGTCCTGGTTGCAGTTCCAGGGCTTTCGGGGCTTTAATGATCCTTCCCTGCAACTCTTACTCTATCAGAAGGGTTGGGCACCACCTGAAAGAGGGGTATCAGACCATGTATTTTAGCACTGAATTTAAATGATACATGTGGCACCTTTTCTGAAAATAAAGACAATATTTCCCCTTGCCAATCTGTATATAGAGAAACAGTGTTTGCCCTACTGTAGTCTTCTAGCAACATTAGGTATTGCTTTGGTGTTATGAAGACATCACTAGGAGGTATACAAATAACTTGTATTGTAGGAAAAAGGGTAAGGGACAACTCAGGAGATGCTAAACTGCTCAAACAGTTTAGTAGGAGAGATTAGCTTTGGAGGCTATGGAAGACATGAACTTTAAGAGAAGGACGAGGAGAGTATTTTCAATAAAAAAGTGATATTCATGGCACAACTAATTTTTGGGTTATCTAACATCAGAAAAAGATAAGAAAGAAAGGGGACTCCAACAGTCATTTGAGTGTGTTGGGAGCATCAAGGGAAAAGCAGACAAATAAACTTACTTAGATACAAAGCATTTAAGACAGATTTTTCTTTCTTTTCTTTTTTTTTTTTTTAGTATTTGAAGCTGAAAGTCTATATTTTCATAAAATGCCCTTTTTGTTTGTACAGTGGAAATTACTAAGACAAGAAGCCTTGAGATAAAGGGAAGAATATAAATTTATCTTATCATAAGATAAGCCCTATATTAGACTTTGCTGATACAGTAAAATTATTCATAGCTAAATATTTTTTTTCAAAATAATGCCTTTATGATGAAGATTTTATTCTCATTAGCTCAGAATAGTCCAAGTGTACCCTGTGCAGATAAATGACCAGAGCTTTACTGAATGGACACTTTCTCCCTATCTTCCAGAGCCCAAAATCAATCATACTTCAGACACTCAATTATTCTCTCCTTTCTCTTCTAGACTGATATTACGCGGATAAACTGCTTCTCTTGTGGTACATCTCATTTTGCCTATCATAGTGTTATCATTTATATATGTGCCTTTCCTTCCTCACGCTGTAAGCTCCTAATGAGGAGTATTCATGTCCTAGCAATCTTTGTAAACTCCATATACTGTATACATAACAGGCTTTTGATAAATATTTATTGAGTCAAATATGAATTAAGAGTTCCAACTTTATAATTTAAGTTTTATTCTTCTCAAGAGATGGTTTATATATACTAACATTTTAACTCTATAATTATGTTTGATAATTCAATCCCCATTGGCATTTTTTTTCTGATTTGAAATTTGTCCAATATTAATGACTTAATGGTCTGCTCAAATCATAGTGGCACATAGCTAAAATAAGGTGGAATTAGTTTGTGGCTTCCAGCAGACATTTAAAGACATAGCCTATGGAAAAGACAATTAAAATAAGTACAAAAAGTCTGTATAAGAAATGGGATCATCAAGTTTTACAAAGGGACCTATATCTGTACATCCATTCTATTATATAATTCCCAATGGAACTTAGGCATTGTTTTAAAAATCTTTTTCAAAAGCCTTGTTATATCTTCTCTGTTAGAAGACAAAGGGTTTGCTTTCCAATGCTGCATCTTAGTACTGTGATCTCTGTTGGGGCAGGCTCTATTAAGTTTGTAGTTACATGAAACTCTTTCACATACTGGAGATATATTCTGTTACTCCACTCTCCATAAGTGAATAGAATTATTTATTTGCAAGAGTCTGTCAATGAGTATGTAAGAAAATGATGGGAAAACATATGAAGCAAAGTCAGTGCATGTATGAAAAAATGAGCAAATATATGCCTATGACAGACAGTTATATGACAATGACCTATATCCATAGCTACTTCAAAAGAAAAAAAGGGTGAGCTGGGCGATTACAAGACCTAATAATGTACAGTTTGACTAACCAAGAATTAATAATATGATAGAGATTTATAGATGCCTAAAAAGACAAATATCAAGCAAATATAGGTGGTTTGGTACAAGATAAGTATGAATGAAAGAAATAACTGATAAAAGAGTCACTAATCCAAACTCTTCCTTCTTTCTTTTCTCTCTCCATTCCCCACCCCCCCAAAAAAATAACTAAAACATTAGCTTCTTAAGAGTAAGACTCTTCATGTACACTTGTGTTTCGAGAGGTAATACAAGCAGAGTTTAGAGCTTAATTGTTAGGGTCTGCAACCTAGCTCTCTTATTCTTTCTGATCTTCAGTTGCCCCATCTTTGCTGACCCTCAGTAAAATGGCTCTAGTAATAGTAATGAAAATGGCTTTAATATTGTTGTGAAAATTAAAAGTCCTTAAAAAGAGAGTAACATGCAGAGTACATGATAAATATTAATAAACATGAATCAGAGAAACAAAACTTCCCTAATAACAGTAAAATATACAACAGCCTGGTAAATATGAGTTACAGGAGCAACTAAGTATAAATTAAACAAATACCAATATATATGACATTGATGACATACATAGCCATGCTGAGAATGACAAAAACAATGAGATAAAGATTCAGCTAATTTAAGACATGCACGTAGGCAATAATCTGGAGGAATTAAGGATGAAAAAGGTCCTATTTATTCAAATCCATAATGCCTCATTTTCTTTAAAAGTTTTTCTCATTTTATATATAGCAAGCAGAATACTAAATACAAAGAACAAGACACCAAAGAGCTGCTTTGCTGACTACATAGTTTAAGGTCTACATTATTTTGAACCCAGATGCCTGAATAATGATCCTTTAATTCAAATGTTTATTCCTTAATAAATTAAAATTCCAGTCTTTTGAGAATCCTGTTTCTCTTACCATATAATAGGGTGCTTTATTGGCTGAGTCCAGCACATGTTTTTTTCCTTTCTTTAACCATAATTGATAGTGGGAAAAAAATCACCCATGCCAGTCTACCCTTTAATTCTCATCTCTACTTCCTGCAAGCTTTCTTTATCACATTCAATCTTTCTTAATTGGTGCCACTTGTTCTCAGATGGAATTGGATCACTGGGAATCACCAGAACTTGTGTATATTAATCTAGCCATTATGCTAAGAAGTAGGTTATCTTATTTGCTTCTCAAACCTCAGATTCCCTGAGGTAGGTATGTTATTTATCTTTGAACATGTTTAGTGGAAAATGTTCAAGTGTGAAAAATGCTTGAGATAACAAGGGTCATGGGAATCTGTGCTGTGATTAAGGAAGATAAATTTTCAGAGTTATAGAAAATATCAGCCCAAATAATAAGAAACTTTAGAAAATCCAGTTTCACTTATTCTCTGATTCTGTTATGGTTGTTTTATATGTATTAGCTTTTATTATACATCATACATTTTACACTAATTATTCATCTAAGTTTTGGCAATATACATTTTAGTGCTTCTCTCTTGACTTACAAATATTAATATAATGTAGAACTTCAATAAAAATTTGTTTATTAACCACTCAGTTCTTTTCAAGCTCTTGACACTAGGAGCATGTATACCAGTGACTTCTGTTTCAAAATCCCAGCAAAATATAGTTTTTAGTGTTTCTCAATGACATGAAGATTTCTATGTTCAAAACTCATAATAAATTCTTCCTTCAAAGAGAACTCACATACTGTTATCTCTGAGTTCTTTGCACAGTGCTGAGAGAGTGCTCTATTCTGTTCATTTAAAAAAAAATGATTTTAAATGAAATCTGTGACAATGAATCCACACTTCCCAAAGTTCAGAAATACACACTGTGGTGATTCTGTTTTTAGTTCTAAATAAAATAAAGTTCTTCCAGTATTTCTTCCCATTTCTAAGAATGCATAAAAAATATTGAATGCTATAATGAATTATGTGGCACTAAGACCCCTGTAAAAAATACAAGCAGTCCCTTAAACATATTTCAATTCCCTTGGCGTCATGCAAGGCTGATAGAGTAGCTGAGAGTGGCTCACCCACCACATTCTCTGCTGGTGAGTTTTTGGAGACCAAGCCAGTGGCCATCTCAGAGAGTTTATGGGTTTGTTTTTTTACCAAAATTTAAGTCAGGACCTTGTAAAACTTGTGATTGAAATTGGTGATTTTTTTATTATAAATAAATTCAAGGGAGGTAAAGTTCGCTTTCATATTTATTTCTGTTTAAAGAGCAGCAAAATACTTTCTTTCCAGCATCCCCTAGGGGAAGACAGAGAGAGAGGAAAGAGTGAGTGGAATGTTGAAAACCATTGAGAGGCACTATCTGAAGTTTTTTGCAAAGAGGAAATACTTCTCCTTGTTGTACTTGGACAATGTGTTGCTCTAAGTTTTGCGAGTAAGGTTCCAGTGTGCATAAGCAGATTCTTCCGTTGACTAAAATCATCAGTATGCTTATTTTTCTCTACAATTAATGTAAGATAGAGTCCAAACTCCTCATCATGGTATCTGGTGCTCCATATTGTGTAGCACAGTACATTTGAGATAACTTGTTAATCTCTAACTAAGGCAAGCTCTCTCCCACTTCTGGGTCTTTGTACACATTGCTCCTTCTGGCTGGAGTTTCAAGACCTTTCTTTTTCTGCCACCATCCTACACACTAGCTCCATCAACATTTACTCAAATTTCACAAATCCGCAAGGGTTTCCTCTATGAAGTCTTTCCTGGTGCCTTTCAGTCTCCTCCAGTGTACCCCATCCATCCTCAAAACCAGCTGAATTGATCACTTTTCTTTAATACTCAACTATAAGCTAATTCCAGAGATTCTTACTCAGATACTGTGAGTGTAGAGCTCAATCACACATAACTGTTAGCAAAATTTTGTATTTTTTCACTTATTCTTGGAAGAAGATCCAAAGCTCCATCAAATTTTTTAAAAGGTCTGCGATTCCTTGATCAAAAAACAAAACAAAAACCAAACAGGCTAAAACATACTGCAGCTGAAACTTGTTTTATGCCAACTATCCCATGCCTTCTTCCTTCTCTTAAACTATTAGCCCCACAGACCCACAAGCATGGTGTCTCATTTTAGTGCCATTCAAGTGTTATTTCTGCATCAGTGTCACCTGGGTGTACTTGTAGGACTGAGATGTCTAGGTCCTATCCCAGCATCAGAATCTCTGGATGTTGAACCTGGAAATCTACACTTCAAATAAACATTCTTTGACTATATGCATAAAGTGTGGACACAACTGAATAGTACCAGGTAAATAATAATAAAAATAATAATAATAAATAATTAATATTTTAGCATTATTATTATTATCAGCATAATCTAGGTTAGAGGATGTCAAAGAAGCAATCAACATTCAGATGTAGTTCTGCTATGAATAAAAGGTGTGTTTTTATAAATAGGTATACAAACTATTCACTTGATCTTTAATAACATCTATTTTTAAAGCCTTTTTCATTAAAATAACTATTTCATAACAATGATATAAATTAAATCTTCTATATATCAGGCATACCTTATTTTATTGGACTTCACTTTACTGTGCTTTGCAGATATTGCATTTTTTACAAATTGAAGGTTTGTGGCAACCCTGTGTTGAGCAAGTCTATCATGCCATTTCCTAACAGTGTTTGCTAACTTATCCCTGTGTTTCATTTTGGTAATCCTCACAATATTTCAAACTTCTCCATTATCATATTTGTTATGGTGATCTGTGATCAGTGATTACACTGAGAACTCTGATGATGGTTAGCATTTTTTAGCATAAGTATTTTAAATGTACATTTTTTTAGACATAATACTATTGCATACTTAATAGACTATGGTAGAGTGTAAACATAACTTTTATGTGCACTGAGAAACCAAAAATTCAGCTGACTCACTTTATTGTGATATTCACTTTATTGTGGTGATCTGGAACTGAACCCTCAATATCTTCAAAGTATGCCTATATTTCTAGTCTGTGTATATATACATATATGTATATATATATACATATATACATATATATATAAATATATAATACAATTAACTAAATCCTGTACTTTTTCTTAAGCTCCCAAGTTATTCATCCATGATGAGTTCTATAAAAATCTCGGTTTGCTATCACTTAGTGGCAGCTATCAAAGTTGCAGGCAGAGACAAAGTACCTAGTCCTTGTAGACAGCAAACTATCAGTGACAATAACATAGCATCCTTTTCCAGGATCATTTGGCATAGGGAACAAGGTATGTTCTACATTTATCTTATTAATATTTTATGCCATTCTCATGGCATCATGCAACACAGAAATTTTTGTATATAATTCACAGGTAAAGAAAAAAACCTCAATAGCCTGGAATTGAGTAGTTCAGGGAAATGAATCTCATTCAAACAACAATCCAAAAAACTGAAGGACAGAGCATTTAATTAAAAAATCTTAAATGGAAACAGAAACCTATATGCTGCTATTCTAAACCATAAACCTCTGAGGACAGGTATTTTGACTTGTTGGTTTCTGAATTTCCAGCATCTAGATCAGTAATTGCCATATAATTGTCATCTGTGTTTGTTGAATGCATTACAAATATTTGGTGATATGTCTTTCATATATTTATTCGAAAGTGCTTCCTTTCCAGACATTTGCCAAGCACTGGGGATAGGTCCCTGCCCTCCTAGAGGTGGCAGTCCAGGGAATAGCCAAATAATTGCCAATTACATACAACCCAGTGTGATAAAGACCCTGAAAAAGATATGCACAGGGCACAGTAGAGCATAAAGAAAAGGCTCCTTATCCAATTTAAAAGCAGAGCTCCTCAGACTTAAGAGCTACAACTTAAAGGATAAAGAAAATCACATCAGACAAAGAAGTTAAGCTCTTGAAGGGTAAGGATTGAGTTCCGTGGGTTTGTTTCATCCACAGTATCTTGCACATTGTTGCTGCTCATAATTACTGAAGAGCGTGATCAAAATACTGAGTGAAAGAAAAACTGCTTGGCATGAGAGAAAAGACCACTTCAGATGGGCAGCCCTCAGGGGTTATCACCAATGGCCATCTCTAAATCTCCCACAGATGAAGAGTTCTTTGGCTCTCCCCTTTGCTCTTAGCATCATGCTTTGTCATTATCCCCCTTACAACATATGCTGAATCAGTATCTAACTACTAGCAGTTCACCTAACAAGACATGCTGGGTCTCACTTAATGAGCTTTCACCTATGCTATTTCCTTTTCTACCACCAACTCTGAGCTATTTTTCCAGATAATTCCAATTTGCCATTTTTATGTCAGCTTGCCCACCCCTTGGAAATCTTCTCAACCTCCTCAAACTGGTTAAGTCCCCCTACTCATATCATACTGGTCTTTATTACTGAATACACTATGTTCACGCAATTGTAATCGTAATTGCTTGTTTGTCTCTCTACCATTCCCCCTTCCCCCTTTCGCCATCACACATGAATATGCACATGTGTGAACACACACAGAATGTACTGAAATCTCTGCGGACATCTTAGGATAGTACATAATAGAAAATAACAAAGATTTCCTTCATTGAAGATACAGCCTTCATCTCTTCAATGACAGACAGAATTAGGAGGACCCCCAGCAGTGAGATGACAGAACATCTCTCTAGACTATTTCCTAGAGGCAGTGCAGGTTGGCTTTAGCAAATTTTAGCAACCTATAGTTTCTGAAACAGCAGCTGTCTGACTCCTAGTATTAATCATTCTGGAGCAGGAATCCTCTGGGAATCCTTAGATTTAACAGCACTGGGGCACTTGTTTTTATCAGTTTAGAAAAATCCAAAATTCTAGACACTGACATTAATTTGCATTAAAGTCAGGTGATTTTCCTGGCCCTTAGAATAACTGAAGAAAGTACAAAGTGACTTTGAAAGAACATACAAATTTTGTTAACAAATGCTTCCTTCTCTGTTTTAGGAAGTAACCACAATAAAAATCATAGTTTAAATAAAAGTTATACACCTCCAACACTGGAGAAATTATTTGAAAATACAAAATCAAACTGTTTGAAAACCTTGAGCTTGATTATCTAGGCTAAAAATTCAAGAGGGTAGAAACTGCCAGGAGATTCCTTATTTACTTTTTTCTACCTTGATCAGTTCAGAAACTGCTATAAAAAGTAACTTCCCTCTTTGTTTTCAACACATCGGCTGCTCGTTCCAGCCAAGACCATGTAGCCCAGAGGATCAGAGAAATGAAAAACATTTCACTAAAAGGAGTGAAAAAAATTTTGCAATACCTACAAAAATGCAGGGCTTAAATTTATGGGAGAGGCTCAAGAGAATTCTTTTCAATCGACACTAATTTGTTAAAAAAAGAATTTTGGAATAGGGAAGACTTTATCCTTACCTCCTCATTTTACTTTTGAAGACTTTAGACTTGGAAAAGTGAAGTAATTTGTCCAAGGTCATTCACAAAAGTTTACAGATTCAAGTCTAGAGTCTTGATTACGTGTCTCTTGATTCCCAATACAATGTCTTTACCCATTACATCAAACTGCTTCCCAGTAAAGATCTTGGCCACAAATAAACTTTGTGCATAGAGATAGGTAATGGCCAAATTTATCTTGTTTTTTTGACAATTTTATTTAGAAGATTCCATTCATCTCTTCATGTAGGATCTCTTCCAGTAAAAGGCTTTAACATAGCCATACTTAGTTATATTCTAAAGGTATCATTTATCCCCCCTCAAAATAATATGGAGATAATGAAATATGAAGAATATTCCCAAATTGTGCAATGTAAGTATTATAGTAGGATTCTATTATAAAATGTACATTATAATTGGTTATACATTATTATTCAGACTTTTCTAATACATATTTTCTATTGGTTCAATAGAAATAGCCTTATTTTTATCATTATACTATCTGTCATAGTTTACTAATTAAGTTAACACCATAAAAATATAAGGAAATTTACTTTAAGGAACAAACTGTAGCCAAAAATATAAAAAAATAACATGTAGAATCACTTGATCTAATAAAATATGTTCACTAAATCTATGCCTTTCTAACAGGGCTGGAAATTTTTAACATATTTTTCTTTTTCTTTCTATACCTGAAAGCAGCATGAATACATTTATGTCCAATTAGTACATCTTAACTTTTTAATTACAATAAATAAATACAATGGTGATCTACATATATTTCTACAAATATCTGAGGTACTAGCAAGGG
The DNA here is from genome assembly GCF_040802235.1 of Manis javanica. Taxonomy (NCBI): domain Eukaryota; kingdom Metazoa; phylum Chordata; class Mammalia; order Pholidota; family Manidae; genus Manis; species Manis javanica. The sequence goes on from NC_133157.1 coordinate 190,818,290, forward strand.
GAAGGGCCAAAGGGATATTGTGGTAGTTTCCCACAACCACTTCAACCAAAAGAGATCAGCATTATGTGTCTTATACATTTTATATTTTGTAAGAATTTTCTTTAAGAGACTACATATTCCATTGACAAAAAACAAAACATTTAGTGCATTAAACTTAGCTCAAACAATAATGGAACAAATTGACCTTTTGTGCCTTTGGACATGATAAATGGGAAGTACACAGTATTGTTTAAAGAGCATTCTTGTCAACAAGATTTAATTTTAATCTTATCAATAAGAAATAATCAGATAAATCCAGAAAGAGACATTTCTGAGGAAAATTAGCCTGGAGTCTTTACAAATATAAATTTTGGTCAGGATTTAGTAGACTATTTTAAATAAAAGGGGACTAAGGAGACTATAGATGCCATGAGTTAACCTGAACTGGGTTCTGATCCAAATAAAAGAGATTAATGCCAATCAATAAAGACATTTCTGGGGAAAGAAGGGAATAGAATTCAATATAGATACCTCAGTTGAATTTTTAATTGAATTAATAATAAATATTTTGAGAATCAATTAAAAATATCTAAATATCATTCATAGTTGTATGGCATTCAAGTTAGTCCAATTCAGAGGATATTTGTGTAATCTTTCTGACTGGATCGCTACAACAAAATGGTGGGGATGACAAGGAGAAGGACATTATTTCCACTTAATGATGAGAAAACTGAGGTATAAAAGTAATCTTTCCCTGTATCTACACTTTGTAGCTGTGGTCCTGCTTTGGTGGCTAGATATGGTTGGTCTTTTGGATTTCCCTGCAAGCTCAGGCTTGTCCACCACCATTCTGGGTTTCAGACATAAGCGTTAGTGACACTTTCTCTGATTTTTCTACCTTCACCTTTCATACCTTCACTTCTCTGGCTCATCTCACATTTGTGTAAAATATAACTTGTGTAACCAGTCCCTTATTTCTGTGACACCCATTATGGCTTTGCTTCTCTGACTGAACACTGACAGAACCAAGTTAGTTTTATGATGAAGCCAGATTTCACTATTTAACAGCTTCGACATCTTCTGATTCCTATTTGAGAGTTCTTTCCAGCAGGTAATAGCCCCCCGATCCCACCATTGATCTGTTATGTGTTTTTAGGCATTTGTTATTGTGGTGGTGGCTGTGTATTTGTCTTTGCACTCAAAGTATTAGAACTAGTAGAGTATTTATGAGAAGTAGAAGGTCACTGTAGGTCCTAAATTGATGGAAACTCTTACTGAAGTATTTACTGGAGGGTTCAAAATTTTATCATTTATGAAAGAATTGAAGGACCATAAAATAAAAAAAGAAATGTATACATCAAGGTAATTCAAGTTTAGAAAACAATTTTTGAGTTGCAAGGAACTTTACAAATACTTTACTTTTTAGGACATAAAACTGAGAACCAGAAATATGAAATAATGTGTCCATGAACATTTGGACTATTAAAGATAGAAATGGGATTAGCAGAAACATATTTTATCTATTATAGTGCTCTGAATGTATTTAATTACAGAATTAACTGATAGATTTTCCTTTACTGAAAGATGGTCATATGATGGACAGTTATAAGGCCAAAGGTCAAATAACTTCTCCTCATGTGACCTTGAGCAAAGTACCATGCCTTCTGTTTTCTCATGTGAAAGCAAAGTACTGGTATATTACATGTACTCACCAAATATTAGTTAATAATTGGGCTACTTCAGGTACATAGCTTGAATTTTGATAAAAATGGCTATACTCTGGAAGCTTAGAAATTAGTGAGAAAGGATACTAATATTTAATAAATAAAACCTTTTATCTTTTAATGGAATGTGGATACTAGACAGTTATCTATAGACTGTAATGGATCTATGAGGAGGCAAGGCATCCAAACTGGCTTGAAGGTGAGGCTGTTGTATTTCTCTGGGAAATCAGGGTAAGAAGACTTATAGGGGAATGCTTTTATGATCAATTCCTGTGCCAGTGAAGACGGCAGTATTGAGCAGAGGGAGAAACTGGGTTAAATGCAGTCACAGGGAAGATATCTCAGCTACTCTCAAGTGGAATTCTAGATGTTCGATGGTCCTTCAAAACTGTCCCAAGCTGGGGCAAGGGGCCCTTTCTATATTTATATACTGACTAGACATGAGATGCATTCCGTCTGCAGGAAGGAGCATTGCCTTTGGGTAATATGACTTTCCTTAGCCATCAGCAGTGCCTAGGCAGGGAATCGGGGCTACAGGCTGTCAGGCAGCCAAGTTCCCTGGAGGCGGGAGGGGGAGTGCTGCAGCTTCGGAGGGAGGCTATGGGGGAGCATATCACAGCGCATACCGCGGCAGGTGTCACGGAAGACTTCCTGGAATAAAGAACTTGAAACATTCAGAAGACATATCCACAGTTGGGTTTACATGGGGAGAGTAAGGATAAAGCAGAAACAAAGCATAGAAGGTTTAGGGAAATTGCAAGTAGTTTCTGGAACATAATCACGAGGGGATATCCAGTTGGATGGTATCAGGGAGGAGTGTGATAGCAACAGCTGAAAACTGGGTAGGGCCTTGCCATGAAGACTTTGAAGTAGCCGACTTCAACCCATAGATGTTTGAACACTTGAAATGTTTGAAGGAGGGAAGAGAGCAAGTCAGATTGTCTTTTAGAAAAACCACCCCAACAGCAGTGTGGGAGACGTACTGGAGAGCGTCAGGACTGGAGGCAGGAAGGCTGTATAATAGTTCCGGTGTCAGATGATGAAGATCTGAATACTACTGCCACTCCAGAGAAAGGATTTGATAATTTCATATGATGTGTTTATCATAATACTCTGATTATTATTGTTTTTTCTTATTTATATTGCTCTGGGTTCTATAGATTTTATTTTCTATCTGAGAAAACCATTTGGAGATTCCTTAGAGGATAAAAGGAAAGTGTCTTACATTTGTAAGACATGTACTTGTAAGCTCATCTATCCATTAACAGTGCTTACTTTTATCAACATGTGTCTCAGCATGAGAAGGAGTTTTTAAATTAGGTTTATACACTATGACCATGGCTATTACATGAGTTCTCAAACACAATTTCAGTTGTTAGAATACTTTTTAAAAAGAACACTCTTTTAGGAGGTAGCCAAAATGGCGGCGTGAGTAGAGCAGTGGAAATCTCCTCCCAAAACCACATATATTTATAAAAATATAACAAAGACCACTCTTCCTAGAATAGAGACCAGAGGACACAGGACAACATCCAGGCCACATCCACACCTGCGAGAACCCAGCGCCTCGTGAAGGGGGTAAGATACAAGCTGCAGCCTGGCGGGAACCGAGTGCCCCTCCCCCCAACTCCCAGCAGGAGGAGAGGAGTTGGAGCGGGGAAGGAGAGGGAGCCCAGGACTGCTGAACACACAGCCCCAGCCATCTGCACCAGAGCACAGACACAGTGATGTGGGGGGTCCTGGATACTAGGGAAACAGGACAGCAAGACCTGTGAGCAGGTCTCTGAGGCCAGTGTCCAGGGACAAAGAAAAGCGAGTGGCTTTTTTAAAAAAATTATTTATTTAATTTTTTTTTTTAACGTGCTTTTTGGAAGTCTTAAAGGGACAGTGACCCCAAAACTGGACGGAAACATCCTGGTACACTAAGTACAGCAGCAGGGAATCTGGGGATCTCTGGACACTCTAACCCCCTGGGCAGTAGGGTGCATGGAGGCCCCTCATGAAGATAAATAGCCTCCAGGCTGTTCCCCCTCCAACGTGGCTCCGCCATTTTGGAGCAGCAGACCAAGGAAAGCCACGCCCACCGAAGAGCGGAGATAAGCTCCATAGCAGGGCAAGAATGAGAAGCCCTTTCTGTGCGCAGCTGCCCAGCATAAGCCACTAGAGGTCGCTGTTCTCCCAGGAAAGGAAGGCAACAAACCAACAAGGAGGGAATTTCTTCCAGCTGTCACTCGTGCCAGCTCTGCAAATATCTCTATCACCATGAAAAGGCAAAATTACAGGCAGACAAAGATCACAGGGACAACACCAGAGAAGGAGACAGACCCAACCAGTCTTCCTGAAACAGAATTCAAAATAAAAATCATAAACATGCTGACGGAGATGCAGAGAAATATACAAGAGCTAAGGGATGAAGTCCAGAGGGAGATTACAGATTCCCGGAAAGAGATTACAGAAATGAAAGAAACTCTAGAAGAATTATGAGCAGAATGGATAAGATGCAAGAGGCCACTGATGGAATAGAAACCAGAGAACAGGAACGCATAGAAGCTGACATAGAGAGAGAGATAAAAGGATCTCCAGGAATGAAACAATATTAAGAGAACTGTGCGACCAATCCAAAAGGAACAATATCCATATTATAGGGGTACCAGAAGAAGACAGAGAAAAAGTGATAGAAAGTGTCTTTGAAGAAATAATTGCTGAAAACTCCCCCAAACTGGGGGAGGAAGTAATTGAACAGACCACGGAAATACACAGAACTCCCAACAGAAAGGACCCAAGAAGGACAACACCAAGACACATGATAATTAGAATGGCAAAGATCAAGGAAAAGGAAAGAATTTTAAAGGCAGCTAGAGAGAAAAAGGTCACCTATAAAGGAAAACCCATCAGGCTATCATCAGACTTCTCGACAGAAACCTTACAGGCCAGAAGAGAATGGCATGATATATTTAATGCAATGAAACAGAAGGGCCTTGAACCAAGGATACTGTATCCAGCATGATTATCATTTAAATATGATGGAGGGATTAAATGATTCCCAGACAAGCAAAAGTTGAGGGAATTTGCCTCCCACAAACCACCTCTACAGGGTATTTTAGAGGGACTGTTCTAGACGGGAGCACTCCTAAAACTAAACAGATGTCACCAGAGAAAATAAAATCACAGCAAAGAAAGCAGACCAACCAAATACTAACTAAAAGCAAAAAAATAAAATCAACTACCCACTAAAAGCAGTTAAAGGAAACACGAAAGAGTACAGAATAAAACAACCAACATATAAAGAATGGAGGAGGAAGAATAAGAAGGGAGAGAAGAAAAGAATCTCCAGACAGTGTATATAACAGCTCAATAAGTGAGCTAAGTTAGGCAGTAAGATACTAAAGAGGCTAACCCTGAACCTTTGGTAACCACGAATCTAAAGCCTGCAATGGCAATAAGTACATATCTTTCAATAGTCACCCTAAATGTAAATGGACTGAATGCACCAATCAAAAGACACAGAGTAATAGAATGGATAAAAAACCAAGACCCATCTATATGCTGCTTACAAGAAACTCGCCTCAAACCCAAAGATATGCACAGACTAAAAGTCAAGGGATGGAAAAACATATTTCAGGCAAACAACAGAGAGAAGAAAGCAGGGGTTGCAGTACTAATATCAAACAAAATAGACTTCAAACAAAGAAAGTAACAAGAGATAAAGAAGGACATTACATAATGATAAAGGGCTCAGTCCAACAAGAGGATATAACCATTCTAAATATATATGCACCCAACACAGGAGCACCAGCATATGTGAAACAAATACTAACAGAACTAAAGGGGGAAATAGACTACAATGCATTCATCTTAGGAGACTTCAACACACCACTCACCCCAAAGGATAGATCCACCAGGCAGAAAATAAGTAAGTACACAGAGCCACTGAACAACACACTAGAACAGATGGACCTAATAGACATCTATAGAACTCTATATCCAAAAGCAACAGGACATACATCCTTCTCAAGTGTACATGGAACATTCTCCAGAATAGACCACATACTAGCTCACAAAAAGACCCTCAGTAAATTCCAAAATATTGAAATTCTACCAACCAACTTTTCAGACCTAAAAGGTATAAAACTAGAAATAAATTCTACAAAGAAAACAAAAAGCTCACAAACACATGGAGGCTTAACAACATGCTCCTAAATAATCAATGATTCAATGAAGAAATTAAAATAGAGATCAAGGAGTATATGGAAACAAATGACAACAACAACACAAACGCCAGCTTCTGTGGGATGCAGCGAAAGCAGTCTTAAGAGGAAAGTATATAGCGATCCAGGCACACTTGAAGAAGGAAGAACAATCCCAAATGAATAGTCTAACATCACAATTATCAAAACTGGAAAAAGAAGAACAAATGAGGCGTAAAGTCAGCAGAAGGAGGGACATAATAAAGATCAGAGAAGAAATAAACAAAATTGAGAAGAATAAAACAATAGCAAAAATCAATGAAACCAAGAGCTGGTTCTTTGAGAAAATTAACAAAATAGATAAGCCTCTAGCCCAACTTATTAAGAGAAAAAGAGAGTCAACACAAATCAACATAATCAGAAATGAGAATGGAAAAATCACGACAGACTCCACAGAAATACAAAGAATTATTAAAGCCTACTGTGAAAACCTATATATCAACAAGCTGGAAAACCTAGAAGAAATGGACAACTTCCTAGAAAAATACAACCTTCCAAGACTGACCAACGAAGAAACACAAAAGTTAAACAAACCAATTACGAGCAAAGAAATTGAAACGGTAATCAAAAAACTACCCAAGAACAAAATCCCCAGGCCGGACAGATTTACCTCGGAATTTTATCAGATACACAGAGAAGACATAATACCCATTCTCCAAAAAATAGGAGAGGAGGGAATACTCCCAAACTCATTCTATAAAGCCAAATCACCCTAATACCAAAACCAGGCAAAGACCCCACCAAAAAAGAAAATTTTTACAGACCAATATCCCTGATGAATGTAGATGCAAAAATACTCAACAAAATATTAGGAAACCAAATTCAAAAATACATCAAAAGGATCAGTCATACACCATGACCAAGTGGGAGTCATCCCAGGGATGCAAGGATGGTACAACATTCAAAAATCCATCAACATCATCCACCACATCAACAAAAAGAAAGACAAAAACCACCTGATTATCTCCATAGATGCTGAAAAAGCATTTGACAAAATTCAACATCCATTCATGATAAAAACCCTCAGCAAAATGGGTATAGAGGGCAAGTACCTCAACATAGTAAAGGCCATATATGATAAACCCACAACCAATATTATACTGAACAGAAGAAGCTGAAAGCTTTTCCTCTGAGATCAGGAACTAGACAGGGATGCCCACTCTCCCCACTGTTATTTAACATAGTACTGGAGTTAAATAACATAGTACTGTTATTTAACATAGTACTGGAGGTCCTAGCCTCAGCAATCAGACAAAACAAAGAAATACAAGAAATCCAGATAGGTAAAGAAGAAGTTAAACTGTCACTATTTTGCAGATGACATGATATTGTACATAAAAAACCCTAAAGACTCCACTCCAAAACTATATCAGAATACAGCAAAGTTGCAGGATACAAAATTAACACACAGAAATCTGTGGCTTTCCTATACACCAACAACGAACCAATAGAAAGAGAAATCAGGAAAACAACTCCATTGACAATAGCATCAAAAAGAATAAAATACCTAGGAATAAACCTAACCAAAGAAGTGAAAGACCTATACCCTGAAAATTATAAGTCACTCTTAAGAGAAATTAAAGGGGACACTAACAAATGGAGACTCATCCCATGCTCGTGGATAGGAAGAACTAATATCTTCAAAATGGCCATCCTGCCCAAAGCAATATACAGATTTGATGCAATCCCTATCAAATTACCAGCAACATTCTTCAACAAACTGGAAGAAATAATTCAAAAATTCATATGGAAACACCAAAGACCCCAAATAGCCAAAGCAATCCTGAGAAAGAAGAATAAAGTAGGGGGGGGATCTCACTCCCCAACTTCAAGCTCTACTACAAAGCCACAGTAATCAAGACAATTTGGTACTGGCACAAGAACAGAGCCACAGACCAGTGGAACAGATTAGAGACTCCAGACATTAACCCAAACATATATGGTCAATTAATATTTGATAAAGGAGCCATGGATATACAATGGGGAAATGACAGTCTCTTCAACAGATGGTGCTGGCAAAACATGACAGCTACATGTAGGAGAATGAAACTGTACCATTGTCTAACCCCATACTCAAAAGTAAATTCAAAATGGATCAAAGACCTGAATGTAAGTCATGAAACCATAAAACATAAAACTATTAGGAAAAAACATAGGCAAAAACCTCTTATACATAAACATGAGTGACCTCTTCTTGAACATATCTCCCCAGGCAAGGAAAACAACAGCAAAAATGAACAAGTGGGACTATATTAAGCTGAAGAGCAAAAGACACCATCAATAGAACAAAAAGGTACCCTACAGTATGGGAGAATATATTTGTAAATGACAGATCCGATAAAGGCTTGACGTCCAAAATATATAAAGAGCTCACCCACCTCAACAAACAAAAAACAAATAACCCAATTGAAAAATGGGCAGAGGAACTGAACAGACAGTTCTCTAAAAAAGAAATACAGATGGCCAACAGACACATGAAAAGATGCTCCACATCACTAATTATCAGAGAAATGCAAATTAAAACCACAATGAGGTATCACCTCACACCAGTAAGGATGGCTACCATCCAAAAGACAAAGAACAACAAATGTTGGCGAGGTTGTGGAGAAAGGGGAACCCTCCTACACTGCTGGTGGGAAGGTAAATTAGTTCAACCATTGTGGAAAGCAGTATGGAGGTTCCTCAAAATGCTCAAAATAGACTTAACATTTGACCCAGGAATTCCACTCCTAGGAATTTACCCTAAGAATGCAGCACTCAAGTTTGAAAAAGACAGATGCACCCCTATGTTTATTGCAGCACTATGTCCAATAACCTAGAATAGGAAGCAACCTAAGTGTCCATCAGTAGGTGAATGGATAAAGAAGATGTGGTACATATACACAATGGAATATTATTCAGCCATAAGAAGAAAACAAATCCTAACATTCGCAACAACATGGATGGAGCTAGAGGATATTATGCTCAGTGAACTAAGCCAAGAGGAGAAAGAGAAATACCAAAGGATTTCACTCATCTGTGGAGTGTAAGAACAAAGGAAAAACTGAAGGAACAAAACAACAGCAGAATCACAGACCCCAAGAATGGACTAACAGGTACCAAAGGGAAAGGGACTGGGGAGGATGGGTGGCTAGGGAGGAATAAGTGGGGGGAGAAGAAAGAGGGTATTATGATTAGCATGCTTAATGGGGGGGTGGGAGAAAGGGGAGGGCTGTACAACACAGAGAAGACAAGTAGTGATTATATAACATTTTGTTATGCTGATGGACAGTGACTGTAAGGGGGTTTGTGGGGTGGGACCTGGTATAGGGGAGAGCCTAGTAAACATAATGTTCTTCATGTAATTGTAGATTAATGATAACAAAAAAAAAAAGAAAGAAAAGGGGGATTACTCCCTGATAGGATAAAACTAACTGCAAATCACCGATTAATGCATGCTTTAGATATCCTTAATTTTGATCACTTAAAGGGTGTCAGATGATCAACTATGGAAGTACATTTTTCTGATAATATTCCTTTCTCTTAAAAAAAAAAGAAAAAAAAAGCAGTTCCTGTGTGGTGATCTCCAGTAAGTTCTTCACAATGGTATAAAGGGCATATCAAAGTGTGGGCAAAGGGTTTGCTTGTGCTTATACAGAGGATTAAAGCCTAATTTGGCTACCCTGAAAATGAACTAAGATACGATATGAAAAAGAACTTCCAACATCAGCACTCTCTGGAAGACTCATGCCAGAAGATGATCATCAAAAAACCCCAACAAAGATACATGCGCTGCTACAGGTGTAGATGCACTCATCCCACCGGTTCCTGGACTTGCCATGGGAATGAAGAAGGAGATATCTAAGCTGGCCTGTGCATACAGTAAAACAACAAATTTGACTGCATCTATATAGTTGGAACTTAACCAAGAATTAGGAGAAGTGCAAGTTGCAGTGCTCCAAAATCTTGCGACTATAGATTATCTACTGTTAAAAGAACATATGGGATGTGAACAGTTCCCAGGAATATGTTGTTTTAATTCATCTGATTTTTCTCAAAATATTCAAATTCAGTTAGACAATATTCATCATATCATTGATAAGTTTTCACAAATGCCTAGGGTGCCTAACTGGTTTTCTTTGTTTCATTGGATATGGCTGGTAATTGTAGTTCTGCTTTGGTTATGTAGCTGTATTCCTATTATGTTAATGTGTGCACGCAATTTAATTAGTAATTTAAAACCTATACACGCTTATGTTACACTACAAGAAGGTACACTCAAAGAAATAATCAATCTTCCCATGTTTTCTTCCATCGGCTACTTCTATAGCTTATCTTCTTACTTCATAATTACAACCCCTAAGTAGAATTTGTGCCTCATATCGAAATTACCAAGTATCCTAATTCTTCCAAGTGGTAAAGATACCTCAAGACAAATGCTGGGCATAGAAGCCACAGGGCATAAAAAGAAGTAAAATGCTAACCTTTTCAAACAATATGGCCTCTCTCTCACTTACCAACTTTACATTTCCCTGTATGGCCCCGGAAGATGACTGGTTAGCCAGAGATGGGTAAGATTCCTCAAGGGAGGAACAACCTAAGACAGGCACAGTCGCAGGGGGGTCATCAGGTGAGAAATCAGGGATCAACAGAGGGGAGGCTTAGAACCTCATCCCCCCTGTTTTGAGAGAAATCTTCTGCATCCGTGGATGTTTTGTTGCCCTTGTTTACCTTGGATTAATACTTAGTCTATAGGCACACACCTGATCATCTACATTTGCCCTCTTACAGCACTAAACTATGTTTTCTACCTTTATCTTGCATCTACCTACCACTTCAGCATTTTATTAAAAATAATAATAATAATAAGGGAGAAATGTGGGATTCACATATAAATCAAGTATAAAAATCAAACGAATAATCATAATTGACCTGATTGTGTATAGTTCATTATGCGTGATCAAAACCGAAAGTTTCTGTGATATGACTCCCCTTGCACTGTTCACCATGTAAGAACTTATTCACTATGTAAGAATTTGTTCACCACGTAAAAACTTGTTTGTTATGCTTCAGAAGATTGGAGACTGTTGAGAATTAGGCTTGGGGTTGATTAATGATTGTGCATTGAGTCCCCTATACAGAATTTTATTTTTGTTAACAACTATATGATCAATAAATATGAGAGATGTCCTCTCAAAAAATAAATAAATAAAAATATAAAAAATTTAAAAAAAAGAACACTCTTTAAAAAAAACTTCTGAATTCAGTTTGAAAGAAGAAAAAATACAGAAAAATTTAAAAATATAAAACAAAACCTAGCATGAATTTCATCATTTTGACTTTAGTTGAAATTTATTAGATTGCTAAAGTGTTAAAATTAAAAAATTATTATTAAAATTAAAATTATTGTTAAAATTAAAAAATTAAAATTAAAGTGATTAAAGTGTTAAAAATCATTTAATAAATTAGAAAATACAAATGTTGGTATTAATATGTTAAATTTTTCAAAAGGCATCCTAATTCTGAAGGAAGAGAAATGAGGGCAGGAAAAGCAAACAGAGGCAAAGCTGGAAGTTTGGAGTTCTAACTTCAGGCCACTCTTGGCATTATTGGGCTTGGAGAATCAGTATGGAACATGTGTGAATGACAATACAGGTTAGGGGGAAGTCACCAGGGTGTAGCTTCCCTTTTCAAGATTCTGTTTGATTTTCTTTAAAAGTGTGAATAACACCATTTTACAGTGTGCTATTTTAACTAAGCTTTCTCTTTAACAGGCATTATGTTTTAATGAGTTTTACTTTCTCTTTTCATGCCAACAAGAATCTTAATGCTTAACTGCATGAGAAGGTGATGATTACAGACTTATTTTCTGCTGGGTCCCGGCAGGGGAGAGGGTCAGAGTCACCATCTTTATTACATCAGCATTACAGGGTGGAAGCCACACCAAACTAGGTAGGAGTTAAACATCCCATTTTTAGGAATGTTACAACCGTAATTAGGAAGGAAACATCTCCTTCCTTGGGAAAAAACTGCATTCCTCTGGGCCTCAGCTTCCTTTTCCTTAGAGCTGTATGTTCTCAATTAAACTATTAATCCCTTCTGGATTTATAATTCTGATTCTCAAGGCTCACAATTCTCTCAAGAAAGAAAAATGGGTATATCTTAAAGGTAAGTCTCACTTGTGCTAGGGTACATACTTTTTGATCATATAGCTGCATCATGTGAGGGGAGATCAGAATCACACAGATGTTGAATGAATGAGAAATGCTCAACAAGGACAGTGGGCCCTCCAAGATGAGGTAAGGGCTCCTCCTTCATGCAGATACCAGAATGATATTCAGACCATGCACCCTGAAGCCTACTTTAGATGCTGATAATCCTCCTAAACCTGCCTCATCACTTTGTCTCCTTGATACCACCCAGCCTCACAAGCATGCATGTTTACACTGAAGTGCGTGCACACATGCGCACACACACACACACACACACACACATGGAGACCTGAGAGACACTCTGCAAAGGAACCAAAGCAAATTCTTCAGGAGCCTAGAAAAAGACTTGACTAATTATTTGCTATCCTATTGACAGACTATCTTGACATTAGCCAAGTTCCATAGTTTCAAGTTTCAGGTCAAAACATTTACATAACAGTACCCCTGATGTTTTACAGAGGTTTTTCTTGTTACAAAACTCTGGAAATATTGACTTCCTTGGAAACATTTCTCTTACACTCCATTGCATTTTATAAATGTCTCTTCTTTGGTTTCTTGAGTTGCCATTATGTACACCCTCAATCCCTGCCATAAGACTATCAACTCTTTAGATCTATTTCTAATCCTCTGGTGTAATGATATCATCACTGTTTGTTAAGAAAATGATTATTATGCTGCCAAGGATCTAATCCCATACATAATTCTTTAAAATAAAATGAGTTGTGTTCATGAAAAGTTTCTAGATTCAAACTCTTAAAGAATGGTATGTTCCAAAAAGACAAATTAGCAGCAGAAAGTTAAACTTTAAGGAGATGGCCACACAGGTTGAGAAAAAACAGAAGCCTCTGACTGCTGTCACTGCATTTTGCTTGTAGCAATGTACCAGATCTTTAATGTACACAATTGTGTTTCTATGACCAATGCAGAGTAGCAACAATATTGAGTTAAAAAACATTTTGCAAGTCTAATATACTGACTATGAAACTGAGTTACACAAAATTATTAAGGACCTGTTATGTGCCAAGTCTTATATTAATGAGCAGTAATATAAAAGTAACTAAGTAGATTCCTTTAAGGGATGTCAGCCAGTTCCTTAGTGACCTAGTTAGTAACAAAGCTGGACTGTAAGGTCTGGGAGACTAGAGATCTTGTCACTGACTGCAAAACTTCCAATACCTAGTAGAGTTCCTGGGACACAGAAATAACTCAATAAGGTGTATGGAATAAATTTATCACAAAACATTACTTGCTTATTTGTCTATTTTTATATTTATAATGATGCATTATTTGGATTGATTTTTTCCCTTTACATTATTTACTGAAACATTATAAATTATGCCTCACCTTATCCTTTATGTAAATCATTCAAAAACAGAGTATTTTGCTCTTTTGTCACTTTCAAGATGATGTGAAAGAAATAATTTAAGAAAGGTAAATTATAATAAAGGCAAAAATCTTTGGATGGAAGTATTTATTTCAAGCCACTGTTTTGAGTGAATCTGTCATCAGTTTCATATGTATGAATTCACTGCCCCTTCACAACAATAACAATAAAAATAAAAATAATAATATGTTTGCCTTAATACCCCAACCTCTAGAATTTGAACCAACTATCAGGACAGTCTGTGAAAATTGAAATTCAGAGCTTTTAAGTACTCTACAGGACTTTTTGTCTCTCTGTGCCATAGGCCTAGACCAACAACCTGATTTTTCATTTCGAAAGATGACTTTCATTATTGCTTTTTTTCAGTTTTCCACTAAAACTATTAAGTGACTAGGCCCATGGTAGTCAGGCACTACACAGAAGGAGGACTTACCTGTAGTTTTGTTTTTCATTTCCTATGTGGAATCTGTCATATTGTGAATAGGCTCGGTTGCCTTCCCAGTCCATTAATTCAATTCTTAGTGTGTACTGCCTCTGACTGGTTATGGCAAAAATAAACTCGTTCCCCAGCCAATATTCACCAGAGGGATTTCCAAAACCCTGAGAAAGAAGATAAAGAAGCAGTTGTTATTTTAGAGAGAACCTCTTTAGCTCAGTATTTAACTATGTTCTAAAAAATAATAAAATATTCTTTAAAAGTAAAGATATGTCTTCCAAATTTTTACACTTTTTCCAGTTACCAACTCAATACTTTTTTGTTATGTTTCCCTCCCTCGAGGTTTATGTCTAATTCTTATTATAGTAAAACCTGGGACACTCAAATCTGTGCAGATGAGATGTTGTTGGATTAAATGAATCTGGTTAATGAGTTTAAACAGTAAACCCTTCTCAATTACAGCTTGCGTTTGAAAATGTTTCTAAAATACCAGTTAGCGGAATATTTTGAACATAACTTTAAACATTTTTCAATTAATATTATCAGGGTGGTATCAGAAAAGTTATTTGACAATATTAGCATTTTTGTTGTTATTAGTATTTAGGAGTCAAATCATGTTCAGACAGTAACTTAGATTACCAGACCCTTGATTTTTCTAGCTCTAATGTTCTCATTTTTAATATTAATAAGCAAATTAATGTGAATCAAGGACTTTAATTATTTAAATGCTTCACTGGCATGGATTTGGATTTTGAGGCAAAAGGCTCATGTGTAAGAGCTTGTGAGGGAACCTAGCTGGCTGCTCTGCACCTCAGTCTTAATATGGCTCTTGTACTCTTTAGGGATATCCCAGTCACGGTTGTGTTCAGAATAGCTTCTTCGTAGGAAAAAAAAAGTGGTCCCCAAAAGAAAGCTAACTTTTAATGGTAGTGATGTTAGTGAAAGGAAAATAAAGAATCTTAAGGACCTGCTGGCATTCTAGATTCTGGGTATCCACAAATGCCTCAGAAAGTATTGCCTGGTAATGTCTGAAGTTCAGTGTAATTCGTGATCTAATGTTTGTCTTACTGATCAGGCTGTGAGACCCTTGAGGACAGCGCTGTGCTGTATTGGTGAATTCTCAAAGACAAGTGGAATGCTTGGGCATTCATATGTTTTACTGAAGTTCAAAGAAAAGTGAGTAAAAGAAGGGAAGAAGGAAGGAAACAAAATACAATAGTACTATGCAATGACATTTAGAAAAGTAACCTTAAAACACAATTACTGTTGTAGGTAATTCAGTTGAGTGTCAGGGAAGCATTTCTTAAAGTTCTTTATACACTTCAAGTTTTTCTTTAAAACCAATCATAATTACTGGAGCTTTGGCTAAAAAAAAATTCCTGCATCTACACTGAATCACAATATCTGGCAGTGGGGCCATGAATCTGCAGTTGAACAAGCTCCCTATTTGTCTTATCCATACTAATATTTGGAAGACACACCTCTTGTAATCACAGGATATACTATTGTGTTTTAGAAAGAAACAGATTCTGATTGAGGTATTCATTAACAAGGTTTTACTTTGTCTATTTTGAGAAGCATGAGGGAAATACTAAAATAATCATAGCAATCTTTATTTTCTCAACACAGATGATAAAGTTTGGAAAACCTCTGCTTCCTTTCAAATTAAATGTGTATCAACTTTATAGAATTGTAACTACAGTAGAAGTATTCTTAATTGCTTTCTCTTTTAACCAACTTAACACATGAATTAGTGTTCTTCATTCCTTCTTTAAAATTCAGTGATGCCCAGAGTATACTAAAAGCGTTAAATACATTTGTGCACTCTGCCAGCTGACTCACTCAGCAGTCCTGCTTGGTCCCAAACCTGTGCATGCAGTTCTGGTGCTGTAGTGATGAGATTTATAATGTTATGTAAATAAGTTGAATATCAGTGGGGAAAGGTGGTGTTTTGCTGTGTGTTATAAAATCTAATTTAAATATTTAGGTTTGCTCAATAAAAGCAAAAAAGCACCATCAAAAAAAAAAAGGCTTTTTTCAATTATGTGCTGTTGCAACAACTCTGAAAGACTGCAAAAACAATAAAACATTAGAAGGTTTTTAATTTACATTGCTTTGCATTCATATGTCTTACTTGCTGCAGTAAAAAAACAGAAGGTAGAAATTTGATGCATTTCATTATGGGAAAGAACAGAAGGTAGAAATTTGATGCATTTCATTATGGGAAAGTTTTATCAAAGAACCACAGACAGAATTTCAAGCTTTAGTCCTACAGTTTAAAAAATGGGTAATGAATGTAGTTTTATATTTAAAATTAAAATAAAACACATTAGTAGATGTAGGCACGCTTTTTAAGTTATTCCATAACTTAACTCAGTTTTTGATTAACTGAACACCCTTCCTCCCGACTGACTGGACATATGCTCCCTTTGCTGCTCAGAACAAAGATATGGGACCCACTAGAGTCAGTATTCCAGGGGCTCCTTGCTTCTCTGTTCTTAAGATGCTCAAGTCACACTTGGCAAAAATTCCATGTTGGCAGGAAATATTAGAGCAATTTAGGATGTACTAAGAATTTTACACATTCTCATGGCAGCTAGTGCTACATACCAGGGAGAAGAAGTCTACCTTCTCTAATGAATAAGCAAAACAGAAAGTTACAAAGGACTGAAAGTCAAAGCATTAGCACATTCTCAGTTGCGGAAGCCACTGAAAAGAGAAAGATGACTGCTGGGATTTTCCCTGCATTTCTTCTCAGCTCAGATGTGTAAAACCCTCCCTCTGGCCACTTGCCCTCTTCTGTGTAGTTAGAAGGGATAT
Source organism: Manis javanica (assembly GCF_040802235.1). Taxonomy (NCBI): domain Eukaryota; kingdom Metazoa; phylum Chordata; class Mammalia; order Pholidota; family Manidae; genus Manis; species Manis javanica. The sequence continues at coordinate 190,835,071 of NC_133157.1, forward strand.
AGCAATTCTACTAAACATGAATAAGGAGGCTGAGAATGACAACGTGTTAAGTTGCAGGTCACTTCCAAGCTCCTGAAAGTGTTACATGGATAAAACTCTCCAGCTTCTCTAGGGAAAAGTGCAGTGATCGCCAGTGAGCTTCAGACATGGATGAGCATATAAGAGCCACCATCCCCATCTTGGCAGGCAGGGTTGTGCCTCATTCTAAGTGAGAGTAAAATCCTTCCTAAACAGTTTGTTTTTCCTGATTGAAAATAGAGGAAGAAGTGAAAAGAAAGCAATAAAGTTTGCTTTTAGAAAAGAAAACTCTTATTTCACCTTCCTGAAAACCATCTAAACATGCTTTATTGTGGGAACAAAAGGTTTGGCTACAATGAATCAAAATGGTTCTTAGAGGAAACCTTCTAACAGCTAAGTTCAGTGATGCAGAAACAACTGTTTCATCAGAAAGATAAAAAATAAGAGAAAGAAAGGGAAATGTGTTCCTACATTAGCAACTGCCTACTGGATAGTTTATCAGGCAGATCATGAATTTGATACCCAGGAATGAAGACTTGGCTTTGATCAGGTAACTTTTACTTCCTATCTCTGCTCCAATTTGAATCCCTGTTCTGCCACATATTTGTTGTGGAACCTCCGACATTACTTCTGAGCCTCAGTTTCCTTATCTGCAAAGCAGGGATGAAAAATGTCATTTCTAAATATAGTGTTGTGAGAAAGAAATAACATACCTAAAGCATTTAGCTCAGTGCTGATACATAAGAAGTAATAAGAAGTAAAGAATTGTAGATTAATGATACCAAAATAAAAAATTAAAAAAAATACATAGAAAACAATAGCACATATAAAATAAAATAAAAAAGAAGCACTTAACAAAAACCTAGCTGTTATTATAATTAGAGAACATATCACAATACACAGTAATTTTCTGTTTACCTGCCTCTCTCCCATGAATCTGTGAGCTACCTGAAGATAAGCAGGTGCTTTTCTACTCTGTATAAGAAAGGAAACAAACATCATCCAGGATCTTGTCTTAGCCTGAAAATTAATAAGGGGACACTAAGACAATACTTAAAAGGTTTTTGGATGCTAGGAAGTAATATACCTAAAGAAAAATTGAGTGTTGGTTTATACAAATGAGTATTGTCATTTTAATCTAAGATGTAATTACTAAATAAGAAATGAAAACCAGCTGGTTGCTAAACTATTGGGGCCATATCATGACACAAACGAAGTGTAGACTACTTTCTTATTCTTACTTCTGTTTCCTAATGTGTCTCCTTAAACTTTCCCTTGGTTCTATGTCTTTGAATCCCTTTCTCTTTACATCTCATAAGTTTTAAGATCTACAAAAGAGGTAATTTTTGAGATTTTAAATCCATGATAATATATTGATCGTTCTGATAGTTACTTTCAAGTGGGAGTGAATATCTGAAACAGCTGTGGTGCTTTTTACAAATACAGATGACTTGGCTCCCACACGGAGATTCTGACTCAGTATATCTGGGGTGGTTTAAAGATATGTACATTTTAAAGGTCCCTCAGGTGGGTCTGTCATGTACCAAAGGTGGAGAATCATATAATGATGATGTGGGATAGCTACTCTGAGAGCAAGAATGTGTTAACCAGATCAACTACCTTACTGTAACACAGGGAAGAGATGGGGATAAATTTCATCGACTTATTGAGCTCCATATTAGGTGGCAAGTTTTGATTATGCATTATGAGGCTGTCTTTGAAAAAAAAATCATATTCATGTCTGAAATACAGAGATGGCCAATGCAGAAAAAGTACGTTTACCCATTATTGCACACACAACAGCTTACCATAGGGGTAGATTTTGTTCAAATAGCCTGTATGGTCTATAAAAATAAAAGTTTGTACAAAATTCAGTCTTGATGCTGAAAAAGCAGCAAGTCCTTATTGAACAAATAAATAGCAATAAAAATGGAATTTCTTTATAAATAAAATTCAAGGATGCTATGCTATATATCCTTTCAGGAAAAGTACTGTTTAGTTACTTCAATCACAATTACATGAATGCTTTTGATACCATTATTCAGAGAGATTGTTAATCAATTTTATTTCTCCTTTAGCTCTCTAATAAAAGGTAAAGCAGACACTGGAATTTAACCTAATTCTGACCTAGAATTGGCCTGAAAAACCACATTTTGCTAAAAAAGGAAATGTACCCAGAGTAAAGACTAATATTCATTAGGCTTGCCAAAATCTGAAGAAATGTTCAGTTTCAGTTTGTATTTTTCCAAATTAATAAAATAATTTTCTCTGATACTTTGTTTTGTCTAATAATGCTCACAGAAAGTGTTGACTTTTCACACCTGAAACAGAACTGAAACCAGACACAGCCCATGCATCCTGTGGGTTGCATCTCTTTTCATATAAATGATTAAAGAAAATAGATTAAGAAGGCAGATGACTGAGTTATGGTTTTCTAAAGGTGCTTTAATACATAATTCCGTTATGTATCTCCCCTAACTGCTGAGACACTCACCTCAAAAAGATCAAAATGAATTATTTCAACATTTTAAATTTCTTATATATTTTTCTCTTTTTAATGTGAACATGTTAAAATGCAGCTGAAAATGTGCTCTTAATTTCTTTCCAGAAACAAAGAACTCCCATAATGTATGATGCTCCAAATAAAAAATTTGTGTCAATAGGAAGCTGTTTATGGGGGTAATTATTTTCAATACAAAGCCAGGTTGTCTCCAGAGCATTAGTCACTACCTTCCATAAAGCTAGGCCACTAGGGTACTATTTGGAACTCCTAGCATGATTAGGTTTTATTTGCAAAAGTATTGCTGATAAGTGTTATTGCTGGAGGCCACTCAATGTTATCCTCATGGTTTGAAGGGGTTAATAAAGTTCCTAAGTGCCTCATTAAAAAGACCCACTCCAGACTTCCCTTCAGCAAACATCTTTACAAATCCATAAACCAGATTTTGCTGCATCTCCTCACAAGTAAGGTTAAGTTAAAACAAAGCTCAGGTAAAAGACTTTTGTAGGCTCAAAGCCACTGTTAAGTCAGATAAATTGTAAATCTTCCACATTGAGAGAGGTTTATAATTAATAATTAAATGATATACATTTGTAATTTCATGCTTAATAATTTTAACACATTGCTCTGGCAATCTTATGAGGCCAGAGGCAGCTCATACATATCATCTAGTATGAAGGCAAGGAGAAAGGAGGGAGGAATGAAGCTTTAGTTCTACACTCGGTGCCTGAGAAAGAAGTCAAGTGTCTTGTTATACATAATAGTAGATAGTGAAGACTGTGGAGGAATTGGTGCATACCAACAAGTTTTCACAAAGGATGTACACCCCAGCAGCCAGTCCGCTAGAGGGAGTAGAACTGGGTGTGACTGAAACAGAACTGGCATAAGGTGTCTACATCCATCCTCTGTGGTCATGTTATTTTCTCTTTAGGTCAAAGAAAAGCTCTGGAGGAAACAACTGAAACATTTTGTACCATGTGTGTTGATAAAAGTTAACCAAGTTATAACATATGACGAATTTTTTAAATTATAACAAAAAAGTTATCAGACTCATTTTTGCCAAAATGTTTTAAAGTTTTGGAGATTATCTCATTTTCTGACCATGAAGAATTGTCAGTCTACCGATAAATTGCTCTAGTTTGAATAAAACATGATGGTCTTTTCTATTTAAAAAAGGGAGGGGTAAACTTCACAAAAGCTATGATTAAAGAATAATTCAGTCATATTCCAGTAATGAAAAAATGGCTTAAAATACTTGTATATATGTTTAATAAGATAATTATAAGACCTGAATCAATGCCATACTTCATATGTCAGTCTCTCTTACTTACTTTTCCTAGTTTGCCAAGGCAGCAATAATTCGTTATTTTGGAAAGTCATCATGATGAGAACTTTATACTCATTTTTCTATTATTATTAATATTAATAATAATATATTTCAGATTTGCCTGAACCTATATCTATCTATAGTTAGACTCTCAGGTGACTTCTTCACATTCCATTTTACTGGCGAAAATAATCATGAGTTTAGTTAGGCAGTCCACAAAATATTTTTGGCAGAGTTAAGTAAAAAAATTGCAGTCTTTGATGTTTTAATCTTGGATAATAATAGCTACTGTTTACTGAACATTCAGTGTGCCAAGTGCTTTATTTATGCCTAATCCTCACAACATCCCTGCAAGGCAAGTGAGGTATTATCACTGTTGATGTGCCCTTTTAATAAGTGAGAAGTTAAGGGTTTAAATGATCTGCCAAAAATCACTCTGCTTGTAAATGGCAGAGTGAAGACTTGAACTGTTGATATAGACATAATACAAGGTCCTCTTTTAAGAACTTAAATTACATTTTTCCCCAATATGTTCGTAGAATCACACAGGCAAAACTTAGATTTGAACCAACATTCCGTTTCTATATAACAATCCTGAAAGATGGCAATTATCTTCTACTGGGGTGTTTCCACTGAAGAGGGGTCCTCAACCACTTAATAGTCCATTCATGTTGGAAAGAATCATTGAGAGTTTTGTTCATACTTTGTCAAATTTTGCCTCTTTGGAATGTTCCTCATTCATGTGGAGCCTCCCTGTTTAAAGCAGGGATAAAATGCAGATTCTCATTCAGGAGGTTTGGGGTGGGGCTTGAGATTCTGCATTCCTAATTAGCTCCCACACAATGCTAGTGCTGCCGGTCTCTGGTTCACAATTTGGGGAACAGGCTCTATCTAGTACCACATAAACTCCATCCAGTCAATTAAACAGCTAGAGAGGTTTATGCCTTCTTTTTTCTTTTTCTAGTTTAGAGCCCCAACTATTCACCTGCTCTAGATGTGGCTTCCAGATTCCTCCCATCCTGCTTGAACCCACTAGGATAAGTTCACCTCTTGGAAAGCCCAGAACAGAAAGCATATTCCTGATGTAACCAGAACACTGCAGACACCAGTGAGTTCTGCATTTTTTGCGACTAAAAACCATGAATGTAGAGTTAATACATTAATCTTTGTTTTTTAGTAGCCAACAACAAAAATGAGCTTATAGCCAAATAAATCTCTCCATCTTTCAAATACTAGCTTCTTAAGCTAATGTGTCACCTTTATCCTATATTCTCACAGTTAATTTTATATATTTTTGGTCTAGGTGAAAGATTACATTTACTTATGTAGAATTCTACTTGTTGGCTTTAGCCTGCCTTTTGACCTTGAGTTTATGATTTATTAAGACAGCAAGGTTCCAACTTTGTAACTCCAAACTTCATTAACCTACTTTCACAACGTTCAACTGTGCATCTGATAAAAACATTGTAGATACAAGGATACCACTAGAGACCTCCCAACATTTATTAAAATTCTCTGTTTACTGTTGTTTGACCATCTATGAACCTAACTAATGCATAAGTTGTGATGTGAATCAACCACAGTTTTTAAACATTTTCTACAAGAATATCAAGACAACTTAGGCTAGCACAACATTTCTCTTCACCTTTTTCATTACCTTCTAAAAGGGAAATTTGTCAAAAATTATCAAGAAGAATTAATCAGAAAATGTACATATAAAAGATGAGAATTAGCTCATAAGCAGAAATCCTCTTTCATTATTGTGCTCTGACATTCTGCCAGCAGATTTTAATAGTAAATATTGTAGGCACTGACTTTGTGATTATTGGATTATGGATTATTTCAACCAACTATTACATTATCTTGGGAAAGTTGATCCCCGAACTTGCTCATTTTCCTCTTATAATGGAGACAGTATTATCTAATAGTTTTAATATAAAAAATATGTAAGAACTTATGTGTAGGGCTGGCACATATTAAGCACTGATAAAGTGAGCTATGGTGATGGTGATGATGTTGGCTGTTATTTTCGAGACCCCAGTGAGCCATGCCTCACAGTTCATGCCACTGTGTACTCCTCTTACCTTGAATCTAGTCTGGCCCTGTCATCAACATTAACCAAAAGAATGCAGTGGAAGTGACACCATATCATTTCTGGGTCTCATAAACCTTAAAAAATCTGGAAGCTTCTATTTTTGTGCTTTAGAGGTGCCAACTATCACACGTAAGTCTGATGACCATGTATCAAGGTACTGGGGGAAGCCCAACACAGCCACAGGGAGGAGCCCTCAGTCAACAGCCAGCAACAACTTGCCAGCCCGTGAGTGAGGCCACTGGTAGTATCTCTCTGTCCTGCTCTCTGACCTGCAGCCCTGCACACCTCCTCTGTGCTGGCTCATGTGCCCAGCCTGGGACTGAGCTCTAGCTTCCCCCACCTTCATCCAACCAAGAACAAATCCAGACAATACATAACAACTCAACAAATAAATTCAATAATACAATTTTCTTTCTGATGCACATATGGAAATCATTTACTGAAAATGATTTATGAGTGTTTTGTGCTTAATGGAAATAATGTGACCAATGTATCATCTTACTTTTAAAACAACTGAAAAAAACATAAATATACAAGGGTTTATCATAGTGTGGTGAAGATAACCTCATGATAAAACATCAAAAACCACATCAATTCTTCCATCTTACCATTTTATATTCTTTCCAACCTCTTTGGAAATCCAGACTTCCATCTTCACGATGTTGCACAATAGTCCAACCTCCCCCATTAAGGTCCATATTGCAAAATACCTGACAAAGGGAAAATACAGTCAAGTGAAAATTATGTCTGCTTTAAATAAATATGAATCAGTTATGTTTCATAATAAAAAGTGGGTAGACAGACCTATAGATAAAAAGAATAAAAATTACTATGTTGAAAAATGTTAATGTAGACATTTAATTTTACTGGTTATTCTTATACTGAGTTGTTTTTAATTAAATTCCATCAAATGTGCATGAGTTATTCATAAAAATGTAAACCTATCAGTTGAAAGTTATCTCAGTCTCATACTATAAAAAATTGAAAAAAAAATCTTTGTCTTAAGTGGTAATAGGCACTTGTCTGAATTCAATTTTTTAAAATGCAACTCAAGTTTTCAAAATTATGGACTATTTTATTTCCAAAGCTAAGATTCAGAAATATTAAATCAATTGTTAATTGAAATGAAAATATAATAATAATAAAAGATTCGGTAAAAACTCAGCATATGGAGAACACATTATTGCCTGAATTTTCGTCATGAGCAATAAGAGAACAAGACATACTGTATTCCTTCTGACTGCAACAAGCATTTCTTTCCCATGTGGAAAAGTTATCCAAATCTTTCAAAGACTTATGCTTATTTCAATTATTCCAAATACAATAGTATTTATTTAGAAATTGATTCATTTACCCTAGAGTCCACCCAAGGAGAGAAACATATCTGTAATGGGCTTATCTTTAGAGAGCAATCACTATAATTGATGTAGCATGAATGTGGCAGTTTGATTATTCAAGGGCCCAGTTGTGGGAGCACCATTCCCTCAGCAATTAAGTACTAAAGCTTTTGGAGGCTGGCTGAAGGTGCAGGTATGATGCAACAGCAGCAGACAGGCTGTGTGGGCATAGACTAAGCTCCAATTAAAGGTAAAACTTGGAGCGTTTTTTTGAGGCATTGAATTTGGGGCACAAATGGCTAAAGGGTAAGAAAACAATGGGAAGAACTGCTATTGAAAGGACAAATTGTCCATGTACTTCCTCAAACTAAGAGATCCATGCATATTTGTGAGCATACAGAATAGGCAAACTGCTCTCCTGAGGGCCCTCCTTGTAATTTTACAACAGCCACCCATCAGTATGTCTTCATCGTCACTAGGAGTTGACTCACCTCCAAGATTATAAATTTGAAATTCCCCTCCCCATCCCTCTACTATTTTCTTAACCCTACTGTACCTGCTCTTTGTCCTCAGTGTAACTTCTAGCTAGTCATTCATCTTCTTTAATTCTAATTCATTATTTTTCACCTGATATGCATTTTTTTGGGTCTGATGTTGGTGACTTTATGATGAATAAAATATGGATCATATCCTCAAAATGTCTAATAGTGATTGCTCCTGTTGGGTTAAGGAGATGAGTCAACATTTTTCAACTCAAGTGACCTGAAGAATGATAGAGACAGTGACCCAAATGAGAAATTCAAGGAAGAAAGCTAACATATGTGAAAGAAAATGATCATGTTGGACACATAGGGTTTGAGGTAGCATAGTCATCCAAAAGGAGGACCTTATCAATCAGTTATAGATGAACTACTGGAGGCAAGCCAAGGATAAGAATATGGATAAGAGAATAAGAAAGGAATAGCTATTAACTATAGCATGCTCATAAGTGCCAGATAATTTTAATACTTTTTCTAATTTATCTCACAACAACACTATGATAGAAGTATGACTGTCATCTTCATTTTATGGATAAAATGGAAAAACCAAAATTTAGAATATTTTAGTAACTTACCAATGGTGATTATTAATAACAAATACTGGATCCAGGACTTGAAACCCTTGTCTACCTAATTCAAAATTATATTGGGAGTAATCTGTTTAAATGCAGTCGTTGATAGCATGAAGGTGAATGACATAAAGAAGTAAAGAAAAAAGTAGAAAGAGACATGGTGGGGGGGAGGGAAGAGAAATCAAGAATGGACTTTGGTGAACAATGGATGGAGATAAAATACATCAATAACCTCTAGGTAGCAAATAGTGCATTTTATTTGCCAATGTACTTAGTGCCTAGAGCAGTGCCTAACCCATAGCAGGTACTAAATGCCTATGTGTTGAGTAAATAGAGATGTAAGAAGGAAAGATAAAATAGGAAAACTTGATTAACTGAATGCAATGAAAATGGGATAGATTTTGAGTTGGAAAAGTGATCAACTTAATCAAATATTCCAGAGAAATCAAGATGAATAAAGATTAAGAAAACACACACCTAAATTTAAAATAAAGGAGCCATTAGTGACTTTGAGGAGACAGACTGAAGAATTCCTACGATAATAAAATCCAGATGGCATAGTTTAAAGAGGGCATAGGTGGTGATTCTAGACAAGTGGCCAAGGTGGAACTTTAATGGTGAAGTTTAAGTAAGAGTAAGTGAAAATGTCAAGGAAACATTTTTTTGATTAAAACATTAAATTTTACCCTGCCTTGACTGGTTAATCCACAATTTTTTTTTCCAGATTTTTATTTCTTAATGGACACTGCCTGAAAGTTTGCAAAACTGTGTTTGCAAAGCTATAAAGTCCACTTACATACTCAGGGAGAGGAAGAAGTACATTTATAAATACAGTGTAGGTAAAACAATCTTTAGTTTTTTTAGTACTATTGTCTAAGTTATTAAAATTCTATGCACTTAAAGTTTTAAAATCACTCACATATTTTAGGAAAAGACAACTTTCCTTTTAAACAAAGGCATCTAGTAACCTGAAAATGTTCAGATGTGCTGAGAGCACTTCTTAACTAAAGACCCAGAGAAAGTCAGAACTACGTGGGGAGGTAGAAGTTACCCAGGCAGGCTACTGCATTGGAAGCTGAAGTTCAGAATAGTTAAGGGGTTAGACAGATACTCCACAATTCTTACTATGACTTACTAATAGGAGCAATGATAATAGCTGCCATTTGTGGATTATGGGCACAATAGGGCTGAATGGCACATTGGTTAGTGACATGGACTTAGTTGCTAGATTACCTGAATCCCACCTTTGGTCTACCTCTTAGATCTTTTGCTACTATGTCAATGCATACAAAGATTTTAGAGTAGTTTTTGGCACAATAAAGGCTTTGTCATTACTCTTATCTTTTAGATGCTTTTTACATATGAGAAAGGTAATATATATATTATGCATTATATTTTATATGCATAAAATATTTAGTTTACTATTTATATACTATTGTGTATAATTTGTTATTTATTTTATAATGGATAATATAGAATGCATTAAACTAAAATATATAGTAGTTGAAAAAAATGCCCTTATGATTACGATCCTAATGATTATAATGATCAGCTTGTTACCAGTAATATTGGCATCGTTAATCTTTGAGCATGCTTTTAATTATGTATCTGTTTAAGAAGTTGGATTCTCTCTTGCAAAAAAAAAAGGCCGTGTTATTTCTAGTCAGAAGAAAAATAAAGAATTTGTGCTTAATAGATGAAGGAAGTTCAAGAAAATAGGTGGTTGGTTTCAAAAGCTTTGAGACATAAAAGGATTTGAAAAGTTCATCTGCCAATATTGTGTGGTCTTTACTATCTAGCTGTGTTTTTCGTGTAGAAAAGGGCCCTGCTACATTTACTATGCCTGTTGCACTTATTGATCATAAGACTTAGGCTTAAGGCTATCCAAGAAAAGATTGAGCTGGCTCCTTTCCCAGGCAAGGTCAAACTTTCAAGCATTAAATACCTTTTAACATAATATTGAGACCTAAACTCAAATAAAAGGGGAAATTTGATTCACATGGTTCTTATGCTTTTAGCCTCCATACAACTTGGAATAGTTAGGTTTGTGGATGTTAATTATTTTTCCATAACTTTAAATAAAAAAGGCTCAACACGTTTGTTTTGGCTCTCTTCCAAGAATTAGGGAAATTATGAATTAAAAAATAAATTTTTAGTATTTTACAATAGCAGAGATATGATTTAATAGTTTTTTTTTGATGAAACTAAGCTGGCTATAGGTCATTTGGTTTTAGAAACTTACACAATGAAATAAAACATCCTATTTCCTACTACTATTCATTAAAGAAAATTCAGAGAGGGAAATAGCCATAGCCATTAGTAATATAAAAGGAAAAAAGTATATATATATAAATATCTAATTCTCACTTTCTATCTGCTTGTAAAATTAAATGGTCCTAGAAAACCAACTTTGACGACCATATCACATTTGAAAAGACAACACTTTTCTAATTTTTACAGACGTTCCTGGGAAGGAATGATGTCAAAGTTAACTGTATAGCAATTCTGTACACTTGCAACTCCTACTCTGCCAAAAAAGATAATTTTTAAAATAGTTTTTGTCAATTGCCTAAATAGCCCAATTTATTGATTGGTCCACATCCCATATCACACATCCAGATTTTTTGTTTTATTTTTATACAGGTTTGCTTTGAGCTTCCCTTATCCTTACTAGAACCTCTGCATGCATTACAAAGAGCAGAGCCCTTGCTAAGCCTATCCAAGAGTAGTACCAAACTTTACATCTACAAAGCACAACCTACTTGGAAGAGTAAAGGTCTAAAGATGTATTTTCCAAGCTCTTTTTATAGGATTGAGAGAATACTAATGATTAACATTAAAATAGAAAAAAAAAGATTACAGGTTAGAAGAGAGTGGGGTGTCTTACAGTCAGAAAATGAATGTTTTATATAATTTTCTTATTAATAAACTCTGTGTCACATAGATTTATATTAAAAAATTATGAACAGTATAACTTCAATCATCACTAATATAATTAAACCACTCAGTCTGTTAAGATGGTACAGCCTGGACCTGATTCCTTTGTTACAAAGCCTGTGCTCAATATTTACTATGTGGTTTGGGCAAGTTATTTTTCTAAAATAGGTATGATGAGAACACCTATCTCACAGTTATTGAGAAGAGTAAACAGATGAGTTTACATATTTGAAGTGCTTAGGATAGGACCTGACAAACCATAGATGCATTTGAACTATTATGTTAATCAGTTTCTAAATTACATTGGGAAAATTCATACAATATTTTTTCTCACTAATGTAGGGAAGTTAAAAATTTGCTACCTGTGAAAAAGTGCAGGTTTATGAGTCTAAAGTCTCCATAATAAGAAAATACTACTGCTTGTGAGAGGATCCATGATTCCCCTCTGTGGTCTTCCCTCCTCACTGTGCTCTGCTACTATTTTCAATAAAATTAAAATCTTATAATAGTCCTGACCAGATGATGTGTATGTAAACTTCCTCCGTCTTCCCTCTGAAAAGCTATGGGGGCTGTTTCTATAGCGATAAAATTTGCCTCTTACAGGCTTGTACTGTTATTCCTGCTAACCTGCTCAGGCTACTCTTTTTTAGTAGGCCCAAACCTTAGAAGCTTAATCCAGGACATATTTGGTATTTGTGGATTTAATATGTTTAGTTTTCATTTATTCAAGAACCCTGAAGCTCCATAACATAGCTTCGCAACATTTTGCGAAGTTTAAGTTTAAATCATGCTATCCTCATGAAACCAATCCCAGAGCCAGCCTCTGAACTAGTGAATTGGGGTCCTCCAACCCACTCTTTCATGTAAACATGAAAAGCAAATTTATTCAAGATTGTAAGTTAAGATAGGATATTTTTCTCTCACCCTAACACTGCTCCAGTGTTCTGAAAATAGCCTGTGCATCTCAAAATGTTTTGAACTAAATTAGTTCAAAATACTAGTTGTGATCATGCATGAATCAAGGTTCATGGAATGATAAAAACTTTATTTGTACTGTCCTCTGACCCTATCCCAGGCCATGTGAAAGTTCTGTTAATGGAGTGAAAAAGATTCTAAAAGTGTGAATGTTAATCTAAAGACTTTAAAAATGATTTTATTTTTATATTCATATAAATCATCAGGAGTCTAAAAGGAAGAGTCTAAATATTTTTAGTTAACTTCTATATTTATAATCAAGCTATATATCGTGGAACTGATAATAATTTAGGGGTTCTTTCAGGTCGGGGGCAGTACCATAGGTAAATTATAGAGAGTATTTATGTTAGTTCCACTCTTGCCTCCAGAACAGTTTTTAATACTTCACATACTATGTGTACGGATATGAGTATATGGGTGTGTACACATATATCTGTGTGCACATTAATTGAATTTAAGTTTAAGTATGACTTTCAGATGCCAGCAAGCAGAGTAGCAATGCTTCGTATCATATGATCTGAGGGATCCCAAATTCTCCTCCTTACAATAAGTTATCCTCTTCTCTTTACCCTAGACTTGCCATTGTAACCTCAACAGATTTTTTTTCCCCTAAAGCCAAAGAGCACTTGATTCAGTGAAATCCTTAACAGAAGCCCAAAATAGAAGACAAGTAAAACTAGAACTTCTCTAGTCGATGGCCTAGGTAGCAATGTATGGAACTGTGCCTGTTGCCTTTTTTCTTCCCTGTACTTTCTCTCCACTACCCCCATTATAGGACAGCATAGAAGGCCTCTTTTAAGAAGAAAATATTGTCCCAGCAAATGGAAAAAAAAAGTCCTTGAGCTAATCTAAACTACTAATCCTATTGAAATCAGGAGAGAGAGGATGCCGGTAGAGTCCAGATTCTCCTCTTGACAATTACGTGACACCTGGCAAACTGGTCTCCAAGATTCATTTCCCTCATCCATCAGAGGAGACTAACCATCAAAAAGACTAAGTTAGGATTACTTACTATATACTGCATAGAAGTGTTGGTATTCTCATCAGAAGATAATTTATTCTTTCATTCACTTGAGTACATATTTATTGAGAATCGCCATGTGCCAGAAACCATGTTGGGTCTCAGGAAATGAAAGACAAAAAGGCACAATCCTTGTCTTATGGCACTCTGGTAGTGACAAAGTTATGCAAAGTTGCTTGTGGGAATTAGAGAAGGCCTTTCAATACTTCCAAGAGTATTGGGGACATGGAACTGGAAATTTAGGTGGGGCAGAGAGGAGTAAAGTTGTTCCGTCCTTTGAGGGTGGAGCACTACCAGGTCAAACAGTCTCCCTCAGGGGCCTTGGGCATCAAGCTAAAGCTTTTACATGTTGAAGAGCAGGGCTCTGTTTAAGTCTCTCCATACCACCTGCTTCAAACAGACCGTCTCTATCACTATACTACAACTTATCTACAGTATGTTACAATTATCTGCGTAACTGTCTGTCTTCACCACTACAGCAGGATCTATTTGTTTTATATTGTGTCCCTAGCCAGTCACTAACAAATGAATGACATTCACTTAATATGGACTGAATGAAGGAATGGATGGATAACTTAATAAGTAGGGAGAAACAGTATATAAAAGAGATGTGACAGCAGGAAGATACTTTGCTTACTTCAAAGTTTACTTTGGATCCTGTTCAACTCACGATGAATCTTTTCTTCCAACCCAGTCTTTTAGGTAAATATAAAAAAGCAAATCCTTTCAAGATTATGAGTTAAGATAGAATATGTTTCTCTGACTAATAGCAGCAGTGATTTTGCCAATAACTATATGCTGCAGGCTCCCTCTCCATATTATTTAGACTGTAGATGATGAATGCCATCTGGGTCCTTAGGACTTTGGAGGATGGCTCTTAACTCTTCCCCATGTACTTGAAGCACATGTGACTTTGACATGTAATCTAATCTGTATAAGGCAAGCATTTATGAGCAATGGGACATCCCACAAATGAGCAGAGACTAGATAGAAAAACTGTGTGAAAAAGGGATGGAAGGTGCGGTTGTTGGGGGAGATGTGTACAATAGGGAGGGTTTAAATCTTTTATGAACCTGGCAAACAAGAGTACCTTTGGGAGAAAAGAGCCCAGGTATATATATTTTTGGTTTAACAAGCTCACAAATCAATCTGATTATGCAGCAATTCAACTAGGATTCTGCTTTACATCTCATAAACAAACACTTCTGGTTTTACCTTCTTGGGTTCTGGCATATTATTAATATAAATAGTGTAGATTCCACTTTTATTAAAACCAGCTTGGTATACATCTGCACAGTCTCTAAATGGTTTTTCTTCCTCTTTTTTTCCTCCCTTTAGTAAAACTGCAAAAAAAAAAAAAAGGATAGCAATATGTGAATAAGAATATCAGTACCATTAGTACCCAAATATATATAAGTAAGTCTTCATTTCCTTCAAACAAATGTTGATATTGCATTTACTGAAAATCAATCATGAAGATATGACTAGATTTTGAGGTGACTCACAAAATTAAAAAACTAAAGGAAAAATCTGTAGAACAATTTGTGACTGAATATATATTTTGCTTAACTTTTTAAATCATTTTTCTCTATAACTTTTCTAGAATAGTGACTCAAGGGACAAATGACTTGATCTTAAAATACCACCAATTCACAACAATTATGCCATTGTCTTTGCAAAATTTCTAAACTATTCTTACCTACATTTCATAGAAATGCTTAAAAAAGTGCTAAAGCATTTTGGAGGAAGAAGAAATGATGATGACAAAAACATAACAATTAAGTATGCAGGTTAAAAATGCTAAAAATAGGAAGTACTGTTTTTCTCGTGGCTTTAGATTGAAGAGCTCTTAACAGATTATTATTAAAAAAATCAATAAAAACTTCAAAAATCATTAGATTTATAAAGTAGAAAAGAGTCTCTCCCCAATTTAACTACCTAGAAGAAAAAGGAACTGAACTTTGTTTTTTATATAGTGTCAAGTTAAATTATCAAATAAAACATAATTAAAGAACAAAAATGGATAAGATTTTAAATTAGACTACATAGGGGGAAGAGCTCAGGAAAGGCTGGAAGTCAAGTGGAAAAAGAAACTTAACTGAAGATAGTCTCTACTGAGAACTTTATTTTATTCACTGAGCTTCAATCATTATTAAGTTCTTATTAATGAGATCAAAGTACAAAAGTGACTCATACTTAGTAGTCCTTAGCTAAAAGTCTAGGTGGTATATTAATAAAATAACTATGATGCACTATTTCCTAATACATAAATTTTAATAATTGGTTTCATTAATCTTTTTCTAGAAGCTTTTTAAGATTAAGAATATGTATTCATCTTGCCCTTAAAGTCTCATGTTATTTTCTAAATACCTGCTTTCAATCACTCTGAGTCACATGGTCTTTTATAAAAAAAAATATCAAAGGTAGGCTGTGAATTAATGCCTTTAAATTGATTTTAAACGCTCTAACAATCTAAAATACTAGCCTGACTTAAACTTTAGATGCATGATGTTACTAATTTATAGGTAATAAAAGAATAAACAGTCTGATCTTGGTAAAAAACATGACTATCTCAATATAAATATTTCAAATTTCAAAAATATTTGTTTAAAGAACAAAATATTCATGTCAGACATGTTGCCATAACAAAAATAAAGAATTACAACATTTACCAGAATCAGTTTCCTTTATAGCTCATGCCTACACTGTTTTGCCTACTTATATTACATCTGAATAATTACATCTGAACACCTCCATCACAACTGCAATATCAACAAAGAGTAGGTAATCAGAGGACTATGGGTTCATATAATATTGAAGAAGTATAGAACAGAATGTATGCAAATAGCAATTTAAGGATGACTATATAAATGCTTACACAAAAGCTATAGTTAATGGCACTGGGCATGTCAATGGATTGCATAAAGGTATTGTTCTCAAAAAACATCAACACAGTTCACTTGTGCTTGATTATTTTTCTAAAACAAAACTTTCTAATTTCTAAATGCTTGATCTTCTGTTGAAAAGTTGAAAACAACTGAAATTTATGATTCCTTAAGAGGATGAACAACACAGGAAGATGTGGTCAATAGGAATTCAACGGTAAACCCATTTTTCTTTTTTGGGTGGGTGATGGAAAAAGTCATTTATCTAAGGAGAAAATGCTTCTCTTGTTAAATATACCACTTCCTGCTCTCCCTTATTTAGTTATGTAATAAGAATACATTTTCTCCCTAGTTCTCTTCCACCTCCCCTCACCTTTTCTTTTTTTCTTCTGCAATTTACTAGTGAAAATACTGTTGTATGGGAGAGGGAAACTATCATACATTTTCAATAATAAGAGAAAAAAGGAAAAATCTGGATATTATCTTATTTTTCTGGAAACCAGCTGTATAAAATAATCTTAAAACCATGAATATGTCTTGTAAATGCAAAAATGGTTTGAGGATTCTACTATAAAAGATACAATAGTACCATGATTATACTCTGGATTGTTTGTTGTTAAGGCAACATATCAAATATACTTTATTTTCTTGAAATATATATGGTATTTTTGAAAAACTGAAACACATTCTTTCCAGAAGAAACAGTCATTTTTTCTGGAAAGTTTAGCTGGTTGTTTTTAATCACTTATTAATTAGTAAACATTATGTTTGAAAGTTTAATACAGGCTATGTTTTAGAGCATTAAAGCATTTAAAATAAATTTAAAAGTTTCACTCACAGCTTACCTTTCATATTTGTATTACATACTATGATTTGAAGAAGGTCCCTTCTATAAGGGTAGATTGATCTTCAGAATTTTTCTTTCTTTTTTTAATTTACAAAGTGGGCAATTACATGTATTTCTGAGATATATGTATCACATGTATCTATGTGAATTATGTAACAGAGCAGACTGTGCTATCATAAGTACTCAAGAAATGGTAGTTATGATTTTTCTTACAGTAATAATAAAAATGGCAACATTATTTTATTATTCCTTATGGCTAGTAGGCTGTGGAAGACCAATCAGCACAGTTAACGCAGCACTGGATACTGTTGTCTTCCATTCTTAAATCTAAACATTATAACTGGCCAAATGCAGGGCAGTTACAATTGACTGGTTATAATTGGTTTTATACTGAACTGGCCTCTCCTTGGCAAAGTTGGCTAACTGGCTTATTTTATTCATTAACTACATTGGGTCATACCTTTTTTAAGTCTAAAAAAAACCCAGGAAATATAATTTTGATGTATATGTTAGCTTTATGTGAATAGCTAAGATGTAAAGGTTATTTCAAATAGAATGATAAATCATGTATATACTAACATGTAGACTGCAGAGGTTTTAATCTCATAACCTTAATTTGCATGACTAATTATTTTCTTTAAGTACTAGAGAGTTCTGAAATTCCATGTTATGATTAGATACTGTTAAACTGGACATATAGTAAACATTTTAAAACATAGACAATAGTAAAAATTAATTTACTGATAATGCAAGTGTGAGAAATAAGGATAAGTTTTTGTTAGAAGCACTTGAGATTCAGTAAGATGGAAGATAATGCCTAGAGGAATGTATGATCAATAACAAGAGACAGATATGGAAAACATAACAGAAAAGGACAAAAGAAACATCATCTGGACAGAGCTGAGACAAGCAATCTGGAGACCTGACAGAGATGTCTATCAATCTGTCAGTGGTTTATGCTTGAATTCAAAAATTGATTGTTACATCTAAAAATTCCTTCTTTGATCATGTACTCTTTTCTTTTCCTCTCCCATTCTTTAATTCTGAGTTATCTTCCTTTAATTGAGTCTAGATCCCCACCCAATACTATAATTCCCTTTCTGGCCTCCCTTTCTTTTCTTTCTGGCCTCAATCTCAGAGTCAGGCATTAAAGTCCAGGTGGAATTCATGTTCTCCATCCACTGTTCTTTCATCTATTAACCCTTTGCATGGGTAAATCCTGACCCATTTATTCACTTTCTCATCCCAGTTTCCAGATTGCAAATGCTAAAGTGAGGCTATATTTAATGCCATCCAAATGCATGTTTTCTAAACTCAGCTGTGCCCTTCATGGTGCTCAGTCAAATCCTTGGCTATTTCTAATAGACTTCCTATTACATTTCCTAAAAAGTATATTTCAAATATTTCCTCTTTTTCAAGACTAAATCTTACTCCTATTTTCTCTCACTCTTTATATATGACCTTGTTCTACGGTTTACTATGAAGATCAAAGCCATTTGATGTATCTCCTCCACCTTCCTCTGTACTACAGAAGTTGTATTTGCTTGTCTTTCCCCCAGTCTTTTGTATGGACCTCTTAGTCCCTTTTCTGCTTCTCTAATTATCCTTTCTTTCATCTTCATTGGGTTCTCTCCCTCTCCTCACCTGCCATATAGATGTTTGCCAGGACTCTACTCCCAGATTTCTATTCCTTATACATCTGCTCTTTCTGCAAGCTATTATAAAATAGCTTCAAACTTCTACACAGAAGATTTCTAAGATATCAGCATTTTTGATACTGTGTGTTTGCTTCTCTCTTGACCACCAGATGCACATTTCAATTTGTCTGTTGGGCAGTTCCAACTGCTACCCTAGCTTTAATTGGTTTAGTGTTACCTAATCTTTCCTTCCAAACCCTGTGTTTTCTCTTACTGGTCCTGTTCTCCTCCCTCAGTTGTCATCAGCTAAAAATTAATGAAAGCCTAAATATAAGACAAATACAGTGAGGCTTTTTAATTGACCTGTCAACTAAAAAGCATGCCTCCTGCCTCCTCTTAGTTTAACCCATCCTATGGATTGGATTAATTAAGTCAACAACTATTGATTGACCATCTTCTATTTGCATGACTTTTCCTAGGCAATGGAGATATAGATATAAGAAAACCACAACTTGCCCTTAATGTAATCAGAGTCTAATGGGAGAAAGAACTACTACATTAGTAGGTCTTCCATGATTGCTTATGATAGCTATATCCATGATTTGTATTCTCCATGATAGGAGGACACCCAACTCAAGCTGGCTTAAGCAAAAAATAGTTTATTGAATCATGTAATTGAGTAATATAGGATAGAGCTTTAGGTAAAGCTTACAACAGGTTTCAATCAGGTTTCATACAATGTGAAGAGGAATTGTTTTACCTTTTTCTTGACTGAGTTATTTGACTCTACCTGGTCCCAAGATGGCTAGGACTACAACTTTATTAGTTTAACTTTAGCACTAAAGAGAGATAATACATACAACCGCTGTCTTGGAGGTATGTGCCAAGTGCATTGGAACTCAGGGAGAATATACTCTGTCAGGTAGACTTGGAGAAGGCTGTCCAGAACAGATAACATCTGAGTGAATGAAACATAAAAAAGCTTATCTGAACTAAATTTTAAGAGTCTGGTATGCTAGTTCAAAGGCTCCCACACCAATATCAGCAAATAAATCTAGAAAGTCTTAGGAATAAATCATTATTTATTCTTTTCATTTAGCCTTGTCTGTACAAACCAATCTTTATGATCTAAAGGGAAAGAACAGGGACATCAACAGGTGCATATCTGTCTTTCACCAGCCAACATTCAGTCAATAAGTAACCTGAGACCCTAACTCCTGCTGTTGACTTTATCTGGCTCTTCCTTCCATTTGCCCAATGAATTTCAACCCAGATGGCATATTTGCCACCAGGCTGACTTCAGGAAAGAACCGTGCAAGCTGAGGCAGAGGGTCATTTCAATTCAGATGAACCGTCAAGAGAAAACATTTTCAAATGTGGAATTGGTAATTCTGATTCTCAGAAAACTAGTACAGAACACAGAAGGCAATTAGTCTTGCTACTGGAAATAAGGTAAAAAGCCAAAGAAAGCCCTTGATACTACTCATTTCCCAATAATTCGCTACAAAGGGATCAATTCTTCAAACATTCTTTTTAAAATCTTACATGTGGTGAATGGTTCAGCAAACATCAGAATGTATGTGGATCAAGTAATTGGTTTAAGGATAATAACCCTTGTGGCACTTTGGACCACCATCATTAGGGAGATCATAGACTAAGAACAGATTCTCAACACAACAGGTTACTAAGGTTAAGTAAGAATACAGATACGTAAACTGGCATATCTGACAAGGTATAAACAAGCAACTAATTGATTTGATTTTGTATTCTTCAGCCAGGTATGTTAGCATTTCATAGAAAGGCCATCTAAAGACACTAGATTCCTAATTTATTTGAAAGGACTTTTAGAAATAGAAGAAAGTAGTGCCTTGCATTTCAAGGGTATAGAAAAATGAAAAGATCTGAAGGCAATATTCAATATTTCAATATTTTGTAGGTGGGTGTGAGGGTGAGGAAGACTTATCAAAGATATTATAAATATGTATCACATCTATAGCTACATTAATACATAAAAGCTTTAGGCTTTTAAATTGAAATTTTCGAAGTTGGTATTTTATCTCATATAAAACATTGCATATGAACCTAACTATCTGTGGATTGGTATCTCAGCATGATTGTTTTAACTTACAAAAATGGCAACTGAATATAGTTTACTCTAATATATATATATGTGTACTTATGAATTGTGTAATGTATGTATTTATATATATAATATGAATTGCTATGTCACAGTATAACAAACATATACATTCTATCTGTAAGTACTTTAAATCTGAAGTCTTTGGTTAAGTAGCCAATAGCTTCCTTTTTTTAAACCTACTATTTATTTTCATCACAGAATCCTCAACCCTGGTAAAGAAAATATTTGAACATCATTTATTTGCTTCATTATTATTTTATTTAAAATTGTTATAAAGTGAACTGTTTTACTTTCATTTAAATTCTTTATGTGTTTACATTTTGTAGATAATCTCTAAAATCTCAATTATCCATTATCATCTTGGTGGAACTATAATAATCATGATCATAATAAAATCAACTAGTATTAATTGTTGATTAATTAGCATACTTACTATTTGCTCAGCTCTGAATTTCATATGCCAAGTGTGTTTTATATACTTCATTTCATTTAATCCTTTTAAATACCTCATGAGGTAAGTTTATCAATATACTGTTCTATATATTAGGAAACTGAGGCTCAAAAATACTATTCTAACTTCACCAAAACTTGGAACTCTTAACTGTTAACTCTAAATCTAAGAATCTTAACTACTTCTTACTGGACCTTGTAGTAAAAGTCAAACCCAAATAGAAAACTCAAATCAGTCATCTGTCACCGAGTCCCCAGCAATAATTATCTCAGCTTACAAGGTCCTGGGTGGATCAGGACAGGCCTTAATTCTGAATGGGTAGAGGCTCTTTTCAGGCAAGGAGGAAGTATGGGAAGAGTGAGGTAGAAGTTGACAATAAAGAAGAAAAATGTTGAGATGAGGATATAGCCACAGGCAGCAGAACTACCTGTGAGAAGGAAACTCTCAGCAGAAATGTAAAGCAGTGATGGCTCACAACTTCAAAAACTAACAGAAGATAAACAAGTAAGAGGTCCCTGAAAAGCCATATTTCATTTTATAATGTTCATATCCTAAAAGTCTGATCAGGATTTACTCTCATTAGTTTTAGGTATTATTCTTGTAAGTCTAATGAACTGATCTCTCAGCCTCTGGTCTATTTGCTAGAAGCTACAGGTTGAGAGGAGTGCTGTGGGGAAGGTAAGAGTGGACATACGTGTGTGTGTTGTGGGGGGAGTGTGTTGATCTTCTAGAATCAGGTATAAAGACAACAAGAAAATTTATAATTTTTTTTGGTTTTTATGAGGTTTTTGGTTTTTATGAGGAAAAGATAGCAACTGTAAAAGTAGAAAAATAAGAAATGATAATAGCTTGGGTAATATACAATGTAGGCACCCATTATATACTTTTCCAAAGGCATCATGCTATTATTATAATGCAAATTAATTCATGCTGCTAATTAAATTACTTTAAAAAGCATTAATTATATTCAATCTTCTCTCTTGAAAAAGGGAGAGGGTGAAAAAAATGCAGAAAATTGATCATCAAAATGATTTTTAATTTTCTTAAAATTTTACCACTTAAAGAGATATTCTAATAATCTGGAGAATATGTTACGCATTATGTATAACTGCAGGTATATGTATTTTTAATGATATTAAGATACATGTATAAGGCATACAAACAGTTAAATCTATGTGAATATGTAAAGCACCCATGTTGTAAATGGACTGCTAATTTTATAGTACATTTTTAGTGTAGAATATAGCAACCAAGTAATTCTAAATATTCCTACTTTAGTTTGATCAGTTTAAATAAAGTTCCTAACGTTCCTCTAATGTTAAATGACTCGTATATATAAATGAATTATAGTCAATGCAGATTACAGCTAAAGGAGCCAAGAATGAAAAAAACATTCAAATTTTAAAATGGATTTACACACAACCTTAACTTAATCGAGGGATATTCATTTTTCATAAAATTCATTTCTGCATTTTCCCCTTGGGCACCCTGATGGGTAGTTAAAGAGTGTTACATGACCCTTGCCACTTGTTCAGAAGGTCATTTCCTTAACAAAGATATTTCAGGTGTTTCATGTGTGTTAATTTCCCATGTAATGTTTTCAGCTTGACTAGAATATATTGATTTTGAACAAAAGATTTCCCATGCATGTGGGGAAGCTTAAAGGGCATCTTTTGTGCTCTAGCATAAGTAGACAAATAATTGATTTCAGCAAAAGCCATTAAGAATGGAATGAAAGTCCTTGGGCAGTGCTGCAAACTCTGTATAGAAAGCTGTTGCCAGCTGCTTTTGAAAAGTAATGAAAAAAACCCAAACCCAAACCAAAAAAAAGAAACAAAAAAACCCCCACTTCACTTTGAAGTTTTAAATAAATAAAGACTGACTGTCACCATAGGTATGCCACTTTGATTCTGATTCTTGTGGTGAAATATTCTTGAAGAACAGCCCTTGATTACCAGCTGAGGTTCTATATGGAATTCTACTCAGAGTTTAGGGATTCCATAGTCACTGGAGTGATACAAAACCAAGAGAAGAAATGGAATGATTGATTTGAGTCATAAAACATGTGGGCTTGTCTAGGATACCAGGCAAACACTAAGGTGTGTGGTTCTTCCCTGGTAAGCAGCCTGGCAGCCCGGCGGGGACTAGAACGCAGAAGCCCTGATTCCTGCTCCTGCTAGACCACTCTGCCCTTCCCTCTAGATGGCCTGCGTCAGAGCTGCTCCCAGACACCATCTCCATCTAAGACCAACTTCTAGGGAAACGTGCTGGAAGACTACCTGTAGTTGAGATTCAGTTTGTGTTCTTGTAAGTGTGTACATGAGGCTGAACAACTGCCAGAATCTTCCTTTTAGAATCAAACCTGCACTTGACATTTAAGTTCAAATTCACTCTTTTAAAGGAACTCACACTGGTTGTGAAAACAGAATGTTCATGCCTAAAAATACTAATGAGTATATGCAAAGAGATGGTTAAATACACAAATTAAAAGGTTTGACTTAATTGATATTGCATTTAATAATTTAAATTCATTAAAAAGATAGTTTATTCTTGGCAGGTAACATATTAATATGCTTCTTGGAGATGGTCCCACTCAGAATGTGATACCCAAGTTAGAAATAGGATGAGATTCCAGTGTACTTAGAATTAGCTATGATGCTGGTATTCTTTAGTTGAAAATAAATGCTGAACTTCTATAGGAAGCTTAAATGTTTTTTTGTCAACAGTTTAAAAGTTCTTTGTAATTGACTTACAGAAAAGTTTTACACTAAAAATCTATTTTATTTATGTTGTAAGTCTAACTGTATAGTTGTAACATTTCTCAGGTTTTATTTCTTTTTTGTTCCTTCTTAAAGCATAAGAAATCCCATGAGGGTTTCACTCTGTGGTTGATGTCAATGATGTTAATAAAATATTTTTTCTAACTTTCTAAGTAATTACAGGTATTATTTGGCTCAGTGTAAAGTACCATGGCTTCTCTGTAACTAATGTTCACTCTCCCATTAGGTCCTTGGACTTAGGAAATATCTGTTGAGTTTAACTTGAGTGTGGATGAGTCCAGGAAATGCCATTAGTTGAAATTCTATTCAAAATATTGTATGCTTCTTTGCTTTAGCCAAGCAGGACATGAATGCACAGGAGAAGGAATGGAGTTTGCTCATGGTAACGGTGGAACATTAAGGCAACACTCTTTTTGTGTGGCCTTTCACCCTGGTGATTCCCAGGCCCAGCTGGAACCAGGAGATACCCCTTTTCAGATAGTCTAGTTTCTGAAGTTGAACCTCTAATTCCAAAAGCGAATTAACCACAGAATTTCACATCTCCCCCAAAAGATGTGGTTTAGAAATAACTCACAGGAGAGGTCAAGCATTGTATTATTTTTTAATTTTATCATTAGTTTGGCTATCTACTAGGCACACTTTTTTTTTTACAGAAATTAACCACTTTTCAAAAGGCAGATAACATGCTCCATCAAAAAGGAGAACTATACTATGTCCAAAAATAAACAGTCACTTTCCCCTTAAGCCATTGGGTTTTATGAAAGGAAGTGCTAGAAAGTGTGGTTCATTTTAAGGAAATTGTAAATATTTGGCACAAAACTTTCTGTCAAGATAAAGCATTTCCCTCATTAAATGGGAACAAGTGCTCACTGTAGTGTTCAGCAGATGACTTCCCGTATTTTTCTTTTTCTTTCTTCCTAATGTTAAATTGTGCATTAAAAGTAGTCAACGAAAACCCAAATATTTTACTTAGTCAATGAAAATGATATATTCTATATTTATCAATGTTTATATGAGTGACATTCAAAACATTTTAATTTCCTCCCATCACTTGTGATGTTTTTAGAGTCATTCTTAAACTCAAGGGACTTGCAGGAGTTCAAACTATCTCATCCTTTGACTGAATGATTTACTTCACAAACTCAATAGTTACTGCACAGGAGGTAAATTCCTTTCAGATGGTAGAATTATTCTGAGAACAGAGCCAAATGTCTCCTCAGCCCTGGGAAGGAAGCAAATGCCTCATTTCCCCTTTTCAGACACCCAGAGGACCAACAATAATGATCAAACATCGCACACTACAGCAAGCAGCCTCAAGGAAAGACACTTTAAGCCAATTAATTTAGGGCACTTAAAAATCTGATGTATCATTTACTATGTCTTTCAGATAATATAGAAGAAGTTTTTAAAATGAACTTCATTAGAAGTTTCATGCTAGGGAAATAAGTATACAAATATACTTGTGTCTTTTAGTATTTATTTTTAAATTTCTTTTTTATTCCTCACTACCCAGGATGCCTCCTTTCCCAAAACTATTATCTGTCCTTTCACATTTAAGTTTCTTGGATATGAGTAGACAACATTTTCTGCTTCACTTGCTGTTACTCATTTTAGTCTTCAACTTGTGTAATGAAGCCATAGGCTTCACCCAAACTCTCCCTACAGGTCACATCCCAGTACCAAAATTCTCTTTAAAGTCTGGTTTTTGTTTTTTTTTTTGCCATTTCTTTGTTTATTTCCCACTAAAATAAGATCCTTCATAAGTCTTCTCCCTGCTGTAACACTGCTCACCATTGGTTTTCCCCCAGTTGTGTTTTCTTTTTGGTCTCCTTTCATTTGTCCTTTAAAGAACTCCCCATTTTCAGTCTTTGGTTTTACATTATTATTTTAAAATGGTATCTTTACCTTAGTATGTAAACTCTCTAAAAATGTACATAAACCTGTGCCTGGGCATTTGCATTAAGTGGGAAAGAAAGGCTAGTTTTTATCAGATTCTCCAATAGATCTATCAATACCAGCCACTTTCTAGATGATTTGCTCATTGCTTTAGACACATCTTCAATGATTTCATTTGCTTCCTGGCTTTACCACTTACTTGCCTCATCTGAGGACACATCTATTGATATGGTCACCCAGATTATACTCTTAAATTCCAGATTCCTATTCCCCTGCCTTTCAGATTTTAATTGTTCCATAGTCACTTCAGTCAATATGCCCAAAACTAAACTTATCTTTCTCCCTTAAACCTGTTTATCCTCTCATGTTGCTAGTTTTAAGGAATGTCTATCAACATCCCCTTAGTTACTCAACCCAGAAACTTGGAAGCTATATTTACTCTGCTTCTAGTATTTGTTGTTGATTATAACTCTTCTTGGTTCACAAATTTCCCATTCACCTGCCTTTCCATTTGCCCTTTTTTGGTCTTTCCTAGGGATTGTTTTGAGAATCTGATGAAAACCACCATCAATTCTACCTTTCCTCCCCATCACAGTACAATGGATAATGTACAAATTCCAGAACCAGACTTTTTGAGTTCAAATCTTAGCTTGCTCACTTACTAGCAGTGTGATATTTGGAAATTATTTACCTCTCTGTGCTTACTTTCCTTATCTATCATGTTAGGTTAATAATAGCATCTAGCTTATAGAATTGTTATCAGAATTAAATGAGTTAATACATGCAAAGGGTTCAGAAAATTGGCCTGTAGTCTCTGAGCATTTGCTGTTATTTTAGTAACGACAAAAACACCTATCTGGTTGTTCTGCTTCCAAGCTTGTCAACTATCCAATACATTTTTCTTACATGATGACTGGGGTAATTTTTTTCTAAAATGCAAATGTTACCATTGTACTCTACTATTAACAATGACATTGCTTTTAGGGGAAAAAAAAAGCAACTTCCTTGATTTCCCCCAGTTTATTTCTCTAACCTTATCTTTCTCTCTTCTCCTGCCTTTGATCCTGAGATTTCCGCTATGCATTTAAGTGAACCCTCCCCCATAATCATTTCTCCCATAACTCCTGGCAAGTACTCATATTGTTTGAGCTCTCTGGAGTATCCCCTGCTTTCTTTATTTTGAAGACTTAGTCATTATCTTCCCATTAGAGTCATTTTTACCTTCATTTTAATCCTGGGTCAACCTTTTCCAGCTATGTAACACTAGGCAAATTACCCAACTTCTCTGCAGAATTTGTAAAATGAGGCTAATCGCTGTAGTTCCCTCATACTATTGTGAGGACTAATTTAATACATATAAAGCTTAAACAATGCCTGACTCATAAAAATTATTCAACAATATCTTTAAAGAGATTGCAGATGCTGGATTCTGCCCACATTCTTCTTCCTCTGCTGTGATTTTAATATTCTTGTGTGTTTCACTATGCATCCTGGCACCCTCCTCCCCTCTAGCAAACAATTATGGAATATAACTCTTTAACAACAAACTCTAGTTTCCTTGAGGTCACAGACTGATTTATATCCTTTCTCTCTTCCGTGGTCTGAACAGTGTCTGGCATATTGTAGGAACTTCAACAAATATTTGTGAAATAAAAAGGGATGAATATCCTTATACCCAGAAGAGAATATAAAATAGAATAGTTGTATAACTATTTTTGAAAGAATGGATACATTTATGAATCATATGTTAGTATAGCAGGTGTATACTCCAAGCTGATTTGACAGTAAGAATGTCAGCCCATGTAATTTTATGATGGAGCTATTTCTTTTTAACTTTTTCCTTATTTATTTCTTCCTTTTCTTAATGCTTCACTAGTAATTAAATTTTTAATCATATAATATGATGTTTGCCTTGTATGTGCTCAACATATCTGATGCTTTAATCACCTCTGCACTTAAAAGTGACTGGTGAAGTATTTGATAATCACAGTACCTGATTATCCTCCCCAAAAGAATTCCAAACCTATTTCCATGTCATTGTCAATGAAACTATTTAATTCCAGCAAAAAATGTCAATTGTCAAGAACATGAAGCAATCAGCTAAGCTGTATTATGATAACATTGAGGGCACAATTTCTTTAGTGGCTAATGTTTCTAAGAATGAATGTAACCAAATTTTTGCAGACAAAGGTTAGACAAAAATAAATGAGTTACCCAGAAACCTTACAAAATAGATGTAATTCAGTTTAAAATGACTATTTGCCTAAGATATCACTATTACCTGTTTGGAACAAGAAGAGAAAGGTTTGGTGAATTATATCAGAAAATGTGTTTATTAATTGTACTTAGTTTAAATGTATATCATGACATTAGATGTTTTACTAGGAAAAGTTCTGTGAAACTAAACAAAAATAATCTCTATATGCTAAATGGATTTTACAGTTCCTAAACTGAATACATGTTTGAGAAAATGATAAATTTCTAGTTAAGACTTCCTAGGAATGCTTTTATTATATATAAGCACTTTAGAAAGGCATAAAAAATAAAAATAACTACAATTTTTTAAGCATTTACTATAGATAGGCACAGTGCTATATACACAGTGTTTTATAAAAACTTCTTTTAATTCACACTCTTCAGGTGTGCATTACAATCCCATTTTAGATATAAGAAAACTGAGGCTAAAAGAAGCTGCTTGGATGACTGTCAATAGTCAGACACTACAGCACTGCATTCAGACATTTTCCATGAAAAAATTTTTGCTTATAGATAGTACTTAATAAATTTCTGTTGAATTGAATCTTGTCACTTGGAGGAGAAAAAAGAAACTAAAGTTTAATGAGTCAATTATGTCATGTGCTCTTTGTTTTTATATGCAGTATCTAATTTAATCCTTTCCCTTTCACTGTGAAGCAGCACAATTATCCTAACTTTATCAATGATGAGTAACTTCATAAAAGTTAAATCAGTTGCTAACGACTAGCTTTAGAGAAAACTCACTAAAAGTTTCTTCTCTTGCCTTGTAGTATTTATTATATTTGGGCTGTCTCAATAAATGACTGGGTCAAGCTGGAACCGACAACTATTAAAGTCAATTAAATTTTTTGACTTTTGGATTATAATATAGTTCGTGATTTTTTGGGAAATCTTTCAGAAGAATACTCTAAGTTTCAGAAATACAGATTTTAGAAAATTGATTGTGCATTTATTGTGGTATACTGATTTAGGCATATTTGTATATATTTAATTTTAAAAATAGAATATATAAAAAAATAATAAATCTATTTGAAAAGTGAATTTATGGTCACAAAAGTAGGGAACAGTTTTATACTTATGTGTTCTAGAATTAGAATGGGATAAAAGTTCATTTTAGTAACTGATATTTAAACCAGCGTAATGCTGTCAGTCATTTAAAATTTTAAATTCACCATAACTAAACATTATGGCACCAGTGAAAATGTATACAGAGAATTAAAATCTTGATGGAAACCTTAGTGGGAGGCACTTTTCCTTTTGGTATTTCTCATGAGTCCTTAATGACCAAATATTTAGTTAAAATACTTGGCTGTGGGATTAAAGGCAAAAAAAAGATTAACAAGAAGCAAATAAAATCTATGATTATGAGAGCACAGAACCCACTGGAAAGCAGGGGAATAGCCTTACATTAGGATCATGAGTGCTGTAGTTAAATCAGGATTTATTTTAGGACTGCATCATTAAAAAGGAAAATAAATATCAAGAGGCCTTAAGTACTAGACAACTTCTCTCTACTGTCACTTTCTGAGGAATGTTGTATCATAGGATACACACAGCTCTCCCCTCAGACACCGAGTGGACGGTACCGGGAGCATCTATCAGGAGCACAGTTGTAATTGTTCAGTACATGTTTCTTGAGTTGAACAGATGTTTGGTTGCCTGGTGTTGCACCCAAACTCCAAGCATGGCCAAGAATTTTAATTTTGAAGTCACTCCCCCGCCTCTAAAGTTTAAAGACATATTTATTAGACAAATAGTCAGAAACGAAGTGAAATTATGATAAGCAGGCAGATATATGAGCTCTGTGAGAATCACCAGGGCTTTATATTTCTACCATAAAAAAAGAACTACTCAACTCCATGTGCTTTAATTCTCAGGGTGATAAGAAAAATATGTTTTCAATCTTTCCCCCAAATGTATTCAGTTCAATATGAGAATAGATATGTCTCATATTCATACTTAATTTCTAAATACTCATGAGCTCTATTAAAATTCTCTGGCAAAACCCTACCATGCTTCCCTTCCAGTGGACTCTAACTAAAGGTTTTGGCAGGCTCTGACTGATTAGCAGGTTTTTTCCTTCCCAATCACATTTCTGAGAGTACCCAAATGGAGCTCTGAGAACTTACTGTTTAAAATACTCTTTACAAAGTATATTAAGAGCTTGTTTAGACTATCTAAAGGAGATATAACTCAAGGTAATGGAGTGTAATAGAGAAATGTGAAATGTCTTTAAAACAAAGATCACTTAATATGGAGTTATCCTCTATATTCATATCTATACATGAAAGTAGGGAAATGAGCTAATTTCTCATACAGCTCAAGTCCACTATTAAACTGAAGGAACATCCACATTATGTATATTTCATTTGCACAGGGGATCATCACATGAATGGTCAATAAGTCACAGCTTAGTGACAACCATAACTTGAGGGAGCAAGTGGTGTTCTCTTTCACTCAGCACCCCTTACCATTCCATCCCCATTAGAGAAAGGCTGATTAGAGAACAGAGGATAGAAGATGATGTTAAGTTGAAAAGCCATCCTGAGGCTCAGGGGAGCTTTTGCTTGAAGTGGACAAGTGCACACAGAGGCCCTCATTCAGTAATTTGGGGGTAAATGGATGGACAGAAGGATCGGTCTCTTCTAAAGAGACACAGGCCTGCAGTATTTCCAGTGGTTAAATAGCTCCAGATACTCTAGTGATATTAAAAATTTGTATTTCCACTGTCACAAAAACACCCCAAATAAATATGCCTTGGTTAGGTTTTCTCCACACAGCACTAAATGTAAGTGTAAGTTTTCTCCACTAAGCATAAATAATTTAAATAAAGACATTTAGCAACAAAGATTCCTTCTCTTCCATATAATTATTGGGAACCTCTACATCTCTTTTTTTTCTGCAGGCAGCTCTTCCCTCTCTCCTTCTCCAGAAGAAACAATGTTAGTTTTAAAATGGGAATTGTCCTGAAACTCTCCCTGGCACTCTGAACTAATTTTTAACATTGTCTAATTTCTGTCCTTTATAGTTAAGTGTCTACCACCACCACATGAAATATTTACCTGTGACACTATCTTAGGTTTTACCTAAGGCTAGAAAGACTAAGAAAGAAGCAAAAATTATAAAGTTTTTTTAGAAAGATATTATGATTTTGCAAGTTCAAGATTATGAATATATTCTTTGAAGTTAAAAACATGAGAAAGTTGTCACTGCCAACTTCATGAAATGCTTTTAAGAATAAAGTTATTTTGCTGCTTTTACACAGCAATCAGTTCAGCACAGAAAGTTATACTGAATATTTCTTACTTCATAGTACATGAAATATTTACTGTACCAAAACTGAGGAAGAAATTCTTCCCACCTTCTTTAGTGCAAAGGCTGACGAGGTTACGCACTGTGTCCATCAGCTCCAGCTGCTGCTTCTGAAGGACACTGCTGTTGGTCGTGGCTCTGTTCAGCTGTCTCTCCAGTTCCTGGATTATATGTGTTTGACGAGTAACCAGGCCTTGAAGATTCTCTTTCTCTTCCTTTAACGTGTCCAACTCTTCTTTGTGCTTTCCCTCCATTTCTAAGATTTTATGTTCTAATAAACTACAAGGAAATGGTGATAAAATTTAGTTTTAAAAATGCTGTATAAAAAATTGTGATTCAAGTAGTTACTGAGTTTATTTAAAGTTAGAAATTTTAGTTAGGTATTTCACCATGGAAATATTTTGTGACAGACTCAGAACACACACACACACACACACACACACACACACACACGCACGCGCGCATGTATTGTTGTCAAATGAAGAACTATTAGACCAGCTGTTGTCAAATTAATGTTTGTTTCCAAAATATAATTTATTTCCTGGGGTGTAGCTTATACTCAGGGTTTCAGACTTGAATCCAAATGATTATAGTCTGGAGAAGTTATGGCATAACTTTCATTAAGGAAATAGGTCCAGTAAGAAATAGAATAGTTCAGAAAAAAAGTATGAACAAAACATAAAAACTATTTCTTTCTTACTTTGCTGCATTCACTTGGGATTCTCAAAACAGTAATGGCCATTAAATTTCACAATAGGTCTGTGGGGTCAGGGTAGAATATAGTGATGCAGAAACACACAGGACCAGAAATTAAGTTCTATGAAATCACAATGACTTTGATTTCTTAGGATCTTTGGTACCTAGTATCGTATTTTAACCACTAGCTTACTTTACCTCTCAACCGAAGCTTCAGAATGAGGTCAGGAGGCAGCACAAGTTCCCAAATCACCACATAAATGGTTTCCAAAAGGAAGACCACAGGCTAGTGGTACGGTCTCATAAAAGAACCTGGGTGCTTTGCTCAGGGTGATTCAATTTTCAACTGAGACTCTTCTCTCAGAATTCCTCGAAAGATATTCCCCTTGTGTACTGCACATTAGAAAATAATAAAGAATGCACAAGCATTCTTGGATTCTAGGAACTGACTGGAAATAAAAAAATTTACATTTTATAGAGTGAATGATATACTAGTATTCCTCAGAGGAGAGCCTCTCTCAGTTTTCTCAGTTCCATTTTCAGAAGGTTCAATCAGTCCTTAGTTTACAAGGTGTTATTCAAATGTAGCATATCAGACAGGGCACTTAATTTACCTTGGAGAAATACAGCACTGAATTATTCCTATAAATTTTCAAAAGGGGACACTTGGGAGTGTTTTAAATTTAATACTTAAATCATAAAACAGAGCATGCTTTAAGAGCCAAATCACGTAATGGGGGATGAGCTGGAATATCTGATTGTCCTTTACATAGATGAAGAAGTTTGTAGAAAACTGCTCATGGGCATTTTGGATCTTTGCCAGCAAACTTGTTCTCTAAGATAATGTGGCCAGAAAATGGCAAGGAAGTTGCCTGTTAAGTCAAGCCTGAAAAACACTGGAGTGCTTCTATATATAAGGCCCTACTTATTTATAACACTTTTGGTTATGCCCAGAGTCACATAAGCAAGTTTCACACTGAGACACATTAGGGGTAATTCTGTGACTTCTGCACAATAAGAAAAGCCATGCTTCCATTCTGAGTTGCATGTATTTTATGGGATACCAACAGTGCAAGGAGCCCTGCCCCGAATGATTGTTAAGCAAATTCAATTTGGATAGATCTAGGATATAGTGATTTGGGGAAAATGTGATAGTTATTTATATTTGAAAAAATATTTTTTAGAAATGACAAATTCAGGCAAGGAAGTCAGAGTAAGATAAAAGATAATATCTATAAGGAGTAGATACGATTTATTGTCTTCTAGTATTATCATCCTGGTCAATAATTTGCTTCAGGAGAAGTCAGGGGCTAAAAACAAACAAAACAAAATAAAGCAAAAAGCCTCTGCTGGGTAAAGTTCAACTCACTTACTAGCTAAGTGGTGAGTGTACTTGCTGTGGCTGTTTTCTGTGCTTATTAATTTTTGGCTTTCAGATCTGAGAATTAATCATAACTGATGCCTTAGATTATTCTGCTTAGTTTTAAATTAGTTTTTTACCTATGTTTTTAATTGAAATATTGTTGATATACAGTGTTATCTTGGTTTCAAGTATATAACATAGTGATTGAAAGGTTACACACATGATTAAATGCTCACCCCAACTAGTGTAGTTACTGTCAACATATAAAGATGTTACAGAACTACAGACTGTATTCTCTAGGCTGTACTTTCATCCCCCATTACTAATTTATATTATGACTGATATTCTGTGCCTCTTTATCCCGTTCACCTATTTCATCCACACACCCCAACCCCCCTCCCCATGGTAACCACCAGTCACTTCTCAGTGTCTACAAGTCTAGTGTAGTTTTGTTCATTTTGTTCTGATTTGTTTTTATAATCTACATGTAAGTGAAATCATTTGGTATCTATCTTTCTCCGCCTGACTTATTTCATTTAGCATGATACTTTTAAATTATTTTTGTTTCTCCTAAAATAATGATTAGATGCAAGATGCCCATAATGTAAAGTCAGTTAACTTAGAAGAAAATTACTTTAAATTCACAAGAGTTATAGTATCAAGAAACCTTAGAATTAACTCTTAAAATGACAATAATGTAAAAATCAAAATTTGGATGTTACAGCAATATAACACTGGAAAACATTCTGAATTACCATTTTGTTCCTGAAATAACATGAGCACAGGCCTTTCCGTTTTTCTATTTGGTAGGTAACTTTCTGGTTTGGAAAATACCATGCTGTATTATGATTTGTATTATTGCTTGCTAAGTACCAATAGTGCTCTTGGGGCTATTTAAAATATAAAATAACACTATTCCTACTCTTACAATTTATTTTTAGAAAGAAAACCTCAAATAAAATAGCAGCAGCTGTAAGAAACTTTTCAGACATAATATTTATAAAAATTTTTTCAATCGGTATTTTTCAACTTTCTACTTTTGATGTGCACCTTGTTCAAAAGGACATAGTTAAAGATGGGTACTATATGAAATGTCAATAAAGAATTTTTGTTTCTTCTTTTTTATTTTTCAGGATAATTTGGAAAGACCTAAGAATGAAAAGTTGGTCAAAGTCCTGGTAACAAAGGAAATAATTCTGGACACTGGCTTGTGGAAGAAAAGGCCAGTGTTTCCTGAGTACAAGGAATATATAACTACGATGTTGGTAAGAAAATTAATTTTTATAATTCATCACATAACCTTCAATGCACCATGACTACCAGGGATCAAAAGAAATCAACATAGCTTGTCATCTTAAAATAGATACTCATGTAAGGACTGTACTGCTTATGGAATCAAGAAGCCTGCATGCATTACAGACATCTCTCAGGATTTGGAATGAAATATGCATACAAAAATAAAATGCATAAAAATTATAGACAAATTAGAAACATGTCACATTGTTTTCCAAATAGCAGCTCTTACCAGTTAATAATCTCTTCTAGTTGTTCTCTCATCTCATTTCTTCACCTGAAGTTCCTTCAATAACTTTTGTATTTTAGTAATTAACTATTAAATTTATTTATTAGGTATATTTTTTACATTAATAATTTTTTAGACTTCTTCAGCAAGACTGATCTTTTCTTGACCCTTCCATTTCTCTCTGACACTGCTCATCCCTCCCTCCATCTTCTCATATTTGGCTTCTGAAAAATGTACTCTTTTTGTTGATACTTCTCATTCATTGGTTACTTATCTATTTGGGAAGCCAGCCTTTCCTCCTCATTATTCCAAACTGGTTTGAATCTAAATCTTTCCTGCCAGAAAAATTTATATGGTATTCCTACTATTCAACCACATTGTTGTACTTTACCATTATAGTTGTTCAGCATTTTAAGACCCTTATGTCCTTAGATTTTTAAGGTACATTTTTAAGTGATAGAGACTGAGTAGATACAAAAAAAACCCAGTTTATAGGTAAGAAAAATCATGCTCATTTCTATATGTCGTGTCAGAACCAAGGTAAAAAGCCAAGTCTTCTAACTTGGACTAGCAATCTGCCCAAGACACCTTAGTGCTATGAAAACTAGCATTAGAATCTCATTACTTTGGTTTAGTATAATACAAATCTCTACCTGTTTCCACACATTTATATTTCACCAGGAACCAAGATATCACCTTAATATCTCCTTAGTATTTGCTCTCCATCTGTTTATTTTGGGAGCTTGCCTTCCACAACATTTCAGTCTATCCATCTTTTACATGTATACAACCGAAATTTATTTGCCAAGTCAGTTTTTAAAAATCTAAGCTGAGATTTTCTTAAGTACCACTTTCCTTAACCCCTCTGACAAAAACTTTAATTTTCTTACTCAACATATTGATCATATCCCATTTTGTCCTGAAGCCTTTTATTGTTCCTCTTACATCTTCCCTATCCAGGTCAATTTTGAGAGGTCATCTCTCAGCTTGACACAGAGACCTCTATACACAAAGGTTGATTTGAAGGTCATCACAGCTCCAGTGCCTTAAAATTAGGTTCGCGAAGTAGTCATGTTTTCCCTGATGACGGCCTTCAGCAACAAGTTTAGTTTAGATGTGTGTAATCCAAAACTGGGATGCTGGTTCCAAACTCCAGTGTGCTGTTTTTTAAAGTACATTCAGTATATTTTTATTAGGAGTTGCACTGTTCAGAGAACCATTATCAAGTTTTCTGGTAAGCCTATATTAAAGAATGTTTATGATGATGCATCTTATAGGATTAACATTCCATGGAACACCAATTTATGAAACTGTGTACCTAAATCTATACAAATGGGCTAAAAATCCAAAGGCAGAGTTTCTCACAGGAATCTCAGTACTTCCTGTTTCCCATCTTTCTGGAAACACTTTGAGAAGAGACATGCATAGAATTTTGGCACTTTTAGTTTGAGGCAGAGGTGCCCTTCAATGAAAAATAAAATTAAACAATCGAAGCCTTGAAGTTTAAAGATTCTAATTGAGTATATATAGAGCCTTATTTGAAGTTTTTCGTTGACTTTTTCACCTCATTTCTATAGCCTGCCTCCTCCAACACATCTTACTGGAAATATTTCAAATCATTGAACACATCTTGAAACTTTCACAGAGAAAGCTGTCCTTTTCAAATTGTTTCCCACAATAGAGTTCTTAACATAGCAGCCAATGAATTCACAGTGGTGACAGTTGCCTAAGCTCTGTATGTGTAAATATAGCCCTTAAACAAGGAGGAAGATGTTGAAAATAGAGAACACTTTCATTTTTATCTGTCTGAAATTACTTACAGATGTTTCAATTTTTTAATTATTTTTAATATGGAAGGTGTCAACATGTGTTGCAAATGTGGGTTTTAAAGGGTCATTTTTTTCCCCCACTCAAATAAGGGTATAGTAAGATAGGGCTAAACTTTTATTTTAAGTTTCTAAATCCTTGAACACAGCAACTTTTCTCTCAAAACATCAAGTTAAATATTTTTGTAATTCAAATGTGGAGCAGAAGCATACTGTAAGTAAATGTTAGCAAATAAATTTTTTAAAGTTTGAGGTTAATAAGAATAAGTACGTTGTGGATGCCAGAAAGCAAGAAGAAAACAGATATACCTCATAACATAAAAATGTAATATTTCTATAAAAAAATAGTTTGAACAGTAAGTGATGAACTAGAGAAAATATTTGCAACATATAGGACAAGGGATTAATATCCACTAAAGAGCTTATATGAGTTATTAAAGATGAATAATCTAATAGAATAGTGAGAAACCTACATGAATAGATTAGTCACAGAAGAAGAAATGTAAATGTTCAATAAGCGTGAAAAGATACACAATCTAACCTCTCAGGAAGACAAGATTAATGAAATGGCTAGCAAGGTTTGAAGAAATTAGAAAGCACATACACACTTGGGGAGAACATAAAATTGAGATATAATTTGTCAATATGAAAATTTTAAATAATCACATAAAAAATTCTAATAAATTATCAAGCATAGTGGATTTGTAATGATGAAAGAGGTTTCTCTATACATAGTAGCATGTGTAATGTATCCATGACAAATTATTGCAAAGTAGTAATAAACCCAACATTTAAAATATAATTACAATCTATACATATACATGTATATCATATGAATATGTACTTGTACATGGGCATGATTGTATATGGGTGTGTGTCTATGTAAACACGCAAAAATATACAAACTCAGTGTATACACATGTATCTAAGTATATAAAACTGTTAATCTGTTAAAATGATTCTCTGCAGGGGATGATGGTGGAGGAGTATGGAATTAGGGAGACTTTGCCTTTCAATGGTATACACTTCTACATAATTTAATATTTAGATCAAGTTTATTTTACTTTTTAATTAATCAGAGAGATGTGTTAGACAGTCATGAGGCTAGAATGGTCTGCAGATTAAAAACCTGTCTAGAGATTAAAAAATTGGGTTGAAATAGTGAAACTCAGAATGTGGACTGATAAATTTGGGTGCCATGCAATGGGCTTTTGGAGACGCAGAATAACAGTAAACACAATGACTATTTTATTTTAAGAACAGTTAATATATTTATAATATTAAATATAAATTATGCGATTTGTGTTTTCCATTTAAATTTTTTTAGTGGTTGTGTTTTTGCATATATATATACATAGATAAATGACACTTGTTGGGATAGTGCTACTGTGACATTTGCCAGTTAACCATTCATTCAATATTCAAAAAGTATTTAATACTATACATTCAAAGTGTAGATAATTGTGTTTGGGGCAGAAAGACAAAGATAGATAGAACATAGACTCTGTCATCCAGAAAGTCACAGCCTAATAGGAGACAGACAGATAAACACACATATACACACAAGCACATATACACACGTATTACAATGCAATGGCATAAGTGAAATGATGGAGGGAAAACAAGGTACAGTGTTATCACGTAAGTTGTAATGATTCAATCTATTTGGCAGGATCAGAGAAAGGTTCTTGGAGGGTTAACATCTGAACTGAGTTTTGAAGATTGAAAAGGAGTATGTGAGTTGAGTAAAGAACTAGAGGCAAGAGCCAAGATGGTGGCATGAGTAGAGCA
This sequence comes from Manis javanica, assembly GCF_040802235.1. Lineage (NCBI taxonomy): Eukaryota > Metazoa > Chordata > Mammalia > Pholidota > Manidae > Manis > Manis javanica. The sequence continues at coordinate 190,873,794 of NC_133157.1, forward strand.
GCAGAAATCTCCTCCTAAAATCATACATATTTTTTAAAAAACAACAAATACAACTATCCCTAAAAGAGAGACCAGAAGATACAGGACAACAGCCAGGCTACATCTACACCTGCGAGAACACAGCACCTCATGAAGGGGGTAAGATACAAGCCGCAGCCTGGCGGGACCAAAGCGCCCCTCACCCCAGCTCCCAGTGGGAGGTGAGGAGTCGGAGTGGGGAGGGACAGGGAGCCCAGGACTGCTAAACACCCAGCCTTAGCCATCCTCACCAGAGCAGACGCACAGTGCGTGGTGTGCTAGATACAAGGGAAATGGAATAGTAAAATCTGCGAGCGGATCCCTGAAGCTAGTGCCCCTGAGACAAAGAAAAGTGAGTGCTTTTTGAAAGTCTTAACGGAATAGGGACTCCACCACTGGATGGAAGCATCCTGGGACACACAGCCCAACAGCTGGGAACCCAGGGGAAATATGCGTGCCATAATCCCCTGGGCAGCAGTGCAGCTCTGAGGCCCCTCAAGGTGATAAACAGCCTTCCACCCATTCCCCCTCCGGCGTGGACTGGCCACAGTGGAGCAACAGCCTGAGAGTGGCCAGGCCCACAGCAACCACGGAGCTTACTCCACAGAGGCCGGGCAAGAATTAGAGACACAGTCTGTGCGCAGCTGCCCAGCACAAGCTGCTAGGACTCGCTTGTCGCTAGGCCTCCCAGGAGAGGAGTCCACAAATCAACAAGAAGGGACGTTCTCCCAGCCAACACACATGCCAGCTCCCCACAACTACCTCTATCACCATGAAAAGGCAGAAGAATTTGATCCAGACCAAAATCACAGAGACAACCCCTGAGAAGGAGCTTGGAGAGGTAGACCTAACCAATCTCCCTGAAAAAGAATTCAAAATAAAGGTCATAACCATGCTGATAGAGCTGCAGAGAAAAATGCAAGAGCTAACGGACAAAGTAGGGAGGGAGACTACAGAAATAAAACAATCTCTGGAAGGATTTAAAAGCTGAATGGATGAGATGCAAGAGGTCACTGATGGAACAGAAACCACCAAAAAGGAACACAGAGAAGATGATTCAAAGAGAGATAAAAGGATCTCCAGGAATGAAAGAATTTTAAGAGAACTGTGTGACCAATACAAAAGGAACAATATCTGCATTATTGGGGTACCAGAAGAAGAAGAGAGAGAAAAAGGGATAGAAAGTGTATTTGAAGAAATAATTGCTGAAAACTTCCCCAAACTGGGGCAGGAAATAGTCACTCATACCACAGAAGTACACAGAACTCCCAACAGAAGGGACCCACGGAGGACAACAGCAAGATACATAATAATTAAAATGGCAAAGATCAAGGACAAGGACAGAGTTTTAAAGGCAGATAGAGAGAAGAAAAAGGTCACCTACAAAGGAAAACCCATCAGGCTATCATCAGACTTCTCAACAGAAAATGTAGACACCAGAAGAGAATAGCATGATATATTTAATGCAATGAAACAGAAGGGCCTTGAACCAAGAATCTGTATCTAGCACAATTATCATTTAAATACGAAGGAGGGATTAAACAATTCCCAGACAAGCAAAAGTTGAGGGAATTTGCCTACCACAAACCACCTCTACAGGGTATTTTAGAGGGACTGCTCTAGATGGAAGCACTCCTAAGGCCAAATAGATGTCACCAGAAAAAATAAAATCACACCAAAGAAAGCAGAACAATCAAATACTAACTAAAGGCAAAAAGTAAAATCAACTACCCACAAAAGCAGTCAAAGGAAACACAAAAAAGCACAAAATGAAACACCTAACATATAAAGAATGGAGGAGGAAGAATAAGAAGGGAGAGAAATAATCATCAGACTGTGTTTATAATAGCTCAATAAGTGAGTTAAGTTAAGCAGTAAGATACTAAAGAAGCTATCCTTGAACCTTTAGTAACCATGAACGAAAAGAGTGCAATGGCAATAAGCACATATCTTTCAATAATCATCCTAAATGTAAATGGACTGAATGCACCTATCAAAAGACACAGAGTAATAGAATGGATAAAAAAGCAAGATCCATCCATATGCTGCTTACAAGAGACTCACCTCAAGCCCAAAGACATGTACAGACTTAAAGTCAAGGGAAGGAAAAAGATATTTCATGCAAACAACAGAGAGAAAAAAGCAGGTGTTGCAATACTAGTATCAGACAAAACAGACTTCAAAATAAAGAAAGTAACAAAAGATAAAGAAGGACATTACATAATGATAAAGGGCTCAGTCCAACAAGAGGAGAAAACCATTCTAAATATATATGCACCCAACACAGGAGCACCAGCATATGTGAAACAAACACTAACAGAACTAAAGGGGGAAATAGAATGCAATGCATTCATTTTAGGAGACTTCAACACACCACTCACCCCAAAGGATAGATCCACTGGGCAGAAAATAAGTAAGGACATGGAGGCACTGAACAACACAGTAGAACTGATGGACCTAATAGACATCTATAGAACTCTATATCCAAAAGCAACAGGACATACATTCTTCTCAAGTGCACATGGAACATTCTCCAGAATAGACCACATACTAGCTCACAAAAAGAGCCTCAGTAAATTCCAAAATATTGAAATTCTACAACCAACTTTTCAGACCACAAAGGTATAAACCTAGAAATAAATTCTACAAAGAAAACAAAAAGGCTCACAAACACATGGAGGCTTAACAACATGCTCCTAAATAATCAATGATTCAATGAACAAATTAAAATAGAGATCAAGGAGTATATGGAAATAAATGACAACAACAACACAAAGCCCCAACTTCTGTGGGACGCAGCAAAAGCAGTCTTAAGAGGAAAGTATATAGTGATCCAGGCACACTTGAAGAAGGAAGAACAATCCAAAATGAATAGTCTAACATCACAATTATCTAGCCAGACTTATTAAGAGAAAAAGAGAATCAACACAAATCAGCAGAATCAGAAATGAGAACAGAAAAATCACAACAGACTCCACAGAAATACAAAGAATTATTAAAGACTACTATGAAAACCTATATGCCAACAAGCTGGAAAACCTAGAAGAAATGGCCAACTTCCTAGAAAAATACAACCTCCCAAGACTGACCAAGGAAGAAACACAAAAGTTAAACAAACCAATTACGAGCAAAGAAATTGAAACGGTAATCAAAAAACTACCCAAGAATAAAACCCTGAGGCCGGATGGATTTACCTCGGAATTTTATCAGACACACAGAGAAGACATAATACCCATTCTCCTTAAAGTGTTCCAAAAAATAGAAGAGGAGGGAATACTCCCAAACTCATTCTATGAAGCCAACATCACCCTAATACCAAAACCAGGCAAAGACACCACCAAAAAAGAACATTTTTACAGACCAATATCCCTGATGAACGTAGATGCAAAAATACTCAACAAAATATTAGCAAACAAAATTCAAAAATACATCAAAAGGATCATATACCATGACCAAGTGGGATTCATCCAAGGGATGCAAGGATGGTACAACATTAAAAAATCCATCAACATCATCCACCACAGAAATAAAAAGGACAAAAACCACATGATCATCTCCATAAATGCTGAAAAAGCATTCAACAAAATCCAACATCCATTCATGATAAAAACTCTCAAAAAAATGGGCATAGAGGTGAAGTACGTCAACATAATATAGGCAATATATGATAAACCTGCAGCCAACATCATACTGAACAGCGAGAAGCTGAAAGCTTTTCCTCTGAGATCGGGAACAAGACAGGGATGCCCACTCTCCCCACTGTTATTCAATATAGTACTGGATGTCCTAGCCACAGCAATTAGACAAAACAAATAAATACAAGGAATCCAGATTGGTAAAGAAGTTAAACTGTCACTACTTGCAGAGGACATGATATTATACATAAAAAACCCTAAAGACTCCACCCCAAAACTACTAGAACTGATATCAGAACACAGCAAAGTTGCAGGATACAAAATTAACACACAGAAACCTGTAGCTTTCCTATACACTAACAATGAACCAATAGAAAGAGAAATCAGGAAAACAATTCCATTCACAATTGCATCAAAAAGAATAAAATACCTAGGAATAAATTTAACCAAAGAAGTGAATGACCTATACTCTGAAAACTACAAGTCACTCTTAAGAGAAATTAAAGGGAACACTAACACATGGAAACTCATCCCATGCTCGTAGCTAGGAAGAATTAATATCGTCAAAATGGCCATCCTGCCCAAAGCAATATACAGATTTGATGCAATCCCTATCAAATTACCAGCAACATTCTTCAATGAACTGGACAAATAATTCAAAAACTCATATGGAAACGCCAAAGACCCCGAATAGCCAAAGCAATCCTGAGAAAGAAGAATAAAGTAGGGGGAATCTCACTCCCCAACTTCAAGCTCTACTATAAAGCCATAGTAATCAAGACAATTTGGTACTGGCACAAGAACAGAGCCACAGACCAGTGGAACAGACTAGAGACTCCAGAAATTAACCCAAACATATATGGTCAGTTAATATTTGATAAAGGAGCCATGGACATACAATGGCAAAATGGCAGTCTCTTCAGCAGATGGTACTGGCAAAACTGGACAGCTACATGTAGGAGAATGAAACTGGACCATTGTCTAACCGCATATACAAAAGTAAATTCAAAATGGATCAAAGACCTGAATGTAAGTCATGAAACCATTAAACTCGTGGAAAAAAACATAGGCAGAAACCTCTTAGACATAAACATGAGTGACCTCTTCTTGAACATATCTCCCCGGGCAAGGAAAACAACAGCAAAAATGAACAAGTGAGACTACATTAAGCTGAAAAGCTTCTGTACAGAAAAAGACACCATCAATAGAACAAAAAGGAACCCTACAGTATGGGAGAATATATTTGTAAATGACAGATCCGATAAAGGCTTGACGTCCAAAATATATAAAGAGCTCACCCACCTCAACAAACAAAAAACAAATAACCCAATTGAAAAATGGGCAGAGGAACTGAACAGACAGTTCTCCAAAAAAGAAATACAGATGGCCAACAGACACATGAAAAGATGCTCCACATCACTTGTCATCAGAGAAATGCAAATTAAAACTACAATGAGGTATCACCTCACACCAGTAAGGATGGCTGCCATCCAAAAGACAAACAACAACAAATGTAGGCGAGGCTGTGGAGAAAGGGGAACCCTCCTACACTGCTGGTGGGAATGTAAATTAGTTCAACCATTGTGGAATGCAGTATGGAGGTTCATCAAAATGCTCAAAACAGACTTACCATTTGACCCATAAATTCCACTCCTAGGAATTTACCCTAAGAATGCAGCAATCAAGTTTGAGAAAGACAGATGCATCCCTATGTTTCTCGCAGCACTATTCACAATAGCCAAGAATTGGAAGCAACCTAAATGTCCATCGGTAGATGAATGGATAAAGAAGATGTGGTACATATACACAATGGAATACTACTCAGCCATAAGTAGAGGGCAAATCCTACCATTTGCAGCAACATGGATGGAGCTGGAAGGTATTATGCTCAGTGAAATAAGCCAAGCAGAGAAAGAGAAATACCAAATGATTTCACTCATCTGTGGAGTATAAGAACAAAGGAAAAACTGAAGGAACAAAACAGCAGCAGAATCACAGAACCCAAGAATGGACTAACAGGTACCAAAGGGAAAGGGACTGGGGAGAATGGATTGGTAGGGAGGGATAAGGGGTGGGGAGGAGAAGAGGGGTATTAAGATTAGCATGCATGGGGGGATGGGAGAAAGGGGAGGGCTATACAAGACAGAGAAGACAAGTAGTGATTCTACAACATTTTGCTATGCTGATGGACAGTGACTGTAAAGGGGTTTATAGGGGAGACCTGGTATAGGGGAGAGCCTAGTAAACATAATATTTTTCATGTAAGTGTAGATTAAAGATAACAAAAAAAAAGAAAGAAAGAGAAGGGGGATTACTCCCTGATAGGATAAAACTAACTGTAAATCAATGATTAATGCATGCTTTAAATATCCTTAATTTTGATTACTTATAGGGTGTCAGATGATCGGCTATGGATGTACACTTTTCTGATAATATTCCTTTCTCTACACAATGGTATAAAGGGCATATCAAAGTGTGGGCAAAGGGTCTGTTTGTGTTTATACAGAGGATCAAAGCCTAATTTGGCTACCCAGAAAATGAACTAAGATACGATATGAAGAACTTCCAATTTCAGCACTTTCTGGAAGAGACATACCAGAAGATGATCATCAAAAAACCTCAAGAAAGATCTAGGCGATGCTGCAGTTGTAGCTGCATTCATCCCACCGGTTCCTGGACTTGCCATTGGAATGAAGGAGATATCTAAGCTGGCCTGTGCATACAGTAAAACAACAAATTTGACTGGATCTATACTTTGGGAACTCAACCAAGAATTAGGAAAAGTGCAAGTTGTAGTGCTCCAAAATCTTGCAACTACAGACTATCTACTGTTAAAAGAACATATGGGATGTGAACAGTTCCCAGGAATGGGTTGTTTTAATTTGTCTGATTTCTCTCAGACTGTTCAAGTACAGTTGGACAATATCCATTATGTCACAGACAAATTTTCACAAATGCCTAGGGTGCCTAACTGGTTTTCTTGGCTTCACTAGAGATGGCTGGTAATTATAGATCTGCTTTGGTTATGTAACTGTATTCCTATTATGTTAATGTGTGTGCACAATTTAATTAGGAGTTTAAAACCTATACATGCTTAAGTTATAGCTTTTCTTCTTCCTTCCTAATTACAACCCTTAAATAGAATTCGTGCCTCATATCGAATTTACTGACTATCATAATTCTTCCAAGTGGTAATGATACCTCAAGACAAATGCTGGGCATAGAAGCCACAGGGCATAAATCTGCAAAGAAGTAAAAAGCTAACCTTTTCAAACAATATTGCTTCTCTCTCACTTACCAACTTTACATCTCCCTGTATGGCCCCGGAAGATGACTGGTTAGCCAGAGACAGGTAACATTCCTCAAGGGAGGAACAACCTAAGACAGGCACAGTCGCAGGGGGGCCATCAGGTGAGAAATTGGGGATCAACAGAGGGGAGGCTTAGAACGTCAACCCCCCTGTTTTGAGAGAAATCTTCCCCATCCATGGATGTATTATTGCCCTTGTCTAGCTTGGATTGACACTTAGTCTACAGGGACAAACCTGATCATCTACATTTGCTCTCTTACAACACTAAACTATGTTTTCTACCTTTATCTTGCATCTACCTACCACTTGAGAATTTTATTTAAAAAAATAATAATAATAATAAAGGGAGAAATGTGGGATTCACATATAAATCAAGTATAAAAATCAAACAAATATACATATTTGACCTGATTGTTTATAGTTCATAATGAGTGATCAAAACCGAAAGTTTTTGTGATGACTGCCCTTGTACTGTTCACCATGTAAGAACTTATTCACTATGTAAGAATTTTTTCACCAAGTAAGAACTTGTTCGTTATGCTTCAGAAGATTGGAGACTGATGAGAATTAGGCTGGGGGGTGAATTAATGATTGTGCATTGAGCATTGACTCCCCTATACAGAATTTTATTGTTGTTCACAACCATTTGATCAATAAATATGAGACATGCCCTCTCAAAAAAAAAAAAATTAACACACAGAAATCTGTGGCTTTCTTATATACTAACAATGAACTAATAGAAAGAGAAATCAGGAAAACAATTCCATTCCCAATTGCATCTAAAAGAATGAACACCTAGGAATAAACCCAACCAAGGAAGTGAAAGACCTCTACCCTGAAAACTATAAGACATTCTTAAGAGAAATTAAAGAGGACACTAGCAAATGGAAATTGATCCCATGCTCTTGGCTAGGAAGAATTAATATCAACAAAATGGCCATCCTGCCCAAAGCAATATACAGATTTGATGCAATCCCTATCAAATTACCACAGCATTCTTCAATGAACTGGAACAAAAAGTTCAAAAATTCATATGGAAACACCAAAGACCCCGAATAGCAAAGCAATCCTGAGAAGGAAGAATAAAGTGGGGGTGATCTTACTCCCTAACTTCAAGCTCTACTGCAAAGCCACAGTAATCAAGACAATTGGGTACTGGCACAAGAACAGAGCCACAGACCAGTGGAACAGAATGGAGACTCCAAACATTAACCCAAACATATATGGTCAATTAATATATGATAAAGGAGCCATGGACATACAATGGGGAAATGACAGTCTCTTCAACAGATGGTGCTGGCAAAACTGGATAGCTACATGTAAGAGAATTAAACTGGATCACTGTCTAACCCATTATACAAAAGTAAATTCAAAATGGATCAAAGACCTGAATGTAAGTCATGAAACCATAAAACTCTTAGAAAAAAACATAGGCAAAAATCTCTTGGACATAACCATGAGTCACTTTTTCGTGAACATATCTCCGCAGATAAGGGAAACAAAAGCAAAAATGAACAAGTGGGACTATATCAAGCTGAAAAGCTTCTGTACAGCAAAGGACACCATCAATAGAACAAAAAGGTACCCTATCGTATAGGAGAATATATTCATAAATGACAGATCCGATAAAAGGTTGAAATCCGAAATATATTAAGAGCTCACACACCTCAACAAACAAAAAGCAAATAATCCATTAAAAAATGGGCAGAGGAGCTGAACAGACAGTTCTCCAAAGAAGAAATTCAGATGGCCAACAGACACACGAAAAGATGCTCCACATCACTTGTCATCAGAGAAATGCAAATTAAAACCACAGTGAGATATCACCTCATACCAGTAAGGATCCCCACCATCCAAAAGACAAACAACAACAAATGTTGGTGAGTTTATGGAGAAAGGGGAACCTTCCTACACTGCTGGTGGGAATGTAAATTAGTTCAACCATTGTGGAAAGCAGTATGGAGGTTCCTCAAAATGCTCAAAATAGAAATACCATCTGACCCAGGAATTCCACTTCTAGGAATTTACCCTTAGAATGCAGTAGCTCAGTTTGAAAAAGACAGATGCACCCCTATGTTTCTCGCAGCACTATTTACAATAGCCAAGAAATGGAAGCAACCTAAGTGTCCATCAGTAGATGAATGGATAAAGAAGTCGTGGTACATATCTGAATATTATTTAGCTATAAGAAGAAGAAAACAAATCCTACCATTTGCAACAACATGGATGGAGCTAGAGGGTATTATGCTCAGTGAAATAAGCCAGGCAGAGAAAGACAAGTAGCAAATGATTTCACTTACATGTGGAGTATAAGAACAAAGAAAAACTGAAGGAATAAAACAGCAGCAGAATCACAGAACCCAAGAATGACTAACAGTTACCAAAGCGAAAAGAACTGTGGAGGAGGGGTGGGAAGGGAGGGATAAAGGTGGGGAAAAAGAAAGGGAGCCTTACAATTAGCATGTATAATTAGCATGTATAATGTGGGCGGGGCATGGGGAGGGTTGTGCAACACAGAGAAGACAAGTAGTGATTCTACAGTATCTTACTAAGCTGATGGACAGTGACTCTAATGGGGTTTGTGGAGGGGACTTGGTGAAGTGGGGAGCCTAGTTAACATAATGTTCTTCATGTAACTGCAGATTAATGATAAGAAACAAACAAAAAAGAACTACAGGCATTCCGGAGAAGTCAAGTATCAAATATATCTGAAATAACATTAAGTATTCATTGTGACACAAACATCTAGCATGACTAAACATTTAGTATGTATGTCACATGCTGTTCTCAGTATTTTATATGCATTAATTCAATTAACCCTCACACAATACTTACCATCATCCCTGTATTACAAATTATGAAACTGAAGCACAGAGATTTTAAGTAACTTGCCCCAAGTCACACAGTAGTATGTGGCAGTTGGTTATAGAAGCATCAAGGAAAAGTGAAACCCAGATCCTGGCCTCAGAGCTCATGCTCTTAGCTATCAGGCTGTATTTTCTAAAAAATACAAAGACTTGTGGAAGTAAGGCTATAAAATTAGGATTATAATGATCATGGACTGTGTTCTATACTAAAGTACTTCAACTATCTCCAGTCAGCTATAGAGAATCCTTAAGGGGTTGGGAAGATGCTGTCTAGAGATTTTAAAAATTGGGCTGAATTAGTGTGTGTGTTGGGGGAGGGCTTTAAACAAAAGGAAAAAATAATTTGACTTGCATTTTAGAAAGAAGACTGTCAGAACTCTAGATAACAGGTGGTTTGAGAGGCATATAGGTCACTGCAATGGCTGAGACAATTAATGAGAGTGAGAAAAGACATTGTCAATGGAAAGAGAACAGGACAGACTAAAAATAGTAGATGGAACTGATGGCATTGAAAGTCATTGGTGAGTGTGAGAAATTAGGGAAAGGGAAAAATTAAGATAACCTTTAGATTCCTTGTTTCATTCAGAATTCTTCTCCACTCTAAAATCTTAAGGTTAATGACATTTAAAGGAAAAAAGATTATACATGCCATTAAATTAATTTTTTAAAAACATGAAAGGCAAAAAAAATCTTCAATAAGTGTCCATAAATGTTCTATTTACAAGGTATAAAATAGAGTAGTACAAATTCAAAATTTTTCCTTGATCCCTACTACACACAACTAACATAATTCAACCTAATCTAATACTAGAAGTTAGCGAGATTTTACTTGTATCTTTTAAAAGAACTTACCAAATGGAGGACAGCTTCAATTAAAAAGACTGTGATTTAACTTTTCATTTCTTTAGACAATTTAAGTAATAAAAATCAATAGTTTAGTATACCATAACAGTTATTTGTTTGCAAGGTGTGGGTAAAATTGTAGCATTTCCAGAGTATCTTGCCTGGCTTTAGTATATCTGCATATCAATAGGTGTTCAGAGGTGGAAAATAGTATGCCTTTAGTGCATTTGCATCTTTCCTCAGGGGTGGAGAAGTTCATCTCCATATCAATGGGTAATTATCTGGGCAACAGAGGGCTTATCTGTACCTGAGAGGTGAGGGGGAGGGGGTTGTGGTTGCTGTTTGAGGAAAGAAAGACAGCCTGGCACTGCAGTTTTGTGAGCAATAAACGGGTTTTAAACTTTATTTTCCCTTTGACTGATTTTGGTTTTTTAGGGGTATTTTGCCCCGGGATTTCCTCTCCCCATATTTACAATTGGCGTAGCATTGGCAGGATTCCTGTGAACCCAAAATCTGTCATAATGGGTGCTCCCACCGACAGACGTGTGTCTACACTCGTGTGGTCGTGAAGGCACCACCACCGCTGCTGGCCATGCCGACCCCGGCCTGTGGCCCGAGCCTAAGGCTACTGCTTCTGCCGCTGCTGCTCCTGCTGCCGGCCGGAGCCTGGCCACAACCATGGAAAGGAGCTGAGGTCCGGGTCACCTTGATAGAGAAGCGACTGGCTGCTGTGTACCATGCCTTGCTGGCTACGAGCCCATCGTCGGAACAGCTCCGACCAAGGTAATAACCTCCTATCCCATCGCGGGGTGGGTGCGAGGCTGGACCCAAAGACCATAGAGTGGTGTGGCACTGACACCTCAAAAGACAATGTGGGCCCATCGGTGTGGCTTGTCTTTCACCTTTGAAAAAGTCAGCCGAGCCTGGAAGGAGTGCCCTGCACATTGTGCAGATCAGCAAACCACCAAGAGGGGCCTAGAGCGTCTCTTTGCAGCCTATGGTGGGTCGCCGGTGACTGAGAACGATCAAGGTACCCACTTTATTGGACATGTGTTGCAAAGATGGGTGCAGCAATTAGGAGTAAAATGGATGTGGCCCTGGACATTTCAACACATGGACCGGTGATGGCTGGTTCTTCTGCCACTTTGGGGAAAAGGCCTGGAAGCTGGCCTTCTGTGTATTCCTGTAATAACAGCAAATTGGCCCTCGACAATCACGGTTATTTGCTTCTACTGTCTTTGTGTCCTGGATGTGCCCCCCAGCTGCAGCTGCCCTGTGATGGCTGGAATGGACGAGCTTTGGACTTAATCTGCATGGGACTTTGAACCTAGCTGAATCCTCTGGCTTGAGAATTATGATTATGTTGCTGTTGTGAAGAAAATAATGTTTAAGAAGAGGCTTGAGTTTGACTAATATTTGGTAAAAGTTTTGTGAGCAATCTAGCATGATTGTTAGGAATGAGTAAACGTGTAGAAACGTATTTTTGTGCTTAGTGAGAGATTGTGCTGTAAAGTGACCTAGCTGAATCCTCTGGCTTGAGAATTATGATTGTGTTGCTGTTGTTAAGAAAATAATGTTTAAAGAGAGGCTTGACTTTGTCTAATGTTTGGTAAAAGTTTTGTGAGCAATCTAGCATGATTGTTAGGAATGAGTAAACAATTGTAGAAAAGTATTTTGTGCTTAGAGATTGCTGTAAAGTACATTTACTTGATTTGCATAGGCTTGAGGATTATCAAGATTTTATTGCTGTTGCTATTGCATGCTACTAGATTGGTCGGAAGAGGGGGATTGAGTAAATTGTAAGGGGAGATTTCTGGAAGGGTGGATTGCGGGTAAAATAGTAGGATTTCCAGAATATCTGTCTGGCTATAGTATATCTGCATATCAATAGGCATTTAGAGGTGGAAAGAAGTATGGCTTTAGTACATTTGCATCTTTCCTCAGGAGTGGAGAAGTTCATCTCCATATCAACGGGTAATTACCTAGGCAACAGGGTTTATCTGTACCTTAGAGGTGAGGGGGAGGGGTGTGTGGTTGCTGCTTGAACAGAGAAGAAAGTTGGCCTAGCACTGCAGTTTTGTGAGCAATAAACGGGTTTTAAACTTTATTTTCCCTTTGACTGATTTTGGTTTTTAGGGGTATTTTGCCCCGGGATTTCCTTTCCCTGGATTTACACAAGGTATAATATAGTATCTTGAAATTACACACACTTCAGTCACCTAAAATTAACTGACTTAGTAACTTCCCATAAACTCCAGCTAGAAGATAGATAAGGCTTGTCAAATAAGCTCAGTGAATTCCCAAAGTAAAATAGTTTATATTTCCAACTCCAGTATTAGGAGGGATAAATAAACCAACTAGCTTACCTCTTTCTTCAAATTTATATTTGTTAGTATTTTGATATGTTAGGGTTTGTTAACTAAGTGCATTTAATCAGCTGAAAAAAGCTTTGTTACTATTCTGCTTAGGATAAATTAAGAAAACAAATAATCAGTAACAACTTTAATCATTTGTTGGTTAGAGATTTTTCCACTTATAAAAATATATGGAATAAATAATTCAATTTCTCAGGCCATGCAATTATTTTCAATAACAAAATATTTCAAAGGCAAATAAAGGTTATACAGTTGTTAACAAACTTTAGCTTTTAGTCTTTTTAATATTTAATATTACGATTTCATGGCAACTCACTGAGACTTTAAGCATGAGAAACTGCTTTGATCTTTCAACATTAAGAGCAGACTAACAGACATTGGACCCCAGCTAGCTGGCTGAATAAAGACTTTGCTTGAATTTACATCTCTATGCCTGTGTAGTTTGTTCTCTGGAGAAGCCTCGGAAGCCCGGACCCTAACAGATAACCATATCGGTTAATTGTGAAGCTACATCATGTTGGAAAATATTTTTATAATATCACAGAATCATGGACTTGAAACCTAACCGTCATATACTAGGTGTTAGTCACAGGCAAGTTACTTGGCCTCTGTGAACTTCCATTTCTTTATATATAAAATAGAAATAGTAATAGGTACTTTTCAGGACTAATTGGAGGGTTAGCAATAGTGTATGTGAAGCCCCTGGCATAGATGTTCACCTGATATGACTAGGCAGCATATTATCATTTTGATCAAACTGTGTCAGAATGGACATCACATGTGTAGTTTCACTTCACTCTGAATGGTGTTATGGAAGACTTCTCTTTTCTTCACTCTGCAAATTCAACACAAGTATCAAGAAAGTCCAAGTTTTACATCTCTGTATACATGGGGAGCAGATGGATTCTCTTTCTTGAATACCCTGGTGAGGTAGAAGGACTTCTTCAGAAATATTTTTTTGCTGGTCTGTGCTCCCACTTTGGAGAAAGTTGGGTTTAAATCAGAGGATGGGCAGGTGCCTTGAAACCCAGTCAGCTGACAGAATTTTTTAGACCAAAAGATCTAGTTACATGGATACATAGGAAGAAATTTGCTGAAGGAATTTGCATTATAACGTCTTTCCCCATCCACCTCTATTTTCTATTGTTTTGAGAAGTGGCAGGAAAGATACTGGAAGAATCTATACAAGTTGACAATTATATGTCCCACTTTTTGGCCATACCAACCTCTTATGTGCAAGATAAATATTAATGCTTCCCATTTCTTGGGTTCTTGGTTGTGAAATTTCAATTATATGGTTAATGATCCCTTACTTATAAATGCTGTTTCCTTGAAGTAAGAAACAATAAGTTTGGAGATTAGGATAGCATCCAACAAAAGAAAAAAATATTCTAAAGAAAGCAAACTGGAAACTTCTTGGAGTCACCCCCGACTAGATTGCTAGGAAAACAAACAGTAGAGCAAATGTTGCTAATCCTATTCCTGCTTTGTGCCTTTGGCCATTTATGGGATAAAGAAGTGAATCTAATGAGGCCAAAAATCCATTTTCAACCCTACAAGCGATGCATTTAATTTGTCAGGATGTAAATCAGCAGGACCTCTCAGCATGATTGTGTAGTATAATCCTGTCCATAAAGTGTTCCTCCTTGTTCTGCCAAAGAAGTGGTGGACCCCCCCTAAGGGCCAGCTCACCGACTTGGCAGCTGAAGCCCCATCATACACAAAGCTGGTAAGTCACACACCCAGACACAACCCCTGACATTCCTTGGGGAGGAAACAAAGCTTAATTTAGATAATCCCCTTTGCACAGCATATTAGCTGATCCAAACTAGACCTGGCCAACTAAAGGCATATTCTTCCTACATTTCAGAGATGCTTCAATGCAGTAATTGCTTTTTGTTGCATTTGGAGGATTAAAATTCATTTGAAGAATAGGTAGCAATGATCAATAAACTATTTTAAAAACATATAAACAGCTTCATGTTTGACTTTGACCTCTATCCCTTTAAATGTGGGGGGGAGAAGGGCACATTTCTTTTTTGCTCTAGAAAGTGCTTGGCAGAGTTCCTGTAGTTCCATTTCATATAAGAAAATAAATAATAACAAACAAAATAGGAAAAGTATGCTGTGTATCGCAAAAGAGTATTTTTTAATATATATATATATATATATATTATATAATATATATATATATATATATACACTTATAAAGATAAACCCTTTCTTTTAAATTTTTTAAAGTGGTTCATGGAAGAATGCCTGGTTTAAGAATAGATGTTCCACTAACACTCCATTACATGCATTGGACCCCTCAACAGGAAGACACAGATAAATATAGAGATATGGCAATGCCAGGAGATACAGCATATTGATAGAAAAATACCCCCAGGATCCACATGCAAACTAATGTCATACTTGAGAGTCAAAAAGGAAAGGGGTACAGAGTAGGAGTAAAAGATACATGTAAGTTTCTGTCAGCATAAGCACAGAAATGAATTTCAAGTTAAAACCTGAATCCCTGAATTCACTGTGAAATACCTGTATTACTGAGAAAGGGAATTGTTATAGTTCCAAAAAAATTACCATTAGCAATAAATGGTGTGATTTTACATAGGTAAGAAAGCCTGAATTTTCCTTAGAAATTAGAATTTAACAAGGGAACAGAATTCATCAACAGAAGGCATGTATGTGGTCAGGAGCAGGAGTCAGATTCCTCTGAGAGGCTGTGACACATGGAGAAGCCCCTTCTACTGTGACCCACAGTGAAGCTCTTTTGAGAGCTCAAACCTTGACTTAGATTTATTTTACTAATGGAACAGAAAGAACAACTTCTAAGCAGTTTCCCTTTTTAAAAAAAACATTTTACGGGGAGAATTCCATAGTAGGAAATGATACCATGAGCTATGTCAAGAATTATGAAGGCAAGACAAAAAATCCAAAATGCTCTAGAATTAGGGTAGAAGGGTCATATTTTTTACATAAACAAAAGAAGAAGAAAAAGAAAATTAATATGAGAAGGAGGGAGAGAAAGATAGTGACAGAGACATGGAAACACAGAGAAAGCAGAGGACATTTGTGTTTGTAGTTACAAGTGAGCCCTTTCTGGCCTCCCAGTTTTTTTTTTTTTATGGTATCCTGATAGCTAAAGTGTCAAATGCAGACCAAGAGATAAAACATAAATTAGCAGGGGAATAATTAAGGAATGTAAATTCATGCTGACAACTTTTTAAGAAATAAATCAAATGGGATAACATACTTGGTGAGAGATGGTTTAAAACCACTCTAGGTTAGTTATACCTATAAAATGAAACACAAGGCAGTTATTAAGAATATTAGAGGGATATTATTGATTAGTAAAGATATCTGTCTCCAAAGAAAGCAGGCTGCAGAACAGTGTGTATAGCATGACACAACCTGTTGTGAGAAATACATTTCATATGTAATACCCAGCAACACATGCAACGCTCTCAGTGTGATGGGATTGTGGTTTTTCATTTTCTGTGTACTTTCTCCTTTTTCTACAATATGTTTGTTATTTATGTAATTATAAAAACAACTTAAAAAATAAGGTAAAATTAACATTGTTTTACTTATTCTTTCCTAGGCAAAGCCTTCACAATAGCATCTTGAAATGTATGACTATAAATTGTTCACTTTTAGTGACAAAGTTAAAGCATGGTGGGACCCTAAATTAAGGGATGGTTGAAGAAGTGTACCCGTTACGTGTATGTGTCTGGTTACTATGAAACTGTACTAGGACAACTGGTACTGTTCAGCAGGATTTTCAGCTCCAAAATATTTCATCATATAACCAGTTCAGGGTCAAGTCCTGTCAAGTTTATTTATAGTTTAACAGTGTACCCCATGACACAGTACAAAGATAAATAAATGTAAAACTTAGAAATACAAGTCATAGAGCATGAGTAAGTCCTTTCAGACTCTAAACCAACAGTCACGTTTATCTTCTTCGTGTAAAAGTTTAATTATAATTGTTGTCATTAAGGTCTACTTTTAGTGTAAAGTTGGGAAATCCTAGGTTGTAGATAGTATTGAGAGCCTATGTGCTATGACGGAAAGAGCAGGACCAGAAACAAACAAACCTGGGTTACATTCCCAGCTGTGTCACTGACAAGCTGTGTAATCTTGGACAGGTAACTCACTTCTACTGAGTCTGTTCCCTCATCTGTAAAGTAAGAGAGCTAGCAGTTCTCTTAGGTGCCATCCTGGTTTGTGGTATGGTAGAAACTAGCTGCACCAACACGACAACTCATTTCTAGCAACATGATGGTCTTTAACTCAATATAATACACAAGAACTAAAACTTCAAGCCATCCAAATATCCAGAAGAAATGCACTTAACATACGTTTGTCCTACACAGAAGTCATGAATGTCAAAGACTTCAAAATAATATTGTCTATATGTCATCCCAGCTTTCAAGATCCAGTCCTATTCTACTTACCTGAGATGATTCATAGTTCATAAAACACATCTATAAAGCTAACCAAAGAAATGTAATAAGCCCAGAGTAAATGGTTTTAAAAAATGCGGGGTTGGGGAAACTCTAAATCAACTTTATAGGTATAATTTTCTGGGAAAAAAATTTTTTTGTTTCTCCCTAGTGCAAGGCCTTTGAATATAACAAACTTATAGCTCTGCAGAAGCTTAAAAGCAGATAGAGAAATAATTCAAGTTACACTTTCAGAGGCTTTATTCTTTTCTCTATTGCTGTAAGTGTTGATTTTGCTGAAAATTGTCAGTATTTTGTGTCAGTGAATTTCATCACAGAATCAATTAATTTTAGGGGCTATGGTGGGACCTGAATAACTGAACATTAGATAAATTAGTGATAGAAGTTTTAAAAAGCAAGTATTTCAAGAGTGTAAGCAGCAGTACTAATACTACTGTTGACATACCTGCTGTATTCACCTAAAGCTCTCCTTCCTTTTCACATTAAAAATTAATTTGGGTCTATATTTTTTGAAGACAGCTTCAATCTTTTTTTTTTTAGGAGCTGACAGAAAAGTGGAAGATATAAGTAAATACAAACAAAGATTTTAGGAATATAATAATCCTCACCTGTTTTTCTCATGAATTTTTAGGATTTCATTTGTCTGTTGAAGAAGTTGTTTCTCTAGCTTGTATGTTGATAACGAATTCTCTAGCAGTTGTATTTCAAGTCGAGAAGTTTGATTTAGTACCTTAACAGGAAAGATAAAAACATTTCAAACTTCAATCACAAGCACTAGAAACATTGTTTTGGCTTTTTATTTAACTCTGTTTTCTTTTTAAAATAAAATTTCTCCTAGAATAATTAAATGATCTCCATTCTGCTAATGTTTTACATGTCTATTAGACATTACATTTGAGATTGAGGCTACAGCTGAATGAAAAAATTGAATTATTAAATATATTTTAATATTTAAATTTACATGTCCGGAACCCCTAGAATATTTTATCGTGCTAGTTGCTTTTTATGTATTATCTCTAATATTGTATATGATTAAGAATAACTAATAGGCATGTAAAATATGCTTCCTTGATCTGTCACCTTGCATAAACCAATTAGGAATGTGCAAACAACGCTTGACATAGTTTAGACAGACTCATGATTCACAGTTGTTGAATATCTATCACACGTTAGGTCATGTCATCTTCTAGATGTCATATCATTTCATAGATATGGGCACCTGTTGAAGGAGGAATTGTTACTGTAACTTTACAAATGAGGAAACTAAAGTTCAGAGAGATGCCAAAACCCACACAGAAACTAAGAGAAGAGCTGGGTTTCAAACCCAGTGTGACTCTAATTCTAATGCTATACACAGAAACCTAAAAGAGGGAGAACAACTCATCCTGGATCTTACTCTGAGGAAATGAAGTGACCAGGAACCCAGACTGCACTGAAGACTGTAGTTACACTTTCAGCTGTACTACACTGGGGCCTCTAGAAAATGTAAATGTTCAAGTCATTCTAAATCACTGAGACTCATGGTGCTAGTCAGGCTTTAATATAACATGAGTCACTGAGCCATGAACCCAAATCTACCCATCCTCTGAGCAAACACTGCACATTCCAGTACCACAAGATGACTTCAAACTGTGCCAATGCCCTTGCCCTTCCTCTCTCAGTCTTTTTTACCCACCCCCTCTCCCTTAAGGAAGGCAAAAAGGGCAAGGAAGAGGTATAATAAGTTTTAAAAGCTCTCTGTCCTTTGAAAACTTTGATAACTACCATACCTTTCTTAGAACTACTTATTGAAAGGGACCTCAGAAAATTTCTGGAGGATCAATATCAATCTAAGGGTCCTCTAAAAATGACACCATTAAAGCTTTCCTTCTCTTGCGTAGTAGGTCTAAACCTGGGATTATATTAGATGCACAAAGAAAGTCTTTTCAAATATACTGTCATGACCAGGCTGGACTTGGACTACAGGAGGTTGGTGGGTAAGGAGTGTATTTGCAGGGAAGTGGGACAGGAACTGGTGTGAGATGAGAGAAGCAACTGCCTCAGTTGCAAGATTTAAGAAGGTGGCAAAAACTCATTAAAAAGGTAATATATATATATATATATATATATTATAATCATTGCTATGGTTTATGCTTTGTAGAGGCAGTGACAGTGATAAAAAAATGGCTAATGGTTAATAACAATTTGTTTTTAGAAGAGCAATAAATTAGAATTTTTAATGAAAAAGTATAGAAAAACAAAAACAAGATACAAACATCCACAATCTTATTATACCCAATTAATAATATGTCTTTTCTTTCCAACCCTTCCTTTTTTATGTTCACAAGTTGACAAAATGTCATACAAAAATTAAAATGCTACAATTCAGTACATAAGTATTTTTGTAAATTCTCTTCCCTCAATGTAGTAAGAACATCTTTCAGCTGTATTATATACTATTTGACATCATGGTATCATAGTACCCCATTTAAAAGATGAACATTTTACATACTAATTCCTTATTTCTCTGATTTCTCTACATTTAGTTTTTCAGTCTTTTTCCAATATCTTGCTCTCATAAAGGAAGCAGAGTGAGCAATTTTTTAACATTTTTTTTTTGCTTCTTGTTTTTTTATGTTGGTATCATTCACCTACAATCACATGAGCAACATTGTGGTTACTAGATTCCCCCCATTATTAAGTCCCCACCACACACCCCATTACAGTCACTGTCCATCAGCGAAGTAAAATGCTATAGAGTCACTACTTGTCTTCTCTGTGCTATACTGCCTTCCCGGTGCCCCCACTACGTTATGTGTGCTAATCGTAATGTCCCTTATTCTCCTTCTTCCTTCCTTCCCACCTACCCTCCCCATTCCCTTTCCCTTTGGTAACTGTTAGTCCATTCTTGGGTTCTGTGAATTTGCTGCTGTTTTGTTCCTTCAACTTTTGCTTTGTTCTTATGCTCCACAGATACATGAAATCATTTGATACTTGTCTTTCTCTGCCTGGCTTATTTCACTGAGCATAATACCCTCTAGCTCCATCCATGTACTTGCAAATGGTAGGATTTTTTCTCTTCTTACGGCTGAATAATATTCCATTGTGTATATGTACCAGATCTTCTTTATCCATTCATCTACTGGTGGACACTTAGGTTGCTTCCATTTCTTGGCTATTGTAAATAGTGCTGTGATAAACATAGAGGTGCATCTGTCTTTTTGAAACTGGGATCCTACATTCTTAGAGTAAATTCCTAGGAGTGGAATTCTTGGGTCAAATGGTTTTCCTATTTTTAGTTTTTTGAGGAACCTCCGTACTGCTTTCCACAATAGCTGTACTAGATTACATTCCCACCAGCAGTGTACGAAGGTTCCCCCTTTTCCATATCTTTGCCAGGATATGTTGTTCCTAGTCTTTTCTATGTTGACCACCCTAACTGGTGTGAGGTGATACCTCACTATGGTTTTAATTTGTATTTCCCTGATGATTAGTGATGTGAAGCAATTTTTCATGTGCCTGTCAGCTATCTGAATTTGTTTTTAGAGAAGTGTCTGTTCATATCCTCTGCCCATTTTTTAATAGCATTTTTGCTTTTTGGGTGGTGAGCCATGTGAGTTATTTATATATTTTGTATGTTAACCCCTTGTCAGACATGTCATTTGTAAATATATTCCCCCATACTGTAGGATGCCTTTTTGTTTTGCTGATAGTGTCCTTTGCTGGACAGAAGATTTTTAGCATGATGTAGTCCCATTTGTTCATTTTTTATTTTGTTTCCCTTGCCCAAGGAGATGCATTCAGGAAAAAGTTGCTCATGTTTATATTCAAGAGATTTTTGCCTTCTAAGGGTTTTAAGGTTTCATGACTTACATTCAAGTCTTTGATCCATTTTGAGTTTACTTTTTTGTATGGGGTTAGAAAATAATACAGTTTCATTCTCTTGCATGTAGCTGTCCAGTTTTTCTAACATGAGTTGTTGAAGAGGCTGTCATTTCCCCATTGTATATCCATGGCTCCTTTAGAGAATATTAATTGACCATATATACTTGGGTTTGTATCTGGGCTCTCTAGTCTGTTTCATTGGTCTATGGATCTGTTCTTGTGCCAGTACCAAGTTGTCTTGATTACTGTGGCTTTGTAGTAAAGCTTGAAGTAGGGGAGTGAAATACCCCCCACTTTATTCTTCCTTCTCAGGACTGCTTGGACTATTTGGGGTCTTTTGTATTTCCATATGAATTTTAGAACTATTTGCTCTAGTTCATTGAAGAATGCTGTTGGTATTTTGGTTGGAATTGCATTGTATCTGTAGATTGCTTTAGGCAGGATGACCATTTTGACAATATTAATTCTTCCTATCCATGAGCATGGGATGTTTTTTCCTTTTATTGGTATCTTCTTTAATTTCTAGCAGGAGTGTCTTGTACTTTTCAGAGTATAGGTCTTTCACTTCCTTCGTTAAGTTTTTTCCTAGGTATTTTATTCTTTTTGATGCAATTGTAAATGGAATTGTTTTCCTGATTTCTCTTTGTGCTAGTTCATCATTAGTGTATAGGAATGCAGCAGATTTCTGTGTATTAATTTTGTATCCCCCAACTTTACTGAATTCAGATATTAGATCTAGTAGTTTTGGAGTGGATTCTTTAGGGTTTTTTATCTATAATATCACGTCATCTGCAAATAGGGACAGTTTAACTTCTTCCATGCCAATCTGGATGCCTTTTGTTTCTTTGTGTTGTCTGATTGCTGTGGCTAGGACCTCCAGAACTATGTTGAATAAAAGTGGGGAGAGTGGGCATCCTTGTCTTGTTCCCAATATTAAAGGAAAAGTTTTCAGCTTCTCGCAGTTAAGTATAATGTTGGCTGTGGGTTTGTCATATATGGCCTTTATTATGTTGAGGTTCTTGCCCTCTATACCCATTTTGTTGAGAGTTTTTATCATGAATGGATGTTGAATTTTGTCGAATGCTTTTTCAGCATCTATGGAGATGATCATGTGGTTTCTGTCCCTCTTTTTGTTTATGTGGTGGATGATGTTGATGGAGTTTCTAATGTTGTATCATCCTTACTCCCTGGAATAAATCCTACTTGATCATGATGGATGATCTTTTTGATGTATTTTTGAATTCAGTTTGCTATTATTTTGTTTTGAGTATTTTTGCATCTATGTTCAATGGGAATATTGGTCTGTAATTTTCTTTTTTTGTAGTATCTTTGCCTGGTTTTGGTATTAGAGTGATGTTGGCCTCATAGAATGAGTTTGGGAGTGTTCTTTCCTCTTTTACTTTTTGGAAAACTTTAAGGAGGATGGGCATGAGGTCTTCACTAAATGTTTGATAAAATTCCGCAGTGAAACCATCTGGTCCAGGGGTTTTCTTTGGAAATTTTTTTGATTACCAATTCAATTTCCTTGCTGGTAATTGGTCTGTTCAGATTATCTATTTCTTCATGGGTCAGCCTTTGAAATTTGTATTTTTCTAGAAAGTTGCCCATTTCTTCTAGGCTATCCAGTTTGTTAGCATATAATTTTTCACAGTATTCTCTCATAATTCTTTGTATTTCTGTTGTGTCCTTAGTGATTTTTCCTTTCTCTTTTCTGTTTCTGTTTATGTGTGTAGACTCTCTTATTTTCTTGATAAGTCTAGTGAGGGATTTATCTATTTTGTTTATTTTCTCGAAGAACCAGGTCCTGCTTTCATTGATTCTTTCTATTGGTTTATTCTTCTCAATTTTATTTATTTCTGCTCTAATCTTTATTTCCCTCCTTCTGCTGACTTTGGGCCTCATTTGTTTTTTTTTTTTTCTAGTTTCATTAGTTGTGAGTTTAAACTGTTCATTTGGGATTGTTCTCCTTTCCTGAAGTAGGCCTGTATTCCAATCTAATTCCCTCTTAGCATGGCCTTTGCTGCATCCCACAGATTTTGCGGTGTTGAATTATTGTTGTCATTTGTCTCCATATATTGCTTGATCTCTGTTTTTATTTGGTCATTGATCCATTGATTATTTAAGAGCATGTTATTAAGCCTCCATGTGCTTGTGGGCTTCTCCTTTTCTTAAAGGTAATATTTTAATGCAAAATTTTTGAAAATCAACATTACTGTAAAAATTTCCATGTTGAATAGAACATCATTTTAAAGTAAAGGCAGGATCTGCCCCTGTACATGTATGATTCAGTCTTGTATAACTTGATTTCACTCCCCCACTGTAGTCTCAGCCCTACTGTGGGTGGGGTGAGTAACTGGGGGGTGAGGGTATGTAGATAGAGGAGAGAATGGTGAGATAGGGCATTTGTGCTTTAAAAACTAAGCTGATGTTGCTCATTTATACAATTTCCCTGAATATGGATCTGAAAACTAGTCTAAAAGTTACTACTACCAATTGAAACTTAATTTGTAGAGTGTTTTAGAGTTTTAAAAAATAATTTCCTACTCTGAGTCATTAGAGGAAAAACAGGAGCAAGAGGATTTGAGATTTGAGCCCAGAGGAAAAAACTGTAGAGAATATAAAGACTGGGGATATACAAGTTAAAAGTTTCAACTATTAGACATTGTTTTTGTCCAGGAAAGTTGTTTTTGTTACTAAATAGAATGACAATTATAAAGTAGTTAAATAGGGGATAAGATATCTTTCTCTTTTGGGGACACTCAGCACAGTGCTTGGGACAGAGAAGACACTATTTATTGGATGAATGAAAAGTGTGTTGCATCAGTGAATACATCATGTCATTAAATAAAATCAATTTCACCTTTATTCAGCATACTTTCTGATCATATTTCCTGATATTCACAAAAAGCTCAATTTTTATTTTACAGAGGACGTAAATTGTTCTTCTCCATGCCTGAGAAGAATGTGAGAACAGAATGGAACCATCCAAAATGGAAAATGTAGCTGCCTGTATCTAAGTCTGATAACTACTTCAGCTCCTAGTTTTTCTCTATTTTGTCCTATCTCTAGTCCACTTGCTACATAGCAACAAGTGATCTTTTTGAAAACATAAATCGTATCATGTAATCTCCTATGATAGATAGGTTAATGGATTCCCTTTGCAATTAGAATAAATTGCAAAGTTTATAACCTGGCCCACAAGGTCCTATGTGACCAGGACCCTGCTTACTTCTCAGATCTCACCTCCTGCCACTGTCCTTCTCTTTTATTATGCTCCAACCATAGTGGCTTTCTTGCTGCACCCCAACATTCCAAATTCATTTCCACATGCAGCTTCCTCTGCCTGGCATGCACATCTCTTCCCAGATGCATAGCTGATTTCTTCTCATCATTTAAGCCTTGTTCAGGGAGGTGTTTCTTGGCCACTCTGTAAATAACTCCCCCATTATCCTCATCAGGTGGTTCTTCTTTATTTTTTTTATGGAATCATAAATATTGGAAATCATTCTGTCTGTTCACTCATTTGCTGTCTTTCTGCCCTATGACAATGTCATTTGAACACAGGGAAAATTAGTCCATCCAGGGCCCTTCAAACCTCTGGAGCCCAACAGAGGCCAAGCTCACTGGGGCAGAGGGGGTATTTGTTGGATAATACGCTGGACAGTGAATAGTGAGTTGTTTTTCAAGTTCAGTAATGGCCAGACAGAGGGTCACAGGCCACATAAGTATCAAGTTGGATTTCAATGATAACAGCCCAAATCTAAAGCAACATTTGAATGTGGGAAAAGGATGAAAACAAATCCAAAAATCCAGACTAAGTGTTGGGTCATCTCAGGCCAATTTTGAGCACAAATGCCAATCCCTTCTCTTCTTTCCTCATCACCTTGACCCAATAGTTGCTTTATTTCAACTGTCTCCACTTATGTATTAAAATAGGCCTGAAGTTCAAATGCAGACACAACTGAAAAAATTATACAGGAAACTATGATAAATTGACCACTTTCTTGCCATGTGTCTATGGAGCCTGCTACCTAGCAATAATCTAAGTGTTCCATTAAAATGACAGAAGACATTTCCTTCTTTTGCCTAAACACATTCCAAAAGCAGTGTCCTGCAAAAACGAAAAGGAAAGGGAAAAGAAAGAAAAAAGGAGAGTGAAGAGTATGTAAAACATTTTCAAAGCTTATATCTTCCACAACATACCACAGATTAAGGAAGGTATGACTTGAACCTGAGGGCTTAGGGACTATAAAATTTTAGTTATTTCTTTAAAAAATAAGCAAAACTAAAAATTACTAGTTTCTTAAAGAAAATGAGCAAGAGAATTTCAGCCAGCTTCTCTTTAATACTTTTGAGAGTGCCTCTGATCTTCCTTAAAAGGAAAATTTCCCACACAGGAAAATGTCCTTCACTGGCATATTAACTTTGAAATCAGTCTTATTTGTGGGTTTGTATATCCTTTTACTTCAATCATGTTTTTCAAATGAAATAAAATATGACACAAGGTATGATACCTTGGCAATTAGATTTTTATAGAAGCATGAATGCTAATACATGTACAAGGAATGAGAGAGTTAAGAAGATCACCACTTTACAATTTCAATGAAATAATTCATTTAGGCAATGATGGGCCAATGTGACAAAGTATCACCCTACAGGTTGTTAATTTCCAAGGGAAAAGTGGACAAATGAGAAGGGACGATATGGAGGCTTCTCACCAAGTTAAAATAGCATCACTGCGAGTGTGGCAAGCTGGCATTTGTGCGTCTTGATGAGATGCTACAGGAAGTAACCAATAATTTTACAAAGCACATTCACCACAATGATAGAGATAGTCCAACTCAATCTAATTGAGCCCGTCAATTTAACTTCCAGTTTAAAGAAGCATGGGGGAATGGAAGAGTAAATTAAAATGCATCATGAAGAAATATTCAGACAAATTCAGAATATGGGACAGTTTACAGAAACAACTGACCCAATTTCTTTAAAATCTCAAGAAAAAAAGCATAAGTTTCCTCCAAATTAAAAAGGACTAAAGTCTTGAAAAATAAAATGCCTATAAAATTTTTGGTAGAACAATTGAGCAAACTTGAATGTGAAAATTAGATAATCTTAGAGAATTATAGTTGATCTTAGTCATAATATATAATTATTACTATGTAATTATTATATATAATATTTAATATTTTATATTACATATACATATGTATTATATTCATAATACATAGTGATAGCCTCACTGGGTTTGGGAATTTAATAGAGATAGTATATAATACAGGTGCAAAAATTGTAGGTAGAAGTAACTTGCCAGAGCTAATACACAGTAGAGTCAGAATGGAACCCAGGTAGAGTGTTTCTGGGGTCTGAGTGCTTTGTGTAGACTCATACAGCTGTATACAAAAGCCTCCTCTGGCTGAGAAAGGCACCTTCCCTCTGTCAGTACAACTGCTATCAAAATGGTTTCTTTCACATCACCATGAGATCTGCTTGTTGCAGCTGATGGCATCCAACTTCTTTTCCCTTCACCCTGACACTAAAGGTGGCCAAATTTCTGATGTTCTTCAGGTATACAGAAAATACACTCATCCAAAATTCTTAGTCAGAACATCTTTGCAGTAACCTGCTCCTCTTCAAATTCTGACCCAACAGCTATTTGTGGGCATATATGACCATCAACACACAGCCCTTAAGACATTGTCCTTGGGCTTGGGAGAACTGAGCTGAAATCTACCAAAATTAAGGGATGATAGTTAATTTAATCATCCAATAAATATTTACTGAGCGCCTGCTGTGTACAGAGTACTTTTCTAAATCCTAAGGACAGAGCAGTAAAAGAGACATACAAGATCTTTGCTCTCTAGGAATCTGTATCCAAGGTCAGGTTGCCCAGCTTTTTCTGTAAAGGGTCAAATAGTAAATATCTTAGTTTTGGCAGGTCATATGGTTTCTGGTACAACTACTCAAACTCTGCTGTTTTATTGTGAAAGTGGCCATACACAACATATAAATGAATGAGTGTAGCCATTTAATAAATGTTCAATAAAACTTTATTTATAAAAAGAGATGGTAGCTCAGATTTCACCTGTGTGTCATAGTTCACTGAACCATCTCCTAATGGATTATCAAACAGTTTTTCAAGAACTTTTAAAAATATTAATCATGAGGGTATTTCCTTAACGACCCATTAGCAAACTTATTTCCTGCCATTTCAGTTAGGCCAAGAGTAAATGTTTATTCAACTAGTCCCTCTTCATGTTGGAGATCCAGTGGGTCAATTTTGAGAGCTGCCCTTTCAAACCTATGTCTGCCTAGAAATTCTTGCTCATTGATTAAGCTGTTGCTGAGCTACCTTAAGTTTGTAATCATATGATTGAAACCCAAACAACAGGTATGTTAGTTTGTGACCTCTGAGAAGCAGATGACAAAATGAGACTAGACATGCAGTAGATTTACTAAGGGAAATGCCTGTGAGGGAAAACTGGGACAAAGCCAGAGCTCGCCAGGAGCACCTTCTGACAAATGCAGGTCCAGCCACACAGAAGAAGGAAATTAAATGACCGTCAGCCTGGAGGGCAGATGTGAGAATGCTTGGTAAGGCTGATGGAGTGCATAAGCCAAAGCCATGTGTCAGTGGGGTCCTACAGATCCCAGGAACAGGTCCCACTAAATATCGTCACTGTCACAATGTGTCATTGTCTGGAAGTAGCCCTTGGAATTGTGGCTTCCACACCAACATGGTGATGGATTTCAGAGCACAGCAGTTGGTCAGTTATACTCCCCACCAGCAGGAGATTGGAAAGGTGCATTTTTAGGCTGTAAGGAGAAGCTCCATAGCTAATTAATTTGATGGAAATTTAAGAAAGACATGGTTTAAAGTTTTGCCACATTAGCTCAATTAAGCCCAGTGAGAATAGGGACTGCTTTACTTATTGTTGTATTCCACATAGTACCTATAAATATTTTGATCAAGGAGGTACTCAAAATATATCTTTTTAAATTTGATTAAATTTCTCTTTTAACAATATGGTTTCCACATAAAGGATTGAAAATTAGAAGAAACTTAGTCTCAGTGTCTAAGGAACTTTCCTATAGTTACACAGCCAGCATGTGTCCAGGAAAATACTGGATCCTAGGATTACATGAGACAATATGCAAGCACGTGGTAAAATGGCAAAACTGGTGGTATGAACAGCAGCAGCATCTTCACCATTTATAGAAAAGATTCAGGTGCTACTATTGGGTTCACATTTGGTTTCCATGTTATCTTACTTTCCCCTTAACCCCTACTTAGACCCATTTAGTGTCAGCAAAACCTTAGAGAAAGGAATCACAAGAGAGAGACAGTATAGATAGAGAGCTGGTGAAGCATACAAACTCTGATGTCAGATTTCCTGGGTTCAGATCTTCACTCTGACATTTACTGTTTCTTTCATCCAGTGAAAGTCACATTCTGGATTTCAGTTTCTACATCTTTAAACAAGGAGTGGCAATATTATCTACTCCATAAGATTCTTAAAAATTATTAAATAGCTAATATATGTAAAATTGCTTAGAAGAGAGCCAAGCATAGATTATTAGAGGTGAGCTTTGAGATAATGGTTCGTCTATTAGTGAGCCTCTAATCAAAACTGGTCCAAGAAGTCAGAAATAGACTCACACTACAGGAAGGGACATGAATAATATCTGAAACCAACCCCTTCATATTGTACACTTGGAAAGAGGAACCAGAAGGAGAGGAGATGTTGGTACAAACTGATAACAGGGTGAGAAAAACACTGCAAACTAGACTGAGGATGAAGAAGTGAACATGGTGTTGGTTCTTCAGTCTCACCACTATGGCCAGCAGTGTTATTTAGGTGTGCTCATTATCTGTCTCTTTTCTGATCATGATGCTTACTGGGCACAGAGTGTTTCCAATGCCACTGCAGTGAAACCATGGCTCTACTGCGTTTTGTTAAGTTCAGGTCTAGAAAGTCAGCAGAGAACTAGGAAGCAATATGTTATGTGTGTTTATAACATCATCATGTGACAGCTAGGTCACTAAAATATATTGCAAAAGTTCCTAAAATAATTGAAGACCTGAAGTCAGTTTAGGAAAGGCAGCACTTAACCAACATGGAAAGATAAATACGGAAGCAAAACCTATGAGCATACCTGAATAGTTCAAAGGACCTATTGATTTTTAATGCTTATTTACAAAAGTGTATTTAAATTAAGGAATAATTCAGGACCCATTTTGAAAACTTGACCCTGCATCAGGACTTGAGTGTACTTGAATAGTATATCTAAGTAGAACATGTGCTGTTGCAAAGGATACCACTAGGCATACACTGACATGAAAACATTTTGGAGCACCACAGCTACAAATAGCATGGACAGTTGAAAGACACTGAATGAAAATGAAAAAAACACACAGAATTCATTTCTTAGGGTAAGACATAGTTTGACTGCACTATCGTCTTCCTTTTCTACCTCCCTTTCATTACAAGTTCTGATGGATTTGTGGTTTTTGAGATGTTTTCCAGGTTTTAGCTATCACAAATTCTTCTTGTTGCAACTAATACACCTTTACTGGTCTCTGATAACTATTTAGTTGTATCTTCTCACCAAAAGGTGTCTTTTTTCCCATGAATTTCTGTGCAATTTTCCATAAAGTACATATTTCTTAGAAGGCTATCTCTTAAAATCTTATATAGCATGCTTCTTAACAATATGGAGATTAATATGCTGCCAACAGGAATTTTTTCTCTCCATACATCTAATTCCTGGGTGGAAAGAGAACAAAAACAATTCAAGAGAATTTTCAGGATGTTTTTCCATAAATAAAGCAAAACCCTGTCATATATGTCATAAAACTTATTATAATAGAGATGCATGAAAATTTCAAAGTTCTATCAAGTAGGGTAACATTACTTGTGTATTATGTCAGTATTTGCATATATAGAATGCTTTGTAGGCTATGGTGAGCATTCCATTCTAATAAAAATATGAGAAAATACACATCCACTATTTATACCACAAGAAGCCAAAGTTCATAGATCACTAAGCTTGCTTTGTGTGATGATAAATGATCAAAGTTTTATAATTTTTAGTTATAACATGTTTTTTTTTCTTTCCCCATCCTCCATGGTTACCTGATACTAATGTGCAGCAAAAATTATTTTCTAAAGCCTATGTACTTTTTTTCCTCTAATATAATCCACATTTAAGTTCTCATTCAATTACTTAATTATTAGTGTTACTAATCAAGGGGGACAGAAAAGAAATGTGTATCCTTCAGTTTGAATCCTAGATTTGATTCATTAGGTATAGCAATATGAGAAATCACTCACATTTTCTGACCTGTCTACCCTAAATGTTTTTCACAAATATAATTCATACATGGGGAAGTGGTTTGTGGAATATAAAATGCTCCAGCCATATAAATTACCATTGTTATTTCTCTTTAAATATCAACATATGATCTGTGATGCCATTAACACAAATGAAATAAAACAGAAAAAGGTTACATTTTATTTTTGAATTTATATTGCTAAAACAATTAAATTAGAAGGCCATTAGATTGACAGGGTTCTGATGCCTTGGTAACCTACGTAAGTAAACCCAAACTAAAACCAGAGTCAATGCACTTTAAGCCAGAAAAATGAAACTTAAGAACAGCCAATCATAAACAGTCAAGTAGGCTTTCCCAAATAAGGAAACTGTTTAAGCTATGGCCAATCAAATAATTTCTTTGCTTCCTCATCTTTTCTACTAAAACCTTTCCCTTAGCTCCTGAAATACAGTGCTCTTAACCACTTTTTGTTAGGCACTGCCTAATTCAAATTGACATTTACTCAAATAAACTCTTGAAAATTTTAATATGCCTTTGTTTATATCTTTTAACAATATATTTCAGCATTGATTACAGAAACCAACTACACTGAGAATTTTCCTCTGGGTTTCAGAATAGTAACTGGAGTAACTATCTCCATGGTTAAATGGGGCCAAGATTCCATCTTCTCATCATCAAAAATGTATTTTCACTAAACTGTCATGGTAGGTCCATGACAGTGATGATTAAATGACATTTTACTGATTTGTACATAAATATATAATTGTGTATATATATGTATATGAATACATACATATATACATATGTATATATGTGTGTGTGTGTAAATATACACACATATGTATATATGGAGAGAGTTTTAATTAACTTCTCATTACAAAATAAAGCTGAATAAAAAAAAACCCTACATATTACTGATTAGTTCATTTGGAATTTTCCTTCTTACCTACTGAAAGCACAAAACCTCTTCAGGTGCCATTATGGCTGGAATACTACCAGAGACAGGACAGGTAAAAAATGTACATCAAAGGCACCAATTTGACCCAAATGGTTATTTTGTTTGACACATATCATATCACAGTTGGTAGCTGCAGTGTTTATTTGAATTTAAATGCTGATTAAGCCCTTTGCCAGTCCTGTTTTTGCAAACACATACAAAGCTAAGTATACCAACCCTCATTACATCAAAGGAAGCATGCATAGCATGTCAGGCAGTCATTGTTGTTATTACCAATAAACAAAAATGTATATGTTTCTCCAATCCCATTGCTGAAATGTGCTCTGTGTTTATGGAGTAAGCTAAAGGGAAAAGAAAAAAGCTTCCCCGTTTAGAATTTGTTGACTCTGGCCCAGGGACATACCTGAGTCTCAACATCTGTCAGCTTCCGGGTCTGCTCTGCAGTCTGAGAGAGGAGGCTGGTCCCTATCTCGAGCATGGTAGCCGTGTGGTTCTGAACTGCATTCTGCTGTATCTGGGCCATCTCTGACTTCATATTTTCCACAATGTAATTCTCAATCTGCAAGAGATACAAGACCAAACATACAACATTATAAGCAAAGCCTCTTGGTTGGAGTATATAATATTTACAATGACAAAACAAAACACAGCTGGCAAATCAGCCATCTGGCAGGGATCCTCTGCATCTCTGGGAGTTGGGGATATGAGCATACAGGGATCCAGCTGCTAGCAAACTCATAATATACTGAGATATATATATCAGTGTGTGTGTGTGCGCACACACACACACACACATATATATATATATAGACACTATATATAAAATCATCACAATCAAAATGAAAATTTGCACTTGGATAGTGCTTGTCTTTCACATCATCTCATTTAACCCTCCCAGCAGAGATGTGAGAGATAGGCACAGATAGCTTCACTGTTCTTTTTGTTTTAAAGCTGAGGAAACAGAATCAGAGGCTGATGATGAGTACAAGGTCATGCAGCAAAAATGCACCAGGGTTAGCACAGCAATTTTGATCTAAATCTTGGTTTTCCTATTCACCATATTGGCCAATTATCTCTGTGAAAAATTCAGTCTCCTGCCTCCATTTCTGTAATGAAAAATAAAAGACTATGCTGGGTTAGGGGAATGGGAGTTGGAGGAGGACAGATGCCAAAAACACAAGCTCTTAAGGGAATATTAAAATATAGGAAACAGCATAAGAAATGAACTGCAGAGCCTGAGGACTAGCTAAAACTGTTCTCACTGCTCCTTTGCAAACTAAAGGAAAGGCTCTGAAAGTAGAGTCCATAAAGTGGCATTTGCCCTTCTTGCTTTGGGTAACATTTAGTCCTTTGTGGTGCCATCTGAGAGAATACTATGGTTGTGAAATAAATGGTACCATAGGGGTCAAGAAGAATTATTAAGTGACTTACTACTAGGGAGCCTGTTTGACACCTGAGAGAATAAAACTGAACATATGCACTGTTTGAAAAATGCAGAAGAAGCCTGCATCTCCTTGTCAGTGCCCTTAACTCTTCCCCACACTGTGTGGTGACTACATTTTATTATACAATTACACATATAGGGAAATTGCATCCGAGAAGTCAGGTCCAAGGCCACACACAACAAAATCAGCCAGACTTGGATTTAAGTGCTGAAGTCCTTAACTTTCATACCAACACCCATAACCACTTGATGGCTCTGCCAAGTCGTGCTTCACAAGATGGGTTCCAAATCATTAACAGCTACGTGATTTTTACTGATTTGGTGAACCATAATACATCTGTTTTATCATCCATAGTAACATTATTGTCATACAATAAATATAGTCTAAAACTAAATTCCCCTTTGCAAAATTTTGGCAGTTCACTTCTAACACCATCTCTTTCTTGCTTATTTCTATTTATCAAACATGAATTTGTCCCAAGCTAAAGAAAATGAAAGGTTAGAATCACACTCATATTGTTAAAAATAAATGCTGGCTTTGTTCTTGGTCAATATAAGGTAACTCCCCTTCCTCCTTTATTCCAAGATTAGAAGTAGAGGGAAGAATTCAACCTATAAAAATTTATTACAAAATAGATATGAAATAAATCATAATAAATATTTGGAGATTATCTTACCAAAACATATGGTCTCTAGGCTAAATCATATCTTAGATTTGAACATACTTAAACAATAAAGGAAAGGTAGGGGAAAGAAGGCCTAGTAGGTCAGGGTACCAGACATCTATTGTTTTGGATTCTGCATCATGTTTCCCCTTTTCCTCTAACATCCCTGAACTTTCTTTAGGGAAATTATTTTCTCCTGCTTCAGAACAAATGTTTTGGATGGAGTTGTCCCCACCCTAGCTTCAGGAGTGGGTACATGTTTGAGCCTGGCAAACCAATGTGTTTTACTCTTACTTAAGAGTAAATTGTTTAAGAATGGAAAGATATTGTAAGCAAGGCTATTAAGTCTCAGTTCTGGAATTTTAACTATCTTACAAAAGTGCTTCTTTTTCCTCTGTAATTAGTAAGCTGGTAACATATATGGCTGACACTGTTGATGCCCCATTTTGCCATCACAAAACCAGAGCTAGACTAAGAATGGGGCCAACTCAGAAAAATGGATGGATAGGTAGGTAGATGATTGATTGATTGAGAGACAGAGAAATAGTCAGGTGATTAGATAGATAGATGATATAGATAGATAATATAGCCAGGTGATAGAAATAGAAGGATACCTTTAGAGCACCTCAGTCCAGTCATGTTTTTAGCCAGATCCACCCTTGGACATTCAGTTGTAAATTGTGTGATCTAATTTTCCCTTGAGCAGCCCACTTATTTTTTGCATCAATCATATTGACTTAGGTTTCTAACACAACCAAGAGTCTTGCCTGATAAATTTGACAGATGTTTAGCAAAGGAAATCTCAGACAGCGAAATGTTAACAGTATATTACTTGCTTGTCTAGGAAATTTAAGGCTTTATATTAATGTGCATATTTTCAAAAATGGCAGATAAGTCTCCATCATGGAGATGATACCTGCCATTTATAGTTGACATTGATCAATTGTCTAGTATGTGATGGGCATTGAGTTAACTGCTTTCCTTTGTAACAGCACTTAAACCTCACAGCAACTTTATGTGGTAGGTTTTGTTTGCTTTACAGGTGAGCCTATTGAAGCTTAGAATATCTACAACTTCTCAAGAACAAATAACAACTCAATCCCCAATGACAAGACCTATGTCTGTAACCTCTAACCTGTTCAGTGTAACACTGCTTAATTATTCTACGCATTTTATTATGTAGCTCTTGAACTTGTATGTTCATCAAACTACATGGGGAGCATTTAAGAAATGCAGATGTATAACATACCAGAACTTCGAATCAGAATTTACAAGGGTATATGCTAGGAAACTATATATTTTAAAAGCTTTCCAATGTAATTCTAATTCAGGCAAAGACCACTAAGCACTGTTTCACTGAACAACTGCCTGTATGAGAATTGTTTGTGAACAGTCTGCCATGAAATGAGGAAATTGTGCCGGAATGCAAATGCAAATTATCTATGTTGCTAAGCACATGGTTTAGTTCATTTATACTATATGCATATACATACATTGTACATATATATGTGTATGTATAGGACAGCAAGATTTTCTCAATAAAAAAATAATACTTTAATGCTTTAATTGACATTCTGGTGCAACTTCTTCCCTCATTCACAAAATGACAATTTCCTTGAGTGGCAGTGATTAAGACTATCAAATTTACTCTATGTCAGATTCCCTACTTAGCAAGAAATTTCAAATAACAACTTGGTTTCCTATGTAAATTCCTCTCCTCAGAGAGATTTAATCAGTGAGCTCGTGTATAGATCTGCCTGGTAATTATACAAGAATCTCGTACACAGTTAGTTAGTGGGAGTCAGTTCCCAGACCTTGACTTGCTTTGGATATAATAATAATTACATGCCCCAATCTCCACAGAGGAGGACACCTCTGGCATAGGGTGACTATATCAAGGTTCATCAGCTTTTTGATCCTAAGTATGGTAGATTCTATCTATTTATTCTCCATTATTGTGTTTTTAAGCTATAAAAGTTAACAACAGCAAAGCAAAACTGCTTTATGCCAGCATTAATCATGAAGAGCCTCCCAATTCTGCTGACCCTATTGTTGAAATAAAGTAGGTCTTCAACTTATACTAAAATTCTTATTTTGGTTGCCATGATGAATAACATGGATATAACTCTAGTTAATTGTTTTTTAATCAAATGAGGCTGCTTTCTCTAGGAGTAACTGCCTTTTAATGCAAAAGGTAATGGTACACTTTCTAAGTTGCAAAAACCAGATGTAACTGATTTAAAGACTGAGGAGGGAGGCAGAAGTCAAACATACAATGTGTGATTAATAAGAAGGACTACTTTCATCTTATCTCTAAACATTCCTCTGTAGATGTACAACTGTGAAATCCATCTTGATACGCCATATCAGCCAGATTCAAGATTTGTAATACATTTGATTGTCATATATTCCCTACTAGTTTTAGAAAGATGTTTACAGAATGATGACTACTTCAAGGTTCAATATTTTATAAACATCTAAGACTTGAGTTTTAAGTATATAAATTGGGAGGCTCTTAATCTGAATTATGAAACTATCTGACTATACTGTCACTCTGAGTATCAGACTTCAGAGAGTTTTATAAAGTACTGGCTAAGAGACTAACAAGAGGATATAGAATGTCTTTTGAAATGAAATAATGAACAATATATTATGATTTTTAATCAAGGAAATAATGTTATATTTGTAAAGTGATACAATATCTCCAAAGAGCTTTAATACACATTAGCTGACTTGATCCTTAGGCTAACTCAAGGGGAGTTTTGGCTCCATTTTATTGTTTAAGAAATGGAGGTTCAGAGGACTTAGGTGACTTTATAGAGATGAAAGAAAGGACTCAAATTTATCTTTTCATGTTCCACTAGCCTCAGAGTTTCAGGAACTGCTGCTGTTGGATTGGTTGGGTGATTGGCTGATTAATTGACTGGTTGATTTTAGCCAGCTCATTGAAAATTCATTTACTTATTCCTTTGAGAAAAACATGCATCATTAAAGGGGGATCACTTCACTGTCCTTCACCGTACTTTAGGTCTAGCTAATCTGAGGGGATGTGAGAGGTGCTGGGGCCAGGTCTGTGGTAAGTTTATTTTGCTAGTACTTTTAACACAATGGGTCACTAAAAATACTCTCATTAGTTCATACCATTTTTTCTCAGTATGTAATTTATAATAAGTTTTCTTCTGCTCATTCTATTTCTTACAAACCATTGTAAAATAAAGGGAACAATAACACACTAAGCTGCTGTTAAGGCTAGGTATATGCCAGGATTTACATTTGTGCAGCTCATCTGACTCCTCATAACAATCCAGGCACTGCACTATTTTTTCCTCATTTCACTGATAAGGAAACAGGTTGAGGGAAGTTAGGTAAACTGCCTGTGATCACACAATGAGTTGTATGTTGTTTTGAAAGAGGCTAGGGCCCTGAAGGCTGTGTTTCATTCTAAAGGAATCATCCACCAAACACAAGCACACTACCACCAATGTCGGAGACAACTTCTGGTAACACACATTGTTCATGCAGGGAATACATAAAATGAAGGCTATAGAACAGATGAGGGGAAACTTGCTCAAAGACAGATAAGTTTTCATTTCCGGTTTAATCATTTTCACACTTACTGATGGCTATAATATCCTGGGAAATGTTGTAGTTGGTGATAAAATATACACTCAATTGTATGACAAGTAGCATTACTAAATAGAAGAAAACAGTTTTAAGACATTATCAGCCATTTGTAGTTTACTCATAAATCACTTGCCCATGTCTTTTGCTAATGGGTAGTAGAAAATTAAAGTTATCATTTTCCATTATGAGAGAGAGTTTCGGAGGACTCTCTTGCTGGGCCTGCAAATTTCCTGCTGATTCATGTTCATGAGAACCAAAACCTGTCTGAGGTTATGACATACCTTGCATGCAAAATGCATTCTCTATCATTTCACTTAAGGAGATCACTTCAAGGGACCTCATAAATGAGAGCATATCTTAAAGCACAAAGAATAGAATTTCTCCATGTAATTCTTAAAAAAATAACATTTTAAGCCCTATAAAAATTGACAAAGGCATTGTTCACTTAAAATATGTTGTACATTAAGTGAACTCACACTGAATGTTGGTGCATATGGAATTACTCAGTTATGGCAAAACCATGAAATACAGTAAAAGGGTAAATATGGGAAAGCAATAAAAAGGTAAAACAATGCAAAAAATGCCTTAAATGTCTATGGTTTTATCTAATATCACTGTTTCATAAATCAGTGGCAATACTGAAAATGCAACTATATCTAAGTTTATGTTTTTACAAAACATGACTGCGACAATATATTACATTGCAAAAATTTCTATTATTAGATCTCCAAGTACACTGCTTCTTTTACCAAATGGAGAAGTATAATTGTCTTTTTAGATAACAGATCTATTTAGCTGACATTTTAAACCATTTCTGTTCTGATATGAGGGACATGAATCCATTTTTCATTTTGGTATCCGAAGGAACACTTACTACTTATGAAAGAAAGAAAACCATTAGAATAAGTAAGCTGGAAGAAATATTAAGTATTATGAGCTTCAAAGATCTCCTTTTATAGATGTGGTAACTGAGGTTCAGAGAGGGTATAGTAAGCAAGGTGAAACAACTAATGTCAGATGCCAGGCTATGGCCACTCAGTGTGTGGGAAACTCACTTACATCGGTGGGCTGAACCAAAAATAATGGCTGCTGGTATTGTTGGCCCACCCCACATTTCCCAATTCCTTGCTTCCTGCTACTTGCTCTACTACTGCTGGCTCCTGATTTCAAGCTCCCCTTTTACAGTATCAAATACATTCCTCATCAGTTTTGGGGGTGTTGACTTTGCGTTCTGGACTCTATCCTTGCTTCCCAGCATTAATGCCCACCAGCAAGTCTCAGCATCTCCATAGTTTTATTCTATGTATCAACCCACAAGTGACAAAATCTGGGACCAGACTTGAAGATTAATTCAGTCTTATTAACCCTGCATTAGCTCAACTTAGTCCAAGGAAATATTTAATAAGTGCATTCTATGTTCTTAAACTTGGTTTCAGGTATTATGAGTCCAAAGAGTTGAGTCTTGCAGGAAACAGACATGTAGAGATGGGTCTTTTCTGTATAGTCGGTGAATATTCTGATGGAGTTTACCTCTGACTGCATTTCTCTTATAAATATTATCTCTGATAGGGAGAAGCTCTTAGCCACTGACATTAATAATGTGAGGGGATGTTTTAACATCACCTCCAGTGGAGGAGTATCAACACCCCCAGTAAGGCACAAGGAGAAGCTAAGGTATCAAGGTCACCCTGAAAATCTATGAACAAATTATTGTGCAATAGTTGTCCTTCATTGTGATTCTTTTAGAACCACATTTTTGTGGTTGCTGGAAGTTTCCAGTCACATATACTGCCCTAGAGTTTGGCCAGGACCCAGGAAAGTCATTGTTTCCTGTGCCAAAGACATATTTTACTAGCTTGGAACCTCACTTTTACACCCACCTTCTCACATCCAGAAAAATCAGAGTCATGAAACATAAAAAATATGTATCAGTGTCTGCTTAATTTTTCCCTTTGCATTTTCTTAAAGGCAGATGATATATAAAAGGCACACTCAGCCAGAAATAATGTTATCTGGATTTTAACCCAGGTACTATTACTGATTTACTCCATGAACTCGGGCAAGTCTCTTAAGCAATTTTGGTTTCAGATCACACAGTACAAAATGAAGAGCTGTATTACATTATTTCTAATATCTCCTAAGGGTCTCAAATTACTTGATTTAAAACTTCCTTTATAAAGTACAGGAATCTATAAGATTTTAATTTTTATTTACAATAGAAAACTTAAATATGGATGTATATTTCCCTGTATATAAAAGAGATAATATGTATCCTTAACGGCAGTTAGGAAACAATACAGGAACACAACAGAAAAGCCCTGGGTCAAGTGCCTACAGCAGGCACATCTGTTTTAAGATAAAGAGCTAGAATTTCTGATTCCCTTAATCCCCAGGCACCATTTTGTCCAAAATATATTCCTTGTCTTTCTCCAACACAACCTGGCTTTCTTCCAATGTTTCTTATATCAGTGAATGGTATCACCACCAGCTACCCATTCATCCAAGCTACAGAGTCACCTTGATTATTCCTTGCCTCCGTTTTCTACATCCATCAGTACCTGATTGTTTCACGTCTGTCTCTTGAAGGGTGTCTAGGTCCATTCTCCTCCCTTTTTCACTTTCTCCCTACCACATCTCTATTCTTACTGGTACAGATTTAGATCAGACTTCTTCATTTTTCTTCTGGATTTGTTAACAGCCCCATACCAGATCTCCTGACTCCAGGCTTGCTTTCTCCAACCCATCATCCATGGCATAAACAGAGGGATCTATCTGAAATACAAACGTGGCTTCATCACTCCACTGCTTAAACCTTTCAGTGGTTTCTACTACCTGTAGATAAGGTCACAACTCCTTAATGAGAACTTAATGAGAATCTTTACGATCTGGACTAGGCTTTCCTATACTCACATGTATTCTATGCTCCAGACATATCAAATTATTAGCATCTTTCCAAACATACATTATTTTCTTTTTGCTTCTATGCCTTTGCACATGACTTTGGTCTGAGTGGAATATTTCTTTTCCACTTTATCCTCCTTTTTCCTGGGCTAGGCCTTATTTTTCAAAACTCAGTTCAAGCTTTCCTTCTCAAGGAAACTTTCCATTACTCCCTCCCCGTTATATCCTTCTTTTGTACTTCCAGAGCATCCTGTGCCTCTTTTTATTTTCATAATACCATTATGCACCACCCTAGGACACTGTAGTTCCTTGAGAGCAAGCACTGTCTTATTCAGCTTGGCATCACTTTGTGGCTGGCATATAGAGGGTTCTCAATAATATTTACATAAATTTATGTGTGAATGAAAGAACTTGTGCATGAAAATACTAATAGCCTTCAATTGTGAGCTTAGCTTAGTTACATTTGTTCTTGAAAGTACAAAATATATTACCAATTATTAATGACATCTTTTTGAATGTCAATGGGAAAAAGGTAGAAAAGTTTTAAGATAAATATTCTCACTGACTGGATCACATAACCCCACTTTGTCATACTCCATCTTCCCTACTTTTTTCCCCAAATCATCTCTATTATGGGTAATTATTTAAATCAAGTAAAACCTAGCAAACACATTGAAAACTAACTCTGTTTATAATAATAACTATGCTATACAATGAAAGCAAAGGGGTAAGTAAAACTTGATTTTGATGATCAAGACTGCCTATAAGGTAGGTATGTTACAAGTGTTGGAATGAAGGCACAAATGTCCTGCTGCCTGCCTGTCTGAAGGAGTAAGTGGAGGAAGGAAGGAATCCTCTAAAAGGAAGAATCAAGTCCCAAATGAAACAAGGGAGGGTATACATTTCTTATGTCTGCCTTAATACACAAAAAATACTGCTGGAAGACGTGAAATATGGGGAATAGAAGACTGTGACGACATACAAGGAGCAGCGCTTGCTAGTCAAGATGACTTCTCTGACCACCTACTAGAATGCGCTGTTCAGGAAATCAAGAGATAAATCAGTCAGAAGGAAGACCATGCTGTCAAGGCACACACACAGGGCAAGGGCATGCTACTGGATTTTTAATATGAGATTCATACAAAGGTTCAGGAAGATAATTTCTTTGTACTTTATCATATTTTCAAACACACTAAGCATAAAGTTTACCCCATTAATAACACATCTAAGTGCCAATATGTATGTATATATGTGTTTACTTGTACTCATATGCTCTCACACACATATACAGCCTAAGTCCCAACCTATGTCTTGGGTTCTGCATTCATACCTCATGGGTCTGTTCATTTTACTGTAGTTTTATTTCACCAAAATTTCATTTAAAATAACCTTTCGTTTGAATGAGGTATATTTTATGTTAAATTAAATCATGATAGATAATTGCTGTTAAACAGTTAGGGACAGCTTCAGCATTACACCTAATAACTGAGACACCATTTTCCAAAATTCTGAATTTACACTTAGATGACAGGAAAAATGGAAGAACCACAAGCAACTCTGTACGTATTGTTTTTATATAAATAAAAGTGATAGCTTTTAAAATAAAGAAGACAATTGTTTCAAGCAGAAAATTGCAAACACATTTTCCTTTAATATAATGCTTTTTAGTTTCTTGCTTATATGGAATGAAATTTAACCCTCTGCATGCTACATAAAATTCATTCTGGTTCACTAGAAAAAGAATGTTTTGACATTTGAACTAGAGACCACCCGAGCAGACAGTAGGCTATGGGGGATTAATGGGGCCCAAGAGACCCTCCACAGCATAATTCTAAGGAACATTTTCCACAAACTACATTTATTTCTCCTATGACAAATGACAATGATGCAAACAAGTAGTTTATGATGTTCATCTTTTAAAGGAATCTGCCTGCATTAAATAAAACAATGCTGGACTGATCAGGCAGTTTAAATACTCAGCAGATTATTTAATATACACAGTAACAAGTTCAAAAGTCTTAATAATTAAGGGATTTATAGGTTTTTCAGGAACACTATTATTAGGTAAAAAATTGCTGTCACTTTACTATGGTTATTTCATATGAAATTTCAAGGTATTTAGCACTTAAATCTAACTTCATTCCAATAAAACCCCTCAGTTCAACATTCTTTTTTAGGCTATTACATTTCCATATATGCTGCTGCTTTTCTAGAAATAAAGTTGTTCTATTCATATTCTCTTCTGTAATATCCCTTTATGGTTGCTTTTTAAAAAATTAACTTTCTTTCGTCTGCTTAAACAAGGCAAAATTAATGGTAAAAGTCTTGTGTGTTTTCTCCTACAATATGAGATTACTCAAAGGAACATACTATATGTTTGTACAGGCACACAACTGTCGATGTCATTGTATAATAAACATTCCAAAGCATTATGTGTGAGGTCTAACTAATTTTTCCTGAACAATATTTGTTGAGTAGCTCTTATTTAAATTACCCTTGATCCAAGCACATGTGGAAGGATTATTAGGATGGAAATGGCCATTCAAATATAAGAAAGTGACAGTGATTGCTGACATTTTATGGCCATTCAAATATAAGAAAGTGACAGTGATTGCTGACATTTTATAAATGAAATAAAATTCCTACTTGTCTTGATTTTGATCAAAGACTATATAGATACTGGACATTGTTTCTTCTTTCACAAATCCTATTTTGGTACCCTAATGATGCTTGTTACATTTTAAGTGCTATTGCAAGAGAACATAAATTACCATTACAATGAATTCATCTCTCAGAATTAACACATGCCACAAGGGAATCAAACTAAGCATGAGTAACTGTTAAAATATTCCTGCTCTCACTACCACATGTAACTGCTAGAGGACTTTGTAAAAGTCTGTTTTAAAGAATCAGTAATCGTGTTTGGGAACTGTAGATCTCTTCACAGTGTTCCTTCTGATTTCATCCCCACCCCCAATAAACAAATGACCACTCAAAACCTTGCTTTTCACTATGTGAAATAAGGTGAGTGTAATTTATCGGAAAGTCTAAATCTTGGAATCTTAGAAACATTTTAAAATCATGAAATAGTGACATAGTAGACACACACCATGAAGCGAACATTAAGATTTAGCAGATGTCACATTTTGACATATATGCTTTGAATTTCTTCTTTAGTAAGAAATAAAACATTGCACAGATAAATAAAGTATGTACTCCATACACACACCAGAATTAAATATTATCTTCAAATTGATGTGGACTTACGCTACATTGGTGTACATTCAAAATAGTAACCCATACCATCTTGTATTTTCAAGGTTTATAAAAATATTATCTTATTGTCTAGCTCCTTCAACTCTTTTATTTCTTAATCAACATAATATTATTGAGACTTAGACATATTATCAGTGTACCTTTATTATGAATTAAGGGACTGAGTTTGTATTGGTAATTTAACTACTAATAAAATAGTCTTGTACCCCAAGTCCTAACTTTGAAGAAAGAAGTACAAACTCTAGTTAGACCCATTACCCTGAGTTCTACCTCATTCACAGGAGGAACAAATTATTTCTCAGCAACTCACAAAGCCCCTAAGATTTCTTCTCTAAGTAGAAGGATGTGTAATGAATCTTCCCTCATTTATACACTGTATCTGAAGAATTCATGCAGGTAATTTTTATCTTTGGCAAATAGTTGTTTCCCAGATAGAGCAACTAGGTGGTTGAAAAAGAAAGGGAAACAAGTTACCAGAACTAAAAAAAACAGGTCTATATTCTCAAATATAAATAACTACATTAAGATTTTCAAATAACCATAACCATCATTATAAAGACAACTCTCCCAACTTCCTAGATAGCCTTCTTTTGAATAGACTTTAAAGTCTAGATTTTAAGGTACAAAGTGACTAAAAAGGACCAGGCTTCTCTGGCTTTAAAAAAAACTTTCTGCTCAACATAATAAGTAATACTATGTATAATAAGTAATATACCAAATGATTTATTTAATATGTTTTCAGTTCTGGTAAGTGTATTCAGACACACATTGTATGCATTGGAAAAAAAAAATGAATTGTGAACAGTGCCTATCTCTGGCTGATGGGAATACAGGTATACAGGTTAATTTATTTTCTTCTTAAAATGGTTTGATATCTTTCACTTCTTTAAGAAAATGATAATTTTATTTTATTTTCAGGAAAAGCAAAGAATGAGAGAAAGAAATGTGCCTAGAATGCACCATTCAGTGGGAGACATAAACATCTGTGGCCTAATCAGAACAAACCTGGAAAACACTGCTTTGATCCATAGACCTGTCCTGTGGGTTCCTGTTGGTTTTTTCCTCTAGTCCTGTCCCCTATCTACCCCCTACTCCTGCACCTGCCTGCCACTCCAGTTCCCTGGCTTCAAGAGAACTAGACAAAAGAAAAAAGAGCAGAAACAGCCACAGGTAGTCTCTTCTAAAGAGGAAGGGTTTTGTGGAAAGCCTGTAACAACAGC
This sequence comes from Manis javanica, assembly GCF_040802235.1. NCBI lineage: Eukaryota > Metazoa > Chordata > Mammalia > Pholidota > Manidae > Manis > Manis javanica. The sequence continues at coordinate 190,918,597 of NC_133157.1, forward strand.
TATTGTTCACTGCGTGCTTCCTACATGTTAGTCAATGAATCAAGGTCTTTATATACTTCCTTTAATTATTCTGCACAGCAGCAGTTTGGAAATGATATTGTTACCATCTCATACAGAAGAGAGTAGAAGTTCTGAGAATTTAACTAAAGTGATCAGGGTGACAGAGTCCATTTGATGCAGATGGTATTCAAACATAAGTCTGCCTGATGTCAAAGTCCATTCTATTTCCACTTCAGTTTGCCTCAGCTCCCTGGTTAGTGTAAGGGTCACAAACAGGACATTTCCTGCCCAAATCCATCCAGTTGACATACAGTTTCAAGCTGTTAGCCAGGATTTGGAGTCTCCAATTAGCCATCAGTCCTACCTCCCTCAGACATGAAACTCTTGGACCTTTTATCTATTAAGGTAAGCTGCCCAGATCCTAAAGGCATTTGAATAGCCACTACTTGTTGGTAATGGTTGTGGTTGGAGCGGTGGGTGGGAGTGTGTGTGATAAAGGCACCTAACATAGGATTATCATCTTCCAAAGGTAGAATAAAAAAATGACAGTAATAACAAAAACTCTTCATTCACTTGTCCTCCCTTTTTAAGTACAATGAAAATTCTCCCTCACCACTATCCTGCTTAGGAGTATGGAAAGAATGACTGGGTCAGTATGTAGTGGGATCTTTGAAGCTTTCCTAAACCAAACATAAAGTAATTATTTTATATGAGAAGGTGACTTATTTCTATCCTCAACTCATGATATGCTACTTATGACCTCATTAATTATCCTTGCTTAAAAGTATCAATATTTTCTATCATTTACTTAACCAAAACAGATAACCATAATCATATGGTATATGGATTAATTTCATGCTTGTTCTTCTGTTCATTACACCACTACCCCTTCAAATAAACACAAATGTCATGTAAAAATTCTAATATTCATATATACACATTGAAAACTTATCCTCACAGAGTGCACTTTAATATTATGATTTAGAAAATTTTTACCAACAAAGTTTCACAGTAATCTTCAAACGAGCCTTTTTCTTTTGGAAATAAATGTTTTGTAGGTTACTAAATTAAAACATGCTGAACTATATCTAAATTGAAACTACTAAATTAAAATAATTTTTGCTTAAGAATTTTTAGTTTTTAAAAGTAAAGTTGTATTTACAGCTAAATATACTTAAGAAAAAGAAATTTTCAGATACATATATTTATACGGACTATTAAGTTAGAATACATGCATATTTATAAGGAATAAAATGATGGAATGTATATTTTTCCCTTGAAACTGTCATGTCTTATCAAGTAGGTATAAGATTACAGAAGAGTAGGTTAGATATCAACAAAGACATACAGGCACACACAGATGTGGGTATGTAATTACTTATGTTTATATAATATAAACACTTAAATAATTTCTTCTATGAGATACACAGTTCATAAACATATTCTAGTCACTTTTATGTTTTCCAAGTTAACAGGCCTGTGCCATGGAGCTTTAAAGATGCAAAAGATACAGTTCTTGCCTAGTCCCTGTCTAATGAGAAAGATGAGTATAAGTAAGCAGTATGATTATAATGTGATAACTGTTATAATATAAATTACCTGTGTAAGACTGTGAAAGTATACCCCAAGTTTATGAAATCCATGACAATTTTATTCCAATACTCATTGAGAAGAAATAAAGAGTTTGGTGGGTTTTCTCAGTTCATGCAGTGTGACTGAGCACAATCACAGCTTGGAGAAAACACATGCTTAATCTTCCATTTTTCTGTCCTGATGTGCCTTTCCATTCACATCAGGGAATGGTTGTGATTCACATCAAGGGCTGGTTGTTCTCAGCACTCACAGTCTCATCACGACCTTTTTTATAGTTAAATTATATCAGCACCATTATTTCCAGGAAATTATGAAGGCTAAACATTATACATCCTAAGATACCACTGAGGCCTTTTATATTCTTAACTTCTCAAAGCCAAGCCTTTTCAGGGGGTCTCATGCCCCAGCATGAGATCTGTTATATTAAAGTCAGGTGAGTTTGCTGGAAAACCACCCTCATATCAGGAAATCACACTTTGGTTTCTCACAATTTTTTCATCTGTAGAAAACGGAGAGCCACAGAAGATAGGTAATTTCCCTAAAAACACTGATTAAATAGGGCTCACAGCAAAACCAGAATTCTTGCCTTATTCTCTCCCCCCACCTTGTCTAAATCCAGAGTCTATGATTGTGCTAATACACACCATGCCTATCAGCCCAATTATATAAATGTCTCACGTCAGAAGTTAACCTTCATTCTGGTCTACCTGATTTCTTCCCAAGTGGGAGAAAGGTCTTGGTGACCTCACACAGGCAGGTGGAATCTTGCGGGATGCTGGACTATCTTTAGCATGGTGTTGTGGAGAGCTCCCAGAATGTGTCATAAGGAGGCCTGGGTGATTTGTTTTTTTTCACTCATCAGCTATGTGAACTTTGCAGTGTTTACTTCTCTTAGAGAAATATGTCTCATCAGTAAAATCATCCTGCTAAAGTATCTCATAAGTTTGTGGTAATGATCAAATGAAATAAGCATGTGAAAATAGTCAGCTATAAGATGCTATACAAATGACAGATACTTATACTTTGGTCTGGAGCCAAGTTGGGAGAAGCAGTTTGAAAATCTAGTAGAACTGTGAATTCTCTGGTAAGACTTTATATACATAGTGAATGAGAAAACAATTAACAGTGAAAAAGCCACAGTATTATTTCTTTTACCAAATTCAGATTTATTGCCATGTAAGAAGTAGCATATGAGAAGAAGCAGTATATGAGAAAGAAGAGGAAGCTCTGGACTCTAACAGATTTAGACTGGCAACTGATTAGCTGTGACTTTGAGCAAGTTGATCTCCCTTTCTATGCTTCAACTTTTGCATCTAGAAAATGGGAATAATAATGATATTATAGCACTATATTATTTGAAGATTAAACAAGAAAAATTCTTAAACATACCTATATTGAGACATAAAATAACAAGTTTCTAATGAAAAGGAACAGATTTGAACTTCCTTTAGCAGGTGTGGATATAAGAAACAATATGGGAGAGGGAAAAAAACAAAAAACACTGATGAGGAATTTGTTCTCAGAGGTCTAGCTTCTTAACACTTATTATTAGCATTGTGATTATGAAGAAGTCACTTAACTATTCAGAGCCCTGGTGTCTCATCTGTAAAGTAAATGTAGTAATACTATGTCAAAGCAGTTTTGTAAAGTTAAAATGAAAATCTTTTGTAAACCATAGTCAAACAAAGATAAAGGATTTATTACAGCATATTGTTGATCCTTAATACTACTGCCTGCATAATGCTAAAGAGTTTTGAAAATCTTCACACTTAAAGAACTGTAAGTATCTTTCCTGTTTACACTATCTCAGGTATCTGCGTAACAGAGTGTGACCAAAATGTTTGGGAACAGGTAATAATATTTTATTGTATTTTAATATAATGTCAGAAAGACATTCATTATATAAAGTCATTAATTCTTCTAGACTTTATGGTCACAGGATATATGGAAACCTCATGTACAACACGTGCTAATTGTTTCAAACTTTCAGAAGAAACTTACTCCTTGAGCAATTTTAACCCAGAAATATCTATAATTATGATTTTGATGATGATTAGACTGAGTTGACAGTAACGAATAAAGTGAGAAACTATAGTGACTAAAGTTCTCAGAAGTCCTTCATAAAAATACTGTGTGAGTGTGTATGTGTGTGTATGGGATGGGGAGGGCAGGATTGGGAGAAGAATGTGCAAGTGGAAAAAAGAGACAGTGTTTTTTAATGTTTTAAATATTATAGCTAATATAACTAGCTAAATATCTGGCTTAAAAGCAGATAAATTTAAAGTATAAAATCATTCACATTACAAGAGTATTCATCACATACTCAAGATAACAGGAACCTAGAAATTGACAATATTGGAAGTGTTTAAGTTTTGTTTTGTTTTATGATAAATTGTTAAGTTGAAGATGAAGCAATTCACATCGCTAATGACAACTATCAAAAAAAATTTAAGACAAAGCAATTGTGACATCAGAACAACAGAAAAGAAAATTTACTTGTGTGGTTCACTACTGAACGTTTGGCAAACCTGACAATGAAGAGTCTCAAATGATTTTTTCCTCCATGAGAAGCAGTACCTCCATTAAGATGAACTGAGGTTTAGAATTTCATACAACTTGGGGGCTTAACACTTCTTTATTTAATCACACAACTAAAAAAGTGTTTGTGGACACTTGCTATATAAAAGATTCCAAAAGAGTAAGTCCACTGAGATTTCTGAGCTTCCTGTGACTTACCATCAATGCATCTGCAACCACTGTGCTACTGGGCATGAAACAATGAGCCTTGTCCCTGCCTGGGGCACTTCTAATGGTGTAACACAGGAATGCACACTGGGATTTCATCGTAAATGGGATCCAAAACTGGAACAGACTCTCCAACAAAGAGGCATTAAAATACTTTAACGTCTAAAACATTCAGAGAGACACAATCACTAGAACAGAGAGAGGAAGGCTGGTTCTCCTCAGGAGAAAACACAAACATAACAAAGTTAGAGTACTGGCTTTCTCATTTCTTTGACTGTAATCCATAGTAAGAGAAATAGTTTTAATCATGACAAGGAACAAACACAACACACACAGACACACACAGAGTTTGCATGTGCACATTAGTAAGAAAAAAGTTTCATCAAATATGTACTCCAATGACACAGTAAATAGAACCCAGGTTTTCATCCCCTGAGGCTTTGATATTTTGTATCATTTGTACAAGAAGATTTTATTCAACCAAGTTTTAGTTTTACAGACTACTAATGGTCATGATGTTCAGTTTAAAAACACTGGATTGGAAGCTGATATTCGTCATTACTATTTATTACAGCCTCACTGGGTATGAGGCAGTGTTCTGACTACTTTGCTCACAACATAGCATTTAGTCCACAGAACAACCATGAGAGAGGAGTGCTATTATGTCTATTTCATAGTTGGGGCATCTGAGAATAGAACTCGGCACTGGCCATGTAGCCAGGAAATGGAAAGGAACAGAAATCAATCTTTCTTTTACTCAGAAGTATACTCTTTATATCACCAAAAAGTCATAAGTTGATATTTCAGAGAGGACTAGATAAAATTCAGACTAAATTAACATAAAAAGCTGTTTTTTTTACAGTGAGAAAGCTGGAAGAACCTAACATTTTATTAAGACCATTGTGCATATACATGTACTATAAACTCAGTGTAGTTCTTAGAACATGGGTTGCTTTTTCTTCTCAACGATTTGTTGTCATCATTTTAAGTGACCAGTTAGAGAACTTTTCTGTGTACTGTTACATACAGATACTTCAATAAGGTGCATTCCATCTTGTTATTGATTTTAAAGACAACTTTAGTATAGTAATCAGCCTCTCAGATGGTCTAATGATCCCCTCCTGCTGGTATTTATATTCTTGTGTGGCCCCTGGCTGCATTCCATCAGTTATCTGTATGACCAACAAGATATGGCAGAAGAGAAGATATGTCACTTCAGATAAAAGATACCACAGCTTTCACCCTGGTCTCTCGCTAGTCACTCTGAAGGAAGCCGTGTTACAAACTGTCCCGTAAAGCGGTCCACATGGTAAGGAGCTGAAGCCTCTGGCCAACAGCCAGGTGAATGAGCTTGGAATGGATCCTTTAACCCTAGTCAGGTCTTCAGAGACTGTAGAGCCCCAGCCAACAGCTTAACTGTACCTTCACTAGGGACCTGGAGCCAGAACCACCTAAATAAACTGTCCTCGGATCCTTGATGATCAGAAACTACATGAGATGTCTGCTATTTTAAGCTACTACATTTTGACATAATTTGTTAGGCAATAGATAATTAATAGAAAACAATAGATAATTAATACAAGCAATTACAGTTTAAACTTTGCATGATGCTACCTCAACAGGGTTTTGTCCGCATGTGTTACATAGCACCTTTAATAGCAAAAATGTAATCCAAAGGTAACAGAACATTCTAATTGAAAAATTTAAGAGAGAAGAAAAGAAAACCAAATCATGAATGGTATAGGAAATCTGATAGGTTATTACTAGGCTTTTAAGTCCAACTACACAGTAGTTGGACCTCTAGTAGACTAGAGGTAGTGATCCAGTTTATGACATTGAGACTACAAGCCCCAAGCAGTTAAAAGTAGCAATTTGTCAGGCAATTTATCAGCATTTCCTTTACTTTTATTTTGCCCAATTATTGGCTATTTTAGAAATCACTGGTACATTCACTTGAAGTTGGATTAGAAAAGAAAAGAGAACTGAAACTCACATGTGAATTCTGCTACTCTTTGTAGCTTATGGTTGGGCTAGTTGAAATCTGAAAGTAGGCGAAAACTGGGTACCATCATCCTTCTTAAATCCCTCCTCACCTGGTGCTCAGAATTCTCATGTTATCTTCCAACTCCCTAACCCTTTCTACCACGGCATTCACCCAGGTCTGCCTTTTTCACAATGAATTCTCATTGCACTAATTCACACAAAGGTAAGAATGAATAATGGCTATTTTAATTTTCTAAGAGACAATTGTTGATGCAATTAAATTATGAATTTTTGAATCTCAAGGAGAATTATGAGCTGAAATGAAGATTTCATAATTGAAAATACATATATCTTTTCTGTATTATATGGACCAACACTGAAATTCCTAGAAAAAAATTTTGTTTTACAATGTTGGGATTGTTCTTAAATGAATTATACTTTAAATAAGGTCTCTCAACTTCAGCACCACTGATATATAGTATAGGATAATGTTTTCTTGGGTGGGAGTGCGTGGAGGGCATCCTGTAAATTAGAGGATATTTAGCATCATCGACCTCCACCCACTAGATGCCAATAGTACCCTCAGCTGTGACAACCAAAATGTCTGCAAACATAGCCAAATGTCAACTAGGAGTTAAGATCATGTCCAGTTGAGAACCACTGTATAAATAATTGTTACATTTTTCAGCAAATACATGTGTGTTATTAAGAGGATATAAGTAAAGTTTCAGAAAATGTTGTGGGGTTATTTAGGAGGTGACCACTCTTCTGGTACTCCTGAAATTTGTCATATCATGGAACCAAGCATGTTTAATTCTTTCCTGCATCTAATAAAACACAGAAATTGAAATTATAATTTTAACTCTATTATTTAATTTATAAGATAACTGAAATTTGGCCATATTTACAAAATACAAACACATTCACACAAGGCAAGGGCTGGAGTAGATAATGGCTCTGCTGTCTCCTTAGATTCCCTCTCCTTAAAGTCCCTGACCCAGAGAACAGGTCTCACAGAGATTCAGTCATACAGTTAAAGACTAGAACCCAAATCTCTAACCTTCATCTGCTCTTGAGTGAGGTGGAAACAATAAAAGATTTGGTTAGTAGACTGGACCTTGGTTGGTAGGTCACCAACCCTACAAATAATGTATTTCCCATGGGTTTGTGAATTATATATGCTATATATTACCTAGGCGCACCAAGCATAAGACAGGAGCTTGATTGTGGACTCTGCCAGGTATTTGCATGACTTAGGGGGAAGGCCCAATTTTTCTTCCTTGGTTTCTTCATTTGTAACAGGAGGATAACACCAAATCATTGTGAAGGCTATGTAAACTATCACATGTGATTAAAATGTGAATTAGCATATTGTCATTCCAAAATATTTTAGGTACTTATACAAATGGTGAATACATTAAAAGTTTATCTCATATAGATAAAGTGATAATCCCAATACTGTTAAAACTAAATTTATAGAGAGTTTATGTTGTTGCTGTGATAAGGTGCTAAAAATGGCCTCTTTGGCAAAGTGTAAATCCTTTTCCATTTCTGGCAAACTGTAAATCCTTTTCCATTTCCTGACTATTCTTTTTGGTATCTCAATTTCCTAACTCTCTTAAGTGGGAATTAACTTCAACACTATTTTTAGTCAAGTACAAAATAGATTTTCTTCATAAATAGAATGTATTTGGATAGATTTGAAGAAAACATATGAAGTTTTAAGGATCACTACCTTTTTGCCAATGTGTTTCTAAGTCACAATACCATAGTTAAAATTCAGAGACTGACTTTCAAAATATGCTGAAACATGAAAAACAGACAAGTGACCACTCTGGGAATTGGAAAGCAAATGCAGTGATGGCGTGTCTGAATATGATAGTTTGCCATGCTGGAAGATGAAATGAGATGTAGATTTAAGGCATAAAGTGATGTCCATGAGAAATTATTCATAGAAACTTTTCCTCTCCAAATAGATACTATTCACCACGAGCTGAAAAAGAAGTCTGGCATCTTCTATAATGTGATAGAAGGTTCTCTCTCTAGAGGCTCTCTTGAGTATCTTTAGGGCATCATTAATTTCTGATGGATTGAAAGACTCAGCTAGATTTCTCCAAATGCCTCACTTTTTCCTAGGGAACAACTTACAAGCTTTCAGGAAAAATCTGATTTACTGTATTTAATAATGGAGTAGAAGGAACTAATTAAGAATAAAGAATTAAATAGATGAATATAATGATTTTTTAAGGATATTTCATTATAGTCTTAAAAGAGATGATCTAGTTAAAAAGTAGTGACTGGGAAAGACATCACTACTGCTTAGCACCCAATTCTTGAAATGGTTTTCTCTAGTTAGAGTCAGCTGTTTGGTTCCCTTTCTAAAGAATTTCTGAACTTAGCACCACTTTGGTTGGCTGTTTTAAGAATGCTGACCTTAATTCCAAGTAAGAGAGTAAAGGGTTAGTATTAATGTTTCTTTTTTATGTATATTGCCTTGCAAAACCCTTTCCATTTACTCACAGAAGCAGTTTGCCAATCTTCTCTTACTGAAAGGATTAAGACCAGGTTATTTCCATCCTGAAAGTGTGATTAAATATAGTTGTGGTAAGCAAACAGACCAGGAGAGCCAACTGCAATAGGCTTTAATATAATGTTACAGACTAGTTTATCAGGTACATTTAATTAGTAAATTATTGTAAGATTATAAAGTATAATATTTACATTTAATTATAATTTATACAATGGCAGTTCTTATACAGAAATATGATTTTTAAAAAGACAAATTAAACCACCTTGCCCACATACTTTGTATGTTCTGACCTGAGGTTACCACAGCAGTTGTGCAGGTACTGTCCTGTCCAAGGGCACCCAGCCATGCGTGGGAGTGGGGCTGAAATCAGCCCACTTCTAGCTTTCTAAATCTTGGTGTCTGAGGCAGAACTGGGATGTTTTCTAATTCTCTCAAAGTGGTGGTCACTTCTGGACTATTTGAGGCCCTAAATTGTGTTTTACTAGTGGTCCAGATGCAATCTTTCTTTTTTAACAACATTCTATTAGAGAAAAGGGGAGCAACTGCTATAGAGAAAAATACTGATTTTCACTTCCCAACTGGACATGCTCTCATACTTAGTCCCCAAAGGGGAATAAGATCATGTCCAAAAGGGAATAAGGAAATCTATTCTTCCCTGTTAGAAGTTCTGGTGGACATAAAATGGTATTAAGCTAGAGAAATAAGAAATCTTTAAATCCTTTATCCAGTCAAAACCCTGTCCCCTTGAGGTAGTCTAGGATAATATAACCGAAGGGACAGTGGCAAAAAGAAAGTTCCACATTACTAGTTTGCCTTTTGTGCCAAATTCTAATGCAAAGCTCTTAGATGGTCTGTACTGGAGCATAAAGCTTAGGAAGGCCAGCCTATCCACCACTGAAACTAAAACACAAATGTGATATGCCATATAACCTGAAGAGGTGGAGCACAGCATGGTAATGCCCTCTTCTTTCTATGCCTAACATTCTGTGGCTATGTTTCTGCATACAACCATGCTGAACACATTGAAAAAACTTAAATCTATACTTCTTATCCCAAGGTGCACACCATGTGGTCGGAATGACAGGATCTATATACATCTGGAAGTACAGTAAAATTTTAAGAAATAATTTCAGTATGTATTATGAGACTCCTATAAGTTCATTGCAGGAAAAATGCTGTAAGTTAGAGCAGAGAGGAAAATGTTCATGGGAAAAGTAGAAATGAAAGTTAAACCTGATGGGTGTCTACAAAGAAACAGAGAGGGAATTGTTAGTAGAAAGAACAGCTCTTACAAAGGCATAGAGCCATAAAAATGCATACTTCATACTGGTGCAGACAGGAGGGAGCAGTGCATATTCTACTCCAGACAACTGAGGCTTTAGAAGGGAAGTACTAAGAAATAAGGAAAGACTCAGACAAACTGTGGTGGACGTTTAGTGTTAGGCTAAAGGGAATCTGAATTTCATCCCACTGAAAATGGAGAAAATCTGAGTATATAGGCCTTCAACACTGACTTTGGGTTCTCATTAAATTCCAAAATTTTTAAGAATCTGTTATAACAACCAGCAACTTTATTTTTCAAACTGTCAGCATATGATTTGTGGGTCAGTGCATTAAGGAAATATAGTATTTTTAAGTTTTTTTTTCAACTTGGAGTTAACGGAAATTTCCAATTTTGAAGGAAATATTCTCTGATGTTCCAGAAGACCAAGTACAGTTTTCTCTTTTTTTTTCTCCTTCTTATGCTTAATGTGCAGCACTTCATTTCAAAGCACAGCTCATCACTGATTATACAACTACTTATAATCAGGGCTCAATTTTAGTAGGTAATGAAGTGTAAGGACAAACCTTAAATGATGCAATATACCCAATGTCTAGCCTTGCATAAATAAATAAAGGACCATTTGTTTCATTTCACATCAATACACAACTTTTGCAAGGGAATGTTCTATTTCTCTTGGCACACACAAAAAATTCTAAGTATATATCAACATCTTTTTAATGTTGAAATATAGCTTTGTTTGTCCTTTAATCCAAAATAACTATATAATAAACATACTGGAAATTTTTTGGTGCTGTGTTAAAAAATGAACAGGCTGAATTTCCTCACCAGCTGCCTCAAGACATTGGCATAACCAGAGCAGGAAATTTACAGGCTCCCAGTCATAATCCCATCTGCATAAATCTGCTGTGTGGGATAGCCAGACCAGATTTCACCTGCAGATACTGAAATTTAATCCATCTTCAAACCTTATCTTGGGACTTCCTAAAGATAAGAGCCCCATTAGAGGAGAAATTTAAAATTTGCTACTTCATGGGACTATCTTAAGATATTTTGGTCTATCATGAAGAGTAAGAAAGTTAAAAGATGTGAGGGAGAAAAACACATTTTTGAGTACTGATCAGCTTTGCAGGAACCAAGTTAGGCTTAATCAGTTTAATCCATTTACTCTTCATAGTACATCCTGTGATGTAAATGTTGTTCCATCTTTTCCACAGTAGGAAACTGAAGCTCATATGTGTGAGAGCCGGTGTTATGTAACACACAGTGGAAGTGAGATTTGAACCTGAAAAATCCTGATTCAAAGTCCAAAGCTTTCAATTACAGAATCATGTCAAGAATATAAAAACAAATAAGTGAATTTAATAGAAGAAAAGATGACCCAAGGATTAATATTTGCAAATCCAAACTAATATTTTTGTTAAATTAATGTAATCCTTAGAGGGTACATCTATCCAAAGAAGCTTTAATGTTACCATTTAAAAAAATCCTATCAATTGACAAAATTGACTCCATTACAAAGGTATACACTACTGTTTTGGATGTCCTAACCACCCAGTGGCTTGATGTGTGTCACTGAAAAATTACTCAAGGGCTGCTAGTCAATCTCAATAATTTATACTATAAACTATGACTTTTCCATATGAAGACTGAAGCTGAACTAGGATAGATTCAGTACTAGATGAAATTGGCCTTTACAGGGCTTAAACACCTTGAAAATTTTAGTTTAAAAAATAATGGAAGGATGTGCTCCTTATTTCTATTTTTATTGTTGTTAATATCATTATTGTTATATTAGGAGCTATATGTTTTAACCTGCAACTTCCTCTGAAAATGTCTATGCACATATTCTGAAGCCAGTATGAATTCATCCTTTATAAACTACAGCTCCTCTTATTAAGGAGATTATTTTTTAATCAACTCCTCAGGTGGCATATGAATCCTTTCTCATTTTATTATATAGGAAATGTATCTCAAAAAAGGACATATCATTATTCTGAAAGAAAAATCTTTTGCACCCCATGTCACACCCATCCTACCTATGAATTTCCTCTACTAATATGGGGCAGAGTCACAGAGTACAAAAACTGAGTTTTACCACTATTAAGCAGAGTATCTTAAAGGACCCACCATTTTAATCATTTGGGTCTGTTCATGGGAATTTTGTTTATGTATGTTTGTTTAATACTTTTTGTCATTGGTAAAATACAAGCAAGTTCCTCTCTGTTAGGGAGTGTACTGAGTACTCTTCTGGATAGATTTTGCTAATTCCTGGGAAGGCCTGAAGTTTAGATAAGTAGAGACTGTAGAAAAGTTGGATTCTTCCTGTTCCTGGTTTCCTTCATGTTTTAATTTCATCTCCAGGTGGGCAGCTTTTTGTTTCATGTCACTGGGCAGATGACCATTGGCTTTCTTTCTGGTTTTATTGGAAGTTTCTTCAAATGGCTGTGGTAAATTTCAATGAATTTTTTTTATCATATTCATTTCATTTCATTTGGCAGTTGGGGAGGTCCAAGTCAAACAGAAATTTCAGGCAAAATGCTGAAAGGGAAGAATCTGAATCCAAATCAGCAGGACTTAAAGGCAACACTGTTATGTGCCGGGAACTTGCCCAGACATCAACCCTACTGGATAGTGATAGGCGGTGTAACCTGATAGTGTTTGCTTCTTCAGAGGTTCCCAAGAACAACTTCATGCTTACTGAAGTCCTACTTGACAGCCTGGAGACTTTGATATCTTTGAAAAAGAAGACTAGGTGTCCTCATAAAGGCACCTTGCAGGGTTTTGGCAGAACTGTGGGGCAACCCTGAAGAGGAATTACATTCACAAAGTTCCTTTAATTCTCTTCTTGTGAAGTTCCATTCCCTTTGTTGCTTGCTGCTGGAACACTGAGAGCATCCTGAGAATGGGTCAATGATCTTTCAAAGGAATCTCTATCAGCAAGATTGAATCACATTTCTGACAGTAAACTGAAACATTTTTCCATGTCAGAGTGGGATGTTATGAAAACTTGGTACCAAGACTGCAAGCATGACAGGAATGGGACATGGGAAGATATTTTCCCATCCTATATCCTACTGAGTATTAATTTTAAAAACTAGGCAAAGTTTAATGGTGGATTAGCATAATGCTGCTTCTCTGCCTGTTTCACCAATTTTTCCTGTTCTTTGCCTATTTTTCCTCTGCATCTAGGTAGTTAGAAGTTTTTTTTATAGATATCAAAGACAGATATTTAGCAGTCCTGGTAAGGGTGAAAGGATTTATGTAAGGGTTGCTATTCTAAATTATTAACTCTATTATATATTTCTGCTTCTATATTCTGAATTGGCCCAAACAGACTGTCAGTTTATTTCACACAGACCAAAGGAACTTAATTTTTAAATTCTATAAAATGAAAAAAATGTATCAATAGGTCATAAGTGAGAATAAATAAAAAGAAATTTTGACGTATGTTCATAAAACTTTCATTTCCCTCTTGCATTTTTATTCTCTTCTTTCAACAAAGTAAATTACAAGAACACAGAATAGTTTAGTTAAATCCTGTATGATAATTAGGAAAAAACATCAAAGTCAAGCTCAAGTGTTTGTGAATCCCATAACTCACAAGAATCTGTTGTGATTTTCCATGAGGTGGGCACTATGGAAGGATCCTAGTTATTATGTATGTGTCCCATAGCACAAAGCTCTTAAAGATATGTAACAGTTCTCAGCTAGTAAGTTGGCTCTTCAAAAAAATATGCCCCTATTTATAGTGTTTTCTATTTTCTATGGTGTAAATTTATAGTGTTTTCCCTCTATAGTGGGTTTCAGGCTACCAACTAACGTCACTAAACCAAGATAGGAAAAGATGTGCATAAGTGACTCTTGTGTGTCTGTACCAGTCGAATTTAGCACATTATACATAGATACACTTGGAACTAGAAATCAACTTAGAAGTCCTCTACCTCGGACACTTAATTTTTTGAAGCAGAAAATGAGGCTTAGAGGTAGAGTGATTTATGTCAAGCCAAGCAAGAGTGGCTAAATTGGGATTAAATACTTTACATTATTCTGAGTTCAGGGCCCCTTCTAGTACACTAAAATATAATGAATAAATCTGCCTGAATCATTCTTTCAATGAACAGTTACATTTTTTAAAAATAGAGATAACAGTAGAAGCTAAAATATTGAGACAGCCACTGGTGCCTATTGAAAAGCTATCCTTACTTCTTCCCATTGTATTTCCCTCCTCACATCTTCTGTTCATGTCATCTGGAAATTTCCAGGTTCACATCAATACCATATAAAACCTGGTTACTGCTCAAGAGAACTAAACTTCAGATCCTTCCCTGTCTAACCACAGTGCACCAAGACTTTCTGATGTAGCTTCCCTTTATCAGTGTGCAGCAACTCTATTTTATTGGTAACAGAGATATGGCTCCTTCAGACCTGATTTGATCAATGGTTCTCAAAACATAGTCTGCAGGTTCCCAAGGATTCCCAGAGACAATTTCAGGGGATCTACATGTTCAAAACATTTTTATAATAATAATAATAATAATAATAATAATATGTTATTGGTCCTTTTTATTGTGGTAAGATTTGCCTTGGTGCAAAAGCAATATGAATGAAACTGCTAGTGTCTTACAGTGCATTGAGGCAATGTTAGCTATCAACATTAGTCATCATAGCATTCTTCACCACCATAAACTTGCATTTTAAAAAAGGCAGTTTCACAGCAGCTCAAAATATATGAGACACAACAAAAGTGGTTCTAAGAGGGAAGATTATAGTAATACAGGCCTACCTCAAGAAACAAGACCAATCTCAAATAAACAATCTAACCCAACAACTGGAGGAACTAGAAAAAAGAACAATAAACAAAGCCCCAAATTGGTAGAAGGAGGGACATAATAAAGATCAGAGTGGAAATAAATAAAATAAAGACTAAGAAAACAATTAAAAAAAATCAATGAAACCAAGAGCTGGTTCTTTGAGAAGACAAGCAAATTAGACAAACCCTCAGCCAGGCTTGTCAAGAAAAAAAGAGGGAGGACACAAATAAACATAATCAGAACAGAAAAAGGAGAAGTTACAACCAACACCACAAAAATTCAAAGAATTATAAGAGAATTCTACAAAAAATTATATTCAAATAAATTGCACAACCTAGAATAAATGAATAAATTCCAAGAAACATGCAAACTTCCAAGACTGACCCAGGAAGAAAGATAAAATCTGAATGTGCCAATTACCACTAACATTGAACTGGTAATCAAAGCTCCCAACATATAAAGTACAAGACTAGATAACTTCATGAATGAATTCTATCAAACATTTAAATATGAGCTAATACCTATCCTTCTTAAAGTATTTCAAAAAAAAAAAACAGAAGAGGAGGGAATACTTCCAAACGCATTCTATGTAGCTAGTATTATTCTAATACCAAAACCAAAGGTACTACAAAAAAGGAAAACTACAGACCAATATCCCTGATGAACATATATGCCAAAATCACAAACAAAATATTAGCAAATAGAATTCAAAAATAAATCAAGAGGATCATTCATCATGACCAAGTGGGATTTATTCCAGGGATGCAAGGATGGTACAATATCAGCAAATCAGTCAATGTGATATAACACATTAACAAAAGGAAGGATAAAATCCACATGATCATCTCAATAGATGTTGAAAAAGCATCTGACATGATTCGACATCCATTCATGATAAAAACTTTCTACAAAATCGGTTGATGGAACATATCTAACATAATAAAGGCCATATGTGACAAACCCACAGTTAGTATCATACTCAATGTGAAAAGCTGAAAGCTTTTCCTGTAAGATCAGGAATAAGACAAGGATCTCCACTCTCACCACTTTTACTCAATATAGTACTGGAAGTCCTAGCCATAGCAATCAGACAAGACAAAGAAATAAAATGCATCTATATTGTTAAGGAAGAAGTAAAGCTGTCACTTTTTGTAGATGATATGGTACTATAAGTAGAAAACCTTAAAGATTATCAAAAAAACTATTAGAACTAATACCTGAATTTAGAAAAGTTGCAGGATACAAAATCAATATACAGAAATCTGTTGCATTCCTATATACTAACAATGAACTAGCAGAAAGAGAAATCAGGAAAATGATTCCATTTAGAATTGCATCAAGAACAATAAATACCTAAGAATAAACCCAACGAAGAAAGTGAAAGACCTGTACCCTGAAAACTGTAAGACACTGATAAAAGAAATTAAAGAAATACAAATTAATAGAAATATATCCCATGCTCATGGATAGGAGGAATTAATATTGCCAAAATGACCATCCTGCCCAAAACAATTTAGAGATTTAATGCAATCCCTATAAAAATACCAATGGCATTTTTCAACAAACTAGAAGCAAAGAATCCAAAAATTTATATAGAATCATAAAAGACCTCAAAAAGCCAAAGCAATCTTGAGAAAGAAGAACAAAGCTGGGGGTATCATGCTTCCTGATTCCAAGCTATATCACAATGCCAGTGATTAAAACAGTATGGTACCAAAACAAGAACAGACTCAGAAATCAATGGAGCAGAACACAAAGCACAGAAATAAACCCATGCAAATATGGTCAATTAATATATCACATAGAGGAGGCAAGAATATACACTGGGAAAAAGGCAGTCTCCTTAATAAATGATGCTGGGAAAATTGGACAGCTGCATGCAAGAGAACAATATGGGTTTGGTCCCTGACACTACACACAAAAGTAAACTGGAAATGGATTAAAGATCTAAATATAAGATATAGAACCATAAAACTCTTAGAAGAAATCTCTTGAACATAAGCATGAGTAATTTTTTTCTGGACATGTCTCTCCAGGCAAAGGAAACAAAAACAAAAATAAGCAAGTGGGACTACAGCAAACTAAACAGCTTATGCACAGCAAAGGAAAGCTGTCAACAACAACAACAAAAAGACAACATGTGGTATAGGAGCATATATTTGTAAATGGTATATCTAATAATAGGCTAATATCCAAAATATATAAAGAACTCATATGACTCAACACCAAAAACACAAATAACCCAATTAAAAAATGGGCAGAGGACCTGAATAGACACTTGTCCAAAGTAAACACAGATGGCCAACAGTTACATGAAAAGATGCTCCACGTCACTAATCATCACGGAAATGCAAATGAAAAGCACAATGATATATCACCTCACACCAGATGGCCACTATCCAAAAGACAAGAAATAACAAATGTTGGTGAGAATGTGGAGAAAAGGAAACCCTCCTACGCTGTTGGTGAGAATGGAAATTGGTGCAGCCACTATGCACAGCAGTAATGGAGGTTCCTCTAAACTAAAAATAGAAATTCCATATGACTCAGCAATTCTACTTCTGGGAATTCACCCAAAAAAAACCCCACTAATATGAAAAGATATATGCACACCTTTGTTCACTGCAGCATTATTTACAAAAGCAAAGATATGGAAGCAACCCAAGTGCCCATCAATAGATTAATGGATAAAGAAGATGTAGTAAATATATACAATGGATTATTACTTGGCCATGAAAAAGAAGGTGATCTTGCCACTTGTGACAACATGGAGGGACCTAGAGGGTATCAAGCTAAGTGAAATAAGCCAGGTGAAGAATGATAACTACCATTTGACTATATGTGGAACCTAAAAAACAAAACAAACAAACAGATCCACAAATATAGACAACAGATTGTTGATTACCATAGGGAGGGAGGTGATGGGATAGATGAAATAGGTGAAGGGGATAAAGAAGAACACACTGCAAACTGTAAAGTTAGGCAATAGGAATAGAAGTACGACACAGAGAATTTAACCAATAACATTGTAATATCTTGGTATGATATAGGGTTAACTACACTTATTTAGGCAAGCATCTAGTAATGTTTATAATTATCAAGTTACTATGTTGTATAGCTGAAACCAACATAATACTGTATATTAAATTTATTCCAATAAAAAAGGGTGAACAAAAGTGTTTCCCATAACAATGCACTCAATGAAGCAATAAAATTATTAATTTGATTAAATTTTAATTCTTGAATACAAGTTTTTTAAATATTCTGTGGTGAATACATGCAAAAATGTATAAAGTATTTAAGCTCCATACTTAAGTACAATGGTTGCCTCCAAGAAAAACACTCATAAACGGTATGATTTTCAGCTCAATCTACCTTTGTCTGCTCATGGAACACCAAGTTTATTTGAGTGAATGACTGGCAGACAAGTCATAAGTTATTTAGACTTGGATACTTGATAGCCATATTCCCAAAATGAATGAAGTCTGACATTTGAAGGAAGGCAAATGATAGTATTTGCTGTGAAAGATGAAATTCAAGCTTTCAAGAGAAAGAATATTAAAAACCTTGTGTTCACCACTGTAGGCCAGACATCTTTCCAGTATTTAAAGAGCCTTCTCATGCAATAGGTGATATTAACAAATGTGAATTTTTAATATAATGAAATACATTAGGATGATTTGTTTAATTCAGTGAACCAATATCTTCCAAATGACCAATGCCTAATGTTTCAAAATCAGACATTGATGAAAGGTCTATTCAAAGTTTAAGAGAGACCAATGGATTTTAATATAATAGAGTCTAACTTTGCTGATGTGGATTCTGATTACTATTTGAATGAACATTAAAGAAACTTCCTCAAGTTTTGGGGTAGTATCAAACAAGAAGATTCATAATTATCTGAAGAGGTTATTAAAATACTCCTCCCTTTTCCAGCATACTTGTAAGCCTGTAGTTTCTTCATATAATTTAGTTGAAACAATATATTACAAAAGAAGATGTGGGGAGCCAGCTGTCTTTAATTACAAGGATTTGCAAAACTGTAAAACAATGTCACTCCTCTGACTAAAAGATTCTGTTTTAGAAAACATAGTTATTTTTATTGAAATAACTTTGTGTTAGCAAGCAGTAGGTTTATCATTGTTTTTTAAATAATAAAGGTACTTTTTAAATGTCTCTGTTAATTTCTAATATTATAAGCATCAATAGAACCCATACAGACAAAAGGGCTTCAGTAATTTTTAAGACTGTAAAGGGACTCAGCTATCAAAAAGTTTCAGAACCATTAGTCTAGACCTACTATTCCTAAGAGATATGATTTAGGGGTTAAAAGGGGGAATTCAGTGAGGTGAGTGTGTGACAGACATTCATTGAAATGGTTTCCACTAATCCCTTCTCTCCTGTTAAATGTATGCCACTCCTAACATCAAGAGGTAGAGTCTGTTCCCTTTCTCTTTTAATCTGGGATGGCCTTTTGACCTGGCTTTACAGATAAAAATGTGGCAGAAGTGACATTCTGGAACTTATAAGCTAGGTCTTAAGAAGCTTTGCAGCTTCTATCTGGGTATTTTGGAATGTTCATTTCTAGGACACTAGGAGACTAGCCACATGTAGTTCCTCTGGTCATTAGATCTAGGTGAGTCCCCAGCCAATAACCAGCATCAATTTTTAGTCATTTAAGGAGGCCCTCTTAGATGTCTGACCCATTTGATGTCACTACTAGCCCCATGTGCCATTTAATTGCAACTGCATATGAGAACCAGGCAAGACCCTCTAAGCTGAGCCCAGATAACCTCCAAGAACAAGAAAATACAGTAATTTATTTTAAGTTACAAAGTTTAGGGATATTTTGTTATATACCAGTAGATAACCAGAACAGGGAGGGAAACTATAAAATGTTTCGCTGCAGAGATGTCTTTGATTTCAGGTGATCATGTGGTTATCTAGTTTAGGTTAAGATCCTAACCAGGGCCTGAGAAGACATAGTCAGGAATTAAGTAAGCTGGTGTGAGAGGCACTCAGGAAGCATTAGTCTGGTTGTGGAAGTCTAGCAAAGAAGCAGAAATCCAAGGAAGGGATGAATGTAGAGCTGAGATTGAAACATAGAAAGAACTGGCATACTAATCATAGCCCAAGTTGAATTCCAGCCTTAGGAACTGAGCAAACACAGCTGTGTCAGAAGCATCTTAAAATGAGGTTATCAATATCCAGGACTCACTCTTGCTGGACCCAATTCCAGATTTACCAGGGCAGTAATATTAGCAGCAGGAAGTCATATTGCAAGTCCCATTCATTACTGAGTGTGAAGGTGTTATTATGCTGCCTGCCACATTCAGAAATATTCAGAATCACTTAAGAGGCAGACACTTGTAACCCACAGACATCCTGAAAAGAGATCCCTAAGAGAGACATTCCAACATCAAAACTTTGAAAGAAAGTGTAAGATTGAGGGGAAACTCCAGAATTTTATACAAGAGGTGTTAAAGGGCTGCCAACTTCTAGAAAGGAGGGTTAGAATACCGTTTAAGGGACATATGCCCAGCAAGCATACTGTTTAATAACATTAAACTGTTTAATTGGGAAGCTTTGCAGGAGCTGATAAGAGTTATTTTGGGGCGGGGGCATATGTGTGCGTGCTGTGTTATATTTCCCACAAACCTCCCCATGGCACCTCATCTTTGTATAATCTGAATGAGATTTTCAGAAGAAAGTTAGGGAATCAGTAGCTGATGTTGTTCATTGCTACTGCTCATCCAAACTTACTCTTAAGAATGAA
This sequence comes from Manis javanica, assembly GCF_040802235.1. Taxonomy (NCBI): domain Eukaryota; kingdom Metazoa; phylum Chordata; class Mammalia; order Pholidota; family Manidae; genus Manis; species Manis javanica. Next base: position 190,939,320 of record NC_133157.1, read on the forward strand.
TAAAGATAACCACTGCAGAAATGGGAACATAATTAAGGGTGTCAGTAATTCTTAGAAAAAGACACTCAAGGCAGTTTGTGTTTGAGGTGGACATGGCCTACCAACAGCCTGTACAGTGAGAAGTCAGGGACTTAAGGTTTACCTTGTAAGTGTTGGGTGATTCATTTAACTCAGTGGATTTCAGCCTGACTGCACATTAGAATCACTTTTGGAGTGTTTATAAATGCTGGTGTCCTGGACAGCTCAGAGTTTCTGAATTAAGCTGTCAGGGTGGGGTACCAGTACTCAGCAAGGTTTTTTAAGATACCCAAGTGATTCTACTACACACATCTAGGGTTGAGAACCTCTAAGCTCTCTGAAATCTGAGTAACTAGTGTTAAGTAGGAAAAGTAACATCTAATTCCCAGGAATGTAGGGAACAGCTTTACAGACATTGCATATGAAAGCTCTTCATAATCATGACAGACATTACATATATACTTATTATTACTTGTGTTAATTGTAAAGAATAGAAAAATAAAAAATTATGTAATTTTTTTACTTAGATTATAATAGTGAAATTTCTTGATCAATAATACATAGTTTTGTTCTACAGATTTTTTTTCTGTAGTAGTGGCAAGTCTCAATGTTTTGTTGTATTTTGCTGGGAATATATGATAGGAAAAGGGGTAGCAAGAGAAAACAGTGCCTTGAAATTTAAAGTTATTCAAAAGCTACTGTGATTCATTAGAAGGAGATTCAACAGGCAGTGTTTCAGTAGCAATATTTGTTACAAATCAACTTAGCCTAATGGCAAAGAACAATGATACTGGAAGACAGCTTGCCTGGCATTGAATTTCACTCAAACATGTAACTTCAGGTAAGTAATAATGGTGCTAATAATTATGTCTTAGAATTTGGGGAGGAACAGTTCATGTAAAGTGTTCTTAATAGTGCCTGGCATATACTAAGTTCTCAGCAAATGTTAGCCATTATTACATCTTAATACAATCTTAGAAGCAGTTTTTGACTCCCCAAAAACTTCATAAATAGCCTACTGTTGACAGGAAGCATTACTGAACAGTCAATTAACATATATTTGTATTATTTATACTATATACTGTATTCTTACAGTACAGGTTTTCTAGGAAATAATTAATTTGTATTTTTATAACCTGGTTTCTGACATATACTGCATAAAAAATCATAATTGTGAAGGATACACAGTAACCTTGACAACTTTGACAAAAGTACTTAAAGGAAAACATTGTACAAAATAATTAGATCAATGACCAATATACCTAAAAGGAGTCAAGTTCCATTTTGTAAAAAGAAACTTATTCTGAGCCTTCCTTCCCAAAGAGCATATTCCATTGTCATTTGACTAAACAAAACTGCCTGATTGTACCATTTTGTATACCACCCTAATGAACTCTATAAAGCATAGTCTCTGGAGTGGGCCTTCTTTATTGCAGAATTTTTGATGCACATCCTTGAATCTGTAAAGAGATAGAGGCATAACCTGTGTCTTGGAAGGAGTCGATGGTACACTTGAGTTGACTGGCTAAGAGTGTGAAGCATTCCTGCCCTTTCTGCATCACATGGATCATATTAATGCCAGAAAGCACTCCTTCAGAGTGCTAGAAAGGAACTAGAAAGTTCCTACATGGTTTAATAAACGATGATACGAAGGGTGATAAATGCTTCCTCTTTAAATCACTGGAGCCCTTGAAGTAATGCACAAAATCAGTACATTTTTTATGGGTAAGAGGAAGAGAGAAAAATGGAGAAGTAAAGATTATAATGGGTTACTCTAAGAAGTAGGATACATAATAAAAAGGAGGAAGAAGAGGAGAAAAAATAGTGGAACAATAGTGGGAATAGGAGGAGGATACTCACTGAGTTCTTACAATGTCTACACAATTTTTAGCTTCCACATTTATTGTTTATAAGCATAATAGCTTTATGATGTATATACTATTAATAATCCTATTTTTAGATAGAGAAACTGAAACAATAACCTAAACTGTGGTGGGCCTGGTATATATTTCAGGTACAAAGGAAAAAAGAAAGTGCTTTAATTTCTGTGATGTGAAATTGTGAAACCTTACCAGGTGGGGTATTTTCAAAGGTCATTGTAAACTTTGAACAAGAGAAGGCTGCAATATTCTGTCATTTAATTCTAAGATATACACCTAAATGGCTGCAGACACAGTAGGAACATTCATTCACATAATTAAGACAGTCACTGGGATTCAGATAGGCCAAATTGATCTAATATTTAAATTCCATATACAGGCATACTTCAAAAATAGTGCAGGTTCAGTTCCAGACCACTGCAGTAAAGCAAATATTGCAATAAAGTGAATTAAATGAAGTTTTTGGTTTCTCAATGCATTTAAAAGTTATGTTTATACTATACCATAGTATATCAAGTGTGCAACAGCATTGCCTAAAAAAAACCAATATACATACCTTAATTAAAAAACACTTCATAGCTAAAAAATGGTAGCCATCAACTGAGCATTCAACAAGTTGTAATTATTTTGCTGGTGGAGAGTCTTGCCACAGTGCTGACGGCTGCTGACAGATCAAGACAGTGGTTGCTGAAGGCTGGGCTGCGGTAATTTCTCAAAATGAGACAACAATGAAGTTTGTTGCACCAATTGGTTCTTCCTTTCACTAATGATTTTTCTGCAGCATGCCATCATTTGATAGCATTTCACCCACAGAACTTATTTTAAAATTGGAGTAAATACTCTCTAATCCTGACTCTGCTTTATCAACTAAATTTATGTGATACACGAAATCCTTTGTTGTCATTTCAATAATCTTCAAGCATCTTCACCAGGAGTAGATCCCACCTCAAGAAACCACTTTCTCTGCTCATCCACAAAAAGCCAACTCCTCATTCACTAATGTTTTACCATGAGATGACAGCAGTTCAGTCACATCATCAGGCTCCACTTTTAATCCTAGTTCTCTTGCTATTTCACCACATCTGCAGTCATTTTCTCCATTGAAGTCTTGAACCCTTCACAGTCATTCATGAAGGTTGGAATCAACTTTTCCAAACCTTTGTTCATGTTGATATTTTCACCTCTTCCTATGAATCATGGATGTTTTTAGTGACATCTAGAATAGTGAATCCTTTCTAGGAAGTTTTCAATAGACTTTGCCCAAAGCCATCAGAGGAATCACTATTTATGGCAACTATAGTCTTAAGACTTGAAAGTTGAAATTACTCTTAGATCCACAGATTTGAAGAATGGATATTGTGTTAGCAAACATGAAAATTACATTTATTTCAATGGACATCTCATCAGGGCGCTTGGGTGACCAAGTGGATTGTCAATAAGCAGTAATATTTTGAAAGAAACCTTTCTTTCTGAGCAGTAGGTCTCAACAGTGGGCTTAAAATATTCAGTAAACCATGTTGTTAACAGATGTGCTGTCATCCAGGCTCTGTTGTTCCATTTACAGAGTACATGTAGAGTAGATTAAGCACAATTCTTAAGGGCCTTAGGATTTTTAGAATGGTCAATGAGCACTAACATCAACCTGAAGTCACCAGCTGCATAAGACTCTAATAAGAGAGTCAGCCTGTCATTTGAAGCTCTGAAGCCAGGCACTGACTTCTCCTTTCTAGCTATGAAAGTCCTAGGTAGCATCTTCTTCCAATATAAGGTTGTTTCATATACATTGAAAATCTATTGTTTATTGTAACCATCTTCGTGAATTATTTTAACTAGATCTTCCAGATAACTTGCTACAGCATCTACAGCAGCACTTGCTGCTTCACTTTGCACTTTGATGTTATGGAGACACCTTCTTTCCTTACATCCAATAAACTAACCTCTGCTAGCTTCAAAGTTTTCTTCTGCAGCTTCCTCATCTCCCTTGGCCTTCAGAGAACTGAAGAGAGTTAGAACCTTGGTTTGGATTAGGCTCTGGATTAAGGGAATGTTGCAGCTGGTTTGATCTTCTACCCAGACCACTAAAACCTTCTCTATATCAGCAACAATGTGCTTTGCTTTTGTATCATTCACATGTTCATTGGAGTAGCACTTTTAATTTCCCTTAAGAATTTTTCCTATGCATTCACAACTTGGTTAAATTGTAGTGGCCTACCTTTAAGCCTACCTTAGCTTCTATGATTAACCTTCTTCACTAAGTTTAAACATTTCTAACTTTTGACTTAAAGTGAGAGATGTGGGAATCTTCCTTTCATTTGCACAGCTGGAGGCCATTGTAGGTATATTAATTGGTCTTATTTCAATACAGCTATGTATCAAGGGATAGGAAGTCCAGAGGAGAGAGAGAGAAGAGAGAACGGATAGTTGGTGGAGCAGTGAGAACATGTTCATCATTTATTGCACACGTTTGTTGTCTTACATGCCTGCGGTTCCTGGTATCCCAAAACAATTATAAAATCAAAAATTACTGATTATAGATCACCACAACAAATGTAACAAAAAAGAAAATGTTTGAAATATTCCAAGAATTACAGAGACAGGAAGCAAGCAAATACTGTTAGGTAACTGGCTCTGACAGACTTTCTTGACACAGGGTTGCTTCAAACCTTCAATCTATAAAAAAATGCAGTATCTGCAAGGCACAATAAAGTAAAGCACTATAAACAAGTTATGCCTGTAGTTTATAGTCATGATGACCCAGTATTAATATGGTTCACTGTAATAAAAATGTGGTAACCTGAAAATGGAGAACTATTGAGCCTAGAAAGCTGGATTTTAATCATAACTGCTATCACATAGAACTGTGACTTTGGGGCCTTTAGTTTTTCTCATGTATAAAATGGGGAAAACATGTCTTCCACCTACCTCATGGGTTTGTTCTTAAATATGGCAAGGGTTATATATGCTGTTTGAATGCCCAGCATCCAATCCTTGGTTTTCTTTGGGAATATCTAAATCTACCATGCATAACATGCTAGAGTTCAGTTATCTGAAGTCAGGTTAGCCAGGGAATTAAAAAGAAGGATAATTCTGCAGGGCTTTGGGAGAAGTAAATTTGGTATGTAAAACAATTATAATGGATGTGGCAGAACTTGTCAAGAAAGCAAATTAAAGAGAAACCTTAGTCTCTGTTAGTTCCATTTCAAATCCTCCCCCCACGGACTCTTCTGTGACCACATCTGGGAATTGGCTTAATATTCCTGGACATTTTTTGTCTGTTTTAGCTTACAGTAAGGAAATAGAGAATAACATGTAATAAAACCTATTACATACTGACAAAATAAACCTCTGTATAAAAGAGGGGATTTGTAGCTCTTCAGAAACATTTAAGACATAATTAGTAATACATATAGTGTACAGAGTAAATCTAAACAAAAGAGTTGTAGAAAATGATTGTGGCTATGCTAGCCATCTAAAAGTAATTTCAATCCAGGCAATGTGGTAAGGGTGCTGTAATATCATTCTGCACATTCTTACATGCCAGGAATACTGAAACAGGTTTTTTCCTTAAGAAAAATCATGTTGCAGCAAGCACTTTGAGAGTAAAAATCAGCATCTCATGGTTCTACTTCCTTTCTAAAATATGTTGTAAATTATAAATTTCAAAGGCTTTAAACCTAATTCAATAACTGCATTCTTTTAGGGCAACAGATCAAATACATGATAAGGTAAACTACTCATAATAATTTTTACCATATCATCCACTTTTCAATGGTTTCAAGAATTTCTTATTTTAATCTCATTCTCAGAGATCAATTCAAGATGGTGGCACGAGAGGTGAGACAGAGACCTCCTCCCAAAATCACATATAGTACAAAAATATAGTTGATACAACTAATCCTAAAACAGCAATAGAAAAGAAGGCTGCACCAGACTGCATACACCTGGAGAACAGAGCAGACCTCACGAAACAGGGTAACGTACCAAAGCCTTAATCCGGTGGGACCCAAGCCCTTCCCCCACCCCAGCTAACTGGCAGAAGGAAGAGAAATGGAGCAGGGAGGGGAGTGGAAGCCTAAGACTGCTGAACACCGAGCCCTGGAGTCATGCTTTTGAGCACTAACCTACATTGTGTGGTGATCTGGAGGTTGGTGGGGTTCGGGAGCTGGGACAGGCAGAGTGCTTGAGAGACTGAGAATCTGGCTGTTTGGGGAGGACAGGGATCCACATCCAGCAGCTCTGGGACAAAGGAAAGGCTGGAAGTATGAGAGACTTCCTGGCAGTGAGAGGGCTGCTGAAGGGGCAGGGTTTACATGGAGCTTGATGCATGGGAGAAGGGATAGGTGGACAAGGTTGCCTGGGCATGCTTTGCCCAGCAGGTTGCGAACTTTCAGGGGCTTCAGATGCTCCATCTCCTTGGCTGGCCACTCAGTTCAGAGGCCTCCACTGTGATATGCAGCCTGCTATGCCTTCCTCCTGGTCTGCCAGAACAGGCTCCCAAACCAAGAGTCACTGCACTGGCATCAGGTCAGCCACAGGGAGGCCCTGCATACAACAGCTACATACACAAAACACAGAGACTTACACCTGTGTGCTCAGCCCACTGGCTCTGACACTGGATAGAGGCACTGCAGCCAGGAAGCAGGAAATAGCTCTTTCCTCCAACCAGGCATGAGTGCCACTCCCCTGAAACCCCTAACATCACTCCAGGGGCTGAGGAGCTCTAGAGATTAGAGCTTCTGGGCACTAGAGGGTGCCATATAGAAATATGAAACATCAAAGGAATCTGGTGCAGACCAAAATATCACAAACCCCAGAAAAAGTGCCAAGTGAAACTGAACTCACCAATCTTCCTGAAAGAGAGTTCAAAATAAAAATTATAAACATGCTTATGGAAGTACAGAAAAATATTCAAGAACTCAGTAACAAGTTTAAGAGGGAGATTCTATAATTAAGAAATTCTATATATGAAATGAAACATACAATGGAGGGATTAAAAAGCAGATTAGATGGAGTAGAAGAGACGGTAAATGGAATAGAAATTAGAGAAGAGGAATACAAAGAAACTGAGGCACAGAGAGAAAAAAGGATCTCTAAGAATGAAAGAATATTGATAGAACTGTGTGACCAATCCAAATGGAACAATATTCGCATTATAGGGGTACCAGAAGAAGAAGAGAGAGGAAAAAGGGAAATAAAATGTCATTGAGGAGGTAACTGCTGAAAAATTCCCCAGTCTGGGGAAGGAGATAGTCTCTCAGGTCATGGAGGTACACAGATCTCCCAACACAAGAGAACCAAGGAAGACAACATCAAGACATATAATAATTAAAATGGCAAAGATAAAGGATAAAGACAGACTTTCAAAAGCAGCTAGAGAGAGAAAAAAAGATCACATACAAAGAAAAACCCATCAGGCTATCATCAGATTTCTCAACAGAAACCTTACAGGCCAGAAGGGAGTGGCCTGACATATTTAATGCAATGAAGAATGGCCTCAAACCAAGAATACTCTACCAAGTGAGGTAATCATTGAAATTTGAAGGAGAGATAAAACAATTTCCAGATAAGCAAAAGCTGAGAGAATTTACCTCCCACAAACCACCTCTACAGTACATTTTACAGAGACTGCAATAGTTGGAAGTATTTCTAAGGCTAAATAGCTGTGACCAGGGGAAATAAAACCACAGCAAAGTAGACAAATTAATTACTAAGCAGATGCAAAATCAAATCAACTACTCCCAAAGTCAATTAAGGGATAGACAAAGAGTACAGAATATGATACATAATATATAAAGAATGGAGGAGGAAGAAAAAGGAGGAAAAAAAAAGAACCTTTGGGTTGTGTTTGTAATAGTATAATAAGTGAGTTAAATTAGACTGTTATATAGTAAGGGAATTACCCTTGAACCTTTGGTAACCACGAATCTAAAGCCTGCAATGGCCATAAGTACATACCTATCAATAATCACCCTAAATGCAAATGGTCTGAATGCACCAATCAAAAGAAAAAGAGTCACTGAATGGATAAACAACATGATCCGTCTATATGCTGCATACAAGAGACTCTCTTCAAACCCAAAGACATACACAGACTGAAAATAAAGGGATAGAAAAAGATATTTCATGCAACTAATAGAGAGAAAAAAGCAGGAGTTGCAATACTTGAATCAAACAAAATAGACTTCAAAACACAGAAAGTCGCAAGAGACAAAGAAGGACATTACATAATGATAAGAGGGTCAGTCCAACAAGAGCATATAACTATTATAAATATCTATGTACCCAACACAGGATCATCTACATATGAGAAACAAATATTAACAGAATTAAAGGGGGAAATAGAATGCAATGCACTCATTTTAGGAGACTTCAACATATTACTCATTCCATAGGACAGATCAACCAAACAGAAAATAAGTAAAGAGGCAGAGGCACTGAACAATGTATTAGAACAGATTGACCTAACGAACATCTACAGAACACTTCATTCAAAAGCAACAGTATACACATTCTTCTCAAGTGCACATGGAACATTTACAAGAAGAGATCACATACTAGGTCACAAAAACAGCCTCAGTAAATACAAAAAGATTGAAATTGTACCAACCAGCTTCTCAGATCACAAAGGTATGAAACTAGAAATAAATTACACAAAGAAAATGAAAAAGCCCACAAACACATAGGGGCTTAATAATATGCTTCTAAATAATTAATGGACCAATGGCCAAATAAAAACAGAGATCAAGCAATATATGGAGACGAATGACAACAATAATTCAACACCACAAAATCCATGGGACACAGTGAAGGCTGTGCTAAGAGGGAAGTATATTGCAGTACAGGCCTACCTCAGGAAAGAAGAACAATCCCATATGAACAGACTAAACACAATTAACAAAACTAGAAAAGGAAGAACAATTGAGGCCCAAAGTCAGTAGAAGGAGGGACATAATAAAGATTAGAGAAGAAATATGCAAAGTCAAGAAGAGTAAAACAGTAGAAAGAATCAATGAAAGCAGGACTTGGTTCTTTGAGAAAATAAACAAAATAGATAACCCCCTAGCCAGACTTATCAAAAAGAGAGTCTACACACATAAACAAACAGAAATGAGGAAGGAAAAATCACTATGGACACCACAGAAATACAAAAAATTATGAGAGAATACTATGAAAAATTAATGCTAACAAACTGGATAACCTAGAAGAAATGGACAACTTTCGAGAAAAATACAACCTTCCAAAGCTGACCCAGGAGGAAACAGAAAATCTGAATAGACCAATTACCAGCAAGGAAATTGAATTGTTAATCAAAAAACTACTGAAGAAAAAAACCCCTGGCACAGATGGTTGAACTGCTGAATTTTATCAAACATTTAGTGACGACCTAATACCCACCCTCCTTAAAGTTTTCCAAAGTGTAGAAGAGGAGGGAATACTCCCAAACTCTTTCTATGTGGCCAACATCACTCTGACACCAAAACCAGGAAAAGACACCACAAAAAAAGAAAATTACAGACCAATATCCCTAAAGAACATACATGCAAAAATACTCAGCAAAATATTAGCAAACTAAATTCAAAGATACATCAAAAGATCACCCATCATGACCAAGTGGGATTCACTCCAGGGATGCAAAGATGTTACATTAGAAAATACATCAACATCGCCACCACATAAACAAAAGGACAAAAACCAAATGATCATCTCCATAGATGCTAAAAAACATTCAACAAAATTCAACATTCATTCATGATAAAAACTCTCAACAAAATGGGTATAGAGGGCAAGTACCTCAACATAATAAAGGCCATATATGACAAACCCACAGCCAACATTATATTTAACAGTGAGAAGCTGAGACTTTTCCTTTAAGATCAGGAACAAGACAAGGATGTCCACTCTCCCCACTTGTATTCAACATAGTACTGGAGGTCCTAGCCATGGTAATCAGACAACAGAAAGAAATAAGAGGCATCCAGATGGGCAAGGAAAAAGTAAAACTGTCCCTGTTTGCTGATGGCATGATATTGTCCATAAAAATCCCTAAAGAATCCACCCCAAAACTACTAGATCTTATATATGGATTCAGTAAAGTTGCAGGATACAAAATTAATACACAGAAATCTGTTGTATTCCTATACACTAACAACAAACTACAAGAAAGAGAAATCAGGAAAACAGTTCTATTCACAATTGCATCAAAAATAATAAAATACCTAAGAATAAATCTAATGAAAGAAATGAAAGACCTGTACTTTTAAAACTAAAAGACATTCATGAGAGAAATTAAAGAGGATAACAATAAATGGAAACACATCCCATGCTCATGTGTGGGAAGAATTAATATTGTCAAAATGGCCATCCTACCTAAAGCAATCTACAGATTCAATGCAGTCCTATCAAAATACCAACAGCATTCTTCAATGAACTAGAGTAAATAGCTCTAAAATTCATATGGAACCACAAAAGACCCTGAATAGTCAAAGGAATTCTGAGAATGAAGAATAAAGCTGGGGGATTATGCTACCCAACTTCAAGCTCTACTACAAAGCCACAGTAATCAAGAAAATTTGGTACTGGCACAAGAGCAGACCCATAGACCAATGGAACAGACTAGAGAGCCCAGATATAAACCCAAGATATATAGTCAATTAATATATGATAAAGGAGCCATGGATATACAATGGGGAAATGACAGCCTCTTCAACAGCTGGTCTTGGCAAAACTGGACAGCTACATGCAAGAGAATGAAACTGAATTACTGTCTAACTCCATACACAAAAGTAAACTCGAAATGGATCAAAAACCTTAATCTAATTCATGAAACAATAAAACTCTTAGAGGAAAACATAGGCAAAAATCTCTTGAATATAAACATGGGCAACTTTTTCCTGAACACATCTCCTCAGGCAAGGGAAACAAAATCAAAAATGAACAAATGGGACTACATCATGCTAAAAGCTTCTGTACAGCAAAGGACACCATCAGCAGAACGAAAGGCATCCTACAGTATGGGAGAATATATTTGTAAATGACATATCTGACAAGGGGTTAATATCCAAAATATATAAGAACTCATATGCCTCAACGCCCAAAAAGCAAATAACCATATTAAAAAATGGGCGGAGGATATGAACAGACAATTCTCCAAAGAAGATTCAGATGGCTATCAGGCACATGAAAAGATGCTCCACATCACTAATTATAAGAGAAATGCAAATTAAAACCACAATCAGATATCACCTCATGCCAGTTAGGATGGACAAAACAGAAAAATATAGAAACAAAAAGTGCTGGCAGGGCTGTGGAAAAAGGGGAACCCTCCGACACTGCTTGTGTGGATTTAAACTAGTTCAACCATGTGGAAAGCAGTATAGAGGTTCCTCAAGAAACTAAAAATAAGAATACCATTTAACCCAGGAATTCCAATCCTAGGAATTTACCCTAAGAATGCAGGATCCCAGTTTCAAAAAGACATATGCACCCCTATGTTTATTGCAGCACTATTTACAATAGCCAAGAAATGGAAGCAACCTAAGTGTCCATGGATAAAGAAGGGGTGGTACATATACACAATGGAATATTATTCAGCCATGAGAAGAACACAAATCCTACCATTTGCAAGTACATGGAGCTAGAGGGTATCATGCTCAGTGAAATAAGCCAGGTGGAGAAAGACAAATACCAAATGATTTCACTCATCTGTGGAGCATAAGAACAAAGCACAAACTGAAGGAACTAAACAGCAGCAGACTCACAGAACCCAAGAATGGACTAACAGTTGTGAAAGGGAAAGGGACTTGGTGGGGGAGGGGGGGTTGGAAGGGAGGGAGAAGGGGAATAAGGGGTATTACGATTAGCACACACAATATAGCGGGGAGGGGGGGCATAGGGAAGGCAGTATAGCAGAGAGAAGACAAGTAGTGATTTTATAGCACCTTACTACGCTGACGGACATTGCCTGCAATGGGGTATGTGGTGGGGACTTGATAATGGGGGGAGATAATACAGATGGGGGAAGATAATTACAGAAGTGCTGTAACCACAATTTTGCTCATGTAATTGTATATTAATGATACCAAAAAAAAATCTCATTCTCAGAAAACTTATTTCCATTATCAACTCACCCATTTAACATGTATGTGGCTAGTAGAGAGAGGCCTGAAAGGAGCCTTGAATTTTATGAAACTGTGCAAGCTGGAACGTAACACTGACTTGACAGCAAACAATAATTACTCCTTGCTTGTGATTGGAAAATCGGACCTAATTCATTGTGACCAAGAGGATTTGACTCTCAGTTCAGGTTATCTTTGGTTGATAACATTGAACTGAATGCATTGCACGTTATCCTGTGCTTAGTACAGAGATACTTAGATTAGTGATACCACTTTCTTATACTCAAGAGGGTCAAACAATGGTCAATATGGTTGTCATTGTCCAAAGTGGGAGACCAAAGTCATTATAGGGATTAAATCATCAGCGATCCAGTTCAAGGATCCTGAAGGTGACCAAGAATGAATCCCCAAAGCATTGCTTTCAAAGTGGTACAGAATAGTCAGAAAAATAAAGGAGGGTATCTGCTATTCATTATTTAATAAACACATGCACAGCAGTTCCTGTTTGGCATTATTTCAGTGTTTTACAGAAAATAACTCATGTAATTCTTAGGACAACTCTCTGTGGTAGGCACAATTATTATGCTCATTTTGCAGATCTAGGAACTGAGGAGTTCACAGCAGTTCAATAATTTGCCCTAAATCACAGATCTGTAAGAGACCAAGCTAGGTCATGATCTAAAAAGTCTGGCTCTAGAATGCATGCTCTGATACCTCTGCTATTTATTTCCTCCCGTATTAAAACAGATGGGCATAACAAAAAGCCCTTTTGACTTGAGAGTCCCAATGTCTAACATTTGAATGTTTTTTTTTTAAATGTTACATTTTCAAATTAATGTATCAGTTACAGGTACCACTGAAATGAAAACTTTTAATTTAAAAATTAACTACTAATCAAGAATTACTTTAACTTATAAATATTTGCCTAAGCCCCAGCCTTTATTTCCCCTGCGACTGGAGCTTCAGATGATGTATGTCTTTATATTTCTGGCTTCCACCATAATGTGGGCTTGGCCTCCTGAGCACCAAGAAGCAAGTTTCTCGGTGTTGGTAACAGTCTATTTTTTGTCTCTGGCCCCAGTTCACCTGGAAAGCTGACTCTGTCTTTTTATATTCCCAGTTATTTGTTTTTATTAATTTCAAAATTTATGTGTGTTCATTATAACAGGTGCAATAACTTAAAGATGTATTTTCTAAAAATAATAATCTCCATTCTGACACTTCTGGATTAACAACCTGACATCGTGGCATACTTAACTTCACACCTTTATGTTCACACACATAAATATATGCACATATATTTATTTTAAAACATACATGCATACTGTTTTACAAAAGTGGCACCGCATTATATACACTACTATGCAACATGCTTTCTCAAAAAACACAAGAACAACACAAAAAAACACAAAAAACAACCAATATATATAATTGATTTGTTCTAATAGCTACATGACATTTCCAAACGTACATGCCAAAATTTCATTAACCTACTCTTGAAAGAACTTCAGTTTGTCTTTTATCCCTTAGACAATAATGCAACAAATATTCTTGAAAATAATCTTGCATAAATTGTAAGAGTACTGGTACTTTTATTTCATTAGGAAAGATTCCTAAAATGGTATGAAAAATTTGTTTTGCCATTTCTTTTCAGAGTGATGGAAACAATTTGCACCCACCCATATATATTATTAGAATATTGTTCCACCATTTCCTCAAAAGCATTAGGTGTAGCTCCTCCTTAAAATTTTGCCTATCTAATTAAAGAAAAGCATTATATTTTGTCATTAAAATTTTTCTTTTCACTAATAATGGGGATGAACACCCTTTTATTTATGAACCGTCAGGGTTATAAATATACTGAGATAATGCTGTTCTTATCTTTTGACTATTTTTCTTATCCGTTTCCAGGCAAAGATATTAATTCATTGTAATAAATGAATCTTTAAGTTTTACCTAGTTTATATCGTCTTTTGCAAAGCAAATATGTCTATCCTTGATGTATCCTTGTGTGGCTTTTGGGTTTTCTATTTCTCCTAGGAATATCTCTTTTACTTCTATTCTTCTCCTAAATTATTTTCTAGTGTTTTATAGTATTATTTACATAAAATTTTTTCAATCTACTTAGAATTGATTTCATGTGTGAGGTAACTTTATTCCCTTCCAGAAGGAAAGCTGGTTTTGCCAAACCGTACACTTAATAAATGATCTTTTTCTCATTGAAACAAAATGCCACCTTTGCCTTACATTAAGTTTCCATATAATGTGTGGGTCTATTTCTAGTCTCTTTATTCCATTCCACTAAGCTCTTCATCTATTCCTAAGCCAAACTGCATTGTTTTGATTATGGTCTTATTTTTCACTGAATAGAGCCTAATACTGGGTAACAGTGAATGCTGGAACAAGATGCACATGGTGTGGAAGAAAAAAAGTTAATGTTTATATCAGAAACTACAAAGTGTAATTTTCACACTAATCACATTACTTTTTTATTATTTCTCCATCAGCACTTGCTGATATCTTAACTTTCTTCCTATAAGTATTTTGCAAAAACTATAGGAACTAAAAATACAGCAGTGATTACCCACGGTTTGGGGTGAAGAGAGGCAAATGGCCGCGAAGGTTCACAGAGGGGCTTCTTTGGACCACAGAAATGTACTGAATCTTCATTGTGGTGGTGGTTAAACAACCATATGTATTAGTTGGAGCTAATCAAACAATACACTTTACAAGTGTGAATTTAATTGTATACTAATTATATCTCAATAAATTTGACTTAAAATGTATATATGAAATATGTCATTTTCTGTATTTTGGGGATAAAACGTGATCTACTTCCTACCACAGAAGAGCTGGAATCCAATTCTAACTGTTTGAATGCTCTGTAACAAAACAAGAGCAGATCATAAGTGAAAATCTGTGGGGACTCTAGCCACTGATAAATTTCAATTTTCTGTTCTTTGAAGAAATCTGTGTTTGACCTGTCTTAACTCCAGAACAATTTGTGAAGACCATCCAACCTGGGTAAATGATTTACTTAGACAAGTTCATAGATTTTGTAGTTTCCTACAAGCAGTCTATGAACTCTGAAAGATACTGTTATTTTCTTAAAGCTGGGGTTAGAGCTGGACGTTTGGTCCTTGGTAGCACACAAGCAGTAATTTTCCACTTAAGGAAACCGAGGCTCAGTGAGGATGAGATTGGCATAACCATGGAATCCCAGTGTTCTCATTCTCACCTTCTCTATTCTTGTCAGTGCTCTTTAGGGAAAAAAACTCTTCTAGCTGACTCATACAAGAATATAAAGCAAGAAACTAGGCCATCTCCCAGAAACCAGAGACCAAGGCAAGGAAAGATTGATGAGCATTTCTGCAGAAAGCCAGCCCTGGTCTCAGTCCCAGACAGAAGGCCAGGAGGTCCAGCATGGTAATCTACTGAAAGAGCTCTGATGGTAGCTCCAGATTTCATGTTATCAGGGTTTATCCTAAAGGAGTTAATTTTCAGAGCCAGAACAAGGAGGAGGGGACAAGAGGAGAAGGCTAGGTTTAAGAGATATCATGACAATGTGCCTGTTTTTTCTCACTTGTGGAAATGTGGGCTATCTGGAAGTAAACTGATAGGAGCCATCCTGAATTAACAGATTATCCCTAATACCTTTTAGCTACTTTTACCAGAATGCAGAATAAATTTATGTGATTTTTATTTCCAGCACATTCTAGTCTTCAGATGATTTTGCTAAGCTTTGCCTTCTGTATTCATATTTTCATTATATTACACCAATTTTTGTATTCATTATTTGGAAAGAATAACAATATATTAAAACAATACGGACTATTAATATCCTATTTCAAATAAGATGATTCTTCCTAGAGCTTCCTCATGGATTTTTTTCCCCTTAAAAAGCCCAAGAGTGATAAAGTTCTGTCATAGTCTCTACGGTATTTCTTTAAAGTGAGGTCTTTCTTTCTATAGACTGGACATTATCAAGGTGATATTAATAAAAAAGTAATAAATGCCATCAAGTAGTATAGAAAATAGTACTCTAAATGTTGAAACTCTTGAAAATATAGTGGGCTGCCTTCAGAAATGAATTCCTAAAAATGTCCAAGCTGAACCTAGATGTTTTCTTTCTTTTGTTCTTTCACCATTCCATTATTGGTACCTGAAGATCCTTGCCAGATGTGTAATTAAAGTATTTCATGCTGGGGATAGGTTTGAACTCGATGGGTTTCAATGACCTTTAAAGTCTCTTCCATTTTTATGCTTTTTAATTTCATGTTTCCACATTTTATTCAAAATGTCCAGTGAAGGGCATTAGGTCATGTATAATTCACTGATTTCATACTTTTACTTCCTACCACTGAATGATTTCTCACCATATCTTTACTAATTAAAGATGTCAATAAACACCTTTACAAGTTTGCATTAATTTACACAAGTCATAACAAAAATGGCAACCTCTCATAATATTTCACTTTGGCCAGAACTGTAAATCAGGATATTTCATAATATTTACAACAAAAACATATTGTCACTTCTGTATGTTAGGATATGAGTAAAAAATATGATTATTTATGTATGGGTTTTTTCTTTGGATCATATACATTTAACTTAGTGTCAGTGAATCCCATTAAAGAATCTTCTCAACAGCAGGAAAAATGTTGACTTACCAAGATAAGGCCAGGATATACTTATTAATCACTATATGCCCAGAAATAGAAACTGGGAATAAAATAATTGATTTCAAGGAGAATATCGAAGTACTTTTCCTCATCAATCTCTAGTGAGCACTCCCATTTTCCAGTATTAGAATAGAAGCATATGTGCTATTATGCTATTAGGAAAAATATTTGGTGATTTTCATAATCTGAATACTACAGAGAAAAGCTTGTCTCTGTAATTGCTATTTCAAAGGGAGACTATATCTGCTTATATCTAAGGTAACAGTAGAAGGAACAAGTGTATAATGATAACTTGATGACATCAGTTAGCAGCTAAGGCTCTTGTCTACTTTGGCAACATCACAAAAGGATCAGAGATTGACCAAATATCATGCTGGAAACTCAGGATAGGTATTTGTCTATCTTCTGTATGTCTATTTTTCCTATGCAATTAGCTGAATTATTTTTATTCATCTCTGCATTTTGCCCCCTTAGGTAGACATTGTCTTAAACACTAATAAACATTAGTCTAGATTTTCAGCCACAAAATTATAATAATAAATAACTATAAAACGTAAGCCACTATTACCTTTAGAAATGGGAGACGATAGAGCTATGAAAGAAAATGAAATTCAAATATAACTAAGAGTAGCCCTTTTGATATTTCTTTCAAACACTTAACTTAAAAAGTCAGTCCTCACAGTTTTATTTCCTTCTAAATATTTTATGAGATGAATTAAAAGGAAGCAAAAGTGGCTGATTGGCAGTTCAGCAACTCTCCTTTTCACTAGCTGTTAGTAAGTGAAGAGGACAAATGCTAATATCAGAAAGAAGGAAGAGACAGGGAACTACAGACCTGTCACTGGGAACTACAGTGTTGTTGAACCTTAAAGGAGTACTTAAAAGTTAAGCTGGGCATTTTCATCACTTGCTTTCAACTTCTTCAATAATGACATATAATATAGAAGGAATAAAATATGTGGTTGTTGTTTTCTTCTTGTTTGTTTTTAATTTAGTAGAAGATACTACAAAAGTATCTGTTCTAGAAGAAATGCACATGTATTTATTTGCTTCTCACCTCCTTCTCCTGGGAATGCCTGTAAGGGTAGTGGGTCAGGGATGTCTGAAAGCCTATGGCAAGCAATATGAAAATGATGCCAACTGAAAAATTAAGGCTTAAACAAAATAAGGTCAGATGATTCTGACCTATACAAACATACCTTTTTCTTATGGTGACATGAGGGTTTTCCTGTTCTTAAAAAAAGTCTCTTTATTTCCCCCTAGATATGAGTCACAAGTTTGTAATAACTCACAAAAATACCAGGGGTTTCATGAGCATAACTTGGTCTTTAAAATAGTTCCCAAGGACCACTTCTTTTATGGCTTCCATATCATGGAAGTTATGCTAGAGAGTCAGGCAGCACTACCTTCTTCCAGCTTAAAGTAGGGTCCAAGAATACTGAGAAAGGTGATCACAAGAACTAATCATTCATGTTGGAAGCACTTTCTCATTGGCATCCATTTCTCTACCTACAATCTTACTCTGGGTTCTGTTGAGGTCATATTATCAGTCCTCAATGGCCATGTGGAAACCTAGTTAGCATAGTTATATTTTCACACTCAAAACATTTCAGTGTGTTCGACAAACCCACTAAAATCTCTAGAAGGCCACTTGCCCATCTGCATGGAAGGTCTTTGGTTTCCTACAATTCAAACACCAAAGTTGGAATAAAACTAACTCAAATTATCATCAGATTCTCAGGGTTTGGTTGACCCATTTCCCTTCATCATGTGTCAGATGTATTCTCCTGAACTGGCTTATTTCTAAGTGCTGACAATATCTCTGAGGGTATCAGGAGCAGGATCTAAGTGTTAAATATCCCTGGAGGATTTATATGTATTTTAAGCATGTAGCTACCTGAATACCTACAGTCTATTATGCCCAAAAGAGTAGAAATAGTTTTCATGAATACAGTTCTTATTTTATGTTAGGGCTTTGATTCCATTGCAGTAAGTTTTACAGTTGTTAGCTAATCATAAGATAAGCAGAACATAAAATCAGCATCTAACACACTAAGTTGGAAAAATTTCAACAATACATTTCATTTTTGCATGAATTGCCTAAATTAGAGATAGTAATGGAAAACTCTTACTTTATCTAAGCTAATAATTTTAGACTGTCTACAGTAGTGCTACAAAGTATCATTTTTTAGTTTATGAGCTAAAATGTAGTTTAGCTGCTTAATAGTTGTTGAAACTGGATAATTGCTACATGAAGATTCATTATGCGTTCTACTTTTGTGTTCTATATGTTCTACTTTTGAAAATTTTCATCAAGTAAATATTAAAAACATACTTTAAATTTAAATTTTTAAGAAATTGCTTTTAAGCTCAGTTTAGGACAGCATCAGGACTTTACTCAAAGATTTATTTGAGTGCAAAGGCAAATCATCCATAAGCTTTAAAATTCTTCACAAGTTTTAAATTTCCTACCAAGTGTGAAAATGCCCTGTGAGTCAGAGTCAAAGATTTTGTATTTTTTCAGTACTCACAAGCATGAGAGGTCTGTCCATGGCTCTGGTTGCAAAGCCGACATAAGTCAAAATTGTTTTGGACAGACTGGCACCTGGATTTTTTTTAACTTTCCAGAGAAAGCTAAATATGATTTATGTATTATTATAAAAACCAATGCTTCTTATTTGATTTCTCAAGTATGCTTCTAAAGGGGTGAGACAGAAAAAAGAGGAGAGAAGAGAAGATAACCACTAGGAGAAAAATAATCTTTATTCCACTAGGAAAAGGCCTAGGAAGACACTAGGACATTTTCATTATTCCATAATTCTAGCTGTTCTGGGAAAATCACAAGAAAGATTCTTTTGTAGTTATTTTGTAGCTGTAATATTTAACCAAATTAGGAAGTAATAAGATCAGATAAAATGCAAAAGAAATTAGAATATATATTTAAAATATAAACACGTTTTTAAAAAAAACAGTCTTCAAAGTTTCCTCTGGTGTCCCAAAATATTTAGGGCAATTTTAGTTTGGATTAAGTTAATTAAAAATTTTGACAAATATATAACAATATGTTAATGTCATATTCAGTGGCTATTACTAGGGACCAACATTTGCACAGAATAGTAAATAATTATTGGAAAGAAAGAGGAAGTGGGATAACTTCATGAGTGAAACTCTCATTCCATCTTCTACTCTAGAAGCTTCTCTTCATGTTCTCTGACTTTTTTAACCTATACCTTCTCCATCACCAACATCAGTCTTTTAAAGGTCAGTGAGGTTAAGTCAAAGACTATGATAGTATTGGGGGAAAGAGTTAGAAAGTGGGCAATAGTTGGCATTTTAAAAATTTTCCCTGAAAACAAGATTCAAATCCAATTGTGTTGTAACATGTTAAGCAAAGAAGTTATCAAAATAAGTGATTGTAATAATACCTGCTGCTTTGGCTATTAATTAACATGAAGAAATATGCACTTCTCTCCCCAAACTGTGTTTGTCAGGCTTTTATTTTGTTCCATTAGAAAGTGCACCATTTAAAATATAGGTGATCCAGTAATTCATAGGGATGAAACAGCAAAAGTTTTCAAGATCCTTTGTACACAAAGAGGATTGGGCTGGTCTAAGTGCCCGTTAGAGGTTAGTGGCTGAGCCAGGAGTCAGCCTCACAGAGTCTCCCACTCCAGAGTTCCAGTTCCATACCCTTTCCACCACATCACAAGAATGTGAATCCTGATAATCCACATGGCAAAATTGCATGACTTGAAAGTGTCAATACAATGGTCACACATACCAGCAAACACCACCATTGCTTTGAGATGCAATTCTATTAATAACTTAAGATGCCAGGTGCTACACTTGTGGGATGGAAACGGCTCAGAAGGTTTAGAAGGCTTAGAAACTGTTGTGGAGACTGAAATGTTGCCATGCCAAGATGGGCCCTCATCAGAGGAGAGTCCAGCATAATAAGTAGCAATTAGAATAGAATTTCTCTTCTGCTTCCAGACTCCAGCTTCGCCAGAAACACAGCAGACTTACTGCACATCACTACAAGGAGGACAGGAGCCTTCTCTAAAACATGAAAATATTTATTATATGCATACCAACTACTGTTTCATCTACAACTCTTAGAGTCTATACTTTGTTCTAAGCCTTTTTCCAAGGTAGGACTTTGATCTTCTAACCCATATTTGTGGGATGTCAGATTAGAAAAGAGGAAAACTGGTTCCTTTCAAATTATTTATGCAAATACATTTCAAAACATATTTCATAATTTTAGGTCAGTCCCCACCCCAAAAAGTATGCTGCATTACTATTACTGAATATATCCTGATCCTTCAGTCAAATTGGTGAATTTAATAAATGTTTTTTGGCAATGCTCTATGGGAGCAAGACATTTTGTATGATTTGTTTCCTGCTGTGTTCTAAATGCCTACAACAGTGCCTAACACACAGTAGGTCTTGAATAAACAGCTGATGAATAAATGAGTTAAAGTCTTTTGTAGCAGTGGCCACCAAGCATCACAGCTGTCTAGAGAAGAGTTATTTGTCAACTAGAAAACATGGGAAGACAAAGGGTCAACTCAGAGTTTTCTGATGAGGGAACAGTACAATAAGCTCTTCTCATCTGAAATTTCTTTTAAAAGTAACTTAAAAGTGTAAGATTTACACTAGATCCTGCCGGAAAATAGCTAATCTTTTTTAAAAACATGTGAATGTGAATGCAACCCCAACATACCAATGATTGATTCTAACATTAAATACCAGTTTCTAACTTTGAATTCTGCTTTAAAATACTTTTTGAAATATGCTTGTGCAAACTGTTTTGTAGTTTGCTGACTGGCACTGTCTAATCCATAAATTTTGCTTTTTGAGGACCAAGACATATATAATATTCCCAAAAAGAGCCTTTGTTTTAAGCCCCACAGGTTCATGGGCAATTTTTCTACTGTTCAGAAGTTCATTCTGGGTGTCCATTAAAATTAATTGATCATCTGTCACTAGAATAAATGTGGAATATGCATTTCTTTTCCTTTTCTTGTAATTAATTGTATATTAAAAAGCTTAATAATTGGATAAGACTCTTCCTTTACGAAATAAAAATACTCTCATAGAACCACTAAATGCTGTTATCAAAAGAACCACTATAATAATTTTGGCTGTTTCTACAAGTTGGAGTAGTCATTTCATTTTGGTAGCTACTGTTACATACTGTTATACACTGTAGAGTAGATTAGAGTGATGAGATAATGCACTGAAGTTCTGAAGGGACCTGCTTTTAAATCCTCAAAAGGATAATACATAACTGAGGGCAATGAGTGGTTGATTGATAGTCATTAGCCAAAGAGTAAGATAGTTGGACTTCACATAAAACTTCCATTAAGTTCAACAGCCCTTTGATATAGGATTATTCTATGTGCACATAAAATATGATGAAATTTATTATAGAATTCAGATTGGTATGTATATATACAGTGTAACAATCATATGTTTATATGTATATAAAATACCATGTTTTGTATGTTCTCGTTCTTTGTTTACAGATTCCATTTCTCTGAAAAATCTTTGTGAAAAGATCTAAGAAAAAAAATCTACAATTAATGCTTAAAACTACATTGAGGAAATGTGATGTTCTTGTTTTGCTTTAATTCTTATATTGGATAAAACAACATACTATCAATGATATAACTTTGCTTCACCTGTTTCCTCCTTGTTGATTGTCAAAGAGCAAGTCAGTATTTTGGTAGAGCAAACTCATATATAACCCACTATGCTGATCATAAGGATGTTTCATATTTGAGCATCTTCTTTGTTAAAAATTTGCACCCATTTCTAAGTGTAATATTATAATCCAGCTCAGTTTATGGTCCTAGCAAAACACACAAATAACAAAGGCAAAAGTGAGCAGAGTAGATTCTAGAGATCCTTAAATATGAGAAAATGATAGTTCAGATAATAAGCTCAGATTTATTATTCATTCATTTATTTATTTGATAATATTTCTTAAGCAACTTATATATATCAATTACTGTGGGGGATGTGAGATTACACAGAGGAACAAAGAACACTTACACTGAATTAGATAGTCTTTATAGTTTAACAGTTATTAACTTATCTAATCTTCACACAAAAAAAATCAAGTAGCTTCTTTTTTATCCTCATTTTATAGATGAGGAAACTAAGGAAAAGATAAGTTAAGTAATAATATGACTAAAATCAACCAAGTAGTAAGTGACGTGGGCAGGAAGACACAATCAGTGTCAAGTATCTTCTTAGTTGATGATTTTACTTCCTAAATTCAACCACTGAGATAATTAGGATATACAAAAATAAAGAATAGAATATTAAATTATGTCTTAAATAATCTTAAAATAATTTGATATTTTTAGCTAAAGTGAGCCTGACTTTGAGCCAGGAATTCAACTACTAAGAATTTATTGCAGGAAAACACTTGGACAGATTTACAAAATTATACATTTAACAATGAGCAATTGAGATAGTGAAAAAGTGGAACCAATTCTGTATCAGTTGGCTTGCTTTGGGCTGCAAGTTAACAGAACACTTGACTAAAGTGCCTTAAATGATAATAGTTTATTAGCCCATAAGAAATCCTAAAAAAAAGGTTTTAACCTTAGTTCAGCAGTTCAGGAATGTCATCAAAGATTCAGAATCTTCGTATTCACACCCTGTTATCTTTGGCATACTTTTGTTTTTAGCCTTCATTCCTAAGTGAATGGTTACAATAAAGTTCCTGCAGCTCCAGGCATTGCACCTCACACAATCACAAGTTTCTCCAAGCATCTCTATATTTTACCCAGGAAGAAAACCTATTCCAGAAACTTTACTTGGCATCTTTGACCAATTTTTGGACCTCACACCTTATGTATTAGCTACAAGGGAGTCTGAGAAAGTGAATAATGGGCATATCATCCTCTTTTATGAGAGCCAGGATTTTTCAACAAGGTAGAGGGGAGAGGCTGTTGCAGTGGCAACCAGTTGGCCCTGCTAGAAACCTCAATATCTAAGAATAGAATATCCATATGGTATAATCCTGTGCTATTATTGTAAGTGATAAAATGGATAAGGGGTAGATTACATGAGGAAAACAATCAAGATATAGGAAATCTGGTGTACACAAAGGATATATACTAAAATACTAACAGTGGTTATCTCTATATGGTAAGAATAGAGTGGTATTTTTACTTTTCTCATATATTTATCTACTAATATTTTTAAAAATAACATAAATTGCTTTTATAATAAAAGATGTTTTTTCAGTTTGGAGAAACAACATAATGCAAAGAGAAAAATTATTTCTTATCAAAATAATGTTCTTTGTCTCAGCTTGGGAGCAGAGAGTTGAGCAGTCAAAAAATGAACAAGACACTTTTATCAAAATTTGTTTTGCATTGCTGTCATGAAGAAATGAAAGAAAAAGAGAAATCAGGCAACATGGTCACAAGAGGATTTTAAAACTGGAAAAATAAAAATGTTTTGTTAAGAGATAATGATACACAACCAAAAGCTTTAAAGAAAGAGATGTTGTAACTTAATATATTGGAGGCATTGCTCTACAGATTGTTCATCTTGTGAGAATGTCCTTCACTCTTGCCAAAATCAGCTTTATGCTGGCCACAAAAATTAAAATAATTTAAGGAAAGAATGGAAATACTCTTATTCTGGGGAAAGTAATTCACAATTTAAACAACACAATGATACCTGCCAAGATTTTAATGTTTGGTTGAAACAAATGGTTAACACTTCTCTTAGTTCTTTGAACATTTCAAATCATTTTAATTACATAAGTTATACATACATACTTCTCACTGCAAAAACTTCAAACTCTATCAAAGAATAAAAGTTAAAAAAGAAATTTCTGTTTCATTCTCCAACAATCCTTGTCTTCATACCCTCCAAAGAGACAACCACTATCAAATTTACAGTTTAACTCTTTGGGTATTTTCTATACACTCAGATCTTTTAAAGCCTCAAATGATGCCAATAATTAAATTAAAATAATTAAATCATGGCATACACATTGTTGTGCCTTATGCTTTTTTTAACATAATGTCTTATATATCTATGTCATATATATTACTCTCAAATTTTTCAGCAGCTATTAAATCTATTTAAACAGCCTTCTATTGATGGGTTTTTAGGTTGCCTCCAATATTTTGCTTTTATAAAAAATGCTGCAATGGACATTTTGAACATCCAGCTTTGCTCACTTGGGTGGATAGTTTCATAGTATCAATTCCTTGAAGTGAAATTGTTATGTATACACATTTTAGGCTTCATTCTTAAATGAATGAATATATACACATTAATGTAAACACACTTAAAATTTTAATAGACATTGATGCACTGCCCTCCAAAAAAGGCTGTATCAATTTCACACCCTGGCCAGGAGGGTTTAAAAATGCCTGAATTTTCATCTTCAGCAGCACTGAACATCAACAGATGTCCAGGAATATCACTCTACTTGTTTCAGTGCAAATTTTTGTGAGTAACAGTGAGGCTGAACTTCATGTGTTTCCTCAAATAAACATTTATACTATTAACAGTGCTGTTTGGTAGAAAGATAGATTATACAATCAGGGAAGGGGAAGTGTCAAGTTCAAGGAAAAAACTGCACAGGAGGGAATCCCACTTAAAGACAACAAAGGCTATACAGGGAGATTACTTACTTGCCTATCGGGACCAGGTCAAACTGGTCCCAACTAGACCACAGCATAGGTGCAATAAAAAATAACTAAGGACCACCCAAACCATAACTCATCATAATCTCATTAAAGTAAAATTGTGATTTTGCTTCCCTCACCACGATTGGGCTTCTCTGTGTGTATTTTGGGAAAAAATACATGCACCAAAAGGAATGGGTGCATGACCACAACTGTCAATCAAATGAATTCACCCTGTCAATCAAAGAGGCACTCCCAGCTAGGACATGATAAATAGACACTCCCCTAAAAGATCAGGTCTTATATCTACCTTTTCCCTGGACAAACCCTCCCTTCAAGTGTATTCAAATAAAACTCTCATTTTGCTTTGCTATGTGTCTCTGTCTTTCAATTCTTTGTTTTGGCAAGGACAAGAACCTAGAACAAACTTGACCCACAACAATACCATGGATTTATATTGGGGTATTATTTCCTGAGAACATCATGGTTTGATCACTTATCATATTAGCCATATTCATCTTTGCTTTATAGAAATATGCTCTCAGGTATTTTATGTTTTTGTAATTATAGAAGATATTTTATATATATATATATATGCATATACATGTATATGTACATACATACATGCATACATTAATTGTAGTAAATTTTAAAATGCAGAAACATGTAGAGAATACAGCAAATAACTTCACCTCATTGCACAGGCATCTTATCATCCCACATCATCGTAAGAAGAAAGGAGATCAGGAAAAAAGATGGCAGAGTTTCAAACAAAATTATAGGATAAGACATAAGAAATAGGTCTAAATGAAATGAAGATTATCAATCTTCTTGTGTGACCAATCCAAACAAAACAATATTTTCATAATAGGGGTACCAGAAGGAGAATAGGGACACAAAGGGATAGAAAGACACTTTGAAGAAATAATTGTTGAAAAGTTTCCCAATCTAGGGAAGGACATAGACACTCAGGTCATGGCAGTACAGAGAGCCCCTAACAAAAGGAACCCAAAGAAAACAACACCAAGACATATGATAATTAAAATGACAAAGATCAAGGATAAGGAGAGAGTACTGAAAGAAGCTAGAGAGAGAAAAATACTTACATCAGGCTATCAGCATACTTTGCAGCAGAAATTTTACAGGTCAGAAGGGACAGGCATGAAATATTTAATGTACTGAAACTGAAGGGCTTTCCACCAACAATTCTCTACCTAGTGAGATGATTTGCACTCACATTAGAAGCAAAGATTACACAATTCCCAGATAAATGAAGGCTCAAGGAATCTATAACCACTAAACCAGTGTTAAAGGATATGTTAAAGGGACTGCTATAAATGGAAATGTTCTGCTATAAATGGAAATCTAATTCTAAATAGATTTCACCAGTGAAAATAAACCCACAGTAAAGGTAGTAGACCAATTAATTACCAAGCAATTATGAAATTAAAACAAAAGTAGTGCAACCAACTATACACAAAATTAGTCAAGGGATATACAAAAAGTGCAGATTATGACATCTAATACATAAAGTGTGAAGGAGGAAGAAGAAGAAGAAAGAAGTACTTTTATATTGTGTTTGAAATAGAGCAATCACCAACTTAATATAGACTTTATATAGTCAGGAAACTATCCCTGAACATTATGGTAACAACAAACCTAAAGCCTATAATAGGTACACAATAAGTTAGAAAAAGGGAATCCAATCACAACACTAAGAAAACCATCAAGTAACAAGAGAAGAGTATAAGGGAGGAAGAAAGGAGTAAAGAGAAGCTATAAAAAGCCAGAAAACAATTAATAAAATGGAAATAAGTACAAACCTATCAATAATTACCATAAATGTAAATGGACTGAATGCACCAATCAAAAGACATAGGGTGACAGAATGGACAAAGAAACAAGACCCACCTATGTGCTGCCTACAAGAGACTCATTTCAGACCCAAAGACATACACAGACTGAAAGTAAAGGGATGGAAGAAGATATGTCAGGCAAATAATAAAGAGAAAAAAGCAGGAGTAGCAGTATTTTTATCAGACAAAATAGATTTCCAAACAAAGAAAATAACGAGACAAAAAAGGACACTACATAATGATGAAGGGGTCAGCCGCACAAGAGGATATAACCACTATAAACATCTATGAATACAACATAGGAGGACTTAAATACGGAAAACAAAACCTAACAGAATTAAAGGAGGAAACAGATTGCAAAATCTTCATTTCAGGAGATTTTAACAGACCACTCACATCAATAGATCAACCAGGCAGAAAATAAATTAAGAAACAGAGGCACTGAATGATACATTAGGTAAGATTGACTTAACATGTTGATATCTACAGAACATTCCAATCAAAAGCAGTAGGATACACATTTTTCTCAAGTATACATGGAATGTTCTCCAGAACAGATCACATACAAGGCCACATAAAGATCCTCAATAAATTAAAAAAGACTGAAATTGTATCAAGCAACTTCTGGGACCACTGGTATGAAACTATAAATAAACTCCATGAAGAAAATGAAAAGGCCACAGGCACATGGAAATAAACAACATGCATCTAGAATAATCAACAGGTTAAAAACAAATCAAAACAGAAATCAAGCAATACATGGAGACAAATGAAAACAAAAATACAACAGTCCAAAATTTGCAAGATGCCACTACAGTGGTTCTAAGAGGGAAGTACAAAGCAATATATGCATACCTCAAGAAACAAGACCAATCACAAATAAACAGTCTAAAACTCATAATTTAGAAAATTAGAAAAAGAACAAATGAAACCCAAAGTTAATAGAAGGAGGGACATAAAAAAGATGAGTGGAAATAAATAAAATAAAAAATAAGAAAACAATAGAAAAATCAATGAAACCAAGAGCTTGTTCTTTGAAAAAATAAACAAGATAGATAAAGTCCTAGCCAGACTTATGAAGGAAAAAAGAGAGCATATACAGATAAACAAAATCAGAAATGAAGAAGGAATAGTCACAATGGATACCATAGAAATACAAAGAATTATTAGAGAATACTATGAAAAATTATGTGCCAATACACTGGACAGCCTAGAAGAAATGGACAAATTCCTAGAAAACTACAACCTTCCAAGACTGATCCAGGAAGAAACAGAAAACCTAAACAGACCAATTTCAGCAATGACATTCAATTGGTAATCAATAAACTCCCAACAAACAAAAGTCAAGTACAAGATGGCTTCATAGCTGAATTCTACCAAACATTTAAAGAGCTAATAACCCATTCTTCTTCAAGTATTCCAAAATGAAGAAGAGGAGGGAATACTTCCAAACTGATTCTATGAGGCCAGCATCACTCTCATACTAAAACCAGGCAAAACACCATAAAAAAAAAAGAAAATTATAGACCAATATCCTTGATGAACACAGATGCAAAAATCCAGAAAAAATATTAGCAAATTGAATTAAAAAATATATCAAAGGGATCATCTTTCATAACCAAGTAGGATTTATTTCAGAGATGCAAGAATGGTATAATATTTGTAAATCAATCCATACAACCCAGTAACAAAATGAAGGACAAAAATTGTATGATCTTCTCAATAAGTGTTGAAAAAGCATCTGAAAAAAATTCAACATCCATTCATGATAAAACTTAACAGAATGGATATAGAGGGTTTGGACCTCAGTGTAATAAAGGCCATTTATGAAAAATTGACAGCTAACATCATACTCAATAATGAAAATCTGAAAGCTTTTCCTCTAAGGTTGGAACAAGATAAGGATGCCCAATCTCACCACTTTTATTCAACATAGTACTGGAGGTCCTAGCCATGGCATTAGACAAGGTAAAGGTAAAAGGCATCCAAATTGGTAAGAAAGAAGTAAAACTGTCACTATTTGCAGATGACATGATATTATACATAGAAAACCTGAAAGACTATACCAAAACACTATTAGAGCTAATGACTGGATTCAGCAAAGTTGCAGGATACAAAATTAAAAATCTGTTGCATTCCTATATACCAACAGTAAACTAGCAGATAGAGAAATCAGGAAAACAATTCTATTTACAACTGTATCAACAAGAATAAAACACCTTGGAATAAACCTAACCAAGGAGGTGAACAACCTGTACTCTGAAAACTGTGCAACATTCATGAGAGAAATTAAAGAAGAAACACATATATGAAAATCTATCCCATGCTCTTGAATATGAATTAATATTGTCAAAATGGTCATCCTGCCTAAAGCAAATTACAGATTCAATACAATCCCTATCAAAATACCAACAGCATTTCTCAATGAACTGGAAAAAATAGTTGTAAAATTTGTATGGAACAACAAAAGACCCCAAATAGCCAAAACAATGCTAAGAAAGAAGAACAAAGCTGGGGATATTATGCTCCCTGACTTCAAGCTATACTACAAAGCCATAGTAATCAAGACAATTTGGTATCGGCACAAGAATAGACCCATACAAAACAGTATGGTACTGGCACAGGAACAGACCCATAGATCAATGGAAAAGAGAGCCAGATATAAATCCATCCATACATAGTCAGTTAATACCGAGTAAGGGAGCCATGAATATACAATGTAGAAAAGACAGCCTCTTCCACTATAGCAAATTACCCAAGGAAAACACAATCCCTGATTTGAAAAGATATATGCACCCCTGTTTATCACCATGTTATTTACAATAGCCAAGATATGGAAGCAACCTATGTGTTCATCAATATATGAATTGAAGAATATGTGGTAGACATATACAATGGAATATTATTCAGCCTTAAAAAAAGAAATCCTGCCATTTTGCAACAACGTAGATGGATCTAGAGGGTATTATGCTAAGTTAAATCACTAAGTGAAATAAGCCAGGCAGAGAAAGACAAATACCATATGATTTCACTTATTTGTAGAGTATAAAAACAAAGCAAAACAAAATGAACAAAATAGCTGGTGGTTACCATGGGGGAAGGGATTAGGCAGGGAGGGCAAGGGAGATAAAGTGGCACAAAAATTCTCAGTCATAATTGGTCACAGGGATAGTAGTACAGCATGGTGAATAGAGTCAATGATTCTGTAACATCTTTCTAAGTTACAGATAGTAACCACAACTAGAGCAGGTGAGGATTTAGCAAGATGGGTAACTGCTGAACCATTATGTTGTATATTTGAAACCAATATAAGATCGTGTATCAATGACACTTCAATAAAAGAAAAAATTTTTAAATAAAGCAAACATCACCTATCATTCTATCTCCTTTATATAACTTTTTCATGTTCTATTACATATATGCATATATGAATATGCAACATATAATATAGGTACATTATACATATATTTATATAGAAGACATTGTTTTTAAAATTGATATATTATACATATTATTTCATATGCTTTGTCTCATAAAAGTACATTGTAAATACATATGTTTTTATATTAGTCTTCAAATTATGACTGTCATGTAACTATATATTAAATTTATTATCCATGCTTTAATTTTGTTTTAAACTTATGAACTATTTAATTTTTTCTAAATTTAAAATAAAATTTGCTAAATATTCGTATAGGTAAAATTTTATATTCTTCTCTATATCCTTTATATAAATTACTATAAATATAATTGCAGGCTGAAAGGTTATAAACATTTTTAAGTCCTTTGATTTTTACTTATATTTAGATTATCTGTGTGTGTGTGATTATTTTAATAATTTATAGTCTTATTAATGATTTTTGAGAGTGCTTATAATTCTATATCCTTGCAACAAAAGGTGTGAAACAATTTTATTTTTTAAAGTTTAATAGATTAAAATATAATCATACAGTTTGACAGTCCTATAATTGAAGCTGAACATTTTATCATATGTTAAGTTCAACCATTTTATTTATTCTTCACTGACTTTCCTAGACATATTCTCTGTCCACTTTTCAATTTACTTGTCTACATTTTCATATTGATTCATAAAATCTTGTATATAGTAGACATTAATATTTGTCTTTGGCTTCTTTAACTTTCAAATTTACTTATTTTATAAATCTGTTATACATTATAAGGTACAGACTTAAGCAAAACTACATGACAATATAAATGAAAAATAAATTTTGAAAAAAATTGACCTAGCTTAGAAACCTTAGAATATGCACAATGTTGATGTTTCTAAAATGCATTCTTCTGTGACATTTTCAAGTTATTAGAAATGACCATCAATAGCCAAAATTATATGAAATTCTTTTTGAGTGTCCCAGAATAAATTACAGTAAGTTACAACAGCATTAGTAGGCTCTTTAAGAAAGTTTTCAGTATCTTAATAAAATATGCAAGTATATATTCTTGTAAGCCTAATGTTTAAATTTTAGAGTAAAATAAAGGTAATTTAAATGATGCTTTGTGAACTTTGGCAAGATACTTAACTTCTTTGTGTTTCCTTTTCTTCATTTATAATGATACAGATGAGTAATAATACTAGCTTTCTTATGCCTTTTTAGAATAATGAAATTATGTAATTTATGTAAATATCTTAGCATTATGCTAAATTAGAACAAAATTGTTACTCCATAGATCATAATAATGTCTATTTTAGAATTATTCTTATTAATTACAAAGAAATTCCCTTTACCAGTAATTTCTACAACAAACAAAAAGCAATTATAGATAAAGTCTATCTCCTTTAGGAAATTCAATTAAGTCAGCTTATGTCTGGTAAAAGCCTGCAGAGCATTGGCCTTTAAAAAAGAGTGAGCATCTTTGAAGTGTTGGTGACTCAGATTGATGTGTTCCTTCCTCTTTGGTGTTCATTTTTAGCCCTTGGACAATAGAAACAGAAAAGACAGGTCTAAGGGCATTCTTCTCCACAATGGTGCTTCCACAGATTGGACCCAGGCCATTGCATATGGCTCCCAATAGGTGGGTTTTTATTTAAATGAATGAGATTGTCCTATGTTTAATTCATGACATAAGAATTTAAAAGCACACTGATAGAGAAAGTAGATCAAAACATAACTTAATGGGAATAATATTTTTATAGACTGCAGGCTGCCCTTTATAAAGTAGATATACAAATACCAAAAGGCATAATTAAAAAAATATCCTATTTAGAGCTTTATGAGAAGAGCAAGGATTGATAAACAGCTTTTGAATCCCCTTGACCCAACTATTTTATGACTTTCATTTCTGTTCATCACTGGAAAGGCTTCACGCACAATTTTCACGCACAATTTAAGAGCCTATTTCAGAAGAGGCTGAAAACATTGCACTTGAGCATCCCAAGAATCTGGCAGCCTACCTAGACCTCATTCAAGTGCTCTGCTGCCCCAACCCTGTGCGTGGTAAAAGGTGGTTGGTTAGCTGTAAGAGAGGAAAGAAAACAATATGAAAGTCTCCAAAAAAACACACACAAAAAAACTTCTGAGAAAGCTCAAATGAGTGAATAATAGAAAACAGCCAACTTAGCCTCTTGAGGTCGATCACTAAGTTTATTTTTCTTTCCTCTCCCTCCTACTGCACGCCTTTTGGTCATTTCATGATTCCTTGGCACTTCTAGGAGAAGGGGTGTGTTAGGGTCAGATGGGAAGGAAGAAGATCATCAGTCAATTTTACATCTTGCTAATCATTCTAGAGAAAGGTTGGGCTGAAACAGAAGACAACAATGCAGATTAGGGATTATCTGTGATTTTCAAAGACCATTGTTCCTCCATTATTATGAGAACTCAGCAGTGGGATGCAGGCTCACTCTTAATTTATTCATGCACAGGAGAAAGTGAAATTCAGCAAGCATACCCACATAGTCCAGAATTCAAGCTCTGAAAATTAGAGTAGTATACAGAAATGTTATTCTCTTGGAAGAAAAAAAAAGAGCAATTAGGGTCAGACACAATTAGAGAAAGCCAAAGTCCATCTGTTTTCAGGATTTATTCAATATTAGTAACATTGTGGTTTTGCAATAACAATATAAAATGTGCTTTCAAAGATGTTTTTCCATTTAATTCACTGACTTCTAAATGTTTGCTATTGTATCCATGTTTCTAGTTTGTATACATTGAATTGAATACTTTCAAAAAGTTATTTTGCAAGAGCTATTTGATGTTCAAGAGGCTTTTTGTTATTGTTATTGTTAGAAAGCAGAAATCATGATTTGTAGAGAGAAACTGTACAAGTTTGAAAGGACTGCTTTTGAGGTTATGCTTCACTTTATTTCCCTTGATGTGCTCTACAAAGAAATATGTATTCCTCTGTCTGATACTGAAAAGAGCCTACATGCTGAAAATAGAAAAAGTAGGAGATAGGGTTGGGAGGTGACGGCTCTGCTGTCTTTATGAACTGCTACTGTTCAAAATCAACCCATCCTACTCTTTGAAAGTACAGCTTCAGCAGTGAAAGATGTTTAAACAGTGATAATAGATTGCAAATAAATGGAACTCTTATCTTTGGCATTTTGAAGTAGACACTAGGAAGCAGGGCAAATTTAGTTTGAGGCTTACCCCCAAAGCTGAGCTTTCATCTTTTATATGTCAGTCTGTACTTATGTGTTTCAGGAATACATAATGTAGCTTACAAACCTGACTAATCACATATAAAAGTAAAACTTACAGCACTTAATATAAAAACCAGGAATTTGAGCTAAGATTATTGTATTATTTTTCACAGGGGCACAAAGGGAGGTGAATGAGGGAACGATATGAGAATAGCACACATAAATTTGTAATGAATAGAATAATAAAATCCTACTCTAGCATTCGTTCTTTCTTCCACTCACCATGCATTCATTTATTCACTCATTCAGTTATTATTATAATACTATCAGTAGTTGCTCCTCCAATTTGGAAAGATCAAGTCAGCATGATCATAGATAAAGCTCATTTTATTATAATTCATGTAACTCCTCTAATTAATCCAAAGGCACCTGATAAAAAGAATATCAAATGGCTTCAGAAGTGGCAAGAAAGATTCCAACCTGGAGCAAAAAAATAGTAGTTTCTTTAAATACCTCCAGGTTTTTCTCTTAACTGTTACTAAACCAGTGGCCCCAAAGCCAAAGCTTTCATCCCTGGCAAAATGTCTCACCTTTCCATCAGTAAAAAAGCACTCTCCCATGGAGTTCGCACTATTTTTCAGTCAGATTTTGTTACTGCAGGTCATCTGTTCGACTTGGATTCCTGGGACGCATCATCCCATCAAGTCTGTCAGTAGGACTGGCCAGTTGGTCAGGACACCATCCAGGCTCCTTGACACCCTGATGCCAGGCACTGGCTCGGAGGCTCTTTCCTGACCTGCTAACGCCTTCCCTGTTTCAGTCCCTGTTCAGCCTAGTGTTGCATGGACAGCAATCTGAGCACTCAGCTTTTCTTCCTTGAAATGATTTCCCTCCATCATGAGTTTCTGATTCTCTCAGTGCTCTACTTCAGTCTTTCCTGAGCAAACTCTCTTAACATGTAACCAGGCCAATGAGATGATAGTATTTCTTTCTGCCAATATCTTTGCATTTCAATTAGAGTCATTTTGCATTATGAGAAATGCCTTCTTTTGAAGAACTTTTTAATGTCCATTTCCCTTTGCACCCAATTATTTCCTTCTAAACTTCCAGAACCCCCACTTAACAATTATTGTATTTATTTCACCTTCTTTTCTTCTCTAACTGAACTTTGGGCCTCATGAAAAGTAGGAACATATTAACTGTATTTACTTTCGGATCCTCTGTTTTTTATATAGTACCTGGCATGCAGTAGCTACTAAATATATGTAAGCTGAGTATATTCATTCATTCACCCACCACCCATCCATCTATCCATCCATCCACCCATACATACATACATACATCTAAAATTTATCGAGCCAGATGCTATACTATGTAATGGGGAAGTTATGATAGACCCAGGGGAAAATAATTAGGGCCAAGTGGGCCTCTCTATGCCCTTCAAATCAAAATTCACTAACAGCTGCTTACACCAACTTATGCAGGCCAGCGCTGGACAAAGGTTAGAGGGGTGAAGCCCAAGCAAGGACAGAGCTTACAAATCACTAGCTCCTGACACTTGCAACAACTTTGAAAGCATTTAAAACTGTTACCTTCAACTTCAAGGCTCTAGTACTCACCATGCTAAGAAGCCTTTTGACATTCTAACCCTATAACCTTCTCGACCACTGACTCACAGCGACTGGCAGATCTCAGGATTGATAGTCTAGGAATTGGGGAGAAAGTCCTTAGATCAGGTTCCTAAGGCTCTGGAATTCCCTCCTCCCCAAGCTCTGCTTTCTCCACACAGGGCAATGTGTCAAAAGAGCCCCCTTTACTCCCAGTGTGTAAGTGATATATGCATATCTACAGCTTCTCTGTTTTCTGAACCTCTCTTTCCCTCATTTCCTCCTTCTGCAACCAGGCCTTAATTGTTTTGAGGGCTGAAACTGTCCTGTCTAAAAAAGCTAGATGCTAATTTGAACCTCAGAACTAGCTAGAAAAAAAGAAAACTGAAAAAAGAGACTAAATTAACTAAAATCTTTTCATGCTGTTAATTATACAAAACAGCAGTTTTCAGATTACATACAATAGCAAATGATTTGATACAGTGACAAAATAGGAAATGTGAAAAAAAAAAAAAAGAAAATGTGGTAGTTTCTCCTGCTGGTACAAATATATGATCAATGTAACTATTACACATTAATCAAAGTGATACCTAATTTTTAAAAATGATTCTTTAGTAGTTTGTGGCTATACTTCTCAAAAAGTTTGCCCATTTATCTCTTATAAAGATTATTAAGCTTTTTGGTTTCATGAAATACTATGTAGTTGTTTTGCCAATTAGTTCTCATTTTAATTTTTTTGTGGGCTTCTACAACTACTTTCATTTTAGAGATATGAGAGAAAGAAAACTGTTTCAATGGATTTGAACAAAATCACAAAACATAAAAATTGAAAAATGATGTTTAAGAATTCAAAATCCTTAAGTCTTGATTCAACTACCAGCAAATATTTAAAGATCTATTTTATAACACCTATAAGAAAACTCACATAATTCTACTCATTTGTTTTTACCCAAGGAGAGAAGGGCTGGACATGCCAGTATTGAAAAAGAAGAGAGACTAATCTATAGGCTTTAATCTCTTAAAACAATGACTCACAGATAGAATTTTGACTTCTATGTCATATCCAAATTATTTCAAGTGCTACCATACAATTTAAAAACACCACCAAACCAATTAAATATGTAAGTCATATTAATATTGAAAAAAGCATTGTTTGGTACACATTTCTTCTTAATTCAATAAATATCCTTTAGTTCCTTATTACATATTATCTCATCTATGTCATTCAATAAAATTTAAAGAGACTCTTAAAAATATGCACTACACATATTCAGTACAAAAATACATAAATCAAACTAAAAGTTTATGTAGAAAATTCAATACAGATATGCAGGTGAAAAATATAGTTATTAAGATTGAAACAAAAAGACTAGCTTCAAGATCAGTTGGTAGCACCAGATGGAGATGTAATCCAGAACACATCATCTTTCTCTTCTTTCTAACATCTGTGGTATTGGGCTTGATCCTACAGCTTATTTTCCTATGGTTGTCTGATGGTAGGAACTATCAGACAGAGCTAAATGCTTCCTTGTACATGCTATATCAGGGTTTCCCCTCCCTGACACTATTGACAGTATTGACATTTAAGGCCAAATAATTCTTTGTGTTGCCCTATGTCTTCTACTATGCTTAGAATCATCCTTGGCCTCTACTCTAGATACCAGTGGCATCCCCTGGGTTGTAATATCAAATATGTCCCTAGACATTGCCAGATGTCCCCTGAGAGGCAAAATCATCCAGAGCTGATATAAGAGAAAGGTCCTCGAGGCAAATATGGGGAAATTTCCCTAAAAGTGCTTGGAAAACATCTTCTCATATTAAATTGACCTGAATTGCATGGCCATACATAAACTAATCAAGGCCAAGAAGATCAGAAATACTTTAATTAGAATTATATCTCAAAGCTGGTGGGGAGGTGGGTGGTAGAGAAAGAAAGAAAGAAAGAAAGAAATACTTTCATTGGGACTAATTGGGTCAAATTCCTGGTAATAGAAAAGGGTTGAGCTTCCCTTGTGTCTCAGGGGCTACAACAGGGAAGGTGGATTCCTTGGGCAAAATCAGGGTTCTGTTAGGAAGAAACAAAGGCACAATGGATGCAGAGTAGGCAATCAACAGCATTCACAAAACAGTTTCTTAGAACAAACAAGATTGATTCTTGTATGTGTATACAGAATAAATTCCTCAGTAAATATTCAGAGAAGAAATACTGAGAATTGTGGTTGACACATTTATTTATATTTTCATTGAACATATTTCATATATCTGGCCACTAGCTACTAGAGACAAGGTGGTAAACAAGAGGAATACATTCCCTGATTTCACGGAACTTATGGAAGACACACTTGAAAGGTCATTACAAAAAGTATGGTGAGTGTTATGTCACCAGATGCCATGAAATTATAACTTTGTCCTGCTTAAGAATAAAGAAAGGCCTCTCTGGGTTCATTCTCTATACTTAGCAGATGGAAAAGCATATGGCTCATAATAGATTCTTATAAATATTTATTGAATGGATGAAAAAATGGATGCCA
Organism: Manis javanica; assembly: GCF_040802235.1. Classification (NCBI taxonomy): domain Eukaryota; kingdom Metazoa; phylum Chordata; class Mammalia; order Pholidota; family Manidae; genus Manis; species Manis javanica. Next base: position 190,977,276 of record NC_133157.1, read on the forward strand.
AATATTAAGGTAAAGCAATGAACAAATTAGGAAAAAAGAGATAGCGATCAAATAAATAGATATACTCCATATGTAAAACAAGCCTGGTTTATGACATAAGAACGTAAGAATTTTTCCGTTTTGTTCCTTCCCTTTATTTATTTAGTTGAAGGAGGAAAGTTGATTCAGCCCTGGATAAAACAGTAGCAGGCATATGACTATTCCATTTACTGTTAGGTAATTTAGTTTATGGTGACTTCAAATTACAAATATTGTCTTAAGAAATTGAGTGACCAGTGCAAGGTAACTATTAAAACTTTGATTTGACTTATATTTAATCTTCTTCAGTTTCTCCCTTGAAAAAGCGTCAGGCTGGAAGACAAAATCGTGATCACTCTGCTCTCCCTGCATCCTATACTCTAATCCTTTGTAGCTATTTTGTTTCTGACTCAGATAAAAGTACTAACAGAGCTAAGAAATGAGAGCTGGGCAAATACCGTTGGGACTAGATTGAGATGGGCTATATGTCTCAGAAATAACATTTAACCAAAAAAACTCAGGAAGCATGACAGAAAAAATTTAACATATTAAATATTAATTATCAATTGGTATTAAATATTAATGATATTAATGTGAAAATATTTTTAAAGTAAAAAATTTTTATAAATGTATGATGAACAAAACATTAAAACTTTAAATAAAGACAGCTTCAGTGACAATGCAAAGGTGAGCCATATTGGAACCTGAGGCAAAAGAAAAATTATCAGTAATACTAAGTCAGAGCAGTGGGTCTTGTTAAAGGTGGATGGATTTTAGAGATATTTTGTAGGTAGAATGGTAAAGTTTGATAATTGACTAGATGTGTTGAGATGGACAGTCACTCACATTATTGAGAAGGGAACAAAGGAAGATAAGCAGGTTTGGTAGGGACAGTAAATTCAGGAAAAACAATGGTTGAGATTTATGGCACCTAAAAATCTTCTGTCTGGTCACGATGTCCAAAGGGCCCATGATTTGTGGGCACTGGGTTTATGATAATATCCTTAACAGTACTAATTGCTCTGTAAGGAACCCTCAATGGACTCTGAAGGGAAAATGCTCAGTGAAAGCAATTCTTTGGGATCTGGTACGAAGTAAGTGGGGCACTCAAAACAATGTAACCGAAGTACACCACTTCTGGAAATCCACTTAATTCAGACTAAAAAGCAGATTAAGATTCAGATTAAAAAGCAGACTAACAAAAAGAAAGAATGGAATACATATACTTACCGTTATTTCCCATCAATTGTTCATTCAACCTTTTACAGGTTGAAGGCATCACCTTTGGAACAGGCTGAGAGTTCACACATTTGTGTTGCAGATTAAGAGCAGATAAAAATCAACCCACTAGACAGTTTTTTATTTTTGTAACATTACAGGAATCTAACTAAACTTTTTGCCAAGGCTCTCCTATAAATCAAAAACGAGATGGGCATGGCTGTGATACATTTTGCTACAAAAATTTTTTAAAGATTTCTCTCTCATGACTACAGAAATATCTCAAGAACTTTAATAACAAAATACTGATTATAAACAAAGTTGATGGTAGCACACCTTTCAGGAAAGTTAGTTGTAATATGTAATAAGGTACTAAATTAATTTACCTAATATACAGATAAGATAGATGATAATAAATAATTTATGAAAAGAGTATAAAGAATCCTGTTTTAGAGAAATCAATCCCAAGCCATTCTATCTGGTAACTTAGGTAACAGAAGCTCTCACTCATCAATGATACTCTTAGTAAATTAATAACAAAAATTCATGCATATATCATGTATTAGGGTATATGGAGGAAGAGATACAAATTTTAAAATGTAATAAAAATCAATATTTCTGAATCAGTTTCAGAAATTACTTGTAATTTGACTTTCTACTTTGAAATTTGTATATATTATATAATCTAAAAATAAGCACAAATTTAATTTGGAGGTGTAATGTGATAACAGTGCCACAAATACGTCCATAATTAATAACTGTATCATGAGATAATCTTGATCACAGCTTCTTTAAATTCTCATAATTGTGAAGCTGTGCTAATGACTCTTAGTTCTCAGCTCTGTACCTCTAGGGATATAAACTCACAAAATAATCAAGACTAGCAAATAAAACTAAATATTTTAATTTGTCTTGTTAACATTTTGTGCTGAACCACAGAGGTTAATAAACCAAATACATTAATAAACAAACCACAGAGATGAATCCACTGATGAATTATTTCTTTGGAAAGTCATTATTGCTTGGATTTCTTGTATCTGCAATAGGGAATTTTCCAGGAGAATTGCTAGCCTTTTTGAACAATTTTCTTTGTCAATTTCTTTCAGATAATCTTTTCTAATTAAACATTTTCAGGTTATGAATAATAAACAATATGTGAGTCAATCAGGACTGATTCTTACTGCTTCAAAAGCAATGTACTTCCAGAAATATATAAAGTACATATTGGGGGGTGGGGAGAGGAAGGGAGCTATAAAATTGAATTTTTTCAACTCATAAATGGATATAACAAAGATTATTATTGATTATCACAGGATTTTAGTAAACCTTTGATTTTGAAAAATTTTACACACTCATGTAAAAATTACAGAAAAATACTAGCATTTAGGAAAATATTCAGCTGAAGCATCAACACTCTCCTCAAAAGGAGAATGGACTAGAAACCCTATTTTGTAAATAGTAAAGTAAAAACCAAAACCCACACTGCCTTAGACATTCTGGCCAGTGAAGTAAGATATGAGATGGAACTAAGTAGAACTCTTGAATGGGGGAAACAAAATTGTTTGTAGACTTTTCAGAAATTCATTCATTCAATATTTTTATAGTGATTGATCCAGGCACTATTCTAGGTCCTGGCAATACAATGATAAACCAGGTAGACAAGATCTGATCCTTCTCATCTTAAAATCTGTCTTTTTCTGTAACTATTAGTTCTCAACTAAGTGCCATACTGCTCCATGAAACCTCAGTATGACTAAAGATAACGGGTACCAAAAATAACAGCATAAAACAACAAAAAAGGTTATTTCTCTTGCACATAAAAGTCCAGAAACAACTTCTGAGGTCTGTAAAGAAAGCTCTGCTCAACAAAGTCCTAACAATCCAGTTTTTTCCAGTTTTCTGCCTGGTAATTCCTGGAAATCCCTTTTCTCCATGGGCCTAATTAGGACTCCTGCTATCACACATACATTCTAAGGAGTCAGACAGAAGAAGAGAATTAAAAACAGAAGGCACAAGTCTACAGTCTTTAAAGGTAATTCCCAAAAGCAGCTACATCATGTTTTTGCTATCATTCCATTCATCAGAATTTACTAAATGGCTTCATGTGCCTGATATAGAGACAGAAAAATGTAATTTTTTCTTTTGAGTTTTATTCTGAGACAGCTATATAGGCCCACCAAAAAAAAAAAGAGCGTAATTCAGAGAAAGTAGGTGTCAGGATAAAAAACTAGCAGCCTCATCCAAATCAGGTAATAAGTACATCTTAACATTCACCTCTGTGATCTAGTACACTTCCCACCTACAAGTGTCTGTCTGAACACTAAATTCCAAATGAAGCCTAATACAACTACAAATATGAACTTAAATCTTTAAAGTTTTTGGATATCTCTTTCATCTGCTAAAAGATGATTAATCTATAGATAGCAACAGCGTATGAGAGGAGGTTCGAAGAAAGGAAAGGGTATGATGGTCATCTTCCACAGAGCTGCCACTACTTAAATTGTGTCAAACTGGTCATTATATTAGTATTATAAACTTCTTTGAACACACTAAGAAGACAATCATAGAATGAGGGCCTAAAATGCACTGCTTGTTGTAATTCTGAGTGGTTGTTGAATTAGGTGGTTGTCAAATGCAGTTTCACTGCCCTAATAAGGAATGTGGGTTGAATCATTCTAAAAAGCATGTTTTAAAGCTATCTTGTACTAAATCAGTAGTGCTTAAATTAATTGCTTGTCTTTGATTCTGTTTATCATGATTTTATGGTAAAGTGTATATGGACATATTTACATATCTAAGAGGAAGGGTTTTCTCAAAGAGTATTAACTGTAGAGCAAGACTATTCATTTTGAATGAAAAACCCAATAACTTCTAACATTATCTAGGCTTGTGTTTAGAATCAGCTAAGATTTTTTTTAGTGACATCCTAACCAGAGTGAAAAGCATTGATAATTTTATAAAATGAACCTGAAACCTTTCAAAGACCACACTCAAGTTTCCCTTTATAGAGCTTTCTAAGTCAGACCAAGAGTGTGAGTTTATTAAGGTATTCCCCACTGCCAGAAAAGGTTTACTTTACCCATTAAAACCTCACTTAAATGGATATCGAGTATCTCTGTGTCCTGTTACATGATGTAATTTAAGTCAGAAAATGTCCATGCTTTACTTTAACCAGAAAGTTAAAATCTTTCTCAATGAATGCAATTGAGTATATCACTGATAAGGTGAAGGTGATCCAGTAAAGGGTCATGACTTATCCCTTTCTGGACAAACAATGAAAAGACACTTGTTTGCTCCCATGTTATGTGGCATCAATAATCCAGCCTATTTTAACACCTCAAATCCCTTCCATGCTTTGAAGCCAATCCTTCCATATACACAGTACTAAGTGGCTATGGGGAACTCTCCCTTACAATGTAATCAGAATAGAGCTATTGACAATTATGTACAACCATGTACTAACCACTGAGGGAGACAAATAAATGAATAAGACATAATCACTGTTTTTAAAAAGTTATCAGTTCAGGAGGAGAAGGAATCTACCTAGAAAATATAGAAATTCTGACTCAAGATCTCTATGACCAATGTGATGAGAAAAATTAAAAAGTTAAATGAGGGAAAGATCACCTTGGTCTGAAGGAATAAGAAAACCCATAAAGTAAAGGGGCATTTGAAAAAGATTATGAATAGTAGGCAGACACAAAAATGAGGGCCCTAGGGAGGTGATATGAGATAGGGAAATGAGATGTTTAAGATATAGTAAGTAGTCAACTGCATGGCACATATAGTAAGAACAGGAGTAAGTAAAGTGAAGAAGTATACACAGAGGAGTTGTTATCATACTGTGAAGGGCACTGATGAGGGAGTGGGAACATTACTTTATTTATAATCTTGCAGTAGCCATTATAAATTTTTGCGAAGGGAAAGACATGATAGAGCCGTACTTTGGGAGGAAGGATCTGACATCACGGTGTCAGAGCAAACTGAATGGAAAGGCCAGTTAGAGGCCATTGCCACTGTTATCACATGGTAAGACACCAGGAACATCTGGTTATTTATGTAGAACTCTGAGACAAGTGAGAAAAGGGCAGTATTAGCACTTGCCAAATCTCTTTTCTTCCAAAGGACAGCCTCCAAGCTCATTATTCTAATTCAAGTCTTCTTCAATCAAGAAACCTCTCCAGGTCTTTTCCATCCCCCATTATTTTCATTCCTGAGAAGAGAATTTAGCATCTTTCCACATTTAAATGTTACAATGCCCTCAGATTGTGAACATCCTAGAAGTAGCTAAGATAAAGAGGGCTGCTGGCAGCAAGAGTGCATCTTATCTCATTAAAGAAAGCTGTAAATTCATCTGGTGGAATCTAATCTGGCCAGAAAATATCTGAAGGGCCTGCTATTTTCTCTCTTCAACAAAAAGAGAAAAGTTAGAAAATGGAGCAGAAATGTTCTGTGACAGAATTTGATCAGTTGGTTTCAGTCCCAAACTACTTAAAATAATCTATTCCAAGAGCAGCAGCATTTTTAAATTATGTAATTCTATAGTGGGAGAGGAGGGCCTCAGGGGACAGAATTTTCCCTAGAGTCTTGTAAAAATGATAAATACATCAAGCAAGGCAAAAAGAATTGTTCTGTCTTTGCATACTGGCATAGAGATAGATGTTTACCTTCTGTAACATGTTAATGACCTCAGATAATTTACTGGAAATTATAACCTCACAGCATCTTCAAGAGACTGAAGCACCATAACATACTTTTCCTTTTTATAGTAAATGTGTATGAAGCAGATATTTGTTTTTAATATAAGAAGGAAGGTTTAGACTTTCCAAGAGAACATAAAGCAAAATATGCAAAGATTATTGAATCAAATCTGATGGAAAATAGTGATTTATTTTATCTTCTCTAGATAATCCCCCTTCTACAATTTTATCATTTCTCAGGACAAATATATTTAGCTAAGTATAATATAAGCTTTTCAAGACTAAAGCATTACAGCTGCTTTTCTTTAGACAACATCAACAAAATCTTATAAGAGAATTTAGAAAATACGGACACTTGAGTGTCTGTGTTTCCTTGTTTGTGATGATACCAAGTTGCTTAGAAATTACATGACATTTAACTGAATTCAGTATTGGTTTGGGATGAACCAGCGGAACCTCTGAAATGCTGAGCTAATCTGCATTGGCAACTTCGTGCTTCTCTAACTGCCTAAAGAAAATCATAAGAATATAATGCAATATTTGCTGACACATGCCACACTTGAAAAATCCAATAAGAAAAATAGTGAAATCAAAAAGGTTAATGGTTTTTGAAGGTGTAACTAAAGTAGCAGTTCATATGTAAATGTCAGGGAAGAAAAAGTTGAAACATCGGCTCATGAAAAATAGGAACTTTGAATCCAGTCTAGAAGCTTGCATTTTATTCACATGAGAGCTGAGGCCAGGCTCTGTGACCAGCCATAAAGCCCTTCCTTCAGAATTTCTTAATTAGTAATAGAGGTTTGTTTCTACTGAGACAAAGTTATAAAACTGCCTGAAGATAACAGTTCTTTCAAAGTGAAGGGAAAAGAATACTGCCTTTGGAATCACTTGACATATTTGTTCTTTGTGCACAAAAGGCAAATAAATTATCTTTTACTTCTCTTTCAATAAAGATGTTAAGTAAGTACTTAAGCCAAGGATTAATTCATAAATTTATCAATAATATATTTTCCAGATCTAAAATCAATTACAAACTCCCTTATCCTATCATGCACATAAATGAAGAGGGAGAGAGAGAGAAAATATGCAAATTGACCCAGGAAGACATCAACCCAAAAATCTTTGGGTTTTTTCAAAGCTTTTCTTGTAAGTAGAAAAGATCAGATATCTATATTTAACTAATTTCATAGGGTTTCACAGAATGTTTCTTAGTTGCCATTGTAAATATGTTATGTATTATCCCTACTCTATACCAACCTCTAAGTACTTTAAATCCATGATATCATTTAATTTCCACAACAACCTTATGAATTAAAATGTACCCATTTTACAGACTAAAAGGAACCTTAGGCTTTTATTTGATTCAGATTCCAAAGTCATCAGCCATGAAGCTTTCACAGAATACAAACCCTAACTGGCAGTGTACAATGATCATTCTCATGACTCCTAGTAATTTACTTGATAAGCAATTAATTATTCACCTGAGTTTCCATCTGAAATTATTTATCTATAATTATTCACAGGTGAATAAAAGGACTTGATCCTCTCATTGCTAATACTGGGCATAATGCTTCTGGACAGCAAAGGAAAACACTTGCGCTTTGCTCAGCCCCAGTTCAAATGTAAGAAATGTTTTTAATCCCTGACCATATTAGTCATGAAATATAAATGACATAGCCCATGAGTTATTAAAAAAAAAAAAAGCTGCTACTGTTTCCAATTGAGGAGTCAGCAAAATTTAATAGTATTCCTGTGTCTAAGCAAACATCAGAGGTTCACTGTTAGTCATTAATGTCTCCTCCCTATACTTGACTTTCCATTCATAAACTTGGTCGATTACATTGTTAAAGCTTTACACATTCCCAGTCAGGTAAAGATCAGCCTCAGGTTTTACACCCTGTTAGACTTATAATACTCTTTTTGTCAACTCTGGAGGAGTAAGGGTTTGGCCCCAAACTTTTGTTATCCATCTGTCACTGAAATCATCATTTATCCATGGTTCATTGAGAATAAATCATTAGATATTTGGTTTAGAAATGTCCTTTCATTACATAAGAACACACAAGTAGTTTAGAAAAACTACATTTTCATTGTCCTAATGCTTTTTAGCTTTGAAAATATGTCCTTCTATGTAAAAATATATAGTTACATACCATGTGTTCAGAGTGTCAATAATTGAAAGAACTGATCACATATGGAAATTATTATTTCTTCATTAATATTTCATCTAACATTTATATTTGTTGATTAATACATAACTTAGAACATGTGTGAAAAAAATGACCCTTGATGCTTAATTCCTTATATTCCATCAGAATATTTCTTTCATTTGGGATTTTTCTGAAGATAGTCATAAATTCTGACACTTTGATATTACCAGTACTTGTAGAAACAGCAAGACATTATTATTTTGTTTTATTTTGACAGGGAGAATACAATATTACATATTACCAGATAAAATTTAAATTTTTTAAATCATGTAACAAGAACAAAGGAAATATATGGAAAGGTAAAGAATATATCATTTATTCATCTATTAGCTATTAACATTTCTCATTGTGAGTGAAAAACAGTCTTTTCTTCTCTTGTCAAATAACAATGGAAGCAGTATTAGTCACAGTTTGCATGGAAATCAGCCAACAAAAGAAAGTAAAGTAACATTTCACTCCAAGCCTAATAAAAACGTCCAGTGGCTTTTTGTGAAGATATAAAGTATGGTTCAAGATACCAACCAAAACAAAGTAAAATTGGAGGAAACAAAAGAAAAAGACAGTGAAGTCTCACTTTTTCTATTCCATTACAAGTATCCTAAAGTCACGTTGAAAAATAAGAAAATGCAACTTCAGTGTCTCTACCAATCCTCTCCTGATACAACAGCACAGCAGCTCTTTGAATTGTATGCTTAATGAGATCTCTCAGTGAATGAAGCGTGTATCTGCTGCTTGGGGTTTCACAAGGAACACAACACTGTGTGGATTATTTCAGACAGGTTAGTTCCAGTAAAGCCAGTGAGAAATAGTAAGCCTGTCATTTTGTTATAATTTAAGTGTTTGCATTGAAAACGATTAAAATATGTTTCCTATGCATTGCCCATAAGGTTGATAATTCCTATCTTTTATCCCAGCCATCTGATTTTTCTCCAGGACATTCTTATTCGTACTGGTTTCCATTCACTGTTTGCAATCCATCTGTGGACAACTGCTTTAGAATTTTAATAAGTTCCATGTTAAACACCTATTAGAATTCATTCTTTCAGTCATTCTATGGGGAGTGAGACCATACATACTTCTCATGTTTACTAATATCTTCTACTACAGATAAAAATAATTCATTCAAATGTTTAAGAGTAATTCCAAGAAACATAAAAAAATTACTTTGGTCTACTGAAAACTGCATATTCACTTCTAAATACTCAGGTTCCAACATTAATTACAGCTATTAGAATTTATTATTTACTTCTATGATAGGCAATCTGATGTCCCCTTTAAATTTGCCAAGAACCTGCAACAAAGGTAATACTTTCTCTTATATAGATGAGAAAAACTGGGGATCAGAATATTTGAGTATTTGCCCAAGGACATGCAGTTATAATTCTAACTTGAATCTTCCTATAAAACTCAGGGTCTCTTATTATACCACATTATACTTGTTCCACAATTTTCACAAGGTAACTGTAGCTTGTTTTTTCTTTAAAGATACTACTTTTTAGAATAGTTCAAGTTCACAGAGAAATTGAGTTAGGTATAGAAATGTCCCATATATCTTCTGCCCCAACAAATGGCCTCCCCGTTATCAATATTCCCCACCAAAGTGGTATATTTGTTAGAAGTAATGAACCTGCATTGATACATCATAGTCATCCAAAGCCCACAGTTACATTAGGGTTCACTCTTGGTATAGTACATTATGAATATAACATATAATACAGAATGTTTTCATTGCTCTAAAAACCCACTTTCACCTCTAAAAATAACATCAAGCAAAAGAATAGACATGTTTCTAGGAATTATGGCTAAATTTAGTGTCCAGCTGATATTCATCTTGTTTTCTTGGTCAGTCCTCAGAAATTTTGATTCACTGCTCCAGAGTGTCCTCCAGTAGCTTATAAAAGTTTTTAACATGGTCACCTGCATTTGTTAATCTATCTTTAGTCTCAAATATTCAGAAACTTCTCAATAATATCACACTTGGAACACAAAAAGGCCTGGATTTATGGCATAAATTTTACATCTAGATTTTCCTTAGCATTCAGTCTAATCTAAACTCACTTAACCTAAAAATAAATGCACGACATTAGCTAAACAAATCAGTATTTAGATACCACTTGGAAAATTTAAAAGCAAGGTTTTACTCAAATATATATACTTAAGCAACTAAATATGTACAGGCAGGTCTAAAAGTCACTGTGAAAAATTCTTTAGTAATTACTTATGCAATGTATATACAGAAGAATTGAACAATGTATTTCTTATATGCCATCCCACTTCACAAATGGAAATAATATTTTTACTTAACAATGATTAAAACAGCTGTTCTGAAGCCTACTCATACTTCTGTAAGCTCTGTGCACACCTCAACTATTATGTTCACTATCATGTTGATAACTTGCAAGTGGCATAGTGGGATTATTTACAGCACAGAAATGACAAAGCCTATGAATCAAGCCTGCCTCTCTTGCCTCTGCCTGACCCTTATTCTGAGCCAGTTGGTAAACGTTTATCAGCGCAACTCTGATGAAGTGAGATTTAGATTGTAGGGAATATGAAATGTACCTTTATTCCAGATGCAGGGAGTACTGGCTGTTGATGACTCTAGCCCCCAAAAAGCCATTCCAACTCCACAGTTTATGGGGCTACCAGAGTGGGATCAGCTCCAATTGCTATTTCGATTGCATTATGGTTTTAACTTCTCCCTTTGCCCAGTCCTGCTTCCCTCTTTCCTCTACTGGTGCTGCTCCTCTGAGCAGGACCCCCAAACTGCACAGAAACCTCTCAGTGTATGTTGTCTTGGGAATCTAACCTAAGACATACATAGGTTAGTGCTCAATAGGAAGTACACAATAAATGTTAGTTGTTAATATATTTGTAACCATTCTCTGACTGTATCTGAGCTCCTAATCTAGCAGTTACAGATAGAGGGAAATGGTTTTAACTATCTTTTCCTCTTTTTAAGTTAAAAAAAAGGAGAAGAAGACGATTCCGTTATGGAAAAAAAAAACACCAACAAAATAATGGTTGTCTAAAGACAATCTTAGTTTACTCTTCAAAATGAAGGATCTGAAGGAAGAATATATTTGGGCCAAATAAAAACCTGCAGAATAAATTAATTCCTTGGGGATTTTATATAGTAAAAACCCCTTTAAGGGACAGAAAAAAGAGTAAAATTTGACTCAGGTAATAAAATAATTTTAAGAGTTTTATTAGATGCAGATTGCTGAACTTTAAGGATATGTAACTTAGAAGACACTGCACTCAGGAGTTTTTAATTGAATATGAATGTAAATTCTATAACACCACAGTTCCAAGAAGGATGACAAAGCAGCTGCTTCCTCTGTGATCTGATTAGCTGATAAAAACTTTGTCAATTTCAAAGAAAAAAATTGAATGTGATGGCCACATTATCCCCTTCATGAGACTGCACAGGACCTATGCCTAATACACCCTTTGGGAGGATTCGATACAAAGCACATTGGGCAGCCCATTCACAGCCATCCAGTAAAACAATATTCTGGGTACATTCCTGGTTATGCATGAATATCATGATGACTACTAAGGGATCGAGTATTTTATTTGGAATTATGATATTTCTTAAAGCCCTATGAGGAACTTAACAAATTAAGTCATGATAATTTATATATTGTTCATATATTAAAATATCTCTGACACATTAGAAAGAGCATTTAAAAAATGTTCCATGCATTGGAAAAGCACACTAAAGGAATATTGCTTGGTATCTGACTTCTAGTATGGAATTCAGGTCCAATTACTAATATAATGACTAAGTGCTGTCACAGGAGGATATTGATTTTTTCCCTATTCATTTGCTGGTTATTAGTTCACTCAGAAAGCTCTGGATAAGACACTACAGAAGGCACTGAGGATGAGAGAAATGAGAAAGGTTATCCCTCTTATGCAACCTATAGTTTTATAGAAGAGACACACATGTAAATAAATTCAATTCCAGATAGAGGTAATTTAGTAGATAATCTTCCCAGCATGTTTGTTTGTTTTTAGAGATAACATCACACTGATCCCCTAGAACCTTTATCTTCATCATCCTTTCCATGTGCCTTGGTTCTGGGCAACCAGTCACAGAAACGAAATGCCTGGACACATCTGTCTCAAGCTGTATCTGTTAAGATACCTATCCTGGGACTGCCCCAACCAAGGTTCTGGAAGAACCTGCCTTTTGGATCTGGAAGGCTGCAGGCAGTTACTTTCCCCACTGTGTGAATAATACAGCCAAGACAAAAGAAGATGAAATGAGTCTCAAGCTTTTGTCCATTAGACACCAAAGTTGGTCTCTATTGCTGATCCTGGATGCCATCTGGGTATCCTTTCTGAACAAGCCTAGGTCAAGTTTCTCCAACTCTCAACAAAAAGTGTTCACTATGTAAGTACCAGGAGTGGCTCCAGGTTTTGTGGATCCTGAAACTTATATGCTGCTACTGATATACTCCTAATTCCTGATTCAGATAAAAAATAATAATACAGTGAACTTGATGAGTCCAGCCGACTGTAGTCAGGACCAGCCTGAGAATCCTCTTAGAAAAAGAATACAAATTACAAATGCACAACAAGGTGCAAACATGATTATTTCAAAAAAGGAAGTAACCACAGTTAAGTTATTGGTCTCTTGGAGGGTTATCTCTTTGATAATTGACCAGAATTCGCCTACATAGAATTGCTCCCAAGCTGCAAACAGGCTCCCTTCCCACATAGAACTCTCTACAACAACCAGCAACTCCTAGGGGCCTGAAGCTAAAGCTCAGGCTTCACTAGCTTCAATCGGCCTCCAGCCGCTTGTATGTCTAAAGTGCAGTGAGACAATAAAGACAGAAAAGGCCACCCTGGATACACCCTAAAGCTGGGAGTGGGGGTGGCGGAAGTGCTTCTAAAGCAAAGGAAGGGTTTAAGGCCCAAGACTGTGCGAGTTCCTTGCACTATATTATGTTGTCAAGAAATAATAAAAGCATGTTAAGAGAAAGCTTATCGTACTTAAATGTGAAGAAAAGGTGATTCGGCAGTAGTGAGTTGGAGAATCCCTCTCCATATAATCCTAGAACATGCCTGTTAAATAAGTGGTTTCCCTCTTCCTCTTGGCTCTTCTTCCTTTTCAGTTCCTTGGCCTTTGAACTTAAGGGTCAGGGGACATGGGAGTACTTCAAAGCCTTGCTTCCAGGATTTTTATGTACAGCATGTGCTCCTACTTTTGGGATACTTCACCAAATGCCAGTATTTTGTCCTTTCCTTAAATAGAACCCTCAAGAGAGGAGAAGAAAAAAGGAGAACAGCAGCAAATGACAAGGCTTTTCTCTTTTATACCAAGACCCTTTAAGACATCAAAGCTTAATTAACAAGAATAACAAATGCTACCCTTTTCCACATAGTAACTATGTCATTAAAAGTTCACCAGTATGTGTCTGATGGAGAGGGGTGGAAAATCAGAGGAAATTTTTTTAAGTGGAAAAGAATAACACCCCATATTTTTTTTAAATTAAAAATAAGTTCAACTTTTCACAGAATTTACACAAAATTTCTAATATAGAAAAAGAATATAGATACAAACGCTGCTACTGATATACTACCAATTCCTGATTCAGATAAAAAATAATAATACAGTGAACTTGATGAGTCCAGCTGACTGTAGTCAGGACCAGCCTGAGAAAGGTTGGTCCCTGGTTCCTAGAATTGCAAAGGGCACTCTTCTTTGGGTTCTGGAGGAATGGGGTTTGGAGAAGCAGTCTGTGTAAGGTCCAGGACTGAACTTAATTTTGAAATTTCTACAGCAGGAGGATTTAGTATCTTATAAAGATTCCCACACCATCCCACTGTTAGACAATAAGAACCCTAACCAGACATCTGTCCAATCAAACTGTCCAAACTCAAACATCAGAGAGCCAGCTCTGAGCCACTTGTAAGGCAGATGCTGATGTTTGCCAAAATCTCATCTGGTCCGTCCTGTACCAGTTATCTGCTAAGGCATTTCTTCCTCCCTCCACTTGTAGATACCATCCTAAAGATGCTTCTGTCTACTCAGAACATTTGGATATACTTGGGCCAATCCTTCAGGTCAATATCCAGTATTTTGTATATTTCCTGATCCCCTCATTCATAACATTTCTCTGTTTGATTCATCCTCTGCTCAGGTTAAGACTTTCCAATAGTTGCAATCACTATCTCTCTGCTATTGTATATTTGAAATTATATGGATATAGATTGTCAATATGATACCCAGGTGTGGTCTATGGTAAAGAAAAATTATTATGGGTAGGAGTCAGCATCTTCTTCCAACAGGAGTGGTAGGGTAAATGATTTATTATTGCCAATGTCATTTATGGGAAAGATGCAGCTCCCAAATTAAGACACCAGAATTGGGAAGACAGAGACAAAACAAGGCATTATAAGACTTGGAGGAGGCTTTCTTAGGCTGCCAGAAGGGGTCTACACAGTAAGTAGATCAAAGCAAAGGGATGTTGCAGTCTGAAGAAGGTGTGGGATAAATGACAAATTTTCCTTTACCTCCCACTTGGGCCTTAGTCCATTTACATATCAATAGGTATTTATCTCCCACAGCTTCCTGGACAAGGGGTAGAGAGAAAATGGCCACTCTCACCTCCCCTCTGTCCCTGGTATGTAAATGGGCTGGAGTCTGCCAGTCATGAAGGACCCACCCAAGGAGTTCCTCTCAGAAGGGGTGGGCAGGAAGTAGCACACAGTGGAGGCTGAGAGTGCACCGGGTGCAGAGGAGATGGAAGGTGCCGAGCCTGGCTAGCAAACATAAGGAATAAAAGACTTTCTCTCAACCTACCTCTTCCCTTGACTTATTTTGGTTTCACCAGTTTCATAGGGGGACTGGCCCAAGGCTGGGAACATGTTTCCTCCTGGAGCTACACAAGGCCAGTAGGTGAATTTTCAGGAACCAGGCAGAACTCTAATTTGTCCTTTCATACGGTCTTTTGTTAGTGAAGCTAATGAAGAAAATGGACTTGATATTTAAGAAGCAGGGATGTTTTCTTGCAGGCTACAAATAATGAGGTATAACATATAGATTTCCTTTCCAGATGACATTCATCTTTTACGTGGCCATTTATGAACTGAGTCTCAGTATATGTGAATTCAGTTGGTGTGCGTGGATGTCTCCTATGTGTCTAGTCCATGCTAGAGCCCCTTGAAAGATTACAAAGGATACAGAAGGTCCAGGGCCTACCAGTAGGAACATGATTAACTCCATGAGATATTTTAATACAACAATAGGCTTTGCAAAATGTAATGTATTATATTAAAACCCCAACAGAAACAAAACAAATAGAACGGTGCTATTATCATGGTATTCAGAAAAAAAAAGCAGGTTTTCCCAAAGTTCCATCTACAGCCTGTCTCCTCACATCACCTCCCACACTTTTTAAATGATGTTGTAGTTTCCAGTTCAGGTCTCTCTTGGTCTTGTGGTGAGGTTGACAGTTGTTTCATTTTGCTCTTCCTGGTGCTGAGATTAACGAGATATCACAAACACCTGCCAGGTGCTTTTATAAAGAAGGGCACACATTTTGACAATAATTGGCAATAGACATGTCACCAGTATTAATTAAACTTAAGAATCACACTTGTTGTTTTGACCTCTTGGCTCATTCTCTAACCAAGTTGGCAAAATTCCCAATACACCCAGGAGCATTTTAAAAAGCACTCCTCATATTATTAAGTGCCTTCTCCTAAACCTTCAGGTAAAGTGTATGAAAAGCTATTCATTCAATATTGCCTTTTATGCACTTTGAAAATTTGAATTCATTGCTAGAAAAAAACTGATATAATAGAAATTTGCCATTTTAAATCATAAGCTTCATGTCATATTACATGTCAGAGTTATTAACTAAAAAAGGCAAAAAATTAGTGGTAGTATTAAAGTTGTTTAAGAAAATGAATAACCAGATTAGTAAGGATAACTGGCTATATGCCATTCTAATTAATAACTGCTTATATGTTACAACTTCAAGCTGTGAGATGATAGAGTAACCCTTGCAGGGCTATGAGAGAAATAGAAGAATCATTTAGAGGATGAAGGAGCATCGTGAGCCACACAGAAGGCTCGACTGGTTACTGTTGTGACTGAAATCAAAACTTTCCAAGGAGGCTCTCTAACTGCCATCTCATCACTTAACAGTTCAGTAAACAAATTTGGACAAAAAGGCAACTGAAAGCTTCCTCTCTAATTATCAAAACCTCTTGAAGCTTAAATTCCCAAAGGCTTTGCTAAGAGAATGGGTGTCACTAATCAATAATGACACTGAGACACTCCCTCTTTTTCTCAAATATGTTTGTTAGCCCAGTAGGAAGAGCCTGCAATGAAATCCTTCTTACTCCAGCGTTAATTATTTGTCTCTTCTCCCAAAAGCCAGAGCTGGAAGAAAGTATGAAAGCCTATTGCTGAATTCCAAAAGGGCAAAAAAAAAATCTGCTGGATTCCCAGCAACTATACGGTTTTGGGATTGCTGTTGTCTTTGTGAGGGAGAAGTTCCTGGAGCACAGTCAAAAGACAGTCAATGTTTATAGCATAAAGGAGTTTTCTGTAGACTAGTATTATTTTTGAAATCCAGGCCTTCACATATCTTTTGTTTTAGGACACTCTGACAATATGACAATATTTATTATAATTTATATGAAGTAAAAGCAATAAAGAGATATCTTAAAAACACATGCCTATGTCAATAACTGGGTTACATTGTATTTCTGAGAAAAAAATCCATTTGTCATGTAGATTATTTTTCATTCAAAGTAACAAGCTTTACTTTCACAAACATGTTCATGAACATGGACTGTTATATATGAATCAAATTCTTGTTTAGAATCTTACTTTTGGAATGCACTAAAAGGATTTGTGTTCCTTTTAGAATCAAAATTTTTAACTTCAGGGTGTAGAAAAAAAAAAGCCTTAAAAAGTATTTTAACTCCTAAGGAAATACTTAATGTTTTGGAAATTTCATTAAAAAATCATGAATAAGCAAAAACTTTTTTCTCAACAGAAAATTAATTTGAGGCAATGGTCTTTATGGGGTCCTGATAATATTTCAAGTACAGGAGCATGCTGTGTAACTCTTCCTGTAACATTCTCAGGCTAATTGTTTAGTATTCCCTGTGCACCCTGTAGCATCTTGTCCCATGCTATTGTCCTTTTGGTTGACGTATCTGAGTCCCCACTAGACTTTGAGCTTGTTGAGGTCAGAGGTCATACCCATTCACTTTTTCTTACCTAAAAAATCACACAAATATTTTTCCTAGATTGCACTGATCATTGTAGTAGGCTAAATAATGGCCTCCCAAAAGATGTCCACATCCCGAACCTCAGGACCCATGAATATGTCACCTTACATAGTAAAATGAAAATATGATTAAGGATCTTGGTATGAAGCAGTGAACCTAAATTACCAGGACAGACACAATGCAATCAGAGAAGCTTTAGAAGAGGGAGGCAGGAGGCTCAGTGCCACTTGAAAAACATGTGACTGTGGAAACAAGAGGCTGGAGTGATGACAGGAAGTGGTCAGCAAGACAAGGACTGCAGGCGACCTCTGGAAACTGAAAAAGGCAAGGAAACGGATTTTCCCCTCAGGACCTGAAGAAAGAACCAGACCTGCCAAAATCTTGACTAAGTTTGAATTTGTTATAACAGCAGTATGAAACCTGTTTTTATTTGGTGTACTAAAAATCACTTATTTTCCTTAAGCTCCCCTCTGATGAATCTCATGGTGTCATGTGTTTTTAAAAGAGGCATTATGTGAAAAGTGAAAACTCTTGGGCTCTTAAGTCAAATTTTCTCGATTCAAATCTTGGCTTTTTAATAATTAGCTGTCTGAACTCAGTGTCACTTAACCCCTTGAAACCTCAGTCTCCTCATTGGTAAATGGAGATAATAATTGGCTTACATCACAGGCTTTTTCTTTCCCTGAAAAATTAGGTAGAGAGAGAAAGTGTGTGTGTGTATGTGTTTGTGTGTGTAATTGGTCAGTGATTTTGTTTTTTAGTAGAAAATATAAGTATAAAAATATGGATTCTCTAAATAAAATACCTTAGAAAAACATAGATTCTGATTACAAGTCATTTGTTACTTTGTTCATTACAGATATCTTACACTCAAGTTGTCACAAAATATATATGAGGATGGATTTTCTGAGTGCTCAGTTTGGATTTTCCCCTGTTACTGACAGGCTTAGTAACTCAAGACAGTAACCCTTTCTTAGGCCAAGATGAATCCAACTTTATTCTGGCTATGTTAGAATACCTGTGTTTTTCTTCACATATGTTCTCCTAGGCTTCCAGAGCTTTGCACATGCCACATGAACCTCTGCCAGGAATATCCTCCTCCACCTTAAAACAACCAACCCCTTTCTCCCTCCTCAAGAATATGTGGTCTAGGAAATCTTCCCTGACTCCTCAGGCTCACAGATACGAACACTTCAATTCTTCCAATATACTTTCATAAGAATCCTCTTGAAGTTTGCATCCTCTTCCCCATCAGTTCTTCAGGGAAACCGCTATGTCTATTTTATCTCAAAGTATCATGCTAGTAGGCACTGAGGATATAATTCAAGAAATTCAAAGACTAGAGTATCTGATAAAGCAATCTTTGAGGGTGACAGGTGGTTTGAGTTACTTTAAACATATATGACCCTCCACAAGTACACACAATTATCTCATAATAAATTTACATCTTAAAATAACCTTTCTTTGCCCCAATATTTTAATCTGGAAGAGTTATTATATTGGTACATATTTCAGCAAATTCTGGAAAATCAACTGAGCATAGATTTTGGCATAAGAAAAGTCCTTGGTACCTCTCAAATAACACAATGAATTATAATAACAGCATAAATTTGAAAAACTTTTTTATTATGTGATAAGAGGGAAAGATATTTAAGGTTTACTTTTTAAAAAAAGTATTTATAATATGGTCTTTCAATTAAAACAATAACTGAACTATAAAATCCTTTAAAAATGGAAATCAATTTCACTTTACCCCAGGACATTATAAGATATAAATAAACCTTATTCTAAATAAGTTATTTTGAGAGTATGCCCATTTTATAACAATGCTATAATGGAAATCAGGTGAGATAACAGAATTTACTTTCTTGCTAAATTTTCTGAAATACAGTTTTCTAAGGAAAGCAAGGGATATCTGCAGGAGTATTTTACTTGCCTATTGGTTTTTCAATTAAATGTTTAGTATGCATTTAACATTTCATATTGCTGTTAATGACATTTATTTATTTCAAGGGAGATGTACATCTACAGAATTCTGTGTCACTGTATGCTTTTATATAATCTTCTGCTTTAATTGTAGGTGTTCCTTTGAATTTGCGATTTATTATTTTTATCCTTACAAAGAAAGGTCTTATAAAAACAGCAATGTCTTTATTTGTTCAAAAAAATCCTCAATTTTGTAAACACTCATGTTTCACAATCATGTGAATGGTTTTTTTCTCTCCACTTTTTCATAAGATACTTTTTAAGCACTGAATTTTCTTAAATAACAGTTGAAATTATTTCCCAGTTGGTGGGAGCATAGAGGAATTTGAGGGTTTTTTAATGATTCCCCAAACACAGAGTTGATCCATAATGGGAAAAAAATCCAGAAGTGAATTTCAGGTCTTTCATTTGGTGCCACCTGATTCTTTTTTGTTAGACACAAAGCCCAAAGGCTATCCTATCAAGTGCCGAATAAATGATGGGGAAGAAACATTCTATTGCAAGGGGTTGGAATAATGGGTTCCTTCCCAAGATCTTCCCCAGAAAGCTAGATCTGCCTTATAAAATAGTTCTTTGGCTTTCAAAATCCAAAGCAGATAAAGGATTTCCATACACAGTACTTAATTAGGTTACTGACAGAGATATGGAATAAAAGATTAAAAACAAAAGGATTACCCCAATGCCCTGAAAAAAAAGACGAAAAGGAAAATTTTACAAATAAAGACACTGGGCAATATTTTCCTCTCTGGAAAATTGGTGGATTGACAAACTATCTTTCAATTATTTTTAGCTAATAGAGTCTGATTTTAAGTGGATGAAACAGGATATTAACTTCCATCATAAACCAGGCTTCTAGAAAATTTTCTACAAAAATCTTATCCTGCTAATGATTTTCCGTATCTCAAACAGGAAGTTTAAAAGTCTCAATACTTTTGTACAAAAGGGACATACTCAAAAAATTACTAAGTACTTCTGACCAGAGATTCAGACATGCATATTTCATCCAGCTGTCAGAGCGAGGCCAGGTCCAGCAATCTTTAAAGGCAGTATTTCAAAGATTTCCTCATCCATTTGTAAATTTATACATTCTTTATTAAACTCCTACTCTATTTTAGATACTATGAAAGGCAGTAGGAACCCATAATTAACTATGATGTAGTCCTCTTCTTTCTATATAATAAATTTGAGTTTAAAATATAATATTGAGACACTGGGGAGGCAGAGACAAGATGGCAGCATGAGTAGAACAGCGGAAATCTCCTCCCAAAACCACATATATCTATGAAAATATAACAAAGACAACTCTTCCTAAAATAGAGACCAGAGGACACAGGAAAACATCCAGACCACACCCACACCTGCAAGAAACCAGCGCCTTGCGAAGAGGGTAAGATACAAGTCCCAGCCACGTGGGACACGAGCACCCCTCCCCCCAGCTCCTGGCAGGAGGAGAGGAGTTCGAGCAGAGGGAGAAGGAGCCCAGGACTGCTGAACACCCAGCCTCAGCCATCCGGACCAGAGTGCAGACACAGTGCATATGTGAGCTCCTGGATACCAGGGAAACAGGGCAGCAGGACCGGTGAGCGGGTGCCTGAGGCTGACGCCAGAGAACAAAGAAATGGGAGAGGCCATTTTTTTTTCCTCTTTTTTTTTGGTGAGTGCTTTTTGGAAGTCTTAAAGGGACAGGGACCCCAATACTAGGGAAACAGGGCAGCAAGACTGGTGAGCAGTGCCTGAGGCCGGCGCATGAGGACAAAGAAAATCTTGCATTTTTCTTTTTTTTTTTTAATTATTTATTTAATTTTTTGTTGTTGTTGTTATTGTTTTGGTTTGGTGAGTGCATTTTGGAAGTCTTAAAGGGGTAGGGAGGGACACTTAGTCCAGAGGCAGGGAATCTGGGGATCTCTGGACACTCTAACCCCCTGGGCAGCAGGGAGCACGGAGGCCCCTTAACAGAGATAAATAGCCTTCCGGCCACTCCCCCTCCAACAGGGCTCCACAATTTTGGAGCAGCAGCTTGAGCCAGGACACCCCCAAAACAACAAGGAGATAAACTCCAAAGCAGGCGGGCAGGAAGCAGAAGCCCTGTCTGCGTGCCCCTGTCGGTGCGCAGTGGCCCAGCACAACCACTAGAGGTCACTGTTCTCCCAGAGAGGAAGGCCACAAACGAAGAAGAAGGAAAGCTCTTCCAGCTTTCACTTGTACCAGCTCTGCAAACTATCTCTATCACCATGAAAAGGCAAAACTACAGGCAGATAAAGATCACAGAGTCAACACTTGAGAAGGAGACAGACCTAACCAGTCTTCCTGAAAAAGAATTCAAAATAAAAATCATGAACATGCTGACAGAGATGCAGAGAAAAATGCAAGAGCAATGGGATGAAGTCCGGAGGGAGATCACAGATGCAAGGAAGGAGATTATAGAAGTGAAACAAACCCTGGAAGGATTTATAAGCAGAATGGATAAGATGCAAGAGGCCACTGCAGGAATAGAAACCAGAGAACAGGAACGTATAAAAGCTGACATAGAGAGAGATAAAAGGATCTCCAGGAACGAAACAACACTAAAAGAACTGTGTGACCAATCCAAAAGGAACAATATCCATATTATAGGGGTACCAGAAGAAGGAGAGGAAAAGGGATAGAAAGTGTATTTGAAGAAATAATTGCTGAAAACTTCCCCAAAACTGGGGGAGGAAATAATCAAACAGACCACAGAAATACACAGAACCCCCAACAGAAAGGATCCAAGGAGGACAACACCAAGAAACATAATAATTAAAATAGCAAGGATCAAGGAAAAGGAAAGAGTTTTAAAGGCAGCTAGAGAGAAAAAAGGTCACTTATAAAGGAAAACCCATCAGGCTATCACCAGACTTCTCGACAGAATCCCTACAGGCCAGAAGAGAATGGCATGATATATTTAATGCAATGAAACAGAAGGGCCTTGAACCAGGGATACTGTATCCAGCACGATTATCATTTAAATATGATGGTGGGATTAAACAATTCCCAGACAAGAAAAAGCTGAGGGAATTTGCTTCCCACAAACCACCTCTACAGGGCATCTTACAGGGACTGCTCTAGATGGGAGTACCCCTAAAAAGAGCACAGAACAAAACACTGAACATATGAAGAATGGAGGAGGAGGAATAAGAAGGGAGAGAAGAAAAGAATCTCCCAACAGTGTATATAACAGCTCAATAAGTGTGATAAGTTAGGCAGTAAGATACTTAAGAGCCTAACCTTGAACCTTCGGTAACCACGAATTTAAAGCCTGCAATGTCAATAAGTACATATCTTTCAATAGTCACCCTAAATGCAAATGGACTTAATGCACCAATCAAAAGACACAGAGTAATAGACTGGATAAAAAAGCAAGACCCATCTATATGCTGCTTACAAGAGACTCACCTCAAACCCAAAGACATACACAGACTAAGAGTCAAGGGATGGAAAAACATATTTCAGGCAAACAACAGCGAGAAGAAAGCAGGGGTTGCAGTACAAATATCAGACAAAATAGACTTCAAAACAAAGAAAGTAACAAGAGATAAAGAAGGACACTACATAATGATAAAGGGCTCAGTCCAACAAGAGGATATAACCATTCTAAATATATATGCACCCAACACAGGAGCACCAGCATATGTGAAACAAATACTAACAGAACTAAAGGGGGAAATAGACTGCAATGAATTCATTCTAGGAGACTTTAACACACCACTCACCCCAAAGGATAGATCCACCAGGCAGAAAATAAGTAAGTACACAGAGCCACTGAACAACACACTAGAACAGATGGACCTAATAGACATCTATAGAACTCGACATCCAAAAGCAACAGGATATACATTCTTCTCAAGTGCACATGGAACATTCTCCAGAATAGACAACATACAAGCCCACAAAAAGAGCCTCAGTAAATTCCAAAATATTGAAATTCTACCAACCAATTTTTCAGACCACAAAGGTATAAAACTAGAAATAAATTCTACAAAGAAAACAAAAAGGCTCACAAACACATGGAGGCTTAACAACATGCTTCTAAATAATCAATGGATCAACAAACAAATCAAAATAGAGATCAAGGAATATATAGAAACAAATGACAACAACAACAGAAAGCCCCAACTTCTGTGGGATGCAGCGAAAGCAGTCTTAAGAGGAAAGTATATAGCGATCCAGGCACACTTGAAGAAGGAAGAACAATCCCAAATGAATAGTCTAACATCACAATTATCGAAACTGGAAAAAGAAGAACAAATGAGGCCTAAAGTCAGCAGAAGGAGGGACATAATAAAGATCAGAGAAGAAATAAACAAAATTGAGAAGAATAAAACAATAGCAAAAATCAACGAAACCAAGAGCTAGTTCTTTGAGAAAATAAACAAAATAGATAAGCCTCTAGCCAAACTTATTAAGAGAAAAAGAGAATCAACACAAATCAACAGAATCAGAAATGAGAACGGAAAAATCACGACAGACTCCACAGATATACAAAGAATTATTAAAGACTACTATGAAAACCTATATGCCAACAAGCTGGAAAACCTAGAAGAAATGGACAACTTCCTAGAAAAATACAACCTCCCAAGACTGACCAAGGAAGAAACACAAAAGTTAAACAAACCAATTACGAGCAAAGAAATTGAAACGGTAATCAAAAAACTACCCAAGAACAAAACCCCCAGGCCAGACGGATTCACCTCAGAATTTTATCAGACAAACAGGGAAGACATAATACCCATTCTCTTTAAAATTTTCCAAAAAATAGAAGAGGAGGGAATACTCCTAAATTCATTCTATGAAGCTAACATAACCCTAATACCAAAACGAGGCAAAGACCCCAACAAAAAGAAAACTACAGACCAATATCCCTGATGAACATAGATGCAAAAATACTCAACAAAATATTAGCAAATCAAATTCAAAAATACATCAAAAGGATCGTACACCATGACCAAGTGGGATTCATCCCAGGGATGCAAGGATAGTACAACATTCGAAAGTCCATCAACATCATCCACAACATCAACAAAAAGAAAGACAAAAACCACATGATCATCTCCATAGATGCTGAAAAAGCATTTGACAAAGTTCAACATCCATTCATGATAAAAACTCTCAGCAAAATGGGAAGAGAGGGCAAGTACCTCAACATAATAAAGGCCATATATCATAAACCCACAGCCAACAATATATTGAACGGCGAGAAGCTGAAAGCTTTTCCTCTGAGATCGGGAACTAGACAGGGATGCCCACTCCCCCCACTGTTATTTAACATAGTACTGGAGGTCCTAGCCATGGCAATTAGACAAAACAAAGAAATACAAGGAATCCAAATTGGTAAAGAAGTTAAACTGTCACTATTTGCAGATGACATGATACTATACATAAAAAACCCTAAAGACTCCACCCCAAAACTACTAGAACTGATAACGGAATACAGCAAAGTCACAGGATACAAAATCAACACACAGAAATCTGTGGCTTTCCTATACACTAACAATGAGCCTACTGAAAGAGAAATCAGGAAAACAACTATATTCATAATTGCATCAAAAAGAATAAAATACCTAGGAATAAACCTAACAAAAGAAGTGAAAGACGTATACACTGAAAACTACAAGTCACTCTTAAGAGAAATTAAAGGGGACACTAACAGATGGAAACTCATCCCATGCTCGTGGCTAGGAAGAATTAATATCGTCAAAATGGCCATCCTGACCAAAGCAATATACAGATTTGATGCAATCCCTATGAAACTACCAGCAACATTCTTCAATGAACTGGAACAAATAATTCAAAAATTCATACAGAAACACCAAAGACCCCGAATAGCCAAAGCAATCCTGAAAAAGAAGAATAAAGTAGGGGGGATCGCACTCCCCAACTTCAAGCTCTACTACAAAGCCATAGTAATCAAGACAATTTGGTACTGGCACAAGAACAGAGCCACAGACCAATGGAACAGACTAGAGAATCCAGACATTAACCCAGACATAAATGGTCAATTAATATTTGATAAAGGAGCCATGGACATACAATGGCAAAATGACAGTCTCTTCAACAGATGGTGCTGGCAAAACTGGACAGATACCTGTAGGAGAATGAAACTGGACCACTGTCTAACCCCATATACAAAAGTAAACTCAAAATGGATCAAAGACCTGAATGTAAGTCATGAAACCATTAAACTCTTGGAAAAAGACATAGGCAAAAACCTCTTAGACATAAACATGAGTGACCTCTTCTTGAACATATCTCCCCGGGCAAGGAAAACAAAAGCAAAAATGAACAAGTGGGACTATATTAAGCTGAAAATCTTCAGTACAGCAAAAGACACCATCAATAGAACAAAAAGGAACCCTACAGTATGGGAGAATATATTTGAAAATGACAGATCCGATAAAGGCTTGACATCCAGAATATATAAAGAGCTCACATGCCTCAACAAACAAAAAACCAATAACCCAATTAAAAAATGGGCAGAGGAACTGAACAGACAGTTCTCCAAAAAAGAAATACAGATGGTCAACAGACACATGAAAAGATGCTCCACATCACTAATTATCAGAGAAATGCAAATTAAAAGTACAATGAGGTATCACCTCACACCAGTAAGGATGGCTGCCATTCAAAAGACAAACAACAACAAATGTTGGTGAGGCTGTGGAGAAAGGGAAACCCTCCTACACGGCTGGTGGGAATGTAAATTAGTTCAGCCATTGTGGAAAGCAGTATGGAGGTACATCAAAATGCTCAAAACAGACTTACCATTTGACCCAGGAATTCCACTCCTAGGAATTTACGCTAAGAACGCAGCAATCAAGTTTGAGAAAGACAGATGCACCCCTATGCTTATCGCAGCACTATTTACAATAGCCAAGAATTGGAAGCAACCTAAATGTCCATCGGTAGATGAATGGATAAAGAAGATGTGGTACATATACACAATGGAATACTACTCAGCCATAAGAAAAGGGCAAATCCTACCATTTGCAGCAACGTGGATGGAGCTGGAGGGTATTATACTCAGCGAAATAAGCCAAGCGGAGAAATAGAAATACCAAATGATTTCACTCATCTGTGGAGTGTAAGAACAAAGGAAAAACTGAAGAAACAAAACAGCAGCAGAATCACAGAACCCAAGAATGGACTTACAGGTACCAAAGGGAAAGGGACTGGGGAGGATGGATCGGTAGGGAGGGATAAGGGGGGGAAGAAGAAGGGGAGTATTAAGATTAGCATGCATAATGGGGCGGGAGAAAGGGGGGGGCTGTACAGCACAGAGAAGACAAGTAATGATTCTACAACATTTTGCTATGCTGATGGACAGTGACTGTAAAGGGGTTTACAGGGGGGACCTGATATAGGGGAGAGCCTAATAAACATAATATTCTTCATGTAAGTG
The DNA here is from genome assembly GCF_040802235.1 of Manis javanica. NCBI lineage: Eukaryota > Metazoa > Chordata > Mammalia > Pholidota > Manidae > Manis > Manis javanica. The sequence continues at coordinate 191,004,092 of NC_133157.1, forward strand.
TAGATTAAAGAACAGAAAAAAAAAGAATGAAAGAAAATGGGGATTACTCCCTGATAGGGTAAAACTAACTGTAAATCAATGATTAATGCATGCTTTAAATATCCTTAATTTTGATCACTTAAAGGGTGTCAGATGATTGGCTATAGAGGTACACTTTTCTGATAATATTCCTTTCTCTTAAAAAAAAAAAGCACTTCCTCTGTGGTGACCTCCAATGAGTTCTACACAATGGTATAAAGGGCATATCAAAGTGTGGGCAAAGGGTCTGTTTGTGTTTATACAGAGCATCAAAGTCTAATTCGGCTACCCAGGAAATGAACTAAGATACGATATGAAGAAGAACTTCCAACATAAACACTCTCTGGAAGAGTCCTACCAGAAGATGATCATCAAAAAACCTCAACAAAGATCCAGGTGATGCTGCAGTTGTAGCTGCATCCATCCCACTGGTTCCTGGACTTGCCATTGGAATGAAGAAGGAGATATCTAAGCTGGCCTGTGCTTTCAGTAAAACAACAAATTTGACTGGATCTATACTATTGGAACTCAACCAAGAATTAGGAGAAGTGCAAGTTGCAGTGCTCCCAAATCTTACATCTACAGTCTATCTACTGTTAAAAGAACATGTGGGATGTGAACAGTCCCCAGGAATGGGTTGTTTTAATTTGTCTGATTTCTCTCAGACTGTTCAAGTTCAGTTGGACAATATCCACCATATCATAGATAAGTTTTCACAAATGCCTAGGGTGCCTAACTGGTTTTCTTGGTTTCACTGGAGATGGCTGGTAATTATAGGTCTGCTTTGGTTATGTAACTGTATTCCTATTATGTTAATGTGTGTACGTAATTTAATTAGTAGTGTTAAACGTATACATGCTTAAGTTACTCTACAAGATGATATGTCAAAGAAATAATCAATCTTCCCATCTTATCTTCCGTCTGCTACTCCTATAGCTTTTCTTCTTCCTTCCTAATTACAACCCTTAAATAGAATTTGTGCCTCATATCGAATTTACTGAGTATCATAATTCTTCCAAGTTGTAAAGATTCCTCAAGACAAATACTGGGCATAAAAGCCACAGGGCATAAATCTTCAAAGAATTAAAAAGCTAACCTTTTCAAACAATATTGCCTCTCTCTCACTTACCAACTTTACATTTCCCTGTATGGCCCTGGAAGATGACTGGTTAGCCAGAGACGGGTAAGATTCCTCAAGGGAGGAACAACCTAAGACAGGCACAGTCGCAGGGGGGCCATCAGGTGAGAAATTGGGGATCAATAGAGGTGAGGCTTAGAACCTCACCCCCCCTGTTTTGAGAGAAATCTTCTGCATCCGTGGATGTTTTATTGTCCTTGTATAGCTTGGATTAACACTTAATCTACAGGCATGCACCTGATCATCTAAATTTGCTCTCTTACAGCACTAAACTATGTTTTCTACCTTTATCTTGCATCTACCTACCACTTCAGCATCTTATTAAAAATAATAATAATAATAATAGTAATAATATGGGAGAAATGTGGGATTCACATATAAATCAAGTATAAAAATCAAACAAATATTCATATTTGACCTGAGTGTTTATAGTTCATAATGTGTGATCAAAACCAAAAGTTTCTGTGATGACTGCCCTTTTACTGTTCACCATATAAGAACTTATTCACTATGTAAGAACTTGTTTGTTATGCTTCAGAAGATTGGAGACTGAAGAGAATTCGGCTTGGGGTGGATTAATGATTTTACATTGAGCATTGAGTCCCCTATACAGAATTTTATTGTTGTTAACAACCATTTGATCAATATATAATATTGAGAGAGTACAAATAGAAAAAGATGCATTTCTGATTGAAGAAAGGGATGAATATTGGAGAAGAGGTCATAGGAGCTGTTGTCCAAATAATAAAATTTCAACATCTACATAGGGAGAAAATGGAAAGCACTACACAGGGAGGGAACAGCCTTAGCAAGTTTTGAGAAGTACAGCATGTCTAATAGGTCAGGTGGGAATGTGAGAGTGGCAAGCAGTAAGATAGGAAAACAGGCTCGACTAAATTCTTGGTAGGGAGTTTCAACTTCACTATGTGGGTAATTTAAAATCATGCAAGGTTTTAAACAAAAGATTTGAAATACCTCCTTTTGGGGCTGTGAGGAAAGAGTGCAGTGAATAAGGCCAGTGATTGGGGCCAATCAGATCTTTTATTGGCCTACTTGGAAAGTCCAGGAGAAAGACCTTAAGGACCTGAATTCAGTAGAGACAAATGAGTAAAGAGACTTTTCCTGAAGAAAGTTAAGTCTTAGTTAACACAAACTTCTAAAGAAATACAAAACTTCAAATAACAACCTAAGTAAAGGGTTGTAGGCTGGCCTAGCACTGGCCCTGATTAGATAGCAATAATTTGTAACAATCCTATTAAAGAAAAAGAATAAATTTTCTTGGCTTCTGTTTTTGACAGACTGATAGTATGTGCTTGTAAACTTGTGTCCAGTAACTTCAGAAAATAAACTACTTGAAATGTTTTCTTCCCTGAAAGTGGTAAACATTCCCCCTGAATCAAATTTGAATTCCTGGTAATTTAGTAAATTCACTGAAAGATGGTTAATGCCAAGTCAAACCACAGTGAAACTCATTCAAGAATCACTATTATTTACATAAGAGTGAATGAAAGAGAACTATTTCTTCACCTTTTAATTATTTTCTATCTAAAATAAGGAATGCACATGGATATTAAAATAACATTACTATAGTGGTTCAGATCAGGGTCGGAAATGGGAAATGACTAAAAATGGGCACAAGGGATATTTCTGGAGTGATGGAAATGTTCTGGAATTAGACCTTGGTGCCAATTGCACAACTCTGTAAACTTACTAAAGGATACTGGACTGTATACTTAAAATGGGTGGATTTTATGCTATGTAAATTATACTTCATTAAATCTATTTAAAAGTATTATTGATGCACATTTATTATTAAGGTTTTTTAACCTTCTAAATGTGATGGTAAAACTTGCAGTCACTTATCCAATAACAGTTTATAGAGGAGAAATTATGTACTAGACACAGGTATGATCTAGGCCAGTGCTTCTCAAAATTTAATGTGTTTAAGAATTATCAGTAAATAATAAATGCAGATTGTAACTCAGTAGGTCTAGATCTGGGTCCATAATTCTGCCATTTTAACAAATGTCCAGATGATGCCATCGGCTGGCTGAAAAACAAATCTGAGTGCCAATGTTCTAGGCACTGGGAATACAGCAGGGAACAACATAGAACTGGCTTCCTAGGAAGGGATGAACATAATAAGCAAGAAAACATATAAATGCTCAAGATAGTTTTCTCATATTAATATATATATATATACATATATATATATTACATAACCTTCAAAACAACCCTATGATTCAACATTCTTTCAAAATATTTGTACTTGTGACAACCATGTGTCAGGCATTTTGATAGGCAGTTGAGACACAATTGTGAGAAAACCACAATTTTTGATTTCATGAAATGTATAATCTAGTGTGAGATTCATTTCACCCTCAGAACAACCCTACAAGGTATGTACTATAATTCTCTTTATTTTACAGAAGTAGTAGGCCACACAACTCATATCAGTGCTGAATTTGATAACTCAGACATCCCTCAACACTATGCTAAATTATACTCTTCCCAATTTCATTGTTCTGTTTAAGAAATGAGAAATTTAGATTTCATTTACTACCACAGAATACTATGTTTGTTGGGGCTTTGGTGCCCTTGGCAAGCTGTACTATCTATTTGTAGTCTATTAGTTGAGCTCTTTCCTCTTTCTGGGCCTCACATTATTAAAGGTGCTTTGCTACCAGTAGGAGCAACCTTCTGAGGATCTATTTATACTCTCCTCCTTTGGGAATTTGAAATTCATCTTCATTTATCATCTGCAGATTTATCTCTCATGATACTTACTTCCTTTTTCAGTTCACTAATGATGTAGTTAAACAAAATAGAACCCAACATCAACCTAAGAGGACAGCTCCTCAGATTCTGGCAACATTTTATGTCAATCATCCATTCCTTCAAAAGAATGTCTCAGGCTTAAAGTGTTCATACTGGGACAAGTACAAACGACTTCAGTTTACATAAGAATAAAAATTTTTAGATACATATGGGAAAGATATTTGCAAATCAACAACATATTTGCACAAATGTGAACAATTGTGGCAATATAAAGTGGAAAATTACATGCTAATATATGTTTGAATAATTAATAATTGCTAATTGTTGCAGATGAATAGGAAAACCACTTAATTATATTATTAGTATCTCTGATTTTTTAAATCGTCTTCTAATACATTTCCCACTACCAGACCCATCACCACTATTTTGCAGATATGAAACTGAAAGTCAGTGAGATGAGATGACATCTCTAGGACTGTCCAAAGCTTAAATTTTCTCTAATATATACTGCTTTTATATATTATTTCAATCAATATTCATATTTTTGGGGTCATCATTTAACTGGCCTGTTAAGAAACTAACCAAGATATTTTTCTAATTTGGTATATGAAACTTCTCAGTACTCTCCCAAAGAATACTTGATTTGGAGGATTTGAACAAGAACTGTCTTCCCAAGGAACAGTGGACTCTACAAGTTCCAGTAATTTAGTCTGCCTGTTGTAGGGAGAGTTGTTACTAGCTACCTTAAAATTAGTTTTGTGAAATAAATTCCAGTTTTTATAAAAGAGAATAAAAAAAGACTCAAGTATGTAAATGTCCTACAGTATTTGAACAGCTATGGTTTCCAGACAATTATATTAAATACACAAATCTGGTTTTAATGGCCATGCTTACAAGATGGGCAGAGTGCTAAATGTGTAAGTAATTATGAACCTGGCACAGTAGCTCTGTTTGTTTTAAGTTTCTTTTGCTGCTTTGGTTGAGGATGTTTATTTAACCAAACTATATTAAACATGCTAAAAACATTACTTCAGATTTTGTCTTTGTGAGCACTTTTAATTGACAAGCTACAGAAGCAATAGATAAATCATCATAATAGATGATGGCAGATGGGCTAGAACAGACAAAGGATAAGGAACTGAGAAATCACAGAAACATCCATCAATAACGATCCATGTAGAAACCCACTTTTTAACTTTATCATTATTTCTTTTTCTTTCTCCTCCTTCTACTCTTCCTCTTTTCATTTTCCTGTCATCAACTTCACCTCTACCTTTATTAATCTTCTTGGAGGGGATGTATTTTAATTTCATTTTAAATACTTTCAGTTATATTTCTTGGTGAAGACTATTTAGCCATGTACAAACATATTTAAAATACTTTTGAAAATAGTTTGATCACTTATATGTAAAATTTTAAAATGTCAAGTTCTCACAAAATACATTCATAGCAGAGAAGCAGTGATTTTATTCTAAACAAGAAAACTGAAGAATTTTTGTCATACACTGTAATTAATTTATTAAAGTAATTTTAGAAGGCAGTGAATTGGCAAGCAGGAAGAAAAAAATATGTTTATCTTTACTATTTACATAACTTTCAACCTGATAGAGATTTTAGGCCATGGTAATCAGAGAAATTATCTGATGTGTTCTTTTGAAGTTTGTTGACAAAAAACACTCTAGACATAAATCCATTTTATGTGGTGTGTGGTCTTGGAAGAAAACGTATTACCCTTTTTAGCTAAAAAATAGCATTCTAAATTGGCCCTACCAAAGTTTATAGGCCAGGATTAATAAATAAAAGAATTAACATAAGAACACTTTTTAAAAAGTAGCATATGCTATTTAACTAACAAAATATACATTCGTAAGTTAATTCAAATGAATTTTAAATGAATTAAAACAGAATAAATTTTGGGGATTCAAATACAATATATTATTATTGTTTTAAGTATATACATATATACAATATATGTATAAAGTTGTTCACATATATTGGGTCTTGTGTACCGTGGAATACTACTTAGAATGGTGTTTATGATCTTAATAATAAACTTTTTATGCAGTTACCATAGCACCACTTATTTATGACAAAAAAAGAAAGTCTAGATGCATATTAATCACTTGGACTTATAGGAAACCATTTTGAAAACTGTTGGGCTATTATAATACCAGAATTAATGACATTAATTTAGGAACCATTAAATAGAGATTCTAGTAAAGGCCAGTGGAACTAAGAACTAGGGTTTCAGAGTCATACAAACCATAAGTTTGTTGTGTTCATCTGTAAAATGGGGATAATAATTTCATTGTACAAAGTTTTCAAGAAGACTATACTTAACAATACTGTATTGCTTATTTGAAAGTTGCTAAGAGAGTAGATCTTCAAAGATCTCACAACATACAAAATTAGAACCATATGAGGTGATGGATGTTTTCACATTAACATTACTGTGGTAATCCTTTCACAATACATACATACATTAAATCATGATACTTACACAATGCTATATGTCAATTATATCTCAACAGCTGGGGGAAAAGCTTTGAAGAAGACTTAACTGAGATAATTTATGTTATGACCTAAGCCCAGCACCTTAATGTACTCAGCAAATTTTAGTTTCCTTTGTTTCCAGAGATGGGAGAATTCTTCTTCAGAATAAGAGCCATGTTCTATTTATAGTTGTCAGAGTGCTTGGTAGAGCATCTTACACAAGTAGATATTCAATTAAATTTGTAGAAAGAAGGAAAAAGAGAGGGAGGACCTGGTTTAACCTAAAACTAACTCCTGATCTAGTATGAGAGACAGAACTTACCTAAGTAAATATTGATGTTTGAAATTCACATATAAAAATAAATACCACCCTAAAGGCACTACCAGCTGCTAAATTATTAGTCAGGAAAGGAGTTTGTCTTGCTGTTCAAAAGGCATTTATTTGAATAAAAGGATTCTATGGCTTTTCATAGTGTCCATGAAAATAAGGAAAGAATTTGGGCAAGCAGGCTCACCAGGGAGCCCTTAAAATATTCTGGATACACAGGGCATGGACAAGGCTGAAACTGGAAATGCCTAAGTACAGAAATGATAAAAATAACAGTAGAAATCAGCAGAACTGGATACCAGATTGAGATGGTGAATGAATAGAAATGGGCAAGGGAAGCCCAGGGTCTCTGCCTGGAAATGAGGATGCAGGGAAAGCATAATAGATAGGCTAAGGGGAGACCATGAATTTCCTTTTTAACTCCATGTTTAGATTTAGATGATGGCAGAACATCTAAGTAAAGATGTTCCATAAACAGAAAGAAATCTGTGACTGAGGAAAATATAAAAGGTCAGGGCAGAAGAGATCTGGAAATTGTCTGCATAGAGGTGGGTGGTAAATAAAATTGGGGGCTCATGCATCCTGACCTGCTAAGAGGACGAGTTGCAAAGCAAAGAAGATTATGAAAACACTTCTTATTTTAACGACATTATTTTTAAAGCATTTCTGGATTCTCTCTAGGGATTAATATGTTACCAAATTTTACATACCTATCCATTTAGAGATAGAAAATGTGCAAAATTTCTGATCCCAGTTCCTTCATTTTACAGAAAGTCAAAATTGTGAAGTTACATGCTCAGATTACTGAGTAAATAAATTTCATTTTGTTCATTCATCAATAAGCACAAATATGCACATAAAAAAGTGCCAAATATGGGATGATTTAAAATTCTATATTGACATGCATCTCTATTTACAAATCACCAATCCTTTTGTGACTATAATTTAGTCATTCTTGTGCTAAGTATGTATATTTTAAATGATTTCCCCAAAGCCATACATTACACCATAATTGGGAAACCAAAGGTTTTCTAGAAATATTAATATATCCTTTAAAAAATGAGAGACTGATAGTACTGGAATACATTCACATTTAGGAACACTTCCTCATTTTAGTTGGAATGAGTCAGAATAAGCTATAAGTAAAGTAGGATATTTTCTAAACTTGAATTTGAGGACACATGAGATTCTTATTTTTAAAAGTTGATCCTAGCCATGTTATATACTTTATTTGAAATGTGTAATGTAGACACTCAAAACTAGAGAAAAGAAGTTTATTTTCCATGTCACCTTTTACACAGTTGGGTAAACCAAAAGAAAAAAATTAATAAATCTAGCATGGCAATAACCTCTACTGTCAGTTTTCAGTTGTTTATTTAGGAAATCACTCAATTTCTTTTTGCTTATCCTAACTGCACAGTTTATGCAAGCGACAATAGCCAGAATCTTTTAAAGAAAAAGTAAATTCATTGAACTGCAAGTTTTACATTTTATTGTTTTTTGGCAATACATTATCGATGCTTGACAGACTATGACTGAATATGTCCAATGATGGAAAACTGATTTGCTTCAAAACAATACAGTCTATCCTTGTTTGGAAAATTCTTTCATATCATGTTTCTCTGCAACTTACACATAAATATTGGTTCATATTCTACCCCTAGGGATCATGCAAAACAATAATAGCTCCTTTGGCCTAGTAATTCTTTTAATATTTGAAGAAAGCCATCAGGTTTCCTCTGAGTTTCTTTGTGCTGGGGTCATTCCTCCTAGGAACTGTCCTAAGCACCTTGCTCTATTGGTTTTTCTCCACATAATTTGCTCCTGTTCACTTCAGACTTTTAATGTGATACAGCATAGTAGGATACACAGAAAGTCAACTCAGGAAGGAGTTGGACAGAACTTTATGTGAATCTCCGCTTGCTCAGTAACAGTCTGTTTGATCTTACACAATTTATTCAACCTCCTTAAACCTCTGTTTCTTATCTCTCAAATCTGAAATAAGAATAATGACCTCAGAGTCCTGTTGTGAGGACAAGATGAAAGTATCCATATTCTAGTTACTGGTACAGCTCTCATCAAACCAACATCCCTAATAGAAGTCAGAACTTTGCAAATAAAAATAAGAGTCCCATCACCTCTTAAGAGTGAAATATCATGTGTTAGAGTGTTGGAAAGCAAGGAGAATTGAAGTTCACTTAAATATTTTCATGTTTCACATGTTCATACACACATGCATTCTCTATAAAGAGATCCTGAGTGCAACTTTACAGGACATATTTACATAAAATATCCTTGGGAATATAAATGGGCAAAAAAGCAAAAGGAAAAGGAGAAATAGCACATTTTCACAAAAGGAAGTATAGGCCAATAAAAATAAACTGATGTTAGTCATGTTACACTTCTAAATTTTTTTATGCTACCACCTAACCTAGTTTCAGATTGTACTTTTCTTCCTATTCTAATTTATGTTTATTTTAAAGGTTTTACAAATGCTACATCTGCCATTGTGTATCTCATTACCAGATAACATATTTGTCAAAAAAGAAGTGTAAAAATAAGCAAATTAAAACCTTTAAAATACAGTCCAAGAGTGCAAACTGCTTCTCTTGTTAATATGACTTCCTTCAGTAAGACAACAGTAGCTCCTGGGTAAACTTTATATTTCTTATATGATTATCCTCGCTCCATATCTTCTAGCTTCCTTAGTTCTCCTATACACAAATACAGTTTTTTCAGCCTATTGCTTTGCAAGATGGCAATGATTTCATTTCAACACACACATGCACATACCACTAAACTGCACAATATAGAAGAACTGCTAAAACTGTGTTTAAATTTCACTATGTCCCATGAGTCTTAGTAACCAAGCCTGTTAAGCATCTGCCTATAAGAAGGTGCCACATTTTTTCTATATAGGGCATATAAGAAAACATTCTTTCAGCTTTACTCATATTTACGGTAACATCTGCACAATGTTTCCATGTCAGAGACCATAATTAAAAACTCTTCCTCTAATGTGGAATGCCTAGCCCAGTCCTTTCAAAATCACAAGACTCATTCTCCACTAAGCATGTTCCAATCATCTACCAGCATAACAGATAACTCCTTCTTTGTGCTCCTATTTTCTACTTTATATATTTCTTTCAGATTATCTACAGAAGTTAAAAGTTCTAATTCATTTATTTAGCTATCTCCCTCTTTAGACGATAAGCTTTTTGAGCACAGGGGAAATGTCCTTGTCATCCCAAAGTTTTAAACAGTACCTAGCTAAACATATTTTGCCCTCTCCAGTGACTCTCTTTAGTTCAATTATTAAGGCAAAATTATGTCATAGAAAGACTGGGACTGGAATTTAGGAGGTCTGGCTTTCAGTTCTGATTCTGTCAGTTATTAGTCATTGTCTTTGGGAAAGTTAATTAATTTCTAGGGGAACCTCAAATAAACAGGTTGAACTAAGTCATTTTTAACATTTTCCTTGGATTGAAAATTCTGATTCTCAGTACTCATGAGTCCTCAAGTATCCATGATGTACTTCATAATGTGTAGGAGTAATGAAAGAAAAGAGGAAATACATTTTTTGAAAGTGTATTAGAAAACTATTCTAACCAAAAAGATAAAATGAGATTGGGTCATTAGTGTCACTGAACATGAAGTTACCATACAGATGGACATAAAATGAGTTCTGGTTAGAGTCTTCTTTCAAATTTCAAGTACATATTCAGAATATGATTGGGTATGATTTACTCTGCTTGATGTAATGACATTAGAAGTGCCCAAGAAGAATCAATTCCTTTCAGATTCGTCTAACTTGCTCTCAGAATATTTCCTGTGCTGAGAGAATATGGCTTAACATGTGCATGTGAGGGTGTACCATGTCTGAATCACTGGTACCAGTGCTTAATGACAAACATAAACCCCTAAACCTCAAACTATTAAGTGTTGAGCAAGATACGTACCTACACTGGGAATTTTGAAGGTACATCTTATTTTGGTTTAGGATACACAGGGGCAAGGACAGGTTTTCAGGATAAATTCAACCTTGAGAATCATCATCTTCCATGTGAAAGTAGGACACAGTTAATGAGGAAAAAGCAAATCACTTTTCAAGTGATAAGGAAAAATTCTGAGATGTCCTAAAATTAAGTGACATAGGGCCAGAGAATGGGGCAGAGAAATAGGGGAAGTTAAACAGTCAAAAGTTATAGGCTATAGCTAACCAGAGACTCAATGTCCCTAAATAAATACTTTCAACAATTATCTGGAAGGCCCCCAGAACCCACAGCATTTCTCTTACTTATGAATAGTTCCTGATCATCATCAACAACCAATCCGTGAGCCTTCTCTATGGACTAACCTCTTCTTCTTGGACATTTTTGTGTTCACCTGCCTTTCTTACCTGCAGACAATGCAAATTTAAACTACTTTCTTTCCTGAGACACCTTATAAATTCCTTGTTTCTTGAGTCTGGTAGACAAGTTGTTTCTGGTAACTGGCCTTGCTACTACTGCACTAGTGAGGTAGAGCAGTAACATGGAAGAAGCATCATGATTAAATTTTCCTACCTATGATGAAAAACGCTCAGATACAAATGGTATAGTAAGAACAGGAGGCACTCCATCTTAAGGCTAAGATTCCATTTTAAAAACCAGGGAGTTAGGAGGAGAGATTCTTAATACACTTTATGGTAATCAGCCCATAACTGACCCTCTCTTAAGGCAGGGCAAATAGTCTTAAATGTTATGTCCCCACTGCTTGAGGGTAACCACTACTTTGGAGAACAAGATCAAGAAATTGGTTCAGTTAAGTGTATCTGACAGAATATCTAGAGGACTGAATGGATAAAGACATAATGTCTCTCACTGGAGATAGACACCATAAGACTACATGTCAAACCTATGCCCCGACCACCACCACCACTTTGCCCCATTCTTGAAAGCTTTAAAAGACAGAATCCTAAGCCCTTAAGTGCACCTCCTCTCGGAGAGTGCCTGTAGTCGCCTTCCTTTGAGTGTGTACTTTGCCTAAAATAAACACTTCTCACTGATCAACTTAACTGCATTTTATCTCTGCACTCTTCCAGTTGTAAGTGTCTTTGTCACTTTGCTATTTCATTTAATTTTCTAGACTTAAGCACATGTCTTCACTTTCTCTGTTCTACTTCAGACAAGTAGGAAAGGGCTCCTGAGATCTCTGATTGGGGCTGCATGTTCCCATCACATCAGTGACCTGGACAGACCTACAGCTGTACAATCATGCTCTTTGTTTGCCTTTGGGAAGTTCTCAGAACATAATCCCACTCCGTACAGTACTCTTCAGCTCCCCTGAATCCTGGGGTGGTAGAAGTTTAATTCCCATGCTGTGCAGATTCAAGCAGACACTGGACACCAGGTGACTTGGATTCAGGAGTTGGCAAGGGATTTGCCCTATGCTGAGCTGAAGTTCAATGAGACTATCATCAGTAATGTCTAGAAGAATCCTTAAAATTTGGTTAAGTCAGGCTGACATGGAAAAAGAGAGATATGCAGATCAACAGATATGCTTATTTAGGGCTTCCCAGATATTTATGAGTTTTAGCAGGGACACCCTTTCATCTCAGACTCAGGAATCAGTTTTATTATTTTACAACAATTATGAGAGTGAAAAAGTACTTAGCCCAATCAAGCACACAGGACTATGATTTGTAGATCAGATGAGGGCTATTCATTATTCATGGAAAACAGATTATGCCTCTACTCCTTTTCTGAAGGAGAGCACTCCTGAGACTAAGTAACAAATCAAAACCCCACTGATTGAACCATAAAAGAGAAATTTAGCATGATAAAGGAAGATTTACATCAAATTAACATACCTTGAGATGTTATTCTTCTTCTCTGCAGGGCATTTCTGTCTAGACATTTACCACTGGCCATTAGAATAAATGTACTTCACCGTGAACAGAACTGACAATACAAACTCATTTGCACTCTCTAGCTTTGCTTTTTCTACCGCAGTGTTCTCCCTGCATGTACTTTCTAAAGTGAATTGCTTCACATCAACTATCATTCCCCTATCATATCAGAATGTGGTTTCTCAGACACAGAGAGTTTTGAGAAGCAATTCACTGTCTTCCCCTTTGGGTTATCCATTCTCATGGATCCTGATCTAATCAGAATCCCATTGCTCAGAGATCAATTTTCATTTTATTTATTTACAAAATCAGAATGGGTATTTGGACACAACAAGGAGAGAGAAAAAAAATGAAAGTGAAGAGCAGAAACTTACATTCTTGCTTACCCTATTTTTATCCCTGGAAAATGTTCTAAGGTCCCCGGAATTCCTTCAAAGTTTATGATTTTATTTTATACAAACTTATGTATTATATTTTACTTTCACCAAAGATTAAGAAGAATTATCATAGTCTAAATAAATAAAATAAATGTCATTAAAATAAAAAATGCTATAACAATTCACTTTCAAATCTGAAGTCAACAAAAACCAGAATCTGAATACTTTGAAAAATTAAATTGATGCTAAGGCTGAACCAGGAAGAAACAGAAAATCTGAACAGACCAATTACCAGCAAGGACATTGAATTGGTGATCAATCAAAAAACTACCTAAGAACAAAACCCCAGGAACAGATGGTCTCAGAGCTGAATTTTATCAAACATTTAGTGAAGACCAAATACCCACCCTCCTTAAAGTTTTCCAGAGAGTTGAAGATGAGGGAATATGCCCAAACTATTCAATGAAGCCAGTATAATACCAAAACCAGGCAAAGACATCACAAAAAAAGAAAATTATTGACCAATGTCCCTCAACAAAATACTCAACAAAATATTAGCAAACCGAATTCAAAAATACATCAAAAGATCATCCATCATAATCAAGTAGGATTTATTCCAGGGATGCAAAAATGGTACAACATTTGAAAATCCATCGACCTCATCCACATCAACAAAAAGGACAAAACCACATGACCATCTCCATAGAAGCTGAGAAAGCATTCGACAAAATTCAACATCCATTCATGATAAAAACTCTCAACAAAATAGGTGTAGAGGGCCAGTACCTCAAGATAGTAAGGCCATATATGACAAAACCACAGCCAATAACATACTTAACAGCGAGAAGCTGAAAGCTTTTCCTTTAAAATCGGGAACAAGACAAGGATGCCCACTTTCTCCACTTTGGTTCAACATAGTTCTGGAGGTCCTAGCCATAGCAATAAGACAACACAAAGAAATAAAAGGCATACAGGTTGGCGAAGAAGAAGTTAAACTGCCTCTGTTTGGAGATGACATGATATTGTACATAAAAACCCTAAAGAATCCACTGCAAAGCTACTAGATCTAATATCTGAACTCAGCAAAGTTGCAGGATACAAAATTAATACTTTTGCATTCCTATACATTAATGATGAACTAGCAGAAAGAGAAATCAGGAAAACAATTTGATTCATAATTGCATTAAAAAGAATAAAATACCTCAGAATAAACCTAACCAAGGAAGTGAAAGACCTATACTGTGAAAACTACAAGACACTCATGAGAGAAATTAAAGAGGATAACAATAAATGGAAAAACATCCCATGCTCTTGGATGGGAAGAATTATTATTGTCAAAATGGCCATCCTACAGCAATCTACAGATTCAATGTAATCCCTGTCAAAATACCAATAGCTTTCTTTAACAAACTAGAGCACATAGTTCTAAAATTCATATGGAACCACAATAGACCCCAAATATCCAAAGCAATCCCGAGAAGGAAGAATAAAGCTGGGGGATTACACTCTCCAACCTCAAGTTCTACTACAAAGCCACAGTAATCAAGACAAATTGTTACTGGCACAAGAACAGACCCATAGACCAATGGAATAGACTAGAGAGCCCTGATATAAACCCAACCATATATGGTCAATTAACATACAATAAAGGAGCCATGGTTATACAATGGGGAAATGACAACCTCTTCAACAACTAGTGTTGGCAAAACTGGACAGCTACATGCAAGAGAATGGCACTGGATTATTGTCTAACCCCATGCACAAAAGTGAACTCAAAATGGATCAAAGACCTGAATGTAAGTCATGAAACCATAAAGCTCTTAGAAGAAAACATAGGCAAAAATCTCCTAAATATAAATATGAGCAATTTTTTCCTGAGCACATCTCCTCGGGCAAGGGAAACAAAATAAAAAAATGAACAAATGGGACTACATCATGCTAAAAAGCTTCTTTACAGCAAAGGACACCCATCAGCAGAACAAAAAGGCATCCTACAGTATGGGAGAATATATTGCAAATAACATATCTGACAATGGGTTAACATCCAAAATATATAAAGAACTCACACACCTCAACACCCAAAAAGCAAATAACCCTATTAAAAAATGGGTAGAGGATGTGAACAGACACTTCTCCAATGAAGAAATTCAGATGGCCAAGAGGCACATGAAAAGATACTCCACATCGTGAATCATCAGAGAAATGCAAATTAAAACCACAATGAGATATCACCTCACACCAGTTAGGATGGCCAGCATCCAAAAGACAAACAACAACAGATGTTGGTGAGGATGTGGAGAAAGGGTTCTAGTTCAACCATTGTGGAAAGCAGTATGGAGGTTCCTCAAAAAACTAAAAATAGAAATACCATTTGACCCAGGAATTCCACTCCTAGGAATTTACTCTAAGAATGCAGGATCCCAGTTTCAAAAAGACACATGTACCCCTATGTTTATCTCAGCACTATTTACAATAGCCTTACAATAGCCAAGAAATGGAAGCAACCTAAGTGTCCATCAGTAGATGAATGGATAAAGAAGAGCTGGTACATATACACAATGGAATATTATTCAGTCATAAGAAGAAAACAAACCCTACCATTTGCAACAACATGGATGGAGCTAGAGAATATTATGCTCAGTGAAATAAGCCAGGTGGAGAAAGACAAGTACCAAATGATTTCACTCATTTGTGGATCATAAGAACAAAGCAAAAACTGAAGCAACAGAACAGCAGCAGACTCACAGAACCCAAGAATGGACTAACAGTTGCCAAAGGGAAAGGGACTGGGAAGGGTGGGTGGGAAGGAGGGAGAAGGGGAATAAGGGGCATTATGATTAGCACACATAATGTAGGGGGGGGCATGGGGAAGGCAGTATAAGAGAAGACAAGTAGTGATTCTATAGCATCTTACTACACTGATGGACAGTGACTGTAATGTGGTATGTGGTGGGGACTTGATAATGGGGTAATCTAGTAACCACAATGTTCCTCATGTGATTGTATATTAATGATACCAAAAAAAATTAAATTGACAAATTTAGCTACAAAAGTATATGACACTGTATCTTTACTACAACCAACACAATATTTTAATTTGTAATTCTGAATGCACTATTTTCAGGAGACATGGTGAAATAGTGATACAAATATGTGATCAGCTAAAGCTTTCGATGATTTTGGAAAAGTATTTGGATTTCTTAAGTGTATACTATGGACCTCCTATCATTGATTCCTTTTAAAATTCTATGTTTCTATTAAAGGCAGTCTGTCCACAGATCAATGTCTGAGGACAAGCAACAATCAGAAAACAAAAAATTTTCCTTTAAGTTTTATTGATCATCTCAGTCAGAATCCTGCTGAGTCTTGGTAAGAGGAATCAAACACAATTTCTGTTTTCAAAAACTCAGAAAATTTTAGAAAAGCAGATAAGATATGACAAACGATATGTAATCATAAAGTGTTATGCATGCTCTAAGGCAGCACTGTCCAACAGAAATCAATCACATGCAGAAATGAAAGGCCACAAATGTGATTTTAAGGCTTCTAACAGGCCACTTTTAAAAAGTAAAAATTAAGCAAGTGAAAATAATTTTAGTATTTTATTTAACCTAATATGTCCAAAATATTACCATTTCACAAGTATATAAAATTATTGATGGTATAATTGATATATTTTTGTACTAAATCTTTGAATGAGATGTGGATTTTATATTTGCAGCACATCTCAGTTTGGACAAGCCATATTTCAAGTGTACAATAGCTACATGTGGCTAGTGGTTACCACATTGAACAATGCAGGAAGGCACATAGAACAAGGTGTGAGGGTACATGGAGGAAAAGAAGATTATTTCTCCCTGGGCCATTGGAAAATCGATCAGAAGAGTTGACCTTTGAGTTTGGCATGTAAAGACAAACAGAATTTTATTAGATAAAATGAAAATGGATTGTAGCTGGATTGTAAAACAACTCTATGTTAAGTTTGGATTTGTCTTTTAAGCAATAGCTAGGTTTTTAAGGCAGGGAGTTAAAAAGATTGCTATTAAAGACTAAACACAAAAGTTTTGCTTTTAAAACATAAATGTTGGCTGAATGAAAGATGCACTGGAAAATGAAATAGTAGAACACATTGACCAGTTATGTGGCTATTACAAAGAGTATGGAATATAGATCTAAATATCATGTATATGCTCAAGTCTCCCAAATTTAACTCTTCAACCCATATCTCTCTCCTAAACTACAGACCTGAAAATTTTGTACTTGACCTCTCCACCTGGATTTGCAGTAGGCAAATCTGATATAACAAAAACTCAGCTCCTTATCTTCTACCAAGATGTGCTCTACACAGACTTCCCTATCTTTGTTGATGCCCCTCTTCCCTTCTAGTTCCCTGCTTAGATTAAAAGCTTTAAAGTTATCTTCCATTTATTTTTCAGTTTTTATCTCCTTTATCTAATTCCTCAGGAAGTCCTGTTAACTCTACCTTCAAAAAATATCCACAGTCTGGCCATTTCATTCTACCTCAACTGCTACCACCCTGGTCTAAGCCACCATCATCCCTTGCTGAATTGTTGCAACAGCTCTTACTTGTTCTTGCTCTTTCCCTTGCCCTCCAGAGTATATTTTAATCAGAGAAATCAAACTGGCACTAGTGAAATTTAAAACAAATTATCTCCTGAAATTCTTCAAGAGCTCTCCATTTTACTCAAAGAAAAAGTACCTATGTGACAGATTAGATTGTTTCCAACTCATAACTTCCTCTCTGTAATAGAATATGCATTCATGCTCCTTGTCATGTGCACTTACAGCATTTCTTGCAAGAACAGAGTATACACCACTGTCCTAGTGATTTGGGGCTTTAGCAAATGACTTTCTTTGGCCAGTAGAGCAGACAGTGTTCAGTTCTGTGTCAAGGCTTCAAAAGACATCCTATGTTTTCATTTACCCCTTTTGTACTATGCCATCCACTAAGAGTACTTCCCAGATTGCTACTGGACCCGGAATGAGGAAACATATGGGACAGACTTGATTCCAGCTTGCAACCTGAACCTAAACCCAGCCAATGCAAGCAAATAATCCAATTAAAAATTGGGCAGAGAAGCTGAACAGACAGTTCTCCAAAGAAGAAATTCAGATGGCCAACAGACACATGAAAAGATGCTCCACATTGCTAGTTATCAGAGAAATGCAAATTAAAACCACAATGAGATATACAAACAAAACCAAATGTTGGCGAGGTTGTGGAGAAAGGGGAACCCTCCTACACTGCTGGTGGGAATGTAAACTAGTTCAACCACTATGGAAAGCTGTATGGAGGCTCCTCACAAAGCTCAAAATAGAAATACCATTTGACCCAGGAATTTCACTTTTAGGAATTTACCCTAAGAATGCAGCAGCCCAGTTTGAAAAAGGCAGATACACCCCTATGTTTATCACAGCACTATTTACAATAATCAAGAAATGGAAGCAACCTAAGTGTCTATCAGGAGATGAATGGATAAAGAAGATGTGGTACATATACACAATGGAATATTATTTAGCCCTAAGAAGAAAACAAATCCTACCATTTGCAATAACTTATTTGGAGTTAGAGGGTATTATGCTCAGTGAAACAAGCCAGGTGGAGAAAGACAAATAAAAAATGATTTCACTCATATGTGGAGTATAAGAACAAAGAAAAACTGAAGGAACAAAACAGCAGCAGAATCACAGAACCCAAGAATGAACTAACGGTTACTAAAGGGAAAGGGACTGGGGAGAATGGGAGGGAAGAGAGGGATAAGGGTGGGGGTAAAAGAAAGGGGGCATTATGATTAGCATCTATAATATGAGGGGGCATGGCGAGGGCTGTGCAACACAGAAGACAAGTAGTAATTCTACAACATCTTACTATGCTGATGGACAGTGACTGTAATGGGGTTTGTCGGGGGGACTTGGTGAAGGGGGGACCCTAGTAAACATAATGTTCTTCATGTAATTGTAGATTAATGAAAACAAAAAAAAATCTATCTATATATATGTATATGTTTGTAGATTAATAGGTAGAGTAACAAAAAAATGGAGCAAAATACAAACAATTATTTACTACCTTCTGACATGCATATGTTTACTATTTATTAACCATCTGATCTAACTAGAACTAAAATGCACATCTATAATAGCATGGATCTGTGTCTGTTTTGTTTTGCTGGTATATTCCAAGCTCCAGAACATGCTTGGCACAAAGTAGGTGCCCAATAAATCTTTGCTGCATGAAAGGACAGACAGATGATTAAAGAGTTAAGTAGTAAAGTGGTGATGGTAATAGAAAGGAGTTTACTGAATTGATAATAGCTAACATCATAATAACAAATGCTTATTGTGCATTTAGTATGTATCCAATGTACTTCTAAATGCTTTACACATATTACTTATTTAATCCTCCAAAATTTCTGGGATAGGTACTATCATTATCTTCACTTTATCAATGAGAAACCTAAAGCACCAATAATGGTTTTCCCCAAATCACCAAGCTACTAAGTAGTGGGGACAGTAAAGAAACCCAGATATTTTGGCTTCTACAGGCCACTATTCTGCCATTTGAGGCAAATGGAGGGGCAGTGTGGGACAATGCAAAGGTAAACTGTTCAGGATCAGACATGCTTGGGAGTATGTCCTGAATCTATCACATATTAGCTGTGTCTCTTTGAGACAGTAACTTAATTATTCTGACACCAATTGTCCTAATTTAAAGGATGTAAATGGTATCTACTACATAGAATGTGAGGCTTAAGTGAGATAAAGTGCCTGAAAGTACCTGCAAAATCATACTCAATTGTTAGTTTTACTCTCCTTCAAGTAATGACTAATTTTTGCTGTTTGTCTTTTAGGTTAGCTAACTAAATGATGATATTCTTGAGTAAGTTAGGGAATGTTGTTAATCATGGTCATTTCCCATGTCAGGTATTATTCATTATTTGGTCTCTATCATTAACAGATAACATTTTCTTCCCCCATTGTCTGACCCAGTATTCTATGTACATCATTTCTTCACAAGAAATGATGTACATAGAATGCTGGTCTACATGAGAACCAGAACATCCAGGTACAGCATAAATTTAATTTGAAGAAGATTGCCTCTGGTCTGCTCTTGAAGTGAGGATGATCTGAGGACTTCCAGCGGGCCTATATGAAAGGGGAATGAAAACAAAGTAGTATCTCTTCCCCAAACTGAGTATGTAAATGAGAAGAGTGGAATCAGTGGATATGCCCAAATGCTACCTGAATATATATCCCTTTGTACTACTATGATTTTATGAAATATTTCATATAATGTTAGAGCTGCTCAGTGTGATGAGGAAATATCAACAATGATTACTGTTCTACTTACTGTGTCACCAAAGACTTCCTCCTTAGTGATGCTTTTGGTCTATTATTTGCATATATGACATAGTTTCCTATTTGGTAAACTATGCATTTCAATCCAGAGTGTCAGTAGGGATTTTTGCTGCCTTTATAAATCCCTTATTAATAAAGCAAAAGAAAACAAAAGTTTTGATGTTTTTAAGGAAAAACGTGTCAGAAGAACAAGACCCCAAATCAACAGTTTCACTTGAGATTCTAGGGCCCAAAGATGACAGAACACATAAGAACTGTTTGAGGACAAGTGCCTGAACAAAATTCACTCAAATGAGGATGGACTTTACCTATTATATAATAGAAACAAGTCCTATTTCTCTCTCTGCATCAAATCAAATAAGCAGTACCTCAGCTTGGAATCAACATGTTTTCCAACTCTTGCATGAGTTATTACATTAGGTGAAAAAGGTTTTTAATTCAGGCCACGTTGTAACATTTACTGATTTCTTAATTTGTACAAAGCACTTTTCTTAGTACTTTACATATATTAGCTCACATAAATCTAGTGATAATGAGTATCTCTCTTTGCATGTTTACCCTAGATTATGGGTAGAGATTACATGAAATTTATTCATGAAATAATTTTCTTTGGATGAAACAAGCTTCTCTTGTTTCAATTTGCTATAATGTGAATATACTTTCAAAGTATAGAAGTTGCTAAATATCTGATTTTAAATTAAGATTTAAGTGTTACTCGAATAATAACTGTTAACATCCATAAAATATGAAAATGCATTAATTAGCACATTGATTAAAAGCACAAAATTAAAAAGTGTCATATCTAAATCCAAGCAAAGTTGATACAGAACTAAAAATGAGCTGAGTTCTTAAAGGAATCATACAATAGATTTTGTTAAAAATAGTTCAGTTTTTTAAGTGATTTGAAGGAGCCATTGCACCAGATAAACTATCTGTATTATTCCTTGTTCATATCCATCCATATTTCACAGTTTCTACAGCTAGTTACTTTCTAAGCATCTGCTAAAGCTCAAATTCTGTTCTAGCTTCCTGTAGAGCAGTTAAGGATTATTTGCTTTTATATGGTTCACTGATGTCTGTGGTATGTGATAAAGGTGGTGATTTCTTGACGCAGCAATATAGATGGGTTTTCCCCATTAAAACGTCTATGATGGGGAAGAGAAGCCTTATAAATCACTGTGTGGTCTTGTAAATCATGCAGTGTTGTGGGATATTTTCCTCCCAGATTTGGGTCAGAATAACAAGCACACATGAAAATGCCAAGACTATCTAAAAAGAAAACAAAAGCACTCAAAACAAACAAAACAAAGTCTAACATCTTAAGAAAAAAATTCTGAAAAATTGACCCAAATGAGATATATTCAAGTATGTTGCCAAGAATATGAAAATGGGAATAAGAATATATGTATTACTATTTTCAATCAAGACATTAAAGAAAAATATTAAAGCTATAGTAATACCAGTAACAGTAGAATAAATCATATTTATTGAGCACTGACTGCTTGACATTGCTAATTGCTTTCCCTTGATTTACTTTGTTTAATCCCCAGAATTATACCTTGCAGTTAGTATATGTTACAGATAAGGAAATTTATAACTAACTTCTGCATATTTACAAGAATATTCTATAAATGCACCATGATACTTTTATTTCAAATAATGTCTTACTTAGGAAAAAATTATTTAAAAAGATGTATCCACTTCCTCACTTTCTATGGTCATAGCTCTAAATAATAGTACAAAAAAGTACTTACACTTCTAGGATTTGCAATTAACTCTTTTCTACCACCTGTTTCCTAAATAACGATTACCAACTGTTGACATCAATTGAGAATTGACTGGTATAGGAAAGTACAGGTGTAGGAAAGAGATAAAAAAACGAGAGGAACTGCTCTCCCAAAACTTACACACTTATATTTTTTCACATTATGATACAAAGCATGGTATCTTCCAAAGAATGCCCTGGCCCTGAAAGATTTAAGTCTTAACACATTCTAAGCTTTATTTATAATAATGGGAAGAGCTTTTACTGATAGAAGATTCTGGTTCATTGTGAACAATATTGTAAATACCTTAATACTATAGGAATAGATCTATATCATATGGTGAAATTTATTCATTTCGCATCTTCCCCAAGTGTCTGCAATGAGTGACTCCTTCAAACGTGTAACTTGTTATTTTATAAATCATTTGGACAATCATTTGTCAGAGGTTCTGACTAGGACACTTTAATAGGGAAACACATGAAAATCTCATTTTAACAGGGATGTATTACGGAAATCATCCTATGCCTATGGTGATCCTTTGTCGAACAACAAAGGAAGATCTTCTAGATCACTGACCTAAGAGTATCAGGTAAAAGGTGTTTCTCCTAAATTCCTAAGTTCATATACTGGATGTGTTTACCATTTCCTCTGACAGTCAGAAAATTTAATCTAAATTTTGATTCAACACTAGCAATTTTAAAGTACTGCTTGTGCCTGTGGGTACTTCACAGTGTTGGTCCTATTTTCCTATTTTTACTTTGTGTTTACTTAATGCCCAAATGTTTATTTTATACTTTACATGTGTATGTATGTATGTGTATATTTAGATATGTGTGTGTATGTGTATGCACATTAGCTACATCAACTTCTTTATAGAATTAATAGAATAAGGACATTAACATTTAGAAAAATAAAATCAACAAGCATTCTGACACAATGCCTACCAATATCCAGCATATTGTACATATTACATATTCTACTATTTTCCATGGATAGAAATGTGTGCACAATTTTCTTCCCCCTAAATAGAAGATGAAATTAAAGACAATGTAAGCAATGGAATGTGCACCTGCCCTTCACAATTAAGATCTTGTGAAAAGACCATGGACCATCAAAAGAAAGAGATGTGGATTTCCATTCCATCTTACTTTGGACTATCTGTGTGAACTTGCAAGAACTGCCCAACCTCCTAGAGCTTTAGCTTCCCCATCTCAAAAGTGGAGACAATATCTTTTATCTGCTAGATACTTGCAATGTTTAAATGAGAGTAAATAAAGTTTACACATAGTACAGGCTCAGTTAATGCTAGTTCTGTTCTTATCCTTCTCAAGGAAATCTCCACTCAGTAGATCTTCACTAAATAAACACTAAATATTCTGAAAATGTTTTATAAATGAGTTATGATGGAGACTTAAGAATGCTATTTTTCCTTATCAGAATTGGCTGCATAGGGAGAAATTTACTATAACTTCACATCCAAAAAGGACAAATGGTTAATGAATTTCTTTTAAATGATAGTGTCCAGTGTTTATAAAAATGTACTTGTCTGCAAATAAATGGAAAGATATACCATGATAGTAGATTGGAAAAATACTTTCAAAATGTCCATGTAATCCAAAGCAATTGACAGTTCAATGCAATCCCTATCAAAACAATGGCATTTTTCACAGAACTATAACAAGTAATCTTAAAATTTGTATGGAACCAGAGACCCCAAATACACAAAGCAATCTTAAGAAAGAACAAATGTGGACGTATCACATTCTCTGATTTCAAACTATACTACAAAAGTACAGCAATCAGAAAAGTATGGTACTGGCACATGGATCAATGGAACAGAATAGATAGACCAGAAATAAACCCATATTTATATATAGTCAATTAATCAGTAACAAAGGAGGTAAGAATATACAATGGGGAAAAGACTGTCTCTTCAATAAATGGTACTGGGAAAACTGAACTGCAAGAAGAAGAATGAAACTGGACCACTTTTTATATCAAACACAAAAATAAACTCAAAATGTATGAAAGACTTAAATGTAAGACATGAAACCATAAAACTCCTAGAAGAAAACCTAGGCAGTAAACTCTTGGATGTCAGCCTTAGCAATTTTTTTCTGTTGGTGTTTCCCCACACAAAGGAAACAAAAGCAAAAATAAACAAGTGGGACTACATCAAACAGAAAAGCTTCTGCACAGCCAAGGAAACCATCAACAAAACAAAAAGGCAACCTTCCCAATGGGAGAAGAAATTTGCAGAAGATATATCCAATAATGGGTTAATATCCAAAATATATAAAGAACTGACACAACTTGACACCAAAACAACAATCCCATTAAAAAATGGGCAGAGAACATAAATAGACATTTTTCCAAAGAAGACATACAGAAGGCCACAGATACATAAAAAGATGCTCAATATCACTAATTATCAGGTAAATGAAAATTAAATCCACAAGGAGATATCACCTCACACAAGTCAGAGTGGCTAATATTAACTAGATGAAGTAACAAGTGTTAACAAAGATGTGGAGAAAAGTAATATTCTGTCTATTGACAGTATTCAACATCTAAGACATATCCAGTTTCCTAGTATGTTGTACCTAAAACTAACAAATATTGACTGTGTGCTGTTGATAGAAATGTAAAATGGTGCAGCCACTATGTAAACCATTATGAAGGTTCCTTAAAAAACTGAAAAAATATCATACAACCCTGTAATTCTACTTCTGGTATTTACCCAAAGAAAACAAAAAACTAATTCAAAAATATATATGCACTCCTATGTTTATTGTAACATTATTTAGAACAGCCAAGATATGGAAGCACCCAAAATGTCCATCAATAGATGAATGTATAAAGAGGATGTAATACACACACACACACACATACACACACACAATGGACTACTGCTCAGCCATAATAAAGAATGAAATTTTGCCATTTGTAACTATATGGATGGACCCAGAGGGTATTGCTAAGTGAAATATGTAAGACAAAGACAGAAAAATACCATATAATTTCACTTCCATTTGGATCTAAAAAATAAATAAACACAAATACGTTCATAAATACAGAGAACAAACTGGTGGCTATCATAGGGGAGGGAAGTGGGGGGATAGGAGAAATAGGTGAAGGGGACAAGAAAGTACAAACTTCAAATTATAAAATAAATAAGCCATGGAGGTGAAATGTACAGCATAGAGAATATAGTTAATAATACTGTAATAACTTTGTATGGTGACAGGTGGTAACTACATTTATCATGGTGAGCATTTCAAAATGTATGCAATTTTTAAATCACTATGTTATATACCTGAAATTAACATAATAGTGAATGTCAACTATATGTAAATAAAAGAATGCTTTTAATGTATGTGTGTGTATGTTTCTCCTTGTTGAGGAATGGTCACTTTCACATAATGCTTATGTGATTATACATTAATTTGACACACTGTCTGAAGAGGTCTCTGAACCTCTGTATTAATAACTTTGATCCAGACATTTGACTTTCAAGAAATCTGACAAAAAACTAATTAAGATTTTGTAGAAATTCATTTACAAATATATTCATTTCAGTACTACTTATCATATAAAAAATTGTTTAGAAATCTATATGTTCAACAGTAGATGAGTAAGTAAAGTGCAATACATTTAAATAATTGAATTTTAACGGGCTAATACAAGGAGATGGCAAAAGTATATTTCTTGACATGAAAAGATGTGCATTGTATATTGTGATAAAAAACAAATCTTGAAATACCATATACAGAATGACTGTTTCACACTTTCATAAATTCATACTTCTATAATGAAAAAAAACCTGAGAGCTTATTAAAAGGGTGTGAAAAGTGGCTAACATCTCTGCAACATGGCAAGTGATTTGTATTTCTTTTAGTCTATTTACATTTTCTAAAATTTAATTATGAACACCTGCTACTTATGTAATAAGACTCATTAACTGAAAAACAAAGAACTACGTAAAGTCTAACTCTCCTTTCTGCTTTTTGCTTCATTGGTACACTCCAAAGCAGACGGTTTAACAAAGAACTAAGCATAGCATGTTACTAATATGGTGTGGTCCACAATCCTGTCCTTTTCTTTTTTTTAAATAGATGTACTTGAGTGACCTTAAACAGCCTAAATATACAACAGTTGAGAATGTTCTTTGTGGAGACGGTGACTAAGCTTGTGAGATGTTATCATCACCATTTAGATTTTATCTCTTTTTATTACCCAGACATGCTGCTCTTGGACAAGACTATTTGGTTTATTTATTACAACAGTAATCAATTTCTAGACAAGTCATTTAGAGCAAGTTTTAAGAGAGTTTTCATTCACTTTTCAGTATCCTGTATTGTTATAGGCACTTTGATTTAAACCTTCAATTGTTTATTTTTTGTCACTAGAGGAAACTGGTATGTATATAGGTATTCCTGCATGTATAGGAATACTCTCTAAGTAGGTTAGTAGCAGATTTCTACTCAAAAGAAGTATCACATATTTTGTCAGCCAACCTGAAACAACATGCTACTGTAAATGTAAATTAATTGTGTAATGTGATACTTAATGTAATGTGCTATTTAAATGTAAATTTACTGATACATAAATTTAAACTATAAACCAAAGAAGTATGCTACAACTTCCAAATGTTATTTATAAGTTACAGAAAACATTTTTTTTACATTCTGAACCCTTCACACAGAGATAAAAAAAGGACTTGCATGCAATGTACTTATTTTGAACCAAAAAAAAGTCCTTCTGTTAAACCCTTCCTGCTATCTTTCCTAATTACACAATTTCACTAATGGGGAGAGAGTCTACACAGTGAGGTAGTAAGACATCTGGCAGCTATTTTTAGGTTGAGTAAATGGCTTATGAGGGAGTATTTTGAGAAGGTGGGTAGAAAGGAAGACATGGGAGCCAAAGGTCAGTGGAAGCAGGTAGAACCTATTTCCAAACTTCATTTTACAAGTTCAGGCAATATTTTGGGAAAGTGCACCCTAGACATTTACTCCTTTTAGATGGTCCTTGTATGTTCTTGCCTTCTCACCAAGAATATATTTTATAGATCACTTTAATTGTAGTGTAGATTTATTTATTTATTAATGTACATATTTAAAACAAGAAAATAAATATGCTGAAGCAATGTTAGGTGGGTGAGATTTGTCAGAGAAACCTGACTTTCCCATCCTGAATTCAAGGCCCTTCACGGTAGTACATTGTACAGTATATCTCAATACAGTACTGTTTGTTTCAGGTTGGCTAACAAAATATGTGATACTTCTTTTGAGTAGAAATGTGCTACTAAACTACTTACAGTGTACTTCTATAGTGTATTCCTATACACGTAGGAATACCTGTGTACATATCAGTTTCCTCTAACGACAAAAAAATTAATGATTGAAGGTTTAAATCAAAGTGCCTATGTGCCTATAACAGGATACTCAAAAGTGAGTGAAAGCTGTCTTAAAACTTGCTCTAAATGACTTGTCTGGAAATTTATTTCTGTTATAAAAAATAAACAGATAGTCTTGTCCAATAGCAGCATGTCTAAGTAAAAAAAATTACATTTTTATAATTTTACATGGACCTGTCTCATATATTAAATAAGTGACTTAAACTCTACACATCAAGTCATTTGCTAAATGTCTTAATTGAATTCTGTGCTTACATTTCCAGCAAGTGTCTACTGCTTTCCCACATCCTATGATTAATAACTGTCACTGAACTCCCTGGCAATGTGGTGGGTAAGTGGTTAACCTGGCCTTCCATTCTAGGAATGAAAGTCAAGTAAATACAAAAGCTTTTGCATCAAGCCCCTAGGTGAACTAACTTAGGGTTGAATGGGTCACAATGTTTCAAAAGGAGAGTTTATTAATAAGAAAATAGATATTTATGGTAATCCCTGTCTTCTGTTTATGAGTCATTATGGGTAAAGTTTGTAATTTTGCTGTGGTGGTTGTTAAATATCCCTTACCTGTAGCCAAACTTGCAATAAAGTATCTCCAGTAAGAGAGTCAGTAGGGCCTGACTAAACTCACAATCAAGGCTTTTGTCTTCAAGAATCTGGTTGGAGAACCTTCCTCCTCATTAGCCTCTTCTGTCAACATTTTCAAGCATGGAAACAGCTTTAGAAAGACCCAAAGCACATGACTTTGGGATTGGAATGAAGCTGTAAAAAGCATGTTTTTACAAGAACAAGAAGTCAGAAAGTTGATCTTCTTTGGTTTTCTGCCT
Source organism: Manis javanica (assembly GCF_040802235.1). NCBI lineage: Eukaryota > Metazoa > Chordata > Mammalia > Pholidota > Manidae > Manis > Manis javanica. Next base: position 191,032,497 of record NC_133157.1, read on the forward strand.
ACCATGCAGAATGTACCCTTGAGACCCAGTGTGTGCACCAGCAAATCAGCTGATGGGAGAGCAGTGGCATTGTATTTAAAACAGGGTTCACTGTGCCTTTCTTTCGAATGAATAAACGTAAAAAACAAATCTTACTGGTTCAAAAAATGTTTTTTGTGTTATTATATTTAGGTCAACCAAAAATTACTTGGTTAACATTAAAACAGAAAGCTGGGTAGCAACTGAAGTCACAAATAGTTTTCTGTGAACTTGGATATTTTCAACAAAGCTGAGATGTTTGCATAATCTTTTCTCTAGCAACAACATTCCACATGCATATTTCTCTTTAAAAAGTAACTCCATGCTCAGTGGTATTCTGGGTTCAAGGCCTGAATAAAAAGCATCTCAAGTCAAAAGTTCTGTTCTCAAAATTGAGATGTAAAGAAGGTCAGAAGTTTTTTTGACTTCTCTTAAATCATTTATGGATGACTAAAAGCCACACTGATTCAAAGTAAAAATTTACTTAAATCTCTCAACTTGAACTTTTAGCTATGTAGTGCAATTTCCTCCCCAAAACCTTCCCAAATGTGAGATTTCCGCAAAGAAGATAAATTAGTATACCGAACTCTGAGCAGAGAAGGTAAAATGCACAATAAACTTGATTGCATAATTCTCCTCAAGAACTGGAAATGAAAGTGTTAAGTGTGGGCTTACCATTTCTAGGACATTTTTCCAAAATCTAAGTCTCTTATATTTTAATGGAAATATAAAATCTAGAAATCCAATCCTAAAAATTAAAAAGCAAATTTTGGAATGATTCATATTTTGAACATCTTAACTTTCCTAGGAGTTTGATCAACAGAGTATTTGATAAAGCAGTACTTTTATGATGAAAATTACTTTGCTTTCTACATTAGACCAGTGGGAAATATGCCTCAAATTGTAAACTTTCCTTAGTACAGTAGAGTTGTATCATACGCTTTTAATTTTATGAATCGAACTGTACAGTTGGTATCATAATTTTACTAGTATGACAGATAATAAAAATTCTACAAAATAACATTTATCACATATTCTTTATTACAGATTGTACATTCATTAGATTATTACACATTTATATATACATATTACTGCATGGAATTGTATAAAACCTAAAACCCCTAAGTAAGATTCTCCCAATAATCTAATGTAGACACAGCAGGAAAAATAATTGTTACATGATTATGTGACTTATCATTATTTGGAAATAATAATAATCAACCTAATATGATTATGCTATATAGTATTAGCCAATGAAGTTCTGCTAAGGGGTAAGGCAATCAACCAGTTAACCAAGTTACTATTTTTAAGGGGAATTAAATATCAATGGAATAAACTGAAACATTATTGTCAGTTAACTCAGATTTCCACATGAGACTTGTTTGTGGTTGCTGAAGTGAAAATTGATCCTAATCACTTCAAATTAGTGCCAGTAAGCAAAATTTAAAATAATGAACAGATCTTTGCTGACCCCAACCTCTTTTCTGAGAGGTAAGCTGCAAAGCACAACTGCCAGCTTTACGACTAAACCTGAAACCAGTCAGCTGAGTTGTTTATCTCACAGTCTTAGTCAACTGAAACTATTAACGTGGATAAAGCTCTTTACCAGAAGCAAGTAATCTACATCACTGTCTGAAGTTTAAATCATTCACTATGTCTCCCAAGAATTTTATAACTTAGGAAATCACATGCACATACAGAACACAAAACACACACACACATACACACGTCCCTCCCTCCCTCCCCAAAGAGGGAAAAAATAACTAAGGGAATTCTTTTAACACAATGATAGAAGTAAATTAGTAAGTAAATCTATTATTTCAACTCTTTCCTTATCTATAAAAGCCATTTTTTACAGAAAATTATGTTCATACTAACTGTGAAACCAAAAACAAGACAGAAGAGCATCTGATTTCTGTTCTGCCCAGTAATTATTTTCAAGTTTCTACAAGGCCAGGTCAGGATTAGAACAATTTTTGTGCATGTGTAGCTAAAATTCTAGTATGGTCTGATAAACAAGATTTGACTGATACTTCTGACATTAATTACAATAATCTGCTAAGTGGCCTTTTGAACCTAATTGAGTATTTTATGATAGTATCATAACATGCAGGATATATACAAGAATAAACAGTGAGTTTATTTATCCTTGAGATTCTAATAACTGAAGTTTCTCTGTTTCAGAGTATTACAGAAAATTGCTAATGGAAAATCTGACATGTGACTTTAATAAGCAAGCTCATCAAAAGTTTTTAGGATTGTCCATGTCAAAAAAAAGTCTGAGTTCTCTGACCTAATTATAGATCGGAAATGCTTCTAATCAAAAAATAGAAGTATCATAAAGTATAAAATATTTTCTAAACTAAAACAAAGAAAAAAATTTTTGAACATTTTGAACAATACTTTGCAACTATACCTAGTAGATAATCTCTATTCTGTTAAGTGAAAATGACTAATTGTATCTAAGGAGTGAGTCAGAAAATATTAAAAGAAAAATCCAAATGCATCAAAATGTTACAAGATAACTTGGCACAGCAATATATCTCTTATTAAAAATATAAGGAAAGAAGGTGAATTATTTTTTATAAAATAGAAGTTCCTCTGCCCTCTCATTAAGTCAATATTGAGCATATTGAGCAGGGTCCAGGAGATACATATAAAATATCATGTTAATTGCCTTGCATGTGTTATCTCACTTAATCTTCCCAATAACCTTATGAAATAAATTCTATTATCTTCCATTTCACATATGATATATAACAAAATGAAGGTCCAAAAGTGTTAAGTAACACATAGTTAGCAATTTCAAACCCAAGAAAGCCAAACTTCAAAATTAGTCCCATTTAAGAAAATTTAGACTCTGTTCAATAAATCTCTATTTTCTGGAATGCTCAGTTTATTCTAAGAGCTGAAGAAATATATACCTTTCCATCCATTGTTTCTTTCTCTCTTTTATTTTTAATTTCCATGGAGATTTTTATATTTAAGGAGCAAACCTGTCATTGCGCCAGCAACTACATGGGACTTTATATGCAACACTTTAATAAAGTAAAAAATTGTCAGTCAATAAAAATGAGAAACTGATTAGAATTCAAACCATAAAATGTAGGAACGGGGCATGAGTAAGCATACCCACTGTGCCCTACTACCAATGTTTATAAGTTTCAGTGTTCAAATCAAAAAAGACCACTTTCATTTCATATTGACAAATACAAGTTTTAGGCTACTTTGTTGAATGATCAAACCAATTTGCATAAAATAAGTTATTTTTTGTATATAGTCTTAGACCTTTTAAAACATGCTTGAATGTCTTTCCAGAAGGTCACTGTAGTAAGGGGAAAAAATGGCAGGCTCCAAAGACATATTAAACAGAATAGGGAATTGAATGAAAATGTAAATTCACTCAACTAATTTTCAATTTCTGCGATTTGCTTTAGAAATAAGTGAAAAGAGAACAAAGGACTATTTGGTGACTAAGTGCTAAAAATATCTATCATGATTTTCATGGACTCCAAGTGATTTTCAGCATATGTGGCCTGCCTTATGAAGAAAACATTCAGAAAGCGTCACCACAATTTCACGACTTTGTTTTGGAGGTTCATGTCTCCATGCTATGCTTCATTCAAGGAACAAAGATGCATCTGAGTCTTTCACAGTTTAGAATATGGTGAAATACTCCAGGGATTCTCCAAGTAGAATTATTCAACAATTCCAAAATGTGGTGGAGTGTAAAAAGCTTATTTTAATTCTGTATCTATAAGCATGTTTTATAGCATGTAGAGATTCACAATATTTTTTTTTTTTGGTGGGGGCAAGGTTGAGGTGTGGGTCTCAGGATAGGGATAGAATATGGATGGGAAAGTTTAAACGGGAGATCTATTTACAGACCATATCTGTATGTATGTCGATGCATAAAAAAGAACTAGTGACTGCTTATTTGGATGTTGTGAATAAAAATAAAGATGAAATGGGATTGACATCTCATAAAAAAGATTGAACCAGTGAACTATAACTCAAACATTGTGCATGCATAAGCAAAAACTTGTCTCTGTTGTAGGACAAATGAACAGCTAGCTACACATCTTAATATAACTCTGTCTCTGTTTTTACCTGGAGTCAGTTTTAATCCTTCCTAGAAAATGAAAGGCTTTCTGAAGAAATATATGCAGAGAATACCATGTGCTTATCAACTTGCTGCTCAATTAATGCACACAGGAGTGAAGAGGAAAACTAACATTCAATTCAATTATAGAAGAGTTTTATGATTAAGAAGGCAATTCCAATTTTTTCTCATTTAGATATAATTTGCAATTAAGTAGTAATAGACATAACTCTTCAGAAGAACGCATTACCTGGATAAAGTCCAATACAGAAAATTTATGTTAATACTGTTTAATGAGACTAAGCAATTTATTTTCGGCCTTTTGTCAGATTATTTGAAGGTTAAGTAAAATATCATGAAGATCCCTTGTTAAGTCTATATATTGCTTCTAGTTGCTTGAGTCTCCAAGGGTACTTGAGGCTCAGAGGCATATTGCAGCATGCCTTGGACACACAAAGCTTTTTTTGAAAGTTATTTTTTTAATGTGTAAATAAAATAAAATAAAATAAAAGCACTGTTTCATATTAAAAGAAATCGATAGTTCAGGGTATTTCTCACTAATTTATTACTATTCTGATAAGGAAAAATTCTGAAATGTCTGAATTAAGTGACAGAGGGCCAGAGAATGAGGAAGACAGGGAAGTGAATCAATCAATGGTTTTGGGCCATAGCTAACCAGAAACTTCACATTCTGGGATGAAGTCATTTCAACAATTATCTGGAAGGCCCCCAGAAGTACCACATTACTCTTACACCTGAACAGTCCCTAACCATCATCAAAAACCAATCCATGAGTCTTCTCTATGAACTAACCTCCTATCCCCAGACTTTCCCTGCTTCAAGTTAGCCCACCTCCCTTATCTGTAGTCAATATGAATTCATGAACTTTCTTACCTTGAGATCACTAATAAATGTGCTCTATTTCTTGAGTCTGGCAGTTATGTTAACTGGCCTTGCTGCTACTGAAGCAGAAACTTACTGACCCAAGACTCAGTCCTTTATTTAGCTAACATCTGTAAAGGCTCACTAAACCCTTTTATTTCAGAGATCTTTCAGGATCTAGAGTTATTTGGTTTCTTGATGTATACATTATGTGTTGAGCTAGATCATTTAAGGCTATACCTGCAAACTCTTGGGGTTTCATTCTCTCATTCTCCCACTCTTTTCTTAGAAGGATTTCAATGGGAAAGTTTAAAAAACTCAGGTGATTAATTACAGTAGGACAAACCTATATTAAATTTTAGTGAAAGGCACCATACTACTGAAAATCCTAAGTAGCAGGCCCCCTTGTCACTATCACAATAGATATTTAAACAAAGCAACTCAGTGTTTCTTCATCTCTGGATTTTTGTTATTGATCAGCTTAAAAGATTCAATCCTAAACATTTTAACTTCTCAAGTCAGGATACAATTCAAAATCAAAGTGATAAGAAGTTATGGCATCATAACTGAATTAGCAGTCTTTAATTTTTTATGTAAAATAATCATTCTCCTTACAATCACTGCTGTCTGAGTCAATATAATACATCAAAAAATATCATTGCACAACCCCACTATATTATGGACTTATTGTTACTAAGCCTATTCTTCAAAATCCAGTTACTTTTAGCCTATGTTCAAATGGGATACATGCTAAAGCCAAAATATGCCCTAAACGGTAAATAAGTTCTGGATGCTAATTACATTTTTCTTGTTGATGGGTTTATTTTCACAAATAAATGAATGAATAAACACATAAGCAAATGTATATTGGTGATATATGGGGCTTTCTTTCAACAACGAAACATACAAAATGTCTTAGATACCATTCTCTTTTCAAAACAAGCTAAAATATGTTCATTTATGTTCACTCATTTTTTTCATTGCAGAATACTGAAAACAGTGCAGGGAGTGTCAGTTGCATAAACAAGCCACTAGTTAAGGACATTTATGACGTCTAACTTTTATTCATGAACTGTATAATGACCATATGAGAACTTTGCCTTATATTATAAACCTCAGGAGGACATATGGTACAGACTATACTTAATTTAATTGTCTTGGGGGTTAAGTGAACTATCAGCACTTTATAGATTAATTGAAAAATAAGTACATGCCTTAGATGGTGGTGACAATGATAATGGCCTTGGCAAAGATGATGTGAGGAGATAGAGGAAACAGACAAAAGCTGAAGGCCAAAATTGAAATGGGTCCTATTAGGGCTTCTCAATAATATAACTAAGCAGAACAAATTGCCTCTAGGTAGCATGAACATGATTTAAGCCTCCCATGAAGAAGCCAAAATGGACTAGACAATTTGGTTCAGCCACAAAGAAAAACTGGGTCATAACATTAGTATGAAAAATACACATTCATTACTACAAATGTAAAATAATCAAAAAAGTGTGGTACTGGCACAAAACAGACACATAGATCAATGGAACAGAACAGAGAGACCAGAAATAAACCCATGCTTCTATATGGTCAATTAACCTATAACAAAGGAGGTAAGAATATACAATGAGGAAAAGACTGTCTCTTTAATAAATGGTACTGGGAAAATTGAACAACTGCACACAGAAGAATGAAAGTGGACCACTTTCTTCCATCAAACACAAAATAAACTCAAAATGTATTAAAGATTTAAATGTAAGACCCTAAACCATAAAACTCCTAAAAGAAAACCTAGGCAGTAAACTCTTGGATGTCAGCCTTAGCAATTTTTTTCTGTTTGTGTCTCCCCACACAAAGGAAAAAAAGCAAAAATAAACAAGTGGGACTATATCAAACAAAAAGCTTCTGCACAGCCAAGGAAACCATCAACAAAACAAAAAGGCAACTTTCCCAATGGGAGAAGAACTTTGCAAATGATATATCCAATAATGGGTTAATATCCAAAATATATAAAGAACTCACACAACTTGACACTAAAACAACAATCCCATTAAAAAATGGGCAGAGGGCATGGATACACATTTTTCCAAAGAAGACATACATACAGAAGGCCAGCAGATACATGAAAAGATGCTCAGTATCACTAGTTATCAGGTAAATGCAAATCAAATTCACAAGGAGATATCACCTCACACCAATCAGAGTGGCTAATATTGACAAGATAAGAAGTAACAAGTGTTAGTGAGAATGTAGAGAAAAGGGAACTCTCATGCACTGTTGGTGGGCATGTAAAGTGTTACAGTCACTATGGGAAGCAGTGTGGTGGTTTCTCACAAAACTAGAAAGAGAAATACCATACAACTCAGTAATTCCACTTCTGGAAATTTACCCGAAAAATACAAAGTCACTGATTCAAAAAGATATATGCACTCCTATGTTTATTGCAGCATTTTTCAAACACCCAAGATATGGAAGCAACCTAAGTGTCCACTGATAGATGAATGGATAAAGAAGATGTGATATATATGCACAATGGATCATTACTCAGCCATAAAAAAGAATGAAACTCTTGCCATTTGTGACAACATGAATGGACTTAGAAGATATTATACTAAGTGAAATAGAGAAAGAAAAATGCCACATGATTTCATATATATGTACACTTCATTTGTATGTAAAATACAGAAAACAAACTGGTGGTTGCTATAGCAGGGTCGGTGGGGGATGGGTGAAACAGATGAAAGGGGAAAAAAATAGAATGTTTGTTATCTTGGATATCCTAGATGATTTTTACATGCGTGTCTATAAATGTCAAAATTCATTGAGCTCCACTCTAAGATTTGTGGATTTTATTGACTGAGCCTCAAAAAAATTAATTAATTAAAAAAAATCAACCCTACGTCTGAGAGATTCACACTGTCATTGGAGAGGTAAATTTAAATAACAAGGCAAAACACAGAGGGAATAGCATTTAAAAGATATATAAATAAGAAATTTCTCAAGGGTAAATTAAAGGATTGCTTTAAAAGCTGCATAAGCATTTCTCTCAATATTTGTAGACATGTAAAATATATTCTAAAGATCAAGAGACTTTAAAAGTTCAATAAAGTAAAATATATGAAGTTCATTATAAAATTTAGGCAATGTAAAGATTGAGATAAAGTTAAAAATAAGTATTTTTTTAAATATATGGACAGGATATGGAAAGACTTGGAATTAGCTTAGGGTTTTCACCTGTGGTTAGATCTGGCAGTAATTAGACATGTGAGTATCAGTTTCGTGTGATGGGTATTGGACAATCTCTTTATGCCTCAGAATACCCATCTCTAAAGTGGAGACAATAAGAATATCCACTCAAATAAATTAGATGGGATAATATATGTAATGCATTTGGAATAGTTTTGGGTATATGGCAAATGTTAAAAAATGTCAACTAAACCACAAAAGTGATCTTATGCATAACCTTACCTCTATGTGTAATGGTTTTTACAGACACAAAATGAGAGCTTGAATAAGACAAGTTTTTAAAGTCATTCACAGTCTTAAAATTTGTTATTACTTTTGTTTTGCATCACTCAAAATATTTAGTTTAGGTAGAAAACAGGTAGTCATTCATTTATTCATTCATTCAATACTTATTTACCAAGTCCCTACTATTTTCTAGGCAGGATACCTGATACTGATAACACTAAAATCAAAGCCTTCTGGATGTTGAGAAGCAGTACAGAATAGTGGTTATGAGCCCAAGCTCTAGAATCAGACTCTCTGGGATTTAGGGCATTATGAATCTGGACAATTTCCATAACTCCAAGTGTCCCAGTTTCATCTCCATTGAAATGAGAATGCTAATAGTTGCACTCTCATAAGTTTGGTGTGAGGATTAAATTGACTTACTAGAGACAAGCCTTGTAGATGGAACTTGGAATATAGTACATAGTAAACACTAGTATTGTCCGGAGAAGAGTCAGACAGGAAAACAGACACAGAATGATAAGTATGATAATGATGGCATGGGAGCAGACAGTGCACAGGGAGCTAGAATCATAAATCAAAGAGGATGCAAGTGCTAAGGAAGGTTCAAGAAAGTTTCCCAGGTGAGTCAATATTTGATCTCACTTTAAAGAATTAAGAGAAGTGGTTAAACAAGGCATATATAAATATTTCAATGTGACATATTTAATAAGTATAACAGAATTTCACAAGAATATAAGCAAGTAACTAAATATTTGCTCTACATTAATACAGACTGACTGATGAGTCTAAATTCACTCTCTTTGTCCATTCACTTATACATCTAAATTTCCAATTTAATGCAATATAATATCTGTCAAGGTTATCAATAGCAGTCATAATATGTAAGAAAGAACAATCTAGATAACCATAGTATTCTCCTAAGAAGATTTGATCCTAAACAAAATGCCTCTTCAATTGGTAGCATTATGTAATTTAGGTAAGGGTGCACTGTGGTAGTCCTGCCATCACATAACTCATCTAGGTCTTTCCAGATGATGGCTGTCTTCAAATAGCTGGGAAGCTGCCAAGTGGACTCTAACTTATTTATCACTAGGAGGTGCATTACGAGGAACAAGTTCCAGGAAGGACTTCTATCTAGGAGAACCATCCAATGCTTAAAATTGCTCACTGTTTGGGAGCCCTTCCACTGCCCCTACAGATAGTGCCATTCCTAGCACTGAAAGCCTTAAAGCAGACTACAAAATCATCTACCCAGGGATATCACAACATGGACTGTGACAGGTTACTCTGAGTGAGAAGCTGCTTTTATGGTGAGAGAAGAAAAACAAAGTGACTTCTACAGTTCCACTCAATACTAAAGTGCAATTCAATTACTTTAAGTACCCATTTACTGAGTGTATAATGAGTCGGGAATATGAGGATTTCCTTTATATTCTCATTTATGCCTATTGTCTTGATGAAACTGTTAGCAGAGTACACTTTGAATCCCAAATGCATCAACTGTCACTAGAAAATATTAAATTTTTTTTAGAGTGACATGGTTCCAGGAGTCTGTCATCTAGCCCCATGGAAATTGACAAACTGGATTCTATGGTCAAAAAGAATAATCTCTTTGTTTTTACTACTAAACTTGGGTTTTACTCTACTAAAAACTACTATCATCTATTGTTCCCTTCAGCTCCACCCTTAAACTTGTTAGGGCTGACATTTCCCATATATTCTGTGTGGGTGAGAGTAAGAAAATAATTAAGAAAAGAGAACCATTTCTAAAATTATTTTGAAAAAATAATTCTGATTTAAATCTCATCTGATTCTAAAATGATTTTCTAAGAAGAAAACTGAAGGATTTCAGCATTTATCTGAACTCTAATTGTTAAAACTTACAGTCAAAGACATATTCAGATTCAGTCCCTGAGCCTCCAGTTCCACCATTACTACCCTAAATTAGAACATTTCATCTTGCTGGATTATAAATACAGTGCTGAAATGCTAACCCTCATCTATGTCTTAGGCAAGATTCTTTAAACTTCTTAATGGGCTGAAACAACAAGCTCACCCAAAGAAAAACACATTTTACTATTGATAAATTAAAGGCCCTACCTTTATCTTAAAATAAAACAAAAAAGGATAAATGAGGAAGCACAGACATAAAAGTTGCTTTCATAAAGAAACCTGGGAACTTACTTAGGAAAGTGTGATCCAACGCTGTGATAAAGCTACTAAGAATGAGTAAAGTCTAGCTTGAAATAAAAGTAAAATGTCCAGACCAACAAACAAAAGTCCCATGGTTTTTGCATTGTTAGGACCATGTATTGATACTGTGTTCAGTTCTATAATTTAAGATAAAACTGACCAGAGTAAGCCTGTAAGAACAGATGAAGAGGCAAAGACTGCATAGCTGAGCAAAAAAGAAATGGAAGGGAGGTAAAATAACCATAAAACATAATACTATAATAACTCCAACACTAATAAAATAGTGCTTTCCATGTGCTGAAATAGCTAGAGGCACTTTATACAAGTTCATTGTTTTGACTCCTACATAATTCCTAAAAGATAATAGTATTAACTCCCTTTTTCAGATGAAGAATCTGATGCTCAAAAAAGCATACATTATCTAATATTACTGTCTTACTAAATATTTTAAGGCATTTCTGTAGTAGAAAGACTTGTTTTTTCCATGGGGAAATGAAGGGAAGCTGTAACTTGATATAAAAGAGAAATTCCTAGTATTCGTAACTGCGTTATAGTGGATGGTCTGCCCTCCGAGCAGCAAGTTCTCTTTTGCTACATGTGATTAAGCTGAGGTGAACTGTCAGGGAGGAATCTGCAGAAAAAAGGGATTCCTGTACTGGTTGAAAGGTGGTGTTATATAACCCTCAAGTTTCCTTCCAGCATTAAATCAATGACTCTGGTTCTGAAAATCTTTTGTTACCTTGGTATTATATACTATTTAGGCCAAATCAAAATAAATCAAAACGTTACATTCAAACCAGCTATTATGCAGAACTGACAGATTTCTTCAACAAAAATAGTTGTTCCAGTTAATATATGTAGATGTCCTTTAATCTATTTCTGTGAAGTCACATTTCATTTAGATTTATTATTTTTTGAAAACAATTTTATGAATATCACTATATACCATATTGGTAGCAAAAGTAGTAACAGGATCTTTATCCATAAGGTTACAGAATGCAGTTACTTCAAAATCTATCACTGCCCACATTAGACATATGCAGAAGCTTGAAGCTGCTGAATGGGGTCAGCTGTTTCTGAATATGTATTAATGGCATAATTAAAAGAAAATTTCAGCCAAAGTTTGGCAATGGAATTTAAGAGTCCTCTATCATTTCTTGAACCCACATTCTCCCTGAAATATAATTCCTCAAATATTATAGCAGGCCTGTTATAAGTGGAGGGAAACCTTCCAACTGAGATCAAATTACAAGATATTCATTCATGAGAGAATGTTACCTATCGAATTGGCACCCATGGACTATGTAGACACAGCCAGGTTCCTCCCTTTCCCCTCAGTTCTTGTCAGTTCTTTCAAAGTCAAATTCAAGTGGTTAAAAAAAATAAAAAAGAAAAGTAACTATAAGTTGTATGCATGAAGCAACAATAGACAAACTAGGAGAATCCAGAGCAAATACTTGTTACCTGGGAGAGGAGAATCACAAACTCTATGGTTTCCATTACACCAACACAGAGACAGACATAGATTACAGACAAATTGGGCTCATTCATTTACAGTTGAACTTTGAACAACATAGGTTTGAACTTATATGTTGGGTTTTTTTATTCAAGTATAGTTGATATACTTCAATTTTTATTAGTTTCAAGTATACAACACAGTGGTTCAATAGTTACCCACATTATTAAATTCTCACCCAAACTAGTACAGTTACTATCTGTCAACATAGAAAGATGTTACAGAATCATTGGTTATATTCTCCACGCTGTACTACCATCCCTGTGAACAAATTATATTATGATTGAGAATTTTTGTGCCCTTTTATCCCACTCACTGACCCCATTCACCCACCACAACCCCTTCCCCATGGTAACCACCAGTCACTTCTCAGTGTCTATGAATCTACTGCTATTTCATTCATTTTGTTTTGTTTTTAGATTCCACACTAAATGAAATCATATGGTATTTGTCTTTCTTTACCTGGCTTATTTCACTCAGCATAATATCTTCTAGGTTCTTCCATGTTGTCACAAATGACAGGATTTCTTTCCTTTTTATGGCTGAATAATATTCCATTATGTATATGTACCACTTCTTCTTCATCCATCTATTGATGGACATTTTGGTTGCCTCCATATTTTGGCTATGGTAAAAAATACAGCAATGAACATAGGGATGCATATATCTTTTCAAATCAGAGATTTTGTTTTCTTTGGTTAAAATTCTAGAAGTGGAATTACTGGGTAATATGGTATTTGTGCTTAGTTTTTTAAGGAACTTCCATACTGCTTTCCATAGCAGTTGTACCAATTTACATTCTCACCAACAGTGTAGGAGGCTTCCCTTTTCTCCACATCCTCACCAACACTTGTTATTTCTTGTCTTTTGGATAGTGGCCATTCTAACTGGTGTGAGGTGGTATCTCATTGTGGTTTTGATCTGCATTTATTTCCCTGATGATTAGCAATGTGGAGCATCTTTACATGTGCCTTTTGGCCATCTGTATTTCTTCTCTGGGGAAATGTCTGTTAAGATCCTCTGTCCTTTTTTTAATCAGGTTATTTGGGGTTTTTTGGTGTTGAGTCGTAAGAGTTCTTAATATATTTTGGGTGTTAATCTCTTATCAGATAAATCATTTACAAATATATTCTCACATATGGATTTTTTAAAATAAATATGTTGGAGTTTTTTTTGAGATTTGCAAAAGTTTAAAAAATATTTTCTTTCTCTAGCCTATATTATTATAGGAATACATCATTTAATACATATAATATACAAAATATGTGTTAACTGTTATCAATTGGCTTTTGGTCAACAGTAGATTGGGGAATCAAAAGTTATATTTGGATTTAATGACTGTGTAGGGGGGATTGGTGCCCCTAACTCCCATGTGGTTCACGGGTCAATTCTATTTCTTTGGTTTCTTTGTTTCTTTCTTTTGCTATTTTTTTTTTTTTTTGTAAATTTTTGTAGTGTCTACAGCCTGACAGTAGATGAACAGTTCAAATCTTGACCAAGTCCAGTCCTTTAATTGTATATGCTCACTGTATATGTATCTCTTCTTTATTGTGTTATTTTAAAATCATTTGTATGACCATTTGGGCAATATCCATTTCCTCACTAGACTATACACCACATCAGAGATAATGTCTGTTTTTGCTCACCTTTGTTCCCAGTGTTTTAGCACAATGCTTGGCACACAAGAGACGAGTCAATAAATATTCAGTGAATGAGAAAATTAATGAATACAACCTTGGAGAGCAAATTTTGATTAACCACAGGTTTTATAAATCATTTGCACATGCTTCAGGACAGAGTTTATTACATACAAAGAATGTCTCTGCAGAAAAGTCTAAGGCAAAACTATTCTCACATTGCTGGGGAATACTACCATATATTGTGTCATCTCTGAAAACTTAAAAAAGGTAATAAGCACAGCCCACAAATGAGCCTTAAATTGGCCAGAGTCTAGAATGTTCTCTGATCCATAATTTATGCAATTTTATAACACAATCATTTTTTTTTAAAGCCACGTCAGATTTCTGGCTTTTCAAATTGTACTTCATAAGCTCCTTGCTAACACACAACAGGTTTGTCATGAGTTACCAAGCACTGAGATCTGACATCAGGCAATATGGATAACATCACATCACATCTTAAAAATACCTTTTCATGATACGTACAAAGGACAACATGATGCAAATTTTGCTGGCTTGCTTAAATAGTGCCTTTAACCACTTTCTGTAAGCTAAAATGAACATAGAATATTTCACAATTGATATGTGTACACTCTGTGTAATGCTCATTACAGCTCTTAAAGTATAGAGGAGTCAAAACTATATCCACATAAATAAACCAGAGCATTTTACAGATCTGATGTAACATAATAAATATTTAAGGACATTTTGTTTTATAGTAAATATTTGTATAAAATGGTATAGTTCTGATTTCTTGTTGCTGCAACTTATAGCCCCTTTAATGACAAAGGAAATGAATATACTTTTTGGAAGAAAAATTATATCCTAGTGTTTTTTACTTAAGGTATAAAACTGTAGCCTCAAGGGCCTGGAAGAAAGACATTTATTGAGACTGTACATTATGCTAAGTATATGCTATTAGCAAATTTTACTAATTTGTTTCATTTACATTATTGTTGGAGGGAAATAAAATATATCAAGTACACTTAATGTATCTTCATTGACCTGACAAATTCACTTTTATATGCTCATGTAGGACTCTGTTTTTCAAAAGTGCAATCTTTTCTGCAGTTAACTGTCACATCACACATACATGTTACAATGTGTTCTTTAGATCTAAGAAGTTGAAATATATTCTTTTACAGGTCTTTTCATTTTCAAATAATTGTCAGAAGCATGCACTGCCCTGCAGAGTGTTCTCAGTTTCTCACTGAGAGAATTATTCATGTTAGAGAATTAGCTGATATGTATTTTAACATCTAGAGAAATACAGTGAATAACATGATCATGCAAGTCTATCAAACCCAAGGCACCACATTTTCAGTAAAATTTGTCTGTGTTTGTTTGTTTGTTTATTTATTCATTTTATTAACTAAAATCCATTTTCCTTAGTTTTATCTAATGTTCTTTTTTGGTCCAGGATCTTATCCATGATACCACATTGAATTTACTCATCATATCTCCTTAGGTTCTCTTGCTTTCTTGATGACCTTGATATTTTTGAATAGTACTTGTCAAATATTTTGTAGAATATCCCTAAACTGTGATTTTTCTGATTTTCTTGTGATTAGACTGGAGTTACAAGCTTTGAGGAGACTACAGAATAAGGTGCTATTCTGTGCTATCCTCATAACACTGAGAAGCAGACCTCCTATCAAGACGACTTATCACTGTTGATATTGACTTTCATCACCTAGTAGTGTTTGTCGTGTTTCTCCCCTGCAGTTATTCTCTTTTCCCCCTTTCAATCCTACACTACTTAGAAAGAAGACACTATGTGCAGCCCACACTTTAAAGAGTGGAGAGTTATACTCTATCTCCTTGAGGGTGGAGCACTTATTTTAAATTCTTCTAAATTCTTCTGCACAATAGATTTGTTCACTGGGATTTGAACAAGGGATCCCCATCTGATTACTAATAAGCCATGTACCCCTAAGAAAGTCACTTTGTTTTGCTGAGTACAGTTTATAAACAAAATGTTTAAAGATATAAAAAGTAGTTGTAATTTGTTAAATACATGCTATATGCCAGAGTTTGTTGTTAGGTGCTTAGTAAATCTTGTGTCATATACTCACCCTAACAGTTTTATTAAGAAGGCGTTATTATTCTCATTTCACAGATGCAGAAATTTGAGGCACAGAGAGGTAAACTAGCCTACTTAATTCACACCTACAACCCAAAGAAAACTAAACTATATACATGTCCTTACACACACACATGAATGTGGGCATTATATGAAATAAAACCTTCCCACATGTAGCATAGGCAAGAAGCATGTCAAAGACTCTCGATTTATCTTTTTTTTAAAGAAGAGAAGAGTTGCCTAATTGGCAATTTCTAATTTTGTCCCATTCATTTTCCATCACAAAGGATATAAATGGCTTCTCAATCCTCACTACTACTAAAATTGGTCATCACCTGGTTTGAGGTATCCAATTCCCTAGGGGTTGTGGTCATTTGAGTGAATAAGACTCCATGATATAAAGCCATGAGAATGTAAGAGGAGAGTGTGTTTTGAAGAGGATGTGAATTTCCCAGTGAGCATATTTTATTTCTGGGCATAAATATACATTTGCTTAAATATCCACATGTTCCATGTTACAAGACCTTTTATTGTTGCTCAGCAAACATAGAATTTCTATGTTTTTAGAGAGCCCGATTTCTACTCAAACATTTTATCTGAAACTTATGACTACCAGGGCATGCATATTCCTAATATTAACCAGGAATCTCTGTGTGCTGCACAAAGTCACGAAATGTATTGTAAGGCATGATCTACTTGGTTAATGCTGAAGAGCATTTTACATTTCATTATTACAAAATGCAACGTGCTTACAAATGTATAAGGATCCAATTGAAAACACAAGGTTGGACTCAGGTCATTTAAAAGAAAAAAAGTTGCTATATGAGATAGACATGTCAGAAAATATCACTTGATAGACCTTAAAACCTCTCTGAACAGAGGGTTCTTGGTACTTAACTAATTCTTCACTGAAATGGTTAATGTCATTATTTTCAAAATGGAATCATTATGAAATTTTTTCAGTGGAAGTCACTTAATTTGCAAAGATCAAACAGACTTAAAAGAATCAAGTCAGTCCTTTATGTAAGTGTGTATTTAACACAGACAGAATAGCATAGTATGTGACCTCAAAACTGTGCTAGCATCTTGCTGTCCCCCAACTTCTTGTGTGAATTTGACACTGGCCTGAGCAAGAAGCAGAACACAGTGTTTGCTCAAACGGAAGATCAGGGGCCTTAAATTCATCTTAGCCTGGAAACATAGGGCTAAGAGGAATATCAGAAATCCATATTGCAGCGCCACTGTCAGTAAACTGAATAAATATACGTTTTACTAAAAAAAAAAAAAAAAGAATAGCATAGTATGTATCTTGCCAGATTTTTAAGTGATTGGAAGCTTCATTGTAAGCCTTATTCATCTTAGACTTAATAAGTAATTTGTTCAATTCCATAACATATTCTATATAACCTGTAAATGTAAGGGGTACACCAAGGAATGGCACACAGAATGCGGCTCTTTACCTCTCTCTGAATTATGAAATTTTAAAGCACCTTAGGATTGTCCTTTTCTTCTTCTCACTTGAAAAGATAAGAATGTAGTCAATCTTATCATACATAATATTAAGAATTACTCTTAAAATCATCTGAAGTTAACAGCTCCATAGGCCACAATGTTTTTAGTCATAATTTTACCTTTTGTCACAGTACTCATTGCCTGAGTAAAACACTCTTACAATGCTCCCAATTTAAAAATATCAGTGTTACTTTTTACAAAGGCTTCTGTTTTATCTTTATTTACTGAAATGCTACTACAATTTCCTCCTCGGAATTTCACCTGTTACCTAATTCTCTATTTTCCCATCCTTCATCTGTTTACCTTATTTTTTTATTCTTATTACTTGAGATGAGTGTCAGAACTGTGCAGGCCACTCTCTCTACCATGCTAGCTTCTGGTCATTTACCTTTTCATAATGCAACTGCAGAATCTAAAACCATTTTCTCACCATTATTTCTGTTTATGTTTATGCCCTTTAAAAATGTGACAGTAAATTTCTATCATTTTGTTAGTCACCTTTTCTATCAAATTTCACTGCCTAAGAGGGAGGCTGCAGTACCTGTATCACACCTATTTCTAATTTATCCTCCAATCATCTAGCTGTCTATCCATCCATTTATTTAACACTATATGGAGGATGGGGTAGGAGAGATGCAAAGAACATAGAGAACAATGGAGAAAACGGCAAGAGATGAGATTAGAGAGGTGAGCAAGAGCCAGCTTTATTCAGATATGGAGTTTGAACATTCTGAGAATACTTCGGGGCCACTGATGCATTTTAATTAGGAAAATGGCATGATTAGGTTTTGATTTTTGGAAAAGCTGTGGTTGCCCAATGTAGTATGCACTGTGATAGATAGTACAATAAGAATAAGATCTTGTGAAGCAAATTCATATATATCATGCCACACAATCATAACTTCCTTAATTTCTCTCCCATACACCTTCCTGCTCTCTTTACTACATCAAATCCTGGAGCATTTAATCCTGGCTTTATATTCTACAACCTAAGTCACCCATCACCCTTTGTTTTATAGCTGACCTTTTTGTAAGTCTTAAATAAAATTTTTTAATGTATTTCTTTGAATAAAAAGAGTAAGATAAGATGAGGATTGTGAACAATGCTAACCCAATTTCTGTCTGTCACCATTTTCAGGGCTTTCAAAATCAACTTATCCACAAAAGTAGAGAAAAAGGGAAATAAGAAATAAAAATAGGTAGAAAATTAATAAAATCACCACATACTAAAAGTGGACTCAGAACTGGTAGCTTATAGCAAGGTAGCTGCTTAGGTGGTAAAATGTGATGTTACTAAAGGAAAACCCTGGTCCAAAATATTTCTCTTAGGTTTCTTTTACCTACAGATTCTGTTAATCTTTCTAAAGGTCCATCCATATATATCTTTCCCTGAGAACAGTTATTTTGAAAGGTGATGGAAAATTTAAACATTGTCAAGTCCCTATCATCTTCACTTCACTACTGCTTATTTTTATTTGGCTTCAGTCTAGACATACCTTTTTTTCTTTAAAAAATAAAGTTTAGTATACTTTGATTATAAAAGTGGCACATGCTATTCTACAATAAATTCAATAGGAATAAAAACTAAACCATGAAAATAAATCATTGTGAAAGTTTAGATGTGTTTTCTATCAATGGTTTTATGCATATACTTAAAAATACACAATCATCCTCCCCCATTTACTCTCCCCACACAGTCAGAGCTGAAATTCACGCAGAGTTTTTCTAAAATGAAAACAATGGCAATATCTCAGTACAGAGTTGTAAAGATAGAATAACACCTTTAAAGTGTCCCAGACTTGGTACATCCTAAATGCTCAAAGTATTAGCTATTATTTTTTATTGCTAGAATTATTCAAGTGTGTGATTTGTTCACTCAACATCCTGTGGGCAGTTTTTCCTGTCAAACATGACTTTTAACAGCTACAGTTGTAGTGTCATTGAAGATGTGGTCTTTCCTTAGCTGCTCCTGGGTTGAAGTGTCCACTGGTTCTACCATTTTCTGTTTGTGGGAGCTTGTGCATGGCTTCCTCATTCAAAGCTGTGGATTATATTGTTTATCTTTCAGAATTTTTTTTTTAGGACTAGAGATCATGTGTGCAAGATAACATAGTAAACACCAAACAAATAATAATATCTATTGTTTCCAATGTTCCTGCTACGATAGATGCAATGAACATGTTCATGTATATTGCTTTTTCCTTCTTTTCAGTTATTTTCTTGGGAATATTTCCAAAAGTAGGATTACTGAGTCAAGGGATATAAAACTAGTTATGTTCTTTGTATGTACTGTTATGTTGTTTTCCAATAAGTTTCAACCGATATATAATGTAAAAGACAAAACACCTCATATATTTATTTAAAGAATGTTCTTATGCCTCTTTCATTCTAGTCCAGATCTTATGTTCATCAGTTAAGAGGGGGAGAATCTGGGATGGATTTTACTGCAGAAATTCCAAACTGCTGGGCATTGAACAGATGCTGCTAACTCATTTTACATTTAGGAGACCACCAGTCAACCATACTCAATAACAGCTTTCAGAAACATCTGGATTTAAACTTACAGCCTAAACATGACAGGTTAAGTAGTATATAGTTATAAAATAGCTTCATGCCTTGATTCTCAAAAATCTGAATTCACTGAGATTTTTATAATTTTCAAATGATTGGAAAAATTACGAACAATAGAAGCATTAATATTCAAACTATATAGTATGTAATTTTGGTATAATGGATTCTGGTCAACTCGAGAGTTTAGGAAAGATCAGAGAATTTTTACATACACTATTTTGAAGGTAGAAAAACCCTTACAAATAACTATTTTACTCAAAGGAAGGCAAAGATATATGAAGTGTTCAAGTTACATTTATTGAATCTTAATTTATGTGAAACTAAAATAGTTAATTTATAGGAGTAGAGAGGGGTAGTAAAGCATTGGTTTAAAAACCAACTCTTACGGTGTTCCACCCACATTATAATCCTTCCTAGATAGAATGCCAGCTTCTGGAAGGCAGAGCTCATGTATAATGCATTGGTCTTCAATGATTGTCATAATAACAGGTACCACAGTAAGCCCTGCACATAGGCTTAAGCAAATGGTAACTGTTCCAGTTACTACTGTTGCACTAATATATTACTTCCAAGTTTAGTTGTTTGCAACAACCATTTGATTTTGGTTAGGCTCACAGACACTAAGTGTCAGGATTTCAGAAAAGGCAGAGGGGATTGTTGCTACTCCAGATGTCTGGGACTTTAACTCTACATCTGGAGGTAACAGAGTGGTGGGGGGAGCTGTAATCATCTGAAGGTTCATTAATTCACACATATAGAACCTGAGCTGGAATAACTCAAAAACAGGGACTCACTACCCAAATCACCTACACATGGCCTCTCCATGTGAACTGACTTCCTCACAACATGGTAGCCTCAAAGTAGACAGACGTCTAACATGGCATCTCAGGGCTCCAAGTATGAGCATTGCGAGGAACAAGATAGAAACTCAATTGCCTTTTATGATCCAGCCAGACTTGAAGGGAAGGGAATTCTTTATGGGACGGTGGAATATAAGACATACACTATTTATGACATAATTCTATATACACATATAATACTATTATAATCGTCTTTGGAAAAATAAATTAACAATCACTCTCTAACCTGTTTCCATCTATTTAACATACGTCTTTTCACCTTGTTAAAATAAAAAAACTTGCATTTTCTTCACGTGGTTTTAGTACCCAAACATAGTGGGAATTTTTTTTGGCTCTAAATTTAAAACTATATATAATTTTTCAAACTATACCTTCCTCAGTGGTTCTGATACACCCACACTGAGTGGATAGGTGGGACTACTGTGTGTTCCTGATAGAAAAATCACCTCCTTGCCAATGACTTCTCAATTGCCCAATAATCAAAGAAGGATTCTCCACACTTTAACCTCATTTTCTACAAGGGATATTTTGTATTTGAACAAAAGAGAAATTCTCAAAATATTTGGTGAATTATTTGAAACAATTTAAAAATATGGTTATAGAGTTTATTTGAATTTTTTAGTTGCCTAAGATAT
This sequence comes from Manis javanica, assembly GCF_040802235.1. Lineage (NCBI taxonomy): Eukaryota > Metazoa > Chordata > Mammalia > Pholidota > Manidae > Manis > Manis javanica. Next base: position 191,054,013 of record NC_133157.1, read on the forward strand.
ATTTTTGATCATGATTTTTAAAATTAGAGCTGATGGAAGACATTTGAAAATAGTAGAATAATGTACAGGGATATTTCATGCTCAGTATAATCAATTCCCATTCCCCTGCAAACTGTGCAAGTTTGATTGGTGAACTCAAAGCACATAAGCATTAGTTCCATATGAAACATAATGGTCACAAAATAATTTCCCTTCTCTGACATGGAAATTTCTTAGTTCCTTTACATATTCAACTCTCAGTTAAGAGCTTTTTTTTAAAGGCTGAGTGTGGTATTTCCAATTGCTTTGTCAATTTTAATCATTTATTTGAAACCAAAGTCTCTTTAGTTCATTAGTTTATCTTGACTATCAGTAAGAAATAATGACAGTTTCACTTAAACAAGTGTTTGTTCATTTTCTGCTCTTTTTTTTTCTAAGCATAAACCTGGAATCAATGATTGCTTTTATATACTGAAAAATTAAAATAAAATAACATATATGGCATTTGTTCATTTTCCCCAAAATAGTACAAACAGGACCCTAATTTATTAAAGTTGAAATATTAAAAATCTCCTCTATCAATTAGATATTGTCCCTCAGTCTTTAAGTGAAAGAAATATAACCTAACACCACAACATGAAGACTGCAAGCAAAAATGCAGATAAGCTAGCTTGAAATATTATCTTTATTTTTATATTCACATCAGGGTAACCTTAACTGAGGCATTTTTCATAAGCACCCACTTCTTTGAAAAAAATGTAAAAACATCAATTAGTTATTTGTCTCTGACATATTTAAACTGAAATAAAAATGGTATTCTGTCAGTAAAAGTGCTAATAAGTAGCTCTCTTGAGAACAGCACCTTTCTTAAAGCAGTTTTTATGCACGTATGGCAAATTACTCTGATCTCCAAAGAAGGTTGTTGTTTGTTCTGGATATATTCTCTAAAACTTAGAGGAAAGCATTATTCTTTGAACCCTTTCCCATTCTCCATTAATCAAAAACAGTTTTAATTTGTGAAGGAAAAGTGAAAGAGGCATGAACAATGAAGAACTTTAGAATTAACCACTCAGAATATCTGCCTTCAAATCTACATATGTCTCGAAGTAAATAGGTAATTTTAAAAAATTCATTTTATTAGTCCTCAGTTTAATATACAAAATGGATATGATAATGCCTACAATATAAAAATGTATGTGCTTATCTATTTGGAATACTACTGCTTAATCAAAGTAGGCTTATTTATATCCTATTTGTTACTAAACATCTTTTTTAAAATAGAGCATCATTTTCATACTTGCTCTGGTGACAGATATCCATTGCCTTCTTTGCAGATAAAATGATATATTTCATACACAAAGTAATAGCAATTTAATTGGCAGGAAATGTGATTATGTTATACAGATGAGATAAATCACACCACAATCATGCATCCACATAAAGTACAAACTATACAACTAAATATGGTAAGTCACCACCCAACTTGCATTAGTATGTTTTTGCTATTTTGTCAGCTAACTCTTGAGAGGACATGAAAAGCATCAGACACAAATGATAAAAGATGAAAAATATGAATGGGATGAAGAAAGAAACCCTTAGAATTAAGAAAGTAGTACTCCTCAATACTAGTTTCCAGCAAATTGGGAAAAGGTCCTTGTTATTCAGCATTAGCACTAAAACCCTTCATACCCCTTCACTGGCTAAAAACTTGCTCCCAAACAGTTCAAGCATCACAGCATGCATTTAGTCATGTGTGTATCCTATCAATATCTATGGGGTACCTACAACATTGATGTGACATACAATACTGATCCTCAGTATTCCATGGAGAACTCAGGTCAATCAAGTGGATACATATTGAGTTGTTTTACTTATTTCTTTTTCTTTTTAATGTTTATTAGTTTTAATCTATCCTACTATGCAAAAGTGGATAAAAAGCATGTCTGAATTCTGTTTGGTCCCCACTCTGTTTTGTCTTCTCTCTTCTTTGGGACTCCACAAAAAGAATGGACAGAGGGAATTTAGGGCTATCTGAAGTCTCTTCACCTCATGCAATTGATACTTAACCAGTACGAAGGCAGCAACCTTCAAAGCACAGGCATCTGAGTGGTCAGGCCTCTGAGATCAGGAAAAAGAGAGGAAGAGCCGTCACAACTGTCTGCAAGTGTTTTGGCTCTGGACCTAAATACCAGAAATATTTCATTAATAGGGACAATGATAAATAAAATAGGAAGTAAGATAAAAGGTCATTGCCTGAGAAAACAAGGTTTTCTTCTCATTTTTACAACTCTTCGAATGACCTGCAAAAGAAAGTGCATGCAGATAATTTTTTAAGTTCCAGGATGTGCTTTTGCTTTTCCAAGAAGGATTGCCCACAGATAAATCTAAGAGGGAGGTCATTAAATTGAACGGGAGATACTTAGAATAGGCAGCTTCAGCCCATGTAAAGCAATTGTAAGTCTTTCTTTATGTTTTAGAAGTTTTTCAATAAATAGTCAGGTTCATTTAAGCTCTGTAACTTCAAGAGACTGTGTTTCTAAGGAGATAGACAGGAGGTACTACAGACAGGGGATTCCTCAGTCTGTTAAGAGACCTGTGGGAGGGCAGAGAGAATTGGGCTATTGTGCTTCAATCTGCAGCATAACCTACATGTCACAGCCAATTTAACCACGGAGCTTTAGAGTTGAGAGGGGACAAACAGCTGTCTGAAACAGAATTTGAGAGAGGTGCAACTCATTTAGTATGAAAGAATTAAAAGGGTTTAGACACAAAGACTATTATAGAAAAAAAATTTTTTAATTAAAAAGACATGGCAAAAGTTGCTGTAGTTAATCTCAGAGTTGGTTAAAAACAAGCACTGTGGAGCCAGAATGCCTGGGATTCAGTACTGGGACTGCCACTTAGCCACTGAGCTATCCTGGGCAACTTAATTTCCCTCTCTGTGCTTCAGCTTCTTCATTTGGCATGTGAGAAAATTATACTATCTACCTGATATTGGTATTTTCAGGTATTCAATAAAGTAATATGTTTAAGTTCTTCTAAAGGCCTAATAGTTGGTAAAAGTGCTCAACATTTATCTATTATTGTAACCCAGAACTACCCCCAAGGAATAACAGATATTTACTTAACATTTACTATGTGACAGAACTTAGGCAAAGTAATTTATGTGAATTATATTTACTCTTAACAGTCACCCTATAATGTAAGTACTGCTATTACCTCAATTTTATTACCAGTAACTGAAGCGAGGCACAGAGAAATTAAGGATCTTACCCAAAGTCACACAGCAAGGAAGTGGTGCTGTCAAGATTCAAATCCAGGTAGTACGGCTCTAGGTACAATGCACTTCATCACTGTGTGGTACTGTCTTCAGACTTGACATAGGAAATAGTGGACACAAACATTGCATTTGCTTTCATATCTATTTCAGTGGGCTTAGGTTTCTCAACAGCAGGGGCTGTAATGGATTCATTGCCACCTCACAGTACCTAGCAGACCACCTTGTACACAGTGCGGATTTGATTAGATAACTTCTAAATGGCTGTCTGTTTTTTGTTAATGGCAGGTGCTTGGCTCCATGACTCATATCTGTATTCTAAAATCCCATCACAGAACTCTTGCCATCTCTTATGGAGCAGTGCTCAACACTGCTATAGTGCCATAGTCCCTCACTGTGTCCCCCAAAACCCCAATAAAGGGACTATCACTCATCTCCCTGTTCATCTGCACTCCATGGAAAGTATAAGGAGGACTATATGGGACTTTACTGAAAACAATGCCAGAGGAGGGAAGAGGAATGAGGAGAGGCAGGCCACGAATGGGTTCCTTTGAATCCTTTTATCTTTCCAGCTCAGAGGACTGCCTCACCACCACTCTTTCCTGGTTTGCAATCTCAGAATCCTCTGGAGTGCAGAATGGGCAAAGTGGCATTTGAAAAAAGCAGGCCACTGGGAAGCCAGAAAAAATATATCAGAACTTTCATTTCTGAAATAGTAAATTAAATAATAAATAATAAATAATAAATTATTTAAAAATAAAAATTATACATTAATATTCTTCAACTGCTTGCATATGGCAGACTTACATCACCTAATTCTTACATCACCTAATAGCACCTTGCCAACAACTATTCAAACTACCAGGTGCTATGTTTCTTCCTGCTTATCAGTAGATTGGTTTTGGCAGCTTTACCTACCTAATATTTGATTATTTGTAACTTTCATTGCAGCCATTTTGAAATTATATCCTTTTGAATACCTAAGGTCCCTTGAAGATGCCTCTGGGAGATGGGCTGAGGAAGAGTGTTACGGTGGGGCCTCGCTCTAGTCCTCCTCTAGCTCCTTCGTTTGCCTCTAGATTACGTATTAAGCTTCCACCTAATAATTTGCTGTGAAATAGGGTTCCAATGGTAGGAAACAATTAGAACTCATCAGCTCATTTGTTCAAAAATATTAAACGTTCACTATATTATTAACATTTTAAAGTCATTAAATACTCAATTTACTCAATAAATTATTCACTTATTCAATAAGTATCAAAGCTACTGCTTATTACAGCTTTGTTCTTGCTATTTAAAAACAGTAGAATTGGAAAAGAAAGAAAACACTTTTGATATTAGTAATAAGGGTACAATTCCTACCTCTTACATCTGTGCAAATGAGATAAGGTGGAAGCAAAGTCCTCTGGGGGCAGCAAATCTTTAGTCGCAATAAATACTCACCAGGTTTTAATATAGTCAACTGTACATTAACAGGGAGGACAAAAACAGTGTTAAAATACTTTACAAAATCTTGGGACAATCTTTAAAAACTTAAAAGTGAAATGTAATTTGGAATTTTAAAATATTTACTTATTTTCTAGGAGTGGAAATACTCCAATAACTGTAGTGTTTAATACTAACATTCAATGCATTCAGCTTTCATAAACAAAGACTGTAAAGTGTACACCTTCCTAATGAGTTAAGTACACATGTAACTAAACTTCAAAAATACATCATCTTACAAAATTATCATCAGTCATTCCTCAGAAATGTACAGTAAGTACCTATTTGATGCCAGTGAGCTTGGTGGCTTACAGGTATACATTAACAGTGTTTCAAAATGAAATTCACATTTAACTTGTATTTTATTAATAACTATTGATTTGCTTTAGATACCACTTGATACTTGTCCTAATGAGAAACGGACCATGGATATAGTCAGAGTAGGGTGAGGGCCTCCAGAAAAAAGCAAGGCAGGATATTTACAGTCAAAGCAATGTAACAATGTAAAGTCCCTATGGAAACTCTGTGTTCAGCATTATGCAAAGTCAAGGTCACACTAATTCTCCAGGGTAAAGATATCAGACTAGGAATACAGATATCTTCACTGAGATCAGTTAAAGGTCAAAAGGCCAGGAGCAACCTGGCCTGGAATGTTTGAGTGTTCTGCAAAGGTATCTTAGCATAACCTGTGACTTCACTGCAAACAGCCCTAACAAACAGACAACAACCCAGCCCACCTTGAGGGCAGGGCAGGTGGTACAAGTCCACACCCTAAGCCCTCAATTCCCAAAAAATCTTTAACTGCCTATAAATCCCCTAGACAACACACCACCCCGGGCTCTCTTGTTCCCTCCTGGTGTGAACCAGGAGCTCTTTCCTCTCACTTTATTTCTAAATAAAACCTGTACCTTGCTCTCCTACCTTGAGTGTTTGTGAAGCTCATTCTTTGGCTTTGTGAACAAGAACCCTGGCATCACTAACTTGCATGCTCTTTCAATAGTTCAATATGAACTTAGGGAATTCATGCCTATGTAGACCTGTAATAGTGACCTAAACAGTCATGTAGTATATATAAACAAGTAACATTTATTATATTTACTCTATATTCTCCAATACTTACTGACAAAAGAAAAGATCTTCATATACCCAAATATATTATTGATCAATTTATTAGTTACCAGGAGGCTTGTGTCTGGCTTTACATATATTACATCATTTTCTCTGTTAAATACCTTTTCATTTGTTTGAAGGAAGAAATTAGATAATTTAGATAGGCATCTAAGACCAAACAACAAACAAGCCTGAAAAACTCTAACTTCTAATATTTCTATGTAAGAATTAGAGAAAACTGTTTAGGTACAAAGCCTCCAAATATAAAGAAAAGGCAATCCATGGAGTATTTCATTCTTTGGAAATCTCTTTGGTAAGGGAGGGGGCATATCTTTAGTACATTCTGTGAAGAGATTTAAACACTAAGAGGCCCTCCCTCCCTCACACCATGGGGCTAGAACCAAAGGGCGTCTGGAACTTCCCAAATTCACAGCAAATCTTCTACTGGATAATCTTGTATTGGAACAAAAGGCAAGGATGACTCAGAATGTAATTAGGGTTATGTATCTAAGCAAATGACACATCATAACTTGTGGTATTAAAAAAAGAAAAGAAAAGAGGACAAGGCCCACAAAAAGGCTTCTAAAATCTCCACACAGAGGCAAGGCCATGGCAGAATGAAAACAAAACCTCCCTAACTAGCAAATCATAGTACAGGGGCTGATAAACCTTTCTACTGTGTGGCTACCTCAGCAACCCACTTATTGTTTCTCCCCTCATCATGTACACGAGTGGGAACCTTTGCATTGTTTATATCTAAAGCAGATGACAGAAGGAAGAAATGTTTCCAAATGGACTGAATGTGAGAAGATGAGGTAAAATTCCACCTCTATGAAAACAGAATGCCTCCAGTGTTTTGTCAACATTCTTGCTAATGCCACAAGCAACAGGATGAAACAGGCACACAAGCAGACTACCCTGGCACCCAGACTTGTTTATCTAAAGGCTGCTGATCCGCATGGCTATTTAGGTGCTTTTCATTTTTAATATGTATCTGCTTTTGGAGTATTTGTCTGTTCACATGATGATGAACAGGGGAAAGAGACAACACAAAATTTCCCTGCCTGTGCTTCTCTAAAATGTCACCACACAGCGTGTCCTAATACCAAGCCAAGCAATGGCTTCATCAGGCTCTCTGGCAACTGGCATGGACCTGAAGATGACAGCCTCCTGGAGGACAGTCTTTTCCCGTGTAACAAACCTCTCAACTTACCTTGCAGTGGTCCCAATGTTAATACCATATTCCTCCTATGATATAGAACAGGGATCAGTCAATTTTTTCTGTAAAGAGCTGGATATTAAATTTTAGGCCTTGTGGACCATTTGTTCTTTGTTTCAACTCCTCAATTCTGTCTTTGTAGGGAAAAACAAGCCATAGACAATACTAAACAAATGGGTGTGGCTCTGTTTCAATAAAATTTGATTTACAAATGCATAGACAATATATTAAGGAATGGTTGTGTTTGTATTCCACTAAAACTTTATTTACAATTACAGGTGGCAGGCGGATTTAGCCCAAGGGCCATACTTTGCTGACCTTTGATATAAAGGATGGAAACTCAGAAGATTAATTAAAATTCCTTCTATTATATAGTTAGCTGGGTAGTGTATGTTATATAGTTGAGTCTCATTTTCATACATATATTCAATTATAGTCTAAAGCTGCCTGTGGAATTCATTAATTTCTCTATTCATTAAGGAAAAAAAGTATTATTTCCAACTTGGTTCCAGGCATTGCACTAGAAAAGTAGATCTGCTATCAAAAATAAGAAGTAAAATAAGAGATAAAATCTAGTGAACAACACTGGCACAGTCTATCTCATTGAGTATAGGGTCTAGGAGAATATATTCTGCAAATTTATTGAGGTCCTACTGTGTGCTTCTCAGAGTAAGGTATACTGGAGGGAACAAGATAGACAGGGCCTCTTGTATATTTATCATGTAGAGGGAGACAGAATAATGTGACAAACAATAAAAGGTCACATAGTGGTAAATGCCACAAAGAAGTAATACAGTATAACTTAACAGAAAGTCATTTAGCAGGGTGGGGGAAGGTTGTAGGTAATGGTACTCAGAGAAGTCTTTCAGAGACTTCTCAGCAAAGACCTGAATGAAGAGAAAGCGATCTGTGCCAAGAACTAGGGGAAGAATTTTCCTAACTAAGTGAATAGGGTGTAAGGTCCCTGAGACAGAAAAGAACTGGTCTGTTGGAGAAATAATAAGGCCTTTCCATCTGGAATGAGGGAAAGGTGGCAAATGATGAATTCAGAAAGGAGCATGGGGGCTGATCATATAATGCCTCATGGTGAGGAATCTGCATTTTACTCTTATGTAACAGAAAACTGTAGGTGGATTTTAAGGAAAAAAATGACACATTCTTATTCATTTAAATTACACTGAACCAATAATTACACATGAGATGAGTGCTACTAAAAGTGAAGGGGACTTAGTTTTTTCCCCTAGAAGTTAATTTTATTTTCAGAGCCCCCCTTAGCATAAGTGCTGCCATTTCAAGGATCCTACCTCAGCCAATCAGGACCCGTATCCTACTCCAGCCAATTGGGACCTGGATCCTACCTCAGCCAATCGGAGCTTGGGCTCTCTCCTCACCAGTCAGCAAGAAGCCCACCAACCACCCTTAGACCCTGCCAATCAACCAGAGCCATGACCTCTCACCCTACCAACTGCCCCTAGATTCCCAATAAAACCTTTGTACTTTTGAAACTCACTCTCTTTCTCTAGAATCTTGCCACTGCACTGGTGCAGATGAGAGATTGAGCTCGAGCTAGCTCGAATAAAGGCTCTTTGCTTTTGCATCAGTGTTGGCTCCTTGGTGGTCTTCTGGGATTCGCAACTTTGGGCACAACAAAAGAAGCCTCACTGAAATGACACAGTCAGGTGTAAGGAAGGGCTGCAATCACACACAGAAAAGTACCTACTTGCCATGCTCCTAAAACCTGAGATCAGCCATCATAGACAGTTTGGGGAGAGAAAATCCAAAAGGCTGTTATAGCTCCAATTGCCCAATTTCTGGGACCCAGTAAGGCTTTTATCCCTTACTGGGCCTTTCAATTCTAAAATGTAACAAACAATAAAAAACTATTCATTGAGTAGTTAATACAGAGATACTAACTTCCTACTTGTTTTGAAAATCAGGGGTTATTCTCAAAGTTGGTGAGAACATTTCTACAAGTAGATTTAAAAGAATTAATTAACATTTGTTGTCAACTGCCATTTTTTTCTCTGTACATAAATAACACATGTGTATTTTCTTCAAGTTCAGTGACTTGAATTAAAAAAAAATATTTATCAACTGTCTGCTCATTCAATACATTCAGTAAATCCCCCCACATGACCTGAATCCATTACATCAAGAAACCAGTGCCGAAACAGTTTAAGCACTTGTGGTGACCAGCACTTCCTCTGCCCCCTTGCATACCTTGCTTCTCATCTTATTCAGTAGAAGACCAGAAAAGTTAAGAAGTAAGATTTCACAGTTTTAAGTGTCATAAAGTGGCTTTTAGTAAGAGCCACTGTCTTGTGGAAAATAATAGAATCCAGTTTACCAAACTTGGAGGTAATAAACATAAATAATTATCTAGCTGCATCTAGCATTGATAACACACATCTTGCCACAAAAATTTTGCTGACAGTATAGCCAAGAGCTGCACAATTATCACCATGCTTTGGCTCATTATTTTATTGAATAAATTGATGAATTAATTGTATATACACTGATAGCCTCAGCTTCTGCAGTGCATTGCTTCTTATTCTAATAAGATAACAAAATGGAGGTAGTACAAATTGCAGTGTTAAGCTACTGAAGAGTTACAGTAAAAAGATTTCCATGTGAATTATTGAAATAAACACATTACATGTTTAGAACTTCCAATGACAAAAACCTCTAATTAAGGGAAACTTGTGAGAGCCTTTAGCAAGTTCTTTGCTGAATGCATTTATTTGGTTTCTTGATCCTCCCACCAATCACATTAACAATGACAAAAGATATGCAAATTTAAACAGACAATAGCCAAGCCAAACTGCTCTGATAACAACAGGGACATTTTCAGTATATATTCACCTTGATTCACACTAACAAAGGTCAGTGTAACGAAAAACATTTTCTTAGTTGTGCTTGGCTATAGTCTGAAAACTATGCGGTAATCATTGAACAAGAACAATGCAAACAAAAAACAAATATATCTCACACAATAAATTAACATACGAAATATGTATGGTTTAAGCCCAACAGAATCATGTATTTACCCTATCACTGCTGAATAACTGCATAGCTACAAAAAAGTATGCATTGCAATGTTTGAATCACCAGTTTGTATGTTTTAAGCAAACAAAATATTACATTTTCGGTATAATAGCTCTTTCAAGACAATTTGTGACTAAATTTTCCTTCCCACCCTGTCAGAGAATCCAGACTGATTTAAAGTGATTGAATTCTCATTGAAAGCTATTGGACAGTATGTTGAGAATAGTAATAAGCTATTCAACTAAATTCATTTGTTTACTATGAAAATAAGTTTTGCCAAAGAAAAAAACAGATACCTGTTTTAAACTACAGCTGTAATTAGTGCCTAAAATTTAAGTTGCAATTATTAAAAGACTGCAAAATTTTATTTGCTTTCTATTCTTCTGCTTACCTATTGATTTTTTTCATCTGTAATCTACAAGAGAAAGATTAGTAATTCCAAATTTGGAAATTCTAAAACTACTGAGTCCCAGTTAACTTGTCAAATACAGTAACCGTGATCTTAGTTCAGTCCCTAGTGGACGACAGTAGAATAACCATTACTGGGCATGATTCAGAAGGCGGTGATCTAAGTGAGTCACTGCCCAGGAACAAAAAAGAGCATTTGTCCGTTTCCTATCTTTTATCTTCTTAAATGATTTGTTCTGTTAACAGAATAATTTAAAGAAGACTGGACTGGTTGTGCTCCTACCTTATGCATCAAGTGAACTTTTAGCTGAGATCCTGAGAGTGGGATGGGGAGGAAGCTTTTCACAAATGGGGAACATTGCCACCTCTCTAGTGACATAGTTAAATATACTTGCTTTCTGCTGCTTACCTGTTACACAATTAAACAGAGAGCATGAACTACAGAAAGTGTGTTCATATTTTAATAGGCATATTTTCAACAAAAACTTTTAAATAACTGAATAAAATGTTCAACTTGATTTATATAAATTGGAATGAAGTGCATTCTCAACATTAACATTCATTTGGATACTTAGACTTTAACATGCCACTGTCTGTAACTACAATGTCCTAAGAAAAGAGGTATTTCAGCAATAAGCAAAGTCTACATGCTGTGTTCAGCCCAAATCTGCAGGTGCACACCTTCGGGAACAGTCACCACTGGCTTAATTTCTCAGCCTCTTCCTGATAAATTCACATTATAAATTTATCCTCCTGATTTTTTTTTCAAGGACAGATGAAAGATAATGACAGAAATTTGTCCTCTACTATTCTACTACTTGCTGAAATTAAGCTTCCTTTACATATTTATGCAGTTTCTCCAGCCGAATACAATACTTTGCATTTACTCTTACTTTATGTTAACTTTACTAGAGGTTGAAAAAAATAAGTATTTGGTGATGATTTCTCATCTAAGCTGCACAGAATTTTCTGATGTAAAAATCTATTTGATCCCAAATTAGTATTGTCATCATTATTTTGTTTTTTCACCAACTTGCTGAAGACATACTTTTTTTTGACAGTCAGAAAATCAGAAAATTCAATGCTAAATGTAAATAAAAGAAAACCAGAAATATCATAAAATGTGCCATGGACTAGGCACACAAATGCGGTGCCACCATACCTTCATAGGTTTACACAAACCTAAAAGCCTTGGCTCACTCATGAAATCACAGGGGGAGCTGTCTTGCATTTGCAAACACTGCCCCCCTGAAGCAAAAGGTAAACACGCAGATGCCCCTAAGGAACTCTGTTAGCTGCAGTGCAAGAACGGAAAAGGCTCCGTGCAATTAGAAACTGAAAGCAATCACTTACTTTTTGCAGCCACTGAGTATAATTTTCCATCACATGCTCCAGATGTTGAAGTTTCTGGGAAGAGAAATCCGGTTCCACGTGTGGAGCATCTCTCTGCAGAGCGTTTGTGTTGTACTGGTCTGTCGTACTCTCACGACAATTCCCGTCGTGTTCTGGAAGAATGAAAGTGTAGGCACACTGCCCATGTTGAATCCGGTTATATCTTCTCCCACCGTTTTCTGGATTTCGGCGCTGGTTGCTGCACCCTATGTGAGTCAGAATGGCAGCGAGGAAAGCAAAGGAAAGAAAAACTGTCATTGTATTGCCAGAACTCTCTCCGTGCTTCTCGCAAAATTTGCTCCTTTCTTCTGACCTTTAAATTAGTTCTTTATTTCAGGTAAAACTGCTTGTTTGTTTGACTTTTTCCCCTTTCAAAGAAAGCTTTTGAAGAAGAATCAGAGAAAACTAGCCATTTGTTAGCTTTGTTCTAAAGTGTTATTTTTTTTATTTCACTGTAATGATAGTTTCCTTAGTTAAAACTTGAGATATTTATTGCATAGTAGCTGAGATTTATTGTTTCCTCTCTGTGTAACCATTCAGCGTGGAGCCTGCCTGAGTCAGCTGCGTGTACATATTCTAGACCCTTTCCTCTACCCTATCTGCAGCAGATCTGCTATTTTCTCCCAGACCTCAGTGAGTTTTATTAAGGTTGCACATCCAAGCCAAGCTGGAAGCAGGCAGCCTTTCACAAGATGACTTGACAGGAATGCATGAGTGTGCCCCTCTGCGAAGGATTGCTGATGGCTTGGAGCAGCGGGATCGTCTTACAAATTGGCTAGATGCGCATGACCTCGATCATGTATGGTCCTCCCGCCCCTTCCGCAGACAATTGCGTCAAGTCTTTAGCAGATTCACTGCAAATCAATAAATAAAGCAGTCCACCTTAATACACTTTTGGTGTGCATGCTGACCTACTAAAATTCAGCAAACTACCAACGTATTTTAAAGTTACTGTTTAATTGGGGGAAGTGGAAGAAGAAAATTGACAGTGTCCTGTAAAATTATTTTTGATAGTAAATGATAAATATGTATAATTGTTAATTTAAAAAAATTTCTTGTGGCCTCTGGTAAAGGTATTAAAAACCATTTTTAGAGATGGTATTCTTTCCTTTTACTCACTTAGACTTTTAGGAGTTGGAGAAAATTATCAGGGAGAGTCAAATTAGAAAAATATTTCAAAACTTGTCAAAGGAATATACCATGTGCATATTAAATAGAATAATCTAAGTACTTTCTGAGATATGGATTTTAAATGAGACTGATTGCCTGACTAGAATGTAGTTCTGTGTATATAAATTGAGCAACTTCCTTTTTAAAAAAACAGTATGGTTACCAATTTAACACAGGGACCTGAGAATTATTAATTCCTGTGGTCATACATTTCACAAGGACCTCTTTGGTGTTATTATGGCTATCTTTAATACTGGTATGTTATTATGGCTACTGCTTTAATATTGGATGTTGATATTTAACATCTAATTAATACTTTAAAGGTAGATTAAATGCATAAATTCTCCTGTGGTTGCATAGAAAAACTATGTGAGAATAAATGTATCAGGTGTGCCAATGGGCCAACAAAGGGTTGGAGGGGAGAAATTTACGTGCTTCTACTAAGCAAGAAACAAAAATTATCATAAGGTAATTTTCCAAATCTAGGGTAAAACATTCAAACAATGAGATCACTAAAACCTAAAGAACAGGTGATAATTATAGAATTAAGGTTATAGCACTTAGATCTTTACCAAGTATGTGCAGAAAATGAATGACAAGAAGGGTTTTCATCAAGAATTGGGAGGAGATTTTGAGAATAGAACTTCTCAACTGCAGTCATAGTATGAAAATGGAAGCCACAGATGTTGACTCTAATGTCCTGGGGGTGCAGGACAGTGGGTAAAGGGCAATAAGGTTAGAGATTGGCATGTAGGGAAAAGTTAACAGAGAAGGCAAAACAAATTCAGAATGTGATTTACTTGGGGGGAAAAATTTATGCTGAGATGTGTCATCCTTTCTATACCAAATAATTTTCTGATCTGAAATATTATGGAAGCAAGTAATACCAAACATAGAAATAGTCTTTGAACCGCCTTTATAGGGACCTCCTGATGTTGAATGTCTCTCTGTTGACTGATATGTTACCCATTAGCAATAACAATAGTGACATTTATTAAGAGCCTACTATTTTCCAGGACTGTGCTAATAATCACTCCTTACACACAATCTCATTTAGTTATCCCAACATACTTAAGATGAGATATTATGTTTAATACCATTTTACTGATAGGAAAACTAAGTCACAGAAAGCTAATAGGTCACAACTCACATACCTAGCAAGTGATGGTGCCAGTATGTGAACTATGGCCAACTGATTCCAAGCCTAAACAACAAGCTAGACAAAAGGCTTCCAAAAGGACTCCAGCTGCACTGATTCAGTCCTGAAGCAGGTTAGGTGATGGTACTTAAAAGATAAAGGACTGATTAAAAGCCAGTTTATACAACCAAAGTGATTTCATACTTGTTCTGTACCCAAAAGGCAAACAGATGTGACAGGTAGCCCATTCAATTGAGTCTTTAAGGCCTCACAACGGACAAAGTGGACTGGCAGAGCACAGACTGTCCAAGAACACTTTCCAAGATTGCTTGCTTTGAAAATTATCCCTGGAAAGAAGACAGTCCAAAATCAACACCTATAAGCACTTGCTAAGAATTAAATACAGCCGAAAATCGACAGAAGACACATGGTTGAGTAGTGAGGTCTCCATTAAAGTGCTCCTGTATTGTTTTAAAAGCCAAGATTGTTAACAATCTGTTCTTCTGTGCATGTGCACATGTGCATATATGTATCTACATGTGCTAATTCATGTAAACTTTTCCAATACGAACAAATGAAAGGAAATAATACATAATTTTCTGAGGGAAAATTAGACAACTAAGAAAGGGAAGGATGAATGCAAATAAAAATGGGGGAGGGTACAGAGAGACAGTAAGAGAAAAAGTGACTTATTTTTCAGAAAAAAAAGAAACAAAAAAAGACATGGCATTGGAAGTACTAATGTCAATCTAGAAAAAAATGTCTCAAGACCAACTTTAAGGAACTAGAACACACAGGGACATGCAGAGTGGACTCATGTTTTGGGACTTCAGCTGAGAAGACACCGGGTTCATTTGAGGACCCTATTGACATGCTGAAGACCATATGATCGATCAGGGACCTGAACCTAATCAATAACAGTACTGTTGGTTATGGCTGATTGTTCAGAAATGGTGCAGTTTAGGAGATTTTAGAATTTAGGAAGTAATGTCAAGAACAGGAGATTTAAAAAAAATTCCTCTACCACACCTCCAAAAAAGTTTATAAAAGAAGTTCTAAAGAACTAAGTCTATTCAATTAAATACTAAGGTAGCTTGATCTTGAAAGCTTTATATCTTTTTATTTCATTTGCATTATCAGAGCTCTGGAATAAGGAAGTGTATGCCTTAAGATTCTGATCTCATTTCTGCAACAGTCTTAGTAAATGTTAGGCTCATCCAGAAATTTCCTATGGGACAAGGACTACCATTTATATTGGAACTCCATTTATATTAAAATTTGATGACCCTAAATCTGTCTAAAGAACTAGCCTTAGTTATGTCTTCTGTGAAGCTTTCCTAATTTCTCTAGGTTAAATAAGTGGCTCTTTCTATAAAAATAACCCTTCTTTTCAGATCTCCATAATAGTACTTCTCATATCCCTTTTTAAATTATTTCTTTTTTGGCCTGTCTCCCCCTCTAGCTATGAGCTTATAAAGTGATCTCCTGTCTTTCATCATCAATTCCCTAGCACTTACCTCTCCACTCTGGTTGTAGGAATGAAAGAATAAATGAATGAGTGAATGAGCTAATTAATTCTGTAGTATCTGGCTACTACATGACTATAGTTCATGTAATACATTTCATGTAGTACAGTTCAGCTGCATTTTTTTGGTGAGTGTGCCTTACTTATGCTAAAAGAATGAATTAGACTCAAGAACATAATGCAAAAATAATGCATAACACTTTTTAACCCTTAGCAAATTAATTTACTCATTTAATATATTTACAGCACTCTCAGAATTATGCATTATTATTTGCATTTTGCAGGTAAGAAAACAGTGGTAAATAGAGGTTAACTGCCCAAGATCTGTTATATCTTATGGCACAGAGCAGGAATTTGATCCTCAATCCTTTTAACCCTGGAATGCACATTCATGTCTCACTGAGCTATAATGCCTCTAACAATACCTCACTATAAGGAAACAGGAAAAAAACATTTCCTAAATTTAGAGGATAGGAGCAATACACATCTATAATTAAGACTGGTCTTCTCCTTCTTCCCATGGCCTTCATGGATTAATGTTATGATCTCCCACAGAGCTAATATTAAGCTAAGATGACCAGTATGCACCAACCTGATTGTTCAGGTTATACTTTGGATCCATTCTGAATGGTTAGTCCCGTGCCATATCACCTATTACATATCTTAAGCATCATCCATGCTCCAAAATAAAATCAGACAATTTAAAATAAAATACAGTTTATTTCTCAAAAATACCATCCAGCACTCTTCTAGTATTCATATGACAAATGATATGCAAAAGGAGTGGTGGGAAAGCATTCTCTTCCTTGCATACTGAACACAATGTAATTCAGCACATATTCTATGAATATATTCTTAATATATATCTGATATTCTAGGGCACCATATTCCACTGCTGTGCTGTGGCACTGTTAGGGATCAAGAATATCAGCTGGACTATGGCAGTGGAAGCTACATCTAAAAGGAGGGCAGTTTGCTGTAATCGTGGAGGTAGAGCCAAGACCCCTTCATTCAACTATGCAGGCATTTAAGGTGTCTGCAACAGATGGCAACACCACACAGGGCTAAAAGAGAAAAACAAGATGGAGGGTACCACCTGGTGACTGACAGCACTTTGTGAGTGCTTCGTGAAGCAAATATGAGGCAAAAGGTGGAGACACTGTAGTGGGTAGGGGTGAAGAAGACGTTGCATTGGTGGAGACATATAATCAGGTGAGGAAAAGAAAAACTATTATATAAATATTCCCCTGCCTTCTGATGAGAGAAATTCCTGGTAATTGGTGGGTATCTTGCTTGTTAAATCAGTTTTTAGTTGTAGCTATGCAAGTTGGAAGTTGCTAAGACACAATCAGTTTGTTCTAAGAAAGAAGAGACTAAAGGAAAGATCTGGAAATGGAAGATGGGATCTAGAGAGGTTTAGAGAAGAGTGGAGAGAAGAAACATGTGGCTGTGTGGCTACAGACACTTGGGAAGATATATTGAGCACAGATGTTCAGTGAAATGGTGTTTCCTGTGAGATAAAATCCCTTATCTTTTTTAGTAAAATATATGCTTTGGGGCAAGTGACTTCTTTAGGGTGAATGAGAAGAACCATTGGTCCTTGCTCCATTTATGGACATAGCTAACATCTTGGTTACTTAGGCTGTTAATGTGAACATGAAGTCAGTTATTTCATGTTAGTCTTTCACACTAGATTAGAGCCTCCCCCAAACTGGGACTGTGTCTGTCTTTTTGATCACTCTATCCCCCCTTCTTGGCATATAGGTGGCACTCAACAAATATTTGCAGTCCAGAAAACTATTATTTACTTTAATCTTTGATAATGAGATCTGAAGACAGAGAAGTATCACACCCCCTTGTAAGTTTTCATGTGCTGATTTGCCTAAGTCCCAAAACCTCAGTTTCTGGAGAGTCACAAAAGAGACTCAAAGTCCACACATTTGAAAGCAAATCCCAAGATGGGCAGTGGAATAGTACCTAACACTCCCAGCCACTCGTGGACATGCTATGGTTGAAGACCAACCATTCAAGACACATTGCAGAAATATCTTCCAGTGCAAAGTTACTTGTTAATTCTACAATGGAGATTACCTCTACAAGTACCCAAGTCATAAAGAAAACAAACAGATGGAGACTGCACAAGCAGAAATACAGATGCCAACATTCCCCTCATACCAGAATGCAGTTTTCTGCTGGATACCCAGTAAGATGAGAAAAAGCATATAAGCCACTTCGTAATTACTTTTTTTTTACAGGAATAAAGTATATTTCATTCATTTTTCATTGCACTTTGCAATTACTATTTCTTTTCTTCTCTTTTTCCCTACAAGAGTCTTGATTCTTAGACAAGAGAAATGCAAGTGTCTCTTTGCATAAACTTTTCCAGCTTCAAAAAAGAACATGTATATTCCATGTTCTCAGAAACTTAGAAAGAACATGTATTTGAAAGGAATGGCTGGAATTAACATTTGATGAATCATGTACCTAATGGCATGTGGATGGTAGGTAACCCTTGTATTCAAGCTGATAAATGCCCTCAATTGAGCAATGACTAAAAGATATAGGACTTTTGTTTGTGTACAGTGAATTGTGGGGGAAAAAAAGGTATCTCTAACAAATATTGCTAACTCAGATGAAAATGTGGAAATAAGATCCCTGAATTTTTCTAAAATCTACCATTTTTTTTGTCTTGTTTTTATACTCCCTGTTAAAATCTTCTCTTTTCCCTCCTGCCAGATTGGATAAACTGTTCCACAGTGGCTAAGATGGGAGACAGACTGCTTTACTTTTTGTTTTTGTTTATTTCTTGCTTATGCTATTAAACAAGATTGGATTAGATTGGACAAGACATTTAATTATCTAAGCTTAGTTTCCTCACCCATAAAATGAAGATGATGATATAGTATCATTTTTGTAAGGGGGATGTGAAGATTAAATAGGATGTTGGATATAAACTACTGAGCACACTGTCTAGAGCACATCGAGTGCTCTAAATGTTACTTCTTGCTGTTTCTAAATGTGAGTTCTTTCTTGTGTTCAAAAATGGTCCTACTTTTAAACTTGCTTAGTTGGATTTTATGACTATATTTACCTAACTCTATTCCCTAATATTTCATCCTTTTAATTGTTTAAAAATACTTCTGAACCTCTTGAAAATCACAATATTTAAGAAGCACATTTTAATATGGGAGGTTGATCATATTTACAGTATAGCTTATATAAAGAGCTCTGGTTTCCTTGAGGGCAAGGACTTCAATGTACTGCCTCACTGCGGCCTCCTCGGCACCTGGAACAGTGAGTGCCTGACACAGAACAGGTGCTCAATAAATATGTATTGAATGAATGAAAAATGTTGGAAGCAATTCAGTAAGAATACACTACTCCACAGAGACATGTAGTAGGACAGACATATAAACTAGTCTCAATTGGTAGTATGAGGAGAATTTTATTCCCTGGAAACCATGGGAACAATGTGGATGCCATTTATGGCTTCATCACCATTACTTGTTATCTGATTTAGTTCCAGCCAATTCATCTAAAAGACCTTATTTTCAAGAGCTTCTTTTATGACTAGACTTGTGGCATATATTACCCCATTCTGTTTCCTGGGATGGGGAAATAGAGTAGCAAGTGTTTGTCTCTGATAAAACGGAAAAGAATGAAAACACTTTTACAATTAATCTATAAGAAATATACAGTTTGACATGACTTATACCTAAGCAAGGGAAACTTAATCTATTTTTTCTCCAATACTAATTTTGCTTCCCCTCAGGCTCTTAATCAGACTGGAAATTCGGCAATTAAATTGAAATATAAATTCCAATAAACATGTGAAAATATAATAGCTTTAAACAGATTCTTAGTTCATAAACTGACAGGCAAAAACCAGTCATTTTAATGGCAAATTTAAATGAAGTACCCATAAATTCTGAAAAGTTTACTGTATTTATGTCCCATATACTACTGTTTATCTAATAACTTCCTTAACCGAAATTTTAGGCTTTCTACATATCTTAAACTTACCTTAAAGAAGAGTATGTGGGAAACTAAGCACGTGTGCTGTTTGACATATACGTTAAATATATAAAATAAATACAGTATATTAAAATGAATATCTGTTCCTGTACCACCTATAAAATATTTCCTGTCTCCAGTGAAATGTTTACCATACTTAGGGAAACATGAGTTAGTGCCATCCACAATAGAGTCATCCTCTCTTGAAAAATGAAGAAAACAATACTTCACATCAATATATTTGAGCAAAAAGACTGTTGTAGCTGTTGCATTCCCTCAAAATCAGTTTACATTTTGTCCAGAGTGCTTGGGGGTTGTTCCTATTGAAACAGAGGGTTCTGCACTTACCCCACCAGAGAGTACATGAAGGACTTGCCTACACCCTAACCAGGAGTTGTGGCTAGAGATTGGCAGTGGCTGTCCACTGACAGAAATGCCCAACTGAAGGTCTGAAACTGAAACTAAGGATTGACCAGCAATTTCAACAGCTCTTCTCTTAATTCTGGTCATGTAAAGAACAGTGATGTTATTTAATGTCTGAAAAGTTATGTCTTCTCTACTTTTTCATCTTGCATTTGAAAGAGTGTTGGGGAAACAGTAAATAAATATCTTTTCAAAAGTTGTATATCCCTTAGAGAATTTACATTCCTTCCTGACATCTCTCAAAGAGCCAGAAAAACACATCAGTTCAAAAGGAGTGGGGGGGAAGAGAGTTAATATTTAAGGGAGCATTTGGGAATCAATTACCCTCAGTTGAGTAATAGCTAACGTTTCTTGAGTGCCTATGGTATGTTGAGGACTGTGCTAATCATAGTACCTGTGTTATCTGCTCTGTTATAATCACAATAACCCAAAATGTAGGAATTTTTATTACCACCATTATACAAAGAAAAAACAGACTTAGAGAAGTTTCAGGTGCATACTCAAACCCAGGGATTTCTGACTAGAGATGAAGCTTTTACTATGACATGTATACAAACTCTCAGTAAGTCCTTTAAAATCACCTGATCATTTGTATTCCCAAATTATCTTCCTGACTCTTACCATACATTTCTTTACTTGTTAAACCAGTAAGAAGTATAGAACTTGATAACCAATTAAACCAAAAGAAAGTTTTGATAGTTGAAAATCATTATCTATTAAAGTAATAATCATGATATATTTACTGTATGTCAATACATCTTCAGATGTAATCTTAAAACAAACATATCATATCCATTTCACAGATGAAGAAACTGAAGCTTTAGAAAGTAAGGAACATGACCAAAATTAAATAGAAGTAGTATTTTAACCAGGCCATCAGATTTTAGGGCCTGTTTATCATATAAATATGCTAAAGAAAATTCTTGAAGATAGGTGAAAAAAATCAATTACAAAGTATTTATATGCAGGAATTTAGCCAGTCATATTCTCATCTACACTGAGTGAAAAGGACAGGGTAAATTCATTCTCTTCAAAGCTGACTCTTGCATTGGTAGCATCAATGCCACTTAGGGTCTTTTTAATAGTGTTTATAGAGCAAAATCCAGGCCCAACTCAGAACTACTGAACCAGAAACCTGAGTTTCCCTTTAACAAGCTCTTAAAAGCTTCTTGTTCTTAACAAACATTGCAGGTTAATTCTAACGCTTACCCAGTTTAAGAATCACTAGCTAATTCACCACTCTGTTACCCCGGCAGCACCCTAGGATCACATAAGAATGTTACATAAATAACATGCTTGGGACTGTCCCTAAACATTCTGATTCAGTTTTGATCTAGGGTGCAGTATAGATGATGGTGCTTTAGAAAATACATCAGGTGCTTGCTTAGGAAGCATATACAATAAAATTGGAATGATACAGAGATTAACATGGCCCCTGTGCAAGGATGAAATGCAAATATGTGAAGCACTCCAATTTTTATCCATAAACCTATGGTAACCACAAACATAAAGCCTAAAGATACATATATAAAAAAAAGAAATTTAATCACAACACTAAAGATAACCTTTAAATAATAAAAGTATAAAGGAGGAAGAAAGGAATGGAGAACTAAAAAACAAACAAGAAAACAATTAATAAAATGGCAATAAGTATATACCTATCAATAATTACCTTAAATATATATGGACTGAATGCACCAACCAAAAGACATAGGGTGGAAGAATGGATAAAGAAACAAGACCTATATACTGTCAGCAAGAGACTCATTTCCGACTCAAAGACATACACAGACTGAAAGTGAAGGAATGGGAAAAGATAGTTCATGCAAATAACAGGGAGAAAAAAGCAAGACTAGCAGTACTTATATGAGACAAAATAGATTTCAAAATGAAGAAAATAACAAGAGACAATGAAGCATATTATGTAATGATAAAGCGGTCAGTCCAACAAGAGAATATAACAATTATAAATATATATGAATACAACAGAAAGGCACATAAATATCTAAAACAAATACTAACAGAATTAAAGGGGAGAATAAACTGCACCTCATTCATATTAGGGGAATTTAACAGGCCACTTACTTAAATGGCCAGATCAATTGGACAAAAAATAAAAAAGGAAACAGCTCTGAATAACACATTATATCAGATGGACTTGACAGATATTTACAGACCCATTCCACCCAAAATATCAGGATACATATTTGTTTCAACTGTACATGGAATGTTCTCCAGAATGGAGGCCACAAAAAGACCCTCAATAAGTTCAAAAAGACTGAAATTGTAAAAAGCGACTTCTCAGACCACAATGGTATGAAACTATAAATAAACTACACGAAGACCACAAAACCCTACAAACACATGGGAATTAAATGACATGTATCTAAATAATCAATGGATCAATGAACAAATCAAAACAGAAATCAAACAATATATGGAGACAAATGCAAACAAATATACAACAGTCCAATATTTGTGGGATGCCACAAAAGTTTTTCTAACAGGGAAGTACATAGCAATACAGGCCTATCACAAGAAGCAAGAACAATCCCAAACAAACAGTCTAAACTCACAATTAAGAACTAGAAAAAGAACAAATGAAACCCAAGTTAGTAGAAGGGGGATCTTAATAAAGATAAGAGTATAAATAAATGAGAGAGGAATAAACCAGTAGAAAAAAATGAGTGAAACCAAGAGCTCATTCCCCAAGAAGATAAATGAAACAGACAAACCCCTACCCAGACTTATCAACAAAAAAAGACAGCATACACAAATGAACAAAATCAGGAATGAAGAAGGAATAATCACAAAGGATACCACAGAAATACAAAGAATTATTAGAGTTAGAGAATTCTATGAAAAATTATATGCCAATAAACTGGACAACCCTGAAAAAATATACAAAATCCTAGAAAAATTGAACCTTCCAAGACTGACCCAGGAAGAAACAGAAAATCTAAGACCAATTACCAGTAAAAAATTCAATAGGTTATAAAAAAAACTCCCAGCAAATAAAATCCCAGTACCAGATGACTTCACAGTTGTATACTACCAAACATTGAAAGAGCTAATGCCCATCCTTCTTCAAGTATTCCAAAAAGAAGAGAAGGGAATACTTCCAAACTCATTCTACAAAGCTAACATCACTCTAATACTAAAACCACACAAAGACACCATAAAAAAAGAAAATTATACACCAATATCCTTGATGAACATAGATGCAAAAATCCAGAACAAAAAAGTAGCAAATCAAACTCAAAAATACATCGAAAGGATCATATTTCATGACCAAGTGAGACTTATTACAGTGTTGCAAGAGGTGAAATATTTGAAAATCAATCAACACACACCACAGTAACAAAAAGGACAAAAATTACGTGGTCATTCCAATAGGTGCTGAAAGAACATTTGACAAAATTCAACATCCATTCATAATAAAAACTCTCAACAAAATGGGTATAGAGGATACATACCTCAACATAATAAAGACCATATATGGAAAACCCACAACAAACATCACACTGTATGAAAAGCTAAAAGTTTTTCCTCTAAAATCCAGAATGTCAAGGATTTCTTTGACAAGGATGTCCACTTTCACCACTTTTATTCAACATAGTACTGGAGATCCTACCATGGCAATCAGACAAGATAAAGAGATAAAATGCATTCAAACTGGTAAGGAAGAAGTAAAACTGTCACTGTTGTGGATGACATGATAGTATATATAGAAAACCCAAAAGATTTCACCAAAAAAAAAAAGCTATAAGAACTAATAACTGGATTCAGCAAAGTTGCAGGGTACAAAATTAAGACACAGAAGTCTGTTGCATTCCTATATACTAACACCAAACTAGGGGATAGAGATACCAGGTAAACAATTCCATTTGCAATTGAATCATAAAGAATAAAATACTAACCAACCTAACCAAATAAGTGAAAGACTTGTATTCTGAAAACTATAAGACACTCAGGAGAGAAATTAAAGAAGACACAAATAATGGAAATCCATCCCATAGGAAGAATTAATATTGTCAAAATGGTCATTCTGTCCAAAACAACTTACAGATTCAATGCAGTCCCTATCAAAATACCAACAGTAGTTTTCAATGAACTAAAACAAAAAGTTCTAAAATTCATATGGAAACACAAAAAACCCTGAACAGCCAAAGGAATTCTGAGAAAGAAGAACAAAGCTGGGGGTATTATGCTACTTGATTTCAAGCTATACTACAAAGCTAAAATAATCAAAACAGCATGGTACTGACACAAGAACAGACCTGCAGATCAATGGAACAGAACAGAAAGCCCTGATATAAACCCACATATATGGTCAATTAATATATGATAAGGGAGCCATGAATATACACTGGGGAATAGACAGTCTCTTCAATAACTAGTGTTGGGAAAACTGGGCAGATACACACAAGAGAATGAAACTGGGTTATTGTCTAATTCCATACACAAAAGTAAACTTGAAATGAATTAAAGACCTAAATGTAAAACATGAAACCATAAAACTCTTAGAAGAAAACACAGACAAAAATCTCTTGAACATAAGCATGACAAGTTTTTCCTGGACACATCTCCTCAGGCAAGGAAAACAAAATGAAAAATGAACAAGTGGGAAAATATCAAACTAAAAAGCTTCCATACAGCAAAGGACACTATCAGCAGAATAAAAATGCAACCTACAGCATGTGAGAATATATTTGTAAACCATTTATCCGATAATGGGTTAACATCTAAAATATATAAAACTCTTTGAATTAACACCAAAAATACCTAAATAACCTAATTAAAAATGAGCAGAGGATCAGAACAGACATTTTGTCAAAGAAGAAATACAGATGACTAATAGGAATATGAAAAGATTCTCTGCATGGCTAATCATCAGGGAAATGCAAATCAAAACCACAATGAGTTATCACTTCACATCAGTTAGAATGGCCAGTATTCAAAAGACAAGAAATAACAAATGTTGGTGAGGATGTGGAGAAATGGTAACCTTCCTACACTGTTGATGGGAATGTCAATTGGTAAAACCACTATGGAAAGCAGTATAGAGGTTCCACAAAACACTAACAATAGGAATACCATTTGAAACAGTAATTCCACTTCTAGGAATTTACCCAAAGAAAATAAAACCCCTGATTTGAAAAGATATATGCACCACCATGTTTATTTACAATAACCAAGTATGGAAGCAACCTATGCGTCCATCAGTAGCTGAATGGATAAAGAAGATATGGTACGTACACACAGTGGAATATCATTCAGCCATAAAAAGGAAAGAAATCCTAACATTTGCGACAACATGAAGTACCGAGATGGTATTATGCTATGTAAAATTAGTCCAGCAGAAAAAGACAAATATCACATGATTCCATTTATTTGTGGAATATAAAAACAAAGCAAAACAACTAACAGTACAGCAGTAGGCTCATAGACACTGAGAAGTGACAAGTGGTTACCATGGCAGGAAGCTGGGTGGGTGGGTAACTGGGTAGGGTGAGGTGGATAAAGGTGCACAAAAGTTCTCAACTTTAATATAATTTGGTCACAGAGACAGTAGACCAGCATGGACAATATAGATAATGATTCTGTAACATTTTTCTATGTTGACAGTAACTGCATTAGTTTGGATGACTATTTAATAATATAGGCAACTGTTGAACCACTGCATTGTATACTTGAATTAATATAAGACTATATATCAATTATACTTCATTAAAAAAAGAAAAAAGAAAATACATCAGGAGGTTCTAATGTATAACCATTGTTACAAGCACTTAATTGAAAAAGTTAACAAGAAATGCTGTGACAAGAGCTGGACTGGTGCCATACAAAGAAATGAACTTACTTGGGGATACACCTAAAAACATTTCTAGACAGTTATTTAATTCTAGGACTATAAAAAAATGACCTGAGTGACTTTCAAGTGTTCTACATTTAATTTCTGTAGCATTTAAAGACACAAAGGTGACCACATATTAAAAAATTTGGGCTGAAGAGATTAAGCACCTCCTTGTTCGTATTGTTCTGGTTTTTTTTTAAGTAACTTATTGCCTAAATTTATATTTGTAAAGCCTAAAGAATACAATATTTATGTCTTGACCACTTATTAGCACACTGCTGATTCTTCTCTAATAATTTACAACTAATGTTATGATGCATTTGTCTGTATTCTCATTAAGTGTTCTTATTTGTTCCTCCCAAAACAAGCAGTCATTCTCTATGTTGTTATCTCAAACTGCTCCAATATCTGATTTTTCAACTGAGATGAGGGAATAACCAGGAAAATAGCAGTGACAAGTCATTCTGCTCAAATAAAATACAGAGGTTTTAGAGTTACTGGTTTTGTACCCTATGGTTGTATAATCTACCAGGATTCTACATTTTCCACAAGGAAACCATGAACTTTAGGAATAACTATTTTCTTACATCAAATTGGAACCACATGCCTACAGTAGCACTATTCACAATAGTTGAAGGATAGAAACAACCTGAAAGTTCATCAACAGATGCATGAATAAAACTGTGATGCATTCTTAGAATATTACTCAACTATAAAAAGGAATGAAGTACTGATACATACTACAACATGGATGAACCTTGAAAACATAAGTGAAAGAAGTCAGACACAAGAAATCATATAATGTATGATTCCAATTATATGAAATATCCCAAATAGGTAAATCCACAGTAGAGGCAGCAGGAAAAATAGTGGTTTTCCAGGGGGTATAAGTAGGGGAGAGTAGAGAGTGATTGCTTCCTAAGTATGGGGTCTCCTTTCAGGATGATGAAATGTTTGGCCTTAATGTTGGTACCACACTGTAAATGTATTAAATGCCAATGAGTTGTATGCTTTAAAATGTTTAATCTTAATATTATGTGATTTCACCTCAATTAAACATAATTTTCTAAATAATTGGCACCACTTCTCCAAAACGCACATCTGGCACCTGACCTGTATTTTCTTTGGTTTACTGTGAGATATGTTGAAATAAAACATGTGCTTTTTTACCTTTTATTTTGAAATAATTATAGGTAAATAAGAAACTGCAAAGGTCATATAGGGAAGACCTATGTACCCTTCAACTAGCTTCCCCACTGATTACATCTTATATAATTACAACATAATATTATATTCCAGAATTGGACATTAGTACAATGTGTGTGTATGTTCTATGTCATTTTATCACATGTATACAAATCACTACTACCACAATCAAGGTACAGAAATGTTGCATCACCATAAAGATCTCCTTTCTGCTATTCCTTTATGGTCACTCTGCTCAAAACCAACCCTACCCCTGAGAGCTACTAATCTGTTTTCCCATCTCTGTAATTTTGTCATTTCAATAATTTATATAAGTAGAATTGTTTGGGATGTGATCTCTTGAAACTGGCTTTTTTCAGTTATGTGGGACGTGATCTCTTAAGACTGTCTTTTTTCAATCATCATCATGTCCTTCAGTTTCCTTCAAGTTGTTGTGTATTCATTCCCTTGTATAACTGAGTAATATTCCACAGAGGTACAACAGTCTGTCTAACTATCACCTATCAAGGGACAGTTTGGATGTTTCTAGTTTGGGGCTATTACAAATAAAGCTGCTATAAACAACGTGTACAGGTTTTTGTATAGACATAAATTTCCATACTGCAATAAACACTGAGGAGTGTAATTGCTGGATTGTATGGTAAATGTACATTAGTTGTTTTTAAGAAACTGCCAAACTTTTCTAAAGTGTCTGTATCATTTACATTACCACAGCAATAGATGACAGATCTACTTTCTCAACATCCTTGCCAAATGTAGATTTGGTATCGTCACTATTTCTTATTTCAGCTGATCATGATGAGCTAAATTTTCACTCCCCTAATGGCTAGTAATACTAAACTCCTTGTGTGCTTGTCATGGTATATATGCTTTTCATATTGATTTTTGCAAGTTCTAAAAAATTTTAGTCCTTTGTCATATATATGGCTTGCAAATATTTTCTCCCACTTTGTAGCTTGTCTTTTTTTAAGTTTTCAGAGCAAAAATTCCTAATTTTGATAAAGTCTAATTTATCAAAAAACAAATTTCAATGAGTCATGCATTTTGGTGTCTTACTTAAGAAATCTTCACCAAGTCCTAGGTACCATAGATTTTTCTCCTATTTTATCTTCAAAATGTTTATAGTTTAACATTTTACATTTAAATGTCTTAACCATCTTAAGTTAGTATTTGGATAACACGTGAGGCTTAGGTCAAGGTTCTTTTTTTTTTTTGCTTATGGATATCCAGTTGCTCTAACATCACTTACTAAAAAGGTTATTCTTCCTCCATTGAATTGTTTTTGCATGTTTAGAAAAAAAAACAATTCACTTTATTCATATGGGTCTAATTTCTTTATTTTTCCCATTTGTCTCCTTTTACCAGTACCACTACATGCTCATTGTTTCTGTAGTGGAACATCATTCTTAAACTCAGAGTTATTCTTTTCACTTTACTCTTTAAAAAAATAAATAGTTTTAAGCTATTCTAGTTCCTTTGCTTTTCCACATAAATTAGAATAATTTTATCTGTATCTATTAAAAAAATCTTGCTGAGATATTTATACAAACCGGTATGTGAATTTGGGGAGAACTGAAATGTGTACTCTCATTTAGTACATTGAGTCTTTCAACACATGGATGGTACATTTCTCCACCTTAAATTTCTGATTTCTTTCATCAGTGTTTTATAATTTTCATCATGTAAGTTCTACACATTTTATTAAATTTATACATAGTTCACTTTTTGAGTGATAATAAATAGAATTGTTTATTTAATTTTGGTTTCTACACTTTAATTGCTAATACATAGAAACAGAATTAATATTTGGATGTTTGTTTTATATTCTATAAACTTACTGAACTCACATATTGTCTAGAGGTTCTTTGCAGATTCCTTGTATTTTCTACATAGATCATGTCATCTGCAAATAGGGGCTTTTCAATTTATATGTCTTTTATTTCCCATTCTTGCCTTATTTCCTTGGCCAGAGGTTCTCTACAATCTCTTCCAGGAAACAGAAGAGGAGGGACACTTTTCAACTTATTCTATGAAGCCACTATTATTCTGACTCTGAAATAAGACAAATACAAAAATGAAAAGAATAGACAAATACTCCTCATGAATATACAGGCAAAATTTCTTAAAATATTAGGAAACAGAACACGGCAACATATATAAAAATTATTACACACCTTGAACAAGTAAGATTTATTTCAAGGATACAAGACTGGCTCAACATATGAAAATCAATAAATGTTATCGACCATATTAACAGGCTAAAAAATTTAAATCACCTGATCATATCAACTAATACAGAAAAAGCATTTGACAAAATGTGACACTTATTCATAATAAAAACTCAGAAAAGTAGAAACAGAGGGAATCATTCTAACTTGATAAAGTTATAAAAGTAATATAGATCATATTAGATAAAATGAGATCCATTCCCTGTTATGAATCAGGGACTATCATAAGTGGTGAGGATCTACTATTCATTACACATGTTAAAATTCTGTAAACTCCATTACTTAATATATAGTGAGTAAAGTCCAAGAGAAAGAAGTTTATGTATTCTATAATGGATCCATGAGGATTTTGGCTCAAAATGTACCTTGATTTGGAAAGTTTACAATAAAAACAAGGTGGGGTCCTTGTGTTTTTATCCTTACTCTTTCATCCATTCACTCAACAAGTATCTATTAAAGCTATACCATATGAAAGGCACTACTCTAGATGTTGGGGGTACAGCAGTGAAACAAACAGATAAACTTTCCTGATACAACACAGCTTACAGTCTGATAATGGGAAAGGAAAAGAAACTAAATTATTAATAGATGGTGATTAGTGTTATAAAAAAACCAAATAGAAAGTAAGAAGGGAAATACTGTGGTGGTGGTGGTGGTGGTGGTGGTTGTGGTGGATTTAAACAAGATGATCAGGAAAGACCTCACTGAAAAGGTGATATATGAGTAAGTATTGAAAGAGATGAATAACTAGACAGAATAACGCCCCTCCCCCAAAGATTTCCACACCCTAACCCCTGCAACCTGTAAATATGTTATCTTCCATGGCAAAAGGGACTTAGCAGATATTAGTACAGTTACCAATTCTGAGATAAAGGGATTATCTGCGTGGGTAAGGTAATCACATTGAGTCCTTAAAATCAAAGCCCTTTCTTAGCTAGGGTGAGAAGGAGATGCAACTATGGAGGAAGGGTCAGAAAGACACTATCTTTTTTTGCTTTAAAGATGGAGAAAGGATACCACAAAACAATGAATCTGGGTGGCCTCTAGAAACTAGAAAAGACAAGGAAATGGATTCTCCTCTAGATACTATAGGAAAAAACACAGACCTCCCAATACCTTGATTTTAGCCCAGTGCGGCCTGTGTCCAACTCCTCTCCTACAAGACTATAATAAATTTTTCTTGCTTTAAACAACTAAGATTGTGGTAATTTGTTACAGAAGCAATAGTCCACTAATACAGGGAATGGGTTTACTTGCTTACTCAAGGACTGTGGGAAGGCCCTAGTGTTAAGAGATTAGAAATACAAGGAAGAATCAGCAAAGGAGTTGAAGAGAAGTAGCCAAGCCAGTGAGGTGGGAAAAAAATTGGAAGGTGTGTGTCCTGGAAACCAAGTGAAGTATATATTTCAAGGATGATGATGATCAATAATGACAAATGTAAATTTTCAGATCAAGAAATATGAGAACTGAGAATTGACAAATGGTTTAAGCAACATGGAGGAAGCAGATGCCCTTGGAAACAGAAATTTCACTATAGTTGGGATGAGGGATGCTGATTCTGATCACAAATTGTTTAGGAAAGACTAGCATAGAAGGAATTAGCATTAGTAAATGATGATGCCTTCTCAAGCAGATTTCCTATAAATAGCAATGTCAATTTCAGAGAACAATGCACCCATAAAAGCATTTGAAAAGGTTTTGCCCCGCATTTTCTGCTGACATTATGGGAAACAAGGACACAAGATTTAAATCTCCAGTCCTGGTATGAAATATGCTAACCTGGACACATTGACTTTATAGATACTGGCTTTGGTCTTTTTTTATACCTTGTTATGCCAGTAGAATTACTTAAACAATATTTTTAAACTTGCCAAAAAACTATCCTAAACTCTCTTGCACAAATGAAGCAAGCTGTATTCTAAGGAGTACTGCTGCCAGAAAATGAGTCTAACTACAGACATGTGAATGCAATATAACCCTTTTACTTGGCTTGATAAGATTTTTTAAAGTGAATTACTTTTTTAGAGCAAAAACTTTGTAATTTCTTATTAAAAAGAGCAGTGACTAGCAACAGAAGATATAATGCTTGGAGAGGCATGTAACTTATTTCACTTTTTTCCCCTTAAGTAATGTGGATTTTCCCCCTTTGACCACTTGTATTAGAAGACCTCCAGAGCAGTATGAAATCACTTGTCAATGTCTTTACAATTTGAAAATAAACCTGTTGTTTGGAAATTTTCTAGCAATAATATCCAGAGAATTTTTTTACTGGGCTTATACATGGCTTTCCTTTATATGGTAGAGCATCACATCTCCTTCCCAATTCTTTCATTCAAATGTGGCATAAAGAACTATTGATCAAAGGTTATTTTACCTGGAGAAACATGATGAAAGGGAAACAGAATTGGAGTTGGCATCTCAAGAATTCTATTTTCAAAAACATATTACCAAATACTTAGACAAATTTAGTGTATGAGCTAGGTAACATCCCAAACTGGTGGGTGAAGGATTTTTTTAAATAAATGGTGTTAGAACAACTAGGTGCCATTTTGAAAAAAAGAAGCTGGCTCCATACTTCAAACTATACAGCAAGATAAACTCCCTTTATTTCAGTTTTTTAAGGAAAATAAATTATTAACAAAAACATATCTTTAGGTTAAAGTAGGATGTCTGAAGTTAAATCCAGAACTCACATATTTTTAAAATTTGATCATGTTGACTATCAAAAAAATAGTCTGAATACCAAGTTAAAAGATCCTTAATGAGTAAAATCAAAAGACAAATGACAGAAACAATTCATATCAATTCACAACATATAATAAAAAAGCAAACTAAAACTACACCAAGCAAATCCCAGGAAGACAAAACCAAGACATATAATTAAAATGACAAAGATAAAGGATAAGGAAAGAGTATAGAAAGCAGGCAGAGAAAGAGAATAGATTACTTATAGGGGAAATCCCATAGGGCTATCAGCGGACTTCTCAGGAGAAATTTTACAGGCCAGAGAAAACTGGCATGAAATATTTAATGTATTCAAACAGAAGGACCTTCAACCAACAATCCTCTATCCAGTAAGATTTTCATTCACATTTGAAGCAGAGATTACACAATTCCCAGATAAACAAAGGCTCAAGGAATCTATAAGCACTAAAGCAGCATTACAGGATATGTTACAGGGACTGCTGTAAATTGAAATGTTCCTAATGCTAAATAGTTTCCACCAGTGAAAATAAACCCACAGTAAAGGTAGTAATTAATTACTAATTAATTACTAAGCAACTACAATATTAAAATAAACAAATGTACTTAAACCAACTATACACAAAATCAATCAGAGATACAAAGAAAGTGCAGATTATGACATCAAATACATGAAGTGTGCAGTAAGAAGAAGAAAAACATACTTTTAGATTGTCTTCGAAACAGAGACATCATCAACTTAATATAGGTTGTTATACAGTCAGGAAGCTAGCTATCCTTGAACATTATGGTAACCACAAATCTAAAGCCTATAATAGGTACACAAAAAATTAGAAAAGAGGAATCTAATCACAACACTAAAGAAAACTATCGGAGGGATCATGGGGAAGACAATGTAGCACAGAGAAGGCAAATAGTGACTCTGTGGCATCTTACTATATTGTTGGGCAGTGACTGCAATGGAGTATAGGGGGGACACAATAATGGGTGAATGTAATAACCACATTGTTTTTTCATGTGAAACCTTTATAAGGGTATATATCAATTATACCTTAATAAAAAAAACTATCAAATAACAAGAGAGGACTATAAGAGAGAAAGAAAGAAACAGAGACAAGTTATAAAAACAACCATAAAATAAACAATTAATAAAATGGCAATAAGTACAAACCTATCAATTATCACTTTAAATGTAAATGGAATGAATGCACCAATCAAAAGACATAGGATGACAGAATTAATAAGGACCCAACTATACACTGTCTGCAAGAGACTCATTTCAGACCCAAAGACATACAGACTGAAAGTGAAGGAATGAAAAATTTCATGCAAATAATACAAAGAGAAAAGCAGGAGTAGCAAGAGTAGCAGTATACTTATAAGTATACATCTATCAGACAAAATAGATTACAAAACAAAGAAAGAGACATGAGACAAAAAGGACATTACACAGTGATAAAGGGGGCAGCCTAACAAGAGGATATAACCCCTATCAGTATTAATGAATGCAATATAGGAGGTCCTAAATATGTAAAACAAGAACTAACAGAATTAAAGGAAGAAACAGATGACAAAACCTTCATTTTAGGAGTTTTTAACACACCACCCATGCAATAGACAGATCAACCAGACAGAAAATAAATTAAGGAAACAGAGGCACTAAACAATATATTAGATAAGATGGACTTAACAGAAATCTACAGAACATTCCAACCAAAAGCAGCAAAATACACAATTTTATCAAGTTTACATGGAATGTTATCCAGAAAAGATCACATACTAGACCTCAAAAAGAGCCTCAGCAAATTCAAAAAGATTCAAATTGTACCAAGCAGCTTCTCAGACCACAATGGAATGAAACTATAAACTATATAAAGAAGACAACAAAGCCCACAAACACATGAACCCTAAACAACAAGCTTCTAAATATTCAGTGGATCAATGAACAAATTAAAATAGAAATCAAGCAATACATGAAGACAAATGAAAACAAGCACAACAGTCCAAAATCTGTGGGACACCATAAAAGCAGTTCTAAGAGGGTAATACATACCAATACAGGCCTACCACAAGAAACAAGAACAATCCCAAATAAGTAATCTAAACTAACAATTAAAGAAACTACAAAAAGAACAATGAAACCCAAAGTTACTAGACAGAGGGGCATAATAAAGATAAGAGTAGAAATAAATAAAATAGAGAAGAATAAAAGAACAGAAAAAAAAATTAATGAAACCAAGAGCTTGTTCTTTAAGAAAATAAACAAAATATACAAACCCCTAGCCAGATTTATCAAGAAAAAAAGAGACTGTGTACAAATGAACAAAATCAGAAATGAAGAAGGAATAGTCACAATGGATACCACAGAAATACAAAGAATTATTACAGAATTCTATGAAAAATTATATGCCAATAAATTGGGCAACCTAGAAGAAATAAGACAAATTCCTAGAAAAATACAACCTTCAAAGACCTACCCAGGAAGAAACAGATAATCTAAACACACCAATTACCAGTAAAAACATTCAATTGGTAATCAAAAAACTCTGGACAAACAAACCAGTACCAGATGGCTTTACAGCTGAATTCTACCAAACATTTAAAGAACAGCTAATACCCATCCTTATTCAAATATTATAAAAAGAAGAAGAGGAGGGAATTCTTCCAAACTCATTCTATGAGGCCAGCATCACTCTATTACCAAAACCAGGCAAAGAAAACTATAGAAGAAAGAAAATTACAGACCAAATTCCCTGATAAATACAGATGCAAAAATCCTCAACTAAATATTATCAAACTGAACTGAAAAATACATCAAAAGTATCATCAATCATGAACAAGTGGGATTTATTCCAGGGATGCAAGTATGGTATAATATTCATAAATCAATCAGTATTATTCACCACTCAACAAAAAGGAGGATAAAAATCACATGATCATTTCAATAGGTGCTGAAACAGCATTTGACAAAATTCAACATCAATTCATGATAAAAATTCTCAACAAAATGGGCATAGAGGATACATGCTTCAACATAATAAAGGTCATATATGATAAACACACAGTTACCATGACACTTAATGGCAAAATCTGAAAGTGTTTCGTCTAAGATCAGGAACAAGACAAAGATGTCCACTCTCACCACTTTCATTCAACATAGTACTGGAGGTCCTAGCCATGGAAATTAGACAAGAAAAAAAGATAAAAGGTATCCAAATTGGTAAGGAAGAAGCTAAACTGATACTATTTGCAGATGACATGATACTATATATATAGAAAACCTGAGAAATTCCACCAAAAAAACTATTAGAACTAATAACTGGATTCAACAAAGTTGTAGCATACAAAATTAAGACACAGAAATCTGTTGCATTCTTATGTACTAACAATGAACTAGCAGAAGTGAAATCAGGAAAACAATTCCATATATAATTGCATCAAAAATAATAAAATGCCTAGGAATAAATCTAACCAAAGAGGTGAAAGACCTATACTCTGAAAACTGTAAGATACTCATGAGAGAAATTAAAGAAACAAATAAATGGTAATCTATCCCATACTCATTGAGAGGAAAAATTTATATTGTCAAAATGGCCATCCTGCCTAAAGCAACTTACAGATTCAATGTAATCTCTATCAAAATACCAACAGCATTTTTCAATGAACTAGAACAAATAGTTCTAAAATTCATATGGAATCAGAATAGAGCCCAAATAGCCAAAACGATCTTGAGGAAAAAGAACAAAGTAGTGGGGGTATTATGCTTCCTAACTTCAAACTATACTATAAAGATAAAGTAATCAAAACAGTATGGTACTGGGACTCTCTTGTTTCCTCCTGGCATGAACCAGGAGCTCTGTTCTCTTGCTTTATCTCTAAATAAAAGCCTCTCACTTGCTCTCCTAAAACAAACAAACAAACAAAAAACAGTATGGTACTAAACAGAATAGACCCATAGATCAATGGAACAAAATAGAAAGCCCAGATATAAACCCATGCATATATGGTCAATTAATATGTGATAAAGGAGTCACAAATATACAATGGGGAAAAGACAGCCTCTTAGTTACTGGTGCTGGGAAAACTGGACAAATAAAGGCAAAAGAATAAAACTGGATTACTGTCTAACTCCATATGCAAAAGTAAACAAAATGGATCAAAGATATGAATGTAAGATGTGAACCCATAAAACTTAGGAAAACACAGGCAAAAATCTCTTGAACACAGGTATAAGCAATTTTTTCCTGGACACTTCTCCTTGGCCAAGGGAAATAAAATAAAAAAATGAACAAGTGGGACTACATCAAACTAAAAAGCTTCTGTACAGCAAAGGACACCACCAGCAGAACAAAAAGTAAACTATTCATCTGATAAGGGATTAACACCCAAAATATACAAAGAACTAATATGCCTTAATACCAAAAAAACAAATAGCTTCATTAAAAAAAGGGTGGAGGACCTGAAAAGAGATTTCTCCAAATAAACACATATGGCCAAGAAGCACATTAAAAGATGCTCCACATTGCTAATCATCAGGGAAATGCAAACCAAAACTACAATGAGATACTACCTCACACCAGTCAGAATGGCCACTATCCAAAATACAGTAAGTGTTGGCGAGGATGTGGAGAACTGGGAACCCACTTATATATTTTGGTAGAAACGTAAATTGGTACAACCACGGTGGAAAGTAGTACGGAGGTTCCTCAAAAAACTAAAAGTAGAAATACCATGTGACCCAGCAATTCCACTTCTAGGAATTTACCCAAAGAAAACAAAATCCCTGATTTGAAAAGATATACACACCCTATGTTTATTGCCCCATTATTTACAATAGCTAAAATGTGGAAGCAATCTAAGTGTCCATCAATAGATGAATGGATAAAGATGTTGTACATATACAAAATGGAATATTATTCAGCCATAAAAACGAAATCCTGCCATTTGTAACAACATGGATGGATCTAAAGGCTATTATGCTCAGTGAAATAAGCCCAGTTGGAAAAGACAAATACCATATGACTTTACTTATTTGTGGAATATGAAAACAAAGCAAAACAGAATGAACAGAATAGCAATAGACCCATATGCACTGAGAAGTGACTTGTGGTTACCATGGGGAGGGGTTGGGATGGGTGGACAGGGAGGTTGAGGGGGATAAGGGGCACAAAAATTCTCAATCTTAATGTAAGTTGGTCACGGGGATGATAGTACATCATGAAGTATATAGCTAATGATCCTGTAACATCTTCCTATGCTGACAGACAGTAACTGCTCTAATTTGGGTGAGGATTTAATACTATGGGTAACTATTGAATTACTATGTTGTATATATGCAACCAATATGAGACTGCATAGCAACCATATTTCAATAAAAAGAAAAAGAAGAATAGTCCTAACACCAAATGCTGGTGAAGATACAGAGAAATTAGAGCACTCATACATTGCTGGTAGGAATGTGAAATGGTACAATCACTTTGGAAAGGAGTATGGCAGTTTGTTCCAAAACCAAACATTTGCTTTATCATGTGACACAACAATTATATTTTTTGGGCATTCATCCCAGGAAAATGAAGACTAGTTTTCATACAAAAACCTGTACATGAATATTTATAGAATCTTTATTCATAATAGCTGAATACTGGATATCCACAACCCAAATGTCATCCAATGAGTGAATGGTTTAACTGTAGTACATCCATATCAAGGAATACTACTTTGCAATAAAAAGGAACTACTGAAGCATGCAAAAAGTTAAATAGATCTCAAGGGAATTATGCTGAATGGAAGCAGTCAGTATCTAAAGGTTACATATTATAGATTTCATTTATAAAATACTTTTAAAATGGCAAACTTATTCAGATGGAGAACAGTTTAATGGTTGAAGAGAAGGTGCAGGGACAGGAGGTAGGCAACTAGGGCTATAAAAGGGTAGCAAAAAAGACCCTTGCAATGGAAATGTTCTACATCTTGATAATGCTGCTAGTCACAGATTCACAGATGGGAGAAATTGCATAGGCTTAAATACACAAATGGATGAAAAATTGTTGAAATCTTAATAAAGTAGTAAATTGTATAAATGTCAAATTCTTGGTTGTGATACTGTTCTGGGGTTATTGAAAATATTACCAGTGGAGAAACTGGGTGGAGGGTATATGGCATCTCAGTATATTATATCTTATTTCTGCATGTAAATCTATAATTATCTCAAAATAAAAAGTTAAAAAAATACATCAAGAAATCAGTCTAAACAATCATACTGGCAAAAATTCAAAAGTCAAATACAGATTTTTTTGGCAATTTTATGGGAAAACTGACAGTGTTATACATTACAGGTCAAAGTGGAAAACTAACTCCTATGGAGAAAAACTTGGCGATTCTTATATAATTATAAATGCATTTATCCTTTGACCCAAGACTTTGCTTGGGGAAATTATCCTAAAGCAGCATATGCACAAAATGATATATGTTCAACTATTCACTAAAATCTGGTTTATAATAGCAAAAACCCCAAGGGTCATCAAGCCCAAACTTGTCATACATACAGTGGGGCATCGAGCCAAGAGAGTACTATTCAGCTATAAAAAGAAAGGAAGAAGCTCTAAGTATGGACATGGAAAGAACTCCATGATATATTGTTAATTGAGTTCTGAAAAACAAAGGGTATACAGCATGATATATTTCATTTATAAAAGGGAGTTACTAGAGCAGAAAGGGACAGGGGTTGGACAGAGACTTCTTAATGCTGTTATGTTTGGATTTTTATAAAATGTATGAACTATCTAAACAAAAAAAAAATTGAATAAAATAAAAACAAAGAAGAACTGGAGTCAAATCCTGACTACTTAATAGACAATGTAACCTTGAATAGTAACAACCATCCTAAGCTTGGGTTCTTTGTCTATAAAATTGGAAAAACAAATCTTGCTTATCTCGTTTTTTGTCTTTTTTAGTAAATGATATAAAGCAGGTTAAAGTGCTTTTGAACCATGAAATGGCATGAAAGGAAGACATTTCTTTAACGTTTTCTTAAAGTAACTTGCTGGCAAACACACAAAGAAGGCATAATCTAATAAAGTAAGTACATGAACACAGAGACCTTTAATATTCAGTGTAAGTTATTTATTCATTCCTCTGATTATTCATTCATTTTTCTCAAATTCTGTCTCACTCAAAAATGCTTTTCTTCTGGGACTGGATATAGTTAGAGAACAGAGAGTGAGGACAAAAGAGCTGAATCACTGTAATGACAGCCCCTCCAATCTCTTTCCTCAACTTCCTCCCATCTCCTGGAAGCCAGGCATTTATGTGGACACTTCTGGCCTACTGTCCTACCGTCACCCAGAGATCTACTGCTACCCACTGTAGCACGATATTTTTATTTATTCTACTGCTTTTACTGTCTCTGCTGTCCCCTCTTCCACCAGACCTGCTACTTCCAGGCTCCCAGCACTGAGGAAGGCAGCCAGGAGAAGGGGCCAGGAAATGAGTCACGGGAACAGTTCCTTGAATTCACCTCATCTCCCACATGCACTGTAGCTTCTCCTGCTTCCACTGGTCTCCTGTGCAGACTGGCAATTCATCAGGAATCTAGGGCTGGTAGGACTCAAGTACCCAGGATTATGCCTTGCCTTAGCCTGAATAGTGTGACCTTTTTTCATCAGATCTCCTGCACATGTTCCCAAAAGGGAGTCACACTTCCCATAAGGAAGCAATTTCTATCATCCCCCTCCCTTGATTCTGGTTAACAGTAAATGGGCTTGGTGTCTCCATTTCATCATCCTCTTTAATTCAATTCTCTCTCTGTCCTACCACTTGTGGACAGTCTGAGTTCCCAGCAGATGGACTCCATGCTTCCCTATTCTCCTCCTGCAAGTATCACCATCCTGTGGGCTTTTCTCTAGACACATCTTTCACTTCTTCATTTAAAAAGAATGGTCCTAGGGCAGATACAAACACTGTAGACCTTTCCTAAAATCACTGCTAAGCAAAATTACAACTCCAGAACAAGTAATTCCCAGCTTCAGCTGGTGAGTGTCAGCTTTCCCGAAAGATAACCCCCCAAAATTTACCAAAATTCTCTCTAAAAATATTTTGAGAGGTAAATCTTTTTCAAGTATGACTGTGATATGACACTCTGAGACCAGCTATATGCACAGTGGCATTTCCTTCAAGTCCCAGCACATCAACTATTATATAACTGCCCAGTTATGGTATCAGTCAGAAGGGAGCAACAAAGTTAAATTTTTTAAAAAATGAAACCAAGAAAATAAAGTTTTTAACATCAAAATTATTCAAGTCACTCTCCAAAGGGAAAGATAATAAAAGCCATAAGATAAACACATTTCTAAGTAGCACAATTTAAAGAAATATGTACACTACTTTGGTGAATCCTGTATTAGAAAGAGGAAAAGCATAAATACACATCTTACCAGATTGCCATAGACTATGGAAAGATAAAGCATGCATCTCTATTATCAATAGAATATGCTGTATAAATATAAGGTGGCATGTTCAGTAATACTTAAGAATTCAGAAATGCACAGCCATCTGCTGACTTACTTTTTGCTCATCTGGAGCTCAATTTGGTAGAAAAGTTGTCTGTTTCTCATGCATACCCAAAGTCCCCACTAAGGACTAAGAACTGAGACCACAGAACAACTGCGGTTTGTTTCACTACAAAGTTTCAGTGACTTCCACAGAACATTTCTAGATTACACTGGAAATTATTTGTTATAAATGCTTCTTTATGCCTCTGTCTTCCACTCAGATGAAAAGATCTCTTCTTTTCTTTCTGGTCTTTAGCCATTGCTGAAGTGTTACCTGTCTGTCCTTGTACCACTTCCTGGATGCCATGTCCTGTAAC
Organism: Manis javanica; assembly: GCF_040802235.1. Classification (NCBI taxonomy): domain Eukaryota; kingdom Metazoa; phylum Chordata; class Mammalia; order Pholidota; family Manidae; genus Manis; species Manis javanica. Next base: position 191,095,058 of record NC_133157.1, read on the forward strand.
CTTATGTTGTGAATTCTTCATGACCGCTGTTCTGACATTTTTTTGGCTGAGGCTGTTGCATTTATTTACCAGAAGAAGCAGACTACTGGCTCCTTGCATTTACTGTACGTCTACTACTTTTGGATGCTGGCCTCCAGACAGGTTGCTCTGTCAATTTTACAAGGTCAAAAGTCCTGAGGGAGGCTTATTCTGTACAGACAGACTGAATAACGTTATTGACATCTCCTCAGGAAGAAAGCAACTATTACTGCCCTGAACCTACAAACTTCATGGGTCCATTTTCCACAAATAGCATAGCACAGGGATGATGATTGAATCCATGTGATTGTAAGTGAATCATAAATGCAAAATACAAGTTCAGGTCCCTTTTGCAATCAGTCTAACTTTCAGATAGTTATTGAATAAAAAATAAAATATTCTAAAAGAATATTTAGGATTAAATTTGAGTCATTTTGGATGCTCAAAAAACATGATTAATTTTAAACAAGAAATTCTAAAAGATCATAAAATTCTGTCATTAAGTGATATAAATACTTTTATTTTGCAGATAAGAAAACAGACTCAAGGATCTGCCCCAGGTTACAATGGCTTTCAACTAGAAGCCAGCTGACAAATTCCATAATATTTCACCACATTTTTATAATTTATGTCCTGAAAGACAGGCTCCAAATAAGGATTTTAGTATCCAACCACCAAAAGGAAATTTTATTTTTCACTTTTGATCTTTACCTCTGAACTCTATTCATTAGAAACTTTTCTCCCTACCTTTTCTTCACATTCTTAACTGATTTTTATAAAAAGTACTTTCCAATCCCATGGTAGCAGTTGACACTTATCAGGGAGGTGGAGGTCTTCAGGATAAATTCCTACATGGCAAACTAAATAAAATATGACTTATAAATAACCATTGCCATAAAAGCCAGTCTACTTGCCCAGGGCCTAAGAGGACTCAGAGCAGTAAAAAGAAATTAGGCAGAATATTGGTACTGTGCTAGGCAAGGGCAAAGGTAAAATGACTTGTTACTCCATTTGCATCCCTCTGTATCTGGGGTGTGTGTGTGTGTGTGTGTGAGAGAGAGAGAGAGAGAGAGAGTCAGTGATGGGGACAACAGGGACTCTCCTTTCAGTACCATACTTGTACTTTCTCACCTGAACAATGTAATGCCTGTTAATGGACATAAAGAATTGATGGACTCTGCCATTGGTCTCAAAAAGCAGGGTTCAAATCCCTGTTTTGACACTTAGCTGCCATGTACTTGGGGGAGTCTCTCAATTACTTCCAATTTGGATTTCATCCTCTCTACAAGGAAGTAACCATGTATCCCTCCCAGGGATCATAGAAAGGTTGAAATAACACAACGAGAATGCCTGGTATTCACAGAGTCTCAGTTAGTGCCATATTTAATTTTTTTTAAATAAAGTAAGACCATATTAATAACTAGGAGGGAAAACACAAACAATACAGAGCTAATTATATTGTTGGTTTTGTTTCTTTACAGACTACTGATGTTTAAAAAACCTTTCCAAGAATACCATAAATTCTCCCAAACTCCAGGTATGATTCTTCCTAATGCCATTTGAAAGTTCACTGGGTTTGAAAAACTCTATCTGGGGAATGCCATGTCTGATAAAAGAGACTGGCAAACCATTTTTTTTTCTTTAATTTGTGCCTAGATCACATTTAATGCCTTGGGATTTATTTTTTCCCCTGTTCCTCCTTCCCTTTTCTCTCAATCTTTTTCTTTTTACTCCTGACACTTGCCCTGATAAGTTCCTGATAAGTGGCAAAAATCCACTTTTTCTTCAAAAGCATGTGCACCTTCTGCAATAGGTTTAATGAGAGCTGAAGAGGGTGAGGCATAAATGGAAGAGAGAAAATACCCCATACACACTCCCACTCCTCTCAGTCCCAAAGAGGGCCCTTCAGTAACCATTGTCATGACCCTCTTTTCCTTTCTGACTCAACTTCTTCATCTTTTCAGGGCAAAGGTGAAAGGTCACTGGGTGGAGCTACAGTAACTGCACTACGAAATTTCCCAGTAACATAAAGACATTGGGAAAAACCAAGAAAGAAAAAATAGAAGCATGAAAGAAACTGCTGCCAAAAATTGTTACTGAATCCCTTTGGATTTATTTAGAGCGTATTGCTCTGCATATAAATATGAAACCAAACAAATCTCTAAGTCAGTCTGTTTAGACCAGTATGACATTTCAACAGAAACTAGAGCTGTGACTCTGTGATGCCAAAATATCTGGATGAAAAGTGAAAAATTATCAAAATAAAAAAATATCTGTTAAGCCTATTATGAAGTCCAGCCCTGTGCTCAGGCACTGATGAGAGGATAAGGGAAGCAGAACAACTGAGCCCCACTCTTCAAAGAGCTTGCAATACAGCAGCAGATATTTATAAAGTCACAAATATTGCTATTTATTATAATAACTAAAATATCAGCCTGTCACCACACATGCAATGATCACTCTTTAATGCTATTTATCTTTATCTCTTATTATTTATCATTTTTCTTTATACCCCTTACCAACTCTGTCTTATCTATCAATCTTACCATCTGTCTGTCCACCCATCCACCCATCTATATCTCTATGTATCTACAGAGAAAGAGATTATTTTATTAGTCAATTTCTCTCCTCTAGAATGTAAACTACATGAGAAAGGGGGCTTGGTTTTGTTCACTCCTATATCCATGGTCCAAGAATTGAGTCTGACACATAGTTGGCAATCAACAAATATTTTTGAATGAACTAATGACATAGAGCAAGGAGATGTTAACAAGAGAAGTCAGAAAAATCTTCATGAAGAGAAGACTTCTTCAGCTGAATCATAAACGACAGAAAAACTGCATGGATAAAAGGAAGATAGCATTTCAGATACACCAGGGCTAGAAAAGCACAGAATAGAAATGTGGGATAAATATTTCCATTCTCTCTAAATAATGTGCAGGACACCATTGTATGGCTGCCTGGATTTAAGTAGACAAAATATTAGAATTATTTATTTAATCACAGAGGTTAATATCATTCAAATATGGTCTACAAGTATGTCATTTTTTTAGGAGCTTGCAACCCAGGATCTTTGTTCTAGGAATGGATACTCATTGTTTATCATAATAATTGAAACTCAAATTTTAAGAAGTTCAGAAGAGGGGTAGCTATTGTTGATGCCTACTTTGTTTCTGAGTTTCAGTTTGGTCTCTGATCCCTTTTGTCCTTCCAGCTATATGGGCATTTGCAATGGCCATATACTCAATATATACATCTTTCTCCTCTTTTCACTAAAATCAATCTAATGTTTGGTTGTATGTGGCAACATCGCTGAATCTTGAAGACAATATACTAAGTAGAATAAACTAGTCATGGAAGGATAGATAGTGCATGATTCCAGTTATATGTAGTATCTAAAATAGTTTATAGAATTGGACACTAGAATAGTGGTTGCCAGGGACTGGAAGGATGGGAAAATGGGGAGTTGCTAATTCACTGACATAAAGTCTCAATTATGCAAAATGAATAAATTTTAGAGATTTGTTATACCACATTGTCCCTTAATTAACAAAACTCTACTGTCCACTTAAAAATCTGTTAAGGTAGATCTCTTGTTAAATGTTCCTACCACAATAAAATAATATTAAAAATATAAATAAATAAATAAACTCCGAGGTAGAAACCCTGTCTTCTGCTTCTTCTACTGGCCACATGGTCATCACACTTAGGAGGCCACACACTCATTCTTTGGTGACAACCTAAGACCTTAAGCACAAGTTCTGGCCCAGCAGAACCTTTGTAAGAGAGTTACTAATTCTGAAGATAACTGATCATTGCTGAAGAAACTCTTGAGTTTATTAGAGCCCAAACTTAAAATCCAAGGATCATAGTCATTTCTTATTTAAGCAAGGGATCTCAGAAATAAAATATTCATTATTTCTGTCCTGAAAAATGCCGGCTGCTGTTAGTTTTATGTGTCTAGCTATGTACAGCCATCACTATTATAGGAGGTAAGGTCTAGGTTTAGTTTGAGCTATGTTAAAAATACATAATAAAACTGGTTGGCATGGTTAACCACAGACTGTTGATAGAAATAAAGTAGCTCAGTTAATCCTGACCTTGGACCATTTAAGTATATCACAGAACAAACACACCTTCCCAGATATCTTGCAGCTCAAATAGCTTGGTATTAATTCTTCTGTTGAGGCAATCATTTTTATATAAATAAATATTCATTTGGCACTATAAAATATCATGCTGGTGAAAATATGGTGGCATTTCATAACGCTTCATTTCTCTGTTACAAGTTCTCTTTTTTTCTGCTGTCTCTTAATTCAAAGGCTCATCTTTGTTCTGAATTCCTTTCACACTGCAGTTTTCCTGGTGGCTCTAGGTCAGTTGGTCTATAGTCAATTTGCCAAATACAGTTAGTCAAAAGGCAATTTCCTAAATAGCCAATTCTTTGAAAGCAATTTCCTGAAAGGTATGGCTTTTTGCAAACTGCTTTTTGGTAAAATTTTCCATGTTCTTACCTGGGTGAGTGAATTTACAGACTCACAGGGATTAAACTACCACTGTATACTCATTTCTCACACATTCCTATCATTTAAATATTCAACATACAAATAATGTATGTTCCCTAGACACACTTACATTTATGTGTCTAAAAGTCTCTTCAATTCTCTTAGTTCCAAATTGTTCTCCAGTACTTGAGATCTCAAAAAAAAACAGTGCCATTTATCACCCACTTTCTCAAATCAGAAACCTAAGTCATTATAGATTCATTTATCCTTTCTTCACAAGTAATCGTTTGCCTAGTCCTGCTGATTTTAGCCTCCTTATTAAATAGGAGAGTGAAATAATGAGATCTTTGTTTCCCATATATTCCTAAGTGCTTCTCAATCAATCACTTTCTCTTCATCATTGTTGTCTAATGATGAAGGTCAGGTCCAGCCCATCTCTCTCTAAGCCACTGCAGGGCTATTACAATGAGATCATAATCTGCCTCCACCTAATCTTTCCCCTTTTACATTCCTCCTCTACTTTGCTACTAGAATGAGCTATAGTCCCATATTTAAAAATTTTACAGACTTCCTGTTGTCTATAGCAGTGGTTCCCAAAAGTGTATTCCATGGAACATAAATCCTGCAAGATGATCTGTGTTTAAACAAGTTTAGAAAATATGCTGCATACTATATCCTCCTCTCTTGCACAATCACAAAGGCCACTGATATAAGAAAGGCTTTGAAAATACTTGAAGATAGACATAACATTATTTAACCCAGCATATCTCACATGCATTTGACTCACGATCTTTTTTCCAAGTAACAGCTATTAAGAAGCATTGGAACACTCTAAAAATGCTGGCATATTATGATCTGATCATTCTGAAGAAGTGAAGAAAATGGCTTGACCCAGTCCACTGCCCTGTCTTATTTCCTGCCCTCTCCACTCCATAATTCAAATTCTGGGAATCCTGTATGACTTGCAGTTCCTCATAAGCAGCATGTTCTTTCCTATGTGTCTTTGGCACATAGCTCCCTTTACCTGAAATGCCCTCTTTACCTGAAATACCCACCACCCACTTTCACTGTCTGACTAATGCATATTCATCTTTCAAAACACGTCTCAAATTTCATCTCCTCTAGGACACTTTTTCTGACCTTTACGACTTACCTTTGGTTTCTCTCATAATGTCCTCTATTCACCATAGAATTTAACATATTTTAACTAAAATTAACTTTATTTCCCCCCCCATTTGTCAATCTCCTTAGAGATCAAATCATTCATACATAATAAGTATTCAAAAAACAGCTGTCAAACTGAAATAAACCAGCCCATGAAGGTAATAGATGAAAATATAGTAAAGTTTTTTAAGAATGTATAAAATACTAAAATCCTTCAATATTTCAAAATATATTTCAAAAACTTTTATTTTAAAAGTAGTTCATAGTATGCATTTCATTTTTAGTGTCATTCTGTTTTTTAATGTTTATAATTTATAATGAAGTTTTCTCAATTGCATTTGCAAATTTCAATCATTCATATCAGATATTCAAATATTTTTTCGTTATTGTGAATGAGGAGGAAAAAAACTGCTGAAAATATTCATTATGGCAACTTTCTACTGTGGAAATTAGCAACACCATTTGGACTTTAAAATATAAATACTACCTAAAATCAACTTAAGGACACTGAGTACATGTCTTTTACTGATCTTACTTAAACAACAGCTGTTTTTAATTTTATTTGCCTCAAACCTACCAAACCTGTTTCAGCCATGAAGCAGTTCTAAGCCAAGCCTCCTATGTTTAGCTGTTCCTGAAAGATGACAGCTTTTCGTCTGGGTAAAATTACCTCATGCCATGTTTCACCCTAAATCTCAAAGCCTTTGTGTTCAAGATCTAGGTTTCTAAGAGTGAGCAGAGATCACTGACTGAGTTTGACATCCTTATCAACTTATTTATACATACAGGCTGGCCCATAGGTGTAATGTATAATAAATGTTTTGAGATGAACATTTATTCACTGATCCTATCTAATTTACCTTGTATTAAAGTAGATATCTCTTTCATTCATTCATTTATTCACTCACTTATTGAAAAAATATATGCCTATTATGTGGCAAATATCAGGCTGTCACAAAGTCCATAGTGGGATATTAATAATAATGGCTGCATGTATTGAGTACATGCCAGGCTAATTCACATGTATATTATTCCATTTGACCTTTACAACAAACTTGTGAGGTCAGTGCATTACTATCCCTTTTGATACATTAGGAAACCAAGACTTATAAACATTGGTACAGCACCCAAGATCACAGAGCTAGCAAACATCACAATCATTTTTGAATCCAGACAGCCTGTCTCCTGAGAAGTCCCTGTGCTTAGTACCAGGCAAAGCAGTCACACAATACCACTCTACCATCAAACTTTCCACAGACATGTTCCTTGCCCAACCACAGTTACACTGCATCTTACAGAGCATTGAACAGGAACAATTTCAGGTGCTTTGAAATAACGAAGGCATAGGAAATCAAATTAAAATATTTATTTTTTAATCGAACAACTTTGTAGCATATGGTGCTGGCAAATATTCGATGAATATAACTGATTGTAGTTAATGGTAAACTGTAGTTAATGTGGTTGTACTGTGTGACCTCTGAGGTACCTTTCAACCAGGAGATTCTATGATTAAAAGGGTGGCTTAATCTAGTTGTTTCTAGATTCCATCTCCAAACTGTCTCTGAAAATCACATTTGATTCAGGCTATTTCAAAGGAATAGGTTGGAAGAACCAAGACACTTACCCATATTTTCACCAAACAAAATAAGCAGAGGAGTGCACAATTAGAACCTATTTTTGTCTTAACCTGCATCCTGTGAGAAAATGGAACTCAGAATAAAAAATATAGCTAATTTGTTGTATGGAAGAACAGTCAGGAAAATGTACTAATTTATTCAATTATTTAACAAATGGTAAGCTATTCTAAAATGGTGATAAATGCTTTTTATAGATCCAACATACCACAAGTTGCTTTAGAGGAATTTGATCAGTGCCAATGAATTATGGTGGATCCTGAATGCACAAAGAATCCAGTTCCCCAAAGTTCGTCATGTAAATTGCCTGCCCTATTCCACCTCAGGGCTCACTTTATATATTCTCCCACAGGCTGAAACACAAGATTGCTTGAACTGTATTTCCTGACTAATTTATTAAGATGGTTTCTTGGGTTACACAATATTCCCAACCCAAAGCCCACTCACTGGCAAGAGAAAATAATCCCCTTTTTAATTAACAAGGAAAAATGTTAGAGCAATTTCCAAGCTGTTTGACCACTTTGACCTGGTCTTAGACCTTACTCACATTTCTGTGGGCTCAGAAGTAAACTCCAAATCCCACCTGGGGTTTAAGTTTTGTTTAAAGTACTATTTTGTGAAAAAGAGTAATTTTTCTAGCTGTCCTGGAATTTGAATGCCAGTAAGGTGATAACCAGGTGCCAAGGTGATAGGATGCTATAACATAACATGATCTGAAGCCCATTTATACACAGAAGCTCTGGGGTTCATGGCAAGAATTGAGATGTTGTACACCAATTCCTATGTACTGAATATATTGTTTCCCTGTGGGAGGCAATACTTTCACAGGAATTTTGGAGTTGAGTCAACTGATGACCTGAAATTACATTTAAGCCCAGGGTCCCTATGTTCCTTAGGGAGGCATTTTTAGCCAAAAAAACACACAAACAAACAAACAAAAAAGGACATGAGCTAGTAAAACTTCTAGCAACAATATGACCATACTATAATCACTGTCATTTAAAAAAAATGTATGATCAGAATGAGGAAGTACACCAACAATTTAGCTCATGATGGGAACACTCTAAATTTAATCTGCTTTAAGGCAGCATAGCCTAGTGATTAGAAGCACTATCCCTGAGAAACATAGATTCTGTTCCAAATCCTGCTTCCCTTATTTACTGGGTGACCTTGGGTATATAACAGAAGTCTCAGTTTCTACATTGTGCCTCATAGAATCACTATGTGGTTTAAATGTGATAATGTAGTTAGAAGCTCTCATTATACTGTTTGGCACTCAGAAAGCACTCAGTAAATACTGGCTGCCGGGTTTTACCCATTCAGCCAACAATCACAGAAAGTCTGCAATTATCAGGAACTAAGCTATGGGAAACAAAAAAAGAACTAAAAGCAGGATGACAATATGGTTAAAGCATTGTTTTAACTTTTTAAAAAATTTTTGTATTCTTGGGTATTTTTCCATTGACCCTATTTCTTTCAGTGTCTCATAAGCTCCTCTAAAACAGTATTCCACATCTGCAATTTCTTTTGAATGGCTTCTAGTGTACAATGATTACTTTGTGGTTGACTAATTTTTCTCTGCCACAGGCCAATTCTGAAAGTTTATGAGGTATACTCAGCCAATAGCAGTTAAGGCTTAGTCAGACTTTCTTACACATGAGTCCTATTACTGCTGAGATCATATCATGGACATTTCAAGAGACTGATATGATTAGAACACCTTTATGAAAGCAAGATGTCTAAAAACTTACCTGTCTTCCCATTGAAATGCCTTCACCCCAGTAGAGTCTTCACTTTTTCACAACTGCTCGAGATATCAATGGTCAGTATCTCAGCAGGATTTAGCCACTGGCCTGTCCTCACCAACTTTGCCACTGTGACTCTAAGCACATGGCAAAAGTGTCATAGATTGCTTTAAAACTGTGTAAACATGCGGAGTGTATGTGTGTGTGTTTTGAGATTTACTTGCAGAAACAGTTCATCTGCAAATGACAGAAGGGAGCCACAAAAACTTGTATGTAGAAAACTGTTGAATTAAGTAAAATGTACAATATACATATATAGTTAAAGTTAGTGGTTTAGCATAGTAAACCAATGATGCACTCATACTGTCTTCTGAACTTGGTATTTTAATATTCATTATGTGGTTTAACTTTCTGTTTTACCCAAATAAAAGTTCTGAGAATTTCATTGTCTCTCATTAGTTTGAAAAGAATTTCAAAACTAATTTTATTAAATTTTGAGCTGTGAATCAATTCTTTTTTAACTTTGAATAAAAGTTCATTTTAATTTCCTTACCATGAGTATAATCCAGCATTAGCCTCATGAAAATGACTTTAAGTGGTCAAACTCAACATTAAGTTATGATCCAGGTTATGACTTGAAGATTAGACCTGTTCCTATTTTCAAGTCATCTTCAATTCTTTTCAAAACAGGGTAGGGAAATGCTACTTTCCTGGGCCAGAGTGATAGTTCTGTGTTGTCACAGACTAACGATAGGAAACCAACCAAGTCACAATTTCTGTGGGTCTCAGTTTTCTCACTAAAAAAATAAGGGAACCAGACTAAATGAATGCTAAGGCCCATTCCAATTTTTAAACTCTATGATTCTTTGTTTAAATAGTTAATGATTAGATTATCTGACAACTGTAAAACAGATCATGTTTTTACTTAAAAATTAATATGTGTACATTATATATATATATATATATATATATATATATATATATATATATATATATACACTTGCTCCTCAAGAAACAACTGTGAATAAATATTTGAGTTGAGGATTAGAAAGATTCCTTAAAAGTACTTCTTACTATGAGCTGAATCCAAGTAACTACTTTTTAAAAAAATAGAATAAAAAGAATGTTTGTTTGCTTAAGAATTGCTTGGAAGAAATAATTGTATAAATTAGAGGAAGGATGACAATGAAGATTTTAAAATCAGAAAGGACTAGATTCAAATCTTGGATTCATGGTACCATGGTAGGTAAATTATATGATCTCTTCAGCCTTAGTTTCTTCATCTATAAAGTAGGGATAAAATGTATCTCCTAAGGTTGCTGTATAGAGTAGTGAGACATACAAGGCATAATGACTGGCACATAATAATATAAATATTATCCACTTTTTCTCTTCCTTTATAGAAGTCTTTGCAGTAAAGGCAAGAAATTCTTGTTTCAGTAGAAGCAAGAGTGAAATCAACAGGCTGTGAAATTCTTGAGTCTAGGAAGGCAATACTTCAAAGTGGCTGCTAGTGTGTACTTTAGGGTCTTATAGACTTGATTCAGATTCAAGCTCTGTCATTTACTACTGTTATGACCATAGGCAATATAAGTTCTCTGAGATGCAGCTTTTCATTTATAAGCTGGTTATTACAAGGCTTAGAAGACAGAATGTATAAATGGTAGTTACTTTTATTATGCTTATGTTCTTCAAACTTGAAACAGTGACTGGAATAGAGAAGGAAATCAATGAATACTTCTGAAGGAATGATTAAGAAAATGATTGTTCTTTGGCTGATGAACAACACCCAGGATCTCTATGAGTCTTTTGGGAGCAAGGCAGGCCCTGGAATTCCACAGGTTCCTATGGAAGGCATGTCATTTTCAAAGACATCTTTCTTGACATGATAACAATGCCACTTGTGTTGGCTTTTCTTTTAATGGAACCAGCTAGAGATTACTCATGTTTTTTGTCTTCAGATCAAAAACTATTCCATGACATTTTTCATGGATGTTGTGCTGTCTATAGTCATTTTGTTGGGAGGGAGGGAGGAAGGGATAGGGGGTTGGGGAGGGGTAGATATAGCTAGTAACTTTGAGAAATCTGAAATAACAGATCAGTCCCACTCGGTATTCTTGAAGTGATTTCACAAAACAGATCTAAAAATTGTTCACTTACATAAACAAATCACAAGTTAAGAAATACCAGAATTTCATTACCTTTAAACAGCAGCAACAACAAAATGAGATAAGAGTATATACATTTTGCTGGGTCTCTAGAATATCTCTCGAATCCAAAATATCAAGAATTCTGTTACTAGAAGGTTATATCATCATTTTAGTCTGATATTTTTAAAACAACAATAATGTGTGGGCTCCCTCTGCTGGATCTTCAGACTGTGAATGCCAGAAAGAGGTTTAGTACCTTATAGTTTACCAATCAACTAGATTACTGATGGTGATGAAATAAGCACAGAGAAGTGATGCTCCATCTCAAAATTTGCAGTAAAACAGCTTGCCAATAAAAAAGCTGAAATCAGTTGGGAGTGTTTTTTTTCTGTTAGTATTTTAAAAAGCAGGGATTTAATTCTGCTTAAGTAGGAGACAGATTTTTTGTTTTGTTTTGTTTCAAAAAGGAGGCACAGGCTTTCTTTAGAGAGGGGTCATATGTGGCCCATGGTGCCTGTTGCCAAAGTAACCATATTCTCTGTCTATACATGTCAAAGCCAGTTGTTTCATTTGGAGACAATCAGGCTATCAGGTCAAGGAAACAGAAAATGCAAATGATGATGTTAATACTGCTTCAGAAAAATTACAACGTGATTATCCTGCAACCCAACTCAGAAAAGTTTTCACTTTAATAATGAATTTCTTTTAATGTTACAAATGTTACTGTCTCCTCAAAATAATTATGTTCTAGTGAATACACAGGCACTTTATGCCTTTGCATTGGGGACTTTTGCTATTTATTCAACTTGGAAGGAGATGTGAGGATAAAATGTTCTTTAATAAAATCAGAACTTTCCAATGGTCATAAAAAACTTATGCAAAACTCTATAAAAATATTACCCTTTTAGCTTCTGGAGCATTTCTGAATAAGATTCTCCTTTTTTTAAAATGCCCAATGATCCTGAATTTAGATGTTGTGTTTAAAAATTGTTTGCTGAAGAAAGGCTAAAATTACTATAAGGAATAATGAGCTCCACTTTCAAAGTGGCAAGTCATTAGTTGGCTTTGTTTCTTATATGAAGAACAGAAAAAGAACTTGTTGCAGAAGACTGTTTAGTGTAGATCCTTATGAGATACATGAAATTTAAATATACAAGTGAGTGCTCATGAATTCATGAAAAAGCACAATTATTTTGTCAAATTTCATGTTCTTTTCACCCTTACTATTTACTTTTTATTATAAAATTTCCAAACCAATAAAAAATTTTAAAACCCTTACTTCCATAGCTATTGAAGTGGCCCCCATATCCATCATAACCACAGATACATAAATATATCTAATATTACCTCTCTTATAATATCTCTGGAAAGGTAACCAAAACAATACCTTAAGATGAAAAGTCTCATTGTTAGTAGCTTCAGAGTTCTTACAGTTCCTTATTTTGATTGAAAGGTTGTTAAACACACATTTCCTTAAAGTTTTCATTTTTAATTTTCTCTCCTATGGTGCATTATCTTAGAAGATTTCAAAAGATCTTCATCCAAAAGAAGTGCATAGCTATTACTTCCTTTCATGCAGGGTTTCCCCTTGCACCCACCTTCCAAGGGAGTTGGAGAAACTAAGAAGAAAATATATGTGGGGAAAGATATGAGTGTACACTGAACTACAGACAAGAGTGCCTTGAAGATAGAGTGACCCTATGTTCCAATTTACTGGAGACAATCTTGATTGATGCCTGTTTTCCCTGCATAATTATTAACAGTGCCATTTAATTCTCAAAAATCCTTTAAATTATATGACTATCCTATTTGTAGTCTAAGCACTTCTGTGTTATCATTTGTTTTCTAGAACATGATTTCCAAATGTACAATTATCTAAAGTCTAATTCCTCCACATATGAGGAATTCCATGGTTAACCAAGTTTGAGAAATGCTGTGTATTATATGCAGCAGTCTTCTTGGGGAGTCTAAGATACATTCACATATTTAAGGCTGCTCAACTTTGCCTTCTCCAAAAACCCCAAAATTTTCAGACTATCAGCCAAACGTTTTTCCATAATAATTACTAAAATAATGCAATATGGAGCTATAATTCTCTATTGTTACATGAGCACTGAGTTCCAATTAGTGCAGGATCTATACCCTATTCCTATTATTTCACTGCACCCATCTGAAGAACTAAAACTGGGAAGACAAGACCCATTAGAATGCCAGGTCCAGGAATTCTACTAGAGAATATCAAAGGGGTTCCAATTTAAAATAAAAAGTGTTCGTAAAACTCATGTTTAAATAGTTCCATTGGAAATTAAATCTTACTTCCCCATACATTCCCACTGAATGCAGTTGCTCTCTAGGTAAGTGCTTATAAAACAAAAATTATGCACTATTTGAGGATGCATACAAGACACTGTTGTATCTAGAGACTTACAGTGGGTAAGAGACTCTTCTCCACTCCTGATCCCACTGTTCCATTTTTTTTTTTCCCCACAGCACTTACAGGCTTCTACAACACTAAAATTTTCTAATTGGTTATATTTACTCTTTATTTTCTAACTTCCCAATTAATACATTCTTCAAAAGCAAATGTTTTATCTGTTTTATTCAGTAATTTATCTCAACCATCCAAAACGTAGTTACTACAAAGTCTATGTTTAATCAATTTTTCCTGAATGAACAAATGAATGAATAAATTAACTCCTTAAGAGAAGTTTAGTCATAGGGGTATGTTTTTTGAGGAATGAAGGAACGAAGGCATAGATACATGAGAGTATAGGTGTATGGCTGGATTTCAGAGTAGGCCGTAAAATTGGAAATGCATATTAGTAATGGACAACCTTGAAAGTCATGTTGACTGTCAGGTTACCATCTATTGTGCAATAACTATGGGTCATTCACTGTGTGAATAACATCTTCCTGTAACAAAACCAAAGGTAAGTATTATTTGCCCCCTGTTTTAGATGAGGAAACAGAATCTCATAATGGTCAGGTAACTTGTCCCAACTCACATGCAAGTTAGGAGTGAAGCTAGGATTCAAATTGAGTTTTCTGTGACTCCAAGATTTATGATCATTATTATGCTGCCTAATGAAGTAGAGAACCATAAAGATATGTGAGCAATGGGCTAAAATTTTTGCCTTATGTTTTTTGCCACCAAATGATAGATTATACAAGCAAGAGGTTGAAAATGAGATCCTTGTATGAGTTGGAATCCCAGCTCTGGAACTCAGAACTTGGAATGGGTTTATAGATTCCAGAGTTGCGATGTCCACAACAGTATCTACTAGCCTCATGAGACTACTGAGGGATTGAAATGGGACTAATCTAAACTGAGATGTGCTCTAAGTATAATCAATGGATACTGAAGACTTGGTACACCCAAAAAAAGATGGAAAATACTTAATTAAAAAATTTTAATTTATTACATGTTAAAATGATATTATGGATATATTGAGTTTAAAAGTATAAAATTAAATTTGTATGTTATTTACTTTTTGTAAGGTAGCTGCTAGAAAAGTAAAATTACATATGTGTCTTGCACTATATCTCTATAGAATAACATTATTCTAATTATTCTCATGAAAAAAACTCTTTTAATTCTTAAGTGATCACAGAAGGAACAGCGTAAGGTAGCCAGACCAAGGAAAGAATCTTGAGAGAAGATTACATTTAGGAGCTGGGTAGAGAAGGAGGAGGTAGCAAAGGAGACTAGGAAGTGATCTAAGACAGTGTCAAGAAGTAAACTTTGCCACATGTTGCAGAAAGGCCAGGGAGGATGATGACAGAGAACAGTCTGCTAGATTTTCTAATTAGGAGATTATTTGCCTTTAGGACTTTTCACAGAGTGGTTGCGGTAGAAACTGGTTTGAAAAAGGGGTAGGGACGGGAGTCAAGATACATACATTTTTAAGGAAATGGATGATGTGAACATGTGTTAAGTTTATTGGAGGAAAGAGAGTGAAGATTCAGAGGAAGAAGAAATCATTGATATAGCAAGGTCCCACAACCAGTTCTAGAAAAGTGACCCACCTAGGAAAGGATTCATGTTACTTTTCACTTGTGCAAAACTTATGCAAAAAAGAGAGGAAATTCAGACATTGACATAATTTTATTTCCTGTATTCTCCAAGATGAAAGAGAAAAGGTTATAGTCTCAGAGTCAGGTTGAAGCTGAATTTGAGAGCTTGACAATTACGAGAAAGGCTTGGAAAAGAAACAGTAGCATATTATCACTATGGAATAATAAAAGACTGAGAAGTGGGCAGTGAAGAGCAGTAGAGTTTGGATAGCATATTCAGGAGCATCTGTTGACACAATGATGTTGCTCTCTCCAGCAAAGCTAATTTCTTAGCTTAACCAAGATTAGAAATTGACAAAGTAAATGTGATGAATGGGCAAAAGACCTCTTCTGTTGCTTGTATAAATATTAAAATTATAGAACATGATGCCCAGATTGGATAAAAAGGCTTTCAAAGCCAGGTGGGGTGATTTGGGAGAATGGAAAGGAGCCAGCAGCCATTCTATAACATACATATTTTGTTGGTCTGCTGGCTGTTCTCAGTGGCATAAAGCAGTAGCGGGGGCAGATGTGTGTGCGTAGCTCTGTGAAGAAGGGCCTCAGCTTCTGAAGGTTACCCACATCCCCAAGTCAGAGGCAGCAAAAATAAGTACAAATTTCAGTCTATTCTTATGAGTTTCCAGATCATCACTGTGGGGCTCCATCCTGCTGATGATCTTCTCTTCCTGATTGCTTACCCTGTGGATATCAAGCCAGCACCAGACATCAAGAGACAGCCTTCAGGAACTTCACCCCCAAGCCAAGTCCCTGTAATTAATTATTTAATTCACATGACTGATGGATGATAGATAGATACATAGATACAGAGATAACATATATTTTCCTACTGTTTCTGCTCTGTAGTTGAATTATAACTGATAGAGAACTAAAAGTCTAGGAAAAAGATGGCAAATCCTGTGGTTTAGGAAGAAGAGATTTTATTTTTTCATTCTTTTATCAATTCATTCTAGGTGCCAAAACCATAAATCATCTAAGATATGAGTCTTGGTAAGTTTTCATTAAAGTAAACAAGTAATATAAAACTGTCTGCATGGAGTAGAGAGGGCACTCAAGGCAGGGATGGTCATGCTGCCTGGTTTGGATTTCAAAGGAATACTGTTTTGAGAATATTGTCTAGAAGATGCATTAGAGAAAAAAAAAGAAAACTGGTCTCTTCTTTGGGCCCAAGATACTGAGCACATAAAGGGGAAGACAGACACTTGGAAGAGATTTTCATGAAATGATGTGGGCTCCTGAGTTTTACAACTGTAATTCAACTTCAAAAATCACCTATTCATTATCCATCACTCCAAATAGTTCATTCTCTCATTTTCAATGAGCAATAATTTACAAAGTTCCTCAAACATAGATTTCTGCAATATCCTCTACTCTTTTTTTTCCCTAATCCTTCCAGCACTATTACCCATCCTGCCCTCTGCAACTCCCTCTCCAACTGGTCTTCATATCTTATTACTGCTACTTCAGCTCTATCTTTGCATGAACATCCTCCTTTGCAACTCTGGTGCCACTGACATAAATAAGACCAACACTGTCTCTCACTTGGGCATTTTTATGAGCCTTCTAATGGAGATTTCTGCCCCATATGTTCTACAAAACAAATCAGATCTAGTCTCTCTCCTGCTGACTGGTTCACTGATTCCCTTTTAGAAACATTTCAAATTCCTTATTATAGTACCTTTACAATCAAGGTACTGACAAGCATTTTCCACATCTACAATCATTTATCATCATCTATCCCCAGGGGACTTCTACTGGGCATTCATAAATGACACCATGTTTTCCATGTACTATTCTTGTGGCTTAGAATGCCCTCTACATCCTTCTATTATGATAAATGCCTCCTAATTCTTCAACATAGGTTCAGGTTCTCCACCAGGAAGGACCCCTTTATGGTGCCCCAGAGCACTGAACGCTAGCCTCTCTTTTCACATAAATTCCACATTGAATAATAACTATCATTTCACATAGATACTCATTTTGGTACTGTCACCTCCTGAGGGCTATGACAGCAATGTATTGACAATGCTCTGATTAGAACATAGGAATAGCTTCAGAAAAGTTTATTAAACAAATGAACTAGTTAATGAACATCACAGAAAATCATATTTCAGATGGAGGTTTACAATTATTGTTCAAGCCCTGAGGTTAGCCCACAGAAATCTATTTCATCTATAATGTAGCTAGAATACAGTAGTATAAATATATTTGCCAAATATTGCATTCTAGAACTCGGACAATATTGCAAAAAGACAATATTCAGTCATTTAATTAGTTAGACCTATATTGTGGGCTGGCTTGTGAAGCCAACCAAAATTTATACTATTTTTTTCTATAGGAAAGTACATTCCTCAGCAGGATAAAGGGAATACAGCCACTCCAGAAATGAGAATTCCCCAGATATAGTCATTCCATTCTGCTTGGTAAATGAGAAGAAAGAAATGAAAGGAAGAGTGCCAAAAATGTTTCACAAGGCATGGTTGCCAGGCTCTGGCATACAATGAGAAGTTAAGTCTGTGATTTGAGGTGTACAAATTCCCCCACCATAGTCCAGAGCATGTTCAGGCTATATCATAGAAGTAGGAGACATTGTATTCACAGAACAGTTCTTGTTCTCTGAGATATCCCCTTTCTACCCACATATTTTAATGCCATCTGCGCTATTATCTTTAGGGGTAGATATTTTTAACTCTAGTTACCCATATTTATTTTATTTTATTCATTTTTTATTAAGGTCATTGATATACACTCTTATGAAGGTTTCACATGAAAAACACGGTGGTTACAACATTCACCCATATTATCAAGTCCCCCCTATGCCTCATTGAAGTCACTGTCCATCAGTGTAGTAAGATGCCACAGAGTCACTACTTGTCTTTTCTGTGCTACACCGTCTTCCCTGTGACTGCCCCATACCATGTGTACTAATCTTAATACCCTTCGATTCCCTTCTCCCTCCCTCCCCACCCACCCTCTCCCACCCCTCCCCTTGTAACTGCTAGTCCCTTCTTGGGTTCTGTAAGTCTGCTGCTGTTTTGTTCCTTCAGTTTTGCTTCATTGTTATAGTCTACAAATGAGGAAAATCATTTGGTACTTGTCTTTCTCCACCTGGCTTATTTCACTGAGCATAATACCCTCTAGCTTCATCCATGTTGTTGTAAATGGTAGGAGTTGTTTTCTTCTTATGGCTGAATAGTATTCCATTGTGTATATGTACCACATCTTCTTTATCCATTCATCTACTGATGGACACTTAGGTTGCTTCCTTATCTTGGCTATTGTAAATAGTGCTGCAATAAACATATGGGTGCATATGTCTTTTTGAATCTGGGAACTTGTTTTCTTTGGGTAAATTCCTAGGAGTGAAATTCCTGGGTCAAATGGTATTTCTATTTTTGGTTTTTTGAGGAACCTCCATACTGCTTTCTACAATGGTTAAACTAATTTACTTTCCCACCAGTCTAGTTGCTGATATTTTAAGGAATGCCTCTCAATATTAAATTAACAGAGAGACCCTTCTTTACTGAATAAAATCCTCCTGAATTATCTCAATAATAGCAGCATTTTTAATTTAATCAGTCATTTGACAAAAACTCTGGTTGTATGACTACCATATGCTATATTCCAAGTCTGTGGATAGGGATCAGTGATTTATAGTCTCATGAATGAATGAATCATCAGTCAATAGAAGTTTACTATACATGTAATAATATACAGAAGTGACAAAAATAGACTTTCTACCCTGATGGAGTTCATACCCTAGCAAGGAAAAAAGTATATAATTATAATGGATTAATATATTCAATAATTGGATGAGTTTAAAGTATTTTAAAAGTACAGAGAGGGAGTTCCTAATCCAGATGTAGGAGAAAGAGCAGGAAGGGAAGGTGTGGTGGACAAATAAAAAATAATCCCAAAGGTTGACATCACCAAGATAGCGAGATAGGTCATTCCTGACTTCGCTCTCCTGACAAGAAAAACTAACAACTATTCAAGAACAAGACACC
The DNA here is from genome assembly GCF_040802235.1 of Manis javanica. Taxonomy (NCBI): domain Eukaryota; kingdom Metazoa; phylum Chordata; class Mammalia; order Pholidota; family Manidae; genus Manis; species Manis javanica. The sequence continues at coordinate 191,114,352 of NC_133157.1, forward strand.
ACTGAGAGAATCACAGAACATGGGAGTGAGGCTGAAGCATCCCTTTGTACAACAGAGACCAAGCAGCCTGCATTAGAAGAGAAAGAGAGGCAGCCACATGTTGACTCAATTGCCCCTCCCCAAAGCCACTGCAGTGCAGCACATGAGCAAGGATTTTCCCTGAGCCTCCAATTCTTCCAGTGAGAAAAGAGAACCCAAACGGAACAACTAGCCCCACCCAGCATATTGGCTGCTTTGCAGGAGCCCCTACTCCAATCTTGCACAACAAGGATTTCAGGAGAATTTGTGGGACTTTACCACTAGGAATCTGACTGTGATGGAGCAGCCAGGAGGGGCTTTTAATAAACAGATCTTGACAGACCAAGTTCATACCTGGGATAACCAAGTAGTAATCCCAAGCAGTGCCTTTGCTGATCTGCTGAACCAAGTCAGGGGCTCACTCTAACCAGGGAACTTGGCAGGGTGTAGATCTATCTGATTTGGATCCTCAGATGAGGATTTTTGCCAGCCCTGGAGCCCAGATTACCTACACTCAGGTAAGGGGATCAATCACCCCTATGGAGAGTGTCTTCTGGCCTAACCTGACCAGAAGGATTGGCAAAAACCCCTGGAAGCTGTGCAAACCAGCAGTACTCAAGCTGAGAGATGGGAAAGCAGAGCTGATTGTTCCCAGAGCAAAGCTATTATCAGGTATGGCACAGTCCTCTGCTTTGCTCAGGTAGGTGGGTTAATTCATAGCCAAGGCCAAGGGTAGCTCCCAGCTCCTTCCAACTAGAAAGCTTGTTTGGGAAATTAATAGCAGGCCTGGAGCAGTGCCTTCTCCTCACACCCAAGCAAGGAAGCTGAGAGATAATCCCACTCACTGTGGAGAGTATCTTCTGGCCCCATCTGACCAGAAGGGTTGGCAACAACTTGGAAGCTGTGCAGCCCAGTTTTACGTGAGCCAAGAGGCAGATGGACAGAGCTGAAAGTTTGTAGAACAAAGCCAGGGGCCCTGTTTATCAGGAAACAGGGTGCAGGTTAGCTTGACTTAAGACAACAAAGAGCTTTATCAGCTTTTTGAGTTGCTTCTTCCCCTGTACCCAGCAGGGAATATAGTTCATAGCCCCACTTGTTGCTAAATACAGCTTTCAGCCTGTCTGACCATTTAATATACCCACAGCACATGGGAAGCTTCATAGTCTATTCAACAGCGCTATATACAGTAGCACTTGAACAGAGAACACACCCTGTGGCTTCCCTATTTGCACTGCAAAACCAGTGACCTCACCTGACCAGGAAATTCAGTGCATACCCTGGCCTGATTTGGATCCCCAAATAACAAGCTGTACAGGCTCTAAGTCCTGTACTGCTGCCCTGCTAGGACAAGGAAGCTAATTAGTAGCCTCATCTGTTAATGAATATAACTTCTAGTCCTAACCATTTAGTGAGCTTGACCAGAGAGAACATTGGCAACCATTCTACAGACTCACTTGAGTAAGGATCCAAGCCAACAGTTCTATCCAACTGTTCTCAGCCAGTGGCACACCTCCTCAGCCCCATTCTCAGAGATAAAACAGTTGCCTTGTCCCAAACAAGACCATAATGTCAGGCCCTACCTGCCCAAGAACATTAGCAGCAGATGCACTCAGAAACGCAAACACTAACAAGTGAAGAACCATCTGCCAAAGCAAACCTGTAAAGTCTGGAAGAAAAGTCCAATTACTCAAATGTGCAGAAACCAATGTAAGGAATCAAAGATCATGAAAAATCAGGCAAATATAACACTACCAAAGGAAACTAATGAACTTTCAATAAGTGACCCTAAAGAAACAGATCTATGAACTGTCAGAGAAAAAATTTCAAAAAAATCCTCTTAAAGAAGTTAAGTGACCTACAATAAACAAACAACTAAGCAAAATTAGGAAAACAATGCATAAATAAATTGAGAAATAGTTCCACAAAGAAATAGCAACCATCAAAAACAAACAGAAACCGTGGAGCTGGAAAATACATTAACTGAACCACAGAATTCAATAGACAGTTTCAAAAGTAGACTTAAGCCATAAGAAGAACCAATGACCTGTTGATTAGGACATTGAAAATTATCTAGTCAGACAAGCAAAAAGAAAAGAGGATAAAGAAGAGTGAAGAAAGCTTATGGGAATTATAGAACACTTGAAAAAAAATATTCATATTATGGAAATTCTAGAAGGAGAAAAGAAAGAGAAAGGAACTGAAAACTAATGGCTGAAAACTTTCTGAACCTAAGGAGAGTAATGTACATTCATATCTGTGAGTTCCAAGTTCCAATGGACCCCAACAGGTTGAACCCAGATCAGGCTACATTTAGATATGTTATAATTAAACTGTCAAAAGTGAAAGACAGAAAGAATTTTAAGTTCAACAAAAGAAAATACAGAAGTTATATATAAGGGAACCCCCTAAGACTATCTGTGGACTTCTGAATAGAAATTTTTCAGGCCAAGAGAGACCAGAATGACATATTCAAAATATTGAAAGAAAGGGTGGGTCCAAGGTGTTGGTATAGAAAGAGCCTGAGCCCACTATCTCCCACATACACAGTGAATCTGTAAGTACACACATAGTTCATCCTAAGGAAGAATGGAGGCCTGAGTGAATGCCTTATGCATAACAAAGCATAGAGAAGATCTGCATAAAAGGATCAGATACACAATAGCAGGAGACACAGAGACATGGCTGCAGAGGAAGCCCCATCCTTGTAACAGCTCTACAGTTGGGAGACATATTGCTAGCTACCAGAGCAGACTCGCCTGCCCTGGGGCACAGAGGAAAAGCTGCCAGGTGGAGAGTTTACACCCAATCACCAAACAGTAGGGGAATGCAGAAACTCTCTCCAGGATGGGAGGTGCTGGTGAGAACCACTGTTTGAGTTCCCCTACCCTATATTCCTATCAAGAATCACAGGGTGAGCAACATTCTTTATACTCCACATGCACACTGATAATGTGGACAGGAACCAGGTCAGGGTGAACACACCAGCTCCAAATGTGATGAAAGCAGCCACTCAGTCCCCACCAACACCCAAATATGACTGTGACAGATCCAGCAATCCCACTAAGCTGGTACTAGCATGACACTCATGCAGATTCACCCTGCCCAAACCCCTTGCATTCCCAGCTGCCCTGTCTGCATGGCCCCATACCAGTGCCAACCCAGGAGACTCCTGGATGCACCCCACCTTCAGGTGCCCCATTAGCTTGGCCCTGTCTGTAGCCCACCCAGAAACTCTCAACTCTCCCCAGTTGCCCCTCCAAAGAGATCCCAGCCTGTTGGTCCACCTGGGAGTTCCTCAAACTGTGCCCCTTTCACACCAGCCACCTCACCAAAACAGCTGGAGATGGCAGACACACAAGACACCCTCCAGGCCCACACTCTGGGAACCAAAGCCCTGGAACACCTCAGACAATGCCCAGCCATCTCAAACCATCAGACACACAGAATTTATAAAGGGGACATTCCTATACAAGGCCACACTTACAAGATTGGGAGAGGTAGTTCCTTTGCCTAACCTATGGAAACAAACATAGGAAGTCAAAAAAAGAGGAGATACAGGAATATGCCTGAAACAAAAGAACATGACAAAACTTCAGAAAAGAACTAGATGAAACAGAGTTAAGCAAAGTACTTACTTGACAAAGAGTTTAAAGTAATGGTTATAAAGATACTCACCAGACTTGAGAGAAGAGTGGATGAATTCACAGAGGACCTCTATAGAGAGAGAGAAAACATAAAAATAACTAATCAGGGGGGGCAGAGCCAAGATGGCAGCGTGAGTAGAGCAGCAGAAATCTCCCAAAACCACATTTATCTATGAAAATATAACAAAGACAACTCTTCCTAGAATAGAGACCAGAGGACATAGGACAACATCCAGACCACATCCACACCTGCGAGAACCCAGCGCCTCACAAAGGGGGTAAGATACAAACTCCAGCCTGGCGGGCCCCGAGTGCCCCTCCCCCCAGCTCCCTGCGGGAGGAGAGGAGTTGGAGAGGGAGAGAGAGGGAGCCCAGGACTGCTGACCACCCAGCCCCAGCCATCCGGACCAAAGCGCAGACACAGGGCATGAACGGGGCCCTGATTACTAGGGAAACAGGGCAGCAAGAATGGTGAGCAGGTACCGGAGGCTGGAGCCAGAGGACAAAAGAAAAGCGAGCGGCCATCTTTTTTTTTGTTTTGATTTTTTTTTTGTTTTTTTTTGTTTTTTTTTTGTTCTTTAGTTGTGGTGAGTGCTTTTTGGAAGTCTTAAAGGGACAGGGACCCCAATACTAGGGAAACAGGGCAGCAAGACAGGCGAGCGGGTATCGGAGACCGGCACCGGAGAACAAAAGAAAAGAGAGCGGCCACTTTTATGTTGTTGTTGTTGTTGTTGTTGTTTTGTTGTGGCAAGTGCTTTTGGAAGTCTTAAAGGGATAGGGACCCCAATACTACGGAAACAGGGCAGCAAGACCAGCGGGCGAGTGGGTATCGGAGATTGGTGCCGGAGAACAAAAGAAAAGCGAGCAGCCACTTTTGTTGTTGTTGTTGTTATTGTTGTTGTTGTTTTGTTGTGGTGAGTGCTTTTTGGAAGTCTTAAAGGGGCAGGGTAAGACACTTAGTCCAGAGGTAGGGAATCCGGGAATCTCTGGGCACTCTAATCCCCTGGGCTGCAGGGAGCATGGAGGCCCCTTATGGAGATAAATAGCCTCCCGGCCGCTCCACCTCCAATGCAACTCCACCACTTAGGAGTAGCAGCCCAAGCCAGGCCACACCCACAGCAACAGTGGAGATAAAATCCATAGCAGCCAGGCAGGAAGCAGAAGCCCTGTCTGTGTGCAGCTACCCAGCACAATCCACTAGAGGTCGCTATTCTCCCAGGAGAGGAAGGCCACAAACCAACAAGAAGGGAAGTTCTTCCAGCTGTCAGTCATCCCAGATCTGAAAACTATTCCTATCACCATGAAAAGACAAAATTACAGGCAAACCAACATCACAGAGACACCAGAGAAGGAGACAGACCTAACCAGTCTTCCTGACAAAGAATTCAAAATTAAAATAATAAACATGCTGACAGAGATGCAGAGAAATATACAAGAGAAATGGGATGAAGTCCAGAGGGAGATCACAGATGCCAGAAAAGAGATTACAGAAATGAAACAAACTCTGGAAGGATTTATAAGCAGAATGGATAAGATGCAAGAGGCCATTGATGGAATTGAAACTAGAAAACAGGAACGCATAGAAGCTGACATAGAGAGAGATAAAAGGATCTCCAGGAATGAAACAATATTAAGAGAACTCTGTGACCAATTCAAAAGAACAATATCCATATAATACGGGTACCAGAAGAAGAAGAGAGAGGAAAAGGGACGGAAAGTATCTTGGAAGAAATAATTGCTGAAAACTTCCCCAAACTGGGGGAGGAAATAATCGAACAGACCATGGAAATACACAGAACCCCCAAGAGAAAGGATCCAAGGAGGACAACACCAAGACACATAATAATTAAAATGGCAAAGATTAAGGACAAGGAAAGAGTTTTAAAGGCAGCTAGAGAGAAAAAGGTCACCTATAAAGGCAAACCGAACAGGCTAACATCAGACTTCTTGACAGAATCCCTACAGACCAGAAGAGAATGGCATGATATATTTAATGCAATGAAAGAGAAGGGCCTTGAACCAAGGATACTGTATCCAGCATGACTATAATTTAAATATGATGACAGGATTAAACAATACCCAGACAAGCAAAAGGTGAGGGAATTTGCTTCCCACAAACCACCTCTACAGGGCATCTTACAGGGACTGCTCTAGAAGGGAGCACTCCTAGAAAGAGCATAGAACAAAACACCGAACATATGAAGAATGCAGGAGGAGGAATAAGAAGGGAGAGAAGAAAAGAATATCCAGACAGTGTATATAACAGCTCAATTAAGCAAGCTAAGTTAGGCAGTAAGATACTAAAGAAGCTAACCTTGAACCTTTGATAACCAGGAATTTAAAGCCTGCAATGGCAATAAGTACATATCTTTCAATAGACACCCTAAATATAAATGGACTGAATGCACCAATCAAAAGACACAGAGTAATAGAATGGATAAAAAAGCAAGACCCATCTATATGTGGCCTACAAGAAACTCACCTCAAACCCAAAGACATGTACAGACTAAAAGTCAAGGGATGGAAAAACATATTTCAGGCAAACAACAGAGAGAAGAAAGCAGGGGTTGCAGTACTAGTATCAGACAAAATAGACTTCAAAACAAAGAAAGTAACAAGAGATAAAGAAGGACACTACATAATGATAAAGGGCTCAGTCCAACAAGAGGATATAACCATTCTAAATATATACGCACCCAACACAGGAGCACCAACATATGTGAAGCAAATACTAACAGAACTAAAGAGGGAAATAGACTGCAATGCATTCATTGTAGGAGACTTCAACACACCACTCACCCCAAAGGATAGATCCACCGGGCAGAAAATAAGTAAGGACACACAGGCACTGAACAACACACTAGAACAGATGGACCTAATAGACATCTATAGAACTCTACATGCAAAAGCAACAGGACATACATTCTTCTCAAGTGCACATGGAACATTCTCCAGAATGGACCATATAATAGGCCACAAAAAGAGCCTCAACAAAATCCAAAATATTGAAAATCTACCAACCAATTTTTCAGACCACAAAGGTATAAAAGTAGAAATAAATCCTACAGAGAAAACAAAAAGGATCACAAACACATGGTGGCTTAACAAAATGCTTCTAAATAATCAATGGATCAATGAACAAATAAAAATAGAGATCAAGGAATATATAGAAACAAATGACAACAACACAAAACTCTACCTTCTGTGGGATGCAGTGAAAGCAGTCTTAAGAGGAAAGTATATAGCAATCAAGGCACACTTGAAGAAGGAAGAACAATCCCAAATGAATACTCTAACATCACAATTATTGAAACTGGAAAAAGAAGAACAAATGAGGCCTAAAGTCAGCAGACGAAGGGACATAATAAAGATCAGAGAAGAAATAAACAAAATTGAGAAGAATAAAACAATAGCAAAAAATCAATGAAACCAAGAGCTGGTTCTTTGAGAAAATAAACAAAATAGATAAGCCTCTAGCCAAACTTATTAAGAGAAAAAGAGAATCAACACGAATCAACAGAATCAGAAATGAGAATGGAAAAATCATGACAGACTCCACAGAAATACAAAGAATTATTAAAGACTACTATGAAAACCTATATGCCAACAAGCTGGAAAACCTAGAAGAAATGGGCAACTTCCTAGAAAAATAAAACTTTCCAAGACTGACCAAGGAAGAAACACAAAAGTAAAACAAACCAATTATGAGCAAAGAAATTGAAAGGATCCAAGGAGGACAACACCAAGACACATAATAATCAAAAAACTACCCAAGAACAAAACACCCGGGCTGGACGGATTTACCTTGGAATTTTATCAGACACACAGAGAAGACATAATACCCATTCTCCTTGAAGTTTTCCAAAAAATAGAAGAGGAGGGAATACTCCCAAACTCATTCTATGAAGCCAACATCACCCTAATACCAAAACTAGGCAAAGACTCCACCAAAAAAGAAAATTACAGACCAATAACCCTGATGAACGTAGATGCAAAAATACTTAATAAAATATTACCAAACTGAATTAAAAAGTATATCAAAAGGATCATACACCATGACAAAGTGGGATTCATCCCAGGGATGCAAGGATGGTACAACATTCGACAATCCATCAACATCACCCACCACATCAACATAAAGAAAGACAAAAACCACATGATCACCTCCATAAGATGCTGACAAAGCATTTGACAAAATTCAACATCCATTCATGATAAAAACTCTCAGCAAAAAGGGAATAGAGGGCAAGTACCTCAACATAATAAAGGCCATATATCATTAACACACAGCCAACATTATACTGAACAGCCAGAAGCTGAAAGCTTTTCCTCTGAGATCAGGAACTAGACAGGGATGGCCACTCTCCCCACTGCTATTTAACATAGTACTGGAGGTCCTAGCCACGGCAATCAGACAAAACAAAGAAATAGAAGGAATCCAGATTGGTAAAGAAGAAGTTAAACTGTCACTATTTGCAGATGACATGATATTGTACATAAGAAACCCTAAAGACTCCACCCCAAAACTACTAGAACTGATATCAGAATACAGCAAAGTTGCAGGATACAAAATTAACACACAGAAATCTGCAGCTTTCCTATATACTAACAAGGAACCAATAGAAAGAGAAATCAGGAAAACAATGCCATTCACAATTGCATCTAAAAGAATAAAATACCTAGGAATAAATCTAACCAAAGAAGTGAATGACCTATACTCTGAAAACCAGAAGTCACTCTTAAGAGAAATTAAAGGGGACACTAACAAATGGAAACTCATCCCATGCTCGTGGCTAGGAAGAATTAATATCGTCAAAATGGCCATCCTGCCCAAAGCAATATACAGATTTGATGCAATCCCTATCAAATTACCAGCAACATTCTTCAATGAACTGGAACAAATAATTCAAAAATTCATATGGAAACACCAAAGACCCCGAATAGCCAAAGCAATCCTGAGAAAGAAGAATAAAGTAGGGGGGGATCTCAATCCCCAACTCCAAGCTCAACTATAAAGCCATAGTAATCAAGACAATTTGGTACTGGCACAAGAACAGATCCACAGACCAGTGGAACAGACTAGAGACTCCAGACATTAACCCAAACATATATGGTCAATTAATATTTGATAAAGGAGCCATGGACATACAATGGCGAAATGACAGTCTCTTCAACAGATGTTGCTGGCAAAACTGGACAGCTGCATGTAGGAGAATGAAACTTGACCATTGTCTAACTCCATATACAAAAGTAAACTCAAAATGGATCAAAGTCCTGAATGTAAGTCATGAAACCATTAAACTCTTGGAAAAAAACATAGGCAAAAACCTCTTAGACATAAACATGAGTGACCTCTTCTTGAACATATCTCCCCGGGGCAAGGAAAACAACAGCAAAAATGAACAAGTGGGACTATATTAAGCTGAAAAGCCTCTGTAGAGCAAAAGACACCATCAATAGAACAAAAAGGAACCCTACAGTATGGGAGAATATATTTGAAAATGACAGATCCGATAAAGGCTTGACATCCAGAATATATAAAGAGCTCACATGCCTCAACAAACAAAAAACGAATAACCCAATTAAAAAATGGGCAGAGGAACTGAACAGACAGTTCTCCAAAAAAGAAATACAGATGGTCAACAGACACATGAAAAGATGCTCCACATCACTAATTATCAGAGAAATGTAAATTAAAACTACAATGAGGTATCACCTCACACCAGTAAGGATGGCTGCCATCCAAAAGACAAACAACAATAAATGTTGGCGAGGCTGTGGAGAAAGGGGTACCCTCCTACACTGCTGGTGGGAATGTAAATTAGTTCAACCATTGTGGAGAGCAGTATGGAGGTTCATCAAAATGCTCAAAACAGACTTACCATTTGACCCAGGAATTCCACTCCTAGGAATTTACCCTAAGAACACAGCTATCAAGTTTGAGAAAGACAGATGCACCCCTATGTTTATCACAGCACTATTTACAATAGCCAAGAATTGGAAGCAACCTAAATGTCCATCGGTACATGAATCGATAAAGAAGATGTGGTACATATACACAATGGAATACTATTCAGCCATAAGAAGAGGGCAAATTCTACCATTTGCAGCAACATGGATGGAGCTGGAGGGTATTATGCTCAGTGAAATAAGCCAAGCGGAGAAAGAAAAATACCAAATGATTTCACTCGTCTGTGTAGTATGAGAACAAAGGAAAAACTGAAGGAACAAAACAGCAGCAGAATCACAGAACCCAAGAATGGACTAACAGGTACCAAAGGGAAAGGGACTGGGGAGGATGGGTGGGTAGGAGGGATTAGGGGGGGCAAGAAGAAGAGGGGTATTAAGATTAGCATGCATGGGGGGTGGGAGAAAGGGAGTGCTGTACAACACAGAGAAGACAAGTAGTGATTCTACAACATTTTGCTATGCTGATGGACAGTGACTGTAAGGGAGTTTATAGGGGGGACCTGGTATAGGGGAGAGCCTAGTAAACATAATATTCTTCATGTAAGTGTAGATTAAAGATAATAAAAAAAAGAAAGAAAGGGGGGATTACTCCCTAATAGGATAAAACTAACTGTAAATCAACGATTAATGCATGCTTTAAATATCCTTAATTTTGATCACTTAAAGGGTGTCAGATGATCGGCTATGGAGGTACACTTTCCTGATAATATTCCTTTCTCTTAAAAAAAAAAAAGCAGTTCCTGGGTGGTGACCTCCTGTGAGTTCTACCCAATTTTATAAAGGGCATATCAAAGTGTGGGCAAAGGGTCTGTTTGTGTTTATACAGAGGGTCAAAGCCTAATTGGCTACCCAGAAAATGTACTAAGATACGATATGAAGAAGAACTTCTAACATCAGCACTCTCTGGAAGAGTCATACCAGAAGATGATCATCAAAAAACCTCAACAAAGATCCAGGTGATGCTGCAGTTGTAGCTGCATTCATCCCACTGGTTCCTGGACTTACTATTGGAATGAAGAAGGAGATATCTAAGGTGGCCTGTGCATACACTAAAACAACAAATTTGACTGGATCTATACTGTTGGAACTCAACCAAGAATTAGGAGAAGTGCAAGTTGTAGTGCTCCAAAATCTTACAACTACAGACTATCTACTGTTAAAAGAACATATGGGATGTGAACAGTTCCCAGGAATGGGTTGTTTTAATTTGTCTGATTTCTCTCAGACTGTTCAAGTACAGTTGGACAATATCCATTATATCATAGACAAATTTTCACAAATGCCTAGGGTGCCTAACTGGTTTTCTTGGTTTCACTGGAGATGGCTGGTAATTATAGATCTTCTTTGGTTATGTAACTGTATTCTTATTATGTTAATGTGTGCGCACAATTTAATTAGTACTTTAAAACCTATACATGCTGAAGTTACTCTACAAGAATATATGTCAAAGAAATAATCAATCCTCCCATGTTTTCTTCCATATGCTACATCTATAGCTTTTCTTCTTCCTTCCTAATTACAACCCTTAAATAGAATTCGGGCCTCATATCGAATTGACCGAGTATCATAATTCCTCCAAGTAGTAAAGATACCTCAAGACAAATGCTGGGCATAGAAGCCACAGGGCATAAATCTGCAAAGAAGTAAAAAGCTATCCTTTTCAAACAATATGGCTTCTCTCTCACTTACCAACTTTACATTTCCCTGTATGGCCCCGGAAGATGACTGGTTAGCCAGAGACAGGTAAGATTCCTCAAGGGAGGAACAACCTAAGACAGGCACAGTCACAGGGGGCCCATCAAGTGAGAAATTGGGCATCAACAGAGGTGAGGCTTAGAACCTCACCCCCCCACCCCGTTTTGAGAGTAATCTTCTGCATCCGTGGATGTTTTATTGCCCTTGTCTAGCTTGGATTAACACATAGTCTACAGGCACACACCTGATCATCTACATTTGCTCTCTTACAACACTAAACTGTGTTTTCTACCTTTATCTTGCATCTACCTACCACTTCAGCATTTTATTAAAAAAAAATAATAATAATAATAATAAAGGGAGAAGTGTGGGATTCACATATAAATCATGTATAAAAATCAAACAAATATTCATATTTGACCTGATTGTTTATAGTTCATAATGCGTGATCAAAACCGAATGTTTTTGTGATAACTGTTTTTGTACTCTTCACCATGTAAGAACTTATTCACTATGTAAGAATTTGTTCACCATGTAAGAACTTGTTTGTTATGCTTCAGGAGATTGGAGACTGACCAGAATTAGGCTTGGGGTGGATTTATGATTGTGCATTGAGCACTGACTTCCCTATACAGAATTTTATTGTTGTTAACAACCATTTGATCAATAAATATGAGAGATGCCCTCTCAAAAAAAAATAAATAAAAATAACTAATCAGAAGTGAAGAATACAATAAATGAAATGAAAAATATACTAGAGGGAATCAACAGCAGACTAGAGAATGCAGAAGAACAGATCAGTGATTTGGAAGACAGACTAATAGAAAGTATTCAAGATGAACAGCAGAAAGAAAAAGAATATAAAGAAATGAAAATAGGAGAACACTGGGATAACATCAACCATTCTAGCATTCTTAGTGTAGGACTCCCAAAAGGAAAAGAGAGAGAAAAGTGGGTGGAAAACTTATTTAAATAAGTAATAGCTGAAAACTTCCCTAATCTAGGGAAGGAAAGAGAAACCCAGGTCCAGGATGCACAGAGAGCCCAAAGACACATAATTAAGATATGAAAGATCAAAGACAAAGAGAGAATCTTAAAAACAGTGAAAGAAAAGCAACAGACTATAAGGGAAATCCCATAAGGCTATCAGCTGAATTTTCGGCAGAAACTCAACAGGGAAGAAAGGAGCAGCATGATATATTCAAAATGTGAAAGAGAGAGATCTACAACCAAGAATACTCGACCCAGCAAGCTTATCATTCAGAATTGAAAGACAAATAATTCCTCAGATAAACACAGGTTAGAGTTCAGCACCAATATACCAGCCTTACAACATATTTTAAAGGGAATTCTCTAAAAGGAAAGAAAAAGCCATAACTAGAAGCAAGAAAATTATGAAAAAAAAATTCACTGGTTAAAGCAAAGAGATAGCAAAGGTAATAGATCAATCCCTTAAAAACTAGTATGAAGTTTAAAAGACCAAAGAAGTCAACTACTTCTAAAAATTAGTTAAGGGAATCAATAAATAAAAGGTCTTAAAGAATATATAATATACATAAAACATAGAGGGTAAGGTAAAAATATAGTACTTATTAGAATGCATTCAAGAAAATGACTAGCAACATATCCTACTATGTATGTAAGACATCATATATAAACTCACATGGTGACTACAAACCAAAAATCTATAATAAATACAGAGAAAATGAAGAGAAAGGAGTCCAACCATAACACCAAAGAAAGTCATCATGCACAAGGGAAATGCAACTTAAAGCTGCAATGACATTATCACTTCACATCTGTTAGAATGAACATCATCAAAAAGACAAGAGATAAATACTGGCATGGATACAAAGAAAAGAAACCCTTGTACACTGTTGGTGGAGCTGTAAATTGGTACAGCCATTATGCAAACACTATGAAGTAGCCTCAAAAATGTAAAAATAAAACTACCATATGATCTACCAACTTCGCTTTTGGGAGTACATCCAAAGAAAGTGAAAACACTACCTTAAAAAATATATCTACACCTCCATGTTCATAGCAACATCATTTATAAGGGCCAAGACATGGAAACAACCTATCAATGTACTATAACTAGACACATTAGTTGTAGTATATACATACAATGAAATACTATTCATCCATAAAAAACAAGGGAATCATACCATTTGGATGGACTTTGAAGACATTATTCTAGGTGAAATAAGTCATAGAAAGGCAAATTCTGTATGAGCTGAGTTATATGTGGAATCAAAACACAAAGAAAACCTCATAGAATAAGAGATCAGACCTGTGATTACCAGAGGCAAGGGTGGAGGATAGAAGGGAGGGTTAGGTAAATTGGAGAAAGGCCAATAAAAGGAACAAACTTTTGAGCTATAAGATAAATAAGTAATAGAGATGTACAACATGATAACTATAGCTAATACTGATACAACTTTTTCTAATTTTTTTTGGTATCACTAAAATACAATTACTTGAGCAACATTGTGGTTACTAGATTCCACCCATTATTAAGTCCTCACTACATACCCTGTTACAGTCACTGTCCATCAGTATAGTAAGATACTATAGAATCACTACTTGTCTTCTCTGTGCTATACTGCCTTCCCCTTACCCCCACCCTTATATTATGTGTGCTAAACATTATGCCCCTTTTTCCCCTTCTCTCCCCCTTCCCACCCGTCCTTCCCAGGTCCATTCCCTTTGGTAACTGTTAGTCCCTTTTTGGGTTCTCTGAGTCTGCTGCTGTTTTGTTCCTTCAGTTTTTGCTTTGTTCCTATACTCCACAAATGAGTGAAATCATTTAGTACTTGTATTTCTCCACCTGGCTTATTTCACTGAGCATAATACCTTCTAACTCCATCCATGTTGTTGCAAATGATAAGATGTGTTTTATTCTTATTGCTGAATAATATTCCATTGAGCATATGTACCACCTCTTTTTTATCCATTCATCTACTGATTGACACTTAGGTTGCTTCCATTTCTTGGCTATTGCAAATAGTGCTGTGATAAACATAGGGGTGCATATGTCTTTTTCAAACTGGGCTACTGCATTCTTATGGAAAATTCCTAAGAGTAAAATTCCTGGGTCAAATAGTATTTCTATTTTTAGTTTTTTGAGGAACCTCCATACTGCTTTCCATAATGGTTGAGCTAATTTACATTCCCACCAGCAGTGTAGGAGGGTTCCCCTTTCTCCACATCCTCACCAACATTTGATGTTGTTTCTCTTTTGGATGTTTACCATCCTAACTGGTGTGAGGTGATATCTCACTGTGGTTTTAATTTGCATTTGTCTGATGATTAGCAATGTGGAACATCTTTTCATGTGCCTGTTGGCCATTTGAACTTTGTCTTTGGAGAACTATCTGTTCAGATCCTCTGCCCATTTTTAATTGGATTATTTGCTTTTCATCTGTTGAGGTGGGTGAGCTCTTTGTATATTTTCGATGTCAACCCCTTATTGGATATGTCATTTATGAATATATTCTCTAATATTATAGGATTATTTTTTGTTCTACTGATGGTGTCCTTTGCTGTACAGAAGCTTTTTAGTTTGATATAGTTCCATTTGTTCATTTTTGCTTTTGTTTCCCTAGCCCGTGGAGATACTTTCATGAAGAAGTTGTTCATGTTTATATTCAAGAGAGTTTGCCTATGTTTTCTTCTAAGAGTTTTATGGTTTTTATGACTTACATTCAGGTCTCTGATCCATTTTGAGTTTACTTTTGTGTATGGAGTTAAACAATAATCCAGTTTCATTTTCTCACAGCTACATGTGTAGCTGTCCAGTTTTGCCAACACCAGCTGTTGAAGAGGCTGTCATTTACCCATTGTATATCCATGGCTCCTTTATTATACATTAATTGACCATAGATGCTTGGCTTTATATGTGGGCTCTCTATTCTGTTCCATTCATCTATAGGTCTCTTCTTGTACCAGTACCAAATTGTCTTGATTACTGTGGCTTTGTAGTAGCGACTGAATATGGGGAGTGTAATTCCCACTACTTTATTCTTCCTTCTCGAGATTGCTTTGGCTATTCGGGGTCTTATGTGGTTCTATATGAATTTTCGAACTATTTGCTCTAGATTTTGAAGAATACCATTGGTATTTTGACAGAAATTACATTGAATCTGTAGATTGCTTTAGGCAGGATAGCCATTTGACAATACTAATTCTTCCTACACAAGAGCATAGGATGAATTTCCATTTATTAGTGTCCTCTTTAATTCCTCTCATGAATCTCTTGTAGATTTCAGGGTAAAGGTCTTACATTTCCTTAGTTAGGTTTATTCCTAGGTATTTTATTCTTTTTGATGCAATTGTGAATGGAATTGTTTTCCTGATTTCTCTTTCAGGTAGTTCATCATTAGTGTATAGGAAGGTATCAGATTTCTGTGTATTAATTTTTGTATCCTGCAACTTTGCTGAATTCAGATATCAGTTCTAATTGTTTTGGAGTGGATTCTTTAGAGTTTTTTATGTAAAATATCATGTCATCTGCAAACAGTGACAGTTTGGTTTTTCCTTAACAATCCAGATGCCTTTTATTTCTTTGTGTTGTCTGATTGCCATGGCTAGACCACCATTACTGTGATAAATAAAAGTGGGGAGAGTGGGCATCCTTGCCTTGTTCCCAATCTTAGGGGGAAAGCTTTCAGTTTCTTGCTGTTAAGTATGATGTTGGCTGTGGGTTTGTCATATATGGCCTTTATTATGTTGAGGATGATCTTTTTGATGTATTTTTTAATGCAGTTTGCTAATATTTTGTTGAGTATTTTTGCATCTATGTTCATCAGGGATATTGGTCTGTAATTTTTCTTTGTGGTGTCTTTGTGTGGTTTTGGTATTAGAGTGATGTTGCCCTCATAGAATGAGTTTGGAAGTATTCCCTCCTTTCTATTTTTTGGTAAAACTTTAAGGAGAATGGGTATTATGTCTTCTCTAAATAAAATTGATAAAATTCAACAGTGAATCCATCTGGTCCAGGAGTTTTGTTCTCGGGTAGTTTTTTGATTGCCAATTCAATTTCATTGCTGGTAATTGGTCTGTTTGGATTTTATGTTTCTTCCTGGGCCAGTCTTGGAAGGTTGTATTTTTCAAGAAAGTTGTCCATTTATAGGTTATCCAGTTTGTTAGCATATAGATTTTCATAGTATTCTCTAATAATTCTTTGAATTTCTGTAGTGTCCATTATTTTTCCTTTTTCATTTCTGAGTCTGTTTATATGTGTAGATCCTCTTTTTTTCTTAATAAGTCTTGCTAAGGGTTTATCAATATTGTTTATTTTCTCAAAGAACCAGCTCTTGATTTCATTAATTTTTTCTATCATTTTATTCTTCTCAATTTTATTTATTTATGCTCTCATCTTTATTATGTCCCTGCTTTTGCTGACTTTGGGCCTCATTTGTTCTTCTCCTTCCAGTTTCAATACTTGTGAATTTAGACTATTTCTTTGGAATTGTTCTTCCTTCTTTAAATAGGCCTGGATTACTAAATACTTTCCTCTTAGAACTGCCTTAGCTGTGTTCCAAAGAAGTTGGGGCATAGTCCTGTTGTTTTCATTTGTCTCCATATATTGCTTGATCTTTGTTTTAATTTGGTCATTGATCCATTGTTTAGGAGCATGGTGTTAAGGCTCTATGTGTTTGTCAGCCTTTTTGTTTTCTTTGTACAATTTCTAGTTTTATACCTTTGTGATCTGAGAAGTTGGTTGGTACAATTTCAATCTTTATGAATTTACTGAGGCTCTTTTTGTGGCCTAGTACGTGGTCTATTCTGGAAAATGTTCCATGTGCATTTGAGAATTATGTGTATCCTGCTGTTTTGGGGTGTAGAGTTCTATAGATGTCTGTTAGGTCCATCTGTTCTAATGTGTTGTTCAGTACCTCTCTGTCCTTACTTATTTTCTGTCTGGTTGATCTGTCTTTTAGAGTGAGTAATGTGTTGAAGTCTCCTAAAATGAATGCATCACATTCTATTTCCTCCTTTAATTCTGTTAATATTTGTTTCACGTATTTAGGTGCTCCTGTGTTGGGTGCATAGATATTTATAATGGTTGTATCCTCTTGTTGGACTAACCCCTTTATCATTATGTAATGTCCTTCTCTCTTACTACTTTCTTTGTTTTGAAGTCTATTTGGTCTGATACAAGTACTGCAACACCTGCTTTTTTCTCCTTATTGTTTGCATGAAATATCTTTTCCCATCCCTGCACTTTCAGTTTGTTTATGTCTTTGGGTTTGAAGTGAGTCTCTTTTAGGCAGCATATAGATGGGTCTTGCTTTCTTATCCATTCTATTACTCTGTGCCTTTGACTGGCGCATTCAGTCCATTTACATTTAGGGTGATTATCAATTGATATGTACTTATTGCCATTGCAGGCTTTCGATTTGTGGTTATCAAAGGTTCAAGGGCAGCTTCTTTACTATCTACCCATCTATCTTAACTCACTTATTACACTATTATGAGCACTATCTGATGATTCTTTATTTCTCTCCCTTCTTTTTCTACCTCCTCCATTCTTTATATGTTAGGTGTTTTATTCTGTATTATTTGTGTTTCCCTTGACTGAGTTTGTGGATAACATATTTTATTTTGCCTTTAGATTGTATTTGGTTGTTCTACTTTCTTTGCTGTAGTTTTCTTTTCTCTGGTGACAGCTATTTAGCCTTAGGCATACTTCCATCTAGAGCAGTCTCTTTAAAATACATTGTAGAGATGGTCCATGGGAGGTAAATTCCCTCAACTTTTATCTGGGACTTGTTTAATCCCTCCTTCAAATTTAAATGATAATCTTGCTGGATACCATATTCTTGGTTCAAAGCCCTTCTGTTTCATTGCATTGAATATATCAGGCCATTCCCTTCTGGCCTATAAGGTTTCTGCTGAGAAGTCTGATGATAGCCTGATGGGTTTTCTTTCCTAAGTGATCTTTTTTCTCTCTCTGGCTGCTTTTAAATCTCTGCCCTTGTCATTGATCTTTTCCATTTTAACTATTATATATCTTGGTGTTGTCCTCCTTGGGTTCCTTGTGTTGGGAGATCTCTGGACTTCCATGGTCTGACAGAATATTTCCTCCCCCAAATCAGGGAAGTTTTCAGCAATTATTTCTTCAAATATACTTTCTATCCCTTTTTCTCTCTCTTCTTCTTCTGGTACCCCTATAATGCAAATATTGTTCCATTTCAATTGGTCACACAGTTCTCTTAATATTCTTTCAATCCTAGAGATCCTTTTATCTCTCTCTGCCTCAGCTTCTCTTAATTCTTGTTCTGATTTCTGTTCCATTAACAGTCTCTTCCACTTCATCCAGTCTGCTCTTAAATCCTTCCATTGTTTTTTTTCATTTCTCTTATCTCCCTCCTGAATTCACCCCTTAGCTCTTGCATATTTCTCTGTAGCTCCAACAGCATGCTTATGACTTTTATTTTGAATTGTTTTTCAGGAAGATTGGTGATTTCAGTATCACCAAGCCCTTTCTCTGGTGTTTGAGGGATTTTGGACTGAACAAGGTTCTTCTGCCTTTTCATGGTGATGGGAGTGGTTGCTGGTGAGTGGTGCATGTGTCAGCTGGGAGAACAAATTTCCTTCCTGCTTGCCAGTCACCATTCCTGTCTCCACTGTCTGTGCTGGTTATCCACACACAGCAAGCAGTCTCTGGGTTAATCCCCTAAGCTACCATGGGTGGTGCATCATCTAGGGGATAGTCTAGGGCAATGGTGGGGATCACAGGCCAGCAGTACATGTTCTGTTGCAAGAGCAAAGCCCCTTTGTGCCTCCTGGTCTCCAGGCCTGTCTCCATTGTCTGTGCCAGTCAACTGCACACAGGGAGATTCCTCTGGGTTAATCCCCTGAGCTGCTGTGGGCAGGGCAGCCCTTGGAATGGCCTAGGGCACTGGCACAGATTGCAGGCCAGTGGCACGTGTTCTGCCATGAGAGCAGAGCCCCTTCGTGCTTCCCGAACTCTGCACCTGGCTCCACTGTCTGTGCCAGTCAACCATGTGCAGGGAGCAGCCTATGGGTTAATCCCCTGAGCTCCCATGGGTGGGGCAGCCCTCGGGATGGCCTAGGGCACTGGCGGGGGTTGCAGGTGAGCAGTGTGTGTTCTGCCATGAGAACAGAGATGCCCTTTGTGCATGCCAGACTCTGCGCCTGTCTCTGCTGTCTGTGCTGGTCAACTACACACAGGGAGAAGCCTCTGTGTTAAGCTGTGTGGTTACTGTAGGCGGGGCTGCTCCCCAGCTCTTCTGCAGTAATGGCGGGTCAGGTGGTTTGCTTGCAGTGCCGGCGGGGTGAAGAATGGGAGGCTGCTTATTGCCGTGAGGGGGTTCAGAGCTACACTGCCACCTAGGGGATTAGGGCACCTGAAGTTCCTTAAGTTCCCAGCCTGCTGGGCTGAGTGTGCCAGAACCACTTTGTCTACCTATTAAATCCTTGTCCCTTTAAGTCTTTCAAAGTGCCTGCTTTTCTTTTATCCCAGGGTAGCCGGCCGTGGTTACCTGTTCACAGTCATAATCTCAGATTTTACTTTGCTGCTTCTCTAATATCTAGTGTACCATGTAATGTGTGCCTGTGCTCCTAGGGCAGATTCCTAGTGCTTAACAGTCCTGTGCTTCCACTCCCTCCCCACTCTGATTCTTTTCTTCCTGCCATTGAGCTGGGGTGGGGGGAGTGCTCAGGTCCCGCCAGGTCACAGCTTTGTATCTTACCCTTTCCCGTGAAATGTTAGGTTCTCGCAGATGTAGCCTGGCTCATGTACTGTAACTTCTGGTCACTCTTTTAGGAATAGTTGTATTTGCTGTATTTTCAAATATATATGGTTTTGGGAGGAGATTTCCACCACCCTACTCATACCACCGTCTTGAGAATCTGATACATGATTTATAGAAAAGTCATCAAGAGAATAAATCCTATGAGTTCTCATCATAAGGAAAAACTGTTCTTCATTTTCTCATTTTTTCTTTCTTTTTGTTTTATCTGTATGAGAATATGGATATTAGCTGCCCCTTACCAACAGTCATCTAGGAACTGAGGTTGGCTTCCAGCCAACTACTGAAAAATAAAAGTCATTTGTCCAACATGCCTCAAGGAATTGAATCCTGCTAACAATCATGTAAGCCTGAAGTAGACACTTCCCAAATCTAGTATTCAGATGAAATCTTGGCCCTGATTGACACCTTGGTTATACCTTATGAGAAATACTGAAGCAAAATTCAGCTAAGCAATGCCTGAATTATTGATCCACAGAAACCATAAGCAACAACAAAAATAAATATAAGTGCATGTTTTGATCCACTGTTTGTGGTAATACTGTTACACAGCAGTAGATAACTGGTACAACTAGTCAGACTTATTTGAAGAAGGAGATTGATGCCTGAGCTATGTATTAAAGAGTAGGACAGGTGGCATAATTCAGTGGAAAGCATTCTAGGCAAATGGGAAAGCATAACTAAAAGTACATAGACAGGAAGCAGTGAGTTTTGATGACTGCACTACAGGATTTCTACATTACTGACAGGACAGGTGCAAAGCACTGAGTGGTGGGAGATAAGAAAAAAGAGATGTTTAATCAAGGTTGTACTGTGAAGGGTCTTTTAGGCTTCTATAATATTAATGATTTGGATTTTATCCTATAGGCAATGGGAAACCACTGAAACATTTAAGAACGGCATGAACAATGGAGAATTTTAGGTTTAGATGGGTTGCTCTAGAAACTATGTGGATGGTTATCTTTGAGGATAACAAGGACCAAACTTGCTATCCAGCTGAAAAATTGTTCCCAATGGTAGCTCAAGGTAACAGTGGATGAAGGATGAAGACTAGAACTATATAAAGCATGGAAAGGTGGTAATTGATTTGAGAAAAATTTAGCAAGTAAAATCAGCAGGACTTGAGAACTGGTTGAGAGTCCAGCATGAAGGGCAGGAAGAAGTTGAGATTACTTGATTTCTAATTTGGATAATCTTTAGTGATGGTTCCAAGTACTGTGACCAAGAATGTAGGAGAAGAAAAGCAGTTCTAGCTATTAGAGGAGAATAGAGTTTTTAGTTAATCTCAAATTTAGGTCTGAGCTCTGCACAGAGATATAGATCTAAATCTTGAGCATAGCGATAGTGGCTGCAATCAAAAGAGTTGATAAGATTGACTAGAAAGAACAGAAAAAATAAGATCAGTGAGTGGAAAACAGAACTTCAGGTACAACAGTGACCAGAGAGTAGAGAGCAAAAGAGACTGTAGCAACGGCAAAGCAGGAAGGGTCAGAGAGGAATGAGGAAAAGAGCATTAAAAGCTTATTAGAAATTTCATCTTATACTTAAGAAAATTCCTTCTTTATATAATTTGCTTTGTTTGATCTAGACTTGAATAGACTTGGGGAGAGATTATATAAAACTCGTTTCATCACCTCTTTTTTCTTCTCCATCTATCAATCATATTCTTCCCTTAATCAAATGACTTTCTATACTTTCTTAAATAAGGTGGAGTATATTTTATGAATAACAACAATTTGCCCTCCAGTGGATTGCTCTGGCTTCTGGAAATGAAAGAGAGATTAAAGACAGAGGACCACTGAGAACTGTTTTTCAGAAAGAAGTTCAATGTGTTATTTAGGGAAAGAATTTATTTTATAAAGAAACAGATTGGTATAATAACAAGAGCACTGGGGTGAAAATTAGGATTCTTTTTTGCTAGGGTCAAAAGACTATTAAAGGGCCAAGACTTGGAGTGAGGTAGTAAGGCTAGAAAAGAAAAAAGAAACACTTTGTATGAAAACATTACAGAAATTTTTAACAACCTTTGGGGGTGACAAGGGGATAAAAGAGAGCTACTTGATTTCAGAATCTATATGTTGTGCATGCTGATATTATTACTATTTGAAGGCATTGCAAGCAGAAGGAACAGCCAGTTTCCTAAAAATGTATAAGATGGCATTATAGATGGTTGGTTTAAGCCAATGGGGAGATCAATAATATAAATTTGTTTATACCTGAGACACATGGCAAGCTGAAAGATGAAAGAGTTGAGTAAGTAAAAGAGATCTGAGGTGTATCCGGAAAGAGGCATGGTTGGAGCCTTTAGCATGAAAACACCTTCAGAGTTAGAAAAGCACAGACCATTTTGGAAGCCTGAAAGAGGGAATGACAGAAAGAGAAAATCAGTGCTTGCAGAGGTACAAGGGGCACTAAGATTACAGAGTTGTAAAGAGGCTTGTTCATCCTTTGTGCCCCTTTATCTGTTTTCCGACAAAACAGACATGATTCAGGGTAGATGTCTCATTGTTCACTTTACAAAGCATACTAAAGTTATTTCAGTTCACCAGAGGACACAATACAAATGTAGAACCAATGTGAGAAGTGTTGATAGATTTGAACATGATGAATTCCCACATGTTACAAGTAAATTTTCTTTTGAGTCCAAATCATGGTGACTGGTTACAGAAGAGGATTTACTAGCAGCAGTGTAAACCCCTGGAAGGTTACTATCTTATCCAGCTAATAGCAAGGAAGGCATGGACTGTATTATTTAGACATGCTGGATTTTAAGAGTACAAAAATGAATCCCCAAAGTTCCTCAAACTAAACAAGAAATATATTTTGTGACTGTTATCAAAAGAGAGTAGTCTTAGCTAATTAAGCTCAAGTCATTTCACTCATAAAATTAACTCTTGTAAATGGAATGAAGTAATTTTATTGGGGAGGTGACTTTTTAGAATATTAAACTTAAACTCAATCAGAAAAATAAGTATAATTGGCTACAAATTTTGCTTTGACATTTTTCAAAAAATATAATTAACAATTGGTATCAGCTGATTGCATCAGTGAAAGAAATTTAGATTCCAGGGTTCCAATGTCGCTAAACCTTTGGCACATTCTCAATCTCTAGGTCCCTACACTATTAGACTAACCTATTTTAGCAAAGCAACTCTACTCATGAAAATGTGCCATTTCACCACAATTTTTACAATTAATGATTGCAAAATTCCCTTGTCTTATGTCAAATACCACATCACATGTTAGAAAAAAGGTACTTGTAATTCAACCCCTTGAGAGGTCAACTCAAGACATGAAGTTGGGCAATTATTATAGTCCAAACATACCTTTGCTGAGTTAAAATATAGGTTCTTCATCCACTGAGACAGATAAAATACTTGACTCAGGGTAATAATTAAATGGTTAGAATTCCAAAAATTTGTATGAGATCATGATAGTAGATCATGATCAATTAAATCTGGCCTTCATAAGCAAACCGTTAATTAGGCAGTCAGATCAGAACAGACATCATTTACCACCCTTTTAGTACACTGTGGTATTACATGACTGATGGTGAATACAGACACTCGTAAAGGCTTCGATTCAGTTTTCCTTCCTTTAATAAGTGTACGTTTTTGCAATTTTAATGCCCCTATAATGCTTGGATGTTTCCCTTCATATAGTAGTAAATATTCATGAAATGTTTGCTGAAAGCATCAACTAGCTAGTGAATTTATCCTCACTTAGATGTATCCTGGACGCCAAATGCTGTGACTGTGCATCTTAAGCACTTAGTAAATACTGCAGATTGGATTAATGAATAAATATGCACTGATACTGTTAATTAATCCAATGAACATAACTATGTAATTCAAATAAAGTCTCATCTATGACCACAGTCATTTGTGACATCACAGGTTTGCTATTCTCTTTAACATTTTATGGTTAGCTATACTAACAATGCAGTACACATAGGAGCCAGAAAAT
Organism: Manis javanica; assembly: GCF_040802235.1. NCBI lineage: Eukaryota > Metazoa > Chordata > Mammalia > Pholidota > Manidae > Manis > Manis javanica. The sequence continues at coordinate 191,138,428 of NC_133157.1, forward strand.
TAAGTGCAATTTTCTAGAACCCTAAACATTTCAAAAGGAGAACACATTTTCATGAAAGAGGAAATACAAAATTTTAAGCATTTAGAAATATGTCAAAGCAAATTGCTTTGAAAATATCTCTTCATTAGGAAAATAGTCATTGTCATGCAAATAACATTTTTTAAAGCTCTGATGATGTATTTTTTTAAGAGATTGTATTTAGTCCTAGTGGACAATTACAATCATTCTCCACAAAGGGCTCTCTTTTTAAATAATTTAATTATTCCAAGAAAAATTTATGGCAAACTCTCCTTACTATTCCATAGGCCAACATTTATGCATAAATGTCTTAGTTTGGGATTTAGAAACAATTAAGGGAATCACTGAATTGTATGTCAAAAATAAACTAAATCATTCCTATATTTTTCAATCTTCAAGCAGCCCTGAATTTTCCCTTTGAAAAGAAGTCATTACTAAGAAAGAAAGAAAGATAGAAAGAAGGGAAGACATTAACACAATTAAACATGCTTTTACAAAAGTATTTTAGTTGTACTGCCCATATCATTTATAATTCATGTCAGCTTATTTCACAGTAAAGGCATGATTCAATCCAATGAGCTGTTGCAGTTATAATTATCAAGTCTTTATTACAGACTTACAATGCCAGCTGTAATGTTATAATGTAACACATATACATAAAAAGTATGTTAAAATTATATTAAATTTTAAGTGGCAAGTTTGTATTTATACAATTTAAGCAGTTTTAAGGAATAAAAATTCTGCCTGACTTAAAAAAGGACAGAATAGATTCTCCAGTCTAAGTTCTCAAAATACAATGTCTCAGAGAAAGTTGGGAGATATGTACGACCAAAGGGCAGCAAAAATTGGCATTCCATCCTCATTTTTTATAATTAAGTAGATTAAAGAAAACATTAAAAACAGATTTGCAATATTTTGGTGTGACTCAAGAGTCATCAAAACTAAATTTAGTTTAAAATATAAGCAATATGAAGCATGAATCAAGAGAATCATATTCTTAATTTTTCATTTGAGGTGTTCACATGAAGAGAGTCTGATATTCTATTACTTTTGGAAAAGCATTTTATCAAAACAAGCTGGAGCATTAGATAAAGTAAACACAATGATACATATAAAACTAAGATACAAAAAAAATCAGCCATATAATTGTTATGTCTAATTCTCACAATTGCTTTGAAATAGAATTTATCATGAAAGTAAATGCAGTCTGCTCTTTGTATGGAATGAGAATAATCTCACCATAAACATTTCAAATGTATGGAAAATAATGAATATTTTTGGATGCTTTGAAATGTTTGTAATAAGAATACACTTACAGGCTTGCCTATGTAAAAGTGACCATCATATACACATGGTCTTTATTATAAAGGCACAAATAGTAAAAGTTAGTCTGCAGTAATTTACTAAGCAGGACCTAACATAAAAGTTGGAGAGAGAAGAGAAATGGAGGAAGGGAGAGGGAGAGAGAGAGAGATGGAGAAGGAAGAATTCCTAAGAATTAATTAGGAAAGAAGGAAGGGAGGGAGAAAAGGGTAAATTGGGAGGGAGAGGTTTTATCAAAGCCCTGAATATGAACCAAAAGGGGGAACATTAGGGTTCTCTAATAAAAAAGGACATTGATGTTTTAAAACTCAAATTATGAATTTTAGTAGATACCTCTTTGAATTTAACTAGCCAGTCAAATACTATTTGTAAACATGTTATTAACTCTTTTAAACCTTAGTGGCTAAACTACAAACACTTTATGACATTTCACATTTGTGGGTCATGATTGTGTTAGGGGTTCAGCTGAATAATTCTCCTTTCCATGTATTACTTACAGATAACCCATAAAAATAAGCCCACACTTACATGAGTAATAATATGGCAAAGGAGGCAAGAATATATACAAAGGAGAAAGTCTTTTTCAATGAAGAGTCCTAAACAGCTTTACTCTTACATATGGAGGTCCTCAAAAAACTAAAAATAGGATGGCGGCGTGAGTAGGACAGTGGGAATCTCCACCCCAAAACATACATATTTTTGAAAATACAACAAATACAACTATTCCTAAAAGAGAGACCAGAAGACACAGAACAACAGCCAGACTACATCCACACCTGTGAGAACGCAGCGCCTGCTGAAAGGGGTAAGATACAAGCCACAGCCCGGTGGGACCCGAGGCCCCTAACCCCAGCTCCCGGCGGGAGTACAGGAGTCGGAGTGGGGAGGTAGAGGGAGCCCAGGACTGCTAAACACCCAGTCCCAGCCATCTGCACCAGAGCGCACACACAGTGCATGTGTGGGGTCATGGATACCAGGGAAACAGGACAGTAAGAAATCTGACTGGGTCCCGAAGCCGGCGCCCCTGTGACAAAGAAAAGTGAGTGCTTTTTGAAAGTCTTAAAGGGACAGGGACCTCACAGCTGGACGGAAGCATCCTGGCTCACAGTCCAGCAGCTGGAAACTCCAGGGAACTCCAGGCACACTAACCCCCTGAGCAACAGCTCTGAGACCCCTCACGGAGGTAAATAGCCAAACGACCCCCGTCCATTACCCCTCTGGGGCTACGCCATAGCAGAGTGGCAGCCTGAGGCTGGCCATGCCCACAGCAAGGGAGATTCCTCCAAACCGGCCAGGCAAGATACAGAGACCCAGTCTACACGCAATTGCCCAACACAAGCCACTAGGGATCGCAGTTGTCCCAATAAAGAAAGGCCAGTAGCAAGTGGAAAGTTTGGCTCTCCCAGCTGACAGTCAATAGCACCTATCAACATGAAAAGGCAAGAAAATTTGATCCAGACAAGACTAACCCAGACAGCTTCGGCATCTGCTACATCTTCCCCTGAGAAGGAACCTGGGGAGATAGATTTAACCAGTCTTCCTGAAAAAGAATTCAAAACAAAAGTCATAACCATCCTGATGGACTTACAGAGAAATATACAAGAACTAAGGAGAGAGAATACACAAATAAAACAAGCTCTGAAAGGACTTCAAAACAGAATGGACGAGATGCAAGAGACCATTAATGGACTAGAAAACAGAGAACAGGAATGCAGAGAAGCTGATGCAGACAGAGATAAAAGGATCTCCAGGAATGAAAGAATTCTAAGAGAGCTGAGTGACCAATCGAAACACAACAATATCCGCATTATAGGGGTACCAGAAGAAGAGAGAGAAAAAGGGATAGAAAGTGTCTTTGAAGAAATAACTGCTGAAAACTTCCCCAAACTAGGGGAGGAAATAGCCTCTCAGACCACAGAGGTACACAGAACTCCCATGACAAGGGATCCAAGGAGGGCAACACCAAGACACATAATAATTAAAATGGCAAAGATCAAAGACAAGGACAAAGTATTAGAGGCAGCCGGAGAGCAAAAAGGTTACCTACAAAGGAAAACCCATCAGGCTATCATCAGACTTCTCAACAGAAACCCTACAGGCCAGAAGACAATGGCATGATATACTTAATGCAATGAAACAGAAGGGCCTTGAACCAAGAATACTGTATCCAGCACGATTATCATTTAAATATGAAGGAGGAATTAAACAATTCCCAGACAAGCAAAAGTTGAGGGAATTTGCCTCCCACAAACTCCCTCTACAGGGCATCTTACAGGGACTGCTCTAGATGGGAGCACTCCTAAAAACAGCACAGAACAAAACACCCAACATATGAAGAAGGGAGGAGGAGGAATAAGAAGGGAGAGAAATAAAGAATCATCAGACCGTGTTTATAATAGCTCAACAAGTGAGTTAAGTTAGACAGTAAGATAGTAAAGAAGCTAACCCTGAACCTTTGGTAACCACAAACTTAGAGCCTGCAATAGCAATAAGTACATACCTTTCAATAATCACGCTAAATGTAAATGGACTGAAAGCACCAAACAAAAGACACAGAGTAATAGAATGGATAAAAAAGCAAGACCCATCCATATGCTGCTTACAAGAGACTCACCTTAAACCCAAAGACATGCACAGACTTAAAGTCAAGGGATGGAAAAAGATATTTCATGCAAACAACAGAGAGAAAAAAGCAGGTATTGCAATTCTAGCATCAGACAAAACAGACTTCAAAATAAAGAAAGTAACAAAAGATAAAGAAGGACATTACATAATGATAAAGGGCTCAGTCCAACATGAGGGTATAACCATTATAAATATATATGCACCCAATACAGGAGCAGCAACATATCTGAAACAAATACTAACAGAAGTAAAGGAGGAAATAGAACGCAATGCATTCATTTTGGGAGACTTCAACACATCACTCACTCCAAAGGACAGATCCACCAGACAGAAAATAAGTAAGGACACAGAGGCACTGAACAACACACTAGAACAGATGGACCTAATAGACATATAGAGAACTCTACATCCAAAAGCAACAGGATACACATTCTTCTCAAGTGCACATGGAACATTCTCCAGAATAGACCACATACCAGGCCACAAAAAGAGCCTCAGTAAATTCCAAAAGATTGAAATCCTACCAACCAACTTTTCAGACCACAAAGGCATAAAACTAGAAATAAACTGTACAAAAAAGCAAAAAGGCTCACAAACACATGGAGGCGGAACAAGATGCTCCTAAATAATCAATGGATCAATGAACAAATAAAAATGGAGATCCAGCAATATATGGAAACAAATGACAACAACAACACAAAGCCCTAACTACTGTGGGATACAGCAAAAGCAGTCTTAAGAGGAAAGTATATAGCAATCCAGGCATATTTAAAGAAGGAAGAACAATCCCAAATGAATGGTCTAATGTCACAATTATCGAAATTGGAAAAAGAAGAACAAATGAGGCCTAAGGTCAGCAGTAGGAGAGACATAATAAAGATCAGAGAAGAAATAAATAAAATTGAGAAGAATAAAACAATAGCAAAAATCAATGAAACCAAGAGCTGGTTCTTTGAGAAAATAAACAAAATAGATAAGCCTCTAGCCAGACTTATTAAGAGGAAAAGAGAGTCAGCACAAATCAACAGAATCAGAAACGAGAAAGGAAAAATCACGACGGACCCCACAGAAATACAAAGAATTATTAGAGAGTACTATGAAAACCTATATGCTAACAAGCTGGGAAACCTAGGAGAAATGGACAACTTCCTAGAAAAATACTACCTTCCAAGACTGACCCAGAAAGAAACAGAAAATCTAAACAGACCAATTACCAACTGAAGTGGTAATCACTCACAGCCAACATCATACTGAACAGCAAGAAGCTGAAAGCTTTTCCTCTGCGATGAGGAACAAGACAGGGATGCCCACTATCCCCACTGTTATTCAACAAAGTATGGAGGTCCCAGCCACGGCAATTAGACAAAACAAAGAAATACAAGGAATCCAGATTGGTAAAGAAGAAGTTAACCTGTCACTATTTGCAGATGACATGATATTGTACATAAGAAACCCTAAAGACTCCACTCCGAAACTACTAGAGCTAATATCGGAATTCAGCAAAGTTGCAGGATGCAAAATTAACACACAGAAATTTGTGGCTTTCCTATACACTAACAATAAACTAATAGAAAGAGAAATCAGGAAGATAATTCCATTCACAATAGCATCAAAAAGAATAGAATAAAATACCTAGGAATAAACCTAACCAAAGAAGTGAAAGACCTATACCCTGAAAACTATAAGACACTCTTAAGAGAAATTAAAGAGGTCACTAAGAAATGGAAAGTCATCCCATGCTCTTGGCTACGAAGAATTAATATGGTCAAAATGGCCATCCTGCCCAAAGCAATATGCAGATTCAATGCAATCCCTATCAAACTACCAACAGCATTCTTCAATGAACTGGAACAAATAGTTCAAAAATTCATATGGAAACACCAAAAACCCCGAATAGCTAAAGCAATCCTGAGAAGGAAGAATAAAGTGGGAGGGATCTCACTCCCCAACTTCAAGCTCTACTACAAAGCCACAGTAATCAAGACAATTTGGTACTGGCACAAGAACAGAGCCACAGACCAATGGAACAGAATAGAGACTCCAAACAATAACCCAAACATATATGGTCAACTAATATTCGATAAAGGGGCCATGGACATACAATGGGGAAATGACAGTCTCTTCAACAGATGGTGCTGGCAAAACTGGACAGCTACATGTAGGAGAATGAAACTTGACCATTGTCTAACCCCATACACAAAAGTAAATTCGAAATGGATCAAAGACTTGAATGTAAGTCATGAAACCATAAAACTCTTAGAAAAAAACCTAGGCAAAAATCTCTTAGACATAAACATGAGTGATCTCTTCTTGAACATATCTCCCCGGGCAAGGGAAACAAACGCAAAAATGAACAAATGGGACTATATGAAGCTGAAAAGCTTCTGTACAGTAAAGGACACCATCAATAGAACAAAATGGTACCCTACAGTATGATAGAATATATTTGTAAATGACAGATCCGATAAAGGGTTGACATCCAAAATATATAAAGAGCTCACATACCTCAACAAACAAAAAGCAAATAATCTAATTAAAAAATGGGCAGAGGAGTTGAATAGATGGTTCTCTAAAGAAGAAATTCAGATGGCCAACAGACACATGAAAAGATGCTCCACATCGCTTGTCATCAGAGAAATGCAAATTAAAACCACAATGAGATATCATCTCATACCAGTAAGGATGGCTACCACCCAAAAGACAAACAACAAATGTTGGTGAGGTTGTAGAGAAAGGGGAACCCTCTTACACTGCTGATTGGAATGTAAATTAGTTCAACCATTGTGGAAAGCAGTATGGAGGTTCCTCAAAATGCTCAAAATCGAAATACCATTTGACCCAGGAATTCCACTTCTAGGAATTTACCCCAAGAATGTAGCACTCCAGTTTGAAAAAGACAGATGCACCCCTATGTTTATCGCTGCACTATTCACAATAGCCAAGATATAGAAGCACCCTAAATGTCCATCAGTAGATGAACGGATAAAGAAGATGTGGTACATATACACAATGGAATATTACTCAGCCTTAAGAAAAAAAATCCTACCATTTGCAACAACATGGATGGAGCTAGAGGGTATTATGCTCAGTGAAATAAGCCAGGTGGAGAAAGACAAGTGTCAAATGATTTCACTCATATGTGGAGTATAAGAACAAAAGAAAACTGAAGGAACAAAACAGCAGCAGAAGCACAGAACCCAAGAATGGACTAATAGTTACCACAGGGAAAGGGACTGGGGAGGATGGGTGTGAAGGGAAGGATAAGGGCAGGAAAAAAAGAAAGGGGGCATTATAATTAGCATGTATACTGTGGGGGTTACAGGGAGGGTTGTGCAACACAGAGAAGACAAGTAGTGATTTTACAGCATCTTACTATGTTGATGGACAGTGACTGTGAACGGGGATGTGGGGGGGACTTGGTGAAGGGGGAGCCTAGTAAACATAATGTCCTTCATGTAATTATAGATTAATGATACCAAAATAAAATTTAAAAAACTAAAAATATAAATACTATGTGACCCAGTACTTCTGGGTATTTACCCAAAGAAAACAAAATCACTAATTTGAAAACATATATCCACTGCTGTTTTTTGCAGCATATTTACAGTAGCCAAGATATGGAAGCAACCTAAGTGTCCACTGATAGATGAATGGATAAAGATGTGGTGTGTATACACACACACACACACACACACACACACACACACACACACACACACACAGAGAAAGGAATATTATTCAGCCATAAAAAAGAATGAAATATTGTCATTTGCAGTAACACGAATAGACTGTGAGGGTATTATGCTAAGTGAAATAAGTGAGACAAAATAAATACCATCTGATTTCACTTATACATGGAATCTAAATCAATGAGACAATTTTTTAAATACTCACAAATACAAAGAATAAATGTGGTTGCTGTGGAGAGATGCTTGGGGGTGGGGAAGGAACAAGTGAAATAGGTCAAAGGTTTAAAATGTTCAAACTTCCAATTATAAAATAATAAGTCATGGGAATGAAAAGTACAGTATAAGGAAGATAGTCAATACTGTAAAAACTTTGTATGGTGATAGGTGGTAATTACACTTATGGTAATCATTTGTAATGTATGTAACTGTCAAATAATTATAGTGTATAAATGAAACCTATATAATTCTGTATAACAATGACACTTTAATAAAAAATCAATGAAAAATAATTATTTCCCAGTCCAAGAGGTCTGCTTTATTAGCCAAATAAATATCAGGAAGATTTGAGATTACTTTCTATTCAGGCATACTGCATTGGTAGGGGCCACTCAAATTTTGAAGAGGAATATTAGTTTTCCCAGTGTGCAGACTGTTTAAGTATAGGACTGTGAAAAAATTGGTAACATTAACTACAATGATCTGGGTACTTCTTAGAGAATGTAACTTTTACTTCAAAGCTACTTAAAACTCAGCAACCCTCATTTGAAACAAGTGTTGGTAATAGTGAAATCATGAGATGATGTAGTATTTGCCGTCCTCCAATCCTTATTTGCCCTTGGATTCATCTAAGAAGCAGAGTTTCACACCTCATTGTTTCAAGGCCCTGTCAATCTTTTACCAAATTGAACTTTACACCATCACTTCACTCTGATAGATTTAATAAGAGACTGCTCTTTGAAGCTCACCATTGTATCTATTACTATATGAATGTAACTGAAGCTGTGACTCATGACTCCAATAAGTGAAATATATCTCAGCTTGAGTACCAGAAATCACTAAACTTCTCTGGAGCAACTAATCTGTCTCTATTTTGAGACTCTGAATCACATAGTTAGTTATGGTTTACTCTTTGCAATGTCTGCAAAAAGTCAAATTCATTGCCTAATTTTGGCAACTGAGAGAACAAGAAATTGAGTGCTAACCTGAGACAGTAATTCAACTCATTTTTTATAACTCTGCTTTTCCTTCTCAAATAAAACATTTTTCCTTTATCTGCTTATATTGTGTACATTTTGAAACCTACCTTAAATCTTTTTTGGAAAGAGGTAGGCAGTATGTGACTTAAAAAAATAAATATTCAACAATTACTCATTGAGTGTTCATTTCACTATGTGTTACAAAGAGCTTACAAGGTGAATGCTATCTTATTATTACTAGACCTTTGGGTGCATGGTTTTCAGTTATGGAAAACAGGAACATGTATTTAATGGTTGATCTCACCTGAGTCTAACTAGATATTGGGTATATGAGACTTAATTTATACCACCTTGAATCTATCTGAATTTAGGGGCTAAAATAATATGCCAGTGTGTTAATATTTAGGATTCACAAGTTTTCAGGCCTGTATGGTAACCAAGGTGGTATAGAAAGGATCTCAAGGTGGGTGAGAAAGGAATAATATTCCCAGGATAAACTCATTCTGAAGAAAGACTTTGGCACTTGCTAATATTTTTAATGGTGTCTTGCCAATGGGTTGCTACCCCTGGCAAGTTCACTATAGATTCAGTGTGACCAAATGTGAGGAAATTTTGGGTTCCTATGGCCAGGTTCCTCACTGAACCTAAACCACGTGATGATGTAACTGGCTTGTTGCTAGATTACCTCTTCCACACCCATAGACAATAAGTTATTATTGACTGAGTCACTATATAAAGAGCTTGGACCAGTGCTCTGCACAAAGACAGAGACGATGGAGGATTACAGACCTGAAGACTGTTGCATGCAGATGTAACTCTAGTGTTTAACCTACCACTAGAAGAACAAGCTGAGTAATAAACCCTTTTCCTCCAAGAAAATTCTACCATCATTTCTTTGTTCACACTGAATCCATAGTGAACGTGCCTGGGGCTGAAACCCACTGGCAAGACAGTTGGTGACAATTGGCAGGGTTCACTGTTAACGAAGGAAAAAGACAGGCTGTCCTTATAGGAGGGGTACTACATCAGGCAACCCTATGAATGGGGAGACAGTGGATTGTCAACCAGTGGGTATGTGGTCTGAGGTGGCTTGCCTCCTGGAGGGCTGGGCCCCAACCCTGGACCAGAGGTAAGGGAGGTGATGCCTGAAGCAGTAGGGATACCCATTGGTATAGTAGTAGGTCTTTTGAGAAACAGAGTGCCCATGAGGCAGTGGGAACTGTGGGTTGGCTGCTTCTCACACTATTAAAAAAGTCTACAGATGGGAAGAACATACTCCTGAAAGAGAAACAAGAAATGGCAGCACAAGAACACGAGCTGCAATCTGCTGTGGATTCATTGAAGAATGAAATGGCATTGATACAAGAGGAGGTGCCATAAGAACATTGGCAGCAAGGTGCTATTGAAGAGGTAAAGGCCATGAAGGAAAAGGATGGACTACTGCAAAAACCACAAGAAGAGGCAGTGAAAGAATGTGAGATGTGAGGTCCCGTGAAGGAGGTAAAAAATTTCTTATAGAATGAGACAGCACCACTGCCAAGTGCTCTGAAGGAGGAAAAGGCCATATAGGAAAAAGATATATTCCTGAGGGAAGCACAGGAGGAGGCAGCATGAGAACACCAGCTGCGAAGCATTGAAGTGAAGGTAAGAGAGCTGATGAAGACTGAGCTAGCATTGCTGCAAGGCACTGTAGAGAAGGTAAAGGTTGTAGCAGAAGAGGCACTCGGGGTAGGGGAGAGAAAGGTGCCATCAGCCCCGGGAAATGGAGGAGCTGGGGAAGGATGAAGGGGTGGTGCCGGAGGCACTGACCCCTCCTCTATTGAAAGCATGCCCAGTCGTTGGAAAGAAAATAAAGGTTCCCCCACAAAAGGTGCATGCCCTTCCCCAGGTCATGAAGCACTCTATGCTCCTCCCCTATACTCAGGCTGAGCTAGTGGATTTGGGCTCCAGTTTAGGCAGAAGCCCTCAGAGTCATTATCAGCTTGACTCCTGCATCTGTGGAACTCAGGGGTGGATGGAATTGTTCTCTCTGGATCAGAGATGGGAAAACTGGCTTCCCTGACAGTTCAGCCTGGCTTGAGGCAGTGACTACAAAATGCACATCAGACCCCAGGGAGTCACTCCCTCCTCAATTGGCTTACGGCTGCACGTCATGCTGTGTGGCCTAATCAGGGTAATCTACCATCCTCCCCCGCTACATGGCAGATGTATGCTGAGCTCCAACAGGTGTTAGAAGAGATAGGCATAAAAAATGCCATCTATAATCCAGAGAATCTTGGCCCAGATGAGGAGCCTTTGGCTGCAGGGATGAGAAATACTGTGCTTCAAATGGCTCCCACATCCCTCTTTGGGTCTCTAGTGGCCATTCTTGCCCCTTACTTAGGGCATCCCAAAAGAGAGGTTACACATACAGTAGCAGACTTAGGAGAGGCTGAAGCAATGAGGACATGGAAAGAAATAACGTCTGCTACTCACAAGAAGAATTTAAAGGGCCCAATGAAGGTTACGAGGACCCAGATGTGAGTTGATTTAATATGGGCAGGAGTAGATGGAAGGAAATTAGACAGGAAGTCAAATAGGACCTTACTGGAGCTATCGCAACAATTGAAACCAGGGAAGCACTTCCAGCCATTAAGACCAGAGGCAGAGATCACAGACAGAGCCATAAGTCTGGCCTGTATGTTTTCAAGGCTTTCTGCTGGAGAGTGAGCCAACCTCACTTGAGCCCACACGGGAAGATGACTGGAGAACGTGGTTTGACTGAGGGGAAGGTCAAGGTGCCTACCCTGAGGGAGCAGCAGGGGACCAGAGGCCACATGTTGAAATAGCTATCCATTGGTCCCCAGTGAACATACAACGTGTCCTGGCTCTGGTGAACACAGGGGATGAATGTTCACTGATTTACGGTAACCCTGAGAGGTTTCCCTGGACTCCCACTGTCATAGATGGATACTCAGGTAAGGCTATCAGAGTGAAACAAGCCCAAATCCCTTTGGGAATAGGGCATCTACCCTCAAAAGTGTATACTATGTATACTTCACCCATCCCTGTGTGTATTTTGGGGATTGATATCCTGCAGAGTACATTGATATGGTTGCAGACTACTGCAGGTGAGTTCAGACTGAGAGTATGTGTGCTGAAGGCAGTTCTGAGGGAACATGCTAGACACCTGCCCATAGCTTTGCCTGTGCATTGGGGGCTGACTAATACCAAACAATACAAAGTGCTGGGAGGGCATAAAGAAATTGGAGAAACCCTCCAGGAACTGGAAAAGGGGGGTATTATAAAGCCCACCCATAGTCCTTTCAATTCTCCCGAGTGGCCAGTAAAAAGCCAGATGGCCCCTGGCATATGACCATGGATACAGAGAATTAAATAAAGTCATACCCCATATGCACGCTCCTGTCCCCTCTATTACAGACCTGATGGGTACCCTCAGCCACAAACTAGGAACATACAATTAGATGGTAGATCTTGCTAATGCCTTCTTTTCCATTGACATTGAGCCAGAAAGTCAGGAACTGTTTGCCTGCACATGGGAAGGACAGCAATGGACTTTCACCATCCTTCTACAGGGATACCTCCACAGCCCCACCATCTGTCATGGAATTGTAACTCAGGACTTGGCTACATGGGAGAAACCATCCACAGTGTGGCTGTACCATCATATTGATGATATCATGCTCACATCTGATTTTCTTTCAGATCTAGAAGGTGCAGCACCTAAACTGCTGCAACATCTATAGGAGAAAGGATGGGCTGTGAATAGTACCAAGGTTCAGGGACCTGGTTTTTCTGTCAGATTCTTGGGGGTCATCTGGTCGTGTTAAGACCAAAGTTATACCAGAATCAGTTACAGATAAAGTCCAGGCCTTTTCTACCCCTACAACTGTTGCATTGCTACAGGAGTTTTTGGGTCTTCTAGGCTACTGGAGAGTGTTTATCTTGCACTGGGCACAAATCCAGAATCCCTTATACTAGTTGGTATGAAAGGGTATCAGGTGGGACTGGAATGAGACATGTGCAACTGCCTTTACTACAGCAAAACGGGCAGTCAAGGCCGTGCAGACCTTGAGTGTGGTAGACCCAACAAGGCCCTGTGAGCTGGATGTTCATGTGACTAAAGATGATTATAGCTGGGGTCTCTGGCAGCAGCTTGAACGAACTCACCAACCTGTTGGATTCTGGTCACAACTCTGGAAAGGCACAGAGGTACAATACACTTTGATGAAAAACAACTGGCTGCCATGTATCATGCATTGCTGGCTACATACAGAACCCATCACTGGAATGGCCCTCATAAAGGTAATAACCACCTATCCCATCTTGGGGTGGGTATGAGACTGGACCCAAAAGCCAAGGAGTGGTGTGGCACAAACACTACACTGGCTAAGTGGGGTGCTTACCTACAGCACTGTAGTGCCCTCTCTAGTAGCCCCTTGAATGAAGAACTCCAACGCTTATTGAGGCCAGTGACATATACTAGTGAAAAGCAGGAAGAAATTACTTTAGAACCATTAGTAGCAGAGAGTCCTTATCAGAAGAGCCCCTATACCTGAACATGCATGGTACACAGATGGCTTCAGCTGTGGGCAGCCCCCAAAATGGAGGGCTGTAGCTTTCCATCCTAAGACTGAGACAATATGGATGGAAGACTGTGAGAGGAAGAGCAGCCAATGGGCAGAGTTGTGGGCTGTGTGGCTTGTGATCAGCCAGGAGTCCTTCCCTATAGTTGTCTACACTGACAGCTGGGCTGTCTATTGGGGCTTGACCCTGTGGCTACCAACCTGGTACCATGCCAACTGGATGGTTGGTCACTGACCCCTGTGGGGACAAGAACTGTGGCAAGACTTATGGGCCTCTGGTCAGACTAAAACAGTTACAGTATATCATGTAACAGGTCATTTGCCACTGGCATCCCCAAGAAATGATGAAGCAGATAACTGGCCCAGATAGGCTGGCTAGAAGGAAAGCCTACCTCTGATATACCACAATGTTTACATCAGCATTTGTTGCATGAGGGGCAAAAAACAATGTAGGCTGTAGCCGGTCAGTGGGGCTTGCCTTTGACCTTTGAAGAAGTTAGTAGAGCTCAGCAAGAGAGTGTCGTGTGGTCTAAAAGGGACTTACATCGAGTTCCACAGCAACATGGGACAATAGCTAAGGGCCCTACACTCTTCATCAGGTGGCAGATAGACTATACTGGGCCTCTACATGTGTTAGAAGGATATCGGTATGCCACGACTTGTGTGGACACAGCTAATGGACTTCTGGTTGCTTTTCCTACACGTTGTGCAGACCAACAGACAACCAAGAGGCCTGAAGCATCTCTTTGCCATCTATGGCTGACCACAGGTAATTGAGAGTGATCAAGGCACCCATTTTACTGGATGTGCACTGCAAGAATGGGTGCAACAGTAAGGAATCAAATGGAAGTTTCATGTGCCATACAGTCCTACTGCAGCAAGCATGATAAAGAGGCACAATGGTTTGTGAAAATCTGGACTGAAGTCAGATACCAATAGTCTGCAGGGATGGTCAGTCTGCTTATAGACAGTGCTATGGCACTTGAGCAAGAAACCCCAAAAGGGAGCCCTGAGCCCTATAGACATGTTAACACATATTGCTTCCTCCCCTATACAACTGTATGTACAAACCAAGGAAGAATCACTGAAGCCGAGGTTCAGCCACCAGAATAATACCCTGCTGCCAGCACCAACTGCACTAAACCCTGGAGACTCCATTGAGTGGACATGGCCTTGGACCTTTTGACACATAGACCAATGATGGCTGGCTCTCCTGGCACCTTGGGGACAAGGCCCAGAAGCTGGCCTCCTGTGTATTCCTGGAGTAACAGAAGAGTGGCCCCCAAAGATTACAGTAGTATATCCTGAACAGCCAGAAGGTAGGAGTACCTTACCAGTTTTGTTTTATCATTATGGCCAGTGCATGCACCTCCAGTAGCACTACATGTAGACCCTTTAGTAACCTGCGATGGGGAGAAGAGTAAAAGTATGGTATACTAGACCTGGACGGGACCCCCTTCCTGCTACAGTCCTATCACAGGACCGCTCTCTTACATGCATCCTACCTAATGGACAAGATTTGCCTATGATGGTGTCATTAAAACATGTATCTTATCATACCTAAGGTCTTTGTGGACTAGGGAACTTCCTCTGGCTTAAGGATTATTATAATTTTTGTTACCTGTATCAAAATCCTGTTGTATCTTAATTTTTATTGTTATCTCTAAGTTGTTGTTATTCTCTGTTGCTGTTGTGGAAACTGGTTGCTGTTGTGGAATCTGCTCCAGCTTTCTCGCACAGGGACCATTGTGGAAGATTGAAAGCATGTAGACTGTGAGGCAAGAATCCTGGAGGGGTGGAGTGTGGGGAAAGTTTGGGTTTTTATGGCCAGGTTCCTCACTGAACTTAAACTGCTTGATGATGTAACTGGTCTGTTGCTAGTCTACTGCTTTCACACCCATAGGCAATAAGCTATTATTGACTGATTCACTATATAAAGAGCTCAGATCAGTGGTGTGTGTGGAGGCAGAGATGTCAGACATGCAGACATAACTCTAGTGCTTGACCTACCACTGGGAGAACAAGCCAGGTAATAAACCCTTTTGCCCCAAGAACATTCTACTATCATTTCTTTGGTCACACTGAATCCATAGTGAACTCACCTGGTGCTGAAACCCATTGGCAAGACACCAAAAAAATGACAGTAGGATGTTCTTAGGGTGAAAGGGTTATACCCAACTTTATTTTCATGGCAGCAGATCAATCACTAGGATCCTGTTCACTCAGAAGGACTCTGCATGCAGTAAGCTGGTCTCTGCCTCTGAGCTCTCTACCCATGCAGCTGTCTCAGTTTCTGTGCTCAGTGCTGCCACCACTCCAGTCTCGTCTCTCCTCTTCTGCAGCCTTGCAGCCATGCCACCATGTCACACAGAGCACTGGGCAGGGCTCTTTACATATAGTCAATAATAATGCATTTCCCACACATGTGTGGTGACCACCCGACCAGGGCTGGGTGAGAATCCTAGCCACAGGAACCTTCACTTTATCCACAAATGGTAAGTTACATATTTTAGTTCCCTAGATGTGCACATTATAACTCTCATTTTAGGGGGCCAAGTATCTTTTGACTCAACATATGATATTTGGCTCAAACTGTTGAGAATTTTTATTATTGTTTTTATTTATTTTGTATTGAAATAAACATATTAACACTTCCTCTAAAATATTTTAAGGTTAAAGCAGTATTCTCAACCAAGGGTTGTACCCTTGGTTGTCACACCTGGGGATGATGGTAATACTGGTTACCTACAATGCACAGGACAGCACCCCAGAGCAAAAAATTAACCAGTTCAAAATGTCATTAGTTAAATGCTGATTTCCCTACTGAAGGTAGTTGGTCTTTTTCTGTAGGATGTAATAATCTGGTTGTCCAACTTCCCCCAGAGAAGTTCCCATCTGCCTCTCTTACTTGGTTCTGATGGTAGTCAGAAATACAGATTATCTATAATTAAGGTATATGAGAGGACATGTTTACAAATTCATGAAATCCAGCACCTGTGAAAGTTTAAGACATCTGATATTTCAGAGAGACAATCTAACGGATGTTGTAGGGAAAATTGAAGTTCCTATGGCCAGGATCCTCACCTCACCCTAAACTATTTGATGATGTAACTGGCCTACTGCTAGGCTAATTCTTCCACACCCACAGGCAATAAGTTATTACTGACTGAGTCACTATACAAAGAGCTCTGACCAGTAACCTGGGCGGTGGCAGAGACAGAGGTGGATTACAGACCTGCAAACTGCTGGATGCAGATGTGATTCTAGTGCTAAACCTACCACTGGGAGAATAAAGCCAGGTAAAAGCCTTTATTCTAAGAACACTCAGTTGTCATATCTCAGTCTCACTGAATCCATAGTGCTAAAACCCTCAGGCAAGACAGATGTATCTGCTATCTCATGATCTAGATTGACCAATACTACCCTCATATGACGTAAGCTCAAGGAGCAGTGTGCCTGGATGTGATGCTCTGTGTTTGCTCGAAGTGTTATACAAGAACTGTTTGATTAAACAGTATTTTTTCATCTCCTGTGATAGAATTAAAAGCCATTGCCCAGTGTGTCACATATTATATGCAAACCCCATGGCATTAATTCAGAGTTCAGATTTATTCCAGGAAAAAAATGCCTCAGCATATAACTTTTCTCATCAAAAACACTATATATATATATATATATATCACATACACATAACTGATGATTAGTCTTTTTCACTTTGGCTACAAGAAAATTAAGCAGCCTGAAACTGCTCTTTCTGAGGTTTGTGTCATGAGTGGTTAAAAGGCACACCCTGGAGCCAGGCTGCCTGGATTCAAATCCCGGAGACATCACCTACT
The DNA here is from genome assembly GCF_040802235.1 of Manis javanica. Taxonomy (NCBI): domain Eukaryota; kingdom Metazoa; phylum Chordata; class Mammalia; order Pholidota; family Manidae; genus Manis; species Manis javanica. The sequence goes on from NC_133157.1 coordinate 191,155,701, forward strand.
AGCTGGGCACTTCACTTCTCTGTGTCTCAAAGGCAAAATGAAGATAATAATTACACTGACTGAAGGGTACTGTTAGGATTAAAACTATTAACTGTTAAGTACTTAAAATAGTGCCAAGTATATAGGAAGCCTTTGCTCTTCAGACAATTCCAAGTTCACTGTATTTCCTAGTAGCCCTTTGACTTGTAAGCTTTATCAGGCCAGAGCTTTATGTAGGTAGCTCACCAATGAACTGCCAATCTTTAGCAGAATACCTAATATACAGCTGCCTTTACAAAAATGTGAACTGAATAAAAGAATGGAGGTTTAACTTTACCAACAGAGAGACAAAATATATGACACTTGATCCTCAGATGGAGAATGTGTCTAGAGAACAAAGGTGAAGCTTGTACAAGACTGAAAATCTCTAAATCATAGTATACCTACCACATTTAAATGTTATTTTCAGTTTAGAGGTAGATCAGAGGGGATTAAATGAGAAGATTTCCATTAACACTCAATTAAAAAATTACCTAACAACTTTCACTGCAGGTGGATTGAAGGAAGGAGGAGAACAAAGGGATATGTATTAACATTTCGTTAAATGTCAGGTACTATACTAGGTTCTTTGTAACAGGTCATCTAACTTCCACAAGACCTGTGGTTTACAATATCTCTTATAGATTGAGAAATGAGGGCTCAGAAATAGTAGGTAACTTATTCAAAGTCATGCATCAAGCAAGTAGCAGAAGCAGGCTTCTGCTTCAGACATAAGCCTTCCAATTCTCTGTTTAGTGCTTCTCCCACTACATCACATGTGCACAAACAAGACATCAGGAGATACTCATTCTGACCTACACTCTAGTCTAGCACTTCCTACCAAATAAATGGTCAGGATTTGTCCCACTCTAATATGGTCATCACGCCTGACTCTTGCTTAGTTTGTCCTTGACAGCCTTGTCAGGGTGGGCTACTCTGTCAAGAAGCTCATGTTCTCCTCCTTCCTTCTATCACATAAGTTTCAAGATGGATTAAAGCAACCTTCAGGTTCTTTAGAGAACAAAAAATAATGACCTTCACTCCCCACCTCTCTAAAAAAAGGGCAGGGAGGGAGAAAAATTTTGCCCTTAACTAAGCTCATGTAGCAGAAAGCATATGGAAAATGATCATATATGAAAATTCTCTGATTAAGACCTATGATTAAAAAGGAATTGAAGTAGCACCTCTTAACTATGGATAAAACACAGAAGAATTCATATCTTACACATCTCATTTCCAGGTTCAACTTTATCTATACACACAATGAATAAACATTATTTAATTTAATCCTTCTGAAAGACATGAGATAGGTACTATGTTTATCTGAATTTTGAAGACTATCTCAAGAGACCATATTTAAACAATTAAGTACCTGGTTCAAAATCACAGAGCTAAAATTCTGCACCATAACATTAAAGTATACCTCTTCAAGTACTAGTCCTTATCCTGGAGTTCCTGAAACATTTCCTCTTTACATAAACTCATTTCACATTGTCACCCCTATAGGTTCTTCACCATACTTTGCTACATGGCAGCAAACCGTCTCATCAACTCCACTTAAATTTTTCCTCCAGCTCCTAGATCTCTCAGCCTCCTCAATGATTCCACTGAATGTTTACTCTAGCAGTATTGTCTTAAGAGCTCCTTAAATCTTTCTCTTCTATAAACATTTTCCTTGCACTTGGAATAAAGAGGTGTGTCAATTATTATAGTGTGCACATTTTGATTCGTATTTTCATATTAATAGCCACATAAAGTAACATTTATGTGTTTATATATGGACCTAGTAAGTCTCTTTATTATTTGAACACTTTATTTTTGTTCACTGGTTTTAGAGGCCAATAATTATGTCTGAAAAGGCAATTTGGTATAAATCCCATGACTGACCCCTCATCAGGATGATAATAAATAGGCCAAAAGGCAACCTAGAGGTCATTTATCTGAAAGGTGGCGTCCCAATGACATTGATCTATTCATACAACAAACATTTGGCACCTATTTTATTTAACATTCTGTGCTAAGTGCTCATGTGCTATAAAGTGAAACATTAAACACCACCTAACTCATTTGGTTTGGTTCTTTCCAAAGATGAGTGTGACTGCAGGTATGGCAGGTGACCCCTTTGTCTCCCAGTTTCTTCTTTTATAATGAGGGATCAGCTGATTCCCAGTCCCTTCTAGTTGTGTAGGTTTATAATTCAATGTCGTTTGTCCCTAAATTGAGAAGTCCTATCTCTTAACTTTATAAATTAGATATGGTTTAATCTTCATAGTTATATAACTTAAACTTGCTCTAAAATGATAACTAAATGACAAGAACTCTTAGATGAACTGTGGATTTCTCTCAGCAGTATTTTAAGTGTAAATGAATCATAAACACAAGGATTATATTTCTCCTAAACTAAACATGCCTAAAATCTCAGATGACATTTGCTTGGCAAAATGTACTCAGGATTTTATTAAACCCAAGACATCTGAAAATCAGACAATATACTGAGAAAAGTATATTCACACAGATCTATACCTATGTAATGAAGTAAACTGAGGTAATTTCTTGGGTATTACAGGCTAAGGAGCTATGTGACTTTTATTCACATGATATTAAAAGTAAATTTGATACTAAGAGTCCATTTGAAGGCTGAAACCACAAAAATCTTACTCCTCCTCCCCATTCATTATATGGGTTTTTTTGCCCAGTAATTATAAAAAATTACTCTATACCATGTTCCTCATTCCTCTCTATTGATTATTTCTTTCAGATTGGCTTAATTTAACACTGGCTCCTTCCACAAGTTCTCCTTGTCCTTTTAGGTGTGGAAACTTTTTCTCCTCATACCACATATTTCAGGATTTCTAAACAACTTACAGCTATTGACTCCCCCATCTTCATATAAACTAATAAGTAAATATATCTGTTCCTTTGAAGTTCATGCCAATTGATTATACATTTTTACCCATATTTGACATTATGTTTTCCCTCCTTGTCACTCCCCTTAATTCAGATAATCTTTGGCACCTGCTCAAATCATTTATTTCCTGCTATACCAAGTAATGTGATCAACTACTGGATGACTCCTCCAAACCTGAACACAGTTTTAATTTATCTTCTTTACTTCACTTGTCATCCTTCACATGGACACAGAAATGTTCCACTTCTAAAATTAGAAATGCTGTCAAGCTACTCTGAGACCACAAATCTCTTCAATTTCATATATCCAATTGACGTGTCTGTCTTTCTCCCCTATTAGCCAGTGCTTCCTTCTTTCTCATTTTCATCTATTATCCATTGCTTCAAAATTTCTCCTTCCTTGATACTATCCTTACAAACATCTCAATTCTGAATGAATTCAAATAGGTTGAGAATGCTGTTTAGTATGTCACACAACTAGGTACTGAACCAAAAGTTCAATTGTCTCTTTACTTCTCCAACTGCTAATAAGAGAAACAACTGAATCATGTGACAACATTAAACATTCCTTATGCAAGCAATGCTTCCCTTACACCTCAATTACTAATCTATTTTCTCAATAGAGAAGATGAAGTCACACTCCATCACAAAGGCAGTGCCTCAACTTTTACAAAACAGATAAACACCAGATAATCTTTTTATGTTTTATTTCCTTAGAGTTAAGTCCCCTCTCCTCTGAAGAGAGTTGAGGAGTGACATTTATTATTATCCATCAATATTCTCAGGAGTCGATAGGCCCTAAGAGGTGAAGGGCAAGATTTTCTTGTTTTTGTGTAAACTTAGAACCCAGAACAATGACTAACATATAGTAAGGTTAAAAAAATACTCTTTGAACAGCTGAATAAATGACTGGGTAATGATAAGGGAATGTCTGACAAATGAGCAGCTAATTGCACTAGCTGCACATTTATTAAATGTGGCAACCCAGCTATTGTTTCAGCAAACAATGTCAAAATATTTTCATATTATCTTGGATTTATATAGCTCAAAATACACTCAGCCAAGTATATTTCTCCATAGATTTTAAACACATGATTCTTTCAGGGAAAATTCAACCCTAGTTTATGATTCATTTACACTTAAATCAAACATCACTTAAGAATCCCACTTGGGTATCTAATTTTGTGTCTCCCTAACTGGATAATTGTATTTAAGACAAAAGTAATATTTGTCCAGGATTGGCTTAAAGAAGGCAGCATGAGAAGGAAGATAAACCTCCCCCTAAAACTACATATAATATGAAAATATAGCAAATACAACTAATACTGAAAGAGCAAGCAGAAAGAAGACTGCAAAAGACTACCTGCATCTGGTTAAAAGAGAAGACCTCACGGAAAAGGGTAAAGTAGCAAAGCCATGATCTGGCAGGACCCAAGGCCAACCCTTGACCCCAGCCCACTGGCAGGAGGAAGAGAAACAGAGCCAGGAGGAGGTAGAAGCCTAGAACGGCTGAAAATCATGACTGCTGAAAATCAGCCCTGCAAATCTGCTCCAGGAGCACAAGCACACATTACATGGTGTTCTGGAGATTAGTGGGGTTGGAAAGCAAAGACAGGTGGCATACTTGGAGAGACTGAGATTCCAACCACTGGGGAGAACAGGTACCCACAACCAGACACACTGAGACAAAAAAAAGGTGGGTAATTTCAAAGACTTTCCAAAAGCAAGAGGACTGCTAAAGGGGCAAGGATTACACAGAGACTGCTGCTCAGGAGCAAGGACAGGTGGACAAAATTGTCTTGGCACACTTAGCCTAGCAGGTTGGGAACTCTCAGGAACTTCAAGTGCCCCATCACCCTGGCTGGCAACATGCACCAAGGCCCCTCACCATTATACACAGCCTGCCGTTCCTTCTACCCAGCTGGCACTGGCTCACAAAACTGCTGGCCCCACCATTGCACCAGGCCAGGTGGAGGGCAGCTCTACCTATGGCAGCTACAGGGGCATGACTCAGAGGCTCCTCCCTGTGTTTGTCCCATTAGCCCTGACAGTGGAGGCAGTCACTGCAGTCGGGAAGCAGGAAAGAGGTCTTTCCTCCCAACAGGCACCAGCACCACTCACCCACAAACCCTGCCATCTCTCCAGGTGCTGGGCAGCTCCACAGAGTAGAGTTTTTGAGCACTGGAGGGAGCTGCCTATAAAAATTTATTATTCCAGAGTAATCAACACAAGGATGAAACAACAAAAGAACTTAGTGCAAACCAAAATCCCACAAACACAAGAAAGAGGGCTAAGTGAAACTGCAATCACTAATCTTTCTGGTGAAGACTTCAAAATGAAAATCATAAACATGCTCATGGAGGTAAAGAAAAATATTCAAGACCTCAGAGAGGACTTCAAGAAAGAGACAGAAACTTTGAAAAATACACTGAAACAAAACATACAATGAAGGGATTTAAAAGCAGATTACAGGAGGTAGAGGAGATGGTAAATGAAATAGAAATTAGAGAACAGGAATACAAAGAAGCTGAAGCATGGAGAGAAAAAAAGGATCTCAAGAATGAAAGAATATTAAGAGAATTGTGTGACCAATCTAAATGGAAAAATATTTGTATTATAGTGGTGCCAGAAGAAGAAGAGAGAAAAAGGGATAGAAAGTGTCTTTGAAGAAATAATTGCTCACTCAAAACTTCCCCAATCTGAGGAAGGAAATAGTCTCTCGGTTGATGGAAGTGAGCAGATCTCCCAACACAAGGGACCCAAGGAAGATGACACCATGATATATAATAATAAAATGGCAAAGATCAAGAAATTAGGACAGAGTATTAAAAGCAGCCAGAGAGAGAAAAAACATCACCTACAAAGGAAAACCCATCAGGCTATCATCAGAATTCTCAGCAGAAAACTTACAGGACAGAAGGGAGTGGCATGATATATTTAATGCAATGAAAAAGAAGGGCCTCCAACCAAGAATACCCTACCAGCAAGATTATCATTTAAATTTGAATGTGGGATTAAACAATTCCCAGATAAGCAAAAGTTGAGGGAATTTAACTCCCACAAACCATCTCTACAGTGTATTTTACAGGGACTGCTGTAGATGGAAGTGCTCCTAAGGCTAAATAGCTGTCACCAAAGAAAAAAAAAAACACTGTAAAGGAAGTAGACCAATTAATTACTAAGCAATGCAAAATTAAATCAACTACACCAAAGTCAGTCAAAGGATACACAAAGGGTACAGAATATGATAAGTAATATATAAGGAATAGAGGAGGAAAGCCATCCTAAGAGGGAAGTGTATAGCACTACAAGCTTACCTCAAGAAAGAAGAACAATCCCAAATGAACAGTCTAAACCCAAAATTAAGAAAATTAGAAAAAGAAGAACAAATGAGGATCAAAGTCAGTAGAAGGTGGGACATAATAAAGATCAGAGAATAAATAAAATTGAAAAAATAAAACAATCGAAAGGAACCAGGAGCTGGTTATTCGAGAAAATAAACAAAACAGATAAACCCCTAGACAACTTATCAAGAAAAAAAGAGTCTACAAACATAAACAGAATCAGAAAAGAGAAAGGAAAAATCACTATAGACACCACAGAAATGCAAAAAATTATTAGAGAACACGATAAAAAATTATATGCTAACAAATTGATAAACTAGAAGAAATAAGAAATAAACAACTTTCTAGGAAAATACAACCTTCCAAGGCTGGCCCAGGTAGAAACAGAAAATCTGAACAGCCCAATAACCATCAACAAAATTGAATCTGTAATCAAAAAACTACCTAAGAACAAAATCCCTTAACCAGATGGTTTCACTGCTGAATTTTACCAAACATTTAGTGAAGAACTAATACCCATTCTATTTAAAGTTTTCCAAAGAGTAGAAGAGGAGAAAATACTTCCAAACTCATTCTAAGAGGACAGCATCACTCTAATACCAAAACCAGGTAAAGATACCACAAAACAAAAAGAAAATTAAAGAGAAATATCCCTGATGAACATAGATGCAAAAAAACTCAAGAAAATATTAGTGAACCAAATTCAAAGATACATCAAAAACATCATGTATCCTGATCAAGTAAGATTTATTCCAGAGATGCAAGGATGGTACAATATATAAAAATCCATCAACATCATACATCACACCAACAAAAAGAAGGACAAAATCACATCATCATCTCCATAGACACTGAAAATGCATGCAACAAAATTCAACATCCATTCATGATAAAAACTCTCAACAAAATGGGTATAGAGGGTAAGTACCTCAACATAACGAAGACCATATATAACAAACCCACAGCCAACATCATACTTAACAGTGAAAAGCTGAAAGCTTTTCCTTTAAGATTGGGAACAAGACAAGGATGCCCACTCTCCCCACTTTTATTCAACATAGTACTGGAGTTCCTTGCCACAGCAATCAGACAACACAAAGAAATAAAAGGCATCTACATTGGCAAGGAAGAAGTTAAACTGTCACTATTTGCAGATGGCATGATATTGTACATAAAAAACCCTAAAGAATACACTCTAAAACTACTAGAACTAAAAGCTAATTGCAGCAAAGTTGCAGGATATAAAATTAATACCCAGAAATTTGTTGCATTTGTATATATTATGAACTAGCAAACAGAGAAACCAGGAAAATAATTCCATTCACAACTGCATCAAAAAAAAAAATCCTAAGAATAAACCTAACGAAGGAAGTGAAAGACCTATACCATGAAAACTACAAGGCACTCATGAGAGAAATTAAAGAAGACACCAATAAATAAAAATAAATCCTATGCTCATGGATAGGAAGAAAAAATATTGTCAAAATGGCCATTGTGGCTAAAGCAATCTACAGATTCAATGCAATCTCTATCAAAATCCCAACAGCATTCTTCAACAAACTAGAGCAAATATTTCTAAAATCCATATGGAACCACAAAAAACCCCAAATAGTCAAAGCAATCCTGAGAAGGAAGAATAAAGCAGGGGCGGGGGATTACACTCCCTGACTTCAATCATTACTACAAAGCACAGTAATCAAGACAGTTTGGTACTGGCAGAGGACAGACCCATAGACTAATGGAATAGAATAGAGAGCCCAGATATAAACCCAGCTATATATGGTCAATTAATATATGATAAAGGAAATATGGATATACAATGCAGAAATTACAGCCTCTTCAACACCTGGTGTTGGCAAAACTGGACAGCTACACATAAGAAAATGTGACTGGATTATTGTCTAACTCCATACACAAAAGTAAACTTGAAATGGATCAAAGACCTGAATATAAGTCATGAAACCATAAAACTCTTATAAGAACATAGGCAAAAATCTGCTGAATATAAACATGAGCAACTTTTTTACGAGCACATCTTGGGCAAGGCAAAAATGAATACATGGGACTATATCAAACTAAAAAACTTCTCTACAGCAAAGGACAATATCAGTAGAGCAAAAAGGCATCCTACCATATTGGAGAATATATTCATAAATGACATATCTGATAAGGGGTTAACACCCAAAATATATAAAGAACACACATGCCTCAACACTCAAAAAGAAAATAACCTGATTAAAAAATGGGCAGAGGAAATGAACAGACACTTCTCCAGTGAAGAAATTCAGATGACCAACAGGCACATGAAAAGATCCTTCACATCACTAATTATCATGGAAGTGCAAATTAAAACAACAGTGAGATAGCACCTCACACCAGTTAGAATGGCCAACATAGAAAAGTCAAGGAACAACAAATGCTGGCAAGGATGCGAAGAAAGGGGAACCCTCCTACACTGCTGGTGGAAATGTAAAGTAGTTCAACCATTGTGGAAAGCAATATGGAGGTTCTTCAAAAAACTAAAAATAGAAATACCATTTGACCCCGTTATTCCACTCCTAGGAATTTACTCAAAGAAAATCACTTCTCAGATTAAAAAAGACATATGCACCCCTAAGTTTATTGCAGCACTATTTACAATAGCCAAAATATGGAAGCAACCCAGGTGTCCATCAGTAGATGAATGGATAAAGAAGAGGTGGTACATGTAAGCAATGGAATACTATTCAGCCTTAAGAAAGAAACAAATCCTACCATTTGCAACAACATGGATTGAGCTACATGGTATTATGCTCAGTGAAATAAGCCAGGCGGAGAAAAATAAGTACCAAATATTTCACTCATTTGTGGAGTATAACTACAAAGCAAAACAAAACAGCAGCAGATTCACAGACTACAAGAAAGGACTAGTGGTTACCAAAGCAGAGGGGTTGGGGAAGGTGGGTGGGGAGGGAGGGAGAAGGGGATTGAGGGGCATTCTGATTGACCCACATGGTGTGTGTGGGGGTCACGGAAAGACAGTGTAGCACAGAAAAGCAGTAACTCTGTGGCATCTTGCTATGCTGATGGACAGTGACTGTGGTGGGGTTTGTGTGGGAGACTCAATAACATGGGTGAATGTAGAGATGACAGTGTTGTTCATGTGAAACCTTCATAAGATTGTATATCAATGATACCTTAATAAAAAATAAATAAAAATAATTTTTAATGAAAAAACAAAGTAATATTTGTCCTTAATTATTTCAGTAATTGTCTCAATTATACACTTTATATCTTGTGTGTAGACAAGCCATAATCAGACTAAAATATACTTTGACTTCAAGATATTTCAATCTTTGTATTTGTATAAGAAAATTTAAACAAGAAATGAGAATTTATAAATTGTTCTTTAAAATAAAGGCATTAGTGGTTAATGTGTAATCAACCTAAGCCATTCTTAATACAGAAAAATCTTTTGATTTATTTAGCAATTTTCACTATTTCTGGTCATTTTAAAATAAATAAAATGTCTCAGTCTCAAGACAAAAAGGGCTCTAGTATTGCAAATAGAAAAATCAAGTTGAGATGCTATGAGTTAAGACCTTAAATAGATGGAGAACTAGAGGAAGAAACTAAAGTTTCCTAGAATTTAACTTTTCTTTGTCTCTAAGTACATTCCCTTGCCACTCTTACCTTGAGTCTTCCCTTTCTGCTAACTCATTCCACTCTAATCAAACAAGCCTGGACAATTCGAACTTTTTATTTCTCAGGATTTATGCCTATTCTATTCTACCTACTGGGTGTTCTTCCCCCAGATAGTCACATGGCTTATTTCAATTTAGTTTTTATTCCAAACTCACCTCTTAAAGGAGGCCTTCCCTATGCATCCTAGACAAAGTAGCCATTTCCTCCCACTCGGTCATTCTGTTCTTGCCCTGGCTTTACTCTTTCCATACATAGTACTGATTATTAACTTCACTGCCTGGATTTGTAAAATATATTCATAACTTAGCTATCTATGTCAGATTCCCACAAAAAAGCAGGAACTATGGTTACTTCACCAACATGTCATGCAATATTTGTTGAATCAATGAATTAATTTTCAGTGTTAGTATTTAATAGCTTTTTTTTTTTGACATTTTATCTTACTGAATTCTCTAATATGCCAAGCAGGAAACATAAAGCTTCTAAACATTACTGATGAAAAAGGAAAGGATAATGTTATCTGTAGCATTTCCTCTGGTTCAGAAGTGGAGCTAATATTTCTCAATTCTGCTTCAAGTGTTACAAAATATTCAAAGTCCTGGGATTAGCCAAGCAAATGCAATTCTTTTTTGTTGTTTTGATAGAAAATTAGAGGAACATAAATATTTGGACTTCTGGCTGTGTAGATAATGGAATGCTCTAATCTGGATAAATACTGAAGACAAATCAAAACTGGTTTCTTGCTAATTACATTCAACAATATAAATTGTGGTTTTTCCAAAACAGTATTTTCACATTTTAGAGGACAGAAAATATGTATTATTCCCTTCTAAAAATCTTTATCATATTTTTCTACATACTATGGAGATGTTAGTAGAAACTGAAGAAGGCATAGAGGCTATTTTAACCATTTTTTTCTTAAAATTTTATTCAATATTATAAAATTTTTATTACCATCTAAGTAAAGTGGTAATAATAACCATCATTCTTAAATATTTACTAAGTTTCATGGATTTTATGTGCTACGTGCTTTATGCATATTTCTTATTTAATCTTCATATAAAACAAGATAAAAAAAGACCCAGCTTAACTAACTTGCTCAAGGTATCATGATGACTATCACATATATGTCACAAACACACCAATGTTTGGCATTTGTTATTCTGAAAAGATCAATGGGTATCTCTAGCTTGTGCTCTGGTCTAGTAAGGAGAATTGATTTCAAGGGATATGACACTGATTTCCATCTTAAGAAATATAGTCAGTTATCAGAGGACAATAAAGATCTGAGGTGCAGTTTCCTCTGATATCTCCTATTCCTGGGATAATTCCTGTGCTCTGAACCTCAGAAATCAAATTGCAGTATCTCCCATGTAGCATGCAACTAAGGCTGCAATGGAAACAACTAATTCAAGACTTTGCCTGACAACTGAAATTAAGCCAACAGTTGAATTCCCAATCCCATTCTTGACTGCTAAGAAAAGGACCAATTGAGTCCTAAATACATAGTAACCAAGGGAAAAGGGACCAAGGGTCACTTTGATGAATAATAGCAAGCTCATTTCTGACAATGTGGTTATTACATTGACCCAAACCTATAAAAATGATGCACAGAAAGAATTACAAACAATTACATTATTTGATCTGTATATCAATAATATCTGCAAAAGTGAGTATGGATGCTGAATTTTTTTTCCTTTTATTTTTTTTATTTTTCTATTTTTTGGTATCATTAATATACACTTATATGAACAACATTGTGGTTACTAGATTCCCATTATCAAGTCCCCCCCACAAACTCCATTACAGTCACTGTCCATCAGTGTAGTAAGATACTATAGAATCACTAATTGTCTTCTCTTTGCTATATTGCCTTCCCCATGCCCCACTCCCACATGATGTGTGCTAATCATAATGCCCCCTTTTCCACTTATCCCTCCCTTCCCACCCATCCTCCCCAATCCCTTTCCCTTTGGTAACTGTTAGTCCATTCTTGGGTTCTGTGAGTCTCCTGTTGTTTTGTTCCTTCAGTTCTTCCTTTGTTCTTATACTCTACAGGTGAGTGAAATCAATTGATACTTGTCTTTCTCCACCTGGCTTATTTCACTGAGCATAATACCCTCTAGCTCCATCCATGTTGTTGCAAATGGTAGGATTTGTTTACTTCTTGTGGCTGAATAATATTCCATTGTATATATGTACCACATCTTCTTTATCCATTCATCTACTGATGGACACTTAGGTTGCTTCCATTTCTTGGCTATTGTAAATAGTGCTGTGATAAACATAGGGGTGCATATGTCTTTTTCAAAGTGGCCTCCTGCATTCTTAGGGTAAATTCCTTGGAGTGGAATTCCTGGGTTAGACTGAATAATTTTATTAAAAAATTTTACATACTGATTGTTTTTCCAACTTAAAGTTGCCAAACTTTCTGCACAAAAAAAAACAATTTAAGGTTATCCCTTCTCCTTTATTCTGCTGCTAGAAACCTGATGATGACTGTCAGAATGGAAGCCAGAGAAGATTTCATCAATGAGAGGACAGAGAATAAACCACCATTTATCAGGTGAAGCTATAGTATACAAGGAGAGATGAAAAATTATGTATAAATTTTGTATCTATCCTTAATATCTGATTCTCTCAACATGACAGAAGTACTCTAATGTGGGAATACCAGTCACTGAAGGTACAGGTAGGCTTTCTGGCTCTCCTTGATTCAAATATACATAGCTCCTTTTCATCTATAGCAAAGTCCATTCCAAATTCAGATGGATGGTAACCACTGGAATGCCTTTGATTCCGAGCAGACATGGGAAATGTTTTTTCTTTTTCTGCATCTTTAGATCCTAATGTCAGTTTTATTTCTTAATCTTGCCAATATATCTCAAATGTGAGTATAAAAAATATAGCTTTAGAAAAATTAATTGGCCTTGGAAGAATGTATTGAAAATTCCCTCCAGGTTCAGCTTCCTGGTTAAAGGGTTTAGGCCAGGGTGGTGCATGTGCTCTATTGTAGATACCTCATTGTATTTCTTATTATTTTTTTATGGAATATTTCTCAGCCCTGAAATGTGCATATTTTTTTATTAAAGTATCATTGATATAAAATCTTATCAAAGTTTCACATGAGCAACATTGTGGTTAGAAAATTCACCCATGTTATCAGCTCCCACCCCAAATTCCATTGCAGTCACTGTCCATCAGCATAGTAAGATGCTATACTGTCACGACTTGCCTTCTCCATGCTATACTGCCTTCCCCGTGACCCACCTACATTATGTGGGCCAATCAAAATGCCCCTCAATCCCTTTCACCCTACTTCCCCACCCACCCTCCCTAATACCTTCCCTTTGGAAACCACTAGTCCCTTCTTGGAGTCTGTGAGTCTGCTGCTGTTTTGTTTCTTCAGTTTTGCTTTGTAGTTATACTCCACAAATTAGGGAAATCATTTGGTACTTATCTTTCTCCACCTGGCTTATTTTACTGAGCATAATACCCTCTAGCTCCATCCATGTTGTTGCAAATGGTAGTTGTTTTCTTCTTATGACAGAATAATATTCCATTGTGCATATGTACCACCTCTTTTTTATCCATTCATCTACTAATGGACACTTAGGTTGCTTACATATCTTGGCTATTGAAAATAGTGCTGTGATAAAATTAGGGGTGCATGCATCTTTTTGAATCTGGGATCTTGTTTTCTTTGAGTAAATTCCTAGGAATGGAATTCCTGGGTAAAATGGTATTTCTGTTTTTTGTTCTTTGAGGAAACTCTATATTGCTTTCCAAATGGTTGCTAGTTTATATTCCCACGAGCAGTGTAGGAAGGATCCACTTTCTCCACATCCTCGCCAGAATTTGCTGTTTCTTGTCTTTTCGATGTTGACCATCCTAACTGGTGTGAGGTGATATCTCATTGTGGTTTTAATTTGCATTTCTCTGATAATTAGCAATGTGGAGCATGTGGATTCCCTCATTTTAATCAAACATGATACTGAAGTGAGCTCAATCTTTTTTTCCTTTTATCAGGTCTAAACTCTAATTCCCTTCAAAAGAAAAACAAGCAAACTGCTTCTTTCTTCCTTGTCTCTTTTGCACAGTTCTTCTTTTCTAAGAAGGAAATGGGCTCAAAAGCACTGGAGGAGGAATGTGCAACCAGGGCAGTGGCAATCAGCAAGAGTAATTAAAATGTCTAGTAGGGATCATATGGTTTTAGACAAGTCATCTGAATGTTGATGACTGCTACCTCATCTATTTAATCAACATAACAAACAAACACCTACAAATCTTCCAATACCTTATCAATATTTTTCAAGTCTTTTTTATCCATTTTTTTTATTATGGTATCATTGTTTCACAAGAAAAACAATGTGGTTATAACATTAACCCTTATTATCAAGTCCCTCCCCCCCCATTGTAGTCACTGTTCATCAGTGTAGTAAGAGGCCTCAGTCACTACTTGTCTTATCTGAGCTACACTGTCTTCCCCCTGACACAACACACATCACGTGCACCAATATTGATACCCCACAATCCCTTTCTCCTTCCCTCCCAACCCACCCTCACCCATGCCTCCTCTTTGGTAACCACTAGTCCCTTCTTGGAGTCTGTCAGTCTCCTATTTTGTTCCTTCAGTTTTGCTTAAATGTTATAATCCACAAATGAGGAAAATCATTTGGTATTTGTCTTTCTCTACCTGACTTATTTTACTGAGCATAATACGCTCTGACTCAATTCATGCTATTGCAAATGGTAGAATTTGTTTCTTTTTTAAGGCTGAATAGTATTCCATTATGTACATGTACCACCTCTTCTTTATCCATTCATCTACTGATGGACACTTAGGTTGTTTCAATATCTTGCCTATTATAAATAGTGCTGTGATAAACATAGGGATGCACATGTCTTTTTGAATCTGAGAAGTGGATTTTTTGGGTAAATTCCTAGGAGGAGAATAACCAGGTCAAATGGTATTTCTATTTTTAGTTTTTAAGGAAACTCCATATTGCTTTCCACAATGGTTGAACTAGTTTACATTCCCACCAGCAGTGCACTAAGGTTCCCCTTTTTCTGCATCTTCGCCAGAATATGTTGTTCCCTAGTCTTTTCTATGTTGACTACCCTAACTGGTGTGAGGTGCTATCTCACTGTGGTTTTAATTTGCATTTCCCTGGTAATTAGCAACGTGGAGCATCTTTTCATGTGCCTTTTTGCCATCTGAATTTTTTCTTTGGAGAAGTGTCTGTTCAGATCCTCCACCCATTCTTTAATTGGGTTATTTGCTTTTTGGGTATTGAGGCATGTGAGTTATTTTGGATGTTAGCCCTTGGTAGGATATGTCATTTATATATGTATTCTCTGATACTCTAGGATGCCTTTTTGTTCTGATGATGGTGTCCTTTGCTGTACAGAAGCTTTTTATCATGATGTAGTCCCATTTGTTCATTTTTAATTTTGTTTACCTTGCCTGAGGAGATGCATTCAGGAACAGGTTGTTCATGTTAATATTCAAGAGATTTTTCCCTGTTTTCTTCTAAGTGTTTTATTGTTTCATGACTTACATTCAGGATTTTAATCCATTTTGAGTTTACTTTTGTGTATGGAGTTAGACAATAATCCAGTTTCATTCTCTTACATGTAGCTATCCAGTTTTGCCAACACCAGCTGTTGAAGAGGCTGTAATTTCCCCATTGTATGTCCATGGCTCCTTTATTGTATATTAATTGACCATATATGGTTGGGTTTATATCTGGGATCTCTAGTCTGTTCCGTTGGTCTGTGGCTCAGTTCTTGTGCCAGTACCAAATTGTCTTGATTACTGAGGCTTTGTAGTAGACTTTGAAGTTGGGGAGGGTAATACCCCCACCTCATTCTTCCTTCTCAGGATTGCTTTGGCTATTTGGGGTCTTCTGTGGTTCCATATGAAATTTAGAACAATTTGCTCTGGCTCATTGAAGAATGCTATTGGTATTTTCATAGGGATTGCAATGAATCTGTACATTGCTTTAAGCAGGATGGCCATTTTGAAAAAATTAATTCTTCCTATCCATGAACATGTGATGTGTTTCCATTTATTGGTATCTTCTTTAATTTCTCTCATGAGTGTCTTGTAGTGTTCAGGGTACAGATCTTTCACTTTCTTCCATAGGTTTATTCCTTGGTATTTTATTCTTTTTGATGCAATTTTGAATGGAATTGCTCCCTGATTTCTCTTTCAGGTAGTTCATCATTAGTGTATAGGTATGCAACAGATTTCTGTGTATTAATTTTGTATTCTGCAACTTTGCTGAATTCAGATATTAGATCTAGTAGTTTTGGAGTGGATTCTTTAGGGATTTTTATGTACAATATCATGTCATCTGCAACAGGGACAGTTTAACTTCTTCCTTGCCAATCTGGATGTCTTTTATTTCTTTGTTTTGTCTGATTGCCGTGGCTAGGATCTCCAGTGCTATGTTGAATAACAGTGGGGAGAGTGGGCATCCTTGTCTTGTTCCTGATATTAGAGGAAAAGCTTTCAGCTTCTCGCTGTTAAGTATGATGTTGGCTGTGGGTTTGTCATATATGGCCTTTATTACATTGAGTTACTTGCCCTCTATACCCATTTTGTTGAGAATTCTTATCATGAATGGATGTTAAATTTTGTCAAATGCTTTTTCAGCATCTATGGAGATCACCATGTGGTTTTTGTCCTTCTTTTCATTGATGCGGAGGATGATGTTGATGGATTTTAGAATGTTGTCCCATCCTTGCATCCCTGGATAAAATCCTGCTTGATCATAATGGATTATCTTCTTGATGTATTTTTTTTTTTTTTTTTTTTTCCATTACACTGAAATTTATTTAAATTATAAAATTGCATATTTAAATTATAAATGAAAGTATTTGTGTAATTGAGCATGACCTTATATATACCACTTTTTAAAAAATTATTTGATCTTGTTATGAATTTATTTGTGGGATCTACTTTCTTTCATGAATTTCTTTGTGGAATCTGCAAAACTATTTTTTTTTTTTTTTTTTTTTTTTTTTTTTTGAGAGGGCATCTCTCATATTTATTGATCAAATGGTTGTTAACAACAATAAAATTCAGTATAGGGGGGTCAATGCTCAATGTACAATCATTAATCCATCTCAAGCCTAATTCTCGTCAGTCTCCAATCTTCTGAAGCATAACGAACAAGTTCTTACATGGTGAACGAATTCTTACAGAGTGAATAAATTCTTACATGGTGAACAGTACAAGGGCATTCATCACAGAAACTTTCGGTTTTGATCATGCAATATGACCTATAAACCATCAGGTCAAATATGAATATTCATTTGATTTTTGTACTTGATTTATATGTTGATCCCACATTTCTCCTATTATTATTATTATTTTTATTTTTAATAAAATGCTGAAGTGGTAGGTAGATGCAAGATAAAGGTAGAAAACATAGTTTAGTGCTGTAAGAAGGCAAATGTAGATGATCAGATGATCAGGTGTGTGCCTATGGACTAAGTATTAATCCAGGCTAGACAAGGGCAGCAAGACATCCACGGATGCAGAAGATTTCTCTCAAAGCAGGGGGGGTGAGGTTCTGAGCCTCACCTCTGTTGATCCCCAAATTCTCACCTGATGGCCCCCCTGCGACTGTGCCTGTCTTAGGTTGTTCCTCCCTTGAGGAATCTTACCCGTCTCTGGCTAACCAGTCATCTTCCGGGGCCATACAGGGAAATGTAAAGTTGGTAAGTGAGAGAGAAGCCATATTGTTTGCAAAGGTTAGCTTTTTACTTCTTTGCAGATTTATGCCCTGTGGCTTCTATGCCCAGCACTTGTCTCTAGGTATCTTTACCACCTGGAGGAATTATGATACTCGGTAAATTCGATATGAGGCACGAATTCTATTTAAGGTTTGTAATTAGGAAGGAAGAAGAAAAGCTATAGATGTAGCATATGAAGGAAACTTGGGAGGATTGATTATTTTCTTGATGTATTTTTGAATTTGGTTTGCTAACATTTTGTTGATTATTTTTGCATCTATGTTCACAGGGATATTGGTCTGCAATTTTGTTTTTTTGTAGTGTCTTTGCTGGGTTTTGATATTAGAGTGATGCTGGCCTTGTAGAATGAGTTTGTGAGTATTCCCTCCTATTCTACTTTTAGGAAAACTCAGAAGTTGGGTATTAGTTCTTCATTAAATGTTTGATAAAATTCAACAGTGATGCCATCTGGTTAAGGAATTTTTTTCTTAGGTAGTTTTTTGATTACCAATTCAATTTTATTTCTGGTCATTTGTCTATTAAGATTTTTGGTTTCCTCCTGGGTCAGCCTTGGAAGGTTGTATTTTTTTAGAAAGTTTTCCCTTTCTTCTAGGTTTTCCAGTTTGTTGGCATATAATTTTGCATAGTATTCTCTAATAATTCTTTGTATTTCTGTGGTGTCCACTGTGATTTTTCCTTTCTTGTTTCTGATTCTGTTTATGTGTGTAGACACTTTTTTTCTTGAAAATTCAGTCTAGGGGTTTATCTATTCTGTTTATTTTCTTGAACAATCATCTCCTGCTTTCATTGATTCTTTCTGTTGTTTTATTCTTCTCAATTTTATTTATTTCTGCTCTAATCTTTATTTTGTCCCTCCTTCTACTGACTTTGGGCCTCATTTGTTCTTCTTTTTCCAGTTTCATTCACTCTGAGTTTAGACCGTTCATATGGGATTATTCTTCTTTCCTGAGGTAGGCTTGTATTGCAACATACTTCCCTCTTGGCATTGCCTTTGCTGCATCCCACAGATTTTGTGGTGTTGAATTATTGTTGTCATTTGTCTCCATATATTGCTTGATCTCTGTTTTTATTTGGTCATTGATCCACTGATTATTTAGGAGCCTGTTATTAAGCCTCCAAGTGTTTGTGGGCTTTTTCAATTTCTTTGCATAATTTATTTCTAGTTTCATACCTTTTTGGTCTGAGAATCTGGTTGGTAAAATTTCAACCTTTTTGACTTTACTGAGACTCTTCTTTTTGTGGCCTAGTATATGATCTATTCTTGAAAATGTTCCATGTGCACTTGTGAAGATTGTGGATACTGTTGCTTTTGGATGGAGTGTTCTGTAGATGTACATTAGGTCCGTCTGTTCTAATGTGTGGTTCAGTGCCTCTGTCTCCTTACTTACTTTCTGTCTGGTTGATCTGTCCTTTGGACTGAGTGGTGTCTTTAAATCTCCTAAAATGAATGCATTCTATTTCCCCCTTCATTTCTGTTAGTATTTGTTTGACATATGTAGGCGATCCTGTGTTGGGTACATAGATATTTACAATGGTTATATCCTCTTGGTGGACTGACCCCTATATCATTATGTAATGTTCTTCTTTGTCTCTTGTGACTTTCTTTGTTTTAAAGTCTATTTTCTCTGATACAAGTACTGCAACTCCTGCATTTTTCTCCCCATTAGTTGCATGAAATATCTTTTTCCATCCCTTCACTTTTAGTCGTGTATGTCTTTGGGTTTAAAGTGAGTCTCTTCTAGGCAGCATATAGATGGGTATTTTATTTTTAACTATTCAGTGACTCTATGTCTTTTGATTGGTGCATTCAGATCATTAGGGTGATTAGAGGTAAGTATATACTTATAGCCATTGCAGGCTTTAGATTCATAGTTACCAAATGCTCAATGGTAATTCCCTTATTTTCTTTAACAATTTGACTCATTTAGTATGCTATTGCAAACACAACCTAAAGGTTCTTTTTTTCTCTCCTCTTTTTTTCTTCCTCCTCCATTCTTTATATATTAGGTATCATATTCTGTACTCTTTGTCTTTTCCTTGACTGACTGGGGGTAGTTGATTTGATTTTGCATCCGCTTGGTAATTAATTGATCTACTTTCTTTGCTATGGTTTTATTTCCCCTGGAGATAGCTATTTACCCTTAGGAATACTTCGATCTACAGCAATCCCTCTGTATGCACTGTAGAGTTGGTTTTCAGGAGGTAAATTCTCTCAGCTTTTGCTTATCTGAAAATTGTTTAATCCCCCCTTCAAATTTAAATGATAATCTTGCTGGATAAAGTATTCTTGGTTCAAGGCCCTTCTTCTTCATTGCATTAAATATGTCATGCCACTCTTTTCTGGCCTGTAAAGTTTCTGTTGAGAAGCCTGATGATAGCCTGCTGGGTTTCCCTTTGTATGTGATCTTTTTTCTCTCTCTAGCTGCTTTTAAGTCTGTCCTTATTCTTGATCTTTGCCATTTTAATTATTATATGTCTTGGTGTTGTCTTCCCAAGTTGGGAAGTTCTTGTGTTGTGTTGGGAGTTCTGTGCACCTCCATGGCCTGAGAGACTCTCTCCTTCCCCAGCTTGGGGAAGTTTTCAGCAATTACCTCCTCTAAGATACTTTCTATCCCTTTTTCTCTCTCTTCTTCTCCTGGTACCCCTATAATGAGAATATTGTTCTGTTTGGATTGGTCACACAGTTCCCTAAATATTCTTTCATTCCTAGAGATCCTTTTTCTCTCTGTTTCTCAGCTTCTTTGTATTGCTGTTCTTTAATTTCTATTCCATTTACTGTCTCTTCTACTACATCTAATCTGCTTTTAAATCCCTCCATTGTTTGTTTTATTTCAGATATGGAATTTCTTAATGATTGAATCTCTGTCCTAAATTTGTCCCTGAATTCTTGAATATTTTTCTGTACTTCTATGGGCATGTTAATGATTTTTATTTTGAAAACTCTTTCAGGAAGACTGGTGAGTTCAGTTTTACTTGGGCCATTTTCTGGTTTTTGTGAGATTTTGGTCTGAACTAGGTTCCTTTCACATTTCATATTTGTATGTTGTGCCCTCTAGTGCCCAGAAGCTCTAGTGTCTCGAGCTGTTCAGCCCCTGGAGTGATGCTGGTGGTTCACAGATGAGTGGTGCTGGTGCCTGGGGGGAGGAAAGAAATGTTTCCTCTTCCCGGCTTCAGTGCCTGTCTCCACTTTCAGAACCAGTGGGCCAAGCACACAGGTGTAAGCCTCTGTGCTTTGCATTTGTAGCTGCCATAGGTGGGGCCTCCCCTATGGCTGGCCTGATGCCAAGGCAGGGACTGCAGGCTTTCAAGTTGGTGTTGGCAGGCCAGGAGGAAGGTGCAGCAGGCTGTGTATCACAGTGGGGGGCCTTGGAGCTGAGTAGCCAGCCAGGGGGATGGAACACCTGAAGCTCCTCAAAGTTCCCAGCCTACTGTGCAGAGCACCGCCAGACAACCTACTCCACCGATCCCTTCTCCCATTTAGCAAGCTCTGTGCAATCCCCACCCCTTCAGCAGCCCTCTCACCACTACAAAGCCTCTCATTCCACCCACCTTTCCTTTGCCCTAGCACAGCCCAGTGTTGATCCCTGTCCTCCACAAATCACTTGAATCTCAGTCTCTCCAAGTATTCTGCCTGTCTTAGCTTTCCAACCCCACTAATCTCCAGAGCACCAAGCAATGTAAGTTTGTGTTCCCAAAGCAGATCTCCAGGGCTGGATGTTCAGCAGTTCTAGGCTTCCACTCCCTCCCCACTCCATTTCTCTTCCTCCCACCAGTGAGCTGGGGTGGGGGAAGGGCTTGGGTCCTACCAGATCAAGGCTTTGGTATGTTAACATTTCATGAGGTCAGCTCTTTTCACCAGTATGCTCTTTTTCACTGTATGCAGTCTGGAGCAGCCTTCTTTCCTGTTGCTCTTTTAGGATTAGTTGTATTAACTTTATTTTTGTATTATATGTGGTTCTGAAGGAAGGAGTTCTCTGTCTTACTTCTCACACCACCAACTTTAATCTCCCTCTGTGTTTTTCAAAAGTTTTTAAGAAAATCAAGTAAGATATTCTAGAATCTTTAAAAATTTTTCAAATTGAAATATCATTTACTTACAATGAAATGCATAGCTATTACAGTTTGAATAATTTTGGCAAGTGCATACATCCATGTAACCCATATCTGTATAAAAATAGTTTTTTTTCTGTGAAATTTGTGGTGGATGAAGAACAATAAATCTGTTTTCCTATTTTAAAATCTTAAGGTAATTAAGAAAGAGCATTGGGCTATCTTTTTGTGGGTATGATTCCAGATAATTTAAGCATTGGTTTCTTTGGCTTTCCATGAAAATATTCTCCTTATGTAATTTCATACTAATTTACTCAACTGTCAACAAATATTCATTTATCACATACTGTAGTCCAAGAAAAGAATATATGGAATCTCTAGTTTTCTATACAAAGTAAAATAAAGATACCATCTGGCAAGTTTAATATGTATAGATTTTGATTGAAATAATTCTTGGAGAACTTACTACATAAGATTATTTCAGGAATAAGATACTTGGGAAATAAAGACAATACAGGATTTAATAAGGCCTTTTTTTCTAATTAAATTATGATCTTTAAAATTTTATATCCTTAATAAACTTGCACTAATATTTCACAAGATAACATGTATGCTAATATCAGAGGTAGTTTTGGTTTTATTGGATATTCAGGAAAAGGGAGATTAGAAGTTAAAAGTGCACTGTGGCACACACAGTTTGGGAGAATACATAGAACACAGACTTTGATAAATTTCAGATAAATAGGAAATACAGTCTAGTAAAATATTTTGACAGAGAAAACCCCCAGAAGATTATAAAATAGAAAAAAATTACATCTAAGGTAAAACAGTAAGAGAGATAAAAAGAAAGAAAATTATGAAAATAGGAAACAAAAAATATTAAATAAATGGAAACAATTTTAACACAATAATAGTAAGAAATAGGATAAGTTTACTAATCCAGACATAGATACCTAGAGTGAATTAAAACAATCTAGTAACCCGACAAAAAAGGATAAGAAAGTTTGAAAGACTAGGTGTCTCGTCAAACCCCCTTCCCCAACACTTAGTCTATAATAAAGACAAAGACCCCATTTTTGGTTTGATCATCAGTGACAGCTTCCAGGTCCCAAGCTTTCCTTTACAATTTTGATCCACCTCTAAACATCCAAGACCCCAAACCCCTATTCAGGATCATCAGCTAACTGCAATAAAAATACCAAAGCCACCAGGATCCTTCTTGCTTTACTCTCACCTGAATCGGAGGGTTTTTTTAGTGAATCTTTCTGCTGCTTATTACATGAGTAATAACCTCTGTTTCCTATCTCATTGATGCCTGTGTGTGAATCCTCTCTTTATCTACAAGTACTTGATGAGAGGGTATGGATAGCAGTTGACCAGCATCCAGCAGGAAATTCTGAGTGCCAAAATAAAACAGAATCCTTACCGAAAACCATCTAAAATTTCAACCTAATCCCAATAATCCTGTTACTTCCCCACTGAATTATTTTTCAGTAGCACTTACCAGCATCTGACATACACTTATATTTTACTTCTAGTTTTCCTTAATCTATCATTATATTTTTTCCTACTAAAATATAAGCTTCTGAAAAGCAAGGTTATCACCTATTTATTTCCTTATATTTAGAGTTTAGAATAGTACCTGACAGTAGACATTCAATATTTGTTGAATGCAGTATTGAAGAAGATATACTAGTTTAACAAAAGCCAAAAGAAAGTATTAGAGGCAATTTTAACATTTAAGATTTAAATACATATTTAAGGCAAAAAAATCATGAGATAAAATGGAAAGTTATAAATTGATTGAATGAGAGCTCAGAAGATGTAATAATCATGATATAATTATGCATCATGAAATATATGATCTTGAACATATCAATTAACAACTGCATGAACTGTTGAGATAAATGCTTTTAGAAATGATAAAAAGCATCTCTCTTTAAAACTAAAAAATTGAGCAGACCAAAGAAAGCCAAGGTAACTGAGTTTTGAACATTATAACCGATATATGATAACCTATATATTTTACAGAAAGACAGAGAATATTTTCAAACCCCCAAAATATAGAATAAAAGTATTTTTAAGCAGATTTGCAGAATTATAAAAAAAAAACCTGATTATAAACTAGGCATGAAGAAAGCCACAATAGATTTAAAACAGCATCATGTAGACTTTTTGGTCCAAGTTGCAAATTAGAAATCAATTACAAAGTGATAGGAAAATAAAACCCCATATGCCTGGAGAACACTAACACATATGACAGAACAGTTCATGGGTTAGTGGGAAAATTGTAACTGAATATTTAGAGCTTAATTTAAATAGTACATGTAAATATATACAATATAATAAAGTAGCAATTACAGAGAAATAGCTTTGCACATATTTATTGAAAAACAGGGAATATTGAAAATAAATGGACTTGGTATTCAAATCAGTGAGAAAAAATGAAGCATGTAAACCCAAAGAATGTAGAAGGAAGAAATAAATAAAAATAAAGAAACAACAACGTATCTAGAGAAAAAACACAGTAACTTACAATACAGATAATTAAAACCAAATTAAGACAGTTATTTGAAAGTGTTGATAAGTTAAACAATCGATATTAATGCTGAAAATAAGAGCAGGAACCACAATAAAATACAGAATGTGAAAGAAAATAACTATGAAAATACAAAAACTTAGTACCAGTGTGAAAATTACTTAACAGCTAATTTTAAAATATAAATTGAACAAATATATTTTTAGAAAATATTGGCACAAGAAGAAATTAAAAACTTAAATAGACCAATAATCACTAAGAAACTGAAAACAGCAAATAAAAATCTATTTTTCCCACATTTCAAGCACAAGATGGTTTTACTGGTGGATGCTACCAAATTCTTAAGACATAGATAATTTTTATCTCATATAAGATATTTCAAAAAATCAGAACAAGGAGGAAAGATTGTTATGTTACTGGAATCATTTTATCTCATACTGAAATCAGCTGAGGGCAACAGAAAAATGAAAATAACATTACAGTAACATTCATATAAATGAAAATTTTCTCAGTAAATACTGTATCAGACAGTTGAATCCTTCCACATAATATTCAAGGAAAATTTAAACCAGAAATGCCTGAGATCTTCCATAGTACTGTATTTATCCATGAGGTCATTTACTTCATTAACTGTAAGAAAAAAGTAACAGAGATTCAGGAAAAAAATAAAGGGAAACTGAACATCCAATTATGTTAACACTCTAGAAAAAAATGTTAAAGGCAATTTCCTTAAACTAATAAAATACAGTTGCCAATTTTATAGCAAACATTGTGCTTAATAGGGAAATTTCAGAAGCATTTTTAACTTTGGAGACAAGTCAAAGATGATTATTATAACACTACTAGGCAACATAACCCTATGGCTCATGGGCAAAGTAATAAACCAAGAAAAAAAAAGAGTTCAGGAAAAGACAATATTTAGATTTGCATATGCTATGATTTATACTAGAAATTCTGGAGGATCATTAGACAAACTATTGGAAATATTATAAGAGGTTAATCAATTGACTGATACAAAGTAAGTAAATTACAATAACATTTCTCTACTTACTCAATAAATTAAAAATGTAACAGAAAATACAGATGTAGTTTATACCAGCAAAAACTGGACTCTCAGAAATAGCCAATTCTATTAAAGAACAAAAAAGAATACCCAAGTAAATGGAACTCTATATTCATGGGTAGTCTATCCTATCATTACAAAGCTGTCAATTCTTTCCAAATAAATCTGTATTTCAATGCAATTTCAACTGAAATCCATGCAGAATTTTTGGAGGAAACTTGGTGACTGATTCTAAAAATTTATGGAAGAAATGTATAGAAGTATCTAGGAAAATCTGTGAAAGTTTAAGATCCTACACTATTCTATCATTTCCATTAGTTTATTTATTTGGTGTTGGCTTATATATTTGGACCTAGGTTTCACTTCAGTTGCTATATTGCTCAACATTCCACCAACTATCTAAATACTCTTACTACATTTTCAGGATTAGGTGCAGAAGACGCAGCAGGCAGTCTATGCTCGGTTTACTATTATCCTCCCCTTTATAATATTATTTAATAGTATTGATCCATTCCTATACATCTATATAGTTCTCATTCTATAATGCAGTCTGTCATTCTCAAGACTTTTCCTTCTTCATGAAGCACAAAGTTGAAAAATATTCTGATATTTCTAAAAATAAATATATATACTAAGTAGGTCCAACTGATAAGATCCTTGATTCCACTCACAACAAACTCTTCTCTGAACAAGATTTCCTCCTATCTGAGGTTTTGAGAGCACAACTTACAGTACCTACTGTTGTAGCCTGAGTTCTTTATGTGCCATTTGAAATGTTGCTTTCAGGGTAAAAAGAAAGTTCCTTCGTTTGGCAAAAAAAAAAAGATGCCTATATACTTCTTTCTTGAATCTTTTCACTCCCTGAATTTCACTTTATCTCACAGAAATAAATACAATGCTGTTGTTGACAGTACCAAATCTCATCTGTCAAGTAAAAGGGTTTTACAATGTTATTTCACAGTTTCAAGTTTCTAGAGACCTATATCATAACTGCATATGGACAGTATGCAAAAGTCATGAGATGGAGATTTACATTTGATCTTCACACCATGGTTTTTAGCTCTATACATAATGAAAAAAAACTTGTGAACAAATCATTATCAAAAAAATAAATAAATAAAAACCGACTAACTCTTCCTGTCTTCATATTCTGTCTACAATCCAAACTAATTTCAGAGGCCTTTTGCAATGCCTTTGCTAGAGGACCAGTACATTGAAATGCAAAAACTATTTAGTAAAAAGCACTTTAGCACAACACTGATCTATGAATCAGCCCTTAGCTTGTATTACATATTGTAGTAGCTTCTATATAGCTTTTAAACATTTAACTCAGGTTTTTATGAAAGACTTCCATTTTCCTTTAATACTCTATATGGAAGTGTGTTAGGGTTTCTTAATTCAAATTGTTATCACATTTTACTATTCTTTCTAGTTTTCTTAAAGCAGATTCCCATTTAAAGACTTATTCTTTACAGTCACAAATAGTTGGAACATGCATGCAATTATTGTTAAATTTTATTTTTTTAAAGTTTATGGTATATCAATTTTGGAAGAAATAGTTTTGGGTAATATGCTATGCATAACTAGTTTTTTTTACTTTTTTTAAAGAGAGAAACAGATTCCTCTCTTGCTGTTAGAATACCAGTTCCCAAGTATGTACGGGTTTTTATTTAAAATTTAAAGCTGTTAAAAGGAGAACAGAGATCATCCACTGTACTTTGAAAGGTGACTCTGGAAGGAAAAACATGCAGCCTCTTTCAATCCTCCACAGCAGTACAACATAATTAATAATCATATAAAGAAGTAAATGCTAAATTTACAATAAAAATTCAAAAAAACAAAAGCAACATGGACCAATGTTTAAACTCTTCCTTCTACAGTTATTAAATCTGTAGTTTTTATATTGACAATGAAGTTTCTAAAAGGCATATAATCTTTCATTGCTAATTACTATTAATTTAGGTTGTGTTGGTAGTTACGTGCTAATTTGTTTGCATATAACTCTCAAAATTTAAAATAACTTAGATATTCAGGAATTTTGTAGTTATTTTTCTATTGTCATTTACTTTAAATTAGCCAAGCTGTGTTTTGTATTCCTCATTTAAAAATGACAGTTTCTTCAATATTCCCAACAATTTCTCAAATACAATCTAAGTGCATTTTATTCTAGCTGCGTAAAACATGGTATTACTTCTCTCTTGTTCTTCCTAAACATATTCTTTCCGTGGAGGAAAAAAAACTGAACACTGAATGACTAAACTTTTTTAGAACCAATTCTTACTATTAATGAAAGAGGAATTAATGTGAAAGTATGACAAAGAACTTAAAATTATCTGATTTCTCTATTGTGTTAGATTTGTATGTACTTACTCCCTTTAGTGTACCAGAATACCACTAGCAATTTTCTTTCCACTAATTCCCAAAACATTCTAAAGAGCAATTTGAAAATTTAAAACAACATTGCCTTAATATTAGCCTTATACCCTCAGGCATAAGGCAATGAAAACTCTATGTCTATTTCATAATATTTTATTCCTCTTTCTTTTCCATCTCAAGTCTTGACCTACTTTTACCACTAATTTTTAGCTAGCTATTTTTGTGGTTTTGAAATACTTGTTTTCCAATATTTTCATTTTGATGCATATTTATAAATAGGAATAAATTATAATAAGATAACTAACAAATTCATAAGATCTATTTTGAAGAAATATGCAAAATTATTTTTCTGTAACACAAAGTTGGTATACAAAAATATAATTAAATTTTGGTTTCACTATGAAGTATATTAAAATCAAACATAATTTTTGAAATAAAAATATAATAAGTATGTCAGTGAGAAAGCAGATTAGTGCAGTTCAATAAATAAATCATATTTGTATCCTGACAGTTTAACATGGTATAATTCTTGATGATGTGTGTGTGTGTAATTCCTTCCTAATCTACACGAAGTAACGAAGATCTTGAAAATATTTCTATATTTCTTGGGAGAAAAATCCTTCTAAAGGTGATTGAAAGTATAGCTTTAAAAATTTCTAGTCCTTATGGTATTTACAATGAATGAAACATTACTTTAAATTAGAATGAGAATCTAGTATTATAATCTACTCTACCTGATTCAGGAAACCTTAACAATGAGTCTATGTTTCAGGAACTGAAGAAAGAAGCCATTTATTCAATTGGTAAGTATCTATAGAATATCTAATATTCAGAATGTTTACAATATGTATATATTTTAAATTTTATGTTACTGAAGACATACAAAAACAACCAATGTCAACATTTTATGCATTTCCTCCTTTGCATAACCATGCATTGAAGAATTCTCATTATAAGCAACTAATTGAAAAGTACTGTATATATTTCCCAAAAATTAGAAAATAAAAGGAAAAAAAATCTCTAAATATAGAAACAAAGAAATAACTAGAAATAAGAAATATTCATGGAATACATATTAAGAGAAGATGCAATATTGTAATCACATCAATTTCTCTAAATTAACCTACAAATTAAATTTATTATCAATAAAACCTCAAACTGAAACTTTTTCCAAATATGAGAAACTTATTTTAAGGTGTAAATTAAAAATAATTATAACAATATCCAAGAATAGGTTGGAAATTCTGAAAAAGTATTATGGGATGGGGGTACTCATCCTGCCAGATACCATTTATTATTATAAAGCTACAGTATTTTGCACAGTTTGGAATAGACACAGACTAATAGCAGAACAGATAAGGATCCAGAATTAACCCATATGTGCATGGAAAATATTACAGGATAAAGGTGTTGCTTCAAACATGCGGTGGCTGAAAGATGAATTTCATTTTTTCTTTATTAAATTGTTTAACTATGTGTATTAATTTTTAAAATTAGTATGTGTATGTAATTGTTAGAGTAAGTGTATAACATATAAACACATACAGGCACATAAAATGTAATATATTAACATATACAGGCATGAAAACTCAGAATATGTATGCATACATATATTGTGTACACATACATGAGTATGTATATTCTTATGTAGGTATATATGTGCATATATATGTATACATATATACATACATGTGTGTCTTAATAAATTTAAAAATGCTTAAACATATTAAATATGTTGTTTTGGGTTAATATTTCTAGATTTGGGGATTTGTTTTGTTTTATTTTTGCCTCAAGAGAATTATACTTTTTTTATTTCCTCTGTTTTTGTTTTACCTATATGAGAAGATGTCAGCTAAACCTATTATGGTAATCATTTCACAACATATATAAATCAACCTATTATGCCTGCTATATGCTTTAAACTTACACAATGATATATATCAATTATTTCTCAATAAAACTGGGGGAAGAAAGCAAATAAAAAAAGTTGTATATAATAATAACATAATCTTAAACTCAGGATTGGAATAGGAAAAAGTTTCAGGAAGAATACCATTTGATCTTTTTTATTTCCACTGAAAATTATAGCAATATAATGGCATAAAAAAGTCTCTGAAAAAACGATAAAGCTATATAAGCTTTATTTAGAAATTCAGATAGTATTATTTAAATACTATCATTAATCAAGAGACTTAATTTAAAAACAAATTTTTAAATAGATTTAAAATACATTTTTGCAATGAGGAGATATACTGGAACTAGAAAGCAAATAAAAATAAAAGAACTTTGATAATGATTTAAGTAGTAAGTAGCACACCTAGCAAAATCATTCTGGTAAGACAACAATGTAATGATAATCCTTAACAAAATGTTTGTGGATGGAGACACCCCACCCAAAAATGAGATATTAATAAAATTAGATGAAAAAATAAGTAAACAGATTGACAGCTCTGACATAAAAAATACAAACAGGGAAAGAACCTACCCCAATTTCATGGAGTTCAATTTTCAAATAGGATTTAGATCTTTGGTCTCCAAGTTCATTTACTCTTGGAAAAATAAGTTTTTGTTTTAAGAGAAAAGGGCTTATGTTAAAGACAGTGTACTTTTACACTATAACATGCTAATGATTTCAGTACAAATGAATCAGAAATATATGGATTGAATTTCCTTCCAAAATCACATGGCTTGTAAGTTAAAGGAAAACCTCTTCAGGCTACATGTTTCATCAAACCTTGAGCAAACTAAAATAGTTTTAAGATGTAAAATATATCCAAACTGTGGCCAAAAGTACCTATCTCTAAACTAAACAAAACACCATGGCCATAAAATTATATTTGTACTACTCAGAAGAGAACAGTATAAGAAACTCCAGTAACTAGAAGTTGAAATACACACTTCTTCAGAAAATTCTGAGGTTATCTCTCTCTCTTCCAAAAATATACATTTATAGCATTAGAGAATTTCATGACAACATCAATAAATTTATGCACAGAGAAAGGATCCCTCTGCAAAGTGTTATTTGAAAACAACAAATAGTGACAACTTGGCCTTCTGTTTAAGACATCCTTTTCTTCCCTCAGCACCTACTTCCTACTCTCCCAATCCTAGACGTAGACTACCAGTTACTTCCAAACACACACACACACACTCACAATATACATTTTTAGCTTCTTTAGAATATGTTAAACCATTTCAATGCTTTTCGTAATGTGATAACTTTGTAATGCATCAACCTAGCTAAGTTTATCTATATATCTTTGAATACCTTTCTCTATATGTTGCATAAGATGGTACACAAGAGAGGTTCTTGCTTGCGGTTTTGAAGGTGGAAGTAAAGCAACAGTCATTTTGTTGCTCAGCCACATTGTTGCTTATCTTCTGTGTCACCTCGTGGATGTGAGGCAGTAGCCAGACCTGTAAGTCCCCCATCTTCCTCTGTGTCCTTCAGCACTTCCAACTTCTAGGACAAGAGTCTCTGTTTCACTCTATGATAAAGATCCCTGGTTTTGGTAGGAAACCCATGCCATCCAGGTCAGAGGCAGTTAAGAACTGACAAGGATTTCAGTCTAAAGTCATGGGCGTGTTCCTGTACTCCCCCACTGGGTATTTTAGGTTCCCAACTTGTTCTTGCTAACCTGAACTTTATACCCACTTTTCCTTCCCAACTACCTTTCCATAGGACTTCAAGTTCATCATCACATGTGAAAATAACATATTATTACAGAGGCTGCTTAACAAGCTCCTGTGTGCACATGTGCATTCACACACACATACACACACATGGTACAGACAGTCAGAACTTAGGGCTCACTAGAGGCAGATGAGGAGTTTATTTGGGAATCTGAAAGATCCTCAAAGTATCCTACCATTTACCCACTACATGTACTGCTGATTTTCAAGTTTAGCTCTGAAAATGTGCATGCAACCAGTATTTCTTCAGATATAGATGTTTATTACAAGGGTTCACAAAAATTCTAGTCAGTATTCTTTTGGTTGCAAGTGACAGAAACCTAACATAAACTAGCTTAGGTAAAAAGGGCATCTATTGAGTTGTGGAAGCAAATAGGAAACCAGGAAAACCGGAAACAGGAATTACCATCTGAACTTTGAATGATCTCTAAATTGCCCCTCTCTCTGTTCAGCTTCTGTCGCTCAAACTAACCTTTTAAAAGGCTCAAAAAAGATACTGATAGTTTAAGGCTCCATTTTCTACATGTAAACCCAGAAAAGAAAAGGGCTCTTTCAGTTTCTGTATATACAATACTCTTGGTGGAGGCATCTGATCAGCCTCTATGACTAAGACTCAGTTAGGGGAGAAGAAAGAAGCTAAGTAGTAGTCAGCAGATGCCAGCAGAACTAAAGATCCAGGAAAGGGGTATATTTCCTCAAAATAGACAAGGTGTGGCTATCACGAAAAGAAGGGAAGGGACACAAAACAAAAAAACTAAATTATAGATACCCATGACACTGAGTTGATATTAATCATAACGGACAGACTTCTTACAAGGTTTTGCCTATTTTCTCTCACATATAGCAATTATTATAAAATATCCTTATCCAGAATGGCAGGATTATTCCTGATAAAGCAAATGTTTAAAAACGTTCATGGCTAGTCAATTAATGTTAGTTTGGTAAATGCCTAAGAGCCAAAGGGCTCTGTTTATAAATCTATCTTGTTCAACATATTTATCAATCATTTGAACCAGGCAAAAGATATGTGCTTATTAAATTTATGATCAACAAGAATTTTAGAGGGAGAATAAATGTGCTTTACAGCAGAATACAGGTATAAAAGCATATGAAAAGGCTGAATAATTGTCTACAACCAACTAGTTAGAAATCAGAAGTGATACAGAGGAAGACTTCGATTTGTATCAAAACAAACAAGTCTACCAACAAACAAATAACCGCATAAGTTTAGAACAGGAAGTGTTGCTTAGTGGCAGCACAATAATAAATATTTAAAGCAGATTATTATATGTGTATCTCTACTTCTTTCTATCCGTAACTTCTACTCAATCAAAGGATGTGTTATCATTGAATTTTAGGTAAAAAATGAGCGGGAAACAACCTTACACTGCAGTATAAAAGAAACATTATTAAAATAAAAGAGTTAGAATTCTGCCAAAACCTGTGAATTGATAACTCTTGTACATTATAAATTAAGAAATAATTTTTATAATTTAGTTTACATATGTATCTCAAGAAATTGATGGGAAGTAGGAATCAATTGTTAAATGCATTTTCTTGTCATATATATTAGTTTAATGTTTTAATATACTATATAGAATATAAATTACATATGTAAAAAATATAAATTATTCTGATACATTTGCAGACTGGCATATCAGACTTAATTTCTAGCTTATGCTTGACCACAAATCCAATGAACACAGTGATTATAATCTAACCACTAAGCTCCAGCTAAAAAGTTAATTTGTGCCTTTTCTTTTTTATTTTTTATTAAGGTATCATTGATATACAATCACATGAGGAACACTGTGGTTACAAGACTCCCCCCATTATCAAGTCCCCACCATATCCTCCATGATAGTCACTGTCCAACAGCATGGTATGATGCTATAGAGTCACTACCTGTCTTCTCTATGCTATAATTCCTTCCCCATGTCCCCCAACATTATGTGTGCTAATCATAGTACCCCTTAATCCCATTATCCCTCCCTACCCTCCACCCTTCCCAGTCCCTTTCCCTTTGGTAACTGTTAGTCCATTCTTGGGTTCTGTGAGTCTGATGTTGTTCTGTTCCTTCAGTTTTTGCTTTGTTCTTATACTGCACAGATGAGTGAAATCATTTGGTACTTGTCTTTCTCTACCTGGCTTATTGCACTAAGCATAATACCCTCTAGCTCCATCCATGTTGTTGCAAATGGAAGGATTTGTTTTCTTCTTATGGCTGAATAATATTCCATTGTGTATATGTACCACCTCTTCTTTATCCATTCATCTGCTGACGGACACTTAGGTTGCTTCCATTTCTTAGCTTTTGTAAACAGTGCTGCGATAAACATAGGGGTACACATGTATTTTTGAATCTGGGATCCTGTATTCTTAGGGTAAATTCCTAGGAGTGGAATTCCTGGCTCAAATGCGATTTCTATTTTTATTTTTTAAAGGAACCTCCATATTGCTTTCCACAATGGTTGAACTAACTTACATTCCCACCAGCAGTGTAGGAGGGTTCCCCTTACTCCAGATCCTCGCCAGAATTTGTTGTTGTTTGTCTTTTGGATGTTTGCATCCTTACTGGTGTGAGGTGATATCTCATTGTGGTTTTAATTTGCATTTGTCTGATGATTAGCAATGTGGAGAATCTTTTCATGTGCCTGTTAGCCATCTGAATTTCTTCTTTGTAGATTTGTCTGTTCATATCATATGCCAATTTTTTAATCAGGTTATTTGCTTTTTGGGTGTTGAGGCATGTGAGCTCTTTATATAATTTGGATGTCAACTGCTTATTGGATATGTCACTTATGAATATATTCTCCCATACCGTAGGATGCCTTTTTGTTCTACTGACGGTATCCTTTGCTGAATGGAAGCTTTTTTGTTTGATATAGTCACACTTGTTCATTTTTGCTTTTGTTTCCCTTGCCCAGGCAGACATATTCATGAAAAAGTTGCTCAGGTTTATATTCAAGAGAGCTTTGCTTATGTTTTCTTCTAAAAGGTTTATGGTTTCATGACTTATATTCAGGTCTTTGATCATTTCGAGTTTACTTTTGTGTATGGAGTTAGAGCGTAATCCAGTTTCATTCTCCTATATGTAGCTGTGCAGTTTTGCCAACACCAGCTGTTGAAGAGACTGTTATTTCCCCATTGTATATCCATGTCTCCTTTATTGTATATTAATTGATCATATATGCTTGGATTTATATCTGGGCTCTCTATTCTGTTCCATTCATCTATGGGTCTATTCTGGTGCCACTACCAAATTGTCTTGATCATTGTGGATTTGTAGTAGAGATTGAAATCAGGGGGTGTAATACCCACTACTTTATTCTTCCTTCTCAGGATTACTTTGGCTATTCAGGGTCTTATGTGGTTCATAAGAATTTTAGAACTATTTTATCCAGTTTGTTGAAGAATATCATTGGTATTTTGATAGGGATTACATTGAATCTGTAGATTGTTTTAGGCATGATAGCAATTTTGACAATATTAATTCTTTCTATCCAAGAGCATAGGATGAATTTCCATTTATTAGTGTCTCCTTTAATTTCTCTCATGAATCTCTTATAGAGTTTAGGGTATAGGTCCTTCACTTCCTTCATTAGGTTTATTCCTAGGTATTTTATTCTTTTTGATGCAATTGTGAATGGAATTGTTTTCCTGATTTCTCTTTCTGTTAGTTCATCATTAGTGTATAAGAATGCAACAGATTTCTGTGTATTGATTTTATATGCTGCAACTTTGCTGAATTCAGATATTAGTTCTAGTAGTTTTGGAGTGGATTCTTTAGGGATTTTTATGTACAATATCATGTCATAGGCAAAGAGTGACAGTAACTTCTTCCTTGCCAATCTGGATGCCTTTTATTTCTTTGTCTTGTCTGATTGCCGTGCCTAAGACCTCCAGTACTCTGTTGAATAAAAGCAGGGAGATTGGGCATCCTTGTCTTGTTCCTGATCTTAGAGGAAAAGTCTTCAGCTTCTCGCAGTTAAGTATGATGTTGGTTGTGGGTATGTCATATATTGCCTTTATTATTTTGAGGTACTTACCCTCTATACCCATTTTGTTGATAGTTTTTATCATGAATTGGTGTTGAATTTTGTCAAATGCCTTTTCAGCATCTACAGAGATGATTATGTGATTTTTGTCCTTCTTTTTGTTGATGTGATGGATGATAATGATGGATTTTGAACACTGTACCATCCTTGCAACCGAGGGATGAATCCCACTTGATTACAATGTGTAATCCTCTTGTTGATGTATTTTTGAATTTGGTTTGCTAATATTTTGTTGAGTATTTTTGCATCTATGTTTATCAGGGATATTGGTCTGTAGTTTTCTTTTTTGTGGTGTCTTTGCCTGGTTTCGGTTGTAGAGTGATGCTGGCTTCATAGAATAAGTTTAGAAGTATTCCCTCCTCTTCTATTTTTTTTTTTGAAAACTTTAAGGACAGTCGGTATATGTCTTCTTTAAATGTCTGATAAAATTCAGTGGTGAAGCCATCTGTTCCAGGAGATTGGTTCTTGGGTAGTTTTTTGATTACTGATTCAGTTTCATTGCTGGTAATTCATCTGTTCAGATTTTGTTTCTTCCTGGTTTGGTCTTGGAAGTTTGTATTTTTCTAGAAAGTTCTCCATTTCTTCTAGGTTATCCAGTTTGTTAGCGTATAATTTTTCAAAGTGTTCTCTAATAATTCTTTGTATTTCTGTGGTATCCATAACAATTTTTCCTTTCTCTTTTTTGATTCTGTTTATGTGTGCAGATTCTGTTTCTTTCTTGATAAGTCTAGCTAGGATTTATCTATTTTGTTTATTTTCTCAAAAACCATCTCTTGGTTTCATTAGTATTTTCTATTGCTTTATTCTTCTCAATTTTATTTATTTCTTCTCTGATCTTTATTATGTTCCTCCTTCTACTGACATTGGGCCTCATTTGTTCTTCTTTTTCCAGTTTCAATAATTGTGAATTTAGACTGTTCATTTGGGATTGATCTTCCTTCTATAATTGGCCTGGCTTGCTATATACTTTCCTCTTGGATAAACACTCCACCCAAAAGCAGCAGGATACACATTCACTGCATCCCACAGAAGTTGGGGCACTGTATTGTTGTTTTCATTTGTCTCCATATACTGCTTAATCTCTGTTTAATTTGGTCATTGATCCATTGATTATTTAGGCACCTATTGTTAAGCCTCCATGTTGGAGCCTTTTTGTTTTCTTCATATAATTTATTTCTAGTTTCATACCTTTGTGGTCTGAGAAGTTGGTTGGTACAATTTCAATCATTTTGAATTTACTGAGGCTCTTTTTGTGGCCTAATATGTGGTCTATTCTGGAAAATGTTCCATGTGCACTTGAGAAGAATGTGTATCCTGCTGCTTTTGGGTGGAGTGTTCTATAGATGTCTGTTAGGTCCATCTGTTCTACTGTGTTGTTCAGTGTCTCTGTCTCCTTACTTATTTTCTGACTGGTTGATCTGTCCTTTTGGAGTGAGTGGTGTGCTGAGGTGTACTAAAATGAATTAATTGCATACCATTTCCCCCTTTAATTCTGTTAGTATTTTTTTCACATGTGTAAGTGATCCTGTGTTGGGTGCATATATATTTATAATGGTTATATCCTCTTGTTGGACTGACTCTTTATCATTATGTAATGGCATTCTCTCCTGTTACTTTCTTTGCTTTGAAGTCTATTTTGTCTGAATCAAGTACTGTAATACCTGCTTTTTTCTCCCTATTGTTTACATGAAATATCTTTTTCCATCCTTTCACTTTTAGTCTATGTATGTCTTTGGGTTTAAAGTGAGTCTCTTGTAGGCAGCATATAGAAAGGTCTTGCTTTTTTATCCATTCTGTAACTCTATGTCTTTTGATTGTACATTCAGTCCATTTACATTTAGGGTGATTATCGATAGATATGTACTTATTGCCATTGTAGGCTTTGGATTTGTGGTTGTCAAAGGACAGCTTCTTTACTATCTAGCAGTGTAACTTAACTCACTTATTATGCTATTATAAACACAGTCTGATGATTCTTTTTTCTCTTCCTTCTTTATCTACTTCCTCCACTTTTTATGTTAGGTGTTATATTCTGTATTCTTTGTGTATCCCTTGACTGACTTTATGGGTAGCTGATTTAATTTTGTATTTGGTTAGTATTTAGTTGGTCTACTTCCTTTGCTGTGATTTTATTTTTTCTGGTGACAGCTAGTTAGTCTTAGGCACATTTCCAGCTAGAGCAGTCCCTTTAAAATACACTGTAGAGATGGTTTGTGGGAGGTAAATTCCCTCAACTTTTGTTTATCTGGGAACTGTTTAATCCCCCCTTTAAATTTAAGTGACAATCTTGCTGGATACCATATTCTTGGTTCAAGGCCCTTCTGTTTCACTGCATTGAATATATCATGCCACTCCCTTCTGGCCTGTAAGGTTTCTGCTGAGAAGTCTGATGATAGCCTGATGGGTTTTCCTATGTAGGTGATTTTTCTCTTTCTGGCTGCTTTTAATACTTTGTCCTTGTCCTTTACCTTTGTCATTTTAAGTATTATATATATAGGCATTGTCCTGTTGGGTCCCTTTGTTGGAGATCTGTGGACTTCCATAGCCTGAGACACTATCTCCTTCCCCAGGTTGGGGAATTTTTCAGCAATTATATTTTTCAAAGACACTTTCTATCCTTTTTCGCTCTCTTCTTCTTCTGGTACCCCTATAATGCAAATATTGTTCCATTTGGATTGGTCGCACAGTTCTCTTAATATTCTTTCATTCCTATAGATCCTTTTTTCTCTCTCTGCCTCAGCGTCTCTGTATTCCTGTTCTCTGAGTTCTATTTCATTCACTGTCTCCTCTATCTCACCTAATCTGCTTTTAAATCCCTCCATTTTTTGTTTCATTCAATTATCTCCCTCCTGATCATCACTTAGCTGTTGAATATTTTTTTGTAGCTCCTTTAGCATTGTTAAGACTTTTATTTTGAATTATTTTTCAGGAAGATTGGTGATTTCAGTCTCACCAAGCCCTCTTTCTGGTGTTTGAGGGATTTTGGTTTGAACAACATTCCTCTGCATTTTCACGGTCCTGGAGCGATAGGAGTGGTCGCTGGTGAGTGATAGGGGTGTCAGCTGGGAGGACAAAGTCACTTCCAGCTTGCCGGTTGCCGTGGCGGTCTCTGCTGTCTGTGCCAGTCAACCGCATACATGGAGTAGCCTCTGGGTTAATCCCCTAAACTACCATGGGTGGGGTGGCCCTCGGGATGGCCTAGGGTAATGGTGGGTTTGCAGGCGAGCGGTGTGGGTTCCACCACAATAACGAAGCCCCTTCATGTCTCTCAGTCTCAGTGCCCATCTCTGCTGTCTGTGCCAGTCAGCCATGTGCAGGGAGCATTCACTGGCTCTGGGTTGGTTAACCATACACAGGGAGAAGCCTTTGTGTTAAGCTGTGTAGTTGCTCTACGTCAGGCTGCCCTCTGGCTGGTCTGCATCAATGGTGGGGACAGCCAGCCTACATGTATGTGCCAGCAGGGAGGAAGGAGTGGCAGCTTCTTATTGTGGTGAGGGGCATCAGGGTTGCATTGCCAACCATTGGGATAGGACACCTGAAGCTACTGAAAGTTCTCAGCCTGCTATGCTGAGTGTGCCAAGACAATTTTGTCCACGTGTTCCTTCTCCTAAACCTTTGCCCCTTTAGCAGCCCTCTGACTGTTGGGAGGTCCCTTATAGCACCTGCTTGTCTTTTGCCATAAGGCAGCTGGTTGTGGGAACGTCTTCGCAGTCTTAGTCTTAGACTTTGCTTTAAACCCCCTCTAATCTCCAGAGCACTATGCAGTGTGGGTCTGTGCTTCCAGGGTAGATTTCTAGGGCTGGGTATTTAGCAGTCCTGTGCTTCCACTCCCTCCCTGCTCTGATTCTTTTCCTCCTGCCGGTGAGCTGGGGTTGGGGGAGTGCTTGGGGCCTGCCAGGTCACGGTTGTTACCTTACCCTTTTCCATGAGATGTTGACTTCTCGCAGATGTAGACTGGCTGGTGTACTGTTACTTCTGGTCACTCTTTTAGGAATAGTTGTATTTGCTGTGATTTCAAAATAACATGCAGTTTTGGGAGGAGATTTCCACCACACTATTCACGCCGCCATCTTTTCTCTATTCCATTTGTGCTTTTTCTAAATGACCTTTTTAGAATCAATGTTTATGACTCAATCTGGAAAGCACATACATAACATATAAGAAATATGATTACAATTCTCCAACTATGTTGAGAAAGGAAATAGAAAACACTGAAATTCTGTGATACAAAGATGAGAAACAACTCCTAGAAGGAGAAATCATCTGTCTTTCTGACATATGCTCTAGTTTATAGTGATTCTTATACCCCAAAGCATTACCTCATTACTATCTGCTCCAAACTTTCAACTCTCACTTCTGACATTATTCAGTGAGGCAATGGGAACAGGCTGGACTGCCCAGATTCTGTGAAACTATTAGAGAATTGAATCTTCTCTGCACACATCTATTCCAGAGCTCAAATCTCTTCGAGAAAATACACCAATTCCAAGTAGTTCTTTGGCAGAATTTAAAGAGAAGCCTGGGTGAAGAGAAGGTCAAAGAGATAGCTACATCTGTTAAGTAATAGACTTTAAAGATGAATATGAAATTAAATATTACAACAAAATATGACATAGTCAAGGAATGATAACAGACAGAATACTTTGAAAGAGCAAAGTGTAGTAAGGATCATATTTTAATGAATAAATCAGAGACCTCAGTGCCAGTAAGACTGGGCATTGTTATTAACTAGTAGAGTTGAGAAAAAGATAACATTATACTGCAGAATATGTTTCTGAAGTTTCCTGCTGTGTTTGTTATTAAATCTAAGTCTGATTAACTCTTGACTCAATGATCCATTTATGCATAAGCATTCAATGTCTATCTACTAGGTACATGGAACTAGCTAAGAAATTTAATAGGAAATGAAAGAAATACAAGGCATAGACCATACATCTTATAATATCCTACAATCAGGCATCTGCATGAAATAAATAATTGTTTACGATATTATTAATGGTATGGATGGAGCTAGAAGGTATAATGCTCAGTGAAAGAAGCCAGGCAGAGAAAACAAGTACCAAATGATTTCAGTCATCTGTGGAATATAGAATAAAGCAAAAACTGAAGGAATGAAACAGCAGCAGACTCACAGAACCCAAGAATGGACTAATGGTTACCAAAGGAAAAGGGACTGGGGAAGGTGGGGGGGAAGGGAGGGAGAAGGGGAATAAGGGACATTATGATTAGCACACATAATGTGGGGTGGGGGGACAAGGGGAAGGCAGTATAGCACAGAGAAGACAAGTAGTGACTTTATAGCATCTTACTACACTGATGGACAGTGACTGTAATGGGGTATGTGGCGGGGACTTGATAATGAGGGAAATCTAGTAACCATAATGTTGCTCATGTGACTGTACATTAATGATACCAAAAAAAATTAACAAGAAAAAAAGATATTATTAATGTTAATCAGTTATGTGGAAGGTGCTTTCCTATTGAAACCCTGGTTAAAACTGTTTTCATCAGAAAGTCACGTGTTTCTGGTGCAAGGCAAAATTTTTAATCTGTCCTTGTTAAGCATATGAAAGTTTCAACCAGAAATTCTCACCTGGTTTTGGTAGTTGTATGCACATAAGGACCTGTTTGCACATCAATGTAATGTTTTTGATGATCTCGGGCAAGGGAGTGGAGAGAAAGTACCCATTCTCTCATCCATCCACTCCTGGTGCATAATTGGTCAGGTACCTGCCAGTCACCAAGGACCTGCCACAGAGTTCCTCCCAGAGGAAGGGGCAGGGGAAGTGGAGAGTGTTCTGGCCAGAGGGATGTAGGTTGGCTAGCAGAGCTCAGCGATAGGGGCTGTAGAGGGAGGACTTGGGAATGCTTCAGGAGAGAGATTGAGCAGTGAGAAATAAACCTTTAATCTCCAACCTACTCTCACCCTTGTCTTCCTTCAGTTTTAGTGGGTTCATAAGGAACTTGCCCCTGTCGGGGAACCCCCTTTCTCCCCAAGTCACAGTCCTTAATCAACAGCACAGAGTATCTGTATTCCAGATATCAGACAACAAAGCCTAAATCTTTTGTTTCCCAATATTAATAAAAATATTCATTAATCATAATTGAGTTTTTTTTCTAGATTAGACAAGCATATCAGAGGGCAGCATATACATACATTTTATCATCCAATCATCCTCCTAGACTAAAACATATGTGGTAGTCTGCATAATCATCCCTCAAATATGACCACTTCTTAATTCCTGTATACTTTACAGAGCAAAAGGAATTTACAGATCTTGAGATGGGGAAATTACCCTGGATTTTCACAGTAAACCCAATAAAAGGTCCTTAATAAAACAGAGACAGGAGTGTCAAAATCAAAGAAGATTTAATGACAGAAACAAAGATTGGAGTGATATAACCAAGAATCAAGTAATGTGGGTGGACTTTGGAAGCTGGAAAGTACAAGCAACAAATTTTTCCCTAGAGCCTCCAAAAGAACAGCAGCTCCACTAACACCTTGATCTTAACATTATACAACCCCATTTCAGACTCTGACCTCCAGAATTGTTAAGCAATAAATCTGTTGTTTTAAGCCACTAAATTTGTGTAATTTGTTACAGTATAGTAAGAAACTAATAGAGCACACTAAAAAGAAAATA
Source organism: Manis javanica (assembly GCF_040802235.1). Taxonomy (NCBI): domain Eukaryota; kingdom Metazoa; phylum Chordata; class Mammalia; order Pholidota; family Manidae; genus Manis; species Manis javanica. The sequence continues at coordinate 191,197,844 of NC_133157.1, forward strand.
ATATATAAAATCACATATGGTTTTTACTGAGCTAATATTGCTGGGTATGTTGCTCACTCCACCACACTATGTCTTCTTTTTAGAGTTACTCAAGAAACTATTTTTCAGGTATCAGTACACAAATAACTGTTCTTTTGAGCTACTAAAATCTGTGGATTACATCCTTGATTATTTTTTCTCGTAAGGTCTTCACTGCTAGGAAACTCCAATCCAATCCACTATTATGAACATTAACTTTATCCCTAGTTCAGCTTTACTTTTCTGTTTTTGTTTAAATCAATAATTAAACAAAAAAATTCTTATAAAAATTTTATTAAGAAAGATCTTCTTCATGCTTAATTGAAGCTCTCCCCATAGCAAATTAATTTCATTGAGAACTTGGCCTGCAAAGAGGAAATTTGGAGGAGAGACATTCTGAAGAAACAAAAAAATCTTAAACCTTTGTTTTCAACTTAAACTAACAAATGACATGTTCACTATTTTTAAGATTCACTGTTTAAAAAGATTTTAAAAACATGTAAAATTCATTACATAGATTCTATTCTAGAGGCAGAATCATTAACTATACAGTTTCTCAAATAATGTTATGAACAATGCAATCCTTTCCTACATTTTTTAATTTATATTTTTTATTTTTCTTCATGTAAGATACTGGCCATGTCCAAATAGGGATTTGATTAAGACTGATAATCATGCTTTAAAAAAACTGACAACAGCTGCTCAATCTGGTTAAACTTTTAGGGTCTGTCAGCATTGGCCTCCCATGTTTGAAGGACTCTTGTATAAGGAAGAAGTGCTAGCTTCCTCTGCTTTCACCCAGTGACTCATGATGTTGAAACAACCTAATTTTGTCTTCATTGTGACAGAAATGTTCTCATTTAATAGTTGTAACAGACCACAGCTCATTCGATGAGCTCCACTTAGCTGTAATTCTGCAAATATACTTCCAAAAGTTGGCAATGATAATGGAGAATTAACCTTTCATGTCTTTTCCATTTGTTCCTACCTGTTGACATTTGTATGCCAAAAAAAGAATATGTCAGTGGCATGAGAAAGAGTAGATATGAAGTTCCAAAGTGCTTGTCTGCCAAGTAGTCAGGTTTAACTGAGAAAGGTGACTGGGAAAAGTGTGAAGATCATGCCAGACATTGGAATACATGATTAGAAATGGGGGTGGGGGAGGGTGCGGAGGGAACGACTAGCAGGAAAGGAAAAGCTGGTGGGAACAAAATTTCTGGAAAGTAAGCAGATGATGTCAGGTGACAAAGTGTACCACAAAGAGGTGAATAGAGAGGACAATATACAGAGATGCAAGTAGCACTCAACATGAAAACTGGGCAGCCAGTCAAAGAGACATCAGCCTTAAATAGCCAAAAGCACATTTTGATTTGACTGTTCTCATATCTTGTTGAGCAAGAATTTCCTTGACCATGTGGGAAAGTAGGGAAGGTTAACATTCAAAACACACATGAAGGCTTATGGAGAGAATGAGGGTAACAGGAAAATGCAGATTATAATAATAATGGGGCCATAGTATCACAATATGGGGTCACATAACAAAATGTTCACTGTGGTTAATGAATATCTATGTTTTTTATAAAAAGAATAGGGGGAAATGCTTCTAAATCTATCTGTATAGAGTGACAGGTACTGATATTCATCCTGCTTATCTTCTAGTCTTCTTATAATTACATTTCAGTTCTTTGTTTTTAATGATTTTTTTCTTCAAAAGGCTATGAGCTCCAAGAAGGCAGGAATTACACCTATTTTGTTCAATATTTAGTATCCAGCAGCAAGCTCAATGCCTGTCTTACTGAAGGCACTGAATATGTATTTACTTAATAAATAAATCAGCGTATGAGTGGCAAAACTCAATTTACATGAATGCTTACTGGTACATGGCTGACTTGTAAAACTATGACCACCCAAACCTAGATTTGGTTTCTATGTCAACAAAATGTCAATATATTTGAAACATCTAAATAAATATTTCTGTGTTTAACTAAATATTTATCATTTTCTAGGAATTGTATTTAAGAAATAGGACTTAGCAATACTTTCAGTTTTTTCTGGTTCTGGGTAAGTGAGAACAACCATAAATAGAACTAGAGTCCTGTTTTGGTTTTGGGTTTTTGCTTTTTAATTTCTGGAATGTATGGAAACCACTACAAATACTAAATATTTAAAAGATGGAAATTTAGATTAGTTTTAAGATTAAACAATAGGGTCAGTCTTTTCTCCATTTGGCTGTCAATCTCTGTACTTCTAAGAGGATGTTTGAATCTGTTTGACCCCTATCTGTTTATATTTTGAAAACCAGATAGCACTTGGGTAATACAATGACTCAATTTAGACATTGCCATATTTTAAGGAGGCAGTGATATATATATCATAGTATATATATATATATATACTATGATATATATATATCTCCTAGAAAACAATCTAAACAAAACCTCTTTTGTACTGTTTAGGAAGCAGCATGTTCCCTGTTCACCAAGGACACTAGCAACATCCCAGGAAAAACAGGTGCCTGTGCTTAAGGTTCTATAAGCTCACAGGGTCCTGCTGAGACCTTTACCTCTTGCTGACAATCCACACAGCCCCTATTGTGGAAAACAGATTTTGTGGAAGGACCTCATCTTCAAACCCAGAAATAATATCAATGGCATGAATAAACATAATAATAACCCCATGTGGAGCAGTTAAGGAAAATAGAGAAAAAGGGATAACCGTATAGGTACTGGCAACTGCACAGTTTCTTTGTGGCAATCTTGAGCTGAAACTCTCACTATAATTTACTTTCAAGACCATGAAATTAGACTTCAACTCATTAAAGCCTGCATGAAGATCGTATTTTCAGAAATCTTTAATTGATTACCATTGATATATCTTGAAAAGAGTTTTGCCAAAGCCAAGATTCCTCTACATAGATTATTACCTTGTGTGGTAGGAACAAATGCAGAGAAGCCTGCAGGAAAACATGTTCTTTCCTGAAGAAACATGCCTTTGAGGACAATAACCAACTTAGGAATCAGCTGAAAATTTAGAAAGCGTATATTTTGTTAGATAAAAGGGCCTGCTGGAAACTGTACTTCACTTATTCTTGGTTTTCCTCTTTTTTTTCCTAAGTGGTACATATAAACAATAAAATGATTTAAATATGTAGACTAGAGAAACAGCAACATGGCAGAAAAAAAAGGTTATAAGAAGTGTAGTGCTAGCACATATATCTGTAAAAGCTCTGGAAACAGTAAGTATGAAATTAACCTTAGCCAAATAAGTGTTAGTGTTTTATTCTATCACCTGCAACATACAAGAAGTTTAAACCAAGGACAAAGATATATTTTAGTACCTTCTTATCCTCCACTCCTCTTGACTTAATGTTGGGAGAAAGGTTTTGTTGTTAGAAGACAAAGCAGAGACAGAATCCCATACAACTTCTTATGTGGAGTGCTAAAAGCAAGCTGGTGCTTAAAATGCTCAACTCCTAGGTCAGACTACCAGATTTGGGTTTCAGACCCACCAGTTAATAGTTGCTGATGTAAGCAAGTTATTTAGCTTTTCTAAGCTTTATCTTAAAATGAAGATCTACTTGTCACATAATATTAGTATTTAATATGACAAGCATGTACCTATGCATCAAAAATGTTAAACATTATTGTAAGTACTATTGATTTCCTATGAATGGATGTGTACAGGTTTTAAAATATGACAGCAGAATATAAAGGAAGAGGTAGTAAAAGATTTATTTTGTGTTTTTTTTAATATATTTTATTTATTAGAGCAGTTTATGTTCATAGAAAAATTGAAGGGAAGATATAGAAAGCTGCCATATAAGCACAGACCCCTACATTATCAACATTCCCCACTAGACTGGTACATTTATTACAACAGATGAACCTTCACTGACAGATCAGTATCTCCCAAAATACAAGGTTTACATTACAGTTCACTTCTGGTGTAGTACATTTTATGGGTTTTGAAGTTCAATGATTTATTTCCAAAAATGCTGACATAGTCCATTACCAGTATATTTAGTAATTCAGTGACTATTAATGAAACAAATCTTATTTCCTTAAAACCATAGTTCACTGGGATATAACGAAAGAGCACTAAAAGGCATATCTTAGACTGCAAGGATTTTGCTATTTTAATGGAATAATAAGTGAGTGCAATATAAAATTCTTAACCAAGTGCTTTTTTGAGGGTCTATCTACACAGTAATATTTTAGGACCATTGCTGTAGGGGAAAAGACAGGGAGATAAAAATAATTTAGATGTATATTCTACTCAATAAGATTTTTATTCTACTAGCATTTAATGTTAGCAAAATAGACATACATCTGAATTACAATTAAAAAATGAAAATGACAAAATGATGTGAATGAGAACTGTAATATATATAAAGAGTTGTTGGAACTCACAGAGGGGAGAGATTTATTCTGGCTAATCTGATATTGCCTCATGAGGGAGTTGGTTTATTAATGGTTTCTGAACAAAGGCTGAACTTTATTGGGGGTAAAAGAAGAGATAAATGTGGACAAGGGACATTTATTCATTCAGTCAGTGCAACGTATATTTATCCAGTGCCTACCATGTGCCAACCACTTGTTGGTTCTGTAGATACAGCAGTAAACAAAACAGACAAAAATCCTGTCCTTGAAGAATGTACTCTTTATTGCAAGAGGCAAAATTTCACTTTGGTAGAAGCAAAGGACACCAAAAAGCAAATAAACAAATATAACAAAAAATGTTGAAGCAGCAAGGCAGAAAATGTTTGAGAAGGTACAACAGGGCCAGGTCATAGGAAGTTCTGAAGGTCAAGCCAGAAAGACTTAGGTTGTTTATGGGAAAGGCAAGCCATTAAAGCTTTTTGACCAGCAAAATATCCTACTCAGGCCTGTACTTTGGAAGATTAATTAGATAGCTATTAGCAAAATAAAGCTGATTAAAGAAAAGAGGTAGACATTGCAGCAATTCTGCAAAGAAATAACATAGACAAGTCAGGGGAACAATGGTCAGGTGCTGGAAGAGGATATGATGTGAAGTTGAGCACTGAAGACACAAAAAGTCTGTGTCTTCCAAATGAGGCAAGGCAGTATATGGCTAGCACTTCAATGAGGTAGTTCTGCACGGGAAAGAGTAAATCTACAGTGTCCAACTTTTCCTCTGGCAGATTAATTCTCTTCATAGTAGTCAAATGATTTGATGTTTACCCCTTTATAAGCTTTTCCTTCTGTTGCTGAAAGCAGTAACTACTGAGGTAGAAATGCACTGGCTCCAGATAATCCCAAACTGCCTGGTATTAAATGTCCCTATTCTGAAAGGAACAATGAGGAATGGAAGAAAGGGACACTTTATTCCAGTTTAATTTTACTGTCTTCTTTGCTACTTATCTATTTAGTAAATGAAGAGAGAAATTAACACCAATGAATGAAAAGCAGAGGGAAATGTGTAGGCATTGTAAAGCAAGGCCAATCCACAATTGTCTCCAAAATTAGTTTGATGCTTATTTTCCCAGTGTTTAGATTCCTTCCTTTATTCTTCGTATTTCTTTATTCTCAAAAGCACAATGCACAAAGTGAATTTGTGGTCAGCTTGCAGAGAAGGGTAAAGAAATCTACATATTAAATTTCCAGCTCCAACCTGCAGGAATTGACACTGTTTTCAAATATTACCAATAGGATAGATTTCAAGAGTGACAGAGATTTAAATTACTGTAATAAAACACAGAAGATTATCAGTACTCACAACCTTTTAGAGCACACAGAAAACTGAAAAATGGAAAATTGGAAAACATATACATATACATAGTACACACAAACATACACACACACACACACACATACACAATATACTCCACTGAGGAATACTGATAAAGAACTTAATTGGTGCCTAAGTACTTTTTATATGATCCACCCCTTCTATGCCACCCACACACACCTTTTTTCCCTCCTTTGACAGCTATGTCTTCTAAGAATAAAGAAATATAAAGTATAGGATCTCAAGTCATACGATCCTTGGAACAAATTGAATTTTACCAGTTCTGTTTCCTTAAATATTTTACTTAAACTTTCTGAGTTTCAATTTTCTCATCGGTAAACCAGACTAGTAACACCCATCTCTAAATTCTAGTGTATATTGAGATTATACACTAGATACAGATATATGCTTACAGTGCCAGGTAATTAATATGCAATTGATAAATGTTATTTATCATTGTTTATTTTGGTATCATAATAATAATAATAATTGTTAAAACTCTAAGATGGAGGAAGTCATGTAATAAGAGGTACAAATCTTTGGGCATATAATGCAGTTGAAATCTCAACGTGTGCCAGCGGGTCTTGAAAGTGCAAACTCACTTAAAACCTAGGCATCCTGGGTCAGCTACTATCACTTCTAAGAAGAGTGAGATACTTACAACTCCAAAATTAAAATAGCTCTGAAGTGTTGGCAAAGATATCCTTGTTGTGAAGGTACAACAAGTGTCCTTTGTGAATTTCACTCCCCTGGTGTTAACTGACATATAGCATACAGCACTTGACAGTGTTTCAAAAGCAGCTTAAAAGAAAGTGCCTGAAATACAGAGAATTTGGCTGCTCATTATAGACACCACTTTGGCAAACATTGTGTTGCGGCATCAAAGCTTTTCAAACATTGGAGGACCTAACTCAGACTCAGATAAGCAAAGCTGATAAACTGTCCCTGATTTCACAGTGTATCTGTTTAATATAATTGTTCCTACCAGCTGTAACTACAAGCTTAGTAAAACTTAAATTTTCTGAATAGAAAACTATTTTTTAAATTTCCATGTGTTTTATTTTACTCTTGACCTTTCTGGAGATGCAAGTCTAAGGATGGCAGGTCTTCACTGGCAGACTCTAACCCTTTCCATGCATGAAACTCTCATTCACTGATTACAGCTTTAAGGGTCCCTTAAATTCCCAGTCTATATAATAAGTCAGCTCTAGCACTATGATGAGATAAGGGTTCTCACTTCTTCCTAAAACTGTTTTTTGTCTGTACTACTAAAATGAAAACAAATTTTCGACATCTAGATGTAATAAATACCATATAGCTTCTTGTATATACTGGAAATATTGGATACATCAGCTATGATGTATTTATACTTCAGATATAAAGAGCTATACGATGTAATCATTTTAAGAGCTGCTACATTGTACCTTTCCCTTTTCAAGAGCTTAACATTATGTCTATTAAGAGTATAAATGTGCTAGGACACAGATAGCCATATAGGCTATCAATCAAACTAGTCATTTACTTATGGCTGCTTTTAAAGACTGGTTTTCAAGAAGGCTTCCCTCCTTTATAAATGACCCAATTGCCTTTACATGGCAAACTTGCTGAGCACATCAATTCAGATCAAATTTCATGAGTATTGACTGTGTACTGATGACACTGTGTTAGGCCTTGGGACAATATCATGATGAAACTATAGATTGTTTCATGCAATATAACAGATGCTATCATAAAGATCAATTTGAGATATAGGTGGAAGTAAGGGAACAGAAGTGCCTAAATCCCAATTTTATTCATGAAAGAGGGATTGCCCCCCACTTCCAAGCAATTCTTTGGACATCAACTGGTTATTCCACAATTCAACTCATTTCTGATACTACCTGCTCAGAGACAGCATCATGTTAAGGGTTCAGTCCTACAAGACTGCAACCCACCACCAAATTCAGATGCCAAGTGCAAGCCCAGGTTATTACCTGTACTTCTGACCAACTATCTATACACTGGAGGTTCCCAAGACCCCCTCTGTAGGTTTGCTTAATTTACTAGAGGGAATCATAGAACTCATTTACTCACTAGATAACCAGTTTATTATAAAAGGATATAACTCAGAAACACCAAATGGAAGAGATACACAGGACAAGGAGCAGAGAAGGTGTGGGAAAAATTGCAATATTTCCAGAATCTCTTGCCTGGCTTCAGTGCATCTACTTATCAATAGGTTTTTCCAAGGGGTGGAGAGAATTAGTGCATCTACATATCAGTAGGTAATTATATGGGTTGTGTGAGGTTTTATCTGGACCTGAGAGGTTGGGTGGAATTCTCTTCTGCTGCAGCCTAATCAAGAGAGATAGACTGGATGACTGCTTGTAAGAAATAAACAGGTTTCTTAACTTTACTTCTCCGTATGACTGATTTCAGTTTTAGAGGTATTTTGTCCTGGGATTTTCCATCCAGAGATACACCTGGTGGTAGTCGGCAGGAACTCTGAACCTGAAATCTGTCCAAATGGATGCGGTCCTTGGGGGGGCTGCCTCTAGGGATGATGGGGAGGCCCCAGTGGCTGCAGTGGCAGAGGGTGCAGCTTCATTTGGGAATCCCCTATGTGTGGGGCTTTCAGTTGGGGAGCCCCTAGTGAGGAATTGGTCTAGAGTAAAGAATCTCCTAGAGGGGTGGGGCTGTCCCCAAAATTGGGGAAGAATGGAGACATTGGAAGCTGCAGAATTAGTCCTCCATCAGATAGAAGACTGGTTAGAGGCCCTGAGTGGCTGTAGCAGCGGACATTGTAGGATCTCTTTTCGTCGAGACAGTGGGAAGTGCTATTGAGGACAGAGAGAGGGTTACTGAAGAGAGAGGGTTATAGAGGAGAGAGGGAGACTTTGCCAGGAGAGAGACACATTTCAACGTGGTTTGGAGGAGCCGGGTGATGACCTACGGGATGCCCTTAAGGAAGAGAGACAGTTATTGAGAGGACAAGTCACGCTCCTGGAAAATTCCTTAGCAGCAATAAGAGGGGAGGCAGCAGGAGAGTCTGCATTACAGAAGGTTGTGGGGGAGGAGGGGGAGAAAGAGCGGTGCCTTCAGCTCCAGACATGGTGGAAGAGGTATTGGGAGAGTATGAGGGGGTGAGGCCTATGGCCAATCTGCTGCCGAGGTCACCACCTGAGGCACGAGCCTCTCCTGCTTTAATAAAGTAAAAACACAACAACCATAGGCTCCTGAGGGGGAGGAGCCGCCCTTTCCCCAGGTTGTGGAGCATTCTGTGCTCCACTCCTATACCCAGGATGAGCTGGTGGACATGAACATTCAGTATTGGCAGAAGCCATTGGAACCTCTGTCTACACGGCTTTTGAGTATCTGGGATATGGGGGTGGAAAACATTGTTATGTCAGGTTCTGAAATGACCAGACTGGCTTCCCTGACAACTCACCCTTCTCTCTGGCAGCTGTTGCAAAGTGCCTATCATACCTCAGGGAATCGGGTGCTTCTGGATTGGCTGACAGCAGCCATCAGGGCAGTGTGGCCTAATCAGGGTGATTTACCATATTTACCCACTAGAGCTCCAACAGGTGTTGCAGGAATTGGGCATGAAAAATATCATCTATAATATGGACCCCCAGGGACCCAATGAGGAGTTGTTCACTGTAGGAATGAGAAATCTGATACTCCTTACAGCTCCCCCATCTCTCTTTGATTCTCTGGTCTCTTTGATTCTCCCCCAACAGAGGACAACCCATAAGTGAGGCTACTTATACTCTAGCAGACCTGGGGGAAGTTCAAACTATAAGAGCCCAGAAGGAAATACAGGCTACAATGGAAAGGAGAGGTACAAAAGGCCCCATGAAGGTCTCAAGGACCCAGATGTGGGTTGATTTGATAAAAGCTGGAGTAGAGAAAGAAAAACTTGATGGGCAGCCCAATAGGATCTTACTAGAACTGTGGCACCAACTAAACCCAGAGCAGCAGTTCCAGCCACTGAGGTCCAGGACACAGAAGCCATAGGCAAAGCCCCATGTCCAGCCTGTGTCCCTGTAAGACTTCCTGGGGGACAGTACTCAGGCTCCACCTGGGCCCTCACCCCACAAGACGATGATAGGATGTCATGGTTCAACTGAGGGAAGGGTCAAGGCCACATGTAGAATTAGCAATTCATTGGTCCTCACTGGATGTATGTGTCCTGGTGCTGGTGGACACAGGAGCTGAGTGTTTCTGATTCATGGCAATCCTGAGAGTTTTCCTAGGACCTCTGCTGTGACAGATGGCTATAGGGATAAGGTGATTAGAGTGAAGAAAGCCCAAATCCCACTGGGGATAGAGCGTTTACCCTCAAAGGAATATACTGTATACATTTCTCCCATCCCTGAAAATATTTTCAGGGTGGATATCCTGCAGGGTCTGTGATTACAGACCATTGTGGGTAAGTTCAGACTGAGGGTATGTGTGGTAAAGGCAGTATTGAGGGGACATGCTAAGCACCCACCTGTAGTTCTACCTGTCAAGGAAATTGGAGAAACTCTACAGGAGTTGTAGAAGGTGGGCATCATAAAGCCCACTCATAGTACTCTTAATTCCCCAGTGTGGCCAGTGAAAAAGCCAGATGGCTCCTGGCATATGACTGTGGATTATAGGGAATTGAATAAAGTCACACCCACTTTGCATGCTGTTGTGCCCTCAATAGCAGCCCTTATGGCAACACTAAGTAATGAAATGGGGATGTAACATTATGTTGTGGACCTTACTAATGCTTTCTTCTCTATTGACATAGTACAGAAAATTCAGGAATGGTTTGCCTTCACATGGGAAGGCCTGCCATGGACATTCACTGCCCTTCTACAGGGATACCTCCACAGTTCCACCATTTATCACAGACTCGTAGCACAGGACTTAGCCACATGGAAGAAACCACAAATGGTTGGCTGTATCACTACATTGATGATATGCTCACATTTGATTCCCTTGTAGATTTAGAAGGGGCAGTTCCTAGACTGGTACAACATCTATAGGAGAAAGGATGGGCTATGAACAGTGCCAAGGTCCAGGGGCCTGGTTTGTCTGTAAAATTCTTGGAGTTTGCCTGGTCAAGTAAAAATAAAGTTATTCCTGAAGCAGTCATAGACAAGGTCCAGGCTTTCCCCACCCCTTCCACTGTGGCAGTCTTACAGGAGTTTGGGGTCTTTTGGGCTACTAGACAGAGTCTTTCCTGCACTTTGCACAAATTCTGAAGCCCTTATACCAGTTGGTATGAAAGGGCATCAGGTGGGTCTGGGATGAGACATGTGCAGCTGCTTTTACTGCTGCTAAGCAAGCAATCAAAGCTGTACAGACCTTGAGGGTAATGGGTTCATCAAGGACCTGTAAGATAGATATTCAACTGAAAATGGTTATGGATGGGGTCTTTGGCAGTGCCTTGAATGGACATGCCAACCCATTGGATTCTGGTCACAACTATGGAAAGGAGCAGAGGGCCAGTACACCTTGATAAATAAGCAACTGGCTGCTGTGTACTATGCCTTGCTGGCTAGAGAGCCCATCACTGGAACACTCCAATGAAGGTAATAACCACCTATTCCATTGTGGGGTGGGTGCAAGACAGGACCCAAAGGCCATGGAGTGGCGTGGCAAAGACATCTACACTGGCCAATATCAGGCACATATTTACAGCAGTGTAGCACCCTCTCTACTAGCCCCTTAAATGGAGAACTCTAACACTTTCTGGGGCCAGTGACATATGCCAGTGGAAAACAGGAAAAACTTGCTTCTGAGCCCTCGGTAGCTGAGAGTCTTTATCAGGAGGGAAAAGCCCCTATACCTGAAGATGTTTGGTACACAGACAGCTCCAGTCATGCGCAGCCCCCAAAGTGGAGGGCTGTGACTTTCCATCTTAAGACTGAGACAATATGGATGGAGAATGGAGAGAGGAAGAGCAGTCAATGGGCTGAGTTGAGGGCAGTATGGCTCGTGATCACCCAAGAGCCTTCCCCCATAGTTGTCTGCACTGACAGCTGAGCCATCTATTGGGTCTTGACCTTGTGGCTACTGACATGGTACCATGCCAACTGGATGGTTGGTCATCAGCCCCTTTGGGGGCAAGAGTTGTGGCAAGACCTATGGGTCTCTGGTCAGACTGACTGTTACTCTATATCATGTGACTGGCCATTTGCCTTTGGCATCCCCAGGGAATGATGAAGCAGACACACTGGCCCAGGTGCACTGGCTAGAAGAAAGCCTGCCTCTGATGTAGCCCAATGGTTACATCAGTGTTTGTTACATGCAGGGCAAAAGACAATGTGGGCTATAGCCCGTCAGTGGGGCTTGCCATTGACCTCTGAAGAAGTCAGCAGAGCCTGGAGGGAGTGCATTGTGTGCTTTAAGAGGGACTTACACTGAGTCCCACAGCAACATGGGACAATAGTAAAGGGGCCGATACCCCTTGTCAGGTGGCAGATAGACTATATTGGGCCTCTACCCATATCAGAAGGATATCGGTATGCCATGACTTGAGTGAATACAGCTACAGGTCTATTGGTTGCTTTTCCTGCATATTGTGCAGATCAGAAAACCACCAAGAGTGGCCTAGAGCATCTCTTTGCAAACTATGGCCAGCACAGGTGATTGAGAACAATCAAGGCACCCACTTTATTGGACTTGTGTTACAAGGATGTGTGCAGAAATTAGGAATTAAGTGGAAGTTTCATGTACCATATAACCCTACCAAGGCAGGAATGATAGAGAGGTACAATGGTTTGTTGAAATCTTGCCTGAAGTCAGACACCAATAATCTATGAGGCTGGTCAGTTTGCTTATGGACAGTGCTACAGTGTTTGAATGAGAAGCCTGAAAAGTAGCCTTAAGCCCTGTGGATATACTAACTAACACACCTTGCTGCCTCTCCAATACAACTGTATGTGCAAACCAGAGGGGTTATTGAAGCCAGGATATGGTCAGCAGAGCAACATCCTGCTGCCAGCCCCAATTGCATTAAACCCTGGAGACACTGTTGAATGGATGTGGCCCTGGACATTTTGCCACATGGACCAGTGATAGCTCACCCTTCTGGCACCTTGGGGAAAAGGCCTTGCGTGTGTTCCTGAAGTAACAGCAGAGTGGCCTCCAAATATGATGGCAGTGTACCCAAAACGTCCAGGAAGTAAGAGAATCTTATTGGGAAGTTTCCTTTTATTTTTATGGCCAGTGCATATACCTCCCATCGCCCTATATATTGACCCATCTGTAACTCCCACAGGGAGGGGGGCAAAAGTCTGGAATACTAGACCAAGATAAGACCCCATTCCTGCTACTCTTCTGTCACAGGACCACTCTCTTGCATGTGTCCCACCTGATGTACAAGATTTGCCTGTGGTGGTATCACTAAAACATGTTATCTTATCACTCTTAAAGTTATTTTCTTCCAGAGTCCTTGTGGCCTGGATGTGCCCCCTGGCTGCAGATGCAGCATGATGATTGCTCTGAACTCCCTACCTGTTTAGCTACTGATGGCCTATGGAATGGGCGAGCTATGGACTTAATCTGCCTAGGACTTTGAACCTAGCTGAAGCCTCCAGATTGCGGATTATCATGATTTTATTGCTGTTGCTATTTTATGTTATTAGCCTGTTTACAATACTCCAGTTTTCTCACACAGGGGCCATTGAAGAAAATGGGAAAGGTGTAGATTGTGATGCAAGATTTCTGAAGGGGTGGGCTGTGGGTAAAATTGGATATTTCCAGAATGCCTTGCCTAGCTTTAGTACATCTGCATATCAATAGGTGTTTCCAAGGAATGGAAAGAATTATCATCTACATATCAATAGGCAATTACAAGGGCGTGTAAGGGTTTATCTGGACCTGAGAGGTTGGGTGGAGTTCTCTTCTGCTGCAGCCTGATCAAGAGAGACAGACTGGATGACTGCTTGTAAGAAATAAATGGATTTCTTAACTTCTCTCTTTGACTAATTTTGGTTTTAGAGGTATTTTACCCGGGGATTTTCCCCCCAGATTTACAGAAGGGGTGTGGAGCTTCCATGTCTATATCAAGTATGTCACTCTCCCACCACCTCCATGTGTTCACCAACCCAGAAGCTCTCCAAATCTTGTCCTCTTGTGGTTTTAGGGAGGCTTCATTACATATGCATGATTGATTAAATCACTGGTCATTGACAATTGAACTCAATCTCTAGACCCTCATAGTGCCACTGCCAGACTAATGAGTACTCATGCTCAGCAATATTTCATTCATGCAGGAAGCCTTCCTAATACCATCCCTAAATCACTTTCTTCTATCCTTCCTGTGATATTGTGATTTATACGTGATATATATTTGGGGGGCAGGGGGACTGAAAATGTCAACCCTCTAGTCACGTGGTTGGTCTCCTTGCAACCAGCACCTGGCTACCCCATCTCTAGGATACCTAAGGGCTTTCCAAATGTCACCTCATTAGCATACAAAAGACACTTTTTATCACTCTTATCATATGACATTCCAAGGATTTTAGGAGCTTGGAGCCCTGAATAAAGACAAAATATATATGAGAAACATTAATTTGGTCATCTGAATGAGCAAATATATATCACATATAAATCACAATATCACAGGGAGGACAGAAGAAAGTGATTTAGGGATGGTATTAGGAAGGCTTCCTACATGAATGAAACATGAGCTGAGCATGAGTACTCAGTCTGGCAGTGGCACTATGAGTGGAGTTGAGGTTGAGGTGAGATGACATGGAAGAGAATGGGGAAGAAGGTATAGCCTGAGGCAGATAAGCAAAGCCAGAAGACAGAGAAACCAAGGATTTATGCAAGCCAACTCTGAGCAGTTTAGTTTTGGTGGAGAGCAGAGTAAAAAGCATGGAATTCAGATCTGAGGCAGGGAATTGAGCAAGATATTATCTAAAAGGGCCTTAGAGTCAAGATTGAGGACAATGGATTTTATTACAGTTGTGGTGGGAAGCTATAGTACTCACCTATTACAGCTATTAACAAATTATTATAAACTCAGTGACTTAAAATAATAAAATTTATTATCTTATAATTTGACTATAGGAGTCCAAAATGGATGATTAGCATGGTGTTCCTTCTGGTGGTTCTAGTAAGAGAATCTGTTTCCTTTTCCTTTCCAGCTTCTAGAAGTTGCCCACATTCACATTTTTTAGCACATGGCCCTCTTAACAGAAATTCCACTACTCCAATGTCACACTTCCTTTCAGTCTGACTTCTACCTCTCTCTTGCACTTTTACAAACTGATTATGTTAGAGTAGGCAGATAGCCAGATATAAGCAGGGAAGTAGGATGGGGACTTCAGCCATTCAGCTGAATACTATATTCCACACATTCCACGTAAGCTGTGTGGAGAGTGTGAATGTAGACAACAGACAAGCTGAAACCAGCTAGTTTCAACATGGAGGAGACGCTGACCCAAACTTCACCCCAAAATACATTACACACTCATTAACAGAATAAAAATCATGCCCCTCCACTATTATCGTAGTAAAAATCATGCCTCCCTGCTCGCTATGACAGTTCTCATGAGAATCAAATATAGTCAAAAACTCCCCTGCCCAATGAGAGGGTAGAGAAAGTCTGAGCTCCAAGAGGATGGCACCTGTTCCCTTTGAAACCTATCCCCACTTGATAAATGCTCATCTCCCTTTACATGAAAAGGGTCCCTATTGGTTACTCTGTGTGACTCCCTCAGGGTCTGCTTATACCCAACTCTCAGCAGTATAATTTCACTTTTCTCTAAACTCTTATTTTCTAATAAAACTCTTGAAGCTCAACCACTTTATGTCTGTTCTTCAATTCTTTCTCCTGCTGAGACCAAGGACCTGTCTCTGGTAGCCATTACATTGGGCCTACCAGGATAATTTCTCCATCCCAAGATCCTCAATTAATCAAATATGTAAAGTTCCTTTTGCCAAGTAAAGTAATATATTCACAGGATCCTGGGATTAGGATATAGACACCTTGGGTGGGAGGGGACATAATTGTGCCTACCACAGACACTATTTCAGGTTTTAAATCAGGAGCCAAAAGACCTGAGTTAACAAAATTAACTGAGAATCAAGGACATTTTATAATTCATGAGTTTCTGTATTTTATGAACATATATACCTCTTTCTTAGGTATCTTACTGTCATATCAGGTATTTCTTCTTTCTCTCTTCCCTAATCAGGGTGTATGTGTGCATGCATGAATGTGTGTCTGTTTATGTGTATTTGTAATTCATAGGGCCAATAACAAGCACGCACAGAGTATGTGGGGATGAGGGCTCCCATATCTAAAAGAATTACTTATGTTTAATAAATACATTTGGGTTCTTAGCCTGAATTCATAACCACATGGCAATCAATGTTTTATGGCCATAAAAGCCAAAAGCAGCCCAAAGACAGGTAGATCTAAATATAAGCCCTGGCTTTGCTACTTCACAGGTGTGTGCTCCATGGGCAAGCTCCCTGAGTTTTTTGTGACCTATGTTCCTCATCTACTAATGGGCATAATGTCTACCCAGCAGTTTCTTTATAAGAATTAAATAATATAATATTGGCATTTTGATATTCATGGCATTAGGCTTTTATTTTTTTATAGGGAAGGTACCATATACCTATGCACATTTTCTGTAGCACCTTACTTCCCCAATACAGAAATTAGACATGAATAAAATAGGCTAGATAATGCAAGGTTTAAAAAAAATACTAGACAGACTCTCCCACAATTAGTTTTACCTAACCAGTATTTTAAAACTGTTTAAATAACTATTTATTATAATTATTTAAATTATATAACTATTATTATAATTATTCATCTATTCAAACACACACAAAAAATAGTGATATATTTTCATTATGGATATTTTATGAAATTGATTCCAAGCTAACATCTTTGTAGGAGCCACTGCTGGCCTGGAGTCCCCCAGTGCATTTTTTTGGGACCAAACTGGTGGCTTTATTCTTTTTCCTTATCATCATTACTCACAGCTGCTAGAACAGAAACCTATAACATTTATGCTCCAGGGATCCATGGTAATTTCCAATCATTTTTCTTTCTTCAAACTATAGTCAACCCAAGGGTGTGAGAGCATATATTTAAAAAACCCAAAAAAGGCTTAAAAGCACATTTTCTTTAAATATTGAAATGGTCCTTGGGCCACTTCAACATTTAACCCATTAGATGGTGTGTATATAGATAAATGTTAAGACAAGCAGAGGAAGGCTCAAATTGATGATACACATTTATGAATCTTCATCTCAGCCAACATAGATATATATGTATTAGTCTTCATGTGACAGATAATGTATAATGGAAAACATTATACATTGGGCTTGAAGTTAGAAAGCCTTCATTTTAATCCTGCAACAGGAAGGGAATGTATAAATTACTGATTCCAACTCCCTTATGTTGTTGATTCATTCACTCAGAAAATATTTATCCAGGCCCTATCATATGCCAGGCAGTATGCTACGTAATAGGCATAAAACAAGCAAAAAGCACAGTGTGGACAGACATGAAGCTAAGAAGGCACAGAAAGCACAAGTCCCAGGGAGACATTTGTAACATATATAAATTATTTTCTCCTTTTTCATTGGAATCTTTCATTCCAAGGTTTGCAAAATAAACTGGTTTTGGAAAATGATCTTTAAAGAAAGGTAAAACCCTTATAGAAATTAATAATAATTCAATAAATATCATTTGAATCTTTCTCTTTTGCTTTTATGCTTAAAAAGTCCTTAGTGATCCTAAATTCAATGAAATATTCACATGTAACTTCTTTTTCTTTTAACATTTAATTTTTGACATTAACTCTTCAAATCCACTAAAATGAACTCTCTCAATGAGGGAAAAAAGCCCAATACCATACTACTCAGTATACATTATTGCATAATCTATAACTTAGTGAGTGATTCTAAACCCTTTTCTAAAAATCACTGTTTAGTCTGTTTTAGCCTCTCTCATACTGTACCACCCACATTGAGTCTAATACCATACCACACAACAAATATCTCAAATTTTCAACAAATTTTCACTTGGTAAAATGAAATTTGCCTTTTTGCTCTATTTTCTCTACATGTTATCATTTAGAAAATATGTTGACCTTCCTAAGAGATTTTTAGGGGGTAATTTTGGTTACATGTAATTTTTATTTTAAATGCTGATCTTAGAATCAAACAGCTCACTGGTTGTTTCTCACTTAAGAGCTACTGAGCAGGGTATTTGGAGGGATGACTGATTTTAGGGGCAATACAGGGAAGCAACAAGATGAGTTTGGACTATCTTGTAAAGGTAAATAATTTTTTTAAAAAGGGTGTGTTGTAAGAACACAGGAGCCATACTGAAGATGTTCCCATTGGCCAAATCTGAGACAATTTGAGCACCAAAAAAATTAAGTTCAGTAATTAATTATAAACTATTGGAAAATGGGAATTTATGAATACATATCAGTATGAATCATGTAAATAAAGAGGAGAAAGAAGGGATTTGCTTAGAGGAGAATGAACAAATGATGACTAAGAACATGGAGGGAGTAGTTGAGGAAGAAAATCATTATTTTGTAACTATCTCAGTAAAGGTTGAACCAGAAAAGAAATGTCAATAGATACTGAATCTAGGAAGTATTTTGTTAAGGATAAGGATATTTGCATGGTCTTAACATGTCTTCCTGTAGATTGCTTATTAGTTATTAGAATCTAACCATGAGGAAACTTCAAACTCAAAGTAAATAATGTTCTATAAAAACAAACAAACAAGGGATGGGATGGTATTCCTCAAAAATGTCCATGTCGTAAAAGACAAGGAAAAGCTGTGGAAATGTTTCAGGTTAAAAGAAACTAAAGAGCCATGACAGCTAAATGTACTATCTGACCCTAGGTAGATTCTATACTGTAATAGAGGGAAAGTGCTACATAGGACACTACTAGATAAATTGATAAAACAGGCATAGTACTGTTAGTTTAGATAAAACTGTTTCATCAATGTTGATTTTACTCAGGTTGATAACGGTACTATGGTTATATAAGAAAGTATTCTTATTATTGGAAAACACACAAAAAACTATTTAGGGTTAAAGGCCCATGAATGACTCAGAAAAGCAAACAAAGGAGAAGATAGATGGATAAAGATAAACATAGATGACAGACTTAGAAAACAAATGATATTGAGATTGATATAAATTTTAGCATTATGTAAATCCAAAAAATTGTATACATGTGTTATTTGTATTTATTTTTGTTATTTTTATAAGTTTGAAAGTATTCCAAATAAAAATTTTAAATGATAAAAATATAGAAAAGTAAAAGAGTAGGGGGAAATATAGAAAACCTTTCTTCTGAATCATCCAATTCACATTATTTCTTTTACTCCACCCTATGAATTCCTTTTCTTTCTTTTTATTGGCAAATAAAATATACATGTTTAATGTGTATAACTTATATAGAGATATACATATGAATTGTATATACACTTACACAAAGATTGTGAAATAATGACCACAGATAAGATAATTAATACATCCTTTAGCACAGCTGGTACTATTTTCCTTTATCCCTATGATTTTTTTTTTTTCCTTTCTTTTTCCCCACCCTTGTCTTTCCCCAACCTTGTCTGCCCCACCCCTCCCTTCCCACCCATCCTCCCCAGTCCCTTTCCCTTTGGTAACTATTAGTCCATTCTTGGGTTCTCTGATTCTGCTGATGTTTTGTCCCTTCAGTTTTCCTTTGTTCTTATACTCCACATATGAGTGAAATCATTTGGTATTTGCTTTCTCCGCTGGGCTTAATTCACTGAGCATAATACCCTCTAGCTCCATCCATGTTGTTACAAATTGTAGGATTTGTTTTCTTCTTATGGCTGAATAATATTCCATTGTGTATATGTGCCACATCTTCTTTATCCATTCATCTACTCATGGACATTTAGGTTGCTTCCATATCTTAGCTATTGTAAATAGTGCAGCGATAAACATAGGGGTGTTCTGTCTTTTTCAACCTGGAGTGCTGCATTCTTAGGGTAAATTCCTAGAAGTGGAATTCCTGGGTCAAATGGTAAGTCTATTTTGAGCATTTTGAGGAACCTCCATACTGCTTTCCACAATGGTTGAACTAATTTACATTCCCACCAGCAGTGTAGGAAGGTTCCCCTTTCTCCACAACCTCGCGAACAATTGTTGTTGATTGTCTTTTGGATGATGGTGATCCTTACTGGTGTGAGGTGATATCTCATTGTGGTTTTAATTTGCATTTCTCTGATGATGAGCGATGTGGAGCATCTTTTCATGTGTCTGTTGGCCATCTGAATTTCTTCTTTAGAGAACTGTCTTTTAAGCTCCTCTGCCCATTTCTTAATTGGATTGTTTGTTTTTTGTTTGTTGAGGTGTGTGAGCTCTTTATATATTTTGGATGTCAGCCCTTTATTGGATCTGTCATTTATGAATATATTATTCCATACTGTAGGATACCTTTTGTTCTATTGATGGTGTCCTTTGCTGTACAGAAGGTTTTTAGCTTGATATAGTCCCACTTGTTCATTATTGCTTTTGTTTCCCTTCCCCGGAGAGATATGTTCATGAAGAAGTCACTCATGTTTATGTCTAAGAGATTTTTGCCTCTGTTTTTTTCTAAGAGTTTTATGGTTTCATGACTTACATTCAGGTCTTTGATCCATTTCGAATTTACTTTCATGTATGGGGTTAGACAGAGATCCAGTTTCATTCTCTTACATGTAGCTGTCCAGTTTTCCCAGTACCATCTGTTGAAGAAACTGTCATTTCCCCATTGTATGTCCATGGCTCCTTTATCGTATATTAATTGGCCATACATGTTTGGGTTAATGTTTGGATTCTCTATTATGTTCCACTGGTCTGTGGCTCTGTTCTTGTGCCAGTACCAAATTATATTGATTACTGTGGCTTTGTAGTAGAGCTTGAAGTTGGGGAGTGAGATCTCCCCCACTTTATTCATCCTTCTCAGGATTGCTTTGGCTATTTGGGGTCTTTGGTGGTTCAATATGAATTTTTGAACTATTTGTTCCAGTTCATTAAAGAATGCTGTGGTGATCTGATAGGGATTGCATCAAATCTGTATATTGCTTTGGGCAGGATGGCCATTTTGATGATATTAATTCTTCCTGCCAGGAGCATGGGATGAGTTTCCATTTGTTAGTGTCCTCTTTAATTTCTCTTAAGAGTGTCTTATAGTTTTCAGGGTATAGGTCTTTCACTTCCGTGGTTAAGTTTATTCCTAGGCATTTTATTCTTTTTGATGCTATTGGGAATGGAATTGTTTTCCTGATTTCTCTTTCTATTAGTTCATTGTTGGTGTATAGGAAAGCCACAGATTTCTGTATGTTAATTTGTATCCTGTATCCTTTGCTGAATTTGTATCCTGTAACTTTGCTGAATTCTGATATGAGTTCTAGTAGTTTTGCAGTGGAGTCTTTAGGGTTTTTTATGTACAATATCATGTCATCTGCAAATAGTAACAGTTTGACTTCTTCTTTACCAATCGGGATTCCTTGTATTTCTTTGTTTTGTCTAATTGCTGTGGCTAGGACCTCCAATACTATGTTGACTAACAGTGGAGAGAGTGGGCATCCCTGTCTTGTTCCCAATCTCAGAGGAAAAGCTTTCAGCCTCTCACTGTTCAGTATGATATTACCTGTGGGTTTATCATATATGGCCATTATTATGTTGAGGTACTTGCCCTCTATGCCATTTTGTTGAGAGTTTTTATCATGAATGGATGTTGAATTTTGTCGAATGCTTTTTCAACATCTATGGAGATGATCATGTGGTTTTTGTCTTTCTTTTTGTTGATGTGGTGGATGATGTTGACGGATTTTCGAATGTTGTACCATCCTTGCATCCCTGGGATGAATCCCACTTGGTCATGGTGTGTGATCCTCTTGATGTATTTTTGAATTCGGTTTGCTAATATTTTGTTGAGTATTTTTGCATCTACGTTCATCAGGGATATTGGTCTGTAGTTTTCTTTTTTGGTGGGGTCTTTGCCTGGTTTTGGTATTAGGGTGATGTTGGCTTTATAAAATGAGTTTGGAAGTATTCCCTCCTCTTCTATTTTTTGAAAAACTTTAAGGAGAATGGGTATTCTGTCTTCTCTGTAAGTCTGATAAAATTCTGAAGTAAATCCATCTGGCCTGGGGATTTCGTTCTTGGGTAGTTTTTTTATTATTGCTTCAATTTCATTGCTGGTAATTGGTCTGTTCAGATTTTCTGTTTCTTTCTAGGTCAGTCTTGGAAGGTTGTATTTTTCTAGGAAGTTGTCCATTTCTCCTAGGTTTTCCAGCTTGTTAGCATATGGGTTTTCATAGTATTCTCTAATAATTCTTTGTATTTCTTTGGGGTCCGTCATGATTTTTCCTTTCTCGTTTCTGATTCTGTTGACGTGTGTTGAGTCTCTTTTACTCTTGATAAGTCTGGCTAGAGGCTTATCTATTTTGTTTATTTTCTCCAAGAACCAGCTCTTGGTTTCATTGATTTTTTTCTATTGTTTTATTCTTCTTGATTTTATTTATTTCTTCTCTGATCTTTATTATGTCCCTCTGTCAGCTGACCTTAGGCCTCATTTGTTCTTCTTTTTCCAATTTCTATAATTGTGACATTAGACTATTCATTTGGGATTATTCTTCCTTCTTTAAATATGCCTGGATTGCTATATACTTTCCTCTTAAGACTGCTTTTACTGCATCCCACAGAAGTTGGGGATTTGTGTTGTTGTCATTTGTTTCCATATATTGCTGGATCTCCATTTTAATTTGGTCATTTATCCATTGATTATTTAGGGGCATGTTGTTCAGCCTCCATATGTTTGTGGGCCTTTTTGCTTTCTTTGTACAATTTATTCCCAGTTTTATACCTTTGTGGTCTGAAAAGTTGGTTGGTAGGATTTCAATCTTTTGGAATTTACTGAGGCTCTTTTTGTGGCCTAGTATGTGGTCTATTCTGGAGAATGTTCCATGTGCAGTTGAGAAGAATGTGTATCCTGTTGCTTTTGGATGTAGAGTTCTATATATGTCTACTAGGTCCATCTGTTGTAGGGTGTTGTTCAGTGCCTCTGTGTCCTCACTTATTTTCTGTCTGGTGGATCTGTCCTTTGGAGTGAGTGGTGTGTTAAACTCTCCCAAAATGAATGCACTGCATTCTATTTCCTCCTTTTATTCTGTATTTGTTTCACATATATTGGTGCTCCTGTATTGGGTGCATATATATTTATAATGGTTATATCCTCCTGATGGAGTGAGCCCTTTATCATTACGTAGTGTCCTTCTTTATCTCTTGTTACTTTCTTTGTTTTGAAGTCTATTTTGTCTGATACTAGTATTGCAACACCTGCTTTTCTCTCCCTATTGTTTGCATGAAATATCTTTTTCCATCCCTTGACTTTTAATCTGTGCATGTCTTTGGGTGTGAGGTGAGTCTCTTGTAAGCAACATATAGATGGGTCTTGCTTTGTTATCCATTCTATTACTCTGTGTCTTTTGATTGGTGCATTCAGTCCATTTACATTTAGAGTGCTTATTGAAAGATATGTACTTATTGCAATTGTAGGCTTTAGATTTGTGGTTACCAAAGGTTCAAGGTTAGCTTGTTTACTACCTTACTGTCTGACCTCACTCCCTTATTGAGCTGTTATAAACACAGTCTCATGATTATTTCTTTCCCTTCTTTTTCCTCCTCCTCCATTCTTCATATGTTGGGTGTTTTGTTCTGTGCTGTCTTTAGGAGTGCTCCCATATAGAGCAGTCCCTCTAAGATACCCTGTAGAGGTAGTTTGTGGGAGGCAAATTCCCTCAGCTTTTGCTTGTCTGGGAATTGTTTAGTCCATCCTTCATATTTAAATGATAATCATGCTGGATACAGTGTCCTTGGTTCAAGGCCCTTCTGTTTCATTGCCTTAAATATATCATGCCATTCTCTTCTGGCCTTTACGGTTTCTGTCGAGAAGTCTGATGATACCCTGATGGGTTTTCCTTTACAGGTGACCTTTTTCACTCTAGCTGCCATTAAAAGTCTTTCCTTGTCCTTGATCTGTGCCATTTTAAGTATTATGTGTCTTGGTGTTGTCCTCCTTGGGTCCTTTCTGTTGGGAGTTCTGTGTATTTCCGTGGTCTGTTCGATTTTTCCTCCCCCAGTTTGGGGAAGTGTTCAGCAATTATGTCTTCAAAGACACTTTCTATCTCTTTTTATCTCTCTTCTTCTTCTGGTACCCCTATAATACAGATATTGTTCCTTTTGGATTGGTCACACAGTTCTCAATATTGTTTCATTCCTGGAGATCCTTTTATCTGTCTCTATGTCAGCTTCTATGCGTTCCTGTTCTCTGGTTTCTATTCCATCAATGGCCTCTTGCATCTTATCCATTCTGCTTATAAATCCTTCCAGAGTTTGTTTCACTTCTGTAATCTCCTTCCTGGCATCTGTGATCTCCCTCCGGACTTCATCCCTTAGCTCTTGCATATTTCTCTGCATCTCCGTCAGCATGTTTATGACTTTTATTTTGAATTCTTTTTCAGGGAGACTGGTTAGGTCCACCTCCTTCTCAGGTGTTGTCTCTGTGATTTTTGTCTGTCTCAGATTTTGCCTTTTCATGGCTATAGAGATAGTTTGTGGAGCTGGGGCGAGTGACAGCTGGGAGAACGTCCCTTCTTGTTGGTTTGTGGCCTTCCTCTCTAGTGGCTTGCCCTGGGCAGTGACCTCTAGTGGCTTGTGCTGGGCAGCTGCTCGCAGACTGGGCCTCTGATTCTTGCCTGGCCACTATGTAGTTTATCTCTGCTGTTGCAGTGGGCTTGGCCTGCCTCGGGCTGCTGCTCCGATATGGCGGAGCCATGTTGGAGGGGAAAGAGCTGGGAGGCTGTTTATCTCCATGAGGGGCCTCCGAGTCACCCTGCTGCACAGGGGGTTAGGGTGCCCAGTTTTCCCCCGGATTCCCAGCTGCTGGGCTAAGTCTTCCAGGATGCTCCCATCCAGCTGTGGGGTCCCTGTCCCTTTAGGACTTTCAAAAAGCACTCGCTTTTCTTTGTTCCCAGGGTGCCAGCTCAGGGACCTGCTCACAGGTCTTACTGCTCTGGTGCAGATGGCTAGGGCTGGGTGTTTAGCAGTCCTGGGCTCCCTCTCCCTCCCCGCTCCAACTCCTCTCCTCCCGCTGGGAGCTGGGGTGAGGGGCCTTGGGTCCCATCGGGGTGGGGCTTGTATCTTACCCCCTTCATGAGGTGCTGGGTTCTAGCAGGTGTGGATGTAGCCTGGCTGTTGTTCTGTGCCTTCTGGTCTCTCTTTTAGGGATAGTTGTATTTGTTGTATTTTCAAAAATATATGTGGTTTTGGGAGGAGATTTCCGCTGCTCTACTCACACTGCCATCTTGGCTCCGCCTCTCAGAACTTCTCGAGGGTGGGCTTGGGCTCAGACACCCGTCCTTCAGCAAGGGCCTGGCAGTCCACGCTAGGGCCCACGAGTAGGGGGAAGGCAGGAGATTGTGGATTCCTTTTGTAATAGTTAAATAGTTTGAATTACTTATTTTTTTCTTATTTGCTGATTGTCTCCTTATGAAACAATCCCTAAGCACAGGAATAATGCTTTGTATTGTTTACTACCACCCCAGCATCTATCTTAGTAGCTGGCATAATGTAAGCACTGAGTAAATTATCAGCTGATTAGATAGGGAAAAAAACTACTAATTGTTATATATTTATCTTAATATCTAGGTTCTTGCAACTTTATATTTTGTTTCTAGTTTTTCATAATGGGACATGTGATATACATAAGGTACTGTGAAGAGTACTGTTAAAGTACTATTATTAAAAGAATGTGATATCTATATTCAAAGGAATTAAAATTTAGACAAGATTAAAGTAAATTATTTATTACAATCTCTAGAATTCAAAGCTTTGAAGATTATACAATACATATTTATCAATCTCAATGAAAAATACTGAAGTAAAAACTCATGTAAATACTTCTGACTTAGTATCTGTATCAATGTATGTGGATTTTGGAGCACAGTCATATAATGAATCAATTCTACAGCTAAGAATCTGGAAATCCTCATTTTTAGAATATTGAAATTATGACAGCTCTTCAAGCATTCAAGTGGAATAGCAAAATTGAAACTTTGTAAAGACAAATAAACCACTGAGAAGTACCACACTACCCAAACTACGTTATGATGATGTCACCTAATTAACAGTGAGTGACTTCAACATGTGGTTACATTTTAGTTATTTACCAGTTACTTCTCTCCTTCAAATATCATAAAATATCCATGAACACATACAGGAAATAAAATACATTTTTGCAGTGGTTTATTTGGTAAAAATAATAAAATGTGTAACCACCTGGTTCCCATGTAAAGTTCTAAGCAAGAAGTATAAGAGCCACTAATATTAAAAGAGCCAACCTTTCAAATACTGAAATAGAGAAAAAATATATATACATAAGTTGTTTCGAACTTTCAGCCTCACAGAACCAACTATGTAGTTGGGCAAAACTGTCAAAAACAATCATTTAGCTTTGCTGATTCTGCCAGAATGGGCTCCTTTGATATGAAGTGTTGACAGTTAAAGTGGTAACCTTGATGGCAAGCAAAGAGTGAAGGACAGCACCTCCACTAGTCTGAGGTTATGGCCCTGTTTGAGGCAAGCTATAGTCTGGTGAATTAGCCAGAGAGATTTAATAAGGAGTTATAAAATGGGGTACTGTCATAGGGGTCTTGAATAATCTAAATTAACATCACAAATGAACAATATGAAAATGAAAGTAAGAAAACAATTACCTAGACAATAGCAGCAAAGAAAAAATAAAATACTTAGGAGCACATTTAGTGAAAGAAACTCAAGATTTGTAAGTTGAAAACTATAAAACATCATTAAGAGAAATTAACAAAGTCAAAATAATTAGAAATTCAATGTTCATGGGTTAAAAAACTCAATATACCTAAGATTTCAAATATCTTCAAGTTGATCCATAAATTCATCATAATCCCTATCAAAACCCCAGCAATCTTTTCTGTAGAAATTGACAGGCTGATTTTAAAACTGCTTGGAAATACAAAGGACCTAGAACAGTCAAAACAATTTTGAAAAAAATCAATTTGGAGGAATTACATTACCTGATTTCAAACTTTACTATAAAGCTATAATGATTACAATAGTGTGTATAGATGTGATGACAGGCAGATGAATGGAACAAAATTGATAGTCCAGAAACAAGCCCTTACAGAAACAGTAAATTGGTTTTCTAAAAGGTTGCCACAAAGTCAATTCAGTGGAGAAAAAAGGATAGTCTTTCTAAAACAAATGGTGCTGAGACAACTGTAAATATATTTGCAAATAATAAAAGTAAAATGTAGACCCTCTATCATTCACAAAAATTAAATCTAAACGGCTTGTAGACTGAAAGAGAACAAAAACTATAAAACTTCTAGAAGAAAATAGAGAAAATCTTAACAACCTTAGGTTAAGTAAAGTGTTAGACATGACAAAAGATGCACAAACCATTAAAAAAAAAACGCTGACAAATTGGACTTCACAGAATTTAAAACTTTTGTCCTTCCAAAGACACTGTTAAGAAAATGAGAAGGCAAGCCACAGACTAGGAGAAAGTATTTGAAAACTATTGATCTGATAAAATAGAGTACCCAGAATATATAAAGGAATCATACAATTCAATAATAAAAACAGACAACCCAGTTAAAAAATGAGCAGAAGACTTGATCAGATGATTCACCAAAGAAAACATATTCTGGATAATAAGCACATGCAAGATGTTCAACATCATTAGTTGTTGGGACATACAAATTAAAATCACAAGGACATATAACAACACACACACCAAAATGACTATAATTTAAAGATACACAATATCAAGTGTTGATAAGGATGTGAAGAAACTGGAACCCTCATGTATGCCAGTGGGAATGTAAGAGAGTAGTATACTGCCTCTTTGGAAAACAGTTTGACACTTTCTGAAAAAGTTTACCATACACTTATCACAGGCACCAACAGATCCACTCAAAAATCTACCCAAAAGTAATGAAAACTTTCATCCACCCAGACTTCTATGTGAATGTTCATAGCAGCCTTACTGATCATAGCCAAAAACAATTCAAATGTCTATCAACTGGTCAATGGACAAACAAAATGCAGTATATCCATAAAAGAGAATACTACTCTGTAGTAAAATGAAATGAAGTATTGATTCCACCAGACTGACTTGAAATAGACTTCTGAGAATTTATGGAGAGTGGTGGAAATGTTAAAAAACTGGATAGTAGCTATGGTTGTATAACTCTATAAATGCACTAAAAATTATGTAATCATACATTTATAATGGGTAAATTTTATGTATGTAAATCATACCTCAGTAAAGTTGTTTTAAAAATAATTTGCTATATGATGAATTAATGAAGAAAAATACCCTGAAATAATATATTAATAAAATTTAACATGCTCCCTGCATATATCTAACACTCACGTAATTATATTTACTTCCATTTACGTAGCCCTTCCCCATTATATGATTATATCATGAGGCAGCCATTTCATCAGGATGGGGTTATTACAATAAAAATATTAATGCAAAGAAGTAAGTTCATGTCCTTTAAGCTTCAAAATGCATTTCTAAAACACCTGGAAGAGATAGTAGAATTGAGAATGCTCAAAGGGACTTGTACTCTGCATACTCCACCCAACCTTTTTACCCCTAGGCTGAACCATGTGGTGGGATAGTGGTAATATAAATGAACATGTAAAGTTTAGAGAAGTCTAAAGGTATAGGAATTCTTGGCTCCTAAATTTGTATAAAAATCCCAAACATGAACAAAGTCTCTGAATTCCCCATGTGTAAAAAGGTGAACAGAGCAAAACTATCTGTATGGAGTATTTAGGCAGAAGGCCTTGGAGAGTTCTACCAAGTTTCCTATTGCTCTAGAGTAACAAGGAAGCAGCCAGCTTTGAGCTGTGAACGACAGAGAGCTACAGAAGCAGGTGAGAGAGGATTGACTCCATAGAGATCTTAGAATTCAAAGAAGGGTCAGCACCCACAAATTTTGTCATTACATAAGCTCCCCAGCACACAGATATGATTCTGCGAATGGGGGAAGGGAGAACAATGAAACACTGAATTTCTCAGATTACATTTATTCCTCCTAGTAGAATGGGAGCATGAAATAACAGGTTTGCTCACAGAGAACAAGAAGTAAGAAATTATATTTCTTCCAAATTATATCTGTAGACTGAGATTTATTCCTGCTATACAACACTATGAAGTAGTTTTTCTCAACCATTTTTGTATGATCATCTTCTAAGGAGTCTTCCTAGACATTTATCCCCTTATTACCCTCCTCATAATATTTTAACACCACAGCTTTACTCTATATATGTTCATGTGCTGTATTTATGTATATGCTTTATATATAAAAAGTAAGATTTTTTTTCACCTCCTCCAAGAACCAATTTTTGTCCCCTTGGGAGCAATTTATCACCCTTGTTAAAAAAGCATGCTATAAAATTCCACGTAATGGCACATAGAAAATAAGTTAAATAATTGATATTTAAAGTTAGCACTTTATCAAATACTGTTTTATAATAACTATATTTAAAATTCACATTCACACTCTAGGTATATATACCAAATGACTTGTCATAGATATAAACTAAGCATTTCATGCCAAATTCTTATGTTAATATTTATTAAGGAGTCACTGCTCCACTATTTCCCTAATTTTAGGATCACAAAAGGATGCTACTCCATGAACTAGAATATATGATGTAGGTTTATGATTGGTGGTTTTGAGGAGCTTTTCCTGGCAGTGACCATGTGAAACAGCAACTCTCTTTTTTCAAAAGTCTGTTTCCAATAAACACATTAGCCTCATCTTCTGGGAGAGTATTTAATATGCTGCCCATTCTAGAAAACAATAGTGAGCAAACAAACAGCAGACAACCTGGAACAAATCTCCACATACATAAAACTAACCTAGATGTTTGTGCCACAAAGGAAGGATACAATGGTTCCTACTATAAATATGGATCAGGGTGAACCTAATCCAAGTAAACATGGATACCCTGAATGGATCCTACACTTCTGGTGCAAAATGAAAGAATCACTAGAGCAAAGTGTTGGTGAAATAACATCCCAAGAGAGGAGAAGCAAAAGCCTCTATGAACGCAATGTTTGGCATGTTTGTGGAACTGAGATAATTCTAATACGGCATTAAATTTTCTTTGGATTTAGCAGGAATGCTGTGCATGGAAATCATCTGAAATGTTGTAGCATATGTAATTATTATGTGATTCCTATTTCTATTTGGCATAACAAATGTAGAATAATAATATAATCAACAGATAAATGATAGGGATTAAAATAATTCAAGTAGTAAAAGTAGTGAAGAAAAGCATATGGGTTGTGCTAGACCAGTTTAGAAGTCTTTAAATTACTATACATACAAAGCTGACACACCAAAACACCTGTAGATTCTAACTCCTTTCATACTAAATAGGACATAATCCATCATGACCCTTCAAATTCAGGAAATTCAGATATAAGTGTGGTTTTAATATAAGTACTTAAAACTAATTTGATTTTTTAAAATAATATTTTTCTTTAATATCCTGAGAAAACATTGAAATTAGATGGCTTTAACTCAAGTTTTCCCAAAAATGTGTAGTGAAATGTACTGAATTTAAGGTGATGGTGTTGAAATGCAGCAGTGTCAACTTGAGGACAATCCAACATTTTTATATGCTACATTTTTCCTGGATGAAGGAAAAAAATCCATCTATCTACACTATACTTACATATGTGTATAATTTTGACTATACTGAAAATTCAATTAAAGTCAAATGGCATGACAATCCATTCAAATGAACAAATCTTTTTGAAAAATATAAAATTGTTTATTGAATGCAGCTGTCAAAGTAAAAAATGCCTAAATCAAATATAGGAAATAAATTTGATGATTTTAATGTAGGCTTTACACATTTTTTTACATTGTCAAAATGACTATATAAACTTAATAGAAGAGTTGCCTAAATTTGTATAGCAAGAAGGAAAGGTCAAAAGCTAATGAACAGATTCTAAGAATCACAGAATAATTAATGAAAATAGATGAAATGTCTCAAATGTTAAAGACTAAGATCACATCAATATCAAACACAATAAATGTAATTAATAAAAATAAAAAGTAACAAAAAATATGAAAATGTCATACTCAGGTGATAATGTCACTGGTGTGTGGTTGGTGAGCTCTATGAAGGCAGAAGTCCACCAAAATCTTCTGTAATGGACCTGATAGTAAATATCTTAGGTTTTGTAGACCACAAAGTCTGTATTACTCTTTAATCATTAAAATCATTTTTGGCTCAAGGCAAGGAGCAGATCTTAATTTTACACACCACAAAGTAGCTTACTAAATATAGATAGATGAACTGAGAGATGGGCTTAATTTTCCACTTATATGAGTTATGAAAGTGTCAACTTTAAGAGAAGCTTTTAAAAGATTAAAAAAAGGAACACAGTTTCCAGAATTGTCTTTCAAGTATGAACAATTGCATGAGATGATTCCTCAATTCAACATTTCTGTCAGAGTAGTATTGCATCAAACACAAATA
This sequence comes from Manis javanica, assembly GCF_040802235.1. Lineage (NCBI taxonomy): Eukaryota > Metazoa > Chordata > Mammalia > Pholidota > Manidae > Manis > Manis javanica. The sequence goes on from NC_133157.1 coordinate 191,229,217, forward strand.
TTCATTTCATTAATCTGACCATTAAGAGTATCAATAATGATTTGAAAAAAGGAGCTAATAAAACCGCGAAGGTAAAAGCTGTCTGTGAAAACTACGTGTAGCTGAGTGATAGATGTGGCTTCAACTTGAACCATATGTTGACCATATCCTTGTTCTTCCCTCCATTCCCTCTGCAGACCACTAATAAATGAGGATGGCTTAACCACCTGGCTTGAAAGCAGCTCTCCACGCATAAGATATGCAAGACTGAAAAGCTAGTATCTTTTTCCATCTATAAAAGTTGATGAACAGTGGAGGGTAATTCATAGAGTAATTTGTATTGCCTTAGCTGTTGTTCGGTTGATTACTGGGGAAAAATATGGTATCACAAATAACTGCCCTCCCAGGAAATTGGGGGAAAGGCTCAGTACAGAGAACACTAACAACCACTCCCTGACTGGAGCTGCATAACAGAAAAACCTGCATATTAAACTGGGATGGATCCTAAGTGATAGGGGCAAAACATGTCTAGGCTGGAAAGGGCAAGGACCAACCTTAGTTTTCTTTGCAGTTAAATTTGGTATAGAAAAGAATCCTAAAATTTCTGTGAGCTTTAAAGAGGTGACAAATGTTAGGTGAGCACATTACTCAATCCACTAACCACCAAGAGGGACCGTGACGCGAATTATGTGGAAGTGAGCATAAAAGCCTTCCTGGACTATTTGGAATAGCTCCCAGTGCTGACAAGTGAGCAATATATATACAGACAAATCCCTGTCCCCTCTTCCACCAACACCTCACAAATTTCTAGCATCTTAAGAAATTAGAACCAGGAAGAAAGAATAGGAAAACCATTGAAGGAAATAGAAATTTGATATATAGTTTTCAACTAGACTATAATATCTAAATCTGCTTAAAGAAACTTCAGTATCAGTCTGCTAATCTATAATAAGTTGTCTGAGGTAGATAAAGCAGGAGGTATCTCTTTTAGGAAAGTTTGTATATTGATAAAATGAAAGGTTTATTTTTGCTTCAGTAACTATTGTGAATTACCACAATCATGAAGCATCCTATCAGATACATTGAAAAATAAAATGGTCCTTTCCTCAAATTGCACAGTCAGAATGCACAAAGCTTCAAAATTATGTAGGAAATGATGGACATTTAGAAATACAGGAACCTAAAGGTAATTAAGACATGGGAAGAAGAAAATGGGAAAATGATGGTTTTAATAACAGCACTGAAAAAAAAACCAACCCTAAATCTAAGGTTATCTCTGAATCTCTTACAGAATAGTAGTTTATTGTTAAAGAATAAACATATAGGTTCCCATGGAAACCAAATCAATGTTCCCTTCAGACCAAAAAGTACAAACAATATGCTTTTAAGTGCTGAGATGTATGAAAGTTTCAGAAATACTTTAAATTGACAGATGAAGGATTAACAAATTATGTTGAAACAATAAATAGCAAATATGCAATGTACTTATCAGAAAATATATAGGGTATATTGCTGACAAGTTCAAATATGTTTCAACCATTTGATAAAGATGGCCCAAAGCAAATGCAAAATGATAATAAAAAGTCTATAATTAAGAACATATCTAGAGTCAATTAGGATTATGATGGCACAATAAATATGTGTAACAGTTCAAAGAACTGAGAGTCTCTGATCTGAAAAAATTAAGATTTATTATGGATATAACATCCAACATCTGTCTTCCAATAACTAAAGGGCTATTTCATGGGCACATTTGAAGAGAAATCAGGTTTATTATGTATGACTTCATAGGCATTTGAGAACAAACTTTGTTACAGTCAGTGGTAGGTATTGGGGACAGATTTTTATTTAAAGTGATAAAGTTCGTTCTAATAGCAAAGACTACTCAATAAATTTGTCTCATGCAATAAGGAGCTCCCAATCACTGCACATATTACAAAGAAGTGAGACTCAAGCATAACAACTGAGAGAATTCACACATTGGATGTAGAGAGTAAGACTAGATTGCTCTAGATCTCCTTCAATTCTATGAATCCTTGATTTCATTATACTTTATAGCCTTCTGAAGAAAAAAATAATATGAGATGTTTGAAAATGATTTCTCAAGCCATTTCCTATTGTCTAAAATTTTTAAACTTTGTTTTCAACTTTCCAAATTTTGTTTACTTCTGTAATAGAGAACTGACAAAGGATGAAATTACAGGGAACCCAATTATCTGAACAGTTTCATTAAGGAAGGGGTGTCAAACTCAAGGTCTAAGGGATCAAGTAGGTATTGCAAATTATTAATGTAAGCAGATAATTCTCTCTTCCATTTTTGAGACATACCACCCTCTTGAATAATCTTTTCCAATTTTGGTAAAAGAGATGCTATCTTACCTAAGTTAATATAGTTCATTTCAAATAAATACCAAAGTAAGTCCACTGTATGTGTTTGTGCTCAGGGGGGTGCCTTTCTGTACTCAGGCTACTTCCACCTTATGGTTCTGAAGATCTAGAATATTCCAATTAGCCTTCAAAAGAGGGAAAAGAGAGTAGGTCGACTCTACTTTTTTTTCTTAAAAGTCTTATCAACCAAGAAGGGACTAGCAGTTACAAAAGGGGATGGGTGGGGGAGGGCGGGTGGGGAGGGAGGGAGAAGAGGATTGAGGGGTATCATAATCAGTACACATGGTGTAGGGGGGATCATGGGGAAGACAGAGTAGCACAGAGAAGACAAATAGTGACTTTGTGGCATCTTACACTGATGGACAGTAACTGCAATGGGGTATGGGGGGGACTCGATAATATGAGTGAATGTAGCAACCACATTATTTTGCATGTGAAACTTTCATAAGAGTGTATATCAATAATACCTTAATAAAAAAATTGTATATAAAAAAAAGTCCTATTAATAATGAAAGCCATTAGTTCTGCTCTTATTCCACTGGGGAGAATTTTGTGCAACACCTGAATATAAAGGGGACTATGAAATGCGGTGCCTGGTGAAGAAGCCACTTTTCAATAACAACTCTATGGAGAGCACGAATAATTATTGGACATCTAGCTGTCTCTGACACATACTGATACAAAGATTTTTTTTCTCCATTATGAGAAAATCAACTGTGCAAAAGTGATGATTAAAAAAAAAGAGTGAAGTGGATTGGGCTTTGGCATGCTGAAGAAAGAACTTATACAGCTTCCACTTAGCCCCTTAAAGGGAATTGCTGCTGCAGTGTTCCTAAGGTGATTGATTGCCTTAATGTCTGCCACATAGTAGGTACTCAGGAAATATTTTTTGACTGAACAAAATGCTGGCTGAAAGAGTCCTGGATTAGCAGACCTTTTGCATTTTTTCAAAAGAGGAGAGAAATTTAAATTTTTGTGTAAAAATCTACTGAATTTTAAATTTTGGAACTTAAAAAAAAAACCTGCTAGATACACAAAACATTTCTATCCTGAATTTTCACTGTGGGCAACAAATTTGCAAGTTCTGTATAACTTACCACAGAGCTTCTCAAAAGTGCTCCAAACATTTTCAAACTATTTGCTTTCTACAAGTGATAATTTTTTATAAGAAGATTAGTAATAATATTGGTTCCTTTAAAGCATTCTTCCTAAGAATGTACAACCTTCCTCATGGTTAGAGTTCAGAACATTATCTTCCAGCATGAATATTTACTTAGGTATAATTTTACAATCTGGTGAGGATGAAAAAATAGAATATAAACCATAAAATATTGCTTCCCAGTTTAATTCTACACTGGAGGTACTGAAAAGATAGAGAAAAACCAAATGAAAGAGAAATGAGCATGGGTCTGCCAAGTGTCTGCAGGCAATCTGACTTTGGCAGGGCTCCTTGGGTCCGGTTCACCAGCTATTGGCTTGTGTGTTTTACCAACAGGGAAGATTTCTGGTTTATCTCTGAACATTTTTCACAAGTTAAATGTGACATTTTCTTTCTCCTCTAACCCTGTCTCGTTATAATGTTTCTGAACCAGTGGTATCCCCAAGGCTTTTTCTAAAAATGGAAGCTGGAAACTAATTATTTTAAAAAATCAGCCGTGAGAGTAACTTCTTCTTACTTTGTTACCAAGATGGCTTGCCCTGTGCAGTTCTTTAAGCTTAGTCTATCCTCACTACAGGCATTCAGTTTTGACCAGAATTGGTCTAAACATATAGCTTAGCTACTCTAAAATACTTAATCACAGTCTTGCTTTCTAAAGAAAAAAGAGGTCAGGTTGGAACTTTTCAATCACAAGCAAAAAACCAGCAACAAAACTCAGTTTCCTAAAAGCAGGAAAAAAATCATCTAGTTTTGGAGGACCCAAAATACTTGCTAAAATATTTACCTTCCTTTCCATTTTCCTAAATGCTTAAAATTACCTGGCAACCAAGCAAAGTGTTAGCAGGTTCTGATTTATTAAGTTTTCAACATTCATTCAACTAGTGCCAATGAGGGTGTACTGATGTGCCACGAAGTGTTCTTGGTGAAAAGGCAAAACTCTACACCCAACAAACACAGTCCCTGCCTAAGAGAGTTTACAGTTTCATGGATATGATACTGGCAAGCATACCACAGCCTGATGATAATGGTGATGAGAATCTGACAGCCCCTGGGAGCACCTAGAGGCACCTTAGGAATCCCACAGTCAAACAATTCCCCTCTAAGTGGAAAACTAGATATTCCTCTGTATGAGGAGCATATGGAAAGGGGCTGTGGCAGCTGCACTAAGCTTCCAGATCTCATAAGACTTCAAATTACTAACAGAGGAACTCCTAGTCTAGCCTGAGAGAAGAAAACCAAGGACACTTTCTCAGGTTGACTACTATTTTTGTGGGCACTTTCTCCATCTTTCCTCAGTCTGAACTCTCTAGCTAGAAATAATCATCCCCTCCTTTTGCTTCCAACGGAATTTTGTTGGTACCTCTCTGGTGAAATTTACCTTACTTTATTAAATCTGAAATGGCATTTATTAAAACAATCTGATTTCATCGATAGTGAATTTGAGCTGCAGAAGAGGAATAGGCATTTTAAAATAGGTGAAATGTGTTCATTCTTTTTGGCTTATGTTTGAGCTACATACATACTTGGCTTATCTCTGCCCCTATAGATTTAAGTCCTTGAGGGCCAGCTATTTCTAATCATTTTGTGTAATCTAATATAACAGTTCAGCACCTGACACTGCAGGAACCCAAAGCATATTTTCAAAAAAATGAAAAAACAGGTTGATAAGGCAGACCAGATAGGAGCCAAGTTTTCTGATTCTCAGTCTAGAATCCCCTCTTTAAATAATTACATCATCAATCCTTATTAAAATAAGGTCAATAGGAACTTTAACATGAAATAATCATCATAAAAATGCTAATATAATACTTAGAAATTACTACTGATGTGCCAGGTATTGTTGCAAGTGTGCTCCTTATCTTTTAATGCTTACAACAGCTGGGTGCCCTAGACATTTTTTATAAATGCTCCTCATTTTCACCCTCTCAGTCTACCTTCCTGCTCTTGCCATTATGTTCTGGTGGAACCTTCTGTATCTTACCTCAACAATGCTGCCTCTCTCTGTGAATCTGGTGGGTAGAGTGCCTGGGGCATTCTCCTCACCTCTCTTGGTGCCTGAACAGATTTGGAAATGCAAGGAGGTTACATCCCTTTGGTCAATCTTTGACTAACAGGGACAGGGGTCTCTTCTCAGGCAGATGATTCTGAGCTATATTTTAGTTTCACAGGGACAGCCCAACAGAATCTCAGACCATTTTCCACATCAGGATCCAGCTCAATCATGTCTGGATCAGCCTGACTGTCTCCTTGTTTTATTCCTTCCATTCAAGGATTCTAGTGATCTAATGCATCTCCACAATTGCTTCCCATAATAAACTACCCACATATAATCTTTATTCTCAGACTCAGTATTTTGGAGAAACCCAAGGTAAGATCCCTGTGAGGTAGTGGCATTATTAATAGTCAAGGTTTCAGATAAAACAAATGAAGGACAGAAAAGTTAAATCAAATGCCTAAAATTCAGTGGTAGAGCTAGGATTTGAACCAAGGGAGTAAGATGCCAGAGTCAATGCCTTTGACTACTTCACCCTCTCTTTCTTTATTGGAAATGACACTTGATTTTTAAATAAACAAATCAAATATTTTTCTGCCTAATTAATCATAATGTTATATTGTTACAGTGTTGCATAACTGGCCCACTGTTAAGTACTGTAGAGAATTAACATTAAGAACCTGTTCTAAGTCAGGTACTTTAGTATATATTATTTCATTACTTCTCACAAAACTTTTTAATGGTTAATATTTTAAAAGTTCATTTTGCATATGATAAAGAGTTTAACATTAGAAAGTTTAAGTAACTTGCCAAAGACACAGAGCTAGTAAGGGCTGGAACCAGAATGCAACCCACTTATTTATTTAACAAGTATTTACTGAACACCTGTGATGTGCTGGGCACTATTCTGGGAGCTAGGGATACAGTCCAGACCCTCATGGTACTTATACCCTGATAGAGGATCTGCACAATTATTTTTTTAAAAACAGCCAAAATGTCTCTAGACATTGCTAAATGTCTTCTGGGGAATAAAATTTCTAAATTAAAAACCACTGACCTAAAGCAAAGTTGTTCAGGTGGGATCAGGCTTCGTAGGTGTTAAAAAGAAATTTCCATTGATCATCTTGATTCTCCAATAACTACCCAGTGTCTAGCATGCATACTGAAGGTTTATTCATCCACCAAAATATGTTAATATTTTGATCCTTCCTCCAAACATAAGAGTACTACCAAAGGAAAACTCTTTTTGCACATCTATTTGGTACATTTTATATGAATAAAATGTACAGATCTTGCAATACACACACATACATACCCACTCAAATTTAGCTACTTAGAAAATAGACCTTTACAGTTATAGTAGTTACAGGCCATTTTTCCAAGAGAGCTACCTAGCACATAGGCACACTTCTAACTTTATGTTGACTGCATCTAAACCAAGGGACAGAAATAACAAATGCAAGGATCATAATCATTAAGAGGGAGCAGAGCACCCCAGTTGTAACTGATAAGCTTAAAACTTCTCTCATCCCACACCATAAGCATTAGGTCCTGTCTCACCCTACAAGGATTAGGATCCAATCATCTGGAGTTAACAGATCCAGAAGTTTATAAACCACAGGTCTCATAAAATTTCCTCTCACAAATGCATTGTTTTAATAAATGTCTTCAAAGCAATGGTGCTGATTTTATGATGTATATTCAGACTGTCAATGAAAAGCCTAAGAAAAAAGAAAGCAACAATAAAACCCACCACTTGATGAGTCAAACTGTAAGCAATATGCTTGCTGCTTTGTAAACTTGGCTGAGTGAAAGTGAAATAGTGGCCTAACAAAAAAGATAGTTATAAGATCAATTCTCAATCCAAATTTGATCCAAATGAGAACATGGTTCTAATTTCACTTACCACTGAGTTTTGCACAAGGTAGGCATTTCATAGGTATCTGCCAAATTCATGAATATGCTTTGCCACTCACTATTTTCCTAATATAAAAATATCTGATCAATTTAAGTATAACCTTTTCACATGATTCACACAGTTTAAGTTTGGCAAAACAACAAATCTTAGGCAGCAGTTTGAGTAATTGACAATGGCAAAAAAATGCAAACTGTATATGATAAACTTAGCCTCTCAAAGAAACCATTAAAAATATTTCTCAAAACTCCTCATCCTTTTACTTAATTATTCTGCTTCAAGATACTGTGTGAACCAAGAATTCACATGCAGAAGGCAGAACTGGGTGTAAACCCCTCTTATGAAGTGTTTGCCAATGCAGATAAAAGAGCCAAAAGGAACCCCAAACACTGTTCTATGTTCTTAGCTACCACCCATCATAGTCGCCATCATCACATAATTATTTATTGCAACTGACTCTAGTACTGACACAGGAAGGTCATTTTTCAAAATGATTCTAACTGCCATTTCTTTTTCCAAGAACTGACAAATTTACCTAAAACAAGGATGTGATTCCACTGGGCCCATTTTATATTATCAATCATAGAGGCATATAATTGAAGATAGATTAAAGTCGGGAAATTCTCTGTATTAATCCCTTAAAATAATAAGTGAATTGGAAGTTCCAGCTTCCTGTTTTATTAAAAAAAAGAGCATGACTGTTTCCTTTTAAAATAAAAGGCATTCAAGTTTCAGTAATCGGTTTTAAATTTATTTTGCTTTTGTTTTACTTACAAGTTGTTTGAGATGATACGTGCAATCGAATAATTTAATAGAATGAATGTGTAAAAACAGCCTCATTATCAAAAGTCTCCAAAAGCTTTCAGAACACTATCTTTGTCCTTCTAAAAGGATTATCCAGTGTCAATGTCCAATCCAGCTACTGAACAAAGCAAATGAAATGAACTAGTCCCTAGGCTTTCGGACCGTATTAATACAGGTATAAACGCTATTTCCCCAAAGGCCTAGCTAAGGACATTATTTTTGGTAATAACCCAAATACACCTACCTTTAAAGTTCCTTTTGCTTAAACGACCTCTGTCCTTTATCTGCTTTTCTCATTGCTCCCTTCCCGTTAGTCCCCAAGATTGCGGCCGACTGTCGTTTCCCAAGATGTCCACCACACTGACCCCATCCCAGACTGTCACTCACTCCCTCTCTGCGGACGCGGGGTCTGGCCTGTGTGACTGCCTCAGCCTGTGCAGAAGTGACGCTCTGTGACACACCAGGGCCGGTCCTCAACGCAGTTCCTGCCGCCTCGGTTCTCTTGTTACGCTCGTTCCCGGAACCGCTGCCACTGCACTGTGAGGAAGCCCAGGCGGTCTGTGGAGGGCCTCATGTCAGCGGAACGGAGCTCTTGGCCTGGACCTCGGTTAGTGTCTGCGGCGCGCGGGAGCCGCGCAGCCGAGGCCTCCCTGCCAGGCCGCCCGGAGGAGACACAAGATGGCGACGCCGGAGGCCGCGAAGCGCTCTCGCCTTGAGGAGAAGCAGCTGCCGGACACCCGACAGGCTTCCGCACACGGAGAGTGGTGCAAAACAGGCAGCCATTGAGGAGATCGAGCTGCTCCTCAAGGAAAAGCAAGAAGCGCCACCAGAAATACTGAACACGGCGACACAGAGAGGCGGCGCGGGCTGAGGCCGGGGAGCCGTGCTGTGGAGAGGCAGAGGCGCGCTCTGCGCGGCGCCAGCCGCCACCACCCACCCTCCCAGGCCCCGGCGCCTGCACCGCGCCGCCCGAGCAGGGGGCCGGAGTGGGTCCGAGCAGGAGGCGTCGCCAGTGGAGGAGCCAAGCAGAGGCTCGGCCAGCAGGTCCACAGCCGCCGCTGCCCCGGAGGATGTCGTCCCCCGCGGCATCGCAGCACACGCACAGCCGCAAGGAAGGCAAGGGTGGGAAACGCCGCGAGAGGCCCCGGACTCCACGGGAAGCCCCCGAGGGCCCCGCGTACCAGCAGGACTCAGCGGGGCTGACTGACCGGCGGAGTTCAGCGCCACAGCGAGTGAGACGCGAGAACCGGGCCCAGTCCCAGACTAACCTGCGAAGCCCTGTCCTGACCCCGCTTGGTTGTTGCTGCCGCCCAGCCTGCTCTGCGCGATGAGCCCACGGCCCAACGTGGGAGGCCGGGACCTCTCCGGCCGGAGGCTGGGACCCCAGAAGGAGCTGGCAGCCGAAAGCTGGCCTCCCCTTGGGAGGTGCCTTCGGAGCTAATTGTGAGATGTCTTCCCAAATGTGTACCACTCCTGGTCCCCAGCAGATCTACGAAGCTAAAAAAGAATTCTCAGCCCCAGGCCTTGCTCAGCTTTAAAATGACAGCTAACACCAACTTGACAGACGTGAGTAACCCATCTTAAAAGTAGAATTTTGCAGGCCCCTTTCAGCCATCCTGCTAATACCACATAGTACCGACAAGCCATTCCCACTGAAGCCTAGTCAAATTGCAAATTTATGAGCAAATAATAATTGTTGCTTTTTTAAGCCACTAAATTTGGGGGATGGTTTGCTATGCGATGATGGATAATTGATACATCCTTCCTAAGCTCTGTATAATATGTTTGTCTTTCCACTCCTAACATCAGTCTCCTAAAATTCAGGTTCTTATCACTGGCCTAGAGTATTTCAATAGCTAACTCTTTTGTCTCCGTCCAGTCTCTCCCTAGCTGACTTTCATTTACACAATCCATCTTCCGTCTTGCTAACTTACATCTTGTTTATATTACTTCCCAAAATACAGAAAAAGTTTAAAGTGTAGTCTGAAAAGTTTTCAACATCTATATGTGGTTCTCAGTTCTGGCTGTCCATTAGAATTACCCAGGGAATTTCTTAAACCAGTGATGGAGCCTCAACTCAGAAGTTCTTACTCAGTTGGTCTAAAGTGGGAACTAGCCATTGGAGAGCATAAAAAGCTCTCCAGATATTCTAAAGGGCAGCTAAAGTGAAAACCACTGAAGCCATTGGGGGCAGAAAGGAACCTACAAGGATGGCTACAATGAGTACAGAGCAATTGCCAACATTCAAAACAGTAAAGGACAAAGATGAAGAAGACTGATCCAGAGTTTTCCAAGTAGGAAGAAAAACAAGGATTAAAATATCAAGAAAAGGAAATGACTGGGGAATACAAACAGAAATGTCAGGAAAATACTGAAAATAGTTCAGAATGTTCATGAATTTCTCTTATTTAATTTTGTTTTATTTATTATAATAAGATGATTAATATACAGTCCTGAGATACATAGTTAACTCCAGAGTTGAAAGAAAACTTAGATGAATCCATTAGGACATGATTTCATTTTCCATCTTAGCATATTCCCCAATCCTATCACAATTAATTTACTGATTCAACAAATACATATTGACTGCCTACTCTTTGTCACACGTAATGCTTGGGGTATAGCAGTGAACAACACAGGGTCTTTGTCCTCAAGGAGTTTATATTATAGTTGGGTGGGGCAGACAAAAAATAAGCAAATGCATAATATATCAAAGGTTGGTAAATGAAAAGAAAAATAAAGGCAGAGGGGGAAAAGGAACCTTAGTAGGAGTAGGGGATGAGATGTCAGAAGTTTTTTGTTTTTTTTTTTTGAGGGATCAGAAAAGACCTCACTGGTAAAATTTCCTTTGAGCAGAGATGTGAATGAAGTGAAGGAGCCAGTCATGTATGTGAATGGACACCTGCTGGAGTGGTACAAGAACAAAAAGCAAGTGAGAAGAGGGTTGAGGTGTATAAGGTATAGCAAGGAGAACCGCATAGCTAGGGTGGAGTAAAAAAAAGTGGAGGATGGTAGGAGATGAAGTCAAAGACATAAGGGCAAAAAGGAGGGAGTTCAGAATGGGGTGGAGAAATTATGATAGACAGTGGTTCTTCGTTTTTCATCTTAGAGTGCATTAGAATAAGTTAGGGGCGAGTCTCAAAATATGCATACCCAGTCTGCACCCTCAGAGATTCTATTTGAATTTATCTAGGATGGAGCCCACACAGCAGCAGTTTTCAATGCCCCCCGTTTATTGAGAACCATTGCTGTAATGATTTTTATATGGATAATATATAGGTCACTGTAATTCTGTAGATTTTGTCTGAAAGAGATGAAAAGCCAGTGAAGATTTCCATGAGAGAAGAGGCAGGATCAATATTTTAACTTATTCACTCTAGCTGCTCTGGAGAACAGACTATATGAGGTGAGGTACAATTAAGATCACCTATCTCTTTCTCAACATTTTCCATGATGAACATGTGGCTTTTGTATTAATAATATAAATCTCTAACTTAAAAGTATTTTAAATAGACGGGAAGTGTATCTATTAATGAGAAACAGAGTATTATATTCTCTATTACTAACCTATTCTTCCAGATGTGTTTCTTAAAGAAAGATATTCATGATGGACAATGCAGTATGTATTACTGCTAGAGCTATCATAACGAAGTAGCACAGACTGGGTGGCTGAAAATAGCAGAAATATATTATCTCGTATTTCTAGAGGCTAGATGTCGCAAATCCAGGTGTCAGCAGGGCTATGTTACTCTGAGAGTATGGGTAGAGTCCTTCCTTGCCTCTTCCTAGCTTCATGGGGTTGGCAGCAATCCTTGGCATTCCTTGTCTTGCAGCTGCCTCTGTCATCACAAGGTCATCCTCATACCATCTTCCCTCTCTGCACATCTTTGTCCACATTTCCCTTCTATAAGGACACCAAGTGTATTGGATTAGAGCCCACCCTAATGACTTCATCTTCACTGTGTTAGATCTGCAAAGACCTATTTTCACACTACTACACATTCTGAGGCTTTGGAAGTTAGGACTTCAACATCTTCTGGGAGAAGAGGGAGGGACACAGTTCAACCCATACAGAACGGCTCTTGTGAAATCTTTAATAATAAATAATAGAATTTGTATCATATACTACCTTCTCTGTCAAGGCAAAACTATATGAAGAAAAAAAAGAGAGCTAATCCCAAAGTCAATAAAATTCTTGAATAAAGGATGACTGTCCTGAAAAAGAGAATCTATGGCATGTTTTTTGATTCTCTAACTTTTTTCCATTCCAGCAGACATTTCCCAAAGAATGCCTAAAAATTCTGTGAAAAGAGTTGGTTATTTTGGTGAATTTCACTTATGGAACATGAATTTTCAGTGCCTTGGTAGGTTGATGTTTAGAATGGATTTTTTAGCCTTTGTGGACATACAACTCCTATTGCTAATTTATCGAAATTAGAGTCACCTACACCTCTCAAATTAATTTCACAGGTCCAGAAGAGTGGGAATTAGAATCTTACCATCAGTCTGAGAGGGAATGGACATCAGCCCATAAGCATACCTAAAACGTGTCTAACTTATTTCACAACTTAATCCTACCTAAGGAAGGCTTTTGTTTTCAGCATTAGAATAAACATTATTAGGCTGACAGATTAACTTTCATAGGGTGGCCGAACTTTGCTGAATACTGACTTTAAGAGCTAATACCAAGCTCCTTAAAGAAAAACCTGAGCAACACACCATACTTAGCCTCATGATATCCCCCAGGCAAAGCAAATCCTTATCAAGAAGCCCCTGGTGACCTAAGTAACCAAGTGGAACTGAAATTGATGTGTTGGCTCACATGCTGTACAAGAAAAGTGAGCATTCTGTCATGGGACAGACAGCAAAAGAAGATGAAGAACAAACACCTACTTCTTGATACATTATCAAACATCATGTTTGGAATTACTCTAAAAGCACACCCACTGGAATATAAACTGTGTTTGACCCATCTATTATCTGGAAGTTAAATATCTCCAAATTAATTTATTTCAACTGATCAGCTGCTACAAATTCTTCTGCAGCTTCTGCCATCTGCTTTTAATTACCAAAACAATCTGAATCCAAATTTAAATGATAGTTAATCATCACAGGCTTTCAGTTTACAGGTGTAATCCAAAAGAAAAGAAATGAGCAGATTTATTTCAAAGAGAATTGAAATTACACAAATCTAGAATATTGCCAAAATTACCTTATTTCTTTGACATCTTTGGAATTCATAAACTAAATCCACTCTAAGTAACACAGCTATAAAATAAATTTGTATTAACAAATAGTGTTATTTGGGGCAGGATGATTTAAATAAAAAGACCCAAACAAATTTCATGAAGAAAATTATGACTAAAAAGAAAAATAGCACCCCCTCCAACAGCAACAACCAGAACTCTGAACATCTGATGTTGGTTAGCATAAATGTTTCAACAACTAATAAGATAAGTTTGCCTTCACATCATATCTACAGTTTTTGGGAAAAGAAAACCAATTGCATACTTTTACTTTCAAACAAAGGAGGTCAAGTTCAGAAAGAAAAATGAAATTAGTATTGCTGCCTTCCTTGTATTTTGTATGTCACAAATTCACTACCGTAAATGGTCATTTGGAGATTATTTCTCCCACTTTAAAGATAAGAAAACTGAGACTGGGAGATAAAGTTGAAAGTCAAACCTAGAACAGTCTCTGATTGATGGGCACCTTCCATGGCCTGATTAGCACATGATGGATACCAAAAAACTTGATAAAAGAATGTTTTATTATTATTTTTAAAGGACAGTACTGAATTGACAAGTAATAGTGTTCAAAAAAATAAACATTTCATTTCCCATTACTACTTGTCTCATCAAGGCTACAGTCTGATTATATATAAGCTGAAATACTTAAGACACTGATTATTTTTTTCAACACTCTGGTGTTTTTCAATTCTAACAGTGTGTTGAGTGATTAATAGTGATGTTGAGGTTCCCAAAGAGAACCTCAGTATAATTATTATTGAAATATATACATTTCACTTAGAAAACAACTGGTGCTTTTATATTTTTATAGTCTGGTTAGACCCAATATATCTTGGGTATAGTGCATGAAGCACTCAATATTGAAATAGTCCTGAGTGTATACAAATTCAGATTCCCAGACCATACCCCAGGAATCCATATTTTTAACAATTTCAAGGTGATAGAAGAGCTTTAGCACCTTTCCTCTTAAATCTTCCAAGTGTCAAATGCTAACTCCCCAAAATGTCACCAAAACAGCCTGTTGATAAAATGAAGCTGAGTTAATTTTTTACTATGTAACTTACTTCTCAGAGCCTTTGTAGTCCTTAGAGGTCAAAGTTGGGATGTTAATTGAGATTTTGAAATTTGGTTTAAGGTAGATCTTTCAGTGCAAGGACTTAGTTAGGTTTGGGTAAGGATCATGATGTAGTAGTTTAGAATTGGTGAGCATAGAAAGATAAGAATCTTGAGACAAGAGGATCAACACATCTGGTAATGTAAACTGTCAAGGGATGTTTTCTGTTGAAAAGTTGATGGGTCCCTCAGAAAGTTCCTGAAATGAACAAGAAAGTTATATATTTCTTTCTTCCAGCTGATTGCTATGAAATAGACTATCTTTGGATTTGGGAAGTAAAAGCTGAAATAGGAAAGAATTACAGTTACCCCAGAGAACCAAAAAAAATTATGGTAATTCCAGTCTTTGAGAAGGTTACAGGTTGCAGTCAAAATCCCCCTTAGGATTCTCAGCAGGGGAGACATCAGGTGGAACCCAGAGACCAATCTACAGTGAAGCTGTCAGATCACTAACTGCCTTATTTAACTAGGATGAGAAGGTTTTTGATTTGAGGAAGAATTTCTATGTACCTGAACAGGATGCACTCCTTTCCATCTTTCCTTCTGGATTTTACTGAGCTCTTATCAACTCCAGAATATGAGAGAGAGGAGCAGCTCTATACAGATTCTCATAGTAAGATTCAAGAAGAGCTGGTTTGTAAAGTGACAGGAAAAGCTTGTATATTAAGTTGTAGGTTTACACATTTCTTTCTTCTCAGCCCTATAAGAAAGGTGGTTCCTTCATGCTACTGAGCTCTGCAACTGTTGAGGTTACATTTTGGAAGACAAGAAAGGAATAAATAGAATTAAAAAGGAAAAGGATAGATAGTACCAAAGGAAATGGAAAAGAAAGAAGGCTGAATGGGTAGTTAAAAGGGAGGTAGGGAAAAGAAGATGAAAGAAATCAAAAGAAAGGCAAGGAGAGAAGATATGTGACATTTGGACAGAAGACTTTGGAGATAGTGCAAAAATATTTAAAAAGATATTTTAGGAAGATTTTTATGTGTTATCAAATAAAATCCTTTCCTTGGTCTCCCTATGACATCATTAGTAAAAGCTCTTACTTGTAAATGCGTTATTACTACAGATCACCTCTGCTGATACACAAATGCCAGAACTTTTTCCCTTTCAAGAACCAACCAGAGGTAATTCACCCAAGCTTAAAAGTGACAGCAGCAGTTGCTGCTTAGCATCTCAGCACAGCCATTATGCAGAGAAACTTCTGCAAGACAGTCAAAATCCCCCTTAGGATTCTCAGCAGGGGAGACATCAGGTGGAACCCAGAGAACAATCTACAGTGAAGCTTTCAGATAACTAACTGCCTTATTTAACTAGGATGAGAAGGTTTTTGATTTGAGGAAGAATTTCTATGTACCTGAATAGGATGCACTCCTTTCCATCTTTCCTTCTGATACATATCCTTGAAAGGTATTTGTAAAATGAAACAGAGAACAAAATAAACCTTCCTAAGATTCACCGTATTTTCTTCTCCCTGGGACATGCCCATTACAGCAGTTTATTAAGAAACTGAGATGCCCGGAGATAGGGGATGAACAGTGAGGGAGAAACAAGTATCCATTGCCTGGTCTAACTCTAGTTCAAGGAACCTGGCCTTCTCCCTCCAGGGTGAATTGAATGTTGTCCCTTAGTTGGAAACACATTTGACCAAACACATGAAGACACCCCATAAAAGCTGTGATAGGACTTCTGATTTACTAAATCAACCAACAACTTGAGTGGGGTCTTGGAATTCTCTGTGTTAGGGACTTAGCATCGTATGTCATTTACCCTTACATTTGAGTTAGGTAATATCAAAATTAGTCTCAGTTACTAAATTCATGGAGAAAACAGAGGCAGGATGAACCAGATGGGTGATACAAGAGTAAAATGATGAATTTTGTTTAGTAAAGAAATGGGAAGTGGCTCACTTCCCACCCACCCATTCTTTGGGTACCTCCTTAAAAACAGGCCCAAGAAGAGGCCAGGCCTTTTGATATTACAGTATAAGGTCACAGGCCTTCTGACCCTTGGAACTCTAAGCATGTATCTCCAAAATGAACGCCAGACTCTTTCAGAAAGTAGCAATCACAGTTGCACCATTTGTCTTGAGGTGGTAAGAGAAGTTACTTGTTCTTCTACTTTTCTGTGGAAATTTGTGTGAAATTCTGTGGGGACTTTGTAGTTACTTTCATACTTCATTATAAGCAAGTAGATCTGTTAATAGTTTTCCAATAACAAATCATGTGCACTCTCTCTCTTCTACATTGGTATATATGTAGAGAGAGGGGTTTTTTTCGGTCAGGATTGTTTTGTTTCCCTAACAGTGACTAGCAGAGAATTGTAATGTATGCACCCACAAGGCAAAAAGACAAATAACTTGAAGGGATGAGGCTGAAACAGTTGGGTGGCTGGTGATGTTATTTACTGTGAACAGTCACAAAAAAGGAGGAGTCCTTTCATAGAGCAGAGCCTTAGTACTAGAGGAGAATTTAATTATCAAACCTCCATCTCATATTTTAAAGTCTTCTAATAATACATCCTGGGTTCCTGCTAAGTACAATCAGTCAGAAGACCTGATTTTTCAGCCTTTCATAATCTCTTTGAAATCTATGTGATTCTCTCCATTCACAGAGTCACTGTTAGACCATAAAACCATCATCTCTCCCATAACAGATTTAATCACCTTCAGTTTTGCTGCCCCTCAGACCATTTCTCTATACATCTATGAGTCATATTTCTGAAATACCAGATGTCTAAGATCATCATGTGTATGGATCTCCATCTTGCTTCTGATCAGTGTACCAGCTTGATTTCTTATGACTCCAAAACTCTCCCCACTCTCTAAATTTTTCCTCTACTCGCCATTCCCCTCCTCCCAAATAATTACTGCTTTCTGCCCTTTGTTTAGAGCTCAGCAAGAATGGATCACCTCCCCCTGAATTTCTTGTCTGATCCTTCCAAGACATCCCTAATTTCCCCTGTAGCACCTTGCTTTGACCTACCTATGCCTACAAATTGGCATTGTATTTGCCAATTTGTCCTATCCTTTATACTTTAAGATCTTTGAAAGAATTATCAGGTCAAAAAGTTAATGTCTGCAGTAGGTATGGTTTGCATACCAGCTTGATCCAGGGCTTCAAACAAGGTCACCATAACATGGCTAGTTTTCAGTCCTTTTCAGCTGAAAGGACTTCTCAGCTCTGCTCTCTTGCCTATTGGCTTCAGTCTCAGGCTGCTCCTGTTAGCAAACATGGCTGCCAACAGTGCAAGGTCTACATTCTCTCAATCCCAGTGGAAAAGAGTGTCTTCTCTCCCTGAAGTCCCAGCAAAATACTCATTGAGTGCCATTAGCTCTGATTGGTCCACATGCCCATTCTTGTAGTAATCACTTCGGCCAAGGTAAAAAAGATGCTCCCATGAATTGGGCTTGAGTAACACACTTATCTCTGGAGCCAGAGATGGAGCTCATTCCATGAGAGCCACATGGAGTAATAGTGGGTGGTTCTTCAGAAAGTAAGAGTATTGGTACCAAAAAAAATTAATGCAGAAACAAAATTAACTATCCACTATAGTAAATAAATTACATGGCTGTACAAGTCAATTAATTCTGTGACAGATTAAGAAATTAGAGCTTTGCCATTTAATCTAGTTACAGACACTTTATATCTCATTTATATGATGATATAGCTAATCTTTCCCTGTAAATTAGGTTTCTTTGGGAACTAAATTGAAATTCATTCAGGTTTTTACAATTCTGCATAATAAATGGAAACTTATTTTCAAGCTGCATTCTGCAGAGTCCAAAAAGAATTTATGATTATGTAGACTTTGACTTAAACTTTCAGTTTGAATATGATATTTTAAACTTGATGATTTAATTTCCTCAATAAGTTGGAAACATGGAAAACATTTTGTGAAGAATGGCTAATTCTGGATCATAATAGCAAAAAAATAGCACTTTTATGTAATTGTAATTCTAAAATGTTAATAATAATTTAAACACATAAATAATTTGTTTGTTATGTGTGATTGAATTGAAACATTTAATTTATAGTAAAAAGTTATGTCAACATGAGAAACCAGGGCAGGAAAGGTAGAAAAAGGCAATTTATATTCAGCAAGAAGATTCCAGTTACTTCTTAATAAATGAGAAAAACTTTAAACATACTTTTCCCCTCTGGGAATTGTAGTACAACTTGGCTACTCAGAGAAAAATATCCCTCTCACAACACCTTTTTGTGATGAGAGCAGGCTGCCATGAAAACTCCCACCCGACAGAAAGAAGTCTGAAGAATGTCTATCTTGAGTCAGGTGTTATAATTAGTTTTGACACCACTTTCACAGTAAGATTCCTTAATCCTCCAGAGATTTTATAGAGGGATAAATCAAGCACCTGCTCATTATATACATTATTCCAGTGGTTTCTTTAATCTCTCCTGTTCATACTTTAGGAGTTAGAGATATTTCAGTTATGGACATTTGGACTGCCCTGGAAGAATCAGACAGATTCTTTTCATGGTTAAAGTAAACATTTTCCTAAATAAAAAGACAGTGTTCACAGTTTACACAGCTATGTGATCCAAGAGATTCTGTTCCCAAAGGCAGCACAATAAATCAGAAAAAGCACTGAATTTGAAAATCAGATGCTTTTAGCTGCAGTCCTAAGTCTTCACCTTACAACTCTTGGAACTTTTAAGAGCTTCCTCATCTTCATAGGGAAGAAAAAATATATTGTATCATAGTGTTGTTGTGGGATCAAAAGGAAATCAGTAACATAGGCAAAAGAGCTCTGCAAACTACACAGTAATACAGTGTCAGCCTCAGTATTTCCCTATAATGAAGTGATTGAAAGTTGTAGGAACCAAATATATTATGATGGAATTAAGACAGATTTTTGATATATGCATATAACTGTGCCAAACTGCAGTAAAATAATAACTAACATTGATTAAACACTGATTATATGCAAAGTGCTTTGCAAAGCTTCCATTTTCAGGCCTGGCAACAATCCATGAGGTAGGTAATACTATTATCCCTATTTTATAAAAAAACCAAAGCTAATAAAGATTAAATAACTTCCCCAAGTCCACACAATGAAAATATATGGATCTTCAACTCAACACAAGCCACTTCACTCAAAACCAATATTCTTAGCTCTACATAGCTCTGCATAGCTTCTCCATCCATACATGTCCATGCAACAGAAGACATGGTCCTGAAATATTCCCCTATATAAATATGAAATTGATTCATGATAAGGATCATAAACTAATGGGGAAGCACTTGAATATTTAATAAAACAATTTGAGGCAGTTGACTTTTTTGTTTTATAGCTTTTCAAAAAGTGAAACAAGCCAGTCACTTTTTAAGGCTTTTTAAATATGCCTTTTTAGAGCTTTTTAAGTTTTAACTCATTTTAAGGCTGAATAATATTCCATCATATGTAATGCTATGTTTTGTCTCTTCATCTGTTGATGGACAGTTGGGTTGTTTCCATCTTTTGTCTATTGTGAGTAATGTACAGTGAACATTGGTGTACAAATATCTTTGAGTTCCTGCTTTCAATTCCAGAAGTGGACTTGTTGGATCATATGGTAATTCTATTTTTTATTTTGATGAACCTCCATGTTTTCCATACAGGCTGTACCATTTTATATTCCCACCAGCAATGCACAATAATTCCAGTTTCTCCACATCCTCATCAATACTTATTAATGTCTGGGTTTTCTTATAATATCCTTGAATTTTATCATTCTTTATAATACACACATATTATTTTTAAATTCCAGGAAGAAAGACCTTCAAAAACTGTAAAAGAAAATCAAGAATATCATAGTGAGATTTTGTTGAATGTGAAAGTGATGAGAATTTCGTGTCCTTAACTGTCATGAATTTAAGGTGACTGTCTGGAGACTTCCTTATAATGAAGTTCTTGAAAATTGTTGGAAAGCCTTTCTTCTTCCTATGTTCTCTATCTTGGTTGATGAGATTGCCCTTTCACTAACTGATAATACAGCCTCACCTTGTTCCTCTCCATGAACCCTTATGCCCTCCATTTGATCACTAGGTAATTGTCATTTCACATGTTTCTAAAATGATTTCTCTCTTAATCATCACTGTCTTTGCCTTGATGTGGCCCTCAGCAATTCTATCTGGTCTGGTGTATTTTCCTCTTTCCTTTTAAAATTTAAAATTTCCTCTGTCCTTTTAAAATTAGCATTCAGAGAGGCAAATATGATGATATCATTGATTTGCCTCTTGTCCCACCAACATCTTCAGCTGAACTTCTCAAACACAGGGTACATTGTCACAGATGAAACATACATATCATTCTAAAATACTGATTTGCATGAGTGAGAAATAATTTGAAACAATAGTATACCTATTAATATAAGCACAATTGTATTATGTAATTGAAAGGAAACTTGCATAAATTTTAAACAAAAGCATAGGCTTCAAAAGTTTTTCCCATGTGAGGACTTTGAACTACATGAGCTGTGGTGCCACAATATCAGTGTTTATTTTATCTATAAAATTGAAGGAAAGTCTTGGGAAATACTGATTTACAGGATAAAATATGTCCTCTCAGCCTGTCATATGAGATCCCCTGTGAATTGGCACTTGCCTGTATCTCTAGACTCACTTCTTGCTGTCTGCCTTCATATTGATGCCTTATGTTTCAGAAATGCTGCGTCCTTTGTGATTTCCAGAGCATCACCCTGCTATTTCATGTGTCCATGTATCTCAGATGCTGTTTTTCTCTCACAGGAGTTTCCCCATCTTATACCTCTGTCTGGTTGTTCCATATGGTGAACTCCATTTTCACCTTTCTACCTCCACCAAATATCACTTCTTGAATCCTGGCCTATTCTCTCCTCTACCCTCTGCCCCTTCCCACTGTTACTTTATATCTTGATTATACTTTAATCATTGTTCCTATCATTTTATACTGTGCTGTTAGTTTGCACATCTGTCTCTCACTTTAAAATGTCAGTATTTTAAAAGAGTATGTGATTAAAAGCAAAGTTTCTAAAGATGGTCTATGTGGGTTTGATTCCCAGTGCTACCATTTTTTACCTGTGAAACTTTAAGTTAACTGAAAGTTAGCTCTTTGCACCCCAAAGTTCACTGCAAAATTGGATCAATATAGTACTTACCTTGCAGGGTTGTTGTTAGGCTTCTATGGGATAACATGTGCAGACTTAGAAGACCTCCCGACAAACAAACACCATTCAGAAATGTCACCTATTTTTGTCTTACTCCTTTTAGAATCCTCAGAACCTGCCACAGAGTGGGTGTTGGGAAATGTTTATTGAAACAAAGTGCATTTCCTTCTCACTATCTAAATGTTTCTGGCCTTGAATTGTTTCTTTGTGACCAAAGAAAAACATACTTTTTTAAAGAAATCTTGGTGACTGAGAAACCCTGCATTTACTGCTCACATCTCTGGTATTTCAGATTGCTTTGTGTGCCCTGCCCTAGAGTTGGAGGCAGTGGCGTCACATCACAAAAACTAAGTTGACAGAGGAAAGAGTTAGAACAGTGAGAGGGAGTTTATTTTCCATTTTGCTATCAGAAAGTGGTCCAAATGTCCACACAGGAAAGAGAACATCCACTTGGAGACCTAGCTTTCAGAATTATGAAAACCCATTTCATATTTGTTGAAAGGAAAACGTTTGTGCATTTGGACATTAATTCCGCATAGAGAGAGAAGATTGCCAGAAACTGTGTATAATTGCTTGGATTGCTAGGGCTTTTGTTCAGGGTCTTGAGACAAGTGATAGATGAGCCTGAAAGGACTGCTTTAAATAAACCAAACATCTTGGATTAGTGTTGCTGTACTTAGAGCCCCCTGGGAAAGGCCTGTCTCCCGTGATTTCCAGTTTACTCCACTTCCAAAGAGCTGGAAATACCACAAGAAAACCACTGTTCTCACGGTATTTTTGCCTCTTCCATTTCTGGTTTTAGCTATTAAAGAATAAAAAAACAGTATGTACAGATCAAAAATGGCATGTGTATATGACAGAAAAATCAGAGCATCCAAATATCTGACCTTTAAACTAAATAGAACTCACTGTGAGTTTCAAATAAATTCAAATTAAATAACTTTGAGCACATTCTCATCAGTTTCATTTAAGCAGATACATGCCTACAAGTGAGCCAGATTTATCAAACATTGACTATCTTGAAATTGTATTGTATATACACTGATTGAAAGCAAAGTAGCAGAATAACTAAAATTGATTAATGTCTCCAAATTTTTGTTTTGGGATATTAAACCATGTCCAAAAATGTGCTATAATTAAGTAAGGATATTTAAATAAATATTTTGATGTTTTTCTAAGATTAATTTTTATCTATTTACCAATTTGCTGAAAGAATTTAATTCCATGTTTAGATTTTACTTCAATAAAATGCAACAAATATTTATAGATCACTTACTGTGTGTCAGGCAGAGTGCTTAAGGGCACTGTTGACATATGATAATTCTTTTTCAAATATGTGCAGTTAAGAATATTTAGACAAGGTAAACAAGGGAATATGAAGGGAGAGGACAAAGGAAAAATATACAGTGCAAATCTTCAAAGAACAATTTAAGAGTGTGATTTTCTTCAATGATGTGCTTAATGTTTTATCTATTATTGGTAGCATAAAAATGACTAAAATTTGAGCAAAAATGAGTGACATTTTTAATCCTACAAAATCTTGTAGGATATTTCATCTGAATATTTCATAGTTGTAACTCAGATATAATGTTTAATAGTATCTGAATTTCCCTGTTTAACACTTGAACCCAGAGTATATTCAAATCCAGGAGTTTCAACTATCCATCTACAAATAATTCTCTACAATTCAGTGTAAATGCCTAAGAATAACTAATACATAAGCACAGCTCAACTACCATCTCTGTTTCTCCACTGTGAGTTACATGAGCTGTGAATAGCATGGTGATATGTGATCTGCTACTGGAATTCCTGCTCTAAGTATGGGACAGCATTTCCAATCTTCAATCCCCACTGCTAGTGTAGTCTTGTAAATATAGTCTTCCTATTACCCAAGAGCATTAGGAAAACATGACTCTTCTTTCAAGAATCAATGACATCTCTGTTAGAGAATTTGTTTTCTCTTAGCTGGAGTACTTTTCCTGCCTCAAAGAGATATAGCGGGCTTGTATCAGGCT
The DNA here is from genome assembly GCF_040802235.1 of Manis javanica. Taxonomy (NCBI): domain Eukaryota; kingdom Metazoa; phylum Chordata; class Mammalia; order Pholidota; family Manidae; genus Manis; species Manis javanica. The sequence goes on from NC_133157.1 coordinate 191,252,977, forward strand.
TGAACCCTAGGGATATGTTCAGATAGAAGGGGGAGAAAATTAGCAGTTTTCAGGGGGCTTCTGGATCCCACCACTGGCTGAAGCAAAATGGACTAACTGCTTGAGGATGCTGCTCAGTCTCAAACAGGCCTAGCAAGTTAACTTCCTCTGCAAACTGTGGGAAGAAAAGGAACCTGCACTTACCCAGGTCTTGGCTCCATTCTTGGTCCTGTTATTGCCCTAGAGGCATAGAGACAATGCTGTGGTAGAGTACTCTTTATTATGGTGATCATTTTGTAATATATACATAGCCCAAATCATTATGTTGTACACATGTAAACAATATAATGTTAAATACCAAGTATATCTCAAAAAGCAAAAAGGTTATGAAACAGAAAAAACAAAAAGAAAGATACTGATTTCTTCAAAGTTGTGTCTGAAGTATAGCCCAGGAAACCAATACTCTTGAACCATAACAGAATATTGCTCATCATGGAAAAACAAATGCCATGACAGGAATCTCTTATGCACTGATTTTAGCATTAAGATGGTGGCAAAAATATTGCAAAGCATTCATGGTTGAGAGACAAATGAATGAGAGACATAAGTTAAACAGAGAAGTTTACATTAATGTGTCGTCATGGAGGACTAATCCTTTATCATTATACCCTTATGGAAGGCATTCTCAGTTAATTTATCACATAACATCCCTAAAAGCTTCTCCTCTCATGACAAACCAATAGTCACCATTTGTCAGGTTAGTACCTTTTAAGTACTGGTTGTACCAACTTTAAAGTAGAACAAAGTAATTCTTCGGCCCACATAACTATTTCTGCTAAATAGCGGTCTGGATTCAAGATTAATCACCAAATAAAATATGTCAACCTAGTTAGATATGTAATAATTCCAAAAGCTCACAAAAGTATCTTGTTTCCATTTAGTCTCTGCCTCTATTGGGACAGCAATTAGCAACCAGTTATGGTGCCTTTGTATGGGCTTGGAGGTGCCTATTAACAAATGACTTATTTCTTTTCATTTAGTATGGCTATCAGATCTTAAAATCAGTATCTAACTCCAAATAAAACTCTTAAGATATCTATTACGTCCTTGCTCAGAAGTGCATTATGTACCTCTACATGGGGGTAAAAAGAGTCGTCCTCATAAGGCAAGAGCAAGAGTACCAGTGGTGAAAATGGAGGAAGAAGCCTTCCAGCTGTGCAGGGGAATCTCTTTTAATAACCACAGTTCAGGAGGCTGTTGGGATTCTGGCATGTGGTCTCTCTAGGCATGAGCTGGGAACCAGGATTAATTAGGATCATCTGGTAGATAGAAGCCAATAAGATCCTAGAGAAGATGGGGCACCACCACAGAAAAAAAAAATCAGGAAAACTTCTGATTATTTTGTATCCTAACTAAATTCCCAGGCTTAATTGGCCTAGAGAAGTACCCGTGACATAAGTGACTCTGTATTCTCCAAATCAATGTCTTCCTAGTAAGTACAGGAAAACATTAAAACAGATCATATATCTCATTCTGGGGAAAACCTGAGATTTGTTTGCTTTTGAATCATGAAAAAGATCAGAATACTTTTTTTTCTATTCCAAGTAAGTCATTAACGCCTGTCATCTGAAATGTTGCTTTTGCCAGAGACTGTTTATAAGCTAGCAATTAGAAGTTACTGAAGCATTTTAGATGAAGCTTCTTTAATTGATGGGTGAACTAATGCTATATATCAAGTTGTGATTTTTCTTCCTTAGCAAAAGCATAATGTGACATTGGGAGACATAGTGCAGAGCTTCTTTGTATTTGTACAAATGCCATGAACTAGGGTTGAAAGTATTTACCACAGAAACAAAATAGAGAATATTTTGGTGGACGTAAATAAAATAATAGCCATTATATACACATGGTAACAACTAACCTATTTATTTTTGCGTTGTTTCTGGGTGCTTGTATGTGGAAAGAGAGAGAGAACAAGCAGGATAATGGGTGGCGTATTTTGGAAAAAAGGTAGAGCACTATTTTGATCCCTCGTGGGTGGTTATTATAAAAATGAAAATTGCTATTTCTTAGTTGAATAAGATTCAAGAAATTAACAGAGATAAAACAATTTATCTCTGTATCATTTTAATCATTATGCAAGAAAATTGGAAGGAAAAATCTTCAAGTCAAAATGACCAGGTCTTCTCTCTGCCTACACAACACATAATATGGATTGTAATTTTAATACAAGGATTGAAATTTGGCTTCTTTTCCACACTCTGTTCTTCAATTTGATGCGAACTGGTGTTTTACTGTATACTTATATTTTTATCATTTGATCCTCAGAGAATAGAAATAACCCACATGCTTATCCTTGCATGATAGATATTACCAAAATCTCCAAACTTAAAGATCATAACTTCACAAGGGAAAATCCCAAGTAACCCTTGATCAGTGAACACTGATTCTTTTCCTGTTTCTTATTGAAGCACTTTTTTAGAATTAAAAACTTCCTTATAAAATATCAGTGCTGGAACATGATTAGAATAAAGCTGTAATCAGATGACTCAACAGAGAAGCAATTTCTGAAAAGACAAGCATCTTTTCTCCAGAATGGAGCCTGCGTGGAATCCAGTTATATCAACTACTTCAGCAGAGCAAACTGCATGAAAGCTTCAAAGGTTGAAATTGGCAGATTGTAAACCTTTATATCTTTCTTTCTCTCTTTTAAAAGAGTTTGTGAAATGGAAATTCTATCTTCATGTGCAGGAGGAAAAGAAACATGCTCCTTCTTGGAAGTTCTCAATGAATGTAGCAGTAAGTGAGAAGTCCCCTCCAATGCCAAGGGAAAGCCTTGAGAGCAGGGGAATGTTTTGTTAAGATTAGCCCTTTTCCTCCTGGCGAGACAACCAAGGACAAATTCCTTTATCTCTATTTTTTGCCATACCTCTTTGTTCAAGAATAAAATCACTTTTTTAATAATGTATGTAACTGTTGAATCACTGTGTTGTATACTTAAAACCAATATTGTATATCAACTATTAAAAAAAGAAAAAAAATCACTTTAAAAATCACTGTGTGCTCTGTGGTGTTAAGCACTCTATCCAGAGCTGAGGGAAAAGGAGAAAGAACCAGGACTCTGACTCCAAGGAACGTAGTATGGAGGGACCCAGGTTCATGCAAGCACCTAATATGACAGGAACTCATCATTCCCTGACTCTAAACAGTGACGTGCTCCATGAATGGTAGGAAACTATTCTTGGGGAAAGGAGAAACATTTATTCCACGCTCTTGTGTTTCCGTGTAGGACTCTACCTAGATGATCAGGGTCTCTTTCATCTCTTGCTCACTCTTCCCACAGGGGAAGGAGAAATCAAATATCTGAATGGGGAATTTCAAAAACAAACCTCATGTCTCAGCATGCTCCCTCGAACGTGTTCCTCTTGAGATTTACCACATGGCTGAGCTAGTGTTTTCTGTACTGCTCCATCTGTGCTCTTGAGAGTCTATTTCTGTGGAGGATGCCTGTAATTTGTCTATCTTACCAGTACTGGGGATAGGGGCTAAACTTCATTATAGTATAAAGGATTAGCAAACCCATTCCCCTTTAGACTTAGAGGCGTAATCTAGAATCAGTGCTGTCAATGTAACAAGATATTTAAAGCTGTATCCTTCTGCAGTTAGCTCTAAATGTGTTCCATAGTTAGTCGGGAGAGCAGGGATTTACTCACTGACTCCCTAACATCCTATAGCTTCCAGATGAGTAAATAAATTAATGCTCATCAATGAATGGCTGGCATTTAAAGACATTTTCTTTCATTACCATCAAGGTTCTTTATTAAGCAACTGAAAATAAGAAAAGTATGATTAATGGAAAATAAGTAGGTGTCAGGGAATGTGATGTCAGTGAAAGTTGAAGTGGATCATGAATATGACTAAAGAGCCTTAGAAACACCTCAGTACTTAGAGACATGTGTAAAAAGGGCCTCCCCTATACTTCCATCTGAAAGACATTTTTGTCAAGGTAAGCTACAGGGAAATTCCAGTGAAAGTCCATTGAAGACCTTGATTAGTTTGAACTGTTTCATAAATGTGATGACAATTTCATTCTTGGGTGGAAAGGGGTTTGTGAGCTATAAAGAGAAATATTGAACATAATATCCTACCCATATTGTTTAATTTAATCCTCACAACAACTGGGTAAAATAGATACTATTCTTTTCTCCATTTACAGATGAAGAAACAAGGCTTAGACACATAAAGCTGTTTGCCTAAGATCTCAAATGCTGGAAATGACTGAGACAGGGTTCAGTATGTTCTGTAAAAATCAAAGTTCTTGCTTTAACTACTCTGTCATTCTGCTTTATTCATCCTGGTACATCTAGTGTCAGTCACCTCAAAAACACCAGTAAATCACTGTTGACTTGAATAGAATTGAGAGTGTAGTTAAAAACAAAGATTAAAAATTGTCCTCTTTATTCAGTTCTCATGGTTCTGGATACTGCAATTGACAAATCATCAAGAACTAGAATAAGCTAAATATCAAGGAATCACAATAACCATGAGATTAAAAAACCAGAAGGGCTAATTCATCCAAGAAAAAAACAAGAATCCTGAATAAAGTTTGTTTAACAGAGTCGTGACTAAAACCAACAGATACTCGTCAATATAAACATGAATGGTGACAGGATGAATTTAATTAAATGAATCAATTTGAGGAAATGGAAATATAGATCTAATTTAACAGAAAGCATTTTCTCCATGGGAACTCAAATGTTACAGAATAATCTCAAAGGAATAGATCTTCTAGTTTGGACATTTAAAAATAGATTGTATTTACCCAAGGGAAAAGACAGAATATGTCCACTCAAAGACTTGTACATAAATATTTATAACAGCTTTATTTGTAATCATCAAAAGCTGAAAACACTCCAAATGTTCATCAGCAGCTAAGTGAATAAACAAACTGTGGTATATACCCATACAACGGAATACTATTAATCAATAGGAATAAGCTATTAATATATTACAATAACATGGATGAATCTCAAAATAATAATACTGTAAAAAAGAAGCAAGACAGAGTACACACTCTGATTCCACTTTACATATATCTATAAAATGTTCAGTGTTGCAGGGAGTGGGAAAAGGGTAGAAGGGAGAGAGGGATGACAAAGGGACATAAGGAAACTTTTGAGGCTGACGTATGTTCATGAGGTGATTGATGATTTCATGGGGGTATGCATACATAAAAAAAAAATCAAGTTGTACACTTTAAATATATAATATATATTATAAATAATACTTCAATAAAAGTGAACAACAACAAATGAACATATTTAGAAAGAAAAAAGACTGTGGAACATACTAGAGAGTAAGGCTGTAAGGCATTGTTCTAACAACTGAAAGAACAGAGCGGGTAGTACATCTTGTCCTCTTCCTCCATAATATACATCCCAACTACCGACTTCACTCTTGGTCATTCTCTTTTCCTGCATTTTTGAGCCATGCAGTTTGTTGTTATTTGCAGCAAAGAATAAGGAAAACAAAAATCACCCACAATCCCACCACACATAAATAATATTTAGTAACATTTGTGGATATTTCTTTCCAGTCTTTGAATATCAGGATCATACTCTCATTATTTGAGCTAATTTTAATACTAGGTTCATACCATTTACATCATGTTTTATTTAAATTTCTAATCCTCAAACTTTTCAAATATACAGAAAATAATTTAAAAGATACTTATGTAATCATTCCTTAAGTTTTTTGCTTCAAATTTTCTTCTTTTAAAGAAATATTTTAAAGTCCTCCTCTCCATTTCTTTCCTCTTCCCAGAAGTAAACAAAATCAAGAAATTGGTATATATCACTATCATATATGTATTTATGCTTTATTATATGTGTATACACATGTAACAAATACATACATTGTTTTATGCTTTTAGGAGATCCATAAATTTTATCATGAGGAGCATCATTTTGCATATCTTGCTTTTCCCATTCACAATGCTTTTGAGATTTATCCATGTTGATTCATGTCATTCCAATATATTTCTTCTGCCCGTGTCCCATTATATGAATAAATCAGTTTAGCATTCCTGTTTCACTTATATCATGATTGTTCTCCAAACCCTTGTGGTTTTCCCTCTCTGGAAGGCTCTTCCCCAATCTTTTTCTGACTGGCCCTTTTTCCTCCCTCAGGTCACAACTCAAGAGAATTTTCCCAGACTACTCTCTCTGAAGTATCTTCCATCTAGCTCCCACAGAACAAATGGTTATTCTTTTTTTCACATTACCCTGTTAATTTCTTTTATAGTGTTTACTTTTCATTTTCTCCATGTGTTTATTGTATGGTCCCTCAAAAGATGGTAAGTCTCTTGAGGTCAGGGACCTTATCTTTGTATTCACCCTTGTATTTTTTTTTTCAATTTAGTAATTATTTATTGAGGATCAACTTAGTGGCTCATTAGCAAAAAGACACATTGGAAACAATGTTAACATAAGATTTCAGTCATCAGATGTCTGTTTCATGAAAGACACTGTACAAGCATGGGGATACAATGATGGATAAGACAAATCGCCAGCTCTTGAAGATCCTGGTCTGATGAAGGAGACTGGACAAGGAGTCTGGCCTCAAGGTGGGCCTGGATTACTTATCCTGGTGTCACACAGGGCTGTCAGACATCTGAGGTCCTGATGGAGCAAGTTCCTCACTCAGGTGAAGGCATCTGAAAGCTCCATGTATGGACTGCCACTTGCCACTAATTTCCTCTCTTCAGGAGGGCCAAGGATGCCCTACTTTCAATTCATCCTTTGCTGTTTCCAAGGCGTGATTCAAGTAACTTCATACTAGTCAAATCTGTTGAACCAGAACCACTCAGAAGGATCTGGATTTTTAGATTTCTCCCTACCAAGTCATGCTCTTTAGGATTTAACCTTAATGGATAAACAACTATGCTGGCATCCTGGTATAGTTAACAAGAGAGTCGAAATGAACCAGGCCCAGAATGCCAACCAGCTATAGGCTGCTGTTCTCCCAGCAGTGTAGCACTTGCCTAGGTACAAGGCAACCTAGGCAGCTGCCTATGGCTGGGGCTCACTCTTGTATTTTAAGGAAGCATGTCACATTAGCAAAATGCATGTCACATTAAAAGGGATCAATGAATATTTAGAGAAAGAATGAATAAATGGATAGATGAATGGACAATGGGTGTCAGGAGCAATGGTTGGATGTTGACTATAAAGTCACTTCTGGTTCTAGTCTGTGAGGCCCCATTTCTAACATCAACAAAAAGCAGAGGAGAACTTGAAATTTCATATCTTATCCCTCAGCCATATATGTACCAATCTACTCTAGATGGCTGAGTAGGTAGATTTACTGTAAATATAATACTTTCTAAATGTTCAGTTGCAGAGCTCAAAAGCTACAGTTCAGTTCCTTAAATTTATCTTTTTAAAAATTTCAACTTAAAGAGAAACTAAAATTCTGGCCATTCAGCTAGATTACCAGAACATATCCTTTATTTATGATTTATATAGCACATAGAGTATTATTTTTCATATCTGAATAGAGATTTTCTGAAGTTTGGGAAATTTGGAAAGATCTATTTTCTATGAAGTAGTTTCTATAACTACTTCCTAAATTTTACAGAGTAGGCTTTGTAATATAATGAAAAATCAGAAATTTTAGATAGTAAATTTAACTTTAAAATCTATTACCAAGGAACACACACACACACACACATATATATATATATATACAAACATAAATGCTTTTTAAATAGTATAAATGTCAATATAAAAAATTTGCAAAATTGGTTTAGAATAATTTAAAAATACATATAATTTTCCTGAATTAAAATGCTTATTTTTATTCTTTAGATATCACCTAAATTAAAAATATTCTTTGTATTTGAGGGTGTTTTAAAATGGTAAATATTTTGCAAATGTAATCATTTATTTTAGTTAAATACATAATATTTAGCATTTATTGGGCATTTGAAGTATTTGCAAAGCACAATACTAAGCACTTCTATGTCTGTCTCATGAGGCATCACAACAACCCTATAAAGTAAACATTACCTTCTCCATATTACATGCTAGGAAAAGAAGATTAAATGGGTTAATGAACTCAACCAAGTAAGTGGTAGAGCAAGACATAACTCTAAGTCCATATTTTTAACTGCTACACAGTAATGGAAATAAGGTGTAGTATGAGTGAGAAAATAAAAAATCACCATTCATCCCATAACCCAGAGATCATGATTGTTAATATTCTTGTTTATTTTTGTCCAACTTTTAGAACATGTGATTATATTATATAATTTCTGTATTTATCTTTCACTTATTATTTTCCCACAAATAATTCCTATTTTATTAAGTATTCTTTGTTACCAAAGCCCAATGTTTTAACAATTCCCCGTCCCAATACTGTTTACACTCCCCACAATCCCTAACCCCTCACAACCCACTAATTAACTTAAATATGCTTGTTTTAAATTGTTCCATCTTCTAAATCATATATTTTAATTAAGAAAAGAAAATATTACACAACCCCAGGAGTACCCAGAAGTACTAATTGGCTGATAGAGAAATGATCATGCTGATGTTTTTAAAACTGACTGTTCTTCTTAAATATTAAGATTCATTGGAAGATTTTTCAACAGAATATCATAAATGTGTTAGTTATAATTGTAAAGATTCTCTCAGAAGAATAAGCCTTAGCACATAACTCATAAAGGAGAGGTTAGTACCATAGAAATGTATTATGCTGATGATTTTGTATGATTGAAAAGCATTGATAGCATAGTATCAAAAGCAGCAAAGCAATAAAATATATGCCTTGAAAGGTCAGGTTGGCCTTGTGCATCAAAGGTTATCACCTTGATGGATCCAGCTGTCTCAATGTCCTAAAATAGTCTGCATGGAGGCTCCAAGTTACTGTAAATTTGATAGGAGCTAAAGCTGCTACAAGCCCAGATTTACAAATCCTTTCATCAAAGAAGATAAGGGATTGGTGTCATGATCATTTTAAGAAAGGTCACTGGTAAACAGCAGAACACAGTCAAGAAGCTAACTTACTGTAGTTGGTGATTCACTATTGTGTATGCTTGTAATTGACAATTTTCTATGTCACTAATAAGGAAAATATGCTCATTCTGATTATATAAATTGTATTTGGCTTTTAAAACATGATTGTACAACTGAAGACTTTAGTCATTAAAATGAGGAATGAATATATTACTAGTATATCATTACTGAAATAAATGCCTCTTATTTTACCCATAATGTTGCTTAATTCCTCACTCACCCCTTATTTCCCTTATATTCAAAATATTATTTCTTGATCTAGAACATGCTGAATGTTCTTACTTGATTTTCAAACATGAAAAATCATCTGCCCTTCTGATGCTCTTCAATCTTAAGAGAAGATTTTCTGCTTAAAACAGACTAAAATTTTCTGGTTCATTTAGTGGGCCAGTGACAGTTGTTATTTGGTTAAACTAACCTAATTTTGTTACTCAACTGTATTGTATAAACCTGAAATGAACAGGGAGGAAGAAAGTTTACTTCCTGAAAATGTTACCTTTAGTCTGTAATCAAAGTCCTTAGGAAAGCTTTCCCTCCTGGATTGAGCAAGAACAATGTGAAAGACATCTCACCCTCTGGACAGAGACTTCTGGTTTCTGTGTACATAAAGTCATTGCAGTGACAAAAGATGAACCAGTGAAGGGAAACTCTGACCAAAGATAAGCATCTTTGTAATTGTTTACAGAGAACTTAGAGTAATTTACATAAGGACAAGGGCTGGCAGTACAACCACTGGAAGTGGCTATGAGTAATAATTTCTATGCCAGAATTTTTATCTCTCACTCCTTTAAAAGAGAGAGAGAGAGCGCAAGCACTCACTTCAGTTAAGTGTTGTGTTTGGATTGTTGGAGTTAGGGTTGGGGATGAGTTTTCCCATCATATTTGTCTTTTTTGCTCCTCCTGAATGAGCTCTACAGATGTGCCTTGGACATCTAGGTAACTTCTTATTTGATAATGCCTGAAATCACATAAGAATGGGGCATAAGTTGAGTTTCTATGCATAATAACCAGAGACACTGTCAATATTATGTTTCAGAAATTCCTCCTTCTCTGCACAGGTTGAAAATGCACACTTGTTACGCAGATGGGTGTCTTCTTTCCTACTAACCTCATCTAGATGCTCTCTGAATAAGGATTTACTTCTTTCCCAACTTAATGTATCCTTGTCAATTAAATAAAACAAATGAGATACCAAGAAGTCTCCAGAAAGAAGAATTAAGTGAAGCATACTTTGTCCTTGGTTCAGTGTAAGGGTAATTTACACTGCACAAATGAAACATGCTAGGAAAGCTATAGGATCATGTTTTCTCAGACAACAGAGGGTACTTTGCAGTCTTGCAACTGATCTAATGGATTCCTAGCTTGCTTCAAGTAACTGCACTTCTTTTCATAGCCACTAAATAGCCACAAAATATGCTTTAGATCTATTTTTGTGTGTTATTGGTGAAGTAATATTTGCTGTATGGTGAAGACATTTATTCTTGAAGTATGTCCTTGGGAAGTTAAGGTTACATACCTGGAATTGGCTTTCAGGACAAGTAGAATCAGTATCAGCTACTCCAGAAAGGTGCTGTGATAAATGACATTTCAGTTCTGAAGTTCAGAAATAGAGTCACTGGGGTCTGAACCAATGCCCTTGACCCTTCCTCTCTGAGGATGACAGATGGCTGGGGATGTGGGGGAGGCTCTTCTTCATGCTGTGTTGCCTAACACTGTAAGAAATTAAGAAAAGGCAAGCTAATTGGTTCCTCATATATTCAGGAGTTACTCCATGAGTTTTTGTCTGTTTTGTTCATAGCTCTGGGCCTAGAAGAGTGCCTACTCCATAAATGGTGTCTAATAGATATTTCTCAAATGAATATTTCCAAAACCTGATGTTCTGGTGCAAAAGCTGACTCTTCCTTATGTGCATAAACAGATAAAATCCACTATTAGATGATAATATACTGCCAAACATTTTACATCCATCATCTAATTTAATCTTTTTTAAATAACAAAAGTAACATCAATAATTTTTCTAAAAGGAGAACACTAGTGTTGTAGACCAAATGCTTGTGGTCCTGCAAAATTCATATGTTGAAACCATAATCCCCAGTATGATGATATTAGGTGGAGCCTCTAGGAAGTATTGAGAATTGGATGAGGTCATAAGGGGGGAGCCTTCATAACTGGTATTAGTGCCCTTAAAAGAATCATAAGAGAACTTGTTTTCTTTCTCTGCTCTCATCCATGTGAGGAAACAAGGTGAAGTCAGTAGTCTGTAACCTGGAAGAGCGTTTTCACCAGAACTCATCCATGCTGGCACCCTCATTGCAAACTTTCAACCTCCAGAACTGTGAGAAATGTCTTTTGTTTATAAGCCACCCAGTATATGGTACTTTGTTATGGCAGTGTGTAATGAGTTAAGACAGCATAGAACCTTCTCAGGTTTCACAGACTAAGGGGTAGAGTCAAAATGGTAAGTGATAAAAGGGACTATAGGAAAGATGTGTCCTGCTGTCAGCCTGATCATTTTCTCCCTACTTTGCTTTTTCATTTGTAAATTGAGGACAATAAATCAGGCTGTAAAATGGAGCATATCTAATGTCAAATGAACCAATCAAGGTATGCACAAACACAGGGTTAGTCCCTCATCAATGTTGATCAGCAAATCTTTATGGAAAAGTTTTTATTTTAGTATATAAAAATATTCATGTTTTTAAAAAAAACAAATTTGAAATTTAATTGTTGAATACATAATCCATTTACTTAACTCAAAGTTCACAATGTATAAAATAATGCACTAGTGTCCCTTAGCCACCTTGAGCATAAAACTCATACAGCATGCATTTTAGCGATATTCAATAGGTCTAGTATGTAGTGTTTTCATCATCATTATTTTCTGTGTTTTAGATGCATGTATTTTTTTATACAAGTATGCATATATTTCTATGTATTCTCTGTTTGGATAGTCTCTTGACCTAAGTTTTAAGATATAGTTTTTGTATTTTCTTTTCTTTCTTGGTTGCTTTTTTCCCTCCTTTTTTTTTTTTTTTGTTTTTTTAGTTTGTTATAATTTTTAGTTGTATCACAATGGGATCACAGAATGCTGTATGTGCTATTTCCACTTTCTAAGATTTATTTAGGTTTTCCATATGGCCTAGTATTTGGTGTTTTTACTATTACAGAAGCACCTGGAAGTACGTAGTAGGTGTGTTTATGCCCTTACATATGTTAGCATGTGAAAATGCAGTTACTTCTGTGTTCTAAATCATTTCCTTGTTTTTTATCCAATTAACTGTCATGAATTATGAAATACTAATTTAGATCTCTCACTGCAAATCTCTTCTACTTATGTTTCCTGTGCTATCTTTTTTACTATGAATATTGATGCTATGTTACTTGATGCGCAGATATTCATAACTATTATAAGTTACATATATTATCATTAAAATGCACCCTTTTTTATTTAATGCATTGGGATCTGAGTTCTTTCTGCCAGATAGTAAAATTAAAGCCCCTGCTTGTTTTGTTTTCACTGGCCTGGGATATGTTTATCAATTTATTTTCAGCCTTCATGACTCATTTGTTTTAGGTGTGGCTCTTATATACAACATAAAATTGGGTTTCAGTATGTGATCTGATCTAAAAGCCTTTTCCTTTTAATAAGTGAACATAGTCCTTATTGATAAAGACAATCTGCTTAATTGTAGTCTGACATTATTCATTTACTTACATGGTTTCTCTGCATTTCCTACTTCATACAATTCCTTTTGTTATTCTTCCCTTCTCTGTATTCCACTATCTGATTTTAATCAATTATATTATCTTTCTTAGTATTTTAAATTTGTGGTCTTAAATATATTTGACCCTTATTAATTGATTTGTCACTTTGACAACCCTGACCACAGTTATTTCAAAGGAAGAGAAATAATTTACTTAAACTTCTTTCCTCCTTCCACTCCTAATTTTTGTTGTAATTTTTTCCTATACCATCAGGGTATATAACACTCACTCTCTGTCATCCTAACACCTGCTCTTATTTCAGTGTTTTATGTAGGTAATGATTACATATTTAGTGCTCATCAACAGTGCTTTCATATTTCATTTTTTATTTCCCATTTGTCTAGAGAAAGAAAAAGTTCTTTCTCTATAAGAATCCTCAAGAAGTCTCATGGGAACAGCATTCCCTAAGAATCTGATGTTTATTATGTCAAAGTGTTGCCTTATGCTGAACATCAGTTTGAGGAAGTATAAAATCCCTGGTCATGCTCTTTCTCTAACATTTTTTGTTAAAGTTCCCTTCACCTTTTCTTAGCACTGATTTTTGCTATGGAGAAGTCAAGGACATTGTTTTCCTTCCTTAGAGGTAATTACATTTGCTTTGTACCTCTAAGATTTCTTTATCTTTGAAGTTCAGCATATTGGTTATATGGTTATATGCAGAGACCAGCTCCACAAACCAGCTGAGCCTGAGAGGAGGGTGGGGAGACTAAGAAAACCCAGAGACAGCAAGAAAGACACAGAAACCAAAGTTGGAATCAGGAGATTCACTGACTCTTGGTGACGGAACAGTGGTGCAGTTTAATTTCAGAGCACTGCTTATATACACAGAATCACTTCCTGTGAGCTGCTCACAATGATGTCAATTTTGGTGTTGTCACGTCCGACTGATCTCACACCTGGTGATTTCATTTCCAGCCCTCCACATCTCCCCCTTTTTTCTTCATTAAAAAGCTCAAGTAGTAAAGAGAAATATAATAAAGAATACAGCAAATAGAAGGTGTTCTAACACAACCCTTCCCTACAGCTGCTGTTGGTCAGGTCTCTGTCTACTACCTGGGTTTCGACCTGAGCTGAAAGTGGGCAGCAAAGCAGCCATGGGTGCAGGAGACTTCTCTCAGAAGTAGGGGGTGAGGTTCTGAGCCTCTCCTCTGTTGGCCCCCAAATTCTCTCTTGATGGCCCCTCTGCAACTGTGCCTGTCTTAGGTTGTTCCTCCCTTGAGGGATCTTACCTGTCTGTGGCTAACCAGCCATCTTCCAGGGCCAAGCAGGATGATGTAAAGCATGTGAGTGAGAGAGAAGCAGCATCCTTTGAGAGGGTCAGTCCTCTGTCTCCTTAGTCATATATGTCTCCTTGACTTCCATGCGCAACACCTTTTGGTTGGGCGTGGCCCAACGCTCTGGTCACATGTCTTGGGGAACCCAGGTTTCTACCCCAGGAGGGATGTGTTTAGGAGGGAAGAAGATCACAGTACCAGCAAACTGGAAGAAAGGTGAAAAGATCAGAAAAAGCTCTAGCTCAGGGCAAAGCTGGGAGCACTCTCCCCTTTCTTTAATCATAGGTGATGTAGGTTCCTGAGGGCTCACCAGCTGACTAATAACAGGTAAAACAAAAAGATTATCACAGACACCAAAGCAATCAGGTACCAGAGGGTATGTTTCAGCATACTGAAAGAATTAAAGCCTTTAAGATGTTCCATGACTTGTTTTGCTAGATCTCAAGTATCTATCATATCCACTCAGGCATTTTGGATGTCTAATATCTCGATGTAAGTTACGCAGATCAAGGCTAAGATTTGTATGTTGCCATACTCCTAGGAGATGGCTGCAAATTTTGTGACATTCGTATCGGGAACTGTTATAAGGTACATTGGTAACACAGATACTTTTAGATGCAGCATGGCATTGGAGCTGCAACTGCCACCAGAGGGTTTCCACCTCATTGCCTATGGTCATTACTGTACTTGGAAACAAGGCGGCAAGGCGGCTATTTTTACATCAATGCCTTTTTGAGTTTTTAGAGCTTGAGAGGTATTATGGACCAATTGATTGAAAAATTGGGCATTGTATATAGATTGTGAGAGGGCTGAAGCTGCAGTAATAGCAGTGATGAGAATAGGAACAACAGCCACCAATTCAGCAATTACAAGTCCAATAGCTCTCCAGCTCCTGGAGAGTTTATTCTTCATCTCTATAAGGGCTTGTGTTCCCGGGTTATCATACCATGGTTCAGATAGATCAGAGGGCAACATAATATATGGTGGTTGGGAAAGAACTAAGACATTCTTCCCTTTGTTCCAGGTAGATGCACATGTGGTTAGGTTGCAGTTTATGCAGGTAAAGTGATGAAGCTGTCCTTGGAAAGAGACACTAAAAGGTCCTACAAGTAACACATATGGAGGCTGTACACAAGTTCTTACACTATAGGGTATATAGGGATGTACAAGATTTGGGTTATATGCAGAGGTGGATGAAAGTTAACATAGTCTGTGATGACCCAAATATGCCACAACTCACATTGCATCTTATGCTGTGAGGTGGTGAGTATGGGCGATACATATCCTCCAGGTGTAATCCAGTCTCGATTGGGCCCAGTTAAGCAGTAAGACCAGTCAAACACTAAGTGTGAAGAATGACTATAGTGTGTTGAGTGACTCAAGGGTGAGCATAGTCTATCCAGTGGATGGATTTTTCTGATCTTATAGGGGTGCTATTTGCACAGTAAGGTAAGGGAGGATGAGTTGGGGCCACAACAATGTTGGTATTAGGTAACCCAATAAAAGAGACAGTGAATATGTATTTGCCAATGTCCCAAGGCCCACTAATGGCTGCACCTCTGACAGAAGTTTTGTGATCTTGTCCTAATAGCAGGCATCCATCCATGGGTTGGTGAACTACACATAAGGAAGGATCCACCATCTGTCCAGAATAGTTAAGTAGCACTGAATGCTGCCAGTGTGGCCCATTTGGTCCCAGGTGTTCTCTCAGGTTCTGGGAGTCATTAACGAACACTGGGACTGATTCATCACCCCAGGTAACTAGGTGTAACACTGGGGATTTGAGTAAAAGGTCCAGTAGGTACCTGTACCAATTACACCTGGATGTCAATGATGGCTAGCATCACCAAAAATGGCTTATTAGGTGTCAGAGTCACATTCTGTTGGTTGAACATCTTCTCTCCCTCCAGGGACAGCTTCTTGAGCCTTACCCACATTGAAGGATGGGCTCTCCATGTTTGTTGTGATGTTGGGTGTCAAGGAAGGTGGACTTCTGAGGTGGTACGCATCCTCATCCTGGGAGTAAACCACTGCATGATGATGTTTGACCAGCAGCTCAGGAAGCCAGTGAGGACCTGTAGCAGACTTAGAGAAAACACAAACATGACCTCTTCCCTAGATGAGAACTGGGTCACGTTCTTGCTATAGACCTGTGAGGGGTCCTTCCATCTGACCAAAGCAAATTTTTTATTTTGGGGAGTCCAGAACCTCCTGTTGTAAGGCCTTGCTTATTCACTGAAAGAAAATTTAATTTAAATAAAGCAATGTTTAGTTGGTTTATGGGGGAGTTTCCATATTTTACCCTTTTCTGTTTAAACAATTGATTTTTTAAGTGTGAGGTGGGTTCTTCCCACCATACTTTGGCCCTGAAGTTTATAAGGAATTCCCATTATATGTTGAATCCGAAAAGTAGAACAGAAATGTTGGAAGGCTTGACTCATGTATCCAGATCCGTTTTCAGTTTTAATAATTTTAGGAGTGCCCATGATGGAGAAGGCATATAGGCAATGAGAAATGACATGATCACTGGCTTTTCCCATACAGGAGGAAGCACATACGAAACCAGAATAAGTATCAATGGAAACATGAACTAAAGGTGTATTTTTAAAGGATGGGATGTGGGTAACATCCATTTGCCATATTTGATTTGGAGCCAGGCCTCAAGGGATGACACCAAGAGGTGCCATAGGCAACAAAGAGTGACAGTTTTGTCATGAACAAATTATCAGTCTAGGCTGTTCTCGGGTAATCCCAAACTGTTTCTTAAGAGTCTGGGAATTTTGATGAAATAGCTGATGAGTGTTGAGCATCCAAGAGTGGAGATTCCAAGACTAAAGTTAAACCCTGTAAAAGGAGCTCACAGGCAGCGGCATCAGCAGCTGCATTGCCAGCCGTTAGAGGTCCAGGAAGACCGGTGTGTGCACGAAGATGTCCAACATACACTGGATGGGTTCTTTGTCTAAGAGCTAACTGAGCTTTATGAAAAAGATGAAAGATTTCTTCAGTAACAGCATGAGAAATAATGGCCATTTCCACAGTTTGGAATACTGTGAACACATATTTACTGTCAGTGTTTATGTTAAGCAATTGTTCTGAATATGTCAAGCGCCCAAAGCACAGCTTCCAGCTCCACCCTTTGGGCGGAGCCGTGGTGAGTGCAGCAAGAGCAAGTGCTGTCAGGGGTGTGAATAGAGGTGGTTCCTGAACTGGATCCATCCATATAAATGGTGATTGCATTGGGGATAGGTGCACAGTGCATAATCCTGGGAAAGGTCAGAGGAGTATCCTTAAGAAATTGTAAAAGCTTGTTAGATAGATAGTGGCATTCTATTTCCAAGGAAATTTGCAAAAACCAGCTGCCACTCCTCAGAAGTGGACCATAACTAAGACTGTTGCTGGGCATTGTAAGGAACAATAATAAAAGAAGGGTCAGCAGCCATAAGCTGCTGAAGCCAAACTCTGGCCTTATGAACCACATCACACACCAAGACATGATGAGGAACAAGATGTTGAAGAGGGGAATTTGGGAGATGAACCCATTCAAGTGGATCCAGGAGTTGCCATAAAACACTTGTAGGAATTGGGCTGGTGGTACAAATAATAAGTGAGACAAGTGCCTGGGGATCAAGGCAAAACACCTGAGCATGCTGAATAGCATCATCAACAAGTTTCGAAGCATTTTTGGCATTGGGTGTCAAGTATCTGGAGGAAGAAAGATTGGAGTCACCTTGAAGGATCTAGAAAAGAGGTTGTAATTGTCCTGTGGTAAGTTTTAGAAAAGGTCATAGCCAATTAATATCTCCAAGTAATTTTTGGAAATTGTTCATGGTATGTAAGTGCCTAGTTCTTATTTCTACTTTTTGTGTCTGAATGATCCTTTGTAAAATACATGTTCCCAAATAGGAGAGTGGAGCTTGCGTTTGCACCTTTTCAGGAGCAATGTAGAGTCCATGGGCATCCAGTTGTATTTTAAGCAGTCTGTAAAGCCGAGACAAAACTGACATGCAGGATCAGCATGGGAACAGAGAATGTCATCCATATAATGGATAATGTATGCTTCTGGATATTTGTCATGTGCCTCTTGAATGGCTTGTGCCACAAACATTTAATAAGGTGGGGCTGTTAGCCATTCCTTGAGGAAGTACTTTCCAGTGGTATCTCTTCATGGGTTCTTTAAAGTTAATCAAGGGCAAGTTAAAGGCAAAGTATTCACTATCCTCTGGATGTACAGAGATAAAGAAGAAATAATCTTTCAAGTCAATAACAATGAGAGAGTGTTTCCAAGGGATCATGTTGGGGAGGGCCATCCCGATTGGGATGCCCCCATTGTAATCATGACAGCATTAATTTTGCAGAGTTCTGTAGGAGCCTCCAGCAACCAGATTGTTTCTTTTTTATCACAAAGACGGGAGTGTTCCAAGGACTAAAAGATTCCTCAGTATGTCCGGCTTCCAATTGTTCAGACATTAGCTGTTGAGCAGTTTGCAGGTTCTCCTGAGGCAGGGGCCATTGGTCCATCCAGATGGGCTTGTCAGTTAACCCATTGTATTTTATAGGCTGTCACTGTTAGGGAGGCAGGAGATACCAAGGCCCCTAGGGCAAATTTGGATGGTATCCTAGGTCAGACCAATCTTGGCGGGGCTGAGAGGAGATCAATAATGGCTGACCTTGGCCCTCACTTCCCAAACCAGTTCCAGGTACATGCATGCCCTTGTTTCTGCATCATCTGAGCAACTAGAGGACTAGGTCTGTAGAGTAAAACTGACATTTGAGCTGAAACATCCGTCCCCAGAGATTAACAGGAAGATGGTCAAGGACAAAGGGTTGGAAAGTACCTGTATGTCCCTCCTTGTCCAACCAGGTTAAAGTCCGAGAACTTTGTAGAGGGCCCTGTGCCATACCAATACCTTGCAAATCAGTCATAGCCTCTCAAGTGGGCCAAGTGGTGGGCCAGTGCCATTATGAAATGATGGACACATTGGCTCCAGTATCCTTGAGGCCTTCAAAATGTTTTCCATCAATCCAAAGAGTTAAAGTAGGTCATTCAAGTCCTACTTATTGGACCCAAAAGGCATCTGAGGAACTGAAGCCTCAGTTCCCTCTCATGTGAGAAGACTGACACTGGCCAGTTTGTATAAAAGGCAGCACAACAAGTTGAGCTACATAGTCAGAGGATAACATTTGAATAATTCTGAAAGGTGAGCAACATATAACTTTAATTTCACCCATTAGTCAAAGTCTATGAGTCCGGGCTGCACTTGCAGTCCTTTTAAATTC
Organism: Manis javanica; assembly: GCF_040802235.1. Classification (NCBI taxonomy): domain Eukaryota; kingdom Metazoa; phylum Chordata; class Mammalia; order Pholidota; family Manidae; genus Manis; species Manis javanica. Next base: position 191,272,349 of record NC_133157.1, read on the forward strand.
CAGCTACTCCTGCCTAAGATAAGGCCTACTGTACCAGGAGGTAAAGGACTATACACCCCGGTGGGAATAGCTTGAGGTCCCATATCAGGGGTTAGTACAAATCTAGAGGAGGGACTGAGGTCCAATCCTGCGCTTCCTGGGGTCACTGGACAAAACTGTTGGACTCTCTTGTATGAGGAAGGGCAACTGAAGGAGTCATGGACAGGGCCCCCATTGTTTGTTGGGGCTGGGGTGGGCCCCGCTGGGAGTTTCCCGACAATGGTAGACCCTGAATATCAGCTTGTGATTTACATTCACTAGCCCAATGCCTGCCTCGACAGCATCATGGACAAATTCCAAGGGTTCTATTTGGGTTTTTCCTCAGAAGTTCTTTAGGATAAGGGCACTCTCAAGCAAAATGGCTGAATTGTCTGCAGCAAAAACATCCACCATTAAAATGGTATCTTATTCCTATTTGAGGGCAGGGCCTCTGTGTTGGGCCAAATGTTTTACGTAACGCGCCTGCAATGCTGCATCCTGCATGTAAGAAGTTCCCACGTCTGTACAAAGTTTGATTAAGTCAGAAAGAGCTCCCTTTTTTCTATAAGGCTGAATTCGACCCTGACATGTACTGTTGGCATTTTCATAGGCTAGTTGACTAGTAAGAACATTTCCAGCCTCAGAATCAGAAATTACTCTGGATATTGCCTATAGTAAGCAAGATACAGATTCTTGAAACGGCTCATCTGGGCCTTGCCAAATGCTGCTGACCTTCTCAGTTTTAGCTCCTGCAGTGGGCAGGCTCCTTCAAGCCTTGCTTCTGCAAATATTAATTTGCTGATATGCCTGTAAAGGGAACTGACACTGATCCATCAAGGCAGAATACTGCCCTTCTCCAGTCAACATATTCCAGACTAATGGGAATGTTATGCATTTGATTTCTGTTGGCCTGTTGTACACACAAGTCTACAAATTCACTCTTCCATAATAAATAATCACATCCAGTGAGACAAGCCTTAGCAAGAATTCTCCACTCATTAGAAATCATAGCTTCAGTTGATATTACTTCCAAGAGAGTGACGGTAAAAGGAGCAGTTGGACCATATTGAGAGCAGAATTGCTTGAGCTCCTTCAAAGTTTTGAAAGGGATAGGATTATAATATCTGACATGTCCATCTCCCCCCCCACCTTTCAATAACTAGTAGACAGAGGGAATGGAACTCAGATGTGTCCTCACCCCGCCTCTGGGCTTCTCGGATGCTACAATGCAAAGCTGAGCAGCGAGCAGGACGTGGAGTCACTCTGATGATAATAGGAATGGAATGTTCCTATTTATGTTGATTACTAGGAGGGCACAGGAGTGCAGAGGGGTTCCCTGCTTGCAGTTTATGGCTCCAAAGCCAATTAGGACAGAGTGATGAGTGCAGAATTTTAGGTGAAGACACTTTCAATTTTTGAAAAGCAGTCAAAACAGATCCAGTGTTGGAAGGCAGTGTCAAGGTGTTAGAGGATTTTGTGTCACCATCTCCTTCCATCTCAGACTCCGAGAAGTCAAACTCCTCCGGCTCACAGTATGAGTCTTCCTGGTCATCATTTTTTATGCCATGGCCGCCATATTGGATGCCATGTTGCCTATTCCCAGGGAGCTCCTCCTCACACTGCTGTACCTCTGGCAACAAACTTTTGGTCATATTCAGGAGGTGTTGGTGGTAGCTCATTGTCTTGTTCATATTTGGGAAGTAATGGCTCACAGTCCACAGGGACTATAGCATTAGCCAAAGCCTCATAACCCATGACTGTTTGTTTCAATTGCACAACTATAGAGCCTCCCTCCCAAAGCCTATCAGGCAAACGGGTAACCTCAGGGGATGGATCCAAACTTTCCTTCACTAAATTCCATAAAGCAAATGTTTCCACAGGAAAGTTCCAAGGCCCATGAAGGATGAAGCACTGTTTAAGCTGTAACTCTACTTTTTGCCAAATCTGCTAGTTTATGGTTCCCTCTTCAGGGAACTAGGGGCAGGTATCCTGCACAAGAGCAAGACAATCTTCTGCTAGCCGTGCACTCTGCTACTGCATGCATGAAGCATAGCTTTAAGCATATGTACAAAAATTTCTCAGTCCTTTGACCCAGACTGTCCCATGTTTATAGCTTTAAGCATATATACAAAATTGTACAGTCCTCTGACCTGGACAGTCCTTTGACCCTGATTGTTCCAAGTTTTACTCCTGACTCTATTGCTCCCGTACCTCCCTCCACACTATATTGCTGTACCTTATGTTTTGACGTGGCTGCCCCTCAGAGCCCCTCGGGGAGTCTCCTCAACTAACATGAGAGCTGCCTGCAGAGTCGAGCTCTGCAGAACCTGATGTTCTTCAGATCCCTGTCACTCTGTTCTCAGGCCCCTGTTCAGGCACCACCTGCGGAGACCAGCCCTACAAACCAGCTGAGCCTGAGAGGAGTGTGTGGGGAGATTAAGAAAACACAGAGATAGCAAGAAAGACACAGAAACCAAAGTTGGGATCAGGAGGTTCACTGACCACTGGTGGCAGAACAGTGGTGCAGTTTTATTTCAGAACACTCCTTATATAGTGAGCCTGTGCTCACTTCCTATGAGCTGCCCACAATGATGTCACTTTCGGTGTTGTCACTTCTGGCTGATCTCACACCTGGTGATCTCATTTCCAGCCCTCCACAGTTATAACTATGGTTGTAATTATATGGGAATTACATATAACTGTGGTCATAACTATGGTTATAACTTTGGTTATAACTATGTTGTCTTCCCTGGCTCAGTTTCCCCTGGGACATGAGTAATTATGTGGATTCAAAGTTCTTTTATTTTAAGAAAGTGAATTATAAATATATGCTCAGATCCATTACTTTGCTTTTTTTCCATTTGGAATTACAAAGTGTCTCTCTGCCAGTCCTCCATTATCTATCTTTTTCTCTCTGATCCTTCTTAATTTTTTCTTCATCGCCATTTCATATTTTACACTTTACTGTGCTTTCAGCAGTCTCTTCCTTCATAAGCAACAACAAGATACAAAAGGAGATACAAAGGGGGGAAGAGGAATACAACTAAAATACAGATGCAATACAATAAAATGCAAGTACAAATAATAGCACGTTTGTTTTCACAGTCTCTCTTGTCTACTCTCCCATGTTTTCTATCTATTGTCAGTATCATTTATCAGATATTTTTTTTCTTATAGTTCCTTAGCTTTGCCGGCTCACATTTCATTTTTTTCCATTATCTTACCATCTCCTCCCAGAGCTCTTGCATTTCTGCCCCATGTTTTTGTTTAATGGAAGCAATTTCTTCATCATATGTTTTTAATTCACTTTGCAATTTTTTTCTTGTAAGAAATCTAAATCTATTTGTTTTTCCTGTTCCTCCTTCTTCCTCCTCCTCCTCCTTTTCTCTCTCTCATTATTTCTCTCCTTACCACTCAGCTCCTTATATTTCTTTATCATTATTGATAAGAGAAAAGCTTGGATTAATTGATTAACATACTTTCATCAATGATCCAAGAATGGACAACTTTTATTTATGATTCAAAAATTTTTTTTCCACAATAGAATAAACACCCACAAAACCACCACTAAATATTAAAACTGGAATACTGAACACATCAACTTCTTGTGTCTCCCTCATTTTGTCTTCTTACCCAAACTAATCACTATCCTGAAACTTAGTTTTACCATATCCCTGCTTTTAAAAGATAGAACTCTATCACATATATAAGTGATACATGTTTTATATATATATACTTGCATACATAAGTATTCCCAGAATGTATGTTGTTTAACTTTAAAAAGTTTTCATCTTTATAAAAACCAGTTAAACATATGACATATGATATATGAAGAGAGTTTCAAACTTATTATTGATTAGTAAAATAAAGATCAAGACTATATGATGCAAAGTTTTATACCCATAGGGTATATTGGCAAAAATTCTATTGGCATAAATTAAGTGTGATAATATTATGTCTTTGAAATCTCTTACATAAACATTCCTGGTACTTTCCTTTTTTTCCTCTGCTGTAGCAAATTTTGTTCAGGATCCTATTCTTTTTTTATCCCCTACTTTTGAGGAAAGTGGGTTTTAATTTCTGAGGTCAATTATTTACAGAAAAAAATTAATATAGAGTGTGGGCTATGTTTCTAGATATCTGAAATTTTTTGTAATCAAGTATTTGGATTGAATTAGATCAACTCTTAATTTTACCCGACAAATGAGTCTTGATTTATATTTAACCCCTATGTTTTTCACAATGAAACGAGATCTAGGAAACTCAGGCTTTAGCTGGTGCATCTTATTTCTGCTATCACACAGCAATTAACTAGGATTTTAGGATTGCATTTCAGGTTTTACCTCTCACCTTCAAAGATTTGTACATTCATGTTTAAAAATGTTTTTTGAGGCCATGTGGAGCAATGGAGACTCCATTTACCTACCATCTAAAATTGCTTAAAATGCAGAGAATATATGTGAAATACCCATGCTAACCCACAAAAAGAGGGGAAACAAATGAGATGAGCCCTACACATGTGTAAGCTTAATTCCTGAAGAAAGTTTACAGGCTTCTGAGAAGAATAAAGGAAGACCCAGAAAGAGCCCCATAGTCTAGTGGAACTGAAGAAATAAAGTGGGCATGCAAGGATGGCAAAGTAGCTAGAGTTCATAGGCAGAACACCAGAGAAGAGAAAGCTTCACAGATGGGAGAAAATAAAGCTTTGCATACATTTTGAATATTGTACTGAATACTGATCCATGTGTGTAAGGAAAGATACTGGAGATGAAGTTAAAAAAAGAAAATCGAATGGAGCAGGCAGAAAAATCTCTGGAGTTCAGATAGGTCAGGAGTAATCCATGTCTCCACCAGTTAGAGCAGAAAATTCTTGCAATACATGGGATACCTTATAGAGTACTGAGGGCTATTTTCATAGTAGTAGAAAAAAATTTTTTCTAAAATAACTTCTGTTCTGCTTCTGCCAACAAAGCTTAAAAGCAGGACTCAAAAAACCAGACTGTTTCCAATTTACTTACATCCATGAACAAAGTTCACAAACACTATGAAGAATATGAGCAACCAATAAGCAAACTTATAATGCCTGGCATCCAATAGGTAATTATCAAGCATACAGGGAAGCATATTAAATTCCATAAAGAGGGAAAAAACCCTCAACTAATCAAAACAATCTAGAATTGACAGATGGTGGAATTAATGTAGAAGGATGTGAAAAGTTTTATAACTATTTTGCACGTTCCAGAGTATAGAACAAAATATAAATACAATGACTTAGTAGATATAAAAAGTTCTAAAGTATATTTTTAGAGATGGAGAGTACGTCTGAGAAAAAATTACACTTGATGAGATTAACAGCAGATTATACACTGCATAATAAAGGTTATTTTAAGATACTGTAATGAATGAAACTAACCACATTGAAATGCAGAAAGAAATAAGACTAAAAAAAATTATATCAATGAGTTCTGGAATAACTTTAAACAGGTTTATGTAAGTTTAATTGGAGCCTCAAAGAAGGGAAAAGGGAAATAGCATAGAACAATATTTGAAGAAATAATGGCCAAAACTTTCCACATTTGACAAGCACAATAAACCCATAGATCCAAGAAGATCTAAAAGTTCCAAGGAAAAGAAATTTGAAGAAAACAACACAAAATCAAATTACAAAGAATTGTTTATAACAAGTGATAAAGAGAAAATCTTAAAAGACTTCAGAGTAAAAAGACACATTTCATACGAAGAGCAAAGGTAGACTAATAGCAGACTTCTCCAGATGTGATATAAGCCTGAAGACAGTAGATTACTGTCTTTAAATTACTAAAAGGAAAACAATGTCAAACTAAAACTCTACACTCAGTCAAATATATTTTTTTAATGTAAGGAAATCTTTTCCAGACATTCTAAAGCTAATGGAACTTTACCAACAAAAATATACTGTAAGAAGTTTTAAAGGAAGTTGTTCAGGGAGAAGGAAAATGTCAGATGGTAGTGTGGATCTTTACAAAGCAATGAAAAGCAAAAGAAATGCTAATGATCAAATGATTATCTCTTATTTTTATATTAAATTAAAGATACTTGACTGTTTAAAGCAAAAATACTGCAGTGAATCTGTGGGCTTATATGTGGAAGTAAAATGTATGACAATAATGTAAAGTCCAGTATTACACTGATAAAAAAAATGAGAAAATATAAGGAAAAAAACTACAGATCCATGTCCCTCATCAGTATAGATACAGAACTCCTCAGAAATATTTTAGAAATTCAAATTCAGTAATATATGGCCAAGTAGGGTTTATCCTAAGATGCAAGGTAAATTTGATAGTATTAATCAGAATTTTTTAAAAACAAGGTTAATATTTATCAAATATTAATTCTTAAAATAAATCAATATAATCCATTGTACTAAAAGCTTAAAAAAGAAAAAAAAACATATGATAGTCTCAATAAATATAGGAAAAACAGTGTAATAGTCAACAATCATTTATGATTAAAACTCTCAGAAAACTAGTATAGAAAATCCTCAATCTCATAAAGGTTTTCTATAAAAAATGACAGTTAACTCCATACCAGTAGAGAATGGCTAAATTTTTCCCCTGAGAACAAGAAAAAACTAAGGATAATTATTCTAATCATTTCTATTCAACACTGTACTAACAAATTTAGCCAGTGCAATCATACAAAAAAAAATGCAGATTGCAAAGGAAGAATAAAACTTGCTTTGTTCATGAAGATATAATTGTCTATATGTAAAAGGCTAAGAAATCTGCAAAAAACCCTTGGAACTAATAAGTGAGTTTAGCAAGAATGCAGGATACAAGTAAGGATACAAAACTTTATGCAGGATACAAAATTCAGTTGAATCTGTATTTGAGCAACAAGAAATCTGAAACTGAAATTTTGTAAAGTATAACTTTATAATATCAAAATATATGAAATACTTAAAGATAAATTTGATGAAAGATGTATAAGACCTATACATTAAAAATTATAAAATGTTTTTGAGAAAAATTAAAGACGTAAAGCAGAAGAAATGTAACATGTTCGTTGATTTGAAAACTCAGTATCATTACTAGGTCAATTCTCCCCCAATTAATCTTCAATGCAATCCTAATCAAAGTTTAAGGTTTTTTTGTAGAAATTGACAAGCCAATTCTAAAATTTATATGGAACTGCAGAGGACTTTGGAAGCTAAAATAACTGAAGAAGAAAAATTTGGAGAACTTATACAACTTGATAGAAGGCTTATAAACCTACAGGAGTAAAAACTGTGGTCTTGGGGTCAATATGAAAAATAATTAAATAAACCCAGGCCCTAACCTCACCCCATATATAAAAATCAACTCAAGATTGATCTAAATATAAGAGTTAGTGCTATAAAATTTATAGAAAAAAACATGAGAAAATATTAGTTCTCTTGAGTTTAGCCAAGATTTATTGGACACAAACCATAAAGTATAAAACAAAAGAAATCAATAAATTTAACTTTATCAAAATTGGAATCTTTGGCTATTCAAAAAATATTTATAAGAAAGAAAGCAAGCCTCAGGCTTATAGGAAATATTTGCAAATTATGTATTTGAAATGTGACATATTTTGCATATGTGAAGAACTATTACATCCCTCTCATAATATAGTCCGCTAAATATCAGGCAGAATATTTGAACACAAAGCTTACCACATAAAGACGCTAAATGTCATTAGTCACTAGGGAAACTTAATTTATAATATATTTTAGGATATACTCAATAGAATGACTAAGAAAAACTGATCATATCAAGTGTTGACAAGGAAATGGAGCAACTAGAACTCTCATATATTTCTGTTTAGAATGTGAAATAATACAACCACCTTGGTAAACAGTTTTGCAGTGCCTTAAAATGTTAAACATACATTTACCATACTACTCAGCCCCTCTACTCAAGGTATTTTTGCAAGAGAAATGAAAATGTATGTCCATTCAAAGAGTTGTACATAAATATTCATAGCAGCTTTATTTTTAAAACCCCAAAACAGAAACAAACCTCAAATTTCCAACAGGTGAATAATGATAAATTGTACAGGGCATACAAACTTTTTCTGCAAAGAGACAACTCATACATATTTTCAGCTGTCTGGGCCATATAGTTTCTACCAAACTCTGCAGCTATGGCATGAAAGAGACCATGAACAACATATGAGCAGATGGGCATAGTCTGACTTGGCCAACAACAAGCTGAATTTAGCCAACTAGACTTGGCCTGCTAGATTTGCCAAAGCCTGATTTATGTACAATAAACCACTACTCATCAATAAAAAGAAACACACTATTGATGCATGTAATAACATGGGTGAATCTTAAAAAGAATTATGCTGAATAAAAAAAATATTATATGATTTCATTTACAAAATTCTAGAACTTACAAACCAATCTATAGTGACAGAAGGTTCATTAATGCTGTCTTCAGCAGGATTGAGTACTTATTTAGATGTGGTTCCTTTAGCTCCTTTTACAAATTTATATTTAATTTAAAGTCTTTGTCTTGTAAATCCAACATCTGGGCTTCTCCAAGGACAGTGTCTATTGACTACTTTTTTTCCCCTCTGTGTATGAGCCATATTTTCCTGTTTATTTGCATGACTCATGACATTTTTTTTGAAAATAAAATATTTTAAATAAAATAATGTGGCAACTCTAGAAATTAGATTCCCTTTCCCCAGAGTTTTGTTGTCATTTATTGTATTTGTTGTTGCTCTTTGTTTAGTGAATTTCTTGGACTAATTTGTTATGGTTTGTATTCTTTGTTGTGCATACCCATTGAAGACTTTATTCCATTAGCTTAGTGGACAAAGATTTCCCTAAGCTCCAATTCATGAGAATTCCCAAGGATGATGTCAGTGGGCACAAGTAGAGTTCTCTGTCTACACCTGGAGAGGAGAGGTCAGCAGTTGTTAGCTCTCACTAGAACTACACAGGGAGAGGGGTAGTTTCCTCACAATAGGAAGAAGAAAACAAAACACAAATGTCTATTCTGGAGCCACTTCCAGAATATGCCTATATGTTTATTATTATTACTGTATGTTCCAAAGCCCACTTTCAGCAAAAGCAAGCCTAATTATTATGCAACCTGACTCTGACCCCTTCAAAACCAAGACTGGCCCATGCACAGATTTAACTATAGGGAGTACTTCAAATAAGACATTTTCTCTATCCCCTGACTACTTATAGTTTGATTTTGAAATCGAGTTTTTGAAAACCCTGGTCCAGGCCCAAATATCCCATCTCAATCTAGATTAGTTTGACTTTTGGGTTTGATTTATTCTTCATTTAGATCTCTTTCCTCAGGAGTCACATGAAATCACATGAAAAGTTCATGTGAAAACTTTTACTTCCATTGCTAGACAGGGAAATGAAGAGCTTGAAGGCAGAATGCCAACTCAGGATACTTTTTGTTGATTGATTTACAGGTGGATTTATAGAAGTTACAGGCCTCAACTAACATGCTCAATTGAAGGGGAAACATGGCCAAAGGTAGACCTGTTAAAAATCAGCAGGTTTATGGCTTTGGCTTTGGTGCTTGTACCATCAAATGGTAGGACCAGATTTGAGTTACAAATATTGACAGGTCATCCAATTTGTCATTTCCATTAAGAGATGTTCAGAACTCATGTTGCTATATAACAATGAGCTAAATTATCAGGGGAGCCTATGTTAAATAACTCTTGTGACATAAAGACAATGAGCTATTCTATACATTTCTATATTTACAACTGTTTAATGAGTAGAGGTCCCTAGATATAAAAAATCTGGTTTCCAGAAGATCCTGGAAGCATTCCAAAGAGAACCAGATACTTAAAAAAAAAAAGTGCCATAGTGTATCATATATTTACTACATTGAGACAGTTAAACTTGAAGACATTAAACAACATTAGCTAAAAAAACAATTTCCTAAGTAAGAGCAGGTTAATTGTGGTTAAAAAAAAAAGTGTATCCAAACATATCTTCCCCAAAGGAATCATAGTAAATGCCTTTTGTTGCAAATTTGTAAGTAGCTAAGATAGACTTTTAACTTGTACTATTTTAGTAACATCTATTCCCATCAGTCACATTAAATCTACATTAAACAAAACTAATTGCTCACACACATCTTCGTGCTGAAAGCACAACAGTTCCTTATGTAGTCTCTTCTATCTTGTTTCAGCCTGATTTGTCTAGATACCAAAGTGTATCAATTTTCTGCATATAAACTTTAAAGGAAGATACAACCCAGCACTGTAATATAATATCTTCTTTTATCATAGATGGTTGCCAAGAACATCTTCTTTCTGTTAAGGACCCTAACTAATCTTTCTAGGAGCTAGTATATAACATTTAATGGTAAATAAAATACATTCCTTCTTTGAACACCTGAACTTACTCCTTGGGCTCTCATGTTTTGTGAATAACTACAGAGGAAGAGATAATGATCATTGGTAATATTTAATGGATATGTTTTTATTACTCATGATGTACTATATTTTAAAAATAAATCTTCTGGGAATTTTGTTATCCTGAAGTTGAAGGAATTTTAAACCATTGTTATAAAGGTTTAGAATCATTTACTATTTCACAAACTGTTATACACAGTCAAAATATCAAGACACCACATCAGTTAAAAAATAAACAATTTTCCTCTATTTTTTATTAAGGTATTATTGATGTACACTCTTATGAAAGTTTCACATGAATAAACAATGTGGTTACTACATTCACCCCTGTTCTCGTGTCCCCCCATGCCCATTGTAGTCACTGCTCATCAGTGTAGTAAGATGCCGCAGAGTCACTATATGCCTTCTCTGTGCTACACTGTATTCCCCCCGATTCCTCTCACACCATGTGTGCCAATCATAATACCCCTGAATCCACTTCTCCCTCTCTCCCCACCCGCTCCCCCACCCTTCCCCTTTGGTAACTGCTAGTCACTTCTTGGAGTCTGTGAGTCTGTTGCTGTTTTGTTCTTTTTAGTTTTGCTTCATTGTTATACTCCAAAAATGAGGGAAATCATTTGGTACTTGCCTTTTTCCACCTGGCTTATTTCACTGAGCATAATATCCTCCAGCTCCATCCATGTTATTGCAAATTGTAGAATTTGTTTCTTTCTTATGGCTGAGTAGTATCCATTGTATGTAAGTACCACATCTTCTTTATCCATTCATCTACTGATGGACACTTAGGTTGCTTCCATAGATTAACTATTGTAAATAGTGCTGCAATAAACCTAGGGGTGCATATGTCTTTTTGAATCTGAGAAATTGCTTTCTTTGGGTAAATTCCTAGGAGTGGAATTCCCATGCCGAATCGTATTTCAACTTAGTATTTTAAGGAAACTCCATATTACTTTCCACAATGGTTGAATTAGCTTACATTCCCACCAGCAGCAGTGTAGTGTAGGAGGGTTCCCCTTTCTCCACATCCTCACCAGCATTTGTTGTTCTTAGTCTTTTTGATACTGGCTATCCTAACTGGTGTGAGAATATGGTTTTTATTTGCATTTCCCTGATAATTAGTGATGTGGAGCATCTTTTCATGTGCCTGTTAGCCATCTGAATTTCTTTTTTGGAGAATAGTCTGTTCATATCCTCTGCCCATTTTTTAATGTGGTTATTTTCTTTTTGGATGTTGAGGCATGTGAGTTCTTTATATAATTTGGATGTTAACCCCTTGACAGATATGTAATTTACAAATATATTCTCCCATACTGTAAGATGCCTTTTTGTTCTGTTGATGGTGTCCTTTGCTATACAGAAGCTTTAAGTTTGATGTAGTCCCATGTGTTCATTTTTGCTTTTTTTTCCCTTGCTCAAGGAGATGCATTCAGAAAAAAGTTGCTCATGTTTATATTCAGATTTTTGCCTACGTTATCTTTAAGAGTTTTATGGTTTCATGATTTACATTCAGGTCTTTGATCCATTTTGAGTTTACTTTTGTATATGGGGATAGACAATAACCCAGTTTCATTCTCTTGCATGTAGCTATCCAGTTTTGCCAACACCAGCTGTTGAAGAGGCTGTCATTTCCCCATTGTATGTCCATGGCTCCTTTATTATATGTTAATTCACCATATATACTTGGGTTTATATCTGGGCTCTCTAGTGTGTTCCATTGGTCTATGGGTCTGTTCTTGTGCCAGTACCAAATTTTCTTGATTACTATGGCTTTGCAGTAGAGGTTGAAATTAAGGAGCATAATCCCCCCAGCTTTATTCTTCCTTCTCAGGATTTCTTTGGCTACTCAGGATCTTTTGTGGTTCCATATAAATTTTAGAATTATTTTCTCTAGTTTGTTGAAGAATGCTCTTTGTATTTTGATAGGAATTGCATTGAATTTGTAGTTTGCTTTAGGCACGATGGCCATTTTGACAGTATTAATTCTTACTATCTAAGCATGGGATGTGTTTTCATTTATTTCTTTAATTTCTTCTTTAATGTCTTCTTTAATTTCTCTCATAAGTGTCTTGTAGATTTCAGTGCATAGATCTTTCACTTCATTTATTCCTAGATATTTTATTATTCATTTTGATGCAATTGTGAATGGAATTGTTTTCCTGATTTCTCTTTCTGTTAGATCATTATTAGTGTATAGGAATGCAACAGATTTCTGTTTATTAACTTTGTATCCTGCAATGTTGCTGAATTCAGATATTAGATCTAGTAGTTTTGGAGTGGATTCTTTAGTTTTTGATGTACAATATCATGTCATCTGCAAACAGTGAAAGTTTAACTTCTTTACCAATCTGGATGCCTTTTATTTCTTTGTTTTGTCTACTTTCTATGGCTGTGATCTCCAGTGCTATGTTGAATAACAGTGGGAAGAGTGGGCGTCCTTATCTTGTTCCCAATCTTGGAAAAGCTTTCAGTTTCTCGCTGTTAAGTATGCTGTTGGCTGTGGTTTTGTCATATATGGCCTTTATTATGTTGAGGTACTTGCTCTCTATACGCATTTTGTTGAGAGTTTTTATCATGAATGGATGTTGAATTTTGTCAAATGCTTTTTCAGCATCTATGGAGATAATCATGTGGTTTTTGTTCTTCTTTTTGTTGATGTGGTGGATGATGTTGATGGACTTTAAAATGTTGTACCATCCTTGCATCCCTGGGATGAATCCCACTTGATCATGATGGATGATCTTTTTGATATATTTTTGAATTTGGTTTGCTAATATTTTGTTGAGTATTTTTGCATCTATGTTCATCAGGGATGTTGGTCTGTAATTTTCTTTTTTTGTGGTGTCTTTGCCTGGTTTTGGTATTAGGGTAATAATGGCCTCATATAATGAGTTTGGAAGTATTCCTTCCTCTTCTACTTTTTGGAAAACTTTAAGGAGAATGGGTATTAGATCTTCACTAAATGTTTGATAAAATTCAGTGGTGAAGCCATCTGGTCCAGGGATTTTGGTTTTAGGTAGTTTTTTGTTTACCAGTTCAATTTTGGTCCTAGTAATTGGTCTGTTCAGATTTTCTGTTTCTTTCTCGGTCAGCCTTGGAAGGTTGTATTTTTCTAGAAATTTATCCATTTCTTCTATGTTATCCAGTTTGTTAGCATATTTTTCACAGTATCCTCTAATAATTCTTTGTATTTCTGTGGTGTCCATAGTGATTTTTCCTTTCTCATTTCTGATTCTGTTTATGTGTGTAGACTCATTTTTTTTCTTGATAAGTCTGGCTAGGGGTTTATCTATTTTGTTTATTTTCTCAAAGAACCAGCTCTTGCTTTCCTTGATTCTTTCTGTTGTTTTGTTCTTCTCAATTTTATTTATTTATGCTCTAATCTTTATTATGTCCCTCCTACTGACTTTGGGCCTTATTTATTCTTCCTTTTCTAGTTTCATTAATTGTGAGTTTAGACTATTCATATGGATTGTTCTTCTTTCTTGAGGTAGGCCTGTATTGCAATATACTTTCCTCTTAGCATGGCCTTCACTGCATCCCACAGATTTTGCAGTATTGAATTATAGTTATCATTTATCTCCTTATATTGCTTGATCTCTGTTTTTATTTGGTCATTGATCCACTGGTTATTTAGGAGCATGTTATGAAGCCTCCATGTGTTTGTAGGCTTTTTCTTTTTCTATGCGTAATTTATTTCTAGTTTCATACCCTTGTGGTCTGAGAAGCTGTTGGTACAATTTCAATCTTTTTAAATTTGCTGAGGCTCTTTTTGTGGCCTAGTATATAATATATTCTTGAAAATGTCCCATGTGTACTTGAGAGGAATGTGTATAGTGCTTCCTTTTGGTGGGGAGTTCTGTAGATGTCTGTTAGGTCCATATGTTCTAATGTGTTATTCAATGCCAGTGTCTCCTTACTTATGTTCTGTCTGATTGATCTGTCCTTCAGAGTGAGTGGAGTGTTGAAGTCTCCTAGAATGAATGCACTGCATTCTATTTTCCCTTTTAATTCTGTTAATATCTGTTTTACATATGTAGGTGCTCCTGTGTTGGGTGCAAAGATATTTACAGTGTTTATATCCTCTTGTTGGATTGACCCCTTTATCATATATAATGTCCATCTTTGTCTCTTGTGACTTTCTTTGTTTTGAAGTCTATTTTGTCTGATACAAGTACAGCAACACCTGCTTTTTTCTCCCTATTAGTTGCATGAAATATCTTTTTCCATCCCTTCACTTTTAGTCTGTGTATGTCTTTGGGTTTGAAGTGAGTCTCTTGTAGGCAGCATATAGTTGGGTCTTGTTTTTTATCCATTCAGTCACTCTATGTCTTTTGAATGGTGCATTCAGACCATTTACATTTAGGGTGATAATCAGTAGGTATGTACTTATTGCCTTTGCAGGCTTTAATTTGTGGTTACCAAAGGTTCAAGTGTAACTTCCTTACTATCTAAGAGTGTAATCTAACTCACTTAGTATGCTATTACAAACACAATCTAAATGTTTTTTTCTTCCCCCTCCTTTTTTTCCTCCTCCAATCTGTATATACGTATCATATTCTGTACTCTTTATCTCTCCCTTTTTATTACTTCTGGTGGCAGCTATTTAAACTTAGAAATACTTCCGTCTATAGCAGTCCCTCCAAAATACACTGTAGAGATGGTTTGTAGGAGGTAAATTCTCTCAGCTTTTGTTTATCTGGAAATTGTTTAATCCTTCCTTCAAATTTAAATGATAATCTTGCCAGATAAAGTATTCTTGGTTTAAGGCCCTTCTGCTTCATTGCATTAAATATATCATGCCACTCCCTTCTGGCCTGTAACGTTTCTGCTGATAAGGCTGATGATAGCCTGCTGGGCTTTCCTTTGTATGTGATCTTATTTCTCTCTCTGGCCTCTTTTAATAGTCTGGCCTTTTTCTTGATCTTTGCCATTTTAATTATTATATGTCTTGGTATTGTCCTCCTTGGGTCCCTTGTATTGGGAGATCTTTGCACATCCATGGCCTGAGAGACTGTCTTCTTCCCCAGATTGGGGAACTTTTCAGCAATTACTTCTTCAGTGACACCTTCTATCACTTTTTCTCTCTCTTCCTCTTCTGGTACCCCTATAATATGAATATTGTTCCATTTGGATTGGTCACACAGTTCTCTCAATATTCTTTAATTCCTAGAAATCTTTTTATCTCTCTGTGCCTCAGCTTCTTTTTATTCCTCTTCCCTAGTTTCTATTTCATTTATCATCTCCTCCACTGTACATAATCTGCTTTTAATACCCTCCATTGTGTTCTTCTGTGATTGGATCTCTGTCCTAAATTCATTCATGAGTTCTTGAATATTTTTCTGTACCTCCATGACCATGTTTATGATTTTTATTTTGAAATCTCTTTCAGGAAGATTTATTAATTCAGTCTCACTCAGTCCTTTCTCTGGTGTTGAGATTTTGCTTTGAACCAGGTTCCTTTGACATTTCATATTTGTATGTGGCACACTGTAGTGCCCAGAAGCTCTACTCTATGGAACTGCTCTGTGCCCTGGAGCAATGTCAGGGGTTTCAGGAGAGTGGTGCTGGTGCCTTGGGTGAGGAAAGAGCTGTTTCCTGTTTCCCAGCTATGATGCCTCTCTCCACTGCCATAACCAGTGGGCTGAACACACAAGTGTAAGCCTCTGTGTTTTGTGTTTGTAGCTGCTGTGGGAAGGGCTTCCCTCTGGCTGGACTGACACCAGGGCAGGGGCTGTTGGTTTGTGAGCCAGGTGCAGGTTAGACTGGAGGAAGACACAGCATGCTGCGTAACATGGTGGGGGTCCTTGGAGCTGCGTAGCCATCTAGGGGGATGGAGTGCCTGAAAATCATTTAAGTTTCTAACCTGCTGGGCAGAGTGCACCTGCACAAATTTGTCTACCTGTCCTTTCTCCTGATCAGTAATCTCTGTGCAATCCTTGCCCCTTTAGCAGCCCTCTCACTGTTAGGAAGTCTCTCAGACTGCCTGCCTGGCTCAGCCATATATGAATTTCTGTTTTCTACAAACAGTTGGGATCTCTGTCTCTCCAGGTATTCTGCCTGTCTTACTTTCCAACCCCACTAATCACCAGAGCACCATGCAATGTAGGTTCATGCTCCCAGAGCAGATCTCCAGGGCTAGGTGTTTAGCAGTCCCTGCCCTCCACTCCCTCCCTGCTCCGATTCTCTTCCTCCCACCGGTGAGCTGTTGTGGGGCAAGGGTTTGGGTTCTGCTGCATCACAGCTTTGGTACATTGCCATTTTCCATGAGGTCTGCTCTTTTCACCAGGTGTATGGAGTCTGGTGCAGCCTTCTTTCCTGTTTGCTCTTTCAGAATTAATTGTATTAATTATATTTTCATATTGTATGTGGTTTTAGGAAGTGGTCTCTGTCTCACTTCTCACACCGCCGTCTTTAATCCCTTCCTATACCATTTTTATAGCAGTAACTTGGTGATAGAAATAGAAAATATATTTGTAATAGCAATTACAGGGCATATGTGTAAAAAACTGCATCAGGTTCATACAACCATGTTTTTGGAGTTTAAGTTTTCATGTCACATGTAGTATGTTTTATGCTAGTAAAGTCTCAAAAGCATGAGATTTTTTTGAGTAATAGGAACCATTTCAAATATGTAACTGGGGACTAATTCTGCTCCCTTCTAGTCATGAAGGTGGTGCTTCTTACTCTTCCCATATCTTGTTAAGAGTAACCAGAGTAATGAAAGAGAAGTCATCAAAATACTTGTTAATTATCCATAACCACTTTCAAAAAAACTAAAGCCCACTCAGACTTCTAAGTCAGACTTCAGGCCACAGTACTTGGTCTATAGTTCCAGAAAACTATTCAGGTGTGTATCTCCTTCCTCATCATTTAAAAATGAATATACAGAAGAGCCTTTCATATTCCAAGAAAACATTTGTGTCCCTATGTCTTTACTCAAATGTAGACTCAAATATTGGCCCAAATACAGTTTTTCCAAGTATTGAAGTCATCCTTACATTACCCTAAGAAAACCTACTTGCACCAAACATATTTGAGAGAGAGAAGTAGATTTTAATATTTTGTAGAGGAGAAAAAAAGATTTCACATCAGCCCCTGCCACATACCAAGCAGCATATAAATTCATAAATACCCATCCAATGTATATCTTCTTCCTAGCTCTTCTGGCAGTTCTACCAGCTGCCAACTCAGAAGGCAGTTTTCTTTTTTCTTCTGTTACCACTGAAAACCTGGGTTTTGTCATCAAAATGCAGGAAACTAATCAAAACTTTATTTCAACCAAACTGGCTTTGCCTGCAAAGGAAGTCTTTTACCAACTGCTAATAAGTCAAAAATATTTATATGCTTCTGTATTTACTGTATATTTGTTGCACTTCACAATGGTCCTTTACAAAATCTGTAGTATTTCAGAGTTATTGGTTTTATATTGAAGACAACTCACTTATTTGTTTCTCTGTTCATTGAAAATGATATAAGTACCCTTTGGTAATTAGGATTACTAAACTCCTTGAAGAAAAGGAACTTCCATTCTAACTTGGCTTTCACACTGAAGCAACCAACATGAAATGCATGATCTCCCCAGTATATTTAGCAAAGATAGATGAAAGGTAAAGAGACATCTAATGTCACCCACTCTGAACTCATATGAGTTTGGCAATCTCTGTACCAGAAGTATTTATCATGATTTTCCACAAAGGGGGCCTATCAGAGACAAGTATTCTTGTTTATGGGTATGTATGAACATCTCAAATTCTGTTACTACATTCTTTAAGTAGAGAATCATCCAGAGTAAATTCAGCCCAGAGACCCTTGGTGATTTGGAATGCTCCCCAAGTCGTTCATTTCCAAGGGTCAAACTACACCTCGCAACTCATGTTTAAAGCTCTATAAATTCTTAAGTCACATACTGGCTGAGTATTTCTCTCTACTTAATTAATTCAACAGTACTGATTTTGTAAATAATTATGGAGAACCTACTATGTTCCAGGCACTATACTAGATACTGTACCAAAGAAATGATCCCTCTTACCCTGATTATTCTGTTTACAAATCAAAATCCATCTCTGCCCCTCTCCACCCTGCCTTGAGCTCTAAGAGGCTGACTTCTAGTCAACAGACCTATGCCTGCCCTCTGGCTTCCTATTGGGTTTTCCCAATGGAAGATACTACCAGAAGTGAGGGGACAGGTCACGGTATTTATTCTCCCTGATCCATATGTCACAGACTATAGATTGGCTAAGACTAAATCCTTCTATTCACAGCCACAACTCCTGCTGCATCAGCTGTCACCCCATCCTGGTAGCAACCGATTTTCTTGCCCCTTTAGGCCTTGAATAATAATTGCTTCCCTCTGGGTAATCTCTGGGTGTTTCACCATCTCTTGTTCCCATAATCCTGTCTACACCTTTGTACATACTTCCCTCTTTAAATATACTCCTTTTGTATGCAATCCTTTTCCTACTGAGGCCCTCTATTATATACTGGCCTCAAGAACAGTCTCACAGACAGCTAGATATAGATATAAATAATCTTTTGTGTCTAGTGTTGTAATCCAGATAAATTAAAATTACAGTGGGTACATAGGTGAACATTCCTAGTTGTTTACTCAAAATCTATTTCATTTTCTTCTTTATGTAATCCTAACCTTGTTGGATTAGTGCCACATTCAGTTAAAAATATTTAATATTCCAAGTTCCCTAGCCACTAGTTCGGCCAATGAGGATGTAGACAGTGGTCTCCCAGGTAGAGCTCCCAGAAAAGGTTATATTTCTGAAAAAAAAAAGTGACAGACTCTGCTAGTACATAGACTTCCCTTTAATTTTTTGTTTCTTCCTTCATGCCATGCAAATTCAGTGTTTGGAAGCACATTACTTATCCTGAGCTCATGTGAAGTACAGCCCTCCACAGGAGGCTTAAAGGAACATTGGTCATTAGTAATTGCCAGAACCAGTATTCTGGTCCTCAACTGCCTACATCGTAACCTTTTTATGATGTGGGAAAGCAAGCTGTATTTGCTTGACTTGTAGTGCTTTATTCCTAGTACATGCAGGTGATAAAACCCCAACTGAGTTGGAAATGACTCTGTGTAAAGACATGACCAAGCATTCTGTACAAGGAAAGAAGTTCTGAATGTCTGGACCTAAATGTAATATGCATGGTATAGGGAAGGAAGGGTAGGGGAAATAATGAAGTTAGACGATAGATAGCAGTGGGATCATAAAGCATCTTAGCTACTGTGTCAAAGGAGTTTAGGTTTTATTCTTTTTTGAATTTAATTATTTTTTATTAATGTATCATAGATACACACACTTCACAAAGTTTCACATGAAAAATGCTGTGGTTACTACATTCGCCCATATTATCAAGTCCCCCACCATGGCCCATTGAAGTCACTGTCCATCAGTGTAGTAAGATGCCACAGAGTCACTACTTGTCTTCTCTGTGCTATACAGTCTTCCCTGTGATCCCCCCATACCATGTGTACTAATCATAAAACCGCTCAATCCCATTCTCCCTCCCTCCCCACACACTCTCCCTCACCCCTCCCCTTTGGTACCGCTAGTCCCTTCTTGGAGTCTGCGAGTCTGCTCCTGGTTTGGTCCTTTAGTTTTGCTTTGTTGTTATACTCCACAAATGAGGGCTATCCTTTGGTACCTGACTTTTTCCACTTGGGTGATTTCACTGAGCATAATACCCTATAGCTCCATCCATGTTGTTGCAAATGGTAGGAGTTGTTTTCTTTCTTATGGCTGAATAGTATTCCATTGTGTATATGTACCACATCTTCTTTATCCATTCATCCACTGATGGACACTTAGGTTGTTTCCTATCTTGGCTATTGTAAATAGTGCTTCAGTAAACATAGGGGTGCATATGTCTCTTTGAATCTGAGAAATTGTTTTCTTTGGGTTAATTTCTAGGAGTGGAATTCCTGGGTCAAATGGTATTTCTATTTTTAGTTTTCTGAGGAACGTCCATATTGCTTTCCACAATGCTTGAACTAGTTTACATTCCCACCAGCAGTGTAGGAGGGTTCCCCTTTCTCTGCATCCTTGCCAACACTTTTTTGTTCCTAGTCTTTTTTATTTATTTATTTATATTTTTTTATTAGTTTTATTTTGGTACCACTAACTACAATTACATGAAGGACATTATGTTTACTACGCTCCCCCCTTCACCAAGTCCCCCCCACATACCCATTCACAGTCACTGTCCATCAACATAGTATGATGCTGTAAAATCACTACTTGTCTTCTCTGTGTTGCACAGCCCTCCCTGTGCCACCCCCCACTATACATGTTAATCGTAATGCCCCCTTTCTTTTTTCCTGCCCTTATCCCTCCCTTCCCACCCATCCTCCAAAGTCCCTTTCCCTTTGGTAACTGTTAGTCCATTCTTGGGTTCTGTGCTTCTGCTGCTGTTTTGTTCCTTCAGTTTTCTTTTGTTCTTATACACCACATATGAGTGAAATCATTTGGTACTTGTCTTTCTATGCCTGACATATTTCACTGAGCATAATATCCTCTAGCTCCATCCATGTTGTTGCAAATGGTAGGATCTGTTTTTTTCTATAGCTGAGTAATATTCCATTGTGTATATGTACCACATCTTCTTTATCCATTCATCTACTGATGGACATTTAAGTTGCTTCCATATCTTGGCTATTGTAAATAGTGCAGTGATAAACATAGGGGTGCATCTGTTTTTTTCAAACTGGAGTGCTGCATTCTTAGGGTAAATTCCTAGAAGTGGAATTCCTGGGTCAAATGGTACTTCTATTTTAAGCATTTTGAGGAACCTCAATACCGCTTTCCACAATGGTTGAACTAACTTACATTCCCACCAGCAGTGTAAGAGGGTTCCCCTTTCTCCACAACCTCACCAACATTTGTTGTTGCTTGTCTTTTGGATGGTAGCCATCCTTACTGGTGTGAGATGATATCTCTTTGTGGTTTTAATTTGCATTTCTCTGATAACAAGCGATGTGGAGCATCTTTTTATGTGTCTGTTGGTGATCTGAATTTCTTCTTTATTCAGCTCCTCTGCCCATTTTTTAATTGGATTATTTTCTTTTTTTTTGTTGAGGTGTGTGAGCTCTTTATATATTTTGGATGTCAACCCTTTATCGGATCTGTCATTTACGAATATATTCTCCCATACTGTAGTATACCTTTTTGTTCTATTGATGGTGTCCTTTGCTGTACAGAAGCTTTTCAGCTTGATATAGTCCCATTTGTTCATTTTTGCTTTTGTTTCCCTTGCCCAGGGAGATATGTTCAAGAAGAGGTCACTCATGTTTATGTCTGAGAGATTTTTGCCTATGTTTTTTTCTAAGAGTTTTATGGTTTCATGACTTACATTCAAGTCTTTGATCCATTTTGAATTTACTTTTGTTTATGGGGTTAAACAGTGATCCAGTTTCATTCTCTTACATGTAGCTGTCCAGTTTTGCCAGCACCATCTGTTGAAGAGACTGTCATTTCCCCATTGTATGTCCATGGCCCCTTTATCGAATATTAGTTGACCATATATGTTTGGGTTAATGTTTGGTGTCTCTATTCTGTTTCATTGGTCTGTGGCTCTGTTCTTGTGCCAGTACCAAATTGTCTTGATTACTGTGGCTTTGTAGTAGAGCTTGAAGTTGGGGAGTGAGATTCCCCCCACTTTATTCTTCCTTCTCAGGATTACTTTAGCTATTCGGGGTTTTTGGTGTTTCCATATGAATTTTTGAACTATTTGTTCCAGTTCATTGAAGAATGCTGTTGGTAGTTTGATAGGATTGCATCAAATCTGTATATTGCTTTGGGCAGGATGGCCATTTTGATAATATTAATTCTTCTTATCCAGGAGCATGGGATGAGTTTCCATTTGTTAGTGACCTCTTTAATCTCTCTTAAGAGTGTCTTATAGTTTTCAGGGTATAGGTCTTTCACTTCCTTGGTTAGGTTTATTCCTAGGTATTTTATTCTTTTTGATGCTATTGTGAATGGAATTGTCTTCCTGATTTCTCTTTCTATTAGTTTATTGTTAGTGTATAGGAAAGCCACAGATATCTGTGTGTTAATTTTGTATCCTGCAACTTTTCTGAATTCTGATATTAGCTCTAGTAGTTTTGGAGTGGAGTCTTTAGAGTTTTATGTACAATATCATGTCATCTGCAAATAGTGACAGTTTAACTTCTTCTTTACCAATCTGGATTCCTTGTATTTCTTTGTTTTGTCTAATTGCTGTGGCTAGGACCTCCAGTACTTTGTTGAATAACAGTGGGGAGAGTGGGCATCGCTATCTTGTTCCCGATTGCAGAGGAGCAGCTTTCAGCTTCTCGCTGTTCAATATGATGTTGGCTGTGGGTTTATCATATATGGCCTTTATTATGCTGAGGTACTTGCCCTCTATACTCATTTTGTTGAGAGTTTTTATCATGAATGGATGTTGAATTTTGTCGAATGCTTTTTCAACATCTATGGAGATGATCATGTGGTTTTTGTCTTTCTTTTTGTTGATGTGATGGATGATGTTCATGGATTTTCGAATGTTGTACCATCCTTGCATCCCTGAGGTGAATCCCACTTGGTCATGGTGTGTGATCCTCTTGATGTATTTTTGAATTCAGTTTGCTAATATTTTGTTGAGTATTTTTGCATCTACGTTCATCAGGGATATTGGTCTGTAGTTTTCTTTTTGGTGGGGTCTTTGCTTGGTTTTGGTAATAGGGTGATGTTGGCTTCATAGAATGAGTTTGGGAGTATTTCCTCCTCTTCTATTTTTTGGAAAACTTTAAGGAGAATGGGTATTATATCTTCTCTGTATGTCTGATAAAATTCCGAGGTAAATCCATCTGGCCCAGGGGTTTTGTTCTTTGGTAGGTTTTGAATTACCACTTCAATTTCATTGCTGGTAATTGGTCTGTTTAGACTTTCTGTTTCTTTCTGGGTCAGTCTTGGAAGGTTGTATTTTTCTAGGAAGTTGTCCATTTCTCTTAGGCTTCCCAGCTTGTTAGCATATAGGTTTTCATAGTACTCTCTAATAATTCTTTGTATTTCTGTGGGGTCCTTCGTGATTTTTCCTTTCTCATTTCTGATTCTGTTGATGTGTATTGACTCTCTTTTCCTCTTAATAAGTCTGGCTAGAGGCTTATCTATTTTGTTTATTTTCTCAAAGAACCAGCTCTTGGTTTCTTAGATTTTTGCTATTGTTTTATTCTTCTCAATTTTGTTCATTTCGTCTCTGATCTGTATTATGCCCTTCCTTCTGCTGACTTTAGGCCTCATTTGTTCTTCTTTTTCCAATTTCAATAATTGTGACATTTGACCATTCATTTGGGATTGTTCTTCCTTCTTTAAATATGCCTGGATTGCTGTATACTTTCCTCTTAAGACTGCTTTTGCTGTATCCCACAGTACTTGGGGCTTTGTGTTGTTGTCATTTGTTTCCATATATTGCTGGATCTCCATTTTTATTTGTTCATTGATCCATTGATTATTTAGGAGCGTGTTGTTAAGCCTCCATGTGTTTGTGAGCCTTTTTGCATTCTTTGTACATTTATTTCTACTTTTATGCGTTTGTGGTCTGAAAAGTTGGTTGGTAGGATTTCAATCTTTTGGAATTTACTGAGGTTCTTTTTGTGGCCTAGTATGTTGTCTATTCTGGAGAATGTTCCATGTGCATTTGAGAAGAATGTGTATCCTGTTGCTTTTGGATGTAGAGTTCTCTAGATGTCTATTAGGACCATCTGTTCTAGTGTGTTGTTGAGTGCCTCTGTGTCCTTACTTATTTTCTGTCTGGTGGATCTGTCCTTTGAAGTGAGTGGTGTGTTGAAGTCTCCCAAAATGAATGCATTGCATTCTGTTTCCTCCTTTACTTCTGTTAGTATTTGTTTCAGATATGTTGCTGCTCCTGTATTGGGTGCATATATATTTATAATGGTTATACCCTCATGTTGGACTGAGCCCTTTATCATTATGTAATGTCCTTCTTTATCTTTTGTTACTTTATTTTGAAGTCTGTTTTGTCTGATGCTAGAATTGCAATACCTGCTTTTTTCTCTCTGTTGTTTGCATGAAATATCTTTTTCCATCCCTTGACTTTAAGTCTGTGCATGTCTTTGGGTTTAAGGTGAGTCTCTTGTAAGCAGCATATGGATGGGTCTTGCTTTTTTATCCATTCTATTACTCTGTGTCTTTTGTTTGGTGCTTTCAGTCCATTTACATTTAGCGTGATTATTGAAAGGTATGTACTTATTGCTATTGCAGGCTCTAAGTTTGTGGTTACCAAAGGTTCAGGGTTAGCTTCTTTACTATCTTACTGTCTAACTTAACTCACTTGTTGAGCTATTATAAACACGGTCTGATGATTCTTTATTTCTCTCCCTTCTTATTCCTCCTCCTCCCTTCTTCATATGTTGGGTGTTTTGTTCTGTGCTGTTTTTAGGAGTGCTCCCATCTAGAGCAGTCCCTGTAAGATGCCCTGTAGAGGGGGTTTGTGGGAGGCAAATTCCCTCAACTTTTGCTTGTCTGGGAATTGTTTAATCCCTCCTTCATATTTAAATGATAATCGTGCTGGATACAGTATTCTTGGTTCAAGGCCCTTCTGTTTCATTGCATTAAGTATATCATGCCATTGTCTTCTGGCCTGTAGGGTTCTGTTGAGAAATCTGATGATAGCCTGATGGGTTTTCCTTTGTAGGTAATCTTTTTACTCTCCCGCTGCCTTTAATACTTTGTCCTTGTCTTTGATCTTTGCCATTTTAATTATTATGTGTCTTGGTGTTGCCTTCCTTGGATCCCTTGTCATGGGAGTTCTGTGTACCTCTGTGGTCTGAGAGGCTATTTCCTCCCCTAGTTTGGGGAAGTTTTCAGCAGTTATTTCTTCAAAGACACTTTCTATCCCTTTTTCTCTCTCTTCTTCTTCTGGTACCCCTATAATGCGGATATTGTTGTGTTTCGATTGGTCACTCAGCTCTCTTAGAATTCTTTCATTCCTGGAGATCCTTTTATCTCTCTCTGCATCAGCTTCTCTGCATTCTGTTCTCTGTTTTCTAGTCCATTAATGGTCTCTTGCATCTCGTCCATTCTGTTTTGAAGTCCTTTCAGAGCTTGCTTTATTTCTGTATTCTCCTTCCTTAGTTCTTGCATATTTCTCTGCAAGTCCATCAGGATGGTTATGACTTTTGTTTTGAATTATATTTCAGGAAGACTGCTTAAATCTATTTCCCCAGGTTCCTTCTCAGGGGAAGTTGTAGCAGTTGCCAAAGCTGTCTGCGTTAGTCTTGTCTGGATCAAATTTTTTTGCCTTTTCATGTTGAAAAGCTATTGACTGTCAGCTGGGGGGCCAAACTTTCCACTTGCTCCTGGCCTTTCTTTACTGGGACAACTGCGACCCCTATTGGCTTGTGTTGTGTAATTACGTGTAGACTGATTCTTTGTGTCTTGCCCGGCCAGTATGGAGGAAGCTCCCTTTCTGAGGTTGTGGCCAGCCTTAGACTGCTTCTCTGCTTTTGCAGCACCCCAGATGGGTAATGGACAGGGGGCTGTTTGGCTGTTTACCTCTGTGGGGGTTCTCAGAGCTGTTGCCCAGGGGGTTAGTGCGCCCGGTTTTCCCTGTAATTTCCAGCTATTGGACTGTGACCTGTGTTTTTTCCGTCCAGCTGTTGCGTCCCTTTCCCTTTAAGACTTTCAAAAAGCACTCGCTTTTCTTTGTCACAGGGGCATCAGTTTTGGGACCCGCTCACCAGTCCTGCTGCCCTGTTTCCCTAGTATCCAGGACCCCACGCATGCACTGTGTCTGTGCTCTGGTGCGGATGGCTGGGGCTGGGTGTTTAGCATTCCTGGGCTCCCTCTCCCTCCCTGCTCTGACTCCTCTCCTCCCGCCTGGAGCTGGGTTGAGGTGTGCTCGGGTCCCACCTGGCCGGGGCTTGTATCTTACCCTTTTCACTAGACGGTGGGCTCTCGCACGTGTGGATGTAGTCTGGCTGTTGTCCTGTGTCTTCTGGTCTCTCTTTTAGGATTAGTTTTATTTTCAAAAATATATATGTTTTTGGGAGGAGATTCCTACTGTCCTACTCACGTCGCCATGTTGGCTTCGCCTCTTTAGTGGATTCTTTAGGGTTTTCTGTATATAATATCATGTTATCTGCCAATAGTGACATTTTTAACTTCTTCCTTATCCATTTGGATGTCTTTTATCTTGTGTTGTCTGATTGCCATGACTAGGCCCTTCAGTACATTGTTGAATAAAAGTCCTAAGAATTTATATTGTTGTCTCGCTCCTGATCTTAGAGGAAATGGTTTCAGGTTTTCACCATTCAGTATGATGTTAGCTGTGGGTTTGTGATATATGGCCTTTATTATGTTGAGGTATTTACCCTATATTTCCATTTTGTTGGGGGTTTTTATCATGAATCAATGTTGAATTTTGTCAAATTCTTCTTCAGCATCTGTTGAAATGATCATGTGGTTTTCATCCTTCTTTTTGTTAATGTGAGGTATCACAGTGATTGATTTACAAATATACCATCCTTCCATCCCTGGAATGAATGCAACGTTGTCATGATGGATGATCCATTTGATGTATTTTTGAATTTGGTTTGCTAAAATTTTGTTGAGTAATTTTTGCACATATGTTCATCATGGATGTTGGTGTATAATTTTCTTCTATTTTTTTTTTTTGTAGTATCTTTGTGTGGTTTTATAGTGTATATCTTTGTGTGACATTATAGTGATACTGGCCTCATAATGAGTTTGGAAGTATTGCTTTCTCTTCTACTTTTTGGAATACTTGAAGAAGAGTGGGTGTTAGCTCTTCTTTAAATGTTTGGTAGAATTCAGCTGAGAAGTCATCTGGTCCTCATATTTGTTTTTTAGGAGATTTTTTTATTACTAATTGAATTTCATTGCTGATAATTGGTCTGCTTAGATTTTCTGTTTCTTTCTGGATCAGTCTTGATAGGTTGTATTTTTGTAGGAATTTATCCATATTTTCTAGATTGTCCAATTTATTGGCATATAAATTTTCATAGCATTCTCTAATAATTCATTGTATTTCTATGGTATCCCCTATGACTTTCTTCTTTGTTTCTGATTTTGTTTATTTCTGTACTCTCTATTTTCATCTTGATAAGCTTGACTACAGATTTATCTAGTTTGTTTATTTTCTCAAAGAACCAGCTGTTGGTTTCATTGTTTTTTGCCATTGTTTTCTATCATGTCTATTTTATGTATTTCTGCTCTGTTCTTTATTATGTCCCTCCTTCTACTAACTTTGGGTTTCATTTGTTTTTCTTTTTCTATTTTCTTTAATTGTGAGTTTAGGCTGTTTATTTGGGATTGCTTATTTCTTGAGATAGGCCTGTATTGCTATGTACTTCCCTCTTAGAACCACTTGTGTGGCATCCCACAAATTGAATATTTTGTGTAATATATTTACTTCCATAATGAAAATGAAAAACTGAATGTGT
The DNA here is from genome assembly GCF_040802235.1 of Manis javanica. Lineage (NCBI taxonomy): Eukaryota > Metazoa > Chordata > Mammalia > Pholidota > Manidae > Manis > Manis javanica. Next base: position 191,300,226 of record NC_133157.1, read on the forward strand.
GTATGGATGTGGAATGGTTGTAAATGTGTTGATTGTTTACTTTCATGATCACATGGCTGACTGGGAGCTGCAGCTTGCTGCTGCTGAGTATCACAAGAGAGTATCCTACTGCATATCATTAGTCCAGGACAAGATCAAAATTCAAATTTCAAAGTATGGTTTCTATTGAATGTGTATTTCTTTTGCACCCTCATAAAGTCAAAAAATCATTTAAATTGAACCATCATAAGTCAGAGACCATCTTTATATTCAGAACTTAATCACCTTTCTGCAAGGGAGAACAGAAAATCCCACTTTATTTTGGATATTTTCCCAGCTAAAAATTATCTGAGTTTTGTTTATGCCCATGGAAGTAAGAAAGAGTGGATATTGATGAATAATGGCAGTCTCTGCCACAATTATAACTCTCATTTTTACATATGAGGAAATGAGCAATGAGAGGGTAACTGGCCCTGATGACATAACTGGTTCATGTCTGAGCCAGAATATGAATCTCTTTCCTCCTACCCCGAATTCAGCACTGATTTCACTACACACCAACAGCCTCCATTAGTTGAAATGTGACATGGCCCTTTTCCAGATGTTTTTTTTCCCCCCACAGAACTGACATAGTATCACAATAATGAGCACAAAAACTTTTTAAACAAGTCAGTACAGTGAACATATCACAACATCATTATTCTAGTCCTTGATATTACCCTTTAAAATGTATTAAAATTTGATATAAATTTTTTAATTAATCCTATTTTCCTCATTTCAGTCTGTATCCTGATAGTTACCAATGTAATTTCCTTTTGTTTCCTTCACCCTCTGTAATGTATACTTTATACCTGATGGTTCTGTTGTAAAATTATACAATTGTCTTGAATCACCCCTTGACATTTTACTCCTGCATCATATCCTATGGACAAAGCCATCCATCACATCAGTTTTACATGACTCTCATTAACTCTTTCTCATCATCTTCACCTCTGCTGCACATTTTAAAGATTGTCTAATATTACACCAATGATCTTTGTAGGTACCCCAAATCCAAGTACTCAGTGCTTCTGAATCCTTATAAAAAATGCTACTTGTTCCTTCAAATATATAAAGATATAGTTTCCCAATTATTCTAAGATCCATTTTAAATAACGTCTCTTCTTTTCAGTATTCTGTACACTACAATCTCATTTACCTGCTACTTCAAAGCCACAATATTATTCACCTTTCTGAGTATCTAATGCCTGAACTTCTTTTAATGCCATCACATACTCTTGCCCTTCACTTGTCATGGTTATCTTCATTGCAAACCCTGACATCTGGAACTATCTCCTGTAATTTCCAAACACTCCATCAATCTTCCAATCTCATAATAATAGTAATAAAAATCTGCCAAATGACTGCAATTTCACTCCCTTCATATTCAAAGTGTTCTTTTACCTAACTATAAAAAATAATGTGCAATGCAAACTTCTATTCTGTTGTACAATGATTTAAGTTGTCAGCTAGCAACTACTTAGATCTGAATGCAGTCATTTCCCAATGAATCCTTTTTGGGATTTTTTTTTTTGGATAGGTCTAATAGGGTAACATAGCAGTGTAAACTGATACCTACGTATCTTTGCTATTATCAGAGGGAGAGGAGTGAATACACCACAAGTTTGGCATCAACTATACTTGACGGAGAATAATGGAGCACCTCCAAGAAAACAGGAAATTGTAATGTACAAGAGGTGTTCTGCTGAAAATATGAAATATGATATCACAGATCAAGTGGTTTATGAACAGCAGCAAGTCTCAAGTGAATATTTCCATAGATATACATTAGTGGTTAAATGACAGTGCTTTTGATATTTTAAACCTTATAAATGACTTCATACAATTCATCTCCCTGGAAAAATACTTTCAGAGATTAAAGATTGGATGAAGACATCTACTGAGTAGGAAAAGAACCAAATGATACAGTCATTTATTATTTTTTATTAAACTTATTGGAGCAAAATTAATTTTATTTTGGCAAGGTCAGTGAAAATATTTCAATGGAAAATTATTGGGAAGAAGTTGTTAGGTTCTTTCCTTTAAACATTTTTACCTAAGATATTCCTTTAATGTTGTGGGAAAATATCAAGACTCATATTGGAGGATCTTTTAAAAGATCTACAAAGCTTCCAAATATTGAATCTCAAAGTCCATATGTAATTAAAGTACCTTGAAACTAGCTCTGTCCTTAGTCTGAGCTTTGCTTTGTTGTTGATTTTAAATACTTTTCTTATGTTTAATTTTCTTCTAATTTTATTTCTTTAGAAAACTCTTTAAATTACTCCTATGAGAAGTATAAGGATATTCTATCACATTTTCTGTACAAAAATTTAAATGTTTTATGATTTCTTTGTTTTTGTCAAATGGCTTGTGCAAAAGAGAATAGTTTTTTAAGACCATTTTTCTTCAATTTAATTATTTAAATTAACTAACAAAATTAAAAATTGAAAATAATCGCCAAAATGATATCTCTAACTAGCTTTCACTTTAACAATATATAACAGCCTGGGCATGTAAACTATTATTTCCACAACTAATTAGATCTCAAGTTTCAGTTTAATACTGTTTTAATTTGAGGACATTCAATATATCCCTATTTTTTTGTTATACAAAAGGAAAATACAAATGTTTTAAATGAAGATTTACATATTATTTCCTTTAAGCCACAAGATGATTCATAGCATTTGAAAATTTATACAAGAAATCTTCTAGCTATAAATATTAAAATGATTTCAGTCAGTTATTAGTGTTGTTCACCTAATGCTTCTATTTCTCTGTCTTCTGGCTCCTAGTAAGATTGCACTTCATTTGCCACTTGTTTTGGGTCCATGTGACTTGTTTGGCCAATAAGCTGTGAGTGGAAGTAAGCTTTGTCACTTCCAGACTAAATATGTAACTGCTGGTGAGATAGCCTCCTGAGCACTTCTGTTTCAGCAAGGTGATCCATAAAGTGGCCTCTCTGTCAAACCAGTCCTCTGAGTGGCTGTGATGTGTTGAGCCTCCTTGATGACTCAAGATGAGTATGTAATGTGAGCCAGAAATAATCTTTAAACTACAGAATCCTAATAGTAGATTTTTTTTTCTTTAGCCATAGCATTATTCTGATGAAAACAGAATGATTAGGGTCTTTGAATTTAGGGTTTCTGTCTTTACAGCATCTACACATTTGCTTAATCATGACATTTGTCTTGGTTCACTTTAAGACAAGTTAATAAAGATATAAGAAAAAATTAGAGATACACAGAGATCAATGAACTAGGAGCTCAGGAAAATTTTTAAAAATATTGCAATACAAGAAAGTGCAGAAATAAGTAGACTTTAAATTTTCTTAGTTACCTCTCCATCAATTTTTTTAATTATGAAATAACTGCATATTAAAGAAATAAAATTATACATATAAATGTAAAAAGAAAACAATCACTCCCCAGACATGATCACATAATCACATTAACATTTTGATGTTTCCTGCCAGTACTTTCCTATGTATGTTCAGTTTGCACATACATTTGCAAATTTAATAATGCAGTGTGTGAATTAAAGAATTAAAGTAATTAAACATAAGAACTAGAAGGAAGTTCATTTAAATATTCAACTAAGTTTATGGAGATGAAGGCTTTTCTTAGCATAAATATACACTGAAAACCACTGACAAAATCAATTACATTAAATTTTAAACTCATGATTATCAAAACATCCTTAAAAGGATATAACAAAATGTACTTGTGTAGCCTAACATTTTTGAAACTTTCTTGAAGCCTGAGTTCATAAAATGCACAAAAATACCAGGCAAGAAAAAAAATGGGTTTTTAAAATTTTGAAATCCATTTAAGGTTTTATATTTTGTTATACTCAGAATATACACTCAATAAAATTGTACACTGAGACTTCAATATCTAGTTGTCAAAAATTAATTCACATGAAAAAATTCACAAAAAATGTGTAAGAGATCAATTGCATAAAAAGGGCTAAATTTTGTAACTAAGACCTAAAATACTTTGAGAGTTCAAAGAGAGGAAATATTTATAAGTAATCAGAGAACACTTATTAAAAAAATAGGAACTGAGCTTACCTTAATTTTTCCATAATAAAGTAAGAAGAATCCTTTATCTTTGCATAAATCATATATAAGCTCAGTCTTGAAGTTTGTTGTTATGGAGCACACTGTTAGAATAAGAGCAGCAAATGTATAGGGAAGAATGGACAAAAGGCCTAGCCAGCTGTGGGGCTAGTCCTGGAAGGGTGGATTCAAAGTCTAAATCGCAATATCTGAATGGGTTGGCAAGCTGGGTTTGATTGAGGCTAGTAATCAGACACAGGATATCTGCTCTTAAGGATGATATGTAGATTAATCAGTTCAGGCTGCTTAATGTAACAAAATAAAGTAGACTTAAACAACAAACATTTCTCACAAGTTTTGGGGCTAGATAGAATTCTGGGGCCTAGATCAGAGTGCCAGCATGATCAGTTCTTGGTGAAGGCCCTCTTCCTGGTGTGTAGATGGCCATCTTCTTTGGTTGTATCCTCACATGGCAGAGAAAAAGAGAACTAGTAAGGGATTATAAGGGCACGAATTCCTTCATGGCAGCTCTACTTTCATGACCTAATCACCTCCAAATGCCATCACATTAGGGCTTCAACATGAATTGAAGGGGAACAAAACATTCCATCCATAGCAGTAAAGGTCATCAAAAGGCAGGAGCATGTCAGAAGGCTGTCACGATCTGGGGGATAGATGCTCCAATTTCGAGCAGAGTACTAACACTGTGAGCTTCCAAGGACAGGATCTGGTCACCTGGTAAACGGTCTGGCAAGCACTGAGTAGGAATGCCCTAAACCAAGCAGATTATTGTTTGGGGCAGGGTAGGATTTCTAACAATGACCTTGAATATGAAACAACAAATAAAGCTGATACCAAGAAGTAGGGATTGGACCATCATTTCCTGAAACTCTAGAGAGGAAATGCAGGTGCCCAAATAGTTTACCCTAAACCCATTAGAAAGAGAGCTTCAATCAGCAAAGCTAATCAGATTCTACCTACAGGTATGCATAGGGTTTCTAAAATGACAGCTTCAAATTAAGGAAGGTAGAGAGCTGAGTATATAGATTGAAAATCTTTGTCACCTGCAGCTGAATGGAGCTTGGAAAGCCAGGAGTTGACTTTCCCATCTTTGCAAATATTTCCATATGCATTATCTTATTTGAACCTCCCAAAGTCTGTTGATCTTTGAAGTAGGAAAAGCAGGTATCATTTTCCTCTTTTTGGAGGGAAGATATGACATGTGCAGGTCTTGGGATCAGTGAAGAATATTCTGTTTCCTGCTCAGTGTTCTTTCCTTTCAATGGTGGGTAATCATAGGGTCTTCTATAACAGAATAGTGACGCAGAGAAAAGACAAATTGTGATCACAATTAAAACAATGGTTTTGATTTAGCCACATGTCTAAAACTCAAGCTATCTTAAGAGAAATGAGGTTGTAAAACCATGTGGGGATTCTACATTATGGATATTGTATGTGTACTAAGGCTGCTACAACAAAATGCCATAGACTTGGTGGCTTAAAAACAGAAATTTATTTTCTCACTTTTCTGGAGACTATAAGTCTAAGATCAAGGTGTTGGCAGGGCTGGTTTCTTCTGAGGCTTCTCTCCTGAGCTTGTGGATGGCTGTGCTCCCCCTTTGTTCTTTACATGGTCATCCCTCTGTGCATCTCTCTGTCTAAACTTCCCCTTCTCATAGGGACACAAGTTGTACTGAATTAGGGCCCACCGTAATGACATTATTTTAAGTTAATTACCTTTGAAAAAACAGTATCTCCAAATACAGGCCCATTCTGAGGCACTGGGGTTTAAGACATCAACATGAAATTTTGGGGGACACAATTCAGCTATAACAGATGATTTTAAGATCATACTTTTGGGAATAGATATGACATAATAGGAAATAGGAGGCCATTGAAAGCTTTTGAAATGACTGGCATAATGAAAGCAATGTGTAAGAAAGATTAATTTGGCCATGGATTATAAAATAGATCTGAGAAAACATAAGAAACAAGGAAACCAACAAGAAAGCTGTTGAAATAGGCTAGAATGAGTATCATGCAAGTATAGCAATGTTTCTAAATACATGCAATTTTTTAAAGATGATGGAACTCCTTTTTTAAATTTTGAGTAGAAATACGTCATACAACACATTTCTGTAAGTGCTGCCACAAACATTATGGTTATAGCTGTAAAACAATGGAAAAACACATACAAGGAGTTAAAAAGTGGTAATAAAAATGTAATATGATAATTATATAATGTGCTACTGTTACAGTAATTTTTGCCCATTATTTAGCAAGTATGTATTGGGCAGTGGCTATGTGATCTGTGCAAAAAAGTAAAAAACATCCTCCCCTAAGGGATTATTAAGCTGCTTGATATTCTTATGTTCCCTACATGTGGGTATATTACATTTTTCAAACAGTTTAAACTTTTTCATTGTCTTTGCCAAAAGTCTTCTCCTTTAGGGCTTAAGCTCCATGAGCAATCATGAGTTACTCACCCATAAACCACTGAGAGGTCATCAAGCTCCTTTTCCATTGAGAGGCACATTTTCTTCATAAGGAGAGAGTGCTACCATAAGCAGGCCAGAGAACACACTCTCATTTCCACCGCCTCTCCTAAGTGCCTTCAATCACCCTAATTCCCATTGACTTCAAAAGCAGCTCAGAAAAGATACGATGGAGAAATGAGAAGTTGGCAGTTGTACCAACACATCCTTAAACCAGTGTGTTAAAAACACGAACCTTTCATGAACCTAAGTGCCAACAAATGATACTTAGCATTTTCAAAGAGCTTCCCAATGGCCTAATTAAACATTATGAGGTCAATCAGTATTATTAGCCTCACTGTGTAGATAAGAAAATGGAAACACAAAAAGGTTAAGTGATGTGCCCAGGCATTTACAGTTTGACAGTGTTCGTGTTAGTGTTTGAACTCAGAGGGCCTGACAACCAAGGAATGCTTCAACTCATCTTCCAAGTCCCCTCAAAAATGTTCCAGCTCACTATAATTTATTAGTCACCATTTATGAACATTCTTACCAGCTATTAGAGGTTTGATTTAACTTCTGAGGGTGAGAGTACTAATTCCACATTAAAAATAACCAAAATTTCTCATCAAATAGCTCCAAATTCAAAGAAGTGTAGTAGAGACAGATAAGTTTCTGCAGAATGTAGAATTCTCTTAATAGAGAACTCCGTAAGATTATCAGTAATTTATATATGCTCATATATGGTCTTTTTCCTATATATCTCAGTGATATATGTGAGATGATGAATGTTCCATTGTGATTAAATCAGTGGACATCAAGTTCCCATAAACTCATGAATTTTCTAGTACCTTATCACTGCTAGAGGTCATTCAGAATGCTATTAAATCAGTCTGAACACATTTAAATGATGCAACTAAGTTGTAATCTTAGCATACATTTTTAAAAAACTCCTACCACAGTGGATGTTAACTATTGGCTTATATAGCATCTTCTTGACAGAGAAGGGATATAATAAGGTGTAATGTAGGCTATATCTTTACCTACTATTACTGATAACTTTATTGCAAGTTCATACGAACCATCATTAGTAAATACAACTAATGCTCATACATACTGAACTCTAAATCTTTGGCATATGATTTTCCAAATAAATTGTTAAAATTAACAATCTGGGGGGTTTTTTTTAATCTAGCTTGCTTTCATCCCTGCTTAAGTCAAAATCCATGTTTGTGCTTTCCCCTGCCACAGTATTGTATAAGTTCTTTCATGTTTCTAATAGTTTGACTAAAGGCAATGCATTTCATAATGTTTTTAATAAATATGAATAAAATAAATCTTTCATTACTTAACTTATGTCTCAACAATAATAATAGCAAAATTAAGTTTTTAATTTCCCCAGATTCTGGTTTTTTTTCCTAGGAAATTTGATCTTGAAATGTGAAATGATATTAAAATTAAGGGTCTGCACCCTGCCCCTCTTCACTTGGTCATAGACAGGGCTTTGTGCTGGCTTAGAAGAGATGCGCACTATTGGTTAATATAATGAATATACTTCTATTCACCCAGAAGTCAGCTTTCCTTTTCTAAGTCAAATTATTCCTACCAGTTTTTCCTCCTAGATCCTGGGGCCTTTCTCTTCAAGTTTGTCCAAGTTATCATTAAAGTAGACATGGAAGACATATAGAGTGGTGGTTAAGTTTTGAAGTTCACTCTGCTTAGGTTTAAATCTTGAGGTTGTAAGCCACTATCCAAATGTGTAATCTTCAGCAAGCTTAACTTCTTACCTTGGGTTAGTTAACTTCTCTAAGCCTCAATTTCCTCATATGTGAAACTGGAGTAAAAGAACCATATATTTAATAAGCTTGTATGCATTAAGGAAAATAAAACAGATAAAGCACTTAGTTATAGTACCTCAAATAAAACAAGTGCTCAAAAAAAGTCACTTATTATTGTTAAAATGAAAACAGTGGAATTTGAAGATCGGTCTTTTTACTATTATGGATTTATTTTTAAATATCCACTCACCAAGCATTTTGAGTGTCTATTCTGTATATGGACCAGGTATTCCACATAAAACTAGTTAGTATATTGTATGAGAAAAAAAAAAGGAAGATTTTGTTTCTATTTGAGGCATTTAAAGTCTAGTGGACCATGCAAAAACCTGTACACAGGATTTATAGCAGCTTTATTCATAATTGCTAAAACTTGGAAGTAATTAAGAAGCCCTACAGTGGGTGACTAGATAAACTGTGGTACACTCCAGGCAATGGAATATTATTCAATGCTAAAAGGAAATGAATTATCAAGCCATGAAGAGATATGGAGGAAACTTAAATGTGTATAAAGTGAAAGAAGTCAATATGAAGGCTACATCCTATATGGTTCCAACTGTAGGACCTTCTGGAAAAGGCAAGCTTATGAAGACAAAAAGATCAATGGTTGCCAGGGGATGGGCTGAGGTAAGGGATGAGCAGATGAATGTAGAGGATTTTTACGGTAGTGAATATTCTCTGTATGATACTATAATGATACATGTCATTACACATTTGTCCAAACCTATAAATTGTACACACCAAAAATGAGCTTTAATGTAAACTATGGACTTAATACTAAGAGAGTAGTGTCCTCAGGAGACTGTTTTGTGATAGACAATTGTGTTGACAATCAGCCTTTTTGGAGGATGTCTGAGAGAAGACTGAATTCATTTCCTTGCACGCTGAGGTCATCTGGTCTTTGGCTCCACATATTAGTTATCCACACAACAGTTATGCTTACAAGGCACTTTCTGGTAAGGTTGTATTAGAAGCACTTATTTTGGAAAGGTAACAGTGATGGAGAGGCTGCTATCCAGAGTCCAGCCTCAGTAGGAGCAGCTGTGGGTTTGCCTTCCACCCCAGTAGTAGAGGCAATAGTGCAGATCTCCATTTGAGCAGCCTCCTACTGGGGTAGGAGAAGGAGACTAATCCTGTCTTCAGTGCTTCCAAACTTGACTCTGGCCTTCCCAGAGCATCTGTGAGTCATGTAAGGTCTACTAATTAAGTGTTTGACTGATTAAACCATGTAGACTTTTCTTCATTGCCTGGATCTCAATCTTTATGATGACTTATCTCTTAAGACAAAAGTTTAAGAGGTGGTACAAGCATAAGGCACCGTGGCAGACATTCTACCATTCACTAATGCTCTGTTTCCCTCTCCAGCAGGGACACAATATAACAAGATTGTACTTGCCTTCCTTCTTTACCTTAGGCATAACCTGTGACTTGCTGTGCCAATGAGTAAGCAGAAGTGATGTAGTTTCTTTCCAGGTGAAGCCATTTAATTTCCAATTTTCTACTCTCTCCTCTCCCCACCCTTACCAAGACTATCATGGAAGTCTGTGTTGTTGTGGAGGGAACAATGTTGAGCCATCACAGGGAGTACAGATTCCCCATAGAGTGGCCAAGATGTGCAGAGGATTTTCAGATAAAGAAGTAAACTGCTGTTTAAGCCCCTGAAATGTGGGGTTGTTCATTACTGCAGCATAACTTATGTTATCCTAACTAAAACAGGCACATCAGAGTTTGCATAAGAGTTATATATATTCATATTACTTTGTAAATAAATTAAAATAATGACTTAAATCAACAATTAGAGCTTTCATATAATCTGAACTGATTCTATAACAATATATCTGGAAATATTTAAATACCATGTGATTCACTTCTAATTATTATTATTATTATTATATTTTTATACTTATGAACACTGTGGTTTAGGATCATTGTGGAGTTTTGTAGCTCCTCAGTGGTATGGTAACCCCAAGTAGGTAGAATTAATCCCAAGAAGGTTTTGTGGCAATATGGAATTGTTTTCTTGATAACCTACACATATCTTACCAATTTTGCAGTTATTTGGGACATTTTCTAATGATGAAATTGAAATACTTGAAAGTATTTCTTCAAAAGACAGAAAATGTAAATTATTACCAAAAATTACTAGTCAGCAAATAAAATGGTCTCCACCTTATCTGAGAATACTTATACTTGGAATAATGAAACAAGTTTCATCTAGTATGGCCATGAGGATTGATTAGTATTAACTGCTTGAGGGCTGTGTTGAATAAGGAGTCTGAAACTAAATTCCAGTTCATTGAGAAAGAAAGCCACTGTTGATTTGTATATCTACAGTGGTCATGGAAGGAACTAGAAACATACATGTAACATAGCAGCCATCTTTGTTCTATACTATAATGTCTGCTTATTTATGTGATGTAAATTTGTCGTGGGTATGAAATACTAAACACTTCAATTCAATCTTAAAGCGACAGAAGAGAGGGCCCTACATGGAAATGTGTTATTTTAGACAGTCTGTTGCACAATGCCCCTCATCTTGCCAAAAATAACTCCATAATAAGATTAAAATTTCTGGTTACTCATACTTCATCTAAGACATTTGATATGATTACTAGTGGGCCATGTCTCAAACACATTTCACTAACATACTCCTTAGGAAATAATATCACAATTACTTATATTGAAGACCCTTCTCCCCTTCCTTCCTCTACAAGATAGTGAAGTGTCTGAAAGAAAGGCCCATGGCTGACTCACCTTTATGTCACCAGGAGCAAACCTTGATGTGTGATACATGTTTATTAAATGATTGTTGAATATAACCACTGCAAATGGAATCAACAACATGACAAAGGCCTTGTTATTTATACAGCAGAGCTATAGGATCTCTTTCAGTGCAGCAATTTTGTGTATGTATTAGCTGGCCACAGGGTTGACTCTCTTCTTGGACCTCACAATAAAGTTCTCCAATGCTCCTCTAAATCAAACTGGAAATTTCTAATGAATCTAGGAGTGATTGCAGCTGGTAAAAAGTTGCATGGAAACATGAGAGTGAAATTAGACAATAAAGTGGGCTGTTATAATCAGTGGAGCCACAAGGATAGGGCATGGGCCGTCAACAGTGGCTGTACATCATCAGCTTTGGTCTCAGATTTAATTCTGCACATTTTCATTCTTGACCCTCCTCTCATCCTGGCCTGCTGCTGAGTCTCCCCATGTTCTCCTGGGTACCAGCCTGCTTTCTATGGTGCTGTGTCAGCCAACGAGAGATGAGCAGTGTATGTGATGGAGGGCCCAACAATATGCTCTGGTCTGTTTGTGCTCCTGCTGTGTCATATGTCACAGTGTCTCAGGGTGGGGCTCGCTCAGGGTAGATTTGAAGCAACGAAGGACTATTTCATCAAACACAAGCTTGTCTCTTGCCTGCGTTGCTGCTACTCAACTCTTTAATTCACTGCAAAGGAATGCTGCATACTAACAGTTTTCTCAAATAAAATGCCCATTGGATATGAGGTCTTGTATACCAGTGTCTCTGGAAATGTGAGGGAAAATATATTGCTCTAGCAAAGCAGATTGTTTGTGTTTCACCAAGGCTTAGTTTCTAAGCAAATTTTCACTGCAATCTCCAATATATTTAGGAAAACAAAGTTGCCAGAAAACACCCTCTATTCTTTTAAACAGGCTTGGAATCTGAGAAAATCTTAGCACAAAACAACAATTCAGTTATATTTATCATCTTAAACACCATCCAGAAGAGCATTTCAAAAATTATACGCTAGTAATAAGACTCTACCCCATAATTTCAGGAACAACTGTATGTCAGGCTGCCAGATAAATATTTACAACACATTCAAATTTAGCTGAACTTATATGACTTCAATCAGTGAAACTGTTTCCAGACCCCAAGGTCACAAAAGCTGTTATCAGGTTTCCCAAGCCTGCTGCCACGTTCGTTTTGGAAACCAAATGCCACACACTCTAGGCTTCCTTAAGTCCTGAAAAGCTGATACGATGACAAGTCTACTCCCTCCTCTTCCTGTTAATGGAAAACACCTTTTCATTCCTTTCCCCTGTAATCAAATGTTCTTTGAACAGGTGAAGGGGCTGGCAACCCTTCTGATGCAACTACTTCCTTCTGCCCTGGAGTGTAATTTGTAAGATATGTAGGTTGGAATTTCAAGGATATGAACTGAGGGACCATAGAGGGCGGATGTAAAGACATCCCATAGTAGCGGGCTTCCAGCCAAATTTACAGTGTCAAGTTATCTGCCTAAAAAATGTTACAAGGGCCAAGGAGGTGCCCAGAGTGGGAGCCTGCCAATTAGAAGGAGTGTGAATGAGACTTATGGGGCAGGCCAGGGTGACAGGGCCACTGTCATCATTTGGCAGGAAGCAATTTAAAGATAGGTGTCTGACAGCATAGTGAGGGTTCTCGGGAGCTGATGTGCAGTTCTTGGAACTACACTCTCTGTTGTAAATTATTGTTCTCAGATTAAAAATGCCTCTTGCTCACTTGTTAATGAATTATAACAGTGCTTTTCTTTCCTTAAGTAACCAGCACTTGCAAAGCTTAGTCAATATTTTGGAAAGGTGTGGGATAGAGAAGCAGAAGAAAAAAAATCACCATTAATTTCCAGGTTTTTACCTACTTAATGGGAGGAAAAACTGATAATAATTCAGAGAAAAATCACAAAATAAGTTTAGAAATCAACACTTTACTTAACTAATGATAACATTATTAACATCATAATTATTAACATAATATTATTAACATAATAACATAATTATTAACCTAATATTATTAACATAATAACACTATTAGCCTAAGGATTTACAAAGTAACAGAACTTTTCTAAAAAGGATGGTGAGACTAGTAGGACAGGGTGAGCAACATATTCCAAATTAAAAAAAGCAAAATTAAGCTCTATCTTAAGCAGGGTCCTTTGTGCATAATTATGTAGTGGACACAAATATTCAATTAGTTACCCACAAGTGATGAATTTGCAAGGTGTGTTTTAACCACATGTTAATAGCTAAGTTGCAAACTGCCATAGGTCTGAGATAAACTGGAAATACGTTATCTTCAGGGCTCTGGGTTTATGCATCCTTCAAGGGAACATTGACAAGAATCGGCATTAAAAGAGCTAGAGGAAAACTTACAGACCACAAATCATCAACAAGGTAAAGGGGTAAAATAAAACAAACCCCGAGATCAGTTTCAGTTGTATAACTTTGTGTTTTCATTTCTTCAACTATAAAAAAACACATTCACCTAAAATTAAGAGATACCAGTTTAGTGCCCAATACGTGCCAGTTTCAACATGTTCTAAGTGCTCTCTATATATTAACTCACTCCTCAAAACTAGCCCTGTAAGGTGGGTACTATTATTATCCCACTTTACAGAGGAGGAAATGGAGGCAACAGAAGATAGGTAATTGGCCCAAGGTTGTACATCTAGTTTAAGTAGCTGAAGGATGATTCAAATCAGGTAGCCTACCTCCAAAGCTTATACTAAAGACAGCTCTGGCTATAAAACCACAAGATCAGTGTTATGATTGGTCATACACACATGCACACACATTTGGATTTTCTTTAGTTGAGATGAGTTTGTAGGGTAGAAAAGGAAAGTGAAGGAATAATGGTGTGGCTCTGAGCAGCTTTTCTTCCATTATTACCTGCAAAAGTAGAATTCAGAAATCCATTCCAGTCAGGCTATATTCATGTGAAAAATATTTTCTAACATTGGAAAAGAAACATTTGTGCTGTAATTATTTACTATTCAAATATTTTGATAATTTAGATTTTAAAATGTATTTACTATTGCAAAACAACTACTGCAACAGAATTTAATCTGGTAAATTACATTTTTTTTGTTGGCAGTTCCCAGAAAGATAACTGATAAAAAAAGGTCTGTCCTTATCTCAGGGGAGTTCTCCACAGACAAAAAGTGATTGGAAGGTCTTACTTCTGGGTGGCCCAAACAATCCAAAGTGGTGTTAACAAAATGATAGCAGCTACTTTAATAAACAGAAAGATAATTCTGTTGTTCCTGGATCATTAGATGTATTTTTAACACACAGGAGAGTATCTTGAAGCTCATCCTCAGCATCTAGGTAATTGATTAGTTTTTCTAAGACATTTGCTTCTCAGGTATCTTTCCAGTTTAAAGCCACTTGAGAGACTTTCCATAAGTAAAGTTTCTGTTGCTCTTTGCATGCTTTTCCCCTTTCTCCCCTTTCTCCTTAATATCTACACAGATATTTGGGAACATGTAGACTCAGCTGCAATTCCATTAATTCTCAATGATATTTGGTGTTCTAATTAGAACCCACAGTCCTTTACAAGCTAAAAATGCTAATTCAGCTCAAGAATTAAGCAAAAGCTCAGTGGGAGGAAGATAGCTTTTTGGAAATGAGAACTGGTAAACACGGGTGCTTTTCTATATGTGTCCTCATACCTTAGGAATTTCATTCTTTTTCATCACTCAAAATTTCACCCAATTCCTGTAAGTCCATTTTTTAAAATTTGGAAATTAATCACTATTTTCCTTTTCCTGATAATTACAAAAAGTCTTTAGTTGCAGAATGGTCTCAATATATGTATGTCCACCTCTCCTCCAGACCACTGGAAGATCACCCTAGGCTTCTCCCTTTTGTTCCTCAGATGGACTGATGCCAGAAAGATGCTCTGAGCTGAAAAAGGAGATTGAAAACATAGCATAAATCATTAAAGGAGAATCCACTGCTTCCTTGTCCCTCAGAATCCTAGGCTATTCCAAATGTCAGGGCACATCAGAAATTTAAAGTTCAAGGATGATGTGTTGGTTTTGTTCCTGTACTTAGGAAAACTGGCAGCTCTGGAGCAGGGAGAGCTGCACACAATATGCTTTGGCAGAAACTTCTCTCTCTCCATTTGGGAAGGAGACGGTTGGACAGCTATGGGAATTTGGCTTTCTCTCTTGCTATGGAGGAAAAGAGAAGTAAATAACTAATGATGACTAGGTTTGGCTTGGAATGTCCAGCAATTATTAAATGCACTCTGGGTTTCAGTAAATTAAGAGAGTTGATGACCCACAAGGTTATGCAGACCATTTATGGTGCTGAAATACTTGAGAGTGAAGCTTGGTTTTTGTCCTAAGGTTTATGCATTATGATTGAGAGCATGTGTAAGAATAGAGATAGTGATTCAGAACATGTAAACTGGAAACCATGTTCCTGCTGTGGAAATTCCAGTCCTTATAAAAGTGATGATAAATATTAGACTCATTAGGAGCAAGATTAACAAATAATCCTGAAGATAGCAAGCAGAACTTAGACTATTGGAAGTTTTGTCTTCTCCAGGTGTTTCCTAGCACTTCATTCCCTGGGCTTGAAATCCCCCAGCACAAGCAGTCACTGAAGTAATTAAGCACCTTGTATCTCCAAAAGGCCCAGATAAAATGCATGTGATGCAATCATTAGGAAGTTTCTGCATCTGAGAGGAACTTCATTTAGTAAGTCATATTGGGTTGAAAATGGTTCTATTTTGGATTTAATCTGATAGTTTACATCTTTCTAGCTAAAGCAAAACAAAAACCTCTGAGCAAAATTATTACCCCTGTCTATTGCAAAATAATAGATCTTCAACATGTTTGCCTGAGGATCCAGAGCGAGTAGTTGACACCATTCTTTTTGCTTAGTCTCTGGTATGTGGTTCATTTATTGCCTTTATTTATTTTCCAATGAAAATGAGAGACCTGTAAGTTGGAATCCTCAAAAACCTGAGTAATTTATTTTCAGCAAGTCAGCATTTCCTGTGAGAGAGGACAGAGACTGCTAGCTACTTCTCTGCCCAGTGGAATTTGTAACTGATTCTTCCAGAACTTTGAGTGGACCCCTCTTGGTAACATATATGTAAGGTGAATAGTTCTATTTTGTTCATTTAGGGCCTTCTTACAGGAACAGGGGGAAAATCTCCTTTGTGGAGACAGGTGGGAAAATTTTTCTAAAGACTGTGAGCACTGTGATTTCAGAAGAACCAGGTATGTCAGAGCACACTTCTGCAGCCCATGCAGACGTATAAACCAGCAAGTATCGCAGAACAACAGGGGATGAGAGCAGGAATTGAGGCAACTCTTGTTATTTCAACTGCTGGAGTTTGTAGATCCTCTCAGGCGCTAACTCTAACGTGATTCAGTATCCACTTTGCAGTCTCTGTGTCTTCTTCAGTTGGAATCCTTGAAAGAGAACATTTTTTTGGTAAAACCATAGCAAGTGTCCACGTTTAGGCCACTCAGCCATGACAAGGGAGTAGGCCAGCTTCCAGAAGGCTGTGCAGATTAGGTAGTTTATAGAAACTGGAGGAACACCTTAATATGAGTTCACTACCCCAACCAGCACTTTTCAACTATGTATACAGATATCCAGGAATCTTGTTAAAATACAGACTGTGATCCAGTAGGTCTGGGGTGAGACAAGAGATTCTGCATCTCTAACAGACTTCCAGGTGATGTCAAAGCTGCTGATCCATGGACCACACAGTAATTAAGTAGCAAGGCTCTACACTATGCTCTAAGTTCGCATCTTAATGATAATAACTTTAACAGAATATTTAACATGCTGTCTTGCCAATGGGTTTCAGCCCCAGGCAAGTTCATTATGGATTCAATGAGACCAAAGAAATGATGATGGAATGTTCTTGAGGTGAAAGGGTTATACCCAACTTTATTCCCATGGTGGCAGGTCAATCATTAGAATCCCGTCCACTCAGAGCGAGTCTGCATGCAGCAAGCCCATCTCTGCCTCTGGGCCTCTCTGTCCCCGCAGCCGTCCCAGTCTCTGTCCTCTGTGCTGCCACCACTCCAGTCTCATCTCTGCTCTCCTGCAGCCATCAGCCATGCCACCATGTTGCCCACAGCACTAGGCAGAGCTCTTTATACAGAGTCAGTAACAACATATTGCCCACACACGTGTAGTGAGCTAGCCAACCAGGGCCAGGTGAGAATGCTGGCCATAGGAACCTTCACTTTATCCACACATGCATTAGGCATTAGTTAAAATACATTACAGGCTTACTTCACTTAACCTTTATAACAATCATGAGGTGGATACACCAATCCCCAACAGTTTACCAATGAGGAAACCAAAACACAATGTTAAGTAACGTGTCCAAGGTTAGAACTTTTTATGAAAATTCTGTAGTAGGTATCTCTTGCTATTCTGACCAAAAGCTTGGAGTTCTCTCTGAACTCCAAGGACCTGTTAAGTATCTGGATACCACTATGTAAGAGTTATGACTGGTCACATAGTGCCAAAACTTTTCTGATGGAATCAGCTTAGTAACTATACTTCACAATTCTCAGAATCACACCATTTTATATATCAACAATATGTAGGAAAATCCAAATGGTAAAAAACAAGCTCAATTCTCTAAATAGTCTGCTGCATATAAGTATTGTTCTTCCTTTTTTCAGCCAGAACACACTCTCTCTAAAATACCTTGTTTTCAACAGCTGTTCTAAGTCTAGATTACTTTATCTCATCAACACCTTACAAATGTTATAATGAGCAAAATATAAAATACTCAGGAAATGTTCCCCCTGTTTCATAAGCTTTCTAAGGTTACAGCTTGTGAGAACCTAACTTTATTAAATGAATTCCTCCTTTCCTCTTAAAATTGCCTGTCCTCAGAGGCCACAAATGCTTCATGGAGAAAGCTCCAGATACAACTCTTACATACTCAATTCAACCATGTCGATGAGTGATTTTGTACAATCACTAGCTATTGCTGGCTTGGGTTCCTTCTTTATTAAGAGTTTCTATTATTTATTCTTCCTAAGGCTTGATTGTTAGGTTACACTGTTGAAAATATTCTGAATTAGAATACTAATTAGCAATACAAATTTTGCCATGATAATATAGTAAGTTTTTGGTATCTTCTTTCTTTGATTGTTCCATCTGATTCACCTGAGTCATTTTCTTCCATCCATAATCAGAGGCTAACAGAAACTGACTGTAACTACATAAAAAACTGCAATATTGTTTTCCAAATGGCTATACAATTTTATATTTCCATAGCAATGTGTGAGGATCTAGTTTCTCAGTATCCTCACCAGCATTTGGTGTTACCACTTTAAATAAATTTTAGCTATTCTGATAGGTGTGTTTAAATATCATATTGTAGTTTCAATTTGCATTTCCCTAATGGCTAGTGATGCTGAACATGTTTTCATACATTATTGTATCTATATATAAATACTTCAAAATGACCCTTTAAGAGGAATTTAAATCCTGGTCAGTGCCTTTGAATTTGAAACTTGCATTGTCCTAAAGATATAATCAAAAAATTCTGTCCTGTTACATTATTGGTAAAAGATTTGGGGTGCTTGTCAATTGCTGTGTATAACGTGTCTAATTTCCAAACCACCATCTTGCAAATGAATACTTGTAGGAAAAAATGCTAACTTTATTTACTAATTCACTCTTTTCTTTGTGCTGTCCCCTAGTCATTCCCCAAATTTTCAGGCAGTTCAATTTGTTCACATACTAGGAATTGCCTATACAACTTTTTTTTGCTTGGGTCCTAAGGAGTTTTATTCTTTGTTTATTTAATTATTCAGTGAATATATAGTGAGTACCTACTAATATGTTGAGCACAATTAAGACCTGGGTTTAAAAAAACAAGTAAGACAAACAAAATGTCTGCCCTCAAAGAGTTAACATTCAGCAAAGGTTTTAAAATAGACAAAGGTAATCATTTCATAGTAAATTTCATAAGTGGCAGTTGCCTGCTCAGTTTCAAGTTTAATTAAGTTTGTGACTAGCTGAAAAAATCAATTTTCATGACACCTTTCCAGTTTTCTTCCTCTTACCTTTTACAGTGGACCATGGAGAAGAGAAAGTCACAGTATTCCTCTTTCCTGCCTTCATATTTACCTTTCCCTCCTACTTTCTGGACAGCTGCCAGAGTACAATAAGCAGAAGAGGGCGCCTTCCCATTGGTCTCCTTCAAAACTCATTGTTTAGGACTTTATCAAAGACTAGACATCCAAAAGCTTTTGAAATTAACAGGCTATGCTACACCTGAAATACAATTTTTTTTAAAAAAATAGAAATATCCAGTTCATTTTATAAATTGAACTATTAGAAAAAGCTCTTTTCATCATAAGATGTATTGTTTGCATACTGTGCATATGAAGCAACCTATAGAATAGATTTAGTTTTCTTAATCCATTTAGTGAACTTTGTTGTGTATATGTGTTCTTAGTATGTCATGCATACTGTTCAAAGTGCTGGAGACATAAGGTCAGTCATTCACTGTTCCTTTCCTCCAAGAACTCACTTTCTGGTAGAAAACAGAAATGTTAACAGAGAATTAGAGTAAAATTTCCTAAATTCTGAGTTATCAGGGAGACAGAGAAAGAAGAAAGCAATTCTGTAGCTGGTGACAGAGTGAGAGATTGGTGAGGAGAGACATCCATTATGCCAATTTTAAGCTATCAATATGTAGAACAAGGGTCAAACTTAGAGTATAGTTATTTTTCTGATACTTCCTTTCACATGTACTTTGGAGTGGTTTTGTTTGTGTTTGTTTTTTTAGAAAATTCCCTTCAATTTACCTCCATTTGCCTTGAATTCCAATTTCTACCCAGATTTACTAAGTTATTTTTCAAAATGTTACTTATCAGTTCTCATACCCCATTAGAGACATTTCAGGCACACATTTACATACAGGCATCATCTCAAACTTTTGTTCATGTCTTTTAGCCAGTTCTACATTTAAAGCAAACATTTCCTTAAATCCAATGGCAACCTGATTTTGTTTTGTTTTGTTTTAATCAATCTTTGGTGTGGAACTTTGTCAAGAGTCTTGAAAAAGTCTAAATAAATTAGGTACACTTATTTCTGTAGTCCAGATTTGTATTTACCCCCTCAAAGAACTTTGGTTGGGAAATATTGGCAAGTGTTATGTTTCATTGCATAGTATAGCCCATCATTGGCCTGTCTCCTTTCTATTCTTAGACTGGAGGGGAAAAAATGTCCCAAAGCTTTTCTTGGTCTATTTGTATCTTTCCTAATGGTGCATTATTTTAATAAGATAAAATCAAAAGCATAAGTATTTTTAACATCTCAATTTCTTACAGAGAAGCATGTAATAGAATTTTGATAATGGTCTGAATTTACTATCTTCCTTCCAAAATATGTTAATCCAACTACATACGAAAGTGCCAAATCTGAGAGCACAATTAAGCATATGTACAGGCTTTTGCATTTGAAAATTAACATGTACATTATCTGAAGGCAAGCTTAGGTATTTAATTTAATATAATTTTAAACCCTAGATTTTAATCCAAAGTCATGGGAGCATGGATAAGTCATTTAAGATATATAATTTTAAATTTTAAAATAAAATTAATTCAGATATGAAGTTATTTTATCATCCACATGTCAATGATGTTTCTTTTCATATATGATTGCCTGAGAATAAATATAGAAACAGGGATTACATTGTTCTTTTTTATTTTTAAAAAAAATCGTATTCTTGTTTGTGAGCAGTTATTTTTGCTGTACTATTTTTAATGTTTCATTTTTATTATGGTAGGAAAAGGGCATGCCTTTTTTTTGAACAATCTGTTTGCTATTACTCATGAAGAGTTTTATGTCTTGCTCTTTGGCTATATTCTGCTTTCTGAGCATAAGTAAATTTATGAAAATATTACATGTTCAAGCCCTTTTGCATTTCCTTTAATGAAACATTCTTTCTTATCTATGTTCTTCAATGTTTATCTGAAATCACATCCCATTATGTAAAAGCGGGAAGTATTTGGCTTATTTTCTTAGAATTATTTGACACTTAAAGGATTAGAGAAAATTTGATTTATGATCTATAACATGAATCCAAAGTACAGAAATGAACAATATTCTGAGATCTAAATTCAACTACTGATTCAAGAACACTTGATTTCCTTTGGTGATTTGAAATTCCTCCTCATCAAAAATAATCTGAAACTGTTCTTACTTGTATGACTTATAAGTTATGACATCATATTTAAAAGGTAAATAATATGTGATTTCTTCTGACAAGTATATATCAAATATCTATTATGTCCAATTTCCATGTTTTAATTATTAGATTCAAGTTTTGCTTATGAAAACAAGAGTAATATTTCAAATATAAGGAAATTAATAAATATCCAAAGACTTTAAATATGCCTTTTGATGGAAAGAAAGGGTGGATGAAATATGCTGAATATTTTCTTTAAAATAAATATAGAAATGTATGATGCCAAAAAATTTCTACCAAAGATATATATCTTCTTGATATGTTTATAATGATATAATGATATTTGGGAATAATTCCAAGAGTAAATTATAAAATACTAGTAGATAGAAGGCAACTAAATGATAGTGTTATTAGGCTTTTACCTAAGAATATGCTTTCTTATCTTTGCTAAATCATGTTTGAGATGGCAATGGAGCTTATAGTTTGCTCATTTGCCCTAACCTATGCTAATATGATTCTGTTAAAAGAGGGCTAAGAAAAGTGAAAGTAAAATTAAGACGACAAAAGGGTAAGCATGAAGTAGCCGTAATCCTGGCACCTAACCTCAGATACCCTTCCCAACTTCTTGTAATTTTCAAGAAAGACATCTGAAGAGGTTTCTATTTTGTTGCCTTTTGGTAATGATATATTTACACCATATACATTTTTTTTAGGAAAAAAAGGATAACATTTCTTTCTCTTAAAAATGTATTCATTCCTTCTTTAGTCAAAATGTTAGTGCTAATAATGAGATAACTAGTCTTATTGTTTACTTTCTGGTAAGTTTAATGAGGTAAACTAACATCTCAAGATGAAATCTTGAGCTTAAATTAAACGCCAAGCAGCCAGATGCCAGAGAAAATATTCCTAATCTCATTATATTCACTAGAAAGAAAAAAGATTAATGGATTACTGAGAACTATTTCTTACTTGAGGGGTTCTCAGGGGAGTACAGGAGACAGAAAAACAAACGATGTCAGCAGCCTCTTAAATGGTAGAATTGAGGTATTACAAGGCTCTAGGGGACACAGGAAAAAGTTTCTCTTGCCTGGGAAGGTAACATCTGAACCAAGTTAGATGGATGGGAATTCTTCAAGTCAGCATGATTTGAACAACTAGGAGAGGACAGGTCACTCTTGGAAGAACTAAAAGCACAGTCAGAGCTACAAAGGATATATGAGTGACATATTCAGGGAACATGTTCTCGCTGGAGTAGATGTTGTATTTGGGGGTAAGAATAGAGAGGGGTTTGAAGAGGTAGACAGAGGTCTTATGAGCCTTCGTAATAGCACTGAACTTTGGCAATTGGAGGCATTGAAGAAGTTAAAGGAAAGAATGAAATGGCCAGATTTACATTTTAATGGAGAATTTCTGATGGCCCTGTGCAGAGGATAAATGGATGGATTGGAAATCACAGGTAGGTTTTGCAACAGAGGCAAGATAAAGTAACAGCCCTAACCAAAGCAATGAAATGATAATAGGCAAGGGGAGTGATTTAAAACAGATTATAGGGGCTCAGTCAACCAAATTTATGATAGGTAGTGAAAAATAAAAGAATCGATAATATGTTCCAGGCTTGAGAGATGGATAGTGGTATCAATAACAAAGACAGAGGCAATTAAGTTAAAACGAGACCATCAGGGTGGGCCCTAGTCCAACCTGACTTAAGTCTTTATAAGCAGAGGAAGTTTGGACACACAGAGAGACACCAGAGATGCACATGCACAGATGAAAAACCATGTGAGGACAGAGAGAAGGCAGCCATCTGCAAGCCAAGGAGGGAGGCCTCAGGAGAAACCAAATTTGCTGACATGTTGATCTTAGACTTCCAATCTCCAGAACTGTGAGAAATAAATTTCTGTTGCTTAAGCCACTCAGTTTGTGGTATTTTGTTATGGCAGCCCTAACACTAATATAGACATTTTTCTAGCTTTATGGACCACCTCAATGATATGAATATGTTTGCCAAGAGAACAAACCCCTTTCCCTGGTGCATGCTGAAAATACATGTCAACATCTTATTCTTTAGGTTTCATTTTTCTTAGCTCTATTCCATCTACCCTATAATTTCTTGAGAGAACATCAAAATGAGCTTTCTTACTCACATTTACATTCTAGATTTCTTTGTGAAGACTACATCCAAGATAATTTAACTGAACTTGAGTGTCCTTAAAATGGCTGAGACTTCTGTTCTCTCTGAGCACACATTATTCCTACACCTGATTAATCCCATTGCTATAACTTATTTTCACCAAATTCCAAAAATTGCCCATGTCACCACCCACATTTACATCTGTATCTCTACAATGAGCACTGATTTCCATTCAGAAAAAACACATAGTAGTTCAAGTCATTGGTGAGAAGAATTTTAGAGGCATAATTGAAAAGATCAAAATAAATCTATCCAAAATAAATACATTTTAATTTCTTTAGATTTGAACTTGATATCAGGTTGATATCATTTAAACATGAATATATGGATAAGCTTTTAAAAAAAACTTTCTCCAACAGGCTGTATTTAGAATAGCCTATTGACCACTTCAGAGAAGATGTTATCCTGTTTTATGATTTATATTCATGTATTACTGGACAAATCATCAATTTATTCATTCTATAAATATCATTAATTACCTACTCTGTGTCTTGCATTGTGCAAGGTACTGGGGATACAGACAAGCAGGGACTCCACCCCTTGAGCTCTTGGACACAGAGAAACACAGGGACATCATGCATTCACAGAGAGATAACCATGTGAAGAGATAGCAAGAGAGAGGGCACCTGCAAACCAAGGAGAGGCCTCAAAGTAAATCAAGCTGCCAGCACCTTGATTTTAGACTGCTAGCCCCCAGAACTGTGAGATAATTAATTTCTGTTGATTAAGCCACTCAGTCCATGTTATTTTGTATGGCAGCCCTGGCTGAAGCAAGGCAAGGTCCATAATGAAAATTAATTTGACAGTTCAGCCATTATGTAATTAAATTGGGCATTGCCATATGCAAGATATTCAGATAATTCAAATCAACCCATGGATTTTTTCACACTGTTAAATACAAAGGAGCAGAGCATTCCTTCTTATAATTATGTCCTGCTGTGTAAACAATAATAACATATAAGAGTGTAAAAATGTTTTCACTGGATGCTCTTATCAGTACAAAATCTGCTACATTCAATGTATCGATTCCTGTCACTATGGCCCTTCATTTCAATACTTAATGAAAGTTTATTCAGCAATCTTTCCTTTAGTCTTCCCAATGAACCACAATCATTTCTGGCACATATGCAGAACAGAGCAAACTTTCTTGAATTAATAAAATTAAGCCTGTCATATTTAAGCCAGTTGGGTATTAAATTCAAACTAGACCAAATACTGGCTGAACATAGTTGCAGCTTGTATAGATCAGATTTGGCATAAAATTGCATTTGTGATGTAATGTAAATTGTCAAAGTGAGACTGCTTCAAATTTCATGTGGTTTATTTTAAAAGTGATATATATCATGCAGAAAAATAAAGCTTAACTTAATGTGAAAATAACTACTTAGAAGAACAATAGAATGAGAATATAAATTGAGCACTCATTAGGAACTGGCATATGGTTCTGCATAATAATCCAGAACTTTGTTGTTTCCACTTGAGTTGAAAAGAAAAGGAGAAAAGGCCCAGTAAAATGCTACCTTTGCTTTTCTTTTATGTAAGAATTAAAACAAATGTTTTTCTTTTTACTTTAGGAATAGGTACCTTTTACTCTCTTTAGTAAGTGAAAAATATCCTTTGCATTTTTTGTAATGGAAAAAAAAGAACATACCACACCTGGTGCAGCAGTGACCTTGGCAAAATAAGCTCAATTAACTTAGTGCTGTTAAAACATATATGCCTTTTTGTGACAAATTTAATATTGGAGTTTTAAACATCAAATCTATGTCATAGCCACCATTCCAGTGAATTAGAATTCTTGACAAAGCACCCTTTTGCCAAATCGAAAAACGAAATTCCAAATGTTATATAGGGTGATTTCAAGATACATATAATAAAGGCACAATTAAATGAGTGAAATATTTTTGGTCCTAAAAGTCTCCACAAAAATGTATAGAGAAAATATAAAGTTCAACACAAACAGCTGTTTTTCTAATTGCATCAAAAGCTATTCACATTTTTACCATTTTTAATTAATGCACAATTTCCAAGTAAATTTATGTTCATAGTTTACAGTTTCTTTAAATATGACATCAGACAATTAAAAATACCACTTTTGAGGCCTACTTAAAATTAAAATAATAGTAAAACAATAAAAAAAGTATGTAGTCAAATATACTACACTTTTAAAATTTACCATAGTATTAATTAGTTTGTTCATTCATTCATTCATACAACAAATGATTTTGGCATTCCTATTACCTGCTGGGTGCAGTGGCTCACAAACAGGCATGGTTATGACCCATATAGAGCTTATAGTATAATAAGAAAGATAAAGACTCCATAATTAAACACAAATATAAAAGATAAAAATTTGATGTACCAGGGAAATATGCAAAGTACTTAATTATATTCTCTCATCAATTCTCATAATACCCATGAGGTCATTACTACCTTTAGCACCATTTTACTCATGAAGAAACTGAGACATAGGGAAGTTAAGTAATAGCCCAAAGTCATACAGCCTAGAAGTGGTTTGAACCCATGCACTCTGGCTCCAGAGCTTAAAATTCTCAACTACTATACTGTACACACATTGTTTAAAATGTATGTAAATTATAATAAGTGATATGAAGGAAAATACCATCTACAAACAAATGTATACACAAAGCCAAATTTAACTTGGGGCTGTCAAGGGAAACCTTTCCAGACCATTGATTTTGAAGTTGAGACTTGCAGGACAACTGAAGATGACAAGACAGTTGTGGGAAGGGGTGGGGGTAGTGTGTCTGCAGAATAAATAGCATGTCCCAAGATTCTGGTATTAAAAAAAGAAAAAGAGGTTACTTAGTTGAGTATTTTTTTCCCCAAAACTTTATGAGTCAAAATGTTTTTTATATTTTATTCAAAAGATACATTAAAAATTTTTAAGCTGAAAAAAATTTTTAAAGAACAATAAAAGTGCTTAAAAGCACAGTAGATTGCAAAATTGCTCTTGCAGGGTGTTAAGATTTCCAGTACATGAAGAACTAATGGCAAAAATGATCACTTTCTAATGCATTTCCACCAAAAAGATATCTATCTTGAACCAAATTTTACCCCACCAAATTGTATGTTTTGAATTATGTCTTTGCAGTCAGGAAAGACTGCCCGTTAGAGAGTAGTGTAGGCAAAAAATAAAGGTGTAAACAGCATGGCTTGTTCTCAGAATTGCAAAGAACTCGGATTTGGCTGAGGAGTATGGTGAGGTGAAGGGAGGAGAAGCTATCGGGGATAAAGATAAGGTTGGACAGGGAATAAAAACCATAGCTCAATATAAGCCATAAGTAACAATTTATCATTTAGGTAATTAAAAACTATTAAAAAGTTTCAAATGAAGATTTGCATTGTAGGAAGCACTTTCTAAGAGAACTGGAAGCAAAAGAAACATGATAACCAGAAAAAATAAAATTGGACTGTCCAATATGCTAGCATTTTAAATTTATAATGTTACTAATGACAAAATGAAGTGTAAGGAGAGAAAGATAAAAATGTGTATTATAGTTTTGATATCAACTATAGTTTATTTGTAAATTTATATTTTTTAAAAGTAATCAACATAGACTCTATGTGGTGACATCAATAAACCTGATGAGCTAACATGTAAAAGTACCCAGCACATGCCTGAAGTATAACAAATGTTCAATAAATGTTATATCATTTCATTTGATGAGTTCCATTAACAACCGTGTCTCAAATTGCAGTATTATTTACACTCTTTTTGGAGACACCCATCATTACAAGAGGTCAAAGCAATAAATTCAAGGGAAAACATTTAAATTTATTTTGTAATTTAAAATTTACAAGCATTTATGGAACTGATTATTTGTGTGTTTAGTGATAATAAGGCAAGGGTCACCATTTAAAGGCATCTCTTAACCATTTTTCTCCTCAGACTTAATACTGATACATCAAGACGCTATTATAGACCTCAAGATAATTACTCAATTTCATTTTGGGGAAAAGATTCCAGCAATGGCATTCTTTGAACTGAACTCCTATGTCTAAAAAATTAATTTTAGAATCCAAGAAAAAGGAGTTGTAGTGAGAGGTAAAGAAAACATATGTTATATGTCAAGCACTCCAACAGTTATTAATGTCCCTTACTTCACTCCAGCAATATCCCTATACATTATCCCTGTTTATATCTATGGGAAATGAACATTTAAAGAGATTGTGTCTATGGAGAAATGAGCATTCAAACTGATGCACTTCCCTCTGGAAGCAGATGGAATAAAAGAACTTAGGCTTTGGAATCAGATGCTTCTGGGTTTCAATCCCATCTCTTCCTCTATATACACCATGTTTCCAGGGAAAGGACCTTCTTCTAGTCATCCTTTCATCTCCAGTTTCTAGCAGAGAGAGTCAATCAATCAATACTATTGAAGAAAAGAAAGAGGGAAGAAAATTTCATAATGTAACGAGCCTGACCTCATTTTTAGAAGAGTTCAGTACACAATCACTTACTAATTCCACACATAATTTAGAATTCATTTCTAAATGTGTCCTGGAGATAGCTTTAAGGAAGAACTGTCATTGATTAAAATGATTCAGAAAAAGAATAAAGTAAGTCAAATGAACAGTAAAAAGTGGTCTTATACTGACCGAGTTATCAGAAAATAAAAGGGAAGAAGTAATTTTTGATAAAGATGATGTGATAACAACTGCTGGTTGTCCCCTAATACCTCTTCTCCTACTCTTCTACTACAATAGAGCTTTCAGATTTCAGCTAGCCATATGGCTACCTGGGAGAGTAACCATACCCATATTTTTCTCTAAGTGTTGCCACACAATTAAGTTCAGGCCAAGAGAATGCAAGGAAAAATGATACATGCAACTAATAGGATATGTGCTTAAAGGGGTGTGATCTTTCTCCTGCTTTCTTCATCCTGCTTCCTGGATGTAGAGAAGATACAGCACCATCGTGGACCATGAAAATGAGGACAACAGCACCTATGCTGTAGATGGTAAAGCAGCAAGGCAGAAGGAGCCTGGGCTAGCTCTGGAGCTAGGTGGCCATGCTGTCCTGTACCACTCACCTTCACACTATTAGGTGAGAGAAACAAGCTTCTGTCTTGCATAAGTCACTGTTATTCTGTGTCCTTGTTGCATATCACTGAACCCAAATGCTCTTGAACACCAGTAGAGCCCATAATGGCAAATTTCCTATAGATGAGCTCATTCTTTCTTCTGATCTCAGTATTTTTTTCATCCTAATAAGATGGAAACCAGAAAAGTATTCACTGGGAGTAGGAAATCAGCCTATGTCTGTCTTTAACTGGGCAAGATGACTGTTGGAAATAATTCTAAGTTCACTGAAACATTTCATTTCAAACACTCGAATGTAATTTTAGCCAAATGGCTTTTTTTCCTTCTCAGTGTGACAAAAACAAAATATGCCAAAATATACACCACACTAGGTTCTTCTTATTTTGGAAAGAATGAGCTCAAAAGGCTTATCTATCTACACCTGTATGCCTATGCTCCTTTCTTCCTTGTTTCCTCTCCTCTCCTCTCCTTTCTTCTCTCTTTCTTTATCCTTTTTTAAACCTATAGAAAATTCATGACTCTGTGGACCAAACTGGCTAATGTCAAAACAAATCTTAAGCCAGGAAAACATTTTAAACAAGTCATTTTGCACATGACAAGGGATAGGTATAGCCTATGTACCATGACAAGTAGGACTGTCTTTATATATTTGAATTCTACTCTAGCTTCTGCTCCGGGACCTAAGTATATTAAAGTTTTTAGTAGAAATAAAACTCAGTTGCATGCTGAAACTTCTAATTTTTTAGGATTCTGGCTGCTTTTTAAAAGGGTATAATTTTGAACAATTCAACAAAGTTACTCCCAGTCATGCCTTTGTATTACAATATTGTGGTAGCCCATGCTCCGCAACATACAGGCTGTGTAACCTTGAGCAATTCAGTAACCTCACTAAACCTTGTTTTTTTCACTTGTAAAGTGGGGATAGTAACTGTACTTGACTCGTGACAGGATCGTGATGTGAAACACTGATCAAGCACTTAGCAGTGTGCCTGGCACATTATAGAACCTAAGTAATATCAGCTGTTACTCAAAGTATTTATTGCAGTTGTTATTTGCCATGGACATTTACAGTTTCTGTGCTCTAAAAACTGATCTCCTTCCCTAGGAACATGATACTCCTTGACTATTATCTGTATGCTATCTGCTCTGGTTGTTTAGTACAAATGAATTTATGCCGAGTTATCTATATATTTGCACAGTGCCTGAAAAGGGTTGAGAACTAGTCTACATCCATGAAATAGAATGAATTAATTGTGCAAAGTGAACTACTCAACTAGTTATTTCACTACCTGAAAATCTTCACATCAAATCCATGTGGATCTTTTTGTCCAGTAATAATCAAATCAATACTAACTTGATTACTTCTGTTTTGTTCATTAAAGAAGTATCTTTCTTTATTAATAAAACATAATTACTATTCTATTTACTTTGCATCATTCTAAAGATCATGAAGGGAATATTTTAATACATTGTGGCTTCTAATAAAGCCATAATAAAGATAGAGTAAATATTGTTATTTTTGTGTGTATATACATTTGCATATATACATAAAGTATATGAGTATGTATATTCCATGTAGTAAAATAGAAGTATCTTATAAATACTATGACTTAGAAGAAGAAACAAAGATATTCATCCTTTGTGTCAAGAAGTTATATAATTGTCATATTTACTGGAACTGCACTTTTTAAAGACGTGTCAAATAAGAATGAAAAGATGGTATAAGGCAGAAATACACATTTGTGAAACAGACTTTGTCACACAACACATTTAAAAATTGCACACTCTTAAATCAACTCTGGCATCAAAGAAGATCCCAAATGTAATTCAAGCATCAGAAATTGTTTCCAACTAGATGATAACACTCCCTTCATCTTCATTTTGTGCCTACGCATTTACTCTGCAGATTTTCCACATTCATTTAACACTCTCCAGCTTCCCTCCCCCAACTGTTGTACACTTCCCACCCCATCCAAGACAAATCAAGAAGAGAATAAATTTCCTTAATTGAAAAAAAATTAAATAAAACTTAATCTTATGTCCTGGTTGTTTCTTTTAGAGTACTAAATTATAGCCATTTTGCTTAATTTCTTTTCAAATCATTTGTATTTGTGTGGCTAACACATGATACTTACAATATAAAAAGATTTAAAATACCAGATTCGAATAATCCTTAGGTGGCTGTATGCAAAGCAGATGTTCTATTATACTTTCCAGATGCTAGCTGTGAGCACAATTAATTAAAGACAGTGCTTACATATCATTTTAGTACATTTCAGTACATAGTTAAAACTACATTAGAGAGAGGGGCGAAGGAGCAAGAGCCAGGACTACTTAACTGCAAAGAGAATTGCCAAGAAAGATTAAGTTCACATATGTTATGCCAACAAAAGGCAGAACTAAAAAGCAACTGTAACCCAACTTAGAAGAGCCTGCTTGGTGCACTATGACAACACTAAGAATGATAAACTATCAACTTTGTTCACAGCTTTGCACTCTGCATGCCTTTGGTGAGGTTTCAACCCAGTTATTAGTTATTCCAGAAATGTTCAGACATTTCTACACTAATTACTACACTAATTTCTACACTAAAATACTAATCTACACTTTTGGAAAATGAAAACCTAATAAAACTCAGATTTAGTAGTTTTTATCCAGTTCCCTAGGAAGACAATTTTTGTATTTCAAACACTTATAATTATTTTAAATGTCCTTTACTCTTTCAATATATTGCATGCTAATCAATCTTTTATTGAATGCTGCCTGTCTTTTGTGTGCTCTACAAATGATCTCTAATATTTAGTTCAACTCAATGAGCACCAAGTACCTCTTATGTTCAAAGGTCTGTTTGGGGGGATGAGAAAAAAGCAGCCAGGGTTTCCTGCTCAGGACTATCAAAGTGTCATCATCAAATTCAGTTCCCAATTTAACAACAAAACAACCCTAGCTATATGACTGACTCCATTATACTGAGTTTACCTTAGCTGTCACAATATGCAGTAGCATTTTCTCAAGGCAGAGAACACAAATAAGTTGTTAATGCATGAATAAAAAAGGACACCTCCTTAAGATGGCCCTAGTGGACATCTATGAATCACTCATTGCAAAGAATAGTGCTTAGCTCTTTACAAACAAAACAAACATAATCAGAAACAAAATCAGATAAATGACACACTAATCACCTCTTCTCTGGAGTTCAGCCTTGGGACTCCTTAGGAATATGTGATATTTTCTAAATTGCAATAGAGAGAGAAGCCCAATCTTTTTTTACTCTAAACACAACTTACAGAGATTTCAATTTATTTTTCTTTACTTGGTAATTTCAGATGTGTCTGTCTATATGAAAATTGAGTAAATTTGAAGAGTTATCTTGGATTGATTAATGTTGAACTCTATGAAATTGTTAGTATTTAACAGTTTTGGACCTACAAAATGACAATTCCACGTAGTTCATGCTATAAAACTTTACTTTGTACCTTGAACATACTGTTTCATAAAATAAGTAACCTGAAAACTTTTACATTTAATGCAGTGTGATTTGAATTTTCACAATTGATTTGATGACTTTAAAATGACATTTCATTCAAAAAAATAGCAAGCAAGAGACAAAAAGATGGAAAATAATACATAAAATGTAAGGAGGTTATACTCTCCCCTAAAATGAAAGTAAACCCTTGTGATACATTCAAAGAAACATCATCTTTCTAAGATACAAGGTGATATTACTACAGATTTGTTTTTTAACAGCCCCCTTTCAGAAGAGTTTTCTTTTGTCCATGGTGCAAGGAGAAAGGCATGTGGACACAATAGATATAAAGTATTGTGTGCTGACCATTTCACCTTTTAGGGACCAAGCTTTATCTGAGTCCATAGATTCATTCCCTCTTAACTCAATTACTACTGAAAAGCAACTACATAAAAACACACACAAAAATAGTCAGTTAAGTTAATCAAAGCTTCAGAACTACTTGGCACAAAAATGAATTTACCTTTTAGGTTCACAAGATTTTGTGCTCCTGCTCGTCCTAAAGTGCATCTGAACTTAAAAGGCTCACATTACACCCACCTGGCTGTACCTGCAGTTTGAAGATCAACAGATAAACAGATGATGAATTAGTGGGAAGTAAAATAACAACTCTCCAGAAAAGATGAGGAGAAAAATGAGCATATTTTTTCTGGCAAGAACATATGATTATGTTACTGATCAAGGTCCCTTAACTAGCGGGGTTTTGCTTGGAGGTTGTAGAGGCTGCTCAGAGGTACTACTGAGAGAGCACTGCTGAGTTCAGCAACTTTACCTTTAACAAAAACAAAATCAAATTATTCCATTAGTGCACATAACCTAAGGGGTGTTTCCACCCTGTAAGGCACTTTGCAAAAATTGTTTTTTATTGTTGTATAGTTTTCTAATTATAAAGAACTTAACTCTGTTCAAGAGTCTCCACAACAGAGCTGACTTTTTTGTAGCAAGATCAATAGTTTACAAGTGTTGAGTTGTCTCAGCATCAGCAAAATGAACCCTGAGGATTGTTTTAATCCCACTATAAACCAAGTCCTTTCTGGTAACCCAATAGCACTCATCACTACCAGGCTTTCTCTTGTTCATTTGTTTACTTTACTTGTTTGTTGTCCTTCCCTCTCCCCTTCTGAAAGGTAAACTCAGTGATGGTCTTGGTCTATCTCATTGGCTGGCTCTATCTCCAGTGCCTAAATAACTATAGAAATTCAGGAGAATACATAGTAATATTGCTGAATTAATTAATTAATGGAAATTATAGTACTAATACTAGCAATACCATCTATCCACATGAAAACACTAAAATAAGCATTTCTTATATGTACTTATTGTCCCTTCTCAATACTGTTCTCACAAACTTTACAAATTTTGCAGATATTTGTCCCAACTTCATAACAGCTGGGTTATGAATAATAAAACAGTTATAAAGTACTTTGACTTTCTGCTATAAAGCATGATATGTTAATAAAAGAAGACCTGCATGATTGGCAAAAATGCAATTCATATTCATATGTAATCACGTATTTACTGGGTCTTCACAGGAAATACACACTTTCATACACATTATCATTATTAATTCTCATTAGATTCTGTAGTAGACAGCAGG
Source organism: Manis javanica (assembly GCF_040802235.1). Lineage (NCBI taxonomy): Eukaryota > Metazoa > Chordata > Mammalia > Pholidota > Manidae > Manis > Manis javanica. The sequence continues at coordinate 191,333,973 of NC_133157.1, forward strand.
CTTCTAGGTTTACAAATTAGGAACAATGCTCATACTGGTTAAGCCTATTAAAAATCTACTCTAATTCAGTATTTTGTCATAATCTTGTTTTCTTGTTTTTTGTTTTTCCATTCTAGTAGACACTTCAATGCTGTGTTATTTCCCCATCTGCACAGGGAATGTGCCTGGGCAATGGGGAAGTTTTGTTCAAAACATGATCTATTCAGTGGAGGCTGCAATGGGGGCTGGTTAAGTGTTCAGGCTCTGGATATAGATTGTTCATAATTGGCTCTGTCACTCACAGGCAGGGTGACCTTGGGCTTAATGTCTCTCATACATCAGTTTTCTCACCTGTAAACAAGGATAATAAACAATGTAACCATTTTTAATAACAGAGTAGACCATTGGGTTGCTGGTGATGCACTATGTAACTTCTCCATTTCTTCCTTCCTTCCTTCTCCCACCTCCCCCCCACCCCCCTCCCCGTAAAAAAAAACATTGTTTCCATTTGTCCTTAGCTTGGGAGAGGGTTCCAGGGTGGTTAAAAAGCAGTCTACTGGCTGCAGGGAGAGGCTCAGGCAGAAACCCTGACACCAGGAGAAGGCAGAGCGCCCCCTCAAAGGCCCCTGTGCTCCAGAGGCTCCCAGGCATGCGTGAGGGTGAGCTTTTCGAATAAATACGCTCCCTGCCCTGCCTGGGAAGTTAGTCAGATGGTCACTGGTCTCCTTGATGAGTTTCACCTCCTCACCGAGAAAGTGGCTCTCTGGGAAGTCACGGAGATGGCAGGCAGTGCGGGCAGGACCCAGGGCATGTAGATCGCAAAGCGCCTGGTTCAGTTCTTCTCCAGGACCACCTCAGCTTCCACAGTGTCCCGGGCTTCCAGCCCCACGGCATGGGGCAGCGTCTCTGCGCCACAGAGCTGCGCAGCGCCCTCGTGCTGGTCTGCCTGCTGGCAGGAGAGCCGCCCACGGCCCCTGGAGCCACGTGTTCGTGGGGGAAACAGAAGCCCTGAGCTAGGTAAGCATGGGAGGCCCGCCGGTGCCGGTTGATCAGCCGCTAGACCAAAGCAGAATAATTCTGGCGAAGCTAGGAGCTCAGGACTCGTGAGCAGTAAGGAGCTAACCACCAAAAACAGTGTTGGCGGGTCCTGGAGGCAAGGGGTGGCCGAGATAATCCACGAGGTTGTGACAGGAAAGGAGGTTGGAGGATGATGGGGAGCTGGAGAAGGGGAGTCACCGGCTCTGTGCGACCCCAACACTGTTGAGGCAAGAGATGGACCCGCCTGACTGCCGGGTGGCCATGCTGCCTCCATTTCTCCAGCAGGTTTGAACCAGCCTTTCCATCTTACATGAGAAATCAGTTAAATGAGAAGTTGAGCAAAGGGAACTCCCCTTTCTGGGTAACAAAAATTCAGAAAGTTTGGAATTTAGAAATAAAATCTTACCAGAAATAAAACAAGATTTAGCACACTTCTTATATAGCTATGAAAAAGAGAAATCGAGAAGAAAAAGATTGTAAATTTTTCTTAAAGATTTCATGGCTTCAAATCTTTATATTCTGTAAGTTATCTTAGATATGGAGATGAATCTACCATTATCTAAGTCAAAATATTGAAATTTCTTCTATCTGAATCACTCTGTAGTCTTTATGAAATTGTTTTCAATAACAGCTTGAATGAGATATTTCATATACTGTATAAACTCACTCCTGTAAAATGTGTAATTCAAGCGTTTTTAATATGTACACATGATTGTGTAACCACCACCGATTTGAGTATTTTCATCACCCCAGATACAAACACCATACCCATTAACAGTCACTCTCTATTTCCCCAATACCCCCAGACCTAGGCAAGCACCAATTTACTGTATGTCTCTATGAGACGTCTTTAAAATGACGGGTTCAAAAGTTAAATTAATGAATTAAAATAACACGACTGAAGTGTATAAAAGTTTTGTAAGTAAAATTTGAGTTGTTTGTTGAATATTTGGAAATAAAAGCGTTAAAAGATGCATACCAAATAATATAATCAACACACATGTATGTATCATCTACAGTGCTGAGAATATAAAGGAGACCAACATGCTGTCTTTTCACAATGAATATGAGAAAATAGGACACAGATAATGAAAGAGCACAGGTTAAGTATCAGGCAAGACCAGCCATGAGTTTTATCGGCATCAGAGGAGGATGGGTCTCTGGTGACTGAGACAGGCAAGGAAGAGAAATTTACATCAGGCAGCAAGGGATAGCCTGGACTGAAATTCACAATGAGAAGTGGAACAGGAATTTTAATTTCCAAATACAAGCAAAGCCTGTGCTTTTTTTTATAATGCAAAATTCTGAAAGAAGTCACCCAAAACACTCTGAGTTACCAACTTCAGTGTATTAAAATGAGCATTAAATGGATCCATCCTCCAAGTTTTCTTAAGACATTTTGAGAAAGGCATTTTTTTTTAAGTAAAAGAAGATGTGTGAACAGTTTGGTTTTTCTTATTATAAAATATCTACTTTTGCTATAAGGATCAAGTTACTATTTCTGAGATCAAGAAAAGTATAGAAAACTGCGGAAGAAACAAAAAAGACAACTTTTTTTTTTTTTTTTTTTTTACATAACCAAAGCATATCTATAATTATCAGCCATCTCCATTGAAGCCAAGAAAACCAGTTAGGCACCCTAGGCATTTGTGAAAATTTGTCTATGATATGATGGATATTGTCCAACTGTACTTGAACAGTCTGAGAGAAATCAGACAAATTAAAACAACCCATTCCTGGGAACTGTTCACATCCCATATGTTCTTTTAACAGTAGATAGTCTGTAGTTGTAAGATTTTGGAGTGCTACAACTTGCACTTCTCCTAATTCTTGGTTGAGTTCCAACAGTATAGATCCAGTCAAATTTGTTGTTTTACTGTATGCACAGGCCAGCTTAGATATCTCCTTCTTCATTCCAATGGCAAGTCCAGGAAATGGTGGGATGGATGCAGCTACAACTGCAGCATCGCCTGGATCTTTGTTGAGGTTTTTTGATGATCATCTTCTGGTATGAGTCTTCCAGAGAGTGCTGATGTTGGAAGTTCTTCTTCATATCGTATCTTAGTTCATTTTCTGGGTAGCCAAATTAGGCTTTGATCTTCTGTATAAACACAAACAGACCCTTTGCCCACACTTTGATATGCCCTTTATACTATTGTGTAGAACTCATTGGAGGTCACCACACAGGAACTGCTTTTTTTTTTCTTTTTTTTTTTTTAAGAGAAAGCAATATTATCAGAAAAGTGTACCTCCATAACCGATCATCTGACACCCTGTTAGTCCATTTTTGGGTTCTGTAATTCCACTGCTGTTTTGTTCCTTCAGTTTTTCCTTTGTTCTTATACTCCACAGATGAGTGAAATCATTTGGTATTTCTCTTTCTCCGCTTGGCTTATTTCACTGAGCATAATACTCTCCAGCTCCATCCATGTTGCTGCAAATGGTAGGATTTTCCCTCTTCTTATGGCTGAGTAGTATTCCATTGTGTATATGTACCACATCTTCTTTATCGATTCATCTACCGATGGACATTTAGGTTGCTTCCAATTCTTGGCTATTGTAAATAGTGCTGCGATAAACATAGGGGTGCATTTGTCTTTCTCAAACTTGATTGCTGTGTTCTTAGGGTAAATTCCTAGGAGTCGAATTCCTAGGTCAAATGGTAGGTCTGTTTTGAGCATTTTGATGAACCTCCATACTGCTTTCCACAATGGTTGAACTAATTTACATTCCCACCAGCAGTGTAGGAGGGTTCCCCTTTCTCCACAGCCTCGCCAACATTTGTTGTTGTTTGAAAAGACAACTTTTCATATTGCAGAGATATATGGGTTCTTTAGAGATGGTAATTGTGTCAAGACTATAAGATTTACACTGTCTTAAACATAAACTTCATGTAAATCCATCTCCTCTTCTAGATCCTAAACTTCATTACAGTTTTCAAGGGGAGACTAAACAGAATCCCTCTCTCCTGCCTTGAATCTGGATCAACTGAAAAGCAAGGCTGAGAATAAGGGTGATAAAAGCCATAATATTACCTTTATTACTAAGAGAGCTAGGTTGAAAGATGTGGCATACATTTTGCAGTCAAATGTGATACTGAACCCTACAATCGAAATCCCCAGGTGGGCAGGAAAAGTCTGTGCTTAGAGAAGCATCTGAGAAGTCCTGGCCCCTGCCTACCACGCACTTGATAAAAAAAAAGGGGGCATCTGGATTAAATGTGCCCAGTTCTTTCTTCCAGTATCAGGTATATATTAATTTACCTGCCCAGGCGCAATGACTTGGGTGTCAAAACTGAGTGACCAACAGAATCACCTGGAAGTCTTATTAAAACACAGACTGCTGGGCTCTAAGCACAGCATTACTGATTTGCATTTCTGACAAGTGCCAAGACACTAATGCTGCTGGTTGCAGTGGGCGGAGGATGCATCACGCTTTGAGAGCCACTGGTGCGATAAGCGGTCAAGAGCATCACATTCACATGCCATCAGAGTGGGCAGGAAGTGTCTCCCATGACAACTTCCACAATGGTGGTTGCTTACCTTGATCTTAATTCTGTTCCCTTCTTCCATCAGTGATGGGCACATGGGCTTCCCCACAGAGACAACAAGTTGTTTGCTGAATTGAATTGAATATTAATATGTTGCTTGATGTCTGTTCCAACTAGCATGTGAAAACAATTTGGGGAAAATTTTTTAAGTTAGTCTTGAATTTTCATGCATTTTTAAAACTAAACTGCATCATTTTCATTTGAAGTTCGTGATTCTGATACTAAGCTGACTCACCACTTCCAGGGGTTGGGTGGCAGGGGTGGGCAGACTGGATATGAATTAGGAGTGTCTTGAGGCTACAGTGCTGCAAACATGACTATTTCTAAACAATTTTCTTCTGAAAGTACAAGAAATTCTCCCCAAAAGGGCATTTCTATCCCACTGTCTCTCAGAGGAATTTAGTAGTTTGAATAACTGGGAAATTGAAACCAAGAGTCTGACTTATCTGACATGACTGTAAACAGAAGTTTTAGTTATCTTTCCTTATCTGGCAAGTCATTTTATTTATTCTCCCTCACACTCAAGATAAATCCTTCATTCAACATTTCTAAATTATATTCAGACTCTTCACAGACACAGCAGAAATTTTCACTCAGTTTTGCAGTGAGTCTCTTAGTTAGGCCACATTAATGATGATCTAGTTAACAATACTTCACAAATTTCAAATCTGGAATAATTTAAAGGAAACTGGCATTTTGTGAGGAGAAAATTGTCATACTGCAATGAATCCAGCACCCAGAAATGGTATAACAAATGCACAGGATTTTTATAGAGTTACACACAGAAGCTTACTTGAAGGAATTTAGAGTATTACTAAATATTCCTTACTTGAAAGAATGTAGAACCTGGACAAACTGAATTCTATAAGCCACTCTTTGACTGCCCCCTACTGGGTAAATTTCAGGGTGCTGATCAGAACATAGCGCTTGGTCTTAAGATTTTACCAAAAACATTTGCAGTGAGGTTTTTATAAGTTTTCAGATGACCTAGGAGATTTGTGTGATCCTTATTGCCTATATTTCTATATAACCAAAAATAATTTCTTTAATTTCTCTTTACTCCTTGCTGATATGTAGTTTGATTTTTCAGTTATACTATTCACTTTGTCTATGGGGTTTTCAATAATGAAATAAAAGCATTTCACTCAGGAACGGCTACAAGCAAGGAATTAATAACAACTTCAGTGAAAGAAGTTTCTCTTATAATTTAGTGAAAAATGTGATTTTCTGAATGCAGGGGCTGTCACAAGGCTGTAGAGTTGATTTTTGTAATGATGCTTAGCATGTCATTTTATCACTTTATACCTCAATTTATCAACAGTTATTGATAGGAACCAAATACAGAAATTAGAAAATTTTTTATTTGGCAACTGATAACTTGCTTTTTTAGGGTTTCAAGGAATATCAGTGAGATGACAAGTCTTAAAGATTTGGGGGGCAGTTTTGGAATTAAGTTTAGTAAATATATATTTAATTTAATTTTTTAAGGTCTTAAGTGGAAAAATTATTATATCCTGAGTTTCTTGGCCTTTGAACTGAGATTGTGGGTAGAAATAGTTTAAATGTAGATAATGTTTTATAAGGCAGTCCTATTTGTCTCCTATGTTCACTTGTCACAAGATTTAAAATAGAAGGCTGAAGCCCCAAGGGCACTCAGTGCCTGGTAGGGGTACCTATACCTTCAACAGCAACCCTAGGGAAGTGAGCTCCTGTCATTTGATGGAGGGATGAAAAATATCTATACTTTTCATCTTCAGAGGAAGTTGCTAGGAAAAAATTGCAACTCTATCCGTTATGGGACAAGGTATTCCTGCAGAATAAAAATCCAAAGATTGTACAAAGGATAGAACTTGCACTATAAACCTGAGGGTCTAGAATAGTGTCATCTAACTGTATTTTCTCCTAATCCAAATAAATCTGAGATTGAGGCTGTATTTACATTGAGTTATCAGACATTCAGTTTTAGTCATTATTATTCTGGTGCATCCCCTACCCTAGATTCAGATGACAATCCCAGTAATCTTGTGCAGAACAAAATATTGGGAATGGCACCTCCAGCTGTCCACCTTCCCTGATTGCCCTGACACTTACCCAACACGCACATCCATGTGTTTTGCCCCCAGCCACAGTCTGGGGAGGAGACTGCAGGTCCCACTGCTCCTAGAACCTGCAGCCTCCTGCCTCCCAGTCCTGAGGAATCACTATTCTCTGTACCTTCTAATCACCTCCTCCTGTCCTTTCTGGTCCACCCATTATAATCTCCTCATCAGCTCAGGTTTTCAGTACAGCCAGGGGTGAAGGGATGTCTTCCAACAACTTCTGCTGAAAGGCTTGCTGAGGGACCTCCCTGAGGCAGACAAGCACCAAGGCAGGAAAAACTAAATCGAACATACAAAATACTCTGTTTCCATCCTTTCTGATTCTTCCCCAGAAAATTTAAACTAGTATTGCTATATCAAGAAATTGTTCTGCAAAATTAGGGAGAAAGAAAGAAAATAAGGCTGGGAAACTAGAAGAAGATTTAGATAGAGGATAAAATTTCTCTGGGTCTTTGTCATTCATTGTTTAGCTTATTTATTTATTTCTGCTGCCGCCTGCTGGTCAGAAGGATTCATAGTACGTGGAGCCAGAAGGAGCAATCTCATGCTTTCATTCACTGCAGACTGCAGACTTGTAAGGTTCGAGGATAAGCCCCTGCAGGGAATCATAATTATAAAAGGTTAATAACAGAAAACTCACAACGCTTTATATACAAATCAAACTGTAGTATACTGGGAGTGAGGTATACAGAAAGAGAAGAGATGACAAAGTATGTATTATACAATACCAGACAAGGGGTCAATAAGTTGGAGCTAGAATGCTGTTAACAGTAGGGAGATTTTATAAATGCTGTACATGCAATGCTTCAGTATTTGTAAGAGGGTCTTCTGGACTTCTGTAGTTATTCATGCAGTTACAGAAAATAATCTAATTCCAGAATAATTTTGAACTGTTAAATTCATATTCCACTGAAGGTTTGCTCATGTCCTACACATTCTGCTGATTACCTACACCATCATCATCTAAGGTTGGTGGAATCTTTTTTTAAAAAAACTGGACAACAGCAGGCACTGTAAAACCACTCTTGTTTTTAAATTGAAATAAACTTGTTATACAATATTATATTGGTTTTTGTATACAACATAGTGATTTGACAATTATATATCTTACTAAATGGTCACCATAATAAGTATAGTTACCATCTGCCAACATACAAATTGCAATATTATTGACTATATTTCCTATGCTGTATCTTCATCCCCATGACTAATTTATTTTATAATTGGAAATTTATACCTCTTTAACCCCTCTACCGATTTTGCCCATTCCCCACCCCCTTTGCCCAAAAACAACCATCAGTCTGTTCTCTGCATTTGTAAGTCTATTTCTGTTTTGTTTCTTTATCCATTGTTTTGTTTTTTAGATGCCACATACAGATGAATCATATCTTTCTCTGTCTGACTTATGCCACTTAGCATAATGCCCTCTATACCCATTCATGTTGTTACAAATGGCAAGGTTTCATTCTTTTTTGTGGCAGAGTAATATTCCATTGTACATATGTACCACATTTTTATCCATTCATCTATCAATGGACACTTAGATTGCTTCCCTGTCTTGGCTGTTGTAAATAATGCTGTGATAAACATAGGAGTGCATATATCTTTTTAAATCAGTAATTTTATTTTCTTCGGGTAAATTCCTGGACATGGAATTTCTGGGTTGTTTGATATCTCTAATTTTAGTTTTTCGAGGAGCCTCCATCACTCCTTTCCATAGTGGCTGCACCAGTGGTGCGCAAGGGTTCCTTTTTCTTCACATCCTCACCAGCACTCATTATTCTTATTTTTTGATACTAGCCATTCAGACTGGTGTAAAGTGTGAGGTAATACCTCATTGCTGTGTAAAACCACTCTTACATGCCACCAGGGGAAAAATTAATCCATTCTACAGCCTGAAAATTAAGCAGACTCCATGTTAGACACAATAGGCCAAATTCACAAAGATTGCCTTGATGTCAATCAGTATATAGTCTGGAATAAATATACTAGGAGATTTCCATCCAAAATTAAAACAAATAAAGGATCCTGCAAAGAAACATACTATATGTTCTTGACTATGTGTGGAGTCAAAACATAGGCTTTTAAAAGATTTCTCGTGATCCTGGATTCAGCAAAGGCTAAACTATTACCAATAGGATGGCATTATGGAAGTCCAGCTGCCCATATGCACCAGTAGTCACTCTTGAGAGATTTCAGTTCCTCAGAAGGAATTAGCTATTATTGAAGACACTGCCACTTGTGCTACAGGCTAGGCAACAGTCTCAGCCTCACAAATTGAGAGACTCTGAGATCATGATGGAATCGTGGATGTAGAGTTGATGATAAGCTCATTCAACATTGCTACTTGAGTGAACTAAATGTAGTCGTTACAGGATATAGCCAATGGACTACAGCTTAGTCAATACTTTTATTCAGAAATGACTCCTACCTTGAACTAGCTTAAACAAAATACAAATTTTATGGTTAACAGAATTCAAATGAAGTTCATGCAGACAAATCACAGTAAGAGCAGGGATCTTGCTGGGCTTTAGAAACTGCTAAAATAAGGGTCCTAGGTTGTTCCAGTGCTTATCAGCCACACTCCTCAATTCATAACAGCTTCATCTCTAGTGAAGAATGTCTTCCTTCACAAGGAGGCATTATGCCCTCTAATAAATAGCCTAATAGATTCCCATGCCTACCACTCCTACCCTTTAAAATTCTTGGGGAATATTACTAACTGGCTTGAGTTAGTGGCCCATGCCTGGACCAACCAACTGAAGCCAGTGAGAACATGGGGTAATGGTTAAGAGCAGGAACTCTGACTACCCAGGTATGATTCTGATACTTGCTGACTCCATAACCTTGGCCAGTCTACACATCTTCTCTGTGTACCAATTTTCTCTTCCGTCAAATAGGGATATGATAGTAACTACTTCAGAAGTTTATTGTGGGCATTAAAAGAGATATCATACATGAAGTGCTTAAAATTATGCCTGACAGAAAATAAGTACCATTTAAGTGGTTGCTATTCCACTAGAACAGCAGTTCTCACTCCTGGTCATACATACATTAGAGTCATTCAGGAAATTTAAAAGACAAAACGTGATGCTTTGGTCTCACTCCCAGATAATTGATTTGGGGGGATAAGCCAGCATCAGGATTTTTAATTTTTCTCTCTGTGTGCATCCAGGATTGAGAACTAGTGCGCTAGATTATAAACTCCATGAAAGGATTTTATGTCCACAGTACAGTCTTCAGTGTTTAAAAACGTAAATGGCACACCGAAGGTGCTCAAAAATATTTGTTGAATGAGATAATGAAGCAACTATAGGAGCTGCTACATCTAGTTGAATTATATCTATATATTTGCTGTGACTGTGTGCACATATACACACATGCACTACAGTTAGAAGGAATACTGGGTCTACTAGAGATTGCAATACGCTGCATAACAGAACTTGAAGTCTAAATGCTATTCAAAACATGCAGGCAGATATCTCTTGCCTTAAATTATCAAAAAGGGCACAGAGATGCACGGGCACACTCTGCAGCATATCTTCTGCTTTAAACCTTTCGGTAATTTCCCACTGCATTTAGAAAAAAAATCACAGGCAGTTCTCCTTAATCATGATAGATATGTTCTGTAAAGTCACCATGAGCAATGAATTAGTGACTACGGCACCATTCCTCCTAGGTGACGTACAAGGTTGGTTAGGTTCCTATGAGCCTCTAGTCACAATATTTTCATCAGTTGACTAATACATAACCTTGTTCACAATCAACAGGACTATAACTCATGCCTGAGCAAAGCTTATCTAACACTATCTAATACACATAGTTTCTCCATAAGCCACATCATAGCTTTCTTGCTTGTAGGAACACTAAACAGCACTTGAGCTCTATTCTTGGGGCCATTTTAAACAGTGAAATCACCAAAAAAATGCACAGAGATCTGAGAAAGGATGGAACTAAGTGTGCTGTGAGAAGGATCTGGGTTTACAGTCTGAGAGCTGAAACAAGAAGACAGAGCATCACCTTGTTCAGCCTCAGCCAGGCACTTGCTTGTCAGGTGACTCAAATTGTTTGCCCCTCTGTGCATGTCCTTATGACTGTGAAAGTACTATATTGATTTTGTAATTACAAGTAACTTTTAGTGGGAGGCTTATTCACAAATACAGAATCAATGAGTGGTGAGCACCAACTGAATTTAACGTGAAAAAGTCCAAAATCCTTAACCTGGAATTCCAATCTCTCCACTCACTGGCTGGGTTTTGGTTTTCCAGCCTCAGTTCTACTCCTCCTGGGTCCTCCCCTCCCTGCTCTCCACTCCTGTGTCCAGCTGAAGCAGCCTTTCCTGCCTGCTCTGCACAGCCACACGTTCTTCTCTCCCCTGTTTCTGTTGACTTTAGCCAAGATTTACTAAAAATATGAATGTCTCAGAAACTGACTTGGGCAGAAGAGAAAAGCTCTTCTCAATATATGTGTATGTTGGGATATTACACACTCCCAAACCTTTCATTAGTATCGACATTAAAGTACTTTATTCTAATGAATTCAATGACAAACCTATCAATCAAAAGGGGTCTGCATGAATGCATGAATGGAGACAATAAAGAGAATAATATATGACAGAGTGGCTAAAGAGAATCAAATGCTGTGACCAGGCTAAATTTGATATTAATAAATTTACCATGGCATTAAAAAGCTCATGGCCAAATATTTCTTCACTTCCCAGGAGATAAGTTCATGGTCGAGAGTAACAATTTTGAATTCTTCCTTTTCTCTATAAAATAACCTGTAGGCTAGAGTTATATAGAAGTTGTGTGATAAAATTCAATTCCAAGGATTGATGTCCAACTTCCTAAAAAAAGCAAAACATACAAAGAAGTCTGCTTTAATGACATATTGCTCTGATGACTTGGTTATGCTTCATGTAACTTAACATACACATTTGAGATATATGCTATATACATGAGATATGTATATAAATATTAGTATATAATATAAATATATACATTAAATTATTTTTATATTTTTAAGGCTAGTTATAATTCCCCATTGCGCAAATCATTTTATAAGTTGAAGAAAACCAAAAATTAAAACAGAAGACCTGTAATTCATATGTGTGTGCCTTTACAGTTTTAAGAAGAAATGCAAACAATGAGTCTGGCTTTTACTTTCTTCAGTAAGCTACTGGGATATAAAAGTGTGTGCTTTCCTCATTAAGTCTTTATTGTCCTTAGCTTCTATTTTGGAATCTGCTGCAAGGAAATGATTTCTATTTACCTTTGTGACCATAAGGAAAAGTTAGAAAACCAGATGTTAGGCTAGGAATTAATTTCAGCACAAACAGCATAAATAGAATGATGGAGTTTTCATGCTTTTTTGCCAGTCTTTAGTCAAATGAAATCATTCAAATTTGTCTTCAGCAAATGAGCACTTCATGTGTTTCGGGTAGCTAGGAAAACACTGCATTAGTCCATCCTACTCTGAGATGATGTAGTAGGCTGCCCATATTTCAGAAGTCCTTGGTTGTCCCCACATAAGTACTTCATGGTCTTCCTTTACCCTTTATTCTTTGTAATGTATTCCCGTCATTCAGAATCAAAATAGAGGATCATGACATCATAGAGTATCTATCAACGTGTTCTTAAGGTAACTAAGTCAGTCGACTTTCCCATTCTAGTTCTCAAAGTCAGACTAAGGTTGAGGTCTCATAAAAGGTAGGAGCTTGATATCACTCCTTTTCAGTAGGGTTGAATAAAAGAAGGCAGGAGGCATATGGGAGAGGCTGGGGTGCATCTCTGCTCTTGTTCTTGATGTAGATCTTGGACCACCTGACCTCACAGGTACAGAGGAATAAGCTTATTTCTAAATCCTCATTAGACTACCAACTAAGTGCTTTGGTCCAGTAGTTGGGCTCATTGTCCAGTAGAGCAGTCTAAAGGCAAAGATTTGGAAAGTTATTCACTGGCAGAAGAGTTCACAAGAGGGCAGGTCAGGAGATACACCCCAAGCAGTGTCTAACCAACTGACTTCTGCTGACATTTCATCCTGCATCAGGTGTGTTGTCTATCCTAAATGGTTTACGGAGAGTGGACAGGAAACCCAGAATTATGTGCCATGTTGGGTAAAAGTCCTGGAGTGAGATCAATGCTGATGAAATCAGAGTAACCCAAAGAACAGAAGATTGAAATTAAAAAAATTAGGAGACATAGACATGGCTCCTGAGCAACAAAATAAAAAATTAGTTTGCTGAAAATTTTAATAGAGTGGATTGGGAGTATAATCAAGAAAAGAAAAGGATGGGAAAAATACACAAAAGAACATTAGGAACAAGAAAATTAGGAGGCATAATTACAGATATGAGTGAGATCTTAGTTCAAGCATTAACAAGTTCTTCTTGAGCAGCTTCTTTAGGTCAAGACCTATTCTGTGTACTAGAAATAAAGCAGAAAATATGACCAAGCCTTTGCACTCATGGATCCAACTTCAAGAGAGAGGAGTCAGAGAAACCCAAAGAAATAGTTAATTTTAGCTAGTGCTAAGTGTGTGCAGATGATAGAACAGACTGAGAGAGAGAGAGGGTCCTCGTGGCTGCTATAGTTAGGCTGCTCAGTGAAGGAGGCCTTTCGGAGGAGGTGACATTTGATTTGAGATCTGAACAGTAAGAAGAGTCACACAGACAGCTACCTGTGGGAAGAGCCTTCTGAGAAGAAGAAAGAGCTAGGACTAAGTCCCTATGCTTGCAGCTGGACTCACATATTCAAGGACAAAGAGACCAGTGTGTCTAGTACATGTGACCGAGGGGGCTGACATAGGAAAGAAAGTGGTGGCTAGATCTGGTAGGGCTTTCTAGACCACAGTAAGGATTCTATGTGTCACTACAAACTGAGTGGAAACCCACTGGAATTAGACGATTTGATTCACTTTTTAGAGAAACTCACTAGGTTGTTCTCTGGAGGTCAGGCTGAGAAGGCACAGGAACTCTTAAGATTGTGGAACAGTAGTCTTTGCAATAGAAGCTGGTGGATGCCCTGGGGCTGCATTAGTGGACATGGAAAGCGGGATGGGTACAACCCCAGAGCAATGAGAGACCTAGATAAGTTGTATGATTTCTATAAAGAAGGAGGAGAAGGGGAAGAGACATGTAAACACTGAATCACATCCCCAGAACTGTATTAGGTTCTGGCAAAGATATAAAAAATTAAGATAAGTTCCTGAGCTCCAAACGCTTATAGTGTATTTGTGGTACAAACTAACTAATGCTTGTAAAACTAAGGTGATAAGTGAGGGTGAGATTGTCTTTCCTTGTCTCCAAGAATCAGCAATAAGAATCACAACTCTGGAAAGAAAAAAAGAAAGAGAGAGAAAGTGGCAGGGGAAGGGAGGTGAGTGGGAAGAAGTAAGAAAGGAAGGAGGAAAAATGAAGAGGAAGAAACTAAGCCTCCCACTGTCCCAGGGAAACATGAAGCCTGACACCTTCCCTGAGAGAACTGTCTCGGAAACCTCCTCCTGTCCTTCCACGGCCTCCCAGTCTATATAAATGTGGGTTGAGAAGTGTCACCAGCTCTCTGGAAGCAGATACTCAGATGGAATTTGGGGAACCACATATTTCCAGAAAAAAAAGCACCTGCGAGAGGATGGGAGAAGAGGCAGGATGGGAGAAGAGGAGGGAGAAGGTGAGCTGTGATGCTGGGTAGACAAAGCTGAAACCACCCTGACAGGGCACCCTGGAGGGAGCATTGCTCACCAGAGTGCCCTGCATGGGGCAGAACTAGCCAGGCCTTACCTATCCTCCCATCCCTTAGTTACCAGAGCATGTACAGGTTGTCCTGAGAAGGGTGTCATCCCCGAAGGGGCGGCTCCCTGAAGTCAGGCAGTCCGTGGGGGAGCTGAACACTAGGACAGAAAATGCTGCATTCAGGCCATGCATCCCATCCATGTTTCTGCATCCATTAGAGGGACAGAAAGGGGATGCATAAAGAAGTTCTGTTCTGGAGAAACCATTTTTGGGAAGCAATCATCTCTTCTCCATTTCCCCTCTTCAGTCTGCTCTTCTTTTCCAGTAAGAATGAGAATACCCACAGTCATCTTCCTTCCACTAAGTTAGAAATTAGTAGATTTCTCTTCTCTGAAATTTGCTGAGCTCTGAACTTGCCTGATGCTGCTGTAAAGAGAGATGTTGGGACAAAGAGAGCGTGCCTGGGTCACCCAGTTCCCATATTTGGCTTTCCCAAATAGGTCACCAAGAGTTCCCTGTGGGTCAAAAAGTACAGACTTGGAATGATGCCTGAGTCCTAAGCATTCCAACTGGTCCCTGGAGGGCTGCTTTAGTGAAAGGTCCTAACAACAGGTGTGTGGGGTGGACTACCTCTGTCATCACTGAGGTGAGGAGACACCCTCAGCTGGACTTCCCACACCACCCTGCACCGTGACTTGTGTAGGACCTGCAGGGCCCTCCGGAGAACTGACTTATGTGCCCACACAGATGAACCAGTACTTGGATGGCTTCCACCACAAAGATTTCACATCTATGAGTGCAGAGATCATGATTCTGACGAGCTCAAGAAAGACACTGAAGCAAGGTGAATTGTCCTTACACTGTAATATTTCTGATGATGAATTTAACAGAGCCACAAAACAAATTTTATTGTTCATATTTTCCTGCTTATGCTTTATAAAACTTGCATATATTATCATTAACAAAGCCAAGTAACAACCTTTGAGAGAGTCCCTGGAAGCTGCTGCCTTGAGTAATGAGACTGCCAGAATTATGTAAATGGTACTGGGAAAGGCACAAGCAAGCTGATCAAAATTGTTTCTATAAAAATGAGTTGCAAGGAGTTATGGCTTGCAATAACAGCATTGCTACCTTTACCTCACAGTGGGAGATATGAAATTAGCTGGAAACAGCACATTTGACCATAAAGAACAAAAGGAGTTGGATCTCAGCAGAAAGGGATAGAGCCTGGACACTGTGGAGAATCTTTACTTACACTGATTGGACACTAATCAAATATGAAAATACTCTTTCTCTGTCCACTATTCTAAATCTCCATTGATAAATTACTGTGCCTCTTATGGGTCCATGAGTTTCATAGTATATTGTTAATCAAATTGTTTGTTAAGCAGAAGCCATACAAAAAATATATTTGCCCAGGATCCTGCAACATTAGGGGCAGCCCTAAATGTGATTTTTTTTGACCAAAAAATGAAGAGGGATTCTACCTTTCCCTGAGCAGTCACCTAAGGAAGTCTCATTTGTCTTTTGCCTCCGCTTCAGTGCAGCACCAGACGAGTAAGCACACAGAAAGAAAAGGAGAATGGAGAGCCAAGGTCAGAGACCAGGCCTGTCACACAGGCTTTCAGCCCTGGATCTGCAGCTCTAACTGGAGGCAAAGTGACTGAGAGGTTATGGAATTCAACTAGGATGAAGTTAAAGGGAGTGACTACTTTGGGGGAGAAAATGCCAGCAATTACTGGAAAATCAAATCACATCATTATAGCATCTGTAGTCTTAGAGGAGATTTCTTAAAATTGCATATTCTTTTTTTTTTATTTCAACTCAAACTAAGCACCTAGTTTTATGAATAGCAAACGTCAGTTTTGAAAATTTAAAACAAACTAAATGTAGAATTTGTTTTGGACCTCCAAAGATAATATACTTAGCCCCCAGAAAAATTATTGAAACAGATGTGTAGCTAGAGATATACATGAGAGCTAAACACACCTGTTTTACAGACTAAAACTCTCTGGAAGAACTGAAATCTTAAGACAATTAATAAATAAGCAATTAGTGTAATCCTTGCTATGATTTATCCTTTTGCATTTCTCACTTATATGTAGCATAATTAAGGAAATGCTGAAGACTGTTGACCTCAATGGCTTATAAACATGAATATTTAAAAGAGTTTGACCCCAATATTCCTCATAACATTACATCATTATTTTAGTGTGTGGAGTGCTGGTAATCCAGAATAAAATGTCAGTTATAATAGACCTTAGTATTTCAGGTCTAGAAATTATTCCATTCTGTGTCTACAAGTGCACTTACAAATGATTCAGAAAAGCCACTAAAAATAGATTTCTTCTTAAGAAAAAGGTCAAATTTTGATTAATTATGACATCTGTACTGACCCAGACCTAAGATACTATGGTTTTATTCAAAGCTAGAGCTGAAAGGAAGTGAGTCTAACTAAAAGCAGACTATAAATGCTGAATATCTGTGTCTATATCTCTATCTCCATTAAATATTCAGCTATTCTTATTTGTTGTAATGTATTGTATGCTCCCTATATCCCCTTAGAAGTCTGTAAATTTTCTGATAACTACCACACTTTACTATCAGTGTGTACTAAGGAAATCAGCTAGTTGATTACTTCTTTCACTTGACACATACTATTATGAGCAAAGTCCTGTGCTAGGGGTGATGGATAAGGCAGTATCATAGAGCTTATTATACTCTTAAGAGAGAAACAGACGTTAAAAGAGTTTTTACAGAAGGCCCATAAGCCCAGCAGCTAGAATACACATTTAGAAATCCCACTGCCAGGATCAAATGCCAGTGCTCTACAGGCAAGGAGCTTTGTAATAAAAAAAAATATGCATAGTAACAGAGCCTCCTAGGCTTGTTGCGTCTATTAAGTGAACTGCACTTACAAAAGTGCTTGTGATATGGTAAGATTCAACATTTGTTGGCAGTTATTAACAAGCATGATAACTGCCACGAGAAGAAAAATAATAGGGATGCAACATCATTTTAGTATCAATCCACATAAAGTATGAACAAATTAAACTTAAAAGTAACATGCTGTTGTTATTAAAATTAAAATTAACATGCTAGTCAAAGTAGAGTGTGTCTGTACTTCTTTGTTCATCTTAACCACTGCTCATACTTGACGCTCATTCGTTCACTCACTCAGCAAGTACTGAGGTTCTGCTGCGGTCCCAGCCTGTGCTAGATGGGCATCCAGCGTGAGAAGAGATCCTGCATTCATGCAGCTTATTAGAGTGGGTCTTGGGGAATAACCAGACTTGTTACCTGTTGAATGTGTTAATGTCTCCCGATTCTTGTCTTCTGTAAGGAAAGAGGATTGAGGAGTGAGATACTTAGCTCAAGCCTTGACTTTGCTATGAAATTTTTGAGGGGTCTTAGGAGAGCCAGCTAATTAATTATGTGTCTAGTTTTTGTACATGTGAAATTGTGCGGATAACAGAAACTAATTCAAAATATTTTAAACTTTATATCATCAATAATATACTCACTGTTTTCCAAAAATCTATAATACATAGTATGATCCCAGTAAATAACCAATGATGAAGTAAATAATATTTAGCAACCTTAGTCTCTACCCCCTGTTCTTGAAGATTCATCAACTCAGTTTAAAAGGACATATTTTTAGGAGAACAGCTCATTTTCCTATGCATCAACAAATTCAAGAGAAATAAGTGCAGATGGAGATCATAGTAACAAACTTGAAAATGAGCATTTGGAGAGAAAACAGTTCAAAATGTGTCAAGTTCAAACAGCTAGGAAAAAATGAGTGCTGAATGCAGTGCTTTTGATTTCAGTCTAAAAAGATAGAAAACGAAAAGCCCTCACTCAAGATATATAGTATTTATGCAGATACCACTAAAGAAAGCACTTATCTGCCCATCTCCTTATAAAGGAAAAGGTGAAACTAAGAAAATACTTTCTAAGCCAGGAAGCATTCAATGCATAATATTAAAAACTGACTTTAACACCTGCATTTTTAAAGAAATTTGTGCTTCAGGGTCAGATCTTAAGATCATTCCATTTCCTTCTGATAATTCTTTTAAGTATCGGTCCTCAAAGCTTTTCTTAAAACAGGAGTCCTGCGTCTCAACTTGCACAAAATTTATTATAAGATCTCCTTTTGTCTGCCTTTTAAAGAAAGTCATGGCTTGTTCAGAGAGAAACACTGTTAATTTACTCCTAGAATCACAGAGCATCTTCCAGCACCACGAAGAAGGAAGACTCATTTTGTTGCACTCCGATGTGCTTACATTGATTTAAATTCCCAGCATTTTGTTCTAAGTCTGACTTCAGTCTGATGTGGCCTTTATTTCTCTCATCTAAGGGGTCCTACAGGGATCTGGAATGCCACTATTGAGAGCATGTCAGCAGCATTTCTTGGCAAAACAGTGCCAGAAATACAGAAAATAAACATCTTTGAAAAATAGCTGAGTTGAAGTGCTTCCAAATTTGACTCCAAATAGCTGAACTCCCTTAAAGCCTGTTAAATATTATAAAAATCAGGTCATTAACTGTAGTTCAGCTTACAGATCGCAACATGACATAGAACCACTGAGAACCTGAAGGCAAGTTGTAGAGAGGCACTAGTGTCCTCACACAAGACAATCTCCTATTGACATTTCTGGGGGAGGGGGGGAAGAGGGAAGAGGCTGAGAACTCACACTGAAGAGCCCTCTGGGGATACGGGGTCTAAGTTGGGTTGCTGAGGACTGATAAAGAGTCAGCACCTAATTAAAGCTGCTTTGCAAACAGCTCCCAAAGCAGAATAAATGTCTCTATTTGGAATCAGTGATCAATCTCTGGGGAGTTGTCATAAACCAAAAAAAGTAACTCAGCCTTTTGAAAAATATTCACCCTAAAAGATGGTAACCCAAAGAGTGATGAAAATCACAAGTTCTGTATTGGAGTCCTGGAACTAGATCACATTTGTCTTATCTATATAAGTATATCATGCTCAACTATCAGGCTAGGAAAAGATAAAGCCTGGAAAATGCTCCTAAAGGTTGCACCTACTCATACCATCACGTTTAGGGGTTAAGATTTTAACAAATGAATTGGGGTGGGGTGCATGTACACAAACATTCAGACCATACCATAACCTAATCCTGGAAGTATTCCATTATTTTTGTTGTATTCTATTAATCATAAGCAAGCCTCTAGACCCAGCTCACATGCAAGGAGAGGGAAGTACACAAAGGTGTGGATACCAGGAGCAGGGGATCACGGGGGGCAGCTCGGAGGCTGCCTACCATATGTGTTGATGTAACTGATGGCTGGGCTGAGCAGTTAGACTACTTGAGTTCACATCTTACTTCACTATTTGCTAACTGTATGAATCTTCAGTAAGTTACTTAACTACTTTGATCTTCAGTTTCCTCATCTATAAAACAGAACTATCAGTGGAACTTACTGGTCTCAAGGATTCAACATGGATTAAACAAGTAATAGTCAAAAACCCAGATTAATGCCTGGCACATGGTAGGCAGTGAATTTTAGCTAGCATTATATTAATAATTATATTAGACACAAAGTAGCTAATAATATATGTTTAAAAGAGGAGTCTTAGTTTTAGCTTATGAAATAGTGTAACATAAATGAAATGGTCACAAAGGAAGGCAAAGCTGCAGCCATTCTTGGGAAATTTGAAAATCTTCACCTATGTTGACCCTGAGCATTTTTCTCAACATAGTAGAATTTCAAACAACTAAAACATGATCTAAGAAAGTACTTTATAACTACGTCACTCTCAGAGTCTATCTCTTATCCTGATTTCATAAATATATTACTGCCCCAGCAAGAATATTTATTGCCCACTGAGAAATGGAATGGCTTATTTTGCTGATGTTGTTTTGTCAATTAAATCTAAGGTCTGAGCTCTTCCTCACCCTTCCTTCATTGCACACCCCACCAGCCTTATACACAGACCCACCATGGACACGTAAACAGGCTCACACAGAGCTGTATACTCATAATCAATCCTTGGGTACTAATATTACATTCAAAATTAATTGAAATTTCATAGAAGTGTTTACTAACAAAATGTGCAATGAGTGAGATTTCACCTAAAATTCCTCCTATATTCTCCAGCTTGGTAAATGGCATTCATTCACCTCTACCCACACTGACATTCAAACCAAAGCTGGGAAGCCACCCTGGTCCCCTCTCTTGTTCCCTTTCCCCACCTGGCCCCTCACTCTTCTTCATCCAGGCTTCCTTGGTCACTTCTTTCTACCCCCAACGGCAGCTGATTTAATGCACTAGTATCCCAAAGTCAAGCTGGCTTCCTTTTGGAAATGAAAACTGTCCCTCACTCCAGTTCCTCATCCTCTTTGCCACCTGAGCTCAGCAACACCATGGGTAAAGAACAGCTCTGTAACTCATGAAGTTCATGAAAATTGCCCACAGCCCTCATCTCTGTCTGATCAGATCTAGTCTGTAGAGCCAGGCTGGGCCAGAGACCATGCAGCCCTCCCTCTCTCCCTTTTCTCTGAAGCCTAGCCCAGAACTTCCCTCCTGAAGGGAGCTTCCTAATTGCTTCATGCAAAGAGGTTGCTGGTGGTGGAGTGAGGGGTCAGCCATTCACAGGTTTACCATTTGCTATTAAACTCTGAATTCCAGTTTTGATTCAGTGGAAACACTTTCTGGTAAAGAAACATCTTATTATGCAAAGGTTCTACCCTGAGAAGGGAAAGATCAAAACACTGGAAATAACTAGTAGAGAGGAAAGTCCTTACACACTGGGACTTGAGATCATCAAACCTCCAAGTCAGGCTACAGTGTTCAAAGAAGGCGCTGACAGATTGAGCCTCAGAGTGAGAGGTTCTGGGCTGCCATGGAGTAACATGATAATTGGTTCCAGTTATTTCTGACATTGTGGGGAAGATGACAGTGTAGTCTTGGTAGCCCACACCAGGGAACCTCCAGCGACAGGCTGTATAGCTGGGCCATGTGTTTGGTTTTGCTCTCAGAGCAGATCCAATTTTCTTCTCCCCATCCCGAACACCTGTCCAGCAGCTGCCTGCAACAAATTATTTTGCCTTCATCTCAAGCCACCAGAAATGATAGAATCTTCCTGTGAGATGGGCCAGAGCAGGTGAAGACAAAGGAATGACTTTTGCTCTGTCACAGAACATAGAGACAGACACATTCTTAGAAGTCAGGCAGTCCATTTTTTCTCCACTTTAAAAACATTGAACATCACTAGTAATACAAAGGAATTCGTCCCTTTGTCCTTTCAACATCCCTTTCTCTTGCCTTTTGTTAGCTACGCCCTTATTTTATTCTGTGGAAGCTGCCCTCCTCCGGTTTCATTTCATGTTGTTCTATGAGGCTGATTCTATTTCTGGCTTCAGTAGTTGGTGAGATTTATCATCAGTCCCAGAAGTAGCAATTCAAAGTATCTCCTCTCCATGTCTCAGGGATTGGCTAACGGCAGAAGTATGGCCCAAGCCAAACCAAACATAGTTAATTCCAGGACTATTGCTGAAATTTTTAGAGAATAGTAAATCTCTTTCTTCTAAAGACTGCTAATCAGGCAGGATATAATCCTGAAACTTCTGGAGGCCACAGTGCTTCCTCTTGGAGACAGCCTGCCTTACAATGAGGCCAAGACAGAGAGAAGCAGAGGTTGTCACTGGAACAAATAAAGTTCCTGTGGTTATTATTTAATTACCTGGATTCAGCCATGCTGGAACTTTTCAGTTAAGTAAACCAGGATACTCCTTTTGACCCTAAAGCAATTTATTATGAGTTTGTGTCCCATACAACCCAAAGCAACTAATTTACCTTCTACAACTTCAGTGGTGGGAGGTTATTAGCCCTCACTTTGATCATTCCAGGTAGACAAACCTCCATTTCCTGCCAGGGTTCTGGATTCTGGGCTCTGATTCTTGGTTCTTCCTTGTATTGAGCAAACCCTGCTATCTTTAACCTACTCCTACTAATGCTCCTTGTATCTGATCATTTAGTTCCTCATTTAGTTAAAGAACACTAAGTACAAGAATCCTGAGGTAGCCTTTAATTTTGTGTGTTGAAGGAACAACAAAACCCAATGTGTCTGAACACTAGTGAGTGAGGGGCTTAGTGGTACACATGGTGTCAGACAGGGTGGAGGCAGGTATGAGAAAGCTGGACCTCATTGTAAGAACCATGAGAAGCCACGGGAGTGTTTGTAACACAGGGAAGTAATGTGATTTCAGTTACAATGTTTCAAAGACCCCACATCCTATCCATGGAAGCATTAGAGGAAACCAAATCTCTATGCCTTCTGACAGTCCTTCAGAAAGTTGAAGTCTCTGGTGTGCCCCATACCTCTCTTTTCTAGCATAAATATCTCGTTTCTTCAACTGTGTTTTATGTAACAGGGTTCTCAAGCTCTACAAAAACATGATGGCTGGACTCATTCTACTTTGTCAGTATGCCTCCTAAAATACCATTCTCAAACTGAGAATTGGGGGAAATTATGTTCCCTATTCCAGCAGTTAGGAAGGACAACTGCTAGCTTAAATGCAAGTTTTAAAAAGACATCTTTTTCCTCTTCCCACCCATAAATTCACACTAGGATTCCTGGCTTATGAGGGTCATAGACTGAACGTCAGCCTCTTTTTACCCTTTATTAGTTATATGTTGCTATATATATATGTGTGTGTGTGTGTGTGTGTGTGTTTGTGTAACAAACCACTCCAAAACTTAGCAGCTTAAAATAAGAACCATTTATTATTTCTCATGAATCTGAATTTACTTGCCAATTATGCTCATATGGGTCAGTCTTGCCTTATCTCAGCTGGGCTTGTCCACTCACCTACCATCAGCACCAGATTAGCTGAAGGCTGGCTAGTCTAGACACTTGGATGGATCAACTAATCTTTGTCCCATACAATCTCTCAACTGCCAGTAGACCAGCCCACACTTGTTCTGATGGCAGAGGCAGTGTCCAACAGAGAGCAGAAGCTGCAAGTCCTCTTGAGGTCTTTGCTTAAAAATGGCACCCCATCATTTCTCCCACCTTCTATTAGCCAAAGCAAGTTACAAAGCCAGCCTAGACTCAAGGATGGGAATAGACCCCAATTCTTGATGGGAAAGATTTCAGAGTCACATTGAAGGGGACATGGATGTGAGGTGAATTAGGGCCACTCTTATAATCAATCTACCATATACCCTTCAATGAAGCACATGTATAACTGACTATAGTCCACAAAACTTTACTTTGCTAGACAATCAGCTAGATAAACTAAAAGTCAACATTTATGTGCCTTAATGGGTTCAGCAAATATTTTTGGAATAGATATTTTGTGTGCAAGGATTGCATTGGTGAGCAAAAATAGACATGATCCCTGTTTTCAGAGAGCCTACAAATCTCCCATTACCATTTTGGTAGTGTACAAGTAAACATCATATTTTCATTTCAAATTTTAAAGGTCACTTATAAACTCTGTTTATTTCTTTCAAAGCTAAAAGCGTAAGACTTGCCAGAAATTTCATGACTAAAAAAGATCATTTGGCAGTTCAAGGATGCTGAATTTGAAATAAGGTTGAGCCATGTTAAAAGTGAACATTTGATATGTGGTCAATTTCTTTCCCAGAATTGGCAATCAGGTCAATCTGAGTCCTTAATCCTTCATAATTTAGCCACTACTTCAAGTCTGCAGATTTCAAAACTTGTGGTATCTAACCTAACACTATTATTAAAATCAATTTTAAAGCATCATAAAAGACATTTGCTTGATCTAATTTTAAAAAATCATTGAATTTTAAATTTTGAAATATCCTTAGAAATCATCTGATTCAGGGCCTTTCCGTTACAGATGAAGAAGCCTATGTCCAGAGAGGCAGAGATATGCCCAAATTCACTTATCCAGGCTGTAGTAGAGTCTGAACCAGAACTCGTGCCTCCTTTCTTCAGCTTCGACTGTGTGTATGTTTTCATTTCCCAGAGGTCTGTCTTGCATCATAAATGAATTGGAGGAGAATAAGAGTGGATGTGAGAAAAGCAATCTTACAGGTTGTTGCAGTGATTCAGACCAGTCGACTGTTCTGAAATAGGGACAGAGTAAGGGAGGTCAAGAAAGCTGCACATCTTCCAAAAAATGTCAGGAGTCAGAAATGACAGCATTCCTGAAGTGAGGAAAAGAGGAGAAACAAGGATGAAAATTAGGTTTCTGACATGAACAGTGAGGTGGTCAGGAGCACCATTCACAGAACTAAGCCATAGATCTCTAGGGTAGAAAGCAAGAATTGGTATTGCCAGGTGGTTTGTGCAGCTTTCCAAATGTCCAATTGGAAATCTCCTTTAATCAGGTGTAGATACAAGTCTGGGGTTCAGGATGGAGAAATACAATGAGTGCATTAGCTCACTCTTTCTTTCCACAAAGAAGATGCACACGCCTACAACATACTGAGCATCGTGCTACGTGCAGAGAGCACACTGAGAGACAAGTCAGGTCGGCACCTGCTCTCATGGTTTCCATGTTCACAGGACAGTGTGGTCCCGAGAGCACCTCTGATTGCATTATTCCCTGTAGATGTCAAAGCTACAGCCACAGTGAACTGTGATTTGCCACAAAAGTGATATTCTTATCTGTATATGTCAAAAGAACAGGCTCCACAGTGCTCAATGACTTGCCCCAAATTAAGCTACCTGGAAAGTGGTAGAACAAGAGCTCTGATCTGCCTTTCTGTGGCTCATTTGGTCTCAAACTGCTCCTCCCTTCTCATCTCCTGCAAGGGCTGGAGAGGAGCTTTTATACTATTATAAACCAGGTGGTTCTTAATTCCTTTTTGAGTCCCTGTTCCAGCTCAAAGTTTCACAAGTACTGAAAACACATTTCCAGGTTTTAAATATGAATTTCCTCCCTTTGGCACAGCCCAGCATGTAGTGTGGGAATGAATGAGGCCCTTGACTTTGGACTCTTCTCTTTTTTTGATGCTCTTTTCTCTCTTATTTGAAGTAAAGTGTATTTGACATCATATGCAAATCAGGCTACAGTGCTTACAGTGGAGGCTGCCCCAAGGGGGATCTCATAGTTCTAGGATAGTAAGCCAAGAATTTACATTGTAAAAAGTTACTTAGCCAGAATTAGAAATTTATAGCAAAACATGGGTTGTCTGCCAGTCATTATCAGCTTTATCCTCATAACAACTTCTATTTATCAAATTCTTACTATGTGCCAGACACTGTTCTAAGACTAAACGTTATATAAAATATTTTATATTTAATCCTTACAAATTCCCTATTTGACAGATAAAGGAACTGAGAGCTTACAGAGGTTAAATAAACAAGACAGCAGCTAGTTTCGGAACTAGAACACAAATGTCGGTTCCCTCCAAAGCATGCTCTTAACCACTAAACCAAACTAAATTCCTGTGCATTCAACATTTTGTCCAAATGTGGTTTGAAGTAAGCTGTGCCCCTCTCAGACCATCACACAAACTGTTCATCACAGTGGTCACCTCTTTCATTTATTGACCATTGGCAAACTCGGATGGTGAATGTGGATTACCTTTCACACATTCCCTGTGGTACAGACATTGCATTAAGCAGTCCTAAAGGGACCTGATGCTGGATGGAACAAAGAATACAAGTATCTAGAATATTTAAATTAGAAGCTAATTTCATAATAATCAGTGTCATGTCTTGCCCAAGGCAACAAGAAGTTGAACCATGTTTTTTAGTAATGCCAAGATGTCAGGTGCTATCTTCTTCACAAATAAGGCATACACATGGAAAAGAAATGCTGGAAAAGTATAGGGGAAATGATCTACACCATTTGACGTAATTAAATGAGAACTAATTGGTTTTAGCATACAGTAATAAAATGAACCAACTAGAATGACTCAGTTAAAGAAACCTATTGGGTTTCAGTTTATATAAACTTGGAATGGGAAAGAAATACTAAAAAAAATGCTAAGAAAAACTGAGTGAAAATTTCCTTTTAATTTTGTTCAGTTTTATATTCTCAAAGTTGCTCAGCTCTTTCATGACCTGAAGTTTCAGCCCCAAAGCATAAGCACCGTGTATTCTCTTTGGAACAAAATAGAATATAAAGAATGAAATAGAATCTCCAATGTTTTACAAAGTTGAATGCTTCAGGTTTTCAATAAAAATACAGATTGAGTTAGAGTAGGTTTTGCCTTATATCATGTTCAGCCACTAGATGGCAAAATATGACATGAAATGGAGGCTGTGAACAAAGTTTAAAGTGATTTGTAGTGGAAGTAGAGAAAATTTGAGTTAGTAAAAACTACCATTGTACTATATTCATAAAGAGATATATTATGGTAGTTCTTCAGGTGTGTACATTAGGTCTGATTAAAAGCATTTACTGATTTCACTAAAATCTAAGTCCTAAGACTAAGACTAAGATCCAGTTAACTGCAAAGCTTATTCCTCTCTCTGCCAGTCTCCCTCCCAGGAATTAATTCACTGTTTAACAATATTCTTCAGTGCCAACCACCAGTTTGCCTGGGTCCAAATTATAATTATCTTCTGTCCATCATTCTCCTTGGCCTTCCTTCAGTATCTTTTACTACTTCATCCTTGCATATTTCCTCACACTGAGCTCAGCTGTGGTTGATCTTTTTGACTCTTTTTGGGCCTAGTGGACCCATTTTTCAGCAGCACCCCTAGTAGAATGCTGTATTTCCAGGTCCTACCCTGAACTAAAATGAGGCCCAAGATGTGAGAGGACTGTTTCCTAAAAAGAGGTCATATAAATGTTAGAGGAAAGGGATAGTGAGGAAGAAAGAGATGAAACTCAGACCAGTGAAGCAATTTATTCAAAGTTTCTTATCAATAATTGCTAAAAATAAGCCAGATATTCCTGACACCTGATTTGGCACTCTCTTTGATCAATAGTATCTTTCTTTGTTGATTAAATGAAAGAACAGAGTAGCAATTTGTAGGAGAAAGCCTACCAAGTAGACTTATTTTTTCTTAGTGCTATCAGTGAAACCAGTAATAGAAAAAAAGTTTTCTGCTATCCTTTCCTCTGTTTTAGACTTAAAAATTTCTGTAATACTCTGCACCCTGACATTGAACCACTTTACTAGAATTTCTTGTTGGGATGAACAAAGCGGAAGGTAGACTGAACTTCCCTAAAGTAAGTGGCCTTTGGGAGAAACCTCCTGTGCCACCCATACCATATGCCATTTTACACATAGATGTTTTATAAAATGTTGAAACATCCAAGAATCCTCCTCCATTAAATCTTCCCTAACTTAACAACCTAATTTCCTTTGTACCTGGCATGTAACAGACACTCAGTTTGCACAAGAAGAAAGGGAGGAAGGAAGTAAAAAATAGGGAGGAAAAAGAGGGGAAATGAAAGAAAAGATAAATCCATTGAAAAGATAAAAACAAATCTTGTAAAATCACTAAGAAGCATTCTTTCTTTGTCCAGTTGAGATGAAGAAATATCAGCTCTCTCCTCAGTATAACCTAATGTTTAGGCTTGGCCATTATAAAAAAATGTTCCCTAATCATCTCTTTTCTAGACTAAACAATCTCAGCTCCTAAAATTTTCTCTGGGGACTTTCATTAATTGTTTTTGTGCTTATCTATACCAATTTTTATTTCTTTCTTAAAAATTGAAGTTATTTGAGACTATATTCCATTACTTTTGATTATCCTTTTAAATGTTATCCTCTTTAGAAGAGATATTTATAAAGTTGAAAGAGAAACCAGATGAAATTTGTAAGTTTTTAAGGAGAAACCAGATTTTGAAGTGCATAGAAAAGTAGTTTATCTAAACTACTTTTAAACATACAAACCACTTTTATCAAAAGTTTGCTCTTTTAAGAGGGTGAAATATATTAATTATTGCATCTAGATTTCTCAATCCTCCAACACAATACACACATACACACACAACTTCCTATGCTATGAAAAAAGTCATATATAGTAAAACACATAGTTTTATAATTTGTAAAACATTAACAGGGATGTTTTGGAAATTAACTTGGGTATAAAGTTAAATTAGCATGGAAATATGTAGTTTCTTCTGTTAATAGAGAAACATATTGATGAGAGGATGAGAGAGATAAGAGAGAAATCTATTGATGAAAAATCTCTCCAAATTGCATGAGTCAAATTTCTCTTCAATTACTGTGATATGAAGACAAAGCATCAGGCTTCCCAGGCTTATATTATCTCTGTCATTAACACAGAACATTGCGTAAGATTGATTATAAGTAGGGTATATGTCTCCATGTGCACCACATCACCCCATTTTACACCTGTAGTTCCAGCCAGCATCCATGAGTATTCATACTGAATAATAAATTAGATTATCACTCCAATGATCAGTACCTGGGCCACAGTTTGGTCAGATATAACATGAAAGAATTTAACTACATGACTTAATGATAAATTCCAATCTTAAGACTCAGTGGAAGACATCTCTACATTAATTCATGTCATTTACTTAATATCTATAGTATATTACTCATAGGGGTAAAGGTACAGAAAGTTAAACTAAACAGGTCAGGGGTTGCCCATTCACAAATGGGTTGGTGTTAGAAATACCATTTCCAGTTGATTGCTTGGAAAATGGAACGTATTTCCCCTACAAACATTGTTAGGAATTTTTAACTAAAAAAAAGTTCATTCAAAATGTATTTAGGGGGCTACCCTGATACAAATAAGAAGCAGATATAGTATGCTAGCCTCTAGAGAAGGGCTGTGTCATGAGAGCTGTACATTCAGGCAACTACAAGCCAATCACAGGTGAGGGTCACAAAAATGGACAAAGACAAACCACAGAATCTGGTGCAGGAAGAGGCCTTTGATTTCTTGACAGGATAATGACACAGCATGGGCTAATTTCCCTTGGGAATGATAACCAGATGTGTTTCAGTGTATGGGACCTAAATCCCTTGTGAGATATTTATTCCAAATGCCAAAGGAGATAATGAAATAAGCCCTTCCCTGCCCCCCAGCCCACCCCCTGATTTTGCCCAATCATTGTTCTTCTC
The DNA here is from genome assembly GCF_040802235.1 of Manis javanica. Classification (NCBI taxonomy): domain Eukaryota; kingdom Metazoa; phylum Chordata; class Mammalia; order Pholidota; family Manidae; genus Manis; species Manis javanica. The sequence goes on from NC_133157.1 coordinate 191,363,374, forward strand.
ATTTTGCACAGCTGGAGATATAAAAATAAGGAGATAAGAAACACCTTCAAAAGAAGTCGCTTCTATCCAAGTTCTACAATGGGAAGAAACTTGATTTTGTTCTCTATCTCTTACTTGTCCAAAAGACCTGAAAGGTTTGTTAGTGTAGGTCTCTGCAGCTGCTTCTGGTGAGTGGATCTCCTCCTCCCTCCTCCCCTCAAGGGTTTCCTCCAATCAGAATAAAGCACAATCACCCAAGGAGAATCCCACCCTCTCCAAGGGACCACTCCCCCTTATTTCTACAGGAGGAATGTTTATAAACCTATTCTGTTAAATCAAGGAATACTTAAATTAGGCTAGTTCTGAAAGGTTATTCAGGAAGGTTATGCTTGCGATGAGTGGTCACTGTATTGGTTTCTGTGTTTGTTCACTTGACAAATAGGAATTTGCCTCACTTGTAGGAAAATTGAAATTCAAATGCCAAGATTCTGGTTCTGTGTTTCAGATTCCTAGACTTAATCAAATTTATACCAAACCAATTAATTAAGGTTCAAAATTGAGAGGAGACATTCCTGAGACTTGATTTATCATGCTGCAGGTTGATGTCACTCTTTACTCTGTCACTAGCACTATTCTCATTGAGGAACACATTCCACAAATGCCAAATGAGCTGACCTGAAGGATGCACTGAGCAGGTCCAAAGTTTTTCTATATTTTTTCAAAGATTCCAGTACCTGGAACAATCCTGGAAGAAGGAATAATTAATGTAATAAACGATTTTTTTCTCAATCAATTCTGTTATATATGTTTCTATATAATGATTAAAGCAATGTACAATGTCTGCCTCTCAGACCTCTAAGATGGATTTGATTAAAGCAAGAAAACAAAACAAAATAAATGCTCTTTAAACTCCTGAAGGGTAGAAAACCATGCCAATTCAATTTAGGAGTACTTAGCACGTTTGAGAATGAAACACATCTTTCTGTTATATTACCCCTATTTTAAAATACTATATTATCTGGAAATGAGTGTCTCTGGCTCTAATTTGAATCAGTAATTAAAGTGAGATGATGTTCCTTAACTAATTTTATTAAGTACGATACTGGTCTTGTATTAAAACAGTTCTCTGTGCTAATATTTTCCCTTGAACATCTCACATGCATCTCTAAATGGATTCTATTCTGTTCTTCCTGACACCTCAAAAACTATTCTTCCAACTGCTCCTTATTTCAGTCAATGACACTGCATTCCATGCAGGTGCTATATTAAGCAAGAAACTTTGTTGTCACCTTCAACTATAGCCAACTTGTATCTTAATTAGGAAATCTTGGTAAGTAGAAGAACCATGGTTCTTATTTACAACACAGATAAGTCATTGTTGATAAATGTTAAGTGATTTTGTGATTTGTTGATAAATGTTAAGTGATTTTGTGATTACCCATCTGTAGACAAAACACTTAACCTTTCTAAACTCGTTTCTTCATTAATAATTCATAGATAAGGACTATAGAAATAACTCTGAGGTTCTCTAATACAATATTGCAACTGCATTCATACAAAGCTCTCTCAAAAAAAGGTGATAATTTGTTGCCAACACTTTTTATATACAGTTTTCTTATAAGTTTGTTTCCTATTTCATATGCTTTCCAGAGTGTCCTGTATTTGATTCTACAATGGCTCTTAACATTCTCAAGTACAGCTTTCTGTTTAACCTTCTAGTAGACATTGAGATTCCTGAAAATTAAAATTCACATAATACAGTCTATGGCTTTTATCACTTTCTCTTCCCCTACTAGCAGAGCACTTAATATATGGTACATCCAAAGTAGATTTGAAAGCATATGATTCACTCCATTCTCACTGGCCACCCTAGTCTAAGCCACCCTCATTTCTCCCTTTTCTGAAAAACCTCTTTAGCTGTCTTCCCTCAACCTCCTTGCATCCTTCTATCCCACAGGGAAGTCAGAGTGATCTTCCTAAAAGCCCTCCTTATCTTCTCATTGAATTTTTAAAAGGCTCTGAAATTCTTCCCAGGCCTTTACACCTCTTCACTGCTTATGTTTAGAATCTCAACTCATAGATATGAAAATAACCCACTGCTCATCATAGATGAATGGATAAATAAAATGTTATATATATGTAAATACACAATAGAATATTAGCCATAAAAAAATCTTGCCATTTGTAACCACGTGGATGGACCTAGAGGGTATTATGCTAAGTGAAATAACCCAGGTGGAGAAAGACAAATACCATATAATATCACTTATATGTGGAATCTAAAGAACAAAACAAACAAAGAAATAGACCCATTAATATGGACAACATTCTATTGGTTATCATGGGGAGAGGGGTGGGAGGATAGGTGAAACAGGTGAAGGGAAAACAAGTACAAACTGCAAATTGTAAAATAAGTTGACATAGAAATGAAAGCACAGCATATAAAAGATAACCAATACTATTGTCATGTCTTGGTAGGGGGAACTACATTTACTGTGGCATCTAGTAATGTATATAATTATCAAGTCACTCTGTTGTATACCTGAAACCAACATAATAGTGTATATCAATTTTGTTTTTAAAAATCTCAGTTCATGTCACTCTTGCCTTCACTCACCTGCTGCAAACACACACTAGCTTCTTTTCAGTTCCTCCTCCCTTGTCAGGACATTAGATGTTGCTGTCTTACCTGCCCAGAATCGGTGGGAGTTAGCTCCCAGACAAAATGTGCTATCTCATACCCTGAGTATTATTGCATGAAATCATCTTCAGAAGTAGCACATTAATCCTTTCTTAATCTACTCAGCATTTCTTTTCTAAAAACAGTAAGAATACAATAATATTTTGCACCTTGTGAGATGCTGGTCTGCAGTTAACTAAGTGGAATATCAAAAATCTTTCAAATCTAATACAAAATTATAATCCACTTCTGCCAAAATGCATCTGCTTCTGGGATAAAATATCATAGTGCTTAAACATTTTATTATATTCTGTATTGGGATTAGAGCTACCCATGAACAACACCCAAAGGTTGTCACTTAAGTCAGTGGTATTCTTTGTAAACATCGTAGAATGTCCTTCTTGCCTGTTATTTTGCTCACAAGATCATATACTTCTAACAACAAACTGTATAGCAACATATTGCCTCATCACTAAAAGGCATAGAGTTCACACCGTAAAGCAGCATGATGTTCATATGGAAATTTACCTGTGATTATTTCAGATATTTCCAAGAAGATAATGTCTCAAGCAGAAGGAACAATCTTCATGGCCTGGTGCTTTCTAAATTTGTAGATTTCAAGAGCATATAAGACATATATCTTTAATAAGAGCCTTTCCATTGCCAGTAAAATTGTATTTTGTTTTTTTTTACTTGCTTAGAAAACCTAGAAATAGCAGATGCAGCACTGTCAGTTTATTTATACTTAAAACCAAGTCCTGAGACATAATGCTATGTTTTACCAAAGCTTTCTTGAATTTGAGGGAAGTTATGTGAGTTAAAGGCTATTGGAGGCATCTTTTCAGGTGTATGTTCCTCACATTTTTTTTTAAGTACTGATGCCAGAAGGTGTCACTAAGTAATGGGGACTCATGCATGCATAAACAAAATAATTTGCACTCATTAAATAATGGGGATTCATGCCCAAACCACCATTCAGGCCACCACCCAAAGACCAACATCAGAAGCTTGAATCTGATGTGAATTGTTCTAAACTTGTTATTTAGAAACTGGGAATAACAACGACATTGACCCTTAAAGTACCTGGGAAAGTGGCATACTTCCTACAGGGTCACTCGGAGCCTCTGTGTGCTCTACCCTACAGATGCAATCATGTTTACATAAGGATTAGTTTTCCTGACAACTCCCTGAGTTTTGATTTAGGAGCTGAATAGGACTCCACCACAAAGAGCCACTGGATCACAGACAGTGTGTTCTTTTAATTTACTTCCATAAACAGACAAAAATTGAAGTCAGCTGTCAGTGAAGGCCAAATTAAAGAGCTAAGTGTCAGATCTGCAGTTGAATCAAGATCAGTTTTTGAGGTAGGGGTAGTGGAAGGTTGGATTTTTAAGCTTCCAAAGATATGTCATTAGGTACAAAGCTAAGACTTACACTTCAACTGTGGTTTAGATGTACTGTGCATTGTTTACTTTTAAAAAATTAAATTTAGACTGAAACTAATATCATTCCTAAAAAACTTGCCTTAAATGATGTACATGAGCTCAAAGTATAATATAATAAATGTGCAAACCATAACCATCCCTAATATAATTATAGCAAATATAATTCAGTGTGCTGGGCTTGTGGGCTGTGAATTTCCTTGATATGGCTCCTCACAAACTCCTAATGCTTCTTTTAATGATTACCCTAATTTCGTCCTGGTGGTTTTTTTGTTGTTGTTGCTTCTCTTAATATCTCACAGTGACCTTGCTTCTATGCCAGTCTGTCCTGACAGGCATTGCAGTTGCAACTGGTGGAGGAAAGTAAGCAAAATCTCAAGCCTGGAACTTTGCATAATTCAATAAATAGTGCACACATTTATCTTGTCTATTAAAGTATGTGTAGACATCTGTGTCCATGTGCAGTACCTTAAAATTTGGTTAACATAGGTATAAATGTAATTTGGGACAATATGGCCTACTGGTTAAAGTGTACTGAATGTGGAGTCAAATCTGGGTCTGCTTTGTGGACTTAACCATTTAATAGCAAATTAGTTTTTTTTCTTTGAATATTAATTTTCTCATTTGTAAAATAAGGTTAATATTTCATAATTTTGTGAAATATGATAATATATATAATGTACTTATATAAAACCAGGCACATAGAAGGCACTCAATAAAACAGTTATTCTCTTTATTTTATAATCAGCTCGATTCACTAAATAGATCTTTAGGGCCTACTATGCGTCCAGCACTGTAGGATGCACAGAAGTATGAAATAGTGTTCCTGGCCTGAAGATACTTTTAATGTAGTTGTTAGTTTTAATCATGGAAACAAGCTATAGTACCTAACAAAACTAATGCAATACTCTGCAGGGAAGTGTGTAAGTGAGTGTGTGTGGAAGGGAAACAAGAGCTACAAGGGATCAGAGAATGAAGAGGCCAGCATGAGTTGAAAAAGTGAAGAAACATTGCATGGAAGGTATCAAAGTTATGATTACTCTTGACTAGTGGTCCTTCCACACATGGAGTGATTGGAAGGTGATAGAAAAGACAATGGCCTATCTGAGGAATAGGCAGCTTTACCAAAGCAGTGTTTGTGCTGGAAGTAAGGGAAAACTAGGTTGCAAGTGGTAGAGTTTTCTAAAATGTGTTCTAAGAAAGGGTAAATTAGAAAAATAGTCAAAGATCTCTCTGTCTCTCTCTCTCTCTCTGTCTCTCTCTCTCTGTCTCTGTCTCTGTCTCTGTCTCTCTCTCTCTCTCTCTCTCTCTCTCTCACACACACACACACACACACACAGAATAAGAGAGAGAGAGAAAGAAGAGTTTATTTCTTGAACAAATGACTGAAACGTTGGGCCAAAGTGAAATACCTATCTTCCTTATAGGACTTCTCAGAGATTTTTAAATGCCAGCATGTATGATAGAAGTGTAGCTAACTGTGGTGTTTAAGTGTAAGGCATCTAATTGTGCTCTGAGCATCATAATTACTATTAGTGATGAAATGTATTGGCATATGCTCCTCTCTTCCCCTTGAAGAAGCACGTGGTGAAGGAGGAAAGGTGAGACTCGGAATAGAAGAACAAAAGTTAATGGCAGAAATGATTATTTGGATATACAGAGGTGTCGCAGGTTGAGTTTGTTCTCTCAGTTCTTGTCCCTGCTGAAACAAGGAATTGAAAGGTGGAGACTAGCTAAGCTGACTGTAAGCTTTATTTCAATACACTCCATGGGAGGAGTGGGCCCGAGTCAAGGTAGACAAAGGCCCCAATCCGTCAGGTGGGAGGCCTTTATATTACATTCTGGCTAGGAGGCACCTCTTTGATGAGAGGAAGTCATTTCATTGACAGGCCCATCTATATAGCCATCCCTCTCGGTGCGCATGTCCTTTCCCATGATGAAGTGTGGTTTGGGAAGTTTTTAGTTTTGTCCAATTATGCCCCCATAGGATCTTGTTGGGACCAGTTTGGCCTGGTCCTGATAGGCAAGGAAGTTATCCCCCTGCAAAACCTTTGTTGTCTTTACATGGGACCCCCCCTACCTGGGCAGAGTTTGGGCATTTTTTTTCCTTGAACCTTATCTTCTTCCCTGGCTTCTCATGTCTATCTTCCTACCTAATAGAGGGAAGTCCTGGTTTGAATTTGGTGGCAGGTGTTGTACAGGACTGGTTTACTCTGCATTCAAAGATGCCAGGACTCTGGGGATAAGGAAGGTTGGGAGATTGCCTCCTGAGAATGAGGAGCTTGTACGATGGGTGTGATGAACAAGCAGCAGAGCAAAGTTGTAAGAACAGGGATATCCAGTACTTTCTTTTAAGTTGTTTTAGTTCATGGGATGTGTAAAATTCATCTCACTAATAGTTGAGTAAAGTCTATGCTCTCTAAAGGCTTTTATGCATCAGTTAGCTTTGTCAGTTAACTTCTGTATCACTCAGCTGGTATGTCAGCTGCGGGTTGGCTCATCTAGGGTGTTCTCAACTAGGATGGCTTATCTCTGCTCCGTGTGTTCCCTCATTCTCCAGCAGACTAGACCAGGCTTGTTCAGTCACATGGTATTGGCAAGACTCCAAGAGAGAGAGCAATAAGTACTCAACCTCTCTTGAAGACTAATCTTAAACTGGCACACTACAACTTCTCAGATTTCTGTTGATCAAAGCAAGTCACACAGCATGGATTCAAAGGTGGGGCGTTGGATCTGCTTTTGATGGGAGGAGCTACAAAGTCATACTGCAAAGAGGTGGAGACACAAAGAGGAAAATAATTGAGGTCATTTGTAGAAGCAATTTATGGTATCCTGAGTAATTTCCTCATGGAAATATTTGTTAAATGCTGTGTAGAATAAGAACAGCATACTCAGAAAGCTGAACCAACTCTGCAGAATAAGAACCAAGAGTAGCCCTAAGAATATAAGCCAGTTGTGAAGTTACCAAAGACTCAGAGTAAACATTAAACTTCATAAGAAATGGAATGAGGGACACTGACACCAACTGAGAGACGGGACTTAATGGAGATCCAGGAAGTTACTATAGAATATGGTGTGCCCCTGACAGTTTGGGCCATAGGAAAATTATTTCCCTGCCCTCCTCTCCTCTCCTCATTGCCTTTTTCTCCTCTCCTCTATTCACCTGTCTTGTCTTCACCTCTCCTCCCTTTCCATCTCTTACCCCTGCCTCCCCTTCTCGTAGGACTGAGAAATGGAGTAGAAGAAAGGGCTACAAATGGAAGGATGAAGCAGTTGATCCAAGTTTGTAGGCAGTGGCCTGTCTTTGGAAGATTTGGGACAAAATGTATGATTGAATTCGGAAGGATTCATCTTGTGACATCATTGATCAGAAAGAAGCCCTGTTTTTGAGAGTGGGAAGCATGTTACACTAACAGCTTATAAAAGAGTCAGGACAGATACAAAACAAAGATACACCTGCCCTCTGTACACAAGCACCCAAGGCATTCAACGTATGTTTGTTGACTGACTGCTCTAGGAACACCCAGATGGACTTGGATGATTTTCAAATGACTCAACCAATAAGATACCTGATAAGGCTTCATTTTATAAGACATGTTGCCCATGTGTTAATTCCCCTCTAGGTACTGGATTCAAATGTCAGTTGGGTCCAGTTGATTCATGTGTATTTTTTAATGAAAGATGAAAGGCTATTTTAACTCCAGACCTCAAAGATAACAAGTAAACATAGGTAAGAATGATTGAACCCTCCCTGTGGAATGAACTATACACAGTTAAGTAAACAGTTAATGCATGTACACATAGTAAGTGGTGTGCCTACAGTATAATTCCACTACAAATTACAGTCAGCCTATATTAGGATCAGTGGCTTTAAGAACCAATTCTAGTCCTCTGTAAACTAATTTATTTGATTGCTTTATTTGTGTCCTTCATTTGTCCTGTTTGGCACTCAACATTAGTAGTTCTGTCTCTCATGATTACCCATACTGGTCCACAAAAAATCTTTCACTTTCACTTTCTTATGAGAGTTGTACATAGGCAAGAATATATTCTAAGAAAGAATTCTTATTTGCTTTGTCCACAAAACTCTTCAAACAAACAGAATCAATATCAACTATTTTTTTAGCACTTGCTATTTCTGTCCCATATTGCTATTATACAGATTTGAGTTGGAAAACTCAAATCCCATTCATTCTGCAAATTACACCTGTCATGTCTGACCAACTACTCTGAACTGGCTTGCTACAGGTGTCTTCACTTTAACAAGAGAGGGTTTATAGACCTTTCTGCATTTAGGCTGCAAGGATCCCAAAAACAATTGTATTGTGGGTGCTGACTTCAGAAGTTCCTCTCACCTCATTTTCCACTATGAAATATTTATAATTCAATTTCTTCATAGTTATTTCCTTTGTGGACCTCTAAAACATTCCTGTAACCTCTCCCCACACAGCCATGGTTTCAGGCAAAAAATGTGAGTGCATTGTTAGATGACAGGTTTTCAGCCATTTCATGTTCATTGTACATAGCAGAGACACATTCATATACACAACCAATAAAAACCAATAATGAATAAGAAAAACACTTATTGCAAGTCTACTGTATGCTAGGAACTGTGTTCAGAGCTTTGTAATGCATTAGCTAATTTAATTTATATATCAAACCTAAAGTTTATCCTTCACTCGCTATCTAGGGTCATCTTTTAAATGTCACTGGTAAGTCTGATCAATCAACCTGCTTAACAATTATAGAGTAAAATCTAATTTCTTCACCATGGCCTACGAAGTCCTCCGTAATCTGCCCTCTGCACATGTCTCCAACTTTCCCATCTCCCTTGCTCACACTAGCATTCTTTCTTTTCAACTACCAACCTCAGTTCCAGCTCACTCTCTTTCCACCTGTCTTTCCATCACCCTGAAACTCTCTTCCCCAGACTTTCTCACAACACTGCCTCCTTTGCACCATTTAGATTATAGCTCAAGTGTCCTCTCTAAGAGAGGCCTTCTTGAACTGTCCTAACTAAAGTTTATGCTATCTCCCTGTCACTCATCCCCTATCCCATAGAATACATATCCTTCATAGAATGTAACATTATCTGAATTTATCTTTTATACTCATTTGTTTCCATGCTTCTGTGCATCCCCACTCAGATTGTTAGCCCAGGGAAAGCAGGATTAGTATCTGTTCTTTTCATAGCTCTCCCCCCTGTACCTAGAGCAGTAAATACTTTTGACTGAATGAACACTTAGTGATGGCAGAGCTGTTAGTTTTCTCCCAAGTCATGGAGGCATGTTTGTTTTAAGTGATTTATCACACAGATGATGAGTTTGATTTTGGGCAAGTCACCCAATTTGAATGTAAGACTCCTCAAGTCCAAATCCCATGCCTTTAACACCTATCCTACTCTATAGGAAGTTATAATACCTCTATGATGTATAAAAATGAAACATTTTTACCCCATTCTTCTTTCAACAATAATTGACGGGATAAAATCAGTATGAAAGGAAGATATTTTACTCCTATATCTTATTTTTGGGTCTGAAGAGAAGAGGACCTAAGTATTCTGGATTGTCAGAGAACTCTGGTTTTATTAAGGAGAACCTGCCGAGGAAGGCAGGGAGAAGAGGAAAGAACAAGAACTTGGATTCGGAGCCCCTGCCGTTTTGAGGCAGGTTGTAAGTGTAATGGTGATTAACATCTATGCTCTTTGTGACAAATACCACTGTGCAGATGAAGAAATGGAGATTTGGAGAGTTCAAAAACACATATAACTTGGTAATAGTGCAATATGAATGTCTTTCTGTATAAATCTAAGATCCATATGCATTTTCCAGGGCACCACTGGCTTAAGAATGGTAGCAGGGTTCTTAAGGGTAGATTATGAAGACTTTTACTGTTAACGCCACCTACATTTCTTCTTTTTCTCTGGTATTTGAATAATTCCAGAATATAATACGATGTTTCTTTATCAAAAACCTGACTTCCCTCTTGTTCAGTAATAACAGAAAGTTATGCCAAATTAAATAAAGCCACGGTACTTAAACAGGCTCACCAGACACCAGCCAAAAGGCTGGACAGTGCTCAGCAATGAATACAATTTGAATCTCCAAGGCAATTAAGGAATGTATTTTCCCTGAGGTGATATAAAACATGAGCTGTCTTCTCTTTTATGAAATGAATCAAGCCAGATCTGTGTGGCGGTTTTACCTATAACTCAACAACTGGTCCCAAATCTGTCAAGTTCCTTTTTAACTAAAGCCCAGGTTTGAAGGTCCTCCTGCTTTTGTGGAATGTGGACCAGAAACTACATATGTGTGTCGAAGGACTGGCCTAGAACCATCGAAACTTGAAATCAACACAGAAGAAAATTCTACTCGAGGAATTTTCATTTTCATAGTTTCTTAGGATACTTGATGACGGTTTCCCTCAGTTTAGAGATAACTGAGCTGAACTTGGCCTTGGCAATGCTCATCTCCCTGTGGAGCCAGGGCCTGCAGACCATGGCAAGGTCAAAGTTATTTCAGTACCCCCCAGAAACGTTATCATTAGAGTATAAAAGGAATCTGCTTGCAGCTGACAGCATCTCTCCCTGTCAGCAGCTTCTTATTTCCTGATGCAGCATCCATTCTCCCATCCTTCTGGGAGCACAGCTCTTACTTCATCCACAACTCCTATCTTTTGGCAAGCTGCTCACCCTGGACTTCAACTCTTTTAAACACATATTCCTCCTTCCTCAGATTTCCAAACAAAATGACTTCCCTGCAAGTACTGTCCTGGCAGCTGTCTCTCTTACTTTAGAAGATACTTTTAGACACTCTGTTCCAGCCAGAAGGTCACTCGTGACCATAAGCAAGCAGCAAACAAACAGATTTGAAGGCATGGAGCAGTGATGGAACACCACAGGTTGGCCGCTTCCCTGCCAGAGCCGCTGTTCACTCCATGCTGTCCACATCCTAACCAGCAAAGAACTCCCCAGAGCACTCTGCCTAAAGCCAATTTCCAGGGTCATCTGGTGCCATGAAGAACCCATCACATTTCCACTGATGCAGGATCACCATAAAAACAGAAAGGTCCCATGTGCTCTCTGTTCCTTGCAGTATGATACTCTTCTGAGGTTTCTAAACAAAACTGCCACAACCGAGCTCTTTAAAGATCTTGCCTAATAGAAAAACTCAGGGTTTTGGTGCCTAGAGAGGTGATAGTGCTTTGCTGGTGCATTTATAAAATCTAGTCTTGATTTTTCTTATAAAACATGCCATCATTTTGATCATAACTTAAAAGTAAATCCCTTGGTATTTAAACCCTTCATTATCATCCTTTCCTGGCTGTGAACTAAAAATTGTCCTTAGGGAGGCCAAACTCTGTTCCTGACTTCCAGACCACTTGAAAAGAACCCAGATCCTGTCTTCATGATCAAACAATGCCTGTGAATCCCTCACACCCCTTGTCTGGTCTTCAGTTCAAACAGACTCACCTCTCCTTAGCTTAAATAAAAGGCTTTGGCCCTTCCATGGCTCATTCTCTCAAATATTCTTCTCAGGGGCAGGCCAAGGCTGCAGCTGACCCCCTGCACTCTGGCCTTTGACACAGCTCACCTCCAGACAAATTACGGCTTTTATTTGCTTTTATAGTTTTCTGAATTTAGAATCTAAAGTGTGTTGTTAGACCAATTATCCTGTTCTTGGAACACTATGCAGTTGTTAAAAAGAACATGTTCAGTCAACAGTATGGGTGCTAATGTTGAAAGATGCCTGAGACATATTATGTTAAAAAACAAAATGAAGCTCCAGAAAGAGTGGCTTATATTTTTATCTAACATGTTCAAAATATACATTTTTAATTATAAGAATAGTACATTTTCATGGGAAAAATTTAAGAAGCATACTTCTTGGATGCGAGGGAAATTTTTACTTTCATATAATTTTGGTTTCCTTGAATTTGTGTCATAAGTGTGCATTTTTAAAAAGAATTAGCAGCAATAATAGTAACAAATTGGTAGGGGATTAGTCAAAGCAGGCTGGGTATAGCCTAAAGGAATTTTAGCTTTGTTTTTTCCTGGGTCAGTAGTTGCATCTATTCTCAAAGTAGCCCCTGTTGATAAAAGTTGGTCTGCATGTCTCCTCAATCTACATTTAGATAAAGTACAAAACTTCTTTTCCCTGTCAAACTGCAGTATGAAGCACTCATTCTGCACTGAAGGTGTGTGTGGCACCCCACCTTTTCTATGGCCAATTCATGCAATTTTCCCTCCCTTCATGCCACAGAGGTGGATTTTGCAAGTCAGTGTCTCTCTGCTTCCCTGCTTGACCCAGAAAGCTGTTTGGGGGGTGAGGAGCAAAGGCCTTTTCTTCCTGAATTTCCTCATGTGTCAGAAAGGTCACGCAGGGGCTGGTGAGCCAGACCATCTGAAACCAGGCACCCAGGGTCTTGGCCATCGGAGAGAGGCTGCAGCTTGAGGGCTGATCCCAGGAGAGTGAGAGTGAGGACTGCAGAGAAGAGTAAGCAGACGGAGCGGCTATCCCAAGGCTCTTGAGGGTTTGGGCAGTGACCAAATAATGCAGGGTGGTGCCAGGAAGTCAGGATCATCTAAGATTAGCAGCAAATGCTGTACTGAAACCATGAGATGATGCAAAAGCAGGCAAATAGCAGCCAGAGGAAGCACCTTTCTGGCTGATTATTAAGAAAAAGATGGGGCTGAAGGCTCAGTTATCAGAAGTCCAGCACAGACTCAGAGAGAAAGTAGCAACAGGGCTGACTCATGCTAAGAGTTCCCCACTGGCCCGACTCTGGCAACTTTAATTCCTCCACAGGAGAAAGGGCTGGATCCCACTACCTTAAATGAGAGTGAATCTGTGGGTCAAGTGGGCCAAATCACTAGAAAGCAGAAATCTCAAAGGCAGGTTAGTTAACACATTATATCAGCCAGAATGAGGGGTGAGAGCCAGTTCAGCATCATATACATAGCACAAGCCTCCTGCTGATACCACCTTAAAAGTTTAGAAAAGATAAAATCTATTGATTTTGCCTGTTTTCTGCACATTTATTGGATATTAGAACCTGGAATCCAGTGTATGTCCTGAGAGTCTCAAAGCTGTGAAACAAAACAAATAAGCAAAAATGCCAGGATGACATTCTGCCATCTTTAATGGGAAAAGTGATGACTTGTGTAGAGCCCACCATGAGGCCCTTCCACAGCATTTAACCCTGGTTGCAATTTTCTCTTTATGTCTAATTAGAGGAACACACCCATTTTCCTTAAATCACATTTAATTAGTTTCTTGGAAATTCTAACATGTTCCAAGAGAGCAACTTCCCCATTGCCAAAATCTCCTCTTGGCCTGATCGTTTTCATCTCAGGTTTGAGGCAGTATCCGTTTCACTTCTCACATGTTACTCCTGTCTTTGTGGGATGGCCTGGATAAATTGTAATTTTTTCCTACTCCAGGACTGAGCTGTTACAGCAGGCTGATTGTTGGAAAGGGTGAACGTGGGGTGTGGGCGGGAGGTAGTTAGACTATTATATTCTTTCCTTTAGCTGCCAGTACAAAGTGTTGAACTATAGACAGTCCAACATGGTCTGGTTAGAGCTGTTAGACTCTGAGGCCACACCAAATGGAGCTCAAACTGTTGGTAATATTTATTTCAGTGAAACAAATTGCAGGTGGAGAAATACAAAATGCAGCTTTGGGAAAATTTAGAAAGCCATTTCTAGAGGCATTTGTAGATGGAACACCCAGTGAATCAAAATGCCTTCAAATCCAGCCCACGTTGGAATGTGAAATAAAGCTGTATTCATTTAGCAAGCGCATCTACTGAAAGGCAGTCTGCGTTCTTGTTCAAAATATGGCTAAATATTTTTTGGGCTCTCATTCCTAAGGTGTTGTTCGTCCAAATACTATTATGATATTACCTCCCAGAACTTTCTCCTGATGTATTTCCAAGACTGCAGATCTACAAGAAAAATTCCTAGGACTTTCCTCCCAGTCTGATGCTCATGGGTTATTCTGGTTGGTTAACAGATGATGGACCCCCATCCTACTTAATGAGCTGCTTCTTCACTCCTTTTGGCTACTATCTAGCAGGCCATTTACTGCACATATTTAAACATTCATTCCATACACGTGATGACTGTGTGCTCTGTCGTGGTGTGTGCAACAGTGAAGACCGAGATGAAAAAGGCAAGAGCATTTGGTATAAGATGATCACAATAAATTTTTACTGAGTCAATAATTGTAAGATAGGGAAATGAATGTAGTGATTTTGTAGTGGGGAAAATAAGAATGATCAGGTCTGTTTGAATGTGTAAAGGAAGACGCAGAATGCAGAATGCTGTCTCTCTCATTGCCATGTGACAGCAATGCAAGAAGGTGGCCAACTACAAGCCAGGAAGAGGGCTTTCCAGGAACTAAATCTGTGGGCACCTTGATCTAGGACTTCCCAGCCTCCAAAAATGTGAGAAAATGTTTCTGTTGTTTAAGCCACCCCATTAACGTATTTTGTCGCAGCATTTGTACCATGATGACTGACACAATAGTAAGGGGAATGTCATTCTCAGCAGAGGGGCAGTTCAGCTCTGCAAGGTGCAGTGATTCGAGTGATGTGGCCACACTGAGCAGTGACGTCCTCTGTGCTGCTGCACCCCACTGGGTGCAGGGATGTCAAGCCCCCCACCCCCACCTCCATGCCAAATTCCATGTATGTCCCAGGGGAGGTGACCTTCTCCCCCTCCCAGCCATAGGTAGTAGGGGCACTCTGGGAGTGCTGTAGCCTTCAGATATTTTAAGGTAATCAATAAAAATAAAAACACTGTTTTATTTTAAAACTTTAAAAGCAGTTTCAACACATTAGCTCATTTGACTTGTTGCTGCAGCTATGTGCGGTAAACGAAATTATCCCCATTTTTACAAATGAGGAAACTGAAGAGTTGAGTGGTTTGTCCAAGGCCATTGCCATTTGGCACGTCCTCCTCTTCCTCCACACATTTGTGAGGAATCTGCTACATGCTTCCACCAAGCTTCAGAATTCTTTCTTCATAAAGAAAAGATTCTGCCTCCCATGATGGTGAGAACCATTTCTTATGCCCCTCTGTAATGCCAGTGCTGAATTCTGTAGCAGGTTCATAAGAAGATGCTCAGGAAATAACTGGTAAAGGAGGATCAACCCCTTTCATTCTCCCTTGTCTGTGAGGCTGATTGCCAGCCTCAGTGTGCCCACATCAAGGCCATGCACTTGGCTGCTTCCTCACCTGTACACATACCCTTTCCTGGACACTTCAACCACTATTTTCGATCACTGGTGTATTCAATTCCTCATGCTTAGCACAGCAAGAGACTAGCAAGCATTTATTATAAAATAAAATTAACTTTTTATTATTTCATGATTAAAAGACAATAACCCAAGCCTGGAACAGTGGCTTGTATAGATTTCAAGTATGCCACCTGTGTGCTGACACCACCACTGAGAGAGGGTCACGGGGACCCTAGATGCCAAGGCAGGTTGATTTTCACAACTTGCTATATCCACACTTACAAGAAATGTCGAGGTCAGCTCTCCTGGGTCTGAAATTCCATATGGATTACATATTTCCATAATAGTACTAGAATGCCACTTAATATTTATATCATCTTCCCTCTTTAAATGCTCTTGATAATCCAAATACATCTTACTCTACAAAAATAGGTATATTTCTTAAAATGTGTATGTAAGCCAAATCTCAACTGTTTTATGTTCTTGGAGAGGACACTTGATTTTAAACAATGATCAATATATGTAAGATATAAATTGCTGGATTTAATTTTTCTTATGAATTACCGTTTATGACAGTCAATATGTTATTTGAATATTCAATATATCCAGTATATTAAAGTAAATATTAAGTTAAATATATTAAAATAAATTTTAGAAGACACAATTCAGTAATCTTTATCTTATATCTTTTGGGTAAAAAGTAAAGTTCTGGAGGGGAAATAGGAAAATATCTAAGGGTTGAAAGTCTTTTTTTTCTAGGGTGAGACTCTTCGAAACTTTTCCAAAAAGCTGTATCCTACTACCCAGATTGTGGAGAGGATAAAAAAAGTCCCACCACACATCTTTAGCAGGCTTAAAATTTAACATACAGATGACCAAAGTATACAGAAAAATAACTTTATTTTCTTTAACCAATTTCGTCTTGCTGATGGCAGAAAAAAAAACTCAAATTTGCTATTTAAAGGCCAACACACCCTGTTTAAAATAGTCACTTTTAATTTAACTCTGGTTTAACTTCATAAATACCCAGACAATTCAAATTTCAAACTCCTTACAGGAGCTTAATGTTCACAAGGCAGGGGCCAACTCTAATTATTCACAAAGGATAAACATAGAGAACATTTGGGGTCACAGTGTGAAAATGGCACTTCCTGGCACTGGCACTCTCCCACACAGCCAACATTTCCCTGTCCAAGTCAAATGGAAGTTACCTCCATCACCTTCCACGCCCTTGGCTCTGGGCTCTGGATTCAGGCTTCTGAGGTCCAAATCCTTCTGATGTACTGGTCTTACTAACAGGGCAACCTTAAGCAAATTACTTCAGTCCTCAGCTTCCTCACTTGTAAAATAATCAACCGCTTCCTAGGACTTAGTGGCCATGATTAAATCAGATAAGGCCCATAAAGGTCTTTGAAGCCACTGCTTCTCAAACGATCCTTGCTGCAGTTTGGGGGGATTTTTAAACTCCCAAACAATGGTGGAAATTACTTTTTAAAAAGTCAGTAAAATGAATTATTAGAAGTCTTATATACACACACACACATATTTTTCACTTTTTTCCTTTATTTTTGTATAAATAAAGGTAAATATATATGCAGTAGAGACTCAAATTACTACAGAATTTTCTAGACACTTCAATTTTCGTACATATCATAGTCAGGGGGAGCAGTTGATGTGCTCTGGCCTGTTGGCCACACTTAAAGTGACACTGCCTCACGCAGTACCCACCACAAACATTCAATAAGTGTTGGCTATTATTATCATTCTTGAGTCCCAGTATTTTAAGACAGAACGGATAAAGAGCAGAGTAATGTGCACATTAACCCAAGCTCAGTGTCTCCAATTAATGAATAATAATAATCATCCATTAAAAATGGAGTAAACATGAAAACTTTGGAATCACAACCACACATTATTATCCATTTAAGTTAATAAAACAAAATAAAATGCTTTAGAAATCATTTGATTTTATAAATGAGAAAAAAGACCCAGAGCGGGTAAGGGCTGAGCAATAGAATCCCTGGGGAAGATTTTAAACACTGATGCCCAGGTGCCACTCCAGACTAGTAAACCAGCCTCTGGTGCTGGGATATGGGTATGCAAATTTTTTAAAGCTGCCTGTATATGTCTAGTGTGCAGGGTTTGGTTAAGATTTTCCAATAGAACCTATTAATGGATGCAGGTCTTTTGTGTCCCTACCTGCTACTGTCCACAACATGGCATCACAGTTACATTGGAACCTCACGGCAGTGGAAACATTTATCCTTGGACAATGTAAATGAATAACTTTTGTTATTCCAGGAGGACGCATTGATAAGCATGACTGAGGGGTGTTAGGATGTACTCTGCATAACCTTTTAGATTCAGCTGGGAACTGAAGGCACGCTTTTTAAAAAATGAAATATCCTATTTCGTCCCTATTTCCAGAATTGTAATCAGAACTCTGGCGTTTATGATGTATTATTTTTCTCTTTTGGTTTCCCTTGGAATAGAATGGAAACTTTGAGTCTTGGCCACTCTTCCGTCACATTCTGATTTCCCCATTTCATAGGCCAGAGTGCTTTGTGTCCCTTCTTTAATATCAATGGAATTAAAATACTTTCTGTGGAAAATGTACAATGGAGATTTATAGACTTCAAAAACATAATAAAAATTAAGCTGAAAGTTGAAGTTTTCTTAAAGGTAGAGGTGGTACATCTGATGTGCCTGCCAATGTTTAGTTTGGGGAAAAACCATTTAAACTTTCCAAGTTTTCCCTTATTTTATTTGTATTCAAAATATTGGTTCCTAGACCTCCCTTGTAATATAGAGCTCACTACGAGCTACTTAGGAAAGTCTTGGGAAGATATAATAATGAGTGAGGTGAATTTTATCCCATCACAAGAAAATTGTTTGCATCATCTACTAGTGCAGAAGATGATAGCATGAGGGAAAAAAAATTCTCCTAAGAATTCTACTGCCCATTTCTTGTTTTGCCTACCTCTGATTCAGTCCTACCTTAAATCTCCTTGTCTCTGAGAATTCCTCAGTAATTTCCCAAATTAGTGTGGATCTCTGTGCTATATTATGTTATGGGATTTTTTTTAAAAAAAAACCTATTCTGCATGACACTTATCATAACTGTTTAATGTATTTTTCCCGCTAGATTGTAACCTCCATGTCTGTCGTGATCTATTTCCAGCCCCCAGTATATAACTGAGTGCCTGGTATAGTACCATTCAATAAATTTTGTTGAATGAATGAATATGCTTTTTACCCAGCACTCCTTAGGTGCACGTGGGCATGCACGTGTGCGTGCGCGCGCGCGCGCGCACACACACACACACACACACACACACACACACATATATAGCTTTAGCAATTTTAAGTATCTGCCAAAAGAGTAGTGGAGAATATACTCATATTAAAACCTTTGTGAAGCTGTTAAGTTCTGCTTTATAAAATCCACAGTCTGCTCAAACTTTATGCCACCATTACAAAGTCATTAAAACCACTTTTTAAGATGGTTGTAGAAAGGCTGAAACCTTAAACTTGGAATCAGAAGTAGGCTCCAATCATGAGTCTGCCACTTGGTAACAATTTCCCTAATTTCACAAAGCCTCAGTTTTCACATACATAAAATGGCCAGCAGTAGAAACAATAGTGAAGAACACCCACAGACCAGGGTTGTAAGGGTGGAATAAGATAATACATAATTCAAAAGTTAGCAGAGTTTCTGGCACAACATTGGTCCTCTGTTAATGCTTGTTGAACTGGAATTTGAAAAAAAAAAAGCCAACAACGGCAATTTTGGAGGGAAGGTTCTTGACGGAACAGGCTGCTTAAAGATGGAGAAGCCTCAGCCATTCACGGTGACTGCTCGCTGGGGCTCCAGAGCCTCAGTCCCTACAGCTCTCACTTTTTATTCCACCTGTAATTTCTGGAGTCACATCAGAAATTTGGGGTAATTTGAATTAATACTCCCTCTATAACAATATCTGAAACTCCTATTTTTTGTTTCGATTATTTTTTAGAAGTGAGTCTCGGAATTATTCTAGAAACTGCATATGAAATAATATATTGTTTTACTGACTGTTTATGACATCAGTCCTAAAAAGTGTACCTAATATTACACTCAGGAACTCACAAACTGTTTTAATTTGATCTCCTTGATTTATTGTGAAGAGTACTTTTATCTACTTTTTTCTGTGTAAGTCTTACCTTTATCCAAAATCAATAACATTTTGAACTGTTAACAACTTACGAAGATTGTGACTTTAATTAAATTACTTAACTTCATTATGCCCATTTTCCTAACTCATATATGGGAATATAAAAGTACTTACCATTTGAGGTTGTTTTGAGCATTAAATGTTAATCCATGTGAAGCACAATGAAAATACATGGCACCTCATAAAAATTTAATAAATATTTGCTACTTTAATAGTGCTGAGTAGATAGGCTTCACACACATACACACAAAACCATCTAGGGATATAAATAGTAATTACTACATACAGTGACTTTATCTGAAAATATTACTATGTTCTTTATGCTCAGATTACATATATTTTTAAATTTTTTTATTAAGATATGATTGATATACACTCTTATGAAGGTATCACATGAAAAAACAATGTGGTTACTACATTTATCCATATTATCAAGTTCCCACCCATACCCCAATGCAGTCACTGTCCATCAGTGTAGTCAGATGCCACAGATCCACTATGTGCCTTCTTTCTGCTACACTGTTCTCCCTGTGATCCCCCACACCATGTGTACTAAACATAATACCCCTCAATCCCCTTCTCCCTCCCTCCCCACTGGCCCTCCCACACCCCTCCCCTTTGGTAACCACTAGTCCCTTCTTGGAGTCTCTGAGTCTGCTGCTATTTTGTTCCTTCAGTTTTCCTTCATTGTTATACTCCACAAATGAGGGAAATCATTTGGCATTTGTCTTTCTCTGCCTGGCTTATTTCACTGAGCATAATGTCCTCCAGCTCCATCCATGTTGTTGCAAAGGGCAGGACTTGTTTCTTTCTTATGGCTGAATAGTATTCCATTGTATATATACAGATTACATATTAAGTGGGTTTTTTTGAACTTCCATGTAATTGAGGACCAGTGCATAGTGAGTCTTCAAAAATCTCATTAATGCACAGAAATATCCCTGAGTACTCTGCAGAATATAGTTTCTCTTATTGTAGTGCACTGACTGCCTACATCAAAATACCTCTGGTGCTTTTAAAAATGAAGATGCTTGAGCCCCACTCAATTCTATTAAATGAGAATCTGTGGGTATGGAACCAGGGAAAAGCATTTTAAACAAATTTATTAAGTGATCTCTATACATGCTGAAATTTGAAAATAGCTACAACATATTGAATTTGTTCCTGTTTATCTTTGTGACTTGTTTGCAATAATGTCATAATACCTTATTGTAGTAGGTAACACAGAAATATGTAATGGTAGCCTAATTCACAGAAAATAAGATCCATAAGCAATTAGTGAAAGCCTCTGTGTGTCAGGCATTAAGTTCTGAATATTGAGAAATATATAAGGCCTGATTTCTTCCCTGGAGATGCTTACACTCTAGTGAAGTTGCTTATTTCTGGTTTCAGAAACTACTTCTCCTTGAAATATCCTGTCATGTAACCAAGGTCCATATTGTAATAGTTGTGGGCCAGATCTAATGATTCTTTTATATAGGAATGTTATTCTGTAATAAATACACAAGCAAAGAAAGAAAAAATCTATCAGTTAACCAGCAAACATGTATAATATGCTTGACAGACAGATCACACAGTAGTGTATTGACAAACATCAAGGCAAGAAGGAAAATAAAAATCTCTCTGATGTGGGACCAAGGTTAACAATGCCATATAAGCCAATCACACAATGTACCAGGACTCTGACCCACCACATGTCAAGCACACTGCTACAGGAAACCATGTGGTCCTAGTAGGTATACCTAGGTTTCCCTGAGATGGGAATATTCTTGGGTAAGTGTTGTGAAGCCCTTGTGCCTATTATTATTCAGGGCTTCCTGCAACGATTTAGATTATAGTTGACACCCATCAGTAAAGTAGAGGAAACTCAACTCTGATGGAAGTATCTCTTTTACATGTTCAAAACACTTATATTACTACAGAATTTGAGGGATACTACTGGAGGCCATGTGTACCCTGATTCCTCATGAGCTGATCTCTATAAAAGCTCAACAGTCAATCAGAGGTTTGTCAAGAATACTCTGTAAGAGGAGCTGCAAAAGAAAGCTATAACCAAAAGGATTTAAAAAAACAGGTCAGATAGGTACAATAGCTTAAAACAATCTTCCATGCTAGGGTATCCTAGGAAATTTCATAAAATTTCAACTCAGCAAAATACACACATTTTTATAACACAAGTACTGAACAGCCTGATTCTAATAGTGAATAATCTCTGATATTTAACTTTTCCTACTGTCTCTCATAAAAAAGATTTCCTTCTTACATTAACATGTATTTGTTCTTATCTGAATTCACTGTGATTTGTTTAGATATTCAGAGGGACAAGCAAGTGGGTACAAAACAGAAGGCACACACTGAGCTTTCTTCACTCCTGAAATTTCTCTATGTTTCAGTCAAAAAAAAAAGGAGGCACATTTCATTTGCATTTTTTTACTCCTAATTGAAGAGCCAGTTTCTAATGGAAGAACATGAAGCTGAAAAGGTGCCAGTGAAATAGCTGGGTTTCATAAGCCATGGGACGGCTGTCTCAGTACAAATAGAATTTGTGGTTTCTAACAGGGAGTCTCTGTGGCTGGGTTAAGTGAACGACAACTCAAATCAAACTTTGTGTAGCTGTTCTAACAAGTAGAAAACGTGTAAAACATTTCAAAACCACCGAAGACTGTCAGGTAAGGGGACTGCCATGCTTCTCCTTTGCTGCAGAGCATCCCCCTCTTAAGTCCTTGCTTGCCTGGTCAGTTTCTTCAATTCAGAATGCAGCCATCTTTCACCCAAGGACCAATTTAATTTGACATTTTATGCAAACTACAATCATGTGCAAACACACACACACACACACACACACACACACACACAATTAGGCAGCCCCATCTCTAATCTGAACTATTGTTTTGCCTTTGAGCTCACTGAAAAGTCCTTTTGAAAAAAGAAAGAAGAGCAAGAGGAAGACACGACGGGAAGAAAAGAGAGGAGAATGAAGGAGGGAAAGGAGGGAAGGAGGAAAGACGCAAGAAGATGCAGACTCCTCAAGGGATGGTAAAGAGAAGCCTTAGGCTACCCTGTAGAACCCCTCTGCGAGCCTCTTCTATTAAAATCTGTTCTTTGTATTAAAGGCAGACTAATTAACTCAGTAACTGAGACAAAACCAAAACTCAAATTCCTAAGTCTCAGCTTTGGGGCTCTTCTAGCTCCCAGCCATCTCCCACTAGGCCGTATAAAAGGAGGAAAGTGTTTATTTATTGCTCTATTATGACTGAAACCAGTATTATTTGGCAGTGACTCTCCAAAAACTTTAATGTCAAAACTTCAATTTCATGAAACAACGGTTTGGTCAAGGCCAAAATGTTTTGAGAGTAACTTTTTTCTCATGGTATTTCCATTGCTGGTACTAGCCAAAACCCAAACGACATGACCAGATGAAAATAAACATAAATCAAAAAACCTCAGAAATGGTCTGAGCTTAGTGTGAAGAGGTAATGAATGATGACTTAAGTTAGCTCATATTTTATCTGAACTGGAGCCTTGATTTTTTTTTTAAGATGTTTGGGTCAGGATTTCTTTTTATTCCTTGTTGGTTTAGATCCTTTAGTTTTATATGAATAAAATTGTTATTATATTGGTAAAATGAAATTCCCTACCCCCACCCAACAAATATCTAGAAATTCTGCCTACTCCATTAAATGTTAAGCAGATTCCAATTATTAATGACATATTACAGTTATTTCCTCAGTTGTTCTGGTAAGGGATCTAACTAGGAATTGAGCTTTCTTCAGAAAATATAATAAAAGGAAACTTTTAGTCTTTAACTGTTGAAAATCACTCATTCTTGGGGAAAACATGGTAGCACCTTTTTTAAGTTGTACCTTAATGTTAGAAGTAACCAAGTCAGAAATTCTCTGGGTTATTACCATTTTACTTGTCTATGGACTTAGGGACATTTTTTTTCTACTATGGGCAGGATGAAGCACATAAAAGCACTTATTAAAGAACATATTTTAGTCTGAAAACAAGCCCTGTTTCTGCCCCCACAGGATGTTGGTGCTCTCCACAGACCTCGTGTTGATTACCCTCTGTGGGAAGTAGCGGTCAACTTTAATTAACTAATTTACTTTAAACAGGTATTTAATTAGGGCCTTTGCCCTTATGTTGTGTTCTTTTGAAGATTCTGCACAATGTAGGGACTTTATTAAAATACAAAGACTAAATCTGGTTTTCTGACATGAGAGGGCTTTGACCATATAGAAAATAATCTGAATCAGTTGAAAAGTATTAAACTCAGTAAATACGTATCAAAATTTAGGAATGGCATTGAGCCAGCCACCACTGGGAAAGAATACTGTGCCTTCAATCACTAGAACTGCAGATGAGTACACAGAAACCAAGGTGTGATATTCAAAAAGGGCAAAATTAAAATCACTGATGGTGGATTGAGAAGAATAAACATTTTTGCCAATTAACTCTGTGTGAGATACTTTCTGCACTTTATCTCATTTAGTGCTCACAAAAATTCTACAATCTAAATCATCATTATTTTGCAGGTGAGACAATTGAGACATAGACTTAAATTACTGGCCAAGGTCAATGCTGGTTGGTTGCAGATGGGATTCAAACCAAGAATGTCTTAGAGAATTGCAGATGGGCCTTAAAGATATGCTTCCCAAGCTATGTTGTTCATAGGAATCATGGTGAGGGGAAGGAGGAAACTGGTTAAACTGCAGATTCTAATCAGATGAATGGGTCATGAGTGGGGTCTGAGATTCTACATTTCTAACAAGCTCATGCTACTGACCCTCCAACCACACTTTGAATAGCAAGGACTTAAAGAAACAGTGAGGATTTCAACAAACTAAAAAGTAGTGGAGAAGGCTATTGAGAAACAGAGAGGTGAGTAAATTAATCAATGACATAAAGTAATAAAATTGTGGAGGCAGTTCTTAAGCTCAGATCCTAGGGCGGCCAGGCACTGTGACTCTAAATCTTTACTCTTTCTCTCTTGAGCACTAAGACTATATGTTTATAAAATGTGGATATAGAAGAAGTAATGATTGCAATTGGAGATTAACAATGAACTGCCTCTTCTTGGAGTCATGATCCTATCTTGGCTAAAACTGATTCCATACCACATCATATGTCATCCTTGAAGACTGCAGCATAGGAAGAAGAGGGTGACTTTTAAATATTGCACTTGTAAAAACTCAGTCATAATAGTGAGTAAGAATGGAAGCATTGCTGAGGTAAGCTGGTGTGCTCTTGCCTAGAGAAGGCAGACCATGCAGAAGTTAAATGGAGAGTCAGGCTCTCTGGTTTGAATCCCAGCATCACTCACTAAGTGTTTAGCATAGTTGAATTACTTAACTTTTCTGTGCTTCTGTTTACTTGTAGAATGAGGATAATAATAGTATTGACCTTTTTTTAAAATTACAGTATCATTGATATACACCCTTATGAAGGTTTCACAAGAAAAACAATGTGGTTACTACATTCACCCTTATTATCAAGTACCCCCCTAAATCCCATTGCAGTAACTGTCCATCAGTGTAGTAAGATGCCACAGAGTCCCTACTTGTCTTCTCTGTGCTACACGGTCTTCCCTGTGACCCAACACACAACATGTGCACTAATCATGATACCCCACAATCCCCTTCTCTCTCCCTCCCCACCTGCCCTCCCCACCCCTCCCCTTTGGTAACCACTAGTCCCTTCTTGGAGTCTGTGAGTCTGTAATAGCATTGACTTTTGAAGACTTTTTCCAAGTATTAAATGTGTTATCATTGAAAAGTGCTTGAAACAGTTCCTAATATGTAATAAAGGCTATGTATTTCTATTAATCAATCTAAATTTGTCAAATATGATGTGCTGAATATAGAATTAGTTCTGATACACCAGTGGAGAAGAAGCAATGGTAAAAATGAATGAAATTAGGGTAGAGAAAAAAAATTAAAGCTCAGCTCTGCAACTAATTTGATAACCTTGGACAATTCACTAAATTTCCCTGAGCTTCAATTTCCTTACCTGTAAAAGAAAGGGTGTTGACTGAACTGGATAATTTCAAACATTTCTCCCAGATACAATAAAGAATCTATGATTCTGTTATGAAAAGGGAAAGGAGGGGAGGGATATGTCTTTAAAAGTTACTTGCAGAACTTTTAATAAAGCTGTTTGACTGCACTCCCCAAATTCCTAGGCCTCCCTGCCAATTTAGCAAGTGCAAGAAGAGACATAAAAAAATCTGCATTTTAACAAGTACTTTGTATGATTCTGATGTATGTGATCCCCACTCTTTGAGAAGCACTGTCCTAGGTAGTAGAGAAAAATCCAGTATAAAATAGCAGTTTTTATAAATCATCCTTATATATGTGATCCAGATATGGATAAATGAAACATAATATCCAAAACTATGAATCTTATGGTAACCACAAACCTAAAGCCTATAACAGATACACAAAAAATAAAAAAAGGAACCTAAGCATAACACTAAAGAAACCATCAAATCACAAGAGTATAAGAGAGGAAGAAAGGAACAGAAAGGAACTACAAAAACTACCAAAAAAAACAATTAATAAAATGCCAACAAGTACATACCTATCAATAATTACCTTAAATGTAAATGGACTAAATTCATCAGTCAAAAGACATAAGGTGGCAAAACAGATAAAGAACAAGACCCATCCATATGCTGCCTACAAGAGACTCATTTCAGACCTAAAGACATACATAGAATGAAAGAAAAGGGATGGAAAAACATATTTCATGCAAATAAAAGGGATAAAAAAGCGAGAGTAGCAATACTTATATCATAGACTCCACAATAAGGAAAGGAACAAGAGGCAAAGAGGGACATTACATAATGACAAAGAGATTGGTGCAACAAGAAGATAGAACAATTGTAAATATCTATGCACCCAACAAATGTAAAGAGAGAAATAGACAGCAACACAATCATATTAGGGGATTTGATACACTACTTACATCAATGTACAGATCATCCACACTAAATAAGGAAACAGAGGTGTTGAAACACTGCAGACCAGATGGGCCTAACAAATATATACAGAATGTTCCACCCAAAAACAGCAGGACACATACTTTTCTCAAGGACACATGAAACATTTGCCAGAAAAGATCACATGTTAGGGCATAAAAAGAGCCTCAATAAATTCGAAAAGATTGAAATTGTGTCAAGCATCTTCTCAGACCACAATATGAAACTAGAAATCAATTACATGAAGAAAAACAAACAAAAAACATAAACACATGAAGGCCAAACAACATGCTTCTATATAGTCAATGGATCAACGTGCAAATCAAAGAGGAAATCAAACAATATGAAGACAAATGGAAACAGAAACACAACAGTTCAAAATATGTGGGATGCAGTAAAAACTGTTCTAAGAGAAAGTACATAACAAGCAGGCCTCTCTCAAGAAACAACAATCCCAAATAAACAATCTAGCCTTACAACTAAAGGAATTAGAAAAAGAAGAACACACAAATTCCAAAATAAGTAGAAGGAGGGCCATAATAAAGATTAGAGCAGAAATAAATAAAATAGAGATTAAGAAAACAATAGGAAAAAAAACCAGTGAAACCAGGAGCTGATTCTTTGAGGAAATAAACAAAATAGACAAACCCCTAGGCAGATTTATCAAGAAAAAAAGAGGACGCAAGTAAACAAATCAGAAATGAAAAAGGGAAGAAGTTACAACTGACAACAGATATCAAAGAATTATAAGAGAATTCTATGAAAAATCATATGCCAATAAATTGGACAACCTAGAAAAAAATGGACAAATTCCTAGAAACATAAAATCTTCCAAGACTGACCCCTGAAGAAACAGAAAATCTGAACAGGCCAATTACCAGTAACAAAATTCAATTGGTAATCAAAAAACTCCCAAGAAACAAAAAACCAGTGCCAGTTGGCTTCACAGCTGAAACTGCCAGTCATTTAAAGAAGAGCTAATACATCTTCTTTAAGTATTCCAAAAAGCAGAAGAAAAGGAAATTCTTCCAAACTCATTCTATGAAGCCAGCATCACTCTAATACCAAAACCAGACAAAGACACTAGAAAAAGAAGAGAAAGAAAATTATAGACCAATATCTCTGATGAACATAGATGCAAAATTACTCCACAAGATATTAGCAAACCAAATTCAAAAATACATCAAAAGGATCACCTATCATGGCCAAGTGGGATTTATTCCAGGGATGTAAGGATGGTACAATATTCATAAACCAATTAATGTGATACATTAACAAAAGGAAGGATAAAAACCATATGATCATCACAATAGATGCTGAAAGAGCATTTGGCAAATTTAAAAACTCTCAATATTATGGGAATAAAGGGAACATACTTCAAATTAATAAAAGCCATGTACAACAAACCACAGCTAACATCATACTCAATGGCGAAAATCTGAAAGTTTTTCCTCTAAGACCAAGCAAGCAAGGATGTCCACTCACACCACTTTTATTCAACATATTACTGAAAGTCCAAGCCACAGCAGTCAGACAAGAAAAAGAGATAAAAGGCATACAAATTAATAAGGAAGAAGTAAAACAGCCACTATTTGCAGATGACATACCATATATAGAAAACCCTTAAGACTCCACCAAAAACTTGATAATTGGATTCAGCAAAGTTGCAGGATACAAAATCAATATGCAAAAATCTTTTGCATTCCTATATATGAATAACAACAAAATAGCGGAAAGAGAAATCAGGAAAACAATTCCATTTAAAATTACATCAGAAAGAATGAAAAACCTTGGAATAAACTTAACCAAGGAAATGAAAGACTTGTACCCCGAAAACTGTAAGACACTGATGAAAGACACAAATAAATGGAAAGACACCCAAATACCCAATGATCATGGATAGAAAGAATTAATATTGTCAAAATGGCCATCCTGTCCAAAGCAATTCTCAGATTCAATGCAATACCAGTCACATCTTTCAATGAACTAGAGCAAATAATCCTAAAATTCATGTGGAACCACAAAGATCCTGAATAGCCAAAGCAATCTTGAGAAAGAAGAACAAAGCTGGGAGTATCAAGATCCTTGACTTCAAGCTACACTACAAAGCTACAGTAATCAAAACAGTATGGTACTGGCACAAGAACAGACCCACTGATCAATGAAACAGAATAGGGAGCCCAGAAATAAACCCACACAAATATGGTCAGTTTATATATGACAACTTAAGCAAGAACATACAATGGGAAAAAGACGGTCTCTTCAATAAAGGGTGTTGTGAAAACTTGATAGCTACATGCAAGAAAATGAAACTGGATCTTGTGTATGGTCTTATACCATATACAAAAGTAAACTGAAAATGGATCAAAGACCTAAATATAAGCCATGAATCCATAAACCTCTTAGAAGAAAACATAGGCAGGAATCTCTTGAACATCAGCATGAATAATTTTTTTCTGGATACATCTCTCTAGGCAAGGAAAACAGAGCCCAAAACAAACAAGTGGGACTACATCAAACTAAAAAGCTTCTACCCAGAAAAGGAAACCATCAACAAGCTGAAAACATAATGTGTGTGAGAATATATTCATAAATGATATACCCAGTAAGGGGTTAACATCCACAATATAAAGAACTCATAAAACTCAACTCCAAAAAAACAAATAGCCTGATTGAAAAATGGGCAGAAGACCTGAATAGACATTTTTCCAAAGAAGACATACAGATGATGGTCAACAGGCACATGGAAAGATGCTTCACACAGCTAATCATCAGGGAAATGCAGATCAAAACCACAATGAGGTATCACCTCACACCAGCCAGAATGGCCACTATCCAAAATGACAAGTGTTGGCAAAAATGTGGAGGAAAGGGAACCTTCCTACACTGTTGTTGGGAATGTAAATTGGTGCAGCCATTACGGAAAGAAGTATGGAGGGTCCTTGAAAAACTTAAATAGAAATACCACATGACCCAGTAATTCTACTTCTAGAAATTTACCCGAAGTGAACAAAATCTGTGATTTGAAAAGTTGTATGCATCTTTATATTTATTACCCCAGTATTTACGATAGCCAAGATCTAGAAGAAACTAAAGTTTCCATGAAATGATGAACAGATAAAGAAGATATGGTACATATATACAATGGCATACTATTTGGCCATAAAAATGAAAGAAATCCTGTGACAACATGGAGAACATGGATGGACCTAAGTGATATAAGCCAGGTGGAGAAAGACCAATACATTTAATAATGTATATAATTGTTGAAACACTACGTTGTATACTTGAAACCAATATAATATTATTACATATCAACTATACTTCAATGAAAATAAATATAAAAAATGTTTTTAAATAGTGATCAAATTCTTAAAAAAAGATAATATCCAAGGTAATGACAGCTCCTTTTACTGAATGCTTACTTTATGCCACACATGCAATAAATATTAGATATTTTATATGTATGTGTATAAAATAGCTTGTTTTTACAAAATCGCTGCAGATGTTTTTGAGCTGGACTTCAGGTTATGTGAGCGTATTAACTTCCTTTTCATTTAGGTCACACTGAGTTTGGTTTTTGGTTCCTTGAAGCCAGAAATACCCCAACTAATTCATATATTCTATTCCAGGCACTGTGGATTTAAAATGAGTTTTCCCAAAAAGCTCAGTGACTCATGGTAGGGGGAGAGGGTGTCAGACTAGTAAAGTTGTTATATTTCAAAGCATATGGAAATACTGGGGAGGGATAGCAGAACTTCAGGATAAAGAGCCTGAGCTGATTCCTGAAAAGTGCACAGACATAAAACAAGAGAGGCACTGCCGGTAAAGGGCCTGGCCTAGGCGAAGGCTCAGATGAAGGAGAGCATGGAACGTGAGCCCTGCGGGGAGCTGATCTAATCTGCTGGAATAAGTAATAGGCATTATCATCAGATCTGTTCATGCAACAAAGAATGATTTTGTCTCCTCTGGGCACCATGTGGAAGAAAAATCTGGGATGATAATTACCTTGAACCTGATGGAACTGTGTTCAGTCTCATCTTTGCCCTTTATTAGCTATGTGATCCTGAGTAAATTACTTAATTTCTCCAAGCCTCCATTTTCTTTTCTTAAAAGTGGGGTTAATGATGTTTAATGTAGCTTAAAGTTGGAAGATAATAAGTATGAAGTGCTTGGCATATTATTTTTACTATTACTTTGATTATGATTACTAATTAATATAAGAATACCAAGAGAAAGACATTGTCCCTGCTCTTGAGATGCTTCACATTTAGTTGCTCAGAATAACATGCAAGTAAATAATTTTCTGAGAATGGGAATGCACAGGTAGTATAAGAAGCATGCTTTTTAAAAACACAAGCTCAGTTCAATAGTACATTATTAATTTGAAAATAATATAAACAGGTGATCAAGGTTTCGTTTAAGGTCATGGTTTCCATAGCTGTACGGGGAATTGATTGCAACTAGAGGCAACAGTTTAGTTAAGAGACTGGTATAGTGGGAGATGATGAGAGAGGTGGAGCTAGGAAGTAGCCTGTAAATAAAGAAAACTAAACAGATTTGTGAGATAATTAGGAGCAGAATTGACTGGATTTGGATTTCATGCCTGAGCTAGAAGTCTAGGACAATTCTCATGTTTCTAGTTTAGGGAAGTTAATGTTGATGCCATTCTCCAGAATCTGGAATGTGAGAGGTAGAGCTAGAACATGACAAGTCTTCACATCCTCATATTCCTCACCTGATCTACCCAATGGTTGGCCAACTATTAATTATTCCTTATACTGTAACCTGTGTTATCAGTATACAACAGTCAGCATGCTGCCTTATATCCCCCCACTTGCATCTAAGCTTTTCTCTATTCTGGGATTCTCAAAGTTCAATCTTTAAACTAGCAACATTAGCATTATATGGGAACTTGTTAGAAATGCAAATCCTCAGCCTCTGCTCCAGACCCACTGAAGTGAAACTAAAGCTGTGCCTAGCAGTCTGTCAGAGAACATCCCACCAGCTGATTCCAATGCACTCTACATTTTGTAGAATCACAAGTCTACAGTAACCTTCAGCGCACCAGGAGATTTGCAACATCCTGGCTGGTGCAAGAGAAAACAGCTCCAGCAACATTCTGCCAGTTTCCAGGAAGAAGAGCAATGGCTTCCTGGGGAGACAGAGGAGCCCTGAGGTTGGAGCAGCTCCCAGGAGCCCTCACCACAAATATAGGTAATTTAACTGTGAGAATTACGGTGAGTTTGAGCAGCTCTGTTGCTGATTTGGCACCACCTGGGTTTACTACCCAAGACAAATTGCAACATTCAGTAGCCATGATATATAGTGCAAGACTACCTCAAGGTTAGTCCAGTATTAAAGCTCCCAACCCCACTAGGAGAAAAATTGGGGCCCAGTGGAATATGTGAGAGGTAAAGAAAAGGAAAAATGCCCCTCAGACATGCTACTTTGCACACTGGGCCATTCTACAATTCTTACAGATAAGCCTGCTCAAACTCCAAGAGACAAATATAATAGTCCATCATGCCAGGTCAATAGGTAGAATTTCAAGGGTCAACAAGCTATGGTCTTAGAGGTTCCAATTACAACTAGGCCACCAGACAGATGCTCAATTGTCTAGTGGCCTCTGTGGCACAACTCCTGCTACTTGAGGAGAAGGGGGAGGGTTCCTTGGCTCTTTCTCAGGGAAAGGGAATCAATCCTATCGTGACCCTTAGGTCTCAGATCGCAACTGCCCATTAACTGTCTGACTAAATGGCGTCTCTGGGTGGGCTGCAAGGTTTGATAATTGCTATGAAATCTCTTCCTGTCAGTTTTCAGAATGAAATCCAATGTGTAGATATATTTTCTCTCCCATTAAATCATTTATTTCCTCATCCAGTGAGCTATTTTGTTGAAATATTGTTGAAAATATGTAATTTAAACTTCCCCATCTCTGATAATACAAAAACTACAGTTCCAAGATCTCCTTTCTCTAATGACAGGAGGCTGCGTTGGACTATCTAGCTAAATATCTGCAGCTGCTGACCATCACCGCTGCCTGGTTTCTTACAGTTCATCTCCTTCCTGACCCTCTCAGCTAATTACACTCACAGCCCTGCTCACAGTAAGACATCCAGAGGCAGGATCTAGATAAGTGGCACTACCCAGGGGCCAGTGGGAGACTTTTCATCTGTTTTTCTCCAGTCTTAATAACAATGTTAAGTGCAAGGAACCAGACAGCTCATTCTGACCCAGTCTTTTGGGACATCTACATTTTCCCCTCTTCCACTCAGCACTATTGCCATCAACACTTCTGAACTTACAGAATACAGTAAGCTCTAAATGAGTGACCTGGGGCAAGGTTTTTGTTGATGCGATCCTCACTTTCTTCATCTTTTAAATGAGTAAATATTAAAGAGTAAATGAAAGACTGCATGTAAAGGGAGTATTAGACCTAGTACATGGTGCTGAATAAATGTGAGCACTGAGAGGTGGATGATAGTTTAGTGGACAATTTTGGTGCTCCTCCCAAATCCCCTGGGATCCCTTTATATAATTGTGCTTTTTCCCAGAGGCTTTTAACCAAAGACCCCTTGGGTGTAGGAATAGAAAACCCCAGGAGCCACTGGGGCCAAAAGGATCTTCTGGAACCAAAATAAAGTATCACAAAAATAAGGAAATTTCTTTAACAGAGTGACTTTGACATAGTTTTATGTTGACACTTCTTGACTCTGTGGTCATTAGCAGGCCCAGTGCTCACACCAGCATGAGTGCCAGCTTTACCTGGTGGAGGAAGCTGTGACCTCATGAATTGGCCAGCAGCTTCAGGGGCTTAGTGGGGGCAATAGTAGGGGTAAGTCATTGGGAGACTTACAAGTTAAATCAATGTGGACATTTGATAGAAGTTCAGAGGACTTTGTGAATTCTATACGTTCTCTCAAAATAGTTAGGAGGTCTTTGAGGTGAGCTAAAAGTGCATTAATAATAAGTCAAGTAGCAGAACCAGACAAATATAACATACTATTGAATCAGTATGAATTTCTCCATGAATTTCAAGGTACAAGCGATAGAGTATCCCCTATGCCTACCTCCCCACACCGCCTCACCCCACCAGACCATAGATGAAGAAGTAGGAGGAAGGACTAGGAGTCCTAGGAGGGCTAGCCGAAGGAGAACTGCAGGTTCTTGGCCTGGACCAGATCCTTCCTGTCCAGCATAACTTAGTTGACCAAGAACTGGTCACCAACAGTCTATGATATAAAGTCTACTTCTCAGAAGCCTGTCTTCACATCATACACTTTCATCTCTCTCCCTACCTCCTGGCCTTCCCCACTGCAGAATACTTCTGTGCGGATTATCAAGCTCGCTAATGTATATTATAGAGTTTGCAATAAATTATTGATACTGATAATTTCTGTATTTTTATAAATCAATTCAATCTAGCTCAGCTCTGCACAACTCATGAGAAATCTAGTGGCAGTTATTTTTAATACATTATTAAATATACCAAAAGTGTTATTACTATCAACATAAAGATATTACAGTATTATTGACTATATCCTCTATGCTTTCCTGTGACTAATTTATGTTATGATTGAGATTTTGTGCCTCTTTATCCCTTTCATCTGTTTCACCAACCCTCCCAAACCCTCCCCCATGGTAACCACCATTTCTTCTCTGTGAGTCTATTTCTGTTTTGTTTATTTGTTTAGATTCTACATATAAGTAAAATCATATGGTATCTAGCTTTCTCCACCTTGCTGATTTCACTTAGGTCCTTCCACATTGTTGCAAATGGCAGGATCTCTTCCTTTTCATGGCTAAATAGTATTCCACTCTATTATATATACCACATCTTTATCTATTAAACTAGTCATGGAAACTGATTGCTTCCATATCTCAGCTATTATACATACTGTGGCAGGGAGGAAACATAGCAGTACATACATCTTTCATATAAGTTATTTTGTTTACTTTGGGTAAATTCCTAGAAGTGGAATTACTGGATTGTGTGATATTTCTATTTTTAGTATTTTTAGCAACCTCCATACTGCTTTCAGTAGTGGCTATACCAATTTACATTCCCACCAACAGTGTAGGAGGGTTGATTCCCTTTCCTCCACATCCTTGCCAAAGCATGTTATTTTTTGTCTCTTGGATAGTGGCCATTCTGGCTGGTGTGAGGTGATACCTCATTGTGGTTTTGATCTGCATTTCCCTGATGATTAGCTGTGTGAAGCATCTTTCCATGTGCCTGTTGACCATCATCTGTATGTCTTCTTTGGAAAAATATCTATTCATGTCTTTTGTCCATTTTTTAATCAGGCTATTTGTTTTTTTGGAGTTGAGTTTTATGAGTTCTTTATATTGTGGATGTTAACCCCTTACTGGGTATATCATTTATGAATACATTCTCACACACATTATGTTTTCAGCTTGTTGATGGTTTTCTTTTCTGGGTAGAAGCTTTTTAGTTTGATGTAGTCCCACTTGTTTGTTTTGGGCTCTGTTTTCCTTGCCTAGAGAGATGTATCCAGAAAAAAATTATTCATGCTGATGTTCAAGAGATTCCTGCCTATGTTTTCTTCTAAGAGGTTTATGGTTTCATGACTTACATTTAGGACTTTGATCCATTTTCAGTTTACTTTTGTATGTGGTATAAGACCATACACAAGATCCAGTTTCATTTTCTTGCATGTAACTATCAAGTTTTCACAACACCCTTTATTGAAGAGACCGTCTTTTTCCCATTGTATGTTCTTGCTTAAGTTGTCATATATAAACTGACCATATTTGTGTGGGTTTATTTCTGGGCTCCCTATTCTATTTCATTGATCAGTGGGTCTGTTCTTGTGCCAGTACCATACTGTTTTGATTACTGTAGCTTTGTAGTGTAGCTTGAAGTCAAGGATCTTGATACTCCCAGCTTTGTTCTTCTTTCTCAAGATTGCTTTGGCTATTCAGGATCTTTGTGGTTCCACATGAATTTTAGGATTATTTGCTCTAGTTCATTGAAAAATGCCATTGGTATTTTGATTGGGATTGAACTGAATCTGCAAATTGCTTTGAGCAGGATGGCCATTTTAAGAATATTAATTCTTCCTGTCCATGAGCAAGGGGGTATGTTTCCATTTATCTGTGTCTTCTTCAATTTCTTTCATCAATTGCTTACATTTTCAGAATACAGCTCTTTCACTTCCTATATTAGGTTTATTCCTAGGTATTTTATTCTTTTTGATGCAACTATAAATGGAATTGGTTCGATTTCTCTTCCTACTCTTTTGTTATTAGCACATAGAAATGCAACAGATTTCTGTATATTGATTTTGTATCCTGCAACTTAACTCAAGTCATTTGTTCTGAAAGCATTTTGGTGGAGGGCTTTCTATATGTAGTAAAATGTCATCTACAAATAGTGAGTTTTACTTAATATCAGTTTGGGTGCCTTTTATTTATTTTCTTTTACTTTTATAATTGCATTTATTTTTATGGGTCACCTTCCTTTCTATGGTGGTCTAAGACTCCTGGAACTTCCTTTTATGAGAAGTCTCTAAGTTGTGGATTTTCTTCTGCTGTTTCTGATTGACCAGGCCCTTGTGGTTCACTTGAAGGTGCTTTTCTGTAATAAACCTGGCCTCTAGAACCTTCAGTCAGATTCTCAAAACCATAGTACTCAGTGTCATAGTTCTTAATACTAGTCCCCAGATACCTACATGGACACCTCATCTGGATTCCTATCACCTTCAGGTAGCCTGTCACCCATGTGCTACCGCTCTTTTCTCCAGCACCAAGTAATTTCATTCATCCCTCAGATAGAACCATTCTTCTTCTGGTCAACACTCAAGACTACCTGATCTAGAAAAATCTAGCTCTAAGGTTTTATAATAATAATAATAGCAACAGTTTACATTTATTATATTTCTATTACTATTTTGAAAAATAAAATTATGACTTTGAATATAGCATTAAAGAACTTACTATCTAGTTAAAATCAAAACAGAAAAATGTGTAGATCTAGACTACATGGTGCTAAGTTCTGTGATAGTAAAATTAATATAGCAAAAGAATAATAGTGTCCATTTGTTGAGAATTTGTCTCCTATGCATTGTGCCAAGTATACATTCATATAGTATATACCCTTTTTCATTTGTTCCTCAGAACCATTTTAGGTACATTTTGAGGTATCAGAGATACAAAAGTTAAGTGTATTGTATACTGTCCCCACATACTAAGTGACAGGGCTGAGATTTGAATCCAGATCTGCTGACAAGCCTGCTTCATTTATACCCTTTCCCACCCCACCATGTGCACATAATGAGGGATATTTTATTCAGTCCTCGGCCTAGTATGTCTTCTTAACAGAAATCATGAAATTATATTTAAGAGCAGACCAAAAGAATATCTAGATGTTATCAGGCAAAATGACAAGTGCATGTCTGTGTGTGCATGCACATGTGCAAGCATTGGCAATGAAGAGAGGAGATGAAGAGACCAGCAAATGCAAAAAGCAAAAGTCCATCATTAGTTCTAGTTCTCACCATTGGTACTTTGGAGATGCAAAACACAAGGAATTTAAACTTTGTCCTAAGGGTAATAGGAAGCCATTGATAGTTTTTAAGAAGGAATTAAAAAAATAGAATTTACATTTTAAAAGATTATGTTGTCTACACTATAGGGAATGGACTGTAGCTAGGTACTTCTGGAAATGGGGAGATCTTTCTGAGCCCTCTCCCAAAAGGTACATGTGTCTTATATGTATTTTAGTGTATAATTATGGTAGCATGCCATATTTTTGTGTTCTATATTTTTATTGAGTTCATTTCTTCATAAAATATGTGAAGAGTGCTCTAAGGCAAGGGCATTGCAAGAAATGAGAATTACAAACCAATATCCCTCATGAATATAGATGTAGAAATGTTGATCAATGTATTAGCAATCAAACACAGCAGTATGTAGAAGAATAATACATCATGATCAAAAGAGTTATTCTAGGTACTTAAGGTTTACGTATTTTAAGAAAATCAATGACAGTAATTCACCACTTTGTCATAAAAAATGGAGGAAACCATATGATCCTCTTAATAGATGGAGTTAAAGTGACAGAATTCCATACCCACTCAGAAAAAAATAAATTAGCAAACTGGAAATAGATGAAAATTTTCTTAGCCTTCTAAGGATATCTACAAAATCTTCTTTGCTAGTTAATACTGTACTTTAAAAGACTGGACACTTTTTCTAAAATTAGGAGCAAGGCAATGATATACAATCTCACCACTTCTATTTAACATTGTAGTGAAAGTCTTTACTAGTCAAATAAAGCAAGAAAAAAAGTCATAAATATTAGAAAGATTGAAGGTGGAAGTCCAATGGCAACTTATGTTTCAGATGTTTCTGTTGGCTCACAACACCACCACCCCTGGTGTCTGGCAGCAAGCATAGCAAAAGATTTCTCTCTAGCTTCATAAACAAGAAATACCAAAAGTAATTGCTTTCACTTGTCAGGGACAGTAGTAATCTTTCCTCTTTTAATTAGTCATTTCTCCAGCTCTGATCCATAATTGAGTCCTCAGAAAACTTGATTGTCATAGCACCCTACACCCCATTGATCCTCTACACTACTGACATCATTTTGATAGGATCTAGAGAACAGGAAGTTGCAGATATTGTAGATGTTTTTGTAGGACAGAAGGTGGGAAATAAATCCCATAAAAATATAGGCATTTGCTACCTTTGCTAAGTTTCTGGGAACCCAGTGGTCTGGAGTATGCAGGGATTTTTCTCTCCAAAGTGAAAGATAGGTTGCTGTCCCTAACATTCTACATGTTGAAACCAGTGAGATCATTTGTTAGACTTTTAATACAACTTATAGTTTATTATTCTGACTAATGTATTAAGTAACCCAAAAGACTGCTAATTTTTAGTAGAACCTAAAGCCAGACATGGCTCTCCGCCTCGCCCAGGTATAGACCAGTGAGAATCAGTGGAACCAGTTGGATTAAAGCATTTATGGAAGATCAGGATATTTTTTGAAGTCTGATAAGCCTGATTAAGAATCTCAGTAGAGGTTCCAGAGAAAAACTATGCTCTCCTACACCCATTCCTCTTTTGGAGAAATAGCTCTTGGCTTGAAGACGGGGTCTAGTGGAAAGCAACTGTGGAAAACAAAGTGTCCATGCAAGCCTGACCTACCCATCCAGAAGTGGGCATTGTCTGCTACACCAGCGGAGAAAATTAGTCATGTCTACACCACTCCATCTTCAAGTGGAAGTATAACTGGGTAGGACTTTGAAATCATAAACTGCTTGAATGGGTAGCTTACCTTCCCATTGTAACGTAGCTTTACTGTCTCCATATTGACTTATGGGGAATTCTTTATGACAGATAACCAAGAAAGAAAAAAAAAGAGCTTGTTTTAAAGATTGTTCTTCTTAATATGCTGGTATCAGCTTGTAATGAACAGAAATATTCTTGGATGAAATATGGGAATGGTTATCCTCTCCTGGCAGGCATTATCTTTCTAATATGCTTCTTTTTGCACAGTAGTTTGGGATGAGACTGTAAAAATGACCACAGGAGATGTAACTTTGAAAAGCAATCTTAATAATCAAAGGGAAAAATCATAGTTGTTCTGTTAGTTACAGATGTATAGGGAAACTAAAAATAGTAAAGCTAATATTTGCTACACTGTAATCTAAACATTGGAAACATTGAGAATTAAAGTGTTTTATTTATTTGTTAAAAAAATTATCAAGAGCAGTTTGAACAGTGATTGCTTTCTTGTTGTATAACATACCAAATGGAGAGGGATCCTTGCTGAGTTTCCGTACTTCTTTTTATCTATGTAACACTTTAACTTTTGCATGTACAGTGTCATGAAATTTCTCTGAGAGTTCCTTCACCCTGGCGCATTTCTTCTGGTTAGCGTTACTTCCTGTGGATTTCTTCACCTCTTGTCACAACTGCTTTCCTCATTTATGTCAATTAAGTCTGCCTTCACTAAGTTCCTCTGGCTTCATATCTAGAGTCTCTGAAATGGCCAAAAATGTCAACATCCCCAAGGTCAGCCATATCTTCTTTAACTCCATTTACCTCTGATTTGAATTTCACTTTCAGCAGTATCAACTTTTGTTACTTTGCTGCGTGTCCATCTCTGTGGGCCAGTTCTCTTTTTCAATTACCCATTTTTGTAACATATTTGGGAGACAAGAAGGCAATGACTGACATCCTTGGCTGTGTGTGCACTGAATAACAGATAAGTAGTGACCCAATCACTCATAGACTTAAAAAAAGTGACATAATCAGTCACTGATCATTATGTGCATCTGTTGTTTACATGATGATTTGTGGACTGAAGAGCTGGCAATGAAGTCTGTACTTTATGCAATATCTCACAGTTAATACACCATGGTAACTGAAATTAGAACTGTGTTGTTGAGGGACTGGTATTATTTAACTAAACCAAGAAAACTGAAATTTGTGCATATCAGAACCACGCAAAGTGATGACTGCTGGTGTGTTAG
The DNA here is from genome assembly GCF_040802235.1 of Manis javanica. Classification (NCBI taxonomy): domain Eukaryota; kingdom Metazoa; phylum Chordata; class Mammalia; order Pholidota; family Manidae; genus Manis; species Manis javanica. Next base: position 191,403,417 of record NC_133157.1, read on the forward strand.
TTACCCATTTTGCTTTGAGTTACAGATGGTTTAAGGTATGGGTTTATACTGATCTTTAGGCTTATGGTTTGACCATTTGATCAGAGACTCAGAAGAAAGAAATTTGCAGATTAGTGTCAAGGATGTTTTGGAAAGGGTCACGTAGATGGTCCCTTCAGAAAGCCCCAGAGTCTGAGAACAATAACAGTATTACGTGCATGCTCACTAATATTCCCCTTTGTGGAAGAGACTCAGTAATAACATGAACAAGATGATACAACCTATGTATATCAAGTCACCCTATTCCCTGTCTCCCCCATGTTTGATCAGTGGACTCCTGAACAATGTACCACGATGGCCAGGATATATTTTATGGAAGATCAACAGCATAGACTGCTCCCATCAAGCTGTCAGATCACCCCCACTTCTGGGTGTGTAATATTCTGAAGACAACAATACAGAGTCCCTGAAGAACCTGCCAGTTATCTAGTGAGATTCATCCCTGCCATCATTGTCTTTGTCTGTTTGAGATACTTTAATAAAATACCACAGCCTGGGTGGCTTATAACCAACAGAAATTTATTTCTCATAGTTCTAGAGGCTGTAAGCCTGAGATCAGGTGAGGGCCCTTTCCTGGGGCATAGACTTCTTGCTATGCCCTAACATGGTGTAATGGCCTCAGGAGTTCTGTGAGATCTTTTTTATAAGAGACCTGATCACCTCCCAAAAGGTCCAACCTCCTGATACCACCACCTTGAGGATCAAGATTTAAACATACAAATTGGGTGGGTGGTGGGGGAACACAATCATTCAGACCACAGCAATCATGAAAGAGACAGCGATTTGTCTTTATAAAATAGATATTTCTGGGTTTGGATTTGCCTCCCCTACCCACCATGCTTGTGCTAAAAGTAGAATCCACAACTTCTCAGTTAGAGTTTTCTACATGGTATAGCTTGACCAAGAAACCCATTTTTTCAGCCAAAGAAGTGAGCCTCTGGACTGATCCTTAGGGAGCTCATTGATGTAACCATGTACCTCACTACCCATATAACATAAGGTTTATCAAAGATTCAGTGACAGTACCAGCTGGCAGTTAATACCTGCAAGGTCTGGGTGCAGCATATACTCTAAGCCAGTGACTGAGGTGAGATGCTGTTTCTCCCAATGTTGGAATTCTTAGGCCTGAAAACCCCAGGGTGGATGCAGCATGACACCTCCCATTATTTTACCTTATTACCCACTTGCAAAAAATGTCCTCCCTGTCCCTAAAACTCTGGACTTTTATGGCTGGAGAATTTAGCACCTGGGAGAGACATTCTTCCACAGTAGGTCACAGCAACTGTTGCACCAACTGGAAGCTGAGACTGATCTTTTGCCAGTTTGAGCTTCTTATGCTACTTGACAAAGAAGAAAAAGCACCCCTATCCTGTCTGGGTGATTGATCCAGATTAGGGGCCTGAAACTTTTTCCATAAATGGACATGATATTTTTTTTTTACTTTACAGTCCCAAAGTTTTCTGACACAATTACTCAACTCAGCTGTTGTGAGGTGAAAGCAGCCATAGTCAGTACTTAACTGAATAGGCACGGCCATATCCTTACTTAATTGAATCTAAGCAGAGAACCAAAAAATAATTCTCTTTCTCTTCCTGAGTCACCTCTGCTTGATGCATTAAGTGTAAGAGCAGATGTCCTTTCAGATTCTCCATGTTCCTTTAGTAAATGAAATAAGGGAATTCCAACCCTCTGAGAAGTATTAGGAAGAAATACTCTACCATTTCTCTACCCATTTTTTCACTCATACCTCTCTCAAGACATGGAAAATAAGCAAGCACTATATGTTGGTCTTTACTGGGATCTTTCTCTCTCTGGACAGGTTTCACGTCTAAATGTTCCCATGCATACTCTCTACTGCTTTTGGTGTCCTCTTAGTTGTAGGTTTAGTGGGGAGGTCAGACCTCAAAAGGGCAGGAAGAAATGAATGTGGACGTGTCTGTGGCTTTGCAGCTGCTTTTGCTGTAAGTGGTGGGTGAGCTTAGCTGCTGCTTAAATATCATCAGTCCTTGTATGAGCACCACTGTTTTACTCAGATTCCTCCCTCTTAAACCTCTACTGCCTTCCAGGATACCCAAGGACAAATTTAAGACTTCTTCATAAAGGACAGTTTTCCATAATACCTAACATGTCTTCTATTATAGATCATAAGTGTTTATATGAGCCCTAATTCTCAAGATCAAAAGCATCCCTTAGAATGAGGAGGGGAGTATATAAACTTCCCATGTAATAGAGAGGCCAGGGATTCTAGAAGTCCAGGAACCCAAAAACAATTTTTTAAAATCGTTCTAGCTGTTAAGCTAGGCATGATAGATATATTACCCATTTAATCCTATAACAACCATTTAAAACTTGTAGCAACCTAAATATTATATCCCCACTTTAGATGAAAAATAGGTAACCAGATGTGTTAAGTAATATAATATTGCTTACTAAACTAATAAGTGACAAAACCAAGATTTAAACATAGACCTCTTTGACTCCCAAATCCATGCTCCTAATAACTGTGCTGTTAGGGATTAATGGAGAAGAAACTAAAACAATAAGCCATGGTCTTCTGCTAACTATCTCTCCCAAGACAGGGGATAATTCTGAGTAACAGAAACTACATGAGAAAGAAATAGTTTATCTGCGGCCATTCCTAAATGAGGGTTGAGCATTCCATAAATCAAACATTTTCCCTTTTACAGAAACCTGAAAAGCCTGAACCTGGACAAATACTAAATCATGATTCCTCACCAGAGATTAAATTCCTGGCCTTACCCAGTACAGAGATCTATATATGGCTAGCACGACCCACTGATGGACTGACAGAATAAAAGAATGACAAGTAGGATTCTGATACGAAGAAAGCAAAGGAGGAAGAGATTTCACAGGCCAATATGTCAGTATTAATGATAGATATTTCCCTGTAAATTATAGAAATACCATGGTCCACTAAATCCATGATATATATAATTTATTTGATGTTCCACAATCTTTTTATACATTTTTTTTCCTGGTTCTTAAATATCCTCCTCCTTGACCATTAAACTTTTAGTGTCCTCAAATACTTCAACTCAGAACAAATAATTTCACCTACTTTTACTGAGGAGGCCATGTGACATTTTTCTTCATGGATCTTCAAAATGTCTCTGTATATCCTATCAAAGAGGGTGTCCTTCATAAACCAAGAAGAGTTAAATGAAAAGACAAATGGGGGTATACAATAGACAATCAGTGATTTAAGTTTCTTTGGTTTACGCAGCTAAAAGTTCATGTAACTGTTCAGCCATCTGGCTTACACATGGACGAGAACAGACTTACTGCATTGGCTGAGAACACAGGGAGGACCATCTGGTCATCTAACAAACATTGCTTGAGTACCTCTTCTGTGCCAGGAACTGTAACCAGAGTCAAAGATATGACAATTCTAGGTCCTTTTCCCAGTATTTTCTACTCAGCCCTGTTGTATTTCCACATTCCTTTAAAAATGTATCTACTCTCAGATTCTTTTTTGCAGATGACTTGTAAATGGTCTCCTCCAGTCCTAATGATTCCTTACACTTCAGTCCTATTTAGCCCTGCCTACTGGACATTTCCATTTGGATATCTTGCTGTCTGTCCAATGTTAAAGTAATTAATGAAACTTATCCTTAACTCAAACTTAAGTGTTCTTTCTGCAACTTACATTTCTATCAAGAGCACCATTTTATTCTTTCAGTAGTTTTGGCACAAAATCTTGTAGTCACCACTGGTGTGCTTTATTTCTCAGGCCATAGAGTTGACTGACCATCAACCATGTTGGTCAGTATTTCTATTGTTCTCTGCTAAAAAAAAGTCCAATTTATCCTTCCTAGTTCAATACTTTATCCCTTAGACTGTTTAAGGATCAGGATATAGCACCCCTAAATCTGTCTTCCTTAGAAATTTGCCTTTTCTCCAATTAAGCACGTGTACTCTTTTTAAAGTTTTGATGCCTATTACTTCCAGTCCTTGTCAAAATGTAAATGAATTTGGACCATATTTCTCTACAACTACTGTGAGTGAAACTCATTCATTTCCCTCCATTTCAGGTAGAACAAAATAGTCAGTAGATAGTTTATAGCATGGAAACAATGGAAGTATGCCACTAAATTACTCAAGTAATTTGCAATTCAGAAAAACTCTAGATGGGTATGTCCTATTTCATTGTTTCTTGTTTTTACACATGGCAAGATCCCTATGACATTATTTCACCTGTAGGATTCCCTTAACATCTTTGGCTCTGCAAAGGATGGGCTGTAGCCTTACTGGGATATATAATATCCACCTTCAGTATTTGTAGATTTGCATGTGGCTAGTAATAATCCCATTTCCCTGAATTGACCAATGGTTGCTCTTCATAATACTAAACTGTAAGTACCTGAAAGGCAGGGACCTTGTTTTCAAGTAAGCATCTAAATTCTAGCAAAGAGTGTTGTATTTATAAATTTGTTTAATAAAGTAACCCTCATTCTTTTTGCTATTCAAAGACATTATTAAAAGAAAGAAAAAACAAGCTGTATACTGGGAGAAAATAAGGACAAATGACATATCTCATTAAGCAATTGTATCCAAAATATACAAAGAACTCCTAAAACTCAGTAATAAGAAAAGGTAATAAAACAGTAATTCAAAAAATCCAGTTTTTAAGTGGGAAAAATGTTTTTTTATTTTTTGATATATTTTTCATTGAAATGTAGTTCACATACAATATTACATTGGTTTCAAGTCTACAGCAGTGATTTGATAGTTATATACATTATTAAATCCTCCCCCCAGCTAGTATAATTACTATCTGTCAATAGAAAGATGTTAAAGAACTATTGACTATATTCTCTATGCTGTACCTCCATCCCTGTGACTAATTTATATTATCATTGAGATTTTGTACCTCTTTGTCCCCTTCACCTATTTTACCCACCCATATCAACCATTCTCCCATGGTAACCACTAGTTCTCAGTGTTTATGAGTCTACTGCTATTTTGTTCATTTGTTGGCTTTTAATTTTTTTAGATTCCACATATAAGTGAAATCATATGGTATCTGTCTTTCTCCACCTGGCTTATTTCACTTAGCATAATACTGTCTAGGTCCATCTGTGTTTTCGCAAATGGCAGGACCTTTTTATGGCTGAATAGATTCCATTGTATATATTACCACATCTATCCATTCATCTATTGACAGATACTTTGGTTGCTCCCATATCATTACTATTGTAAATAATATGGTAATAAACATAGGGGTGCACACATCTTTTTGAATCAAAGATTTTGCTTACTTCAGGTAAATTCCTAGAAGTGCAATTACTGGGTCATGTGGCATTTCTATTTTTAGTATTTTGAGCAACCTCAATACTGTTTTTCACAGCAGCTGCACTAATTTACATTCCACTAACAGTGTAGAAGCATTCCCTTTCCTCTACATCTTCACCAATACTTGTTATTTCTTGTCTTTTGGATATTGACCATTTTTGCTGGTGTGAGGTGATATCTCAGTGATTTTGATTTCCATTTACTGATGATTAACAATGTGGAGCATCTTTTCATATGCCTGTTGACCATCTATATGTCTTTTTTGGAAAATGTCTATTCAGGTCCTCTGCCCTTTTGTTAATTGGGTTACTTTTTTTTGGTGTTTAGTTGTATGCATTCTTTATGTATTTTGAATGTTAACCCATTATCAGATATATTTTTTACAAATATATTCTCACATACTATAGGTGGCCTTTTTTCATTGATGGCTTCCTTTTCTGTTTTTAGGTTTTGCTTCTCAGTTTGATGTAAAAACTTCTTGTTTTTAGTTTTCTTTTTTTGCTTTTTAGTTTGATCTAGTCCTATTTGTTTATTCTTGCTTTAGTTTCTCCTGTCTGAGATGTGTCCAGAAAAAATTACCCATGCTTACGTTCAAAAGATTTTTGCCTGTATTTTCTTCTATGAGTTTTATGGTTTCATGACTTATATTTAGGTCTTTAATCCATTTGAGTGTACTTTTGGGTATGGTGTTAGGGAGTAATCTGGTTTCGTGCTCTTGCATGTATCTGTCCAGTTTTCACAACACCATTTATTAAAGAGACTGCCTTTTCCCCAATGTATATTCCTGCCTCCTTTATCATACATTAATTGATCATATATGCATAGGTTTATATCTTGGCTTCCTATTCTGTTTCAGTGATTTGTGGGCCTGTTCTTGTGCCAGCACCATACTGTTTTGATTAATGTAGTTTTGTAGTATAGCTTTAAGTCAGGGAGTGTGATACCTGCATCTTTTCTATTCTTTCTCAAGATTGCTTTGGCTATTCAGGGTCTTTTGTGGCTCCATATTAATTTTAGGATTATTTGCTCTAGTTCACTGAAAAATGACATTGGTATTTTGATGGGGATTGCATTGAATCTGCAAACTGCTCGACCATTTTGACAATATTAATTCTTCCTTTCCATGAGCATAGATTTCCATTTCTTTATGTCTTCTTAAATTTCTTTCATCAGTGTCTTCTATAAGATTTTAGAGGTATTTTACCTCCTCAGGTTTATTTCTAGGTATTTTATTCTTTTTGATGCAGTTGTAAATGGAATTGGTTTGATATCTCTTTCTGCTATTTTGTTGTTAGTATGTAGAAATGCAACAGATTTGTGTATATTAATTTTGTATCCTGCAACCTTGCTGAATTCAGATATTAGTTCTAATTGATTTTTGGTAGAATCTTTCAGGTTTTCTATGTATAATACCATGTTGTGTGCAAATGGTGACAGTTTGACTTCTTCCTTACCACTTTGGATGCCTTTTATCTCTTTGTGTTGTCTGATTGCCATGGCTAGGACCTCCAGTACCATGTTGAATAGAAGTGGTGAGAGTAGAAACCCTTCTCTTGCTCCTAATCTTAGAGGAGAAGCTTTCAGCTTTTCACCATTCAGTATGATGTTAGCTGTGGGTTTGTGGTATATGGCCTTTATTATGTTGAAGTATTCCCTATATTCCCATTTTTTGAGGGTTTTTATCATGAATGGATGTTGAATATTGTCAAATGCTTTTCAGCATCTATTGAAATGATCATATGTTTTTATCCTTCTTTTTGCTAATGTAGTGTATCACATTGATGGATCTATGAGTATTTTACCATCCTTGTATCCTTGGAATTAAACTCTGCTTGGTTGTGATGGGTGACCCTTTTGATGTTTTTTGAATTTGGTTTACTAATATTTTGTTGAGGATTTTTGCATTTATGCTCATCAGGGATATTGGTCTATAATTCTTTTTCTTTTTTGTATTTGTCTGATTCTGGTATTAGAGTGATGCTGGTTTCATAAAATGAGTTTGAAATTATTGTAATTTTTGGATTACCTCAAGAAAGATGGGTATTAGCTCTTTAAATGTTTGGTAGAATTCACCTGTGAAGCTATCTGGTCCTGCACTTTTGTTTGTTGGGAGTTTTCTGATTACCAGTTGAATTTTGTTACTGGTAATGGGTAATGGACCTGTTCAGATTTTCTGTTTCTTCATGTGTCAGTTTTGGAAGATTGTGCATTTTTAGGAATTTGTTCATTTCTTCTAGGTTGTCCAATTTATTTGCATATGATTTTTCATAGAATTCTCTCATAATTCTTTGAATATCTGTGGTGACAGTTCTAAGTTCTCCTTTTTCATTCTGATTTTTTTATTTGTGTCCCATTTTTCTCTTGATAAGTCTGCCTAGGAGTTTGTCTATTTTGTCTATTTCTCAAAGAATCAGCTTTTGTTTTGACTGATATTTTTTTTCTATTCTTTTCTTATTCTCTATTTTATTTATTTCTGCACTAATCTTTATTATGGTCCTGCTTCTACCAACTTTGGGCTTTGTGTGTTCTTTTTTTTCTAGTTCCTTTAGTTGTTAAGAGTGTTTATTTGGGATTGCTTTTGTTTCTTGAGGTAGGCCTACTTGCTGTTTACTTTCCTCTTAGAACCACTTTTACTGCATTCCATATTTTGAACTCTTGTATTTCTGTTTTCATTTGTCTCCATGTATTGTCTAATTTCCTCTTTGATTTGTTCATTCATCCATCAGTTATTTAGAAACATGTTTAGCCTCCATATGTTTGTACTTTTATTTTTGGTTTTCTTCATGTAATTGATTTCTAGTCTCAAACCACTGTGGTCTGAAAATATGCTTGATAAATTTTCAATCTTTTGAATTTATTAAGGCTCCCTTTGGGTCCTAATATGTGATGTATTCTGGAGAATGTTCCATGTGTACTTGAGAAAAATGTGTATCCTGCTGTTTGGGGTGGAATGTTCTGTATATGTCTTAAATCCATATGGTCTAATGTGTCATTGAATGTCTCTGTTTTCCTATTTATGTGTGAATCATCTATCCATTTATGTAAGTGTGGTATTAAAATCCCCTAATAAGATTGTGTTGCTATTTCTCCCTTTATATCTGTTAGCACTTGTTTTATATATTTAGGTGCTCCTGTGTTGGGTGCATAGATATTTACAATTGTTATATCCTCTTGCTGGACTGATCCTTTTATCACTAGGCAATGTCCTTCTTTGTCTCTTGTTACTTTCTTTGTTATGAAGTCTATTTTGTCTAATGTAAGTTCTGCTTTCCTGTTTTTTTCTCCCTATTGTTTGCATGAAATATCGTCTTCCATCCCTTCACTTGTAGTCTGTATATGTCTCTGAGTCTGAAATGAATGTTCTGTAGCAGCATATAGATGGATCTTGTTTCTTTATCCATTATGCTACTCTAGGTCTTTTGATTGGTGCATTCAATCCATTTACATTTAAAGTAAATTATTGATAGGTTTGTATGTATTACCATTTTATTAGTTATTTTTTGGTTGTTTTAGTAGTTCCTGTATGTTACTTTCTTACTCTCTTATACTCTTATGATGTGATTATTTTCTTTAGCGTTATGCTTGGATTCCTTTTTTCTTATTCTTTGTGTATCTATCATAAGCTTTAGATTTGTGGTTACCATCAGGTTCATAGTTTTCTAAATATATAGCAGTCTATTAAGTTGATGGTCACACAACTTCAAACACATTTGAAACGTACTATTTTTTTATTTTTCCTTCTCCACACTTTATATATGATGTCATAATCTACATCTTTTGCATATATCCCTTGACTAATTTTGTATACAGTTGATTTTATTACCGTTTTTTTAAATTTTGATATCATTAATCTACAATTACATGAATAACATTATGTTTACTAGGATCCCCCCTTCACCAAGTCTCCCCCACAAACCCCATTACAGTCACTGTCCATCAGTGTAGTAAGATGCTGTAGAGACTCTTCCCTTTCAATAGTTTGAATTGAATATTTTCAGTACTTTGAATATTTCATGCCACTCCCTTCTGGTCTATAAAGTTTCCATGCTTCCAGGACCTGAAGGTTTATTTCCTTCCCCAGATTGGAGAAGTTTTCAGCTATTATTTCTTCAAAAAGGCGGTCTACTCCTTTGTCCTCTCTTTCTGGGACACCTAGTATGTGAAAATTGTTTCATTTGAAGTTCTTACACAGCTCTCTTAGCATTTTCTCATTTTTAGAAATTCTTTTTTCTCTCTGCTCCTTAGCTTGGTTACTCTGCTGCTTTCTCTCATCACACTGGTTTGTTCTTCTACATCCAGCAGTCTGCTATTTAGTCCCTCTATTGTGGAATCCCTCTATTTCAGTTATCATATTCTTCAGCTCTAAGTGGTTCTTTTCAGCTCTTCTATCTCTTTGTTGAAGTTCTCCCTGAGATCTCAGATTAATTCTTTTCCCCAGTTCAGTGAACACCTTATGTCTGCTACTCTGAATTCTTTATCAAGAAGACTGCTCATCTCTATTTTGTGTGGCCTTTTTTTCTGGTATTTTATCTTGTTCTCTTGTTTGGGACATACTCCTCTGCCTATGCATTTTGTCTGGATTTTCATGTTTCTTCCTTTGTTTTAGACAGATCAGCTATGCTCCCGATCTTGAAAGTAATGGCTTTATGAAGTGGATGTCCTGTCGTGCCCAGAAGCTCTTGGCTCTTTGCTTACCAGTGCCTGGTTCTCTTCTGTGGCCAAGCCTCAGTTGCTGTTGGTTTGCTGTGGGTGGGACTCCCCTATCTACCTGTCTGCCAGCAGTGACTAATCTCCACAGCTTGCCTCTTTGTGCACTTTGTGTGATGTGAGGTGCTTCTGCTAGGATTCATTGTGAGTGGGGCCATCCTCTGCCTGGCAGCCAGCAGTGGCTGGCCACTGGTTGGCTGAGTGTGCTAGATGGGGGGTCAAGCTCTGGGGCACTGGAATTCATCCAATGGGGCAGGTGGAGAGTTTACAGCCAGCTCCTGCAAACATCTGGCCTACTGAGCTGAGGGGGGGCCAGGAGAGCCAGGAAAGTGTAGTCAACCCTCTACCTGCCAGTCAGCATAACTGGACTGCTGCTGGGCTGTGCATAAGTGGGCAGGTACTCAAGGGAACACCACCACAGGGCTAAGCCACCAGTGAGGGAAATGGAGAGTTTTAGAGCTGACCCCCACAAGTGCCCAGCCACCTGAGCTGAGGGAGAGACAGGGAAGCCAGAAAAGTGTCATCTGCTCCCTGCCTGCCAGCCAGCAAAGTTGGACTGCTGCTGGGCCAAGCGGTCTGGGTGTGGGGGTACTCAGGGGAGTGCCTCCATAGGATTGATCCACCAGTGAGGAAGATGGAGTATCTTGGAACTGGATCCCATAAGCCCATGACCTTGGGCTAAGGGAAGGCTGGGAAACTGTTGGCCACCTGCCCTGTCTCCTCTGGAGAGAGTTCCCTGTGACCCTCACCCCTATAGCACATTTCCTGCTGCTGCAAATCTTTCAAACTGCTGCCTCTGTGTTGGGTCTCATTGGGACTGACAGTGTGCCTGTCCTCCACAAGCAACAGGCATCTTGGCTCCCCAGAGTTCCCCAATAATCCCTGATTTGCAGCCCCTTTAATCACCGAAGCCTAGTGCAATGTGGATTTGTATTCCTGGAGCAGATCTCCAGAGTCAGGTGTGCAGGGTTCCTGAGTGTTTATCCCCTCACCACTCCATTTCTCTCCATTTCTCTCCCTCCCACTTGTGGGCTAGAATGGGGGAAAGGCTTGGGTCCTGATCAGTCATGGCTCTGCCCCATTACCCTTCTCAGTGTGGTCCTCTCTTCCTTACCAGGAGTAGGTGGTCTGTTCTGCAATCTTCAGGTCATTCTCAAAGTTAGTTGTATTTGCTGAAGCTGATTCTCAAAGTTAGTTGTATTTGCTGAAGTCGATTCTCAAAGTTAGTTGTATTTGCTGAAGTGTATGTAGGAGAAGGTTTTCACCTCGCCATTCTACTCCACCATTTTTTCCACAAAATATTTGAACAGACACTTCACCAAAGATGATATAATGATAGCAAATAAATACATGAAAATATGCTAACAGCATGCAAATTAGAATAAAATGGTGTACCATTACATACTTACTAGTATATAAAAAATTTAAAAGACTGACCAAGTGTTGGTAAGGATGTGGACCAACTGGAATTCCTGTACACTTCTAATGGGAATGTAAAACTGCACAATCACTTTGGAAAATAGTTTATCAGGTTTTTTTAAAATCTTAAACTTACACCTACCATGTGACCCAGTCATTACTCTTCTAAGAATCTTCTCAAGGGAGAGGAAAGTGTATGTGCTTGTACATGAATGTTCATGGCAATTTTTTTGTGTGATAGCTTGGAAATACTGTCAAATGCCCATAAATGTTGAATGGATAAGCAAATTGTGGTATATTCATACAATGAAATACTATTCATCAATAAAAAGGGATGAATTTCTTACTATGCTGATGGACAGTGACTGCAAAAGTGTGTGTGTAGGGGACTTGATAATATGGGCGAATGTAGTAACCACAATGCTGCTCATGTGAAACCTTCAGAAGATTATGTATCTATGATATCTTAATTTAAAAAAAGGGGATGAACCAAGTACATACAACAATGTATATGTCCCAAAATAATTATGCTGATTGAAAGAAGCCAGACATAAAAAGAGTACATATTGCATTATTTATATAAAATTCCGGAAGATCTAAACTAATCCACAGTGACAAAAAAACAGGGTACTGGTTGCCTGAAGACAGAGAAGGGTACTAAGAGAGATTATAAAGGGGCATGAGGAAACCTTTGGATGTGATGAATATGTTCATTATCTTGATTGTAGAAATGATATCATGTATGTTTACATATGTCAAGCCTTACCAAGTTGTATACTTTAAATATGTATAGTAAATTAAAGAAAAAATAAAAATCAACCTCTGATATTCACTGTCCTTAAAGGCACTGATCAAATGGATAAATAGTTATAGAAGATGACCTGCACTTTTTAAATGAAAATCCGGCTATGGGTAATTGCTGAAAATGTAAGATGGATACATTTCTGTATTCATCCATTCATTTAGTACATAGGTTTTTAGGATTTCTTTTCTAGCCACCATTCCAGACATCAGAGATACATCTGTGAGCAATGCATGTGAAGTTCCCACTCTCTCAGAGATTACATTTTGCAGGATAGAGGGGGGAAAATGAAAATGCTTAACACACAGACAAATAGATTCTATGTCTTAAAATAAAGCAGAGGGAGGAGATAGAGAGGAATGAGGGGGAAGGAGGTTGCTCTTTTAATTTGGGTGGTCAAACAAGATCTGACAGGTGATAATTCGAGCAGATAACCTTTTTCATAATATTAATGCTTCTAATTCATGAATTTTCATAATTTCATATTTCATACATTTTTTGAGATTTTTAGGCAGCAAAATTATGTTCTAGATAGTAACTGTGTGTGACCCTTTATGTGACTTGCTTCCTCAAATCCAAATAAAGAATTTGGGGATTTATTGGTGGTGGGGGTGGGCGCTATAGAGAGTTAAACAACATATGTGTAATTTGAAGCCCTGTAAGATTTCTAAAAGCCAAACACCAATTAGGGAACCAGTTTCAAATTAGAATCATCTCCCATAATTATCACTTTGAAGGGAATTACCTTGCCCCCCATAATAGAACATGTAGCTGTTCCCTTTCATTTTGCAGCTAAACTTAAATATTCTGTTTTTGATTTACCTTTTCTTGTCTGTACTGATTTTTATGTGTTGAAGTCAGTACATTCATAGCAATGAATGATGAGATCACCTCTATATGGTCATGTGGGCTCATCGGTGTTATTATCTATCATTAACCCATCCATTCAGTGTGGACAAAGCACCCACTATGAGCACTAACAGCAGCATGAAGCTGTGACAATGAATCAAATATTAACCTTGAACTTGAACAGCTTTTGTCTACTAGGGGTAAATACATGTAAATAAATGAAAAGAAATTGTCAGAGGTGTTGACTAACAAGGTAAACGCGATGAGAAAGACAGCTTGTCAGGCCCACTGTCGTGCTGTGTCGTCAGTGATCTTTCTGTGAGCTCGAGCTTCTCCCCTTTTCCCTACAGTGTCTTGTATTGAGCTCGTTAGAGCCAACTGGGCTTGGTAGAATCTCTGTTATATACTTAAATTTCTCTTAGTTATTTAAACCTCCTCTAGCTCTTCATCTATAAAACGGGAGATACAACAATAAGGATTAAAAGATATAACAAATATAAAGTGTTTAACAGACTGAATATCCAAACTAATACTAGTTCCTTTCTACCATGTCTTATTCACCCTGAGAACCAAGCCTGATTTATCCTTCAAAGCTTTAGAAAAACTATTATGAAATATTTCAGATATAAAAGGGCTTAAGGAATAACATAATTAACTCAGCTTCAGAAGTAAAACATAATACAATTTTGTTTATACATAATACAGACATCTCCTGTGTACCTGATTCATCTCCCTCCCAGCAGTATCACCTTCCAGAAGAAATTATTTCTATCCTGAATTTGCTGTCAACCCCATGCTTTTCTTTATATTTTACTTCATATGTATACACATATACTACGTAGGTGTGCAATGTTGGCTTTTGTGTTTTTAAACTTTACATAAGTAGCATCATTCTCCAGGTATTCTGGAAAACAGATTTCCCTGCAAATCTGTCTGTAAGATGCATCCCTGGTGATATGTACAGAGCTAGTTCAGTAACTTCTCTGTTCCAACTCTTCCATCATGTGAACATTCCATGATTTATTTATTTCTGTTCTGGCTGGTAGACTCTTAACAATGCTTCTTCAACAACATTGCCATAAACGTTCTCATACAAGGTGTCATGTGCCAATGTGTGATAGTATAGTTGGAAGTGAAATTGTTAGATCACCAAATATGCACAACTTCCATCTCATGGATGTTACCAAATCACCCCCAAAATGTTGTAATAATGTAACCCCCACCAGCATTATATGAATTCCTAATTTCCCACATTCTCATTTATTTCTGGCATACCCATATATAATAATGTTTTCAAATGACAGGGTGTAAAATGGGACTTCAATATGGTTTCAATTTATGTTTTCCTTTATACCAATAGAGTTGAGTGTCTTTTAACATGCTTAGTGTTCATTTGGCTTTCCTCTTATATGAGTAACTTTTGCCCATTTCCTCAAAACCTATTGATACCAGAATAACTCATATTTTTATCTTCTCCAATTTTAAGTGTATTGAGGTTTTGATAGAATATATTTGAACCTTTTAGAATATTTAAAAAAAATAAATAAGATTCTCCTTACCACCCTTATTCCCAACCACCCAGTTTTCTCTTTGCAATTAACTTTTCTTCAAATTTGAAATCTGGAAGCCGCTCACAGAAAGCATTATTTCCTTAGTCCTGTTTGTAAATTGAGAAGGAATATAGTAAGTAGAATAAAATTTAGGATCCTGTGACAGTTTTTGAAGTATTAGAGAGACCAGCCAAGAGTCTTTTATTACCCTTTAGCAGAGAGAGAGAGGATGAAGATAAAGGAAAGACAATGATCATTGATGCATGCAAATAATAAAGAAAATTGAGAATGTAAAGTGTCCTACCAGAAGAGAGCTCACCCAGGAGCCGTTGGCTCATGTGTGAACTTGTCTGCCCAGGGTCAGGGCAGTGAACCCTGAGTTGTATAGAACTGAGGGAGTCAGCACCTGCTAGCCAGAGGTTTTTCATGAAGCTGGTTGAGTCATGCATAATGTTGGATGTTTCTTCAAGGTTCTCTGAGATGATAATGAATAATAATGCTGATGACTTATGCTTATTAAATATTTGCTATATAGGAAATACTTTCACACTAGTGTTAATTGGATTTCTCAACACTTCTAACAAGTTAAGCCATTTCACAGATGAGGAACCTGAAGCTTATTCTGGGGAATAATTTACCTTTAGTCACAGCTGATACGCTACAGATCATAGATATTGCTTGCCTTGTGATGAAGCCTTGACATTGATGGGAAGAAGAGTTTAGTTCCATATTCTCAAGTTCAGATTGTATAATCACCCACCTAGAAGTGAGAATTACTGGTTAATTGGGAAATGTCCAGGTTATTTCACACTGCATCTCACATGATATTTCTTTACAATGAGGATATCACATATCCAGAGTGCATCGCTGAAAGGTGGATGGAGGTTTACCACTGAGAAAGATCTGACTGGAAATCCAAAAAGCAAGACATTTCTAAACAGACTGTGCTTCTTCCCTAGTGTGCCATCCGCAGCCACCTTTCCCTGGATGTTGGGAGGGAGAATGTCACTTTTATGTAGCAACCCTCTGGGTTTATCGTAAAAATGATACAGCTTCAGAGTTAAGCAATTTGTGAGCATTTTCACTGCTGCAGGGGAAAAAAAACCTCTAGCTCTAGAATCCCAGGCTTTCATATGCTGGCCAAAATGAACGCCTCCAAGATTTTCTTCCAGAGCTTCCTAAAACATTCCCAACTCTCCTGAGGTCTCCTTTCTCTGAGGCTGTGATTAGAGAATATGAACTCGAGGGGTCTAACTGCTGCTGAAGGTAAACTGCCACTTGAAGAAGTTTCTCATATGGAAAAGTCAATGTCTTTTGTAAAGAAATTAAACATTTGTTTTAAAAGGTGATGTTTTCCCTAAAACTCTTTGTGTTCTCAGCAGAATGAGCTCAAGCCAATTTGGGGGTTTTATTCAAACTTAAAACTCCCGTGGCTACTAATCCACAGAAGCTGTTTATTCCTTTGAAGTTTCTTTCACTTCAAGCTGACAGGGTTTGAGCCAAGTTTGGCTTCAGGAGACCTTCAGAGATTGTTCTCTGCACAGGTTGTGTGCTCTCTATGTGGTGGTTTAGCCCTTGGCTTAAATTTCATGGGGAGAACCAAGTTGCTCAAGTCCAAGACAGAGTGGATAAATGTTTCCAGCACAGGGAGAGGTTTGTAAGAGGAGTATGTGTGTGTGTGTCAGCTTGGTTTTGCTGAAATGAACCCATGAGATGTATATTGAAAGGTTAAATTGTACTTACTGTGTTCTAAACATTTGTATTTATCAGATCTAGAAATAACTTTGTTTCAAAATGGTAATGGCTATACAATGGTTATTCTTTCTGTATCATTATTTTCCCATAATTATTAACTAACTGGAGATAATGATGAAATAATCTTGGTAAATGGTCTAATAAAGAAATACTGTCATGCCAAATTGACCGTGAGCAGCAATGAAAAAGTAGCACATGAATGTGGTTAAGTGTATTACCCAAAGTTCCCATTACTATTCAGCCATCTCGCCTTACGATGCACTAATATTTCTCTTAAATAGGGTCATGGACCATTAATTCCCTGGCCTTGAAATCTCTTATTATTAAAAGTGTTACTTAGCAACTTTCAGACATTGAAGTTAATCCAAATGAGAAAAGCCAAAAGGTCTGTTGATCTGTTCACTCTTATTGTAAAAAACGATTGATGTCTTATGCTGGAATATTTTTCATTTGCTTTCTTAGAATTATATTGTCTTGGCTGGATTAGGAAAAAAAAAGTAAAATGCGAGTTTCCCTGGTTGCCATAGATCAGGGAACAAAGTCACGAACATATTTGGTGTTCATCTCATATGTCTGCCCACTGTTCTTCATACATGAAAATGACTTTCTCTCCTCCAAATGTTGGATTCAGTCTTTAAACAATACATGCTATCTAATATCTAGATAGTGGATGTAGCAGGTCCAAATGTATTTATTTCTTTTACTACAGGTCTGATTCATTGCCTGAAGTTTTTTGCCAAAAGCAGTCAGTTTTATCTTGATTGCTATACGCTGATTGATGGAGCCACTAGAACTGTCCAGAATTAAAGTACTGCTTCCACTGTGTTCCTGTTATATTTTAATACTTCCATTTAGTTACTTACCATTGTGTGTCATAAAATTATGCTTAGATCCAGGCTGACTTCATGGGCAGGTTATCTGGGCACACAGGGCCCACACTTAGCAGGGTCCCACTTAGAGTTTAATGTTATACCATGGCTCTTTTGAAATTCTTAATTTTTTAAAAAGAGGCTCTACATTTTCATTTTGTACTAGACTCCACATACTGTATAGCTGATCTTGCTTTTGTGTCTGTCTTCTCTACTGGAGACAAGTTGTTTAAGGGATGGGATTGTATTTCTGGCTCCATGTTTGGTGCATGTTGCATGGATTGATTTATCTTCATGGAAAGCACAGAGCTTTGACTACTCATAATACAACCTAATAATATACACTACTACTTTGCTTCAAGCTTTGAACAGAAACTTCTTATTTCAAGTTGGAGTTTGTTTTTATATGACTCATTGTACTTTAAGCATATCAGTATGTCCTTGGAGTGCTTTGGATACTAAGGCACAAAAAATTAAGGATCAAAGACACAGTTGTTCCCAAGAAGGAGCTTAGAGTTAAATATGATAATAAAACTGAGACTAGAAAATACCACATCGTTAAAATTTTAAAAATCTCATATAGTTATTAGGTTAACATAATTTTTACTAGAATAATGGGGCCATGTATTAAACAGTGGCCATTAGCTATCATCATTCCCTTTCTGTGTTCTACTTAAATCGTGCTTGTCTTTGTTAATTATTTCCCTTTGCATTAGATCTTAACTTTCTTCATTTGGGGCATTTTTGTAAACTACTGGTAGAAATAGAGATTATGATAAGATATCTATTAAGTTATTTGGACTCATATACAATAATCTTAAACATATGCAAACTTAATGACTCAACATTTTGTTTCTAGGATTTTCTCCCAAAGCACATTGCATTTACAACAGCAAAACACTGGAATAAGTCTCTAATAAATAAATTATTTATTTTAAAATAGTATATTAAATATTTATCTGCATTATTGTAATGTTATAAGCAAATAACACAGTAATTATAAACAAAAATTATAAATTAACTTTTAAACTATATTTAAGTCAGTATGATTCCAATTTAATTTTTTAATGTATAAATGCATTAGGAAATGGAAATACACCAAAATGCTAAAAGTAATGCTCTTTTTGAAGAAGAGATTATAGATTATTTTTATTTTCTTTTTTATGTTTCTGTATTTTAATTTTCAAACAATTTTTAAAAATCAATATTTAGTGTTTTGATTTCAACATTTGAAGATACCTCCATCTTTGTTAAAGATATTAACCTGAAATTTTTGCACATGTGTATAAACATTATATTTAGACTATAAAAGCATTTAAGTTATATTTGAATTTTCCATGAAGAGATGTAAGCCCTAATGTATCCTTTAAAGTAGTAATGTGGAAAATGGGAAGTGCTCCCATTTTCAGTCTCTCAGAGAGTGTCACCTGGGAATAGCACTGTGAGCAAACACCAGCCGTCCAGCTCTGCACATCACATCACACCACCTTACGGAGTAGGAAAACAAATTGTCCCTGAATTTGGGGGAGATCTTTAGAGAGACAAATCCCAAAGTAAGTATGTAAGACTGGGACTATTGAATTGATAAGAACTGGTCTCTCTGTAAATGGTGACAGGACCTCTCTGTGTTTTAGCAGAATATTTTATTCATAGCTCAGCTTGGGCGCTCTGTGTTCAGTGTGCCTGAGTGTCTCTTTGCAGGTCTGTTTCCTTTACTAAACTTCATGCCACTTGAGGGCATAGACCATCTCCTTCCAAGTGTTCTTCCTCCCAGTGCATACTGCAGGCACTGGCGTATATAGTAAGATGTCCTAAGTGTTTTACGAATGAATGAAAAATCTGCAAAGTCAGTTCTTATTTATCTTAACATGCATTGGTGTATTGCTTAACATTTAATACTAAATAAACTTTATGATAGTTCTTATGAAACTGTTTACATTAAACAGAACCAAGTTTGGATATCAAAACTTTGAATAAGATAATAAAAACATGTTTTCAATTTAGTTCTGATAGCCATTTAGTCCTGGAGCAAACACCTTTGTGGGACAGTTTCATTGACTATTTGGCTGCCAATTTCAGATTCAATTATTACTGAATAAATATTAGTTGATATCCTGGTATAAAAAGAACCATAAAACTTGGATAAATTCATTTACTCAGCCTCTGTTTACTGCTGTGTCAAATGGAAAATTCTGCAACTTGCTTATAGTACCTCACAATTTTTTAGGGGTCAAATTAAAAAGTATATGTAGAACACTGTAAATCACTATGGAAATATTAGTTATTATATGCAAAGCCCTATGCTGAGTCATCTGGAAAAGCAATGAGTTAAACCCAAGAGCTCGTCTTTAGGAAATTTATAACCTAATTACAAGTTCAAATTGTTCAGCGTAATAATGAGAGTAACCAGTGGTGTTTTGGATCACAGAGCAGAAGCACCACCATGACGAATCCATCCATCAGGGCCTCCCATTCTTATTGTAGCCCTATGAACCTGCACTTTCAGCTGCTCAGAGTTTCAAAGTTTGAACCTTTATTTTTTTTAATTTTACACATTTGAAACTGAGAAGGGGTGAGGATTCTTACTGTTCTTTTGGAACTTTTCTGCTTTGAATAACATACATAATTTCCAACAAATCTCATGGGCCATAACCTTCCCTGAATTGTATTTCTCAAGTTGAGACAGACTATGGGAAAATGGAGAGGTGGAGGGTGGGAGGAAAAAGAAAGAGAGAGACAGGGACAGAAAGAGGAAGAGAGAGAATATGAGGGACAAGAAGGGAGGAAGAGAAGCTGGGAGAGAGTGGGTAGAATCAGGGCCCTCTGGGGAGGCTCATTAGCCTCTCTCCTTGGTTTGTGAAAGTATTTCCACTCAACATATTTCCTGGGTGAGGACATTCATTAAAGATTTTAATGTCTTTGTACAGTGGGTTTTTAAATAGTTATAATAACTCTCCCAAAATAATCATCCTCATCAGGAGCACCTCCATCAAACCAAAAGGAAGAGAGAAATTACATTTAAGTCCATAGGGTAGTATGGAATTGGCACCACTAAGAATTTCTGCCACATTGTGTAAACTCAGGCATGTCCAAGATATAAATCAAATCTACCTTGAATTTGCACAGTTTGACTTTTACCTGGAAGAACACAGAAGGAATTGCTCAGGTAATAATAGCCCAGATATTAATGCAGAGCAGATGTGTGATGTGGGTTGGGGAGTGAACTACTCCTTTCTCTCTTTTATCTGGGCCCCACTTTCCTGTAACTCCATTGTCTAGGAAGTCCAGACCAAATTCTGGACTTGCTTTAAACTTTACCCAACCTTCAACTATATTCATTTTTATGTAGTTTTATTTTAAATCATCTAAGGCCCTCACAGAATCATAGGGGGAGTTTGTGGTAGCTTTTCCCCTAAATTCTTCTGGGATGTGTTTGGATTGGCATTTGAGCACCAGTTTTTTTTGTCTCAGAGTATAACTCAAAGAAATAATCATTTCTGGATAGACTGAGACCCAAATAACTCTAATACAACCCAAATACATATACAGCCAGGAGAATGTTATATATTTTAGTTCATACTAAAATACTGTTTGTACATCAAGAAAATGTTTTAAAACTAATCTCGTCAGCACCAAACTCAGTACTATGTAATTAAAAAATCATATGAGAGAATATTTTTAATAATTGGTGCCAATTTTTAGATGGTGGTCTTTGAATTTTCTGAATTTCCTAATTAGGGTGTAGCAAATTTAATGACAAAGAACTGCACACAAGCACCTAATTACAGTGAAGCTGCACTAGTATTGAGGACTAAAGAAAGGGTAACTAACATACCATCCATTTTGCCTGTTGCTATTCCACAAAACACATCAGCATTCAAAACTCTAAGATGAAACACATTCAGCTAGCCTATTTTCAAAAGCTCAACAGTCTGTGTTTTTCAAATGCACTAATTTAGATTTAAAGACACATATTTAATGGTTCCCCTTTGGTTTTCAGCAGCAAACACACATGGAATTACCATCTGTTTTCTGCTTGGTTCATTACTAATTCATCCCCTGCTCTGTATGATCAGATCAAGAGGGTGGACATAAATTTGGCCACCTGGGCACTGGTGTCATTAACGTGCAGTCCAGCCTCACACTCATAAAGCGGTTTTGCTGAGAGCTCTAACTTTGTGGTGCTTCTTTTTTCCATTTGATCAGTGATGAGTTTTGCTTAGTGAGCACTTAATAATGTAATTTCAGAACAAACTAGAGAACACCAAGAAGAACTTTAAGGACTACTTTGCCTACATATCCAGGAGAAAATGGTGGTTTTCAGGCACAGACACAGACTGACAGAACCAAGCTGTCAGGAGTAGAGTAAGAAAGAAGAGAGGAGAAAGGCAGAGATAAAGATACACAAACAAGGACAGAGAAATACACACAGGGTCCCATCCTTTCTGTTTTAGTGAATACATGTATGGAAGAGTTCGGACAGTTTGTACATAATTCTGAATATGGCTCATGATTGAAAATCTATGAGCCCACTTTTTCTCTTTGTTGTAAAGGAAACCCATCCCAAATCACTTAGTTCACCACAAAGTAAAGGTGTCACATTTGAAACAGATGTCTTTCTTCCCTAATTAAAACTTTGACCAAGTGTCACTTTGCAAACCACATTGAGTTGAGAACTAATCTGATAAATAATGAAGTTAATTAAAACAGATAATTGCTCTGATTCTTTTTTCTACCCCTTTTAAACATAGAGCAAAATCACAGAAACAAAATTATCTTAGAAATGTGCTAGAAATTAATTTATAGTATAACAATCATTTAGAGAAATTTAATAAAATAGAAAAATCTTATAAATATTCTCATGTCTGACTCTTAAAATCAATCTTCTTGGGTGATTCAGATTTCAATAATCAAAAAATCAGGAAGACAATATTGGATCATTAACAGAATCCTTTACTGAATAGCTACTATATATGCAATTTTGAGGAATAAAAAGATGGAATACAGAGCACAGACTGTCACCTCAAGGGATTTACAACAAGTTGATGAGATAAAAATAATTATTCAGTTGAAAAAAATTTAAAGTATTTCCTTAAAAGTGTTAAGACTCAAATTATGTTTACTCTAGAAATTCAGAGAAGAAGAATATTAATAGTTAAGTCTTTGGAGTAAGGCTACATGGAGGAGGTGATAGCCAAGGGGAACACTGTGAAGGATGGTATATTAATCTAGGGCTACCATAGACTAGGTGACTCAGACAACAGAAATTTATTTCTCATAGTTCGAATGCTGAAAGTCTAAGATCAAGACATTGGAAGGTTTGGCTTCTCCTGAGGCCTCTCTCTGCTCTGCAAATGCCTGTCTTCTCACTGTGTCCTTACATGACCTTTCCTCTGTATGTCTACACTACTCGTGTCTTTTCTTATAAGGACACTGGTGCTGTTGGTTTAGGGACCCACTCTTTTTTTTTTTATTATGGTATCATTAATATACAATCACACTAGTAACATTGTAGTTACTAGATACCCCCCTTATCAAGTCCCCACCACATACCCCATTACAGTCACTGTCCGTCAGCATAGTAAGATGCTGTAGAGTCACTACTTGTCTTCTCTGTGCTATACTGAAGGGCCCCACTCTAAGGCTAAATGACCTCATTTAGCCTTAATTACCTACTTAAAGGTCCCATCTCCACAGTCACTGCAGTTAGGGCTTCACATTATGGATTTTGAGGGCACATAGTTCAGTCCATAATATATGGGATTTGGATGGGAATGTGTTTTATGGGGTAACAGTGATGTGATATGACACTCCAAAGATCAGCCTCATTAACAAAGACTAAATATAAGCTATCAGTAATAGCATTCTTTCTTTAGCTTTATTAAAGTATAATTGACAAATGAAATTGTGGATGTTGAACTATCTTGAATATCTGAAATAAATTCCACTTGATTACGGTGTATGGTCCTTTTAATGTACTGCTGAGTTCAGTTTTATAATATTTTGTTAAGAATTTTTGCATCTGTTTTCATCAGGAATATTGGCCTGGGGTTATCTTTTCTTGTAGTGTCAGTGGCTGAATACAGTAAGGTTTATTTCTTGCTATTGTAAAGCCTGATTCATGTTAGGCAACCATCCAAGGCAACTGTTTTCCATGCAGCGACTCAAAGAGCCAGGCTGCTTTTTATCTCATGGCTCTACTTTTATGGTCACAGCCAAAGGAGAAAATAAACTCCTTTGAGAGTTTATTTTCAAACTCTCAAGGTGCCAAATGTACACCTTCTCATTAGTGACCAAGCCCTGAAGTGACACACACATAATTTCCAGCCAGATTCCATTGGTTAAAATCAATTACAAGGTCCAAACTACAAGATTGTTAAGAAGTGGGATGCTCCTGTATCAGAAAAGAGAGAACTGGATATAAAGACTAGATATCTCTGTCATGTTTAGTCTTTCCAGGTAGGAGAGAGTAAGCCCAGAAGCAAGTACGATGGAAAAAAAGGCTAGAAACATATTTATTTAAATAAAAAATGTAAAGCAAGTACTTAAAACTTTAGCTATATTTTACACAGTGAACACAAAAAAAGGACTAAGACTAATCTTGCTTTCCAGTTAAATACCACGATTATGTATGTGTATGTAATACCTCTGTTCAAACATGTACGGGCTTACATCAGAGAGCTGTTACAAAAGTACCTCAGTAATTACAAGTTTAAAAATCCTCATTGTTGAAAATTACAAACCCAAGGACCTATAATTCACAGAATGCTTGCCTTGTTCGCTTGATATATTTTATTAAATTTGAAAGAAATAAAGGAAAATTCTTTGTAGGGTCATTGAGATAATTATTTCATCATAAATATAGATGAAATTGGTATGTGATATGGTAACCTGAAATTAAGTATCATTATCACATTTATATGAAGAGTGGTCTCCAAAGTTTTTAAGCCCTGATTTATTTTAAGTTCTTTCTACATTGAAACCATTTTCAAGGAGATTATAAACTACTGTTATTTCACTCTTGGAGTGTACAATGAAGTACAACAATTTGAGAAGACCAAACTCCTCAATTATTACAAATTTTTCTTCTTCTCCTTCACTCCTCCTGATATATGTATTCTCAGTGAGGGGAAGGGAACTATTTAAGACTTGGATCCCAGCTGTTAATCCTTCTTCGTGACTACCTGATCCTAGTTTTCCTTCTTGGGCATGTTTTCCAAGTCTCTTTAAAGGTGCCTCTTCCTCTAGTTGATGTCTAAGGGTTGAGTGCTTCTAAGTCTCTTTTCTCCTCCTTGTACATTCTCTGCATCAGCCCATAAAGTTCCTTAGTGCTAAGTGCCATCTATATACTGATATATATCCCACAATTATATATCTAGCCCTGACCTTTTTCCTAAACTCCGGATTCATATCAACTGCCAACTTAATACGGAGATCCACATACGTATCTAACAGATACTTCAAACTTAGCATGTGAGAAATGGATTTACTTATTCTCCAGTTTTCCCCATTTTCCCTATATATCCTGTTGCTTATGGCAAAAAACCTAGGAGAATATTCCATTCCCTTTTTTTCCTTCATGACTACCCCCTACATCCAACGCATTGGCAAGTCTTTGGGCTCTTCTGCTAAACTATGTCCGGAATCCAACCATTTCTCTTCTTTACAGAGACCCACCAGCCTGTCACATTAATTTCTCATCTGATTACTGCAATAACTTGCTAACTTGTCTTCCTCCTTTCATTCCAAAACCCACCTTCTACACAGTAGCCCAAGTGTATAGGGCAAAATAATTAGATCACATCATTCCCTGCTTAAATATTCCAATGATTTTCCAAGTATTTAGACCAAACACTTTCACTATAGCCTTCCTCGCCCTTCATGACCTTGCTTGGAATGCTCCTGACCTCACATCTGTTTTAAGCCCTCCTGACTATACTCTAACAACTCTTTCCTTTTGTCTGTACTTTGATCATGCTGACCTGGTTTGCACCACAGGACCTTTGCACTAGTTGTTTCCAGTGTCAGGAAACAGTCTTTCCCCATCTTCATATAACCAGCATCAAGGCTTCATGTCAAAGTTCACCTCCCCAGAGATGCCTTCCTTGTAACTTCTGGTGTTATCACATAACCTGTTCAAAGTTTGCCATATTAGAGGAATTCAAGACGACACATTTGTTCTCACAGCCAAAATGAACAAGCCAGAGCACAGGGGCACTGAAATCATTGTCTACAAAGTTTTACTCTTAGAAGGCATTCAGGGCATATTCACTTTTCATAGGTTAAGACAGGAAATGGAGGCTAAACTCTAGTGAAAATAGAAAGTACTGATATAATGGGGGGGGCACTATTAAGGAATTATGGATCCCAGAAGTGTACTAAAGAAGCTAAAAAGTGTAATCAAATATCATCTTTTAAAAATTGTTTTATATTGAAGTACATGCACAAAATGCACAAATCTTAGTGTACAGCTTTATGAATTTTGACATGTGTGTACACCCATGTAACCAGCACCCAGATCAAGAAACCAATCATTCTCAATTTTTTTCACTTCACCTATGTCATCTAACTCCCCATCCCTTTCCTGTATGTTAAATACGTCTACTCAGTTTGCTGTATTTATGAGTTTATTTCCATTTTATTTGTTCATTTGTTTTGTTTTATTTTAGACTCCACATATAAATGAAATCATTTGAGATTTGTCTTTGTCTGACTTATTTTACTTAGCATGATACATTTTAAGTCTACCCATGTTGTCACAAATGGGATGATTTCTATTTTTAATGGTTGTGTAATATTCTGTGATAGATACATATCACATCTTTTTTTTATTAAAGTGTCATTAATATACAATCTTATATTGGTTTCAAATGTACATCACAGTGGTTCAACTGTCTCAGTGATCAACTTATATTGTGAGTGCAAATTACTGTGCCCTTTTATCCCCATTCTCCTCTCCCACCCTTCTCCCTTGGTAAGCACTAGTCCCTTCTCAGTGTGTATGAGTCTACTGCTATTTTGTTCTTCTGTTTTGCTCTGTTCTTATACTCCACAAATAAGTGAAATCATTTGGTATTTGTCTTTCTCCACCTGGCTTACTTCCCTGAGCATAATACCCACTGGAGCCATCCATATTGTTGCAAATGGGAGGATTTCTTTTCTTTTTATGGCTAAATAATATCCTGTTGTGTATATGCACCGCATCTTCTTTAGCCATTCATCTATTGATGGACATTTAGGTAGCTTCCATATCTTGGCTATTGCAAATAGTGTAGCCATAAACATAGGGGTGCATATGTCTTTTTGAATTAAGGATTTTATTTTCTCTGGGTAAATTCCTAGAAGTGGAATTCCTGGGTCAAATGGTATTTCTATTTTTAGTTTTTTGAGGAACCTCCATGCTGCTTTCCACAATGGTTGCACCAATTTATATTCCAACCAACAGCATAGGGGGGTTCTTATTTCTCTGCATCCTTACCAGCATTTGTTGTTTACTGTATTTTGGATAGTAGCCATGTTTCATTGTGGTTTTAATTTGCATTTCCCTGATGACTGATGTGGAGCATCTTTTCATGTGCATGTTGGCCATTTGTATTTCTTCTTTGGAGAAGTCTCTGTTTAGGTCCTTTGCCCATTTATTAACTGGGTTGTTTTTGGGTATTGAGTCTTATGAGTTCTTTATATATTTTGGATGTTAACCTCTTATCAGATGAGCCATTTATGAATATACTCTCCCATACTGTAAAATGCCTTTGGGCATGAGTTCTTTATATATTTTGGATGTCAACCCCTATTCAGATGAGTCATTTATGAATATATTCTCCAGTACCATAGGATGCCTTTCTGTGCTGCTGATAGTGTTATTTCCTGTACAGAAGGTTTTTAGTTTGATATAGTCCCACTTGTTCGTTTTTTATTTTGTTTCCCTTGCCTGAGGTGTGTCCAGGAAAAAATTCCTCATGCTTTTATTCAGGAGAATTTTGCCTATGTTTTCTTCTAAGAGTTTTGTGGTTTTATGACTTATATTCAGGTCTTTGATCCATTTTGAGTTTATTTTTATGTATCGAGTTAGACAATAATCCAGTTCCCATACTCTTACATGTAGCTTTCCAGTGTTCCCAGCACTAGTTGTTGAAGAGGCTGTCTTTTCTGTACCACATCTTTTATATCCATTCATCTATTGGTGGACATTTTGGTTTTTGTATTTTAGCTACTGTAAATAATGTAGCAGTAGACATAGGAGTGCATATATCTTTTCAAATAAGTGATTTTTTTTCTTTGGTTAAATTCCCAGAGGTAGAATTTCTGGGTCATATGCTATTTCTGTTTTCAGTTTTCTGAAAAACATCCATAATGCTTTCTATAGTGACTGCATCAATTTGTAACCCTACCAACAGTGTATGAGGGTTTCTTTTCTCCACATCATTACCAACACTTGTTATTTCTTGTCTTTGGATAGTAGCCATTCTGATATGAGGTAATATCTCATTGTTTGGGGTTTTGACTTGCATTTCCCTGATGATTAGTGATGTCAAGCAGCTTTTCATGAGCATGTTGCCACCTGTAGGTCTTCTTTGGAAAAATGTCTATTCAGGTTTTCTAGTCCCCTATTTTTAAATTGGGTTGCTTGTTTTTGTGGTGTTGAATTTTATGAGTTCTTTATGTATTTTGGATATTAGCCCCTTATTGGGTATATCATTTCCAAATATATTCTCCCATACAGTAGGTTACCTATTCATTTTGTTGATGGGTTTCTTTTGCTGGGTAGTTCTTTGATGTAGTTCCACTTGTTTATTTTGCTTTTGTTTCCCTTGCTTGAGGGAGAAATATTCAGAAAAAAAGTTACTAATGCTGATGTTCAAGAGTTTACTGCCTATGTTTTCTTCTAGGAGTTTTATAATTTCAGGTCTTATATTTAGGTCTTGAATGCATTTTGAGTTTATTTTTGTGTATGTCATTACTGTGAAACAGTGATCGAGTTTCATCCTTTTCCATGTAGCTGCCCAGTTTTCCCAACACTATTTGTCCTTTCCCCATTGTATATTCTGTCATCTTCCTTTGTCATATATTAATTGACCATATATGCATGGGTTTATTTTTGAGCTCTTTATTCTGTTCCATTGGTCTTTTATCTCTTGTTCCAGAACCATACTGTTTTGATTACTCTCACTTTGTAGAACACTTTGAAATCAGAGCACATGATAGCCCCTGCTTTGCTCTTCTTTCTCAAGATTGCTTGTGTTAGTCAGAGTTTTTTTGTGTGTGTGTGTAGTTCCATACAAATTTTAGGAATATTTGCTCTAGTTCAGTGAAAAATGCTGTTGGTATTTTGATAGGGCTTGCACTGAATCTCTAAGTTGCTTTGTGCAGGGTAGCCATTTTAATAATATTAATTATTCCTATCCATGAACATGAAATAGTTTCCCATTTATTTGTGTCCTAATTTCTTTCATCATGTTAAAATTTTCAGAGAATAGGTCTTTTGCCCTCTTGGTTAGATTTATTCCTTAGGTATTTTATTCTTTTTGATGCAATTTTAAACAGGATTGGTTTCTTAATGTCTGTTAGTTCATTATGAATATGGAAATACAACAGATTTCTGTATACTTTGTATCCTGTTACTTTACTGAATTCATTTACTCTAGTAGTATTTTGATGGAGTCTTTAGGGTTTCCTTATGCAATATCATGTCATTTGCAAATAGTGACACTTTCACTTTTTCTTACCAATATGGTTGACTTTTCTCTCCCTTTCTTGCCTGATTGCCATGGCTAGGACTTCCGGTACTGTGTGAATAAAAATGGTTAAGAGTGGTCATCCTTGTGTTGCTCCTGATCTTAGGGGAAAAGCTTCCAGCTTTTCACCATTGGGTGTGATGTTGGCTCTGGGTTTGTTACATATGGCCTTTATTATGCTGAGGCATGTTCCCTCTTTCATCGAGCATTTTTATCCTGCATGGTTGCTGAATTTTGGCAAATGCTTTTTCAGCATCTATTTGGTTAACCATATCATTTTTATCTTTCCTTTTGGTAATGTGATGTACCACATTGATTGATGTTGCAGATATTGAACCATCCTTGCATCACTGGAACAAATCTGACTTGATTGTGGCCAGTGATCTTTTAAATGTACTTTTGAATTTGGTTTGGTAATATTTTGTTGAGAGCTTTTGCATGCTGACCAGATATTTTGTCTGTCAAATAACCATTTCTTAAAAAGTTCTTTGGTTGTGTTTAAAATGAGTCTACTGCATTAATTCATGTAGATTAGGACAAAGGACAAGTATGTCACTGACACATTAAGAAAAAGGATGGGGAGGTCTTGTTGAAAAATAAAGGACAAAGAGAAAGTATATGATTCTCAAGTTAGAACACAGGGACTTGGGTATGCTAGAGGATAGTGGTTGTACTCACAGAAGTGAAGAAGTTAGAAAGGAAAGAACTCATAGAGAAAAAAATCATTTTGCCTTTTGAGTTTTTACTATTTAACTTTAGGTTTGAGCCAGAAATGTATACATATAAAATATTCTATGGCCAATAAAAGAACAGAATTGGAGTGAGATATCAAGGGTAGAAATATAGATTTGGGACTTATTCCCACACTAGCTAGTCTTAAAATGGCCTATGCACCTGCATTCAGTACATTTCTTGGACACCTCCAGAGGCAGACTATGTACAGCTGACGCAGAGTCAGAGTTTGCAGGGACAGGATGGTCTATCTTCTATAGCAGGGGCTGAAAAACTCAGCCTATGGGCCAAATCTGCACTGCCACCTATTATTGTATGGCTGTCAAGGTATCAGTTTTACCTTTTTTAACTAGTTGAAAAAAATTTTTAAAGAATTTCACATATCGTGGAATGTGAAAACTGTGAAATTCACATTTAAGTGTCGATACATGAAGTTTTATTGCAATATAGTCACACCCATTTGTTTACATACTGTCTTTGGCTGCTTTTGTGCCATAAAGGTACAGTTGAGTAGCTGCAAGCAAGACAGTGTAGCCCACAAAGCCTTAAATATTTACTCTCTGGACCTTTACAAAAAACATTTGCTAATCCCTCTTCTTAATAGCTGACCTAGGGAAGAAGACAGAAGGCTGAGTCTTCTAACTAAACTAGCAGGAGGAAGAAAGGGAGCCCGTAGAAGAGAAAAGTTGGCTGTGCACCTGGATAGTGCACCACCACAGAAGTTGGGGTTATAACACCCAAGGAGGAGTGAGTTGGCAAAGCCAGTAGAGAACTTGAGAACACTACCGAAGGACTACTGTTCAGCTTCTTGAATGGGGATATGCATTCTTCCAGGGACAAGTGACTGTGTCCCAAGGAGTATGTGAAGGCACAGGACCAGGTAAGCATGGAATATCTTCCTGGAATATAATTTCACTCCAGGTTTTTGGGGGGATGTTGGAGGCTGGAGGAATAATTTCATATTTAAAGATGAATGTCATTTTCCTCAGTAGAATGCAAAATTTGCATGAATTTTTATATTAAAATCATGAGACTAAAGACATTTCAAATTTGAAATAAGGCTGTTTCAGGTTATAATCCTAGACTTACAAATTCACTGTTCTCTTTCTTTATGGGTGCTTTAGTGGAAAGGTTTGAAAAATACTGCAGGGAATACTCCAAAGAGTGATACTGAGAGGACAGATGTCACCATCTAGGGCATAAAAGTGTTATAAACTCCCCTCTCAAATCCAATCTATTGGTAGTTAAAAAGGATTCTGAGACCTGTGTTTACATCAACAATGCAGTATCTTCTCATGCTAGGAGAGGTGGCACATGGCAACTTGCTGTAGTGATTTATCATAGATTTATATGGGAGTCTGTCTACATCCTTGACATATATTTCAGAATGTTTAATGTCTCAATCAGATTTCCCATGTTTACCACCTACTTTTAAAGCCATAGTTGCCCTTACTGCTCCACCTTTATGATTAAAGGGGTACCAAGCACTATGGTGAGCATATCCAAGTTTTTGGAGATTTTACAGTAATAACCATTTTGGTCCACTGAATCCTTCCATGATCCCCATGGGATAAATGAGCAAAGAGGGAGTTAAAAGGGTACTACTGTATTTCATGTAAAAATGTTAAGATTTTATCCTATAAGGAATAGGAAGGCATTTAAACAATAGACTAGAAAATATATTAGTAGCAAAATAAGTGATAGAAATTTAATAATTGGAATGAAGCTGGAGGCAAGAATATTTAGCATAAAAATGGAATAGTCCAGTAAGAGACAGAGAGGACTAAACAGCCTTTGGACAAAGAAGGTAAAGAGATGGAGAGAAAACCAAGAGATGTTTCTGAGGTAGACACACTAGAATCTAGCAGCTGATTAGATGCAGGGCACAAATGGAGTAAATGATGACTACAAGGGTATTTGCTGAGCCAACTAGATAGGTAAATATATTAACTCTTAAATGGGAAAGACAAGGAGAGGAATTGTCTGGGGGCAGATGTCAATAATTATGTTTTTTGCCCTTGCGCTCGTGCCCTGTGTGTCTTCCCGCTGTTGATAGTCTCTGGGTTGTCTTGCCGTCCCCATTTTGGCTTCATGTCTAGTTAATCACCTGCATAAGCAATGACCAGTGTTAGAGTCCTTGTTTGAAATATGTAGACTGGTTCGTTTCCTTGACTGAATGCTGACCGATACAGTAATAAATCCATTTGTAGACATAGTGAACTTGAGATAAGTATGGGTCACCCTGGTCAAAAAGCACTCAGAAATTGTACCCAAAAATCTGGAGACAGAAATATATTTCCCAGTCTGAGTGGGATGAACAGTTTAAACCAAAAAGATTAAATAATGGGCTTACCCATGAAATGTCAATATTTTAAAGACTGAAAAGGAGGAGACCCAGGTTAGGAATGGCATAGGAGCCAAATGAGAAACACAATTCCTAAAGGGAGGGGCACAGTGCAGTCAAACTTGGTGGAAATAGCACACAGGATATGTAAAAGGCTGGAAGCAAATAAGACAAATATTTTCCTTGTGTTTAGCAAAAGGACTGTCATTGCTGCTTTTGTCAGGACAGAGCCATCAGTGAATGCATGCTACCTTTTGAGGATACTGGACAATCAAGAACCTGAAAGAAAGATTGCCTTAAGTCAGAAGGAGAGGGAAGACTGAAGAAATAAAAGGAGCAGATACTGAAGATCCCATAAAAGTAAGATAGACTGAGGTCAAATGTATAAGTGGAAAGGTTATCCCTTTTAAAAGAAGAGGGAGGCTAAGGTTGGTCAAGATACAGATACATTAACAGGGTCACTAATTTTGCCTTTTCTAACATGGTATCAAGCAGCTCCACTGTGTACAAATAAAGTATTAGGCACATCTCTTTCTCCTATCGAAGCTCCTCTTTAATGAAAAAAAAAAGTCAAAGAAATTGCACATCACCTTTATATGAATCATATGCTTGAGGCTGAATGTTAACTTTTCTCCAAACATTTCTAGTAAGATATGAATATTCCACATTTACAATGACAGATATCAACATCTTAAAAAAGAAATACTTGTAAAATTGGCTTTTCCTAAGTGCTGATCAAACGTGTGATGAGGACATTTAAGGTTGTCTTAGAAACTTCCAAATATGCAATATAGTATTTTTAACTATAGTCACCATGCTGTATATTACATCCTCATGACTTACAAATAGAAGTTTGTACCTTTTAACCCCCTTTACTCACATTTCCCTTACTCTCCCCACTCAAACTTCTCAGTCAACAAAGTTCTAGTCCCATATTTTACAGATGCTAAGCTACCTGAAAAAGCCAGGTAGGGTTTTTCATTGGGGAGAAAACTAGTTTCACATAGTCTATTTATATACATTGTATGAAGTATAAGAATGGTATAGCTATTACAGAAAATGATCAGATTTCTTTGCATAATTTCCATTGAAGCTGTACATTACACTGTAGTGTGTGTGTGTGTTATGTATTTGCTTATAGTTAGGAGGCTTAGAAGTCAAGTAGCTGTAAATCAATTCCCATAAGCATAAAAGTTTGAGCAAATAATAACCAGGCTTCAGGCAATAGAATGATGGGAACTGATGCTTTTATACATATATTCTATTTTGTTAAAGAGAAATGAATATTTTTGAAACAATTTAAATAGCCAAGGACAGAGGTAATAACAGGTAAAAACTTGCATAGTACTTAGTGTAGAGTATGCTGTGACCATAATTTACCTAATTTAATCCTTAGAACACACCCGTAGAAGTAAATAATATTGTTACCTCCATTTCTCACACGAGGAAACAGACCTGGAAGGATTAGTAATTTGCCCAGGGCTACTCTAAGTCTAGACTGAAACTCTGGCAGTCTGGCTGTCATAATTCACACTCTTAACCAGTATACTGTGGTGTCATTTATAGCTGAACTAGTGTCTTAGATGTAGTTTCCAACATAAGTTTGAAAACTTCTGTCTGCTTTAAGGACCATTATTTGAGGATAGAGGTGTTATAGTATTGCCTTTTTCCCTAAAAGCATCTCAAAAGAAAATTTCCACAAAATAATAATTTTGAAGTTTTTTAATGCTGAAAAGAACATCCCAGAAACAGAACAGGTATTGACCTATTAATGGTGAAGCACTATATAAAGGTACCCCTCCCAGCTTAGCAAATAGGAACATAGTATAAATAGATGTGAAAGGAGGTGAACAGTGGACACTTTAGGATTAAGTGTAAAATCCTAAAGTTGTATACAGCATTCATATATGGCTTATTATCTCATAGCAGTAATATTTTTATAGTGGTCTATATGATATTTATACTTATTGGTAAGACACTTTTGATTGAAACAAAAATGCTGAAGAGGTAGTTTTGCCAATGCAAGGTGCGAAAAAGGCTTTACCTTGCTTTGTTTCCTCAAAAATCTGCAACCATTTCTTTTTGTTCTAATTCTTTTCTGGATAAGCCAGGAAGATAGTGATGTTTTTAGAAGCCAATTTAAAATCATCCAAGAAATGATCCCCAAGAGGACAGTAATGTTTCTGTAACCACTGCTCTGAAAGTCCCCATAGTGTTCTTCTTTCAGTCTTGGACATGAAAATGGGCTCTTTTTCAAAGGAGACCATTAAGATCTGGCCAGCAATTGTAGGACCGCATCCTGTTTTGTCCTCAAAGTCAATGCATGGTCACCAATGATGGTGACTTCTACAGCGACCCAAGAATAGTGGTAGATACCCTGGCCTTGTAAATCACGGACTACTTGCAGATTCTTTAGCTGGCCTTGAATTTGCATGATGAGTACTGCAAGTGACATAATTCCTTATGTTTTCAATTGTATTTCATAAAGTCCTCACATCTTTGACCCAAAGGGAGTTTTGGCTTCTGCCTGCCAGATACCACA
Organism: Manis javanica; assembly: GCF_040802235.1. Taxonomy (NCBI): domain Eukaryota; kingdom Metazoa; phylum Chordata; class Mammalia; order Pholidota; family Manidae; genus Manis; species Manis javanica. The sequence continues at coordinate 191,438,073 of NC_133157.1, forward strand.
GGCTCCTCTGTCTGTGTGAGGAGACAGCCAGTGGGGAGGGTCTACTGATAATAAAATTCTTTGACACTGGTCATTTGACCCTATGTACAAGCTAGCTTATCCTATCCTTACAATGAGAACTAAGTCCACAAAGAAGAGAAAAGTTAAGTTTCAAGGGGCAAAACAACATTTGTCAGTTCGCAAAACTAGAACAGTTGTTTACCAGACGATGGTTAGGAACCACTAGAAACAAAGTGACAGAGTGTTAGTCAGGTACAACTTGTTACACATACACATAAATATACAGTAAATAAGAGGTTTATACGTAGCCCCAGCAGAATATGTACATGTTTGGAGCTGCTGTGAAACTGAGCAGGAATTCCTGGAGCATGGCCCCCAGCTAAAAGCAGTTTCATTGCACAACAGTTTGAAGGTAACAGATGCTGAGAACAACATGTGGTGACACTAAGCAGATATCCATATACATTTACCCTTGAAAACGTACAATGTGAGACAGAAAGGTCACAAATGAAATAGCACTTTGCCTGCTGAGCATCTTCTTTCCCATAAATAGGCACAAGTCCGTTCTCCAGCGGTGGTCTGTGGTCCTGCACGCTGAGCCAAGTCACATGCTGTACACTTACTCCTGCCTCCGCTGATTCAGGTCACAAGCTCCTGCCTTCACAGTCTCTAGATGCAAATCAAAACATAAATAACAGAGACCACGCTTGTGGCGCCTCCTTTCACAACGCTACTGGGAACAGACACTGGTCAGAGCAGCACAAATACCACACACCAACGTCCAGGAATGGAGAGTAGCTTTGTGCACTTTTGCAAAAACAACCCCCTCCCCCCAAATCCACCCTTCGTGTCTTTTGTTTTACTGGTTAGCCCTGTCTGTCGCGAGGACGACGCTGTGCTGCTCCTGGGCTCTTTCTATCAGCTTCCTTTTCTTCTTCCTGTTCTTCCTCTCCTTTGCCTTTGGTGCTCTCTTCCCTACAACAGGGGAAAGAGAAGGAAATGCAGACACGTCAGAAAAGGCTCTTTCTCCAGGAAAGAAAACACAAAACATTAAGGGTTTTACATAATAAGCCCATCTGGAAAACATCACCTATGGAAAAAGCAGCCTCAAAGAGAAAATTGTTCACATTAATTTTGACGGAATAATAATAATTTACTAAATTGGATATGCTGTCTAAAACAGAGACTGATCTTCCTGTTACAGGGAACTGGCGTGTTGAAAAACCTCCCAGCCTGATCAGTCTTGCAAATATCATCCTGCCACAAAAAATTCCAAGTATCCCTCCTAGTTTTAACAATACTACCGTCTACTAGACTCTTTACATCTTGCTACTGCCCCCCATGTCAGCAGTTGAAAGAAAATAAGCATCTATCTGCAGTGAATATACCAACAGTTTCAAACTACCCTCTCCCTGCTCCATGGGAAAAAAACGTCTTTCTTTTAACATTATTCCAAGGGCCAATGTATGAAATGACATAGTCGGAACACTTCTTTATTTTATATAAGAATTCATGAGGACATCATTCCTTATGTGGCTTATGGCTTGTTATACAGATCCCCTAGATGAGCTGTTCTTATTAAGAGGAAGAAAAATGCTTGTTTCTGAAGAACTAGTAGTATGTGTCTTACTACCAGAAAATCATACCACGTTATCCTATGTCTCCTCTTTGCCTTGACTACTGGGAAGCCCAGACCACAAGCTAAATAGCTGAGGTTTTCCTCCATCAGGAGTTTTGGGATGCAGTTTGCCCTTTGCCTCTGTATTTTACTTATATATTGTGGTTATGGTTTATAGTTTTTATAAGATCTCAACATCTGCAAGTATGAATAGATAAGACTGTGAGAAAAGAGAACAAGAAACACCAGCATTTGCTTTATGTCCATTGCCCTTTTTGTGCTCCAAAAACATAGGAATCATGGGATTTTTAGAACAGAGAAGAGCTTTAAAAGTCACTGCATTTTATGGAAAGTTCTCACCATACACCTTCAGTTCAGGAAGATTGTTCTCCTCCTATATTCTCTACTTCCAATTTTTTCATGTAATTCTACACAACTCTGCTCTTCCTAGAGGTATAGCTATTAGACACTGTAGTGATCAGTACCACAACAGAACATTCTGCTTTCCAACTTTCCCACACCTGTGAAACTCAATATCCCATCCCAAACCCTTTCATTACAGGGCCTAGCTGGGCAGCTTTCCAATCCAGACAGTGGAGGTGGCTGATGAAAGAAATGAGAAAGAAACAGACTAGAAGTTATGGACATAGATACATGCTTTAGGAAACCACAGTCATACTAAGAAAGGCTATTAAGTAGGGAGGTCAGAAAGTGTCTGTTTTGTTTGAGGTTGGAAAAAAGTCTCACTCCTAAGACGGTAGCATATGGTTGGCACATAGTTGATATTCAATGTTGGCTGAATAAAACTATCACAAAAAAGAAGATAAAGAATAACTTATTTTTAATAGGACACAATATTAAAATAATCAGAATATGATTGTGCCTCCATATTAAGTTATGAAGGTCCTTGAAGTTAACTTCTGCTTCTCATTAAATTCTGGCATTGTTATAATGGCATTTTGCCATCTTTAAATGTAGTTAATCCTACCCAATGAAACTTTAGTTCAAGCCATCATTAAACAAAGAAGCTGCAAAGTTACAAATATTTAGTAATAATATGTCTAATGATGAGACATACCTAATGAAGGCAGAGATGAAATACTGAACATAATGGCATATTTTAAAAAGAAGATTCAAAGTTTTATGGAGGTTTTCTTCTATATTTTCTCTAAACAAACAACAAAAATCCTTAGTTAAAAAAATAATTGCCGACTACCTTGTAAAAACTAATTTCATTTTTGTTTATTTAAAGCCTGGATTTCTTTTTAAAAAGCAAATCAAAATTATGTGAATGGAAAAATAATGCTAGTGTTACTAGAATTTAAAATATGGTAAAATACACTGATTCATTATTTAAAGAAATCTTTTTACATTCACATTTCAATTCTTCATATAAATTATGTATTTGAAAGTCAAATGTATACTACTTTTACTAACAGCAAATCTATGCTTAATAACTGGAAAATCATTTTAAGAGAGGGTCAATTTCATATTATTTACTTAATATGTTATTCTGATGTCATTATCAAATGGCCTTTGGGTTTACTGGCTGATACAATATTGTATAATAGTGAAGTCATTCAGTATTTGCATAAAGCAGTTAATATTGTGGCCAAAATTTCGGCAACACCCCTTAAAACTTAGGTAAAGGAAGTTTTCAACTTGTACAATTATTCCACTGGCAATAAGTTATATAGTACTGGTCCCAACTAAAGATGTTTTGGGCAACCTAATTACAACCCTAAAAATTTTCTTCAGAAGTCTTTTTTGAAGGACATTTCTGCGCTATTGGTTCATTGTTTGGTTTTATTTTTGGTCTGCCACATTTCTCATGAAGGATATATTGCAAATACTAAGGAACTAAGATGCTTAGCCAAGATGTGACCACAGATAAGCTTAAATTAACTGAAAATATTTTGTGGTCCCTAGTAGGTTGTTCTGACTTTAAGCCTAATTCAAAGGAATAAAAGAATATTAAAATGAGTTAACGTATAAAAAGAGTGTTGCACATATTTCCTTCTGAACTCTACTAAGATTTTCAAATGTAAGAAATTAATTGGAAGATTAAAGCTAACAATATATATACTCCTGTTTTATCTATTTATTTGAAAACAAGTTATATTGGACATACAAGCATGCCAATTTGTTTCCACTTCTTTATATCTGCAGATATGAGATTAGACTTGGAGAATAACTTCTAGACCTTCAGGTTGTTTTACATTCTCAAGCATCTTCACCGTGTACAGGAGGCATTTAAAGGCACGTATGATGCCAGTCACCCAAAAGCTAATTCAACTCAGGGATTTAACTCACTTACTTTTTAGTTCAGGAGAAGACTTGGAAAGTACACTGCTGGAGAGCAGCAGAAAGGGCTTGAGTTCTATGAGGAGATCAGAGTCAGACATACCTGGGAGTGGACGACCACAGATGTTGCATCTCTGCCACCATGTGCATCTCGTAAAGATCAGGCAGAATCTCATCTACAGAGCAGATCTTTTTAACACATATATAGATACAAGGAGACTTGGCCTGGGTATTATGGTGAGTAAAGGAAAGCAGCATGGCTTAACAGAAAGGCAGAAGGAAGGAAAGCTGGTAGGTAAGCACGGTCTGGTAACTGAGATGTCTGGAAAGGCATTGTACTTGGAACTCAGTTTTTTACCTTTATAAAATGAAGATACTACAATCATCTTTCACTAGAAAGTTATGAAAAAGCATATGTAAAAGTTACATTCCTAGGATGAGAGGAAGATGTGTAAAATACCACTAGCAAAACAAGATTGTCATCAAGATGGACAAAGAAAGATACTGTTGAAACCATGCTCTAACCAACATGATCACAGTGACTTGCACACGTGTGGAAGTGTTCCAAGAGGATGACCTATTGACTCCTCCACAGAGAAAGGTGAACAGTCCCTTACGGAAATACTCCTAACATCCAGCTGTAGATCACTGCTATTAGAATCAGAAATAGGATAGATTATTTTGAACCAAGATATCAGGCAGGCTCACAAATTACATGAAGCTGTAAAAATACTGACTTCACTGTTATTCAGACATGAACTTCATTCTCTCATAAGCTCCCAAATTCAAGGAAGGCCATCAAATGGTTTTCCTCTTAACTAGGCTTAGGTAAGAGTTCTTTTCATCATTGGAACATTGGTTCTCTTATATCCATCACTAAGGCACAAAGGCCATCTAGGATTAATAATCGCTAAGGGTTTGGGGGGAGACTTTCTAAACAATGAAGGAAAATTCAAGAAAAATTTCAGTGGCTGTGACCCGGAAAAAAGATTAAAACTTTTCTTTTTCTCTCTCCCTCCACACACACATGCGCACACACACAGGAAAGTAAGCCAAATTATTACAAATGTAATTAATGATATTTACCACTGTTACAGCTAACTATGGTGACAAAGGTAATCAGCCAAAACCAGGACCAATTTCTATTAAATTTTAGTAAGTTTGTGATACTGAAACCTGGGCTTCACTGTATTTATGAAATTCACCAGAGACTTGGGGATTGTCTCGAAGAAAGTCAGTCATCCATCGCAGCAGTTGAAACTGAGGGATAAGAAGCCTGTGTAATACTTGATGAATCTTGTTATACTTCAGAGAACACTCTGGAGACAGAACATAAAAGTTTGTTTCCACATCTAAAGTCACAAGGACTGAGTTGTAGGCAATGAATAGCAATTGGGCTATTTCTTTCTCTCATATGGGCAACTTCAGTTTGCCCAAGAATGAGTAGCAACAGAGATTTATTTATGTAAGAATGATTGATGATTCTTTGGAAAAATGCCAACTGGCTCCTAAAATATTTTAAAAGCTCCTATAAAAATAGACAAGAGACCTAAATACAATTCATAAGGGAAATAAACACAGCTAATAAATATATGAAGTAATCAAATCTCACAATTAAAAGTGCCAAATAAAATGAATTGCCACTGCAAAGATTCTTAAAAGTGAAAATACCTGAAGCTGATGAGACAGGCATAAGGATGCACTGAGAATATAAGTTGGTACAGCCTTTCTGAAAAGCCATCTGGCAGTGTGTACAAAAGCATTGAAAATATTCATGACTTTTGACTGAGATCTAGGAATCTATCCTAAGAAAATAAACTTGCACAGAGATTTATGCATAGAGATATTTACTCTAATTCTGAAAAAATTATAAATCCTAAATGCCCTACTACAATTTGTCATGACCCCCCTCTTATGATTACTGAAGAATACTATGAAGCATTTTGCATTTTAACTCCACAGCAATTAAATTTTTATTCCCAAGAATAATTGATGTCCCTAAAATTTACCATAAATAGGTATAAGAAAAAGCTGTAATACAAAAGCATTCCTTCTGGGGTAGTAAGATGATGCTTTAATGGAGTGGTCAGTCATAATTGGATTTAAGATATAAAAGCTTAAGAACAAATGAAGTACCTAACCACTTCTGATATTAACAATAGTTGGTTCATCATGAGGCTCTTTTTAACCAGAAAGGACTCCAAGTAGGCGAATACGATGAGCATGACTGGGATCTTCCACAGTATGTTCTACCTAGTCTAAGATAAAAATCTTCCCACTATCCTTAATAGTTCAGAACACTATATATTGATGGTTATTTATTTACATCAGCCAAGAGTCAGAAGAGAAAGTTAGCTAGAACAATTAAACCAAATGAACTCATTTTAACTTATTTTTAGTACAAATTTCTTTCACTGGCAGTAACATTTATCTTTTTAGAAATAATACCTTTTCCACTAACAACTCTTCAGAGATAGATGTCCTTGGAAAAGACTGGCAAATCCTTCAGTGGTTGTTTGATGACTGTAATCAGCTTTTCTTTGAGAAAAAAATAAGGTAGATGCAAACGAATAAAGTGTAAAGTGTTAAAAAATAACAAGCCACCTACTAAGAAAACTTTACTAGGCATCTTGAATTTCAAGTCATAACCTGAAAAACTTCCAGTGGCCACTTAGTCATTTCTTCTAAAAGAACATGTGCTTAAAAAACCCACACATAATTTGGAGATATCTTACTAGTAGTTGTTCATATTACCAAGTTATTGACGGAGATGTCAACCATCCAAAATAAAAAATTGAGAAAATGGACTTCTCTGAACAAACATGAAAATCACTCAGAATTCAGAATATTTACTACCTATACATATTTATGCTAATTCATAGGCACTAATTGAATAAGCCAATTCTGACTGCGTTACTGTTCTACTATTTGTAAAAGTTTGCCATATTTTTATTGTAAAAAGAATAGTATGAAATGGCTTCCTTTGTCTTTAGGGCCTCCCAACTCATCCTATACAGGACATTTTATTAGGCGTGAAGTCTGTCACCTATTTTGTTGAAAAGAAGTCTGTTTGGTTTTAAAATCATTTCATGTTCAAACTGATGAAAATGGAAAAGCTGATGATCACCTGAACCTTTAATGAATTATATCACCACTAAGAGTTCCTGTACATGGTATTTCAAAATTTCATTTTGTTGCTCTAAAGAAAATCATCATTCTTCAGATATATAACAGGCCTTCTAAACAGATAATAAGCTTTCCAAGCCCCTACCAATCATTTGAAGCAAAAAGGACTATAGGAAAGTAATTTGTGTGAGATTTGGGTTTGTTCTACATAATGTCGGTCACTCCAGTTGATTTAACTTAAGCTTTTAGGTATCCTGTACCTCAAAGACCTCTCCTCTGCTCCCCCAACTAAATTCAGTTCAAAGTCAAGGTGCTGCAGAGTTTAAGACAGGTGAGAATAAATTAACAAGGAGAGGCAATTTCAAAAATATCTAAAGTTAATTTCATAAACACTTAAAGTTCATTGTAAAGAAAGCATTTCAGAGAAGTGGAGACTACACGCTCCACAATCTCACTTGTGAAAGGAAAATAAATACAGAACTCTACCACAAGGGGGCAACAATTCACTTTTACTATTAAAGTACCTCTGGGTTAAAAAAAAAAAAAAAAAAAAAGGACCAGGTAGCTTCTGGGCTCTAACTTCTTAAAAATTTTCTTTTAACCCCAACTGGAGGCCCTTTTTTTCATTTCTTTCTAGCCGAAGGTAAGCTCTGTAGTGGACTAAATAGTAGGTAATAAGGCTGAAATGCAGCACAAGTTAAAGTACAGTTTAAAAGATGTTTGAGCATAGAAAAGGCTAATGAGAGAAGAAAAGTAAGATGAATTTTTACGGAAAAAACTGTTGACAAACCCAAGTTGCCATTTTTTTATGGGGAAGTTAACAAACTACCTGAAAAAGAACAGGTCCTTTTCTTAGGCCCCTTATTTATAAGAATAGAGTTATAAAACTGAAAGTGATCTTCACTATCTTCTAGTCCAGGGAATGCACATTAATTTAATATCAAATACAAAAGGTGATCGTTAGGTAGTGATTCCTTGCGAAGGGTTTAGATCAAGTTGGCCTCCCTGCACCACAAATCAGTTGGCCACGTTGGCAAGGATGGAGAGAGAAAAATATACTAGACATTTATCACCCCCTGCTCTAGTCCAGCCCTGCCAAATGGCTTAGATATGAACCAGCGAGGCACAGAAAAACTACAGTCACCTATCCAAGCTCCTACAGCTAATTAACAGCAAAACTGGACTTGGAACCAGGTTTCAATATCTCTCTTATTTATGTTACAGCTTTAAAGTCACTGGATAAAGACATAGAGTTATTTTTTCAAGAAAGGCAGAAAAGCATCAGAAGACAACATATTTTTCCAACAGAGTTCTATGAGGAGAGTTATTAGTCTCATCCTGTGAAAACCCTTTATGAATTGCACAAATAACAAGTTATCTGTAACCTCGACTTTCTGTAAATTTACACTGAATTGATTCATTGCTGCTGTTTTTTTTTTTTAACCTTTTAGCAAGTTGCAATCTAAAAAGTGTCCTAGATAGGATAAATGAGATCGTGGACATTCCTATTATGTACCATGCACTGTAAGTGCTCCTTTCTCATTTAACTGAATATTGTGAAAAAATTTACTCAAATTGTTCTGCCAAAACATTGTGCAGCTATAAACCCTAAACTGACTCAAAATAAGTAAAATTTGCAGAAAGTTATTGGGTCTATTTGCTGCCCCTCAAGTAGGTCAGAAAAACATAAGGTTTTGCCGATAAAATGATACACACCTGATTTCATTTGATTAGGAGTGATGGAATAACCTGAGAAGACTTTCAAGTTCCTCCATAGCTGACTTCATACTAACAGAAGATACCTTTTAAGATAATTCCATTAGAATAAGAGGATTTAATATCTCCTTTATGGTCTTCAATCAATAACCATTAACTAAATGGAATAAAAAAGAAGCCCAAGCAATGATACTTAGGACTATCATCATATGGCAAGCATTTATTTAATTTGGATTCCACACCATTTTTATGGGACTTAAAGACATACCTAACAAGTGAAAAACAAGTAATGGTTTCTACATGTTAGGTATGTCAGAGCGTGGGTTATCAATCCAAGCTCACCTAAGTGGCAGGCCTTGCAGGAAGACCATCAACACAGGATAATGTAAGGGGACGCAAGCTCCATGAAGGATCATAAGTGCATTCCCTGCGGGTGCCCGCATTATTCTGTTGCAATTTTGTGTATGGTAACTACTATAATTACAAATAACTACAATTTAATGCTAATATGTGCCATAGAGTCCTGGTTAAAGTCCTTCTAAAAATCAAGTTACAGAATTCACTCAAACTTCTCTTACCTAATAAGGGGAGTTTGAATAAAAACATATGGGTTAGATCTAAACACTGAATGTGGTCAGGGACAAATCCATATGGTCTTTGTCATCCATCGTGAAACAAACTCGCTTGCTCTTCCTGGGCTCCACCTGGCTTCTGTCTATGAGGGTGACCTTCCAGCTTACCTCCCTCTTATAACAGCCTCAGTCTCTTGCCTTTATTGCATAATCCCAAGAGGAATTCAACATGCCTTGCCATGGACCCATGGTTGGGTCACTCCCAGATCCAGCCTGGATTGTGGGGGGGTGGGGGGGTGTTGGTTGCCACTAAACTGGGCAGGGCAGGCACCTAGGATACATGGCTAAGAACATGTGTTTGGGGGTCAGACAGCCCTAGATTCAAAGCAGATCTCTTCCTCAGGGAAGCTAATGATCTTCAATCAGTTACTTACTTTTTTTAAGACTTGGTTTTCTCATTTCTAAACTGATAACATCAGTGGTACCCACCTTAGTATTGCGGTGAGGGGTAAAGAAAATGGTTGTACGGTTTCAGATAATATACCTGGCACAGAAATGCTAAATAAACATATAGTACCATACAAGGTACCTCACGTGTTTTATTTCTAATCCTAAAACAGTCCACAAGGTATGCATTATTTCCATTTTGCTGATGAGGAAATAAGTTTAGAGAAGCTAAGTAAATAGCTCAAAATTACATAGCTCGGCAGTGATTCAAACCAACATCTGGTAGATGCTAAAACCTGTACTCTTTCCACTATACTCTGGATCCCTTGTGCCCAGCAAAACGTCTTTGATCTCATAATCATTTAAATGGCTGCTGAACAAACAAATTAATAAGTAAACACTAGGCTGAAGAAAGGCATCAACCTCTCCACCCAGTCCCCCACCATATCAGGGTTCGTTGGGCCATATTAACTCCCTAGTGGGCCTGGCCTACAACCTATATTTCTCATATTAATAATTCCATGAGGTTAAGACATTTAAAACCTCAGCTTCCTGAGGTCAAGCAACACATTTCGCATTTCCAACTCAGTATCAACAGTGTGCCCATGGCAAAACCCAAAGGAAGAAAACACAGAATGCTTCTTTCTCAGCTGGGGGTTGGAAATTTAGACTTGTGGTCCCACCAAAAGCCAGTTTGTGGTCCAGAGATAGTAGAACCCTCCTGGGAACTTCTTTAAAAATAGAGGCTTCCTAACCATACACTGATTACTGAAAGAAACCTTCAGGAGGGAAAATCAAGGACTGTTTTCTTAAGCCTCAGAGGTTATTAGGTACAAAGTTAAGATTACATGAGAGTCTAGCAAATAAAGTTCTGCTGAAAGGGGCATGGGCAGGAGAGGGAAAGGACTTTGGAACAGGGTAAAGAAGGAAGTGCTGGGTGAGACCGTTTCAAAATACATGGCAACCTCCTTCCCAAGTAAGCTGAGAAACAGCTTCCAAACCATGAAATGAGGCACACCTTTGTGCCTGGACTCTCTTTCCAGGTTCTGTTTCTGGCGGCAGCCTAAGAAAACAGCAGTGAAGCGGCCCCTGTATCTAGAATGTGCACACCCAGGAAAAGGACCCTTCATCTCTGTGCTCGAACTCAGGTATTACAGGTCAGTCGTGTCACAGCAGATGTATTTCTCCTGTGGGTCTGTTCCAGAAACTTACTGTTCTCTACAGAATCTCTCACTTCCTTTAGTTAACAGGTTCTGTTTTGAAAGATAATGTAGTTGATTTACAGAAATTCTGAGTAGTTGGACCAAAAAAAAACTGCAATTGAAGAAATGTAAAATTACTATCAAGCTTGGGGCTTCTTCCTAATGAGGATACAAAGTTGGCACTTCATAAATTAGACAAGAAGAGTACACCTCAGACTAGGTGACACAAATACTAGAGCTATTAAAATGTTATTAGTTGTAATACAGAAAGAAGGAAGCATAAGTCTTTTTCTTTCTTTCATAAAGGTGCTAAGACTCTCTCCCAAATCATTACCACCATTACCATCACCATGCAGGTGTTAGCCACATGCGAGGCACCAAGTGTTTATGTATGTTCACTCATTTTATACTACAAATATCCCTCTAAAACAAATGCTTTCTTTAGTTCCACCTTGCAGAAAGGGAAGCTGAAGATCAGAGAGGTAAGGTGAAGATCAGAGAGGTAAGGTGACCCAGGATGACACAGCCAATAAGTAGTAGAGTTTGGACTGAACTCTCAGGTAGTCAGGTCCCAAAGCTTACCCTATTCGCCATTATGCTTTCTCTCGTCACCTTTGTGGTTTAATAAGTGTCATCTCCTGAGAGGGAGAAGGAAGAGGAGTTCAATGTTATGCTCTTCCTTAAATCAGACTCCCACAAGCCCTATGAACAGGCCACTCAGATAAATGGCTGGACCACTAGATTCATAAAATGGAAGCTGGCATCATCACTGGTTTGACACAAGATCAAGATGATCAAGGGCGTATATTCTTTGTTATTCTTGCAGGGCAAGGAAAGTAAACAACTGTTTGCCAAAATAAAAAGTTTCTATCTACAAGTAAAGATAGACAAATGTTTTGTTCACTGTAGAAATCTTGAACTGCTCAAGTAGCAGCAATGAATTTCAATTAGAGGAAAAACTTTGGACAAGGAATTCTAATGTGTTCAACACACCTTATTAAAGATGTCACATTTCTAAGGTTTCAAAATGCCTACAACCTTGCTGGGTTATTTTGAATCCCAATATCTTTGTGATTACCAGATATTAAAAGAACAGAACATGTTTTCACTTTTTTACAAACATCGTAATGTTTAATGAAATGTTTAATTCTCCTCAACTGAAAATGGTATTTCACTTTCCAGAAAAAGTATATAGATTGGTAAACATATAAGCTAAAACTGAAGGAAGCTAATACACATGGGTGTGCACACATATATTCACAATAGGTATCTTGCTTATATCACTGTGTTCTAGTCAGTTTTATTTAACTAAAACATGAGAAACTAAAAATTTACAAATAACACGAAAAAATTGAAGATGTAATGTAAATGATTGAAAATGAATCATCACTGAATCAGATATCCAAGAGGAGACTTGCATTCCAAACTACTATAACTTCAGTAAAGACATCACCTGGAGTTAGACAAGAAAAGCTACGTAAAGAATATCAGTGAGCTATTACTATGTGATAAAAGACAGACTGCTCAGCAGGGCAGCAGGCTCAAGGATCTGTGCTGAAACAGGAGCTCAGTGCATAGTGCAGTTGACGGAAAAGTTACAAATGCCCGTTAACAGCGACATGAAAGTCAAGGGCACTGAGGCTGACACGAGGCAGGTGGCAAAGTGCTGCACATGTGCTGTGCTTTTATACCGCGTCCTCCTTGGCTTTCAGCGGTTTAAGCCAGCATACCCAAATGAAGGCACCAAAAATGAAAATTTATTTTTTAAAAAGAGGACTTGAAAGAAAGACCACAGAGAATGCCTTGCCGAGAAACAAAAACAATGCCAATGCTCACAGATATGTTAAAAAAATTTTAATAGTACTATTTTCTACCCTCTGCTATGTTGCTAATCAAAAATAGATAAAAATTACAGCTACAAAGCTGTAACACAGCCATAATAACTCCTTTATCTATTAGGGAAGCTAGAGACCGAGTTACTGAGAACAGATGTGAAAATACTTTCCTGCTTTACCATTTTCAAAAATTAGGTAACCATTTTTCTGACAGTAGCTTAAATAGAACTCAGTTTGGAGACAAGGAATGAATTAAGAAACTTCTGGAAGTAGCTTCCAAATAGTTTGATTTGAACACAAAACAGACAAAACGTATGGGTGATAACTGTTAAAGAAGGTTAGTGGTTATCTTTTGATACTTTTTTATGAAGTGATAAATATATTTTAAATGCCTTAAATGTGTTTTCCAAGTCTTCCTATAGAAAATTTTTAAAATTCCACCAACATAATACCCAGGACTCACCATAAAAATGTTTTATAAAAGTCAAATCGATTCTAGCATAAATCAAGTCTTTCTTTGAAAGACAACGATAGCTATATTTTAATGACCTTTAATTTAATCTTCAAGTTTGGGTCACTGATAGTTTCAGTAGCAACGAAGTTAGGCCATCATAAAAATTAATTGTGTACAATTTCTCTGAGATGTGTGTTTGTATGCGTACTCATAAGTGTGTGTATATCTAAAATACCTTCCTCCATAGACTATCTCGGCATGTGAGAGGACAGTTTATTTCCATGTGAATATATATGTGTGCATCTTAGAGAATAAAGTTACATTTTTTAGGATATTGACTGACAAATTACAACTTTGTTTAAAAACAAGACTAACAATTCTAGAGTTAAAAATTGTAAACTCCAGAAGAGTGCAAAATTCCTAGGGTAAAATTTTATGGCTTGGACTCAACTAATCAGTGCTATTTTTCTGGCTCTGACAAAGAACATTTTGCACTGAACAGCAACGTTTCCTTAAGGGTACAGTTTTATGCCATAAAATATGGGGAAATTTTGTATGGTTACAGATGGTGACAAACTAAACCTGTCATGGGGATCTTTTCTTAATGTATAAAAATACCAAGTCACTATGAAGTATACTGGAAACTAATAGGATATTGTATGTCAATTATACTTCAATTTTTAAAAAGCTTTGATCTCAATGAGAGATGTAAAAAATATGAGAAAATAATTCCTATTGACTAAAGGCAGAGTAGACTTAAGGTCTCTCCCCCAGTTTTCCCATATTTATAAATAAAATACAGAAACAACCAAGATCTGGATAGAGAGGTTGCTTGTATGGTGAGAGGGAGGGAGGGAGGAAAGAAAAGGATGGAGAGAGAAATGATTAATTATTCTGGCTACCACTCAACTTATATACAAATTGGTCAAGGGGACCATTTTACAAATATCTCCTCATTTGAAATCAATCACTGAAGTCACCCAAATGACAGGAAAACATTTTATTCATGATAAGATATGATTTTCAAAGCCCTACTATACACTACTTGTTAAGAGTCGACAAGCTGCTATAAAGATTGCCCTGTCATAGATCCAATCCTAAAGGTTTACATTATAGGACCACCAAAGAGACTAAATCATAAAGAGGTTCTAAAAACATGATCCTAGGGAAGTCTGCAATAGGGATTTATAAAAACAAAATGGCAATGTTTGGATCATATGCCATTTTGTTGTAAGCATTTAAGGTAAAAGACCGTATGTTGCCTATAAAACTGAATCCTGGGAATATGGGAAGAGAGCAGATTTCAGGTGCTGTCATCATTCATACCAAAAAAGGTAGCTAGTGAGAAGATATGTTAATTAACTTGACAGTAGTAATTGTTTCATTATGTAAATCACATCTCCATGTTGCATACCTTAAATACATACAGTTTTTATTTAACAATTAAAAGAAAATGACAATCTGTTCATTAGGATGTCATCAATGACCTTTAAGAGAAGAGCTCAGTAGTGCGGATGGCAGCAATCAGACTAGCAGGAATAAGTAAGGGACAAGGGCGTGAAGCCTCCACTAGAGTCCACTGTTCCGAGAGACATGGAGGCAGGGAGCATGGGGTGATTTACAGTGGGGAAATCTGAGGTTACTGAAGGCTGAGGAGGAGAACCAGAGGCTGGGAGATGGTTTCTACTTTGGCTTAAAATGGGTCTGGCCACATCTACCTTACCAAAGGGATAAGAAAAAAGCAAAGAGAAGGGGTTAAGGAAAAATGTATATTAGTTACTTATTAGATTCATATGATATAAATTGCAGTTGACTCTTGAATGACAACGGGTTCAAACTGCACAGCTCCACTTACATGTGGGCACACAGGCTGCCGCAGGGCTCCTGGCTGTCAGTGTGCATGCACTGCTGGGGTTGCTGGCCCTGGTCACTGCTGCACAGCAGTGGACATTGGTGTCAGGAGTCAGGCCAGGGATACGTGTGTACACAGCTGGATGGCCTAACTGCAAGTGAGTGAAGTGGTGCGGGCCAGTGACAGGAGATAGGACTAATCCAGAACCACAGCAGCTGCAAAGGCTCTGGCCATCAGCCTGATCTCCCGTGGCTGCATGTTCTCTCCACGTGCATGGCAGTGAAGGCCAGTGACAGGGCTTGGGCTGAAGGCGAGCAGGCGCACAGTTGGAGGAGCTTTCTGCAGACGATCCCAGTGGTCTGCACTGGGATGAGAGGAGACAGAGCCAGATTCAGGACCACAAGCAGCTGCGGGGCCTTGGCTGTCAGCATGGACTTCCATAGCCGTAAGAGCTTGCCTGGGGTGTGCACATGACACTTGAGGCCTGTGATGAACATCAGACCAACAGCATGCAAGTGCACGGCTGGAGAGGCCAGCTTCAACCTGCAGGGCAGCGCGTAGGCTGGCTTCCTGTACTCATGCAGCCACAGAGGCCTGGACTGGCTGCTTGTGTGGGTCTTAGGCTTTTTCAGGGTGGGAGGACTCAGGTGGCTGGGTGCATCAGCAAATCTGTGGCGCAAAAACTGGTGAAATCTGCAGGGGTCTGTGGTGGCTGTGGGGACCCTTACTTTCTTTGGTGGCAAAAGCTGCTGGTATCACCTGCAGAGCAGGGCATGGCAACAGGTTATTCCTGCTGTGTCTGACACTGATGGCCCCTGCTTTACTTTGTTCCTCACCAGCTTTATACATGTCAGCTTTTCTGGGCTTCTCTGGACAGGGTGACTGAAGCATGTCCTTTGTGTGATATCCCAAAAGGCGGCGAGTCCGGTTCCTTACCCTTGTGAGGGGAACTCTTTCTAGCCTGAGAGTTTCTTCTTGGCTCTGAGCAGTGCTGGCTTGGCAGACGGATGATGTAGGCAGAATGAAGCTGTCTTCCTTCATTTTTGAAGGTTTTGTATGGTTATTCCCAAATTTCTTGTTCTACTCAGGTGCTGAAGTTTCCTAAGTGGGCCCCCAGAGCTCTTCCAGAGCTGTTTCTGTTTGTGGATAGCTGTCTAATTATTGATCTTTGTAGGGGTCTTAAGGGGGGGGGCCTCCTACACTCAGGTCTTCCTGACATCACCAGTAATGGTCTATTTGATCAACTGCATGGTGGGTACAAGAATGATTGTTTTTATCATTGCTCTTTAAACTGTTAAACTGTACATATAAATTATATGTACTTTTTGGTAGGTATGACATTTCTTTTAAAAATGCAAAAATCACTGTAAAATATTCCAAAAAAAAAAAACTTCCAGAAATAACCATTGTTAACCAACATGCGGTGAGAACCATTCAAGAGGACCCATCTTCAGCAGTCAGTTAATACAACAGAATCAGCGCCCCTAAGTGGGAGAGCCTCCCAGCTTCAACCTGTCATTTCTCAGATACATGTAAAATAATAAGATACTTGATTTTAAGCTACCAAGGTTTTAGGGAGGGCTACAAAGATTGAAATGAACTACATAAGCCCCTTACTTGGACTCACCCTATTAAAATGTCTTTCTGACAAGCATACATGAACCCATTATGTTATTGTTTGATTCATCAATTTAGAGTAAAATTTTTTGCAAGTTACTATAGCAAATTTTGTAGTAGTGACAATTCAGGTGCTGTGAACTGCACATCAGTACAGATAACTTGGCTGGGTATTAGATGTTATTCCACTACCTTTTTTTTTTTTTTTTTTGGACACCAACATTAGAAGTCTGAGTACAGCTTCATTCTGATTTTCATGCTTTGGAAGTACTTTCCTTATGGATGCTTGTAGAATTTTCTCTTTATCTTTTTTATTCAAATATTTTTGCTAGACTGTGACTACATGTAGATCTCCCTTTCACATATTGAGTTCTTTGGCTCTGTCAACCTAGGCCATTTTTCAGCTCAAACTTTTTATTGTTAATATCTATCATCTTTTCTATCATTTTCATCAATGTGTCCTTATCTTCTAAAATTCTATTAGTTTCCCAAGATTTTCCTTCATATCATTATTCTATTTTCCAAATAATCAACTCTGTACTTGACACTCCCCAAGGAAAATTTTAGTTTGACTATGTTTAAATTGCCTTCCTTATTTTCACTGCTCTCTTAATCTGACCATGTTTTTCCTTCATTTCAGCCTAGTCACTATCTATTGCTTTCTCAATCTATTTTATGAATAATTTATCTTTCCTGCATCCTGTTGAGCACAAACTTTTTCCTAAATTTTTCTTCTATTCTTACAATGTAGCAATATCAGGAGTCTGAAGTTTGCTGAAGTTTTAGAATAATTTCCTTTTATTCTACAATTATTACTCCACAAATTCATTTTTTTCCCCTTCAAAAAAGGGCAAGTCCACTCAAATCTAAGAGACGAATTTTGGGGACTGCCTTTGGACCCTTTCTCTGCCCATCTGCGTGTTGATTAAATTCCATTTTCATCCCAACATATGGACAGTACTTGATACAGACCTAATCTAATGTTTGGGCAACTTTTCTCTGCTGTGACTATGCCAAACTAAAAGGGAAACCTTCTCTCAGCCATTGTCTGGATTTCTAAAACACTGAAAGGAAATACATTAAATTATAATCTTCACCAGTCACTCCTGTCAGGGTTCTTTCCACCACCACCCTGACTTACAGCACTTAAGGGAACACACTTTCCAGAACACAATCTGCCACCTATTTCTTATGCATTTGTTTTCTGGGAGTTGGTGAGTATTTGTAGGAAGGAGCAATACCAACAGACTTTAGAGAGAAAAATGTAAGAACAAGGAATCTGTCTTCATAGATAGTTTATCCTTGTCATGGAGCACAGGTCCTGAAGCCAGACACTCTGGATTCAAATCCTGGCTCCATTACTTAACTTGCTCAAACCACACAGCTAATATTGGTCATGTCTGCTTTATTACCTCATCTGTAAATCAGGAATAACAACAGTATCCAATCTGTACAAATATTGCAGTAATTAAATGAGTTTATGTACTTAATGCAGTATTTAGAATAATTATTCACTATTAGTTATAATTATCATTCTATTGTCATAAAGCAGAAACCATGCAACAGAGGGATAGATGTCCAGTTTTCTGATACAGAACTGTCACTTTTGACCCAGGGGCCTGTTGCTTGGAATGGAGAAAACCATTTCTAGCTTTCAGGTGGGAACAGTCCTCATAACCTACTGTAAATGACCCCGAACTTAACATTTTTCAATTTAATCCTCTTGGTTTTCAGTTGTTGGAATTTCCTTCTGGCTTCTGATGGCAGGTTGCTTATTGGTTTTATTACCCATTCCATCCTTATAAGTATTTTAGGGAGAGGTCAGGAGGGGTGATAGGAGAACAAATCCATGCAGATACCATTCTAAACCAGAGGCCATTGGGCATTAATCCTAAGAATGTTCAAATACTAAAACTTAAGTCTACATGACTGAGAACTCACAAGCCCAATTGTGTTTTGTTTACCCCAATGGTGAATGTCAAATTCTAAAAGTCTTCTGACTTATCAGAATTATTAAATGCAGACCATAAAATAACATAGGGCTGGACAGGACTTTGAGAGCCACCTGCTCCATCTATCTGCCTTAAAATATGTCTACATCCACTTATTCTGGAAAAACAATTTTAGAGACCCAAGAGAATACTTAAGTATTCTTAACTACCTTAAATACCAAGGAGCTCTTGATTATTTGAACTCCAAATCCTCTTCTGTGGTTATTTAAGTACAGTTTCTCAGAGAAAATAGTTGGCCACCAGGTTCCATATAATCTTTTTATGATCTTTATACCTCATTAGATCATCCTTTACTACCCATTTTAAAACTATATAGTTAACAGATGTTCTGCTGAGCTGACAAAGTTTGCATAAATAATTAGATTTATGTAAATACAAACTGCCTATTCTTATGAAATGTCATATTTATTTTAAACAAGAAACTAAAAATTTAGTCTTGACAAATTATTTAAAGGTTTCTCCAACACTGCTTCTAGCTTAACCTTTTGATTCCCTTTACCAGAGGTACTTACATTATATAGAAGTAACAGAACTGGGAGAAATGCCATTCCAAATTTTTATGTATGGAACATTTGAAAGTGGGGAGTTCCTAAAATGGATACTTTCCAACAGTCATCTTAGTTCAGGAAAGCAATATAGCATAGAGGTTAAGAACGTATTCTTGGAGACTGAGCGCCTCAGTGCAGGCCTCAGCTCTAACTTACCCAAAGTCTCGTAACTGGTACCTTCTCTAAGCCTGTTTCTCATCTGTATAATGTAAGAAATGGTAAAGTTGAGCTATCAGTTAAAGTTGATGTTGTGGCTAAATAAGAAAATAAAGCAAGGTTTTAGCCCAGTTCACGGCAGAGTGAGCACTGAATAGATGTTAGTGGTGGTGGTGGTGGTGGTGGTGATAATACTGATAACAAAAAAGACCATCAATGAGACCAAGAGAGCAAGAATAGAACGTCTTAGCCTTCCTTAAACCAAGCACATGAAACAATCTAACTCGGAGCCAAACCACAGGGAGGTTTGACCACACACCCTGACACTATTGTAAGCCCATCTCAACCGCACCACAGACTGTTAGTTGTCTGATTTGTATCAGAACTTGCTCTTCCCATCTCCCACGGATGATAACTGCTGGCTTGGATGGGATTTACTTTACATTCTGATTTAAACAGCTTTGCAAACATGATTTTTCATTGTTTTGAGAGAATAAGTAACACTACAGAGGTACTCATGTCCAACAAGGTAAGGATCATGCAACAAAAGGAAAACACCCAAAGGAAAGCAACTGTGTAAAGGAGATAAATTCACTTCAAGATGGATGTTTACCAGAAAGAAATTACATCCACAATTCTCTCAGTTGGGGGTCAATGGCAAGTTGCATGCCCCCTGTTTAGCAGCTGAAAGCCAGCCAGATCCTGTGGCTTGGCTCCCTCACAAGCTTTAAATAGACGAACTTGCAGAACAGCACCCAAGTAAGCAAATAACATACACACTGCTCTCGGCTAAGGAAAGAGAGAGAGAGAAGACTCAGAGAAATTTTTCAATAACTATGAGCTTAAAGGGATTACACAGATAATGGGTTCAGCTTTGCTGAGATAGAAAACATTCAATGAAATCTTTAAAATCTCTGAAGGAAACTTTAAAATTCTCTCATACTCTTAACAGCCACCTAGGAGAGGTTGTAGACAGCTTAGCATAAATTTCATCTTTTCAATAGATGCTTATCTTTTTTCTACTTTTTCCACCTACCCAAATGAGTTTCCCATTATGAGAAGAAATTCAAAGCAATTTTGTCTATATGACTGACTGATTTTTAAAGAAGCTTTAAGGCAAAATATCTTCTGGGGAGGCAAAGTGTTGCTGGTGGGGATTACAATGCTCCAATTCAGCTATAATATTCAATAAAAAAAGTCTATGTGTCTATTTTCCTACCTATTTTAAAGCCTTCTGTGATTCTGATGTTCTCCTTTGTTTGGGCACCACTTCTCTAGATCAATAACTATTAGGATTGCTTTATCTATATTCTTTCTGACATTATCAACATCACCATTAGTTAACATTAATACATGCCCAGGAACTGTGTGCCCAGGAAATGCTGTGCCAAGCATTTCACATGTATGCACCCATTTAATATTGCTTACACCTTTTGACGTAGGTATTATCATTTTGCAGATAAGGAAACTAAGGATTGGTGAAGTTAAGTAACTAAAAAGGTCACAAAGC
This sequence comes from Manis javanica, assembly GCF_040802235.1. NCBI lineage: Eukaryota > Metazoa > Chordata > Mammalia > Pholidota > Manidae > Manis > Manis javanica. Next base: position 191,459,042 of record NC_133157.1, read on the forward strand.
TACTAAGTAAAAGAGTGGATATGAACTAAGTAAGTGGATATGAACGCCAAAGCTTTTACTCTTAAACAATATGTTGTATTGCCTGGTTCTGTAAGTGCTTCAAGAGTTAGAAATAAAATAGGAGTGCAGTATAGGAAAACAGGTTTGGAAGTAGAATGAGAATAGAAGAGGATTTAGACTTTACAGGATCTGTTAGCCAGACATCTGTCACTCTACGTGCAGTACTTTCCCACTGCCCCTCAGTCCTGAAGCAGCATGGATCCTTCAACTGCTAAGTTACTATTCATGAACATTGTAAATCTACTCCCACCTCTGACCTAAGAAATGTCCTGCATTACACCATGCTGCCACTAGGATTTTTCATGATATCCAGATATATTCTGAACCACAAAGCTGAATAACAAACACCATTACACTAAAATTATATAATCTTGGTTTTGTAATGCTTTCAAAGTATGTTGCTTCATCCCTAAATAAATCATCTAATTCATAATGAGTACTCAATAAAGCCCTATTAAATATGCAACTCTGACCTCACACTTGGAGAAACTGGACTGTTGTCAGAAGGGTACATACACCATTCCTAGAACAATAGCAGAACCAGGCATTGAGGTTGGCCCTGTTACCAGATACTTGGCTTAACTACCGTGTGTCATTTTTCATCCCTTGAGTGTATGATATGGTTCAAATCCTAACTTAACTAATTGACAGGTTAAACTACCAAGTAGGGTTTTATAATTCAATTTGTTTCTCATCATCTAGGCAGCTGTGTTAACCAAATGGTGCTAATTTGTTTCAGGATATACATAAAATCCAGCATTCCTCTGATCAGGCAGAAAACCTAATAGCACTTTACAGCGAATAAAAATGTTTAGGTGGCTCCCATAAAAACCTGTGACATGAAATTAAACTAATTACAAGACACAAATTTAAGGTTTAAACTACTTAATAACTATTATTAATCTTGCACTAAAAATTGAAACCAACAATGGACAAGAGTTACTTTGTATAAACTAACTTTCTTCAAATTAATGCTATTTCCTTTACAGTAAAAATAAATGTTAATATAAAGTAGGTCGTTATTCTTCATATATCTTCCAGATCATAGTTTTGCCGTACTGATGGCTCCATGATAGCCAAAGTCCAGTAATGCCCTTGGTAATTTGAGATATGCAGTACACTTGACACAAACCTCCTTTATTTTCCCTTTAAATGCTGTCTAAACACATGAATGTTATCACTCCACATTACTTTATGTTTGGATGCTTGGTGCTCACAAAATTAATGGAATCATTTGTTTGTACCAAGTTTCCAAAACAAATATTGTGCTAAAAATAAAAATGTAAAAAAGAATAAAATTTGCAGAGGTCCAGTTCCACAAAACCAGCAACTAAAAACTAATATGAAACAGGCAGTTGTTAAAGAAAAGACTATATCCACTAAATAATAGTTAACCTAGAAATTTCAGTAACATTTAATAAAGGTACATATTTGATTGTTTCAAAGCACTAACTAGATGAGATAAAAGATTCTAGGCTTATATACTAAATAGGTACTCAATAATGTAAGACTAAAATCTTACATGTTATCTGGGTATTACTATCACTAATTCATCTAGACTTGATACCAAAATTTAAAAAGACCAGTCAAGAGACCGCTAGATAGACAAGGTGGGCAAAGAGAAAAGTGGGACTGAGTGAGGAGAGGGAGCAGGCAGCAAGCTGTTAAGGTGGTAGAATCAAGTGGAACATGCAACCAAATGGCTATGAGAAGTAAGGATATTAGGGGAATTTTGGATGATTTCCAGATCATGACTCAAATGATTAGGAAGAACCTGTTTGAAAGGAAAATTAGAAGTCACTTTATATATTTTTAATTTGAAGTCTATGTGAGAGAACCAGGTGGAAAAGATGAAGGGGCCCCGGGTAATGAAGGCATTGAGAAGGAACTGCTAGAGAACAGTAGGAAAATAGAGTAAAGAAAAGGTGATAAAAGATAAATAAGGTCCTCCTGGAGAAGGGCTAAGACTCAGGAATACCAGGGTGGTCTTGAAAGGAAAAGGTTTTCCTCTTCCATGAGGAAATACAAATAGAATAGGTTCTGTGTTTGAAGATACACAGACAGGCAGGGAGATGAGGTAGTTTATTTCAATGGTCTGCCATAAGAAGATGACAGTATCATCTGAGAACAGTCAAGGTGAGGAATAAAGCTGTGCTAAATACGAGAGATAGCTAACAGGATCCTGAGGCTGGGCTGAGAAATTAGCTAAGATGATAAGGACATCTGCGCATATGGTCTGTAATTTTCTCAGCCTTAGGCTGAATCAGTTTGGGGGGTTTTGAAGTACTAGAAAATGAGACTAAGTTCCAGCCTATCTTTTGGAGCCTGTGTATGTTGCTCAATCACAGAAAGACTAATAGTCATGCTGCAGCCTCATGATAAACACGACCTAATGGAGTCTTCACTTACACACACACACACACACACACACACACACACACACACACACACACACACACACACACACACCTCTCTGATCTGATGCTGAGTTTAAAAGAGCCATGTCACTATCAAGATGAGAAATCAGATGGCATACTTTTTCCAACATTACAACATTGTCCATGCACATGTTGGGTCTGCTATAAAAGTAAATACAAGCTCACATAAAATAATCAGCTTCTGAAAAGAAATTGGCCAAGAGATTGTATATATACTCATGAAATATACATGTATTTAAATTATCCATTTTCTTTCATTTACTAGTATGCTCATGAAAATGCTGATCTCACATTTATCACCTTTATAAAAAACATGCTTCTATAAAAAAATGTTTTTAGTACCACCACATTAACAACTCTAAAAAATGTCAAAACCCATGAACTCTGCTCCAGGGGAGCATATACACCAAGTTTTCCCTAGATGAAATATTTTAAAATTCATTTTCACCTAACAATTTTTCAAAAAGAAGCTAACATATCCTAATTCTGTTTGTGTTAGCTGGCACCACTCACAACTTAGAAAGCTTAGAAGATCAGAAGCTAAAACTGGATTATACAACACAAAAATTCAGCATTTTTAATATGACTTTGTACTTATTTCCATCCATCTAAAAATTGAAGACCTTATGCTTGGACCTGAAACTCCAGTCATAAGTATCTAACTGTGATAATTTTAAAACTCTTTGTCATTGTGGAAATCTTGGATCCCTGTCTTAAAAAATAAAATTACCACATAATTTTTTATATTCCTTTTTCCTAAGCTTTTTAAGGAATGCACATGCTCTTTGCCTCTCATGGGCGAAGTTTGCAAAGACAATTCATGAAAGAGGATAAGCAACTGGTAAACAAAGAAATAGAAAAGGGACCCCCTTGTTATTAAATATCATTCAAAACAGATGAAGTATGTTTTAAAACATAATTAAATGAAGTTTTAATATATAAAACATAGTTCCAGCAAGGTGTAATAAGGTTGATACTCACATTTTGCTGATTGTTCAATAAAATATGCAGGTCCTTTGGAAAGCCACTTGGCAATATGAATGTTAGCCAAAAAAATGTTCATATTCTTTTATATAGTTATTCTATTCAATCTATTCTAAGAAAATAATCCAAAATACAGAACATTACATCCATAGTGATAATTACAAAATATATTTTCTTATGAAATTACCTCAGGGCTTTTTCCTAAGACAGTGTTAACTGTACAAAATTTTAAATCTGCAGAAACTATAAAGGAAAAACATTTGTACACAACCATATTCATTCAGATATTTACTGACTACCTATTTGTATGCAGGGCACTATTAAACACTAAAGATTGAATAGTGGGTCTGACAATCCTTCCCGTCATAACCCATAATTCCACTACCAAAAAACAACCACTATTAATATCTTGATGACTTCCAGTTTATTTTTCTGCTCACATGCATTTATTATATTTTATGTGGCTGCAACTTATGACTAGGAATGCTATTGATTTTCTATCCTGATTTTTTTTAAATTTAAGAACATTGCTGATACAAGGAAACAGCTCTCTCCAAATGCAGGAAAATCTTAAGTGCTCCACTTTATAATTTAGGTGTGGTTTGAAAAAAAATCATAATGTAAGTTCATCATGGGGTAGTAGTACAGCATAGAGAATATATTCAAAGATGCCGTAACATTTTCCTATATCAACAGATAGTAACTGTACTAATGGGGGTGAGGATTTTAATAATATGGGTAACTGTAGAACCACTGTGTTGTATACTTGAAACTTCAATCAAAACAGAAAAGTTACGCCAGTGAAAAATCACAATGCTTTACAAAAAAAAAAAAAAAAAGATCATAGGCTTATTACATGGAAAGCAGCTTCTCATGTCTATAAAATGATTACATATGTTATATATTTACATATGTATATAAGGTTTATAAGATGTATGCAAGGATTATATATATAATTTAATGTATATTTTTATACAATACTCAGACTTGTTTGTAATTATGTCCAGATATACAAAATTATGTACAACTGTACATCTTTAAGCTAAGAATTTTAAAACTTCCTTCAGAAAACATATTAATACAAAGGATACCTATTATGAGATAAGGCTCAAAATGAATGTAACCTAAATATTCAGCTATGAGTTCTTCAATCTGATGGCTTCCTGTGGTGTCCTGGATTGGTGAGAAGTCCTTAACCCCTGGGAAGATTAAGATCTGGGGAAACCAAGATGAGGTCTTCAGAAATGGAAATTAGAGACAATTGCCCAAGTAAGTGGGGACAGTAACCCAAGAAGGTGAGAAGAATCAGAAGATACAGACATGGGACTCACGCACCAGGGCCACAAAATAGTGCTCTTTTAAGTGACAGAATGGTACCCTTTGTACTTCATGAATAAAGGTCCTAGGTTTATGTGTCTAACAGAAGGAGCTAGGAATCTGGAACAATACTACTACTTTCCAAAACCTGAAGACCTCTTGTGTCCTACCAAGCCACTCAAGGTCGGCTGATAACACACTCCTAACATAAATAGCTGCTAAGTACCCAGGAAATGTTAGCGGTTTGCAGACACTGCATTTTTCCTTCAAACCTCACAAGCTTGCAATGTATAGTCCATCATCAGTCCTCACATTAAAGAAAAGGGCTTTTTCTTTATCAGAGATGTGTCCAAGGACAAATAGTTAATGAGCCTCATCTCTGAGGAGACAGTCTGAGGATTGTCTAAATGCACAGCCATTGCTCCTTACTCCTTTGCTGTTCTGTCTCCCATCACTTGAGGGCTGAGAAAAATAGGAGCACATGGAGCAAGTGGCTAGCAGTGGGGTCCCAGGTTGTAGTGGCTTCAAGGTTGGAACAAGTTGACATCATCTGGAGATGCCAGGCCATCAAGAAACTGACATCAATTTGCAGGTGAGACACCAAAATATTTATCCCTAGATGTCTAATGTGCAATTCTACACTGTGATTGTGATGTTTCTGTAAAGTTATTCTCACCAAGTCTTTTAGTAACTGGGTATTTTTACCAAAGGGATTTGATCCATATTACAGGGAGCAGATTTATCCTCCTCCATATTTTCCTCATCCCTATTTTCAAGCAGACCAGTTAAGAAAATACACATTTTGGTCATATACATACACACAGAGGGAATATGAATGAATGAGGTATAGGAAGACTGATATTTCTTTTGTCTGCTTAAAATCCTGAACCTGTCCACAACAGGACCCTTGAAATGAAACTGCAGTACAGTAGTGCCATATCAGTGTTCTCATAATATAAACATTTAGTGCCCTTTAGAATTTAAATTTCAAGTTAGAAAAGATAAAACATTAATAGACTGAGGAGTTTTATTGCCACAGATAAAAATTTTAGTTTTGCTACATTTCTTGGCATATTTTTAAATAAAATATTTTTGCTTCTTTTTACAGTAGAGTCTTTATGAATTCAGAGCTTGAAAATATTAAGAAATTACAATTAACCCAGGAAAGTTCAAATACTGTCATCCCTGTAACAATTTACAACTACCCATCATTTTCCTAGGCAAATGCTTGAGAAACTGTCCTTAATACACATTATCTTAAACCTTTCATTTATGAATTCCTGCAGAATTACTTATATATCAAAATAAAAGGTTTTCTTTTCAAAATACACAGTCTCTCTGCCTACAAAATTATCACAAAAGATCGTTTATTAAAGCTGTAATATCCCACCCACTTAGCAAAAATAAATAAATATAATAAAACAGACCGTAACTCCCCAGCCCAGCTACAAAATGGACCTAAAATTGGGCGGCTCACCTGATCGTCTGTAGAACAGTGAAAAGTATTTGGAAGCTAAACACAAAGCACAGGTTCAGGAAAAGGAGTTTCTCCCAAGAGACATATAACGTCTGAGGAGGCAGGGGACAGATGTGCCCATAGGCCAAAATCAAATAAAGATCTGGCCAACCAGGCTGGAAAGGAATTTAAACACAACAAAAGCTCATGTTAACACACGTTGGTGCCAAATGTATCCTGCAATCTTTTAGAGTAAAACATTCTGATGAACTGAGGCAGTAATCCATGGAACTGAAATGCAAACCTTCGATGTCTGGCTGACTCTACCTCCGCCTGCCTACTGCAAATGCTGCCTGCTTTTTGCCCCAGTACAGGCTCGCACTGCACTGTGACAACAGATTTGAGATTTTGCTGTTATTGAATTTTTAATGAAAGGTAGGGATCAAAACAAAGCCTTGAGTCAGCACAAAATACATACTAAACGTCTCTCTAAAAGTGGATCCCAGTCTCAAGATTAAGCCCAACATGACTATGGAAGATGAGGAAAGGGGTCAGAGAGGAAGGAAACATGTTTGTGAGCAAAACTAAGATTATAACTAGTGCTTGTTATTAATTCTGGCCAAGCCTAAACAAACATTTTTTTTTCCTTCCAGCTATTATTGAGTCATATGGCCACTGGCAGAAACTGTTATCACTTCATTTTCTGCAGAATGTTTCAGAAACTTGAAACCTCCCACACTTTCCCCCTGTGAATACTCTGGATTTTTAAACAACCATGAAGTGTTTGCTTCCAAAATTGAATACATTCGATGGCCTGGTAGTACAGCTGATCCCTCACAAACTGTTCAGCAGGGAGAGTTGGCGGTGGGGTGGCGGTACTGAAAAAGTTAACTAGACCAAAGGGCACAATGATTAAAAGTTATTACAGGACAGTTATATGGAACAGAAATGTAAATTAATTAAATTAGCATCAGCTTTAAGGCTGTCTTTATTGTGCCTGTGCCTCTGTTTTGCTGTTCTGTCACTCAAAATGGAGAATGTTTGCAGGAGCGCAGCCTGAAATACTTACTACAAAGGAAAAAAGTAGCATTTCAAAAATTTATTGTGATCTTCTTTGTGTTACTTATCCCCAGCCATTTAGGGTACAGGAACATGAGGCAAATATGCCAAGTAGGTTAACTGCCAAGTATTTTGCCCACATTCTATTAATATAATGAGAAAAAAACCCTAGAATCTCAAAGTCCAGTGTGTGTTACAAGTGTGGTAGTAAAATCAATCTCTGTTTCTCCTGTGGCTGTTATACAAATAAAGTGCCTATTTTAGGTAATTACTTTTCTCTAAACAGTATCTCTCCTAAAAAACTACAATTGCTTAATACCATCTTTAAACTAGATATAACTTTACAGAAATCTCTAATACGAACAGATCCCAACTGACCTCCTTTAAGTCAACATAGTAGAACAGCTTCCCTAATGTTGTAACTTCACCTTCAATTTCATCTGCAAACAATCTGAAAGGGATCCTGCCTGTGCCATTGAACTGGCTAAAGAAAGAGCTTCGTCCCAAGTGGATTTCTTCTTATGCAGGTCTACTCCTTTCTGTGCTTAGGGCTTAAATTTTCAGAGGTGGTCATTTCTGCTTAGCAATAAAGTGTTGGATTTTGCCTAAAAGGAACTTGAAATGTAAAACACCAGGTTTCATAGCTTTAGCCAAGTTAAGTATGTGTGTTTTATAACAGACGCTAGCCAGAAATGCAAATAATTTCTACAAACTTCTAATCCTGTTATCAATCCCTTGAGACATACCCCCTAACCCTTCATCTCTCCCCTGGCTATGATTCTACATTTTTATTGCATGTTTTAAAAAAGAAAAACACTAGTAAAGATACCCTAGATTCTGGTTTAGGAGTCCCAGGAGATGACACTGAGGTGTGGACTTGAGCGCTTTTCTAATTAAAAAGTCAGATGGTCTGTTTCTCCTAAAAAAACTTCAACTCCTGTGTCTGTACAGTGGATGCTTTGCTCAAAGTTTCTTGGCAAAAAGCCATTTAGGATCAGCCTCAAGAACTGTCCTGAAGTAGATCTAGCAAGCAATGGAGGGTCAGGCTATCAAAGAAGAAAGCATGTGTACATCTTAAATATGTGCAATTTTTATTAAAAATTTTTAAAAATTCTAAAAGGACTTGGAAATCTGAGGAAACAAGCACAGTTTTGAAAAAATATTCATTATATAGAAAAAGCTATTTGGAAAATTTTAACAAATAGATGAATGAGGAAGAATCAAATACACTGTTTTTATGCCATTGATGAAAACACCAATCACAATCCCCTTCGGTCATTTTTTTTTTAAGTTAATATACCTCCTCTATGAACTTCTCAATCTCAATCAATTGGCATAAACATTTTTCTGTGTTGACTGTGTTCTCTACTTATAGCATTTGGTTCTTGTTTTAATTCAATTGTAGCAGCTTTTAAACTTTTTCAAATCTTGAATCACTTCACTATCACAGTTCATGGTTTGTAAAATACTTATTACAGTGAAAAGCCATGCACCTTACCAGAAAAAAAAATTGCATATTTTCAAGATTGTGGACCAGGGAACCCTTAGATAAAGAACATAGCAATTATATCCAGACTCTGGAATAACTATTTGTAGTTCATCTGGGGCTGGGACATAGATCACAATTAGAATCCAAAAAAGAGGCTGAGAACAGAGCTTTTGGAAGTCATTCTCCTACATTCTTTATCTAGAAATTATCTCCTGTGGGTAGCCTTACTCTAAATCAAACTTCATGGAAGTCTAGGAACTTGGCTATACAAAAGCCTTCCCAGATTCTCGGTCTAGATTATAATGATGACGTGATCTAACAGCAACAGGGGTAGCCTAATGAGGAAGTGCCAAAAAAAAAAAAGAGAAAAAACTCTATAACAAGGAAAATTCTGAAATCATTTACATAAAGGTAATGTCTGCATGCTGTAATGCAGACCATTTTTTATTTGTGTTTTGGGGCTGCATCTGTAAAATCCATTAAGATAGCCCTTGGCAGATATATTTCATGGATTACTGGAAATACACAATACAATGACATTTACATCATCGTAAGATAGCACTCTGACAAAAATTCATTTTCACGGGATGCGGGCATCAGTCATACCATGAGTAAACCTAACCAGTGAGGAGCTGGCACTTTGTTGGCCCTGTTCTGTTCACGAATAAAAGCCTGTTTGGTTTCACAATTAGAAGAAACTGGTAATGTTGTGATTCTAAAGTAGTCCTTAATTAAACACTGTAAATAATATAGTAAAGTTAAGAAGTAAAATCTTTATAGTTAGTGATTGTAAATCAGTAAGTTATGCCCATATGCTTTTGAAGAAATGTGACATATATAACTTTCTCCCAGGGCCATAAAACTGCCTTCAATTATCTGCCACTAATTATCTGCCTTCAATTAAATGACCATCTGCAAAGAGTTTTAGAGTAGCGATATTCTGTGCCAGCCTCTGGAGGTCAAAATTCTATTGCAACTTCAGGAATCAACTCAAAGCAGAAAACTGAGGTAAACAGAGAATAATCTCTGAGCTTCCAGAGAGCAGCCTTGTCTCCCAGAGAAATTTCAAGGGTGGCTGCGTGGCCTGCCCATGATCACTGAACAAAAGCAGGAAGTTCTAGATCTGAAGTTCTGGAGACAGAAGGTCGCTGGCCTCCTGCGTTGGGAAGGGGAAATGTACTGGCTAGACAGCTAAATGTCTTACTTCAGCCTTCATGAACATTCTAAAAAATCGACTGCAGTACCTTGACCAAGTGCCCAACCTCTTGCAATTCTGGCATCATAATGCTCTCCTAAGAGATACCACAGGGTTATTACATAACTTAATTGCACAAAATTTCAGCACGCTTAATGTCCTCTTTATCATAAGTATCAGAAATTAATATCTAAATTTGGGAGTCTTTTGACTACAAAAATTTTTGACTCCTTTCCAGCACTGGCTTTATAGCCTAAAGTTTTGTTAGCAAGTACAATTTAAAAACTAAATATTTTCCTTTGTTGATAAAATGAAATGGTATTTTATACTTAAAGTCTTTTTTTAAATCATGGTTACTTTTTGCCTTGTGTTGTTATCAATGTTTCTTGCTGGGCTTCTATCTCCAGGAGCAGACAAATGCGCTGATTCTCTCAATATGGAAAAAGCCAAATAAAGTCGGATTTAAGATAATTACACAAGATTTCATCAAAGCAACTTGGCACTCATCAAAATTCAATCCCAGTTAGCTGATGAGATTTCATCAGGCTGCTTAAGAAGGGAGGAAATAAACAAAAGTGGAGAGACAATGAAAACAATGTGACAACTGTCAAACAGAAGGCTGGGAACAACATTGAACATTTCCCTAAATGCAGTGCTCAAACCACTTACTCATCCCCCACCCCTCAGACTTACACACACACACGAATGTACAAGGAGAGTAAATGACCACATATTTTGAATTTTCAATCATCTTTAATTGTGTATTCACTGAATACTGATCTTGGAATCTTTTGTTACCAAGTACTAAAAGTTGCATAAAAGATGGGCAATTTGAGGGCTGTGTCGTTAAAAAAAGATCTAAAATATGGGTGCTAAAGAGGTCGCCACCTTTGTTTGAACTCCTTTACACAGGTTCTTAATAAATGTAAGCTATTATAAAAGGAATGGTTTGAATTAGGCTACTACTGATGTTATAGTTTTGCAACTAGATATGCTTCCGTGTCATCCACCTAGAGGAAAATTTCAACTAGTGGTTCTTGGGATATACAGGTCTTCTGTTTCTGATAAAGAGGAGGCAAACTGGTGACCGCTACACAGAGTGCACCGCTTCAAACAGTGCTACAGAAGCCAGCCAAATAACTCCTAATTCAAAGCATATTTGATGACTGTATTAGGTCAATCTGCTAGCTTAGAGTTGACAATTATTCCAAATAGAGGAAGATCTGAAATGCAGCGGACACTTGACATTTCAGGCAGAAATTATTTTAAATTGCTCAAGTTAGCAATACCTCTCAACATGAAAATACAAGACCACTACAAGGAACCTTTGCACACACTCAAGACAGAGGCATGTGGTTTCCTTCTACTGGTTTTGACGTAAGATGAAAGAGGGAGAAAGGCATGGGAGTCTACATCGTATACATCTTCCAGGGATTTCCACATTCAGTTGCTTTTTTTCCATGTCATGTCATCAGAGGTTCGTTTCCTTTAGAATTTACGAGAATGAAATAGTTTGGAAAATAGACTTTTCTATACATATTTTGAAAAATAAATTCTTCATATCAGCCAAAGTCTGTTTTTCTACAAAGTACATTTTCTACTTGTAAGTCCAAGATAATAGTCAAAGACTTATTACTAATTTAAGTTTCTAGTTTTGGTTATTATCTTGGACTAGACATTATAAAAACTAAATTAAGACTCTATCAATGACTACAAGTGACGATAGGAGGGTATCACTGAAAAATGAACAGAAAAGATATTACCTACCAGAATTTTCTCCTAAGAAGAAAGATAATACCTATTGAATAAAATGTTAAAAAGGCAGCTCAAGATGAAATAAAGTTGTGTTCGGAGCATATCAGGTGCTTGTCCACCTTATGCTATTTTAGCTGTATATCATTTGTTATCCAAATGAAAATCTAAACTAAAGGGAGGATTTTTTTTTAATTGGCTCACCATGAAATGTTGCAGAATTGACTATAAATACTAGAACTGTTGTTGAATTCAGTCCATGCCAAGTTTCATAACACTATTTTGAGAAAAAATACTACAAAAATAAAAGGCCAATCACCATATAGAAGATACATGTGTATACAACAACATGAGCAATCCTAATTGTTTTACTTTTGAGGAATTCCCAGGGATTACTATGGGTTGAACAATAATAAGGCTATATGAGAGAAAGAGCTCTAGGTTTGATGTCTAAGCAAGAACCAAGCTTTGCTTTTACCATCTACCATTACTATAGGGAATTCACTCAGCCTCTCTACACCTGAGCTCCCAACACATAAAGGAAGGGATGTAAATAAGTGCATCTTAAAGTTTTGTTTTATAGGAAGATAGGCGCTTTTGTCAAAGGGAAATTTGTGAGGAGCCCCTAAAATGTAAAAGAGACAAAAGTATAACTATTCCCTTTCAACCAAGGTGAGAGGCCAGATCCTTATCTGCTCGGCCTTCCCAGCAAGCTGTGAGAAAAACGCTTACACCAATAATGCATGCTATCCTGCACAGAATCTAGTTTGACCATTCTTGAATCTAGGCCTAAAGCTTCCTTCCCTTCTAAACATCCTCTCCTCTTCCTCAAGATTATATTACTGATATATAATAGCTTTTAGAAATCAAATTTTCAAAACAAAAATATCTTTAGGTCTAGTGGGGAAACACTCACTACTGAATTTGTTATACACCTGCACCCATATCCTTACTTTAGACCAATTACTTTCTTATGAGTTGGGGAGGGGTGGGGGCGGGTAGTTCATCTGTCATCAACTATGTATCCTATGTTATACTCATGCTTTAACTCCTTTTGAATATTCACATACCCAAGCTTGACGTTTATAACTAAACCACCACAAATGGGCAGAGACTTCCTCCTCCCTGTGATGATTCTTCAGTCTCAAAATTCTTCTGGACTGCTCATCCATGAAGCTCAGTTTGGTAACCAACTCTGTACTGATTTTGAAATATATGCTAAGTTCATTCTTTCTCCTTATTTCTACTGTTTTTGTCCAAATTTTTCCCTTTTTGCTTCCTGACATGTGCATCGTTTCAAACATTCTCCATGGTTATATAATTGGTAACCTATACACATCCCTTTTTTCACACTTTTGCTCATTCTAGCTTCCCCTTCACCCCTTACTCAGTCTCACCTACTCAAATCCTCCCATGGTTGGGGGTCTATACTCTGAAGCCTCACTTACTCAGCCACCATCACCCTGCCCTAGTCATCCTTCTACCTTCAATCCTTTCAACCTTTGAGGCTTGCTCTGTACTAAACCTTATGATAAGTAGGATACTCAATGGCTGTCTCAGCCATTTTTTGAACTTAGTGTTTCAATTTTACCACTGAGAATAGACTGTAGGTGAGGTGAAGCAAGTTAAGTTTTGAATATGCTGCCACATCTGGTCGCTGGAATGAAAATCAACCTATACTCCCCATGGACAGTGAAGAAAATGGACTGCGTGACTGCGTATTAAAAGAAAGTAATGATGAACTACCTTTTCTGATCCTTGACTCTGTGCAAGGTAAGGAATGAATGATGATATTTAATCCTCATAACAATCCTATGAAGCAGGCATCTGTTATTACACCCACAATACAGATGCCGAGGCACAGAGAGGTTAAGGTTGCATACTTACGGGTGTTTGAACAAAGGCCTGACTCCTAATTTGTCTGAATGTGAGCAAGAGATACAAACAGGGCTGAGAACCTGCACAACTGGGAAGCTTGCAGTGTCTTTGAGGAAGGATACCTCCCAGGAGAAAAAAGGTTTTGGCAAGACAGAAAGGTATGTTTGAACTAGGCTTGGTTTGACATGGCTGGCAGGCCATCTAGGGAAAGCAGCCCATCAACAGACAAACCTGTAGAATCAGGGCCCTAGTGGGAGATGACGCTCATCTGAAGGACAGCTGAAGCCCTGAGATGGAAGGAAATCACAGGAGAGTGAAAAGGCGAGAGTAGAATGAACAATGAAATTACAACAAAATGTACAGAATAACAAAAACTCACCTATTTGCTCATTTACTCCTCATTGACTCCTCACAGCAGTCCTGTGACATATTATCCCTATTTCATATGTGTAGTTTGGTTTGGAAAGTTAATTTAACCAATGTCATTCAATCAGTAAGTGACCAAGACCAGTATGTACCATATTTAAAACTCTTCCCACTTTTTTCCCAAACTGTTATATCCACCATCACTGAGGGTATAACAGAGACACTGTGACTATTTCTCAAAGACATCCAAGTCTGAGTTGGGGGGTTGGAGGAAAGGCAGGAGAAAGTCATGAACAGAATGGGTTAAAAGATTATAATTAGGGGAAAGAAATACATGATGTACATTGCTTCCCATGCTACAAACACCACAAATTGATAACTATACAGCTTTCTTCTGAAAGCACTTAACTCAGAATTCTCACCCAATATTCCGGGCAGCTGCTAGGGAAAGAACATGACAGATAAAACCACCTTAGAATATACAATTGAAATTGAGCCTTCTAGGAACATTTTCATCCTTGATCTGAGTAACATTTAATTTCTGAACTTTAAATTTCCAGAGTACACCAAGCTGGCTGGTAAGGGAAACCCATTAGGAAGGTAACACCATAAGCTAGGAAATCCAAGGGTCTTAGTAAATGGCAAATGGAAAAGCAGTTTCAAAGCAAACATAGTTCAGTTAGGGTGAATGCAAAATGTGCCTAGATTTAAAAAAAATAAACTGCACTTATACAAACTGGGGAATGGCTTGGCTTAGAAAGTTGGCAGAAAAAGACATAATGGTCACAGTAGACTGCAAGTCAAGGCAAAATCCTGCACTCTTTAGGAAAGCAAGCATAACAGAAAAATGTGTAAACATCAGAACCCATAAGTATTCTCTGGTAAATCTCCCAAACTCAGACTCTGCTTAATGCACTGTACCAAATCTGGGATATGTAGTTTATCTTATTATTTATAACTTACCAACACCACCTCAGTCACTTCTATCTTGAGTCAGCATTCTACTAAAATACCTACATGCTTGAAAGTCTCCTATGACCCTCCACTTGTACCAGGTAAAATTCAAACTCCTACCCTCTCCGAAGACGCACTTCACAATCAGAATGTGACTTGCATTTTTGCTATGAGCTTTCTTGTTCCCCAGCTCGGAACTCCACCCAGGATCTTCCCACCCTCCCTTGGACACAGGAGGCACACTTTGGCAGCTACATCTTTCCTAACAATGTTCTCTCTAAAATGCTCTCTTTCCTTTTTAAAAGTGTTTGCCACCCACCTCTCCTAATACAAGGGGTTTACATTTTCTTCTTCCCTGACTATAAACTCTTGCATGTATCACTCCCCACGCCCAATCTGCCATTTCTTTAGAATATAGAGATAGATGTTTAAATTGATTGATGAACCTACATCTAAGGCAATGGAAAAACCAGGGACTGGATTGGAAACTCAGCTCCAATATCTAACTAACTGAATTATATTAGGGAAATCAATTCAAAAGAAGAGTTAGAAGGCTCCTTGTAACATATTTTAATAAAGTCAGTTCAACTCAGTAAGCATTTACTCAAAATCCACATGGTTCTCTCACATAATATTTTTGACAAATTAAAATAATTGAAGGCCAGCCTTAGAAAAACAAAAATCACAAAAGGTTATTTAAAATATTAGTGCAGAGCTTGAGAAAAACAAAAATCACAAAAGGTTATTTAAAATATTAGTGCAGAGCTTGAGATAATCACTAGAAAATAACTCTGAATTTAAATGTGACCTTATCCTGATCTTACTTCAGAGCATCTTACTATCTAAAAAAGACAATATACTGACAAGTTCAGAGTAACTGACCCTCCATACAAATGCACATTTTCTAGTTTCTCTTGATACCATATAGTTCTAAATGTATTCAGTATTCACTAAAAGCACCTACTGATGATTCCATTCAAATATAACTGATTAAGTCAAAGAGTCCTGATTTCATATTGTGCTTCTATTAAGTCACATTTCCCAGTTATACCTTCAGCTTTCATGGAGGGATAAATACTCTGAAGCTGCCTTCTGCCCTTTCAAAACATATATTAGTAATATAGATGGTGTCCACCAAACTACTCATTGCTCTGGCTGTGATAACTCATTTGAGAAACCTGTTTAGTGTTTACCTCCCTTTGGAATTAGAGTATTTTCTTTTCTGTGAGAATTATCATTAATCTACCCTATTCTATTATAGCCACCTCCCCCCCCCCCAGTGAACACACATGGACACACTGTAATGTCTCTGAAATTGGAATGAGTATTCAAATGCATGTGTATAAATGTATGTACATATATATATATATTTATGTTTATGTATTACCTGCATGTGTTCTGTATATACATACAAATGTGTAGTGATTTTTTCCCCTTCAGAAGTTATTAAAATAATGTTGTATTTTATAATGAATAGTTTATTTTAAATTAGAAAGAACAGTATCTAGTTTTTCCCTGTGCCTGGTAGGAAAGCCAATTTAAATTTTGGCTCAATTATTTCAACCAACACATATTTGCATGGTCTATTTTCTGTGTCAGTCCTGAGCTCATGTTCTAATTTAAGTTTTTCCTGGTTCTGGTTATGATCTTTAAAATTTGTTTTGTTTTGTAACATGCTACCAAATATCTTTTTATATTAAGTTATCATTAAATCCTTTGAGTAATGGGCAGGATATAAGGGGATAACATCAATTATTAAGTGTCTTTTGATTAGACAAGTTCAAATATTTTACTCTTAGTTTGAAGTCCTTAAATATAAGAAAATACTGACACACAGAAATATTAGGTACAAGTACACAGGTCAATTGTAAAGTAAAAACCACTGCCTTTACATTTTTAGTTTAAATAACGTAATAACTTTTGCCACCTGAACCTTTTGGCCCCTTCTCTGTTGCGTAAACTAATTTTATCAGCTTCACCACTTCTGTATGATGACAACATGAATCACGCTGGGATTTTAGTCAAACTCTGTCATTATTTCCATTAAAATGTTTTTCTTTCTGCCTCCTAATCCTGGAGAATATCCACAAGTACAGCTCTGGGTCAGTCCAGTAGCTGGAGAAATAGTCACAGGAAACGTCAATGAGCAAACCGCCTGTGCTCCTTTTATCAACACCATTTAAAGATCCTAGGGAGGTGTCTGGTGAGGAATATAAGTTGTTCTAAGAAACCATTGGGGGATTTATACTTGAGACTTTCTTATCTCATAAGGGAAAAAAAAAGTCCCTTGCAAGGAGGAAAAAAAAAAATCTCCCACTGACACCATGTGTGTCCTATTAAAGTTGTTTTTATTTTGGAGTGTTGTAAAAATTGTTTTATATATTTTACATTAAGATCAGAGTAGCTTACTGCTGTGTAAAATTCATAAAAGAAAGCCCCTTTGGAATTTTCCTGTCCTTGCCTTGTTATGCATAGAACATCAGGCCATCGGTGGCATATGTAGTTGAGAAATCCTTTTTACAAGTGCCCATAAAAGAGACTAGGACATGTTGCTCCAGACTATAATTAAATGGGACTGGTGGAGACTCCAAATGGGAGGCTGTAGAGAGTGGCACAAAGGTATGGCTTCTTTCAATTGTTCGCTCCCTGGCAATCGAGGCTGTACCAGGACAGGCTCAAAATGAAACTGGGAGATGAGGGCGGCTATGCCCCTTCTCTTCACCTCTATGTTACGGCTGCTATGCACACCCTTAGATTTCCATGTCTGTGTCCAAGACTGCTCAGGGCTGCCCTCTCTGGACTTTTCATGATCTCTAATGCACACACCACACTGAAATGCACTTTTCTGACCCCCCGTTTCCTCAGACCTTTACTCTCTAAAATGTGAGAATTAGTAAATCTGAAAGAAATCATTGCCAAAAAGACAAAAACCAAAAAACGCCACAGGTGCCAATGATTATCCACTTTCCAGGAAACAAATTTAAAAAATTAAAAAGTAGTAGGGGCGAGATGTGGAGAGGGAGGGTAACCTCAAGACACTGTCTGAAGGCTCATTAAAGCCACCAAACAGGGATTTCAGCCACTTCAGCTACTAAGAGAACTGTCTGGAGGCAGGTGAATTTTTGTTAATCATCAATTTTATGTAATATTTATACATTAACATTTAAAATGTGGCTGCTTCTGGGTGGCTGTCCCAGTTTATAATTACTATAAAATAAATATTACAATTAGCTGCCATGTGTTCAAAGCACCTGGGAAATAGTACAATTTGCTTAAAGTGACTATCACAAATCACTGACTTTAATTGCAATAAGGCATTTAGCATAGCAAACAGAGGGGCAACAAGAATTCTTTTTTCAGATGCTCTCTTCTTCATGTGGAAGTTTCAGTATCTACAGTCCCACAATGCTGAAAGTTTCAGAAGAAAGAGGTTTTTCTTTCATCCTCTCCTTTCCAAACTACTCTTGAGGTTGACATGTATAAAACAGACCACATAAACTGCAACTCAAATGTAAACAAAATGTAGAGAAATAAAGAACATATGTCTAGAGCACATTTTCTTGACCCTATCCTACTGAAAATATGCTTATTTCCTGCTCTCAGTTTTTAATCCATCACAATCTACAACCGTCTTTACTGGTATTACCTAATACCTAGTCCACATGCTGCTATCAGTTCCTATACAGGGAAAAAAGCTTAGAAAAGTCTTACTACTATTGCCTTTTAAAAAGTAGATATTTGCAGAAATTAACTTTCTAAGTTGCTAAATTAAATATGTTTTTTGTTTCCCAAGTTAAAAACCACTTAAGATAATGGTCATAACAGGAATGAGATATTTTCTAACTGAAATAGTATAGAAGCAGATTATATATCTAAATTTTGGCACAGTCCTGAGAAAATACAACTCGGTCTTAAAGAACTGCACCACATTGTTATTAACTGTGGTGTGGTGAGCTGAGGCAGCTATAAGCAAAAGAGACAGAAAGCTATCTGGGCATAAGCCAAAGCATTACCTAAATTATTTTAACAGTCTGATTGCTTAAATGGATCAGAAAAAGAAAAGTCATGCTGGGCACAGAGCCACTAGGTGTGGGGGTGGCACTCAGATCTCAGGTACTTCGGTGCAGGCCAGGGAGCAAAGGGGCAGTGGTGCATGCTGGCTTGTGGCTCAACTCAAGGCAGCCTCAGCTGGAAGGCAACTGAAAGACCAAAGGCACAAAGAATCTGGAAGTCACATTCTCTGCTATGTATAAACTTGAACCAGGTAGAGTGCCTCTGGATCTCATTTCCTTCCTCTTCTCCAATATACAGTTGGGAGAAATCAAGAATATTCCCCAAACATAGCCGCTGAGTTGATAGCTAAACAATTTTTCCTTGGGTCTTCAAAAGATCTCAATTCAGATCGCTGATAAAATGTTACTCCCTTATTTTCCCTGAACTCCCTACATAAAATAATATGATTTAGCATTAAAGACCTAATTTTACTAGCTCCTTATCCTTTTTTTTTCACAGCTCCCATCTCCACATGAAATTATACACTCATCCACTTCTTTACTGCCATGATTCTCACTAGAAAAGCTCTCTGAGGGTTTTCTGAGCAATATCATGCTTGACCAATGATTGGTACATACCAGTCCTCAATAAGTATCTGATAAATAAATTAAAATTAGTTGATACAGGACTTAGCAAAATTATGACTCCCACACAGATGGGACAGAATATTTCAGGTTGAAGTTATTACTGCCCAGTCCTGTGAAAGAAAGATTACCACAGCCACCTCCAAATGACATTTTCCCTTGTACATGAGCATCTTCTAACCTTGTACCTCAGCACCATGATTTGGTTCTTCCACTTGTCATTTAAATATGATATTACATTATTGTTTTTCTATTACTATATTATCTAATGTACATGGTCCAAACTTGAAATTCCTTCTTCCATTTAAAGCTACAGGTTATATATTACTAGAATAAAATTAGTCCCATCAAGATGAATTCTATTAATTAGTGCTCAGGGTGGGAGGGAGTAATGTGAAGACAGTTATATCTACAGTGAGTACAATCTTCATTCTTAAGTAGTCCATTTTTTCCATTGTTTCTTACACTCATTGTTCATTTTTGTCTCTTCACTCATTGTCCATCTTTTTCTTTTCTCCATGTCTTGTATGATCCCCTCCTCCCTTCTCTTTCTCCAAGGATCCTCCTGCTATCAAAATAGCTAAATTATAGGTCATATGCAGATTTTAAGAGTCTTGCTTGGTCTTTGAGGACTGACTACCTGTGAGAAGAAAGGAGGAGGCAGAAAGAGAGTAAAAGCTGCTAGACATAAAAGGCTTGGCGGATGCACAGCACAGCTCCTGGAAAAGTGTCCAGTTCTTTGCTGGTGAAACTGTGCTCTTGGGCTTACAAGTCTCTTCCCTACTCTTCACAGGCAATCACAGAACTTGCCTGTATCTTCTGGCAATTAGTCTTACAATCGTTGGATTTTAGAACTGGACGGGATCTTAGAGCTCACCCAGCCCCATGCCTTCAATTTACAAATGAGGAAACAGAGGCCAAGAGAGTTTAAGTGACTTGCCAAGGGTCACAGAGTTAATGAGTTGACTGGGTGCAGAGGCTCAGATCTCCCGACAACCAGACCAAAACCCTGAAGAATGAGTGTCAAAAAAGCTCAAGAAACTCTACAGGTTATGTCATCAGAAATGGAAGAAAAGTTTAATTAATCAAAAAGAAACACACTTGGAAATAAACACAGAGTAATATCTCAGGTACAAGTCAGTCCACAATTTATATTTCTAGGTATTCTTTCATTTTTTAAAAGCAAATAAGCATATGATAATTAAGGAAATATGCTAAAGAATTATGCTGTTGTGCTTTTCAAATTCTTACAGCCATTTATTTTCTCATTTTTAATAGTTTTCGGTGTAATATCTTACGCACTCAGTGACTATTCCATGTCGCTGACCTCTACCCTATGCCTTCCAGTAATCAAAAGCAGCTGACTTTAATGTGCCAGTGCTTCAGTGTGAAGGAGGTGAAGGCTGCGTTTGTGTGCAATCAGGTTAAGATTGGCTCCAAAAGGAGAAAAATCCATACATATGTTGAAAAGATCTGAAAAATGCCTGTATTCCCAACCTGATTACAACTTACATTTTTGCATGGTTTGTCAAAGCAGATCACTGAAATCAAGTCAAGATGTAAAATGGGATAAAGTGGTTTTCTTCTCCATTCTTCCATTAATCACTGTGACCCACTGAAGAAAGGAACATTTCCCTCTCTCACCTGAGGCAAGGTGGGATACTCCACCGGAAGTTATGCCAATTTTTATCAATTGGTGCTCAGGTTCTAAAATTAATTTTCTAGTTTTCATTTCCTATATTTGTAAATAGAAGTTACTGTATTGCAGAATAACTGTCCATTTTTATCAACAATTCTGTTTTAGTTCCCTTTTTACAAACATAAAAGAAAAATTCCAATACAACTTCTTAAACCTACTAACTTTGAAGGTTAGATCAAAATTAAATTTATTAAACTAAAAATGTAGATGCAGGGATTAGAGCCACAGCTGTCTCCTAATAAATAGTACTTGGTGAAACCTAAATATGAGTTAAATCAGAGTTCATTACTGATTTACTTGTCAAAAGAGAATATTAGCAGATGATACATAAGCATTTGTTTTGACATAATTTAAATTTGACAGTGTGAGGTTACATTCTATTATACTGTTGTTGGAAGCCCAAAAAATAAAAGTGCAATAAACATTATAGGTGAATGAATGATCTAGCTGTTATCTACAACATTCTCAAGCAAGACTGGGACTAGATCAAAATAATTTTGGAGGGGAGGGGAATGTGCTGGCTCTTGTTACACACAAGCATGTTTGTTATAGGAGCATTTTCAGGTTAATTTTTGCTATTAACGTAAACCACAATTGGGGGACCACATTACTGGAAAGGAATGGGGGGAGGAGTCGTTATATAAACAATATACAACAAAGAAAGTCTTTATGTCCCATACCTGAATACATCAGGTTTGTTTTTAGGCACAAGGTTGCAGGTTAAATGCTCTCAGCTATCCAAGAAGTGGCTTATTAGCTTTGTAAGAAAATATTTTCTTTTATTTTGACTGAAAAATACCCAGTTTAACTGAACAAAACCATCCTTGTTAGTGAAAAGCAGACTCAAAAAAACTTTGTTTCAAAGACTCAGCAAAGAGAAGCAAAACTAATTCAAGAGGAAAAGCTGCCTTCCTAATAGTAGCTTCTGAATCTGGATCTAATAGTTCTCAAAGGCGACTGGAGTCTTGTAGTCTTAAAAGTTTTGTCTTCCTCCATGGATCATAGACATTCTGTATGAGGCAGCATGATACGGATATAAATCCATTTTAAGCAGATATATATTCTCTCTCTGGGCTGTAGCCACAAAGTTGAAAAGCTATGCACCCTCAGCAAGAATGAAGGCAAACTGAAGTTTTGATTTTATAGGACAATTTTCCAAATGTAACATTTTGGCTTTCCTGTTTTGTGCACTAGAAAAATCCCAACTTGATCTCTGGCACTGTAGCATCATCCATCAGTGATAACATGGTAACAAGTGACTATGCTTTAAGAAGCCCAGTGACCCGCGCAAAGAGCTGTATTTCAGCATGCTGACCCTGACTCGGCGTCAGCCAGCACCTGAGCTATGTACGCTTCTCCTAATTTGTAAATGGGACTGATCCTGTGATTGCAGAATAATTACTGCAAATCAGCACAATTACTACAAAGACATGAATAAACACACACATACCAGTAGCTGTTTTCTACAAATTATTATCAAAACAAAGAGGACTGGCTAATTGTGGTAACATTAAGACATTTGTTCCTCCCAGTGTTTGGGCAAGTTTATTTTAAGTTGTCATCTTCAACTAGTAATGATGCAGATGATTTTACAGATTCCATAACCTTTCTAATCTAAATTCTTCTCAACTGAAAGTTGGCTGCTTCCCTCAGAGCAACATCTGCAAAGGCCTGGTTTCATGAAATTTCGCTTTTATGGTATGTTAGAAAGAAAAAGAAATGACACACACATTTTAGAAATCTCATTTTAGAAAGCTCATTTGTCATGCACTCTTCTAAAGTATCTTCAAGGTGTCATGAAAGTAAATGAATATTCCACTTATATTCACAATTCAAGTATTTGTCTCTAAGCAAGTACAATATGGAATTTTACCCTCTCACCTATGTAATTATCAAGTTTCCTTTGGGGATAAATACTCTTCACTGGGAGAGAGGGTGGTTAGGGAAGAAGAAAATTCAGGAAGCACACAGCCCATCACAGTGATTAGCCACACTCACCCCCTGGACAGCGCCTCACGGCCATCTTACATCTCCTGGACTCAGCAATGGTGGGACATGGTATTGTGTCTTTTGCTGGCTTTTTAACAATTTGCCGTGTTCTGGTTTCCAGACCCCATTTAAATCCACACGTGCGGTTATTTCTGCTACAAGTTCCCCATTCACTCCAATGGCCAACTTCACATCCTTCTAATAAAGAAAAAAAAATACAAATACAGATAACAGTTTTGTACCAATTTGTCCCACTGTCATCAAATTTATGAAGCAGTGTTTCTCTACTCCCCAACCTTCAGATACCAAAAACTAAGTTGAAGAGCACACAGAGACTTATACTTGCCTTTTGGAAACTTTCTTTCAACCATAGGGTTACTTTCATCTATAATAAACAACTGCCATATAATATAAAAATGATTACTTTCTATTTTCCTTAGTTCATTTTTTTTAAGAGATACTTAATGGCCCTTCTAAAGACACTGAAATACATAATCTTTAAAAGATTCAACAGTTAAAACCTACAATAGAAGATACTATTTTCATATCCTGACAGAAGACAAAATGTTACAACTCTGAATGCCCCCCCCCCACCATTGACATTAACAAGTTTGTTAGTTTTATTTTGGAAGTAAATACTTGGTGAAAAGGATAGAGAGTTTGTTTCATATAACCCCAATTGTTTCGCTAGGTGCTTAAGAACCACAGTATGCATTTCTTATTCCCATACATTGGTGCTGAACATTACTATACTTTGAAAGGTAAACAAATATGGTTAGATATTTGCAAATGTATGTTTTTCCTAGATATGTAAAAGCTTTTATTATCTGTTTTGTAATTTTACAGAATGGAAAAGTAGGCTACCTTCCAACCCCCTAGAGTAGGGGGGAGAGGGAATGAAAGGATAAAAATATGCAAAGTTAAACCTCCTCATCAAATTCACCATTAAAAAGTTCCTTCACGCTGCAGATGAGGACTTAGGCCCAGACTCCAGAGACAATTAATATTTCAGCATTTTAGATCTCAGCAGGCACTGTGGTTACTCTCAGATTTTTCAAAGCTATTTAAGATTTTTATTCCAGAGAACACACAGGACTCTCTTCGTAATTTGTTTAAGGTTTTCAGAAGCATTTCTACTGAACATTTGTAATGGGTGTGGGGGTCTTCTCAAAAGCAAATGCAACATTCTGAAAATGCTCTTCTAGTGATTTTCTGATTTTTTAATAGGTTGTCACCTGTGTGAATGTATTAACTCACAAATAGGAACATAAGTACATATTTCTTCAAAAACCTCTCATTTAAATGTGTTCTCTGCAAGCTTTCAAATATATAATTACTATTAGAGCAATACTTCTGCAGAAAAAGTTCTCGATTTTCTTTTAAGTTTCCATTTTAGGGAGATAGAAAGTTTCATTTATAATACATCGCTCTGTTGTACATCATATCAGATGTATAACATGTCAAATAAAATTCAGGGGTGGTAGATGCCATTACACCTAAGATTAGATTCAGGCATTCATTAAAATGTAGGTACTGGCAGATCTTTAGTTTTTAATCAGTGGATAAATAAAAATATCAAAGGTTTTCTTTAAACACTCAAAAACTACAATATTTACAAAACATGTATTCCTAATTATTATTCACAGACAGTATATACTCGTATATTAAATTATGAACTCTAAATGTCTGAATTTAGTAAAATTGTCTTAATGTACTTTGCAATGTGCAATCATCAACAAAATATATTTAGCACAGAATATATATATTTTAAACACTGTTGGCTAAGCAAAAAGCTTCATGATTAATATACATTTAAAAAGTAATAGGATAGTTAACTATATGGCAGTACTTGAAAATCTGTTCTTCTGAATAAGATGTTTACCTCTAACAGTTACTAATAATCATGATAATTAGCAAATGGATGTATTCCACAGATAGTAAAAGTATTGTTATCAGCACTTAAATAGTCTAAGCTAACAAAGGTATAACTGGCAAATTTTGTAGCAAAATATATGAGACTATCCAGTGTCATGATGCCTACAGAATTCAGAAAGTCAGCCAAGAGCTTAGACATTTTTCAGTTTCAATTAACAAGAGAACCAATTTGCTTTTAGGTTGACTATATCCA
The DNA here is from genome assembly GCF_040802235.1 of Manis javanica. NCBI lineage: Eukaryota > Metazoa > Chordata > Mammalia > Pholidota > Manidae > Manis > Manis javanica. The sequence continues at coordinate 191,484,443 of NC_133157.1, forward strand.
GCATGGATTTCTTTTCTTTTTTTTTTTTAATAAAAATTGAAATTTGGAAGTTACATGAAAAACTACTCACCCACACATTCCATGGTTTCATCCAATGGTGCAAAACCATCTGGACATTCATCAAAGCAACGGCCTCTATGCAAATAAAAGCCTACTTTGCACTTCGTACAAAAGTCTTTGCTAAAGCAAGAATCACAGTTTTCTATTCTGCATCCTAAAAACAATTGTAAAAAGAAAAAGAAAATTTCAGTCAAATAAATTTACTTGTTTTGCAAATAAATCTTTCACAAACTCATGTGTTAGCTCAATCGAAATTCTAGTGGTCAGAGAAATATGTATTCAACTCACTTGTTTCCTAATGCCATCTCATTCTAAATCACTCCTACCTCCTCTGACAACTAACCGCTTCAATAGGCTAAGACAATATTCCAGCCTAGGGCCCTAGGCAGCATGAGACCTTTCAGAAATTTTTGCAAGTCCAAATGGAATTAAAGGATTGGAAAAAAAGAAAAAGAAAAAGAAAACACCCCCAATACAAATTGCTTTACTGCTGGGATTGAAATCTGTCCTGCTCCTTAAAAGACCTACAATGGGAATATTCTCATCAGTATTTTCCATTTCAGGACAGTAAATTAAAATTCCATTAAATGCTGGTCAATGTTGGCATTTACTTTCATCAGAGAGTATCTTATCTTGGAAAAGTAGTTTAGATTTTTTTTTTTTGAAAACCCACGATGTACCAAAAAATACATGCATTACCTTTTACTTTTCATAATAATCCTACAAAATGGGTGATGTTCTGAAAAAAATGATTTCTCTATTTTGCAAATAAGGAACCTGAGATTAAGTCACATTGCTAGTACAGGCTAAATTGGTTCTGAAAGCCCTCCAAACCAATAGCCTTCTAAATATGTCTCTTTCTTCTATGAAGCACTAATAAATTTCACTAGGAGCAGTTGGTGAAGCAGAAGAGCTTTCAGGTCTGCTAGGTCTGGGTTTGAATCCCAGCTCTGTTCTCACCAGCTCTGAGACTCAGCACCTACATATCTCTGAGTCTCTCTTTCTTTCTGCATAAAATAGGGGCATCACTGATTTTACAAGGCAATTATGAGGATTTGTAATAAACGTAAATCAACTGGCTCATTATAGATAGTCTGCACATACAACCAACAGTAGGTTCGAAATACATATTTTTCCACTAAACTACACACATTACAACAAAAATGTAATATTGTAAAAAGCAATATTTTATAGGCTTGTATTCTAAGGTCAGATTGCCAGGTAGGCCAGTAACATCTGGACCAGAGATAATTGGCTTGTACAGGTGAAAATAAATATACTCTAAAGGAGAGGAATATAATAAATCATACCTAAATATACTTCAAGGAGAGGAAAGGAGAGAAGCTTGGAGGGCTGGTTAATTGAAAGGTCGGATTTTCAACAGATTATAGTGAATTATTACTTGTAACAGATTTAATTGATGGCAATTTACAGCATGTAAAGCTCTATGAAAACTCCATGCCATTGCTTTTATTCATTTAATAAGCCTTTTAGTGTGGGTACTATATTTAATGCTTTAATGATTCAAAAAAGCTTTAAAATACATAGTTTCTGCAAGCAAAGAGATAATTAAATAGAAAATGAACCAAGGCAATGAATTCACCAAATATTAAAATTCTGAAAATTGAGAAAATAAAGCCAAAAAGAATTTAAAGGTTAAAAAGAGGATTTCATTAAAATAGACTATAGTATAAACAATGACAGTTTCTAGACCCATAAAATGAAAATGGAAACATGTATTAAATGACTACCATGAAACAGATAATTCAACTTCTAAAATGTTACCAAATTTACAATTGGAAAAGCAACCATGTGTGGGTGAAAGTACATAGTCAAATTACACTATTGGTCTTATGGGGGAGGATGGTGGGCACAGGAGACCAGTTTATCACTCCATAAAGGCTCGTTTGTAGCCTTAAATGCTGTAACCTATATTTTAATAAAATGGTGGTCTATAGCTGGTCAGAAACTTCTCAATCATGGTCAAAATACATGACCATCATGTCCACAAATTGTTGGTTTTCCTGCTGCATTCTTAAAAAAGCAAGCAGTCCTTCCTGCAAGCAGAATTATTTTCCAAGAAATAATGATAAACATTCCAAAGCATAAAACAGAACTGAAGAATGAAAAGAACAAAGCATTTATATTGTTTAAAAAAAGAGGACTATACACTTCATAAATCAGCTGTTATCTACAAGGTCTGATTTTTCTTCAAAACATGGCCCATGCCAATAGGCTTTTTGGTCAAAAAGTTACAGCAATAAACATTTGGAAATAATTTTACAAGGTCCTTTGCTGATCTTTATTGTTCCTTGTAGCTCCCTTTCCTTATTTCCTTATGTGCTCCTGATACCAGTTCATAGAATATGGAGTTTCTGTAATACCTATTGTTTTCTGAAGTCCCTTAGGACTTTTTAAGGCACAAATCTTGCTAGATGAAAGCTCAATTCTTTGTCAAATGTAAATAGAATAAAAATCTGATGCATTCAAATTATAGAACACTACAACCATCAAAAAGCATGACATTAATCATAAGTAATAAGCGAGAATAAGTTCTAAGACTTATTAAGTGAAAAAGGCAAGTGGTAAGATACAGAGAGCATGACACAATAAACTGCATGTGTGTGAGTATATGAAATAGAGAATTTGGAAAGGTGCTAGTGGAATATTGAAATATGTTAAAAATCATGTATTTCTGAATCATGAATCTTTTATAGTTGTAATGCATTTTGCTTATAAAAGTAAAATAAGTTATTTCAATATACTTTTGTGACCTACTTAAATTTACAGGAAATACCACTATATTAGCATTTTGAAATTAATTCTTTTGATTTTAACAAGCAAAAATAAATAAAGGAATTTTATCCCATCCCCAATTTTTCAGATTTGAGTGCATGAAATCAGAACATATTCTCCTTATAGGATAATGCTGAACTGCCTTAGCCTTCAAAATACACAATCATTTGACCATCACTTGCCAGTATCCTTTGTTTCATATGTTAAATGGCATTTTTCCATCATTCAAGTCATTAGGGAAAAAAAGACCTAAATATCTTTATAACTTTTATTCAATAAAGCACTTAAACAAAAGTTGTTTTGTTTTTTTTTTGTTTTTTTTTGCTTAGGTGCCACATCCTAACATCATCCAAAGCCCTGCTGACCCTCCTGGTCTCAGTTACTCTTTGGTACAATATAAAACCAATCCAGGCAGCCGTCACCTAATCACAAATACCTTTGAACTACAGCTTCTCAAAGTTAGCAACTGCATTAAAACACCTGCCCTGGCAAGCTGCTGGTTGACATGCCTCAGCACCTGAGCCTCCTCACACCTGCCCCAGGTCCATCCACAACCTCCTGTTTTGTTCAGTCACTTCTTCCAAAATGAACTCTTCTGCTTTGAAGAGAACCACTAGTTGTGGGACCTCACAGTCCTCTACTTTCCCCTCCACCCTGTAGCCACTTTCCTGAAAACTTCTTAAGCTTGCTATCCTTAAATAAGTAGGATTCACTCAACTCTACGAACTTATTGTTTATATTACAGTAAAATATTCTCATTCTAAGTAAAAATTTAAAACAGTACAGAAGATTTAAAGGAAAATATAGAAATACTCCTCCTTTCCCAAGTAGCACAAAAGCCACTGTATAAACAGTTCAGGAAAATCTTTGCCTATTTTATAAATAAACCACTTTTAAAACACCAGTGGGGTCATTCAATAGGCTGATAAAGTTTAGAAAGCTTTATACTGCATAAGAAAACAGATACATCAAAGTTTATTAAACATGGGTCTTTTCTATAGAATCTGGGCTTTAAGTCCCTGTTCAGAAATATAAGACTCTGGTTTAGCCAGCTTACATGCTTCTAAATTACAGTGCCTCCTCAAAAATGTTATTCACCAAATGAGAACTGCCAATATCAGTTTAAGTAAAATTACTGTCACAGTGAAATTGTATCCAAACGCAATCTGGTGGGGCTGTCCTTCAGCAAGGGGCACGTATGGACAAAAGACAAAGATAGGCTGGCTTCCTATCCTTCTGTCCTTCCACAGTACCCATACGGGCTCCATTAAAACATTTTTGAAATTACACTGCAGTTCAGTTCAATAGTTCATTCCATTCTCCAAAAAATGGAGTATGTGACAAGTATTGTGCCAGACCCTGAGAACATAAAATTATAATACCCATTCCCTGTCCTGGAGGTGCAAAAGCCAAAGAGGGGGACCAAGTGGCACTTACAAGGCATTTCAACATAGCATAGAAAATACTAGAGGCATATGCTACGTACATTAGAAGCAGAAAAGACAGATCCATTTCCATACTGCCATTACGTTTTCCTGATTTTTCCCCCCAATCTGTGAATTCCTTGTCTCTAACAATGCTGGACACATGGTGGAGTTTTAATGCTTGCCAAGTGAACTAACATGAATGCCATTTAAAAACTCAATTCCTTTGTATTTAAAAACTCATGTGAATGCTGAGTGTGGGATTACTCGCACATGCACTTGTAAAGATTTTTAAATAGAAAAGCCATGGTTACAGTAAAGGACTGCAAATCTTATCAGAGGAACAAATAGTCCAACACCTGAAAACAATTATAATAGAGAATGTAAATACTGAAGTGTGGCAGGTAATATATGCTATAGAAATTGGAACCTCAACTGAGCAGGTTTTAGAGAGAGAGTGAAGAATCCCTGGCAAAGGTGATTCCATTCATAATAAGGCAATGGAGAAAATGCATGTGGTTGTGACAGGCCCAGGGAGGAGTGGCTTGACTGGAGGTTAGGTGGAAGAGCTGGTTACCAGGTTTAGATTGCTGTGGGTGGCCATTACACTTCCTATTTTAGTTTCAAAAAAGATAAAGTTATGATTTGTACTTCCCATGCTTCTAAGTATTTAAATGACAATTAAAATTACTGAAAGTGACATTAGGTTCAAGAGTAGGACTTCGTCTGACTGGTAGCAAGAGGTGCCCATGGATTCTTGAGTGCAAGAACAACATGACTGAGATGGTCCCTGGTTTCTTCCCTCATTTTTATAGATAAAAGCCCAGAGGGGCCAGGCCTCATAATGGACAGCTGGAGGCACAGATGAAAAAGCAAGATTCCTGCTCTTCAGGATTTTCAGTCCACTAAAAGGAAAGGTACACAGGCAGGCCCTGAGATAATAATGTGACCACTGTGGAGTATTCACAGAGTGAGCCGGGGAGTGCATGTTTTCAGGAATCAAGCTTCCTGAAAGAAGAAAGAGAGTGGAAGTTGGGAAACCATTGGAGAAGGTCCACACTCTAGGAGGGAACAGCATGGGAAAAGGAATTACAACGAATCAATAGATGGATTGATTCTGGGTGATGGAGAAAATGAAGAACAGAATCATCAGAGTCACCACCTCTTCCTCTAGGGCCACAGCTCTCTCACTGAGTTAGTTTTGTTTATCTTCCCAGCAAAATCTAGATGACAAGGACCATTTCTTAACTGAATATCTCAGCATGGCCAATAATATAAAGGACAAAATTAAAACCTTAAATTAAAAGCAGAGAAGAATCAACCTTTATGAAACCCATGTGAAAATGTAATTTTACATATTACAATGAATTACTGGAGAAAGGGAAGCAATCGGTGAGGAAGAGAGGACCACAGACACACACTGAGGAATCCATTTCTATTGTTTCTTGGCCAGCAGGGCTGGGGCCTCAGGTTGTCTTCACACCATGAAAATCCCGCCGCTTATTACTGTTCTTCAGTTGCCCTTCAGTGTCCAACCACCAGCATCTTCATTCAGAATGTGGCAAACACTGACACCCCCAGGGGCATTCCGTATTCACGCTGCACTTATAAGGATCAAAGAGCATCCAGACAACCCCTGGAAAACTTTGAGGGTTTCTTCCTGTGTATGCTAAAATTTGAAAAAAAAACTAAAGGGACAGGGTGCTCCAAAAGTCAATCAAAATTAGACGTTGAGCAATTTTTCACATAGAAAGCATCACACTGTGCAACTTAATAGGTGGCTTTTTGAAATTGTTTAAGGATTTTTAGACTTCTGTAACAACTTAAAATGCTGTTTAACGTTCCTTGGCAAAACTTGCAATGGTTTGTAAATATCCCTAAATAAAGTTTTTAAGCTTTATGTTACCAAAATCGTACATTGCTAATACATGCTATTGCAGTAATCCCCTTGGCATAGGGAACTGTAACTATGACTTAAAATCTAATATTACATTTTTTGTATTATGGTCTAGTTACATGCAGCTCATTGGGAGCTTCATTATGTTTCAACCTAAAGAAAATAAAGGACAGATTCAGAGCTTTCAGGACTCAATGTTTCATCCTTACAGCGGAACTATTTGATGCAGAAAGCCAACATTATTAAGTTAATCGAAGATTCAGGGTAGTAGTCTCTGTAAAGACTATTGGAGTGGGGTTAAGTCAAGATTGCCTTTATTAGGAGAGTAAACAAAGGATGAAATTCAACTATGTCAAGTGCAGAATAGGAGACTTTGAACAAGAACCAAAGGCAAGAAATAAAAACTATGTGGAGAATATAGCAGCCTCTCAAATAGTACAGTGGTTAGCAGATCTGAGGTTAGAATCTTGGCTCATTTACTGTTATGTGATTGTGGGCAAGGCAGTAAGGCTCTCTGCCTCAATATCCTCATCTATAAAAAAGTGGTAACATGAATCCCTATCTCAGAATTCAGAGGATTAGAGGATTCATGCAATGATTTCAGCATAGTATCTACTGTGTAATTAGTGACCAAAGAATGTGAGCAATTACAAGTATAAATAAACATTTACCGACCAGGACAGTCCAAGATGGCAGATGAAAGGAAACTCAAACAAGATACCAAAATACTCCTTGTGGAGTGTATCTGCACATGTGATGAATTTCATAAATAAATTTAAAATATGTCTATATGTGCATTACTCAAGTGAAAGGGGTTATCCAAAGACCACTACCTGCAGTAAACATAGTGGTTTTACCCTTGCTTAGGCTGTGCACCTAAACACGAATACAATCATTTGTCAAGTACCTACATGAAAAGTCATCTACTTCAAATATTAAGAACCAAGATTTAGGAAAACCAAAACCTAAATGTAATTTTGCCCTTAGTGGGGGAAAATTATATTCTCTGTGCCCTACTACCTTCACCATAAAATAGGAGGGGAGAACACATGTCCTATCAGTATCGGATGACTGTTTGGAGTATCGAATTTAAATTTAAAATGAAACAAGAACAGAGGTGAAAGGTACCACATAAAAACTGTTTCATTCCCTAGAGCTAAATAAGTCTATACTTCAACAGATACTGCTTGAAAGCTGCAGGGCCCCTTTCTAAGCACAATGAAGATGCTCAATTTTTAAAGTGCACTAAAAATGGTCTATTACAGCCACTGGGGCAGTGACCACAGGATTGTAAAATCCTGGGCTTGGCAGTAATTCTAATTCTCAAATTGCAATTAAGTGGGATGAATGGACTCTATCCAGAAATTTATATTTTTCAGATAGCTATAGAGCTCTATGTTATATTGCCAAAAGTGCCTTTTATTTCAACTTGAGGACATACATGCTGTCAAAGTAATTTTTTTCTCCTGACTCATTTTAAAGTCTTACAACAGTTCACTTAAAAAAAATTTAAAAACTGAAATTTGTGAAATACATTGCTGATAGATTCACTGTAAATATTTAAAGATTTAAAATTTTAATCTTGCTCACTCACACAAAAAAATCTGAAGAAACATTGAGGCTTGTGTAAAAACATGTCATCAAATAATGAGGAACTATGAAAATGTTGGCTTCATTTCTCATACATTCAAGTGATGCATATTTTGAAATCATTCTCAAAATAAATGTAATTAAAACAAACACATTTGCTGGGAACACAAAGCTAGGTATTTAAAGGAATTTTTTTCCATTTAAAAGGGGGTTATAGAGGAAAACTACCCCAAAATAAAATAGGAAAGGAATGTAATAACAATGCAAAAGTTCTAAAAATTATAAACCAAATTAATATCTCTGATTGGATTTTAAATCCCGCCATTAGCAGATCTCTCATCTTGGTTACCTCATGTGCTTTTCCTTTTCTTTTTATTTGGGTAATTTTCACCCTTTCATATTGAAGTGGAGCCAGAACAGTTTATTCAACTTCAGACCTGAGTCTTAGTTTAATTTTTCCAACTGCTGGAAAATGCAGATCTCTCCACCCAACTAAATGCAAAACCATATGTAAGCTAATATGACTTGCCCTCTGCTCAACCCCCATCCAAGGAAAACAAGAAGAATCTCTTAATCCCTTTACACCCCAAATGGGCTAGAGCAGGAATCAGCAAACTTTTCCTATGAAGGGCCAGACAATAAATATTTTGGGTTTTGTGGGCCATACAGTCTCTGAAGTGCTCAATTCTATTATAGAATGAAGGCAGCCATAGACAATATGTAGATGACTAAGCATGGCTGTTTTCCAATAAAACTTTATTTATGAACACTGAAATCTGAAGTTAATATTATTTTTGTATATAAGAAAATATTGCTCTCCTTTTGATTTTTTTCCCAGCCACTTAAAAAACTAAAAGCTATTATTAGTTCAAGGGCCCCACTAGAAAGTGGCTGGCCAGATTTTGCCCATGGGTCATAGTTTACTGACCCCTAGGCTATAGGATAATTAAAATCCATAGGGCACACTGAAGGAAAAAAGAAAAATGAAAAGGGTCTCATTTTTAAAACACTAAATGGTAGTATTTTAAGCTTAGGGAGGCATAGTGATATCTTATATATACCATCTGACATTGTGCATAATATGAGTATCAAATAAATATGAGGATGCTGGAATTTAGTTATCTCAACATGGAAATGCTTTTACTTCAATGTTTCTCACACTGTATTGATAAATCAAGAAAGATGACTCCTATTATTTGTCAATAGGTCAAAATTCCATCCTATTCAAATAAGCTTTTAGTTGCTTGATTGCATATGGCATTGATTTGTCGATGAAAGAGGGTTGGTTGGAGAGAAAAGAAGAGAATAATTTTACAAAATTGTGTTTTGGCTAAAATCTGCATAATATTTTGCCTAGTCCTTTGGTTTGATATCTTTACTGAACTCTTTGGTAAGGTAGCTTTGTCATGTCTGCCTACCTAATTTGATGATAAAAGTACATTTCAGCCATGCCATGTAGTGGCGGCCAGCCTCAGGCTTGTCAGTGGACTTTTGAGACCTTCTGTTAGCTGCTCTTCACTGTTCACAGGGATAATAGCACCGCTCTCATAGGATTGCCAAGAGCAAATGAAAAGATGGACATGAACCCGCTTTAAAACTAAAATGCTAAAAAGATGCCTTACTTGCATAAAGGAAAGTAGAGTGCAAGGTAGCATCTGCCTTTAAAGTAGAATGATAGTGTCAAACTTGGCTCTAAACTGAAATCAGAGGTTCACTTGAGAGAACTACCAAACCCACAAGAAAATTAAACATAAGCTTGAGAAATAAGACTTCCTCTATTAAACAGCAGGACAGGCCTTTTACTTTCCAACCATTAGTATCATAATTTAAAAAAATATTTTGTAAAGAGTATTGAAAATTACATAGCCATGTTATGTTTGCCACAGAGAAGAAAATATTCTCGCTCTTAGGATACCTATTTGATAGAATTTGGCTTCCAGATCAAATAGGGAGGAAGAGCGCTGTTTGAGTTTTCTCTAGAGAGTTATATTATATAATTACAGTGGGCTCTTTCTCCAACAAACAGCTACAGCATTGCTGCCGTGGACCAGTGTATTAAACATTCTGCAGTATGCAGGTGAATAACCATTATGAAGCTGTTCACAGTGTCTCTGATCTGACATAGTGTCTATTTATTCTTAAATCCTTGATGTCTTAGCCACAACCAGCAGTGCTACAGATCACAGGGACCAAACTAAGATACTCTGTTGCAGCTGCATGAGGTCCAATGTGATCTTTCAAAAGCCCCTTACTTCCAGAATCAGCTCAAATTCTTGATTTCCAAATACAAGAAGATCCTTCTTGCTAGGCATATCCATCTACTTCCCTGGCCTCATCACCATATATAACTTTTACCCTAACCATGCTAGAGTTTCCTGTGACCTCCTAGCACCCAGATACGTGTCACAGTTCTCTTCCCATTAGTTGTTACTATGTTCATCATAATCCCTCCACATCTCATTAAACGGAGACCCCGTGAGGGAAATGGAGCATGTCTAATTCTATTCTGTGTTCACAGGGTCTGGGTGCTTGACATGACAGATGGTGAGAGACATAGCTGTTGAAAGACTCATAAATATTAAATTTTATCCATTTAGAATAAATGCTGAAACAGTGGACACCTTGTAATTTTAATGAAATAGCATGATTTTGGTACAAATAGAAATACTTTAGATAATATGCTCCATTTCCAAATTTGGCACCTATTTATTATATTCCTCATTGAGGCACTTATGTATCATTTTTTTGTCTTTCTTTAGTAAACAAAAAGGATGCATATTCCTTAACTGTAAACCAAATAAAGATGAGGTTTGGAGGGAGAGATTGAGCACTGCAGAAACCAGACTTAAAATACATAAACAGTTACAAAGAGATCAATATTAAAAAGGTAACTACCAAGAGCGGATATTACTCTCTTATTGAGCATTTCTGTATAGACTCATGAGAGCTATTATTACCAGGCATTATTACTCCAGACTGTTTTATGTAATTTGTGTAAGCTTGCAAACCTAGTTACTGTTGGAGCTCAAATCAGAGCCTACAGTCCCTTCCAATCCAGTGTTTTATTTTTGAAGATATGATTTACTACAAGTTGATTTCTCTTTAGAAGATAAATTCTAATGTCTTGAGATCCTAGTTGGGGTTTAAAACAAACTGAGCAGTCAAGAAAAAAGTCAAGGAAACATATTTTTTTCTATTACTCAGGTTTGTAGTTGTGTATAATGGTTTTGATTTTTTTATCACTTTTTAAGGGACAGTATAATGAAAAGAATATTCCATTGAAGTCATTATCTCAGATACTAAGGTTACCCTGCCACTGACTAATTGTGTGGCTTTGGGAAAGTACTTAATTTATAAACTCCAATATGTACATTTGTTAGTGGGAGAATGAGAGGATAGGAGAGAATCAATTAGGTCTCTTCCAGATCTATGTGTATAATTTTGTATTAGTTAAAGGGAACTTTTATACTTTGCACACCTGCCTTACATGGTTGTGGAAATGCATGCACATACATGCATGCATGCACACACATACACACTAGTTGATCAATGAAAGTATTTGTTATTTGAACACAACACCCTCTCCTGTTAAGAGCTATTTGAAATATGCTTTTATTATTTGTTTTATTTGGTACAACACAATAAGCTACTGCTTATCTTTACCTGAACTCCATCTACAAAATGAAGAGATAGGAAATAGGTTATATCATAACCTATGAAATAATGGAAAGGAATCAACCAGTTATCCTCATTATCATCTGTGCTCACTCACTAAAACAATAATAAGGAATTGAAAAGGAGTCACATGATAAATAGTGGCCTATCTGGTGGCTCCATTGTACTACTACCTTTCTAAATAATTATATTTTAGCATCTTATCAAGAAATTAATTTTTTTACCTTTATATGATTTTAAGTACTAAAAGTAGTTAATAAGACTTTCTTCATTACATTTAAAAATAGTTTCAATATTAGGCTATCTGTTCCACAAATTTATAAAGCAATCCCTCTAGAGCAAACTGAAAAGAATTCCAGGAAACATACAAAGTAACAAAGAACATGGGTTGTCATGAGCCACACACTCCAGTATCAACTCTGCTACATACTTTGAATGAGCTATTTAACTTCTCTAGGCCTCAGTTTACTTCCCTCTCACAGTCGTATATCTACTGCATAAGCTGTTAAAAGGATTTAGTCAAAAATAAAGTATTAAATAAGTATTCATGACTAGGAATAGCATATGGTATTTTTCACAGAAGGGCAGCTAGTATTACTAAGCCCTCCCTCCTACTTGGAGACCCCAAACCACCTAGGATACTTCAAACATTGAATTCATATGTATCAAGCACCTATTAGATGCTCTTTACTAGCAAACCTCAGTCAGCTGAACTGTGGCCATGACTGGACCAAGCTTGGATATAATCCCCTAAAACTAAAATCAACTAACAATTTTTTGTTTTATCTCTATTGTAGATGTATTGAAATATCCAGCTGTCCTGCAGAGATGGGATTTCTTGAGAAGAAAGCATCTCAGCAGAATGAAGAGTCTTAGGAGGTAACAAGATCTCAATTCTCTTCTGATAGGGGAACATCAGGGCCATTCTCACAGTCCCTTTAAGGAACTATTCCTTAATCTTATCAAGTTATGGCCTGTTATCAACTTGCTGGTAATAACAGTAAGTTCTTTCACAATGGTGTAAAGCCACTTAGGCCCATCAGCTCTCCCCAACGGGCAGTGACCTGTTAATCAAGTGAATGCCTTCTGTAAAATGACCCATAAGGCAACATCCCTCTTTGGGGAAGAAATCAGCTCAAGAGAATGCCCCTTCCAATGAGTGACAATTAAAAGTGAGGGCCTACCTGCTCCCCAATATAGGATTATAAAAAAACTTATCCACTAATGTGCTTTTTTGTTATTTTGCCTTCTCCAAGAGAAGTACCATGGTCTGATTAAAAAAAACTGGGCATTAGAGTCAGAGACAACCCTTGATCCCATTCGTAGCTCTGCTTCATACTGTGTGTCCTTGGGTAAGTTGCTGAATCTCTCTGAGCTTGTCTTTTCAATAGTAAAATGTAAATGTTTACCTATCAGAGGATTGTTGACAGAATATTGGAAAAGCCATTTCCATCAGGGATTTGAGTTGTTAGCTATTCAGGTCTGGAATAGCTGAAGGAATTTCTGGATGCATTTGTAGAATCACAATATATTAAAGCAATGACCTCATAGCCACCCCTAATTTTCACAGATGAGGATGCTGGAACTCAGAGAGTATGAGGTTCACCCATCATCAAAGAGTACATAGAGCACCTGACTGATGTCCATCCTAGGGGCCAGCTGTGGACAGAACCATCAGAAGGGTTCTCTCTACCTGATACTCACCATGATCCCTCTTCCTGCCCAACAAACACCCTCCTGCTCTCCTTTCAAAATATGGCCCAAAATAGTGATTCACAATGCTTCTACTCATGTGGAAGCTATACTTCAATCAGAATCTTTTGTCAGAACCTATATCAACAACATCTAAAGAGAATACATTCAATTCTGTGATATCAAGACACAATTATAAATTAGAATACTGTGTGCTAGAATGCATAAAATAATGAGAATTTAGAGAAAAAGGAGGAGCAGGTTATGAGGAAGTAGGGGAGGCATGGAAGGCAGTCAGAGGAGGGGAGATTCAAAAGCACAAGGAAACTGAATTGATTATGTCTCTCTTCCACTACACCAGTGTTTCTCAACCTCAACGCACTTGGGGCCAGATAATTGTTCATTGCAGGAGGTTGTCCTGTCCATTTTAGCATGTTTGGCAGCATGCATGGCCTCTGTCTACTAGATAGCATAGCTCCCCTCTAGCAGTAATAACCAAAAATGTCCAAACATTATGTATGTCCCTTAAGGTGAAAAAATTGCCCTAGTGGAGAACCACTGCACTATCAAATATACTATACTCAAAGTAACTCAAGACAGAAACTAATTATTACTCACTGTCTCTCTAGGTATCCAATACAAAAGCTAGCATATCATAGGTGGTCAATAAATGCACATCGGTAAGAATCCCAATCTTGCCTTCTTGTACCATACATTAGATTTATCTATGTATTTATCTCTCTCTTGTTATATATATATACACACACACACACACACACACACATACATACACATATATACATTAATGAATATATATTCATTAGTGTATATATATGTACATTTTTTATGGTATGCCTAAAATGACTATTGGTTTTTTATAAACATGTTTGAATTTTATAAGTTCTACACAGTATGTACCAAAAAGCCAACCTCACCCAACATTTCACAGAGTAAGTCTTTCTTCAGAAGAAAGATTTTGCTTTGCAACTGGAATCTTAGTCTAGTAATTAGGAAACAGGAGTAGGTTTCACTTGCAGGATTTTTTAAAGCTATTGTTGAAGTATAATTTTCTTTACTGTAGAGCAATAATCTCAATAAAAAGTGAGTATGATTTCAAATTCTAAGACTGTGGCAACTTTTCCAATTCAAATCTATCTCATCTTCTGAATAGTATATAAACAACAATAGAATATATGCAAAATATCTATGAAAAAGAAAATATTTAGTATGAAAGAACCATGGTCATTCAATCATTAAGAAATAATTTTCCACTTTCACTTTGCTTCACAGGAGTCTTGTTATCAAGCATTTCCCACTAGTACCAGATGAATAATGATTTCCTTTAGGTCAGTAAACTACAACATTGATTGTATTCACTTACAGAAAGTATAACCATAGCAAACCTATTTTCACATGTAGATTCTCTTTCCAGGGCTGATTTACAGTCACTGCTCTATTTCTGAGAAAATGCATCAACTTAGCCAAAATGTGCTTGTTATTCACCCCTGCCTGTGAGCATCTCTCTAAGGAATACCCTTTTGATACACTATTAGGCATTGCTGAGGTAACTATCCTTACCAGTTTGCCTGGCATTGTTCTGGTTTACACCAGCATCCCTGTATAGTTATTATTGGCAGCCCCTTCACTCCCCAGTGTCCAGGTTGAGTAACACATTATGTGGTCAGCCTATCATCCATACACAGTATATATAATGCTAGCCTTAGAACATGGAATAAGTGCTTGGAGCCATCTACTCTTGCCTCATCTTCTTTATGCATTGAAAGTCTGGAATGAAAAATATTCATGACCCAAGTCTCCCCCATTGATGGTGTACAGCAATCTGCACAGGAATCCATTCCAATGTGGACCCGTCATTCTATGGAAGTTCAACAAGTATGAGAGACAAATTACTAGGCAGCCCAAATCATACAACCTAAGAACAAGGTACATATCTGCAAAAATAAGCAGTCTGTTTGATACTTCTTGCGACTTTTGTTCCTCTAGGTATTAATCTAAACAATTCCATGAAATGGAATTAGATCCAAATTTCCTCTAAGCCAATATATTTCTATCTCTGCTAATGGTAAAGCTATTTACCCAGTCGCCTTAGCTAGAAACCTAAGATCAGATTCAATTTTCTCTGTTCACTCTCTGCAATTAGTTCTGGTGTCCCCTTGAATCTGTTTTGAATGTCTCTGGAATTCATTACCCATAAACCTTTTATCAGGACATGATTTCTAATCTGCAATTATTACAATAGATTTCCTCTACTTTCTACCCTTCTCCTACTCATCTCCCTCATTTCTGGTAGTATTATTTTAAATAAAGCAATCTCTTTAGTCTACTCATTGTTCAAAACCTTCAGAAAATTTCCAGATTTCTTAGCATGGCAATCAAGACCTTCACCAATTACACCCAAACCTCACCCTCCATCCTCAGTCCCAGCCATACCTCCCACCAAGCCCACATTGCTCATTGTTCTCATCCAGGAATAATGCTGCTTCCCCTCGCAAGCATTCGGAAATGTTTGGGGGACATATTTGCCTGTCACAGTCATTTGAAGGTACAAAGAACACTTAATCCACAGGAACTAAGGAAACGAAATATCCAGCTAGAATCTATTTAAACTCCCTCTACTAGTTAAGCCTCCTTCCAAAATAATATTGTCCTTGGATAATACACTTCAAACCCTCTTCTCGCCTAAAAACCTTGGCTGACTTAATAGCCATATACACATAATTTGTTAATAGGAGAAAAGTCACTCCCATAATGCACTGGTTGCCTTAGCATTTTGAGTTATGATTAAACTTCTTAACCACTGTCATTTCACTACACGTGCCCCCTTTCCTTATCCACTCTGTCCCCTAAAATTTGAACTCCTTAAATAAAGACATATTCCTTTGGTATCTTTTTTTTTTTTAACTCCAATTCCTCCCATTTACCTAGAAGTTGAGAATCGTTCTATAAGTGATTTTTGTATTGAAAGATAAAAATTTCTATCTACAGAATGCCGTTTCTTAATAACCTTTTTTTGTTGTTGTTAAACTTAGAATTCAAAATACCCTGAAGTAAATTAAATATTTTAGTTACATCTTCTATTAGTAATGGTGCTTTACAGAACCATAAAATTCAGATATTAAATTACAGATTAGACTAAATCAGGTATTACAAACTCAGGTAATAAAGGAAAGAGAACCTACAGACATTGTGGTAAAACTGGGGAGAGTGTTCCCAGTATAAACCTATTTAAACTGCTCTATTTTTTGTAAGTTCTAAGTATACCTTATAAAGATCTGCCAAAAACTTTGAGACGCTTATTGTGAAAAAAATTCTTAGGTAACCTAAAAAAAGTGTGTGTGTGTGTGTGTGTGTGCGCACAATATACTTCTCCACAAAAGATAAAATGTTTTTATCCCATTCTACTCAATTCTTTTGTTTAAACTTAGACTATTTCTGTTGCATATTAAAAATACTTTTTTTCAGCCAAAATTTTCAACTTAGCTCCCCTAAGTTGCATAAACAGTAAACTAGGGTAGAAAAGTCAACTGCTCACTTGCACATCTGTTCATATCCGGGGCTCTGTGTCCATAGTACCCTGATGGGCAGGAGTGCAGGCACTCTCCATACTGGCGCATGCCTTCTCTTCGAAGAAAGAAGAACAGCTTTTGTTGACATCGGCTGCACCCGTTGTCCTTTGAACAAGACAAGCAACCCTTGCAAATGGGATTTGATACATAACTAGCTGTAAAAGAAAAAAAAAACATGTTCAATTATGAATAAGATCAGACCTCTGGCCAATACAGCATGCTGAGAAGACAAGTGTCTCCTGTCCTCCCACACTAATCACATAGAAATACAAAACTAAACCCCCATCCCCACCCGAAATGGCTAATACACAACCAAACCTAAACTCAGCGGCAGAGTTGAGGCTGAAAGCTGAAACTGAAGGTCCATGAGATGTCAGACCAGGTGGAGGCAGCCCTCATGGAAGGGCCTGAAATCCAAGCCAAGAAATAATGCATGTGAAGAGGTGACACTTGGGTCTCTCTCTGTAGACTAGAGTTGTGAGACCTGTTTGCCCGTGAGTGGAGTACTAGAAGCCCCCTGCCCCCATCTTCTCTGGAATCGTCAGAGAAGATTCCAACCCTAAGTTAAGTACATAGATGAGGTGAGCACAGCAGAGAGAAAATATAGCCCATGAGAAAGAACCCCAAATCTGCAGGACATCCAAGTTTGGGATCCAAGTTCAAATTACCAATGCAGTATGGGGTCCCTAAGTCAAGAAGCTAACGTAAAGTCCAGATCCAGGAAAACACACAAAGCAAAAATATAAAACTACCCTACAGAAATTTTCTCTATCCTGAAAACTAGAGTTTTCATGGAAAACAACCTTAACATATAAATGAACAAATCACATGTACAAGCAAAGTTCCATGAGGAAGTCATTGGTCTCAGAGAGAGATTTCACACCTAAAAAATCAGAAGTAACAGAATAATTTGAAAGAGACTTTAAAATTAGTATCTTTAGGGAGGCGGGAGCCAAGATGGCGGCGTGAGTAGAGCAGTGGAAATCTCCTCCCAAAAACACATAGAGCTATGAAAATATAACAAAGAAAAATCTTCCTAAAATAGAGACCACAGGACACAGGACAACATCCAGACCACATCCACACCTGCAAGAACCCAGCGCCTTGTGAAGGGGGTAAGATACAAGCCCCAGCCCGGCGGGACCCGAGCGCCCCTCCCCCCGGCTCCCAGCGGGTGGAGAGAAACCGGAGCAGTTTTTTTTTTTGGCGAGCGCTTTTTGGAAGCCTTAGAGGGATGGGCCCCCGTTGCTGGGGAGGCAGGGTGGCGGGACCGGTGAGGAGGTGCCTGGGAAAGGCGCCGGAGGACAAAGAATATCCCGCGTTTCTCCCTGTGAGACCTGGGGGCGGGTGCCTGAGACCGGTGCCTGAGGACGGAGGAGGTCGCGCGTTTTTCCCCTTTTTTTTTTCTCTTTTTGGCAAGCGCTTTTTGGAAGCCTTGAAGGGACGGGGACCCCAGTGCTAGGGAGGCACGGTGGCGGGACTGGTGAGCGGGTGGCTGGGACCGGCGCCTGAGGACAAAGAATATCCCCCGTTTTTCCCTGTGGGACCGGTGGGCGGGTGCCTGAGACCGGCACTTGAGGACAGAGGAAATCGCGCGTTTTTCCCCTTTTTTTTTTTTTCTCTTTTCTGCGAGTGCTTTTTGGAAGCCTAAAAGGGACAGGGACCCCGGTGCTAGGGAGGCAGGGCGGCGGGACTGGTGAGCGGGTGCCTGGGACCGGCACCTGAGGACAAAGAATATCCCGCATTTTTCCCTGTGGGACCGGTGGGTGGGTGCCTGAGACCAGCACCTGAGGACGGAAGAAATCGCGCGTTTTTCCCCTTTTTTTTCTCTCTTTTTGCCAAGTGCTTTTTGGAAGCCTTGAAGGGACAGGGACCCCGGTGCTAGGGAGGCAGGGCGGCGGGACTGGTGAGCGGGTGCGTGGGACCAGTGCCTGAGGACCAAGAATATTGAGCGTTCCTTCCCTGCGGGACCGGTGGGTGGGTGCTTTTTGGAAGCCTTGAAAGGACAGGGACCCTGGTGCTAGGGAGACAGGGCAGCAGGACCAGTGCGCGGGTGCCTGGGACCGGCACCTGAGGAAAAAAAAAAAAAATCGCGTGTTTTTTCTTTTTTTTTTCCTTTCTGTTCCCTCTCTCATTGTTGCTGTTGTTGTTTTGGTTTGGAGAGTGCTTTTTGGAAATCTTAAAGGGGCAGGACAGGTCACTTAGACCAGAAGCAGGGAATCTGGGGATCTCTGGGCACTCTAACCCCCTGGGCAGCAGGGAGCACAGAGGCCCCTTACGGAGATAAATAGTCTCCTGGCTGCTCCCCCTCTAACGAGGCTCCACCATTTTGGAGGAACAGCCCCAGCCAGGCCAAGCCCACAGCAACAGTGGAGATAAACCCCAAAGCAACTGGGCAGGAAGCAGAAGCCCTGTCTGCGCACAGCTGCCCAGCACAAGCCACTAGAGGTCGCTATTCTCCCAGGAAAAGGCTACAAACCAACAAGAAGGGAAGCTCTTCCAGCGGTCACTTGTACCAGCTCTGCAGACTATCTCTATCACCATGAAAAGGCAAAACTACAGGCAGACAAAGATCACAGAGACAACACCTGAGAAGGAGACAGACCTAACTAGTCCTCCTGAAAAAGAATTCAAAATAAAAATCATGAACATGCTGACAGAGATGCAGAAAAAAATGCAAGAGCAATGGGATGAGATGCAGAGAAAAATGCAAGAGCAGTGGGATGAGATGCAGAGAAAAATGCAAGAGCAGTGGGATGAAGTCCGGAAGGAGATCACAGATGTCAGGAAAGAGATCACAGAAGTGAAACAATCCCTGGAAGGATTTATAAGCAGAATGGATAAGATGCAAGAGGCCATTGAAGGAATAGAAGCCAGAGAACAGGAACGTATAGAAGCTGACATAGAGAGAGATAAAAGGATCTCCAGGAATGAAACAACACTAAGAGAAATATGTGACCAATACAAAAGGAAAAACATTCGTATTATAGGGATACCAGAAGAGGAAGAAAGAGGAAAAGGGATAGAAAGTGTCTTTGAAGAAATAATTGCTGAAAACTTCCCCAAACTGGGGGAGGAAATAATCGAACAGACCATGGAATTATACAGAACCCCCAACAGAAAGGATCCAAGGAGGACAACACCAAGACACATAATAATTAAAATGGCAAGGATCAAGGACAAGGAAAGAGTTTTAAAGGCAGCTAGAGAGAAAAAGGTCACCTATAAAGGAAAACCAATCAGGCTAACATCAGACTTCTCAACAGAAACCCTACAGGCCAGAAGAGAATGGCATGATATACTTAATGCAATGAAACAGAAGGGCCTTGAACCAAGGATACTGTATCCAGCACGACTATCATTTAAATATGATGGTGGGATCAAACAATTCCCAGACAAGCAAAAGCTGAGGGAATTTGCTTCCCACAAACCACCTCTACAGGGCATCCTACAGGGACTGCTCTAGATGGGAGCACCCCTAAAAAGAGCACAGAACAAAACACACAACATATGAAGAAGGGAGGAGGAGGAATAAGAAGGGAGAGAAGAAAAGACTCTCCAGACAGTGTATATAACAGCTCAATAAGCGAGCTAAGTTAGGCAGTAAGATACTAAAGAAGCTAACCTTGAACCTTTGGTAACCACGAATCTAAAGCCTGCAATGGCAATAAGTACATATCTTTCAATAGTCACCCTAAATGTAAATGGACTTAATGCACCAATCAAAAGACATAGAGTAATAGAATGGATAAAAAAGCAAGACCCATCTATATGCTGCTTACAAGAAACTCACCTTAAACCCAAAGATAAGCATAGACTAAAAGTCAAGGGATGGAAAAACATATTTCAGGCAAACAACAGTGAGAAGAAAGCAGGGGTTGCAGTACTAATATCAGACAAAATAGACTTCAAAACAAAGAAAGTAACAAGAGATAAAGAAGGCCACTACATAATGATAAAGGGCTTAGTCCAACAAGAGGATATAACCATTCTAAATATATATGCACCCAATACAGGAGCACCAGCATATGTGAAGCAAATACTAACAGAACTAAAGAGGGAAATAGACTGCAATGCATTCATTGTAGGAGACTTCAACACACCACTCACCCCAAAGGATAGATCCACCGGGCAGAAAATAAGTAAAGACACACAGGCACTGAACAACACACTAGAACAGATGGACCTAATAGACATCTATAGAACTTTACATCCAAAAGCAACAGGATATACATTCTTCTCAAGTGCACATGGAACATTCTCCAGAATAGACCACATACTAGCTCACAAAAAGAGCCTCAGTAAATTCCACAATATTGAAATTCTACCAACCAATTTTTCAGACCACAAAGGTATGAAAGTAGAAATAAATTCTACAAAGAAAACAAAAAGGCTCACAAACACATGGAGGCTTAACAACATGCTACTAAATAATCAATGGATCAATGAACAAATCAAAATAGAGATCAAGGAATATATAGAAACAAATGACAACAACAACACTAAGCCCCAACTTCTGTGGGATGCAGCGAAAGCAGTCTTAAGAGGAAAGTATATAGCAATCCAGGCACACTTGAAGAAGGAAGAACAATCCCAAATGAATAGTCTAACATCACAATTATTAAAACTGGAAAAAGAAGAACAAATGAGGCCTAAAGTCAGCAGAAGGAGGGACATAATAAAGATCAGAGAAGAAATAAACAAAATTGAGAAGAATAAAACAATAGCAAAAATCAACGAAACCAAGAGCTGGTTCTTTGAGAAAATAAACAAAATAGATAAGCCTCTAGCCCAACTTATTAAGAGAAAAAGAGAGTCAACACAAATCAACATAATCAGAAATGAGAATGGAAAAATCACGACAGACTCCACAGAAATACAAAGAATTATTAAAGACTACTATGAAAACCTATATGCCAACAAGCTGGAAAACCTAGAAGAAATGGACAACTTCCTAGAAAAATACAACCTCCCAAGACTGACCAAGGAAGAAACACAAAAGTTAAACAAACCAATTACAAGCAAAGAAATTGAAACAGTAATCAAAAAACTACCCAAGAACAAAACCCCGGGGCCGGACGGATTTACCTCGGAATTTTATCAGACACACAGAGAAGACATAATACCCATTCTCCTTAAAGTGTTCCACAAAATAGAAGAAGAGGGAATACTCCCAAACTCATTCTATGAAGCCAACATCACCCTAATACCAAAACCAGGCAAAGACCCCACCAAAAAAGAAAATTACAGACCAATATCCCTGATGAACGTAGATGCAAAAATACTCAATAAAATATTAGCAAACAGAATTCAACAGTATATCAAAAGGATCATACACCATGACCAAGTGGGGTTCATCCCAGGGATGCAAGGATGGTACAACATTCGAAAATCCATCAACATCATCCACCACATCAACAAAAAGAAAGACAAAAACCACATGATCATCTCCATAGATGCTGAAAAAGCATTTGACAAAATTCAACATCCATTCATGATAAAAACTCTCAGCAAAATGGGAATAGAGGGCAAGTACCTCAACATAATAAAGGCCATATATGATAAACCCACAGCCAGCATTATACTGAACAGCGAGAAGCTGAAAGCATTTCCACTGAGATCAGGAACCAGACAGGGATGCCCACTCTCCCCACTGTTATTTAACATAGTACTGGAGGTCCTAGCCATGGCAATCAGACAAAACAAAGAAATACAAGGAATCCAGATTGGTAAAGAAGAAGTTAAACTGTCACTATTTGCAGATGATATGATACTGTACATAAAAAACCCTAAAGACTCCACTCCAAAACTACTAGAACTGATATCGGAATACAGCAAAGTTGCAGGATACAAAATCAACACACAGAAATCTGTAGCTTTCCTATACACTAACAACGAATCAATAGAAAGAGAAATCAGGAAAACAATTCCATTCACCATTGCATCAAAAAGAATAAAATACCTAGGAATAAACCTAACCAAGGAAGTGAAAGACTTATACTCTGAAAACTACAAGTCACTCTTAAGAGAAATTAAAGGGGACACTAATAAATGGAAACTCATCCCATGCTCATGGCTAGGAAGAATTAATATCGTCAAAATGGCCATCCTGCCGAAAGCAATATACAAATTTGATGCAATCCCTCTCAAATTACCAGCAACATTCTTCAATGAATTGGAACAAATAATTCAAAAATTCATATGGAAACACCAAAGACCCCGAATAGCCAAAGCAATCCTGAAAAAGAAGAATAAAGTAGGGGGGATCTCACTCCCCAACTTCAAGCTCTACTACAAAGCCATAGTAATCAAGACAATTTGGTACTGGCACAAGAACAGAGCCACAGACCAGTGGAACAGATTAGAGACCCCAGAAATTAACCCAAACATATATGGTCAATTAATATTTGATAAAGGAGCCATGGACATACAATGGCAAAATGACAGTCTCTTCAACAGATGGTGCTGGCAAAACTGGACAGCTACATGTAGGAGAATGAAACTGGACCATTGTCTAACCCCATATACAAAGGTAAACTCAAAATGGATCAAAGACCTGAATGTAAGTCATGAAACCATTAAACTCTTGGAAAAAAACATAGGCAAAAACCTCTTAGACATAAACATGAGTGATCTCTTCTTGAACATATCTCCCCGGGCAAGGAAAACAACAGCAAAAATGAGCAAGTGGGACTACATTAAGCTGAAAAGCTTCTGTACAGCGAAAGACACCATCAATAGAACAAAAAGGAACCCTACAGTATGGGAGAATATATTTGAAAATGACAGATCTGATAAAGGCTTGACGTCCAGAATATATAAAGAGCTCACACGCCTCAACAAACAAAAAACAAATAACCCAATTAAAAAATGGGCAGAGGAACTGAACAGACAGTTCTCCAAAAAAGAAATACAGATGGCCAAGAGACACATGAAAAGATGCTCCACATCGCTAATTATCAGAGAAATGCAAATTAAAACTACAATGAGGTATCACCTCACACCAGTAAGGATAGCTGCCATCCAAAAGACAAAGAACAACAAATGTTGGCGAGGCTGTGGAGAAAGGGGAACCCTCCTACACTGCTGGTGGGAATGTAAATTAGTTCAACCATTGTGGAAAGCAGTATGGAGGTGCATCAAAATGCTCAAAACAGACCTACCATTTGACCCAGGAATTCCACTCCTAGGAATTTACCCTAAGAACGCAGCAATCAAGTTTGAGAAAGACAGATGCACTCCTATGTTTATTGCAGCACTATTTACAATAGCCAAGAATTGGAAGCAACCTAAATGTCCATCTGTAGATGAATGGATAAAGAAGATGTGGTACATATACACAATGGAATACTACTCAGCCATAAGAAGTGGAAAAATCCAACCATTTGCAGCAACATGGATGGAGCTGGAGAGTATTATGCTCAGTGAAATAAGCCAAGCGGAGAAAGAGAAATACCAAATGATTTCACTCATCTGAGGAGTATAGGAACAAAGGAAAAACTGAAGGAACAAAACAGCAGCAGAATTACAGAACCCAAAAATGGACTAACAGGTACCAAAGGGAAAGGAACTGGGGAGGATGGGTGGGCAGGGAGGGATAAGGGGGGGGGGAAGAAGAAGGGAGGTATTAAGATTAGCATGCATGGGGGGAGGGAGAAAGGGGAGGGTGGGCTGCACAACACAGAGAGGACAAGTAGTGACTCTACAACATTTTGCTAAGCTGATGGACAGTAACCGTAATGTGGTTGTTAGGGGGGACCTGATATAGGGGAGAGCATAGTAAACATAGTATTCTTCAGGTAAGTGTAGATTAAAAATTAAAAAAAAAAAGAAAGAAAGAAAGAAAGAAAAGGGGGATTACTCCTTAACAGGATAAAACTATTGGTAAATCAAAGATCAACGCATGCTTTAAATATCCTTAATGTTGATCACTTAAAGGGTGTCAGATGATCAGCTATGGAGGTACTCTTTTCTGATAATATTCCTTTCTCTTAATTAAAAAAAAAAAAAAAAAAAAGCAGTTACTGTGTGCTGACCTCCAATGAGTTCTGCACAGTGGTATAGAGGGCATGTCAAAGTGTGGGCAAAGGGTCTGTTTGTTTCTACGCAGAAGATCAAGGCCTAGCTTGGATACCCAGAAAATGAACTAAGATACGATATGAGGAGGAGCTTCCGGCATCAGCACTCTCTGGAGGACTCGTGCCGGGGGATGATCATCAAAAAGCCTCCACAGGGATCCGGACGATGCTGCGGTTGTGGCTGCATCCAGCCCACCATCTCCTGGACTTGCCATAAGAAGGAGGAGGGAGATGTCTAGGCTGGCATGTGCATACAGTGAGACAACGAATTTGACTGGATCTGTACTGTTGGAACTCAACCAGGAGTTGGGAGGGGTGCAAGTTGTAGCACCCCAAAATCTCATGACTATAGACTATCTATGGTTAAAAGAACATATGGGATGTGAACAGATCCCAGAAATGGGCTGCTTTAATTTGTCTGATGGTTCAAGTACAGTTGGAAAATATCCATCATATCATAGATAAATTTTCACAAATGCCTAGGGTGCCTAAATGGTTTTCTTGGCTTCACTGGAGATGGCTGGTAATTATAGATTTGCTTTGTTTATGTCACCGTATTCCTATTATGTCAATATGTGTGTGCAAATTAGTTAGTAGTTTAAAACCTATACATACTTAAGGTACTATACAAGAAGATATGTCAAAGAAATAATCAATCCTCCCAAGTTTCCTTCATATGCTACATCTATAGCTTTTCTTCTTCCTTCCTAATTACAAACTTTAAATAGAATTCGTGCCTCATATCGAATTTACCGAGTATCATAATTCCTCCAGGTGGTAAAGATACCTCGAGACAAGTGCTGGGCATAGAAGCCACAGGGCATAAATCTGCAAAGAAGTAAAAAGCTAACCTTTGCAAACAATATGGCTTCTCTCTCACTTACCAACTTTACATTTCCCTGTATGGCCCCGGAAGATGACTGGTTAGCCAGAGACGGGTAAGATTCCTCAAGGGAGGAACAACCTAAGACAGGCACAGTCGCAGGGGGGCCATCAGGTGAGAATTTGGGGATCAACAGAGGTGAGGCTCAGAACCTCACCCCCCCTGCTTTGAGAGAAATCTTCTGCATCCGTGGATGTCTTGCTGCCCTTGTCTAGCCTGGATTAATACTTAGTCCATAGGCACACACCTGATCATCTGATCATCTACATTTGCCTTCTTACAGCACTAAACTATGTTTTCTACCTTTATCTTGCATCTACCTACCACTTCAGCATTTTATTAAAAATAAAAATAATAATAATAATAGGAGAAATGTGGGATCAACATATAAATCAAGTACAAAAATCAAATGAATATTCATATTTGACCTGATGGTTTATAGGTCATATTGCATGATCAAAACCGAAAGTTTCTGTGATGACTGCCCTTGTACTGTTCACCATGTAAGAATTTATTCACTCTGTAAGAATTCGTTCACCATGTAAGAACTTGTTCGTTATGCTTCAGAAGATTGGAGACTGACGAGAATTAGGCTTGAGATGGATTAATGATTGTACATTGAGCATTGACCCCCCTATACTGAATTTTATTGTTGTTAACAACCATTTGATCAATAAATATGAGAGATGCCCTCTCAAAAAAAAAAAAAAAAAAAAAAAAAAAAAAATACAGCCAAAGTATAAACTTAACTATTTCGAAGTAGCAGCAACTAAATAATTAAAAAATAAGAATACACAGGGATCCTCCTAAAGGACAGTCTTCCTAATGTCATGTGAATTGAACTGGCGAAATGCTGCAAATATTTCTCAGATGTCACCGTGGCAGGAGACCCATTTAACAATGATCATCATGATATCTTAGAACAATTAGCTTGAACTACTGAGTTTAGAGTGAACATATTATTAATTTTATAACATTATAGCAACTAAGGCCATATTTCAGCCCTTATCTATATTCATTAAAATTACAAATGCAAAAAAAAAAAAAAAAAAAAAAAAAAAATTAGTATCTTTAGATTATTTGAAAAGATAAAAAAAAGACTAGAAATCACAGAGGAAGAAGCAATATCATATAAAGAATGTGCAAATTAGAAATGAAAATTTTAAGACTGAAAACAACTCTATGGACAAATTGAATGATAGACTAGAAGAGAGGGACTTTACTGGAAAACAGGTTTAAAGAATGGTAGCAAAAGATAAAGAAGAAAGTGTGAAAATGGTAAGAAGAATGTAAGAAAAAAAATGAGAAAGTTCCAATACATCATTATTAGGTGTTATAGAATAAAAGAATAGAATGAATAAAACATAATATGTAAAGAGATGATGGCTAATTAGTTTCCAGATTTAACAAAAGACATGAATTCTTAGATGAAAAATTCAGAGAACTAATTACTGAACTAATCAGTAAAAACAGGTCTGCATCTGAAACAGCATATTTATATTAAGGAATGAAGTCAAACCAGAGAGAAACAGATTACATGCAAAGGACTAAAAATTTGACTTCCAGTAGACTTTTGAACAGAAACAGTTAGTGTTAGATTGTGTAATATTATTTGCAATATTCTTAGGAAAAATTATCAGCCTGTAACTATGAGCAATTAAATGATAGTTTAAGAATGAGGGCAAAATAACAATATATTTCCAGCCAAAATAAAGGCAAGGAACTTAATGATCAAAAACACTCACTGAAAGAATAAACTGTGTATATTGGAGAAAATGAAATGGAACCCAGAAGGAAATAGGATGTAATAAGCAATAGTGATTACATCAATTGAGATTAAATACAGGGGCATTTCTATAAAAGTATAAGTTTAATAAAACAATGATTTTCAAGGTTTAAAAGTAATACATATTTTATACTCACAGCAGTAACATGGAAGACTTGGGGAGGGAAAACAAATTCAAAGCATTTGATGTCTTGTATTTTGAGTAAGGAAGACCAACAAAAATTAAACTTTGTTAAGTTAAATGTACTTGCTCTAGCAACTACAAAAACAGTAATATATAACTTCTAAACCAGTAACAGAAACGATCAGACATAAATGTGTAAAATACAGGTAGGAGGTAAGACTCAGTATCTGTGAACAGGGGAATGAATGAATTGGGGTATACTATAATGATAAAAAGGATTAAAGTACTGATATGCAAACATGAATGAAACTCATAAACATTATGTTGAGCAAAGGAAGACAGACCCCCCCACCTCCCCCAAAAAAGAGCATGTTCTGTATAATTAAATCTCTTCATATGGAGGTCAAGGATGAGTAAAGTTTATCTATAGTGATAGGAATTAGAACTCTAAGTGCCTAGTAGAGTTTGGGACTGACAAGAAAAAGGTAGAATGGCATTTTTGGTAGTTTTATTACTTTCCTAGTGCTGCCTCTACAAATTACCACAATGTAGTTACTTAAACATCAGGAATTAATTCTCTCAGTTCTAGAAGTCTGAAGTCACGGGGTCGGCAGGACTACGCCTTTTCAGAAGGCCCTGGAAAGAACTCTTCCTTGCCGCCTCTGGTGGCTCCAGGCATTCATTCCTTGGCTTGTGGCCACCCAACTCCCCTCTCTGACTCCATCCTCACATGGCCTTTGGGTATCTCTGTGTGCCCTCTCCTGTCTCTTATACAGACACTTTCATGGGCCCACCTTCATCCAGTATGGTCTCATACCCATCCTTACCTTAGTTTTATTTGCAAAACCCCTCTTTTTAAATAAGGTCACATTCTGAGGTTCTAGGTGGACATGAGTGGGTGGGTGTGGAGAAGAGAGACTATTTAACCACTACAGGAGGGGATGGATTATATTAATTTGATTGGATATTGGTTGTACAATGTACATATTTGCAAAACTCAAACTGTAGATTTCAGACCTGTAATGTATCTTTATAAGCAGATTATACCTCAATTTTTTTTATAGGAATAAGAAGGCCATACACTAACTTTGGGAAAATGCTGTTACTTAAAATTATATCTCTTGAAGATTCTAGAAATTATATTGGATGCTTACCCATAAGACATTCTCTACTTTCATGGTTTTTTTTTTTTTTAACAACTGAAAAATCTTAGTGTAGGGACCAGGGTGGGACAGGGGTGACAGTACTAAATAAATGTTAAAATATCATCTGAAAATTGATACATGAAGCTTACATAGTTTTTTCACTTATGAAGCTAGTGATAAGAAAGGCAATTTAAAAGAAAAGAAACAAAATACTGTTTTTAGTCTTCGTATAAAATTTAGAAAAGATACAATCTGAAATCCTAGGAAAATTTCTAAAAAATAAAATATCCATGTCATTCTTAGTTATCACTTTTCCAAATGAGGTCATAAATATAACAAGATATATAAGGTCACACTGACTTCATTTTACTGGGATAACCCACAAAAGAAATAAGAGAAGCAATAGAAAACTCATCAATTATTGAAACTTTCAGCTTTGAGATGACATCTTGTTTGCCCTACATGTAATCTTTACTGCACATGAAACTAATGTCAAGCAATAAGTATTCATTCTAACAGCTATATAACAAATTATACTGTATACCACACCCTTCCTTTACTAATGATGGTTCGACATGCAGTTTATCTACAGTCACTTGTAGCTGATCTACATAGGTTTTACTTCCTTGCTTCTCTTGGGCGCCCATGACTCTGATTTATCCTAGAGCCTCTCTTCAAGAGACATCGCAAAGCAATGACTTACCCTACCATTCAAAGGGGCCCAAGACCCACCAAGGCCCTCAGGACCAGAAATCAGGGCTAAGACGGCTCTTCAAATTGGCCATCAAGATCTTCTTCCCACCCATTCCAGGACTTTATTCTATCCACCATTCAACTGCTTTTATCTGCATATTAAATCTATTTCATAGACATTCTCTTGCTTGCCAACCTATCCATGCTTCCTAAATAATTTCTTATTCACTACCTCATTTCCTTAAATCTGCAATTGTGGCAGGAAAAAAGAATCCATTCAGATGAAAAATCACCTCAGATATAATTCCTAACAAAATTCTGGCTAACAACTTCCCATATGTGTATGCCTATATGTAATATATATATATAT
The DNA here is from genome assembly GCF_040802235.1 of Manis javanica. Lineage (NCBI taxonomy): Eukaryota > Metazoa > Chordata > Mammalia > Pholidota > Manidae > Manis > Manis javanica. Next base: position 191,514,243 of record NC_133157.1, read on the forward strand.
ATATTTGTATTTTTCATAACTGTGATCATACAATGCATGCGATATCATAGCTTCCTCAATTTTAGTCAAGTTGTGAGCATCTTTTCATAGCCATGAACCAGACCAATATCACTCTCATATTTCCTGGACATGTCAGTTTTATCTGCTGCCTCTCTTACAACCCAGCCCCTGATCCAATTGTCCCCAACATACTTTTCTGCAGACCCCAACCAGTTTTCTAATCCTCACTTCAAGGGCTCATTTTCAGTTTCTGGTTCTTACAACCACTGTGGCCTGGGTCACTGCAGAAAGTTGTCTTCCTCTTCTAGCTTCCCTGGCGATACCTCCTCCTACAGACTTAATTCCAACTTTGCTCTTAACGATTTGCTGTATCTTCTTATAACTCAGGTCCTCATTACTTCTCACTTAGACAGTCAATGGTACTCCAACCCCATGTGCACTCTCTCTACTTCACGCTACATTCTGGTGTTGGGTTAGTTTCCCTGCTTTTATGCTCCTAAGAGGATTCCAGTTACACCTTCCTCTGATGAGATAATTATGATTCACAAAGCATTTTCACACAGCTGACTGAAAATAAGCCAATACTATTTTTAATTTCCCCAGCTGCCTTCTGAAGAAGTTTTATTCTGATGTTATTAGTGTCCTGAGCAGGATGTAAGGAATGACTGTGTAAGTTTCAAAAATCAGGAAACAGCTCAACTTCTCTGTGTAAGAAAGGGGTAAAAATTTGGAGTGGAATGGGTAGGGTTCAAAAGCTCGATGAGAAGACCAGGACTCGGAAATTTAGCAGCTGTATGACGAATGAAGTGGTTTGGGGAGAGAAGATAGTAACTGGGGGACCCCAATTCATGTAAATTTACAGGGTTGCCTAAAAACATAACCCACCTTGAGCACAAAGACTCTATGGGATGATACTTGGAGAAGCAATTTATCATGACTCTATTGTGAACTGGGCAACTGGCACAATGGCTGGGGCTGCTGGCTGGAGCTGCATCAAAGGCAGCCCACCTTGCAGAGGTTTCTGCAACAAGCCTGAGAGTAGTTTCCTGGCTGCCTTCTGCTTTTCAGTGTAGCTACAGATTTGAAAAGACAATATAAAGGTTAGCCAAATCCCAATTTAGCTTAAGTAAAAAGAGAATTTGGAAGATTTACATACAGCGCAGAATGGTTTCAGGAGAAGTTTCTCTGTCGTCACAGACTGAAGCTGAAGCTATACTCACTTTTAGTTCAAAAGTTAAACCAAGAGTTCTTTATCCCCATATATCACACTTCATAGTAAGGAGTAGGGAGGAAAGAGAATTACAGAACTAAGAGAATCAACATAAATCAAAGGCTTTTTGGTTTGTTTTGTCTTTATGTATCAGAAGCCAAACTTTCATCTTGACCCCAAAAATTTCAGAGTCAACAGACTGTGCTCCCTACCTTTTTAAAGATATTCTTTACATCATTAAAAGCATTGCTTTATTTACTTGAACCTTGACTAACTTAATGAAAATGAATTAGGGAATACTTACCTGAGTCCATATCTTAGTTATCTTTATAGCCCTACAAAGGAGGAATTCTCTTAAAGCAAAAGTGATGTGAGCCACACCCAACCTAAGTGCTCTCTTCTCCCCTTACCCCAATTTTCTTTAGTCATTAATAGTACCCCTCAATACCAAAGGACAAGGTCACATGTAATTTTTGCAGTTTGAAGCTTCATGTCCCAAAGCACAACGTTTCAGTTTAATTAGCCACTGTCCAGTGTCAACTATCCCAGTAGCCTCACATTGTAAATATGTACACTTTTACATAAAAATGTAAATCAACAGTATAAGTCAACAAGAATTGCATCATGTACTATATGGTGACTACATCAACTTCTGTATTAAAACCAAGCAAAAATAGGCCTTTAAACATAACTAGAAGTAATTTATTTTGTCAGGATCTTAATAAGTCAAATGGCTCTGCCTATTGCTATGAGATTTAATTCAAGTGCACAGGTGAATAAACAGATCTTAATTCCCAGCTTTGATGACCATGTTTATTTATTCTCACTGTAAGCTTCAACTTTTCCAACTCTAAAGCCTGCTGAGATCCAGAGCCTCATCATTCCAACCAAAACACTTCACTAAATCTAAGCCCATCCAAAATTGTAAAGATAAAATATATAAATATATTGCAGAAAACGTTAAAGATCCTCAAAAAGGAATTAGACAGTGGTATTAACACAAATCCACACATGTCTCTGTGACAGGGGAAGGAATATACAGATATAAGAAACAAGAAAAACCATGATACAGAAAATAGGCACCAGCATCTATATCACTAAGAAGTCTATCAAGAAAGAAAAGAATAAAGAGTTTGCTTATGCTGTTTAATTCCAATTATTTGGCTTGTATTCCTCTTAAATTGCAAAGTACATTTGGTTTTTTAGACATCCTGGTATTTTAAGTGTGATCATTTGTTAAATCAAATCTAGTCATTCACATTTTACCCCACAGAGCATTTTATGTAGGCGTTGAACGTCCATCTGTTCCTAATACACTCCTAACACTTTTAAAGTGCTCCCCGCTTCTGGAGTTAGCCCTTGGCAAGCAAGAAGAAATCTAAATTCCTTCTAGGTGAAGGCATCCATTTCTGACAAAGGGTACAGATTTCTAATTCTGAAAATAATGGGACTGAACAATGAACTGCTGGCATCTTAGCCTCATTCCATATTTGCTGGTTAAATAACATTGTTCGTTCAACAGATTTTTTTTTAATTAACAGTTAGTATTAACTCCATCAATCAAGTTTATTATAAAATTGCTAAGACTTATCTCACCCAATCCCAAATTCAAGATATATATTTAAAAACAAAAAACCAGTAACAGGGAATTTGCCTGTGGGATCTTATACAAATCAAGCTGGGCACAGATCCTCCCACCAGAGCTTGGCAACACTGGGATGGAAACCTGTGGTTATGTGTACCACCAGCCTCAAACTTACCTAAGCAATCAAGTTCATGAATTAAGGAGCCACACAAGATTTGACCAAAATGAGAAATGCCCGATTTAGGATACTTCGCTTAGTTTTACATTAAAATGTAAATATTTATAGAAAATAGCATCGCAAAACTGATGTGAAGACAACAAATTTTAACATACCATATACTCACCATTATAATCAATATGCCCTAGGCAAAAAATAGATGTTAAAAATTAAGTGTTAATAAAGCTTAGAGATAAATTTATAAGTGCTCATTAAAGTTTTAGAAAGGTTAAATTGACATGTACTTAATCGAGAAAAATATTTGAGAATAATAAATGGCAAACATACCAAAAATTATAAACTTTAGAACCCATAGATTAAGTCACATTTCTCAGAATCTTTATATCTCTTGATATGAGTTTTCTAATACATAACAATAATTTAGGGAAAAGTCTTATAAAACTTTACCTTCTCAGAGTGCTAGGTTTGAGAAATCCTTATTAGTTGAGTGCCTATTATTTGATAATACCATTTTATCCACCTAAAATATGTCAATTAGGAATGAAAAACCAGCTATATCCTTATCTCTAGATGTATTCCTTGGGAAAATAATATTTCTAAAAGATTATAACCCCCAAAATGTGGAAATCATCTCTAGAAATGAATGTTCTTAAGGACATCAGGATTAAAGGTCATTAATCAGAAGATTTTGCCTCTCCTACCAAAGTATGTATCTCACTGTACAAAGACTCAAAGCTACCAAGAGATTTTAAAATATGGAAGGAGAGAATTAAATAGAGTCATAGACTTATTTTAACACATGAAGTGCTAATATCTTTTTTTTTTAATGAAAACAATGACCACAATTATAAGTGCCCAATACTCCAATGCCTGCAGCATTTGGGCCATAATCACCATAGACTGGCACTTCAGGAGTATATCTACAACCACAATTAACTACGGCCATGGTGTGGTTCACTGGACAGGATATTCGTTGCACAGCACAGGGAAGCAGAAAGCCTCTGCGAGGTGTGTGTGATGCATGCTTCAAGTCGGACCTCACTAAAATGTCCCAAGGAAGCTCAGAATACTCAATAACCACAGGTCACAGGAGGTGGTGAACCAAGATAAGGCTGCAAAATCAATGTCCATGGAGTCTTGCGTGGGTCTGTTTGAGGGCACAACAAACCTATCCAGAACATAATAAACATGTTCTAACTTAACAAATCATGGACAACATTCAAGACAGTCTGCCAGCACTGGAGGAGAGGGGAAAGCTGTACCAGAGAAAACAACCACTGCAGGCATCAGAGGAAAAATAGTTTTGGCTCAGCACATTTTACCTTGAGACAGAGCAGCATCCCTTCAACATATTTCACCCAAAATACATGCAGCTGAAGCAGGTATGGGCTGCACATCTAGTGGCAGGAGTCATAGATTTCCCAAAAGACCTTCTGAATGCACGATCATAATGCAAGGTACTTAAGTGCCCTTTTTTTTTTTAAAAAAAAAAAACAGTATCCATAAGGTCCTGATCCTCAGGGCTCACCACAGAGAGAAGCTCAAGGAATGCTAAAATTAGCACTTTGACATGCCAATTCCATGCACTTATCCACAGTTAGTTGTATTCCAGCCAGAGTGAACAGTTGAAGTAGAATGTAAGAATTCAAATGAATTAAATAGGATTTAGAAATTATCCAGAAACATGTTTATAAAATAGCTGTTAATACCCAAAGTAAAAACATACATATAAAAAATAAGTAGCTATGTAGATACCCTGATAGAAAAATTTGAATCATGAGCCCTCAATTTAGCATACACAATTCCCCAAATGATGTATTTCCTATAGTTAACACACTGGAAACCAAGCCCTACAAGAATTATTTCCTTATCCCCTACCCACAAACTCTTGACACAAATATTCCTGTACTAGATGTTAATTCTGACAGATAATGGGAAGAAAATGTACCATTACAGATCAGAACATGCTCATCACAAAGCTAAGCAATTAAAGTAGGCAAAATAATCCACCAGAATCATTCAGTTCTTCAGCTTCGACAACTGCTAAACACCAATAACATTAGTTAGGTGATGAAATCAGAGAAACATATGATGGTTTGAGGTTCCTCATTTTCCCAAAGATTTATGCTGCTCTCGAAACAAGAATCATATCTTATGTTGTATAAAATAAGCCACCTGCTCAAATATGTAAGAGAGAAAAAAATTACTCCATAGAACTGCCCTGATGCCAAAAGAAAAGTAAACTTTAAATTAGAATGCAAGTGATCCTGTAAACTGTGGCTACAAAGTGCTGTGTAGTACAGATTATTCATGCCAGGTGCTGGCTTGGGCTTTCACAACATACTTAAAAGACCCCATGAAATGTTGACAGACTATTGGGGTATTGGTGACTCCAACATGAGCAGATCTAATTATATACATTTGTAAAGATTGTGAAACCACCACTCTCACAGAGTGCCATGTTTATACAAGGAATAATCCATTTATTTAAATAGTAAAAAAAAAAATTGCTCACAAAGACAGATTTTGATTCCGTAAAGTACTTAAATACTACTTATACTAATGTTACTTCAAAATCGTTTTGCATACTTCCTAAGTACTGTAACATAAGTGCCATAGTGTCCGATCTAGCCAACTGCCTATAGGAAAAAATCTCCCCCTTCTGCCCATCCCCAAAAAAAATGTTTTTTAAAGGGGAAGAGATACAGGATGGAGTCTATTCAATGTTATTCCCAGTGTGTGCAAGTTACTCAACTACCCCTCCTACAACCACCTGCTTTCTAGAACAGAAACTAGTTTGCTAACTCCTACTTATTACACAATTTTAACCTTAAAACAATAAATGAAAGCAAACTGGATGGCTTATTTGGTGTCATAAAAACAGCCCTCAAGAAGAATCAGTGTCACAACTAACCAGATTAAAGACTCCATGTGTTTTAGATGTGGAAACTTCCACAGGTCATACCACTGTGTTTTAAAATTGAGAATAAACACTCTGTTAGCCACACTGTCCTAGAGAGAAACATTTCTCAAACAAAAGTAATTTTAAAAAATTTAAGTTGTCTTAATGAAAAACACACTAACAAACCCTTAGGGTTGACAAACATTTGCAAAAATTATTCAGGAATACACTGTGATTCAAAAAAAGTGAAAGCTTCATTATAGTCAGTGTAGGTCACTGTTGGTAAAATATCACATACATTAACAAAAATTAGAATGATTCACCACTAAACCTCCAGACCTACATGGGATTTAGTTCTCAATTTTTAAATCAATTGTCTGCATTTAACACCTATAAACAATATATTGTAACATGCTTTGTCAGTTTGCTGCACAGCAATCCATACCTTAAGACACAGTTGGAATTTTATATGCTTGACCATTTTTATTCTAAGAAAGTTCTGTCTATTCAGAATAAGACAAAATGAAAAGGAAGTCAAAGTAGGGGAAAAAAGAAAATTAACTTTGGGGAACATGCTACATGACAAACTGCAAACCATAGGCTTTTATACTTTTTGAAAATAATGCTTATTACTCTTAATTTCTGTTTATCAAAGTAATAAATAGATCAGAGCCTTTCCAAAGTCCTATAGTTTGTTCGTGACAAATCTGAATTCATCTGTGTCCGCTGATTTCAAGTCACTGATTTCACTACAATTTTTATTTCCCCATTGAAAGACAAATGTACAGCACTGAGTGGGGAAAATGTATTTCACCATCATTAGAATTGTGGGAACTTCCTCCAGTCAGGCTGCACCCTTGCAGTCTGTTTACTGCCCCTTTGCTCTTTGTTAGCTACAACAAAGTCATCAGTTTCTTGTGATGATCAGTCACTAAGAATACTCTGTTAGTTCTCTCCTAACATAACTGGAACTATAGTAAGTCTCATACACCAAAACACAAATTAAGAAGTCATCCCCAAAAACACTTCAGAATAAAAATGCTGATACAACAAAAGGATAATGGGGAAAACTGAGTTACAGGTTTTTTCCAGCAGAAGTTAGGGAATCCTCAGAATTATACCTGGAAAGTCTTTAACTGTGCATACAGCGAAAGGCCAAAGCTTTTAAATAAGGATCTCCATTTGACAAGTTCAAAGAAAAAAAGATCACCCCAAACCATGCAATTTCCTGCAAATGGGCCACTCTCCTGTCTTTGAAGACAGATCCTTCCTGGCCAAGGGGCCTTTGAAGTAACACAGCAAGCATACCTGCGTAATTAGAAAGACTCTGTACACCATTCAAATGATCAAAACGAGACTTTAAAGGTGTGCTAAAGTGGGGAGGTATGGACTGACTGACACAAAGAGAAGAAACTTCAGTTCTGGACAGATTTGGAGAGCAATTTGCCACTGCTCACTGACCATGCTTCTTCTCCACTCCCTCCAAGTCTTAGCAAACTGCATTTCCATTAATGGGAAATCGTAAATAGTACTTGGTTACTCTCAGTATGCGCTTCTGTTTATAGCCATAGATGTGCACATAGACATAGATATAAATATGCATACCTGCGTTTATGTGTGTATATACAAATGTATGCAATATACTATTTTTATGAACCATTTCAGTGTAAGATGCAGGCATTATGCTCTTTGATCTATTTATGTTTCAGTGCTTCAGTATATATTTCCTAGAATAAGGACACTGTCTTACATCAGCCACATTGATACAGTATTATTTTCTAATCCATGTATACTCATATTCAATTATTCCAATGATGTTCTTCCTATTTTTCTTTCTAGACTAGAATCCCATCTAAGATTATACATGATATTAGGTTTTCATGTCCTTTAATCTCCTTTAATCTGGAAAGTTCCTCTGTCATTAGCTTGACATTTTGGAAGAGAACAGGTCAGTAATTTACAGAACGTCTATTTGGGTTTGTCTGATGGTCCCTTGTGACTGGTCATGCATTTTGGGGATAATGTATGAAGCAATATTATTTCCTTTTCTTGTGCACATCAGCAGCACATGATGAATTTTGCTGCCTTATTTTGGTGTTTGATCACTTGGTTAAAATGGTGTCTGCCAGGTTTCTACACTGTAAAGTAACTAGTTTTCCCTCTGCAATAAGTAATTTAGAGAAGATACAGTAAGACTGTTAAAAATCCTGTTCTTCATCAAACTTTTGTATACCAGGTTTGGCATCCATTGATAGTTCTTGCCTAAATCAATCACATTTTTCTGATGACTATCAAAGGTGATTTTCTAACTCCCTCATTCCTTCTCCACTTACGAGGGGCATTCTAGTGTCACAAACAGCTGTCCCTTCTCCCTCATTTGTGTGCCTGATTGGTTGTATCAATAGGGAATCATGGAATTTTTTTAATAGACTATAATCTTTTACTGCATTTAATGCTTAACTTCTCCTCAACTTGTCCAGTGAGAGTCCTTCAAGGTGCTTAAATTGTGTTTAATTGTAAGTTATTTTCTATTTAAATTGTACTTTATTGTATTGCATATGCTTGCTACCAAGTGCTTGGAGGTAGGAGAGAAAAGAGATCTAATTTATCCTGGAAGAACTAAGAAACAGGTGGTAATGCGAGTTAGCTCTTGAAGAGACAGGTAGGAGTTTGCCCATGGGAGGAAGATACATGCAAGAGAGAGAATAGTGTGTTCACAGATATGTGTGCACAGGGTGGGGAATGCAAAGACAAGAAGTTCAGCATGTCCATAAATCTTGGCCTATCTTACGGACAATTTTTCTTCTACTCAACAGCAAAACAACAGGAGCCACTCAATTCTTAACTTGGATACAAGGAAGAATTTGTTGAGAATATGGAAATTATGCTGGTACCATGGGGTTTATAAGAGTAGACTTTAGACACTGTGACCCTAGAAGTATAATCAAAGCCTTTAAAAATATACATTTTTTAAAGTGTGAAAGGAAACAGATTTGGGTTTGCAGCCAATGTTTCTAATTTAGAATAGAGTGAAGAAGATATTTTCAAAACAATCTACTTACATAGTCCCAAAGAAGAAAAAAATGAGTGATGTTCTACAGAATTCAATATGGTTTCATAAGAAGTTCTCTGATGAATTCAAATATTTTAAACTACATGTAAAAAAAGGATGCAGGAGAAAAATAGAAAAAAGAAATGTGAAGAAGGCTAATGTTCCATAAGACTTATGGGAAAATTTTTAGGGCAAAATTAACAAAGTGAAAAAGTTAAGCCCAACTATTAAGATATAAGATAATATTAGATCAAAGTGATAAAACTTATTTTCTGCTTTCATTTTTGTATTAAAAATAAAGATCTTCAAAATGAAAAGAGAAAATTAAGCATGACTTAAGAATATATTGAAATATAAGATAGGCAAGAAGATCCTAATGAATTATATCTTTATGTATTTTTAAAATATTAATAAAATGGTTCCTGAAAAAAAAATGAAAGAAGAATTTTAAAAAGGGAGATGGATAAATGTCTGATTTCAGTAAGTTGGGAAACTAAAACTTCAGAACCTCCAAATTCTAGAATAGGCTTTCGGACACCAGAGTTGTAAGCACTTATAATTTAAAACATTTATAAAACAATTACCCTGTTATTTGTAAGTCACTAAGAATAAGTCATGTCAAAACTAACCTTATTATTTAAAATGATAATTCCCCTGCTTTCTCTATTTATCTATATCTATCTATATATATATATATATATGCTTATGTCTCTATATATGCACAGATCTATAGAGATAAAGATATAGAAGTACACACATACACATTTTTGGTAAACCCTTTGAAAATAACCTGCAGACATCATAATACTTCAAGTGAAATTCTTCAGGATCCACCTTCTGAAAATAAGGACATTATCATAGATAATCACAATGTCATTGTCAAATCTCAGAAATTTAATGTGAGCAAAATATTACTAGTATATGGTATTTATATTCATTATTTCTGCAGCTATCTCAAAAAATGTTCTGATTTTCCATCTATCCAGAAACCAAAGACTGTGCATTACATTTAGTTTGTTTCTTTAGTCCTTTTACTTAGAAACACAGAATATGCTACAATGTGCCTTTGAATGACTCTGGCCACATAATTAGTGACCATTTTGCCATTGTTAATGGGATAATTTAATTCAGGCAGGGAACATCACCATCCTAACACTGTTCAGTGGAAGTTTACTGGGGAACAAATATCACCCAGGAGAATAATTATTAATTCCAAAGGGGAAAGTTGCCTTTATGATAAAGAGATTTGGTCAGATCTATATTAACCAAGTGAATAAACTGAGCATCACCAAAAATGAAACTATATCATGTTTCCTGATGTGATGAAAAGGAGGGTACACATCTGTGTAGAATTAGTGTCAACAGATACATTCTTGTAATTAGTTTGTAAACACAAAGTCTCCAATTTCATTTTCAGGGATCCTTAACTTGACACTGTAGGCACCATTTTCTCTTCTTTTCATTTTACTCACTGTACTCTGAGCACCATGTACTTCAAAAAGGAGTGCAGCAAAAGAAAAAAGTAAAGAGCAAGTAGGTAGAGACTGTAAGGCCTTGGTTTCTGCTCAACGTAAGAGTCAGTCATCAGGCTGTATGCATAGGCACACATATGCACAAACACTTACATGCACACACACACACCCAAGAGAGTGGAAGAAAAGGGGGAAATTAGCTCTTTGAGAAAATCAGTTCATCACTGTGGTGTATAAACATTTCTAGGGCCACCACATACGGTCATGCACTACACAGCTCTAGTGGGCATTGTTCACATATTGGCTTCTGTCTAGAAAAGACTGTAAAGAAGACAGTCCCACTTGGTGATCATGAACCCTATGCAGTCTGTTAGAAGTATTTTGTTTTCCCCACACCATATTTTCCCCTTAAAGATTTTTTTAACGGAAATCCAGGTTTCTTTCTTGCTTTTTCTTGAATAATCAGGTGGTATGACTCACATTCCTGCTTGATAACCGTTGACCTGAGCTGTAGAGCAGCTGCCTCTATGAAACAAATGTGCATTCTCTTTTTCAGCCCATCACACCCCATGTTCCATCAACTAACCTACCCCACTCATAGGGGTAGCCACCTGGCCTCTGAGAGTCACCTTCCACAAGGAGACAAGACTCTGGAGTTCACGTTGCCATTTTACTAATAACCAAACACTTGCTAACTGGAAGGTTTAAATCATCTTACAAACGAATGCAACTTTTTTTGCTGTAAATTAATAATCACAAGCTGATAGTTTTTCACTGTTACCATGAGTAACATCAACGAAAAACAAAATTAGATTCAAGTATTAAACTATTATAAACATGTTTAAGTATACCCAAATCACTTTATAAATGGGTCCCCCATTTTAAAGTCTATGTTCATAGAGCATTTAAAAAGAATCTCCTGAAAGGCTATGTGACAATGTCAGAAGCTACAAAAAAAATTCTCATTAAACAAAGAAACAAATTGGAAAAATAGCCACACACAACAAAGGGTAGTTTTTTTGTATAATGAATTCTTACAAATCAACATAGAGAAAGGTCCTTCTAAGAGAGAAAGTAGGGACTATAAACAAACTATTACAAAAAATAGAAATGACCAAAGAAATGGAAGAATGTACATGAAAATATATTGAACCTCACTAGTGACCAAAAATGCAAATTATATAAGGAGTTAACGTCACCAAATATTGCGGTATACAGATTGATGGTAAGGACTACCAGTGAGTTTTTAGAAGTGGGAATCTCATACACTGCTGGTGGTAATGTAAACTAGTACAAGTCCTCTAGATTATAATTTAGCAATAGTGCACTTTTCCTTTGACCCAGTAAATGTCACTTTTAGGAATTCTGCAGAAATAATTGGAAAAATACATAAAATGGGCAATTCACAGCATTGGTTTTAACAGTAAAAAGACAGTAAGTAGCCAAAATGACCATCAATAGAAAGCTGAATAATTTATATAAGACCTAGAATATTGACTGTAAAGGTTATTATCATATACAGTACTATGAGTAAACATGTAAAGAAGGCTCTTTCCATATAGAACAATGTAGGAAGAAAGGCAGATTATAGAAAAAAATGTAGCACTCTATTTTTATTTAAAAACATGTTATGTGTAATGGTATAATATTTCAGAATATTAACTGATATTTTTCTTTTAAATTCATTTTTATCCCTTAGCTTTTTCTTCATTCAAATAAGTGGAATTCAGTGGCTCAGGGAATGATTTCTCAAAGAAAAGTGCATACGCTCAAATTTTGAGTTTCCAAATGAAATACTAAAACTCCTGGAAAAGACAAAAAAGCTTCCTTTATTTTAACTGTATTGCATTATAAGACAGAGTTTTGAGCATCAACAGCCAGAGACACAAAAGACTCAGAACAAAGTTTCTGTGCTAAATAAGCATGGAAGACAATGTAATCTGTAGCCTGCTTAGATAAGACAGAAACCCCACGGATGGGTGGGGAGGGACAAGAGAGCACCCAGTGCAGGTTGAGTGGGTGTCTACAAAGGGGCCTGTGCACTAACCTTAGGGGAATGGTGAGGCAAGAGAATATTCATATCCTGTCAAGCTTGGGGATTAGACCAGAAGATATCTGTGGAGCCTAAGAAGGTGTCCTGGTGTGTCCCTCCAGCCCAGACGTCTAGAGCAGCAGGAAAGGAGACGTGGGAGCAAGCTTTGGGGGCAGAGAGGGAGACCATCCGAAATAACCTCACGTTCCCAAGAAGGACTCAGAAGCATCTGAGAGAGACCACAGACCAGGGACGGCCTCACGGTCTGAACAGAAGATGCAGAGCCCACGGACAGACGGAGGGGGCCCTCACGAGTTCACGCTGTGGCCGGGAATGTGCAGGGCCGAGCGAGGAAGTGCAAAGATCACCAGTAACAGTGCGCAGTTGTGGGCAGTGGCATCGGGACCAGGGCCTTCAGTTGCTTCCCTCCCCAGACAAACTTGATGCAAACCTTGCAGCAGAGGGTGTGGGGGAGACAAGGAGAGGCAGAGCTCATCTGGGGATGAAAACGGAAAAACACTTAATTGACAGAGAACATGAATTTACCAGGATTAATTTTCCACTACTAAGAGGAACAAGGCCTCAAGACAAACACTAAATTCAAGTTTAGAAAAGAATGTGATCTTGCTGCACCCCCGGGTATGTGGTTTGGGAAATTTCTACTTTTTACATAGGCACAGAAAAATATCTTAGAAAAATAGATGCAAAAATGTTAACAGTGGTTAATGCAAGGAGGTAGAATGAATTGATCTTTTTCTTTATATGGTTCAGCACTTCATAAATGTCTTGCAATGAACCCATGTTATTTTTTTAATAGAAAACAAAGCTATTCTGGAAAGAAAAGGTAAATGACAATTATTCTGCCATAAAATGTTTTAAAGAAATTATACAATTTGGTTTTTAAAAGAATTTTGGTGCTAAAATACAATGGGCTATTTATCTCCATTTCTTGTTGCTACTTAAAATTATTCAGTTTCACATATGGAATTGAAGGGAAAAAAACGCTTAAGTTCCATCAGTGATTTATGAAAGAACAAAGTAGGACACATGCCATTTGAACCACAGGCACTGAATGCACATGCTCACCATGTAGGGGTAAATAATTGGGCAGGGAAGAGTTACTGTCTCTTTAAAAAACACATAAAATACTAATTTGCTTAAAATACATGCAGGAACCCAAAGGCCCTAATAACCTTAATTACAATTTCCTCCAAGTAGAACATTCATAAGCCTTAAATTCCTTTACTGAGTTTACTGCCAGTAATTAGGCAAAGTATACATAACTGAAAATGTGTGTGCATGTGTCTGTGTGTGTTTAAATGTAAGAGAACCAAGAAACATTGGTATCATTTAGTCCCCATTATGCAATACAGGACAAGAAAACTGGAGGAAAAAGAGAGATGGTGATGACTTCAAAATGGGTGGAAAAGATGGGAGTTTTTAGATTATTTCAATATCCAAATAAATATAGTTTGGATCTTGTTCATATAAATTATTTGTTTTAATGATTCCTTTAAACTTCCCAAAAAGATATTTAGTGGGAAAGCTAAAACCAAGATTGTTTTCTTAAAACTACAGTGCTACATTAGCAAGTAATACCGTTAACTCCTCACTGTGCCAAATCGGCCTGCAGCACCCTTGCCGACAAGCAGAAGCCTAGGCCTCACCCCACCCAGCGGAGCCAAATCCGTAGGGAAACGAGATTCCCCATTGATTCCTACGTGTTGCCTTTTAAGGCATTCAAAGTCTCACAGGTCATGTGTACACACACATGTACACACAGGAAAAGAAATCTCTGCACCTGAAAACACTAAAATTCCCTTGTGCCTCCCTATGTACATATTAAAATCAATTCAAAGGGGAATTTTATATATCCCTATCAGAAAAATAAAAGTCATAATTGAAGCAGAATCTATTTTATTCTTTCAGTCTTAAACTGCAAATTGAAAGTGGATTGATGTGCAAGAAAAATTCTAAGGGTCAAAGATTTCCCAGGGTTATTCATTGGCCCTAGTCAACCTACAGTATGGGAAACCACCGGGTTCCAAACAATCATCATAGTCAAGTACAGCTACATAATAAAGAGATCTTCCAAAAAGTTGAAAAATGAGCTTTAAGAGTTCACTCTATAAAGGAGACTTAGCAAAAAGTAGGAAATATAAAAGTCAAGGTTTTCAAGTTTTCATTCATTGAAATTTACAACCGTCATATTGGAATTTACCCTAAATTTACAACCCACACAAACCTGGCACACATCACAGTCTGATGGGTCTTGCCACACTGGATCAGACTCACAATCCTTTCTGTCCAGGATTCTGATGATGGCACCAAGGGACATGCTTTGGGAAGAATGGCTGTTCTTTGATGTCAACCTCAAAGGGTAGGAAAGTACCAAACATCCTAGCTCCCTCTAATAACCCATTATGGATCTGTAATCCACAAATTTAGCCAAATCATTTTTGAGGTAATTTTATTTTCCACACCTACTTCCTCTTAGCGTAATCACTTCCATAAGTTTATAACTAGTTTGGTAAGGCAGTATTTTCTAGTCCCACTGTCCACCAAATCTTGGAATTAGGCAGTGTTCTTACTATCAATACTATTCATATCATCCACGATATCAAAAAAGCATGGTCATATCTCCCTACAGCACTTGTGTCTATAGATGCCTATTGTTTTTCTTTTCACCCCATAGGCAGGCACTTGACCATTTTAGAATCCTTCTCGTATCCTCTCCAATTTTATTATATATCTTTTGGGGATATTATCAGTCCATTACAAGGAGTGAGTATACTATTCAAAATTCACTTCCTAATGATTTAAGACCTTACAGATCTCAATTAAAATTTCAGGGTCCTGCAACCCCTCATTAATACTCACAACATAACCATAAACTAGAAACTTAACTTCCCATCCTTATAATTTGCCTCATTTTGGGTTTGTGTTTTGGGTTTTTCTGCCTTTACCCTTACCCTTGTACACCATTGTGGAGATAAATTCATCTGCCTGATTCTATTTCTGTACACTCAGGTAAGCTCAAGAGCTTGCCCTAAAAATTTTCCCCATTGGCTTGCTTTCTATTGCCTGGAAGATTTTAGTACTGGCAGCCGAAAGTAGAACCTACACACTCATTCAAAATAGTAGTTTTGAACAACATGGATCATCAATCTTTAAAATACCCCACTTGCTACGTATTTCCTTGACAGAAAAATGTCCCACATTACATTTGTGATTTCTAGGCCTAATTTGTAAACTATAATAGAAGTATCATAAGTATATTCTCCAGTTATACGGTGACAAACTGTTTTTAGACATGGTTATATCACTTTCTTCACACACACACACACACACACACACACACATTTGGACTTAATTATTTAATGCGGCTAATAACTGAGTATGATTAGCTTTAGGCAAAAAAAATTCTCCCCAGCAGGTGATTTAGATATCCATGGTACTAACCTTTATTTCACATTCCAGTAATATGTCACACAAAAATTAAGTGATGCCACCATCAGAAGTATCCCAAGGACTCCCTGGAGAATGTTAATACCTGAGCCCATGTGGTGGAAGCCCAAGGACTTCAACCATGACAAAGATCCTCCCACTGACCAAGCTTTAGTGGGGCTCCTCTGCACCTTCTTCTTGACTAGGTCTGGCCCTTAGATCTTGGTCTTCACTGGGCCATGGTAGCCAGAATCCTGCTAAGTCAGTTTAAAGAGAATTCTTCACCCTTGATATCTGATTACCCTGGCTGTCTTCAGCAAGAATCCTTTAGGTTAGCAATGAACCCCCACCTTTATGGTCCTTAATTAATTTTACATCCACCAACCCCCTCTCCCACCCTAATCCTTGACTATAAATACCATTTTTTTCCTTGTCATATTTGAAATTGAACCCTCTATACTGAAGTCTCCTTTCTTCTTTGGCAAAAGTGCCTGAATAAGATCTGTTTTGACTACTTTATTGTCCAGCTCTAGTTTTCTTTGAAAACTACACACACACACACACACATACCAACTACCAGCAGCTCTAATAGTTTTTGAAGTTGAGAGTACAGAGAAAGGAAATATACTCAACTTCTAGAGACGCACAAGCTCCTAACTCCCACCACCCACTTGGGTGATGGAGAAAAACTGGAGAGGAAATATAAAAAAATCAGATGTAGTGAAGGCTACAGGAGGGCCTGTTCTGAGGTTGAAATCTGGCAGAAAGGAGATAGCTACAAAGAATCTCCAGAAAGTATACAGGACTTTGCAAAATAGTCATCTGCAAAGCAGAATAAAGACATTTTCGGACATTGAGGGTCTCAAAAATACATATTCCATGTGCCTAAGTTACTGTAGGATATGCTCCACAGAAACAGGGAAGCAGAATTTTTTAAAAAGTAAAAGAGGGAATCCAGGAAACAAGTCATCGGACACCAGTTAGAGACAAAGGGAATTCCTGAGTTGATGGTGAAGGGAAATTTACAAGACGATACCTGTGAAGTGGCTGAATGCAATCAGGGCAGATTGCAGATCAAACTAGGAAAGAGGTTTCCTCAAAAGGATAAAATTAATAAGATAGTTCACAGGTTCTAACATACCAGGAAGAGGTTTAGGCAAGCACAGAGAACAAACCATCTCCAGAGAAAACAAGTTGCACAGGATAGGAAATGCAATATACGTATATAAATATATGTGGCTCAGCTCTGTGTGCATGGTTATAAGAATATAAACACCAGCCATTCATCTTTCTGAAATTATCCATATAGGATAATAATAGGGAGGATGGGAAAGAGAATCACACTTGTGTGTAGTAAGGAAGAGAAGTAATACAGATGAGATAAACATTGATGTCCTATGCTGGAAATTCAATAGATAATGTCCCAAGCTAAAAAATAAAGGAGCAATAAAAACATGTTATGAAGAGTTATGAACATAAATACCCAAAGGCTCTGGAAGAGTTTAAATTAGTTGGGGAAGAGGTGAAAGGGGGGCCTGGGACAAGGACAGCAGATTTTCATAACAAGCCTGGCAAAACTGCTTGACTCTAACCTACGTGTGTGTCTAACCTGGATAAAAACAAAATTTTAAAACAAAGGCTATGCTTATTTCCTTGTAATGTTAGTAGTGAGAGATTATCTATATGTAAGAAAATTTCAATTTTATGGGATTAAATCATAAAAAATTTGAAACTAAAGATTCAGTCACATAACAGTAACAAAGTCAAAGGGAGAGAAATATACAGCTGAATGTTAATATTTTGTGGGCTGTCAGCAGTTAATATCACAAAACTCAAATTCACAGATTTTTTTTGAAGTGCTACCAATTAGGAAAATAAAAAGCCTTTAGAATCTCATTCTGAAGTCTCATTCTGCAGTATCTTGCTTCAGCAGTTGAACAAAATTTAATTTACATGATGTGAAGAAAAACATTATTTGCCATAATGTTTTTATTTACTTAATTGTGGAAAAAATTATACCCTTAATTCATATTTGTATTTCCTTACTAAAAGGGGACTTCACTTAAATCTTGGCAGAAAGCAACAGTCGCAAGACACATAGTTCACCTCATTCTGATGAACCCTTTTGGGGAGGGTCTTTTATTTTCCTCAGGGGAAAATGAAGGAATGAATCCAAGTTACCTGATACATTCTTATATAAAACACTGGGTTTACAAAAAAAAGAATGACTATATTAATCATACATGGCATTTGTTATGAATCCTTCTCACACTGTGGTATATTAACCAGTATTTCCCAAGCCTCCCTTGGGTCAACAAAACAGACCTCAAACAGCCAACCAGATTAACGAGTACCACATCAAGAAAAACCAGGCCACACACAAGTACTTTCCTACATAAGAGACAAAACAATACATTTATGATTTCAATAGTTTCTCAAGCTGTTCCAGTGTTGGCTAAAACTTACATCTTTCCATACTTAGCAAAAATACAGACATTATCCAGGCCTAAGGAGTTTCATTTTCAGTAAGAATTAAGTCTCTTTGTTCCTCTTTGCCAAGACGTCTCAAAGTCTTAAATAGGAATGGAAAGGGTAGGGACATGATAGAAAATCCAGATTAAGCATTAAAAATAATGCATGTATCACCAAGTGCAAAGGTTTTCTTTTCTGTAAAACATGAGGAATCTGAAACAGCCAGTACTCTGAATTTCATGCCTTCAGGATCTTTTGGAGAATTTGGCTTTTATATTTAACAATTCATACTTTAAGAAAACAGACTTGATGCCAGCCTCAGAATTGCACATGTGTTATTGCATACATATTTAAAAGAGTTTTGAACACTGACATATGGTGGTATATTTAAGTGTAGGCAATACAATATAGATTTTAAATATAAATGCAAAAGATGTATATGTAAAAGCAAACTTGATAGAAGATTTATTATATTATTCCTGGTCTGTGGACCTCGTAGTGTCTAATATTTTCAAGCTAACAAAATGAATTTCACTTAAAATGTAAACAGAAAACTACCCAACACTGGTTCTTATTAAAAAAGAAAAACATACAGTTCTTTCCTATTTACATCTTTATTGCATCTTCTGCAAAGCTGACCCCACTCCATTGTAGCCTTTCCCTTCTGTGGACTTCCCTCAGCTTTTGGTCTGAGACACATAATTACACATGCTGCTTTTAAACTTCCCTTTCATTTTTTTTTTAACTTTTCATTCAAATCAAGCTGGATGAGAAGGGCCACAGCCACCTCCTTTTGTTGTTGTCCTTTTTTTGGTTGTTGTTATTCTCTGTGATTAGAAGAATAATCAGACTTAGACTTTTGCTTGTATCTCAGGGCCCAAAACCTTATGTCCATCCTTGACTTCCATCCCCGCACAAGTCAGTCACCAGCTCCTGCCAGTCCACACTCTCTAGTACATCCTTCACTCCACCCTCTCTTTGGCATTTCTATTTCTCACAGCAGAACTTGGGCTTGTCCACCAGCCTACACATTTTAATGCTTCTATCTCTCACCTCCACCTACTCCTTTCTCCATTAAACTTTCAAAGGGATTTAAAAATTAAATAAAAATCCCATCACTGTTTAAAAATCCACTGTGGTTTCCACTACCTAAAGAATCAAGCCCAGGCTCATATCTGAGCTAGGTCTCATTCCTACACAAAGCACCAACACCAAACTCTTGAGTTTCTGCTTCTACTCTTCACCATCTATTCCTAGGATACCTGCACTCCCATCTGTCCTTATTTTTATAGTTACTTTATTTCATAATTCAAGGCTCATAAGTTTTTATTTCATTCATTTATTCATTCAACAAACATTTATGATTATTTCCTATGTCCTACACACTAGGGACACAATGATAAGTAAAATGATTGCAGGTTCCAGTTTACGTTGGGAAATTGTATATCTCCTCCAGACAGCCTTCTCTGATACTCTAACCATTTTTAAGTATGTCCCTGAGACATGCTTGACTGCCTTCTATTACTATATTTGTCACATTGTGATTAAGTTGCCCAGCTGTTTGTATGTCTTCCCAGTGGACAGTAAGCTTCTCAAAGTCAGGTTTCACCTCATAATGTGCCCAGACTCTGTAATGTGCCCAGAGTCCACCTCAGTGCTTCTCCTAGTCTGATGTTTACTATTATTCAAGAATATATTGCTACAACGCAGCGCCTTTCAATTAACAAGTTTTAGTACATACACCTCTTACTTGTCTTGTGAGAAAATCTCCTGGTCTCCAGGAACACAGAGTCCAATTTAACAAGATACATATGCATTTGCCAAATTTACTGAAACCTTAAACAAAAAAAGGAAAAATCACTAAGGTTTAGTCTCAGTCATTTTGAGCAGTCTTATGACAATGTCTTATAGATGATGAATTTGAAAGGCAAATCAATTGTATCTCTTTGCTAAACAAACCATCAACCAATTTACTGAGACAGTTTGACTCACTGGGATATGTAAATAAATGTTTTTCTTCCAAAACCTGCCCCTTCTTCTGCTACCCCAATTCCCCACTTTCCAATTGGGTATTAGTTCCCTAGATATCCTGGGCAGACCAATAAATGAAAGCAAATTGAATTCTGTTGTAGTAGTTCTTGTACATTTAAGGCCCATTACTTTTTATTTTAAGACATCAATTTAAATTGAATGTAAAGCCTTTCCTCCCCTCCCCAAACACAGGCAGAAAAAGTTAATTTCCCAACAGTTTGGAGCACATAGGGTTTGCATGCATGATTTATCCAGTATGTTATTACAGAGGAAAAAGGGCATGTGTCCCACCTAGAGGATGAGGCCTATCCCTCTTCTTGGTTGGCCTTTCCGGTCTCATTGCCAATGGGCTCAGGAAGGAGGGGCGGTGACATCCTCACCTTCATCATGCAAAAGAACTTTTCTGAGAAGGGCTAACACCCATACCAACTTCTCTAGGTCGTAGTGGTCCCTTTACACGTGTCACACCACCTTCCAGCCAACACTGTGTTCATGCTGTAGCCCCCAGTATACCTTTTAGCCAGCACTCTCCCCACCGTGCCACAAGGTCCTGTCGGACCATAATGCCTCATCTCATTCGCTGTTATCGAACACGCAGGCTCTGCTTTAGCGCCCTCTAGAGGCGGTCTCCATTCCCCTAGTCTCCTTGCTCTTCAAACAGCACAGAGAGCAACAGCATTCTACTGCTTAAGCAGATTTCTAACAGTAGAAGGAAACGTCATTCTCCCCTTTCTGTCAGTAGCAGCAAGATTTAGGAGTGATTTTCTTGAGGTTCCCATCCTTGCCTTTGGGGAGGAGAAATACTTCATCCCCAAGCTCCCCAGCATGTATAAGAGTTTACGTGTGGGGGGGTGTACAGACATAGAAAGTATCAGAAACATATAAAAGTAGTTGCATCTAGAGGAGACTTTTTTTTTACAATGAGGATATATTACATGTATAACAAGTGTAACTAAAATGAGGACAAAAAGAAAGAGGAAGAGAGGAATTGAGGGATATGATTAATTGATTTCTTATAATGAAATGATTCCATCACCAAGTTTTCAAACTAAATTCCCTTAGTGATTTGTATTACTACTTATTAACTTACTCTCCAAAAAATAGTGAGAACTCATCTTCATAGTTATTGCAAAGGAATAAAATTATATCACTTTACTCAAATGCAGCAAATTCCGAATTGAGAAAACTGTTATAATACTTAAGCATCCCTGAGGAGCATGCCACATTGCCCCCAAAGCCCATTCAAAAATGAAGCTTAGAAAGCACCAGCTTCTGGTTAAAGTCAATCCACCCAGAAACAACGGAGTCTTTGTCAAGGAAACCCGAGTTCAAGTACATGAGGATCAGATAAAACACAACACATGGCATCTGAACTAAAATGATATGCTTTGATTTTAGATTAAACGTTAAGAAACCAGCAGAATGCAAACACTTAAGAGAAAGGATGTACAAATGAAATTAAGATTGGCTTCCTCTTAGGTGGTGACAGTTGAACAAAAAAGTGTATCAAAGGTGTTCCAGAGCAGCCCTAAACATCTTTATTTATAAACCCACACTGTATGTGGTTCTATTTAGTAGCACATTGTGTTGTGGTCCCAGACAGTAGATATTAGATAACCAAGTGTTTAGAAAATACATTGTTTAGGAGACTACTGATAATAAAAGAACAACTATTAATTCAGAAAAGCACATGGCCCTGCTTGTGGTCTTTAAGGACTGTATCCTGTACAGGGAGAAGGAAGTGGTGGATGGAAGGAGTTATGGAGAGTTGTGTCTCAATTACGGCTGTAAAACCAGTTACCCAAATTCTTTTAGAACCTCTTGTTAGAAGCTACTCAGATTACCTAAGATAATAAAAACCCAGGAAGCATAAGGGCTCTTTTGACCACACATTAAACATGAATTAAATTACTGAAATTTCATGGTGTATAGTCCCAATATGGTGTGTTTCTGTGTTTAAAAGTAAGAGAATTTAACAATTTTATACACTGAGTATACTTCTGAAGGAAGAAAAACAAGTTAACACATACATAACTCCAAAATTCTATCAATGACAACTTGGAGAAAACTTGGATTAAGTTGTTTTAGTGAAATAAAATGATGTTAATCTGAAAATATATTAATACATACAAGATTATTCTTTGCAGTATTTTTATCCCTTTAAAATACTGAAACAATCTATTGCTCATACACAGGGAGGTAAAGTGGATAAATTATGGTACATCCACACAACAAGGTACAATGCAGCCAGAAAAAAAGAATCATTCTAAAGTGACATAGAGTGATTTCCAGGATATACTATTAAAAAAAAAAGCACAAAAGAATATCTAATGTATGCTACATCTGATAGTAAAAAAAAGAGAAGAAAATATACATGTCTGCTCATTTGTGCAACAAGGTACATAAGATGGATAAAGTTAATGAAAGCTAATGAAATTGCATAATGGAGTAGAAAAGATATGGGACTGTGACAGGATACAAGGGAAAAGTTGTAGGAAGTACATTTACCTCCTTTGTATTGTTCTGACCCTCAGACTCAGTTAATATTTGACATATTCAAAAAATAGATAAATGAAAACAACAAGGACGGGGAAAAAGGAAACCAAAATAGAAAAAAAATCAATCTAATTGAATTTCAAATGAGTCAGAATCACACTGAAGTTGAAGGGGAACTAACCCATGTAACTTTGAACACAACATTTTGGCTGCATGCCCTTAGGCTGAAGATAAAGAGAACTATAAACAAATATGGATTATTAGGTTTGTTTTTCACAGCGGTATGGGTATTTCTAAACATATTCCATTGTATATTCTAGAATTGAACAGACAGGTAAATATATTGTGGAGGAAAGTTAGATTTCTCATTGTTAGAAAAGTGAAAAAGTTGGCAAGAAGAAACATTAGCATGACCTCTGCAGTGTTGGATTGGAATTGGAGCCTGTGGCAGCATGAAATCATTCTTCATATGCACATATAGGTTATATATGCATACATGGGCAGCACACAGACACAAACACGCATGCACATATTTTCTGGCTTAGTTTGCCGAGAAAGTCTAAAAGTAATGACATCCAATAGCAATGAGCATATCTAGCATCTAGATTTTGTTTCCTAAATACCATTCTCAATTAAAAGGAACCATGGCTCCTGGGAAAATGGCTGATTCAAAGACTGGGTCGTAAAAGTACAAAAACAGCCGGAGACATCTTCTGCCAGAAAGCAGAGGTCTTCAAAGACTGATGGGAAACTGTCTAAAAAAAATCAGAAGGATCTCCCAGTAGCCCAATCTGGGACAATCTGAGTAAAAGAATAATGACAGTAAGAGATTATAATCCATATAAGAAAATAACAAACCATGAATCTACATCATTACAAATGAATTAATGAATGAATGAATGAGGGAGGGAGGAAGAGAAAGCTCTTCTTTGCAGAATTCCAACTGATTAATATAGAATAAATGAGGAATTATATCCCCACTTGGAAGTCACCATAGTAATAATCATTTCAGATAGTAGCTAAAGCTTTTGAGCAAATCTACCATGAGAAACAAGATTTTTTATAGTATCAAAGTATTTTTCACAAGATACTTATTAATTCAAAGGGAAACATAGTAACTTTGCAATGATACCTTAACTTACAGCTCAAAATATCACCAGAAAATTTTTAAAAAATCAGTATCATGTGCTTCCTGATATGATGCACTGAAAAAAAAACACAATTTTTGTCAGATCCCTTGCAAAAATACACTTCTTCAATCTAATCATGAAAAATGTCAGACAAATTCAAATTGAGAAGTATTACATAGAATAACTGACCAGTACTCTTCAAAAATGTCAAGGTCATGAAAGACACATGCTGAAAACTTGATCCAGATTAACAGAGAATAAAGAAACAGGACAACCAAAGCAATGTATATATAATCCTGGATTGGATCTGAAACAGTATTTGTTTTTCTTTTACTACATAACACATTAGTGGGGCAACTGGGAAAATTCAATTAAATTCTCTAGACTAGATAACAGTATTATTTCAGTGTTAGTTTGCTTATTTTAATAAATGTATTGTGGTTATAAATTCAAAGGCTTTTAGTTTTAGGAAATACACACTGATGTTTTTAAAGAGCATCATGTCTCCAATTTACTCACAAAATTTCAGGGAAAATAAACAGATAAATACTAGCAAGATATTAATACAAGGAATCTGGGTAAAGGGTATATAAGAATTCTTTGTACACTATTTTAAACTTTTTGGTAAATCTCACATTACTGCAAAATAAAAATTTAACCATTATTTTAGAATACTTAACAAAATAATCACCCACACAAAACTGCAGCAACTAATAAGTAGTTTTGTGAAACTGCTCCCGGTTTTTCCAAAGACCCAGATCACTTCTATATTTCCTGGAGCTGTTGAGCAAAGCACAAAAACAACCTTTAATATTTCTTAGGTATTAAGGTTCATTATTTAAAAGACCATCTTGCTCAAATATTCTTCTTAGATTTCTCAGTAAATTATCCAGCTGATTAACAAATAATTATTGAATGAAAGACACTACATGTGTAAACAGGTAACATCTATATCTCATTCATCCAGTTTAATAGTTCAGTGCCAACAAACCATCATTCAAGGTTTCCCAATGGGCTTTGCCAAATGTATTACCAATCTGGTCAATCTGTTAGGATTACCACATGCAGGCAGAACATCCAATACAGAATACAGTCTCAGTAATGAAAACAATTCTTGAATAATTTCAAGGAACTTATTGGAAATGTATCCTTCATTACAAAGGCATTTTTATCTTGGAAAATACAAGAATAATGAACTGATATTAAAAACAAAGACACAATTCATGAGTTCAATTATAGCAATTCATTCCAAATCACCACCATCCATTATGGTCTTTTTTTATTAAGATATAATTGACATAACATCGTATATATTTTAGAGGAACATGTTCATTTCATACATTTATATACTACAATATGATTACCACCAGAGTGTTAGCTAACACCTCCATCACATCTCATAAATCACTACCCATTAGAATGGACAGATGGGAATGGATGTACCTTTGGGGACTGAATTCTAAGGAGTTCATTTCAGAATCTAATAGGGACAATAAAAAGGGATATTTCTTTCTTCTAGGTTTTCATCCTTTTCAAAAATGGAACCCTCCTTGATGTTCCAATTTACTCTCTCATATATCCTCATCTGGTTTTATATTCAATAGTCCACAAGCTCCTTTCTACATATTTATACTCGCAGATTCAATATAACCCTCACACCCCTCAAAAATTCTCCAATAGTTCCCAGTGTCTACTGATAGCCTTTGGCCTCTCACCCTATATTTCCAGCCAAATGGCCCACTTAAGTAATTACATATACCAAAAGTCCAGTCTCTATATTCTAACACCCAACAAATTAAAGTTTCAGATTCCTAACATGACTGAGAAGTTTCTGGGAATACAAGACTTTCAATGCTGAAACCCAGAGAGTCTCAGGCAAATCAGGACATTTGGTCACTATTTCTGTGACCTAGCAACTGATCGCTTGACCTCCCAAATGCACCGTTGCTTCTGATACTTTCTCCAACTCATCCTGCCCCCATTTGTCTCCATATAGCCAAGTGAAAATTATTCAAAAGGACTTTGCCAAATGCCACCTTCTCTGTCAAACATTTCCTTTTCTCCAATCCTGGAAGTAACTTCTCTTCCCTATAAATCCCAAAACAACTCAACTCTTCTGTCCCTTGTGCCACTTGTTTTGTGTTGGGGAGGAAGAGGGAGGGAACACTTACTCCCCAGCTCCTGATGATTCCTCCTTCATGGGGGTGGGGAGATATCTATTCACATTATGCTAGGCGCATTCTCCCCATTGTACTAATTCTCCCTCAAGAAGAGGGAAGGGAGTTCTCTGTGTGGGGGACTTGGGACAAGGAACTATGCCTTGCAGACCAGCACCCTCCCTCATCTTTTCCTCTTTGGAGTTTGCTTGCATTCACAGAAGCAGACTCCATATTGAGCCCTGTGGTTATGTACACTGTCTATGCCTGGCGGGATGGACTGTCTGAATCCAAGGTACGGAATTAGCAAGATCATTTTACTGTATATCAAAACCATATTCTCTGGTATCTGCTTTACCAATAATAAAAATGATACTTGTCATCTGAAGGCCCTGATCTCTTGTCATCATTCACAGCTTGAGCAGGTAAGAGGAAGGCTGTTCATCTAATACCACCCCCTCTAAACTGTGGTCTCCTCAGCACACTGTGCAGTACCTTGCAGGTAGTGGTAGTGGACACTCCTCACCAAGTGAGCAGTATTTCACTATTGATATGTTTTTTTCGATCATGATAGAGTGAAGTCAGCTCCAATCCTGCAGCTGGTACTAGAAGGTGATCTTGAATAAGTCTCTTAACATCTGCGTCCCAGTTTTTTCCCAATTGAAGAGTTGCTATGGAGACTTACGACCCACAAAGTCTAAAATATTTACTCTCCGGCCCTTTACAAATAAAGTTTTCCAGACCTTGTGCCAGATCAGATGCTATTTATTGCTAATGCCTAGCATATCTTTGGCTGTTATCAATTTAAATACCATGGTCATATTTAAAGTAATATTTTTAAAAGAAAATTCCTGTAGAAATATGAGATAAACAGCTAAAACATCCTATACCCAAATATTTCATACCTAAAAGGGGAAAAACAGCCCACAAAGATCGCCATTTTTAATTTGCCACAAGTTTAGAGGGTCAGGAAGCATCACCTAACATAGAACTCATTCTGTAAAGCATTTACAGGATAATATTTATCACAGTGTTCCCAAGAACAAGGATGACTCAAGAAAAATAAAAGATACATTAATTTTTTTTCCCATTAAAGGGAATCTTGAAATAGAACTTGAGCAAGAATATTTACATATTTGATATTCTTTAGTGGATGAGAAGCAGAGGGTACTGACAGGGGTTATTTTAGCTCAAAATAAATTGTAAAAATTACAAGTCTTGTCAACACTGCAATAATTCTTCCTCCAATTAACTTTGACTCCTTTATCATTGTGTTAAGGGGCAGGGATCCAAGATAAAGATAGTAGTCCCTGCCCTTGTAACACAAACATGCATTTAACAGGATTATCTGAATTCTTCTAGCTAGAGTTTAAACACTTTTATGCAGAACTTACCCTTCTCCCCTTTTCTCAACTCTCTGCCAGTTTTGTTTGGTACCTGGGATGGAGGGAAGAGCTTTGCAAAAGAGACAGACAAAAAGGCTACACAGCTAAGCTTGTGATGCTGTCCAGCCTCCTGGACTGGATTTCAGCTCCAGAGTTAGAAGGTAAGGAGTCCTGGCTGGACGAGCTGGTTGAGACTCTATGGGGACCACGTAGTAGTCACTCAATCAACCACAGTAGAGCTTAGAGTTTGGTTGTGTCCTGTTTTTATTTGCGTGGAAGTCAGCATGGCTCCAGTTCCCTACAGAGGTCAGCAACTTGAGAGGTCTCAGAAGCGAGAGTCTATCGTCTTAAAAGGTACCTGCATTGTCACGAGCAGTGGGCATGGTGAGGCTCCCCCAAATCACCTCGTGAGCCGCAGACATTGACTAGTGGCCATCTAAGCAGGGAATGAAAGCTGTGACAGACACCGTAGGTGACTGCATGTGATACCCAGTAATAACTAAGGAAACTGACTGGGAGTGGGATCCACAATCCTTGCATTGTTCCTCTGCTGGCTTAAATATACCCTACTCATCTAGGATACATAGGGAAATAAAACCAATACATGAGCATATGCTATGATAGAGGTGTATGAACTCCCGTGGGAACCTAGGGGGGCTCTGAATCCATCCAGCTGAGGCAAGTCCAAGAACTATGAGGACGACCAGTGATGTTTTCAAAACTGTTAACAAGGAAAGACATTCCCTGTTGTGAAATGGTTCTCTTTATATTTCTGTCAACTAACTATTCAGTTTTCTTCCTTAAGATGCACTATAACAATGGGGCACATTTCATTAAGTGTATCTAACATTCATTGAAATCCTTGCACGGGATCCCTGAAGAATTAGCAAGCATTTTGCGACTGATGATTACACTCCTGTGTTAGTATTAAGGATCAAGATGACTTTTTATACTACCAGAGAGAGAATTAGTATCTCCCATTTATTTATTGAGTTATTTCAGACTCAACCAACTCTGTTGTTAAATTATTCTTGAACCTCACAAGCTATGCATCTAAATTACATTTTCAAACTGGAACAATCATAACCTGAACCAGTCTATTTTCAAGTCATGTTGTTATAGGCTTGAACCTACCACCAGATTAATCTTTGTTCAAATAATGGCCATAAAGAGGGTACTTAAAAGATCCCAAAGATCTTGCATCACTAATGGATCACCATTACAAGATGCAGAAAACTTGACTCGGGAAGTTGTAAGTAAACAGAAGGAGTCCATTATAAGCTTTCCTTTCTTGTGGTGGAACTAAATGGCCCTATGCTACCAACTTAGAAAAAAGATTGAAATGTTTATTACCAATTATTAAAAACACTATGCACCTCATGCACTTTGAAAAATACAGAGTAGATTGTCAATCCATTTTAAAAGAAGAGACCAAACCTTTTATGTTTGCAAAAGAGCAAGAGAAATAAGTATTAAGTGTCACCTGGATGAAAATAAGAAATAACATGAAAATCAGAGAATAAAAGACTGTAATTTTGTACGTTTAAAATGCAACATCAACCATGAATGAAAATGTAAAAACAGTATTTCCTGACACTGGAAATGCTGAAGATTGAAGTTTTGGTTAGTGTTTGTTTCCATTTTTTCTCCTCTCTCTCTCTCTCTGTAAATAGAAACGAAAACAAAAAGTGACCTTGAACCAGGAGATCCATCAGCAGCCAAGGTTATATGCAATCTTTTGGAGACAGGGACTAGCTTCCCCCATCTCTGGCACAAGTAGAAAAGAGAAAGTTGATAAAATTAAATGGGATTGGTTTCCAAGACCTCATTCACAGCACAACTGGCCCAGGAGCTTCAACGGTGGCTTAGACTGGCAGAGAACAGTGAGGGGGAGAAGCTAGAGGGGAGGCTGCCATGCCTTCCAGCAGCATACAGCTTGCCCGGGAGGTATCCCCTGCCCGGGAGCTACAGCGATGCAACAGGCACACAGAGCAAGTGCAAGTTCTGACCCTGATTCTACCTCGTCAACTCAACAGTTTCAGTACCTTTTACACTCTGATCCTAATTCTAAAATTAGGATTTAAAAAAAAAAGGAAAACAAGAATGGGAAAGGAAAGGAATTTACAGACAAAACATTTCTTGGTTCTACCAAATTTAGACCTAACGATACATAATCATAAACAGTTAATAATATATTTCACATATGGTCTCTCCCTCTGAGAACCTCTCACTCATCTTCATTCCTGCTAACTGATGAGAAACTTGGGGGTACTCTTAAAATTTATCACTGACACCTAGAACGGTTTCTAGTATATGAGGGTTGATGTATTTTATAAAGATGAATAAATGACTTTATTTATCTTCTTAATCAATACTTCCCATTTCTATCCTGTGTCCTGGTCATATTTCCTTATATTTAGTGAACGTTTCTCCTTGGTGGCCTGTAATTTCAAGTGAAGATACTGACATTCAAAAATATGACTTTTTATCACATACTATAGCACTAATTCGTAGTCACCACATTCTTTCATTCCCTAAACCAGTAAGTCATCCAGTTGAGAGTACAGAGGACACTTCTAAACCTTTCTAGCATTTCTCCTTGTCACACAATGTTAGGATCCTAGTCCAACTGCTTATTAACTTCTGCACGATTATTTCAAGAACTTCTGGGTGACCTTCCTGGGTGCAGCCCCCTGCCTCTCCAAACCACTAGTCTTCCCCATGCTGTGTGGCCACCCTCAGAAGACAGGCAGGCACTGGAGGCAGGTGCCATGTGTTACCCAACTCCAAGTGTCCATTTGCATATTTGCAATAAAAACATCCGATTTCCTCAGAAACTGAGGTGCCACATGTATGTTCAAAATTAGACTTCTCTGGACTCTGACTTTATTTACATAAAGTCTTATGAATCTTTGTAGTCACTAGGGAATGAAATAGCTTACTTCTTAAGCAGCAGCTCTTGCTATGGCGTTTTACAACTCGCCTGTGTACTGTGCTTCCCACACACTTCTTAATTTTAAAAAAAAGAGTAAGGCGAAGAAAGGGAGGCTGGGTGTATTTGGGGCTGATGATGGTGTGTGAGAAGGAGGGCATGAGGATGAGAAAAATGAAACACCAAGTCGTACATTTTTGCTGCGATTCCATCTAAAAACTACAATTCACTGGCAACCCCTTTGCTGAGTCATGCTTTCTTGTGTGCATTTGCCTAAGAGCAGTCAGCATGGTAACTGCAGGGCAAACTCTGGGACATGAAATCACTGTATCTGCAGACATCGAATGCAGTGTGAATAGTAATCTCTCATTAAACCAGACACTGTGGTTTACATCATTTAAAAAGTGCAGTGGCTCACTCATTCTCAGGGGACAGGTCAGATGCTCCTTCAGGACAGAAAGCTGAAAGAGAGGATTAGTTCTTTCCACAAAATACTTAAGAAATCCCATGAGGTTTTGGGTTTTTTTCCAGACTTGTTCAGATTACATTAGGAATAAAGCATTCTTTAAGTATCTTTAGTACTATCCTTAACAATGTCTTTTTCCCAAACTATAAAAAGCCATTTTTGAGACAATCTGAGAAATTTGGTTGTGGTAGGTATTAAATTTAATATTAGGTAAGTGGCAATGGCCCTGTGTTTATAAAAGAACTACATTTTATAGATAAATATGAAGTATGTTAAGGTAAAATGCATGATGTCTAATTTGCTTTAAATACTTAAGCAGGGACAAAAAAGGGACAGATGGAATCATATACAGAATGTATATACACATAAATTCTTAATAAATATTGTATCTGAGTGATGGATACAGGGGGTATCCTCTATTTGTAGTTTGATTGAAATTTTTCATAATAAAAAGTTCTTATTTTCTACTTTTCCCCTTTTATGTAGAACTCAGAATAATAATTGCAGTGGCCCAGATGAGAAGGTGCTGGGGCCACAGTAGCAGCACAGGAGAGAGAGATTTATTGTGATCAGGCTGTGGCCAAAGCTATGTGAAAACCAGGCTGGGAAATGTCCTGAACATAAGGTCTAGAAAGACTGTACATGTGTACACAGCACACTTAACAATTTTCTGATGACCTCATGTGACCAGACAGATTTCTACACAGAAACTAAGTTCTAGTTTCTTCACGTTTTGGCTGAAATTACCAATTTGTTCCCCTGAAGGTTGGTTTGCTTTTCCTCTACTGTGACCATGCCTATTTTACACAGAATAGTTGAAACCTATCAAAAACACCCTCCAGGTAAGCACGCCTTCCCAGTCTTGATTATTACTCAGTAAGGAGAGAAAAAGGGAGCTGGAAACAAGATGACTGGATGCTTTTCCAAGAAAACAACATAATGGAGACGAAAGACCAAATGGTTCCCTTGGTACTTAGCAGCAGCCATACAATTTTAGGAATCTAAATCTCTTTTCTGAACTATATTGTTATCTTCAAATTACTGCCTCTTGTAGCTGCTGCTTAGGATAAGCAAGGTATCAGATAAGTCAAAGATTTAGTCATACTTCTTACTGAGTTTCAATTCACTTTTGAGTTTAAAGTAGTATCACAAACAGAATTAGTTTCCACATCAACAGCACAAGCTTACAGGGAGCCCTGCTTTCTCCTGCAGTTCTTAAACGTCTGTGATCCTAGACACAGGGTCCAAGCTTCCCCTCAGAGTCTGTTTCAGTTTATCTGGATTGATGCCCAGACTCCCATGTCACTAAATGCTCTCCAGGTTATTCCCACTATTATCAGGTTAGGAACCACAGACAAAAGTCTATCTACACTGACTAATGCAAACATTTTTCTTGATTTTGTAAAATATATCATAAAGAGAGAAGCAGAAAGGCATCCTGCAAGTCTGTGCAAACTCTCCTCCAAGCAATGAAAAGCAGCTTTTAAAAAAGAGTTTCTATTAACATCCAAAATTTCTATTTAAAAGAAAGCCAGCAACATTTAGTACAATTAGCATCCCCTTCATATCAAGGAAACCACCACTGGAGCTTTGCTGTCCTCACACATCTTAGTAAAGCGAGATTATTATTAAAAATCATTATTAAAATGTGTTAAAATGTACAGCAGCAGACATGCTCTGTCCCCTCCATAAAGGCCTGGTCGTCTGCCAAGATTCAGCTGCTATAGCATCTCCTCTGGCCTTAGCAGAGATCCCCATGACATACTGTGTGCCTGTGTGCACAGCACCTTTTAATGCTGGGCTGTAGGTATTTGTTTGCCAGTCTATCCTATGAAGTTGACAATCCCCAAAACAAAGATATGTGTTACTCTTCATATTACCAGCATCTAGGAAATATTTGATAAATGCTTTGTTTAGTGTATATTAAATCTTATAAATAATCACCTATATTCTTAAATTACGTAAGTAATTAAGTCAGTTGATCAGTCCCCTGGGATATATGACAACAAAATACAAGGCCAGACTTCATGATTTTCCCTAACATTTCCATTCATTCTTTCAGTGTGCTCCATATTTTAAGAGTTTCTAGTCCTTAGTGGTTCTTGTTCTCATGTATTAAAATCACAGAACTTTAATAATCTGGCAAATAAATTAGAAACTACAAATTCTAATGTCTCCTCTTTTCCTGCAGCAATTCCTCATTGCTTAATGATAGTAATATTAATTGCCAGCATCAGGAATGTATGATATGCCATACTGTTTAATATGTTTTACATGTATTAACTCATTCAATATTTACAAAAACCTTATGAAATATCTCACCTATATAGAAGGTGAAAGGGAAGCACAGACAGGTTATGTGTCCTGCGTCGGGTCCCTCAGCTACTAAAGTGACAAAGGCAGGATTCAAACCCAGGCAGTCTGACTTTAGTGCTCAGTACAAAAGAATGCTTCATGTGTATTTTTCTGTGTGCTTAAAAGGAAAAAAATGAACATTTGAAAGATGGCTTATCAAAAGGAAAAAAAGAAACCAGGACACTAAAGAGGTATGAGCTTATCCATCCAGCCTCCACGCAGGCTGGCCAGCCCTTCTCCCCGTACATCAGCCCCAAGGGGAAGACCGTGACTACTCAGCTGCCAAACACATTTACCCTTTCTCACCATTGGTCAAATGATCAGTAGTATAAACAGAAATTGGTCAAGAAGATACTGAGCACCTGTTGCTAGAAGGCTCTGAGGTATAAGAAAATAAAAGGGCTATATGAACAGGCATTAAAACACCTATACTGACTGGCAGGATAGGCGTTTTATATACACAGACACTGAAATTTCCTGCTTTATTCACTAACTTCTCAACTGGGGTGATCACTGAAGGCATCTGAACTGGACCTTGTGGCTAGACTTCAAACAAGAAACATAAATAGAAGTAAGGACAATAGAGAGAAGAGAAAAAACAAGAACATGAGAGCAAATGCTTGGAACAATAAATGTTGCAGTTCAGCTGAAGCGTAAATGCTTGATGGTCTCAGAAGATGGCTGCAAAGGTGGGCTGAGTCCAGACCAAACAGAGCATGAAATATCACACTGAGCAAGA
Organism: Manis javanica; assembly: GCF_040802235.1. Classification (NCBI taxonomy): domain Eukaryota; kingdom Metazoa; phylum Chordata; class Mammalia; order Pholidota; family Manidae; genus Manis; species Manis javanica. The sequence continues at coordinate 191,548,283 of NC_133157.1, forward strand.
AAATTAGCCTCCAGGCACTGAGAAGTTCCTAAAATCTGAGGAACAGAACAATAGGACAGAGAGTAATAATGGGAAGACTAATTCGGTTCCATGTATAAAACTAACAGAGGGAGAAGGGTGATGAATATAAAAATCAGGAGACTTTTGCAATTGTTATGACAAAAATATTGATCTGGGCTACAGCATCGACAAGGGGAATTTGACAAAGGGTGGCTTTGGTTTATTAGAACCAAAAGCTAACAAGTGTTGGTTATGATGTGTGGGGGTCTGAAGGGGAGAAAATATTTGAAGATACAGTCAGAATTTTCCAACCTGGGAAAGAGAACTCAGGTATCAGAAAAATCAATAGCAAATTCAATGTTGAACAAGACAAGAGTTTGGAGTTTTGGTTTCATTTGTTTAATTTTGGCTGGGAGAGAGCATCCAGAAAATTCATTTTTAGGACAAGTTGGCCAAGAAAGTGGAGATCTCCAGCATGCAATGAAAATACAGAGCTTGACTACAGAGAGATTTCAGTTATCAAAAAATTTAGGAGTGCCCCAAAGCATGGACTAAAATCAGGTTTCCTCTCCTTGCAACATTTCAGAACAAGATAAAGCATGAACAATGCATAGCAAAAGGAAGAATCCTGTGGGGGTTTCAAATGATTCTTTCCCAAGAAGTTGGACAACGAAAGGAACAGCAAAAGCAAAAACACCACGCTAGAGCAAGACTACAGAAAACCACGCGTGAGAGGCACTGTGGGAGGGATAGGCAGAGTCCAAGACCCACGAGGGAAAGGGGCTCCACGGAGCAGTCAATCCCACTGCTGGGCAAGGGGCACACAGAACACCCCCAGCAGCATGGCACGGGCATCACAAAGGATCAAAGGGGAAAGCATTAGGATATTGAAGGCAGCGGCCTGGAAGATGATTGGCAGGGACAAAATATTGGACCCACCTCCTCTCAAATTCACATGTTGAAACTCTAATCCCAATGTGATAGTATTTGAAAGTGGGACCTTTGGGTGACAATCCAGCCATGATGGTGGAGCCCTCATGAATAGGACTGGTTCCCTTATGAGGCAACCAGAAATCTAGCTAGCCCTCTCTCCACGTGTGAACATACAAGAACACCGCCGTCTGCAATGTGGAAGATCCTCACCAAACCCAACCGTACTGGCATGCTGATCTCAGACTTCTAGTTTCCAGAACTGTTAGAAATAAATTACTGGGTTTTTTTTTAATTAACCACCCTACGATACTCTGTGATAGCAGTATGAATAGACTAGACAATGACCATAGGTCCAGTCAGAATCTTGAGTCCACCAGTACCCTGACAGTCAAATAAAAAGATAGTTAGGGACCTGTGATTACAAAAAAGCCAAAGAACAAGTTCAATTAAGTCATGATAAATAAGGATGGAGCCATATAAATTGTACTCAGAGAAGAAGATACAAATTAGACTGGGAGTTAGGGAAGGTCTCAAGATACAGTCATTTCAATAAGTAATTGAGGAGAATATGAGATCAACTCCCAAGGATCACCAACATGGTATCTATTGGTGATGAGTTTAGAGGAATCCTACAACCCACAAGTGAAGAAGCTAACGTAGGGTGGGAAGGATTTTCCAGAAAGCCCACGGATGTGGTGATAATGGGGGGGAAACAGCAGACTCGAATGCAGTCCACTATGAAGAAGGATGTGGTTAAAATGGCAGAGGGAAATAATGGCTAAGACAGGGCAGAGAGAAACAAACAGTCCTTCCTTTTCCAGGGAAATCTGGAGAAATGGGGTGGTGGGGCAGAGGTGGTCCTCAACAAGATTCCAGAAGAAGCATTATAGCCTGCAACCCAGATTTCATTATAGTTCCATATATATTGGTGCTCATTAAATGTTGGGTTAATGAATGGCCAGAAGATGGAAGCAGTAATCAAAGAAATAGAAGACATTAATCTTTCTCCTGATACCCAGGAAACCTAAGTGACAGAGTGGGAGCATGGGGCAGGAAGGAGCTAAGGATGACCACTAGACTACTGGCAGGTGCAGGATAAGCAACAAGGATGGTTAACGGATGAAGGAAGCAGTCAACGGGCAGACTGGGAGGCGGCACCAAACTGGGAAGTTGGGGATCAAAGGCTTTGTCTGGAGTCAGCCCAGCTGTAGATCCTGGTTCCATGCCAGCTTTAAGAGCATTTTGTCTCACCTCTGCTCCTTTAAACTCCTTGTCTATGAGCTTCCAAACACATGCCCAGTACAAATGGCTCCTGCAAGAAGTAATTGAAATAGTGAATAATTGCAAAGCACATGGCTGAAACACAATAAGGATACAAAAACAACCAAAATAAATGGTAGCTATTATTACTAGAGAGGAGGAGGCATTGAATAGCCTCAGACAGAGGCTGTGAAAAGTGAAGGCAGCCAGGGAAGCCTGTGGGTGAGCAGAGGGGAAGGTGGGAACAGTGGTACACCAGCAAGTGCCTTGGTAAACAGAGGCTTTTAAACCTCCAGGTTAGGAGTGGGAAGTTTATTTTGATTAAAATGCTTGCTCTATGTACATGTAATGTTCATGCTTTGTCACCCTAAAATCCTGCCTCAGCATTAGAGAGAGAGAGAGACGGGGTGTAGTGGAAAGCACTGGCCTGCCCATATAGAGCCCCTCATTGTGGCTTGTCTTGCTCTTTCGAGTTAAGGATTTTTTTCTTTCATCTCTTTGTTTCTCTCATGATGCCAAATAAGTAGTAATATTTAGTTCTCAACAAGGAACAAAAAATTATTTCTAAAGTTGTGTCTAAAACATTGTATTACTCCTGTTGCTAAACTGCTACAGGAGAATGGTTACTTAATGTTATTGTATTTTCTACTATTGTACTTTGGAAAAAAAAGTAGTATCTTGGAAAAATACCAAAAGATAGTCTTAGCACCTCTCTCCCTGGAGCATACCAACATTCTCCTGTTTCACATTTAACGTGGAAGAAAATTAGAGATACCGTGACAACTTGGCTGAACTTCATAGGCATGATAGTCAAGAAGAAGGAATGTGAGAGCTGTCAGGGGGGACGAGGGAAGGGAAGGAGCCTTGGAGGGGCAAGAAGCGCCACAGAAAAGGGAACTGAAAGAGCCACTTGTGCAAAACATTGTTCTAAAGACCAAGAATTTTAAGGGACATTACATGGATAGAGCTGCAGCTGAATTGTTATCAATTAGCAACTTTACAGAAAAAACTGTTTTTTTTTCTATTTAAAAAACTTACTACAAAAGCAAGGTTTTTACCATCTTACAAAGTAATAGTCACTTCTAGCACAATGCCTGACACCAATAGGAACTCAAGAAAACTTTGCTCAGTGAATCTGGATCCTGTGAAGAGCTATGTCCCCACGATTATGCCCCATTCTCACTTACAAACAGTCCTGAAATGCCATCCAGGAAGAAAGCTGTGACTATTTAGGAAGGGATCAAGAGGGGGAAAGTTCTGATTTCAGAGCTCAAGAAGAAATCCTAATACTGACGCTAACTCCTCCAAAAGCTACTGAAAGGTAAATTTAATTTAAAACACAAAAGTTTCTATATAGATTACAAAGTCCTTGAATTAGGCACCTGGATTTGAAATCCAAATGGTCTCAGAATCTTTATTCCTTTACAGAACATGACAAACTCAAGATTATAAAGACATATGTTTCGTTCACTATTCACAAATACTGAAACTCACATGTATTAGACCTTTTGGCAAGGAGGGAGCATTGAATGGGGGAAGAAATGTCTGCTCCACATGTAGCTGTCACACAGCTTATCTGAATTATATTCATCTTTTCTAGACTTTAAGATAGCCATCTTGTCTGTATATGTTACACTGATATATAAATCTTAAACAGTAAAAGACCTTTTCCTACATCTACCTAAGTGAGTTGCAGGGGAAAACATGTGAACAATTTGCTAACTGCTTACACCATTCAGACTGCCAGAGAGTCAGCACTCCAGGATATATACATATATATGGTTGGAATTAAACTGTGTAATATAAAACACAGCTACATTTTAAATATCTCCTTCCTACCTTGCCATCTCCATTCACTGAAGTGTAGAATCCCTGTATTTCAGGTCCAGGTAAGCAAATACTCAGTAAAACATGAAACACCTCTTTATCTTAGAGAGACACAAAACCAAGACAGGTAGAGGTAAACGCTAAGTAACCACCATTCCAGACAGTGCAGATGGTGGCAGCGGCTGCTTGAAGGCTCGCCCGCACACGTCCCACAGAGTATGGAAACCATTTGTTAATGAGCAGCCATAATTTAGGCCTAGGGCCTTCTGAAAAGAAAACGTTTATACATTTGCAGAACAGTATAATATGATTTTACAAATGCAAAGATAAAAATGTGCTATCATTTATCTTGGGTTATAATATCTGGGGCTTGATTGCCTTGTGAAATGTCCAAATCAAGAACAATTATAGATTTTTCTCACACCACATACACCATGCAACATTTAACAAGTACTTCTTTCAGTACTATTCAAACAATCAGAAAGGAAGAAAATTGTCTATTCAGTGGTATACAAAACCATCAAGATGTGAATGTGACACCATGTATGGAGGAAAAATACAAAGAAGACTAACAATGAAAATGGTCATTGGTCATTTTTTTAAGCCATTCATTTTGGAGGAACAAGCTTCTATCCAGCCATGTAAACTTTTCTGTTGGGTTAAAATTGACACCTTGAGATAAAAGCATTGTTTGCAAAATAGTGCATGTTTCCAGCCTGTAATTCACATCTGTATTGATGCAATTCTGCCAAATTATACATGAGATGGACAAGAATTTTCAACCCATGAATTCCCTCTCCTGATACACTTGTCAAGGGCAATCCACACTATAGACTTTCTAGAAATAAACCATTTGGGTGTGCAGACACTCAGTTTTTACGACAGCAGATATAATTGGAAAAAAAAAATTCCCAATCATTCACAAGGGTAACAGTTGATTCAAAGTGTCTGGGGAAAAAAACAGTCAAGAAAGGTTAAAAAAAAAAAGAAAGAAGAAGAAAGGAGGAGGGGGGAGGAGAAAAGAAGGAAGAGTGGGGAGGGGGTGTAGAGAAGAAAAAGAAAAACCAGCAAAGATGGAGACTGGAAGCTTCGTGAATCAGAATCAGAAAGTTATACCCAGAGACATGAGTTTTCAGCAGGACCCAGCAGCCAGAAAGCCATTCCTTTGCCAGCGGTCACCCCATAGTAGCAGGACCGGCAACTGATTATATTTTTATCACCTTCCTGCCCTTCAGTATTACTCAGTATAACCCATGGGCCTTATCCAGGATGTGCATATTAGTAATGAATGTTAAGGGTAATCATGTACCAGAAAACACTATTCAAAACTTCCAACCTTATTATAAATATTTCAGTTGCAATCTTTAACCTGCTTATGTCAGAAGCCATGCCAAGTATATTAAGGGGAACTTTGGGGAATTTGTGACCTCATGTCTTGTGAGCAGAAGTGCTATTTTCTGATAAGAATGATGAAATGCTCATTCACCATACATGTTCTTCAGAACACTTCAGGAAAATTCTCGAAAGGTTGCTGTGCGGCATCCTTCCACTCAATGAATAACTTGGTAATGGAAGAAAGTGGGCTCAGCGTAAGGGAAGTCTATGGTCCACTGTACTTACAATATTCACCCAAGGTAATGGCACAAGTTAAGGAACTGACAACAAAGATTTTTTTTATTATAAAGATAAAATATCTACATACAAGGGATATGCTTCTGTGTATTTGTTAAATAATTCTGCAGAAAACTTAATTGACAACTAAAACGTTTTTTGCCCTTACTATGTGCTGTGTACTATGTTAAGCACTTTTTAGGCATTGCTATCTAATCCTTACAATCACCCTGAGGAGGCAGGTATGATCAACATCCATTTAACAGATGGGAAAGCTGAGACCCAGAGAAATTGAACAACTTTCTGAGAACATATACCTTAGAGCTAGGATGCTTAAATCCATTAAGCTCCCTGCCTCTCTTTATGCCTCATGTCAAATTATGAGAAAGAAAATCCTCTAGGACTTTAAAAAAGCAAATTCCAGGGCCACTGGGAAGAGGCTGGCAGCTAACCTGTCAACATCTTATGAGGCTGTACCATAACTCATTGCAATTAAGTGCGATTTGGGGATTTTAGAAAATCTACTAGGATTGGGAAAACTATGTTCAAGAAATATCAATTCTTCTAAGTTCCAACATTTAAAATAATCATTTTCATATACTTGGTATCTTGACTTTCTAAAATAACTCATCCCCTAGAATTACTGATAGCTTAGACTTTACTGCACCTTTAAACACCTGGTGTTTAGAAAGAACACATAAAGCTCTTTCCCTCCCTTTCTTTTTTTACCCTAACCTGGCAATTGCAAAACATTAAAAAAATTTCCTGTCTTGTATGTAATTCTATAATCTCAGAAAAAAATATGATATTTGACCACTCATTGCTCTACATCTAGTATGGTTAGTCAGCCCTGGGAAATCAGTACCTTCCAAATCACTTGTGTTTCCAGGATATATTTGTTTTATATCCACTGAATTTTTAAATAGAGTCTCCAGAGTCCAGAAGAAAGCCTTCCAGTGAAAAGAAATTGCTTTTTACTTATATTTATTTAAGTACTGGAATGTTCATTTTCATAAGATTTTCTACTTGAGGTGTAGATCAGTTAATTATAATAATGTTTTATTTTAAAGAGAGTTCATACAAGAGTAAAATTCATCCTTTTGGATAATTTGTTCCTTCTTTCATCCTAAGTACCTATAATTTACCTATTCAAACTGATTACCAAAACTATGCATATATCAACTGATGAAGTAAATGGAGGAAAATGTTCATTTTTTATTCAAGGCTGTGGGTATGTGGATTTTTATTTTACTATTCTTCTTATGTTTCTGATTATTTCCAGTTTATCAAAAATAAAAGTGAAGAATGTTCTTTGAAAGTAATAAAAGGAGGCAAGGTGGCATTAATAAAATACCATTTGGAATGAACAGAGCAAATAAATTGCAAGCATGAATAAATGAAACAGTCTCCAGGGAAAACTGCTGCCACGATGTGGTAAATGTTGAACAGGACCTGACACCCGGCTGGGCTGGGCAGTCTGTTCCCATCTCAGCACCCTCTGCAATACACAAAGGGGTGGTGGCACAGCCAAACATACTCAATTAGATAAGGAGAAAAGCAAGTTACTTACATCTTCAAGGTCAGAAGCCTGCTTTTTTTCCTGGGTTCCCTTTATTGACTGGAGCCTTCAGATTGCTTCCTAGGAGATCAATTACAGTGCCGGCTACAGCAATGTTCCATGAATGGATCAAGAAATGAAGAACCCTGTTACACCATAAAATCAGAACCACATGCAGGGATGTGTGCGAGAGCTGGAGAATGCTGCAGGGCAGTCAGCACTGAGCAAAGTTCTCCAGCTCCACAGCACCCAACCCCACCTACAGCACAGCTGGCAAAGAAAACTCATTCAAGTGTTCAGGGAGAGAATAAACACTGGTAGTGGATTTTTTTAAAAGCTCATCTAAATATTAAAATAGGATGCCTATTACCATAAAATAATCTAGACCATGGTCACTGGCAGTCACCAAGTTAAGAGTGAGTGCTGCAGAGGTAATTTAGAGGGAAAGAAATGGATCAAGACCCCCAGTTTAGCACAATTAAAGTTTGGGGTTGAGGGGCTCCATGAGCAAAGAAGCCAGCAAAGAAATTTAACTCTTCTTTCGACCTGGCTGCTTCTTGCTGTGTACACAAAATATGGGTACTAAGAGATGTCAAATGATTTAAAATAAATTTTTAGAATACCATCTATTGCCTACAAGCCTCTCAATAAAAATAGCAATGCATAGAGAAAACACCTGAATGCTTTGAAAGCAGGACAGAAGGGACCAGGGCTTATCAGGGCTGTGATTTTAAAGGACGAATGGAGAAGCTGAACAAAATAGTTGTGAAGATCATCCCAGGACATGAAGAGACAGACAGGCAGTTTTTAGAGACAAAAGGGGGAGTAACAATCACATACTCAAATTCACTCTTTTAACATGAGGCACAGAAAGATTCAAGGACTATAGTCACAGTGAGAGCTGACAACCATCCAGAAAGAACTCCAATCCAGGACTCCTTCCTCTTAAAGTCAGCATTTGCTACTAAATTACCACTAAAGAACTCAAATCACATGCACATAAATAAGTTCTAGAAATCTGTTAGCATAGTGCCTATAGCTAACAGTACTGTACACTTAAAATTTGCTAAGAGGGTATATCTTAATGTTCTACCCACAAAATTTATAATAACAGTGGGAGGATACTATGGGTGGTGATGGATATAATCTATGGCCTTGATGGTGATGTTTTCACAGGTGTATACTTATTCCCAAACTCACTGACTTGTACACCATTAAGTAAATACAGCTTTTGACATATTATATCCCAATATTTTTTTAATCATATGTATAGCCAAGATTAAGCAAATTTAAGTTTGTTTCTTCGAGTGCTTTCTTTTGGTATTTCCATCCTAGCTCTTTGGTAACTTATACCAAACTTAGCAGTGCTCATTTTAAAATGTTGGTTTATATGAATAGTTGTTAAAAAGTAAAAATGTTATAATATAAAAAGGAAAATTTTAGCTTTTTCAGCTGGTGGGATATTTCTAATGTGATTCATTTTCCCAGTGAAATAAACATATTTATATAAAACTGGATCATGCAGGAATTGAATCATACAGAAAGCGAGGAAATTGTATGTATCTTGACTTAGAGTTCTAAATGAACATGTTTATATAAACTCAGTACTTTTTATAAGGTGTATTTTACACCTTAGCTAGCAACATTTGGTTCCTCTTGGCACACACTTTTTCTGTTCTTTACCAGAAGCAGCCAGTTTAAAAGGAAAAGCTCCTTCCTTTGAGGAATTCAAGCTTATCTACGACTTTGAGCAAACTTCCAGCAGTGATGTATTACTCCTCAGTACCATGTTCAAACACTGCCACAATACTAAAACTGTACCTTTTCTCTAATTCCTGCGTAGTTTAGAAATGCCATAGTGATACACTGGAATAAGAATAAACTTTTAGAAGACACTATTTCAGGGAATCTTTCAAAACCATGAATGAAGAATTTAGAGACCTATTGTGGGAGCAAATTTGAGCAAACACATGTCCACAGAGCAAGTGGAAAATCTGCTGGCAGCATCGAACAGTCACCGCATGGCTGCTTGGTGTCAGACGCTGTCCCAGGGGCCTGACGTGTACTCCCTAATCCTCATAATCAAATCAGAAGCTAGGGAATTACTATTATCTCCACTGTAAAAATAGCAAAATTGAGGCACAGTAATGAAAAATAACCTAATATTATGGAGTAATTAAGAGAAGGAAGAATTTGGGGTGCAAAACTTTGGACCCAATGAAGAATAGAAATATAAATTTTATTGAAATGACTATCATTTAGTCCAAATCTTTTATTTTAAATAGGCAGGATATCTGGTCACAAAGGTGATTTTAAATCCACACACACACACACACACAGTTTGTGGCAGTGCTAGTGTAGTGATGAGTTACGTGTCAGGGCCAGTTCAGGGAGGGCAGGGCGCTGAACATGGCCCTTCCAGCCAGAAAGCATACACCTTACCAGTGACCTCAGAATATAAGTAGAATAAAGGACTTGGATTTCATCCGTTCTAGGTCTGAACTGGGATAATGAGCCGATATATGTAGATCTTCTAACTGCTCATAGAACCTGGGCCATCTGCTGCCACCAGTCACCCTGTTTCCAGGTGGCCTGCCAGGTGGGCTTCCTGGTGCAGAGGCCCCACAGCCGGTGTAGCACACTCCTCCCTCTGCCCATCAGAGCTGCCGGAACCTCACCAGCCTAGTCACCACTCTTCTCGTACACGCTCCTCCTGCATGCCCAGAATCTCAAGGCTTCCAAGAAACTCCAGTCAGGTTCTCTTCTTAAAAGGGTTAAAAATCCTTTATCTTGAATGAATATCATTCTCATTATCAACAGTACAGTGTTAGACAATGGCCTCTGCTTTGAGCCTACAGACATTTCTAGAAGGGATGCCATCAGGTCTAGACCCAAACTAATGTTTCTATCAGTAGGCAAGCAAAAATCTGTTGAACCTTGAACAAGGAATTTTATTGTATCAGTAATAAAAGCAATATGAACATTACTTTTCTGTTGCATCAATTAAATTCTTAAAATAAGAATACAAACATATATTGGGCATAATCAATATGAAAGAAGACATTTTCAATATTTTCTAATTACAGACATGTAACTAAAAATAATTAGATAGGGTCTAATATATGAGCTGCTACTAAATTCTATCATTTTAGTGTGAAATCATTGTGCTATACCTTTGGAATAAAGTTTTAAAACATTAGTGACTAAGAAATGTAAGGACTTCACCAATAGTGAATATCTTAATGTTTAAGAGTTAACTTAAATCCCCATTTTCATGAAATCTTTTCCTGGAGCACCATCTATTCCTTCCCCTTGGAACCCAAAAACATTTCCTATCTGCATCATTTTTTTTTGGCATTTTGTCTTGAGTCATTTATATATTGCTATGATATTCTGCATTTGTTTGTTAAAAAAAGAATTCTTTGATACCCACAACAGGCAAAGCATAGTGTTGCTAAGCACTGGCCACAGTGTGAATAAGGCCACCGCTCCTCTGGAGCTTCTGTTCCAAAAGCCCTGGTGAAGATAAGAGAGTCCGTAGTAATCAGTGCAAGCAAATGCTAGCTTTCCCCCAGTTTAACGGAGGTATAACTGACAAATGTGCAATACATTTAAAGTGTGCAACATGATGATTTGACAAATTTGAATCCACACTGTGAAAGATTCCCTGGCATCAAGTTAACACATCCATTACCTCACATGTTTACCTTGGTGTGTATGTAAGTGCACACGCAAACATGTAAATTCTACTTTCAGAGCACATTTAAACAATACAGTGTCATCACTTACAGTTATGATGTTACACATTATATCCTCAGATTTTATTCATTTTACAACTGCAAGTCTGTACCCTCTACCAACTCTCCTTATTTCCCACACTTCTCAACCCCTGGCAACCACTCTGAACTTGATTTCTAGGAGTTTGACTCCCCCCTCCCCCACCACCAGATTTCACATGTAAGTAATACCATTCAGTATTGTCTCTGTCTGGCTTAGCATAATGCTCTCCAGATTCATCCATGTTGTTGCAAATGGCAAAGTCTCAGTAGCTTAACACAGAAGTTTGCTTTTTGATTTGGTGCAGATATGCAGGTGGAAAACTTCCGCAGGGTCATTTGGGGATGCAAGCTTTGTTCCCCTCCTGGTCCTGTCACTCCCCAGGGGCTCTGAGAAGAGAACTGGATCCTCTGTACCAAACTGGCCAACTCAAGAAGAATGAGACTCTCCCATAGGAGGCTTATTGGGGGCAGATCTAGAAGGAGTGAATACTTTACTTCCTCACACTTTCCACACCAAAACTCAGGCCCATGGCCACACCTAACCCACCCCAATGGCGACTGGGAAACAGTGTAGCTACATGCCCGAGAGGCAAAAGAAATGGGTTTTGATGAATACACAGCATTCTCTGCCACAGGAACAAAGAGAAAATTATAATGTGTTTCAGAAATAAACAGTTGATATAATAAATCAGGGCTGGGACTAGGGGAGGTGGGCAAGTTCCAAGGTGCAAAATGCAAAGAGTGACTCACTCTCAGGCTTGGCAAGTACACTCCTGAGATTTGTGCCGTACCCTCCCAACACACACACACACACACACACACACACACACACACACACACACACACGTGTGTGGGGGGGGGGGGTGCGGGGGGGTGCCATGCCTCACCCTGTCCTGGCCCTGCTAGACAGTTTAACTGCAGAAAATGGAGAGGGAGAGAAATGTGCTGCTTTAGATAGAGTTTTCAAGAAAGGAGCTTTTCCATGAAAAGGATGGAGAAAGAGCACTCTAGCCAGAGTGAGCAGCAAATGCAAAGGTGCTGAAACAAGATTATTAGTGTTTTTCTCTTTGAGAAAAAGAAAGAAGCCAACAGTGCTAAATAATAGGAGAGAAATAGCAGTGACCAGACCACATAGAAACTTCCAGGCTGAGAAAGGAACTTGGGTTTTATTTCAAGTATAATGGAAATCCACTGCATTTAAATGATGGAATCAAATGCTCTGACTTGTTTTATAAGCAATTGCTCTGGTTATCCTGAAGAACATGGCTCAAGGAAGATCAGGTAGAAGGCTACTGATGTGGTTCAGGAGGGAGATGATAAGCTGGTCTACAAAATGGCAATAGGCTTAAAGAGAAGAGGGGTTCAAAACATATTGGAGAGGAGGTCTATAAATCGTAGGTATTGCTGAGAAATCAAGGAATAAAGGCTTAAGCAACTAGGTGGATATTAATGTTATATAGAGCCAGGGGTGGGGTAAGGCAATATTTTGGCTATTTAAATATTGAGATTCTTGGAAATAAAGAAGATGCTACTTTCTATTCTCAACAGGAATAATCCAATAAGATGTTTTAAAGGCTAAAGGCAAGATGTACACCACATCCCACCTACAGAAAAAGAATCAGCACAATATTCCAGAGAACAATTGCAATATAATCAAAAGCTTCATCTTTCCACCTTGGTAGTCAAGAGCATGGTTGAGTCAAAATGCCTCACCTGAAAGATTCTAGCTCTACCATTTACTAGTTGTGATCTTGCACAGATTATTCACCTCCCTGTGCTCAGAATTTTCCTCTGCAAAATGGAGAGAAAAACAGAGTCTAACCTCACAAGGGCATTTGAGGATTAAATAAGATAAACTTAGCATTAAGAACTATGGTTGGCACATAGTAAGTGTTCAATGTAATGATTACAGTATATTAAGTATTATATTTAGTTTTGTGAATGATCCTAAGGAAAAAAAGATGTGAGAAAAGAAGTACAAGGATGTATTCATAGCAGCATTAATACTGAAAACTTTTAATATTGAAATGTTCAACTGCCCAACAAGGAAATGGATTCTACAATTTCACAGTGAATAACTTATGATGTAGACATTATAAATAATGGCATTAAAATAGTTACTTTGTGCAAATGATGTATTCTTTTAAAATCTTCTATTTATGTGAAAGGGAAGGAAACATCTAGAAGGATAAATACCAAAATGTTGGCATGGTTATCACTGAGTAGAGAAATTATGGTAGTTTTTTCTTTGTTATTTTGTTCTCTATTTCCCAAATTCCCAACAATGAATTAATGTTTAACTTATATCCATAGAAAACTCTTCAGTTAGTGGCTTTTTAAAGTCATTTACATAAACATAGAGAACAGTCCTTACCACTTACTGCCAAGACAAAACACCTAAATGTCTCAAAATGATGGGGGTTAATTACCAAAATAACTTTAAAAAACAAATTTTAAAAAATGGGATATGAAGTCCACAAACTACTTCCCTAATTAGTGGATAGCCCTTTTGTTTTCTTACTTAAAAACATACACTTGAAGGTGGGGAGTGGGGAGTCATTCTCAAGAACCTTTCATTCGTAAAAGAAGCTCGACACATTACCAGTTCTGTTTCCCAGGCTTGCAATATAACCAATTTCTTCAGCTCACAATACTTTATGCTCTTTTAAAAATACCAGGAAGTCAGTTTACTCATAAGAAAAGCACACATTACCAGCAAAAGGTTTTTCATGAACTGCATATTAAATGTGTTTATAATCACCATTTCTAGCATGCTCTTTAATCCTCTGTTTAGACACTTGCATGAAACTTCACTAAGTAAAATTATTCAATGTACATATCACAAGCATCTTTCAATGGGTAATACAAAAACTATACCAACGGTAACTTGATAGTAGCAAAGAACTAGGTTTTTAAAGGAAAGATTTCTGTAATTAGAGCCAGCTGTGGCTACTAAGTGGGGGGGTGTTAATTTTGTTTTGTTTTTTTTTTACAACTTTACTGTCACTTGCCCACTGAAGACATGTAATCTGTAGATCTTCTCTTCATTTACCTGCAAGTTAAAGACTGCACAGCTGAAAATGAGCTGTGGATGGGCTTGGAAAGTACATTTATGTGGCTAACTGTTGTTCAGGTCAAGCTCTCGGGGAACTTTAATCCTCCTCAGGTGATGTTACTTGTTCTCCTCAACATCCAGTTGATCTCCTCAAATATTTTCCTTCCTCCCCTCTCTAAGCCTTCCAGAGAGTGTTTAAGTAGCACAAAGTACTGTTTTTTTTACCCAATGAGCCTCAGATTACAGCAGGCTGGAGCTACTGTCTGTTCGCTCAGTAGCTTCTCTGAAAGCCGTAAACGGGAAACATTATCAGAAGTCAAACAGAACTCAGGTTCCCAGGTTTGCATTTCCTTCCTGTTAGCAGAAACCGAAAAGACTTTTTGGTGTCATTCTACGACTAATGTCACAATAAACAGAAACCACTGAAAGACTTCACTTCTGCCATCTGACAGGCAATGGCTTGACATAAATCAAGCATTTCATTCACTTGCAGTGAAGTCGACTCACTGGCCAGCCAAACACGCAGCAACTCCTTACTATGAAAATTGGCAATTAAAGGAGAAGAATTAAACATGTCACCTGCTTTTCCTATACAAGCTGTTTCATTAACAAAATATCTGTGGTTGAAAAGGAGTGGTTCTTTTTTAATAGAATTTCAGCTAATAAGTTTGGAAGGAATAACATTAGAAAAAAACTATTTTGCAGCCTCTAAGGAAACTGATGATTCAGACAAACATCAATGGAAGAAACCATTAGATGAAAAGTTAGTAGGAACCTTGAAATGGAGCTATCAGGCTGTGACCACATGAACCCACTGATTAATTTTGGCATCACTAAATGGCACAATAGATGTTGCATGCTTCCTGATCTGATAGTATGAGGCCCCCAGCACCACCTGTAAAGCCAAGAGTGGAACCTGAATCTAATCAGACCTTCAAGGAGAGCTTTTAATTTACAGAAATATGAAAGAGGAAGGAGGAAGTCAAATGACCCTCACAAGGTAGGAAAATGGAAAAATCCAGAATGTCAGACATTCTGAAGAAAAGTGACCTGATTTTTTCCAGTAAGTCAATTGATGAGAAAATGGGTGGGAAGTACACAGCTCTAGAATCAAAAGAATTTGAGAGCTGCAGCAGCCAAGTGCAGTGAGTGGGTGATATGTGAATGCTGATTCATACATACCAGCTGTATAAATACAATTTTGAGACAACTGAAGTTTGATTATGTACTCATTAAGAGGTGTTACCAAGGAATAAACAATATTGTTAGGTATGTTGATAACACTGTGGCTGAGTAAGAAATTGTCATTTGTACGAAATGCATTCAGAAATATGTAAGGTAAAATGACATAATATCTGAGATTTGCCTTATAACATATAGCAATAAAAAGTAAAAAGATAAAGAGCAAATGACACAAGTGTGGCAAATCTCAGTATTTGTTCAATTTGGGTGATGGGTATATAGAGAGTCATTATGCTACCCACTCTGCTTTTGGGTATGAAATATTTCACATTGAAAATGTGAAAACATTAAAACAATGTTCTTACTAGCCCTATATATATAGCACCTTGGTGATGCCAATATTACATGCTACTTACAATCACAAAGAACTAAATAAATGTAGACACCCCTCACAGAGTCACTGCGCAGTATTGAGATAGCAGTAATCTTGCATCCAGAGTGGTAACAGCTCTTAGAGTTCAGTCAACTTCAGTAGGAAACCGACTAAGGAGAATTTTCAGCTGAATAAAGGGAAACCAACTGGATTCATGGATTTATTTGAAAAAGTAGTAAACACACTCAGGTGATTCTCTGGACTCATGCAGTTTCACCGAAGTTCAGGAGCAGGAAAGAATTTGAGATCTGCTAGTCCAACCCTATACATTTATAAACCATGCCTAAAGCATCCCTTCCCAGGACCACTGTGTGCACAAGTCCAGTGGTATCAGGAATCTCATGTTTTATGTGCAGGACATGGTCTGTGTGGCTAAGGGCACTGGTCCTACCCCTACAACCATTCTACTTCTACTGCCATTATTACTACATTTTGTCTACTTCTAATTATTATGGTATAATTAGTAGTAATACTTATTCCACTTATTCCACAGGGTTTTTGTGAAAATAAGGACTTAAAGAACCTACAGGTTGAACTTGTTATGGGCTGAACAGTGCCCCCAAAAAGAGATGTTGCAATACGAATCCCCAGTACCTGTGAAAGTGAGCTTATTTGGAATTAGTGTCTCTGCAGCAGTAATCAAGTTAACATAAAGTCATTAGAGGAGGCCTTACACCAACATAACTGGTATTCTTACCACACGAAAGAGACCAATACAGAGGAGGACAGCCTTGTGAATGTGGGAGACAGAGATTGGAGTTGGAGTGTCACAAGTGAAGGAACACTTGGGGCCACCAGAAGCTGGAAGAGGCAAGGAAGGATCCTCTCCTCAGTCTCAGAGGGAGCGTGGGCCTGCTGACACCATAATTTAAGACTTCTACCCTCCAGAATTGGGAGAAAACTGATTTCTGTTCTTTGCAGCCACCCAGTCTGCGATGCTGTGTTACAGCAGCCCTAGGAAATCAATACAGTATTATAATGTGCGTGTTACCAATGCCCTTCTAGAAATAATGACATCTAGGAGAGAACACTGGTATGAGCTGGGACCCTCACCTGCCTCATTCTTGAATCTAGGTAGACCTAGGGAAGTATTTCTCTTAATGCAGACAACTTCTTCTCACAACTATATCACATGATAAACTCAGGATGAGTCAAAAGCAATGTCTCCAGCACCCCGTTCTCCCATGGTTGGTTCTTTGATCTTAAGAGCTAAATGCTACCTTTTTCCTGCGAAGATTTCCTTCATAAATGCATCCTGTCATCCCCAGCCATCAAGATCTTTCTGTAACCAGTCAATTAAACATTTTAAATGTAGTGCTCAACCTCATATTACTCAAAAGTGTGGTTGGCATACCATCTGTCTTCAACTGAATCATTAAGAAAATATTACTCCAAACAAGGTTGAAAAGAGGGTCCTTTACTATATATACCGAGATTTCCCTCAAAGTGGACATCAAACCATTACTCACCATTCTGTCTAGTATAACTCAAATATGTAACATAAGATAATATATCTGCATGTCCCTACCTTTTCCAAAAGAATTTTTAAGCCTATTATGCTTTTATAAGGGCAAGGTACTATTATTAATAAATTTTTATCAAATACATCTTTATCTTTCAGTCTAGTAACTCCATTAAAGAAAGTGAGGCATTTGTATGGCATAATCCATCCTGGCTACAGTTGTATTGAAATCTGACTTTCCTATAATGAAATATTCTAGAAATCGACATTATGGTTGGGTAAAAATTTAGAAATGCATATTCTTAAGGAATTCAGATTAAACTTCAATGTCCACAGTATTATTTGCTGCTGAAGTTTAGAATGATAATGCAAAGGCATATGATGCAGAATCTAAAGAAGTAATTTTGTTTAGTGTCCTCTATTTAGGAAGGCAAGAGACTTATAATTTTGAGTCCAAATAGGTGTCAACAAGAACTTCTGTTTAAGCTTGTTAGATGCCAGATGCATTACAGATGTGTTCATCATGGCTTTTACAGTGTGAACGGTTCTTAGAGGTTCCTCCACATAATATACTTACTGTCTTTACAACACTCTGAAGAGACACCTTCTGCTGTTGGAAAAAGATAATTTCCAATGATTCAGGGCATCAAGAAAGGGTCCCTTTCATTAGTGGGTACTTCCTTAAATATAAACTGTAATCTTTCCTCCCTATGAGCTTCCTTCATTTTGACTTAATTTCAAAAGGTAGAATAAATCACATTCCTTTTCCCCATGACAGGCAAGTCTTAGAAAGGAGTTATTTTGTTTTGATCTTTTTTCCTTCCTATTGATTTAGGTGCTTCCATTTCTTCAAACCTTTGTCTCAGAATTCAACAAAAAATGACTACTTGAAGCTCACCAGAGCCTTTAGAAAGGTATTATTCAATTCAGTCATTTTCAAATCAAAATTATATTGAAATCACCCATAGCAGTTACAAAGGATTAATTATTTTTCTTCATAAGAGATCAATTAAATCACAACCAAATTTGTAATTTTGGACAAATTTCAAGGGACAATTTCCAAGCCTTAGATCAATTTTTCAGGATAATATTACTTAAAGGAGAGACAAAGAAATCTTTCATAACTGACAGGATTCCATCAAGAATCATAGCAGCCACTGAATGACTTACTGACCACCAGGAGTGGGGCAGATGGCTTTCCTAACTCCACCACAGACTAACCTCAACCCACTAATCATGCTTCTGGGAACCACCACTGTCCACTATCACACAGCATTTGGTTTTCCCAGTTGCTTAGTCTCCTGACCCTGACACAGTCTCTCCACTATACTAAGCTGATGAAAAGAGTGACCATGGGGTATTTTTCACCAGCAAAGGAATGCAATGGATAGGACAGCTCTGATTTCCCCCAAAGGGTCAGATACATGTCTAAATCCTTGGATACACAGAAAATTTTAAGCTGGTTTGCTCATTCCCTTCCCTTAACCTACAGCTGTTTTCTGCCACTTCCTCCCATTGACTTAGAAGAGCCCAGAGCTAACATTTAAGCATCTCTCAAAATTCCCTTATAAGCCTGATCCTTACACACACACACACATCCAAAGAAAAGTGAACCTAAAAAAACATTACCAAGAAGCAAGTGTCAACAATTAGCATTAATTTAACAAAGTATTCTTCCACCTAAAAGAGCTACCCAGAGGACATGACAAGTCAATGACCAAGGAGTACTTCACTTCATATTTAGGGATGATAACGTGGAAGTCCTAGGTGCAATATTTCAATTAGTTGGGCTTCCACGGGTTTCTCTTTCAGTGCAGAGTCTTCAAAGACCAATTATGGCAGTGCAAGAGCTATAACAAATATCACTGTTACTCCAAAAGGCCATTTGGGGGAAAGGGGACACGATGGGCATAGGGAACATTACTTGGTCATAGGAATAGTAACCCCACTATGATTTCACTAAACTGAAACCTGGTCTGGAATAAAAGTGGTGTGATAAACTAAAAATGCAGGTTAGTGATGATTCAGTATAAATCCCTCGACGTTAAAAGTCAGCCTTTAACTACAAGAAAGTGGCATTAGACAGTGTGTAAAGTGAAAACATAAATGAGGTGCCAGAGAATTTTTAAATCCTGTCTCAGACTTTGTTACCTGAGCAGGAAAGAGAACTTAAAAAAAAGTTTTTTTTGGATTTTCAAAATAATCAATTTTCACTGTTCTGAAAGGGCTAAAATGTGAGAGATTCATAGAAAGAAATGGGTCTTTCCACAAAGATTAAAGAATTGACCAACAGTTAACCGGCAAGTATTAATCTGGAGTTGTTTGGGCAACTCCAAATTATGCCAGTTGCTCACATTTTTAGCAAGCACTTCATGGAAAACATTCTTTGAAAAAAAACAACAAACTAACGTTTTCCAAAGTGACTGTAGGTGCTGGAAGCCGCTTCCAGGTTAAGGCACTCCCTAGCTTTAATACCCATCTCACAGATACTATAACTATGAGGTTTGTGAAGTTTGCCTTTTGTCAAAAGGAGAGCACGGACCCAAACCCGAAATACTCGATAAGATTGAAAGCTCTCTTTCTGGGTTCCTTTTCTCCCTCTCTGGGGTGGGGGGTGCGAGGGGGCGCCAAGGTGACCCCAGCTTCAACTGTGGAGGTAGCAGAGCAGGTCTGCCATGTGAACTAACGGGGCAAAGGCAAAGCGAGCCCAGATCCTACGGAACTTCCGGGAGCAAAGCACAAGAAAAAGAACGCAAAGTGCGCCCTCTATCGTTCCATGAGTTTTAATTTGCTGAGTGGCTGCTTGGCAAGTTGTATCCAGCCATCGGTGAGAGACGAAGGCCATCGTGGTAGAAAATTCTAAAATGTGCTGACCCAGAAAATTCTAAAATCTAACAGAAGCCCACTCGGCCACGATGGATGAGTGTTCAGCCCAGTTCTGACCAGTCTAAACAGATAGCATGAGACATGCCAGTTACATCAATGCCATCACCCCATATCATCAGCCGGGAAATTGCAATACTGTTTCTAAAAACTATATTACTGTTTGGTTAGTGAGATAAAAATTAGACCCTATGAGAAGAGAGTTTAACAAAACACCATATTCTGTGTATTTTGTACTTTCATAAAATTTTTAAGGGAATGGAGAGAACTTAATAACTATTGTTCAATTTAACAACTATTGTCTTTGAGAAAGGGGTTATTAGTCAACTATTTACTGAAATAAATCTTGAGCTAGTGTTTCCAGTGTATCCTCATATTGTGAGGTATACACATGGCAAACGGATGAAAACTCACACATGGAAAATAAACTTTAAGAAAACAAATGTTGATATCAGTTTGAAGCATGCTAATTAAAAAGCTCTACCTTTTATTTCTTTAATCAGTGCTCCTTAACCTGTTGAGGGAAAGAGATGAATCATGGCCTTTTTGAGACTTCAGTGAAAGCTCTAGATCCTGTCTTCACTCCCTAAAAAGAAAAAGGTTTTGCTTTTAATTTCAGGGAACTCACAAAAGCCCTGGGCCCATCTTGGATCCCAAGAAACCCTGCTGAAAAGAAATGTGCTGAATAAACTAAACTAGTTTATAAGTTCTTCTAATATCTTTTAAGCAGATGATGAAAATTGAAAGGTTTTAAATTGTAAAGGTTTTCCCCAATTGACTAGATAAGAGGGAAAGCTACCTATGATTACTTTCTCTACATTTTAAGAGTGAAAATAAAATATTGAATAGCTTTTCTCTAACCTTGATTGGTTATTTTGATTATGATGGCAACATATGTATGTGTTACATAAGATACATATATACACACTACAAACACACATTTTGATATATATATATGCACAAGCGTGTGCACACACACTTGCTCTGGTTACTGGAGTGCCAGAAATAGAAGAGGTTCCTATAATTCATGATTAAAAAGAAAACAAATAAAAAAATTTAGCAATACTGGGGGTATAGCTCAGGGGTAGAGCATTTGACTGCAAAAAATTGAGCAATATAAATATGCACATTTTTACTGTTTCCCCTTTTGGTCCTCCTGAACCTCAGTTACTGCCCCCCTCAGCCATCAGTTACCTAATAACAGTTACCCTGTTAGCAGAATTATGAGTTGTAGAAAATACTGAACCTCAATAAGTCTGTGGTCCAAAGAACTTTAGAATGGGTTAAAAGATTATTATTTTTTAAATGAATATTTATGTTAAAAGTGTACTGTGTACAGGAAAACCAGTGAATTCAGGAGGCTGGATTCTAGTTTGAGTTGTCTTCTACTTAATGGTTAGTTTTCAAAAATCACACATTTCAGTAAGCTGTTCACCTTCCTTATAAGTCAAACTGGTCTCACCTCCCTCAAAGAGTAGTGAAATGACCTCACTCTCCTGGAAGGCACTAAACCAAAACACCATGTCATCTATTTGCACCTACTGAAGAACTTATTCTAAAACACAAGTGTGCATGCTTGCATGCATACACACACACCCCTAGATTTTTCATACTCTGCATAGCAATATTATACTGAAATCAAACATAACACATTGAACATTTTTCTGCACTAATTTGTTATTAATATGATTGCATTTTAAGAAGATTAGTAGCATTTCCCCTAAATGATTATTCATATGCATGAAGTGTTTTGGAATGAAAAATCCCTTATTGATCCTTTCTCTAGAGGAAGTGTTTTTAAAATATAGGTTACCCACCCCTAAGAGTTTTCCCTACGTTGTCCCAAACTCACCCACTGTTTGGGATTCTCTATCATTCAAATAATCAATAGGCATACAGGTATACAAACAGACACTAGTGTGCTCTGTGAAATTCTGAAGATTATCAGAAGAAATCTCAGAAGGAGCAGTGGGCTGGGGGTGCTTTTATACCTCAGTGTTTTTTGTTTGTCCTTAAACTCTAAAGAAGAATAAGGAGATTATGCCTATTATCATTCAAAACTTGTGCAAAAACCTTCCTATTAAGTCATCAAAATTATTTTAAGGACAGCAAAGTTTCATGGCCAATGACTTTTGTTCAGCCATGATTTGTGGAGGAAGCACTCTATTACAACTATTTTGGAGATTATTAAGATAAATTCTGCCATAGAGGAGCTTAAAATACAGGAGCAATGAGACATGGGGTAACATAAGCAAAATAAAGGGAAAGTAAAAGTTTTGAAGAGTAGCACAAAAAGCTAAAAGCAAAAACAAAACCTATGAGGGGGTAATTGATTTTGGCATCCAAAAAAAGGTGAAAAATTCCAGGAAGGCTTCGTTGAGGCAGTGACATTTTATCTGGACACCACAACATGCTCAACAACATGAAAACATATGGCATGCATGGGTATGAAATAATCTGGGGTAGCTTAAGTGGATAGAGTTTTCAGGGTGGTGGAAGGTTGGAAACAGGTTACAGTCAGATGGTGGGGAACTCCTGAATGCAGCAGGAAGAAGATTGACATTCATTCTGCCATCAACTGGGGTTTATTAACAGAAGTAACGTGATTCGATCTGTGGCTGAGAAAAGTTCAGTATGGCAGCATTGTAAAGAATGAAGTGAAGGAAAAGTTGATGCTGGAGAATGAGGCCGTGAGGGTCTGAGCTAGGAAATACCTTTGGGAATGGAAAGAATGGAGTGGATAGAAACAACGTTTCTGAGGCAGATTCAACAAGACTGGATGAACCAATAAAAAAGACTAGAAAAGTCAAAGACCACAGTGAGGCTTCCAGCCTGGACACACAGGAACCCCATGGATAGATTTAAGGAACACGGGCAGAGGAACGGGCGCTACTGTGTTTGAGAGACATCACAGAAGAGGAAATGAGGTGTCAAGTGTGAGTGTGCATAGACTGGGCTATCTACCTGTACATAAGTGTGCATGGAAATACCCATCCATATGGCAATAGTGGAGAAATCAGGGGGTAATTAATCTGAAGCTAAAAAAACAAACAACAACAAAAAACAATGTTGGGTATGGAGGTGAAGGGCTTTATGTGGAAATACCAGTTGAAGAAACAGGGATGGGTAAAATCCCTCAAGGGGGAGAATAAAGGTAAAGAAATATTGGTCAATACCTACGCTGAATGAGGGGACGAAAGAAGAGAAATGAGCTGAGTGTGGGAGGCAGAACAGGAGAGCAGTGTCACGAACTGAACTGAAGGAAGAGACTTTCTCTGGGAAGTGGTTGCTCCAGAGGAATGAGTAACAGAGCTCCGCGGCAGCGCTGGTGGTGGGCAAGGAGCAGGGCGTGGAGTATGAAGAACCGCAAAGATAAATCCAGCGGTGGAGGTGGAAGCCAGATTGCAACAGACTGAAGAGTGGATGAAAAGGGATTATTAAGAGAAGGGAGAGGTAGACACAGGAAAAAAAATAAAGGAAGAAATTGAAAATTCTTAATTAGGGTGATTGCAGCATGCTTGCAAAAAGGGTGACTGATGCACAAAGGTCCTAGAGGAGAGAAGAATAGGTGGAGGGTGGGCCATGGGAAGAACAAAAACACTATCCTCGCTCATTCTTCCTCTTCCTCCTCTTCACCCTCTTTCTCCTTCCCCTGTCCCCATCCTTTCATCCTGAAAAGGACAGCTGAGAATATGAGAGTCTTTTTTTAGTTATGAAGACCTAATCCTCTATAGTTGTACTATCCGCACCCCCTCTCCAAATACACCCACACCCCTAAACATAAACATATGTACACACACACCTTCCCTGTTGTGTGTAAAATTACGTATCTCATATAAGTACTTTTGTATTAATTAGCACCGTTATAAAAAATTATAAATATAGATATGCAATACTACCTAGTGGCCAATTCTTGGTTGTTGCAGATAATGGGAAAAAATAGTGAACATCTTGACATTAAAAAAAAAAAGGAAATTTAATATTTTCTTCCCAAAGCTTACTACCTCCTTTTAGCAGAGTGCTTATCAAATGTTATATCAAGTGATTTATGGCATCTACTTCTTGTCTTGGAAGGGGTAAGAATACTTGTTTCCAGAAAAAAAAAAAAGATTTAAAAGGCAGTCAGTTGTAAAGAAAGTAGCAAAAAGTAGCCTGGATAATCCATAAACTGGCCAGTTGGTCTCTGAATAAGCCAAGAAGTAGTTTTGCATTAAGGAATAAAAAGTATCATTTCCAACTTGTGTTTTCTGCAAATATTGGATTCTACCCAAGCTGGATTTATAAGCAGATAAAGTTGGAATTAAATGGAGGTCCTGGGGGAATGTCACCCATTCGGAATCATTTCCAAGTTTCACCAGCATAAGATATGGGTTGAGGTACAACTTTCTAACCTTTGTGCACTCATAGGACACCAGGCAGAAAAAAAGAAAAGAAAAGAGTAATATTATATTGGAAGAAAAAGCGACTCATTAACAAAAGAGTGAAAGAAAAAAACACTTACAATGCAATATTAAACATCACATGAGCTTTTCTGAAATACTCTGGAATTTTAAAAAGTGAGCATACAAAATGTATTTTGAAGATTTTTTGTTTAAGTGCAGGTTAATATGTTCCATGTACCATTTTGTATTTTTGAAGGAGTATCAGGAGAAATAGCTATTCTTAAAAATACTTGTAAAACCAAATATCTCCAAATCTCCTCATAAATTTTTAAAATACAAATTAATTTAGTCCTTTAAGGTTTCAGAGAAAATGTTTATGTTTTTTTTTTTACCAACTTCAGTTGCCAGGAACATACCACACTATTTGTGATGAACACTTAAGTTTCATGGAAGAAGCCAAATCCAATCTCAGGAAAATGAAATGCAATGAAAGGAGAAGCTGAGACGTCAGTACCCAAAGGGCTGCAACAGGAAACACTTGTCACACCACGCCCCCTGCCAGCCGACCCCCAGAAACACCAGTTATATGTCTGGGATCTGTGCTGCTTTTAAAGAGTTTTATCAAGAAGTTTTCCTAAATCCCTAATTAAAATGTGACTGTGCATACAAACAGAGTGAAGGAAATATAAAATTAAGTCACCACATACCAAGCTCAAGTAATCCCGGAAAACCATAATAAAGTTATGATTTGTCTACCCACCTTTCAGTGAATTTAGCCTGAAATGTGGCTTGCAACCATTCCAAAAAAAAAGAATCAAATAACCCAGTATACCATACAAATAAATCGTAAGAGTTTCCAAGAAAGATAGAGGCAGTAGTGCCAACAGTCGCTAATAATGACCATGTTTTTGGGGGTGGTGAGGGCAATGAATTATGACTACCACCTTGTAGACAAAAGGTGAATTGTCAATCAGCTTTTCAAAATGTTGGCATATGCCTCTCCTCTACAAGTTATTCATTCTCAGTATTGTATTTATCCCTAACTAATAAAAAATTGCTGCTGCCAGGCCCTGTAGTGATTATCAAATATATTTTGTTTTATGATTTTGTTTCCTAAATAAGGGAAAGAAAGAGTAGATATTGTTTACAATGGTGTCCCCCTTAAAAAGTTTTGTCCCAAAGTAGGAAAGGTCAACATTCTATTCTCTCAATTCTCCAACTCTATTTGAACTAAAACATACAGTTAAATGATATATTTGCTCTCTATTCCAGACTGGGTGCAATTGATTTTAACTGACTAAATTATCTGATCTCTGCCAAGAATTTTATTTCATTAAGAAAATGATATTATAGAGCATCTGAGATCATAGAGCAGACTAAACATAATGCCAAAGGAGTTCTAAGAATGCTCCACAGTGAAGGTTTGATTATTTGCAGATGGAATATGAAGAAAAAAGAGAGAGAATCAGATCCCAGGCATTAGCCTAACCAATCCTGCTATCACGGCTGCCTACATCATAGCACAAAGCCAAGAAAATAACTGATCTTCCAAGCCACACCACCTTCTTTTCTTTAAGACACTAATCACTTTTCTTCCTAGAAAGTAATATTTAACTGCCACTATCCGAGACAAAGGGGAAAGGGGAAATGTTGTACGACAATCGGCTCTAGGATGTCAACTGTCACTGCTGACATGGCTTGGCTTGTAGTCAAGAATTCACCAAGGAACTAATTTAAATCAATCGCTGGGAGCGCCAATTGTTTGGTATGCGCAACAATTGGTGTAGGATCAATCAGGGGACATGGGATCAATTAAAACCAGCTTAAGTTTGTAAAGGGAGACAATTCACACAACCTGAGTTAGATCTCTATTCATTGCACTACTCTCACAATGCAATCCTTAAGCTTCCTTGCAGAGCAGAAAAGCTTACTATCACCCTACACTGTCTAGCCAGTTCTTTAAGTAGTTCCACTTTTAATTAAAAGCACAGTATACCCTTTGTTGGCACAGATAATGTGGTCAATTTTAAGGACCATAGTTATTTTAGCCAGAAACTTGGGATTTGAGAAGGGACATATGTCAAGAAAGGAAAAAAGTACTCTGGGATAGAATTTTTCTTTACTACCTTACCAATTCACATGTACTTGGAAATACTCAAATTTTATGAAATTGAAAAGTTGTTTTGGTAAAAGTTATGATTGCACACTGTAGAACTGAGTTTCTAAATGTCAGCACTTGGGGATATATAAGGTAAATGCTACGAGATTTTGTTGAAGCTGCTGTGAAATAAACAGGTTTTGCCTCAGATACCTAAGAAGGCATAGGCAGGACTGTGGAGATGGCACCGCTGAAAACAGCATGCAGTATGGCTTCTGGCCGCAGGAGTGCTGTAATGTCATTCTCCACCAAATAGCAGCTCCACAGCAAGTGCTACTAAAACAATATGCTTGATTCTTCCTCACTCAGCCACACCAGGCAGTGTGGATAAGACATCACTGCATTAGCAGGTCATATAATAAACAAAAACTTGGCAAAGGGTTTTAGGATATTTCTATATTTCGCAAACTTAAAGCACTTAAGTTTTTCAGCGTGCAACTTTTGCTTACAAGATGGGGAAAAGCCTCTCCAATCACTTTTGACCACAGAATAATGAAAAATTGCCAGCTCTCCCCAATAATATCTCAAAAAATGCCCTAGTGGAGAAAGGAGTCAGCTGGGAGGGAAGGTGAAGGAGGAGATGGAAAGGGGCTTTTCCAAAACTAATATCAAGATCAAACTGTCACAGCCTCTTCTCCCAACTATTTTTGTGCAGAATACAATTCTAAAAATAAGCACTTTCCAAATACCAGAAATGAGAGAAAAAGAGGGAAATAAAGGTATCTTAGAAAGGTATACTGATAAAGTTTCCTCCTTACACTTAGTGTCAATTGGATAGCGGGGGCTACAAAGACACCAGTTATCTTGCGCTCTGCCTTCCCTCTGGCCAGCCAACCTCCCGATCCGCGGCTAGGGGACAACAGTTTAACAAGTTCCTCAAAATCTGGATGTAGGACTAGATTCCATAAAACGAGATATAAACAAATCAAATCACAAGTCGAGTGAGACGTCTATATCCCAGAAAAAAAAAGAAAGATCTGTTAACCTCAAGACAAATTCTAATCTCGAAAAATTTCTAGATGAAGACAACTGTAAGAAGCTATGTCCCTTCCTGTGCAGGTAACTCAACACGTGTGTGTGTGTGTGTGTGTGTGTGTGTGTGTGTGTGTGTGTGTGTGTGTGTGTGTGTGTGTGTGTGTGTGCGCGCGCGCGCTTGCTTGCTTGCTTGCTGGGGGCTTATGTTTAAATCCCCCCAGAAGACTTAATTGCGTTGAGCTGCCCTTCCCCTAAAACGCACTTGGATTAGCTGCAACCACAGCAGGAAGGACGCAGAGGTGCGCACTAAATCCTAGCTCTCTGAAACCTCTCTGAAGGCTTCCACCCTTCAGAGTGGAAAAACGTGATGGAGAGGAAGGGAGCGGTTAACAAGCCGCAAATGAATTTCATTGAGAACAGAAACCTCTCTCTGAAACAGCCGCTTTTGAGGGAAGTAAATGGAGAGGGCAAAGTCGGGCCTTTTCCTCAAAACTTCACATCAAACAGCAGGCGAGCGCTCCCCCAGAAAACCTGTGCACGAGTAGCTGCTCGAGGCAGAAAGTTCAGTCAATCATCCCATCTAGTCCTAGGTTCCGGAAAGAGATCAATGTTGCCTTTCCCCGGACCTGCTGATCCTCCACCTCGATGCGGTCCTTCTGTCTCCCTCTCTGCTCGCTCTCACGCGCGCGCACATTCGCGTGTCCAAGGGATCTGGGGTCAGGATTGGGGGCGCACGTGGGTGGGAAGACAGAAACAGATGAGCTGCAGGGGAGACTGGTAAGAGGATGGAAAAGAGAGAACGGCGATGAGACACAAGAAAATGGACGTCAAACAAGAAGTGAGACCGAAAAAGAGAATCGCTGAGCAGTAAAAGCGCGGCCGCGAACGTGGGCATGGCCCGCACCACTTAGTCCTGAGCGCCCGGCGACGCTCGCTTCTCTGCGCGTCTCGCTCCGGCTGAGGACAGAGAACATTCTGCAGAGCTACGGGACCCGCAAGTGGGGAGCGGTGGCGCGCAAAAGGCGGGTGGAAGGCATCCTCCGGCGCATCTGCGTCCCGGGAGCCCGGGTATGAGGGTGGGTCCCGCGACCCGACCCCCGACCCGTCGCACCTCCGGCAGAGTCGGACCTACCTCGCTTACTGCGTCTCCATCGGTTGCCTTGGCAGTGGCTGTAATCCATACAGTTCAGGATGATGAGAGCAAAGGAGAAGAGGCGAAACTGCATCTGGGCGGTCGGGCGGGGGAGAGGCGCCTCTCAAAGTCGGGGAACTGGAGAGGTCATCCGAGGAGCCGGCGCCGAGCGCGCTGCTGGGGAAGACGCGGAGGGAGAGTCGCCGCGGGCCGGGGGCCGCTCTGGTCAGTGCGGCGCGATCAGCATCTCTCCGCCTTGAACCTGAGGGGCCGGGAGGAGAAACAGCAGGGGTGGAGAGCGCGCCGGGATGGCAGCTGCCTCTTCGCGAGTCCCAATTTAAGGAGGGGAGGGAGGAGGAGGCAAACCCACTGCCTGGCACGAGCCGCGGAGCAGCTTAGCCCGAGCGCACAGCTGCTGGCGGTGTGGAGGGGAAGGTGATTTACAGTCAGTAAATGAGCAACCTCTGCCGAGCCGTAAGCTCCGACCTGGGGGAAAGGGCGTTGTGCGGCGGCTCCAGGGAAAGGAAAACGGTCCA
This sequence comes from Manis javanica, assembly GCF_040802235.1. Taxonomy (NCBI): domain Eukaryota; kingdom Metazoa; phylum Chordata; class Mammalia; order Pholidota; family Manidae; genus Manis; species Manis javanica. Next base: position 191,577,449 of record NC_133157.1, read on the forward strand.
ACGGCACCAAAGGCGCAGGGTTAAAGGAGCGCTCTTCGGTCCTTCGGCCCCCCGGTGGGGTACCCGAGCGCCGTGGCCTCTGTGACCGGTCGCGGGTCGCCTACCGGGAGCACTTACACGTCTCACGCGGTGCGGCGTGCCTAGGCGCGGCGCTCCATCCCGGGCTCGGGAAGCCAGCCGCCCGGCTAGCACGTGGGCTGGGGAAAAGTTTGCCGAGACCCGCCGGGAGCGCCTGGCACTCCGGGATTCCGGCTGTCGCCGCGGGTTCTGGGCACGCGAGGGTCCTCGGGACTGGCGGCGCGCCCCAGGAGCGCGGCGGGGCGGGCGCGTCCGCAGCCTCCGGGATGCTGCGTCCCCGCCCGTGAGTGCGATCCTCCCTCGAGGGGCACGCCCGCTCTCGCTCTCTAGGTCCCTATCTAACTGTGCAGTTTCCCCGGCGATCGCCACGGCCACTTCACAGCTAGGGTTTCTCTGTTTCCAAGCTGCGGGAGACGGAACACTCCCGCAAGGCCGGAGGGAGGTGGCGAGCGCACTTTCCGATGGAGACGCAGTAGGGCTGAGGCTCGGGATGCTTCTATAAGTAGGTGGTGCTGTGGTCCAAAGCTTCTAAATCACTGCTGCCTCGGAGTTCCTGGGTCCTAACGCCAGAAACTCTCGGGTTTCCCTGAGGTCCTAAAGAGCCCTAACAGCCTGCTGCCAGCCAGACCCCAGGCGAGTCCCGTCGGGCTCTCCTGGAGTGGGTGGCTAAACTGAAGAACAGCTCGGGTGGGGACGCCCCCTGGCCTTGCCGGACCCGCAGCCCCGCTGCCTTCACCCCAAAGGCGTCCTCTCGGACGCTCTGGGGTCGGTTCCACCCTCAGCGCCAACCTTCCAGCAGGAGGATCTGACTGATGGCTCGCTTCTCCAAGCCTCCCTCCCCAAGCTCCCGGCCCTGACTGCTGCTTCTGACCAGCGGACTTTAAACTTCAGCCACATCCCAAAACATGCCACACCTCTACCCCTTCTTAATTTACGTCTTGGCATTGTTTTATAGGAACATCTGTCAGCGCGGATGAAATTCAAATGCGCCCTCAGTTTAGGGAGTGAAAAGTGTACTTCCAACAGCTTTTGTTTACTTCAGAGGCGTTATTTCTTGACTTTTTCTTCTCCAGGAAAACTTTAAAAACCTGTGATCTCTCTCTGTATGCAGTACTCAAGAAACTGAGGCCTTATTTCTTGAAAGAAATGCTCATTTTTCACCAAAGTGTTTCTCATTTATAACCCTGCCCCTCCCCTCCTCCCCAATTAAAGTCCCCTGAATTAAACTTAGGTCCCTTGGGTTTGGGGAATATTGTGTTTAACAAAGTGTTACATTAAATATACTTGGTGCTACTTGATTTCATTATGGTGAAATCTTCTGTCCTGCACTCATTACTGTAGGAATAAATGTATTTACTCCTTAGGCAAAAGATAAGAATTTTTACTGCTAACCATGGCAGTGAGAATGCTTGTAGATATAACCACAAGCTCGGCATTATATCAGCATTTTGTATCATTTAAACTTCCTTTTCCTATGCTTTCTGTTTCAGGAGATGTTCAAAATGTGGAAACTTGAGACAATCATGTAAAATAATAATATTAGAACAGTCATGTATTCCATCATTGCCGATCCACAACTCTTTTTTACAGACATCACTATTGCATAGCAGTATTTATCTGCTTAGCATTTCTGTGTTATTCCTTTTATGCAGACCTGAGAACACCGAAGTAAATCTGAGGTGAGGTCACTGGTTCCATTTCCTATATAACAAAATTCAGCCCATGAGATCAGCCTACAGGGCACAAATAGAGTTGACAAAACACACTGTAGAAATAATGAATCTGTTTCTCAGCTTTCCGCTTTTGGAGTCATTGATTTTTATCGCAGAATTTGGAAGTGATTGGAAACATTTCAGTTTAGGGAGTGGTCCAGCATTTGGCATGGTGACTTGATATACCAGTGAATTCCCTTTGTCATCACAAATGTCCCTGACACATGCACACGCCAAACTGATTGCCCATCTAAAGGAGTTAAATCCATGGGAGAATTGTCCTTTCTAAATAAGCTCTCTGACTTCCTGTACAGCTTTGAGACCCATTTAGGATCAGTGGTTATGATTGTCTTTAAAAGTATTTAAAGGCAAACACAAGCAATGACCAAGTGGATCTAGTTCTACCATTAACCACCTGGGGCACTTCGGGCGATTCTCTGGATCTCAGTTTCCTTGGTGGTATTTTTGGGAAATTAAACCAAGATGTCTTTCACTTCTACCATGTTCTGGTTTACAATAATTTCATTTTCTATTTGTAGCAAAAAGTTTGCTCCAGGGTCTAACCGGTGTAAGGACAAACTCATCATTGATGGATTTTCAATGTACAAAGATGAGAGCCACTGTTAAATTAGTTAAATTTATAGAACACTTTCAACCTTTTGTCTTCAAAGATTACTCTCCATACTTTCAACCATTTTGGTTGCACAGTTAGCTTTTTTTTTTTTAAACCAGAGATACTTTTCAATTTAGTGAACTCCTAGACCCATTTCATAAAAAAGAATTTTAACAGCACCACTTCTGTTGAAAATAGATTAATCCTCTTAATAAGACAAGCATGGGCTCTGGGAAAAAGATGATTTCTAGTTCCTTTCCTCTTGTGCTCCCTCCTGGTCTGTCTCTGCTTAGGAAAAGATACCACTGGACCTCAAAAATCTGTCACACTTACTTCTTGGGGCACTTAGAGTCTCACAGTTAATCTCTTCGGGGCTAGTTTGTTGATAATGCAGACTTACTTCTTCTTTTCTTTGTTTTCCCCACTCACTGAATATTTTTCCTGATTTCAAGAACCCAGGAATGTTCTTGCTACTAAAAAAATAACAACCCTAGCAGATCCTAAACTATCATTAACTTTAAGCCCATATTTCTGCCTCCTTTCATTTCTAAACTCTGATTGTGTTGTTGAGACTCAGAGCTCACAGTTTCTGCATCTTGGAGACTCAGTGGACTTTTTCTTCAAACTGAGTTTAGATGATGGTTTCATGAAACTAGCTTTATAAATGGAAGTGTGCCTGGTGTGTGTTAACAGAGAAGCATACTGATGAGATTGACTTCATACCACTCACTGATGTTAGAGAAGGTTAACTGAGGGCAGGGGTAGGGGATGTTATATATGGGAGGAAACTTGTGTACTTTATTTTACTCTTTTGACTTGAAATTCATTTGTACAGCTGAAATTCAATCCTTATTAAATTAAAGGGCATGTAAGGAAGAGGCCTTCGCTCAGACAGTTCTCCATCTCAGAGATAACCAGTTATTCATGTATAACCTTCCAGTTTTTTATTATACTTTCAGAGATATGCTGTGCTTATCAAGAAAATGTGTGTGTGTGTGTGTGTGTGTGTGTGTGTGTGTGTATTCATTCTCTTCCCTGTCTTTTATGCAACTGGTAGAATTCTGTCTTCACTAATTTGTACCTCGATTTTTTTTCATGCATCTTCAGCTCATTTAGTGTCAATTCATTAAAAATTAAGAACTTGTCTGTTTTTTTTATATAACCCCTATCATTTCATTGTATAGTTGTTTTAAGCCATCTCCCTACTGAAAGACATTTAGATTATCTTAATTCTTTTTCTGTTATAAGAAATGCTTCAATTAACCCTTTCTTGGGTCATTTACCTTTGCATTACAAATTTCTAAAATTAGAAAAGTTGGATGAAACAGTTGGATATACATGTGTGTGTGTGTGCCTTCTTAAAATTGCCCCATACAGAGGTTCTATCAAATTGCAATGTATGAAAGTACCCCTTTCCCTATATAGCAGCCAATATGTTCGATCTTTGATACTCCAAGGCAAAACTCAGTATCTTGGTAGTTTTAATTTTTATTTATTTGCTTTTAAATGAAACTATGACTTTAATATGCTCAAGCTATTTACATTCCCTTTTCCATGAACTCTCCAAAGATACTGTTTACACTTTTTCTATATCCTTGGTCATTTACTTTTTTACTCTGTAGAAAATACATACACTACTTTTTGTGATTTGAGTTGCAAATATTTCCCCAAGTTTAAATTTGTCTCTTAACATTGCTTTTGACATATTATAACTAGGCTAAAAATTTTTAAGTTTTCATGTAGTTAAATTTGTCAGTCTTATCTTGTATAGCTTCTATGTTTGCATCATACTTATGAAAGCTCTTCCCCATGCTATTCTTTTAAATTTTTCGTTTGGGAGTATTCTAATACTTTTATTCAATATAAAAAACCATAGATCTTAGTGATTTTATGACTGTATTTTATGGCTATGTAATGTGGCTACATTATAATAGATTTAAATTTTTCTGAGTCTTTCCTAAGTAGTTATGTTCACATATTTGGTTGACTTTGCCTCTGACTCTCATTTTCATTACCTAATTGATTTAGAGTTCTCTTATCTTTCATGTTATCAGATACTCATATTCTCTGATCTGAAGTTTCCCACTATCTTCTTAGTCATTGTTAAAATTTGTCGATGTTGTATTTCATTCTTCTAGTCTAGAATTTATCTTTTAATTGCTTTGGAACAAATTATGTCATTTTTTGCCATTGTTCAATATTGAAAGTATATTGTTTTCCTGTTAAATATAAGCTGAATGTCCATTTTGCTAGTTGCATGCGATAGCCTATGTTCATTTATTATATTTTGTATGAAATAATTAGTTAATATGAAAGATCTTCAACAAGGTCACTGACCAGTCCTTATCCCAGCTAATTTATTGTTTTTAAAAGCCACACCATAATCATTTACTTAACATCTGAAAAATGTGTAAACATTTGACTCTTCCAAATGTTAATACTGCCACTGGAGAACTCTTTGCAGACTGACATGACCAGGCCTATTCGTCCTTTGGCTCTCCGCCCCCGTGGGTGAGGTCCAGGGGGCTCTCTTCAAAGGAAGTCCGACTCAAACCAGCTCATAAGAGAAAACTCAAGATTTGACCGGAAGTTTCAAAATCATTTGCTTTATTTAATCTTGTGTGCTCTGCGCTCTTTTGATCTAAGTCATGTGTGTCATTTCCATTCTTTTTCGTGTGAATTTGGTTGCTGAAAGGAAGTGTTACTACACCCGGTTAATAACAAGAGACATATAAAGATTTTCAGCTATTTTAAGAATTAGACTCAGTTTTCATTACTATGAAGAGAACGTCTCTTTTCACTATTTGTAGACATTCAACTATCTGTGAAAGAATAAATAAATAAACAATAAACAATAAAATGAAACAGGTAATTCTTAAGAGCAGAAAATATCCTCCCATGATTTTTTTTCAGTACTAATATCCAAGCTAGGTATGCTTTTCCTAAGCAATGGTGTGTCCTTGACTTATGGTTATAATGAATTGTGTTACTGTTCAAGAGGGAATTTGTGGTTCACCATCAGCAAGTGCACAAGACAGCAGGGACTTTATGTATTAGTCTCATTTCCTGCTCCATTTTATGTTTCTACTCTCATTTGTATTTTACTTTTCAGTATTTTATGCATCTTTATAAGCCACTTACATTTTAGAATGATACAGAAAATTTTAAATAAGTAATACATACATGATGCACATAAATATATATATACACAAAAATATGTGCACAGGTCAGAGAACCAACCTGAGAGTTCTGGTTGCCAAGTTGTCTACTCTATTCATTCCTGGTCTGAGGAAATAATCATGGTGTGGATTTGAGGATCCACTAGCCTGCTGGGAAATGGGCCCAAGCCAAAATTCCACTAATTATCCAGTCTTCACAAGCCCCTTCTCTTGACATTTTGGATGCCAAGAAATTAATAGGATTCCCCAAAAGTGATTATTTTCCCTTTCCAAAAATACAGTCATTTTAGTAAATAGCTCCAGGTCCTAATTGGGAAAGACTAGAGAAAAAGTTACAGTGAGGGTCCTACCTGACCTCTTCATTCACGTAGCTCTGGAGCTGTGAACTATCTCAAGCCTGGGATTGATTAAGGGGCTGTGACTCTCTATTGTGGTGACTCAAGTTATACTTTTGTAAGACAGACCTAAAGTTCTGCTGTATACAAATCAAGTAAGACTTTAGTAGGCTGCCCATTTATTTCAGTCCTAGGAAAAAGTTATAAATACCAGCTATAATCATATGACTAGCTGCAGAAACACAGACTATATTAATGAGTATTTCTTCCTTGATTTGATATGTATCAGTATTTTGTCATCTCCTATTCTACTACTAACATGTGTAAACTGCAGTTAATCTTGTATCTCAGTATTGAAACAACAGAATATGAAATGGTGAGTATAACTCGGCTAAAAAATAACTATCACTCTAAGATGAATAAAGAGACATGCAAGACTTTGTGCATCCTCCTTTGGTTAAAAGGACAATGTTTTTGTGTGGATAGGGGTGTCATGTTCAGTGGAAGCATAGATTTACTTTTGCCTTTATATATTTGGAAATTTAATGTAGTTAAAAGAGGTGTATATTATGATTAGCACACATAACGTTAGGGGGAGGCATGGAACAATGGGGAAGGCAGTATAGCACAGAGAAGACAAGTAGTGACTCTATAGCATCTTACTATGTTAATGGACAGTGACTGTAATGGGGTATGTGGTGAGGACTTGATAATGGGAATCTCGTAACCACAATGTTGCTCATGTGATTGTATATTAATCATACCAAAAAAAAAAAAGAGGTGCGTTTGGATGCCAGATTGTCAAGAGATGGACTGTTGTAGTTTTTACTGTCCCCTAAATTAAGCTGGGAGCGGTATTTCTCAAATCCCCAGCCATATAATGATTTTGAGTTAGAGCTGGCTGAAAGAGGAATTTCTATGAGATTGGGGGACAGAAGTGAAACAGTAGCTAAGACTTTCTGAAGGCCTTATCTCAATAAGATACAGTGATGGACAGAAACCGAGGTACACAGGTACCAGCTTGAAACTCTATCTGTTCTACATTCAGCTCTTCTTTCTGACGACTGACCCTACTGACCAGAGAACCCAGGCCTCACTAGACAACTAGCTGTGGTGGCAGTAGATTTCCAGAGACCTTTCCACAAACCCCATAGCACTGGTGGTTGGGCATGCTCGGCTTGTCCGACACATTCTCAACTCCTCCAATACTCTAGCTCCGCTTCCAGACCTTCCCTCCCTCGGCGCCTCTCATAGCCATGTTCTATCTACTTCCTATAGTAACTCCAGCTGTAACACCCAGGCCCCCTCTTCTGCCTGAACCATAGCTGATATAAGTATTATCTATTGATTTTCCACTATAAAAAAAACGAGAACTTACTCCCTTTCACTGCTGCTTCTTCCCTACACAACCATACTCCCATCTTTCAAATGTGGTCAGATCAATATTCAACAGTTATATTATTATGACTAATGTTACTCAGAGATGAGCCATGTAGTAACTGTAACTACTCTTACTTTCCTGTGCAACAGTGATAGTTTCTCTGGAATTATCATTACCTTGTTTTCTCTTCTGCAGGGTTTTCTGTGACTTTCCAGAAATTCCACCCAAACATTCTTCGGACATTCTTGGTCATCTCTTAATATACTGATCTACACCAAGTAGGCCACAGTTTCATCTTCTTAATGTTCTCTTTGAAGGCCCTAGCAGGCTTCATCCAGACTGCTTCTCCTTCTGCCTGATAAACAGTTGTCATTCTGGGATGTCTCTTCACTATCATCTTCAGAATACCCTTTCCCTCTCTACCTCTGGTGGATTTTCCTATTTCCTGTGTCCCATGTCTTCCTTTTTACTAGTTAATCCTTCGTTGTGGTAGAGGACATTCTCCAAGAGTTTCTTGAGAATATTTATGTAGGGGTAATCTTTTTGAGACTTTCAACATTTAAAAATGTCTGTAGTCTATCCTCACATGGAGTATAAAATTTTAGTTTGAAATCATTTTTGTTAGTATGTTGTCTTTTACCCTCAATATTGCTTTTGAGAAGGACAAACACATTCTGATTACTGATTCTTTTTTTATGTTCCTGTCTGTATCCCTAGATATTTTTGAAGAGCACAGCCTATTTTGTTATCCCTTATTTTGGATTTGTCTGATATTTCTTCATAATTAGATTGAGGTTATGCCTTTTTTAGGATGAATAGTATTGATTGATCCTGCATCCTTCTCAGAGCATCCTATCAAGAGGATCATGATGCTGTTCTGTCCCATTACCCATTTACTTGGTTAAGATGTTGTCAGGATTTTCCATGGTAAAGTCACTATTATTCCTTTTGACATTAGTAATTTATAGGAAACACTTTGGGACTATGTAAATATTCCCTTTCTCATCAAACTTTCACTCACTCTTTTTGTCATCCATTAATGATTCTTGTCCAAATCAATTATTAATCCTATAGGTGCCAAATGGTGACTTCCTAACTACATTATTTCTTCTATATTTATTAGTTGTTATTCCACTGTAAGGAAAGCTTTCTCTTCTTCATATCAATGGATTGATATCAATATGGACTCATGGATTCTTATTTTGTTCAATGGGCTTGATTGTGTTACTGTATTTATCTTAATTCCCAATTTGTCCCAGATTTGGCCTGCAGGAGAACCTTAAGCTGGGTTCTGTGTCTTTGTGAGCCCTGGTTCTTTCTAGTGGAGAATTATACTTAGAAACCAAGATTTGGGTTCTGGGTGTACACAAATGCTACTGGAGTATCATAGATTTTAGTTCTTCTTAGCACCAGAGTTAAAACCATGAGTTGTCTAAGTAGTTCCCCATTCCAATCTATCAAAACAGAGTTTACCCTAGCATTTCCCCTTTCCATATTTGTAACTCCTTCTGCAACAGTGATAAATGCTAACTAGAAATAAATACAAAGAGCAATTACTCCTATTGTGTGAGTACCAAGAAAAGCTTCACAAGGATAATATATGAACTTGGTCTGGAAGACTGAGTGAGATTTTATAAGGAAAGCAAGAAATGGCATTTTAGGTCAAAAGTGATAGGAAGAGGGAAAATAGAGATGCAAAGGGAAATTGTTGTCTAATAAACCAATGTGCTAATGAGGATGGGGTATGAAGGCAGGGAAGATGAAGGTTTAGATTAGAAAAGTAAATTGCAGCCAGATTGTAGATGAATGGACTTCCCTGGTAACAAATAGGAATTTTATTTTCAATATTAATTGAGGATTTTTTTTAAGTGGGAGGTGTAACATATTCAATTCTATCTTGGGAAGATAATTACTTTGTCAATACTGAAAATTCACTGGAGGGAAACAAGTTCACAGGTTGCCATGTATATACAATATATGAATTATATATATAATATATATGAATATATATATAATTCATTACATATGTGATATATGACTATATTATATATGATATACACAGTCACAATGTATTCTCATTATTCATGGTAGTTTTGTTCTATAAAGTCCTCTTGAATAATGAATTAGCAAATACTAAACCACTGCTCCTATGGGAAATAAAGGTTAGGTTCCTGCAAGCATCTGATCACATTTTATCAACCAATCAATACATAACCCTGTTTTGTGCATGTTTCTGTTTAAATACACCTATTTAATATATATTATTAAATCACTAACGTCAAGCTCACAGCAACAACTCTATGACTTACACCTGAATGAAGCTGATTTAAGAAATGTATTTTTTCATAAGGCACATCACAGCTTCATTGCACTGGGAACACTAGCCTATATTCCCAGCACTTCAACACTATGCTTGGGGACCACTACAAACAATGAAATCACCAACAAAAAATCCAAAAATGTGAAAAATCTGTCACTAAATAGATTGCAGAAAGGACATTTGTTCACAGTATGAGAGCTGAAATAAGAATGCAGAGCATGCCCTCGTTCACCCTCAGCTGGGAACATTCATGTCAGGTGACATGATACTGCATGTCCATGAATGACCATGAAAGTTCCACAAATAACGATTTTGAAGTTACAAATAACTTTCAGTGAATAGGCAAATTTGCAAATACAGAATCCACAAGTAATAAGTAATATCTATATATACATATGTGATGTTATGACTTATAAGAAATACATATTTGGTCATTCAATTGATCAAAATACATTTCTCATATATATTAGGCCTTCATTCCTGGCTCGCAGCTCCAAAAACCCTTGGAATTTCCAAAGTGTTGAGAGTGAGCAAGATGCCTCCTGATATGTTAATGAGGTGAATTTGGGAAAGCATCCAAGGGTGGGGCCAGTTGCCAGGACAACCAAACTTGTGATTAGAGGGTTGAAATATTCAGTCCTCAGCCCAGACCTACAAAGAAGGGGAGGGTAGCAGGAGATTGAATCAGCCAAGGACCATTAACTTAATCATGACCATAAAATGAAGCCTCCTTGAAAGCCCAAGAGGACAGTTGTTTGGCCCTTTTTTAAGAAGAGCTCCCATGTTTGGGTAGCGAAGGCCCAAGCTCCATGAGGACAGACGCTCCTTTGTTCAGACCTTGCCCTATGAATCTCTTCATCTGACTGTCAACAAAACACGTTTTCCTGAGTTCTGTGAGCTGCTCTAGAAATTTAATGGAACTTAAGGAGGAGGTCATTGGAACCTCTAGTCTGTAGCTGGCTGATCTACCAGCTACAGACTAGAGAGGTTCCAATGGGGCTTGTGACTGCATCTGAATTGGGTGGTGGGGGCCAGTCTTGCAGCACTGAACCTTAACCTGTGGAAACTGATCTTTTCTCTGAGTAGGAGTGCCAGGAGTGGATAGAATTGCTTGGTGTTGTGGAAGGGAAGGACTACCCCCCAACACTGGAATTGGGTCCAGGGAACCATAAAAGAACATATATACATACATATGTATGAACTAAACCAGGGCTGTATTAATAGAAATGGAAAGGAAGGAGTTGACCAGTTAAATGTGGGAATGGAGAGAGGTAGAGTCACACATGATGCTGAAATGTCTATTCTGTAAAACTAGTAAATATTTGTTAATACTACTATCAAAAAACATATGAGTCTGGAGGAAAAAGAGAATACAATTTTAGAACATGGACAATATCCTGATAGATATAGCCAGTAATCAGTGATAATATGAAACTAGAGCCCCTTCAAGAGGCCATTGCTAGAGGTTTGATTATCAAGTCCACATAGAATACAACTGAAGCTGAGGGAACAGAAAAGATCCCCTGGAACTGAGGTAAGATTCAAAGAGAAAACCTTGAAAAAAATATTAAATTTAAGGAGCCTAGAGGAAGAGAACCTATAAATTAGCCAATGAGAAAAATCTGTGGGAGAAAACTCAAATTAAGGGGAGTATAAGAACAATAACAAGTAAACAAGGCTAGTAAATAAATGTTCTCTAAGCAGGACAGGAAATAAAAGAAATATTATGCATGCAGACATGTATGTAAAACAACATGTATGTACACAATGTTATTTATCTATTTGACATCCCTTGCCTGTGCCCACTGTAATTTTTATCATGCTTTCAGATGGTAGAAATGATTTAGTATTAGAAATACAGGTATCCCAGAAATACACCAGAGTCCAAATGGACCAAGATGATAGTATTTTGGAGAAATCAGAAAGCACTCCATGCCACCCATCCCAAGAAAGAGAAAGATGTGCACCAAAGATCATAAGAAGATGATCCATGATGTCACATCAAGAAATACAAGTTTGGTTATCCCATCACAGGAAGGTTTACCCACAAGCAGCACACAGTGAAAGCACAGGGCAAACACCTGGGAGAGCAGACAGACAGGAAGGGCTGGGAATGGCGAAGCATAGACCTGGGATTTCAGAGAGACTTCCAGTACTCAAGAATGGCAAGTTAGATTTTTTTGAAGCAACTCTCCTGCTGAAAACAACTAGAAATGCTGAATATAATAAACATTTTTCCAACAGCCACAAAGAGCTAACAAGTTAGTAAGGAATAACAGGCCAAACAAGAACCCAGGATGGTAAGTGAGCACCACTTCCATCCTGAGGCTATTTACCCAACAAAAAATGTGAATTTTCATTTTCTCAGGAAGGGGAGGGTCTCTTGTGGAAAGAGAAATAGAAATTCAAATGCAAGGTACACACTAGTTGAGGAGTTACAAAGGAGGCCCTCCTCACAACAAGCTGGGACCCTGATTATACCCTCAGAGTCAGGGTCCCTCAATAGTAAACCAGCCCTAACCCCATCTTGCAACCCAGATTTATATTACCTGGGTGGTCTGGACACACTCAGGCATTGAATCTGAACTAAAGTGATCCTGGACTGATAGTGACCACAGATCCACAGAAGCAAAATTTAAAACCTACGTGGGAATAAAGTACTGTCCTGATTCACATTATTCCTACAATTAATCTTTTAAACACAATTAACCAGCACAAAATAAACGATAACCAGTGCACACAAAAAGTCACTGTGGACAAGAAACAATAAACAACATAAACAGACACATGAAGACTCCGAGTATTGGTATAATCTGGCAAACTATAAAACAACTATGTTTTCACATGTTTAAAGAAAAAAACAAGCTGAAAATACCCACAGAAATGCGACTGACAATGAGTTAGAAAGCAAGAGGCTAAGAATAACAGAGTTTTGGGGAGAATAAAAGGATTCTTTTTGCATTGATACATGCCCATATAATGAATAATAACACCACCACCATTTTCATCAAAATGTATTATTAAGCCCCTGCTATGTAGCAGGTATCTGTTATTTTTGCATGTCTATTTTCCATTCTTCCTTCCTCTCAAACAGCAATCTTATTTTCCTTAATACAAAAACACACACACTATGTCCATTTACAAGGGAGGCTCACCTTCCTCCAGGCTCCAAGAGTGGTAACGTGACCCCAGCCTGATCAATCGAAGCATTCCATTCCCTTCTTTACTGGAACTGATTCAGGAGTGGGACTGTTTCCCAAGACAAACCAATGAAAAGTGGAACTTTTACTGGAACTCCTGAGAGAGCCGGAGCGGCTATGGCTGGTGGCTGTATTGGAGCCAGGAGCAGAGAGCCTGCCTGTGACTAAAGCCAACACCAAGAGGACAAAAGGCAAGGAAAAGAAATACACTTTCGGTGACATCCTTTAAATACCTAGATTCTGTGCCTGTAAATTCTATGTCCATTTCATGAGACAGTACATTCCCTTTTTCTGCTTAAGCCAGTTTGAATTAAGTTTCTGTAACTTGCAAACAAGAGTTCTGGCACTTAAGAACTGTATTCAGACCCTGTGCTTGTCACCAAGACTAATATATCTGAAAGAGGGAAGAAAGAATCAGTTAATGAAGGGGAATGGAAATTTTAAAAGAGGAAATGATTAGAAAATTCAGATAAAAAGATTGATCTATTGCCAACCCATTCTAAAAATAATCTACTGAATTTCCATAGCACTTTATCAATTATCCTTTCCTAGCATTTAAAACCCTGCATTAAAGCTACCTTTATATATCTTTATCTCTCTTACAAATCTGCATACCATGGGAAACAAATAATTATAGTATTTCAAAGTTATAAAGTACTTTGGACAGACTAATTACGACTTTATTTCATAAACTGAGGTAGGGACCATGTCTGTTTCATCTTGGTATCCTAGATGTATGCAAGCAATATTGATTAATTAAAGGAATGACTTAAATGAAAACAGAATAGGGAATAGGAGAGAAGAGAAATTAGGAAAAAGTGAACGATATAATAAACAAAATGTATGTATTTTGGGGAAAGGAGAAGAGAGGTTGGAAGATACAGAAGGAAAGAGGAAAAGAATGAGGAGGTGGAAGAAATTAGGAACATTTAGCAATATTTGTGCACATCTGCATATAATGGGCTGCATTACAATACCTTTCTTTTAGAATTTTACTCTTCTAAATTTTCTGTGCTTATGCAAATAGTAGTTTGTTTTTTAATATCCTGAATGGACCCAAAGAAGAGGCAGGAACTCTGGTTGTGTTCTGCATGGCGGCAGGGAGACTGGGACTTTGGTTGAGGAGGGGGGGCCCTATTTTAAGTCATGGAAGTAGAAGAGAGACTGGCAGCGCCCTTGACTGACTGGTGATATGTCTATGGAACTTCCTTTCGATATTACAGTAGATTGTACTGTGGTTTTCAATTATTTGCTTCTACTTTCCTTTACACTAATTAGTCATCTTAATGACTGTCATGGAAACTTCAATAATGTCTTATGGGGGGAGCACCCCTCTTTGCCCCATTGATCAGTTGTGATCTGCTTTAGTCAACAACACGTGTGTGACTTGCTACATCCAAGAAGCAGCTTTCTGAGCCAGGGTATGTTTCTCTTGTTCTGTTTTCTTTAGGTGATAAAATGACATGCTTCAAATCAGAGCTGCTCCTTTACTTTGGATCCTGGAATAAGAGGACAATGGGCAGCAGAGCCATAGCCGGTGCTCAGACACCTTTGTGGTCCTAAATTATTGAGATTAGGGATCACTCGTTACCAAATTGGAGCTGACTTATATGCATTGAATTGCCTTTGACGCACAAACAGCAATATTTTTTGAAGTAAACTTTTCAGTTACTTTGTTTTGAGGAACACATGCTCTGATCCAGATAAAATGCAATGTTTGAAACATAATTTTGTCTATGTTTATAAACCTTTTTTGTTTCTCAATACCTATGCTATACATGCAAGAGAACTACAAAAATCGATCCATAATCTGTATAATCACAGATCCACAATGTCTGAGAATGCAATAAAAGAAAATGACCATAGAGTCTCACAGCAGAGACTTAGATTGCTTTGTTCTAATTGCAGGAAAAATAGACTTTACTTTTAAATGTTGAAAAAAAATTACAAGGCAGTCTGTGTATGTAGAGAAGACCACCCCTTTCTTCACCACTACCACCATAAAAATATTTACAGACTATAAATATCTTGGTTTCAGGACCCAAATGGTCATCGGATAGTTCAGTAATAGTCTCAGTGCAGAAAGAAAAATATGTTTCTTGGTTTTAGAGGAAGGAAAAGGAAAACAACTCCAATAGTTGCATTTTTTAATTCCAAGCTGCAAAAGAAATGTTTTCTCTCATGAAAAACCAGTGAAGCAAGACTCTACTGAATTTTTATATAAAGCTCAAAACAAAACAAAACAAAACACAATGGACAGTAAGGTAATACCACTTCAGAAAAGGTGGGCTTTTCACTTAAAAAGCTGATGATAATGAGAGGAGCCCTGTGAGGACTTTAGTATGTATGTGAGTATATGTAGAATTACCCAACCTGTTACACAGCTCCCCTCCTCAAAAAAATCAAATTACTTTTTCTCAAAATCTAAAGAACAAATTTCATTTTCCCCTTTTCTTTTCAAATCATAGGAAAAAAAGAACTAGAGAAAAGATAAAGGGATGACTTTTGTAAGTCATTTGAATTTTAGTTTCAGGGATATTTTTCTCTGTTTTTCCAAAAGGCTTGAGAGACATAAAAAAATAATAAGAAAAATATGCTATCCCCTGCATCCTGAATCCTCATCTTTCAAACCGGACCTGTTTGTGAGTGTCAGTTAGAGCCTGCCAACTGCTGAAGCTGGATTCCCGCTGGAAAGACCTGGGGCAGGAATATCATATTTCTTCTGGAGAGTACCCATGGCAATTTGCTAATGTTCTTAAGGTGAGAGGCAGATTCAGTTTGCCAGCTCTCCCCACCAAGTCAGCTTTGGAAGATGCGGACTCTTGGGTGTTTAGAAACAGATTTTTTAGATTCCAAATGCTTTCTATTTATTTGTTTGGCTTTTTTTTTTTTTTTAAGACATACACATCCATCAAGTGAATGGGTTAGATTTCCTTTCCTGTTTGGGAAAGAATCTGTTCTTTCCCCCTTTTTGGTAGCAAGGTTACCCCCTTTTTTTTACAAGATTAGTCACTGGCCATAAATCTCATGTGTCTAAGGTACTTGGCCTGCTCTTTGCTGCATCACTATGAAATAGTAGTAAATCTAATATAACAGATTGTGTCATCCAGTGTATGCATTTTTGAAAGTGGAAGCCAAATGTAAGTAAATTGAATTGGCTGACTTCTAAGAACAAAGTGCTGTATGAGGTAGTTTGGATTGAGTACAATCCCGGCCCACCTCCATTTTGCTCTTTCCCCTTCAGAAACCAAGTTCTTAAAATTGTGTGCCCCTG
Organism: Manis javanica; assembly: GCF_040802235.1. Lineage (NCBI taxonomy): Eukaryota > Metazoa > Chordata > Mammalia > Pholidota > Manidae > Manis > Manis javanica. The sequence continues at coordinate 191,593,541 of NC_133157.1, forward strand.
ACTGCTGAAACACTGGTCTTTGTTGAGCACCAAGGACTGTTATGCAGACTAATGAAATGGGTCTGGAATCTTCCACCGCTCTTCCTCCATGTCTCAGTGCACAAATGACTATGTTAGCTTTGCCCCAGATGCCACTGCTCTGCAGGTATGCGCTCCCTCCAGCTCCAAGCATACCTCCCCGTCAGGTCCAATCAGTCTTCTCACAGAAGAATCAGATCCAAAAGTACTTCTCTTCTGGCATAGGGAAAGGTACCCCTTCTTCCTTGTATGCCTTTTGTTTTTAACCAAGCCTTCCTCCGGTACAAACTCAGCCAGCTATTCAGACTCAAGAAAGTGACATAAAGGGATGATGTGAGTAGGTGGGGACCATGGTGAATGGCAGATTCCATGTCCCATCCAGGGAGGGCAGTCACTACTTAGTTCTGGACAAATTTTTTTCACATACGCATTTGCCCTGCTAAACCCAAATCTTTCTTTTTCTCAAGACAAATGGTGTATCGGTCAAGATCCAACCAAGAAAACTATACCATCCAAATTTTTAGGACATATCTCAGTTTCCACATGTAGCTAGATCACTTTAAATATTTTAAATACACACATACACATGAATACACATTGTTTTCTAAATTAAGACTGTGGGCCTTTACTTTGTGATGATGCGTGATATTTCTCTGGACACGTAAATGGACAGAGGTAGCCTCTTAAAATATTTTACTGAAGTTAGAGTCTCAACTTTTTGGGATTGTGGGACACACTGAGCTCGGGTACCTCAGGCTAACTTTGATGATCACTCATTTATTTTTTTATGCATTCATCCATCAAATATTTATGGAGTACTTATGGTAGGGGATGGGTGTACAGAGAGAAACAGAACATGGTACTCTCCTTCAAGGAGCTTACAAAACTACCTGAGGAGTCTAACATATAAACTAAGTTAATAAGGGTATAGGAATTTGTTGAATGCAAAGAGATAAGCCGTCATTGGGTTTGTAGAATCAGTTCTCAAAACTACAGTGCTGCTCAGTCCTCCTAATATCCTACATTCCAGCTCCTCCCACCCCACCCACTCTTTATATCATCTATGCTAGTCATTGCATATGCTGAAGGACTTGAGTGCGTTTGCTGGCTACTTCACACTCACCAAACTCCATTACTCTACCCAATTGTGCATGTCCAGAAGCCAGTATACAAGCCACCTTCTCAGATACATGGCATATATCAATAGGCAAATAAAACTTAAGACAGAAAGAAATACAGTTTCTTGACACTCTCAGCTGTCCCTTCTGATTTATCCTTTATGCTTTATATCCTCAAATCCCCTCTTAATATTCATCATATTATTCATCTGAATATTCACCTAATATTCATCTCTCATATATATAGAACATAGCAAAATGCCTGGCATGACTTTTCGCCACTAGAAGATAATGGAATGAAATTCAATCTCTCTTTTAGAAAAAGAAAGTGTACAGAATTTGCCCTTTGAGACATCCTACCTTAAACCCTCCAATGTAAACAGGTATCCAAATATACTAGGAGTGAGAAATGGCATTAGTATAAAAGGGTTTTCAGATGTTTTGGAATTATTCTCTGTGTAATTTATAGCTGAGTTTTGGGGTCTCTAGTTAAGTCAAAAGCAAAATCACCCAGTCAAAAGAGTTTTTACTCAAAGAACAGAAACTATCAACATCCTTTAGAATAAATTAAAAACTATAAGGGATATGAATGAGAAAACTATATTTAAGGGATATGCTTGGGGTTTACTGAACACCTTTTATGCTTCAGTCACTATGTTAGAAGATTTATGCTGTCTAATTTAATAATTTAATTCTTACAATTACTAGGTAGTATTATCGTATCTCTAGATGAGGATACAAGACTTGGAAAAACTGAATAACCTATGAAAATCACACACTAGCCAGTGGCAAAGCCAGAGTGTAAATTCTGGTGTCTGTCCCTGGGCCCTTGCTCCCATTAAACCAGACTGGTGCTTTAAAGCAGACAGTGAGTAAATCTTGCTCACTTAGTTACAATTTTACATTTATCGATCCCTTTGCTGTCACTTGATCTTTAAAGCAAGACAATAAAGAATGCCAGAGAATGAGTAATAACTTCAAATACAGTTGTATCTTTCTGATTTTTCTTAAGGCTATATGTAGTCTGATTTCAGCGGCAGTCATAGCAAAGACACGGTAAAAGGTTTATGAATTGCTTTCCCTAGTAATAAGTATGATTTGGTAATAGGTACAATCATGAGAATATTGATTCTTTTGTGACTTATTGCAGGAGTAAACTGACATCACTAAGATCAAAGATGGATGAATTTGACATATATCTACTTTACTGTCATTGGTTGTTATTAACATCAACCACCAATGTACCCGTGCTGTTCAGTAACTCTACAATCCCCCTTGTGGAGTCTCAGCTGCCTGCTTACTCCCACCCACTACATGTATCACATGTATTCATTAGTACATGTACTAAAGTAGTTACATGTCTGTTGTATGCTTTACATCCAGTAAGGCTCCATTATCAAATTGTGCATGCAAAAAAGCCAAATATACCACTTTCTCAGATTCCCATATCTACACTAAAGAACACAGATTCTACAGTCAGCTGGAAGGCTGAGGAGGGGCTGGTATGGACCCTCCCACCCACCTCCCAATTCCATAAATCCATAGTCTAGAACTCTGATGAAATAGGGCCTGGATATTCCTAATACAACCATAGAAGGAAATGGGGGTGTACATATTAGGCCTTAATTTTTACCACGGAAAGGCTAGCAGGAAACCAAAAAATCACAGAGTAGAGCCTGGCCCTTTCCCTATGACTCTGAGCCAGTACCCAACAAGGATTTTTCATGATTTAAAAATACTTCTTTTCAATGTTTACTTCACTCCTCCCCACTAACATGTGCCCACTGATTTTCAATATTTGGAAAAAATCCAGCCACATGAGCTCTTTCTGGGCTCCTTCCTGAAGAAGCCCACAGTAATGGGAGAATCTGCTTCCTGCCTAGTGTGCCCACACTTGTCACTGGACATTCTGTTTCCAAACTCTGTTGATTGATGGTAGTGAAAAACATTCTAAATGGGATGTTCCTCAGACTCCCTTCAGGGTCTCCCAGCCCTTGTTTCCAGCCTTCAAAATTAGAAGATATTGATAGTAATTTTTCTAACATATCTGTCCATTTACTTTGTGAAACAATTCCACTTTCTTAAAAGGGAAAGTTGTTGACCCCTTAATATCTTCCTTTAATTTGGTCCCATCTGCAATGGATCTAGAAAAAAATTCATGATCATTTATAAGATATAGATAGTTTTCTTTCAAATTTTATGACCTGTTTCTCTACTTTTGTATACCTTTGTTCATTTCAGTTGAGTGTGAAAGGGCTGTATGATAACCTGCCTTCATGCTACCATTTTCCCCTGAAGTCTCTGAGATTTCATCTGTATTTCCTTGCTTACAAAGCCATACCCACCCAACTCTTTCCTAGAATTTTAATTAAAATATCAATTTTTATTGATGGGAGTATTCTGATATTCAAGGAAAGCTTTTGTTCCCAAAAAAAGACCATTTAGAATTACATGGGATTTAAATGTTCAATGTAAGGAATTTCCCAATATAAAATTGGTATTTTCCTTAAACTTTCAAACCTGTTTTAAAGATTCTTCTATTTTATCTGTGCATCTAGTAAACTTTATGTAACAATAACACAAAATTTCAGGTGAATCTTTAATTAATGTTTGGTCAACTAATGTAGGATGGATTAAATTCCACTTAAGCCATTTAATTTAAGGACATAATTGATTTCCCTAAGCATTTTAAACTACATTTTAGATTAGTATATTTTATTTTCTTTTGAATTTCAAATGCTTGGTTAGGTAGATGCACCACTAGGCAAATCCTTCGTGGCATTTACATGATTCTTTTGAGTTAATATCAAATTCTTTTAAATATTTCAATAGCCTTTAAAAAATTTAGGCTAATTTTCTTAGAACATATAGCTTAAAATGACAGACCTAGTATCAATTAATCTTACAAAATTGGAATCACAGAATTAATCTCTCAAGTTCTCTAAAATTTCAAGTTCTCTTCAATACAACTTAGATAGCAGCATACACAGATTATTCAGTTTAGCACAAAATGAATTCAACTATGGGTTTGATGTTCTCATCCTCTGAATAATATAATTAATGAGATAAACTCAAGAGCTGCATATCAAACTTCAGACCCCACCGAGCTGAGAGTGTGTGTTCTTTACAAACAGCAATGGGATATGGACAAAAATGGACCACAAAGAAATCAACAGTATGTTTGAAAAATTAAATTAAACTGGCCATGTTATAAAGCCTAAACATAATAAAATTCAAAATGAAGAATAAATAAAATCATTGATTCAAAATTTTAAATTACTTACATCCCTAAATAATTATGAGAAAAATCAAAACTATAATCAAGTGTTTTTAATAATAATACCCGATACCAACACAGTATCATTTGATGATTACCCCTTACTGATTCTCCTTTTTGCTGTCATTTACCTCTGGATCGATCTTCCTCGTTCATCATTCACTTCAGTGTTTGGTTCATAGTTTTCCTCTCCACTTATTCTCATCATTCTTGGTGAATTTAATTTTATATATATAATTCATCCAACACCAGTTACTTCAGTTTCTTGACTTCCTCAATCGCAAGGATGACTTCTTCCACAACTAATGAAAGAAGATTCCTTTCTAGTTTGCACTGGAAATTCATGACAAGAGTATCCTCATGGTATTATATTATTCTTCCCATAATAAGAACTACATTAAGATATAGTTTAAATAGATGCTATAAAGTTGTCTGACTTTGTCATCTATATAATGATTCATCTCTCTAATGATATCTATTTTAACACTGGCTGCTGAAAATGTTAATAGTGAAATATAATGAAATTATTAATAGAGGGATATAATGAAACTAAGCACTGAAATGTGACTGGAAACTCTTAATAACCATTTATAAACAAATATACTAGAAACCAATATGCAAAGATCTGATTTCTAGCATCACAATAAAACACAAACTCCTCCAGCTTCTATCGTCTCTTTTATGCTGGATGCTTAGTTTACATTTTTTTATAGTTATTGGCTCATTGATGAAATCAGCATCTTCCTGTTGGTTGTACATCTTTACTAGATGCCTCTTACAGTGTCTGAAAATGGTGATGAAATATTGATAAATACATAGAAGATCATACCCATCCATGAAGAGATAACTATCTAATTGGAGAGAGCAAATTAGCAAAGATCAAGGAATAAGAGATTAAATAACTGATCTATGTATAACATCGATTCTAAATATATGAGGGTACCAGAGAGTGGTTCTATTAAGCTGCATATATTATTCACTAACCTATTGTGAGTTATCTACAGAGGGGATTATTTTTCTTATACAAAAAAATAAATAACTGACTATAGATAGGAGGTGCAGGGCTTGTACAATCACTCTGTGATGTTATCAAATTTCAATGTACTTCTCTTTATGCTCTGCTATCCTTAACATTTAGTTTTCATTCCTTTAGTCATTTTATAAACACATGATGACTGCTACACTTGTAGCTTCTAGTCTAGTTTCTAGAAAGAAATGAAAGAGATAAAAATCATGATTATATCAATAGATGCAGAAAAAGCATTTGACAAAATTCATCATCCTTTCATGATAAAAATTCTGAACAAACTGGGATAGGAGGAACATAATAAAAGCATACATGACAAGCCACAGCTAACAACATATTCAATGATGAAAAGTTGAAAGCTTTTTCTCTAAGATCAGGAAAAAGACCCCCTCTCATCACTGCTAGTCAGCATAGTACCAGAAGTCCCATCTAGAGCAATTACAGAAAAAGAAAGAGAAGCCATGCAAATAAGAAAGAAAGAAGTAAAATTTTCTACGTTTGCTTTGACATGATCATATATATGGAAATTCTACATACTTTACCAAAGAAACTGTTAAAAAGAATAGAAAAGTGGTTGCCAGCAACAGGGAAGTAAGGGATAGAAGGAGAGGTTGGTAAAAGGCTACATATTTTCAAGCTACAAGATGATTAAGGTCTGAGGATCTAATGTAAAACATGATGAATATATTGATAAGACTGTATTGTGTAATTTAAACTTGTTGAGAGAGTAGAACTTATACGCTCTCATAAGAATGAGAGAAAGAGAGGAAGGAAGGAAAGATGGAAGGAAGAGAAATAAAATAGATGTGTTAATTATCTAGACTGGAGAAATCTTTACACAATCACACATATATCAAATCAATACAATGTACGCTTATCTTACAATTTTTCAGTTATACTTCAGTGAAGCTGAAAAAACTGTTAAGAACTAATAAATAAATCCAGTAAAGTTGCAGGATACAAAGTCAATATACAAAAATCAGTTGTGTTTCTATACATTAACACTGAACTATGTGAAAAAGATAAAGAAAACAATCCATTTTTAAGGGCATCAAACCAATTTACTTAGGAATGAATTTACAAAGGAGGTAAAAGACCTATACACTGAAAAATATATAAAACATTGATGAAATAAATTGAAGAAGACACAAATAAATGGAAAGATTCCCATGTTGATGAATCAGAATTAATATTGCTAAAATATTCATACTACCCAAAACTATCTATAGATTCAGTGCAATCTATATCAAAATTCCAATTGTCATTTTTCATGGAAATGCAAAAAACAATCCTAAAATTTGCACAGAACCACAAAAGACCTTGAGTAGCCAAAATAATCTTGAGAAAGGAGAACAAAGCTGGAGGCATCACACTTGCTTATTTCAAACTACACTAAAAAGCTATGGTTATCAAAATAGTATGGTACTAGCATAAAAACAGACACATTAATCAGTGAAATAGAACGGTGAGCTCAGAAGTAAACCCTTGCATATACAGTGAACCAATATTTGACAAGGGATCCAAGAATACTCAGCAGGGCAAGAGTCTCTTCAATAAATGGTGCTGAAAAAACTGGACATTTGCATACAAACATATGAAATTGGGCCCCCATCTTACACCACTCACAAAAATTAACTCAAAAGAGATTAAAGACTGAAATGGAATATATGAAGCCATAAAGTTCCTAGAAGAAATCACAGGGAAATCTCCTTGACCTGATTTTGACAATGATTTTTTTGATATGACACCAAAGCACAAGCCATAAAAGTAAAAATAAACAAGTAGGATGACTAAAAAGTTTCTGCACAGCAAAAAGAAAAAAATCACCAAAATGAAAAGGCAACGTATGGAATCAAAGAAAATATTGCAAGCCATATATCAAAGGGGCTACTATCTAAAATACAGAAGGAATTCAGAATAGTCATATTTCCAAAGAAGACATACAAACAGCTGACAGGTACATGAAAAAGTGCTGAACATTACTAATTATCAGAGAATTGCAAATGAAAACTACAATGAGATACACCTATGACATCTATTAGAATGGTGATTATCAAACAGAAAAGAAATGACAAGTGCCAGCAAGGATGTGGAGAAAAGGAAGCTCTGATGCACCATTGATGGGAATGTAACTTGGTACAGCCACTGTGGAAAACAGTATGGAGCTTCCTCAAACAATTAAAAATAGAGCTACCATATGATCCAGCAATCCTACTCCTGGTTATATACCAAAGGAAATGAAATCACTATCTCAAAAAGATATCTTCACCCCCATGTTCACTGCAGCATCATTCACAATAGCCAAGACATGGAAACAACCTAAGTTTCCATCAACAGAAGACTGGATAGAGAAAATGTGATGTATACTCATATAACGGAATATTATTCAACCATGAGATAGAAAGAAAATGTGATGTATACTCATATAATGGAATATTATTCAACCATGAGATAGAAAGAAATCCTGCCATTTCAACAACATGGATGAAATTTGATTACATTATGCTAAATGAACTATATCAGATAAAGAAAGACATATGCTCTGTGGTATCACTTATATACAGAATCTAAAAAAGCTAAACTCATAGAAACAAAGAGTAGATTGGTGGTTGCCAGGGACTGGGGGTTTGGGGAAATGGGGAGATGTTGGTCCAAGAAACCAGCTTCCAGTTATAAAATGAATAAGTTCTGGGGATTTGTACAGCATGGTGATTAGAGTTGATGATTTTGTATTGTAAACAGTTGACCTTTGAACGACATGGGTTTGAATTACACAGGTCCGCTTATACACAGATTTTTTTCAATAAATTATATTGGAAAAATTTCTTGAGATTTATGACAATATGAAAAAAGTTTCTTTTCTTTAGCTTATTTTATGTAAGACTACAGTACATAATTCATGTAACACAAAATATGTGTTACTCAAGTACTTAATGTTATCAGTAAGGCTTCCAGTCAACAGGAGGCTCTTAGTAATTTAACTTGGGGGGGGGGGATCAAAAGTTATACATGAATTTTGACTACTTGAGTCATTGGTGCCCCTAGCCCTCAAATTGTTCTAGGGTCAACCATACCTGAAAGTTGCTGAGAGAGTAGATATTAATTGTTCTCACCACACACACACACACACACACACACACAAATGCTAACTATGTGAGGTGATGGATGCATTAAGTAATCCTATTGTGGTAATTTTGAGGTATATATATTATATATCTATCTATATATATCTATATATTATATATAGATATATATATATATGTCAGTTATATCTCAATAAGTCTGTGGGGAGAAAGTTGAAAGAAACATCTAGGAGGAAAAAGTAGTGCTATGTCTATACTGGGAAAGCAATTCCTAAAATTTCTGTTCTGTCCCACTTGACAGAATGTTGTCACTCCTTGCCCAAACAAAACTGGGATTCTGTAAAGGAGGTAAAAAAAAGGACAGTGCATGGTAGGTAGGAGACCATTTGTCTCTGCAATACTGAGAGTCGAAAGAAGGGGGAAGATTCTTGGGAAGGGTTTCACGGAAGAAGTGAAGCAAGAGCTTGATCTTTAAAAAGATCCAAAATAAGACAGATGTTTACTCCAGTGGTGTGAACAACATGACCAGAAGTGTAAGACAACTTGAAATGATTAGCCTGACATATTTGGAGAACAGATTAATACGGAGAGTATGCCTGGAAGCAGTGAGAGGAGACTGGATTGAAGGAGTGAGTTCAAGTTGTGGAGATCTTTGACAGGGAGGCTTTGGACTTGATATGGAGCATAGTAAGGATCCACTGGAAGTTTTGAAGCAAGAGGAAGAACTACTAGTTTAAGCAAGTCTGTGGTTGTGGAATGTGGTATAGATTAAAGTGGAAAAAAGATTGGATCTATTTGCTTATTTAGTCACTGAGTAACATTCAAGTGCTTTCACTGCAACAAACATGTTCGGTGCCCAGCTGCAGGTCTTAGTTACCCTGACACAAGTGTTTCCTGACTAATGGTTTGCAAACTGGAAATCACCCATGATATACTCATCCTCCCAGAAAATGTGCTATTTGTTCTTGAGACATACACTAACAGTCATTATCAGAATATTGTAGCTGTATTTTTCAACACATGAGACATTCACTGCCTTGGATTGTGGCAATTGAGCTTCTGAGAAAGAAATACAAATGGTGCTATATTTTTTTTTAAAAAGCAGAGCATTTTTATTTTGGTCAACATATTTAGAGTTAAGGGTTAATGGTATCCATGTGTGGAGAAGTGTGTGAAAACGAGTTTTTATGCCAGTGTCCTTTTCAGACACTGTGCATGAAAATCCTGGTTTAATAGTCTGCCTGACTCACTCTCCTCTCCTTGCCCCTCCCTCTGCTCTCCATCCCTTGGGCAACTCAGATTTCTGCTGTAAACTGGAGTCTGACCCCACCCCCAGCTTGAAGACCAATCTTCCTCCCTCCTAGCAGAAGACAAATTCTGGAACCATAATCAAGTAGCTCAGTGACTCAGCAAGCCAGCAGGAAGTCGGCCTTACTTCTGGCTGTGGTTCATCTGTGAATCCCTCTGAGGTCCCCATTGGGTTTTGCCTTGTTGTGATGCCCACCCCTTTAGAGCTGAGGTCTTACCTGGGTCCTGTTGGGGCTCCTGAAGGTCAGTGTCCTAGCTCTGAGCCCGAGTGCCCACTATCTTCTGCAAAGCCTTCCTGATGCTTCCTCTCTTCTTGTTGACATTTCTAGTTATTCTAATTCCCAAATCCCCAACAGCTCACCTGCCAGTACTTATTTCCTTCTATTTCCTATTGCTTAGAGTTGCCTAAACTCCTGAGTCAAGCCTGTTGAATAGCTGACTACAATCCTCAGACTTGTCCTTTATTTCTATAATGGTTCACAGCTCAGGGCCAGTCTTTCAGCCTTTTGTTTGTGGAAGGATTTTTTTCCCCAAAATATTAATACATTTTTATTATTTATGTTTTTTCCTTCACCTACCATTCCAAGCAGGTAGTCAGGCCTTTAGTATTTCCTTGACACAAAGGATTTTGCAGAGAAGGAGGCAGAAGCCACTTAAAGAGGATGGCTTTTTTTTTTTGGTAAACTTAGTGAAGAGCTTATTTTAAGTATCCTGGACGGGTAGCACAGAGAACTGTGTATTCTATAGAAAGTACCATAAGTAGGACCCAGGTGCACAGCTAAACTGTGAGAACTTCAATTTGACCTGAGAAAGTTAGATTTAGTAAAACTGAGATCAAAAGTGAGTTCAAAAATTACAAATAGAAGAATCTATAATTGGCACAGTCAATATGGACAAAAACCCAACCAAAGAATCAAAATCCATTGCAAAGTTTTAACAGGGAAAAGGATCTCAAAAAAAAATACTAAAATAAATTAACAAAATAAGAATGAAAATGGAAATATTAGAAATGTTTAATTATACTCTATAGTAAACTGGTCAAGGAATTAAATTAAATTATATTTCACTTCACAAAAATAGTTTCTCAACAAACATATCACTCGTGGAATAATTCTGATAAAGTTCTCTACACTAGCACCATAGTATTAGAATGGAAGCACCATGGGGTAAGGACTTTTAGTTTAATTCACTGCTGATTCATCAGCACTTAACCCAGTAGAGGTCTCAGATTTCATTTCCATTTTATTTCATTCTGTCTTTTTAACTATTATTTATTGAGTACTTACTAGGTAATAAGTCTTCAATAGGTGTCCTGCATAGAACTATGAATGAGAGAAACATTGCCCTTGACTTCAGAGATCATACAATATCTCAGGATCTCACCAGGAAACCTTCTAAGTATGCTTTTGCTGTCTTGAGAGGACTGCTGGGATTCTGAGTCCACTTTATGTTCCTCTAGGTCTCAACATATTAAAGCTGAAGGCTCCTTTCTGCCCAAGCATCATGACAAGCAATGTGGAGCAAGGTCTCATAAGTGACTTGGTGTTTTCCAGATTCTCCTCTTTAAAATATTAAAACAAAAAAACTGGCAGCTTTTAATCATTTTTTCCCCTTTCCTCTATGGAAGTATTTAGGCACAACTGTGAATCAAATTATTCTGATTCCCAACCTAAAAAGTGGTTGAAAATTGACACTTTATAAGAAGTAAATTAGAGTTCAGGAGTTAAGTCCAACCCCACTAAGAATGTATGTAATTGTCCCACACATTTAGAAATTATGATCCAGAGTGCTTATAAGTTTGCATTTTGTTATTTAAAAACAATCACATCATTCTCTTAATTAAAATCAATGTAATCCTTGTTTCATCTCCCTATTTATTTATCAAAAACATCCTTTATGTAGTTTCAAAAATAGTTTCTGGACTTGAGAAATGATAAAAGTCTCTTCCATCCTTTGGGGGAAGTCACAAAAAGAAACACCTCCTGGGGCCACTGCTGAAAAGTGCTCAACTATATGACTGTTTCACAAAAGAGAAAAATATCACTGGGCTTGGGTTCCTATTGAAACACCAAAGTAAAAACAGATTTAAGTTCTATTAAAAATTCTCCCAAACGCTAAAGCACAAAGAAAGGTCCTACTGTGCATGAACATATTGAGCATGTTTGGATTTCTTAGGCCAGGATTGTAAAGAATTTGGGTGGGAGGGAAAGCAAAGAATATGCTGACACCAGCTATGTCTTCCCACAGTGGACCACCCTCTTCCTCACTCCCAGTCCTTTGCCTCTATTTGCACCATCACCCACTCTTTTTTAAATCAAGCTCACCATTTTAACACACATTCATTGAGCACCTATATCACTAAGGATGTTTGACATTGAAGGCAAAACACACTTATTCTGCAAGGGGAACCTCGTTCAGGGCATCTGACCCTTGTGCGTGTGAGTGGGTTGAGGGATGGAGGTGTGCTGCAGAGCTCCAGTGAGGCAGCCTGGAATCTCAGAGTTTGCCCATTGTTGCACATCAGGCTGGTATTTAAAGGTCCACAAGGACAGCGAAGCAATTTAACGAACTATCCCTTCTCTGTTCTCCTTAAGAAGTTGCCACATCACAGCGCTTTGAAGGACCAGAACATGCTCTTTATTAATCCCACTACCAAGACTCAGTCCTTTAGAGAAAGACCTAAATCCCACCCCAATTCTGACACCATGGAATTCTCAGAAGCAAAGCCTTCTCAGGGAAAGAGCAGTAAATCAGGATGCAGCTCCTCCTGGAGTCATCGCCAGCAAATGTGTTTTCCAGGCAAACAGAGGTAGGCGCAAAAAAACAAGTGAGCTAAGGTTTCCCTGTGATGTGATTAATACCTTGGGGGAGGGAGAAGAGAGAGGATGGAGAGAAAATCTGAGCCTACCTTGGGCTTAAAAAAAATAAGCTGGCATTTTGGCAGTCTATCTGCAAGTGCTTTCTGAATGCCAAGTGCACGGCAGCCCAGCCAGAAACAGAGACCTCCGGTGCCTTGTGATAAGCCACTGTTTCACTCGCTGCGCTTTTCAATAGTGTCAGGTGAACAGAGCCTTGTGCTGCAACCTTAGAACAGAGAGAACAGCAGCCTTAAGGCAACCGAACACCTCACTCCACCGCGGGGCCGCGCTGCTGGCTGGGGCGCGAAGGGGCCAGGCTTTCTTCTCTTTAAAGAAAGACCTTGCTAGTTTGCCCTTTTTCTTAACCTTTCCTTCTCTGCTATGTACTCCAGTCAGGCTTATCAGTCAGCAGGCCAAGCTGGACCAGCTCACACCACACCTTTGCCTGGGCACCTGCAACCTCAGGAGGTGGCAGGGGTGAGGAACCTGACCTCTACGTCATCATTCCTCCCTTCGTACTTTGCACAGGGTTAGAGGCTTCAGTTTGGGAGCCCAATGGACTGGACTTGGACTTGGGCAGTGTGTTCTTGGGTGCTGTATTTCACCACTCTGAACCTCAGTTTCCTCATCTGTAAAGAGACAGTCATTACACTTATCCTTCAGTTCCTTGTCAGGAGTAAATAAGCTAATATATAAAATACTTTCAACTGAATCCAGCACATGCAAAGCACTTGAAAAGAAGGTATTGAATGCAGCTACGTACAAAACTGGTGTGCAAAAACATGGATTTTATTTTAGTTGCCTTAAATGTACTCTTGTTTGTTTGGCCCTCCCACTGATCTGTCAGGATTCAACACAAACTTTCTGGCTCTAGGAAAATCTTGCCCAACTTCACAGAGTTTAGTACTTCTTGCTCCATGTTCCCAAAGCAAATTGTTCAGGCATCTACACTGCAGCAATTCCTGCACAGTTGAGTGTAGTCATCTCCCTGTTTGTCAGCCCTATCCTGCCATACCTTGCACACTTGGAAGGCAAAGGGGAGATTATTTAATCTGAGGGTTACAACTACAAACTTCTAGACTACCTGAGGCCAAATTCCATTCTCTTTTTGCCAATTAACTATGTGCCTCTGCATTTTCCCTGAAACTGGGAATGATACTTCCTACCTCCTAAGGTTAACTTAAAAGAGGGTCCAGCACTATACAAGTGTCAGCTTTTATTACTCTCCTCCTCTGTGTCCCAGAGCCTGGAGATAGCAAGTCCCTGAGATATGGGGGTCGGAGGAACCAGAGAACCACTGCAAATTACAGAGAAGGTGATCCAAGCACTTCATTTAGGGGCAGCGTATCATACAGGGGTTCAAGAATAATGAAACCGGTACTTGCAAGAACTGAAAACAGGATCCTGAAGAGATTTTTCTTCACACGTGTTCATTGCAGTGCTATCTACAACAGCCAAAAGGCAGAAGCAACCTAAATGGCCAACGATGGTGAATAAAGAAAATGTGATGCACACATACAATGGAATATAACAGCCTTGAAAAAGAAGAAAATCTTGTCATATGTTACACCATGAATGACCCTTGAAGACATCATGCTAAGTGAAAGAAGCCAGTCACGAAGGAATAATGCTATGCGATTCCACTTACGTGAGGTATCTGACACCATCAAATTAACAGATACAGAAGTAGAACAGTGGTTGCTGGAGGCTTGGGGAAGAAGGAAATGGGGAAGCCTATTTAATGGGTACAGAGTTTCAGTTATGCAAGATGCACAAGTTCTAGAGATCTGCTGTTCAAAAATGTACACAGAGTTAGCAACAGTGTGCTGTAGAGTTAAAAACTGTTAAGAAGGATAAGTTTATGTTTTCTTTACCACAATAAAAAAATGCAGAATTAAAGTCATGAAAGGAAGACTAATTAAATTGGACATGTCAGGCTCAGTGTTACAGGCCTATTTCTGTCCAGCCCCATCTCTGAGGTAGGTGCTGGTCTGCACAGGGCAGTCAAACCTGACACTGAGTGGCAGTTCCTTCTTTATGACATGTGCCTATGTCTCCATGTCCACACAAAGATAAACACCTTTGTGTTTTTTGGCTGGACGCCCACTGACATCATTTGAGAGTCCTGAGGCCTTCAAGTATGAAGACTGTACAGAGTGAATGATGGCTGAAGTGTTAGTGCTTTACTTTCTCTGAAGCAGTTCGCTTTCCACATAAGTCTTCTGCTAGATAGGCTGCTTCGTTTTTCCTCAGAACACTCCTCCACACTGGCGTTACATAATGTATTCATTGGGTCATAGGCCTATTGCCTGCTAGTGGAATATAATTCCGTAAGATCATAAACTTGATTTTGTTCACTACTATATCCAGACATTACAGCACCTGGAAGAGTTCTTAGCCCATAGCAGATGATCAATAAACATTTGTTGAGTGAATGAATGAATAAGTCCCTTGTTAAGGAAGGGACTGGAAAAAAGTAGATTGTCAGCTTAGCCATCAAGGTTAAAATGCTTAAACTGAATAGGAAATTGTCTCTGAAAGAAGAAAATCCCTTTATCTCTTTTCATTGCATTATTTTAGCCCCTCAGTGTTACTCTGCAATTCAGTAAATATGAATTTAGTTATGATGTCCAAGATACACTTAAGCTTACAGACTTTATCAGTGTATATCTCAAGAAACTGAACTTAGTGACGAGAACTCATTAGATACAGGCAGTGGGAGAGAGCGAATCCCTCAGGTGGGCCAAGACAGGTGTAATTTTACCCTGAGTCATTTCAATAAAGTCTCAGATAAGATTCCTGGAAGTGGGTCCATGAGCAAAGAAAGAGAGGTGTCTGAAACACACAGATTTGGAATATTACCCAAGCGTTTGCTTGATCAGCCTTCAAAACCTGAGACCTCACCCCAAGTTAAAACTTTTCCTCTTTATTTCTATTCAAAGCCAACCAAAACTTCTACCAATAACATCTTCTAGATTTATAAGGCTTATTAATCCTCGGACTGCAGAGAAACTCTTTATGTATCCTGATGGCTTTTTCCCATGATAATGAAGATGATGATCCACATTTCCCTCATTCTGATCCATGGAGCCCCTGTGTCTACAAGTCATCAAGAGGCACTGTTCATAGTGAAGCTCACTCCCTGCTGGCACTCACACACTGAAGCCAGCTTCTCCATCTAGCATCTAATGTCATCCCTCCTGTTGCCCACAGAGGACTATTTTTACATGCTTTGTTGGGATTTTCTTATGAAATACTGGGGGTCAGAGCCCTTTCCAGAATGACAAGTGGAGAAGCTACCAAAAGCTTTTGAGGGAGAAGATACTGATGTCATTTTTTCTCTTTATTTTTCTTTGAAACAATCGCAGAGAGGGGGTTTGGAGGAAACTTGGTTGGGCTTATGATTCCCCTGCATCAACAACCACCCACCCAAACTGTCAGTAGCTGACTGTGCATGGCAGTTTCAAAACCAGAAACCAAAATAACTGCCAATAAGAACCTACTGACAGCAAGATTTCATGACACTTTCCCTGTTGTGTGATCCAGCCTTCTGTCCACCCTCCCTCCCAGAGATCATTCCACAGGGAGGGATCATTTCCCTTTGCCTGCCCCAGGCAAGGGCCCCCGTGAATGCACCTGCAGCTCACAAGGCTCCTCAGAAAGACTGAATGTGGCAGCAAAGCAGTAGAGGAGACTGAGAGTGTGGGTTTTCTCCCGGCCTCATGTCTGAGCAGGCGCCCAGGGAGGGCTCTGCATCCAGGGATGACCACAAAGATGAAACCCTTATACACAAGGAAGATCCAGATCAAAAGCAAAAGCAGTTGCAGTGTTCAAGTATGGATTAAAAAGAGGCTAGCAGAAAGCAGTCAGCAGATAAGAGTGAAAAAGGAAAAAGACTTTCTCTATACCTAGTGAAAAGTGGTGCATATGACTAATGTGAACAGTAATAATAGAATAACAACAGCTATACTTACAAGGCACTTGTGGTGCCTACTGTGGCAAGTTCTTTCCCCTCATTAACTCATTCAAGCACAATGCAATGTGTGCAACTGCCTTGACTCCATCTCCCAGATGCAGGTCCCAAGGCTTAGAGAAATTAATAACTTGAGCATGGTCATTCAGTTGCAGAAAAAAGCTAGGATTTTAAGCCAGGTCCATCTGATTCCCACATAGCTCTCCTAGCCCCTGGGCAGGACTGCCATCCTGGAAGCTTTGGAACAAACTCTTCATGGAATATTCAAGTTCTGACTGTCACTTCCTTCCTCTATCCACCTGCCTGTTGAGCATGCATAGCAGGAAAGGAAGGTAAACTGAGAAGGTGATTCCTACTTTACCCCTCTCCTAGGGGCAACTCTCTGCTTAGATTCCTAGAGATGGTATAGAACTGACCCCTGTGATGAGATGACACGTAGCAATGAGAAGTCCACAGAGGGTCAATTTGCCATACCCACTGCGTAATATATTTGTCCCAAGACTCCTGGCCTGTGGGGTTTGCCTACCTATACTCAGCCTTGATTTCTTCTTCATATTCTGTCTGAAAGCTCAATTTGTCAATAATTCTGTTTCTAATAACAGTTTAGCCACATTCAGCTTTTGCTGACTCTTCTCACATTTCTTCCCTTGCACGTTTCTTCCTTCAGTCACCAGTGTGGAGAGCAGCTGAGTGGGAATGGGAAGGCGAAGCCAAGGAGCCCCAGGGCAATGCTTCCTTGGCCACAACTCTGATTTGGCAACAGGCGTGCAATGGCCCTGAAGAAGACAAATATTCCCATTTTTTTTCTTTTTGGCAGAATTAATGGGTAAGTGCTTTAATAAAGGCAGAAATATGATGAAGGGAGACTTGGAAATAAAGGAGCAAAGAAGATAACAGTTGACTAGATAAGAATTCCACATTGGAGCTCATCCTCAGGGCTGCGAGGATGACGAGAGCCTTATCTCCTACATTCTTAGAAGTTGCTACCACACTGTGAGGGCTCTGCATATATTGGTTTTATGTAGTGAGAAGACGATTTCTCTTCCCCAAAACTATGAAAATGATGATGATTAGTGCCAGTGAGAACTTAGTTTCATGGTTTAACATGTACCAGGCAGTGTTCTAAGTGATGCATATACTAATTCATATACTAACTCACATGCTAGTACATGAGTTCACATAATACAGCAGAACTGCAAAGTATGTACTATTATAATCCCATTTTACAGGCAAAGAAACTGAAGAACAAAGAGTTTAAGTGGCTTGCTCAAGGTCATGACCCTGAAAGGTTGGTATTTATTCCCCAGGAAAATAAGGATCAGTAATCTGCTTATTAAGGTCACAATGAGAAATTGATGGAGCTGATTTTGAAACCGAATCTCTTAGACTCCAAAGTGCATGCTATTAGTCACTATGCTTGATTAATTCACTCTATATATACATAGCTATACATATATATACAGATATAGCTATACATAGACACTCACACATGTATATATGCATATGCATATACATATAAATACACACACCCACATCCACACAAAACTTAGAGAGCTAGAGGTTTTTGGGGTCAAACAGCCACCTAGTGTTTCTATCCAAGAATCTGAGACTGTTAAGTTCTAAGACAGCATTTCTTAGTGCTTCATAAAATTTCACACCTTGGTATTCATAGGAAAGGATTATATTTGAAAATGACTTGGGTGACATGGAAGACAGCTTGAGGTCCCTGCTGCCTGCCACCTGTGAGCTAGGAGGATCAATACGTGGGCACACCTGAAATCCATCCTGTTTGGGAAGTTCTGTCTTAGATAAATATTCCAGGCATGTAAGCAGGAAGAGAATTGAGAACTGTCTTGCCAATGGGTTTCAGCCCCAGGCAAGTTCACTATGGATTCAGTGTGACCAAAGAAAATGACAGCAGACAGAATGCTCTTTGGGGTGAAAGGGTTTATTACCCAGCTTGTTCTCCCATGGTAGGTCGAGCACTAGCATCTCTGCCTCTGCTCAGAGCACTGGGCCAAGCTCTCTATATAGCACAATGGCTTATTGCCTAAGGTGTGGAAGCAGTAACCTAGCAACAGGCCAGTTACATCTCCAGGTGGTTAAAGTTCAGTGAGGATCCTGGCCATAGTAACCCCAACTTCCCCACACTCCACCCTTCCAGGATTCTCACCTTACAATCTACACACTTCCAATCTTCTGCACACTTCCAATCTTGTGCGAGAAAGCTGGAGCACTGTAACTGGATTCCACAATAGCAACAGAGGAGAACAACAACTTAGAAATAATAACAAAAATTATAATAATCCTCAAGCCAGAGGAAGTTCCCAATCCACAAAGACTTTAGGGGAGATAAGACACATGTTTTAATGCCACCAATATAGGCAAATCTTGTCCATCAGGTAGGATACATGCAAGAGTGGTCCTGTGATAGGACTGTAGCAGAAAGGGGAGGGGGTCCCTTCCAGGTCTAGTATACCATACTTTTACTCCTTTCCCCATGGGGGTTACTGAAGGGTCTATATATAGTGCTACTGGAGGTGCATGCACTGGCCATAATGATAAAACAAAACTCCCTGGTAAGATGCTCCTACCTTCTGGCCATTCAGGATATACTACTGTGATCTTTGGCAGCCACTCTGCTATTATTCCAGGAATACACAGGAGGCCAGCTTCCAGGCCTTGTCCACAAGGTGCCAGGAGAGACAGCCATCGTTGGTCCATGTGTCAAAAGGTCCAAGGCCATGTTCACTCAATGGAGTCTCCAGGGTTCAGTGCAGTTGGTGCTGGCAGCAAGATGTTATTCTGGTGACTGAACCTCGGCTTCAGTGATTCTTCCTTGGTTTGTACTTGCAGTTGTATAGGGAAGGCAGCCATGTGTTAACATGTCTACGGGGCTCAGGGCTCCCTTTCAGGGTCTCTTGTACAAATGCCATAGCAAAGTCCATAAGCAGACTGACCATCCCTACGGACTATTGGTATCTGACTTTAGTCCGGATTTTAACAAGCCATTGTGCCTCACAGCAATGCTACCTCAGTCTTCAGAAGGTCTCTTACCTTCAGCTCAATGCTTCACAGCTGACATTCTTGTGCCACCTCCGCCTGTGCTTCTCTCAGGAGTTTGTCTTTTTCCTTGATGGCCTCTTCCTCCTTCAGAACACCTGGCAGCACTGCCATCTCGTCTCCAATGGCACCTTGCTGCCAGCGCTCTCATATCAATCTCTTTCTTCAAGGAATCCAGAGGTTTGCAGCTCGCATTCTAGTGCCGCCATTTCTTGGGTCTCCTCTTTAGACCTTTTTAAGACTGTGAGAAGCAGCCAACCCACAGTCCCCGCTGCCTCACAGGTGCTCTGTTTCTCAAAGGATCTACTTACTATACCAAGGGCCACCCCTACTGCCTCAGGTGTCACCTCCACTTGCCTTCAGTCCTGGGGTGGGGCCCAGTTCTCTGGGAGGCAAGCCACCTCAGACCACATACCTATTGGGGGATGATCCACTGTCTCCCCATTCACAGGGGCAGCCCACTGAAGCACCCCTCCCATAAGGGTAGCTTGTCTTTTCCCTTGGTCAACAATGAACCCTGCCAACTTTTGCCAATTGTCTTGCCAATGGGTTTCAGCCCCAGGCAAGTTCACTATGGACTCAGTGTGACCAAAGAAAATGATAGCAGAACGCTCTTTGGGGTGAAAGGGTTTATCACCCGGCTCGTTCTCCAGCGGTAGATCAAGCACTACCATCTCTGCCTCCGCTCAGCTCTCTATATAGTGCAATAATGGCTTATTGCCTACAGGTGTGGAAGCAGCGGCCCAGCAACAGGCTAGTTACATCATCAGGTGGTTTAAGTTCAGTGAGGATCCTGGCCATAGGAACCCCAACTTCCCCACAAGAACTTACCTCATCTCCCCTTTTTACCTCTTCCATTTCTCTGCTCCTTCATTTGCTCTGAATTTCAATGTCCCCAGGAATAAAAAGAAATGTGTTGAATGAAGTCAGGTTCGTCACTAAAAACAAATATGCCCCACCACCTGAAATATCCCAGTTACAACAATCCTTATTCTTTCTTCTTCCTCCAGGAAAACAAAGTAATAGTAATTAAAATGGGAGTATTAGGAGGCTCAGATCATATTGTTAATTGCATTTTCCCTGAAGATTGCCAAGCTGCAGAATCCACTTTCCCCCAAAAGAACAGTATCTACTGTCTTGCAATGCCATAATCAAAGTTGCCTGCCAGGTGCAGCTTGGGCTGTGACAGCACTGAGTCCCCTCTGAGCCTAACCTGTGCCACCTGTGGTGTTGTTTGGTTGGTTTTGTCAGAAAAGAATAAATTCCAGCACAAATATCATAGGGGGCTGGTGTGACCTGGCACAGGGGCACAGTGACTGGCAGTCAGTCCTCTCTGCCTTTCAGTTCTCTGTTTCTCAAGTTCTAATTGACTTGCAACTGCAAAAGGAGGAGTTTGGCTAAGTTTGTGCATTAGGTAAGGCTGGGCCGCCCGGGGATACATGGACCGTGGAGTTCCCTAGAGCTCAGGCTTGAAGTGAGCACTCCATTCCCAATGGCTCCGTGGTGCACAATAAAGCGAGAAAAGAGGATGGTAACTGTTAATCTTTGCTTCTCTGCATTTTCCTCTCCAAGGCCTTGTAGTGTTAAATGCTGGATAAACCCCATTGCTTCTAATGCCAGATGCAATGCACATGTGTTGTCAAACTAGGATTAGTTTGTTATTTCTCCTTTAAGTAGGTTAAGCTTTTTTAAGCAGGGGTAATTAAGATTATGACTAGACAATGAATGAAAGAAATCACAGGGCTTAATCAGGGTACCATAGTTACTCTTGAATGGAAAGGACAATAAATTTGCTTTTATTGGCATAAAAAAAGAAAAAGAAAGACACCAATAAAAAAAAATACATCGATATACAGCTCTATCCACCATCCTCTGGTAGAATTGGGAGCACACACCTGACTGCTCAAGTAACTTGACTGTCACTTTCAGAACTTGTTTTAAAGAAGGGTTTCTTCCCCACTTCTCCCCCTTGCTTACTGGCTTCTTAAATTCTCTATGGTTACTAATTTCACAATACTAAAAGCATATAACTTTACCCTCAGAGATAAAGATATTTGTGTTGGCACATACACTTTCTGATCACATGTTAGGTGTCTGCTAAAAAGAACTTTGTGGAAAACAGAAGGCACAGAGGGACAAAGGAGGGCAATCAGAAAGGTCGCATAAACTCTCCCAGTTGATTCCATCCATAAACCATTTCTCCAATCTGTCTGCCTTTCATTTCCAATACCCCTTGCTAGTCCTCTCAGTAGGTCTCACTGCCTCTCTTCTGGAGGAATACAAGAGACTCCTGACCAGTCTCCATGCTGGTCAATTAGAGAATTGTCTCTCCCTCTGCTCCATCCCCCACACAGCTGCCTGACTGATAGCTCTAAAAGGCCTACTTATTCATGCCATTCCCCTGTTTAAATTCTCTCCTAGGGGTACAGAAATTCCACCTGGAATATCTACTGTAAGTAATACTTGCAGATTTTCAAGGCAAGAGTATTCAAATCAGCATTGTATATTGACTAGCAACACATTTAATGTCTCTCATTAGCAGATTGTTAAATAAACTATGATTCAACCACATAATCGAAAAACCTAGAGCTGTGGAAAGGAATGAGATAGATCTAAATGTGCCAAATGTGCTGATACAGAACAATCTCAGATACAAAGCAATATTTGTATAGTATGTTCCTTTTTGTGTGACGAAGGATGATGAAAAGAGATACTTACACAAAGAACATTTCTGCAAAGATACACAAGAACTTAAGTCGCTTTCCGGGAGGGAGGCTGTGGAACTGAGGATCTGAGGTGCCAAAGATTCTTTCCATTGTATGCCTTTTGTAAATTTAAAAACCATGTGTAGATATTACTTTGTAATAAGAAACCCTAATTTAAAAAAATAATAAACCCTCCACATAATGAAAGCACCTCATCACCTGGCCCCAGAATTACCTCTGACGCCTCTTCTGTTGACAGTTCACACCAGGCTATTTGCCACCGCCTGACGTGCTCCTGCTGCCCAAGAGGGACTCCACACGTGTGCACACAGCTGGGTCTCATCTACACACTGAGACTAATAACACCCATTACATAGAGTTTTTTGAGAATTAAATCAGGTAAAACATAACAACTGTTTATAACATTATTGAGCAAAGAATAAGCCCTCCATCAATGTTAGTTGCTATTATTTTGTTTTATCCTAAGGCAGTCCTTCTCCATAAAAGGGCTTCTCTTCCATTCTCTGTCTAGAGAAAGTCTCCTTATACTCTGTAGCCTGGCTCAGATGTCATCCCCTCTGCATTCTTCACAAGCTCTGAGCACTTCGTCCATACCCTTTGTGTAGTGCTTTTCACATTCAACAGTTAATGACATATGAGTCTGCTTCTACTGATAACTTATGGGGTATATAGAGCAAAGACTGTGACAAATATAATTTTCTAGAGTCTGATACACTTTTTCAATAATTATCTAGAGAATGTAGTATAATGAGAGCAGTACAAATATCCTGGGAAGATGTAGCATGTATGTATCATAGTAATCAAAATCCTCTCGCAGTGTTTCTGCTAATGGCTTGTGTGACACTAGAGGAACCTTCTGGGAAGTAGGGATTAGCGGTAGTGCCAAGATTCCCCCCAAGGTGATCTCAGCACTTCATACCATTTTGGTGGTCAGGCCTCACTGTTCCCAGCTCATCTTTCTTGCCAGAATCCTGGGCCAATTTTCAGTACTTAGTAATATAGATTGTGAGCTAACACTTGGCCAATGTCTAATTTAAAAGATTGACTGTGCTTTAAAAGCTCTAGAATTAAAAAAAAAAAAAACCAACTTGAATAAATCATTACAAGAGGAATCTCTCTTGGATGATTATCATTTTGAATTTGAGTCTCTAATATTAACACAATAGCATATTCAATTGTCCTCTATGCTCATGCAGGAAATAATATATTATCCAGAGATATAAAACACAATTCGAGAGTTAAAATATCTGGGGGGAGAAAGATTTTTTTATATTGATATATCTCCATGGATAATGTGTTATCAGAATCACATAGAGGTACCTGTTTAAAACAGGCTTTCAAGCTTCACCCAAGGCCTGCCAAATTAGAGCCTCTGGCTACAAGGACCCTAGAATCTACTTTTTCATACAGGCCACCTTGGAGATTCGTCAGCATTGGAGAACCACTGACTTCTAACAGCATTCAGGAAATTCAGTGAATGTAAAGATCACATGAAATATCACCACTGACCAAGTCACTTCCGTGTAATGAAAGCACCTCATCACCTGGCCCCGACCTGCCTTTGATGCCTCTCCAGCTGACACAAGTCACAGCAGGCTATCTGCCACCACCTGACGTGTTCCTGCTGCCCAAGAGAGATGCCACATATTATGCACACAGCTGGGTCTCCTTGTCTGTATACTGGGAATAATAACAGCACCTGCTACATAGCTTTTTGAGAAATCAGAACATAACAAAACTGTTTATAACATTCTTTAGCAAATATTAAGCATGCTGTGCTGCTCCACATCTTCTGTACTCCTTAGGCAGGGGTCCCATATCTTCAGTTTTGTCAGGCACCTTGCACAATGTCATTTTTACAAAGATGTCAAGGATATAGCAAGATTTGGACAACTGTGAAGAATTGAAATGTGGTTAGCTAATGATTAATTCTCTTTCCTTTAGTCTCCATATTGAATTTCCTAATTCTAATTAAAACTACTGTTTCCTGGGCCTCAAGCCTAATTAGGGATAACGGTCATGGGAAGGAAAAGGGAAAATAACATAATTTGTTTTGGGCCTCAAGTAATATGGAACTAAAGTAATAAGAACTTTATCAAAACAGTCCTTTACCTTTGTGCCTGCTTTTTTTTGTATTTTTAAATGCCTTTCTTTTTGGTAGATACAAGTGCCTTTCCAGTTCTTTATACAATCCTGTAAGCACATGGCATAAAAGTAATAATCAAAAGCAACAGTCCACTCAGCATATTCCTTTTTTCCCATAGCAGACAAGTCAGCTCAGTATGATTTGGGAATCATTGTGCTTTATGAATGAATCTATATGTTAACACAGATTTACTGCAAAGCTATAGTCTCTGGTGGAGAGAGCATTTGTTTCAAGTCAGTATCTATGTTTAAGACTCACTTCATCTTTTCTTTGGTATACAACCTTAATGAATCAAGTCACTTATTTTTTCTGAACCAGTTTCCTTATCTGCAAAATGAGAATTAGAATTCCCAATTCAGACTGTTGCCATAAGGATTAAAAGAGATGGTACTGAAGAAGCACTGAGAATAGTCTTGCACATAGTCAGTATTTAATGACATGTCATTAATTCAATAATCAAGTGGCAGAGCATCTATGAGTTCCTACTGTGTGGTATCAATGAACTATGTTGCTATGGGAAATACTAAGTGCAGTACAAATCATGCTTAAGCTACTATGGTGTTTATACACAAGATAAAAACTGAAACACAAAACTACATCAATATTGTATAAAAGTTATTTAAGTAATGCAAAATAAATCACAAAGTGTGTGATCAATTGTTAGAGTTGATCTAAGAATGCAATAAATAAGAGAAGTGAAGAAATAACTCAGAGGCTAGAAAAGCAATTTGTGAAGACCACATTAAATATTACTGAGGCATTTGTGAAAGTATATCTCTATTCAAGCAACAAATATTTCTTGAGTGCCTACTACAGCCATATGCTGTTCTAGGCTTCGGGATGCAGTAATAAACAATACAAAAAAGATCCCTGTTACCATGGGGCCAAAATTTTAGTGGTAGGAAAAAGAGAAAAAGAGAATAAACTCATGTTCGAAACTAATATAATTCCAGGTAATGACTAACAAGATCTAGGGTTAAGGCATTACAGTGGGACTAGAGCAAAAATAACTAGAGAGGTTAGTTTTTAAATAGATAAGAAGACATCTCTCAAGAGGGAAAGCTTGATCGAAACCTAAACGAAGACAGTTAGCCAAAAAAAGATCAGAGAGAAGGCTGAGGGGCAGTGAGTGCAAACGCAGTAATGAGCTTGGCATGAGAGATCCTGCAAGGCCAGTGTGGCTGGAGTGAAGGGACCCTGAGGAGCAGTGGCAGCAGAAGTGGTGAGAAAGGCAAGTGGAGGACAGATCCCACAGCACCCTCTCAGTCATCAAAGCAGGGGATTTTACGCTAAATTGTGATGTGAGCCCATTGGAGGATTTTGAGCAAGTGAGTGGCATAATATGACTTCCTTTACAATGATCATATGTGGAGAACAGACTCTGAGGTGAAAGAGAGTATGAGACCGATTAGATTAATACACTGGTCTAGGAAAGATAGCAATGACTTAGGCTGTTGGCGATCAATGAGGAAACTAAACATAGTCATTAATAGAAGAAATTACACAGATTATCAAAAGGAGAAATGATGAAAAACATGCTGAGCTGGTGGACAATATAGAAAAAGTAAAGAGGATAAAGAAGAAATGAATTAAAGCAGGGTGAAAATTTTGGAGGTTCAAAAGAAATTATTATTTGGGTAAAAGGATGTAAAGACCTGGAATCTAGAGCCCACACATTTGAATTTGAATCCCAAGTCTACCACTTACCATCCCTGTGCCTTTGGAAAAGTTGTATCCTAAACCAGTTTCCTTATTTCTCAATAGGGGTAATGATATCTATATCAAAGAGTTGTGAGAGTCAAATGAGAAATAACAAGAAACCTCTAAACACCATTATTTAGAAACAGGTGTAACTGTTCATGGAGACTTTGTTGCAGTGGATCAACAATTATAGTTTATTTTTGTTAATTACTGTATTCTCCAAAAATTCAAGGAAAGTTGCAAAAACTGGCTCAGCTTTACAGCAAGATGGGAGATCTCCAGGCAAACTGCTCGGCGTCAGATCACCTTAAAGGGAGTCTTTGTGCCAAGATTTACCAGATGGATCAGTGCTGAGTCCACTGACATTGTGAACTGTTGGCAGGCACATTGCAAGGCGATTTTGATTGTCTGGGACACTGTATAGTGGGAGGTGGGCTTTAAGTAATCAAAGCATAAATGCTATAGGGCTTTATGGATTAAGGTCACAGCCCCTCAATGAATACATAATGCCCTAAAGATGATTCCCATTTGCTCATCCAAAAGAGGAAATGGACCAACAGAAGGGAAGTGGCTTTTATTTCCTTTGTACTGTACTAAGTGACTCGAGGATTCACTGCAATTTCCTGTCAAGGCCTCCCTTTAGCACAGCTTCCTATTCATGCAGCATATAGGGAAATGGAACAGTTTTAAAAAAATTAGAATAAACTCCATTAAGCAGTTGAAGATGAAATGTAGAGTCAGAGTCTCTGAATATGAGATAGAGCTCCAGGCTTGGTCTTCCATACTGTTAGAAGCACTTTATTTAATACCGAACACACAGCCAAACCAAAACAGAAAGTGCTGTTGGTAAAATATTGATGTGATATCTACAAAAGAATTTTGGGCTGGGCATGGTGGAGAAAGGAAGGTGAAAACACATGTGAAGCCTAAATCTCACAAGTTAGGAAGGAAGCAGGCAAGCACTTCTAAATCAGTCAGCAGCTTTTTCACCTCCCCAAAAGACAATGTTCAGTTGAAAATAGTAGTCATTGAATTAACTTGGACACATGTTGTAAACATGCATTAGCATATCAGTCACTTAATTGCACTACAATGCTGAGTAGTTATATCTTCTGATTCAGAGGTTCCAACTAAAATGTCCTGGAGCCAAAAAAAGGGGAGAATTTCTAACAGATGTGTTGTCTACCTACTAAAGCTGATTCTGTCAAATTTTACTTATGATCATACTTTTACATGTATTTTGAAACATACTTTTACATACATATTACATTGATTTCAGTTATACAACTTAAGTGCACAGTGAAATGATCACCTCAGTAAGTTGTCACCATCCATCACCATACATAGTTACAAAAAAAATTCTTTTCCTTGTGATAAGAGCTTTTAATATTTACTCTCTTAACAATTTTCAAATGGGCAATACAATATTATTAACTATAGTCACTATACTATACTATATTTTGTCCTCATGACTTACTTATTTTATACCTGGAAAGCCTGTATCTTTTAATCTACTTAACCCATTTCACCCACCCTCCACATTCCCTCCCTTCTGGCAACCACCAAGCAGATTCCGTCAGTCCTTACCAATAATACTTTCAATAGCATAAGTGATAAATTGAATCATGGCAAGAAAAAATTTTTTCAAAAGAAATTGAAAGAGTAAAAATATCCTACTATATATCATGAGACAGAAAGAAACATCTCATTGTTATGTTTCATTAGATACAGATGTTTAATTAGTATAGATCCCAAAAATGTACACTAATATAGGCAGAAACTGTTTAATATCCAATAGAGTTAATAAGAGTTAAAAATCATTTATCAAATCAAAGAAATATTATCAAAATATTGTTAAATCTTCCTTGCACATGATTTTGTAATTAGTCCTACTATTAATTACTACTAATTGCCACTGTTAATTAGCTCTATTGCTTTGATTTAAATGATAGCATTTATATAACAGAAGAGTAAATAATAAAGAATATAATTTCAAAACAACACCCATTTCTCTTATCTTCATGTTAAAGCAGTAACATAAATTATTATAGACTCTATATAGCTATTAAAACTTGTTCACCCTCTCTGTCCCAGCCCAGTACCATCCCCTCACCCACATGGTGCTCCCAAGAACACGCTCCAGTAAACCTTCTTCACACAACTCAGTAGCCAGAGTCTTATTTCAGGAACCCAATGATCAATACGGAAATGGTTCCCTCCTTCACGAACTTAGAGTCCAGTAAGAAAAAGATGCATCAAACATTTAACTGATGAAAGAAGTGCGTGCGGAGGAAGAACAACGGATGTACAGAGGACTAAAGAAAGTCCTCTGGAAGGTCAGTGGGAGAGCTAATCTGGCCAGGTAAGTCTTCCTGAGGAAGCCACGACTAGTCAGTTCCCTGGAGGCTATAAAAGGAAAACCATTTGTAAATCCAGGTTTCCATCAATGGAGTAAGTCCTGGATTGCAAATCTGTTGCCTACAGGACAGTTTTAAACTGAAGGCATAATTTGTTTGGCTACTACATTTTCTGAAAACTCAGGCACAATAAATTATTTTTTATTAATCAGGAGATTTTTACTTAAAATGATTTTTTGCCTCTTTTGAAAAATAAAAAATTTAGCAACACTGGGCTTAAAAAATTCCACCTTGTAACGATGCCTGAGTAACCATGCCTACTTTAGATGACAGATAACTTTTCCAGTTCACATCTTTCCCCTAACTCCCAACTGCTGCCCTGAGACCGAGTGGCACATGTCACATATCTTCATATACGCTGTTACTTACTGTAGGAACAAAGTTTTTACGAAAAAGAGAAAACAAAAGGACTGAGTGTCTATGTATACCCAGCTCACTTCACTTACTGAAGTCACTCTAAACATTAAGCATTTGAATTGGTGATGTCCATCATAAGCCACTCTCAGATAAAATAAAGTCTCTTTATATTTAAAAATTAGTGGGCATTTTTGCAGGAGAGCTGTAGTTCAGAATCCATAGTCCATCTCTCTTTCCTACCACTTCCCCTTTACAAATGTATTCCTAAACTAAATTCCTTTCTTGCTGCATTTAACCTGGCTAACCTGTAGTTGAGGTAGAGGTCTTCAGAGGGAACTGTTATTTTCCTAGCCTATTCTGTGTTCCATTCAGTTTATGTCCCTGAAAGTAGACTCAGAATCTTCTGGTAAGCATTTTCTGATCAGGGATTCCAAGTGCCTTGAATGTGTACTTTTTAGGTCGTAAAGATAATCCAATGAGGTGCAGAAAGGAATGTTATTAGCACTTACATTTATCTTCTGAAATGAAGATATATTAACACTGTATCTTCACACCTTCCATGTGCCAGGCTATTGTAAGTCTAGGTATCCTCACTCATTTTTTTCAATTTTAATACATTGTGATATGTTGAAGTTGGTGAAGTTCTTGCCCAAGGTTCAGGGCAATGTAGAGGCAAAAACAGTACCATAGCTAGTGTCTTAGGTGACCAAGTCCAAACACACTCGTTGACTCTTTCCAGTTTGGGGACCTACCACCAGTTTCTCTCAGTTTTTCCAATGGCCCTATTCTTTCCCTTTCCTTGAAGAAGCTGCTGCTGCCTTATGTTTGTAAAGAGCCTCACCTTCACTGTTTCATTAGCCTAGAAAGACTTCCCCTAGATATATCAAACCTCCTGGGAACTATCCTCCCACCTTTCTGATTAGTTCTGATAAGATCTCTTTTAAAGTCCCCTCCTTCTTCTTAAGAAACTGGCATAGAACTATCACTTTTGCTTTGTGGTCAACAGACGGAGTTGGCATCTTAGCTTCGTCCTATGTTCTTGGTCAAATTGTTTAACTCATACAGCATCAGTTTTCTTATCTAGAAAAATAATCAATTTTGCAAGATTGTTGAGGGATTATGTGAAGTACTTCGCACTTTATATATAACAACAGTGATGATTAGAATAAGGCAATATTTATCTGTGATGGTGTTCTAGCATTCCCCTAATGTAGCCTTGGACATTCACCTTATTACTGGAATGATTTTAGAGAGAGAGAGATTTTTTATTGAACCCAAATAACACAGAAATATTTCCAAATATCCAGCTCTTAGCTGGTTTACCATTGAGAGATATCAAGGAGTTCAGAATGAACCTTTACCTTGCTGGCTAAATTCTAGAGGCATTCAAATAGAATATTAAACTTAAAGTGATTTTAATTTCCACCTGCTTGGCTTGCATCATATTTCCGTGAGAAATAGGATTAAAAGAAAAAGGGCTATGAGTAACGGAATGTTTGGGGCAGATTTCAGACACAGGAGATAAACTCCAAGTGTCTAAACTTTCACATGTATCAGCCTGTATCTCTGATCTTCCCAGCAGAAGTACATTCCTAGGGTTTATCCTCACTTGATCTCTTCCATTTCCCCACTGAGGACTTACCAGACTCTACTTCAGCCATACCCTTGATATCAGAATGAATTCCGTCATCCCTTCTGGTGGGGTGTCATTTGTCACTGGAATAAGGGCGTCAATTGTGAGGGAGAAGCCCTGAATATTGATAGAGGCTCTCAACGCCTCACTCTGGCTTTGTGCCTGAGACCCCAGACTAGCTTGCTAGGTGTCGGAGGTAATATTCCTTCCAGAAGTTTCAATACCCTTCATCACCACCCCTTGGCCCTACTTGATGACTTTCATTATTTGTTTCTATACATTGAAGAAGATGAAATATTTTAAACTTACAGAGGGGGGAAAAAAGCAACCAATTAGCACTCAGACCCTATGTTTATTGCAGCACTTTTTACAAAAGCCAAGATATGGAAGCAACCTAAGTGTCCATCAGTGGATGAATGGATAAAGAAGAGGTGTTACATATACACAATGGAATTCGGCCATAAGAAAGAAACAAATCCTATCATTTGTAACAACATGGATGAAGCTGGAGGACATTATGCTCAGTGAAATAAGCCAGGTGGAGAAAGACTAATGCCAAATGGTTTCCCTCATTTGTGGAGTATAACAATGAAGCAAAACTGAAGGAACAAAATAGCAGCAGACTCAGAGACTCCAAGAATGAACTAGTGGTTACCAAAGGGGAGGGGTGTGGGAGGGCAGGTTGGGATGTAGGGAGATGGGTTTTGAGGTGTATTATGTTTAGTGCACATGGTGTGGGGGTCACGGGGAAAACAGTGTAGCACAGAGAAGGCACATAGTGGATCTGTGGCATCTTACTACACTGATGGACAGTGGCTGCATTGTGGTATGGGTGGGGACTTAATAATATAGGTAAATGTAGTAACCACATTGTTTTTTCATGTGAAACCTTCATAAGAGTGTATATATCAATCATACCTTAAGAAAAAAATTAGCACTCAGAAAGAAATGGTTTGATTATCACATCATTCCTTTTAATTCTTGTTAGTCAACAACATACAATATCCTCTGGTTGGGCTTGCTGACTTCCTGGACTCTGTTCACTCTTACTTTTAATTGAATTTACTTTTTATTGTGGAACATGTTATCCATAAAAAGGAATGTGTAAAGAAA
Organism: Manis javanica; assembly: GCF_040802235.1. Classification (NCBI taxonomy): domain Eukaryota; kingdom Metazoa; phylum Chordata; class Mammalia; order Pholidota; family Manidae; genus Manis; species Manis javanica. Next base: position 191,625,359 of record NC_133157.1, read on the forward strand.
TGTATATGTTGTACATTAAAAAAATTGTAAGCAAAGATCAAGTTCTCATTCACACCCCCCCATTATGAGATGACAGAACATTAATGTCTCAGATCATCCCTTCCTCATATGCAACCACTATTTTAGCTTTTGTAACTATTATTAATAGTTTCATCATTTACATGTTATCCCTTAATGAAACTTAATTTTGCCTTGGAATTGTATAAAATGGAATAATAATAGCTTTTATTTTGTTACTTATTTCACTCCCTATTTTGACTGAGATTTATTCACATTGATATAGAAGTATAATTAATTTTCTCTGCTGTATAGTAATCCATTGTATTACTTTACTATGCTGCAGTTTCTTATATCCATTCTATTGCTGGTGAACATTCATTTATCCATATGCACTTTGCTCCACTTTGCCTCCATGCCTTTGTTTCCAAATAGGAGACTCTCCTTTTTTCTCCCCATGTATTCAATTCTCTCAAAATATGAATACTTTTCTTCTGATTTTTCCTCACCAGTACACTGCCCATTCTCTGAATTACTGAATTACTAATTCATCAAATATTTTGAGTAGCCAGTGCTAGGAACTGAGACAATACTATGCAGTTTAATATTCAGTATAGTTCACAAATTTTTTCTTTTACCCACACTGTTTGAATCCATTAATCATGCTCAATTAGTGCATGTTAACCCTTGGTTGAGAATAGTAACAATAACAATAGTAATAGTCGTATAATAGCTAACATTTATTATGTACTTACTAGATGCAAGGTACTGTTCTAAGAGTTTTAGAAGTACTACCTTATTTAATTCTCACAATTATACTATGAGATAGGTCTGACTATGCTAATCCTCATTCTATTGATGAGAAAATTAAGACCAGAGAAATTGGTCTATGTAATAGGCCCAGTCATACAGCTACTGAGTGTTGAGGGGATAACAGAAACTTAAGTATAGTTAGTACCATCAAGCTATGCTGATTTATAATGGTATAATAATATTAATAGTAACAACTATTACTTGCTTAGTATCTTCACTCTGCCAAATACTAAATCCAGCCCCTTACATGATCATTAATTCTCACAATTCATTATGATGGGCACTACATTTCCTATTTAAAAGCAAGGAAACTGAGGCTCACAGAGGCTAAGTAACTTGCCTAAATAGCTAGTAAGTGGCAAGCTGGGATTTAAACCAAAATAGGCCTGACTTTAACATCTATAATCAGCCAAAACTCCCTGTAGATTTTTGATAATGATGCTTTTCATTCTTAAGTCCTCTTTTCTTTTCTTTACTGCCTCTCATTACACAATGGATGTGATGGGAAATAAAACCTATGTTCAACTTTCCAATTTGCAATGATGTCCAGGGAAGAGACGTCATCACTGGTTCAAGAAACAGTACTGGCTATTCCGTAATTTTGTATCCATACTATTCTGCTCTCTGTGTCACCATACATAGATGATTGGATGTAGTACAGGAAGAAAAAAGTCGGTGTGACCATCAGGCCTGCTCCATAAGCCTCTGGTGAATACCAAGACATTCTCTTCTCCCATTAGCCCCTCAAGATGATTCACTTCCTCCTTGTTTCCCAAGAGTGGAAGTTACCAGTTGGATCCTTCACTGTTCCCTCTGCTACACTGATTGCTCTGATTAGTGAAAGGTATACACCACACAGTGCTCTTAAAACCACTGTGGGGCAAGTAAAATTATAATAAGTCAGTATTATTTTTATGGTTTACAATATAGTTTACAGGTGACCCTTGAACAATGAGGGGCTTAGGGGTACTGAACCCTGTGCAATCGAAAATCCACATATAACTTTTAACTCCTCAAAAATGTAATTAACAATAGCCAAATGTTGATTTTATGGTAGTAAATGATAAAATAGACTAATATCTAAATATATTTTGTGCATTCATGACATACCTTTTACTTAATTTTTTTGATGCTTCTATTATGTGGCTCATCTGCAAGTTTCTCAAATTGTTGCAAATCTCCAAAAATTTTTCCAATATATTTACTGAAAAAAATCTGTATGTTAATCCTCACAGTTCAAACCATATTGTTCAAGGGTGAACTGTAATTAAACAATAGTTAAAACTTTATACTTTTAGTAAAAATTACCATGAACATCTAAATCTCCATTGCCCAAAAGGCATTTACTTATCTTTTTGCTTATATAACTACAAAACAATTTGTAAACTGGAAGTGTAGGTGTGCCCCTTGAGAAGCACCTTTCTCAGTCAGGGAGGAGTCTAAAAAGTTGGTATGCACAGAAATAACCAGCAGATGGTACAAATTTAAAAAAAAATTCAGAGATGTAGATGCACTTTTTTACTTTAATTAACAAAGAGTAAAATTCACTTTTTTCAGTGTACAATTATAGTTTTGACAAATGCACACAGTTGGGTAATCATCACCACAAACAAAATATAAAACAGTCCCATCAACCCACCCCCAAAAAAGTCCCTTGGGTTACCCCATTTGGAATCAAGCTTTCTCCCTACCTTTAGTGCCTGGCTATCACTGATCTGTACCCTTTCCCTATACTTTTGCCTTTTCCAGAATATCATATAAATTGAATCACCTGGTAAACAGCCTTTTGAATCTGGCTTCTTTTACTTAGCCTAATACATTTGAAATTGATCCATGCTTTCTGCAGGTACCAATAGTTAATTCCTTTTTATTGATGAGTACTAGTCCATGTTATGGATGTACCACAATTTGCTTATCCACTTCCCATTTGAGGGACACCTGGATTATTTGCTGGCTTTGGTAATTAGGAATAAAGCTGCTATAACATTCATATACATAGGTTTTTATGTAACAGAGGTTTTTATTTCACTTAAATGTCTACTAGTGGAATTGCAGGCTTGTAATGTAAGTGTATGTTTAACTTCATAATAATTGTCAAACTGTCTTCCAGAGTACCAGTTTACATTCTTACCAGCAAAGTATGAAAGTTCAGTTGCTGCACACTGTCCTGTGCATGTGGAATGGTGAGCCTTTGATTTTAGCCATTCTAATCTGAGTAGTGGTATCATATTGTAGTTTTAATTTGCACATCCCAAATAACCAATTGTACTGAGCTTATTTTCATTGTGCATATTTGTCATTGGTATACCTTTTAAATACATTGTTTAAATATTTTTTTTAATTGGACTCTTTTCTTATTTTTGAATTTTCATTACATACTTTGGATTCAAGATCTTTGTCACATAGATAATTTTCAAATACTTTCTCCAAGTCTATGGCTTGTGTTTTCAATTTCTTAACAGTGTCATTCACAGAGTAAAAATATTTTTATGAAACCCAATTTGTCAGTATTTTTCTTTTTTGGATTGTGATTTTGATGCTGTATCTAAGAATTCTTGCCTTAACTCAAAAGGTCACAAATTCTCTTCTCTTCCAAAAATTCTATAGCTTTATCATTTACATTTATACTTATGATACATTCTAAGGTAAAACTTGTGTAATGTGTGGGGTATATAGGTCAAGATGCATTATTTTTACATATAGATGTTCAATTGTTACAGCATTTTTTGAAAAGACTATCCTTTCTCCATTGAGCAGTCTTCAGACTTTTGTCAATAATCACTTTACCATTTATGTATGGGTTTATTTCTAGACTCTTTATTCTGTTCCACTGATATATGTTCTTGTCCTTTAATGAATACCATGCTGTCTTGATCACTGTTATCTTTCAAATAAGCCTTGAAATCAGGCAGTGTTAATCCTCCAAATTCATTCTCTTTTCCAAGTGTTTGGCTACTCTAGCTTCTTTGCATTTCACATACATCTTAGAATCAGCTTGTCAATATCTACAAAATATCCTGTGAAGATTTAGACTGGAATTGCATTGAATCTATAAATCAATTTGGGAAGAATTAACATCTTAATATTTTTTAATCTATAAATGCAGTGTACATCTTCATTTATTTAGATCTTCCCTGACTTCTTTGACTGATAATTTAGTTTCCAGCCTACTTGAGAAAGGTGCCCCTTGAGAAGCACCTTTCTCAGTCAGGGAGGAGTCTAAAAAGTTGGTATGCACAGAAATAACCAGCAGATGGTACAAATTTTAAAAAAAATTCAGAGATGTAGATGCACTTTTTTACTTTAATTAACAAAGAGTAAAATTCGCTTTTTTCAGTGTACAATTATAGTTTTGACATAGATCCTGCATAAAGTTTGCTAGATTTATACTTAAATATTTAATTGTTTCTGTTATTATAGTTTTTTATAACTTCAAATTCTAATTGCTCATTGCTACTACATAGAAATAAAATTGATTGTTGTATCTGCAACCCTGTAAACTCATTTAAATAAAGTTTTGTTTTCACCTTCCAATCTATACACATTTTACTTTTTTCCTTTTTTATATAGTAGTGGCAAGGACTTCCAGAACAATGTTAAAATAGGATTGATGAAGGCAGACATCTTTACTTATTGCTAACCTTAGAGGGAAAGCATTCAGTCTATTGCCATAAGGTGTTAGTTATAGATTTTTGTATATGCCCTTTATCAAGTTAAGGAAATTTTCTTCCATTCCTAGTTTGCTGTGAATTTTTATCATGAATGCTCATTGAATTTTTTCACGTGTTTTTCTTGCATCAACTAGAAGGACCATGTCATTTTTCTTCTTTAATCTATTAATATTATAAATCATATTGATTGGTTATTGCATATTGAACTGGTCGTACATTCCTGGGATAAACCCTGTTATCCCTTTGTATGTTGCTGCGTTTGATTTGGTAATATATTGTTGAGGATTTCTGTGATTGTGTTCATGAGGTATATTGGTCTGTTGTGCTCTTCCCTTGTAATATCTTTGTCTGCTTTTGGTATCAGAATAATGCTGACCTGAAGAAAAAGGTTGGGAAGTGTTCCTTCCTCTTCTAACAGTTTGTGTAGAATTCATATGACTTTTTCCTTAAATATTTTGTATAATTTATCAGTGGAACTATGTTTCTTTGTTGGAAGGCATTTAACATATAAATTTATTTGTTTGATACGTATAGGACAGTTCAGGTTATGTATTTCTTTCTGAGTTAGTTTGGTAATTTGTGTTGTTTGAGGAACTTGTCAATTTAATGTTGCAGAGTTTATAAGCATAGTATTTTTATCCATTTAATTTCTTTAGGGTCTAAAGAGATATCCACCACCACCACCACCCTTTCACTTCTGATACTGGTAATTTGGGTTTTCTTTTTTCAGGTGGTCAGTCTTGCTAAAGATTGGTCACTTAGAATGAAGTTTTCAAACTGGATGCATTTTAAACAAGAATTCTGAAAGATTCTGATTAGGATTCTAGATGAGTCTTTAAGAAATCCCAATCTATGACATAAAAGGTTCTCATTCCCTATGAGTAAAAAACAGCAAATCCAAAATAAGATTTGGTGATTTGCTAACTCAAACCTCTCCCATCACCTCATCACCCATCATTTTACTATGTTAACTTAGAAGTCATTTAATTATTAAAACAAATTTCACCGGGGAAACTCAAAAGTTACTTAAAATGAGTAAATTGGGGGCATTTTCATCTTCTCCAAACAAACATGAACCTTTGCTTGTATTTCAAATAGTTATTGCATTTTCAGAGTAATACTTTAAGTATCTTAATTTTTCTTAACCAAAGAAGTTACTATGGTTATATGATCCTGAATTTAAGATGAAATCATGGGAATTTCAGGAGATAACAAAGTTTTCCAGATGTCCTTTAAAATTTACGACTGATTCATATATTCATGCTGACTTGAGAAAAACAAAAAGGGCTCAAGAAATGACTCAACCATCTAAGCTATTAAAATTAAAGATGCTTTGTTGACCTCACTTTGCTAAATGTCAAGATAAACGAGTTGGAAAATGCCCAGTGCCCATCTCTCTGGAGGATCCAAAATTTATGACTTAAGTTATTTCTGTAAGTTTAGGATAATTACTGCTGTTTCCATAAAATTTAAAGCAGTTCTGACACTGTATTGGATTCAAAGGATTAATCTGTATTTTAAGTTATATAATTATCAAAATCTGTCTTAATAAAATAAAGATGGTGGAAAAGAGGTCCTAAGAAATAATATTAAACTTCCACTTTTTATTTTAATGAAGATTTTTTTCCTACAAATAAAAATTAATATTGAAGTCCTCTAAAATAAGATTAACTTTTCTATTCTTGTCACATTTTAGATATCCTTTAAGCACCTATATACTGCCCTATAAAACCCTTTATCTAATACACTACACAAAATTCGGTAAATCATATATTCCAGCTAAGATGGTAAATTATAATGTCACCCTATCTAAAGTGAGTTTGAGTCAAAGCTATCAATACAAAATCAAACATTCATTAGAACAAGTACTAATGAACAACATTAAATGCACAGCATTTAAAAGAGAAAAAGAATTAATGACTTCTGCTTTTAAAGAAATAACACCTCATAAGGTGGTGTATAAACATAAACTATCAAATAACAAGATGGAGTTCTTAAAATACCATTACTTACATGCTTAAAAGACCATAATTGAAAGAAGAAAGCTGAGAATAAGCTAGACTCTTAGCAGCACAGGAACCAAAAGCATGTCTGTTTTGGCCTCTATTCTTAGCACCTAGCACAGCATCTAGAATAAAGTAGGTACTCAATAAATACTTGTCTGTTGACTGTACATCTAGAAGTACATGGGCTTGGAAGTCAGATAGATATGGATCGAAATCCTGCCATATCCAGTTAGATATGTACTAAAACTTTTATTAAAGGAAATATTATCTAGTTTATCCTTCTTTCTAAGTCACAAGACATGAATTTGAAAGGTTTATATTTCTAAAAATCAGGTCTACTCTCAAAAGTTAAGATTATCACATCAAAATCACCAAAAAGTTATGCTTTAGGCTTTGAAGGCAACTCAAAGAGGAGTTTCAGTATTTGAATTATGTTACATAGACTTACCTGTGCAGAACACCCACTTTAAGAGGGACAATACTTTGAGAAATATAAGCTCTATTATGTTTGTTTAAAATCAGTCTTATGTCACTGATAGGAGAAGAAAATTTAATAAAAAGAAGATGTATGTCAAAAGTCTTATTATAAAATGTTTGTGTACTTGACTCATTAATTCCATTGTTTTAATCAAAAAACAGAGTTCATGGAAACATTTGAAAAATTACAACAAAAGGAACAACCTAATACTCAATTAACAGAAAAATTATGATAAAATCATAGTTCAGCAACATCATTTATCATAACAGTGATTTTTGAAAAGCAAAACTGTTTTGTCACACTGCAAAACCAGAACACATAATAAAAATTATGTATGCAGCGTGCTGTCCACTATATAGAAATACACATAAAACTAACACTGAAACTGCCCCAGTTTAAAGATAAAGACTGTCAGACTAGGTAGAAATGAAAGACAAATTCTTCAGATAAGAGCAGCAACTAAAAAGGAACAGACTAGTTTAAAATTAGATACTTTAAAATATATTAGGCAAACACAAAAACAGGTGTCCAAGTATCAGTTTCATTAAAAGGAAAATTCAAGAAAGAAAACATTAAGTGGAAAAAAAGATAAACACATAATATTTCATTATAAAAACTAGTAACAACTGCATAAGTGTATCAAAGTACACAGCAGCAAAATATAAAAAGAATCACTAAAATGCATGCAAAATGTTTAGAATACACTTTAGATAGAAAATTTCAACATGCAACTATAAATTGCTCTATCAGACAGAAAAACAAGACACAGAGATTTGAAGACTAATTTAACAATGTACTCTAACAAACACTTCACATAATTTTTAAAACACCTAAGTAAAAATCAATATATTGACCTCCATTATGGCAGAAAACTATAAATAAGTTATGCAAAAATAAGTTATAACAGACTAATTTCTAAATTGCAAAACAGTAAATTTCTAAATTAATAATGGAAATTTAAATAAAAAGCCCGCAACTTCTTCCAAATTAAAAGTATTTTTCTTTTTGGATCAGTTTTTGAAATACAGTCAAAGTTGTCCAAAGGCTCAATTTCATAAACTTTATTATTGAAAACAAAACAAAACAATGAATACAAGAAAATGAACTAATATTCACTACAAGATGCTATAAAAATAATGTTTCCTTCTCTACCTATCAATTGTTTGAATTTGCCAGGGCTAGACTCTCTTCTCATTCTGTTATGAGGCAACTTCATCCATCCCCACAGTTTCATTTGTCATTTATGTGGAAAGTGAAATTAAAAAAAAAAAACACACAAAAAAACAAAAGTGGAAATCACTCCTTAAGAAGACAAAGCGAAGAGCAGAGAACTTTAAAAAGAAAAAAACTTATAACAATTTGCTCATATTGAAAAGAGAAAGATAGAAAAAGTAACTGCAGTTATGAAAAAACTAAAGTATGCTGTTAATGATAAAGAAAAATAAGAGATTTTAAAATCCAGAACAGAAGAGACAGAATACAAATTTCAGACGAAGTTCAAAAGAGAAAGGAGAGGATTTTATAGATAAATTCAATCAGATTCTGATGGTATAAAATAATAAAGTAATCTTTCTGGACTGAAATAAAAACAAAAGTTAGAATTACAGTATATGACAATAAGATGTAAATGGGGAGCAGATATCTAAAATTAACTATGCTAAAGTTTACATATTGTTTAGGAGATTAGAGATTTTTACTAAATCTAGATTTTGATAATATAATACGCTAGATATGTTAAAATTTCTGGGGAAATCTTTGGAATAATACCTCTTTTATGAGTATGATAGCTAGTAATAAGACTGATACAAATTAGTGAAAAAATTCACTAGGACAAAGATAAGAAATGAGGGAAAAAAACATAAAAAAGATGGAATAATAAGGAAGCATAAATTAAATGTTAGAATAAATATCCAAATATGTGAGGATTAAAATTAAAATTATAAATATTAAATATTTACTAAAAATGTATTTAGATGACATTTATGTATTAAATTAAATTTTAAAATAAGCAACATATTTATATAGATATTAAAAAATATATATGTATCATTTAGGAATATACACAAATATATAGTAGTTATATCTAAATATAGCAATTAACATAAATTTAAATGGACTAAATGCACTTATTAAAAGGCAAAGTCATCAGGATACATTTAAGAAAGGAAAAATCTACATCTAACATATAAAACTATAAAAAGTTTAAAAGGAAAAGTTGGAAAAAATACCAGAAAATATTAACCGGAAGAAAACTAGTGTCATTATATTAGTATCAGATACAACAGATTTTGTGATAAAAAGCATTATTAAGGTAGTTTCTCTCCCTACTGATGAAGTTAGTTCTACACTTGCACTCCTAATATTATGGCCTTAAAACATAAGGCAACAATAATAGATGTCAAGGAGAGACAGGCAAATCTGCTGGAAGATTTTAATACAAGAATCTTGTAATTGGCAGACTTGTAGGAAAAAAACTTAAAGATACAGACAATTTGAACAACACAATTATTAAGATTTATCTAATATTAGTCTAGAGAACAACTGACAACTGTAAAGTGTACTTTTTTATCAGGCAGGCAAACATGAAGCATTTACCAAAAGCAACCACATACATAAAGCAATTCACACCAACGTCAAAGCATTGCAATCACAAAACTTATTCTCTGACTACAGTATCATTAAGTCATAAATAAATACTAGAATAAGAATTCAAGTGCCTTAGAAATAAATACCTTTCTATGGTCATTTGCTATGTGACAGGAGTAGTGTTGCAGAACACCCGTGTCTCACACCATATGCAGAACTCATGCCAGATGGATTTCACAGCTACATGTGAAAGGCAAAACCATAAAACATAAAAATTTGACCAACAGGCATGACCTAACAATGTATTCTTTGGTGGTGCTTATGTTAGCGGTAAAAACTTTAAAGAGCAAGGGGATGGTTAACAAATGTCTAAACAGGGAGAGGTACAAATGGCAGGAACATGCAAAGCTTATGGGCTAGACTCCAGTCTACTTCTTGGCCTGGGAAATGAGTACATAGAAATGTTTTATTATTGTTTAGAACTGCACACATGCACTTTCATATCTTTTTTCTTGTTTGGATATGTGATATATTTCACACACACACATCAAGAAATCTTTTTTTTCATTATTTTCTTTTTATAAGCAAAAACCTGAATAAATTAATGTACCCAGTAGAGAGAGCTGTTAGCCACAAGCAAAAGAATCCACTCTAAAGAGCTCAAGCAAAAAGCTGATTTGTAAAATACATCCTGTGGTCACTGAATTTCTAGTAGGACCAGCTATCTCCACTTGGACACTTTGCAGACAGAAATGATGTCCAAGTTATTCTGTTAGATGATACCTTTGGAGCTGTCACTTCGGCAGCCACTATAGCTGCACATACTGGGCAGTGGACATTTTTGGCACAATATTCTATCTCTGGAAGTTACACAGCCCTGTTCCCATCAGCATTGGGATGGATTTCTGCAACGCCTGCTTCTTTGTGACAGTAGTTTCAAAATGATGAGAAATAAGGGGCATATATATGCGGTAAAATTGGACACTTTCTCATCAGAGTTTATATGAATGCCATCTTCCAAAGCTGTGCAGTACAACAAGTTTGCAGAAGCCTTGGCATATGCTTGAAAATTGAGTTTCTGGATTCTAGCTTCTAAAGGTGTCGACTTCTGAAGTGAGAAACTCCCCAAATACAGCAAAGGTGTTAGAAATTGTTGAGTGGCTGTTATGGGCTGAATTGTGTTTCTCTCAAATCTGCTATGTTGAAGCTGTAACCTTGGGACCTCAGACTGTGACTGTACTAAGAGATAAGGCCTCTAAAGAGGTGATAAAGTTAAAATGATGGACCCTAACCAAATCTATCTTGTATCGTTCTAAGAAGAGGAAATTTGGACTTGCAAAGAAACACCAGGGATGTACGGTCACAGAGGAATGACTATGAGAAGACACAGTAAAAAGGCATATATCTGCAAGCCTAGAAGAGAAGTCCCAGTGAGACCAAAACCTTCTGACACCTTGATCTTGGATTCTAGGTTCCAGAACTGTGAAAAAGTAATTTTTGTTAAGTCACCCAGTCTGTCCTATTTTATTACAGCAGATTTAGGAAACTAATGCAGTAGACATAAGAAAGAACAAACAGTCACTGAAACTACTCACAAGAGAAAAAATAATAATAAAAATTATTTTCAAGTCAGAATAGTGATTAGCTTTGCAGGGGTTTGAGGTGTTATAAATGACGTATCTTGATTTGGATAGAGATTACAGAGATGTGTGTATATGTGTGTGTCTGCATAAGTCTAAAATTTAAGTAAGCTATATACACATTTTAGGTTTGTACACTTTACCATATGTATGTTTTACGTCAAATAAAAAGGTAATTTTTTAAAACTACCACAAAAATGCTGGGCAACAGTTTCACTGGCAAGGTTTTTCATATTTTCAAAAACTAGGTATTTCTCAGGCTATACAAACTATACAAAGCTATTATATTAATTATGAAACTAGCATAACTCTGAAACTGAGAATAAAGAATTGCAACATTTTCATTTAGAAATAAAGATTTTTTAAATAATAAATTATTAGCAACATATTGCAACAATACAAAAAAAAATCTTTCATCAGGACAATGCAAGACTTATTCCAATATTACAGATAGTTTACCTCTGAGAAATTCATTAATTTATTCAACTACATATGTCAGTAGGTGTCAGTATCACATTCCACAGATTCCTTATTTTAGAAATGAACAATCACAAATAGAAGTAGCTGGTCAAAATTAAAAATATATATGGTAGTATCAAGAAACTTATAGGATGCCCTCTATCATCACTATTGTTTAACACTGTATCAATTAAGAGATTCCAAACAAGTAAAGATCCAACAAAAATGGAAAGGATTAAATGCTATTATTTGTAGATAATACAATTACATGCTTAGAAACTATTGAAAATCAACTTTGCAAAGTCTAAAATTAATAGGTTTTCAGCAAAGTAGCAGAAAAGAAGATGAATATGCTGAAATAGCTTTCTTTTCAGCTAAAAAAATAATTGGAATGATCTCATTTTCTCTATAAACAAAATACAAAAAATAATTCTAATAGAAACTATGTAGGGCTCATATGACAAAATTATAGCACTTTCTTTATATAAAATCAGGCTTAATGAAGAAACATACCATGTTCCTGAACAGCCAGGTGAATTTTGCAAAGGTATTATCATTTCTTCCTAAATTAACTTAGTAAAGCTAGAAAAAAGTACAGGTGTGTGGTAGTTTGGTAACGTGTTAGATAACTTCCCTTTCTATCCCTCATAAGCATGGACAAAAGAGATACTAGTGGGAGATTTGGAGAGCAAAAGTGAAGCAGCAGCCTTTTTGTAGCTCATACACATCACTGATCTGGAGTTTCATCTCTCAGTGTGATCAGTAGGCAGGCCTGAAATGCTTGGCCTTCCCCTGCATCCTCCTTCAGCCGCTCTGACTCCTGGACCAGGTGAGTGTTTGGTCCCACGACCAAAAAACAGATATTCACACCATACCACTCAGGGCAGTAGTGGTAAGAACAGGCATTGGTTTCAGTCTGTCCCTGTGGGGATTGTCCCTGTCTGTACTTGTGGTTCCACCTTGTCTTTGCTTTCCCCACTTTCCCTCCAACTTTCTTTCCCTCTGGACTTCATACTCCAGCATTAGATTAATTGTTAACCAGCTCCTACAAATGCATAAGATCAATGTGTGTATGTGCTTGTGCACACATGTGCCTGTTCACTTCTCTGCTCCTCTGAACTGATACAAGGTGCCTGAGGAAGGAGTAATGAGAAGGATTTTTAAAATAATAGCAATGTGAGAGCACAAAAAGCATGATTATATACAAATTAAAACTTCTGAAGGTTAAAAACACATAAGTACATTTAGAGGTGAAACCAAAGATAAAGTTTTAATGTCTTCAATATATAAAGAGTTCCTATGAATAATCTCTTAAATAACAATACAACTAAAAATGGGTGAACTAGGTATACTAAAGAAGAACTGTAATGGTCATTAGACATATGAAATCAATATGGAATATCAATTTTATTCAAATAAATACAAACTAAAATAAATATAACCTGCATAATCTACCAACAATAACTTACTTAACTGTTAAAAACAAAAGTCTAATCTCACTGATAGCAAGAAAATAAATTGACATAAGGTTTTCAGAGGTCAGTTTGGTCAGATATATCAACAGCCCTAGGGGGATTACTAATTCCGCCTCAAGAAATCTAACCTAAGAACACAATTAGCATTTGGAGAATTAATATACAAAGATGTTTGTTGCAGTGTTACTTTTTCTGACAAATCATTGCATACAAAATTATTTGTGACTGAGAAATTAGTTAAATATATCATGGTACATTTAAAAGATGGGATCCATAGGTCTCCACTATAACCTACTTACTTGAAATATTAAAATAATAAGGTAATGTACATAATATAAGGCTATTTGAAAAGAATGGCCTATGAAGTTTATTTTTATCAAAATTATAAATTAAATATAATAGCAAAATAAAGGACTAGAAGAAAAATACATGAAGATTTAAGTGGTGATTATGTAAGGGATTATGGAATTTTTCTTTAGTTTTGTCTTTTCTTGTGTTTGTTTTCTCTTTATACTCTTTATTTAAATTTCCTATTAGTTTTATCATAAAAAATAGATGCTACCAATATGCCAAGTTATTGTCCCTCAATGGTGGGAATAGAGGCAAATTTCTGGTTTTATGGAATACCAATTTTTTTATAAAGTTTATAATCCGACTTTTTATAAAAATTATCCTTTTCAAATTATAGCCTCACCTCAGAGGCCAAGTGAGCACAATTTGAAGGTCTCTGTTTTTGCAAAAAATACGCTACCTTTATTTTCTCTGAAAGTATGAGATCTCCTAAGCTACAAGGTAAGTTGAAATAGTTAACCTGTGATTGGTATAAGTCTTTTCATTATTTTTCAGAACATGATTCCGTGGTCCAACAGTTGTAATTGTTAGAAAGCTCTCATCTAATTGCCTCCAACAAATGGTTCTAATTCTATCCTCTTGGGCCACACAGAGTATATCTAATCCTTCCTACACAAGCAAGCTCTTCAAATATTTGAAAAGTTTTCATGCCCCTTGGGTTTTCTCAAGGCTCAATATCTCCAGATTCTTCAACTATTTCTCATAGGTCATGATTTTGTCTCTTTAACTCAGATGGCATCCTTCAAACGCATTTCCTTTTTCAGACAATTAACAAATGAGAAAACTTTATTGACTAGTCAAGAAAAAAGATGAAAAGTTAATGGTAAGATTTATTCTCAGTTTTACATATTTTTTGGTACTGTTTATTAGTAAATAATATATGTTTCTTTTAAATAATTTTGTATTTGCAGGAACTATTCTTCATTTTAAACTCATGTACTCACAGAAGTCTAGGTTAAGGATACACTTTACCAAATTATTTAATTATTCCTGGAAGTAGGGGAGCAGTATGGACTTGTGTTTGGGAATATAGGCTCTAGAATCAAGACCTTCTGGATTCAAATCTTTCTCTACTATTTATAGCTGTATGAACTTGAGCATAATTCTGTGTTTGTTTCCTTCTCTGTAAAATAAATAGTAATCATGGTAAACATTTCATGGGTTACTGAGAATTAAATGGAATAACGTATGTAAAGCACTTAAATCACAATGCCTGGCACATCATAGTCTTTTTAAGTAAAACAGATAAATTTATATACATTCACAAAATCATTTTACAATCTTCAAAATAAGTCTATGTGAAGACAGCACTTATATGAAGCATCTCTGTGGAAACAGGATCAGAAAGCAAAAACATAATAGTTATTAACAGTATTTTTAGTAATATTTCATTTCCCAATCCTAAATGCAAGATGTGATTCTAAAATTATACTTTTACAAATTTAAGTCGTGGATACAGAACTTTACTGGAAGGACATAGATAAACACGGCACAAGGACATATGAACTAAATCCAGTTCAAGAGAGAAATAATGAGGGCTTGATTCATGGAGAGGAGGCGGCAGTTTTGTAACAATGAAAACTACCATTTTAGTGAGTTCTTACCTTGTACTAAGCACTCACTCAAACAGCAGGAGGAAGAGGAAGAAGATAGAGGAAGAAGGTGGGAGGTGGGGAAATAGGAAGAAAGGGGAGAGGGGTAAGGAAGTGAGGGAGAAAACGGAGAAGGGGGAAAGGGGAAAGAGAGGGGTAGCTAAGTATACTGAAGGCAGTCACTGTGTTGTTTCACATGAATTACTTCATTTAATCCAACAAACCTACAAAATAGTTACTAGAAACAGTCTTCAGAGAGTTTAAGTAACTTGCTCAAGGTCACACAATCTATTACTGACAAAGGACTCAAATCTACTACTTAACTACTAAGTTATTAGGAGGAAAAACTGTTTAGATAGGAGGAACAAAAGGACAGCATAGATAAAATCAAGATCTGGTATCTGAAAGACAGAATCTGGTATCTAATGATAAGAAATATAGATTTGAATGGCGCTGGGAGGTAGAATAAAAAAGAACGATTCTTTGGTTTTTTCATTTCTGAAGGCAATATCCAAGACTCTAAACAGAGAAAATAGGGAGATTAAGATTACACTAAATCAATTTCCCATTACAAAGGAATCGAACACTAAAAGTCAATAACAACACTTAAAAGAGGACGTAACAATCCTTCCTTTTACTTATTTCTGATTTCTGGGAAAGTAAAATGAAACATGGAAGATAAGAAGAACACTTCCCTTTTTTCCATCAAAGTGATTTTTTTAATGTGGTAATTTTAGGAAGGTCCATGTTTGCCTCAACTTGATAAAGTCAACCTTAGCAACACAAAATGGCTTTAACCAGTATTTCCTTAATTTCATACACCAAAGAAACCTTCAAGACCCAGCAGCATATTTCAGTCATGCCATGTTGACTTTTAGAAAGATGCAGAGTCTGACTGATGATACCGCTATGCCAATACTTTCTTGTAGGTACACACCTGATTAAAGGCTCCAGGATCAAAGAGCAAACCACTTACAGAAAAGTGCTGCAGACCCAAAAGCTCATCAGTGAATGGAATCACTTAAAACTATTTTAAAGGGTCATCACAAAGAGAGTGCTTATTTTTAGAAATGAATTTTCTTTTGATACAAAGAAAAATGTTGGCCATTTCCCTTATGTTTATAACAACATTCCAATTTAATCTTCAGTTTAAAAATTCTTTAATTATTGCATAATAGTGTTTTGTTGACTGCAGAACACTAGCATCTCTATTTGATACTAAAATCTAGACTTTTCTACAAATGTATGTGAGTGCATACACACACATTCTTTTCATTACAGTAATTGTATAGGTTAAAGTTATGGTTTACAATTTTAGTTCTGTTCTCAGAGGAAAGCATAAACATGAATGATAGAAAACTGTCTGTTATAAACACACTGTATTTTTACTAATTGCATTATTATGTACCCAAATTTTCTTCTGGTCACTTCAGTGAAGCTGGAAAGGAACATGGTATCATGCAGGTATCTTGTCTCAAAAGTTTATTTTTTTGAGTACCATGTCCCTATTCTCCACCACTTAAAGTCATGGAGAGGTATATATATATATATACACACACATATACACACACATAAGGTCTTTAAATAAAAGCAACCAAAAAAATAAGTGTTGGAATTATTCCTAGGGTAATGATTAGAAGTTCATTCAGAAAAAAGGCCTTCCAGTCTAAATTTCCTTTGTTGGTTATCATGACAATTACTGAAAAATCAGGAAGAACATATGCCAAAACACACAACATGCTTTTTTTGTCCAGTCATACATAAGAACTCAGCATATTTTTGAATTAAAATAAAAAAGCAAGTTTATAAGAAGAGATCTATGTTTTTTTAAGTACTGAGACCTCATCCAGTATTCAGTTGATATCATTACTTACTTACTTTTGTTTACAGAGAAATTAAAAAGTTGAGACAAAAAAAGTCCTACCAATTTAAATAAATTATATCAAAAAAACACTACATACCACTTTATACTTTATGTGCCTTTGGCAGTTTTATTTTGAGCAAATACATTGTTCTAATGTAGTATAACTTTTAATTTTCCTTGTCTTCTATTGTCTTATAAAGTTTAAAAGCTAACTTTAAAAAAAAAAAGCAAAAAACAAAAGAAGTTTGTCTGCTCTTAGAAGACAGAACTAAAAAAATACTGGGTAAATTTTAAAACACACACACACATTAGTTTTGCTTCTCTACAATTTAGTCATTATAGTAGAATATAAGTTTCAAATACACAAAACCTCGAGTCTCCTGGTGCATCTTGTGTTACCATCTCTTATTCCACTAGCATTCCTATGTTGGAGCAGAGTGTTCTTAAGATAATTTGGATGAAAAAAAAAAAAACCTACAGTTCTCCCTTGTTGTCTATTCAATATCCAGGGACGCCAAAGGGAGTTCTTTCATTTTTTTCCCTTACATGCCCTAGAAGGGAGCAAACTGTTTCACGAATCTTTTTAACTTTGATTAGTAATGTTTCACCTAAATGTTCATTCTGTTTTCTAATAAGAGAATGTAGCATCTAAAAGGGATAATTTTGCAAGTATGGGACTATATATATAGTAAATATATATATATATATATATATATATATATATATTACACACACACACAATTTTTTTTTTTACATTACAGTCAACTGTTCTTCCTAGAGTTACTAAGCCCCTAATGGTTGGCAGATGATCAAATGGCAAACCTGAAGAATAGTGTTCAGCTTACATAACAACTTACACTGTTTTGAGACTCATTTGAAATACTGTAAATGATTAAGGGAAGGTGAAAATCTGAAGCAAATAAAAGGCATTATTATTGACTGTTAGTGAAACCTCATTTGAATCCTACAAATCTTCCAAGAACAAGTTTCCAAGACCCAAGGCAAAGGAGTTATGGCCAACAAACCAAGAACATTGTCTAATTATGTCATCTATTTAAAAATGAGGCATACGGGTTATACAGAAATCTGGACAATTTCTGAATCAGTGAGACCATCCATCTATATTCCACCCAATATTTTCTAGGACTGGTTATATTAACTCACCAGCAGAAATTTAAGTTTTTGAGTAGAACTGGTAATAAAAGTTGCAATACTTGCTTGTCATAGCTTAAGCTTTGTCTCTATCATGCAGTGTTTTCACTGACAGAAGCACATATGGCACCCATGTACTGACCTTTGAATATACAAAGGAAAAGTTTCTGATCTACCATTATGGGATTCATGCTAACTGCTTTGTTTTGTTTTTAAAAGTTCTGATGATTTTAAGCTGATCTCTCTGCACTTTTCAGATCTCCTTCACATCTAATGGTATGCACTTAGGAAACAGTTGGCAAAGGTTCAAGGCACAAATCTGTGGCTGATAAGTTAACTGGCTTAGGCACAGATGGACCAAAAGCTCTGGCCTGATTAGCCAACTCCACAAATACACAGCTAATCATGAGCTTCTTCTCAGTGCACTCCATTTGTCTTTAAAATGAGGTGAAAAGCTGCATACTCCCTAAATAGAAGATTTCAGAGCCTGTCACAGCAATGGCCTATTACACTACTGCTTTTAGTATTTCCTATCACCTGTGTACCTGAATGAAGTCATGGGTAGTGAAGAAGTAAATATCTACCATTGTCTACTAATATGACTACTGTTTGGGGAGTATGATGAACAAATCATGGTTATTGTACTTAAAGGGAAATGTAGAAGGGAAGAAAAAAAGAAAGTCCACAAATAAATAGTATTTTATTCCCCCAGAAGAGCTGCCAGATTTCAAGTCCCGATTAAATAATATTTAGAGTGTCTTTCTGTGATACAGTTTTTTCCAAGCCATTCATCACATAAGCCATGTGTCTGGTCCTCAAACAGCTGCAAGAACCTTAGATGTATATACCTTGCAGCAATCAGACTTACATATATACAAGTAAGTATACTTAGCTTATTTACCCGACATGTATCTAAGTGCCTAAGCTGTGTCCTGGTTCAAAATTTCAATTTCTCCTCACCCCTCATATTTCCTTACAAATTTAAAAACAAATTAATCAATTTTGCATTGTTCTCCCAACTTCATCAGAATAAATGGAAATTAGCACATCACAATTTTAGAACCAAAATGGGAGATGTTTTAATGCTCTTACAGATTCTAACTAACAAGTTTATTAGCTACATGAGATAAAAAATTAACAAAATAGTATTTGTGCTACCTCCCAGGAAGCTAACATTTTTCCAGAGAAGTTAACATTTTCCAGAGTATGGCTTGATCTCTTGAGAGAATTAAAAATGTGTAAGGAGTAATTATGCAAGAAAAACATACAAAACAGTTTAATAGCAGAATGTTTTCTAAAAATCTTATTAAAGCCTCATTGGAAGCTTTAAAATTTTTCTAGAAGATAG
This sequence comes from Manis javanica, assembly GCF_040802235.1. Taxonomy (NCBI): domain Eukaryota; kingdom Metazoa; phylum Chordata; class Mammalia; order Pholidota; family Manidae; genus Manis; species Manis javanica. Next base: position 191,644,791 of record NC_133157.1, read on the forward strand.
TTTGGCCCTGACCTTGATTACTTTTCTTATTCATGGTCTTTATAGCTTTAACATATTTACAACTGACCTTTTTATTGCTGAGGTGAATCTAATTTAAGATTTCAATTACTCCTGTGTCAGCAGTGGCACTAGAACCAAGAGTTTACTTATCTTGAAGTGACCTCTTCAAAATACTTCAGAGTATTTGCGGATACCTGTACCTCTTCCTTTTTCCACATATCCACTGTGAGCTGGAAAACAAAACAGTGGCCGTATGTGGGTATCAACAATAGGCTGGCAAACAACTTAAGTTTAGAAAAATTGTAAACTTGGGAGTCAATAGGTTTGTAAGTTTCTGCGATCTTTAGTGTATCTGCCCCTTTGTACTTTCACCATTACCAAGAGCCAAGACCAAGAGAAAAATGTTTTGAAACATTTCATAAATCGCAATAACATGATGACTTTAACAAGTCTTCAACTAACCTTAGGTATATTATAGCAACACTTTTAAACTGTTTTCACATATAACAGTACTTACCATATTGTATTACATTTATGTGTATGTCTCGCATCAACCAAGAACTCAAGGAAAGAGGGGCTGCCTTTTCATTTCTGTTCTCAAGTAGCCAGGCACACAAAGCAGTTAATGTCACCATTAGACAGATTAGGAAACAAGAGAGTAAGATAACTGCTCAAGATCACGTGATAACAACAGAATGAAATTAAGGCTTTTGGACAAATATATTTTATCTATCGACTTCTTTTCAAGTCCACATTCTTTTCCCCATTATACCATTCTGAACAGGACTCATTCATTCATTAATATATCAAGGACGTACTATGAGCCAGCCATTAGGGATTCAAAAATGAACATGACAGATATTACCTAAAAACAAATAAAAATGGCAGCCTAGGACAGACATTAAAAAACCAATTATAAAATTAATAATGTAATGATAAATGATAATATAAATAATGTGAGATTTAGACTGTAACAGAAAAATCTAGCCTAGTCTCGGGGTAAGGGAATTTTCCTGACGAAAGGAAATGTCAAGTTTTGATGGTATTTGAGTTCAGATCTACATTGAAATACAAATAGAAGTACATGTGCATATGGGAAGTGGGGGTTAGAGGGAGAATTCATTCCCTGGTCGAGGGAAGAGCACTGAAAACATCAAAGCCCAGTAAGGTTTGTTGCTCTTTAGAGAAGCATTCTTCAAATGTGGATTGATAACCACCCACCAATTGATGAATGAGAAATCCATTTACAAGACACAATCACCACTACGTAGAATAGCAAACAAAGATTGTTAAATATAGTAAAGGTGCATATTGTTTTACAATAAAATATTTTTCTTACTCTGCAGGAGTCAAAATAGCTTGCAGCTACTGTTCTAAAGGAATGAGAGGTCAGTGGAGCTTGCGGTTAGAATAAAATAAGTCTGATGCAGCAAGCAGGTAACAGAGGAGAGCTGTATTAAGCACTCAGTCTTTAGGTTAAGAACAACAGGGAGCAACTGAAGGATTTTAATCAGGGGAAAATATTCAGATTTAAACTTGGAAAGATAACCCTAACTCTGTAATATGGAAAACAGCTGGGAAGAAGAGGTTAAGAATAGTTACAGGGAGAGTAATTCAGAAGCTATTATATTTATTAAGTGATAGATGCTAGCTTGGACAAGAATGGTGGAAGAGAAGTAGATTAAAAACACAATGCATAAAAAATACTTTTATGTTTATAAATATATAAAGAATAAACACAATATAAAAATGTTTAAAGAACACAAGTGGGTATCAAAAATATGAAAGATGACAATGAAGACAAAAAAGTAACAAATTCAGTGGGTGTTTAACAGCAAATTAGACACAGTTAAAAGAGATTGTTAATGAACTAGAAAGCTCTTCTGAAGAAATTATGTAAAATGCAATACAGCACAGACGACAGATAAGAATTTGAAAGGGACAGAAATTTTTCTTGAAGACTCAAAAACAAACAAAAACCTGAGAAATCAGGAAGTAATATACAAGAAAATAGTTTCCGAGAACTAAATCAAGACAAAAACCATTTGAGGACCAGGAGGCCCAATAAATCCCAACCAGTATAATTCACACTTAAAACACATCACAGTGAAACTGCAGAACATAATGGAAAGGAGATCCTAAAAGCAACCTGAGAATGGTCTAATTATAAAAGAATAAGAAAAAAGAATAAGAAAATGTATGAGGGTACAATAAAAAGGACAGAATGTGGACACAAACATCAAGCTGGAAAGATAATTTTAGTAAAAGTTTTCTAACAAAATAGATAAGCCCCTAGCCAGACTTACTAAGAGAGAAAAGAGAATCCACACACATCAACAGAATCAGAAACGAGAAAGGAAAAAATCACAATGGATGCCACAGAAATATGAAGAATCATTAGAGAATACTATGAGAATCTATATGCTAACAAGCTGGAAAACCTAGAAGAAAAGGACAATTTCCTAGAAAAATACAACCTTCCAAGACTGACCAAGGAAGAAACAAAATCTAAACAGACCAATTACCAGCAATGAAATTGAAACGGTAATCAAAAAACTACCCAAGAGCAAAACCCCCAGGCCAGATGGACTTACTGCGAAATTTTATCAGACATACACAGAAGACATAATACCCATTCTCCTTTAAGTTTTCCAAAAAATAGAAGAGGGAATACTTCCAAACTAATTCTACGAAGCCAGCATCACACTATACCAAAACCAGGCAAACATTCCGCCAAAAAAGAAAATTACAGACCAATATCCCTGATGAACATAGATGCAAAAATATTCAACAAAATATTAGCAAACCGAATTCAAAAATACATCAAGAGGATCATACACCATAACCAAGTGGGATTCATCCCAGGGATGCAAGGATGGTACAACATTCGAAAATCCATCAACATCATCCACCACATCAACAAAAAGAAAGACAAAAACCACATGATCATCTCCATAGATGCTGAAAAAGCATTTGACAAAATTCAACATCCATTCATGATAAAAACTTTCAACAAAATGGGTATAGAGGGCAAGTACCTCAACATAATAAAGGCCATATATGATAAACCCACAGCCAACATCATACTGAACAGCGAGAAGCTGAAAGCTTTTCCTCTAAGATAGGGAACAAGACAGGGATGCCCACTCTACTCACTGTTATTCAACATAATACTGGAGGTCCTAGCCACAGCAATCAGACAAAACAAAGAAATACAAGGAATCCAGATTAGTAAAGAAGTCAAACTGTCACTATTTGCAGATGACATATTGTACATATAAAACCCTAAAGACTCCACTCCAAAACTACTAGAACTGCTATCGGAATTCAGCAAAGTTGCAGGATACGAAATTAATACACAGAAATCTGTTGCTTTCCTATACACTAACAACCAACTAGCAGAAAGAGAAATCAGGAAAAGAATTCCATTCACAATTGCATCAAAAGGAATAAAATACCTAGGAATAAACCTAACCAAGGAACTGAAAGACCTATACCCTGAAAACTACAAGACACTCTTAAGAGAAATTAAAGAGGACACTAACAAATGGAAACTCATCCTATGCTCTTGACTAGGAAGAATTAATATTGCCAAAATGGCCATCCTGCCTTAAGCAATCTACAGATTCAATGCAACCCCTATCAAAATACCAACAGCATTCTTCAATAAACTGGAATAGTTCAAAAATTCATATGGAACCACAAAAGACCCCAAATAGCCAAAGCAATCCTGAGAAGGAAAAATAAAGTGAGTGGGGGGGGGGATCTTGCTTCCTGACTTCAAGCCCTACTACAAAGCCTCAGTAATCAAGACAATTTGGTACTGGCACAAGAACAGAGCCACAGACCAGTGGAACAGAATAGAGAGTCCAGATATTAACCCAAACATAAATGGCCAATTAATATATGATAAAGGAGCCATGGACATACAATGGGGAAATGACAGCCTCTTCAACAGCTGGTGTTGGCAAAACTGTAAATGTAAGAGAATGAAACTGGATCTTTTTCTAACCCCATACACAAAAAGTAAATTCAAAATGGATCAAAGACCTGAATGTAAGTCATGAAACCATAAAACTCTTAGAAAAAAAACATAAGGCAAAAATCTCTTGGACATAAACATGAGTGACTTCTTCATGAACATATCTCCCCGGGCAAGGGAAACAAAAGCAAAAATGAACAAGTGAGACTGTATCAAGCTGAAGAGCTTCTGTACAGCAAAGGACACCACCAATAGAACAAAAAGGCACCCTACAGTATAGGAGAATATATTCATAAATGACAGACCCGATAAAGGGTTGACATCCAAAATATATAAAGAGCTCATGCACCTCAACAAACAAAAAGCAAATAATCCAATTAAAAAATGGGCAGAGGAGCTGGACAGTTCTCCAAAGAAATTCAGATGGCCAAGACATATGAAAAGATGCTCCACATCGCTAGTAATCAGAGAAATGCAAATTAAAACCACAATGAGGTATCACCTCACACAAGTAAGGATGGCCACCATCCAAAAGACAAACAACAAATGTTGGTGAGGTTGTGGAGAAAGGGGAACCCTCCTACACTGCTGGTGGGAATGTAAATTAGTTCAATCATTGTGGAAAGCAGTGTGGAGGTTCCTCAAAAAGCTCAAAATAGAAAATACCATTTGACCCAGGAATTGCACTTCTAGGAATTTACCCTAAGAATGCAGCAGCCCAGTTTGAAAAAGAGAGATGCACCCGTTTATCACAGCACTATTTACAATAGCCAAGAAATGGAAGCAACCTAAGTGTCCAACAGTTTATGAATGGATAAAGATGAGGTGGTACATATACACAATGGAATACTATTCGGCCGTAAGTAAACAAATCCTACCATTTGCAACAACATGGATGGAGCTAGAAGGTATTATGCTCAATGAAATAAGCCAAGCAGAGAAAGACAAGTACCAAGTGATTTCACTCATATGTGGAATATAAGAACAAAGAAAAAACTGTAAGAAAAAAACAGCCACAGAATCACAGAACCCAAGAATGGACTAACAGTTACCAAAGGGAAAGGGACTGGGGAGGATGGGTGAAAGAAAGGAGGCATTATGATTAGCATGTATAATGGGGGCGGGGCATGGGGAGGGCTGTGCAACACAAGAGAACACAAGTAGTGACTCTACAGCATCTTACACTGATGGACAGTGACTGTAATGGAGTTTGTGAGGGGGACTTGGTGATGGGGGAAGTCTAGTAAACATAATGTGCCTCATGTATTTGTAGATTAATGATACCAAAAGAAAAAAAGTTTTCTTCATATTGTTGAGTGGGGCAAAAATAATTAATTTTAAGACATTAAGTTAAAAAACATGTTAAAAGTTTCTAGGGTGACCACTATAAGAACAAACAGAACGTTTAGTTGCCCAACTAGTAGAAGGGAGATAAATGGAACCATAAGACAAGAAACACATGGGGTGGGAGCAAGGTGGACAAACAGAAAGCTCAGTAGACCCATGTCAGTAATCAGAATAAAAGGAAACGGATTTAATTCACCAGCTAACAAATAATGTCAGACTGGTTCTAAAACTTCAGATAAGCAAGAAGCTAAAAACACTCTGTGTTTATCAACACTTGAATGAATTAATTACAGTATAATCAAGGACTACTACAGAGCAGTGAAAAAGGATGACTACAGCTGAATACACTAACATGAATAAATCCAGGTGGATCAATCTGTGTTGAGAAAGGCAAGTTACAATATACTAAGTATGACTTCAACTAAATACATGTCAAAAGCACAAAAAAACATTTTTGTTAAGGATACATATATGTGGTACAAAATCTAAAGAATGAAAAATAAGACAAAAGTCATGGTAGTGGCTTCTTCGCACATGTATAGAGGAAAATACAATTACTGCAGGGTGAACAATCTCTTCAAAGTTAACTAAGACCATTTTATTTCTTAAAACTGAGTATCGGATAGGAGATATTGGGTAAATGGACATTGCTTTTTTCCTTTCAACTGTGTGTGTATAACATACATATATATGTTATACACACATATATACATATGTATTATTCTTTTGCATACTTTCTATCTTAAAAAGCATAAATACATATTGTTATGAGGGCACATTTTTTAAAAATGTACACAAGTCTTTAACAAAAGTTTCATGAACTCTTTCTTCAATGCATTCCCACTGCCTGTAAAAGGTAATGACACATAAAAGGGTGTATTTATTGAATGGAAAAAAATAACACAAAAAAAGAGAATTAAACAATACATAATTTGTGCTCAATCTTGCACAGCTACCTGTTATCAAATCTTAAGGTTAAATCCGGAGCCAAGTAACTTGTTCTTATGGAAACTTCCAAAATACATTTTAACAATGAACATATGTTGGTAATGTATACAAATGCATTAGTTATATATGGCCATTAGATTTTTTAAATTGATACTAGTAGTCCACAGCTTTCAAGTCCAAAGTGCTGCAATATGTGAAAAGCAAGAAGTGGTAGAACAAGTGAACACTAATTATTTATATTATGGACAACCTAGGAGGCTCAGAGTAGGAATTGAAAAAAACAGAGTTCACTAGTTTTGTATAGGTTTTACTGTGGGGCCACTAGTATCCAATGATTATACTGGTAGAAATAAAAGAATGGTCTTTACTCTTATCTGAAGATAATGGTACCAACAGACTCAGTTTTATGTATCAAGATCCTCACAATCTACTAAAAATGTATCCCTTAACTCTTTGTAAATTTAGTCTGGAAGGACTGGAAGGAAAGAATGATGTAAGGAGAGGTAGTGTGATATAACTGAAAAGGCCTGCTTTTAATTCCTTGCCTGAACATGTCCTAGGTATGACCTTGAGTAGCCATCTATTTCCTCATCAGTAATAAACAAATAAGAGCTCTAAAATTCCAGTGTTTCCAGGCAGAAGTGAGGTTCAAATGTTAAGATTCCTTTCCTTCTCCTTAAGGTGTAGGTCTATAGACATGAAAATGTCTTCACACATAGCAAATGTTTAATATTAACTTCCTATCTTTCCTCCCTGGGTTTTTACTGGTCCAGTAAGGCATGTTAAATAACTCTTAGATTTGCTTCTAACTGCTGGCTCTGTAATTACCTAGAAATTTTTGCTGTTAATGTGGCTTAGCTGAACTGTTGTCTTATGGTAGAAGTGACTATTAATGATGCTTCTAAGAACTTTCTGCCTTGGGGTAACTGGGGAAGAACGTAAGTATCTTGACATTCTCCCCATTTCTACACAGCCTGAGTAATATAAGCAATTTTATATACCATGACTATAGTTCTACTTATTACAGACCTGTATTTTTGGTTCATGCAATTTGCTCCTACACAAGCTAAGAAGGGTCTATCTAGTTACTGATGCACCACTTTTTGGTACTTTCTAAACCTTGATCATTTTGTACAAATGATCCTCTAAACTTGGCATTTTCACTATACTGGTTATAGATGAACACAAAATTAGCATTTGGCTGACCTTGACGAGTAATCTATCCCTTACTTAAGCACCATTGGGCTATATAGTTTAGAAGAACCAATACTGAAAATTAGGGGTCTGAAACCACAGCACATGAGCCAAATCTGGCCCATACACTCTAAACGTAACTCATTGTTGAGGGTAGCCTGATGTCAAATAAAAGAACAATATGCATGTATCTTTTTTCTTTGTACCATTCCATGAGAGAGAGCAGAAACAGAAATTTCTATTACCAGAATGAGTTTTAGTCTTTACAACCAAACTGAAAATCCATGTAAAGTGAAATTCTGTGTAAAGGATACCCATCCAGGGCTTTATATTTCTTAAATATCTTGGGTATACAGTAAACTGTGTGTGTGCTTGTGTGTGTATAATATTCAAGGAGGCATTTACAAAATTCAACTTATACTCCCAATTTAGTCTCAATAGCTGCCTAGTGAGTGACTAAGGAGTCACTTTAAGGATAAACAGCAGCTTTATTTCTAATGGCCCCTAATGGGAAACAACCAAAATATCCTTGACTAGGTACATGGTTAAACAATATGGTACATTGATACCATGGAATACAACATAATAATAAAAAGGAACAAACTACTAATATATATATATATATATATGACAACTGGGATCTCAAGGACATGACAAGTAGAAAAGACTAATTTCAGAAGGTCACATATTGTATAGTTCCATTTCTATAATATTCTCATAATAACAAAATTATAGAGGTAGAAAACAGATTAGTTGTTACGAAGAGTTAGAGCCATTCAGGTTTGTGGGGGCAGGTGTGACTACAAAGGAGTAGAATGGTTGACATCTTTGTGATGTAAGTTCTGTATCTTGATTGCAGCGATGGTTACACAAATCCACACAAGTGATAAAATGCCAAGAGCTATTCACATACGTTGTACCAATGTCAATATCCTGATTTTGATATTGTACTATATTAACATAAGATGAAAAAACTGGGGGAAACTAGCTTTAGGCTACATGGGACCTCTCTGTGCTATTTTTTCAACTTCCTATGAATCTGTAACTACTCCAAAATGAAAAGTTAAAAAAATACACACTTAGTATTTTTAAGGAAATTCACAAGATAAAATGAAACAGCGAATTTTATTCAAATTTTCCAAAATTTATACTCGGTATGTTGTTTCTAAATGTATGTCAACCTTTATATAATAGAATTATTTCATCTTTCAGTTTTTTCATCTTTTCTTTAGTTCTTCAGTAGAAGCCAGAATCCTGAGTTGCCCAGTTAGGAGCCTAAAATATACAAAGAGAAATTGACAGCGTAAAAATAAAATACTTCCCAAAAAAGCTAACTTGGTAAAGAGTGATACTAGCATTTCCTTTTAGCACTACTCCTGACAAGCTACTCTCTAAGATTTCAGTAACCTCTGTAATCATTAAATGTCAGGTATCCCATTTAGAGCAAAAGAAACATCAAAATACGATCTGATACAGCATTTGACAATTTATAAAGTATAACAATGATAATAGCATGAATATTATAACTAAAAGCAATATAAACTGATCCTCCAGAATACAGAAAAACATTATTTACAAGTTATTTTTTAGGCTCAGTTTTTCTAGACTTGACTGGAATAGGCACGGACAATAATTTCCTAATTATTCCTTCTCTTTTAAAACTGAATGACTATTATGAGGATACAAACCTGTTGCTAAAACATCTATCAAATGAGGTCCCTGAGTGTTCTACAACTGCTTGCTAAAAACTACCTACCCTCCAGCTACACATAACAATAATGGCTAAAGAACATTAAAGGTGGTTTGCGATTCCAAAAATCAAAAGGCCATTCAAGTTTTTCTTTAATATCTAATACATAGGATCTCTACAAAAAGGGGGAATATATTTTTCATATAGCTAAATATGAGTATCAGATAAAATAAAATTTTATAAGATCAATGCTAATAGATATAACATTTTTACTGAAGTATTACTTGAGATTTAAAAAGAACACAAATTTCAAGCACTTCAAAGAGATTTACAGCCAGTACCAGAACGATCTGTTGAAAGCCCTGAAGAAATGAGTTAATGAACATTGTCACACAGGAAAGGGGAAAGGAAAAATGTTATAATAAAGTATGAACACAATTTTTCAGTTTCCTTAACTAATGCATATAATACATCTAAGAAAAATTATTTTCCATTTAGTAATTTCTTAAACAAAATGTTCATACTCCCAACAAACAGAAATACAAAATCAGATTCAACTGATATTAATGTGTTCTCAAATGATGTCCATGTAATAAGTATGTTACATTATTGCTAAATCCCAGAGAGAACAGAAAATGTGTGGTTCTTACCTCTGACCTACTATTCTGATTAAGTTTCTTCTCAATATTCATAGCCAACATCTGACTTCTAAATGAAAGGCTTTTGGTTTTCTCAATCACTTGCTGATAGGGTGAGACTGCATTGTTACCCATTACCACATGACCCTAAAATGAGACAGAAAGAATTGACTCCATAATGTTAATGACTAAGTTTCCCAATAGTCATGAGTGTAACATCAAAACACTACATGATTGTTGTGTGTGTTTTTATGCACTGTACAGAGATGAGAGTAACAAAAAATAAGTGTTTACTGTTGCCTTCAAAGAATTTATTATTACACATTAAAACAACAAATTGTTAATGGAATAAAATGTCCTAATGAAAAACTCCCCCCCAAAGTAAAAAATAACCAGCAACAGATAGCTAGTATGCAGTATAACTAACATAATACTCACTAATTTAGAATCAATCTTGGCATCCAGTCTTGCATTTCTAATCAAATTTACAATCCACCTTTCAGCTTCTTCTGGAGTCATGTTCAGTTTATCTGCCAACATGCTAATGAAGAAAGTAAAAATGATGTTAATACAATCTAAAAACTTAATTTCATATACACAGTCTTTGAGTCATGCTTTGCATAGACTTTAAGATACTGATAAGTCACCTCCTCTTAAATATTATGACTCTCAATAACCACATTGTTCATGTTTGTGCTATTATCTGGTACTATTGTGCTGACCAATCCCATTTCACCAGTCAGACTGTAAGATCCTTGAAAGGAAGGCACCATATTTAGCACCTACAGAAATTTTTCTGGTTTCTAGAATAGTACCTTATACTTAGCAGATGTTCAACTAGTAATGATCTAAGGGAGAAAAAGATTTTGTGATTTATGATTATACAAATTAAACCTGCCACAAGGAGCATCAGTAATAAGTATAATGAAATATGTAATTAAAACTCAGGGCTGCTGTCTATGTTTGTGTTGTGAAATGTTTCTTGTGAACTCTGAGGGCACTCCTTGGAACTGTATACTATATAGTCTAAATGGCTACTGAATTCCAAAGAAGAGTCAGATATGCATACACGCAGAAGTGAAATGATAGGCACCAGGACCCTCATCTACAGTGTTTCAATTAACTAACCTGTATTTTATTTTTCCAATTTATGATCAGGTTGAAAAAGGCCACTGCAGGGCCTAATTTAATAGGACTAACACAAGCAACAGCCTTCGTGGTAGGTAAGGTCAGTCCATCAATGCCAATTATCTACATGTGCATGTATATAGTATGTAAGCATATATAGTATACATGTATGCATATATGGGTGCTTAAGCACAAATATTAATTGTCCCCTTTCCACCTGTCTTCATGAAGATAAGTGTATACTTCCATGGTCCCCTAATGCTATCACTGGTTTGATGAAAAGAACTAGAGTATTAATAACAAAATCAGACTTTAGAATATTACAAACTGAAACCCCCAATCTGATAGCATTCCCAATTTTAATATAGAGATATTCAGGACCCTGGCAAACATACAATCAAGTAATTCCAAAGCTCCCAACCCAAATGAAACCAACCTAGTTAAAAAAAACACCTTTGTGGAATAATATAATCTGTGCTGTCTTTATTTCATACATTTATTGACAAACAGTTAATTCATTCAAAATATAAAAATTAAGTTTAGTCCATCAATTAAATTATTACCAACTAAATCTATGAAGACATCATCACTTAAAAAATGCCTGAGGTTAAAAACATGGTGAGTACAAGCCAGTTCAACAACAAAATTCCCCAGACTTAAGTGTGAAAATTTTGTTTTCTTTGTTTTTATAATTTTGCCCTAAGTACACATTCTCGGCAAATAAAGAACAATAAATCCATGACCAATACTTCAATCTCATGGACAGATTTTTTTTTAGTTACTGTTCTCTAAGTAACCCTCATTTTATTTAAGCTACCAAAAATATGGAAACAAGTTATTTTACTTAAATAAGGAGGTATTTTTTTGACTAGGAAAACTTCCTGCAGGTGGTTTTTCCTATGGCTTCCCAATGAAGTCCTTGTAAGGTTTCCTGCTAGTGGTTGACTTATTTTAGAGATGTGTAATTCCATTCTCCTCTGCACTAATAACCAAGCAAACCTCTGATACTTTTACCTGGAGCTACTACTCTAAAGTTAAAGAGCAGATTTACCGAAACATACTCTTTACCACCTTCTGTAACAATTTACCTTTTGTATGTCTTCCTGCATCCCCCAAAATACAACTCTTTAAAAAGTGAGGCCAAAGTCATTTGACTCTGAGAAGTACAAATGAAACAATTTGTCTAAGTATGTTACAACTCCAGTCTTCAAGACCTCTATGTAGTTAAAATTTTAAAAAAAGTTATTTCCAGCAACTACTAATTATATATAGTTGGTATTATATATTTTTTAAATTGAAATATAAACCTGTTCATGAAGAATATTTAAGTAACTACAGTAATAATGAAACATTCAGTCTTGAATCCTAGGTTATCACATTGTTCTTCCTTTTACTCTCATATCCAACTGAGAAATCTTATTAATTACCTCTTTAACCACTGCCTCTTATTCTAAATTGCTTAGCAATCTACTCTCATCTTAAAAGACTCTCCTTTCCACTAGCCATACTAAAACTCTGTTCATTAAACATGTTATGTTTTTAACCACTTCTGGGCCTTTGTCCATGCCATGCCTTCTGCTTGAAAGGCTCATCCATCATCTTTACTTAGCTTTCTGTTACATGGGTCTCTTCTAAACACAATGCTCACAAGAAACCTCTCTCAACTGTAACATATATGTTTGATGCATTCATAGCCTCCTCCTTTTCTTCACAGCAACCCCCGTTTTTTTCATGGCATTCCTAACAACTGTAGATTTTTTTGTTGAAAATAGATTTCCATGACAGATTGTATATGTAACCCAAGAGCATGTATTATATACCTTCCCTGTTCTATGCTATATATACAGCAACTGATATGACACCCAGTATACAGGAAGCAATTAATAAATATTTACTGATTCCTGCCCCTGTAACGACCCTGCTTCAGGCTCCATTACTATTTTCTAGTTTTCTAACCAACCTACCTTTCCAGTCTCTCCTCAATCTACGTTACATAGTTGCCAGGTTAGTATACTAAAACCAAACTAACCAGTTTATTCCCAAGTTCCTTTCAATAGAGCCCTTCTACCAAAACAAAACTCTAAATTCTAAATTTTTCACTCATGGTTCTCTACAACTTGCCTACAATCTAACTTTCCAACCTCCATTATTCTCCCTCAGGAATACTACATGCCAGCAAACCAAACCGATTCTACTCCTTCCTTGTCATTCATTCAACAAAATATGAACTGTAGTAGATGCTGGTGACAAAATACAACCTGTTGCATACCTTTATAAAGTTTAAGCTGGGGATGGAGAGTAGGAGACAATCACCTAATCCCCCAAATATATAAACTATCCTAAGTGTTATGGAAAGAAAGTATTAGGAGCTATGTGAAATGTAAAATGGTTTATCAGTTCTAGTCTGGAGGACACTTTATCTGATGAAATATTTAAGGTCAAATTTTAAATTAAAAGAAGGAAAATCAATTCTTTATAACCCCACCTAGTATTCTATATCTCTCCTCTTCTTTTACATCCATTCTAAGTTTCATATTTGAACAAAGTTGGGGCAATTTGGCAACATGCATCAAGACCCATAAATATCTGTCTGCATGCTGTGATTGTAATCCCATTTTGGGGGTTTTTTGATTTGCATTGTGCTTGTTCATCCTTTACTTATTAAATCAAGTCAAAGAAAAACTTGAAATAAGGTCTAAGTAGTATTAGTAAATTACTGCTGGCATCTCAAATTATCTAGGCTACCAATTACTGAGATTTAATTAAAGAATGTGGCAATAGGCCAGTTTCTTTTAGTAGCAAAAAAATACAGTAAAATAAATGAAATGATTAATAGAAAGATATCCTCAAAGTCTACAATTCTTACACTCTACTCATTTTATGCAAAAATGAGAAAGATTTAAACAAGAATGTGCTATCCTATTACAGTTTAAAAACCAAAGTTGCCTTAAGCTATCCTATACCATGCTTATCTTGTTATTAAAATTAATTCAGGTTCTCAATAAACTAAAGACAAACTTAACAAAATGTAGAATTTCTGAGAAATACATCTAATTCAATCTAGATTTCAAACACAGAAAATTATTTTCAGATTATTTAGATTACACTAAAAATCTCAACCTTATCTGCAGGAAGCTAAAAGTAGACATTTAAATATTTTGTGTAAATCCTTTATAAACACCTTTAAGTTGACTAGCTGTCCTGCTCAGGCACAACATGATACCAGATATGTTAAGAAATACACATGGAGCCACAGAGTCTGCAAAGAAGCAAAGCATTCTTGAGCAAGAAGAACAAAGTTGGAAGCATCATGCTTCCTGATTTCAAACTCTATTACAAAGCTATCGTAAGCAAAACAGTATGGAACTGGCATAAAAGCAGACATATAGATCAATGAAACAGAGAGTCCAGAAAGAAACCCATGCATATATGGTCAATTACAAGGGAAGGAGTCAAGAATATACAATGGGGTTGTATATACAATATATTCTGCTCAGTGAAATAAACCAGGTGGAGAATGACAAAGACCATACAATATTACTTATTTGTGGAATATAAAAACACAGGAAAACAGAATGAACAAAACAGCAGTAGACTTATAGACACTGAGAAGTGACTAGTGGTTACCATGGAGTAGGGGCAGGTGGGTGGGGAGGGCTAGGGGGATAAAGGGACATAATTCTCAACTGTAATATAAACTGGTCATGGGGATAATAGTACAGCATGGAGAATACAGTCAATGGTTCTGTAACATCTTTCTATACTGACAGTAACTGTACTAGAGGAGGTGAGGATTTAATATGGGTAACTGCTGTACCACTGTGCTATATATCTGAAACCAATATAAGACTGTATATCAATGATACTTCAAAATTGAAAAACTTAAAAAGAATAAAAGAATATACAATGGGGAAAGGACAGTTTCTTCAATAAATGGTGTTGGGAAAGCTGGACAGACATAAGCAAAGGAATAAAAACTCAACCTCTATCTTACACCACAAACAAAAATTAATTCATAATGGACTAAAGACTTGAACATAAGACTTGACCATAAAACTCACAGATAAGAAAACAGGCAGTAAGCTCCTTGACATTGGTCTTGGCATTGATGTTTGGGATCTGACACCAAAAGCAGAAATAGATGAGTAGTGCTTCAATGAACTAAAAAGCTTCTGCACAGCCAAAAGAAACCACCTTCAAAATGAAAAGGCAACCTACAAAATGGGAGACAATACTGCGAACCATGTATCTAAGGAGTTAATATCTAAAATACATAAGGAACTCATATAGCTCAATAGCAAAATAATAATAATTTGATGGAAAAGTGGGCAGAGGATCTTAATAGACATTTTTCCAAAGAAGACAATCAGATGGCAAGCAGCTTCATGAAAAGGTGCTCAACTCACTAATCATCAGGGAAATGCATAATCAAAATGACAATGAGGTACCACTTCATACATGTTGGAATAAATACTATCAAAAAGACAGGAAGCAACAACTGTTAGCAAGAATGCAGCAAGAAGGGAGCCCTTTTGCAGTATTGGTATAAATGTAGGTGAAGCCACTATGGAAACAGTATGGAGGGTCCTAAACAATTAACAGAACTACTGTAAGATCCAGCAATTCTACCTCTGGATATTTATCCATAGGAGACAAAAACACTAACTAGAAAAGACAGCTGCCAAACCATGTTCACTGCAAAAGCTAATACCTGGAAGGAACCTAAGAGTCTACCAATAGATGAGTGGATAAAGAAAATGTGATTATATACACACATACATATACAGAATGGAATATCAGTCAGCCACAAAAATGAAGGAAATCCTACCAATTGCCACAACATGGATGGACCGTGGGGGGGGGCGGGGGTGAGGGAGGGAGGCAGAGAGAGAGACAGACAGACAGAGACAGAGACACAGAGACCAGACTGGTGGTTGTTACAGGAGAGAAGATAGGTGAAAGGGGGTCTAAAAGTGCCAACTTCCAGTAATAAGATAAATAAAGTCATGGGATGTAATGTAAGCATGGTGACTATGGTTGATAATATTTGAAAGCTGCCAAAGAGTAAATCTTCAAAGTTCTAATTACAAGAAAAAAATGTAACTACGTGTAATTTTGGATGTTAACTGGACTTTTGGAAAAATAGGAGAGAAAGAAGAAAATAAGAATCCTGGTCCAGGAGGTCCCCAGGAGGTTCAAGAGCCAAATAGTTCCAGAAGGGAGCTCCAGAAAGAATAAACAGTAAATATAAAAGAGAATAAATCACTAAAGAAATAACTCAAGAAAAATTTCTCATAAATGGACAGCATGAGTTTCCAAATTAAAAGGGGCTCAGTATAAAATAAGCCAATTCTAAGGTATATCACTTTGCAATTTCAGAGGAATGAGGACAAAGAGAACAAAACACACAACATATGAAGAAGGGAGGAGGAGGAATAAGAAGGGAGAGAAGAAAAGACTCTCCAGAAAAAAAAATCCTCAAATTTCTAGAGAGGAAACAAAAGACCCATACTGCAATGCATTCATTGTAGGAGACTTCAACACACCACTCACCCCAAAGGATAGATCCACCGGGCAGAAAATAAGTAAAGACACACAGGCACTGAACAACACACTAGAACAGATGGACCTAATAGACATCTATAGAACTTTACATCCAAAAGCAACAGGATATACATTCTTCTCAAGTGCACATGGAACATTCTCTAGAATAGACCACATACTAGCTCACAAAAAGAGCCTCAGTAAATTCCACAATATTGAAATTCTACCAACCAATTTTTCAGACCACAAAGGTATGAAAGTAGAAATAAATTCTACAAAGAAAACAAGAAGGCTCACAAACACATGGAGGCTTAACAACATGCTACTAAATAATCAATGGATCAATGAACAAATCAAAATAGAGATCAAGGAATATATAGAAACAAATGACAACAACAACACTAAGCCCCAACTTCTGTGGGATGCAGCGAAAGCAGTCTTAAGAGGAAAGTATATAGCAATCCAGACAAAAAGGTCAGGGATAAAAATGGCTTCTGATTGCTACAACAGGAAGCTCAAAGCAACAGAACAATGTCTTATAAATTCTGTAATAGCAGTATCACTATTCAAATATGAGAGTAAAATAGACATTTTTAAGTGTGAAAATTTACCTCCAAAGCACCCTCCTTAAGAAGCTATTAAAGGATATGCTTTTCCAAAGCATAACAGTAAGCCAAGAAAAAGGAAGACATAATAATAATAAGGTTCAGGCAACAGGAGCTCTATCAAAGGAGACAGCCTAAGGGACTTCTCAAAACAAAGGACAAAAAGAGACAAAAATACACACCAAGGTAGAAAGCAACATGTCCTGATTTTTTTCAAGAGATGAAACTGATAAAATTAACCAATTTTGAGAAAAGAGGTATGAACTGACAAAGACTTTTATGTGAAATTAATGATAAAGACATTAAGAAAAACAACCAGTAAGCAAACTGGGGGCACAGGAGGAGTGGTAATTAAAATTGACTCCAGGGTAAACAAATAGTGAATATTAAAACACATTAGAAAACTTAACTTACTTGAAACAACTGGGTGCTGGTTCAGGAATCAACAGACATTAATTATATGAGTTTATTAAAGAGCTCAGAAAAAGTCCCAATATACAGATGAGAATTCAAAATGTGATACGGCTAGCATTTCAAATCAGTAGGGGAAAAGTTCTTTTTTCAATAATCACGTGGTTAGCCAATAAGGATAAAGAAGGCAGATGTCTTCCTTACTCTATATTCCCAAGTAAATCCTAGATGGACTTAAATAGAAGAAATAAAGCTACCAAAGTCCTACAAGAAAACATAGGTAAACAGCATATAAACCTATTGTTGAGAAATAACTTCCAAATAAAATACAAAATCCAGTACCATGAAAGAAGAGATTATTAATAAATTTAACTACTGAAATATATAAATTATCCTTCAGGAGAAAAATAAATAAATAAATAGAATTAACTGCTATTTCAAAAGACACAGTAAAAGAATTTCACCCTCAGTTCTATTACATTAATTAAACATATTCATGCCTCTATAGAACAAAAACAGAAACTGCTTGTTCCTGGGCAGCAATTAAGACCAGTGCTATCACTTAAGAACCTAACATATATAAACTTAAATCCATAAAACCAACTAGGGTTTTACCAATTCTAGGCTGATTTCTATCAGATTTTCTTTCAATCACTAATCTTTGGCAGTCCCCTTTTCTGAACCTACCCACAGTCCCTGACATATCTTAATAAGTAAGGATGTGGTGTCCAGCATTTCACATGCTTATTAAGTACCTCTTTAAATAACCTAGCTTTCCAAATTTTATTTCATTAGCACAGTTTATTTCAAATACTAATGACTTCAACATTAAGCCATGGGAACCTCTAGCCTGCTTTACACTAGAGACTGTGTGACGAACTGTTTAGCCTCTCCAATGCACTCCAGTCTTATAAGGGTATGCTATGACAACTAATTACTGTGTGTTAAGTGTAAACTGTGTTTAACTCTAAGATTAGGAGGAGAGAAAGAAAAAGAGGAGAAAACTGAGAAATGCTAACATGCTGTGTTTGACAACCCAAAGATCTCACTGAATTTTCCAATATCTCATTAGTCTTACATAAGAGTATATTACTTTAGAGTTAACAGAGAAATGCAATAATACTGGCTTTTGAAACTCTTTTATCTCCACGTGGAAATGCACCCATTTCTCACTAATATCAGGAAGTATAATTATGAATGTTAATTGCTGTGTGTTAATAAGAACTTTAAGAAATATATTAAGATTTAAAATGTTACTTAGTAAAATAAAGTAGAATGACTTCATAACTTAAAGAAATGGAAGAGTAATTGGCAAATACCTTCTTTTGTGAAAAGCCAAAACTAACACCCTATAAGAAAATTATATTAATGTATGCTCCAACACGTTTATTATACACATTCAAAATATTACTTCCATACTTTGTTTTTATCAACAATTGACAAGTGGTCCAAGAATTTTTCTAGAACAGTCTTTAAATTTCAGAGACACACCTTATCTGATAAACTACTCAGCTATACTAAATTAAATTCCACCACAGTAACCTTTTTTGACAGATGTCGCATATTTTATGGTAAACAGATCTGCAACATCTGACAAATCTATATACAGTCGTATACATACAGATAAAAAATTCTTAATAAGCATTCTGTATAAAGATGACTATCACATGTGCTTATGTAATTTAGTCAAGAAACCTATCAACTTAAGAGTGTCTGAAATCACAAATGTAAAGTTATTTAATGAACAACCATGGTTTTTACAATCCTATTCTCTTCAGCATTTGAAATATGTCCACTGGGGGAAAGGAGGCCAGAGACAAATCCTTCCCCTTATCCCCCTAAAAAAAGACTGAGTACCAAATAACTTTAGATTAATTAGAGGCAGAGACAAGCCAGCACAAACTAAAGATTTAGTAATTTGTCACAATTAGTATACAGTGGTAAAGAATTTACTTTGGGGCTTAAAGACATACCATTTAGAGTGTTGCCAGGGTTCACTGAGCCTTCCGTCTAAATTTCTTCTCTAATTTTTCAATATACAAATTATATACATATCATTCTAATTCCTCTTTTATTCTTCAAAACACCTATCATAATTTATAATTCCATTCTTTCCTTAATATGTTTTTTCCTCTGGATTTGAAGTTCTGAGTGTACACTCCCTACTTTCTACCCGGTGCTTGGACAGAAAAGGCACTCACTCACATTTGTAATATTTTCTTCTATGAACAACTGTACTAGCTATATTGCTATTAACTAATTATATCACAATCATGTCCCCAAATGTATTTTTTCTCTTTAAACAGTTGAACACTACCTTTAAAAGAAACTTTTGCATATTCTTGAAATGACAAAATTATATAGAAATGGAGAACAGATAAGCAGTTGCCAGAGGTCAAGGAGGGAGTATGGGCCACAATAGAGCCACTGAAGGATCCTTGCATTACTGTTCTGCATCTGAATGTATCAATGCCAATATGCTAGTTGAGATTATATTTACTATGGTTTGTAAGATGTTACCATCTGTAGAAACTGTGTAATAAGCTCTTTATTATTTACTAAGGAATGTGAATCTATAATTTATAATACCTCAAAATAATAAGTGTATTTTTAAAAAGAGGGTTTTTGGAGGGGAGAATATATTTGCAAATGATATATCTGACAAGGGGCTAGCATCCAAAATACATAAATGACTCAAATGACTCAATATCAAAACACAAATAATCCACTTAAAAATTAGGCAGAAGACCTGAATAGACATTTTTCCAAAGAGAACATACTGATGGTCAAAAGGCACATTACAAGATGCTCCACATTGCCAATCATAAGGAAAATGCAAATCAAAACCACAATGAGGTATCACCTGACACCAGTTAGAATGGTCACTATCTAAAAGACAAGAAGTAACAAGTGTTGGTGAGGATGTGGAGAAAAGGGCACACTTCTACACTGTTGGTGGGAGTGTAAATTGGTGCAGCCACTATGGAAAGCAGTGATGGAGGTTCCTCAAGAAACTAAAAATAGAAATTCCATACGACTCAGAAATTTCATTTCTGGGAATTTAACCAAAGAAAACAAAATCACTAATATGAAAAGATATATGCACACCTTTGTTCACTGCAGCATTGTTTTCAATAGCAAAGATATGGAAGCAACCCAACTGCCTGTCAATAGATTAATGGATGAGGATGTGGTACATACATACAACAGAATATTATTAGCCATAAAAAAGAAATTGTGCCATTTGCAACAATATGGATGGACCTAGAGGGTATTATGCTAAGTGAAATAAGACAGGAGAGAAAGACAAATACCATATGATTTCACTTATATAAGTGGAATCTAAAAACAAAATAAAACAGAACAGACTTACAGATGCTGAGAAGTGACTGGTGGTTACCATGGGGATAGGGTTGGTTTGGGTGGTTGAGACAGGTGAAGGGTATAAAGAGGCATAAAATCTTCATATTAATCTAAATTAGTCATGGGGATTAAAATATAACACAGAGAATATAGTCAATAGTTCTGTAATATCTTCTATGTTGACAGTAACTACACTAGTTAAGGTGAACATCTCATAATATAGGTAACTGTTGAATTACTATGTTGTATACCTAAAACCAACATAGTACTGTATATCAACTATACTTCAACAAAAATAACAACAACAACAAAAACAGGTTTTGCACAAGAATTACTTAGAGGAACTTCAAAAAACATAAATGCTGAGATCCTCCCCCCAGGGAATGTTTTAGTTTTTTAAAGACTACAAATCATTAGAGCAATGTTTCCCAAAAGCTGACTGCTGAATAATTTACCTGGAAAGCTTTAAACCCAGATTCTCAAGCCTTGATCCCAGAGATTCTGATTCAGAAGGTCTGGGGTAAGACCAGAAAAATCTAGTCATCTTCAGTTAAAAAAAATTTTTTTTTAAATTCTCCAGATGATTCTAATGTACAGTTAGTTTTATAAACCTCTGGACTGGAGAGCAGTGGTTTTTTCCCCCTATGTATTGTTTAAAGGTAAACATTAGCTCTGTTCATCATTATCATAGCTTCCAAGTCCTTGAACTCTAAATTAAGATGATTGCTGTATTTATAAAACCCAACTTATATGCTTAACATTTTCAGCCATATTTCTAACCCATTAAAGCAGCTTTAAAAACATGAAATGCGTACCCTCTGGACTGAGTCCTGATGGATGCACTCATCCCCTTGCCCCTGAACCTTATAATCTGAGATCTCATTGTTACTCTAAGAACATTCATTTTTTTGCCCGAAGGTACACTTTCAGCTTTGCTTCTACACTCTTCACTCATTATACTAAAAATATTACATTGTTGATTTTTCACTCCAATACTCCAGCAGGCTACAATTATGTGCCTAAAAAGCTGGCGACCTGATGCAATGGTTCTCAAACCTGGATGTGCTTCAGAATAACCATCCTTAAAGTACAGCGTAGTAGTCCTATCAACAGAGCATTGCATACTCAGAAAATCTGATCCAGAAAATTTGGGTTGGCTTCAGGGAACGTGCATTTGTAAAATAAAAAATTCTAGATATTCTGAGACACAAAGTTAAACACTGACTTATGGTTTCCATCATCCTCTGGCTCAAGCGAAAGACTTAAAACAAATTAGTCTAAATCTGATATTTCTAAAACATCAGCTGTTCACAATGAAAAAGAAAGAATTTACAGTGAGGTTCAATACAACAAATGTCAGAGACCTATTAACCGAGGCTCTGTTATCAAATAAGACCTAAACAACTCAATGTCTCTGAGCCTTAAATTTCCCAGGTACAAATAAGAAGCTACAAAACTGCTGCAAAACAAAGGAGTTGTACTTAATCAGTATTTTGTAAAACTGTGTTACCAGAAGTCTTAGGGTTCCACGGAGATGCCTTAGCAGTCAGGAGGGAAGTAGAATAGAAATATAGGCTAAACAGGGTTCTGACTTATCTGCTTATTTATATACGCATAAATACATATACTCATATATATAATATTGTATTTGAAAACAAGTCCTTACACACACATGTACAAATTTCAAAATCATGGTTCTAGAACTTGAAACCTGAGTGACATATATAAAGTGCTCAAAAGTCACATATGCCAACTGGCTACCATACTGAATAATGCAGATATAAAACATTTCCATCACTGCAGAAACTTCTATTGAAAAATCCTATTGTTGTTGATTCAGTAAGTATGTGTAATTGGATTAAAAATGCCCTAAAATATTTTCTAGCTCTAAAATTCTTTTCTAATATTTGAAAAAAATGCATTTATTTATGTACTTAAATCAGCTAAGTCAAAAAACATTCCATAGGTAGCCAAAAACGTTTAGACAAGTAAAAAGTAAATGCTATCACTGGAAGAGCGAAAAGATTTCTGGACTTAAAGTCTGAAAAGGCTTTAAGACTTTGTCAAAAACTACAAAAACTACTGGAATCAAAGAACTGTAGCAATCCAAGAAAAAAAAAAAATCAAAGCTTCATTGGTACAAGTTTTTAAAAATTTATACATAATGAAATTGTCACATGAAACTTAATAGAAGCAGTCCCACTATATTACCTTTACCCGCACATCTCTCTTGAGTAGACAGGAAAAATACTTCATTTATTTTAATGTTAAGGGTAGTAAACTGAATCCCAAGAAGAAAAATAATGAAGAATTCCAGAGTCAATAAAGGTAACAAGCTAGAACTGGAAGAAATCTTAATCACAGACAAAAATACCAATTCATTAACTTAAAGAAATTTATTAATTTAACATATATATTTATCAAGCATCTATCATACATTAGACAATGCCTAGTGAATACACTAGATGCCAAACATACAAAAAGGAGAATATGATTTCAAAAAGCTTTCAACAGGGAATTGTTAAAATAAGTTCTGGACCAAAACAACACCCAAGTAACCAGATACTAATGAAAAAGGCGGAAGAGTCCACAAGGGAAACCAAAATATAAGCATCCCTCTTTCAAAAGCCTGAATTATAAATCTTAAAAAACAACAATGCAAAAACTAGGTTATCTACTGTCCACTAGAGTACCACTTGATACACCTATCTATTTCAACAACAATGACTTATTTTTTAATGTATTAAGACAATCAGATTTTTAAAATTATATGTCTGCTAGCTATAGTAAAATACTAAAACTGAAGTCAAGGCTTCGATTCCCGCAGGAAAAGCTCCATGATCACACTATACTTCTAACTCTGGATAACCACTTCGATGACAACCCACTTAAATTAGGGCAAGCAAATATAGATGCCTTAAAAAAAACAAATGGCACTAAAAGAAAAACTTTGGTTTACACACAGTTCCTAAGAGGAAAACATTAAAGTACTAAGTTTTTAAACAATTTTGGAAGATTTACTATTTGACGTCATTATGACCAAAGGGCACTGGTTACTTTTCAAATTCTAATATGTAAAATTAGTTTCTAATAGGTTATGTAAGTCTCACAACTTTTCCTAATTGTTTTCTCACACAACAAAGAAAATTTCAACTTTTGAAAGTCACCATAATTTTTCCATGTTTCAACATTTTAGGATGTCATAGAGGTTTACTATATGAGAATTCAAATACACAATTAAATAATACAAACTCAATTAACTAAAATGATTGCCAAATGTAGTTTTTTAACAGTATTTCTGATTAACTAAGGGCTCATTCTTCATTTGAACTCCTACTGAAAACCTTTCTAAAACTGGTTACTTCTCTTTCTCCCTACATAATGATATAACAGTACTCTTTAAAAAGGTAATTGATAATCATATTAATACCCAGAAGTTACCATTTTCAAAAATCATGCTGTGTCATGCACATGGAAGCTGAGGAAAATATTTCTGAGTCTGAAGCATCCCAGAATCAAACAAAAGCTAGGATTTTTAATAAATCACTATCAGATTGTTTCCTTTTTGTTCGTTTGAAGCAAAAGAGAAATAAAACAAAAATCCCAATTAACTAGAATCCTATTAAGTATAACTTTACAATAAATGGAAATTTCCAGTAATTTACAAATAGAGAATACAAATTGAATCAGGGTATTCTTACTTAATGCTGATACACTGATGGATGCGACAAAAAGTCTCAAATATGAAGAGACGGGCATTTTCAATGAAATCCTCCAGACAAGCCACCAAGAAGAAGTCATTCACAAGCACCTATGTGTTTAAAATATAAAAGAAAAAATTAATGGTACTGACAAGCAATTTTCTAAAATTTAACAGAAGTACTTTCTGTGTGCTTTACTCACTGTTCTATTCACTTATCTCTCATCTAATTTTAGAAACACCATGTTCAAGCCTCTAACAATTTAAACAAGAAGCAAATCAATGTTTTAAGAAAAAGGCCTAAGAACTGCATTGTTTTCTTGTTCACTGAATACTTGAGCACCCTTGTGACAAAGTAGCTTTGTTTTGTCCATTATCCTACATAAATGTTAGAGAGACATTATCTTTTCTACTTATTTAAAATAGTTGTGCATGGACTAATGATAGGCATATTTCTGTATTAGTAAGTAGACTTGGTAATATACAAAGGAAAAAAATTCAAGGGGCGGCTTCTACTCCACAGATAGTATCAGAATTGAAAGAATATTTTAACTTCAAGAACAATAACCAAGTACCCCTGTGCCTCAGCAAGGCCTAGCTACTTAGTGTAACAAATACAAACCAATACTTAACAATGTTGTGTATCACTACATATGAACATAAATTATCATATTAGATTCTAATTTTATATTTTGCCCAATGTTTGAAAATCACCTTCGAAGGTACATTTACATGATAATTTTCTTTTCCTTAGAGAAGTAACATTTTAGTCCCCCAACAAACTGCCCATTTTTGTCCAAACACTTGGGGGTTCAAAGATAGTATTGACATCTAGTAGCTCATGGATTTGGTAAAAGTATTTAATAGTAAGTTCCAAGCTTAATTTCTGAAAACTTGCTAACATATTGGTGCGCGCACACACACACACGCACATACACACACACACACACACACACACACACACACACACACACACACACACATCTGAGTTGCTCCGAAGGTACTTTAGTTTCTACCAACCAACATAATACATTGTAGTTATAAAATTTATACTCTAAGCTTGATTGATGTATAGCAAATGTTAAATACAATCATGTGAAAAATTCCAAAGAAATTGGAAATTTATATTCCACTTATGAAACAAACTGAGAATCAGTCATAATATGCGATTCCATATAAACTTGCCTATATATATATATGAAATATTTATTCATTCAGGGAAGACATGGAATTATGGATATATGTGTGAATTTATAATCCCCTCAATGTTTTAACAAACTGTCCTAATAAAAAGGATACACACACATACATGGCAATAACATTAAAATGTCTTCACCCCAACACATTTCTAATCTGCCAAGATTAATAAACGTTTCTAACATAATTACTTTAATAAAACACTGCAAGACTGACTCTTAACAATATCCAAAAGTTTAATATCATCATTTTGTAAGTAAAAATTCATACTTACTGATTCACATTCTCTCAGCTTTTTCTGAGCCCCATCAAAGTCAAAGTTAACATACAAGCATTCAACAAACTCTGTAATTGGGTCTTTATATGTGTAAGATTCCTGTAAATTTAAGTCAAAGGTCAAGTTGGATCTGATTCAACATGGTTTAGTAGATTGCCCCCAGAATATCCACATCTTCCTATTTGTCCTCCCTTACCATTAATTTCTAGCAAATTACCTAGTATCATCTTCTCAAAGCAATTGCTTGTATCCTGATTGCAGGCAACACCTTAAGCTTATAATGCCTTCCAGACCAAGTTCTCTAAATTCTCATCCTAGAACCATTCCAAAAGCTTTCAAATTCCTCTACTGCCAGAAGTCCTCTGACAATAAACATGATGAACTTCCCAGAGTATAATGGTATTAATAGCCTACTGAAACTGTCTTTTTGTATTTTATTTATTCTCAGATCCAAAAAATATTTAAGTTACTTTTCTAACCCAGAGTCACTGCTGAGAAACTCACTAAAAATCAACCAGGAGAACTGCAGCTTTGGTACAGCTTGGGAACTATTAATATCATATTCCATGTAAAGGTCACTACTCTGGAATTATGTAGGTAGTGAGCTCCCAACAAACAGTTCAAGGCTCCAGATCTCCTTTACTCTTTGCAGTAAAAGCAACACTAATATACAACTTATATTAAATATTCACCTAGCAGAAAGCAGTCAGTATTCATTCATACCATATCTACCATAAATATATCTTGGAATTAAAGATAATAAATGCCCACTTGGATCTCTTGGACTCTTCTCTCTTCCTGTATACTTCATGTATATTTTCCTCTTATTTTAAAAATGTTTTTTACCTTAAGAACTAAAAGTCCTACTTTGATAAAAGAGATAGACCTGAAGTTAAGGCATGCTTTAAAAATCAATGAAGATTTTAGTTTTTACCTGTTGAATAACTTTGACCAGATCTTTTAACACCTGCCGGCGTTTTCGAACATCTTTGTTTGTTATGACTGCTGTAGTCAAATAGCGGAGAATGTGTGGACACATTGTTTGAATTGCATTAAGATACCTAGATTAAAAATATAGGTTATTTAATATTAATAATACACCCAATTTTTCTAGATCTTTAATGATGCATAATTTAAACAGCCTATTAGATTGCATTGTTTCAGTAACCTAAGAACTGCACTTAAGAATGACTACTTTAAGGGATATCTCCTCCAAGAAAGTAAATAAACAGAAGTTTAAATGTGAGAATGCCAGGTGATATTCACCAAATAAGTGAGATGGGAGACTCATGTAAGAAGTAAATAATCCTACTGAGTGATAAGGATTGTTGAGTAAAACGATTTGAAGTCCCTCATATATGCTGTCAGTCTGTTCCAAAAGACTGTTAAGCTATGATTTTGTCATCCACCTATTAGAACAAATGTGTGAAAACCTATGTGCAAAACATTCATCACAATCAGAAAACCAGTCATTTTACATAGATTAAAGAATTCAGGGGATGAAAGACTGGAAACTATAGGGAGAAGGAAACTATTACAGTATTACAGGGCTTTGGTTAAATTGGTAGCACTGGGAATTAGAAAGGAAGGATTAGATGTCAAACAAATGTCAACAGGGCCTTGGCTAATATTCAGCAAATCCTGCTATTCTGATGATCAGCAGCTGGCTACCCTCTGTCATTTGTTTATTCTATATTTCTCCTGCTCAATCTCCTTAAACAGCTCCCCAGTTTTTATCTAATAAGTATGTCTTTTTTTTAATCTAATAAGTATCTAATAAGTATCTAAAAGTATTTTTTTATCTAGTAAATATTGGATATATTTGTTAATAAAGTCCACTTCTCTAAGTTGAATATTCAAGCCCCAACATACCCATCTAGCACCAGGTCCCACCACACCACCATTGACTTCTTCCTCCTTTCTCACTTTTTGTAGTTCACTCCATATGGACTGCTCTCCCAAACACATCCTTCGACAGCCTAAATTCTATCCATCCTTCAAGGTCCACCCAGATGCCTTATCTTCCAAGTTCTCCCCACAATATTAAATTAATAAGTCTACATTTTATCATATTGTAGATTCCTCATGAAATCTTGTCTGACTTTTTAGAAGATCCTAGAATCTGATGATAACTCAACACTTAGTATCTATTTCCAGTCAGCCCCTCTAAGATCGCTCTAAACAAGGTAGAATATAACACTCACTCATGAATAAAACAATTTCTAAAAGATAGCTAAACAAATAAGCCGAAAGTTTCATGATCTGAAAAATTAAACCTGAGTTTCAGGCAGAAAATTTTAAATTGCAGTATTTCTTCAGAACAAATGCCTCAATACTCTTGTCAAAAATCTCACACACACGCAAAGGAGGGCATAATTGTTTTCTTAGTATCAGTTTTGAAGTAGGTAATTTAAGTTGACAATGATGGCACTCATTCATAAATTCATCCACACAGGTCAAAAAAAACCTATAAGCTTATCGTATAGAATGTTAAACATTTATTTTTATTTATCCTAATTTTATATTATATACCATTTTCTTTTCTGAACATACAATGGCTTCTCAGTGCGTGGATCTTAATTTGGGTCTTGGAGGTGGTGGGAGGCTTTTGTTGAATGTTTCAATAGGGTCTTATTTGTCTCACAAAGTTAGATGAAGACTATTTTCTCACTACACAACCTTTTTTTAATGCTCCAAAATGACTAACAAATCTATCAACCCAGAGTCCTTTTAATGGATTAAAAAAACAAAACAAAAACATCTCACAATTCCTTCCTCAGTTAACTTAATCTGATAAGGTTCCACTTGTGTCACCTGGGTTATTTCAGGTTTTGTAGAATATCGTGCAAGCTATTTCCTTATGACTTTAATTTTTACTCTGTCACTTGTCAGATAAAGCCATTTTCATTTCTAATTCTTTTTCCATTTTTGAAATAAAAGCATCAGTTTTCAGAGTAGTAATTTCAACATTTTGAAATATACTGTTAATTTTATTTTCATTTCCTTTGTTGTGTTTTGCCATACTACTTTTAATCAAGGTTTTAACAGTTGAGTAAGTACTCGAAGCTATGAATTAATATTGAGGGATGCTCTGGTAGATATTTCATGACTACTAACATTTAATTTCTTCAATTCAGTATTTTTAAGACTTTTAATACTCTTGTTTTATTGTATTCTTACAAGAAACTATAATCTAATTTCTATCTTTTTAAGTTTTAAATGGTATAAGGTACTTCCTTTTTTGTAAATGAATTATAAAAATACAAATGAAGGTGTTAAATGTATTTGTATAATAGTTTGATAATTCAATAATTAATTCTGCTATTTAATTATATTCCTATGACCATGAATCTCTTTAAAAAATTTTTAAGAACCTATTTTTTTGCATTCTTTTTCTTTTACAAACTGATTTTTATCTTGAGTTTCTGTGATCTCAACTGAACTATTTTCTATTGCTAGTATCAGTAATAAATGTCTTTTCTAACTTCATATTAAGTCATAAGGTTGTCAGGAATTAATCTATCCTGTTTTCCCCTTATTTGTATTCTAGAATTTTCAGTTTGAATACTTTTATCTTATTTGCTTGCTTCCTTTCATTACTTGAAAATATTCAAAAGCCAGTTATATCTAATGCTCCTTTCTGTACATATACATAGTTGCCAAAAAAACATAGGGGAGCAGGTCTATTAGCTAAGTAGTAAGTAGCATGAAAAGCCAATTCCTAGTGAAATCTATGGGTGAGCTCAGAAAGAGCTGACCTTATTCTTGACTCATCTACTAGGTGTCAAGATTACAGCCATTGTTTCAGACTCTAGAGTTCAGGTCAAATCTGCTCGTTCATGGAAGGCTCATCTTCCAACCCATGATTTTGGGGATATCCAAAACTCTTACAATCTTATAGGTTTTATTTTTCAGAAGGGACAAAAAACACTACATGTTAGTATTATTTTTAATTTCTTCTCATTTGAATGCACGTTTGGTTAATCTCCACAAATATATAATACAAATTAACATATCCTTAATTCTTGCATTTCAAATTCTCATAAAACAACTTTTTTTAATAAGATGTATGGATAGTTTAACATTAAAGACTGGTAAATAGCTATTTTACTCACTCACCAACATTCTCAAATTTCTCACAATGATTTACCAATCATTTTTATGGAATACTCCAGATTCATCCAATATTGGTATGTCTCAACTATTGCATGAGAATGTAATTATCAGCATCATAAATAAAAAAGCCTCTCTAAAATATAATGGTTGAACAAAGGTACTTCTCAAAGGGTACTTTACCACTGAAGAATCAGGGTGTAAGAGAAATAAGACTGCTCTCAGAGAATTAAATAAACAGTGCATCAGAGCAGATTTAGTAAGAGAAAGCTATCAGATCATGAAGACTTGAGAAGAACTTGATAAAATATTAACATATTTAAATCAGTGGGGGAGAAGGGGAAGACATGAGAACCATGAAAGGTTCTAATCTGAAACTGAATCATTAAAAAAGAAGAAAAAAGCAAATTTTGAAAATACTGTCCAAATGTTTAGGGTGACATTCATGCCAAAAAATGTCCATGATCTGATCATGTGGCAAGAATATTCCTGTTGTGAAGATGGATACAGGCCATCAGGTTAGGCCAGATTAACCTGATGATGCTATTAAATATTCAAGTCATATACCTTCTATTTTGATTCCAAGTACTCATAAAGCAAACTTCTGCATATTATATGGCTTCCTATTTACTAAACTTACAGGATCAGAACGATCTGGTCAAATGCTTCCTATACTTGGACCTCTTAGCACTTATACTTCTCATTATAAGTCACAGATCACATTTAAAAATAGTTCTGATTCTGCATGAAAAAAATCACTGACACTTCTTAGTTCGCTGAATATTTTTTTTATGTGTAGTACCACTTACCACTGATAACGTAACTTTTCTTAAATTCAAATGCTTTTATGTTAATAATCGTAGAGGTCAAATATTTGTCTTAAAAATCTTACTAAAATGAGCTATTAAGGAATTTATTTATGACTTAGTTTATTGTATCTCATCAACTTATCTAAAATTATCACTACATTATCCTATTTTCAAGACTGAAAATTACAAAATCAATTCAAAAACAGGTTTTTTAAAGCAGGTTCATCATAATGAATGAATGAACAGGTAATTCACATATGCATTATATAATCTTTATTGATGTTTTATATCATAAGGGTATGAATACCATCTATTTCTAAGCTATACTTTTGTAAATTAAAATATGTATTTTAGAAGAAATGTTAAAATCATAATTTGGTAGACAACAATCAGTATACATCAAATTAAATGTAATCAAACTACATCATTTAGTTTAACAAAAAAATATAGTTCAAGAGTATTTATGTAAAATTTAACTAAAAATATAGTCAGTATAAGCCACACTGTGAAAAAACTGCCAAATTATATTATTACAGTCTTAGGCTACATTACTATAAACATGTGTACAGGTCATAGGAGGTAATATTACCACTGTAATCTATAAAGCATAGATAATTCTAGAATTTTGAAGATCCAGCTTTTAAGAAAGCTATGCATAAACTAGCAGTTATCTAAGGAGAGTGACCAACTAGAGTCTGAAAAATTACATACTTCATAAAAACACATATTTGGACTAAAGGAGAGATAAGGAATTCAAATATCTGAAGTGTTTTCATAAAGCAGTCTTGCTTTCTGTTATTCCAACAAAACATAAATAACACACATAAGTTTCAGAGGCACTTAAGTTCAATTGGAAGAGTAAGTTTAAGATGATTTGTAGCTAACAACAGAGCAAACAGTCTAGTTCATAATGCAATCAATTTCTTACCACCAAAAACTGGATGATGGAGCAAAGATGATATAAAAAGGATTCCTCTGGGATGTATGCATTTCTTCCCCATAATGTGCTTGACTCTAAAGCTTTAATGCTTATGTGAATTACCTGGGATCTTGTTAAAATGCAAATTCTGATTTAGTTCCTCTAGGATGAAGCCTGAGATTCTGCATGCCTATGGTGCTGGCCAAGGGACCACACTTAAATATAGTACTTTAAAGGGCTTAGAGTATACTTTCATCCAATAATTTACTTTAAGAGTTACATGTAAGTTTTTTCAATTAATAAGCACGTATACCACATGAAGAGAGAAAAATATGGTTGACAACAATTCAAATGTTAGAGAGAAGTACATTTTTAAATTTAAAAAATTTATATAAAAGGCAAATAGAAACCACAATGTGATTTCACCTTACACCAGTTAGAACAGCTAGTAATAAAAAGGCAAGAAATAACAAGTGTTGGCAAGAATGTGGAGAAGAGGGTAACCTCTTGTACTGTTGGTGGTAATGTAAACGGTTGCAGCCACTATGTATGGAGGTTCCTCAAAAACTTAGAAATACCATATGACCCAGTAATTCCATTTCTGGGTATTCACCAAAGAAAACAAAATAAAAAAGATACATGTATTCCTGTATCTTTTTTATTTCTGTAAATTACTGTAGCATTACTTATAATATTTGGAGCATATATTTGTAGTACAAGATATGGAAGCAACTTAAGCATCCATCAATAAATGAATGGATAAAGAGGAGTGGTGTATATATATATACAATGGAAAATTACTCAGCCACACAAAAGAATGACATCTTTTTATTTGCAACGTGAATGGACATACAGAATACTATGCTAAGTGAATTAAGTCAGAGAAAGACAAATACCATATGATTTCACTAATCTGTAGAATCTAAAAAATAAAACAAATGAGCACACACACATACATACAAAATAGACTCACAAATACAGACAACAAACTGGTGGTTGGCAGAGGGGAGGCAGGAGGAGTTGGGGAAAGGGCAAAATAGGTAAAAGGATAAAAAGGTATAAACTTGCTCTTTCTCTGGCATCTTGCCACTGCCTTGGTGTAGATGAGAGATTGAGCTCGAGCTAGCTCGAATAAAGGCTCTTTGCTTTTGAAAAAAAAAAAAAAGGTATAAACTTCCAATTATGTCATGGGGATGAAAAGGACAACTTGGGGAATATAGTTAATAATACTGTAGAACCTTTGGTGACAAATGGTTAACTACACTTACTGTGGTGAGCATTTCATAATGTATTTATTGTCAAATTTACTATGTGGTATACCTGAAACCAATATAATATTGTGTATCAACTGTATTTCAATTAAAAAAAAATCCTTATAAAGCCAAAGTTATACATTGAAATAACTTACTGTGGCTGGTAAAGGAAGAGATCAATAATGTTATCACGTCCTTTGGGGTGGTTGAAGAAAACAAACAGAGACCAGTGAATGAGCCATGTTCGCTGCTGAAGAGACTGGAGTGGAGAACTCACAGACTAAAAGGTTAAAAAAAAGTATACATAGTAAATATTAATATATGATGAAGAGACAAGGGAATAAACATTTCTGATCTCAGAATTTTTGTTACAAAAATGAGAACCTTTTAAGGCATGCACTAGGGTTCTTGTGAGGGCCTATCCCCTTAGGTCCTCTATTCTCTGCATGATCCTCAAAGTTAGAAATTATTTCCATGTTCTCAAAGACAGATTTTAAAATGCCCACTAAGCCATTGTTTACAAAGAATGTAAATTAAACTTATTTCAGAACATTTTAAAAGCAAGGTCTGAATTAAGCACTCCATAGTAAATAATTTTATTAGACACTAATGGTATGTTAAAACTGATCTTCTTTATAGGACTTTCAATAGTAGGTGGCACTAACAATATTTTATCATTTTCACTGATACAGAAAAAAAGAGCACAGTAGGTGTAACAGAAATGAAAAACTGAGTTCTTTTCCTAAGAACCAAAAGAAGTTCGACAGCTTCCTTAAAGGAGTGAAACTAGTCAAACTCACAGTGATTTTGTCAAAGCAACAGAAGATAATCTGAACACATTAGTTTAATATCCCTTCATCCCTTTCTTTTGTTTTAATGTATTTTTCTCCTTACAGAAAGTATGAAGGATACACAGAATTTGAAACAATCACTCTTAAACAAGTGTTAACTCACATTATTGTCTATGGTCTCTTTTAGCCGTGTAAGATCTTCCATGGCTGCATCCCAATTCTGCATTAAGATTTCAGAGGCTAGTTTTCCCCAGAGTGAACTCAAAGCATTTCTATCTGTTGCTGGAACCTGTTTAAGCAATCATAATTAATTAGATTCATTAATTATAATAAATTACCTGGAGGAAAAAAGATAATATATATTTCATACCTTACATATCCATCTAGTCTACTAAAAGACCTATAGCTAAGTTATCTAAGTCCTTATTGGGTTGTACTGGTAAAACTGTTTCAAACCTCCACTTAACTTACTGAAATATACTTAAATCTCTGATCTTCAGTTTAAATCAGAAAATAATGTTGTAGAGTAACTCATTTCAGATAATTTATACATTAATCAAGCTTTAGGCACCTAAAACTTTGGAAACCAAGTTTGATTCAAAGGAAATTTGTTGTGAAAAATCACTGGAGTGAAGGTGTGAGAAATCAAAACTTGTGGGTCTCATTTACAACTTAAATTATTCCCAGAACGAGAAAAAAACGTCCAAATTATGACACAAATGGAAGGAGTTACGGAAAGAGAATGAGAAAAAAGCAGGTCTACTGGTTACTAACAGTTAAAAATTATCAAAGGAATACATACCAATACAAGTTAAGGTTCTCATATAATCCTAACAAAAACCCTATATGGTAAGTAACAGTTTATTGCCATTTTCAAGAGGAAGAACTGATGCACAGAGAGGGTAATCTGCCCCAAATTACACTTCTAACTGTGACCTCTATAAATTTTATACCAGTCTTCAATTACAAAGGAGTAGGATTGAAAGCCACTCAGTCACTTGCCACTGGTGGAAGGGGACCACAAACCCAAAACACCTTTAGGAAGTAGTCTAATTGCCCACATACC
Organism: Manis javanica; assembly: GCF_040802235.1. Taxonomy (NCBI): domain Eukaryota; kingdom Metazoa; phylum Chordata; class Mammalia; order Pholidota; family Manidae; genus Manis; species Manis javanica. The sequence continues at coordinate 191,679,766 of NC_133157.1, forward strand.
TGCCCCAGAGCCGCAGCCCATCCTGTTAACCCAGCAGCCCCTCCATCCCTGCAGGGCAAGCAGAGGGGGGTCCCGCCCACAATGATCTCAGAAGAGGCACTGCTCTGATGACAAAGGATGGGCTGAGGCAACCTGCCTGGTTGGCCACAGTGAACTGAGGTAGAGCACTGCTGGCAGACAGACAGAAGGGCAGCCATGCCCATTACCCACCAACAGCAACTGGGGCTACACCACAAAGGAGAACCAGTAACTAGAGAGGAAATGGTCTTGACATTCTGGATACCACAGGATGTCTTCTTCATTAAAGCCATTACTTTAAGCACAGCAGATCTAATACAAAGGAAGAAACACAGAAACCCTGACAAAATGAGGAGGCAGAGGAATATGTTCCAAACAAAACTACAGGATAAGACACAAGAATATTGGAGATCATCAATATTCTTGATAAAGACTTCAAAGTAACAGTCATAAATATGCTCATGGATCTGCAGAACAGTATTGAAGAACTCAGGGAGGACATCAACAAAGAGATACAAGAGCTGAAAAAGAGCCACTCAGAGCTGAAAAATACAGTAACTGACATAAAATATACAATGGAGGGAATGGAAAACAGACAGCTGCAAAAAGAGCAGACAATCAGTGACATGAAAATTAGAGAACAGGAACACAATGAAGCTGAGAAATAGAGAAAAAAGGATCTCTAGAAATGAAATACTGAGAAAAGCAATCCAGAGAAAGAAGAAAAAGGCTGAAGGTATTATGCTCCCTGATTCCAAGCTATACTACAAAGCTATAGGCATCAAGAGAGAATGATACTTGCACAAGCACATCAACAGAACAGAATAGAGAGCCAAGATATGAACCCATGCATATAAGGTCAATTAATATATGATAAAGGGGCCATGAATACATATGGAGAAAAGATAGCCTCTTCAATAACTGGTGTTGGGAAAACTGGACAACTACATGCAAGAGAATGAAACCAGATTACTGCCTAACTCCATACACAAAAGTAAACTCAAAATCAATTCAAAGACCTGAATGTAAGACACGAAACCATAAAACTCTTAGAAGAAAACACAGGCAAAAATCTCTTGAACATAAGCATGAGTAATTATTTCCCGGACACATCTCCTCATGCAAAGGAAACAAATAATCAACAAATGGGACTACATCAAACTAAGTATCTTCTGTACAGTAAAGGACACCACAGCAGAACCAAAAGGCAACCTATAACATGGGAGAATATATTCATAAACAATTTATTGGGTAAGGGGTTAACATAAAAAATATATAAAGCACTCATACACATCAACACCAAAAAAACAAGTAACCCAATTAAAAAATGGGCAGAGGACCTGAACAGACATTTCTCCAAAGAAGAAATACAGATGGCCAATAGGCACATGAAAAGATGCCCCACAATGCTAATCATCATGGAGATGCAAATCAAAACCACAATGAGATATCACAACAGTCAGAATGGCCACTTTCCAAAAGACAGAAATAACAAGTGTTGGTGAGGATGTGGAGAAATGGGAACCCTCCTACATTGTTGATGGGAATGTAAATTGGTGCAGCCACTATGGAAAGCAGAGATGGAGGTTCCTCAAAAAACCAGAACTAGAAATACCATATGACCCAGCAATTCCACTCCTGGAAATTTTCCTGAAGAAAACAAAATCTCTGATTCAAAAAGATATATGCACCCCTATGCTTATTGCTGCATTATTTACAATAGCCAAGACATGGTAGCAACCAAAGTGTCCATCAACAGATGAATGGATAAAGAAGTGGTACATATACACAATGGAAAATTATTCAGCCATAAAAAAGAAATCTTGCCATGCATGGATCTAGAGGGTATTAGTGGAATAAGCCAGGTGGAGAAAGACAAATACCATATGATTTCAGTTATTTGTGGAATATAAAAAAAAAGCAAAACAAAATGAATAAAATAGCGGTAGACTCACATTGAGAGTCTGGTGGCTATCAATGACTGGTGGTTACCATGGAGGAAGGGTTAGGGTGGGCGGATGAGAGTGAGGGGGATGAAGTGGCATAAAAATTCTCAATCATAATGTAACTTGGTCATGCGGATAGTGGTATAGCACAGAGAATATAGCGAATTATTCTGTAATACCTTATGTTGACAGATGGTAACCACAGTGGTTAGGCTTTAGTAATATGGGTAACTGCTGAACCAGTGTTGTATATCTGAAACCAATATAAGATTGTCTATCAACAAAACTTCAGTTAAAAAAAAAAGTACTGATACCTGGATTAGGGGCGGAGCCAAGATGGCGGCGTGAGTAGAGCAGTGGAAATCTCCTCCCAAAAACACATAGAGCTATGAAAATATAACAAAAAAAAATCTTCCTAAAATAGAGACCACAGGACACAGGACAACATCCAGACCACATCCACACCTGCAAGAACCCAGCGCCTTGTGAAGGGGGTAAGATACTAGCCCCAGCCCGGCGGGACCCGAGCGCCCCTCCCCCCGGCTCCCGGCGGGTGGAGAGAAACCGGAGCGGTTTTTTTTTTCTTTTTTTTTGGCGAGCGCTTTTTGGAAGCCTTAGAGGGACGGGCCCCCGTTGCTGGGGAGGCAGGGTGGCGGGACCGGTGAGGAGGTGCCTGGGAACGGCGCCGGAGGACAAAGAATATCCCGCGTTTCTCCCTGCGAGACCTGGGGGCGGGTGCCTGAGACCGGTGCCTGAGGACGGAGGAGGTCGCGCGTTTTTCCCCTTTTTTTTTTTTTTCTCTTTTTGGCGAGCGCTTTTTGGAAGCCTTGAAGGGACGGGGACCCCAGTGCTAGGGAGGCACGGTGGCGGGACTGGTGAGCGGGTGGCTGGGACCGGCGCCTGAGGACAAAGAATATCCCCCGTTTTTCCCTGCGGGACCGGTGGGCGGGTGCCTGAGACCGGCACTTGAGGACAGAGGAAATCGCGCGTTTTTCCCCTTTTTTTTTCTCTTTTCTGCGAGTGCTTTTTGGAAGCCTAAAAAGGGACAGGGACCCCGGTGCTAGGGAGGCAGGGCGGCGGGACTGGTGAGCGGGTGCCTGGGACCGGCACCTGAGGACAAAGAATATCCCGCATTTTTCCCTGTGGGACCGGTGGGTGGGTGCCTGAGACCAGCACCTGAGGACGGAAGAAATCGTGCGTTTTTCCCCTTTTTTTTCTCTCTTTTTGCCGAGTGCTTTTTGGAAGCCTTGAAGGGACAGGGACCCCGGTGCTAGGGAGGCAGGGCGGCGGGACTGGTGAGCGGGTGCGTGGGACCAGTGCCTGAGGACAAAGAATATTGAGCATTCCTTCCCTGCGGGACCGGTGGGTGGGTGCTTTTTGGAAGCCCTGAAAGGACAGGGACCCTGGTGCTAGGGAGACAGGGCAGCAGGACCAGTGAGCAGGTGCCTGGGACCGGCACCTGAGGACAAAAAAAAAAAAAAAAAAAATCGCTTGTTTTTTCCTTTTTTTTTTTTTTTTCTTTCTCTTTGTTTCTGTTCCCTCTCTCATTGTTGCTGCTGTTGTTTTGGTTTGGAGAGTGCTTTTTGGAAATCTTAAAGGGGCAGGACAGGTCACTTAGACCAGAAGCAGGGAATCTGGGGATCTCTGGGCACTCTAACCCCCTGGGCAGCAGGGAGCACAGAGGCCCCTTACGGAGATAAATAATCTCCTGGCTGCTCCCCCTCCAACGGGGCTCCACCATTTTGGAGGAACAGCCCCAGCCAGGCCAAGCCCACAGCAACAGCGGAGATAAACCCCAAAGCAACTGGGCAGGAAGCAGAAGCCCTGTCTGCGCACAGCTGCCCAGCACAAGCCACTAGAGGTCGCTATTCTCCCAGGAAAAGGCTACAAACCAACAAGAAGGGAAGCTCTTCCAGCGGTCACTTGTACCAGCTCTGCAAACTATCTCTATCACCATGAAAAGGCAAAACTACAGGCAGACAAAGATCACAGAGACAACACCTGAGAGGGAGACAGACCTAACTAGTCCTCCTGAAAAAGAATTCAAAATAAAAATCATGAACATGCTGACAGAGATGCAGAAAAAAATGCAAGAGCAATGGGATGAGATGCAGAGAAAAATGCAAGAGCAGTGGGATGAGATGCAGAGAAAAATGCAAGAGCAGTGGGATGAAGTCCGGAAGGAGATCACAGATGTCAGGAAAGAGATCACAGAAGTGAAACAATCCCTGGAAGGATTTATAAGCAGAATGGATAAGATGCAAGAGGCCATTGAAGGAATAGAAGCCAGAGAACAGGAACGTATAGAAGCTGACATAGAGAGAGATAAAAGGATCTCCAGGAATGAAACAACACTAAGAGAAATATGTGACCAATACAAAAGGAAAAACATTCGTATTATAGGGATACCAGAAGAGGAAGAAAGAGGAAAAGGGATAGAAAGTGTCTTTGAAGAAATAATTGCTGAAAACTTCCCCAAACTGGGGGAGGAAATAATCGAACAGACCATGGAATTATACAGAACCCCCAACAGAAAGGATCCAAGGAGGACAACACCAAGACACATAATAATTAAAATGGCAAGGATCAAGGACAAGGAAAGAGTTTTAAAGGCAGCTAGAGAGAAAAAGGTCACCTATAAAGGAAAACCAATCAGGCTAACATCAGACTTCTCAACAGAAACCCTACAGGCCAGAAGAGAATGGCATGATATACTTAATGCAATGAAACAGAAGGGCCTTGAACCAAGGATACTGTATCCAGCACGACTATCATTTAAATATGATGGTGGGATCAAACAATTCCCAGACAAGCAAAAGCTGAGGGAATTTGCTTCCCACAAACCACCTCTACAGGGCATCCTACAGGGACTGCTCTAGATGGGAGCACCCCTAAAAAGAGCACAGAACAAAACACACAACATATGAAGAATGGAGGAGGAGGAATAAGAAGGGAGAGAAGAAAAGACTCTCCAGACAGTGTATATAACAGCTCAATAAGCGAGCTAAGTTAGGCAGTAAGATACTAAAGAAGCTAACCTTGAACCTTTGGTAACCACGAATCTAAAGCCTGCAATGGCAATAAGTACATATCTTTCAATAGTCACCCTAAATGTAAATGGACTTAATGCACCAATCAAAAGACATAGAGTAATAGAATGGATAAAAAAGCAAGACCCATCTATATGCTGCTTACAAGAAACTCACCTTAAACCCAAAGATAAGCATAGACTAAAAGTCAAGGGATGGAAAAACATATTTCAGGCAAACAACAGTGAGAAGAAAGCAGGGGTTGCAGTACTAATATCAGACAAAATAGACTTCAAAACAAAGAAAGTAACAAGAGATAAAGAAGGCCACTACATAATGATAAAGGGCTTAGTCCAACAAGAGGATATAACCATTCTAAATATATATGCACCCAATACAGGAGCACCAGCATATGTGAAGCAAATACTAACAGAACTAAAGAGGGAAATAGACTGCAATGCATTCATTGTAGGAGACTTCAACACACCACTCACCCCAAAGGATAGATCCACCGGGCAGAAAATAAGTAAAGACACACAGGCACTGAACAACACACTAGAACAGATGGACCTAATAGACATCTATAGAACTTTACATCCAAAAGCAACAGGATATACATTCTTCTCAAGTGCACATGGAACATTCTCCAGAATAGACCACATACTAGCTCACAAAAAGAGCCTCAGTAAATTCCACAATATTGAAATTCTACCAACCAATTTTTCAGACCACAAAGGTATGAAAGTAGAAATAAATTCTACAAAGAAAACAAAAAGGCTCACAAACACATGGAGGCTTAACAACATGCTACTAAATAATCAATGGATCAATGAACAAATCAAAATAGAGATCAAGGAATATATAGAAACAAATGACAACAACAACACTAAGCCCCAACTTCTGTGGGATGCAGCGAAAGCAGTCTTAAGAGGAAAGTATATAGCAATCCAGGCACACTTGAAGAAAGAAGAACAATCCCAAATGAATAGTCTAACATCACAATTATTAAAACTGGAAAAAGAAGAACAAATGAGGCCTAAAGTCAGCAGAAGGAGGGACATAATAAAGATCAGAGAAGAAATAAACAAAATTGAGAAGAATAAAACAATAGCAAAAATCAACGAAACCAAGAGCTGGTTCTTTGAGAAAATAAACAAAATAGATAAGCCTCTAGCCCAACTTATTAAGAGAAAAAGAGAGTCAACACAAATCAACATAATCAGAAATGAGAATGGAAAAATCACGACAGACTCCACAGAAATACAAAGAATTATTAAAGACTACTATGAAAACCTATATGCCAACAAGCTGGAAAACCTAGAAGAAATGGACAACTTCCTAGAAAAATACAACCTCCCAAGACTGACCAAGGAAGAAACACAAAAGTTAAACAAACCAATTACAAGCAAAGAAATTGAAACAGTAATCAAAAAACTACCCAAGAACAAAACCCCGGGGCCGGACGGATTTACCTCGGAATTTTATCAGACACACAGAGAAGACATAATACCCATTCTCCTTAAAGTGTTCCACAAAATAGAAGAAGAGGGAATACTCCCAAACTCATTCTATGAAGCCAACATCACCCTAATACCAAAACCAGGAAAAGACCCCACCAAAAAAGAAAATTACAGACCAATATCCCTGATGAATGTAGATGCAAAAATACTCAATAAAATATTAGCAAACAGAATTCAACAGTATATCAAAAGGATCATACACCATGACCAAGTGGGGTTCATCCCAGGGATGCAAGGATGGTACAACATTCGAAAATCCATCAACATCATCCACCACATCAACAAAAAGAAAGACAAAAACCACATGATCATGTCCATAGATGCTGAAAAAGCATTTGACAAAATTCAACATCCATTCATGATAAAAACTCTCAGCAAAATGGGAATAGAGGGCAAGTACCTCAACATAATAAAGGCCATATATGATAAACCCACAGCCAGCATTATACTGAACAGCGAGAAGCTGAAAGCATTTCCACTGAGATCGGGAACCAGACAGGGATGCCCACTCTCCCCACTGTTATTTAACATAGTACTGGAGGTCCTAGCCACGGCAATCAGACAAAACAAAGAAATACAAGGAATCCAGATTGGTAAAGAAGAAGTTAAACTGTCACTATTTGCAGATGATATGATACTGTACATAAAAAACCCTAAAGACTCCACTCCAAAACTACTAGAACTGATATCGGAATACAGCAAAGTTGCAGGATACAAAATCAACACACAGAAATCTGTAGCTTTCCCATACACTAACAACGAATCAATAGAAAGAGAAATCAGGAAAACAATTCCATTCACCATTGCATCAAAAAGAATAAAATACCTAGGAATAAACCTAACCAAGGAAGTGAAAGACTTATACTCTGAAAACTACAAGTCACTCTTAAGAGAAATTAAAGGGGACACTAATAAATGGAAACTTATCCCATACTCATGGCTAGGAAGAATTAATATCGTCAAAATGGCCATCCTGCCGAAAGCAATATACAAATTTGATGCAATCCCTCTCAAATTACCAGCAACATTCTTCAATGAATTGGAACAAATAATTCAAAAATTCATATGGAAACACCAAAGACCCCGAATAGCCAAAGCAATCCTGAAAAAGAAGAATAAAGTAGGGGGGATCTCACTCCCCAACTTCAAGCTCTACTACAAAGCCATAGTAATCAAGACAATTTGGTACTGGCACAAGAACAGAGCCACAGACCAGTGGAACAGATTAGAGACCCCAGAAATTAACCCAAACATATATGGTCAATTAATATTTGATAAAGGAGCCATGGACATACAATGGCAAAATGACAGTCTCTTCAACAGATGGTGCTGGCAAAACTGGACAGCTACATGTAGGAGAATGAAACTGGACCATTGTCTAACCCCATATACAAAGGTAAACTCAAAATGGATCAAAGACCTGAATGTAAGTCACGAAACCATTAAACTCTTGGAAAAAAACATAGGCAAAAACCTCTTAGACATAAACATGAGTGATCTCTTCTTGAACATATCTCCCCGGACAAGGAAAACAACAGCAAAAATGAGCAAGTGGGACTACATTAAGCTGAAAAGCTTCTGTACAGCGAAAGACACCATCAATAGAACAAAAAGGAACCCTACAGTATGGGAGAATATATTTGAAAATGACAGATCTGATAAAGGCTTGACGTCCAGAATATATAACGAGCTCACACACCTCAACAAACAAAAAACAAATAACCCAATTAAAAAATGGGCAGAGGAACTGAACAGACAGTTCTCCAAAAAAGAAATACAGATGGCCAAGAGACACATGAAAAGATGCTCCACATCGCTAATTATCAGAGAAATGCAAATTAAAACTACAATGAGGTATCACCTCACACCAGTAAGGATAGCTGCCATCCAAAAGACAAACAACAACAAATGTTGGCGAGGCTGTGGAGAAAGGGGAACCCTCCTACACTGCTGGTGGGAATGTAAATTAGTTCAACCATTGTGGAAAGCAGTATGGAGGTGCATCAAAATGCTCAAAACAGACCTACCATTTGACCCAGGAATTCCACTCCTAGGAATTTACCCTAAGAACGCAGCAATCAAGTTTGAGAAAGACAGATGCACTCCTATGTTTATCGCAGCACTATTTACAATAGCCAAGAATTGGAAGCAACCTAAATGTCCATCGGTAGATGAATGGATAAAGAAGATGTGGTACATATACACAATGGAATACTACTCAGCCATAAGAAGTGGAAAAATCCAACCATTTGCAGCAACATGGATGGAGCTGGAGAGTATTATGCTCAGTGAAATAAGCCAAGCGGAGAAAGAGAAATACCAAATGATTTCACTCATCTGAGGAGTATAGGAACAAAGGAAAAACTGACGGAACAAAACAGCAGCAGAATTACAGAACCCAAAAATGGACTAACAGGTACGAAAGGGAAAGGAACTGGGGAGGATGGGTGGGCAGGGAGGGATAAGGGGGGGGAAGAAGAAGGGGGGTATTAAGATTAGCATGCATGGGGGCAGGGAGAAAGGGGAGGGTGGGCTGCACAACACAGAGAGGACAAGTAGTGACTCTACCACATTTTGCTAAGCTGATGGACAGTAACCGTAATGTGGTTGTTAGGGGGGACCTGATATAGGGGAGAGCATAGTAAACATAGTATTCTTCATGCTTCAGAAGATTGGAGACTGACGAGAATTAGGCTTGAGATGGATTAATGATTGTACATTGAGCATTGACCCCCCTATACTGAATTTTATTGTTGTTAACAACCATTTGATCAATAAATATGAGATGCCCTCTCAAAAAAAAAAAAAAAAAAAAAAAAAAAGTACTAATAACAAAAATGAATAAAGGACTCTCAAAACAAGGCACTGGATGTAAACAGAATGATTCTGAACTAATCAGATGCGCTAAAGAACAGGAGGAAGTGAGGGCATTGGAGGAAAAATACATTTCTCCAACCCACGTAGAGATTTAAAATATATTTTTTCATTGAAGCACTTATATGGCAGTGTAACTGTAAAGTACTATTACATATACTATGATTAAAAGCTAAATAAAATTGGATGGGCAGGACTGGAAATTCAGCCAATACTTCCAGCTCTACCACTTACTATAAATAGCTGAAGCACCTGTGCTTTAGCTTCTTCATCTATAAAATGGGGATGGTAACAGAACCAACCTCAGTTGTTTTATGATTTAAGTGACATACTACCTATAAGATCATAAAATCATCTCACACATAATAGGAACTCAGGAACTATGAGTTATTATCAAAATGATAGTGAGAATAGAAACAATGATACCAAAGTACCCTGTCTGAACTATGGGGACAATACCCATACCTAATTCAGACTCTGCCTATACTGAGATTCTTCTTTTGATGGTAGTAATTGACCCAAATGTACTGAATAACATTTAGGAAACTCTAAGAGAAGACAAATAACAGAGATTAAAATTTGGAAGTTAAGTTTGAAACATATCCATAAAACCACTGGTTATTATTATTACATGTCCACAAAAACAAGCGTATGTGGTTATTCATGAAGACTTTACTTGTAACAGACAAAAACTGGGAGTAATCCAAATGGTCATCAATAGTTGACAGGTAAGTTGCAGTAAGATCATATAGTGGAATACTACTCAGAAATAAAAAGAATGAAATTTCGATGCACAAAGTAACACAGATGACTCTCAAAAACTTGCTGGCCATAATAAGCCAGGCACAAGATTACAAATATTCCACTTAGGTGAAACTGTAGAACAAACTATTTTGTAGAAATGGAAAGCAGATCAATGGATGAACCAGGGGTGAGGTCTGACTGCAGAGGAGCACAAATGATCTTTCTAGGGTAACAAATATTCTTTATCTTGATCTGGTGGTAGTTGTACAGGTATATATATTTGTCTAAACTCACTGAAATGAAAAAACTGATTTATAAAAGTCCATGAAATCACTGTTCAAATTTTAAGGATAAAACGATCCTTGCAAAGATACCTGATTAATATTTCATCAAATCTAAGATGCCATCAATTTTAAGATACACTCTTATTTTATGTTCCCAAAACCAATTTAAGACACATCCTAATTTCACATCCCAATGTTAAAATGTGATAAATTATATATCTGAGAATCAATATGAAATAGGTATCTTTTTGCACTGACATCAAACAGGGTAAATAGGATACATAAGATAAAAAACTTTGGTCAGGATCCTAAAGCTTCCAAAAGTCATTATTTCTCAAGCTTTCTTGAGTCAAGGAAAACTCTTTAAATCAAATGGCATGTACTTACAGCAGATGAATTTTAAATTTAGTGAAAAACAAAAACAAAACAGAGACTACAAAAATACTATCACTAACAAATAATTAGATGTTCTGAATGGATTTATGAAAACATTCTTCAAATTGCAGTCCATTTAACTTAGTGAAACCTGTGGGTCTTGAGTGTCAGTGTTTTACTTCTATCAACACTATTAGATCTATTAAAATTTAACAAATTATCTACAGAATGAGAAGATGAGTCATGGACTGGGGGAAAACAGTTCCAAGAGATATAGCTGACAAAGGACTGTTATCCAAAATATACAAACAACTCCTAAAAATCTACATCTCAGCATCTTAAAATCCCTTTTATTTCAAAAAGGTACTGAATGAGGAGCAAAGTTTTATTTTGGAGCAAGACCAAAGGTCACAGAGAAGAGAGATTTTAACAAAATAATTAAAATACATGATTAATAACTTTTAAAACAAAAAGGTTCAGAAATTCCTACCAAATCTGCTCTGCCACTTCATTTCAAATTAATGCACTGACTTAGAGCATATATCAGAATTTCACAACCAAACAGGGTGCATCCAAACATCCTTAATGCATTTTTAAAGGCCAAGTCTTTTTAAAATAAAGGTGGATTTTAGGGTCACACAGCTTTAATTTATACAACACTGACCTATACAAGAGGTCATCTGGAGAGTCAAATTCTAATCTCAGATCATAGTTACAATGGTTCTTTCAAAGCTTATGTTTCCCTAACCATAGATTAAGAAAAATAACCAACCACCAGAAAATGAAAAAAGGCTATTGCAAAAAAATAAAGTTAAACTACTTGTAAGTCCAAATTTGACATTATTCACCCCAAATCCAAAACAGGATTTATATCTTTACTATGTACAAGATTTCAAACAAATACTTTATAGTATTAACTATCTAAATCAAAAGAATAAAAGAAGTAAAATAACTTAGCTTGGTTAGACTCTATCAACATAACGACAGGAAGTAACCAACTCCCACCTACCTCAAATGTTTTATGGTACAAGATGGGACAAAAATTTAAAAATGCATGTACATTAATTTCTAAGCACTATCCAATCACTGTATTTAGACTGCTCTTAATTAAAACATTAATTTCATGTTCAGATCATGGTATTTAATCACTTAACTAAATGCCATTTGAGTTCTAGCAAAAGATTAGACAGTACAAAAGGTTAAAACCAACCCAGAATTTTTTAAAGATAAGGAACAAACTTGATCTTTATATTTAAAAAAGGAAACATAAAAAACTCTGCAAACCCTTAAGAATATGCCTATCACTTGTACAAATTTCCAGACTAATTATAAGGCCATACTACATAAACACAATAATACTATTAAAACTAGAGTATACATGTTAGGATAAAAGCTTTTTGTAGCAGTGCAACAAGTTCTTTAATCCCCAAAAGGTTCATGCGTACTACTCTGGCTCAAGTCCATGTCATTACAGTTGGCTCTTCATACTAACCTGCTTTCAAGGGTGGATATGCTAGAAGTTTCAATATCTGGATTTCCAGCAGTTACCTTAAGTTTCCATGTCTTAGCAAAACGGCACATTCACTCACTCAACAGCAACAATAAATTTACTGTGCTAGAACTCTAACATGACACTAAATCTTCATTCTCAAAATTCACTCCCAGCATTAACAAATGATACGAATAACCACTCTTTTCATGTACCTGTAATTCTATCAGGCTTCTGATTTTACAATCCTGGTTTAAGCTGTTTACATTTTGAAAGTAATCAACTTTTGCTCTCCTAAACCCTTCATAATATTCAAAGTAAAACTGATGGAATTTTCTGATAAGCCACGACAAGTTTAGCATCACTGATTACCTTCAATGCACTTTCAAGCTAACCACAGCTAATCTGTAAATGAAGAATTCATTTGTGGATGAGAGCAAACAAAAAATCAATTTTTTCCAATCAAACTTGGAAATAAACTGAAAAATCTTCATTTCTTTGAAGGAATGGTAATTTTTAAAAAATGAAATTGTTTAAGTACTTTTTTGAAGTACAGGAATTGCCTGAATTAATAACACGAATCTCTTACTTTCTCCCTCTGCCATCTCAAGAAGGAAAACTTAAGTTCCTAGAAAACAACCAAAGATAGCATCCATAAGTCATTTCTTTGTGGCATGTGGGGCTAAAAGAGGTACTAGAAAATAGAGACAGAAGAAACAGACTCTTTAAAGGTTGGAAGACAAAAAGTCCATGTCTTATGAAGTCATTTCCAACTTCTAGGATTAACTACAGACATCAGAGACTTAGGTACCTGCTTGCAAACTCAAAGTTGGTACCAAATTTTAATTTCTCAAATGAGAGGGTGGTTAAAACAAGGGCATTATAATAACTCTAGAAGGCATTTATTAATAAAATTACTTAACCTCAAGGCATAATGAGAAACAAATCTGTCAATGTGAAGGTTTTTTTTTTTTGGTTTCACAGTTCACATTCCCTAACTAGTGATCTAGGAAGTTATCAAATAGACAAATGAAGGAAGCAAACAGGATATTTTATGATTAAGAATTTTCTCTAATAGTGCCACTTAAATTCAACTATTCCCTTACATACTGAAAAATGATTGAGCTTTATATTCTAATAGTTGAGGACCGAAATAAATGGAAAGTTACACTGAGGCCCAAAATATTTCAAATAGTGTTGGAATTCCAGTTGTTTAGAATATGTTCAAAGAGCATGTATAGAAAATATTGAAGTGCTCAATAAATATTTATCAAGCACCTACAATGTACCACTCACTGTGCTGTATAGTAATATCGTAACAAACATCTTACGTGATAAAATTCTGCTATTGCTAAAACCATACAATTACACATAAAACAACAAATTAGTTTTAATTTCTGGATTTCAAGGACAGTGAATCTCTCTCCAAATACTGAGGCCCTGATAAAATTTTCTGTTTCTATTTGTTTTTTTTAGGGAAAGTTTACTTTTTTCTCCTTTTGCCAACAATTGCTGAAAACTTAATGGACAGATCCAAATCTTAAAGCCATGTTTGAAGGAACCAAGGGGAATCCTACAAAAGACAGGACAAAGAAAAAAAAATTACTTACCAACACTCTAAAGAAGTAAAGATATTCTGCAGCTCCAGAATAATTCCCACATTCATATTGGAATTTTGCATATCTGTACAGTGTATCTAGATATTCCTGCCTAAACTAAAAACAAAACAGAACCCAAATTTTAAATGTCCCTAGAAGTCAATTCTTTCAAAAATCAATTCAATCTCTCATCCCAAAAGCTGCCCCCAAAACAAAACAGAACAGTATGATCAGAATACACATGACACTTAAAATAAACATTAGGAATTAGTAGATTTAACATTCATAATTCTGGCCTCAAAGAGTTATGAATTATAACACTACTTTGTTGCAATACAAACATGAATTGCACCTGAAGGTCCAATGCATATTTCTCTTAGCTAGTAACTGAACTTAGACAACTACCAAGCATATGCATCCTTGTAAAGTTTTGCATTTCTGTACAAATAATATGACCAATAAACTTCAGTTCTCTGTGAAAAACGGCCCCCAAATTACACCAATTTTTAGAGTTAGTGAGGTGAAAAAAAGCAAAAGTGAAGAAATCTAAGACAAAGTCTCCAAACTAGAACATTAATAAATCCACTAAACATTCCATATAGAAAACAGAGTAATGTGCACAGTGGTCCGTATGCCTCGTTACAGTAATTGTTAAATGAGATAAAAACTTCAATGCAAGTTAAAATATTACCATTCTTTAACACAAGGGAAAGGAGATTGGGAGATTAGCAGGAAAGCTTATAACAACATTCTTTTATTTGGGGACTTATGAAGGGCTTGATAATGTCAAGGCTACTGTTTTCTACAAGGCAGCCCAAGTATGTAATTGTATTGCTCAAAGCATTTCTAATTCATATTTAGTTCTGTCTTTACTTACTTCAGAAATAGAAAATGCTAACTATTCTGCAAAAAGTAAGTCAAAAGTTTTGAGAATTCCTGCTATTTAAGTAAGTATGAGCAATATTATTTTCCTATCAGCACCAATTTTTAAAACCTGAAGTTTTAAAAATGTATCAGGTATTGTATTTAATAAGTTAATCTGGAAATTATATTCTTGTCAAGCCATGAACCTATCTATACAGCACTATTCTTTAGTTTACCTTATGACACCATAAAAACTTAAAGTAATTTTTATAACATGACTTACACCATGCTTGTCTGCCAGGTAGTCAAACAGCATTCTACCATCCCTAATAATAAAAAACAAAAATTATTTTTTAGGCCACAGAAAACAAAATAAGCATATCCAACATTTACCTTATTATCCACATAAAGGCATTTAAGTATCTTAATACTTAAACACTAGAAATAAAATTAAGACTTCCTGAATAAAATAAACAAAACAAAAGATAATATGTTTTGAACATAAGAAATAGGACCTCAAGGAATATGGCAAATTTCAAAATTTAACTTCTGGATTACTTTAGCCCTAAGTGAAAATCATGCATCATCTAACATAAGGTCTTGAAAAGTTTTTTAGGTAATCAAACCAGAATATTCTGACTATATTTATAATGAGGTCAGTAGTCCATTTAGATGGGAACCTATTGAGAATGGTGTTTACTCTCTTGAGATTACATTTCCAATAAATAAGAGTCGTATTACAGAATAGAGACATAAACATGTATTTAAAATATTTAAGTTTTGTCCTCCTCTACAATGTTAATATTTTCACAAGGACAGTGATTTGGCAAATTGTAAGATTAATAAATTATACCTAACTTACATATCTATGTTACACACCCTATATAATTATTCTTCAAACCAAAGCATCAAATAACCCAATCTAATTTATATTAAATTATCTTTGCTTAACTTGAGATTCTAGCAGGTTGGTAAAAGACAGCTTGAAAGACATGAAGGAAAAGTGACAGATGGGCACAGTTGCCCACTTTCTGGACATTTTCCGAAAACATTTTCTAATGCTTACCACAAAAGGGGATGTTATGGTATATGTTTGGGAGCACAATTTTACTTGAAGATTTAATGTGGAGGGGATATATCACCACTGCAATTAACATGGGTAAATTATAAATACTGAATATGAAACATGCATGAAGTTTTTAACATAAAAATATTTTCTTAAATCTTAATGCCTGCTGTGGATCACAGTGAGTTAACTTTGTGTAACACTCCTTACACCTGTGAGGTATGTAATTATTATCCTCTGGCTGGCTGGGTACTTCTGGGAAAGTAGGAGAAGTACAATATTGTATGTTCGATGAAATCTTAAAATGAGAATTAGTGAGGAGAGGTTATAGTAGTTTATTTACGAGTTTTAACATACAATTCATCCTTTCATTTACCTCTAATTTGGTGCCTATTAAGCTACAAGGAGTCTTCTCTTTATAATATTCAATGAATAAGTATATATTCATCTTATTCATACCCTTGTCCCATTTCTTTCTAGTGTTCAAGTGACTAAATTTGGAATTTAAAGCCTAAATTTTCTATTATACCCTGACATCTGATTATTTCAGCTGTCCCTTTGTGAGCACTTACATGTGACTTGAAAGTCTGTAATTACTATTACATCTAAGTGTATACAAGTAGTTTAGTATAATATATATATACAAAAGACAACTATGTAACTATACACACACACACACGCACACACACACACACACACACACACACACACACACTGTTTTTAAATTTAAACTTAATTACCCTTTTAAAGGTTCTGGCTCCAAATACAGCCACTCTGAGGTACCGGGGGTACATACATGGCAGCTTTGTAAGATACAGCCATCTCCATGTGTGTGTGTGTATATGTGTGTGTGTGTATATATGCAGTACAATATGGTATAGTAGAGTGTGGTATATTATAGTGTGGTGTAATAATCATATAGTATTTGTTGCTTCTCTAAAAAAAAATATGGTAACTTCCCCAAATCACAAATAAAATCTTAGAGCTACTTTCTCTAAATATTTGGTCTGAGCATGTAAGAACTAAAGATGTAACATGGCAAAATCATCTGCAATTCCTCTAGTAAATATATTGGTAGCTAAGATTTACCACATGGCAATATTCAATTTTAGTAGAAAATTTTATTTTTAAATATTTCTAAAAACTCAAAGGGCTTCAATTAGTGATATATATTACCAGAGTGAGGCAACATACTTTCTTTGGAAACCAAACAATAAGTCTATTTCTAGTTAAGGGGAAGTTAGGAATAAAATAACCTTTTCAGTTCTACACTACCCTCCTTGGACCGGGCATCAAGGTTGGAAGGATATGAAAGAATGCAGCAAAGTGATAAAGTGAGCTCAGGTTTCCCCTACAGGGAGCAACCCATGTGGTCTAGGTATTGCCCAGACACAGGGTTTCTCACCCTCAGTATTACTGACACTTGGTTTGGATAATTCTTCACTGGGGGCAAAGGCAACTGCCTGATGTGCTTTAAGATGTTTAGCAGCTTCCTTGGCCCCTCCCCACAAGGTGACAGTAGCACCCTTCCAGTGTGATGACCAAAAATGTCACTAGACATTGACAAATGTTCCCTGGGAAGGGTGTGTGGGAGGGGTGGACCTACTGCAACATAATCAGATTTGAGTTAACTGGTAAAGAAGTTCAAACAAAATTTAGTATCAACATTTATTATAAAGGAATTTTTTGTAATGAAGATAATTTAAATAATAAAGATAAATGAAAATAAGCAAATAGATAAAATGATCATTTAAACCGTGAACTTTTATGATAGGATACTAGATAAAGCTTTAATTAACATTTGTATTAATCCATAAAAGTGAATTTTTAGACTTCAAATAAAGAACAGGTTACCTGGTTGACTGCATTTGCCTTGTAGTTTCTGGATCTTCAAACATTTTCACAATTGGTTCAGTTTCTGCCTGAAGCTGTTTCAGTTGTGCAACAACTGTGGTTCTTTTTTCTCTCAAAGCTTATTAAAAATGCAAAGAAGTACTATAATGTTAAACAATACTGTTCACTGTGAGGATGTCTTTGGAAATTTTTCAATTTATTTAAATTGTGTACATATTTATTTACCCCCCAACCAATATATTCACAAGCCAGAAGCCACCAAGAGAACTCCCCAAGATCCAATTTTTTTCTTTCTAGCACTGCAAAGGCAAAAAAGGGAAGAGGGAATCCTCTTCTTACACTTAAGGGAAACTGGAAAATATACTGATATACTGATACAGCCTGGGATTGGGGAGGGATTAGGGGGTGGCTGTTGAGAAAACAATTATCTAATTCTACATTTCAGAGACTTCATTACCAGTGTTTTTATTTTTGTTCTTTTTGAATTTTCTCAGACAAATATTATCCTAGAGTTTCTGAATAGTGGCTCAGATATATTATTATTGGAGATTTTCAATTAGGTTGAATGGAATTTAGATCTAGTCAATAATCTCTCTTTTCACTAAAAATCTAGTTCTATAATCTCTCAAACCCAATTCTATAGTTTCTTTACTGCATCATGAAAAGTAAGAGAAACCTGCACATAACCTACCCTGCTAGCATGTTTTAAAGTTTTACTAAGAAATAGCTTACTTTGTCATCACAAACTAAATTTAAAGAGAGATTGTTTTTGCAGGAAACTAACATAAGTCAAAAAGGTGATTATGTTAATGTTATAATTTCTATGAGATAAATATATATATATATATATTTGCATATATATATATATATTTGCAAGTTGAAAGGGGAAAGCATGAATGCAGTCCCCAACTACCACAAATTATGCAGTTGATTTTCCCACACTTGGGAAAATCTCCAGGGTCAGCACACCTGGAGTGCAATGGATGCACCTCTTGGGAAACCACTTTCATGTTCACGGTTATCTCCCCTGCCAGGTCAGTATTCTGTTATACATTAATAAGTATATACTAGAGCAGTGTTTCTCAAACACAGGAGATCTGTGATTAAATTTTAAGAAATATCAATTAAGACAAAGTAAAATTTATTATTTCTCTACTGAAAGAGTTCTTAGAAGCTTTAAAAATACTACATAAAGGAACATAAAACAAATGATAAAACTTATGGGACCTCTTTTTTTTTTTTAAAGGAATATCTATTAGCAGAAAACAAGAATTTGGAAGACATAATACCATAGTAGTTTTACACTTTGATTGCTGGACCTCAATCAACTTTTTATTAAACAGATCTGGGGTACAGCCCAAGAATTTGCATTCCGAGGTGAACTGATGATGGTGGTCCTGGACCACACTTGAGCATCATGTCTACAGCCAAATATTTCAAGGTAAAAATCTCCAAGGTACATAGGATGCTAAATGGAAAACTTAGCACACCAAAAAACAGCAATAGTCTCAGATAATTCTAAGGAAACAATCTGACTCCTAAGTAGAACTTTGATTATAAATGCTGTGACCATATTTTAAAGTAGTGTCACAACTTTTATGGTGAGAAAATAATACACTTTAGAAGATCTGCAACCTTCATATTACCTTCTACCTGAAGAACTTTTAAATCAAATAATTCTGAAGATATGAAGACTTTGGTTAAAGCTCTTTCATAAATCACAAGATTTTAACACATGTCCTCAGTTCACAAGCTTCAGTTCTAATGACATAACTTACCATGAGGAATATCATCAGAATAAAGGTTTTTGTATACATCCATAGCAAAGTCTACCATGTTGGTATCACTAAGAAGATCCAATTTCCCTTGTAATAATTCTTTTTCATTATATATCTGCAAGAGAAAATTACTTTCTAATGAATATACTGGTTCCCCTCAATAAATGATTAATCTAAGATTAGTTTACCTGAAAATATACTTCTTGAAATACTATTTTTTAAATAAAATATTACACACTATTAATTCACTGTCTTATAAGAAAAAAAGGCAATCAACCTACAGAGAAAAGAGTATTTTATTTACCTAATAATTTAAAAATGAAGGCAGTTACACACTACAAAGCCATTTCCACCTACTTAAGATTTATATTATTTTTTGTGTCCCTACAAGCCATCTAACATCCTGTTCAAACAAGTGCATAAACAACCACATCAACTCCACTGGTAAGCACATATAGTTGTCTCCTCATCCAGGTAAGTAGTAATCAACTCTTAAATTTCTTACCTTCTTAGAATCTCTTACATCCACATAATGTTTACTTATCTTTCCTGAGGTGGCCTCTCCTTTACTCCCCATGCATTTTTTTCACTTAATGGTCACAATCCTTTATAATGCTTTCCCATCCACACCACTTAAACAAAACTAGCACCCATTGTCTAAGTCAACCTTGTCATATCAAATCCAAGTAACATAATTTAACCCATAGTACAAGGACCCAAATACATAAGCAAACTCACATACATGTTAAGTGTAATGAGCAATATTTAATGGTTCTAAACAATAGGATTCAGGGAGAGAAATTTTTAAAAAATTTTAAACAAATAGTCTTCAAGATAAAGCTTGCAAAAGAAATTTTTTTGTGCTAAATATAAACCTGCCAAGGAAGAAAAATGCAGGGAGATTCCACATTTCACTGCACATAAAAAGATAAGATGAAGGTGCTCAAATGCACAGCCATGACATCAAAACCTAATCTTCCAAATTACATAAAGAACTCCTACAAAATAGTAAAAGAGAGAGAATCCAATTCAAAAGAGCTGAAAGATTTTGATGAGTATTTCAGAAGAGTATTAAATGGCAACAAACACCCAAAAAGATTATCAATCTCACTAATCATAAAGGAAACGCAAATTAAAACCACACTAAAAACTAAAATTACTGACAATACCAGTGTTGGTACAGATGTAGAGTAACCTGAACACTAACTCTGCTGGTGGAAGTAGAACCACTTTGGAAAATTGTTATCTCCTAAGTGTAAATATACCCCCTTCTAACCCAGCAATTCTGCTCCAAAGTACCCAAAAGGGCACATATACTCAAAGGACATTTCCAAGAACGTTCATAGTAGCACTATTTTTAACAGCCAAGTTTACCAATGATAGAATGGATAAATAAACTGATTTATTCATACAATGGATTAACACTCAGCACTGATAATCAATTACTGACATTCTAATAAATTGGATGACTTACAATGCTGAATGAACAAAATCATACAAAGTTGTACATGGTGGTGAATGCTTAATTCCATTTACATAAAATAAAAAACAGGCAAAACTATTCTAACATCAGATATATGTTTACCTTTGGGAGGTATGATGACTAAGAGGGGTCAAAAAGGAAGGTTTTTTAGGTATTTGTGATGTTTTATTTATTGATCTGGATGGTCACACAAATGTGCTCACTTTTAAAAAAACATTATATTTGTGCACTTCTCTGTATGAATGCTATACTTAATAAAAAGTTTACCTTAAAAAATTGAAGCTTCCTGTCTGTGTGCCCTTAGAAATCCTGATGTTAGGTTAAAAATATCCTTTATCTAGTGTGCCACTTCTTGCCACTCCATTAAAGCTTTTATTTTGTATTGTTTCTCTCAACGGTAAATTCAAAGCATTGCTCCTCCGCCATCAGAGCTTACTGACCTCTTAAATCTATATCTGCTTATATCACCCTCGCTAAATTCTGCCTCCACAAGCACACTTATTCCATAATGGACAGACAGTAAATACTTCAGATTTTGTGAGCCAACAAGCAAAAACCAAGGATACAATATGTAAGTGCTTCAGAGAGAAACAAATTTCCACAATTTTTTTCTTTTCAAGTAAGAAACATGGTAATAATGCAATACAATTTTTTGTAATACAAATCCAGGGAGAAGAATGAATTATTTTCGGACAGGAACTATTTCACTTAATTGGGGTACAAAGTTAATGTTCTATAATTTAAAGTGCTTGCAAATGTTCATCTGTTATACATTGTTAGTTTGCAGACCATACAAAACAGACAGAGAGGGCTGCATCTGATTTAAAGGCCATAGTTTGCCAACATCTGGCCTTATCAAACTCTTGAACAAGCTATTTTTTTAAACAGATTAAAAATCTTTGGTATCTCTTTTGCTGTCATCCTTCACAAATCCACCATCCATGATGATATTTTTAAAAATTCGAGCCTTAACAAGTACCTCAACATAAAAAAGGCCATATATGACAACCCCACAGTTAACATCATACTTAACAGCAAGAAGCTGAAAGCTTTTCCTCTAAGATCGAGAAAAAGACCGGGATCCCACTCTCCCCACTGTTATTCAACATAGTACTGGAGGTCCTAGCCACAGCAATCAGACAATACAAAGAAATACAAGGCATCCACATTGGTGAAGAAGAAGTCAAACTGTCACTTTGCAGATGACATGATACTGTACAAACAAAACCCTAAAGACTCCACTTCAAAACTACTAGAACTGATATCTGAATTCAGCAAAGTTGCAGGATACAAAATTAATACACAGAAATCTGTTGCTTTCCTATACACTAACGCTGAACTAGCAGAAAGAGAAATAAGGAAAACAATTCCATTCACAACTGCATCAAAAAGAATAAAATACCTAGGAATAAACCTAACCAAGGAATCCAAGGAAGTGAAAGACCTATACCCTGAAAACTACAAGAACCTCTTAAGAGAAATTAAAGAGGACACTAACAAATGGAAACTTATTCCATGCTCTTGGCTAGGAAGAATTACTATTGTCAAATGGCCATCCTGCCTAAAGCAATCTACATATTCAACGCAATCCCTATCAAAATACCAACAGCATTCTTCAACAAACTGGAACAAATAGTCCAAAAATTCATATGGAATCACAAAGACCCTGAATAGCCAAAGCAATCCTGAGAAGGAAGAATAAAGCTGGGGGGATCTTGCTTCCCAACTTCAAACTCTACTACAAAGCCATAGTAATCAAGACAATTTGGTACTGGCACAAGAACAGACTCACAGACCAGTGGAACAGAATAGAGAGTCCAGATATTAACCCAAACATATACAGTCAATTAATATATGATAAAGGAGCCATGGACATACAATGCGGAAATGACAGCCTCTTCAACAGCTGGTGTTGGCAAAACTGGACAGCTACATGTAAGAGAATGAAACTGGATTATTGTCTAACCCCATACACAAAAGTAAATTTGAAATGGCTCAAAGACCTGAATGTAAGTCATGAAACCATAAAACTCTTAGAAAAAAACATAGGCAAAAATCTCTTGGACATAGACATGAGTGACTTCTTCATGAACATATCTCCCCAGGCAAGGGAAGCAAAAGCAAAAATGAACAAGTGGGACTATATCAAGCTGAAAAGCTTCTGTACATCAAAGGATACCACCAATAGAACAAAAAGGCATCCTACAGTATGACAGATCCAATAAAGGGTTGACATCCAAAATAAATAAAGAGCTCATGCACCTCAACAAACACAAAGCAAATAATCCAGTTAAAAAATGGGCAGAGGAGCTGAACAGACAGTTCTCCAAAGAAGAAATTCAGATGGCCAAAAGACACGTGAAAAGATGGCTCCATATCGCTAGTCATCAGAGAAATGCAAATTAAAACCACAATGAGATATCACCTCACACCAGTAAGGATGGCCACCATCCAAAAGACAAACAACAAGAAATGTTGGCGAGGTTATGGAGAAAAGGGAACCCCCCTACACTGCTGGTGGGAATGTAAATTACTTCAACCACTGTGGAAAGCAGCATAGGTTCCTCAAAAAACTCAAAATAGAAATACCATTTGACCCAGGAATTCCACTTCTAGGAATTTACCCTAAGAATGCAGCAGCCCAGTTTGAAAAAGAGATATGCATCCCTAAGTTTATCGCAGCACTATTTACAATAGCCAAGAAATAGAAGAAACCTAAGTTGTCCATCAATAGATGAATGGATAAAGAAGATGTGGTACATAGACACAATGGAACATTATTCAGCCATAAGAAAACAAATCTTGCAACAACATGAATGGAGCTAGAGGATATTATGCTCAGTGAAATAAGCCAGGTGGAAAAAGACAAGTATCAAATGATTTCACTCATCTGTGGAGTATAAGAATAAAGAAAAAAACTGAAGGAACAAAACAGCAGCAGACTCACAGAACCCAAGAATGAAATAACAGTTACCAAGGGAAAGGGACTGGGGAGGATGGGTGGGGAGGGAGGGATAAGGGGGAATAAAAAGGAGGGCATTACTATTAGCAGACATAATGTAGAGGGGGGGCACTGGGAGGGCTGTACAACACAGAGAAGACAAGTAGTGGTTCTATAGCATCTTACTATGCTGATGGGCAGTGACTGTAATGGGATATGTGAGGGGGACTTGGTGATGGGGTGAGTCTAGTAAACATAATGTTCCTCATGAAATTGCAGATTAATGATACCAAAAAAATTTTTTAAAAATTCAAGACTTAAAATTCCTTTAACCCACAAATTAGCAACAAATTGATACCATTTTCTCTAACCAAGTACACTTCAATGTCACTCTCTAGCTCTGCAAAAAATCATCTAAATCTATGTTCTGGCTAAGGAAAACCATAGTGTTTTAAACTAGACAATGTTATTCAATCACATCTGTGCTTTTCTCTGATCAGTAATCCTTTTCATTAATCTCTAAATAACATTTATCTGCGACCCTTCCTCCAAACATTTCTACACTACTCCAATAACCTTCCACTGCTCCTCTCATTCTAATAATGACCACCAGTAACTCTAAAGATGTATGACTTCCAATCTCATCTGGGTCCCCCACACAAACCAGTCCTCATACTTGACTCTGTCAGTTTCCTCAGCCACAATTTCCAGTCTTTATCTCACTCCTCAAAACCCAAAATGCTTGCCTCTCCACCTAATAGAAAATACTTAGGAGTACACTTTGTTCCAGAAGGCAAAGTGTTTTTATATGTATTATCTCATGAAGTTTTTCCGACACTCCCATAACGTTCGTGATAGGATCAACATTTTACGCATGAGAAAAGGATTATTTAAGAAAGAAACTGCTCTTAAATGCACAGAGGTATTAATTGACAGAGCCAGGGTTCTAATCCAGAACCCAGGCTCCAAAACACTATTTGGCCTTTCTACTTCACGTGGGATTGAAGAATATGAGAATAAGGCACAAATATGTATTCACTGAGTCACTTACTAAATAATCATTAAAAGCCTTTATGCCAGATTGCTTTATGTGATAAAAACAGAGCAGAGAACAAAGTTCCTGTTCTCATGGAAGTTACATTCTCCAACATACTATGAATATATCAAATTGTTACCCTCACATATCATGATCAGTGGCTTTATCACAACCACCTGGCCTTCAAAACTCAAAGTTTCTTCTCCTCTAAGTCCTTTCTGCCCACTAAATAGAATCTCCTCAGTTTTGATAGCACTCTGCCAATACATCTCTGTTATTACTTGTTTTTTTATTTTAGTTATAATTATAAACCTTTATCCCCTCTGAATGATGGGTAAGTTTTTTAGTGGTGACATGTCTGGGTTTTATCTTGGACTTAACACAATTCCATGGTAGTTCTATACTTAGTAGTTGCTAAATAAATACTCCCCATCTGTATTCTCTTGGTGTATTACAGCCATCTTACCAACATTCTCTTAAAGGAGGCAGGTACTGGACAGCTATCTTCCACTAATATTCTCAGCTGTTGTTGATAGTTTTGGTCTTGTCCTATGAAAAACTAATTTACACTTACAGATTCCTCCCTTTTATCTGCCTGCCTTGAAAAACAAACGTGTGAAGAACATACTACAAAATTATTAAGTTTGGCTAGTTTAGAAGCATTTCCACCAGTAGCTGGCAAAGGATTTCAAAATATAGTATTCTATCCCTTGATCTTCGGTGAGTTTTCTCACTTATTCAGAAAAGGTAACAGAAGACAGACTGAACTGTTTTATTCAAGCTGTAAAAAATCAAGGCAAAAACACATCCTCTCATAATAAAACTTTTTGTGGCAAGACATCCTTGGACATTTATTGAAAACGAACTTTGCTGTTCCCTTACATCAAGAACCTCAGTTATCTATGTGTTTACAAAGGATTATAACAATTTAAGGCTTAAGTCTGTCTGATGAATCGTTAACTACAAGGAACATTTTGAAATGTTATCAGAACAATCTGATGTTTATTTGTAGGGCATTTTTTGTTTTATTACTGTTGAGACACATAAAATCTATTCCCCACGTAGACTTATGTTGTGTAATCAGCTTCCAGATACAGAATTCATTTTTTTCTGATCGATGGTCTAATCCCTTCATCATATATTACTTTATTATAATTATTAAAGTGCATCAACTTCCCTTTAAACTAAAGGTATAACTAAGACAAATATTTCAAAACTTTCAGAGTTCAGATGTTTTAAAATGAAACACAAATTCGTTCTAGATATCTCGAATAGCTAAGTTAACGTTAACGATCAATTCAAATCACTCGAAGTCTGCATAAAAACTAGAAAACAACTTTGAGGTTAAAAATTGTCGAGTTTTGTTGGGGGAAGGGCCCTGTCCCCATCCGATAAAATATGCTACGCTTGTAGGTAGTGGCTACTTATCGAAAAATTAGAAAAACTTAATTAAAAACCCCCACAAGCTTAGGAAATTCAATTGCTAGACATTTCGTGTAAGTGTAAGAAAATAATTCCAAACGACTCGGCAAGCAGAAACAAAGGCAAGCACACCCTTTCCACAGCTCCCTAAATGAAAATTAGAATCTATAACGCGATTTGCTTTCAGAAGCCGGCCTCAAGTAAGGCTCAGGCGTTTCTAAATGGAACCGGCGAATCGTCAACTTCCGAGAAGCCCCGGACGTCCCTCAGCACTGGAAGCAGGCGCCTCTTTCTCGCTTGCGTTTCCTACGGTCTCTTCGCTCCTCCTCACAGCCCAGGACCGCGGTGCTAATTAACTGGGACGACGCTAAACCCCCAGCAGGTCCTGACTGTCCAGCCGGAAACACACTTGCGGCCGCCTCACACGTGTGCCAGGCTCGGGCCATCGTCACCGCCTCTGGGCCAGACCCCTCATCTCCCGCTCTCCCACGGCCTCCCCGCGCTCAGAGACCCCCTCACCTCCTTTACGGAGAGAAACTCAAGCAACGGAAAGACGAGATGTCGATCCAAGAAGTGCGCGATGCGAGTAGTCAAGTCGTATTCCGCCATCTTGCCAAGGAAGGGTAGTCTATTCACTAAAACTTTATAGATAGCGCCGACAAACGGACAGGCCCTACATTGCGCATGTGCAGTGGTTTGACAAGCCAAGGAAGGGGCGGAGTTTAGCCTAGGGGCCCCATCCCCACCACGCCCCGAGAATAATGGGGCATGCGCACAGGTTTTTCCTTTCCCCGGGTAACTCTGGGACTGGGCGGAGCGACGCGTACAATTTCTTCTGTTTGCCGGTTTGTTGCGTTTCCTGCAAATCGTTCGGCTAATAAATTCTGAAATCTCAAAATTAATAGCTAAGGCCGTGTCTATTGCGCTGAGATCTGGCAGAGGACAAGATATTGAGGTCTGTGCTCTCCAACAAGTTGAGTACAAGGAAGAATATCTGAGCTTTTATTTGGCTTATTGTGATCGTTTGTTAAATCAAGGTGGAACGTGTTTCTAGCAGAAAACAAGTGAAATAATTTAAGATTATAGTAAGAGCGGTAACTTGGTGCGTGTAGGGTTGGGCCTATTTAATTAGGTGGTTAGAGAAAACTCAGGGTAACAATTCAGCAGAGCTGTAGTAAAGAGAAAAAAGTGATTAAAATTAGAGACAGGGTAGATCATGCCCGGTAAAAGCACAGCAAACACCGTGAGACACGAGGCCATGAGACAGTAAAGGACTTGGTGTATTTCAAAACTGAGTATCCCGTATGACTGTTGAGTGAGCTTAAAGATGTCGAGAAGGGCTAGGTCTTAATTAAGGTAAGAAATGTGGATTTTATTCTAAGTGCTCTGAAGTCTCCTTTGCCATTTCCTTCTCATCTTTCAGCCCTTTTTCTTCATTTTGGAGTACTTCTAGGGTCTTGGATTTCTGTCTATTCAGTGTCCTAGTTGATATCATTTTGCCTTAATTCTACACATTGAGAACTCCCAAATAATAGGCCCAACACAGACTATTAGTTAAAGGCAGACTCACATATATTCCAGCTGCCTACCCAACTTCTCAACATTAACATGTCCAAAAATAAACTCCCCCACGTAGCTCATCAAAACCTGCCTCTTTTACACTCTTCAGTGAGTGCCAATTCCGTATGCCCAGTTTGCTCAGACCCAAACGTTTGAGTCATCTGACTTTTTATCTTACACTCTACATTGAATCCACCAACACATCCTTTGGTTCTAACTTTTAAAGGATATCCAAATCCAATCAATTCACACCACCTCCAAAGTTACAACCCTATTACAAACCACCATAATTTCTTGCTTTAGTTTTTGGAGTACCCTCTTAACTAATCACCTTGTTCCCCCTCTTTTCCTCCTGTTTTATTCTCCAGAGAGCTGTTGAGTAACTTTTAAAAGTCAAATTATACTTAAAACTCTCCAAGCCTTATTATCACACTCAAGAGTAAAAGATGTAAGTCTTACAGTGGCTAAAAAGCCGGTCATCTTGACCCATTACCTCTGGCGTCATTTCCTCCATCTCTAAATATTGCTCACTCTACTCCAGACCTAAGCTAATCCTAACGCTAACTTTCAGTCTTTATAGATTTCTCTGTTCAGGACTCGGATATGCACGGAACCATATAATATGTGGCCTGTGGCTTTTTTCACTTTGCATAATGTTTTCAAGGTCCATTCAAGGTGTAGCATGTATCAGTTCAGTACTTCATTCTATTTATGGCCAAATAATACTCCATTATATGGCTGTACCCACATATTATTTACCAGTTCATTCATTGATGAACAGTTGAGTTTCCACTTTTTCTCGACTATGAATAATGCTGCTATAAACAGTCATGTTCAAGTTTTTGTGTGGACATGTGTTTTCAGTTCTCTTGGGTATATATCCAGTGGAATTACTGGGGTATATGATATATATTTAATCACTTCAGGAACTACTAGACTACTATGATTTTGTAAAATATTAATACCAGGGGAAACTGAGTAGCGTTCACAGAATCTCTCTGTATTATTTCTTACAAGTACATGTGAATCTATTGTCAGAATTAAAAGATGACTCCTAGACTTTGGGCTTAAGAACTGTGTACCTACTGGTGACTAATATATGGGGGAGAATGGCAAAGAAATATATATGGGTTCTAAAACAAAAAACTCGGTTTCAAGCATAATAATATCCCTATTAGATACCCAAGCGGTAATATTCAACTGGAGCTACTATTCTGAATCAGTTAATATAGTTGTTAATCGCTTACCATGCATTTAACCTGTACTAGATGTTTACCATAATTTGGGAATTTTATATTACCTCTGCCATTGTGCCATTTACATAGAGTATCACTGGGAAAGCAAGGTTAAATTCCCATGATGCAGAGAGTACATAATAGTATAGGCGGCTGAACTGTGGGGGATAGTCTTTGTAGCCTCTAAGAGTTAAGAAAAATAGTTGTAATTTGAAGTTTCCTAAGCCCAGACAGTAAAGCTGTAATAGAATATAGACATAAAAAGAGGAAGTTAGAGAAATCTTAAGAACCAAAGCTTCCAGCAGAAGTGAGCTGGGATAGAGGAAAGAAGTAGGTGAAAGTGTGGAAACCTGCCAAAAAGGAACAGAGCAGCAGAGAAAAATAAGATGCAATTCAACTTGTTTAACATGTTGAACTTTTACCATATGCAAGGTACTAAACTAGGGGTTAACAGGAATATACAATCAGTAAAAGCTAGTCCTGGCCACAGGAGCTTTCCATCTAATCTGTGGCAATTATTCATTCATTCATTCAGTTCAAATTGAAAACTTATAATGTGATAAGCCCTGTTCTAGGTCCTGGAAATACAGCAGTAAACAAAACAAATACCTTCTGTAAAGAAGCTTATATTCAGTGGAAGGAGACAAGTGAAAACATATAGACAAATACATACTTTGGTAGTGGTAAGTGCTGTGTAGAAGGGTACTCAAGTAGAAGTTGGAGAATGATGGGGAAAGGTTTCTAATTTATATTTATATAAATTAATTTAAATTTGAATTTACATGAAGTGGTCAGGGAAAGTTTCTTTGATAAAGTAGAATTTGAAAAGAGACCTAAAGGAAGTGAGGGTGAGGGAGCCTGTGGCTGTCTGGAGGAGAAAAATTCCAAGTGAAGAAATATTAAGTATAAAGGTACTGAAGTGAAAGTATGCTTGGTATCCTTAAGGAATAGCAAGAAGACTAGAAATTCAGGAGCTCACTGAGCAAAAGAAAATATGATAGCAGATGAACCCAGGGAGGGAATGTATGACAGATGATACAACACTTTGTAGGGCATAGTGGAGACTTTGGGTTGTATTCTGAATGAGGTGGGAAGCTATTGGAGAGTTTGAGCAGAGAACTCATATAATCAGAATTATGCTTTAAAAAGACCACTTTGATGGTTTGGGGGAGGTGGAGGCAAGCATATACATACCAGTTAAGAGACTATTGAAATAATTCAAGCAAGCTTAGACAACATTAGTAGCATTGAAAGAATTGTGGACAATAGTGAAATCTTAAATATGTTTTGAGTGCAGAGCTAGCAAAATTTGCTAGTGGATTAGATGAGAAAAAGAGTAAAAAATGACTCTAAGGTTTAAAAGAATTGAAAGACCATTTACTAAGATGATGCAGGGTGTAGTAAATGCATGATTTAGAGGATAGAAATAAAACATTTAGTTTGGACATAATATATTTGGAATGACTGTTAGACATCTAAGTTGAAGTACTGATCAGGCAGTGGTATATATGCATCTAAAATTCAAGAGAAAGGTAAGAGCTGAAGATAGAAAACTAGACCTTGTCAACCTATTGACGAAATGTAGAACCATGGGATGGGATGAGATCAGAGTGTGAGTTTGGAAAAGAGGTGAGGAGGGATAAATCTTAGGCACTTCAACTTGTAGAGGTTGGGACAATTCAGACCAAATAAAGAAAACAGAAAAGGACTGGCCAGTAGGTGAAGGATAGAAAAGCAAGAGTGTGGTGTCCCAGGGACCAACAGAGAAGAGTGGTCCAAGCAGCAAGGAGTAATGAGCTATGTTAAATGATGCTGTTACTTAAAGAGGATGACTGAACATTGACCTTTGGCTTTCAAAAATATGCAGGTTATTGATGACCTTGAAGAGCAGTTTCAGTGAGTGGTGGATGAAAGTCTTTTTGGTGTAAGTTTAAAAGATGAGAAGAGAGGAAGTGAAACATGTACAAATAGATCTTTTGAGGAAAGAATCTGTGTGCTAGCTTCACTTTTTGATTTCAAAGTGATCTTTTTTAATTAAAAAATTTCCTTTAACTTTATTTCTTTTAAGGCATGAATGGATTAACCTAATTTTAAATTAATAGATTAATTAATTAACCTAATTCTTTTCTGAGGTCTGTCATCTCAATGCCGAGCTTTTCTAATTCTGATATATGCTGTTCTTTTACATCCTGAACCATTTTCTTAAGGTCTCTTGGTTTTGTTTTGAAATGGTAGCTGTTTTGAGCCGTTTTCTGGGCACATTTTCCTGGTCTGCTTTCCTTGTCTGGAGGGATATTAGTTTGCTCCTTATTTTCTGAAAATAATTTTATATGGGATTTTCCCTCCACACTCTCCTCATGTTCATTTCCATGGGAAATTAATTTTTTTTTCCTGAACTTTAACAAAGGGATGATCAAAACCTTGGTGCCTTGCTCTCCGGCATTTCCTGGCCCGTTTCTCACCCCGGACTCCCAGGCTTCACTTTACTTCGTCCCAGTTGTGCAGGAACGGATGAGTTTTATTCTACTCACAGCAGCTTCTCTTCCGCAGTGTGGGGCCATGTCCTGTGTTCCAGCTCCGGGAAATATCGGGCTTCGGACTCTCAGGGGGTCTGCAACTCTGGCTCCAGCGGGGCGGGAGCGCACAAAGCGCTGGGTCCCGCGGGGGCTGCGCGCTGTCGGCTGCTGAGCCCCGAGCTGCTGAGCCAGGACCTGCCGAGCCCAGAGCTGCCTGCGGGCCAGCGGCGGCCTAGCGCACCTGCCCGCATCCGCCCACAGCCGAGCTCACCCGCAGTGGCTGACGCTGGGCCTCGGCTCCTCTGAAGCTGCCGCGCAATGGCTTCCTTCTTTCTCCCGCATAAACCTGAAGAATCTCTGTTGGGGGTTTGGCCCCACCTGCTGTATTTTGGGGATTCCTAGCTTTGATGTAATTGCTGCCCAGGCGTTCTGGCTTCGCCATTTAGTTGCTCTGTTTCTGTAGTTGTTTGCTTCTTTTTGCTTTTTGTTTTGTAGGAATTCAGAGATTTAAAACACGGGTTTCTGTCATGTCCCCTGAATTCCCATCAGCTGCATTTTAAGCTGGGAGAAATCTGGGGCTAAGCGCATATGACCTTTCACATAGGTTCTTTGAATTTAAGAGGAGTCCTAATATTTATCGAATGTATTGCCCCCTCTTCATCCCTATTACCACTCCCTATACATGTAGCAGCTTATTTCCTAACCAGTTCTGCTCTCTGGCATTCCCTAGCCCCCTTATTCAGCTTTGCCCTCATTCTCCATGCTCGGCTTAAGTAATGTCCCTAACATGCAAAAGTGACCATGTCACTCCCCTGTTCCTACTGAATAAATCCTAAACTACTTGGCATGGCATGCAGGACCCTCCATAACAGGGGCCTTTTGCCTTTTGTCTGACCTGTTGCTTAACCTTCAAACCTTGTACATTAATACCAGTGGACTGCTTGTGATATGTAACACATATATGACGTTGTTTCAAGCATCAGTGCTTTTGTGCACCTTACTGCTGCTGCCCAGAATGCCTTTCCCACTTTTCTTCTTCTGGTTAATTCTTACTCAGCTTTACAGACTAACTGCCCTCCTCTGGGATCTCACAGCATCTTTGACTTGTCATTTACCAGGTAAGATGTGTATGATCTGATAAATTGTCTGTCTCCTCCACTTGGCAGTAAACTAGGGACCGTATCTTACCTTTGTGCCACCGCATCATGGAGAGTGCCCTGCACGTAAATAAAATTAACATTTTCACTACTCCCTGCTTCTACCTGTCCTTTCCGAGTCATTTTACTTACCCTAGGCATTTCAACAACGCCCAGTTTATTTACTGCCATGATACATAAAAAGGAAAAGATATCAGATTTCTCTCTCTGGCTTAGGTACTTTTTTTGCGCCCCAGATCGTTTATTCAACTGCTTGGGTAACATCTGCCCTTGCTTGTCTCCAAGGAACCCAAAATCAAGGTCTGGCTCCCCACTAATGTTCCGTTTCTTGGTCACACCAGAAAATAGGAGCCACACACATTCCATTTGCTAAACTATCCAATCGTCAGTCTTATTTATTTCACCTTCCAAGCCTATCTCACATCATCCTCTCTTGTTCCTATTCACTGTCACTGCAGCACTAAAGCCCTATCATCTCTCTCACCTGAAGCCATTTAAAATAGATTCCTAACTGTATTCCCGTGTCTACTCTTGATTTTCTCTCATCTATTTTACATATGACAGGTTTCTATTTGAAAGTGAAAATCCGATCATACTGTCCTCGCGTAAAATCAATAATAACTTCTCACTGTTCTTAGCATGAAGTCTGAAAATCTTTAAGATTGGTCCCTAAGTTCCTGTTCTACCTTTTGCTCTGGCTTCCTTTAATTTCCTCACATTCAGCCAACTCCTTCCTATCGCCCTGCTATGCTGTTTCATCTGGGTATTCCACTCCCTCCTATTTCCCCCTCACCAAGTCAAAATCATATCTTGGCTATAATATGATACTTATTCCTCTGCCCTTTATAATTATCTATGCATCCCTAAACAACATAGTTTATTTTTGCCTGTTTTTGAACCTTACCTAAGTGAAATCACAGTCAGTGAATGTTCTTAAGACTTGTATTTTATATTCATGTTTTTCATATATTCATAATATTCATATATTATGTTTGAAGGATTTATCCATGTTGCTGAGTGTACAGTTTGTTCAATTTCATTGTTTTATAATATTCTACATTTTCTTAAAATCTATTCTAGAATCAATGAAGTTTAGGGTTGTTTTCAGTCTAGGGCTGTAATGAACTAAGAATAATGCTGCTATGAACCCTCTTATACATATATCCTGGTTTACCTGTGCACCCATTTCTTTAGAATATATACCTATGACCTTTAGCAGTTAATGCCAAATTGTTTTCTAAAGTGGGCATTTAAGTTTACACCCACACCAGGAGTATATGAGAGTTATTGTTGTTACACATCCTTGTTGATACTTTTAATTCATGCCAATCTAATGGAGGTATATTTTGCGTATGCTTTTTATAAATAAATTGATGCTTTATAAAATAGTAATAAAGCAATATGTGGTCAACTGTTTCCAAAGATGGCCACAACAGTACCTGCAACTCCACTGGCCCTTCTGCAGTGTGACTTTTTAGCTTCTCCATTAATAAGTTGAGTGTCTCTCTTTTCCCCCTAAATCAACTTGCTTTGGCTCCTTGGTCTAGGTCGTAGGAAGCCTGGCAGTTTCCACTTTGCTCTTGTGGGATCCAGCTGCTGTATAAATAAACCTGGGTTAGACTTCTGAATAAATGGAAGGCCAAGCCAGCCCCCAGCTATTCCAACTACCCCAGCTAAGGTGCCGGACACATGAATGAAGCCATCTTAGATATTCTAGCCTTAATCAAGACATTTCAGCTGAATGCAGTTGCATTAAGAGAGCCCACCTAATACTATGTACAGAAATAATAAATGGTAATTATTTTAAGCCACTAAATTGTGCCAATTTTATTATGCAGCAATAGATAACTGAATAACAATCTATATCAAAGCCATAAAAATGCTTATACCCTCCATCAATTTCTTTATTTTAATTATCCTGAAGAAATATTTAAAAAAGAAAATTTAAAAGATGTACCAAAATATTCATCACAGTGTTATTTACATTTTTTAAAAAGTGGAAACATTTATTTAAAAAATTTTAAATATGGAGGAATAAAACCAATTATGATGCTCTTTTAAGATAGAAAATCTACATACAAAACTACATTCAAAGGATTTTTAATTCTAGTGGGAAATGGAATTAAAAGAAATGGAATTTCTTCCAGCTGAAGAAAGATATCAGGTGGTAATGACAGAAATTTTATACGCACACACACACACACACACACACACATATGTATGTATATTCTTGTTTAAAAAATTGTGCATAGAAAAATACTGAAAAAAAAGAATATAGTAATGTTTTGTGATTTTAAGATTCCCCATTTGAAAGGTTTCTACAGAAGAATATATTACTTATATAAAGAGAGAAAAGATGCTAATGCAGTGTTTTGGGGCAGTAGAAAAATTTCAGTCACATTTGACATGCTCCGGCAGAGAAAATGCCCCTACTTTTTAAGCTGTACAGGCTGTAGCACTCTGTTTCCCCTATTGGCAATCAACTCAAATTGCAGAAGCAGACCTGAAGGCTTGGTAGCCCAAATTTTTGAAATTCGGAGGAAAACAGTTTCTAACTCTTTTTTTCTAAATTAAAAAAAACCTACTATTTTACTGTTAGAATTATTTCATAATATAAAGGCCATTTCAAAGTCTTGAATGTAAGAAAAACAATCTCAAAATAAAAGATAACCCTTTAAATACATTCAACTTTATGAAAAACTCACTAGGGACTTTAAAACTTCATTTTGTCATAGACTGGTGGGAACCTGTGGGAACCTCACTTGGGAGACTCTGATTCAAAGAAAGAAAAAAAATAACACTAAAATTTAAAATTTCACAGGGATTTCAAATGTCCTATATATTTTTCCTCAGTAGAAAATCACTAGGTTTCTAATAAAATTATCTTTAAAATCACTAGTAGATTTCTAATAAAATTATCTTTAAAAAGTAACAAGTCATGAGACAAGTTAGGCTTTGTTCAAAGGCAGTGTCTCCAAGTAGAGGTGCTTATTTAATATTCAGTCTCATGGACCCTATCCAAACCTACTGATAGGAATTTCTGTAAGTGTGGCATAGGAATCTCCATTTTTAACAACATATGCAAGGGACACTTAAACACCTAAAATTGAAGATAACATCATCTTTTAAGAGTTCTCTATCTTAGTTCTCTACTGTTAGAATTATTTCATAATATAAAGGGCATTTCAAAGTGTTGAATGTAAGAAAAACAATCTCAAAATAAAAGATAATCCTTTAAATACATTTAACTTTATGAAAAACTCACTAGGGACTTTAAAACTTCATTTTGTCATAGACTGGTGGGAACCTCACTTGGGAGACTCTGATTCAAAGAAAGATCCATGTGGCTGATGGATCATAGCTGTAATGTAAAAATTCATCAAGGTGTACCCTTTGTACTTCATGTAAATTACACCTCAGTAGAAAGTAGGGAGAAAAAAATCAGGAATTACAAATTGCTTTAGCAAAATATATGTTATTTAGTAAAATTTAGTTAATGTTAGT
Organism: Manis javanica; assembly: GCF_040802235.1. Classification (NCBI taxonomy): domain Eukaryota; kingdom Metazoa; phylum Chordata; class Mammalia; order Pholidota; family Manidae; genus Manis; species Manis javanica. The sequence continues at coordinate 191,716,059 of NC_133157.1, forward strand.
ATTCATAATTTATATATGAAGTAGATTATTTTTGCATTTTTGTTAGCAAACTTAGGCACTAGTCATTTTAGTAACAATTTTTATGTACTTTTGGTTAAAATCATCTTACTTTTAATGGAGAAATAATTCTAGTCTATGACCAAATTTATTTGTGTGAAAAATAGGACATCATTTTTTATAAAAGTAAAATTCATTATTTAAAAATTTTGTGTTTCTTTAGAAAGTTGATGTTTCATGTAAATGGTAATTTAAACTCCTGCAGTTTTTGTTTTGTGAATATGAAGAAATTAAAACTTCTATAAGAAGGAAGGAAGGGAGAGAGGCAGGGAAGAAGAGAGGAATGAAGGAAGAGAAAGAAAAGGAAAGAAGAAAAGAGAGAAAACAGAAAAATTCAATATCCTAAAGACAAAATATTCCTGCCCATCCTGTCAAAATAACTACTCTCAAATAGTTTAAGGCATATCACATGCTTTGATCATTAGCTTTAACTTTATTCTCTGATTCCCATTTAGAACAGCCTTCTTAACTGCCCAATAGCTTATTGTTACACTTTGTTTGAAAATGCTTTATAGTTGTTTCTACTGATGTGTATTTACAAGCTTTATTACTATAATTTAAAGTATATGACTATGTTTGTGTTGAGGGCAGCGAGGGACTCACTGTAAGGGGCAGAGAATTTTTAAGAATTTAAGAATCTGTGGCCTCTTATTTTCATGCCTGATTATCACATACCTTCACAATTTTACTGGTGTCAGAAGGAGGCCTGTTTTCTCTTGTAATGCTACATTCTTTGGGGATGAAGTTTTCAGTCTTTAGCACTGTACTGGAGTGTCCCTTGAGTATTTAGCATATGGTTACAGCCGTCATCACAATAATGAGAGATAGAGCAGGCCAGAACTCTGTCCAGGGGAAAAGCAGAATCAACACCAAATCTACCCTGACTCTTCCCAGTGTTACCAAAATAATGGGTCATAAGGCAGCTATATGAAATACTTCTGCAGTCTTGCATTTAATTTGTGTTATTGTCACTCAGCCTCTGTACACTTAGGAAATTACTCTAATAGTGATATTACTATAAAAACGTAGGGGATAATAAACCATAATTTTCATGCAGTTACAGGCTGTTATTATAAACTCTGTTTTTCTCATACATACATATATAATGCTGTCTTTCCTTTTTCTTCAATAATGAATAATATTAAAATGTTATGATTTTGGAATATAATAACCCATGTTTACTCAGAAATTATTTCCTTAGTATTACCAAGAGAGACAAACATCTAGATGGTCCATCTGACTTATTTTATACTCACAAAAACCTTTTATTGCTGTTATTATAAAAACATACATATTTGTAATAAAAAGTCCTAAAAATTCATATAAGCTGAGAAGAAAATAATTAAAATCTGGTAGAACAACCACTTAGAAATAATCTCTTAACATTTCTATGTACAGGTAAGAGTGAGGTTGATAGATCACTGCATTTATTTAGCACAAAAAAATGTACTAAACCTTACTTTATTAGCTCATCTAAATCAAAGAACAATTCTGTAGGGTGGTGCTATCATAAACTCTTTTTACAGAAGAGAAAGCTGAGGAACAGAGTTATTAAATTACCTGCCAAAGATCACAGCAGTACTAGGTAACAGCTGGAATTTGACAATCTGACTTTAGAGTCAGTATCCATGGTCACTTGCTAAAATCATACTTACTAATACATTTTTTTAAACAGCTTTATTGAGGTATAATTGACATAGAATAAACAGCACATATTTAAAGTGCACAACTTGATACTTTTTAAAACCATCTTAACTATTTTTAAGTGTACAGTTCAGTAGTGTACAGTATATTCACATTATTGTGGGACAGATGTCAAGAACTCAAGAGCCTTTCATCTTGCAAAACTGACCTTATAACCATTAAACAACATCTCCCCATTTCCCCCTCCCTCAGCCTTTGGCAACCACCATTCCATTCTCTGTTTCTATGAATTTGACTACTTTAGATACTTCATATAAATGGAATCTACTTTAGGTACTTCATATCAATGGAATCATGCAATATTTGTCTTTTTCGTGACTAGCTTACTTCACTGAGCATAATGTCTTCAAAGTTCATCCATGTTGTATGACAAGATATCCTTCCTATCCTTTCTTAAGGCTGAATAATATTCCATTGCATGTGTGTACTACATTTTGTTTATATACTCATCTGTCAATGATATATGGCTGACTTTCATCCTTTGGCTATTGTGAATAATGCTGCTATGAGCATGTGCAAATATGTCTGAGATCCTGCTTTCAGTTCTTTTGGCTATAAATTCAGAAGTTGGATTGCTGGACCATATGGTAATTTTATTTTTAATTTTTTGAGGAACTACCATACTGTTTTTCCGTGGCAGCTGCACCATTTTACATTCCCACCAACAGTGCAGAAAGAGTCCAATTTCTCTTTGTCCTTGTCCACTGTTGTTATCTTCTGGTTTGTTTGCCTGTTTTGGATAGTAGACATTCTAATGGGTGTGAGATGATATCTAACTGTAGTTTTGATTTACATTTCTCTAATGATCAGTGATGTTGACCATCTTTTCATGTTTGTTGGTCATTTGTATATCGTCTATGGAGAGCTGTCTAGTCAAGTCCTTTGTTCATTTTTAAATTGGGTTGTTTGATTCTTTTGTTGTTGAAAGAGTTCTTTCTATATTCTGGGTATTAATACTCAATATATTTTTTAAATAAACATGGAAAATACTTAAACTTTGCAGGCTGTTTTACAAAGTGCTATTTTATTTTATGGATTTTGAATATATTTAATATTTTGTTATGAGATCTTTATTCTGTCATGTTTATAATTTTTAATGATCCCTCTGCTGTAGACATCTTATAGTATTTTCATTTTTTGCTATTTTAAATTAAACTACACTGATCATATTTATTTATTTTGTGATATCTTCTGTATTAGTTTCTGGCATCCACTGTAACAAATTACAACAAACTTGATGGGTATAAGCAACATAAATTATTCTTTCATAGTTCCAAGAGCTACAGATCTGAAATCTGGCAAGGCCACACTTACTCAAGGACTCCAAGAGAAAGAATATTCCTTGTATTCTCCAGCTTCTGGTAGCTGGGGGCATTCCTTGACTTGTGGCTGCATAATCCCAATATCTGCTCTGAGGTCAGATTGCCTCCTCATCTGTTCATGTAGCCTCCTTCTACCTTAATCTCATAAAGACACCTGTCATTGGATTTGGGGCCCACCCAGATAATACAGAATGATCTTGTCATCTCAAAATCCTTAACTAAGTTATAACTGAAAAGAGCCTCTTTTTTTTATATATAGAATAACATTAACAAATTCTGGGGATAGGACATGGACATATCTTTTGGGGGGACTATGACTCAATCCACTACAATTTCATTAAGATAAATATCTAAATTGGTAGTTCATAGTATGTAAAATTGAAATGTTTTTAGGGAAATATTTTCATTGTGCTCTAGAATGACTTTGAATTGCACTTTTAATGTCCTTAAACATATGTGTGCTTGCATCCAGATCATGCAAATATATGTGTACTTCATACAAATTAAAAAAGGAAAGAAAAAAGAAGAGAAAGTTGGAGGTTGGAGAAGTAGAAGAAAAATTAGTGGGGGCTCTTAGGGGTGTCTTCCATGATAATTTAAGGTCTATCCATAGTTATATTGATAAAATGTACCTTACTCGTCTAGGCCTAGAGATGCGGCCACACTTGTTTAGTTTGGATTTATTTGATACCTCTGTTTCGTTTCTGTCTAGAAATATATTTTGTGTTCAAATCTTTGTATTTTATGTAAAACAATTAAGCTTTGATTATGACATTAAGTTTTCAATTAAAAAGATTTTTCTCTTTTTTTGAATTGTCACATCATCTTCACAATGTAGGTATAAATGTTTGACTTTGAGACGAAGCTAAGAAAATCTTTATATGTATGTATATATTGTGTTGGGAGGTGGAAAACATTGATTGGGTACTTCTTTTCTTAAACATATTTGAAAAGTTCACCAGAAAGGAACTATGTCTTAGAATAAAAGTCCTTTTCAAGAACATTTGCATAATAAATCATGTGTATTGTATTTTCAAAACTTTATCCTGAATAGCAATGAATCACTAGCTTCTTGAGAAGGAGAGACTTTTTGTTACCAACTTGCAGAACTTACACATTTAATTGAGTGTGTGTCCTTCAACATCAGAGGCAATGAACTTATCTATGATGCGACTAATGTTCAAAATTGGGTTTTGAACTTCTCTCTTAAAGCTAACTGCTTTTAACTATGGCTTAAGATTCTCAGAAATAAATCAGTTTCATTTATTTGATATACCGGTCTTGTATTCTGTCCAAAATTTCTATTTATTTTTCACTATGACCATCCACTAGATTTAACTTTGAATAACTTTTGTTTGGTTCCAAAAATCAAGTCCACATTCAAGGAAAAGTAATTTGCCACCAGACAGGATACTCCAAACATTGCTATGTTTCCCAAAAATGATGTAAGTAACAGCATTATCATTAACATAAGTATATGGTCTCCCAAGGAGTGTACATTGAGAGAGAACACTTAGAAATGTTACTTGTGGTATATTGTCATTAGTATGCTGACACCTTGCTACAGAAGTAATACAATAGAGTTATAGGATATTAGATTTTATGAAGAAGAAGATACTTTCAAGATTTTCTAGTCAAACCTTAAAAATAAGGAAAGATGAGGTTCAGGCAACTTAAAGAAATTACAGAGGGTTAGCTACTTCCTTATTTTTTAATGAATGTAGGGAGATCCAAGGTTTTTAATTTGACCTTAGGGCTTTCTTTGTTAAGTGTAACATGGTATAGCTGAAGTTGTGAATTGGTAAGTGGCTTGCAAAATTCAAACTGTTTGTGTTGGCTAGAACTTTTTCTAAAACTTTAGTTGGGACAGTAATATTCCACTTCAGATTAGCAACAGATTTTAGTCATGTGTGAAACATAATGCCTTTGGGTAAGTTGCCAGATTTAACAAACAAAAATTTGAATTTCAGATAAGTAATTCTTAACCCTTTTTAAGATAAATAATGCTTAGTCTTTTACTGTATGTAGGTCCCAAACATTACATGGGATATATTGATACTAAAAAAGTTCATTTATTTAGAATTCAAATTTAAATGGGTATTATATTTTATCTAGCAAATATAGCTTTGAAGCATAGGAGGCATAAATGTCACCATTTTGAATCTGACCGACCAGCCAGGTATGGCAGAAATGTTTACTTTTCACTAAATAGCCTTATGTTGCCCCACATTTTGCAGCTTCCTTGAAGTCAGGAAGAGCCACATGACTAGTTCTGGACAATGTGCTGTGGTCGGAAGTAATGTGTGTCAGTGGACTGATGCATTTAAAAGCTGTGCAACCACCCCTCAGGTCACTCCTTCCCTACTACAGTAACTAGCAGCCATGTGTTCAGTAAACTAGCAGCCATGTGTTCAAGCTGCCTAGACGCACGGCACAGCAGACTTGTATCCCTGAAGAAAAGTTGGAATGAAGGGACCCAAGAGAATCACTGAACCCACAGCATACTTTGCAAGTGTAAGCAATAAACATTTATCTGTTCAAATTGAAATCCATTGAAATTTCGGTTTCTGGAGCTTGGTGTATCCTGATGAACACACTTTGTATGTTAGGTAAATTAAATTCTGTGAGTCTCAGTTTGCTGTTGTTTGTTAATCTTTATGGAGTTGCCATCAACTTTGCAGATTTGTTTGGTGGATTAATGCCAGTTATAGGTGAAAAGCTTTGGCACTTCACTTGCTGTATGGCACACTGCAGCAAATGAGAATGTTTAGTGATAACATGCTGATTATGATTATTGTTGTAATTCTTATAACAGTCTTATGAAATTAGTGTTATTATCATTTCCATTTTGTAACTAAGGCAAATGAAGCTTGGACTGGTTAAGCAATTGGCCCAAGGTCATTTCACAGAGCTCTTATTAAATAGTTAGCTAGGTCTCTATTCCAGGACAGTCTGACACCATTATATTTTCAAATCTACGTGAACATTTGCCTGTGACATTCAGAAGTCTGTCTATATGCCATTCACTCATTTCAAAAATATTTATTGATTGCCTATCATATCAGATGCCTATCTTAGCATTAGAATACAAAAATGAAAGACCAAACCAATCTTGTATTTAAGGAAGTTTGTCTTGCTTAGACAAGTACATGCGTAATTAGGGGTTGGTACAATAAGTTATTTTACAGAGAGAAATATAGGCTTCTGAAAGAACACGTGTTGGGAATGGGAATGGGGCTAGAAGAGGCTTCAAGGAGGTGGTAAAACCTGAGCTGAGGCTCAGGGGATGAATGTGAGTTGGTCTTACAAAAACACCCTGGACATTTTAGGCAGAGAGAACATGTACTAAGCAGGGACAAACCCACTTGGTATGTTCAAGAATTGTAGTTAGTTACATGCCTGGGTTACAATATTACAGTAAGTTCATGAGTTGGATATAACCAAGTAAGACTTAGAAACACAGCAGAGGGAGTGGGATTATAGAGATAGGGGCTGTCAGAGGGACAAAGAATATGTAGGTACCAACACAGATACAGAGAGGGGGAGAAATACCCTGACTCACTTCTTCCTCCTGCCATTCAATCTCCCACCTCCTCCTCCCATTCTGGCAAGGGAGCCAAAGAAATACAGCCTCAGGGGCCAGCTTTCTGCCATACAGAACAGAACAGGGGAAAGGTGAAGAATGGATCCTAGAACAAATAGCACAAGAATATCAATTCCTTCCCTTGCTCTGAAAAGAGTATTCATATTCTTCATTCAATAATATTAATATATCCGATTATCTCCAATTGGGTTTCCTTAGAAACAGACCTTGAGATGGAGATTAGGATATGAGTTTATTGAGGAGTGCCTTCAGGATCAACACTTGCAGAAGAGAGGAGAATGAAGTGGGATTGGACAGAGGTAGAAATTGAGCTGCAGTGCAGTCCCAACAAAGCCTCAGCTGAACCCATGTGTAGCTATGCAGCCAGGACAGCCCTTCAGAGCTGCCTTGAGATGGGTCACTGGGATGGAACCTTTATACTCCCATGCTGATTAGTCATTGGATACTAGCTATCCTGGGAAGGAGGCATGACCTCGGGCACGGTAGTTTTCTTCAGCTGAGGAAATCCTTACAGAAGACTGACAATTGAGCATCATTTTTCAGCCACATTCCCAGAAGCTGAGGTGATAAATCACAGTGTCTACCATAATCTACTCGTTGGACCTCTCAATCTTGTATAGTGTCCAAAGCAGCTCCCCATGGGCCTTTCCTCCTGAGGAAATTTGGAAAAGAAGATCAGTGGGACAAGATAGAGTTCCCACTGCTGCCGCTGGTTGCAGGGCCACAGTTAACACCGGCTGTCTCTCTCCTCTATCACACGTCCTAGGTCCCCACACCCTCAGTTATCATCTCTGCTGGTCTCAGTAGTTTACCTGGTGGCATGACCCAGACCCTTCTTTCTGAGGTATCTGAGCACTGCTCAACAGGCCTTCTCTGGCCAGAGTTACTACACCTGTCATTGAACCATCAGAGCTGGGTGAGAAGGGTTACCCAAGAGGATCCCCCCAAGGCTACACATGTATTCCAACCAGCACTACCTCCTCTTGATGATCAGGATTGATTTCCCCTGCAAAAATGGTGCCCCCTTGTTTTGCTGACTGGTCCCCGCACACAAGGAGCCAGAAGTGCCCAGGTAGGAGTACATTCACAGGTCACCTGGGCTCGTGCTGTGTCCTCTGCTAGAAACGTTCTCCCTTTGAGAACCAGGATCTCTATACCCACAGAGTCCCAGGTTCTTTGCAAACAGTAACAAAGAAACCTTAAAATTTCAGTGAAGATTGTTGTAAGTCCAGGGAAAGGAAATCCCGGGGCAAAATACCTCTAAAAACCAAAATCAGTAAAAGGGAAAAATAAAGTTTAAAATCCATTTATTGCTCACAAACTACAGTACGGGGTCATCTCTCTTTCCTGCTCCAGCAGAAGCAAAACCAGCCCTCCCCCTCACCTCTCAGGTACAGATAAGCCCTCGGTTCCCCATCTAATTACCCACTGATACGGAGATGAACTTCTCTCCACCCCTGAGGAATGATGCAAATGCGCTAAAGCCATACTTCTTTCTACCTCTGAACGCCTATTGATATGCAGGTGTACTAAAGCCAGGTGCAATATTCTGGAAATACCACAATTTTACCCTCAATCAGTATTTGGGGTCTTAAAATTTTAAAGGGCCAGATAACATAAGAAAAGCTAGAGTAAAGAAGTGGCCAGTTATATCAGAAGGAAAACAAGCATATATGTCTCTGAAGCCAAAAGAAGAAAGTTCCTCAAGAAATAGTTTTGATCAATTCTTGTCAAAGACTGCTCTGGAAAAGGTACACTAAGATAAAGACGGAGGACAGACCTCTGGGTTCAGCAAGAATTAGTGACCTGGAGGAGTTTATTTTCAGGAGAGTGGGGGAATGAAAGCCTGATTAAAGGAAGTTAAAAATAGGAATAAGAGGGAAGAAAGTAAAGACGGTGAGTGTAGATGTTTTTAAGATGTTTTTTTGTAGAAGGGAAATAAAAAGAAGGCAGTTTGAGGGCAAAGGCACAGAGGGATTTTTTTTCTTTTAAAAGAGGCAGATATTATAGTGTGTTGATAAAAACAACCCAATAGAGGGAATGATTGAGGAGGCCTAGTTGTTTCTGTCATAGATGCCTAACAGTAAGTGCTCAGTAAATGCTAGCTACTCTGATTATTTCACATTACTTTTAAAATCGGGCCTTAATAATTATGAAATCATCCACAGTTTCTTGAAATTTTTATTGAACTTTTGATTTCTAGCAAGTTTCTAGATATCATCAAATTACCCAAAATTTAAGGTCCATGGATGTTGCTGTGAAAAATAATAAATAAGATGTTACTGTTTCTTATGACCATGTGAAAATAAAATTACATATTTTTGGAGAGAAGGACTTATGGAGGCTGCTCTATGCATCTGAATATAAACCTGTTATTTCCACAGAATAATTTAGAATCATAGGGTTTATTATTTGAGTAGATTTTTGTCAGTTAATAACAAGAGTGCCCAACGGGTGTAAGAGCCATAAAAGCAAAGAATTCAAAACAACAAACAACAGCAACACAGACCAAAGAATAAGGTCAATGGTGCTGTTGCAAAGCACCAAACATAATCTGAGTGTTCAGATAAAAATTATCCCTTTTTTAAAGCAGTGACTAGGTAACTAGTCAGGGGACCTAGAATTAGACCAAATAATTTAGTGAATCTAAGACAGAAAGGAAGGGTATGATATATAGTTTTTGTTATTTTGAACAAAATAGAAAAAGTGAACTTATTACTTGTGAAATTGTTCAATTTGTGTGTGAGGAAAAGCCATGACTATAACCAATCAGAGCCTCTGTCCAAGTAAGATTATAGACAATTATTGTCAGATGCTGAACTTTTCCTTCCAGAGAAATGACAACCCTATACCTTGAAAATTTCAAGATAAGTCTTCCAAAACCCCTAAAAAGCAGTAAACTAATATACTTATAATTTTAGTACAAATCAGGATATGCAGAAATTACAGTACTCACAGTTATATTAACTAAGTTCACAGGGCATAAGTAGGACTTTTTATTCCAAAGCAACCCAGTTTGAGGAGTTAATATTTCTTTGGAGACTGAATACTTGTATTTTCCATCTTCTTTAATCAAGATTAGAAAACAAAAATAACCGTTTGCTTACTTCATTTAAAGTATAATTTCTTAGCATTGCCAAGATGTTTGGCTGACCTCTGATTTTGTATCAGTATTTAAGGGAAGGTATTAAATAGGAAATCATCTTGAGACAAATTCAAAGACCATGTCATATACTAGGGGTTTTTTTTAATGTTTATATTTACGATGCAGTAACTGTATTTCATGACTAGTTTCTAAAACATATTTTTGTCAATTAAAAAGAAAAATATTTAACTTCTAAGAACAAAGTCCCAGGTTTACACTTCTTAGGGCTAAAATGCTGAACAGCAGAAAATCACACAGACAATTTAACATTTACTTATTTTTCTCATAAAATTTTTCTCATGCTGTGTTTACTTTTTCAAGCTGTCCAAATATTTTCAATTGGTTTAAATATTCTGGAAAATATGCATATTGATTTGGGAGCTGATAAAATACTTCTGAAAATCATGATGGCATGTCTACTTGCCAATGTAAAAATGGGCATAACTAAAATATTCCTAAATCCTACATTTTTTAGTTGAGGAAAAAAATACATTCCTCTAAAGAATTATGGCAAATCAGCCAATATGATTTTATCATATGGGGACAGCCTGAGTTGCTGTGTGGAACACGTTTCAGAATTGTCCACTCAAAGATTGAAGTGGGGAGTATTTCTCTACAGATTCTTTTCTCACATTGGTTTAAATCTCTTGCACTTCCAAGTTTGTGTGTGAATCAGAATTAGCTGAATAGTTTCCCACAGGCATTACAGCAAAAATCCCTGATGCAGAAACCAAGAACTGCAGTGGAGGTAAGGTGCTGTCCCATTTTACTTGTGCACACCTGAGTGTCATAACACCTAGGCTAGGCTGGAGGTACATTAAGAGAAAGTGAAGGAAGTGGAACACTAGAGGTGTCTAAACACCTTCTCATGATGAATTTTGTAGAAACAATATGGCATAACCATTAATAGATGTGGTTACTTGCAAACAGATATTTAAGGTGATATAGGAATATTCAAAATTTATCAAGGTGACTATAAGTAAGAATACTTAAGCCCAATCAGTCATATTGTGTTTAAGTTAAAAAAAAAAGATGGCCTATAGTTAAAGAATAAATCCATGTTTTCAGGCCTGAATGGGGCCTATTAAGAGGAAGGCAGAAAGTACCATAGAAGCTTTGTGTGTCTTCAGTATAGTTACAAAGCATTGTCTCCTATGAACTGGTCAAATATATAATCTATTTAGCAGCATGGCTTTAGTGAAGAAGGGCATCAGGCAGTCATAGCTTAAAGATATTAACTTGAAATATTATCTAACTACCCTGCTTCCATGTTTAAACAACCTCTGATTCTACTGAGGCTTCCTCATAAATTGGTCTGCAGGGATAAAATTCTCAACATGAGTACTTATGCTCTCTTCATAGTCTTATTTATCATTGTAAATTTAAAAATTGAACCATGTTTTACATATCAGTCCTTTGTGAATTTGGGTAATACGAGATGAAGACTGAGCTCATGTTGGGATATTGCTTAAAAATATATCAAGCATGGATGTGACAAGGAAACCATGGATATGACAAAAAGGATTACTTTAATTTTTAGTAAGAAAAGCAGTTGAACAAAAGTTTCTAGTGGAACAATAAATGGCTTGGGAGGAGTACATGGTGAAAAGGGTGTGCTGTCATTCTTCCTCACTGTGGACAGGTGAAGGTGGTTTGAAACAATATAGTTTTTAATTAATGGGAGACAGAGCATTTGCGAAAAGGTTCAAGACTATAGCTTGGCTATTTTGACAGTAGAAGGGGCTCCTCAAAATATTGTAAACCAAATTATCCTAAATTTCCAATTGGAGTGTGATGTAATAATAGTGCCTTCTACCTTAGGAAAATTGCTTCTCCAATGGTGGTGTGATTTGATTTATTACCAAAAGTCTTTGGAGATGGGAAATAAAGGTGATTGCAAAACATTTGGTAAATAAATTAATACTGAAGTGAACATTAGCAACTTTCCAGCAAATGTCTCTGAAATAAGTGGTGTATTTTGTTTAAAATTTCATAAAGTGGTTTCTTGATACATTAAAATGTTTTTCTCTTAGTGATGCTTTCATAGTTGGCTTGATTCACTTGATATCGATGATCTACTCTGTAATAAAATTTAAGCAGAGAAACTTAATACAGTATGAATTAGGAACCACAGCTTCATTGGGACTTAATGTATCATATTGCAGCATAACATTCTAATATACATAATTTTCTAAGTCATGCATTGACTTCAGGGAGTACTTAAATATTCAGCTCAACTCTCTCTTAAGTGTTCAGAACACAGTTAATAATATAATGTCCTGCATGCAGAAAGTAGGAAAGCTCCCCTCCACACCCAGCAGAAACAGCAGAGCCAGAAAATGAGGCAACAACTATATGAAAAAGCTCTCTGGCAGTTATTTCCAGCACATTTTGATGGGACACGTTTGGAAGAATCAATATTTCCTGAATGCTTACTATGTGCCAGCCCTTTCACTAGTATTTTAATGTCCCTTAGTCACCCAAACAAATCTGCAAGTGTAAGTATTCATTATTTCCATTTCACTTTTAAGGAAATTAAGCTCAGAGATGCTGCTAAAGCTATCATAGCTGTGGTGGAACTGACAATCAAATCTTGTCTTCATCCTGTTTACACATTTGACGAAGGATCTATGTCCAAATCTATGAATGTGAGATAGTTCTGTCCAAGCACCCCATCATGGGTATTTTAGCATCATTTCTTCTTCAGACAATCCTTTCAGGGCTATCAAAGCAGGCATGCATTTAACAAATGAAAAATCTCTGCTGCTTCCTTAAAAGCAGGAGGGGTTTATCAGAAGAGTTTTTGCTCTTTTAGTAACAATAGGTATGGTTTCAGGAACCAAGCTTTTAACATGTTCATCAATTGTAAATTCCTGAATGGCAGAGGCAATGACCTTGACTTCCAAATTTCCAATTTATACCTGGCTTAAAAGAATCTTGCCTAGATTTGAACCATGGTAACAGAAGGTTATATTCCAGTTGCTGAATTCTTCCTCTTAACACTAAACACTCAAGCCCTGAATTTTTTCAATTATTTGAGAAATAAACCAATGCTCACATTAATACAGCTCTTCATTTATTTGATATAAATTAGTGAAGAAAACGTTTGGCAATTGCTCGCTTTGACAGTGAATTGCTTTGGCTTTTTGACTGATTGGCAAAGGATTTCGATATTAATATTTTCAGTTGGCAGTAGGAAGGAGAAAGAATTCTCCATCTGCTTCTTGACATTGTGAGTTTAAAGAACGCTTTCTGCTGCTATCCTGATAGACTTACAAAACAAAATAAGCAAGAAATGGTAACCTACATTTTTCAGTGGAAGACTACTGAGGGAAAAAACAAGTATGTTTTCATTTTCCAAAGGGTAAAATCTGTCATAGAAGGAAGGGGAACTCTTATTTTTGAGGCTAGCATATAAAATATTAGTTTCATATAGCTTCATAGGCAAACAGATTAGAATTCACTTTAACTCCATGAGGAAGTTAATAAATATATGAGGAAACTAAGGTTACTGCTTCAAATGAAAAACTTACAAAGGGATGTAGTATGCAGCTTCTAAAAAACACCTAATGGTCCCTGCCTCTTGGTATGCTCACCTTATATAATCCTCTCCCATTGACTGTGAGCTTGAATTAGTCACTTTGAATGAACAAAATAAGGTGGAACTAATAGTATATGTCATTAAAGGCAGTGTTCTCTCTCTCTGAGATCTTTAACTCTGGGAGAAGCCAGCTGCACTACTGTAAGCAATCCTGTGGTGAGGCCCTTGTGGTGAGGAACTGAAGCCTCTTGCCAACAGCCATGTGAGTGAGCTTGGAAGTGGATCCTCTAGCACCATTCAAGCCATTAGATGGCTGTAGCCCCAGCTGACAGTTTGATGCAGCCTCATGAGAGACTGAATCAGAAGCATTCAGCCAAGCTGCTCCCAGATTCCTGATCCTGAGAAACTGTGTAAGATAATAAATGTTCAGTGTTTTAAGCTACTGTATGTTGAGGGTAATTTGTTGTGCAGCAATAGATAACTAGTACAAGGGGGCAGGAGTGATAATACATAGTCTAGACTGGGAAGGATTAATACATAGTCTAGACTGGGAAGGATAGGCCCAAGAATTCATTTCAGCAAGAGGACTAGACAAGAATATATCATGCTTAAGTAGGTCATTTAAGAGAAGCAAATATATGTCACAGATCTTAATACTCAGCATGTCAAGGCTGAAGGACTGGAGGGACAGAAAAATTGGCACACTTTAGAAATTTGGTACCTAGGAGTTTAACCCAAAGGTTAGTAGAGAATGCAGGTAAATGACCTTAATGGAAGCAGCCACAGAGAAGCTAGAATTATTTCATAGACTGGGAGACTTTGTAAGACATGTCTTAGTTATCAGTTGTTGTCAGTTATCAGTAAACAGTTGTCCTAGTCATCAGAGTTCATTCCATTAAATAGGCTTGTTTGCTACCCTCCAGGAACTTATACTTTCAATGGATAAATTGACATGGGCGAGCACATGAAAAAGTGTAACTCAAAATTCTAAATGCATGTTCTTCTTTCTCCTCCTCATTCTCTTTGCCTGCATTATAGCTCAGGCTCTCTGCACCTCATGCCAAGTGCTTAATTGCTACCAGGTTGTTGTTTCTTGTTCTTGAGTTTTGCCTCTCAGTTAGACTGGAGGCTGCTTAAGGAAAAGATCATGTCTCATTTGATAATCCTTCAATAATCAAGTTCTTATTTGAAATGTGAGTATATGTGGATTGATTTCTATATACCTTCTCTGAACCACACGGATTTTGGATCAGTATTCATGAGTCACATCAAGTTGCCATCATCTCATCTGTAGTGCTATTCAAAATCCTCCAGGTCATTTGTTTCTACCCTCTTCTGTCTCTCTATTCTGGCTACATTCTCTCCAATTTTTGTGAAGATGTATTCTTTTATTTACATTATGGACAGTATGATGTGGTGCAAGAAATGGTGCTAAGTGTTGGGAGGACATAATGCCATAGATAAGATAGACATGGACCCTTCTTTCCTGCCATTTGCTGCTCATGTAGTCTGTACAATATTTGGAGAAAAGTAATTAAACAAGAATACACATAAGCTATGGCAACTCCCTAGAAGGTTGAAGCAGTACCTGTGATGTGTTCTACATTTCCCAATGCAGGATCCAATTTTGGACCCAATAGGTAATACTTCTTAACAATAATAAGCAGTAAGCAATATTTCTTAACAAAGAAAGCTTCATAAGATCTTCCAATACAGAATGCTTTTCAAGACAAAAAGATGCACTTACATAAAAGGATACAGACAAAGAACATAGGTGTTGGAGACACAAAAGAGAAGTATCTTAAAAGCAGGCAGCTAGCAATTGTCAGAGCACACTGAAGGGAGATGAGACCTTAGAAAATAACTTATTAAGCCTTGGTGAGGGTAGGTAGAACAGAACATGTTGCCTCGGTAGAATCAGCCAAGTTGAGACACTGACATCAGGCATTGTGGTCAGCTGGCCAAGTGGGATGCATAAGAAACCACTCCTTAAAATGGCCAGCCTGAGAAACAAGGGGTTTTTCTGATTCCAGCCCAACCCTAGCAACAAGTCCTAAGCAACCAGGTAGACTTCCTCCTTTCCAGTGCTTATAATCCGCTAGACACAGCAGCCCAAATGTCATCCTCCCTTGGAGACCCTCCTGATTAACAGGATAGCTTTCTTTTCCTTCCATAAAAGCTTTGCTGGTTGCTCTATCCTCTGGTCTATTGGCTTCATTCTCCATTGCCTCCAAGACAAGATCATGGGAAAAACAGTATCTCAGCCGGTAACACTTGTATATAAAAATTTTCATTTGAGCAAGTAGATGTAAAGTATATTTTAAAAAGACCTTAACACATATATTAACTAATTCACTACAATTCTATAAAATCACTAACTCCTTCTAATCTATTAGGTGTCCATGTAAAGTTGTTTCTTCCAGGAAGTCTTCCCATGTAGTCCAATACTCCCTTATACTCTATACTTAGCATAAAGTAAAGAAATTTAATATGTAATTGTCCATTTGCATCCAATAAGCTTTTAATGAGAGCAGGGTCTTGTCTTGATTAATTTTGTACTGCTAGTCCCTAGCACAGCACCTTATACATGGAAAGTGCCCCCAAAGAGTTTTTTAATGAAGAAATAAATACATGGAGATTAAGGAAGGCTTAAAAAAAAAAGACCTCTTATAAACATATGTGCTTTCTTCAAAAAGACTTTCTATACATCAGAAAGAGATGAAATCAACATGTAGGGCTATTCAAGCACATCTGATGACAAATAATTCATCTGGGAGCACAAGCATTCATTAATTATTTTTCATTCATTTCTTCATTTATTTATTACCTTCCTCCTCAACAGCACTTAACAATGCCAGGTATTACCTCTTCCGTTTGGCCTCTGGAGCCTTCCTGGGGGCCTCTTCCTAGGTTTGGCTCTGGCAGAGAGACCAAACATTCTAGAATTCACTCTCTTTTCTATCTTTTGCTCTGAAAGGTCTGATATTGAACAGCCTCAGCTTATTCATTCATAACAAGCTGAAATATTTGAAGTTAATTCTGCCAGCGATAGCAGACATTAAAAGTGTATGAGCAAAGACGCAATGCTGTGAAGCAGAGTTCAGGAAGATTCTTCTGTTAATAGCAATAAGAAATGGTTTTTCTCTGGAGAGTCTGATGTTGAAGAACCATAGCTTCTAAGAAAGGAAGACTATGCAATATTAAAGGATGAGGAACAATGCAGTGTTTTGTACTTGGATCCAAACGGGTGTCACTGGTATAAGCTGTGAAGGAGATGACATGGGATGGCAAGGTCGGGAGCCTTCAGTGATGGCCACAAATTAGCTTTGAAAGACAGAAAGGATTTAGATAAGTAATAATGTATATGGCTTATTAAGAGAAAAACAGCAAATAGCTTGGTTGTAGCAGTGATTCTCAACCTCAGCTTTGGATTCACTTGTGGAGCTCAAAAAAAAATGAGGATTCATGTGGTCTCTCAATGCTCTCCAGCTAAAGACCACCAGGAATATACCCGCAGCTGCAGTTAAAGGAGGTGGGGTTTATTGACTCATTGCAAAAAAGGGAGACCACACACAATGGAGTACTATGGGGTATGTTAGTAAAAGGCTGTTAGAAAAGACTTTGGGCTTATGCTGGTGATTTGGGGGTGGGCCTAAGAAAGCAGGGCTTTGCTCTTCTTGAGACCCTGTCAAGAAGCAGGTGTAACTCCATGGTTGGTAATTTTAATAATCTTTGCCTGGAAGATGCAAATAATCAAGCAAAGAGCAGCCATCAGTCATACCAGCCAGAATAGGGGATATTTGGCTATTTTTTTGGTTTGGACAATGTTCCTGTAATTGTCTATGGTGACACTTGATTATAGATTGGTTATCTGGTCACTGAGTGGCCAGGTATCATTGTCTGATAATTGGTACTCTGTGAAATTGCTTGTATTCAACAGGAGAACACCATGGCCTAGCTGTGAGTGCCAGGCCAGCTCCCAAATGTCAGGGACAGCTTTTCAGTTTTTCAGATGTAGTGCAGGAAACTGATTTACTGGTGGGTAATACATGTATATTTCTAATAAGATGCCTACATAATTCTGTTTGAAGGCATCTGACTGTCAAGTTTTCCTATGGTAGGAAATAATGCTGAACAGAAGCAGATTGTAGAGATCCTTGAAAAACAGACTAAGAGGTTTGAACATAATTCTTCCAGTAATAACAGCCATTGAAGGCATATGAGCAAAGAAGCAACATTGCAAAGCAGGGTTCAAGAAGATTCTTCTGTGTGTGGTGGTTAAATAGGGCTTAAGAGATGGGAGCTCAATCTGGGGATGAGCAGGGAAAATAAAAGCAGGCAATATCAGCAGGACACTTATGCAAGGATCTGATCCTGACAAGACTATAAATTTGGTTAAAATACAAGCAGTGGCAATGGAAAGAAAGTATTAGATGTGAAAGACATTAAATAGAAATCTGAAATCTTCACTATGAGCCTAGAAGACAGGGTTTTATCTTGATATTCTTAGTTCCCAGGCACGTGCCTGAAGCAAATTTTACCTTTAGGGACACATTGTGTAACCGGGAACTATTTAAGGAATAAACTGATTATCCACCAATAGGATTATTTAACTGACAGAATGTGGGGGAAGAGGAAGATGGAAAAGTCAAGAGTGATTTTGGGGCAATTTGGAAAGGAAGATTATTTCAGTAAAAAAACCATTCAGTTTGGTGATGTTGAGTCTGGTGTAACATCCAAACCAGAAGTGAGCAATATGAGCTTGGAATTTGAATTCAAGAGATTAAGTAGGGGTTGCAGGATGAATAAATGGGAGAATTGAAGTCAGTGGAGTATATGGAATTTCTCAGGGTGGGTACATGAAGGAAAATAGAGTCAGCCTCCTCTTGATTTGGTGTGGTAATTCTTGCTTTTTACCCTAGATGGTAAGTTGCTATTACGGGGGAGAAAAATGTATATTTTTATTTCAGGAATACAGTGTAGGCTTTATAGGCATGTTGCTAGAATCAGCAGACTGTGTTTCCAGTACATTTTTGTCCTAATCAAGCTGTGACTTTTCATGTATTCAATATTTTTAAATTAAAATTTTCTGGCCTGTAAAAAGGATATCAAGTGTGAAACCATGTTCTTAAAGATGAGTCTAGAAATAAAATCAAAATACAAATCTCATCTGGGAATGTATGAGTGATGACATGCAGTAAGAATGGTGAAGCTTTAGTTTGCTGTTTAGGATATTTCAGCTTCCCCAAAACATAACCTCTCAACTAATAGTGACCATCTTCAGTGACTATGCCATTTCATATCATAAGACAAAGACTAAGAATTTAAACTCATCCAGTTGTTACAGAAATAGAGGCATTTTCAGAGCACTCTCCAGAAGTTGAGTAATTAGAAAATAAGAGAAAATCCTCTCAACTTGACTAGATAATACTATATTCAACCACTAATGAAGTTGTTAAATAAAAGTAAATGTATGTGTGATGGCTCTTGACTAGCCCATTCTGAGTTTCGTAAAATACATTTAGATGACGGTTCGCTTAAAACATATGCCTTTCTCATTAAAATCTAACCAAAAGGTGGCGGTGTTCTATACAGATGCTCACCAATCTCTTAACTCTATTACCTATACAGTTCGTAAAAGGTCTCAACAGTATACGTATCGTATGAGAATCAAATTATTAAGAATTGGAAAAAAATACCAGGCTTCATTAAGAATATTTGAAATTCATAAAAAAATCTTTAAAATTCAATACATAACACAATACAGTGTGTTAGAGTACTTGTGTTTTCACAAAATTTCCTTCAGTGCTGGAAATACAGAATCACAAAGCATCATTTCCATACTTGATTCCTACACTGTCTTCTTGCTTATCACATTGTCCATCTAAACATTTTTAAATTGATTAAGGTTTCCTTTTTCCTTAGGCAAATCTTTATTCCCTAGACTTCTCAGGGTGGCCTTCCAGCTTATTGCATCAGTTTGTGTAATCTATGGGAAAAGAATACTGGCCTGCATTTTAAAGTATCCAGGTTTTAATTCAGGCTCTATCCTAATCATAAAAATGGAAAAAATAAACATTAATTGAGTGACTCCCATACACTAAGCCAAGATATATATAATCTTGCTTACATGATAAAGGAGGCTCAATTAGGTAAATATCATTAGTCACACTTTATACATAAGTAAAACTGAGGCTCAGTAAGTTAAATAACTTATCCAAGATCACTGACTAGCAACTAGGATGTAAACATTTAAACTAATTTGAAGTCCCCGGTTCTTTCCATTATATCAACTCCTATGACTAGATACCATTCATGATTTTTGGTTGTTACTGTATATTACAGTTAGGGAAAAACTACAAGTTAAGAACTTTTTTTCAGGATATCAGGGCATACTTTTGTAAGGATAGTTTTTATAGTTCACAGCATGGTTTAGATGCAAAGTATGGAGATCTGGAAGTGTGTTCTCAGTGAGTGCATTTTAAAAATATTGGAACACATTAATTAAACAACATCATGACATTGTTTAATTTTATACTTAAAACTTAATGTAAGGCAAAAAGCCATTGAATTATATAACATATACTCAGTGTTCATCCCTTATTTTTTCCCTAATATCCATTATTTTTCCTAGGAGCTGCATTCTCAATGCTGTTGAAGGATTTTAGATTTCCTCAGTACTGTGCTTTTCCAATCCAAGTATTAAACCGTCTCAGTCAAAATGCGATTCATGTTGGGCTGACTTTTTCCCCTAACCTTTTGTTGAAACAGTCTATTTCTCTGGAATATTTTAAGACTGTTCTTACCATTTCCTGCTGGGTGGAACTTTTTATTTTTTTGGCTGTGCTATTTGCTTAAACTATGAAGCCATTTCAAATAGATGTGTTTTATCATCCTTTTTCCCCTTTAGAGGAAACTCCCTATAATTTAAGGTTGTTAATAACCTCACCAAAGCAACATTTCTAATATTTACTTATTTATTTTTCTCACTGGAAACACAGAATGAGTAGTGGTTTTTTAGCAGTTCTAATTCCAAGCTATTGAAAACCTACAATGAATTGTTGATAGTGTATTCTTTCAGAGAAATTGTGTGTCACAAAAGGGAGTTGTTTTAAACATAAATGAGGCTAATGACTTTAAAAATACATGAGGGAAATAGCTAATATTAAATAAGGCTAATAATGCCTTAAAATATAGCTCATCCACTTAGGGGTTGAAAAACCAAAACACATTTCCTGGCATTGGGATTAAATCACTTAAATGAATATTTAGGGCATGTATATTATTATCTTCCCCTTCATCATTATTATCAAAGCATCTTATTCATAATAAGAATGTGGCATGTGGACCCATTTATGCTTCATCATATAATTAAAGCAAGTGACGTGCTCTTTGGGAACTTATTAATGAAACAGAACAAAAATAACAGGACTATATTAAGCTAACCAATATTTTGGATCATTGAAAGTGGAGGAAAAAATGGACATCCTTTTCCTTTCATAGCTGCAAACCTGAATGCTATTTAATAAAATTATTCCAGCATTTCCTGTTTCAGTAGGGAGGGGTTTCCCATTGTGAAACTCCCCTTCAAAGGTGTCCTGACTTATTCTCAGTAAGTTACCATTAGCTGTATTCCAGCACGATTCTTATGAAAAAGGAGATTAAACCTTTCATATCTCCGAATCTAATCAGCTGTCCCTCTATGGTGTTCTAATGGTCTAGACCCACTGGGTTAAAAAGTATGGAAGGATCAGGTTTCCTAGAAAATATAGTGCATGCTATGCTGTTGTGAGATAGCATCCATTTGTAGAAATTGTAGGGAAAGTACTGAACTGGTAGTCATTAAACTAAGGTTCTAGTTCCAACTCAATTTCTAACTTACGAAGCAACCCTTGAAAGTCTTATAGCCTCCCATAGTCTGTTTCTCAACAAATAAAATGAAGAACTTTTAGGGTATAATGTCCTTAAGATCTCCTTCAGATTTAAAACTTTAACGAGGCCCACAAAATCTGTATGTCATGCCAGAATTCAACTGAAATAAATATAAATTTACTATGTAAAACACAACACAAACAAGTGCTTTGCACTCATTTCCTAAGTGCTGTTTTGAAATTCTAAGCTGTATGACTCTTTCTAAAAATCAGAGCACCATGCACTTTTTTTTAATCCTATTAGCATAGAAGCCTTAAGAATGAGTAAAATTCCTAGTTACAAAACTGCTTAGAATTCTTTGGAAATCATCTTCAGTAAACATGGAATATATAGCTACCTATTAGAATGACTAAATATGTTTCTAAACATGCCAATAAAGCTGCTACTTTGAAGGAAGAAAACTATCAGATAAAAACCATTTTTGAAAGATGTTAACTAGACAATGGTGATTATTTTTCAATATATACAAATATTGAGTCATTATGTTATACACCTGAAACTAATATAATGTTATATGTCCACTATGCTTCAATTTAAAAAAAGGGAAAAGGTGAAAAACCACTGTATTTTCTTTTAGAGAAGCTGAAAATGTTTCTCTAATCTATTTTAAAAATTAAGAATAGGCAATATTGCCTTATAGTCAAGAAATTTAACAACCAGGAAGGAGAGGCAGATATTAGAGAGGATTTTTTACATATTTCATCAAAAGATGAAAATGAAGGAAAAGAAAAATGAGAGAAGAATAAAAAATAAAGATATTCACAGAGACAGAGAAATAGAAAGACAAGCCAAGAACATAGGGACAAAGAAGAATATCAGAAAGAATGTCACTGAAGTTAAGTAGAGAGGAAAGATAGACAGACACTCTACAAATAGAACATCAGTCATTCTAAGACAGGTTTCAATGAGGAAATGGCTTACTTAATGGCTTTGAATGAAACAGATTTCATAAACATTCATTTTAAGCCATAAGGGGCATATGGGAAATAACCTCTTGGAACTGACTTCTGGGCTAGCTGAAGACAAAACTGAAGACTGAATCAGACATTCTCCAATGTGATTTCAGCTAATTAAAATTAACTTATTCAATGGGTATTCCCTACATTATTGTAAAGTGTTAGAAACTAACTAGAAACCAGTGCCTTGTCTAGAACGGGGATGAGAAAAATTTAGGAAAAGATATAAACAATTTTTCAAAAGTATTTTGTTCTCCATGGGAAAAATAAATCATTTATAATTTTTCATGGGAATGATTTATTTCTAAGCTTTTAAATAATGTCTTATTTAAATGATATCATTATCTTCCCCATCCTCATTATTATCAAGGCATTTTATTAATTAGTTAACCAACTGTTAACATCACTCTCTTCTCATGTTATTAATTCAAGATAGAATATTTCTGATATTAAGGATTTAATTGTTCATTTTTTAGGTTTTATAGATGACTCTTATATTTAAAAAAATATCTCTATCAATGGAAGATATAGTAGATATATATGACTGAAATGATATGATTTCTTTTAATGTAATTTGGCAGAAATGTATGTGGGGGTTTATAGATTTTTAAAAAGTCCCAGTATTGACAGTAACTGAATTTGGAAGATGGGTACATAAGGGTTCATTGTATTTTTTCCATTTTTGTGTATATTTGAAGTTCTCTGTAATAAAAAACATAAAGCATTTTTTCCTTTAACTGTGTCAACTATGTATAAAACATTTCACTGTGTCCAGAGGAAGTAGCTAAATGAATTCACACTTTCTGTTCCAGAGTGTCATGAAAAATTCCTGAGGAATTTTTGTTACGGAAAATTCTTTGGTTCTTACATTCTTTTGCAGTGACTGTACAACTTTATTTGTCTTAATTATTTAAGTTTTATTTTCAGAAGAGCTGAACCTGAATTTTCTAAATTTCCCCTTCAGAAACACAGGAAGTCTTAAGAAATGGATGAGAACCAGGTATTTAGTGTACAGTTTTGCATTGTGTTCTTATTTAAACTAAGCCACGAATTCTAAAAGCAGAAGTGGAAGTGTATTGGTGACTTGGGTGGAGATGTCTCAATTGTTCCATGAGAAACCTGGAGAAAGACGTGCATTTGCAAGTCTTGATTTGGTTACCAGGCTCAGGGCTCACTTTCGGGGTCTCTCTGTTGAGGCTGTAGCATGGCTGCAGGGCAGTTACATCATAAAGTGGTTAAAGTTCAGTGAAGACCCTGCCCATAGGAACCCCATCTTCCCCAGATTCCCCCACTCCAGTATTCTCGCCTTACAACCTACACGCTTTCAATCTTCTGCAATGTTCCCTGTGCGAGAAAACTGGAGCACTGTAACAAGACTTCACAATTGCATGAGAAGACAAAAACAATTTAGGGACAATCATAATTAAGATACAGCAGGATTTTGATGCAGGTAACAAAAAAGAAAAATAATCCTCACGCCAGACGATGTTCCTAATAACAAAAGATATAATAATCCTCAAGCTAGAGTAAGTTCCCAATGCACAAAGACTTTGGGGCGATAAGGCACATCTTTTAATGCCATCAACATAGGCAAATCTAGTTCATCAGGTAGGATTCAAAGAAGAGAGGGGGCCTGTGGTAGGAATGTTGCAGG
The DNA here is from genome assembly GCF_040802235.1 of Manis javanica. Taxonomy (NCBI): domain Eukaryota; kingdom Metazoa; phylum Chordata; class Mammalia; order Pholidota; family Manidae; genus Manis; species Manis javanica. The sequence goes on from NC_133157.1 coordinate 191,739,974, forward strand.
CAGGTGGCCCCTTCCATGTCCACTATGCCATACTTTTACTGCTTTCCCCTTTGGGTTTACTGAAGTGTATATATGTGGCTACTGCAGGTGCATACACTGGCCATTATGTTTAAACAAAAGTCCCTGTTGAGATGCTCCTACCTGCTGGCCATTCAGGATACACTACTGTGGCCTTTGGCGGCCACACTCCTGTAAGTCCAGGAACACACAGGAGACCAGCTTCCACGCCTTGTCCCCAAGGTGTCAGGAAAGCCAGCCATCATTGTTGTATATGTCGAAAGGTCCAAGGCCATGTTCACTCAATGGAGTCTCCATGATTCAGTGCAGTTGGTGATGGCAGCAAGATGTTACTCTGGTGGCCAAATCTCGACTTCAGTGGTTCTTCCTTTGTTGGTGCTTGCAGTTGTATAGCGGTAGCAGCCATATGTGTTAACATGTCCACCGGGCTCAGGGCTTCACCTGTGCGTCTCTGTGTTGAACCCATAGCCTAGCAACAGGCCAGTTACATAATAAAGTGGTTGAAGTTCCGTGAAGATCTTGGCCCTAGGAACCCCATCCTCCCCACACCACCCTGCTCCAGTATTCTCGCCTTACAATCTACACGCTTTCAATCTTCCGCAGTTGTCCCTGTGCGAGTAAGCTGGAGCACTGTAACAAGATTCCAAAAGAGCAACAGAATATAACAACAACTTAAAGACAATAAAAATTAAGATACAGTAAGATTTTGATACAGGTAAAAACAATTATAATAATCCTCAAGCCAGAGGAGATTCCTTACAACAAAAGTTGTAATAATCCTCAAGCTATATGAAGTTGCCAAAGCACAAAGTCTTTAGGGGCGATAAGACACATGTTTCAGTGGCGTCAATGTAGGCAAATCTTGTCCATCAGGTAGGATGCATGCAAGAGACTGGTCCTGTGATAGCACTGTAGCCGGTAGGTGGTCCCTTCCATATCTAGGATAGCATACTTTTACTTCTTTCCTCAAAGGGGGTCCTGGAGGGTCTATATATAGTGCTACTGGAGGTGCATGCACTTGCCTTTATAATAAAACACAGGTCCCGGGTAAGATCCTCTGGCCTTCTGGCCATTCTGGATACACTACTGTGGCATTGGGCAGCTACCCTGCTGTTATTCCAGGAATACACAGGAGACCTACTTCCAGCCCTTGTCCCCAAGGAGCCAGGAGAGCCAGCCGTCGTTGGTCCATGTGACCAAAGGTCCAAAGCCATGTCCATTCAGTGGAGTCTCCAGGGTTCAGTGCAGTTGTTGATGCCATCAAGATGTTATTCTGGGGGCCAAACCTCGGCTTCAGTGATTCTTTCATGGTTTGTACTTGGAGTTGTATAGGGGAGGCAGCCCTATGTGCTAACATGTCCACCGGTATCAGTGCTCCCTTTCGGGGTCCCTCTGCTGAGGTTGTAGCCTCGCTGCAGGGCAGTTACATCATAAACTGGTTGAAGTTCAGTGAAGATCCTGGTCATAGAAACCCCACCTTCCCCACATTCCCCCACTCCAGTATTCTCGCCTTACAGTCTACTCGCTTTCAATCTCCCGCAATGGTCCCTGTGCGAGAAAGCTGGAGCACTGTAACAAGATGCCACAATAGCAAAAGCAGATAACAACAACTTAGAGACCATAAAAGTTAAGGTACAGTTAGATTTTGATACAGGCAGCAAAAATCATAATAATCCTCAAGCCAGAGGAAGTTCCTAATAACAGAAGATATAATAATCCTCAAGCCAGAGCAAGTTACCTGTGAACAAAGACTTTGGGGCAATTAGAAACATGTTCTAGTGGCATCAACGTAGGCAAATCTTGTCCATCAGGTAGGATGCATGCAAGGGAATGGTCCTGTGGTAGGACTGTAACAGGCAGGCATTCTTTCCATGTCTGTGATACCATCCTTCTACTTCTTTCCTTGTGGGGGTTACTGAAAGGGCTATGAATAGTGCTACTGGAGGTGCATGCTCTGGCCATTATGATAAAACAAAAGTCCCATGTAAGATGCTCCTGCCTTCTGGCCTTTCAGGACACAATACCGTGGCCATTGGCGACCACTCTACTCTTATTCCAAGAATACACAGGAGGGCAGCTTCCAGGCCTTGTCCCCAAGGTGCCAGGAGAGGTAGCCATCATTGGTCCATGTGTTGAAAGGTCCAAGGCCATGCCCATTCAATGGATTCTCCAGGCTGCAGTGCAATTGGTGATGGCAGCAAGATGTTATTCTGGTGGCCAAACCTCGGCTTCATTGATGCTTTCTTGGTTTGTACTTAGAGATGTATAGGGGAAGCAGCCATATGTGCTAACATGTCCACCGGGCTCAGAGCTCCCTTTCTGGGTTCTCTCTGTTGAAGCTTTAGTCTGGCAGCAGGGCAGTTACATCATAACTTGGTTCTAGTTCAGTGAAGATCCTGGTCATAGGAAGGCCACCTTCCCCACACTCCCCCACTCCAGTATTCTCGCCTTACAGTCTACACGCTTTCAATCTTCCGCAATGTTCCCTGTGCGAGAAAACTGGAGCACTGTAACAAGACTTCACAATTGCATGAGAAGACAAAAACAATTTAGGGACAATCATAATTAAGATACAGCAGGATTTTGATGCAAGTAACAAAAAAGAAAAATAATCCTCATGCCAGACGATGTTCCTAATAACAAAAGATATAATAATCCTCAAGCCAGAGTAAGTTCCCAATGCACAAAGACTTTGGGGCGATAAGGCACATCTTTTAATGCCATCAACATAGGCAAATATAGTTCATCAGGTAGGATTCAAAGAAGAGAGGGGGCCTGTGGTAGGAATGTTGCAGGCAGGTGGCCCCTTCCATGTCCACTATGCCATACTTTTACTGCTTTCCCCTTTCGGTTTACTGAAGTATATAGATGTGGCTACTGCAGGTGCATACACTGGCCATTATATTTAAACAAAAGTCCCTGTTGAGATGCTCCTACCTGCTGGCCATTCAGGATACACTACTGTGGCCTTTGGCGGCCACACTCCTGTAAGTCCAGGAACACACAGGAGACCAGCTTCCACGCCTTGTCCCCAAGGTGTCAGGAAAGCCAGCCATCATTGTTGTATATGTCAAAAGGTCCAAGGCCATGTCCACTCATAGGAGTCTCCATGATTCAGTGCAGTTGGTGATGGCAGCAAGATGTTACTCTGGTGGCCAAATCTTGACTTCAGTGGTTCTTCCTTGGTTGGTACTTGCAGTTGTATAGCGGTAGCAGCCATATGTGTTAACATGTCCACCGGGCTCAGGGCTTCACCTTTGGGTCTCTGTGTTGAACCCGTAGTCTAGCAACAGGCCAGTTACATAATAAAGTGGTTGAAGTTCCGTGAAGATCTTGGCCCTAGGAACCCCATCCTCCCCACACCACCCTGCTCCAGTATTCTCGCCTTACAATCTACACGCTTTCAATCTTCCGCAGTTGTCCCTGTGCGAGTAAGCTGGAGCACTGTAACAAGATTCCACAAGAGCAACAGAATATAACAACAACTTAGAGACAATAAAAATTAAGATACAGTAAGATTTTCTTACAGGTAAGAAAAATTATAATAATCCTCAAGCCAGAGGAGGTTCCTAATAACAAAAGTTATAATAATCCTCAAGCTATATGAAGTTGCCAAAGCACAAAGTCTTTAGGGGCGATAAGACACATGTTTCAGTGGCATCAATGTAGGCAAATCTTGTCCATCAGGTAGGATGCATGCAAGAGACTGGTCCTGTGATAGCACTGTAGCCGGTAGGTGGTCCCTTCCATATCTAGGATAGCATACTTTTACTTCTTTCCTCATAGGGGGTCCTGGAGGGTCTATATATAGTGCTACTGCAGGTGCATGCACTTGCCTTTATGATAAAACACAGGTCCCGGGTAAGATCTTCTGGCCTTCTGGCCATTCTGGATACACTACTGTGGCATTGGGCAGCCACCCTGCTGTTATTCCAGGAATACACAGGAGACCTACTTCCAGGCCTTGTCCCCAAGGAGCCAGGAGAGCCAGCCGTCATTGGTCCATGTGACCAAAGATCCAAAGCCATGTCCATTCAATGGAGTCTCCAGGGTTCAGTGCAGTTGTTGATGATCAAGATGTTATTCTGGTGGCCAAACCTCAACTTCAGTGATTCTTCCTTGGTTTGTACTTGCATTTGTATAGCGGAAGCAGCCGTATGTGCTAAATTGTCCTCAGGGCTCAGGGTTTCCTCTCTGGGTCTCTGTGTTGAACCCGTAGCCTAGCAATAGGCCAGTTACATCATAAAGTGGTTGACGTTCCATGATGAACCTGGCCCTAGGAACCCCATCCAACCCACATTTGCCCACTCCAGTATTCTTTCCTTCAGTCTACACGCTTTCAATCTTCTGCAATGGTCCCTGTGCGAGTAAGCTGGAGCACTGTAACAAGACTCCACAAGAGCAAGAGAAGGTAACAACAACTTAGAGACCATAAAAATTAAGATACAGTAAGATTTTGATACAGGTAACAAAAATTATAATAATCCTCAAGCCAGTGTAAGTTCCTAATAACAAAAGTTATAATAATCCTCAAGCCAGAGGAAGTTCCCAATGCTGTAGGGGCTAAGATGCAAGACTATCAAGTATCAAGGTAGAGTGGAGGCTCAAAGATAAATTCTCCTTGGGGTAATTAAGAAATTGTGTCCATGGGTGTGAAACCATCTTATTTGAGATATGTCTAAGGAATCAGGATGGTTAGTTTATGAACAAATTGTTTATGAGAGGGTAGAGGATATTAGAGATGATAGTTGGATTTCACTAATTTGGAGTTCCTGGCTGTAGGAACAATACTTTTTCCTTGGTTCGAGCAGGTAAAACCAAAATGAGGAGGGAAAAAAATATAGAGGGAAGAGAAGGAACATAAGAGGTAAAGGAAGTGACTCATATTTTAAGACTCTCACTCCGTGCTAGGCTTATACCAGACACTGTATAGGAACCATTTTAGTTAAGTTTGCCAGTAAATAACTTGTCTGAGATGCTGCTCTTGGTTGACAGTCACCCTACTTCTTTTCTTAAGAGAGATGATTTGACCAAACATAAGGGGAGAAAATATTTTTTTGACAAGGCAATAACTAGATAATCTAAATAATCATAGATAACAACATGAACAGTAGTAAAGGACACTAGTAATTGTACAAATAATGACTGTGTGTGTGAGCTGAAGTAGGTGATATCTTTAGAAAAAAAGCAAAATTTGCTATTCTAGTTTAGAACATTTATCATGATATATAATCTATCTACATATATTTGCATAATTATTCCTTTATAATATCTGTATTTGGAAATATGCTATATCCAACCTGTTTCCGAAGATTACAAAAAAAATGAATTATTTCAAAATACATCAAATACTACAAAATTTCCACCTATTTAATGCTCTGTTCTACTTTAAATTTCCTTAGATCCTATTCAAATCTATCTGACATCTAAAGTGCTTCTACCAGCCAAGCTTTATATGCAAATTGATTTAAGCCAAGTGTTACCATCTCTTATGCCACAAGAGATGATATTTTACTAGTTCACTAGTATAAATACAGAAAGTTTTCAAATACAAATGTAGAAAGAAAACCAAAAAGTAATACCCTTGCACATTATTAGAAGACAGTAGATTAGAAACCTATGAAATTTTTACGAAATTAATATTATGATGCACAACAGTGAGTCACTTTTATTTCACGATATTTGGTACAAAAGAAGGTAGCAGCTTCCTGCTTAAGGTTACTATGAACAGCCAAATAAAAATTTTCCAAAGAAGTCTAGAAACTTGGATTAAATATGCTTTCTTACAGATTTCTGTTATAAGTTCCTGATTAATTCTGTGTTAATACAATGGCAAACTCTGTTTCAGAGGTCAGAGAAATATTTCTGAGTTGCAAAATTCTTGAAGTTATTTGCTCTAACATATAAAATGACTTTATATAGGTGATGATAATGTCAGGTAGATTGAAATGTTTATGGCCAGGGTTAACTAATATCAGCAAAAAGAACATTGGGTAGTTGATATCTCATATTCTAAGGACTTTTGGAAGCATATATACATATTTATGTAGGCCAAATTAAATCTCCTGGGACATACTCCTTATAATGTTAAAACTGGAAACAGAATTTTCCAATGTGCCTGTGATGGGGTGCATTACTTTCAGTTTTCCTCTTCAGTAAGTGAAATAACTCACCCTGTTAAGAAAATAATTTTAAAGGATAAAGTAAAGAAAAACAGAAGAATCATACAGAATTAAAATTAATATACCGAGTTCTCATTATTTATGCAATTGATTATGATATAGGTATTCATATCCAGATTAAATGACCTGTTTCCAAGTAAATTTGTGCTAAATTTTTAAGGCACTGATTGCACTGCTAGGAAATTCCTAGTTGAATACTCAGAGAGTAAATAAATGAGATAAAAAAACAAAGAATGTAATAACCAATAAGTCTAGAAACTACACCAGAAGATTCTTTAAAAAGCTTACATCTGTAGGCTGCACTTAACTCATTCTTAGGGAGTACAATTTTATTTCATTTTATATTTTATTTTCCGTATGAAGTCAATTTCAGCCCCCAGAAGTAAATTCATGTTATACCTGGTAAGTAAGAACATATATCTACACTTGAAGAAAACATTACCAAAACTTTCAGATACTTTCTTCATTATAGACATTGCACAAAAACCCCAAAGATATGCTGTGTTACTTAAAGAAGGTACATGGAGCATTTGGCAAGCTCTACTACAAAGGGAGGAGATACCTAGCAAGAGAACTGATATTACATCATCTAAAACTTAAGAACAGCATTGTCTTGTCAATGGGTTTCAGCCCCCCGCAAGTTTGCTGTGGATTCAGTGTGACCAAAGAAATGACAGTAGAATGTTTCTTTGGGGTGAAAGGGTTTATTACCCATCTTGTTCTCTGGGCAGTAGGTCGAGCACTAGCATCTCTGCCTCTGCCCAGAGCACTAGGCCAACCTCTCTATATAGTGCAATAATAGCTAATTGCCTAAGGATGTGGAAGCAGTAGCCTTGCAACAGACCAGTTACATCATCAAGTGGTTTAAGCCCAGTGAGGATCCTGGCCATAGGAACCCCAACTTCCCCACAAGCACTTAATGTGGGCCTTGGGTTCATCCACAATTATTGAGCTCATAAGCATTTTAAAATAACTTGCTCTGGGCTCAGAACTCAAGAGGGCAGGCACTAGAAGGTATACGGTAATCTTACTGAATGACCGCTGTCAGTAAAATGTCTTAAGCCATCTAGGGAGACAAAAATCAATACTCAGGATACAATCAGAAAATCCAGTACAAGAAAATAAAAAGTGATAAATTAATATGTACATAATTTCTAAGGAACCTGAAGGATAGAATGGATACAGATGACTAAAGTGATTTTTCTCTCTGCCTTTACCCAAACCCAAATGCACATACACAAAAAGTGAGTAAATAACATAGGATTCTCTTTACTAAAGTGGTTCTCCAAAATAATTTAATATCGGGATAATATTAGTCACAGAGAAGCCCCTACTGCATTCATACTGAATATGGAAATTCAGTTTATGAAATCTAAGACTCGCTTATAATCTAAAGGTTTACCTTTGTTCATTGCTGGATGTGTGGCATTTCTTCATTCATTCATGGTAGAAGCAAAGAACAGGGAGGCTTTAAAGGAAGAAGGCACAATTTGAAGTGTTTTTGCACTAACCAGTGACTGTTTTCACTCTTACGAATATGCCTTCATTTGTTCTATTTCTCAATAAGAAATCATTGAGGACATGCTGAGAGACAATGTCTCATGAGTTTATGTTGGTAATAAACGAAGCCCTTTATTTAACTTCTGAAAGAGCTTTGTTACTGTAAGTCTACATGTAGCCCTTAGTTTTTCCCTTGATGATTGAAACTTACTGTATAGAGCATGTTGCTATTTAATTCAATGACTCATTACAGCAAACATTAAGCCCCTCCTAGATGCCCCTAAGACTTAGAAGATAGAAAGATCATTGAGACTTTATGATAAAAAATGACTGTCATCTGAGGTTATGGGTTAAATATTAATAAAACTCTGGAGATTTAATTGAATTTTACCTTTTATAGATGAATAAATTTCCAAAGAATATATGTATTTGTCCAAATCCTTACAGCCAAGGGTAATCAAACAGGATGCATCATCTGAAGGGATGAAGAATCCACTTTCAGTTACTTAAATGTGTGTTGGTGGAGACTTCAGTGCGTCTGCACAGGGCAACTCACACATGGCAGCTGGCTCCCCCTTGGAAGAAGTGATAAGAAAGAGAGAGAGAGGGCAAGAGGAAGGAAAGACAGAGAGACAAAATAGAAGGTGCACTGCTGCCGTATTTTACTGGTAACACAAACCAACCCTGGTACAGTGTGGGAGGTGATTACATTAGGTTGGGAATACTTCCCACTGTGATCAACTAAAAGACGTGGCAGGCTAGGGTTAAACTGAAAGAAGAGTCAAACTAGCCAGATGCAATGGACTGAACTGCAACCCTCTGATCTCCACCCCAATTCATATGTTGAGGATCCAGCCCCCAGTGTGATGGTGTTTGGAGAAGGAGCTGCTAGGAGGTGGTAGGTTCCAATGAGATCATGAGGGTGGGGCTCTCATGTTACAGGGTCAGTCAGGAGACATTGTAAGAAGAGACCAGAGAGCTTGCTCTCTTCCATGAGTGGAGCAGAAGAAGGTGACCTTCTGGGAGCCAGGGAGACAGCTGTCAGCAGCAGACCATCCTACCGTGACCCTAATTTTGGACCTCCAGCCTCCAGAGCCATGATAAAATAAATTTCTGTTGTTCAAGCCAGATTTTTTTTGAAGTATGCTGGTGGTTACTGATGAAACTTGAAAGGAAAGAGAGCTTGGAATATATATATATATATATATATATATATATATATATATATATATATATATATATATATACACACACACACACACACAGAGGGCTACGGCCAAGGAGGAGGATCTCCCTGCAGAACGCACGAGAGGCTCCTCTCTGAGACAGGACCACAGTGGGCCCAGGGAAAGTGAAGATGGGTGATTTCCTGAAGTCCTGTGTATGGTACATGAGGGCTCTCTGTCTCTTAGTCCACATGGCAGAACAGCCTGGAGCCAGGCATTTTTATTCTCCTAAAATGGGAGTAGGGGGAGGCCAGAGCCAGTGGTTCTCTCATAAAGCAAGTGAACAAGCTGGGAAATTAGTACAGTTATGAGAGATATTGGAGGCCCTGGAATAAAGCCTTCCCCATGCTGGCATTCTGGGAAATACAAAGACAAACTCCTCACCTCTTCACTCTAGAGAGAAAGTCCAAGTCCACAAATTATGCCACACACTGGAGTTTTCATCCTTAAATGTGGTCATCAGTGAGTTTCCTGAAAATATTATTCAACATTCAAGGGAAAGACCTAGACACAGAGGCAGAAACAGCAAGTCCAGAGAGTAAAAAGGAAGGATTCAGAAAACAGAAGAGAAATTAAAATGTAAACATAGAGATACATAAAATATAAAAGAAATATGATGACAAAAGCCTTTTTTCTTTGCATTTTGTTTTATTGCAGTGTATTTTACATCTGTAATCCACCCATTTAAAGTGTATGATTCAATTTTTTTTAGTAAATTCACCATATTATGAAACCATCCCCATCCATCAGGTTTAAAACATTTTTCATCACCCTGAAAAGACTCCTTGTGTCCATTTCTTATTAATCTCCTTTCTGACTCAGTTCCCCGAAGCAACTGCTCATCCATTACCTGTCTTGATAGGCTTCCCTTTTTTGGATATTCCACACAAATGGAATCATATCATGTGTAGACTCTCATGTCTTGCTTCTTTCACTTATGTTTGTGAAGCATACTGAGGCTTATCCAAGTTGTAGCACATACGTGTAATTCAACATCAGAACTCTCAATACCTATTGGGAGACAGAGGATATATCTACAACAAAAGAGAAGGATATAATGACAAAGCAACAAACATAGGAAAATGGAAAGTGCTGGAAATTAAAAATGTACCAAAAATTTTTAAATATATCAAAAACAATGGGAGGTAAAATTGAGGAAACCTTCTACAAGAGTAGTAATCACAATTAACAGGTTTTTTTATGTTCCTTCATATCTATTTTTTGTATTCTGTGTGCCTGGTTTTTAATTTTTTAAATAAAGTTTTTTAAATAAAAGCTATACTTGTCCACAAATAAAAATAATTTATATGAGAGAATGTGAAAAAGAAACAAAAATAGATAGCATATCTACAAAAAGGACTGTTTTCCATCCAGAGCAGGACATGTTGGTAGATTTTATTGTCATCTTACTTATATGTGATCATCTTTATCATATTATACTTATAATCTTATATCTATGTTTTCTCACTTAAGCTTTCATGACCATTTTACCATAATTACACAGACCTTATAAGCTTTACTTTTAATAACTGCCACATAGTTCATCTGGTGGCCATATAATTATGAATCTTGACTTATTGAACATTTAGGTCATTCCCATATATTCAGATGTATAAATAAATGTATATCACCACATAAACAACATTGTTCTAATTTATTTCTAGGTTACATTGTCAAGTGAGATTCCTGGGTTGATGAGTAAGGATATTTGTTAAGACCTTTGTTACGTATTACTGGGTTATTTTCCCTGAGGTTCATAACCATTCTACATAGTGACTTGTTCGGATTTGAAACCAATGCTCAGAAGTAAAACATTTCTCACTAGCTTCTTTGCCTTATGTAGCATTTGTAAATTATATAATATGGCATTAATACTTAAGTGACAGAGGGAATTAATCTTGGGGTAGTATTGAAAATAGTTCCTTTTATTACATTTTTTTAGAGTAGCCAGGAAATTCCATGGTGTGAAAATAAGCTTTACGCTTAACTGATGACCAATATAGATTCCTACACACATCCAGTGCGCATGCGCATACACACACACACACACACACACACACACATGAACAATGAACACTCAGCAAAATTATTTATTAAGTTTCCATCATGTTTATCAGCATAAACAACAGCAAACATAATTGGGGGCTTAGGAGGCATTTTCTAAAATCCTCTCTATGCTTTTTTAGTACTCCCACAGTGCTTGCCTTCCTCTGTATCATTATCCTTACCAGAGTGCATTTAAATGAACACTTAATTAAGATGAACTCTTTTTTTATTACCACCAATATAGATGTAAGACAAAGTAAATGTTATGTATGATTTACCTTTCCAACCCTAATATCAAGTCCACGATGTCTACCACATAATTTACTAATGATATTTATCAACATGAACTGCACTTCTTTAAAAAAGTTCAGAGGAGTGTGAATAGGCCCCTTTTGGTAATTATTTTACTATATTTCCTTTTGTTAAGCAACTGTGCCTTTCAGAAATGCCAGTCATTTTCCTTTCCTTTTGAAACAAATCTTTATTTCTTGTTTTTTAGAGAGCTGACCAAGGGACGCCGCACTGCCAGTGTTCGAGCTGATACATATTGTCTTTATTCGACAATTTCAATGAGGTCCTGGAGGAGTATCCAATGATGAGGAGAGCCTTTAAGACAGTTGCCATGGACTGACTAGACCGGATAGGTACTCTTTCTTCAGTTTTCTAATCTTCTTTGTGCACAGTGTAGTTTTAATCTAGTGGACTGATGTATGTTTGCCATCATAAGTCCTAAATGTAAGGTTGTAGATTGCTTGTTAATTAACATACAAATAGCAGTTGGCTCTAGCCATATTTCTACTACCTAACTTTTTTAAGTATTCATCTCTATTTTTACTAGCTACACAATCTGATTTCCCCAGTGATACCAAGACAGTTTGAATCCTCAAGTTAAAAGCAATGATAAAAATTCTAGGTAGCACTAAAATTGAACTAAAAATACATAGTGAGTCTACATCACAAATCAAATTTTATTATGAAGGTTTTTTATTTTTTAAGGATCAACTTTACATTTTTATCCTTAGATTGAGAATTTGAAATGTGTGCATTTTAATTGTCTCAGTAGAAACTTCTGGAATTGTTTGTAATACAGACTCAAGCAGAAAAAGCCTTGATAGAAGTGCCTTATATGGATACTTTACTTGCAAATATCAATTTATTTGAAAGTCTTCTCTGCTCTCAAATAAAAAATGTAAATTAGACTTTAGTAGATAAACTAGTTTACAGATTTGATTAATTGCCATAGCAAAGTTAGATCAGCTGGGCTTGCTGTTCACTTCCCAAGATACGCTGGAACATTCTGATGTCAGAAAGTGGTATGGATTCATTTTCTACACCTAAATCCTCTTCTCCCACCCTACCCTGCTCTGCCCCCTTGCCCTGCTTAACTCTACTCATCCCTCCTTAGTTTAGACATCACTTCCCTGTAAAAACCTTCTCTGACCTCCTGTCCCACTAAGAGTCTGAGTATGCTGGGTATGTCCTCTCCTACTCATCGGAAGGTCTTCCATTACAACATTGCCTTCATTATTGTAATTGCTTCAGAGATGCTGAGACTTATGAATGCAGAGATTGTGTCTAATTCACTATTACACTCGCAGTTCCTAGTACACCATGAATATTGTAGAAGAGAGGTAGGGAGGGTTGATGAATCAATGAACTCGAAGGAGAAAGGGCTGGGATCTTTGGGAGTAAACAAAGGTCCTTCAACTGCTTCATTCTTATTAAAGGTAAGGACTTCTGACTGATAAAGTCTTGTGTCAGCTTTTCTTCTACACTTTACTTTTTTTTTTCACTCTATATTAGTAGTACAAAAACTCCACGAGGGTCTGAAATTCAGTTAGAAGTAAGGGTGGTATTTGGACATTGCCTTTAAACATAACACACATATTAGAAATTCATATTGACAACTTAGAGATGTAAGAGGACATAGTGTCCAGGGAGACAAAGCCCATTAAAGAAGTGAGTACTCCTGAGAACATCTTTACTTAATTTGAAAATAACATCCCTCTTTGTGGTGTATGAATTCTCACGGTAGAGCTAGGAACTAACTTCTGAGCATAGGAGTTCTTTCCTAAGCCAGCTACACAGCTTTAGAGAAAACATTAAAATCAGGCTATTTCAATAGAGAATTTCTGTTAATCTCATAAAGAGGGTTAAAATTTCACTCTTATCTAATTTATTACAGTTAATTTTTATAAAGAAGTTGGCATAAAATGGTTTGCAATCAATAATATGGGCCATAATATTGCTAATAAGCACCAAGCATTTGCAGTTTTGATACCTAAAAAGTTCTAACATTGTACTACAAGTTACAGTATTTTTCTACAAGTCCGTAGATACTTAAAATTATGAAATACTGACTATTCACATAATCACACAGAAATATACTTCTCCATTTTATGGCTATTGCTTATGAATGTATACAGTATTTAGTGTTAACAAATCTCTCTGTAAAATAGGAAAATTAGTTAAGGACAACTTTATTGCTAAAAAAACGGATTGTGTACCCAGGAGGCACAGCCCTTGGTTGGCTATGAACCAAAAGTGCAACCAGAGGAACAAAGGGAGAGGATTGTTTTTATAGTAAAAGTTTCTGGCCAGGTTTCGGCACAGGCCCATTATGTAAATGAGGGAGGCAAGCTGTTACATCTGGATTGGTTGATGTGAGTTGTAGATGATTGATTTTCCAGCCCTTGTCTGTTTTGGCAGCAGTAGTGGGACCATGTGAGGGACTGGTTTGGCTTTGGAGAATATACCTTATTTTATGGGTCTTCCAAGAACGCAGAATAGTGTGTCATCTCTTGTTAACACATGGGTATCCTACTCTGTTTTGCTTTGGGCCTCAGTGAACCTGACAGAAGCCATCTTGTTTTCTGGCATAGCTGGATTTTGGGAAAGGCTGAACTCATTTGCTTTCATGTTGTTTTCACATTAGTTAAGACAGTATGCTCAATCATCATTTATATTTATTACTAACATAGGAGGTTTTGTTCTTTGGGAAGTTAGGACAATTCAGTAAAGAGAGACAGTAACTATTTTGGCAGTCATCTAAAATGATAGTTTTACCAGTCAAGTAAATTATAGCATGTATTTCCATTAAAAAATATTCCTTGTTACTTTAGATATGATACTTTATTTAGCAATATGACAAATTGATTTACTTTTCCATTACTGTATTCACCTGGGTACCATTTTATCAAGAGGATATAAAAAAAGTCACCAATTTTCTCCTCTTTCGTCAGTCTAATTTTATTTCTGATGGTCATACTGCCAGAGAATGTCCACTTATTGCAAACCACTCCAATGCCAATGTCGTCAAAGAAGGAGACGTAATGCTTATTGAGGTACTAGAGTGAGCCAAGAACCTGCCCTCTAGGAGGTCTCTTCAATCTCACAATCTCTCAGATGAGGAAAGATTATGAGGTGGTTCTTGATCTGACTATGCATAAGAATTCCCTGGGGACATTTGCTTTTGAAGTACTAAAATCTGGACCCCCTGTCTGGTTATTCTGATTTAATTGGCAGGGTACAGGTGGCAATCAGTATGTTTTAAAACTCCAAAGATGAGAAAAATATAAAGTGGTGGGGAGGATCACTTGCATAGGCCTTGCCATAGTGCTTCACAAACATGCATGTGAGAATCATTCAGGGATCTCAGTAAAATGCAGTATCTGGTTCAGCAAGTGGGGTGAGACCCAAGAGGCTAGAGGGCACTCATGCGATACACGTGCGGCTGTCTGGTTGTTTGTAGTAAGGATCTACAAGCAGATTTATGTTTTCTCTTCCCAGTCCTATTAGTTTTTAACCACATTTTCACGGGCATTGTTCTTAATCTTGCTGTGCCCCATTCTCCTTTTGGGTAAAGTGGGATTGTGAACACGCCTACCCCCTAAGAGCTGAGGATTAAAAACAATAAATCTCCCTAAAGCCTTCAGTTGAGTGTCTGTCAGATAGTAAGTGTTCCATTGTCTTTCTCGAAAAAGTAGCTTTCAACTGAACTTTTTTTTCCAGGCCCATCCTGATCCAAATGCCCTCTCCTCTCCCACGCTTCAAGGCAGCTCTCATGTTAAATATCTCCATTTCTTCTGTAAAATGGCAGCCATCTTACAGACTTTTCAACTTGACTTACATAGTAGGTAATATTCATCAGAGAGACAACAGGAAGCATGCAGGGCAGGAGCCACACTTGGCATTTGCTGTCGAGGTGAGTACTTGGCTTTTAAGCCTCTCCATTAAACACTGGCACACTTCGGTTCTCAGGAGCCACTCTTACTTGCAGTTGTCATCAGTCGTTTGTAGGCTTTCTAAATGCCCTTCTTTGTTCTGCTGACAGGAAAGAAAAACTCAATTCTTCTGCAAAAGTTCCAGAAGGATCTGAACACTGGTGTCTTCAACAATCAGGAGAATGAGATCCTGAAGCAGACTGTGAAACACGACAGGGAGATGGTGCAGGCGATTAATTAATTACCCTCTGATTAATTACCCTCAAACTGCAGCCCTGAATTCCACGTCTTCGACCACAACGCCCACCGTGCGCGTGAGGACCCAGTCCCCGCCGGTGTACACGGCCCCCAGCCTGTCTCACAGCAACCTGCATTCCCCCAGCCCTAGCACGCAGACGCCGCAGCCCTCGGCCATGCTGTCGCCCTGCTCCTACACCACGGCGGTCTGCAGCCCACCAGTGCAGAGCCGGTTGGCTGCGCGAACTTTCCACTACGCCTCTCCCACCGCTTCCCAGCTATCGCTCACGCAGCTGCCAACACTGTTACCGCAGCCGCCACCACCGCAACCGCCGCAGCCGTCGCAGCCGCAGCAGCCGCCGAGCAGCTCTACGCCAAAAAACGAGGTGCACCGCAGCGCGCAGTGGCTGCACAACGCCAGCCTGACCCGCGAGGTCAGGCCTTTGTCTCCTTCACAGCCCTCGCTGCCCCACGAGGTTTCCACTCTGATTTCCAGACATCATCCCACCGTGGACGGATCCCTGGCCTCCCTTCCTTAACCCGTGACAGCGGTCCACGGCCCAGGCCTTCAGGCAGGGGGCAGGGGCACTGTCCCCCAGCGAGTCACCCCGTTTGGACAGATGTCATTGGGAGCCATTTCCCCCAACCCAGGAGCACCCCCACCTGCTCGCCCTTCACCGTCAGCTGCTCTTCAGAGAGAGTCCTCAGTGTTGGCAGCCGCGCTCAGAAAATAGCGCCCAATGCAGGGCAGCCAGAAGGCCCCGAACTTCCTAATGACAAATCATCCCACACCACTAAACTACATGCTAATTGCGCCTTGGCATAAGGACCAATGAGACCCACCAAATGGTTATGCTAATAAGGCATATGGAGCCGCACCAACCAGGTCAGAGCATGAGAACTATATAAGCAAGCCTCTCCTTCCCCTCTGGGTCCTGCCCAACTCATTTGTTTCACAAAGAGCTGAAGAATAAAGCTTTCTGCAGAAGAATCCTGCTGTTGTTGCATGCTGTTCTTGCCGGCGAGGACAGGGCACGCGACACCTCAGTCTTAAAAACAGACCCAGATGCAGAAAAGCCACGATTTGCTTCGAATTTATGATCCATGCTGATTGTGAAAGCAGAAATAAATACTGTAATTAACTGAGGATACTCTCAGAACTTATTTTCCTCTGTCTCCTGATAGATCCCCTATAGCCTACTACGGAGAGATATTTTAGACAGCTCTGGCCTACATGCAAAATGTAATATATATATATATATATGTATATATACACACACACACATATATACTATTAAATATATATCTAAATTCCTAAGAGAGTTCAAAAGACCTGTTTAGCATTCAGTGTTATATGTCTTCCTTTCTTTAAATCATTAAAGGATTTAAAATGTTGTTGTAAGATTATTTATTTTTAGCCTACTCTTACTGAATTCCTTTGATATATGTATTACTCTTTTATGAAGAGTTCTTTGATTCAATGGAAACAAAAACAAAACTGATTTTTAAAAAGGCAACTCAAGTGAGCTACTGAATAGCACCAATCAGAACTTTCATTAGCTGTGCCTCTGCATCTAAATTGTTAATTATTAATTATGAAGGATTACACAGCAAATCCCATTTTATAGGTCTAAATTATATTTAGGTGCTTTCAATTTTGAATTAAGGTAAAGAACACACTATATGCATGGCCATGGTTGGAGACTAGCATTGCCACTTACAGAATCTCTCTAACCTCAGATGTGTTGTTCATTGTCCTTTCAGAAAGCTGAAGGGTATTTGTCTTCATGTTATCAGACTTTTACCAAGACTCAATCAATGTTAGCTGTAAATAACTTTTTCAACCCGAATGAAATAGCTATTCTGTGCTGTACGAAGGTAAAAGTCATCGTGTAAGAATTTAGTTTTATTGCTTTACTTCAGAACTTAGAGTTTTAAGTTTTACAAAACTTAATTGTGACACTTACTCAACTGTAATGCAATGGCTTGAGACCTACAATATTATTTTAACCTGCAATGTTTTAGGCAAACTTGTATGCTCAGTTCCACAAATTGCTTGTATTATACCAAAAATCGTTACTTTTCTAACTTCTTGCCATAATCAAGCATCTGAAACTAGTCCCTGCATCCTTTTTGGTAAAAAGAATAGCTTCAAATCAGTCATTATAGGAAAAGGCTTAAACTATTTCTCATTTCTAGAAAAGAATAACCATTCATTAATTGCTTATCTTAAAATTCCTCTAAGGCTGACTTGGATCTCTGACCTAAATCTAGAAGTGAGGTTTTCACTTTCATTTAATATCATTACTATTATCATTTAGATAATGATTTGCAAAACCACAGCTTGATTAGGAGTTGCTAGGGTGTCTGTGTCTTCACTGTAGTTGGTAGTTTAGTGTGGTATTAATTTAAGGAAATAAATACACTATAGCATCAGGTCCGTTTGAGAACACACACTCTGCCCTGTATTCGTTATAACAAAATGGTTAGTAAACCTTTAAGCCATGTGGTGACTAACATAGCCCTTAAATAGGAGGTTTGTTATTCAAATGCGCCGAAAAAAATGTATGAACAAGGTGACAGAAAGCAGGGGTCAAACTGAATGTCTGTGAGCATTGTTTGTTTGTTTGTCTGTTTCCTTAACTCCATGATCTGTGAGCATCTGCTGCTTCTCAAAGAAATCCCTTAGTAATTATTTGTGCCTAATGACCCCACGAATGTGGTGGCTGATAGGAACACAATTGGATGATTCCTAATAACCGACTTCTGTAAATAACCCAAGTTAAGAGAATGACCTGAAGCAGAGGTCTTCGGTATCTTTGACACTGACTATACATTTAAGAAGAATTTAACAAAGATCACACATTAAATGGGACAGGGCCTCCACATAGACTTGAGGACAGAAAGAAAAAAAAAAAAAGCAAAAACTCTAAAATAACTCTAAAATGGATCCACACTGCCGGTTTTGCCTTTTACGGATATAATACCTATAATACCAAAATGAGTTGTTATGTTTAACTTCTAACAGATCCCAGCTTGTGTGGAGTTTATAACAATGCTAGCCAATGTAATGCTATCACTAACATGGTGGTGACATGTGATGGCATGTTAGGAATGGTGTAAGAAAGGGATTGTTCAGTCTACCTAGAACTGTGGGAAAGCTGCAAGACCATTTACATATCAGTACAAAACTCCTTTATTTTATTAAAATATTGAGAGTTAACTTCAGTTTATTAAGATCATGTATTGGTCCTTTAAACTATTAAAGGTTTACATTTGATAGAACTAATGGGTTTGGTAGTGAAATATTTTTATATATATATGTTTTTGGTTTTTTTATTTTGAGCACTATTGGGAAATGTAAGCAAAATTGAATTGCATAATCTTTCAGTGCAACCATAAAATTTTTATTTACTTTGTAATAGAATGGACAAAAAACTAAGGTTTATATGTTAAACTAATAAAATGATACAGGGTAAATTATATATATAGATGTATGAATATATATACTTAGGTTAAGAAAAAAATTGACTCACTTTCCCGTAATACAAAAGTCCATTTGTAGATGAAAAGTGACCTCTTTTCTCTGTACATAGTTAAGCCCCCAAGTATGGAGTATTAATCTGTACAGAAAGAAATGTATTACTGAAAAGACTGGTCTTCCTGGTGCTGGGAAAATAGCTGATTCTTACAACAACTGTATGATCAGGGATGAGTTAGAATATTTCTTTTGTCTTTGCTGAAAGCCATACATATATAAATATATATAAAGATTATTAATTAATTCAACAGAAAATAAACTTAAATCATGAATATTTTATTTTATCAATATACTCTTAATCAAACATTTTGTTTTATTAATGAGTACAGATTTGCCTCTTTTTATCTTTACATCATAAGGTTTCAAAGAGGGCTTATATTTGCACCATTATAAAATTAATTATAGATACTCTATAGTAGCAGAGAGAAATGTAAATAGAATATTGGTTTTCCAGTTTACTCCTGTATGTTACTTCTCCCTATAGTACAAGTTAATCATTTTTAAAAATTCTTTGCTTCTTTAGTATGTGGTAAGAACCAATTTCAAAACACACCCATTTTTGTGCTATTATTGGATATGGGGATGAAAAATAATTGTCCTATAATTTACTTATACTACCTATTTTATCATCACCTTGGGTTTTGAAAGGCTTTGGATAGTGCTAGAAACTCCCTCTTTTTGAATTCAGATCTAAAAGCCTGACAGTTTATTACAGTGAGTGAAGGATTCTTGAAAACATAAGGATAAATGGCAGGAATGGCAGTAGATGCTATTCGTCAAATAAATAGCCTGTCTTCAGGTCTGACTGACCACTCTGTAAGTGAATGATCCTCTGATGGATTCTACTCCACTTTAAAAAGGTGGTTATTTTACCATTTCTAAACTTTAAGTGAGGTAACATCCGCAAGACACTATAGAGTACACAGTCAAATTATTAGAATAATTCCTAAGGGGCATATGTGATGTAAACAATTTAAGTGTTTACACTTTTAGGTCTATTATCTCAAAGCCTGAATTATTTATACTTCAAAGTATAGGAGGTTTCTATAATCTTCCAGGCCTATTTTTAAAGACGCCTGCCTTCTTTTTCAACTTAGGTGTTTATATTTGCTAATTTTACTATGCTACTTTGCTTTTATGGACCTCAGTTTCATCGTTTATAGCATTAATCTGTTTGAATAAGATTTCTCCTTTATACTTCCTTCTAAAATATGTATCTTAAAACCCAGATATGGTTATTTTGTTCATATACACTACACCTAGCAAAGTTCTATTACATGCTCTGCCCGTTCGAAAATTATTTATGCTGTACAATACAAAAGAAATGTGGTCCTTGTAGAATAATTGCATGCTGAGCATCAATAGCTATTTTGAGTCCTGAAAGTTATGGTCAAATATTTAAGCAAGTGTGATTGGCTGCATGCACTGAATTGTTAGCTCAGTTCTATAACTTTACTCAGTATGTCCTTTTTCCAGGAAAATGGGATGGAACAAAGGAGATTTGCTGGTGTATTCAGAGTTAAGTAGACCTATTTGCACTGGAAAGCAGTGACTTTCTAAGCAATTTTAATTTTTTCCTTTTAAAAATGGCATCTATTTTTTATAAACTGGCCAACAGTGAAGTCAGTTATGCGGAGAACCCCTGCTTTGAGAAGGAGAGAAGAAAGTATGAATTAACCTCTGCCTAAATTCATCAAGGATGTAGGAACAAACCTGGCCAGAAAACCATATTCATCCTCCTCCCATTTTGGAGTTCTGACCAAAGGCCACATTCCTTCCTCCCAGGGGCAAATGACATTTCCGTTAATATTTTCCATTTTGTTCTTCATCATTTCCTTCATAGCTTTAGGGTATGAAGTGTATGAGCTTTACTATATAGGAAAGATTTTATGGCATAGTCACAAATCTGTTGCTAGGAAAAGATAACTTTATTATAATTGTTTAGGATCATATTAGTTATTTTGAAATACTTGATGGAGTCTCAGTTTTGGCCACTCTCTCAATGAAATTACACTACCTTTTCTCCAAATCCAAACATGTTCTCTCTCTGCTAATGAGTAATCAGAAAAGGAGATTGTCACCCTAAGGAGCACAGAGACGAGGGTAGCCTGAGCAACGCATTTGCCTCATGCACAAACTTTGGAGTGCCAAGAAAATCAATAATCAAGACAAGTAATGTTTTAAGCAATATTTAAAAATTAAAATTAAAGTAATAACTATGAGGCAAATGTCAATTTTAAATTAAAACAGAGATCCAGCCCTGGGCCTGCCTGCCCACCTCAGTTGCCTCACTCTAATCCTGGCCTGGCTTCCTACTGACACTTTCATGGGACAAAAAGGGATTCGAAGAGTGTCTGTGATAAAAGCCTTCACCTGAGACTGGTATCCTAGAAGTGCAGTGTACTCAGTCTCCTGGAGGAAAAGAATGCTTGCCTCTTACTCACACACCACTTTATTTGCAAGAGTCTCAGAGGAGACTGTCTGTCTACCCAGCTGCTGAATATGTATGTGATGATTGCATCTGTTGCCATGGAAACTGAAATATAACTAATAAACTACACATCCCAAACAGATTAAGATCGACTTAGAAAAACTATGTAGGGTTAGTACACAATGTATGATAAAACATCTCTTTACCTCCCTCTTTAAAATGATAGCTCATGAATTGGAATATTCATAGAAATCATTCTCCCTAACAGAATTTGTGGTGGCAGCAAGATTATTGCTGAATAAATCCTTAATGTGGTATAAAATAACTGCATAAGATAGCAGATGAATGAATGGTTTAAATATATATATATGTTAAGTATATATGTGTAAGGAGAATGATACAGTTATGAAAAACTATAAGAGTCTCAGAAATTCAGTTCTAGTTGTGCTTGCACATGATAAAAATACAATTGATTTGTTTTAACATGATTTACTGTTTCAAAGATTTGTATCTACTGTCTTGTTGTTGAAATTATATCAATCTAAACTTAAAAATAGCTACCACTTAACAGCGCTCATTCATAATGACAAAAATAGTGACATAGAAAAATAATATTCAACATTCTTATAGAGCATTGGTTAGTTGAAATAGAGATAGACCTTATTTTTCTTGAAATGTGCCTATCATAGCTAGGGAGCTAAAACTGGTCATCTGGGAAAACTGGAAAATTAAAGAATGATAATTCAGGTGACATATTTAGTAAAACATATTTAGTAAAACCTTAGTTTTTAGGTCAAGGTCTTAAGCCATTGTGGTGTGGCTTACCATTATTTGCAGTAGAATTTATATCTGATGATACAGCTTAATATAATGAAACTAAAATACTCTAATTGAAATAGGCTCCTTGTGAGGGATGCAAAGATGAATACCATGATTGCTTCTTTCGTGGAGCTTCTAGTTAAGTAGAAGGTGAAAGACAAACACTAAAAAAGCCACGAAGGTGGACAGAAAGCATTAACAGGTGCAGTATACTGAATTTCAGGGAACAATGTAGGGAAATCAGGAGTAGAGCACTAAAATATATGTACTTGAGTATTGATGGAAGTTTACAGTGCCTCCTAATAATTATATTATTTATAATTAAGTTGTTACTATCAAACTAATAATTGGACATTAAGCTATGATCACTTGCTCAATTATGCTGACCTAGAGATTATGATCATCTCACTACGATGTTGTATTACTTTAGCTTGACTTTCAAACTAAAATTTTAGCAAATAGTTTTTATAAAATATTCTTTTAATCAACTCCACATTTTTGAAATAAAAATGACTATGGAAACCCATTTCTTTCTGCTTGATCAGCTACTGCATCATGCAGCCACTCCCAGTGCCCTAATAATAACATACTAAACTCAGTACCTGTTCTTCCTCTTTTTATACACTTTTCTTTTTTGCTTCTGATAGTAGTACTCTTACCCTACCTTACTGTCCAAATCATTTCCCAGATTGTGTAATCTGATAAATGGTTCACAATAGATGAGTTAACAATAGTGACTTAATATTCTACCAGCTCTCCCTCAGTATTTATAGTTTTGTAACATCTAATCCAGTCCTGATTTAGACTTTAGAATCATTAGGGAAGCTTTAAAAAATACCAAATGTATGCACCCTCCCATCCAAGCCACTCTGAATTTAATTGGCCAGCAGTGGGATATAGGCATTGGTAGGCTTCAAAGCATCTTAGGTGTTTCCATTTTATAGCCAAGGTTAAGAACCAGAAATCTAAGCTACATTCAACATCCACCAGGTGCCTCACATTGCAAATAACTCTAAAACACTACTCTCAGCCTTATGGGATTAGATAACTAAAGCACAACTCAACTTGCCCTTGAGTGAAAAGAGGAATTTATTAAAAGAATCCTGGATTTTTCTCATTAACATAAGCAATGATGTCTCTGTACTAGGAAAGCTCATAGGAATCAGGAATGGTGTTCTCTCTCTGTCTCTCACCTGATACTCCCCTACTCCTCTCTCTCATAAATTGCTTCTTCTCTGAAGATTTTTCATTTATTCTACCCCACCCCCACCCCCAGATATTTGGTGGCTACCCAAAGTCTTTACAGATATTCATCTCCTGCACCTAAAGCTGCATCTACCTAGAAGGCTGCCCTTTTCTTATGTGAACAAAACAGTCCCTCTGGAGGAGCACAGCCTCACTGTACATCACTACTGGTGGTTCCATGACTGCCTTACAATTCTCTAGTCCCCAGACTCTCCCTCTATTTAGGAGACGGATGCAGGCTGAAAGGCTTTTGTGTTACAAGTACCTAGTCTCCAAGAAGAGAATCTACTCCCGCTCTAATTGCTTATGGTCAAAGAAGGAAGCTAACAGGCAGAAGTACAGCTGCAGAGGACTCACTCCTATCTAGGAAATGGGGAACTTATTTAAAAAGGGGATCATTTATGAGGTGGGCAGTTAACTGAAAAGGTCTACTTGATCTCTCCAAGACCTAATTTTTGAATATGGGAGATAAGTCTAAAATTCAAAATGTCTCTTATAAGCCTTCTGTCAGTAGAATAAGCATATAGAAAAAACAAGGATTATTTTCTGACTGGTGTGTTCTATAAAGCATCCTGGAAGGGATATAATTTTTATAGACAATGTAGGGAAAAGGGGAACCTAGACAGGCAGGGAGGTTATAATGAACACAGGTGTGGAGGGGAGAATGGCAACTATTTCAGATTGATTAGACCATAGAATTTAAAATGTTGTGGGAGATAAAGTTGAGGCCAGGTCGTGGAGATTTTTGAGTCAGGCTGAGAACAAAGGGTTCCTTCTAGAAAATGTACCATTTTTTAACAAGGGAAATATATAATCACATGTATATTAATTTAGGCAGATTGATCTCTTCCAAGGTGTTGGGTAATAATTGAAGAGGAGAAGATCTGCAAGTAGGTGAGTGGATCAAATAAGAGGCAAGTCAGGGTCTAATCTAGGTTGATGGCAGTAAAAATAAAAAATAAAGACAGGGCATTCTTGAGAATCATTCTTGTGGCAGTATGCCAGGGCCAAGAAGAGAGAGATTTGGATAAAGAAGCATATTCCCAGGGCTCTGGACATGCACAAGTATCATAAAGCCAGTCCTAACAAGTTACGTTTTAAAGTGCCTTACTGCATTTATTTATTTCATTTTACTTATTCCATCATTCACTCATTCAATGACATTTATTGAGCACCTGATTGGTTGGGCATCATAAGAGGAGGTGGTTCAGGTAAGATGAATAAAACTGGTCTCTTCTAATGAGAATATAGATATGAAACAATGAATAAGAAGACACTGTGAAAAGTGCTACATTACCTCATAGGGCTGCTGGGAAGATTAAATGAGATCACGTCTGTAAAATGCTTAGTTAGGCACAGTGCCTGGTACCTAGTAGGCGCTCAACAAATAGTAGCTATTATTCCATATAAAATCTCACGAGAGCAAAAAGAAGGCATGGTGAACTGTCTTAGGATGTTGAGGACAGCTTCAGAGAGGAAGTGGGATCATCGCCCAGGCAGACAAAGATGGGCATTCTAGATGGAAGGACCCACATTAGAAAAAGCATGGTGTGTTCTGAAAAGATGCGGAAGTGTGGCTGATACGGTGTGGAATGTGTATTTAGGAATAGAGTAGGCTGGGCCTAGTGTTTTGATGACTTTGAGCCCAGTGAAGTCTAGACTTTATATTTTAAGCAATCAGAAGCAATGGTTGTATTTCAAGAAGAGTGAGGGTAAGCAGATTGCTTATTATAAAGATCACACTGGAGACAGTTCAAAGGATGAACTAGGGGTGGGAAGTGAGAAATAGGTTAGAGCAAAGACATTACTAGGTTACAAATTGTTCAGGCAAGTCATTTGAGATAAGAGCCTGATCTGGATGGTTGCCATGGGGATGGAGCAGCAGAGAAAAATTATTTTTTTACTATTATTTTGATAAAGCATTTTATGAAACATTTCCAACAATCCATATTATTCTAAAGCTACAAAAGTTTATGAGATTGTTGGAAAACTTACCTAATTCAAAATACATGGTATTTTTACTAGCTCACTAGTGTAATGCTAATCTCTTAAAAAAATAAAGAAATAGAGCATACTTTAGGGAAAAAACAAACTTCCACAAATCTAACATCCATTATAACATCCTAGGTAGGATTACCTGCAATACACTGTACAAAAACCAATTCTGTTTATTCTTGACAATTTTGTTTATACATTTCAGAATTGTGAAATAGATACTTCCAGACAAAATCTAAGTATTCTGGTATTCTGAAAGAGAACATTCATTTCTTATTGCATTACATGAGAACCAATCCGATGACCTACACAGAGGCCGTGGAGACATGCTGCATGGAGACACCAGCAGCTTTCTGGTTGACAAGTTACTAAGGCTTCCCTTCCTGACCTTGGGTAATTTCCAGAACTATCTGGGGTCTTATTACTATAATTCTTGTGTACAGTCAATGCCCATTCATTGAAAATCCAATTAAGTAGTTTCAAATAATGAAAAGTTGTTTTTTATAGTCCTTATATGTGATAATTTATCTTTATAATGAAAACCATGAAGAACTATAAAATCCTGTATTTCATTTGAACACAAATCAGAATATATTCCATTTGCTATTATTTAAGTGTCTTTTAAATTATACTTTCAATTTTGAGAAAATTGTAGATTCAAATGGATGTGTAGGAAATAATACAGAGAAATCCCATGTACCCTTTCCCACCCAATTCTCCCCAGTGCAAACATCTTGCAAAACTATAGTATATAATATAACAACCGGGATATTGACACTGATGAAGTGTTGGTCTGTTTCTGGGTTCTCCGTTCTGTTCCTTGATCTGCCCAAATTAGCCTCCATCAACACTCCAGTGTCTTGATTACTATAGCTCTGTAATGAGCCCTAATATTGGGAAGAGTGATTTCTCATACTTATTCAAGTTTGTTTTTTTAGGTATCCTAAGGCCTCATTTTAGTGTCTTTCATAATAGTTTATTTATTTGAAAAATAGAAATCCAGGTATACTATATATGGCAACTCTTATTGATCAGATTAAGTTAATTATTGTCTTATTCATCAAAATTCTGAGTGAGCAAGATTTTATTCATTTTGAGTCCTTACTTCAAGATGAAGTTACCATAAGAATATACAAAAGAAGTTACAGAATCTTCTCTGTAGACATTTGAAAGCTATCTATTCCTATTTATTTGGATATGTCATGAATATTTCAGGTCTAATAATTCTAAAATAGCCAGTCTTTAAAATTATTTTAAATGCTAGAAGTTTAAAAATGTTAAACCAATGTGATGCTCTGTAAAATGTTCTATTTTGTTGACCTTTAGTCATATTTACCTACCTATAACCTTTACAAAGCAATAAATAACTGCACGCACAGAACATGAACAAATCCCAAAACCAGCTTGTTGAAATGCAACTTTGTCTTTAAAGATCGTGCTGTGCCATTTACCTTTGGAGAAGCAAGGCAAAAAAGACAAACAAAAGCTTTAGCACATTTTAAGAAATTAAATGTACTTAAGTGTGGAGGATATATTTTTAGTCGTGAGAATGTTTATTCTCAACAGCAGTGCTCTCTCACTGCCCGTTTTAGCAAAGAGGCCAGGATACATGAGCTAAACCTGCAAACTACTGAATACACTTGCCAAGTATTGAATTTCAGAACAATTGGTGTAAAATTTCACACAACATTCTCTAATCCATGATACTCCTAATTTTTTTTTGAGTTAAGAGTTTCATTTTCTCTCAATTGACTAAAATATTTGTTTCATCTTTAAGCAATAAACCAGGCTTTTCCCAAAGTAATCCTTTATACTGAAAAATGAAAAGTCAAACCCTATTAGAAATCACTGTGACATTTAATCATAAGAAACAAATAAAAAATAAAAATATCACACCACCATATTTAAAGTTTTTCTATTTGGCTACTGAATTCTTTTAAAAGAAGAGAGGAGCATTAAAAAAAATTATTTGTGACAGCTTTATTGAGATACAATTGATATAAAACAAACTCACATATTTAAAGTGTATCAAAAATGTATAAATATGTGAAACCATCACCACAAGCAAGATAATCAACATATCTATTACTTTCCAAAAGTTTTCTTGTTCCATTTTCTAATCCTTCCTACCTCCCCTACCTTAACCCAGGAAACCACTAATCTGCTTTCTGTCAATGTATATTAGTTTTCATTTCTAGCATTTTATGTAAGTGGAATCATACAACATGTATTTGGTTTTTGTTTGGCTGCTTTTACTCAGTATAATTATTCTGAGATTCATCCATGTTGCTCCATGTATAGCAGTTCATTATTTTTTATTCCTGAATTATAGATATACCATAGTTTGTTTATCCATTCACCTGTTGAAGGGTCTTTGGGTTGTTTCCAGTTTGGCGCTATTATAAAAAAAACTACTATGCATATTTGCATTCATATATTTTTATGGATACATTTATCATTTCTCTTGAATAAATACGTACAAGTGAAATGATTAGATCATATAATAAGTTTGTGTTTAATTTTTTAAGAAGCTGTTCATCTTTTTTCTAGAGTGACTAAACCACTTAAATTTCCACCAGCAATTAATGGTATGGTCATACGTGGTATGGTCAGTTATTTTAATTTTAGCTATTCTTTCAGATGTGTGGTGGTATGTATAGTGGTTTTAATTTGCCTTCACCTAATGATTAATGGTGTTGAGCATTTTTTCTTATGCTCATTTGCTATCCATATATCTTTTTGTTAAATTGCCTCCTCAAACCCTTTGCTTTAAAAAAAATTAAGTTGTTTTCTTATTATTGAACTTTGAAAGTTCATCATATATTCTGGATACAAGTCCTATCAGATATATAATTTTCAAATATTTTCTCCTAGTCTGTGGATTGTCTTCTCATTCTTTTGGCAGTATCTTTTGAAGAACAGAACCTTTTTATTTTGATGAAGTCCAATTTATTGTTATTTTCTTTTATGGATTGTGCCTTTGGTGCTTCATTTAAGAAATATTTGTCTAAACCAAGGTCTTTAAGGTTTTCTACTATGTTGTTAGTAAGGTTCTATAATTTTAGATTTTTTCATTAAAACTCTTATCCTTTTTGAGTTGATTTTTGTTTATGCTGAGAGTTATTTTTTCTTTTTCTTTAAAAAGTTATTCTTTTCTTTCTGATACCCAAATGTTCTGCACCACTTATTGAAAAAAATTATTTTTTCTCCATTGAATTGCCTTTGCACTTTTGTTAAAAATCAGTTGTCTGTAGATGTGTGGGTCTATATCTGGCTTCTCTGTTCTGTTCCACTGTCTATCTTTATGCTTATACTTCACTGTCTTAATTACTGTTGTTTTATAAGTATTGAAATCAGATAGTGTTTGTCCACTAATTTTTTCTCCTTCAATTGGTTACCCAGACAACCTAGATATTATGACAGACAGTAGCTGTTTTTAAAAAATGTCTCAGTTCTAGTCTATCTTCAGAAGACAGAGTAAAAAACCCAGTTCAAGATGGTTCTGTGATTAATATGGTGATGCTTTATCATTCTATTTGTATCTTGGACTTTGTTGAACATAGACCATGTTTCAAGTATTGTGGCTGAAATCCACATTAGTCCAGTTCTTGACAAATACTATTGTAGTACAGGTAAGTGGAAAGTAAGTGCTGAGCATAGCTTCCAGAACACATTTTTTGTCTTTTGAGTCCTTGGTGCATTTAGAAGGAAGCTGGAGTGAGTTTTCATGAAACATTCCATTTAAAAATTCAGCAGGACTAAGAAATATTGTATAACATGTAATATGTTTATTGATGAGAAACATATTTAATCTTATTACCCAATTTCCTGCAACAATTCTTTACAGTCTTCACCATCCTTTCAATCTGACCATTTGCTTGAGACCATTGTAAGACATAAGACAGTTGTTTCTATTATTCATTATTTACTATTACAACTCTGGAAGGTTTTGTTTATTTTTCTATTTTCTTTTTTTTCCAAAACTGAGATTGTCAACATGCTATTACTCAATTGGGTTGGGGAATTTATGGATAGGAAACTTGTTTGTTACTAGGTAGGATTTGGGACTTGGATTTAGGCAACTGGGTTTAAAAATTGATTCTGCTTTGCCCTCTCATCTGGCCTTGATTAGGTTATCAAATATTTCTAAACCCTGGTCTATCATCTAGAAATTGGGGTAATAGGGTGTCTACCTCTTAGGATTATTATAAATATTAAATTAGATAATGTTTATGAAACACTTAGGCCATATGCACCTTGTGCAGGAATTGTTATGCACCAGGTCAATGGTCCCCAAACTTGTCTGCATATTAGCATTACCTAGCAACCTTCAAAAAATTTCAAACCTCAGGCCACATTCCTGACCAATTAAATAACAGTCTCTTGGGATGTGACACATGACCAGTGAGTCTTTTTGAAGCTCCCCAGGAGAAACCAATGTGCAAAGAACTTGGGAATCACTGTACTAGATGATTTATATAAATTACACTATTTAATTTTACAACAAATCTCTGAGTTTTTCTCTCATTCCTTTTTATAGATGAGGAAACTGAGGTTCACAGTGAGTATATTGACAAAGATCATCCAGCAAATCCAGCTTAAAGGATTCAAACTAGGTCTGTCTCACTTCAAAATCCCTGCTTTAAACTACTTTGCTATCTTTATTTAAGCAAGGTTCTTAGAGAATCCTAAACTTAACTAAACAAAATGCACACAGAAGTTGTACCCAGACTTATGAATAAGGTAATAGGGGAATTGGAAACATTTTGTTGCCAGCTGTGAAGAAGTTTACCGTAACGTATTAATATAATCTTACAAAATCAAAGGATTCTTGATCAAGTTTCACTGTTGTATATTAAGGAATTAACTTTGGTAGATTACACTTTGGAGCTTGATATGTGCTTTATTTTTTCCAGTCTTTGCAGTAGTCAGAGTCCAAACCACTAGTAAAAGCTTCTATCCAATGTTTTCCTGAGAATAATTCCCAGATGTGTTGTATGTACAGTGGCCAAGGTAACCTGATGACTAGTTTCTGGAACAATACTCTGTTTGCCATAAAATGGATTCCTATGGGCATGTAATTTTTTCTCTACACACCTAATTTAGGATATAGATGAACCAACATCACAAATCTAGTGGGAACACTACAAGTTTTGGTATCTAAGTGGAAGATAGCTCTGGACATCACCATTAGCTATTGCTCCTCCAGGCTTATAAACAAGTTAAAAAAACCAAGTAAAAATGACACTTTTGCATACATGGTGACATAACTATGGGTGTAGACTTAATCTTAGAGAAGAATCCCAAAAGAGCTTATGTCAGTACAAATTGGAAAGACACTGTTGTAAGGGTGTTTTTAGGATTTCTTTGCTCCCAAGGTAATTGCAAAGAAGTCAATGTCATTTGAGAGTAATTCTATTATTGTAAAAACTTTCTGCTTGACTAATAGGTAAATTATTCTTCAGTCCTACCTGGCATGTTGAGGCTAAAGGCTCTCTAGACTTCATCAACTACAACAACAGCGGTTTGTAGTCAGTGTAATACAGTGATACAAATCAAGAAGTTAATAATACTTTGACATTCTGAAAAGTGTTTTCCCACCAGATAGCTCCAACACTACCAGATGCTTTTTTCCAGTGGGCAATAAAGTGCCTCAGCAAGGTCTATTTTTTTAATTTGATATTTTCTGTTTTTCAAAGGGAAAACAGATTTATTTTTCTTTTATAGTTAAAAAAATAGTCATATACACACAGGTGTAATAAAGAAAAATATCATCTGAAATCTCACTATGCAGTGGTAACCTCTAAGTATACAGGTTTTTCTACCTCCCTGCTTTCCTATTATCTATCTGTTTATTTATTTGTGGAAAAAATGCAATAAACGCACATGTCTTGAAAAAATCAAATATTAGAAAATGGATATAAAATGAAAAGTTGAGTTCCTTCCTCCATTCTTTTCCATCCCTACATCAGTTTTCCACAGGTTAAATGTTTATGTTTCATTGCTATTTTTTGATTCCTAGCTATAAATGGTAAGTACTTAGTGCACTCATTACTTGATACTTGTTTTTCTTTCCTACCAGTTTAAATAATCACTTTATTATTTTGATTTCTATTGGTTATTTACTAACTTTAAACATTATACCGAAATTGCTATTGCTTATCCCATCAACTGTCAAATCTGTCTCTGTCTGTCATGTCACTAAGATGATACTAGCATCACTATTCAAACTTCTGTCTCTCCTGCCCATTTTTTAATTCTCAACTTCTGTGCTTTTGCAGTGTCAAGATTTGTGATATCTACATTTTGTTCTGCAAGGGTTTAAAATCAAGGGACTTGGCTTAAAATCAGATTTCCATTACATGGAAGCTGTGCAATATAATTAATTCTACCAGGACTTGGTAGTATGTGACTTACCGTTTCCATTTTCTTAAAGGTGTCTTTTGATGCACAGAAGTTTCTAATGTGATTTTTTTATGGTTATTGCTTTTTTTATTTTTTATTTCCTTTATTTTGGTATGATTAATCTACAATTACATAAGGACCATTATGTTTACTAGACTCAACCCATCAACAAGTCCCCCAAACAAACCCTATCTATTACAGTCACTGTCCATCAGGGTAGTAAGATGCTATAGAATCACTACTTGTCCTCTCTGTGTTGCACAGCCCTCACTGTGCCCCCACACACATTATACATGCTAATTGTAATGCCCCCTTTCTCCCCCCACCCACCGCCTTATCCCTCCCTTCCCACCCATCCTCCCCAGTTCCTTTCCCTTTGGTAACTGTTAGTCCATTCTTGGGTTCTGTGATTCTGCTGCTGTATTGTTCCTTCAGGGTTTTTTTGTTCTTATACTCTACAGATGAGTGAAATCATTTGGTATTGTCTTTCACTGCCTGGCTTATTTCACTGAGCATAATACCCTCTATCTCCATCCATGTTGTTACAAATGGTAGGATTTGTTTTCTTCCATTGTGTATATGTACCACATCTTCTTTATCCATTCATCTACTGATGGACACTTAGGTTGCTTCCATTTCTTGGCTATTGTAAATAGTGCTGTGATAAACATAGGGGTACATATGTCTTTTCCAAACTGGGCTGCTGCATTCTTAGGGTAAATTCCTAGAAGTGGAATTCCTGGGTCAAATGGTATTTCTATTTTGAGCTTTTTGAGGAACCTCCATACTGCTTTCTGCAATGATTGAACTAGTTTACATTCCCACCAGCAGTGTAGGATGGTTCACCTTTCTCCACAACCTCACCAACATTTCTTGTTGTTTGTCTTTTGGATGGTGGCAATCGTTACTGGTGTATCTTTTCATGTGTCTGTTGGCCATCTGAATTTCTTCTTTGGAGAACTGTCTGTTCAGCTCCTCTGCCCATTTTTTAACTGGATTATTTGCTTTTTGTGTGTTTAGGTGTGTGAGCTCTTTATGTATTTTGGATGTCAACCTTTTATTGGATCTGTCATTTATGAATATATTCTCCCATACTGTAGGATGCCTTTTTTGTTCTCTTGGTGGTGTCCTTTGCTCTACAGAAGATTTTCAGCTTGATGTAGTCCCACTTGTTCATTTTTACTTTTGTTTCCCTTGCCCGGGGTGATATGTTCATGAAGAAGTCACTCATGTTTATGTACAAGAGATTTTTGTCTATGTTTTTTTCTAAGAGTTTTATGGTTTCATGACTTACATTCAGGTCTTTGATCCATTTTGAATTTACTTTTGTGTATGGGGTTAGACAGTGATCCAGTTTCATTCTGTTTCATGTAGCTGTCCAGTTGTGCCAAACCAGCTGTTGAAGAGGCTGTCATTTCCGCATTGTATGTCCATGGCTCCTTTATCATATATTAATTGACCATATATGTTTGGATTAATATCTGGACTCTCTACTCTGTTCCACTGGTCTGCGGCTCTGTTCTTGTGCCAGTACCAAATTGTCTTGATTACTGTGGCTTTGTAGTATAGCTTAAAGTTGGGAAGCAAGATGCCCCCTGCTTTGGCTCAGGATTGCTTTGGCTATTTGGGGTCTTTTGTGGTTCTATATGAATTTTAAAACTATTTGTTCCAGTTCGTTGAAGAATGTTGTTGGTATTTTGATAGAGATTGCATTGAATCTGTAGATTGCTTTAGGCAGGATGGCCATTTTGATGATATTAATTCTTACTGGCTATGAGCATGGAATGAGTTTCCATTTGTTAGTGTCTTCTTTAATTTCTCTTAAGAGTGTCTTGTACTTTTCAGGTTATAGGTCTTTCAGTTCCTTGGTTAGGTTTATTCCTAGGTATTTTATTCCTTTTGATGCAATTGTGAATGGAATTGTTTTCCTGATTTCTCTTTCTGCTAGTTCAGTGTTAGTGTATAGGAAAGCAACAGATCTCTGTGTATTAATTTTGTATCCTGCCACTTTGTTGAATTCTGATATTAGTTCGAGCAATTTCGGAGGGAGTCTTTAGGTTTTTTTATGTACAATATCATGTCATCTTCAAATAGTGACAGTTTGACTACTTCTTACCAATCTGAATGCCTTGTATTTCTTTGTTTTGCCTGATTGCCATGGATAGGACCTCCAGCACTATGATGAATAACAATGGGGAGAGTGGGCATCCCTGTCTTGTTCCTGATCTCATAGGAAAAGCTTTCAGCTTCTTGCTGTTAAGTATGATGTTGGCTGTGGGCTTATCATATATGGCCTTTATTATGTTGAGGTACTTTCCCTGTATACCCATTCTGTTGAGAGTTTTTATCATGAATGGATGTTGAATTTTGTCGAATGCTTTTTCAGTGTCTATGGAGATCATCATGTGGTTTTTGTCCTTCTTTTCGTTGATGTGGTGGATGATGTTGATGGATTTTCAAATGTTGTACCATCCTTGCATCCCTGAGATGAATCCCACTTGATCATGGTGTGTGATCCTCTTGATGTATTTTTGAATTCAGGTTGCTAATATTTTGTTGAGTATTTTTGCATCTTTGTTCATCAGGGATATTGGTCTGTAATTTTCTTTTTTGTTGGGGTCTTTGCCTGGTTTTTGGTATTAGAGTGATGCTGGCTTCATAGAATGAGTTTGGAAGTATTCCTCCCTCTTCTATTTTTTGGAAAACTTTAAGGAGAATGGGTATTATGTCTTCTCTATATGTCTGATAAAATTTAGAGGTGAATTCATGTGACCCAGGGATATTTTTCTTGAGTAGTTTTTTGATTACCACTTCAATTTCTTTGCTGCTAATTGGTCTATACAGATTTTCTCTTTCTTCCTTGGTAAGTCTTGGAAGGTTGTATTTTTCTAGGAAGTTTTCTTTTCTAGGTATTCCAGCTTGTTACCATGTAGATTCTCATAGTATTCTCTAATAATTTTTTGTATTTCTGTGAAGTCTGTCATGATTTTTCCATTCTCATTTCTGATTCTGTTGATGTCTGTAGATTCTCTTTTTCTCTTAATAAGTCTGGCTAGAGGCTTATCTATTTTGTTTATTTTCTCAAAGAAGCAGCTCTTGGTTTCACTGATTTTTTTCTATTGTTTTATTATTCTCAATTTTATTTATTTCTTCTCTGATCTTTATTATGTCCCTCCTTCTGCTGACTAAGGGTCTCATTTCTTCTTCTTTTTCCAGTTCCAATAATTGTGACTTTTGACTATTCATTTGGGATTGTTCTTCCTTCTTTAAATAGGCCTGGATTGCTATATACTTTCCTCTTAGAACTGCATTCACTGGGTCCCACAGAAGTTGGGGCTCTGTGCTGTTGTTGTCATTTGTTTCCATATATTGCTTGACCTCTGTTTTAATTTGGTCATTGACCCACTGATTATTTAGAAGCATGTTGTCAAGCCTCCATGTGTTTGTGAGCCTTTTTGTTTTCTTTGTACAATTTATTACTAGTTTTATGCCTTTGTGGTCTGAGAAGTTGGTTGGTAGACTTTCAATCTTTTTGAATTTACTGAAGCTCTTTTTGTGGCCTAGTATGTGGTCTATTCTGGAAAGTGTTCCTTGTGCACTTGAGAAGAATGTGTATCCTGCTGCTTTTGGGTGTAGAGTTCTGTAGATGTCTGCTAAGTCCATCTGTTCTAGTGTGTTGTTCAGTGCCTCTGTGTCCTTGTTTATTTTCTGTCTGGTTCATCTGTCCTTTGGAGTGAGTGGTGTGTTAAAGTCTCCTAGAAGAAATGCATTGTGTTCTATGTGCTCCTTTAATTCTGTTAGTATTTGTTTCACATATTTTGGTGCTCCTGTATTGGGTGCATATATATTTATAATGGTTATATCCCCTTATTGGACTGACCCTTTTATCATTATGTAATGTCCTTCTTTATCTCTTCTTTGTTTTTTTAAAATTATTCTTTAATTAATTTATTTATTGTTCTTTAATTTATTTGTTTTGAAGTCTATTTTGTCTGATACAAGTACTGCAACACCTGGTTTTTTCTCTCCATTAGTTGCATGAAATATCTTTTTCCATCCCTTGATTTTTATTCTGTGTATCTTTGGGTTTGAGGTGAGTGTCCTGTAAGTAGCATATACCTGGGTCTTGCTTTTTTATCCATTCTATTACTCTGTGTCTTTTGATTGGGGCATTCAGTCCATTTACATTTAGGGTGATTATTGAAAGATATGTACTTATTGCCATTGCAGGCTTTAGATTTGTGGTTACCAAAAGTTCAAGGATACCTTCTTTACTATTTAACCATCTAACTTATCTCTCTTACTAAGCTATTATAAACACTGTCTGATGATTCTTTATTTCTCTCCCTTCTTATTCCTCCTCCTCCATTCTTTATATGTGAGGTGTTTTATTCTGTACTCTTTTGTGTTTCCTTGACTGATTTTGTGAGTAGTTGATTTTATTTTTTGCCTTTAATTAGTATTTGGTTGGTCTGCTTTCTTTGGTGTTATTTTAATTTCTCTGTTGACATCTCTTTAGCCTTAGGAGTGCTCCCATCTAGAGCAGTCCCTTTAAAATATCCTGTAGAGGTGGTTTGTGGGAGACAAATTCCCTCAACTTTTGCTTGTCTGGGAATTGTTTAATCCCTCCTTCATATTTAAATGATAGTTGTGCTGGATACAGTATTCTCGGTTTAAGGCCCTTCTGTTTCATTGCATAAAATATATCATGCCATTCTCTTCTGGCCTGTAAGGTTTCTGTTGAGAAGTTTGATGATAGCCTGATGGGTTTTCTTTTGTAGGTGACCTTTTTTCTCTCTCTGGCTGCTTTTAATACTCTGTCCTTGTCTTTAATCTTTGCCATTTTAATTATTATATGTCTTGGTGTTGTCTTCCTTGGGTCCCTTATGTTGGGAGTTCTGTGGGCTTCCATGGTCTGAGAGACTATTTCCTCCCCCAGTTTGGGGAAGTTGTCAGCAATTATTTCTTCAAAGACACTTTGTATCCCTTTTTCTCTCTCTTCTTCTTCTGGTATCCCTATAATGCAAATATGTTTCCATTTAGATTGGTCACACAGTTCTCTTAGTATTCTTTCATTCCTGGATATTGTTTTATCTCTCTCTGCCTCAGCTTCTCTGTATTCCTGTTCTCTGATTTCTATTCCATTAACAGCCTCTTGCACCTCATCCAGTCTGCTCTTAAGTCCTTGCAGAGATTGGTTTATTTCTGCATTCTCCCTCCCAACTTGATCCTGTAGCTCTTGCATATTTCTCTGCAGGTCCATCAGCATGGTTATGACCTTTATTTTGAATTCTTTTTCAGGAAGATTGGTTAAATTTATCTCCCCAAACCCTCTCTCAGGTGTTGTCTGAGTAATTCTGGACTAGACGAAATTCTTCTGCCTTTTCATGGTGATAGACATAGCAACCTGTGCATATGTCAGCTGGGAGAACAAAGACCTTTCCTGCTTGTTGGTCACCTTGCTCTTCTCTTCTGTCTGTGTTGGTTACCTGCACACCTAACGCAGTCTCTGGATTAATCCTCTAAGCTCTCTTGGGTTGGATTTCTGTCAGGGTAGCCCAGAGTCCTGCGGGGAGTGGCAGGTACACCAGGTCTGCTCTCCTGTGAGAATGGCCCCCGTTTGTGCCTTGCCCCAGTTTCCTCTGCCTGTGCTGGGCAGCTGCACATCAGCGGCAGCCCCTGCATCTGGTCTGGGTGGCTGTATGCCATGAGGAGATTCTGGGAAGTTGCTGTGGGTGTGGGTGCTCTCCAGCAGCTCGGCTGCTGCATGCTCATGCAGGGCTGCTCTCCTGCTGCTCAGCCATCGTGGCAGGGCCGCACCAGAGGGGGAACTATTGGCAGGCTGGTTATCACTGTGCGGGGCTTCAGATCTGTGCAGCCTCCCAGGGGTCTGTCTGGGTGCCTGAAGATGCCTGGGATTCCCAGCTGCTGGGTGGAGTGTGCTGGGACACTTCCATTCAGCTGTGAGGCATCTGTCCCTTTAAGACTTTCAAAAAGCACTTGCTTTTTTTTTTGTCCCAGGGGAGCCAGCTGCAGGGACCTGCTCGCAGATTTTACTTTTCCATTTCTCTAATATCCAGCACACCATGCACTGTGTGTCTGGGCTCCCAGTGTAGATTACTAGAGTTGGTTGTTTAGCAGTCCTGGGCTTTCACTCCCTCCCCGCTCCGACTCCTCTCCTCCCACTGGGGAGCTGGGGTGAGGGGAGTGCTCAGGTCCCACCAGGCCGTGGCTTGTATCTTACCCCCTTCGTAAGATGCTGATTTCTCACAGATGTAGATGTAGCCTGGCTGTTGTACTGTATTCTATGGTCTCTCTTTTAGGAATAGTTGTATTTGTTGTACTTTCAAAAATATATATGGTTTTGGGAGGAGTTTTCCCTTGCCCTACTCATGGCGCCATCTTGGCTCCTCCCCTACTTTATTTTTACTATGAGAAATTTTTTCCCACTTTCACAGATAAATGACAGCATGCCATAACCACTGATTTTTAAACTTAACCATATATCATAGAGGTCATGCTATGGCTATATTTATGAGATGTTACTCATTTCTTTTTACAGCTACAAAGTATCCCATCATATTGATATAGCATGGTTATGTTTAATGCATTCCCAATTAATGAGCATTTAAGCTGTTTCTAGTCTTTGTTATTATAAACAGTACTTCAGTGAATTCCTTGTGAACCTTTTTTGTATTTTTACCAATGTCTCTATGGTAAATTCCTACAATTGGGATTGCTAAATCAAAGTGTAAGTACTTGTATGATTTTGCTATATTATTTACAAATTCTCCTCTCTATAGGAGATAAAATATCTTGGATTTCCATAATAATGTATTAGAGTGT
This sequence comes from Manis javanica, assembly GCF_040802235.1. Taxonomy (NCBI): domain Eukaryota; kingdom Metazoa; phylum Chordata; class Mammalia; order Pholidota; family Manidae; genus Manis; species Manis javanica. The sequence goes on from NC_133157.1 coordinate 191,778,688, forward strand.
GTATTTCTTCACAGCCTTATCAATGGAGTACGTTGTCAGATTTTTGGATTTGTCCCAATCTGATAGGAAAGAAATAATAACTCAATGAAGTTTTAAATTACATTTCCATTGTTATGAATGTTCTTGAAAACTTTTCTTATAGGTAAAAGCTGTTTGAATTTATTTTTCCTATGAACTCTTCATATTTCTAGTCTATCTATTTATAGGGTATTCTTTTTTCTTCAGTTTGGAAGATTTTATACATATTAGAGATATTAACCTTTTGTCTGTAACATTTATTTTCCCCAGTTAGTCATTTGATTTTTATATAGCTATTTTTAATATCACATTTTTAACTTTTAATTTTTACCTCATCAAATTAATCATTTTTATTGCTCTTGAAGTTACAGTTTTCCCACTTTCAGGTTTTAGAAGAATCAATTGTGTTTCCTTTTAATATTTGTATAACCATCTGAGTAACCCAGTTTGGTGGTTTGTAATCCACAACTTTTTAAATGAGAGAATTAAATAGAATAGCAAAAAAATTATATTCCTTGCACATAAAAAGTATTGAAAGAGCTTGGAAGTTGTTACTCCCATCCTCACAAGAAAAATGCTGAACAAACTGAAAATCATCAATTCTAAGATTTGTTAGAGAACTGAGGTCAAAGGAGAAACTGTTGCTCCCCAAACTAGAGAGATAAACAGGATGATACAGAGAATCACAGTTTAGGTAGGAGCAGATGCCAGCAGTAAAAGCCAGTACTGGTAGGACTACTTTAAACTGTAATTGATGAATTGCTAAGGGCTCAATGTAGATTTGCTAGAGAGTTAAAACCTCCAAAGGGTCCCAGTTTTAAGGGGATTCCCATATTTTTTTTGAATTTTACCTCCAGAAACCTTCTCACTATGAAGATGGGGGACAAATCCCCTAGAGCTTCCAGCAGGAGGAGGGGGAAAGTAACCATTTTGAAATATCCCCTGATAGAATAGACCTTAACAAGGTCTATCCTTAAGGGAATCTGTTTTACCAGAGCCTAGCTGACTGGGGTTTTACTAAAGCCTAACTGACCTAGGGGAAGAGAAATACCCAAGTAAGGCTCCCTTAAAGACTGAGACCTAATCACAGGACTGTAGAATACTTTCCCTCCCCCTACAGCTTGCCACCATATCAATAGGGCAATAGTATAGTATCAGAGATTTACAGCTAAAAGAACTGCAAGCCTCAGATCCTATATGAGTTCTGTGAAAATCCAAAAACTTCAGGGGAGACAAAGCAATGACACTAAAGGAAATGTATGGCCTCTGACACCACAGTTACAGTAAACAGTACACAGTGTACTCTCAGGCAGGTAAACATAAAGTAGGTGTTGTTTTCTAATAATTTGTATGTTTAACATATATCAATATAGATATAATTAGGAATGTGTGTGTTGGATGTGATTTAAAATGTATTTCTTACTATAGACAACAGTCAAAAAATGTTGAGCTCAGTTGGCATAGGGAATCATTTGACTGCGCTCCCTACAGACCCAGATAATACCAGTACCTACATACTCATTACCCATTCAAGTACAATGAAGGATTTCTCTCATTCCATGCAGCAACAGTTCAGTGACATCATGGGCAATATATATTCATGAATGCTAACCGTGACACCCACTGAGTTAGCCAAAGATGCCAACGGAGCTAGAGACCCTGTGATCCTAACAGACATGCTTCCTTTGTCTTACTTGTGCTAGCCATTCTCCATTTGCAAGGCTATGATTTGTGAAGCATGCAGAGGTTTTCAAGTATAAGTATGGCACATTAATTAATTTTTCTTTAGCACTAAGCCTCTTAGTAATTTAGTCTCCTTAAGATACTACTATATTCTCTTCACTGCTTCTTATATTGACACCTTCGTTCTTGCTCTTAGAACTCAAACAAACCTCACCTATCTATAAGATCAAACTCCTTTTAAGTCTAAATCCTCTATGAAATTTTAAAGATTCCCCATCTAGCTCTCATTTTATTTATCTTAGTCTCTAGGTGTTCAAATAATTTATTTCCTGGGTTATTCTTTTTAACACAAAAATCATTTATTAAGATGTTTATTACTTATTTCACAGGTATGACTCCTGACACACCCAAGGTACACATATTTTACCTTTAGGTTAAAACTTTTGTTAAATTACAGGCTCCTGGAGTAGATGGTCATTTCTTTTATATCCCATCTCAGTCATTCAAAGAATAGTATACAGCAGGTACTCAATAAATATTCAATGAATGGATGCATGAATGACTCAATACATCAATTCTCCTTTAAGATATATGTTAATCTCTTTTCTTTATTATTTTTATAAATATGATATATCATTTAGAAGTTCACAAAACTAGCAACACACAAGATGGGACCAGTTCTTATAAACATGACTTTCTGGGACTTAAAAATAACCCTGATGATGCTTTCACAGTTGCAAGAACATTTAAAAAGATGAATCAGGGGATTAGTTTACCTTGTCGTAAGATGATAGACCTTCCTAAATAAGGTTATTTAGAGACTTCTTTCTGCATGTGGAGCTTCTAATTAATTCTTGAACTCATAATTCCCTGGGGTTTGCCACAACATTTGTCACTTCAGTTCTTCTCTCAGTGACACATGGATACCATTTGAGACATATTTCTATGTAAAACTTCTTTGTCTTTTTATTTCCACCTAAGAAGAATCTTTACTATAGAATGGGAAAAATACAAAGAACAAACAATACATAATTGAGTTACATTCCAGATACAAACTCTTGTTACTTGGGTTGGCATACATATACAACATTAAATAATCAAAGTCCCAAGCATTCAACTTCGGCATTCCCTATTTTAAATCATCAGGGATCTTCTTTAAGTATAACATCTTTAGAAACATTGACCCATTGCCCAATATACACTATTATTTTTTTAGATTTTTAGGCCTATAGATACTACTTGACTTGTTTTTTTAAAGAAATGGAAGATGTCTGAAGAGCCTATCAAAATCCCCTCTTTGCCACTGAATCTAGGGTCACTTCTTTTGCCATTAGGTTAAAACTACTGTCCAAGTAGCCAAATAACTAAGTAACTCAACTAGTATCTCTGTAAGTTCCACCTATAAATAATTCTGGTTAAGAGTTTGTTTAATTATGTACATTCAGACCCTTACATGGTTTTCCTATATTAATGAAGCATTTTTATAGATAATATAATTCTTCTATATTTTCAACAATAAATTCATTCAAAACTTGTGTTTTCCAGCTTTTGCTATAGTAACAAACAATCCCAACATCTCTGGGGTTATAACAAACATGTATTGCTTGCTCAAGTTCATGGAGGTGGTGGCTCTACTGGGTTAAGCTGAGATTTGTAAAGATAGACCTTGGCTCCATGATAATTATCTTTCACTCCATAGGCCAAGCTTAAGGAATAAGCCAGTATATCTTGGATGTGCTTTTCTCATTTTGGAGGGAAAAATTAATATAGTGGGTATTAAGTCATGCAAAATATGTAAGCACATTTAAAACTTCTAATGAGACATTCTATTAGTCAAAGGAAGCAATGCAATCTAGGCCAGAGTTCATGCACAGGAAAGCAGACTGTACTGACAGAGAAGCATGGCAAGGGTATAAAAGGAATGATTATTTGTGGAATACTGCAGTCTACCACAGCCTGCCCTTGTTCACAAATACTTCCTTCCTGTAAGCAAAATGAAATCACCCCATCCTAAAGAATGACTCCAAGGTGTCATTCAATCAAAACATCTAACTTGAAATCCAGGATCTGAGTATATATACATCATGCTCAAATAATGCTCCTCTTGAGCCAAAGTCCAGTGAACTAAGTAAGACATTTGTTATTTGCACCCCACATACACATCATAAAATAGTGGGACCCACAAGAAACATTCTCATTTTGAAGGGGGAAGAAGAAAAGAACCCAGCAATTACTGCTTGTCCACAGCAATTCTGAAATACCATTGAGAAATTGTTGTGAGGTTACTAACCTGACTGTAGGAAACTTTGCTTATTCAATTCTCAGTTTTGTTTCTTGCAGGTAGCTTCATAGTCTATTATGTCTGAGAACTCTTGACTTCACCTGCTGGAAGGTCCTTCCTTTTCCGATATCCTTTTTTTGGGGAATTTGTTCTCTTTGGCTGCTGAACAGCTTCCATTAGCCAGCCCATAGAAACTTGAGGGCTCAAAGGTAATTTTATTGTTCGAACAGTCACAACCTCCTTTAATTCAGGCTGGTGGCACTACAACTTTTTCAAAAATATTATTGGTTTCTTTGATGTCTTTGTTTCTTATTAATGGCCCCTGCAAATAGAAAGATCCATAATTAGAAGATATTTCTCTAGGCTTATATTGTATTCTAGGCTTTCTTTGGGCCAAATCTATTATCTCTTTACCCTAAGTCATTTAGTACAAGTGAAATGACTAATATTGGTAATCACTGGGAATCAGGTCTTAACAAACGGTGTGGTGACAGGAGTCTTCATTTGGTCCAAGCTTGAGTCATCATCATCATTATTGTTAATTGGGTATACTTTTACTTAATAGGATGAAAATAATAACTGCATATTAAGAAGCATGACAAAAACATTTCATAGGCATGTTATAATATTAATTTTATGTGACTGCTCTTGTTTTCTGAAATTTATAATGACTTCTAAAAGACAATAGATAATATAAGTTGATCCTTCACCCATTTATTTACTATAAAATCTCTTTGAAATTATCCTTAATGTTCCCTAAGTGTTGTTATGGTATTTTCATATTTTGAGTTTGCTCAAGTTGCTAAATTTCTGATGTGGTTTGAATTCACTAAAAGTAATTAAAATTATTCCATGTAGGAAAGTGTACACATAACTAGAAAACAACTATCCATGACCTTTATTTGGTCTTTGCACTGAGGCTTTGTTTTAATTTGCAAATAGTTGACCGGCTGGAGATGAGAAACAGTCATATCTTTCAACTCTGTCTCTGGATATGCATTTTCCTTTTCCCTTCCATTCCCATTTGATAAATGCCAATTATTTTCTGAGCTTGTCTCTTTATTAAAATTCCTAATAAGCAATTTGGGGTTACCAACATTCTGTCTTGAAAAATTCTTTGCTGTCTTTCGAGTTATTTCAGGTGACAATGCACAAAACAATGTTTGAATGTTTCATATTCAGAAAATAAATACTGGGTTTAAAACCATAAAAGTCTCACTGTGGAATACTGTTATATACTGAAAACTGAAAAAGAAAAACATAAAAACATAAAAACAAAAAAACCTGTGCCTCTCAGAGGTGGAATAGCCCTGAGAGCATTGGCATTTACAGTTATGCGAAGTCAGGGTGAAAAGCAGGTGTTTTATTATACTGCCTGTGGCCTGGCACTTTTCTCTAGCATGCTTTGTTGGAAAAATCCTCAGTGTTAAAACTGAGTGAATGCTGTTAATGTGGTTATGATTGTACTGTCAAAGGCAACCACTGACAAGAAAAAAATTGCCTTGACACTTATAGTTCATATATATGATCAGAATATACAGCTGCTTTTGTCAATTAACTACATTAGCCAGAATTTTGGGGGAAAAAACCCCAGAAATTGAAATGCAATTTTATTTAGTCACTTTTCCAATTCTTGGCTTTGAGTTTGGTTTGACCTGTGTGAAGGGATTTGAAGAACATCCCTATTTTGTCTTTTAGCACAGTGTACTGTGCTGTGGAAGAGTTACAACATGGATAAGTTGTTACAACAGTTACAACACGGATAAGCCCAATGTCCTTTTGAAATGGACAGCTGGGGCATGTGAACATGTGATGACAAGCATAAAAAAAAATAACACTTCTGGCTCAGTTTGTACTCAATCTGCATGTATTTTAAAAGGAAGAATCTTAAGTGTCAGCCATAAATTGCTTTCAAAACATGATCTGGTAAAATAAGGTGTTTTTTTTAATAAATACCTTATAAGTTGTATATAAAATATACAAAAAATAAAAGGCAGGTGTTTTATTAAACTGCCTGTGGCCTGGCACTTTATTCTTAAATATTCTTAAATATTCACTTTTATTTAAGACACTCTTCTCACTTCCTTTAACACCCGTGTAGTGTTGTCGCCTAGTTTTGTAAGGACTGATCATAAGGAAAGTTATAGTCAGAAAAAGAAATCTAAAAAGAATCATCAGAGTGGATCAAATGTTGATGCAATATTAATGCACTACCTGTGATTTTATTACCAAAACATTGGACACAGTGTGATTCATTTAAATCTCAACTCCATCATTGATTTTCACATTGTTGTTGAACAGGCATCTCCCGTCTTGTCCTAGGCAAAAGCACTGGAAAAGCAATGTATGCTTTTGTTGTCCTTCATTCATCCAGGATCTCATTGTTCTTTCTTTTTCTGCAACTTATTATCAGTAGTTACCATTTATTGGTTGCTTAACCAGGCTCTGGACCCTGCCCTACTCAATGTATGTACGTTACATAACAGTGTTAGCTAAACCTGTTTCTCTCTTCTGCTAGATAAGGGAAATGAATGAGACCTCAAATATTTTTCTCAAGCTCATAAAGCTAGTAAAGCGGTAAGCCACATTTTTCTAATTGTAAGAAAATTCATAGTTCTGACTGCTCTACAACACTGCCATCTGTACTTGCATTTGCTTCTTGCATACTATAAGGCATGGCTAAGAGGGAACCAAACTTTTTAGCCTACTAAGATCTGATTGACTGCACCGCATCCCTCTATCCCTGACATCTTTTATCTTTTCATTTTGAAAAATGAACATGCTCATTCAAATTATTCTCTAATTGGATTGATTTTCATGCAAGGTGACAAAAGAAATGAAACATTTTAGACAAATTGGGGTAGTATTTGGAAATAGAAAAGAGGAATGGGACTAACTCAGGTGCCTTTTGAGTCATTCCCTGTAGGAGTGTTGGTAGGGTAATCTCCTTTGGCTGGTACTTTCTTCTGAATCAGGTCCAGAATTAAATTCTCTTTCTCTGGTGTTCCCAAAGCACTTACTATCTTTCTCTATATAACAGCTCCCATACAGTACATTGTATTTTTTATATGTTAACTTTTTTTTCTACTTTAACAAAGCTCCTATCTCAGTCTCTTAAAATATTTGTCCATGAGATGGTTTTGAACTGTCCTAAAGATTTAGGGTGTTCTTCACGACTCTACTTGAAACTATTTCTCTGGGGATGGCCACAGTTGTCTGCTTGTTTATATTCTACAGATTAAGTGAAATAATATGTCAGATATGACTGAAATAGTCCTGGGCACATGGAAAGTGCTCAAAGAACTGCAGGACAAGTTATCTTTCTTATTACTGCTGTTATTTGCCCTATATCATTTGAATCATTTTTCTGTAAGAGCAAATTCTGTGTGCAAGTTGCTGCTCTAGGATATGGTGGCAGGAGATTCCACTGACACCCTTGTCTGATTTAAAAGGATGAGTGAAGGAGAGGAGGCAGCTGGTTTCTAACATCTTTGCTTTGACAGCCCTCAGGGCCATGAGAGCCTCACATGCAGTTGGGGCTATTGGTAGCTTCTGGACAAAGAGTGCTTGAACATCTTCAGAATGCCAGTGTTTTAGGGAATAGTATCCATGTGTCCTAAAGTGAAAATTAAATCCAAACTTCCTTCATCATCAAACACTTGCTGTTCCTCTTTGAAAACTTGGTAAATCTGGTGCTCATGAAAACATGGGTTAGTCAAGATCAGTGTGAAAGGCCAAATAACACATGTCTTCTTCCTTTCCTTTGGCTCTTCATTTTCATGGTCTTGATAATTCTCCAACAGAAGAAAATTAAGCAGTGAAACAAAAAAGATATAGAAATGAAGCTAGCAAAGTAAAAGGTCATTCCACAGTTAAAGATAGAAGAAATGCTAGTTTAATGCAATACAACATGTACTGATAATTAGATACTTATCATTGAAAGATAATTTAGGTTTGCAATTACTACATTTTTACACTATGATTTATTTGAGCAAAAGTTTTGTGATATGTTTTAACTGCAGTATTTATGAAGAGCAGAGGCTATGTCACAAAATAATTACTATCCTTTATTTTAAGGTTTTTATTTTAAATTACCTATAAAGTATTGTTTGGAAGATTACACTTGACGTATAAAATGGAAACTAAAGAAAAGTAGTAATGGATATTTTAATACTTATTTATATTTACAGAAATGCAAATCAAAATGAGATTTGTTTTTAGATCAGGGTAGAATAGCAGCGGGTGTGGAGATAAATAGTCAAATACTTTGATGGGAGAACCATCAAGATTTGTAGATGGACTGGATATGGCATGAAAGAGAGAGAGGAAGAGTCAAGAATAACTGATGTTTTTAGTTTGAGCACCTGGAAGGATGAATGTACTATGACTGACATGGGGAAAACCATGAATAGAGCAGGTGTGAGGTAGAAGTGCAGAGAAAAGGAGTTCATTTGGGGGTCTGATAAGTTGGAAGTTTAATTCTTCTATTTTAAGCTTAATTATTTTCCCACAAACTTACTTTGATTAAGTCTCTGGGTTTCCAGAGTGTAATATTCCTCAGCTCAAACTAATGCAAGGAAGAAATTTTGCTCTTAGATAATCACTTTGCTTTTCACAAGTTCCTATAGTGCAACAAATTTTTTTTTAGATTTGCTTTGAAAAATAAAAATGTAACTATCAACATAATTTACAATAAATACCAATTATTGTTATCATTATGTATTCAGCACTGTGCTGCTTTACAAATGTTACCTTATGCATACTAGAAGATGGTATTATTATTTCTTCCTATTTTTCAAATGAGGAAAATTGAGGACTTAAAAGGATCAGAGATATACAGCTAGTACTTAGCACAGCTAGTGAGATCAGTTTGACTTTAAAGGCCATGCTTAAAGGCAATAAAACATATTTTAAGTATTTGTTTATTTTTGAAAAATAGTAATATTGGTTTTCATGCAGATATTCACAACCATTTCTAGTTTTTCTTTAGCATATTTTTATTCAGTTTTATACTGAACAGAAGCAAATATTCAAATTAATCAACTGTAAACAATATCCAACATGACTTATGACTGGTCCAATTTAAGAATTGATATGGCATTATAGCAACTATACTGAATTGTTATGAGATGGATAATCATAAAAATAAATGCTTAAAATATTGTTGAATAAGCTGAAAAATGTTGATGATATATATATACCTCATTTTTGAAATCATGTCAAATTTTTTAAAAAGTCTAAAGTGTGAGTCATTCCATAAGAAGGGTTTATTTGTTTATAGATTTTGTCAGTTTTGCTTAGGATTCATAAATCATAATTTATTCTGATTTCATAAATCACAAATTATAAAATGTAATTTTCCAAGATGGCAAACCTAGTGAACTGGTCCTAGGTATAAACAAAAAATATTAATGTGGGCATGTTAATTAAGCAGGAAACTTCTTAGTGATGAAGAACAATTGCCTGAAAGAAGGCAAGGAAATTAATAAATTATCAATTAGCCTTGAAGAAATGCAATCACTGGATTTTCCACAGAAAAGATCGGGCTCCTCTGGGATGTTCTGCACACAAAACAAGAGAAGAGGAATCTTGTGGTGCCAAGAGCAAATCTGGAAAACCATTAGTGGCTGGTCCTTTGACAAGCGTGGTTTCCTGCTTGGGATGTTATACTACTGTGTTGAGTTTTGACTTCTGCCAACAGGGCCAGAGACCATCACTGGGTCCTATGGAGGACCCCAGGGTGTCTCACTTCTCTAGCATATTCAGAGAAAATCATATTAAGAAGAGCATCCCTGGTGGCACTGAATGTGAAATGAAGTAAGAAACAGGCAGGTTGGTACTTATAGAGATGGAAGGTCTCTCACTGTCCTGTCCTAGTGATAATGGGATTATATGCTGATTTTGCAAAAAGAATCTTTACTAGAGAAAGTCTTTGTATTTTTAAAATAACATGCAATAGCAGTTGCCTTTACTCCTATTTCCCCAGAATGTCTCTGATAAGCAGTATTCAACCAGCAGAAATGTGGAAAGCTACCCGAAGAAAGAATACATGCAGGGAGGGTAATTACCAATATTCAAGGTGGCCAAGTGAATGAGCAGAGGCTGACTGGCTGGACTTGTATTTTCGTATTCCACTTGTTGCTGTCTCTGTGCCTGTGTGGAAGGCATCCCAGCTCTTTGATTGTTTCCATTCTTGTTATCAACTCTTTCATGAATAAAGCGTTTAATCAAAATCAACTACTGTATTCTGCTCATTGTGGTAGCTTTCTGTCTGTCCTTCCCATTCTGACAGCATAATCCCAGCCAGAGAACCTCCAAGGTAAGCAAAGAAAGAATATCTGCCATTCTCTCTCTCACACACTCCAACTTGTCAAGGATAGGGTAAAATTATACTGGTACACATTTTGAGAGATTATTTTTTTAAGTGTAAAACAAGATTATATCCTCATTCATTCCAATGTATCCATGATCAGATATCAGATGTCTCTAAATTAGATAATTTATTCTCTGGCTCCAGTTAGCATTGATCAAGAAACCACCTTTACCTCTTTGTGTGCTTGACTCATGCAAGACTTAATATGATTATGCACATCTAATGATTTTTTTCAGTTGGGCTGACCAATCTTATGATCAGGCTCTTCCCTCCTTCCTAAACTAGTAACATCTGAAGTCAACCATATTCTTTTTTTCTATGATCAATGGAGAAGCTTCCTTCCTCCCTTCATTTCTTCTAGATAATAGGCACTCTTGGGTCAGCTACTAGTTGGCATTCTGATACTTTTCTTTGCTACCAGCTGTTTTCAAACTTGGCCTTTTCTTTTTCTGAAAATTAAATGCCTTTACAAAAACACTCTTTCCTTAAAGCTAATTTATTCCAGAAACTTAACATATAATAAGATTCTGGCAATACCGGGGTTTTAAAAAATAAATGACCTTATTTAAAATCAGATTTAACATGAAATGGTGAGGAAAATGAAGACTCAGATCATCGCTGAAAAAAAAAATGGGTTAGAAATTTTTAGTAATCTAAATTAGTGCTACCAAGTAGGCTAAATAAGGTGCTCTTTGTAAATTAATATTCTTTTCTTTTGGTGCCACATGAATGTTAATGTGGCATACCTTCACTCTATGCATCAAAAACACAAAACAAAAAACACAAACCCTGCTCAGTTAATGCATAGAATGCTGATTTCCCTTTGGATGTCTTGACTCTGGTTTATTTCCTCACTTCCAGTCTTTATATGTTTCTACAAAGATGAATGATTATGTTTTTCTATTCTTAATTTAAAAACAAGTCATAAGAAAAAGTTATGCCAGTTCAACTAATCTTTAGATAGCTAGTGCCAGGAAAGCAACATTCATAATATTGTCTTCACCGGCTTTCCTTTTGGAATTGTGGTGCCAGAGAAAATGATTTATGCCAGCTTGGACTAAGCCCTGAGCTTTGTAGAAAAGATATATTGGCATCAACTTAGTATAAAGTCATGATCATTCCTGAAAAGACATTTGTCACTATAAACCCTTATTTTCAGGTGCGTGACACTTTCCATAAAATTACACTTCAAGTGGAAAAGTATTCCAGTATTTCTGAATTTAAGAGTTTATCATTACTTGAACTTTCTATATAAGATAGGGAAGGGTGTCTAGACCCTATCCCTAGGTTTTCATGAAGCAGGGAGGGGTGGGAACTAAGTGTGCATTTTAAACAAGAGCCTGAGGAGATTCTGCTGTAAGTAGAAGCCTTTGAGAAACTTTCTTTAGAAAAGGGATATGGAGTACTGTGTATAAATTCTGGCTCCTATTTATGTAACCTTGACTAACTTATATGGTCTGTTTGTCTCATTTGTTTCCTTATCCCTATTCCTTAAGGATGCTTTAATTGAGCATGTTCCTAAACTGTGAAGTTTAAAGAAAATAATTACCTTATGGGAAAATGTATAGGAAGCAAATGATACATCTTAGTTCTACTTTTTTCTCTAGAATTCATGACAGCAAGCACAAATACACAAAATTATGTGTTTATGTGCACACAGTCAATCTGGAGTAGGCAGCTCTAGGAACAGCAAAATGATTGCTTGATCAGAATGGGAAACTTAAAATTCACTTGTACAAAGCAGCAATTAAGACAAGGCTATCTTCCTGCAAATAGTCAAGTTTAGAGATCTGAAGAATCAGATCCTTCAGAATCATTTTGTAAGTTAGCCACAGTTACACAAATAGGTTGTAAACAAGAGCCAAAATTAACATAAAAAATGCCTTGACTTTGGGTACCCGTCTCAAGGAAGACTAAGAAATTGAAAACATTATTCAAGTACCAATGACAGGCCCTCCAATTTGAACAAAGAGTTTAAAGTGTGTTATGTACTTAAGGTAGCCTGAAATAATCAACTATTTACTTGACCATATTTGTTACCTTGTCAAGAAACTGTGCACAAACTAATTAGTCCATCATTTACTTTTTTCTGTGCCACAAATCAGAGGAGTTCAGAATTCAGCCTAATGTTCTATATTCTTAATTTATAGAGTATCCTTTATAAGATGGGTCTGTGAGCAGTAACTGAGGTTACTTATTTAAAATATTAAAGTTCTGAATTTTGTGTGATTGTTGCATTTTGCTTCCTCTTTGAAACTCAGAGGAAAACTTTCCTTCAGTAAGTTTTGGAGAAAATACAGTAAATCATGAAATCAGACAAAAGAAATAAGCTATTTAGCAGTAGTACATTTTTTCATGTAGCTATTATTTCCACAATTATCCATTTTGGTGTTAGTCCAAGACATATTGGTTCAGTTGTTTATTTTTCAATGAGATATATATTCAAAGAGGGTTTGCTTAGTCACTGTTTTATAAATACCCAGAGAATATTTTGTGAGGCATTATAAGTAAAAACAAAAATCTGGTAAATTTATGCTCTTAATATCTAAATATTATTTAACATAATGAATTTATTACTGAGGCAAATACAAATATATTTATTAATTAAAAATAGAAAATTTACATTGATACATGGATTTAAAATGGATTATAGATTATTAGAAAAGAAATATTCAAATACTAGAGATGAAAAACTCAGGAAAAATGCTTGTTGATTATGGAAACATAAAACATGAGCTTGTTCCCCATATTTATTGATTTAACTACTAGTTACATTAGGAAAATACCAAAGAATTCTTGCTTAGAGCCCGAGGGTTGCCATGCTGCTCATGTCCAGGAGGATGTTCATATTTTGCACTGTGAGGATGGCGCTCACTGGAATTAAGCAAGGCACTTCCAGCCTGCTAGTTGGATGCGGCAGTCCTTCATAATCCCTGCGCTCAACAAGTTTATAATCCATCTGAGCAAGGGGAGGAAACAGGCAGGGTTGGAGACAAGACTGAGATACATGAAAGAATACCAAGAAAGTATGTATATAACAATCTGATGAGAAATGAGAAAAAATTGAGATGGCATATGCCAAAGATACGGGAGCATAATTTGTTTATTTTTCCTTCATTAGGTGTAACAAACAGATTCTAAAATAACTTGGGTAGCCAAGCATATAGTTGAGTTTATACTCTGTACAACAGAGTTGCCTGTGGGGTCTAAGAAGAGTCCTCCTTTTGTGGCTTCATAGCACCCTGTACTTAGGCTCTATCATTGCACGCGTTACTCTTGACTGCAATCGCCTATTCACTGTTCTGTTTCATATAGCAAAACAACAAGAAGCATTCATTAAACATTTTGCTGAATAAAGCCCTACTCCTAAAGCTTTAAGTAATTATTTCCTTTAATAATAACAATCACCTAGTGTGGTAGATGTTAGTTTTGAGGAAATAGAGGTGTAAGGTCAAGAAACTGTCCAAGGTCAAAGAGCTTGTAGGTTGCATAGTAAGAATCCAAATCCAGACAGTCTGACCACAAAGCAGAGGAAGTGTGTTTTATACCTGATGTTGACACAGTGCTGGGCACTTAGCATCCATGTAGTCTTTGAATGAATAATTGAATGATGTCAGAGAAAAGAGAGATATATCCAGACTGGGCCTACAAAGGAAAACTTGCTAGGGAGTGGGTGGAATTCGAGCTGGGCCTTAAAGAATGGGAAAGACTTAGATAAATTTACAGGAAGGCAGAGAGCATTAGGCCTGGAGAACTCGAACCAAGCAATGAGAAAGGGTATACAGTGTGTTTTGGAGACAGTGAGGAGATTGCTTTAATTATGAAAGAAGACACACAGGCTAGTGGGTATGGAGACTAGGTAGGCAAGTTAAAGTCAAACTGCAGAAGGCCTTAGTATCCAGGCAAAGGAACTGGGTAGGGAGAAGAAAGCCACTAAAGACTTTATTTCTTTTTTGGATCTTTCCCATAAACAAGTCTGGACTAAAGTAACATTAGTTTTTGCTCTGAAAAGATACAAAAGATGATGTAGCTCCCTCCCACATTCTCAAGATTTGAGTTGGCAAGACGTGGAGGTTTATGGTGTCCTTGTAGGGCCACACTACAGTGAAATGGTGACTATCAGGACTGTAATGTCTGCACAGGAAAATCTGCTGCCATTAGTTTTCAATTTTATAATATCAAGCTATTTTTCAATTTGGATAAAAAACCCCTACTGCTTTTCCATTGATTCCCAGGACAATTGAATGTGGTAATTTACATTTTTTTTAAACAAATCAGTTTGGGTATTTATTCAAACCTGGATAAATTCCACATTTTAGAAATGACTAGCCAACTTCCAAGTAGCTTGAATATTAAAAAATGCTTTTAAAAACCAAACCCACAAAGTTCCCCAGGAATTGGGAATCATTCTTCAATTGTCAACCACCAAGGCTCTTCAATTTGGAAAACAATCAAGAGACTTTCCAGTTGTTCAGGTCTAAATATCTTAACCCAGTTTCAGACTGAGGGCAAAACACTCTAAAGATGCAAAAAATGCAACAGCACTCACTTTTTTTTCACCCTGAGGGGATCTCTCTTATACATTCAATAAGAAACAGGTATAAAACTGAGTTACTAGTCGTTGCTGATAGAAGTGAGAGGGAAGCTGACGATGTGAACAGAGCTGAAAGAAAGTTGTCTTGCTGACCAGAATACCAGACTTCATTTTGACCCCTGAATAGCTTACCGAAATTTTTTGAGGTGGTTAAATCCATCTTCTGCATTATTTCTCAAATACATTAGGATATTGTAACCATGTGTGTTTTCATTTTTGTTACTGTTTTTATAATTTACCCTAATTGAATGAAAAATGAAGGCATGAAGCAGAGCATGGAGGTTCTCATTCTTTTTCTGCTTAAACCTCACATATTAAGCACAGTTACCCATGCTGATTCCTGTAACACTTTGTAGGAGGCCTGATCTCCAGTCATTCTCGAGATTTCCAGACAACTGCCAGCCACATTCTTGGATGGGAGAAATGGAGGGGTTTGGGGAACTTCAAATCAAGGGTTTGGGCTGTATGGTCTTTTAGTTCTGCCTATCAAAGTTCCAGCCTAAATAAGAATTCACCAAATTAGTAATCATCAGGCCCTTAGTATTATTCTCATTATTTTGAACATTTTTTTCCTCTATTCTTTTAAAAATTCTCTCAATATATCACCTGAATGAAACAGGAATTACACGATCTTGCTACAATTACCTTTACAAATTAGCTTTACAAATGACTATTATCTCACTGTGAATAGGATGGGTTACTAAATACAATTTATGGTAAATTTCAATATTCCTATTTTAAAGACTGGATTACAATATTAGGACCTTCAATAATTCAAGGTAATAGTCATTGCTTCTAGGCAAGTGAAATCGAGGACTTGATAAGGATGAAATGAAAACTCATTTTTCACTATAAACATACTTGCACTGTTTGAATTTCTTGCCATGTAGATGCAATGTTTACTACAGTTTTTATTTAATTAAGAAAAATTTCAAACTATGTTGTAGACACTGATTGCAGAACATTTGCTTTCTTAACAATCAATGGTAGAAATAATTAAAAGGCTAGTCTAAATGTTTCAGGTATGTCAGTTGGGAAGAGAATCAAAAGCCAGTATTCCAGTATTTCCTATTCATTTGCTGCTCTTCCATACTACATTTAGAATTGGTTACAAATAAATTTCTATTTCTAATATTAATCTCAGGGCTTTCTTTGTATTTTTATTCCTAGATAGCTACTCAATATTTATTTTATTTGAAACATATTTTAACCACTCTTGATTATGTTTTCCTCCAAAAATTATTTTCCCCAGTGACAACTGAAACTCAAGTGATGGTTACAACAAAGAAGTTTTAAGAGTTTTTCCAGAACCACAGTCATTGGTGACATTTCCATAAATCACACACAATCTCAACACAGACCATCTTAACAGTGAAACCTTACTCTAATAAGCTTAATAGACAGAGGTTAAAATAGCTCTGTTGCATTTATCTTTCACTGTGCAGCTTACCAAAACCAAATTTCTGTCATCAACAATTATTAATCATCCATATGCCCTGCAGAGAATTTTAATAAAGCAGATTATGAATCTGGGGTTGGAGGGATGAGGGAAAGACACAAACGTAATCCAAATTTATAAAAGGAGATGGGGTCCCCATTACTCCACCACATCTGTTTGCCATATGTTCATAAATCACATCAATGTTTTGAACATTTCTCCTAGCACCTTCCTGTCACTCTGGTTTTATAGTTCATAATTTCACCCTTCCTCCCCTCCCACCCAACACAAAATTCTCATTATTATATTTCAGGCTTTAGAGTGACATCTGATGAAGAATTAAGTCAAGTGACTGCAGTTAACAACTGTGGTTAGTGCCCAAGGACCTCCAGTTTCTTGAGATTTGGTCACAGCATGCAAAAGTGAGAACAAAACTTGTTTATTCTAAAGAAGCAGGGAAATAATATGAAGACATCAATGACCACTGCTAAACCAAACAGAAAGCTACATTTTGAGTCTGAATCTATGAAATAGAGCTGTCAAAAAGAAAGATACCAACTTAGGAAAAGATGTTCTCCTTACAAATAAGGTCCTCAGAAGTACTATGCACACTACTTTAGGTTTATTCCCATGTTCCAGTGATGCTGATGCATGTCTGCACGTAGTGCGATGTTTGTCCTGCAGGAGTTTGCCATCTCTGACAGCCATGACATGTAAAGAGAGAGCAACAGGATGTAACCTGTTGATTTATTTAATGCAAAAAAAATCAGCAAACTGAACATACAGGGTAGTCAGATTAGCTATGTGGTATCAAATAGATGAAACTGAGGTTTCTGGTTATTATGACTAATTAACCTGCTCCTTCCCCTTGCTTCAAACATGTATGGTAGGGCTGAACAGAATATAGCTACCGCAAAACCATGCACATTCATACCTAAGCTTGAAAACAAAAAAGGAAAACCACATGGTGCTGAAATAAATAGTTAATCTGAATGCAGAGCAAGGAATGGTAGCTAAAGTCAGATGGCTCCTGAGGCTATTGATCTGGTTACTCTAAGTCACTAAGGTTTTAACTTGAGAGTAGAGATGGGAAAAAAAGAAGTTGTGTTTGCTGACCTGGGGCATAAGAAGCTATAAGTGTATTTCCAGCATAAAACTAAGAGCCTGGGAAGAACTAGAAAAGTCTTTCCACTGCACTGGAAATTTGGCAAGAAAAATGGGTTGCCTGTTCTAGGTTAGTGTTGAAAATTAATCATATAGAAGAATTCTAAAGTGGGGATAATAGGTTGAATTCACATATTATATTGGTAAAAGAATATTAAGAAATTATTGTAGAAACTATATGAGACCAATGGGACCAGCAGAAGTAGACATAAAGCCACCCACAATGACTTCACAACCCTGAACTGTGACATATCCTTTGAAAACAATTTAATATAAAGATAGATTCAATCTAAAACTTGAAGTATTCAAGGACACAGACCTTCATAAGAGCCAGGAGTTTCAACAAACAAGGGAATTCACATGTTAAAAGCAATAGAAAATAGAACAATGTGAAAACAAATTTGCTTCAAATGTTCAAAGATATAAATAAGGGAGGAGTAAAAATTAAAAGGCTAGCATCTCCTAAAAAAGAAGACACAGTTTTTGTTTATTTTGCCTTTTGCCCACTTTGAATTAGGTTGTTTTGATTTATATATATATATATTTTTAATTGAAGTACAGTTGATATACAATATTATATTGGTTTCAAGTGTTAACATAGTGACTTGACAGTTATCTACATTATTAAATGCTCACCCCAACTAGTGTAGTTATTGTCAACATAGAAAGATGGTACATAAATATTGACTATATTCTCTATGCTGTACTTTCATCCCTGTGACTTATTTATATTATGATTAAGATTTTGTGACTTTTTATCCCTTTAACCTATCTCACCCATCCACTCCAAACTCTCCCCCATGGTAACCACCAGTCACTTCTCAATGTCTGTGTTTATGGTTCTGTGTTTTATTTTTAGACTCCACATATGCTGTCTTTCTCCACCTGGATCTTTTCACTTAGTATAATACTCTCTAGGTCTATCCATGTTGTCCCAGATGGCAACTTTTTATGGCTGAATAATATTCCAATATTGTCCACATCTTCCTTATCCATTCATCTACTGATGGATACTTTGGTTCCTTCTATACCTTGGCTATTACACATAATGCACTAATAAACATAGGAATGCATACATCTTTCCAAATCAGAGATTTTATTTTCTTCAAGTAAATTCCTAGAAGTGGAATTACTGGGTTGTATGGTATTTCTATTTCAGTTTTTTGAGGAACCTAAAACTTTCCACAGTGCCACACCAGTTTATATTCCCACAAACAGCATGGGAGGGTTCCCTTTTCTTCACATCCTTGCCAACACTTGTTATTTCTTTTCTTGTCTTTTGGATAGTGGCCATTCTAACTGATGTGAAGTGATATATCATTGTGGTTTTGATATTCATTTCCCTAATGATTAAAAATGTGGAGTATCTTTTCATGTACCTGTTGGCCAACTGTATGTCTTTGAAAAAATGTTTGTTCAGGTCCTCTGCCCATTTTTTAACCTGGTTATTCTTTTTTTTGGTGTTGAGTCATATGAATTCTTTTTTTTTTCTTTGCCAACACTTCATAGTTTACTGCTCTTTGTTGACATTATTCTAGTTGATACATAGAGACTACTGCAATACATGGACATTTTTTGATATAACAGAAAATAAATGATATCTGCGAAATCAGTTACATTAGGTGACTTGACTAAATTTTTTTTCCTGTAATTGTACCTGCATTTCATTTTTTTAAAAACCATATTTACCTTTAGGCTTGCTTGTAAAAACTCTTTACAGGGCACAAGTCATGTTTTTCCCTATGTTAAACTTTTCCTAACATTTTATATTTACATGTTTTCAGTCTGTGTGATTTTTAAACCAGAAATTGTTTAAAATCTGTATATATAGCTGTAATATATATAGCTGTAATATATGTGAAATGGTTTGGTGTTTATCTCACAAACATAAAGGAGAATTGGAAATGTGTTTCCTTGTGCTTAAGCACCTTCCATCAGAATTCGGTATGAGACACTACTTTCTGTTTTCAAACAAATGAAATATATATAGTCAGTGCTGTCTGCAAGTTCTGCCTTGTGAACTGCATTCTAGACCACCGTCGACATTTTTTTTTTTTGAGAGGGCATCTCTCATATTTATTGATCAAATGGTTGTTAACAACAATAAAATTCTGTATAGGGGGGTCAATGCTCAATGCACAATCATTAATCCATCTCAAGCCTAGTTCTCGTTAGTCTGAAGCATAATGAACAAGTTCTTACATGGTGAACGAATTCTTACATAATGAATAAGTTCTTACATGGTGAACAGTACAAGGGCAGTCATCACAGAAACTTTCGGCTTTGATCATGCATCATGAACCATAAACAATCAGGTCAAATATGAATATTCGTTTGATTTTTATACTTGATTTATATGTGGATCCCACATTTCTCCCTTTATTATTATTATTACTTTTATTTTTAATAAACTGCTGAAGTGGTAGGTAGATGCAAGATAAAGGTAGAAAACATAGTTTAGTGTTGTAAGAGAGCAATTGTAGATGATCAGGTGTGTGCCTGTAGACTATGTGCTAATCCGAGCTAGACAAGGGCAATAAAACATCCATGGACGCAGAAGCTTTCTCTCAACACAGGGGGGGGTGAGGTTCTAAGCTTCACCACTGTTGTTCCCCAATTTCTCACCTGATGGCCCCCCTGCGACTGTGCCTGTCTTAGGTTGTTCCTCCCTTGAGGAATCTTACCCGTCTCTGGCTAACCAGTCATCTTCCGGGGCCATACAGTGAAATGTAAATTTGGTAAGTGAGAGAGAAGCCATATTGTTTGAAAAGGTTAGCTTTTTACTTCTTTGCAGATTTATGCCCTGTGGCTTCTATGCCCAGCACTTGTCTCGAGGTATCTTTACCACCTGAAGGAATTATGATACTTGATAAATTCGATATGAGGCACGAATTGTATTTAAAGGTTGTAATTAGGAAGAAAGAATAAAAGCTATAGAGGTAGCATATGGAGGAAAACATGGGAGGATTGATTATTTCTTTGACTTATCTTCTTGTAGAGTACCTTAAGTATGTATAGGTTTTAAACTACTAACTAACTTGCGCACACATATTAACATAATAGGAATACAGTGACATAAACAAAGCAAATCTATAATTACCAGCCATCTCCAGTGAAGCCAAGAAAACCATTTAGGCACCCTAGGCATTTGTGAAAATTAGTCTATGATATGATGGATATTGTCCAACTGTACTTGAACAGTCTGAGAGAAATCAGACAAATTAAAACAACCCATTTCTGGGATCTGTTCACATCCCATATGTTCTTTTAACCGTAGATAGTCTATAGTCATAAGATTTTGGAGTGCTACAACTTGCACCCCTCCCAACTCCTGATTGAGTTCCAACAGTACAGATCTGGTCAAATTCGTTGTCTCACTGTATATGCACATGCCAGCCTAGACATCTCCCTCCTCATTCCAATGGCAAGTCCAGGAAACGGTGGGGTGGACGCAGCCGCAACCGCAGCATCGCCCGGATCCCTGTGGAGGCTTTTTCATGATCATCCCCCGGCACGAGTCCTCCAGAGAGTGCTGATGCCGGAAGCTCCTCCTCATATCGTATCTTAGTTCATTTTCTGTGTAGCCAAGCTAGGCCTTGATCTTCTGCATAGAAACAAACAGACCCTTTGCCCACACTTTGACATGCCCTCCATATGAATTCTTTATATATTTTACATATTAACCCCTTATCAGATATATAATTTACAAATATATTCTCCCATACTCATATAATTGGACCCATGCAATTCAAACCTGTATTATTCAAGTCAACTTTATATATGAAGTTAAGTAACATAGTGTATCTATATATGAAGTTAAAAAACATAGTACCTACCATACCTAACTCATTGGTGAATAAGCACATTTTATTACCAATAAAAAAGACAAGAAGAATGGAATGAGATTCTGATATCTGTCTAATAAAATAAATATTCTCTCCATAATGAGAGATTGGGAGAGAGGCAATACTCTGAAAAATGAAAGAGACCATGAATCCTCATACTCAAGGAACAGATAGTTCTGAGAGGGGTAACTGAAAATAAATTCTTACTCAGATACACCATAGTGAAACTTTAAAACATCAATTATAAATTTTTAAATAAACAAATTTTAAAGATTTATTTGTAGACTGAGAAATGTTATGATTACAGATCTTTATTGAAATATTACCAAATAGCATATTTAGCAAAAAAGGAAATTGAATACAGAAGGAAAGAGTATGGTGAAAGAACCAGTGATGAACAAAAAAAATCAAAAGTATATTGATAAATCTAGGTTCAAATGTTTAAAAGTGTGTGTGTGTGTGTATACATTAAAATCAACTAAAAAGTAACATGATGGGATGGCAGAAAACATTTTAAGGTCCTTGTCTTATTTCAAGAGAAGGACAGAATTACTGATTCACCTCAAAACTTACTAGGTTAATTATACATTACTATTTAAGAGTAATTATTAGAATAAAAATAGAATGTATAACTCACAAATTTACAAGAGATAAAGAGTGAAGGATGGAATAAACTCAACCAATGCAATAGATGAAACACCACTTGACTGTCTGCGTTTTTTTATTACTTGTTATACCTTACAAAAGCACATTGATAAAAACAAGATATTATATCTCTTTTCAGGAATTATGATGCAGATGAAGCTAGAAGAATTATACATAGGATATTTTTAATATTAAGTGGGGTAATCCACTTAAAGAAAGATAAGCACATAAGAAGGAACAAAGTGAGTTCAATAAATGATAGACATCATTACTATTATGTTTAAAACTTAAAAAGTTTGAACTTCCAAAATTAACCAGGAGACTAATCCTGCATCTTCTTTGATATTAATGTCCAGTGTACTTACAGATTAACATTCTAAATTTATAAGTAATTTGGCTGTTTTTAGCAGAAGCCAGAAGTCCAAAACATCAAAACACTTCTGACACTTATCATATAGAAATAATAATGATAAAAAGTGCAATAAGAGGTAAGGACAAACAAAAAGTCTTGCAACTGAATTTTAAGGGATTACAAGATGCACTTGAAAGCTGGTACCACTTTTTAAATGGAGGGGGGAAATTCAGCTTTGAGATTATGCTGGAAAAACATTAAACATATATCTAGATTCAAAACTGTTCTCTTTATTCTTAGAAATCTTATAGAACTGTATATAATTTTCATGTAAATTCTCATATTCTACTGTGCTTAATAATTTTTTGAGGGCTAGTATTTTTTCTTCTGGACCATGAGAACTTGAAGGCCTGAATAATATCATTCATCATTGCTTTCCCCAGCACCTACCATGTGCCTTGTACATAGTTGAAACTCATTAAAATTGGTTTGTGGATGAAAATAATTCCAAAAAGTAACTAACATTTGTGGAAAGAGCTGCTTAAATTCAGTGGCATGTTTTCCCTTGTCGTAGACATCTATGCTCTTTACCCTTCTTATTCCAGCAAATATAGACCAGACAGAAGTCAAGAGTAAGCTTTATCAAGCAATGTATGCTTCCAATTTTTAAAGTTAAAAGCTTTCAGATGCTCAGGAGTAGATCCTTCTAACAGGAACATCAAATATCCCTAGTTTTGAAGATATCTGCTACATAAAGTCACACTGCCCCATTATTCAGCCCTGAAGCTGACTCATTTGTTCTTCATTCAAGAAGTATGTTTTTTGCAGTAGATAGCAGAATCAGTAATTTTAATGGGCCTGGTTTCTCTCCAACCACCTATGGTACATAAAAAAGAAAAGGCCATAGATGTAGAATAGTCAGTGATGTATATGCTTATGGAGACATTCAGTGTTTACTTCCATCTTCTCTCTCCCATCCACAGACCACTTCTGTGCATCTCTCATTACCATGTAGCAGAGGACTACATGACAAATCATCGCCTAAATATTATTATCCATTAAGCCAAAGACAGCTTTTTTTTTGAGGAGTGCCTTAAAAGCTGTGCCTTACTATATGTGTAGAACTCTTTAAGTGCCAGATGGTTTCATTTGAACATTAAGTTGCTTGCTGATCTTCTAATGACACTTGCCAGAAGAAAGTTTGGGACACCTCTTCACATATTTCTTGAAGTAGCCTCTTGATACCAACGAAGCCTCTCCAGATGTAACCCAGTAAAGATAATACCTACCAAACCATAAATAAAATGGCCTCAACTAAGTTCACATCAGGAGTCTGTCTTCCTGTAGGAAAGTTTTTCCCTCCAGCAAAACTCAACAAATAAGATAGCATGGAACTGAAGATACGAGATGTAGTTTTTACTTTAATTGCACATTGGAATCATCCCAGGTCAATTAAATATGAATTTCTAATGAAGGGGAATGAGGACATTGATTTTTTTTTTTTAAAACTCATTTGGTGATTCTAATGTTCAGCTAGGATGAGAACAAGTGCTAAAGGGCCTATTGGCAGACTCATGATTTTTCTTTAAAATGAAAAGCTATCTCAGGTTATTGTTTTAACAATGACAGTTATACATAAGCAAAAAGAGAAGGAAAAAATCCATGTGTAGTAACAATTACTAAACTCTGGGGTATTTTTTTCCAGATTCTTTACTTAGCTTCCTTATGTGAAAACATGTGGATACATAACACTGTTTGTTTCTTGCATTTTTCTACTTTATGTATCATAAAAATATTTATAATCATGATTTCATTGAGGAAATGACTGATAATGTAGGAAAATAATGGTCAATGCAATTTAGCCTTTATTTATTTAAAACCTGACTCCAAAAAGTCTACTTCATCATTAGAATGACCCTATACGTTGGAAAGTTAACTGACTTATTTCTCTTTGCTTCCTTCCTGGGTTCCTTCCTTCTGTACTTTCTGCCTTTTTGTTTTTGAGAAAGTTAATTTATAAAAGATTGAACATGGTGAAACTGGTGGAAATGTAAAATGGCACAACTCCTTTGGAAAACAATATGAAATTGAGTAGCATTTGTATTGAAAAGAAGGGACTTAATAGCAAATGCGTACCTCTTCCTGACTGCATGTTGTGGTTAATTAACTTGAGTAAAGACAGGTTTAGAGTCAGCCTGAGCTTCAGAGTTGCACTGAACTAATCAAACTCAATTGCAAGTTGAAATTGCACTTTGAACGCTAGAAATAGCAATTTGGGGGCTTTGGGGAATTGTTTTCCTCCCCTTTTGCTTTCAATTGGTATAAAATAATGTGAGATTTTCTGGCCAATCATAAACTGATTATGTATAGTAAGAAATCAACCACTAGCTAATCTCACAGGGCAGGCATCCCAGACCTGGTGGGTACATGCCCCTAGAATTAAAGTACCAGTCAAACAACTCATAAAGGGGGGCAAAGGGTACCTCAATCCTAACAAAAACTCAAAAGCATTTCCCATTATTTTTAGATGTGAAGTAATTTAAAAGAAACTGTGAGAAGAAAAGGTAACCTAAAAGAAGTTGTATAGTCTGCATTAGAATAGAAGAATCCATATCAGCGTTATATTCATTCATGGCCCATTCAAGAAAGGTCTTCTGTATAGAAAATAAATAGTATATAATACTATGACAGTCCTGTGACATAAACTATTGTCTTTCACAGGGGCTTATACCCTTAACTCGGGTTGTGTCCATTTTTTTTTTAACAAAAGGCCCAGAAATACTGGTTCTTGCCAAAATGTAATCCTAAAAGTTATTGGTCTTCAAACTTTAATTGACTTTACTTTTTAAGGCAGGTTTTGGTTTACAGAAAACTTGAGCAGAAAGTACAAAGAATTCCCATACACCTCCTCTTGTCTGACCCTATGCTTTATAGAGTTTCTCTATTATAACATTTTGCATAATAGTAGTAAATTTGCTGCAATTGATGAATCAATATTTATCATCATTATTAACTAAAGTCCATAATTTACATTAGGGTTCATTCTTTGTGTTGTATAGTTCTATGGGTTTTTGAAAAATGTATGATGTCATATATCCACCATTGCAGTATTATACATAATAGTTTCATTGCCGTAAAAACTCCGTTTTCTATCTAGTCATCCCTCTCTTTCTCCTTAGAGCCCTGGCAACCACTGATCTTTTCATAGTCCCTGCAGTTTTGCCTTTCCCAGAATGTCTTACAGTTGAGATCAGTAACCCAGATTGACTTCTTTCACTTAGCAATATGCATTTAAGATCCCTCCACTTCTTTTCATGACTTGATAGTTCATTTCCGTTTATTGTTGAATAAAACTTCCTTGAAAGTATGCACCAGGGTTTGTTTATCCATTCACTTATTGCAGGACATCTTGAGTGCTTCAAAGTTTTGAGAAGTATAAATAAAACTATTATGAATATTTGTGGGCAGGTTTTTTTTGTGAATGTGTTTTCAACTCACTTGGAGAAATACTGAGTGTGCAATTGCTAGATCCTATGATAAGACAATGTTTAGCTTTGTAAGAAATTGTCAAATTTCCAAAGAACCTGTACCATTTTGCCTTTCCACCAAAAGTTAATGAAAATCCCTATTTCTCCATATCTTTGTCTGTATTTGGTGCTGTTAGTGCTATGGATTTTAACAATTCTGATAGTTGTATAATGGTAGCTCATTTTTATTTGCAATTCCTTAATGATATAAAGATCAATTTGGGATATGATTTATTAGAAAACTTTTTTTCCCAAAGAAACAAGTTGTGGAATAAATTTTTTCTGAAAACCAGGGAGGGAAGAACTGAGCTAATGAGTAACTTTCTTGCTTATTTTTTTCTGCTGTGTAATATATTCTAGGGGAGGGAGGTAAGATTTAGACATAGGCAATCTATAATAGATAATGTAAAAGACCCAATTTTCCTTTTGCTGATTTATTTTTAAGTATATTTGGTGTCTATAATGAACTAAATGTAAGAAAAATAAACAAGTGTAGAATTGTGGTAGTAAAAGATAAAGATGCATACATATCACTTGCTAGGTTTGGATTTGCATATTGATTCATACTCACATTGAATACCATATATACTAATAATAGCATATATGTTATCCTATGTCTACACTTTGACTTCTTCTTACCTAAAAATTGTAGTAGAGGAAAGAATTTCATTTCATATTTGTTTTGCATAGTACATAAGAATTTAGTGTACATAATTTCATGATAATATCAGCCTTCAGTAAAATGTATTCAGCATACTATTTAAGCACACTTGTAGCAAATAAAATTCAACATTCATACTTTACCATCTGTGAAAAGATTGTATTACATCTTGCTAAAATAAAACCTTCCTCATGTTAATGTAATAGTCACTCTGAACCATTGTTCTTCAGAATGATGCCTTTAGAGAAGTAACCAGAGATTTAACATAAACAATCCAAAGAAATGGAAGTCACATTTAGCACACCTCATAAAAAGACAAGTCACATTTCACTGTACACTAGGAGATAGATAATTGATTTTTAAGATGTTAATAAGCATGGAGCTCATTAAATGAGGAAGCTGTCTTGTGTGAGAAGAAATTAGAACACTGTTTCAAAGAGAATTAAACTTGAACAGATAGAGTGGCTGACGCTTTAAACATGTGATATTTTGAAATATGTAAAAAAAATTTTAGATTGGATTCTTTATTGTGGTATACATAGTCCCTGGTGGTTTGGACGTGACAGAGACTCTCCAAACTAATACAATTATTTTGTTTATAACAATGTGGAATTATTTTGCATAAGAATGAAAAGTGGTATTTTGGAAAGCATACTGTGAATCAGTGTAATTCTTCAGAGAAATCATCACATTACAAGAAAAAAGCAAGTAAAAATTAAGGTGATCACTGGTTTGGGCCAGTTAGTGTTTGGGCTAACTGAACTCTCAGGTATCCTAAAACCTTAAGTTTTAACTGTTATAGTGTAAGGTAAAGCAAATAAACTCTTGAAATAGATTGTGTTTGAATATTGCTTCTGACACTTCCTAGTTCTTCTATGATTGAGCATTTTATTTAATCTGAGTCTCAGTTTCCTAATCAATAACATAGGTCTTAACAATAAAATACTTATCTTGGAAAGCTATTTAATGAATATGTGGTACCTAGAAAAGATCCAAAAGCTTGCACTGAAAAAACCATCAAACGAAACAGGTCTCATATAAGGAGTCAGAATGTCAGCAGACTTCTCAATAGCAATACCAGAAGATAAAGAAAATGTAACAGGACTCTAAAATACTGAGTAAAATTAATTTCAATCAAGAATTCTCTAGTTGAACAATCTCTTAATCCAGTATAAGTATATAATAAAGCCACCTTCAAATGTGCTGAATACAACAATTCCAATGCTCCCTTTTTAGGAAGTTACTCTAATTTCCAGAAAGCAAAAGAGTAAATCAGAAAGAAAAGGTTAGGCTCAGCAAATCTCTTGCTAATTAACCTCACAAGAGAATGAATACAACCCAGACATCCATTTCAGTAATTTTCAATGGCAAATATAATGGTCAAGGGCTCTGGGACACTGATTAGTATTATTTTTCAATCAGAAAGTTGTTGCTTTGTAAATATAAATCAAGGTAGAGAGAAATATCCTATGATGGCCAGTGTACCCATGTCTATTGTCAGGATAAAATGTATTCAAAAGCCTTTTGGAGCACTTTTATACCACAGAGGATAGTTGGGAAGATATGGTAGCATTATTACTGATATATTATTCTGCACTCAACTGTCACCCTCTCTATTAAGTCATTAATTCTATTAACTGTATTAAATCTATGGATTACTCTTTATTGGAGGGTTTTCAAAATATCCTCAGTTATGTACTAACAAACTATCCTTTAGAGTAGATTTCTTCTACACTTCAATGATTATACATGATTCTTATTTCTTTCATTCAAAGAAGACAACATTATTTCCAACTTTTGGGGGCATCTCACCAAGCCCCTTATATATTAATTATATATTATGTGCCCTGACAAACTGAATAAGATTAACAATCACTCTCAAACAGAATCATTGCAAAACAAACCTGTAATTAGGAATTTTCTCAAAACACCTTAATCAGAGCATATTTGGTTGCAAGGAACAGAAACAAGCTCAAGTAAAAGGTGGTAAATTATAATGATAAATCTTATAGTATATAGGAAAAAGCCACACAAGCAAGTTTCTGAATGGAGGGATCCCTGGGGACCTTAGCAGCAAGAGATTTTGGATTACTGTAGAGCTACACTAACAAAATTTGGTATGATTTAAGAAAAATAGTAATTTTTGACAGCAATATTTTTTAGTCTCAGATTAGAAAGCATTATGTCAAAATACAGGGTCAATCCAAGGTTCCTATGTAAGACTGTTAAATTTGATCTATTCTATAACCACTGATGCCATGACCACTAATCTCAGTCACTTTGATCCTTTGTATCATTAGTCACTCACAGTGTTGTAGTGTGAATGGATCAATGAAAATCCACCCCTATTACTGAAATACTATTTCAAATTGTATGCCCTATAGTGCCTATGGGTTAACATCTTGATTTATAAGGAGTTAATTATAACCACTATTGAAAGCAAGATCAAGAGCTGAAATTGAAACAAGTTAAAAGACAAACTAAGCATGTGGAAAGACTAAAGAGCAAAGCAGAAAGCAGCTGGAAGAGAAATGCTAGTGTGAAGAAAAAAGGTAGAAAGGAAAGCCAATGTCCAGATAGAGGATGTAGGGAATAGAAAAGTAGAGAGATAAAAGAGAAGATACTGTAGATACACTGTACTTTGAAAAGTTGAACTAACTTCATATAAACTATTACAGTAAGGCCCTGTTTAAAAAGACAGTAATCTGGTAACCAGTTTTGAGGACTTCTATTTTCTTTATCTCACAAGTGTACGTGGCTCTCTTTAAACAACCGGACCACATAGCTACATGGAAGGACATGAAACTTGTTTCGAATAAAGGACTAGTATTTTCCTTAATCCAATAGGCTTAATGTAATAGGCAGAGTTTCTTAATCTGGAAATCCGTAGGCTCCCAGGTAGTCCATGAATAGAATTCAGAGGACAAGTAAATTTGAGTTGGGAAAGATTGTATCTTTATTTTCATTAATAGCCAACTCGAATTTAGTGTTTCCTCCAATTATGACTGTGATTGACAAACCACAGCAGTATTAGTGGTATCTGGAACTGTGTCATGAGTAGAAGGCATATGTATTTTCATATCACATAATAATTATTGTGGTTATATAAACTATCATTTTTTTCTTACTACTTATTTGAAACTACATTAGTTATTAGTTATGAGCCTGTATATTGTTATCCAATGTGTCAATATAGAAAACATTTGTATGACTTAATCACAAACTTGTTTTCTTTTTAATATTTATGTAACTATAGTACAACATGATTGGTTTTCTTCATACCACTAAGCATTTTACTTTGGATACCTAAAAACATTACTGTGAGAAATGTTTCATAGACTTAAGTAGACTGCAAGAGGGTTCCATGGAACAAAATTTCAAAACTCCTAATTAAGAAGATTCAGAATATTAGTGATATAGTAACTTTCATGTCAATTAAAAATATGTTTATTATGTAAGTAATACAGGTCATTTTTAAAAGGAAGAGAAAGATTAACAAACAGTATAGAATAATGTAAGTAAAAGGTAGGAGTCCTATGCTACCTCCACAGACACCCACTAACCAGTTCACACTTTGGTGTGTATTCTTCCTGACATATTCCATATTAAAAATACCTCTTATTATAGAGCCTTTTAAAATGCACAGAATCACAATATACATAATATTCTATAACATGGCTTTTAAATTTAACAATATATTGTGGATATTTCTCCATATCATTAAGTATCAATTTACCTCATTTTTTTGTTTGCATAATATCTCATGATATTGTTATACTATGAATTATGTATTTGGTCTCCTATCAATGGGTAATTCATATTTACAAGCAAATCGCAGTGAACTTCCTATCTATAGACATGATATTGAGGATATTGTATTATCCTTATGTCACGGGCATTGACTAATGAAAATGGATCCCAACTTTAGTGCTGTAGGGAGAGTCTAGTGCCCCAGTAGGGGGCCAGGTATTAGTCCTTTGCTCTGGGTTACAGAGAGGCCCACTGTAGAGAATAACGTGGCTGAAGTACTGGGTGAGGAATTCAAGGTGCTCAGTGCAGCAACCATTTACAGAAGAGTTTCCGTGTTTTAACAACTAGCATAGCTCTAACTTTGCCAACTGGTTGACTCTAACTCTGCTTGTACATATATATCTGAAAATTTGTTGTGAGTGTATCTGTTGCTTAAATCACTAGAAGGTAATTGGTAGATTAATAGAAATTTATATTTAGATAAATAATACCAAATTACCTTTTGAAAAAGTACACTATTCTCCTAACAAAACTGCATCAACAGTATAATTTTTAAATTTCTGTGTATATGCAAGTAAAACTTTTAGTGCTATATTATTAAGATTTAATCTTTTTTTATTAGGTTTATGGAATTTTGTATTGCTCTTGTTTTTGCATTTTTAAAAATTATGAATAAGGATGAGTGTCTTCTCATAAGTTTATATGATTAGGGTTACTTTTTCTGAGACTAGCCACTTTGACTCCTTTGTCCATTTGCTATTAAGTTTCCATTACTTTTTTATGGATGTTCATATTAAGAGTTTTTAAAATATCTATGAAAGAAATTAGCCCTTTGTCTACCATATTTGTCATGTTCATTTTTTCCAGTTTATATTTTTTGGCTTTACTGATATTTTTAAATATAGAGAAAACTTTCATTTCTATGTAGTCAAAATTGTCAGTCTTTTCCTTTTGGATTTTGGATCTTGTATCACTTTTTAAAAGCCTTTCCTATTCTAATTTTATTAAAAACAGTCATCTGAGTTTTTTAAAAACTACTTTTATGGTTTTACTTTAAATTTTTTGATCCATCTGGAATTTATTTTAGTGCAATGAGTGAGGTAGGAATCTAGCTTAATTATTTTCCAAATGGCTAGCCAGTTGTACCAACACAATTTATTGACTAATCAGTCTTTCTTTCACAGGTTGCACTAAATTCTCAAATGTACTTGCATCCATTTTTAGAATTTCTGACCTTTTCCATTGATCTTTTTATTCCTATTCCAATATCATACTATTTTAATTACTTTAACTTTATGCTATAATATTTAGCAGGGCTGTCTCACTTTGTTACTCTTTTCTTTCAAATTTTTCTTAATAATCTGGTATCCAATCAGCCTACACAAACATTTTTAAATTATTTGTTCATATTTCAAAAAATTAGTTTTCTAAGTGGGATAAGTGAATTCATAGATTAAATTAGAAATAATTGTTATCATTACAATAATGAGTCTTACTATTAAAGAAAATGTCATGAAGATATATTGATATCTCCAGTAGAATATTAATTTTTGTAGTTTAAAAAAGTTCACTAGATTTTTGATTGTTTATTTCTATTATAAATTGGAACTTTTCTTTCTGTATAATTTCAAACTAATTTTTTGATGTGTATGGGAAAGTTACAATTTCTTTGTTTATTTTTTAAACTAGTATGCTTGCTGAATTCTAATTGTTTCCCATTATTTTAATTTGCTTTTATTGGGCCTTCTAGGTAAACAATGATACTTGCAAATACTGCCTCATGTCTTACAATATTTTTTTAAATTTTCTTGTCTAATTTCATTTTCAAAAATAGGAAAAACACCAAAGTAATAAGAAAGAGAAGGAGAATTTCTCCAGCAACAAAACCATATCAAGATCTTGGATAAAATAAAATGTTATTGAGTAACTTTTGTTCATAGAAGATCTTTTGTATAGTCTTCTGTATATGAAATCATTTGTGGTCATATTATCAAACTCAAGACACATCTTCTGCCTTATAATTGCTCTAATAATTTTAAAATAAAAACAGTGATAGTGTGGACAGCTATAAATAACCAAAATGAAAGGCGTTCACACTATGCTTTCAAAATGCATTTGTTTAGTGTTACTTTGCCAGTAACTCAAACCACATGGAAAGGGCAAATTCTCCTGCACAAACACATCCTGCAACTGGCATGCACAATAAATGGTAGCATTTGACAAGTTTTACCAGTTTATTTATTTTTAGGGACAGAAAAGTCAGTTGTCATAATCAGTGTAAAGTGAAAAAACATGTACTTTACCAAGCCAAGGATTCTATTTTTTTTTTTTGGCCCGTGCTAAATCATGTCTTTACAGCAGCAGCTTTGCTGGACAGGTTGCTATATATCCACTTCTATTCCCTTTGCTCCTGTTCCAGAAGCTGATGGGTCAGTGACATGGTGGTGCCTATTAAACACTATTTTTTGGTTATAAGGTTGATAACTTTTAGGAGCTTGAAGTTGAAGACACCAACGGACTTCCAGATATTCTGACTTGAAGATCAGCTTCAGAAAATGAAGGCTGAGCTTCCCTGCACCTAAAGACAGTAACTCAGGGTTCTCAGCTGAGATACTGTAGGGCAGCTATAGGAACTAGACATGAACAGAAGTAATACACAAAAACTGATTATTTAAACTATTGACTCTTCTAATAGTGAGGGAAGTGGAAGTGAAAGTACCTAAGGACACACAAATCTGAACCATAACATTTTTCCTCCATATGGGATAAAAAGTAACTACTCTGGTGTGCTTATGTGCACCACGGCCCTTTTCCTATATGTTGAACGTTTGGGCCTGGAGCATGAGCAGAGATGAGAAGATGAAAATGATACATAGTAGAGGTTAAATGAAGCCATGTATGATCACTTGAAGATTAGGGAGTTCTCCAGCCAGTTAATTCTACTATCTTTACAAGTGAACCCAAGCCCATGTTATCCATACTCATTGTGAAACTGTATTTTCCCAATATGAGGGAAGAATTAACTTTATGATTTGGTTATATTTAGTATTTTATTTTGATTTATATTCAAGATTTAGTCATTCTCTTGATGTTGGTATTCTAAGTAACTTTAGAGAAGTTTTAAATAACTAAATTTGGTAAAACTGTACCTGATCAAGATCCAAGTTTAGGAGATCTTATAATCAATTATAAATAAAAAGATTTTTATAAGCATCAGGAACATTAGTAGAAAAAAGAGACAGAGATGAGAAAAGACAAAGTTACAGTCTATATTTTGAGTGCTGAAAAGGTAAAAGTAAGGTAAGATAAGTAATGGTGTAGTCTGAGATGGTGCTGCATAGGCAGTTATGTGTGCTGTGGCTATTAGGTTACAGTTGAGTACCAAGTTCTAAAAAAGTGAAAATAGAGCCTTCAAGACAGTGATTTTCAGTTTGTTCAGTTGACCAAGCAGTTATAACACTTGGTACTCTGTCTTTCTATACCAAAATACTTATACATTTATGCCATTAAATGACTAGGACAAATTTTGTTATCAAAAACTGGGACTGTGTTGTAGGTATAAAGTTTTCTGAATCACAAAAACAATAGTGCATAAAATTTATAATAAAATTATATATTTAAGAGGATAGATATTATCTATCCTAGTTGCCTAAATTTAATGTGAAGAATGAGACTGGCTATTTGAGTAAAAATTCCAAATTTAATAATTTCATGTTAAATTATTTTGATATCTGCTAGAAGATAAGGAAAAGCAGGCACCAAAATTCTAAGAGTTCTAGAAAAATTTAACCTTGAGAAACTCTATTCATTAAATTATATTCACTGGGTTTGAATGAGGGAAGAAGAGCAGAGCTAGAAAGGAACTTTCTTCATACTCATTTTTAGATATGCCCAGTGTAAGGCTAGAGGCATCAGGGGAAGGGGTGAACCTGATGGACAAGCTCTTGCCTCACCAAATGAGGCGAAAACACCAACAGGTTCCGGTCTGACAGCATTCCAGAGCCTGATCGGATAACACTCCCAACTAGAGCCCTTCCCCCAAGTTAAAAGATTAGTGGTAACTTTCCAGTACCTGGCTAAAGGCCAATGAGAGACCCCCACATACCCTAGATGAGCCAATCCTCGTGCCACTGTACACCTTTGCTCTCCCTCCCCCTGCCTTCTTTAAAAACTTGCTGCCTGCCCTGCTGGATGTGACTTCCCTGGCCTGTGTTTCAGATCGTGGAACATCACCCAGGGATTGCATTCAAATAAACTGCCTGGCCCTTTGTTGCATCTCTTTGCCTGCTTGTTTCAGTTAGAATTTATTGGAATTTATCTTACATTTGGTGCCGAAATCCCAGGAAGGAGCGTGAGCATGGGGCCCTGACCAGCCACCGGTGGCTCCGCCTCCTCCTCCCTGACCCGGGACCTCAGACTGCTCTCCACTGTGTGGACTATTTTCCAGTGAGTCCCTCAGTTTCCTCTGGTCTATTTCCCTTCCTAACTCCATTTCACTTGGTCCTTTAGAAATCATAGCTATGTCCAGTGGGGCACCTGACCCCTGGGCATTCAGCCCACCCTCTGCGGGCATTCGGCCTGCCCCTGGCCCTGCAGTATGGGAGGCGTCCCTACCCCAGGCCCCAGGACGTCGGTGGGCATCGGCCCACCCCTGGCCCTGCGGTGTGGCTGACGTCCCTTACCCAGGCTCCCAGGACATCTCCCCTGACTTGGTGTGCTTGGGATGCTGGGTGCTCCTCTCAGCGGGATTAGTTGACAGATGACGCAGATATGGGGAACCAGCCCTCAAAAACAGAGGCCCAGACCCCTTTGTGGTATCTCATTTCTAATTTGGCTACTCTATATTTGTCCCAGGAAGTTCGCAAATGGAAGCTGGTCTTCCTTTGCTCTCAGGCTTGGCCTCAGTATCCCTTGGAAAAATCAATCTCGCTGGCCCCCTGAGGGAACTTTCAATTTTGGCCTCCTCACCACCTTGATTAATTATTGCCACTGGAGTGGAGAGTAGAGTGAAATCCCATATGTGCAGGCTTTTTGGACTCTGCGCACCTGCCCAGATTTGTGTGTTAGACGTACTCCTTCCCAAGTTTTGTTAGCCCAGGCCTCTGCCAAAGATTGCCAATCTCTACCACTCCTATTACAGGGAGGCTCTTCTCTGATGGGCTCAGCAAAAGATCTCAGCTTCCCCCCTTCCCACTCCTCCAGGCCCACTGCAGGGGCCAGCTCCCTTCCTCAATGTATCTCTCCTCCATCTTGTTCTCCTTGTCTTCCGGTTTCTCCACCACCTTGTTATTCTTCTCTTCCAGTTTCTCCACCATCTTGTTCCCCTTCTCTTCCAGTCGTGCCACCATCTTGCTCCACAGGTGCAGACTCCACTTTGGATAAAACAGATAAAACAGAGCCCCAGTCCCCTGACTTCAAGCTCTGCATCGATTCCCAAGTTGTATCCCCCACTGCCAAGGTCACCCCTCCATCCCCTCCTTTGAACATGCCACTGTCTTACTCACCACGGCTGGTGCCCAAGTGGTCTAGCCCTCCTGTAACCTGCTCTAAGTCACAGCGGTCTCAAGCTCACATGATGGCTCCTCTGAGGGAGGTAGCGGAGGCTGAAGGGGTAGTGCAAGTTCATGTTCCTTTTTTTCTGGCAGACTTATCCCAAGTAGAACAGCAATTGGAGTCCTTTTCCTCCAACCCCATAATGTTCACTAAGCAGTTTAAATATCTCACGCGAGCTTACAAGCTCACCTGGCATGATGTGCATGTAGTCCTCCAATCCACTCTAACTCCAGAGGAATATGACCATGTCACGGCAGCAGCACAGCACTGTGCCAATGAAGCCCATGCCACATATGAGCGGGAACCTATGGGCAGGGAAGCTATTCCTCTACAGGAACCCATGTAGGATTATAATACTCCAGAGGGTGAGGCGTGCCAGGATCGCATGGTTCGCTACTTATTGGCAGGTATGAACTCAACTGCCCAAAAGGCTATCAATTATGATAAGCTTAAAGAGATTACCCAGAAGCCTGACGAAAACCCATCAGAATTCCCCAAGTGCCTGAAAGAAACTCTGGGAGCTTTTACTAAGATTAACCAGCCTCAGCGTTAGGTTCCTCTCTCCCAGCCATGCATTTTATAACACAGTCAGCTCCTGACATCAGGCACAAGCTTAAAAAGGCTGAAGATGGTCCCCAGACCTCTCTAAGAGACCTGATAGATACGGCATTTAAAGTTTTTCATGCCCGAGAGGACAAGAGTGAGAAGAGGTCAGCTGCCTGAATGGCAGAACAAACTCGCGCCGTAACAGCTGCTCTGCAGCCAGCTTGTAGAGATCATCAAGGTGTCCCTGAAGATTGACTTGAACCTCTGTGCCCTTGCTTTTGGTGTGGTGAAGAAGGGCACTGAGCATGAAAGTGCCCCAACCAACCACGCAGACCAACCAGACCGTGCCCCAGCTGCGGTATGCGGTAAGTGAGGTCATTGGAAAGTAGACTGTCCACTCGGGGGCAGTCCTCCTCTGGCGGCAGGGCCCCGTAGGAGGCAGATGTCCTTGAAGGACTACCCTTCAGACCTGCTGGGCATCCTCGAAGACTGAAGACGCTTGGACTTGGACACCCCAATCAGCCTCGCCAAGCCCAGGGCCAAGCTGTGGGTAGCGGGTAAGCCCATCTCCTTCTTAGTGGATAAGGGGGCTACCTACTCTGTTCTCCCCTCCTTTAAAGGGCCTCTGAACCCTGTCAAAGTCTCCATAGTTGAGGTCATGGGAACCCTCTCCAAGCCTTTAGAGATGGGCCCAGTGGCCTGCACCTTCCATGGCATCCCATTTACCCATTCCTTTCTAGTCATGTCTTCCTGTCCTACCCCTCTGTTAGGACAGGATTTGCTCTATAAGTTAGGGGCCTCTATTTCCTTCCCACCTTTTAAATGCTTATAGGATGCCAGAAACTCCCTCATTGCTTTGGTTGGTGAAGGAGAGTTAGATGACAGTAACCTGAGTCTCCCGACTTGCTGGACTGCTGTCAATCCAGTCGTGTGGGACATCTCCACCCCTGTGGTGGCAACCCACCACACCCCAGTTTTAATACACCTTAAAGACCCATCCTGCTTCCCTTCTCAGCCTCAATTTCCTATTTCGCAGGCTCATCAAAGGGAACTACAGCCTATTTTTAATCGTGTACTCTCACAGGGGCTTTTAGTACCGACTAACTCTCCATGCAATACTCCCATCTTGCTGGCAAAAAAGCCTTCTGGAGTGTATGGCCTCGTTCAAGAGCTCTGAATAATTAATGAGGCTGTTATTCCCTTATACCCAGTAGTGCCTAACCCATATATTCTTCTGTCTCAGGTCCCTTCTGGTACCTCTCATTTTACTGTATTGGAACTTAAAGATGCCTTTTTCACTATACCTCTCCATTCAGACTCGCAGCCACTATTTGCCTTTAAGTGGGAAGACCCTAACACCTGTCAATCTAGACAATTGACCTGGACAGTTCTACCTCAAGGTTTTAGAGATAGCCCCCATCTTTTGGACAGGCCATGGCAGAGGACCTCTCATGACATTCAACGGGTGAGAGTACTCTCCTCCAATACATAGATGATCTTTTACTTTGCAGCCCCTGAAAAGAGGCCTCGGTCCTGGACACCACATCCTTTCTTAATTTCCTGGCAGACAAGGGATACAGGGTATCTCCTGCCAAAGCACAGCTATCTCTACCTCAGGTTACATACCTTGGGCTAGCTCTAACTCCCACCACTGAAGCCCTGACGGCGGACTGAGTGGCTGAGATTAAAGCTCTCCTGCCACCTACTTCAGGAGCCAAGATACTGTCCTTTCTAGGATTGGTGGAGTTTTTCAGACACTGGGTGCCTAAATTTAACTGCTTTATGTGGCTGCCACAGAGACTCCTACTGAGCCACTGACTTCACCCACCAATGTGGCTTCTGCTTTCAATCAGTTGCAGGATGCATTGCTTTCATCCCCCACCCCCCACCCCATTGATGCTCCCTGACTTAACTAATCCCTTTACTCTATATACAGCAGAGAGGGCAGGAGTGGCAACTGGAGTGCTGGTACAGTCAGTGGGGCCGGGGTACCATCCCATTGCCTTTCTCTCCAAACAGTTAGATACCACCACCAGGGGGTGGCGACTTTGCCTCCAAGCCCTGGCAGCTGCGGGAAATCTGGCACAAGAAGCCCTGAAATTAACCCTCCAACAGCCCATTACTGTGTATTCTCCACACCGGTTACAGGATCTTCTGAGTCATAAATCCCTGGCCTCGAGTCCTTCAAGGGTACAAGAATTCCATCTTCTGTTCATTGAACATCCGCAGATAACCCTACAAGTCTCTCCACCCCTTAACCTAGCCTCCTTGGTTCCCATCAGTGATCAGGCAGATCAGTCCACTCATTCCTGTGTAGAAGTTGTAGAGGCTTTTAGGAAACCTAGAGAGGGCCTATAGGACATGCCCCTCAAAGACCCTGACTTGACTTTTTTTGTGGACAGAAGCTCGGTGAAGGGGAGTGATGGGGTGCGAAGGGCAGCCTACGCAGTGGTGACTCTGTCACAGGTGATAGAAGCAAACCTACTCCCATCTGGGACCACCTCCCAGAAAGCCGTATTAGTAGCTCTTAAGTGGGTGTTACAGCTGGCAGCCGGGAAGAGGGCCACAATTTATACTGACTCTAAATATGCCTTCCTAATTACACACACTCATGCTGCAATTTGGAAAGAAAGGGGCTTCCTTACCACTAAGGGAACCCTGATCATCAATGGTAGGGCTATCAGCCGCCTGCTACAGGCCCTACAAGACCCCAAAGAGGTGGCCATCATGCATTGTAAGGGACATCAGACTAGAAACGATCCAGTAACCAGAGATAGTGTGTTAGCAGATGCCACGGCCTGAAAATTAACATCTGGGTCTGGGAAAACCTCTGTGTTGTTTCTTTCCCCCTCTCTATTGCCCCAATACCCTGATGACGAATGGCGACTGCTTCTACATCAAGGGGGGACATTGGGAGATCAGGGATGGATATATCTTGGGGGACGAATTTCCCTCCCCCAAGCCCAAGGCAGAGATGTGATATCCAAAATTCATCAGTTTCTACACATCGGGCTGGAAGCCATGCACTGGTTTCTCTCCCCCATATTTGCCCCTTATAGTCTCTGCAAGGCCACAGATCAGGTGCACCAAGCCTGCACTACTTGTCATTGCATCTCATCTCAAGGTGCTCTGAAGATTCGGATGGCCCTCCACCAGATGAGAGGAACTATTCCCAGACAGGACTGGCAGGTTGATTTCACCCACATGCCAAAGCATAAAAAGCTCAGGTATTTACTAGTTCTGGTTGATACCTTTTCAGGGTAGATTGAAGCTGTCCCCACCAGCCAAAAGACAGCTTCAGTAGTGGCACAGACATTGGTGGCGCATATCATCCCCCGCTTTGGCCTGCCTGCCTCGCTACAGTTGGACAAGAGGCCTGCTTTCATCTCTCGGGTCACTCGGCTAACAGCCGAGGCTCTCAATATCACCTGGAACCTCCATGTACCCTACCATCCCCAATCATTGGGTAAGGTCAAAAGGGCTAACGGTCTCTTAAAAGACCAACTAACTAAGCTGTGTCTAGAGGTAAAGCTCCCGTGGTCCGATCTTCTCCCCATCGCTCTCGCTTGGCTGCGTGCTGCCCCCCAGGGACCGGCTGGACTAAGCGCATTTGAGCTGATGTATGGCAGGCCCTTTTTACTAAACACAGGCCTGCCCACTACCTCTCCTCCTTTGGCCTCCTACCTTCCTTCCTTTACACTGTTGAGAAATCTTCTTAGGGAACAAGCACACCAGCTCCTACCCCAACCTATGTCACCCAACAACCCAGGAGATGTAGCAATCCTTCAGCCAAGAGACAAGGTACTCCTAAAAGAACTCCAGCCAAAATCTCTCCAACCCCACTGAACAGAGCCTTATACAGTAATCCTCACTATGCCCTCAGCAGTCAAACATTCCTCCTGGTATCACCTTTCTAGGCTCAAATGTGTACCCAGACATGATGAGTGGGTGTCTTGTGAGGTGAGTCCTCTTAAGCTGTGGGTTAGTCGTGTCAAGTATAACCAGCCAGATGAATAGCCCGGTGGTCTCCAGGAAGAGTTATTCTGCATGGAAGTTTAAGCTCCAACTAATTCTTTATGGAATCAACAGAGAAGTAGGCACCCAAAGTTGCCCACGTGTAGGTTGTCAGGCACCAATCCAAATACCGGTACACACAGACATCTTAAAAACTTTCTCAAACCCTACGCTGTGCTTCCCATATGACCAAATCTCTCATACATGTATTTTCCAGTCTGACATGTATGGGGGATGTCATCCTGAATTAGACACTTGTAGAGTTCATGCAGTAGAAAAAACAGCAAGGAGAGTCTCTGACATGTTCTTCAGAATACAAGATAAGCTATACATTACCATTAGTGACCCATGGGATCCACGCTGGGAAAAAGGAGTACAGGGCAAGCTATATGATAGTTACCAATGGTCCCCACAGGGCACAGTATACATCAAGAGGGAATAGACCACTGTAAATCCCACTCTCATGGAAGTTTTTAAACACCCAGGCACAGGTATCAAGTAATATTCTAAAAACAGAACAGGCACTAAAACAGATGATTCAGTCGGACCCCTACCCCTACTCTCTATGACCAGCAGAAGCAGCACTTTCCTGGGCTGGAGTCATTAGAGAAACAGTGAGGTTTCTTAATGCTTCACATATCCTCAGCAATGTGTCTGATTATTTCCTCTGCGCCTCCTTCCAATGCCCCCCGGTAGTGGCAGTTCCCATTAGTTTTTTCCAGGCTCAACCAGTAAATTCTGAAAAAGACTGCGGCCTCCCTTTAAGTGAGGTACTGATGTGGAAAACGAGCCTTAAGCCCGAAGCTCAACATAGGTCCAGGGCCACCAGAAAATGGTGTGAAGAACCATCATCCCCACTGACCTGCTACCTGATCCAGCATTCCACCATCTCAGAATTGTCAATGGGAAGCCAATGCCAATGATGGGTAACCGTAGATACTCCAACCTCCCTTCAAGGGGGTGGGTTCTTCTGGTGCAATAATACGCTTACCCAATGCATCAACAGCACCATGGTAGGACCCTGCTTTTCGGTGATGCTGGTGCCCCAACTAACATTGTATAGCAAACCTGAGGTAAGACAGGCACTAGACGAATGGTCTATGTATCAAAACACTAGACAGAAGAGGGCAGTTTTTCTACCTGTGCTAGTGGGAGTGAGCCTAGTTACTGCGGTGGCCGCAACCAGGGGCAGGAGTGTTAGGCCAAAGCTTAGTCAGCTCTCAGGGTCTAGCAAGTCAATTGGCAGCATTAGATGATAGAGTGAGCCTAACCTTGAGAGAAACCTTGACCTCCCTTATTTCCCTCCAGCAACAACTTACTTCCCATGCCCAGGTCACCCTTCAAAATCGGCGGGCCTTAAATCTGTTTACTGCAGAAAAGGGTGGAACCTGTATTTTCTTGCAGGAAGAATGCTGCTACTATATCAATGAGTCTGGGGTCATAGAACAAAGTGTAAAAAAACTACAAGAACTACAGAAAGACCTCCACAGAACACAAGTACTTGAAGGCGGCCCTTATGGGTGGCGTCAGTCCCCCATAATGGCCTAGCTAATGCCTCTGTTAAGCCCCTTAATAACAGTTTGTGGTTTACTCTTAATTGCCCCATGTGTTTTCAAGTTCCTTCAACAGCGCATGGCAGAAATTTCACACATAAAAGTTAATCAACTGTTGCTGCACAAGTACTCACCCCTCCCAACTAAGCCTCCTCCGGCCATCAACCAGCCTTAAATGCCCACCCCCCCATGGTGCCCCTTGTCC
Organism: Manis javanica; assembly: GCF_040802235.1. NCBI lineage: Eukaryota > Metazoa > Chordata > Mammalia > Pholidota > Manidae > Manis > Manis javanica. The sequence continues at coordinate 191,820,890 of NC_133157.1, forward strand.
GCCGGAAGTAGCCAGATTGAGTCATTGCCCATTATGACCAAAAGGCTGGAATGTAAGGCTGGAGGCATCGGGGAAGGGGTGAGCCTGATGGACAAGCTCTTGCCTCACCAAACAAGGTGAAGAGACCAACAGGTTCCGGTCTGACAGCATTCCAGAGCCTGATCGGATAACACTCCCAACTAGAGCCCTTCCCCCAAGCTAAAAGATTAGTGGTAACTTTCCAGTACCTGGCTAAAGGCCAATGAGAGACCCACACATACCCGAGATGAGCCAATCCTCGTGCCACTGTACACCTTTGCTCTCCCTCCCCCTGCCTTCTTTAAAAAACTTGCTTCCTGCCCTGCTGGGTGTGACTTCCCTGGCCTGTGTTTCAGACCATGGAACATCACCCAGGGACTGCGTTCAAATAAACTGCCTGGCCCTTTGTTGCCTCTCTTCGCCTGCTTATTTTAGTTAGAATTTATTGGAATTTATCTTACACCCAGTAACTATTCTTTGTATTTAGGGTAAATTTTTTTTCTAAGAGCAAAATATTGGAGCAGAAATAAAATGCCTTTATTATTTCTTAGGCAATTAAAAAAGTTCTATGCCACTTATGTTGATGAAAATCATCCCCATGTTGTTGGTTCTTTAGTGAATTTATCAGGACTGTTTCTGTAGTAAGAAACACAATCCTAAACTAAATTATTTTGGGGAAACAAATTATAATTTATTGATACATGTAACTAGGAAGAATACAAAGGTAAGCCAAGAAATCAAGGAAGAACTGAACTAGAGTTGGGACTCACTGCCACCAGGACTCTATTCATTTATCTACTTGACTGTGCTTAATTGAATTTTTTTAATGTTCCACAGGCTCTCCATTCTCTCATCTGTTTTGTAGAAAAACAAAAGTTCCCTAAGGACTGGGGAAGGTGGGACAATGATTAAATTTACCTTCTTTCTTCCCATTTACTAAGTGTATAAGCTTCTGTAGTATAAAAAGTTTAGGTGTCAAAGATTAATCATCAAAATCTGGGGAGTCATAGCAATAATTCAATCTGATGACTTGTGCAGATGGCAGTACCATGGGAGAATAAAACCTCTATGAAATCTCCTAATTTTCACGAGGTTTCTCTGAGTTGAGAAAAAAAAAATCCCTTTATTGGATCTAGAGAGATTGGCAATCTCAAAGACACATTGAAATCTTTGCTTTGCAACATCTAGGTAAAAGTGGATGATTGAACAAACACACATCCAATTTTATTCTCTCCTCAACCCCACCAAGAAAATCAGGAAATGCACTTTAAACAAATATGAACCCAAGGGTTTGGGCGAACAGCAGAGGAAAAATAACACAATTTGGGTAGCTAGAAAGCAGATGGAAAGTGGTACTGATTTAGTGTACTTGAGAAAGTTAAATTTCAAGTCGGCAGTGGGAACAGTAAAGGATGAATTGTTTATTTTACAGAATCCTCTAAAATTTCAGGAATTTGTGAGACATGGTACATTCTCTCTATGCAGCTGCCAGACTACCCCTATCCATTCCAGTAGAAGACCAGAGGTTTATTGCTTGGAAGGGATAATACAACAGAACTCCGCATTGGCAGACACTAGATATTTGTTGAGTAAGGAGTACTTCACTGAAAGCAGGATGCTGAGATGTCAACTCCTTTCCACCCATTTGGCCCTTAGAACACTCGAAGTTAGACCTTTATCCTCCAGGAATGACATAGAGAGAGCCTCTTCAGGGGAAAATGGTCATACCCAATGACATCTAAATATCTAAAGATTCTGAAATTGGGGGCTAATCAATAAAATGTCCTAGCCAAAATATCCTACTGTGAAGCCCACAATCAATAATTATCTCTCAAGTTCACATCTTCCAATCAGTGTTTCAGTCCTCTATCCTTAAATATGAGCAGTAATCAGGATTACTGGATATCTGAGGAAAAGCTTAACTTGGATTATGAAGACTAAGAAAAGAAAAAGAAGGAAAAAACACTTTGGGGAAAACAGAGGCTATGCATTAAGAAGAAAACTTGACAATTATTAGTGCAAAGATAGTGCAAACATGAGACAAGCAAGAGCTCTTGGAAATTAAAAACATGAAAGTAGGGAAAGGATACTAGATGGTAGATACAGTTGAGAAAATCTACCAGAGAGTGTAGCAAAAAGAATCAGCAGGTAGGTGAGAAAAATAATGAACATTAGATCAACAATTCAGTAGACCAAAAACAATTACATGGCACTTATGATTCTACATACTAAATCAGTAACTATTCATAAGAGCCTATGAGGTAGGTTCTTTTATTTTTCCCATTTACCTAGTGGGAAACCAAGGCACAAAAATTAAGTCACACTGCTGATTAGTAGAAAGTCTAGGGTTCAATCCCAGGCATTCTGATTTCAGAGCCTGGGGAATTTCACCACTTAGCCTTTCCAAAACTCAAGAAAGATAGCAGGAAAACAGAGGGGGAGAAAAACATCCTTCCCAGAAAAAAAGTGCTTATAAAGCACCTGGAACAACAAATGAAAAGAGACACACCAAGACAAATTTCAGGGGAATTCAAAAAACTAGAGATAAAGGAAAGATCCAACAAACTCCAGAGACAAAAGAAAGGTCACAAATAAAGAGCAGGAATCAGAAGGGCTTTGGCATTCTGGACATAAACACTAGGAGATAGATGATGGAGCAATGCTTACAAAATTCTGGGACAAGATGACTTCAGATCAAGAATTACATCATCATGTGAATTATTAATACAGTATGAGAATGGAATGAAGACATTTTTAGACATGCACAGTATCAAAATATTTTTTCCCATGTACCTTTGTCGGGAAGTTATAGGAAAGCTCCAAGAAAGTGAAGGAAAAAGAGATGTCTTGGAAAGAGGAGAGATAAAGGAAATCAATCCTGCAGGTAAGCTGTTCAGATAAGAGTAGGTCAGAAGGCTCCAGCAGTGATTTTTTTCCAGGAAGACAAAGTTAAATGAAAATCTGATATATCTGAATTCTTATATTGAGATTCAGACAATTGGCAGACAGTATGAGGTTTGAATTTGAATTTATAATAAATATATAAAAAGTATAAATGAAGGCAAAAAGAGGCATTTATTAACTGTAGAGAAAATGTAAAGAACAGTAGTAAGGGCAAAGTATTTACAGTCTTTCCAATGGCACAGTTTTCAACAGCATTCACAAAATTATACTAATATGAATACTGAACAATGATCTAACTAAAATTGTGCCTTTACTATAGTGGAAGGATGAGGGATGGGAAGCAAATGTATGTATTATGGGATGGGGGAGAGGAAAAAAAAACACTTCCTGCTTCCCAGTAGGATGTCAGCAGATGCCTAATACTGAAAGCTAAAACAAAACCAAAAAACAAAACTAGCATCACAGCTATGTATTTTTAGTTACCACGATCTTTGTAGAAAGATTTAGCTCATTAAATTATGTGTATGAATAAATGATAAAAAACCTCTTCCTTTATTTTGATTAGAATTTTTTTATGTGTAAGCTTACCTGGAGTGTAAATTAAAGTCCTCTTAAACTGAGTTTGATTAAAGGCATTCACATGCAATTATTCATAAGTGTAACACATACTGTTATTACGTATATAATATTTTTCTAATTTTGTGTATTGTATAATTCCATTAAATCATCTCGAAAATCTCTCTAAAATCATCTCTTAATATATTCCGTATCCTTATAGAGATAGGCATTTTCTCCAATTTAAAATTAATTTCAGAGAGTAAGAGAAATATTTAAAATTGCCCAAGATATCTTAGGAATTTGGGGAGACTAATAAGATTAGAACATAACATTCCCAATTCTCTGTCATTATGTTACAAAATCATGTTGAACTTTCACAAATATTTTAAAAATAATAAACAAAAAAATAATTTGAGGAGGCCAAAAAGAAAAAAGAAGCAACAATGTTGGCATTATTATAGACTAATTGTGCATATTTGACAAGGGCTCATGAATTTCTATCAGATATACAAGTAGAGAAGTCAATTTCCTCCCAAACTGTGGCAATCCACAATTGAATTAAGACTACCATGGATAAGCATAAACAGCAGAATAACTGATAATATCTAGTATGTAATCAGTGGATAAACGTAGTTCATTACTAATTTCTGGTTTTGATTCGATAGCACCTCAGCTCACCCTTTTAGATCAAAATATTATTTAAATCTGTTTATATGAAATCCTTTCTCTTTAACCAAATACTAAAAGAACAGTGTAAGTCCAGGGAAAAGAAATTCCAGGGCAAAATACCCCTAAAAACCAAAATCAGTCAAAGGGAGATTAAAACCCATTGATTGCTCACAAACTGCAGTCCCAGCCGTCTTCTCTGCTCAAGCAGCAACCACACCCCCGCCCCCTCACCTCTCAGGTTCAGATAAGCCCTCTGTTGCCCAGGTAATCACCCATAGATATGGAGATGAACTCCTCCAACCCTGAGGAAAGATGCAAATGAACCAAAGGCATACTTTTTTCCACCTCTGAACACATTGATATGCAGATATACTAAAGCCAGGCGAGATATTCTGGAAATGTTTCAATTTTACCCACAAACAGAAACAAGTGAATATATACAAATTTGGCCTCAGGCTCCTCCTCTGTAAAATTAGGATAATAACAGTACCCATCTCCCAAGGTTGTTGTGAAGGTTAAATGAAATGATTCATGGAAGCAATTGGCAGTGTTTCAAGCCATTTAAAAGGTAAACTAATTCCAAAGCTTCCACTTACTACTCTGTACTGTTCTTTTATTTAGGAAAATACCTTAATGGATATATCAATATTTTTAAGTGATGGCAGGGTCCTTTGGCATAACCTGGAAAATTGAAGAGGGAAAAAAAAATAAGAAAAATTGCTCTATATAATATATTAAAAGGAACTTTCAATGGGTTCAGTGCGGAGGTACAGACTGGAGGTTTGAGAGTCCTGTACAAAGAAGGAGAGGAGTGTAAGGTTGGAGGCACCAGAGGGAGGAGTGAGCACGTTGGACACTGATGATGTTCCAAAGTCCCTGGCTGCTGCCCCCTCCCAACCTGAAAAATGTGCCTTAGGCTAGCCAGTCCTCATGCGGCTGTAAATCTAAGCTCTGCCTCCCCCTACCTTTAAAAACTTGCTGCCTGCCCTGCTGAGTGTGACTTCCCCAGCCTCCATTTCCGTACACTGGGGAACATCGCCCGGGAATTGGACTCAAATAAACTGCCTGGCCCTTTGTTGCCTCTTGTCGCCTGATTATTTCAGCTAGAATTTATCTTACAAGGAGTACAATAGAAGAGGAAAGATAATGAGAAATATCTAAAGATGGGGAGACAGCACTGTTTAAAACAATCTTCCAACGATTAATCTTACTTTTTCCTTTTTTATGTTGGGCATATTCCTCCTCTTTAAACATTTTGCTTAATAAAAAGTTGGCTACTCACCAAATAGTCTTTTGTTAGTGGAGCTTTGGGTAATGAATGGGGTAAGGATACAGACAAAGAAAGGTCACAGAGGCAAGTCAGTGAATGGAGATTGGCAAGGAGAATGAGAGATGACTGGATCCTGCCAGCCTGTTTCATGGCCCCACCATCCTAAGGAACACCTGGGAAATTGTGGAGGGTTCTGAATTCCCAGTGTCTACAGAATAGGGAGCTGAGCAAATTTGTCTGATTACCCTAGGAAGCTGGCAAATTTAGGCTTCTCAGGATTAACATCATTAGCTTTTCTTGCATTTAGCTGAAATAACTTACAACACAAATGACAGACAGTAAGCCACAGTGGTTTCCTAAACCATGAATGTGGGTAAAATTGCAATATTTCCAGAATCTCTCACCTGGCCTTAGTGCATCTCCATATCAACAGGTTTTTCCTAGGGGTGGAGAGAAGTAAGCCATCTCCATATCAATAAGTAATTGCAAGGGCCAGCGAGGGCATATCTGGACCAGAGAGGTTGGGTGCTGGCTCTTGTGCAGCCAGGTTGTGAGAGAGGCGGGATGACTGCTTGAAAGAAATAAACGGGTTTCTCCCACTTTATTCTCCCTTTGACTGATTTCAGTTTCAAAGGTACTTACTCTGGGATTTCCCCCCGGAGTTACGAGGACACGTAATGAATATGTTTTGATTATGTAGGAGGATTAAAAAGTGTAGAATGTTTAATGTTTTATAAAATTGTTTCAGTGAGCATCATGAGGTAGGTACTTTTAGTTTTCCCATTTACCTAGTGGGGAACCAAGGCACAAAAATTAAGTCACACTGCTGATAGGTAGAAAGACTCTGAGGGTATAGAACCCCTTTTTATTTTTATTGAGAAAAGTACATTCAGAGATGCTAAGGAATTTGCTTGAAGGACCACAATGATTATAGGCTTTACACTACAATAAAATAGAAAAAATCTAAATCTTAGAGGGGAGGAGAGAGGACAAATTTGATCTACTTCAAATTTTGCCTCTACCCCTTTGAATAGATACATCAACTTAAAAACTGATTATATGCTTAGAATATATACAGCTGCCATTTCAAGATAGTGCATGTAATTTTGGTAATCCAGGATATTTTTTAAAGTTTTGCCAAAAATTGATGTTAATTCTAAAAGAGGTTATCATCCAGCAGGATTATTTTATCAATACTTTCAGGACATACATTCATTTATTTTTTAATGATAATTTAATGAAGAAAGCAAATTATTTTAATAAGCCTAGTTTTATAAGAGGGAAATCTTTAAGCCAAAATGAGATGAAAGCTAGTCTGTAAATACATTATCTTACTATCAAAGTACTAAAGGGAGTATGGGGTCTAAACACAAATGAGGCATGACTTTAATGGAATTTAAAGGCAAATACTCTGGGGAAAGGCAAAAGAAATACAACTTTGGAAATGAACCATTAAGGAGAAAAAGTTTATAAGTTATATGTTCATGACAGAAATATATTGGCTAATGCACCCAAGTCTGTGCATGAATGAGTGCCCAACATGTGGTTCTGTATCATGTCTTTACATTTTGGTTTTCTTATAAAGACTCATTGGAAGCACATAAGAAATCAATATTTTTGGTATCAAACTTCTGTTTCCCAAGTATGCAATCCTTACTTCAAACCTCTGCTGCCATTGGTGGTGGTTGCTATTTAAATGCTTGGTGCCGAAAAGGCAAATTTTTCCCTACTTTCTAGTTTCTAGGCATAAGCAAAAGGAAAATCCACTGACCGAACACTGACATAGTAATCTTAGAGCTTTCCCTGTCTTGTTAACCTCCCCATTAATTTGTATTTGAGATAAACTGGTGTCATTGTATGTTAAATTAGTGTTGGGTTGTGAAAGTTCCTCTGACTTATGCTTTACTAAAATTTGGAAAATTGACTACAGGGCACTATTCTGCCAAAAAAAATTATGCCAAAAAATTATGAAACGATGAAGCCAAAAACCTGTATGATGACAGCATCATATTAGCAATAATGCAAAACAAATAAAGACAGAAGTGAGCAAAAACTACATGAGAACCCATTATACTTCTTCCATTAGATTTAATGACTTGAGAACATCTTCTTTGACAGTTTAATCTGTAATCATTTTATTTACTGGAGTTGAAATAAAAGTAGTTTTAAAAGCCGATCTATAAAAATCTGAAAATGGCAGTTACATCAAACAGGATAGCTAGGGTCTAGAGTTAAGTGCCTAGTTCTACCACCTACCAGTCATGTCACTAACCTTTCTACACCTCACCATCCTCATTGATAAATGAAGATAATGATAGTGTATATGTCATGTAACTGTTGAAAGGCATAAAGAAGGCATAAACACTTTTACCTGAGGGATAAAATGAAGTTTGAAACATGATGGCTCAACCAATATTTATTATTTATTGTTTCTAGTTTTCTTTTTAGCATAATTTTTCATATTGAATTATTAGTTAAAATGCTCTTAGCTGAAAGGTTTAGGCCAAGTTAGAGTGGTCTAAACACAGAGAAGTTTGTTTTCTCACTTAGCAAAACATCAGGATATTATGGGCAGTTCCCTCAGAGGCTCAACAATGTCAGGGTTAGCATCAGTGTTTCTGGAATTCTTTTGGTCTCCCCAATCCCTGTCCATGATCCCAAGATGGCTACGGCATTACATGGAAGTATTCAAGGCAGGAAGGAAGGGGACAGGCAGTAAATATTTTCTTTTTCCTGAAGGAAATTCTCCTTATGTCTCATTTTCTCAAACTGCGTTGCATGCTTAACTGTAGGCCAATAAAGAATAAGATTCCTATGACTGATAGAGATTAGTAAGAAATTATCCCTTGGGCCAGGTGCTGGGGGAATTGCTACCAAAACTGTGGTTTTTGTTTGCAAGGCAGAAAAGGGGAAAGGCAGGGACAAGACAAAAGTCAGAGTAACTGAGAGTTTCCTTCCAAGGCTCCCCTGTGATAATCCTGACTAATCACATAGAGCTGAATTATTGGTCTCTTAGTTCTTTATTATTTGAAATCTTTATTATTTGAAAACATAAGCAGGCCAGGATATTATTTTTTAACTTCTAAACTACAGAGAATAGGTCTATACAACTATATAAGGAAATTACTGTGTATTGATAGGTCCTTTTCTTCAGTAATAGTTTGAAATATCCAGGTAAATGTTTTCATTACTAACTATATTCTATAGGTTTACCCATAGTCTCTCAAGATAAGCAGATATTTTTTTGTTTTATGTGTTTTTAAAAATGGTTTGAACAATAATCTCATAAACAGAAAAAAAGTGTTTTATTTTCTAATTATGTAATATATCTTTCAACTCTCATTTTTTACAGTTCTGCACATAGCTTACTTCCATGAGAATTACTCAACAGTGAATGTGAAGTGAATGAACTTGTGGGTGAAAACAGTATGTAAAAACTAAAGAATGGGGAACCATATTCATGTGGAAATTAGTTGATTTGAGGACTTAGTTTTTTGTTTTAAAAATTTCAAGAAATTTTATTACTTTTCATTGTGAACAATAGCCAAATATGAAAATGTCTATTCATGGAGTGAAAAATAATTTAAATGTCTATTCATGGTGTGAAAAATAATTTCTTAGTTTCATCCTTAGGTTTTGTGTTTATTTTATTTTTATTCTGTTTCCCACTAGGACAGGAGTTCTACATCAGTATTCCTCATTCTCTTTTATCTACTGCTACTTTTGGTATAATGCACACCAGCACCTCCCAATTTGTTGTGAGTGTCCCTTTACAACTGTTTCTATGGTAAGACAGCAGCTGGTAGTGAAACGAATATTCATGAGAACACCAAATCATTATTAGTACATTTTCTCTTCTTTCGGCTGTTCCAACTCCATGTAGCTAATACTATATTATAGTATGTTACTATATGAAACTGGTCCAAGGACAAAAAGACTACTAAAGAATTGAGAAATGAGATGTGTCAATACAGAAATGGGATCAAGTTCCTTTAAGAGGGAATGATTTTCTGGTCTGAAGGCTTATAAAAAGATGCATGATTTATTCCCATAAAAGGTTTCACACATAATTTCTACAACAAAAAAGAGTTTTTAGCACTTTTGAAGAAGTTTTAATAACTGTAGTTTCTGTCCAAAGAATATACTGATGCAACTCTTTGATAGACTGGGTATCCTGTAAGAAGCTATGTAATTCACTCAGGAGAACACATTGAAAAGAAAATGTAATCGACTAGACATCTAGGTAATGATTTCCTTTTTGGGCTATATACAGCTCAATACACTCTCCTAAAAATTTAACCAAAACCCAGGGATAAATAACCTTCAAACCAAGGCTTCATTTCTGATGAGGAGAGATAGAAAAAAAAAAAAAAATCATGGCCATCAGCCCTGAGAGGTGTGACTGTATTCAGGGACTGATCTGTGGTCTCCTAGCTTTAATTAGTCTCCTGGGGTGTGTAGAATGCTGCATGTGTGTCACACTTGTGTGTGATCTTGGCACAAACTGTTTACAGCTGTTTGGAGCCTTAACATACAATAGAAAGAGACTGCTGGGTCTGGCATTTGCTGACACAGCCTTGGAGTCAATGGAAAAGTCTGGCTTTTCTTTTGAGGTCCTCACAGTGAAGGATTTGCAGACTGTAAAGTACACAAAAAACTAAAAAGCATCCTTAGCATAGCCAAAGCTCCTCTCCGCAGGGCTCCAGCGAATCTGGCTGGGTACACTCTTTTTTGCAGAGCCCTGGAACATTTTCACCTTCTCCAGTTGAATAACGTCCTCCTTGATAAAATACTTTACAATATTTTCCCTACATTTGACATACAGATTATAAGAGAACATCCCACCGCGAAAGTGGTGTGGCAGAGTAGTAACATGTGGGCTGAATCCAATGAACAGGTTTTTTTTTTTTTGATTCTCATAGTGTTTCATTTTGCTTTGTTTGGTTAATTTGAATTAGTTGCCAACTTTAAAAAATCAGGCCTTTGCACGTTTAAAAAATATCCAGATTATTTATTTCTCTGAAAAAATCAGATCTGACAACACAAAATCTGAGTACCCACTTGACGACAGATAACTAGGACTGAGAAGTAGTTGCTCTTTTAAGGAGACATAGGTCTCAAGTGCCAGAGCTCCTATAGAAGACCTCTGGCACTACGAGATGCTTGATTAACAACCACTATATAAAGTACATGACTTTAAAATACAGATTTCAAACAAAAAGAATAAGGATTAATATACACAACATAACCACTTCTTAGGTTGCTTAAATAACAATTTCCTACTTTAAGAGTTTTTTAAAGTACTGTAAAACATTCTGTACAAATTTATGTCCCTGCTTCTCCTACCCAAATCTCAATCCTTTTTCAACTACCAGTTAACTGCTTTTCTGACTTCAATTTTTATTATTTTCACACATTTTTTTTACTTTTGCTGTATAGCTATTCATGTATTATAAAAATTTTGAAAAATTTGAAAAATTTTGAAAAATTTAAAGTTTATGTGTATACTTCTGTACCCTGCCCTATTTACTCAAATTTACCTTGCTGAGATTTATCCAGGCTGAAACATATAGCTCTAGTTAATTCCTTTAAACATATATGTAATCTGTTATGTTTAAATTTACTTTGATACCTATTTTGTGACAGTATCTGTTTATCCATTTTTCTATTGCTTAAAATTTATGTTATTTGTTATTTTTCACTATCTTAGACAATGTTGCTTTGAACATTCTTGAGCATACTTTTCTGTGCACATTGACCAGAGTTTTTTTAATGATATACACAGCAAGGAATTGCTTGAGGTGTACCTATCTTAAATTTTCTCAGATACTGCCAAATTTCTCTCTCACATTACACTGTATAATTTACCCTCTCATCAGCAGTGTATGAGAGTTCCTAATACTATTCTTCCACATTAATACTGAAGGGTCCCCACCAGTAAGATGGCAAACTTCCGGCTTCTTTTCGGGGGTCCTCGGTTCCCACCGGCACCACCTGAAACCCAATCACCTCTCGCCCCCCTCCCAATCCCAGCACCTAGCCAACAGCCACCAGCCCCGTAGAAGTAACACTACAATCACCCTATGCCCCTTCCTATATAACCCAGCACCTTTCCCTAATAAAGCGGAACTCTCCGGTGAATTGCTGCTGTGTGTCGCTCCTTTCCTTTCATTGGTGCCGAAACCCGGGAGACGGAACACCCCAACTGGGTCCCGTCTTCCCCCCGACACCAGCAGCAGCTTGCCCTCGTCCTCTTTTTCCAGCGCTGGCTCATCACACTCACCACTCCTCTCTGGCCTTTAGGTAAGTTTTCCCCCCAGAGTGGGCCACTCTTCCCCGAGCTATCGCAGTGCCATTGACCGTGATTGTCCGGCGAGGCCCTGATGCTCGGGGACGAGGAGGGAACGCTCCCCACCTCAGGCCTTCACGGCTGCGGCGGACCCTCAGGCCCCTCCTCCAAAAGCCATAAACCCCCGCCTCAGGCCTTAAACTTTTTAAGCAAAATTTCCCCGGAGTGGGCCACTCTTCTCTGAGCTATCGCAGTGCCATTGACCGTGATTGTCCAGCAAGGCCCTGACGCTCGGGGACGAGGAGGGAACTCTCCCTGCCTCAAGCCTTCATGGCTATGGCAGATCCTCAGGCCCCTCCTCCGACAGCCATAAATCCCCGCCTCAGGCCTTCACGGCTGCAGCGGACCCTCAGGCCCCTCCTCCAACAGTCATAAATGCATTCACAGTCCCTTCCATCAGTGCTGGAACTTTTTAAGCAAAATTTCCCTGGGGTGGGCCACTCTTCCCCGAGCTATCGCAGTGCCATTGACCGTGATCGTCCGGCAAGGCCCTGACGCTCGGAGACGAGGAGGGAACGCTCCCCACCTCAGGCCTTCACGGCTGCGGCGGACCCTCAGGCCCCTCCTCCAAAAGCCATAAACGCATTCACCGTCCCTTCCATCAGTGCTGAAACTTTTTAAGCAAAATTTCCCCGGGGTGGGCCACTCTTCTCCGAGCTATAGCAGTGCCATTGACCGTGATTGTCCGGCAAGGCCCTGACGCTCGGGGATGAAGAGGGAACTTTCCCCGCCACAGGCCTTCATGGCTGCGGCGGACCCTCAGGCCCCTCCTCCAACAGCCATAAATCCCCGCCTCAGGCCTTCATGGCTGCAGCGGACCCTCAGGCCCCTCCTCCAAAAGCCATAAATCCCCGCCTCAGGCCTTCACAGCTGCAGCAGACTCTCAGGCCCCCCCTTCCAACAGCCATAAACGAGGTGACTCCTTTGCGGATGAGAATGCTCTCTTTCCCCCCCTCCTTCTGTTCTGTCCGCTGAAATCTGTTCTGTCTGCTGAAAACGCCTAGCGCTAGGTACCTCGTGACTCTGGCACTCTGCCTTCTTAGGGAAGTCTGGGTGACGACCCACACTTCCTAAGAAATTCCAACTCGTATACGAGTTTCCGCAGACCACCAAGGATCATCGGGGACACCCTTTGTCTCCCTGCGGTCTGCTTCCAGTCCGAGGATCTCCATTCGTCTTCCCCTGTTTGTCTCCTTCTCTGTCCTTTAGCCATGGGAGCCTCCTCATCCCTCCCTGAAAGTTCACCTCTTGAATGCCTGCTTAAGCTTCTGGCTACCCTCTCCCTGATGCCTGATATAAAACCAAAACTTCTCCGTAAATATTGCTCCCAAGATTGGCCGACATACCCCCTAGACAATAACAACCAATGGCCTGCAGGGGGAACTCTTGATCCTAACATCACTCGCAATCTCTTTAACTACTGTCTGCGCCTGAAAAAATGGAAGGAGATTCCCTATACCGAAGCTTTTCGCCTCCTAGCTCAAAATCCCAGCCTCTGCACCACCTGCTCCCCACCCCAAGTTCTCCTAGCCTGCAAGACGTCTCCCTCCCCTCCACACACTCCCAGTCCCTCTTCAATTACCTTTGACCCAGCTGATCAGCCTCTGCCATACAGACTTCCCCCTTCGGCCCCTCCTCCTCTTACAACCCCTCCACCCTCCGCCGCCGCTGATGCCTCTTTCCCCACGGCAGAAGCCTCCCGTCCTCTCCCTTCCCCTTCTTCGCCTACAATAGCCCTCCCCCTTCCTCTACTGCCGACACCGCTGCCTCTTTCCCCACGGCAGAAGCCTCCCGTCCTCTCCCTTCCCCTTCTTCGCCTACAATAGCCCCTGCCCCTTCCTCTACCGCCGCCGCCGTGGCCTCCTCCACCCCCGCAGAAGCCTCCCATCCTCTCCCTTCCCCCTCCTCCACCATCTCCTCCTGCACCTCACCCACTTCTCCTCCGTCCGCCTCACCTCCCCCCTCCCGCAGATCGAACCTGAGCCTTTCAGCCCCCCTCTAAGTTCCAGGAGCCTCATCCGTCTTTGCCCCCTCAGATTCAGGCCCGAGGGCCTCCCAAAATTATCGCGGCTTTGCCCCCATCACCTGTTTCCCCTGCACAGACTGAGCCAGAACCCTTCAGTCCCCCTCAGACTCAGTCCCGAGGGCCTCCCAAAATTATCGCCCCCCTCCGGGAAGTAGCAGGATCTGAAGGCATCGTGCGTGTTCACATCCCTTTCTCCTTAGGAGATTTAGCCCAACTAGAGAAACACCTAGGTTCCTTTTCCACTGATCCCACGACATACATCAGGGAGTTTCAATGGACCCTCCAGTCTTACAGCCTCACGCATCATGACATTTTCATGCTCCTGGCCAATACTCTCCTCCCTGAAGAGTGTAGACGAGCTTGGGACTTCGCCCAAACGCATGCTACCGAAACCCACAGGACTGACCCCACCTGTCCCCCTGGCCCCACTGCTGTCCCCGAACAAGACCCACACTGGGATTATAACACCGCCGTGGGTCTCCACTCTCGAGATATTTTTGCCTCCTGCTTAATAGCAGGTCTGAAAAAGGCAGCTCGTAAAGTAGTCAATTTTCAAAAGCTCCAAGACATAATTCAAAAGAGAGACGAAACCCCCTCCGAGTTCTTAGACAGACTCACTCAAGCCCTATTACAGTATACCAGCCTGGACCCAGAAACACCTGAAGGAAGACAGGTCCTTATGACATACTTCCTAGCTCAAAGCTACCCCGACATTAAAGCTAAACTCAAAAAGTTAGAACAGGGCCCCACTACCCCACAGACTGAGATCCTAACAGTGGCCTTTAAAGTCTTCCATAACCAGGAGTAGGAGAAAGAACGCCGTAAACAAAAGGCTGATCAGGCCAATTTCCAGATGTTGGCCCAGCTGATAAAACCACAACCTGGGCGCCCCTCTACAGACAAGCCCCCCCCAGGAGCTTGTTTCAAGTGCGGAAAAGAGGGACATTGGTCAAAGGCGTGCCCCTCCCCCAGATCTCCTACCACCCCATGCCCCAGATGCCACAGAAAGGGCCACTGGGGGTCTGATTGCCCAACCACCCGAAGGGGAGGCTGGACGAACAACCCCCATCCTAAGCCCGCCATAGTGGGGCTGGCAGAAGAAGATTGACGGGGCCCAGGGGCTTCTCGCCTGACCATTTCCATCACCAAACAGGAGCCCAGGGTTACTTTAACAGTAGACGGTCACCCCATCTCCTTCCTCCTAGATACAGGAGCCACCTTCTCAGTCTTGCGAGAATACCAGGGCCCTACCACGCCAGCCATTACTCCTATAGTTGGGGTAGGAGGTAAACAGATTTTCCCATTAAACCCCCCCACTTTTATGCACAATCCTAGACAGTCCCATACCTTTCTCCCACTCCTTCCTAGTTATGCCCCAGTGTCCCATCCCTTTACTAGGATGAGATATCCTGTACCTCTTCCACGTTTCCATAACTATATCCACTCCCACAGCCCCCAGTACCCAATGAAAGCTCCGGTTCCGCCCTCATACATCCTGTAAATCCCAAAGTTTGGGACATTACAAGCCCCTCTGTGGCCCTATGTCCCCCTGCCTCTATCAAATTACGTGACCCCTCTCAGTATATCTGTCAGGCCCAATACCCCCTAACCACTTGAGCCCTTATAGGCCTCCAACCCATCATTCAAGATCTCTTAAACAAAAACTACCTCAGACCCACTCACTCCCCATTTAATACCCCCATATTAGCCGTTAAAAAAACCAACGGATCTTTCCGCCTTGTCCAAGACCTTCGCCTCATCAACATGGCCGTTGTCCCTATCCATCCCTTAGTTCCAAATCCATACACCCTTTTATCACAGATCCCTGCCTCAGCATCCCACTTCTCAGTCCTAGATCTCAAGGACGCATTTTTTTCTATCCCTCTAGACCCCTCCTCCCAAGATTTTTTTGCCTTCACCTGGACAGACCCATACACCAGACATTCTGTACAACTTACTTGGACAGTTTTGCCACAAGGCTTCCGAGATAGTCCCCATATTTTTGGACAAGTCCTAGCTCAAGACCTCAAACAGTTTCATCATGATCACCCCGAGTCCACTTTATTACAATATGTAGATGATCTTCTACTCTGCAGTCCCTCGTGGGAACAGTCTCAACTTGACACTGCGTCTCTACTTAACCTTCTAGCTTCCAGAGGTTACCGGGTATCCCCCATCAAAGCTCAAATCTCTTCCCCTTCTGTCACTTACCTTGGATTCCTTCTGTCTCAACAAAGAAAGTCCATTACCTTAGACAGAAAATGACTCCTCTCTGACCTGCCCGTTCCCAAAACCAAGACAGAAATCCTTTCCTTTCTAGGCCTGGCTGGGTATTTTAGAGCATGGATCCCTAACTTCTCCCTGTTGGCAAGACCCCTATACGACCTCAGCAAGGGCCCCCCTGAAGAACCATTATCATCCTCACCCCGACACTCCTTCATTAAGCTCCGTCAAGCCCTTGTGGAAGCTCCAGCTCTCCATCTCCCTGATTTGTCAAAACCCTTCTCATTATACATTCATGAGAGGTCCAGTCAAGCTCTAGGAGTCCTAGGCCAATATTATGGCCCATCCTTTGCCCCAGTAGCTTATCTCTCTAAGCAATTAGACCCCACAGTTTGGGGATGGGCCCCCTGCCTATGGGCATTAGCCGCTGGACAGCTCTTGCAGAAAGAAGCTCATAAACTAACATTCGGAGTGCCCCTTACCATTCTGTCCCCACATCACCTAAAAGATCTCTTAACCTACAAAAGTTTACAGACTCTCCCTCCCTCCAGATTCCTGACCTTACTATCCTCTTTCCTCCAAAATCCAAACATCTTTTTCCTCCCATGCCAGCCCCTGAATCCGGCCACTCTTCTTCCTCTACCCTACTCTCCTCATACTCCCTCGCATGATTGCCTAGAAGCCCTTCACAACTTCCTTCCGTGCCACTCCACGATCTACGAAGGAGCCCTCACACACTCCAACCTCATCTGGTTTACTGATGGGTCCTCCTTTTAACATGAGGGCACCCACTACTCAGGATATGCAGTAGCGTCCCTCAAAGATGTCATTGAGGCACGAGCCCTACCCCCTGGTACAACCAATCAGCAGGCTGAACTCATTGCAGCCACCAGAGTTTCCACTCTGGCCCGGGACACGTCTCTCACATTGTACACTGACTCCAAGTACGTATTCCACATTCTCTTGTCTCACGCGGCAGTATGGAAAGAACGAGGCCTCCTCACCACAAAAGGGAATTCCATAACTAATTCAGCCTTAATTACTAAACTTCTAGAGGCTTCACAACTCCCACACCGACTAGGCATAGTCCACTGCAAATTACATCAAAAAGATGACTCCCCCATTGCAAGAGGTAACAACAAAGCTGACAGAATAGCCCGGTCAGTTGCCCTATCAGAAAACACACCAGACAACAATCCGTCTGCCCTTGCAGTTTTAGCCTTATCACAAGACACCCTCTGCTCCCAAGACAAAGAGTCTCTCTTCCACCTCTTACATGATCTGTTCCATCCCAGCCCCCAATCCTTGATCCATTTTTTACAATCTTTTTTTCCTCTCTCTCCTGAAGACAAAACCCTACTTAACCAAATCACCTGCAAGTGCACCATCTGCCAACTCACTAACCCTAATACCCCCCTCAAAGCCTGACCCTTCCCGGCTCATCAAGCAAGGGGTAATGTCCCCGCTGCAGATTGGCAAATAGACTTCACTAACATGCCCCCTGTACGACGCACCAGATACCTACTCGTGTTAGTAGATACATTTTCAGGATGGGTCGAAGCTTTCCCCACCACTAACAAACGAGCGTCCGCGGTTGCCTCTATCCTCCTCACCCAGATCTTTCCTAGGTTCAGGATGCCCACTTCCCTCCAATCAGATAACGGCCCTGAGTTCACTGCCCAAATTATCCAGAACCTCTCCAAGTCGCTCTCGCTCCCCTGGCATTTACATTGTCCTTATCGACCACAAGCTTCAGGAAAAGTAGAAAGAGCCAATAGGACTCTAAAAGACATCCTGACCAAACTATCTCTAGAACTACACCTTGACTGGGTTCGCTTACTTCCCTTAGCTCTACTCCGCATTCGAGCCCTCCCAAAGAAACCTTCCTTCTTGTCGCCCTTTGAGATCATGTACGGCCGCCCGATTCTACCCCCGGGGATCCCTTCCCACAAAGGACCAATTCCTCCCAATATAGCTCTTCCACTACTCTCTCTCCTCCACATTGAATTGTGGAAATATCAGGATTGGCTCCTTCCTGATCCATCCGCCTCCCAAAATCCTCCTGTCTTACAGCCCAGCCAACTAGTGTTTAATAAGCCACCAGAGGATCGGCCCTCTCTCACCCTGAAATGGGAAGGTCCACACCCAGTTATTCTCTGCACCCCCTCGGCCGCCAAGCTCTCACTGCCTGATAACTCTGTCACCCCTTGGATTCATATCTCCAGGTTGAAACCAAATACACAAGACCCACCTTCTCTGGACACCCAAGACCCATCAGTCACAATCCAGAGTCCTTCGGATACAGCCCAAGACGCTGTCTACTCTACCATGCCTCATCCCTCTGATCCCTTGAAGCTCCGCATCTCCCATGCACCCCCTTTGCCATCCATACCCGAATCATGACTTTTTCCTCCTTTACTGCTCTCTCGCTTTTTTCCCTCATTCCTATTGTCTTCCCTGCCGCCCCACCTTCCTTTGTATGGTGATTCAAAGTCAGGCAGACTTACACACAGCATCAAACAAAAGTTACTGCCCTCATTGCCACATCAGACTGCCCTCTGAAAGGCTGCTCTGAGCCTTTGTACCTCCACTTTCCTCCCTCCACTGAAGTATTCATTTACAGCTACCTTTATTCTCCCTACCTCTGCTTCCTCTATGACCAAAGACAAGCCTATTGCAAGCGATGGCAAGACACCTACGGGGGATGTCCCTACTGGTCTTGTGCCATTCACTACATGGGTGATGTCCAGTACCCACAGTATTACTCCTCCAACCGTTTCATGAAATATCCCAACGGCTCATTCTCCTTATCAATCCCAGATCCCTGGGACTCTCGATGGGCTGCTGGAGTAACAGCCTCAGTTTACTACGGGGGGTCCTCGACCCCCCACAGTACCCTTCATATCTCTTGAGAGTATGTTCCCTCTCGCTTCCAGATCTCTCAAGTTGCATCAGATATCAGACATTCCAAGAAAGTCATTATCCAAACTCTCGATGGCACCTCTTCATCTTCTTATTCCTCCTACTCTTGGTTACAGCTCATTCAAGACACCACCATCTTTCTCAACCACACCCTCAACACCGCCAATTGTTTCTTGTGCGCATCACTACAGTGCCTACTGCTGGCCGCCGTGCCCCTCAATATTTCCAACTACTCTTTCCATGCAGAAGGACAACCCCTCCGCCCCCTGGCAGACATACCCCTATGGGAACCAGAATATGCAGATAATCTCACCATCCACCACTGTGTAGGCCCAACTCCACCCCCCTCTAGCGCACTTCACTGCCTCTCTATCTACACCCCTACCTTCGGCTGTAAGACTTTTACACAACCGGGACACTTCTTTTGGTGTAATGGCAGTCTTTTCAACTCACTGCCTCTCAACTCCGATACACCCTGCATTCTCGTCACCCTAATCCCACAGTTTACACTTTACAGCATGGCAGAATTCCTTGAGCTCCAAACCTCCCTTGCCCTCGCGCACAAAAAGGGCTGCTTTCCTTCCCATCATGGTCGGTATCTCTTTGATCACCTCAGCCATTGGGGCAGGGTTTTTGGGAGGAGCCTTGGGTCACTCTCTATGGGCAGTTAGAGATCTTGACGCCAAACTTGAGGGAGCCCTGACATCCACTGCCGATTCCCTAGCCTCTCTCCAAAGACAGGTCACTTCGCTAGCTAAAGTCACCCTTCAAAACCGGCGGGCCCTAGATCTGCTTACAGCCAAGAAGGGTGGCACCTGTGTCTTCCTCCGGGAAGAGTGCTGCTATTACATCAACGAATCCGGCATTGTAGAAACTGACATCACCAAACTCACTGACCTTGCCTCCAGTCTCCACTCTGCTTCCAATTCCAACCCATTCTCTTCAATACTAACAAACCCCCTCCTTACCTGGGTCTGGCCCATTGCAGGCCCCATAATAGTCATTCTTCTCGTCTGTCTCTTCTTACCCTGTATAATAAAGTTCATCAAATCCCAAGTCAGAAAAATCTCTAATCAAGCTTTCAACCAGCTTTTACTCAGGAACTACCAGCTTCTGGCCACAGAAGATCCCTCACCCTCACGTGACCTCCTCACCACATGCTGAGATGGACCTCTCTCTCCACTGGAAACTGTTCCTGGGAACAATGGCCTCAGACGCGTGGCTCCTGACACCCATATCCTCTTGGCACCATTGGAATCAACAGGTCCTTGACCTATGGTTACAGGGAACCTTCATTGATTTCCAACCTGAAGAAGTCCACATCTACTCATCCTTACTGTGGGGAGTCCTATCAACCCTTTCCTCCCAATCCTCAAACCCTCACTCCCTTCTACGCCCCTGTTCAGCAAGAAGCAGTCAGAGAGAAAGCAACATCCACAAACCCATAGAGGAGAAAGGGGGCAATGAATGGTCCCCACCAGTAAGATGGCAAACTTCCGGCTTCTTTTCAGGGTCCTCGGTTCCCGCAGGCACCACCTGAAGCCCAATCACCTCTCGCCCCCCTCCCAATCCCAGCACCTAGCCAACAGCCACCAGTCCCGTAGAAGTAACACCACAATCACCCTATGCCCCTTCCTATATAACCCAGCACCTTTCCCTAATAAAGCGGAACTCTCCGGTGAATTGCTGCTGTGTGTCGCTCCTTTCCTTTCAAATACTTAACACTTTTTCACTTTTTTCCAATTTATGAGAGTAAATGGTATCTCATTGTTTTAACCTCCATTTTCTTGATATGAGGGAGATTGAATCTTTTTGTACATTTATTGATTTTTCAATTTATCTGAGATTTGCTTGGTGGTTTTCTTTGCTCATTTTTTTATTGTAACTTTTAATTTTTCTCATTGATTTAGAGGGATCCTTCATGTGTTCTGGATACTAGATCTTTGGTTGATTACATGCATTAAAAATGTATTATCCCAGGCTTTAGCTCATCTTTTGGTTTTGGTGCCTTTTATTTACAGTAAATTTCCATTTTAATGTAAAAATTGTCTATACATTCTCCAGATTTATGCTTTTTGAGTCTTGCATAAAATATCCTTATGTAAGCCTAACTTGTAAAATACTCCTGTATTTTCTTTTAAAAGATTTACTTTTCACATTTAAGTCTTTAATCAACCTAGAATTTATCTTTATACATAAGAACCTAATCTTATTTTATTTTCCAGTGTACATATCTATTTGTCCCACACAATTTATTGACTAGTCCATGCTTTGCTCAAGTCTATAGTGCCATGATGCATATACAGAGTTTTGGGGTTATCAGTGTTGTTCCATTGGTGTATTTGTCTATTTCTGTGCTAGTATCATACTGTCTTAGTTACTGTAACTTTAAAATAAGTTTTGATACTTAGCAGGGAAATTCTCTTCTTTCCTTTCCTGAAGGTAATTCCTGAAGAATTACCTTTTCAACTTTTTAAAACAAACAAAAAAACTAAACCCTGTGGGGATTTTTATCAGAATTAGAATGAATGTTCAAGATCTCTTTGGGGAGAATGGAAATGTTTATAAAAGAAGGTCTTATTTATGAACATTGTATATCCTCCATTTAAATAGAAAATTGTCAATAAAGTTTAACAAATTTCTCCATAAGATTTTGTATACCTTTAAAAAATTTAACTCCTAGATTCCTTATAAAACTTAATCTATTCTAAATATATATTTAAAAAATTACTGTCACTTACTTCTACTTTTTTGGTAGTGATAGCATTCCTACCTAATTTTTGTGAATTGATCTTGAATCCATCAACCTTGCTATTCTTTTTTCTCTTCTACCAGTCATATAGTTTGTTTATAGAGGCCTTGGATTATCTATTAAGAAAATCACATCATCACACCTGCTGCACATTAAAATAAAATCTAAACTCCTTCTAATGTATACTCTCCTGTCTCAGTTCTTTGCATGTCCCCTGGGTCTTATCAAGCCTGGAGATATTACCTCTATGAGAACCTTCTTTGACCACTCCATCTGAAATATTCCCTCCACTCTGTCCTGCTCTCCTACTTCTCTTTAAAACAGAACCCTGTTCATCCTAGCACATATCACATTCTGAAATATTTTGTTTGCTTACTTATTATCTGTTTTTTCCACTACCAGTATGAGCTCCATGAAGGCAGAGTGCTTCTCTGTCTTATTCACACTAGTATCCCCAGCATATAGACTAATGCCTGGCACATAGTTTATGCTAATAAAATACTTTTTGAATGAATATATAAAAAATAGTTTTTCCTCTTCCTTCCCATAATTATCCCATAGATAAGCTTTGCATTTTCTCACTGTGTTGACTCTAGGGAAGACACTATAAAGAACATTTATTAAGAATAAACATCAAACTTTACTAGACAGCCATTTAAAAATGTATTTATTCTTCTCAGATTTTAGGAAGATAAGCAAATGTGTTCCTATTGGATAGGCAGCCTTTCCAGGTGAACGTGCCCTCTAGCCTAACTAGGTTATCTGGGGATAAGACAGTTTCTTGGTAGAGAACTATGCCCCTCATGGTGATTCTATCCCTATTTCATTGGTCTAGGCTTTTTTGGGGGGAAGGTGGGTTATGGGCAACTGTGGGAGATGGAGTCCTAGTACCTGTATCTGAATCTTAGGATTCCTTGTTCCTTTTCTTGTTGTACTCTTCCATCTCACATCCTCCCACAAGAAACTCTTTCACCCTCTATAGGCTTATTCCACAAAGATGCAAGATTATTTCTCTCCCAGAAAATGAAACCCTAAAAAATCTAGTAGAATCCTGTTTTTCTTTGCAACCTAAAACTTTACACCCTATCTTTGGAAAGTCTAGTTCTTAAAAATATGGTGACATTCCCTTCCTGGAAACTTCATATTGTGCTCCAAATGCATACTTACCTCTACAGGGCAAGGGTTGGACCAAATTACTCTGAGACCTTTACTATCCTAGCTTGCATGGAAAGAAAAGAAGCCAGGATTGGGATGGGAGGTAGAATTGGAGAACTACCTCAACAGTGAGGTCTGAATGCACAGTCCAAAGGACATGATTAAGTCCACCATGATCCAGGAAGCCATTCTGCCCTATGTTACAACTCTAGAAATGGGAAGGAAGCAGTTCCAGGAAACAATCAGTATTGAAAGTTGGGCAAATGTTTGTATTATATCTCTTCATGTAGAAGACATTGTTTGTTGAGAGAACAGCTAAACAGTTGATGAGCCATTATCTACCATTCACTTCCAACCAGTTCAGCAAGTCAGCCTCAACCCCTGCCATATGCTCCTCATTCAGTCAGTAAACTCAGCCTTTTATTTCAGTTTTCAAGAAGTTCAGAGGTGGGTGGTTCCAAAAATTATAAATTCCAAAGCAGCTCAAAGAAATTGTTAAGGACCTGGGATTTTTCCTCTTTCCCCTCTGGCACCCTCAATATATTGGATCTTGTCAGACCTTGTTATCAGGACCACAAGATGCTGCCACAGCTGTAAGCATCATATCCCCATAAATCCACATTAAGCAGCAGCAAAGAGATGAACCTCTGTCTCTGTCTCATTTTAAAGTTGAAAAAGAATTTCCCAGAAGGCTTCCAGAAAACATCCCATTACATCTTGTTGGCTAGTGCTTTCATGCTTGAAAAGAACACTGACAAGAAAAATGAAATAAATATGACTGGTTTATACTAATCAACATTCACTCCCTATGTCTGGAGAGGCATCATTTGTTATTAGATTTTCAAATACCTGAACAAATCAGGATTCTATTAACAAGTTATAGAAGTGAGAACAGCTGTTGAGTAGACAGTCATGACAGACATTGTTGGTGCCCTAACCATGCCCAGAGGTTCATACTGCAGGACTCTGTTTCCTCACACACCCAGGACTTCCTGTTTCACTCTGCTTGAGAGTGTTCTCTGCTTATGGGAGCTTGCTCTACCAGGAGGAATCCTCAGCTAATGAAGACAGAAGGTGAAGAATAAGTACCTCAGCTTCCACCAATCAACGGAACATTTCTAAAGCATATTCCACATAATCTCCCAGAGGGTCACCAGAGGAATGGAGCCTCAACTGGCTGCAGTGGTAGTCCACTATTCATTCACCATTCATTGACTTCCTTCCCTTTAGTGTCTCACTTTCTCACAGTGCTCCCTGGGATGAATCCCAAATCATCTTGGGGTCTGCTTTTATGAGAACTCAACTAAGCTAGCGGTCAGCAGTATCTGTCACTTATAGCTCAGGAGCTTCTTTTCTGTGATGTCTTCACTGGTCGCTAATAAAAAGTTACTATTCTTTTGTGTGACCACTATCTTGTATAAACCTTGAATATAGCACACAGTGTTTTAGGTGTGTTTCTTTCCTACTATACAGTATGTTTCTATCCTACTCATTGCTACATTCCTATTGTTGAGCACAATACCTGGCACATAGCAGGTGCTGAATAAACATTGAATATCTTAAGAAAGCCCACTATCTGGCTTCTTACCTGGGAACTCCTCTCAGAAAACAAAGTATCACAATCCCTTGAGCATTCCAGTCATCTCCTTTCCTTCTTCCTTTGTTTTCATCACTCCCATTACTTTCTACTCCAATTGGTGCTGTAGAGGTTAAATCTCTGGCTTTCTCTAGGCTAGCAAGGTATTCATATGGGATAAATATGCTTTTTTATAAGTGAATGCCTCTGAAGACATTTATTTTTCTTTACCCATTTTTCAACATTCCCAATGTCTGAGACAGATCTTTTAGCCTAAACATTGCCTTGTAGCTGGTGGATCATGTCCAGACCCATTGAACTCCACCTCACTATGAAAGCCAATAATTCACTGGCCTAAAACATGGGCAGCTTTGGCTGCTGCAAGGATGTTTTATTTGAAATACTCTAATTCTTAGTGACACATTTAGAATATTTCCAGTTTTTCCTTACGTTTATTGCCTCATCAGTAAGACTGAAACTGCCATCAAGTATTGAAATAGAGTAGCTGGGAAATAAAAGTCACAGGAACAGTGTAGTGGTTGCCATGCATTTGTCTTACCCAACTTTTTAAAAAATTCAAGTCCTATTAAAAAAAAACAGAAAAAATAGTTACTGTTGTTAGTGAAATAGATGCCAATTCTTCAAGCAGAGTAATAGTTAAAGAAGGAAAAACAGAAAATTTGGGACTTTGGGGAAAATTTTAGAAAGAGGGGAATGAGATTTTCAGGCCAATGTGAAGGTAGAGCAATGCCAACATAACTACTGACATAACTGGATTAGTATCAGTGAATTAAGAGCTGTCTTGGTAAGGTTGGCTTCTCATACTGATAACCAGTTGACATTTAGCTGAATGTCGTAAAAAGGAGCAGTGGGAGTGGGGAGAAAGGGTGGGGCTGCATCAAACGTCAGACAAAACAATCTGTGAAATGAATGTGGCTCAAATATGTCTTGCAAATGTTAGACATAAGTGCAATAAGGAACATGTTGCAGTCAAGATTTCAGTCCAGTTAACAAAGGCAGGTTTATTGTGGAACTTAACAGAGCTTATGTTTTAGGCTCCCTTCATTCAGAGAATCCCCTCATAAAGACCAATACCTAATTTGCATTCATTTTTTTTCAAAACTTTTCCCCAAGTTGTATGTGCTCCAAGCTTTAAAACACCAAGATCTTCCCCTGCCAGTTAAATTTAATTTTTAAGGGGCTCCTAAAAGATATCAACCAACAGAAATACCAGTTTAAAATTGAGTATGAAAGATTGAATTCTGACAAATAAAAAACCAAATAAACCATGTCATTCAATAAGTATTACAATTCCTGATCAAGAGGATTAAGCTGTTGCCTCTTTAAAGATATTACAGTATACTCAAGGAATCAAGACAAAGGCACATAAAAGTAACTATTGCAATTAAAGTTGAAAAATTGGAAGTATTATTACCAAGTATTTGTTAATTGTGAAACTCTGTGCCAGGTCCTATACTAGGGACTGATATCCAAAAACAATAAAACTGACATGATCTGCCTTTGATGGAGGCTATACTCTAAGAGGAAACAAATTTTTAAAAAGCAAGTAAGTGAACAAACAGAATCATTCAAAGTTGTGAAAAGTTATTAAAAAAACCTCTCTTAAGGATCATGGGAGATGGTGGCATGAGTAGTTCAGACGAAATCTCCTCCCCAAAACATATGTATTTATGAAAATACAATAAATATAACTATTCCTAAAAGAGACACCAGTGGATGCAGTACAACAGCCAGGATACATCTACATCTGTGAGAACTCAGCATCACATGAAGGGGATAAGATACAAGCCGCGGCCAGGCAGGACCCGAATGCTCCCCACCCCAAAACACGGTGGAAAGAAAGGAGTCAGAACAGAGAGGGAGTGAAAGCCCAGGACTGCTAAACAACCAGCTCTAGAAATCCGCACCCAGAACACAGACACAAGGTGCACGGGGTGCTGGATATTAGAGAAATGGAAAAGCAAAACCTGGGGGCAGGTCCCCACAATTGGTGCCCCTAGACAAAAGAAAAGCAAGTGCTTTCTGCAAGTCTCAAAGAGACATGGACCTCAGAGCTGGATGAAGTTGTCCCGGCAGCTGGGAGTACCAGGGAAATTTAGGCACCCTAAACGGAGGCAGTGCAGCTCTGAAGCCCCTCACAGGATGAGGCAGCCTGCCAGTTGTTCCTCCAACTGGCACGGACCCCAACACACGGGCCCAGTAGCAGGAGAGCGGGAGCGCGTGCTGGGGGTGGAAGCACTAGAAGGAACCGAGAGCAGATCCGTGCGCAGCAGGGCTAGCCTGCAGCAGCGCGACCAAACAGCCTGGGTGCAGCTTGCGTGCACCAGCAGCAGTGAAGCCAGAGCCCGGTAGAAACCTGTGCAGAAAAGCCCTGCATGCACCAGCAGCGGAGTTAGAGGGAGCAGGCAGGCTCCCAGGAGCCGACTGGAATCCCAGCCCAATGCAAAGCAGCCCGGGCCAGACCCAAAGGCCGCTGCTGCCACACAGCTGCCTGGCAGCATCACCGCCAGCACAGAGGAGTGCACCTGGCATGCCTGCCACTCCCCGCAGGGCTCTGCGCTGCTCTGACGGATACCCCGCTCAAAGCAGCTTAGGAGATTAACCCGGTGGCTGCTCCAGGAGTGCAGGTAGCCATCACAGGCAGTGGAGAAGGGCAAGGCATCCAACAAGCAGGAAAGGACTTTCTTCTCCCAGCTCACACACCTGCAAACTGCCTACAGCCACTGCAATTACCATGAAAAGGCAAAAAAAATCTGGCCCAGACCAAGAGAGTTACACCTGAGAAAGGATCTGCAGAGGCAGACCTAACCAGTCTCCCTGAAAAAGAATTCAAAATAAAAATCATAAACATGCTGAAAGAGCTGCAGAGAAATATGCAAGAGCTAAGGGATGAAGTCCGGAGGGAGATTACAGATGTCTGGAGGGAGATTACAGATGTCTGAAGGGAGATTACAGAAGTGAAACAAACTCTGGAAGGATTTATAAGCAGAAAGGAAAAGATGCAAGAGGCCATTGATGGAATAGAAACCAGAGAACTGGAATGCATAGAAGCTGATGCAGAGAGAGATAAAATGATCTCCAGGAATTAAACAATATTAAGAGAACTGTGTGACCAATCCAAAAGGAACAATATCCACATTATAGGGGTACCAGAGGATGAAGAGAGAGAAAAAGGGATAGAAAGTGTCTTTGAAGAAATAATTACTGAGAACTTCCCCAAACTGGGGGAGGAAATAGTTGCTCAGACTATGGAGGCACACAGAACTCCTGAGAGACGGGATCCAAAGAGGTCAACACCAAGACACAAAATAATTAAAATGTCAAAGATCATGGACAGGGACAGAGTATTAAAGGCAGCCAGAGAGTAAAAAGGTCACCGACAAAGGAAAACCCATCAGGCTATCAACAGACTTCTCAACAGAAACCTTACAGGCCAGAAGAGAATGGTATGATATATTTAATGCAATGAAACAGAAGGGCCTTGAACCAAGGATACTGTATCCAGCATGATTATCATTTAAATATGAAGGAGGGATTAAACAATTCCCAGACAAGCAAAAATTGAGGGAATTTGCCTCCCACAAACCACCTCCACAGGGTATCTTAGAGGGACTGCTCTAGATGGGAGCACTCCTAAAAAGAGCACAGAACAAAACACCCAACATATGAAGAATGGAGGAGGAGGAAAAAGAAGGGGAAGAAATAATGATCAGACCGTGTTTATAACAGCTCAATAAGAGAGTGAGGTCAGACAGTAAGGTATTAAACAAGCTAACCTTGAACCTTTGGTAACCACAAATCTAAAGGCTGCAATGGCAATAAGTACATATCTTTCAATAATCACCCTAAATGTAAATGGACAGAATGCACCAATCAAAATACACAGAGTGACAGAATGGATAAAAAAGCAAGACCCATCTATATGCTGCTTACAAGAGACTCACCTCCAACCCAAAGACATGCACAGATTAAAAGTCAAGGGTTGGAGAAAGATATTTCACACAAACAACAGAGAGAAAAAAGCAGGTGTTACAATACTGGTATCAGACAAAATAGACTTCAAAATAAAGAAAGTAACAAGTGATAAAGAAGGACATTACATAATGATAAAGGGCTCAGGCCAACAGGAGGATATAACCATTATAAACATATACGCACCCAATACAGGAGCACCAATATATGTGAAACAAATACTAACAGAATTAAAGGAGGAAATAGAATGCAATGCATTCATTTTGGGAGACTTTAACACACCACTCACCCCAAAGGACAGATCCACCAGACAGAAAAATACATAAGGACACAGAGGCACTGAACAACATGCTAGAACAGATGGACCTAATAGACATCTACAGAACTCTACATCCAAAAGCAACAGGATACACATTCTTCTCAAGTGCACATGGATCAGTCTCCAGAATACACCACATACTAGGCCACAAAAAGAACCTCAATAAATTCCAAAAGATTGAAATCCTACCAGCCAACTTTTCAGACCACAAAGTTATAAAACTAGAAATAAATTGTACAAAGAAACCAAAAAGCCTCACAAACACATGGAGGCTTAACAACATGCTCCTAAATAATCAATGGATCAATGACCAAATTAAAATGGAGATCCAGCAATATATGGAAACAAATTACAACAATAACATAAAGCCCCAACTTCTGTTGGAAGCAGCAAAAGCAGTCTTAAGAGGAAAGTATACAGCAATCCAGGCATATTTAAAGAAGGAAGAACAATCCCAAATGAATAGTCTAATGTCACAATTATCAAAATTGGAAAAAGAAGAACAAATGAGGCCTAAGGTCAGCAGACAGAGGGACATAATAAAGATCAGAGAAGAAATAAATAAAATTGAGAAGAATAAAACAATAGAAAAAAATCAATGAAACCAAGAGCTGATTCTTCGAGAAAATAAACAAAATAGATAAGCCTCTAGCCAGACTTATTAAGATAAAAAGAGAGTCAACACATATCAACAGAATTAGAAACGAGAAAGGAAAAAATCAAGACGGACCCCATAGAAATACAAAGAATTATTAGAGAATACTATGAAAACCTATATGCTAACAAGCTGGAAAACCTAGGAGAAATGGACAACTTCTTAGAAAAATACAACCTTCCAAGACTGACCCAGAAAGAAACAGAAAATCTAAACAGACCAATTACCAGCAAAGAAATTGAATCGGTAATCAAAAAACTACCCAAGAATAAAACCTCCGGGCCAGATGGATTTACCTCGGAATTCTATCAGACATACAGAGAATACATAACACCCATTCTCCTTAAAGTTTTCCAAAAAATAGAAAAGGAGGGAATACCCCCAAACTCATTCTATGATGCCAACATCACCCTAATACCAAAACCAGGAAAAAACTCCACCAAAAAAGAAAACTACAGACCAATATCCCTGATGAACGTAGAGGCAAAAATACTCAACAAAGTATTAGCAACCCGAATTCAAAAATACATCAAGAGGATAATGCACCAAAACCAAGTGGGATTCATCCCAGGGATGCAAGGATGGTACAACATTTGAAAATCCATCAACATCATCCACCACATCAACAAAAAGGAGGACAAAAACCACATGATCATCTCCATAGATGCTGAAAAAGCATTCAACAAAATTCAACATCCATTCATGATAAAAACTCTCAACAAAATGGGCATAGAGGGCAAGTACCTCAACATAATAAAGGCCATATATGATAAACCCACAGCTAACATCATACTGAACAGCGAGAGGCTGAAAGTTTTTCTTCTGAGATCGGGAACAAGACAGGGATGCCCACTCTCCCCACTGTTATTCAAGGTGGTACTGGAGGTCCTAGCCACAGCAATCAGACAAAACAAAGAAATACAAGGAATCCAGATTGGTAAAGAAGAAGTCAAACTGTCACTATTTGCAGATGACATGATATTGTACATAAAAAAAACCCCTAAAGACTCCACTGCAAAACTACTCGAACTAATATCGGAATTCAGCAAAGTTGCAGGATACAAAATTAACACACAGAAATCTGTAGCTTTCCTATACACTAACAATGAACTAATAGAAAGAGATATCAGGAAAACAATTCCATTAACAATTGCATCAAAAAGAATAAAATACCTAGGAATAAACCTAACCAAGGAAGTGAAAGACCAATACCTTGAAAACTATAAGACCCTCTTAAGAGAAATTAAAGAGGTCACTAACAAATGGAAACTCATCCCATGATCCTGGCTAGGAAGAATTAATATTGTCAAAATGGCCATCCTGCCCAAAGCAATATACAGATTCGATGCAATCCCTATCAAATTACCAACAGCATTCTTCAATGAACTGGAACAAATAGTTCTAAAATTCATATGGAACTGTCAAAGACCCCGAATAGCCAACACAATCCTGAGGAGGAAGAATAAAGTGGGGGGGGGGATCTTGCTCCCCAACTTCAAGCTCTACTACAAAGCCACAGTACTCAAGACAATTTGGTACTGGCACAAGAACAGAGCCACAGACCAGTGGAACAGAATAGAGACTCCAGACATTAACCCAAGCATATATGGCCAATTAATATTTGATAAAGGAGCCATGGACATACAATGGGGAAATGACAGTCTCTTCAACAGATGGTGCTGGCAAAACTGGACAGCTACATGTAAGACAATGAAACTGGATCACTGTCTAACCCCAAACACAAAAGTAAACTCCAAATGGATCACAGACCTGAATGTAAGTCATGAAACCATAAAACTCTTAGAAGAAAACATAGGCAAAAATCTCACGGACATCAACATGAGTTACTTCTTCATGAACGTATCTCCCCGGGCAAGGGAAACAAAGGCAAAAATGAACAAGTGAGACTACATCAAGCTATAAAGCTTCTGTAAAGCAAAGGACACCATCAATAGAACAAAAAGGTATCCTACAGTATGGAAGAACATATTCATAAATGACAGATCCGATAAAGGATTGACATCCAAAATATATAAAGAGCTCACATGCCTCACCAAACAAAAAGCAAATAATCCAATTAAAAAATGGGCAGAGGAGCTGAATAGACAGTTCTCTAAAGAAGAAATCCAGATGGCCAACAGACAGATGAAAAGATGCTCCACATCGCTAATCATCAGAGAAATGCAAATTAAAACCACAAAGAGATATCACCTCACACCAGTAAGGATCGACATCATCGAAAAGACAAACAACAACAAATGTTGGCAAGGTTGTGGAGAAAGGGGAACCCTACTACACTGCTGGTGGGAATGTAAACTAGTTCAACCATTGTGGAAAGCAGTATGGAGGTTCCTCAGAATGCTCAAAATAGAAATACCATTTGTCCCAGGAATTCCACTTCTAGGAATTTAACCTAAGAATGCAGCACTCCAGTTTGAAAAAGACAGATGCACCCCTATGTTTATCACTGCACTGTTTACAATAGCCAGGATATGGAAGCAATCTAAGTGTCCATCAGTAGATGAATGGATCAGGAAGAGGTGGTACATATACACAATAGAATATTATGCAGCCATAAGAAAAGAAAAGTTACTACCATTCGCAACAACATGGATGGAGCTAGAGGGTATTATGCTCAGTGAAATAAGCCAAGAGGAGAAGGGCAAGTACCAAATGATTTCACTCATATGTGGAGTATAAGAACAAAGGAAAACTGAAGGAACAAAACAGCAGCAGAATCACAGAACCCAAGAATGGACTAATAGTTACCAAAGGGAAAGGGACTGGGGATGATGGGTGGGAAGGGAGGGATAAGGGTGGGGGAAAAAGAAAGAGGGCATTACGATTAGCATGTATAGTGTGTGGGGGACACGGGGAGGGCTGCGCAACACAGAGAAGACAAGTAGTGATTTTACAGCATCTTACTACACAGATGGACAGTGACTGTGAAGGGGTATGTGGGGGGGACTTGGTGAAGAGGGGAAACTAGTAAACATAATGTTCTTTCTGTAACTGTAGATTAATGATACCAAAATAATAAATAAAATTTTTTTAAAAAGTTAAAAAAAAGACAAATAAAACACAAAAAACCTCTCAGTTTGCTAAAAAATAGATTAAAGAAGAAACCTCTCTTAGATTGGGTAGTCAATGAAGGTCTATTTGAGAAGGCGATGCACCTAAAAGGGACAAAAATCAGCCATGAAAAGAGAGGAAGGAAGTATGTTCTGATCAGACATGTAAAGATCAGAGGTAGGAAACAAGTTAGCCCTCTTGAGCAACAGAAGGGAAGCCAGTGTGTGTAAATATGGGTCGGGGCCAGAAACGTAAGATGAGGCAAAAGAACTTTGCAGATGGAAACTTTTGAGTATCTGCCATATTACATTTCTTTCTTAACTTGGGAAGTGATGGGATTGGAAAACTGACCTTGGTTCTTAGAACATAGTAGTACAAATAGTACAAGATCCAACTATTACATTCCAAGAGATAGCTTATAAAAGTTACAGTAAAGGAAGAAAAATTAAGTATATGTTGCTTTATAAAGTTCTTATATTCCATTCTCTATTTTAAAAACATATATACATTTATGTGTGTGTGTGTGTTTCTATTTGTACACTCACCATCCAGATTTCTGAAACAGAGAAAGAAATATTACCAGGTGAGGTCTGTGAAACTATGTGGGTCCATTTCTCATTACTCGATATTAAGTCAGATAAAAACAATAAAAGGAATTTTGGTAAAATTATTTTTGGCTGACTTCTTTATCTTGAGTTCTGAATCTCCATTTCACTTCTTAATAAAAGAACCAACCAATTAGGGCTTGACAAAGAGGAGGAGGACAGGGGCCTGATTATAACTTGAAGTCAATGGCATGGAGATTGGATTTTGATCTAAATGCAGTACAAAGCCCCTGAAAAGTCTTGACTTGGAAAGTCATTTGGTCCAGTTTGTTTTAAGAAGCAGCATGTTTTAAGACATAACACAGACAATAAATTCTATGTTGGGAGATGAGTGTGTACTGAACAGAGAGTGGGCTTCTGAGTATGGACAACACTGGGACTTGAAATAGTGAGTGAAATTAGATGAGCAAAAGAGAGAATAAGAGAAGGAATTCATGTAAATGTAGAAAAATGAGAAAAGGATTTGGGGTGGGCTGGGGTGGTAGAAGGTAGGGAATATACCTACCTGATTGAAGTACATTAAATTCTGATCAAATTGTTATGGGCTCTGTGCACGAGACTAGGAACATTTAGGTAATAGCAGATATAAAAATGTCATATGCATGATATAATGGAAGTAAGCTTCAGAAACACAAATTTGGTGGAAATGTGAAGGGAGGATCCATTTGAAAATGAAGAAGGAAGAAAAAAACAGTAAGAGAAACCCGAGTAATATACTCAGAAATAATATACACATTTCCTTCCTCATTTCTAGTTAAAGCCTAGGTAAGGTTGGCAATTGTTATTCTTTGCTCAGCAGGCCAGGGAGAAATAGAGAGCAAGCCACGGATACTTGCAGGTGGAGCTAGTGTTAGCAGTAGGATGGGCCCAAGGGAAGATGACAAGAATCGAAATCAGGTTGAACATGACAACTTGGGCTTGGGTATAATTCAGTAGTATTCAGCAAATCTAAAATGAAAGAGTGGGTATGGTGGCTGGTATCTTGTATGTGTTGATGCAATCATTAGTATTAAAGTCAGGTAAGTCACCCTAAGAGAGAGGGAACCAGGGAGAAGGGGTCTGGCAGGCTAGGTCATTCACTAAAATCCATGATGGAAGTTCAGGAATTAACCATACTCAGTTATAATACAAGAATCCAAGGTTACATTTGGGGTATTCTGACTTCAAGTAGGTAAAATACGAATTAAGTATCCCAACCATGGAAGAAAGAGGTCCTTTAACCCTTTGCAAGCCTTGAGTCCAGTGATCCCAGGGTGTGGACAATCTGAGAGTAATTAAGGCAGGGAGGTAGTGTGGTATAATGCAAAACAGCCTGGAGACCTAGAATCATAGCCTGAGCTTTCTCTGCCACTTACTAACTGGGTGACAAGCTATAAATCTCTCTGAACCTCACTTTCTTTTTCTAAAACATGTGTATGCAAATACTTGAATGGCATGGCTGATATGACAATGTTTGTAATAGTGCTTGATCCAAACAATGATTTGTTAAACGGCAGCTTTTTTTTTAAATTTGATGTCATTAGCAAAAATAGTCTGGGAACTATATCAATTATTACCCTGAAAAATTATTATTCAATCTGAAATATCTATTTATTTCCCTAGTTCTCTGAGATAAAGAAAACATAAGAATAAACATGAATGTTGTGTCTCTGCTTACTGGGTCACAGATGGGCATTTAGTGACTGTAAATCATGAGGAACATGAGATATAATGGTTCAGAATGCAGTTATTCCTTGGTGAGCCTGATCTTTATGTTCATCTCTGAAATGCTGGTATCTCATAGCATTTTAGAAAAGGCTGCTCAGAGTCTAAGGAAAAACTATTATAAGCATGACCTCCTTATGAAGATAGTTAA
The DNA here is from genome assembly GCF_040802235.1 of Manis javanica. Classification (NCBI taxonomy): domain Eukaryota; kingdom Metazoa; phylum Chordata; class Mammalia; order Pholidota; family Manidae; genus Manis; species Manis javanica. Next base: position 191,855,811 of record NC_133157.1, read on the forward strand.
AAATAAGGTCACTTGACAGCTGGTGCACAGGAAAAGTGTTCCACATTAATGAATCTACACACAGGAAAGCTCAGTATGTTTAAGAAGAAAGGACTTTAAAAGACTGGCATGCTACTTTTAGATAAAATGAAAGTACAATTTTGTGTAAAAGCAAAGTTATTACAGAAAAGAAATGGTCTGTATTTAGCAAGTGATATATTAGACCTACTTAAAGTCCCTAAAAAATAAGGTAGAATTAAACACAGGGAATGTGATCCTACAGAAAGAAAAAGAGATTGTTTAAGGGAGAAGTCCATCCATGTGTTCCCCTAGTACCTGTTTCCACCACTGCAGCACTTACCATTCTGGAATGTAATTGACCATTTCTGTTTCCTCCATGAATATTCATAGGTGCTACAACAAGAGGAAGTCCAGTCTAACTTGGTTACAATTCTCATTACATTCCCCAGGGTCTAGCAAAGTGTTTGGCACATAGTAGATGATGTTAAGTGAATAATTAAGATAGCATTAGAGAAAATACTGTAGCAACTCATACAAAGGATTAATAGAGGAACTTCATAGGGAGAAAGAAAAGAGGCAGTGTAGCTTTTTAAAAATGCTCTAATGTTTCATCTAAAAAATGGGAAACCAACTTCTCTGTGACTCTGATGAAAAAGAGATGAAGAAAGATTAATTATAAATTCTAGGTGAGTATATATTAAATTTTAAATTGTGGCCACAGTGACTAGAAATCAGATTCAAGGTCAATTTATGACAAAAATACAAGTAATTTTATTTAGTTTAAGACTCAAAAAGGTAAATACCATCAGTTGGTCTATATATATGATCCAGTCTTGAAACATTTTGCTTGAAAAGGAGAAAGAATCTTCTGGCATAAAATAAAATGTAATCAAGAGCAGTAAAAACAATATGGTTGTTAATTCAGCCTTGAAGAAGACAAGACTCCAGGCCCAAAGGCCTTACAGACTAATTTTGACAAATGTGGCCCATGGGAGATGCAGGATGACCTGGAGGTGTTGGAACTGGATGTACACATCTACTGCTAGATGTTACAGCTGGATGATTTAGAAGACCCCAAAGCTAATGAACATCACAAGGAACCAGAAACTCCCTTGATAGCAATACATGTGTAAAATAATAGTATACATGTGTAAAATAGTAAAGAACCTGGATGCAAGTGTTTGTACTTCATCACAGTCTAAAATCTTATCCAATCCATTTATGCCCAAAGAAATGTGCAGCTTTTAGCAAAAATAAGTCCCTCTCTTGAAACAAAATATTAATGTTACCACTGATGTACCCACTTTTCTAGGCATTCTTCACTTCAGATGTTCTTAATAGAACTCTAACACTGCATCTAATCAATCCATATTAATGGGCCAGGAATAGGATTTGACATTTCTTCTGGAAAATTACATGGGTTAATATAAAATCTGGGCATTTGCCACAGGGTTATTTTGTATTAAGTGAAAACTGCTGCTAAGGAAAACAAAAAAATTTTGCCTGAAGAAAATTTGGAACTTTTTATCCAGTTTAATTTGATATTGAAATTCAAAAAATGAGACAGGATAAATATATTGCTTTTCTATGTTGATGCTTAGGCATCAAATGAAACTACTTTTGCTGTTTGTACCCTTGTATTTTCTGAAAGACAGTTTATCCCATATTAAGTCTAATTTTAAAACATGAAAATATTTGAAAGCAATAAAATTTAGCTTGGGGGAGAAACTGTCAAAGTTTGGTGGACTGGGCTAATTGAACTACCAGACAGAGTACACAGTATCTTTCTACAAAGACTGGTTATAATGTGGATGGTTTCTGTCTTCTCCTAAGATATAAAATATTAATATATAACACCAAGAGTAATTGCAATTTTTATTAACTCAGCCTGATATAACAGATGTCTTTGATGTCAGAATAATAATTTTCAAGATTTGGACATATAAAAAATGCATTGAGTATATATTGTAGCCCTACTTCTTCAACAATTACATTCCTTAATACACACTGATTGGCCAAAATTTGATTGTTAATACCATTGACTCAATCCAATCCATAGTTGCTCAGATTTTTACAAGAAAAAACACAAACTCAAATTAAAATCTCATACTGGCAAAGACACATTTAATGATAATAGTCCAGATGACCATGAAAGCTCAAAAGTTATAGACATCAACACTCCATGCTTAATGACAAGTCTTGTAGGGCTAGAGAGAGTATGTTCGGCATAGACTTCACTAACTTATCCTTTTCTACCCAAGCTCTTGAGTTTAGGTAACTCAGAAATGAGCTCTGGATCTTCTATTCTCTGTCTCCACTCTATTCCTAGGTAATTTTACCAAATTACAGGGTTTTACCTAATGTCTCCAGTTCAGACCACTCCCCAAAACTCCAGCTGCCTTCTACATCTCCACTTGGATGGCATGTGTCCATTTTAGAATCATTCTCTACAGAGTTCTATTTTTTAAATGTGAATGACATTGTGTCTCTTTTTTGGTTAAATTTCCTCAGGGGCTTCCATTTCTTAGAGAACAAAATTCAAATTCCTTACTATGGTCAAAAAGGCCCTGCCTGATGATTTCTTTCTAGTTCTTCACATCCTCCTTCTGTTGCTCATAGCTATTCTGTTTTTCTTTCCTCTCCTTGGGGGAATCGAAGTCTTTCCTCTTCTCAGGCCTTTATTATTGTTCCTGGACTGCTCTGCTGTTTTGGCATCTGTTCCCTTGTGCTTGCTTATCCTCAACCTTGGATCAAGAAGCAAAGACCACCCACTCAGAGGTTTTCTTTGACCACCTTCCTGAAGTCCCTCTTCCCATTTCTCTCCTTCTCCTCACCCAGAGTTTTTCATCTTAGTACTAACAACAGTTTGAAACTATCTTGATTTTTTTGTATTTCGAGTTCTGTAAATATGATTTTGTTCTCTCCCCCTTCCTAGTTGTGCCCTTCTCTTAGCAACTAGAAACCTCCGTTGTGTCAGAGAGGATTAGGTTTGCTATAGCATGAAAGTAAGGAAAAGATGAAATCGGGGTTCTATTTCAGGGACTGTAATTATCAACCATGAAGCCTTTTGATTTGTAAGAGCTTTTTAAAAATAAAAAGGCTTTTGAGGAGGGAAATTTTTTTCCCTAAAGTTCTTAAGGAGTTCCAGTTTATCCATTCATGATAGTTTTAAAAGAAAATAGATTGAAAACATTTACTGTTTTAGAAAATGAAAAATTGTGGAAAGCATGAATGAGGGGTGAAGCAAGGTAGAGGTGAGGAGCTTTAGTTAATTTGCACATTCTTCACAGAGTGGCCTAAAGGGAGGGAGAGACAGAAAGCCATTCCTCCTGCCTCTAATAGAGACTCAGAGTCAGACGTTCTGCGATTGACTTTTAGCTTCTCTGTTTAGTAGCCGAGAGCCAGATGCTCTAGTTGTCTCACCTGTAAAATGAAGGAAATATTTCCTTCCTCAGGATCTTGAGAATTAAAGTAGCTAATACATATACAGCAATTACAGCAGAGTTTAACACATAGTAAGAGCGTTTACTAGTTTTTATTATCTACATCTCTCTAAAGACTTTCTTTAAGGTTATCCTTTTACTAATCCTCTCTCCCTGACACATACACACAGTATTTGCACCTCTGTTCTTTGTATCTACTGCAATTACTCAGTCCTATGAAGAAATGTACTGTCAATCCAAAATTGGGAAACTAGATAAGGATGGGTTAAATTTTTCTCAATTTCTTTTAATTCCTTTTACAGTAACAAAGATTTCTGTAATGGTAGATTCTTGGAAATATACTTAAATAAAGTTGCGGAGTTGTAGAACTTTATGTTTATTTTCCCAAAGGAACTTTATCAAGCATAGTGTTAATTTTTAAAAAAGAGCTTGAAAGGAGAATTTATATGCTGTTCTCAAGTATTTAACTTTTAAACTAAAAATTTCTCTAAGTGATTTATTATTGGGAGGAGCAGTATATCCTTCTTACATTTGGAATCTAATGTTAATGTCCTCATCTTATACTTAATGGCATCATTTTACAAGAACATGAAATCAAATTACAATTATTCTCAATTGCATGTTGCTATGACTTCTTCCCTCTGAGAGATTGCTTTACTTAAAAGTACATCACATTGACTTTGGAAACTTTTAGAAATCACACTAATTCAGTGCACATGGAAAAATTACTTGGCCTTCTAGTGTTGCTTCACAGGCTATACTTAGATAATAGATTAGCCCAAGTGGAGCAAGAACAATAAAATAAACTGTAAGTCAAAGGAATGATAGACTCTAAACCTATGCCCTGAAAGGTAATGTATATGTTCTACCTTACAAGATTGCAACTAATCATATATTGTGGCTTTTAAAAATACATATTGAATCAATAACTACAGTTTCTGGGACCCTTTATAATTTGTCTACCAAATTACCATTGATATATATCAGAAGACAACTCTGGAGATTAAGTTTCTAATCAGCAATAAGAGTGATTCAGCTGTAATTTAAATCTCCAAACAACAATTCTATTTTTATAGTGTTGAATTTCATCTTTGGTCCTAGGAATTAATGTATCAGTGATATAAATAATTTCATTAATATAATTAGTATCTTTCACCTTGGTTTATGAAAAGCTTCTCTTACACACCATAGTGTTAAAGTTGGAAACATAGATTGTTTACATAAATATTAATTTCCTTTCCAAGTGACTATGTTGCAACCCCAAATGTACTGAGGATACCTTTTAATCCCTACTCTTGAAATGTTTTCCCTCTTCAGATCTTACTTTCTACCACATATACTTTCCTTTCTGCAGCAAAGTTCCCCAAATCTCACCTTCACCTCAAACTTTCTCAAACTAAGTGTTAACAAAATTACAATGCTTTTCCCCTAAATTTCATGAAGTGGGTAAGTTTTAATGTTAACTGTTAATATTAATGTATCTTTTTTTACTCAGCCCTCTCCTCCTGCACCCCAATGATCCATAGAACTCTCCCCTTTAATGGCCCTTAGCCTCTACTTTCTCATTAGCCTTTACCTGTCTTGCATTCTGTCTCCTCAGGGCTTCCAGTGATTAGATGATCTGAGAAACTAATTTGAGCTAAGGTAATGTACTGAAGTAGTACTGCCTATGATCATGTGATAGGATGGGTACAAAACACAGAATCTGAGAATGTGTAAGTCCAAATGGGAAATCATCAGTCACCAGGCATGTGACTAATCAACTAATCAGATTCTACCATGATTAGAAAAAAGCTTTGTTTTCCGGTTTGTTTTATAGTTTATGGTATATATTTTAGGTTTTGGTATTCTAAAGAGAATAAATTTAATGACTAGTAAAATCCTGATTTAGAGAATACAATGTTAAAAAAAAATCTCATGGAATAAACAGGCTTTTGAGGAGGGAAAACATAAATTGTTTAATGAATTATAATTAAGTGTCTATTATAATACATGCTTTCTCATTAGATATTACTTTCCTTGAGCATATTCTGACACACTAACCTAAAGGCCTAGTGGTTTCATTTTTCCCAGAATGGCAATTTCCCAGCATAACACATCCTGTAATGTATTATTGTGGTTTCAAAATGGTCTGTGTAGTGACAAATTTGTCATAATTAAAATGTTTTGTAGAAAATTAAAACAGCCTATTAAAGTATTAAGTGGAAGTTATTCCTAATTATAAATGTTAACATGTGTGGAGAGTTATATATAGAAATATATATATAATTTAATAGACTTTTATATATATTCAATTATATAAAATTTATGTAAATATACATATGTAAATAATATGATTTATATATATTATGTAAATTATATATGCATATATAATTTTAAACTCATTTTAACTTTTTCCAGATTTAGTTCAAACTCTTTTCTCCATGCAATTTATTTAGGTGGTATCCTCCTTCTTAGACCTAAAACTTTTGAGGAGACTGATGAGTCAAAAATAAGGTAAATGAAATCTTTATGAATTGAAAGAGAAAATAAACTAACACTTATGTTACCAAGAGTAGGGAGTAACAGGTGAGTTCTGGCCTTATTAGTAAAGATGTATATTGTTATGGTTTTTTTCTGGAGGTCGATTTAGTCTTCATAGCAAATAAATACCTTAAAATTGTGCACCTTTTCCATGTAAAAAAATCCCATTCTAGAGATTCATCCTAAGGAAATAATTATGTAAAAGTATAAAGTTGCAGATACAGGAATGTTTATTGTGCCATTGTGCATCAAATTAAAATACTACTAGTCATGTAAAAGTACAAAAAAAACTTGATTAAATATGGTATATACACAAAGAACAATTTATGCTTTAAAATGATTATGCAGACATATTAACATGGGAAATATTTGTACATGTTCATTGAAAAGGTCAATTATGAATATTATATAGTTTGACCCATTTAAGATATGAATTACACATGAATATACATCTGTGTGCATGCACTTCATGCATGAAAAAAGTCTGCATTTACAGTACTGTGATGAATTTTCCATGATGAAATAAATGTTCTGTATTTCTGCTATCCAATGGTGTAGTCTCTACATTTGTGCCTGCTGAGCACTTGAAGTGTGGCTAGTGCAACTGAGGAACTGAATTTTTAATTTAATTTAATTTTAATTTTAATACCACACATGGCTAGAGGCTACCATATTGGGCAATGCAGATGGAGAAGGGCATATACTGTATTAACCATGGTTATAATTTACTGTTCTTGTTTTCTTCTTTTGCCTGTCTAATTTCTGCAGTTTACAAATGAACATGCATTATATATATGATAGGAAAAGAATAAGGGTTCTTTTTGAGCAGTCAAGGAGGAAATTCAAGCATAGGTCTGGGAGTCTAAAGACCTGGGTTTAAGTAGTGGTTCTGTCATTTATTGGCTATATTAACTTTTACTTAAAACTTTTAAGTCTGCAATACTTGGAACACCTCCTATGATATCATTTCATGGTGCTTTTGATTAAATTATTTAATGTTTGTGATCAATGTCTTCATGTGGAGAAAGTTGAGAGTAAAGCATCCTTTCTTGATCGTGGAATTTCTTTGTGGAAAGTCAAAGAATGGAGAAAAAAGAAATTTAAGAATACTGAAATCTACCATGATTACAGTGTTTATGAAATAGGAAATAAAAGCTAAAAGCTTACAGAGAGTAAAAGAATAGTGGCCACATTTACCAAAAGAAAATGAAATTACCTGAGACAGAGTTATTAATGTGAATGATACCTTTGGCACAGTTAACTATTAGCCATTTTAATAAAGCATAATAAAGACAAAAATATTCATCTAGAGTATCTCCATTAATTGAAGCCATACACTCTTGTTTAATTTCACTAAATTTTAAAATCCACATGAGTATGCAATAAAAAGATGGCATTTTGTATGTCCAGTACATAAAAATATAGTAGTTAAAAAGCAGTTCTCTATTTTAAGAGATTGGTAAAGGATCTACTTAATATTTTGTAAGTTCAGAAGAACCCTACTTAAGGAGTTCTTAATTCAATTCAATTTCTCATTGCTTTATAAGAAATGCTCTGATAGCAGTACTTCAAAAAACATAGCAACACTTAAAAGCATTTACTAAGAAGTCAGCTGAACACAAAATTGTGAACTTGATAGTAATAAATGAAATCAGGCATAGAGTATAATGGTACTTGGAAGCTGACATTTAAAGTAAATCAAAAAGCTCTCTCTCTAAGATGTCCATAGGGAATAATGTTTTTAAAGACTATTGAGTGTATTTTAGGATGTTCTTGTAGGATTCAAATAAGTAGCCAAAAGAAATAAATGATAATCATGTAGAAAAATAAAAGATATAGGAATATATTTATTAAATATATTAAGTAGGAGGAATAAATTTAAAAGAATATCTCAACTATCCTAATGATTCAATTTAAGTGTTATTATTTACCTTTAATTTCTGTCTTGAAAAAAGATCTGATTCATCTAGGTGACTAGAAATGGATGACAAATCAAAGATGGCACTTCATAAGAAATATGAGAAAATTACATTTTTGTAAAAGTAAGAGATTTTCAATTTGTAAGTTCCATTTCTTCTCTCTTATGTTTCTTAAGGAATTAGCTGAAGTCAACACAAGCCACTAACAATTATTTTTTTAAGACCTGGGGAGACTGTCCAGATGTCAATGGGCTGGGTTATAAATGCTTGTAACTACAAGAAGGAAAAATAACAATTTTAGAAGCTATAGATTCATAATATCAACTATGTAACTTGGAAAGTATTGATACATATTTCAAAGAAATAGATTTGCAGTCATTTTAGACCATGGATTAAAAAAAAACAATACAGCCATTTTTCTTTCTTTGAATGTTATTAAAAATGAGCATAGAAATTATTTCTAAGCTTTTGTATTTGAGCAAGTGATAGTGATATCACAGTAGTTTATAAAATATTTTGAATGTCACTTTTGTAGTTTTACCATAAAACTGAGTTAAGTTTGATGAAGATGAGATGAGAATTTTACTGATGATAAAACTCAGGGAGATTAGTAAATTTACCTAAAGTAAGTCACATTGGTAGGGCTTGAACCTATTTAATAAATTTGTTTCTTGATTTTAAGGCTGGTTTCCTGGCCTTTATGACCACTCTGAGGCAGAATCATACCAAGTACATAGCTGTTTATTGATTCATATACCTTTCAATTATTCATTCCCCAAATTAGAATCTTTTGTTCTCTTCATTGCCCACCCCCCATCTCCAATAGCATAGGCAGTTTGGCTCCTTCTTTACTGTAATATTCTTGATTTGAGGTAGGCACACTGGTCTGTTTGGAAAACAACAGACCATTACTATATACTTAAAAAACAAACTCCAGTCTAGACTGTTGATTCTTTTAACAACATGGAGTTCCAAACCCATATGTAAGTGAAAAGATGTTCCACATCATTAATCATCAGGAAAATGCAAATCAAAACACAGTGAAACATCACCTCACACCAGTCAAAATGGCCACTATTCAAAAGAAAAGAAACAACAAATGTTGGCGAGGATGTGGAGAAATGTGAACCCTCCTACACTGTTGGTGGGAATGTCAATTGGTGCAGTCACTATAGAAAGCAGTATGGAGGTTCCTCCAAAAAGTGAAAACAGAAATATCACATGACCCAGTAATTCTACTTCTAGAATTTACCCAAAGAAAACAAAATCCCTGGTTTGAAAAGATATTGCACCCCTATTTTATTGCTGCATTATTTACAATAGCCAAAATATGGAAGCAACCAAAGTGTCCATCAACAGATGAATGGATAAAGATGTGGTACATACACACAATGGATTATCATTCAGCCATAAAAAACAAAGAAATTCTGCCATTTGGGACAATATGCATGGACCCAGAGGGTATTATGCTAAGAGAAATAAGCCAGGCAGAGAAAGCCAAAAACATATGATTTCATTTATATGTGCACTCTAAAAACAAAACAAGACAAAATGAACAAAACAGCAGCAGACTCATAGACACTGAGAAGTGATTGGTGGTTACTATGGGGGATATCTTCAGCACCAGTGATGGAATGTGTTCTGCTAGTTTAGAAATTGGGTTTGCCATTGTTAAAATTAAAATGTTATGATTTGATTAAAAAACATAGTATGTAAGCATCATTATAACTGCTATTCTGAAATGTTAGGAAACTCTTGTCTTAGGGACAGTGAATCATCAGAACCACATAATTACTTAGGCTTAAAGCAAAACATGTAACGGGGAAGACATATTTGGTGTGTCACTTGCAATTGTCTGGTTGCTCTCCTTTTCTGAGAATTCTTTTTTTTTATTAAGGTATCATTGATATACAGTCTTATGAAGGTTCCCATGAGCAACACTGTGTTTTCAACATTCACCCATATTATCAAGTCCTCCTCCACACCCTACTGCAATCACTGTCCACCAGTGTAGTAAGATGCTGTAGAGTCATTATTTGTCTTCTCTGTGCTATATTGCCTTCCCTGTGACCTACTTATATTATGTGTGCTAATTATAATGCCCCTTAATCCCCTTCTCTCTCCCTCCCCACCCACCCTTCCCCACCCCTCCCCTTTGGTAACCACTAGTCCCTTCTTGGAGTCTGTGAGTCTGCTGCTGTTTTCTTCCTTCAGTTTTGCTTTGCTGTTAGACTCCACAAATGGGTGAACTCATTTGTTTCTTTTCTTTCTCTGCCTGGCTTATTTCACTGAGCATAATACCCTCTAACTCCAACCATGTTGTTGCAAATGGTCTTTCCTGAGAATTCTTACACTAAAAGGAACAAGCCCTTTACACCAGGCAAATGAAAACTTGGTCTGTGGCTGATCAAATCAGTGTTATCTGTAATTGTATAACATTAATTCAGAGAATAATTTGGGACTCTCTAAGTCAAAAATAAAATATAAGGTAAAGCTGCATTTACTTTTTAGTGTTTGTGTGCTTAACAATTATAACCTTGCTTTCCATGAGTCCTTAGAAATGGTTTCATTTCCTCTGGAACATGTGATGGTTAAAGCCCAGATGTTGATTTCTGAAACCTCCCATACAGTGGAAGCCTTCCTAACCTGTTGATGGGGCACATGACAACATGAAAGGGTCAACTTTCTCCTCATTCCTCATGAACAAGACTAGTTCATAAAGCAGTCATGCTTACTCCTTTTCTTATTTATGTGGAAGGAATTTCAAATATCTATTTCTAACCTGTATAATAATTTAAAATAATAATCATGTTGGTGCTGAGGAACACCTTTTAATTCAGGCCTCTCTTTGCAAGGCAAGGTTAAAATTTGGTTAATCTGAGCTGTGAAAACAACTGCTCTTTATAATTCTGACAAAATATACATCCATTTTCATTATAGAGTAAAAAAAACAAAAATTAATTATGTTTTAAACAAGTCACTTTAATTCTCATGTTAATAAAATCTGTATCACTAACAGCAACACTGAAAAAGTAAGCATACAATAAGTGTATTTTATGCTCAAATTAATATATGAAATAGCTTTTAGTGTTTCTGTATCTCTTAAGCATGTATTATTCACTTGGCATTAAGCTAAGTGCTTTATTTACAGTGTCTTGGTTGCCCCTCATTAATAATCCTTTATTTTTAAAAAGGATATGTCCATGTTATACATTTATCTTCTATATTAGCATTTCCCAGTATGTTCCACAGATCATTAGTTCTAAAAAATGACAGTGAAAAGAGAGCCCTTTGGTCTGTTTGTGTTTATACAGAGGATCAAAGCCTAATTTGGCTACCCAGAAAATGAACTAAGATACAATATGAAGAAGAACTTCCAACATCAGCACTCTCTGGAAGATTCAGACCAGAAGATGATCATCAAAAAACCTCAACAAAGATCCAGGCACTGCTACAGCTGTAGCTGCATTCATCCCACTGGTTCCTGGACTTGCCATGGGAATGAAGAAGGAGATATCTAAGCTGGCCTGTGCATACAGTAAAACAACACATTTGACTGTATCTATACTGTTGGAACTCAACCAAGAATTAGAAGTGCAAGTTGTAGCGCTCCAAAATCTTACAACTACAGACTATCTACTGTTAAAAGAATATATGGGATGTGAACAGTTCCCAGGAATGGGTTGTTTTAATTTGTCTGATTTCTCTCAGACTGTTCAAGTACAGTTGGACAATATCCATCATATCATAGATAAATTTTCACAAATGCCTAGGATGCCGAACTGGTTTTCTTGGTTTCACTGGAGATGGCTGGTAATTATAGATCTGCTTTGGTTATGTAACTGTATTCCTATTATGTTAATGTGTGTGCACAATTTAATTAGTAGTTTAAAACCTGTACATGCTTAAGTTACTCTACAAGAAGATATGTCAAAGAAATAATCAATCTTCCCATGTTTTCTTCCGCCTGCTACTTCTATAGCTTTTCTTCTTCCTTCCTAATTACAACCCTTAAATAGAATTCATGCCTCATATCGAATTTACCGAGTATCATAATTCCTCCAAGTGGCAAAGATACCTCAAGAAAAATGCTGGGCATAGAAGCCACAGGGCATAAATATGTAAAGAAGTAAAAAGCTAACCTTTTCAAACAATATGGCTTCTCTCTCACTTACCAACTTTACATCTCCCTGTAGGGCCCCGGAAGATGACTGGTTAGCCAGAGACGGGTAAGATTCTTCAAGGGAGGAACAACCTAAGACAGGCACAGTCACAGGGGGCCATCAGGTGAGAAATTGGGGATCAACAGAGGTGAGGCTTAGAACCTCACCCCCCTGTTTTGAGAGAAATCTTCTGCATCCATGGATGTTTTATTGCTCTTGTCTAGCTTGGATTAACACATAGTCTACAGGCACACACCTGATCATCTACATTTGCTCTCTTACAACACTAAACTATGTTTTCTACCTTTATCTTGCATCTACCTACCACTTCAGCATTTTATTAAAAAAATAATAATAATAATAATAATAAAGGGAGAAATGTGGGATCCACATATAAATCAAGTATAAAAATCAAACAAATATTCATATTTGACCTGATTGTTTATAGTTCATAATGCGTGATCAAAACTGAAAGTTTCTGTGATCACTGCCCTTGTACTGTTCACCATGTAAGAACTTACTCACTATGTAAGAATTTGTTCACCATGTAAGAACTTGTTCGTTATGCTTCAGAAGATTGGAGACTGACGAGGATTAGGCTTGGGGTGGATTAATGATTGTGCATTGAGCATTGACTCCCCTATACAGAATTTTATTGTTGTTGACAACCATTTGATCAATAAATATGAGAGATGCCCTCTCAAAAAAAAAAGAGAGCCCTTTGTTCAAAATCTGTATCATTGTTCCCCTTGGAGATTTAAAATATCCTATATAAGGGATATGAGAATTAACAGGATCAACAAGCTGAAAAAAACCCAATATGACTTTTCAATAGCTATAGAAAAATAATTCGACAAAATTCAACATCTATTCATAATAAAATCTCTCAGCAAACTAATAGAAGGGCACTCCTTCAATCTGACAAAGGGAATATACAGAAAACCTACAGCTACCTGTAATATTTAATGGTGAAAGACAATGTTTTCTCCCTAAGATCAGGAACAAGGCAAGAATGTTCCTTTCACTATTTCTGTCCAACACTGTCCTGCAGGTTTCAGCAAGTGAAACAAAACAAGCAAAAGAAATACAACTAATATAGATCAAAAAGTAAGAAGTAAAATTTTCTTTATTCACAGATGACTGCCAATCAGAAAATCTTACAGAGTCTACAGAAAGAGTCACTAGAACTAGTAAGTGGGAGTAGTAAACCTGCAGATAGAATATTAATTATACAAAAATCAGCATTTCTAAATAGTAGCAATGAACAATTGCAATTTGAAATTTAAAAGAAACCAATTTCAATAACATAAAAAAAAAACATGTAGAGGTATATCTTTAAAAATGTATAACATTTGTAGGTTGAAAACTATAAAACGTTAATTAAAGTAATTAAAAAACACCTCGATTAGTTGAGGCAATATACCTAATTCATGGATTGGAAAGTCAATATTGTTGAGATTCCAATTCTCCCCAAATTTAGATTCAACAAAATCACAGTAAGCCCTTTCTGTAGAAATTAAGCTGATTCAAAAATTTTTATGGAAATGCAAAGCATTCAGAATAACCAAAATCATTTTGGAAAAGAACAAAATTAGAGGACTCACATTACCTGATTTTAAGATTACAACGTTATAATGCTATAGTAATCAGTGTGGCATTGACCTAAAGATAGATTATGTTTATACAATTAAATGGAATAGAAGAGAATCTAGTCAATTGTGACAAAAGTGTCAAGGAAATTCAAATCAATAGGAAAACTGAATTTTCAATAGTTTTCAGTTGCTTGACAAAACTAGTCTTTTCAAACGATTACCACATGACCAAGCAAGCTCACTTCCAAGCATTTCCCAAAGAGAAATGAAGCTATAGTGCCACAAAAAGACCTATTTAAGAAAATCCACACCAGCATTGTTCATGAAGCAATGAATTGTAAACAACCCACCAATTGCTGAAAGGATAAACAAGTTGTGGTACATTCATGCAATTTAATACTGCTCAGCAATAAAAAGGAACTAATTACTGATACTTGCAACATGAACATGAATCTCAAAACATCATGTTAAGTGAGAAAAATTGGGCATGAAAAAGCTACAAACCATATGATAATACTGGAAAGGGACAGAAATCAGAGCAGTGTCTGCCGAGGACTGAGGATGGAAGGTGTGAAATGACTGCAAAGCAGAAGGAAGGAAATTTTTGGAGTTGTGAAAATGTCCCATATCTTGACTGCGGGGGTGCTTACATAATTACATACATTTGTTAAACTGATAGAACTATACATTTAAAAAGAGCAAATTTTACTGCAGGTCAGTTAAACTTCAATGAACCCAACCTGAATAAAATAAGTCTGTTTAGTAAAAAAGTGGTTTACATATTTTTGAACTCAAAGTTATCTAAGATTATTTTTTACTGGAAATATTTGGCTACTTTGTCATCTTACAGAAGTCTTTACAGTATTATATATACATATATATATACACACATACAGCTATGTATATATAAAAGATATATATATATAACATGTCATTAATATCTTATATTTTTTTAAAAATTACATTTTGTAAATATTTTTATATATTTAATATTTATATTAATAATTATACAAATGAAGGAAATATTCTTAAAGTTATTCTTGAGGACTATAGATATAATAGAGACAAAATATTCTCTGTGTCTGAGGTACTATCCTCAGAGAAGCAGTACAGAATAGTTCCCAGGAGAAAAGTGTTTTGCAGTTAAATGATGTCTATTATTTACTAAATATTGAAAGAGCTGTTGAGATAACAGAATTCAAAGACTCTTTCTTGCCATCAGTTTGATCAGAAACAAATGTGGGAGAGAGGCAAGCCAAATGTTATTGAAAATTCAGCATGATAAATGGGATGTTGGGGTGTTTATGTGGTGAAATGGAAGTACTCAAGAGGCTCATAAAGGGGCAGGGATGAAATGGCTCAGGACGGGTTCCTTGGTGGTGCCTAAACTAAGATGGGAGGAAGGTTGAATTTAGCTAGTCATGGAATGCAGGGCAAGGGAAGGGAGAAGCATTGCAACAGAAGGAAAAACATGTACTATATGTGAGATAATATTATCTTTGAGATATAATTCAAGTGGTTCAGTATTATTGGAATACAAAGAGTTCGTGGTGATTTTAATCAGGGAAATGAAATCAGATTTGAATTTTAGTAGTCAATTATAATTGCACAATGAAGGTGAGTGGAGAGGGAAGACTAAAACAGATAAATCAGTTAGGAAGCCCTTGTGGTATTTCAGGTGAGGAATTACTGGGTGTAAACTTTGTAGTGGTAACGGATTTGGAAGAGAGAGGACAGTTGATAGAAATATTTAGAAGGTAGGTTTGTTATTATCTGAAGACTGAGTGGATATTGAGTGTGATGTTGAAGCAGGGATCCTTTCTGGGTTTTGTTAAAACAAATGAAGTCCCAGGTCTTCTCAAATTACTAGCACAACACAAAACAATATTTATATAAAACAATTTTTATTCCCTACAGGAATGCAAGAGGTAGGAGATTCTCAAAAACTGCTTGTTGGATGAATGACCAAATGCAAGAATTAGAATAGTAGGGAACTAAATAAATGTTCATACTTTCAGATTTTGGGAATAGGCAGATGAGAGAATTTTTTAATAGAATCCCAAGAAACCACAATTGTTTTCAAGGCCTAAAAAGTACAATTCTTTTCAAAACTATAAGAGCCAAAACATATAAAAGATTTTATAAGATTAAAAGCTCAGTATTTCTATTTTTGATCCCTAAAGTATATTGTAAATTCCAAGATCTATAATCATAAAAATGATGATCTTTTAGTACTACCAAGTTACTTAGATGCACCATTTCTTTAAATCTTAAAAACACTCATTTGCATTTTTAATAAAGAACTATTGTAATTTCCTATTGCTATTTTAATAGATTTTTCCCTTGAGAAAGCATTTAAATGATTTATATACATTTAACAAAAGTAGCTCAGTAAGTTTTCTTCCTTACTGTTTATACTCACTATTCTGTATCTTTTCCATTTTTTTCAAATACCCATTCCTATTCCTCTTCTCATTTTCAGTTGAAGACCTCACTGCATATTTTACCAACAAAACAGAGACATTCAATCTGAACTTCCTCATTCTCCATCTCTATACCACCCAAACTAATATACTAGAAGAAAATTTTCCTTCGTGGAAAACAATTTCAATAGTTCTAGTGAAAGTGACTGGCTTTTGGGTATATTGGACAAAAAACTAAAGATGATCCTTCCTAATATTGTAATATACAAGTTGAATATTGATTTATAAGAGGAGCTGTATTTACAACTTGACTTTGACTTACTCAATTACAGAAAAAGAAACTAAGGTCCATAAAAGCTTTTCCTTTAAGATCAGGAACAAGACAATGATGCCCACTCTCCTCACTTCTTTTTAACATAGTACTGGAGGTCCTAGCCATGGCAGACAACACAAAGAAATAAAAGGCATCCAGATTGGCAAGGAAGAAGGTAAACTGTCCCTGTTTGCAGATGACATGATATTATACATAAAATTCCCCAAAGAATCCACTCAAAAACTACTAGATCTAATATTTGAATTCAGAAAAGTTACAGGATACAAAATTAATATGCAAAAATCTATGGCATTCCTATACATTAACAATGAACAGAGAGAAGTCAGGAAAACAATTCCATTCACACTTGTATCAAAAGAATAAAATACCTAGGAATAAACCTAACCAAGGAAGTGAAAGACCTATACTCTGAAAACTACAAGACACTCATGAGAGAAATTAAAGAAAATACCAATAAATGGAAACTCATCCTGTGCTCATGGATAGGAAGAATTAATATTGTCAAAATGGCCATCCTGCCTAAAGCAATCTATAGATTCAATGCAATTCCCATCAAAATACCAACAGCATTCTTCAATGAACTAGAGAAAATTGTCCTAAAATTCATATGGAACCATAAAAGACCTTGACTAGCCAAAGCAATCCTGAGAAGGAAGAATAAAGTGGGGGGGATCTTGCTTCCCAACTTCAAGCTCTACTACAAAGCCACAGTAATCAAGATAATTTGATACTGGCACAAGAACAGACCCATAGACCAATGGAACAGATTAGAGAGCCCTGATAAAAACCCAACCATATATGGTCAATTAATATATGATAAGGGGGTCTTGGACATACAATGGGAAAATGACAGCCTCTTCAACATGGTGATGGCAAAACTGGACAGCTACATGCAAGAGAATGAAACTGGATTATTGTTTAACTCCATACAGAACAGTAAACTCAAAATGGATCAAAGACCTGAATGTAAGTCATGAAATCATAAAACTCTTAGAAGACAACATAGGCAAAAATCTCCTGAATATAATCGTGAGCAACTTCTTCCTGAATGCATCTCCTCGAGGAAGGGAAACAAAAGCAAAAATGAACACATGAGACTACATCAAACTAAAAAGTTTCTGTACAGCAAAGGACATGATCAACAGAACAAAAAGGTATCCTACAGTATGGGAGAATATATTTGTAAATGACATATCTGACAAGGGGTTATCATCCAAAATATATAAAGAACTCACACACCTCAACACCCAAAAAGGAGATAACCTGATGAACAAATGGGCAGAAGATATGAAGAGACAGTTCTCCAAAAAAGAAATTCAGATGGCCAACAGACACATGAAAAGATGCTCCACATCACTAATCATCAGGGAAATGCAAATTAAAACCACAAAGAGATATCACCTCACACCAGTAAGGATGGCCAGTATTGAAAAGACTAAGAACAACTCATGCTGGTAAGAATGCAGAGAAAGGGGAACCCTCCTACACTGCTGGTGGGAACGTAAGCTAATTCAACCATTGTGGAAAGCAATATGGAAGTTCTTCAAAAAACTCAAAATAGAAATACCATTTGAAGCGGGAATCCCACACCTTGGAATTTACCCAAAGAATACAACTTCTCAGATTCAAAAAGACATATGCACCCCTATGTTTATTGCAGCACTATTTATAATAGCCAAGAGATGGAAGCAACCTAAGTGTCCATCAGTAGATGAATGGATAAAGAAGAGGTGGTACATACGCACAATAGAATACTGTTCAGCCATAAGAAAGAAACAAATCCTACCATTTGCAACAATATGGATGGAGCTGTAGGATATTATACTCAGTGAAATAAGCCAGGTGGAGACAGCCAAGTGCCAAATGATTTCCCTCATTTGTGGAGTCTAACAATGAAGCAAAACTGAAGGAACAAAATAGCAGCAGACTCAGAGACTCCAAGAAGAGACTGGTGGTTACCAAAGGGGCGGGATGTGGGAGAGCGGGTGGGGGAGAGGGAGAAGAGGATTGAGGGGTATTATGTTTAGTACACATGGTATGGGGGGTCACGGGTAAACAGTGTAGCACAGAAAAGGCAAATAGTGAATTTGTGGCATCTTACTACACTGATGGACAGTGACTGCATTGGGGTATGGGTGGGAACTTGATAATATGGGTAAATGTAGTAACCACATTGTTTTTTCATGTGAAACCTTCATAAGAGTGTATATCAATAATACCTTAATAAAAAATTAAAGAAAAGAATAATAATAAAAAAAGAAAAGAAACTAAGGTCCAAAGAGGTTCAATAAGTAGTCTAAATGATCTTTCTTCACTTTAAAAGGTGCATCCTAGCTCTAAAAGTCTATTATCTTATGATTATAAAGAAAGTCTATGAATAGGTAATGGATAATAGAAAAATACACAATAAATTGCATATAATTAATCAAAATAAAAGTAGACTGTCATTATTTAAAATATAACTATGAGCATATTAAAAATAGTATATCAGTATATATTTATTTTAAAATATTTTTTAAAGGTCTACTATATTCCAGGGACTTTTCTAGAGTATGGGGATACAATAGTGAAAAGAACAGCTAATAATCCCTCCTTTTTGATCTTATATTCTAGTTAATGATGACAGAATACAAAACTAAATAAGCAAACTGCATCTTATCAGATGGTGAGAGGTGCTATGGAATAGCAGTAGAAATGAGTTTACTAATTGCCAAAAGTTGGGTGGAGGGAGAGTTTCAGTCTTCCAGTCATCAAGGAAGCTCTCACTAAGGTGACATTGGAGCAAAGACCTGAAACAGGAGAAGGAATAAGCCATGAAATGACTGGGGGTGGGGGTTGGGGTAGAGCGGCAGAGGGACACAGCAGGAAGGTGGGAGGATGAAAGGAAGCAAAATATCTTTTAGGCAGAAGGAAAAGGAAGTGCAAAAGCTTTGAAATAGTACCATTTCTAGCATGTTTCATGAACAAGAGGCCAGAAAAGAGGTCAGTGGGGCTAGAGCAGAGGGAAGGGTAGATTAATAGGCAGTAAGTATAGGAAGGTATGAGGGAAGCAGGCTACTGTAAGCCCTTATGTTTAGAATGAAATAGAAGCTGTTATAAGATTTTTGAGTAAAGAATTTATGTGTTGCAACTTATCTTTTAAAAGGCTCACTCTGGATTTTACATTTCCTATAAGAAAACATGGGGTTTAACCATAAGAGGCAGTTGCAATAATCCAGGTGAGAAATAGATGTAGTGAGAAGTGGTTAAATTCAGAACACATTTTAAAGGGAAAACCAACAGGCTTTGTTGACAGATTGAATGTGAGGTATGAGAGAAAGACTACAAGGTTTTTTGGTCTGAACACCTGAAAGGATTGAGTTGCCATTACTGAAGAAGGTAGATGCTGCCTTGATAGTGGTGTGTTCTAACATATTTTAAAAGGCTCACTCTGGATTTTACATTTCCTATAAGAAAACATGGGGTTAAACCATAAGAGGCAGTTGCAATAATCCAGGTGAGAAATAGATGTAGTGAGAAGTGATACAGTGACTGAGGAATCAAATACCAGTTCAACTTTAATCATGTTAAGTATGAAATGCTTTTTAGACATCCAATTAAGGATGTCAAGTAGACAGATGTATGAGTCTGAAGTGAGAGGAGGACCAATGGGGGAGATACAAACTTAGAAGTTATCAGCAGATAGATGGTATTTCAAGTCATGTATCTGCACAAGGTTATAGAGATGTTCAGCTCTGGGGTATTCTAACATTGCTTGGTCAAAGAGGTACATGGCGGATACAATAAAGGAGTTTGAGTAGAACTAGTCAGCAGGGCAGGAGGAAAACCAAGCGAATCAGTGTGGGTAAAATTGCAATATTTCCAGAATCTCTTGCCTGGCCTTAGTGCATCTCCGTATCAATAGGTGTTTCCAAGGGGTGGAGAAAAGTAGTCCATCTCCATATCAATAGATAATTATGAGGGCTATCAAGGGCATATCTGGACTGGAGATGATAGGTGAGGTCCATTTTTGCAGCCTTGTCTCAAGTGACATGGGTGAGCAGAGTGGATGATTGCTTGCAAGCAATAAACAGGTTTTTCCCAGTTTATTTCTCTCTTTGTCTGATTTTGGTTTCAAAGATATTTTGCTCCATGCTCAGAAAATATTTTCCCCCTGGAGTTATAAAGAGTGTCCTGGAAACCACTGTTTGAAATGCTGCTCAGTGGCCAAGTAAGATGAGAACAGAACTGAAAATGAACCATTGTATTTAGAAACGTGATGATCATTTGTTTTCTTGATAAGAGATATCTGGGGGAAGGTACAAAAGGTACAAAAGATATCTGGGTATATAAAAAGGTTATGGGAGAAACAATATTTTTTTTTGCTTAATCTATGAGAAAAGGATATAATGATGAAGAAGGAGAGGGGAGAACTGCTGTAATGACAGCCTGAGTTGGAGAAAGGGTGTGGAATCTAGTGATTAAGTGCAGGCATTGGCCTTAGGTAGGAGCACAAACAACTCACAAAAAGGAACAAAAGAGAAGTGAGAATATACAATCTTTACAGAAAACAGCTTATGCTCACTTATTACTATTAGTTTTCTTGGATTCATATGTTATCTTCTGCTTATGAGTTCATTATTTTAAAAGTAAATAAACTCCTTTTTGTTTTATTTTTGTATGAACATTTTTACATATAATAAAACAGTGGCTTTCTAGATTATAGAATATCTCTTCAGTTCAAAGAACTTGCTTTGCAGCCTAAGCAGTTCCAGTGTGCTGCAATGCTATTCCTAATGACAAAAATAATTCAGATTCAGATAGGACAGTCCAAGTCTCTTCACTGTTTTTCCAAAAAGGAACCAGCAAACCTCATAAAGGCATTCCATTAACAGGGATATGCCAAGATAATATTTTTATTCAATATAAATTATTTATATAAAATATAATCTCCCTGTATATTAAATACCCTGGGGTAATGTGGGGAAGTTGGGGTTCCTATGGCCAGGATCCTCACTGAACTTAAACCACCTGATGATGTAACTGGCCTGTTGCTGGGCTACCGCTTCCACACCTTTAGGCAATGAGCTATTGCACTATATAGAGAGCTCAGCCCAGTGCTCTGGGCAGAGGCAGAGATGCTAGTGCTCGATCTACCACCGGAGAACAAGCCGGGTAATAAACCCTTTCACCCAAAGAACGTTTTGCTGTCAATTTCTTTGGTCACACTGAATCCATAGTGAACTTGCCCGGGCTGAAACCCATTGGCAAGACAATTGGTGAAAGTCGGCAGGGTTCACTGTTGACCAAGGGAAAAGACAGGCTGCCCTTATGGGAGGGGTACTTCAGCGGGCTGCCCCTGTGAATGGGGAAACAGTGGATTGTCCCCCAATGGGTATGTGGTCTGAGGTGGCTTGCCTCCTGGAGTACTGGCCCCCAGCCCAGGACTGGAGGCAAGTGGAGGTGACACCTGAGGCAGTAGGGGTGGCTCTTGATATAGTAAGTAGATCCTTTGAGAAGCAGAGTGCCCGGAAGGCAGTGGGGACTGTGGGTTGGCTGCTTCTCACAGTCTTAAAAAGGTCTACAGAGTAGACCAAAGAAATGACAGCACGAGAACACAAGCTGCAAACTTCAGTAGATTCCCTCAGGAGGGAAGTGGCATTGTTGCAAGAGGTGGCACGAGAATGCGAGCAGCAGACTTCTGTGGATGCCCTGAGGAGGGAAATGGTATTGATGTGGGAGGAGGCGGCATGAGAGCACCAGGTGCAAACCTCTGTGGATTCCCTGAGGAAGGAGAAGGCTTGGATGTGGGATGAGGCAGCACGAGAGCGCCAGCAGCAAGGAGCCATTGGACATGAGATGGCAGTGCTGCCAGGTGTTCTGAAGGAGGAAGAGGCCATCAAGGAAAAAGATGAGCCCCTGAGGGAAGCACAGGCAGTGGTGGCACGAGAACATCAGCTGTGCAGCATTGAGCTGAAGGTAAGAGAGCTTCCGAAGACTGAGCTAGCACTGCTACGAGGCACAGTAGAAAAGGTAAAGGCTGTAGCAGAGGAGGCACTTGGAGGAGGGGAGAGAAAGGTGCCATCAGCCCCAGAAATGGAGGAGCTGGGGAAGGATAAAGGGGTGGTGCTGGAGGCACTGGCGCCTCCTGTATTGAAAGCACACCCAGTGATTGTAAAGAAAATAAAGACCCAGCAGCTGAAAGTTCCCCAAGGAGAGGAGCAGCCCTCTCCCCAGGTCGTGGAGCACTCTATGGTCCGCCCCTATACTCAGGCTGAGCTGGTGGATTTGGGCTCCTGGTTTAGGCAGAAGGCCTCGGAGTCAATATCAGCTTGGCTCCTGCGTCTGTGAGACTTAGGGGTGAATGGAATTGTTCTGTCAGGATCAGAGATGGGAAAGCTGTCTTCCCTGACAGTGCAGCCACCTTGAGGCAGTGATTACAAAATGCACATCAGACCCCAGGGAGTCACCCCCTCCTCGATTGGCTTATGGCTGCACTTCGTGCTGCGTGGCCAATCTGGGTGATCTGCCATCCTCTCCTGTTAGATGGCAGACATATGCTGAACTCCAACAGGTGCTACAAGAGCTAGGCATAAGAAATGCCATCTACAGTCCAGACAATTATGTCCCAGATGAAGAGATTTTCACTACAGGGATGAGAAATATTGTACTTCAGATGGCTCCTACATCCCTCTTTGGGTCTCTAGTGGTCATTCTTTCCCCTCACTTAGGACATCCCACAAGGGAGGTGACACGTACAGTAGCAGACTTAGGAGAGGCAGAAGCAATGAGAATCCAGAAAGCAATAAGACCCGTTACTCACAAGAAGAATTTACAGGGCCCTATGAAGGTTGCCAGGACCCAGATGTGGGTTGATTTAATACGGGCAGGAGCAGATGGAAGGAAATTAGATGAAAAGCCCAATAGGATCTTACTAGAGCTATGGCAACAGCTGAAACCAGAGCAGCAGTTTCAGCCATTAAGGCCAAAGAGGCAGAGGTCAGACACAGAGCCATGAGTCTGGCCTGTGTGTTTCCAAGAATTCCTGCAGGAAAATGAGCCAACCTCACTTGAGCCCACACAAGAAGGTGATTGGGGAACATGGTTTGACTGAGGGAAAGGTCAAGGTATCTGCCCTGAGGGACCAGGGGGGGATCGGAGACCACATATTGAAATAGCTATCCATTGGTCCCCAGTGAACATACAACGTGTCCTGGCTCTAGTGGACACAGGGGCTGAATGTTCATTGATTCATGGTAACCTTGAATGGTTCCCCAAGACCCCCACTATCATGGGGGGATATAGGGGGAAGGCTGTCAGAGTGAAAAAAGCCCAAATCCCTTTGGGAATAGGACATCTACCCCCAAAAGAGTATACTGTGTATATATCTCCTATTCCTGAGTATGTTTTGGGAATTGATATCCTGCAGGGTCTATGGTTGCAGACCACTGCAGGTGAGTTCAGACTGAGAATATGTGTGGTGAAGGCAGTTCTTAGGGGACATGCTAGGCACCGGCCCATAGTTTTGCCTGTGCCTTGGCAGGTGACTAATACCAAACAATATAAACTGCCTGGAGGGCATAAAGAGATTTGAAAAACTCTCCAGGAGCTGGAAAAGGTGGGTATTATAAATCCTACCCATAGTCCTTTCATTTCCCCAGTGTGGCCTGTAAAAAAGCCAGATGGCTCCTGGTATATGACTGTGGATTACAGAGAACTGAATAAAGTCATACCCCCTATGCATGCTGCTGTCCCCTCTATTGCAGGCTTGATGGATACCCTCAGCCATGAACTAGCAACATATCATTATGTGGTAGATCTTGCTAATGCCTTCTTTTCTATTGACATTGAGCAGGAAAGTCAAGAAAAGTTTGCCTTCACATGGGAAGGACAGCAATGGACTTTCACCGTCCTCCCACAGGGATACCTCCACAGCTCCACCATCTGTCATGGACTTGTAGCCCAGGACTTGGCTACATGGGAGAAACCGCCAATGGTGCGGCTGTACCATTATATAGATGATATCATGCTCACGTTCAATTCTCTTTCAGAACTAGAAGGTGCAGCACCTAGACTGCTGCAACATTTACAGGAGAAAGGATGGGCTGTGAACAGCACCAAGGTTCAGGGACCTGGCTTGTCTGTTAAATTCTTGGGGGTCGTCTGGTCGGGTAAGACCAAGGTTATGCCAAAAGCAGTTATAGACAAAGTCCAGGGCTTTCCTACCCCCACAACTGTAGTATTGCTACAGGGGTTTCTGGGTCTTCTAGGCTACTGGAGAGCATTTATACCACACTTGGCACAAATTCTGAAGCCCTTATACCAGTTGGTACGAAAGGCCATCAGGTGGGACTGGGAAGAGACATGTGCATCTGCCTTTACTACAACAAAACGGGCAGTCAAGGCCATGCCAGCCTTGAGTGTGATAGGCCCATCAAGGCCCTGTGAGCTGGATGTTCATGTCACTGAAGATGGTTATGGCTGGGGTCTCTGGCAGTGGCT
This sequence comes from Manis javanica, assembly GCF_040802235.1. Lineage (NCBI taxonomy): Eukaryota > Metazoa > Chordata > Mammalia > Pholidota > Manidae > Manis > Manis javanica. The sequence goes on from NC_133157.1 coordinate 191,880,689, forward strand.
TGAATGAATGCACCAACCCGTTGGATTCTGGTCACAACTCTGGAAAGGGGCAGAGGTACAATACACTTTGATAGAAAAACAACTGGCTGCCATATATCACGCCTTGCTGGCTACAGAACCCATCACTGGAATGTCCCTAATAAAGGTAATAACCACCTATCCCATCTTGGGGTGAGTATGAGACTGGACCCAAAAACCAAGGAGTGGTGTGGCACAAACACCCACAATAGCCAAGTGGGGTGCTTATCTACAGCAGTGTAGTGCCCTTTCTAGTAGCCCCTTGAGTGAAGAACTCCAACGCTTTATTGGGGCTGGTGACATATACTACTGAAAAGCAGGAAGAACTTTCTTTCAAACCATTAGCAGCAGAGAGTCCCTATCGGGAGGGAAAAGCCCCTATACCTGAAGATGCATGGTAGACAGATGGCTCCAGCTGCGGGCAGCCCCCAAAATGGAGGGCCATAGCTTTCCATCCTAAGACTGAGACAATATGGATGGAAGGTGGTGAGGGGAAGAGCAGCCAATGGGCAGAGTTGCAGGCTGTGTGGCTGTGATCAGCAAGAGGCCCTCCCCTATAGTTGTCTACACTGACAGCTGAGCTGTCTATCAGGGCTTGACCCTGTGGCTACTACCTACCTGGTACCATGCCAACTGGTTGGTTGGTCACCAACCCCTTTGGGAGCAAGAATTATGGCAAGACTTATGGGCCTGCGATCAGACTAAAATAATTACAGTATACCATGTGACAGGTAATTTGCCACTGGTATCCCCAGGAAATGATGAGGCATATAAATTGGCACAGATACATTGCTTAGAAGGAAAGCCTGCCTCTGATGTAGCCCAATGGCTACATTAGCATTTGTTGCATGCGGGGCAAAAGACAATGTGTGCTGTAGCCCGTCAGTGGGGCTTGCCTTTGACCTTCGAAGAAATTAGTAGAGCCCGGCAGGAGTGTGTCATGTGCTCCAAAAGGGACTTACACTGAGTTTCACAGCAACATGGGACAATAGCTAAGGGGCCTATACCCCTTGTCAGGTAGCAGATAGACTATATTGGGCCTCTACCTGTGTCAGGATATTGGTATGCGATGACTTGTGTGGACACAGTTACTGGACTTCTGGTTGCTTTTCCTACCCGTTGTGCAGACCAGCAGGTGACCAAGAGGCCTGGAGCATCTTTTTGCTACCTATGGCCAACCACAGGTGATTGAGAGTGATCTGTACACCCATTTTACTGCACATACACTGCAAGAATGGATACGACAGCTGGGAATCAAGTGGAAGTTTCATATGCCATACAATCCTACTGCAGCAGGCATGATAGAGAGGCACAATGGCTTGTTAAAATCTGAACTAAAGTCAGATACCAATAATCTGCGGGGATGGTCAGTCCGCTTATGGACCAGGCTACGGCGTTTGAATGAGAGACCCTGAAAAGGAGCTCTGAGCCCCGTAGACATGTTAACATATATGTCTGCCTCCCCATACAACTGCAAGTACAAACCAAGGAAGAATCACTGAAGCCGAGGTTTGGCTACCAGAATAACCTCTTGCTGCCAGCACCAACTGCACTGAACCCCTGAGACTCCATTGAGTGGACATGGCCTTGGACCTTTTGATACATGGACCAATGATAGCTGGCTCTCCTGGCACCTTGGGGACAAGGCCCAGAAGCTGGCCTCCTGTGTATTCCTGGAGTAACAGCAGAGTGGCCGCCAAAGGTTACAGTAGTATACAGAAAGTAGGAGCATCTTACTGGGGAGTTTTGTTTTATCATGTGGCCAGTGCATTCACCTCCATTAGCACTATATATATAGACCCTTCAGTAACCCCCTCCGGGAAAGGAATAAAAGTATGGTATCCTAGACCTGGAAGGGACCCTCTTCCTGCTACAGTCTTATCACAGGACCACTCTCTTGCATGCATCCTACCTGCTGGACAAGATTTAGCTATGTTGGTGACATTAAAACATGTTTCTTATCGCCCCTAATGTCTTTGTGGACTGGAACCTCCTCTGGCTTGAGGATTATTATAATTTTTGTATCAAAATCTTGCTGTATCTTAATTTTTATTATCTCTAAGTTGTTGTTATCCTCTGTTGCTATTGTGGAATATAGTTACAGTGCTCCAGCTTTCTCACACAGGGACCATTGCAGAAGATTGGAAGCGTGTAGATTGTAAGGCGGGAATCCTGGAGGGGTGGAGTGTGGGGAACTTGGGGTTCCTATGGCCAGTATCCTCACTGAACTTAAACTACCTGATGATGTAATTGGCCTGTTGCTGGGCTACTGCCTCCACACTTTTAGTAAATGAGCTATTATTGCGCTATATATTTCTTCTTGTTTGGGTCACACAATTCTGGGATTAGAGGCTCATAGAAATTTAGAAGATGTCTAGGTCCAAAATTTTGTCTTGTTTCCTTCATTCAGTGGCCATTAAACTACACTATGAGGATCTAAAAAAGAGAAGAGCAGATGGAAACTTTTAGTAAATGAGCTATTATTGCGCTATATAAAGGGCTCGGCCCATTGCTCTGGGTGGTGGCAGAGATGCTAGTGCTGGACCTACCATCAGAGAACAAGCTGGATAATAAACCCTTTCACCCCAAAAGGTGTTTTGTGGTCAATTTCTTTGGTCACACTGAATCCATAGCGAACTTGCCCAGGCTGAAACCCACTGGCAAGATAGGTAAATAATATACCAGAAGATTATATTTCAATATTCAGGTACATAATATTTGGCATTTGTTATATTTAGGCTAAATAAAATAAAGTTCTCTTTCCTATGACTCATAAATTGGAGCAAGTAAGTTGATATCAGTAAATTATTCAGACTTTTCAAATTGTTTGATTTATCAATAAGTAATAATCTAGTATTAATAACTTAATATACCAGTGTGGGTAAAATTATAATATTTCCAGAATCTCTCAGCTGGCTTTAGTACATCTGAATATCAAAAGTTGTTTCCAAGGGATGGAGAGAAATAGTCCACCTACATATCAATAGGTTATTACAAGGGCATGCAAGGGTTTATCTGGATAGAGAGGTTGGGTGAAGCTCTCTTCTGCTGCAGCCAGTTCTAGAGAGAGATAGGACAACTGTTTGTAAGAAACAAACAGGTTTCTTAAACTTTATTTCTCCATTTGACTGATTTTGGTTTCAAAGGTTTTTTGTCCCGGGATTTTCCCCCAGAGTTACATGGATTCCTCAGATTTCTTTATAATTTATAAATCACCTTCATATATTTCTTCTTGTTTGGGTCACACAATTCTGGGATTAGAGGCTCATAGAAATTTAGAAGATGTCTAGGTCCAAAATTTTGTCTTGTTTCCTTCATTCAGTGGCCATTAAACTACACTATGAGGATCTAAAAAAGAGAAGAGCAGATGGAAATTTATGTGCATGAGGATTTTGGAGACTCAAAGTCAGTGTAGGTTGTAACAGTTTTTCTAGAAGAATGATTTAGGCCTAAGCTTATAGTTGCATAATGCTTTTTCAAGGACCATAATGACTGCCTGAATTTGTGATATGGTAGCAGAAGCAGGGTGAAATTAAGAAGAAAGGACAGGCTTATTTGGTAAACTAGACTGAGCTATCTTCCTAACTAATCTGAATACTTACATTAGCATACAGTTTACAACCAGACTTTCCTTCCTCAGTCTCTGATAAAATAATTTGAAAGCTTGGGCCAATGTATAAAAGTTCAGATGACTCCCAGTGGTGGAGAGTGAACACTGTGGTAAACTAAAATTCTGTACTGTATTTTTAAGGTCACAGTTTAAAGAGCAGAGCCACATTTCATAGTATCAGTGGCAAACACATGGCATTCTCCTCCTTCAGGGATGTCCCATGAGCTCCATCACTCAGCTTGATCAAATTAACTGAGTCATTGTTCCATTTCCTGAACCAGTGAGTTCACTGGCTAAAAATTCACAACTCTTGTCAACTGTAGCTAGCACTATTATGGTGTGTTTTTTCTTGTTGGCTAATACCATGCTTTATGGTGAGGAAAACTATAGAACATTACAACTGAAGATTCTCTATGTAAATTTAGGAAAATTCTTCATGATTTTTTTTTCATTTTGAAATCCCTAAAGTATTATATCCTGGGAACAAAATTCAGGACCTGGAAAGACCAATGAGCATCTTTTAGAAGGGAATGTAAATTTACCCTATATGAAGTGAGCAGAAAACTTCTGATTAAAATGCCTCTATTTTCCCATTCTCCTGAAGCCCCAATAAAGTAAGTAAAGGAATAAAAAGAGAACAAAAAAAGAAAAAATGAAGGGAGATAAAGATGAGAGATTTCAACAGAATTTGGGGGATATAGAATACAGAAGGAAAAGAGTTTCAGTATAAAAAGCCATATAATAACCTGGTTGTCTAAATAGGAGGTTATCCACAAGAAACATGCTTTTTTGTCTTCTTCCTTTTTTCTTTTTAGTCTAATTTGCCCTACAGAAACCTGAAAAGGTTTAGGATATGGAGGCATAAAGTCCTGGGAGATTTGGTAGTGCAGCTCAATGCTGAAAAAAACAGACTGGTTGAAAGCAGCTAGATCCTCAGATTTTGTTTATGCTCTTACACGCCTAAACTACGTAATTCTTTCCCTATTTTCTCCCCACCTTTCACCCTGCAGGACACCAGTGTTTCAGTTTCTAGATGAATTACTACATCCAAGAGGCCCTGGACCAAAGACATTAGTCAGCGTAAGGCATGGGAAGGGAAATGGGCTGAAGCCAAAAGGATTAAGTTCAAATTTTTGTATTAATTGGTGGGATGCTAGCTCCCTTCTCTACCATATTCTTGGAACAGAGGCACTGAGGTGTATACCTTTCCAGGTGGGAGAATAAGAGAACATGTCTCTGGAGAATCAAATGGCCCCAAAGAAAAGACCTATGAAACTGACATTTGAGAGATCCATTTTTTAAAAATCAGTTTTATTACCAATCATCATATAGCTGATAGCTGAGGTGCCTTATTCACAAACACATAGTGCTTCTGTATGGCATTCTAAAGTTTATGCTTAAATATGTAACATCTAAGTGTCACAAGACATTTGAGGAAAGTCTTCAACATGAAAGACAGAGTTCAGATGAGTTTCCTCAGGAAATAGAGACACTGAAAGGAGCAGAACACACTTTAAGGAATATTCTCAGAGAGAGCACAGGAGATTATTACAAGTATAAAGGAAGAAGAGCATGCTATGAAAACAGGACAGAGAACAAAGAAAATTTTGGAAATAATGAGAGAGCCCAAAAGAACACTTCAATAGGACATTGAGAAGATAATGTTGAAGAAGTTTCCCAAATGAAACTGAAGATCAAGTAGACGGGAGACAGGACATGAACAGTACAGAACAAAAGATCCAATGTTCAAACAAGAAAATGGAAAGAATGAAATTATCTAAAGAATTATGAAAGAAAATTCCCTAGAACTGAAATGTGTAGAGAGCAGTCCAAATTGGAAGAGGTGGAAATAAAATAGAAGCAGAGGATGAAGAAACTGATAATTGAGTACTAGAAAACAGTACCGAAAAACTACAGTAAATTTAAGCAAAGGAAAAACAGTAAAAACTGGCAATGACAATATTAAGTAGTTACTAATTACAGAAAAAAACAAAGGGTTGTACAAGAAGGAAGGAGTAGTTGCACTGTCCTACTTGTACAAAATGTCCCACTTGTGCTACTTGACGTACAAATGTATTTTTGGGGGCAAATATATTTGGGTGGTCAGAATAAAATAAATCCTACATAGGAGGGATGGGGGAAGGGTAAAGGACGCTGTGGGAAAGACACTGCTACACTGCAGAGAGCAGTAAAATATATTACTTAGAAACATGGAAATACCATGGATAACATATTTAGAAGAATTCAGTGTTTGGTTTAGGAGAGAACTGGCATTATAATTCTTTTAGTAAAATTTGCCTTAATAAAACCTATGCAAGTGCATATGATAAAAATAAAAATCTAATTAAAATTAATGCAAAACAAACAACCAAGATTTAAGAAAGAGTAAGAGAGACTGGAAACTATCAAGACTGATATATTTCATATACATGTAAATTTTAAAATATTATAAAAGAACACTGAATATAATCCTGGACCCTTTTTGTAAGTTTTTTCGTAAGGTCAAATGATGTTCCTTTTATTTTTCACATTATGTTAATTCCTTGATTTATGAAATTTATGCTTTTGTTTGGCATCTTTACACAAAATATATACTAACTTTCTAAAATCAAAAAATAAAAATCCAAATTGTCATACACAGCATTCTATTAAGTTACTATTCTACATTCTAGCAGTAACTCTATACCAATATATTTCTGCAAAACTTTGTTTTCAAAGTGAGGCTAGGGGACAACTCACTTTCTTAGTCATTGGTTGTAAACAACAGAGACTCACTCAAACTAGCCAAATAATGATGGAGAATTTATTTAAAGGATAAAACACTATTTTAAAAACCCCATGGCAGGTTTTACGAGAGGCTAGAATGAGGAAACAATGCCTTCAAGATCCAAGGCTATTGACTTCATTCTCTCTGTTCTTCCTCTAGGGCCACAGAGACTCATTTTTTCATCTTTCTATGTGCCTGAATCACTACGTTCTTTTTTTTTTTTTGTGGGGCAGATGTCTGTGTTTCACTTATACAAGCCCAAACATGGCCATTCTGACATCAGCTTTGTGTGATCTCCCTAAATGTCCCAAAGTTGCTGGCTAGAATTTCTATGTTCCAATTCCAAATTCATGGAAGGCTAATCTGATTGATTCAGCTTGAGTCAGGTGCCTACAAATGATCTATCCAGCTGTGGGATGTGTGGGGGGTGGGTGGGTGAGAGGGGAGCTGTCTTGTGACCTGACGTGTATTCAGCAGGGATTGTGCAGAGGAGACTGACAAATAGGTATATAGATTAATAACAGTTGTTTTACCTTTTCAGTTCTCTTGATAAGGACTCAAAAGGTTTCTTTCCATCCCTAGCTCAGTTTCTTCCAAGTAGATACTCAGTAAATTGGAGTGACAGGTATCCCAAATGAAGGGGTGAAATATGAAAAGTGTAAGAGTGTGTGCCTCTCTTGTTATTGAATAACTTTTTTCACATGTATGATGAATTCTAAATCAGGGGATTTATAAAACACTTTAGTCCTATTTCTCCTCCTAGAGACATTCCCACAACTGACCAGTATTTTATGCCAATATGATTCCCTGGTGATGTGAGTTTTATTACGGAAGATTTTCATTATGGCTGTTAGTGGTATGGAAATAGACTCTATGTCACAGTAAAAGCTTTCCAGAAGTTATTGTTCATGCTATTGTTGCTTTGTTTATTATTAAATGATTAAAAATTACATCTATATTTTCAACTATGTGAAACCATTTCTTACATCTCCATCTATTTTATATCCTATGTAGGTAAGTAATAAGGAACAGGGTTAGGATGATGAGTGAGGGTTGGAAGAAATGCATTAGATTCTAAAAAAACACACACTATTTGAATTAGCATTATGATAGCCCCTGTAAAAATATCCCACATGTTCACTTCTTGATCATTAGTTTCATTTCCTTCTAAAGATGAAAAAAACTAAAACTAAATTAAAATTATGTTAAATGACACTCTTATCTTGGTTTCTTTCTTAAGGATATTAAGAAGAAATTGCAAAGAGAAGAGAGGAAAAAAATATGTTAGGGTTTACTAGCAGTGTTTTTTATCATTAAAGAGATTCATTTTTAGGTTATGGGGGGAAGAGATGTAAGACAGGTGTGATTATAATCTCATTGCATTCCACATCTTCATAGACAAGTTAATTTTGAGTAGATAGTTGCTTATTTTTTAAACTTAAGAAACCATCTGGGCTTCCTGTATATCTGGCTGCAAAATCAAGATAACAACCTGCAGATTTTATAAATTTACAGAAAGATTAGTAAAGTGTAGATAAAAATGTAACAAGTAGAAATTATCTTTGCTTCCTCCAAGATAGTATTTTTCAAATATATATCAGGCTTCTACTTAACTGTCACCAAGGAAATATTACACAGTTTGCTAGATCATCCTGTACCAGAGCTGAATGATTAATGGTAAAGAAAATAGAACTAGTCCATGAAATGATGACTTCATTACAGTGATCACTTTTAACCACCTAATATTTATTTTATTCATGTGTCTGATATTGTGCTATGCTTTCACATATATTTTCACATTTAATCTTCTTAATAAGCTTCTGATGTAGGTATTATTTTATCAAATGAGATGAGGACTCACACAGGTTACATTATAAATTATTGGTAAATCTAGAAATCAAGTTAAAGTTTTAGGATTTGTCTTGCTAATGGGTTTCAGCCCCAGGCAAGTTCACTGTGGATTCAATGAGACCAAAGAATGACAATGAAACGTTCTTGGGGTGAAAGGGTTGTGCCCAACTTTATCCCCATGGTGGCAGGTCAATCACTAGAATCCCGTCCACTCAGAGTGAGTCTGCATGCAGCAGGCCAGTCTGCCATCTGCCTCTGTGTCTTTCTGTCCCCCGCAGCAGTCTCAGTCTCTGTCCCTGGTACTACCACCACTCCAGTCTCATCTCTGCTCTCCTGCAGCATTCATCGCAGCTGTGCCACGGTGTTGCCCAGGGAACTGGGCAGAGCTCTTTATATAGAGTCAATAACAATGTATTGCCCTCAAGTGTGTAGTGAGCTAGTCAACCAGGGCCAGGTGAGAATCCTGGCCACAGGAACCTTCACTTTATCCACAGGATTCCAAAGGAATATCAGTGTTTTAGTATATTAGCAGCAATTCAATAGAGTTTTGGGCGATAACCACGAGAAATAGCATGTCCTTATATTGTGTCATATATTTATTCCTAACATTATTTGCATGCCTACAATTTTCTGTGTCATTTTTTAGTGACAGTTTCTTCAAAAACAATTGTCTCCTCATAGGTTTGTCCACTGGTAATTCAAAGATGTATTTCTGAAGTGTGGTTGCCTGAGTCTTTCAGCATAAAGAGTTTTTATAAAACTTTATTGTGTACTTTTTCTTCCTGAAATTAAAAACTTATTTCTTTTCTAATTTAAAAAAATCACCCATTTAAGTCAACTTCATGTAACTGCTCTTAAGTGACTGTAATCTGAAACTTTGGAGAACTCTGAAAATCAGACCAGTGTACTCCAGTTGAACTTTTGCTTTTTAGTTAGCTGTGCTTAGCATGCAGCTCAGGTTGATAATCTTGTCTGTGTTGACACTAAAGTATCTACTCATTGATACTAGGCTGCCAGTTATAACTATTTTCATTAGTGATAAACCAAATTTAGCTCCTGATAGTTTGGAAATATTTAACTGTTATCATTAACACTTCTTAAAAATTGGTAACATCATTCTATTTTGTTTTTCATTTCCTAGCACTTTTAGAATGGGAACATTTTTGTTCAGAATTAATGGTTAAAGGTATTAATATCTATTCATGAACTAAATGAAAACCTGCAAGACTAATTTATATTTTTAAAATGTATAGTGTAAATCTCACCTCTTAAGCTCTATACTCATACTGAATCAGTCTAGATTAATGATAATAATCACAAATACCCCTTCTGGCTTCTAAATTAAATATTCCTCAAATTAGTATATTAGGTAGCATCATAATTAGAGCAATCAATACATTAAAACAGCTTATTTTCATAAGTTTTATTATACACGTTTGGTATTTCAAGCCAGAGTTAAATGTATGAGACTCTTCAAAGAATTCTGGTGAGGTAAAAAACACTATGTAAAAAAGAAGCACAATTCCTCTTGAGACTTTACAGTGTACAGAGATCTGTAATTCAGGAGATTTCTAGTTCTTATCCCTGTATATGGATACTGTTTGATCTACTATTTATTGAGGCTGGAATTTAGCTAAAAAAATTACCTGTGAAATTGTTTTATAACAGTAAAGAACATGCTTTTGCTTTCTGTATTACTAGTGCAAGAAAAAATGGACTAAAACTAGAATATTAAGGCCTCCTTCTTTTTTCCTTCTTTCTTTCTTTTTGCTTCCCAAGGACAGGAAGGAAATTACAGTATAAAGTAAAATAAAAATAAGGAGAAAGTAAAGATGTGTGAATGTACAAGTCAGATTCAGAAATCTCTTATCCTGAAGCATACAACAGACCCAGCATGCAGGCGGGATCTTTAAGGGAGTCTCCTGTGTCATTAATGGTCTAGATTACATCATCATTGATTTCATCTTTTCCATCTCCTAATTTTAATAGCTCTGCTTTCCCAAGACTGCTGTAATTTTTCCCATGGGTTCTCAAAATAAGTGACATTTAAAATAGAAACATTACTTCTGCATTTTCTTTGTCTTTTTTGCCATTTGTTGATAACACATTAATTTGCAGCAATAACAGCACCTACTACTCAGTTCAATGAAATGCTTTTTATATATCCACTTTTTTATCAATGAGATCAGGAAATTTTGTGATTTGTGAAATGAAACACTAATAATACATTTACTCTGCTTTAGCATAAAATTTTAACCGAAGTGAATTTTGCTGAATCTGTGAGATAAGAACTATATCCAAAATAAATTTGCCAGAGATGTTTTGCATCATGAGATACTTCAACTATAATTTTATTTTTCTTCGCAGATCAGACTGGAGCAACTCTTCCCCAAACATGTTTTAAAAATAAACAAAATTAGAGTAGTTTTTTCTAATATGTTCACTCCTTCAGAGATTTGCTGGAAAAGAGTAAAAAATCTTGAAGAGGATAATGAGTCCTAGCTGAGAATTATGTGCCAAGATACTTGGTGATTTTTCTTTCTTTAAAAACATACATAATATAGAATAGCAAACAAGTTTTAGCTACTTGGGAGTGTTTCTTTAAAAAAAAATCTAGAAGCTGTCACATGAAAAATAGGTGAATTACCCTTTCAAATTGTCTTAACTTACTTATCTAAGAGTAGAAAGGGATTTAAGAAGTTATCAACAGTTCTCAAATGTGTCTGCCATGTGGTACAAATTCAGGTAGAAGTTTTCACTGGTCTCTGGCAAAGAATTTAAATTTACTCCTTTTCAGAGACTGTTCTTAGTGAATTCTTGCAACTCCTCTGGTGTTAAATAGCAATTTTAAGATGAAATGATGTTGTAGCTAAATAGTAGTTACAATTAATGTCTTCACTTAGCAAAACAAAAAGTTGGCAAACAATCTTATTTTGGTCTCCTCCACCTTTATCATCATGAAATCAGAACAAATAGATATAATTTGAGCCTGTGGAACTTTGATGAAGTAATCATGTCCCAGTCAATACAACAGTTCTTTAGTGGGAAGATATTAATTTTTCTAGAGAGAGTAGTTGAAAGCATTTCTGAGGTAAGTGGTATTCTCTTTCTCTACCTCTTTCTGTTTTTGTTTGTTGTGAGAGCGACTCTTATGTCATCCTCCTCCAGACCCTGAGTCATTGGCCTCAGAGGGAGAATGTCAGGGGAGAAGAAACCGAGAAGTTAAGGACCACCTCTCTCTGATTTTGGTTTTCAAAACCCATCAAAGAGGATACACATAGGTGGAAAAAAATCACACGTAAGACAATGTCTAGGGTGGATGTGAGGGAACTTCCCCTAGACTGAAATATTGCTGTCAGAGGACTGAGGAATGGAGGCAGGAGTGGTGGAGAGGGAGAAGAGACTAAGAGAAGCTGAGAAAAGCAGAATTTAGTGGCACCCAAAAAAAGAAGCCCTATATCCAAAGTGTCAAGGAAGTAAAAGCATCCAGTAAAAAAAGTTTGGAGGGTGTGTGTAAGAGGGAACTCAAATTTTGGTGTGATCCAAAAGTAGTTAGGAGAGCCACATGAACAGAAAGCGCTTGTGGAGAGAAACAAAGGCTGCACTGCGAATTGGAGGTCCAGGTGGGCTTCCCAACGCCTTGAGACTATGTGTGACTGAATAAATAATTGGTTGATAACTGATATATATTAGTTGGTAAATTACCAAAGTACTCTGTTCTCATTGATAAATAGCCATTTACCCAGAATCACCTACCCTCCCCAAACTAAAGGATTAGTGCTTGGGAACAGAGAAGCCTCTGGGACACTGTTAAGTAATAAAGCCAATGTCTAAATCCTTCTGATTTGTTGGTATATTAGTTATCTACTGTGGTGTAAGACTTTACTCAAAAAATTGGTGGCTTAAAGCAGTAATAAACATTTGTTATCTTACATAGTTTCTGTGGATCAGGAATTTTGAACAGCTTAGCTGGGCTGTTCTGACTCAGGGTGTATCATGAGTTTGCAGTCAAGATGTCAGCTGGGTCTGCAGTCTTGATTGGGGCTATGTGATTAATCCTAAAATTTGCCACTTACATGACTGATGAGTCATAGGACTCAGTTCCTCATCATATGGACCTCTTTGAAAAGTTGTCTTCATGACATGGCAACTGCCTTCTTGAGTGATCTAAGAGAGAGAAAAGCAGAAGCTACAATGTCTTTCTCATGCCTTAGCCCCAAAAGTCAAATGCCATCATTTCTGAAATATCCTACTGATATAACAGGTCATCTATATTCAGTGTGGGAGGGACTACAGAGGGTGAACTAACCAGGAAGTAAAAATTATCAGGGACCATATTGAAAGTCACTTGCACATGATTCAAAAGGAGGAAGTAGCAGTGCAGGACAAATTCCAACCTGCCTGAGATTAGACATTTTCTTCCTCTAATAATGATACCTAAAATACAAACTGAGTGTTATAAAAATGCAAATTTTGTTTTTGCACACACGAATTTGTGTACTGAGATTTATAACTACTCTGTCCTATGTAACTGTTCCCTGAAAATAACTGCCAGTTTTCACTGAACCTCACTCCTCTTCTGTTGTTTTAATGATTTCTTTAACAGGTATAATTTTTCAATAACTTTGCTATTTATGTGAATCTGGGAAGCACTCTGCCTCCTTCCATTAGATACTGATTTCATTATATCCACCTTCTGGCAGCTCAGAATATGAGGCACTTGCAATATCCTTTCTAGATGGGCATCTGTGCTAACTAGTGTTGCCTTGGCATTAAGAAAGGAGACGAGCAGGTTGACAGTGAGGGTCTTTGAATTTATGCACTATTGATATTTCAGAACTGTAATCAATGATCTGTTTGGGGGAGAAAGTATTGATAAAATTTGGCCTTGCTTAAGTTTATTAACAAGCAATTATAAATGATAGTATGGCAGATATCCAGTGAATTATCAAGGGGCATTCTGAGTACAATGTCTTTGGAATTTTCTAGTACTTCATAGAGATACCAAATTCTAGAATTTTAGAAATGCTGCCATTTTTCAGAGCTACACTGTTATTCTTGAAAAGATATTTACAAATTCTAGGTTGCTTGGATATATCTGGAATCTGATGTTTATTATTTCATATTATAAAAAAATAAATAAGTATGAAGTTCTAGGTATGTTGGACCCTCCCTGCTTCTGACCCGCAGATAAGGGAGGAGACGCGATGAGTTATCGAAGGCCTGAAACGACCAGCCAGGAGACTCAAGGCATAACAGCGCAAGAGTGGTGCTGAGAGGGTACCTCTTACATTTATTGATCAACTGGTTTTTAACAACAATAAAATTCTGTATAGGGGACTCTATGCACAATCATTAATCAAGTCCAACTCTCAACAGTCTCCAATCTTCTGAAGCATAACAAACAAGTTCTTATATAGGGAACAATGCAAGGGCACCCGTATCACAGAAACTGTTTCTGTTTTGACCACGAATCATGAACTATAAACAATCAAGTCAGATATGATGCTTCATATGATTTTTATACTTTTTATATGAATTCCCACATAGGTAATTTATCAATGGTAGTAGCATTAATTCCCAAGAAAAGAATGAGTTCTTGATTTGTGTCTCCTAAAAAGCAAGCAAATTTTAAAGCCTTGCTTAAGTTCTGCCACATGTATTCTGCCATGTCTTTCTTCAACACAAGGTAACCACTGCTGAGCTATTAGTCATATACTAGAAAAAGACATTCTGTGGAGTTGAAATATACTTTCCATATGTCAAATAGCTATGTTAAAGAGCTTCTGATCTATAATGTAAATAGTTTCTCAGTCTATCTAGTACTTCAGAAGAATATATACCCCTACCTCTCATCAAAAATGGAAGATTACACCCAGAATGGAAGAATAATAATGGTTACTGTGGCAGCCATTAAGGTGCACTGTTAGAATCTCCCTTCAAGAAAAACTTGATATTCAGATGCAAGTAGTGCTGGCAGCCTCTAGCTATCAAAGGACGTCAGGATTTATCTCAGCTTCTGAGCTGAGGCCATGCTTTTCCAGCAGTTCCCAGCCAATGGCTGAACATGTTCTGGGATTTGTCCATTTCTGCCCAATATAGGACTCCTTTAAAGGATAATCTTTGCTCAGGACCTTTTCTAAATTGGCTGATACTTTGTCAGATCTAAATGATGGTGTGAAGCTTTTCCTGTTCAATTATTCTTCCTATTGTCTTTTCTTTCACAGGAATCAGATATGCATTGTGGTCTTAAAGCTTTTCCTACCCAGTCTTGCTTGCTTCCTTTCTCTTTCATCTTTCACATGGAGTGCCCCCTAATAAACTTCTTGCATTCCTCACTCCATCTCAATGTCTGTTTCCTAGAAGTCTGAAATGATACAACTAAAAATGTTTACCAATAACCTACTATATGAAAGAGTATATCACAGTGTGTTTGGGGAAGTTATTTAACGTCCCCTAAATGTTTCCTCATCTGTAAATTGTTTTTTTTTAAGAATTAAAAGAATAATCTACAAAGAATATCATGATATATGCTAGACTCTGTGTGAGGAATTTCATGTAGTCCTTGTTATAATCAGCAGGCAGCATCATGCTTATTTGACATAAGGAGGAAACTAGGCTTCAATGAAGTTAGAATAACTTGCTCAAAGTACTTTATTTACATAGCTACCTGGGATTAAAACCCAGCAAGTTCTATAGAAAGGAGCAATGTACATGTATGTTGGAAAAGAATCCATTGCTATACTTAGGATGAAAAGGAGCTCTCTATTTCCTCTATGACATGGTATATACAATTTGTAATTAAGACAAATTACTTTGGGAATTCTTTCATAACTCTAAGTCTATAATAACCTTAATTCTACCATATATATGACATTAGAATCTGTCAATGTATGTTTAAGACTAAGCATTTGTCTAAAAGCTTTGAAGAGCAATATATAATGCCACTGCCACTCTCTGATGAGTACCCATCAGTTATTTTCATAGAATGGCTCTCAATTTGGGTTCATCTGATGTTTTCTTATGACTAGACTGAGGTTATGTTTAATATTCCATAATCTTGCTGTTAGAAAAATTCGATCAACTGAAATCACTCTCCTCTGTCTGTCTCTGCATCTGCCACCTCACCACAGGACAAATGTTCAAGCCCATTATTAAAAGATGCAGAAGAAATCTGTAATAGAAACACAATGGCAGAAGGAAGTTAATATATTATGATTCTAAAATAATTTCTAGTGAGGTGGCAACTTTTGAATCACACCTATATTGCTCCTTGCCTCAAGATAAAGAATTTTAAGTACAATTTAAAAAAATTATGTTACATAGTTAAAAAATATTAGAGATTGTGCTGTTTCTTCAGGAATCATGTAATGGATAAAGTTGGTGCAATGGACTTGGAGGTACAGTTTTCTTACACACATTTTACAAGAGAACCAGTCTTTTTCCCCCCCAAAATACATGGGGTTGACTAAAAAGCCCTTCTATGTGTAAAATAGCATATGATTTATGACCTGAAAGATGCGATGGTCACTTTATGCCCAATGTGGCTATTGGCCTTTAAGCCAATTAGCCAAAAGTAGTCAGCATCACCATAAAAGGAAAAAGAGCAGTAAAGTAAATGAACTTGTGTCCTGGCAGGAAGGGTAAGATACCTCAGAACTATAGGTCTGAACAAATAAATTAGCCATTTGCGGCTAGGGCGATGCGACCAAACCACCAAAGAGGGGGTCGGTTGAAAAATGCAAATTACATCTGTAATGGAATAACATGTAATTACAAAACAATGTATGTCAAGATTCTATATATTTTTGCATCAGTTTACACATAATGCAATTTGTTTATTGTGAGTACTTTAAAAAAAAATTTTGGTATCATTAATCTACAATCACATGAGGAACATTATGTTTACTAGACTCCCCCCATCAACAAGTACCCCCCATAAACCCCATTGCAGTCACTGTCCATCAGCGTATAAGATACTACAGAATCACTATTTGACTTCTCTGTGTTGCACAGCCCTCCCCATACCCCCCCATTATACATGCTAATCATAATGGCCCCTTTCTACCCCCCACCCCCTTATCCCTCCCTTCCCACCCATCCTACCCAGTCTCTTTCCCTTTGGTAACTGTTAATCCATTCTTGGGTGCTGTGATTCTGCTGCTGTTTTGTTCCTTCAATTTTTTCTTTTTTCTTTTACTCCAAATATGAGTGAAATCATATGGTACCTGTCTTTCTCTGCCTGGCTTATTTCACTGAGCATAATACCCTCTATCTCCATCCATGTTGCTGCAAATGGTAGGATTTGTTTTCTTCTTATGGCTGAGTTATATTTCATTGTGTCTATGTACCACATCTTCTTTATCCATGCATCTACTGATGGACACTTGGGTTGCTTCCATTTCTTGGCTATTGTAAATAGTGCTGCGATAAACATAGGGGTGCATATGTCTTTTTCAAACTGGGCTGCTGCATTCTTATGGAAATTCCTAGAAGTGGAATTCCTGGGTCAAATGGTAAGTCTATTTTGAGCATTTTGAGGAACCTCCATACTGCTTTCCACAATGTTGAACTAATCTACATTCCCACCAGCAGTGAAGGAGGGTTCCCCTTTCTCCACAACCTTGCCAACATTTGTTGTTGTTTCTCTTTTGGCTGGTGGCGATCCTTACTGGTGTGAGGTGATATCCTATTGTGGTTTTAATTTACATTTCCCTGATGATTAGTGATATGGACCATCTTTTCATGTATCTATTGGCCATCTGAATTTCTTCTTTGCAGAACCATCTGTTCAGCTCCTCTGCCCATTTTTTAATCAGGTTATTTGCATTTTGGGTGTTGAGGCATGTGAGTTCTTCATATATTTGGATGTTAACCCCTTGTCAGATATGTCACTTACAAATACATTCTCCCATACTGTAGGATGCCTTTTTGTTCTATTGATAGTGTTCTATGCTGTACAGAAGCTTTTCAGCTTAACATAGTCCCACCTGTTCATTTTTGCTTTTGTTTCCCTTGCCCGGGGAGATATGTTCATGGAGAAGTCACTCATGTTTATGTCCAAGAAATTTTTGCCTATGTTTTTTTCTAAGAGTTTTATGGTTTCATGACTTACATTCAGGTCTTTGATCCATTTCGAATTTACTTTTGTGTATGGGGTTAGACAATGATCCAGTTTCATTCCCTTACATGTAGCTGTCCAGTTTTGCTAACACCAGCTGTTGAAGAGGCTGTAATTTCCCCATTATATGTCCATGGCTCCTTTATCATATATTAATTGACCATATATGTTTGGGTTAATGTCTGGAGTCTCTATTCTGTTCCACTGGTCTGTGGCTCTGTTCTTGTGCCAGTACCAAATTGTCTTGAGTACTGTGGCTTTGTAGTAGAGCTTGAAGTTGGGGAGCGAGATCCCCCCCCCACTTTATTCTACCTTCTCAGGATTGCTTTGGCTATTCGGGGTCTTTGGTGTTTCTGTATGAATTTTTGAACTATTTGTTCCAGATCATTGAAGAATGTTGTTGGTAATTTGACAGGGTTTGCATCAAATCTGTATGTTGCTTTGGGCAGGATGGCCATTTTGACAATATTAATTATTCCTAGCCAAGAGCATGGGATGAGTTTCCATTTGTTAGTGTCCTCTTTAATTTCCCTTAAGAGTGTCTTGTAGTTTTCAGGGTATAGGTCTTTCACTTCCTTGGTTAGGTTTATTCCTAGGTATTTTATTCTTTTTGATGCAATTGTTAATGGAATTGTCTTCCTGATTTCTCTTTCTGCTAGTTCATTGTTAGTGTATAAGAAAGCAACAGATTTCTGTGTATTAATTTTGTATCGGGCAACGTTGCTGAATTCAGATATTAGTTCTAGTAGTTTTGGAGTGGAGTCTTTAGGGTTTTTTTTTATGTACAATATCATGTCATCTGCAAATAGTGACAGTTTGACTTCTTCTTTACCAATCTGGATTCCTTTGATTTCTTTGTTTTGTCTGATTGCCATGGCTAGCACCTCCAGCACTATGGTGAATAACAGTGGGGAGAGTGGGCATCCCTGTCTTGTTCCCAATCTCAGAGGAAAAGCTTTCAGCTTCTCGCTGTTAAGTGTGATGTTGGCTGTGGGTTTGTCATATATGGCCTTTATTATGTTGAGGTACTTGCCCTGTATACCCATTTTGTTGAGAGTTTTTATCATGACTGGATGTTGAATTTTGTCAAATGCTTTTTCAGAGTCTATGGAGATCATCATGTGGTTTTTGTCCTTCTTTCTGTTGATGTGGTGGATGATGTTGATGGATTTTCGAATGTTGTACCATCCTTGAATTGCTGAGATGAATCCCATTTGGTTATGGTGTATGGTGTATGATCCTCTTGATGTACTTTTGAATTCAGTTTGCTAATATTTTTTTGATTATTTTTGCATCTATGTTCATCAGGGATATTGGTCTGTAAGTTTCTTTTTTGGTGGGGTCTTTGCCTGGTTTTGGTTATTAGGGTGAAGCTGGCTTCATAGAATGAGTCTGAAATTATTCCCTCCACTTCTATTTTTTGGAAAACTTTAAGTAGAATCAGTATTATGCCTTTTCTGTATGTCTGATGAAATTCCACAGTAAAATCCATCTGGTCCTGGGATTTTGCTCTTGGGTAGTTTTTTGATTTCTGCTTCAATTTCGTTGCTGATAATTGGTCTGTTTAGATTTTCTGTTTCTTCCTTGTTCAGTCTTGGAAGGTTGTATTTTTCTACGAAGTTGTCCATTTCTTCAAAGTTTTCCAGCTTGTTAGCATATAGCTTCTCATAGTATTCTCTAATGATTCTTTGTATTTCTGTGGGGTTCATTGTGACTTTTCCTTTCTCGTTTCTGAATCTGTTGATGTGTGTAGATTCTCTTTTTCTCTTGATAACTCTGGCTAGGGGTTTATCTATTTTGTTTATTTTCTCAAAGAACCAGCTCTTGGTTTCATTGATTTTTTTCTATTGTTTTATTATTCTCAATTTTATTTATTTCTTCTCTGATCTTTATTATGTCCCTCCTTCTGCTGACTTTGGGCCTCATTTGTTCTTGTTTTTCAATATCAATAATTGTGACTTTTGGCTATTCATTTGCGATTGTTCTTCCTTCTTTAAATAGGCCTGGATTGCTATATACTTTCCTCTTAGAACTGCTCTCGCTGTGCCCCACAAAGGTTGGGGCTTTGTAGTGTTGTTGTCATTTGTCTCCATATGTTGCTTGATCTCTATTTTAATTTGGTCATTGATCCATTGATTATTAGGAGCATGTTGTTAATCCTCCATGTGTTTCATGTGTTTGTGAGCCTTTTGCTTTCTTTGTACAATTTATTTCTAGTTTTATGCCTTTATGGTCTGAAAAGTTGGCTGGTAGACTTTCAATCTTTTTGAATTTACTGAGGCTCTTTTTGTAGCCTAGTATGTGGTCTATTCTGGAGAATGTTCCATGTGCACTTGACAAGAATGTGTATCCTGTTGCTTTTGGATGCAGAGTTCTGTAGATGTCTATTAGGTCCATCTGTTCTAGTGTGTTGTTGAGTGCCTCTGTGTCCTTACTTATTTTCTGTCTGGTGGATCTGTCCTTTGGAGTGAGTGGTGTGTTGAAGTCTTCTAAAATGAATGCATTGCATTCTATTTCCTCCTTTAATTCTGTTAGTATTTGTTTCACATATGTTGGTGCTCCTGTATTGGGTGCATGTATATTTATAATGGTTATATCCTCTTGTTGGACTGACCCCTTTATCATTATGTAATGTCCTTCTTTATCTCTTGTGACTTTCTTTGTTTTGAGGTCAATTTGTGTGATTCTAGTACTGCAACACCTGCCTTTTTCTCCCTATCGTTTGCATGAAGTATCTTTTTCCATCCGTTGACTTTTAGTCTGTGTATGTCTTTGGGTTTGAGGTGAGTCTCTTGTAAGCAGCATATAGATGGGTCTTGTTCTTTTATCCATTTTATTACTCTGTGTCTTTTGATTGGTGCATTCAGTCCATTTATATTTAGGGTGATTATTGAAAGATATGTACTTATTGCTATTGCAGGCTTTAGATTGATGGCTACCAAAGGTTCAATGGTAGCTTTTTTCCTATCTAACTGTCTAACTTAAATTGCTTTTTAAGCCATTATAACCACAGTCTGATTATTCTTTATTTCTCTCCCTTCTTATTCCTCCTCCTCCATTCTTTATATGTTAAGTGTTTTATTCTGTGCTCTTTTGTGTTTCCTTTGACTGCTTTTGTGAGTAGTTGATTTTATTTTTTGCCTTTAGTTAGATTTGGTTGGTCTGTTTTCTTTGCTGTGATTTTATTTTCTGTGTTGACATCTCTTTAGCCTTAGGAGTGCTTCCATCTAGAGCAGTCCCTTTAAAATATCCTGTAGAGGTGGTTTGTGGGAGGCAAATTCCCTCAACTTTTGCTTGTCTGGGAATTGTTTAATCCATCCTTCATATTTAAATGATAATCATGCTGGATACAGTATTTTTGGTTCAAGGCCCTTCTGTTTCAGTGCATTAAATATATCATGCCATTCTCTTCTGGCCTATAAGGTTTTTGTTGAGAAGTCTGATAATAGCCTGATGGGTTTCCCTTTGTAGGTGACCTTTTCTCTCTCTCTCTCTCTGGCTGCCTTTAATACTCTATCTTTTTCCTTGATCATTGCCATTTTAATTATTATGTGTCTTGTTGTTGTCCTCCGTGGGTCCCTTGTGTTCGTACTTATGTGGGCTTCCATGGTCTGTGAGACTATTTCCTCCCCCAGTTTGGGGAAGTTTTCAGCAATTATTTCTTCAAAGACACTTTCTATCCCTTTTTCTCTCCTCTTCTTCTTCTGGTATCCCTATAATGCAAATATTTTTCCATTTGGATTGGTCACACAGTTCTCTTAGTATTCTTTCATTCCTGGATATCATTTTACCTCTCTCTGCCTCAGCTTCTCTGTATCCGTTCTCTGATTTCTGTTCCATTAAGGGCCTCTTGCACCTTATCCAGTCTGCTCTTAAGTCCTTCCAGAGATTGTTTTATTTCTATATTCTCCCTCCTGACTTGATCCTTTAGCTCTTGCATATTTCTCTGCAGGTCCATCAGTATGGTTATGACCTTTATTTTGAATTCTTTTTCAGGAAGCTTGGTTAAATCTATCTCCCCAGGCTCCCTCTCAGGGGTTGTCTAGGTGATTCTAGAATGGATCAGATTCTTCTGCCTTTTCATGGCTCTAGAGGTAGTTGTAGGCAGTTGCCATGTGTGTCAGCTGGGAGATCAACATCTGGTACATGGCGAGCAGCTTCCAGTTTTATTTCCTAGGCCACCACGGGTGGGGCAGCTGTCATGGCAGCCCAGAGCCCTGCGGGGAGGCATAGGTGTGCCAGGTGTGAACTCCTGTGACAATGGCGACCCTTGGCACCCTGGCCTGGCTTCCTTTGTCTGTGCGTGCTCGCAGGGCTTCTGAGTCTGGCCCAGGCAGCTGCAGAGGAGGCTCTGGGCAGTTGCTGTGGGTGCAGCCACTCTCAGGCTGCTCCCCTTCTATGGTGGGGCTGCGCTGGAGAGGGAATGGATGGGAGGCTGTTTTTCACAGTGAGGGGCTTCAGAGCTGCGCTGCCTCCCAGGGGGCTGGAGCACCTCAATTTCCCCAGGATTCCCAGTTGCTGGACTGAGTGTGCTGGGATGCTTCTGTCCAGCTATGGAGCCCCTGTCCCTTTAAGACTTCCAAAAAGCATTCACTTTTCTTTTGTCCCAGGGGTGACAGCTGTGGGGACCCACTTGCAGATTTTACTGTTCCATTTCCTAATATCCAGCACACCAAGCAATGTGTGTCTGCACTCCCGGTGCGAATGACTAGGGCTGGGTATTTAGCAGTCCTGGGCTTCCACTCCCTCCCCGCTCTCACTCTTCTCCTCCCGCCGGGGTGCTGGGGTTGGGGGGTGTGCGCTTGGGTCCCCCCAGGCCGCAGCTTGCATCTTACCCCCTTTGTGAGGTGCTGAGTTCCCGCAGATGTAGATGTAGCCTGGCTGTTGTACTGTATCTTTTGGTCTCTCTTTTAGGAATAGTTGTATTTGTTGTATTTTCAAAAATACATATGGTTTTGGGAGGAGATTTCTGCTGCCCTATTCACGCTGCTATCTTGGCTCCTATGTGAATACTTTTTTGAACTTTTTTCATGTAAAGAATTCAGTTACATTCTAATAGAGAAAGTGAAGTCTGATGGGCTCAGTAATAGTATGTAGAGACTCCCACATGTTTGGTACCCAAAAGGGATGTTTATGAAAATACATTTTGCACAAGGACTGTTACATATGCACAGATGTATGTGTGTATCAGAAGAGAATATGCACTTTGGGGAAATTAAATATCATTTGAAATAGTGGACTCTTAAGTATAGCTATAAATCTCAAAAAGAAACAGGTCTAATTTATTGCCCATGTGGGAGAAATTCTGGGTGTACTTGTTCTGGATGTACTTTCCTTTTCACTGTCAAAACTACAGCACAGAGAGGTAATTATCAGTTTGTGAATTCTACCGTGAAAGGACCAAAGTGACCTCACTGGAAGTGTTTCCTAGACACTCTCTTTTGCTTTATAAAATAATATAACTGAATGTGAAATGAACTGCCAGCGCATTTTAAAACACATATTTTGAAAATGACAGCAAACTTGGAAAGACTGTCAGTGCCTAAATGCTATGGTTATGCCAGTACAGGGGGCATAGTCTCCTGTGTTTTGGGGGAATACATAAAATTACATATCTTATAAATGTGTAATAAAAAACAATGTTCATGAGGTTCCTAAACAACATGTTATTTTGGCTTTTGGTCAATAAAACTCTAAGGAAAACTTCGTTCCAAATGTGAGTGTCAGAGTGAAAATCTGTTGACATGGAATGAAGATGAAGTAAGTAGTATTTTCCCTTAAATACAAAGGGATTATGGTTATGATTCATTAATTAGAAGCAATAATGTGATTCAAAAGCTATGGTAAATTTTAAATGAGAATTGCAGTGGGACCAATTTACTTAGATGGATAATTGTCTGAGTAAATAGAGGTTATAAACTGTGCTATGTAATGTGGGATATTTTAATTCACTATGATTAAAACAAAACAAAGCAGATAGTAGATTCTAAATAAATGATTTGATGATGATGTTGACTATTGCAAAATCAATTAAGATGGTATTATGCTTTGTCCTGTTAAATACTGTCCCTTTTAGTAAATACCATAAGGTTTATTAAATTTAAGAAGTTGTTTTAGTCTTTCATAATGTCTTAAGATATTAATTGAATTAAGTAAACCACTACTATAAAAGAGAAGCAAGCACTCTAAAGTGCTTTGTGGGCTAATGTGGCTTGATGAATAATCAAAGCTTATCTGATCTCAAAGAAAATGTGGGCTTATTCAAAGGTATTCCTTTCTGATGTCTAGTTCATTCTGATATATTATTAGTCTAACTATTCAAACATGATCTTTTATGGAAAAAATGAAAATCATAAGATAGCTTCACATTTAGAAAAAGCTATTATCATAGACCACATTTATGTGATTTCTACTGTGCTCTTGAGATCATTAAATGAGATAGTACTTCCCATAGTGTCTGACATGGCACAATCTAATACTTGACTGCTTGGATGTTTTCTTGATATTTGACACCAATCTAAGCAGTGTTCAAAGAAATGACTAAATATTTTTAACACATAGGAATGAAAACTCTACTTTTCAAAGGAGAGGGTGACAGGTAAAACTTTAACACTTTTTAAGGGTAGATTTATACTTTATAGTATGATTGATGTTTATATTCTCAGGGTTATGATTTTATCTATAGAAGATATCTTTTTATTTACATTCATAATTATATTATACAATGTGAAAGAAGAATATAGAAATTTTGTCACTGATATAACTAGTATTTTCTTAGGATGCCTGAAGAAGGCAAGTTTTATTAGACATCTAAAATGTTATATAAACAGTCACATTCTCTGCTTTAAAGAGTACTATTAATGACAACGTTTCTCCAAAATATACTTTCTTTTAAGTAGTTCATTGTTCATCTATAATCTAAACAACTCATCTCACACATATGAATTTCCCATTTTTGTTACCTACTAGTGGCAAGAACTTGAGCAAATTATTTCACTTCAGGGCCTCAGATTAGGAAATATGTCCAAGTCCATTAGTGTTTTTCAAAATATGGGTCACTATCCCATTAGTGGGTCACAATTAGTATTTTTTTTTTGAGAGGGCACCTCTCATATTTACTGATCAAATGGTTGTTAACAACATTAAAATTCTGTATAGGGGACTCAATGCACAATCATTAATCCACCCCAAGCCTAATTTTCATCAGTCTCCAATCTTCTGAAGCACAACGAACAAGTTCTTACATGGTGAACAAATTCTTACATAGTGAATAAGTTCTTACATGGTGAACAGTGCAAGGGCAGTCATCACAGAAACTTTGGGTTTTGATCATGCATTATGACCTATAAACAATCAGGTCAAATATGAATATTCGTTTGATTTTTATACTTGATTTATATGTGAATCCCACATTTCTCCCTTATTATTACACAATTAGTATTTTTATAAAATAAAATGGGATTGACTCAATTTGAATAGAAAATACAGAGCACAAGACACAGCGTAAGGCTGGTTTGTATATTTTGTTGCGCTTTTAAACATATGTACTCATACTGTGTGAAAACATATTCCTTAATATGGGTTGCAGTAAAAAACGTTTGAAAAATTAGAATCATAAGTACCTTCTAAATCTAAATAGAAATTATTCTAGTTTCCACCTCTAAATTTCTGAAAATGTCTTCTTTTAACCTCATATTGTATATTGCTTGATAGATAGTAGCAGCTAGTTACAAGAGTACTTACTTGAAATGACTAGAAAATATTTATTCCCTCCATTAGTTGTAATCATTAATATCCACTGTAAGTCTTTAAAAGACCTTTCCTTAGGCTTTCACCCCTCAAAAAATCCAGTAAAATATTGGACATCAACAATTTAGAACAGATTAATTTGCATATATATTCCACAAATACATATAACACATACTGTGGTAATGGGTTGGGAGATAGAAAGTGAACTGGTCAGCATGGTCCCCACATTCATTATGTTTGTAATTTTTAGGAAAACATCCAGTATAAAAGAAAAAAAGTCCTAACCATAACCAAACAGTAGAGTTCATAGGTATACTACCATGAAATATTATCCTAATAATCACTAACAAGAACCGTTATTTTATTATTTTTTTTGAGAGGGCATCTCTCATATTTATTGATCAAGTGGTTGTTAACAACAATAAAATTCTGTATAGGGGAGTCAATGCTCAATGCACAATCATTAATCCACCCCAAGCCTAATTCTCGTCAGTCTCCAATCTTCTGAAGCATAACGAACGAACAAGAACTGTTATTTTTTGAGTATCTAGTTCACTCATTCACTTCATAAACACTTAGCATATACCAGGTGTTTTTCTAGATTGGATGTTCCAATAAAATGATAAAACCCATATTCTCAAGGAACTTACATAATATTTAGAAGTACAGAAAATAAGTACATGAAAAAAAATCAAATAGTTATGTCATAATGGTATAATAGGAATTGACTAAGGGCTACTTTTTATTTGATAGCCAAAAAGGCCTCTATATGTGTGGATAGTAGTTAATAAAAAGTGAGATATGAATGACATAAAGACAGCCACTTAAAGATCTGGAGAGGAACATTCCAGGAAAAGGGATCAGTTGGACAAATGCCAGATCCAAGGCAGATAGGAGTTTGGCATGTCGGAGAATAGGAAGTAGGTAAGAATGGCAAAGGACTAGTGAAGAGAGAGAATTGTAAATGAGGTAAGGGGTGTAGAAGGGAGCCAGATTGAGTGAAGTCCTATAAACCATGGTAAAGTGTTTAGAATATATTTTAATTGCTAGAGGGAGTCATTTGAGAGCTGTAAGCAAAGACTTTTGTGGTCTGATTTTTTTTAAGACCAGTAGGGATGCTGTTTAGAAAAAATATTTTTACAGCAAGAACAAAACAAAAATTAGGAGACTATTACAGTCATTTAGGTGAGAGATGACTGTGGCTAAGATTAAGTAGTAGCAGTGTAGATGAAAAGGAATAGAAATATTTGGGGAAACTTTTGGAAGTACAATACAGAATTTGTTGATAGACTGGATATAGGAGGGTTGGCAAAGAAGAGAATCAACAGTTCGCAGATTTTTAGTTTTTGCAACTAGGCAGATGATTTCATCAGCATCTGAGGCGAAGAGGAAGTTGGGGAGTTGGGTGGCAGGAATCTAGAATTCTGTCTGGGATATGTTAACTTTGAGATGCATATTAGCCATCTAAATGAGTGTGTCGGGGACACAGACCTAGATTTCAGGAGAGAAGTAAGAATTTGGGAATCAACTGCGTATAAATAGTACATATAGCCCCGGGACTGATACCTTCATGAAGAATGCCTTACAGTATCTCTTTCTAATCTTGATGACAACTCAAGATAGATATTTTCTTTTTATATGATTAGTTGCTTTTTATGTATGAGCAATTCTGGTGCTCAGAGATATGCATGCTGAAAGTCACTCAGCTACCAAATGGCAGAGCCTGAATTCAAATCAGTATGATAAGAGTTCTTGTTTTCTTTCCATTACACCAGGTTTTTATTGAAGCGTTAGAATATGTGAGTTTCTGAGTGGAGGATTTTTAACTTCTTGAATGAAGAGTGCTTAAAAAGGTCTGTTTAGTCTGGAGAGAAGGAAGCTCATTCAGAATCTAATTCAAGTTTATAAACTCACTCGTCTTTTCTGTCCTTATGGAACTTCTCTGAGGTATGTGCCATTGACGGCACCTTTACATTTTTATTTTTCCAACTATATTCTTTTGGCTTGTAGGATATGCCTCTTTTCTCCTATCTTGATTGCCTCTTCTTCACTGACCCTTAATTATGGTGGTTATGCAGGAATATTTTAGCTTTCTTTCCTCCTTTACATATTCCCCCTTTATATTCATGTTTCCATTATTTCAAAAACTAAATATACGATTATGGCCCTAAAATTTCTAGCTTCAACTCCAGACATTTTCCCCTAGTAGACTAGGTCCAAAGGTTCTTAAAAAGAATTAGCCTGGTGGGAAAGGAGGCTCCCCTGTGAGGCTACAGAGGCAAAGTGATGTGAAGGGGATACGGTGGTCTCATTCCCTCATTTACCCGGTATTTCACTTACTTATTTTCCCGTACTCACATATTTATTGGCTGCTCTTATAGAGAGATGTTTCAAATCTAGAGTGGCAGGCAGTATTCCACAAGGAGAGTTACCTAGGGGTATAGTTGTCACAAGGATATCCATAGGAACTTTTAATAAATCCTTGGACACAGGAAAGGCCATATGCAAAGGCAGAATCTCGCCAAAGAGATTTAATGAAAATTCTGACGTTTATTAATTTGTGGAAGGAGGAAAGTTGAGGAAAGGGATTCTAGTAGAACGTTGGGTTACAGCAGGCCATGCAGAGAATAAGGTACTGATTAGGGAGTGAGAAGGGAGGGAAAACATCTATGAAGTAAAAAATGAAAAACGGGAAGTGGCGAATACAAAAACACCAGCGTTTGTTAAAAATTCATGGTAAAATAAACACCTCACCCTAAGCCGGCTGGGTCCGTAGCCGGGCCGCCGAAGAGCCGTCAGAGCCCTGGCGCGCCGCGCACCGCCCAGCTGGCTCCACGCCCAGAGTCGCGTGCACGTGCGCGGCGGATCCCGCCCCCTCTGCTCTCTTGGCCAATGAGAAATGTTAGCGTAATTTGCCCCCGCCTGGTCGCAAATCACATGACCGCGCCTCCCCGCCCTCTACCCGCTGTCTGCAGGTTCTGAGAAGATGGCGAAGGTTTCAGAGCTGTACGATGTCACTTGGGAAGGTAACTCGGGCGGGGCGGGCGCGGAAAGACCAAAAGCCCTGGGAAGCAGTTCGAAGTACTTGCTGCCTTCGGAGAGCTGGACCCTCGGGTCTCTCCTCGGTCCTGGAGCTCTCACTGGACCGGCCGAGCTGAGGCGGAGGCTGAGGCTGACTGTTCCCTTGGCCCGACCGCCGACTGCAGTTCTCTCTGCTGCCCTCCCCTTGTGTTTATCCATAGACAGACCAACGTGCTTCCGTGCCGGTCCGCCGGCCCGGGGCGGCTTCCTTTATAAGGCGGGAGGAAGCTGGGGCTGAGGCTGCGGCTGCTGGGCGGCGCGGAGGAGACGGGATAGTTGCCTGCCGAAGCTTCAGTATAGGTTTCTTTGAAGATAGTTTGCACTGAACATTAAGGAATGAGTAGGTGTGTTAGTACCAGCAGACAAGGTTTAACTAAATAACTTGGACCTCACCCTGTGGATATTCGAAAGAGGAGAGATATAATTTGATTTAAAATAATAATAACTACTAAAGTTTGTTGAGGAACAAAACATATGTTAAAGCGCTTTTAAACTGTTATATACTATATAAAAAGATGATCTGACTCCTGCCCTTGGCTACAACTTTATCTTAAGCTATGTAATTGTTACTTGATGAGCAGGCTATGCTGGCTTGTTGAATTCCCTGAATGTGCCGTGCTCCTCTTACCTTAGGGCTGGCTGGACACATGCTGTTCCTTCCACCAAGAGCCTTCTTCCACTCCTGCACCCATTATAGTTTATCATTTCTCAGAATTCCTCTCAAAGTTTACATACTTCAAAGAGCTCTTCTTGGACCCCCCTACTCCTGCCCCATCCCTCCACCAAAATTTTTAGTAAGAGGAAACAAGAACAAGCAACAAATCCTAACCCCCGTCTTTAATTATGTGTCCTCTTGCTATTGAAGTACTTTTACTCAATTGGGTTAAGTTTTAATTTTTTTTCTCCTAGAATGAAGGAAGGGGCCGCCAGGTCTGTCTTGTTCTAGTGCCTGACATGCTGGAGAAACTTAGTAATTATTTGTTGACTAAATGAAATGTTAATAAACATTAACACATTGTCACAAAAAAGCTTATAGGCCATTTTTCTAGTATTGGATATAATTTCTTTAGTATTTTAGATAGACTTAGGCACCTCACTGAATAGGATAATAATTTGCTAACTTATAAAATGAGGGTTGAGACCATTCCAGAATTTAAATTCTATTTTAGGGGAATTCCAAGAGAAGAGTATTCTAGGGATTTCTTTCAGAGACTTAATGGTTACAGATTTTTAGTATATAAGAGAATGACGAGTACTCTCAGGCATATTTTCCTTTGTTTAGATTTTTTTGGAAGGGAGTGTCAGTTGAACCCATGGCCTTAAGAATTACATCCAGTAGCATCAATGAATTAAAGTCATTGAAATGGTTAGTTCAAAGAGTATTGTAATTCTTGGGATAGGAAAGATTATCACATGTTTATGAAAGACCTATATAGTAAGTCTAACACTTTAAGTCTTTATTGGGCTCTCTAAGAAGTAGAATATATGGTTGGTTTATTAAGCCAGTGGAAAGTTATTGGTATTTATTATATGAAAGTTATTAGGAGTTCAGACGTGGTATAAGAGGTTAGGTTTCTTGAGAATAGGGTGTTTGGGAAGGATGTGGATAGGATGTCTAGCACAATGCTTGGCCTATAAATAGGCACTAAATAATATCTGTTGGAAAAATATAAGGATGTTTAAGGGGATTTTAGTTGTTTATGCAGTCTCTACTTCCTTTTTTTCAGTCCTTCAAACAACCACAGTTTGGTTTCCATGCCCTGTCACTACAGTAAGATTCCTAGGGCAGCCTGATGATAGGTCTAATGTATGTATTTTGTACTGTGTTTGTCATTGCAGATCACTCCCTCTATGAAAACTTATTTCCTTGGTTTCTTTATAATGTTAAAGTTCTCCTCTTACTTTTCAGACCTTTCTTTTCCTGAGTTTTCTACATCCATTTGTCCTTAATTTTTGGTATTCCTTATGGTTCCTTCCTTAGCCCTCTTCATCTGTTAATGGTGGTTGTTAAAGCTGAGATCAATAGACTTTTGACCGATGTAGGCGTAAGTGTTATGTAGTCGGAATTCCCTGAAATTAGATGCAAAATTGACTGTGAAAGTAAACATGTACAGTTGACCCTTGAACAGTGTGGGGGGTTATGGAACACTGACCCACCAAGCAGTGGAAAATCCACATACAGCTTTTGACTCGCCCCAAACTTAACTACTAATAGCTTATGTTGACTGAAAGTCTCACCAATAGCATCAAGTTGATTAACACATATTTTGTATGTTATATGTGTTGTGTGCTGTATTCTTACAGTAAGGTAGAGAAAAAATTTTTTTGAACTTGTGACACATCTCCAAAAATTTATCCAATATATTTGCAGAAAAATAATCCATATATAAGTTGACTCACACAGTTCAAACCTGTGTTGTTTAAGGGTCAACTGTACATGTTTCTTGGAAAAGATGATTCAAAGGTCTGACCATCAGCTTCAAAGAGATTTAAAAGTGCTAAAGGTCTTCGGTGGGCAGTCTCACCTAGCTTTAAATATTAGCCTGTATGCTAAAGAACATGTTAATTAAACTTTGCACCAGGCAATGTTTTGTTCTTGAGGATACAGTGCTGAACAAAACATTCAAGGTCCCAGATCTCATGGAATATACCCTGAGATTTCACTTCTAAAGGTCCATATTTATAGACATATATATATTTTATGAAGGTCACTTAGGAAGGTAGGTTGGTGCCTTGAATACTATTATGAAGAATTTGGACTTTATTTTGTAGATGGTTAGCAGCCACTTTTCCATTGAAAAAAATCAATAGCTCCTTTCATTAAACTTAAACTTTAAAATGTGTATGTGATATAGGGCAGGGCCTTTCCTTTGATGAAGATCCCCTGATTGAAATTTCTTGTCGTCTTTAATAATCCATTTTCAGTTTGCTTTCTTTAACATGGAACAGAAATATTAAACTCTTGTATAGCAGCTATAGTGCGTAAGTCTTTTAGATATTTATTGTTTCCTTGTTGTATTTTTAATTAAGTCACCTTGCCAAATATGACAGCAGTTTTTCAAAGGTATTTACTTTAGTGGAGTCTTTCAAAGCATCCAGGTTTGATTCATAGTAATAAGTCTATCTTTTTGCATTCAAGTTTTCTTTGGCTTACGTAATATATAATTACAGTATATAATTATATCAAGTTTACCTGGCATGAATTAGTTTGCCTACAGACACAGCTCAATTTTTTAATGTAACAATTGATGGAAATGATTAACCAAGAGCTAGGTAATGAGGCCTATTAGTCAAGAGCTTCTAAAATGCTGTGGGCATTAGTATGTTTTGCAGAAAGAAATTATTTGAGTTGATCCAAGGAGGAGGTTAAGAGAGTTTCTACTGAACCTTAATCCTCTCACCTATTTTAATTACTTGTTTACATTCTTTATACACAAAAATCTTTTTAATCCTCCACTGACCAGCATAGTGCTTAAGAGTCAGAAAACAAGCTCTAAGTAAATGCTGATTAAGATTTTTTTTAGCACTTTATGTTGTATGAAGTGCTGTACATAAATTATCTAACATTAGACCTCCTAAACTCAGGTGCCAAGCGATGAGGATTATGTGTGAAATTGTATAAAAGATGATAGTGGTGTGTGTGAAGAACTAGTGAGTTCATGGCCTACTTAAATATAATCAAAATCAGATTAAAAATAAACAACTCCCCTCACAAAACATTATACTGGACATGCAATTTCTGAAGGGTTTAGGATTTGCTTTGTATAACTTTCATCACAGACCTACCTATAAGACAGGCTTTTGGTCTATATAGCCAAGGTTAGAAATGTTAAGTGACAGGTCTAAGATCACCAGGCTGATAAGTGGCAGTATTGGAATATAAACTCAAGTCCTTTGACTTAGGTCCTATACCTTTATGCCACTTCATGCTCTAAATCAGAATTGACATATTTTTTTTCTGTAAAGGGCCAGATAGTAAATATTTTTGGCTTTGTGTGTCGTGATCTGTCTCAACCTTTTGCTCTGCCACTGTAGCATTAAAAACAGCATAGACAACACCTAAATGAATACGGGTGCCTGTGGGTTTTTTTGTGTTTTGTTTTGGGTGCCTGTGCTCTGATAAAATTTTAAGTTGCTGAAAATAATCTACTCTGGGGCTGTAGATGATTGATCTCTGATTTAAATCCCCTGCTCTAAATAAAATATGAAGAACAAAACGAGATGGAGGGATTATAACAAGATAAATACTATTTGGTTTTGTAGACTGTACTATTGGCTTGGGGAGAAGCTTCAAAGTCTATTGATTCAGAAACAATTAATAGTGATTATTAGAACAGGGAGGGAAATAGAGGGTAGAATATTACTAATAACTAAAATTTTTTGAGCGCATGTACCAGGTACTCTTTAAACACATAAATCAACTCATAGATGAGTTTTAGATGAGAACATTAACATGCTAGATAATTAAGTCACCCAATATCACACAGTTAGAAGGTAGCCAAGCTGAAATTTGAACTCAAGCAGTTTGAATTTTACATCTCTACTCGTAACCACTAACGCATCTTTCAGATGTGTGAAAGAGAAAAACTGAAGAAAAAAGATAAAAATGTAAAACTTGTGGAAGTTTTTTATTTTATTTATTTATTTATTTACTTATTTATTTATTTTGAGAGGGCATCTCTCATATTTATTGATCAAATGGTTGTTAACAACAATAAAATTCTGTATAGGGGAGTCAATGCTCAATGCACAATCATTAATCCACCCCAAGCCTAATTCTCATCAGTCTCCAATCTTCTGAAGCATAATGCACAAGTTCTTACATGGTGAACAAATTCTTACATAGTGAATAAGTTCTTACATGGTGAACAGTACAAGGGCAGTCATCACAGAAACTTTTGGTTTTGATCACGCATTATGAACTATAAACAATCAGGTCAAATATGAATATTTGTTTGATTTTTATACATGATTTATATGTGGATCCCACATTTCTCCCTTTATTATTATTATTATTATTTTTAATAAAATGCAGAAGTGGTAGGTAGATGCAAGATAAAGGTGGAAAACATAGTTTAGTGTTGTAAGAGAGCAATTGTAGGTGACCAGGTGTGTGCCTGTAGACTCTGTGTTAATACAAGCTAGACAAGGGCAATGAAAGATTCACGGATGCAGAAGATTTCTCTCAAAACGGGGGGAGAGGTTCTAAGCCTCACCTCTGTTGATCCCCAATTTCTCACCTGATGGCCCCCTGCGACTGTGCCTGTCTTAGGTTGTTCCTCCCTTGAGGAATCTTACCGTCTCTGGCTAACCAGTCATCTTCCGGGGCCATACAGGGAGATGTAAATTTGGTAAGTGAGAGAGAAGCCATATTGTTTGAAAAGGTTAGTTTTTTACTTCTTTGCGTATTTATGCCCTGTGGCTTCTATGCCCAGCATTTGTCTTGAGGTATCTTTACCATTTGGAGGAATTATGATACTCAGTAAATTCGGTATGAAGCATGAATTCTATTTAAGGGTTGTAATTAAGAAGGAAGAAGAAAAGCTATAGAGGTAGCAGACGGAAGAAAACATGGGAAGATTGATTATTTCTTTGACATATCTTCTTGTAAAGTAACTTAAGCATGTATAGGTTTTAAACTACTAATTAAATTGTGCACACACATTAACATAATAGGAATACAGTTACATAACCAAAGCAGATCTATAATTACCAGCCATCTCCAGTGAAGCCAAGAAAACCAGTTAGGCACCCTAGGCATTTGTGAAAAATTGTCTATGATATGATAGATATTGTCCAACTGTACTTGAACAGTCTGAGAGAAATCAGACAAATTAAAACAACCCATTCCTGGGAACTGTTCACATCCCATATATTCTTTTAACAGTAGATAGTCTGTAGTTATAAGATTTTGGAGCGCTACAACTTGCACTTCTCCTAATTCTTGGTTGAGTTCCAACAGTCTAGATACAGTCAAATGTGTTGTTTTACTGAATACACAGGCCAGCTTAGATATCTCCTTCTTCATTCCCATGGCAAGTCCAGGAACCAGTCGGATGGATGCAGCTACAACTGCAGCATCGCCTGGATCTTTGTTGAGGTTTTTTGATGATCATCTTCTGGCATGAGTCTTCCAGAGAGTGCTGATGTTGGAAGTTCTTCATATCGTATCTTAGTTCATTTTCTGGGTAGCCAAATTAGGCTTTGATCCTCTGTATAAAGACAAACAGATCCTTTGCCCACACTTTCATATGCCCTTTATACCATTGTGTAGAACTCATTGGAGGTCACCACACAGGAACTGCTTTTTTTTTATAAGAGAAAGGAATATTATCAGAAAAGTGTACCTCCATAGCCGATCATCTGACACCCTTTAAGAGATCAAAATTAAGGATATTTAAAGCATGCATTAATTGTTGATTTACAGTTAGTTTTATCCTATCAGGGAATAATCCCCCTTTTCCTTCTTTCTTTTTTTTTTCTTATCTTTAATCTACACTTATGTGAAGAATATTATGTTTACTAGGCTCTCCCCTATACCAGGTCCCCGCTTTAAACCCCTTTACAGTCACTGTCCATCAGCATAGCAAAATGTTGTAGAATCACTACTTGTCTTCTCTGTGTTGTACAGCCCTCCCCTTTCTCCCACCCCCCCATGCATGCTAATCTTAATACCCCCCTTCTTAACCCCCCACCCTTATCCCTCCCTACCCACCCATCCTCCCCAGTCCCTTTCCCTTTGGTACCTGTTATTACATTCTTGGTTTCTGTGATTCTGCTGCTGTTTTGTTCCTTCAGTTTTTCCTTTGTTCTTATACTCCACAGAGGAGTGAAATCATTTGGTATTTCTCTTTCTCCGCTTGGCTTATTTCACTGAGCATAGTACCCTCCAGCTCCATCCATGTTGCAGCAAATGGTAGGATTTGCCCTCTTCTTATGGCTGAGTAGTATTCCATTGTGTATATGTACCACATCTTCTTTATCGATTCATCTACCGATGGACATTTAGGTTGCTTCCAATTCTTGACTATTGTAAATAGTGCTACGATAAACATAGGGGTGCATCTGTCTTTCTCAAACTTGATTGCTGCGTTCTTAGGGTAAATTCCTAGGAGTGGAATTCCTGGGTCAAATGGTAAGTCTGTTTTGAACATTTTGATGAACCTCCATACTGCTTTCCACAATGGCTGAACTAATTTACATTCCCACCAGCAGTGTAGGAGGGTTCCCCTTTCTCCACAGCCTCACCTACATTTGTTGTTGTTTGTGTTTTGGATGCCAGCCATCCTTACTGGTGTGAAGTGATACCTCATTGTAGTTTTAATTTGCATTTCTCTGATAATTAGTGATGTGGAGCATCTTTTCATGTGTTGGTTGGCCATCTGTATTTCTTTTTTGGAGAACTGTCTGTTCAGTTTCTCTGCCCATTTTTTAATTGGATTATTTGATTTTTGTTTGTTGAGGCCTGTGAGCTCTTTATATATTTTGGACGTCAAGCCTTTCTCGGATCTGTCATTTACAAATATATTCTCCCATACTGTAGGGTTCCTTTTTGTTCTATTGATGGTGTCTTTTGCTGTACAGAAGCTTTTCAGCTTAATATAGTCCCACTTGTTCATTTTTGCTGTTGTTTTCCTTGCCCGGGGAGATATGTTCAAGAAGAG
Organism: Manis javanica; assembly: GCF_040802235.1. Classification (NCBI taxonomy): domain Eukaryota; kingdom Metazoa; phylum Chordata; class Mammalia; order Pholidota; family Manidae; genus Manis; species Manis javanica. Next base: position 191,916,550 of record NC_133157.1, read on the forward strand.
GTCACTCATGTTATGTCTAAGAGGTTTTTGCCTATGTTTTTTTCCATGAGTTTAACGGTTTCATGACTTACATTCAGGTCTTTGATCCATTTTGAATTTACTTTTGTATATGGGGTTAGACAATGGTCCAGTTTCATTCTCCTACATGTAGCTGTCCAGATTTGCCAGCACCATCTGTTGAAGAGACTGTCATTTCGCCATTGTATGTCCATGGCTCCTTTATCAAATATTAATTGACCATATATGTTTGGGTTAATGTCTGGAGTTTCTAGTCTGTTCCACTGGTCTGTGGCTCTGTTCTTGTGCCAGTACCAAATTGTCTTGATTACTATGGCTTTATAGTAGAGCTTGAAGTTGGGGAGTGAGATCCCCACTACTTTATTCTTCTTTCTCAGGATTCCTTTGGCTATTTGAGGTCTTTGGTGTTTCCATATGAATTTTTGAACTATTTGTTCCAGTTCGTTGAAGAATGTTGCTGGTAATTTGATAGGGATTGCATCAAATCTGTATATTGCTTTGGGCAGAATGGCCATTTTGACGATATTAATTCTTCCTAGCCATGAGCATGGGATGAGTTTCCATTTGTTAGTGTCCCCTTTAATTTCTCTTAAGAGTGACTTGTAGTTTTCTGGCTATAGGTCTTTCACTTCTTTGGTTAGATTTATTCCTAGGTATTTTATTCTTTTTGATGCAATTGTGAATGGAATTGTTTTCCTCATTTCTCTTTCTATTGGTTCATTGTTAGTGTATAGGAAAGCTACAGATTTCTGTGTGTTAATTTTGTATCCTGCAACTTTGCTGTATTCCAATATCAGTTCTAGTAGTTTTGGGGTGGAGTCTTTAGGGTTTTTTTATGTACAATATCATGTCGTCTGCAAATAGCAACAGTTTAACTTCTTCTTTACCAATCTGGATTTGTTGTATTTCTTTGTTTTGTCTGATTGCTGTGGCTAGGACTTCCAGTACTATGTTAAATAGCAGTGGGGAGAGTGGGCATCCCTGTCTGGTTCCCGATCTCAGAGGAAAAGCTTTCAGCTTCTTGCTGTTCAGTATAATGTTGGCTGTGGGTTTATGATATATGGACTTTATTATGTTGAGGTACTTGCCTTGTGGAAGTTTTGAAACAGGAAAAACCTTTGGTTAACGAAAAGAATAATGGAGCAAAACTGAATTACTTTTGAGTTTGCTTTTTAAAAAGAATTATGGGAAAAATTGAATTTCTTCTAAAATTCAGAGCATGGATAAATAACAAAATATTTGGGTCAATGGATCTTTTTGTTTCCCTTATTTATCTTGAGAAAAAGTGCTATTGTTTCCTAATTTTTCCTCTTTTGAAGGGTGATCCTTCAGGGTTTTATTTAGGGCCCCTGGTACTCGTTTTTGGAGTTAGATCAGTGACGAATTAGCCTTAGTTCCATTCTGAAGTGACCTGAAGGAATTGAGTTGCCTTCCTCTCCCTCTTCCCCTAATCTAAGTGGGTTGGACAGTATCCCAGTTCTGAAACATCAGCTACTTTTCATTGCTATACCATGGTTTATGCTCTTTGCTATAAACTTCATCTAACAAACTCTCTTTGATCCTTAGCGCTTAACTCATATATATTAGAAGTCTTCATTAACCCTTTCTCTGTGCCAGATTAAATTAATCTCTCCCTCACTTTGCTTGCTTAATGCTCTCAATATACCACTATTTTAGCTTTTACCCATGATTTTGCAGTTGTCTACAGTTTTTCTGTTAGCTTGTCAGTTTCTCAGGCACAAGGGATGATTCTTTTTTCATCTTTATATTTCTAGCATATGTTATAGAGATAATGTATTAATACATTTTTTAATGGCTAGAAGTCATGGGGAATAATATATCAATGGATGAAAGGAGAATATTTTAAAATATGATTTTTCAGTAGTATACCTTGGTTATGAATAAGTAGACAGTGAGTGATAGAAGTGGAAGACTTGGTGAATCACAAAAAGATAGGAACCAGTTTTCTTTTAGTATCTAGGTTATGGGCAGGAATTGTTTCTTAAAGAGTGTTGCAGATAATTACTATTCTGAAGCAAGTTAAGAATTTATCAATAGATTAAATGATAATTCTTGAATTCAAACAGCCTATTTTATTAATAAATCTGGACTATCATTTCTTAATTTGTGTGTCAGAATATAGGCAAGGAGTTCAGTGTTGTGAAACAGATCTGCAAAACACTAAATACATTCCCAAGGCTCTTACTCTTTTAAAATAACTATATGCCAGGTTGAAAGAGAATGTGGGTTTAAGACGGTGTAAGTCAACTGTGGTACAGGGGATATGGTTTGAATGAGTTCTAAGAACCAAATTATGGATTTAAAGATAACATATGTTATATTGTGATATAATAAGGATTATATATTTGGTCTTTGCCTCCAGTTCGTGGCACAGAGCTCCTAAACCTTTATAATTTCCTAAGTAACAGAGTTGATAGGAATGTCTGTTGTAGTATTTGGTCTTTAGTCCTGGGTTCCTGACAAGAGCTTCTAAGACCATTGGAATTTCTAGAGTCAGAAGAGTATCTTTTTCAATGCTAATGAGATGACTGGTAGCTAGATAGCTTTAGGATGAATGCTGGTCACCAGAAAGATCAAGGTGTAATTAAAGGATTGGAACTTTAGTCTCACCCCTCAGTCACCTGGGGAGGGTAGAGGATCTGGAGATTGAATTAATAACCAATAGCCAGTGATTTAATCAGTTGGCCAGTGGAATGAAACCTCCATAAAACGTCCGTGAACTATGAGGTTTGGAGAACTTCCAGATTGTTGAACAGCATAAGGTGCTGGGATGGAGACTCACCCAAAAGAGGGCTAGGAAGCTCTTCTGATTTCCCCCACCCACTACTTTGCTCTTCGTATCTTTTCTATTTGGTTGTTTCTGAGTTGTATCCTTTAAAATAAACCAGTAATAATAGTAAGTGAAGAATTTTCCTAAGTTCTGTGAACCATTCCAGCAAAATACCAAACTTGAGGAGGGTGTTGTGGGAACCCTTGACTTTATAGTCAGTCTGTTAGAAATATTGGTGGCCCTGACTTGTGACTTGTGGTGTCTGAAGTGGGGGCAATCATGTGGGACTTAGCCCTTAACCTGTGGAGTATGAGTAACTTTTTAGTTTGCCTGCTCAATTCCTCTTCAGCCTTTGAAATTCAGTTAAAGGTTACTTTCTGTGCAGAGTGGCTCAAACTAATTTTTAGGTTTCAGAGAGAATTAACTGTATGTTCATTTGTAAGACAATTTTTGTAAAGTCAGTTAGGGTCTAGTTTTATGATGGTTTTTGTTTTCTTTTGTAGACTTTGAACTGTAGGGACTCAGATAATGTATATAAAGCAGTGAAAATTCCTTGTGCTTCTATTTATTCTCTAGGGCGTGGCATATTGTTTATTTAACTCCTGTTCAACAATAATTTAATTCAACTGTTTAAATCTATTCAACATCTTATGGAAGGAAGAAGGTGGTACTTTAGATGTATGTATGTCAGATTTTCAGAGGCAAGAATAAGGAAACATGTATGTGATTGGCAAATTGGACAGTTCCTTCTACCATAACTATGTAAACAAGGGATCTTTTGTTTATTGGATTAGTTACTTTTTTTTCTTACCAGTTATTATCTCTGTTGTTATCAAAGTGGTGTTCTTTAAAACTCCAGTTCTTGTAATATGCAAAGCTGTTCTCTTCTTTTGTTTGCTAGTGCTTTTGACGTTCTTTACATTATTCCTTTTATGTCTTATTGTATATATAATCAAAAGATTTCCTTTATTTTATTCTTTTTGCTGTTTTTTCCTTGCATAGTTGTGTATCTTTGTATATTATATGTACTCTTGTAGTAATATTGTTATTTAGGGAATTCTGTGATGAGTATTCCTTCAGTGTTGATAGCCTTAGTGCTTATACTGACTATGGAAATTTTATATTCTTAAGTTAGTGGGTGAATTTTGGGAGAACCTTGAATTTTTTGAGATTTCTAGTATAATTTTATACATTTTTCTGGGAAAATAAGACCTAGCTTTTATCAACTTCTGAACATTGAAAGCTGAAAAGTTAAGGTACATAGTTTCTTAAAGGGATAGAGAATCTTTATAGTGATCCCATGCCATTCATTATTTTTAAAGATAGTTGTATATCCTCTGTAATGCATTTTTGGTCTTCTAAAAGATCTCTTGCTCTTGTTAAATTGATTTTCTGTCTTATGAACTTAGACATACCACATACTTTTACATAGTGTAAGTTTATTAAGGAGTTGATTTCATCTTGTCAATTTTTTGGCATTGATCAAATATATATATATATTAAACTTTGGGTTTTTTCAGAAATGCGAGATAAAATGAGAAAGTGGAGAGAAGAAAACTCACGAAACAGCGAGCAAATTGTGGAAGTTGGAGAAGAATTAATTAATGAATATGCTTCTAAGCTTGGAGATGATAGTAAGTTCTTTATTATATTTATGCTCAGCACATTCCATTTATGTTTCTTAGATTTTTTTTGAAGACAGTCTTTTCATTATGTTTTTTCTGCAGTTCATATCAGTCTATCTAATTTGACACTTCTCAAAAATGTTCTCAGTAAATTAAATACTTCATTTTGAGAAAGATAAATAATTGCTGGTGAAGCTATCAAGAAAGCTTTTTTGTTTTAAAGCTCACAGGGCTGCGATCCTGGTCTGATCAAAATAAAGAATCTTTTAGAACAGTAAAGGTATTAAATAACTAGAGGTAAAAGGTATTGAAAATATTTTAAGTTGCTGAAAGCATGTGAGGATACTTCTTCCTTTAATTCCCAGTATAATATAATAAGTCAATTTCTGTTTATAAGTAATATTTTCTAAAATATCAGAAATAAGAATTCATGATCTGGTATCTTTTGGGATATTTTTATATTAAATTCATTTTTTTCTCTGTATATTTAGTTTGGATCATATATGAACAGGTGATGATTGCAGCTCTAGACTATGGTCGGGATGACTTGGCATTGGTGGGTATTTAAACTAATTATATTCTATTTTATGTTTAATATGCTTCATGAATTACATATAAGCAGTTAAGACTTAGTATATGGCTTGTATTGAATGCTTTCTGTGGCTGGATTTTGATGGTACTCTTAAGTGTAGGTGGGGCTAACCCAGTACTTTGGAATACTATATTCTTAAATCTTTTTAACAATCCTAAGTAGGTATTTCGTATTCCAGTTTTACTGAAGAGATTAAATTAGTTAGTGAAGGTTATCCATTTAATAGGTAAATTATGCTATATCAGAGTTTAATATAAGCAGATAGTTTAAAACAAGTTTATCTGTTGGGCTGTTGAATAACTTTAATAGTACAAGTGGTCCCTAACTTATGATGCTTGAGCTTACTTAAGATTTGTTGACTTTTACAATGGTGTGAAAGCAATATGCATTCAGTAGAAACCATACTTCAGATTTTTAATTTGGTATTTTCCTGGGCTAATGGTACGATACTGTCTAGTGATACTAGGCAGCAGGTGAGTGCAGCTTCTAGTCAGCCACATGATCATGAGGGTAAACAGCCATTACAGTAAAACCATTCCATACCCTTATAGCCATTCTATTTTTTACTTTCAGTACAGTTTTCAATAAATTACATGATACTCAATACTTTATTATAAAGTAGGCTTTGTGTTAGATGTTCTGAACATGTTTAAGGTAGGCCAGTCTAAGCTTTTTTTGTAGGTTAGGTGTATTAAATGCATCTTTAGCTTTTGATATTTTCAACTTACGATGGGTTTATTAGGACATAACCCCACCATAAATCAAGAAAGATCTGTATATAATGTTAAATATCATTTTACAATATTGTGAATATATACCTTCAATTATTAGAAATTTCTAACACATACAGAATGTGGCTTAAAATACTAATGCTGCTTTTAAAATAAAAGAATGATAAGAGCTGTATTTTTTAACACTCATGCTAGGGACTGTGGTAAATGCTTCTATTGTGCTTTATTTTCACAGTTATTTCTCAATTTGCATTTCATACTGATATTATATTCATTTTACAAATGATGAAGCAGAGGTTTCTGTTTTGTTGTTTTATTGTTATATGATCCTGAGTTCCTCAGTACTGCTTAATGCTGCTTCCTCATTTAAGTCAAAAAGAAATACACAAAAACAAAGTAGAAGTACCGGGAGAACATATGAATTACCATTGTCCTTTTCAAGGTAGTTACGTTTTGTTGGCTGTACACATAATTCCAGTGGAGCTGCCAGTGGTAAAAAATATTCAACCTTTTTGGATTATCTTTAGAACCTATGAGACATAGTCTTTTGCATATCCACAGAGGTGGCAGCTTATATCTTGAGGGAAATTTTAAAAATCTTTTTTAAGTAGCCTAATGCCATTTGATAAAGGAGATCAAATTAGACAATAACTTTTTGGACCAGTATTTTTTTTTTGTGGTTCAGAATTTCTACAGTTAGTTTGATTGACTAAGTAGTATGAGATTTACATGATGTCAAACAAATAAGTGAACATCATCTTCAGTTTTGACCAGCTTGAATGTTTTTAGTGTAGCAAGTTTTCAGCTATAAACTTTTAAACTATACTTCAAATCATATTAAACTTATTACTGGTTAATAGTGTCTTTTACTAGTTAAAAGCATTTTTTTTTTTGGTTACTTATGCTTTAGGGTACTAGAGTAGACCTTTTTCATTTATATTCCTTACCATTTCTAGCACTTCTGAGACTGTTATAATCTCTCACATGTTGCTGAGAGTGTAGTAGGTACTCAATAATTTGATTATTTAGTTGAGTTGATGGGTAATAAATATTCTGTCAAATGAGATTGGTAATCCATAGATACGGTTTGTGTGTTTTATGATCCCAAATCAGGGTATGTGTACTGACAAGATGATTAATTTATGATTTCAACTGGGCAAAATGAAGCAAAGTATTAATAGTATTTGCTAGGGATTTTAGACCAAAGAACTTAATTTTTATCAAAAGAATGCTTATGCAATAGTTAGGAAAAAAAGTCAGGAAGCTGTTGTAGGCACTTAAGTGGGGCCTGGCACGTTATGGAAGCAATTTTTAAGAAGTTATATATAGTATTCTTTGAGAGTTATTCATGGACCTCAAGATCTCTCATTTTTGCAGTTAAGGGCATGATCGGTTTCAGAGAACTTATTGTTGCCCTCACTGTAATTTCAGAGTCCTTCTTTATTCATTACTGATTAATTTCACTTCATGTCATTATTTCACACTAGTGAAATTATTGAAGAAGATACCTGAAGACTATGTAGGCCATTCCTTGTACCCATTATGTAATGTAATGACTACTCTTCAAGTCTTTACGAATTATTTTTTCAGTTTTGTCTTCAGGAGCTGAGAAGACAGTTCCCTGGCAGTCACAGAGTCAAGAGACTAACTGGCATGAGATTTGAAGCCATGGAAAGGTACTGAATCTTGTACAGTGTGCTCCTGTTTTAAAATGGCAAACATGGGGCCTATATTTTGGTCCTCCTACACCCATGGCAACATTATTAATCATGCAGTATCTTTTGCCTCTGGGTTTCAGAATAGTGTAAGAGTGCTTCTAAGCATAAATCATACCAGTTACTCCCAGTAAGTAGGATTTGACATAAGTATAAATCGATTTACCGTCTTTGGCCTATTGAAATGAGATCATGCTTTGGATTAAGAACTAGCATCATATCCTGTTTCTAGATCTATTTGTTGTTTACTTAGAAAATGATTTAACTTCTTTAAGCCTTTTCAGCCTCACTCCTCTGTAAACCTAGACTATTATCAACTTGTCGGGGTTGTTTAGGAAATAGTAATGGTATATGTATAGTACCTTCACAGGCACTCAAAGTATAGAAGCTATTATTATTTTCTCATTGAGATATAATTGATATATAACACTATATTAGTTTTTTTTATCATTATGTATTTTTTTATTAATATATTATTGGTACACACTCTTATGAAGATTTCACATGAAAAAATAATGTGGTTACTACATTCACCCATGTTATTGTGTCCCCCCCCATACCCCATTGCAGTCACTGCCCAACAGTATAGTAAGATACCACAGAGTTACTATGTGACATTGGTGGGTATTTAAACTAATTATATTCTATTGGCTTTCTTTGTGCTACACTGTCTTCCTCATGATCCCCCACACACAATGTGTGCCAGTCATAATACCCCTCAGTCCCCTTCTCCCTCCCTCCCCACCTGCCCTCCATCACCCCTCCCCTTTGGTAAGTGCTAGTCCCTTGGAGTCTGAGTCTGTTGCTGTTTTGTTCCTTCAGTTTTGCTTCGTTGTTATAACCCACAAATGAGGGAAATCATTTGATACTTGTCTTTCTCTGCCTGGCTTATTTCACTGGGCATAATATCCTCCAGCTCCATCCATGTTGTTACAAATGGTAGGATTTGTTTCTTTCTTATGGCTGAATAGTATTGCATTGTGTATATGTACCACCTCTTCTTTATCCATTCATCTACTGATGGACACTTTGGTTGCTTCCATTTCTTGGTTATTGTAACTAGTGCTGCAGTAAAACATAGGGGTGCATATGTCTTTTTGAATCTGAGAAATTATATTCTTTAGGGTAAATTCCTAGGTGTGGAATTCCCAGGTCAAATGGTATTTCTGTTTTGAGTTTTTTGAGGAACCTCCATATTGCTCTCCACAATGGTTGACTAGCTTACATTCCCACCAGCAGTGTAGGAGGGTTCCCTTTCTCCACATCCTCACCAGCATTTGTTGTTCTTAGTCTTTTCGATAGTGGCTGTCCTAATGGGTGTGAGGCGGTATCTCATTGTGGTTTTTATTTGCATTTCCCTGATAATTATGGTGTGGAGCATCTTTTCATGTGTCTGTTGGCCTTATGAATTTCTTCTTTGGAGAATTGTCTGTTCATATCCTCTGCCCATTTTTTAATTGGGTTATTTGCTTTTTGGGTGTTGAGGTGTGTGAGTTCTTTATATATTTTGGATGTTAACCCCTTTTGGATATGTCCTTTACAAATATGTTCTCCCATACTGTAGGATGCCTTTTTGTTCTGTTGATGGTGTCCTTTGCTGTACAGAAGCTTTTTAGTTTGATGTAGTCCCATGTGTTCATTTTTGCTTTTGTTTCTCTTGCTTGAGGAGAGGCATACAGAAAAAAGTTGCTCATATTTGTATTCAGGAGATTTTTGCTTATGTTGTCTTTTGAGAGTTTTATGGTTGCATGACTTACATTCAGGTCTGTCATCCATTTCAGGTTTACTTTTGTGTATGGGAATAGACAAAAATCCAGTTTCATTCTCTTGCATGTAGCTGTCCAGTTTTGCCAACACCAGTTGTTGAAGAGGCTTTCATTTCCCCATTGTATATCCATGGCTTCTTTATCATATATTAATTGACCATATATGCTTGAGTTTATATCTGGGCTCTCTAGTCTGTTCCATTGTTCTATGGGTATGTTCATCATTAGTGTATAGGAGTGCAGCAGATTTCTGTGTATTAATTTTGTATCCCATAACTTTGCTGAATTCAGATATTATAGTAGTTTTGGAATGTATTCTTTGGGGTTTTTTATGTACAAAATCATGTCATCTGCAAACAGTGACAGTTTACCTTCTTCTTTACCAATATGGATGCTTTTTATTTCTTTGTGTTGTCTGATTGCTGTGACTAGGACCTCCAGAACTATGTTGAATAAAAGTGGGTAGAGTGGGAATCCTTGTCTTGCACCTGATCTTAAAGGAAAAGCTTTCAGCTTCTCACTGTTAAGTATGATGTTGGCTGTGTGTTTGTCATATATGGCCTTTATTATGTTGAGGTACTTGCTGTCTATACCAGTTTTGTTGAGAGTTTTTATCATGAATGGATGGATGTTGAATTTTGTCAAGTACTTTTTCAGGATCTATGGAGAAGATCATGTGGTTTTGTCCTCTTTGTTGATGTGGTGGATGATGTTGATGGATTTTCAAATGTTGTAACATCCTTGTGTATGTGGGATGAATCCCACTTGATCATGGTATATGATTCACTTGATGTATTTTTGAATTCGGTTTGCTAATATTTTGTCGAGTATTTTTGCATCTATGTTCATCAGGGATATTGGTCTGTAAGTTTCTTTTTTTGTGGTGTCTTTGTCTGGTTTTGGTATTACAGTGATGCTGGCTTCATAGAATGAGTTTGGAAGTATTCCCACCTCTTCTACTTTTTGGAAAACTTTAAGGATGGATATTAGGTCTTTGCTAAATGTTTGATAAAATTCAGCGGTGAAGCCATCTGTTCCAGGGGTTTTGTTCGTAGGTAGTGTTTTGATTACCAATTCAGTTTTGTTGCTGGTAATTAGTCTATTCAGATTTTCAGTTTCTTTCTGGGTCAGCCTTGGAAGGTTGTATTTTTCTAGAAAGTTGTCCATTTCTTCTAGGTTATCTAGTTTGTTAGCATATAATTTTTCATAGTATTCTCTAATAATTATTTGTATTTCTGTGGTGTCTGGTGTGATTTTTCCTTTCTCATTTCTGATTCTGTTTATGTGTGTAGACTCTCCTTTTTTCTTGATAAGTCTGGCTAGGGGTTTTTCTGTTTTGTTTATTTTCTTGAAATACCAGCTCCTGCTTTCATCGATTCTTTCTATTGTTTTATTCTTCTTGATTTTATTTATTTATGCTCTAAGCTTTATTATGTCACTCCTTCTACTGACTTTGGGCCTCATTTGTTCTTCTTTTTCTAGTTTCGTTAATTGTGAATTTAGATTGTTCATATGGGATTGTTGTTCTTTCCTGAGGTATGCTTGTATTGCAGTGTACTTCTCTCTTAGCATGGCCTTCACTGCATCCCACAGATTTTTGCAGTGTTGAATTATTGCTGTCATTTTTCTCCACATATTGCTTGATCTCTGTTTTTATTTGGTCATTGATCCATTGGTTATTTAGGAGCATTTTGTTAAGCCTTCATGTGATTGTAGTCTTTTTCATTTTCTTTGCATAGTTTATTTCTAGTTTCATACCTTTGTGGTCTGAGAAGCTTGTGGTACAATTTCAGTCTTTTTGAATTTACTAAGACTCTTTTTGTGGCCTAGTATATGGTCTATTCTTGAAAATATTCCATGTGCACTTGACAAGAATGTATATCCTGCTGTTTTTGGGTGGAGAGTTCTGTAGATGTCTTTTAGGTCCATCTGTTTTTATGTGTTGTTCAAGGCCTCTGTCGCCTTACTTATTTTCTGTCTGGTTGATCTGTCCTTTGGAGTGAGTGGCATGTTGAAGTCTCCTAGAATGAATGCATTGCATTCTATTTCCCCTTTTAATTATGTTAGTATTTGTTTCACATATGTAGGTGCTCCTGTGTTCTGTGCATAGATATTTATAATGGTTATATCTTCTTGTTGAATTGACCCCTTTATCATTATGTAATGTCGTTCTTTGTCTCTTGTGACTTTGTTTTAAAGTCTATTTTGTCTGATACAAGTACTGCATCACCTGTTTTTTTCTCCCTATTAGTTGCATGAAATATCTTTTTCCATCCCTTCACTTTTAGTCTGTGTATGACTTTAGGTTTGAAGTGACTTTCTTGTAGGCAGCATATAGTTGGGTCTTGTTTATTTATCCATTCAGTGACTCTATGTCTTTTGATTGGTGCATTCAGTCCATTTACATTTAGGGTGATTATTGATAGGTATGTACTTATTGCATTTGCAGACTTTAGATTCGTGGTTACCAAAGGTTGAAGGATAACTTCCTTATTATCTAAGAGACTAACTTAACTCACTTTGTATGCTATTACAAACACAATCTATAGGTTCTTTTTTTTCTCCTCCTTTTTTTCCTCCTCCATTCTTTATATATTAGGTATCATATTCTGTACTCTTTGTCTATCCTTTTTTATAACCTCTGGTGATGGCTGTTTAACCTTAGGAACACTTCCATCTATAGCAGTCCCTCCATAATGCACTGTAGAGGTTGTTTGTGGTAGGTCAATTCTCTCAGCTTTTGCTTATCTGAAAATTGTTTAATCCCTCCTTCAAATTTATATGTTAATCTTGACAGATAGAGTATTCTTGGTTCCAGGCCCTTCTGCTTCAATGCATTAAATATACCACGCCAATCCCTTCTGGTCTTTAAGGTTTCTGCTGGGAAGTCTGATGGTATCCTGATGGGCTTTCCTTTGTATGTGATCTTTTTCTCTCTCTGGCTGCTTTCAACAGTCTGTCGTTATCCTTGATCTTTGCCATTTTAATTATTATATGTCTCTTTTTTGTCCTCCTTGGGTGCCTTGTGTTGGGAGATCTGTGCACCTCCATGGTCTGAGAGATTATCTCCTTCCCCAGATTGGCGAAGTTTTCAGCAGTGACCTCCTCCTCAAATACACTTTCTGTCCCTTTTTCTCTCTCTTCTTCTCATCATACCCCTATAATGCAAATATTGTTCAGTTTGGATTGATCGCACATTTCTGTCAGTATTCTTTCATTCCTAGAGATCTTTCTTTCTGTGCCTCAGCTTCTTTGTATTCCTGTTCCGCTAATTTCTATTTCATTTATCCTCTCCTTCACCATATGTAATCTGCTTTTAATACCCTCCATTGTGTTCCTCAATGATTGGATCTCCGTCCTAAATTAGTTCCTGAGTTCTTGAATATTTTTCTCTACCTCCAGGAGAATGTATATGATTTTTATTTTGAAATCTCTTTCAGGAAGATTGATTAGTTTCACCTCACTCCTTCCTTTTTCTGGTGTTGTTCAGATTTTGCTTTGAATCATGTTCCTTTGATGTTTCATATTTGTATGTGATGCCCTCTAGTACCCAGAAGCTCCACCCTCTGGAGCTGCTCAGCCCCTGGAGCGATGTCAGGGGTTGCAGGTGAGTGGTGTTTGTTCGTTTGGGGAGGAAAATGCTGTTTCCTGCTTCCCGGCTGCTATGCCCCTCCTCACTGCCAGAACCAGTGGGCCGAGCACACAGATAGAAGCCTCTATGCTTTGCGTTTGTAGCTGCTGTAGGCAGGGCTTCCCTCTGGCTGGCCTAACGCCAGGGCAGGGTTTGCTGGTTTACAAGTCAGGTGCAGGCTGCCCAGGAGGAATGCGCAGCAGGCTGAGTATCATGGTGGGGGTCCTTGGGGCTGTGTATCCAGCCAAAGGGGTGGAGTGCCTGAAGATCGTGAAGGTTTCCACTCTGCTGGTTAGAGTGCACCTGGACAGTTTTGTTTACCTGTCCTTTCTCCTGAGCAGTAAGCTCTGTGCAATCCTTGCCCCTTTAGCAGCCCTCTCGCTTTTAGAAAGTCTCTGACTGCCCACTCAGATCAGCCTGATGTGGATTCCTGTTTTCCACAAGTAGCTGGAATATGAGTTTCTCTTAGTTTCTCCAGGTATTCTGCCTGTCTTAGCTTTCCAATCCCAGTAATCACCAGAGCACCACACAATGTGGGTTTGTGCTCCCAGAGCAGATCTCCAGGGCTAGGTGTTCAGCAGTCCCAGGCTTCCACCCCCTCCTTGCTCTGTTTCTCTTCTTCCTGTTGATGAGCTGGGGTGGGGCAAGTATTTGGTTCCTGCTGGGTTATGACTTTTGTACGTTACCCTGTTCTGTGAGGTCTGTTCTTTCCTCCAGGTGTATGCAGTCTGTCACAGCCTTCTTTCCTGTTGCCTTTTCAGGATTAGTTGTATTAATTATATTTTCATATTATATGTGGTTTTAGGAGGAGGTCTCTGTTTCACCTCTCACACCACCATCTTTAATCCAATACACTCTACTAGTTTTAAGCGTATAAAATAATGATTTGATATATGTATATATTGTGAAATGATTGCTACGGTAAGGTAACATGCATCACCACAGCTATTATATGATGAGAATTTTATGATTTACTCTCTTAGCAACTTTCAAATATACAATACAGTGTTGTTAACTTTTATAACCGTCAAGTATATTATATCTTCAGGACTTACTTATAACTGGGGGGTTGTAATTTTTGACCAACTTTATTCATTTTAACCACTCCTGTCCTACCTATGGTAACTAACAATCTGTTCTCTGTATCTATGAGTTCAAGTTATTCTTGATTCCACATATAACTGAGATCATACTGTTGTCTTTCTTGGTCTGAGTTGTACTTATCATAATGCCCCAAAGGTCCATTCAGGTTGTCATAAGTGTCAGAATTTCATTCTTTTTTTATGGCTGAGTAATATTTCATACACACCCATCCACCCAAATTTCCTTATCCTTTCATCAGTCCTGGGCACTGAGGTTGTTCCCATGTTTTGGCTATTGTCAGTAATGCTGCAGTGAACATGGGAGTGCAGATACTTTTTCAAGGTAGTTATTTTGTTTCCTTCAGATAAATACCCAGAAGTGGAGTTAGTGATCAAATGGTAATTGTATTCTATTAATTTTTTTAAGGAACCTCCATACTTTTTCCTATAGTGACTGTACCAGTTTATAGTCCCACTAATAGTACACAAGGGTTCTCATTTCTCCACATCCTCGCCAACACTTCTTATGTCTTGTCTTTTGATAATAACCGTTCTAACAGGTGTGAAGTGATACTTCATAGTGGTTTTGATTTGCATTTCCCCGATGACTAGTTATGTTGAGCACCTTTTCACCTACCTATGACCATTTGTATATCTTCTTTGGAAAAATGTCTCTTCAGTTCCTCTGCCCTCTTTTTCGTTGAATTGTTTATTTTTTTGGTTTTGAGTTGTATGAGTTTTTTTACATTTTGGATATTAACTCATTTTCAGATACATTATTTACAAATATTTTCTTCCATTCTGTAGGTTGCATTTTCATTTTCTTCATGGTTTTCTTTGCTGTACAGACCTTTGTAGTTTGATACAGCTGCACCTGTTTATTTTTGCTTTTGTTGCTTTCTTTTGGTGTCAAATCCAAAAAAATCATTACCAAGACCAAGGTGGAGGACTTACCGCCTGTGTTTTCTTCTAGGAGGTTTATGGTTTCAGGTCTCGTGCTCAGGTCCTTCGTTCATTTTGAGATGAATTTTGTGTATGGTGTAAAGATAGTGGCTAAGTTTCATTCTTTTGCATGTGGTGGTCCATTTTTCCCAGCTCTATTTATTGAAGAGACTATCCTTCCATTGTATATTTGTATCCCTTTTGTCATAAATTGATTGGCCGTATATTAAGCATGGGTTTATTTCTGGGCTTTCCATTCTGTTTCTCTGATTTATCTGGCTGTTTTTATGCCAATACCATACTGTTTTTATTGCTATATTATAATACAGTTTGAAATCAGCTTTGTTCTTTTTGATCAAGATTTCTTTGGCTATTCAAGGTCTTTTGTGACTCCATACAAATCTTAGGATTGTTTTTTCTATTTCTGTGAAGAACTCCATTGCTATTTTGATAGGGACTGAACTGAAATCTGTGAATTGCTTAGGGTAGTATAAACATTTTACCAATATTAATTCTTCTAACTCATGAGCATTGAATATCTTTTCATTTATTTGTGTTCATCACTTTGGAGTTTTCAGTGTACAGGCCTTTTACCTCCTTGGTTAAGTGTATTCAGAGGTATGTTATTCTTTGTGATTCGGTTGTCAATGAGATTGTTTTAATTTCTCTTTCTGATAGGTTGTTATTAGTTTGTTGAAACAACAAATTTTTGTATATTGATTTTGTATCTTGCAGCTTTTTTGAATTCATTTGTTAGTTCTAACAGTTTTCGATGGAGTCTTATGCTCCAGTAAGCTGTGATTATCTGTATTCACCTATCTCTCAAATTTGGGGCACAGGTGACTCCTTCTGACTTTAATTCCCTGATGGGTATAAGAATAGTTGTTGGTTTGTTCAGCATTTTTCTTCTGAGGATGGGATGATGACTTCTAAGGTCTTTACCTGCTGGACCAGGAACCAGAAATCTTGAGTGTCTTTTCATGCAATTATTGACCATTTGTATACCTTCTTTGGAGAAATGTGTATTCACATTCTTCTTCTGTTTTCAGATTGGGCTTTCTTTCTTTTTTTAAAATTTATTTAGCCATAAGAGCTTTTTATATATAGTCTAGATACCAGTTGCTTATCAGATACACAATTAAAAAAATTTTTCTTTAATTATATGGGTTGTATTTTCACTTGCTTAATTGTGTCCTTTGATTACAAAAGTTATTAATTTTTTATGAAGTCCACTTCATTTGTTTCTTGTTGCTTATATTTTTGGTGTCATATTAGAAACTATTGTCTAATCCAAAATCTCAAAAATTACATCTGCTTTCTAAGAGTTTTATAGTTTTAGTTTTTACATTTAGATCTTTGACCCATTTTGAGTTAATATTTTTTATGGTGTAAGATTGGTGTCCAACTTCATTTTTTTGCATGTGCATATCCAGTGCTTTTCCCATTTGATTGTCATGGCACCATTGTTGAAAATTAGTTGAATGTAAATGTGAGTTGGTTTCTGGGTTTTCAGTTCTATTCCATTAATATTTATCATATGTTGCACTATACTGATATTTTAACTTTGTAGTACTGAAATTGGGAAGTGTGAGTTTTTCAAATTTGTTCTTTTTTTTTTTCAAGATTGTTTTGTCTATTCTGAGTCCCTTGAATTTACACATGAATTTTAGGATCAGCTTATTGCTTTTTACCTATTTTGGGTGAGACAGTTACATTGTACCTTAATTATAATAGCCTTTTTTCAAGCACAAAGCACTGATACAATTTTCTTACCCTTTTATTCATTTGCTTTTGACTTTTGTTTGTGTGTATGTATATTTTAATCCCTTTGGACCCTCTCTGTAATTAAGCAAAGGGCATAAAGAAAAATAAACTAGTATTAATATAGGTTAGCAGAAAATAATTTTGAATTAGAGGACAGAACAGAAGAAATCTGCAAAGGAGTGCTCCTGAATCAGTGTTCTACTCTAATGGCTCTTTGTTTATTTGAAGAAGTATGAATTCCTAGGCAATTCTTAAATATGTGAATAGCAAAAATACATCCCAGAGTAGAAGATAAATTATTTTAAAAATTATGTTGTAAAGGTTTCAAAGGTACTAGTTTCCGGAACACACATTTTAATAGTTAACAGCCCTCTATACTTCTTCCAACCATAAAAAATTAATATAACAGTAATAATTTATTTTTAAATATTAACTCAGGTTTTCTGAGAAAGCTAGTGAACTTTAATTTCTTAAAGCCTTACCCTTTAGTTGAAACTCACATCAGAAGTTTACTCAATAAGTTTTGCCAGTTGTTTTTTTCCCTGACAGAGTATGTGTCACATAGGGTCAATAACCATTGATTCTCGTACATGACTATGTGAATTAGAATGACCTGTGATGTTTAAATTGTTGCCTCGTCCCTGTTTTATTAAGATCATTCTGTTAGGGGTGTAATTCAGATTTTTCTTTTAGAAACCTTGCAGGAGAATACATAGGTAAGTTTGAGAATGTAGCTGACCAAAGGTAAATTTTTGTGGATTTTTCAGTGTATTAGTCAGAATTCTCTAGAGAAACAGAACAGTAGGATATTCTGTGAATAAAGTGGAGATTTATTATGGGGCAAATACAGAGGCTGCAAAGTCCCAGAATCTGTCATCTACAACGTGGAGACCTAGGTAAGCCAATTCTGTAATTTACTCAAAGGGTCCAACTCTGAAGGCCTGAGAACCAAGAGAACCAAGAGAGAGACTGGGTAAATCCCAGTCTGAGGGCAGGAGAAGATGAAATAAGATGTCCCTGTTCAATAGTGAGGCAGTAAAAATGGGGTAAATTCTTTTTCCTCTGCCTTGTTCTATTCAGGCTCTCAAGGGATTGGATGATGCCCACACTGGAGAATGCAATCTGTTTATTGAGTCCATGGATTCAAATGCTAATCTTATCTGGAAACACTCTCAGAAACACTCAGAATTAATGTTTAACCCGGGCACCCCATGGCCTGGCAAGTTGACACATAAAATTAACCATCGCACTCAGTTTTTACATAAATTTCTATTTTTTAAAATTATAGTATAACTGAAATGTTTAAATATTAAATTATGTATCATTACCTTATGTGTATAGTTTTTGTACAGTTATAAAAAAATGGAAGTTTTTGAATAAAGAAACTAGAAAAGTATTAAAATTTAGATTGTCATTGTATTAGTGAAATGAATGGTTTATTAGATACCATCATCATTTTTGATATTATTTCCCAGAGGTTACATAGTTGGAAAAAGATTCCCAGGTGATTCTGATGCACTGTGTCTTGTGAGAACCCCTTCTGTGTAGCATTAATTTTGCCCTTGTTTATATACTTTATTGTTTATTATTATTTAAGATTTTATTTTCTGTTTCCTCATTTAGTAGTTGCATTTCTTATGAGGCTAGCATACCTACTATATAACCATGTATTTGACATTTAAACTAATTTACTTTATTTGAACTACTGCTAAGACTGATTGACTTAGGGGGCATGCTGTTTGGCCCTCCCATGGTACATTTGCAAATTAAGTCTGCTTTTTAAAATTCTTTTTTTATTACTATTATTTTTTAATTTTTTCTTAGTAGTCTGCTGGAATTAAAATTACCTATTGGCATGATCATAATCATAAAAACAGACTTGGGCAGTAAAATGGTGAGGCATTGTTCAGTTAAAATGTAATAATGATGATATGGAATATTTCATATGTTGAAAATGGTGAATATTATTAAGAGAAAAATATAAAATTAAAAAATTCTCATAGGAAACTTAAGAATAGATTTCAAGAAATGTGTCTGTTCTTAGTTTTAGAAACACTGCTTTAAAAGTTTTTAAGCATTATTACTTTAGTTTTTGCCTTCTTTAAAGATCTGTCTGACTATCTAGAATTGCAGAAATTGGTTGGAAGAGTGTTTGGGGTTTGAAGATTGGTTAGGAAGGAATTTCAGAATCACTCAGCTATTTCCTTGCACCCCAAATAAGATGACCATATATAGAATATAGTTAAGTTCTTTGTATTTCTGATGTATCCCTCCCTTTGAGTCACTGTCACATAATGTTGATTTTGGCTTCTTAGTTACATGCTGTCATATTTTATTATTTTTGCATTTGATAAATTTGGTAACTATATCTGTTATGAGATTGTAACACAACAAAGTGTTAAGTATTGCCTGTGTATGCTTAATGGATGCCTGATGAATGTAATTGAATTAGCTCAACTAAGAAAGCTATCATAAATATTTATTAAAGAAGCATTAATAAGACAACACAAAGAAAAGGTATCTAGATTGGCAAGGAAAAAGTTAAAATGTCACTGTTTGCAGATGACATCATACTGTACATAAAAACCCTAAAGAATCCACTCCAAAACTACTAGAACTAATAACTGAATTCAGCAAAGTTGCAGGATACAAAATGAATACACATAAATCTGTTGCTTTCCTATACACTATGAACTAGCAGAAAGAGAAATCAGGAAAACAATTCCATTCACAGTTGCATCAAAAAGAATAAAATACCTAGGAATAAACCTAACCAAGGAACTGAAAGACCTATAATCTGAAAACTACAAGACACTCCTAAGAGAAATTAAAGAGGACACTAATAGATGGAAATTCATCCCATGCTCATGGATAGGAAGAATTGCTTTTGTCAAAATGACCATCCTGCCTAAAGCAATCTACAGATTCAATGCAGTCCTTATCAAAATACCTACAGAATTCTTCAACGAACTGGAACAAATAGTTCTAAAATTCATATGGAACCATGAAAGACCCCTGAATAGTCAAAGCAATCCTGAGAAGGGAGAATAAAGCAGGGGGATTATGCTCCCCAACTTCAAGCTCTACTGCAAAGCCACAGTAACCAAGACAGTTTGGTACTGGCACAAGAACAGACCCATAGACCAGTGGAACAGGATAGAGTCCAGATATTAACCCAAGCATATATGGTCAATTAATATACTACAAAGGAGCCATGGATATACAATGGGGAAACGACAGCCTGTTCAACAACTGGTGTTGGTAAAACTGGATAGCTACATGTAAGAGAATGAAACTGGATTACTGTCTAATTCCATACACAAAAGTAAACTGAAAATGGATCAAAGACCTGAATGTAAGTCATGAAACCATAAAACTCTTAGAAGACGACATAGGCAAGAATCTCCTGAATATAAATATGAGTACCTTTTTCATGAACATATCTCCCCAAGCAAGGGAAACAAAAGCAAAAATGACCAAGTGGCACTATGTCAAACTAAAAAGCTTCTGTACAGCAAAGGACACCATCAGTAGAACAAAAAGGCATCCTACAGTATGGGAGAATATATTCATAAATGACAGATCTGATAAGGGGTTGACATCCAAAATATATAAAGAGCTCATGGCTCTCAACAACCAAAAATCAAATAACCTGATTGAAAAATGGGCAGAGAATCTGAAGAGAAACTTCTAAAGAAGAAATACAGATGACCAACAGGCACATGAAAAGATGCTCCACATCACTAATCATCAGAGAAATGCAAATTAAAACCACAATGAGATATCACCTCACACCATTTAGAATGGCCAACATCCAGAATACAAACAGCAACAAATTCTGGTGAGGATGTGGAAAAAGGGGAACACTCCTACACTGCTGGTGAAATGTAAACTAGTTCAACCATTGTGGAAAGCAGTATGGAGGTTCCTCAAAAAACTCAAAATAGAAATACCATTTGACCCAGTAATTCCACTCCTAGGAATTTACCCAAAGAATACAGGATCCAAGATTCAAAAAGACATATGCACCCCTATGTTTATCGCAGCACTGTTTACAATAGCCAATAAATGGAAGCAACCTAAGTGTCCATCAGTAGATGAATGGATAAAGAAGAGGTGGTACATGTACACAATTGAAATATTACTCAGCCATAAGAAAACAAATCCTACCATTCGCAACAACATGGATGGAGCTAGAGGGTGTGATGCCCAGTGAAATAAGCCAGGCAGAGAAAGACAAGTACCAAATGGTATCACTCATGTGTGGAGTATAACAACAAAGCAAAAACTGAAGGAACAAAACAGCAGCAGACTCAGAACCCAAGAATGGACTAACAGTTACCAAAGGGAAAGGAACTGGGGAGGGTGGGTGGGAAGGGAGGGATAAGGGGATAAAGAGGCATTATGATTAGCACACATAATGTAGGGGAGGCACAAGGAAGGCAGTACAATACACAGAAGACATGTGGTGACTCTATAGCATCTTACTCTGCTGATGGACAGTGACTTTATTTTATTTTATTATATTTATTTTTTTTATTTTGGTATCATTGATCTACAATTACATGAAGGACATTATGTTTACTAGGCTCCCCCCTTCACCAAGTCCCCCCTGCATCCCCGTTCACAGTCACTGTCCATCATCATAGTAAGATCCTGTAAAATCACTAATTGTCACCAAGTTCACAGTCACTGTCCTTCAACATAGTAAGATGCTGTAGAATCACTACTTGTCTTCTCTGTGTTGCACAGCCCTCCCCGTGCCCCCCCAACACTCTACATGCTAATTGTAATGCCCCCTTTCTTTTCTTCCCGCCCTTATCCCTCCCTTCCCACCTGTCCTCCCCAGTCCCTTTCCCTTTGGTAACTATTACTCCATTCTTGGGTTCTGTGCTTCTGCTGCTGTTTTGTTCCTTCAGTTTTCTTTTGTTCTTATACTCCACGTATGAGTGGACAGTGGGTATGTGGTGGGATTTGATAATGTGGGGAATCTAGTAACCACAGTGTTGCTCATGTGATTGTATATCAATGATACCTTAATTTAAAAAAAAAAGCATTAATGCATAGATGATTTCCTGGTGAATGTTTTGTTAAAATTAAACCTTTTCTTATGCTTTATTAGCAGTCATTTTTGATATAAGTAGAACCACAAAGGTATCTCTTTCTACTAATAGTTTTTACCTTTGTAATTAGACCAAATTGAGTCATTCTATTTTTGAGGTAAGTTTTCTATAAATACTTTATACATGATTTTTCTTCCTTTAAAAATGACATGGTGGTAAACCTTTTCTTTTATGTAAAGATCAGTGGAGACTTGGATAATAATTGTAAATGCATTTAAAGCCCTGCCAGTTTAATCTTTTTTTCTTTATTTACTATTTGTCATAAATTAAAAGGTAATGATTCTTGATGTTTCTTTTTAAATAGATATGATGATGCTATACAGCTATATGATCGAATTTTACAAGAAGACCCAACTAACACTGTAAGTTAGCTGATCGTCTTGAAGATCATCTAAATATAGGTGAAATTAATTCATTTTTGAGATAAATGGAAAAATATGTATAGAAATAGGTTTTATCTAATTTTAAGTATTTCATGACCACAGTTTTAAAATCTGATTTAAAACTCTTTAGTAAAATTTGACTTACAATCTTGTTAGACAGAAGCTAGTCAAAATTTAGAAAGAATTTGATGTGTTTTCCAAAAAGTCCAGCAGAGCTTATTTTTTGGGGAATATTTTGAAGTTTTTGATGTACTAACTTGTCTTATTTGGCTAGTTATATTAAGTCTTAATGAAAAATGAAAGAAGTCTTCTCAGTAATTAGTACATGGTATGAATGAAGGTGTTATTTTGTTTTTGCATTTTTTTCTGCCTTATACCTGAATAAGAACTTAAATAAAGAAAAAATATGTTATGTTTTTCTTTGTGTAGCATCTTTATCATGATGCTGAATTAATATTTATAGTAGTTTATTAGGCAGAGTATTTGTTCCAGATATATAGTATTATTTGTTTTAAAAATACCCTTGTGAAAATTTTTTTTTAATGTTGAGAACATTTAGTTTACTATATTGGCATAATACCTTTCCTCAGACTTGCCTTTTACTAAATGAAAAGTTAAAGAGAGACAATAGGTAACATATTAGGCATTTTAATGTTCCATGTTATTATGTCCATGCACATATATGCCTGCTAAAAGAAGAGATCTTTTGGGGATTTTTAAGTAAAAACTGGTTTGAATTTTTTCCCTTTTATTAAAGGAAGAGAAATTGTTATATTAACACAATGCAAATATGTGATGGTTTTCTCTTATTTGGGAAATATCTAATTAAAATTACACATTTTTAAGAAGTCATATTGTATGATTATATTGAAAGATGCAGAAATGCCTGGTAATTGAAAATTAGTCACTTGATCCGTTTTAAATAAATTATGCTGAGTTGGGAAATTGCTTAATAGTAAAGTATGTAATTTCTAGATAGCATTTATTCCAAGCATTCATTGATCTGAATACTTGACTTCCAAGAATACCTAATCTCTGTTTGCTTTTCTCATACTCTATAGTAATTACCTATATTTATTGGTTAAATGGTGCTGTCTTTTGCTAATTTTATTGAGATATAATTGACAAATAACAGTATGTAAGTTACATAATGTGATTTGATATAAAGAAATAGATGATAAAGAAATGGTTTCAACTTTTGCTTTTCATATTGTCCTACTACAGGGAAATTTTCTTTGGAATCTTCCTAGGTTTTTATTTTTGTGTGTTTTTGTAGATATTTGAATATCAGAGATTCATTATTTTGTGATGATTCTCAGAATATACAAAGTTTAGGGAAATGTTTTTACAGAGGTACAAGTCTACCTGTTACGAAGAACAAAATAAGAAACATCTTCTATTAGTTTATCTGAATAGTCCCAATAAAAGTTAAAATTGGAAAGTATGGAATAATTTTCTAATCTCAACTATTCTCATTGCTTGGCTGTCTGTCTTAAAACAATCCCTTGTTATAAAAAGCACATGTTTCTTTTCCTGAAGATTTTTTCATGTACTTTACTCCAGTTATAAGACTTCACTACAGTTGCAAAGGTATTCATTTTTCACACAGCCATATATTGAAAATATGAAATCAGGTTTCTGGAAAAACTTTTTTCTCATACCAGGTTAAAAATTAATAGCTTGTAATGTATTTTCTTGGAAATAGGAGTTACTTTATCTGTGTCTATTTAAGTTGGGAATATTTTTAATAAGTTACTTCTTGAGGATCTAAGATAATAAGTAATTAAATATTGTTCTGTGGTTGTAGTATATTTCATGTTTTATGACTTTAGGGTAGGCTAAAAGAGAAATTCAAATGGTTCCCCTCATGGACTATGTATGTTGTTAGGTAAACATTTTGGAAAAAAGTTGACTAAATTTAGCTTTGCTAAATGTACTATTCTTTCATCAAATATTATTTTCATTTAATTTCCCCTCATTCCTTTATATCCTTCTGTAACTGTTTATTGAATACCTGTCATGAACCACCAAAGTATTGGTGTTAATAAGCCTAAAGACAGTGTTTCTGTTATTGTATCCATAGAAAGCGCTATAGTAGACCTTGAGGGAGACAAAGCCATATAAGACCTGGAACTAATAAAGTCAAGAGGGGAAGACTTTACTTATATTAAATAGTTACATTACTGTGTAAAAGACATCACAGTTTCTTTTTCCAAAGCAACATTAAGTGTATTATCTCATGGTGGGAAAGTCCAGTGTCATCCTCATCCATGGCTTTTATACCATACTTCTTTGTCTAAAAGTGATTGTATTACTCTTTTATTGGGCTTGTGCTTCTGTGTTCCTAGATATTCAGTATAGAAATGAGGTTATTTATTCAGTCTTAAAGAGCTCTCCCTTCCCTCTCACATGCATTCATTAAGCTTTAAAAAATATTTGTTGAATGTGTGTATTGGGAATAGAAGAATGAATTAGAGTAGAAGGATAAATTAGACACCATCCTTGACTTTTTTAGGGAGGCAGTATGATGTAATGAACAGATTACAGAGCTTGAAATACTTATTAAATCCTGATTCTTTGGTGACCCAGATGCATAATTTTTGAGCCATGTGGCCTTGAAGGATGAATGTGGCTTAAGTAAGATGATGATGGACAAAGACATCCTATTCCTTGAATGGCATGATAAGCCTTAGCATTAAAGTACAAGGCCAACCTAGGGAAAGAAGAATAAAGTGATTAGAATGGAAGTTTTCAAATTTTTCTTTTGAGAGGGCACTGAAATGGAACATCTTTTCCCCATCTATTTTTAATAAGTAATGAAATATCCTTTTGATAATTAATTCTCATGTAAAAATAACACTACAAAAGAATATATGGTGAAAAATAAGTCTTTCCTCCCACCTCCAATCTCAAGTTCTCCTTCACTTAGGCAAGCATTAACAATTTCTTATGTACTATTCTAGAGATTTTTTTCCCATGAACACATAAATATGCATGGGTGCATACATGTGTGGATGTATCCCTTTGACAGGAAGAATGGTTGGAAATGCAAATGGTGGCATAATCTACCCAGCAGTATATTTTAAAGATCATGCTACATCAGCACATCGATTACATAATCCCTTGAATAGCTGCATAGCATTGCATTGCGTAGATATATAGTCTTGAAAAACAGTTTAACCTAAGTTCCCTTTGGTGAATGATTAAATCATTTCTTCCTCCCAGAAAGTGTTGCAGTGTATATGCTGCACTCAGAAGATCCAGCATTTAAAATATTGATAGATGTTATGAAATTTCCCCCCCACAAAGGCTTTTTTAGCCAGCTGTACTGATTTCTAAGGTGTATGAGAATGCTTCTTTCCTTGTATCCTCCCACATGGTATATTACCAGCTTTTTGTTTTAACACTTGCTAGTTTCATTGGTTAAAAATATTACTTGTTACAATTTGCATTATAAGTGATGTTGAATGTCTTTTAATATGCTTAAAAAGCCATTTATATTTACCTTTTTGAACTGCCTCCTTTAATATCTTTTTCAAGTGAAATTTCATTTCTGTTCTGATTGAGAAGAGGGCATAGTTCTGCTGCTCTCCCTAGTTAACCTCCTCCTTCACTGATTCACCTTTGAGGAAAACTAGGACTCTGACAATATTTAATACCTCTGAGTTGGTTCATTATACAGAGTGACAGTAGGTACAATAAGGTCTGTATTTGTGAACAACCTGTTATGTTCCACTTCAAAATTTTTATTTTAATCCTTAGAAAATGGAGAATGAAGATAAATTTTGGTTGGGGAAATACCACAGATATTTTTAGAGATAACTTTGTTGGTCAAATAGGAGATGTTTTGAAGGAAGTGAAAAGATAAGTGATTTGGAGGTGGTTCTGTTTTAGGACAGGGATTATGGGGATCTAAAAGTAGGAATTGGAGGGGCATGAAGGAATGGGTGAAAGCATATTTTGCAATAGAAGTACTCAAACAATTAAAACTTAGATGTGGATGTTATTTTAGAAGAGTAATTCTCAAGTGTGAAAATTTTAGTCACCAGATTATCAAAATCACTTATTGGATTAGGCTGAACTTTTTATCCCTTAGGTACCCAACACAAGTCAGTTTTTCATTTGATTGCTTTTAAAATGTATGTTCATCCTTTGAAAGATCCTTGAGGGAAAATATTATGTCCATTGCATGGAACAATGTCTAGCATATGGTAGGCCTTTGTTGAATACTTGTTAAATGAATGCCTTTTAGAAAAAAGGTATAATAATTATTGTCTTCTTAGTTGAATTTTATATTTCAAGAAGATCAGATTTTGCCTTGAATTGTGAACTGCCTATTATGATGTATCAAATATTTGAAGTCTTATTTTGGAATTAGATGTAATTGCCTTTGTGCCGAGAGTGCAGATACTTTCACAATGCCACATTTCCCAGGGTCTCCTATACAAGCCTGGAGGCAGAAGGACACAGAAGACTACTTTTATTCTGTTGGCCCATGATCTGATTTTTCTGGCACTCAGAATTTGGCGAGGGGGAGTTCTAGATTGTATTTTGATGATAGACTTTAATTCTTTAAATCCTTTTCTAAACAGTGCCTCTCCCCAAGTAGCCTGTTTTTTAAAGATGTGACATGTCTTTCTGGAAAAATTGATAAACCCTTGTAGGTAATATTACAGAAGGCATGTAGCAAATTTGATGATTTATTTATGGTAACAAGTACTGTTTCAAAGTTTCATATTTTATAATATAAATTCTTTTTAAGATACAAAC
Organism: Manis javanica; assembly: GCF_040802235.1. Lineage (NCBI taxonomy): Eukaryota > Metazoa > Chordata > Mammalia > Pholidota > Manidae > Manis > Manis javanica. The sequence goes on from NC_133157.1 coordinate 191,943,483, forward strand.
TGACTTTTACAAAGACTGATCCAGATAAGGAAATAAGAAAAAATCAGAACATTGTCATATTTTAGAGGAAAAGAAGTACAAGAAAGAAATACAAAAGGAATGGGTAAATAAATACTCAAGCCTACTTGATGTTTAGTCTAATTGATACTATATTTTAATTATTTTGACATATAACTGATGTAGAATAGACTGCACATATATAAGGTGTACAGTTTGATAAAATTTTGACATTTTTATATATGACATGTATGTACCTGTGAAACCATCACCACAATCAAGATAGTAAACAAAACCATAAAGCTGTCTTTTCCCCTTTCCATTTTGTTTTCCTATACATATTCTTGAGCTCTCTTTTGGGACATAATTAAGGTACTTGGAAACAATTTGATCCTTTCTGAGACTTCATCAGAGAGGACCAGAAAAGCTTTTTAATACTAGGGCTAAGTATTCCCAATAAATCCTTCTGGTGCCCAGTCATCATGGCATATTCTTGTCTGGCTGGTAGGAAGAAGCATTATAACCAACCCTTATGAACTCCTCCTCCGCCTAAATCTTTCTGCTGCTTCTTTCTTTGACTTTGTGTAGTTCACTCACACACTCACACATACACACACACACACACACACACACACACACACACACACACACACGTACAAATCTGAAAACTCAAGGGAAACCCTTGCTATTTGAAGGAAATCTCTAGGGACCTTATTCTATGTTTTTCTCTCTTCTCCAGTCCTCTGTCCAGTCACCTATAACCTCTTTGATCTTCCTCACCTCTCAACTCCTTGTGCTGAGCTCACCAAGTCCCATGGGTTCGACCTAGTTTTTTTCTCCCTGCACAGCACCCTTGAAGAGCTCACATCTTTTGTTACTGTCCTTTCAGGAATCACTGTCCTTTGTTGGCCTGTTGGCCTGTGCCTTAAAAATGGTTGTTTCATATATTTAGTTCAGTTCTTTGGTTGTTTCAAGCAAGAGGATAAATCTAGTCCCTGTTACTCCACTATTGGCTGGAAATGAAATCCCTGTGTAATGCTCATTTAAAATGATCATGATAAATAAAAATTGGTTCTTATGCTAGAATGTGGTATTATTTTTTCTTTAGAAGATAACCTGGAAAGGGCTATTGTTTAGTATGTGACTTAACAATATATCATTGCCTGTATAATAGTTATTGCCATGTAGGTTTTTCTTTAAGCTGTTTTCATAGTTTCTTTAGGAAGACTGTCTTTGCATAAAGAGTTATTACTTAAAAGTTTGTTTTAAACTTTAGCATATTAGGAAATAAAATGCAATGTCTTAGGTTTTACATGATTAAGCAGTATATTGCTATTTATAGTAGAGATTTGGGGGCATTTTTCTAAAATTGATTACTAAACCTTATATTTAAAGTCTTTTCTTATACTTCATTGAAGTATTCGTTAGGCAGAAAACTCCTAGTTTGTAAAATAGCCTATTGTAAAGTTAATACTGAATTTGTTTTACATTATTATGAAATTACAACATTCCACTTACTAAATCAAGTTAATAATAAGAAATTATTCAATTTATATTTTGGATTCTTTTAGGATGGGAATCAGAAATTTCAGATACTACTTCTAATCCTACCTATTTTGATGCATTTAATAAAGCTGTTTAAATCTCTGTTTTCCTTCATTTATAGGATTGTTTTTTAAAAACCATATTAAAGATTAATTGTCTTTGAAGTGCTTTACAAACTATATTCTGCAAAATTCTGCTGACCTAAGATTGTTGGTGTATGTTCAACAATAGAAGAGTGGTTCTGTTGTCAAATCACTGAGGAAATGAGTTAAACAAAACTAGGTGTTTTCGTACATGCTTCTTTGTGAAACTCATATTAACAATGCATAGTGATGTCTATTACAGTGTGCATACCATACCTTTTACTATGACTGTAGAAGTACTAGTTGTTATTTATTCTTGTTTACATTTTGACTCTGTCTGATTTGTGGCATTGAAATGGAATATTTTCAACAAGTTTCACTGCATCTGTACTCTCAGCTGGTGCAAAACTTACAAGGATTGAGACAGAATATCAATACCAGACTAAGCAAGCCTGTGCCAGTCCTTTTAAAGATTTTATAGGTAGAGCTTTTGGCAAGGCTTATTACCACGTATATATGTTAAGTGTAAACCAAAGATAAAAAGACAGAAGATAATATTCAATACCATTATATGCTACGTACTCTGTTAGTTAGTTTACATTAATACTTGGAGATTCGTGGTGCTACTGAGGTTTGGGGAGGTTGAATATTTTACCCTTGGTTAGAAAACTGGTAAAGTCGAACACTGGGATTCAGTTTTCTTGTCTTTTTTATTTCAAAACCTTGGCTCCCTGCTCTATCATATTGCAAGAGTAGTGTCATGAAAAGTGAAAGGAATAAACTAATATGTTTCTAATCATGTTGGATTGGTGATATTAGATATATGGCCAAAATAAACTGGTTTCTTAATTATACATTAATTTATCCTTCACCTGTTTTCAGAAGGACTTGGGATAAGGCTCTCATTTGAAGTCTAACATACTTCTGAAAAGTTCTAGGATTGAGTTACTTTTAGAGCTTTATTTTTACTTCCCTTCTGAATTCTTGAGCCTTTTAAAATTTACAATTATTATGTTGCTTTTATTGTTCTACACAGTGAGATTATTCCAAAAATATTTCAGTACCTACGGTGCAGCAGGCATTGTGCTAAGCCTCTGGCATGAGCCATATAATCAAGGGTACATTTATAACACATATGCCATTTTTTTATTACCAGAATATTATCATTATTATAATGTTCTTGGTCTTATTTATTGGGAGTATTTCTTGACTCTCACTGATTTTTGACTTTTACTTCCAAGCAAAAACTCCACCCACAACAGTTGCTTTCATTAGTGTAAAGAGTCCCCTGTTTTACTCCCTTTGTCCTTATCTTGTGGAATGTATTTTATATAAAACAATACCAATCATGTTCATAATTAATAAGGTTAGCCTGGCCCTAGTTATAGCTTGTTTTATTACTTAGCCTTCTGCATCAAATTAAACAGAAATGGAGGGGATGTAAATTTAGTAATTCATACAGTCTTCCAGTTCCTGACTATTCATTCCAGCCTTAAAAATACAGTCTTCATTGCACATATATTGCTGTCTCCTGTGCTTCTGTGCCTGTGTTCTATGTAGTGTCCTCCACACGATTTTCTCTTTTGCTTTCTTAATATTTTCTTCTCCTTTCTATTTCAGTACAGGTATCACATCTGGGAGCCTTTTTGCTTCCTGTCCTTCTACCTCCTCCACTCTTAACAGAGCATGTGTTAGATCTCCGTGTTGCCACAACATTCTAGTCATCTCTATCACTGTCATTTTATTTGATGTATCTTTCTCTCATGAGCTCTTGCAAGGAATTATCTATTCTTTTTTTTTATGCTTATATTTTCATCATCTAGAGTAGCACCTGGCAAACATAGATGTTTAGAACATATTTGTTGAATGCCTAAATAAATGGCATTGATTTCATGTTTATCATTTTAAAAACTTTAAAATGTATGTTTTAAATGGTTTGTCTATTATAAAATATTTCTTTCAGGAACTTTATTATTATTTTGAGACTCATAGGTAGATTTTTTTCTTAAAATTGTAAAAAAGGTTATCAGAAGCTGTGAGACATTTCAAGTGTCCGTGGTGAGATTTTATTTTCTAAACTCCACTATCCCTCTATCTCTTAAGATACAGATCTTATGAATGAGACAGACTAAAGGACTTTAGGCTGGATAAAGATTAGGATTCCCTGCTGGCTTGTAATTATCAGAATCTGGATGGTTATTTATTTGAATGAAATGATGCGTACATTGTATACATCAAAAGTAAAGCATATGTGATTGTTAGAGGAATGTTTGAATTCCCCAGTGGGATGTCATGGGGTATGTTTATAAACTCCCACTAAGCAGTAGTTCCACAATGGAATTTCACTGGCATTGAGATAATAATTTGCACAGTCAAATTACCTTCTTTACAAAAACCCAGGGAATCATGAGGACCTAATCCTTTATTAATGTCAACCCATAGGCTGCAAGAAAGCGAAAGATTGCCATTCGAAAAGCCCAAGGGAAAAATGTGGAGGCCATTCGGGAACTGAATGAGTATCTGGAACAGTGAGTGTCTTACAAGAGGATTGTGTTTTTTTATTCTGATAAATCTTTTTTAATTAAAATGGAATTTGCATTTGATTTTCCTTTTTGCTTCCTTGCTGTTCATTTACACAATATCTACACACTTACTTTTTCCCTTTCCTCTTACCAGATTTGTTGGAGACCAAGAAGCCTGGCATGAACTTGCAGAACTTTATATCAATGAACACGAGTAAGTTGTTAAAACACCTATAAAACTTTGTTAGCACAATTTTCATCACCATTATGTAAGTTTAGAAGACATAGTGGTGATTGGTGAAAAGCATTAGTGAGAAGGTGTGAATCATGTCTTATTTTAAATAAACTAAATAATTAAAAATCAATGATTTACTGGTTATATTTTGTGAATTGCTTTTACTAGGTCATTTGTGTTTTGTAGATTATTTTTGTTTGGGAAATAGTTTTTCTTTCAAATATAGATGGCATTCTTTGGAATTAGAAAGGCCTGCATTTGCTGAGCTAAGCTTATTTTTAGTGAATCAAAATTGTGAATTTTATAGTTTAAATTGTTCTTATATACAAAGAGTATTATACTCCCTGCTGTTTAAAAATTCTGTCAATTGTATGCATTTATTAGTCTTATTATTAAGAGAATCAGGTCTTCCAAAGTAGAAGCATTCTGTTGCCTGGGTAAAAAACCAAGAATAATCAAGAATGTTGAATGCTGTAGGAACTTGCTTATTGGATATTTATGTTTTTGTTAGCTTTTTTATTGCTGCAGTGACAGGAGGAAATCCCAGTGTGAGAGGATTAGCCCAGTCTTAGTGCAAGTTTTCTAATATCACAGCATTAACACCAACCTCCATCTAGAGACAGGATTTTTTTCTTATTTCCCTTTCTTCTGAATCTGAAGTATATCACATTGTTTCTCTTCTTTTTTTGAGAGAAAGAATCAGATTCTCATGCTCATGCTCGTATTCTAACTTTGCACGAATTGTTAACCTCATTCTCATTCTGCAAATAGCCGACACAGGAAATTAAAATAGAGTGAATACACTTGTCTTTTGCATTTGCCCAAGGCTATATAAGTAATGTGAAATGGGGGAATTAAGTTATATCCATAATTCTCATAAAATTGGGAGCTAAAATAAAAGTAACAGCTGTCATTTAATGAAAGTGTACTGTATTTTTCTGGGAACCATTCTTCAGTTCTCTACTATACTTTAGCTGCCAGATTCTCTTTTTTCTCTGTTAGGAGATTACCTCCTAAATCATGTGCAGTATAGATGTATGTATGCTTGTATGATCATATATGTAAATATAATCAGGATTCTCTTTTGTATGTGAGGGTGGCAATGTATTTGGTTTAAATGGTAATGTTTCCTGTTTTAATAGTTCTAAAGTAAAAATTTATAACATATACAATATATAATTGCATAACATGAAATGTACATTATATGTGTACATGAATATAACATATAACAGGAAACTGAGTTTTCAGAATGTGGTAAAAAAAAATTTTTATTTTGTCCCTAAACCAGATGACAGTCATTTAAAATGCTTGTGTTCCTTTTGAAGACGTGATTAAAAGCATTTAAAAACATTTCAAATCATCAAGGAACTTTTTTGGTTTAATTAAAGAAATACCTAATACAGAAAATATGGAAAACCCAATAAAGAATCAATATGAATACAAAAATTATTTGTAACTGCATCATCCTGAATTAACTACAGTTTATATTTGCTTTTTTCTTGAGCATCTTTTGAAACAAACAGAAACTCAAAATGGAATTATCTTTTGTAGCTTATACTTTATTTTAACTTAATTATATTTTGTCAGAAATTCCTTATTACCATAAACATTGCACAGTGTGATTTTAATGGTTTTATATTATTCTAAATTATTAATGTACACTAGTATTCTTTATCAATTTCCTAGGGGAATATAAAGGTTGGTTTTTATTTTTTCTATAATGCTGTACTGTCTTTATTTTAATTGTTTCCTTAAAAGTAGCAGAATTACTTGATTAAATGATGTGCACAGTTTTAGTGCTTCTGATAAATCATTCCTAATAATTCACTAGAAAGGTAAGATAAATTTACTCTCACACCAGCAGTTATTAGAATGTCGCCAGAGCAACACCAGGTGCATTTTTTTAATCTGCAAATTTTGTTATGTGAAAATTAGTTACAATTTTTAAAGAACTCTTTATAGAAATGATATGAGCCTTTGTCCTGCAAATTATGTCCTTATTTTTGTTTTTAATGTTGATATTTTTAGCTTACAGAAACTTTATATTTTTAGATGGTCAGATGTGTCAATTTTTATTGCTTTCATGTTTCTGTCCTCTAAAAACTACATAAATATATCTCCTTTCTTTCTATTTCTTTAATTTTATTTTTTATGTGTTTCTGTTATTTCTGTATTTAGTTATCAAATAGGTTATACTTAATTTTTAACCTATCTTTAAATTTGTTATTATTTGCTTCACCTTGTAATGACTACATTCACTTTTGCTTTTTGTTTTGAGTCTCTCAAGAGTTTATTGAGGTAGAGTTGAATGTACACTTAAGAGAAATGAGCTGAAAAAATCCTGAGAAGTCAAGAAATACAAGGATAGAAAAGCACCTGAAAAATAATTTATTTTCAGGGGAAATAAAAATTCTGTTCACCTTACCCTTTTATCTTGTATCTCAAAAGTTTTTTTCATCTCAATGCTAGTTATTCACAAAAGGAAAATACAGTTTTTTTAATTGAACCCTTCCAGGGAATATTCATATTTAGGGTAAATGGAAATAAATATCTCCAGATTTTTTGTGACTATATTAAAATCAGAATCTGCTTACTTAAATGATTTGACTAATTTGGGCAAATCATTGTAGTAGGATTTTTTTTGGTAGAATTGATGAATTAGTGAATTATTTTGGAAGGTCACTTTAGCACAATTTTGTGGACACTGGCAAAAATGTAGCAATTTAGGAATTGGTAGATGTATTTAACATTTTTATATTCTTTTCTGCATATGAATAGTTATAAGCTATGTTAAATCTAATAGGTTACAGGCAGCATTGTTAGTCTAGATCTATAATTTTTTACTCTAAATTTCCACAGTAGGATGTTCAGATAGGCCTACTCATTGTTTTTATAGGGGTAAAGGGGATATGGAATTTTGTTGCATACTTTTTTTTGTATCTTTAAGTTATTTTTATTTCCATTTACTTCTGATTTATAAATTCTAGTTTGTATTTTGTTATTCCAGTGTATACATCACACCAATTGACCATATTGAGACACTTTACTTGTTCTAAATATAAAAAATGAGTTATAATTTATGTTAGCACTTCCAATATGTATTACATATTTTAAATAAAGGTTCTTAATGCTTTTACTTGATTGGTAATTAGAACTAGATGTTATATCAGCAAGGAGCAGTTAGTATAAATTAGTTATGATTGTGATTATGATCCTTTTTTGTAGAGCCTTACTATAAAATTCTATAGCAACTGGAATTATCAAGATCCTATAAGGAAAAATCATAATGTTGATAAAGCAATCTAGGAACAAATGCTGTGATCTATTATGGGGTTTTGTGAGGAGCAGAAGAATCTCGCAAGTTTTATTTTGTTACTTACTCTAACAGTATTTTAAATAGATACAAATTATTTTTACTTCTCTAATCCGAGTATCATCAAATCATTGTATGTAGTGAATTAGCTTCTTTATGCACCTGAAATAGTATTGGCTCTTTTCCATCCTTGGGAGAATTGAGAAAATAGTCCCTCAAATCACTTTCCATAGGGCTTTATACTTTTGGACTACCCTGGCTAGAAAAACTGGATTAGAGAATTTTGCTCCTTCTAGCTTTAGTTGTATTTGATTTTATGCTTTATCCATAAAATTAATTTGATTTTATACTTTGAAAAATGGGGGAACGGATCCCTTTCTTGTATGTGATGCTAAATAATTTTTTAGAAAAATATTTTGGCATTTTTAGTAGAAGCTCCTACCTGCCCAGTTTATTTCACTTCCTGCTTTTAAGAACCAGAGTCACAGTTGTGCTCAACCCATTTAAATCTCTAAGAGCATTTATTCTTAGGATTAATAAGAATTTTTGGCATAATCTAATTAAAGGAATACACTTAAAACGGAATCGTCTTTTTGATGAAGCTGGGTGTTGAAGGCAGGGACCACCTACCCCTTATAGAATGATAAATGAGTATCAGGTAGTCTTGATACTTTTGTTTAGGCATTTATTCAGTCATATGTTCAGTCATTTGTTATATACCTATCGTGTCAAGAACCAATGCTTTTGGTTGTGGATATAAAAATGAAAAGGGCTAAATAGCTGCATCATCTGTGATGAGAATCTACATATGAGGTCCTTCATAAATCTAAAGTGTTGTCATTTTGGGAAATCTGCAGGGTATTTTTGGTTCCTCCAGCTGTTTGGGTTTCATTGCTATACCCATTTTTATGTTACTATTGACATTCTTCATCATTACCATCACTATCACAATTTTTCATTGTGTGCAGTACATATAGGCAGTATGCATAGTGGTTGAGAGTAGGCTCTCTGGAGGGGCACAACCTGAGCTTCAGTTTACATCTCTGGGCCTTAGTATTCTCAGCTATTGAATGGTGGTAGTAATTTCCTACTTCCTAAGGTTTTGGTAGGGTTAAATGAATTAATACATGTAGCACACCTAGAGAAGTACATGATTACCATAATGAGCATGTAATAAAAACCATTATTAATTAGTACACATGTGAAACTGCAACACATATGTTTTGAAAGGTAAGTATATCAGACATTAGTATAAGCTAGGTACTTTGTATATTAGTGAGAAATGCCAAAAATAATTGTAGGTAGCCTTTTTCTGCTGGGTACTGTCATCACCTCCTCACTGGTAATAAATCTTAAAATACCTGTGTTCTTGAGGATTTCCTTTAAATAGTGAGGCTATTCACATGGCTTTAAACATTAAAATACATTAAGGGGAATTATGGTTGTGTGTGTAGAACTATTTTTCCAGAGTCTTTTGCAGCAGTTCTCAGGTATTCAGCAAGATTTTTCTCCACCACATGATTAAATAGTAGTAGAGTACATGTCAAAACCACTGACTTGATCTATTCATGGGTTTAAAAATTTGTAACTCCATTATAATTTTGTATTTGACAGTAAACCTAAGTAATGGAAAGTCTTTATAATAGAACATGTTGGTAAATATACGTCCATAAAGGATTTTTAGTAAATGATAGAGTATTTAATAAAATGTTTTTTCCTCCTAACATTTTTGATATTTGAATATTTTAAATGATCAGTTGACTTCTAGAAGTTATTTTATATGTAACTTGATCCAGGGTCTTGAAGTCTGTGTTATTAATAATGTTTGGATGTCAATGGTAGTGACCCAGTTTTAAAATGTCACATCTATTGATTGTTCATTGGCTATTCTAGGATTTAGGCCTCTGTTTATTCTTTTACTTAAAAAATTTTATATTATTTGTATTTAGAAATTCCAGATAAGTACTTTATCAATAAAGCTATGTAAGCTATTTTGGAAATATAATGTCTAACATCACTAAAATTATTTTCAAATTATTTTCAAATTATTTTAAGGCATAACTAAGATAAAATTTTTCCTGTTAAAATTAGTTTTTCCTTTTGGTATTTTTCAGCTATGCTAAAGCAGCCTTTTGTTTAGAGGAGCTTATGATGACTAATCCACACAACCACTTATACTGTCAGCAATATGCTGAAGTAAGTGTTTTCAAAAACAACAATTGTATATGATTTTATTTTTGTGTGTTGGATATTAATATGGATTAAGAATTAATGAGGACTAAGAATATGTTCTTAATGTTATATAAGTATATAAATGTTTAAAGTATCTGATGAAGATTGACTCATGGGAATAAAAATTAAAAATTTTTAATACTATAATGGCAATACTGACTTTTCAACTAAAAGCACTTAATTAAAGCAGTCAAATTCTTTGAAAGTTTTATCATACACTATTTACTAAATATGAATTATAATTGTCAACTTTTAATGGCTTCTAAGATATTTACAATGATTTTGGATTTTAAATCCATATCCTGGGAAATTCATATTAAGGTCAGTGTTTTGGGAAGTAGGAAGTATTTATCTTATTTGCTTACTGTAAGGAATACTAATACAGTTTTATGCTATAAAGGAGAAAGATTTCATTATTAAGGAATATCAGTGCAGCTAGGAAAGGACAATTCAGTAGCCAAGTCTTGATTTAGAATGCTAGTAAGGTAAAATATAAATTTGTAACGTATTTACAAGGTAGTTTAAGTATACTGACTTTTTTACACTGGCCGCATTTTTGTTTTAAAAACTACTCAGTGGTCTTAATGTTCATGGAATAGGATAATTTTGAGGGGAGGTTTGCTTTAAAATTTAGATTAGCTTTAACAGCTTTAAGATAAATTCTTTTAACATCTTGCATTTGTTTACAGAATATTTCAATTCCTAATGTCTATGGTATGATGAAACATGCTATATTTCAAAGTAGTAAAATAAACAGGTTTCAGCACTCTGCAATTTTCAATAGGTTAAATATACCCAAGGTGGACTTGAAAACCTCGAACTTTCAAGAAAGTATTTTGCACAGGCATTGAAACTGAACAACAGAAATATGAGAGCTTTGTTTGGGCTTTACATGGTGAGTTGAGGTGCATATTTAATGTTATTTTATGAAACCTGTCACTTAAAGTCCAATAACTATGCCATCCAATCACTTCTCTCTTTATTTTTTATATTTTGATAAGAATGAGATTTTTTCTCTCTCTGGTTATTTATGAGCAATAATAGGTTGTAAGACAGTTTTCGTTTGATTGTTTATGCCTCCAGCTATTTGACATTGCATTGTAAAATATCTTTTATTGTATCAGAATTGAAATCTGGTTTTATAAAATTAAATAACAGATAAAAAACCATATTATATATATCTTAATTGTTTCTATATTCTTGGATTTATGCCCAACATTATTGTGTTTCTTACCTTGAATTATAATTGTATGGGATATTTTTTAGCTGTGCTAAAAAAAGACATTAGAAATAAAATCTTTTTTAAGTTTAAATGAAAACATTCTTTATAATATAAATAAACAATTTAGAAATTGTGGGATGCATGGAATTAAATTTTTCTGTTGTTTATGTATGCCAAATAATGAACCTAGAAAAGTCAATTAAGAGCTATGTGAAATAGAGGAAGAAATTTGTGAGCTTTAAAAAAAAAAATATATATATATATATATATATATATATATATAAAATGAGCCCTTCTGTACAATCAACTTTTCTTTAAAAGGCCAGTTCTTTGACATCTTAATGTATCCTAGTCTTGTCATGGACTTCTGGATGAATATCTTCTAGGGGCTCAGTAAGAAAGAATTGACTGCAGAAATGGAGTCAGGAAGAAACAGAAATCAAATCATTCTCAGGAAAGGAATGATGAAATATGATTAGAAAACAGTTCAAAGGAATTTTTAAGAAATTTTTCCTGGATCTACCAAAGCCAGATACAGTAGCTTAGAGATACAGTGTTGCAGCAGTGTCTCTTTTTATCAAATAAATTAAGTACTGATTAAAAAATGTATGACACAAAATAATAATAATAGTTTATACATAGCACTTTATGTACCAGGCATTTTTCGCTCTTTTTTATTTTAAATCATTAAACTCTCACCTCAACAATTTGAGATGTTATTACTACCATTTCACAGAAGTGAAACTAAAAGACATACAGAGGTATAAGTAATTTTCCCAAGTTTGGGCACAGAGCTATTAAATAATTGAGGTGGGTAGTTGAGTGCAGTCAATTTCCTTAACCACTGCATTTACTGAAATTCATGCCAAAAAGATGATATTAAAGGTTCATAAGTGTGAAAATCTGATTTTTCACATATAAATTCCTTAGTGACAGAGGAGGTGCTAAAGGGAAAAAGCCTATTGGGCAGAATATATATCAGAGAAGCACTGCACATTTTTTTGGAATCATGTGGGCAGGTACTTCTAAATATAAGAAAATTAATCATAAAATTTACATCTTCTTCTCCCCAAAATTTTTAACATACACTTAAAAATTAGTATTTGATTTTGGGAGTTTACAGATTTTTACATGGATCCCAGATTAACAATTGCTTCTTTAAATATATTTTAAAAAAGAGAAGATGAATCAAATTGCTGTGACTAATCTTTCTGTGGAACACAGTTTTGAAACTTTTGAAATAGTGGAAAGGGAAATAGATTGGAAGTGAATGATCTCTTTTTATATTTCTGACTTTAATGCCTTGCTCTGGTCAAGTCAAATCAGTCCTATTACACTTAAACCTTTTTCATGTAGTAAGTTGCACTAAATTATTTTTGAGGTTCCTTTTTATATTGATATTCAATAATTCTGTAATTCATAGGAAAGCTGAAGTAATTCAGTAACAGGAAATAACACCAGTAATATCCTACAGTATTTAAGTGGTAATGGAATTTTACCTTAAAGAGCTATGCTAGGTTAACTTGATAAAATAATTTTAGATACTATTTAAGGTAACCTTTGTCTTCCCATTATTTTGTATTATTTTGTATTTTAAGATTATTTTCATTTTTAAAAACTAATTTCATTCAATTACTTTAAAAACTGTTTTGGTACAATTTTTAAAACTCTTTGTTATCATCCTATTGTAGCTATAATCTTTACATGTTTTTTATTATCTTACCCAGAAGAAAGGAATTTTGTTCTTGATGTTCCTTTTTTGTTTTTAGTCAGCAAGTCATATTGCTTCTAATCCAAAAGCAAGTGCAAAAACAAAGAAGGACAACATGAAATATGCTAGTTGGGCAGCTAGTCAAATAAATAGAGCTTATCAGGTTAGTATTGATCATTTTATATTATACAGATCAGTTATTATGTTGTATTTCTTGCTGGTTGTTTCTGTTTCTACAAACTACAAAGCTAGATGTCTATCATTGTACTTTTATGCCATTGGGCCTTTATCAAATGTGTTTTAACTCTATAGAATTAACTTGTAGCTGTCAGATCTTTTTTTTCCTCAAAAGGTGTCTATTACTGTTATGATCCCCTAATTAGCCTTACCATCTGGCTAGTTCTCGGTAGTTCTGCATTTGACAAATAAGTAATCCAAAAAATCCAGAAAAGATAAAAAAATTTGGATAATGCATTTCAGAAGCAGATTGTATTATTAATCAGAGGTAACTGAAGTAATCAGTAGGAAGAAAAGTTTAAAAGTAAACTAACCAGATTGTATAACAAAGTTTATATTCTTAGCTTTACCCAATATATATTACCTGAAAGATAGCTTATCTCCACCACTCATTCATTGGTTTTCTGAAGCTTATCCTGAGGAGATAGTTCAGGAGGGGCTCATGGAAAAACATTATCTTCTTACATCTTGCATGTTTATAACTTATCTGTCTATAGTCATTAATATTTGAAGTACAATTTGGCTTTTGATATAACCTTTGACTTATATTTATTTATCTTAAACATATTGTTCCATTGTTTTTTAGAATGAAATATTGTCAAGAAGTCTGATGCTATCCTGATTTTCTTTTCCTGTTAAGTGACTTAGATGTTTTGTCTGGTTGTCCCAAGGAATATTTTTCTTTAATCCAGTTTATTCAGTAGTTTTACTACAATATGTTTTATTGATTATTCTCCAGTTTTCCTAAATATACAATAGACCCTTTTAATATTTAGTAGTCTTTTAATTTGAGAAAAGTTGCTTTTAGAATTATAGTTTTAAGTATTTTTTTCTATTTGATTCCTTAAGTTTCCTTTTTCAGGTCTCCAATTATAAGTTTATTGGATCTCCTTTCCTATCTCCTATAGCATTCATTTTCTTTCAAATCCTTTCTGTCAATTTCTTTATTTTTTTTTCTTTTTCCTCCATAATAACTTCTTATGGAGTTAGTTCATACTGTTTTTCTAGTTATCCATGTTTAAGTGAGATAGTATTCCTGGGCTATTAGGAGGAAGTTTTTATGGAATAGGAAGAGTTAGAGATAGGATAGGGTAATTTTCTCAGCTTGACTTTTCTATGGCTTCCTCTTCTTTGTTACGGAGATCTCAAATATGACCTGTCTGTATATACAGTCTTTTTCAGAACTAGGTCTGGTTTAGAGAATTTTCTGGCTGCAGCCCTTTGTTCTATCCCTAGAGCTGTACAGATGTTGAATTTTGAAGTGTTGCTCTCAGCTTTAAGTGTTGGATTTTGTTGCTAGGTTTTTTTATTTTTGTTTTTTATTTTCCTTATTCTGGTATTTGCTGTCTTTGGGCATCCCTACCTTCACCATCCTTTAGCTGAACCATCTATCCCTCTTACCTCCAGTGTTTCTGCCTATTCAATTTACTTTAAGTTTCTGGTAGTTTTTCTTCAGTGTGAGAGGTCTTTTTCTCTTCTGGAAGAGGATGTTTGCTAGGTATTTCAGAGATTTTGAGGTCTTAGACTGTTATTCTTCTTTAATGTCATTTGCATGCAGTATTTTATATTTTCACTTGGAGCCTTTGAGGCTGTATATTTTCAGATTCATCAGTTCATACTTTTTTCATTTCTGTGGCTTGTAGAGTAGTAGGCTGTCATCTTTTACTTCTTGTTGCTCCTGCTACACAGCTGTTAATCTTTTCTTGCTATGGCTACAGTGATAAAAACACATTCTGTGGTTTTGGAGGATTGCCTGCAATGCAGTTTTCTCAAAGATGTCTTCTTTGGGCTTGTTTTCTAATGTTTTGGTTTTGGTGCTGTTTGTTTATTTCTGTACTCCTGATTGGAGAAGGTTGGGGAGATTTAAAAAATTCAGTATCCACATAATCATATCATTTAAATTTATTTTGCATATATTTTTTATATATAATAAATAATGTTCTGTTGGCATATTGTAAGTAATAATATTTATAAATATTAGCTAGGTGGTGCTTCTATGTAAAGATAAGACTTGGATAATATAATACTAATAATACACAAACCACACTGTTTTTAAGATATTTTTGAGAAACACCTAGCTGCACAGTGTTTTTTTTGACATGGCAATATTGTATTTTTAAAATCAGTGTTTATTAAATTTCACATAAATAACCTGAGTCATAAATGTACAACTTAATGAATTATACAAGGTAAATGTGTCCAGGTCAATAAAAAGAAACATTGCAACACCCCAAAGCCCTGTTAGTACCTCCTCTCAATTTCTCCTGTCCACCTCAAGATTACTGATTTGTAATCTCATAGTTTTGGCTTTTTGTTGAACTTGATGGAATCGTATAGTATGTATTTTTGTTTAGCCTATTTCATCACCCTTTATTTACCCTATTGCATCAAGATTCAACCACAGAACCTAATGGTTTAGGAAATGGTGGAATCATAATGTTAAGCTGCAGCCAAAGAGGTCAGAGGCAGGTTATCAATCTTTTTATGAGATTAACCTTGTTTATGTTAGTAGTTCATTAATTTTCATTATGCTATAGTCTATTGTATGAACATACTATAGTATTTAGTTGTTGATAGGCATTTAAATTATTTTGTTTTGGGCTATTACAAATACTACTGCACTGAATATTGCTGTACAAGTCTTCTGCTGTATATGTATTTCTGATGGGTATATATCTTTGAGTGAAGATACTGGGTCTTAGGATGTATGTATATTTAACTTCAGTAGCTAAAGCTTGTTTTCCAAATTAGTTGTTCATAATCTCACCAGTTGTGTTGGAGAGTTACAGTTCTACATCTTCATCCACACTTGGTTCTGTCAGTTTTTGTAATTATAGTCATTCTGGTGTATGTGTAATGGTATCTCATGGTTTTATTTTGCAACTCCCTGATAACCAGTGAGGCTGAACACTTTTTGTATGTTTATTGACCATTTATTTGGGTATCCTCTTTCATGAAGTTTATTTTTTATTGATTTATGACTTTCTATTTTGTTTTTAATGCTTGTCAGTCCTTTGTTCATTAAATGTATAACAAATCTCTTCAACTCCTTATTTGCTTTCAGGAATAGAAGACCAGGCACGCATGCTCTTCCCTGCCTTACGAAATACACTTTACCAGTAGACATGAATCCATCATTTCAGTATTTTAAGCAATTGTTAATAGATCCAAACTCTATTCTTCAGTAACATTTGTCCTTCCTGCCATTCTCTTTAAAAAATTTTTTTTATTGTGTCTTAGTAGATCTGTTCTCTTCACAGACTTACTTTATATAAGTCTCAGTGTTCTTTGGAAGGAGTTCTGAGAGCATCAGTGGTTCTCTTCATTCTTAGAGTTTTGCCCTGTAAACGTAGTACCCAAATGGTTTTGTGTATCTTTACTGAAGGTATGATTTCCCTTTTAAACTCTATAGTAAAGGGTAATGTAAGGAATTTTTGTCAGTTGCTGCCATCTTGGATGCCACTCCGAGCACATAACACATCTCTCAGTTTCTGTACAGCAACTTCCAGTGCTTCTCAACTAGGGATTACCCATCATGCAAAATTTATTTTTGCTGGTAGACACTAGTAACAGGTTTAAAGAGAATTCTCTTGATGCTTTTATGCTATGCTTTTTCTACAGAGGTTCTGGGTTCTCTTTTTGTGAGTCAGATTCCGTAAATATTTGTATCTGTTACCTTTTGCTAACTTAATGGTTTAAAATAACAACTTAGTTTCTTATGATTCTGCAGATAGACAGTTTGGTTTGGTTAGTTGAGTAATTCTAGTCTGGACTAGACTTTTTGTATTTCTGACCTATGCTTGCGGTTGATGCCCTAACTTCAATATCTGACAGTTGACTCTCTCGTCATCTGGGAGTGCTGGGCTTTGTGTCTCATTGTTGGCAGGCTTACTTGGACTATTTACGTGATAGTCCCGGGTTCCAAGAGTAGCAAACAGTCTAACTCGAATGCATAAGGGCTTTTCAAGCCTCTAGTTGTGTCACATGTTGCTAACATTCCATTGAGCAAAAAAGCAAGTCATATGATTGCCCCAGATTCAGGGGATGCAATAATTCACCTCTTAATGGGCAGAGAAATATGGGGTCATTTGGCAATTTATTACACTTACTGTATAACTGCATACTCAGCATTCTGTGTTCATTTTGCCTTTTTAAAAAAAATTGCCTTATTGAGGTATAATTTACATACAATAATGTGCACACATTTGAAATATACAGTTGAATTTTGACAAATGTATAGTTCCCTTGCTACCACCCCATTCAAGATATACAGCATTTGCATCCCCACAGAAAGTTCCTTCTGCCATTTTGCAGTCAGTGCCATGTCCCAGTGCATACAAGCACTGATTTGATTTTTATCACTATAAATTAGTTTTGCCTGTATTAGAACTTTATATAAAAGAGATCATAGGTTGTGTACTCTTCTGTGCCTGGCTTCTTTCACTTAGCATAATGTTTCTGAGATTCATCCATACACTGTTCCATTTTATTTATCTTATTGCTTTGTCCACCCATATTATATTCCACTAATTGTGTAAATGCAGATTTTAACCCAATTTACCCAGTTATCACAATGTATAAAAATCATTGACCTTTAAATTTGGTAAACAACTTTTTATTATTTGAGTGTTCTTTCTGGTGAGTTTTCTTTAGCTTCCAACAGGGAATTAGGAAAGAAGAGTTTACTTAAGTAAAATCTAATTATATGAGAACAAAAATAAATTTATGATTAAGGTGGGAAAGTATAACTTTCAAAGATTGACATTTTAGTAATTAGATAATTCTCTGCCATCTAATTGAGAACTCTATGACTCATGTCTAGGCATATAAACAAGTATAAAGTATGTAATAAAGATTCCTTATTATAATGTTTTTCTAGGCATTTATAAATTAGAGAAAAAGAGATTTTAAGAACTGCTTTTCTTTCTTTTTACTTAATAATGAAACAGAATATGGCTACTACTTACTCTTTAATTAGGTAATTGGTTTAGCATGTTCTATAAAGGCAGGCAAGTTTGATTAATGCTCATGAAAAACTTTAATGGGACCTACTCACAATAATTTTCCAGATAAATGCTTCTTTGGTACACTGTTGAATTTGTGCTAGTGATCTATGTATGTTATTTATGAATGTGGAGGTGGTTATGTTACTATCCTTTTGGGAAATAGAAAATTAAATCATGATTTGAGGGGAAAAATAAGATTTTAGCTTAAATTGACGTATAATTTACATACAATAATGTGCACACATTTGAAATATACAGTTGAATTTTGACAAATGTATAGTTCCCTTGCTACCACCCCATTCAAGATATACAGCATTTGCAATTTAGCTTAAATTGCCATATAATTCTAGAATAGACAAAATAATTGCGTGTCAGGCACAATTTGAACTGATAGATTTATGTTTCCAGCTTTCCTTTTATTTGTTCTGACATGAATAAGTTATTTTAGTTTATTCTAAATGGCACTGGTTGTCAGTAGTGTTGACACACAACCTTAGGTGATTTCTGAAAAATTAGCTAATTGAAAAAAATAACAAATTCATATTTTTTATTATTTTATTATATTTTAAGTACAAACCAAGAAAAATGCTGTATTTTAAAATACTTTTTATGACTTCAACTCTGCAGAAATTTTTTTTCTTCTGCTCTTTAAAAGGTTAGAGTGAAGGTTACTATGTACTATCCTATTTTGTAGTCCCTCCCCCAGTCTATCAAAGCGTTTTCTTAGAATTAGACCCTCAAGTATCTGATTAAGACCATTCATGTTTACTTTGGATAGGCAATTGTAAAAGAAAAGACTTTCTGTTCTTGGTAAGTCCTTGTGAAAGTGAAGTTATCAACTGGATAATAGGAGTAATATGCATACCCAACATCCTTTACTCACCAAGGGAAATAATGAAAAGGCAAAGTTTAAAAATTAGTGTTGTTAACCATATTTTGTAATCATGACTTTTGTATTTAACAGTTGAATTCCTAAAATTAGTAATATCTTCTGAAAGAGTGATATTAATTCTTAAGAAAAGCTTTTCTCTTTCCTTGGCATTTCCTCTAAAAATCCCCTTTATTTACCCTTCAACCACAGAACCTAATGGTTTAGGAAATGGTGGAATCATAATGTTAAGCTGCAGCCAAAGAGGTCAGAGGCAGGTTATCAATTCCTGAAGCCTATTGCTTCTATGATATTACCTGTGCTTGATCACAATCTTTTTCAACAGGTCACCAGAAGTTTGCCAAATTAAGTTAATTACAAAAGAAACGGAACACATCATAAATCAAGTACTAAGCACCTAAGACAGCAGTTGCTATTTGAAGGAAGATCAGTCACTTGAAAAAGTATTGAGTGCTTACATGTTAACTTGAAAATAGTATATTTTGCTAATAGCGAATGTTAATCAATACTTTAACTAGGGAAAAACAGGTAATATGGATATAATAAGCCTTCTTCTACCCCTACAAGGAACACTTACTTATCTAGTAAATCTGTAATGTTAATCTGATAAATGATGGGAGTTGTCAGTCTAGTTAGAAAACTCATTTTGAAATCAGCATGGGGTAATCAACAGTGTTTCCCCCACTAATTGTGTGTACTATATTGAATTTCATATGTTATGAATTTGCTTTTAAATATACACAGATAGTATTTAATGCATTATATTTTGTTTTCACTGTAAAATCTAGTCCCAATTTTGTTTTGTAAAATAAATTACAGCTTAATAAACTAGAAATGCATATTTTAAATATGTTAACCTCAATTTAGTATGTAGCATAGAGTTTATTGGGACCTCTTTGCTGCAGAAACATATTGTCTAGTCAACTAATAAGTCTTGAAAATTTGTAAAAATTTTGGACTACTTTAATTACAGAGGTACCTTGCAACTTTAAAATGTTTAATAAAAAGTACTTTACATTTATATTTTATCTGTGTTTGAAACTCTAAACATTTGTTTTGAGACTGGACAGGTAGAAAGGTTCATGTCCCTACATAAATATCAGTTCAATTTCATGTATAAATTATGCTTTTTATTTCATAAAATTTGGTTTGAAGAAGATAGTTTTAAAATCAAATCTGTGTTTTCATAGGGTATCATGCTACTCTAAAACATTTAAACTGGCCAGTTTTGCAGTGAAATCTTCATACACCTCAATTGAATGTGAAATCTTAATGAAAACGTCTTTAAAACCCAAATTTACAATTATTGAAGAAAAGAACCTATTCATTTCCTGCTAGTGATAAAATAGATAATGTTAACACTGGCAAGGTGATGGTAAGATTGTGATTTTGAACCTGCCACTGAAATTGAGCCTAACTGCATTTTTTTTTTAAATTAGTTTGCAGGTCGAAGTAAGAAGGAAACCAAATACTCTCTTAAGGCAGTCGAAGACATGTTGGAAACACTGCAGATCACCCAGTCTTAAGGTTTCAAAAACTCTTTCACGTTGTATTTCACAACTGCACAATTGAAGTTACTGGCCTGTGACTTATTTACTAAATGCTCAGTGCAATTTGTATACTAATTTTCTGTTAAGAAGGCAGTTGTAAAGAATGTGTTTAGACAAACCTAAAAGGCTTTTAACTGCAAAGCAGGAAGATGGGAAAAGTCCATGGAAGAGAGATTTAACAAGACTCATTGATTGTACATCTTTCTCTTCATATCACACATAACTGCTTTCAAACCAAAATCTGATGTAGAAATACTTCATTAAATAAATCATGATGATTTACTGAACTTGCATATGAAGATTCTAAATTCTTTTTGTTATACTCAGACAGTGAATATATTGTTTTAGAATTCAATTTCTAGTTAACTCTTGTTATTTGTGAAAGAAAATACATAGCATGCATAGCTGATAAGCAAAATGCTGGCAAATTGAGTCTTTTTATAGTGTCAGGTTGGATTTTGCTCTGCATTTCAGTGCGCTATTTTATGTATTATAATGTCACTCTGCTAAATCTTGCTTAAAATACATCATTCTCCAAAGTCTAGCAATATTTCTTTGTAGTTTTTACTTTGCCATAGGTAATAATTGAGATTTTTACATATAAAAGGCTTTGGATTTAAGGTTCATGTATGCTATAATATTACAATTTTATCCTTATGGAAGTTATATTTATTGATATATCCCTCTTTAACTGTGAATTACATAAAAAATATTTCGAGATCACAGAGAACAGAGATTATAATGGAGCTTCAGTGGCTGAGTTATTTTTACTTTAGGGAAAAATAAGAAAATCTAAACTATCTTTAGAAACAAAATTTTTACAATTCTTACATCCAGTACCTCCTTAGTAATAATTAGAATTCCTTTTTCCTTTTTCTCTTTTCATAATAAACAACCATTATACAACCTGCAGTAGTGTTTTGTATATTTCAATAGAATAGAAAGAACTTTGAGAGTTGAACAGATTACTCCAGACACATATCAATTTTAAAAATAGATGAGTGTTCATTCAGGGCAAATATTTTAGTTTGTTATTTCTCTCTCTCTCTCTCTATATATATATTACATATAATATATTGCATATATATGTGTAGTTACATATATAAATATAAATATTTATTTACCATTATTATACAGAAACTGCATGCTTCTCATGATTGGATTTGGGAAAATGAGTATGAAGAAATTGACAACCTGGAAGTCTTTAGGAAGAAAATTGTTGTTAGTATCAACTTTTTAACCTTTTGAATAATTATCTTAGTAAATTATTCTCTATATCTAATTCTTTCATTTTGCACTCTTCTAATTTTATTCTTTCATGAGTAATGAGAAGATACGAAATAACTCTTCCCATATGAAGATAATTCTTACCAACTAGTCTTTGTTATTACAAGTTGCACTTTTTTTTTTTGAAATATTGTTGACATACATTATAGTAGTTTCAGGTGTACAATATAGTACTCAGCAGTTTATATTTTATTCCCTTCGCATGTTTTATCCAAGATGTACTTTTTGTCCCTGAATTTAGTAACTACATTTTCAACATAATCAACCATTTCATTTGTTTCCTATAAAGAAAATAGTGTTCATGTATTATTCTACGTTTGTTCCCTCTAATCCCCTCCCATCAGTAACTAGAGTAGTGTTTAACAATTATATTTGTATAATAAGCAATTTAGTGCCTCTTATAACTGTTAGCCTTAGTTTCACTTCAGTTTTTCTAATTGTAATTGTAATTTCTATTTACTAAGTATATTGTTAATGTATAATAATTTATAAACTTCAGTTTAAATGTACTGCTGATTCCATCGTGGCAGACAGTTGTCTACCCAACTAATTTTACCTCCATTTCTTCCTTGTTAACAGTATCCTATTTTGTTCAGGTTCTTCAGGGAGATTAGAACCTTAATTCAGCACCAGGGGATGGTTATCATGATTGATCTAAAGCAGAAGTGGTTTCATTCCTTATGATATGATATGCCAAGGCAGTACTTTTTGCAGTGAAGGAAATATTCTATATTTGTGCTTCCAGTAAGTGGCTATTGAGTACTTGAAATCTGGCCAGTAAAGCTGAGACATTGAATGATTCAATTTAATTTAGATATCTGCATGTAACTCATGACCACTGTATTGGGCAGTGCAGATATCTAAAGTGTGAGTATGTTGACCTACTTAGTGCTAATGAAATGAACAGAAATGTATTGGGAAGGGCCTTCCTTTCAACTTAAAAAGTCAAAGCTCTGTTAGGTGAGGCTTTTTGCCTCATTCTCATCCTTATGACCATGAATGCCAGCAACATACCTAGAGATACAACAGCTACCTTACCACTGTGATAATAATTACCACTGCAAATAATAAGAACGAAAGCTACATTTCAAAGGTGGTTATGTAGAAAGATGAGAGGGAGCCTGGGTCCCTGACAGCATTGTTGAACACCTGAACCAACATGAACAATTAATCACCCACCTCTGCACTTATTACATGAGAAAAATAAACTCTTGATTGTTTAAGCCATTGTTTAGATTTTCTGTTACTTTAGCCAATATGGTTCTGCTAATTCATCCACCATTCATTTTTTATTTCTAACTGTAAAACCCTTCAGATAAGCTAAGAATGGTATTTCAGAATGTAATGATATAAAGTTAAGTAGATAATTACATCTAACAAAAGAAGTAATGTTTTGTTGCAAATCACCCAGGATTTAAGCCAACAGGGGTGAGAAAAGGCATTAAGACAACTTTAACCATAAGGATCATACTAACTTGGGAGCAGAGGAGGATGTAGAAAAGATAGAAATGGAAAACCAGTGTTTCAGTCTGCTGGATACATTTTTATTGGTAAATATTTCAAGAAATTTATTCTTCTAATGTCACTACTCATATATCCTCAAAGTAACTTCATTTTACTTTATTTCATACAACTCTAGGATTTCAGAAGTGGCTTTACAGATGATTTAGTTGAATTCCATTTTAAGATGAGGAACTGAAGGTTCTAAGAAATTAATCTTTCTGTGACAGAGCAGGGAATAGGATCAGAATGTCAGGGATTCTCAAGTCAATGCTCTTTTTAGTATAGTCTGAGACATAAGTCTGTTCTGTGATACGTTGTTCCTACTTTAGAATGATACAAGTGAGAGCTAGATAGAGCCAACAGACATTGCTTGTTAGCAGAGCTGGAATTAGAATTCAGATTTTCTGATTTATAAAACAATTTTTTAATGGAATCATAAAGGTGAGATTTCATTTTGAATTCAATTGAATTTAAACTGTATTACCCATTTGATATGTGACTTTATGAATAGTCAGTGTGAGAACTATTTAAAACTATTTCAAACCTGTTTAACTTTGAACCTCTGATGTATCCTATCTCCATTCTCAGTCTTGGCAAGTAACCTCTTGTTATCGGTTGAATTGAGTCCCCATTAAATACGTATGTTGAAGTCCTAACCCTTGTTAATTCTGAATGTGACTATATTTGGATATAGAGTCTTTAAAGTGGTAAGGTAAAATTAGGCCATGTGGGTGAGCCCTAATCCAATATGATTGATAATTATTAAAAGAAGAGATGAGGACATAGATCAGATACACAGAGGAAAGACCATGAAAGGACAGAGAAGATGCCCATCTACCAGCCAAGGAGCAGTTCCTCAGAAGAAACCAACCATACTGATACTTTGTTCTTGGACTTCTGGCTTTTAGAACTGTGATGAAATAAATCTCCATTGTTTAAGACACCCAGTCCTCTGTGTACTTTGTTAAGGCAGCCATAGCAGACTAATACAGCTCTCTTACTATTTCACAGAGAAAAAGAGAAGTCACCAAATAAAAACATATCCAGTATCAGACATTCTTGTACCCAATTTCACCTCTTTTACTCTTAGAGTAGTAGAAAATAGCCCTACTGTTTCCTGAGCCATTCCCACCACTGTCCCCCTCACTTTGTTTTCTTTCACCATACTTTAGATTCATGAATTTGCCATGCTCTCTTCTACCATAGAGCATTATGCCTTCCGAAAAACTTTGCATTTCTTCACAGTTGTCCTTAAACTGTTTTTTCATTATCTTTTATTTCAACTAGATTCTCCTGTTACTACTAAAATACACTGTTTGCTGGCACTTTTAAAATTTCCAGATCCCCCTCCAGTTACTACCCCATTTCTCTTTTTTACAGGCAAATTTCTTCATGTCTAAACTCATGTTTGTTATTTCCCTCCCATTCTTTAAATTGCTCCAATCTTAAAGCTCTTTCCCCCCATTAATCCTTTGAAATAGCTTAGTTCTATATCATCAATCTAATGAACATTTTTAGTCTTTAAGCCATGAGCATGTTCCACACTTTATGCTCTTATATATCTCACATATGTCCATTTTTTTCCCTTTCCATTGCCACCACCACTCTAGTCTGATCTACCATTACCTAAGTTTTGAACTACAACAGTAGCCAGAAAGCTAGATTTCCTGCAGCTTCACTTATCCTCAGTTCATTCTCCTCTGCAGTTAGAATGTGACAAATATCACTAATAATGCCTTTTTGCCCTCCCCTTCATAAAAACTTCTCAGTTTCCCATTTGTTGCTTTAAACACTAAAAATATGTGTAACCAGCACCAAGGAGGATTCAGAACTTAATTGTAAACTAACCCTCTATGCTCCCCTTCATTTCTGAATTTAGCCACATTTAACTACCATGGAGTTGTTATGCTTCCTTCTGCAAACTTACATGTTCCCTCTAAATAGAACAAAACCTTTCTTGACTTATCTTTTAGAGGTCAAGTCCTTTTTTTTTTCCCTACTGCATTTTTAAAGGGTTTTATTTTAAAATAAGACTCAAAAGAAGTTGCAAAAACAATATGTCTTCACTTGTACCAGCTTCCCCCTATTTTACATAACCATAGCACATTGTCAAATCAGAAAATTGCCATTGCGATAATGCTGTTAACTCATGTATAGACCTTGTTTGGATTTCACAATTTTTACATGTTCATTTTTTTATGTTTATAAAATGTTACATTTGTGGATTCATATCACCGCAATCAGGCTATAGAACTTCTACATCACAAAGGAACTCCTTGCTACTCCTTAATAGTTATACCCTCATCTAACCCTAATGTCTGCCATCCACTGATCTGTCACTATGATTTTGTCAATTTAAGAATATTAAATTTATGGATGTGCTACAGTCTGGTAATCCATTCACTGAGGAAGGACATTTGAATTGTCTCCACAGCCAAGTGGGATTTATACCAGTAAGACTGCTTCAGTATTTGAAGATTGACCAATGTAATCATCTTAACAAGAAGCAAATAAGAAAAAGTACCTGATCATGTGATATAAAAAAAAAGCATTTGACAAGATACACTCAAAGTGAAAAAAAAAAATTCGTAGAATGTAACTTCTTCAAACCAATAAAAAGCATCTACAAAACATGTCTAGCATCAAACTTCATGAAAGACTGCATGCATTCCTCCTAAGATTGGGAACAAAGCATGGATGTGTACTCATACCACTTCTATTTGACATAGTATTTGATGTCTTAGCTGGTGCAGAAGATAAGAAAAGGGAATGAATTGGAAAGGAAGAACTAAAACTCTTTGTAGGTTAACCTGATAGTCTACATAAAAAATCCCAGGAAATTTCCAAGAATGTCTCAGAACTAAGAAGTGAGTCAAGCAAGGTCACAGAACTGCATAAACATAAATCAATTTTATTTCCACATGCTAGCAATAGACAATACCATTTACAGTTGCTCAAAAAATAAGTATAAATTTATAAGGACACACCATGGGATTTCATTGCTGAAAACTACAAATACTGACTAACAAATCAAAGAAGGCAGTAAATGGAGATACATACTATATTCATGGATTGGAAGAAAACATAGTAAAGATGTTAGTTGTCCTGCAAATGTTGTATAGGTTTAATACAATTTCAAAATACCAGACAGATTCTTTATAGACAAATTTTCCAAAATTTGTATGAGAAGGCAAAGGAATTAGAAATAGCCTAAACAACTTTGAAAATAAAAAAGTTGAAGAGCCAGACTACCAGATATGATGGCATACCAGATTTACTACGTATCTACAGTAACCATGACAGTGTGGTGGTACTGATGGTGTGGTTTTTGTCAGAGAGAGAGATGCATAGAGTAGTGGAACAGAAGAGTGCAAAATAGACTCACCTATGTGGCAAACTGATTTTTGAGAAAGATGCATAAGTGATGGAAGAATTGTGCTGGGACAATTGAATATTCAACAAGTGGTGATGGAGCACTTGGACATTCACAGGAAAAACCCCTCAAACTAGATTTCTACTTTATAAAAACATTTAAATGGGTCATGGATCTAAAAGTAACATGTAAAGCTATAAATTTCTAGGAAAAGATATGGGAAGAAATCTCTTCAACCTAGGTTAGGCCAAAATTCTTCCAAGTGACAGCAAAGATAAAATACTTTTTAAAAAAAAAAAAATTGAACTTTGTCAAAAATAAAAACCTTTGTCCTAAGAAAGACCCTATAAAAAAAGATGGAAAGACAAGATGTAGACAAAAAATATTTGCCACATAATTCAATAAAGGACTTGTGTCTAGAATAAATAAGCTTTCAAAATTCAGTAGTAAGGAAACAATCCAATTAGAAAACGGGCAACAGACTTGAACAGATACTTCAACAAAGAGGCTGTTGGGATGGCAAATATGCACATGAAAAGATGTTCAACGTCATTTCCTATTAACAGGAGAGTGCAAATTATAGCTATAATGAAATACCATGAGCACCTATTAGAGTAGCTAGAAGAATGCCTAATATCCCATGTGCTGATGATTCTTTGGAGCAACTTGGAAATATGAACTGTTTAGCTCCTCTGGAAAACTGTCATACACCTTCATTTGGAAAATTTATCACTTTAATTATATTTTCAAGTGATTGTCTCCCCGAGGAGGTTCTTTAATTACATGACGTTAGATGCCACTATTGTCATTCCAGCTTCTAGCCTGATGCTTGCACATTGTACATTATTTGAATGAATTAAAGATTCTTTGAACATTTGGTACAATTTATTTAATAACTTTACTTCCAGAAGTAGTTTAGCTTCACTTATTTACTTTGTTTTCTGGTAAATAAAATTTTCAAAAATCTAAACTGTATATCATGAACAATAGAACAATATTATATTAAGGCTGCCAGTGAGATTGTACATACACCATGTAAATAATAGAAAAAAAGCCCAATACTTAGCAGTTTGAGTACTCTGAAATACAAAAGATGGAATAGCTGTAGACTTTTCCCAACTCTAAGGATATTGTGAATGGCCAAAAATGATTAATGTGCTATTGAAATTTCTAGTAAATAGTTCTCAAAGTATGGTCATTTTTGAACTTTTTAGAAATGCAAATTATTAAGCCTCCCCCCAATTCTACTAAATCAGAAACTCAAGATGGGGTCCAGCAATTTGAGTTTTAACAAGAGCATTAGATATTCCTGAGAACCACTAAAATTTGAAAACCATTGGTCTAGACTAGACATAGTTATTTGAAGATGAAGAATCAAGTGATTTTGTGGAAACCTGTGTTACTTCCTATATTTCTTACATTGTGTTTGTGTATGGCATTCTTTGTGTTATCCCCTCTTTTGCTTTATTTCTTTTCTACTTTCACTATTAAAATGTTTTGCTGCAACCCTGTTTTCCCTAGATGCCATTATATACTGAATGGAGTGTTTTTCTCTTAGTAATTTTAAAATTAGTATACATGTGAAATAGCTATTTTTCTTCCCAGAAGTCAAGCTGAATTTGATTTTCATTAGTTGTCCTCAATAGTTAAAAAAAATTTTTTTTTGAAAGAAAGGGGTTGAAGGTGGGTCAGTGGTTTTTAAAAAGGAATTCTATCTACACATATGTACACATATATTCATATATACCTCCCACCTCTCCTATGTATAAATGCATATTTGTATTTCTTTTTGCAACCAGTTGTAATAACCACAATGCAATATAGAAAACATGAGCTTTGTATTACAGTGGCCATGGTAGAAAGCAAGCATATTAAAGTCCTCTGTGCTGTACTCACTGTTTCTTAATATAACCTGATTAATAATTAGAATTTGATGCCAAAAAGTTAAAGTAGCATATTGTGGCAAACCATTTCAGGTGCAAATGAGTGAATTCTAATAGAGTCAATTACATCTCTACTATTTAATATAAGAAAACAAACATATAAGAACATACAATTAATTTCAAGACTTCAGATCCTGAAAAAATTCCTCCACCTCAACAAACTGCTGCCCCCAAAACAAACTTGGAGACATAAACTTGGCAAATTTGGATAGGGAAACATCTACTTGCAGATGTCCAATACTGTACTTTTCCAAATAGACAGTGGACAGTAAGTGAAAAAATCTGAGCTTATGTCTAACTAGAGAGTTATACTAATAAGTTTCCATTTAATTATGAATTCAATTATTTTTTAGACAAAGATAACATGAAAACATGTTTATAAATTATGTGAAAATGTGGTTGTACTGAATAAATGAACAAGAAAGTAGAGATTTATCAAATAGTGTGTTCTTTAAAACCTCTAGGTAACAATGTGTACCATAATATAATAATTTAAAATCAATTTGAAGTTCTCCAGACTGGTAACTATAGCCAGTGGTTTCAAGTGTTGGACTCAAATATCAGCTGATTTTGGATCCAATTTCACTATACTGGTCTACATGTCATATTCAGTATGAAAGAGAGAACCAGAGACAACACAGCCCCATTGATAATTCCCCACTATCCCCACTAGTGTGACAAAAAAAAATGACTGGGATAAATATGACTATAGTTCTTGTCAAGAGGAATCTAAATTGGGTGGTTCCAGCTAAAAGAGATGAAGAAAAACTGTAAAAATTCTGTTAAAAAGCAAGAAAATTGCATGATATACAATATGTGCTAATATAAGAAAACTAATAACAGGAAATAAACATGGTACCTAACAAGTGATTGTATTACAAGTGGCACCCAAGAGTCAGAACTTTGATGCTCGCACAAATGCAGTCTTAAGAACGTTAGAATGAAAGGGAGTTTTAAAAAATAAAGAGGTAAAAATGTTTAATACTATCTTGTTTTTTTTTTCTTCTGGGGTTATAATGCTAAATACATAATTTTTCTGAATGAAATTTCTCCATAAAGTTTTTCCCCCAAGAAAATCCTAGTCTAGAGAGAATCAGAGTGGAGTATTTATTTCATGTTATTAATTATATCCTAATTTAGCTTAATAATTTTAAGTTTGAACTTAATTTCTATTAACATCTCAAATGTTGGTGGACTAGCTTTTAAATTTATAATTTTAACAATCTGATTAGAAACGAAAAAGTTAATTTTCAATTACTCTTTTCCTTCTTCAAACTTATGGAAGTACGCCACCTAGAGTAAATTTTTTATTTTTCAAAATATGAAAACTACTGGGCTGGTTTGATGTTATTTTAAACTATGAAGAGTATGCCAATTTTAATCAAAAGCAAGATACAATAATTGTAGAATTTTTAAGTATACTTTGTTTTTACATGTGACTTTCTTATATTGCTGTATATATATAAGATAGAATATTTTTGTTAATAGTTTCAGATTAAGCAATTTACCTAATATACCCTCTTGACATGGATAGTAAATCAAGTTCAGGAATTATAGTTTTTAAAACCTGATTCAATGATAAGAATGATTTCAATATGTTATTACCAATTAAAATAATTATGGGAATGTGTGAGATATTATAAATAATGGATTTCATACATATACTAAATGTACACACAGTAAGCATTAATCTTGGTGTGTTCAATGAATTTTTTAAGTATTATAGAAGGCAGCCACTGAGTAAGCTTTGATACTAGAGAACTGAACATTCAAGTAGGGCGTTTTTCAAATACAGTGTGAATGAAAAGAAGCTTTTAATAAGAGGCCTCTTACGGTTTTTCAGGTGGACATGAAACATGCTTTTTTCTTGGGGAAAAAAATATGAAAGAACAGGCTTTAAAATTTGTCCATAGACCTAAATATCTTTATTGAGGAAACACTGTGTAAGCTGTTGAGGCCTATAGGCTTTTTCAGCTAGGCAATGTTAAAAACACTGACATTAAATACAATTGATGTTAAGCATTGTGTAAGTTTAAGATGCAGAATGAATGATTTGATATATTTATATATATTGCAAAATGCTTACCACTTTGTTGTTATGGTGAGAACTTTTAAGATTTTTGCTCACAGCACGCTTATACAAACCAGTATTCTTAACTATAGTCACCGTGCTGTACATTAGAACTGATTTGTCTTATAATTGAAACTTTGTGCCCTTTGACCAATATCTCTCCATTTTCCCCAACCCTGGTAACCATCATTCTACTGTCTGTTTCAGTGAGCTTGACAGATTTAGATTCCACATATATGTGAGATCATGCAGTATTTATCTCTCTCTGTCTGACTTATTTCAGTTAGCATAATGCCCTCAAGGTCCATCCAGTTTCTTACAAAAGGCAGGATTTCCTTTTTTATGGATGAATTATATTCCATTGCATATTTTATTTATAAATGTGTGTATACACACACATACATATATGCAGTGGAATATAATATATATATATATATATATATATATATATATATATATATATATATATATATATATATTTTTACCCATTCTATATCAAAAGACACTTAGGTTGTTCCCATGTCTTGGCTATTATGAATAATGCAGTAAACATGGGAATGCAAGTATCTCTTCAAGACAGTAATTTCATTTCCTTTGGAAGTATAACCAGAAGTGGGATTGCTGAACATATCTGCACTTTCAATTAAAAAAATTTTTTTTCCTGTTTTTAATTTTTTAAGTCATCTCCATGCTGTTTTCCATAAAGGCTGACCAGTGTACATTCCCACCAATAGTGCACTAGGGTTCCTGTTTCTCCATATCCTCTCCAGCATTATCTCTGGTCTTTTTGATGATAACTGTTTTAACAGGTGTAAAGTAGTATCTTACTGTGGTTTTGATTTATATTTCCCTGTAGATTAGTGGTATCAAGCACTTCTTTGTGTACTTGGTGGCCATTTGTATGTTACGGAAAATCATCTATTCAGGTCCTTTGCTTATTTATTAATTGGATTATTTGTTGCTATTGAGTTGGTGAGTTCCTTATATAATTTGAACATTAAACCCTTATATATATGGTTTGCAATTATTTTCTCCTGTTTATGTTGCCTTTTCATTTTGTTGATTGTTTTTGATGTGAAAGATTCTTAGTTTGATGTAGTTCTCTTGATTTTTGCTTTTATTGCTTGTCCTTTTGTCATATCCAAAAATCATTGCCAATGCTAATGTCAGGGAGGGTTTTTTCCCCTTATGTTTTCTTCTAGGAGTTTTACAGTTTTAGACTTTATTTTTAAGGCCATAATTCTTTGAGTTAATTTTTGTGAGAGGTGTAGGATAGGGGTCTAATTTCATTCTCTTGCATGTGTACATCCAGTTTTCCTATCACTATGTACTGAGGAGTTTATCCCTTCCCCCACTGAGTATACTTGGTTCCTTGGTAACATTAGGTGATTGTATGTGGGTAGACTTTTTTCTGGACTCTCTATTCTGATCTATTGCTCTATGTGTCTGGTTTCTATGCCAGTGCCATACTGTTTTGATTAATATAGCTTTGTATTGTAGTTTGAAATCAGGACTTGTGGTGCCAGCTTTATTCTTTCTCAAGATTACTTTGGCTAACCATAGTCTTTCATGGTTCCTTATGAATTTTAGAGATTTTTTTTAGTTTCTGTGAAAAACTCCATTGAAATTTTGATAGGGATTGCATTGACTTTATAGATAGCTTTGGGTAATGCAGAAATTTTAGCAATATTAGCTTTTATGATTCATGAATATGGAATATCTTCTCATTTATTCATATCTTAAATTTTTTTCACCAGTGTCTTACAATTTTTGGTATATAGATCTTCCACTTGATTAGTTAAATTTATTCCTAAGTATTTTATTGTTTTTGATGTTATTGTACATATGATTGTTTTCTTTATTTATTTTTCAGTAAGTTCACTGTTAGTATATAGAAATACATCTGAATTTTTAAGTTGATTTGTATCCTGAAACTTTACTGAATTCTTTTATCAACTGAAACAGTTTTTGGTGGAGTCTTTAGGATTTTCTGTATATAAGACCATGTCATCAGCAAACATGAAATTTTACTTCTTCCTTTCTTTTTTGAATAGCTTTTATTTCTTTTTCTTCCCTATTTTTCTGGCTAGGACTTCTAGTACTATGTGGAATAGTAGTTGTGAGAATGGACACCCTTGTCTTATTTCTGATTCTAGTAGGAAGTTTTCAGCCTTTCATTGTTGAGTATGATCTTAGCCATGGGTTTGTCATATATGGTCTGTATCATGTGAGTTATATTCCTTCTATAACCAATCTGTTGAGAGTTTTCATCATTAAGTCTTCTTCAGTGTTTTCATGCACTTATTAAGATGATAATATGATTTTTGTCCTACATTCCATTAATGTAGTTCATTGATTGATTTATGTAGATTGAGCCATCATTTTATCCCAAAGATAAATTACACTTGTTTATGGGGTATGGTCCTTTTAATGTGCTGTTGAATTTAGTCAGCTAGTATTTTTTGCTAATATACATGAATATTGGCCTGTAGGAATATTGGCCTATAGTTACTTTTCTTTTAGTATCCTTATCTGGTTTTGGTATCAAGATAATGCTGGCCTTGTAAAATAAGTTTGGAAGTGTTCTCCCCTTCGATTTTTTGAAAGAGTTTGGGAAGGATTAATATCAATTATTTAAATGGTAAAATTTACCAGTGAAGTCATCTGGCTCTAGAATTTTCTTTGTTGGGAGGTTTTAGATTAGTGATTCAGTCTCCTTTATAGTAATAGATCTGTTAAGATTTTTTATTTCTTCATGATCCAGTTTTGGTAGATTTTATCTTTCTAGGAATTTACCCATTTATTCTAGGTTGTCCAGTTTGTTGGTGATTGATTATTCATAGTAGTCTCTTATTATCCTCTGTATTTCTGTGCTATCAGTTGTTAATGTCTCCTATTTTATTTACAATTTTATTTATTTGAATTTTCCTTCATTTTTTTCTTGGTAAGTAGCTAAAAGTTTGTGAATTTTGTTCATTTTTTCACAAAGTCACCTCTTACTGCTGATTTTTCTATTATTTTTCTATTCTCTATTTCATTATTTTCTGCGCTGATTTTTATTATCTCCTGCTTAGTTTATTCTTCTTTTCCTAGTTCCTTAAGATATATTATTTATTTGGGATCATTCCTTTTTTTCCCCCAGATATTTAGCTTTATTTTGGAAAAATAAGGAGGTCTGGTAATAATGAACCCCCACTCCATCCCACGTGGTAACAGTGCTCCTCAGCCCCCATCCTTTATTGTCCCCACTGCTCCCTATTATCTTACCCCTGGATCCCTGGCATGTGTAAGTGACCCACCTGTGTGCTCCAGGTGTGAAATTTACAACCACTAGTCTTAGGCCACAGTGACAGGCAAAGTCAGTGCTTGTCTGGGTCCATATCTGTCTCATACACCTCACCAGTACCCTCTTCCCAGGAGATCATGTTGTGACAGATCAGAAGGAGAACTGTACAGGGAGTCAGGAGATGTGGGTATCTTTTCTGTTGGCTGGGTGACTGTGGGCAGACTCTTTTCCCTCCCTGGACCTCAGTTTCCCCATCTCTACACTCCCATCAGCCTAACCAAGGCTTATCTCACCTGCAGAGCCAGGTGGGAAGCTGTCCTAGGGATTGCAGACAGGCCTGGTGTGGGTTTGCTTCACCATCTTACACCAGCAGGGGCCAACGGTCTGACCCCTTCCAGTGATAGGAGGGTACTTTCCACTTTTGGATAAGCCTCTAGCATCAATGACCTAATTGCACAGAGGAGAAAGCCCATCATACATGACCCAGACTCCCTGCTCTGAAATGCATGATGCCTGAGCTGGGAGGTACAGTCAGCTTGTCCCTGCCCAAGTCAGTGTGAAGACAAGGTACTGGGCAAGTTTGGGGTTCTGCACTGCCAAGTGGAAATCTTTACTTAAGATATTTAGGTACTCTAATATTGGGTACATATGTATTTACAAATGTTATATCCTCTTGATGAATTGACCCCTTTCATTATATAATGACTTCTTTGTTTCCTATTACAGCTTTTGACTTAATGTCTATTTTTTCTGATATAAATATTGTACCCCTGCTCTCTTGTGGGTTACATTTGCACGATATACCTTTTTCTGTCCTTTTACTTTGAGCCTATGTGTGCTCTTGAAGTTGAATTGTGTCTCTTGGAGGCATTATATAGTTGAGTCCTTTTATTATTATTATTCATTTAGTCTCTCTATGCCTTTTGAATGGAGAATTTAATCCACTTACATCTAAATAAATTATTGATGGATGATGATGTATATTGCCATTTTTAAAGTTGTTTTTTTTCTTGGCTCTTTTGAACTTCCTTTATTCCTTTCTTCCTCTCTTGCTGTCTTTTTGTTAATTGATTATTTTTCTGTAGTGGTATACTTTGATTCCTTTCTTTTTATATATTGTATATCTATTATAGGTTTTTGTTTGTGTTTATCCTGAGGCTTATATAAAACATCTTATAGATATAGCTGTTTTAAGCTGATGCAACTTAACTTTGATTGTATACAAAAACCCTACCCTTTTACTCCTTCTTCCTACATTTTATGATTTTGATGTCATAATTTAAATTTTTTTATATTGTATGTCTATTAAATTTTTGTAGCTGTGGTGTTATTTAATGCTTTTTTCCTTTAACCTTTATTGTAGAGTTAAGTAGTTAACACACCACCATATTACAGTATTAGAGTATTCCAAATATGACTATATACTTATCTTTACCATTGTGTTGTATATTTTCATATGTTTTCTATGATGTCTATTACTAATGAATATCCTTTTGTTTCAGCTTGAAGAACTCCTTTCTTATAAGACAGCATTTCTTATAAGACAACTCTAGTAATGAACTTCACTGGCTTTTGTTTGGAAAGTGTTTATTTTGTCTTCATTTCTGAAGCACAGCTTTACCAGGTAAAGTATTTTTGGTTGGCAGTTTTTTCCTTTCAGCAGTTTGAGTATATCATCTAACTCTCTCTTAGCCTGAAAGATTTCTGCTTAGAAATCCACTGATAGCATTATGAGGATTCCCTTGTGTGAGAAAAATTTTCTTTCCTCTTGCTGCTTTTAAGATTCTCTGATTATTTTTGATTTTAGACAGTTTATTATTAGAGAAGATTGTTCTGGATTGAAATTTTGGGGTGACGTATTAGCTTCATAAATTTGGATGTTCAAACTTTCCTCAGATTTGGGAAGTTCTGTAATAATTTTTTTTTTTTTACATAAGCTTTCTATCTCTTTCTCCCTTTTTTCTCCTTAAGGAATTTTAATTCTGCATAGATTATCTTAATGGTGTTTTGTAAGTCCCATAGGCTTTCTTCATTCCTTTTCAGTTTTTTTCTTTTTGTTCCTCTAATTGGATAATTTAAAATGCTCTGTCTTTGAACTCACTGTTTCTTTCTTCTACTTAGTTTGTAGTCTGTTGAAGCTCTTACTGACTTCCTCAGTACAGTCATTGTATTCTCCATTTCCCTTTGGTTCTTTCTTGTGTTTTCTATCTTCTCTCTGAACTTGTCATTTTGTTCTTATATTTTTTTCCTGATTTCATTGATTCTTTATCTGTGTTCTCTTATAGCTCTCAGAGCATATTAACAATTATTTTGAATCCTTTGTCAGGCAATTCCTGGGTCTCCATTTCTTTGGCATCATTTACTGGAAATTTACTGTGTTCCTTTTGTGATATCGTGATTCCCTGATTCCTCATGATGCCCAGTGGCCTTGCATAGGTGTCTACACATTTTAAGAAGCAGTCAATTCTTCCATACTTTATGGACTGACTTCGGTAAGAAAAGACCAACTTTGTGGGAGGGAGGAATGCTTCAGCCTGATGTGGCTCTGAGTCTAGTGTCAGGGCACCAAGTGCAGGTGTGTATGGTGGCCCTGGATCCAGGGGCCATCATGTCTCAATGGCTCAGCCTTCTGGAATCCAGAGCACTGACAACTGTGGTCTTTGGTGAGCATTGTGGGGAATCCACAGTGGGTATAATGGCTCTTGGTTCCTCAGTAGTGCTTTCAGGTCCAGTACCTAGGGAATAGGGTGGATAGTCAGTAGAGGTGACAAGAACCAGTGGTGTACACACACTGCCTATGGGGACCAGCTGCAGGTTCCTGTGTAGTGATGGGCTGATTGCAGGCACATGGAGTAGAGGGAACCAGGGAAAACAGCAAGGGCTGGGGCCAGCTGTCGAACTGGCAACTGTGGGGGTCCTGGCTTTCAGTGGGCACTTCCGTGGTTGGACGATCTTGCCATGGGAATGCATATGGCAGCAGAGTTTGGTTAATGGAATTGAACCAGAGGTGCGCAATACACAGGTAGGAGAGCTATCCCCAAGTGTGTGCACAGTGATGGGGGCAGCCATGAGGGTCTAGGCTATGTCTTGCACTAATGCAGCATCAGATGCCAGGGCAGGTTGCTAGTAGGGGAGAGGTATGGGGAGAGAGACACAGGTACCTGGTGTTTGTCAATGTGAAAATCTGTGGGTTGGAAACTAGTGAAATCTGAAGTCTGTTGTGGCTGTGCTGGTTTCCTCAGTGGAAAAGTGGCTGGAGTCCTCTGCAGAGGAGGTCCTGGGAACTGTGGTCACTCCTGGTATGTGGTTGATACTGGTAGCCCTTGCCCTTCTTCCTTGTTCCTATCTGTATCTATGTGTCTCAGCTTTGCTGGTCTTTGGGTTCAGGGAAACTGAAGTGGAGTCTTTGTTCAGTGCCCTAAAAGGCTGGAGAAGCTGATCATTCACCCTGCTGTTTGTTTCCTGGTGAGGGATTCTTTGTCTCACATAGCTGAAGAAATCCCTCTTGACAAGGTGAAGTGTTGGCCTGGGGGGATGAGGCACACAAAATGAAGCTGTTCTTCCTTTCCTTTTTGTGTGGTTATTTTCAGGTTTTTTGTTTCACTATGTTGCTGAAATTTCTTAAGTGGACTCTCCAGATTGCTGGGTCTCTGTTCACAGATAGCTGTCTAATTGCTGATCTTTGTTGGTAGATGCAGGCCGAGATCTCCTACTTGCCATTTTGGTGATGTCACTCCTTAGCATTGATATTTCATAGTAAATATGATGGTTAAAGATTTTATAAATTCAATATGGAATATTTTAGATATAAAACTAAAGCTATTGAGAGAGGTTGTAAGCCTCTATCTTATCTTTGCCTTAAAAGGTTCTTTTAAATTCTTCTAGTTTTTGTATCTGTCAATATGTAATTCTTGGAATTTTTGCTTTGGGGAGTTCAGAATTTGGAGCAATTCAGAATTTGGGCAAATGGTGTTTCCTGTAATATCCCACAGGGATCAGATTTTCTAATGAAATACTACTTTCATTTGTTAGTGTCCTAGGTTAGTGATTTCTACAAAATAGAGGAAAAATTCCTCCAGCATAGATTTCTTGTCTTGGATTTCCTTTTCCTGTAGCATCTAGCATGCATTGTTGCCAAAGGGGATCCTTATAAATGTTGGTTGATTTCATTTTTCTCCAAGCCAGCTGATGATGTAAACTTTAACACTCAAAATAGGGTATCAGACTATGAATTTAGTTATCAAAGTTTGAAAACTTTGTGAGTTTTTAAAAATTGATTATGTCAAATTTTATTTAAAGGCCATTAGGACCTCCTTGATAATAGTTACGTATTGCCGAAGTTCAGAATGTAAGATTTATAAAACGTCTTAACCAGCTAAGAGTATGAACCAGACAGAAAAATTACCCATTGAGTAATAGTAAATGTCAGTTTTTAAAAAAGAAGTGAAATTATTTTTCTGTTGCAAGAGATGCATGCATTTTATTTATAATATAGCTCCAAGGCTTCAAATATGCTGTCTGGATTATCTGTCTGCCAGTTGTCATTAGAGTTCTGTTATTGGTCAATGTAGGATTTCCCACTTGGCAGCATCATGTATTTATGATGGCATCTGTGTTTTCTGGTTGTTACATTTGCAGTGGAATTTGTATTTTGGCCAGTTGAAGAGGGAGGGAAAAAGAAAGGAAATTAAACTTGACTTCTTGGCAATGAAAAGTAGCTTCTTGTTACTTGGACCCATATACTCCAAGAACACCAAATGTAACTGCAATTGTGTGCCTAGTTACTCTACCAACAAATGATTATGTTTGCATTATGATAAAGTTGCATAATAATGTGAAACCCAAAAGTTAAATACTAAATATTGTTTCTTGTCAGTTGACATGGTACTTTTTTTTTTTTTGAGAGGGCATCTCTCATATTTATTGATCAAATGGTTGTTAACAACAATAAAATTCTGTATAGGGGACGCAATGCACAATCATTAATCAACCCCAAGCCTAATTCTCAACAGTCTCCAATCTTCTGAAGTATAATGAACAAGTTCTTACATGGTGAACAAATTCTTACATAGTGAATAAGTTCTTACATGGTGAACAGTGCAAGGGCAGTCATCACAGAAACTTTCGGTTTTGATCACACATTATGAACTATAAACAATCAGGTCAAGTGTGAATATTCGTTTGATTTTTATACTTGATTTATTTGTGAATCCCACATTTCTCCCTTATTATTATTATTATTATTATTTATAATAAAATGCTGAAGTGGTAGGTAGATGCAAGATAAAGGTAGAAAACATAGTTTAGTGCTGTAAGAGGGCAAATGTAGATGATCAGGTGTGTGCCTCTAGACTAAGTATAAATCCAAGCTAGACAAGGGTAACAAAATATCCACGGATGCAGAAGATTTCTCTCAAAACAGGGGAGGGGGAGGTTCTAAGCCTCACCTCTGTTGATCCCCACTTTCTCACCTGATAGCCCCGCTGCGACTGTGCCTGTCTTAGGTTGTTCCTCCCTTGAGGAATCTTACCTTCTCTGGCTAACCAGTCATCTTCTGGGGCCATACAGGGAAATGTAAAGTTGGTAAGTGAGAGAGAAGCAATATTGTTTGAAAAGGTTAGCTTTTTACTTCTTTGCAGATTTATGCCCTGTGGCTTATGTGCCCTGCATTTGTCTTGAGGTATCTTTGTCACTTGGAAGAATTATGATACTCGGTAATTTCCATATGAGGCACGAATTCTACTTAAGGGTTGTAATTAGGAAAGAAGAAGAAAAGCTATAGAAGTAGCAGACGGAAGAAAACACGGGAAGACTGATTATTTCTTTGACATATCTTCTTGTAGTGTAACATAAGCATGTATAGGTTTTAAACTACTAATTAAATTGCGTGCACACATTAACATAATAGGAATACAGCTACATAACCAAAGCAGACCTACAATTACCAGCCATATCCAGTGAAACCAAGAAAACCAGTTAGGTACCCTAGGCATTTGTGAAAACTTATTGATGATGTGATGGATATTGTCTAACTGAATTTGAATAGTTAAAGAAAAATCAGACAAATTAAAACAACCCATTCCTGGGAACTGTTCACATCCTATATGTCTTTTAACAGTATATAGTCTATAGTCGCAAGATTTCGGAGCACTGCAACTTGCACTTCTCCTAATTCTTGGTTGAGTTCTGACAGTATAGATCCAGTCAAATTTGTTGTTTTACTGTATGCACAGGCCACCTTAGATATCTCCTTCTTTATTCCAATGGCAAGTCCAGGAACCAGTGGGATGAATGCAGCTACAACTGCAACAGCGCCAGGATCTTTGTTGAAGTTTTTTGATGATCATCTTCTGGAATGACTCTTCCAGTGGATGTTGATGTTGGAAGTTCTTCATATCGTATCTTAATTCTTTTTCTGGGTAGCCAAATTAGGCTTCGATCCTCTGCATAAACACAAACAGACCCTTTGCCCACACTTTGATATGCCCTTCATACCATTGTGTAGAACTCATTGGAGGTCACCACACAGGAACTGTTTTTTTTTTTTTAAGAGAAAGGAATATTATCAGAAAAGTGTACCTCCATAGCTGATCATCTGACTCCCTTTAAGTGGTCAAAATTAAGGATATTTAAAGCATGCATTAGTCATTGATTTACAGTTAGTTTTATCCTATCAGGGAGTAATCCCCCTTCTCTTTCTTTTTTTTTTGTTATCTTTAATCTACACTTACATGAAAAATACTATGTTTACTAGGCTTTCCCCTATACCAGGTCCCCCCTATAAACCACTTTACTGTCACTGTCCATCAGCATAGCAAAATGCTGTAGAATCACTACTTGTCTTCTCTGTGTTGTACAGCCCTCCCCTTTCACCCTCCCCCCCATGCATGCTAATCTTAATACCCCTTTTCTTCTTCCCCCCCTTATCCCTCCCTACCCACCCATCCTCCCCAGTCCCTTTCCCTTTGGTACCTGTTAGTCCATTTTTGGGTTCTGTAATTCCGCTGCTGTTTTGTTCCTTCAGTTTTTCCTTTGTTCTTGTACTCCACAGATGAGTGAAATAATTTGGTATTTCTCTTTCTCCACTTGGCTTATTTCACTGAGCATAATACTCCCTCTAGCTCCATCCATGTTGCTGCAAGTGGTAGGATTTGCTCTCTTCTTATGGCTGAGTAGTATTCTATTGTGTATATGTACCACATCTTCTTTATCCATTCATCTACCGATGGACATTTAGGTTGCTTCCAATTCTTGGCTATTGTAAATAGTACTGCAGTAAACATAGGGGTGCATCTGTCTTTCTCAAACTTGATTGCTGCGTTCTTAGGGTAAATTCCTAGGAGTGGAATTCCTGGGTCAAATGGTAGGTCTGTTTTGAGCATTTTGATGAACCTCCATACTGCTTTCCACAATGGTTGAACTAATTTACATTCCCACCAGCAGTGTAGGAGGGCTCCCCTTTCTCCACAGCCTCACCAACATTTGTTGTTGTTTGTCTTTTGGATGACAGCCATTCTTACTGGTGTGAGGTGATATCTCATTGTAGTTTTAATTTGCATTTCTCTGATAATTAGCGATGTGGAGCATCTTTCCATATATTGGTTGGCCATCTGTATTTCTTTTTTGGAGAACTGTCTGTTCAGTTCCTCTGCCCATT
This sequence comes from Manis javanica, assembly GCF_040802235.1. NCBI lineage: Eukaryota > Metazoa > Chordata > Mammalia > Pholidota > Manidae > Manis > Manis javanica. The sequence goes on from NC_133157.1 coordinate 191,985,145, forward strand.
TTTTAATTGGATTATTTGATTTTTGTTTGTTGAGGCATGTGAGCTCTTTATATATTTTGGATATCAAGCCTTTATTGGATCTGTCATTTACAAATATATTCTCCCATACTGTAGGGTTCCTTTTTGTTCTATTGATGGTGTCTTTTGCTGTACAGAAGCTTTTCAGCTTAATATAGTCCCACTTGTTCATTTTTGCTTTTGTTTTCCTTGCCCGGGGAGGTATGTTCAAGAAGAGGTCACTCATGTTTATGTCTAAGAGGTTTTTGCCTATGTTTTTTCCTAAGAGCTTTATGGTTTCATGACTTACATTCAGGTCTTTGATCCATTTTGAATTTACTTTTGTGTATGGGGTTAGACAATGGTCCAGTTTCATTCTCCTACATGTAGCTGTCCAGTTTTGTCAGCACCGTATGTTGAAGAGACTATCATTTTGCCATTGTATGTCCATGGCTCCTTTATCAAATATTAATTGACCATATATGTTTGGGTTAATGTCTGGAGTCTCTAATCTGTTCCACTGGTCTGTGGCTCTGTTCTTGTGCCAGTACCAAATTGTCTTGATTATTGTGGCTTTGTAGTAGAGCTCGAAGTTGGGGAGTGAGACCCCCCATCCCACGTTTTTCTTCTTTCTCAGGATTTCTTTGGCTATTCAGGGTCTTTGGTGTTTCCATATGAATTTTTGAACTATTTGTTCCAGTTCGTTGAAGAATGTTGCTGGTAATTTTATAGGGATTGCATCAAATCTGTATATTGCTTTGGGTAGGATGGCCATTTTGATGATATTAATTCTTCCTAGCCACGAGCATGGGATGAGTTTCCATTTGTTAGTGTCCCCTTTAATTTCTCTTAAGAGTGACTCGTAGTTTTCAGAGTATAAGTCTTTCACTTCTTTGGTTAGGTTTATTCCTAGGTATTTTATTCATTTTGATGCAATTGTGAATGGAGTTGTTTTCCTGATTTCTCTTTCTATTGGTTCACTGTTAGTGTATAGGAAAGCCACAGATTTCTGTGTGTTAATTTTGTATCCTGCAACTTTGCTGTATTCTGATATCAGTTCTAGTAGTTTTGGAGTGGAGTCTTTGGGGTTTTTTTATGTACAAAACCATATCATCTGCAAATAGTGACAGTTTAACTTCTTCTTTACCAATCTGGATTCCTTGTATTTCTTTGTTTTGTCTGATTGCCGTGGTTAAGACCTCCAGTACTATGTTAAATAACAGTGGGGAGAGTAGGCATCCCTGTCTTGTTTCCGATCTCAGAGGAAAAGCTCTTAGCTTCTCACTGTTCAGTATAATGTTGACTGTGGGTTTATGATATATGGCCTTTATTATGTTGAGGTACTTGCCCTCTATACCCATTTTGCTGAGAGTTTTTATCATGAATGGATGTTGAATTTTGTCGAATGCTTTTTCAACATCTATGGAGATGATCATGTGGTTTTTGTCTTTCTTTTTGTTGATGTGGTGGATGATGTAGATGGATTTTTGAATGTTGTACCATTCTTGTATCCCTGGGATGAATCCCACTTAATCATGGTGTATGATCCTTTTGATATATTTTTGATTTCAGTTTGCTAATATTTTATTGTATATTTTTGCGTCTACATTCATCAGGGATATTGGTCTGTAATTCTCTTTTTGGTGGGGTCTTTGCCTGGTTTTGGTTATAGGGTGATGGCTTCATAGAATGAGTTTGGGAGTACTCCCTCCTCTTCTATTTTTTGGAAAACTTTAAGGAGAATAGGTATTATGTCTTCTCTGTATGTCTGATAAAATTCTGAGGTAAATCCGTCCGGCCTGGGGGTTTTGTTCTTGGGTAGTTTTTTGATCCCGATTTCAATTTCTTTGCTCCTAATTGGTTTGTTTAACTTTCGTGTTTCTTCCTTGGTCAGTCTTGGAAGGTTGTATTTTTCTAGGAAGTTGTCCATTTCTTCTGGGTTTTCCAGCTTGTTGGCATATAGGTTTTCATAGTAGTCTTTAATAATTCTTTGTATTTCTGTGGAGTCCGTCATGATTTTTCTGTTCTCATTTCTGATTCTGTTGATTTGTGTTGATTATCTTTTTCTCTTAATAAGTTTGGCTAGAGGCTTATCTATTTTGTTTATTTTCTCAAAGAACCAGCTCTTGGTTTCATTGATTTTTGCTATTGTTTTATTCTTCTCAATTTTGTTTATTTCTTCTCTGATCTTTATTATGTCCCTCCTTCTGCTGACTTTAGGCCTCATTTGTTTTTCTTTTTCCACTTTCGGTAATTGTGATGTTAGACTATTCATTTGGGATTGTTCTTCCTTCAAGTGTGCCTGGATCGCTATATACTTTCCTCTTAAGACTGCTTTCGCTGCGTCACATAAAAGTTGGGGCTTTGTGTTGTTTTTGTCATTTGTTTTATATATATTCCTTGATCTCTATTTTAATTTGTTCATTGATCCATTGATTATTTAGTAGCATGTTGTTAAGCTTCCATGTGTTTGTGAGCCTTTTTGTTTTCTATGTAGAATTTATTTCTACTTTTATACCTTTGTGGTCTGAAAAGTTGGTTGGTAGAATTTCAATATTTTGGAATTTACTGAGGCTCTTTTTGTGGGTTAGTATGTGGTCTATTCTGGAGAATGTTCCATGTGCACTTGAGAAGAATATATATCCTGTTTCTTTTGGATGTAGAGTTCTATAGGTGTCTATTAGGTCCATCTGTTCTACTGTGTTATTCAGTGCCTGTGTGTCCTTACTTATTTTCTGCCCAGTGGATCAATCCTTTGGGGTGAGTGGCATGTTGAAGTCTCCTAAAATGAATGCACTGCAGTGTATTTCCCCCTTTAGTTCTTTTAGTATTTGTTTCACATATGCTGGTGCTCCTGTGTTGGGCGCATATATATTTAGAATGGTTATATCCTCTTGTTGGACTGAGCCCTTTATCATTATGTAATGTCCTTCTTTATCTCTTGTTACTATCTTTGTTTTAAAGTCTATTTTGTCTGATATTAGTACTGCAACCCCTGCTTTCTTATCTCTGTTGTTTGCCTGAAATATGTTTTTCCATCCCTTGACTTTTAGTCTGTGCATGTCTTTGGGTTTAAGGTGACTTTCTTGTAAGCAGCATGTAGATGGGCCTTGCTTTTTTTTTATCCATTCTATTACTCTGTGTCTTTTGATTGGTGCATTAAGTTCATTTACATTTAGGGTGACTATTGAAAGATATGTACTTATTGCCATTGCAGGCTTTAGATTCGTGGTTACCAAAGGTTCAAGGTTAGCCTCTTTAGTATCTTACTGCCTAACTTAGCTTGTTTATTGAGCTGTTATATACACTGTCTGGAGATTCTTTTCTTCTCCCCCTTCTCATTCCTCCTCCTCCATTCTTCATATGTTGGGTGTTTTGTTCTGTGCTCTTTTTAGGAGTGCTCCCATCTAGAGCAGTCCCTGTAAGATCCCCTGTAGAGGTGGTTTGTGGGAGGCAAATTCCCTCAACTTTTGCTTGTCTGGGAATTGTTTAATCCCTTCATCATATTTAAATGATAATCGTGCTGGATACAGTATCCTTGGTTCAAGGCCCTTCTGTTTCATTGTATTAAATATATCATGCCATTCTCTTCTGGCCTGTAAGGTTTCTGTTGAGAAGTCTGATGAAAGCCTGATGGGTTTTCCTTTATAGATGACCTTTTTCTCTCTAGCTGCCTTTAAAACTCTTTCTTTGTCCTTGATCTTTGCCATTTTAATTATTATGTTTCTTGGTGTTGTCCTCCTTGGGTCCTGAAAGAGAAAAATAACTCTGGGTGGAGTATGCTCCCTGACTTCAAGCTCTACTACAAAGCCACAGCAATCAAGACAATTTTGGTACTGCTGTAGAACAGATCCATAGATCAGTGGAACAGAATAGAGAGCCCAGATATAAACCCATGCATATATGGTCAATTAATACGTGATAAAGAGGCATGGATGTAGAATGGAAAAATGACAGCCTCTTCAACAACTGGTCTTACAAAACTGGGCAGCTACATGCAAGAGAATGAAACTGGATTATTGTCTAACTCCACACACAAAAGTGCAATGAAGACCTGAATGTAAGTCATGCAACCGTAAGACTCTTAGAGGAAAACAAAGCAAAAATCTCTAGACTATAAACATGAACCACTGTTTCCTGAAGCCATCTCCTTGGGCAAGGGAAACAAAACAGGAAATAAACAAGTGGGACTACAGCAAACTAAGAAGCTTTTGTACAGCAAAGGACACCAGCATGCAAAATGGCATCCTACCATATAGAGTATATTCATAAATGACTTATTTTTGTTAACATTCAAAATATATTAAGAGCTCACATGACTCAACATCCAAAAAGCATATAATGTAATTAAAAAATGGGCAGAGGATTTGAACAGATATTTCTCCAAGAAGAAATTCAGATGACCAACAGGCACATGAAATTGTGCTCCACATCGCTAATAATCAGTGAAATGAAAATTAAAACCACAATGAGATACCACCTCATACCTGTTGGGATGGCCAACATCCAAAAGCCAAGAAACAACACATAATGGCGAGGATTTTGAGAAAGGGGTATCCTCCTACACTGTTGGTGGGAATGTAAGTTAGTTCTACCATTGTGAAAGCAATATGAAGGTTCCTCAGAAAACTAAAAATAGAAACACCATTTGACCCAGTAATTCCATTCATAGGAATTTACCCAAAGCAAACAAGATCCTTGATTCAAAAAGACATATGCACCCCTGTTTATTGCCACACTATTAACCCTATCCAAGATATGGAAGCAGCCTGTGTGTCCATCAATAGACGAATGGATAAAGAACATGTGGTACATATACACAATGGAATATTATTCAGCCATAAGAAGAAAACAAATCCTATGATTTGCAACAACATGGATGGAGCTAAAGGGTATTATGCTCAGTGAAATAAGTCAGGCAAAGAAAGACAAATACCAAATGATTTAACTCACTTGTGGAGTATAACAATGAAGCAGAACTAAGGAACAAAAGCAGCAGACTCACAGACTCCCAAGAAGGGACTGGCGGTTACCAAGGGAGTGGTTGTGGAGGGTTGGAAGTGAGAGAGGAGTGTATTAAGGGACACTATAATTCTCAATCACAATATAGGTAGGTCACAGTGAAGGCAGTATAGCATGAAGACAAGTAATGACTCTATTGTTTTTTTTACTATGCTGATAGACTGCAATAGCAAGGGTGAGGACTTGATAATATGGGTGTATGTTGAAACCACAATTTTGTTTATATGAAACCTTCATAAGATTGTGTATCAATGACACTTTAATTAAAAAAAAGAAAGAATCTAGAAGGAGAAACAGTAAATAACCAGAATACCAATAGGCTTGTATGTCATTCTTTGTAATCTGGACTTTATCCTGTAGATGGTAGGAATCTACTCAGTTATTCACATTGAAGTAACAGTATCTTTTTATCACTGTAGCTGACTGATATAAGTTCAAAGAGGCTGAGCTGTTGGAGAAAGGGGATAGACTAATTCAGATGAGAAAAAAAATGAAACTGGTTAAAAGTGATGAGAGAAAATGGGGTAAAATGGGCATATTTTAGAAATACTAAAACTCAGAAGTAATAAGATGATGAAATAGATGTAGTAGGAGATAAGGGATGGCAAGGGGTCTAGGAATAATTCTCTTGCAGTCATTTGTGTGGTTACCTGCATGATATAATTATTGCAAATAAAGAAGGATAGCAATACATTTATTACAAGAGTTTGAAATTGAGTTTGAAAAACTACATTTAACAGTAGTTAAATGTTACATTTTCAGCAAAATTGAAAGGAAGTTATAGAGATTTCCATATGTCCCTTGCCCTTACACATACATAACCTCCCCCATTATCTACCTCACTCACCACAGTGTACATTTGTTACCCAGGATGAACCTACATTGATGTATCTTAATCACCCAAAATCCATAGTTTACCTTAGGCTCCTTTCTTGGTTTTGTATATTCTGTGAGTTTGGACAAAAGTATAATGACATATATCTGCCATTATGATATCTTGTAGAATATTTTCTCTGTCCTAAAAATTTTCTGTGTTTGCCTATTCATCACCGCCCTATCTTGACTCCTGGCAATCTTGGAATGCATTTTTTAAAAATTGGAGTTATATTGTGTAATGAGATTTTGTGTTAGTGTATTAGTTGAGGATCACAAGATAAAATTTGGATAAAATTTTAAAAATTGCTTGTAAGAGCAAATTTTCATTAATAGAGTCATTTCAAAAATAGATCATGGAAAAATATTTCCTTCAAATTTGATTGAAAATACATTTGTTGTTAAGGTCTGGCCATTAGATTTAGTTCTTGCTAGTGTTTGATATAAAAGAGAATACTTTTATTAATTTTGTTTTTTTATAGAAAGTAGAAGGAATACAGGTATCATTTAACATTTTCCCTTTGTTAAGTAACACAATTTTTGATTTAGAGATTCTTTATAATAACATAGTATCATTTCTTCTGTGTAGACTTTCATGTTAATCATAGACAGTAAAGAAGTTCATTTCAGATATAAAGATGTTTTTCTATGTAGAAAATTCTAACATTCAGTTTTTGTGCTATAGGGAAATGCTGTTTTAAAGGGTATGTAAATCATCTTGAAAAGTGCATTTAGTAACATGAAAATATACTGAAAAATGATGTGTCTTCTATGTTGGCATTGCCATTTATCCACATTTGATAGAAAGCTAATTCAAATAAACTCTATTTGTGTACATTCAAATCTGACTTGATTTAGAATATTATTGAATAGAGGAGACTGAATAAAAGAAAACAAAGAACACCAATTTGTGGTACAAATGTTAAGTGATAACGTTATATGACTAGATTAATAAACAGTTTCAATTAACTTTAGATTTTGATGCAATATTTAAAGCATTGCTATGGCTCAAAGTAAGTTATTGAATGTGGGTAACAAAATGAATAAGAATATTAGCATCATAACAAAGCTGTGAAACAAAATATTATTTGGAAAATAGCAACCTGGTTATATGCCAGGGGAGGAAAAACGTAGAAACACAAACAGCCTTACTATTGAAAATGAAAAAAAAGAAGTAATATACTGCTATGTAATATGTATTTATCTTATTAGACTTTTATTTCTAAAGAACAAATGGCAAAATAGGATCTGGCTTTTTATAGAGTGGGAGTAGAAGCTATTGCTTTTTCATTTTAAGTGTGCGTATGTCTTCTCTTGATCAAAAGGAATCTGGAGCAGATAAATATCTTTTAGGACTTGAGTTATCATATATGTTCAAAAATACCAATCTTCCACTTTCACATAGTCTAAAAACCCTCATACTTTCCTTTTAAAAGTATCAGAGCAGAAAGCTTTTGTAGGTTAGGATTGCAGAAGAAACAAAGTAAAAAACTTAAATCATAGATAACTTTACTTCCCAATATGGCAAAAATAAAATATGTTGTTGTTATAGAAACATTCTATACCATGTAGCACTATCCTTTTGGTAATTTAAATTCTCAATTAACAAAGGTATTAGTAGGAAAGGAATTTAACAGTACAAAAATCCCTTGAACCAGAGGTAAGAGATAGAATGTGATTGTACCTGTTGTGAAACAGGACCTCCTTAGCTTACCAAGTGTTTCAAGTGTCAGTGATTATTTTCCTCTTCCTAAATCTTCAAATACATCTCTGATTTGCTATGGTGTTTGCTGAATTTTTAGGATTATTTGGATTTCTTTAATCAATTGAAGACTTGACTGTAAATCAGTGTCTTTGACTAGTCAGTAGCTAGTTCTTGTATCTTTAAACCTAAGAGACCTGTTCTTCCATTTGCTTGCTTGGCAGTTTTGTGCTCTGTATGATTTTCTTAGGAGGATATTTACACTGTGGCAGATTTGGATTGTGTGAATTAAGACAGTCATCTGATGGAAGCCAATTCAGGTCACACATATTTAAGACTTACTTGCTGAACCTGTATTGTGCATGTAATTATTTTTGGAGGTTGCCAAACAGGAGTCATGAAGACTACGTGAAGCAGATTGGGTATGGCTTCAAATGGGTTAAGCCTTTCAAATTTCCTGGCTTTTTCCCTCTTTTTGGATTACACCAAAACAGTTTTCTTCAGCAATGAAGCATCTGGCTAGCTCTTATAGTTTCTTTTCTCTAATGTTTAACAAGGGGGAAAAATTGACTCAGGGAAAAAAGAGCTATGGCTCAAACCAAAGTTTGTGCTAAGGATAAAACTCAGTGCACTGAAGTGCCCAGGTCTGTTCATGTGGATCTCTGGTGAGCAAAATAACTGCAGCTACTTATGTACAAGAAGTAGAAAAATTGGAATATGCTAAGTCTATCACTGACTCTAATCTTTGAGTAGTGGCTGAATTCTTCCTTTAATTGTATTTCTGCTTCATTTCTTTAAAACCATGAATTTAATTGTGTAATTATAACTTTACTTTAAATGCATAACATAAGTACTATTTAGTGTTGCTTTGTAGAGGAGCAAAAGTGCATTCTCTTACTTCATAGGCAGTTAGCTCATGTTTCTATTGAGTGAACTTAAAAGTTCCTAATGCTACATTATTATTTTATTTATCCCAAAGTAAGAGTAATTAGACATATCTATTAGCTAGTTGGATTAAGAACAAACCATTTTTGTGACATGAGATTTTAGCCTGGAGATGCAAATTATTGGTTTGCTTTGATTTTCTTAATTTGCCTATGATTCTGTGTGAATATAGAGCCTTTATTTAGTGATATTTGAAGTATTCTTTCCTGTAATGCTCTATAGCTGGGAAAATCAGATAACTTTACTCTGTACAAAAATAAAGCTTCTCCATACCCATGTGGGTAAATCTGTTATCACACTCATGTTGAATTACTGCTGCTTTTGGTGACATAAAGAACAACATCCTATTTTTCCTCTCAACTGGCTAATGTCTCCTCATTCTTCCTTTTTCTGAATTTAATTCCCTCCCTGCTGCTTATCTCTATTTTTTAAACTTGGCTTACTTATAGGAATCAAAAATGTGCTTTTGTGCTTGAACTTAATGTTCAAGTTGAAGTTTCTTTTGCAAAATAACAGTCCTGAGAAATAGTCACTTGTGTACATACATACACATGTATGTATACTGATAAAATCATTTATGATTAAACCAATGCATTGATTTCATATAAATAAGACTTGTTATATTAACTGTAAGCAGAGCCCTAGTTATTGAAATTGATTTTTATGTACAATATTGCTTGACTTAACAAAAAAGTCATCCTTCCAACAGCATGGAGCATCTGAAAAAAACACTGACAGAGGAAATAAAACCATTTATACCTCAGTGATTCATGACTATTCTTTCATTCTACACTAGATATAGTGACTCTTAGTTTATTAGAAGCCATTTATTGTCTTTTTCTTTTTAAGCCTGAGACAGCATACCTTTATACGTATACTGTCAGATTAGCAGTGTAGATCTGGCTCAGCTACATGTATTGACTAAATCAGTTTATTCTTTCACTGCAGCAAGAATATAGTAAGCCACAGTAGAGAACTACAGCTCTACATTTGATATCTATAAGAGTAGAATAGAGTTAAAACAGATAGTACACTGCAATGTGGAAAACAAAAAAGTTGAATTGACCATAAAAGAAAGATGGAGATCTGAATGTGTATTTTTGGCAATTAGTTACCCTAACCTACCCTTTTGAATAGATAAAATACTAAGTAAAGTAAAACGTTATATACGTATTATATATTTAAATGCATTGACGAGTTGGCAAAAGAGCCAAATCAAAAAACAAAATAAACCAGAAACATTAAAAGTGTGAAAATCTAGTTTTCTGAGAATTTCTACTGAATCTTGAAATATTGGATTTCTACTTTGATGATTCTTGGGAGATTGACACTAGTTAAACTCAGGATCAACCTATGGTAGGAAACCTAATAGGATACTCCTACACAAAGCTGAGATATGTAGTAGTGAAACAAAGAAGGAAACATCAAGGAAATTTGTATTCAAAAATAATTCCTCAGAATTGTTGAAAGGCGCTAATCTTTAGATCTAGAAAGCCAAATAAATCCCAAGGTTAAATCAAGAATTTCTCTTCATCAAAAATCACTATAGGGAAAGTAAAAAGATAAGCCACTTGGAGGTGATACTTGCAATACATATAATCAACAAGGGATTATTATGTTCCAGAATATACAGTTGGCCCTTGAACAACACAGATATTAGGGGCACTGAAAATCCACCTGTGCACTTGAAAATCCATGTATAACTTTGGACTCCCTAAAATTTTCCTAATAGCTTATTGTTAACCCAAAGCCTTATTGATAACATAAGCAGTTGATTAACACATATTTTGTGTTAAAATATATACTGTATTCTTACAGTAGAGTGGAGAAAAGAAAATGTTTTTTTCAAATTGTCATAAATCCCTAAGAAATTTTCCAAATCTGTTTATTGAAAAATCCCACATATAAGTAGACCCACACAGTTCAAACCTATATTGTTCAAGAGTCAACTGTGTGTGTGTGTGTGTGTGTGTGTGTATATGCACACAAATGTTTGATATATTATGTATTATGTAAAATATTAAATATGTATATTAAACTATAATATATCATAATATAAAAATTATGTTTATATATACTCATGTATATTACATGCTAATATATTTTACAATATATATGTTATTATGAATTAATAGAAAAAAATACCCAGAGTGCAGCTCTGCCTAGTAACTCAGATTATAAAGCTCCAAATTCGTTTAAATGTATCTCTTCTTTGTCCTAAAATTTCTTTTCTGCATATCTATGTCCAATTAATCTCCAAGTTCTTGTGATTCTATTTCTGAGCTGTCTTCTTAATTGTCCCCTTTCGTCTGGTCCCACTGACACTAACTTGATTGAAATCTTTATTATATTTCCTTTAACCGAGAGGATGGGATTTCCCACTATCCCCTTTTTAATAAATTATTTTTCAATGCTAATGGAAACTTTTTGTAATACATTTAGAACAAGTTCATTATTCTTCTACTCAGAAGTTTACCATGGCATATAAACCATGGCTATTCATTTTCACTTTTATCAAATTACATGTAACAGAGCTTAAAGAGTCAAATAGTCCTATAAGGTCTATTTTGTCATTCTTTTAATTGAGGTCAATTTAGTTTTTGTCATTACCTTGATGTGTTAACAAGTTGGTATTGTTTCTTCTTGATTTTTCAGTTCTAAACATTACATATTGACTTGATGTATGGAAGATGCAACTTCAGTCCTCTTGCTCCATCCCTACTACATATGAATACCCTTCCTACAACCTAATCATCCTGATAAAGTTAACATTGTAATTTTTAATCATATTAATATTTAGTATTTTACATCATTTTGGCTGTACAAATGCTATTACAACTGGTCCCAATGTTAAATTAAATTGTTTTTACTTTCCAGGACATTTTGTGTTTCCTATCTTGTCCTTGTATTTTCTTGCAGTTATTACTAATTCAAACCCAAACTCTTCCCAGTTGCCTAATTCTTATCTCAAGACATTTTGATATGTCATCCATTCTATCAGTTCCATCATCTTGAAATAAGTCATTTGTGAAATGTAAATTCCTAGCATAGTAGCTTTCATATGGTCAGTTATCAATAAACATTTATTGATGAATTAACTGAATGCTACCACATGAGCTACATAAATATATTTCTACAGTTTATTTATTCTGAGAACAACTGAAGTTGTGTGGGTTCTTTCAACTATTGCATAATTGGGAGAAACTTCGATTTTTTTAATATGCAAAATGGAATAAGAATTTCTAGTTGTAAGGTTGCTGTAAGAACTAACCATGTGATAATTGTATACCATATGTAGCACATATAAAACACTAAATGGGTGGTAGGTAATAATTTGAAGTAATCATAGTCTATACTACTACAATTATTACTTCTACAACCAACAATTAATAGTAAAACCACTTGGGTCTTCATCATGAGTTTCCGTAGGTGAAGGACTTTCCAGTGACCTATCAAAAGAAAGAGCTGGAAAAAGGTTTTCAGTCTATTTCAAAATCTTTCATGAGAATTCCCTTGATTGTTTTTCTTGGCCTACTATTTGAGGGGTTTTGGATGCATTTCCTTTTCTTTAAATATTCTGCCTCAGGACAACATGAAGTCCTCTCCCATTTGTTTTGATAGTAGTCTGTATCAAAGCATAAAGCAATAAGACTTAATTTATTACATACTTGGCTTTATTTAACTTTCATATTTATTATTCTCACTTCAATGAATTCAGAAGCTTTTAAAATGCTATCTGAAATAATTACTTTCCATATTTTGTACATTTTCTCTGAATATTTTTATAATATTCAGGATTATGGTTTAATTCAGCACCATGAATCATAGATGTTTAAATGATAATATATTAATTGATTTAAGTTTCAAGATAATATTATATTAATTGATTTAATTCTATAATGAATTATAGATGTTTAAATGATAATATATTAATTGATTTAAGTTTCAAGATAATATTATATTAATTGATTTAATTCTATAATGAATTATAGATGTTTAAATGATAATATTATATTAGTTGATTTAAGTTTCAAGAGAATAAAAAAGGGAGAGATGTAACTTAATCTCCCAGTGGTGTCTAAAATTTCTAGGTACATGTATTCTTGATTCTTGAATGCTCCATAGCTGATTGTGCTATTTTCCAGTCATTCCTTCATGCCTTCTCAAGATGTTTTCTCCAAGAAGTCTTTTTAGAAATTATGCTTTATGTTGGTTTTGGAAATAATGTATTAAGGCAGGTTGACTCAGGGTGCCACAAAAGAATCCTTCAGTCAGCAAAGAAAAATCTCCAATAGCAGAGAGGTCCCAAATCAACAATTCCTAATGAGGCAGTTCTTACTGCTAATTGTGCCTGACAAATAGGAATTTCTGATGGGTCATTTGGCATTATTATTATCCTGACATACATGGAAGGCATTTGAGGTTGCCCAATTAAAGATGTCTCTATTACATTACACTTTTTGGAAATTTAAGTAAAACATGACCATCATTGCACAGAGAGCCAATTAAACCTCTCCCTTTCCTAGTTGAGCTAATTTTTTTTGTTTAAATTTCAAATATAACTGGAAAAATATGAGACTTTTTCAATTACCAAACATTTTAAGATTTGAAATAATTGCTTTAAATGTGTATTTTTTTTCTATGTTGCTAACTAATAGTGACTTCAATATTTTAAAATGCTTTGTTTTTAAGCTATTAACTGTATTAACTGTCAAGGTAAAAAGCAATTCTGCTAAAATGTAGAATTTCAATCGATGAGTGGAAACATCAGAAAAATCTCTAGTTGATAAACTGCCCATAACCTATGCTTATAACCACCTATTGAATGTGCTCATTGAAATGTGCCATTGATACCTTAAATTCAAGTTGCCCCAGTCAGATTCATTATATTTTTCCCTTATACCTGTGTTCCCTTTCTTGGTTGATTTATCATCCTTTTAGTCACCAAGTATAAACTTTGCATTTCTTCCTCCTTTTCGTGGTCATTAAGTTCTGCAGTTCTACCTCTGAAATGCCTTGTGAATCTTTCTTTTCCTTTCAGTTTTCCTTCCTTTGATTCAGAGCTTTACTAAGTTATTGTTTTATCCTCCTAATTGGTTTCCAGTCTCTCTAGCCTCCCAAGGTACATTAAGAACTTATTTTGTATTTCTTGTGAAATTTAGTCTAACTTTCTTGATAGGACCATTAAGATCCTTTCTTGCCTCAGTATTGTTACTGTTGTTGGATAAAGGTAGGGCTTGAGGATCACACAGATCTGGATGCACATTCTGTCTTTACCACTTACTGTGTGATTTGCTTAGACAGATTTCCTAGCTTTACAAGAGTAGTTTCCATATTAATAAATTAGTAATGATAATAATAATAATAGTTTCCAACTCTTGGAATTTTTGTGAAGATTAAATTACAGTCTAAAGTACACTGTGTGTACTAAGCATTCAATGTATTAGTTTTTGTTTTCATTTCCCATCATTTCAGCCACCATGCCTATTGCTTACTATGCTATGAGTTTTCAGATTCCATCATCTGTTTTCCCTTCTCTATCTGATGAACTTCTGCTTGCTCTTCAAAGCCCTATTTAAATGCCACCTCTTATGTGAAGATTTCCTTGGCTGACTGAATTAATCACTCTCTTCTGAGAGTCACATTGCATATGCATAGTAATAATTGGGTTCATAACACTATATCATATCTATATTTTAAAAAACCTTTTTCCTTATACATTTGGAAATCTTTAAAAGTAGAGACCATATCTAATTCATCCTTAGATCCACAGTGCCTAGCACAGTGTTGAATATAAGAAGAAGAAAATACAAACATTTCAAAATGTATCCTGGTTTTAAGCTCTGATTCTCTTATACTAGTTACCTTAAAGGATAGACAGCTAAAGGTCTTTCTCAAAGGTAATTTTTAAAATAGTAAATTGAAAACACTTATTATTAATTGGTCAATGTTAGAGAAAGTTTGGGAAATAAAAAGCTACCCACAATCATGCTGTTGTCATATGATTTTTGTTATTATTTTGGTATTTTTCCCTTCTCATTGTTTTTCTATAAACATATTTTCATAGTTGTAATTCTAGTGCACATTCAATTTTTCGTTCCATTTGTGTTTTTTAATGATTATGTTTTAGGTTCTTCATTACAGAACATTTTAGGAACTTCATTATAGAAAATTAAAAACTGCATAATTCTCTAAGTGAGTATTTAATTATTTATTGTTGTGTATTTCTGTCTACTCTTCCTCTCCTTTCTTGCTATTATAAATTATGCTGTAGTAGACAATTGCAAGACAGTAGCCTTTTATATATGTATTGGATTAATTCCTTGATCTGTATTCCCCGAAGTGATGTTTTAATGATAATTCATTTCAGTCATATACTGGGCTAGGATTATAACTACAGTATTTAAACAGGCTAATAGTGGAATTAGAAAATGCTAGGTTGGAAGATTAAGTAAGCAAGAGGAAGTGTCTTTTCAATAAAACTATATACTCCTTAAAGAGAGGGCACCCAGCCTTATAGTTCTTCACTGTTTCCTCTTATGAAGAAACTATGTTCATTCATTAAATATTTATTGAGCACTTACTTACTAATTGAGCACATATATATGCTAGGCACATATAGAAACATAATGCCTGCCCTCAAAAAGCTTACAGTTGCATGGGAGAGATAGACATGTAAACAGGCAATTAGAATACACAGAAATAAGTACTACAATGTAAGTACATCAAGGTATTAAGGAATTCATGAGGTGAACTTAAGAATAGTAGCTGGTGAGTTGTGTAGGGAATGAGCAAGAATGGGAAAAAAAGCAAGTCACACCCTCTTCCCTGTATCCTGTCTGCAGCCAAGCCTAAATGGAGGACGTGGGCAGAAATTCTTATCTTTGAGTGAAGAAAAGGATTGGTGACTATTTGGACTGACCCTTTTCTAAATCAAGACTACATTTTTGCAACCTAAATAAGCATGTGGTACTCTATTTCCAAAAAGGGATCAGAAAAAATAAAAATGAAGGACTCCCCAAATTTTTATCCAGATAAAGGCAGCATTATTCCCCACTGAGCCAAAAGTATGGGAGATTCAGATGTTACACTATGCATCTTTCATATTCAGCTTCCCCATTGCGGTGGTTATATACATAGCCTTCATTTTTATATGGTCAAAGACTTAATATAAGTCAAAATATGGTATTTAGTCTTTAAGAAAGTGTGGCAGAGCCAGCTAATTACCTTAAATTCATCTCTCCTTTCTTTTGGTTAGAGAACCCCAGGACTTTTAGGAGGTCACAAAGCTATCTAGCTAGAGACTACATTTTCTAGCCTCGCTCACAAGATGTGTCTATGAAACTGAATTTTGGCCACTGGTATATAAGAATTAATTTATACAACTCTGGGTCACTTCCTTAAAAAAGGGAACTGATGGCCTTCATATCCTCTTTCCCCTTTGCCACTGGCTGTGACTTGATGAGAACTGGAGTAGTTGCCTTAGATACAGAACTATGGGAGTTTTGTGTTGTGAATGACAGAGCTGCCTGCCAACACTACCTGAACTAGGTCTTGAGAATGATATAGAATTTGTTTAGGCAGATTGGAGAGAGAAATGAAATTTAGGGATGGGGGAATAGTCAAAACAAACTAATGCAGGAGGAAAACTGCAGAATATAAGTTCAGAGTATTTTTAGTGTTATGTACATTTTTTATTCTACTTTTTTAAGTTCAATAACCCATCAATATATCCCATTTCCACCATATAGACAAACAGACTTTTACTGTGAAAATCTATTGTAGACTTTCCGAGCTGGAAGAAATTTTAAAAATCCTGAGAATGTGTAATTAATAGAAAGTAATTGAATCACTCTATTGCTTATCTTAAGTTAAAAGGGCTTTCTCTACCACCACACTGTTCTGGGTAGGTGGAATATGGGTAATGGGTGGGGGAGGAGAAGAGAAAGCCTACAGTACTGGGTATTCTTAAACTGTCTCCTTTTGAAGTACTAAGCAGACCCAATTCTGCTTAGCTTTCCAGATTACAGGGCTGTCATATAGAAAGGAAAAACAAAGTACATGAGGTTTCTTTTAAGGTGCACATGTGGACTGGCATTTCCTTTCTTGGATGTTATAAGGTGCCTTCATCACAGTACAAAGGAATTTTCTCGGTACTATGGGGATTCATTGGCACAAGTTATAATGTGCCACAGAGGCACATTTTCTCCCTGCAGAGTTATGTCTGATGGGTGACAAAGCAAATACACAACAGGCTTCTGAGCTATGGTGTGCAGAACCTGAGAAGAAATGAGTTTGAGTATTGAAAAAGGAGAAGAAAAGGAACAGGGAAATAAGTTTGTTCTTTACCTCTACCTTGCTTTTATTATGGAAATCATACTGTTTAAAAGAAAACAACAGAAAAGAGTCTGTATTTCACAGACATTAGCTCTTGACTAGGAGATGAGAGCTGTTCTTTTAGCAGACAGGTGAGCTAGAAGGAATAGAAGGAAAATGAAGTTTAAAGAACTGCCTGATTCTAAAAGGATTCTTGGAAGGTCATTCAGTGGATGTTCTTAAAATCTACTTGGGGGGTCTTTAAATATAGAAGCCATACATTCATATCTTCTTTGATACTTTTTCACATGGTTTTGCCTACAAATAGATGCAGAGAGCTGCATTAGATAATTTCTACTCCAGCTTTGCAAATCTGTGGTTACATTCAAGTCATTTATCCAGAGGAATTGACCTTTAGATATTTAGAAGTATTTAATGGGGGCATGTTTGAAAGTCTATCTAGTAAAAAATTTCAGAAAGAATTCCTTAACCTTTGTTAATTAAGAAAACCATGTCTAAATAAATCTTGTGTCCTTGCAGTAGAGGGAGTGCCTTGAGATATTCTGAACTTACACAATAATATAAAGAAAAAAGTATGTCAAGGAGGGCTATATGTCCCTTATGCCTCTGCCTTGCTTTTGTATTTTTGGGCATGTATCCCTAAATAAATGAGCAATGAGTTTTCAAGAAATTGGGGTCTCCTGTCCATATAGATGTTATACTGAAAGGGGCATTACATGCTATTGCATTGTTTATGAAGACTTTTCATTCTCTGATTTTTATAAATGTTCCTGATTAAAGAGCAGAAATTTCAAGCAAATTGGAGGCTGTTTTTCAAAGATTTGTTACTTGTAGGTCTCTTCAGAGAAAGTTAGACTAGTAATAATTTAACAGAATTAGAAGGAAGTTTCCTTTTTATGAAGCTAGATTGTTGCCAAAATTATTATAATACAACAGAGAATTTTGAAATTGGAAAGGACTTGTGAAATGTTCCCTTGTGAGTCACGAATCCATTTTAAAAATCACTGGTAGTTCTAGATAAATCAGATTTTCCAATTTATTCATAATGTGGTGGAATAAAGTATATTTTCTTAGATCTGCAACAGCAGCATTGGTAAAAGAGGCATGCAACAAGAACCCAATTTCAAATTTTGTTTCTTATTTCTGAAATGGTTTTCTGTCATAGCTCTGGAAAACCAGCACCATGAGTTTTTCAAATTATCATTAGACAGCTCTGGCATAATTTATTTTAAGAGGTTTTTTTCTGTTTATGTACCCTGGAATTTGCCAAAATTAGTAACATGATATTCCATATTTAGCAAACCTATAGAGCAATAAATAAGGACATATGACTATTGGGGACTGCTGTTTGTTTAAATTCTTTTTTTGTGGCATTCGTGAAATGCAGGGGACTTCCAACTCAAAGTTTGCAATATTAGGCAGCAAGTTGTACTATGAACCAAACCAGATGGTGATCAGCTCTATTCCTATTATCAACTCAATACAGCGATGGTTACCAGACCCTACTTGCAAACTTTAACATTTGGAACAGATTAAAAGCAGTTAGGCTGAAATGAGAAACCATCATTTTACTAAAAGGTTCAGAACATATCATGCTGTAAAATCAGAAAGACTAGTAAGAAAAATTATGAGGGAAATGGTTCAGTGTCTACCTTGGATTCTCCTGTAGGACGTGTAATTTCCCTTTTATGAGTGCCTGTTTCAAAGGAATTTTAATGTGGAGTATTGTGAGGATTAGGGTCTATTAGCCTATCAATCTCCTTCACAACCTGTTGTGGAATTCTCTCTATGTAACTATGAACAACCTAGCCTTGGGCACACAAAGAGGATTGTTTACACTTTTGGGGTTTTCCTTTGGGAGGTCTCTCTCTCTCTCTCTCTCTCTCTCTCTCTCTCTCTCTCTCTCTCCCTCCTCTCTCTCTCTCACAGACACACACACACACACTTTGGGAGGTCTTTCTCTCTCTCTCTCTCTCTCTCTCTCACACAGACACACACACACACACACACACACACACACACACACACACACACACACACACACCATACAAGTTTGGGAGGTCTTTCTCTCTCTCTCTCTCTCTCTCTCTCTCTCTCTCTCTCTCTCTCTCTCTCACACACACACACACACACCACACACACACACCATACAAGTTCATAGGTTTGGGAGGTCTTTCTCTCTCTCTCTCTCTCTCACACACACACACACACACACACACACACACACACACACACACACACACACACACACACACACCAACCATACAAGTTCAGAGGTTCACCAGCCACTGAAATTCATGAAATATTTGGGCTGCTCAGGTTTGGCCTATGGATTTGCAGGTATTTGGCTAAATGCTTTGTCTGCTAATGCCATATACTGTCTGTTTCTCACAATAGTCTTTTCTTTTGGCATATATTGGCCAAATACTAAGACTTTATAGGACCAGGGCAAATTAGTGTGTGTCCTTCATGTCCAGTTTTGTATAAAAGTGAAACTAAGGTGAACACCAAGATTAGCAACTTTTAGAGTTAAAGCTATCAGAACGAACTGTAGGAATAAAGATATGACCAAGTTCAATTCCCATTTTGCTATATAGAAAACTGAGGTTCAAAAAAAACTGTGGAGAAGTTAAGGATTTTCCTAAAGACACACAGTTGGTATGAGTGGTAGGCAGATGAGGAAGGGTGTGAGTATTGCTAATATATCAACATTCTTCTATGATCATGATTCAGAGACAGAGATAAAAAGGTAGATCTTTCACTTTCCGTATACAAATGGTGCCAGCCCTGTTCTTGTTCTTCTGGTAAGTTGAACAGTTTGCCAGAGAAACCCTTCAGAGAGAGGCTAACTGTGTCGTGAATTTTTTATTTTAGCTAAGAACTTTGTTCTGGGTTGATTGAAAACCCTTTTGCCTATTTCTTGGTGTGATAGGAAATGTAAATTCCTCTTTAGGAATGGGATTTTGAAGCCACTTATACTGTACAAATCAAGTAGGAAGAAAACAATGCTCAGGTCCACAAGGATAAGAACATCTGCTGGAACTGAATTTTCGGTTGCAGTTAGGAATGCAGACAGTGGAGTTAAGAGGACCTGGATGAGAGTGGCCACAGGTGAGAGAGAAAACCAGTATGATAATTTGAAAATTAAATATATACTGCTTAAACTCTTTGAGTTTTTTAACTTCACAATTTATTGTGAACATTTTTTTACCATTTAATATTCTACATTAATTTTTAATGGCCTCATAAGATTCCCTCATGGGGCAATATTATAGTAGTTTATTGACTCATTCCTTATTGATGAATATTTGAGTATTCAACTTTTCAGTAGGCACTACTATTATGACTACCTTTGTATATACATGTTTGCTCATATCCAGGACTCCTTCATTAGAATAACTTCCTAGAAAAATAATTTCTGAGACAAAGTATTCAAAAGACTTAAATGTTGCAGGGTATTACCAAATTGCACATAGCCACAATTCAAGTTCCTTTTGCAATATAGCTGATAGCCAAAGAGTTGCATGCCAAGATCCCCACACTGCATGTGCCCCTCTCCCCAGATTTGTTGGCTGTGATTCTTATGGTGTAAAGTACCTTGTAAATAATCAATGTACCATTTACTTCTCTTATTCCAGACACTAGTGTTAGACATTGAAATTGAAAGGGACTTGTGAAATTTGAATTGTGAATTCATTTTTTAAATCATTGGTAGATCTAAATTTATCCATAATGTGATAGAATACATCAAAGTTTATCCATCTGAGACATGAAAAAAATCAGTGCCCTCAATATTTAAACTTTGAAAAAAAGACTTCATTTACATATATATTGTATGTATATGTATAATATTTATATATACTTTTTTATTGCAGTATTGTTGATATACAAAAGTCATATTGTTTTCAAATATACAACAAAGGGGTCCAACAGTTACCCATATTATTGAATTCTTATCCCCATTAGTATGATTACTATCTTTCAACATAGAAAAATGTTACAGAATCCATTGACTATATTCTCCTTGCTGTACTACCATCCCTGTCTCCAACTTATATTTTAGTTGAGAATTTTTGTGCCTCTTTTTCCCCCTCACCCTTTCCACCACACCCACTCCAATCCTCCACCCCATGGTAACCACTAGTCACTTTTCAGTGCCTGTGAATCTACTGCTATTTTGTTCATGCTGTTTTGCTTTGTTTTTATATCCTACAAATAAGTGATAGATGTCATTTTTTTAGAGCAGCTTTATGTTCTCAGAATAATTCAAGCATTTTATAATTGTAAAAAAATAAAGGGAAAAATCAGGGATATCAATAGATGTGTATTTTTGAAGTGAAAGAAAATTATTATTTTTCCTTTAAATCTTCTTCAAGGTGATATTATAATTGCTTAATATTTGGAACTGCTTATAACAAGAATCTATCATTTCATAGTGGCTTCAAACATAAGTATATTCTCATTTGCTTCTGAGACTTAAATCGTGGTGAAGCTAAATGAAATCAGGTGAAAGACTTAAAAAATATATTTTTATTCTCTTATTTCTTTCGCTTCTTAATTGTTATTCATGAGAAATTGCTTAGTGAAGATTTTGAATCTATTGGCTACCAGAGAGTTCTTATTCCCACAGTGGCATTTATGTTTCTAATGAGATGGACATTATGACCAACTTGGAGCCATCTCATTTGTATTTAATACAATTCCTTGTTACATGTTTATATGCTACAACTTACCTTTCAATTAAAACAACACCCAACTCCCATTCTTTTTCTTACATCAAACACTGTCTTGCTAAATGCTAGCTATATAATGGATGCTTAGTAAATGCTTGATGAATTCATTAACCTGGAAGGCATCTGTTAATTGGTTGAAGATTCTTGTTCTCACAGTCATACAGCATTTGCCTTGCTGTGAAGATTAGTAGCAACATACTCTTTGCTGGGGCCAGAAAAGTATGTTTGATGCAATCAAAGAGAGCAGTAGCTTAAAATCTTAACTAATATTGTGGATAGTAACAGCAACTATTAACATCTCAGTGACTTTTCACCAGGTAGTGTGTGCTTTATGAAATTCACTTCTACTATATACTTATATTTTCTCAACTCTGTTGTGTTCTCAAATAGTTAAAAACAAACAAACAAATAACAGGTTTGGCAGAGCCAGCCAACCAAAGGACAGCCTAGCCAGGCTTTAACAGAATTATCAAAGAAGAACCTTGTTTCTTGGGGACCTCAAAGATCCGCATTTAATAGGCCGTTTCCTCTATTATTCTACTTCTAGAATACTAAGACCACTTTGGTGTCTCATTAACCAAGAACACTTTCTCTGTTAAATCCTTATCAACTAATGCTTAAGAGGAAGATTTCAAGATATTACTATTTTCAGAAGTAATTGCCTTTTATTATAGGGAATCGTTGAAAAGGAAAAAACCCTTATGATTCAAAATAGCAATGTATAGTGGAAGATATTTTAGGTGATGCCCTATTGATGTCATTTGGAAAATTCTTTTTAAGGTGTATATTTTCTTTCTTTTCTCTAAGAAAATGCTTTCTTTTCACAGCTTATTACACCAGATAAGCTGATGCCAACCTGATTGCACATTTCTCTCCTGCTTCCTCTTAATTAAGAAGAAACTGGTTTCTTTTTCTATACTCTGCCTTCTGCTCCTACTATTTTCCTGATATCTGTGGTGAAACAAAACCCAAATCCAATGGGTACTTTTTAGCTCCCATTCAGTTTGACACCTCCTTGCTAATGACTTTCACTTTTGAAACTTTCTTTGGTTTCACTACTCATTCTCTTGGTTTCCTTTTCACCTCTCTCAGTATTTTTTCCCCCAATCATTCTCACCAGGTTTTTCTCTTCTTCCCACACAGTAATGTCGGCATTTCCCACATATAAGCAAGCTTCTTTTGGTTGTAGAATTTCTCTTTGGGTTATTTATTTCACTCTTGTCTTTAGCTGTTATCTTAATGCCTGTCATTCTCTGCTCATTCATCCTTTTTCTGGAGCTTCAGAAATCCTTCAGACATTGATTTGGCTCCACTTGTATCTTCTTAAGATAAAAAATGAAACAAGCTCAACATTGAGCTTATTATCCTCTACCTGCATCTTCTCTTGCATTTTCTATCTCAGTTATTTAACATGACCATTTATTCAACAGTCCTCCCCACCTAAACCTGCCAGATAATTTGTATTTACCCTTGAACACTCACTCCGACATCCATTTGACCACCAGGTTCTTTTGTTAGTTCTAAATTAATTCAACAACTTCTCTCAATCCTCAATACTTTGTTAGTTTGAACTTTCACCTCTCCCAGCCTATTTACTGAAAAAGTCTACGAACTATAAGCCAAGTGCCTAAATTGTTCTATTTTAACAGTAATGCTTTTGTAATATGATCATTTGCTCCTTCACTTAAGATTATGATGGCTTCCTATGCTTATAAGACAAAGAACATCTCTCTCATTCATTCATTCATTGAATTCCTACCATGAGGTTTACACTGGGTAATGTGGGGAAGTTGGGGTTCCTATGGCCAGGATCCTCACTGAACTTAAACCACCTGATGATGTAACTGGCCTATTGCTGTGCTGCCGCTTCCACACCTTTAGGCAATAAGCTATTATTGTGCTATATAGAGAGCTTGACTCATTGCTCTGGGTGAAGGCAGACACTAGTGCTCGACCTACCGCCAGAGAACAAGCCGGGTAATAAACCCTTTCACCCCAAAGAACGTTTTGCGCTCAATTTCTTTGGTCGCACTGAATCCATAGCGAACTTGCCGGGGGCTGAAACCCATTGGCAAGACAGTAAATACTGGTGAACAAAGACTGATATTCTGTATTTTATCTCAATAATCTAATTCCAGTGTAATTCAATGGATTTATTAACTACCTCCCAACAAATACTCTTCTCTACCTACACCTTGCACTGTTTCATTCTCTGAAAGGCATTCTGTACTCCAGCCGTTCAGGTATATTATACATTCTGCTAAGATATCATACTGTACCATCCTGGTGGACTCCTGCTTGTTGGGAGCCAGTTCCTCATGGATCTATTACATTTCTACGTTTCTTGTGAGCAGAGGCACTCACTGCTTTTGTTCTGACTTATCTTTGCTAGGCTTTTTTGTATGGCCTTGGAAGATTAAGATATCTTCCTCTGGAGCAAAGGACTGGCTGGTTTATTGCCTATTATAGAAAAGTTAGGCTCCCTAAGCTCAGGGTTTCTCCCCATTAATGCAACCCAACCCACTGTATGTGTAAGAGTTCTCTGGTCCTTGTTGGATCACCGGTGGGAACTGGGACTCAGGGAACTGGTAATAAGAAAGTGCTAATTCTGGCTATGACTAGAGTCATATGGCTGTGAGTAATAAACGCATTTCTGTTTGATTCAGTAGTCTCATGTCTTCTGCCAGTATCCATGAAACTATTGCAAGATAATTTGTTAGTTTGCTAATAGGATAAAGCTTCTAAAATTCATAGTTCTTGATACTGCTCATCTTTCAAGATCCAGCTCTATTGTGTCCTCTTTGAAAATATCACTGATTCTTCCAGGCAAATTTATTCTTGTAGATCTGTGATCTTTCAGAGAATTATTCTTTATAGTAAGTGGGCATTATATTGTGATTATGCATTTTGAAGCCTGTCTCCTTGCTAGATTAATAGCCTTTTAGAATCAGATACTAAGTCCCGGTTACCTGGTAGCATTTGTGGAATGCACATTAAGATATTCAGTAAATATTGAGGAATCAATGAATTCCATTCTTCTTTTCCTGACTTTCTTCAAGTCAGCCTCATCTTCTTTCTGATATCTGATGTGTTAAGGAACTTACTTAAATTTTCCTTTCAAAGCATAATCTTCCTACTCTCATAACCACTGGAAAAGATGACTTCTTCTGTACCATCCAGCCCAATCAGAAATTTCCCCACCATGGAAATGTGTGCATGTTTGAACTGCTTCCATTTTGTAATATAAGGCCAAATCCTCAAGAATATAGAAAATACTTTGTTATTGAACATCTTTGGTTCCAACATTTTATATAAAAGTGGATTTATCTTACTCTGTATGTCCTTGTACCTAAATGAAATCATCCTGTTAAAATGTTATAAACCACAGCTTGATAGTGAATGAATGAATGTGTTCTTGACTCTAATTTATGATTTGGGACATTGCATAATGATCAGATTGTTTCAGTTGATGCTGTTAATAAATATTCTTTGAGTTTTCCACCATCTTATATTCTATTATCCTGGTCACACTTTCTACAATACTAGTTGTTACCTAATTATCTTTTAAATTTGGCCATAAAAAAGAGTTAGAAAACCATATTTAGGAGAATGGTGGAGAGGGCAATAGAAAGAAACAAGCTTAAGGGTTAGTCAAGATAGTATGATCCTGTATTTCACAGCAAACAAGCCATCTAATCTCATTCATTAGTTTTACTCAGTGGGTCCAGCTGACTCTCAAGGAAACTTGTGTTCCATGGAGTAACTTGACAATTAAAGCTACTCAGATCTTGAGGCTCCGTTGTATCCTCACCTCAGAAAGATGCCTCAAGAGGAATGAAGAGTTCATAACCTCTTCAAATTCCACTGACCAGAGGTAATCACATAGCTCCATCAAACTGCCAAGGCTGAGAATAGTGGTGAGCATAACTGATGAGAACAAAACTAAATTTTAAGTTCTGAGAGAAAGAGCTCAATCATGTAAAAGAACAAGTCTGAGAGGAAATGAATAATTATTAGATACATACTGTGGAAGTTCTCTGATTTTTTCAATTTATGGCATTCTCGGTGTCTCAGTTTTTTTTTTTACATGGATTCCTAGGCCAAAAATAAATAACCATGCTGTTGATTGAGTTAAGTCCAAACAACTTAAAATACTTTAATATACTAAGAACTTAGTAGCTTTTTGAAAAAATATAATCTACATAGTTGAAAGAAGAAACATTATTTTAGTTTTAACCACAGTTACTAAAAAGGTGGTGGGCCTTTTGGGCAAAGCACATCTCTTAGACATTGGAATCTGATTAGATACCACCACCCTCGTTCTTGTTCTACATTGATTTTCATGGTTATTTGCTTTTTGTACAGTAAATACCAAAACTCAGCTTCACAAAGATATGATGTCACCGAAAGGAATGTAGTATGATCTAATGTTGAAACTGTGAACCAGACCTAGTAGTTTACATAGTGGCTAACAGAGTTTGAATATTGCTTTTTAAAAAATACCCCATGGCACTCCAATTAGTGTGCTGCAGTGCCCTTGGGTGCCTCTGTACACAGTATGGGAACCATGGGCCTGTGGTTGTAAGTATATATATATAGGTCACTTTTCACAATAGTTTGGAAGGTAGGTGCTATCATTCCCAAGCTGGATGAGAAATCTAAGCTTTGGAAAGGGAGGAATTCTACCTTGAGCCTCCTACTTAGTAATTAGTGGAGCAGAGGCTTGAACCCAATACTTCTGGCCCTAAACTCCATTGCATCATGCCATGTATCATCAGATTTGCAGGATTAAGTTTTTCACAGCTTCTTGTCTCCCTGACCTTTCCTTGGTTTCAAGCAACATTGACATGACTATTTTTTAAAACATGTGGGAGTGCTTGAAATTCATGGAAATGATTTTTTTTGTTGTTTTCTTTAAATTTTGGTATCATTAATATATAATTACACGAGCAACATTGTTGCTACTAGTTTCCCCTCATTATCAAGTCCCTATCACATACCCCATTATAGTCACTGTCCAGCAGCATAGTAAGATGTTATAAAGTCACTACTTGTCTTCTCTGTGCTATACTGACTTCCCAATGACCCCCATATGTTAAATGTGCTTATCATAATGCTCCTTATTCCCCTTCTCTCCCCCCAAACCCCAGTCGTTTGGCAACTGTTAGAACCAATTCTTGGGTTCTGTGAGTCTGCTGCCGATTTGTTCCTTTAGATTTTGCTTTGTTCTTATGCTCCATAGAGGAGTAAAATCATTTGGTACTTGTCTTGTCTTTCTCTGCTTATTTCACTGAGGATAATACCCTCTAGCTCCATCCATGTTGTTGCACATGGTAGAATTTGTTTTCTTTGTGAATAATCATTGTGTATATGTACCACATCTTCTTTATCTATTCATCTACTGATGGACACTTAGGTTGCTTCCATTTCTTGGTTATTGTAAATAGTGCTGTGATAAACATAGGGGTGCATATGTCTGTCTGAAACTGGAATCTTGCATTCTTAGGGTAAATTTCTAGGAGTGGAATTCCTGGGTCAAATGGTATTTCTGTTTTTAGGTTTTTGAGGAACCTCTGTACTGTTTCCCACAACGGTTGAACTAGTTTACATTCCCACTATCAGTGTAGGAGTGTTCCCCTTTCTCTGCATTCTTGCCAGCATTTGTTGTTCCTATTCTTTTCTATGTGGGCCATCCTTACTGGTGTGCGGTAATATCTCACTGTGGTTTTAATTTGCATTTCCCTCATAAATAGTGATATGGATCATCTTTTCATGTGTCTGTTGGCCATCTGAATTTCTTCTTTAGAGAAGAGTCTGTTCATATCCTCTGCCCATTTTATAATCAGATTATTTGCTTTTTGGGTATTGAGACATGTGAGTTCTTTATACATATTTTGGTGTTAACTCCTTGTCAGATATGCCATTTACAAATCTATTCTCCCATACTGTAGGATGCCTTTTTGTTCTGCTGATGGTGTCCTTTGCTGTGCAGAAGCTTCTTAGCATGATGTAGTCCCATTTGTTTATTTTTAATTTTGTTTCCCTTGCTCGAGGAGATGCATTCAGGACAAAGTTGCTCATGTTTATATTCAGGAGATTTTTGCCTATGTTGTCTTCTAAGACTTTTATGGTTTCATGACTTACATTCAAGTCTTTGATCCATTTTGAGGTTATTTTTGTATATGGGGTTAGACAATAATCCAGTTTCATTGTCTTGCATGTAGCTGTCCAGTTTTGCCAACAGCAGCTGCTGAAGAGGCTGTGATTACCTCATTGTATATCCATGGCTCTTTTATCATACATCAATTGACCATATATGGTTGGGTTTATATCAGGGCTCTCTAGTCTGTTCCATTGGTCTATGGGTCTGTTCTTGTACCAGTACCAAATTGTCTTAAGTACTGTGGCTTTGTAGTAGAGCTTGAAGTTGGGGAGTGAAATCCCCCGTGTTTTATTCTTCCTTATCAGGATTGTTTTGGCTATTCGGGGTCCTTTGTGGTTCCATATGAATTTTAAAACAATTTGCTCGAGTTCGTTGAAGAATGCTGTTGGTATTTTGATAGGGATTGCATTGAATCTGTAGATTGCTTTAGGCAGGATGTCCATTTTAACAATATTAATTCTTCCTAATCATGAGCATGGAATGTGTTTCCATTTATTGGTATCTTTTTAAATTTCTCTCATGAGTGTCTTGTAGTTTTCAGAGTATAGGTCTTTCACTTCCTTGGTTAGGTTTATTCCTAGGTATTTTATTCTTTTTGATGCAACTGTGAATGAAATTGTTTTCCTGATTTCTCTTTCTGCCAGTTCATCTTTAGTGTATAGGAATGCAACAGATTTCTGTGTATCAATTTTGTATCCCACAACTTTGCTGAGTTCAGATATTAGATCTGGTAGTTTTGGAGTGGATTCTCTAGGATTTTTTATGTACAATATCATGTCACCTCCACACATGGACAGTTTTACTTCTTCCTTGCCAATCTGGATGCCTTTTATTTCTTTGTGTTGTCTGATTGCTGTGGCTAGGACCTCCAGAAATATGTTGAATAAAAGTGGGAGAGTGGGCATCCTTGTGTTGTTCTGATCTTAAAGGAAAAGCTTTCAGCTTCTCGCTGTTAAGTATGATGTTGGCTGTGGGTTTATCATATATGGCCTTTATTATGTTGAGGCACTTGCCCTCTATACCCTTTTTGTTGAGCATTTTTATCATGAATGGATGTTGAATTTTGTCAAATGATTTTTCAGCATCTATGAAGATGATCATGTGGATTTTGTCCTTCTTTTTGTTTATGTGGTGGATGATGTTGATGGATTTCCAAATGTTGTACCATCCTTACATCCCTGGAATAAATCCTACTTGATCATGATGGATGATCCTTTTGATGTATTTTTGAATTCAGTTTGTTAATATTTAGTTGAGTATTTTTGCATCTATGTTCATCAGGGATATTGGTCTGTAAGTTTCTTTTTTTGTGGTGTGTATGCCTGATTTTGATATTAGAGTAATGGTGGCCTTGTAGAATGAGTTTGGGAGTATTTCCTCCTCTTCTACTTTTTGGAAAACTTTAAGGAGGACGGGTATTAGGTCTTCACTAAATGCTTAATAAAATTCATCAGTGAAACCATCTGGTTCAGGGATTTTATTTTTAGGTGGTAGTTTTTTGATTACCAATTCAATTTCCTTGCCGGTACTCATCTATTCAGATTATGTGTTTCTTCATTGGTCAGTCTTGGAAGTTTGTATTTTTCTAGAAAGTTAACCATTTCTTCTCGGTTTTCCAGTTTGTTAGCATAAAATTTTTCATAGTATTCTCTCATAATTCTTTGTATTTCTCTGGTGTCTGTAGTGATTTTTCCTTTCTCGTTACCAATTCTGTTTATGTGTGTAGACTCTCTTTCTTTGAGCTGTCTCAAAATGAAACCGCTCCTGCTTTTATTGATTCTTTCTATTTTTTTACTTGTCTCGATTTTATTTACTTCTGCTCTAATCTTTATTATGTCACTCCTTCTACTGACTTTGGGCCTCATTTTTTCTTCTTTTTGTAGTTTTGCTAATTGTGAATTTAGACTGTTCATTTGTGATTGTTCTTCTTTCCTGAGGTAGGCCTGTATTGAAACATACTTCCCTCTTAGCACAGCCTTCACTGTGTCTCACAGATTTTTGTGGTGTTGAATTATTGTTTTCATTTGTCTCCATATATTGCTTGATCTCTGTTTTTATTTGGTCATTGATCCATTGATTATTTAGGAGTATGTTATTAAGCCTCCATGTGTTTGTGGGCTTTTTCATTTTCTTTGTGTAATTTATTTCTAGGTTTATACCTTTGTTATCTGAGGTCCTTTTCCTGTCCCTTCTCCTGTGCAGCAAGCTCTGTGAAAACCCTGCCCCTTCAGCAGCCCTCTTGCTGCTAGGAAGCCTCCCAGACTGCCAGCCTTTCCTTTGGCCCAGAGCAGCCAGATGTAGATCCCTGCCTCCACAAATGGCTGGAATCTCAGTCTCTCAAGTATTCTGCCTATCTTAGCTTTGCAACCCCACTAATCTCCCAGGCACCATGCAATATGGTTTTGTGCTCCAAAGCAGAACTCCAGGACTGGGTGTTCAGCAGTCCCAGGCTTCCCCCAACTCCCTGCTCTGTTTTTCTTCCTCCCTCTGGTGAGCTGGGGTGGGGGAAGGGCTTGGGTTCTGCCAGATCAAGGCTTTGGTATGGTACATTGTTTCTTGAGGTCTGCTCTCTTCTCCAGGTGTTTGCAGTCTGGTGCAGCCTTCTTTCCTGTTGGTCTTTTAGAATTAGTTTTATTAACTATATTTTTGTACTGTATGTGGTTTTGGGAGGAGTTCTCTGTCTCACCTCTCATGCCACCATCTTGAATTGATCCCCTTGGAAAGTCATGTCTGCATTTTCAGTTTTAAAGCATACTTGCTAGAAAATAAATTCTCTTAAACAGAGATTAAATAACTTTGAATGGTTTTAAAATGACCCCAAGGAAGATTGTTTAAGTTTTGAAATCAAGACAGTGCATTTTGAATGAAGTTTTAATTATTTTACTGCTAATTTTTAATGTGACATTTAGTATGGACCCCCATATCACTTTTTCTCCAGCTGTCAGTACAGTCTCTAAACTAAACCTTCTTCACCAGCTGTTGCCTAGTTCAATATGGTCCACGTTGGAATTTTTCCAACTCTTCCTGCACATAATTTCTAAGTCTTAACAGACCTGTGCAAAAATTAACCATAACTATAATCTTTCATGTTACTCATAGTTCTGTTTAATAATCTGAAATAGTACCTGATAAATAGTGCAATCAGAAGAATTCCAGTTTCCCAGTAACTACTTACATATCACTTTTCTGCTCTCATCTAATTTGAAACAGGTTTTGGATTACTACCTCTAAATCATGTAAACTCCTAATCAATGATTAAGAATCTTCAAGCTATTCCTTCTTTTTCTTTGTGTCTGTGTGTAGTTCCTAAGTATCAAAAAATTCAGGCCTAGTCAAATGAAATTATCCCCCGCCTAGACTTCTTAGGCCTTTATTTCCACTAAGCTTGTTGGGGAAACAAAGGATGGGTGGTTATAACCAAAGAAAAGTAAATCCTTATAACAGAAAAGTGGCTTTCAGAGAAAATGTCTCATTGTAGAATTGAAAGTACATTTGTATGAAATGTCTCTGACACAAATTATAGTTCAGAGAAGTATCTGAAGTGGAAAAACCATTCTTCATTTTAAAACAAATTTATCAGTGAATGGTAATAGAGTGTTATTTATTGAGCACTCTGTAAATGCCAGGCATTTTATACTTATTTTGTTTGAACCTAAACACAACAATGGGAGATCATTATTTTAATATACCTTCATTTTACAGATGAGGAAACTTGACAGCTAAAAGCTTTGGGAAATCTCCCATATTTTCCAGTGAATAAATGTTAGAGCTTGAATTCAAACTCATGTGGGTATAACTTCTACATCGCTTGACTTTTGCCTACAAGGTGTGCCCCCTTCAGATCAAGGTATGTGGGGATGGGCTTTGTGTCTTTTATATTTTGTAATGGTGATTGCAAAGGAAAACGTGATACCAATTTTTTAAAATTGATCAAATATTTATTGAGTGCTACAATGTGATTGGCACTTTTCTACAAGCTAATTAGTACTCATAGTGAATATTGCCATTTATTTAATTCTATAACTTATGTGCATTTTTCTAAAAGTATGGAATTTGATTTTAGCTCTTCTGTTATTTGATATTAAGGCTCTCAAAGGATCCCAGTGAGTTGCTGATGATTCACAATAATGAAAATATGTTAGACTGGATCCCAGGGGACCTGTAGATCTGTATTCACTAGGTTCCTTGGTGATCAATAGTAAATTTTTCTGTCTAGAGCTCAGTTTCTTCATTTGTATAATTAAAGGATCGAATGCATGATCTCTGAGGTTCTTCTGAGTACTAATATTCTATAATTTTACTAAGCACACTCATATGTCATTCCTAAAGAACCATGTGAATACAGTGAAATGTTGATGGTTATATAATTAAGAACTGAAAGAAATGCCTTTCGATTGGCTTTGGGAATTATAAATGTGGTACATTGAAAGAAACCTTTAAAGTATTATACCAATTATATGAGTTTTCTATTGCTGTGTAACAAATTACCACACACATTCTGGCTTAAAACAACACACATTTACTATGTCATGTTTTCCATGGGGTAGGAGTCTTAGCATGGTTTAGCTGGGTCTTCTACTGAATATCTCTCAAGGCTGCAATCAAGTGTCAGTCGGCTACATTAGTTTCTGGGGCTTGGTCTTCTGAGCTCTAGTTGCTGGCAGAATTGATTTCACTGTGGTTGTAGAATGGAGGTCCCCATTTTCTTGTTGACTGTCAGCCAGAGGCTCTTGGCTCCTAGAAGTTACCCATGATTTCTTGCTCTGTGGCTCCTTCATAAATCCTCTCAAAACCTGGAAGCTTTCTTATTCAA
The DNA here is from genome assembly GCF_040802235.1 of Manis javanica. Taxonomy (NCBI): domain Eukaryota; kingdom Metazoa; phylum Chordata; class Mammalia; order Pholidota; family Manidae; genus Manis; species Manis javanica. The sequence goes on from NC_133157.1 coordinate 192,017,730, forward strand.
GTTAATAAGCAATAATCTCTCAGTCCTGTCTGCTAAGATGAAGTCTTATATAACTGTACAATAACTGTATGGGTTTAATAATGTCCCCCAAAATTCATGTCCACCCAGAACCTTACCATGTGACTATATTTAGAAATAGTCTTTGGAGATTTAGTTCGCCAAGTTAAGATAAGGTCATACTGGAGTAGAGTAGGTCCTAATCCAATAACTGATGTCCTTATAAGAAAGTACAAGCACATTGATATACAGAAAGAAGATGCCATATTACAACAAAGCCAGAGACTGGAGTTAGGCTACTACAAGCCAAAGAACAGTACAGATCACCGGCAACCACCAGAAATTAGAAGAGGCAAGGAAGATTCCTCCCCTAGAGTCTTCAGAGAGGGCATGGACCTACAGATACCTTGACTGCAGATTTCTAGCCTCTAGAACTCTGAGAAAATAAAGTTTGATTGTTTTGAGCCACCATATTTGTGGGACTTTATTAGGGTAGCCCTAGAAAACTAATATAGTGATATTATCATGGGAATAACAATATCCCATTACCTTTGCTATGTAATATGATTGAATAAAGGGAGCAACATCCTATCACTTTTGCTCATTTTCTATTGGTGAGAAGCAAGTCAGTTTCCTCCCACACTGAAGGGGAAAAGATTATACAAGGCAATGACTCATTGGGATTACTTAACGAAATATCTGCTATATCAATGTAAGGTTATTTTGTGAGCAGGCCTTTCCATTATGTAGAAAATGAATTAAGCAGCCCTTTCTAATTTTCCTTACCATTTCTAATTATTTCAAAATTATCTTCAATGATATTTTATTAAAAGTTTCAATGTGACTTATTAATTTTTTTCAATGATGGCTCTTTTCTTTAAAGTCCAGCACTCTTGAAATTTTTGATGTTCTCAGTTGTCTTTTTAAAATGGATTTGTTGATACTTTGGTTACAAATTTTTCTGAAGATGAAAGTTGATTGCTTGAAAGTGTTTGAAAGAGAAACAGAAGTTTATTAGTTAAACTCTGCCCTCTTAAAAACATCATTATCACTCCAAGGGGAAATGGAGATCAATTTCTAATTATTGTCAATTAATCAATATTCCCTTGAGCACCTACCATATACTAAGCATTGTGCAAGATTATTAAGTAATCTCTTGCACATTTTCACTATTCCAAATAATAAAACAATATAATCAAATGCAAGCTGAGATTTGTCAGCCAGCCAAAGACATTGCTCTCAGATTATCTAGGATATACTTACACAAAACATTAGTAGAATCTATCATATTTATTAGATTTCACAGAATTGCAGTTCAGGGTTAGCAGGAACCAACAAAGCAAAACAATAACTCTAACTGTGGCTAATCTGTGGTTTTCACATTGGTTCTTGAATCCAAACTTACACCAAAACTATGAAATACAGTCATATTTGTGAACTAATGTTCCAGATACATCTTTCATATTTTCCTATGGATTTCTTTGTGGGCTGTTAGACAGACATGTGTTTTCCTTTGGGTACTACTATTGAACTCTCTTATGGGATAGATTTCATCCCTTAGCTAGCCTTGGGGAAAAATAAATGTTTCCTTATATATGAACTTAGTGTATATCATGTTGCATAACTATTCTGGGTGCACAGTCCCTGCACATTTGGAATATTTTCTGGGATTCAAAAGCTTTCCTTTCAGAGATTGAAAATTTATCATTATGTCTATTGTTAGATAGAGGCTTACATACTTTCATAAACAGTACTGTCATATTTCAATCCCTAATCTATTCTTGATTCTATAAAGATCACAATTAAAATTCTTCTTGCCAAATTCTTATCTTTAACACTGCATGAATAATCCTTTATGGTATTGGTATTTAATACTGCCAGAAAGAGGTTTAAATGCTGTAATTCCAAAAAGATTATTTGGATAATATTAAATATAGAAAAACAAAGTACATTTTAGGTCTATAATATTAGAATTGCCATATAATGTAATAAAGTGAAGTTGCTTCATGTAAAGAAGTTCATATGTTTGATTTCTTGACTCTGGATTTAAAAAAAATGAAATGTTCTGTAGGTCCCTGATGAAATTTAGATAATCAAAGGCAATAATTTTCCTCTGAGTTTTCTGAGTTGGGTCTCTCCATGGGAGAGGTCAGAATCCTACAAGCTCTGGAATCAGTTGACCAGAGTTCAGATTTAAGCTTGTGACACTTTTTAGCTCCAAAATGGGTTAGGATGATACATCACAGAGAATTTGTGACTATTAAATAATGGATGTCAATTACATAGTAGAAAGCCTAGCATATAGGAAGTACTCAATATATGTTAGATAAAATTAATCAACAAAAATGAAATGTCAACCCAACAATTGACTTCCAAGTAACTGTGAAGCTAATTTAGGTTATGGAGAAATTTGCAAATTATCTTGGGATTTTCTTTGGATTAGAATATTTTGGCACCATCCATCCTGGTAAGAAGCAACACACATTCACTGCTTACCTACTGTATTTTAGAATGGTATGTTAGAATCTTTGTATAGATGAACTCAACTAATTCTTAAAAAAAATCACACAAACCTCTGATAGATTCTCATTTCAAAATAAGGAATTGAGCTCAAATAGTAAGTTACAGAGCTGTTATTTAAATCTTTATCTTTTAAAATCCTTAATCTAAGGTCTTTCCACTCCACCATGCTGCCTCTCAAAAGACAAAGTTCCCTGAAATTCACCCATGTTTATATGACTTCTGTGTGCTACGAAGAGAGGAAAATAAAAATGAAAAGTAATGAAAACCATACAGAAAACTTGATATTTCCTGTGAAAAGACATACATGATTTTGGGAGGTTTTGAAATGTGATTTGGCATGCACAAGCAGACATATTCTCAGTTTTGCTTGTGTAGATATTTCTCTCTTACTTCCGTCTACACATACATGCATTTACGATTGCCTGGACTAGTTTGTGTTTATTGGCAATCTTGGACTCACTTAGATGGGATGAGGGTGGGAATGGTGGGTAAGAAATGATTACATTTGCATTTTAAAAAGATCACAATAGTTCAAGAACAGTTTAAAGTCCAGATGAATGCATGGAGGTCAGTAGTCCAGGAGAAAGCTGATTCTTGGAGTAGACTAATAGTAATCAAGAGGGTGAAAAGTCAATTGATTTGAATTCGAAGTTAAAATCAATGAGACTTCGTGATGAACTGGGTATGAGTGGTGAGGTCAGAAGGTTCCAATATAACTCTTAGTTATGTAAGGTTCACTGAGATAGGGGAAACAAATAGAAAAAGTTTTTAGGAGGAAGATCAATACCTTGATTTTTGTGTATGTCAAATTTGACTGTGCTGAGGCTGAATGTGTTGAGTTTGAGACTTCCAAATGGAGATTTAGGGTAGGAATAGTCCTAGACTAGAGATATAAATATAGGGAGTGGGTGGATAATCATAGTATATAGGTTGATTAAAACTGTGGTTGTGGATGTGGTTTTCTCAGAGGGTGAGCCAAAAAAGGTTGTTTACTGTTCAGGCTTTTGGAAGTCCAGTGTGTGATGGCTGGGTGGATGAGGGTGAGCCTGCAAAGGGAATGAAAGAGTGACCAGAGAGAGAAGAGTAAAGAAAATATCTCAGAAGAAGAGGTGATTGACACATATTGTGGTAGATGAGGACTAAAACATGTCCATAGGTTTTCTAACATGAAATGAATCAGTGACTTTAACAAGATCTCTTTCAGTGAAGTGTTGAAGACAGAAAGAATTGCAGAGGTTGTGGAGGAGCAGGAGGTGAGAAATACGAATAATATATAGGAAAAATAAAACCTCTTAGTTTAGTTAACTTTTTAGAACCTGTGTAAAACAGTTAGGCTTTCTCTTTTCTTTTTCCTGCCTATTTAGGAAAAACAAAACATTGCCATTTCTGTAGCAAATTCTTTCTTGCCCTCCCTTCCCCACCACCAAAAAAAGAAAGCAAACAAAAGGAAAGAGAACCAAATAAAAGCCAAGAGGAAATCTCTAAGTATTTAAAAGGTAGCCTAATTCTTCCACCTAGAGATTGGGAGCTGAAAGGTGCAGTGTGGAGATTATTCCGGGTCAATTCAGAGGGATTTTCTTACTTGGGAGGGAGAAGAAAGGGGCAGGAGCATAGTTACGATTGTGGTAGGTACTCCAGTTGTGTAAGATGAAAATCCAGTTTAGCTCAATTATCATAGACATTTTCTTGTTGATAAGCTCGAGTTCTGAATATTCCTAAGCCAGTAATTAACTTATTTTGTTTTTCTTTGTATTTCTTGTGGGATTTCCCTTTCCTTTTGGGGGAAATGGAGATCAATTTCTAACTTAAAAGATGTGGAAAAAGTGGAGATAAGAGGAGGAAGATCTCTGGTACAATGAGCAGCATAAAACTACTCTTTCTTAGCAAAGTGGGGATAAGTGTTTTTGAGTTAAAAGCATGTATAATATAATTCCTCCTGATTAATTTTTGAGTACCAACTTGGTAGAAGTCATTCTACCAGTGTTTTGGGTATTCTTCAACATGTTCTAAGCCCGTAATCTTTTGAGATATTTTTAATTAAAAATTATGCTATAAATTAACATATAGTAATATTGAGTTTGTTTTGCTATGTAATTCTATCAATTTTATTTAACATGTAGACAGATTATGTAACTACCACTGCAGTGAGGATACAGAACCATTTCATCACTCCCAGAATTTTCTTCATGTAGTGTCTTTTCTCCACCTAACCCCTGGCAACCACTAATCTGTTTTCTGTCCTTATAGTTTTATCTTTTTTGAGACTGCCATATAAATGTAGTCACAGAGTGTGTAACTTTTTGAGGCTGGAGTCTTTTACCTGAGAATAGTGCCTTTGAATTTCATCCACGTTACATATGTCAATAATTCATTCCTTTTTATTTCTGAGTAATATTATATTATATAGTACCATGTGCTTATTCATTCACCTGTTCAAGGACAATTATTTCCAGTTGTTTGCAATTATGACTAGAACTGCTATAAAAATTAATGTACAGGTTTTTCTCAGAGGGTGAACCAAAAAAGGAAGTTCCCTGTCTCTAAAGTAAAGAGCCAGGAGGAGGATTACTGGGCCATAAAAGTTAAATTACAGTGGATACACACCTAGAAAGGCTCAATTTTAAAATGATGACAATTTCAAGTACTAGTGATGATGCTGAGAAATGAACTTTCATACATTGTTGGTGGAAATGCAAAATAGTACAGCTGAGTGAAAAAAAATGGAGGTAACAGTCTTTGATAATCTAATCATGAAAGTGACATTCCATCACTCTTCCATATTCTGTTAGAAACAAGTCACTAAGCCTACGTTCAAGCATAGGAGATTATGGAAGGGTATGAATATCAGGGAGGAGAGATCACATTTGGAGTCATTTGAGAAGGCTACCTAAGACAATAATTTAAAGAACATAAGGAGAAAGAATAACATATTTACAGATAAGTGTGTTAAACAGATATTTACTATTCTACTCCTCTTCTTTTATTTGTGATTTTCACATTTTCTTCTGCTATCATTTCCTTATGTCAAAAAAAATCCACAAAAATCATCCTTTATCAATTGTTTCAGAGCAGTTTTCCTCATAATGTATTCTTTTACTTTTCCTTCTAAGAAATTCTTTATTTTACCTTCATTCTTAAAGGATATTTTCACTGAAGCTGGGTCAGGAATTCTTTTCTTTTAGCTCTTAGTCCCCGATACAGAATTTTATTGTTGTTAACAACCATTTGATCAATAAATGAGAGATGCCCTCTCAAAAAAAAATTAACTGCTTTTGACCTACATGTTTTCTAAAGTTTTTGAGCTGTTATTCCCCCACAAATGTGTTATTTATTTTGCCTAAATTTCTTTGTCTAAATATTCAGCAGTTTCGTTATGATTGTTTCTACGTTTGAGGTTCTCCTATTTGTGGTTCACTGGACTTCTTGTATCTGTAGGTTTATGTATTTTACTATATTTCATAAGTTTTTAACATTGTATCTTCAGAGGATTTTGAGCATTGGACTTTTTCTCTTCTTTTGGGGCTCCAATGACAAAAACATTAGATCATCTGGTATATATTACTGTAAGTCCTTGAGGCTTTGCCACTTTTTTTTCGCAATTTTTTCAGCTCAGAAAATATCTGTGGATCTGTTTTCAAGCTCACTCACTCTTTTCTTTATTCTCCAATCTGCAATAAAGTCATAACAGTAAATGTTTTATTTTGGTTATTGGTTTTTGCAGTTCTAAAATTTCCACTTAGTTCTTCTTTATACTTTCTACTTTTTTGTGGAGATTTTTAATCTTTCCTATCTAGAATGTTCTCCCTTATTTGTTGAAGCATTTTTATAATGCTGACATAAAGTCTTTGCCATTTAATTCCAATTATTTGTAACATTTCAGTATTGGCATCTATCGATTGTCTTTTTCTATGGAAATTGAGATTTACTAGTTCTTTTTTTAAATTTTTATTATTATTATTATTTTATTTATTTTGCTTTCATTAATCTGCAATTACATAAAGAACATTATGTTTACTAGGCTCCCCCCTTCACCAAGAACCCCCCACCCCATTACAGTCCAGCATAGTAAGATGCTGTAGAATCACTACGTGCCTTCACTGTGTTGCACAGCCCTCCCCATGCCACCCCACTACATGCTAATTATACATGGTAATCGTAATACCCACTTTCTTTTTCCCTGCCCTTATCCCTCCCTTCCCACCCATCCTCCCTTGTCCCTTTCCCTTTGGTAACTGTTAGTCCCTTCTTGGGTTCTGTGATTCTGCTGCTGTTTTGTTCCTTCAGTTTTTCCTTTGTTCTTATACTCCACAGATGAGTGAAATCATTTGGTATTTCTCTTTCTCCGCTTGGCTTATTTCACTGAGCATAGTACCCTCCAGCTCCATCCATCTTGCTGCAAATGGTAGGATTTGCCCTCTTCTTATGGCTGAGTAGTATTCCATTGTGTATATGTACCACATCTTCTTTATCCATTCATCTACTGATGGACATTTAGGTGGCTTCCATTTCTTGGCTATTGTAAATAATGCTGTGATAAACATAGCGGTGCATCTGCCTTTCTCAAACTGGGCTGCTGCATTCTTAGGGTAAATTCCTAGGAGTGGAATTCCTGGGTCAAATGGTATGCCTATTTTGAGCTTTTTGAGGAACCTCCATACTGCTTTCCACAATGGTTGAACTAATTTACATTCCCACCAGCAGAGTAGGAGGGTGCCCCTTTCTCCACATCCTTGCCAACATGTGCTATTGTTTGTCTTTTGAATGGTGGCGATCCTTACTGGTGTGAGGTGATATCTCATTGTGGTTTTAATTTGTAATTCTCTGATGACTTGTGATGTGGAGCATCTTTTCATGTGTCTGTTTGCCGTCTGAATTTCTTCTTTGGAGAACTGTCAGTTCAGCTGCTCTGCCTATTTTTTAATTGGATTATTTGCTTTTTGTTTGTTGAGGTGCATGAGGTCTTTATATATTTTAGATGTCAATCCTTTATCGGATCTGTCATTTATGAATATATTCTCCCATACTGTAGGGTATCTTTTTGTTCTATTGATGGTGTCCTTTGCTGTACAGAAGCTTTTCAGCTTGATATAGTCCCACTTGTTCATTTTTGCTTTTCTTTCCCTTGCCCAGAGAGAGATGTTCATGAAGAAGTCATTCATGTTTATGTCCAAGAGATTTTTGCCTATGTTTTTTTCTAGGAGTTTTATGGTTTCATGACTTACATTCAGGTCTTTGATCCATTTTGAATTTACTTTTGTGTATGGGGTTAGACAGTGATTCAGTTTCATTCTCTTACATGTAGCTGCCCAGTTTTGCCAGCACCATTTGTTGAAGAGATGGTCATTTCCCCATTGTATGTCCATGGCTCCTTTACCATATATTAATTGACCATATGTGTTTGGGTTGATGTCTAGAGTCTCTATTCTGTTCCACTGGTCTGTGGCTCTGTTCTTGTGCCAGTACTAAATTGTCTTGATTACCATGGCTTTGTAGTAGAGCTTGAAGTTGGGGAGCGAGATACCCCCCTACTTTATTCTTCCTTCTCAGGATTGCTTTGGCTATTTGGGGTCTTTGGTGTTTCCATATGAATTTTTGAACTATTTGTTCCAGATCATTGAAGAATGTTATTGGTAATTTGATAGGGATTGCATTGAATCTGTATATTGCTTTGGGCAGGATGGCCATTTTGACAATATTAATTCTTCCTAGCCAAGAGCGTCGGATCAGTTTCCATTTGCTAGTGTCCTCTTTAATTTCTCTTAAGAGTGTCTTATAGTTTTCAGGGTATAGATATTTAACTTCTTTGGTCAGGTTTATTCCTAGTTATTTTATTCTTTTTGATGCAATTGTAGATGGAATTGTTTTCCTGATTACTCTATTAGTTTATTGTTAGTATATAGGAAAGCCACAGATTTCTGTGTGTTAATTTTGTATCCTTCCACTTTGCTGTATACTGATATCAGTTCTAGTAGTTTTGGAGTGGAGTCTTTAGGGTTTTTTATGTACAATATCATGTCATCTGCAAATAGTGACAGTTTAACTTCTTCTTTACCAATCTGGATTCCTTGTATTTCTTTGTTTTGTCTAATTGCCATGGCTAGGACATCCAGTACTATGTTGAATAACAGTGGGGAGAGTGGGAATCCCTGTCTTGTTCCTGATCTCAGAGGAAAAGCTTTCAGTTTCTCGTTGTTCAGTATGATGTTGGCTGTGGGTTTTTCATATATGGCCTTTATTATGTTGAAGTACTTGCCCTCTAAACCCATTTTGCTGAGCATTTTTATCATGAATGGATGTTGAATTTTGTCGAATGCTTTTTCAGCATCTATGGAGATGATCATGTGGTTTTTGCCCTTCTTTTTGTTGATGTGGTGGATGATGTTGATGAATTTTCAAATGTTGTACCATCCTTGCATCCTGGGATGAATCCCACTTGGTCATGGTGTATGATCCTTTTGATATATTTTTGAATTCGGTTTGCTAATATTTTGTTGAGTATTTTTGCATCTACATTCATCAGGGATATTGGTCTGTAATTTTCTTTTTGGTGGGGTCTTTGCCTGGTTTTGGTAATAGGGTGATGTTGGCTTCATAGAATGAGTTTGGGAGTAGTCCCTCCTCTTCTATTTTTTGGAAAACTTTAAGGAGAATAGGTATTATATTTTCTCTCTGTGTCTCATAAAATTCTGAGGTAAATCCATCTGGCCCGGCGGTTTTGTTCCTGGGAAGTTTTTTGATTACTGCTTCAATTTCTTTGCTGGTTATTGGTTTGTTTAGATTTTGTGTTTCTTCCTTGGTCAGTCTTGAAAGGTTGTATTTTTCTAAGAAGTCCATTTCTTCTTGGTTTTCCAGCTTGTTAGCATAAAGGTTTTCATAGTATTCTCTAATAATTCTTTGTATTTCTATGGGGTTTATCATGATTTTTCCTTTCTTGTTTTTGATTCTCTTGATGTGTGTTGATTCTCTTTTTCTCTTAAAAAATCTGGCTAGAGGCTTATCTATTTTGTTTATTTTCTTGAAGAACCAGCTCTTGGTTTCATTGATTTTATCTATTGTTTTATTCTTCTCAATTTTATTTATTTCTTCTCTGATCTTTATTATGTCCCTCTGTCTGCTGACCTTAGGCATCATTTGTTCTTCTTTTTCCAATTTCAATAATTGTGATGTTAGACTATTCATTTAGGATTGTTCTTCCTTCTTTAAATATGCCTGGATTGCTATAGACTTTCCTGTTAAGACTGCTTTCACTGCGTCCCACAGAAGTTGCGGCTTTGTGTTGTTGTCATCACTTGTTTCCATATATTGCTTGATCTCCATTTTAATTTGGTTGTTGATCCCTTGATTATTTAGAAGCATGTTGTTAAGCCTCCATGTGTTTGTGAGCCTTTTTGGTTTCTTTGTACAATTTATTTCTAGTTTTATTCCTTTGTGGTCTGAAAAGCTGAATGGTAGGATTTCAATCTTTTTGAATTTACTGAGCCTCTTTTTGTGGCCTAGTATGTGGTATATTCTGGAGAATGTTCAATGTGCACTTGAGAAGAATATGAATCCAGTTGCTTTTGGATGTAGAGTTCTATAGATGTCTATTAGGTCCATCTGTTCTAGTGTGTTTTTCAGGAAACAGTTCTGTGTGTCCTTACTTATTTTCTGCCCAGTGGATCTGTCCTTTGGGGTGAGTGGCATGTTGAAGTCTCCTAAAATGAATGCACTGCAGTCTATTTCACCCTTTAGTTCTGTTAGTATTTGTTTCACATATGCTGGTGCTCCTGTGTTGGGTGCATAAATATTTAGAATGATGATATCCTCTTGTTGGACTGAGCCGTTTATCATTATGTAATGTCCTTCTTTATCTCTTGTGACTTTCTTTGTTTTGAGGTCTATTTTGTGTGATTCTAGTACTCTAACACCTGCCTTTTTCTCCCTATTGTTTGCCTGAAATATGTTTTTCCATCCCTTGACTTTTAGTCTGTGCATGTCTTTGGGTTTGAGGTGAGTTTCTTGTAAGCAGCATATAGATGGGTGTTGCTTTTTTATCCATTCTATTACTCTGTGTCTTTTGATTGGTGCATTCAGTCCATTTATAATTAGGGTGATTATTGAAAGATATGTACTTATTGCCATTGCAGGCTTTAGATTCATGGTTACCAAAGGTTCAAAGTTAGCTTATTTAGTATCTTACTGCCTAACTTAATTTGCTTATTGAGCTATTATAGACAGTGTCTGGTGATTCTTTATTTCTCTCCCTTCTTATTCCTCCTCCTCTGTTCTTTATATGTTGGGTGTTTTATTCTGTGCTCTTTTGTGTTTCCTTGAACTGCTTTTGTGGGTAGTTGATTTTATTTTTTGTGTTTAGTTAGTATTTGGTTGGTCTGCTTTCTTTGCTGTGATTTTATTTTCTCTGGTGACATCTGTTTAGCCTTAGGAGTGCTCCCATCTAGAGCACTCCCTCTAAAACACCCTGTAGAGGTGATTTTTGGAGGCAAATTCCCTCAAGTTTTGCTTGTCTTGGAATTGTTTAATCTCTCCTTCATATTTAAATGATAATCATGCTGGATACAGTATTCTTGGTTCAAAGCCCTTCAGTTTCATTGCATTAAATGTGTCATACCATTCTCTTCTGGCCTGTAAGGTTTCTGTTGAGATATCTGATGATAACCTGATGGGTTTTCCTTTTTAGGTGACCTTTTTCCCCTCTGTAGCTGACTTTAAAACTCTGTCCTTGTCCTTGATCTTTGCCATTTTAATTATTATGTGTCTTGGTGTTGTCCTCCTTGGGTCCCTTCTACTGGGAGTTCTGTGTACTGCCAACATCCCCCCCCCCCCCCCCCAGTTTGGGGAAGTTTTCAGCAATTATTTCTTCAAATATACTTTCTATCCCTTTTTCTCTCTCTTCTTCTGGTACCCCTATAATGTGAATATTGTTCCTTTTGGATTGGTCACACAGTTCTCTTAATATTGATTCATTCCTGGAGATCCTTTTATCTCTCTCTGCGTCAGCTTCTATGCGTTCCTGTTCTCTGGTTTCTATTACATCAATGGCCTCTTGCATATTATCCATTCTGCTTATAAATCCTTCCAGAGATGGTTTCATTTCTGTAATATCCTTCTGGATGTCATCCCTTAGCTCTTGCATATTTCTCTCCAGCTCCATCAGCATGGTTATGACCTTTATTTTGAATTCTTTTTCAGGGAGATTGGTTAGGTCTGTCTCCCTAGATTCTTTCTCAGGGAAGGATGCCTGGGTTAGTCTGGTCTGTATCAAATTCTTCTGCATTTTCATGTTGATAGAGGTTGTTGCTGGAATCTGGTGCATGTGTAGGCTGGGAGAACATCCCATCTTGCTGGTTTGTGGCCTTCCTCTCCTGGGAGATCAGCGACCTCTAGGGGCTTGTGCTGGGCAGCTGCATACAGATGGGGTTTCTAGTCCTTGCCTGGTCACTGTGAAAGAATCACTGCCCTGCTTCTGTGGGCATGGCCAGCCCCAGGCTGCTGCTCCAATATGGCGGAGCGGTGTCGGAGGGGAAACGGGCAGGAGGCGGTTTATCTCCATGAGGGACCTCCGAGCTGTGCTGTCCCCCAGGGGATTAGGGTGCCTGGAGTTCCCCGGGATTCCCAGCTGCTGGGCTAAGTGTTCCAGGACATTTCCATCCAGCTGGGGGATCCCTGTCCCTTTAAGTATTTCAAAAAGCATTTGCTTTTCTTTGTCCCAGGTGCACCAGCTGCAGGGCCCAGCTTGCAGGTTTTACTGTCCCGTTTCTGTAGTATACAGCACACCACGCACTGTGTGTCTGTGCTCTGGTGCGGATGGCTAGGGCTGAGTGTTTAGCAGTCCTGGGCTCCCCCTCCTTCCCCACTCTGACTCCTGTCCTCCTGCCAGGAGCTGGGGTGAGGGGTGCTCGGGTCCCACTGGGCCGCGGCTTGTATCTTACCCCCTTCGTGAGGCGCTGGGTTCTCACAGTTGTGGATGTAGCCTGGCTGTTGTCCTGTATCTTCTGGTCTCTCTTTTAGGGATAGTTGTATTTGTTGAATTTTCAAAAATATATATGGTTTTGGGAGGAGATTTCCGCTGCTCTACTCACGCCGCCATCTTGGTTCCGTCTCCCCACCTACTAGTTCTTTATATACCAAATATTTTTAAATTGTTTCCTGAAAAATTTGAATGTTACATTATGAGACTCTTGGTCTTTTTTAAATTCTGTGGAATATGTTGATGTTTTTATTTTAGCAGACAATTGACCCAATTAGTACAGGTCACAAGTTTTTTGCAATTTTTTGTGGGTTGTAGTTTCAATGTAAATTCCATTTTCAAACCTTTTCCCATAAGTACTCTGATAGGTCCCATGTACACACCATTCAATGGCCAGTCCAGGACTTATTTCTTACTTCAGTTCCCACAGTCTTTGATAGGCTGTTGAAGATTTGATCCATTCATGTGCAACTTAGAGGATGAACCCAGGAGTTCATAAATATTTTTATGGTGTTTCGTCCCCAAACTCTTTCATGTCCCCAGAACTTGCTAGTTTCCTAATATTCCCATTGTTGGTTTTCTGGCTAGAAAACTGAAACTTTATTTAATCTGTTTCATTGCCATCTTCTCATAACTACACCTGCCTCTGGGGCCTATTGGTGGAAGTTTAGATAAAGAAAGAGCAATGGGGTTTAGCCCTACTCTCTCTGGTTCTGACTTTCCCTACTTCCTGATCTCTGAAACACATTTTTTCTCTAACATAACAAAAGTTTAAAAAACTTTTTCAAATGAGTTTGAAAGGGGAAAGCATTTTGCTTAAAGCTTACTCTTTTCTCATTTGAATCAAAGCCTGTACTCTTGTCTGATAGGAAGCAAATAGTGGGTCCAGTTGCCTTAAGATAGTACATGTACAAGAGAATTCCTTGTAGGATAAGAGAGCTGCAGTTAATTTTAAGATGAAGGATCAGAAAACAAGAAGTGTAAAATAAATGCCTAGTGCATCTAATATGTTCTGGCCCTGCCATTCTGGCATATGTTGAAGCTGAAACTGTGCCACCAGCCCTTAAGAAAAGTAGGTTCATGTATTTTTGAGGTCTTCTGAGGTTATAAATTCAAAGTCCTATAATGGTTTCCTTTTTATAGGCCTTATGTCTATTCAAAACCGCATCTGCCCACAGTGGTTAATAATTCAAAGATCACATTTCAATGTTCCTGAGAGGTCTATGGAACTCAAAGTAAATTAAAGCCAGGACTTTCAGCCATATATATATATATATATATACTCTTACCATCTTTCCAAGGTAAGGACACAAAGGATCCTGTTCAGGGATAGACAAACCCTTTAAAGATCTAGTTTTATGAAAGTAAAACATTTAATAAATATTGTCCATTTTTTTACTCTGAATTGGATACTTAAAACCATGTGGCTGGTTATCAGAATAAAAGTAAAGTGATTTTCAAAAATAAACAAAGCCTTTCAAATGGTGCATAAAAGTGATGTCATTGTAATCTGAAAACTCTCTTTAACAGTTTATATTTATATAATGATGTCCGGCTGATGTCTGATGTAAGAAAAAACAAAAAACCTCTTAGGGAAAATTAGCTACTTGAACCTGGGTTGCTGGATGCATTTAGTAAGTTCTATAATTTTAGCAGAATATCACATTATCTAAATGGAGGAGATAAACTTGAGGTGTAAGGTATATGAAATGCAGTTTGCATTCTTGACTTTTCAGACAGTAGATTTTGGAAGCCGATAAGATAAATTAAAGCTTCTGAGAAAAAAGGTAAATGAATTCTGAAGCTGCCAGTGATATATCCTGGCTGGACTAAAACCAAGACATTTTCATTAGTCTAGGCAACTTAAACTCTATTGACATGGGGCTCTTTTAGCTTATTTTTAAAAATATAACTTCCGCATTGTACTTATGTCAAGAATTTTCCTTATTGGAGATCTTACAATTGGGTACACACTCAAAATATCTTATCTTTTCAGCAATGAGCATAAATAACAAATATAAATAATGTTTAAAGAATGAAAAATTATAAACAAGGTAAGTCTTTTTTTAAATTAAGGTATCATTGATACACAATTTTATAAAAGTTTCACATGAGCAACACTGTGGTTTTGACATTCACCCATATTATTAAGTCACCAACCCCCACCTCATTGCAGTCACTGCCCATCAGCATAATAAGATGTTATAGAGACATGTCTTCTCCATGCTGTACTGCCTTTCCTGTGACCTACCTATATTGTGTGTGCTAATTATAATGCCCCTTAATCCCTTTCTCCCTTCTTCCCCATCCACCCTCCCCAAACACTTCCCTTTGGTAACCACTAGTCCCTTCTTGGAATCTGTGAGTCTGCTACTGTTTTGTTCCTGCAGTTTTTTTTGTTGTTGTTGTACTCCACAAATGAGTGAAATCATTTGGTACTTGTCTTTCCCCACCCGGATTATTATTTCATTGTGCATAATACCCTCTAGCTCCATCCCTGTTGCAAATGGTAGGATTTATTTTCTTTTTATGGCTGAATAATATTCCACCGTGTATATGTACCCTATCTTCTTTATCCATCCAACAAGGTACATCTTAAAAGAATTCATCTATTTTCTTCATAATCAGAGTGTATGATAAGTGGTGTACATGAGACAAAGTGCTCTGGGCATGTCTGAGGATGAAAAGTAATGGGTTATGTGAAAAATACCAAAATTGTTTGTAGCCAATCTCTTTATGTATAGATAATTGGTTGGGCACAGGGGAGAAAGACATCATTCTGTTTCCACTGACTGCAAAAATTTATGACACTCATTTAGTCTGTGCCACATTTGTTGAATTTTGCCATATAGATATCTTTAGGGGCAGTAATGAGTTAATGGCCAAGAGCTTGGGCTCAGCTGTCAGATTCTGTAGTTGTCAATCCTGTCTTCACCATTTACTAGCCTTGTGACTTTAGGCCCTTTGTTTATTACCTCCTAACCTTTATTTATTCTGTCACAAAGTGGGGTTAATAGTGTGTATTTCATAGGGTTCATATTGTAAGCATTCATTTATCGCATATAAAATGCTTAGTATAAGTATTGGTATCAGCATTTAGTAAACATCCCATAAGAGTTAGCTATTGTGATGAGATTCTATAGCACAAGCCAAGTAATTCATTGAAAGCCCATTCCATGAAAAATATCCTGTGAAAGAATTCTACCTTGGTCATATAACTCAGTCCAGCAGGTTTCAAATTGCTGACTTCTATGTTTCTAAATAAGGTGTATAATAAGTGAACTTTTATCACAATTTAAAAAATTGTTTAAATTATATTTGTAAAATTAAGTTAATTCAGACATTTACAGAAACTGAGAAATGGACTCTCAGGTTTCTTAAGAACTCAGTTTGAAAATCCTGAGTTATGCTGAATCTTTTCCCTTTAGTAGAGATTCATGTACATTTGGTACTAATCCATTTATTTGCCTTTTCCAGAATCAATATATTTCTCTCTTAAACTATTGTACCTTCAAGTGGAAGACTTAAACTAAAAATCTTCTTAAATTAACTTTGAATCTTTTAAATTAACTTTCTATTTGTGCCATTGAATCCAGCAATCAGCATATGAGCTATATTTTTGTTATGTACACCAAGATGGCAGAAAGAGAAGTTGATAAATAAGAGTTCCATGTTTAAGTGTGAAAGCCAATAAGAAATGTTTGAGCACTGGCTTCTTCTGACAAACCCCAAGGACAAAGAAGAGGTAGATTGATGCTTTATACTCCCACAATGCTTGATGATAATGGTATCCAATATATACTTTCTGAATAATTGAATTCAGCTCAGTTTTGCCTGTACTCATCCTTTTCCCCTTTCACCAAGAACACAGACTTTTTCTGACTATCCTTCAAAGCTCAGCTCAATTTTTATGTCCTTTCCTGGAAAATTTGCCACATTGTTAATCATTCTCTTTATAGTGTCCATGGCCTCTTCTTTATAAGGTGTGGTAGGTATCCTTTGTGGGTTCATAGAAGTTCTTGTGCCTCCAACTAGGTGAGGGCATACAGTATATCACCTATTCTTTTTTCCCCTGTTCCTATAGTGCTGAACATGTTGTAGGATCTAAGTATTTATTTGTTTATTCATTATGTTTGAGTAATTCAAATGTGTGACCAAAGGGCTGTGATTCTGCAGATGCTTTGTTAATGATTTCTGTGAATCAGAGTCATTATTTATGTGAATTTATAGATAAGATACTCTGAATATAAAGATGCAGTATTTTTAGTCGATTAAATTTAGCCATGCTTCCATAAGCATGGCTCAAGAATCCACTTAAGTCTGGGGTTTGTGTATCTCCAGCTTTAACTAGGTTGTTATTTTCATCTTTGAATGAATAGAAGAAGTGCTACTTTAGCTTATTAACTATGAAATATAGATTTCATATATATAGATTTCATATAACTATGAAATATAATTTGTGTTTACTAAAAAGGTTTTCAGTGTCTATTAGAGGGCCATCAGATGGTTCTCTGTGCTTTGTTTTCTATAATTACCTAATTATCTGCTTCCTTCCTCTCTGCTCTCTTATGAGAATCACAAACTATTGTTTAACTCACTGAAATTCAGTGCAAGTTGGAAGCATTTTCATCTCATGGTGATCTACAGTTTAGTGAATGTAGTGTTTGGATGATGAGAACTGTTTCCTCAAGATGGGGTCAGAAAGAGGCGTGAACAAGTCCAAGAAGAACAGCCTGCTGAAGAAAGAGAAGCTTACCCAAAAGAAGCTTTTTAGCAATGAAGACAGAGTGTCCTGAGGTTTTATTCTTAGGCATGAAACCCAGATTTCCTAAAAGAGTGTCTCCTAAGGGTTTGGCCCTGCACAAACTATGTGCCCCTGCACAGCTGTATCATAGGAGCATGGTCTGGAACATTCTGCTCAGACCTCATCTAGTTGGTTGTTTCTGTTGCTCATCCCACAAGCTGTCTGCTCCCTACAAATCACCTCATTTCCAGATCCTGCATGTAAGCACTGCTCCTGTGTGAATGACTGAAAATATCAGTAGAAGACAAAAGGAAAGTAGGACTAATGACAGAGTTTCATTTCAGCAAACCCATGAAGCTCTGGATTCCAAAGAGGACTCAGAGTAGGAATATTTCCAAAACTCATCTTGTAGACATGTGAACAGCTATTTTAGACTATCTATAGAAATCCTTACTGTTGCTTGGTCTCTGAAAATTGTTGGTCAAGACAAATTGTTCAGCTTGCTTTGAATATGAAAGAGAAATTGTAGTCAGGTTTGCCTTGACAAGGGTCAGGTTTAAATTATGTAGGATATTCTTCCCAAATATTCCAAGCATACTTCCTACTCCTCCAAAATAACCACATTTATTTAATTCTGAGATGGTACTCCCTAGCGCATAATTTCTACTGATATCATCAATGTGCAAGACAATTGTTTGACCTCAGTCTAGGGAATAAGCACCTTCACCCCCAACCCCCCCCAAAAAACAAATCTTGTCTGGGCAAAATCCTGCTTCTTTACTTTGTACCAAAAAACTCAGTAGGGTTAAAAATCCTCAAGCTATTTGGAGTTTAATACTTCTTAGAGGTACCATAACACACTGCTGGGAGTGATCCAGCTATAGTACATTCAGAGCAGCACTCCCCCAAAACTGATTATATATCATTTTTGTGTAACCATACACATTTATTAAAACTTATAGGGGGATGCTAATGAACCCACCACTGCATAGTCTTTCCACGAACACTCTAATAGGTTTCCATCACCTATTACTTCTTAGTAACCAAAGGGAGGGAGAAAAGGAAAGAATTAAACTGTTAACCACTTATTAAGACTCTAGGATGATTTGCAAAACCTTCAGTAGGGTGGGAAAACACCCACTCCACCTCTTTACCGTTTTTCTTTATTAGAATAGAAATAATGCCTGAGACATATGAAAGCATTTTGATCTCTCTTTCTCTCTTACACACACACACACACACACACAACTAACAATGATAAAATCTCAATCCAGACTTTACAATCATAAAAAAGACCCCTCCCATAATATGCTTACTGTAGGACACAAAGAAGAAATCTCTCCACCAAAATTAGAGATATGGAGCCATCACTCTAAAGGTGAAGGTCTAGTCGCCAATTATCCTTTCTACATCTAACCCATTTCAGGTATGCTACAATTCGATTCCAGGTCCTTTTGTTTTACCATTAGATAGATAGAATAGACATCACTGTCCTCCAGAAAAATTACTTCACAGCTGTGAGTGCTGAAGATTTCCCTTGGTCAGCTGGACAGGAACAGGCTAGATATTGTGTCCTGATTTGCAGATCTTGACTCTCTGAAGGGCTAACTCCTGAGAAGCAGGAAATTGGTCTCACTGAGGGCTTCCATGGAAAGTCTCAAGATCCAGATGGTTCAATATGTAGAGTTCGCATGGAGGTGAAATTTACTTTCTGTCTTTTGCATATCTCCATCCACCTGTCTGTCACCCTATTTTGCAACCTCCTGGTATCCTTTTCACTCCAGTTCTAGAGGGATGGTACTTCTTTTTGCTCTCCAGATACATAAAACCCCAGTTATGATGGATTCTGCCTTCACAATATTCCCAAATAATATCTCTTCCCCTCTAATTATTAAGCCTCCCCTACCTTCCCCCACAGAAGAATTTTAAGTGTATTTTAAGAGGACAGCCTGCTGGCTAAACTAATTCACATTTAATTATGAATAATTAATATACTTCTTATTACTTCAGAATGTTTACATTTTAAGAGTCTCATTACCCAAAAGAATCAACAGTTGGAGACATTTCAGAAACCATGAAGTAAATTAAACCAGGCAATTTGGGGCAGATTTCCTGGGGGTAAAGGCAGTAGGCATCTATTTTATTTGGTCCTGCAACAAGGCAAAGTCTGTGATATTGAATAAGCCACCCTATGAAGGCTATTATTGGGCAGCCACAATGCATGAGATGTCTTAGTTGAGAATGAGAAAGGAGGGTGTCCTTTGGGAAGGAAACACCACAAAATGGGTTAGACCTAGAGGAACTTTAAGCATTTTATGGACAACTTTCTCATTTTATTGGTGGACATGTATCAGTTAAGGATGCCTACTGCCTGAGGAACACTTGTATTATTTGACTGTCTATCAAAAAAGGATGTTTGACTTGAAATCTATAATTTCAATTTACTTCTGCTAGAGAAGTGATTTGTGTCTACTGCTCCATGAAATCTTCTGAGCATTTTACAGAGCTGAAGAACACAGCGTGTGAAATCAGAAAGAGGGTGGAAATGCTGGCTCTAGCTAATTACTTTCTGATTATGAGCATGACGTTTCATCACTGAGCTCTGGTGCCTCATCTGTTATGATGGGACAATAATGATAACACAGACTATACAGGGCTGTGGATGTAAGGATTCACTGAGATAATACAGAACTTGAGAAATGGCAAAGATGGGAGGCTTTCTCAAATTTTCCATAGTTTCTTTCTCAGTCCTTGTAAATCCCTTTTAAAGCCATAGGGCAACTGACACTTGGTACACATTGGTCCAGGGTATACTTTATATAACCTTGATTTTTCCATTTGAGTGTTCATGTGCATGTAAATGTGCATGGATTTAAGTGGAGGGGAGTATAGAGTCTCTAAGTCAAGGCTCTGGCTTTGGAACTGAACCTTGAAGTAAATGTTGGTTAATGAAAGATTTCACTTTGTACTGTGCCATCTCAAAGGGGACTATACAAATTCTTCATCCTTACAGGTGGACACTGTATGGACATGATATGGGTCAGGACAGGCAAGAACATTTTTTTTTTGAGAGGGCATCTCTCATATTTATTGATCAAATGGTTGTTAACAACAATAAAATTCTGTATACGGGACTCAATGCACAATCATTAATCAACCCCAAGCCTAATTCTCAACAGTCTCCAATCTTCTGAAGCATAACAAACAAGTTCTTACATGGTGAACAAGTTCTTACATAGTGAATAAGTTCTTGCATGGTGTACAGTGCAAGGGCAGTCATCACAGAAACTTTTGGTTTTGATCACGCATCATGAACTATAAACAATCAAGTCAGATATGATTATTCGTTTGATTTTTATATTTGATTTATATGTGAATCCCACATTTCTCCCTTATAATAATAATAATAATTATTATTATTTTAATAAAATGCTGAAGTGGTAGGTAGATGCAAGATAAAGGTAGAAAACATAATTTAGTGCTGTAATAGGGCAAATGTAGATGATCAGGTCTGTGCCTATAGACTAAGTATTGATCCAAGCTAGACAAGGGCAACAAAACATCCACGGATGCAGATTTCTCTAAAAACAGTGGGGGTGAGGTTCTAAGCCTCCCCTCTGTTGATCCCCAATTTCTCACCTGATGGCCCCCCTGCGACTCTGCCTGTCTTAGGTTGTTCCTCCCTCAGGCAAGAACATTTTATGGCTTTTATTCAGTGTTGCTCATTTAGAGGTAATCATTGCATTTCTCACAAAGACAAGATCATATGAGTGCTCCTCATTTGGAAGATTGCCATTCTTGCTAGCCTGAAAAATTCTAATTTCTCAGAACTTCATCAAATTGTTAAGCCATTACAATTCTCTTAGTCTCTTCATGACTCCTAACAAAGACAGCTCAATCTCTTCCTATCCCTCTAGCCAAGGCTACTTTTAACTACTATTTTCTCTCTCTCTGCACATATGTATGTTTTCCAAAGGTTTAACCACAGTTGCATAAATATTTTTCCTATTATAAACCTAAAGTTGACTGTAGGTAAGTAAGATAATTTAGTCAACCAGATTTTCAATTGGGAGCAGAAAGAAGCTTTCGTACGGTGGGGCAACATCTTCTTGGGGAAGTATTAGTCACACTAGTACAGATTCCACTAAACAGTACTACTGATGACTAAATAGAAAATCCCCATGATTCACCAAACGTGAATCATTGCCTAAAATATAGCACTACATGTATTGTTTGTATATTTTAAAAACCAATTGAAAGAGTATAAAGGATTTCCTAACGCAGAAAGATTTCCGTATTTTCGGATTTGGTACAATAGCTGTAGTTGAGGGAAGTGTTATCAGGTACTTCCTACCATAAAGGTATGTGCTTAAGTTTCCTTCCAGTTCTTCTTTAGATTTTCTGTGGATAGTTCCATGAGATTCTTTAAGTTTACTTAATAAAACCCACTCTGGTTGAGAGCTAAAGCTAATGCTTTCTTTTTTGGCTTCTTGCCCTCATTCTGAGCCTTAATTTCCTTTTTTTTGTTAATTCTTTCTTTCATTCCTTTCTTGTTCCCTCAGGTTTTTTGATCTTGCATTCATAGAATTGGATTGTTCACAATTCTCAGTGTATAGTCAAGTGTTGTCACTGATTCATGTCCAGCTTCCCTTTTATATTTGATTTCTTCATGTAATCTTATTGTTCCTTGTATTGTCCATTTCCAAATCCATCTTTCCTACCATACACACCTATTCTTGTATACTTAATATGAGTTCCTCCAAGTCACCATTTATACATTTATTTGCAAGTATATATATTCATAAGCAATATATAATATTATTTTAAATATGTGCACTTATATAAATGGTTTTATTTGATATACTCTTACTTTTTTCATTCGACATTGTATTTTTGAAATCTATCTTTTTCAACATGTTTAGTACAAGTTCATTCTTTTTGACTTGTATATATTTTATCTGTTTACTGTGTTGATGGATATTTAGTTTGTTTCTAATTAACACAATGCTGCAATGAACATCCTTCATATATGGCTTTACCAGTATAAGAGGTTTTTATTGAGTTGGGGTTAGTGGTGATTGAATAACAGGATTATAATCACTAGGTTCAGAGCAAGCACACAGTCATTATTTCCATTTTTCTCTTCAGTATGGCTGCACCAGTATACACGCCTGCATGAAGATTCTCTTTCCTGTATCTTAGTCCAGACTTGATACTGTGCAGCATTTCACTTTTGCCAAAATTATGGGTAGGCAATACTATTTCACTGTTGTTTTAATTTAATAGTTCTCTGACTGCTAATAAGTTTGAATACTTCTTCATTTGGATATCTGGCAGTGATGTTTTCTGTCTATAGATTGTATATTCATATTAACTGCAAATTTTACTGTTGGGCTTCTCATTTTTTTCTTGCTGTTTTTCAGTATAACCTTGTATAGTCTATATGTTCTCTGCCAGATGCAAATATTTTCTGTGGGTCTGTCATGAGATATAATCAAATCCCTCAAACTTCTTTGTAGTTTGTGCTTTTGCATTTTAAGATCCTTCCCTGATTCTGTGAAAATATTCTTTTATATTATTAATAGTATTTTTTGGTTTTATCTTCAATATTCACTATAATATTGGAACTTATACATTATAATAGGAAAATCAAAATTAATAAGTATGAAAGTTAGAAAGCAAGTTGATATAATTACTTATGTAGAATTTTGATGAGAACCAGAAGAAAATTACAACTAGTAAATTTAGCAAGGTGGATGGATATAAAACCAGCCAATAGCAAAAACCAATTTAACATTAGAAAATCAATCTAGTTTACCATGTTAATAGAATAAAGGAAACAATCAGATGATTATCTTGACAGATAAACAGTATTCGATAAATTCAACAACCAGTAATAAAAACTTTTATAGTAAAACCCTACAAAATTCATTTAAAATAGTGGCACCTTATATCATAAAAAAATCAATAACATTCTTTTTTACCAGTAATTAAATAGAAAATATAAAACTTTACACAATGGTAATAAACCTAGCAAAAATTAGGAAGACTTTCACAGATAAATATTTTAATGTGCTACTAGAAAATATGAAGATCTGAATGGAGAGATATGCCATATCTCTGAGTAGGAAGACACCATTGCAAAGATAATATTTCTTCACAACCTAATATATACATTTAGTGCAATTCAAATCAATATCATAGGTATCCATGAATTTCAAAAACAATTTGGAAAAGTAAAGCAAAGATAAGAGACTAACCCTTAAGATAAAAAGGTTTATACAAATATATCATTAAATCACTCTAGCACTGACACAGGCACAGACAAATGAACTGTTAGAATAGAGGTTCTAAACCATGCCTGTATACACATGGGAAATTGATAAGGATAGCTTAGTTACTTAAATCCGTTATGAAATATTGGATTATATGTTGTCAAGAGCAAGAATAACAAAATTACAAGAACAGCATCCAATACTTACTGGACATTCACTATGTTCCAGCCCTGTTCCAAATGTTGAAATACATATAGACTCAATCTCATAACAACTATATGAAGTGGGTAATATTTTTAGCATCATTTGACAGATAACAAAACAGAGGCACAAGCACGGAGAGATTGGACAACTTGATGATTCTCAAGCAGGGATTCCAACGCAAGCAGTTTGGATTCAGTGTCAATGCTCTAAGCTACTGTTCCAGATTGGTATCTCAGAGCTACATTGGCTCATTGTAAACAGAAAAATAAAATTAAGCCCTTGCTTTAAACCTTACACAAAAAATAGCCTCTAGATGAATTTTTTCCTTTTTTTCTAAACCTATAGCATAATTAATATTTCTGTTCCCTTGTATCAGGTGGGTGGTAATAACTCTCTTCCCAAAATGGATCTAAAAATTCTTTGGAATCTCATATTGGCATCAGGATATTTGTTTTTATTTCGAGTTTTCTTATTTTCTGTGTTCAAAATGTGGCAGAGGACACAAATTTGCCTTACCAAGAATTCTTAGCTGTTATATTACAGAAATGTTAAAAAAGAAGTAATGGGCCATGCCTTATCCACATCAGAGTAGACTTGCCATCTGGAAGCACTGTCTACTATTGGGGGCAGATAAAAAGAACTGCTGAAAAGGGAAATTTTTGACACAGAATACTGAGTCATACATCCATGGAAGTTCTTGAAGTATGTTACCTAAATGTCAATGATTCTTCCTGAATATGAATTCTTGCAGGAAATAAAAAAGTATTCTCTAATGATATAGAGTCTGAAAATAAAGGTGTATACCTCAAAATCTGTAAATTCATCTCTACCTCTCAGTCAGTTTAAATAACATCAATAAATACTCATGTGGATTCAAGATGCCAACAGTGAAATGGAAAATGTTTCAGTGAATAATTTCTAAAAAGTTCATTTTTGTTTGCACTGTATTAATGTATACATTTAAAATGTCTCTGATACAACTAAACTCTCAGGATCATTGGCATTTCCTCATCTCTTTCACATTCACCTTCATTGACTTTCACTCAGTACCTTACATATAGTCTTTCTCTCCACCCCAAGAGCAAGGTTGGGTGAAATAAGCACACTACAGACAGGAAATTCAATCTTTCCTTAACATCTCTCACAGAAATTTATGGTAGTCCAAGAACATAAACTACCATGATTATATTAAAATCTGTTATCCTTTCTAGTGTCTGTTATCCCTAAACTCCTGGGAACCTGTCCTCATTTATCACAAACAGCTGTTATCCATGCCATTTTGTCCTGAACAATGTGAAGCCATGCACATCTTGCTCCTAACACATTATGTCTTCTCTCCTATGACCAGTAGCCCTGAAGAATGGAACATTTCTTCCATGATGAATGCTTTCCTTAACAACCCATTCACACAACTTTTTCCTTGGGTGGTTGGAGGAGTAGGGAGGGGAGGAACTAAGTGGACAAAGCAGGTGTGCAGGAGGTGGGAACTGTGGATCTATAGAAGTTATGTGGTCATGTATATGTCCATGTTTTCTTTTCTTCTCAGTCCACCAAAGAGTTAGCATTTCTGCCATTCTCTGTCCTAGATAAAAAGTAGCAAAAAAGAGAGTAAAAAAGAGGTCCTAGAAACACACCTACAATTTCTTAAAAGAAGCCCAAATAGACTTGCCATTTGGGAAGCAGGATTCTTTCATTTTTTTCAGTTGGCTTCCTGTGAAAACTAGTAATATTTAACCTTGCACTATAGCCAGTTTTGAGATCATAGGTACACCTTCTGATAGGAAAACAGGAGGCTGAGAACCCAGCTAGACAGAAGGATGTCTGTTCCCAAGGTCCATTCATGTTCTATTTGTGAAGGATTTCATTTGCTTAGTTTTAATGGGTTTCAATAGAACTGTAGAAAGAAATTGAAAAGATTAAGAATTTTTAAAAATTATGACAAAATGTTCAGTTGGTATGCCTAATTATAAGAAATTAGTATCAAGTGCCCTTTAATTACCCAATTTCAAATCTCCTGTTAATGCCTTAGGACTGTGGAGGCAAAGAGTTATTTGTGAATTTCAATCTGCCATTGCAAATATCTGCTTAATGTCAGCATCGTATCTTTGAAAAACAGAATTCAGGTTCTAGCATAGTGATGTTGATAACCTAAAAATGATATAATAACTGCTTATTAAGATTCTCCAAATTACAGGTGACCAAGAGAGTAAGTAGCCACTGGTTTTGAGGAGTCTTAAGGAATAGTGGTATGATAAGGAATAGTGGTGGATCTTACCAGACCACTCAAACTGAGACTATAATTCTGAATAGGGTCTTATGACTTACAGGGCCCTGGACTATCATCTTTTTACTACATATACAGTTAAGCGCTTTCTGTAAACTCACCAAATTCCGTCTATTAGCTTCCTCGACAAAAATAAGTGTTTATACCTGTCATCACCCCAAATCCCAGGAAACGCAGAACATCAATAGAGGTTATTTCACTCATGTTTTCTGTCGACTAGATTGCAGTATCAGTGCTAAGACCATTTTTCACTTAAACTTTTTTTTTTAATGAGAGTATAGTATTGAACCATTTTGGGAATTTGGATTCTAGAAACTCTGTTCTTAAAACTCTTGGTTTCGCTAAATGGTTAACCTATTTTCTCACTATTTTAGGTATTTACAGGGTTGATTTCCTTAGTTACTTGTCTGTAATTGGTATATGTCCACTCCTTCACCCCTATATAGTTTGAGAAAAAAGGATTCTTCTCAGGCCCTCTCCAGACTATGGAGTTAGTCCAGGACAAAGGTAACTTTTGAAGGAACTATTTTGCTTCAACAAAATAATATTAAGAGAAAATATTTTGGAAAATCTCTTCACTATTGTTGAGAGCATCAAATTAATTACTTCCTTTTTTACCCATCATGCCCTTATTTACATTCTCTTGCAAATACCACACTGCTCTTTTCTGAGGAATACTGGTTTGAGCTTTGAGAGTCCTTGGCTTCACTGTTGTGTTTATTATCCAAACTACTAGATGCAAGTTATTTCTAGTCTTCACTGTAGTAAGTTTAACCAGAGTATTGAATTGGGATTAAACATGAAAATCTTTCATTTTCCCAATAAATCCCTACTGGAAATTCTAGTAATCCCCTACAATACAAATTTGGGGAAAAGGTCAAGTTTTTTGTAGATATGTTAGAGAAATCCAGCATTCTATATGGTGAGGAAAAATTTGGACTTGTACTTTATATCCTATACAAAGATGATCTATACACCTGCTTCTGGACCATTTATTCTACCTCAGTAGTTTGTCTTTTTGTCTGTTTTAAAACAGTTCCATTCATTTTATTGCTATGATTTTTTGAATGTGTTTGAATACCCAGTAGAATGAGTAATGGTTATTTGGAGATTTTATTCACGTAAACTTCAAAATGTTTGTAAAGTTACCATAAAATATTCTGCAGGGTTATTTTTGGTTATTGTTATTGTATTGAATTTAAACATGGTATGTGTATTCAGGTCTTTTATGATACAAGTGCTTAAACATTTCCTTCATAAATGCCTTGTGAATTCTTCATTAGATTACCCTCACTTTATAGTTTTAAAAATTTATATAATATGATAGTATATTTACAAACTTGATGTATTCTCTTATAAGTTCCAATAGTTTGTTGTTTTTTAAATGATCATACCATAGGGAGATAATGTCTTGCACTTTCTTTTGCAATTATCACAACTATCTTTCTTACTGCATTAGGTTAGAATGTTCAGAATTACTATACATAATAGTAATAGTGAAAATAGAAATTCTTATTTTATTCCAGTTCTTCAAAGGATATACTTAACTGTGTGTTTCTCATAGATAGGCTTTATCAAGTCTAGGAAATTCCTTTCATTCTAGTTTCCTAAGTTGAGATGATCATGTGTTTTTTTTTTCTTTTAGCTTATTAATGTTGTGAATTGCATTAAATTCTCTGAAGCTGAATTATCTTGGATTGTTTGAATCCATCACATTGGATCATGATATGTTTTTCAATAAATTGTTAGATCCAGTTTCCTGATTATTTAGGTGTGTTTGGATGTTTAAAATGTTCATAAGTAAAACATATTTAAACTCCTTTTTTCCTCTATTGTTCATCCATTTTTGGACTCAGGGTTATATTAGCTTCATAAAATGAGTTAGGCAGCTTTATCCTTCCTTCTATTTTTCTGGAACAACTTGTATGAGAAAGGAATTATCTGTTCTTTTAAGTTTGGTAGCACTCAACTGCAAAACCATATGGTACCACGGTTTGGTCAATTCTGGAGGTAGAGTTCTTGATTCCCATATCCAGTTCTTTAATGGTGATTCATCTATTCAAGTATTATATTTCTTTTTGGGGTTTATTTTGGCATCTTATATTTTTCCAAAAATGTATCCCTTTAAGCTACACTTTCAAATGTTTTGGCATATAATTGTTAAATTCTATTATTTAAAAAATGTCTGTTACATCTATAGCTTATTGCTAGTAATTTTTTTAATTTAAGAAGTAATTATTTTCAGGGTCTTTTCAGTTATATTAATCTATTCAAGGAATTTAGTTTTGTTAGCCTTCCTTATTATAAAAAAGTTTTATGTGATTGATTTGTGGTCTTTGTGTTTCACCTTTACTTTCTTCTGTTTGGTTTATTGTGTTGCCATTTTTCTAGTTTATGTTTTGATGCTGACTTCAATTATTTATATCTTTCTTATTTTAAGTAGATTTAGTTAAATCCATAAATGTATTCTTCTAAGTGCAACTTAAGTTCTGTCCCCAATTTTGACATTTAGTGCTTTCATTGTCATTCTTTTTGAAGTATCTTGTGATTTCTGCATTATTTCCTCTTTATCCCAAGATTACTTAATCATACATTTTCAGATTCCATATATATGTTTATATTTACATATATTTATATAAATTACATATATATGATTTTAAAGCTATGTTATTGCATATGGATTTTAACTTCTGTTGTGGTTAGAAAGGTAGTCTGTATGCTAATAATTTCATGGTGTTTATTGAGGCTTCTTTTGTGCCTTGGATGCCTCAGTACTAATTAGTTTTTGTGAATGCCCCATGTTTGTTAAAATTGTATTTTCTCCTTTTCTTTGGTATAAACTGTGTGACCAACCCAAGTGGAGCAATATTCGCAATATAGGGGTACCAGAAGAAGAAGAAGAGAGAAAAAGGGATAGAAAGTGTCTTAGAGGAGGTAATTGCTGAAAACTTTCCCAATCTGGGGAAGGAGATAGTCTCTCAGGTCATGGAGGTGCACAGATCTCCCAACACAAGGGACCCAAGGAAGACCACCATGACATATACTAATTAAAATGGCAAAGATCAAGGGTAAGGACAGAGTATTAAAAGCACCCAGAGAGAGAAAAAAAGATCACATACAAAGGAAAATCCATCAGGCTATCATCAGACTTAATAGAAACCTTACAGGCTAGAAGGGAGTGGCATGATATATTTAATGCAAATAAGCAGAAGGGCTTTGAACCAAGAATACTCTACTTGGAACGATTATCATTTAAATTTAAAGGAGGGATTAAACAATTTCCAGATAAGCAAAAGCTGAGAGAATTTACTACCCACAAACTGTCTCTACAGTGTATTTTGGGGGAACTGCTATAGACGGAAGTGTTCCTAATATGAAATAGCTGTCACCAAAGAAAACAAAACCACAGTAAAGGAGGTAGAGCAATGAATTACTAACCAAATGCAAAATTAAATCAACTACCTCCAAAGTCAGTAAAGGGATACCCAAAGAATACAGAATATGATACCTAACATCTAAAGAGGGGAGCAGGAAAAAAAAGGTAGGAAAAAATCATTTAGATTGTGTTTCTAATAGTGTACTAAGTGAGTTAAGTTAGATTGTTATATAGTAAAGAAGCCATCCTTGAACCATGAATCTCAAGCCTGCAGTGGCAATAAATACATACCTATCAATAATCAACCTAAATGTAAATGCACCGATCAAAAGACAGAGTCACTTAATGAATTAAAAAACAAGACCTGTCTGTATGCTGTCTACAAGAGACTCACTTCAAACCCAAAGACATGCACAGACTAAAAGTCAAGGGGTGGAAAAAGATATTTCATGCAAACAACAGGGAGACAAAAGTAGGTGTTGCAGTACTAGTATCAGACAAAATAGACTTCAAAACAAAGAAAGTAACAAGAGATAAAGAAGGACATTACATAATGATAAAGGGCTCAGTCCAATAAGAGGATATAACCATTATAAATATATATGCACCCAACACAGGAGCACCAGCATATGTGAAACAAATACTAACAGAATTAAAGGAGGAAATAGAACGCAATGCATTCGTTCTAGGAGACTTCAACACACCACTCACTCCAAAGGACAGATCCACCAGACAGAAAACAAGTAAGGAGACAGAGGCACTGAACAACACATGGATCTAACATGCATCTACTGAACACTCCATCCAAAAGTAGGATGCACATTCTTCTCAAGTGCACATGGAACATTTTCAAGAATCAATCATATACTAGGTCACAAAAACAGCCTCAGTAAATTCAGAAGGATTGAAATTTTGCCAGCCAGCTCTGCAGAAAACAAAGGTGTGAAACTAGAAATAAATTATGCAAAGAAGACAAAAAGCCCACAAACACATGGAGGCTTAACATGCTCCTAAATAATCAATGGATCAATGATCAAATAAAAACAGAGATTGAGCAATATATATGGAGACAAATGACAAAAATAATTCAACACTGCAAAATCTGTGGGATGCAACAAAGGTCATGCTAAGGGAAGTATGCTACAATACAGGCTTACCTCAGGAAAGAACAAGCCCATATGATAGGTTTAAACTCATAATTAATGAAACCAGAAAAAGAAGAACCAATGAGGCCCAAAGTTGGTAGAAGGAGGGCCATAATAAAGATAAGAGCATAAATAAGTAAAATCGAGAAGGATCAATGAAACCAAGAGCTGGTTCTTTGAGAAAACTAACAACATAGATAACCTCCTTGCCAGACTTACCAAGAAAAAAAGAGAGTCTATACACATAAACAGAATAAAAAATGAGAAAGGAAAAATCACTATGGACACCATGGAAATACAAAAAATTATTAGAGAAAACTATGAAAAATTATATGCTAACAAATTGGATAACCTAGAAGAAATGGACATCTTTCTAGAAAAATAAAACCTTCCAAGACTGACCAAGGAAGAAACAGAGAATCTGAACAGACCAATTACCAGCAGTGAAATTGAATTGGTAATCAAAAAACTACCTACAAACAAACGCCTGGTCCAGATGGCTTCACTGCTGAATTTTATCAAACATTTAGTGAATATCTAATATCCATCCTCCTTAAAGTTTTCCAAAAAGTAGAATAGGAGGGAGTACTTGCAGACTCATTCTATGTGGCCAGCATCACTCTAATACCAAAACCAGACAAGGACACTGTAAAAAAAGAAAATTACTGACCAATATCCTGATGACCATAGATGCAAAAACCTCAACAAAGTATTAGCAAACAAAATTCAAAAATACATCAAAAAGATCATCCATCATGATCAAGTAGGATTTATTTCAGGGATGCAAGGATGGTACAATATTAAAAAAAATCCATCAACATCATTCACCACATCAACAAAAAGAAGGACTAAAACCACATGATCATCTCCATAGATGCTGAAAAAGCATTCAACAAAATAAAACATTCATTCATGATAAAACTCTCAACAAAATGGGTATAGAGGGCAAGTATCTCAACATAATACAGGCCATATATGACAAACTCACAGCCAATATCATACCTAACAGCATAAAGCTGAAAGCTTTTCCTTTAAGATCAGGAAAAAAACAAGGATGCCCACTCTCCTCACTTGTATTCACCATTGTTCTGGAGGTTCTAGCCATGGCAATCAGACAACACAAAGAAATAAAAGGCATCCTGATTGACAAGGAAGAAGTTAAACTGTCCCTGTTTGCAGATGACATGATATTGTACATAAAAATCCTAAAGAATCTACTCCCAAACTACTAGATCAAACATCTGAATTCAGCAAAGTTGTGGGATACAAAATTAATACACAGAAATCTGTTGCATTCTTATACACTAACAGTGAAGTAGCAGAAAGAGAAATCAGGAAAACAAATCCATTCACAATTGCATCAGAAAGAATAAAATAGCTATATAAACCTAACCAAGAAAGTGAAAGACCTATATCCTGAAAACTACAAGACACTCATGAGAGAAATTAAAGAAAACACCAATAAATAGAAATACATCCCTTGTCATGGATAGAAAGAATTAATATTGTCAAAATAGCCATCCTGCCTGAATCAATTTACAGATTCAGTGCAATCCCTATCAAAATACCAACAACATTCTTCAACAAACTAGACCAAATAGTTCTAAAATGTATATGGAATCCCAAAAGACCTGAATAGCCAAAGGAATCCTGAGAGGAAGAATAAAGTGGGGGGGATTATGCTCCCTCACTTCAATCTCTACTACAAAGCCAATGTAATCAAGGCAATTTGGTACTGGCACAGGAACAGACCCATAGATCAGTGGAACCAAATAGAGAGCCCAGATATAAATTCAACCATATATGGTCAATTAATATATGATAAAGGAGCCATGTATATGCAATGGGGAAATGACAGCCCCTTCAACAACTTGTATTGGCAAAACTCAACAGCTACATGTGAGAGAATGAAACTGAATTATTGTCTAACTCCATACACAAAAGTAAATTCAAGATGGGTCAAAGATCTGAATGTAAGTAACACAACCAAAGTAACACAACCATAAAACTCTTAGAAAAAAAATAGGCAAAAATCTCTTGAATATAAACATGAACAACTTTTTCCTGAACACATCTTCTTGGACAAGGGAAACAAGCAAAAATGAACAAATGGGACTACATCAAGCTAAAAAGCTTCTATACAGCAAAGGACACCATCAACAGAACAAAAAGGCATCCTACAGTATGGGGAAATATATTCACAAATGACATATCCAACAAGGAGTTAACATCCAAAATATGTACAGAACTCATGTGCCTCAACACCCAAAATGCAAATAACCTGATTGAAAATGGGTGGATGATATGAACAGATATTTCTCCAATGAAGAAATTCAGATGGCCAACAGGCACGTGAAAAGATGCTCCACATTGCTAATAAAAAGGGAAATGCAAAATAAAACCGAAATAAATCATCACCTTCCATGAGTTAGTATGGCCATCATTGAAAAGACAAGGAAAAACAAATGCTGGCGAGGAAGTGGAGAAAGGGGAACTCTCCTACCCTGTTGGTGTGAATGTAAATTAGTTCTACCATTGTGGAAAGCAATATGGAGGTTCCTCAGATAACTAAAAATAGAAATATCTGGGAATTTGGCCTGGGAATTCCACTCCTAGGAATTTGCCCAAGAAAACAAGATCCGGGACTCAAAAAGACATATGCACCCCTATGTTTATCGCAGCACTATTTACAATAGCCAAGATAGGAAGCAACCTAAATGTCCATCAGTAGATGAATGGATAAGAAAGAAGTGGTACATATACATGATGGAATGTTATTCAGCCGTAAGAATAAAACAAATCCTACCGTTTGCAATATCATGGATGGTGCTAGAGGGTATTATGCTCATTGAAAAAAGTCAGGTGGAGGAAGACAAACACCAAATGATTTCACTCATTTGTGAAGTATAAACAAAGCAAAACTGAAGGAACAAAATAGCAACAGACTCACAGACTCCAAGAAGTGACTAGTGGTTAGTAAAGGGAAGGGGTGCTGGACGGTGAGTTCAGAGGGAGGGAGAAGGGTTTGAGGGGTATTATGATTGGCACACATGGTGTTTGTGGGGTCACACATGGGGAAGACAGTGTAGCATAGAGTAGACACATAGTGACTCTGTGGCATCTTACTACACTGATGGACAGTGTAGTAATGGAGTGTAATGGAGTGTGGTGGGAATTTTGTAGTATGGGTGAATATAGTAACCACAATGTTGTTCATGTGAAACCTTCATAAGAGTGTATATCATTGATATCTCAGTTAGAAAAAAAGGAAGTATAAATTGTAAGAAATTGTATACCAGTTAATTTACTGACATTGTTGGTAATGACTTTTTAGAAGTGCATTTTAGATAATCTCATTTTTTTTTTGGAACAATCTGTGTGGATAGACTTTTGCAGACACCTGTATGGCAATTTCTGAGTCTTCGTGTTACCGTACCAGAGGTGTTTGTATCAGTCTTCCTTCTTGAAAACTGCCTTTGTCTTCTAAGACACAGTTTTCTCCTCACTTTCCTCCTATGTTCCTAACTATTGCTTCTAAGTCTCCTTCTGCTGCTTCCTCCCTCATCTTACTGACCTGTAAATGTTAGTGTCTTAGAACTCATTTTTTGTAGTTCTTTTCTATTCACTCTCCTTCCAACATAATGAGATTAAGTCCTATGGTTTTAAAATATCATCTATATGCTAATTACTCTGAATTTATTTTTATTTGGTTGAACCATATGAAATTTCAAATACTTGACCATTTTTTGATATACAAACATGGTAGTGTTATTTGATTCAATGATTCAACCTAAAAAAGCTAAAAATAATATGTTTATTTTTTTCCATGTGAACAGCTAATGAACCCCTTTCTTCTCTCATAGCAATCTATCAGCAAATCCTGTCAATTCTACATGCAAAATATATCCCAAATCCTGGTCTCCCTTCTTTCATCCTTTTCCCCTTATAGTGTATTCACAACACAGCAGTGAGAGTTATCCTTCTAAAAAGTGAGCCAGAACTTGTCAGTACTTGGGTCAAATCCTGTAACTCAGAGCAAATTTGAAAATCTTTTCAATGGCCTCTCAGGCATCATATGTTCCAACCCCTACTACCTCTTTGAATTTGTCTCCCATCTCTCTTCCCCTTTCTTCTGCAGCCACAGTGCCTGATGTTCCTCAAACTTGCCCAACATGCTTCTACCTAGGGGATTTATCTTTCAGGCTCCTCTGCATGAGAGACTCTCCTCCCAGCTATCTAAGGCTCACTACTTTATGCTTTAAGCGACTGCAGTGCCACCTTAACAGAGAGGCTTTCCCTGACTCCTCTAGACAAAGCAGCATCCCACAAGGAAGAGGAAAATTTGGACGCAGGCATCAGAGAGACACACTGGGGAGAACACCATGTGAAGATGGAGGCAGTGATTGAAGGGATTTGTCTACAAGCCAAGGAATTCCAAGGAATATCAAGGACTAATGGCAACCACCAGAAGCTAGAGAGAAGTAGGGAATAGATTCTAACTCAGAGTCAGTAGAAACCAACCTGTAAACACCTAGATTTTGTAATTCTAGCCTCCAGAACTGTGTGGGAATAAATTTCTTTGGTTTTAAGACACCCAATTTGTGGTATTTTGTTATGGCAGTCCTAGAAAACTAATACAGTAGCTTTCCTTTGTTCTCTCTTATATCTTTATAACATGACACTTGAAGGAAGAATGTGCTCACTTGTGAAATGCTAAAAAACCATGACTATCCTCTCTTTCTCTTGGTGGTGGGGGTAGGTGAGGGGAAGCATTGGGCAAAAATTACTCTCTTTGCCTCCAAATAAAACCCTTTTGTCAAAGTAGCAGTGTGTCCTGAGTATTCTACAGCACTTCAAGTAATGTGTTTCTCATTTGATAAACCTTAATTACTGTTTTCACTCCTCCCTCCCATAGCCAATTCTTTATGTAACTTGGACAAATTACGTTGAAGGATACTGCATTATATTGTGTTCAAAACCATTCATCCTCACAGACATCCTAGGTAATGGACCAAGGAAGTGTATGGACTCTTGTTACTTCCAAACGAGTTCCCTGCCAAAGTAGTACATTATTTTGGAAGCTATGCAGGAACCATTATTCCCAGACTATTCTGGGGTCATGCCCAATCCCATGAGTCCCAGCCATGTTTTTCACCCTAAGACCCATTCAGTTCTCATGAAACTGGTAGCTCCACCTTCCACTTCTGCCTTGGAATACTCTTTTTGCATTTTATTAGAAATCACTGAAAAAAATTTAGATGGCATGCAAAATTTTGTTTTAGACAAAGTGAACAAAGTTAAGTTGCTGTTTCTCTGAAAGGGAAAAATAAGCAGCATTATTTAATGTATAAGCTCATTAAGGGCTGTTTTTCATTTCCAAATCCAGGAAGTTATAGTTTCCTAAGGGTACTGGCTAAAAAAGCAATAGTTGAATGGATTACTAGAGTTAATTAGGTCATTTAAAATTATTGTTTTTACTCTTTTCAATTTAGGGTATGTTTATTTTCTTAGTAATATTTCAACATAGCAATTATAGTTTAAATAAACAAGTGAAAGAATGCAGACACTTATTCGAAAGATACTCATAATACTGTTTTGTATTTTTAAAATTTATAGCTGTATTCAGTGGATTCCAGTGAGATTTAGTGAGTTTATTTCTTTTTTGGTTTCAATTAGGAAACCCTACTGGAATTGTGGGTAGCTGTATAAACTGGAGGAATGGGTATGTTTTTATTTGATTATATTGGATGTTAGTGACTTTTTCTTTAATACATATTTAGTGATGCTATGATGTTAGTTGAATTTTCTTTTAAGAATGGTGGAAATGAAACCAAATGTTTACACAATTTCGAATATTGCAGGAGAATGTGCTTATTGAGAAAGTTGAATTTTCTCTAAGAAAAAAACTCTATACTTTCTATATGTAACTGCATATCAGTTTGAGACTGGAGCCTTGTAAAACTCCAAGTAAACAAAGTAAATATTCAGAAAAACATTCTTTTAGTTGTGGTGGTGAGCAGGCAGGGATAGATAGAGAGGAAAGGCCTTGAAATAGATAAACCTTTTCCTGAGATTTTCTAAACGGGTGCCACTTAGAATTCTCTTTGGATTTTTCCATTAAATACAAGAATATATTTGGGTCATTCTGTCAGTTCATCTTCTCCCTTCATAGCTGAGAACCAAAGAAACCATCAGCAGCAAGGATTCAGCCATGAAACCAAATCTCAGTGATTGGTGGCTTATATAGGGATTCCAGCAGGAACTTTATATCTGCATACTTCTCTTTCTCTAATTATATATATATATATATATATATATATATATATACACGCATATATATATATATACACGCATATATATATATATATATAATGTTGTAACTTGTCAATAGATGACAGTTGATATCCAAGTGCCTTGCATTCTTCATTCTAAAACCAATGATTGCCCTAAGCACAACTCCTCATAAATTGTTCTCTTTTGAACTCTCTTATTTCTGTTCTACTTGGACCTACTATTGCCAGAGTTGACTGATGGCCTCCTTTATTTACCCCTACCCTGTCTTCACTATTATTCCTAACCCATCCCACCCTTTA
The DNA here is from genome assembly GCF_040802235.1 of Manis javanica. NCBI lineage: Eukaryota > Metazoa > Chordata > Mammalia > Pholidota > Manidae > Manis > Manis javanica. The sequence goes on from NC_133157.1 coordinate 192,054,838, forward strand.
GGCCACAGGTCCATTAAAAAAGGCTCTTTTAGATATTGACTTTTCCTTTCTCTTCTTTCATTTCATTGACTTAACTTAAATCTAGAATCATTAGATTCTGGAGCAGTACGGGAACTTAAGGGTCAGTTTACCTCACCCTATTCTTTCATAGGTGAATATAATGAAGAATGTGTAATGATATGTTAAAGGTTACATAGCCATATAGGAATACTACTAGAAGCACTACATATGCCTCTCACATTTGTTAATATCATTGTTATTATTTATAATAATGCTTTATATCCTAGATTATTTTTAGTAAGATATCATATAATAAACAAGAGAAATAAATCTGATAGTGACATGACAACATTAACTCATTTATTGAAACATTTATTGAGCATATACTTTGTGTCAATAATTTTTCTAGATACTGGGAAATAAGCTGTAAATAAAAAAATCCCAGTCTTCATGGACTTTTTCTTGTGGTGAAAGATTATTAACTCATACATATGGGACATAGATTATTGTTCATGATGGTGCTGAATATTCAAGCAGAGAGGGGAAGAGGAAATGTAGGGGGTTAGATTTTCTAGTGTATGTGTGGGTGACATGCGGTGGGGGTGAAACGAAGGCTTTGGAAGCAAGGGAACTGAACATACTGGAACTGAATCAAGGAAGCATATGTCCTTCTTGATTTAATTTTTGCTAATGAAGAAGCATAACCAAATATAATTCTCCCAAAATTTTCCTTTTTTTCTTCTTCCTGAAATGAATGATATAAAATTGTAGCAGAGCATAATATAAGGAGAAGATAGTTTTGCCCTGGCTACCACCCTCATCACCTTCATTTTTCTTTGAGAATCTCATTTATCAAAAAGACATGATTTACCCATTGACTTGGCAATCACTAGTTAATTTAAATCCATAGTTTGCATTTCTTAATTTTTGAGAACTGAATTATTTACTTGAAGGCAAAAAGGATTTAACGAAAGCTGCATGTAAGAGAAAAAACAAAATGCAGAAGGGACCTAGCAGGGTCTCAGCTCAAATACCCATGCATTGGACATTCCCAGGAGAGGGCAACAGCTTGGAAACCCTTTGCTGTGGGAGACTAGAGAGAGAATGATGCTGGTGACTTGGAAAACAGAGAAATAAGTACTAACAAGTTCTCTCTGTTTTTTCTAGCCCAGTGAGTGGTACACTGTTTCAAAACTGAGGGGGAAAAGTCCTTTAATTAGGTGGGAGTGATTCAATAAGAGAAATAATGTTTGTGTATATATGTATGTACCATAATGGGGGAGGAATTCACATGTTAAATTTCCTCTGGTATTGTTCCTGTTTCCCGTACAATTTCTCTTTGCTTTCCCAATTCCCTTCTTCTCCCTGCTCTTAACCTTGGTGTTGCTTAGGGTTTCATCCTTTGTTCACTGCTCTCCTCTCTCCAGCTCCTCTCCCTGGGTAATCTTGCCCATTCACAGGATTTCAGCTGTCACCTAAATGGTGATGGCATTCCAATTTCTACCTCCACACCTGACCTCTCCGATCACCAGACTCAGGATGTTTCATTGGAACATCATATGGGGCTTAGCTATGGAAATAAACTAACCACCTTTACTCTACTAGCTTACTCATCCTTTTTAATCTCCATTCACTGTCCATCCTATCTCCCAAGCCAAATACTCAAGTCATTTTTGGTTAATCCCTTTTTATAATTAGTCAACCCCTGATATTGACAGTTTTATATAACCTAATAATATTTTAGGTTTCTTCCTATCCATCCATATAGCTCTACCCTAATTTAGTTTCTTCTCATCTCCCTTCCTCCCTCAACCCCATCTCTTATCCACACTTTTCCTGGAGAGATAATTGAACATGCAAATATGACCATGTTAATATCCTGCTTTGGTAATTTTCCATAATGGACTTCCTTTAGGAACAGCCCTATCTTAACTAAAATCTAATTTTATATTGCTATATAAAACAATTTTTTGTTTCAGAAAGAAATTCAAGTGTATTAAAATGATAAGAGCATAGAACCATAGGATTGAAACACCCTTCAAGGGTTGCGAGTGGAACATCTGTATTCTCTCTGAAGGTATCCAAGTAGAAGCTGTATGTCAAATGAGAGGGGCTAAAATGGAGAGAATTGAAGTCTAAGATATGATCTGAACTACATGAACTCTCAGCCTCCTGCCAAACCAACTCTGGATTGATGATGTGGAGAAATCTTAACTCATTTTCTAGGCCCAGCTTAATTATATTTCCTTCATGAAATCTTCTCTGATAGCTAGAAGTGATTTTTTTCTTTTTTTTTAATATATGCTTTTTAAAAATTAAGATGTTATTGATATACACCCTTATGAGGGTTGCACATGAAAAACAATGTGGTTACTACATTCAACCATGCTATCGAGTACCCTCCCATGCCTGATTGCATCACTGTCCATCAGTGTAGTAAGATGCCACAGAGTCACTATTTGCCTTCTCTGTGCTATACTATCTTCCCCATGATCCCCCCACATCGTGTGTGCCAATCATAATACCTCTCAATCCCCTTCTCCCTCCCCACCGCCCTCCCACGCCCCTCCCCTTTGGTAACCACTAGTCCCTTCTTGGAGTCTGTGAGTCTGCTGCTATTTTGTTCCTTCAGTTTTGCTTCATTGTTATACTCCATAAATGAGTGAAATCATTTGTACTTGTCCTTCTCCATCTGGCTTATTTCACTGAGCATAATATCTTCCAGTTCCATCCACGTTGTTGCAAATGGTAGGATTTGTTTCTTTCTTATGGCTGAAAAGTATTCCATTGTGTATATGTATCACATCTTCTTTATCCATCGTCTACTGATGGACACTTAGGTTGCTTCCATATCTTGGCTATTGTAAAAAGTGCTGCTACAAATAAATGGTAACACATTGCATGCTCATGGATAGGAAGAATTAATATTGTCAAAATGCCCATCCTGCCTAAAGCAATCTACAGATTCAATACAATCCCTATCAAAATACCAACAGCATTCTTGAATGAAGTAGAGCAAATAGTTCTAAAATTCATATGGAACCACAAAAGTCCCCGAATAGCCAAAGCAATTCTGAGAAGGAAGAATAAAGCCAGGGATATTATGCTTCCTGACTTCAAGCTCTACTACAAAGCCACAGTAATCAAGAAAATTTTGTACTGGCATAAGAACAGAATCATAGACTAATTGAACAGAATAGGGAGCCCAGACAAACTCAAGCATATATGGTCAATTAATATACGATAAAGAGCCATGGACACACAATGGGGAAATTACAGCCTCTTCAAGAATTGGTGTTAGCAAAACTGGACAGCTATATGCAAGAGAATGAAACTGGATTATTGTCTAACCCCATAGACAAAAGTAAACTCGAAATGGATCAAAGACCTGAATGCAAGTCATGAAACCATAAAACTCTTAGAAGATATTTTCTTTTTTTTACTTTGTTTTCTCTTTGAGGACATAACGTATCTTTTCACTTCTTGAATGAATATTTGCATATAAAACAGCATAGAGTTATTTTAGGTTCAAGTTGTATTATTATTGTTGTTGCAATCCCAAGAACTCAAACTTTACCTTCAAGGAGACTTTAGTTCAGTTCCTGGCTCTAGTACTTAGTAGTTTTGTGGTATCAGAAAAGATGATTAGTTAATGACTGTGAAGCTTGATTTCCTCATCTGTAAATTGGAAATACTAAGTTCTGCTTTCAGGATTAAAGAAGAAAAAGTAAACCTCTGGTCTGGATGCTCTGGGGAGAAGTTCAGATCCAATCTCATTGAGTTTGGTGGCAGGATTCAGTCCTTGTGGTTGTAGGACTGAGGTCCTTATTTCCTTCTAGGCTATTCAGCAAAGGACTTCTCTTAGCAGCTAGAGGCTGCCCATATTCGTTCCCACATGACCGCCTGCATCTTTAAGCTAGCATCAATGTGTCAGATTTACTTTTTCTTCAGATCTCTCTGATTTCCTCTTCTGCTGTTGGGTGGAGAAAGCTCTCTGATTTTAAATGTTCATTCTATTAGATCAAACCCACTCAGATAATCTCCCTAATTCAAAGTCAACTACATTATAAAACGTAACACAATCATGAGGGTTATATCTCATCATATTCACAGTTGTCAAAAATTAGAGTATGGCATCTTTGAGGGGCAGTTTAAAAAATTATGCCAACCATAAGTGTGCATGTACTATATAAAATAATCAAAATAAAGAAAAAATTATAATTAGAAAATAAATTCCAACTTTCCCCCATAATTTTTGCTTTCTATTTAGACTGTATTATCAGTTCCTCTGCAGCTTATGTTTGTGTTGAGCAAATACTTATATTTCATGAATACACAAAATACATAAATCAAATTTGAGTATTTTTCATCATCTTTTTATAAATTCAACTTTCATATGTTGATCATTTATTATGTGCCAGCTTACTGCTCCAATTCATCTAATTCTTACTAGCAACCCTATGGCTGGTGCTATTACCAGCACTATTTTACAGATGAGAATGAGAGACAGAGAGAGATTAAAAAAATTCTATATGTCCCACAAATAGTAAATAGCAGATCCTGGACCTGAATCCAGTTACTCTGCTTGCAGATACCAGGCTGTCAACCTCTATTTCTCAGACTCAGCAAATTGCTCCTATTGATTAGTCACCTGCCCAAAGAAGGTGACATCTTGCCACATGGAAATCTAGTAGGTCTAATCCAAAATAACTGTGGGCCTTTGGTAGATCACTTCACTTGTGTTTCAATGATAAATCTGCAAATGAGCAGATGGCTCCTTAGAGGAATAGAGGAGCAACTTTCCCGTGATTTAAAATAAACTGCTAATTAATCATGTTCAGATCTTTAGAAGACTTAACTGGATTAGAAAGACTCATTAACAGCGTATTATTTATTGAAACAGAATGAAGTAACCTCTATTTGTAGTGATTAACATTGTGGATAGAAATAAAGCTCAAAGAACAGTAGACATTATAGACTTAGTGAAGTGTACATTTTTACCTTTCCCTTGCTAACATGATTAAGTGCTTCCAAACAGTTGACAGTTTGGTCAAAACCATATCCCACTGATCATGAGGTGCTAGAGAATTCATTTAGACATGAAGAAAAAAAAATTGCATGAGCTAATGAGGTTTTCCCATCTCCAATACCTGTGAATTGTATAATTTAGTAATACTTTGGAGATGCATATGTAACTTGAAATAAGTTAATACTATATCCAGAAGTATATATTTTGGGACACAAATCCAATTGCAGTTGGTATGGCATGTTTGTCCTTGTTGGCTGCCTGGTTACCAGGAGAAGTCTGTCCTGGCCTCTGCATTAGGCAGGAGACTGCTTTGTCTGAACTTCTTGGAAGCTTGAGTTATTGAGTGACTAAGGGACCTCCAGTGGGTCAAAGCACCTCTCTGACTCAACAGCTCACTTCCTTATTATCCATTCACTCATTCATTCATAGTAGATACTCAATAACTATTTATTGAATGAATGAAAAAATAATCCCTTAGAAAAAGAGTCATTCACTCAATCTCATACTAAGCAGGTTTGGAGAGCAGAGCAGCAATGCTGAGATGATCTAGACATTTTTTTGAGAATATTTTTGAAAATGACTCTCTTAAACTGAGCACAGAAGCTAGTTAGGGAAAGGGGATGTGACCTGTCTGATGCAAAAACAACCTGTTTCTGTGTTTTGTGGGGCAGAGTTCTGGACATACATGATAGAGCCTCAAGAATCACTTGTTTGGCAATTTGGTGTTATGAATGGGGCTTTTATAGACAAAGGGACGTGTCTTAAGAGAAAAATCACTGACAAGGTTCCCAATTTTTTATAAAAACTATGCAGTGTTTAATAATGATAGGAAAATCAGGGGAGCATGGAGATTTCATCAATCCCCAGAGAATAGCATGGAGTTTATTGTCCCATGATACAGTCGCTCATTAAAAGCTTCAGCTTTGTAGGTCTGAGCAATTCAGGCCATGGAACTTTGCACTGGCTCAAAAGAGTAAGGAATAGAAGCTTTCTTAGGAGAAGGAAATTTTGTGCCTTAGACATTAAAAATATTTCCTAGGGACCATGAGCTTTTCAGGAGCCCATAAAAATATTTGAAGATGGAGAAAAAAGTATTAACTTGAAATATGAGAAGACAACAGCAAAATTGAAATTAATAAATGTTTAATTCAATGTATACAAAGTATAACATCATATTATTCTACTACTTATTGAATTCTCTTTGTTAATTATATATTGATTTTATTTGAAAACAATTTATAGATTGGGTTTTTTCACCTTGCCAAAATTCTTAAGAATGAGTCATGCCTGCAGAGAATTTATTGCTAATTCCAAATTAAATAAATGAATTATGTATACCATATGATTTCTGAAACAAAATTTTAAAGGTCTTCCAAAAAAAATTGTTTTTTTAGAGGGCATCTCTCATATTTATTGATCAAATGGTTGTTAACAACAATAAAATTCTGTATAGGGGACTCAGTGCACAATCATTAATCAACCCCAAGCCTAATTCTCAACAGTCTCCAATCTTCTGAAGCATAACGAACAAGTTCTTACATGGTGAACAAGTTCTTACATAGTGAATAAGTTCTTGCATGGTGAACAGTGCAAGGGCAGTCATATCACAGAAACTTTCGGTTTTGCTCATTCATCATGAACTATAAACAATATGATTGTTTATAACTATAAACAGATATGATTATTCGTTTGATTTTTATACTTGATTTATATGTGAATCCCACATTTCTCCCTTATTATTATTATTATTATTATTATTATTATTATTTTAATAAAATGCTGAAGTGGTAGGTAGATGCAAGATAAAGGTAGAAAACATAATTTAGTGCTGTAAGAGGGCAAATGTAGATGATCAGGTGTGTGCCTATAAACTAAGTATTGATCCAAGCTAGACAAGGGCAACAAAACATCCACAGATGCAGAAGAGTTCTCTCAAAACGGGGGGAGAGTGAGGTTCTAAGCCTCACCTCTGTTGATCCCCAATTTCTCACCTGATGGCCCCCCTGCGACTATGCCTGTCTTAGATTGTTCCTCCCTTGAGGAATCTTACCCGTTTCTGGCTAACCAGCCATCTTCCCGGGTCATACAGGGAAATGTAAAGTTGGTAGGTGAGAGAGAAGCAATATTCTTTGAAAAGATTAGCTTTTTACTTCTTTGCAGATTTATGCCCTGTGGCTTCTATGCCCAGCCTTTGTCTTGAGGTATCTTTAACACTTGGAAGAATTATGATACTCAGTAATTTTCTATATGAGGCATAAATTCTACTAAAGGGTTGTAATTAGGAAGGAAGAAGAAAAGCTATAGAAGTAGCAGACAGAAGGAAACATGGGAAGATTGATTATTTCTTTCACATATCTTCTTGTAGAGTAACATAAGCATGTAAAGGTTTTAAACTACTAATTAAATTGCATACACTTTAACATAATAGGAATACAGCTACATAACAAAAGCAGACCTACAATTACCAGCCATATCCAGTGAAACCAAGCAAACCAGTTAGGTACCCTAGGCATTTGTGAAAACTTATTGATGATGTGATGGATATTGTCTAACTGAATTTGAATAGTTAAAGAAAAATCAGACAAATTAAAACAACACATTCCTGGGAACTGTTCACATCCCATGTGTTCTTTTAACAGTAGATAGTCTATAGTCGCAAGATTTTGGAGCACTGCAACTTGCACTTCTCCTAATTCTTGGTTGAGTTCCGACAGTATAGATTCAGTCAAATTTGTTGTTTTACTGTATGCACAGGCCAGCTTAGATATCTCCTTCTTCATTCCAATGCAAGTCCAGGAATCGGTGGGATGAATGCAGCTACAACTGCAACAGCGCCAGGATCTTTGTTGAAGTTTTTTGATGATCATCTTCTGGAATAACTCTTTAAGAGGACGTTGGTGTTGGAAGTTTTCTTCATATCGTTTCTTAATTCATTTTCTGGGTAGCCAAATTAGGCTTTGATCCTCTGTGTAAACACAAACAAACCCTTTGCCCACACTTTGATATGACCTTTATACCATTGTGAAGAACCTATTGGAGATCACCACACAGGAACTGCTTTTTTTTTTTAAGAGAAAGGAATATTATCAGAAAAATGTACTTCCATAGCAGATCATCTGACACCCTTTAAAAGATCAAAATTAAGGACAGGTAAAGTATGCATTAATCGTTGATTTGCAGTTAGTTTTATCCTATCAGGGAGTAATCCCCCTTTTCTTTTTCTTTTCTTTTTGTTATCATTAATCTACAATTACATGAAGAATATTATGTTTACTAGGCTCTCCCCTATACCAAGTCCCCCCAACAAACCCCATTACAGTCACTGTCCATCAGCATAGCAAAATGTTATAGAATCACTACTTGCCTTCTCTGTGTTTCACAGCCCTCCCCTTTCTCCCACCCCCCACATTATGCATGCTAATCATAATACCCCCTTTATTCTTCCCCCCACCTTTTCCCTCCCTACCCACCCATCCTCCCCAGTCCCTTTGCCTTTGGTACCTGTTAGTCCATTCTTGGGTTCTGTGATTCTCCTGCTGTTTGGTCCTGCAGTTTTTCCTTTGTTCTTATACTCCACAGATGAGTGAAATCATTTGGTATTTCTCTTTCTCTGCTTGGCTTATTTCACTGAGCATAATACCCTCTAGCTCCATCCATGTTGTTGCAAATGGTAGGATTTTTTTTCTTCTTATGGCTGAATAATATTCCATTGTGTATATGTACCACATCTTCTTTATCCATTCATCTACTGATGGACACTTAGGTTGCTTCCAATTCTTGGGTATTGTAAATAGTGCTGTGATAAACATAGGGATGCATCTGTCTTTTTCAAACTGGAGTGCTGCATTCTTAGGGTAAATTCCTAGGAGTGGAACTCCTGGGTCAAATGGTAAGTCTATTTTGAGCATTTTGAAGCACCTCCATACTGCTTTCCACAATAGTTGAACTAATTTACATTCCCACCAGCAGTGTAGGAGGGTTCCCCTTTCTCCAAAACCTTGCCAAAATTTGCTGTTTTTTGTCTTTTGGATGGTAGCCATCCTTACTGGTGTGAGGTGATATCTCATTGTGGTTTTAATTTGCATTTCTCTGATGACTAGCAATGTGGAGCATCTTTTCATGTGTCTGTTGGCCATCTGAATTTCTTTTCTTGAGAACTGTCTGTTCAGTTCATCTGCCCATTTTTTAATTGGGTTATTTGTTTTTTGTTTGTTGAGGCGTGTGAGCTCTTTATATATTCTGGACGTCAAGCCTTTATCGGATGTGTCATTTTCAAATATATTCTCCCATACTGTAGGGTTCCTTTTTGTTCTATTGATGGTGTCTTTCGCTGTACCGAAGCTTTTCAGCTTAATGTAGTCCCACTTGCTCATTTTTGCTGTTGTTTTCCTTGCCCGGAGAGATATGTTCAAGAAGAGATCACTCATGTTTATGTCTAAGAGGTTTTTGCCTATGTTTTTTTCCAAGAGTTTAATGGTTTCATGACTTACATTCAGGTCTTTGATCCATTTTGATTTTACCTTTGTATATGGGGTTAGACAATGGTCCAGTTTCATTATCCTACATGTAGCTGCCCAGTTTTGCCAGCACCATCTGTTGAAGAGACTCTCATTTCCCCATTGTATTTCCATGGCTCCTTTATCAAATATTAATTGACCATATATGTTTGGGTTAATATCTGGAGTCTCTAATCTGTTCCACTTGTCTGTGGCTCTGTTCGTGTGCCAGTACCAAATTGTCTTGATTACTGTGGCTTTGTAGTGGAGTGTGAAGTTTGGGAGTGAGACCCCGCACCCCACGTTTTTCTTCTTTCTCAGGATTGCTTTGGCTATTCGGGGTCTTTGGTGTTTCCATATGAATTTTTCAACTATTTGTTCCAGTTCGTTGAAGAATGTTGTTGGTAATTTGATAGGGATTGCATCAAATATATATATTGCTTTGGGCAGGATGGCCATTTTGACAATATTAATTCTTCCTAGTCAAGAGCATGGTATAAGTTTCCATTTATTAGTGTCCCCTTTAATTTCTCTTAAAAGTGTCTTGTAGTTCTCAGGGTCTTTCACTTCTTTGGTTAGGTTTATTCCTAGGTATTTTATTCTTTCTGATGCAATTGTGAATGGAGTTGTTTTCCTGATTTCTCTTTCTATTGGTTCATTGTTAGTGTATAGGAAAGCCACAGATTTCTGTGCGTTAATTTTGTATCCTGCAACTTTGCTGTATTCTGATATCAGTTCTAGTAGTTTTGGAGTGGAGTCTTTAGGGTATTTTATGTACAATATCATGTCATCTGCAAATAGTGCAGTTTAACTTTTTCTTTACCAATCTGGATTCCTTGTATTTCTTAGTTTTATCTGATTGCCATGGCTAGGACCTCCAGTACCATGTTCAACAACAGTGGGGAGAGTGGGCATCCCTGTTTTGTTCCCGATCTCAGAGGAAAAGCTTTCAGCTTCTCGCTGTTCAGTATGATGTTGGCTGTAGGTTTATCATATATGGCCTTTATTATGTTGAGGTACTTGCCCTCTATACCTATTTTTTTGAGAGTTTTTATCATGAATGGATGTTGAATTTTGTCAAATGCTTTTTCAGCATCTATGGAGATGATCATGTGGTTTTTGTCCTTCTTTTTGTTGATGTGGTGGATGATGTTGATGGATTTTTGAATGTTGTACCATCCTTGCATCTCTGGGATGAATCCCACTTCGTCATGGAGTATGATCCTTTTGATATACTGTTGAATTCTGTTTGCTAATATTTTATTGAGTATTTTTACATCTACATTCATCAGGAATATTGGTCTATAATTTTCTTTTTTGGTTGGGACTTTGCCTGGTTTTGGTATTAGGGTGATATTGTCTTCATAGAATGAGTTTGGGAGTATCCCCTCCTCTTCTATTTTTTGGAAACCCTTAAGGAGAATAGATATTATGTCTTCTCTGTATGTCTGATAAAATTCCCAGGTAGATTCGTCTGGCCCAGGGGTTTTGTTCTTGGGTAGTTTTTTGATTACCGTTTCAATTTCTTTGCTCGTCATTGGTTTGTTTGACTTTTGTGTTTCTTCCTTGGTCAGTCTTGGAAGGTTGTATTTTTCTAGGAAGTTGTCCATTTATTCTAGGTTTTCCAGCTTGTTAGCATATAGGTTTTCATAGTAGTCTTTAATAATTCTTTGTATTTCTGTGGAGTCTGTTGTGATTTTTCCATTCTCATTTCTGATTCTGTTGATATGTGTTAATTCTCTTTTTTCTCTTAATAAGTTTGGCTAGAGCTTTATCTATTTTGTTTATTTTCTCAAAGAACCAGCTCTTGGTTTCATTGATTTTTTTCTGTTGTTTTATTCTTCTCAATTTTGTTTATTTCTTCTCTGATCTTTATTATGCCCCTCCTTCTGGTGACTTTAGGCCTCATTTGTTCTTTTTTTCCAGTTTCGATAATTATGATATTAGACTATTCATTTAGGATTGTTCTTCCTTCTTTAAGTGTGCCTGGATCGCTATGTACTTTCCTCTTAAGACTGCTTTCGCTGCATCCCACAGAAGTTGGGGCTTTGTGTTGTTGTTGTCATTTGTTTTCATATATTCCTTGATCTCTTTTTTAATTTATTCATTGATCCATTGATTATTTAGGAGCATGTTGTTAAGCCTCCATGTGTTTGTGAGCCTTTTAGTTTTCTTTGTAGAATTTATTTCTATTTTTATACTTTTGTGGTCTGAAAAGTTGGTTGGTAGAATTTCAATATTTTGGAATTTACTGAGACTCTTTCTGTGACCTAGTATGTGGTCTATTCTGGAGAATGTTCCATGTGCACTTGAGAAGAATGTATATCCTGTTGCTTTTGGATGTAGAGTTCTATAAATGTCTATTAAGTCCATCTGTTTTAGTGTGTTATTCAGTGCCTCCGTGTCCTTACTTATTTTCTGCCCAGTGGATCTATCCTTTGGGGTGAGTGGCGTGTTGAAATCTCCTAAAATGAATGCATTGCATTCTATTTCCCCCTTTAGTTCTGTTAGCATTTGTTTCACATATGCTGGTGCTCCTGTGTTGGGTGCATATATATTTAGAATGGTTATATCCTCTTGTTGGACTGAGCCCTTTATCATTATGTAGTGTCCTTCTTTATCTCTTGTTACTTTCTTTGTTTTGAAGTCTATTTTGTCTGATACTAGTACTGCAACCCCTGCTTTCTTATCTCTGTTGTTTGCCTGAAATATGTTTTTCCATCCCTTGACTTTTAGTCTGTGCATGTCTTTGGGTTTAAGGTGACTTTCTTGTAAGCAGCATGTAGATGGGCCTTGCTTTTTTTTTTATCCATTCTATTACTCTGTGTCTTTTGATTGGTGCATTCAGTCCATTTATAATTAGGGTGACTATTGAAAGATATGTACTTATTGCCATTGCAGGCTTTAGATTCATGGTTACCAAAGGTTCAAGTTAGCCTCTTTAGTATCTTACTGCCTAACTTAGCTCGCTTTTTGAGCTGTTATATACACTGCCTGGAGATTCTTTTCTTCTCTCCCTTCTTATTTCTCCTCCTCCATTCTTTATATGTTGGTCATTTTATTCTGTGCTCTTTCGTGTTTCCTTTAACTGCTTTTAGTGGGTAGTTGATTTTATTTTTTGCCTTTAGTTGGTATTTGGTTGGTCTACTTTCTTTGCTGTGATTTTATTTTCTCTGGTGATATCTGTTTAGTCTTAGGAGTGCTCCCGTCTAGAACAGTCCCTCTAAAATACCCTGTAGAGGTGTTTTGTCAGAGGCAAATTCCCTCAACTTTTGCTTGTCTAGGAATTGTTTAATCCCTCCATCATATTTAAGTGATGATCGTGCTGGATACAGTATCCTTGGTTCAAGGCCCTTCTGTTTCATTGCATTGAATATATCATGCCATTGTCTTCTGGCCTGCAAGATTTCTGTTGAGAAGTCTGATGATAGCCTCATGGGTTTTCCTTTATAGGTGACCTTTTTCTCTCTAGCTGCCTTTAAAACTCTTTCTTTGTCCTTGATATTTACCATTTTAATTATTATGTGTCTTGGTGTTGTCCTCCTTGGGTCCTTTCTGTTGGGAGTTCTGTGTATTTCCGTGGTTTGTTTGATTATTTCCTCCTCCAGTTTGGGGAAGTTTTCAGCAATTATTTCTTCAAAGACACTTTCTATCCCTTTTTTGTCTCTCTTCTTCTTCTGGTACCCCTGTAATACGGATATTGTTCCTTTTGGATTGGTCACACAGTTCTCTTAATATTGTTTCATTCCTGGAGATCCTTTTATCTCTCTCTGTGTCAGCTTCTATGCGTTCCTGTTCTCTGGTTTCTATTCCATCAATGGCCTCTTGCATATTATCCATTCTGCTTATAAATCCTTCCAGAGTTTGTTTCACTTCTGTAATCTTCTCCAGACATCTGTAATCTCCCTCCAGACTTCATCCCTTAGCTCTTGTATATTTCTCTGCATCTCCGTCAGCATGTTTATGATTTTTATTTTGAATTCTTTTTCAGGAAGACTGGTTATGTCTGTATCCTTCTCAGGTGTTGTCTCTGTTATCTCTGTCTGCCTGAAATTTTGCCTTTTCATGGTGATAGAGATAGTTTTCAGAGCTTGCACAAGTGATGGCTGGAAGAACTTCCCTTCTTGTTGGTTTGTGGCCTTCCTCTCCTGGAAGAACAGTGACCTCTAGTGGCTTGTGCTGGGCAGTTGTGTGCAGACGGGGCTTCTGATTCTTGCCCAGCCTGCTGCTATGGAGTTTATGTCCACTGTTGCTGTGGGTGTGGCCTGCCTCAGCTGTTGCTCTGATATGGTGGAGCTGTGTTGGAGGGGGAATGGCTGGGAGGCTATTTATCTCTGTGAGGGGCCTCCTTGCTCCCTGCTTCCCAGTGGCATAGAGTGCCCAGAATTCCCCAGATTCCATGCTGCTAGACTAAGTTACTAAGTTTCCCAGGACGCTTCCATCCAGCTGTAGGGTCTCTATCCCTTGAAGACTTCCAAAAAGCACTCGCTTTTCTTTGTCCCCAGGGTGCCCTCTGCGGGGACCCACTCACAGTTCTTACTGTCCTGTTTCCCTAGTATCCAGGACCCTACGCATGCACTGTGTCTGCGCTCTGGTGCGGATGGCTAAGGCTAGGTGTTTAGCAGTCCTGGGCTCCCTCTCCCTCCCAGCTCTGACTCCTCTCCTCCTGCCCAGAGCTAGGCTGTGTGGTGCTTGGGTCTCGCCAGGCCGTGGCTTGTATCTTACCCCCTTCTTGAGGTGCTGGGTTCTCGCAGGTGTGGATATGATCTGGATGTTGTCTTACGTCTTCTGGTCTCTCTTTTAGGAAGAGTTGTCTTTGTTGTATTTTCAAAAATGTATGTGGTTTGGGAGATTTCTGCTGCTCTACTCATGTCACCATCTTGGCTCTGCCCTCCAAAAATTTTATAGCAAATTATTATATTATATTTAACAAGGAACAGAGAGGCAATTTAATATATTTAATACAACAGTAAATTGCCCAAGGCTAAACCAGGTGAATTAGAGTGTAATGATAAGCAATAGAATGATGTCCATGCAAACAACATCAGGGAAGTTCAACAGAAAGCTTCTGAGGAATCTAATTGAAGGTCAGAGTCTAAGGATGGAGTCCAGGCAATATGAGCTACCAGGAAAGGTTGTCAGTGAGCCAGCTTCCCCTGCACACATGAGAGAACTGGCAATAGAAATTCCTGGCCCCAGCCCTAGAGAACCATATCTGGGGCTTGTAGTCAAGGCTTCATTTTTGAGGATTAACTCAGATGCTGGATTACTACCAGCTAGCACAAGATAAAAACTAGCCTTGGTAGCAAGAATAAGTTGTTTGTGAGTCCCATGAGTTTTAATCCAGAATATAGTTTCCTCTCTGACTTAAAAAAATCAGGTTCCAGAGCCTAGGGAAGGATGGGAAAATGGGGGATCAATACGCTCAACAAACATTTATTAAGCACATACTGTGAGCCAGGGACTGTGCTGTTACAGGGAATATAGTAGAGAAGGATGTAAATGCTAACTCCTAGGCTACAGTGCTTACTGCTAATGAGAAAGCCAGACATTAAACCAATAGTGAGTTGGGTAAGTGCTCATAAGAAGAAGTATAGGGTGCTAAGAAAGTAGCACACAGACTGTGGTAACAAGAGACCCAGACAGGGTATAAGGAAAATCGAAAGTAGAGCAAGCATGCCCAGAACTAGGGACCTTACTGATAGAATTTTCTCCCAGCACAGGGTATCACAGCAGAGGTTGCTAGAGAGCTGGACAATTGCATGGCATGTAGTGTGGATATAGATTTTGTGGGACTACTACATCAGTCAAGGCTGAAAAGCTCTCAGTTACCTCTGTGTGGACAAGATCTTTTCTAAGGCAATATGTGACACTGAGAAATGCTCTCTCAGAATTTTGTTTGAGGGACTGGGGATTACTGCTTTCTCTAATAAATGAGCTATCCCTTAAAACTTTGCTCTTTTACTAACACTTCCTCTCAGATACTGGCTATTAGGCTTACAAGTAAGTCATAGTGTCAGCTTAATGGTCCGTCTAGTGGAGAAGTCTCTCCTTTTTAATTTTTAACCTGTAAAAAGCCTCAGACATCCCTAACACATGTATAATTCTCTAGAATTATAAATAAATTGTATTCAACACCAGTTAATATCATCATCAAATATATTGTGCATGGCACATATCTCATGCAAGCAGCAAGCACTGCCTGTACAAAGTACTCTCAACTGGAACCCTCCCAGTCCCAATGACTTCATGCAGAGAAAATAAATAGTAGTGAGCAGGGAGAATGATCTGGGTAGAGTAGACTTCCTTTGTTTTGTTTTTCTATCTCTACCAGTTCTTAGCATAGTGCCTTACTCATGAAATATTTGTTAAAATGAAAAGTGTACAGAACTTGGTGTATTTTTTCTAATGCCATATTTGATTTTTGAAAGTTAACCAATTCAAGTTAAATCACCTAGGATTTTTGTTTTAGAGATAGTACCCCTGTCTCTTTGCCTTCCTCCAGAGTGAAAAGATGAAATGTATAATGCAGTCATTTGTAGTGAGCATGTTCCAGCTGAAAGGCCTTTGTGTAGGTGTTTTGAATCTCAGAGAAAGGTATTCATTGTTCCTCTCTAGTATTTGAAGATGACCTCACCGATAGGGTTGTATCCCCAGATGACTGAAATGGCTGTGGTCTGAGAAACCTGTGGAAAGGCTTTTTTTGGTTTGTGTTAAGAGCCTTTTTGCAGGGCCTGGTATTTGTAGCACCACCTTTCTTCAGACTGCTTGTCAAGATGAATTAACTCATGTCTGTTAGCTGTGCACAAGGTTCCTCTGTTGGCGGATGTTCTATTACAGAATTCCATAGTTATCGAGAAATGGACTGTGTCAATACAGGTTTTATTGTGTTTTGAGGCACTTTGGGGCCTCTAACAGCTGCTCTCACTTTGCAGAGCAAACTGCTGCTGAAGGTTTGGCAAAGTTTAGTTTTTAAATGGATTCTATGCTGCTCTATGTGGCATCTCCCTTGGTATTTGAATCATTCAGCACATAACCCCATAGTTAGATCATTTTTTTTTTTTTGGATGAGATTTTTGTTGGTCACCTTTAAAGCTGCATCAATCATGGTAATGGAAAAAAAAGTCAATGTAATGATCTGCTTTGAAAATAAACAGTGTAACTTGACTTTGGCGTCAAGAGTATATTATCATGTGGTAAACATCATTCTATTCCAATGACATTACCTGTTAAGTATATTATGATAGTGGAAAATATTTCAATTTTGTTATTGGAACAATAAAGCTGTGATATTTAATTAAGGAGAAGTATGTTTAATTTGGGGAATCTGGTATGTTGATTGTCACAGTTTACTTATCAGAAGCCTGGTTGATGGTAATCAAATTTGAACAGAATATTATTTAATCACCCAACTATATTATTGATCCAATACTTTCACTCACTTTCCTAAGTCTTTTCCTTTGAAATGTGAGTTTTTTCATTAAGTTTCCTGGTTAACAAATTCATTAATGAGCTCAATTAATACTCTGTAGCAATAGGAAGTGGAGAAGGGCTAGGAAATGGAGAATAGACACTAGCTGATTTTTATTTTGGGAGGGGGATATGAAACCTGTATGAATGACATGGCAGGAAAATATTCTCTAGTTGAAAAGTTAACAAATTAGAGAAAGTGTATTCTCTCTCTCTCCACACATGCACATGTATGTATATACAGTGTGATGAGGACATTGAAAATAAAACAGCCATGTCATTCCATTGATTAGACTGTCGTGTGATAAATAAAGGCTGTCCTTAAAATGGTAGAGAAGGTAGAGTTGAAATAATATTTGAAAGTCAATACAAGGTACTTCCTTTTCTATAGTAACTTTCCTGCTGACAATCAGTTGTGCCATCCTACATTCTTAAATGGTTTCCAGTTATAGCCATTGACTAGCCAAGAAGTAGATGAGCCTCTTTCACTGAGTAACTACTATGTGTCAGACTGGGGTCAAGGGTATTGGAATTCTGCTGTGGAAGGAGTTGTAGGGGAACACTTAGTCTACTTCACAACTTTCCTTGGTCACAAGTCCCAGGGTGAAATCTTTATGTTTCCTTTTCATGTATCTGGAGGCAAAGGATAGATTTCAGAGGTAACCTGGCTAATCGCAGACTGTTTCTGCAGCTGTGCCAGAAGTGCTCAGTCCCCTGGTTTTAGCTGCTGAAACATTCTGAGTCACTACTTGGAGTGTCCCCAGATTCACAAAAGTGCCACAGGGACTACAAAACAGACCTTTACGTATATGGATGGTTGAGAAGAATGAAGGGAGTTATATTGAGGGCTGCCACCAAATTCACATGGGAGCTGTATTCTCAAATGGACTATAAGAAGACAAAAATGTGTTGTTTCTGATAGGGGGCCATTATCAGCCTTAGGCCTGGTGACAGTAAACTGTGAAGAAAAGTAGCCCAGACTGCATTTCAGCCAGCCCTGAGCAATTTCGGGAATCGACAGAAATATGAACTTTCTGGTTTGTACTTCTATACTTCAGTTCAGTGCCTTTTGGAGGTTCTTTTAGTATATACAGCAAGCTGAAAGCTCTGCTTTCATAGGCTTTTTAGGTAGAATGTATATCTGAAAGAAACCACTCAAGAACTGGTTCTAAATAAGCCAAATGTTAGATTGTAGGAGGATAGTGAGTAAATATTGATTTATTACATTTTAAAGGGAAACTACTTTGCTCATGCTTTGTAACTTTATTATAAAAAAATTTACAGAATTATCTGCCAATTAAAAAGCCCAGTCCCAAACCAAGAGAACCAAAGCAGATCACAAAGGCATGCACATCTCTGGTAATTTATCTGTTACTGTCAAAACTGAGATGCTTTTGAAAGTGAAAAAGCAAAGATTAAAAAAATGCCAGGAGAGGTTAAAAAAATTCAGATGGGATGCTGGGAGGACAGACATACATCTGGACTGTCCAGAGCAAACCAGGACATATGATCACCTTATCTGTACGAGTTCCTTGGCCCTTAAGCAGCATGGTGTCACAGAGACCTTGACCAGAATTTCCACTAGGTCCCTAATGGTTAGACATGCCATGATCAGTTATACAACCACCCTCAGCCTCGACTTATTTATTCATGGAGAGGAGTTAGTGAAAGCTATACCTCAGGGCTGTATTAAGGAACAAAGAAATATATTTAAAGTACTTGGTACAAGGTGTTGTGCAATAAATAGGAATTGTTATTTCAAGTGCATAAAGCACAAAGAAAGCGTACATGGAAAAAGCCTGAAAGTACAAGTAAATCTCCTAAACATAAAGAATCTTCTCTATCCCTGACTTTAATATTACAAAACTTGGAACACGGGGCAGTAAGGGAAGGAAAGGAATTACTGGTATCTTCTGCTAGTTGCTATTAATTTTGGACTTCATTAAATATCTTTATTCAGTATTTTTGCCTGCTTTGTTATTGTTATATTGTTTTTAATATAATCAATAACATGGTAATCTAGGAACCTGTGGATTGATCAGGGATCAAGAGGGAGAAGATGTGTTTAGGGAGGAACTGTTGCCGCATGTTTGGGTGCTGGCAGTGAATTTGCACAGATTAGGAGAGCTCAGCCGCAATTTGGGATGAATTGCTTCCCCTTCCCTAAAGGTGTAAATATAAATGGTTTTGTAGGTTTGGAGCCTCCTGCCAAGGAAGAGAGCAGCAATCCCTCCTTCGGCCATCTCTGGTACTTTTAGGAAGAAAGCTCTTCATCTATAGATAAACAAATGTGCGTAGCAGACACACATGTACTGGAATACTTGCTTTGAGTCATTCTTTCAAACCATTCAGACAACACTTTAAAAAACATTAGAATTTGTCCACTGCTAATATCCAAATATCTGCTCATTAAAAATTCCACATCCTCAAACATCATCATGTTGAAACACATTAGTTGTAAAATAATGGGGGCTTCTGAATATTCTGTCATGCATGATTTTTCAGTTATCAGAATATGTATTCAGTTTTATTGTGTCTGTATCAGCAAAGCAAAAGAAGAGGTTCAAAGCTAGAATGTTGGAATTGTGTTAGTGGATACAAATTAGACTATGAATAGTTACTGAGATGAGATTAAAATACATTTGTAATGAGAAAGAAACACATAGGCTGGATGAAGTTCTCCACTCTTTGGCCTGCTTATTCACATTATTTCTTATAGCCAGACCACTTCTAAAGACCCTGCTTTTGTGAGAATGGGTGTTTTCTACCTGCCTTTTAAGAAATAGTCTTGTTCTTTATTAACAACATACTTTTCCTAGGGTTACTGAATGTTTTCATTTTAATAAATTAACAGATGTGTATTTATATCTTTATTGAGACTTTATATATTATTCCAGCAAATAAATTATATATTTTGAAAATGAAATGCATTACCAAAAGAAAAAAAATTAGATTTCCTGTGCATTTTCCTTCCAAATCTGCCATTTGTATGATTATGATGTATCTAAAAAGAGGCCCAGTTTTGCAGTATTTCTAATAGTAATAGTAACTTTGAAATCAAAACCTAGCAAGTGAAATTGTATTTCACACCAGGAATAATGTTCAATTTGACATATTTAAATCAGCAATAGGTAAGTGCCCCATTCCCTCAGTGTAGGAAGGGAAATTGTCCCAGTCCCATGTAAATTTTATCTTGTAATTGATGGGGTTTGGTTTGGCAATTAAGCTTGCCAAGAATAACAGAACCTGGCTTCCCTGGGTCCTTTTTTTTTTTGGCTGTTCTTATTCTGGCAAATTTTCTGGAAGTTCTTTTGTAATTCTTGGAAAATACCTTCAGTAATGTGCCTGTGTGATTAAGAGACACATCTAGGCTAGACAATTTAATGCATGTCTGGTAGTGCAATCTAGCATGGCTAGAAATTGTAGGCAAACAATTACCTGTTACCAGAAAGCAAAGGGAGTGAATAAGAAATTTCCTACTTTCCCCTCCCTTTATTTTATTTCAAACTTTTAATTAACAGAGTGAAATATATCTTTTTGATGTATGATTCTGTGACTTATGCATAGATTTGTATAACCACCACCACATTCAGGATACAGAACAGTTCCATTGCTGTCCAGTTCTCTTGTGCTATATCCCTCCATAGTCACTTTCACCTAATCCATAATTCCTGGCAGCCACTGACCTGTTCTCTATCATTATAGTTTTAACTTTTCAAGAATGCCCTATAAATGGAATCATATGATATGAAACCTTGTCATGTTGTCCCTTTCATTTAGTATACTGTCTTTGAGATTCATCCAAGTTGTGTGTATCAATAGTTCATTTGTTTTTATTGCTGAGTAGTAGTCCATTGTATGGATGTGCCACCGGGGGTTTATCCATTGAAGGATATTTGATTTCCTTCCAGTTTTTGGCAATTATCAATAGAGATGCTATAAACATTAATATGTAGGGTTTTGTGTGAATTTAAATTTTATTTATCTAGGATAGTGAGACATAGGATTGTTAGGTCATGTAGTTAAGTGTGTATTTAATTTTTTAAAATACTGCCAAACTATTTTTCAGAGCAGATATACCATTTTACATTTCTATCAGCAATGTCTAAGAGTTCCACTTGTTCTGAATCCTTGTCAGCACTTATCCTTGTCAGAAATATTCATCTAATTTTAGCCATTCTAATAGGTACATAGTTGTATGTCATGATTTTAATTTGCATATCTTTAATAGCTACTTATGAATATCTTTTTATGTGCTTATTAGCCTTCCTTATACTCTCTTTGGTGAAGTTTTTGTTCAAATATTTTGCCCATTCTTTTAAAATTGAGCTATTTGTTTCTTAAGTATTTGAGAGTTCTTTATATATTTTGGATGCAAGCCATTTATTGAATAAGTGATTTAAAAATATTTTCAATGTTTTCTGTAGTCTGTCTTCTCTTAACTTACTCAAGAGTGCCTTTTTAGAGCAAAAGTTTTTGATATTGATGAAGTCCAATTCATTAATTTTTGTTAAATGGATTGTGTATTTGGTGTTATGCCTAAGAACTCTGCTAAACCCCAAATCAAAAAGACTTTCTTGTCTGTTTTCTTCTAGGAATTTTATAGTTTTATGTTTTACATTTACATATATGATCCATTTAGAGTTAATTTTTATATAAGGAGAGAAGTTTTGGGTAAAGTTCATTTTTATTTTTGCATATGAATATCCACATTTTCTAACATCATTTATTGAAATGACTATCTTTGTATCTTTATGAAAAATCAGTTGGCTATATTTGTGAAGATCTATTTGTATTCTCTATTGATCTACGTGTGTATCCTTTCACCAATACTATACTGTCTTGACTACTGTAGCTTTATAGAAATCTTAAGATTGGGTGATGAGATAACTTCAATTTTATTCCTATTTCTCAAAGTTGCTTTAACTATTTAAGTTCCTTTGCATTTTTAAACATAAATTTCAAAATAAATTTGCATCTCCAAAAAAATCTTGCTGGGATTTGACTAGAATTGCATTATATCTGTAAATCAATTTGTGAAGATTTAACATCTAACCCATGAACATGGAATGTCTATTTATTATGTGTTTTTTTAATTGTTTTTTTTATTTCTTACATCAGTGTTTGTAGTTCTTGGTAAACAGATCTAGTACGCTTTGTTAGATTTATACCTAAGTATTTCATTTTTTAGAGCTAAAGTAAATAGTCTTGTGTTTTAATTTTGGTTTGCATTGCTTATTACAGAAATACTACTGATTTTTAAGTGTTGACTTTTTATGCTGTGAACTTGCTAAACGTGAATTCAAGGAGTTAAGTTTATTTATTTTTTTTAGATTTCTTGGGATTTCCTATGTAGAGAAACAGGTTATCAGTAAACAGGGATGGGTTTATTTACTTTCCAGTCTGTATTTTACTTAGACCTTTTGCACTATCTAGGATTTCCAGTGTGATGTTAAATAAAAGTAGTGAGAGCAGACATCCTTGACTTGTTTCCAGTCTTATGGGGGAATTTTTCCTTACGTGTAGGTGGAGCTTTCACCTACAGTTCCATGTGTGCTAGGGAACTGAATGTTAGGGAACCCCTTTCCTGGTTCTTGAGACAGAACTAAAGAGCTTCTCCTCTAGCTCTTTCTTTAAACATTACTTCTAGATGCAGACCATCTTATATCCCTGCCAGGTGATAGCAGAAGAAAATGAAATTGTGAACTCACTATTAGTTTGGTGATACTTTGAATTCTGGCATTTGTCCTCAGATTACCTGCTACTCTTTTCCAAGTTTTCAAATAGCTGCTTCAGGTAGGTTTTACAGTTATATCCATGGAAGAGGCAAGACAGAGTGTATGCTTCCTCCATCTTATCTGTAATCAGAACCTTTTGTATATTTAAAAATGAGATTTTTTTATACATGCTTTTTACTTCTCAAATTTTGAGAGTAATTTTTAGGGGAGCTCTAGGGGGATATGTTTTAATACTGAAAATAGGAAAGGTACTTTGGAAAAAAATTTCTCCCTTTGCATTTATTTTTTGTGTGTGTTTGTTGAAACATGGTGATATATGGGGAGTTATAAAAATCTCTCAATATTTAAGCCAAAGTAATATTATAAAGTGCAGGTGGAAAATAGCTTTCTTTTCCTGCCACCTAATGCCAAACAGACACACTCAGAGGGCTAATTCTTTCCTTATCTTTCAGTCAAACTTGGGCAGGCCTCATTATTCATCTGCTTACTCTCAGAGTAAACAAAAAAAGAGTCCCTCTTTATTTTATTATGTCAAACCATTTTGGTTCAGAAATTATTAATCTCTCCTTATATAATAATGAAAACTTCAGTCTGATTTTAAAGTGGAAACTTTTTCCCTGGGGCTACTCTAGACCGTAATCCTATATAGACACAAAGAGGCTGCATTATCATTTTCTCTGTTTTGCTTACAAGCAATTCTTTTTTTTTCTTCTTCACTTACTAGACACCCTTGACTTCCCAAGGTGGAGTTAGAAATGTGGAAAAGAGATAAGGTTGAGGAAAAGTATTACTTGGCTGGCGCTATCATGAGTTGACACTGGCCCTAGATGTGACAAATGTTTGAAATTAAACTGACGTTTTCTCACTAGCAGGGTTTCAAATGCTGCTCCCTCACTGAACCTCTCATGTATAGCTCCATGACATAGATGATGCTCCGCCTCATATCAGCCTTCAGTGCTGGACTTCAAACACTCACTCAGGTGGCTCTTTTGGGAAAGATTCATTTAAGATTATTCTAGGCCAGGACATTGTTTCTCTGTATTTCTCTCTTTTTCGTTAATACACATGTAGTTCACAGGAAAATCACTCAATTTCCCAAAGCATAGCCCTCTACTCTGCTGCTTCTTGCCCTTTAAATCTCTTGGGAGAGGAAGAGGAAAAGATGGCAGCATGAGTAGGGTGGCAGAAATCTCCTCCTAAAACCATATGTATTTTGAAAATATAGCAAATACAACTCTTCCTAAAAGAGTGACCAGAAGATATAGTACACCAGCCAGGCTACATTAGTGAGAACTCAACATCTCATGGAAAAGGGTAAGATACAAAGCCGTGACTTGGTGGGACCCGAGCACTCCCCCAAGCCCAGCTCACCAGCAGGAGGAAAAGAATCAGAGAGGGAAGAGAGTGGAAGCACAGGACTGCTAAATAACCAGCCCTAGTAATCTGCCCCAGGAGCACAGACACACATTGCATGGTGCTCTGGATATTAGAGGAATGGAAAAGCAAAATCCGAGACTAAGACTGCAAATAGCTTCCCACAGCCGGCTGCTCTGGGACAAAAGAAAAGCAGGTACTCTAACAGTCTTAAAAGGACAAGGGATTAACAGACGGACAAAATCATCCTGGCACACCCAGCTCAGCAGGCTGGGAACTTTAAGGAACTTCAGGTGCCCTATCCCCCTGGTAGGTAACGCAGCTTCAAGACCCCTCACAGCGGTAAGCAGCCTGCCGTTCCTTCCTCCCCACTGGCACCTATTTTATAGGGTGGAGGTTAATGGGAATGTCACAAAGTGGTTCTTTACCACTATCTTTACAAGTCCTATGTGTACAGTGTAACACCTTACCTTGGAATGTAAGTAGGTGGCCTGACCAAAACCAAGAAACAATGAGTCCCTTTTTAACCTCCTATTACATGTATAATTAATCCCTTTGATCTTTACATGATTGATAGTGTATGTGTTAGCTGGAAGAAGATAAATCATATATCAAATGTAGGTGATTTAGCAGAGAAGCAGACTAGCTGAGCACATCTAACAGTGCTAGTTAGATTCTTTACCATGTATTTTTTATTCTAATGGCCCCAACAGTGAGGATTTTCTACATGCATTATCTTCAGAATTGATGTTATTGGATAAATAAAGAGAAAAAAAGGTAATTTCTCTGCTTTAAGTTTTAGAAGTTTGGAGGTTTCAGCCATTTATATCACTTACATAGTGGGTGAATGTCTGTTGATGCAATAATAATTTTCTACCATACAGAGAGGCAGGGGAGAAAAACTCCATAAGCAAGGGAGACATAAAAAATATTTTGAAGAAGGTAAGGGATTCTTACATGTTTACCTTGATCCAATCTGGGTCAGGAGAAAAACTGTAGCTAAGCTTTGGGGACCCAAGAGCTAAAACTTGTCTTTCTCTATAGGATGACCATAGGAAATGCCATCCATCTTTCAGAGATACCACATCTAGGACAGAGCAGAAGTTGGAATAGGAAAGCAAAATGGTAGGGAATGACAGAGAAAAGACCTGAAACATGCCCCTGAACTGTGGTGGTCTGGGAGAACATTCAACATTTTTCCATGGTTATGAGCCAGAAGTGAGGCTGATAGCCCAGGAGGTCATGAATGTCAGTAGCTTCTAGAAACAGTAGATTCAGGGGCAGTGACCAAGACAAGGGAGGACATATTAAACCTCAGCAAGAAGATCAGGTGATCGCTATGGATTTGACAGGTGCCCATTCCCTCCGCCCCTACAACTTCTGGAATATCATGGTAGTCTGAGGCCTGCCAAAATCAAATACCACTTAAGAAGAAGGGAAGGACAAGCAGAAAGTGAAACTCTTGTATTAACTGACTTTTTAAAAATAATGATACTAAATTTTAAAGCTGAAATCTCTCAAATTGGCATGATTAAGGTTTCCACAGCTGAACTGGATCCAGTTTTGCACAATGAGGCCAAAACTGAAATTAAAATCCATTATATATATGTTTACTTACCCCTAACTTATGAATATTTGAGAGTAGAGCCCAATTTTAATGGATTATTTTATCCATGGGACCTAGTAAAATGCCCAGAATAAGGTAAAAATTGAGTTAGCAGATACTGTATTAAATTAATATGAAAGAAATGGGCAGATGATCTGAACACACTTTCTTCCAAAGAAGATACACAGATGGCCAACATGCACATGAAAAAATGCTAGACATCCCTAATCAGTAGGGAAATGCAAATCAAAATGACAATAAATTATCATGTAACAACAGTCAGAATGGCAACTATCCAATCACAAGAAATAACAAATGTTGGTGATGATGTAGAGAAATGGGAGCCCTCCTCCACTGATGGTGGGAATGTAAATTGGTCCATCTACTTTGGAAAACCTACAGAGGTTCCTTAAAAAATACATATAATACCATTTGGCCCAGCAATTCTACCCAAAGAAAGAAAAATCACTAATTTGAAAAGATATATGCACACCTATGTTGATTGCAGCTTCATTACAATAGCCAAAATCTGGAAGCCCATCAGTAGATGAATGGGTAAAGAAATGTGGTACATACACACAATGGAATATTACTCAGCCATAAAAAGAAGGAAATCTTGCCACTTGTGATCACACGGATGGACCTAGAAGGTATTCTGCTAAGTGATATAAGTCAGACGGAAATACAAATATTATATCATTTCATTTATATGTGGAATCTAACAAACAAATGAAAAAGAAATAGACCCATAAATACTGACAACAGACTATTGTTTACCATAGGGGAAGAGAATGGGGGGAAAAAGTTGGGGCGATGGGTGAAATAGGTGAAGTGAATCAAGCAGTATAAACTTCAAATTATAAAATAAATTAATCACAGTAATAGTTACCAAAGGGAAAGGGACTGAGGAGGACGGGTGGGAAGGGAGGGATAAGGGCAGGAAGAAAAGAAAGAGGGCATTACGATTAGCATGTATAGTGTTGGGGGGGCACAGGGAGGGCTATGCAACACAGAGAAGACAAGTAGTGATTTTACAGCATCTTACTATGTTGATGGACAGTGACTGTGAACGGGGATGTGGGGGGGACTTGGTGACGGGGAGAGCCTAGTAAACATGATGTCCTTCATGTAATTGTAGATTAATGATACCAAAATAAAAAAAATAAATAAAAAATAAAATAAATAAAATAAAATAAAATAAAATAAAATAAATTAGTCACAGGATTGGAAGTATAACATCGAAAATATAACCGATAATATTGTACTATCTTGTTGTAGTAGCGGGGGCTAACTAAAACTTAATGTAGTGAGTATTTAGTAATGTACATAGCTGTCAAATCACTATGTTATAAATCTGAAACCAATATGATATTGTATATCAACTATATTCCACTGAAAAATAAATAATATGAAAGAAATAAAACTCAGTTTGTGAACTGGTTAGTTATCCCTGTCCTAGTAAATAAAATTGCTACCACTTAATGAAATCTTCAGCTTTCCGGTTCCTTTTCCTTTGAGACTTTTCATGATAGCAAATGAGCTTCTGTAAAAATTTCTGATACTTTTTTTTTTCCTGTATCTTTGCCAATCTATGTTTTCAGATGGGAGTCACTCTCATGGCTTATCCCTCTCTCCTTTTATAAAAAACTTAACAAAAATATGCAGAGGTGGAAACGGGAGTCATAAGAGGAAGTCACACACTGGGAAAAGGACTCTGATAAAGGGAAAGGACAGAATTCATTGCTGCAAAGTCTTTCTTAAAAACACATTTCTACTATAACATTCTTCCATTAGCATTAGGTAAGAGTGTTCACATATACAGAAATGGACCTCTCCTAGATGCCTCTAAGCAATCTACAAAACTTTTCTGTCATGTCAGGAAACCATTTTTCAATGCCATTTATTAGTGACTTTTACTTCAACTGTTGTCTCTTTTTTAATTAATCATTTATGGTCTATAATATTAACATAATATAATAGTTTCAAGTATATAACAGTGGCTCAACATTTACACATTGAGAAATACTCAGTATTATAAGTGTAGGTTACCACCTGTCACCATATCAAGTTATTAGAATATCATTGACTAACTCTCCATGCTGTACCTTTCATCCCTGTGACATTACAACCGTAAGTTTGTACCTCTTAATTCCCTTCACCTTTGCCTGTCTTTCGTCCTCTCTCCTCTCTGGCAACTGCCACTTTGTTCTCTGTATATGTGAGTCTGTTTCTGGGTTTTTGTTTGTTTTGTTTCTTAGATTCCACATTTAAGTGAAATGATAAAGTGTTTATCTTTGTCTGTCTGACTTGTTTTACTTAGCATAGTACCCTTTAGGCCCATCCACATTATTGCAAATGGCCAAATTTCCTTATTTTTTTATGGCTAATATTCCACTGTGTATACATACCACATCTTCTTTATCTGTTCATTTACAGAGGGACACTTAGGTTGCATCCATATCTTGGCTATTGTAAATAGTGCCATAATAAACATGGGAGTGCATATTACCTTTTAGAGTTAGTGTTTTTGTTTTCTATGGTTAAGCACCCACAAGTTGAATAACTGAGTCATATGATATTTTTAGCTTTTTGAGGAAACTCCGTACTGTTTTCCATAATGGCTACAGCAGTTTACACTCTTGACAACCGTTTATGAGTTTCCCTTTTCTAAGGTTTTTGTCTTATTAGGAAAAAGTCTAAATAGGCTGGTTTTCAGTGAGGAAATTGTACTTCTTTATGAAACTAAATGAAACAAGAACAAAACCACTGTAGTTCATAGAAAACACAAGAGTAGATTACAGAAGTGATAATTTTTACCTTTTTATTATTTTTACTTTTCTGCCTTTGAAACTGTAGGTTTATAATAGGATACTGCTTAAATGAGATGGACAGGTGTTTCCTGGTGATGAGAACAGAAAGATAATTCTTTTCTATACTAAGAAGAAGTATAAACAATAATGAAAATATGAGCCCTAGGGCTAGACTGCCATGGTTGGGAGCCCAGTTCCTCTTCTAATTATGTGGCCTTAAGCAATTGAAACACTCTCACAATATATGATTTTCCTTATGTGTACCATGCGGAAAATAATATGTTTACCTCATTAAGTTGTGAGGATTGAATGAGTTAATAAGTATAAAGCAATTAGAACAGAGCTTGGCTCATTGTAAGCACTAAACAATGCTAGTTATTTTGAGTAATTACTGATGATTGGATTTCATTATTGTGCCCTAGAAATAACCCGCATGTTCAGTTAGTCTTGCTATATATTATTGCCAGAAAGGATAATTTAAGATCAGCACTCTGATATCCAAATCCTCCACCCAAAGAGATGTCCAGTGATATTTAATTGGTTTATATTTATGTTGGATATTAACCAATAGTTCAGCACAGCAAGACAAGTCATTTACTTACCCCATTTACTTACAGAAAACTTATCTCAAAAAGTACATGTGTATACTATGCTTTCCCAAATTAGATATCATCTTTATATTTGAGTAATTATAATTGATGACTTTCTATTATTCTGAGAGATGATTGGCAATTCCTAGCTAAAAATTTCCAATCTAGAAATCTTCTGGTATGCCATATAGATCCTGTAATTTGAGGCTTTGATTAGCATTCATCCATCTTTGGCTTGACACTAGGCCTGTTATCAGAGGAAAATGTTGGCACTGCATGTAAGTAATCTCTTGGCCATCCAAGTGAGGTGGCCCTTCATTGAGATACATGTCTTGATTAGATTTTTCATAAGAAAATGTTAACTTTACTTTCTGCCTAGTTGGTTGTTAAATATGTAACAGAATATTTCCACTGAATGCTCCTGGGGAATGTTCTTTGAACTTTTTGATGACCAACTGTTATTCACAAAAGAAAATTCATTTGTGATAATATTTATGGAAATTACATAAAGGATATGAAATCTTCAAGATAGGCCACATTTTCCTCTTAAATCAAGTAATAACAGCAATTGTAGGATATTAACATTGTACTGTCTGGAGTCATTATAAAACTGCTTTTATTGAATAGCATTTCACCAAATTCATGATTTTATCTACTGCAGGTTCATTGTTAAAGCCATTATCCACTAAAGGACAACAGTGGAAAAAATATTCTCAGGTTTCTCAGAGAAAATTAAGATTACTCCATTATAACAAATCTTTTATTTAAAAAAACTGTTATAATCTAAAAAGTTAGTGGCCAAGATTCCTAAGGCTACTAGGAATCTTACTGTTCTTAGCAACTTTTAAGGTACTGTCTTTCTAAACCTTTATCAGATCATACACACAAAGTAGATGCTTATATCTGCTTGGCGTGATAAGGAAAAGAAGAAGGCGGCTTATGGGCAGAGGTAGCCAGCCCAGAACTGGATCATCTCTTTACTGAGAGCTGAGATTTTAGTACGTTTGCATACACAAGGACTATTCATGATATACCATTTGGAACTCTCTGCTCTGTGGTATACACTTATATGATATTCTTTAAAATTGTATGAATGATTGAAATTAGCCTTAAAATCCTTGTGGAAGGAGGCAAAAAATAGAAAAATAGTCAAATAATTGATCAAAAGCAGAGTTGTGGCAGGACACAAGAGTACCAAGATTATAGAAACGTAGAGCAGAGCTTCAGTGGCAGACAGGCCATCAGCATTTTGCAGAGTGCCCTAACTAGAAAGAAAGCCCTTTAACAATCTTGTGACTTGATGTGGAAGAGTGAACTTGGGTCCAAAGCCCAGAAAAACCCTAAGAAATATCTGAGTTGCAAAGGCCATGATATGATATGACAAGACAGTTCTCAGTGTCTCTTGGTAGGGAATAGAAGGTTGGGAATATAAAGAAGATTTTTGGAAATTGTAAATCATAAGGAGAAATACACTTTGCAACTTACCTACTTAGGTATAGTGAGATAAAAGTTTTTACAAGTGGTTTAGGGAGGAACTAGAAACTGATATCAGATACCTGCTGTAACTAACATGATATTGACTTGAAAATCTATGCTTGAATCAATATTTTAGTAAAATGTATATAGTATTCAGTGTATTTTAGTCATTTAAAGTTAATTATTTTTTATTGTTATTGTTATCTTTAAGTGTAAAACTGAAGGATTTCACTCTTTTAATGCAAGCTTTTTAAATTCAGAATGGAACAAAGTCAGGTCATTTGTACTCCTTAGAAAATGTTTGAATACGGTTTATCTTCCCCTCTGGAGGTGCTATGTAACATAATTGCAGCAAATAGATTCTGCCATCTAATCTATATGCTGACAATCCCATATTGACATCTTGAGCCAGATAAAACTCTAAATTTATATATTCAGTTTCCCACTAGACATCTTAATGTAGCTGTCTTTTAGACATTCTGATTTCAAAGTATGTAAAAATGATCTCTAGATCTTGGCCTCACACCTCTGGCACCCAGAGCCTTCCTTATCTTAGTTGATAAATGCATCTTTCCAGTTGCTCAGGTCCCAAACATTAGGACTCTGACTCCTTATTCTCCATTATATTCAGCCCATCAGGAAACCTTGTTAGCTTTTCATTCAAAATATATCCAGAATTTAACCACTTTACTCTGCTCCCTCCATCACCACCCTGGCCCAAGACATGCCCATCTCCCACTAGATAGTTGCAATAGTCCTAACTTGTCTTCTTGCTACTACTCTTGCTCCTTTACAATCTCTTTTCAACACAGCAGCCAGAGTAATCCTTTAGCCTGGAAGTCAGATCATATCACTCTTTATTAGTATTACATTATATTTATGTAAACTTCTAGAACAGTGTCTGGTATATATTCTCTGCCTATGACTGAACACATGAATACCCCTTCTTAGAAGAGAACAGATACTTACAGAAAATAATTTACTTGCTTAATATCATAGAGAGTAGCAGAATTTTACCCAGGTCTTTGAACTCCATTGTAGTATTCTTTTCACCATTCTATGCTTCCTGCTAGACATGTTGGCAAAATCCTCAGAGTCGATATAAGTTTTTTTCTGAGGAAGAACGTTGTACTGATGGGTAGGAGTCTGAGTTCAAGTCCTGATTCTGCCTCTTAAGTGGGCAGAATCTAAGTACCACAGTTATTGGCTTACAGAAGGTAGTTGACTAGATAATCCCTAAGGTCCATTCTAGAACCAGAAAGTCCAATATCACTGTAAGTTTCCCAAGTTTTCAACATCAGTTCAACTAAAGAGTCCCTTGGCGGTGTCCAATGAACAAGGTAACCTACCACATATGCTAATCTGCTTCTTAGAGTCCCAGGGACAGCCAGATCTAGTAACCTTGTTAAGTGGGGCAAAGCTTCCCAGAGCTGCTTTTAACTGGTGACATTTTGCTCAGCTGGCACCCTGATATATGCAAGTAGTTGTTTGAGTAAAGCTAAGTGTGACATCTATCCATCTATTTATTTATTTTATGTCCTAACTATGTGAAACCAAACCCACATCCAAATTATTGGTGTGATGACTTAGGTTAATAATAAGGCTTTGTGTGGTTTTTCTCGCTCCTTAGGTTAGAACTCCCTGTGTGTGTGTGTGTGTGTGTGTGTGTGTGTGTGTGTGTGTGTGTGTGTGTGTATGTGTGTATCTCCTCTCTCCCTCCCTCTCTTCCGTCCTTCCTTCCCTCCCTCCTTCTCTCCCTTTTTCTTTTTTTCTCTCCTTTCTTTTCTCTCTTTTTTTCTCTTCTTTTTTTTCCTTTCTCTCTCTCTTTCCTCCTTCTTATTTTCTCCTAAGCACTTTTGCTCAAACGACGTTCCTTAGAAGAGGCCTTCCTTTGCCTTTCTAACAATCCTAACTCATCATCATTTTAAGGTAGAATTTACCTGTGTGAAACTTTCTCTGGCTGCTGTACGTGACTCAGAGGCCTAATTTTCTCCTTGAATCCAGAAGTTATGGTTTATAACCATTAATAATTTATTTGCAGTTTTTGATGGTTTCTATGTTGGCAGTTTTCTGTAGTAATATACTTTTGGCACTCAATGGATTGCAAACTTCTTGAGTGTACTGACTTGCTTTCCAGATTCCTTGGATCCTCCTTTTCATGTGTTAGTACAGGCTTGGGCAGGGAGAAGGGGAGCTCCCTTTTCTGTGTTTCATTGTCTATTGCTTCATAAAAATCCTAAAACTCAGTGCTTAAAACAACCATTTTATTTTTTTCATGGCTTTGGGGTTGAGGAAGTTGGGAATGGCTTGGCTGGTGGTTTGCCTCTCATCCCTTTGATGTCAGCTGGTGCAGATAGGGTTAGAGGATTTGCTTCTAAGATGACTTCTTCACTCATACATTAGATGCTTTGATGTTCCTTGGCCTGTCTCTCTCTTCTTGGCATCTCTTCCTCCAAAGTCTCCCAGTGTGGCTTGGGCTTCTCATAGCACTGCTGTCTTGACGGAATCATGCTTCTTGCATGATGACTGGCTTCCAAGAGAAAGAAGTTAGTAGCTGCCAGGCCAGTTAAGAGGTATGCCTGAAACTGGCACAGTAACACTATTCACAGTAACACAGAGCAGTCACAAGGCTTCCCAGATTCAAGGTGAGTGGAGAAATGGACTCCAGTTCTGGATGGAAATGTGAAAAGGTTACATTTGCAGGAGAAGATACAGGATGGGCATTATTGTTAAGCCTATTTTTGAAAATTTTAATCTGACTCAAACTATAAATTTAATAGTTTCATTTTAGACAGACATTTAAGTAAAATGTATAATAATATAAGTTGAGAAGTCAAAAGTGAGAATGTGGAAAGTGAATGCTATTTTAAACCAACCAATTAATAAAAGGACAAATGTGTAGACTAAAATTTTGTTAAAATGACTTGCAGAAATAGGTCCTAGTCTAAGGTTCTGTAGTCTACCTGATAACTATGAGATTCTAAGGTTCTGTGGTCTACCTGATGACTATGAAATAATATGCTATTGGTACTATGGTGGACTCTGTCCTCTGCTTAGGTTGAATGTACTAATTACCAATTCTATCGCAGCAGCTCTTGCTGTGTCAAGTGTAGTAATGCATAGTCATGGCATTCTCTCTGTAAATGGCCTGGAATTTAGTTTAAAGTCTACCTTTTATTAAATGGCACTTATGGCTTTTCTAGCTTAGCTCTCCAGTATCAAATATCATCAATTCCAATCTTAAAGTATTCTTTTCAGTTCTGCAGATTAGCTGATAAAACCAAAAAAATTATATTTTATTTATTCACTTTATTATTATTAAATGTATACTTTAAACATATGCTATATTTAAAATGCTTTGTGTGCAATGCCGGTTTAAAGATAAATTTTGGTTAAATTGAATCGATTAAGATCCTAGTTGATTACATCTAAACTTATAGTCTTGTGCGTATTTATTTGTATTAGGATTTGATTTTATTGATGTAGGCTACATAGAGAATTTAGATAGTCTTCTAATAAAAGTTTTAAGGTTTGGTATTATCTCATTGGGTCATATCCTTACCTAGTAAACTGGACGTTCTTTAAGGTCAACACCATATCTTATCCATCTCTTTTTTCCTATAGCAAGAGTACATGGCATATTTTATGTACCCAATAAATATTTAATACAAAACCTTCTGCAGTGAAGTTTCTATACAAATGGAACTGCTGCTACTGGTAAATTAGTTCTGATTTGACTACACTAGGAATTAAAGTCGAAACAGGCTACTCCAACTTCCCAGAACCTTGAGGAAAACTTCTGGCCCCTTAGGATTCTTTTTCCAATTGAATTTTGGGTGAATCTTTCTTACCTAAGTCTACCCCCATTTGCTTCCCTACAATTCATACTGGCTTTACCTGCAGCCTTAGGAACTGCTGCTAATAAAATCCTGTCCAAAGTTTTTGAAATAAAATACCCTTTACTGAAACATTGCTGGCTATGGAATGAATCAGAAACATGTGGATTAAATATCCCTGAAAATTTCTTTGGTTATAAAAATTAAGGGAAAAAAGTGCTTGGCCAGATGCATTGTGGGTGATGCCAAACCCAAACTGTTTAAAAAATGTATGTGCTGGTTAGATAAAAAAACAAACAAGTTTTATTTCCCCTTTGCCTTGTAAAACAAACCTCACACTGTAAAAATCAGGTCAGCTTGCAGTCAGGTTTTATAAAGGTTTTTGAGAAGTCTATGTTTTCCTCCTGTGCTTGATCATTGGAGGTAAATAGCTATATAGATATATGCTCCTGAGCACACAAATAAGCAATGCTGATGTTTCTCAATACATTATAATGGATTGAGTGGTGTAAGATGTATCATTTATTTGATTTCTGAATGTTAATTGAGGATTTTGTCTAAAATAAGTTATTGCATAAGAGAAACAGTTGACTTGTTTAACTTAAACTATTTAGAATATTCAAAATTTTTAACATGATATTCGTATGTAAAAAGGAAAAAATGTCTTTATCATTCAAACAACAAAATTAAAAGTAATTTAGGCTACAGACCCACTCAGTGACGGAAAGTGTTTTAGGGTCAAAATAAATTTCATTGTAATGGTTGTTATCATTCTTCTTATTCCTCTCCATCAAAAATCATCCAATAATTGGTCAAACACCTATGTTCCTGTACCCAGCACAATTTAAATAGAACTATAAGATTGTGGTCCTTGGTAATCAGACAGACATGGTTATGTATGCCCTAGTACAGCAAAAGAACGACATTAAGAAATAAACGGGCAACATAATACGTAGTTGCTCTCACATTTAAGTGTGTATAAGTATCACCCAGAGAGGTAATTAAAAATACAGTTTGCAAAAGTTTCCTCCCTTGCCCAGAGGTTTTGACCTGCATCAAGAGCCAGGAATCTGCATTTTCAATAAGAATCCCAGTTGATTCTGATAAAGATCATCCAAATAGCACAAACATGGATTTAGAAATGAGAAAAGAAAATGTATTGAGATTGATATTGAGAAGAACAACTAAGGAAATTCTACCCCAAGACAGGAAGACAGGAAGTCAGGGACAGTTACACAACATAATTAGCAGTTTCTGTAGATGCTATTTTTAAACTATAATTATGAATTTCCAGAAATACATCTATTCATTCAATAAATATTTATGAAATGCTAGGTAAGTTCTGAAATAGTAAAAACACAAATCCATGCTTTTGTTAATATTACATTCTTACTGGGGGACACATTTTGTAAAAAGAAGTAAATAAATAAAATAGCTTATATATCAGTTAGTGATAAGTGTCAAGCTGAAAAACAAAATGGGGAGGGGGGTTGAAATTTTAGGAAGAGTGGAGAGGAAAGGTGTTATTAAGAAGGTGATATCTGAGTAGCACTTAAAGGGTGCTAGAGAACAGTCACTGGAATACCCTGAAGGGAAGGCTTCCAGGTTGAGGTAACAGTGGTCGCCACGGCCTGGTAGTGGAAGCACGGTTGGTGGAGCTGGGATGCATGGGCCAGGAGAGTGGGAGGCAAGTAGGTGAGAGCTACACAGGAGGGTGCTGAGCAGATCATGGATTTTGGCTTCTCCTTGGACTGATAGGCGATGCCATTAGAAGTTTTAAGCAAAGGCAAGACTTACACAGAATGTTCCCATATTAATGAAATGGAAATAAAATGCCAATTAAGTTATTCACTCGATAGCACTTGCAGAGCTAGTTGGGTGCAGTATTTGTGTTGTGAGGATGTTTGGGTGGGTGGTGGTTGGAAGATGGCAAAGGCTGGATCAAATGTGAAAAACCTGATGCCATCCTCACATTATACTATAATATACCTGGGGATTATAAATCATTTAGATCCTGAACAGTTATTATCCAAACTAGTCAATATTTCCCTCAATTTTTAGGATTCTTCTAAGCATGTAAATATGGTACATTCTCACTTAAGCATGAAGGAAATGAGAATTTGGTTAAGTTGGAAATGTATCTGAAATCTATGGATTAAAGTAGAGTGTATATATCTGTGGTGAGTGAAACATTCCATTTCCATTTCCAAAGGCCTAGGGTTTTATTATTTATTTATTTATTTAATTTTAAAAATTAAGATATAATTGATATACACTCTTATGAAGGTTTCACATGAAAAAACAGTATGGTTACTACATTTATCCATATTATCAAGTCCCCACCCATACCTCAATGCAGTCACTGTCCATCAGTGCAGCAAGTTGCCAGAGATCAACTATATGCCTTCTCTGTGATACACTGTTCTCCCCGTGATCCCCCACACCATGTATACTGAACATAACACCTCTCAGTCCCCTTCTCCCGCCCTCCCCACCTGCTCTCCCACACCACTGCCCTTGGTAACCACTAGTTCATTCTTGGAGTCTCTGAGTCTGCTGCTATTTTGTTCCTTCAGTTGTCCTTCATTGTTATACTCCACAAATGAGGGAAATCATTTGGCACTTATCTTTCTCTGCCTGGCTTATTTCACTGAGCATAATGTCCTCCAGCTCCATCCGTGTTGTTACAAATGGTAGGATTTGTATGGCTGAATAGTATTCCATTGTGTATATGTACCACATCTTCTTTATCCATTCATTTACTGATGGACACTAAAGTTGCTTCCATATCTTGGCTATTGTAAAAAGTGCTGCAATAAACATAGGGGTGCATATGTCTTTTTGAATCTGCGAAGTTGTATTCTTTGGGTAAATTTGAAGGAGTGGCATTCCTGGGTCAAATGGTATTTTTATTTTTAGTTTTTTGAGGAACCTCCATATTGCTTTCCACAATGGTTGAACTAGCTTACATTCCCACCAGCAGTGTAGGAGGGTTCCCCTTTCTCTGCATCCTCACCTGCATTTGTTGTTCTTAGTCTTTTTGATGCTGGCCATCCTTACTGGTGTGAGGTGATATCTCATTGTGGTTTTAATTTGCATTTCCCTGATGATTAGTGATGTGGAGCATCTTTTCATTTGTCTGTTGGCCATCTGAATTTCTTCTTTGGAGAACTCTCTCTTCATATCCTCTGCCCAATTGTTAATCGGGTTATTTGCTTTTTGGGTGTTGAGGTGTGTAAGTTCTTTATATATTTTGGATGTTAATCCCTTGTCAGATATGTCATTTACAAATATATTCTCCCATACTGTAGGATGCCTTTTTGTTTTGTTGATGATGTCCTTTGCCATACAACAACTTTTTAGTTTGATGTAGTCCCATGAGTTCAGTTTTGCTTTTGTTTCCCTTTCTCGAGGAAATGGCTTCAGGAAGAAGTTGCTCATGTTTATATTCAGGAAATTTTTGCCTGTGTTGTCTTCTAAGAGTTTTATGGTTTCATGACTTACATTCAAGTCTTTAATCCATTTCTAGTTTACTTTTGTGCATGGGGTTAAACGATAATCCAGTTTCATTCTCTTGCATATAGCTATCCAGTTTTGCCAACACCATATTGAAGAGGCTGCCATTCCCCATTGTATGTCCATGGCCTCCTTGTCATA
Organism: Manis javanica; assembly: GCF_040802235.1. Taxonomy (NCBI): domain Eukaryota; kingdom Metazoa; phylum Chordata; class Mammalia; order Pholidota; family Manidae; genus Manis; species Manis javanica. Next base: position 192,092,920 of record NC_133157.1, read on the forward strand.
TATTAATTGACCATATATGGTTGGGTTTATATCAGGGCTCTCTAGTCTATTCCTTTGGTCTATGGATCTGTTCTTGTGCCAGTAACAAATAGTCTTGATTACTGTGGCTTTGTAGTAGAGCTTGAAGTTGGGGAGCATAATTCTCCCTGCTTTATTCTTCCTTCTCAGGATTGCTTTGGCTATTCAAGGTCTTTTATGGTTCCATATGAATTTTAGGATGATTTTCTCTAGTTTATTGAAGAATGCTATTGGTATTTTGATGGGAATACATTGAATCTATAGATTGCTTTCTGCAGGATGGCCATTTTGACAATATTAATTCTTCCTATCCATGAACATGGGATGAGTTTCCATTTATTGGTATCTTCTTTAATTTCTCTCATTAGTGTCTTGTAGTTTTCAGAGTATAGGTCTTTCACTTCCTTGGTTAAGTTTTTTCCTAGGTATTTTATTCTTTTTGATGCAACTGTGAATGGAATTGTTTTCCTGATTTCTCTCTCTGCTAGTTCATTGTTAGTGTATAGGAATGTCACAGATTACTGCGTGTTAATTTTGTATCCTGCAAGTTTGATGAATTCAGATATTAGATCTAGTAGTTTTAGAGTAGATTCTTTAGGGTTTTTTATGTACAATATCATGTCATCTGCAAACAGGGACAGTTTAACTTGTTCCTTGCCAATCTGGATGCCTTCTATTTCCTTGTGTTGTCTGACTGCCATGGCTATGACCTTTAATACTATGTTGAATAGAAGTGGGGAGAGTGGGTATCCTTGTCTTGTTCCCAATCTTAAAGGAAAAGCTTTCAGCTTCTTGCTGTTAGTATAATGTTGGCTGTGGGTTTGTCATATATGGCCTTTATTATGTTGAGGTACTTGCCCTCTATACCCATTTTGATGAGAGTTTTTATCATGAATGGATGTTGAACTTTGTTGAATGCTTTATCAGCATCTGTGGAGATGATTATGTGGTTTTTGTCCTTCTTTTTGTTTATGTGGTGGATGATGTTGATGGTTTTTCGAATGTTGTACCATCCTTGCATCTCTGGCATAAATCCTACTTGATCATGATGAATGATTTTTGACATATTTTTGTATTTGGTTTGCTAATATTTTGTTGAGTATTTTTGCATCTATGTTCATCAGGGATATTGGTCTGTAATTTTCTCTTTTGCGGTGTCTTTGCCTGATTTTGGTATTAGACTGATGCTGGCCTCATAGAATGAGTTTGGAAGTTTTCCTTCCTCTTCTATTTTTTGGTAAACTCTAAGGAGAATGGGTATTAGGTCTTCACTAAATGTTTGATAAAATTCAGCAGTGAATCCATCTGGTAGAGAGGTTTTGTTCCTAGGTAGGTTTTTGATTACCAGTTCAATTTCATTGCTGGTAGGTGGTCTGTTCAGATTTTCTGTTTTTATCTTGGTCAGCCCTGGAGGGTTGTATTTTTCTAGAAAGTTGTCCATTTCTTCTAGGTTTTGCAGTTTGTTAACATATAATTTTTCATAGTATCCTCTAATAATTCTTTGTATTTCTGTGGTGTCTGTAGTGATTTTTCCTTTCTCATTTCTGATTCTGTTTATGTGAGTAGACTCTCTTTTTTTCTTGATAAATCTGGCTAGGGGTTTATCTGTTTTGTTAATATTTTCGAAGAACCAGCTTTTGCTTTCATTGATTCTTTCTATTGTTTTATTCTTCTCAATTTTATTTATTTCTTCTCTAATCTTTATTATGTCCCACCTTCTGCTGACTTTGGACCTCATTTGTTCTTCTTTTTCTAGTTTCATTAATTGTGAGTTTTGACTGTTTATATGGGATTGTTCTTCTTTCTTGACGTAGGCCTGTATTGCAATATACTTTCCTCTTAGCACAGCCTTGGCTGCATCCCACAGATTTTGAGATGTTGAACCATTGTTGTCATTTGTCTCCATATATTGCTTGATCTTGTTTTTATTTGATCATTAATCCATTGGTTATTTAGGAGTATGTTGTGAAGCCTCCATGTGTTTGTGGGATTTTTCATTTTCTTAGCATAATTTATTTCTAGTTTCATACCTTTGTGGTCTGAGAAACTGGTTGGTACAATTTCAATCTTTTTGAATTTACTGAGGCTCTTTTTGTGGCCTAGTATATGATCTATTCTTGAAAATATTCCATGTGCACTTGAGAAGAATGTGTATTATGTTGCTTTTGGGTGTAGAGCTCTGTAGATGTCTGTTAGGTCCATCTGTTCTATTGTGTTGTTCAGTGCCTCAGTCTCCTTACTTATCTTCTGTCCGGTTGATCTGTCCTTCAGGGTGAGTAGAGTGTTGAAGTCTCCTAAAATGAATACATTGCATTCTATTTCCCCTTTTAATTCTGTTAGTATTTGTTTCACATATGTGGTTGCTCCTATGTTGGGAGGATAGATATTTATAATATTTATATCTTCTTGTTGGATTGACCCCTTTATCATTATGTAATGTCCTTCTTTGTCTCTTGTGACTGTCTTTGTTTTGAAGTCTATTTTGTCTGATACAAGTACTGCAACTCCTGCTTTTTTTCTCTGTTAGTTGCATGAAATATCTTTTTCCATTCCTTCACCTTTTGTCTGTGTATGTCTTTGGTTTTAAAGTGAGTCTCTTGTAGACAGCATATAGATGGGTCTTGTTTTTTATCCTTTCAGTGAATCTGTGTCTTTTGATTGGTGCATTCAGTCCATTTACATTTTGGGTGATTATCGATAGGTATGTACTTATTGCCATTGGAGGCTTTAGATTCATGGTTACCAAAGGTTCAAGGTTAACTTCCTTACTATCTAAGAGTCTAACTTAACTCACTTAATATGCTGTTACAAACGCAATCTAAAGGTTCTTTTCTGTTTCTCCTCCTTTTTCTTCCTCCTCCATTCTTTATATATTAGGAATCATATTCTGTATTCTTTATCTATCCCTTGATGTACTTTGGGAATAGTTGATTTAGTTTTCCATTTGCTTAGTATCTAGCTGTTCTACTTTCTTTACTGTGGTTTTATTACCTATGGAGACAGCTATTACACCTTAGGAACACTTCCATCTATAGCAGTCCCTCAAAAATACATTGTGGAGATGGTTTGTGGGAGGTAAATTCTCTCAGCTTTTGCTTATCTGAAAATTGTTTAATCCCTCCTTCAAATTTAAATGATTATATTGCTGGATAAAGTTATCTTTGTTCCAGGCCCTTCTGTTTCATTGCATAAAATACATCATGCCACTCCAGCCTGTAAGGTTTCTGCTTAGAAGTCTGATGTTAGCCTGATGGCCTTTCCTTTGTATGTGATCTTATTTCTCTCTCTGGCTGCTTCTAATAGTCTTTCCTTATCCTTGATCTTTGTCAGTTTTATTATTTTATTACTATATGTCTTGGTGTTGTCTTCCTTGGGTCCCTTGTGTTGGGAGATCTGTGGATATCCATGGTCTGAGAGACTATCTTCTTCCCAAGATTGGGGAAGTTTTCAGCAATTACCTCCTCAAAGATACTTTCTATCCCTTTCTCTCTCTCTTCTTTTGGTATCCCTATAATGTGAATATTGTTCCATTTGTATTGGTCACACAGTTCTCTCAATATTTTTTCATTCTTAGAGATCATTTTTTCTCTCTGTGTCTCAGCTTCTTTGTATTCCTCTTCTCCAGCTTCTATTTCATTTGTCTCCTCCACCACATCCTACCTGCTTTTAATACCCTCCAATGTGCTCTTCAACAATTGGATCTCCAACCAGAATTCATTCCTGAGTTCTTGGATATCTTTCTGTACCTTCTTTAGCATGTTAATGATTTTTCTTTTGAACTCCCTTTCAGGAAGAGCCATGAGGTCCATGTCATCTTTCTCAGGGGTTGCATTAATTTTACTCTGTACCAGGTTTCTTTGGTATTTCATATTTGTATATGGTGCCCTCTAGTGTCCGTAAGCTCTACTCTCTGGAGCTGCTCAGCCCCTGGGGCAGTGTTGGGGGTCGCAGGGGAGCAGTATTGGTGGCTGGGGGGAGGAAAGAGATGTTTCCTGCTTCCTGGTTGCTATGTCTGTCTCCACCACCTGAACCAGTGGGCCAAGCACACAGGTATAAGCTTTTGTCCCAGAGCAGCTGGATATGGATCCCTGCTTTCCACAAGCAACTGGAATCTCAGTCTCTCCAGGAATTCTGCCTGTATTAGCTTTCCAACCTCGTAGTCACCAGAGTATCATGAAAGCATCATGAAATGTAGTTTTGTGCTCCCAGAGCAGATCTCTGGAGATAGGTATTCAGCAGTCCCAGGCCTTCCACTCTCCCTAGTCCTTTTCTCTTCCTCCTGCCAGTGAGCTGTGGTGGGAGAAAGGCTTGGGTCCCACCAGGCCACAGCTTTGGTACATTACCCTCTTCATTGAGGTCTGCTCTTTTTTCCAGCTCTATGCAGTCTGGTGCAGTCCTATTTCCTGTTGCTCTCTCAGGATTAGTTGCACCAACTATATTTTTGAATTGTATATGGTTTTAGGAGGAAGCCTCTGTCTCACCTCTCACACCACTGGCTTTAATCTATTTTCCATGCCTAGGGTTTTAAATGAATGTAATACCTGATATATAACATTAAGAATAATAAATCAGAATTGTTAAATTTCCTAAGCTAAGGAACCCAAGAAGATGCAAATAAGTCATGTAAAATATCTGTAACTAAGAGAATGTCTTTGTAGTCATTAATAAATTATGGTTGATGTTTCAGATTATAGGGCTAAGGGGTATTTGTTTCCCAGTTTGCTAAGATGCAGCTGGGCTAATAGAAAACATGCTGATGCTTCACATGAATAGACAGTGCTTTTGTTGAAATGAGACTCAATACACAAACAGGAATGGATGGCAGTTTGGTTAGGTGGTGTTCCTGTGTATGTTGTTGCCCGATTTCATCCTTTGTTGGCAACATCTTTGATCTCATCTTCTTTTTAATTAACAATGCTAAGTAACCAGTGTTACTAAATTTTTCTATCAAAGAATTGATCTGTCACTCATTATAAGAAATGTGTATCTTCAAATATTTGTTCATGACTGATAGATATTTTTTCCTTGGCACTGACTATTGGATTCTTTAAGTCCACATTATGTCTATTTTTAAGATAATGAAATTAAAGATGCTTTCCACATTTTGTAGGTTCCTGGATACTAAAGTTACTGGAAACTGCTTAACATTATTCTAGCTCAAGAAATATTAAAATAATATTTAACATAATTTTACAAAAGGTCACAAGAATAATGAATAGTGGATATTTGTAAATCAAATATTGGAAGTGTAAGGATTAGGTTCATTTTCAAGATTAAGAAACAAGGTTAGTTGGCTTGTCCCATTTCACATAGCTATCCAGTATTGGAGCTAGATCAAGCCCAGTTTATCTCACTTTCAGCATCATGCTCTGGAATGTTCTACTAGATCAGAGCTTTAGTAAGAATCATCTAAGAATTGGTGGATGCTATCTATGATTCATAGCTGAAACCTCCTAGACTCAAGATAGTTATCTGTCCAGCTGCACACACATATTTAATACAAAATAGGGTCATAGAATGTTAGAATGGGAAGACACAGTGGAGAAGGTAGTCCAACTCTCTCATTTCTTAGATAAGAAAAGTGTTCGGTGAGACTTTTCATGCTCTAACTGCATCCTGGCTCTATTTCATTTCTTCTTCAAACTGATACTACTTTCTAATTCAGTACTCTTCTGTAAATCATTATAGCTTTGATTTGCTTGACATGATTATTTGAATTATGCCAGTTTATTATCTTCTTTGGCAGCAATATAAAAAGTCCAGGTCTTCTATTTTTTTAAGTTAGTTTTTCTAGTAGCATTCTCAAAATCTTGACTGTAAGCCACGTCTGCTGCTTTGCTAAATAGCCATTTAGTACATAAACTTATGGATCAGAAAAATAAAAATCGCAAAGGAAAGCAATATTTGGTTGAGTTGGCTTGGCTTTCTTTGCTTATGTATTATTCGGATGGACAATTTGTACAATTTCCTTGCTTTGATCTCAGTTGCCCACACCACCAAGTTGCAGGCCAAATTATTTGCCCATCCCAAGATATTCCAAATCCACAGACTTTGAAGGATATGGAAAAAAACTCACCCATTGTGAAACTTCCAGACTGAAAGTGCCTACAGTTGTTGCGGCTAACGTGGGCCACAGGAGAAGAGGCAGCTCCAACTAGGTCTGCCCCAAGTCGCCCACCCTGCCAACCTTCTCGACCTTGCCAACATCATTTCCTGAATGATGATGCTCCGCAGTGTGTGTCCATGGCATGCCCTTGGGAAAGCAGGAATAGCCTATCAGGAATTAATGGGGAGAAGGCAAGACAGAGCTTTTTATTTAACTTGGAACCATGATAACCACGAAACGGCTGTGGGTATTTTGTGAATCATATTGCTGTCAAATCCATGTAGTTTTTTATTCAGATACACTTCAATTATTTTACTGTCCTTTGGTGAAAACCATTTGATGTCCGAGAACCTTGAGGCCATTTAGACCACTTTTTCCCCCTTTTCAAATAGAGGTTTGCATTTTGTCCACCACAAAGAGAGAGCAAATGCCAAAAGGTCTGATTTCACTTTGGAAGTCCAAACCCACAAACTCTAACTGGCTTCTACATTTGGCTAGACATATTCTCCAGGTCTCCAAACCTTACATCAGTGGGGCAGTATGATGTCATAATGAAGAGTATATACTGTGGGGCAGACTACTACCTGAAGTCAAATATCTCAACTGCACCTTTCAGTAAATTGCCTCGTTTACTTCATCTTCTAATGGGGTGGTAAGAGTACCAATTTCCTTGTAATACTGTGAATGGAGCATTTTGGAATCAGACATAAATAAGTAATTTCTGAGACAACTGGGGAGAACTTTTTCGTAAGACTTATTTGCATTTGGGTATTTGCTTTTCATGTAAATGAAACACAAGAATGGTGAAGGTAACTTTATTTCACAAGATAACATCAAATCAGGCAGAATACTATGCCTAGTTGGAATCTCATCGTATAATCCTAATTGGACATTTAACTATAATCATGCAAAAGTACATTTCATTTTCATAGATGATTTTTGTCCAAAATTCTTATCAGTATTTAATGAAAAGTTTTGGAGATATTTTAAAAATATCAGATACATAAAATTGGTGATACTTATTTAATTTTTAGTTATGGTCCACTATACTAGAATATGGCATTACAGCAAGTTTATGTTCTAGGAAGAAAATTTCATTTCTGTGTTTCCACATTCTAAGATCTTTAGAGTACATTGACTTCCATACAAAAATTGGAAAATATACCAACATGTACCAGTGTAGAAGTGAGCTAAATTCCAAAAGTTTGTTGCTAAAGCCATTTGCTTGAAACTTTGAGTTGTTGTATACATTTGTACTTAAAGTGATTTATTATAAACTTCATATACTTGTTGCTCACTGGTAGGTACATTATTTTCCAAGAGTATTGTTTTTATACAGTTCTGAGCTAATGATCCCCCCTTAGATGACTATTATAAATAAAGACATGTGGAGTTGGTCTTCATCTGACTATATGTATTTATATGGAATGATAGAGCAGAGATTTAAAGTGGGAGGGGGAGATTATCTATTCTAGGTATCTGGAATTCTTCTATGATTCAGTATCACCTGAGCCCTGAAAGATAAGAGGGAATCAACCAATCAAGTAAAGGTAGGAACCAGGGGAGCCTTCAGAAGAACATTCCAGGCAAAGGAAAACATGTGCAAAGGACCTGAGGTAAGAAGGAGCAGATGAGGGTGTGGTTTACTTACTTCTTCCTTTAGTCTGGCCCTTTGGTCTAATGAGGCTTAACTGTTTCAGAGCATAAATGGCACCATGACCTATGTGTTGTCTTCAGTATGTCCTTTTATTTTGATGGAGTCAGTGCTAATATTGAGGATTTTTAAAATAAGTCCTACAAATTGGGAGGCTAACACAGAAGCAGCTGCTTCTGAACATGATTGTTGATCAGGCAGTGTAGAAAAGCCCCCTACTACACATTGTCTGAAAGGGACCTCCTATCCGTTTATAAGATTGTCTAAAATTCATTTGGTTGGCTTTTGATGGCATCTTGGTTTTATAGAGAGTCATCATTTAAAAAACAGATATCCTAAGCAGCATATTAATTTAGCAGGAATTTAATTTTCTTACAGAATATCTAAAAGAAGGAGTGTGGACCTGATGAATAGGGAATACAAGGAATCCTGGAGGGAGGGAGGAAGAGGAAAAGGGGAACCAAAGCCTCAGAGAGGGCATGAAAATCTATGAAAAAAACATTTGACCTACTTGATAATTCAGCTTCAGGACTCCCATATTTACAAGGAAAATTTACCAGTTTTGATTCTCAAGTAGTTTTTCTAAAGCTTACCCCTCTGTCTTCGCCCTCCCGCCTCCCGGTCCTCCCAGATCTTGTACTGGGAACACTAGTGTGGAGAAGTGACGGATCCCAGGAATCTGCAGGCTCTGTATGGATGAACTTCACAATCTTGTTCGTCAGAGAGTTTATAGGGATATCATTGTATGAGTCATGATGCTAAGATTTGTAGTGCAATGAAGGGAATGTAGAAGAACCTGTATCAAATAGCAAGCTTTTGTCCTCCATACTTCAGCTCCTGGAATTGACAGAAGTGAATGATCCAGGCATTCCACTCTCCCTCACTGCCTAATTCACAGCAACTCAGTCTTGTGCCTGTTGCCCTTGATATATTCCATGATTGTTCCATCAATTGCAGAGTTTATATTTTGAAAATAAGTTGTATGTTGTTTATATGTGATGTATTATAGTGTTTAAATACTTTGGAGCTGTGTTAATGGGTGAAAATTATTTGATGGTGGGAATCCAGAGCAGTTGCTAGATTTCATATATTCTTACATAATTACTCTTTAAATGTTTGCTAGATTTTGATTTAGGTCTGGATTTAGATCATTGCTTGATTGTGGTTTTGAAACTTAACTTTGCTAATGAGAAATCAGTTTTACTATAATTTGCTCACTCTGTTCCTCATTTTCATCATCTGTGATCTAAGGAACCAAAGAATAGAGAATTATGGAAGCTCTCCTCTTCTCTCTTGAACATACTATGGTTCTTTGTTCTGTACAGTGTTAGCTCCGTCGTGGTGGTCAGTGTTTTTTGGAGTATTCAGTAAAGGTTTAATTCTGTGCTGTTTGAAGTTACTTAATGAATCTTTTCTATTATAACCTGTAGGGACTGATGCAATGAAAATACATGTTCATTGAAACAGATAGCTCAGGAAGTGCTGTGATAATTGAAATGCCACTCACCTTCTCAACTCTGAGAGGAGTTACTTATGTTTACTATTTTTTTATTGAAATAGGAAAGAATGGTTCAGTAACCATGTATACTGCTTTGATTTTTAGATGAATTAATGGGACAAAACAGACATAATGTTAAAGTTTTTGTAACTAGCCAAACCATTTCACTGAATCAGCAGAATGTAAGCCATGATAACAGACCATCACTCTTGGCACCACTGTCCAGTATTTTATTCAGGTGATAATGGTGCGGGAGGCCCAGAGCCATATCAAAGAAGTTGATAAACCATGGTCTCCTTTCTAAAGTATTCATTTCTAAGAAAGAAAATTGTTATGTATTTGTACCAGACATAAGGGTTTACAGCAAGAAATTTAATCCTAGGAGGAATTTTATCCTATACATTTTATTATCAAGCCTAATTCCATAGGTGAGGAAGTTAAGGCACAGAGAACTTATGTAGTTTTAAGAGACAAAGTATTCAAATCCAGATGTTATATTTCTAGTTAACAAATGTCATTACCTTTATAAAACATTGCTTCCCAGATATGGAAATTAGAAAAAGAAAGTAGGAATTCTGAGTAATATTTAAAAATATCCAAGAGAAAATAGAGTAAGAAGTTCTGTTATTGAAGGTTGGAGGTGTGATAATATTGTCCTGCTGAAGGATCTGGACTTCTCTGAATCCCACCTGGTTATACAGATGTTGCATTGTTTGTGTGATTCAGCATGGAGGCTGAGACCTTCCACTGTTCACAATTTCCAGTACCCAAAGAAGTGGATGGGCCAATGCAGTATACATAATAATAAGTTACTGTACAAGCCAGATGCTGAATGCCCCCATGTCTCACCTCCCTGTGCTTTCTCTGTCTATGAAATGGATGTGACTTTGGGTGGATGTCCTCTCTCCAGTTTTTTAGTCTGATTTTCAGTGTAGTTCCTGTCCTGGGAAGGTTGAAGCTCTAAGAGTTAAAGCAGGTCTCAGAGTACAGACCTCAGGATCTGGGAGAGCAATTATTCACATACATGCATGCTTCTCTAACTTGAAGCTATATCATTATGCTAAGTTATTCAAAACATTAAGAAAGCACATTTATGAACACAACTTGCTTAAGCTCATCCTCTAAATGTCCACATCAATTAGTTATGGGCCAACATGACTCTGGGAGAAATGTGAAAGGCAGGAAATATGCTGGAATCAGAGACAAAAGATAGTCAATACCTTTTGCATACTAAATTTGTCATAGGGATAGGGAGGCTTATTTATTTACCTTGCTATTGTCAGTAGCACATAATAGAAGCTTTCATTCATTTGTCTTAAAGTGGCTACCCACATCTTTGGCTTTGTTAATGAGGATATGTTGTATTTTCAATATCTGATGTTTATTTTCATCTTTCCTGTCTTCTTTAGTTTTCCTTAGTCAATGTGTAGAATCTTGCACATGGCTCCTAAAGAAATGCTCACTGAATTAATTTTTTTTGAGAGGGCATCTCTCATATTTATTGATCAAATGGTTGTTAACAACAATAAAATTCTGTATAGGGGGGTCAATGCTCAATGCACAATCATTAATCCATCTCAAGCCTAATTCTCATCAGTTTCCAATCTTCTGAAGCAAAACGAACAAGTTCTTACATGGTGAACGAATTCTTACATAGTGAGTAAGTTCTTACATGGTGAACAGTACAAGGGCATTCATCACAGAAACTTTCGGTTTTGATCACGCATTATGAACTATAAACAATCAGGTCAAATATGAATATTCGTTTGATTTTTATACTTGATTTATATGTGGATCCCACATTTCTCCCTTTATTATTATTATTATTTTTATTTTTAATAAAATGCTGAAGTGGTAGGTAGATGCAAGATAAAGTTAGAAAACATAGTTTAGTGTTGTAAGAGAGCAATTGTAGATGATCAGGTGTGTGCCTGTAGACTATGTGCTAATCCGAGCTAGACAAGGGCAATAAAACATCCACGGATGCAGAAGCTTTCTCTCAAAACAGGGGGGGTGAGGTTCTAAGCTTCACCACTGTTGTTCCCCGATTTCTCACCTGATGGCCCCCCTGCGACTGTGCCTGTCTTAGGTTGTTCCTCCCTTGAGGAATCTTACCCGTCTCTGGCTAACCAGTCATCTTCCCGGGCCATACAGGGAAATGTAAAGTTGGTAAGTGAGAGAGAAGCCATATTGTTTGAAAAGATTACCTTTTTACTTCTTTGCAGATTTATGCCCTGTGGCTTCTATGACCAGCACTTGTCTCGAGGTATCTTTACCACCTGGAGGAATTATGATACTCGGTAAATTCGATATAAGGCACGAATTCTATTTAAGGGTTGTAATTAGGAAGGAAGAAGAAAAGCTATAGAGGTAGCATATGGAAGAAAACATGGAAGGATTGATTATTTCTTTGACATATCTTCTTGTAGAGTACCTTAAGTATGTATAGGTTTTAAACTACTAACTAACTTGCGCACACATATTAACATAATAGGAATACGGTGACATAAACAAAGCAAATCTATAATTACAATCCATCTCCAGTGAAGCCAAGAAAACCATTTAGGCACCCTAGGCATTTGTGAAAATTTGTCTATGATATGATGGATATTGTCCAACTGTACTTGAACAGTCTGAGAGAAATCAGACAAATTAAAGCAACCCATTTCTGGAATCTGTTCACGTCCCATATGCTCTTTTAACCATAGATAGTCTATAGTTGTAAGATTTTGGAGTGCTACAACTTGCACCCCTCCCAACTCCTGGTTGAGTTCCAACAGTACAGATCTGGTCAAATTCGTTGTCTTACTGTATGCACATGCCAGCCTAGACATTTCCCTCCTCATTCCTATGGCAAGTCCAGGAAATGGTGGGGTGGACGCAGCCACAACCGCAGCATCGCCCGGATCCCTGTGGAGGCTTTTTGATGATCATCCCCCGGCACGAGTCCTCCAGAGAGTGCTGATGCCGGAAGCTCCTCCTCATATCGTATCTTAGTTCATTTTCTGGGTATCCAAGCTAGGCCTTGATCTTCTGCATAGAAACAAACAGACCCTTTGCCCACACTTTGACATGCCCTCTATACCACTGTGTAGAACTCATTGGAGGTCAGCACACAGGAGCTGCTTTTTTTTTTTTATTAAGAGAAAGGCATATTATCAGAAAAGAGTACCTCCATAGCTGATCATCTGACACCCTTTAAGTGATCAACATTAAGGATATTTAAAACATGTGTTAATCTTTGATTTACCAATAGTTTTATCCTATCAAGGAGTAATCCCCCTTTTCTTTCTTACTTTGTTTTTTTTAATCTTTAATCTACACTTACATGAAGAATACTATGTTTACTAAAAACCACATTATGGTTACTGTCCATCAGCTGAATTAATTTTTTTGACCATAAAAATTTAGAAGAATTTCCAGGAAGTTAATACAACAGAGCAAAAGAGATTTCCATGTGTCTAAGACTGAGGATCATTAAGAAAATTTCCCATGGTATTTTCTCTCTGGTGTGGCAGGTTAGGATGGGGCATGTGTAGACAAAGAAAAGAAACTAAAATTTTAAACATCTGTCAGCAATTTTCACATATGTTATCTTATTTAAGTCTTTAACAGTTTTAGGAGCTAAATATTTCCATACCATTGAATATGTATTCGAATATGTATGAAAAAATCATTTTTCAAGAAGTTACTTAATGTCATATCTTTTGTGGTTAAGCTGGCATTCAAACTCAGGTGTATGTCCTCAGATTTATGCATAATCTTTCCATTGTATCATGTCTCTCAAGAGGATATCACTTAGTAGGAACATTCGGCATCCTAATGACACAGCACATTCATGAGAATCTTTTTAGGTATGTTAGTAACTCTTTTTTAATTTTTTTGGAAGCTTTGTCTCGTGGTATGGTTTATTTAAAAGGTTACCCTAGAAAACACAAGTTAAGGAGTATAGGAAGTGAGTTAGGACACGGGGAAGAGCCAGTATGAGGTACTTTAGTGAACAGGTTACTACTGTGGGCCAACTAGACTCAGATCCACTAGGGACCCTCTGAGAAAGTGAATGGGACAAAGAGCTTTGACATTTATTTATCATATTTCTATTTTGTATTGGTTGAAGCTTGTCCCTATTGGGCAGGGTCAAGTGAAACCAAGGTGAGAAGTTATCCATTTATCATGAATTTTACTGTAGCTGTAAGTAAACTGGGGAGACAAGGGCATATGGAGCATGTTATCAACAGGATGTGCTATATTCGTCTCTATAAAATGACAGGAGACTTGATGGGAAAAGTAGAGAAGTGCTCTGCAGCATTCTGTAGACCCCTTGTATATGTGTGATTGATTAGGACTAAGGCCGTCTGGTGAGGGTTGCTACAGTGCAGTGGGTATGAGCAGGGACTCTGGCAGCATCTGATTCAAGTCACCTCTGTTACTGGCTAGCTGGTTAACTTGGTCAAGTTTTTAACCCCTCACTGCATGCTCCCCATATGCATATAATGAGAATGGTGATAATAAAGCATACATCAAGTGTGTTGGTTTTGAGTTGAAATGAGCTAATAATATAAGTGAAGCCTTTACAATAGTGCCAATCCCAAAATGAGGACTCAAGCACTCTTTATTTCTGGTTATGCAAGAGACCTATATTGCCTCCTAAATTTTACAAATGTGGAACTGAACTTTCAAACATCTTCCTAGTGAATTCTGAAACTAGGGAGGTTTCTTTTATATTCCACTGTGAAATTCAACTCTCCTAGTTCCAGGACATCGCATATATCTTAACATGTAATCTCCAAATTTTGAGTAATCAGAGAATTCAACTTTTGAGAGGTACAGGTTTATAAAAGGACATAGTGACAAGAGGTTCTGAAAATGAGAAAGTACTGGTGTTGCCAAAAACAGTCCAGCTATCCTCAGACCTTCACATAAACTGCCCATTGTGATATAGATTCCTTTATATTGGGGATAAAATATGACAATGGTTACTACTGATGGGGCATGTGCTAACTGTGCTGCATACAGTATCTCATTTAATCTTTGTATCAAATCTGTGGGGTAGATATTATCAACTCAGTTCTTCAGATGAAGAGACAGATTTAGAGTTGAAATAACTTGCTCAAAATCCCACAACTGGTAATTTGTGAAACTGGGAGCCCGACACCAATGTGTGTTTTTTAACCACGCAACAAGCTAAATGTTATTCTCCACTGACATAACTTGAGGGTGATACACAGGAGTGGCTTTAGAATTAAGGTTTGTGTTGAATCCTGCTCTGTTTCTTGTGGCCTTGGGTATCACTTAACCTAAGTTCCTTATCTTATATTTTTTGTAAAAGAGGAATAATGGTACTTAGGGTTAGTTTGGAGTAAAATTATATAAGTACTTTATATAATTAAATGATATATAATTTGATTGTGTAAAAGGATAAAAGTTTTGCAATGAGAGGCTGAGAGGCTGTATGTATTCAAGTGAATTCATATTTTGATTTATTTCATAATTAACTTTATACATACATATTTTGGAGTTTCTAATTGATGTTCTTTTGGCCTCTCTTTCATCTTACTGATTCACTACACAAACCTGTATTAAATGCTTACTGTATAGGACACATTTTATGAGCTGGGAATGTAAAGATGAAAGCAGCATGGTACCTACATTCAAGTTACTTAAAAGTCAAGAATCATAATGTATTTTAGAATTTCTCTCAAAATAGTGTCAGGGAAACTATGGTGATGATGATGATATTTTGTTTTGCTCACCCTTCCTTCTCATTTTTTCTTTTTAAAAATTCTACTCTCTATCTTAACTGAGAAAAAAAGATAACCAATTCATCATTTTGTTTGCCCTCTACTGATTATTTAGAAATCGTTAAGTCTAACTGCTTTTAAGTTAGTTTGACTACATGTCAAGACTCTTATGAAGATATGTACTCATTTATAGATAGATACCTCTATCTGCAAATAGGCCTTCCTGAAGCTATGAAACATTAGGGTCTTAAAGACCATTAAGATTGTTAGTTTTGGCTGCAGATAAGCAGAATAAACAAACCCATTTCCAGCTAGGGACTGGTTCTGCTGTCTTTGTTGGCTTTTGAAGGTCAAGGAAGCCACAAGTCTCAAAAAAGGCTTATCCCCCAAACCAAGAACTTTCTAACAGCCTTCATTGTTTTGTGCCTATGTTTTTCACAGATGCAGATGACATAATGTTTCTATGTTGGGTGTAAATAACCTTTAATGGTTTCCTGAGTTGTGTTAATCCTCCTGGTTGTATATAATTAGTTATCTACCTACCAGTCTCTTAGCCCAATATTGTCCTCCATAGATAATACACACAATGAGTGTCTTTTCACTCCTGAATAATCAATCATATGTAAGTGTAATTAGAACTTGGAAATGCATTTCTAAATTTTCAGGGGGAAAGTTGATGTGTTTTCCTGTAAATTCAGTTTTGATGCCATTCTCGAACCCAGTCACTCCCAAGAAACAATTTTGTCTCCAAAGGACATTTAGCAATATTTGGAGACATTTTTGGTTGTTAAACTGCTGCTTCCATCTAGTAGGTCAAGGCCCCAGGTATGCTGCTCAATGTCCTGTAATGCACAGGGCAGTTCCCTACAACAGAGTTATCTGACCTCCAAATATCCATGGTGCTGAGGCTGAGAAACTCTGCAAGACTAACCTCATGCTTATTTGAAAGCTTTAGAGGATATATAATTGCATTCTTTAAGGTTAATTCTGCCAACTATAGTCTTGGATTTCTCAGGGCTGGGTAAGCACATTATGGTAAACTTAATTCATAAGTAGGGTAACCAACAACTCCTCACCCAATAGATTATCCAAAATGAAACAAATCAGAATTTTGACTTCCTTTGGCTCATTTTAAAAGCTCTCACTTTTATTTGAGTGTTGTGTGTATATATATATATGGGTATGGATGAGAATGACACTATCATCTTTTCACTGTATAAGATCTCTAAAGGGTTAACATGGCCTTGGCCAGTCAGCTCGAAAGAGAGAAGAACAATAAATGTGACCACTTGTTAAAGCACCAGAATTTGGGTGACCAATGTGAATTACATTCACTTTTTTCAGAATCTCCTGAAAGTTTTGTTACCTTAAGACCTTTGTTCATACTATTTCACTCTTACCGATGAAAATTCTATCCATACCTCAAGGCCCAGCTCTTAAGACCCAAGCCTTTCTGGACTAGCCAAGAAAAAGTGATTGCTTCTTCCTTAAATGAATTTCATGATTACAGTACTTTTTCTGTTGTCTTCTGTGGAAAAGTACATGCATATGTATTTATAAATATGTATATCATATTAAAAATATGTAGTGTCTTCAACTGATTTTTAAAAATTTTTATACTTTAAATTTAAAAAAATTTTTATACTTTTAAACTATAAAACAGACATTCTGTTTTATATTTACATTTTTCTTATAACCACTTAATTGGTATTCAATAAATTTGGGTTGGTTAGTGGATATTTACAGGTTTTGCTTTCCCATGGATTTGAGAACCATAGTAAGGACAAAGGTATAACCAAAATGACATTCCTTATTGTGGAGGAACATGTCTATAACATGCTGAATGGAATTACTTTTTGTTCCTCTTTGCTTTGGTTATCTCTCAAAAGCCCTCATTTAGATTATTTCACTATGTTTTAAAGTACTAGAAAAAGATGTAGTTTATTATCTAGTGCTAGGAAGACAACCACACCAACATGAATTATCCTATTTCATTTGGTATATTTAAAGCAGTTAGATTTTGTACAAACCTTTCCCACAGAATGTTCTTTCTCGTTAATGAAAACTGGAGGGAGGGAGGTGGAGGGTGAGAGGTGAAGACAGATAAGAATTTAGATGTGTATTTCTCACAGGTCAGCAAGTGCTGGGAGACTTTGACCTGGATCCCAGAGCTTATCTCACATATTTGTTAATCATGTGGAAGAAGGAGCACACAGATTATATAAACTGTTAACTGCAATAGAAACCACACATGTGAGAAGGTAGCAAGGAACATAAAAGCAAGGCACCAGGTTTTGCAATCCTGTGTTTGTTTTTTCAAGTTTCCTTGTGTTCACACCATAAAGAACGAATCAAAATATGGTGGGGTAAACATTCTATATAGTCATGTGATGAGATCATTATTCAATGCTAGCATATTTCTTTACAGTATTCCCTTGAAAGTGTTTTCATCTATTGCTTTCCAGTTCACAAGCAGCTTTATTCTTCCCTTTTCAGTACTAAAAATTCTTCTGGACTGTTCAAATTTTCTTTTCCAAACAAAACAAAATTATATCTTGCAGATGTGAATTCTTTAGATTAAAAATAGCCTCACAGTTTAAGGTTTAAAGATAAGGTATAGAAGTCAAATGTTTGCAGGGTATACTTTATCAATTATATATCAATTAATATCTCCAATGTGCCCATTCTGTTGCCCACTATATGTTGAATTATTTTGCCCTTGAGAAACCTATTCAGTTTTAAGATTCTCTACTCAGTATAACCTGGAAGCAAACAATTTTGCTATAGGGATGTTGTAGTTATAAAGTCTGATATATCTAATAAAGATTCTATAATTGGAAATGTCAATCACATCCTCTTTCAAACAAACACATTCTTCAAGTACAGGAATGGGATATAAGAGGTACATAGTAGGTCAAGCATACTTAATATAAACTTTATGTACACTCTGAGCCACAAAAAATAATCAGCATATATTTGAATCACCCAATAATGTAGCCAAATGACTTGATAACCTGAGATACTAAGACTTAATTTATTGAGAGGCAGAATCGAGATAGTTTTACTGAACAATTAAACATCTCATTCAGCCTCATTCATTAGCTTCAATGATGACTCCAGACAAAATTATTTTAAAATAACATCAATTATTTTATTATTTCTATTAATGAAATCATTTTCTATATTATTTATATTATTACATTATTTCTAGCACATTTATTTTCAATAAAACATTATTCTGTATGTTTTTCTCTATATTGGGGAAGTCAAGAATGCTATTGTGTGATTTAAAATAAAATATTTAAAATTTACTCTGAACTTCCATCTTATGGCTCAGAATTCTGTGTTATCATGTGACTCTTTATTTCATTGGATTTCTTGTCATTTTATTGGCTTACACATGAAGCAAAAGCTTGGAGAGATACCTGATTCCCTAGATGGGCTATGGAGAGCTGTTTTCAGGATTCATGTTTACCATGTAAAAACCCTGTCTGAATTATTTATTTATTTGGACTATGTAGGAGCAAATCATTTTATTGGTGCCTCATAAAATGTGACATTATTTTCCCACTAGTTTTCATAAGGTTTTTGGCAGCTGAGGGTAGGAATGGCTGCAGAAGTGGTTGGGGCCAGTGATCTGATGGATGAAAAATTGTTGAGAATCTGATATGGATGATGGTGATACACAGTGTTATCATTCTTCCTGGCTCTTGAGTGAAGACAAGAGGCTATGGCAGTGAGCTTTCCATTTGTTTAAATATATGCTGTAAAAATTGAATGTTTTTTTTTTCTGGAACCATTATATATATACAACCTGTCCATTAGTCACCTCATACATTTTATTATCACTTCATACTTTATTTTCTTCCTTTGACCTCAGGAAGATTCCCAAGTAATTCTAAAACCCATTAGTATCTCTGAACACTCACAAAAATCCATAAATGATTTCTTAATGGTTATTACTAAATGGTATTAAGCAATCTTGGACAGGCTAGATGTCCTTGTATATAGACTTCTTAAAACTCTTTAATATGTGAATTCTCTTATTCTCTTTTGTTAATGTGATCATTTCCCTTTTGAATATCTACAATAATACAAAATTAAACTCTGTAAAACCAGTATAATAAATGGGCAAATTCTGTTTTCACTTTACATTATTACAGAGTGTTGGATGTTAAAATAAGAAAGTTCCAAAACTGTTCTAATTTACAAAGAGAGTAAGGATCTTTCTGATTATCATCTCTTTCCCCACACTTCTGGTTGGTTCCTTGAAGAGGAGCAATGTAGACAAAGGGCTTAGTAATACTAAGTTTAGATATAGCTTCCAGCTCCTGTGGACATCTGTGCCATCTGGGGAATAATCAATGGTGCAATGGGATAAGACATGGGATTTAGAATAATAGAGGTGGAATTTAAATCTTGGCTTTACTATATGTTAGTTGTGTGCTTTGGCCAAGTTGTCAGTAAAGTAGGAATGATGCTAATACTGACCTTAATGGCTTTTAAAGAGTAAGTGAGATAATGAATAAAAACTTCTAGCACAGTTCCTGTTATGCAGTAAGCACTCAAGAAGGTTAATAGTTACTCTTTTTCCCATTTCCATGCCTCAGGAAGTACACTGAGAAAGACTTCTCTGCACTCAAAGGGGAGGACCCCTGTTCAATGTGGTCACTACAGGAATATAGCAAAAGAGATAAAAACAAATCCCCAAAATAAGAGACCAGAATTTTCACTGAGGCCCACAAGATGGGGAATGGTGCTGTTTATTGGGGCTTATTAAGAGTCATAAATAACTGCAAATTAAGGTTTACAGAAAGTTCTGCAATTTTGTTCTCTGAGTTATGCTTGGTATCACTGTTTAATTTGGCACATTTGCAGACAATCTGGTCAAAAGTGGCAGTTGCTATCTCTAATGATCTCCAAATTTGCAACAATCTTGTTTGGAAGTATAAAGCTAACTCAAACCAGTTTGTCATCATTTAGAGTTATAAATATAGCAAACGGACCTTATGAAGATAACATCAATTGTAATCCATAAAAGTTGGGAGTATTCATCCTCCTAAGTGTGTTTGAGCACAACAGACATGATGAAGAGGTTTGTCTAAATGCTTTCAACATTCACCATGGGAGGAAGACATGGGGGAGAGAGTGGGATCTCTTAAGGTGAGCTTGTATCTCTGAGCACTCATGTTCAGAATAATAGAAGCCTTTCTACTTTCCCAAATTTTATTAGGAACATACAGAGAGATGTGCTTGTACTAGCAGACACCATGTAGTGTCCATTAGACTAGTTACTCTTAGCAAACTTATTGGGGAAGTCAGGCAAAGGGAGAGGTTATCATAGTGAAGACCTTCCATGCATGAGAAGGATGGTTGGGAAAGAACTTGGCATTTCTAGATCCCATCATTTTTGGATTAGAACATCTTCTTCTGGGTTAGTTCCTTCCTTAGCTGCAGCATCAAAGAGAAGAATCAGTAGCCCCTCCTGTTGGGGAAGTACTAGAGCCTAGTAAGTTGGTTAAGCATTCTCCATTTGAAGTCATACTTCCTGGATTTAGTCTTATTTAGCCACTTTTATGCCTGGTGATCTTGGGAAATCTTTTAGCCTCCAAACTCCAATTTCTTGACCTCCAAAATGAGATCTATCTTTTAGGATTTTTTGTGGATAAAATCCGATAATGAAAGTGAAGAACTTAGCACATTTATTGGAGTATTTTAAATTCTCAACAAATTAGGGTTATTGTTATTAGTATTTCTGGGACACTGTTGGTCCCATGATCTAATGAGGTAAAAGTTTCTTTGAGTTAAATGTAGTAGCAATGGGATCTTTATGGAACTAGAGAAGTATGAACATGGAGGATCATATCCTAGCCAGTACTTTGGGCTGAAAGAATAATGAAAGAGGTTATAGTGTCTAAGAAAACCTGCAAATCAAACATAATGAACTTAAGGTGTGGACACCTTGGATGCTCAGTAGAGCGATGAGACTGTCCATCAGCCTAGCAAAGCCCATTTGTGTAGGACCTTGGATACTGTTATGGGCTTACTGTGTTCCCCTGCCCCAGATGAATTTTTTGATGTCCTAATACATAGTACCTCAGAATATGGCCTTATTTGGAGATAGGTCTTTACAGAGGTAATCAAATTAAAGTGAGGTTATTAGGTTGGGCCAACATTCAGTATGACTGCTGTCCTTATAAAAAAGAGGAGAATTAGTCTTAGAAATATGAATGGAGGGAGACCACCATGTGAAGAGTCATAGGGAGAAGACAGTCATCTACAAGCCGAGGAGAGAGGCCTGGAACATGTCCTCCCCTCCCAGCCCTCAGAAGCATTGGTGTTACCAATCTTGCCAACACCTTGTATCTTGGAATGTGAGACAGTCAGTTTCTGTTGTTTAAGCTGCCTACTTCATGGTACTTGGTTATGGAAGCCCTGGCAAACTAGTACAGATACTTAATGGAAAGTGTCCTAAAGTGTAATTGGTAAGGTTGGTGGTACAGGTATTGGCATGTGAAAGAAGCTAGGTGTCCCTGATTCATAAAGCTATGGTTACTGACACCAAGAAAGGAAAAGCATTTCAGGAGAGTTGCCAGTTTGGATGTGGTTTGATCCCTTAGGTCACTTGGGAAAAATAGGATCCCAGAACTTCTCCTCTTTCAGTTTTCCAAGAGTTTTTGTAGCACAGTGGGAATGACCCTCTTATTTGCTTTCCACTTGGTGTCAAAGCCTGCTTAAAAGACGCAAGATATTTAAGTAGGGACTTGTATTTGGTTTGAAACTAGTGGGCAAGGAGAAGGCTTGAACCTTACATCTAACTCCTCGATTTTTGTAAATCAAACTCAGATGACAGAAAACATCAAACAGAAATATTTCCACTTTTTTTTTTAATAATACAGGCCACTAGAGTTGTAGATAGTCATATGAAATTAATTAGTAACATATTCATACAGTCTTTTATCTGACATTTACTGAGCCCTTACAAGGAAGGTATCAGGCTTCATTGACAGTTGGGCTTCAATGGAAGATAAGACTTGGTTTGTGTCCTCATGGAACTTAACCATGGGTAAGTCTAGAGAGAAATGGAGGTGAATAAATAGTACATTAGACTGTAACAGTTGCCGAGTAACTCAGGGATGCTGTATGAGCACATAGGAAGGCTGTTATCCCAGCCTCAAGCGGTTTAGGGAGGTTCTGAAGTCCCCAAGAAATAGATGATTCCTGAGCCAAATTTAATAGGCCCTCTTAGCTAGGTGAATAGCAGTGGAGGGAGGGAGGGAGGATGGGCAGCTCCTAGAGGGTAGGGTAGGACAGAGGAAAGGTTATCCTTAAGAAAGAAGAGGTACAGTAGCCAGGAGTAGAAAACAAACTAATTTGGGATTTAGAATTAATTGACTCATACAATAAATATTTATTGAAGTTCTAAATATATTAGGATTAGGGGATAGAGTGGTTGGTTTTGACCTCATGGAAAAGGCCTACATTTATCTCTTGACTGTCATTTCCTTGTTCTGTGGGTTCTGAACAAGTCACTAGCCTAAAGTGGGAGATTCTGCACTTAATTCCCTCATTTGGCACAATGAGAGATCTGGACCAAAGTCGACTGTAGTTCTAAAATAATTCTGCCATGAACAGTAAGAAGAACATGTTCTCTTAAGTAGGAGGAGGGTTGGTTCATTTCCCCACCATTCTAACTTAGAGTATCCTGGGTCTGAGTAAACTGAATTAATAATTCCATATTGGGAAGAAGAGTATTGAAATAACAGTCCCACTGGGCATCAGTCCTTTTCTCCCAGAGTAATAAAAGCCACACATTTATGACTGTATGAAAAAAAAAACTGTAAGCTTTGGTTGTTTCTGTAAAAAATGTGTCATGTCTCTGTGGAAACTGGTTTTTATCACTCAGAGGATTACTGTGAAATTTGTCAACGTTTTCACACTCATACTTTCTCCAAGAAACAATGGGATTTTTACATTTTAGTTTAGGGATAAATTATGACTCAATTGTGAAAATACAAAGTGTTGAGAGAAACATGGCTTACCCTGAAGAAATATCTCAAACAAATAGAGTTTGTGCATATCCCTCCCCTCCCTGATCATACTAAGCATCCCTCCTTTCTTTATCTACCCTCACTTCAACCTGTTTTTACATTTAGGGTGGCAGCCAATGAAAGGCTGATACTTATCAGCCACTAATTATGAACTTAAGAAAATGATCCCTTGTATTCCTCATAATAATCCACATTGCTGCACATTTCAAACTTGGGCATGAAAAGAGTAGGGCCAGTGCATTTTCTAAAGGGTCAATGAAAACTTCTATTTGCTTAAAGCTTTTTCAAGTTATTTTCAAGGTCCAGTAGTACCATGTCATTTCACAATTATTAATTAAAATGAGAATTTGCTTTTGTTTCTGCTCAGAAGCCTGTACATACTTCAGCCTCTCAGGATTCAAGTTCAAAGTTTTCAACGTTGTCTGTTGAACTTCATTGGAAAGAAAGAACCTTCACACTAAAAAAATATTTTTTTTACTAAGAATCTATTTCATGTTAATAAGACTCTAGAAAACCTTATCTTCTTCATGGTGGTGTACTCCTTATTTCTGTTGCAGTTTTTCAAGAGGTTCAAACTAAATCAACCCAGATATAATAAACTTTCAGAAACTTGGGGAAGTTTCCAAAGTTGCTAGCCTTAAAAAATTCTCTAGAAATAAGAAGTTATACATTGCCATAATTCCATAACTTGTTGTATCAGCTATACTGGGTAGGATGTTTGACCTTTTATTCCTTATAGGATGTGTAGCCTTTTATTCCTTATAATCACTAACAATTATGGAACACTTACTCTATGTCAGACTCTGAACCAGCTGTTAATGTCTGTTGGCATGCATGATTCTCAAAACAGCTCTATGATAAAGTGTGGTTGTTTGACTGTATAATAATAACTCCAGTTTTTCACACATCTCTTGTCTTAGTTCATTTGGGCTGCTCTAACAGAATGCCACAAACTGGGTAGTTTATAAACAACAGAAGTTTATTTCTCACTGTTCTGGAGACTGAAAGTCCAAGATGCTATCAGGCATGATCACTTTCTCTGCTAGGGGCTCTCTTTCTGGTTCCTAACTGGCATCTTCTGCCTGTGCCCTCACATGGTAGAAGAGCCTAGGGATCTCTCTGGACCTTCTTTTATAAGGTACTAATCACATTCATGAGAGTTCCACCCTCATGACTTACCTCCAGGCCCTCCCTCCTAAAACCATCATTTTTGGGAGGTTAGGGTTTCAACATATGAATTTTAGGGGGACACATTCGGACCACAGCATCCCTGAATCTGTAACGCTGACTCAGGGCTTGACCCTGTGATTTGCTCTGGCCAGTGGAAGAATGGCAAAGTTGACACAAGCAGACTTGAACCAGTGCTTGCACATTTCCCTTCTTTCTCTTGGACCTCTGCCCCACCAGTGAACAGGCATGGATAGCTTCCTGGAGAGGCATAGTTATATTGGAGAGGAGCCAAGATAAACCAAGCAAGTCCATCCTAAGCTACCAGCCCAAACTACCCTTGCAGGTGATTTCAGGAGCCTGAGCGAGCCTAGATGAGGTCAGTGCAGTCCAGCCCAGATTGTGAGCAATAATAAGTGCTGATTAGTTTAATTCTAGGTTTTGAGGTGCTTGGTTATATAACAGTAGTTAACTGATACATGTTGATACTATTATTCTTTTTATATGTGAGTAAACTGAATTTTAGAAGGATTGAACAACTTGTTCAAGACTGACTCTACAGCCTGTTAACAATATGCAATCAATACACAGTTTGCAAACTGTGGTGTGAATTCCTCAACCTAAAAATTGATAGACTGGTTGTTGTATATACACACATATACACAAACATGGTGTTTCCATTTTTGACAGAAATAAACATTATGAAATAGATGTGATCTAGTGGGGCTTGGTAATCATCTCTGATCTGTTAACTTCACATAAGTAACACTTTTGAAATTCTGGACAGGATAATTTTCCTGTTGTATGGGACTCTTCTTGGGCTGCAGCATGTTTATGGACCCTTCCCCTATAATGTTACTAAAGCTCTCCTAGTTTCCCCATTCATGATGACCACTAAAAATCCCCTCATACTAATTTTGACTACTAATTTTGGCATCTATTCATTACCCCAAATTTCTAACCCCCCGAATAGGGCTGGGAGAATCACTTCCAGTTGAGAACCACTGTTAAAATATTCACAATAGTAAATTTAATACCAAATATATGTGGGTTTTGGTGCACATGTTCTAATTTTTAAAAAACCATTTCACTTAATTGTTAAAGCTTAATAAATTATTATATGGCAAACATCCTTGATATCACCACTCGTAAAGAAGTACTTCGTCTGTCATCTCAGACATCCTTCCTATGTTCCCTGTCTCAATTGTAACCCCCTTCATTCCATCTAAAGTAACTACTATCCTGGCTTTTATAGTAATCACTTCTTAAATTTCTGTTTGTTTGTAGTTTCAGCATCCAAATGTGTGTTCCTAGTCAATATAGTTTTGTTTTGACTACACTCTTTTAAAAAAATATGCCTTGTTAGCCTCTTTTAATCTAAAGGTGTCCTTTCCATCACTTTCTTTTACCTATAATCTATTTGTTGAAGAGCTTTGGGTGTTTAATTACTTCAAGCCTGAGGCAATAAACATGTGAGAACACAATTTGTGGTTGGAAAGAACCCATGGCAATATCAGACCAACCTATGTATAGTTTATTCAGAATCAGCCATTACTGTGCACTGGCTCAGAAAAAATGTTATCATTTTGGCACAGTTGTGTCTTGATATAATGACCTCACTGACTTTCTTTAATTAGCATCATGGCCAAGGAACACATTAAGCAATGAAGTTAATAATTATCTTTCAAATAACAGGTCTTGATCTCTTCCAGGGAAGCTGTTAACAGCTGTTCTATTCCTCCCAAACCTGTTCAAGAATATCATCACTTTAACTACTTACACAGTAATTTTTTCAAACAGGAATTACACAGAAAATGCTTTTGTTTCAACCCTTTCTGTCTGCCCAGTTTCTGTTTCATGACTTTCCCCTCAAATTAGGAAAAAATCAAAGCCTAATCATCATGTGGGATCATGGTGCTACAGATTAGGTTGCTTTTTTTTTTAATTCTACACTTCAAGTTGGGATATTTTATAATATCAGTTTACAGTGTAATAGGGATGGTAAGAAGCCACTTATCCTTTTGAAGTTGGCAGGTAAGTTGATTGCCTGGAAATCTGAGTGCTGTTCAAAACTAACAAAACTTGTTTTCTAATCATAATAGCAATACGTGTTCATTATAGAAGACTTTGGAAGAAAACACACAAATACATAGAAAAGTAGAAGTTAGAGAATGATGCCTTACTTATAGAGCCCATTCTCTATTTTTATGTTAAGACCATGTGTGTAGTTGTCATTTTTAGGGACAGCATGCCACTGCGACTGCCCAAACATGTTTTGTTAGCCCTGTGCCAACACTGCCTGCCAGTCTGGCCTGGTGTGTGTTCCTCTCCCCTGGAATGTATTTCAGCCACCACTGCACTTAAGGTTGACCACTGTGAGGGCCCACCCATGATGGAAAGTCATATACAATTTGGTTTTGCCCATAATCTCGCATGGACTGTCTTTTGTCCTGCTCTGTATATCTCTCCCTACAATCTTTGGACTACAGTGAATATTCCTCCAAAGTGAGCAGACTTGTGTGACAGGTGGCTTCTCAGACCCACCAGCCTGGATAGTCAATCAGGATGTAAAAATAACACTAAATTCATTAATTTGCTGCCAAGGACAGTAATCTTCCTTGCTAGTACCCACCCAAACCTTATCTTCATTTCTATTTGGGAGAGACCTGATAGTTAAGAGATTTCATAAATTTTGCTCCATCTTTATTTCAAGTTCATAATTGTATTCTGAATGATAATCTGGTAAGCCTAAAACAATAAACTGAAGACAAAATCTCTATAATCATTCATTTATTAATGTACTTAACACACATTTATGAGCACTAACTACATTTCAGGCACTGTATTAGGCAACAAGAATTAACAGTGTGGAAGACTGATGTGATTGCTGTTCTTATGGAACTTAGTGGTCTAATTGAGGAGAAAAGTAAACAATTAGTTTCAAAAACATACACTTAATGTAATGATAGAGAAACGTATAACCTAAACCAATGGTTCTCAAACTTAATAGACATCAGAATCATTCAGAAGGCTTTTTAAAACACAGATTGTGGGACACCTATATCCAGAGCTTCTGATTCAGTACATCTGGAATGGGGTCCAAGAATTTGCATTTCAAGTTTCCAGGTGATGCTAATGCAGTTGGTCCAGTGATCACACTTTGAGAATCACTGGCTTAGATTAAAGGCACCACTGGACAGGCTGAGCTAAACTCTGTGTCTCATTGTTTCAATTATAACTTGAGGGAAAGATAATTCATTGAAATATTACTTTGTTTAGATAGATTTCTTCCTGCATTTTCAAAAATCAAGAGAAAACTTGATCTTCGGCAATTTCTAGTCACATGCATTTTTTGCAAGGTGTAAAAAAGTTCTTTGAACCCAGGGGCCTTTTATAAATACCTACACTGAATATCAAGGAGTTTATGCCAGGTGTCCTTGGAAGGGGGTGATGGGGAAGAGGCTTATTTGAGATCCAGAAAAACGGGGAAATTTTGGTTAACCTGAAGAGAATATGAGGTCTATGATCGGAGGGGAAGCTTGCCCATTTTGAATCATGTCCTAGAGACAAGGCAAAATCTCTAAAATTGGAGCATGAAATGAGAATTTTTCTGATATGGGTACTCCCAGGCTTGCACAAGATTCTCTTACCCCACATATGGGGCAGAGAAGCAGCAGATCAATCAGATTCACAGGGAGGTATGGAAATGGACATAAGGAAATGCTGAGTGATGACTAAGGGACGCCCCTCACCCCATCCCAAATAATCTGTGCTATATATGACTTTGAGCCTCTGACAACCCTGGAGGAAGGAAGCACCATAATAATAGAATGAGTTTCTTGCCATTTGGACACAGGGAGGGCTTAAATGAGGATTCAAATAAATTTACATTACAATGAATAAATGTTCTTTCTCATACATCTGAATTTGTGGACTTAGATTTATACTTGTCTTTCTTGGTTAATATGGCAATTGTAAAATTTTAAGAGAAATTGTGAAACCAGGAAACCACCACCTGATATACATTTCCATGAATTTTCAGGGAAAGGATAATAAAAAACTTCATACTTAACATGATCTCAAGAAAATTTGTTAAATGAAATGACTCTATTAGTTGATGTTTCTAAATTATCCAAGTGTATCTATGCTAAATATTCAGTTTAGGACTAGGAACACAATATAATGTAAAAGAGGCAACGTAGTGCTGTGATGCGGGGAATAGGTTCAGGAATTACCTGCCTAGATTTAAGTGTGCCATATGGTTATTATAGGACCTTTGATAAGTTAGATGAATTTTCTGTGCCCCATTTTGCATTAGAAAAATGAGTATAATTATTTATCTCTAAAAGATGTTGTTAGGATTAAATGAACTAAGTATTGGAGTTTTAAAAATATAAGAATTCAACATTAATGACAGTTTATTAGCTGTGTCAAATTTTCATGAATGAGTATTTCCTGAAAGAGTTTCAAATAAACAAGAATGCACCGTTTTGGGTATATTCTTTTTGGAGGCTTAGAATTAAGAAACTTTCAAAAAGCATAGAATTTGTTGTTATTTTTGTTAAACTGTGGTCTGTTTTATGGCATGATTTACTTAGATTCTGTAAAATGTTCATAAACAGTGACAGTTTTAAAATTGGTGCATAAGCACTCTCAAGATAATTAAAAATTAACTAACTTGATTGCCTTGGACTTCAATGTTGTTTTTATTCATTTTTGTCATTCCTAACTCAGGTTGTAGAAATATTATCTGAGCTAAAAAGTAAAGGGCATCCACACATATTCCAAGTGTGGTCCATTGTAACATTACATTGGAGAACAACATGGGTTATTCTGTAGCGTTCTTCTTAGTTATTTAATCATAATAAACATCTGTGCATTTCATTATAGCTGGCTTTCTTGGTTATAGGCATACAGAATATCCTTTCCCCAAATAAGCTCTGTTTCTTGTAACTTACCATCTCCGATTTGATTCCTTAATTCCACTGGCAATGTGGAGCAGACTGCTTACTCATATTGCATCTGCAGCTCTGGAATCTTAGCCCTTGAGTCATGTAATTTCAGAAATCTTTGCTTTCTCCCTTATATATTGACAGCAATCAGGCAGCCCCTTAAGACCTTCCTGGAAATATCTCAAAATACTTCAGGTTTTATTTTGTATTGAGTTTTAAGGAATTCCAGTTAAGTTAACCTTGGGTTCCTAATTTTGGCTGACCATCCAACTGAAATATGTCCTCAGAGATCTCATTTGGCAAATCAGCATCCTTGGTGGCAAAGTGTGGGTTTCCTAAATGTCATACAATCAATTTGTGATATCAAGGTCCCAAAATCACAATTTATCTTTTTATTCCAGGGTAAATTTTTTCTGCAACAAATATTTTGTATTAGTAATTCTTTTCTTTCTTATTTAGTTTATCAATGAAAGACTGTGTTCTAAAGTAGAAAAAATAAAGGATTAAAGTTTCATTAAATATAAATAATCTTAATGAAATAGTAGTAGTTGAAGGATAGAGTTTATAGAACATTTACTGATACATTTATTCAATAAATTCTTGTTAACCTATAAAGTATACATTACTAAGTCATTGGGAAAGTAAGAGTGACTGAAATCATTTTTCTGCCCATAAGAAGCTTACAGTCTAGGTTGAAAGGCAGAAAATAAAAAGATAATTTCAATAAAGTATGTTAAGTGCTGCATCAGGGCTAAGTATTGAGTATGATGAGAACATGAAGAGGAGACTGATGGAGGAGGTTTTATCAAGGCTATGAAAAGAGCCCTGGAGGAAAGTAATTTAGCCAGGAAGAGAGGAATGTATTTTGAGTCTCCTAGGAAGAGAAAACAGTTGTACAAGGACTTGGATTATTCCAGCCAGGGATGGACTTGTCTTAGACGGTCTCTCTCACATACTCTGCTAGTTATGGTAGATGGTAAAAATGGCCACAGATTCTTTTTCCTCTTTGCACCCAAGCCCTTACAATGTGATGTTACAGATCCTCCCATAAAGAAGTGGAGTATAATTTTCTGTCTCTTGAATCTGGGTAGGGCCTGTGACTTGCTTTGACCAAAGGGACATAAGAAATGTGATATTAGCAGAGACTTTACCAGTGTTTATACATTGGAGAGCTAGAGCCCTGACACCACCATGTTTTATGAGCCTGAGCTCACCTGCTAGGGGAAAGAGATCATATGTAAAACTGAGGTTTCCTAATCGACAGGCTGCCAGCTGCCAGATGTGTGAGGGAAGCAAAATAATCCCCCTACTCTTAAAGATTTCCACATCCTAATCCCAGAACCTATGAATACATTACTTTATATGGCAAAGTAACTTTGAAGATGTGATTAAGTTAATGATTTTGAAACGAGATTATCTTGAATTATCTGGGTGGCTCACTGTAATGACAAGGCTCTTATAAGAGGGAGACAGAGGGTCAGAGTTAGAGAAGGAGATGAGAGAATGGAAGCAAGGACAGAAGTCACAGAGAGATTTGAAGGGGCCATGAACAAGGAATGCAGGCATCTTCTAGAATCTGGAAAAGAGAAGGGAACAGATATTCTAGATCCTCCAGAAGGAGTGCAGTTATGCTGATACCTTGCTTTTGGCTGTCAAGATTTCTGACCTTCAGACTATAAGATAATAAACTTGTGCTATTTAAATAAGGTTGTTACAGCAGCCACAGGAAACTAATACACCATGTTAGGTCATCTAGCTGCCAGCTGGTACAGAGCAGAAGAACCACCCAGACTACCACCATAGGATCATGAACGTTAATAAACAGTTGTTTTTAAGTCACTAAAATTTACAGTGATTTCTTACAAGGAATAGCCAACTGATCCATTAATTTCAAAAAATAAATAAAGCAACATTTGTATTGTTACCTAAAAATAGTTACTTCTCTAACTCTCTTATGGACATCTATGCAAGCTTTTGAAAGCAAAGATTCACCATCTCCTGCCTCTGAGTCCACAGTCTGCTGTGGTTCCTACCCATCCTAATTTTAGTGGTTCACCTCTTCTTCAGAAATCTGATTTTCTTCAGTCTTCTTTCAATACAGTTCCCCTTTCACTCACTTAACCTAGCCAAGGCTGGTTTTTGTTATTGCTAGGCTGTGAGCTCCATGAATGCAATTTGAAAATTCCTTCTCATTACTCACCTGCTATACATCTGTTAGATACCCTGATATTTTGGAAGCTTAATGGGAAAGACATTCACTCATCTCTAGATTTACTTTTTTAACTTTTTGAATTTTGTAGACAACTTAAAATAAAGCTGTTATATTGGTTTTATTTCATTGAAATAAGTCAACATAAGCCTAGAGCTGTTACAGAGAGCCTCGATTCCTAAGACCGTTACTTGTCTCATTCTCTACTCAGCTTAAGCTAAGTCATCTCTTTGGAATGCCATGAGAAGATATTCTATCCTTTGTTAAGGAATTTGACTAGCCACAATTATATCATTATGCCTATGCCTGTTGAAAAATTCCAGGGAAAGTTAGAATCACATGGGATTTTGGCTTCAATCAAATGAAACCAGTTTGGAATGGAACAGCAAAGATAATTTGTCTAAGCAGTGAAAGAAATTTCACAACTTTTGAAAGTATCAGTTTTGCTATAAACCTTTTCGCTCCTTCAATGGCCTATATAAATTCTACATGCAGTGGTATACTTTTTAGAATGTGAATAAAAACCTTAGTTGCATAACAACTTCTATTACACGGTATCTACCTTCTTTGAGTTCCAGTACTATATTACATACATCAATTTCCTGTATTTTATTATATGTATATGTTTTTGCCACTGCTATTATACATGCTTCTTGCTTAGTTTAGGTTCTGTTGTTATAAATTTTATGATACTGTTCCAGAATTATTAGTTTTCTGTCTCCCTTTCCTTCCTCTGCACCCACTGAACATTCCCTAATCCTGAATAGATTCAAGACCTACCTTCCTTGCTTTACTACATAGACTGCTCTACATCGTGGATGTAAAATTGTGTAACCACAAACTGGAACTACTACAAATTTAGCATTTGCAAGTCCAGCTGGGCTCTCAGCACCACTTGGTAACCTTTATCTTGATGCTACTTTTTAGCCTGAAGTCTTTCTCTTTTAGTACATAACTTTGCCTCAGCCTTGACAGAGAAAATAAATACTGTCAGATGCTAATAATTCCCTCCCCTACACTATAAAACTGCCTATAGTAGCATCCATCCTTCCTTTTTTGTATTAAGGGAAAATTAGTTCATCAGTTTTGTGCTGTGTATGTCCAGCCAAACCTCTCCTCGAAACAAATTTATACTTATTGCCTTATTGCCTACTTATTAACATCTCTACTAGGTATCAAATGGACTTCTCAAAAAATATGTTCAAAATGAAACTCCTTATCTTCCTTGCCAAATTCTGCTTTTCCATTGTATTCCCCATGCCAGTTAATGACGACTCCATCCTTCTTCTTGTTACCAAGTTTTGAAGTTATTCTTGCTAGCCCAGTCACTATCATTTCTTTTTTAGATTATTGCAACAGTCCCCTAATTTGTCTTGTTTCTTCTGCCCTTGTAGCCCTGTAGTCTATTTTCAACACAACATCTGGAGTCATTCTGCTAAAAATGTAAATCACATCACTTCTCTGCTCCAGACTTTCCCTTGCCTTCCCATTTTACCCCAAGTTAAAGCCCTAGTCTTTACAATGGCCCATAAAGCTTTATACCAACTGGCTCACCATGGCATCTTTGAGCTGATGGCTGACTGCTGCCCTCACTCATCTACCTCCTTGTTCTTCCTTGGATATGATGGACTTGGCCTTAGGCCTTTGCAGTTGTTGTTCTCTGCCTACAACAGTCTTCCCCAGGATATCTGTCTGCCTTTCCTTTTTACTTAGTTCAAGTTGTTGTTCAAATATTTTCTTCTCAGTTAGTCTGCTCTGATCATTTTATTTAAAATTGCTCCCACCCACATAATCCCACTGACCTCTATTTTCCTTTCACATCTTACTTTTCACCACAGTGCTTACAGTGATCAGCCATTTTGTATATTCACTTCTTTTGTTGTCTGTGTTCTCACACAAGAACATAAGCATAAAAAAGGATTTTTGTTTTCTACTGCTGTATTTCCCAGTACTTATGACATTGCTTGGCACACAGTATAAGCTCAATAAATATTTGTTGAATGAATGAATGTTTATTCCTTGCTAGGGAACTTCTTTGTTTATACACTGAATTGAATCTCTACTGCCTCTCTTAAGAGTTGATTCATAAGCTATTCTAAAATTCTCCTGCATTTTTCCTCTCTCCCTCTCATTTAATTCAATGTTTTCAGCCTATAAATGAAGGCTGATTAAATATCACTAATATTAAAAAAAATCTTGCCTGTGGTTTCCAATTCAGGCTGATATTTTATGAAAATTTTAAGGAGGAAACACAAAATCTAATAAACGTTTTGTAGGAAAGATAAGAGAAGATGAAGATGTAAAGTGAATGTAAAAAAATGTCTAGAGGTTAGAAAGAGAATGGGATCAAATTAAAGAATGAAATAGAATCCGAGGACAGCTGCAGCTCAGAGAACATGGGGGAAGGAGCTTCAGTGTGTGTGTGTGTTTGCATGTGTGTGTGAGTGTAGTTGGGGCAGTGTCAGCTAATCTTCTTGGTGATGCCCAGAGAGCATTTGGACTCCCCAGTTGAGAGGAAAAATGGTTAAGATTGGGAAGTGAAGCTAAAATTGGGGGATTTTCGACATGTGTTTATGGAAAGCTGCATCATTCTATTCACCCATTTCCTCTCCCCACTGTGAGCTGTTCAGTTCAAGCTAACGAGTATGCCAAGACATAGTGTGCTTTGAATTTTTTATAAATGATAATATATTACTTTGACTTAGATCTAAAAAAAAAGAAGATGGAAAAAGGATTAAAGGCAGCAGAGGAAAAGGCAGGATAGAATAGCACTTAAGAGCATAGACCGAATTCCTGGGTTTGTATCCCAGGTGTGCTACTTACTAGCTGGATGACCTTGGGTAATTTGCTTAGGTTGTGCCTCAGTTTTCCCATTTGTAAAATGGGCATAATTGAAGTGGTTCTCTTATAGGGTTGCTGTGAAATGAGTTATTATAGATAATAACTATCTATAGTTATTATAGATTAAGTACTTAAACCAGTGTCTTGCACATGTGATATTAAGTTATAATTATGTGCTTGGGCAAGGAGAAAGAAAAAAAGACATGATGAGCCAACTCACTCTGTTATTTCTTCTAACTTGACTAATATCCAGTTTCACTAATAATTCTAGTTTTGTCAGTCTTTTGAGGGAGAAGAATAAAGGTTGAATATGAGATTGTTTGGGATTCCTGTAGGAGGAACAAGTGGAAGGGAAAATTTTAGTTTGGTTGGATTGTTATTAAAAAATGCAACTTGCACCTTAATCCTTTGTTCCTACTATTGTTGCCTTGAAAGACCTTTGTGCCTTTTATCCAGTTTTTCATATTCTAATTAATTTTAAGGAAAAAAGAAAAGGAAAGCTCTACACTATCCATGAAGCCTTTTATGAAATCCCTGGCCCATTCAGAAGAACTCCCTTCATTCTCTCACACATTTAGCCCCATTTTACATGTATAGACTAATTATCAGGACAATATAAATTATTACTTTGTTTTATGAGACCATTATATAGAATATATTTACTAAGCACTATAGGTTTTCAGTGTATGTTTATTTATTGGGAGCAATTTTTATGAAAGAACCTTGATTTTCCCTTCGTCTTTTCTCGGAAGATCTTGTGCTTAACTTTTTTCTTCTTTTCACAACTGAAACTTAGTAATGGAAATCTGCATTCTATAGTAGTGTGGTTTCCATTTCCAGAGCTCATTTACTCCTTAGCCCTTTATAAATTGCTCTAATTCCTCTATGCCACTTAAACTGCTTTCACTGGGATGTGCAGTGACTTCTTAGTTTCTGGGAACAAATACATATTTCAGTCCTTATGTTGCTTGACAGTTCGACATCAGCATTTTGACCACTTCTTGGATCTTGAGTACTCCTGAAGCTTCTTGAATATTCTGTGGTGGATTCCAGAAAGTCCTCTGTGACTCACTTCCAGTTTCTGACCATTCCTTCTCAGTCTTCTTCATAGGCATCAGTATCTAAGATCTTTTGTATTTTGTAAATCTTTCATTCCATAGCTCCTCAATATAAGTATTAGAAATGCAATTTTTGGTTAATTGGATATTAAGCAGCATCATTATCATATTTAATGACCACTGTTCTCAAGAATTGAAGCACTGTAGAACAATGTAATCAAATAATACATTCTAGGAAAAAGAGCATTTATTGAGATAATAGCATGGTTTTGAGCATTCGATATTGTGGAAGTTTTTGTGAGAAAGTTAAAACACAATTTTTTTTGGTACAATTAAAAAGAACACTTACAAAGCCAAAACCATTGCTAGAAAAAATTTTAAAATGCAGTTCTTAAAGAACTTACCTCCATGGAAATTTTTCTACACGTTTATGCTCCCCAAACACTACTTTGTAGAGCAGATACATTCATAGTATACCAATTATACATCGTCTGGGGTAATAGGTAGGGGTAGGGAGTATTCTTATTCCCCGCTTGTCTTTTCCTTCAGAAGGAAGTTTTTCCTCTTAGTCCCTTTATTCTCTGTGTCCTAGGAGGGGCGAAGTGACTAAAAGCTTGGTGAGTTGTGGAGGAGGACCAGGCAAGTAGAGTTCCTTCCTTTCCTTTAGTCATTGGGATCTGCTCTGCCTGCAGAGACTTCGCTCTGGTGGATCATGTGGGAGGATTAGTGGTCAGGATCCCAAACTTGCTTTTTGTTCAGTGTGAGTATGTGAGAACATTTGCTTAATTCTAAGAACCAGGAAGTCCATTGTTGCCACATGTTCTCCGAGATTCCTGTTTTGGTCTCCATCTGCCTCATTCTGTTGTCTATCTCAACTGGTTCAGAATGCAGGAGGGGAAAACAGGAATTATTTAATATTCCACTCAAACTCCAGTATTTATCTTCCACGTAGACTCACTCCCCACTATTTGTCCCATGTACCAGAGAAAACTATCATTTCATAGACTTAATGTTCTACCTGGCAATAGCTCCAAATAGAAATTTTCCTTTGATTTTATGCAGACATAGCCATTCATAAAATGATTTTGCTGTCCCCAAAAGACCAAAGTACATCCCCATGTGCTACATTCACCATATCCATGTCACATGGTCACATAGTTTTGTTCCCTGTTTTTGTCATGTAGATAACAAAGAAGAAAATTCAACCAGAAACAGGTACAAGATAAATCCTGCTTTCTTCATTGGAAGAACAAAATCATGTCTAATACATAGTTTTCCACATTTATAGGATTTTCTTACATCCAATATGAATGAAAATAAATTTTTTTGAAACTCTAGAATGTTTTTTCAGAAACCATTTTTTTATTAAGGTATTATGGATATACACTCTTATGAAGATTTCACATGAAAAAACAATATGGTTACTACATTTACCCATATTATCAAGTCCCCAGCCTACCCCAATTCAGTCACTGTCCAACAGTGTAGTAAGATGCCACAGATTCACTATTTGCCTTCTCTGTGCTACACTGTTCTCCCCGTGATCCACCGCACCATGTGTACTAAACATAAAACCCCTCAATCCCCTACTCCCTCCTACCCCACCCGCCGTCCCACACCCCTCCCCTTTGGTAAACACTAGTTCCTTCTTGGAGTCTCTGAGTCTGCTGCTATTTTGTTCCTTCAGTTTTGATTCATTGTTATACTCCACAAATGAGGGAAATCATTTGGCACTTGTCTTTCTCCACATGGCTTATTTCACTGAGCATAATATCCTCCAGCTCCATCCATGTTGTTGCAAATGGTAGGACTTGTTTCTTTCTTATGGCCGAATAGTATTCCATTGTGTATATGTACCACATCTTCTTTATCCATTCATCTACTGATGGACACTTAGGTTGCTTCCATGTCTTGGCTATTGTAAAAAGTGGTGCAATAAACATAGGGGTGCATATGCCTTTTTGAATCTGAGAAGTTGTATTGTTTGGGTAAATTCCAAGGAGTGGGATTCCAGGGTCAAATGGTATTTCTATTTTTAGTTTTTTGAGGAACCTCCGTATCACTTTCCACAATGGTTGAACTAGCTTACATTTCCACCAGCTGTGTAGGAGGGTTCTCCTTTCTTCACATCTTCACCAGCATTTGTTGTTCTTAGTCTTTTCGATGCTGGCCATCCTTACTGGTGTGAGGTGATATCTCATTGTGGTTTTAATTTGCATTTCCCTGATGATTAGTGATGTGAAGCATCTTTTCATGTGTCTTTGGCCATCTGAATTTCTTCTTTGGAGAACTGTCTCTTCATACCCTCTGCCCATTTTTTAATCGGGTTTATTTGCTTTTTGGGTGTTGAGACATGTAAGTTCTTTATATGTTTTGGATGTTAATCCCTTGTTGGATATGTCATTTACAAATATATTCTCCCATACTGTAGGATGACTTTTTGTTCTGTTGATGGTGTCCTTTACCATACAGAAACTTTTTAGTTTGATGTAGTCCC
Organism: Manis javanica; assembly: GCF_040802235.1. NCBI lineage: Eukaryota > Metazoa > Chordata > Mammalia > Pholidota > Manidae > Manis > Manis javanica. The sequence continues at coordinate 192,130,712 of NC_133157.1, forward strand.
GTGAGTTCATTTTTGCTTTTGTTTCCCTTGCTTGAGGAGATGCATTCAGAAAAAAGTTGCTCATGTTTATATTCAGGAAATTTTTGCCTATGTTGTCTTCTAAGAGTTTTATGGTTTCATGACTTACATTCAGGTCCTTGATTCATTTTGAGTTAACATTTGTGTATGGGGTTAAACAATAATCCAGTTTCATTCTCTTGCATGTAGCTGTCCAGTTTTGCCAACACCAGCTGTTGAAGAGGCTGTCATTTCCCCATTGTATGTCCATGGCTTCTTTTTCATATATTAATTGACCATATATGGTTGGGTTTATATCAGGGTTCTCTAATCTGTTCCATTTGTCTGTGGTTCTGTTCTTGTGGCAGTACCAAATTTTCTTGATTACTGTGGCTTTGTAGTAGAGCTTGATGTTGGGGAGCAGAATCCCCTCTGCTTTATTCTTCCTTCTCAGGATTGCTTTGGCTTATTCAAGGTCTTTCTCATTCCATATGAATTTTAGAATGATTTTCTCTAGTTCATTGAAAAATACTGTTGGTCTTTTGATAGGAATTGCATTGAATCTGTAGATTGCTTTAGGAAGATGGCCATTTTGACAATATTAATTCTTCCTATCCATGAGCATGGGATGTGTTTCCATTTATTGGTATCTTCTTTAGTTTCTCTCATGAGTGTCTTGTAGTTTTCAGAGTATAGGTCTTTCACTTCCTTGGTTAGGTTTTTTCCTAGGTATTTTGTTTTTTTTGCTGCAACTGTGAATGGAATTGTTTTCCTGATTTCTCTCTCTGCTAGTTCATTGTTAGTGTATAGGAATGTCACAGATTACTGCATGTTAATTTTGTATCCTGCAACTTTGCTGAATTCAGATATTAGATCTAGTAGTTTTGGAGTGGATTCTTTAGGGCTTTTTATGTACAATATCATGTCATCTGCAAACAGGGACTGTTTAACTTCTTCCTTGCCAAACGGGATGCCTTTTATTTCTTTGTGTTGTCTGATTGCCATGGCTAGGACCTCCAATACTATGTTGAATAGAAGTGGGGAGAGTGGGTATCCTTGTCTTGTTTCCGATCTTCAGAAACCAATTTTTCAAAAAAGATAAAATCTGAAATAAAGCTCAGAATCTATGACAACTGAAAACCTCTTTCTTTGGGGTTTTCTCTGCTATACAACAGTAATAAAATGTATTTTAAAGTATCCACTTGAGGGTATTAAAGTGTTACAGCCTTTTACAGACAGTGCTAAGCACCATCCCTAGTTTATATGTAATGGAAATCTTGAGTCATCCCAGGTTAGAGAGACTATGCCTGCCATAGTTAAAAAACTGAAACTCTAAGGCTATAATCCTGAGCTATAGAAGTTCCAGTCAACTTAATTTAGTAAAGATTTACAAAGTAACTACCTTGCATGAAGCATTATATTAGAAATTGGGGGATCCAAAGATTAGCCAGACTGGTCGTTGTCCCTGAGATTCTTACTCATAATGAGAAAGACAGATGTGAATTCAAGCAATCAACTGTCTGATCTGCTTCTTCTGAGGCACCAGGATAGCCAGCCTGGGTTTTGGCCAAATGGATTAGTGTTAGTTTTGGTTTCCTCAAGGTCCGACCTTGGGCTGGTAAGTGCCCTGAAGTATCCAGGATTAGGCAGAATTATTTTGTAAATAAAATAAAAACATAAACCATCGAAAACAAGGTAACAAAAACATGTTCTTAGAGAATCCTAAGGTCTGTCACTTTTGGGCTTCATGAATGGAATTAAATCATGATTAATTAAAAGCTAGAAGACAAGGATTCTGGTAGACACTAGGACCAAGTAGAGAAAGGGAATGAGGCAGAAAGAAAGTGAGAGGACACAAAATAATTGCAGAATCTAGTCTGGCTAGGCTATGACTCATTTCTGGTGGCTGTTGGCTGTATAAATTGTGAGCTAAAGGCCTGAGTTGGTAGGAAAGCAGCCAAGCCCTGGATCATCATAGGAGAGTGGAAGGTCAGAGACTTCAGCAAATCATGTGAGTTATTTTCATCAAGTTCTGTTTTTAAAACTGGTGTATGGGGCTCTCCCTAGACGTAGGTTTATATAAACATGGGGCACTAAAATAAGCAGGAACACTGGCATAGCCATGTACTTCTGGAACTTCCTATTTTTGCTTCTTTTATGTCAGCTACTTACCTCTCGATCTAGGGGTAAGTGAGACCAGACCAACTTCAAACCATTAGGAATGAGAAGGATAGGTGGTTCTCCAAAGGGCATACTGGAATGCTGTTTCAAACTTTAAGAGAAACAGATTTCAGAGTGTCAAAAACAGATGTCCATCACAAAGGAGGAAATCAAAATTATAAAAAACAACTGAAGCAAGGATTATGAGGAAGAAAGAAGACCTCTGAATTCATCAATATCACAAGCATGATAAAGGCAGCAAGCTGTTGTAGGAAAGCTTTACAGTCAAGCAAATACCCATCTAAATCCTGGTTCTGCCATTTAGTAATTTTGTAACCTTTGGCAAGCATCTCTCAAACCTCAATGGTAAAGCCAAAATTATAATTCATACCTTATACATTGAATATGGGGTCTTAGGCCCCCACCCCCTCCAGTACATTGATAGCTGTTATTATTAACAACCTTCAAAAGCATAGTCTCTTCAGTGGTGCGGAATACAATTCAAAAAAGTGAATGCAGAAAAAATAAAAATATTAAGTACATCTCTGATGTAAAAAAGATAATCAAATGAAAGGAAATAGAGAAATTAGATGATAGCTAGAAGGTGGCATTGATTTAAAGTTATTTTATCACTCTTCCTCTCTCTATCCCAAGGTAGGGTAGATTTGTGAAAATAAGTCTTGGTAGAAATAGCCAACTGAAGATTATAGAAAAAGGAGATAAATGAGGGGAATCAAAAAGTCACTTAAAGTTGAACATGAAGAAAAGACCATTTCTTCTTCAAAACTAAAGGTAATGACAAGATGAAAGCCACTTGTTACCTTCATAGGCCATCTCAAGTATTAATTCTCCTGATACTGCCAGCTGAGCTCAATTGCTCCTCCAATGGCTTTCACTTTCACTGATGTAACTCCCACCGTATTGTAATATGAAGGTCAATTTATATGTGTGTCTCTATCATGTCATAAACTTTAACACCAGTATCTATATCCTTAGTGCCAAGCATTGTTCTTCACCTACATTACCTACTCACTATATGTTATGTGAATGAATGAATGAATGAATAAACACAAGCAATTGCTTTCTTTCTCTCCTAAAAATAACACTACTGCTACCGACTTTAATCTTTTGCTTGGTTTGATGGAAAAGACTAGTGTCTGGCCAATTGTTTTTATACTGGGATGTAAAGACAGTCCTGTCATTAATAAGCTGAAAGGTTATAGTTTTACCTATCAAATGCACCCAGGAGAGCCATTGTCCTTCTTGCTGAATTTCAAGTTTACAATTCTCTCTCCTTTGTTTAACTGTGTGCTCCTCCAGACTGGAAGCCAAACCTTATTTATCTTGGTTATACAATCCCCAAAACTTTACTCACATCCTCAACTCCATAGTGGAAACCTCATTCAGTCCCTGACTCTTAGAGAAATTCTGTAAATGTTTGGATAATTAATAAATGAGTCTAATCTATGTAAATAAAATTTAAATGATGCCCAGTGTGTTATCATTTAAACCTACAGTTTAATAGTTGTGCTTCTATTACAGAACATTTGTTTGTAAAATTATTTAAGCTCATCATTCACACCTCATAAAGCTGCTCCCTTTTAATTCCTTTGTTGTATTGCATTGTGAAAGTTAGCTGTGATAACCCCACTGAAAATATTTAGTGTAGGTAACTCAGTTCATTGGGAGACAAGAAGAGATCTGTGCTGTTGCTTATTTCTTATATTTGTAGCTAAGTTTGCCATGTCAGTAAATGCAACAATCATTGACTTTCTTATTTATTACATATGGAACATGGAAAACTGTCTTTGGTCATGGGAATAACTAAATAAAGGGGTTGAGGTACATCTTTGTGATGAAATGTGGTTTAGTATTAAGAAGGAAATCCTTCATTCCCAAAGATTTACTAGGATAATACCAGAAAAGAATCCCATATGGTTAAATTTAGGGGGCTGAAAGGATTCCACCCAACAAACATCTCTGTAGCATTTTCATTTGATTATGATTTAGATGTATTTTCTTTTCCCTTGAAATTACTTATCCCAAAGTTATTAAATCAGTGGCAAGAGAATTGTTGGCCAAAGTTACTGCCTCTCTTACACAAATGATCTTTTCAAATTATGTGATTCCCATTTAAAAGTGGCTCTGTGTGGCCAAGATATTTTCATTTTGCAATTGTGCAAGAACTGTTTTGTGATTTTTGCCACTGAACCTGGTCTTTTTCCTCTCTTTCTTGAAACTTCTTGTCATTTCTCTTTGCTGAGGTCATTTGAGAGAGATAAAGAGGCTTATAAGTAAGCCTATATTGCAGTTTAAAGTAGACTCTTTAAAAAAAAAAGAGAGATATTGGTATGGATCACTGCTTATTGCTTAGTATTTCAGTGTTCAAAAAACATCTATAGAGTGCTGGCTGTGAGCCAGGCACTGAAGGTATGTATGTGTTTGTATGTCCAAGGAGCTGTGTCTTATGGGGAGGACACTCAAGACTGTTGACATTTCTTGATCAGTATAATGAGTGCTGTAAGAGTAAATGGTGCTTCCAAAGCACTGAGGGATGTCTGATTTCACGATGAAGGGATTGGCCTCCTTTTCTGGGTGGGTGACCCAGTTCTTTGAAGACAAGTTAGAGTTACTTAGGGAAGAAGTGGGAACAGTAAGACAGACACATTGGACTGGCCTTCTAAAGAGGCAAGAGGTTAGGAAACACAAGAAATTCTGTACAATTTATAAAGAGAGTGTAGAATAAGAGATGAGGCTGTTGGAGAAAACAATGATTAAATGATAAGCATTTACTACTTTTTAATCTCCAATCTTCTATGAAATGGAGATACAAAAGGTAACAGTCCTTATTTTCTGAGTGGCGTGAGCAATAGTAATGTAAATAAAATAGGAAAGATTGTTTCATATACTAAGAAAGATGGATAGACCCATAGGGAGAGCAAAGGATAAGACAGTCTGGATGTAGGAAGAAGCAGATGGACAAGTTGAGGAGATAATGCTGGAGATAGAGGGAAAGGAATGGACTAAGAGAGACGGAGACATACACACATACAAATACACATATAAGAGAGAGACAAGAGACGCACAATTAAGTGAATGAGATAGAGACACCTAAAGAAAAGAACACACATCCATCAGTGGATAAATGGATAAAGAAGATGTCTCTCTCTCTCTCTCTCTCTCTCTCTCTCTCTCTCTCTCTCACACACACACACACACACACACACACACACATACACACACACACAAATATTATTCAGCCATGAGAAAGAAGGATGGATGGACCCCTTGAGGTCATTATGCTAAGTGGGATAAATCAGAGAAAGACAAAAAATGTGTAATATCACTCATATGAGGAATCTAAAAATGATGGATTCATAAAAACAAAGAGTAGAATGGTGATTATTAGGGGCTGGAGGTGAGGAAATTAGGGAAATGTTGTTAAAAGATAAGAAATTTGCAACTAGTACATAAATAAGTCCTGGAGATCTAATGCACAGCATAGTGACTGTAGTCAATAATAGTGTATTATAAACTTCAGAGTTGATAAGAGAATAGATCATAATTTTTCTCACCACAAAAAAAGAAATGATAATTATGTGACATGATAGAGGTGTTACCTAATGTTATAGTGGTAATCATATTATAATATATAAATATATCAAATCAACACCTTAAACTTAGACAATATTATATGGCAATTATGTCAATTAAAAAAAGAATACACTAAAAGATAGAGTGGAAGAACAGAGATAGAGACACACATAAAAAGACAGACATTAAACAGAGCTATAAAGAGCAAGAGCTGTTGCAGCTACCACAGGGACTAGAACTTTTTGGAGAAAGAGGACTATGTATAGAGGTTTTTAAAGAAAGGTTTCCTGTGTAGTGTGCTATGTAATGCTCTTTGTTTCCCCATAGAAAGTTTAGTGAGACTGCCTTGCTTATCAGCATTTTTAGAATTAGAGTCTTTGTTTTAGGGTTTATGGACATGGTCAGACTGGCCCCAGAGGTGCCCAGTTATGGACTGCAGAGGTGAACAGTGATGAGCATGGGGGAAGCCTGTGTGTCCCGTTAGGGGGCTGGAGTTACTCACTGTGATTCATTGTGGTCAGAGAGGGACTTTTCTCTGTTTTGACCTTAGTACTTATGTATAGGAGCCCTGCGGAATCTGGCTACATCTAAGGAAGAACAGTTGGGCATTACCTGACCTGGGAAGTCTTCCCAGTCCTTTTCGACCTAGTTAGGTGCCCCTCTTCCTACAGCACCTTGCTTCACCTCATTTACCACAGGTAGAAAATAAAGTCTAGTCACATGGGACAATATATCCTCATTATCCAGGTTTTTTTTTTTTTTTACTACATCATGAAACTTGGTATCAGTAGAAACGTTGGATTCTGACTTTTTATAGTGAGTGTGTTCAGTATTAATGCAGGAAACCAGCCCATTTGTTCATGGACATGCTTCTACACAAATGGGACCTGGAGAACAGCCCCAGTGGAGAGAAATCTTGAGAATTATTCACCTCAACTAGCCAAGCTGGGACAAATTCTCCTTTATTTTTGCTTTTCTAACTTATTAAAGCCAAGTCTCAGGTTCAGTGGTTTACAAGTACCTGTTAATGAATGTTGCTGTTCCTAAATTTTCTAGAAGAAACAGCTAGGTGATGTTAAGAGACTGCTCAAGATGAGGGTAATAGTAAATGGAAAATCAAAGGCAGATCATAATGTTTCTCTCTTTCTGTTATTGCTACTCTACAATATTGCTTCTCATTTCAAATGACTTCAGTAACTTGGAAGAAGGATATAGATGCCTCAAGAAACACAGTTGACATACTTATGCTGTCTTAAATTGTCAGAAGGTGAAGTGGAAATTGTAGATGTTTGGATCCAAGTTAATAGCATTTTTCCCTGATGAACTTTATAGATTCTCTCTGCTGCTAATGGTCAAATACCTTGATATGCTTGTTTTCTTCCTTATATTAGGCACAATTAACTATGGGTAGTGAATTATAATAACACAGGCCAAGTAGAGAGGAACCAGGACTTGGAAATGGTTTCTTCCATTGTGACAGGCATGTTCTGTGATAGAAATAGATGCATTGATAGATGGAGCGATAACTTCAATTTGGCAAGTGGAACATGGAAGTCAATGAATGAATTACTATATAACAGTCAGTAGCTAGAACAGCAATTATGATGGTAGGAATGGGGTTGGAGGGGTCTAACGGGGCAGTTGTTTCAACTTGGGGAATAGCATTGTAATAGGGAGTGTGAGAGAAAGTGACCTTCTGGAATCTTGGATATAGGAGTGGGAATCAGGGAAAAAGAGTAGCAGGAAGCAGAGGCACTACACCCTGGTACAAGGTTAAAGTATCCTCAGCCAAAAGGACAGTAGAGAACTAAAAAATGCAAGAAAGATTTAAATCCCAAAGATTTTGGAGTGCATTAATGGCCTTGGAAGTCATACTAAATATTTGGGAGAAAAGTAAGGTCTGGACTAGCAGGAAGAGTAATGTTAACAAGTCAAAGAATGATGAATGCAGATGCATAAAGCCTATTTGCCTAGAGTCAGGATTGGTCCTAGAAAACATGGTAGTCTAAGTGTGCAGATTGGGGTCAAGATGTAGTAAAAGAGGAAGGATGCAGAGTCTAAGTAACATAAAAGGCTTAATACTTGTATACTCAATAGATAGCAGTACTATTTTGGAGCAGCTTGGCTCAGCTGCTGATGCAGAGATGTATAGCATGATGGAGAAGTTGTTCTAAAGCATTCTTGGTTTGAAAAATTGCTTGCAATACAAACGTAATAATGTAAAATATCTGTTAATATATGAAACATCAGGGATAATGCTAAGAATGTATCATTCAATTAGGGCTATGCATAATGAATAAGTAAACACATTTACTTGCACTAGCAAAAAGGTTTACTTTTATTGGCTTGTCATTGAATAGAAGACTGTGGAGAAAAACTCACCACATGATTAAATATTAACATAATAAAATGCCAAATTTTTAGGCACAGGTTTAATTAATTTGGACTGAACAATTCCAAACTCCCCAGCTGCAAACTCTTCTAAGGGAGAGCCTGGTTATATATTCTTTCAAAGAACTACCATCTTCAGAAGCAGGTAACATTTATTATATAATTAATCATATAGCAATATAGATGTTTACTTAAGGTTAACTGAAAATATATTCTTTGCTTAAGAGCTAAATCACCAGGTAGAAGCCATGGTGGCTACAAGCTGAGTGTTGGTCCCTGTGGTTGGCAATGATCCCTGAAAAGATTTAGAAGCATCACAGCCATAAATTAGGTCTGAAGGAACTGGTAATTGTTTTCTGAGTATAGTTTAAATATTAATCTTGCTGAGTCGTCTCTGTCTCACCCACTACTCCTTTCAAGTGTATCGTTAAATTGAACTACAGCTTTCAGACACAGGAATGGATGTAGAGGAGGACTCTTCTTTACCCATCTAATCTACTACATAAAATCATGCTAATGGACCCATCAGACCCTATCCTATGGCTACCTCAGTGGCTACCTTTATTATCTCAGTGTTGAGAGAACCAACAATAATACAGATTTTATAAGACACACTGTAGTCACATCCCATCTCTTGGCTCAAATTTTGGCTGGAATACTAAAAGACCTAGTAGCTTAAAATTAACAACCAACTAAACAAAATCCTACTCAAACACTGCATTACACTTACTGCATTATGCAGCATTATAAATACATTCAGTGCAAGTGGCACTTGTAGTGCAAATGAACATAGGCCATTCCACAGCACTGACACTGATGATTTTGTTCACATTTATTTTCTAACTCAATCTTGGTTCATCTGTAATGGGCTTCTGAGGTCATCTATTTAAAATAGCCAGATTCATCCTACATTCCCACAGAAACAATAGCAGTTTCTCAAATTGATAGTTGCAAGAAAAGATCTAATTTCCCAATATGGATTGATTTTTTTTGTTTTGTTTTGGTGTGGTAAGAAGTATCTCTTGTGTTTTTCAAAACAACCAGTGTCACAGTGGCTGGAATCTACTTGGTCTAGACTAAAAACAGACTTTTGTCCTGGAATGCTTAAGTACAAGTCCCAACTGTGTGACAATTTCAATTTTTTGAGTGGGCAAACAAAATTGACCAATCTCTCAAGGGTGCAGAGATGAATTAACATAAAATTGTTAAGCATTTTTGGTCAAGATAGAATAGTATAGTAAAATGATATATTTTCTTTCATGATATTTCATGGTGAATGTTGATTAAATGATAATTTTCTCAGCTAGATGTATTAGTTGCTCCGTCTGAAGGAGGATTTTCTTTTCCTTTCTTTTTATTATTATTTGTTTTCCAAGGTAAAAGATAAAGTTGCAGCCACAGATTTTTCTAAGGAAAACTGTTCTTTTGAGAAGGTAGTTTCAGGCAGCTTCACTGTGTAACATGTACCCTGGTGCTGTGTGATCCATCTTCCTGAGGTGGTGAGACTCAGTGAGTAACTGAGCCACATGTTAGCCAGTTCATAGCATGGGCAGCAACCTATGGTGTCGTATTGCCCAAAAGTCCTGTTCCAGAAAACATAGTGCTTATTAGTCCATTAGATTCCTTATCCTAGCACTTTACACTGTCAAGTATGAGAAGAATAAACCACAGGGTATCAGAAGAGGAGACAGAGAACAAGAGGTATACAGAGAATAGCTTAATCAGTTGAAAGGCATAGATCTGGACTAAAATCCAAAGGCTTTTGCTGCCAAACTGCCTTAGATTCTGAATGACCCTTGGTTATAACCTTCATGAGCTCTGTCTCGCTTCTGCCCTTCCTGATATCTGATTCTTCACCCTCCCTTGGTTTCTGGGAAGATAGTCTGTATGAAAAAGGGCTTGTTTCCTAATTTCTGTATGAAAAAAACCCTATTATGTAAAATAATTTTTGTTAAATCTGCCCTTATGACAATAACAATAAAAAGGCAGAAGTAAATAGAAGTTTTTAGAAGTAAATAGACAAGTTCTGAAAGGCCTGCTTTTAACTGGAGTTACTTTCTGCTCTTGTATCTAACAAAGAGAACAAATGATGCTCCTAGATTTTAAACAACAGTAGGAGGGAACTCAATATTAACAGATCCATGGACTTCATTCTATAGTTCTGTATTCTTGAGCTTTAGTTCTACTCCCTGCAAAGGGACACAAAGCTCAGCTTGCTTTCAACTTTTTAAAAATGGAGTATATGCCAGTTGTTTCCCTATTTGCTTTTAGATTGTTTCTCTGCCTCTCTCTTCTGTTTTAGATAGCACGGAATTACACGTCCCAGGCTTCTTTGCCAACTAGCATCAGGTAGATTGAAGGGCAGAAAGAAGGAGGAAACCAGTGTCTTTTCCCTTTCTTTTTCTGCTATGGATGGGTCCCTAGTGTCTCTCTCACTTGCCCTAGCTCCCTCTGAACAGATCTGTTCTCTGTGGTACAGATCCTGGCAGACAGGTAGGCCTTCTAGCTTTAGTGGATGACCCTAGATTCTAGACTTTAGGAAGACTTACCCCTCCCTTTCTCTCCCAATCAAGGGACAATGGAAGCTTCTTGCTGTTGCTCATCTCTCTAATTTATTTATTCCTTATTTGGCTTTACATCTCCTCCATTACCTCTATGACCAATTTCCTGACCACAACAGTTGTTTAACTGAGCCTCCTTTCACGTCTGTAAAATGGAGGCAGTAAGACACATGTCAGAATTTTGTTGAGAGAATCATCTGTTCCAGAATGGCCTCAAGTGAATCTCAAGAGGCTAAATGGGTCTGATTTAATTAAAAACTGAACTATCCAGGCCCCTGAGGTGGGATTTAATGTATTAACATGCTGCAGTCAATCCCTCAGCCCTTTGGAGAGGTCCTGAGCTAATCAGTACCTCCAGATATGAAACAGTGGATGTGAGGAAATCAAGCCAATTTGCAGAAAGCAAGCATGGAAGTCAGATTGGTCCTCAATGCAGGTATACAGGGTGACTAGATACTTCCCATCACAATGACTGTGGATATATGGCTTAGCACATTGCCATATCAAAGTTTCCGAGAAGCCCAAAGGAAAAAAGAGACAGAGTTCATCAGCCTTTTCTACGTGGCAGAAACTTAGCTACCACAACAGTTTTATGTTCTAGAGTTATAATCTGTGGAGAGAAATTAAATCAACTTTTTATTGGTCTGTAATTTAAACATCGCAGTTAAGGGACTCAATTGCCCACTTGCTGACCAATAAGCTATGGCTGGGGCTAGAGCATGTGATTTATGCTGTATTAAGGAGGCAGCTTCAATAAGCCATTTAAAAAGAGTGGGAGGGCCAGCCAGGTCTTAGAGAAGGGGAGCTAGAATAGGAAATCCCATAGATGTCCATTAAAAGTGTTCATGAGGTAAAAAAGAGTCTACAGGTATAAAAATAAGGACCTAGGAAGTGGAGTTTAACAAATGGGAAGAGAAGGGGATGGTGGTACAGAGAGAATTTCCAGTGAGTGGAAGATAGAGTGAAGAAGGAGGAGTCAAAAACAACTGCAAGATTCAAAACCTGAATGATGAAAGGAGTATTTTGTTTCCTTACGACATGCCTAGAACTGTTCTAAGTACTTTATACACATTAACTGATTTAATTCTTAAAATAACCCATTGTGGTAAGGAAACAGAGCACACAGAGGTTAAGCAACTTGTCCAAGATGACCAGCTAATACGTGGCAGAGCAGGGCTTCAGACCTCACAGGCCTGTTTTAGAGTGGCAAAATAGCAGGGGCAGTCAGACTCCACATTTACTGAAACTCGGGGGGCTGAGATACAGTCTCTGATGATTACTGCCGTGGAAGACAAAACAAGTATGTCCTCATGTCTTCCTCACCTTGAATAGGATTCATGTCCATTCCTAAATGGGTCATTGTAACCAGGGTGATAGGCTATATATACAATTGGCTCATATATAAGCAGGGTTGGGGCAATCCTACTTCAGCAACAAGACTGAAATAGGAAGAGGAGGAATTCCCATAAAGCAAAAATTTGGCTGCTATTGCTAGAAGATGGGGAAATGGAGGTCGGTGGCAAGAATAACAAATGAATACCACAGAAGGAAACAAAGCAGAGGATTTTGCTCTTTCAAGTGACAATAGAAAATGCTGAATCATAAGAAGAGGAAATAGGAGACCAGAGGATGGACTAGAGAACAAATAAAAGCACAATTTGGGACTTGCTGAAATAGCTGGGGAGATTTCAGCAGGGGCTAGTGTCCACTGCAGTTGTTAATACCATGACAGAAAAACCTTGATTTGTTACTATCTCGTGGCTTCATTTTTACCCTTATGTTGTTGACTCAGAGAAAATACAAGTTGATCCTGGAGCTGAACCCCCTGTGCCTCTTATGCTGAAACATCTTTTCTCCTGGCTCTCTCTTATCAGTACTGTATTTTAGTGTACTTATTTCACTTCCATACTTCTTTCATCCTCACATAGAGCAGAAAATCAAGAAGTAGGATTTTCATACATAATTTAACTTTATATCATTATATTTCAACTTAAAAAATTTCAACACTTCTACCAGAGTGACTTTATCAAAGTTAAACAAAGGTAGTGTGAGAAAAGACCACTGCCTGTCAGACTTTTTTCTGAGGCTGGGTGTAGTCAATATCTCAGTTCAACGTCAACTCAGTTATTCTCTTGGATGAAAGGCATTGAAGCCTAGACCTGAATCTTGAGAAAAGAAATATATAATATGTAAACACTGAGCTGCTGTGACATATATTTCTCTCAAAAATATGTAGTTTTACAAAAGTAGCCTTTTATTCAACATAACAAATAAGGAAGAAATTTTACCTCTGGATTTTAATTAGAATGATTAGTGATTACTGAGTAATTTTTGATGAGTCACTCTCTATAGCTAATGAGAAATAAGAACTTCAAAGAAGTGATTTGCTGCTTATTCACTGAAGTGAGATAGCAGAAGTATCTCACTGCTATATTTAAACATAGATTTATAGATTACTGCTCTGGTAAGTAATTTATTAGTTGGTGTAGAGAAAATAAAAGTTCCTATAGCCAGGACTCTCTCCTGACCCTGGTCAGCTTGCTCACTAAGCACATGTGGGCAATACGTCATTATTGACTCTATATGAAGAGCTCTGTCCAGTGCTCTGGGCTGCAAAGTTGCAGGAGAGCAGAAGATGGAGTGGTAGCTGTGCTGAGGACAGAGGCTGAGACGGCTGCAGGGACAGAGAGGCCCAGGAGCAGAGACCAGCTTGCTGCATGCAGACTTGCTCTGAGTGGATGGGATTCTAGTGATTGACCTGCAACCATGGGATTCAAGTTGGGTATAAACCCTTCTACCCCAAGAATGTTCCATTGTCATTTCTCAGTCTCACTGAATCAAGAGTGAACAACTTGCCTAGGTCTGAAATCCACTGGCAAGAGAATTCAGTGCTTAAACTGGAGAGGAACAACTTACTAAATTTAGTAAGTTATTTCTATAATAATCTGGTTATGATAAAGAAAAGATCAAGTTATAGTTTGGTGAGATTCAGATCCTTTAGATAGTTTCTAATGTTTTCATTCATTTCCCTTTTATATACATAATTTATAAAAGTAGTATTCCTAGCTCTCATTTATCTTTGAAATGTCCAATGTACAGTCTGCTCCTCCCCCTCCCCTGCCCCCAGATTTCAGCATATGTACTTTCCTCTCTTTAAACTAAAAGAAATTGTAGTCCTAGTACCTCTTCCCCAAATGCTAAGGAGCAGAACAACATTGTCATCTGCTTCATTTTATGGGCACTACTGATTTTCCTGTTAGAGGGATAATTGTTGATTAAATATTTTCCATGCTCCCTCCACATTTTCTGGTTCTGCAGCTCTTGTTTCCCTGACTTAAAGAAAAAATGTTGCTTGGTTGGGACACCCCGTGCTCTATTTCAAATCAGTTTGCCACCAACATATGCTTATTGGAATATCATTTAAAAGACAAATTACCCATATGTAAATATTACTCATATGAACAGAAAGAAAGCAGAGCACCTTATCAATTAGTTTATTAATTTAGTAAGTGGCTTTTCAAGAGTTCTTTGTAATTGTGCTGCTTTTAGAAATATAGTCTCTAAGCTAATTTCTAGTTATTGTTTAATAAATTTGTCAAAACATCTACAAATACATAAAAGCATGCTTGTATTATCTGTAGCATTTACATTTAGAGCTACAGAAATTATATCTATCTATTGCTGTATTGACAGTAGTCATTGGTAGACCTTATTGGAGAAATTATACTATTTTCAAGATGTGTCATAAAAAAAACAAACAACAGCAACGATAGCACCAGCTCCTTATATTGGTACTATTGGTAATTCTGTATCTAGTAGTTTTATGAGGTAAGCCTGACAGCTCTATTTTTTCCCATTTTAAGGATGCTGAGCATATTTCAGTGACTTGTTCAAGGTCAAAGGACATATCCAAGGCAGGAGAAGGGAAAGAAACCACTTTTCCTGACTTTCGAGAATACATATTTATGTACCCAGTATTTTGTCATGTTACTAACATCTGATGTATCAAGAAAGTTTGCTTCAGTATTAAAAAGTACATCATGAACCTTGTTGGACAGTGATTTGAGCAAATTATGGAAAAGAAAAGAAAGTTTGTTTCTCATCAAAGCAAAATCAATAAATACATTTATATGGAAATTACCATACTGAAATTGTTTTTATGACTCCTGAGAAGCCAAACTTCTTGGTCAGTATGTTGGATTTCTTCATCCTTCAAAATTTTGTGATTCTGCTTGGTATTAAAGAATTGGAGAAGCTTATTTGGATATCAGTCAATAGTCTGCCATAGTTACACTGCAATTATATTAATCCACTTTACATTGTTACTTCACATTTGGAGCTCTGCTGTTTATGTGCTATAGCTAGATACAGAGAAGATTGTTTATGACCTAGGAATCTTAATATCTATGACCCTGGCTCCTTAGACACACCAAGCAAACATTCCCCTCTAAAGTCTTGCCATCTTCTGAGGTTGCTGTCCCAGAATGTATGTGAATATTGCTCAGAGTACTTACAGATCTTTCCATTTTCAGGCTCTATTTCAGCGTGTCAGATGCATTACCTCTCCTTTCTTCTTGGACTTCTTGAACCTCAGAGCATCATTTCCTCTCTTTCTGCTTCTCACCTTGCCAAAATATCAGGCTGGGGTTACAAAAGGTTGACAGTTTGCTTGAAGAACAGCTATAAAGAGGACACACATATATTAGCCTGCCACATTTTTGATGAATATAAAATATATTCATCACTGTTCCTGTTTAATTATTTGAAAATTTTACAAAGCTTTCCCTTTCTATTCTGGGCTGAAATGTAGAGAAAATTTGCTGGTGCTGTTTGCGTTGGCCATGGGAAGGAGTAACAGGAAATCATCCATCCATTAAATCTTGGTAGTAAGTGGAAATACCCTCTGACTCTGTGCTGCCTCTGACTTGGAGCAATAATATATTAATTTTATTTTTCTGATTTTAATAAGATTCGATGTAAGATTTTCAGAAACAGATGAAAACATATCCACTTGTGTGCTTTCTGTGTTGTCAGCTTATCATTGATATCCGCAAATCAGATGGAGGTGCCAATTATCTCCAGAGTGAAAAAATGGAACATTTTCCAGAAGTGAGCAGACCCAACTCTTTTCCTCATACCTATTTTTTTGCACACAGAAAAATACAGTGCATATACAAATAAAATGTTCACTCTGAATCTAGACAAATTGATCTACCATCGTAAGTCCTTTCTTTGCTCCATGACAAAATATGCTTATACCTTAGTTTCATTCCAGTTTATAAACAAATGGCCAATAACTGTAGTCTTTTTGGTGCTATATTTGGCATTTACTTCAGAACATTAAGTGTTGGCTCAGAAACACCACCTACTTAACAATTTACCCTGTAAAGTCTTTGGAAAAAAAGGAATGTCATAGTTTAATCCAGTATCAGGCATTGCATAGCACAATATATGAGAACTTTACTCATAAATAGAATTTTGATTCTGAGTCTCCCATATGCTCCAGGGATGTGTGCTTGTGCCTGAGTCTTTATGCATCCTATGGTATCACTTCCCCATTTTAAAAACAAATGAAGATTATAGTGATCTATTTTGATGCTTTAAACTTGATTCCTTTACTTTACTTGGCTTGTCAACACCCCACGAGATCTTTAGCAAACCAGGTCAGTCTTTCAGAAACAGATCAAAATTCCTTGAAAATAGTTATATCCAACAGAGTAAAAGTAAAACTGTTCTACACTTTTGTGGAAGGTCTGGATACAGACATATGTGAAAGATGGATGAATTCAGTAGTTTGTGAGTTGTTACCAGGAAACTTTCATTCCATGTTCACTCTAGCATTAAGAACCAGTAATTTAGGAGAAAATAATACTTGAAAAATAAATGGACTTTAGGTTAAAGAAAAGGAGGGAAAAAAGAAAGGAAGAAAATAAACTGTAACTGAGTTATAAATCTTTAAGCTTTATTTTAAACTTCAAGACCTGGATCAAAGTTCCCAAAAATGGCCAATGGTCTCATTAATAATAAAGAAGCCCACTGGAGAAGTTAAGAGAATGTGATGTTTTTAAAATGAGTATACAGTTCAAATTATAAGGTAAAATATTTCATTAATCCTATCAAAGCTGTGTTTTTTAAGCCAGGAAAGGACTCTGGGACCTGGTAAGGACTCATAGAAGGCAGAGTTGAATGTGGCTGCAAACTGTATGGCCCAAATTATTTTCAGAAACAGGTGATGGCCAGTACTCACTCTTGGAAGTATTTTCTTTTATATTTGGCTAGGAGTTATTCAATTGTTTATTAAAGGCATCTCCAATGGGGCCACAGCAGAGCCAAAGGTTAAAAACTAGTAGTTCAGCGTCTCACAGTATCTTGGTTTTCCGGCTGTCATGAAAATAGGGTTTCCACTCTGCCACATTGCCCACTGAGTTGTGTCACCTTGTTGCCAGCCTGAGAACATCCTCCCAGGCCAAAAGCAACCATCCTGTTTCTGTTCATGGCTGAATGGAAGATGTCCACCTGGCTAATGATCCTGGCAACCCAAAGAAAAGCAGGTGAAGCTGAGGTTGACATAATATCGAAGTGTTAAGAGATTTTTCACAACTCAGGAAACTCTCTTAGCTGATCTGGTTCTCCTGAAGTGTTCAGTCCTGTTTTCCATGGCATGGTGTAGCTGATGTGACTCTGTGGTCGGGACCAGGAAAGTTGGTGCGGTGGAGAGAGAGGAGTGGTCTGAAAATATGGAATTGGTATTACATGCAGCAGGGAGTTAACAGCCCTCAGGGACCACAAACAGAACAGGACCAACAGCTCAACTGAATTAAAACAAGCTGATTTTTTTAAAAAAAACTTAGAAATATATTCAAGTATTTCAGAATTTGATAAATTATAGATGAACTTCATATTTTCCACTTTAAAAGGTAAAATGTTAAATGAGACAATCTATATAAGTAAGTTGGTATAGTGCCAGGATCATAGGGATTAATCAGTTAAAAAGCTGGCAGTTTTTATTATTACTATGTGTGGGGGAGCAGGTCAGGGCACCTTAATCTTAGAAGCAGTATTATTTCAAAGGAACTTTTTCCCCATTTTCACTAGAGAATTTTGATCCTTGATTCATATCCTGTACCAGACATTGTGGGTGGAAAACCTCCACTAATGAATTTGGAGAGAAGGCAGGCACCCTGCTATGGCAGTTGCCATCCAAGTGAATGTGGTTACTTTGTATAATTGAAGCCAAGCAAAGCTAAGGCAGTGCTGGTACATGGATCCTCCTGTTAGACTAAATAAAGAACAATGAGACCATTTTTATTGGGGGAGGAGAAAAGAAGTGTTTTTAACAGTAGTAGGGAATGGCTTGAGTCTAGGAACCTCAGACTGTGTCTGATGTTACCAAATATTGAGAAACTGCACAAAAATTACTCAGTCATCCAAATGTTTCCAGAAATCCAATCTTTGATTTCATTATAGATGAAATCTGGGAAGATTAGATTTTTTCTTCTGGTATCATGAGATACAGTCTTAGTATCTTTCTGGTTGGTTCATAGGACTTTATTTCAGACTATGTCATGGATTCATCATGGACCAATGCAGCTTTTTTCTGGAATGCAAGTCAACTGCTAGGGCCACTCTTTAACCTATGAAGGACTGTTTTTATGTGTGTGTGAAGCTCACACAGGAGTGGAGGAGTCTAGTTTGATGTTTGGGTCATTGGAGTGAGCCAGCTGACTTTAGTGTCCTGTACTTTCAAGTCAAAGGAGGAAAATTTACAAAGCAATGGCATTTAACTTTCCTACCTGTATCTCAAGTCTATCTGAAAGAGGTCTACCAACAAGTATGCTTCTGAAGTTCAAAGAACTTAAGTCAATTCAAATCTGTAATAAAGTCATGTCCTTTATCATTTGTGAAGCTTAGCAAGATCAGTTCTTTGTTCAGGACAAGATGATAGAGATGAACAGGAGAGGGATAGGTTTAATACTGATCACTTCCCATAAAAGATTTTCTGATGTTGGCTGTTGAGTGAATGAATTAGAATATTTCAAATAGAGGTGGTTTTGACATGAAGAACAAGATTTAATTAAACACAACTTTTCAACTTTAATTACGTAGCAGAAACATAAATGGAAAAGCATGACCTCAGTAGTCTGATAGAGATAGATACAAATTCTAAGAAACATCACTTATATTCTTCAAGTTTCCTCAGCCATTCAGTGGGACTCTGATACCAGTGTTTGGCTGTTCCACTGAAGGAGTGCCCAAAAGAGTGGTCAAGACAATAATGTCTGTTCTGATCTCAACTGGATTCTTATTCTAGGTTACTGATATTCTGTATGTCCCACAATGTTTTCTTTCTGTCCCATACAATCTGCCCTGAGATTGTGTCATTTTGAGAGCTTACAAATCTGTTTTAAGTAGATTCTCTATCACTTGGTTGCTTCTGAGTTTTGGTTCCCTCTAATGTTTTCTGTAAAATGCCTGCTCCTATTGCTTGCCCATCTCACTAAGCTGACTGTTCTTTGGCTATGTTCTTTCTGCTGGCCACATTCTCTGCCACAGTAAGGGATGATTACATTCTGCTCTAGCAGTTCTGGAGATTTGCTTCCTAATTGGAGCTTGTGCTCAAAATAATCTCCTTATTTCACAGTACCAAGCCTCTTTCAATGTAGTGTACCACACAGCAGCTTACCATGCTAGGCTCAGTGTTCTGAGGTCATGTGATGATAAAGGCAGGAACCAGTATTTTCGGTAGAAACTGAGTACTCCCAAGTGTGTACTGATTCTGTTAAATAGGTACTGAATACAACAGAGAGTCTTACTCTGAAGATCTGTGTTTGAGATAATAGAGGTAGCTTCTTAGTATTTTTAGGTAGATTAGTTAATCCTTCAGTGCTATAGCTTCTTGGGTTAACCACAGCATTAGTTCTCTGTTAATCCTTTCATGGAATCCCATTGTTTGATTTTTTTTAAAAAAACAAACAACTTCATAAGTAGATTTAATAACACTGTGTAAACAAACCATCAGTTTTAACAGACTTATTACCATCACTTTAAAGTATAGAGTACATCACCATAAATTGATTATTGACAATACTCCTTTGAATTCATTGATTATTGCTATATGGTCCATCCAGTGACATGATCATAGAAGATAGAATTGACCTTCTCCAAAAGATTTATCTCAGAATTTTCCTTTCATTTTCCTGTATGCTAAGCATTTGTGCCTGGAACTAAAATTGTACTTAAGGAGAGGGTTAAAAGGAAAACTGGGGGAGAGAGAACTAGTATTATTGGATTTGATCTGTCTTCATCTACTGTGACTCTAGCTTGTTCACTCATCTACATACACTGGATTCTTTCTGGGCCTCAAACATGCCAGGCTCAGTCTGTCCTACCTCACAGCCTTTGTATAAGCAGTTCCCTCTGCCCACAGGGATATGCATATATCTCACCCCCTTTTCTCCTTCAAGTCTTTACTCACATGTCACTTTCCCAGTGAGGCCTTCTATGATCATCCTGTTTGAAATTTCAAACTTTCCCTAACTGCCTTGCTCTATTCAAAAAATACGTGTATTTTCACTTTCTACAAAATACCTAATATTTATTATGCTTATCCTCAATTAATTTCCCCCACCCCCCAACTAGAATGTAAGCACCCTGAGACCTGGAATTTTGTCTTAATTCTTCTTCCATTGCTGTGTCTCAATCCGAGCAAATGAATGAATGAATGAATAAAGACTTGTTGCTTGCTCTGCTAACACTGGCACCTGGCACACAATATTTGTTGAATAGCTGAATGAAAGAATCAGTGTTTATGGGCTTAACTAGAAAAATCTTACAGGTGTTGAGGTAAAATTTCAAATTAATCTTGACTTTGGTCACAGACCCCAAAACGTAAATCAAAATATTATTCAAAGGCCAATTTATGATTCTTTCTATCTACTGGATAGTTCAATTTCTAGCTGTGAAATATTTTTTCATATATCTACTGAAATCTAATATCTCACTTGTGTTGGCTGGAAGACAAGGTTTTTCCTTAGGTAAAATCTGTGAGGTGTGTATAGTTTCTGGGAGACATTTTGTGGTATGGCTTAGAGTGATCCAGCCTGGAAGGAAGAGAATATAATCTCATTTCTCTTCTTTCCATTGCAGTGATTCCAAATAATTAGCCATTCAAATGTGTATTTTCACAAAATTTTAAGTAATTAAACTATATAAATATTGGTTGTGAACATAAAAAAGTTAATGTTAAATAAAACATTTTTAAGCAAAGAAAATTATCATGTAAATTGCATTATGCATATCAGTGAACTAGAAGTATGTTATAAAATGTTCTAAAAATATTTTAAAGTGTAATAGCTTAAATTTAATGTGAAAAGATAGATTTTTGGTATTTTGACCTTTTCTGAAATAAATGAGTCATTTACAATCTGACCAGATGTCTTCTTTTCCAGAAATGACTTAAACTTTAGCCAGGTTTCCACCATTACCTCGTGGCAAGGGGGGATATTGACAAGTAGTGACAGTTACTTTGACTTTGTGTTTTTGCCACAAAATCCATCTTTCTGTACAGATCAGCATTTTATTTTCAGTTGGGCATGAGGCCAAATGTGGCCAATTGGCTTTGGAGTGATGAGACTGAATCAGCCTAAATCTTCCCAGATTCTTCTTAATAAGACTTGATTTAAGGATACATTTGTACAGATGAGTTGTGACAAACTACAGTTATCCAAGTTTTGACTTTTTATTTCATTTTTCCTACCACCAGCATGCAGTGGCACCCTAATAAGTTCACCATAATCTTGAAAGAGATCATGGTAGACAGCACTTCACTATGTCCACATGTAGATTCCAAGTAGGGAGTCAGTTTTCAAGCTGCCTTTCTCTTGGAGACGATGTTACTTAACAGTGATGATTTCCAAACAAAGCACTAGAATATAAAATGTATCAATCCTTCTTCATATTTTTCAGAAAAGAACTCAATCTTTTCATAACTTTCAATCATACAGGATAAATTCTTTTTTTCCAGTTTTATTGAGAAATAATTGACATACATCATCATCTAAGTTTAAGGTATACAGAATGGTGGTTTGATTTACATATATTGTGAAATGATTACCAAATAGGTTTAGTTAACATCCATCATATCATATAAGTGCAATAAAAGGAAAAAAAAGAAATTCTCCTTGGGATGAGAACTCAGGAGCTACTGTCTTAACAACTTTCTTATACACCATACATTAGTGTTAACTATAGTCATGTTGTTCATTACATCCCTAGTTTTTATTACCCTTATAAGAGGAAATTTTTGTCTTTTGACTAACATTTTCCAGTTTCATCTCTTCCCATTTCTCACCTCCAGTAACCAGAATTCTGATCTCTTTTTCCATGAGTTTGGTATGTTGTTTTTTTTTTAGATTCCACATATAAATGAAATTACACAGTCTTTGTCTTTGTCTGCCTTATTTCACTTAGCACAGTGTCTTCAGGGTCCATCCATGTTGTCAAAAATTGTAGGATTTCCTCTTTTTTTATGGCTGAATAATACTCAACTATATATTCATACTACAACTTCTTTATCCATTCATTCATCAAGGGACACTTAGGCCATTTCCATGTCTTGGTTATTGTAAATAATACTGCTATGAACATGGGGGTTCAGATATCTTTTCAAGTTAGTGTTTTCAATTCCTATGGATAAATACCCAAAAGGAGAATTGCTGGATCATAAGCTAGTTCTATTTTTGTTTAAGGAACTTCCATACTGTTTGCCACATTGGCTGTACCAAATTCCCATCAACAGTTACACTAACAGCACTTTCTCCACATCCAATGTCGGTATTTGTTATCTCTTGTCTTGTTGATGCTGGCCATTCTAGCAGGCATGAGTTGATATCTCATTGTGGTTTCAATTTGCATCTCCCTAATGACTTACGATGTTGAGCCTCTTTTTCAGTACCTGTTGGCCCTTCTTCTTTGGAAAAATGTCTATCCAGGTCCTTTGCCTATTTTTAAATTGGATTCTTTGGTTTTTTGCTATTGTGTTGTATGAGTTCTTTATATGTTTTGGATAGTAAACCCTTATTAGATATATGATTTGCAATTTTTTCCCCATTCCATAGATTCTTTTCACTTTATTGATGGTTTCTTTTTTCTTTTTCTTCTTCTTTTTTTTGCTATGTAGAGTTTATAGTTTGATGTAGTCCCATTTGTTTATTTTTTATTTTTTGTTTGTTTTTAGGTGTGATTTCCAAAGTCATTGCCTAGACTCACATCTAGGAGCTTTTTATCCTATGTTTTCTTAGGAGTTTCATGGTTTCAAGTCTTACATTTAAGTCTTTAATCCATTTAAGTTAATTTTTTGTGAATGGTGTAAAAAATTCTTATGGAAAATTAAGTGAAGAGTGCAGATGACAAAAACAATGGATTCCAATTGTACAAAATATATAGATAACTCTGGCTAAGTGATTCTGAGTTGTACACTTAAAATGGCTAAAATGGTAAGTTTTACATTATATGTATTTTACCACAATAAAAAAACTCATCACCTACTTATATTGACTTTATCTTAGAAAATGCTTCATATCAGTGTGCATTTGCCATCTCTTCTCTACCACCATTATTTTTTACATGGTATATGTCAATAATTTCAAACTACTCTTCTTGTTTCTACTCTCCTGACGTTAGATCCTAACATTTTAGCTCTAGGGAAAAGTAAAAAGCCTCACTTTGGCCGCAGGATAAATTATATCCTCTTATACCATATGTTCGAAGTTCTGTATTTGGAGGAGATGACTGGACACTACCCAGCCATGTGAAACTTATGTTGCACATTTTCATCTTTATTGGACTCAAGTGTCTATTGTCAATTTTTGAGAAATCTAGAGAGAAGAGGGTGGGAAGTAATTCAACTCCGAATATCTAATAAGAAAATTTTCTTATGGAATCTAATAATGACCCAAAAGGCAAAAAGACACATATTAATTTAAGATACAATTAGGGTTTCAAATGAGAAAATGGTATTTAGGTAATCAGCTATCCATTTATTTTTTAAAAATTAAATCTACCTCACAGCAAACTTAAAAATAACTTATAGATAATTAAATAATCAGATGCAACACAAAACCCTGTGGATGTATTAAAGAAAAGTACAGGAGGTTATTTTGACAATCATGGAGCTGAGAGGATCTGTGAAAGGCATTAAACAAAAACTATAAAATTAACATTTCTAAACAATGAAATCCAACAGCAAATATAAAATTCAAGTAACAGATTGGAAGAAAATATTTGCAAGATATAGCAGAGAAAGGAGAACCATCAGAAAGTTCCTACAGTTCAGTAAGGAAAAGCAAATAATCTAGTAAGAAAAATGAACAGTAGTTGTACATTGGCAGTTCTTAGGAAAAATACAGATGACCAGCATAGATCTGAAAATATGCTTAATTTCACCAGTATTCTTGAAAATTCAAATCAAAGAAAAATTTTCCCATCAGATTAGCAAAATCTAAGATCAGTAACTGCCAAAGCTCACTAGCATGTAGAATGGTGCCCTCATAATCTGTTGGTCAGTATCTAACCCGGTTCAACCTTTCTGTAGTCAATTTGACAATATTTTTCAAATCTAAGATTTACATATTATTTGAACAGTAATTCTCTTAAAAATTCGTGTTTGAGGTCCTTGTCCTCTCCTGCAGTGATACTCTTGCTAGATCCCTACCCTGTATTTTGTGAAATCACAACTCACATGCTTAATTTCAGCCAAGAATGTTTCCAAGGTTACAGCTCCCCTCACATGTTCTGACAAACTTTCTGAACCATACTCCCAGGTGGCTGGATCAGAAGGGGCTCCATCTCAGCTCCATTCTGTGACAGAATCAGTGCCCTCACCACGACACACTAGGCAAGACGTGAGGGACTCCACTCTCTGCTGGGTTCCAGAAAACAAGAGAGATGAATGAAGCAGGAAGAGTAGGAGTATACACACACACACACACACACACACACACACACCAAAGTCAGGATATTTAGCATAAATATGTGTATATGGCTTTGTTGTAGGCTTTGGAAAGCACACTGCAGAGCATGGGCCTTGGTCAAAGGAATACATATTTATCTTAAAATATCCTGACTTAAAAAGGTTACTGCATTTAATTGGTTCACTACTTTAAAACAAAGGAAATATAATCTGTGGAGGGAAAAGGAAACATCATTTGATTCATGAGCAATTTCTTGATAAGTGTCTAATCTAATCCTGGCCACCAGTCCAGTATTACCTTCCCTCATGATTAGTTTCTTCTGATGGCTCTGGGTGTCCTGACCTTCACACATACCATAAAAAGACTTTTACAGTCTATCAGGTGCTCTAGAAGTGTTGATCCCCCCAAAACAAAAGGTCTTACGGTTGCCTTTCCCCTAAGTAGCCTTGGCTCCTCAGCAGACATCTACACCTCTTCCCCAGTGACATGTTCTGCATACCAAGGGGATGGGGTGATGGTGAACAGCATTAAATCAAGACACTAAAGGTCCTGCCACACTTCCCTTAGACTACGGTGATAGGGTGATTGCTTATTCTTTTATTACAGTCACTTAGGTGACTCTTCCCAGAACAACATAAATCTGTTACATCTACACACTATTCCTCCAGGAAGAGATGTCTCTAGTAAGTAGCGCATTGAAAAAATGTTCTAATCTCTCAACCGCACAATGACTAGTAGAAAAGCCATACATGTAGACAAGCAGCAAATACAAAATGTGTTCTGCCTTCTTACAAGGAAAGAGTTAATGTATCACAAACTCCAACTTATAGACCAAGATTACTTTATCCATCTGGGAGAGTAGACACTGTTTTCATAGAGTAATGAACCACATTTTTTCTGCCCCACAGAATTCTAATGCTATCAAGTATGGTAAGACAGATGATCCTATTTAAAATTATATTTTACAAAGTAAAACAGATATAACTCAGTAACTGTGCATTCTAATTGATTTAATTGCCTCATTTATCACATGACTTAAGTGAGCTGATGTTTTCTACTCTGCTTCACCCATGTAATTCTTGTAATGTAAGAGCTGAGACATGGTGCCAGGCATGAGCGAGAAATCCTCTCTCCTGAGAAAAGACATCAGTGAAGTGATGTTGGCTTTGGGTTCCAGTTTATTGAAAAATCAATGTCCATTTGTGCGACCAACATATATGGCTTTCTTCCAGGCTGATGATGGCTTTGGGAGGCCGGCTATCACCTAATGAAGTCAGATCAGCTTACCCAGCACCTGAGTTGCAGTTGGCAAAGTAACTTTGTCATTAAAACCCAGTTTATCATTCCTGTTGGTGTTTTTCTTCCCATTTCATCCCCTCCTATCTATCCATTTCTCCTGAAGCCACAGTATTGTTTTTCTCTCTGTAGATAACAAACCAATGGCTCTAACTTTTAATATTTCAAAGGGACTCAGTATGATGTTTGGTGCTCAAAGGATAAACAACTTTTTCTTATGTCTGTGTCTCTCATTAAGGCAGGAAAATACATACATGCATACATACATATATATATATGTATATATATATAAATAGTCCTACTTAATCTTGACTCAAAACAGGCATTTTTACAGGTCAGAGCCAGGCTTGTAACAGGCTCAATTAAAATCTGTCAGTTTAGCTGTCTTAGGTAAATCAACAAGGCTAAGTTTGTCTAGTGTGTTGACACATTTCTATAAAGAGTCCAGATGACATTTTACATGAGGCTTTAAAAAAATTAAATACCACCTGAATGTAAGTCATGAAACCATAAAACTCTTAGGAAAAAACATAGGCAAAAATCTCATGGACATAAACATGAGTGACTTCTTCATGAACACATCTCCCCGGGCAAGTGAAACAAAGGCAAAAATGAACAAGTGGTACTATATCAAGCTAAAAAAAATTAAATTCCAGTAAAGTAATACCATTTCCCCGTTATTAAATGCAGTGGCAATCTACATTGCAGTGATGTTTTTTCTCCCAGTGTTCTCTCTCCTGAGAATACCCACAGGTTGATGGTCACTGGCAACAGAAGTTCTGGCAGCGCAGTGGGGTTTTTTTCCCCTGCATCTGTCAAAAGTAACAATTCTTAGGAAGTGCCAGCTCAGTCACTGAGCGTGGTTACCAGGTCCTTACTTGGGTCCATCATGTGAAGACCTTAGGTATGTTTTGATTACAGGTAACAAAAAGTAACTGGCTAATGTTATGAAACAAAACAAGAAAAAAATGATGTGTCTCTGTGTGTGTGTGTGTGTGTGTGTGTGTGTGTGTGTGTGTGTGTGTGTGTTTGTGTAAATTTGCCAAGATAACAGGAGGTCACAGAATCAATGGGAGGATACAGAACAGAACCAAGCATAGAGACTGGGTATGAACCAAGGCATTTCTATGCCAAGAGGAGTATATAGTCATTTGTATTCAGCACATAGAGTTGACATTTAAAATAAACATCTAAACTTTACAATGACTATAACATATCTGAATCCTTAAGTGTTATAAACTGGAAGTGATCATGGACATTTTGAAGCATTTAAGCTCACTGCAATCTTAACCAGCAGTGAACAAATGAAGTCTACTCAGAGAGAGTCATATAAAGTATCTTACTTAAAGAAGCATGTAAAATGGTTCCTGTAGGAGTCATTAAGGAAACCAGAAGAGTTCCTCAGGGAGCCTCCAGGTAGAATAGGGGCATAAGCTTGTTAGGAAGTAGTCTCCAATAAAAAATCTCCAGGTTAGAATGAAATACAAGA
Source organism: Manis javanica (assembly GCF_040802235.1). Classification (NCBI taxonomy): domain Eukaryota; kingdom Metazoa; phylum Chordata; class Mammalia; order Pholidota; family Manidae; genus Manis; species Manis javanica. The sequence continues at coordinate 192,158,170 of NC_133157.1, forward strand.
AAGGCATAAATTCACAGCATTCTGCAGGTGTAGTAAGGCATACTACCATATGGTTTTATGATACACACACACATACACAATTCCTATACATGTATGGAAATTACTCCTTTTATGTAGTATTTTACCAAACAATTAATAAAACTTCCCATATAGTCCTTGTTTACAGTGTTATATTTGATTCTGTTTTAAGTGGGAGAAGTGAATATTTTACCAAACAATTAATAAAAATTCCCATATAGTCCTTGTTTACAGTGGTATGTTTGATTCTGTTTTAAGTGGGAGAAGTGAAAGGAATCTTTACTTACTAAGTGTTCATGGTGTTCTAATCATCTTCCACTTAATGCTCAGAATATATTTTCAAGGTAAGTATGAGCTGCTCAAGTTACAGATAATAAAGACAAAGTTCAGAGAATGTGTGAGGTTTGCCCAAAGTCACATACAGCGAAAACCTATTTTGTGTGTATGTATATGTCACATACTCATTGTCCCTAATGTTCTCACCTCCACTTTCCAGTCTGACCTTTGACCCATCACTTAAGTAAAACAACTCTATAACAAAGGTTATCAGCAACTTCCATGTGACTAAAGTCAATGGATACTTTTCAGTCTTCATCTTACTTGAGGTTCAGCAGCATCTCACACATTGTGCAATTCTCTCCTTCCCTTGAAACACTCTCTTATCTTAGTTAACTGAGAGTGCTAAAACAGAATACGTAGACTGGGTGGCTTAAACAACAGAAATTAATTTTATCACAGTTCTGGAAGCTGGCAGTCTAAGATCACTGGAGAGGACCCCTTCCTGGCTTTCAGAAAGCCACCATCTCTCTGTGTGCTCACATGACCTCTTCTTTATTTGACAGAGGATAGAAAAAGCTCTGGTGTCTCTTCCTCTTCTTATAAAGGCATGAATTCCATCATGGGGCTCCACCCTTATGACTTCATCTAAATCTGATTACCTCCCCAACTTCAAATACCCTCATGTTGGGGATTAGGACTTTAAGATATGAATTTTTGGAGGACATAAACATGTAGTCCATAAAAACTCTTCGACAGGGTGCCACACTTGCTTGGTTATCCTCCTCCCTCACTGTCCACTCCTGTTCTGTTCCCTTTCCGATGTTACCCATTCTTACTGTCATTCTTATCTTCTTATTCTTCTTGCTATTCCTGGATGAACTTACCCATTCCCACCTTTAATAACTTCCAAGAAGGAGATGTTTCATGAACTTATCTCTAGACCACACCTATCAATTTTAAGTCCAATTTTAATTTACAAAATTGCCTACTTGATATCACTTCTTGGGATATAAATAATACTTCAAAATAAAAATATCAAAACTGAACTTATAACCTGCCCCCCCCACAAAAAAATCCCTAGCCAGCATATATACATACATACATATTTGATCTTTTCCAACATCCTCTGTTATGAGGAATGGCACCACTATGAATCACACTTCAGTTTTATATTTTTTGGCATGATTAGTGCCTGGTAGTTTATAGTCAGTCAGCCAATATGTTGTGCATCTACTCTCTGCTCTAACATTGTTCAAAATTCTGAGAAAACAGTTGTGAACTAAACAGGCAGAGTTTCTATGTTAAAGGTCATACAATCTAGTGAGAGTACAAAGAAAATGAAAAGTAAAAGTAAATAAGGTGATGGGTTAGAGTGTGACTAGGAGAGCTGCTATAGCTGGAAAAGCTAGTTGTGAAGGGTATCAAATAATTTGAGAGTACAATGATGAAAAAGCAGACACATGACATTGTTAAGGAAGACTTGAAGCAGGAGCAGCAGCAACTGTAAAGGGACTGGATGGAGATGAGTTTTACATATGCTAGGAACTAATGTAAGCAAGTGTTGCTGGAGGATAGGACGAGAAGGATGGTGGAGGACAATGGGGTCAGAAGGTCTGTAAGACAATGAAATTCTGATTAGATCTTTGGAGTAAGAAAGAAAAAAACAAGTAAAAGCTGAGTTAGCAGTTAAGGAAAAGTTCTTATATAACTTATAAGAAGAGTTATACAAATGATGGTTCTTCATTGTATCTCCTGAAACCAGAGGTAAAGAAAACTGATCTGGCCACAGGGATGGCAGTACAACATGGAGAATATAGCCAATGATTCTGTAACATCTTTCTATGTTGACAGACAGTCATTGCACTAGAGGCGGTGAGGATTTAATAATATGGGTAACTGTTGAACCACTGTGTTGTACATTTGAAACCAATATAAGATTGTGTATCAGTGATACTTTAATAAAAAGTAAATTTTCAAAAATGATATTGAGACAAAAAAACACTGACCTGGTATATTCTCAATCTTGGTATCTACTTTCATACTGTCCTATTAAGGGAAAGGTTGGAGGTGTATGTGCTGGGCCTTTATACAGTACCTATAAAGTCAGCTCGTGGTGAAAGGACAAAACTGATGAGTTCAGAAAGTTGTGAGAGGACTGGAAATACTGGCTAATATGTTCCTTGTATACAAAGAATTGAACATAGAAATTCTATTAACATCTAAATCGCTGGCATGTGCAAGGCTGATAAATGTTACCAAATGCCTTCCTAAATAAGTGTGGAGTGGTGTGGAAAGAAATGTTTCTCTGTTGCCTACATGGTGAAAGCAGTAACCTATTAAAAGAATTACTCTCAGAGACTGAATGCTAATTGATTTTATGTGCATGTCAGGAAGCCAGTCAATGGCAGGCTTGTAGCAAAATAGCAGAGCAAAGAATAATATACAAAGCAGATTGCAGTCAAATGTGGAAAGCATCTGATCTTATCACTGAAAATATCTAGTTTAATCAACATACTTTTTACCAGTTTGGTACCCATAAACTGCAATGGAGTCTCTTCAGTTTCACTCTGAACAATTATAGGTACATGTAAAAAATAACTTAATAACTTCATAACCTTAAAAATGTTATTTAAGTGAAATTCATGTAATATACAGTTAACAATTTTAATGTGATTCAGTGGCATTTAGTACACAGTGATGTGCAACAATCACTATCTAGTTTGGAAGTACATAGCTCCAAAAAATGCAAGCAACCTTAATGGCCATCAACTGATGAATGAATAAACAAATGTGGTGTATCCATACAACTGAATGTTATTCAGCCATAAAAATGAGTGAAGTATTGATATGTGCTGCAATGTGGATGAACCTTGAGAACATGGCAAGTTAAAAAAAAACAGGCACGATAGATCACATATTATATGATTCCATTCATATGAACTGTCCACGTTAGGTAAATTCATAGAAACTTCATAATTTCTTATATGATGAGTGATGGCTGACTTCTCCTTTAAAAATTGTGAACTTTTGTGAATGTGGGAACTGTATCTTACTCATCTGTGTTTCCTTAGCCCAAAACATAGATCACCAGGATACATATATGTATCCTGGTGATCTATGTTTTATATACACACACACACACACACACACACACACACACATATATATATATATATAAGCTCTTGGTCTAAATATATATATATATATATATATATATATATATATATATATATGTATTTGTAGGGATTTTTCATAAGGATTTGACTTTACATAATCATGGAAACAGGAGAAACAGTTTATGTGATGTTTAGTTTTTTAGTTTCTGAGCCTAGGGCTGGAACCTGATGTCCATAGGCAAGTAGATGGGAAGAGAAGATGGTTTGTTATCACTTCCAAGTTTCCAACTTTGGTGAGAGTTTTCTTCAGGAGAATCAGGTGCCCCTTTGTCACAGAGCTAAATACACAACTGGGTAAAGAGTTGGAGAACCCAGGGCAGGAGATGCATCAGGATGTGGAGGAGTAGGGTGCTTGGCTTCTGCCTCCTTCCAGTCAGGAAATGAGGGGGGCAGTGCCAACAGGCAGGAACTGCAAAAGTGCCTTCACAGCACCAACCTTCTCAGCTCCAGAAGGTAGCTGCAGCCTTACTTCTGCTTTCCATGTGTGGGCCTGAACCAATCACATGAAGGAAAGATGGATTCTGGGAAGTATAGTTCCATCTTAGCCAAACTGACACAATACAATATCTTCTACAATTACCAGGAATGCTGTGGAAGAAATGACTAAGCAAGTGCAAGAAACAATGCTTCAGCAAGCATTTTTGTCTGTTTCTTGCCTGCAGAGTATGTAAGAAGCATTTTCCATGTACCTTATCTAGACCAGAAAATGGATTGGTCATTTTACCCACATTGTACCCTCCATTAACCCACATGTTACCCACAATTTTAAGACATAATTACAAAAATGTAATTTTTTTAAACATTTTTAACATTTTTAACATTTTAACATTTTTTAACATTATTAAGTAGGTATTTAGCTTACATAACAAATAACTGAGTTAGGAAACCAAATTAAGATTTATCCCATTATACAGCCCATTCTCTGTTCACTATACCATAGTGCCTACATGCTCCCACCATTCTCCATTTTGTGTATAGTGAAGTTTTCTGTTTCTTTCTTTCTTCTTTTTCCATCTTCCTCCTCTCCGCCCTCACTCCCCCAGAAAAGGGCAGAAAATGCCCATCTTTTTCTTCTCACTGTTATGGATGATCCAGCTCTGTGATGTGTACTTTTCAGTAATGCCTGTCAGAGATGATAAGAGACTTATCATCACAAAATGGCACCTTTCCTTTTTTTCTCTTAAAAGTAAAAATTATTCTCAACCTGCTGGTCTCTGTGTTTTGCCAGCTGCTGTTAAATCCACTTCCATACTGTACTACCAATAACCTACCTTGAAACCATGAACAAGTTAGACTCTGAGACATTTTTTATTTCTATGTTTGTTGATAGTCCTCTCTATCCACCAAGAAGTGTGTCATTTTGCAATGATAAAATGCTTAATACTATCACAAAAATATTTAATATATAAATTGTATATATCAAGCAAAGGAGCAGATTAAAGAATCATGTACATTATTTGTCTAAGATGAGGCATAAAAGTGTTAATGGTTAACATTTTTTAGCATTTACTGTGAGCATGGTTCTGAGCTAAGAGTTTTATATGAATTATCTCATTAATCTAAATAACCACCCAATAGAAGGAATGATCATATTTTGATATTTTTAAATGAAAAATTTGAGACTTAAAGAAGTTAAAACACTCAAAGGCACAGATAGTGAATTAGTCAGGTCCATATGATCTCAAAGCTCTTGATCTAAATTAATTGTTTTCCCACAATTGCACATAGGATTTTTAACTACAATAGCCAGTGGAGGTCCTCTTGGTCGAGGGTTCTACTAGAGTAATTCTTCTAGAGCCTCATTGAGACAACAGAGTCATAGAGATGACTCCTCCACAGCATAGGATTAGAACTATTTCTGGTTAACATGGGGTTTAACTTAAGCTCCTTTTGTGGATTTTGTATTATATATAACAGATGAGATTCTGATACAAGTTTTAGTTCCTCTTTTACTATATGAATTAATTTGTCTCAGAGCATAATCTTTTGTAATGGTTTTGTAATGTTTGGTTATGCTTTCTTTCTTTGTAGAGAGTCTACTGATCCTCTTTTCTTTCTTTCTTTTTTTTAATATTATCTGATATCTCATTTTTTAAGCATACCCAAAGTTTACTTTATCAATGGAATTGCTTAAAGGCAAATTACTTCCTTCAATCTTTCTGAAGACAATCTATGACCAATTACCCCTTACCCTGGAGATCTGTCCTGAATGCTTGGGCTCTGTGTCTTTTTTTTTTTTTTTAATCTTGTCAGTCTGTCTCCTGTCTGTGCTGTAGTAATGCTTTCCCTGTATTGAATGGCTACCATGTATTACCTCTTAATTTCACAGTAATCTTAGAGTGGTATGATTAGCTCTGTTTTACAAATAAAAAACCAAGAAGTTCAGCAACTTTTCTAACTAAGGTCATACATCAAGATTTAAATCTATTATCTGTATGAGTCTAAAACTCAGAGAGGCTGAAAAGATGTTTTATCTATTTTCCGTTGTAGTGAGAAAAGTAATTGTTAGAATGGAAGGAAATATAGGATGGTCATAGGCACAGGACTTGAGATCAATCCCTGGCCCACCTTTATTCTCTAATTAACTTTGAATGAGTTGCTTCACCTTTCTGAGACATAGTTTCCTTATCTGTAGAATGGACATAATTATATCAATTAACTTTGCAGGATATTGTGAGGACCAAACGTGAATATCACATGTGATACTGTGATTTAAGACAGTGGCTGGCACGTGGGAGGAGTTAAATACTGCTGCTATTAACGTTGTTGATACTGTTAATTACCAACTGAAAGGTAGTTTAGCAAATAAACATTGGTATCATGTTTACTCTGAAACATCAATTAAATTTCTTCATGACTTTAGGAGTTAAGCAGTTTGGGTATTTAACCATGAATATTGTCACATGGGGCCATATTTATGCTGGAAAAAGGAATTTTTTAAAAAAAATTAGTGCTTTCTGAGTTATGGTAATATTATCAGTTTTTTTTTCTCTTTTGCCTCTGTTCTGATGTATTAAGTGAAATATTCACCAATTACCACACAATGCGTAAAGTAGCCTTATCCTATAAAACCCTATTCCTGGAAAACAACCTTGGGTTGGCTTTGATGATGCTAAGTATGAGGATTAGAGTCCAAAACTGGCTCCTTGGAAAGGCTGACCAGACAGCAGTTAACGAATCACCCTCCAGCAGGAAGAATTCCCGGACAAGCTGGGCAGGATCAGGGCTCCCACTTCCCAGAAATCTCTCACCAGCCATTGCCCTTCTTTCTGGGAACCACCACCATTGCTTTCCATTTTCTCTCACTCCCTCCTTCCTTCCCATCCTCTTTTCTTCTTTTCTTTCCTTCTATTAGGGAATTAAAGCAGATATCAAAACCAAATACAAAACCAACACTTTGTTATGCCCTGTGTCTTTGATACTGTGTATGTTATGAGTATATAAACTTCAGGGCCAGGATTGGGTGATACCTGAAACAGCAAGAACTTCATACTTTGCCAAAGTCACAGAATCACTGAGGAGATTGAGAACATCACTGATGTTCTACAAACAAACAAACAAACAAAAAACAAAACACATATTCATGGGTGTTAATCTTAGTTTTTCATGGCATTGGCCACAATACTTCAGATATATTTAGAAAAAGTTATATTGAAATAATTTTAAAAGTAATAAAAAATTGGACCCTCGGTTTTGTTGTAAGGATGATCTCTGCAAAAGGAAGAAAGGAAGTCTGGGTCCCTTGACTAATACTCTCCCCTCTGCTTTGCTACAATGTCTATTAAATGCACAGTAGTCTTAACCACATAAAATATTGAGGTTGATACTAAACTGTCCTTTTTTGAGGTAAGTATTTCCTGGTGTTTTTCTATACTGGAACATTCCTCACCTTGGTGAGGACAGTAAGTCATTCCCAGTTCTCTATTTAGCTCATTATCTGAGCTGTGCCTCTGTCAGTGGCTCCAAACACAGGTCTATGACTAAGTTTCATTGTTATGAAGTAAAATGAGAAAAATAAGGATAATATAGGGACTCTTTCTTAGGGCTAAATTTATTTAATTGAAAAGAGAGCCATTTACTCTGAGCTTATGTAATTCCTATATTTTTGTGACAAAGATGTCTTTCTTTTATGAAAAGATCTACAAAGGAGGAAAACTGGGGAACCATGGTTTTAGACTTTGGAAAATATGAAATGAATAAACTGCTCTAGTCCGTGTGTGTGTGTGTGTCTGTATGTGTGTGTGTTTATGGCCAGGCACCTACCTCAAAGGACCATGTGACTGGACAGTCCCTAAGAAAGGCTTCTAATGGAGGACTCCATGGGGTGTATTAGCACCAGTAAAATGGTTGCTAAAGCAGAGAGAGGAGTTCCTGAAACAGAAGGTGCAGCTCTTCCATCCTTATAGACAAAGCTTTAACCTTTGCATTGCCCTTTTGGAATCTTCTTCTGAGTCACATTGTTGTCTATTTTAACCTGATTTCACCTGAATAAAATTGTTCCCTAGGGATAGCCTTGATGAGTAGCCAACAATTTAAAACAGGAAATGAATGAAAATAAAAAATATTGTAATGATATCCATACTAAAAATGGTACTTTAAATAAACATCATGGCTCAAGTTTTCTAGAAAATAGAATGCACAGCAAGGGTTGATTGATTATGCTTTATTGGGAAGTGCAACCTCAGGATAGAAAAGAAGTGCTTTCACATGCGTAGTCCATTTAATCATCTCAACAGAAATAAAGTGAGTTATTGATCTAATCAACATCCTGAAGAGTTGCTTTTAAGTGCCATTTTTGAATGTCCTTAGTGTTTCCATGACAAATAGGTTAGTGAAAATGCTCAGGAGGATGAATGACTGGCACAGGTCTTCATAGTTGGGGAGTGGCAGAGCTGGATTCTAAATCAGGCTTAATTTGAATCTGTGGGCTTTCACCATTCTTGCAGATTGGCAGAATAGGGGTTTTAGAGGAATATCTGAGACAAAGAAAACTATATACCCTGACCAACAGGGATTTATTCCATGTATGGAAGGCTGATTCAACATTCAAAAATCAATTAACACATTCCATTGTATCAATAGGCTAAAGAAGAAAAAAAAATGATCATAACAGATGCAGAAAAAGTACTTGACAAAAATCCAACATCCATTCATAGTAAAAAAAGAAACACTTAGCAGATTAGAAATACAGAAGTTCTTCAACTCGATCAAGAACATCTATAAAAAACCTACAGCAAACCTATATTTAATGCTGATAAACTTGAAGACTTCCTACTAAGATTAGGAATATGGCGAGGATATCTCCTCTCACCTCTTCCTTTTAACATTCTATTAGAAGTCCTAGCTAATGTATTAAGACAAAAAAGGAAATAAAAGGTATAGAGGTTGGAGAAGAAGAAATAAAATGTCTTTACAGATAACTTGATTGTCCATATAGAAAATCCATAAGAATTGACAGAAAACTCCTGGAACTAATAAGCAATTACAGCAAGGTTTCAGAATACAAAGTCAATCTAAAACTCAATTGCTTTCCCATATACCAGCAACGAACCAGTGAAATTTGAATATAAAAACAAAATATTACTTATGTTGGTGCCCCCCCACCAAATGAAATACTTAAGTATAAATCTAACAAGATATTTATAAGATTTTCATGATGAAAACTACAAAACTGATGAGGGAAATTGAAGAACTAAATAAATGGGGAGTTATTCCATATTTATGGATAGAAAGACTCAATATCATCAAGATGTCTGTTCTTCTTAACTTGATCTATAGATTCAATGCAACCCCAATCAAAAACCCAGAAAGTTATTTTGTGGAAAAACTGATTCTAAAGTTTATATGAAAGGCAAAAGATCCAGAATAGTCCACACAACTTTGATGGAGAAAAACAAAGTTGGAAGAATGATGCTATTCAACTTCAAGACTTACTATAAAGCTACATGAATCAAAGTAGTGCGGTATTGGTGAAGGAATAGACTATCATGGAACAGAATTAAGATCCCAGAAATAGACCTAAACAAATACAATGGAGCAAAGATAGTCTTTTCAACAAATGGTGCTAAAATAACTGGATATTCCACATGCAAAAAAATCTAGACACAGACTTTATACATTTTACGAAAATTAATGCAAAATGAATCATAGACCTAAATAAAATGCAAAACTGTATAACTCCTAGAAGATAACATAGGAGAAAATGTAGATGATGTTGAGTTTGGCCATGACTTTTTAGGTACAATACCAAAGATATGATCCATGAAAGAATATTGATAAGGTCAATTTTTCTGTGAACCTAAACTTCCCTGAAAAATAAAGTCTGTTTAAAAATAAAACTGCAACAGACAGTGAATGAGTGGGGATGAGGTTAAGAAATGAGTACAGGCTAGAGGGAACACTAGACAGGGGCCATGGAGACTTGCTCCTAGGCCCTGCTCTGCAGCTAGTCAGTACCTCTGGAAAGTAAGAACCTCACTAGGATTCACTTTCTCACATGAGAAAGGTAGAATATATGATCTTTAAGGCTTCTTTGCCCCTCCAGTTTGCTCAGTTTTGGAACAAATCAGTTAAGGGTATTCCTGTGGAGTTAACACAGATGACTGAGGAGCTGATTATCACCTTCTCTACCTGACGTGTTCAGTATTAGAGATGAACTTTTTTTGTGTTATAAAGTCCATTTCCCTGCACATATTAAAAGCGGATTAATCCCAGCCCTTACCCTGCTCCCTGATACAGTTACTCTTAGGAACTAAGATAATTACTGTTTATTTTGTCAAGGCAGGGGAGTCAGAGCAAAATCTGGTTGTATATCAGGTGCTTACTATATTTGTTAAGTAAATGGGTGCATAAATCAATAATTGTAAAGAAAAGGGGTACAGGGGTAAGTAGAATTGTAGGCGGCAGACCTATGTTAGGCTCATGGAGGGAGGGATGAGGCCTGTAATAGGGCATAAGGAGAGAAACTCCAAAGACAGTTAGCCTACTTGACATTTATCTCTGAGACTTCCCAGATATCCATTCCATTCCCATTATTTATATGAACCATTCATTTATGAAGCCCCACAACTACTGTGTGGCAGAAACTGCACTTAGCTCCAGGGATTCAATGGTGAGCGAGAGGGACTGATCTCCCCCTCATAGAGGTATTTGACTGGTTTCTCACTAAGCGCCCACACAGCAAAGTGGATACCAGGCTTCCACCCACCTTCCCACTCTTGACGTCCTTATGTATTCTAACCGAATTTGAGAAAGAGTTTAAGTGTCCCTTTCATCCAACTTCCCAACCTTTATTGCTTAGAAAACTAGTTGAAAAACTTTTTCTTGGACTCCCCTACTGTGAATAAATGCTGCCCCCTTCTGGAACATTGACAGAAGTATAAAAGACTGACTTGGAGCAAGTTAAAGTTTTCAGAGTTCCTGGAAAGGACTTGAGTTAAATCTCATTGTTTTATCAATGGGGAGTTTTATTCTTGGGAAAGTCAGCTTGTCTGTCTATATCTAGGAAGAGAAGAGAGTTATTGATAACAGGGAATGAAAGAAGAGCCTGAAACCTATGCTTTCAGTCTCTCGTTCCTGATGACTCCTTTCAAGTTTACTAAGCTGAGGATGTGGTCAAGGATGACTTTGTTGCATCTATGTATGTATGTATCTATACATTTCCCCTTCATTTTCTGTCCCATTCAGTTCATGCGTTAATCTCTTCCCTAGTTCTATGGCGTAGTGATGAGGATTCAAAGCAGTTTAAGAGCCATTTCAACCAATCTCTGTTTTTGCAGCTGTTTGTTCTGAATTTTTATGTCTGACTGTCTGATATCTTCTATAGATTTCTGGGTAAGGGAGTTTAGAAGCCCATTCCTTATTTATAAATTTGGGTCTATAGGAACAAACCTCATGTTAGCTTCCTTTCCACTCAGGTGGTCTTTCAGCAGGCATTTGCCTACCTGCTATGTGTTAGATGTTTTGAATGCAAAAACAAAAAGGACAAGCTCTCTGTTCTTCAGAAGTTATCATTTACTGGAGATGACAGAAAAGTAATCAAAAAGAGGCAGCAGCATGATGAGGCCCTCGGAGGGAGGCATCTAACTCAGACCAGAGGAGGGGAGGCTGCCTAGAGGTAGTGGTGCTGTACCCTTTAGCTTTTTGAGGATTACATGTACAGTAAAGGGGAGTACAAATGTCAAACTACAAGCAAAGTTTCATAGGCATTCCTGTTAAACTCTTCACCCCTTGAGAGTCCTCAGAGATTTGTGTATCTTGAAGTAAGAATATTTACTTGGTGATCAGTGAAATTCAGGGATATAAGCATCTGATGTACTATATGAGACCAAATTTTACATGTCAAATAAATCATTCAGAAAAATCACTTTTAATAAAATTGTGACAGTATTTAATTTTCTTTCCTTCTGCTTTGGTAATTGATATTCACATGTTTATACAGCTTAAATTAATCCCATAGTTTTTAAAGCCTTTGCTTTTCTGAGGACCTGTATGAACTTGTGTAGCAAACATTATAGGCCGCCTAGTAAAGAAAAACACAAAATAAAAGAAAAAGTCCTAAAAATAGTAATGGAAATCAATGAACTTATGTTTGCTAAGTGTCCTGAGAGTGAAGGCTATTTATCTGTCTTAACAATGACTCAAAGTCTGTTTTAGTGTATTATAGAGGAATGCAAATTTAATTAAAAGAAATTTTATTAGGGGTGAAAGAGAGCTAGTTAATTCCTGATGATCTTGGGCAAGTTATTTAATCCCTGCAACATCCAGATACAAGGCTACCTCTCACCCATATGGTGTATTTGTGCAAATTAGAAAAGGTGCTACCCCTTTTGGTGGGTGTAGCCCTGCAGACACTAGGCTTGATGAACAGACTGTGGGATAGATCTCAGCTCTTTTTTCCTCCTTAGTTTGGTCTTGTGCAGTGAGTGACCTGCCCAGGTATATACAGATGCTCTGGGCATATAGCTCTACAGTAAAATGTAGCTCACATCTATTTTATGTACCTCATAAGGTTGCTGCAGGGATCTAATGGAAAAAAAGTATATACATACATACATATAAACATGCATACATGTATAAGCTGTATTTTACAGAATCTAATGTTCCATGCTTGGAAGAGAGGTTTTTGTATCAATAATCACAGATACTTTCATTAGAGATGCTCAGAAGAGGAGAACTTGCAGTTGCTAATTAGACATCTGCTATAAATGTCATCCAGAATGGCATGAGAATGTTCTCATTCTGTGGAGCACAACAACTTTGATTTTTTGGAAGCCTTCTCTTTTTTTTGACCAAAATTCCAAACAGCAAAGCCACAGCCTTCGCAGAGAATTCTGAATCCTGTTGCCTGAATTCCCAGTTCAGCTGTAGGCAGAGGACTGTGTTCTGGCAGTGGATGGCAGCAGGTGCTGAGAGCCATCTTTGAGCTGTTACGTGTACCAGAGGCACTGCTGAGCCCAGGCTCTCATCTTCCTTTTGTATGCCTTCACTTCCCAAGCCTTTACTGTTTCTTCTAGAAGAATGAGTTCAACGTGCATCTGTTTTGAAAATATTTCCAATAAGTAAGTTTTAAGTTTTATGGTTCAGTTTAATTTAGAAAATTTCAAATTACTGAGGTAAAGTTGTATTTCACTATTTAAGCCAAAGCCAAAGGATATGCTAATTTATACCTATACATACCACACACACACACATACACACACACACACACACACACACACACACACACACACACACACACACTCAGACATACTAGGCATACTTCCACCTTAGTATCTGTGAATCTACGGTGTTTTCACCTAGAATGCTCTTCTTTGCATATCCACATGAATAACCTCTCCCCTCCTTTAAGTCTTCATGGTTTGTTTTAATGATGTGCAAGAATATTTATTAAATAAAATTGATCACTGAACGTGGTGGATATTGTTGACCTGTAAGATTATTTTGAACCTAATTTTTTGGGGAAAATATCTCTCTACAACTATGGTTTCTATTTAAAGCTGATATTTTACTATATTCCATTATTGATATGTACCTTTAAATGACCTTATCAGTATTTTATCCAAATACTGATGCTCACCAATAATCTGGCAGACAAACCAATTCCTACATTTGGTATTAACGTATAGAGTTACCATGTGTGTGGGTGTGTGTGTAAGAATACCTGAAATTCTTGGGGGCATCTACTAGGATAAAAGTGTAAAGTGAAATAGGTTAAGTGTGGCAATAGATGGATAGAGAAAACTTGATAAAGAGGCATTGGGCAGCTATTCCTCTTGTAGCTTTGACATACTGCTTTCTCATGTACCTCATACTCTTTAATTATCTCTGATCCCAGTCCTTTCCAAAATGATCTGCACAGTTACTAGGACTGGCCAAATTACGGTGGAAATCATGTTTTAAAAAGGCAAATACATGAAAATTTTAGCACTGAGTTTAAAGTTTACAAAGACAATCTTTCAAGTCTTTAGTAGCCCAAGGTCTTGTTTCAAAGCCTTGTAGCTATATGCTAGGATTTCTACATTTTTAAAAAAATACTTCTTTTTAAGTTCTTTTTTTTAATGACACAGCTTTATGATATGATATGAGCCTAATCACATTATCTGGGTTATATCTCAGATTTACTGCTTACCAGTAGCATGACTTTTGATAAGTTATATAACTTCCCTGGATTTCAGGTTTTCATCTGTAAACTTTCTTAAAGTTAAAATGTTTAATTGTGACTCAAGAGGCTGGAGGGATTTGGGGACAGTAGCAGGAAGAAAGCAAGGCTCAAATGTTCTGGCTCCTGATGCTCAAATGCTCTGCAGGATCCCAGGGAACGGCAGGCAGTAGGCCGCCATCCCCCATTCAGAGGAGAAGACAAGGGGGTAGAAATTTTGCTCTAGCCTTCCAATGGAAAATGTCTTTCTAGATGACCTCAGAACATCCAGCCCTAATGACTTGGTGAATGCAATAGTGACTGACTGATATGTTAGAGGCTGGTGATCCTTGTGGACAGGAAGAAGGGATCAGGAGATAGCTTGGTAGTAGAGCTGATATGATGCTATATTTTCACTGCATCCTATCAGATGTCATGGGATATCAATTTGTCCTATTACTAATACTAATAGTCACTGTGATCACTTTGATTAAGGTGATGTCTGCCAGGATTCTTAATTCTAAAGTTACTGTTTCCCCCTTGTAATGGGTAAATGTTTTATGAACAATACTTTGAAATTATATAAATATCTCATTTCTTACCTAGAATACCAATTGATTCATTTATTAAAATTTCAGTTGACTTACAGATTCCTCCCTTTATTCATGTGTTATAATATTTGTTAGCATTTTTATTTAGATGCTCAAATTGACCCTCTCCCCACTATGGCCATGAGGGCTTTCAAATGAGCCTTTCAGTCCATTTGATATGTCTCCTTCTTTGAACACTTGCTTGGCTTCTGGAACAAAGGTTCCTATTTGTACTTTCTCTCACCCAGTGTTGAAGTAAGCAACTTCTCAAAGGATCTTAGATCTTTTTAGGAGACAATATGCTTGGAAACCACCTGGAGAACAGAGCAGACCTCACAAAACAGGGCACCAGCACTACACCCGTGCAACCCCCGACATCACTCCAGAGGCTGAGCAGCTTCAGACACAAGAGCTTCTGGACACTAAAGGGAGCAACATACAAATATAAGACGTCAAAGAAATCTGGTTCAAACAAAAGTCTCAGAAACACTAGAAAAAGGGCCAAATGAAACTGAAGTCACCAATCTGCCTGAAAAAGAATTCAAAATAAAAATAATAAACACCCTCATGGAGTTACAGAAAATATTCAAGAATTCAGGGATGAATTTAGGATGGAGATTCCATCATAAGAAATTCCATATCTGAAATGAAACATACAATGAAGGGATTTAAAAGCAGATTAGATGTAGCAGAAGAGACTGTAAATGGAATAGAAACTAGAGAACAGGAATATAAAGAAGCTGAGGCACAGAGAGAAAAAAAAAGGATCTCTAAGAATGAAAGAATATTGAGAGATTTGTGTGACCAATCTAACGGAACAATATTCACATTATATGGTTACCAGAAGAAGAAGAGAGAGGAAAAGGGATAGAAGGTGTCCTTGAGGAGGTAATTGCTGTAAACTTCCCCAGTCTGCGGAAGGAGATAGTCTCTCAGGCCATGGAGGTGCACAGATCTCCCATCACAAGAGACCCAAGGAAGACAACACCAAGACATATAGTAATAAAATTGATAAAGACCAAGGATAAGGACAGACTTTTAAAAGCAGCTAGAGAGAGAAAAAAGATCACATACAAAGGAAAACCCCTCAGGCTATCATCAGACTCTCAACAGAAACCTTACAGGCCAGAAGGGAGTGGCATGATATATTTAATGCAATGAAGCAGAAGGGCCTTGAACCAAGAATACGCTACCAGGCAAGATAATCATTTAAATTTGAAGGAGGTATTAAACTATTTCTAGATAAGCAAATGCTGAGAGAATTTATCTCCCACAAACCACCTCTACAGTACATTTTGAAGGGACTGCTATAGATGGAAGTATTCCTAAGGCTAAATAGCAGACACCAGAGGAAATAAAACCACAGAAAAGAAAGTAGAACAATGAATTACTAAGCAGATGGAAAATCAAATCAACTACCCCCAAAGTCAATCAAAGAATAGACATGATACCTAATATATAAAGAATGGAGGAGGAAGAAAAAGGAAAAAAAGAACCCTTTAGGTTGTATTTATAAAAGCATACAAAGAGAGTTAAATTAGACTGTTAGACAGGTAAGAGAATTACCCTTGAACCTTTGCTAACCACGAAACTAAAGTGTGCAATGGCAAAAAAGTACATACCTATCGATAATCACCCTAAATGTAAATGGTATGAGTTCACCAATCAAAAGATATAGAGTCACTGAATGGATAAATAAGAAGACCCAACTATATGCTGCCTACAAGAGACTCACCTCAAACCCAAAGACATGCACAGACTAAAAGTGAAGGGATGCAAAAGATGTTTCATGCAAGTAATAGGGAAAAAAAGCAGGTGTTGCAGTACTTGTATCAGACAAACTAGACTTTAAAACAAAGAAAGTCACAAAAGACAAAGATGGACATTACATAATGATAAAGGGGTCAATCCAACAAGAGGATATAACCATTATAAATATCTATGCAGCCAACACAGGAGCACCTAAATATGTGAAACAAATACTAACAGAATTAAAAGGGAAATAGAATGCAATGCATTCATTCTAGGAGACTTCAACATGCCACTCATTCCAAAGGACAGATCAATCAGACAGAAAATAAGCAAGGACATAGAGGCATTGAACAACACATTAGAACAAATGGAACTAACAGACATCTACAGAACTCTACAAACAAAAGCAGCAGAACACACATTCTTCTCAAGTGCACAAGGAAGTTTCAAGAATAGATAATACATTAGGCCACAAAAAGAGCCTCGGTAAATTCAAAAAGAGTGAAATTGTACCAACCAGCTTCTCAGACCACAAAGGTATGAAACAGAAAATAAATTACACAAAGAAAACAAAAAAGCCCACAAACACCTGGAGGCTTAATAAAATGCTTGTAAATAATCAGTGGATCAATGACCAAATAAAAACAGAGATCAAGCAATATATGGAGACAAATGATAACAATAATTCAGCACCACAAAATCTGTGGGATGCAGCAACAGCTGAGCTAAGAGGGAAGTACATTGCAATACAGGCATACCTTAGGAAAGAAGAACAATCCCATATAAACAGTCTAAACTCACAATTAAAGAAACCAGAAAAAGAAGAACAAATGAGGCCAAAAGTCAGTAGAAGGAGCAACATAATAAAGATTGGGGAAGAAATAATAAAATTGAGAATAATAAAACAATATAAAGAATCAATGAAAGCAGCAGGAGCTGGTTCTTCAAGAAAATAAACAAAGTAGACAAACCCCTGGCCATACTTATCAAGAAAAAAAGAGAGTCTACACATATAAACAGAATCAGAAATGAAAATGGAAAAATCACTACAGACACCACAGAAATATAAAGAATTATGAGAGAATACTATGAAAAATTATATGTGAACAAACTGGATAGCCTAGAATAAATGGACAACTTTCTAGAAAAATACAACCCTCCAAGGCTGACCCAGGAAGAAACAGAAAATCTGAGTAGACCAAGTACCAGCAAAGAAATTGAGTTAGTAATGAAAACAGAACTCCTGGACCAGATGGCTTCACTGCTGAATTTTATTAAACATTTAGTGAAGACCTAATACCCATCCTCCTTAAAGTTTTCCAAAAAGTAGAAGAAGAGGGAATACTCCCAAACTCATTCTATGAGGCCAGCATCACCCTAATACCAAAACCAGGCAAAGACACTACAAAAAAAGAAAATTACCAATATCCCTGATGAACCTAGATGCAAAAATACTCAACAAAATATTAGCAAGCTGAATTTGAAAATACATAAAAAAGATCATCCATTATGATCAAGTAGGATTTATGCCAGGAATGCAAGGATGGTACAACATTAGAAAATCCATCAACATCATCCATCACATCAAAAAAAGGAGGAGAAAAACCACATGATCACCTCCATAGATGCTGCAAAAGCATTTGACAAAGTTCAACATCCTTTCATGATAGAAACTCTCAATAAAATGGGTATAGAGGGCAAGTACCTCAACATAATAAAGGCCATATATAACAAACCCACAGCCAACATCATACTTAACTGTGAGAGGCTGAAAGCTGTTCCTTTAAGATCAGAACCAGACAAGGATGCCCACTCTCCCCCCTTTTATTCAACATTGTTATGGAGGTCTTAGGCATGGCAATCAGACAACACAAAGAAATAAAAGGCATCCAAATTGGCAAGGAAGAAGTTAAGCTGTCACTGTTTGCAGATGACATGATATTGTACATAAAAATCCCGAAAGAATCTACTCCAAAACTACTAGATATAATACCTGAATTCAGCAAAGTTGCAGGATACAAAGTTAATACACAACAATCTGTTGCATTCCTATACACTAACAATGAAGTAGCAGAAAGAGAAATCAGGAAAACAATTCCATTCACAATTGCATCAAAAAGAATAAAATACCAGGAATAAACCTAATGAAGGAAGTGAAAGACCTATACTCTGAAAACTACAAGACACTCATGAGAGAAATTAAA
Source organism: Manis javanica (assembly GCF_040802235.1). NCBI lineage: Eukaryota > Metazoa > Chordata > Mammalia > Pholidota > Manidae > Manis > Manis javanica. Next base: position 192,176,828 of record NC_133157.1, read on the forward strand.
GAAGAGACCAATAAATGTAAACACATCCACAAAATAAATGTAAACACATCCACGCTTGTGGATAGGAAGAATTAATATTGTCAAAATGGCCATCCTGCGTAAAGCAATCCTGCATAAAGGAACAGATTAAGTGGAATCCCTATCAAAATATCAACATCATTCTTCAACAAAGTAGAGCAAATAGTTCTAAAATTCATTTGGAACCACAAAAGACCCTGAACAGCCAAAGCAATCCTGAGAAGGAAGAATAAAGCAGGGGGTATTATGTGCCCCGACTTCAAGCTGTAATACAAAACCATTGTAATCAAGACAATTTGGTACTGGTACAAGAACAGACCCATAGACCAATGGAACAGACTAGAGAGCCTAGATATTAAGCCATCCATATATGGTCCACGATATCCGTGTTAAATGAGCTATGGATATACAATGAGGAAATGACCACCTCTTCAACAACTGGTGTTGGCAAAACTATACAGCTACATGAAAGAGAATGAAACTGGATTATTGTCTAATTCCATACACAAAAGTAAACTCACAATGGATTAAAACCTGAATGTAAATCATGAAACCATAAAACTCCTGGAAGTAAACATAGGCAAAAATCTCTTGAATATAAACATGAGCAACTTTTTCCTGAACACATCTCATCTGGCAAGGGAAAGAAAATAAAAAATGAACAAATGGGACCACATCAAGCTAAAAACTTTCTGTACAGCAAAGGATGCCATCAGAAGAACAAAAAGGCTTTCTACAGCATGGGAGAATAGATTTGTAAATGACATATCTGACAAGGGGTTAACATCCAAAATATATAAAGAACTCACATGCCTCTACATCCAAAAAGCAAATAACCCTATTAAAAATGGGCAGAGGATATGAACAGACACTTCTTCAGTGAAGAAATTCAGGTGGCCAACAGGCACATGAAAAGATGATCCATATTGCTAATTATCAGGGAAAGGAAAATTAAAGCCACAATGAGATATCACCTCACACCAGTTAGGATGGCCAACATAGAAAAGACTACTTACAACAAGTGCTGGCGAGGGTGCGGAGAAAGGGGAACCCTCCAACACTGCTGGTGGGAATGTAAACTAGTTCAGTTTTGGAAAAAGCAATATGGAGGTTCCTTAAAAAACAAAATAGAAATACCATTTGACCCGGGAATTCCACTCCTAGGAATTTACCCAAAGAAAACAACTTCTTAGATTCAAAAAGACATATGCACCCTTATGTTTATCGCAGCACTATTTACAATAGCCAAGATATGGAAGCAACCTAAGTGTCCATCAGTAGATGAATGGATAAGGAAGAAGTGGTGCATATACACAATGGAATACTATTCAGCCATAAGAAAGAAACAAATACTACCATTTGCAACAACATGGATGGAGCTAGAGGATATTATGCTCTGTGAAATAAGCCAGGCAGGAAAAGACAAATGATTTCCCTCATTTGTGGAGTAAAACAACAAATCAAAACTGAAGGAACAAAATAGCAGCAGACTCACAGACTCAAGAAGGGACTAGTGGTTACTGAAGGGGAGGGGTGGGGGAGGGTGGGTTGGGAGGGAGGGAGAAGGAGATTGTGGGGTATCATGATTGGTGCACATGGTGTGTGGGGGGTCACAGGGAAGACAGTATAGCTCAGAGAAGACAAATAGGGACTCTGTGGCATCTTACTACACTGATGGACAGTGACTGCAATGGGGTATGGAGGGGACTGGATAATAAGGGTGAATGTAATAATATTGTTTTTCTTGTGAAACCTTTATAAGAGTGTATATCAATGATACCTTAATGAAAAAAAACTGAAAAATACTATTCAACCCAGTATTTCCACTTCTAGGAATTTACCCAAAGAAAACAAAATTCCTGATTTGCAAAGATATATGCACCCCTATGTTTATTGCCACATTATTTATAGTAGCCAAGTTATAGAAGCAACCTAAGTGTCCATCAATAAGTGAGTGGGTAAAGAAAAGGTGGTTAAAGTGCATGATGGAATATTACTCAGCCTGAAAGAGAAAGAAATCCTACCATTTCAACAACATGAGTTGATCTAGAGGGCATTATGCTCAGCGAAGTAAGCCAGAGAAAGACAAATACTGTATGATTTCACTTATATGTGGAATCTAAAAACAAAACAAAAGAGAAGGACTAAAACAGCAGTAGACTCTCAGACACTGAGGAGTGACCAGTGGTTATCATGGGAGAGGGACTGGGGTGCATGAGTGAAACAGGTGAAGGGGATAAAAAGGAACAAAGTTTTAATCATAATATAAATTAGTCACAGGGATGAAAGCACAGCATAGAGAGAATATAGTCAGTAGTTCAGTAACCTTTCTATGTTGACAAATGGTAACTATACTAATTTGGGGTGAGTATTGAACAATGAGGATAACTATTGAATCACTACATTGTATGCTTGAAACCAATATACTATTGTATATCAACTACACTTTAGTAAAAAATATCAAAATATAAATAAATAAGAAAATAGAAAATATATATATAATACTGGGATGTTATTGTTTCAGCCCTCATAGTGGACAGAGTTAGCAGTGTACACGTGTGTGTGTGTGTGTGTGTGTGTGTGTGTGTGTGTGTGTGTGTATGTGGAAATGAGCCTTATGCTATTAGATTAGAATTTGAGGTGACAGTGTGAATTTGTGATTTTATATATATATATATATAGAGAGAGAGAGAGAGAGAGAGAGACATAAATATGTTCATCTGTGTGAGTGTACATGCATGTACACATTCTAGTTTTCTCTCTTCCTATATATGTACTTCCCTCCCCCAATAGTGAGAAAACTGGTTCAAAATATCCTTTATGTACTTACTTGATAAATCTGCAGATGCAAAAATTCTCCCATCTCCATTGTTATCCCATCCTGCACATATTCCCACCCTCTGCCTTCCTGGGCTCTGACATACTCTGACCCTGCAAGGATGCTCACCTCATTCTCCTTCAGGTTCAATTCCTAGTATGAAGCCACCTACCCACGTGGAGGCTCTGACTTCCAGCAGCAGGCTGATGACTCCATCGAGTGGAGCCCTCCCCATGCCGCTCGACCACTGGCGCAACATGGCAGGCTGCCCCTCTTTGTGGACCCCGTCCTCCTCCTGATTGTGCTCTGATTCCCCGCTCCTTGACTCCCTGTGTGAATGCTCTTTTCACCATGCTTCTAGCTTTGACAATCCCACACCAGGTCTTGTGTCAGAAATATGCCTTGTCTGCTCACTGAACAGCAAGGAGACCAGTGTGCCTTTAATGGAATGAGTGAGGGGCACCAAGATTGTATGAATGCCTGGTGGAGAACAGATTGTATCAAGGCCTGCAGGACCATTTTAAAGACTTTGGCTTTGTTCTAAGTGAGATAAGGAAGTTCTAGTGATATGATCTGACTTAATACTTTAAAAGAAACCCTCTGGCTGCTGTACTGTGAGTAGATGAAAGAGGGATACGTTTGAAAATAATATGCAGTTTATTAGTACAGTGTATTGGTACAACATATGGATAAACTTAAATAAAAATACACTGGAGTGTGCTCAGATTCTGTTATTTACAGTGCACATGATTTAAAATATCTGAAGGTCATTGTTTACAATGGCAAGAAAACCAGCAAGTGACTAGTGTTCCCTAGGAAAATGGTAGACTTCCTCAACTGCTAAGTTCAGAGAGCTAATCAGTGATAACACCTGCTAGAAACGAAACACCTATGATACATCATTAGTATTTCTACAACACTAGCAGGAAGAGAGAAATTTGGGTGGGATCAAGTTCTTGATCATGTGGGGGTGCTCTGTGAAGCAGAAATGCTTGTATGTGTATCTTGATGTTGTTGCTCTATATTCTTATGGACTTTTAAAATAACATTGAGGTAATTCAACATTCGGTAATGGTATCAATATAAAAATAGTTCATTTTCCATTCTTATTTGCACATGTAATTTATATTCATGTAGTTTGGATTCTTTTTAGAGATAATGAGAAAATAAACAAAAGTAGAATGAATAAAATGTGCCCATTATTGCATGCTAGAAAGATAGCTATTGATAACATTTTGTGTAAATATTTATATCCTCTTAATCATATATGCAAAATGTCGCAATAAAAATTGCATAAATTATTAATGTAAATTTTGATTATATATTAGTTTATAGGTAACCTTAAATTTGTCCTCTAACATGTTAAAATAACGTTACTTTAAAATGTTTTTTACTCGGATTCTCTTGATATGGTTTCTACTGAAACAGTCTAATGGGGATATGGGATAATACTTAATCAATATATATTTTTATATTTATTTAAACATTTTAAAAGTATATTTATTGAAACATATTTTTTAAATTTTAAAATATAATAAGACATTTAAAAAATGTGTTTCAATAAATATGTATTTTATTTTAAATTGGGGAGATATACAGACACACACAGACATTTTATATTTTAAATTCATACATTTTAAAAAGGGGACCAGCACTTAAAATTTTTTTTTAAATTTTTTTATCTAGGTACAATGTCATGATCATCTACCTATTTTTTTAATTAAAATATATCCTCATTACAGTTTTTAATAAAGGTATAGTATTCCACAATATGATAATTTATTGGACCAGGCTTCTAAATTGGTAGATCTGCATTGTTAAGAATTTATCCCAGGTTTAAGAACACTGGCATTTCTATGCTTGTTGACACATCTTTGTGCACTTGCCTAATGTATTCTTGCTCTGGTTCCAATCAAATAGAGGCTACATTCTCCCAGGTGTCCTAATTTCACAGGAAGTTATAGAATAAACTTATTTGTTTTATGTTTAATATATATAGTTTTGTAGTGGAGTAGAACCTAAAATATGCACACATTTAAATATAAAACTGGAATCTCAAAGAAATTCAAGCTGTCAGCAGGCCACTTTTGAGAGCAGGGAAGCTAGCAGTGGAGGGTTAGTGGAAGGATGTGTGGGACTGGGAGGAAATCACATTTACTTGCATCATCAAAGTTTCTTTGATGGGTATGTTTGAGAAGCATTTAAGATATAGTTGTAAAAGATTTTCTAGATCAAAGACATTTACATTTTTATGACTTTTTATCCATATTGCAAGTATTTCGTCTAGACAGATCATACCACTTTGCCTACACCTGTAAAAAAACGGGCCCGTTTGGTGGAGGTTATATTGTCTTCCATTGATTACGATAGCTAAAGACATGCTTTATAATGAACAGCATCATGGGCACAGATGTCTATTACTTGAGATTTCAACATTTTGTTATCATCCTACTTATGTCACCATCTTGAAATGTTGTTCATATACACAACCTCTTTGAAGCCTTAATTATCAGTGAATAAAATTTTGTATAACTCTGACTCTACAAATAAACAAGTATTAAAGTGAATTTCAAAATTACCCCATGAAGGTGGTCAGACCAGCTACAGCAAAATTTTAAGAAAAACATTTATTGGTATCCAGACTTATTTTAAAATGAAATCATCACATTCCACATTGACTTTGATTAAGAAAAAAAAGACCATTGTCCTAGCTTTTCCAGCTGTTAGCCCAACTACAGTTGGAAATGAATATTGTTTTTTGAGCATAGAAATGAGAACTGTTGAGTGTGCAGTACAGTGGGAAATTTTAAAGAATGGCCAAAATTCAATCTTGAATTGGAAAGGAGACAGGTATTATATCTGTTGTGAGAATCCTTCTTTTTGTAACTCATTAAAATGCCTTTCTCATAACAGTATAACTTCTTATACTTCATGAATAGTTGGTTTAATTGTACGTGTAGTCATTGTACAAATGTTTCTAAGCTACAATTATGATATAAACTCTGATAGGTCAGGTAGACTACAGACTCTGCAGTAGGATAGACTCTTGTCTTTGTATCTCTAGTGCTTAGCACAGTATCTGTGGTATAAAAATCCAATACAGTGTTCTTGAATAGGTAAAATGTAGCATGCAGCCCAAAATTATGATATAAAATTAAAATGTCCACTTGAGAGATGATTTTCAAGCACCCTAATCAATCATTATCAATATAATCAACATTAATTGGGTGCTGGTGGTGGAGATTGGATGCCAGGTAGTGGAGATATGATGGTGCATAAATCAGGCAGAGTCCCCAGTGCCTGTATCCAAGAAACTTACAGTATTTGTGTTGCTAATGAGACTAGCATGCACCTCAAATCCTATTTTGCTCTTTCTGTCAGGAAAGGTAATCTTCCTCACCAAAATCTTATCAAATCATACCTGGGACACACTAGTATAGCATTTTGCTAAAAATTAGTAATTACAACAAATTTCTTTGAGTGATATTGGCCAACTTTCTGTGCTTGGATTCCCTAAGCACTTTCCATTCTTAAGAGATTTTGGAAATGCTCTTCCATATATCTGGTATGTTCTGCCTCAGAAGCTATCTTCTTGCTCTGGTTTTCTCCTTAGAGAGGTCTTTCCTGGTTTCCCCTCCCTCAACCTCAACTAGTCTTCTCTGCTCTAGTCACTCTATCACATTAAATTGTTTTATTGTCTTCATAGCAGTGATAGCTGTTTGAAATTATATTGTCTATCTGTTTATTTTCCCTCCACACAGAATATAAATTCCACCAAAGTTAAGATGTTCCATGAAAACAAATCTGTCTTGTTCACCACAACATCTCAGTGTATAAAATAGCAACCTGACAGTTTCATCTGAACAATTAGGTTCAGTTAAGAATTTTTTTTTTTCATTTTGGATGACAACTATGTGCCAGCACTGGAAATCTGAAGTTAGAGGGGGCATAGCACTAATTATAGTTTTTGTATAAAGAGTTAAAATGAAAACAAGTTCAAACAGTAGAGAAGGAAAGGTCTTTCCTTTCTTTCCCTTCAGTCTCAGTTGCACTCCCCAGAAATTTAACCTTTAAATTACAAAAATTTGTTTTTAATCGAACTACTGGAACTTTAAGTATTCTTATACTTCTTGATATATTGTGGTTAGACAATACTTTACCATAATGATGAGGAATTTGGTGTACTTTCTCTACCCTACTTTATGCCCCATTTCTTGGTTTTACAATTTTAGTACTCTTGGTTACCTTTCCAGTATTAAACAACAGATTTTAACTGTTTGATTAACCAACTGAGATATTATCTAATTATGATAATTATGGAAAATTGGGCAATAAGCTCTCCTACAAATCCTTGATACTTTCATTTTTTCATAATTTTTGTCAATGCATCTTTATTAGCAAGGTTATATTATTTAGAGTCCTGACATGGACTTACTATTTTCATTATAGTTTTTAACTGAAATTTCTATATTGTGTAGAATTGCCAGATAATTGCTTTTTGTGTCTTTTCCTTTCTTCACTCCACAAACACTTAAAGTTTCTTTGCCTTTGAGACATGTCCAGAACACTTCCTCTACCAGTTAAATAATCTTTACTTTCTAGCCTCTTATCTGTCAAATTCTTCTGTTTCAACTCTTCAAAATCCCAAATTCTTTGTAATGATTTTCTTACACAGGAAAATCATTAGGAAAATTTCCTAATCATGACAATAATAATTTCTATTGTCCTTCTTTTAAAAATGGTTTGAATGAGATAAAATTCACCTGTTTTTATTAAGGTATCATTGATATACACTCTTATGAAGGTTTCACAAGAAAAACAATGTGGTTATTACATTCACTCCTATTATCCAGTCCCCCCCATACCCCATTGTAGTCACTGTCCATCAGTGTAGTAAGATGCCACAGTGTCCCTATTTGTCTTCTCTGAGCTATACAGTCTTCCCCGTGACCCCACACACACCATGTGCACCAATCATGATACCCCACAATCCCCTTCTCCCTCCCTCCCGACCCGCCCTCCCCCACCCCTCCCCTTCGGTAACCACCAGTCCCTTCTTGGAGTCTGTGAGTCTGCTGCGATTTTGTTCCTTCAGTTTTGCGTTGTTGCTTTACTTCACAAATGAGGAAAATCATTTTGTATTTGTCTTTCTCTGCCTGACCTATTTCACTGAGCATAATGCCTTCTAGCTCCATCCATGTTGTTGCAAATGGTAGGATTTGTTTTCTTCTTATGGCTGAATAGTATTCCATTGTGTATATGTACCACCTCTTCTTTATCCATTCATCTACTGATAGACACTTAGGTTGCTTCCATATCATGGCTATTGTAAATAGTGCTACAATAAACATAGGGGTGCATATGTCTTTTTCAAACTGGGCTCCTGCATTCTTAGGGTAAGTTCCTAGGAGTGGAATTCTTGGGTCAAATGGTATTTCTAGTTTTAGTTTTTTGAGGAACCTCTATATCACTTTCCACAATGGTTGAACTAGCTTACATTCCCACCAGCAGTGTAAGATGGTTCCCCTTTCTCCGCATCCTTGCCAGCATTTGTTGTTCTTAGTCTTTTCGATGCTGGCCATCCTTACTGATGTGAGGTGATAATTCATTGTGGTTTTAATTTGCATTTCCTTGATGATTAGTGATGTGGAGCATCTTTACATGTACCTATTGGTCATCTGAATTTCTTCTTTGGAGAAGTGTCTGTTCATATCCTCTGCCCATTTTTTAATAGGGTTATTTGCTTTTTGGGTGTAGAGGCATGTGAATTCTTTATATATTTTGGATGTTAACCCCTTGTCAGATATGTCATTTACAAATATATTCTCCCATACTGTAGGAAGCCTTTTTGTTCTCATGATGGTGTCCTTTGCTGTACAGAAAGTTTTTAGCTTGATGTAGTACCATTTGTTCATTTTTTATTTTGTTTCCCTTGGGCGAGAATATGAATTCAGGAAAATGAAATTCACCTTTTAAAGTGTACCATTCAGTGGCTTTTAGTATATTCACAGAATTGTGTATCCATTGTCACTTTAGAACATTTTTATCACCTGAAAAAAAACCCCTATACCATTTAGCTACCACTCCCCTATTTCCCCAACCCTCCTACCCCCAGTCTTTAGCAAGCACTAATTTACTTTTTGTCTCAATAACAGCCTCTGTTCTGTACTGTCATATGAATGGAATCATATAGTAGATGGTCTCTTGTAACTGACTTCTTTCTCTTAATAAGGTGTCTTCAAGATTCATACATGTTATAACATGTATCAGTACTTCATTCCCTTTTATGGCCAAATAATAGTTTATTGTGTGGATATATTACATTTTGATTATCCATTATCTATTTATGGACATTTGAGTTGTTTCCACTTTTTCGTTGTTTTGAATGCTGCTATAAACATTCAAGTAGAAGTGTTTGTGTGGACATGTGTTTTAATTTCTCTAGGAGTGGAACTGCTGGTTCATGTGGTATCTCTATGTTTGATTGTTTGGAGAATTACTGGACTGTTTTCCAAAGCAGCTGTACCATTTTGCATTCCCAGTAGCAGTGTATCAGGATCTTAATTTTTCCACCTACTCACCAATGCTTGTTATTTTCTGGGGTTTTGATTCTGGCAGTCCTATGTGGTTTGAAGTATTATATTATTGTAGTTTTGGTGACTAATGATGTGAGTATCTTTTCATGTGCTTATTGGCCATTTATGTATCTTCCTTGGAGAAATGTCTATTCAGATCTTTGCCCATTTTTTAATTGGGTTGTTTGTCTTTTTAAAATTGAGTTGTAAGAGTTCCTTGTATATTCTAGATAAAAATCTTTTAACAGATATATGACTTGCAAATATTTTCTCCCATTCTGTGCTTTGTCCTTTCACATTCTTAATGGTATCTTTTGAAACACAGAAGTTTTTCATTTTTATGAAGACCAAATTGCCCATTTTTTTTCTTTTGTTGCTCATGATTTTGGTATCTAGAATTGATTTTTGAATCCAAGGTCATGAAGATTTACTTCTATATTTTTTTCTAAGAGTTTTATATTTGGCTCTTTTATTTAGATCATTGATCCATTTTGAATCCATTTTTGTATATGGTATGAGGTAAGCATTCACTTTCAACCAGTTGTCCTAGCACAATTTTTTGAAGACTATTCTTCCCTCATTGACTATTCTTGGCACACTTACTGAAAATCTTTTGACTATATATTCTATTATTCCAGTTTTATTCTTTATTGTACAATATGCACTTATCTCTTTGCCTGAAAATAGGAAAATGCTCACTTTTAATTTTCTGGATAAAACTAAAATTCTGTAACATTTAGCTGGACAGATAATCTGGAAAATACCTATTAATTAGCTATTGCTGCATAACTAGCAATCACAGAATCTCAGTGACAATGTATGTATTTAGTTATGTAACTGGGATTTGACTTGGGATTGTCTGAAATAGGCTGGGTCTGACTGGGACAGCTTGGAGGCAGCTCTTCTGCAAGTATCATTTTCTGTCTGGGAGTAGTGTGCTAAACTGGGCATGCTTCTCTCATGGCAATGGCAGGAGCTCAAGATAAAAAGTCTAACTGCATATATGCATTTCAAGCTCTTGCTATGTGAAATGCTCATCTTTGTTCAGTATTCCATCTTTACACCCCTGTCCCCACAATATTGACCTTACTGTGAAATGCCATAATGTGCAATGCCAATGTTTCATTAACCAAAACAAATCATGTGGCCAGATCCAACACCAAAACAGCAAGAAAGTATATTTCTCCCATGGAACTGAGGAAGAGGCACTGAATACAGAATAATAATTCTACCTATCAAAGTAAACATGTTCTAGGAAAGAAATTTAAAAATCCAAAACTCTTGTACTAGAGTTCCTCCTTGCTAAATTCATTTATTATTTCTAGGAAGTTTCTTTTGTCTACTCCATAGAATTTTCAGCATTCCCAGTCATGTCATCTGTGAATAAAAACAGCTTATCAATTCCTTCTGATCTTTATATCTTTTCTTTTTCTTGCCTTATTGCATGGGTTACATTCTAGTTCAATGCTGAATAGAAATAGTAATATAAGGCATCCTCACTTAATTTCACTGTTAAATGTGATGTTTGCTGTGGGGGTTTTTCTTTTTTGATGCATTTTTATCTTTTCAAAAGGTTTCCTACTATTCCAAGTTTGCTGAGAGCTTTTATCATGAATGGATGTTGGATTTTGTCAAATGCTCTTTGTATAGCTATTGAAATGATAATTTATTATTCTCTTTAATTCTCCTAAGATAATGAATTACATCAGTTGATTTTCCTACAGCTATATGAGGCTTAATTGCCATACAATAAATTTCACATATTTGAAGTTATACCATTTATATGTATCTGTGAAATAATCAATGTGATTAAAATACTAAACATATCTATCATTACAAAAAATTTTTAATGACCCATTGTAATTTTTCCTCCTCACCATGCCTTACCTCCTCCCATCCCCAAGCATCTATTGATCATTTATTGATCTACTTTCTATTACCATATCATTTCATTTCCTATCATTTTATACAAAAGGAAGCAGATAGTCTGAACTGTTTTTTGCCTGACATCTTTCACCCAGCATATTTATTTTGGAATTTTTCAATGCATAGTTTGTAACAGTTTGTTCTTATGGATCATACTTTTGGCGTTGAATCTAAGAACTCTTTACCTAACCAAGGGTCAAATATGTTTTATTGTATGTATTATTTTAGCTGTTTTATAGTTTTATATTTTACATTTAGATATATGATTAATTTTGAGTTATGGTAAACCATTCTGATTATATATCCAGGCCCACCTGGATAATCCAAGGTAATCTCTGCATTTTAAGGTCCTTAACTTAATCATACCTGAAAACTCCCTTTTTCTCTGTAAGGTAAAATATTCACAGGGTCTAGAGATTAGGACATCTTTGGTGGGGGGGGTGTATGTTATTATTCTGCCTTTCACAGATGGGTTTTTATAAGGAAATATCCTTGGGTTTTCCTTATTATATAAGTGACCTGTATGTCATTCTAAAATGGCTTAATATAGTGAACAATTTGGGGACAGGTTTGAAAAGAGTGAACACTGAACAAAGCTTTACTACCAAAAGTTTGCCCAATTTGTAGTGGAAAGAGCATGGGTTTGGAGTAACTGGGAGTTTGATTTGAATTCCAAATTTTTCCATTATTCACTCTGTAACCATGGACAATTTACTCTATATCTTCAGGTTTCTTATTTAATAATAGGGTAATAATACTTACAGTGTTATTTCAAGGTCTAAATAAGTAATGTAAGTTAAAATGCCTGGAAAGTACCTGGCACATAAAATGTATGATCATTAACATTTCTCCCAGAAACCTTTGCATCCATTAGGCTGTATATTTCTGAACAAAGAACATGCTTTATTTACTCTTGATTCTTATGCTACTGGTTTGTGTGCTCTGAAATCATTCACCTTGATATTGATATCATGGCTAAAAGTACATTGTTAGAGAGGTTAAGAGTTGTAGAGCCTTTGGTCTAAATCTTGATGTCAGTAAGTCCTAGCTGTATGAGATAAGGTCATTTGCTTGCACCTCAGTGTTTTTATCTCCTTATGAGGAGAGTTAAAGAACCTACATACCTCGTGTTGCTGTGAGGATAATGCAGGTGCATGTAAAGTGCTTCTCGCAGAGCTGAGCACACAGATATCCCTTTCCAGTATTGGGTAGGCTGTGATGCAGTAACTAATCTGGCCCTTAGAGGGAGCTACATGTAAGTGAGAACCCTGTGAACCTGATGAGTATGTGGTGCTTCTTTCCTTGGATTCTCTTTATAGCAAAACTGATAAAGCTTTTAAGGAATGATTTACATTGCACAGATTCATAGCTCCGTGACATTATATATGCATTTTAAAATTTTGAAAGAGAACAAATTTAGGTTCATTCTGGGTTAATAGTAATTTCATAAAATGCTCTTAATGACTTTGGCAAGATCAGAAAATTTAAGTAATCTCAGTACCAGAATATCCTTCAGTGGCTGACCAAAACTGTAAATCCCATAATTTACCAAATATATTTTTGGCATACACACACACAAATATATATAATGATTATACTAAAATAGGAAAGGCAGCAATCATTTTGAATCTTTCAAACCATAACCTTTCAAAGAAATTAATTCTTCCTGTGACAAAGCTTGCTGAGGCAATAAACTATAAATGGTTTTTATGGACGCAAATTCAAACAGAAGAGAGTTACAATTAACATCAGCATTCCGGATAACCCAGATCAGCCCTAAACTTATTTTTGGCTTTGAAAAAAACCAAAATATAAAACAAGAAAGATGTCACATTCAACGCTAAATCCAAAATGCAATATAATAAGCTTAAAAGAAAATACATCACAGGGGAGATTAATGTGAAGTTTACTCCTTACATGACAAGAAATAAAATAATGTAGTTTAAAAATGTTTCTCTTAGAACTTACTAAATTCACTTTTTAGACTAATTATGTATGAACTATCTAAGGTGAAGAAAGGAAACAATTTCCTATCTTAGACACTGTGAAAGCTTATTTCACTGTGAACTTACATTTGCTACATTTTCAACAGTTCAATAAATTTCCTTTGCATAATGAAGCATGCTCCTGAGTCCGAGCCTACAGTAAGATTTGCTGTTTCCCTAACACACTTTCAAAGTCCATGATTTGCTTTGTGATTTCCTCAGGTGAGTATTCTGCTCCCTTCACCCTTGTTTGCTGAGCTCCAATATACTGTTTTCTCAGTAATTCTCCCCAATCATTCTACCCCACCCCATTAAATGCATAACTATTTATTTCCTCATTTTGTTTCCCACAAAATATATTCTATTCCAGTTATTGGTTTATAATCTTGTCTCCATGACTGGATTCTGAACTTTGTGTGAGCAGAGACTAAGCTCTATTTACATCAGTATCCTCAGAACTTTCCAGGGTGCCCAGAATATGTGATGAAATTAAATTGGATTTTTGTAGAGCTAAGTACACACAGTGCCATTTATCCAGTGGCAACTTTAAGTCTGTGACATAAGGCCAGTAGCAATAATGGTGATTTAAGCACGTGAGGAAGCTAATGTACAAAATTAAGGAACAATTATATCCTTTCCTCTCTTTCCAGAAATAAAAATGTTACATTATTATGTTCATTATAAGAAAACCCAATTTGTTTTTCAAAATGAGCTTTTAATATTTTAGACCAAAGCAAAATAAGTTAAAATTACTTACATCTAGACTCAAGTCTCTCATAAGGCACACTAGGGACACCTTAGGTACAGAAAAAATATACTTTCATGGTGTATTTTGAGGTGGCTGGACAGACTCCACTTACTGAAATTTCTTCTTATCCCTTTCCCTTTGCTGTCCAATCTCCATGCAGAAGCCAGGACAATTTCCTTTTCAAAAAGAAAAAAAATCAGACCATATCCTTTACCTGCTTAAGACTTTCTGCTGAATTCCCAATCTGCTTAGAATAAAACTCAAACCCTTCATTTGGCCTTCAGGCCCTGCATGGCTTGGCCTTTACTGACCACTCTTGTCATTTCTCACCCTGTTCTGCTTCATTCACAAGCTACAGTCATGCTCTCCTTCTTTCTCTTAGTTGAAGACACCAAGTTTAGTCCCACTTTCAGCTTTTGAAGAACCTTCTCTCCTGGAGAACCTTCCCCTCGTAAGAAATTCGCTATCTAGCTGTTTGGATTCACTTAGATACTTCCTTAGTCTTCCCTGATTACCTAATCAAATAGACCCTCAAACTTTTGAAGTATATTATCTTGAATTATCTTTACTATAGCATTTAGCACTATGTGACTGCTTCTTGTTATTATTTTTCTGTCCCTCTCCACTAGATGGTACAATACTTAAAAACAGATACTTCATTCAACTCTGTGTACTAGACCCTCAAAAAGGCACATAGAGGCTCAAAAGCAATTCCTAAGCAAATGAATATACTACAGGGAATCAAATTTCCAGCAATAACACTGCTTATTCCTCTTCATCTTTTACCCTAGTATTCTTTTAAAATATTTCCTGAGGGAGTTGGGGTTAAGAACACATTCAGTTGGGTGATCTTAAATGTTTAGAAAATTAGTAATTTAAGGGAACAGCATCTTAAGAAGTAAATGTTGAAAATACTCTTGGTTCTGAGATAATCCAAAGACAGGTGTGTAAATTCTGTTAGAACCAAGAAGGCATATAGAATATAGAGGCTCTCCCAAGGAGTTTTGCTGAAAATAAGATCAAAGAAAAGGTGAGAGGGAAATAGGGAAAAGGGAAGTTTTTTGTTTTTCTTTTTATTATTTATTTATTTATTTTAAATTTTTTTCTTAAGGTATGATTGATATACACTCTTATGAAGGTTTCACATGAAAAAACAATGTGGTTACTACATTCACCCATATTATCAAGTCCCCACCCATACCCCAATGCAGTCACTGTCCATCACTGCAGCAAGATGCCACAGATGTACTATGTGCCTTCTCTGTGCTATACTGTTCTCCCCGTGATCCCCGACACCATGTGTACTAAACATAATACCCCCAGTCCCCTTCTCCCTCCCTCCCCACCCGCCCTCCTACATCCCTCCCCTTTGGTAACCACAAATTCATTTTTGGAGTCTGTGAGTCTGCTGCTATTTTGTTCCTTCAGTTTTGCTTCATTGTTATACTCCACAAATGAGGGAAATCATTTGGCATTTGTCTTTCTCCACCTGGCTCATTTCACTGAGCATAATGAATGTCCTCCAGCTACATCAACATTGTTGCAAATGGTAGGATTTGTTTCTTTCTAATGGCCGGAATAGTATTCCATTGTGTGTATGTCCCACATCTTCTCTATCCATTCATCTACTGATAGACACTTAGGTTGCTTCCATATCTTGGCTATTCTAAAAAGTGCTGCAATAAACATAGGGGTGCATATGTCTTTTTGAATCTGTGAAGTTGAATTCTTTGGGTAAATTCCAAGGAGTGGGATTCCAGGGTCAAATGGTATTTCTATTTTTAGTTTATTTAGGAACCTCCATATTGCTTTCCTCAATGGTTGAACTAGCTTACATTCCCACCAGCAGTGTAGGAGGGTTTCCCTTTCTCCACATCCTCATCAGCATTTGTTGTTCTTAGTCTTTTCGATGCTGGCCATCCTTACTGGTGTAAGGTGATATCTCACTGTGGTTTTAATTTGCATTTCCCTGATGATTAGTGATGTGGAGCATCTTTTCATGTGCCTGTTGGCCATCTGAATTTCTTCTTTGGAGAAGTGTCTGTTCATATCCTCTGCCTATTTTTTAATAGGGTTATTTGCCTTTTGGGTGTTGAGGCTTGTTAGTTCTTTATATATTTTGGATGTTAACCCCTTGTCGGATATGTCATTTACAAATCTATTCTCCCATACTGTAGGATGCCTTTTTGTTCTGTTGATGGTGTCCTTTGCCATACAGAAATTTTTAGTTTGATGTAGTCCCATGAGTTCATTTTTGCTTTTGTTTCCCTTGCTCGAGGAGATGCATTCAGGAAGAAGCTGCTCATGCTTACATATTCAGAAGATGTTTGCCTATGTTGTCTTCTAAGAGTTTTATGGTTTCATGACTTAAATTCAAGTCTTTAATCCACTTCGAGTTAACTTTTGTGTATGGGGTTAAACAATAATCCAGTTTCATTCTCTTGCATGTAGCTGTCCAGTTTGCCAAAACCAGCTGTTGAAGAGGCTGTCATTTCCCCATTGTATATCTATGGCTCCTTTATCATATATTAATTTACCATATATGGTTGGGTTTATATCAGAACTCTCTAGTCTTTTCCATTGGTCCATCAATCTGTTCTTGCACCAGTACCAAATTTTCTTGATTACTGTGGCTTTGTAGTAGAGCTTGAAGTTGGGGAACATAATGCCCTCAGCTTTATTCTTCCTTCTCAGAATTGCTTTGGCTATTCAAGGTCTTTTGTGGTTCCATGTGAATTTTAGAATGATTTTCTCTAGTTCATTGAAGAATGCTGTAGGTATTTTGATAGGAATTGCATTGAGTCTATAGATTGCTTCAGGCAGGATGGCCCTTTTGACAATTTTAATTCTTCCTATCCATGAGCATAGGATGTATTCCATTTATTGGTATCTTCTTTAATTTCTCTTAAGAGTGTTTTGTAGTTTTCAGAGTATAGGTCTTTCATTTCCTTGGTTAGGTTTATTCCTAGGTATTTTATTCTTTTTGATGCAATTGTGAATGGAATTGTTTTCCTGATTTCTCTCTCTGCTAGTTCCTTGTTAGTATATAGGAATGCCACAGATTTCTGTATATTAATTTTGTATCCTGTAACTTTGTTGAATTGAGATATTAGATCTAGTAGTTTTGGAGTGGATTCTTTAGGTTTTTTATGTACAATATCATGTCATCTACAAATAGGGACAATTTAACTTCTTCCTTGCCAATAGGGATGCCTTTTTTTCTTTATGTTTTCTGACTGCCATGGCTAGGACCTCCAGTACTATATGAATAGAAGTGGGAGAGTGGGCATCCTTGTCTTGTTCCCAATCTTAAAGGAATAGCTTTCAGCTTCTTGCTGTGACGTATGATGTTGGCTGTGGGTTTGTCATATATGGCCTTCATTATGTTGAAGTACTTGCCTTCTCTACCCATTTTGTTGAGAGTTCTTTTCATGAATGGATGTTGAATTTTGTCCAGTGCTTTTTCAGCATCTATGGAGATAATCATGTGGTTTTTGTCTCACTTTTTGTTGATGTGGTGGATGAAGTTGATGGATTTTTGAATGTTTTACCATCCTTGCATCCTTGGAATAAATCCTACTTGTTTATGATGGATGATCTTTTTGATGTATTTTTTAATTTGGTTTGCTAATATTTTGTTGAGTATTTTTGCATCTATGTTCATTAGGGATATTGGTCTGCAATTTTCTTTTTTTGTGGTGTCTTTGCCTGATTTTGGTATTAGAGTTATGCTGGCCTCATAGAATGAGTTTGGGAGTACTCCCTCTTCTTCTACTCTTTGGAAAACTTTAAGGAGGATGGGTATTAGGTCTTCACTAAATGTTTGATAAAATTCAGCAGTGATGCCATCTTGTCCAGGGGTTTTTTTCTTAGGTAGTTTTTTGAATACCAGTTCAATTTCGTTGCTGGTAATTGGTCTGTTCAGCTTTTCTGTTTCTTCCCTTGTCAGCCTTGGAAGTTTGTATTTTTCTAGAAAGTTGTCCATTTCTTCTAGGCTATTCAGTTTGTTAGCATATAATTTTTCATAGTGTTGTCTAATAATTCTTTGTATTTCAGTGATGTCAGTAGTGATTTTTCCTTTCTTATTTCTGCTTCTGTTTATGAGTGTAGACTCTCTTTTTGTCCTTATAAAAGTCTGGCTAGGGGTTTATCTATTTTGTTTATTTTCTTGAAGAACCAGCTCTTGCTTTCATTGATTCTTTCTAGTGTTTTATTCTTCTCGATTTTATTTATTTCTGCTC
The DNA here is from genome assembly GCF_040802235.1 of Manis javanica. Taxonomy (NCBI): domain Eukaryota; kingdom Metazoa; phylum Chordata; class Mammalia; order Pholidota; family Manidae; genus Manis; species Manis javanica. The sequence goes on from NC_133157.1 coordinate 192,195,139, forward strand.
TAATCTTTATTATGTCCCTCCTTCTGCTGACTTTGGGCATCATTTGTTCTTCTTTTTCTAGTTTCATTAATTGTGATTTTAGACTGCTTATATGGGATTGTTCTTCTTTCCTCAGGTAGCCCTGTATTATAATATACTTTCCTCTTAATACTTTCCTCTTAGCAAGGCCTTGGTTGAGTCCCACAGTTTTTGCGTGTTGAATTATGTTGTCATTTGTCTCCATATGTTGTTTGATCTATGTTTTTATTTGGTCATTGATCCATTGGTTATTTAGGAGCATGTTGTGAAGCATCCTTGTGTTTGTGGGATTTTTCATTTTCTTTGCATAATTTATTTCTAGTTTCATACCTTTGTGTTCTGAGAAACTGGTACAATTTCAGTCTTTTTGAATTTACTGAGACTCTTTTTGTGGCCTAGTATATGATCTATTCTTGAAAATGTTCCATGTGCACTTGAGAAGAATGTGTATTCTGCTGCTTTTGGGTGTAGAGTTCTGTAGATGTCTGTTAGATCCATCTGTTCTAATTTGTTGTTCAGTGCCTCTGTGACCTTACTTATTTTCTCTCTGGTTAATCTGTCCTTCAGAGTGAGTGGAGTGTTGAAGTCTCCTAGAATGAATGCATTGCATTCTATTTCCCCTTTTAATTCTGTTAGTATTTGTTTCACATACATAGGTGCTCCTGTGTTGGGTGCATAGATATTTATAATGGTTATATCTTCTTGTTGGATTGACCCCTTAATCATTATGTAATGTCCTTATTTGTCTCTTGTGACTTTCTTTGTTTTGAAGTCTATTTTGTCTGATACAGTAGTACAATTCCTGCTTTTTTCTCTCTATCAGTTGTATGAAATATCTTTTTCCATCCCTTGACTTTTAGTCTGTGTATTTCTTTGGGTTTAAAGTGAGTCTCTTGTATGCAGCATATAGATGCGTCTTGTTTTTTTATCCATTCAGTGACTCTATGTCTTTTGATTGGGCATTTAGTCCATTTACATTTAGGGTGATTATCGATAGGTGTGTACTTATTGTCATTGCAGACTTTAGATTCGAGGTTACCAAAGGTTCAAGGTTAACTTCCTTACTGTCTAAGAGTCTAACTTAGCTCACTTAATATGCTATTACAAACACAATCTAAGGGATCTTTTCTTTTTCTCCTTTTTTTTCTTCCTCCTCCATTCTTTATGTATTTCATCATATTCTGTACTCTTTCTCTATCCCTTAATTGACTTTGTGGATAGTTAATTTAATTTTGCTTTTGCTTAGTAATTTGCTGTTCTACTTTCTTTACTGTGGTTTTATTACTTCTGGTGACAGCTGTTAAACCTTAGGAACACTTCCATCTATAGTAGTCCCTCCAAAATAGACTGTAGAGATGGTTTGTGGGAGGTAAATTCTCTCAGCTTTTGCTTATCTGGAAATTGTTTAATCCCTCCTTCAAATTTAAGTGATAATCTTGCCAGATAAAGTAATCTTGATTCCAAGCCCTTCTGCTTCATTGCTTAAATACATCATGCCACTCCCTTCTGGCCTGTAAAGTTTCTGCTGAAAAGTCTGATGATAGCCTGATGGGCTTTCCTTTGTATGTGATCTTATTTCTCTCTTTGGCTGCTTTCAACAGTCTGTCCTTATCCTTGATCTTTACCATTTTAATTACCATATGTTTTGTTGTTGTCTCCCTTGGGTCCCTTGTTTTGGGAGATCTGTCTATCTCCATGGCCTGAGAGACTGTCTCCTTCCCCAGATTGGGGAAGTTTTCAGCAATTACCTCCTCAACCACACTTTCTATCCCTTTCTCTCTCTCTTCTTCTGGTACCCCTATAATGTGAATGTTGTTCTGTTTGGATTGTTCAGACAGTTCTCTCAATATTCTTTCATTCTTAGAGGTCCCTTTTTCTCTCTGTGCCTCAGCTTCTTTGTATTCCTCTTCTCTAGTTTCTATTTCATTTATTATCTCCACCATATCCAATCTGATTTTAATACCCTTCATTGTGCTCTTCAACAACTGAATCTCTGACCGGAATTCATTCCTGTGTCCTTGAATATCTTTCCATACCTCCATTAGCATGTTAATGATTTTTCTTTTGAACTCCCTTTCAGGAAGAGTCATGAGGTCCATGTCATCTTTCTCAGGGGTTATATTAATTTTACTCTGTACCAGGTTTCTTTGGCATTTCATATTTGTATATGGTGCCCTCTAGTGTCCATAAGCTCTACTCTCTGGAGCTGCTCAGCCCCTGGAGCAGTGTCAGGGGTTTGCAGGGGAGTGGTATTTTTGCCTGGGGGGAGGAAGAGCTGTTTCTTGCTTCCTGGCTGCTATGCCTGTCTCCACTGCCTGAACCAGTGGGCCAAGCACACAGGTATAAGCTTTTGTCCCAGAGCAGCTGGATATGGATTCCTGCTTTCCACAAGTGGCTGGAATCTCAGTCTCTACAGGGATTCTGCCTGTTTTAGCTTTCCAACCCCGTAATCATGAGAGTATCATGAAAGCACCATGAAATGTGGTTTGTGCTCCCAGAGCAGATCTCCGGAGTTAGGTATTCAGCAGTCCCAGGCCTCCACTCCTGCCCCACTCCATTTCTCTTCCTCCCACCAGTGAGCTGAGGTGGGGGAAGGGCTTGGGCCCAGCGGGCCCATGGCTTTAGTATGTTAGCCTATTCCATGAGGTTTATTAATTTCTCCAGGTGTATGCAGTTTGGTGCAGTCCTCTGTCCTGGTGCTCTCTCAGGATTAGTTGTTTTAATTATATTTTCATCTTATGTGCAGTTTTAGGAGGAATCCTCTGTCTCACCTCTCATTCTGCCATCTTTAATCTCTTTGTTCTGTTTATCTTTTTAAAACAGAAGTAATTACTTGGGTTTAAAAAAATCATGTAATTGTAAGAGAATATTAACTGGGTTATGTATTATTATAGATATTTGAATTTTATATTTTTCATTTCTAAGTTGCTATAAATTACTCAGAGAAAAATAGTATCTCCAGTAGGAGATGATAATATGTAATTAGTGTCATAATTAGGGTGATGGAAGGACAGAAAAGTATTTTGGTATACCATATTGTGACAAGTGAAAATGCACTATTTTTCTTAGACATATTGGGGCATATTGATTGGCTTCAGTAGTCAGAGCCTATGGAAAATAATTCTGTTGCCTAGCTTTCTTCATTCTTAATGATAAGAATATTTGTCATCATCTCGAAGGTCTCCAACAGATCTAAAAACTCTATAATTGGAATGTTGCAGGTTTCAGAAGTAAAATGAGAGTACAAATGAGATCAGTAAAGGTAAAGTTCATCTACTTCAAATCTCTGACTGGTGCCATTTGCAAAGTATCACTCCTTTCAAAATAGTGTAAATTAATTAACAAATAGCAATGATAAGCTATACCTAGCAATTTAAGATTGCAAAACATTTCCTTGTGGAATTACACATTTTATAGATAGAAGGGGCCTAAAAATGATTTGATATGGCTTTTTTAAAACTGTGGAATACACATATTATGAGATGTTAATAGATATTGTGTAACAAATGAGTTCTGTGATAATATTGCACACTGTGTTTGATTGGGAGATTCTCAAATCTTCTCAGTATATTAAAGGTCCTGAAAAATTAATCATTACAGAAACCCAGTTAATTTTGTACATACATTTCACTCATTCAACCAATATTTATTATATGCCTTCTCTGTGCCAAGCTCTGCCAGAGGTACTTGGGATAATTGCAAAACAGACAAAAAGTCTTCTCCTGGGGCTTCCATGCTGGAGGTTGAGGTGAAGAATAAACAAGTAAACATTAAAATAAATAATTTATAAGACATAATAGAAAATTATAAATTCCATGAAAAAAAAATAGAGGAGTGTAAGGGGAACTAAGAAGGCTGGTGTAGGGATGAGAACATACTTCATTGAGTTTTCCATAGGGTAGTCAAGAGAGGCCTTGTTGAGAAGATGACATTTGAACAAAGACTTGAGAGAGGCAAGGAAATTATAGAGCAGATACTTGGGAGAGTGGCATTTCAGTCAGAGGTAAGTACCAATGCCAAGGCAAGAGCAGGTCTGTTATTCAAGCAAAGCAAGGGGGTAATTTGGTTGAAGCAAAATGAGCAAGAGAGAGAGAGTCACAGGAGAAGAAATGAGAGATGATAACTCATGAAGGTTTTTATGGGCCATTTAAGGCTTTTAGCTTTTTTTCGTAGTGAAATAGAGGTCCACTGCAAGATTTTGACCAGAAAAGCAGCTTTAATTCATTTAAGTTCTAAAAAGGCCATTTCAGCTACTGTGTTGAGAATAGACTATAAAGTTACAAGGTCGGAAGCAGAGAAACCCATAAGGGGTCTATTTCAGTAATCATATGAGATAATTGTGATCCTGACTAGAAGTATTGCAGTGGAGATGATGAAAGTGGTAAAACTTTTGCATGTAGAGCTAGGAGAATTTGCAAATTATATACGGACTATGAAAGAAAGAGAGTTGTCAAAGATATCCTCCAGGCTTTCAGTCTGAGGAATTCAAAGGATGGAGTTCCCACTAACTGAGATGAGAAGGCTCTCTGTAGAGCTAGTTTGCTGAGGTAAGATGGGGAATTCAGTTTTGGACTTGTGATCATGCATAGACATAGAAGTATAGAGGCTAAGAAGGCTTTTAGATATGTAAGTTGGAAGTTCAGAGGGAGATCTGAGCTGGACATAGAAATATGGAAGCAATCAACATGTCAATTGTATTTAAAGACATTAAACTTGAAGAGGTCACTAAGATTGTGTTGATACAAAATAGAAATGGATGGAAGAATGTGCTGTGATGCTTCCAATATCAAGAGCCTAGGGCAAAGGGGAAGATCAGTAAGAAAGACTGAGGAATAGCCAAGGAGATAGATTGTTACGTTTTACAGGTAACAACTTACCTCCAATAGGTAACATCATATCTCCTTGTCTATGGTGCCCTGGCTGACAAATAATGACACTAGTTCAAGGACATAGGAGTGACAACTGTCAAATGCTCCTGAAAGGCCAAGTAAGGTGAGGACTGGGAATAAAACATTGAATTTAGCAATGTGGAGTTATTGGTGGCCTAAACAAGTGTAATTTTGGAAGAATGGTGGAGTCAAAACCCTTATGAAGTGAGTTTAGGAAAAAATGAGAAGAGAGATCATTGGAGATGGGAAATAAAGCAACTCTTGCAAAGAGTTGCTGCAAATGGGATCAAAGGGAAGGTGGAAGGAAAGTAGGGCCAAAGAAAGGTTTTTTTTTTCCTTTTAAGATGGAAAAAGTAGTCATATGCATGTATGTTTATGACAATAATCCAGAAGACTGAAAAATTGAGGCTGGAGAGGAGGGACTGCTATATCATTTTCCTATAGGTACAAGGAAGAGCCTGACTTTAGATATCAGCAAAGGGTTAATTTATGGTAGCAGGAAGATAGAGTTTGTGGAGGCAGATATTGTTAGGTAAGTGGGATGGGTGGGGGGAGTCTATAAAAGTCCTTTTCTGATCATGAGCCCTTTTTTCTCCCTCCCTAGCTCCAACACAATTCTTAAACAATATACCCAGGTGTACCAGTATGCCACAGAACACTGGGAAACACTGATTTTTTTGCCACCCCTTCACTTTAGCAAGATATAAGCTAAATCCATAAAGTTAAAATGGCTAGTCCTAGCTGATAAATATGGTTAGTTTTATTAACACTTCCCCTTTTCATAGATAAACTGGTTGCATACTAAGTAATCTAATCATGTCCATTTCTCCACCTAAAATTATTGAGGTAATCTGTATTGCTGTCATAATTTACAGACTGTTCCTTAGTACCTTATACATACATTCTCTCAATAAATATTTGTTGGATGAATGAGTGTGTTAATAAATCATATTTTTCCAAACAAAACAGGAGGCCAAAATATGGCAATTCACTTATTTCACTAATTATATTACAATAAGAGCAAACTTTAAGTCCCAAATTATTTAGAAATGTGCGTTATATCATCACTGCATCATTCTATTAATTTTCTATTGCTGCTGTAACAAATTGCTAAAACCTTAGCAGTTTAAAACATGATTTATTTATTATTTTGTAGTTTTTGGGTCATAAGTCTAAGGCATATCTCACTGGACTAAGATTCAGTTGTCAACAGTACTGAATCCCTTACTGCAGGCTCTTGTGGAAGAAACCACTTCCAAGCTCATTAAGGTTGTTAGTTTAATTCAATTGTATTTGTAGGACTGAGTTTCCTGTTTCTTTGTCATTATCAGACAGGACTGGTTTTTGCTCCTAGAGGCTTCCCACATTCCTTTAACACATTTTCCATGTGGCCTCTTCCAGCAATGCTGAGGGGGATGGGGTGTGCAGTCTCTTTAACACTTAAAATATCTCTGACTTTAGCCAAATAAAGTTTTGTTTTTAAGGGATCATGTGACTACTCAGCCATTGTGAATAATCTAGTATAATCTCCTTGTAATTTTAATTGCATCTGCAAAGCTTCTTTACCACATAATTTATTCACAAATTCCAGGGTGTAGAGCATGAACACCTTTGTGGGGGGGGCATTCTGCCTACAAAAATTTTTCATCTAAAAGATTCAAGGCATTTTTCAAAAGATACCAAATTATGCTTTACCCATGAGGTAAAAGATTAGAGATATCACCCCATTAAGAGAATCAAGAAGAGAGGCAAAAAATTGTAATTTCCTAAATTTAAATAACTTCCTAAATATCATTCCTTTCCTTTTCTTCCCAGAGTTTAGTTGGGCAAACCTCATGAACACATAATTTGCAACAATCGTGTGTGGTAAATGAACATTAGTGGACCAAGAAATTGAGTTAGAACTGCTTAGAGTTACCTTATATACCCAAGAGCCCCTAATGCTGTATCAGACCACAGGAACACTTCAAAGTAATTGGATTTTCAAGGAGCCCAACAGTCTCAAGAAAATACTTTTCTCCTTCACCTGTATCTTCAACTGCCTGAATAAAAATCTTTTAGGGCATTATCTTGCATCTAAAAGGAAAACATTTCAGAATTGGCATAAAGCTGCTAGTCTTTCTATAATTTAACTTTACAAGATCAGATAAAGGCCTGTAAAAGCAAGACTCCCAGTCATGATCAATAGAGTGGGTTTGGGGAGTTACATGGTAGACTGGGCTAGGGCCTGCATGTATGACTAAATCCCCTGGGACACTCTCTGTCAGACCCTTTGGCATTTGCTCTTGTTGTGCACTTGTAGAAGACTGCTGAAGCACTCATTGGTAGAGCTCTGGAGATTTAAATGGTAGCAATTTGTTATACAGGCCCTGGCACTATCCTTCACAGACAAAAAAAGGCTCAGACTTTTATCAACACAATCAAGAAAACTGGCTGCACCATTTTCTTGCTTTTTGTTGCACTTTTGAAAACCAATATTTCAGAGAAAATGTGATTTCCCCAGCTCAAAGTTATTTCATATCATTCATTAGATAATTCATGTGTTCATTTATTCCTTCATTTCATCATGTACCTCCAGAATGTAAACTGTATAAGCTTTAGTTTTAAATATATGCAGACTCCCCCAATGTTTCTCAAGGGAATATAAAATTTAGTTTGGCTTAGCATGTACAGTTTAGTTAATCATCAGTCTGCAGGGATAAAAGGAAAGCAGGGGTACTATTCATATTTTTGAGCATCTAGTAGGACACTGACCACTCCAAACAGGCATCAGCCAGAGGTCTTGGACAGTGTTCTGGAAACCCCTTCCTATACCTGGTGTGACATTAACTTTTTAGTTTTTGTAAAGTGGGTAGATTCAGAGGATCCTAAAAATCAGGGGAGAAAATATGTGACAATTGGTAGGAAAATATTTAGGTATTTAAACAATTGGTATGGCCCAACTCATAATGAGAACTAAATATCAGTCCTGAGGGAGAGTATGTTTGTGGATTAACAGTTGAATTTGCTGTAGCAAAATATTTCTGTTGTTTATTTTGACCCATTCACTCCTCTAAAACTGCCTCTTGGAGCAGTGTTTCCCACATCTCCCTCTTCCTTAGAGTAAGTTGGTGAGCTTTATTTATTTAAATTTGCTGGCTTTAAAAAATTACTTTAAAATATAACATGCATATGGTAAAAAAAAATCAATCTATTAGAGGGCTAGGAAGTGAAAAGTTAAATATTTTAGTAAAACATTATTGAAAAATTGTCTTCTTCTACCTGTAGAATCTTGTACCCCAGAAGGCTTCACTTTTTACTCTTTCAGTATTTTTTCTTCTAGGGGTTGCCTCCATAAGTAAACACTATAGTTTTATATCTATGATTCTTAACAACTTCAAATAACATTCATTTAACTGGGGGACCTTTTAAAAATATAGTTACAGAGATTATCAGGACTCTCCTTAGAATGAAGAGTCTGATTCATTACCAGTATGTTGGGCTTTGGAATCTAAAGTTTTGAAAAGTTCTGATGCAATCCTTTTGTTCAGCCATTCAGAACTAATTTACCAGAGAAAGGAGGGTGTGGGTAATAACGTGTGCTATTAGAAAGATCTTTGCTCAACCAGCACGGAAAGAATTTTACAACCTGCAAATTTCTCTTCACTCAGAAAGTATCTTACCTTGCTTTCCTCACCCTTTTCTGTTTTTACATCTTGTTCATTCCTCCTCTAAATCTATTTGTCTTATTATAAACCTAGTTTTGTGTCCTAGAGCTCATATATTAACCCTGTATTCCTTGCTTTTCTACCCTGATTTAAGGAGTTGAATAAATTGCTGTCATGCATTATTATCTAAAGAATATAGATACGTGAAAGCTTATTCAAATTGTAGAGAACAGAGTTAAAAAAGATGGTCAGGTTTTTATGGGAAAATGTATAATCTCATGATAAATTAATAGGATACATATTTTCAATATTGGAAACCCAACATATTGATTTAACACAGCAATTTGTATTTAGCAAAAATTACTCATTACACTCAGGAACATAAAATTTCTATGTTTATTTCTGTCTGCCAAATCATTGTTTTGCAGCTCCAAAATGCAGCTACACTTGTTTGTAATAAGGATGGCATTAAGTTCTCAAATAAGATTTTTTTCTGTAGGTTGCACTAAATCACTGGGTGTATTAGGTGATAGAGAGCACAAATACACATTCAAAATAGGACCTGGCATCTGTCAGACCTTGTTTGCTAATAGTTTCCTGTCCTATCCTAAGCCTCTGAGCATTACCAATATACTTAACATAGGTAGCCAGCTCTATGTTGTGGGTGAATGGAGCAGCCAGGTCAATTTGGTCTGTTATTCAAAAACCCTTCTTAGTCAAATCATGTCTGAATAGTTTCTCAGTTTCAAGAGTTGTTTTGTAGATTTTTAGTTTGATCATTATTTCCTACAGGAGGAATTGCTCCTCTCAGTTTTTAGAAAGGCATCTGTTGTAAATATTGCTGAGAATCCATACCACCCCAAAACAGATAAAGGTATTTCAAAAAAACAACAAATTCTTTCCTAAGCCAACTTTGCTTCAGAATTTAACAACTGATTTTTCTGATACCCTAGATGTAACAGGCTTGGGCTTAGTATTTGATCCTTTCTTTTCAGATGTCTCCCATTCCCAACTCCTGTATAAAGCACTTCTAAGCCCCATCAATTCTTCCTTTCCAATATAAAAATATCATTTACAATAATCTTGAAACCATAAAATACTAAGGGATTAACTTAACATAAGATGCCTGATATTGCCTCACTGAAAATTACAAAACAGTGCTGAGAGAAATGTTAAAAGAACTAAGTAAATAGAAATATTATACTTATTGATCAGAAGACTCAATATTTTGTTAAGATGTCCATTTGCCTCCAAACAGTGTGTGTGTGTGTGTGTATGTGTGTATGTGTGTGTAATCAATATAAAAATTACAGGTTATTATCTAAATTCCCTATGAGCTTTTAAAGCATAAAGACAAACTGATTTTAAAATGTATTTGGAAATGCAAAGACCTAGAATAGCCAAAAAAATATTTTAACAAAGTTAAAGTTACCTGACTTCAAGATATGTTTATAAAGCTATAGTAATAAAGACAGTGTGGTATTAGTAAAATAATAGACAAATAGATTAAAATATAGAATATAGAAATAGACTCACATATATATGATCAAATAATTTTTAACAATGATATCAAAGAAATTTAATAAGTAGAAAATCTTTTCACAGATGGTACTGGTAAAACAGGATATCCAAATAAAGAGCACCTTCTGTACCACTGCACACTTAAAAAATTTCCTTGAAATGGACTATAGACCTTTAAATAGAGCTAAAATTATAAAGTTTCCAGAATAAAACATAGGAAAATATTCTCATGAACCTGCAGTAAGCTATAATTTCTTAGGACACAGAAACCATAAATTGGACTTTATTATATAATCAAAAACTTTTGCTCATCAGAAGACAATGTGAAGAAAATAAATAGATAAGTAGGCTGGGAGAAAATATTAATAACATACATTTGACAAATGGCCTATATTCATATAAAAATTTGCTACAACTCAATAATAAAGTACATAATTTATAAAAAATGGACAAAATATTTGAGCAAATACTTCATAAAAATTACATGTGAATGATTAATCACATTAAAAAGTGCTCAACATCATTAATTTTTGGGTAAATTCAAAATAAAATCTGAGTTGAAATAAGATTAACAATAGCAAATGTCTTAGAGGCTGTGGAATGTCTGGAACTCTCATACATAGTGATGGGACTATAAAATGGTTCAACTGCTTTGGAAAATTGACTGATTCTTGAAAAGTTAAACATACATAATTGTACCTTATGATTCAACAATTATACTCCTAGGTGTTTATCTAAGAGAACTAGAAACCTCTCTCCACTAAAACCTTGTTCTAGAATGTTTGAAACTACTTTATTCCTCGTAGCCCCAATCTGGAAAAAACAGAGGTGTCCATCAATCAGGAGAACAATGATGAAATAGACTATAATATACTCATATAATGGAACAATAATAAAAGAAATGAACTACTGATACATACAACAACAGGGATAGCTTTCAAACATTATGTTGATTAAAAGAAGCCAGAAACCAAGTACTATATAACATCCCATGTACAAGGTTAGAGTAAACCAAAGTAATCTATGGTAACAGAAGTCAGATGAGTGGCTGTGTCTGGATAATAAGAGAAAGGACTTGATGGAAAAGGTGGGAGGGAACTTTCTTAGGTGATGGGAATATTCTGACTTGATAAGACATGGATTATATAAGTGTGCTTATATGTCAAACTGAACAGACTATACACTTAAAATCTGTGCATTTAACTGAGTATGAAGTAGAACTTAATAAAAATGTTCGAAAATGCTTTCCAGATCTGTCCATTACTGCTTATTACCTTAATTCAGGTTATGAAGATTCCACATGTATTTTTGTTGTAATAACCAGGGAATTCTTTAAAAATAGGACTGTGTTTTATTTATATTCGTATCTCAGTGAATGGCCCAGTACATGACACATTTTTTTCCCTAACCAGAAAGCCAAGTACAAACCAGCTGATGAAACATAGGTCTCACTTAGCCATTTCGCAAACATCAAGCATTATCTAGCCTGTCCATTCCAGAACTTAAGACTATTGGAAAACCAGTGAATCTCTTCATTCCTTTCATTCAAGTCATCCTTTGGCATCATTTAAAATACAAATTCAATTATTTGTCTTCTCTCTCATCATCTCTGTTAAGTTCAGTGTTTCTTCTCCTTCTCCTACTCTTTCCATTAGTTTCCTCTGTGCTAAATTCTTTACTGGAATTATTTTTTTCCAAAAAAGAAGGAAGGAAGGAGAGAAAAGAGTTAAGGAAAAGAGTCTAAATTGAGAATAGAAGCCTAAAGTTTTCACAAGTTGCTCTAGGTTCATCCTTCCATTAATTGAGACTTGGCAGTTCTCTCAAGGGGAGATTGTTTATTATCATACTCTCAGGCCTGTGTAAAGTACTAGGTGTTCTTATTAATTCCATTTACCTACCCAATCCATATACTTAAAAAAAAATTCTTGACACAAATAACAAACACCCCTTACACAGAGTTAACCACGACCCTTTTTGCCTATCAGTGATAACTATTGATAACCTAGTGACTTCTCTACAATCACTAAGGACTCTGGCATCTGACACAGTATATCTCTCTACTTCTAATCTCATCATCATCCTATGTCAATGTCCATTTTGAGGTCTCGTTTAATATCTTAATTTTTGAGTCCCTTGACCTTCATTTCCATCCTACTTTAGCAGCCCACTTCCATGTCTTCATGATGAACCCATGCATGGCCTACTTCCTTTTTATTAAGAGTTTAATTGAGATATAATTCATACCATAAAATTTACCTAGTTAAATATACAGTCCATTTTTGGTATATTCATAGGTATGTGTACCCATCACCACAGTTAATTTTGGACATTTTCATCACCTTAAGAAACAACCATACTTTCCTTAGCTGTCATCATTCTATATCCCACTACCCCACCCTATAGCACCTTTCTGTCTCTATAGATTTCCTGATTTTGAACTTTTATTATGCATGGAATCATACATTATATGGTTTTGTGTGACTGGCTTCTTCCTCTAAGTATAATGTTTTCAAGGTTCATACATGTTATAACATGTATCAGAACTCTATACCTTTTATGGCCAAATAATATTCCATTGTATAGACATACTACACTTTGTTTAGCCATTCATCCGTTGATGGACATTTGTGTTGTTTCCACTTTTTGGCTACTATAAATAATGCTGCTGTAAACAATCATGTACAGGTATGTGGACATGTTTTCACTTGTTAGGTATGAACATAGAAGTGCAATTGCTAGGTTTTGTGTATATTTATGTACTGCCTACTTGTTAATATTCAATATCTCATTCTCTGACCACAAATCAGGCTTTTTCAATTTTCTCTTCCCTGTTCATCTGCTCTTTAACTGTATAAAAATCCACTTTCATTTCTTCCCAAACTATGTGATCCCTTCAAATTTTATTATCTTGCTTACATACCCCAGAGTCTATTACTTGAATTACTCACTTGATAGACCTCCCAAATCTCTTGCCTTCTTTTCTTTCTGTTACTGCACAATATGAAGCTCTAGCTTTGAGTTGATCCAAGCATTTTCTACTCTTAAAACTTCCTAGTTTGGCATCTGAAAAAATTCCTGGTTTCTAACTTCAGCTGGGCTTTTGGTGCTGTTCGTCAATGCATTCATTTATCCTAAGGCAACTTACATTTTATTTTCCATACAGCTCTTTCAAACTTTCATGTCTTTTCTCAAAAACCTGTATAATCAACCCCTGCTTACCTCTCCAACCTCTTTGATTTCATTTTCCAGCCCTCTACCCACACTTGCTCTGCTCCACATTAGCCCCCTTCCTGTTTCTAAACACACAAAGAATGTTCCCACTTCAGGGTCTTTGTTCTTGGTGTTCCTTATGACTGGAAAAGTCTTCTTGTAATTTTTATTCTTGTTCCCTAACTTCATTCAGGTATCTTCTCAAATGTCAACTCATGAGAGAGGCCTGTTTTTCTAACCTAACTAAATTAGTAACAAGTCTCAACAACCCTTGTCATCACTCTGTGTACTATAACCCTGCTTTATTTTCTTCTTAGTTCTTATCTCCACCTGACTTATCATTTATTTATTCATTATTTTATTGTCTGCCTTCTCCCACTAGGATGTAAGTTCCATGATATCAAGGCATGTATCTGTTTATGGTCACTCATGTATTTTGGCACTGGGAAAAACCTGGATATGAGAAGGTCTCAATAAATTTTGTGGAATAAATGATCTGTAGAAATTTCCTATATGATACTTTCTTTTTCTCTCAGAAAATTTTGTTTCACTCTACTCTCATTATCCACCCAATCTTCTCTAAATGTACGTGTACTTTCTTACCTATGTCAGTAGAATGTATGTTCTCCTCCTGTCAGAGAATCCTTCCATCTTTTTTTTAAATCTCATCTTTGTCTTTTAATCTGGAAAATACCGTAATTTAATTCCCTATTTTTTCCTGTATCCTTAGCTTCTTCCCTGCTGCCACTGCCTCTTTTCCTGGAGCCAGTAAGCACACTTGAGTTTGTTATATCTAAAAAAAAAAAACAAAACAGAAAAACAAAAAAGAAAACTTTCTCTAGAACCCACATCCTTCTTTTGTGCTGTTTTTTCTATATTGTGTCTATCTGTATCTATACTTCCATTCACAGCCAAGCTTCATGAGACAGAATTCTATTCATATTATTTCTACGTTGTCATTGTTCATGTCAATCCTCAATCTACAGTGACCTGAATTATTTTCCAACTACTCTAAAAAATTATTTGTTAATATTTGCCATGATCTTAATAATATCAAAGTCAACAGATAGTGTGTTACCCTATCATACAGTCATTCTGGGGAAGTTGACCTATAAAATACATCCATTTTCTATATAAACACTTTCCTCTGCTGTTGTGACACTTTTTATCTGTTAGCACCTGCTATCTTTCTGATTTTTTTTCTTATTTTTGAATACCAGCTCAACTTCCCCAAATCATACTTTCAATGTTGATGTTTCCCAGAGTTTAAGATGCATCCCTGCAACTGTCCAGCCACATGAGCCTTCCTTCTGTAAAAAACACAAACTCATCTTTTCTCTGCAGCCTGTATATTTGCTGTCTCCCTTCTGGAACATTTTCTTTTGTCCTTTTACTTGGCTGAGTCCTTCTTGGCCTTTAAGCTACCTTTAGTGTGATTATATTCATTAGGGTCCTCATAGGAAAAATGCCATACAAAAAAGGGAATAATTAAAGGACTTTAATAAAAAATAGTATTTATAAGGTATGGGCAGGGAGGGTTAAATAAGGGAAATGTACAGGGGATGGTAAAGCACTGTGGGACTGGCAGAGCAAGAAGCTGGGCATCAAAGGAAAGGATGCCAGAACCAGGAAGTAGTTACAGCCATAGAAAAAGGCTGCCTGGCAGAAGCTGTGTCCTTTGGAAATGCAGCCATTGTCAAATCATGGTCAAGCAAAACCTGGAAAGGAAAAACAAACACACTGACCTCTACTTTCTCCCACTCTTGAATTGGTTGAACCTTTTAGAAGCCAGAGGACAATGGAGCTTAACTGATGTTGCCTTTATAAATCATCCCCCAAGATTGAGAAGGATGTAGAACGGAATTGGAAGGGCCAGCAGAATAGTTTACCCCTTTTTTCTCTCAGCATCCACTGTTGTCCTTGTCAAGATGAAGCACCTTGATCCAACACAGGGGAAGAGAAAGTCTTATCAGCTACCAGGTCATTTTTGGGTGATATCGATTCAGTCAGAGTCTTACACGAAACCTAACATATTAGTATCAGTGTATTTCATATAAAGTAGCAGTAGTGTAAGCCCTAAGTGTTGACTTTAATTTTGTAGTGCAAGTTCTTGATTTAAGGTTAGATTGCCAGGCATCCACTCAAAGATGAATACCTTGACCTATACACTTTGCCAGCCATATGGCTAGATAAAGAGCCAGCCTTCCCCACCTCTCCAAATCTTACCTTCTTTATTTTAGAGATTTTGGTTGATTTCTATAACTGACCATTTGGGCCAGTTGTTTTTCTTTTTCTTTTTTCACTTCTCAAGATCTAAATTACTGCTTTATGTTTTAAATTCATCAATAAAGAATGAGCCCACAAAACCCTAGGCCCCCACCCATGACCCCAGTACAAGCAGAACCCCGGGCTGTTTTGCTCTCTCTCCCCTCTTGACCTCGCTGTGTATTCCCAGGTGTGCCTGTGCTTTCCAGGACCTCTGAATAATAAACCTTTTCCTTTCAGAGTTTCCTGAAGTTTATTGCTGAGGCTGTCTGATAATAAGAATCACAAAGACCAGTCCATCCATAACATTGGTTATCAATAGATGGAGACTGGACAGAACAGTAGCAGAATAAAAAGGGTGGAGAGGATTAATTAACATAAAAATTAGCCCTACAGTCCATGATTCTGTAGCTAGTCATAAAGGCTGCATATTCATATATATTTCTTCCTTCATCAATCTTCCTGTGTTCCCCTGTTGGCACCTTGGCTGTTTGTATTTCCTTCTTTGCCCTTACTGTGTAACAGTCACCCAGTTTCCCAGATCGTGAGGATCAATTATTCTGACCAGTACAATGTTCTCCTTCATTGTTGGTTCAGGGTATGAAAAACACAAAATGGCCAGATGGCAGTATCAAATTACAATGTAGTGGAAAAATAACTATTCCTTGGTGGAAGCCTTCCTCCGTGAAGCACTAAGATCTCCTTCCAGATTTCAAGGTCATAGGGACGGGCCTCTCCCATCTCCATCCCTCTTTCTAGACCCATGCACACTGGCTTTTGGTAAGATGGCACCACGTATCAACCACTGCAATTTTTTCAGGCTGAAACATACAACAAATGCTATAGGATAGCATCTCAGTTTTGCAGAATTATTGGCTCCAAGTTGTTACCAAAAATGAGTTTTCTATAGGCTATTCCATCTGTTCTATCAAGTCAGCTACTTCTGCATTATGAAGACTGTGGTAAAACCAGTGAATTCTGTAGCTGTGAACTGACTGCAATGTTTCTTTTGCCAGAAAATGAGTTCTTTGATCTGAGATGGTGTTCTAATCTAAATGATATGGTGATGAATATGACTGCTGATTAAGATCACATGTTCACAGATGATGGTGTTGACAGGAGCACTGCAATCAGAAAGGAGTACTTGGCACCCAAATGTCTACCTAATCCTGACAGTAGATAGCTTTGCTTCACCTGATGATGGAAGGTCTCTCCAAAGTAATCCATATGACACTAGGTGCCTGGATGATACCTAATCCATACAGCAGGGAATGGACTAAGTAGAGCTCATTGTTGGCCTGTGCTTTTGGTGGGCCCAGTACCCACCTCTGTTGTGCTAGAATTCCATGTTTTTAGGTTCATGAAGAGCCACTACATTTGCTATTATGACATCTTTGCACATGAGCCCATTAAGTACTGAGGTGGAGAATAAAGAGGCCAGCACATTATGAAAACTCATTCATAAACCAGGTGCACAATTTTTGCTTTTTTGTTATTTAGCCAGAGGAATTCCCCATGAAGACATGGATATGGTGATGTTGTGGGAACAGAACCTTAGGAGTCTGAATCATCACTCATGAAGATGACTTGTGCCTTCCACATACTGCTGAGCATGTTCAATTTTATGTTTCAATGGCTTAGACAGCAGGTGCTAATGAACAGTGTGGATCACATAGTTATTTGGTGTCCCATTATCAGGTGTTGAGTCTTCCAGGGACCACTAGCAAATCTAGGCATTACTTTTCAAATGCAAAATGGTGTTGAGAAGCAGGCTTGGCCTTACCCTCAGGTTGTAGAGATTTGTGCTTTGATTATTCTACTGAGTATTGCTAGAGAATTCCATTCAAGATGTCTTTTCCAGTAGACGCTTCTGATACCATTGGTTCTATTGTTCGTAAAATACAAGCGGCAGGGCAGTTTATAACACATTTAGAACCTGCTGAGGAGCCTTTTTTTAGCCGAAGTCCCACCCAAAGTGGTAGTTTTCTGAATCACCTAGTAAGTGGTTTGCAAACCACACTCAACTGTGTTGAATATGTCCTCCTAAATCCAAGGAGTCCAAGCAATGTGCCTCTTTCTTGGTGGTGAGAAATGTGAGAAAGAAAATCTTACAACTTGTCTGTTACATTAGAGAGTATATCTGAAAATGCTCATAGACCACTAGATCTAGATATTTCACTAATGTGCAAGCTCCTGAACTCTTGCATTTATTTCCCATATTCTGCTGGGCATATGTTTTATCAGGCATGTAGGGATGCTTGCTATTTTCTGCTCAACATGTCCAAGTAGGATACTATTATCAATATGATATTCTGGGAGATACTAAGATGAGGAAGGGACATCTGGATGATATATAGCATAGAGCAGGAATAGCAACATAACCTTGAGATAAGATAATGAAGGTCTACTGCAGTTTCTGCCACATGAGGAAATATTGTCATTGTCTCAGATCTCTGTATTCAAAACATTCTGATTGCTACTTTCTCAGATTTATTATGATAATCGTACCTACCTTATCTGACTATTAAGTGATCACCACTTTGATTCTACCAGTTTAGAATTCTAATATTCCTATTGAAATTCAATTTCTTTGAGGCTCCTTAATATCACTTCTGGCTTACAGTTAATACAGTGTTTCAAAGTATCCTTATTTATAATTTCTTCACATGTTGATGAGGGAAATATCCTCTGAGCCCATATTCTAGGGGATATGGTTAAGGCTGGTGACACAGTTGGAACATAATATGTTATTTCCATTCCTCTGAGCCATTTTAGATTCCATTCATCTCAAATGTGCCAGGGAGATTCCAGCATTGCCAGCATTTCCTCATCACTGCTGTAGGCCACCACTGAGTCCAGGCTTCAATTAATCTAGTTTAAGAAGATACATGCCACTTGAACATTCATGAGATAAGACATTAAGTTCTGAATCCTAGGAATGTTCTCCATGTCAATAAATAAGTCTGCTATTATCTTGTGGCTTGACCATTTAATATGCTCAGAATCTAATCCTATGTATGCTTTACAGAATTCTAACATGAATTGGGAAGAATCTATGGCTTCTTCAGGCCTTGAATTTTTCCAACTGTGCAATGTTTACCTGGAGGCAATGAGAGATAGTGGGTGTGCATCCTGAAAAGAATCAGCATATCCTTGTAAGCCACTCCTAGGCCTGGCCAATTAAAATTTCCCATGTGCGGTCCCATGAGCTCTTCCCTTTCAGTATCTGGATGTTGAGACCTAGGGTAGCCTTTAAACTATGTGTTGAGTAGTATTGCTTCCATCCTCTAAAGACTGCATGGAAAGACCCCTATGCCACCCTCTCTAACCTCCACTAGCAAGCTGGCACCACTGGTGGACTGTTAACATAAGAAAGTAGCTTCTGTTGTGTTTGAGCCATTTTATATTTGAGGTCTACTTGTTATAGTAGCTTTCTTACCTTAAATTATACAGGGCTCCTTTTTGTCATTTTCTTTTTACTTGAAGTGTGGTTTGCAAATTATTTTCAAAATGGGAAATTATGTAATTCTTGGAATTAATGTCATAGATAGTCTGTTCTCCATGATGATACTTCTAAATTTGTAAATATGACAACCCTAGTGATAATTAGATATTATTAGTCTGCAGGCCACTCTTAAAATGTTATTCCTGCTTTCCCATTAGTATCATAGAAGCTACAATTTTCAACTCCAGAGAAATGCAAAACATATACATGAAGCTTTTATTTAAGCAAAATGTCAAGGAGGTGAGCAAAATGATCTGAATGGCTCTCAAAAGAGATCTTGGTTCAGGAGAAGTATGTTTTTTGTTGGTTTTGTTTTTTGGGTGTTTTTTCTTTGTGGAAAAAAGATGTCCCTTTAATAAAATATTGTGAACTACAATGTATCATAAATTTTTTTTCTTTCTTAATTTAAAGGCAGAATACAAGGTAAGAAAAAACACAAGGACAGCTACAGTGTTCTGAAAAATAATATGCACAAGACTTTTTTCCAGGCAGATTAAATAACCCTGAAGCTTTTAGCCTTGCAAAACTTTCACCAGACCTCTGTTTACAATACATACAGTTTATTATGCAGGGAGGTCATACTATTGGGCTATGTGAGTAGAAACTTGAGTTACTTTTCTATAGAAAATGACAAATCTACCTTGATATCACACTCATTAGAAATGAGGATATAAATTTGTAGATGGCCTTATTGTAGCATAGACCAATTTCTTTTTTATAGAACTCTATATTGTACCTCATTACAGATGCCCTTTGGTTAGATTATTTCAGAGCATTCATCTAAAAACAAGTGTTTAACTTTATAAAAGTAGAATAGGGACATCAATAATTTGTTAAATAACCCTTTGACCTTCTGTTTATTTTCTATGAAGTGCTGACTCTAGAAGTCAGAATGGTATAGCAGAAAATATGTTGACCTGAATGTCACATAGTTGTGGGTTCATATCCTGACCCTATTTATTACATATGCGGATTCCTGAATAAACTACTGACCACCCTAAGCCTTATTTCTTCTCAGTCTCAAAATGAAAACCTCTGATGAGGAGCTAATGTGTGTAAAGTGCCTGGTATATAGTTCCTTCTTATTCCTTTATTTCCTTTGGCTCTAGTCTGATTCTTTTTGATTAAATTAACATGATTTCTCAATGACTTGCATATCAAATCAACTTGACAGAATTACCATGTGCTCCAGTTACAGTATGACTTAGAACATTTGTCCTTTGGATCTAGTTCATGCATTATTTAAAGAGCAAGCATAATTTGTTGATGAAATTAAATCTATGGAATCTCAATATTAAAATATATTCAAACTCATCATTTCAAAGCAAAGACAGCCTAATTTTGAAGTTGACAGACACTAAGCCACACTTACCTCTTTAGGACCTCTTTGGGCATCACCTATCTGGGGTAAGGGTGTCTTCGGATTTCTGTAGCTACAAATCAATAAAACTTAAGTATAATCCATTACAATACAACACACTACAAATACAATAGAGGACACATTTTCTGAATAGTTTACTCAAAGCAATACATTTATCTTCCATTACCCTTTCCTTCTCCAAGTGTTTAAAACTTGACCTATGGGACATAAATAAAGTCTTCTAAGGATTATAAAAAGTTTTGCTTTCCTGGTAGAGGAACTACCTCTTCCTTCTGGTTCTTCCTTCTTTTTCCTTCTACCTAAAATGTAAATGAAAGCTGAAGGAAAAACAGCCATTTAGGGACAACAAGGTAGCCATAAGGATGAGGGCCACACACTAGGAGTGGTAAACCAGGACAGAAGCAGACTAGAAGCATGCTTACACTTTGGAGCTTCTGCACAGCTCTGACTCCTGTATTAGAATTAATTTCAGTTGTGAATGAAATAAAATCTCAAAATAATAGTGATACAGCCAGATATAATTTCATTCTTTTAAATGTAAATGAAGTTGAAGGATGAACAGTATAGGGACAATTCAGTGATTCCTTTGTCTTTTGGCACTCAGACTCCTTGCATTTTGTTGCTTATGACTTTGGGAATGAAAAGGCTACTAGAACACATAATCCAGCTATTATATCCACATTTAATTCATGAGTAAAAAGGACAAAAGAAGGACGTCTCCCTTTAAAAATACTTTCCAGAAGTCACATAGGACATTTCTATTTATATTCCTTAGCCGGAAATTAGTCAGACAGTCATACTTAACTGCAAGGTAGCCATGTATTCAGCTAAAAATCACAAACACTATGGCAAAAGAAAAAGGTGATGGAAATCAGGGGCAGTAACTAGCTGTTTCTGCCCCAACTGCTCATGTTTGACCTTTGATATGTCAAAAAAAAAAAATCACCATTTGATTAAACTTTTAAAGTTAGGATTTCATTGCATGATGCCAAATGCAATCCTTAATTAACCAGAATTTGGATCCTAAATGTGGGTGATAAGAGTAACAAGTTAAAATGTAGAATTGACTGAAAAAAGAAAGTGGGCCACTGGATGATAAGGTCTTATGTATTATACGCAATAAAACTGGTGATGATTGTCCTATGGATTTAGGTCAACTTACTTGCATTGCGTTTTAGGAGGTAAACCATATGCCTTCCTAGCCTATAATATTAGGAAAACTGGCAGGGCAATTCAGACTATTGGGGGAATGGATTACTACTGCCGCTATCATCAGATTATTCTACCAACAAAGGTGGAAGAGTTGTTTTAACTCTCTACTGCTGTGTAATAAACTACTCCCATACCAAATGGCTCCAAACAGCAATTATCATCACTGTGGTTCTCTGGGACTGACTGGGCTCGGCTGGGTGATTTTCCCATAGAGTCTCTCATGTAAGTTCATGTCAGATGTTGAATGGGGCTGGGATATCTGAAGTGTTGACTGATCTGTGCACTGACAGGGCTTCTTCCCTTGCATGTCTGATGCTTTAGCTAGGATGGCTGGGAGGCTGGACATTTCTCTCCATGCAGCCTTTTATCATGGCTAAACTGGGCTTCCTCACAGCATAATCATCTCAGGGCAGTCATGCTTCTTGCATAGTTGTTGGCTGTCCCCAGACTGAGTGTCTGAAAGACCTAGCTGGAGCTAGTAGTCGTCTTATAATCTAGACTTGGAAAACATGTAATGTCATGCTTTTGCCACATTCTGTAGTCAAACATGAATTATAGGGCCAACCTAGATCCAAGCAGTGGGGACTACATAAGTTTGTGAATACCAGGAAGCATGATTCATAGGGTTGGGGTGCTGTCTTTGGAAAGAGAATACAAACTTGCTAAGAGTTGTTTTATGCCTGTGTCCTGAAATCTAAACTGGATAATGAATTTGGATGCTGAAAGATTATTGAAACAAGAAATCAATTGCTTTTGCATTCTTAACAAATTCCATGGCTGTAACAGCCTTAGCAAGAGCAAAGACTGACCCAAGCAACTTTTCTTAAGTATCCTCTAGCAATCTAAGTTTTTGAGCAAACCATTTTATCAAAAAACTCAAGGCCTTACAGGCATCAATCTGTGATTGTTCAACCCGCAGTGTCATCCCTTGCAAAAGCTTGACAGCTCCTGGAATAAGCATCTGCTCCAGAGCTATGAACCAATTATTATTGTAGTTTCCTACTGTACTCTTTTCTAGATAGAAAGGCCTTTAAACTTTTTATTTTATTTTGTTTTGTTTTGTTTTAATGATGATCATTCTACCCATTCTCTACTTGGGATATTCTTTTGGGTTTTGCACCCAGTATCAGTGTGTATGGAGGAGGTTTCCCCACACCAAGCAGTGCTCCAGATACCAGCTGGGTGTCCTACAATTCAAATTAATTTTGATACTATCCACCCAAAGAGAGCATCAGCTTCCACAGCTTAAGCGTTCAGTCCTATTAGATGGCTCCTGCCCCCTTTTGGATGTTAAGCACAAGTCCACCTGTTATCACCTGTGCTTCTGACCTACTGGCTATAGATTAGCAGTTCCCACCACCCTCTCTTTAGGCTTTCAGATGCTAGTAGTAAATCCAGTTTGTTGCCTGTACCTTTGGCCAACTAGCTATAAACGAGGGGTTCCCACAACTCCCTCTTTTCATGGGGTTCTATTCATTTGCTAGAGTACCTCACAAAACTCAGAGAAACATTTTACTTACTAGATAACCAGTTGATAAAAAAATTATATAATTCTAGAACAGACAGATGGAAGAAATGATATGACAAGATATGATGCGGAAAGGGTCAGGAGCCTCCATGCCATCTCAGAGAAGGTCATTCTCCCTTAATCTACACGTGTTTGCTAACCTGGAAGCTTTCTGAGCCCCGTCCTCACAGGCATGATTGATTAAATGACTAAATCATTGGCCATTCTCCTGCCCCTCTCCCTTCCCTAGAGATTGGGGCATGAGACTGAGTCTGAAAGTTCCAACCCTCTAATCACAAGGTTGGCTCCACTGGCAACCAGCCCCCATCCTTAAGTGCTTTCCAAAAATCACTTATTAACATAACATAAGGGATGCCTTGAGCTCTCATCACTTAGGAAACTCCAAGTCTGGGGGAGCTCTGAGCCAGGGACTGCAGATGAAGTCCTATGAATGACCATATATATTTTTCATATAAATCACAATCACAGAAAGTTGGTTATGTTATAGGTAGCTAGACTACAAGGAGCCATATCTAGAACCTGATCAAGAGATGACTACTCACTAGCCATAGGGTCTTGAATTTGATCAGAATGCAAAAATGGCTAAGACTTTGAGGTTGCAGCCTTCAGGAAGAGGTTGAATGTGATCTATGCATGAAAAAGGTGTTTGGGTTATGGGTTGGACACCGTAACCACTGCTTATTGCCTACTCCATTTTCATTCTTCCTTTTCTTCCTTACCAGCAGTACCCCAACATTGTCATGTAGAGCTATGGTATTTTCACTATTGCTGGAGTGTAAATTCATATTAAATATTTTGGCAACTAATTTGGCATTGTTTTGTTGAGCTGAACATATGCATACCCTAAGAACAAACAATTTTATTCCTGCATTTTGGGGAAACTCTTGCACATGTACACATGGAAAGATATGAAAGAAAGCTCATCTTATCATGTTTCCATGCCTTTTCAGGAGCACCATGTTTCAGGAGATTTTCCTTGAATCTCCATGTGTTCACCAACCTGGAACTTCTCCGAACCCCATTCTTTTGAATTCGTATTGAGGCTTCATTACATGGGCATGATTGATTAAATTGTGGCCACGCTCCTGCCCCTGCCTGTGTGTGAGGTATAAAGGTAAGATTCAAGTTCTTAAGTTGAGTAGTTTGGGCTTATGCTTTAAATTCACTTATATGTCACAACCCTTTTTTATGTATCAAATATTACAGAATAATGAAGACACACTTTATGTGCTGGTATGGAATGATGCCTACAATAGACCATTAAGTAAAGTAGCTATATCCTGGTTTATGTGGGATAGTCATGGTTTATACCTGTGGTATTTTACCTAGTATAATTGCTAATTGCACCCTCACATGGGCCTGACTGAAATGATAAATTATATGTTGACCCTATTTTTAAGTAATAAAACACATGATGCAGAATAGTGCTTATACTGTGCTTCAGTTTATGTAATATGTCTATTGAATAGGTCTATTCAATAATAAATATAAAATTTAAAGAACAAAAGAATTTTAGCCAACATTTTGAAAAGGAAGACATTTAGAAATAAAATACTTGGAAAATAGGATACTCTATAAATGGATAACAGTGGATGCCTATAGAGCTTAAACAGATGGTTGGAAGGCAGGGATGGGCATCTAACTTTTTTCTGTAAACCCATTTGCCCTATTAGAATGTTGTGCCTTATCTATATACTATCTATCTGAAAAAGCAACTTAAATAAAACAAATCATTTTCAGTATAATACGAGCCCTACCATGATAGCTATTACCATACAGCTTCCACTTACTGGGTTCTTCCTTTGTGTGGGGCAGTTCAAAATGCTGTACGTACATTAGATTGATTAATTCTCACATTCAGTCTAAGAGGTAAGTAGCGCTACTATCAGCTATGTGATTCAGAAAAGTTGCCTGATTCTTCTATAAAACTATTCTTATTCCTGTTTATTCTGTGATGTCACATATGTTAAATGTTGCATGTGTACTAAATTAGAGCTGTAGTAAAATGTCATTCTGGATTTGAAGTCCTGAGCTCTTTTTCTTGCCCAGCTACTTACTAGCTATGCAAACCTCAGTAAGCCAGCCTGGGTTTTCCGCTGTAGAAGAGCAACAATGTGCCTTCTCCTACAGACTGTGAGGATCAAACGAAGGCATACAAGTGGAGGTAGGCTGGAAACTAGAATACACAATATTTGAGTTTCTATTATTATTAATGATCTAATGTAACACTTCAGTTAGGAAAGCCATAAATCAGTAGAGATGTAACTGAAAACTATTTAAGTCCTTTTTTGCTTTTAGCATGAGTGGCATTTCCTCATTGCTTGTTGCTTTATATAGTCCATAGTTTTATGCATAGCAACAGCCTTGACACAGATCAGCAAGAACATAATGAACATACTTTAAGCAGGAAATGTTAAATGATCTATGTCTGTTGTTATGGGCTAAGCCTTGATTAATTCAGGAGGTGGTTTTTCTCAGTTGAAAAGAAAGCAAATGACATCATGTTGTTTACCACATGAACAAATTCAACATTTGGCGATAAAATGTTAAAGTAAATCACATTTGTGACTTTTTGTCTTAAGAAAGTCCTGGGAATATTGTGCAATATTTGTTTCACTTCACTCTCTTTTTCTTTTGCATAATTTGTGAGCAGCATCTTTTCCTCCATCTCTCTCTCCCCATCCACCCCTGCCTATTCTCCTCCTCCTCCTTCATATTTTTCTTTTCAAAAATTGAGAAAAGACAACAAAAACAGTCTTCCCAGAAATTAAACAGGAAAAAAGTGTAGGAATTTGATCTTATTAAAAAATAGCATCTGTAAAAATATCTGCCAAGTGTTCTAGAGGGTTTATCAAACTAAAAATCCTTCAAAATGCCTTCTATATAATGATGGAACCATTAGAGAAAAGAGGGGAAGGCAGAGTGAACAGCTTTGTAAAGTCACCTGGAAGATTGGCCTATCGTTTGGTTTATTTTGGTTTTCCTTGGCTCTTATAATAACTGAAACCCAGAAAAATCTTCTATAGACTTTATCTCATCAGTGATTAAAAAATTCATAATACCAATAGAAATTCATAATTCAGACAGCTCAGTTTATTTTTGCACAGAAATTTTTTCTCTCAGTAATGTCCTGCCCTCCCCTTCTCCTCCGTAGAGCCTTTCACCTCCATGAAGTAGCACTCTGCTGAGCAGCTTTCCAAGGGGAGTAGCAATGTTTAAAAATGTGGAGAGGATGTGAACTGCAACCCACATGAAAATCTTTATTTAGATGGTTTTTATCCAGAGATTTAAGAAAATGCCAACCAAGGTATTCAATCCTATTTTCCTAGCAGAAGCAAGAGAATAAAGCAAGAAATGTGGGCAGTGCTTAGTATACCTGCATCCTTGTTTGAATGCAACATTCCTCTTATTTAGTGGTTTATTCTTAAACTGTTATCTTCTTTCCAGAGCTCATAGTGTCAGTAGGCAAGAATTTCTGGGCAGTAAATTCACAATGTGGATTTTGGAGTCAACCCAACCTCACTTCATATTCTTTCAGTATTTTTAGTCCAGAATTTAACTGCCCCAACGAAAAGAACTAGAAACTTTACCCTACCCAAAATAAACAAACAATAAAAAAAACAAAATTTCAAATAATAATAGTAACAACAATTAAAGCAAAATGGTGAAAATGTATGTTTACTGTAATAGAAAAAGATTCCATTTGAAGTCAGGAAATCTGTATTTAGTTACCTAGAACAAGCATTCACAAGCTATGTGATCTTCAACTCTTTAATCTTTCTTCATCTGCTCAACTGGAGTGACTACTTGACTAACTTCCTAATAGATCATGTGCAGGTTGAATGACCTATTTCAGGGTCAGTAATCTTTTTCCATAAAGGGCTAGAGAGTAAGTTTTGTAAGTTGTGTGGGTCTTCATGGTCTCTCCTGCAACTACTCAAGTCTACTGTTGTAGGTCAAAAGCAGCCATAGACAACAGGCACACTAATGAGCATGTCTGAACACTAAAATGTGTATTTTGCATAGATTTCACATTTCAAAAAACTCATTATTCTTTTAATGCTTTTTCTTCAAATATTTAAATTATAAAAAATCATTCCTAGTTCCTAGTTATATAAAACAAGTGCTGGGCTAGATTTGGCCCACAGGCTATAATTTGATGAGTCTCCTATATATTAAAGCACTTAATAAATTTACATATGTATAAGTAGTTACGAAGTTGTATAAAATCACTGTGGAATATCTGAGATATATTTTAATTCCAGATTAATTTCCCTCTGTCACCCCAAACTCGGTGAGATTTCTGCTTGCCATTTCTGAGACATTTCTATGTTGTCCCAATGAAAATCATTTAACTGGGGAGGTTCTTTTGATTGAAAGAGAGAAATATATATAGTGACTTGGCATTTGAAATTAGATAAGCAATTGAATCAGCTCAAAGTGAAGCATCCTGGATTTCCCTATATGATATAGACATGCATTTTACATTTTGTACATGCCCCAGTTATAGAACTTCCCCATGACAATGTGTTGTAATTGCTTAGGTATTGATCTCCTGATGGATTAGGAGCTTTCTAAAGTTACAGACTGAGCCCCAATGCCTCCTAAAGTGTCTGGCAATATTATTCATTTATTTATGCCACTGTCTGACTAATAAGGAATCCAAAGAGCTTGCTGAAAAATACTCACAGAAAAACAGATAACATAGAAGGGGCCTCAGGGTACACAGAATTATTGGTGTTAAGGTTACAAAGGCGAGGTAAGAGTATCAATAGTATCATGAAATAAGAAATGCAAATGGTCATTAAACTTATGAAAAGATGCACAGTCACCTTCGTAATGGAGGATAAACAATAGTGAGAGCAACATTAGACTTCCTTTTTAATGGCTGAATAATAGTCCATTGTATATATGTACCAAATCTTTTGTATCCATTCCATTTGCAGCAACATAGATGGATCTTGAGCACATAATGCTAAGTGAGCTAAATACGACAGAAAAATATAAGTTCTGTGTGATATTACTTATATGTGGAAAGTTTAAAAAGTTAAACCTGTTAAGAACAGGAAAATGGTGGTTACCAGGAGATGGAATAGGAGTGATGATGGTGCTTAAGGGTACAACTTGTAATGAATAGTACATAAGCCAGAGAATTGTAATGTATGGTATAATGAACATAGATAATAGTAGTATACTATCATTATGTAATGCGATAAATATCACTACAGCTGCATTTACATTACAAAGTAGCATGCTGTATACCTTAAATTTATACAAAGTTACACATCAAATTTATTTAATTAAAAAAATCTGTAGAGGATGTTGAGTGATGCCAATGCTAATACACTGCTGGTAGGGGAGTAAGTGGGCTTAAAGTGATATTATTTGGTAAACTGGAAGATGCTTACACCCTCTGACCTATAGTAATATACCTCTTTAAAGAAATTCTCAATCTAAGAAAAAAAGAAAAGAAAAGAATGTTCATTGAAGTATTATTTGTAACAAAAAGATTAGAAACAATATAAATTCTCACCAATAGGGATAATGAAAAAATCAATGATGATATCCACTCATATGGTGGGTACTGCATACTAGGTAGTAGTGAAAAATATGAAATGAATCAAAGCCATTTATATAAACATGAAGGTATCCCAAGAATAAAATGTTATTTAAAAAAGCCAGCTGCCAGATGACAATGACACCATATTATACCATTCATGGAAGTTTAAAAACATGTGCATAAATATATGCAGTACTTATACTATATTGTAACATATTTCAAATTGTGTACAAAATCCATGTATGAGAATTAAAAGAGTAAAGTAAGTTGTGGGAATGATAAATGCCAAATTTAAGATAGCTGTCATCCAGTGGAGGATGACACATTTTTGGGAGAGGTAAAAGGAAGCTGCACTTCTAATCTGTAGTGTCCTGTTTATTTTTTAACATTTCTTATAAAAGTTGGGGGATGGATTAAGTATCAAGAGAAGTTAACAGTTTTATATACTACTGGTGGAAGTTTAAGTAGCAATATCTTCGGAGGGCAATTTGAAAATATTATCTATTTTTCAATAATTGTATTTCAAGAGCTTTATTCTAAAGATATATTTGACATATTGGAAAAGGTAGATAAATAAGGTTTTTATTGTAGCAGTGTTTGTAATACCAAAAGTTTTGAAATAAAAGGGGACTGATTAAATATATACATCTATATATGAAATATAAACACACACACACACACACACACACACACACACATATATATATGGATATATTGATTATAATGGACATACAACCACTGAAAGAAGTGGCTCTCCTAAGTGCTGAGAGGAAAAGATCCCTAAGTCAAAAGATGGCAGCGTGAGAGGTGAGACAGTGTCTTCCTTCTAAAACTGCATATAATAGGAAAATATAATTAATATGACTAATCCTGAGCAACAGGAAAGAGGGCTGTGCCAAACTGCATAGACCTGGAGAAAAGAATAAACCTCATGGAACAGGGTAACATACCAAAGCCATGGCCTGGCTGGACCAAGCCCTTCCCTCACCCCAGCTCACTGGTGGGAGGAAGAGAAACAGATCAGGGAGGGAGTGGAGGCCTGAGACTGCTGAATACCTAACTCCGGAGATCTGTTCTGGGAGCACAAATCTACATTTCATGGTGCTTTCATGGTACTCTTGTGATTAGGGGGTTGGAAAACTAAGACAGGCAGAATACCTGGAGAGACTGAGATTCCAGCCACTTGTGGAAAGCAGGGATCCATATCCAGCTGCTCTGGGACAAAAGAAAGGTGGGCAGTCTCTGAGACTTCCTAACAGCAAGAGGGCTGCTAAAAGGGCAAGTATTGCACAGAACTTACTACTCAGGAGAAAGGACAGGTAGACAAAATTTTCCGGGTGCACTCTGCCCAGCAGGTTGGGAACTTTCTTTATTTTCAGGTGCTCCAGCTCCCTGAATGGCTACACAGCTCTAAGGACCCCCTCCGTGATATGCAGTCAACTGTGCCTTTCTCCCGGCCAGCCCAATCTGGCTCACGAATTGGCAAACCCTACTCTATCTAGTGTGAGGCCAGCCAGAGGGAAGCCCCATCTACAGCAACTACAAATGCAAAGCATAGAGCCATATACCTGTGTGCTTGGCTCACTGGTACTGGCAGTGGAGGCAGGCATAGCAGCTGGGAAGAAGGAAACAGCTCTTTCCTCCCCCAATGCACCAACACCGCTCCCCTGCGATGCCCAACACTGCTTCAGGGGCCGAGCAGCTCCAGAGTAGAGCTTCTCAGCATTAGATGGTGCCATATACAAATATGAAATGCCAAAGTAACCTGGCTCAAAGTAAAATTATGAATACAACACCTGAGCAATATTCAAATGCAATTGACCTTATGAAGATTCATGAAATGGATTTCAAAATAAAAATCATTAACATGCTCAGGGAGGTACAGAAAAATATTCAAGAACTCAGAAATGAATTCGAGTTGGAGATCCAATCATTGAAGAGCACAATGGAGGGTATTAAAAGTAGATTAGATGTGGTGGAGGAGACGATAAATGAAATAGAAATTAGAGAAGATGAATACAAAGAAGCTGAGGCACAGAGAGAAAAAAGGATTTTGAAGAGTGAAAGAACATTGAGAAAAGTATGTGACCAATCCAAACAGAACAACATTTGCATTATAGGGGTACCAGAAGAAGAAGAGAGAGAGAGGAATAGAAAGTGTCTTTGAGGAGGTAATTGCTGAAAATTACCCCAATCTGCAGAAGGATATAGTCTCTCAGGCTATAGAGGTGCACAGATCTCTCAATACAAGGGACCCAAGGAAGACAACAACAAGACATATAGTAATTAAAATGGCAAAGATCAAGGGTAAGTACAGACTATTAAAAGCCACCAGAGAGAGAAATAAGATCACATACAAAGGAAAACCTATTAGGCTATCATCAGACTTCTGAGAAGAAATCTTACAGGCCAGAACTGAGTGGCATGATGTATTGAATGCCATGAAGCAGAAGGGCCTCAAACCAAGAATACTTTATCTGGAAAGATTATCATTTAAATTTGAAGGGGGTATTAAACAATTTCCAGATAAGCAAAAGATGAGAGAATTTACCTCCCACAAACCATCTCTACAGTCTATTTTGGAGGGACTGCTATAGATGGAAGTGTTCCTAAGGTTTAATAACTGTTACCAGAGGTAAAAAAAACCACAGTAAAGAAAGTAGAACAGTTAATAACTAAGCAAATGTGAACTTATATCAACTATCCCCAAAGTCAATCAAGGGATAGACAAAGAGTACAGAATATGATACCTAATATGTAAAGAATGGAGGAGGAAGTAAAAGGAGGAGAAAAAAGAACCTTTAGATTGTGTTTGTAATAGTGTATTAAGTGAGTTAAGTTAGACTCTTAGATAGTAAAGAAGTTAACCTTGAACCTTTGCTAACCACAGATCTAAAGCCTGCAATGGCAATAAGTACATACCTATTAATAATCACCCTAAATGTAAATGGACTGAATGCACCAGTCAAAAGACATAGAGTCACTGAATAGATAAAAATACAAGACCCATCTATATGCTGCCTACAAGTGACTCACTTTAAACCCAAAGACATACACAGACTAAAAGTAAAGGAATGGAAAAAGATAATTTATATAACTGATAGAAAAAAAGCAGGAATTGCACTACTTGTGTCAGACAAAATAGACTTCAAAAGAAAGAAAGTCACAAGAGACAAAGAAGGGTATTACGTAATGATTAAAGGGTCAATCCAACAAGAAGATATAACCATTATAAATATCTATGCACCCAACACAGGAGCACCTATGTATGGGGGAAACAGAATGTGATGCATTCATTCTAGGAGACTTCAACACTCCACTCACTCTGAAGGACAGATCAACCAGACAGAAAATAAGTAAGGACACAGAGGCACTGAACAACACATTAGAACAGATGGATCTAACAGACATCTACAGAACTCTACACCCAAAAGCAGCAGAATACACATTCTTCTCAAGTGCACATGGAACATTTTCAAGAATAGATCATATACTAGACCACAAAAAGAACCTTGGTAAATTCAAAAGATTGAAATTGTACCAACCAGTTTCTCAGATCACAAAGGTATGAAACTAGAAATAAATTTTGCAAAGAAAATGAAAAATCCCACAAACACATGGAGGCTTCAGAACATGCTCCTAAATAACCAATGGATCAATGAACAAATTAAAACATAGATCAGGCAATATATGGAGAAAAATGACAATAATTCAACACCACAAAATCTGTGGGATGCAGCAAAGGCAGTGCTAAGAAGAAAGTATATTGCAATACAGGCCTACCTGAGGAAAGAAGAACAATCCCATATGAACAATCTAAACTCACAATTAACAAAACTTAGAAAAAGAATAACAAATGAGGCCAAAAGTCAGTAGATGGAAAGACATAATAAATATTAGAGCATAAATAAATAAAATTGAGAAGAATAAAACAATAGGAAGAATCAATGAAAGCAAGAGCTGGTTCTTCAAGAAAGTGAAAACATAGATACACTCCTAGCCAGACTTGTCAAGAAAAAAAGAGTGTCTACATACATAAACAGAATCAGAAATAAGAAAGGAAAATTCACTATGGAAACCACAAAAATACAAAGAATTATTAGAGAATACTATGGAAAATTATATGCCAACAAACTGGATAACGTAGAAGAAATGAACAACTTTCTAGAAAAATACAACCTTCCAAGGTTGACCCAGAAAGAAACAGAAAATCAGAACAGGCCAATTACCAGCAATGAAATTAAATTAGTAATCAAAAAACTACCTAAGAACAAAACCCTAGGACCAGATGGCTTCACTGCTGAATTTCATCAAATATTTAGTGAAGACCTAATACCCATCTTCCTTAAAGTTTTCCAAAGAGTAGAAGAGGAAATACTTCCAAATGCATTCTATGAGGCCAGCATCACTCTAATACCAAAACCAGGCAAAGACACCACAAAAAAGAAAATTACCTGTATAGATGCAAATGAACATAGATGCAAAAATACTCAACAAAATATTAGCAAACCGAATTCAAATATACATCAAAAAGATCATCCATCATGATCAAGTGGGATTCATCCCAGGGATGCAAGAACGGTGCAACATTCAAAAATCCATCAACACCATACACCACATAAACAAAAAGAAAGACAAAAACAACATGGTCATCTCCATAGATGCTGAAAAAGTATTTGACAAAATTCAACATCTATTCATGATAAAAACTCTCAACAAAATGGGTATAGAGGGCAAGTACCTCAACGTAATGATGGCCATATATGACAAACACCACAGCAAACATTGTACTTAACAGCGAGCAGCTGAAAGTTTTCCTTTAAGATCAGAAACAAGACAAGGATGCACACTCTCCCCAGTTCTATTCAACATAGTACTGGAGGTCTGAGCCATGGTGATCAGGCAACACAAAAAAATAAAAGGCATCCCGATTGGCAAGGAAGAAGTCACTGTTTGCAAATGACATGATATTGTACATAAACAACCCTAAAGAATCCACTCCAAGACTACTAGATCTAATATCTGAATTCAGCAACGTTGTGAGATACAAAATTAATCCAAGAAATGTGTTTCATTCCTATACATTAACGATGAACTAGCAGAAACAGAAATCAGGAAAACAAAGGAAAACAATTCCATTCACAGTTGCATCAAAAAGAATAAATACCTAGGAATAATCTAACCAAGGAAGTGAAAGAGCTATACTCTGAAAACTACAAGACACTCATGAGAGAAATTAAAGAAGATACTAATAAATGGAAACATATCCCATGCTCATGGATAGGAAGAATTAATATTGTCAAAATGGCCATCCTGCTCTAAGCAATCTATAGATTCAATTCAATTCCTATCAAAATACCAATAGCATTCTTCAATGAACTAGAGCAAATCATTGTAAAATTCATATGGAACCTAGAAGACCCTGAATAGCTGAAGCAATCCTTGGAAGGAAGAATAAAGCAGGGGGGATTATGCTCCCCAATTTGAAGCTCTACTACAAAGCCACACTAATCAAGACAATTTGGTACTGGCACAAGAATAGAACCATAGACCAATGGAACATGCTAGAGAGCCCAGATATTAACCCTAGCATATATGGTCAATTAATATATGATAAAGGAGCCATGGACACACAATGGGAGAAATGATAGCCTCTTTAGCAACTGTTGTTGGCAAAACTGGACAGCGGCATGCAAGAGAATGAAACTGGATTATTGTTTAACCCCATATGCAAAAGTAAACCAGAAATGGATCAAAGACCTGAATTTAAGTCATGAATCCATAAAAATCTTAGAAGACAACATAGGCAAAAATCTCCTGAATTTAAGCATGAGCAACTTCTTCCTGAATGCATCTCCTCGAGGAAGGGAAACAAAAGCAAAAATGAACAAATGTGACTACATCAAACTAAAAAGTTTCTGTAAGGCAAAGGATACCATCAACAGAACAAAAAGGCATCCTACAGTATGGGAGTATATATTTGTAAATGACATATCTGACAAGGGGTTAACATCCAAAATACATAAAGAACTCACACACTTCAACACCCAAAAAGCAAATAACCCGGTTAGAAAATGGGCAGAGGATATGAAGAGACATTTCTCCAAGGAAGAAATTCAGATGGCCAACAGACACATGAAAAGATGCTCCATATCACTAATCATCAGGGTAATGCAAATTAAAACCACAATGAGATATCACCTTACACCAGTAAGGATGGCCAGCATTGAAAAGCCTAAGAACAACAAATGCTGGTGAAGATTTGGAGAAAGGGGAACCCTCCCACGCTGCTAGTAGGAATGTAAGCTAGTTCAACCATTGTGGAAAGCAATATGGAGGTCCCTCAAAAAGCTACAAATAGATATACCATTTGACCCTGGAATCCCACTCCTTGGAATTTACCTGAAGAATATAACTTCTCAGACTCAAAAAGACATATGCACCCCTATGTTTATTGCTGCACTATTTACAATAGCCAAGATATGGAAGCAACCTAAGTGTCCATCAGTGGATGAATGGATAAAGAAGAGGTGGTACATGTACACAATGGAATACTATTCAGCCATAAGAAAGAAACAAATCCTATCATTTGCAACAATATGGATGGAGCTGGAGGACATTATGCTCAATGAAATAAGCCATGTGGAGAAAGACAAGTGCCAAATGATTTCCCTCATTTGTGGAGTATAACAGTGAAGCAGAACTGAAGGAACAAAGTAGCAGCAGACTCACAGACTCCAAGGAGGAACTAGTGGTTACCAAAAGGAAGGGTGTGGGAGGACAGGTTGGGATGTAGGGAGATGGGTTTTGAGGTGTATTATGTTTAGTGCACATGGTGTGGGGGTCACGGGGAAAACAGTGTAGCACATAGAAGGCAAACAGTGAATCTGTGGCATCTTACTACACTGACGGGCAGTGACTGCATTGGGGTATGGTGGGGACTTGATAATATGGGTAAACGTAGTAACCACATTATTTTTCATTTGAAACCTTCATAGGAGTGTATATCAATAATACCTTAATAAAAAAAGCCCTAGATTAAAGTGGGAGAATATGGCACAGAAGAATGGGTCCATATGCAGATATATTTGAACTGGTTTAAGAGGCATGTACTTAGAAATACTTTAAGGAAGCATATGCATAAAAATAGTTGTAATTTTATATCATTTTTTAAAGACATAATTCTGTAGAGAAGAACAAGAAGACTAAGGTGAAATGAGATTTAATTTTCATCATGTATGCTTTGAATTTTTTAACATATGTATATTAGCTGATTTCAACAGCTAGTTATATTTTTTAGAAGGATACTAGTAACAGGAATTTCCAGAAATTTTTCCTTTTAAAAAAAATCTTAGGGATTCTTAATGACAATGCTGGTCTATGTGGAAGTTACTCTGATATTATCAAGTACTATATTAGAAGGCAAGTAAGGATAGCTTTCCCCACTATCATAAACAAAGGATCAAATAAATGAATTTGATGGTTATAGTTTCCTGAACTGATTTGTTCTTGGCTCCATAGGGAGTATTATTATTGAGAATTTTAATTTTTCAGTCTTTTAATAATCTACAAGAAACATGAGAAAATAATTTAAAATATGTTTTTGAATACTTTTCTAGTCTTTCTGTTTGAAACACTATTTGAATTAATACAATTAATTTTGTAAATTCTACAAAGGTAGTGATGAATTTTCAGGAATTCACATGTATAGTTTTATGATTAATATCATAATATGATAATTATGGTCAAATAATTATTTTTGCCAGTTTAGTTTTGCTGATAGGAAGAAAAACAACACTCTACTAAGCACTAAATAGAATATAAGATGAGTCAATGATAGTAAGGTTTCTGTGGAAGTTAGATGTTATGTAACAAATAATTAAGTAAGTATTCCTCCCACTACTACCACAAAGCACACATTTTACAAATGGGGGAAATCCTGGTCCCGAGCTGGTAAGAGACTTCTTATGGTCACATATTAGTGATGGATCTAAAGCTGGAACTCATGTTCCTGAATCCTGGCTTAGTGTGCATTTATCTATATCTAAATGCCTCAATGATAAATCTAAACCAGGTGTAATAGAAAGAGGATGAAGGAGGGAGACAGAAAAAGAGGAGAGAAAAGGAGAGGGCAAGTGAGAGAGGAAAAGCAAGAGAGAAAAGAGAAAGCTAACATTTATTGAAAACCACTATCTAGCAGGTACTTTTATAGTTACCTCTTTTTTAGCCCTATGTGCACTCTGCCCAGTGCTATATTGATTGCTATAGCTATTTTATAATTGTGGAAACTGAGGCTTGAATGTAGTGAGATGAAGGAGGTGGTAAGTCATGGTAAATAAAGAGCTAAGGGATGAGCAAATCCCTTTTTCCATCTTACACTTATTTTGAGCTATGCACTTAGGTGGAATTGTGAACAGATAATATTCCACATATATGCATATATTTATATACTTGAAATGGGGTAAGATATGTGTTAAGTTGAACTATTATATATTTTGACTTATAGAAAAAACAGTTTTATATGGCTTGATTATCTAATATGCATGATGAAAAGCTTAGAAGGCTCCCACTATGACATTCAGAGCACACGGACATGTGTTTAGACCCCATAATGGATCTGATGATTCCAAGTGCCACCACCAAGCATCTTAGCTAAAGTAAAACAAAGGCCAAGCCAGTTTCCTGGGATTGACAATCTTGCTTGAAAAGCCAAGTGCACCAGGGAAGCCGCACTGGGTCATAGATCCTATCTTGGGAGATAAATTGCCAATAGCAGAACTAGACCACTATTAGCAAGCTCATTCTGAGTGCGGTTTTGACAGAATGCATCCCTTGGCAGGAGTGTGAGAGTCAGCAAATGCTTGTGGCTTGTTCTTGCTCTGACTGCAACATTAACTTGTTTTAACCTTTACTTGGCTGAGTGCCTGAATCTCTCTTTGGAAGAGATGCAATTATCCCCTTGCCCTTTCAAAAATCTCTCCATGTCACTTTGTAGCCTGGCTGCAGCAATGTCATACCTGATGACTGGTGTCTGATAAGAACCCTAGCCTAGTGTGTCATTACCTGGAGAGGGCACAGTGATGTAACTCTACTCCATAATCCATGGTGAACTATCCTCTAAGTGCTACAACCCCAGAAAGTGCTCCTTACTAGTTCAACACTCAAGAAACACTGCAGGGCAAAAGGGAAAGGAGGTGATTTGTTTGCTTACAAACTTGAGTCATAGCTAGCTGGACTGTGTCAAAGAAGCCTCTAGTGGGTATGGTATTCTCCTTGCCACTCTGATGCCCTAGCTTCCCGATTCCTGAATTAGAGTGAAAACCTAGGGCTCTGTCCCACTCTGTCTCTTTCTGTCCCTCTGTCTGTACTAAGACCTTTCTTTGGACAGAAATCCACCTCCCTACTTTCTTTCTTTTTTTTCTGGTACATGTTTATTTCTATAAATATGTAGAAAACATTCTGAAGGACACATGTGAAACCAGTAACTGGTCACCTCCAAGCAGGGAGACCTGATTCAAAGGGAACCTCACTTTAATAAAAAGAAAAAGTCTACTTTATTTTTAGTTTTAGGTTCACAGCAAAGTTGAATGGAAAATGTAGAGGGTTCCCATAATCCCATATAGGGCAAGTTGAAGGAACCTTGCCCTATAGAGTTTTCTACATTCTAGATTCTGCTGACTGCATTCCTACATACTTCCTGTGAACTGGTAGTCAGATCTAAAATAGGGTTTTCAGATAGAATACAGGACACCAATTAAATTTGAATTTCAAGTAAACAATGAATAATCTTTTTAGTGTAAGAATGCCCCATGCAGTATGGTCATGTATTTTTGTTAGCTAAATTTAGCAACTGCAATCTAGATCGCATTTCAGGATTGGTGTTTGGCAAAAATACATTCAATGCAGTGTTGGGTACTTTCATCAGGAGACACACACTGGTTGTTTCTCTTTTTTGTAATGTGAAGGATGAGCCAGGGATCCAGGTTTTGCCAGCTGGATGCATCCTTTATTAATGTAACCCCCAGCTTTTCACCTGATGACTTTGGCAGGTGATGGTCATTGCCCAGAATCATTACTTTATTGGATTTTATAAAACGATGCTATGCCAAGTCTATAATTCCTTCTGTACTCATTAGCCAGTATTCGTCTATGAAGAGCTTACTCTCCCGTGCAGTTAATGCAGGAGAGTTAAGCTTTTTACAAATTTTGCAAGTGCCTGAGAGAAAGACTTACAAATTTAACAATCAAAATTTTCCCAGGGATTTAGATTAATTCTTATAAATCCAATAAATCAAAATATGCATTTTGTAAGATAAAAATCTTAAAGCACATCTATATGTAAGAAGTCGGGAATACACATTTAGAAAATTAGAACCACTCAGCATTTACACGGTGACTGCACACTTAGTTACATCTCCCTAAGGATTACAATTGAAATTATATGTTAGATTCTCTAGTGTATCAGATTGTCGAAATGTTTCAAATCCCTGAAAACTGATTAAAGCCTCCAGAAGGAAGCAGAGGGGTTATGTAACTTTTCACACCAGGAGCGACACAGTTCATGTCAAAACTTTATTTCCTCCTCATCGGTGGGTTATTTATGCCTTTCTGGGATTGGAAACTCACTTACCCACTTTCACAGAGCTGAGTAAGCATCTCAGACTTGCTAGCCCTGGCTCTAGCAACTGGCCAAGGGCAACAGGGCAACCAGCCAAGAAGGGCAACCAGCCAAGAAGGGCAGCCAGAGCCTGGGAACTTCAGTCCACCAAACCACGCATTGGCCATCTCAGGCCTTTCTCAGCGTCTGACTCCCAAGTCCACCTCTTGGAACTGGAGTTAGTTATTATTTTCTCCACCCAGGCTTCCCTCACCCTCAACTTCGTTTGCAGCAAGTCTTCCTGCTGCCTATTG
The DNA here is from genome assembly GCF_040802235.1 of Manis javanica. NCBI lineage: Eukaryota > Metazoa > Chordata > Mammalia > Pholidota > Manidae > Manis > Manis javanica. The sequence continues at coordinate 192,234,786 of NC_133157.1, forward strand.
AGAGTTCACCCCTTTGCGAGGCGCTGGGTTCTCGCAGGTGTGGACGTAGTCTGCCTGTTGTCCTGTATCTTCTGGTCTTTCTTTTAGGGATAGTTCTATTTGTTGTATTTTCAAAAATATATATGTTTTTGGGAGGAGATTCCCACTGTCCTACTCGCGCCTCCATCTTGGCTCCACCCCCGCTACTATCTATCTTTCCTAGATGCTTTTTAGCTACTCTTTACTTGTATAGATAGAGTCCTTCGTGAGTGATTTTTCTGGGTCTGTGTTTAAAATTTTACCACAGCTGAAATCTTACTATATTATTTTTCCCTTTGCAAGAGAATCTCATTGAATTAGTTTACCTTATTTTTGTTTCTATTTTTTCATCACTCCATTCATTCCTCCAACAATCCAGTAAACCTCTTCAGTATAACTGATACAATATTAGATTCTGGGGATGAAAAGCAGTATGTGATAGTGGTTAAACACATGGTTTCTGGAGTCAGAAATGTGGGCTCCAGTACAGGATCATCTACTTACTAGGTAATTACTTGGGGTTTTCCAATCTCTTTATACTTCAGTTTTCCCATCATTTAAGTAGAACCTACCTCGAAGAGTCCCTGTAAGGATTAAATTATTTAAGAACTAAGTGATTTAAAAGAGTCTGCACAGAAGCTGAAATACAATAATTGTTCAATAAATGTGAACCCTTATTAATAATAATCTATGAAAATTATTTAACTTATCCTTTCAAATGAGAGCCATCAGAATAGTTTTAGAGCCAGGCCATGCCTGAAACAGAGGTGCCTTTTCCATCTTATTGGGGGACACTTCAACAGCTTCTAAAGTGACCCTGGTAATCTCCTCCAAGAAAAACACTGGGACCTGGACACTGATAGTCTAACATCCAACAGAGGCTTTGTTCACAGAAGCCAAAGGCAAAAGAATTTTACCCTCTTCCTATTTCCCTGTCTATCCAAATTATATGCAGCACTAAAGCTCTTTCAGGTGGTATAACTGAGTTCTTTGTTCTCTATTTATTCCCTCTGTGAGGATATCCTAACATCAACCAAACCTTCCAAAAGTTAGGCAATTCCATTATTCAAGGGTTCATTCTAAAAATTCTGAAAAATATGCAAGCTATTATCACTTCCAAAAAATTAGTCAACCACTACTTCTATCAAATCACAACACAAAACAAACCTAGCCAAAGGGGCTTGGGTGCCTTTCTGCATGGCTTTTTTGGAGGAAAAGCCAATAAAGAATCCTTCTCTACCTAATGGAATACCTTCTGCACTTCTGAACTGATCAGAATTCAATCTGGCAATGTTTGAAAATGATTCACCAGTTTTTCATTGTTCTTGATACTAACAGCAAAGGTGAAAGATAATAGAATGGGTATCACTTTCAATAGGGTTTGAGGAAAGAATTAGCTGTGTTTTGTGAAGGAAAGCCTTTGCATACAAATAAACCCAGCAGAGACTATAATCTCCATCATCTCTCCAAGTACGTCTAAACTTTCAGAGGTACAAATAATAAAGGTACCTAAAACTCCCTGACATGATGGTTCCAGCCTCCATCATGCAGGGTTTCCTCCTACAAGAAGGAAAATACCTGAATTTAGCATTTTTCTAAAGATGAATGGATTATTCTCATGAATAGGCTGAAAACTCTTCAAAGCAAATTTAGTAATACACAAGCTAAGGGTTTAATATAGGCTTCTCTCATTTTCTCTAATTTTTTAAAACTGTTCCTCTTTCAGACTCTTTCATAAGTATATAGGGATTTTTTAATTCAACCTGGTGTTAAGTACCTACCTTGATGACACCTTCAGTGGCCTGAACAAAGCATTTATCTTCCCACCTGTTCAACCTTCTGTCAGACCCAGTGTTACTTCCTTATATACACTTCCTTCCCCATGATACACCCTCATCTCTCCCTGTCCTTTTTCTTTATTTTGTGTCTCATCAACTTTAACTATTTTCATATCTGAGTGATTATTTGATTTATAGCTCTCTTCTCCACTAGATTACAACTCCTTGAAGAAAGGTAACTTCTGGTTTGGTTTTTCTTATCTTTATATTCTATTGCTTAGCAAAATTGCGAGAAAATAGTAGTCAATCAGTAAAAAATTGAGTGAATGAACATCAATATGAAAAAATTTCCTCCAAATTGTTTTCTTTTATTTGCCTTACCACATTCTTTCAGATATTTCCTCTTCACTTAATCCATATTTCTCATGGCATGGACAGACCATGCTTCTGGCCAAATCCTCATTAAACCCTCTCACATTTTAAGTCTAAGAAACCAACCCTTTTCCCTGTCATCACACTTCCAGATGTTATGCCTCAAATTAGCCCGGATAAAGTTGGTGTTATGAGTCAGCCACAGTAAACACAAACCCCAAACAATTAAAGGCAAAGAATTGCATTTTAGATAATTCTGAAAAATGTTAGCTGTGCTTCTAAAGTGCTAAAAACCCTCTCCTGGAACCTGGAATTTAGCTATATAAACACAAATCTAGACATGAGGTAGTTTGCATAGTATTAGAATGTTTTAAATAAAATAAACTCCAATATTCACTACTTCTGGGGATTTTATAAATATTATAAAAGTAACAATGGAGCATTGGCATTTGAATTTGGTATCTGTGGTTTAGATTACTTGGGGATGACCAGGAAAGTCACCAGAAAGTATTAATTTGTAACTTGGGTAAGGATGTCTACCCTTACAGTGGTTTGAGTATACCAACACCTAGCACTCAAAGCAGATATCTAAGGCACTTCTCTGATAAAAGGTCTAATTCTCTGACCAATATCTTTATTTCAGTTAATGAGCTCTGTATCTGAGTTCCTGAATCCTTGAATCTGCATTCTTGAATTGGGAAACTATAATGATCTCCAGGGTTATTCCACAGACAGGTGTAGATCTACTGACTATACGTATTGGTATAGTCTCAGCATTAAACAGTAATTCTCCCACCTAGTAACATTACAGGTTTCTATTTAAATATTCTTCATGCACACAGTTTAACATGACAGCATTTAAGAAAAGGAAATGGAATAGTTTTTGAAAAGGTGCTTGGGGAAAACAACTGGTAATACATGGATTTTACCTATGTGCTTCCTTTTCCTTTTTTTATCATCTCTGGAAGGTGGAAGGTATGAGAAATAGTGAGCTTTCAGAAACTGTCATTTCTACATCTACAGGGAAAGCATGACAGCATTTAATGGAACATCCTGTTTCTCTCTTGCCTCCACCACGCAGCCAGGATAAAGGAGAGGATGTCTAAATGGCAAGTTAAGCCTGGGTGAAAACAGCATGGCAGACCAACTATAAGCAAAGGGACAAGAAAAACTAATTCACCAGGACAGATGGCATCTGTGTGCCACAAGCATTTTGAAATTTCAATAGACTTAATATTTTCTATAATCAAGACACAACAAAACAAAAATGAAAACACAAATTAAATTTCCAAATATTTGGCTTGACTAAAAACATACACTACTACTTTCCAAGAGTAATAAAAGGAAGGGAAGGGTTAAAAAGGGAGAGAATTAAGTTCTGGTTATGATGGATGAGCAGGAACATGGAGATTGAATACAAAAGTGAATTCCTAGATGCCATATACATTTTTTCCATTCTGAGGTAGGGGTTGCTTTGAGTTTAAGATGAAAATTCTTTATCCTTTCTGTATGCATGATAAAGTTAGTTGAGAAGAAAAGGTCATGACTGCCTCAACCTACTGATACCATTCAAAGAGACAGAAGATTTCTCTATGCTGTGCCTGCTCTTTAGGTTTAGCTGGTGGAGGTCATGTCTGAATGGTAACAGAGGGAATAAGAGCTTGAACTGCAACAAGAGGCATGGTGCCTCTTCCTCCAGCTCACCTCACTCTGTTTTGATCTCTGCCTCCCATTTATTGGCTGCTAAAAATGCTTGTATGTGCCCTTTAAAGACATCCTACACTTTCCTAGGCACAGGTCAGGTTAGTCCCAATTTTGCCAGTCCCAGTTTTATCTTATATATTCTCTCTCTGCATAAAAATCCATAAGAACTCAATCAAGGTGAGTTTATGAGTGTTCATCCACCTCCTATACCATATTTGTGGGCCTTCCAGCCTCTTCCTCTTCAGTTTTCATCATACCAAGTCAATGTGGCTGTTAGTTCCTGGTATACAACTTCAGTACATTCTCTGGTGCTTGATTTGCCTATGGTTGTAATTAGATGTAAAAGTTGAAGATTGCATACTGTACATTTGCTGTTCCTACACTAATGTTGGCCTTGACACTTAACTCCAGGTTTGAACTGGAGATCAGACCTTAGGTAATCCTGAACACAGAGGTTTAGGTCTGACAAATCCTCCTTACCTGAGTTACTCTGTTCTCCAGCAAACAATGATTCTGTAGTTTTAAGTCAATGTTCTCAATGGTCTTCATTTTCCAGGGCTTTAAGAGATAGTTCTGAAGTTGGTAACTCCATAAAGAACACAATTGAGGTTTTAGCAGTTTGGATCGATTGGTTGATTGATTGATTGATTGATTTTATCAGACTAGGGTATGAAATAGAAAAATCTAGCAGAGGGGACAGAGATGAAAGAAGGGAAATAATAGCCTTATTTTTGGAAGGTCATGTCCAATTTTATGGTATTTTTTCTTAGCTATTTTTTCCAGTAAGAGTTTGATAAACATATAAGTGGGCTAGCCAGAAAATTACATTTCACACTGACAGTTGACTTTTTTTTTTAACTTTTTTATTTTGATATCATTAATGTACAATTACTTGAACATTATGGTTACTAGACTCACCCCATTATCAAGTCCCCCCCGACATACTCCATTACAGTCACTGTCCTTCTGCATAGTAAGATGCTGTAGAATCATTACTTGTCTTCTCTGTATATACTGCCTTTCCCATGTCCCCCCCTTACATTATGTGTGCTAATCGTAATGCCCCATTTTCCCCCTTATCCCTCCCTTCCCACCCACCCTCCCCAGTCCCTTTCCCCATGGTAACTGTTAGTCCATTCTTGGGTTCTGTGAGTCTGCTGCTGTTTTGTTCCTTTAGTTTTTTCTTTGTTCTTATACTCCAAGAATAAGTGAAATCATTTGATACTTGTCTTTCTCTGCCTGGCTTATTTCACTGAGCACATAATACCCTCTAGCTCCATCCATGTTGTTGCAAATGGTAGGATTTGTTTTCTTCTTATGGTGGAATAATATTCCATTATGTATATGTACCACATCTTCCTTATCCATTCACCTGCTGATGGACACTTAAGTTGCTTCCATTTCTTGGCTATTGTTAATAGTGCTGCGATAATAATAGGAGTGCATATGTCTTTTTCAAACTGGGCTGCTGCATTCTTAGGGTAAATCCCTAGGAGTGGAATTCCTGGGTGAAATGGCATTTCTATTTTGAGTTTTTGAGGAACCTCCATACGGCTTTCCACAATGGTTGAACTAGTTTACTACTTTACATTCCCACCAGCAGTGTAGGAGGGTTCCCCTTTCTCCACATCCTCACCAACATTTGTTGTTGTTTGTCTTTTGGATGATGGCAATCCTAACTGGAGTGAAGTGATATCTCATTGTGGTTTTAATTTGCATTTCTCTGGTGACTAGCGATGTGGAGCATCTTTTCATGTGCCTGTTGGCCATCTGAACTTCTTCTTTGGAGAAGTGTCTGTTCAGCTACTCTGCCCATTTTTTAATTGGCTTATTTGCTTTTTGTTTGTTCAAGTGCATGAGCTCTTTATATAATTTGGATGTCAACCCCGTATCAGATATGTCATTTATGAATATATTCTCCCATACTGTAGGATGTCTTTTTGTTCTACTGATAGTATCCTTTGCTGTACAGAAGATTTTTAATTTGATATAGTCCCACTTGTTCATTTTTGCTTTTGTTTCCCTTGCCCAGGGAGGTATGTTCATAAAGAAGTTGCTCATGTTTATGTCCAAGAGATATTTGCCTATGGATTTTTCTAAGAATTCTATGGTTTCATGACTTCTAATCAGGTCTTTGATCCATTTTGAGTTTACTTTTGTGAATGGGGTTAGACAGTAATCCAGTTTCATTCTCTTAAATGTAGCTGTCCAGTTTTGCCAACACCAGCTGTTGAAGAGGCTGTTATTTCCCCCATTGTATATCCTTGGCTCCTTTATTGTATATTAATTGACTATATATGCTTGAGTTTATATCTGGACTCTCTATTCTGTTCCACTGGTCTATGGGTCTGTTCTTGTGCCAATACCAAATTGTCTTGATTACTGTGGCTTTGTAGTAGATATTGAAGTCAGGGAGTGTAATTCTGCCTGCTTTATTCTTCCTTCTCAGGATTGCTTTGGTTATTTGGGGTCTTTTATCATTCCACATGAACTTTAGAACTATTTGCTCTAGTTCATTGAAGAATGCTGTAGGTATTTTGATAGGAATTGCACTGAATCTATAGATTTCTTTAGGCAGGATGGCCATTTTGACAATATTAATTCTTCCTAGCCAAGAGCATGGGATGAATTTCTGTTTATTAGTGTCCTCTTTAGTTTCTCTTAAGAGTGTCCCATAGTTTTCAGGGTATAGGTCTTTCACTTCCTTGATTAGGTTTATTCCTATGTATTTTATTCTTTTTGATGCAATTGTGAATGGAATTGTTTTCCTGATTTCTCTTTCTGCGAGTTCATTGTTAGTGTATAGGAATGCAACAGATTTCTGTGTATTAATTTTGTATCCCACAACTTTGCTGAATTAGATATTAGACCTAGTAGTTTTGGAGTGGGTTCTTTAGGGTTGTTTATGTACAATAAATATCATGTCATCTGCAAACAGGGACAGTCTGACTCCTTTGTTGCCTATCTGGATGCCTTTTATTTCTTTGTGTTGTCTGATTGCTATGGATAGGAACTCCAGAACTATGTTGAATACAAGTGGGGAAGGTGGGCATCCCTGTTTTGTTCCCGATCTTAAAGGAATAACTTTCAGATTCTCGCTGTTAAGTATAATGTTGTCTGTGGGTTTGTCATATATAGCCTTTATTATGTTGAGGTACCTGCCCTCTATACCCATTTTGTTGAGAGTTGTTATCATGAATGGATGTTGAATTTTGTCATATGCTTTTTCAGCATCTATGGAGATGATCATGTGGTTTTTGTCCTTCTTTTTGTTGATATAGTGGATGATGTTGATGGATTTTCAAATGTTGTACAATCCTTGCATCCCTGGGATGAATCCCACTTGATCATGATGGATGATCTTTCTGATGTATTTTTTAATTTGGTTTGCTAATGTTTTGTTGAGTATTTTTGCATCTATATTCATTAGGGATATTGGTAGGTAATTTTCTTTTTTTTGTGTAGTGTCTTTGCCTCGTTTTGGTATTAGAGTGATGTTGGTCTTGTAGAATGAGTTTGGGAGTATTCCCTCCTCTTCTACTTTTGGAAAACTTTAAGGAGGATGGGTATTAGGTCTTCACTAAATGTTTGATAAAATTCAGCAGTGAAACCGTCTGGTCCAGGAGTTTTGTTCTTAGGTAGATTTTTTATTACAAATTCAATTTCATTGCTGGTAATTGGTCTATTCAGATTTTCTGTTTCTTTCTGGGTCAGCCTTGGAAGGTTGTATTTTTCTAGAAAGTTGTCCATTTCTGACAGTTAACTTTTAGCCAATTTGGTATACACAAGAATATGTCAAAGAAAAGTTGACTAGCTTTAGGTTAAAACCTACCAGAAGGGTCCTATTAATAGATATATAGAATGCCTGTAAAAAACTGTTCTTCAAGTTGACAGCCTTCTGAGTATCACTAGGCTCCATCTACAAATCATCTCAGGTGGGATTTGAATACCATTATTAGATATGGTTGTTCTGTGGTTTCACTATGAAACATCATTCATAGGAAACTGAATTGGAAAATATTGTTTCCTTGTAAGGCATTTCATAATAGACAACTCTTGTATCAAAGCAGAATAAACCTTATCAAACTCATTTATTACTTAAATGATAGTCCTTTTATCACTAAGAAAAGCCCATGATTTATTAAATACTTCATATTCCCTAGAGGTAGAACTTTTAAACATAGTGACCCTCTATATTTCTGCCCTAAATTCTGACATCTGACATATAGTGACAGTAATGGGATATCCTCTTCTAAAGTCTAAAGCACTCCTAACATTCTGAACAAATCTTTTGGGAGAGGCTTTCTCTCTATGGAGTTAATTTTGGAGAAGTTTGGAAGAATCTGCTTGTTTGTTCTCTATCAGAGCACTAGGCAAAGCAGCAAGCATATTGGCAGATTATTTTCAGTATTTTTAGCATATCTAATTAACAATGAAAACATCTATATTCACTGGCAGCCTTAATAGTTAAGCAGGCAACACTAAATGACTTTATCCTGCAGGATTTTAAGATAGTCATCAGATAATTCAACAACAAAAGATCAGATTCAACAATTTTCTCATAACCTTGCTTGAAAATCCAGTATTTGAGAGTCAGTCAGATAAGCGTGTTAGCTAACCATTCCTCAAGAGATTTCTGGCTCCAGTCCTTTATTAAGTTATCATTAGAAAGAAACTTGATTACAGTATCTCTGTTTTTAGAAAAAGTACTTATTATTATAATATATTTATATTTATATATTATCAGTTATATGAAATTGTATAAATGGTACTATGTTATGATATCAGAAACATCCATTTGAAGAACATTTCTGTAGCTTTGGTAAAACCATTTTCCATTTTATTTGTCATTGTCATTTATGTAAAGATCCGTGTGATAACTTCCTCTCCAAATTTCGTGCCGACATGTTTCTCTCTCTACGTTAATAGCTAGACTTTCTTTTATCAAATATTTTTTAATTATGATTCAATATTCTTCACTCTCTTATTTTAACAGGTACCTCAAGGTTAACAAATTTTTATTTTGTTTTTTTATTGACTAGTTTCAGATATCTAGTTTATATTCTTTTTTCTTCCTTCTGATTTTGAATTAATCTTTTTTATAGTTAAGCTTTGGTTTAACATAAATTTCATCAATCCTCTTTGAAATAGATGAGATACAAGTATAGTAACCACATATCCTGGATTTTTTCAGGGACATTTTGATTTCAAGTGGCATTATTCTTTTACTTAATGATGATTAATTAAAATCTAACAGTATATTTCCACAGTCTTATATTTGTGAAATTTTTCATGAAAACAAATTCAGTGACCATTGAAGATTTAAATACCCTGGGTTCCAATTTGGGGTCGAGTAAATATTGTCACAAAGCTTTATATCATAAACCAATGTCATTCCAGTACTCCAGACCCATATTTCCACTGATCAGTAGCCATCTTCACTTGGATGTTCCTCACATACCTCAAACTCAGAACAACTTTTCTAAACCCATTTGGTGATTTTTCCTATATTTTTTATACCTTTGTTAATGACAAATTATCCAAGCACTTTCTCTCACTGCCCTCACACCATGCAAATCAGTCATCAATTTTATCTGTTTGATCTTTGAAATGCCTAACTTATTACTTCCTCTCAGTTTTTCCGTTTACTTTTCTAGTTCATCATTTCTCCTTGGCACCTTCTTATTGCTTCCCAACTGTCCTCACCCACTTTTCCAGTTTGATCTCTACCCCATCATTTGAGTTTTCATTCCAAAAATGAATTCTGATTATGCCATTTTTTAGAGAAAATTTCAATAGTTTCTCCATTATCTATAGAAAAAAGTTGTTTGTATACCATGGCATGTAGTTGTTGTCCTCTACCCCACTTTCCACCATTTGCTCCTGTAACTCAAGTGTTTGCAGCTTTCACCCTTTATCTACCCCCAGTTCCCTTCCCTGCAATCATCATGACTCTTTTCAAGGACCACCTTCCTACTAGGTTTGGGAGAAATTAAAGAAAAGTCAGTGCATACCAGTAGCTTTTCTGCTACTGCCAGTAGCTGCCTGCTGCTCTTATGTCTGGTTCAAATCTTCATCTGCTTCCTTAAAGATCATGGGATTCTGGAACAAGCATCTCCCTCTAATGCTGGTGTCTACATCAGGGGGGCTGCAGCAGGGGGCTGGTGCCAAGGGTCCTGCACTTTCTCTTCTATGTGCCATCCTTAAATTCTCCATGGCTCAACTACTACGAGGTCATTGTATGTGTCTGAGTTGTATGAAAGGTTTCAAGATATTGAGAGACAACATACAGAATAGTTAGGAACAGGAAACAGCTTAATATTAAATCTGAGATATCACTGATCCTCAAAATTCTTCAGCATCATTGCAACCAGGAATTTGTCAATAAGCAGACTTTTCCTTCCAAGTCTCTGACCACTTTCTTGGGCCCCTCCTTCTGCTCTTTTCTTCCTGTCCTTCTCTTTATTCCTAGGTGCCTGTGCCAATTCTCTAGTGCCTCATTTTTTATTATACAGAGTAGTTTTACTTTCCACTCATTCTTCCCTAGGAGAAATGTCAATCTGTGAGTAAAAAGCTACAAAGGGGGCCCACTGTTATAAGATGGGAAAATTCCTATTTTAAAGCCAGTATGGCATAGTATATAGTGAGAAAATGAATTAGTAATTTTTCTACTAAACTGTTTTCCTACTGTAACTAGATAGAAGTCAACACAGTAAAACCAGCTTCTTGGAATAATTACAGGTCTCTTGCCAAATTAGAATTGTTTAACTGTTAAACAGATAATATTTTTCTGCTGATGCATATTGCCACAAAACCTAAGTTCATAGAAAACCAAAAGAAGAGGAAGGAAATCTGATAAAGTACATTTCAGCACAAATAATACCATCTAGCTACCAAATAAATTATTCATGGTAGCTATTTATATGGTATAATTCCTATACTTACCTGACAATATGCTGAGGACTTCTTCTTTGTACTATATTTTCCTCAGTCAACTTATGCAGGTCTGTAAAGAAAAGTAAGAGAACAGTTGACTCTCTTTCTTCTTAGAAAGTATTCAGATCATGTTTGATATTCTAAGTTGTAGACAAGAAAATATTAAATTATTATACTTACAGGAAGGAGAGTCTTGTCTATGTGGCTCCTTTAAAGGATAAGACTACAAATTTAATTTTATAATTAAAATTAGGAACAAACTAGGTCATCCAACCCTGCGTTATTGTTTCATGAATCACTGAATAATAGGCCTGGCAGGGACCTTGAGAGCCACCTTCTTACTTCCAGCAAGAAGACATTAACTATCCGAGATAACCATTGATCTAATTTTTATGGCCCCACTGAAAATTCTCACATTTTGCCTTCTAACTGATGGGTAACTGAATTTTTCATGTTGCTTTCTTATCTTGTTATATTAGCCAAAGGAAGTCAAGAAAATTAATTCATAATTTGTTGTTTCTCTAATTAAAAATATACACACTTAAATGCATGGACTCTAAATCTGCTTCAATAACTTACTAAGTATGCTACCTTGGGGAAATTTATAAACCTCTCTGTGCCTAGTTTTATCATCAGTAACAGTGACATAACAACAGTACTTACTTTATAGAGTTCTTACGAGGATTAACTTAAATGAGTTAATATTTATAAATCAGTTGAATTGATATTGGCATATAGTATAGTATAAAAATGTTAAAAACACATTTAGAAATAAAAAAGAAAAATTTAGAAAATACAACAAAAAGAAATTAACAATAACCTCACTTTAGAGATAACTATTTACATTTTTTTTAAAATTTTATTTTGGTATCGTTTATCTACAATTACATGAAGGACATTATGTTTACTAGGCTCCCCCCTTCACCAAGTCCCCCCCACATCCCCATTCACAGTCACTGTCCATCAACATAGTAAGATGCTGTAAAATCACTACTTGTCTTCTCTGTGTTGCACAGGCCTCCCTGTGCCCCCCACCACACTATACATGCTAATCGTAATGCCCACTTTCTTTTTTTCCCACCTTTATCCCTCCCTTCCCACCCGTCCTCCCCAGTCCCTTTCCCTTTGGTAACTATTAGTCCATTCTTGGGTTCTGTGCTTCTGCTGCTGTTTTGTTCCTTCAGTTTTCTTTTGTTCTTATACTCCACATATTAGTGAAATCGTTTGGTACTTGTCTTTCTCCACCTGGCTTATTTCACTGAGCATAATACCCTCTAGTTCCATCCATGTTGTTGCGAATGGTAGGATTTGTTTTTTTCTTATGGCTGAGTAATATTCCATTGTGTATATGTACCACATCTTCTTTATCCATCCATCTACTGATGGACATTTAGGTTGCTTCCATATATTGGCTATTATAAATAGTGCAGCAATAAACATAAGGGTGCATCTGTCTTTTTCAAACTGGAGTGCTGCATTCTTAGGGTAAATTCCTAGAAGTGGAATTCCTGGGTCAAATGGTATTTCTATTTTGAGCATTTTGAGGAACCTCCATACTGCTTTCCACAATGGTTGAACTAATTTACATTCCCACCAGCAGTGTAGGAGGGTTCCCCTTTCTCCACAACCTCGCCAACATTTGTTGTTGTTTGTCTTTTGGATGGTAGCCATCCTTACTGGTGTGAGATGATATCTCATTGTGGTTTTAATTTGCATTTCTCTGATGACAAGCGATGTGGAGCATCTTTTCATGTGTCTGTTGGCCATCTGAATTTCTTCTTTAGAGAACTGTCTATTCAGATCCTCTGCCCACTTTTTAATTGGGTTATTTGTTTTTTTCTTTGTTGAGGTGTGTGAGGTCTTTATATATTTTGGATGTCAACCCTTTATCGGATCTGTCATTTACGAATATATTCTCCCATACTGTAGGATACCTTTTTGTTCTATTGATGGTGTCCTTTGCTGTACAGAAGCTTTTCAGCTTGATATAGTCCCATTTGATCATTTTTGCATTTGTTTTTCTTGCCCGGGGAGATATGTTCAAGAAGAGGTCACTCATGTTTATGTCCAAGAGATTTTTGCCTATGTTTTTTTCTAAGAGTTTTATGGTTTCATGACTTACATTCAAGTCTTTGATCCATTTTGAATTTACTTTTGTGTATGGGGTTAGACAATGGTCAAGTTTCATTCTCCTACATGTAGCTCTCTAGTTTTGCCAGCACCATCTGTTGAAGAGACTGTCATTTCGCCATTGTATGTCCATGGCTCCTTTATCAAATATTAATTGACCATATATGTTTGGGTTAATGTCTGGAGTCTCTGATCTGTTCCACTGGTCTGTGGCTCTGTTCTTGTGCCAGTACCAAATTGTCTTGATTACTGTGGCTTTGTAGTAGAGCTTGAAGTTGGGGAGTGAGATTCCCCCCACTTTATTCTTCCTTCTCAGGATTGCTTTAGCTATTTGAGGTCTTTGGTGTTTCCATATGAATTTTTGAACTATTTGTTCCAGTTCATTGAAGAATGCTGTTGGTAGTTTGATAGGGATTGCATCGAATCTGTATATTGCTTTGGATAGGATGGCCATTTTGACGATATTAATTCTTCCTAGCCAGGAGCATGGGATGAGTTTCCATTTGTTAGTGACCTCTTTAATTTCTCTTAAGAGGGTCTTATAGTTTTCAGGGTATAGGTCTTTCACTTCCTTGGTAAGGTTTATTCCTAGGTATTTTATTCTTTTTGATGCTATTGTGAATGGAATTGTCCTCTTGATTTCTCTTTCTATTAGGTTATTGTTAGGGTATAGGAAACCCACAGATTTCTGTGTGTTAATTTTGTATCCTACAACTTTGCTGTATTCCAGTATCAGTTCTAGTAGTTTCAGAGTAGAGTCTTTAGGGTTTTTTATGTACAATATCATGTCATCTGCAAATAGTGACAGTTTAACTTCTTCTTTACCAATCTGGATTCCTTGTATTTCTTTGTTTTGTCTGATTGCTGTGGCTAGGACCACCAGTACTATGTTGAATAACAGTGGGAAGAGTGGGCATCCCTGTCTTGTTCCCGATTTCAGAGGAAAAGCTTTCAGTTTCTCATTGTTCAGTATGATGTTGGCTGTGGATTTTTCATATATGGCTTTATTATGTTGAGGTACTTGCCCTCTATTCCCATTTTGCTGAGAGTTTTTATCATGAATGGATGTTGAACTTTGTCGAATGCTTTTTCAGCATCTATGGAGATGATCATGTAGTTTTGTCTTTCTTTTTGTTGATGTGGTGGATGATGTTGATGAATTTTCGAATGTTGTACCATCCTTGCATCCCTGGGATGAATGCCACTTGGTCATGGTGTATGATCCTTTTGATGTATTTTTGAATTCGGTTTGCTAATATTTTGTTGAGTATTTTTGCATCTACATTCATCAGGGATATTGGTCTGTAGTTTTCTTTTTTGGTGGGGTCTTTGCCTGGTTTTGGTATTAGGGTGATGTTGGCTTCATAGAATGAGTTTGGGAGTATTCCCTGCTCTTCTACTTTTGGAAAACTTCAAGGAGGATGGGTATTATGTCTTCTCTGTATGTCTGATAAAATTCTGAGGTAAATCCATCTGGCCCAGAGGTTTTGTTCTTTGGTAGTCTTTTGATTACCGCTTCAATTTCGTTGCTGGTAATTGGTCTGTTTAGATTTTCTGTTTCTTTCTGGGTCAGTCTTGGAAGGTTGTATTTTTCTAGGAAGTTGTCCATTTCTCCTAGGTTTCCCAGCGTGTTAGCATACAGGTTTTCATAGTACTCTCTAATAATTCTTTGTATTTCTGTGGGGTCTGTCATGATTTTTCCTTTCTCATTTCTGATTCTGTTGATTTGTGTTGACTCTCTTTTCCTCTTAATAAGTCTGGCTAGAGGCTTATCTATTTTATTTATTTTCTCAAAGAACCGGCTCTTGGTTTCATTGATTTTTTCTATTGTTTTATTCTTCTCAATTTTATTTATTTCTTCTCTGATCTTTATTATGTCCCTCCTTCTGCTGACCTTAGGCCTCATTTGTTCTTCTTTTTCTAATTTTGATAATTGTGACATTAGACCATTCATTTGGGATTGTTCTTTCTTCTTTAAATATGCCTGGATTGCTATATACTTTCCTCTTAAGACTGCTTTTGCTGTATCCCTCAGTAGTTGGGGCTTTGGGTTGTTGTTGTCATTTGTTTCCATATATTGCTGGATCTCCATTTTGATTTGGTCATTGATCCATTGATTATTTAGGAGCATGTTGTTAAACCTCCATGTGTTTGTGAGCCTTTTTGCTTTCTTTGTATAGTTTATTTCTAGTTTTATTCCTTTGTGGTCTGAAAAGTTGGTTGGTAGGATTTCAATCTTTTGGAATTTACTCGGGCTCTTTTTGTGGCCTAGTATGTGGTCTATTCTGGAGAATGTTCCATGTGCACTTGAGAAGAATGTATATCCTGTTGCGTTTGGATGTATAGTTCTGTAGATGTCTATTTGGTCCATCTGTTCTAGTGTGTTGTTCAGTGCCTCTGTGTCCTTACTTATTTTCTGTCTGGTGGATCTGTCCTTTGGAGTGAGTGGTGTGTTGAAGTCTCCCAGAATGAATGCATTGCATTTTATTTCCTCCTTTAATTCTGTTAGTATTTGTTTCACATATGTTGGTGCTCCTGTATTGGGTGCATATATATTTATAATGGTTATATCCTCTTGTTGGACTGAGCCCTTTATCATTATGTAATGTCCTTCTTTATCTTTTGTTACTTTCTTTATTTTGAAATCTATTTTGTCTGATACTAGTATTGCAACACCTGCTTTTTTCTCTTTGTTGTTTGCATGAAATATCTTTTTCCATCCCTTGACTTTAAGTCTGTGCATGTCTTTGGGTTTGAGTTGAGTCTCTTGTAAGCAGCATACCGATGGGTCTTGCTTTTTTATCCATTCTATTACTCTGTGTCTTTTGATTGGTGCATTCAGTCCATTTACATTTAGGGTGATTATTGAAAGGTATGTACTTATTGCCATTGCAGGCTTTAAGTTTGTGGTCACCAAAGGTTCAAGTTAGTTTCTTTACTATTTTACTGTCTAACTTAACTCGCTTAGTAAGCTATTATAAACATGGTCTGATGATTCTTTATTTCTCTCCCTTCTTATTCCTTCTCCTCCCTTCTTCATATGTTGGGTGTTTTGTTCTGTGCTCTTTTTAGGAGTGCTCCCATCTAGATCAGTCCCTGTAGGATACCCTGTAGAGGTAGTTTGTGGGTGGCAAATTCCCTCAATTTTTCCTAGTCTGGGAATTGTTTAATCCCTCCTTCATATTTAAATGATAATAGTGCTGGATACAGTATTCTTGGTTTGAGGCCCTTCTGTTTCATTGCATTAAGTATATCGTGCCATTCTCTTCTGGCCTGTAGGGTTTCTGTTGAGAATTCTGATGATAGCCTGATGGGTTTTCTTTTGTAGGTGACCTTTTTTTTCTCTCTGGCTGCCTTTAATACTTTGTCCTTGTCTTTGATCTTTGCCATTTTAATTATTATGTGTCTTGGTGTTGCCCTCCTTGGATCCCTTGTCATGGGAGTTCTGTGTACCTCTGTGGTCTCAGAGGCCATTTCCTCCCCTAGTTTGGGGAAGTTTACAGCAATTATTTCTTCAAAGGTTTTCTCTATCTTTCTATTCCTTTTTCTCTCTCTTCTTCTTCTGGTACCCCTATAATGCAGATATTGTTCCGTTTCAATTGGTTACACAGTTCTCTTAAAATTCTTTCATTCCTGGAGATCCTTTTATCTCTCTCTGCATCAGATTCTCTGTGTTCCTGTTCTCTGTTTTCTAGTCCATTAATGGTCTCTTGCATCTCATCCATTCTGTTTTGAAGTTCTTCCAGAGCTTGTTTTATTTCTGTATTCTCCCTCCTTAGTTCTTGCATATTTCTCTGCAAGTCCATCAGCATGGTTATGACTTTTGTTTTGAATTCTTTTTCAGGAAGACTGGTTAAATCTATCTCCCCAGGTTCCTTCTCAGGGGAAGATGTAGAAGATGTTGAAGCTGTCTGGGTTAGTCTTGTCTGGATCAAATTTTTTTGCCTTTTCATGTTGATAGGTGCAGTGGAGTGCTATTGATGCATCTATCAGCTGGGAGAGTCAAGCCTCTTTCCACTTGGCTCCTGGCTTTTCTTTACTGGGACAACTGCGACTGCTAGTGGCTGTGTTGGGCAATTGCGTGTAGACTGGGTCTTTGTATCTTGTCCGGCCGGTATGGAGGAAGCTCCCTTGCTGAGGGTGTGGCCAGCCTCAGGCTGCTGCTCTGCTATGGCGGCGCCCCAGAGGGGTAATAGACGGGGGCTGTTTGGCTATTTACCTCCTTGAGGGGTCTCAGAGCTGTTGCCCAGGGGGTTAGTGCGCCTGGATTTCCCTGTAATTTCCAGCTGCTAGACTGTGACCTGGGATGCTTCTGTCCAGCTGTGGGGTCCCTGTCCCTATAAGACTTTCAAAAAGCACCCTCTTTTCTTTGTCACAGGGGGCGCTGGCTTTGAGACCCGCTCACAGATACTTCCTGCTTCCCTAGTTTCCAGCATCCCACGCATGCACTGTGTCTGTGCTCTGGTGCAGATGGCCAGGGCTGGGTGTTTAGCAGTACTGGGCTCCCTCTCCCTCCCGGCTCTGACTCTTCTCCTCCCGCCAGGAGCTGGGGTGAGGCCGCTCAGGTCCCGCCGGACTGCGGATTGTATCTTACCCCTTTCACCAGGCGCTGGGTTCTCACAGGTGTGGATGTAGTCTGGCTGTTGTCCTGTGTCTTCTGGTCTCTCTTTTAGGATTAGTTGTATTTGTTGTATTTTCAAAAATATATATGTTTTTGAGAGGAGATTCCCACTGTCCTACTCATGCTGCCATCTTGGCTCTGCCCCCAACTATTTACATTTTAATGTTTCATTCTTGTCTTAGGTATACAGTTGACTCTTGACCAACAGGAATTTGAATTGCATTAAAATTTATTTTGGAAATTTGTGACAGTTTGAAAACCATTTTCTTTTCTATAGCTTACATTATTGTGAGACCACAGTATATAGTACATATACAAAGTATGTGTTAGTCGATTGTTATCAATAAGGCTTTTGGGCAACTAAGGCTATTAGTGGTTAAGTTTTGGGGGAGTCATAATTATACATGGATTTTTAACTTGCAGGTTTGGCACCCCTAACTCCTGCATTGTTCAAAGGTCAACTGTACATAAATCACATATGTAGCACATAATTGGGATTGTAGCATATTTGAGAAAAAAGCTCTATATTATGAACTTTTTCACTTAATATTTCTTTATGAACATTTCTCCATATGCTTAAACAAATCTTTGAAAATTATATTTAGTGGTTTTACAGCAATCCATTTTATGGACCTATCCAATCTCAGCAATCTCTTTTTTTTTGAGCTATGAGATTGTTTTCAGTTTTTCATACTTTTAGGTAATGCAGTAATAAATGCCTTTGTAAATAAACCTTTATCAATCTCCTTGAATATTTCTATTTAAGTTTTCTTGAAGTAGGGTACCAGGAGAAAGAATATTTCAAAGCATTGTATATAGTTACATAGTTCTAGGTACACAGAATTAATTTGTGTTCCAGAAAGAAATGTATCAAGTAATACTCCTATGAAGCTATATATGAGATAGCATCTTTTATAGCAACATTAAATATTGTTTTTATAGAAGGAAAACATGTTCCCAATTTGAGGATAAAATTATATCAATTTAGTATTTTAATTTGAATGTTTGGTTCCTTGTGAAAGGAAAATTTTTGCATATCAACTATTAAAAACTATTGAATTTTTATTAAGGTATGCCTTGGCCTTTGGCATTTTAAGATGGGTGAGATCAAAGATGATGTGAGTAATCATCAATAAAGTTGGCCTTGGCAGAGGGAAGCACAAGCAGTTCAGGTGAAAAGAAATACAGAAGTAAATGCAGCCTCTTATGGATACAAGAGCATGGATCTTTGTGTCAGACCTGGACTGGAAGTCTTGGCTCTCTACCATTTACTAGTTTTTTAAATTAATTAATTAATTAATTAATTAATTAATATGCAGATATTTTAGTTTACTGTATACATATTAGGTGCACAATTTAAAAAAGAATAGAATCCTACTCTCTAGGACAGAAGACAGTAGACACATTACACTTAATTAGGCAACTTGCCCTGATTTCTGTATTGGGGGTTTTAACATCATTGCTTGGATCTTTTGTTCTGTCATTTTGCTCTTTTTCACAGTCTTGAAATACCACATTTCTGTGATGTTTATTTTCCATGTCTAGTTTTTCTGACTCTACATTGATACCTGTATCTTCTGGGTTAAATTCTTGGATTTTACAAGAATCCAAGAACACAAACCTCTATTTTCTCTAAATTTAATTTTTTCTTGACTCATTGTTAGAATATCTACAATTGCATGTCCCATTTCTTCAATAGGCTGAACTCCTACCAGAATGGCATTCTCATAGACTGCAATAATATTTTCAATAGGACTTGTGAGTGGTTCAGTACGTGCAAGGCATATCCAATATTTAACAAGCTTTTTGGCATCTGGAATATTTCTAATCAGGTAATTCAGTGTGACCAATATTTCTTCTTTTGAGCATCCCTTATTAATGAGGTTTATGCATTCAGAGAATGTCTTGTTTACTTTTTCAGTAAATAATCTTTGTTCATCTTCCTCTGCCAGGGTAGTCCAGAAAGACCCAACTGGCTTTTCATCCTCCCCTCTGGGCTCAGGCTGGGTGACTCCTGAGGCAGGAGGCCTTGTCGGCACCTTCCTTTGCCAGCCCTCCACTCACTTAGATGAGCTTTTCACTCTTCTGCTGTCTCTCTGGGCCTAGCCGGTCTCATATTGAGGGTCACTTTTGTGATAGTGTGTCTGCTCTGGTCAGCGGATTTTGAGTTTTCTGTCAGTTTGCTATTCGAAGACGAAGCAGGCCTGGCTATGATTTCCGACATGATGTTTCTTGACAGTGTCTTACTTCTTTTTACGTCCTGAGTAGAACTGGTTTTGATACCAGATAAAACTGCATTTAATTTTAGCCACTCTTTTTTACGAGGCCCTTTCTGAATTGGAATACCAGCAGAGGTTCTCCTGAGGCCTTGTTTCACGGCTTCCTGGGTATTGTGGTGACTTCTAATAGGGGGTTGTGTGAGCTGTCTGTCCTGAGGTGCAGTGCTCACACATTTGGGGGCAGCTGTTATGTCTGAGGCTCTGTCTTCTCTCACTGTGACCTTGTCGGTGTTCCCAGGCTGAGGCTTCATGGCTTTGGAGACAGCAGGTGCACTTTTCTCTGCTTTTGCTGAGCTCTTGTCTTTGACTTGTAGAGGTTTTCTAAATGAATTAACCTTAGACTGAGCAATTTGGCCACAATAAGACTCCAGCACAGGCTTTTTGGACACATTAGCTTCTTGCTTTGGTTTTTCTGTCACCACTTGTTTCTTTTTATTATTGTTTATAAGGTGATAAGCTTGGCTTAATGTCAAATGTTGACATTGGGGGTCATCTTTAACTGGTAACAACTGCAGGGTGAGATTGCTATCCTCAAAAATCATATGTATCAATTGTTATACTTGAACTGACCGATTCATTAGAGGGTTTTAAAGGGACACAATTTTTTTCCTCTCTTATATTATTTCTGCTCCCTTTAGTTCTACTAACATTTTTTTTATCAACCATTTTTGTTTGAATTTTCAGAACTTTTGTCTTTTCATGGACCTGGCCCTCAGATGTCATCACGCTCTGGTCTTTACTGCTGGATAATGCCCGACTTTCCTGTTTGTATGCAAAAAATGTTTTTCTATTTAACAGATGTTGAGTTTTTGGTTTCTTTGCTCTCTGAAGGCAGACTGGGTCCTCTGAGTAGGGGCAGCTGCAGGCCCAGCAGCACAGCCGGGGTCCATTCACTAGTTTTAACCTTAAAAAGGGTATTAAGCAGTCAAATTCTGTATTTGAATCCGCCACTATGAGCTGTGTGACAAAGCCTGGGCAAGCTAGTAATTTCTATGGTAAATCTGACTTTGCTCTTGAATTACATTAGGATAATCAGAGTACCTACCTTACAGGATTGTTGTAAGGATTAAATGAGTATTTGTGAAAACTGGGACCTAGCATATTATATGCATTCAATACTATTAGTTTTCATCACTAACCTCTTTAGGCATCAATTTAGTAAATCACTTATTAATATGATGTAGTAATAATTCTCAACTGTAAAAGATAACAGCAGGTGTTTTGATTGAGAATTGGGAAGATTTGTCATTTCAAAGGAGAGGATGAGACTAGAACTAGAGGTTTTCCCCCAAATCATGATGCGCTTTATGTTTTGAAGTGTAGTGCTTGGCTCTTCCCTCAAGGTCAGTTTGTCGTTCATTATAGCCCACATCCACAGACTTACTCGCTCCATTTGGGTTGAGAGCCTGATTGTTTTCTGCAGGGCCCAAAGTCAGCTGTGACTTGGGAGGGAAGTGAATAAAGATATGCAGGTTTCTTAACTACTTCGGGGAGAAAGTGACACAGATCACTTTGCTCACATACCATTGGTGCAAATTAGTCATTTGGCCCCACCTAAAGGAAAAGAATGCTGGGAAATGGAGTCCCTGGTTGGACCACTGCTCTCTATCACAACTCTGCCCAAGGGAAATGGGGCATGATCTTTGGTGGATCTGCTGTGGTCTACCCCTTCTCTTACACACAGAGCATACTGAACTCCCAAAGGGGATGACTCAAAGATCCATACAAATACTGCCTCTGGCTCCAAATCCAAGACTTCCAGGATGTGTGTAGTCTTCCTCATAAGGTCTGGGTATCTCTTCTTGGGATCTGGAAAACTATTAAGTAAAAAGCAAGTTATACCTCATATATAATATAAAATGATGGAACAGGGATATAATAACCCCAAGACAATCATTGATGCACAGAAATTATGAAACTCTGTCAGGCAGGCATTAGGCAGGCCTTCTGTCCTTGGGGTGGAATATTTATTGACTAGGCTCTGTTCTGCTGTCTGGAAAACATTCACTTGTCCAAGGCCCCTGTTCAAGCCTCCAGGAGTTTCTTCCTTGTCTTTTATTCTCCATGGCCACATTTAAAATGGATACCCAGGAGTATGCCCTTCTTAAGGCCCATATTAATTTTTAGGCCTGCTTCCTACTGGTACAAGTTTTATTGCTTTTTGAGGCTTAAAAATTCAAAGGCTTCTTTGGCAAGAAATTCCTTCAGAAACTTAGGCTTCTGTGCTACTTGTTTTCGTGTGCCAATAACCATACTCAAAATTTTCCTGCCTCCAGCCTGAATTGTTTCTTTGCTATTTAGCACTGGCTTCTCTTTCTCAACTCAGTGATGGTTCTTTTGAGATTATCCAAGATAGCCATGTTCTTAGTACGATCTTTGACATAAGGCTGTGTTGTTGATGAATCTTTATCTTTCAAAATCTCTCTCAGCCTCATTGATTACTGTTTAGGATCTAGCATCAATTTCTCTTCATCCCCTTTAATTCTATTTGTAATGAGGGAATTCTTTTCTGAAATCATCATTTGTATAAGGTATGATTTAAGGCAAGTCATGGTTATGCTCCCTTCTTTCTCTAATGCCCCTGGTTTCCCTGGGCATTGCTGACTATGCCATTTAAGTATCAAGGGAAAATGAGTTCAATTTTTAGTAATTGTTCTAATGTCATATGTATTACAGAGTAGTTAATTTGCCTAATTTGGCAGGATATGGGCAAGAGTAAATAAAATTAAAAGAAAAGTTCAATATAAGCATGCAAACTCTCTAGTCTGGATAAATGGCAGTAAGGGAGAATAGCCAGAGTGCTCACTGAAAAGAATCTTTGAAGATTTAACACTATGAATGTAAAATAAAAAAAAGATTTTCAACCAAAAAAAGATTTTGTTGGATTTTTCTATGGTGAGGCTCTTCCATTCAAAAACTAATTGGGTTTTCTGCCACGTAGCATGCTGATGATTGGAGCTATGGCATTCAAGGCCTGGTGGATTGTTAGCAGGTCTTACCCCACAATTAAGCAGAAGAGTTTCTAGGTTGGTTTTCTGTCTCATGAAGGGAATATAATTTTCTTTCTGGAACATATCTATGTTGGTGGAAAGAAGAGAATTCCAAATGATGAAGGAAGGGGAGAGAGGAAGAGAGAAAAGGAAAAGGAGGATAAGGAAGAAGAGGAATAGAAAGAAGAAAAGAAGAGAGCAGAGGAGGAGAGAAGAGGTGAAGGAGAAGATTATTTTTTAACATGATGATGGCCCAATTCAGTTATTTGTCAACCAGTATTTAATCAGCATGAACATCGCTCCCAAGTACTTCCCAAAACCCAGCTTCTGCTGTTACAAAGCAGCCCAGTTAAGATATTGGTGGATCTAATAGTAGAACATTGGACAAGATTCTCTCTCCACCTTTATCTCATTTATCTTATATAAGTTTCATCAGAGTTCTGAAAAGCAAATATTATCTCTATTTTACAGATGAAGAAAATATGTCTCAGATGACTTAACAGGAGTAGAGGAGCAGGCATTCAAACTTCAAGTCATTTGTCTCCCTGGTTCTGAAGCCCTTAGTATACTATGCATTGTGAGGAATAAGCATAACACTGTACATCAAAGCAGAACGCCTGGCACATAGTAAGCACTCAAATATGACTTTGTTTCCATTTTTGGATTCCTTGCTAGAGATTATCTATCCCTATGAGAACTATTGTGCATTTGGAAGAATAGCTACATTTTCTTTTCAGCTTCAGGGAAAAGTGTCAGCATAGGCTTATCTGAAACCTCAGTGGGGATGGTAAGTAGGAAGGCTCCAAGTTTTTTTTTTAATTGGAGGTGACCTACAATATTATGTTAGTTTCAGGTGTGCAACCCTGTGATTTGACATTTATATACATAAAAATGCTGACCATGATAAGTGCAGTTACCATTTGTAATTACAGTATTACTAACTATATTCCCTAAATTATATTTTTTCATCCCTGTGACTTATTGGCACACTTATATTTCATAACTGGAAGTTCATACCTCTTAATCCCCTTCACCCATTTTGCCCCTCCTCCCACCCCATCCCCTCTGGCAACCACTAGTTTGTTCTCTGTATTTATGAGTCTATTTCTGGTTTTGTTCATTTTGTTTTTTATATTTCACATACAAATGAAATCATATGGTATTTATCTTTCTCTCTCTGCCTTATTTCACTTAGCATAATATCCTGTAGGCCCAGCCACATTTTTGCAAGTGGTGAGATTTCATTCTTTTCTTTATGACTGAGTAACATTACATTGTACTTATTTACCACATCTTCTTTATCCATTCCTCTCTTGATGGACACTTAGGTTGCTTCTATACCTTGGCTATTATAAATAATGCTGCCATAATCATAGGTGTGCATGTATCTTTTCAAACTAGTGTTTTCATGGGTGGCTGTCAGTTTTGATAGGTTTAATTTGGTTTTATATTTTGAGAGAGAGCTATATCATCTAAAAGCAAAATAGTGGTATGATTTCCTTATAGAAAAAGTTTATTTCTCAAATACCGTGACTATTACTTTATTTTATAAGGTAATAAATACAAAATAAAATAACTGGTATAAATTAATTTTCTTTTGAAAGAAGGATAATTTTCCTACAGAAGCAACCAAACTGTCCATCAATAGCTGAATTGATAAAGAAGATGTGGTACATATACACAAGGGAATATTATTCAGCCATAAAAAAGAGAAATCCTGACATTTGCTACAACATGGATGGAGCTAGTGGTATTATGCTAAGTGAAATAAGCCAGCTGGAGAAAGACAAATACCATATGATTTCAATTATTTGTGGAATCTAAAAATAAACAAAACAAAATGAACAAAACAGCAGTATACTCAGAGACACTGAGAAGTGACTGGTGGTTACCATAGGGGAGGGGTTGGGGTGGCTGGGTGGTTCCTTTAAAGTAGATAAGAATCGTAGATCCAATATTTGTTTTAACTAAGTGGAGCAAGATGTAGTGCCTCACTTGGAATTGTCCCATTAGAAGTTTTTTACCCTTGACAGCACTAATATGTAATAAGGATAACATCCCACTTAACAATATAAATTATTATGCACCCCTCAAAGGAAAATGGAGACCAAAGTTAGATTAAGAGACATTTAAGAGCAGGGGCATAAAACTAATTCAGTATTTGTTTCTCATCTAAAAGCTTTCTAGATTTTTAGATAAGTGTGTTTAAAAATACAAATTCAAGTATTTTTTTCCACATCATGCAATTCACACTCTAAGTCCAATACTGAGTAGTTTATAGAAACCCAAATAGCTTTGACTATTTCATATAAAGTAAAAAAATAAGGCATAGTTTACATTGTTCAATGATATGATAGCAAGAAGAATGTTATACTTGATTTGAGGGTGAATATTACTTTTGATTTTATTGGAGAGAGCATTTCAAATATTTAATTTAAAAACCAAACTATCATCACAGGTTCCGATTTAATTAAAACTTAACAAATACAACAAAACATCTTTATAGGTTTATTTTAAAATGATGACACACTTGATATTAACAAAAAAGGCATCAAATGCCCTAAGAAAAAGCTCATAATCTTACTAACTGCCCTTTTAGAATATCAAAAACAAATAGTCAACGTCAAATTTTTTTTCTTGTTTGACAAGAAAAAGCAGAATGAGAACCACAAAATAAAAACTCTCAATATGCTATACAGTAATAGCCCATCTTTGCTTTTTGTACATTTGTTCAGAGACTGACTGGGAAACATGAAAATGGCAGTTGGAAAACAAGTCTGGCTCTTCCTGAAACACAGGAGAATTACTAAAACTTGGAGCAAAGGAAAATACAGTCTGCTGTCCATATTTCCCTGAAGTAAAATAATAATTCATGGTAAAATAATTTCTAAATATGTCAGCATCTTATGAACTTGAAATTGAGAGGCTGAAAAAATAAATCAAACATCTGTGGAATGCTGAACAACCAAAACAGATCTATATAATTATGGTATTTCATTCTGAGCTTGATTCCAGATTCTTCCTTCATTATCTGTGAGAGGCTTCTCTTGTCCTTAAAGTCAACATTAAGGCATGCTAAGTTTCATATAACAAAATTATTCTAACAGTAGCTTTGGATATTGCAGTTCTATAATTATAAAATATTGTCCTAATACATACATAGAGTGTACATAAATTTTCACACGGAGACTGCAGGTATACTCCTAGGTGTAAGCCACAGATTTCTGAAATCACTGTTACATATTTAAAATAAAATCTTAGTCTTTACACTGTCAGTGTATGAGTCAGCTAAATTATTTCCCAAGGCTTATGCCCACAAAAGTTGAAAGGAGAGAATATTATAGAATATTATGAACCATAAAATGATATAGCTGAAAATCAGCTATCATTGAAAGACAATGATATCTTAATTCTCTGTCTTATGAACCCTTTTATAATGGAAAAGCCAGTGAGACATCATTATAATTTGTTCCACTGTAGTCATTATTTATGCCCAGTTCTGGGAAAGGTCAAGCCTTGTTACAGAGAAATCTAAGGATCTGTATTATTCCTTTGTCACAGTACAATCTAGCTGGTGGTAGTAAATCTTGCTGAATAGGTGTAGCATTGGTGAAAGTTGTGAATCTCTTTTGTCAGACCACATTTTTTGTGGTAGCAGTAATTGCTGCAATGGAATCTGATCTTCAGATTGAAAAACCTTCTAATAGATAAAGAGAACATTTTTTCTTTAGCTTTAGATGATTAATACAAGTAAAGTTGTACATGTGCCTATTTATTGCACATATGAAAGACAAAGGCTAAATGTTCAAATGTTCTTACCTAGAATTTTTGACTGTCATAAAGAAGTAACAAAAGTACAGTCACTTGGGTTCAGAAACTTAATTCCTGATATTAAAGTGGCATAATGCTCACTCACTCACTTATCCTTATGCCCAGGGGCAAAGGAAAGGCACAAATGAATTTGGGAGGGCAGTCTCTTTGTTGAAAAGTGCACCTCAAAGGACGTATGCCAGCACTGGTACAACCGGGTCCCTAAAATAAATAAGTACAAGAGTGATGGACTCAGATATTTTAAGCAGACAGCAAAATGTGATATTTATATCAGGGCCAGTATCTAGGTAGTATAGAATCAAGGGGCATAGCAGTTACATGGATGAAAACACACACAGCCACCAAGAATGTCATGGTTCCAAGCAGTTCTGTACTCCTCTAAACTGTGTATCAGCTATGAGATGGGGAGCCTGGAGAAAATACATTCTTCTTATGAGGGGCCAGTACATCATACTACATCGTCTGCTTCAGAAGCTCCAAATGGCTGGAAAGGACACACATATGGCAAAGAAACTGCCACAAACTGTTTAAAGTGCCCTAAAAAGGAAGTCTATTAAAGTCATCAGGAGGATTAAGCTGTCCATTGGCAGCATGTAGATCCCAGCAGTAATGGAGAATGGCAGCTTTCTTTCTGGTACTCATCCATTTGGGCTACACTGCTGAACAATGAGCTGCCTTTGTTTAATATTAGGATGGTGCTCTGAGTTTAGTTTTTCTAAAACCCAGTAAAAAGTTAAAGACCTAAACAACAGACCTCTGAAAAGAGTTTTGCTTCTCCAGGTCTAGCAATAAAAACTCCCATAGATAAGAACAAGCACCATGTTAAAGAGATAGATATGAGGTCATGAAGAATCCAAGACCAACAGCAGAGTTATTGTCTGTTCAATGTGTGTAACATTTATCACCCGATCTTGACAAACTACTTCTAAATAAACATATAGAGAGCCAAAAAATCCTCTTTATCAGATTGTAAACAACAGTGTCTAAAGTTCAGGTTGTTTTGCATGTGTAACCATCACTTAATATTTAGGTAATCTTCATCCTTAATTCAGGCACTGACAGGATGAACTAGAGCTACACAACTGAATACTGGGGGGAAAAGTTGATTAAGGCAGTTATCTGAATTGTGCCAATGCAACACTAAAAGAGACATCCAGATGATTTTCTGAATTGGTTCCTTTTGCAGTAATGGTCTGTTGTCATATGTGGAACCCTAAAAAAGATGTGCCTTATATATGAGCAGATTTAAATAATATTGTTGAAATAAGTGAGCATTTACTTACTTTATTTCACTTTAAAATTTTAAGCAAGGAAAGGAAGCAATATATTCTGGCTTGTTAGGTCTTTTTTCCCCCTGAGTATTTTCTTTTCCTAACTAATACATATATATACATGGAGATATATATATATATCCTTTAGATCACATCAGAACTATATATAATTTGGAAGTACTGCAAGATTCATTAAATGCTTCCATATGAAAAGCTTTGGCCTTTTTCTCCTTTGTCAGTTTTATAGAATTGAAAAACTTCCTAACACTTAATTCTCAAATTTGTCTTCTTCATAGGCTGAAAAACAGGCTGCATATTAATGGTTTAGTCTGCAATTTAGCTAATTAAACCTGTGTCACCAATAAATAAAAACAAAACTCAGCTGATCCCACTTAGTTTCTATGAATAAACATGTATTTTTTTAATGTATTTAAACACACACACACACACACACACAGCTCAGATCTAGTTATTCAGCCCAGGAGATCATTCTCTTACTGCCTCAACATCATGCAGAGTGGGTCCTCAAGCAGGCTAAAATCTGACTATTTATAAACTTTGAGAATATAAAATTTATACTGCTGGTAAGGTAGCCTCAACACAAACCATGACATGAGAGTCACAGTAAAAGAAAAAGCACAAACAACCAGCAATAGAAAACAAAAATCATGTTTATATAGTCCTAATTATTTCTGAATCAACAATAGTCAGTTAGATAGGATAAGGTAATTGAACTTCATCTAGTTTCCACTGATATCCATAAAAATTTCTCACCTAATGATTCTTTTACATACCTGTCCTCTCTATTTTTTCTAACCTCTGATCCTCCCTCATCTTAACCCTTAGTAACACAATGTACCTAACTCACCAAATCCATCTCTGGCACCCACAACTGTTCCTTCACATAAATACTCTGACTCACACAATCTGCCAGCCAAAGTCACCCACATATTTCACATTCCTCAATAACAACAAAAACTTCAGGCATTAGAATTAGTCTTTAGATTCTAAAAAGATATAACTTTCTCACTTTCTCCCTTCCCCATCCCTGCCCTCCCACCCCAGGTCCCAGCTCCAGTCCTCTTTAAGGATGACCCCACTGTTCCTGGCAGCACAGTAATGGAAGTTAAAACAACTCTTGCAGTGGGAGATTGGAAACACCTTAGGGAATAACTACAAACTACAAGCTATTTCTGAGGTGTGCTCCCCACCTGTTTCCTGAACCATAACCTTACCAAGATAGAGTATTAATGTGTGCTGTGGGTATGTGTTTTGCAAGGTTGTGACTACTTGCTCATCATCCCTCTCATCCAGCAAGTCTGAACCTCATGAGGGCCTGGATTTTAGGCCTCAGAATGATGCCTAGACCACTGTTAGGTGGGAGGTGAGTTCTGGTGAGGAATGCAGTT
Source organism: Manis javanica (assembly GCF_040802235.1). Classification (NCBI taxonomy): domain Eukaryota; kingdom Metazoa; phylum Chordata; class Mammalia; order Pholidota; family Manidae; genus Manis; species Manis javanica. Next base: position 192,264,125 of record NC_133157.1, read on the forward strand.
CCCACAAATCAGTGTGTTTAATCTTTCTCTCTCTACTCATTTTAATTTTTTGGCTGTGGGCTTAAGGATTGCTGCCATCTTGGGGCAATGGCTAGTTGCTTGGCTACAGCAAGTGATACTGGATTCTAGGCACAGTCCCCAAAAATCTAGCTGCAAGTGTATTGGAAGTTTTCTCCAAACAGTAACAACAAAACATCACCTGGGACTGTGCCTGAGCCAACCATGACTCAGACCTGCCTGAATTTTTGGATGCTGGAAATATATTGAAAATGCCTTAAGCTTTGCCTCTCTAGTGTGAGAACTGGGAAAGACTTCAAGAGCATGGGTAACCAGTATGATAGCTAAAGAACACATTGAAAATGAAATTTATATCAGCAACTAATTTTATGTTATCTAGAAAATGGCCATGCAACACTGGCTAATATCTGGCACTACCATTCTGAGTCAAATCCAGATTGGTCTTATAATGATTTACGTAATTTTCTTTTACTAGAAAGTTCATTCTAATGACTTAGTTACCACTTCTGAGTACAGGAATAATTTAATTAAATAAACACATGTGCTTTTACATATTTAAAAATAATCAACACATTTAAGCTTCAAAATATTCAAATACAAAACCCAACATTTTAGTATTCAGCCAAATTATGGGAAGAAAAAATAATAGCAAGAAAATGGATAAGCATAAGCACCTTTGATAATTAAATGTAAGCCTTATTATGTGATTAGTGCTTAAGTTCTTTTTCACAAAATAGGTTACTAATTGATCCTACTGTATGTACAATCTCCTAGTGTCCAAAGAATAATATCCAAGATTGTGTCAAAGAAATAATTTGTACACTGGGTCATGAGAAATGTTTTCCTATAGAGATAGAAGATAGCTACTACAGATTAGTTAGTTTCAGTACTTTAGAAGGACAGGTGTAGCTGTTTGTGGTTATCTAATGTATCTTACATGGCTTTTCCTCTAAATAAAAAATACATGGAGAACAAAAACACTGGCTGTTGGTTTGGGAAATAAACTTTTCTTGCCAGGTAAAAAATTGCACTATTAATTTTAAGAAATGTGGTTTGTTTTCATATAAAATGCCAAGGCAGACTCTCAAGGCAGTTGACAATCAGAATTAACCCTGGACAGCAAGAGCATCTTCCTCTACCAAGGACAGTTCCAAGGTGTTTTCATTAGCGCTGGTTTTCATCCTGAAGTTGAAAGAACCATACAGTTTTGCAGACTCTTTGGAAGAGGCAAACCTGTTGCGACGATACAGTTCCCCCTTCCACATAGACATCATTAGCAAACAGGAGAGAACAACTCCCCCAAGCGTTAGCAGGCAGAGTCCAGCAATCACACAGCGGTCCAGGTGAGCCCCCAGCCTTGCACTCTCTTTCTCCAGACGTTCCATCTCCCGGGCTGCCACGGTGTTGGGATCCACAGTCACTTCCCGTGGGACAATGTAGGAGATGATCACCAGCAAGATGCCAGTGACCAAGAACAAGATGGCGCTGATGAAACCATAGTCTACTGACTTCCCTGAAGATGTGGCTTCTGAACTTGTGTCATCTTCATCCTCAGATATCAAGGATATGGCAGCCTCATGGGACCATTCATCTGTACTTCCCCAGCCCAGGTCTCCCATGTGACTACTCCCCTTTGTGGAAGGGGAGCTCCAGTTCCTCTGCTCCAAGTTGACATTCTCATCCACGTAAGTGAAAGAAGTTTCTAATTCCTGGCTGCAGCAGTTGCAGACTTTCCGTTCTGCTGTTACTGGGTCGTTCCCTGAGTTGAGAGGTCCTGATGGCAAGGAGTCTGGCTGAATAACACTGTCTTGCAGAAAGGACGAGGGGTCTACTGGAGAAGGGCTAAGTTTAGACTCTTCCATCTTGGAGGCTCTTGGGGTTGACATACAGTGTTTCTGGCAGCAGAGAGCAGCTTTGGTGGCTGCTGCACCTACCTGGTCACCAGGAGGCCCTCCTGAACTCCAGTCTACAGCATCGCACAGGTCTGCCTGGCTTCTCTTCTTAGCAAGGTAGTGGAGCTCCATTGAAGCTAGTCAGACATCCCCGAGCAGCTTTCAGAAATTCTGCCAATAGCAACACAGTTAGTTAAGAACCCAACAGGATCTAAGGCTGCACTACAGGACACCCCATTTCCTTTGCATCCGCAGTTGTTGACACTTGAGCCCCAGTTCCTTCCAGAAGGGCTAAAAGAAAGTAGAGTACACCTTGTGGCAGGAAAGTGTGAAAAGGGCAAATTCTCTGATTTATCACAGGGATTAACACTGAGAAACTTACTTTGTCAGGGTAGAAAAGGAGCATGGAAGTGGCAGTGTCTCTGAAGAAAGCATTGCCGTCACCAAGCCAAATTTATCCAAGGACTCACACATTTTTGTGACAGGATCCCTCAAATGAGAAGGCAGGTTTCCGGTATAGAGACACAAATGAGAAAGGCAGGGGACCTTTTTTAGCAGAGTGCTGATTTTTTTGGAGAACCTGACAACACAGACTTACTAACAATTCAGTTAAATTTTAAGTGTTTACACTCTCTTTAGTTCAAAAGAGATTTAATACATTAGCTCTGGAGCATAACCATAGGTGAATGAATATGTGGCTATCAGTTGGGCTCTATTGGACCTTGGGCTCAGCATTTTGCTTGCATAGTTTTGAAGTGGGTAAAAGATGGCTTAATTAGCCATCCCTCCTAACCTCATGTTTTACATCCAATAACCCTAGTCACACGGCCCTTTTTCCCAAGACCCTATGCTTGTTCATTGTGCTTCTATTCTTATCCCATTCCCTTGATGGCACATGACGGCAGCATGTTCTGAACCCAGAATTATGTAGACAACATACCTTACTGGATGACTCTGCAAATACGATGGGCCAGCCTACGCGCGTGCACACACACACCTGACTGCTCCAGTACAGGTCAGGTACTCCTGCTCACTGGGTCTGAGTGGGTCTGTGCACCTTCCCTCCACATGCTTTGCTAACAAACATGCACAGGAAATTGACCATTCAGAAAATTGTACATACCCAATCTAGAAGTAAACTGACAATAAACGACAAATTATAAACCCATAGAGTCACATCTGTTGAAGAAAATAGGTGACAAACTTAGCAAAGTTTCCTCTGAAACTATACATCCGTGAATGCTCTCACCCCCACTGCAGCAAGGGATCTTTCTGGGATATAACTCTGAATTGAGCAAAAAGCCATCTGCCCCATCTTTCTCTGCCGCATCCGTCTTTTTGAGGAATAAAAATTCACTTTTCACTATCACCAAATACAGAGGTTTCAAGCAAGGGCCCTTTTTGTTTTGCCTCTACATCCAGGGTAATACATGATTTAACCCTTAGGTTGAGGGCTTTTTGTGCGTTGAAATTCACAGCCCCAACAGGTCCTAAGCCACACAGAAGCACAAGTCAGGCTCACCTAAGGTCTACCTGGCAACTTATTTAAAATATAGGAGAGGGAATCCACGTGTTTTCTGCTCTTCATTAGAGTTTGCTAAAAAAAAAAAAAAAAAAAAAAAATACACGTCCCTCCTATTACCGGAGTTTGTCTGCAGCTAAAACAGAAACCAAAAAGTACGAAGTGCAGAAACACAACTGAACCAGAGCTTTCCTTTAGCAAGTGGGCAGACTCTTTACTGTTGATCCTTCAATGAATGAAGCGATGGTAATGGACTTGATCAATTACTGAAATCATCTCAGTTTCTTCAGACCTTAGGCGTTCTGATTAACCTTTGACACAATTAACTCATCAATTGGACTACTTTGGTTAAAAATCGGAAGAGTCCTTTAGGATTTCCAATTTATAACAAAGATGGAGAGAAATCTCCACTTAATTCTCTCTCCTGCGTCTATCTTTAAAGAAAAGGGAGACTCCGCTTGGTCCATTGGAAATACACCAGCTGCACTGTCGATTTCCTTTGCGGCTCTAATCCGGGGCTTCCATCCTCAGCGGAGAATGGATCATCTCAGGGGACCAGCTCAAGGCTCTTTCCTTCCGTTCCCTCCTTCTCTTCTCTTTGCCGTAAAGAGCGCAGTTAATAAAATTGCACCTCAAAGCGAGGGGACAGCACGTTCTCTTGCCGTCTGCCATCAATTAAAAGCATTAATATTTTCAATGAAACTAAATGACAGGGGAGAGGCTGGTCTGGGGGTGGCGACCTCAGGATCCCTCCAGCGCGCCTTGCGGGAAGGGCGCGCCGCAAGCCTCGGCAGTTGTGCCCCTGCGAGATAAATACCTCGGTTCCGGGTGAACTCTGAGAACGCACGAGGCACCTGGAGTTGGGATCCTTCGCCGAATACCCCGAGGCAAGGAAGCAACCGTGGGCAAGGAGTGGGGACGCGCTCCCCTGTTCCGCCAGGCTCCCGGGTCTCTCCCTCGCCCCAGCGCCTCTTGCCCGTACCACTCTCCAACACTCACCTCTTGTCTTGACCACCAAGTGCTGCTCAAGCACCGCGCTCTCGTCCCTGCGCGGCTCCTCAGGAAAAGTCTCCAGATCACCAGCCGTGGCACTTGTAGCCTCTGCGCGCGGCTCGGCTCCAAGGAGTGGGCAGCGCCTGATGTGCCGGCGGGGCGGGGTGGGGCGGGGCGGTCCCTCTTGCTGAGCATCCCGGGAGATGTAGTCCGGGGCAGCCTCACTGTGTTCCTCCGGTCTCCGCTCTCCCCTTCCTCCACTTTCGCCCTTTCTGAAGACCAGCTCCTACCATACCTCCATACTCCTGCCTGGCACTTTAAAGAAAGCACTGGCTCCTAAACTCAGGGCTGGGTCCCATAGCCTCAGGTGTGGCCACAAGATTATGGGGAAAGGAGTGTATATTTAGATTTGTATATTTTGAAGTGGATTTTGTAAAAAACCATTTTACAGAGGAGGAGAGAGGCTCAGAAGAATTAAGTGTCTCATCCAAGGTTACAAAAACAATAAATGGTAGCTAATACATTGTATCCAGTAATCTGATTCCAGAACCTGGATCTCTTTGCCACTACCTATACTGAGCAATGCTTCACAATCATTTTGACAGCAGAGTATACATAAGAAGTGATAATATCTATTGCACTGGGATAAACACAAGACGTTTCGTGTGGCCACTGTCCTGGTGCTGTTACTACTCCAGGCCCTGCAGGACAGCTGAGAAGGAATAAATAAGCTGACACACCTGTAATATACTGGAACACCCGAGGATGGCAGACACAGGGCCTGGGAAGCTCTGGATAGCACTATCAGATTTAATAAGGAGGCTGATTTGGGGCTGAATATAAGGAAGAATGTTCTAAAAACTTGAAATAGAATGTCTCATGAAAGTGAATTTGTTATTACTCAAAGAAGAGCCGTTTATTCGTCATGTAGAAGGAATTTATCTAGTTGTATTAGAGACTTCTTATGGTTTCCAGGCTGCAGTAATATGTTACATCTCTTTCATAAAGCCCTTTTCCTCCAACAGCCCCCAAACATTATGCTTCCTATGAACTTTGCTAGGCCTTGTCAGCACAGATATTTTTAAAAATTCATCAGCCACTGCTTTGTGACATTTCTTGTATTTCTAGGTAACACTTAACTTCACACCTAGGTGCCTAAACCCCCAGTGGCAATTGTGAGATCCTTAAGGTCAGTATCTATTTATTAAATGTCTTCTTACTTTCTGCAGAAAATGCAGTGTTTCTCTTAAAGATAGTGAGGGAAAAATGACAATACTGAATTGAGACTGAAGATGATTATCCATGTTATTTTTCTAATTTCCTATTTCTATATATAGTACACTTGACTGACTACATATTCTTGAACATTAAAAAAAATCAACTCTGTGCCAATATACTACAAAATCTCCTCAATATTCTGCAGACAAAGAATAAATGTGAACTGACTGATCCCCTGGAAAGAAAAGCTCTGCAAAAAATATCACTTGCAGGAATTAACCACCCCTCTTCTGCAAGTCCATGTCTGAAACTTTCCTCAAACTCTGACCCAAGAACTTTTTTCAATAATCTTTCTTGTTCAAGTTATTACTAATTCTTATTACTCTTATAAATGGCATTCTAGTGGCAAACTACACTTCCTTTTATACTGTCATTTCATATCTATAGAAGCCTTTCATGTTTATTTTACACTGCTTTCTATGTGGTCTCTTTTCCTAGATAAAATTTGAGCTCCTTGAGAACTGATACAGTCTTTCTATAACTTCAAAGCTACACATGGGCATGAAATGGCAAAACACATGGGCAACAGTTATTCCTCAATATATGCTTACAAAAGATTGACACTAGTAAAATGATGATATTAAGGTTTTAATAATGACTGGGATCTTACATAATTTTTAATACACCTCATATTCTCATGCTCATTTATGCCCTGTGAGGTATGGGAGGAAAAATCATGACTATAGTAGGTTAATCAGTGCAAAAATAGACTCTGAGAGGTAAACTAACCACGTGAATAAAGAGTAGTGCAGGGACTTTAAAAATCAGTCTCTTAACGATGACTGAGGGTGCTCTCTTCAGCAGTAATAATAATGACTTATTGTAAATTAATACCCTTAGTGGATCTAGGGCCATCAGGAGAGTATAGTTTGTAGTGAGGTAAGAAAGAAATGGCTTAGAAATGGCTGGATAAAGGCTCACTCATTTAATGCAAATAGTACAAGGAAATGACTTGCCTCATGCCCCACGCTGGCACTTCTGAATGATGGGAGAAAAGAATTAAAATGACCAAAATTTAGAATAATGAAGATTTCACTTTCTAACAAAATTCTAGGAACAAAAAAACCACATTAAATGTAAAAGTTTCCTTTAAATAAAAATGCTTACAGGCAGTCCTGTTATTCAAATAAAGTAGCTAGATAAAGACAATAGGGGTGAGGGAAGACTGCAGTCAAACTGGGATCAAGTGCTTTTCCTAAAGGAACAGTACCCCCTGACAGCTTTACCTGATTGTTGGAAAGAATTCAGATATCAGTCAGTCAGATAACCCAATTTATATTCAAATATTCAAAAAATTTTAGACTTTAAAGTTTAAAAAATTTAAGTCTATATGGGCTAAAGAGAACATAACTATAGGGAACATTTATTTCCAGTACTAGCAGACTAATTGATTTAAAGCTATTCATTGTCATGGATAAATAGAAAATCTGGACAAAATGTATAAAAATCACTTGTTTGAAGACATGCAAGTTTAACAAGATAGATAAGAATTATTGAGCTAAATTCCAGAGAAGGAGAGAGGCTTAGAGATACAAGTCAGGACCTTTTAGCTTCTTTTTACTTGAGGATGTTAGATAATTTCAGAGGAAACAGTTGAGACACTAAGAAGCTACAGAGCAGGGATTGGAGTCCTGAGCTCACCACGGAAAGAAGTCCTAGTGAATCTGCCCCATTTCTTAAACTTTGAGTTGGAATCCTGAAAGGCAGCATCCTAACTGTGTGAACCAGAAGTTAGATAGGGAATGCATCTCAGTTTTTAAGATTCAAGCTCTAAAATTTAACCAAGGTGATTTTAGAGTGCAAAGATACCAGGTTCTGGGCAGAAGGAACATTCTCTCTCTCTCAAAAAAAAATACAGTATCATCTCAAACCTATTCTACAAACAATTTTGAAAATACACTAACTCACAATAAAAAATAACCATAAAAAAGCCAATTTCTAAAGATCACATACTGTATAATGCCATATATTTATTTATACATACACTTTCAAAATGATGTAATTATGGAGAAGGAAGACAAATTAGCAGTTACCATGGGTTGGGAATGGTGAGGTGACAGGAATGAGAATGACTATAAATGGGTAGCATGAGGGAGATCTTTGTGGTAATGGAATAGCTATATATCTTGATTATGGTGGTGGTAACATGAATCTACATGTGTGGTAAACTGGTAATTTTCTGGTTTCATGTTGCATATAGTTAACTGAAATGTAACTTTTGGGGGAAACTAAGGGAAGGGTAAACATGATCTTTCTGAACTATCTTTGCAACTTTTTAAGCATCTATAATTATTTTAAAATAAAAAGCAAAACAAAAGAAAACCAAGCATATCAGAAGATTAGATCATATGCATGAAAACAAAAACATAAAACAATAGAAAAAGACCAGTGGGAGTCTTCAGATATTGGAGAATTTTAAATAAGTATACTTAGAGTGTGCAATGAAATATGACAAAATATAGAATTTTTTCTGAGAAGTAGAAATAAAAAGTGAAAAATACTATAATCAACATTAAAAACTCAATGGATTAAGTGAAAAAAGAATTACTGAATCAGAGATGGATAAGAATAAAATATCTCAAATAAAACAGATAAAAGGATGAAAAATACAAAAGTGGGGTAAAAGGTATAGATAAACAGCCAAGTTTCAATCAGAGATGCTTGTGTCCCAGGAGCAGTTTTTTTCTCTGTCCTTTTGGAAAGGGAGGAGAATGTAAAAGAGGCAAAACTGTACCAGAGTATTTTGGGATATCAATCAAACAATGAAGAAAAGCAAGAATATGGTTACCATGTATGTCAAAATAAAGGCTACCTTTGCAGGGGAGGAAAGGAATAGTAAGTCGGAGAAGGCAGTTGGAGAGGCTTATGGGACACCACACTGTTCTGTTTCTTGACCCAGACGTACTTACGTGGTTGTTCTCTTTGAATTAGATTATTGGACGTGACTTTTTATTTCATGCACTGCTCTGTATATAATAGTTCATAAAAGAGATCAATATGCTTTTGGAGAAAGTTCAGGTCTCAAGTGCCTGATTTGTATCTCTGCTTTAAGAGTTTACGTTATAATCTAAGAAGTTTGTTCTCCCATATTAAGAACAACTTGAAGATGGTTTCCCTTAGCTTGCTTTCACCAGTATATTGTTATGCACAGAGGCTGGAAGAGTATATGATCATATGATACTCCTGATTCCACACTACCATTGAGTTCCTTTTTTATTTCAACTCCCTTCAACTCTGTCCGTGTCCTTTATCACATACCTTTCTAGAGTCATGATCCAGTTTATGGGCCCATCGGGGCACTAAAATTCTTTGTTAAAGTCATTAATAACTATAAATAATTCAGCAATTCACTCAAATATTAATTGAAAACCAAAAGGTTCTATACCAAGTGCCAGATGTACACAACAGTGAACTGAATGGATACATCCTAGTGGTCAGAGAGTTTACAGTCTTGTGGAGAATGTACCAATTTAACAGGCTAACTATAATGCCATTTCATCTGTGTTGTGATAAAGGAATAGATTTTATAATGGGAGCATGCCAGCAGAGCACCTAATTCAGAATTGGTAGGTCAAAGTAGATTCCTAGGTGGTATAATGTCTAAGTGAGACAAATATAGAAAGAAATTACCCCTTTGAAGAATGAAGCAACATGGTAAACAGTGGGTGACAATCCTGAAGTGAATTACTGGAACTGAAAAATGGTCAGTATACAGTATGAAGTGTGAGGGTAAGAATGTCAAGTAATAATATTGGAAGTATCAGTAGAGGCCAGATCATATTTGGGGGTGTAAATAAGGATAAGATGTGTGGACTTAATTCTAAAACCAACAAAATAACCAATGATAGTTTTTAAGCAGAAGAATAATAAGACCATATATGAATTTTAAAAATATCATTCTGAGAACCAGATTGAAGAGGAGCTAGCCTAGTGTATCAGATAGCTTCTAATAACCATCCAAGCAAGAGATCATAATAACGACAGTGAGATTTACATATAAAGACATAGATAAGTTACAAGGAAAAGATATATTATGCAAAGATCAATCAGAAGGAAGCTGAAGTGGCTATAATGAAGTGGATTTCAGGACAATGCATATTACCGGAGATAATAATAATGATAAAAGGGTCAATTAATCAAGAAGATACAACAATCTGAACTATGAATATACTCCCTGCATCTCTGTGGGGCCACATTTCCAGCTTTGGTGAATGAAATTTGTATGGAAATGATGTATGTTAACATCCGGGAAGAGACAGTTAAAGGTCTAATATTTCTGCCCATTTACTCTTTATGCTATCTGCTATCTGTATGATGCTAAAATGACCTTGAAGCCTACAATATGAAGCAGCCAGGGCTGCTGAATCACAACTTAAAGGAGAGCCATCTGATCCATATCAGACTCAGACAGGAGCCTAAAAACAACCTCTATCGTGACAGTGAGGATTTGAGCTTATTTGGCACAGCAATTAGCCTTCTCTCCTTAACTGTAGCAGGTCAAGAGGGAGCTTAGAAAGTGGACAGAAGGAATCTGGCTATATGCCTATGTGGACAGTAGTTTAAGCAATTGCTATATTTTGCTTTCATTTAATATTAAAGAGTAAAACTTTTATTTTAAATTTTTCATATTATGATTATTGCCACTCTTTCAAATGATATTATTCCAACACTTTGTTATCTTTCTATTTGAATTTTCTTCCCCTATCCTCCTTTCCTATAAAATAAGCATGTTTGAAAAGCATATGAATGCATGTTATAGGAATAACTGAGCTGGAATTCTATAAATGAATAAACATGTCTTTAGAGTAATATATATACCAATGTTATATATACATACACATTTGTTTATATATAAAAATATATAACATCTATATCTATTATTTTCATGGGACATAACTAAATATTCCTGGAGGAAGGTATTCTACTCCTTAAAAATTCAGCAGGTTTCATTACTGTGGTACTTTTGAGACCCTTTAATTTGCTAATGTATGAATTGAGACTCTAAGGGTAAGGTATGTTTTAGAATTTTTCCAAACTGCTGTAGAGGAATATTTTTCACAATCATGTAGATAAGAATATTTCATATTTTGATTCATGATTTTCAATGCCTTTTATCATTCAATTCTGTTCTGCTACTGTTGGATCCTACATTAGCAAGTGTCTTAGGTGGTGGCTGTGCTTCATTGTTTTGTTTTTGTATGTCAGTAAATTATATAATATATAATTCGGCTTTTTAGTATTTTACCATTATTCTTGGTATTGGTATCATTTTTCTGACTCTGTGCTTGGTTCTTTTTCCTTACCTCTTTTTTTAGTATAGGCTCTCTTCATCTTTTGTCTAGACTACTTTGATTATCAGATAGGTAGTACCTTGCCTGTAATCTTGAGCCTTGAATTCATACCTACCACTGCCCATGGATTGATCTTTATGAGAGAAAACTCTGATCATGGCAATTCCCTACTTAAAATCCTATACCTAATCTCCATCACCTAAATCTGTCTTGTTTAGCACTTAGTGACTCCTTTCACGTGAAGAACCCTATCTGTCTTCATTCAGGTCTAAGAAATTGTTATCCTGCATTTAAAGATTGTTTCCCTTTCATTATCACTGTTTTCCAGCTAGAACTTCACTTAGATGCTGCAACTTCCAGATCTATTTTCTTGTCTTTAACCTTTATTTCTTTATACCCATCTTTTTATCTCCTTGTGTTACATTCTAAAGGGATTCTTAGGTTCAATCTTGTATATGTAATGCAGTGGTTTGGTAAGTGTGCTTGTATGTTGACTGTTCTGGGTCCAATCCAGCATTTGCCACTTAGTACTCATGTGACTTTGAGTAAGTTTTTTGAAAGTCTTGTAGATGAATTTCCTTATCTGCAAAATAAGGATCATAATAGTACTGCTTATTTGACTATTGTGAGGAAGAATTAAACAAAATGTATGCAAAGCACGTAGAACAGGGCCTGCCATAGAAATGATCCAGTAAATGTTAGTATATTATTAGTTTGTAGCTGTTAATTTGATTTTCAGCTATTTCTTCAACAACTATGTTTTTCATTTCCTAATCATTTAACTGTCTTCTCTTTTTATAACCATTATTTTATAAATGTAGTATCCTGCCTTAACTCTCCATGGATAGTAATTATACACATCTTAAATTTATAACCAATATCAATTTTAATTGCTCTTTTAACTATTTCCTTCGTCTAGGGTCTTCAACTTTGTCTCTTTGATGGAATATCTTTCCTCAGATATTCGTCCATTGTCTATTGTGCTCCTCTTCACAGTGGAGGTTTTGTGTTGAATTTGCTCTCCATCTGTTTTAGTAGCTTCGTTGTAATGGCTTCATATTTCTTCAATTATAACTTATCTGTTTTTCATATTTTAGAAATTTCTCCTGATTTCTGACTCTAACAATCCTATACATTATTAACAGAAGCTTATTTCAGTGAAAGCTCTTCATGATGTCTACTAAAATCAACATGGCTTTTGTGTTTAAGAGAAAGGTTATTCAGAGTCTTACTGAAGGCCACAGCCTGGAAGTCATTTATCAGAGTGTTCTGATAGAACATTTCAAATCCCTTCATTTGGGGACATCTTAATACTGTTTTATGATAGCTGGTATATGCAGGAAAGATGTGACTTTAATCAATACCATAGGGTATTGAAAGAACAGACAATGAAAATATTCTGATGCTATCTATGTATGAAAATAGTCAAGGATTGGGATTGTTAATCATTCTCCTAAAGGATTCTACCAAGAACACAAGAACCAGACTAATTTATTTTCCTTTGAGTATTCCTGACTGGTTTTCTCTGGTCACAGGTGTGGGGCTGTGACAGTCTTGTGACACAGGCAAGAATGGCTGCAAGACATCTTCACAGCACAGCAGGAGCTGACCGTGCTGACTCGGGGCTCCTACAGCTTGAATACCTCTTTTTGCCTGTGGTACCATGTAGGAGAACCACAAAACTTCATTTATTGTATTTGACAATGACATGGTCTTTGCTGAACTCTTCTTGCTTACCTCCCATCATACACTCCTGCTTCATAAACTGTATGCAATTTGCTAAATATTTCCAGCTATACCCACAGTATTCCTTTCCAAAGCTGTAACAACAGCCATTGAATCATGATAATCATCTGGCTGGAGGATCCAGCTAGGTTCAGAGTCCTATGCAGATTAAGTCCATAGCTCGCCCATTCCATAGCCAGACAGTAGCTGAATGGGAACAGAGTTCAGAACACACATCATGTGGCAGCTGCAGCCAGGGGGCAGGTCCAGAACATAGGGACTGTAAAAGAAAATAACTTTGAGGGTGATAAGATACATGTTTTAATGACACCAGCATAGGCAAATCTAGTCCATCAGGTAGGATGCATTCAAAAGAGTGGTCCTGTGTTAAGACAGTGAATGTCCACTGCCAGCCTTCCCACATGAAGGCAAACTGTTCCTGACTTTCCTGTGCTATGTCAATAGAGAAGAAAGCATTAGCAAGGTCCACAACATAATGATACACCCATAGTTCATGACTGAGGGTGTCCATTAGGGTTGCTATAGAGGGCACAGCAGCATGCAAAGGGGGTGTGACTATTCTATTCCCTGTAATTCACTGTCATATGCCAGGAGCCATATAGCTTTTTCACTGGCCACATGGGGAAATCAAAAAGACTATGAGAGAGCTTTATGTTGCCCACCTTCTTCAACTCCTGTAGAGTTTCTCCAATTTCCTTGTATCCCCCAGGCAATTTATACTGCTTAGTATTTGTCACCCACTGAGGTAAAGGCAGAGCTACAAGTAGGTGCTTAGCATATCCCCTCAGAACTACCTATCCCACATGTACCCTCAATCTGAACTCACCTGCAGTGGTCTTTAACCACAAGCCCTACAAGATATCTACCCCCAAAATATATTCAGGGAAGGAAGAAATGTATGCAATATACTCCTTTTGGGGGTAAGCACCCTATCCCCAGTGATATTTGGGCTTTCTTCACTCTAATTGCCTTACCCCCATAGCCATCTATCACAGCAGGAGTCCCAGGAAAACACTCAGGGTTGCCATAAATCAGAGAACAGACAGCTCCTGTGTCCACCAGCTCCAGGGCACATTGTACATTCACAGAGGACCAACGAACAGCTAATTCTACATGTGGCCTCTGGTCTCCACCACGTCCCCCAAGGTGGGGACCTTGACCACACCTTTCAGTCAAGATACAATCCCCAATCATCCTCCTGTGGGAATGAGGGCCCAGGTAGAGCCTGAGTACTGTCCCCCAGGAAGTCTTGCATGGACAGAGGCCAGACATGGGGCTTTGCCTCCGGCTTCTGTGTCCTGGTCCTCAGCAGCTGAACTGCTGCTCTGGCTTTAATTGGTGCCACGGTTCTAACAAGATCCTATTGGGCTGGCCATCAAGTTTTTCTTTCACTATCCTGGCCTTTATCAAATCAACCCACATCTGGGTCCTTGAGACCTTCATGGGGTCCTTTGCACCTCTCTTTTCAGTTGAAGCCCATACTTCCTTGCATGCTTCTATTGTTTCAACCTCTCTCAGATCTGCTAAAGTACAATCGATTAGCCTCACTTATGGGTTGCCCTATGTGGGGGGCAAGAATAGTCACTAGGGATTCAAAGAGAGATGGGGAAGCTGTATGCAGCACCAGATTTCTCATTCCTATGGTGAACAACAACTCATCAGGGCCCTGGGGGTCCATATTATAGATGATATTGTTCATGCCCAGCTCCCATAACACCCTCTGGAGGTCTGCATACATTTTCCAGCTAGTGGGTAAGTATGGTAAATTACCCTGATTAGGCCAAACTGCCCTGATGGCTGCTGTCAGCCAATTCAAAAGCACCTGATTGCCTGAGGTGTGATGGTCACTTTTTAACAGCTGCCAGAGGGAAGGGTGAGTCATTAGGGAAACTAGTCTACCCATTTCAGAACCCAACATAACAATGTTTTCCACCCCCATATCCCAGAGATGCAAAAGTCATGTAGGCAGAGGTTCTGACAGCTTCGGCCAAAACCTGATGCTCATGTCCACCAGTCATCCTGGGTATAGGTGCAGAGCATGGAGTGCTCCACAACCTGGGGAGAGGGTGGCTCCTCCCCCTGAGGACCTCGCAGTTGTTGCATTTTTATTTTCTTAATTACAACTGGGTGGGCCTATAATACAGGAGGGGTTGGTGTCTCAGCAACAGTTAGGCCTTTTGCCCCACCCCTTTTCTCCCTGATATCTTCTCTACTATTTCTGGGGCTGAAAGAACTGCTCCTTCCTCCCCCTCCCCTATGGCATCCTGCAACTCAAATTCTCCTCCCGCCTCTTCTGCCTCCTCCCTCAATGCTAACTCTATCTTCCAGGACTGTGACCTATCTTCTCAATAATTGTCTCTCTTTCTTAAGGGCATCCCATAGGTCATTGTCCAGTTCCTCCAAGTGACACCAAAGTGTGTCTCTCTCCTCGATAATCCTTTACACTATCTAGAGAACAAATATCCCACAATTCTGGCTGCCACCCAGCCACTCAGGGCCTCTAAGCAGTCTTCTATCTCATAGAGGTCTAGTTCCAAAGCTTCCAGTGTTTCCACCCTTCCAAAATTCTGGGGAAGGGCCCACACATCTAGGAGGTGTTTTACCCTAGACAAATTCCCTACTAGGGGCTCCACAAGTGGAAGTCCCACAGATTGGAGCCTCCTGGATGAAGGTACATCCTGCACTGCTGCCAGAGGGAAAGGTAACCCATCACCCCCCACCACAACTGCCACTGGGGCCTCCCTACCATCCACAGGGGGGTTTCAGTTATCTCCCCACCATCTCTAGGATCAGTCTGCCCAAGCGTCACACCCATGAAGACAGATTTTGGGTTCATAGGCCCTGCCAACTACCAGCAGGTGTAACTCCAGAGTGAAAATATGTTCTCAGCCTAGGGCAAATAACCTTTGAAGCCAAAATCAGTCTAAGGGAGAAATAAAGTGGGAGAAAACTGTTTATTGCTTATAAGCAATCATCTACTTCTACTCACCCATGTCTCTTGAGACCCAGCTGCAAAAGGACCCCAACAAACCTCTCTGGTGCAGGTGTGCCCTTGTTTCCCACCTCCCTTGTAATCACCTATTGAAATGGAGGTGGATTACTTCTCTCCATCCCTTAGAAACACCTACTGATATGAAGATGCACTAAGGACAGGCTAGAGATTCTGGAAATATTGCAATTTTACCCACAGAGGTAGGGGGAGGCAAATCCCAGAGTTGGAAGAAGGCTGAAATAAGATACTGAGAGGCTGGAAGAGAGTGACTTTGGAGGAAGAAGGAGGAAAAAACAAAACAGAACAAAAAACAATGAAAAGAGATCAAGTAAATTTCTTTGTTGAGTAAGATGGGAAGAGGAAAGGGAAATGGATGGCTAAAAAGGTTTCTGTGAAAAATGGATTTTTGGGTCCTCAAATTCTTGAGCCTGATATATTTCAAAAGGCAGGTGTTTTGTTTGTTTATTTGGGTTTTGGTTTGATTTTTTTTTTCTTTTCATAATTTGGAGAGCTAAAATTTTGCATATCCAATATACTTTGTAAAATCCCCAGTAGGATCTGGGCACCCTGTGGTAAAGCACAGTATCTTTTTCAGGAAGAAGTATGGACACTCATACTATTCTGGGTAAAGGAAGAGAGTAAGCAGTAGTCTTTGATAAGTCCAGATTTGGTTTTGCTGCCAAAAGAGTTTACCACAAATTATTTAAAATCCTTCTAGTGTTAAGAGTTTACTGGATTTCAGAATTATGACTTTTGGGGTGTCTCTTGGTTTGGAGTTGTAGGGAAGTCACATTCAGATAGAGTGATACATGAAACCAAAGTCAAGAAAGCAAAGCAAGTTTTATTACACTCTGAAACAAAGCAGGCCTCTGATTTAGTGTAAGAAGGCTATTATGAGGCTTCTTTATGGGGTTTTTGGCAGGACAAACAAGTCCTAGATTGACATTCTTTGGCCCTGGGGGCTTGATCTGATTGGAGGATTGAAGACATGGGCTGCACTGTGACACTTTTCATTCAGGAGATTTTTGTCATCTGGGGAGTGCCTATGCTCTGAGGTTTTTTATCTGGGGAGTGTCTGTGCCCTTCAAGTCACTCTCAGTACCTGGGACTTAATTTAATTAACTCTGAGTCATCTCTGGCTCTCTGGCTTTATCTGATTAACTCCCTCTGTTCTTGTGAGACCCACCCTCTTTTCATCCTGCTCATGCCTGTCTTTCTGCGTAACGAGACTAATCAATTGTGAATCTATAGTCCTTGCTTTCACATCTCCATCAGATCCTCCTGTTCTTTACTGGGTTTACTCGTGTGTATGTGGTCAAATGCTGGGTTACTGGTCTAGGATGGCCTGAGCTGGGATGGCTTGTTCCTGTTTGTGGTCTCCCACCCTCCCTCTGACTAGACCAGGCTAGACTAGACCTCTGACTCACGGCGTGGCAGCAGAGTTCCAAGAGAGTGTTTGGAAGCACACAAACCCCTTGAGAGCTGTCTCAAAACAGGCACATGATCATTTCTAAGGCATTATTTTTTTAAACTGAATCGCCAGCCTAGTCTAAATACAAAGGATAGGAGAAAAGAGATTCAAGGATCTACCAAGTCTCATTGCTAGTGATGTGGAACAGTTAGGACCACTTTTTCAGGTAAGTTACCGTAATAAAATGCTGAGTCTGAAGTTAAAGTGGGAATGGATTGAAAACTGATGTTATCTAGATCCAGTCATGTATTCACTGGTTGCCTTACCAATATCAATTTTCCACCATTCTCTTTTTTAATGGTACTTGGATTTCCCTCTAGGTAACCATCTTCCTCTTTTGTGTAGTAGCTTTGTGGTTTAGGAGATATTGACTCTACCCTCTGCTCAAAGGCACAAATCAATACATCTAATCACATTCCCTCAGGGTATAGCCACAGGTTCAGGAAAAGGAAATAAACAGTCCCAAGTCAAATCAAACACAGTACTCCCTGAACTACAGTTGGCTCATGTTGGCAGCCGCGCTCAGAAAATAGCGCCCAATGCAGGGCAGCCGGAAGGCCCCGAACTTCCTAATGACAAATCATCCCACACCACTAAACTACATGCTAATTGCGCCTTGGCATAAGGACCAATGAGACCCACCAAATGGTTATGCTAATAAGGCATATGGAGCCGCACCAACCAGGTCAGAGCATGAGAACTATATAAGCAAGCCTCTCCTTCCCCTCTGGGTCCTGCCCAACTCATTTGTTTCACAAAGAGCTGAAGAATAAAGCTTTCTGCAGAAGAATCCTGCAGTTGTTGCATGCTGTTCTTGCCGGCGAGGACAGGGCACGCGACAAGTGGTGCCGAATCCCGGGAACCAGAACATCACCGGCACAGGGAGGAACCTTCAGACATCTGGAGAGGATTCAGAACTGCAGGTCAGAAGAAAGCCCGGAGGGGTAAGTTCCGAGAGGCCCCTGCTTTTTAGGATGATGGTTGATGGTTCTCTGTAAATAAGGAGGCACCATGGGGAATGCACCGTCATTAGTCACGGCGCTGCAGACAGCTCTCAAAGAGCGAAACTTGAAGGTCTCCAGCAAAGTCTTAGGATCTTTTGTGAAGGAGATAGACCGTGTGGCCCCCTGGTTCATTTGTTCAGGGTCCCTCTCAATCCCGAGCTGGGACAAACTGGGGAAAGATCTTGATAGAGAGGAGGAGGAGGGTAGCCTGAGGGGAGGCACCAGGCCCCTCTGGAAACTGATTAGAGCTTGTCTGCAATATGAGAGATGTGAAAAGGTAATAAAAGAAGGTCAGAGAGCATTGACAGATATCCAAGAGAGCATGTCAGAAACGGAACGGGAAACAGAGAGCGCGCGCGGCCGAAAAAAGGCCACAAAAACGAAGGTAAAGAAACCTCAGAGTGAGGGAGAAAGCCCGCCTAGGGCAAAAGCGAAAGAGCCCCGAGAAGCGAGTGACAATCGCCTCGGAGAAAATAGTAAATACCCCTGGAAAGAGTTGAGGGACCTCCAACTCTCCAATAGGGAATCTGAGGAGGAATTAACGTCCGCAGAGGAAGGGGAAGAAAATAAAACCGCAGAGTGTAGAAGTAAGGGAACCAGCAAAGTTGAAAAGCGGACCAAGGAAAAAATGAAAGCAGGGTGTCCCCCGACGCCCTTTGCCCCGCCACCTTACGTGAGTGGCGCACTCTCCTTTTGCCACCCAGATACTCTTCAGGCAATTAGACAAATGTTTCCTGTATTTGAGGATAATGGCGTACGCTCTCACCAGCCCCTGAGCCATAAACAAGTTAAGGAGTTAGCAGAATCCGTTCGGGCTTATGGAGTCAGTGCTAACTATACCATAGCACAAGTTGAGAGATTAACAGAGACAGCCATGACACCCGCAGACTGGCAATATGTAACTAAGGCATGCCTTTCTAGTATGGGGCAATACATAGAATGGAAGGCATTGTGGCATGATATCAGCATGACCCAGGCACGCGCAAACGCGGCCGAAGGACAGCCTGCATGGTCATATGATATGCTGACGGGCCAAGGACAGTGGGTAGCCGACCAGACCGCCTTCCCCTTACAGGTATATGCACAAATAAACACGTGCGCCGCCAAGGCATGGAAAGCCCTCACCAACAAAGGAGAAGTATCAGGCAATTTGACAAAAATTATTCAGGGGCTGAGCGAGCCATTTTCTGACTTTGTCGCTCGTATGATGGAGGCCGCAGGCAGAATATTTGGAGATCAGGAACAAGCAATGCCCCTAGTGGAGCAATTAGTATTTGAACAATGTACCAAGGAATGCAGACAGGCGATAACACCCTGGAAACAAAAAGGGATACATGCCTGGTTGAAAGCCTGTAGAGAAATAGGAGGGCCACTCACCAATGCAGGCCTAGCCGCGGCCATATTACAGAGCCACAAACAAGCCAGGATCACTAACAGAAGTATCAAATGCTTTCAATGCGGGAAATTAGGACATATAAAGAGAGAGTGTAGGAGCCCAGCTTCAGAACAAACAACCCAAAAGACCCCTGGGTTGTGCCCTAAGTGTAAGAAAGGCAGGCATTGGGCCAATGAGTGCCGGTCTATTAAAGATATAGAAGGGAAACCCTTAGAACTGCCAAAAAACGCCCAGAGGGGCCCCCGTCACCAGGGCCCGCAAATATATGGGGCAACCAGCACGCAAGTGTCATTCGGGAACAACCAGGCCCCCCAAGGAGAGCCACTTCAAGTTCCGGGGGATTGGACATCCGTGCCACCACCAGAATAGTGTTGACTCCACAGATGGGAGTTCAGCCTATCCCTTCAGACTTTAAAGGCCCCCTACCACCAAATACCATTGGGTTACTCCTAGGGCGCTCTTCTGCTGCATTGAAAGGCCTGGTAGTTCATCCCGGAGTTATAGATCAAGATTATGAAGGACAGGTAAAAATCATGTGTTCGGCTCCCAGAGGAATCTATCCTATATCCCTGGGAGACCGCATAGCCCAGCTCTTAGTTTTACCTAGTCTCCACGCCAATTATCCTGCTACCAACACGGAGAGGGGAGAAAGGGGCTTCGGCTCCTCTGACTGGGATTCAGCCTTCATAGTATTAGATTTAGCAGACAGACCAAAATTAACTCTTCAAATAGAGGGAAAGAGCTTTGAGGGAATCCTAGACACTGGAGCAGATAAAAGTATTATCTCTGCAACCTGGTGGCCCTCCAAGTGGCCTGTGACCCAATCCTCACATTCATTACAAGGTTTAGGATATGAGTCAAGCCCTTCAATTAGTGCCAAACCATTGAAATGGCGAGCCCCTGAAGGACAAGAGGGTACAGTCACCCCTTATGTACTCCCTCTACCGGTCAATTTATGGGGGAGGGATGTCATGAGAGACTTAGGCCTCAAACTCATTAATGAATACTCCACCCCCGCCCAAGGCATGATGATGGACATGGGATACATCCCTGGCAAGGGGCTGGGGAAACACCAACAGGGACACATAGAGCCCATCCTGCCCAAAGTAAAGAATGACCGTCACGGCCTGGGTTTTTCATAGGGGCCATTGAAGATGCCATGCCCATACCTTGGCTCACAGAGGAGGCCGTATGGGTTCCTCAGTGGCCCCTATCCTCTGAAAAATTAGAAGCAGCTCATTGCTTAGTGCAAGAGCAGCTCCAAGTGGGACACCTAGAACCCTCTGTGTCCCCATGGAACACACCCATATTTGTAATCAGGAAAAAGTCAGGATCATGGAGGTTGCTTCATGATCTGAGAGCAGTAAATGCTCAAATGAGAATGCTTGGACCCGTACAACGGGGACTGCCACTCCTCTCTGCCTTACCCAAAGAATGGAAAGTGCTCATAATAGATATTAAAGATTGTTTCTTTTCTATACCTCTAAGCTCCAAGGACAGGGAAAGATTTGCTTTTACTTTGCCAGCTATTAACCATGAACAACCCGATGCCAGATTTCAGTGGAAGGTCCTCCCTCAAGGAATGGCAAATAGCCCCACCATATGTCAACTGTACGTTCAGCGAGCGCTAGACCCAATTCGTAAGACCTATCCCACGCTAAAGATCATCCATTACATGGATGACATCCTTCTTTGCTCCCCACAACCAGCGGAAATAGAAGAAGCATATATAGATCTCACTAGATCCCTAGAAAATTGGAGACTGAATATAGCAAGCGAGAAGGTCCAAAAATCTAGTGTTAGCAAATTCCTAGGAGCAACCATTTACACAGATGTAATTTGCCCCCAAAAGCTTGAGATAAGACATAATCAATTGCGAAATTTGAATGACTTCCAAAAACTCCTAGGGGATATTAATTGGTTGCGCCCATACTTAAAGATACACACCACTGAATTGACTCCACTATTTAAAACCCTAGAAGGAGACCCACAACTAACGTCACCGCGCTCCCTCACACCTGAGGCATTACAAGCCATTCGCAAAGTAGAACAGGCTTTGATGACAGCACAATTAAATAGAGTGCAATCGAATGAACCCTTTGAGTTGTGTGTCCTTCCCACCCCAGAGCTGCCAACAGCAGTCTTATGGCAGTACGGCCCACTGATCTGGATTCATCCCCAAGCCTCTCAGGCTAGGACAATAGAGTACTATCCAACAGCCGTGGCCAAACTTGCTTTGAGAGGAGTAAAAACCTCCATGACACATTTCGGAGAGGCTCCAGCTAAAATTATAACCCCTTACAGCGTAGAACAGATACAAGTATTATGTGCTATGAACGATGATTGGGCCATACTTGCTTACAGTTTCTCAGGAACCTTTGATAATCATTTCCCTAAACATCCCCTCATCAACTTCGCCAAAAATCATCTCCTAGTATTTCCTCGGGTCACTAGCCTAACCCCGCTGCCTCATGGAAAAACAGTTTACACGGACGGGTCTAAGACAGGCACAGGTGCCTATGTCCATGATGGCAAAGTTGTGACAAAAGGCTACACGCCTGACACTCCACAAATAGTGGAATGTCGCATAGTCTTAGAGGTCCTACAAATCTTTCCTGAACCTTTAAATATTGTGTCTGACTCCTGTTATGTAGTTAATGCAGTCAAATCTCTAGAAGTGGCCGGGCTAATCAAAGCGTCCAGCCCAGTAGCCACTTTGTTCAAACAGATACAATCAGCACTACTTCATAGGCAATCTCCTTTGTATATAACTCATATCAGAGCACATTCAGGCCTTCCCGGGCCTATGACCCAAGGCAACCACCTGGCAGACCTCGCAACCAGAAATATAGCTTTTCCCCTGCTAGACCCTATCACCACAGCTTCAAAATTCCATACACAATTTCATGTCACTGCCGAAACACTGCGCAAGCGGTTTAGCATAACCAGGGCCGAAGCTAGGAACATTGTCCTTAGCTGCCAACATTGCTGCAGCTTCCTTCCCACACCTCATGTTGGGATCAACCCCAGAGGTATTAGGCCTTTACAAGTTTGGCAAATGGATGTGACGCATATTTCGTCTTTTGGGAAACTGAAATATGTACATGTATCCGTGGATACTTGTTCAGGAGTCATCTTTGCCTCCCCATTGTCAGGAGAGAAAGCTTCCCATGTCATCCAGCACTGCCTTGAAGCTTGGAGCGCATGGGGGTTACCACAGATTCTGAAAACAGACAATGGCCCAGCCTATACCTCTACAAAATTTGCTCAATTTTGTCATCACATGGGGATAAAACATATCACTGGCCTTCCCTACAACCCACAGGGTCAAGGGATTGTGGAACGCGCGAACCGCACGCTCAAATCCTATTTACTTAAACAAAAAGGGGGAATTGAAGATATACCCCCCACACCAAAAACTGCCATAGCCCTAGCACTTTTCACTATAAATTTTTTGAATCTGGATGCTCAAGGCCATACAGCAGCGGATTGCCATAATCAGTGGCCAAAAGACCCACAAGAACTAGTAAAATGGAAGGACGTGTTATCTAACCAATGGAAGGGCCCGGATCCAATCATAATCAGATCCAGGGGAGCTGTGTGTGTTTTCCCCCAGGGTGAAGAAAATCCCTTCTGGATCCCGGAGCGCCTAATGAGGAAAGTCCTAAACAAAGGAGATGACTTCGCTGTACCTCCTGACCCTGCTCCTGACACTGGAGACCCCGACTCAGGGAGTATTGAGATGGGGAATCCTGTCTGCCTTTCCT
Source organism: Manis javanica (assembly GCF_040802235.1). Taxonomy (NCBI): domain Eukaryota; kingdom Metazoa; phylum Chordata; class Mammalia; order Pholidota; family Manidae; genus Manis; species Manis javanica. Next base: position 192,287,495 of record NC_133157.1, read on the forward strand.
AAACCTATGCCTGTCCGTTTCAATGCAGCCGTTTTTCCGCGCTTTTTCACTACCAATGCTAGTATGAACTTGCCCTACTTAGTTAAAGACACCCTAGTAGCTCCCCTGGGAGAAAACCGATCCTTCGTAACTAATGGGTCATTATGCTTCACCACTCAGAATCTAGCTGGCTGTATCTCCCTGAAACGGAGGAAATACAGATGGTTCAGTGACATAATTCTAGAGGCCAGTAGCCTCCCCGTTATGTCAGCTAAATTTGAAGGGCCTAATAAGAAAGGGAGCCCGTCCTATAAGAACATGACTATCCACCAGATGGTTCTCTGGATCAATGGCACATTTGTACACTCTCCCAGGAACAATTCCACCGACAGGCCTCGTCAACCCAAATATGCCTCCCATTGTGTGGGCGACTATGAGGGAGAGCTGTGGCCCTGGACTGACTGTCAGTCAACTGTAGTAACGTGGGCAACTGAGAGGCAGGAGTTTACCATCTCCCCAGATATGGAGGGACGGCCAGCCAATGAGGCTTGGTGGCCAGTAAAGGTGCTCGAAGGTGAGTTTCGTCAGCAGCTGAGCATGAACCCCTTCCATAAATGGATGCTGTGTGGAGTCAATGGCTCGTGTACCGACCTCTCCCCCTTTTCCGCCCTCCAGGGTGGGGGAATCGGTGTAAAAAATATCACCTTTTGGTGCGAGAATAACCACATGCGCGCACACTGGAACATGATCATGACCCATAACAACGAGAACTACACGTGTTCAGCAAAATCAGGTCCAGAGTCACCTAATTCCCTTTTTCCACCTTCTCCAGTATGCGTATACCCCCCATTTCTGTTTATCTCATCCAATAGTAGCTTTGACTCCTGCTCCAATGAAACCTGCTTTCTGTCTCAGTGTTGGGATGCGCGTAACTTTACCAATGCTTTGGTAGTCCGCATCCCCCGTTGGGTCCCTGTTCCCGTAGACGCCCCTAACACCATGACTCTGTTTCGAGAAAGGCGCGATTTCGGCGTTACAGCCGCCATAGTGCTCCTGATCTCCGCGACCGCGGTCGCAGCCACCGCCGCTGGTATAGCTTTAGACACCTCCATCAAATCGGCTACAGAGCTCAATAACCTTGCAGCCTCAGTAGCTTCTGCCCTGGACCAACAGTCCACACTTGATGGCAAACTGAAAGGAGGAATAATGATCCTCAATCAACGCATAGATCTCGTGGAGGAACAAATAGAGGTGCTCTGGCAAATGGCCCAATTGGGATGTGAGCGGAAATATCGTGCCCTCTGCATCACTAGCATTCAATATAAAAATTTTACACGGGCAGCTAATCTGTCACGAGACCTGTCCCAGTATCTTTCAGGAAACTGGTCCCAAGACTTCGATGGGACACTAGAAGAGCTGCGGCGAGAAATTATCCACATCAACTCCACCCGTCTAGATATCTCCGTAGCAGAAGGACTCTCTTCCTGGTTCCTCAGAGCTCTCTCCCACGTCAAGGAGTGGGCGGGCATGGCTGGGATGGGCGTGTTCCTGCTTGGAGGTCTCATGCTCTTACTCTGGTTGTTATGCAGACTCCGCAACCAACATAAGCAGGACAAGGTGATCCTTGCTCAAGCCCTAATGGCGATAGACGTTGGCGCCTCTCCCCAAGTGTGGCTCAACATGCTTAAGAAGGAAGCTCGGCTTTAGCTTGAGGTAGCTCTTGCACCCTGAGCCCATGTGGCACTGCACCAGGCCCGAGTACCTCAATGCTTAATCACAGCTTTCTTTAAGAAGCTCATGGTGCAAGAGGGTTGAGAAAAAAGGTCCAAATCCTTTGTACCAAGCGGTCCCAACGCCAGCCAGAGGATGCGAGGCAAAGCACTGCAAGAGGTCTTGGACCCCTCTGAGAGGCATGCCTGACTGCATAGGGGTAGATGCCCAGAACCCCTCTCCAAAAAGGGGGCATCAGGAAGTATGATGGAGGTCAGGCCTCTGTCTCCGCCTCTGCTGGCAAGTTCTGCCTTGAGCTTCTGTTAGACAAAAAAGGGGGAGATGTTGGCAGCCGCGCTCAGAAAATAGCGCCCAATGCAGGGCAGCCGGAAGGCCCCGAACTTCCTAATGACAAATCATCCCACACCACTAAACTACATGCTAATTGCGCCTTGGCATAAGGACCAATGAGACCCACCAAATGGTTATGCTAATAAGGCATATGGAGCCGCACCAACCAGGTCAGAGCATGAGAACTATATAAGCAAGCCTCTCCTTCCCCTCTGGGTCCTGCCCAACTCATTTGTTTCACAAAGAGCTGAAGAATAAAGCTTTCTGCAGAAGAATCCTGCAGTTGTTGCATGCTGTTCTTGCCGGCGAGGACAGGGCACGCGACAGGCTCAGAAATAGTACAATCAAGGTAATGTGCAATCTTTTGATCAGGATGATTGAGGATGGAGGAAGTATGTTTGTAGTCCCTGTTTCCGCCTAGAACCCCAAGGTAAATTAGCCTGAGGATAGAGCTGACACCCTGGAGGAGAAGAGAGGTTAAAGAATCACAAAGAAATAAAATGCAAGTCAAAGGTTAAACTGTAGTGAATTTCCTCTTGCCTTTAAAGTTCTTGATAACGTGAATCAAAAAATTGCCAGTTCGAGTTAGGTTTCTAGTAGTACCTGTGAAAGTATCCAAATGTGACATATTTTCATACATTTTCTATATCAGTAGATTCCTTTAAATAAGTACCAGGTTTAATTTATCACCGACTCCCTGGTTTGAGCATAGTGCCTCTTGCATTGTAGGTCTAACGTAAGTGTTTTATCAAGGACCCTACATAATCTGAAGCCTGCTGTAACTACCTCTCCAGTGTGAATAAAACAGAAGCAATATCTATAAATAATAAAACAAAAAGGAATAAGTGGACCCTAACTCATGGGGCTTAGTTCCTATTTGTAAATGAATGCATAAATAAATTGATAAGAAAAGAACTTAAAGCTGAAATCTATCACCACATATAGCTCTCCTATTTTGATACAGTGATAGCTAAAACAAAAAGTTACAAATAGATGCTTTTGTTTTTTTTTTAAAAAAGGATCCGAATACAAACAGACACACATGCAAGTGCCGCTAAACCAAAAGGAAGGAAATGTTCCAGAAAGGACAATCCAATCATTTTGCAGGTTTCAGAATACGAATAAGAAAAAGAAAACAGAAGAATTGAAACATAAGTTTGTAGTGAATGTCATGAACACGGATCTTCACAACAGAATTCTCATTTTGTGAAATGTATAAGCAAGCTAGCCTAATTTCCTAAGCCCTTATTAACATTTTGATTTCAGTGTTCTGAGGAAAAGAGAATTGATTATCTGGCAATGGATGTTGCAAAAATTAACTAGAATGGATGCTTCCCTAAAATGAGAACTAAATAGCAACATAGAGTGTTAGTTCTGTGAGACAGAGCCAGAGTTCTCACATTGTAAAAGTTCTTTCTTTGATCTTAATGGGGATTAAAATGTAATGTATATCTCAACCTGCAAAATAAAACCTATGCTTAAAAGTCAAGACAAAGTAATGTTAAGCAGCAATAGAAATGAAGGCTAAATATTGGGAAACAACACTAAAATGAACTGTAAAATATGTAATGAAAGAGTCTGTCATGGTGTAGAATCTATGTCATCATCACATCTGCTGAGCTATGATATCCATCTATCAAAAATACTTTAAAAATAATTAAGTGAATCATTATAGTATTTACTCTGTCTCCCCCTGACTATGGAGCAGACTAAGGAATTCATTACCAAATTCTCTTAGCTCAACAGAGTTCACATGTCTGTTTTTTATGCATTATTAGTCTTACATATCCCTGATACGATTTATAGAGTCCTATCAGATGAGAATATTGCATGCATTTTAAGATTTATGATTAGAATAATAAAAACAGATGAAGTTGTCAAATAATACCAAGAAAAATGAAACAGCAAATTTCAAGTAAAAGGCAAGATAATTTGTCCACTCTTTGCCTAGCTAGGTGGTGTTTTTTTTTAAATTATGTTGCAGTCTATACATCACATTTATTGTTTGACATGTTTAGTGAAATTTATTGAGTGCACACTCTTATCAGGCACCATGCTAGATGCTGGGAATTCAAAGATAGAGGGACATATGATTAATATCTTTACTTTCAAGGTTTTCCTAATGTAGTACAGGCTCGCTTAAGGAAGGTACATTCCCTTTATCTTTTCTGTATTCCTAAAAATGAGAAGTCCCGGTGTTTTAATCTACAGGGAACTTTTCCTGTTAAATGTCTTGCAGCCCATTTGCCTACTTGCAGGATGCCTTAAACATCTCCAGAACTTAAACGAATTGCTCAAATGAATCACTTTAGATTCCTAGCATTATGCTAAGTAGAATGTACTGATGATATTCGTAAACTAAGTTCCTCTTCTGTCTTTTCTCAACCACTGTGAAGATCCAAGTTCTCTTGAGGGAAGGATGGGAAGAAACTACCTGAAAGACATCAGAAATTCAAGCATTCGTTTGATTCTCAAGCTAAACCAAAAGAGAAGTAGTTGGCACATTTTTTTCATAGGAATTATAATGAAGTAAAACACTCCAAAGTAATTCTCCTTCCATCTAGCTGTGAATTATTAGTGAAAGATGCTGTTACAGGCCTTTTATCCTCATAAATATTTTAAATTTCATGACCAAATGTGCTTGCTATTTCTCTTTTAATTGAACTATGAGAATCCAATCACTGGAGTGAGCGACAATCTCAGGGGTATTCCTGTCATCTCTGCTGTCCCCAAGGAAGCTGACTTTCAATGGTTTGATTATTGTGGGGGGAGGGATAAACTAATTTCAATTAATGATTCCAAATTGTGTGTCAATGTGGATAACACTATGTTTACAAGAATCTTATTTTCAGGAGATAAAATGATTTATATTGGAAATATATGATCCAGAAGATGTGGATGTCATAGTCATGTATTTCAGACCTTGAATCTGTTCTCTCTCATTCTTAAACTGAATATGAGTTTTTATTGTTCTCTTTTGAATAACTTAGATGTTAAGGAGCTTTAGTCTTTCTTCAGTGCTCTCATAATCCTTGACCACATATCTCTGCAATCACATTTACGGGACTATTTATCAGTTTCAGTTTCCATTTCCCCCACCAAACTGCAAACTCCTGTAGAGCAGGGAATATGGTTTATTTATCTCAATCTCCACATTGCCTAGCAGAGTGTGAAACCAAAAAGTCAAAGCATATTGGATAAGAAGGATGAGGTGTCTACTGGGAGAGGAGGTGGTATGGGAGGTGGAAGGTAGGAAATATGGAGGAAAGGAATATAATGGTCAGTTTGTGGAAAAGTATTTTAATAATGCGCTAGGAGATGAGTTAGTACCCCTCCATGGCAAAGTCATCATTTTGGTTAAAAGCGTAATATGATAGGTTTGTTAGAGAGAGAAAAACACTCAGGATTAGAAGTCAACTTTAAACATATAACAGAGTGTGGCTAACTTCATTAAAATCTTTAAAAACACAGGGTCTCAAAAAGGCTATTAGGAAGTTTCAAAAATACCATGCAAATAATAATATAAGCCTGGGGTTAACAACTTCACCTCAACATTTATACTTCCTGTGGCTGTTTAAGGCAAAAAGTCACAGTTTTTTGACTGGACCAAGAGGTGGGATCTATGTCCTCTCTCCTGGAATCTGAGCAGGGCTGACTTGTTGCTAACCAATAGAAGTCACATTGAGTGACTTTCAAAATTAGGTAAAAAATGGCTATGCAGCTTCCATCTTATTTACTAGAACACTTGGAACTATGATTCTTTAGAGGTCTGCCTACCCTGAAACCAATGTACAGGAAGCCTATGTAGAAGTGGTCAGTGGACATCCCAGCTTGATGTCCCACCAAACAGCTTCCATCAACATCTTCCCTGCGAGTGAGTCATCTGGGGCATGCAGCCCACCCACTAGTTGACTGCAGCTGCATTAGAGACCCCAAACAAGAAATGTCCAACTGAGCCCTTCCTGAATTTCTGACCATAAAATAAAATAGTTGTTTTTTATCTGTTAACTTTTCAGAGTAATTTGTTATACAACAATATTTAACAGAACACTTTTAATTATGGAACTTCTAATCAAGACCTACTGAAAGCAGTTGAGAGGTCACATAATACTATGTTCAATAACATATCGGATACCAAAAACAAGTTTAAAAGGATTTTGCTTTAAAATTTTTGAAAGAACTGAATCTAAATGGTTGCTATTAGTGAAAAATAATAGCTGGATAAAAGACAATATTTGTTATGCATGTATTATTTAATAAGTTTGAAATAGTTGAGTATTTGTCAGTTTATTGATTAGAAAGCAAATTTGGACAAACTTTTCATTAGTCCCACTAAAGAACACATCTTTAAACATTTATAAGGTTCGGCACAACAGTTACAGTTGGTACATGTGTGATGGGTAAGAAAAAACAAGAAAAACTCAGCAGAAAAATCTCAGGTAATATTTTAGACAAAACTATTTCACTCCATTAGGGAAAGATTACATAAGTAACATAAAATAGGGATTCTTGAAGATAATCATTAGGGCATAATTCTGGGACAGATAGTTTCAAAGAGATTACATATGGTCAGAGAGAAGGATAGTTAATTTTCAAAAGGAGAACCTAATGAATTTTTTTAACCCCTCCAAAGTTTTCAGGTTGTCTTAAGAATGACTGAGGTTTATTTCCTTTTTAATTTGTATAGCTGTTTAACGTGGAGTTTGTCCTACTCACAGATACTGAGAAAGCTTCCCTTTGGCAATCCTAGATCTAAAATGTCTTGAAGTTTGAAGTAGCTCACAATATGGCAGTCTAGAAATGAATAAAGCACAGATCTTTCCTTCTGGGAAGAGCATCAATTCTGAAAATGAATGTTCAGGACATTTAGCTTATGTGAATTGGCAGAAAGCTAATGTTCTCTGGGGAAATTTTAGTATATTGGCAATAATTATAATAGTCATAGCTCAGGTTTTATTCATATCATGTGAAAAGAAATGACATTGCAGAGTTATTTAAAGTACTTTTAGACTTATCTTGCTTCAGTCTTTCTTGCTATCTATTTTTCACATTTCTTTGGGCCTTCTTAACCCTTTCCAATTTTGTTCTCTATTTTTTTGAAAATAAAGTTTTATTTTTGTCAAAGTATTTTATGCAAAGAAATACTGGCAAGAATTAAATGTAAATAGTGGTAAAAGACATAAATATGATATTCACCTGATCTCCTTGTCCTATTCCCGAGAGACAACTGTTTTCAACTCATTCAGCTTGTTTTCTAGGTATTTACCTCCATAATTAAAAAAATAGGCAAATGCTGCATTATTTTCTTTGTCAATAAAAATATTCTATAATTGTATATGAGGATTAAACTTAAATTCCTGCTCTCCTCCATTACTCCCCACATTGTCTCATTATATATCAGTTTTTAGTTAAAAGAATATTTGGTGTTTTCACTATTGTTACTACATAAATATCATTCATGCTGAACAAGTAGAATACTGTCATGTTTCTTATTTCTTATATATTTCCCCCATAGTTACCAAAGTCTTTTTTTCATTTTTTTTGTCACTTAGTTTTCTTTGAATATCTAAGCCTTCTATATTTTCCAATAGTTCTTTAAAATGACCCTCATTATAATATTCTTGATAGTCAAACAAGTCAGATAAGCTATTAGCTCTAGGCATTTTCTCTGGAAACAGCTTTCTTGCTCTGATCTGACCAGATTGCTCAGATCAGGTTTTATTTCTTCCTGGAATTATTGTTTACTTTCATCTTAGGAATTGCCTTTACTTCTAACCTTTTTTAAAATTCTTCCTTCCACATCCCTGTGTTTCTTGTATATTATTTTAGTTTAGGTTCATCTGTAAGTAAAACACACAGACATACATAACTCCAAAAAAAGTTCTTTAATAATAGAAGTTTATTCCTTTTCATGTAGAAAGAATCTGGTACTAGAAAATCTGGGCTGGTTCTGTGGCTTCACAAGTATCAAGTGCCTATGCTCCTATTTTACTCCTCTGCCATATTTACCATGTTGCCTCATGGTCTAAGAGAGTTGCTCAACATCCATCCAGCATGTCTTTATTCCAACTAGTATCAAGGAGGAAGGGTGAAAAAAGGTATACCTCCTCCTTTAAAAGCACTTTTTAAACATTTTCTTGGGCAAAAAAAATAGTTTCTTGGCTATCTCAACTTAAAAGGGAATTTGGGAAATAGAATCTTTTAACTGAGTTTCAATATTCCCATCTAAAATTTGGAATTGTGTCATCAAGTATAATGTATATAATGGATATTGGGAGTTAATTAACACATCTGCTGTAATCAGCCTCATGGAAGAGGGGCAAGAATCAGGAATGGTCAGAGGGAGAAGTCACACTGTGAGGTAGGCTGGGTGACATCCTCTGCCAACTACACAGAAAGCTGAAGAGATAAAATAGCTCATCAGAGATGTTCTTTTATGATTGTAATAGTTGATCCTTTATATTCCTGCCCCTATCAATCATTAGATAAGGGTCCTCTGGGAAGCATATGATTCTAGGTGAAGCAGCTCTTTATCTAAAGCAATCTCTGAAGAGGCTGACAGCTGTCTTTGACAGCCCTACCTATTTTTTATCCCACCAGGAAAAAAAGTACTTCTCTGAAAGGGAATCTGGAGAACTCAGCTCCATTGTTCTCACCAAGCACACAAGACTAGCTTCTTCAAAATAGTTTTAAAAGTCGACTTAGCTAAGATAAAAATGGTGCAAGTTTAAAGCACAGAAACAAAGTGAATGCAGACTAATAAGACCTATCTTAGAGTATTCCTAAGCTGAGTATTGCTAAATATGTAAGACTACATCTTAAAAATTATCTTTGAGTAAGTATATTTAATAATCTATCCTTCCAATACCATTACTTAGAACCTATTCCATGTTCCGAAAACTTGAGCTTTCTCCCTGCGAACTATGAGACAAATTTAATTCTCATTTTAGAATTTTCCTAATAAAGGCCCAAGTTCCCATCCTAGGCAAATTCTTCTTTGATATGATGCTTATACAGCCCCTCTGACTCCTTTATGTTCTTGCATATGCACAGTTGTGCACAGTAGTTTATAGGAAGTGCCTGCCATGTGGTGTCATGAAGCCTGCCCACAATGCAAGTTCTTTACATTATCTGAAGATATTTCCAAGAGTCGTTATCCCAATGTCGTCATCTCTTTCACTAACTCTGTGTTTTGTTTCTATTTGCCAAACTTTTGGATGTATCATTGCCAAATTCTCCTATCATCTATTTCCTCAAAAATTATAGAAAATACCAACTGACTAAAGAAAATAGATTTTAGATATTTATAATTCTCACCTCTCTCACTCTGTATGTTGGTTAGGTCCTAAGGAAGATCCCTTTGGTTGTTTCTCAGAGGCTCTCTCCGTCTGTGTGTGTGTCTCTCTCTGCCATGTGAGAACACGGTGAGAAGGTGGCCATCTGCAGGTCAGGAAGGGAGCTCTCGCCAGGAAGCAAAGTGGCCAAAATTTTGATGTTGGATTTCTAGGCTTCAGAATTGTGAGGAAATAAACTTCCATTATTTAAGCCACCAGTCAATGATATTTTATATGTCAGCCCAAGCCGACAAATACAGTGACCACATTTGTACCCAAAGCTAATGAAATAGTCATAAAGGTCACAACAAAATAATGAGGAACTTTTTTTCTTGGTTAGAGGTATAGGATCAAGTTGGTCAGGAGCAAATGTATACAATACCACAAGCATAAAACCAGGAAATTATTCATAATACTCCCAGCCACTCACATGGAAGCCAAACAGATGTAAGAATTTAAAGAAAATTTCTGAGTCCCTGTGATTTTATTAATCCAGATCAATTTAATACTGCACACAGTTGGTCATCTATTACCCAAGGTTATACTAATGACACTTTAAAAGTCCAGCCAGGAGAAGGTAGATTTTCTTTGTTGTCTGCAAACTGCCCATATGAAGTCTTAGAGTTATTTTTAAGCATCTACATCTCTGTGATGACATTCATGCATGACATTTTTGTAAATGTCTTTTTTTCCCCTTTATTCTTAAAGGAATAGAAAGTAAAATAAAAATATCTGTTGAAATTAATCATCTCTAATCCAATTCTGAGATCATTAAATAACTAAAGTACATGACCTATGACCATTAAAGATGATATAATACCTGCTATAGGAAGTCATAAGTGAAATTCTATTACATTACATTCTTTTTTCTTTACAAACTCAAATGGACTCTATTTTATTTACTAGTTAAAAGGGCACTCTTGGTGATTAGGTGGCTACACAGAGTGAAGGAGAAATTCCAGGATCAATGCAATGATTCAGTGATGTCTGAGCAGTTTTACTTTCTGATTCTCCATTACTTACCTTAGTGATAGACTGAAAGATTAGAAACATCATAAGATTTACTGTGCTTAGGATACAAGCAATTTATTAATTTCCAGTGAGCATTGAAAGAAGGCAGTTTTGATTCAAGCCTGATTTCTTTGTCATTTGGAAATTTTAAGCACTGGAATGTATCTTTTGAGGGAAATTTAGAAAATCAGCCTTTTTTAAGAAAAAGAAAAGCACTAATTCATTTCTCTGGGTAAGTTGTAACCTGCTCAGTTCTCTCTTCTTGTGGCAAGGTCATAGGTTTTAAATCAATTAGGTGTGGGTTTGATTCTGGGCTCCACTGCAACTCTCTGGCTTTTAGTGTGCTCTATTTCCTTATCTGTAAAGTATGGTAGGATGATACTGAAGATTAAATGAGAACATACATAGAAAAAGTTTAGCACAGGGCCTGGCACACAGCAGCCGTTCAATAAATCCTAGCAGCTGCTGTTGTGCAGATCCTGCTCATGCTGCTGATGGTGATAGGTATGCTAAGGCAAGAGTAGAAAGAGCTTCCTTCCTGTATTTGTCATGTTCATTCAACATTGATTCTGCAAATACTCATGAAGCATCTACCATGTGTCTGACTCTAGGTGTAAAGAAATAAAACATAGTAGATATGACTCCTGTGTTCATTGTGCTAGTCATGAGGCAGATATTAAACCAAGAATCATAAATATAAATACAGAAATGTAAATAAGGATAAGCTTTCTAAAGAAAAATTCACAGTGCTATGAGAGAACATAAAAGGAGTGAAGACTGAAGAGTGTAGAATGGCCTCTTGGAGGAAACACTGCCGAGACCTGAAGAAATAGAATGTGGTAACAAGCAAAGTTTGGTAAAGAGTACTCCAAGTGGAGAGATAGCATGTGCAAATGCCCTTGGGTAGGGAAGAAATATACTCACCTGAGGAACCGCAACAAGACTTATGGGGCTGAAATTTACTGGGAGGGCGTGTGAGGAGAAGTAGTATGACATGAAGAGGGAGAAGTATCCAGTGAATTGATCAGACTTGTTAAAGACTAGAGTTTTCCTAAACGCAGTGAAAATTCATTTTGAATAGAAGAGTGACATGACCTAGTTTACATGTCTTGAAAGAGCACTTTGACATCTTTGTAGATAATAAAGTAGAAGGATGCAGGAACAGAAGAGGCTGATGACCGTTAGAAGCTGTTGTATTAATCCAGGGAGGGCACCATAGCAGCTTAAGGAAGCATTACAGCCATGGTGAAGGAAACGAATGAATATTTTATATATAAATTTCCTGGCAGTATAATAGAGTATGCTAGGCAATTTATTAAGCCTTTGAAATGCATTTTGCCATTTTAATGCTTAGAACCTCTTTAAAACATACTACTTTATTAATCCTCCTGTTTTTAAATTGATAAAGCAAAAGTCAGAAAAGTTAAAATAACTTGTTCAAGGCCATATAGGTAGAAAGTAGTGTTGCTGGGATGTTATATCTGTCTTGATTCTAAAACCCGTGTCTTCAAGCATTACTCTATTCTGTGCCCGCCACCTAATCTAGAATAGCCTTTATCCCTCTGTGCTGGAACCAGGGATTCCTTTCAGCTTTTGAACCCTCAGGCTTTGGAGTGACTGTGGGGATAGTAGCCATGCCTGGAGCAGCTGCCTCAGGCAGCTGCAGTTAGTTTTAAATCTGTCCCACAGCAGAATCACCAGCAGCTCTCCTCCAAAGTGCTCTAGTGTTTCAGAAAAGTGCCCCTCATAGAGAGTGAGAGGAATTATCAAAGCTTTACCCTTGTGCATTAGCAAAAGTGGAATGGTAATTGCTTTATATTGTGTGGTGCTGCAGGTAATCAAGCAGAGGAACTGGAATAAGTGTTTTGAAAGGATCGTGGATGATCACCAAACCCGAAATATTTTAATGAGAGGAGCAGGGTACAAAATCTGAGTGTTATCAGGTGGTGAGTAAAGATTCAGAGTCAATCACTAAGAGAACATGCCTTTTGGGAGTGAAACAGGGAGAAAAATAGAATGCTAAATAAATAAAATATAAAGACCTTCACATTCTTGGAAAGAGGAAACATGAAAAAACACGTCAGTTGTTAGAGAGTGGGCAAGTACAGCAATAAGTGATACCACTATTGAAAGGTCACTATATGCAACTAAGTGCATCATCTCCTTTAATCCACTCACAATAACATATTCACTGAGGCTAAAAGATATCAAGAAAATTGCCTTGCATTACACAGCAATAAGTGACAGAATCAGGATATTATGTCTGTCTGTCTCCCATGATGAACTCAAATACTGTATTCTCTCCTGACACAATTAGGAGGGAAGAGGCACGGATTTTGAGTGAATTCTCTCTGTGATTCTTGTCTCTAATCTTGAAGGTGCAGGGAGCCCATTAAAGAGAGTACAAAAGAAGAGGGTAAAATGTGTTACCTTCATAGGCTTTAGAATGATCTCTCTTTAGAAACGACCACTCTGGCTGAGAGATTAAAGTGAAGGCTGCAGAGCTTGACAAACAGCACAGGCAAATCCTAAAAGGCTGTCTGTATCTCTAGTGACAGAATGAGGTTTCTTGAGAGTTATTGAGGACACCAGACAAACGGTAACACATTTGGAATCATGCATGGGGAATAATAAGAGTGATGAAGTTTCTGTTCTTACTGTCCTCTTCTTTAGTTTGACATATTGTGCGGGGGGTGGAAGAGGATTTACACTAGAGCTTAGAAATATTAAAATGTGTGAGATGCCCCCCGTCAGAATTTAACTGATTGCCATTTGGTCAAGGGACCTATTTCTAGGAAGAGAATGTATTATCAGAGATAGAAGGGACTTCTAGATCAAAGGCTGATGCTTTTAGGAGGAAGAAAGTGCACTCCTGAGGTCTGTGACTTGCAATAGTTACATAGCTGGTTGCTGGTTAAAATGGCAGCTGCCATTTATTGAGCACTTCATATGCTAGGGGCTGTTCTAAGAGCTTCCCATGCTTTAATATCATATCATTTGATTCTCATAAAACCCCATATGCAAGGTGAATTTTTAAAGTAACATATAATTATGTTAGATATAATGTAGTATAATACTTCAATATACTATATATACATAATATAGTATATTAAGTACAGTACAAACTTTAATATAATATATTCCTATACTATACCCCATATAATAATTCCCACTTTACAGATAAAACAGAAGTGGAGAAAGATTAAGAAATTTGTCTAAAGTCATACCATTAGGTATTACAAGTTGGATTTGAGCCTAGGAGATTTGACTCTATAGCCTAAGTGTTTAACCATGTACTATGCTGTCTCTCTTTATTCTTAAGTCCCCTGTCTGTTTGTCTATGTGGATTTTGGATATATACACCTCATTTGCTCTAACATTATAGAATTTCTATACTGAGTATGCAGATTAGATCTTGAGACCTTCCTCATGTTTCCTATATTAAAAATAATAATAAATCATTTTTAAGCAGCATTGAAAATTGACTCCAAAAAACCTTCTTTAATATGAAGCACTGTATGAAAAGTCTTGTTCTCTTACATACATGAATACAGAACCCTAGATAGAAACTTAGGAATTGAAGTACTTACTGCAGAACTTAATACACAAAAGCGCACTAAATGTTATTTGAAGAGAGTAGGTATGAACCGTCATTCTTAAATATGTCTAATTCTATAAAGATTTTTAACTTGCCCCTGAAAATTTAGGCTTAACTTTTCCCCTCTGATTTTGTATGCTGGGAGTTGGCTTGGTTAGAAGTGTTTGAGTTGATCAAGACTTAAAATAAAGTGTCTTCCCTCTAAGCTGTTGCCAGTTATGATATGAGAAGATGAGGCACAGCTAAAAAGGTTAAGAACAGATTCATTCTACTAAGTCAGAGAAGGAAGGCCAAATGGGCCACTAGACTGGAGATCAACAACTACATGGAAAGCCTGAGTTCAGTAGCACCATGCACAGTGAGAAGCAGCAGCCAGTGAAAGGAAGAATTACCGGGACCAGTCAGTGTCACCGGTACTTTTATGTGGAGGCTGCTGCTCAGAGTTACCAGGAAGAGCTGACTCTATTTAAAGGGCAGCAATGAGTCAAGCTGCATGTCTGGCTCCATTTTGGAAACATGTACTAATGGAAGGAAAATGTGGAGTAGAATGATAAAGCACTCTCCTTAGTCAACTGTGACAGTTTTTCCTTAAAAAATTCAGTTTTCTGCTGTATATTTCCTTGTTCTCCCTTCTTTCATCACAGTCACTCCTAATGTAGTCATCTGAATCTTCCTTCCCTAGACCATAAATGGCAGAAATGAAATTTCTGTTTTTCTGCTCCCAAAGCATCTCTGTGACACCTCACAGAGCCAAGTGGAGGGCATGAGCTTTTCTAATTTCAACCAAAAATATATTAAGTCAAGTGGGAGTCAAAAGAGAGTTGTCACTATATTGGTTAAGGGCAAAGGTTTTGGTGTCAGAAAAACCAGGCTCCAACTATGCTTTACTATTTACTCACTATGTGCTCTACTGCTTTGACTGCATGGCCCTGGGCAAGGTTGTCTGACTTGTAAAATGTTATACTTTTTTGCATAAGATTGTTTGGATAATTGAGTTGGAGAATGCAAATGAGACTTTAGCATAGTAGGCACCAATAAATGGTGGATATTATTTTTATTGATATTATTCTTATCATTTAAAGTGGTCAACAATTGCAGAGTTCAGATGGTAAGATAGAAAGAGCTTAAGCACCCCAGGTCCTGGCACATAGTGAGCATTCACTAAATTGGTATTACTATTACTATGATCAATATATTATCATTGTTCTAAGATGTTGATATTTGCAGGATAGCCTAAGAAGAAGCCTAGAATCCACTCAGTAAGGTCACTTTCATCCTCACCACACTGAAATTATCTCTTACTCTTACATAGATAAATCTAAGTATTTCAAGCACAAAAATCGATTATCTCTACCTTGACATGGGACATATTCTAATTTAAAGTCTGGTGCCTTTCTCTCTTCAAACAGAGAAAATCATGTACCATGTTTACACAATGTACAATGCTTGATATAGGTATCATCCAACTATTAATACTGTTGCATCCCCCTGCTGTGGGCTGCAAGGACTGGGAACTGGATTCCTCCAGCCTCTAGTAAGGGATACCTGGTATACTTTGGTTAACATGTAGAAAATATGAAGCCCATCTTGCTTAGTAAGCTTAGAAAAACAGATTGATTGACTCTAGGATTAGTGGGGCAGTGGGAAGAAAAGGAAGAATGAATTTTTGAAGAAAAGTTTGAGAAATATCAAGATCATTTTATTATAAAAAGAGAACCAAAGAATTTATTAATCTAAATTTGAAAAATTCCAAATAGATGATTCAACCAAATTTCCCATTTACTCATTCATTTGTTCATTCAGCAGGTATTTATTCAGTGCTTACTATGTTCTGGGTGCTGGAAATTTATGTCATTTTAATCTCCAACAGTGGGTCATAGAATTGGACTGAACAACAAAAAACAAAAGGCTAATGAAGAAAATAGAATTTAATAATAGTCTTGGGTTATACTCAGCTTAATGATTTTTTTTTTGGCAAGTTTATTCCTTCTCACTTTGCATCCAATCCCCATCTCCTTGCTCCATCCAACCTCTGCCCAAGGTGATGGAAGGAGATCAGAGGGTAAGAGTGGAGAGGCCGAGGAATTTCTGCTCCCATCTTGCTTGTCCCTCTTCATGTTCCTTCCTCCTCTCACCTAGCGCTAGTAGTAGTCCATCTTCTCTTTGCTCCTTCGGGCTTAGAGGTGGTAGTGCCTTTAGCCTTTTACTGGTATATGAGTGCCTCTACACCCTTTGCTGGTTTCCTTATCTCTGTCCACTCTTTGGTTGGCAGTCTTTTATTGCATTTTTTCCAAAATCCTATCTGTGTGACCCTTCTCTTTCCTGACTGGACTTCAAGTGATAGATAAATAACTGCACCTGTATAGCTCATATAGGAATATATTTGTTATCAATGTTAAATAAACAAACAAAAAGTTACCTGAAACAGTTTTATTTCAAAACAGATACCTTTAACTGAAAATCATGAAATGAAACAACTTAGCTATTTTTGTAATTCAGGTTTACATACACATTACTAGGGATGTACACATAGGACACTGGCCATCAGTGACTTCCAGATAGCAATTTGCCTAATAGCTTTTATTGTCCTGAGATTTTATATCAGCACATGAATTGTTTTGTATAGGTGAGCCCTCATGCCTGAATGTGTCTGGGCAGGTAACACCAAGACTTTTCCATAAGAGACCCAGTTACCCCTGCTCTTTGCTTCATAATTTATTGATTGTAGAGAATAGTGAGAAGAAACCAGAAAGGAAACACCATGTTTTACAGTTAAGCAGGAAAATCAAAAGAAACAGAGAGGCAATCTGCTGTTCCTCTTCCATATGGGTGACAAAATGCAATGGGAAGAATAAGTACTAATTAGCTAAATGAAAATCTCAGACTGTGATTGATGGAGAGTTTAATTTTAGGGCAAAACTGAGATGCTTTTCCAGTCCTTGAGAGGTAGAAACATAGAAAAACTCAGAATGTATCACCTGCAAAAAATGATAAATAAAACTCTTATATGTCTCAGAGTGAACCTCAGTGAAGTTATTTAGAGGAAATGCTAAGAAAGATTCTAGTTGAGAATTAAATAATTTTACTGTTTATGCATACCTTGTTCTGAAAACCAAAGTAAAAATGCTATACTGAGTAATTCTTTAGTTATATTCATTAAGAGCATGTTATATTAAAGTATATATTCAAATTAGGTTTATTTAAGTAAAGCATCTATTGAAAACTCTATAAAACCCATTGTACAGATATATTGCTATACGCTGAACACTGGAGTAGCTTATGTCTGCCTGGGTCAAATGGCTGTATTAAAAACCAAGTGAAGAGCATCTATAGAATATTTATTGAAATATTCTAATATTTATTCCCTCTCTTCAAGATTAGTAGACACATTTAGATGAAAAACAATTTTGTTTGCTCTTAGGATCATTATTTACTAATATAATAATATGTAGCCCATCCTTTATCTGGAATTAGATAAGTAAATCTCAGACTTGGTTCTAAGAATATCCTTTCACATCATTCACATTATCTCCATACCCCAATTTCACTTTCATTCCTTGTAACTCAAAGATTACTAACAGAGAATAAATCATCTAATTTTCAGTTTTTCTTGGTTGTAATTTGCCTATGTCAGGAGACAAACTTGTTTGAATATTATGTACCATTGGTAATCAAAAAACTTCCTAAGAACAAAACCCCTGTACCAGATGGTTTCACTGCTGAATTTTATCAAACATTTAGTGAAGACCTAATACCCATCCTCCTTATAATTTTTCAAAAAGTAGAAGAGGAAGGAATACTTCCAAACTCATTCTACGAGGCCAACATCACTGTGATATGAAAACCAGGCAAAGGCACCACAAAAAAAGAAAATTACATACCAATATCCCTAATGAACATAGATGCAAAAATACTCAACAAAATATTAGCAAACTGAATTCAAAAATACATCAAAAAGATCATCCATCATGATCAAGTGGGATTCATCCCAGGGATACAAGGATGGTACAACATTAGAAAATCCATCAACATCATCCACCACATCAACAAAAAGGATAAAATTCACACAATCATCTCCATAGATGCTGAAAAAGCATTAAACAAAACTCAACATCCATTCATGATAAAAACTCTCAACAAAATGGATATAGAGGGCAAGTACCTCAACATAATGATGACCCTATATGACAAACCCACAGCCAACATCATACTTAACAGCAAGAAGCTGAAAGCTTTTCCTTTAAGATTGGGAACAAGACAAGGTTGCCCACTCTCCCCACTTGTATTCAACATAGTTCTGGAGTTCCTAGCCATGGCAATCAGACAACACAAAGAAATAAAAGGCATCCATATTGGCAAGGAATAAGTTGAACTGTCCCTTTTTGCAGATCACATGATATTGTACATAGACAACCCTAAAGAATCCACTCCAAAACTACTAGATCAAACATCTGAATTCAGCAAAGTTGTGGGATACAAAATTGATACACAGAAATCTGTTGCATTTCTATATACTAATGATGAACCAGCAGAAAGACAAATCAGGAAAACAATTACATTCACAATTGCATCAAAAAGAATAAAATACCTATGAATAAACCTAATCGAGGAAGTGAAAGACCTATACTCTGAAAACTACAGGACACTCATGAAAGTAATTAAAGAAGATACCAATAAATGGAAACACATACCATGCTCATGGATAGGAAGAATTAATATTGTCATAATGGCCATCCTGCCTAAAGCAATCTACAGATTCAATGTAATCCCTATCAGAATACCAACAGCATTCCTCAACGAACTAGAGCAAATCGTTCTAAAATTCATATGGAACTACAAAAGATCCCAAATAGCCAAAGCAATCCTGAGAAGGAAGAATAAAGTGGGGGGAATTCTACTTCGTGACTTCAAGCAGTAATCAAGACAATTTGGTACTGGGACAAGAACAGACTGATGGACCAATGGAACAGAATAGAGAGCCCAGATATAAACCCAAGCATATATGGTCAAATAATATATGATAAAGGAGTCATGGATATACAATAGGGAAATGATAACCTCTTCAACAGCTGGTGTTGGCAAAACTGGATAGCTATATGCAAGAGAATGAAACTGGATTATTGTTTAACCACATACACAAAAGTAAACTCAAAATGGATCAAATACCTGAATGTAAATCATGAAAGGATAAAACTCTTAGAAGAAAACTTAGGCAAAAATATCTTAAATGTAAACATGAGCAACTTTTTCCTGAACACATCTCCTCGGGCAAGGGACACAAAATAAAAAATGAACAAATGGGACTACATCATGCTAAAAAGCTTCTGTACAGCAAAGGACACTATCAGCAGAACAGAAAGGCATCCTGCAGTATGGGAGAACATATTTGTAAATGACATATCCAACAAGGAGTTAACATCCAAAATATATAAAGAACTCATATGCCCCAAAAACAAATAACCCTATTAAAAAGTGGGTGGAGGATATAAACAACCACTTCTCCAAAGAAGAAATTCAGATGGCCAATAGACACATGAAAAAGATGCTCCACATCACTAATTATCAGGGAAATACAAATTAAAACCACAATGAGATATCACCTCACACCAGTTAGGATAGTCAACATAGAAAAGACTAGGAACAACAAATCCTGGAGCGGATGTGGAGAAAAGGGAACCCTCCTACACTGCTGGTGGGAATGTTAACTAGTTCAACCATTGTGGAAAGCAGTATGAAGTTTCCTCAAAAAACTAAAAATAGAAATACTATTTGACCTAGGAATTCCACTCCTAGGAATTTTCCCTAAGAATTGAGGATCTCTGTTTCAAAAAGACCTATGCACCCCTGTATTTATTACAGCTCTGTTTACAATAGCCAAGAAATAGAAGCAACCTAAGTGTCCATCAGTAGATGAATGGATAAAGAAGATGTGGTACATATACATATACACAATGGAGTATTATTTATCCATAAAAAGAAAACAAATCCTTCCATTTACAACAACATGGATGGAGCTAGAGGATATATGGTCAGTGAAATAAGCCAGGTGGAGAAAGACATGTACCAAATAATTTCACTGATCTGTTGAGTATAAGAACAAAGCAAAAACTGAAGGAACAAAACAGCAGCAGACTCCCAGAACCCAAGAATGGACTAACATATGCCAGAGGGAAAGGGACTGGGGGTGGTGGGTGGGAAGGGAGAGAGAAGGGGAATAAAGGGCATTACAATTAGCACACAGAATATAGCGTGGAGACATGGGGAAGGCAGTATAGCACAGAGAAGACAAGTAATGATTTTGTAGCATCTTACCATGCTGATGGACAGTGACTGTAATGAGGTATGCAGTGGGGATTTGATAATGGGGGGAATCTAGTAACCACAATGTTGCCCATATAATTGTATATTAATGATACCAAAAAAAAATGATTATCTACCAGTGCAAACAAACTCCCTTATCTTGGAATTTAATTCTCTTTTCACCAGTCTTAAATCCAGCCTTTTGTGATCTAAGGCTCTTCTGGGCATTGAAAACACAATCAAGACAAAGAAAAACAAAAACAAAATGAGAGTTGAATAATTGAACATTTCCTCCATCCTGGTGATTTTTATTCTTTCTGACTGTCTGCCTTGGGCTTCAGTTAACTCTTATTGAAATCAAGACACTTGACTTTTAGAAAATGAGATTTTAGCCTCTTTCTTATCCAGGCTTCAAACGAAGTAATTTTGATAGAGGCAAGACTGGACTAACCACATTTGTCTTGGTAAGTCCTGAATATCAGCTTTTAAGATAGTTCATTCTTATAACAAAAATGTGTTCCACTTGATGAGACCAAGGTTCCTGACAGGCTGGCCTGGTGTATTTTAACGTGTATAACTACTAATGCTAATGTGTGCACAGATTTGCTGAAAAAAATATAGTCTGTTAGTTAATATCATGATATTCGGAGATCAGCATGAAAGAACTGACAGTAATTCTGAAAAGGAGCCTTACATTGAAAATCTCATTTGGAAAAACTGCTTCCTCCTGGCTATTGTAACAGGGATAACTACATTAATAAGAGATGAAAAATCTTGGTTACACTTTTGTATGCTTATAATCTTCAGTGCTAAATAGGCTTTTGGTTAAGCCAAAGGGAACTACATTTCTTATTAAGGAAGAAATATACTGAATTATTTAATGATCAATATACTCTTTTTAACTCCTTCCCTAAAGAACATATTTTAGATTCAGGTGAGAATCATCATTTCCCCTTTAATTTTATTCTGACTTTTAGTATTGTACCTGATCTGATAAAGCATATAGCTGGAACAGTGTAAGGAAAATGAGGCTTTTTAGAATTTCATGAGTGACCTTAGGAAGTTTAAAAATGTCCAATATTTTGCCCATGATTCTTCTTAGAGAGGCTTTCCTTTCTAAATACATAACAATATATACATTTATAGGATAGCCCAATGTAGGCCACCGAGGGATCAAAAAGTAACAAAAAAAAGAAGAAAAAAACTAGTAAATTTGTGAAATTAGAACTAAGAAATAATTCCAGATAAAATTTGAATTAATACTTTATTATTTAATAAATGACTTCACTAGATGTCAAAAGAAAATTTGGCTCCAATGTAAAGGTCAGTATAAAATTAAGAATATGCAATAGGGTTTCCCATGTATGACTTCAATGAAAAAAAATTGTAAAAGCACAAATCCCTTTTGTTGATCACATAGGATTAAGCAAATTTACTAGTAGGTTTTTCTTCTTTTTCTCTGTTACTTCTTTGAGCCCTTGGTTGCCTATATTGGGCTATCCTGTAAATGTATATGTTGATATGTAATTAGAAGGGAAAGCCTCTCAGAAGAATCATGGGCAAAATATTGGGCATTCTTAAACTTCTTAGTTATTCCATAAATCTTAATGCATTAAGTAAATATTTATTTTTCAAGATAATATCAGTTACCTAGAGGTTTAAAAGACCCACTAGTAGATTTATGGAATAATTTGAAATTTATCTTTAGTGGTAAATTCAAATTCTAACTTTTTAATTTTAATTAATACTTTGAGCATAGTTACATATAGACAGGTATAAAGCCTACTCCATCTTCAAAAGAGAGAAACACTTTACATATCCACATTATAAACCTTTTAATTTGCTCACCTTCACTGTAAATATTTACCAAATCCTAACACAACCTGTGTTTGACTACCAAAAACAAAATGAGTTGATTTTTATATATTGTCTCATTTTAAAAAGTGAAACATGAGGCCTGATTGGAGCTAGGTAATTTTCAAAATGCTTTAACAAATTTTAAGGCTTTCTTTTTATTATAATACACCATGGAGACTAATTTCATAGACTGTAAACTCTATCCAGGCAGAAGTTGTGTGTACTTGGTTCAGTATATACATAACATCTAGCACTGTGTCTGCAGCTTAATAGGCATTTATTGACTTTCTGAGTTAAAGTCACAGCTACCGTGAATTATCCCTGTTTCATTTTAACCAAGAAAATAGCATAGGATAACAAAAAAATTTTGCAGTATTCAATAATCTTCAGCTCTTAAATTCCACAAAACAATAGAATTTTATATCTTTGAGGAATCTCCAGAATTAAATGCTCAGTTCCCTTATAATTGAATGTTTGTGTGTCCCAAGCAAAATAATTTCATTGTGAATCCCAAGTTAACCTTGCTTTTCAAAAGTTAGTATTATTATCAGAATGAGAGTGATTGAAAATAGCTTTTTGATGAATGAGATATCAATTTTAAACATTTGGGCTGTGTGCTAGTTTCCTTTCTTATTTCCTAAATATTTTCATGTAACCAATGGTTTTAGAATTACATATCATCCAAGTAGCAAAGCAAAACCAGAGAAACTACCTGCATCGTTGTTGATGATATGAACTAGGTATCTTGGACTAGTGATCGTTCTAAACCAATTTAATGTTAATTTAATAAACAATAAGCAGGCACTTTCAGTTGGTTAGTTTTCTAAAACACAGTTAACCTTTCATGTACACAATTTCTCAATTTCTACTGCCTGCCTAGCACTTAAAGTATTTGTTTCTTTTCCTTTAATAGCCTCATTTTAAATTCCAAATATTGACTTGATATTACCATTTATTTAGAAACATGTTTCATAGATCATAAATAGAAAGAAATCAAGAAATTAAATATTATTAAAACAAAATACTTATTAAAGTTTAGCTGTATTCTGCTCTGGGCCCCTCTGGGTATGAATCCAGAGTCAAATACTAAGTGTCTGAGTGGTTTAGACAGGTTTCTTAGTTAGTTATCTCGTTGATAAATATAGATAATACTACCTATCTCAGAGGATTTTAGTAAAAATTAAATGAAGTAAATGCGTCAATTCTCAAACTAATCTACAGAGTCTACATTTTCCTGATCAAGATCTTTGCAGAGTTATTTTTGTTTGAGAAAACTGATAATCTAATTTTGAAGTTTATATGGAAATACAAGGCAGTTTATATGGAAACAACCAAGGCAGTTTTGAAGAAACAAAAGAAATTTGGAAGCTTTTCAGATTATTAAAAAGCTGTATTAGTCAAGACATTGGAATATTGGGCCAACAATAGGCAAACTGATCAATGAGTCAAAATACAGTCCCACATACATTCGGTCACCTGAAGTACAGTGAAGATGGCAGTGCTGTGCAGTGGGAAAGGGATGATCTTCTTATTAAATAGTGTTGCGTCAATTGGATATTTATGTGGAAAAGTTTGCAGTTTGACCCCTACTTCACACTGTACAAAATAATCAATTCCAAATGAATTGAACATGTAAATGTGAAAGACAAAACATACTTATAGAAGAGCATCTTCATGACCTTAGCATAGGCAAAGATTTCTTAGGCAGTAAACAAAAAGCACTAATCATAATTTTTTAAAATAAAATAAAATAAGATTACATTGGAATTAAGAATTCTGTTCATCAAGATACTGATAATAGTATCTAAAAGCAAGCGATGGACAAGAAAAAGTATAGTTATCTGACAAAGAACTTGTATCCATAATATACAAAACAAAAAAATGCCTACAAATAGCAATCAATCTCTTGCATATTAGACTACTAAATAGACAACTGAACAAAAAAAACTGAACAAAAAGAACAAATGGCCAATAAACATGGAAAACATGCTGAACTTCATGAACCATCAGGGAAATGAAAATTAAAATATCCAGAGTGGAAGAAGATATAATTGTAATATAAATGTATGATGAAAAACTAGTATCCAGGATATATAAAGTATTCATGAAAATCAAGTAAGACTGACTACCCAATAGCAAAATGGGCAAAACACTTGAGCAGGCCCTTCACAAAGGTGGAAATCCAAAGAACCAATGAATGTGCAAAGGTGTTCAAATTTAATCATCAGGGAAATACAAATTAAAAAATCACAGTGATATAGTAAACTACATATCACTACATAATTACCGGGCTGCATAACCAAAATTTAGCAGTTGCAAGTATGGGTAACAATTTGGAACATTTACTCTTATAAATTACCAGTGGAAGTTTAGATTAGTGCAACCACTTCTGAAAACATTTATGCATTGAAAATGAGGACATGTGAACCCTGTGATGACCTTATACCTATAGGTAGGTACCCTAAAACCATCCACATGTGCTAGGAACACATATGAATTCTCATAGCAACATTGTTTAAGATTTCTAATAACTGTCAATAAACCAAATGTCCTTTATTAGTAGACAGGTTACATAACTTTTAGTATATTCATACAATGAAATACTGTAGAACAATAAAAATGAATGGACTGTGCCACATGCATCATTTAAGAACCTTACAGAGAAGCATGAAATAAAAGAGTAGATCAGCATAATTTTCTTCAAAAACAACAAAGAAAATAAACTAACATGTTTACAGATATGTGGTAGAAATATTAACCAAAATAAAGAAATTGTTACAGAACTATCACCACAAAATTCAGGATGGTGATTACCCTCTTGAGGTGATTATCCTCTAACATGTTTACAGATATGTGGTAAAAATATTAACCAAAGTAAAGAAATTGTTGCAGAACTATCAGTACAATATTTAGGATGATGATTACCCTCTGGAGGTAGAAATTTAAGATAAGAAGGGACAGATAGGCTCCTCTTGGAGCTGCAGATAATGTTAACTTTCTTAACTTGAATATTACTGAATAATATTCACTTTGTACATATTTATTAAACTGTACACTTTGTTTATATATATATATATATATATGCTATGCATATTTCACAATTTTTATAAAGTTGAGAAAAGAAAAAAGCACTAGGGAAAAGTATCCGTTTTGTTGATATGGATCACAGAAAAGACACAGCTCATAAGGCAAAATCCAGTTCTTCCGGATCGCTATGTTCCTAGAAGCTCAGCCTAGAGTGTGTTATATATATGTCCTCCGCTCTTCTGGAATGGCTAACATGAAAAAGTTGAAAAGTCCCAAGTATTGAAGAGTATGTGGACTAACTGTTATGCTCATAAACTATGGGTATAAGTGTAAATTGATAGAACCACTTTGGAAAACTCTTCTACTAAACTGATTATATACATATTTATGATTCAACAATTCCACTTACAAGCATATATGCAATAGAAATTGTTCACTTATATCAAAAGACATTTACTAGAATATTCATAGCAGCCCTATGCCTAATAGCCCCGGAAACTGTACAAATGGACAATAAGGGAATGGATGATAATGGAATGATAAATAGTGATATCATTACACAATGGAATACTACTCAGAAATGAAAATGAATCATCCATAATTACACACAGCAATGTGGATGAATCTTGCAAACATAATGTTGAGCTAAAACCTACATAAAGATGAGCCCACTTATACAGTACCTTTACAGGCAAAATTAATCTGAGCTGTTAGAAGCCAAGGCATGATTATCCTTGATTAGAAGGGGTCACAGGGGGTCAATTGTAATATTCTGTTTCTTGTTATGGATGCTGATTAAAAGTATGGATTCAGTTTTTAAAAAATCATCACTGTAAAAATATGATTTATATACTTTTGTTTTTGAGACATAAAGTTCTCCAAAAACTTTATAAATGGTATCACATTTGTGAAGTTCTTAGAAATGTACCTGGAATGTAGTAAGCTTTAAAAATCGTTAGGTAATATTATTTCGTTGTTACTGAGGTTCTCCCTATGAAAAGCAGTAAGCCAAAATTATTCTCCTTGTGTATTAAAATGGGAAATTAGTAAATGTTAGAAAGACAATTAGCAATTGAGTCTATCTCACCAATGTAATCAGAAGATTTAAAAAATAATTGAAAAACACATACGTTTCTCTCTAAATGAGTCAGTGAGTTTTTAGTGCTGAGTCCATGGACTACCTGTGGCACACTTTAATTGATGAAATAAAATTACTATTTGAAGAGACTATTGAAACCCTGACAGGCTCATCACAGTGAGACTCCCCTCCTTATCAGGTTTTCTTTATTTTTCCCCTGAGATTTGTTTATGTCCACTTAATATTAAAATTGGTCATACAATGTTGATTTCTGGAATCTTCAATTCAATGGTTATCTGAGTACTTGAGGACATGTGAAGTTCAATTATACCTCACCCTACACCTATATCCTACAGCTTTAACTGGACAATATAAGTGATTCTCCTACATTTCAGGGAAGATTGTTCTTCCCGCATGATTAGTTAGTCAATGGGAGTCCTCATACACAATAGAAAATATCAGTATCAGTATCATATTAAATAATATGATAAAAACATAGAATATATCAGTTCCTATTACTCCTTAACATTCATGGAAATATGACTCCTCATCTACAGATCAGAGAATTAACTAGATCAAAAAGAAAGCTAATAAAAAATTCAGTATTAAAAAGATAAGTTCTAGTTTAGGACCCCATCATCTGCAAACACACGACTTTCCATTTGTTTGGCACTTTTTCTCACACTGATAGTTGCACAGGAGAAGACCTGATCTACTTTGGTTTTGGTTTTAGTAATAATACAATACAATCTTTATAATAAATAGCTTTCCAAGCTAAAAATGATGCATTTTTATGGACTCAAAGATGAAGGTTATTACACAAATCATTGTGTATCAGTTTTAAAGTGGATGAAGTCAAAAATCTCTAGCTAATGTGTATTTACCTAAAGGGCTTTTAATTATTGAAATCAATGTAATATTTTACCCCATAGTTTCTAAATCCTGTTTCATAAATCATTTATCTTTTACTCTTGATGAAAGCCAAAAAGAGGTCAGAAGTTTGATTTGCTTTGACAAGTGTCTGTGGAAATATCTGTTTGTATTTCTCTTGCTGAAACATCTTTTGTCTAGTTGTGTTAAGATGGAAGCTGGAAGAGCTAAAGTAGGTAAGAGGAAGAATCAAATAAAGAGTGAATTTCCTTTTAGATTGCTGGGATGTTCTAAATTTTGGAACTAAATTAGAGAATTGGTACTGCCATTAAGAGGAGAAACTAAAACTCATGAATGGGCATGACTGTGGGGACAATTAATGGGTTAGGCTGAAAGAGTGTGATTTCTCAGATGTATTTGTCTCTCTGCCATAGCACCCACCACTTCTTAATTTCTTTTACTCAATAATCTCTTGAATCTCTGGTTCTATATTTCTGTTTTCTTACTATAGTATTATATTGCAGGCTACCATTATTGTTATTTTTCTTTATTTTTTAGTAAGGTATGATTGATATACACTCTTATGAAGGTTTCACATGAAAAACAATGTGGTTACTACATTTGCCCATATTATCAAGTCCCCACCCATACCCCAATGCAGTCACTGTCCATCAGTGTAGTAAGATGCTGCAGATCCACTATGTGCCTTCTCTGTGCTACACTATTCTACCCATGATCCCCCACACTGTGTGTACTAAACATAATATTCCTCAATCCCCTTTTCCCTCCCTCCCCACCAACCCTCCCACACCCCTTCCCTTTGGCAACCACTAGTTCATTCTTGGAGTCTCTGAGTCTGCTGCTATTTTGTTCCTTCAGTTTTGCTTCATTGTTATACTTCACAAATGAGGAAAATCATTTGGCATTTGTTTTTCTCTGCCTGGCTTATTTCACTGAGCATAATGTCCTCAGCTCCATCCATGTTGTTGCCAAAGGTAGGATTTGTTTCTTTCTTATGGCTGAATAGTATTCCATTGTGTATATGTACCACCTCTTCTTTATCCATTCATCTACTGATGGACCTTAGGTTGCTTCCAATCTTGGCTGTTGTAAAAAGTGCTGCAATAAACATAGGGGTGCATATGTCTTTTTGAATCTTCGAAGTTGTATTCTTTGCATAAATTCCAAGGAGTGGGATTCTTGTGTCAAATGGTATTTCTATTCTTAGTTTTTTGAGAAGCCTCCATATTGCTTTCCACAATAGTTGAACTAGCTTACATTCCCAACCAGCAGTGTAGGAGGGTTCCCCTTTCTCCGCATCCTCACCAGCACTTGTTGTTCTTAGTCTTTTCTATGTTGGCCATCCTAACTGGTGAGAGATGATATCTCATTGTGGTTTTAATTTGCATTTCCCTGATAATTAGTGATGTGGAGCATCTTTTCATGTGTCTGTTGGCCATCTGAATTTCTTCTTTGGAGAACTGTCTCTTCATATTCTCTGCCCATTTGTTAATTGGGTTATTTGCTTTTTGGGTGTTGAGTCATGTGAGTTCTTTATATATTTTGGATGTTAACCCCTTGTTGGATATGTCATTTACAAATATATTTTCCCATACTATAGGGTGCCTTTTCGTTCTGTTGATGGTGTCCTTTGCCATATATAAATTTTTAGTTTGATGTAGTCCCATAAGTTCATTTTTGCTTTTGTTTCCCTTGCTCAAGGAGATGTGTTCAGGAAGAAGTTTCTCATGCTTACATTCAGGAGATGTTTGCCTATGTTTTCTTCTCAGAGTTTTATGGTTTCATGAATTACATTCAAGTCTTTAATTTATTTCAAGTTTACTTCTCTGTATGGGGTTAAACAATAATCCAATTTTGTTCTCTTCAATGTAGCTGTCCAGTTTTGCCAACAGCAGCTGTTGAAGAGGCTTTCATTTCCCATTGTATGTCCATACATACAATATATGTGATCATATATTAATTGATCACATATGATTGGGTTTATATCAGGCTCTCTAGTCTGTTCCATTGGTCTATGGGTCTGTTCTTGTGCCAGTACCAAATTGTCTTGATTACTGCGGCTTTGTAGTAGAACTTGAAGTTCAGGAGCATAATGCCCCCAGTTTTATTCTTCCTTCTCAGAATTGCTTCATCTATTTGAGGTCTTTTGTGGTTCCATATGAATTTTAGAATGATTTTCTCTAGTTCATTGAAGAATGCTCTTGGTATTTTGATAGGAATTGCTTTGAATCTATAGATTGCTTTAGGCAGGATGGCCATTTTGACAATATTAATTCTTCCTATCTATGAGCATGGGATGAGTTTCCATTTATTGGTATCTTCTTTAATTTCTCTTAAAAGTGTCTTGTAGTTTTCAGAGTATAGGTCTTTCACTTCCTTGGCTAGTTTATTCCTAGGTATTTTTTTTTTGATGCAACTGTGAATGGAATTGTTTTCCTGATTTCTCTATCTGCTAGTTCATTGTTAGTGGATAGGAATGCCACAGAATTCTGTGTATTAATTTTGTAACCTACAACTTTGCTGTATTCAGATATTAAATCTAGTAGTTTTGGAGTGGATTCTTTAGGGTATTTATGTACAATATCATGTGATCTGAAAACAGGAGGGACAGTTTAACTTCTTCCTTGTCAACCTGGATGCCTTTTATTTCTTTGTGTTGTCTGACTGCCATGGCTAGGACCTCCTGTACTATGTCAAATAGAAGTGGGGAGATTGTCCATCTTGTCTTGTTCCCAATGTTAACGGAAAAGCTTTCAGCTTCTCACTGCTAAGTATGATGTTGGCTGTGGGTTTTTCATATATGGCCTTTATTATGATGAGGTAATTGCCCTCTATACCCATTTTGTTGAGAATTTTTACCATGAATGGATGTTGAATTTTGTTGAATGCTCTTTTAGCATCTATGGAGATGATCGTGTGGTTTTTGTCCTTTTTTTTGATGTGGTGGATGATGTTGATAGATTTTCGAATGTTGTACCATCTTTGCATCTCTGGAATATATTCTACTTGATCATGATAGATGATCTTTTTGATGTATTTTTGAATTCAGTTTGCTAATATTTTGTTGAGTATTTTTGTATCTATGTTCATCAGGGATATTGGTCTGCAATTTTCTTTTTTTGTGGTGTCTTTGCCTGGTTTTGGTATTAGAGTAATGCTGGCCTCATAGAATGAGTTTGGAAGTATTCCCTCTTCTTCTACTCTTTGGAAAACTTTAAGAAGGTTGGGTTTTAGGTCTTCACTAAATATTTGGTAAAATTCAGCATTGAAGCCATCTGGTTCAGGTGGTTTGTCCTTAGGTAAGTTTTTGATTACTAGTTCAGTTTCAATGCTGGTAATTGGACTGTTCAGATTTTCTGTTTCTTCCTGTGTCAGCCTTGGAAGGTTGTGTTTTTCTAGAAAGTTGTCCATTTCTTCTAGGTTATCCAGTTTGTTACAGTGTAATTTTTTGTATTATTTTTTGTAATAATTCTTTGTATTTCTATGGTGTCTGTAGTAATTTTTCTGTTCTCATTTCTGGTTCTTTTTATGTGTGTAGACTCTCTTTTTTTCTTGATAAGTCTGGCTAGGGGTTTATGTATTTTATTTTCTTGAAGAACCAGCTCATACTTTCATTGATTCTTTCTATAGTTTTATTCTTCTCAATTTTATTTATTTATGCTCTAATCTTTATTATGTCCCTCTGTCTGCTGACTTTGGGCCTCATTTGTTCTTCTTTTCCTAATTTAATTAATTGTGAGTTTAGACTGCTTATACGGGATTGTTCTCCTTTCCTGAGGTAGGCCTGTATAGCAATGTACTTTCCTCTTAGCACAGGCTTGGCTGTATCCCACAGATTTTGCGGTGTTGAATTATTGTTGTCATTTGTCTCCATATATTGCCTGATCTCTGTTTTTATTTGGTCATTGATCCATTGATTATTTAGGACTATGTTGTGAAGCCTCCATGTGTTTGTGGAATTTTTCATTTTCTTTGTGTAATTTATTTCTAGTTTCATACCTTTGTGGTCTGAGAAACTGGTTGGTACAATTTCAATCTTTTTATGTTTACTGAAGCTCTTTTTGTGGCCTAGTATATGATCTATTCTTGAAAATGTGTATTCTGCTGCTTTTGAGTGTAGAGTTCTATAGATGTCTGTTAGGTCCATCTGTTCTAATGTGTTTTTCAGTGCCTCTGTTTCCTTACTTATTTTCTGTCTGGTTGATCTGTCCTTCAGAGTGAGTGGAGTGTTGAAGTCTCCTAGAATGAATGCACTGCATTCTATTTCCCCTTTTAATTCAGTAAGTATTTGTTTCACATATGCAGGTGCTCCTGTGTTGGCAGCATAGATATTTATAATGGTTGTATCTTTATGCTGGATTGACCCCTTTATCATTATGTAATGTCCTTCTTTGTCTCTTGTGACTTTCTTGGTTTTGAAGTTTATTTTGTCTGATATAAGTACTGCAACTCCTGCTTTTTTCCCTCTATTAGTTGCATGAAATATCTTTTTCCATCCCTTCACTTTTAGTCTGTGTATTTCTTTGGGGTTAGTCTGTGTATTTCTTTGGGTTTAAAGTGAGTCTCTTGTAGGCAGCATATAGATGGGTCTTGTTTTTTTATCCATTCATTAACTCTATGTCTTTTGATTGGTGCATTCAGTCCATTTACATTTAGGGTGATTATCAATAGGTATGTACTTATTGCCATTTCAGACTTTAGATTCGTGGTTACCAAAGGTTCAAGGTTAACTTCCTTACTATCTAATAGTCTAACTTAACTTAGGCATCATATTCTGTACTCTTTGTCTATCCCTTAATTAACTTTGGGGATAGTTAATTTAATTTTGCATTTGCTTTGTAATTCGCTGATCTACTTTCTTTACTGTGGTTTTATTACCTCTGGTGACAGCTGTTCAACCTTAGGAACACTTCCATCTATAGCAGTCCCTCCAAAATAGACTGTAGAGATGGTTTGTGGGAGTTAAATTCTCAGCTTTTGCTTATCTTGAAATTGTTTAATCCCTCCTTCAAATTTAAATGATAGTCTTGCCAGATAAAGTAATCTTGGTTCCAAGCCCTTCTGCTTCATTGAATAAATACATCATGCCACTCCCTTCTGGTCTGTAAGGTTTCTGCTGAGAAGTCTGATGTTAGCCTGATGGCTTTTCCTTTGTATGTGATCTTTTTTCTCTCTCTGGCTGCTTTCAACAGTCTGTCCTTATCCTTGATCTTTGCCATTTTAATTACTATAGGTCTTGGTGTTGTCTTCCATGCATCCCTTGTGTTGGGATATCTGTGGATCTCCATGGCCTGAGAAACTATATCCTTCCCCATATTGGGGGAAGTATTCAACAATTACCTCCTCAAAGAAACTTTCTATCCCTTTCTATCTCTCTTCTTCTTCTGGTACCCCTATAATGTGAATATTGTTCCATTTGGATTGGTCACAGAGTTCTCTCAATATTCTTTCATTCTTAGAGATCCTTTTTTCTCTCTGTGCCTCAGCTTCTTTGTATTCCTCTTCTCTAGTTTCTATTTCATTTATCATCTCCTCCACCATATCCAATCTGCTTTTAATACCCTCCATTTTGCTCTTCAATGATTGGATCTCTGACCGGAATTCATTCCTGAGTTCTTGAATATCTTTCCATACCTCCATTAGCATGTTAATGATTTTTAGTTTGAACTCCCTTTCAGGAAGAGTCATGAGGTCCATGTCATCTTTCTCAGGGGTTATATTAATTTTCTCCTTTCCAGGTTACTTTGGCATTTCATATTGTGTATGGCACCCTCTAGTGTCCATAAGCTCCACTCTCTGGAGCTGCTCATCCCCTGAAGCAATGTCAGGGGTTGCAGGGGAGTGGGATTGGTGCCTGGGGGGAGGAAAGAGCTCTTCCCCGCTTCCCGGCTGCTGTGCCTGTCTCCACTGTCTGAACCAGTGGGCTAAGCACACAGGTATAAGCTTTTGTCCCAAAGCAGCTGGATCTGGATCCCTGCTTTCCACAAGCAGCTGGCATCTCAGTCTCTCCAGGAATTTGCCTGTCTTAGCTTTCCAACCCCGTAATTGTAAGAATATCATGAAAGCACCATGAAATGTAGGTCTGTGCTCCCAGAGAAAATCTCTGGAGTTAGGTATTCAGGAGTCCCAGGCCTCCACTCCCTCCCCACTCAGTTTCTCTTCCTCCCTCCGGTGAGCTAGGGTGGGGGAAGGGCTTGGGTCCTGCCAGGTCACAGCTTTGGTACGTTACCCCAGGTGTATGCAGTCTGGTGCAGTCCTCTTTTCTGTTGCTCTCTCAAGATTAGTTGTATTAATTATATTTTCTTATTATATACAGTTTTAGGAGGAAGCCTGTGTATCACCTCTCATGCCGCCATCTTTAATCCTCTCTGCTAGCTAGCATTATTGATGACTTTTTCTGTGCCAGGCACTATATTAAGCAATTTTAATGAATAACCTCATTTGGTTCTCACAATATCCTTATATGATTTACATCATTACCTACCTTTTTCTGATTAGGGAACTGAAGCCTAGAGAGGATAAGTAAATTATTGAAATTGTCGAAAGGTCAAACAGTCAGCATGTTTTGGAGTCAGATCAGCAATCTGGAAACTGCCTCTAGATACTAAATTCCACTGCCTAGCCAATGACCATCTGCTTCCCATCTCTGAAAACCTATTAGAGTTTTCTCCACCAGCAGAGGGAACAGTTGTCACATATGTTTTGATATTCTATGAAGGACCTAGTAAATTGATCCCATGGGTAACAACAGATCTAAAACCTACTTATGCCTGGAAATACCAGACCCTTCTGTGGAACTAGGAGAAAGAGAGTAAAAAATACGTTCATGCTGTTCCTTGTTATTTGGTAGGAGCTCTCCAGAGGGAGGAAGGGGCCAATTACTGGATGTTCAGAGTTTGGAAGGAGGTGAATAAGCAGAGGAAAATAGAGTAAACAATAACCAGGATTTTGCATTCTCCTTTCCACTTAAGTAGCAGCTCCTATAATTCCAAAGTCTATTACAAACCATAAATCCCATTCCACAGACACCAGGTATGTCTGGAGGATGCAAGGTTGGAGAAAGAACCATTTTCATGACCATAGAAATCTCAGTAAGACTACTTAGGTAATTCCAAGTCTACACCACTGGAACATCATTTTGAACTCTGTGATTATATCCCTATTACTTTCCATGAAATCAATTCCTTCAATAAAAGACCTGTTCAATAAATAGAATGGTTTGACACTGGACTCTCTCCACTGAAGAAAGGCTGAAGTGTATGCTGTCCTAGTATTGATTGCAGTATACAATGGGGTCGTGTCTTGGTCAGAAGCAGAACTCAGTCAATGCCTTCAGGGGTGTCCTACGAAGTTGAAAATTACATAAATTAATTCTTGAAGTTTTCCACATATCCTCTTGGCTCACTTTTTTTCTAGGTACTGCTGCAGCAATGAATTTTCACAGGTGTGGCTTGGCAGCATAATATTGTATCTCCGGGGAGAAAATCCCAGGGTAAAATACCTTTGAGAACGAAATTAGTCAAAGGGAGAAATAAAGGGAGAGAAACCTGTTTATTGCTTACAAGCAGTAGTCCACTTCTGCTCTCCTGTGTCTTTCACTACCTGTCTGCAGGAAAAAGGACCCCATCCAACCTCTCCAGTCCAGGTATGCTCTTGCTCCCCCATGTAATTATTGATATGGAGATGGACTACTTTTCTCCACCCCTTGGAGTCACCTATTGATATGGAGATGCACTAAGGCCAGGTAGAGATTCTGGAAATGTTGCAATTTTACCCACAGCCCATCTCTCCAGAAATCTCACCTCACAATCTACTTGCTCCCCATCTTCTAGAAGAAAACTGTGCAAGAAAACTGGAGCACTGTAACCAGACTAATAAGATATAATAGCAATAGCAATAAAATCATGATAATCGTTAAACTGGAGGATTCAGTTAAATTCAAACTGAATTTAAATTCAAAATTCAGCTAAATTCAGCTATACTCCTATGCAGATTTAGTCCACAGCTTGCCCATTCCACAGCCAGTCAGTAGCTGAATGGGTAGGAAGTTTAGAGAAATCACCATGCAGCAGCTGCAGCCAAGGGTCAGATCCAGGCCACAGGGACTGTAGAAGAAAATAACCTTAAGGGCAATAAGATACATTTTATAATGAGACCAGCAGAGGCAAATCTTGTCCATTAGGTAGGATACATGCAAGAGAGTGGTCCTGTATAGGACTGTGGCAGGAATGGGATCTTGTCCTGGTCTAGTATACCAGACTTTGACCCCTCTCCCTGTGGGAGTTACAGATGGGTCAATACATAGGGCTGCGGGAGGTACATTCACTGGCCATAAAGATAAAACAAAACTTCCCCATAAGATGTTCTTACTTCCCGGATGTTTTGGGTACACTACCATGATCTTTGGGGACCACCCTGCTGTTACTCCAGGAACACACAGGAGGCCAGCTTCCAGGCCTTTTCCACAAGTTGCCAGAAGGGCCAGACATCACTAATCCATGAGTCAAAATGTTCAGGGCCATGTCCACTCAAAAGAGTCTCCAGGGATTAATGCAATTGGGGCTGGTATCAGGATGTTGCTCTGCTTGCCAAATCCTAGCTTTAACTCCTCTTTGGTTTTCACATACAGTTGTATAGGAGAGACAGCAATGTGTGTTAGCATGTCCACAGGGCTCAAGGTTCCTTTTTGGAGCTTCTCATTCAAACACTGTAGTACTGTCCATAAATGAACTGACCAGTTCTGTAGACTATTGGTGTCTGACTTCAGGCCAGATTTCAACAAACCATTGTATGTCTCTATCATGTCTAGCCCAGTAGGGTTATATGGTACATGAAACTTCCACTTTATTCCTAATTGCTGCACCCATTCTTGTAGCACATGTCCAGTAAAGTGAGTGCCTTGATAACTCTTGTCTGAGGAAAAAGGACCCCACCCAACTCCATCTACGGTTGGCCATAGGCTGCAGACATGCTCTAGGCTCCTCTTGGTGGTCTGCTGATCTGCAGGACATGCAGGAAAAGCAACCAATAAGCCAGTAGCTGTATTCACACAAGTCATGGCATACCAATATCCTTCTGATATGGGCAGAGGCCCAACATAGTCTATCTGCCACCTGACAAGTGGTATCAGCCTCTTTACTATTGTCTTATGTAGCTGCAGGACTCAGTGTAAGTCCCTCTTAGAGCACACACAGCACTCCCTCCAGGCTTGGCTGACTTCTTCAAAGGTCACCAGAAAGCCCCACTGATGGGCTTCAGCCCGCACTGTCTTTTGTCCTACATGCAACAAACGCTGGTGTAACCATTGGACTACATCAGAGTCAGGCTTTCCTTCTAGCCAGCACACCTGGGCCAATGTGTCTGCTTCATCATTCCCTGAGGATGCCAAAGGCAAATGGCCAGTCATCTGATAAATGGTAACTGTTTTAGTCTGACCAGAGGCCCATAGGTCTTGCCACAGCTCTTGCCCCCAAAGGAACCAGTGACCAACCATCCAGCTGGCATGATACCATGTCAGTAGCCACAGGATCAAGCCCTGATAGACGGCTCAGCTGTTAGCACAGACAACTATAGGGGAGGGCTCCTGGGTGATTACAAGCCATACTGCCCACAGCTCAGCCCACTGACTGCTCTTCCCTTCTCCATCCTATCGATATTGTCTCAGTCTTAGGATGGAAAGCCACAGCCCTCTACTTTGGGGCTGCCCACAGCTAGAGCCATCTGTATACCAAGCATCTTCAAGTATAGGGGATTTTCCCTCCTGGTAAAGACTCTTGGCTACCAATGGCTCAAAAGAAAGTTCTTCTTGCTTTCCACTGGTATAGGTCACTGGCCCCAGTAAGCATTGGAATTCTCCACTTAAGAGGCTATAGGAGAGGGCATTACACTGCTGTAAATATGCACCCTATTTGGCCAGTGTAGGGTCTGTGCCATACAACTCCATAGCCTTTGGGTCCAGCTTCACACCCACCCCACAATGGCATAGGTGGTTATTACCTTGGTCGGAGCTTTTCTGGTGATGGGCTCTGTAGTCAGCAAGACATGGTACACAGCAGCCAGTTGCTTCTCTATCAAGGTGTACTGGACCTCTGTTCCTTTCCAGAATTGTGACCAGAATCCAATGGGTTGGCATGTCCCTTCAAGCTGCTGCCAGAGGCCCCATCCCTAACCACCTTCAGTTACATGAACATCGAGCTCACAGGGCTTTGATGAGTCCATAACACTCAAAGCCTAAATGGCCTTGATTGGTTGCTTAGCAGCAGTAAAAGCAGCTGCACATGTTTCATCCCAGTCCCACCTGATGCCCTTTCATACCAACCAGTATAAGGGCTTAAGAATTTGTGCCAAATGCATGATAAACACTCTCCAGTAGCCTAAAAGACCAAAAATTCTTATAATACTGCCACAGTAGTAGGAGTAGGGAAAGCCTGGACCTTGTCTATGATTGCTTCTGGGATAACTTTAGTTTTACCTGACCAGACAACCCCAAAGAACTTTACAGACAAACCAATTCCCTGAATTTTGGTGCTGTTCACAGCTCTTCCTTTCTCCTGTAGATGTTGCAGCAGTCTAGGAACTTCCCCTTCTAAATCTGAAAGAGAATCAAACATGAAAATGATATCATCAGTGTAGTGATACAGTCACACTATTTGTGGTTTATTCCATGTGGCCAAGTCTTGGGCTATAAGTCCAAGTACAAATGGTGGGACTGTTGGAGGTATCCCTGTGGAAGGATAGTGAATGTCCACTGCAGCCTTCCCATGTGAAAACAAACTATTCCTGACTTTACTGTGCTATGTCAATAGAGAAGAAAGCATTAGCAAGGTCCACAACATAATGGCATATCCCTAGTGCATGACTGAGGGTGTCCATAAGTGCTACTATAGAGGGGACAGCAGCATGCAAAAGGGGTGTGACTTTATTCAGTTCCCTGTAGTCCATGGTCATACACCAAGAGCCATCCAGCTTTTTCACTGGCCACACTGGGGAATTAAAAGGACTATGAGTGGGCTTTATGATGCCCATCTTCTCCAACTCCTGTAAAGTTTCTCTAATATTCTTGTGTCCCCCAGACAATTATACTGCTTAGCATTTGTAACCTGCTGAGGTATAGGCAGAGCTGCTACAGGTAGGTGCTTAGCATGTCCTCTCAGAACTGCCTTTACCACACATACCCTCAGTCTGAACTCACCTGAAGTGGTCTGTAATCACAGGCCTGCAAGATATCTACCCAAAAATATATTCAGGGGTGGGAGAAATGTATACAGTATACTCCTTTGGGGGTAAATCCTAATTCTTCACTCTAATTGCCTTACCCCCATAGCCATCTATCACAGCAGTAATCCTAGGAAAACCTAGGAAATCCTAGGAAAGTTGCCGTAAGTCAGAGAACAGACAGCTCCTGTGTCCACCAGCTCCAGAGCACATTGTACATTCACAGGGGGCCAATGAATTGCTAATTCTACATGTGGCCTCTGGTCTCCACCAAGTCCCTCAAGGAGGGGACCTTGACCACACCCTTCAGTCAAGATGCAATCCCCAGTCATCATCCTGTGGAGGTGAGGGCCCAGGCAGAGCCTAAGTACTGTCCCCCAGGAAGTCTTGCATGTACACAGGCCAGACATGGGGTTTTGCCTCCAGCTTCTGTGTCCTGGTCCTCAGCAGCTGAACTGCTGCTCTGGCTTTAATTGGTGCCATGATTCTAACAAGATCCTACTGGGCTCCCCATCAAGTTTTTCTTTCACTATCCTGGCCTTTATCAAATCAACCCACATCTGGGTCCTCGAGACCTTCATGGGGCCCTTTGCACCTCTCCTTTCAGTCATAGTCCATACTCATACTTCCTTCTTTGCTGTTATTGTTTCAAGCTCTCCCAGATCTACTAAAGTATGGTTAGCCTTACTTATGGATTGCCCTATGTGGGGGGCAGAATAGTCAGTAGGGAACCAAAGAAAGATGGGGGAGCTGTGTGTTGCACTAGATTTCTCATTCTTATTGTGAACAACATTTCCTTGGTCCCTAAGGGTCCAAATTATAGATGATATTTTTCATGCCCAGCTCCTGTAACACCTGTTGGAGCTCTGCACACATTTTCCAGCTAATGAGTAAGTATGGTAAATTGCCTTGATGGCTGCTGTCAGCCAATCCAGAAGCATCCAATTCCCTGAGGTGTGATGTGCACTTTGCAACTGCTGCTGGAGGGAAGAATGAGTCATCAGGGAAGCCAGTCTACCCATTTCAGAACCTGACATAGCAATGCTTCCCACCCCTATATCCCAGAGATGCAAAAGCCATGTAGGTAGAGGTTCCAGTGGTTTCTGCCAATACCAGACGCTCATGTCCAGCAGCTCATCCTGGGTATAGGGGCAGAGCATGGAATACTCCACAACCTGGGGAGGGGGCAGCTCCTCGTCTTGAGCAGCCTGCCATTGTTGCATTTTTATTTTCTTAATTACAACCACATGTGCCTTTAACATAGGAGAGGCTGGAGCCTCAGGCAATGCTCTCAGCAACAGTTGGCCCTCGGCCCCATGCCCCCATCCTCTCATGATATCTCCTCCTTCATCTCTGGGGTTGAAAGCACCACTCCTTCCTTCGCCTTCGCCACAGCATCCTGCAACACAGGTTCTCTGGCTGCCTCCTCGCTTGCTGCTAACGTATCTTCCAGGAGCACAAGCTGTCTTCTTAATAACTCTCTTTCTAAGGGCATCCCATAGGTCACCACCCAGCTTCTCCAAGCAATGCTAAAGTGTGTCTGTCTTCTGCCGAGGTCTCTCTATCTTCTCTATAACACTTTCCTCTATCTCAAGAAACAGACATCCCAGAATCCTGGCTGCTACACGGCCACTCAGGGCCTCTAAGCAGTCTTCTGTCTCGTGGAGGGCTGATTTTCCAGCTTCTGTCTCATGGAGGGCTGATTCCAGTGTCTCCACACTTCTCCAATTCCTGGAGACCTTCATGGGGCCCTTTGCACCTCTCCTTTCAGTCATAGCCCATACTTTACCCTAGACTAATTCTGCACTAGGAGCTCCCCATTTGGAAGCCCCACAGATAGGCAGCTTCCTGATAAAGGTACACCCTCCACAGTGCAACCACTGAAGCCTCCTCATCATCCATGGGGTGAGGGTGGGGGAGTTCCTGGTATCTCCCCACCATCTATAGGGGCAGCCTGCCCAAGTGTTGCACCCATGAAGACAGATTTTGGTTTCAGAGGTCTTGCCGACTACCACCAGATGGAACTCTAGGGGCAAAATATTTTCCCATTCCAGAGAAAAATATGCTTGAAACTGAAATCAGTCAAAGGGAGAAATAAATGGAAGAAACCTGTTTATTTCTTACAAGCAGTTATCCACTTCTGTTCCCCTGTGTCTCTTTTGACCCAGTTGCAAAATGGGCCCCACCCAACCACTCCAGTCCAGATGTGCCCCTGCTCCCCCTTGTAATTACCTATTGGTGTGGAGATGGACTACTTCTTTCCACCCCTTGGAAACACCTATTGATATGGAGATGCTCTAAGGCCAGGCCAGGGACTAAGGAAATATTGTAATTTACCCACAGTAGGTAAGGAAGGAATTAGTAAAGCAAGAGCAGCAGGGAATCACAGCTGCTTTGCAGTCAGCAAAGAACAGAAAAGTGCAGAGGGCAAGAGGGAAAGTTCTCAGATGAGGACAATTCCCTTGCCAACTCTTAAAGGCAGGGTCACTGGGCATCCTGTGTCCACTTGGATCTGCATAGCATAGGGACTATCCTCTACCACTCCAGGATTTGGGTGCACTGCAGAGCATAGGGTGGAGTGAGATTATGTTCTCAGACCTCCCAAAGAAAGGAAGTTTTCAGACAGGCTGCTAAGAGCAGATCACACAGCTGCAGTTCCATCCAGGTCACCCAGGCAACGGGAACTTGTAGGTCCAAATTTGAGCTCGTAACAGCCCCTTCCTACTTATTAGAAATAAAGTGGAGACAGAGTGAAGACTTGGAAATAAAATAAAATAGCAAAGAGACAAAGCACAATAATTTGAGCAGTGACGAAGTTTTATTTGAAAGTACACACTTAAAGAAAGGAAAGTGTGGGCATCCTCAGAGAGGAGGCACACTGAAAGGTTGGGAGTTCCGTCTTTTCAAAGGGCTTCCAAGAATGGGGTAAAGGGCACAGGGGGAGTTGCTGGGTGTAGGCTTGAGTTGTGGTCTCAAGATGCTTATCTCTGGTGAGAGACAGCATGTCTCCTCTCCTCTATTATCAGTCCTCCAGCTAATTTTTCTAAATAAACCCAACACAAGGGATTTATTTATCCTGTTCTTCTCCAAGATAGTGGATACCCTCAGCAGTGAGGACCTGACAGTTAAGATTGCCTGCCCTACCCTAAGGTAGGCTGTTGGCTGGTTACTAACGAGTATGTTAGGAATCTTACTTCTCGACTCTCTGCTTTCTAAAATGAAATCTTAGCCTTCAGATGGAGTCCCTTTGTTCTTACTATACTGTTTATATCTCAGCATTTTCCATCATAGGAAGGAAAAGTTAATCATGATGCTTGTCCCATGTCCCTGCCCTACCTCAAAGCTACATTCTTTGGAGTCCTGGGCTCCTCAAATTGCACCAGGGTCTGCCCACTCAGCAACTCACCTCCAGTTCAGCTAGGCCAGTTATATGTTTTTACTGTTCTATGTAATGGTATGACTTGTTAAGGCTGTGCTTGAAAAAAAGAATTCTGCTACTAAAGCTTTGTCAGCCACTGTGCCCCCTCATTTTACCAGTAACAAGGGTAGGATCCTGTGATGTGAAAGACTCACCAAGAAGACACAGTCTTGAGAGTAGAACCAGGTGCCACTATCCTTTTCAATCAAGTGTGGCTTTTTCTCCACAAAATTTATGGAAACAACTCCTGTTTGAAAAAATATTCTTTTAAGTTTTAAAGCTAATAAATGGGTGAAACTTTCAAGTTTAGGTCTATCATTTAACTATGAACATTAGTTATTTCAGGGACTAGAAATATTTGGGTATTTTGATAAATTTGATTATTAAGCAAGGAAAGCTGGCATAAAAGAAAGCAAAAGAGAGAGAATGAGAGAGAGCTGGTGGGCAGGGTTGGGGGGAGGAGTGGAGGAAAGAGGGAAGAAGAAAGGAAGAAAGAAAGAGAAATAAGAAGGAAGAGAAAAGAAAACTTTTCATCAGCATGGCAACACTTGCAGCTAATGGTTGTAAGATAAATTCTAGCCAAAATAAACAGGCGGCGAGAGGCAACAAAGGGCCAGGCAGTTTATTTGAGTGCAATTCCCGGGAGAGGTTTCCCAGTCTGGCTATCACAGGCCGGGGAAGTCGCACCCAGAAGGGGAGGTGGGGAGTTTTTAAGAGAACGGGGAAGGGAGGGGGAAGTGGGCCATGCTAGGGGTATGTGGCGAATTTTTTATTGGCTCAGGGTCAGGTGATGGACAGCCAGAGGTCTCCTCCTTCTGGATGGAGGGCATCTGCATCCGGGGTTTGTCGGCATGTCACTGGGCTGGATTCCAGGAAGAGCTGTTCATTCCTTCCCCATATGGCACAGAGCTACTTGGTGCTGTCTCTGCTCCG
The DNA here is from genome assembly GCF_040802235.1 of Manis javanica. Lineage (NCBI taxonomy): Eukaryota > Metazoa > Chordata > Mammalia > Pholidota > Manidae > Manis > Manis javanica. The sequence continues at coordinate 192,330,196 of NC_133157.1, forward strand.
CCTGCATTGTCCTCACCCTTCTCCCTCCAGTGCCTCCAGCCTTACAATGGTCTCAAATCTATTTTTTACATTAGCCATTAAAATATGAGATTTACCTAACACCATGTCAAAAATAAGCATTTGATAACTGCTTTAAAATGGGTTGTAATTCTTTTACTGTTAAATTCTGCTTATCTTTTCCTGTGTGTATGATGGCATTTAATACACTGAACGGCGAGTTGTTCTTAAAGAAAAAATATGAAAAAGCTACTATAAATACCCCTGGTTGAACATTCTTGACAGAAAGAATATATGTAAAGCCAAAGTAAAAACGGAAGTTGAAATAAAGTTATCCAAGAATTTCAGAGACTATTGTTATGTATTTATGAATTAAGACTTCCAGTTCCTTTGAATAAGGGAGAAATGATAAGATTGCTCTGCAAATCAAACAGCCTGATTTGTACTTTTTCTAATTCCTTTCATATTACATTGATGTTATTTATTTGTTCCTCTCTCCTCTTTGGCTGCAAGTTCCCTAATAGCAAGGATCTTACTCCTTCCTCATCTCATTTTTACCCCTAATAACTTGCATAGGCACATGGTAGTGGTGCTATTAATATTTATTTAGTGAGTGAATGCATGAATGAAGGAATAAATATGAATGATGCTATACACTGAGCTTCTGGGTTATTTTGTACTTTCTGGTTTCTCTGCATTGTTGAGAATTTTCTCACTTCAAACTAACTTGGTAACAAAAGTAGTATTTATAAACCCAGAGTTCTTCCTCACTACTCTCCACACCATTTTAGTGGCTTCCAAACACTCTTGAGAAGCAGGTTCACACTTTAGGTCATCTCTAAAGGCAGAGATTACAAAGGAGTAAAATTCTAGCTAAAGCAAGTATATCGGTGATTTTCCTTACACATCTTCATTTCAACTGAAAAACAGAACATACAGGTACAAGCACACAAGTATACACACACGTGAGAATAAGGCCAATACTTCACCTTTTAAAGTTCTTGACAGAGAACTTTTAGAGAAAAATAATAGATACTATTTAATAAGCATGCACTATGCCAAACACTATGTAAAGCATTTACATGTATTGCTTGACCTTAACATTCTTATGAAATAGGTTCCACTATTACCCCATTAAGTAGATGAGGAGAAGGTTAAGTTGCATAGCACTCTTATATTGAGAAGTTTGATTTCAAAACTAGTTATATCTGATACCATATACTGTAATCCAGTCTTACTTATTTTTATGTATCACCTAGCATATATCAAAGGGTCTGATCCAGAGTAGCAAAGAAGAAATGAGTGAAACTAGACTGACTGAAACTGTTGGAAATGCCTCACTTCAAAATGAAGCTACAAGCCCCAAATCCTTTGCTTTTTGATTTCAGTTACTTTCTAATAGCATAGAAAAGAATATTCATGTGCATTTTAAAAGTCCCCTTTGTTATTTTAACCAAAGCCCGGAAAAGCTGTTAGTCTTCTTCCCACATACATACATTTTAGATAGCAGCCTTCTTCTTTTTAGTAGGTAAATCAGTTTAACTTCATTTGAAATAGTCATCTCTTTTCTTAATTTACAAATTTAAAAGATCAGTTAAGTGTGAGAGCTAAATGGATATAAAAATACAAGAACATATGCAGAGAGTGTTGAAAAGAGTCAGACAATACAGTGTTTCTCAGCATGAGGACTGCTTGGTCGCATTACTACTCGGGACATCTGTGTCTGCACCAAGCTGTCTCAGAAAAAGGCTTTGAGCCAAACTATCATACAGACTTTGTCCTCCACACGTAGTGGCGGCAATGCTGCTATTCAGAAGCACCTGCCCAGAAATACAATTTGCTCAGTGATGCTGCAAGGAATATCAGAATTATGCACTGTCTCCATCTAATAACACCTTTGCAGGTTCTCCACAGCAGGGGCTCTGCATGGCTCTTTTAATCTTCTCACCTCTGTTGGAAGTAAGAACTGATTTCTCTCCCCCTCAGAAATTAAATTGTATTACCAGGTAGCAATGGGGCAGTGCCAGCTGGATAAAATTGATGACAAAAGCAGACCGAAGAATTCCAGTGTCCTCGGCTGTGTTCAAAGGAGAGAGATTTTATTTCAAAAGAAGTAATTCAATAATGCATGAGCCCTAGTGCCATGCAGACACCCTGGTGTTGCTCACTAAACCTAAAATCAGGAGTGGTACAGACCAGACATTTGCTAACAACTAACTTAAGGTGGATCTATCAGCAACCAAGCCATGCCTCCCTTGTCCCCTTGCAAATCTGTACAGCTGCTATCCTCTTATATATTTAGATTCGCACCTATGTTTTAATAAATAACCACCTTAACATAGGGTTTTGCATTCACCTATTTAGATATTCCTAAGCATGGTCAGGAAATTTGACTTTCATATTACTAAATTCAAGCTCATCAGGCTGATACCTAAATGACATATAAACAAGGCATGTTGTGAGAAATGCTTTCAAATTGCAGGAATACTGTTGCTTGCTTCTGACAAGATGTAATAAAAGGTTCAATAATATATTTGGAATTCATAAATTATGAATGCACTCTTCTGCTGGTGCATAGTATGTATGTTGCTTATAGTCTTTCAATTGCCCATGACTAATTCCTATATAACCAGTGTCATCACCACCAACTTAATTTGCAATAGACGCTAAGATGGCTTTTCCCAAAGTACATCCCTTGGAAGACTAATATTGCATAATAGCATTCTGTGGTGACACCCTACTGGGAAATGTTCCTGTGAATCTGAAGGAGCAAGATGTGCTCTACTGTGTTTTTCAAAATTTATTTGGTTAGGAATCTCTTTCACAACATATCTTGAATGATAAATACCCATTAGAATTGTCACCTGAGAGAATGAAAACAAATAGTACCACATAGATTATCAGCATCCAAATGTTCATGGTGGAGAATGGGAGAGAAAGCACAACCTTGTTCCCATTTGAGCATTACCTTTCCCCCTCAGATCAAGACCCTGATCTCCTTTATAGTTTCATTATATCATATATCAGGAATACAGCAAAAATAGCAAAGACAGTGTCTGTGCTGTTCACTTTTGTGTTCCTAGTGTTAGGCACATAGCATGTGTTCAATAGTTGAATGCTTATTGAACTAATGAATGAATGAATGGAAAGTTGGATGGGTGGATGAAAGAATGAATGAGTTGTATATGCCTCCTTATGAGTGTGGGTACCTATGATAATACAGTGTGTTTTTCAAAAGTAAGTAAGCAGTATTAGAACAGATGTTGCTAAGCCACCAGAGTGGCTCTGCTCTCCTCTCTATAACTTGTAAGTAATGAAATGACACGTGCGTTTCAAAATGTCAGCCTCTGTTACTGGCTGTGTTGTTGCTATGGCAACATAGACTATGACATTATAAGCTATGGTCTCTGCCATGGTAACTATTTGAGTTACCCTGCAGAGTTCCACAATGAGATATTGTCAGTATGGATCCCTAACATCCCTGGGGTGAACTGTGATGTGCTTGTGCCTGTGAGAATGAGATTCACCTTCTGCTCATTCCCCTGATAATTCAGGGCTAATATTCCAGTTTCTAAATAATTATTTTGTCCTGCTTCATTTGATTCAATTATGCTTACAGTAGATGACATATTTTTTATAAAATATCCTCAAGAATGCTGATGGTCAGACTTTGGGATTTTTCAGACTTGAAGAGCTCATTAAGTATTAGAGAGGTGACTATGTACTTGTACACTTTATTATTGCTAAGTAAAGACCAAAATTTAAAATAATCACCCATTTTCCTAGTTTTATTAAAGATTGGACATTTTATCCCCTGAAAGTAGGAAGGACAATTTAAAAATAAGGGACATTCTTTAATGTGAAGAGCCCTATAAAATATCACATTGTCTCTTCATTTTATTAGACATTTCATTTTATTGAACATTTCATACATTTTCCACAAACATATATTTGACAACCTCTTTTCAAGCAAACATTAGGAAAACAAAAGTGATGAGGCCAATGGTTTATTCAGTTTAAAATTCCATCCTGTCAGTGGCCCCAAGGAACACAGAAAGAGGCTTAGCTCACCACACCAATCTCCAGATTGTGTGTGTTGAACCTCAGACATTAAACTTCTCCACCCTTTTCCAGCTACCAATCTACCCTTGGCTTTCCCTTCAGCATACAGCTTCACTTCCTCTCTCTTGAGAAAACTGAGGCCATAAGTCTCTTGATTCCACATATACAGATTATCTAAATCCCTCCCATCTCCTCCAGGGGCTCAGGCCTTCTGTCATTTCCTCCTGGTTGAGTTTTCCAGCTCCAGCTCTTCGCTGGTACCTTTGCTTTAGTCTCACCTTCTTCTTATTCTCTTCTCCCTAGTAAAGTGCTCCGTCTGGTTTGTTTTCATCCATATTAATTGTACATCTAAGTACTGTGGCTCAAAAAAAGCAACAACTCCATTATATTTCTCCCTGCAATGTGCATGGATTTTTAAGAAGGCTTGGGACTTTTCTCATTCCCCCTCTCAAAGTGTAAGCCATTTACACAAGGTCTACTTCTGGTAGGCCCAGCCACGTCTGTGCCCTCTCTATGTCACCTCCTCATTTACCATACGTGAGGTAAATCAGGTCAGACTAGTGCTTGTGGACCTGGTTTTATGTGGAGGAAGTCAGAGACCTGCTGTTTTCCAATCCAGCCATTTCCAGGGAGCCCTGAATAAAGCTCACACCGTGATCTCCACCTGGCTGCTTGTTCTTTGTATACATATAGCAGCAGTGAGGATCTTGGAGAGTCATAGTTGATTGGTAGGATTGGGACCTAGCCTCACTCAGCATCTGTTTACTCCCTTCATCTCCACCACTTATACATTCACCTTCTGCAATCTGGTTCCCCACCCACAAGACAAGGCAACCATTCTGGGAAAATTCACCAATATCTTTCTAATTGTCAAATTCAATAACATGTTGACCTTGTAATTTTTTTTATATCTTGAAAATCTCAATATTTTTTAAAGTAGAGTGTAAGTTTTTTTGCACTTGAAATCTTGAAGTATTGATGTTCTTATTTTATTCTTCCTTGTTCTGATACTTCTGAACATTTTCACTGAAATTCTTGAGTCCTTTCTTCCATAGAAAACACTCTTTTTTAAGTTTACTTTTGCTTCTCCTCAGATTCCTTCACTAAATTCCTTAAATGTTAACATTCTTTTAGTTTCTGATCTTAACCCTCTTCTAATTCTATTACTGTTCTTCCATTACTTCCTCCTCTAGTTTGACTTTAAAATCTGTTTATCCAACTGAGGTCTGTTCCTTGACTACCAGGTCCATATATCATTCTACCTGTTCAAACTCTCCACTGAAATAAATGATCAGCATCTCAAACTCTGCATATTCAAAAGTAAATCAGTCATTCCATTATGACAGCATGAGGAGCTCTTCTGATCTGCTCCCCAATGAAACTGTAGGTAAGCTATGTGGGTCATCCATGCAAAAATCAAAGTTTTACCTGGTCAATATAGAAACAGGACAAAGGGATTTAGGTGATCTTAAAAAAGTCTCTCAGAGCTGAGGTAACATGAAGCACTCCTTCCTACTATAAGGACAACCTGTCAAGGAGACACAGTGCTTCAATTCATCAGCCAAGACTCTTTTGCATGGAGAATGGTTTTTGCTTCTTTTCAAGACTCCGTCTTCTCTCTGTAGCAATGTATAGCATCTATTTATATATAAAATAGCATGCAATTGAATTGATGTTGATTCAGTCTAAAAATAACAACTGACTGTGACTAGTCTAGCATCTTTTCCTGTATCTGACTAGATTGCACTTTCTTTTGGTTACGAAGCCAGGCATGTGTGCGCTCAATACCAAGAGACATTAGTATTGTCCATTTCCTCAATCCTTAATGTGTCAGATCTCTTACACTGTGTATATACTTTCCTAGTTAAACTTTCAGAGGACACATTTTTCTCTGTTTTGAATGCATTTCACTTTAGGGCTGCCAATATTCCTTTGCCGTTTTTCTTTCTTCATGCAAGAAAAGGCACTTCACTGTGTATTCCAATATATAATGGGCATAACTTGACCTGCACTTTTATCAAAACCTTGACACAGTATTTGCTTTTATAAAACAAAAAACTAATTTGTTTATTTAAGTAACTATAGTTACATATTTACAAAGAAGATTTATACTGAAATCTATATTACTTAATGAATAACCAACTCCATTAAAAAAAAAAACAGACATTTTCTTAAGGGCTTAAAAAAACATCTAGTGTGTGTGTGTGTGTGATTTTTAATCATCTGTTCATCCTCATCCATAATAGAACATTGTCAGTCTAAGGAAGCTATACCAATTGTCAGAAAAGATCAGTCAGCTATACCAAGGATGAATAATTCATGCAATGAAGAGCAATCAGCTAAACACTACGTGCTTGAGATGGGTGACTATTCCAAGACAAAATATAGTCGAGTCTCTGCCCCCTCACAATTTTTTTCTAGACTAATACTGTAAGTCAAGAAAGCTAGACAAAACAAATCAATGTTTTGCCAAGATGTGATTGAATGTAACAAAAAGCAGCAAATGAACAGACTGAAAGCATAAGATACATTCAATCCAGTTAGAATTGATTTATCTTCAAAATAGAATCAGCAGTTAAAATATAGATGTCCTTCTTTTGTTATAGTCCTCTAACACTTAGACAAGAGTGTATAACCCGGGGTACCCAATTCACCAATACAAATGGAAAGAATGTGCTATTTTGTAATGAAGGATCTGTGGCCACAATCAGTACTATGAACAGGAAAGAGAATAAACTGATTCTCTGTGTGTGTATGTGTGTGTGTGTGTGTGTGTGTGTGTGTGTGTGTGTGTGTGTGTGTCTGTGTGTGTGTATTTTATAGCAGGACATTGGCCCCAGATCTCAGTGTGGGATCCTTGGCCCTGGCATGTGTCTTGAGGACTCCCATTGCTCTTTTAGTCTAACACCCACACCAGAGCTTCCCTCTTGGTCATGAGATGGTTACTGTAAATGTGCTCATTCACAAATGAGTACCATACCATCTATATGGTACTATTCTAACCACAGTGCAATGTAAACTTTTCAATATACAGAGTTTTAATGACACTTTCATTAGTTAATATTTTATAAAGAGTCCCAAAACTAAGGCATAGAGAGGAGCTCTTTGAAATGAGTATGGTCTAGTTGAAACAGGGAAATAAGTCCCACTGGCATCAGGAATCATCTAATGCCTCACTTACAAAGAGTGCCTGCTGGCATGCAGTGCTCAAACTTCCTATAGATTGGCAGCATAAATAATTATTGTGACTCCACTGTGCAGGATGTGCATGGAAGCAAGGGTCCTGGTCACATTGGACTTCATTTTTAATAAAGTCTCCTAAGGAGATAAAAGAGGATATCACCTGAACACTAAGCTGTATTCTATATTCAGCTTGGTGGGTCACAAGAAATGCTTCTCACTGGATTACTTTTTTCTCTTAGAAAACAAGACCTATGATGTGAAGCAAACTGAAGGAGTAGATTCCCCTCATTATGGAATCAAACAGAACAGGGATTAGATACTAAGTCTGCCACTTCTCAGCTAATTACCTTGAATAAGTTTATTAATCTTGCTTAGCTTCAGTTTGCTCATCTGTAGCATGAAGATAAAAATACCTAGTTCATATGATCAATAGGTGGATATCATCTTGTAATGTTTCTGGCTCATAATAGGTATTTGATAAATTAGGTATATTCTAGGCTAAAATGAAAATAAAGCAAATCAGCACATACCAAAAGCAGAATAGCACTAACAAGAACTATCAATCCTGTGTCATGGCGTCTACTGCTCCACAGTAAAATTCGTTTACCTTATTTGATCACAGGTCATATCATAACTCCTATATGACAATATACAGCATTTTTATGATTTAAAATGGCTATGTCTCTGACAGTCAGATCTAGTATCAACAAGAAAAGAACTAATTACTCAAGTTGGTGGACAGGAACTTTTCCTGACGTACCTTTAGGGCGTTTTTGTTAGAGAAAGGATTAGCCATCTGGGAAGTGAAGTTTGCATTTATTTCAGGTTTTATTTTAAAGCCATTCTTGAAAACAAGTCCTGTACTATTTGGCAAATAAGAAACTGATGAGATGGTATTGTAAAATATGATTGAAATGCTAGAATCAAATATTCAGTAACTAGTTTAAATGCTGGTTGTGTTCTTTGAGCATGTCCACTTACAAATTTATGACAGAATGTTTGATTTGGCCTAGATTATATTTTTAGTGTGGCCTAGAGGTCAATGACCTGGCATATCCAACATTCAACTTTTATGAAACATAATAGTGGAGCCTACATTAAATTAGAGCTTGTATTGCTTTTCCTCGGGTATACTTTAAGAGAGCTTGAATGTGTGTTGGGGATATCCTATATCAAAAATAAGTATTGGTTAGAAGAGAAATTAGCCAGAAAATCTAACATCAGAGTGCCAGGGTGCTCTGATATATCAGTTGGAGTCTGGGTAGAAAAATAGAGGAATTAAGGTTTACACAAATGTGGAAGGAGCTAGGGAAGTGAAGGTTTGCAGGCTGGAGGATTGGAGAAATAGTCGTTCATGACTTCAGCTGGAAGCACTGGAGGTGGAGAGGTTGGAGCTCACACAGGAGTCTGAGAAACCACTGCTTCTGGTCACCAGGATCCTGAGGAGAGCAGCCGCAGAAATGGCTGTGGAAAGCCACCGTGCCCCACCACTGTGCATTCCTGGAATATGGTTTCCTCTTCACTTTTGCCTTCCAAGTCTCATAGTTCCTCTCATTAGCAGCCTCTAAGCCAGAACCATGCCGGGAAAGGATTCTGGGGAAACATGGCTTTCAGCCTTTGAGGGAGTGGTGATGGCTCTGGGACAGTAAGGACAGCCCAGCTCAACTGGTCACATTTTGAGCTGAGGAGTCCTGGCTCTTCCCAGTAGAAGGGGGTGGGGCAGGACTAGGGGGAAGTTGCACAAAATGTTTATAAAGCTGTCAGTCCCTTTGTATCACTTTTAACATTCTTCTTACAAGAACTTCATCTGAGAACTATGATATGATAAAAAATAGAAGCAGAATGGCTTAGTCAGAAAATTAACTCAAGGAAAAAGAAATTAAACATTTATTGAGTATCTTTTGTGTGACAAGCATTAGTTGATTTACAGCTGATATTTCATTTACTGTCACAACATAGTTTGTTGCTTTATTTTTGCATTTTACAGATAAGGAAATTGCATTTTAAAGGTGAAATAAATACTTTCTGAATCATTTAACTGGTAGATGATGAATTACATGGAACCTAGGTTCAGGGCTAAACACAACACTCTACCATACCATGACACATGCCGTGAAGGGGAGAAATATTTCAACATTGCTGTTAACAAAGCCCAAGTATTTTTTATATTAATAAACGTTTACATTGATATTTATTTGACCCTTTGTGTGTCCTTCCTGCATCAGAATGACTTGGAGAATTTGCATGTTAAACTAGTTCTCTGGGTGATTCTTGTTTACTCTATAGTTTGAGAATCACTGATTTAAGTATTTCCCCAGTCATAAGGGTGAATACAGAATCAGTTAGGACAAAGAGTCCTTTTTACCTCAGCCAATATAGTAGGATATCTTAATATAGAGAATTATGCAAAGGTCCTTTAAAATATAGAATTAGGGGCAAATCAAATTCCTACCCTCTTTGTCAATATCGTTGCTCTACGTAATTGCCTTCCTGGAATTAAATAACATGTTCTGATTATTTCTAAATAAAAAGGAATTACAAACAAAAAAGCCCAAATATTTACTTCTTTCTGGGAAAAATCAGGACAGTTATCTAAGGACATAACATTTTTAAATATATAAAGTTATATGTGATTAATTTCATGCCCAACTAATTGTCACACATGTTTAGGAAACAGCCACAGACTGCAGTCAAGTAGTGATCTATTTTAGTTCTCTACAATATGACCTAGAACACTCAGTCCTCCAGTGAACCAGTACTACAGTACTTTGGTACTTAACACTCGTCTTTCAGGAGCTCTTAGTAATCTTGTGCCTCTCATCTCAATTTCCAAGTAGAATATAATGACCCTAGTTGTAAAGACATCTCTTTCTGATGGAGAGATCTTTGCCAGATTGAAGCTTATGTTCTAAATGGGTGCAAGAATACAAGGAAATTGTATTAGGAAGATAACTATAAAATGTCAAATGCATCACCAGAGGGTTTAACCAAGGAGGAAATTCCTAACCATGCTGTTCTCTGTGGAGCTAAGCAATTGTGCTACTGATTTTCTTGTTTGATAATCAATACATTTTAAAAACCAGTTGTTGGGCCCAGGATATCTGCACAAAATGTTTAGATATGGTAACCTAAAAAGACTATCAGTTAATTTTAGTCAATTACCTAAGCTTTATATTTGAGAAAGACAATGAAAATAATTTATTTCAAGGCTTCATTAAGAAAATATAAACTAAAAGAAATTCTCATAATTATAGACATTTCAAACTGGAAAAAAATTTGTTCCTCAAAGCTGTAATATTCCTCTTCTTAGAGGCCCCATCCTTGACTCCTCTACCCCCAGTAGCCCGATTCCTTCCTGCAGGATGGGTCTCTGTGGTCTGGGAGCCCTGAAAAAACCCAGAACCACATACCAGAACTACCTTACTGGTAGTTTTTGTGGTGATTTGCTTTATGCTCCTTGTGATCCTTTTCCCTCAGTTCCCACAGTATCTGTCTTTTTTATCATTTAATCTAGATTTCCATCTGCATGTATCCTTTTTGTATTTTGGTTTTCTCTACCCGTCTCATCTATGTTTTGATATTCCTGATCTTTCTGCCACTCTTATTCATGCACACATGCTTCAGACTCAGACATTTGACAGTCTGTTCTACCTGGAGGCCCTGGATTGTTGTAATCCACCCAATTATCTAACCTATTGCAGCCATGTGCAAGTTTACATCTGATGCTAATGGACATTGGGCTCACAATTCCTTGACTGAAGAATCAACTATTGAGAAAGATTAACCAGTCTTAGCCCAGTCCTTTTTACCATGTTTAATGTGGGAGTTTTCATATCTTTCTCCTAAGGTAGCTTTGAGAATAAATTGAGATGATACATGAAATCACCAGTGTCCGTAGATATACAGCAAGCACCTCTTGCTTAGCAAGAATTCAAGCACCGAAACTTTTTCCCATTTTGTTGCTCCTCTAGTGTTTGACACTTATATAAATTTAAATTTTTTTATGTTTCATATAATATTTCATCTGCTCTTCCGAAAAATAAATAAATAAATAAAAAGTTTAAATTTCCAGGGTAAGAATTATATGTGCTCTTCATTTTGAAGTCTTATTGGCTAGCACTAGGCTGGGCATGATAGTAGGTTTACAATAAATAATTACTGAAGTGAATTAAAGTGAATGGGAAGCTGGAAGGGTTTCAGTGGCAGTTGCCAGGCTGCCTGTAACATGTTACTCCTGACAGAATATCATCCATGAATTAATGATTTGGAGCACCAGGTGGTCAGTCACAATCTTCCTAAAAAGGAAAAGGAGCAGGAGGAGAAGAGGATTTAGAATGAAAGCTTTAAGTTTCACCACAGCAAATTCAAAGTCCTTCTTTCTCACTTCAAAAACTAGGTAGCTGGTGCCACAGCTTCATTCCACCCGTTAGGAATGGTGACAGCGATGTCTGGGTTTCAAGGCAGGATCTAGCAGGACTCCATCTCACTCCCACACTGCTTCCAGGTTCTAATGATCCCCAAGATTAGTTTACACTTAGATTAACACACATTTTAAACGTGGGCAAAATATTTGTATGTCTTCTATTTTTAAAAATCAAAGTGAATGAATAACTATGAATGATTTTAAAGCTCCCTGGAATCAAACTTGGCCAGAAACAGCACTTAAAATGAAAATTTTACCAGTTTTCAGACTCCCTTTTGTTTTATAGCCATGCCCCTTTGGAGTCCTTAGGGTAATAAGAGGACAGAGAGAATAGTTTGGCTTAAAATTTTGGGAAACTTTATTATTAACTCATGCCTGCCCCGAGACAAGAACAAAGCCATGGCCCCTTGAAACCTATGTTCAAACACAGCATTTTTTGACAAAGGCTTATTTAAATGTGCACACACACACACACACACACACACACACACTTTTCTCATTGAGATATTGAGCACTATTCTTACATATAAGCCTCTTCTCCCATCATCATAGCAACATATGGCCCAAGAAGATGGGCTTAAAGAGACTGCCAGTGCAACCTTTATCCCCAGTTTAACTAATTTGACTTTGAAGATCTGTTTTTGGAGCACTCTTGCTATCTTATGATGTATAGCATCTGTCCATGAACATGAACATATTTTCAAATAGACTGTATTCTACTTGACATTTCAGCTATATCTTCTTCTATGTTTAACAGAAGTAGACAAGGCAAATATAATGATTACACAGATCCTACACATTATGCTGATAAAGGGAGAAGATAAAATATTATCATGTTATAAGAAAAAAGAATTGCAGATATCACTAGTTGATCCTATTTAATAATTAAGAAACTATAGGAAAGCGTACAGTGGGGAAAAGTGCACTTGACATGTAGTTGAACCCAGACCCCACCATCTAAGTGGTAAGTTCACAATTTGAATATAGTCATCTTGCAGCTATGTCAGGACTTCTGCAAATTCCTTTCCATAACTTTTTTTCTGTGCTGATATTGTGGTGGCATATCTTGGAGAATGCTCTTAATGGAATATAAGGGAAAAAGGTGACTCTAGATAAAACCTGAGTACATGTATTTCTGGAGTATTGACACTGCAAGTCTGTTTGAAATGTTGATAATTTTAATTCAAAATTGAGGACACCAGATAATAGCAAGGTATAATCAAGTTGGTCTTTCTGGACAAAGATTCATTGTTGGTGAGGATGTAGAGCAAGTAGGACTTTCAGACACTATGAGCAGGAATATAAAAATGGTATAGCCACGTAGGAAAAAAGTTTTGTAAAGTTTTATGCTGTTGCATATACATTTTCCACACAATGAGAAATCACACTCCTTTGTAAATACACAGGAGAAATAAAAGCATGCCATACTGTGATACAAAGACTTATAGTCCAGTGATCATGGATAGCAATTTTACTCGTGATAGTAAATCACTGGAAACAATACATATAACCCATATTCTGGTGAACTGATTTAAAAAATGGTGGCTTATATGTAAATGGAATACTACCCAGGAATAAAAACAGACCAACTCCTGGTATGTGCAGCAAATTAAATCAATCTCAAAAGCGTGAAGCAAAGGAATGAAGCCACATACAAAAGACTATCTATTGTATGAATCTATTATATAAAATTTAAGGACACAAACTATAAAAGCAGAAAGTAGATTGCTGGTTTCCAACAGATAGAAGAATGAAAAGAAATTGACTTTTAAGAACACAAGAAAACTTATAGGGATGATAGAAATGTTCTACAATCATGATGATTCTAAGTGATATATGTATACCACAATAAAGCTGATTTAAAAATATATATATAAATTAGTGATTTTTAAGAAAAGACATGGGTTTCAGCAGTTCCATTACTATAAGTCACTAAGAAAGAACTCATCTTGTATGTAACACATGTAGGATTACTCTGAAAGTTCTTCCTTAATTCTGTCTCAATAGAGAATCTCTGACCAAAATTACAAATGGACACAATGTGGATGATAAGTAACTAATCCTGAGAATATGGAGAAATAAACACAGAGATAAGGAAAAAGTGTTCCAGCTCAATACTATTAATAATTTTCTGTTAGATATCTGAAAAAATTTGAAATATCATTAGTGTGATTTTTGCGTGTTATTTGCTAACAGGGATGCAAGGATGGTACAATATTCAAAAATCCATCAACAGCATACACCACATCAACAAAAAGAATGACAAAAATCACATGATCATCTCAGTAGATACAAAAAAATCATTTGACAAAATTCAACATCCATTCATAATAAAAACTCTCAATGAAATGGCTATAGGGCCACCTCAATATAATAAAGGCCATATATGACAAACCCACAGCCAACATCATAACAGTGAGAAGCTGAAAGCTTTTCCTTTAACATTGGGAACTAGACAAGGAAGCCCATTCTCCCCACTTCTATTCAACATAGTACTGGGGGTTCTAGCCATGGCAATCAGACAAAACAAAGAAATAAAAGGCATCCAGATTGGCAAGGAAGAAGTTAAACTATCACTGTTTGCAGATGAACTGATATTGTATATAAAAAGCCCCTAAAGAATTCACTCCAAAATAAGTAGAACAAATACCTGAATTCTGCAAAGTTGCAGGATACAAAATTAATACACAGAAATCTGTTGCATCCCTATATACTAACAGGAACAGAAATCAGAAAACAATCCCATTTACAATTGCATCCAAAAGAAGAAAATACCTAAGAATAAACCTAAACAAGGAGGTAAAAGACCTATACTCTGAAAACTACAAGCCACTCTTGAGAGAAATTAAGAAAACACCAATAAATGGAATACATCCCATGCTCATGGATAGGAAGAATTAATATTATCAAAATGGCCATCTGCCTAAAGCAATCTACAGATTCAATGCAATCCCTATCAAAATACCAACAGCATTCTTCAATGAACTAGAGCAAATAGTTCTAAAATTCATATGGAACCACAAAAAACCCTGAATAGCCAAAGCAATCCTGAGAAGGAAGAATAAAGCAGGGGGGATTATGTTCCCAAACCTGAAGCTCTACTACAAAGCCACAATAATCAAGACAATTTGGTACTGGCACAAGAACAGACCCATAGATCAATGGAACAGAATAGAGAGCCCATATATGGCCAATTAATATATGATAAAGGAACCATGGTTATACAGGAGAAATGACAGCCTCTTCAAGAACTGGTGTTGGCAAAACTGGACAGCTACATGTAAGAGAATGAAACTGGATTATTGTCTAACTCTATACACAAAAGTAAACTCGGAATGGATCAAAGACCAGAATGTAATTCGTGCAACCATAAAACTCTTAGAAGAAAACACAGGTAAAAGTCTCTTGAATATAAACATGAGCAACTTTTTCCTGAACATATTTCCTTAGGCAAGGGAAACAAAAGCAAAAATGAACAAATGGGATTACATCAAGCTAGAAAGTTTCTGTACAGCAAAGGACACCATCAGTAGAACAAAAAGGCATCCTACAGTATGGGAGAATATATTTGTAATGAGTTATCTGATAAGGGTTAACATCCCAAATATATAAAGAACTCATACACCTCAACACCCAAAAAACAGATAATCCGATTAAAAAATGTGCAGAGGATATGAACAGACACTTCTCCAAAGAAGAAATTCAGATGACCAACAAGCACATGGAAAGATGCTGCTGCATATCGCTAATTATCAGGGAAATGCAAATTAAAACTGCAATGAGATATCACCTCACACCAGTTAGGATGGTCAACATCCAAAAGACTAGGAACAACAAATGCTGACAAGGTTATGGAGAAAGGGGAACCCTCCTACACTTCTGGTTGGAATCCAAATTAGTTCAACCATTGTGGAAAGCAATATGGAGGTTCCTCAAAAAACTAAAAATAGAAATACCATTTGACCCAGGAATTCCACTCCTAGGAATTTGCCCAAAGAAAACAAGGTCCCAGTTTCAAAAAGACATATGCTCCCCTATGTTTATTGCAGTACTATTTACAATAGCCAAGATATTGAAGCAATCTAAGTGTCCATCAGTAGATGAATGGATAAAGAAGATGTGGTACATATACACAATGGAATACTATTTGGCCATAAGAAAGAAACAAGTCCTACCATTGGCAACAACATGGATGGAGCTAGAGTGTATTATGCTCAGTGATATAAGCCAGGTGGAAAAAGACAAGTACCAAATGATTTCACTCATTTGAGAAGTATTACAACAAAGCAAAACTGAAGGAACAAAACAGCAGCAGACTCACAGACTCCAGAAGGGACTAGTGGTTCCCAAAGAGAAGGGAGTGGTGAAGGTGGGTGGTGAGGGAGGGAGAAGGGGATTAAGAAGCATTATTATTAGCACACATAATGTAGGGGTTCATGGGGAAGCTAGTGTAGCACAGAGAAGACAAATAGGGACTCTATGGCATCTTACTACACTGATGGACAGTACTGCAATGGGTAGTGCACAGGGGGACTTGATAATATGGGTGAATGTTGTAACTGAAATATTCCTCATGTGAAACTTTCATAAGATTGTATATCAATGATACCTTAATTTAAAAAATAAATCTTTTTTTTTACACCCCTTAGGTCTCACCTAAGACATCATTTTATTGGGGAAGCCTTCCTTGAAACCTCAAATTTGAGTAGGTTCCCTTCTTAGGGAGTCTTATAACACACTTCTCTTTCCTTCTCACCCACTACTCTATATTGTAATTTCCTGTTTATTGTATGGATCTCTAGATTATAAATTCCACAATGCAGGGTGTTTCCTTTCTCTGCTGTATCCTGAAGATCTAGAACATACAGTTCCTAACATATAGTGAGTGCTAAATAAAGACATATTTAATTAATGAACATATGAACATAAAAGTGAATGAACCAAAAATGTTTATGATTGGATGGTGATATCAAGGATGGCTTTTGCTTCTTTTTAAATTCGTCATATTCTAAATTTTCTACAGAAGTTGTGTTACCATGCTACCAAGGTAATACATACTTTGGATGGTCCATTGATTACTAATATGGAGATGGTTAAGACTTCCCAGATTTTCCCAAGACTTTAGGCTGAGCTAAGTCTAGGAGAAGACTCAAAATTCAGGGTCTTGAGAACAGGCAGGATCAAATTAGGCACTACATCATCTATGTCAGTGCTGAAATGGACAAGACTGAGTGGGAGAGTCCCAGGGCTGGGGACGAGGTAGATTTTAGGGAGAAACCTAACACCAAGCTAGAGCAGGCATAGACCACATCCAGTTGTCAGGCAACCAGACACATTTCTAGAAATCCATAGAAGGGAATGTGTTATGAAGGAGTAAGTGGGAGAAGAAATCCAAAAATTATTTCTGAAGCAAAGAAACAATCACAGCAATTCCCTTTTTATCGGGCATTTACATTCTTGATGAGTATATAGAGGAAACGTTTAACCCTTTTGATCACAGGAGAATCATTTTATGGCTGAAAGACCACTGGATTGATTGCCCTGATACCAGTTTAGGCTACTTCCTTTTTGTATGTGTTGGGTCAGGGGAAGTTTTCAACCAGAATCCTCTCCTGGCTTTGATAGTGATATGCATATAATGTCCTGTTTGCACATCAATGTGATGTTTACCACAGCAGAGCTGCCAGTCCATCTTGTGATTGCTGGTTGGGGGTAAGGGGTGGAGAGTAGCAGCCATTCTCTCCTTCTCTCCACTCCTGTATGTATTGTTCAAGTGCCCACCAGTCACCAGGGACCAGCCCATGGAGTTCTCCCCAGAAGGGGTGAAGGGAAGGAGAGGACTTGGAAGCAGTAGGGAGAGAGAGGAGCATCTGAGGTTCAGAGCAGAGAGACTGAACCATGAGATATAAACTTTCAATCCCAAAACTCCTCTTTCCCTTGTCTTCCTTTGGTCTGCTTAGTTTATAAGAAATTTGCCCTGCATGGGGAACTTCCTTCCTCCTGGAGCCACAGTGTGACCCAAGAGAGACACTTATCTTCTTGATTCTTGGTTTCCTCCTTGTAAAAGTAAAGGATTAGCCTAGCTGATCTCTTCAGGGTTTTTGTTTTGTTTTGTTTTTACAGTTAAAACATTCTAGGATCTCATTCTTCACTGAATGTCCAGGACAATCAACAAAATTAATTTTCTTTGAAGAGATATAGGAAGGAAGTGATTCACTTATATTTATTGTGAACCACAGAGCAAATTTTCTGGCTTTCAGATAACATCTTGAAACATGCTTGATAGTTTCTGAATAAACTTGCTTTATATGTGATGTAATATACTAAATTATACTGACTCTAGTTTGTTTGAAAAGCCATAGTTATCTGACACAATCCGACCCATAGAAGATATTAGAAGGATTTCATTTACTAATGTTTGGTGCTAGAAATATTTGAAAGTCAAACACAAGTCATTTATTTTATGACTCATTTCTAACAACTTGGGAAAACATTCATTTAGTAACTGTCAGTGCTATGAGAAGAGACAAAGTAATGTAGAAAATACTGAAGTTCTATGGAACCCTAGAGAAAACCATATCTAAAAGAATATTCTGGACATATTCTACATTAGCTTTTCATTCTCAAAGTCCATTTGTCCCTGAAGCAATCTCCTTAGGAGGTTTCCTTAGCCCTTTCTTGGATGGAGGCAGGGAGAGGGGTCAGATCTTTAGTTCCACCTTAAGACTATCTTCCTACAAGCCTTGCACTGACCCTGGTGACCTTGAAACAACTGCTCCAACACTTGGCAATTTAAAATCTCCTTTAACCTGGGTTTAGAATATTCAAGTCCCCCTCCCTGTAATTTACCTGAATATTCTGTCCTAGATATTCTTTCCTGACTACAATTTTTGGGGTTCTTAGGGTCACAAAGAAAAATTATGTGCAGATTACCTACTGTGGTGATGGTTTATAGTAGGAATTATCTCCATAAGGTAGCATGGACAGCAGTGCTATGTTGTACCCAGGGCATGCAAGACTTAAATGTACAATGACCATTGTGAGTACCAGAATAATTAAGTATTGTTCAGGGAAACAAATACTCTTTTTCTTCCTCCTCCCCTTTCTATTAACTTTAGCAAGAAGAGATGATATGATTGTACTTTGCTGTTACCACCTAACTTGAGTCTCAGAGGCACCTGACCTCTCTTGTGTTCAGACATGAAAACACTTTTAGATAATGTGCCAAAATCTGGCTAAAGGTGTGTAATAAGATTGGTTTGGTTTGACCTACAGGCACAGTCATATCATATGAGCCAGAAGCAAATTGGGATCTCGTTTCCAAATGGGGTATTGTGAATGAGAAGGTACTTTGAGGCTTTATGAACTTAGTGATTAGGTTGCAAGTGAATAAGAAACAAATATACCACAAATCCACAAATGTACCACAAATCCACTAAGGATCTCTGCACACTCATCCATCTTCAACAGGAGCCACTTGTCACAGATGTCAATCTTTAGGGGATGTGAAGGTCTTGCAATCTTATATATTTAGAAAAACTATCAGTAACATCATGTCAATCATATCTTTTCTGCAAAGAGGTCTCACTAAGAATGAGCAATTGTGAAATTATGTCCCTGTATTTTAGGGTGTGCTTTACTCTGTAAGAAATTATAGGACATTGATATAATCCCATTTAAATATAAACTATAAGCAAAGAATATACATTTAATTCTTTGCCAATGAAGTATGGAAGACTTTTAACTAGAGGGATATCAAAGGCTTCCTAAATGCATTCTCTAAAAAATGAAATTCCAGCTCCATAAAGTTGAGCCTGGTTTCTCACTGAAAATGCCTATTCCGTTGGTAAATCTATCATGTGAGTTTAGATGGAAGTGTTGGAGAAATAATGAGAGATTTTTAAGGACCTGTCATATTCCATTTATATATTTTATAATTTATATATTTAAATTTACTCATTTTGTCTTGTGGTTCCTATTTACTAAGAATTTTTTTGTCTTCTTTTCCACTTCATGCTAGATTTGTTAAGGTTTATTTTTCTTCCCTTTGCCTTAAAACAACTTGGGAAATTATCTGTGTTATTTTTATATTTGTAGTGGTGATCCTTACATTTTTAACATATAAAAATGTTAACTATGTTAACTTCACTTAACTATGTCTTAATTTTACCTTCCTCCTCTATAAAAAGGACTTGAAAATGCTGTCAATATGATCACTCCTTTCTGTTTTAAAAATATTATTGTCTACGTTTTTCTCATTTGAAAATATTACTTCTTTTTTAAATGTCTAGATTTACTTTCTCAATTTCTTTACTATCATTGTTTTTTGCATCCAACTCTTTCATTCTTGGCTCAGTCTTTGTTTCTGAAATATATATTCTGAACTATTTCAGTAAGTGTGAATAGTAAAATCAATCATGTTATATCTGAAAATATCTTTAGTTTACATACATTCTTGAATGATGGTTCAGCATCCAGTAGAACTTTGCATTAATAATTATTTTGGGCCAGCATTTTGAAAATATTCCACTGTCTTCACACCTCTCTGTTGCTGATGAGAAGTGCATTATGAGGTCTAATGATCATTCTTTATGGATACTGTTTCCCCTCGTTCCTTTGATTGTATCCTTTCTGTCTACACTATAGTGTGTCTACATCTGTATGAAGATTTATTTTTATGTCTAGTGAGACAGGAGGTCTGTATGAATAAAATATGATATTAGGGATTAATTTCCTTTAATTCACAAGGACCAGCATCCTCCTTAGTGTATTTACTAACTTACATTTAACCTCTTCTGTTAATTTCTCTACAGTGCAGGGTCTACACTATAACTATGGTAATCATTTAAAATTTAAATCTGATTATGTCACTCTTCTGCTTAAAATATTAAAGACCTTTCTGTGTTCCTAGAATAAAGACCAAAGCCATAAACAAGATCTAAAAGGCCCCAAATGATCTCTCCAAATTTATCCTGAATCTTTTTCCCCTTTGCTCTTTGACATTCAGGCACATTGGCCTCCTTTTAGTTCTTTCTCACTTTTGCCCCGTTAACTTCCAGTAATTCTTGAGACCTCATTCCAGTATTACTCCTCAAATGGAGTCTTTTTGACCCCTTGGAATATATCAGATCTTTTTAAGACATGCTTTCATAGCTTACTACACTGTTTCAAAGGGTAATAGGACTGTAAGTATATGACCATGTGATTGTCTATCTTATCCATTTGAAAGCAGGAATCTCTCTGTCTTTTGCTCAACATTATGATCCTCACACACAGCATAATTCCTGCTACTTAGTGGTTGTATTAAAAGAATAATGATAAAGCAATACTTTTTAAACTACCAATGTTATTTATTTCTCTTACATGCATGGGAGTTACCTATTGCCTATTAAGCTAAGAAAATTGCTTATTAAGACTTAGCAGACCTCATACATCATTTCTACCAACCTTTCAGCCCTACTAAACTGGCAAATTGTATTACATGGAACTATGTTTTTAATGTAACTAATCATCATTTGTCATCCTAAAAATAGGTGAAGGTCAACAGCATGACATTTTACTTTGGAAATGCTTCCCAAAGGCGATCACTGATGCCTTTCCCTTTTTTTTAAATATACAGTTCATTGGTGTTTGACTTTGTTTTTGCCAAGAGTCATATAATTAAAAATTAATTATACACATATACATGAAAGTAAGTATACTTCAGAAAGAAAAAAACCCTACTGTTTGGGAATCATAAGCTCAGCTAGGCAGGAAGCTGCCATCTGGAGAAATGATTTTCATTCTCTGGTGACTGAAGTGGCCTTATATCACCAAGTATGACATGTCTCCTTCACTTTTTTCTAATTAAAGACAATTTTCTTTGAAGTATGTTTTTATCAAAGATATAATTGTCCTGGTATAATCCAAGCAAAATATAGCCTGACAGATGGAAGAAGGAAGGTAGTTTTAACACCACCCTTACAAAATAAAGTATTATCAGCCAAAAACTTGGCTCATCTTTGGTTCTTACTTAAATGCTGATCTTTTTCCTTATACTTCATCAAGATTGTAATTTGAAATCTCTAGCTCACGTATTTAAAACAGAAAAGGAAGGAATCGCTAAGTCTTCAGTTTTCCACTAAACATATGTTAGTGACTCCCCACCCCCACCAACCCCTACCCAAGGCTGTACAGGTGAAAATAAAATTGCTTTCTTTGTTTCTTCTCCTTTTTACTAATGAGTGTTCTGGTGACATGACCAACAGCTTGGTCTAGCTCTTATCAAATCAGCACAGCAAATATCCCATAGCAATTAGAGTAACTAAGTTGCTTGTCTGAGGTAGCAATTTCAAGGGACATATAAAACTGGATATATGTGTATATATGTAAGATACATGTACTGAATATAGATACACTATATATATACATATACACATATACATATACATTTATGTACATACACACATATATTATGTGCACGCATATGTGTATAATATATATTATATAATATAAACACATGTATATAATATATACTATATATAATACATGTATATGCACATGTGTATATCTGGGTATATACTCTGTGTGTACATATATGCACTCTGTATATTATATACATACATATACATGACATTTTCCTCAAAGTATCTTTGATTTATATGCTTGTTTGTGTCAGGATGCACACTCAGCCGCTACATCAAAAACTCAGAATATCAGTGGCATATACAATAGAAGTTCATTTTTTTTATGTAAAAGAAGCCCAGAGTTAGGTGGTAGGGGTCTGACGTGGCAGTTCCACAGTCACCAGGTCTTCATATTTCATCTGTCTTTTGGCTCTGGCAATCTTAGCATGTTCTCCATTTCAGTTTTCCTTACTGACTCAGATTTCTGCTTGATCTCCAAGAATAAGAACAGGAGAAAGAGGGAGGGCAATGTGAGCTGCCTGTAAGCCCCACCCAATGACCTTCATTTACTTTTCATATATGCAAGGAGTCTGGAAAGTGTAATTCATCAGCAGGACACTTTCCCCAGCATTCTGTGAGGAAGGAGAGTAGACAGCTAGCAGTCTCTGCCACAATGTGCATGTACTCAGCTCTTCTCGAGAACCAGGGAGCATATGTGTTTATACGCTAGCTGCATTAGTCTGTTGAACCAACTTGGTTCCATTATTGGTCTAGAAGACAGGTTTCTAGGGAACACTGGTCAAAGCCCATTAATTTTATTTTGTCCCCTGAACTGGAGTTCCATTTATTTTTCATTACGTGTGGGCTTTCTGTCTGAATATATTCTTTATGATTAATTGGCTCATATTTTAAATATGAGGAAAACTAAAAAATTAGATGAATCTAATGAGAGATTCTTTTGAAAATTCCAGTTCATATGCTAAATTTATTTTTAATATATATCTTATTTCATTTTGTTTTCATTTCAGTAAAAGTAATGAACATCAGCTCAGGTGCACCAAATCAATATGTCATATTAATTAAATTGTTTAAAACTCATTTTCTATAGCTGTAAAATATGGTTAATGATAATTTATGGGATTAATATGAGGATTTTGAGCTAATGCATTCCATATGTCCAGCCTAATAAGTAGCTAATGCCAGTAACTTATCATATATCTATTTACTAAGTCCCACATAAATCCTAATAAATAACAGTGGGGAGAGTGGGCATCCCTGTCTTGTTCCCAATCTTAAAGGAAAAAGCTTTCAGCTTCTCGCTGTTAAGTATGATGTTGGCTGTGGGTTTGTCATATATGGCCTTTATTATATTGAGGTACTTGCCCTGTATACCCATTTTGTTGAGAGGTTTTATCATGAATGGATGTTGAATTTTGTCGAATGCTTTTTCAGCATCTATGGAAATGATCATGTGGTTTTTGTCCTTCTTTTTGTTGATATGGTGGATGATGTTGATGGATTTTCGAATGTTGTACCATCCTTGCATCCCTGGGATGAATCCCACTTGGTCATGGTGTATGATCCTCTTGGTGTATTTTTGAATTCGGTTTGCTAATATTTTGTTGAGTATTTTTGCATCTATGTTCATCAGGGATATTGGTCTGTAATTTTCTTTTTTTGTGGTGTCTTTGCCTGGTTTTGGTATTAGAGTGATGCTGGCTTCATAGAATGAATTGGAAAACCCTAATAAATAAGTCAACTAAAATAAAATAGACAAAATATTAACAGAATATTAAAATACTGATTCAATATTTAGAATTTGCCAATTTGAAAAAAGGGGACTTTCCACATCTTCACTATGATGAAAAGCTCTGTACACATTTCTCTCCTTTTCACCATTGAATGTCTACCTCCATAAACAGTGTTATGAGAGACTGTAAGTATTAATAAAATAATCACTTAAATAACTGAATAAGAGACAAAATGCTATATAAAATATATATTATATAATATGTATATATTTCAAAGTGAAAATCAGTAGTTATTCTATCACCAACATAATGTTCTGGAAAAATGTATTAGAGGAATGTAATCAATTAAAACTATAAAAACATAGTAATCAAGATTTTTTGATAAAAAATTTATAAGACATTTATGGAAAAAGCTCTAAGACTTCACTGAAGGTCAATCAAGATGTACTAATAGAAATGATGTATTTTCATGGACAGGTAGAATCAACATTCTAAGAATGTCAGTTCACTCTCAAATTAATCTATAACCACAATTAAAATCACACCAGAATTTTTTTATGGACAATGGCAAGTTAATTCTAAAATTTACATGGAAGAGTAAATGTACAACAACAGCCATACCAACTTAGAAAAAGGAGATCAAAAGAGAGTGAAATTGTCCCATCTGATCAGGAAACAGAGTCTAAAGCTCTGGTAATTAAAAGCACAGTATACTGTGGAAATAGGTGAATAATGTAATGGAACAGATAAAAAAGTCTTGAAATAGAACCACACATACATGCCTTCTCTTGCATTTTTGGCTAATTCTGACTCCACGGAAACAAAGTAAACCTCTTTATGCCTTGTTTGACTTTATAGGAAACTGGAAGTGGGGGTTTTCTCCTGTCCTATAGTAAAGTGACTGTGCCACCTTTCTACCCTCAAGTACGCCGCCTTCCCCCCAGGAAAGGAAATGTACCTTTGTCACATGTCTCCAAACTTTCTCTCTACTCTCAGTCTGTCCTGAAGCCACTTTTTATGTCCTCCTGTTGTGAAAGTAAAGAAACAATTCTGCTCCATCATTTACTTATTAGGTCACCTTGGATAAGTTATTTAATTTCTCTATGGGTCTGACTCCTCTGCTATTAAATGAGGATAATAATAGGACCTCTCTTATAAAATTATTTTTAGGACTAAATGAGTTCCAGTCACTGTATTTAATATCATCACTTGTGGACTGTAATCATACAGCTATGCTATGCTGTTGTTTCTCCTACTACCCCAATATATCCATTCTGTGGGCCCAGTTTTCCTCTGTCTCTGGATGTATATTGGAGCACACACCACGATTTTTTTAGTAACTTTTATGTCACACAAACAGTTCTCTAATCATAAAATACAATATCAGGTTAATATTCAACACCTTCAGTTGATATAGTCAAAATGTCACTCTTGTTTTAAAGTTAAAATATCTCTCCCTCTCCCCTTTCTCAGTTCATTTCTGTGAGAATTTCTTTGGTTGAAGAAATAAAGACTTTGATCAGTTGTTATTTCCTTAATTAACCTTCTACTTTAAACCTTTCTTGTTAATAGCAGTGAGGAAGGAAGATGATGTATGAAGAGCTGAGACGTGCCTACTTGGACCACTGCAGTCCACTGTCAGTGCATGCTGGACTTGGAAGGCATTTAAAGCTGCATCTTTCTCTTATTGGTACTTATTATGTGTGTTCTTATGAACACCCTTGCTGGAATCTTTTAAAAGAGTTACCCCTGGTGAGGACAAAAGCATCTCTTTTCTTGCTGGTTGCTTACTCTTTTTTCAGCCCAAAGATGTTGCTCTCTTCTTTCTATGAGGTCTGTTTCTCCTGGTAGAAACTAAGATAATGATTCCAGATCAGTTCTCTAGTATGTGGAACAAATACTGAGTCCTTTAGAAACACGTAATTCATAACCCAGCAAATTCTTGGAGTCCTGTCTGGTTCCAAAGCAGCCACCTCTTTTCTGTAAATTGTCAAGGCAGCTAGAGAGACACTGCCATTGAACATTCCAGGTGTGACTTAGACCCCTGTCCACTTTGTGACACATATTGAGCTTCTCAAGCCTCTTTTCTTTGGCTTCAGGGGACAATATCCTTCAGCCTTCTACCTTAAGACCCAATATGCAACATTCTCCCAAGAAATCTCCCCATTCTAATTTCTAACTCTTAATATCATTGATGTGAGTGAGGGGATAAGAGTCATGTAACTTGTTTCATGATACCTTGTTTATAAATTTTGCACATGGCCCAGCACCTCCTTTGACATATGGTACTTTTCATCTCATGGTGTCTCCAAATTTCCATTACAAACTAAACAAATGTTGTCTATTATTACTGCCCAAGGAAAAGGTGATGTAAGTGCCAGAAGTGGGCACAGTAGTCAGAAGAAATTTTAGCTGTTACAGTTTTTAGAAAAATAAGCATTATGTATAAAATTGAAAATATTTTTAAACTAATCCTTTTCATGAATAATATGTTTTTCTAGTATTTTTAGTTAAGTGGGTCCTCCTTTTCTCAGAGTCTACAGTGCCACCTCTACACATAACAAATTACCACTGGTGTTGGTCTATTTCTAATCACTTTCTTTGGTCAATTAATCTAGTCACTTCTATGCCAATATT
This sequence comes from Manis javanica, assembly GCF_040802235.1. Classification (NCBI taxonomy): domain Eukaryota; kingdom Metazoa; phylum Chordata; class Mammalia; order Pholidota; family Manidae; genus Manis; species Manis javanica. Next base: position 192,356,634 of record NC_133157.1, read on the forward strand.
GCACTTTCCTAGTTATTACAGATTTATTCAAGCTCAGTATCTAATAGAGAACCACCTCCTGACTACCCCCAGTACAAACACACACACACACTGTGGACTTTTCCCTCAAGAAGGCCTTGGCTTTTCTTGGGCTTATGGCCTTCATAAAAACTTTAGAATTAACATCTCAAAATCCTAATAGGTAATTTGAGTATCATCTCTTACCTCTAACCCCAAAGTCTAGGGTACAAGAAGAAAGAGCTTTGTTATAATTAAACATATGCATCCATATGTACTTTCTCATAGGAAATGCTGAGCATTGTAGTTTTCCCTTGTAATCTGTAAAAGAATTAATATTAAGCAAGCATGTAAGGATGTCCCATGACTTACTACAAGATCAATATAAAGGCTAGGGAAAGTCTCATGTTTCATTCCCCTTGCTATAGACATGAATTCCATGTGGAAGCAGAACGGCCAGTATCTTACTGTATCATGCTGGTTCAGTGACAGTTTAGCAAGGCCTTATCTTCATAGATGAAGAAAACATTGTAATGTGGCATATGGTCAACAAGCCCCTAATCTGTTTTCAAAGAACTTGGCAGTGGTTGTTGACACGCACTATCTCTTGCTTTTCTCATTTAAAATCATGGTCATATTTACAGGTCAACACATTAAGATTTAACTCATGCAGTTATAATATTCACTATTGGGAATACTGCAATGAACAAAATAGAAAAGGTCTGTGAATAAAATTTTAATTGTCTTATTCTGTATAGCATTACCAGAATCTCTCCTGCTTTCCCTGGCTGAAGTTGATTGCCACTTCCTTTTTACCATTATCTTTTCTTTGAACTTACTTCTATTCTGGCACATTTGTCTCAACCCAATTACTTATTTCTATCTTTGGATGATTGTTTCACTCATTACCTCTCTGAAGCTTCCTCCTTTTTTTTTGTCCATTGGCCTTTGAACATTAATTTCTTTATTGAACCCATTTTTTTCTAAGTCTTCTCCTATAGCTAGTTGGTTTCAGAGGGTCTTTCCTCAGGAGAATGTAAATTTAATCATTTTTCTTTGTATCCCCAGTTTCTGGCCTAATGCAGTGAACACTGGAAACTATAAATAAGGGTTAGATGGATGAATCTTCACAAGTTTTCACCAATTACCTCCATGGAAAAAACACTACAATATCTTAGGTAATATTTTGATATTTCTGTCAAGATATTATTTCATCTTCAAATATCCAGTATTTTAGAAACTGAATTCATCACCTTTTCTCAACACTTCCCTTCTCTCAGCCAGCTCCTTTTCTTAACTTCTGACAATGTTTAACCATCTTTGTTCTGAGTCCAACCTAACTTAGTGACTGTTTCCTCTCACCTTATATCTTGACAGTCATCAAATTCTACTGAGATTTTTTCCTAATGTTTCCTAATACCATCTTTTCATTTCTTTTCTCAAATTAGCAGACAAATTGAAGGTATGCATCTTCTCATGCATGACCTATTGCTTTGGACACCTTTCACGGTGATTCAGGCATTCAAAGGATACTCATTAGTGGATGACAGTATGTCCATATGTGAACAGTAAATTATATGTTCACCATGCTTTTCTGAAAGGTTGAGAAGCTGTCATAAAGGCATGCATGAAGAGAATGACGGTCCCCATGCTTCAGCTGTCACACCTGTCCAGAGCTGGAGAACTAAGGGAAGTTGGATTCACTGGTGATATTTTTACCACTAGTCTGGTCTTAGAGGAAATTATAAACTTTGACTGACAGGGACATCATTAGTACAGGTTGATGTTGTAGTAGTCCTTTGACTTCATTTATTTACTCATTTATCCTTTTTAAGAGCTTCCCTTATCTTCTCCATGCCTGCTGAGCCACCCCTCTTCTAGCATACTTCTCTTTTGTCTTACTATCCTAGAGTATTGTTCAAAGCTCAAAATTTCTCACTTTACCACTGAATCCCATTCCTTTTATATTAGTGATCTTATAAGGCAATAGCTAATCAGTTTCAGTTAACCATTAATCCTATAAATATTTAATGAGCACCTACTATTTCCAGGGTTAGTTTAGGCACTGAAAATAAAAACTATCTCTTGCAAGGACATAACTGGCTACTTGCTGACTACTCCCCAGGACCCCATCAATAGGTCAAGTTCTTAGAAAGACAAGTATATCATGATTAAGAATACAATCAGAAGATGTCTGGGTTCAGATCTTAGCTACACCTCTCTCAGCACGTGAGGTAGTGCAATTATTTCAACTTTCTGTGTTCAGTCACATCATCTATAATAATAATAATAGTATTATCCTCAGATTGTATAGCAAGCATTATATGAGAAAATGTCTCAAACTCTTAAAATAAACCTGGTACATATTAAGCACTCAAGGAATTACTGGCTATGAAGAGGCGGCTTTAAATACTCTTGGCGTTTCTGGTCTTAAGACTCATCAGAGTGGAGATATGGAAATCACAACAATGTGTGCTGTGCCACTTACAACTTCTTCTCTGCCTGTGTATGTGAGGTTGATTAATATTGATTATTTGATTGATTGGTTGATGGCTTTGGGACAGTGAGAGAGTTTGAGTCATTAATTGATACAGAAGTCAAGCACAACTGACCTTTGATGTCAGACAGAACTGGGTTCAAATTTTTCTTTGTCACTTATGTGCAATATGATATTGTAAGAAATGAGGTTAATGATTCTATGATCATTCTTCATTGAATCAATGTTTACTGGGCACTTACTGCATGTCAGATACTATTCTAGGTCCCGGGGATATAGCAGTGAACCAGAGAGACGTGATCTTGACACTAGTGGTACCTACAGTTTGGTGAGGAGAGGAGAAAACATGCAAACAAATAAGAGTTTTTTAGTTACTTCCTAGGGTGATTATGAGGATTTCTAAATCCTCTAGGAATGTAAGTTGTTAGGACAAGAGAAGCTCATAGTATAATGTGAGAACTAACCAGAAAACTTTGTCATACTGTACAGAAGAGCAGTGAGAACAGTAAACAGCATAACCGTGGGGACTGGGAGAAAGTGAGACCCCTAGCATGTAGGGCCAGAGGGAGGAATACTAGAATGGTGAGTGGCTAAAGGGAGGAACAGCAGCAGTAGCCTTTTGAGACCAGCTTTGCCATCAAAGGCCGTCCTTTTGTCGATTTAGTCCAGTGCTGCTGCCTGATTTATTTTCTAAGTCGGCTTGTGACATTAGACGTCTCCTAAAGTAGTTTATTTTCCTAGATCTCTCTTTCCCACATGCCCAAGGCAATATTTTCCTAGATGCTCTTTTCAACCATTTAGAAATAGGTATGAGATTTGAAAGCCCAATTGAGAGGTAAGAAAAGTTGCAATCTGCTGCAAAATTTCCTTTTTTGAAAAAATATTAACTAATTCCTTATTCTTTTGATGTTCACCAGTTTTCCTCTTTCTGTTCCAGGATCCAATCCAGGATACCACACTGCCTTTAGTTGGCATGTTTCCATGGTCTCTTCTGTTCTGTGACAGTATCTCAAGCTTTCCTGATGAGTTCTTGTAGTCTCTATAGGATAAATCCTTTTTTAGGTACGCTGCCTTCTCTTCCACATCTTTCTCTGTACCTCTTCCATTTCCTGATATCAAATTCACCTTCAAGAAATTCTACCTCATTGGAAATTACAGCAATTTCAGACCTTAACACTTTTGGTAAAAGTCCAGCTTCCTAGAAATTGACTGATCTCTATGCTTCCAAGCTGGATAATGCAGAGCTTCCTCCAAGAGCTCTTACAGGAAACCCAGTGGATGTAAACAAAATGAGATCATTGAAAGGAGTGCACTGCAAGCCCCAAAATGTATTATGTGTACTTTTAAGAATGCACCATCAAGTTTTGCTCAAAGCCTCTATGTCCCTATAAAAACATAAATTGATTTACAGGAAAATGTTTTTTTTAATCCTGGGAAATCTGTGTGGACAAACATTTGTGACTGCAAGGATTTTGTTTCTTCTTTAGGGTGGATCAGAGTATAAGAGTCTATTTTATATAGAATTGTAACAATTTGTAATTTGACAATTACCAAAGAATAAAAGAAAAAAAGTCGGGTTTCTTCCAGATATAGATGCCAAAAAAACTTCTCTTATTTTGGCCCTCTCACATTGATTTCAAGACCTGCATGGTTTTGCAGGTGGACAGTTTTTTTCTTTTGATTCCATACATTTCATCAGATATCAAATTGAGCTCTGCAGTCAAAGAAGAAAATAAAATTTATATTGTAATATCTTTAGCTTGATGAAAGAGCTAGTAGTTTGTGTGATTGCTTAAATTTTCCATGTGACTACAGGTATTAATATTGTACAGACTGTTTCATGAAGTTAAAATGATTGTAGATGTCTAGGCTGGAAAGATGATGTCAACTAATTCTCATTTGGTTGGGTTTTGTGACTACATACTCACAACATTGATGAGAAGTAGATTGAAAGGATTCTCTCTGGTATCTTCTCATCTCTGTGCCCTCACTTGCTCTGGGGGACCCACCTATTTTCTTGGCTGATGACCCCCAAATCTATGCCATATATATCACCTGATAGCTCTGTGTCTTGAGCTCCTGGCCACAACTGTAACTGCTGCTATAGGTCCCTGAAACTTATCAGCTCCAAAATTGAAATTCATTATTTTCCTTACCAAAGCATATCCCTCCACACCCCCATGTCTTGGATTAATGCTGCACTGTTCAGACAGTTGCACAAAACTAAAATTTCTTATTGTTTCCCAGGAATTCTTAACATGTGACAATGTCTGTATTCCAGTACTCATGTGAATGAACCATTGCAGACGAGTAAGATTGTAGTAAAAAGATCTAAATATCTATTTTAACAAAGTTCTTTGATTTCAGCAACATTGTCACAGTTCTTTGAAGGCTTTTGCTAAAGAGTATGAACAATCCAATTTAACCTATCCTAATTGAAAAATCCATTTCAAATATGCTGTCTATTTTTTGTGTCTTAGGGATGCATTTTTTAAAACTATTAACTAAATTCCAGATTTTTTTATTTTCACCAGTTTTCTCACAAAAGCTGCTTTCTTTTCCAGTGTCCAGTCCAGGATACCACATTGCTTTTAACTGGCATGTTTCCATATCTCTTCTGTTCTGTGACAATTTCTCAACCTTTCGTAATCTTTTACAACCTTGACAGGTTTGAGGAACACTGATTAGACATTTGTACAATGTCCTTCAACTTGGGTTTGTCTGATATTTTTCTCATGATTATACTGGGGCTTTTAGTTTTTGGAAAGAATGCCAGAGCCGAAGTGACCTTCTCATGTAATGTGAGGGAGTACATGACATCCATCTGACATTTCTGTTAATGTTAACTTTTATCACTTGGTTAGTGTTGTCTGCCAAGATTCTCTATTGAAAAGTTACTATTTTTTCCTTTCCATACTCCATCGGAAATGCATTTTTATTTTTAAAGGACTGAGGTTTCTAACAAACTTTATTTACTTTGCTCTTTTATAATTCTCTAGCTCATAGCTCCTTCTTCCCAGAAAAAGAGAAAAGCAAACTGATTTGAATTTCTTCCTGGAATCTAACATAATCCATAATCCAAAGCCATCTTTTCAACAGATACTTTTTAAAACATTAAAATATAACTCAAACAGTGCTGACTGTTTCACAGAGGACACTTACATCAATATCATGACTCACAGTCGTAATGCACTTGAGCTACCCTTGTCATTGATTGACTAGGTTTCCTAGAACTTATAAAAGCCCACTTATATGAATAGTCTTTATGACATTAATCAATCAAGAAAGCACTCAAAAATAGACCCCGTTTTATACAGAAAAGCATGTATAATATATTTATGTGAAGTTTTTGAAAAATTCTAGACAAAGGAAATATATCTGAAATATATATGATGAATTCTGATTTACTTCAGTCAGAGGAAAATATTAATATAAAAGCATAATTGCACTTAAAATTATATATAGCCTCTAAACTTCCTCGTCAGTGAAAAAAAAATGTATATGCAATAAAACATTATCTGTGACATTTTTTTTTTAAGTTTAAATGTTTATATCTACTCTCTTCTCCCAAATTGTCATTTAAGTCAAGGTTTAGCAACCATGTTCACCTGAGCTTTATCTGTATAGTTCCTGAATTTCTAAAGCTGAACAGAATGTTTGCAGACTTCGGTCACACCAGGCAGAAATAAAATGAAATAATTGGAACATTAAAGTTATACTCATAATATTAAACTGATAATCATAATTATATAATCAGAGCTTTACATTTTGATAAGCTTCTCAGAAAATTTACAGCCATGTGTTCTTGTATGTGTAGAATATTTGTGTAATTGCTACAATAATAAATTATTAGTTTTTGGAACCTAGAGGCCATGCTGAGGATGTGAAAGAGATACCAGCTCACAGCTAAGTTATATTTACTGCTGGAATTCAGGCATGTCTGGAGGCAGACCTCCAAGACCCTGTTTCATTCAATACATTCTGTTAGACATTGGGTGCAAGGCAGCACTTTGACGTTCATGAAACAGAGTATTGCATAAAAAAAGAGGACATCCTTCCAGCTTTTGTGAGTAATAGAACATAGCTTCCATTGGATCTGTAGTTCAAGAACGGTGTGTGCATTGGCACTACGAAGGTTCCAGGGCATTACCTGTGGTTGTGGAGACATTGACAGTGGCCGGCTGTGGGAGTGGAGCATCAGCAAGTGGCTGAGATGGCACCAATCATGTCCTGCTATGGGGTAAGTCTTAGGGTAGGTCTCAAAGAGGTCTTGGTTGTACAGTAGGTAGAGGCTGAAGAAAACAGACAGATCCAAGTTCATTTGATTCCAAAGTCAGTTTTTCTCAGTTTCCATGCTTTAATGCTAGCTAGCTTGCTCAAGAGGGACTAATAAACAAACTACTTGGCTTGCTGTCAGGACCTGACACACGTGCCAACACCAGCAAGAAAACTGGGCATATATGCCTCAGGTAAAGACATGAGGGCTGGATAACCATCCACTGGTACTGCTAGTCATAATCTCCAGTTTTTAAATAGTTAAATGGCAACAAACGAAATGATGTGTCTCATAATATATAACTGGTTTTAGTCCCTCCTTGATAGGGCAGTCTTCAAAAATGTTAAGGGCAGTTCATAAAATGGCCACTTGGTGTCAGGAGCTACTAACTGTTCTTATAAAGGAAACGAAAAGAAACACAAATATTTTTAAATGACTTACCTTCCTAATTTTCTCCAACTTTGATGCTTTGACTACTCAACATTTTAATACAATTCCAAAAAATTTAACTCAAGATATGCATAATTAGAACATTTCTGAATTTACTAATAATAAATAAGATGATTAATAAATCTCTGTTGCATATTAATTTAAAATTTCTGTTGATCTGTCTGTGGACTGTAGTAACCACTCTGGAGATACTCGCATAGATGTCCTCCTCTATAACATGACAGGCTTGGTCTAGAAAGACTAATGTGTAGTGTAAAGAGAAGGAACTCTAGAGTCAAGCAACCCTGGCTTGACATCCCAGTCAATTTTTAATTGTTAGATAACCAACTTGAATTTCTGTCTCCTCATTTAAAAAATGAGGATAATAATGCTCACCTTAACAGAGTTACTATAATGATTAATTGATATAATTGATATGTGTTAAGTATCCCACCTGGTGTCTGGCTCAGTGGGCCCTTCACAAATTACATCTAATGTTATTTTACAGTAAGTTAGATACCATGTAATTATGCCTACTTGAATACTGTATGATTCAACTATCTAGAATTTTATCCAATCTTTTTAAATTCTTTTAAAAGAAGAATCAGAATATCAATATTTGATGGTAATTTCACTTTATTATTATTTCAGCTTTTAAAATTCTTTTGAAATATTACGAATAAGTTAATTGATTCCTCTTTCATACCGTTTCATCAATACAATATAATATTAAATTAGGGATTATCTAGAGATTTTTACTCATTTTTTCCTCTTGTATGTCATGTCTTCCAACTTTCATATGTTTTTTTAATTTTACCTTGTCCTCAAATTTATACCATTTTTGTTTTTTCATGATTCAAAAAATTGAGAAAGATTTCCCAAAATGGAAAAGAAAAGAAATATATATCACACTGAATATTCTGAGGATGTAGAAATAAGAGGATGTATCTGAAACAGGCTTTCATCCTTGCCATTCCATTCTAATAGGCAAGGAAGTATCAGAGGCAGGCATGAATAGTATATTCCCAAGCAGACGCGGTGCGGTTTAGCTCTGACACCATATCCTTAATTATGTCTTTCTTTCACTTTTTTTGGCTTGTAGGCAAAGAAACATCTAAGTAAATTTCTTGAGGAGTTGTATGGTTCAAAGGAACAACCCAGATTCTTGTAGTCAATTAATATAATCAGGATTAAGGAAAAGAGGAAGCAGTGTCCAGTGGCCAAAAAACTAAAAGGGGGTTGGGATACCTAATGAAACTTAAGATCCTAAGAGGGAGGGTTAACTCCACAAGATTCTTTGGAAAAGTAGTCAGGCTTCACAATCCTGATCTGGACACATTCCAGAGCCATGGCAAGGTTTGGGTGGCGGACTTCAGTGGAAACAGGAAATGTGATATAGTCATATTGAATGGGTAGGTATTTCACAGACCTCAGGGTAAGTGATGGAAGCCCAAAGATGGTAGCGATCGGACATGGTCTCAGTATTTCTTTGGGGGGTGATAACAATAACCACCTAGTGGCTCTAAATCCCCAACTTTCTTTCTTTCTTTTTTCCTGCATACCAGAGAGTACAGATTGAAAGAAAAGGAGCTTAAACTAGGTTGACAGATTTAGTGAATGCTTGAACTTCAGATAAGCAATTATTTTTTTTTTATTGCATGGGACATAATTACAATAAAACATTTTTTGTTGTTTATCTGAAAGTCAAATTTAGTTAGGTAAATAGCATTTTATCTAGCATCCATACTTAAGTACTTACGTTCATGTGTGTGTTTGTTAGTAAGAAATGACTATAGACGGATCTGTCTAGTTCTACCCCACATTTCCTCCAGAGTACCTAAGAGGAGGTCTGCCCATTCCCAAAAAAAGAAGATGGTGGAGATGTTTTCTGTCAATAGAGAAATTCTATGATCAAAGCATACTATTAAATGTTGAACACTTCTTTTATGAGATTTTGCAGTGGCATTAAAAAAAGTGTCATAAGACAAAAATGCAAACTCTGCTTATGACTAACAGAGGGAAATGTTAAAACTACCAAGAAATGTAGCAGTAGAATTAATATGATTGGCTATTGTCACTGATTTAATGATGAGCGCAGAGACAGAAGAAAACTTTGGAATAATTAACAGGTTTTAGAATTGGTTGAACAAATGGCATCACAAACAAGAATAGAAAGGGGAATATTGAATACTTGAGGGAAATACTAAATTCGGTGTTGAAATGTTGATTTTGAGATGCCCTTTGCTGGATATGTCATCCATGTAGCTGACATATGGATATGTCACCAATATGCATTTAAAATGTAAAAGAGAATCTGCATTAGAGATATGATTAGTAGTTGAAGCCTTAGAATAGGAATTAACATAAAGGTAGAATGTCTAGATGATGAATAATTGCAAAGAGCCAATTATGGTGCCATGGGGGAATACATACATCTAAAGGGGAGATAAAGAATACACAAAATAAACCAGGAAAGAAAACTAGGAGAAATAGTGTCACAGAGAGGAGATAAGAGCTTCATAAAGGAAATGTTCAAGAGTGCCAAATGCTGGTGAGGTCTAGTAAGATGTAATGTAAAAAGAGGTCACTGATCTAGACAAGTGGAATGCCACTGGGAATGTGTGCCACAGTGTTATTGATTGCTGTGAATTGGCAAGTCACAGAGGTAAGGAAGTGGAAATAGTGAATGCAGATCAATCTGTCAAGGAGGTGGGCTGTGGACTAGAGAAGGCATGGCAGGATTAAAGGGGTCATAGAATTAAAGGAGAAGTCCCTGCTCTTCCGTAAAGAGAATATGGGATTGAGGCCTTTTATTTTATTTATTTTATTTTTTATTAAGGTATCATTGATACACACTCTTATGAAGGTTTCACATGAAAAACAATGTGGTTACTACATTCACCCATATTATCGAGTCCCCTCCATACCCCAGTGCAGTCACTGTCCATCAGTGTAGTAAGATGCCAGAGTCATCACTTGTCTTTTCTGTGCTACACTGTCTTCCCCATAACCTCCCCACACCATATGTACTAATCATGATACCCCTCAATCCCCTTCTCCCTCCCCCCACCCCTCCCCTTTGGTAACTGTTAGTCCCTTCTTGGAGTATGTGAGTTTGCTGCTGTTTTGTTTCTTCAGTTTTGCTTCGTCGTTTTACTCCACAAATGAGGGAAATCATTTTGCATTTGTCTTTCTCTGCCTGACTTATTTCACTTAGCATAATATCCTCTAGCTCCAGCCATGTTGTTGCAAGTGGTAGGATTTGTTTCTTTCTTTTGGCTGAATAGTATTCCATTGTGTATATGTACCACCTCTTCTTTATCCATTCATTTACTGATGGACACCTAGGTTGCTTCCACATCTTGGCTATTGTAAATAGTGCTGCGATAAACAAAGGGGTACATATGTCTTTTTGAATCTGAGAACTTGTTTTCTTTGGGTAAATTCCTAGGAGTGGAATTCCTGGGTCAAATGGTTATTTCTATTTTTAGTTTTTTGAGGAACCTCCATACTGCTTTCCACAATGATTGAACTAGCTTACATTCCCACCAGCAGTGTAGGAGGGTTCCCCTTTCTCCACATCTTTGCCAGCACTTGTTGTATGTAGTCTTTTCGATGTTGGCCATCTTACCTGGAGTGAGGTGATACCTTGAGGCCTTTTATTTTAAATGGTATAGAACCTTGATCATGTTTGGAGTTGGTGAAGTTGAGCATGAAACTTCTCAGGCAACAGAGAATGGTCAGGTCCTGAAAGTAAAAGAAGGGGTGGGAAGCAAAGGGACAGATGGAGGTTTTCATCTGAAAGTAGAGGTAGCATGTTTGTTTATTGTTTCCATACTGGGACTAAAAAGAATAGCTGAATGTCAGTGATTGTATTGGTGAAGGGGAGATAGGAAGAGACAAATAACTTGGAGAAAGAAATCAGGTTGCACTTTTAGACTTAACCATGAATGAACACATCTATGAAGGTAGAAATAATCATGTTAACAAGACTTGACTGAAGTCTAAAGAAAGAAAGGCTCAGACCAAAAGGACTCAATACCCGAAGGACTCAAATCAGACAGCACAGCAAGTAGGAAAAAGGGTGAGAGATGCAGAAACTAACTGTAACTATTCAAAGATCGTAATAGATCAATAAAGCAGGTGCTCAGTCAGTTCTACTTGGCAGGTATATCACTATTGATGCATATCATATAATATCCTAGTGCCTATAAGCATTCAAACATTCTAACTAACTTCCTTTGTTCTTATTTCATTCTAAGAACACTTTATGAACACTGCTTGACTAATGTGGATCTTTATCCCCACTTCAATTAACTTTCTCATTTCAAATACATCATTGGCATTCTGATTTTGATAGTTTAATTTCATATGAATTAATGTGAGTCCACTTCCCTTAGCTAAACTAACAACAACCACATGATAAGATTTACAGCTTCCATATCCAATAGCTGATGCTGGATTCCCATGAATATAGTCATCTTGTGAGGCTTCTTAAGAGCAGTTAGTCTAGGTTTTCTGGAGATATCTTAGTCTAGATGCATAATTTATTATCTGGTAGAGAAAGAGGGTGCTAGAAAACAGTTAATAAAAACACAATAAAAAATGGTGCCCATTCTTTAATACTGTAACAAGCAACTCAGTCACCCAAACAAGAAAACTTCCATTTTTGTGACCTCTGTCCTCCTCTTCATCCCCTACACCCAAATCACCTAATTGTTTTAATTGTGAATATGAAGGAATATAACTAAGCATTTAATTTACTTCTGAATCTCTTAGAAGTATTCTTTATTTACTTGCAGTGTCAGCAAGCACCCAAGATCTCTTCATATTTCTGATCTGCAATCCTATGTGTATAGTTCTTTTACTCTTACATTTATTGCCCCATGGTCACAAAATGGGTGTTGCACCTGCAGACCTTATGCCCACAGTCCAGGTAAAAAGAAAGGGCAAGGTAAAAGGGATGTGCTTTGCTAAGAGTACTTTGTTCTTTTGAACAAAAAAGGGAAGCTCTTCACAGGGACTCGATCTGCATCTCTTCGGCCAAAATACCATGACATGGCTGCCCATAGTTGCAAAGGAGGTTAATATATAGGCCATCTGATTAACATTGTGCTGCCTTAAATAAACAGGGGTTCTATTAGGAAGAAACAAATGTGGGAAAAAAGGTCATGGTTTATTAGCAGTGCTTGCCAAAAAAAAAAATTATCAATAAAAGTAAATGGAAGAGTATATGTGGTTTAATCCTGAAGGAACGTCCCTCTATTTGGTCTTTAATTACAGACTTCCCTGTTTACTGTAGTATAAATGCTCTTGTAATTTTTCTTTGTTTATTATTACTGAGAATGTAAAGGCTATCTCAATATTTTTGTTTCTTAGTAAATATTGTTGCAACTCCCATTTTGTAACAAAAGTCAATTTAAGAAATAAAAGACTAATATTTTTAATTTCTATTTTCACATTGTACTACCTTTTCTGGTGCCACTTTGTTTAGCCTGAGTGCCTTTCTATATTTCTTGGTGGTATAGACTAAGTAGGTTTTAAAAACTATTAGAAGATCATTATTTTAAGTATTATTTTGACACCTTGAACAATTAAAATTGTTGGGTTTGATTACCTGAACAGCATTTTTAGCATTCTTTGTCTATGAGAGCACTTTGTCCAGCCTTTGTTGACTAGAAAAAAACTTAAAATCATATGAATTTGTGAAACTATCATTCTAATAATCACTGTTTCTATTGGCATTTGATCTAAGATATTGGCTGTGTTTTTTTAAACCAAATTATAGAGGGTACCAGTAACTTCTTTTAAAAAAGAAAGTTTGGTTAACACCTTTTTTTTTTTTGAGAGGGCATCTCTCATATTTATTGATCAAATGGTTGTTAACAACAATAAAATTCTGTATAGGGGGGTCAATGCTCAATGCACAGTGATTAATCCATCTCAAGCCTAGTTCTCTTCAGTATCCAATCTTCTGAAGCATAACGAACAAGTTCTTACATGGTGAACAAATTCTTATGTAGTGAATAAGTTCTTACATGGTGAACAGTACAAGGGCATTCATCACAGAAACTTTCGGTTTTGATTAAGCATTATGAACTATAAACAATCAGGTCAAATATGGATATTCATTTCATTTTTATACTTGATTTATATGTGGATCCCACATTTCTCCCTTTATTATTATTATTATTTTTATTTTTAATAAAATGCTGAAGTGGTAGGTAGATGCAAGATAAAGTTAGAAAACATAGTTTAGTGTTGTAAGAGAGCAATTGTAGACGATCAGGTGTGTGCCTGTAGACTATGTGCTAATCCGAGCTAGACAAGGGCAATAAAACATCCATGGACTCAGAAGCTTTCTCTCAACACAGAGGGGGTGTGAGGTTCTAAGCTTCACCACTGTTGTTACCCAATTTCTCACCTGATGGCCCCCCTGCAACTGTGCCTGTCTTAGGTTGTTCCTCCCTTGAGGAATCTTACCGTCCCTGGCTAACCAGTCATCTTCTGGGGCCATACAGGGAAATATAAAGTTGGTAAGTGAGAGAGAAGCCATATTGTTTGAAAAGGTTAGCTTTTTACTTCTTTGCAGATTTATGCCCTGTGGCTTCTATGCCCAGCACTTGTCTCGAGGTATCTTTACCACCTGGAGGAATTATGATACTCGGTAAATTCGATATGAGTCACGAATTCTATTTAAGGGTTGTAATTAGGAAGGAAGAAGAAAAGCTATAGAGGTAGCATATGGAAGAAAACATGGGAGGATTGATTATTTCTTTGACATATCTTCTTGTAGAGTACCTTAAGTATGTATAGGTTTTAAACTACTAACTAACTTGCGCACACATATTAACATAACAGGAATACAGTGACATAAACAAAGCAAATCTATAATTACCAGCCATCTCCAGTGAAGCCAAGAAAACCATTTAGGCACCCTAGGCATTTGTGAAAATTAGTCTATGATATGATGGGTATTGTTCAACTGTACTTGAACAGTCTGAGAGAAGTCAGACAAATTAAAGCAACCCATTTCTGGGATCTGTTCACATCCCATATGTTCTTTTAAGCGTAGATAGTCTATAGTCGTAAGATTTTGGAGCGCTGCAACTTGCACCCCTCCCAACTCTTGGATTGAGTTCCAACAGTACAGATCCGTGCAATTTCGTTGTCCACTGTATGCACATGCCAGCCTAGACATCTCCCTCCTCATTCCAATGGCAAGTCCAGAAAACGGTGGGGTGGACGCAGCCCCATCCGCAGCATCGCCCGGATCCCTGTGGAGGCTTTTTGATGATCATCCCCCGGCACGAACTCCAGAGAGTGCTGATGCCAGAAGCTCCTTCTTATATCGTATCTTAGTTCATTTTCTGGGTAGCCAAGCTAGACCTTGATCTTCTGCATAGAAACAAAGAGACCCTTTGCCCACACTTTGACATGCCCTCTATACCACTGTGTAGAACTCATTGGAGGTCAGCACACAGGAACTGATTTTTTTAAATCTTTAATCTACACTTACATGAAGAATACTATGTTTACTATGCTCTCCCCTATATCAGGTCCCCCCTAAAAACCACATTACGGTCACTGTACATCAGCATAGCAAAATGTAGAATCACTACTTGTCCTCTCTGTGTGTTGTACAGCCCTCCCTCCCCTTTCTCCCTCCCCCCACTATGCATGCTAATCTTAATACCCCCCTTCTTCTTCACCCCCTTATCCCCCTCTGCCCACCCATCCTCCCCAGTTCCTTTCCCTTTGATACCTGTGAGTCCATTTTTGGGTTCTGTAATTCCGCTGCTGTTTTGTTCCTTCAGTTTTTCCTTTGTTCTTATACTCGTCAGATGAGGGAAATCATTTGGTATTTCTCTTTCTCCACTTGGCTTATTTCACTGAACATAAAACTCTCCAGCTCCATCCATGTTGCTGCAAATGGCAGGATTTTTCCTCTTCTTATGGCTGAGTAGTATTCCATTGTGTATAT
This sequence comes from Manis javanica, assembly GCF_040802235.1. Lineage (NCBI taxonomy): Eukaryota > Metazoa > Chordata > Mammalia > Pholidota > Manidae > Manis > Manis javanica. Next base: position 192,371,817 of record NC_133157.1, read on the forward strand.
GTACCACATCTTCTTTATCCATTCATCTACCGATGAACATTTAGGTTGCTTCCAATTCTTGACTATTGTAAATAGTGCTGCAATAAACATAAGGGTGCATCTGTCTTTCTCAAACTTGATTGCTGCGTTCTTAGGGTAAATTCCTAGGAGTGGAATTCCTGGGTCAAATGGTAGGTCTGTTTTGAGCATTTTGAGGAACCTCCATACTGCTTTCCACAATGGTTGAACTAATTTACATTCCCACCAGCAGTGTAGGAGGGTTCCCCTTTCTCCACAGCCTCACCTACATTTGTTGTTTGTCTTTTGGATGGCAGCTATCCTTACTGGTGTGAGGTGATACCTCATTGTAGTTTTAATTTGCATTTCTCTGATAATTAGCGATGTGGAGCATCTTTTCATGTGTCTGTTGGCCATCTGTATTTCTTTTTTAGAGAACTGTCTGTTCAGTTCCTCTGCCCATTTTTTAATTGGGTTATTTGTTTTTTGTTTGTTGAGGCATGTGAGCTCTTTATATATTCTGGACGTCAAGCCTTTATCGGATCTGTCATTTTCAAATATATTCTCCCATACTGTAGGGTTCCTTTTTGTTCTATTGATGGTGTCTTTCACTGTACAGAAACTTTTCAGCTTAATGTAGTCCCACTTCCTCATTTTTGCTGTTGTTTTCCTTGCCTAGGGAGATATGTTCAAGAAGAGGTCACTCATATTTATGTCTAAGAGATTTTCGCCTATGTTTTTTTCCAAGAGTTTAATGGTTTCATGACTTACATTCAGGTCTTAGATCCATTTTGAGTTTACCTTTGTATATGGGGTTAGACAAAGGTCCAGTTTCATTCTCCTACATGTAGCTGTCCAGTTTTGCCAGCACCATCTGTTGAAGAGACTGTCATTTTGCCATTGTATGTCCATGGCTCCTTTATCAAATATTAATTGACCATATATGTTTGGGTTAATTTCTGGAGTCTCTAATCTTTTCCACTGGTCTGTGGCTCTGTTCTTGTGCCAGTACCAAATTGTCTTGATTACTATGGCTTTGTAGTAGAGCTTGAAGTTGGGGAGTGAGAACCCCCCTACTTTATTCTTCTTTCTCAGGATTGCTTTGGCTATTCGGGGTCTTTGGTGTTTCCACATGAATTTTTTAATTATTTGTTCTAATTCATTGAAGAATGTTGCTGGTAATTTGATATCATCAGGGATATAGGGATTGCATCAAATCTGTATATTGCTTTAGGCAGGATGGCCATTTTGATGATATTAATTCTTCTTAGCCATGAGCAGGGATGAGTTTCTATTTGTTAGTGTCCCCTTTAATTTCTCTTAAGAGTGACTTGTAGTTTTCAGAGTATAAGTCTTTCACTTCTTTGGTTAGGTTTATTCCTAGGTACTTTATTCTTTTTGATGCAATTGTGAATGCAATTGTTTTCCTGATTTCTCTTTCTATTGGTTCATTGTTAGTGTATAGGAAAGCTACAGATTTCTGTGTGTTAATTTTGTATCCCGCAACTTTTCTGTATTCCAATATCAGTTCTAGTAGTTTTAGACTGGAGTCTTTAGGGTTTTTTATGTACAGTATCGTATCATCTGCAAATAGTGACAGTTTAACTTGTTCTTTACCAATCTGGATTCCTTGTATTTCTTTGTTTTGTCTGATTGCCGTGGCTAGGACCTCCAGTACTATGTTAAATAACAGTGAAAAGAGTGGGCATCCCTGTCTTGTTCCCGATCTCAGAGGAAATGCTTTTAGCTTCTCGCTGTTCAGTATAATGCTGGCTGTGGGTTTATCATATATGGCCTTTATTATGTTGAGGTACTTGCCCTCTATTCCCATTTTGCTGAGAGTTTTTAACATGAGTGGGTGTTGAATTTTGTCAAATGCTTTTTCAGCATCTATGGAGATGATCATGTGGTTTTTGTCTTTCTTTTTGTTGATATGGTGGATGATGTTGATGGATTTTCGAATGTTGTACCATCCTTGCATCCCTGGAATGAATCCCACTTGGTCATGGTGTATGATCCTTTTGATATACTGTTGAATTCTGTTTGCTAATATTTTATTGAGTATTTTTGCATCTACATTCATCAGGGATATTGGTCTGTAATTTTCTTTTTTTGTGGTGTCTTTGCCTGGTTTTGGTATTAGGGTGATGTTGGCTTCATAGAATGAGTTTGGGAGTATTCCCTCCTCTTCTATTTTTTGGAACACTTTAAGGAGAATGGGTATTATGTCTTCTCTGTATGTCTGATAAAATTCCAAGGTAAATCTGTCCGGCCCCAGGGTTTTGTTCTTGGGTAGTTTTTGATTACCGTTTCAGTTTCTTTGCTCGTAATTGGTTTGTTTAACTTTTGTGTTTCTTCCTTAGTCAGTCTTGGGAGGTTGTATTTTTCTAGGAAGTTGTCCATTTCTTCTAGGTTTTCCAGCTTGTTGGCATATAGGTTTTCATAGTAGTCTTTAATAATTCTTTGTATTTCTGTGGGGTCTGTCGTGATTTTTCTATCCTCATTTCTGATTATGTTGATTTGTGTTGATTCTCTTTTTCTCTTAATAAGTTTGGCTAGAGGCTTATCTATTTTGTTTATTTTCTCAAAGAACCAGCTCTTAGTTTCGTTGATTTTTGCTATTGTTTTATTCTTATCAATTTTGTTTATTTCTTCTCTGATCTTTATTATATCCCTCCTTCTGCTGACTTTAGGCCTCATTTGTTCTTCTTTTTCCAGTTTCGATAATTGTGATGTAAGACTATTCATTTGGGATTGTTCTTCCTTCTTCAAGTGTGCCTGGATCGCTATATACTTTCCTCTTAAGACTGCTTTCGCTGCATCCCACAGAAGTTGGGGCTTTTTGTTGTTGTTGTCATTTGTTTCTGTATATTCCTTGATCTCTATTTTGATTTGTTCATTGATCCATTGATTATTTAGAAGCATGTTGTTAAGCCTCCATGTGTTTGTGAGCCTTTTTGTTTTCTTTGTAGAATTTATTTCTAGTTTTATACCTTTGTGGTCTGAAAAATTGGTTGGTAGAATTTCAGTATTTTGGAATTTACTGAGGCTCTTTTTGTGAGCTAGTATGTCATCTCTTCTGGAGAATGTTCCACGTGCACTTGAGAAGAATGTATATTCTGTTGCTTTTGGAGGTAGAGTTCTATAGATGTCTGTTAGGTCCATCTGTTCTAGTGTGTTGTTCAATGCCTGTGTGTCCTTACTTATTTTCTGCCCAGTGGATCTATCCTTTGGGGTGAGTGGTGTGTTGAAGTCTCCTAAGATGAATGCATTGCTGTCTATTTCCCTCTTTAGTTCTGTTAGTATTTGTTTCACAAATGCTGGTGCTCCTGTGTTGGGTGCATATATATTTAGAATGGTTATATCCTCTTGTTGGACTGAGCCCTTTATCATTATGTAGTGTCCTTCTTTAGCTCTTGTTACTTTCTTTGTTTTGAAGTCTATTTTGTCTGATATTATTACTGCAACCCCTGCTTTCTTCTCACTGTTGTTTGCCTGAAATATGTTTTTCGATCCTTTGACTTTTAGTCTGTGCTTGTCTTTGGGTTTGAGGTGAGTTTCTTGTAAGCAGCATATAGATGGGTCTTGCTTTTTTATCCATTCTATTACTCTGTGTCTTTTGATTGGTGCATTAAGTCCATTTACATTTAGGGTGACTATTGAGAGATATGTACTTATTGCCATTGCAGGCTTTAGATTAATGGTTACCAAAGGTTCAAGGTTAGCTTCTTTAGTATCTTACTGCCTAACTTAGCTCGCTTATTGAGCTGTTATATACACTGTCTGGAGATTATTTTCTTCTCTCCCTTCTTATTCCTCCTCCTTCATTCTTCATATGTTGTATGTTTTGTTCTGTGCTCTTTTTAGGAGTGCTCCCATCTAGAGCAGTCCCTGTAAGATGCCCTGTAGAGGTGGTTTGTGGGAAACAAATTCCCTCAGCTTTTGATTGTCTGGGAATTGTTTAATCCCGCCATCATATTTACATGATAGTCATGCTGGATGCAGTATTCTTGGTTCAAGGCCCTTCTGTTTCATTGCATTAAATATATCATGCCATTCTCTTCTGGCCTGTAGGGTTTCTGTCAAGAAGTCTGATGTTAGCCTGATGGGTTTTCCTTTATAGGTGACCTTTTTCTCTCTAGCTGCCTTTAAAACTCTTTCCTTGTCCTTGATCCTTGCCATTTTAATTACTATGTGTCGTGGTGTTGTCCTCCTTGGATCCTTTCTGTTGGGGGTTCTGTGTATTTCCGTGGTCTCTTTGATTATTTCCTCCCCCAGTTTGGGGAAGTTTTCAGCAATTATTTCTTCAAGGAGACTTTCTATCCCTTTTCCTCTTTCTTCTTCTTCTGGTATCCCTATAATACGAATATTATTCCTTTTGTATTGGTCACATAGTTCTCTTAGTGTTGTTTCGTTCCTGGAGATCCTTTTGTCTCTCTCTATGTCAGCTTCTATACGTTCCTGTTCTCTGGCTTCTATTCCTTCAATGGCCTCTTGCATCTTATCCATTCTGCTTATAAATCCTTCCAGGGATTGTTTCACTTCTGTGATCTCCTTCCTGACATCTGTGATCTCCCTCTGGACTTCATCCCATTGCTCTTGCATTTTTCTCTGCATCTCATCCCATTGCTCTTGCATTTTTCTCTGCATCTCTGTCAGCATGTTCATGCTTTTTATTTTGAATTCTTTTTCAGGAGGACTGGTTAGGTCTGTCTCCTTCTCAGGTGTTGTCTCTGTGATCTTTGTCTGCCTGTAGTTTTGCCTTTTCATGGTGATAGAGATAGTTTGCAGAGCTGGTATGAGTGACAGCTGGAAGAGCTTTCCTTCTTGTTGGTTTGTGGCCTTCCTCTCCTGGGAGAATAGCGACCTCTAGTGGCTTATGCTTGGCAGCCGTGCGCAGACAGGGCTTCTGCTACCTGCCCGGTTGCTATGGAGTTTATCTCCACTAATGGTTTGGGCGTGGCCTGGCTGGGGCTGCTCCTCCAAAATGGTGGAACCCCATTGGATGTGGAGCGGCCTGGAGGCTATTCATCTCTGTAATGGGCCTCTGTGCTCCCTGTTGCCCAGGGGTTTAGAGTGCCCAGAGATCCCCAGATTCCCTGCCTGTGGGCTAAGTGTCCTGTCCTGCTGCTTTAAGACTTCCAAAAAGCACTCTCCAAACAACAACAGCAACAACGAAAGAGGAAAAAAGAAAAAAAAGGAAAAAAACACGTGATTTTCTTTGTCCTCAGGCGCTGGTCTCAGGCACCTGCTCACCAGTCTTGCTGCCTTGTTTCCCTAGTATTGGGGTCTCTGTCCCTTTAAGGCTTCCAAAGAGCACTCGCCAAAAAAAAAGAGAAAAACGTGCGATTTTCTTTGTCCTCAGGCGCCGGTCTCAGGCACCCGCTCACTGGTCTTGCTGCCCTGTTTCCCTAGTATTGTGGTCCCTGTCCCTTTATGGCTTCCAAAAAGCACTCGCCAAAAAAAAGAAAAAAACCACTCCGGTTTCTTTCCATCTGCCGGGAGCCGGGGGGAGGGGCGCTTGTGTCCCGCCGGGCTGGGGCTTGTATCTTACCCCCTTCGTGAGGTGCTGGGTTCTCGCAGGTGTGGATGTGGTCTGGATGTTGTCCTGTGTCCTCTGGTCTCTATTTTAGGAAGTTGTCTTTGTTATATTTTCATAATTCTATGTGGTTTTGGGAGGAGAGTTCCTCTGCTCTACTCAGGTGGCCATCTTCACTCCGCCCCCTTCTGGTTAACACCTTTTTAAATAGGGTGGTTTCCCCTCAGAGTTTCCAAATGTTACAACAGGCCATCCCAGTAAAAGGTAATGGCTTAAAGGCCTGTCTCTCTGAAAATGAATTTAAGCACAGGTCCAGCATGTAGGGGCATTTGAGTATTTAGCACAATGCTGAGCCATTATGTTAAGATACTAACAGTAATAAGAAGGCCTTAACATCGAAAATGCTCAATCCTACTCATCTGTTGTCAAAATCTTTTGTTATGAATTCTTAAAGTTTTTTTAGCTTAGAAGTTAAAGCCAATTATCATCTCAGATTATCCAGGGGGATCAATGTTGTAAAGGAGGGCCAACCAAGATTACTGTTGGTTTCAGTAACTGAATTGAGAAGCTTCTTGTTGAACCAAGAGCAGTTACTTTTCTCTTAAATTGTTTGGTTTATTTTTGCAAAGGAGAAGTTATAACTGCAATCAACCTAACTTGTAAATTTACAATCTCCTAATGGGAGTAAGCATCAGTCACGCTCTCGCAGCTAATTGTGACGCTGTCAAAAACACAAGCAAGAATGCCCATAGCAGCATTAATCGTAATAGACCTAATGGAAACTAGCCTTAATGTCCACCAATGAGAAAAGGATAAATAAATTGCAGGTTATTTGTAAAATACACACTGTCCAGCAATGAAAATAAAGTACAACTACATGAAAAACATGGATAAATCACAAAGATAATGTTGAAGCAAGCAAGGCAGGCATAAAGAAATGCTTGTCATTATAATTCCATTTATATAAAGTTCAGAAAGGGATGTTACAAGTTACAATGGTGTGGACCATAGGGATGTTGGCAATGTCATTTGTTTGTTTTTTTCTATTATCTTACAGATTCTATTATATAAGTGTTTCCACTTTGTGAAAATTCATGGAGTTATACATGTGATTTATGTGCTTTTCTATATATATTCTACACTTCAGTATTCTTTAGTGGCAAAGCTGTCATCTATGCCATTAGGAATAGAGGTGGTAATCTTTGTGTAGGAGAGAGGGGATTGTGACTGGGATGGGGCACAAGCTGGTTTTGGGGGAAACTAATGATAATCTATTTCTTGATCTGTAAGGTGGTTAATAGATGTGCTCACTTTGTGTACATTCATGATTTGCACAGTTTTCTATAGGTAAATATAACAAAGGTAGAAACCTAAAAAGATGCAAAACACTCAAACTACTTACTGTTATATTGACACATTGCCTGGATAAATGTCTTTTTATGATAGGATATGAATCCAGGCCTAAAAGTTGACACTGTAGTGATAGAGAGGAGTAGCTACCATCCCCTCTGTCAGCCCTTTCTGTGATATCAAAGGTACATCTTTGTCCGGTGAATCTTGTTGATTCAGTAGTCAGGCTGTATATCATGTGTATTTGGTTAAGTTGTTAGGAACCTCTCCTATATGTGCATGGAATGCTTTTACTTACTTCCTTAATCTTTTGTCATAAGATATCAAATTAATTGCTAATATACCTTTGATTTATAACTGAGAAAGACTGGATTTTAACAGAAAGTCTCATAGATATTTTTGGAATCCCATATTTCTTTAGATGTTATTTTCTACTTCGAAAAATTATGACAAAATATCTGGGTACTTGAGTTGGTTTTTGTTTTTCAAAATATTAAGTTGTTTAATATTTTAAAATCACATCTTAATGTCCTACTACTCACTGCTAACTCTTGGTAATACTGGCAGTCATGTTTTATAGAATTGGTAAAGTTTCATAGAGGAACAAAATTTACCACTCCAGAATGTGGCTCTTTGGCATGTGGATTATTTTGGGCTGATTATATTTAAGAAACAGAAGGCTTGGGAAGAAGCTTTGACCTTCCCTGTTTCTAACTGCCTAATAGAATTTTGGTAGAGGACCTGCTCCAGGAAGGAAGCCATCACCATAGATAACTATAGTATAAAATAAACTAGGTATGATAGACAGGGAGGAATCTAGCAAGGCCTGTTTGATCAAAGTCCTCTCTACATCCTGTTTTTTCCTGGATGACCCAGCACGTATTTGTTTAACAAACATTTTCTCTTTACATTCTTCCTGTGAGTTGCCTTCCTTTCCTTTGAAGCTCCAAACCCTTCTCCTTAATCCAGAATGACACATATACCTAATTTTGCCTGTTTTTGGAATTCCTCATGCTCATATGGACTCCATGTACATACGTAATTAAATTTGATCTTCTCCTAATAATCTGTCTTATGTCAATTTAATCCTTAGACTAATTAAAAAAATCTTGAAAAATCTTGAAAATTATTCCTCCCCAACAGTTTTAAAGACTGTTTCATAAAGACCTGCCTACCTCTGTCATTTGGACAAGGATATTTCAAATTTAGGGAAGAACATCTTTAAACTCCTTATTAATAGTGGCTTACTGTGTCAGCATTGGTAGGTTTATACCCATCAGGAAAATAAATGCACAAATAAATATATTCTGCTTTCATCTGAATAAGCAAAAGCTAAAGATAATATTGGCTATTTGAAGAGAAAAATAAATTCTGATATTTAATTTGTTGAGTATCATAATAGATTCATGTCATCCACAGATTTACCTTGCTTTAAACAACTATATTTATTCTTTCTCTCTTAACTCTTGTCACAAGTTGGCTATACAGTAAGGACCCATATAAGCTGATTCCACTGTCTATGTAACAGAGTCTCAAAAATTTAAACAACATTCTTGTTCTGCTAACAACCTGACAGTCAAAAACCTTCTTGAGTTTTTTATGTCTCAAAATATCACATATCTACTTTCTGTAAAGTCTCGGTTCCTTTTAGTGGAAAATAACATTTAGGGATAGAAGTCTGCATTTATCAGGGACGCAGAACAGACTAATGAATATTTTATGTATCATAGCAAAACAGTTATTAGGCTATACTAGTAAAAGAACTAGAAAAATTATATTTGAAAATCATGTATCCAAGACATTTTCATGCAGTTCTGGTTGGATATTGCTCTTGGAGAAGTACTAGTACTATCTACCAAAATAAGAAATACATGTAGTTTTGGATTAGTAATCCCACTTTGGGGAATTATCATACAAATATATTTGCACAAACATATAATGATATATTGCTTAAGATAACAAAAAGTGTGAAAATACCCAAGTGTCTTATCAAAAGAGGATTGGTATATTCACAGAGCAGGCTACTTGACAGTTGTTTATGTTCCTGGCACAAATGTAGGGGATGCCACTGTGGGGAAAACAGTGGCCTAAAGGGAGATGAGGAGAAGCCAAAGACATGGCAGTGACCCGGAGCTAACAGAATAAGGGGAGGGAAGTTCCAGTCACAGGGCTGAGAAAGATCAGCTCAAGGAAAAGCTGCAGACTCCCAACAAAACTTACAAAGATCTCCAAGTTTGGATTTTCCGTAGTCAGATGACAAAGAATCCATCAAACTTGGATCAAGTAAGCCTAAAGAAATTGTTCCAACTCTTCTAAAAGCACTTTCAGTGAGGCGGCAGTTTTCCATGAAGATGCAGATATTGAACAAGAGGAAATACCTTCAGAAGCAAAGATGAGGACATAGAGTATTGGAAGGGATATATCAGTATCAGCAATAACAAATTCATTCAATATAGGAAAACATGGATTTTTCTGATAACCAAAAGCTATGGAACAAAATGTAAAATCTCATCTTGGAATCAATGATCAATACAATTAAATGGTATGTTTTGCAACTGGGGTGTGAGATGGGTATAAAGCTAAAAGGAACAGCTTCCTTTTTTAAAAGAGTGGTATAAGACTCTTTAGATCCAGAGACAGTTTCTTGTTTCGTTTTAAGAATGAATGGTGCACTAATAAATGAGAGGTTGAAATGAAAGCTAACTTGTTTTAAACCTTTATATAGGTTTCAGGACATTGGCTAATTTTGTAGTTTTATCAGCTTAGTTTCTAAGGTTACAGATAATAAAGAAATCCAAAATTATATCTTTTTAAAGAATTGCATATTTTTAGACACAACTGTTAACACAAGAAGAGAGAAGGAAATTATTGTTTATTTAAATAGCAAGCAATTTCTAACTTATTACCTCATTACCTAAACCATCTGGCTCCCAGTAACACCCTTAAAGAGAGGGACTATCGTACGGGAAGGAAAACATTACCGGACTGTTGACAAAGTAAACTTAGATAAAATGCAGCTCTTTTTCCTTATGAATATTTGTTTTGTTGCAAGTCATCAAAAATAGATATTGTATTGCTATCAGTGGATACAGACACTTAACTCTTTAAAAATAACCATTCTTTGAAATTTTATGTAAACTGTTGAGTATTTGAAATAGTCTGTCATCCTAATGGGTCTTGTCTACTCTTCTTTGGTCTTTAAAGAACAATCATTTGTCACCAGAGCAAACTGGTATTTTGAATGTATTTCTCTTGGTTTTTGCTATTAACTAGTTCCTGTAAACATTTAAAAAAATAAGAATGAGGAAATGCTCATTGATCTGATACAGAAAAATCTACAATAATATTGTTCAATGAAAATGAGCGAGCAAGGTATAGAATAGAATATTTGTTATGCAAAAGCATGTGTAAGAAAAGGGTGAAAACCATATTTGCAAAGGGAGTCCCTGGAAGAATTGGCAAGAAACTAGAAAAAATGTTATTTTTGGTGGTCAGGGATTGGAACAGGATGATTAGCAGAAAAGATGGCAAAACTTTTCATTATATGCCTTAAAAAAATTTTTTTTAAACAAGTATTTTGAACCATGTGTTATCTATTCAAAAATTAAAATCATTAGAAAAATAAAACAGTACAAAATAAATAAATAAAATGTAAAAATGAAAATACATACATCTGTATTGGTCTTGTTAATATTTCTCTGCTACTTAACCACTTAGTTTTTTTTTACTCACTAAAGCAAAGTACAAATGTACTTTTTACTTCTATAATTTAATAGGCCATATAATTTCCTGTCTAAATGAAAACTTGATGGAAACTAATATAATCACTTATGTTTTCTATACTAGCAAAAAATAAATAATGAATCCAATATAACAATACTTAAAATAAACTATGGAATGGATAATATTAATATTATAGTTTCTTTTGGCAACCATCCTCTGAATACATTCCACAGACATTGCACTATCAAATTTTTCTTGAATCAGCAGTAATAATGCCTCATTCTGTTGTGGTTATGTCAAATTTCCCATTAAATACAATGTTCCAATAGTTTCAGCTCATTTTTAATTTATAACTGCTATTGTTCCTAAAATCAAAGGTTTTGCTTGATAGTAGCTTTAACCTACTGACCTTTACGTATAGAGTTGTGCAAACAAGTTATATCCCTCCAAATATTTATATCCAAAGTCATATATTAAACTATCTTTTAGCCACTATGGCAAACAAGTCCAATGATCTCATGTTTTTTTCCTTTTCTTCCTGGAGAAACAATCCAACATTTTTCAACCATTCTTGCTATTAAGTATGACCATTTGACTAATTTTGGCCAATACAATGAGAGGTCAATTATGTTGCTGCTTCTAGGGCTGGCCATAAAAATCTCCCACCTACAACTTTAATTTTATTTCCCTGTCCATTGGACCAAGTGAAGAGGATTTCCTGGACTTAAAAGAAGGGGGTAAACAAAATGGAAAAAGACTGGTTCCCTAATGATTGCATGGAGCAGAGCCTGTCCACTTCCCCTTCAACAACCTATGTATGCTGAGCTAACCAAGTACTTAAAATTTACAGTGTTAAGCCATTGATAATTTGTAATTGTAGTAATTAGCTTACCTAATAGAGACAACTATCTGGCACATCTGAAATGATTTCCCATTGTTAAATATATAGGCTTTATGTTCACAAATTACTGCAATTTTGTCTTCAGTTGGACAAAAAAGTGTAAATTCAGGATATACTGTTGTAATCCATATTTTAACTCAGCATTTAAAGTGAATTTTAAACTTTGAAGTATAATTACAATTAGCAAAATTGTATAGGCCAAAGAGAAGAGACTATATGGTATGTTTGATTAAGGCAGTCAGTCAGTCTTGCATGATCAATTCAAATTTAACTTAACAAAAGCTCTCCTATAAATATAGGTTTTAATTTATCTCTTTTTCTTTTCTGAGTTTTTAGCATTTTCTTCTGAATCATATTTATTATTTCACCATATTTAATCATACCAAACCAAATATTTAATTAAGTATTATTAAACATTTCCAAATCTCAATTTTAATATGATTCAAATTTATTCTATATATTAGTTATCTTACTATTTAAGTTTTGGATTTATGATGAGTAAATATGCATGCATGTAAAAATAGCTGTAAAATTTGACAAAATTAGGAGGAGAAGTAGAAAGTTCTACAATAGGAGCTGGATACTTCAACAATGCACTTTCAAAATGGATAGTACCACTAGATCAGGATAAATAAGGAAATAGAAGACTTGAGCAACACAATAAATTAACTAGAGCTAACAGATGTATACAAAACAATACACCCAATAGCAGAAGAATATACATTCCCCTCAAGTATACTTGGAACATTCTCCAGAACAGTCCATATATTGGGCCACAGAATGAGTCTCAATAAATTTAAAAATAAAAAAATAATACAAAGTATTTTCCCAGGCCACAGTGGAATGAAATGAGATATGATATAACAGTGGCAAAGGAAAACTGGAAAATTCACAAATAGGTGGAAATTAACATACTCTTAGGCAACCAAAGGGTCAGCAAAGAAGTCAAAAAGAAATTAGAAAGTACTTAATGATTAATGAAAATGAAAACACAACATACCAAAATTTATGTACTCGCTACAAAAACAGTGTTCAGAAGGAAATTTGTAGTTATAAATGTATATATTTAAAAAGAAAGGTCTCCAGTCAAAATATTAACTTTATACCTTGAGGAACGAAAAAAAGAACTGCAAACTGAACCCAAATTTAGCAGAAGAAAGGAAATAATAAAGATTAAAGTAAAGATACATAAACTAGAAAATACAAAAGGAAAGAGCATCAGAGATTTCACATTAGGTAAAAAGTATCAAGTATGTGTAATTGTGACCCCAAAAAGAGAGGAGAAAGAAAATGGAGAACCAATATGAAGAAATAATTACTAAGAATCCTCCAAAGTTGATATATCATTTTAACCCATAAATTCAAGAGTCATGAAAAATCCCAAACAAGAAAATCATAAGGGAAAGCACACCTCCTGCAACTAAAAAACAAAAGACGAGAAAAATCTTAAAAGAATGTAGAGGGAGAAAGCACCAAGGAACAATGATAAAACACGTTTTATAAAAATGAAATCCAGAAGACATTGAAACAATATCTTTAAAGTAGTTAAAGAAAATCACTACCAACCCAGAATTCTATACCAAAGGAAATATCTTTCACAAATAAAGGTAAAATAAAGAAGTTCTGAATGAAATTAAAAAATGATGGCATTTATCACAGAAGGCCTACATTAAAACAACTATTAAAATGAATTCTTCACATGGAAGGAATGTAATTCCATGTGGCCATACAGAAATATAAGAAGGAATGAAAAATAATGCAAAGGATAAATAAAAGAGTTAATCTAAATAAATATTGACTATAGAAACAATTATAATAATGTCTTCTGTATTTTAAGATACTTCTACATTAAATATGAAAAATTCCAAAAAGGTATGAAAATGATAAGTGGAATTAAGTAGTCTATAGGAAGTAGTAAAACTACTAATTTATAATAGATCCAAGAACATCAAGCAAAACTTACATAACTAACAAGCTAATAGAAAGAAGTACATAATAAAAATAATTTGATTAACCCCAAAAAGTCTGCAAAGAGGGTAAAAAGACAATAGAATAGAATAGAAAATTAGTAGTAATATAGTAGATTTAAACCTAACTGTGTACATTAAGTTTAAACAGACTGAGTTCTCCAATTAAAGAGGAAAGTTTGTTTTATTGGTTAAAATTTTAAAAAACCTGTATGTTTCTTACAAGAGACAGCAGATAGGACACAAGTATTGAAAGTAATAAGGAAGGAACAAAAATATACCATGATTTGTGTTTCTAATATCCTTTTTAATAATACCTTGAATGTACATACAAAGTTTCTGGAGCAGAGGTCTCTGGAGGTCTCTGTTTAGTCAGTCATAAATTACCTTTCAAAACTTCCTTTTAATTCACGTCCCAAGTATAAGTAAAATTTGCTTTAAATGTCCTAACTTTTTTATGAAGAACCATGAAAATATTTTCTATGCAAATACCAATGAAAAGAAAGTTGGGTGACTATTGCAGTAATATCCAAAGTAGGTTTTAAGGGAAAAAGCATGTTAGAATTAAAGAGGGACATTTCATTTTGATGAAAGTGTCAATTCACAAGTAAAATTATAACAATGAGTCAATAACATAACTAAAAATATATAATGCAGAAAATGACAGGAAAGGCTTACATTACTCACTACATCTTAATGTCAAGAATTCAGTCACATGACCCTAACTCACAAGATAGCCTGAAAAATGTAGGGGAGTGGTTGGATATTTGGTAAACAATAATTGTTTCTTCCATACCTGCTATCTGATGCTCTCTCTCCAATTCATCTGTCACACTTTCAGAGTAATTAAAATGTAAGTGTGATTTTATTACTCTAAAGCTGTTCTATGATTTCTGTCCATGGAATAGAATCCAAAGTGCTCAGCCTGTTATTTAAGATTTTCACAGCATGGACCCAACAGCTTTCTGGTTTCCTCTTGTGCTTTCCTTCTTCATCACCAAGAATAATGAGTCTTTCTGATTTTTGCTCATGATTTTTTTCAACTACAATGTCTTCCTTCACTTTTCTTCATGCTGAAATCCTACTTACCTTTCTTTGTACACTTGAAATGTTTTCTGCATAATGTTTCTAATTTTCTTGATACAAATTAATTGTTCTCACTTCTGGAAACTCAGGAGCTCTTTGTTTATATTCAAATACAGAATTAATTCTAGTCTTGTGTAATTCTCTCAGCTCCTCTGCTACACTGTTTAAAGAAAGTTTTGTGATGTATTTCCACTTTTCATTGGAAAAACAACAACTGAGGATTCATTGCTCGGCACAACTTGTTAAGCCAAGAAACACCGAAGTAGTGTGGGAGAGAGAGATCTTCAGGCTCTAACACTCTTGTAGGCATATGTAAGATAAACAAGTAAATAAGGAGACAGAATAGAGAGGGAGGGGTCTGATAATATCGATTATAAACTATGAAGGGAACTGTGCAGGTATAGGTTCTATCAAAAATAACATTGGTAACCTGAATGTCTGATTTCCTGCATTGTTTGGAGAAGGACATTAGCCATAAACTCTGCTTGCATCTGTACAGAGACAGATTCTATTATTCCATCTAGTACTAAAGTAGACACCAAATAAAATATTGAGCAGTATAACACTAACAAGGGAAGAAACTAGGCTTAGTAATGAGATATAATTTTAAGACTTTTCTTAAGAAGTGGTCAAGCAAGTAAGTAAAAAATAACTTACTAGGGTAAGCTAAAGTTTCCTCAAATTATGTATCACCAATAACAAATTTATTAAGTGTCCACTTGTGAGTCATTAAGTGGTGGCTCTTAATAAATAAGTACTGAATAATCAAGATATGGACTTAATTTGTAACCTCAGCATTCACTGAATTTTTATATTTGATTAGCAATTACTTCAGAGATCTCAGTAGATTTCTAAGGATACACAATAAAATTTATTATTTGAATAATAAATATACTTTGTTGACTTAGCTATGGCAATTCAGTTCCTGAAATTAAATTACATTAGCTTTGTGAACAGAGCAAAATTTAAATGTAACAATACAAGATTTTTTCTTAGAACTTAGTTTGATTTTTTTTTGTGTGTGTGTGTGTGAGACATGTTCCAAAATGGGAGAATCCTAAGAAATACTAAGGAAATGAAAGCTATTGGTGGTCTAGTTACAAATATTTCATATACTCTCAAGTAGCCTGGGTGTACATTCTTTTCCATTATGTGATTTCTTTGAATTAATTAACTCCCCATACTTTGCTCCCTTTAAAGAAAAGATGGGGATGTGATATTAAGCTGTTTTACTTTTAGGAGGATAAAAATTCACCCCAGTTCTTGGTTTCTCACATTCATTGAGGGTGGTGAAGAGTTAAACGAGCAGTAGGGGAAGAAGGCTTACTGGGAATGAGAAAGAATGTCTTATTCAGCAAGGGGTTTGCTGCCTACTTGTGACTTTGATAAAATAATACCATTGGCTGTCTGCAGATGCAGGCAGGATTTGTGCCTAACTTCCTTCTATACAATGCAGAGAATTAAAAACGTAGGTTACTAATGTTCTCTTTGAAAGAGTCTAAACCTATACAGTTGCCCAGTTAGTTCATAATCTGGAGGTTGTCAGACTTCTTTATGTCAAACTAGATCTATATTAGAAGCTATGGCATCTGGAAAAAAATAGAAAATATATCTGTAGATAAATCTGGGGAGCAGAGCACATGGAAAGTAAAATACCCAGTAAGGAATAAACCCATTTCCAAGACAAGTGTAGTAAACATCACTGGTTTAGACAGATTATTTAGTGAGATGTTTGGCCTAATGTTTCCTCTCATTGAACTGTCCTTAAATCTTTAGCATTGGCTTTTAAAATTTACAAATACTGTGTAACTGATCACAGTAGTAGAAAATTGATTTCAATAACTGTTTTTAAAATTGCCACCACTTTATAATGAAGAAACAATGAAGTCAAAAAGATAGCTAATTAAATAGTGTTTCTATGGAAAATGAAGTTCAAAGACTGCTTTTCAGAAAACACGACTTAATCAGACTTCTGAGTGTACTCTTATGTATTAAAGTTAATGCCAATATTTCATATGATCCATCAGGATATTCTTTATGGTATTATTTCAAAATATATCCAGAAACCAGCACTTCTAACCACCTTACTGCTACCACACCACTATCATCTCTTACCTGGATTACCATAATAGCCCCTATTCTCCTTTTCTGTTCTGCCACCCTTCCCTCTCTCATAATCTCTTCTCAACACAAGTTGAGAAGAGAGGTTCTAAATATAAGACAGGCAGTATTACCTCTTAAACCCTGTAATGGCTCCCATTTCACTCACAGACTAAAAGCCAAAGTTGTTACAATGACTGACTTAGTTTGGGTCCTCTAAAACCACAGTTTGAGGTGAGGATTCTTTATAGATGTGATATAGTGAAAGTGTAATCCCAGGTGCAACCTGTAAGGGAGAGAGTCACGCAGGATGGTGAAGGGGAAAGAGCTGAGAAAGGATGGAATCTCAGTTAAAGTCTACCTTGGCCTGTTTGCAGCAATAATAGGGCTGTGGTACACCAGGGCATCACAGAACTGTTCCCTCTTGAGGCAAGAATAGCTTTTTAAACCCTCATATCTCCAGCCACTGTCCATGTGCAATGGGGTGACTTCCCAGGTCATATGGCTCCCATCTGATGAGCACTCATAACAGCTGGGGGGAGCACTCATAACAGCATGTACCTGTTAAGGACAGGCCCCAGAGTATCTACTCCAGGGCCTCACAGGTGGTGGTACCAAGTGCACCTCTGACCTCCTCGTCTGTGTCGCTGCCACTCCACCCAGCCACATGAGCTCCTGTGCCCATTCTCAACTTGTAGGTACGGCTTTGGCCATTTTCTTTCTTATCTCCCCCAAGTTATTTCTCAAAATGTCCCCTAAATGAGGTCAATCTTGACCCTCTTTAAAATATAACTGTTGCCTTTGTGGGGGCCCGGCCTATGGCTGAGGCTGAGCCCCACTCTAGCTGGACAACGCCCTAAAGATGGCGCCTGCTTCCTGCTCACCACCCTTTCCCCTCTTCCCTGTTGGGGATTGGCCCAGCAGACTTCCGTACCCGTGCACAGCTCGTGCTGCCCCTTAGAGTGGCGCGTGACACCTATCCGCTTAAAGGTCACGCATGATACTGTCCCGGATTGGTTGGGTGACTGAATATAAGGGAGCCCGCCGGGAGGGAGAGGAGCTTCCCGACAACTGCTGTAACCACCGTGAGAGATTAGACAATAAAGCCTAGAGAAGAATCAAGACCTTGGGCGTGTTGCTTCGGTCCCTGAAGGGTCGCGACAGCCTTGCCATCTCCCTCATCCTGCTTATTTGTTTTTATCATAGTACTTATCACCTTCTAACAAGTAAATGTTTTGTTTTATATTTACACTTTCTTATTTGTGTCTACTAGTATTTATGTCTTATCATCTGCTTCCTTCCCAGTGTACAAAAACACATACACACAGTGCAGTGTAAACTCCACAAAGGAAGCAAGGGCCTGGAGAAGTACCATGATACCTGGCACCCTGTAGGTGTCTAATGCATATTTGTTATATAAGTTAATAAATAAATAAAACTCTGGAAAAGTCAACAGCATTTTATAGCACTGTAATTTTCATTTTTATCTATAGGACAAGCACTTTCCAATCAAATATGAAACTTTCAATCTAATCCAACTAGATATATAGAAGACTATATATACAATTAGATTTATGGCTCATAGAAAGAATATTCTAGAATTGTATGAAACGGAATCAGGTAGATTACATCATACCACCCAATATTCTTTTCTGTCATGACAGCAATTTGATTATCTCCAGAAAGAAAGGACAGTCTGAAACTATGAATAGCCTTTCAGCTGTTACTTATAATTCAGAAGATAATTCTTTAAATGAGATAAATTCTTTTTTATTCTTGAGTTATTGGAAGTGTGCTTACATTTTCCAAATATTTTAGATGAGTATGTCTTGCATATCATGCTAGAAAGTTATGTTGTTACATGTCAGATTAAAACCAAAATTTCACTCAAACAAAAAGACTTCATTTTTAATTCAATAACTGTCTGCCCAGATATGATATAAACTGTACTAGGTCCTTGTGGACACAACACGATAAGACACATAAGGTCCTTAAAGTCATGTAGCTTACATTCTAATGAGAAAGATGAATAACATCTGAATAATAAGCAAACATAAAAAAAAATTAACAGTGATCAATGCTAGCAAGAGACATAATAGTTACTGAGTGGCTAGATTAGAAGATAAAGGACTTTTTCCTAATATGCTACTTACCCTTAAGTCATAATAATAAGAAACTGCCTGTCAGGCTAAAAGCATTCCATGAAAAGGAAAAGACTGTAAAAAGGTATTAATTAAAAAAAAAACAGCAACAACTAAAAGGCCCACATTTCTAGAAAACACATGAAAAGGGGACAATGGTATTCAGAAGAACAGAAGTACAGATTGTGACCACAGATAATTCTTAGAATTTTGCTGTAAAAGGGTAATGCGATGGTGATTAGAGGTAGGTTACTTTTTTCCCCCAAGAGTGATGATATTTTGACAGGTTTGTATGCTGATGGGAATATCCAGTGGAGAGGAAGGAATCGAAACTATGTGAGAGAAGAAATCATTTCAGGAGTGAAATCTTTGGAAGGCATTTGTGGAGATGTTGATGATAACAGCAAGGACTTCATGTTCACAGGAGGATGAACAGATAGGCTAATAAATTTAGTTATGGAAATATTTGGTGATGAGCTGAGAGTGAAGCCAGGAAGCTGTTGCTGGAGTTTTTAGGAGAGAAAAAAGGTTTAACATGGCTACTTAGACTGTTGGAAAGTGAACAATTAGAGAAACATCAAAGGAAACAAAAACCATGTTTGCCATGATGAAACTGTAAATAATGTAGCTATTTTGGATAGCAATTTGGCAGCATTTAAAGAAACAGAGGATGTGTGTATATGCTATTTATCAGTATTACATTCTTGGCAATCTACTCCAAAGAACCATTTTGTACAGACACAGGAAAAAGGCATGGGCCAAAATCTGCCCCTCTGCTGGGGTTCCACGTGATATATATGGCCATCATCTGGGGAATGAATAATAAAATGTCAGAAATGGAGGCAGCAGTCAAAAGAATGGGCAAATTCTGTATACATCACCAAGGATAAATATCTAAAACATAACTTTGAGTCTAAAAAGGAAGAAGAATAAGTACAACACAATTCAACATCTGAAAATTAAAAACACACAAACAATATTACATATTGTTCTTTGATAGACATGTAGAAAAGTTAGCTTGGTGATGAGAAAGATGAGGTCAGGATGGGCAGGGGAGTCAAAAATTGAAAAACAAAAATAAGAACTGGCATGAATCAATGATAACAGTTTGCAATAACTATTATTAATTCATTGTACATCCAAGGCACCCCAACAACAAAAATAACAATAAAAATAGAAGGCTAGATTAAAGATGGTGGCATGAGAGGTAAGACAGAGGTCTCGTCCCAAAACCACATATAATATGAAAATATAATTAATACAACTAATCCTGAAAGAGCAACAGGAAAAATGGCTGTGCCAGACTGCATACACCCGGAGAAAAGAGCAGACGTCGTGGAACAGGGTAACATACCAAAGCCATGATCCAGTGGGACCCAAGCCCTTCCCCCACCCCAGCTCACTGGCAGGAGGAAGAGAAATGGAGGGGGAGGTAGTGGAGACCTAGGACTGTTGAACACCCAGCCCTGGAGGTTTGCTCTGGGAGCACGAACATACATTGCATGATGCTCTGGAGATTAGTGAGATTGGAAAACTAAGACAGGCAGAATACCTACAGAGACTGAGATACAAACTGCTTGTGGAAAACAGGGATCCACAACCAGCTGCTGTGGGACAAAAGAAAGGCGGGCAGTCTGAGAGACTTCCTAACAGCAAGAGGGCTGCTAAAGGGGCAAGGATTGCACAGAGCTTACTGCTCAGGAGAAAGGACAGGTGGACAAAATTGTCTGGGTGCACTCGCCCAGCAGGTTGAGAACTTTCAGGAGCTTCAGGCACTCTATCCCCCTGGCTGGCTGTGCAGCTCCAACGCCCCCACCGTGATATGCAGACTGATGTACCTTTCTCCCGGCCAGCCTTCACTGGCTCCAAAACTGGCAGCCCTTGCCCTGGCATCAGGCCAGCCAGAGGAAAGCCCCACCTATGGCAGCTACATATGCAAAGCATAGAGGCTTACACCTCTGTGCTTGGCCCACTGGTTCTGTCAGTGGAGACAGAAGGGCCTCGAACCACAAATCAAATTCTCTACCCAGCAAGATCATCATTTAAATTTGAAGGCAGGATTTTAAACAATTTCCAAATAAGCTAAAGCTGAGAGAATTTACCTCCCACAAACCACTTCTACAGTGTATTTTGGAGGGACTGCTATAGATGGAAGTGCTCCTAAGGCTAAATAGCTGTCACCAGAGGAAATAAAACCACAGTAAAGAAAGTAGAGCAATTAATTACTAAGCAGATGCAAAATTAAATCAACTACCCCCCAAAGTCAGTCAGGAGATAGGCAAAGAGTACAGAATATGATAACTATATATATAAAGAATGGTGGAAGAAGAAAAAGAAGAAAAAAAAAGAACCTTTAGATTGTGTTTATAATAGCATACTAAGTGAGCTAAGTTAGACTTTAGATAGTAAGGAAGTTACCCTTGAACTTTTGGTAACCACAAATCTAAAGCCTGCAATGGCAATAAGTACATACCTATCAATAATCATGCTAAATGTAAATGGTCTGGATGCACCAATCAAAAGACATAGAGTCACTGAATGGTTAAAAAAACAATATCCATATATATATCCTGCCTACAGGAGACTCACTTCAAACCCAAAGACATACACAGACTGAAAGTGAAGGGAAAGAAAAATATATTTCATACAACTAATAGGGAGAAAAAAGCAGGAGTTGCAGTACTTGTACCACACAAAATAGACTTCAAAATAACATCACAAGAGACAAAGATAAAGGGGTCAGTCTAACAAGAGGATATAACCAATATAAATATCTATGCACCCAACACAGTAGCACCTACATATGTGAAACAAATAGTAACAGAATTGAAGGGGGAAATAGAATGCAATGCATTCATTTTAGAAGAATTGAACACACCATTCACTCCAAAGGAAAGATCAACCAAACAGAAAATAAGGAGCGAGAGGCATTCAACAACACACCAGAACACATGGACCTAATGGACATCTACAGAAATCTATACCCAAACACAGCAGGATACACAGTCTTCTCCAGTGCACAAGGAACATTTACAAGAATTGATCATATACTAGGCCACAAAAAGAGCCTCAGTAAATTCAAAAAGACAGAAATTGTACCAACCAGCTTCTCAGACCACAAAGGTATGAAACTAGAAATAAATTATGCAAAGAAAACAAAAAAGCCCACAAACACATGGAGGCTTAATAACATGTTTCTAAATAACCAATGGATCAATGACCAAATAAAAACAGAGATCAAACAATATATGGAGACAAATGACAACAATAATTCAACACTGCAAAATCTGTGGCCCGCAGCAAAGGCAGTGCTAAGAGAAAGTATATTGCAATACAGGCCTACCTTAGCAAAGAAGAACAAACCCATATGAACAGTCTAAACTCAGAATTAACAAAACTAGAAAAAGAAGAACAAATGAGGCCCAAAGTCAGTAGAAGGACATAATAAAGATTAGAGCAGAAATAAATAAAATCGAGAAGAATAGAACAATAGAAAGAATCAATGAAAGTAGGATCTGGTTCTTTGAGAAAATAAACAAAATAGATAGACCCCTTGCCAGACTTATTAAGAAAAAAAGAGAATCTACACACATAAACAGAACCAGAAATGAGAAAGGAGAAATCCCTACAGACACCACAGAAATACAAAGAGTTATTAGAGAATACTATGAAAAATTATATGCTAACAAACTGGATAACCTAGAGGAAATGGATAACTTTCTAGAAAAATACAGCCTTCCAAGGCTGACCCAGGAAGAAACAGAAAATCTGAATAGACCAATTACCAGCAAGAAAATTGAATTGGTAATCAGAAAACTACCTAAGAACAAACTACTTGGACCAGGGGTGTCACTGCTGAATTTTATGAAACATTCAGTGAAGACCTAATTCCTATTCTCCTTAAAGTTTTCCAAAAAGTAGAAAAGGAGGGAATACTTCCAAACTCATTCTGTGATGACATCATTTTAATACCAAAACCAGGCAAAGACACCACAAAAAAAGAAAATTATAGACCAATATTCCTGATGAACATAAATGCAAAAATAATCAACAAAATATTAGCAAACCAAATTCAAAAAAACATCACAGACCAACCATCATGATCAAGTAGGATTTATTCCAGGGGTGCAAAGATGGTACAACATTAAAAAATCTATCAACATCATCCACCACATCAATAAAAAGGACAAAAAACACACGATCATCTCCATAGAAGCCAAAAAAGCATTTGACAAAATTCAACATCCATTCATGAGAAAAACTCTCAACAAAATGGGTATAATGGGTATAGAGGGCAAGTACCTCAACATAATAAAGGTCATATATGACAAATCCACAGCCAACATCATACTCAACAGTAAGAAGCTGAAAGCCTTTCCTTTAAAATCAAGAACAAGACAAGGATGCCAACTCTCTCCACTCTTATTCCACATAGTTCTGGAGGTCCTTGACACGGCAATCAGACAACACAAAGAAATAAAGGGTATCCAGATTGGTAAAGAAGAAGTTAAACTGTCACTGTTTGCAGATGACATGCTATTGTACAGAAAAAGCCCTAAAGAATCCACTCCAAAACTACTAAATCTAATATCTGAATTCAGCAAAGTTGCAGGATATAAAATTAATACACAAAAGTTTGTTGCATTCCTATACACTAATGATTAACTAGCAGAAAGAAAATTAAGGAGAATAATTCCATTCACAATTGCATCAAAATGAATAAAATACCTAGGAATAAACATAATGAAGGAAGTGAAAGGCCTATACCCTGAAAATTACAAGACACTCATGAAAGAAATTAAAGAAGATACCAATAAATGGAAAAACATTCCATGCTCATGGATAGGAAGAATTAATATTGTCAAAATGGCCATCCTATCTAAAGCAATCTACAGATTCAATGCAATCCCTATCAAAATACCAGCTGCATTCTTCAATGAACTAGAGCAAATAGTTCTAAAATTCATATGGAACCAGAAAAGACCCTGAATAGCCAAAGCAATCCTGAGAAGGAAAAATTAAGCTGGGGGGATTACACTCCCCAACTCAAGCTCTACTACAAAGCCACAGTAATCAAGACAATTTGGTCCTGGCACAAGAACAGACCCATAGACCAATGGAACAAACTACAGAGTGCAGATATTAACTCAAGTATATATGGTCAATTAATATACAATAAAGGAGCTGTAGAAATACAATGGGAAATGATAGCCTCATCAACAACTGGTGTTGGCAAAACTGGACAGCTACATGCAAGAGAATGAAACTGGATTATTGCTTATCCCCATACACAAAAGTAAACTTGAAATGGATCAAAGACCCAAATTTGAGTCATGAAACCATAAAACTCTTAGAAGACAACATAGGCAAAAATCTCCTAAATATAACATGAGCAACTTTTTCCTGAATGCATCTCCTCGAGCAAAGGAAATAAAAGTAAAAATGAACACATGGGACTAAACCAAACAAAAAAACTTCTTTACAGCAAAGGAAACCATCAATAAAACAAAAAGGCATCCTACAGTATGGGAGAATATATTTGTAAATGACATGTCTGACAAGGGGTTAACATCCAAAATATATAAAGAACTTACATGCCTCAACACCCAAAAGCAAATAACCCAATTAAAAATTGGATGGAGGATATGAACAGATAATTCTCCAAATAAGAAATTCAGATGGCCAGCAGGCACATGAAATGATGCTCCACATTGCTAATTATCAGGGAAATGCAAATTGAAAACCACAATGAGCTATCACCTCACACCAGTTAGGCTGACCATCAACAAAAAGACTAAGAACAACAAATGATGGTGAGGATGTGGAGAAAGGGAACCCTCCTACACTGCTTGTGGGAATGTAAACTAGTTCAACCATTGTGGAAAGCAATATGGAGGTTCCTCAAGAAACTAAAAATAGAAATATCATTTGACCCAGGAATTCCACTCCTAGGAATTTTCCCAAAGAATACACATTCTCAGATTCAAAAAGACATATGCACGCCAAATGTTTATTGCAGCAGTATTTACAATAGCCAAGATATGGAAGCAACCTAAGTCTCCATTAGTAGATGAATGGATAAAGAAGATGTGGTACAAATACACAATGATATACTATTCAGCCATAAAAAGAAAACAAATTCTACCATTTGCTACAACATGAACGAAGCTAGAGTATATTATGCTCAGTGAAATAAGCCAGGCAGTGTAAGACAAGTACCAAATAATTTCCCTCATTTGTAGAGTATAACAACAAAGCAAAACTGAAGGAACAAAACAGCAGCAGACTCACAAACTCCAAGAAGGGACTAGTGGTTACCAAAGGGGAGGAGTGGAGGAGGCAATTGGTGAGAGAGGGGGAAGGGGATTGATGGGTATCATGATCTATACACATGGTGTGGGGGTATCATGGGGAAGACAGTGTTGCACATAGAGAAGACAAGTAGTGACTCTGGGACATCTTACTACACTGACGGACAGTGACTGCAATGGAGTATGGTGGGTACTCGATAATATGGGTGAATGTAGTAACCACATTTTTTTTCATGTAAAACCTTCATAAGAAGAGTGTATATCAGTAATACCTTAATAAAATTTTATAAAATAAAATAAATAAAAATCATTAAAAATAATAGAAGGCTCTATGTGGAGTACAAAAATACCTCTGTGTATGTATTATTTATAGACAGAACAAATGTATAAAGGTCTGCTGGAAATTCCAGGGGTGGGATATCCTGCAAGTTTTTCAGTGGGCCAGGAAGGATGGGTAGAAATAACTTCAATGATATATGGATTATCACTAATTTGCAAATTATGACAGACACTGATAATAAATTTATTTGTGTGTTATGTTTATTGACCTAGTCTAGTCAATTTAAACATTAATAAAGGCTCTTTCTTAAAAAAATTAATTCCAATTTTTACTTCTGTCCATATTTTTAATCAGAAGGTTGGAGTATCTCAACAGAGACATATCAATGAGCATTTTGGGAAAACTAATCTCCAAGATTTAGGAAGTATACTGTTCTTCCAGTTACCTTAACCTTTTCTTTTCTTGTGGTTAGTGCAGGATTTCTGAATAATTTCTGTTGACATTTAGGGTTAGATAAATCTTTCTTGTGTGTGTGTTGTGGGTGTGGGGAGGTATTGCCCTGTGCATTTTAGGGTGTTTAGCAGCATCCCTGGCCTGTACTCACTAGATGCCAGCCAGTAGCACTAATTTCCTAGTTATTACAACCAAAAATGTCTCTGGACATGCCATGCATCTCCTGAGAGTTTATCAGAAAACTAAACCAAAGGTTGAGTAATTCCTAAGTTGATCAGATTTATTGTTATACATAAAATTCTTCCATAGACTGCCTACTCTGTATAGATCCTCAGTTCACACCTGATCCCAGAGGAAACTCACATTTTTAAGAGCGTACAAATAACAGAAATACATGACCTGGGTGTCTGCAGACACACTCCCAAACATACTTTAATATTTAGGTTACTGGACTGAACCACATGAAATTCTGAAATTCAATTCAATCAGTATGGTAGTTTTGTATGGGTCTTCCTAATAATTATAAAAATCTGCTATTATGTTGTTTGCTTCCCCTACCAGAACCTATGTTCCCTGAGGATTCATTGCTTTATCTGTCATTCCTAATACAGCATCTAATACTGAGTGTGCATTCTGTAAACATTGACCATACCATGAATGAATGTATTAAGTAATAAACACAAATGTTATTATACTTGTTACAGGGATATGAGAAATGATTTAATAGCAGAAAATACCTCTTACTCTAGCGACTCGGGGAAAGATTTCATACTGCCTCAAAATATCCATTACATAATTTCAGTTATCTCTTGCACTTCTTGGTATTTGAGAACTTCAGGCTTTGAAATGAGATATTCCAAAGTTTGAATCCCAGAAGCATTACATACCAGTGCTATGATCTTTTCTGTAAATGAATATGATAATACTTAAGTTGGTTGTTGTGAAGGCAAATGTAACAGTGTAGCAAGCCCTATCACTGTGTCAGGTATTCAACACATGTCACATGTGACGTGCTTTATGTTTTTCCCTGTGTACTTATTTCCACTGATTGAACTTCTGACTTGCTTCTGAGTTTTTGTTTCTTTTTGTTTTTTGTATTTCTCTTTAGCTTGGACAATATTCTTCAACTGAGGATTTATTCAAGTTTCAAGTGAAGTGGGAATTCAGGTACTTTACCATATTTGTGTATTTCACTTTTCAAGCTAACAATAATCCCATTATCTATACATATAGATGTTACATATTTAACTGCATTCTGTATTTAGTTGATGGACAGGATTTTATGATTTGCTTATTATTAGCATTTAACATAATGACCTCCTGCTATAACCATACCTCTTGCGTATTTAACATTGAATTGCAGTTTCTTTAATCATTACACATAGAAAGGATAATTACATTGCAATTGCACGATTGTTAAAAGATAACATTAAGTGCATTTACACATTTTCCATTTAGGTTAAATTGTATACTAAACATAGGAGCTTAAAAAGTACTTGTCATTTCAGCTAAACATATTTTTCCTTCTAGGAATACTAATAAACTAGATTGCACAAAGACATCCTGTTATCTTGAAAAGATTACACATGTTGTGCATAGAATAAATGTCTTTCTAGAATTTTATTTCTAAAAGGAGCATTTATTTAACATAACTGATTTTCAAAAATGTTTCATTTAGTTTTTTTTCCAAAATAAATTGCTTTCTTCCTTTCGTATCAGATCCTAATTTATCTGTGGGTTGAAAGTCCACTCCTACAAAGATACCTCTCTTTACAGTGAGAAAAAGTTGCCAGGAATATATCAAAACTCACTTTATCAGCTGAAAAATATACTGCATATAGCAAGTAACAGAGCTTTTAAAAATTTATTTGAAAAATAGTAACATAAGATAATAAAATAAGTCGTTACTAAGAGTTTTAAAATATCTCTTTTTCTTGAAAGAACTCCAGAAGCCCATTCTAATTCTACTTGGTTTGTCTTGTTCTACAGTTTCTGGCTTATTTATGTACTCCACTCTGCAGATGTTAAAGATAGATGGGAAAGGAAGAGGACTCCTCAGTAGGCTGTAGTATAATGATACTTCTCTTGTGCACACATAGTTAGCCAAGGTGCATGCACACACACACAACCTCCAACACAATTTCCCCAATTCAGAAAAATTGATTAAATCATCCTCCCCATTTCTGACCTTTTTGCCATCTCCTTCCACTTTCCACATTTTCCCATTTTTCTCTCTATTCTCTTACTTATCATTATATTGCCATCTTCAAGTCCCCCTCCATCTCCTATGACCCCCAACAAGGTGTTTTGTGCAAAGGCACCCCTTTTTCTCCACGAAGACTTGAGGATTCCACATGCCTTATTTATCCATGGATTTGCCAGCTTGGTATGTTGTAAATGACCCACTGGAGAAGCAAAAAAGAATAAATTTTAGATTAGCCTCAACTGGCTCCAGTCAATTTACATCTCTACATTGGTCATGTCCCATTTACTTCTCACAAAAACAAAGCTATTTTTTTCCCTACTTGAGAGATAAGGAAACCATTTCATAGAAGTTCAACTATTTTTCTAATATCACCCAGCTAGTAAGGGGAAGAGCTGAATTAACCTAAGCTTCTAATCCCAAAGCCCAAGGTCTCCCTGCTGCATCGCTGATTGCTGTGGCCTGCCAGCCTGTCCCAGTGAGCTCTCAGAGCACAGTGTAGCTGTTTCTGTGACCACACTTCAGATCTGTGTCCACACATACCCCACTGTTCCCATAGGCTGTGGGTGTTGTTGAAATTCTTCCTTCCAGCAGACAGAAAACAGCAGTGATTTCCTCGATGACCAAATCTTAGGTGCTGATGTCCCATAACTTCAACTTCCTGCTATTCAGGAGTTTTATCCACTTTACTTTCTGTAACCTCCTTCCTGCCTCACTTGCTACATACATAGTTAAGATGGTCTTCTAGCACTTTGCATAAGGTGAGGAAAGTTCATGAGTGATTCTTATAAATGTAATACAATACCAACTGCTAATTCTAATTTTAAATTCTCAAAATTTTGTTTTATAACAGAGATAAACAGTATAAACAAGAGATAAACTTGTAAACAGAGACATAAATTTTGGTGTCAGGACATTTTTCAGGAGGAAATGTTGTTATTAAACTTAGGTTCTTCTTATATTTACTATGAGTAGAAATCTGGACCTTTTTAATGAAAACTCCTATCTGATAGCCCACAGAAACCTCTGAAGGTATCACACAGCCTATTAATTTACTCTCCAAACTCCTAGTTCTTTCTATCATTTCTCCAGACCCCTAGCAACTGCCTCCGTATGAATTGTTCGCTGTCATTTCCAAGTTTACTTTGGAAACCTCAGTTTTCAAGGTTTGGTTTGGTTTGGTTTTAATCAGAAACAACTATAATGCTTTCTGACAGCTTGCTAAGTGCTTTGGCTAAAGTCCATTTTTATCTTTTAATTGTTACCTTGATCTGAAGACCTACTCCAAAACTTGGGTAAATGTCTTTTTCGATCTCTATGTATTTCATTGAAATGGGAGAAAATGAACATAAATAATAAAGGCAATTAAAACATGTGCTCTGGTGGCATTTATCTGCCTTGGTAAGGTAAGATAGTATTAGAAATTTTGGTCCTACATATATTTAAGCAAAAATGAAGTCTGATTTAATTAAACTAATGGGCACACTAGGGGAATGCCAAGTTTGCCTCGATTTGCAGATGCTAGCAGAAGGAGGACATTTATTACACACCTAAGTTTTGGCTCCTGCACTTTACCTAATCCTGAAATGTTGTATCTCAAGATGTCAGTTTGGATCCTTTGCTCTCCAAAACACTCAGGATGAATGATTTACTCGATCTCCATGGCTTCTCATGTGTACGATAACTCTCAAGGAAACTTTCAACTAGTAGAAGAGAACGAAAAATATACAATAAATATAATACAAGGCAAGATGCTAACAGGAGATAATAGAGGCATAGAGATAAGATTGTAAAGCACCTTGAATTCCAAACTAAAAACATATCTAGTTTCATTTGTCAGAAAATATGGAGCCTTAGAATATTTCTGAAGAATTATAACAAGATCAGGACTATACTTTAAGAAAATTAAATGGCAGCATCCTCAAAGAGGTCTGAAAGAGAAATACAAGGAGGGTTGTATTCTAGGAATGTAGCCATAGGATTTGGAAGTGATTAGTTGAATATGAAGGGGTAGGTGATAGAAAGGGAAAAATCTAAACTTTTAAGCCCTGGCAACTGGACAGTTGATGGTATGCCAATACTAGAAATGACAGAGTGAAGGGGAAGCCACTCTCTTGGCAAACTATGATAGGAGACTGGAAGTTATATTGAGTTTATAGTGCCCATAAGCATTCTAGATACAGACATATTTGGAATCATCAATATAGCTAATTCCTCTGGAATAAATGAGGTCCCTGAAGCTGGGAATGTATAGACTGATAAAGACAATAAGGGCAGGATATTGAACAAAACAGACGACAGAGAAAGCTCCGTCATGGCTGTAGAACCACATGATCCAATCAGTAGCCAATAGTCAACATGCGTTTTGAACACTTGAAATGTGACTAGTCCAAATTACAGTGTGCTATAAAATACATATTAGGTCTCTAAGAGTTAGTATAAAGAAAAATGGCTTTCATGGGAATGGACTATCTTCCCTCCAGTGATACAGAGCATGTCAGAAACTATCCATGGCCAAGCAGAATGCAAAAAAAAAAAGGTTAAAAAGAAAAACTTTTAAACCACTCATATTTGTTTAGCTGGATGGTGAAAGGTTGTAGAAAGGGAAACAATAATATCTAAATAGAAAGGATAAATCAGCCTTCTGAGACCCACTCCTCCCCCTAGAAAACACATATAACACACATATAATGGGAGTTTAATAAATATGTAAGTGGATGAACATTACAAATAACACAAGTTCCTTGCATAAAATAGATGCCATACTCAAATAGAGAATTGAAAAGTCTTACAAAAGAGCTGTTTATGAAGATATGAGAAGGATTAAATATATATATACCAAGGAATGACAACATTGTGGAGCTATTAACACCTCCCCATCCCCTCCCACCCCCACCTAAGGAGGCATGGGAAAGAAGCAATAAATGAAATTTGGGACCTATGTAGTGGATTCCCATGTAGAAACTGTGATCCAAGTTGGAAAGATACAGCCGTGAAGATGACCTCACAGGAGGTAGGCACTAGCATAATTGCCCTGACCTCTCTTTCCACCAGTCTATTGGTCTTCTGTCAGTGCTGACCATTGGCTGAAACGACCCAGATCCAGATGGCAAGGCAGCCTCCTTGACGCAGTGCTTTCAGGCCAAATGAAAATGGATCTGGAGAGGCAATCACAAATTATCCAGCACAAATTCTTATAGCTTTCATTATTATTATATTCAGTCTATCTAGAGATACTTTTCTTTTCCTGAGAAATGCTCATCATTATTCAAATGATGAAAAAAAAATTTAAGCACCTAGATAGTGTTCTAGGCACTAGGAATACAACCATAATAAGCAAATAAGCCTAGGTCCCCACCCTGAGTAAGCAGATAGTCTAGTCGGGGAAGAGAAACATCCCAGAGCTCCACATCTCCCCCTTTACGGAGAGAAAATCATAGACCAGAATCAAACCAAAACATTATTTGGTAACTAATCTACTTTAACTTAGCTTTAGCTTCATTGTTAAAAGGAAATTGCAACACATATATATATAGTTAATGTGTAATTTAAAGAGCATGTGTGCAGCACACTTAATATGGACAGTGGCATATACACTCATTACTACTTAAGAAATGACTGGAGGTACCTAGATATTAAAAAGATCTCACTAATAGGTTTGTATTTCCTCCCATCCCCTCTTCCTAGGCAACTTCTGACCATGTTCCTTCATAACACAAGTTCAATTCTGTTTGCAGAGGAAGATGTATTTGTCAGGGTTCTTCAAACAAACAAACAAAAAAACAAAAAAACAGAACCAATAGGATATATATAGAGAGAGAAAGAAATTTATTGTAGGAATTGGCTCCCATAGTTATGGAAGCTGAGAAGTCCCACCATCTCCTGTCTGTAAGCTAGGGACATGAAGAAGCTGATGTTGGAAGACAGAAGATGAATTTCTAGCTTTAGCAGAGAACAAATTTGCCCTTCCTTCACTTGTTTTTCCTACTCAGGCTCTCAATAGATTGTATTACACCCGCCTATGTTGGTGAGGGTGATCTTTACTGTGTCTACCAATTCAAAGGCTAATCTCTTCTGGAAACTCCCTCCAGACACACTCAGAAATAATGAACTATGAGCTATCTGGGCATCCCTTAGTGCAGTCAAGTTCACATATAAAATTAACCTTCAGACAGAAAAGCACTGAACAAAAACACATTTGGCATTTGTAAAAGACGTTAACTGCAGCTCTCTCTTTCTTTCATGGCACACAATTTCTTTTCCATTTTACCTAACATGGGTGCAGGTGGTGGTGGTGAATGTAGCTTCATGTTTCCGGGGCACCCAGCAAGAGGAGAATTCCTGTTCTGAGGGTTTGGGTTATTCCAAGTCACCACGTAATGTGCACAGGGAAGGCCTGAAACGAGTCCATGTGGAGTGTGGTCATGGCGGGAGTTGGGTGTGGCCCTGACCTCCTCCTGAACTTTTCTACTATGGGTTGCTTATAAAGTGAATTGTATGCATAATGACAGCCTAAGACTTTCTCAGTAATAAGCAAATAACCTTTTTAAAATTTTTAATGGTGTGTGATCTTGGTTATGAGTCATTATGTTAGTTGCTACAAGAAAATTTTAGGTGAAGAATCAGCACAACTGTGAAAAAAATGAGCAGCTTCAATCTGTGAGGCAGAAAAAGAAAAAATAAAACCTCAGCAACAATGCATGATAAGTTATTACAATGACCCAAATGCCAGGCTGATTTTGTTATTTAAAACACTGAACAATAGGCAGATACATTATTTTATTGTCATACTTACAAAATAGGAATTTTTCTACACTGATATCTTCAAAACAAAACTTAAGGCCCCTTATATTTCTTCTTCAAGATAGTTTCTTAGGAGCCACGGCCATTGATAAGACGGCAGGTCTGCGATCCTCTTGGTTTTCATTGTTCTTCCAGTTTTACACAGAGTGTTTCTCCCCAATGAATTTAATCTTAATAAAACTTCTGACAAATGAAATCAAATATTCAAAAAATTTTCAGAATGCACATTAGGAATTGCCTTCCAGTTCGCAGTTTTTGAAAGTTGAGTTTAGCCAGCAAACTCAATTCCTGTATATTCCTTTTGTACCTAAAACATTCAGACCTCCTTCTGTAAAGTGGGCTTTGTAATTTTACTTCCTCTAGGCCTCTATGAAACAGATTATAAGTATAATAAATATTTGCATGTGTTGTGAACTGATGGCTAACAAGGTTCAGGCTTTTTACAGAATATCCAGAAGTGGGCCAGCATACCTAAAGAAAACCAAATTGCAGCTTGAATCATTTGGCAACATTTTTCATTCATATGTTATTTCACCATTAATTCATTCAACACCATTTTTTTTCACTTACTTGTGCAAAGTACTGAGTTAAATACAGGGAAGAAAACGTTATATGGCATGATACCTGCTTTTAAGAAGCTAGGGTTTCTGTTAGGTTAAATGCATGACCAAACTTCCAATTAGATTAAAGAGCTGTTATAGAGATCCCATTATTTCTAAATTTATTTTTTTATTGAAGTATAGTAGATAGAGTCTTATCTTAGTTTCAAGTATATAACACAGTGGTTCACCAGTTACCTACATTATTAAGTAGTAGCATTATAAGCAGTTACTATCTGTCAACATAGAAAGATGTTACAGAATCATTGGTTATAGTCTGTCTCTATGCTGTAATACCATCCCCATGACCAACTGATATTATGATTGAGAACTTTTGTGCCCCTTTATCCCCTCACCCTCCCCATCCACCCATCCCAAGCCTTTCCCCATGGTAATCACCAGTAACTTCTCAGTGCCTATGAGTCTACTGCTGTTTTACTCATTTTGTTTTGTTTTCTTTTTAGATTCCACAAAAAAATGAAATCATATGGTATTTGTCTTGCTCTGTTTGGCTTATTTCACTTAGCATAATACCCTCTAGCTCCATCCATGTTGCTGCAAATGGCAGGATTTCTTTCTTTTCAATGGCAGAATAATATTCCATTGTATATATGTATCACATCTTCTTTATCCATTCATCTATTAATGGACCCTTTGGTTGCTTCCATATCTTGCTATTGCAAATAATGCAGCAATAAACAGGGATGCACATATCTTTTGGATCTGGGATTTTGTTTTCTTTGTGAGATTCCTAGAAGTGGAATTAGTGGGTTGTATGGTATTTCTATTTTTAGTTTTTTAAGGAAATTCCATACTGCTTTTTACAGCAGCTGAACCAACTGACATTCCCACCAACAGTGTAGGAGTGTTCTCATTTCTCTACATTCTTGCCAACACTTGTTATTTTTTGTCTTTTGGATAGTGGCCATTCTGACTGGTCTGAGGTAACAGCTTATTGTGGTTTTGATTTCATTTCCCTGAAGGTTGGCAATGTGGAGCATCTTTTCATGTGTCTGTTGCCCATTTGTATTTCTTCTTTGGAAAAATATCTGTTCAGGTCCTCCACCCATTTTTAAATTAGGGTTATTTGGTTTTTTTGGTGTTGAGGCATGTAAGTTCTTTATATATTTTGGATGTTAAGCCCTTATTGGATAAATTGTTTACAAATATATTCTCCCATGCTGTAGGTAGCCTTTTCTGTACAGAAGTGTTTAGTTTGATGTACTACCAATTGTTCATTTTGCATGAGGAGATGTGTCTAGGAAAAAATTGTTCATGCTTATGTTCAAGAGATTTTTGCCTATGTTTTCTTCTAAGAGTTTTATGGTTTCATGTCTCACATTTAGGTCTTTAATCCACTTAGAGTTTACTTTTGCATATAGAGTTAGACAGTAATCCAGTTTCATTCTCTTGCATGTAGTTGTCCAGTTTTCCCAACACCAGTTATTGAAGAGACTGTCTTTTCCCCATTGTATATTCATGGTGCCTTTATTCTATGTTAGTTGACCATATATGCATGGGCTTACATATGGGCTCTCTATTCTGTTCCATTGATCTATTGGTCTATTCTTGTGTCTATACCATACTTTTTTGATTATTGTAGCTTTGAAATATAGCTTGAAGTCGGGGAATGTAATACCTCCAACTTTGTTCTTCTCAAGATTGCTTTGGCTCTTTGGGGTCTTTTGTGATTCCATATGAATTTTAGGATTATTTGCTCTAGTTCATTGAAAAAATGCCATTGGTATTTTGATAGGGATTGCATTGAATCTGTAAATTGCTTTGGACAGGATAGTCATTTTGACATTAATTCTTCTTATCTCTGAGCATGGAATAGATTTCTGTTTATTTGTATCTTCTTTAATTTCTTTCATGAGTGTCATAGTTTTCACTGTATAGGTCTTTCACCTCCTCAGTTAGGTTTATTCTTACATATTTTATTCTTTTTGTTGTAATTAAAGATGTAATTGTTTCCTTTATTTTTCTTCCTCCTAGTTTGTTGTTCGTATATAGGAATGCAACAGATTTCTGTATATTGACTTTGTATCCTGTGACTTTGTTGAATCCAGTTACTAGTTCTAATAGCTTTTTAGAGTTTTCTGTACATGGTATCTTGTCATCTACAAATAGTGACAGTTTTACTTCTTCCTTACCAATTTGGATGCCTTTTATCTCTTTATCTTGTCTGATTGCTGTGGCTAGCTCCTCCCGTACTATGTTGAATAAAAGTGGTGAGAATGGGCATCTTTGTCTTGCTTCTGATCTTATAGGAAAAGCTTTCAGATTTTTGCTGTTAATGTCAACTGTGGGTTTGTCATATATGGCCTTTATTATGCTGTTATTCCCTCTTACACATTTTGTTGAGGGTTTTTATCATGAACGGCTGTTGAATTTTGTCAAATGCTTTTTCAGTGCCTATTGAGATGATCATATGGTTTTTATCTTTCACTTTGTTAATGTGGTATATCATGTTGATTGATTTATGAATATTGTACCATCCTTGCATCCCTAAAATAAATCCCACTTGGTCATGACTGATGATCCTTTTCATGTATTTTTGAAATCAGTTTGCTAATATTTTGTTGAGGATTTTTGCATCTATGTTCAACAGGATATTAGTCTATAATTTTCTTTGTGGCATCTTTGGTTTGGAATTAGAGTTATTCTGGCCTCATAGAATGAGTTTGGACATATTCCCTCCTTTTCAACTTTTTGAAATACTTTAAGGATTGGTATTAGCTCTTCTTTAAATGTTCAGTAGAATTCAGTTGTGAAGCCATCTAGTTATGGACTTTCATGTTTTGGGAATTTTCTTATTAGCAATTGAATTTCGGTACTGGTAATTGGTCTGTTCAGATTTTCTTTTTCTTCCTGGGTCAGTCCTGAAAAGTTGTACTTTTCTCAGAATTTTTCCATTTCTTCTAGGTTGTCCAATTTACTGGAATGTAAATTTTCATAGAATTCTCTAATAATTCTTTGTATTTCTGTGGTGTCAGTTGTAACTATTTCTTTTTCAGTTTTATTTTGTTTATCTGTGCTCTCTCTCTTTTTTTCTTGGTAAGTCTGACTAGGGGGTTTGTATATCTTGTTTATGTTCTCAAAGAACCATCTCCTGGTTTTACTGATTTTTTCTATTTTAGTCTTATTTTATTTAGTCCTGTTCTGATCTTTATTATGTAGCTCCTTCTGCTGACCTTGGGTTTCATTTGTTTTTTTTCTAGGTTATTTAATTGTGAGTTTAGACTTTTATTTGGGATTGTTCTTGTTTCTTGAGGTAGGCCTGCACTGTTAAGTACTTCCTTCTGAGAACCATTTATGCAGCCTCCCACATATCTTGAACTGTTATATTTTGTTTTCATTTGTCTCCATGTATTGTTTGGTTTCTTCTTTGATTTGTTCATTGATCCATTGGTTGTTTAACTTCCATGTGTTTTTGTGAGTTTGGTTTTTTCTTTGTGTAATTTACTTCTAGTTTCATACCATTGTGACTGGAAAAGATACTTCAATTTCAATCTTTTTTAATTTAATAAGGCTCTTTTCGGGTCCTGACATGTGATCTGTTCTGCAGAATGTTCCATGTGCCCGTGAGAAAAATGTGTATCCTGCTAATTTTGGATGGAATGTTCTGTAGGTATCTGTTAAGTACCCCTTGTCTAATGTGTTGCTCAATGCCTCTGTTTTCTTATTTATATTTTGTCTGGTTGATCTGTTCATTGATGTAAGTGGTGTGTTAAAGTCCCTTAATATGACTGAGCTGCAGTCTGTGTCACCCTTTAGTTCTGTTAGTATATGTTTTCCATGTTCTGGCACTCCTAAGTTGGTTGCATAGATATTTATAATGGTTATATCCTCTTGTTGGACTGATCCTTTATCATTAAGCAGTGTCCTTCTTTGTCTCTTGTTACTTTCTCTGTTTTAAAATCTATTTCTTCTGTTTTTCCTGCTTTTTTCTCCCTATTATTTGCATTAAATATCTTTTTCCATCCCCTTACTTCAGTCTATATATGTCTTTAGGTTTGAATTGAGTCTCTTGTAGACAGCATACAGAGGATCTTGTTTCTTTATCCATTCTGCCAATCTATGTCTTTTGATTGGTGCATTCAGTCCACTAACATTTAAGGTAGTTATTGATAGGTATGTACTTATTACCATTTTTATTAATTATTTTTTGGTTGTTTTTGTAGTTTTTTTCTGATCCTTTCTTCCTCTCTTATATCCTTCTCTTATTATGTGATGGTTTTCTTTAGTGTTGTGATTGGATTTATTTTTACATTATTTTTTAAATATTATAGGCTTTAGGCTTACCATAAGGCTCACAGATAGTTTCTTAAACATATATCAGTCTATATTTGGCTGCTGTATTTCAAACACACTCTAAAAATTCTATTTTATTCTTCTTCCTCTTCCACACTTTATATATTAGATGTCATAATCTGCATTTTTCTTGTGTATCCCTTGAATAGTTTTGTGTATAATTAATTTCACTATTTTTTTAACTTCGTACTTGCTTAGTATGTAATTGATCTATACCTTTACTATGGGTTTATTTTCACTGATGAAAAAAAATTTAGACTTAAATATATTTCCATTCACAGGTCCCTTTAACATATCATATAAGGCCAGTTTGGTGGTGCTGAATTCTTTTAACTTTCATTTATCTGGGAAACTTTAAATCTCTCCTTCAATTCTGGATTATAACCTTGCTGGGTAGAGGATTCTTGGTTGAAGGTACTTCTGTTTCAATGCAGTGAATATTTCATGTCTCTCCCTTTTGGTTTGTGAAGTTTCTGCTGAGAAATCTGCTGTTAGCCTTATGGGGTTCCCCTTATAAGTAATTTTTTTGCCTCTCTCTGGCTGCTTTCAATACCTACTCTTTACCTTAATCTTTGTCATTTTAATTATTATATGTTTTGGTTTTGTCTTCTTGAGGTTTCTTTTGTTAAGGACTCTCTTTGCTTCCAGGACCTGGCTAATTCCTTTCCAGCAATTATTTCTTTCAAGAGACTTTCTATTTCTTTGTCTCTTTCTTCTCATTCTGGTACCCCTGTTATGCAAATATTGTTTCATTTGGATTGGGTCTCACAGCTTTCTTAGCATCCTCTTTTTTCTCACTGTTCCTCAGCTTTGTTGTTTTCCTGTTCACTAATTTCTGGCACTTTGACTATCTCCTCTACTTCCAACAACCTATCATTGATTCCCCTGGTTGTACAGTTCACTTCAGTTACTGTATTCTTCATCTCTGAGTGACTCTTTTCCAAATCTTCTGTCTCTTTGTTGAAGTCCTCCCTGAGATCATCAACACTTTTCTGCAGATCAGTGAGCATATTTACAACTGTTACTTTGAAATCCTGATCAAGAAGATTGGTAATCTCCATTTCATTTAGACCTCTTTCTGGTGTTTTATCTTATTCTTTTCTTTGGAATATATTCCTCTGACTCCTTATTTTGTCTGTTTCAGTGTTTCTTCCGTTGTATTATAGTCCTGCTATGCCTCCTGGTTAGAGAGTAATGGCTTTATGAAGAAGGTGACCTATGTTTCCCAAAAGCTCAAGGCTCTTTGCTTACCTGTGCCTTGTTCTCCTTTGTGTGGAGCAGCAGTTGCTGCTGGTGGGCTGTGGACAAGGCCACTTTTCTGCCTATCTGCCAGCAATGGCTGGTCTCTGTCAGCAGAGGCCCTTTGTGAGCCATACCATGGTGCTTCTGAGGGATCGTTGTGGGTCGAGCTGCCCTCTGTCTGCCCTGCTGTGGTGGTCATGCAAAGGGGTGGGGAGTGCAGGTCCAGTGCACAGGGGAGTGTGGTGTGAGTCTGGGCTATCAACAAGGAGGAAGGAGCATTTGGAACTGGCTCAGGTAGGCGTCTCCCCAGTTGGTCCAAGAGAGGACCAGAAAAGTTTGGAAAGCCTACCTCTGCGTGCCTGGCAGCAAAGTCTTACTACTACTGGGCCCAGTGGGCCAGTGGGCCAGGCATGTGGATGGGTATGCAGAGAATTACCTCAGGGCTTAGCCACCAGCAAGGCTACTTCCTTGCTTGGTGCTGGCTGCTGCATGCCTGATCAGTTTGGTTGAGAGAATGCTGAGGAAGCATTGTCCACCTGCCTTTTCTTCTGCAGAGAAAGCTCTATCCAACCCCTACCCCCCTGGCACTCTTCCTGCTGCTGGTAGACCTTTCAAACTGCTAGCTTTATGTTGGGTCTAGGTGGGACTAAGAGAGCATGCCTGTCCTCTGCAAGAGGTAGGAGTCTCAGCCTCCCAGAATGCTCTGACTCTCCCTGGTGTCCAGCCTTATTAATCACCAAAGCCCAGTGCAATGTGGATTAATGTTCCCAGAGCGTATCTCTAGTGCCAGATGTGCAGAGTTCCTGAGTTCTTATTCCCTCCCCACTCTGTTCCTCTCCCTCCTATTTGTCGGCTGGGATGGGAGAAGGGTTTGGGTCCTGACTGATCATGCTCTGCCAGCTTACCCTTCTCTGTGCTGTCTTTTCTTCTTTACCAGGTGTAGAAGGTCTGTTCTGCAGTCTTCAGGTCATTTTCAGGGTTAGTTGTTTTTGTTATAGCTGCTTCCTTGGTGTGTATCTGGGAGGAAGTTTCCACCTTACCTTCCTACTCAGCCATCTCTTCCGTGGGCTATTTCTACATTTTTTTTAAAAAGATTTGCATATGTGGTAATGTTACCTGCAACATGCAACCAATTTCAGTGATTAAGAAAATGAGGCTCAAAATTGTCAAGTTTGTTAACTGTCCTTGTATTTCAGTATCTCCATCTTTCATTGGAAGTCATCTCTAAAATTGTTCACATTACATACGCAGAAATGTATTAACCGAAACTATCTGCAATTGCAATTTCTTTTTATTCATATGTATTGTGTAGTGTGACTCTGCCATGAGTTATTGCATTATAATGTCAAATTTTATTTTGCTCTCAGATTATGAGAATGCAGATAACATATTCTTTTTCATTTCCTCCATATCTAATATTCAATATATTTTACACAAATAATGCCATATAACCTTTCCTTTGTCAGAAATGTGTAAGAACAGATTACTTCATTCTCTTATGCCATAGTACCTACTATAAAAACAATGGTGTTTTTACATATTACAGCAAACAGAGGAATAATTTATCAAGGGTGTTTTCCTCCTATTAATCTCGTATGGAATCAGTCAAGGTTTATGTCCATATTGCGGTCAGACTGACACTTATAAAAGGTAAAACTCACCTTGCTACTTCCTTGCTTAGTATTTGTCATTTGTGTCCAGTTACATTAAGATAAAAAACAAATGCTTTAACACAGTCACAAGGCCCAGCATGATCTGGTCCCTTCCTACCTCTCCAGCTTTGGGTTCCCCTCTATGCCTCCTTCTCCAAGGTCTAGCCACTCTGACCTTCCATTCTTTATGGTTCCAGATTCTGGAGCTGGACTGCCTAGGTTTTCAGTCTTCAATTTGTCACTTACTAGCTCTGTGATCTCAGACAAGGTACTTAACATATGTGTGCTTCAGTTTCTTCATCTGTAAAATGGATGTAATAATGATACTTGACAGATTTATTATTATGAAAATTAAGTTAATACATATGAAAGCATCAATTTGTGCCTGGCACATACATAGGGATATAAGATAATTTATATTGTTTTCTATTCTTGCCTAAGTTCCTTAATATATGCTTCTGTCTCTGTTTATAATTCTTTCTCCTGATCTTCCCTTTAGCAAAACAAAACAAAAAAACCCATACATTCTTTAGATAGCTTAAATAGTCTGTGTCTAGAAAAACATTTCCTTTCTCTCAGATGATCAAGACTGTGTTATATTCTCTCCCAGCTCACTGTTTATCCTTAGTAGCACCTACCATAATAATGATTCGATAATTCTTAATTCTTTCTGTTCATTCTTTTGCTTGAGTGCATCTCTGCTGCTTCCTGGGGATAGAAACCCACCCCTCTTGCTTTCCACTTTGTATCCCTTCTACTCTCTCACCCCCAACATAGGAGCAACTTGCCACAGCTTAATTGACTGATTAATTTTACTTGTTTTCTTTCTCTTCCTGTTTTCCTCTCAGGATTGTTAGTAGCAAGGAAAATTTGGCTAGCAGGGAGGAATAGTGGCAGTCGGTGCTCTGAAATGTGGTCTGCACTGCATCATCATGAAAGGAAATGAAACAGCTTAGAGATACGGGAAACAATATACTGGGGAACATGTTAGGTCAAAAAGGATGTGAACAGCACATTTCTCATAAAGGAATGAATAATCCCAACAGTGTTCCTGAAATTGGAACAAGGAAAGCCAATCATAAATGGCAGAAGGCAAAAATGGAAACTCCTACCAACATCTCTCATATCCAACCATGGCTCTGCCTCTAGACCACAGCAAGAACAATAGTCTGACTATCAAAGCATCCAAGAACCTCTTTTGTAGTTTTCCCACATCTCTTATAATAACTCCAGAGCATGAGCCTTTTATCAGGAATGCACATCAATCTATTTCCTTATGCTCACTTCCTAAATTATCTCTTCATTTAGGCTTTATCTTTCCCTTACTTTTTTCAAAGCCCAAATCAGTGCTGGTGAAATCCAAAAAATGTTTATTAGGCTCTAGACTCACTTTCTCTTTCTAAAAGAATGCATCTGCCTATCTGAATAACTTTCTTTCATTTCCATACATATGTATTTTTCTTTTCCTTTCCAATGTTTAATAACAATTAAACTGAGAATGACCATTTATTTCCCTTTCTGTACTAACCAGAGTTAGCCAGAAGATGTCAGTCTTACAACTCAAACTTATTCTTCATCTTTTTCATAAACACCCTAAAACAAGTAAATTTAAGGTACAAGAGCAAAGGCCTTTGTAATCCCCTGAAATTCTAAACACTAGGCATACAATTCTATGTGCTAAGATGTTCTTTATGATACTTACATACATACTCGCTGCTTTGCATTTACAGAGATGTAATCAGTAGGCAGTAATTATTCACTTTACCTGAGTTTCTTTTATACAAAAGCAGAATGCGATTTCTTGGTACAAACTCATTCCCCTATTCATACATTTA
The DNA here is from genome assembly GCF_040802235.1 of Manis javanica. Taxonomy (NCBI): domain Eukaryota; kingdom Metazoa; phylum Chordata; class Mammalia; order Pholidota; family Manidae; genus Manis; species Manis javanica. The sequence continues at coordinate 192,414,313 of NC_133157.1, forward strand.
TTTATCAATTTTTAATTGAACATGGGGCTATGTAATTGCTAAGGATCCAAAAATTAAAAAGGTGAAATAGATACAATCCTTGTCCACTGTTACAGGTTGAGTTGTGCCCCACTCCAAAAAATAAATTGAAGTCCCAGTACCTCAGCATGTGAACTTACTTGGAAGTAGAATTTGCTGCTAATTGAAGTCATACTGGAGTCCTTCAGGAGAAGGAGAGAGCCACTCAGGGAAAAGATGATCACGTGATACTAGACGAAGAGATAGGAATGATGCATCTCCAAGCCAGGGAATGCCAAGGATTTCTGGCAAACACTGGAAATTAGAAGTGGCAAGGAAGGATTCTCCCCTACGGATTTCAGAGAGGTCATGGCCCTGCTGACACCTTTATTTTAGACTTCTAGCCTCAAGGACTGTGAGATAAAAAATTTCTGTTGTTTTAAACCACTCAGTTTGTAGTACTTGGTTACAATAGCCCTACAAAAGTAATACAACCACAGAAAGATTATATAATACAAGCAGGTAAATCTAATACAGTATGATAAAAGTCATTATAATTGAAGAATGGGATGTGATGAGAAAATATGAGAGAAAGGCCCATCAGAGATCAGAGGAAGGATTTCTGGAGGAAGTGACCCTATTTCCAAAACCAACAAACAGAAACAAAAACATATCAAAGAAATGCCCAGGTAAATTACTGTGAAGCGGTAGAGACTTTTTGTGAATAAGGATAACACTAATTCTCTCACCTACCTGCAGTCCTATTTTGCCCAGCTGAAAACTTTGGTCAACAATCAAAGTATTATTGGATGTGAATCTCAACTTAGATGTTCTGAGACTTGTACCAGATCATATTTGTAATAATTTTTATTCTCCTATATTGTCACTAAGAGAAAAATAAATCTCATGACCTGTTCAGTGACTGGAGCAACCAGTATTAGAACCCTCACAATTTCACTGAGTCTCCATCTTAACCCACTCCCTTCTTTCTTCCAAATCCTGCCTTCTGCCCTTACCTCTGTCCCATCAGTGCTCTGGGCTACTTCTGCTCTCTGTTTTTCCTCTGCATCTCATTTGACTGAATTTCTGCTGACTGACCCCTCTAATTTCTCATTGCACATACATTTTTTAGAATCTTTATGTACCCACCAGAGTTTTTGTTTACCACCATCCCATTCTTCATCCAAGATCACCATCTTCCCTCTAAACCTCTGTATTAGGATTCTCTTGAAGAACAGAACCAGTAGGAAATGTATAAATAAATAAAGAGAGAGAGAGAGAGATTTATTATGAAGAATTGACATGTTATTATGGAGGAGACTGAGAAGTCCCACAGGTGCCATCTGCACGCTGGAGGCCCAGGCAAGGTAGAAGGGAAGTTGAGTCTGAGTTTGAAGGCCTGAGAACCAGGGGGGCCAAGAGTGTAAATCCCACTTGGAGCACAGGAAAAAATAAGGTGTTGCAGTTCAAGCAGTGAGGCAGGGAAAAAAGGAGTGAGATCTTCCTTCCTCTGCCTTTTGTTCTTGTTCAGGCCCTGAAAGGATCGGATGTTGCCCATGAACATTGGGGAGGGCAGTTTACTGGATTCACTGATTCAGATGCTAATCTCATCAAGAAACACCCTCACAGATGCTCCCAGAACAATGTTAAATCTGGGTACTGCAGTCAAGCACACATACGAAATTAACCATCACAGCGTCTAAGTCTTTCTGGGTCATCTTACCAGATGTGTCACTCCAGCTGTTGTTAAACTCTTCAGGAGACTCAGCTGAGGAAGGTTCACAGTGCAGGACTGTCCAGTGCATTTATATTTTTGCCTTCAAATCTGTTAATTCACACACACACACACACACACACACACACACACACACACACATACAAAATTTATAGATCGCTAAATGTCTTCTCACAAATTTACTCAAGAGGAAGGTTTAAATTGTCTTTTCCTTTTTTAAAAGCAACATTTTTTCTTGCCTATGATGATGATATGAGATTAGCAATAAAAATTATCTTAGAGACTTCTCACTAGATATTAAACATTTAAATGTTCCTGTGATTTTACAGTTTTTGAACTTGTGTGTAGTCAACCATTCATTTATTCATCCATTCTTTCAGTGATTCACAAAATAAACACTTGCTGGATGTCTAGTACATGACTGGGACTAGGATATGTCACAGAGGTACAAATATTAACCAGATAAGATTACTTGCTCTTAAGGATCTCACAATTTAGAAGGAAATAAAAAAATAAGTCAACAAAAGAGAAGTACTTGCAAGATAGTACAAAAGAGAAAAAATGAAGGGTCCACTTCTGCCTGTAAAGATCAGGCATTGTTGGAGATTTTCTGTTAAATCTAGACCCTAAATGAATTCATTGTGAGGTTCAGCAGGTGGATCATAAATCACCCACCTTAAGAGAGTTAGAAGAACGAAATTCCTTTCATGGGTAAGTGTGATTAATGTAATGACAAATGTAAAAAGCAGGATCAGATTGCCAGGAAAGGCCTGAGATGAAAAAATAAGTGATATTTACTCATCTAAAAGGCACAGAAAGCAATCTGTGCAATAGCAAGGCATAAAAGCAAGAACTGGTAATGGAATATTCTTGTAGACCTTAGGTTTACAGTAGTAGATGATAATAATATAAGTAAGGGTCAGTCAGACTCTGAACTAGTTTTCTGTAATCCCCTATACACACACACACACACATATACATATATATATATACGTAGTTGAAGTGGCCCAGGATACAGCCTGACCTGGGAAAATACTGGAGAGCACCATACAGATGTTGAAGTCTGGCACAGTAATTCAAGTTTAAGGTAATACCATGTACATTATGAATGCCAGTGTCCCATGCCCATACACTGAACACTAAGGCTGGGACAAGCCCCTCATCCATCATTTACAGTCTTTTCATGCAATACAGCTTCAGACAAGTGTGTTTGTGAATTCATTACTGTAGAACTAGAATAGAATCATTTACCCAGATGTCTTGCAGAGTTGTGGTAAAAAGTACTCAGACCTTCATGAGGACTGTCCTGAAGTGTATTATTTAGATTTTTGAAGGGGTGGAGAAGAGCTAGTAAAAGAAACACTCTGAACTGGCAAAAGTAAAAAGTGGAAGAGGTATTAAAGGAGAACAGAGAAATCTAACAATGCAAAGACAGAAATGTTGCTCAGCCTCATGAAAAGACTAGAACCCAGGAGATCCCATCATCTCTTATCTTTGAAGTTCTCTCCCAAGTATTTTTGGTTTGCAGTTTTGTCCTCTCAGAACTTTGGATATATCATTCCACTCTTTGCTAGCATGCAAAGTTTCTGTTGAAAAATTCACTGATAGCTTTATGGGGGTTCCCTTATATGAGAAGAGTGTCTTTTGGTGCTTTTAAAACCTCTGTTTGTCTTTTATTTTTACAAATTTATTATAATGTATCTTGGTGCAGTCTTCTTTGGGTTGAATCTGTAGGGGACTTAAGAATTTCATGTACCTGGCTGTCCATATTTTTCTCCAAATTTGGGAAATTTTCTACCATGATTTCTTTAGATAAGCTTTCTCCTCTTCTCTCTCTCTCTTCTCCTTCTGGGACCCCCATTATGTAAACACTATTTCATTTGATGTTGTCCTATGATTTATGTAGGCTTTTTTCACTCTTTTTTTAAATTATTTTTTCTTCTATTTTTCTCTGACTTGATAATTCCAAATGACCTATTTTTAAGCACACAGATTCTTTCCTCTGGTTGATAAAGTCCACTATTGATGTTCTCAATTGCATTTTTTTTCACTCATTGTATTCTTCAGTTCAGAATTTCTATACGTTCTTTCTCAAGAATCTCTGTTGAACTTCTCATTTTACTGATGTATTATTTTTCTAATTTTTTTGACTTACCTAATTGTGTCCTCTTACGGTTCACTGAGCTTCCCTAACTAAATTATTTTGACTTTTTTGTCAGGCAATTCAGAGATCTCCATTTCTTTGGGGTCATTACTGGAAAGTCATGGTGTTCTTTTGGTGGTGTCATGTTTCTGTGATTTTTCATGTTTTTTGTATCCTTGTGTAGATGTCTGTGCCTTTGGTGTAATCGTTACAACTGTGGATGGGTGTGATGGTGCTGACTAAGTGGGCTGTGGTAGTTCTAGCTCTGGGAGGGCTCACTGGTGCAGTCTCTATGCAGGTTCATTAGCTGAAGTCAGATTTAGTGAACACCGCAGAGGGCCTCAGCAGCCAAGCCAGTGGCAGTAGGAGCAGTGATGAGGGCTGCTGGGAACCTCCTGATTACTCTTCTCCCCAAGGGAGACATTATGGCCAAGGGGATCCCTTTTGGCATTGGGTACAGCTCACCAGTGCCCTCACAGTGGCCAATGCCTGAGGATCATCCACAGAACTAGAGTCTAGAGTGGATGTGCTCATAGAACAACAGAAGATCCAGGGTTCAGATCACTGGTTACTCCACAGTGGCAGGGCTCCAGTGGCTAAGATGCAGACATTTGCAAACCAGGCATGAACTCAGGGTCTGGAGCACAGGTGGGTGCCTGCTGTGTGGCTGATACTATTAGCCCCACCCTTTTCCCTTGTTTCTAGCCATCCCTAGATGTCTCTGCTAAGCCAGTCTCCCCATTGATCCTTTCTGTGTTGCTATTCTCCACTGTCTGTTCTGTTATGTTGCTATAGGTACTCAACTGGATTTTGAGCCCTCCTAGGGCTATTTTTGTTCTTGGATAGCTGTCTAATTGTTTTCTTTGTGGGGCAATAAAGGCTTGTATCTCTTACTCTGCCATCTTGCTAACATTGCTCCCTTAATTTCTTATTTTTATCTATTGAGAAACTATTATTGCACATCATACTCTCTGCTAGATGCTAGAAATACAGTGATGACAAGTTAAAAACCTTTGTCATACATAGAGATGAAAGGAAATATAATTCATCACATAACTTTTCTCTGAAGCATGCAAATTTTTCTATTTATTCTTGGTATTATTTTTATTTTAGTCATTCAAATAATTGGTAGTGGCATTTCATTGTGGTTTTAATTGGCATTTCCCTAATGACTATTGACATTAAACACCTTTTAATGTGCTCATTAGTCATTTGCATATCTTTGGAAACCACACACAACAATTAATACAAAATTGATCATAGATCACAATGCAAAAAGTAAAAGAATCAAGCTCCTTGAAAAAATATTGGAGAATATCTTTATGACATTGGGATAGGCAAATATTTTTTAATAGGATATAAAAATCACTATGAAAGAAAAATATTTTTTTTCATTGAATCACACCACTTGATATGTTAGAGGAAATGCATGGATTAGGCAGAAGAGATTTATATTTGTCAGAGGACATTTATGTAAGATAAATAAATAATCCAAAAAAACAATATGAAAAGAAAAGATGCACAATTTTTTTTAATGGGCTAAGAACAGATTCTGCAGAAAAGAAAATAGTAAACTCATTGGTAAAGACAGACAAAGACACTACAAAAAAAGACAACTACAGATCAATATCCTCCATCATGCATATTGGTGAAAAGCTCTTAACAAAATAGCAGCAAATCACATTCAACAAAAAATTGAAAGGATTACATGTCAGCACCAAGTGGGATTTATTCCTGTCACACAAGGATGGTGTAACCTACAGAAACCAATCAATATAATATGCCAGTAAACAGAATGAAAAAATAATAATTTCAATTGATGTAAAAAAAACATTTGACAAAATTCAACACACTTCCATGATATTAAAAAAAACTCAGCAAACCAAGGATAGAAGGAAAGAACCTCAACATAATAAAAGCCATGTATGAAAAACCCACAGTGAAAGTCATACTCAATAGTGAAAAGCTGAAATATTTTCCTCTAAAATGAAGAACAAGGCAAGGATGCCTATGTTCACGATTTCTATTCAACATAGTATTGGAAGTTCTAGCCAGAGCAATTAGGCAAAGAAAAAGATATAAAATACATGTAAGTTGGAAAGAAGAAGTAAAATTTATCTTTGTTTGTAGTTGATATGATCATATGTGTAGAAAATCTTAAAGATTCCATACAAAAAAGTTGTTTGAACTAATAAATGAACTTATCAAAGTAGCAGGATACCTAATTAAGACACAAAAATCAGTGGCCTATCTAAACACTAGCAATGAATAATCTGAAAAGGAAATTAAGAAACAATGCCACATACAATAGTATTAAAAAGAATAAAATACTTAGGAATTAGCTTAATCAGGGAGATGAAAGACTTGTGCAATTAAAACTGCAAAGCATTACTGAAAGAAATTTTAAAAGACATAAATAAATGGAAACACATCCCGATGTCATGGATTGGAAGACTTAATATTGTTAAAATGTCAGTACTCCCCAAAGTGATGTATAGATTCAATGCATCCCTATCAACACTTCAATGGTATTGTTTGTAGAAAAGAAAAACCCATCCAAAAAATTCATGTGGAATCTCAAGGGACCCCATATGGCCAATTAAATCTTGAGAAAGAACTAAGCCAGAGGCATCATACCTCCTAATTTCAAACTTATTGCAAAGCCACAGTAATGGAAAGTTTGGTATTGACATAAAGACATACATAGGATTTATGCAAGGCTGCCAACACCACTAAATGGGGAAAGGACAATCTTCTTAACAAATGGTACCGGGAAAACTGGATATCCATAGCAAAAGAATGAAATTGGATCATCATCTAACACCATATGCAAAAATTAACTAAAAAATGGATCAAAGACCTAACTGTAAGATCCAAAACTGTAAAATTCTTAGAAGAAACAGTGTAAAACCTTCAGAAAATTGAGTTTGTCAATGATTTTTTGAATATGATACCAAAGATAAAGGCAACAAAGAAAAACAAATTGGTTTTGATGAAAACTTTTGTTTTGTGCATCAAAATACACTATCAACAGAGTAAAAAGGTAACCCACAAAATGTGAGAAAATATGTGCAAATATATCTGATAAGGAATTAATATCCAGAATATAGCATGAATTAAAACTCATCAACCACAAAAACCAAACAACACAATTAAAAAATGGACAAAGGACTTGAACATGTATTTCTCCAAGGAAACTAGAGAAATGGCCAGTAAGTACATGAAAATATGCTCAACATCACTAATCATTAGAGAAATGCAAATCAAAACTATAATGATATCACACCCATTAGAATGGTTACTCTCAGAAAATAGAATAACAGCATAACAATGCTGGGCAGGAAATGGAGAAACTGTGAACCTTGTGCACTCTTGGTGAGAACATAAAGTGGTACAGCCACTGTGGAAAACAGTATGGAAGTTCCTCAAAAAGTTAAAAATAAAACTACTGTATGATCCAGCAATTCCACTTCTGGTGTATGCCCAAAACAATTGAAAGTAGAGTGTCAGAGAGATATATTTGTACACCCATGTTCATAATTGCATTTTACATAATAGCTAAAATGTGGAAGCAACCAAGTGTTCAGGGATAGATGAATGATGAATAGATCAACAACACATATATATACACAATGAACTATTTTATTGTTCAACCTTAAAAAAGAAAGGAAATTCTGGCATATGATACAACATCCTTAATAACATTACATTAAGTTGAAATAAGCCAGTCACAAAACAACAAACACTGTATGATTCCTCTTATTTTTCCCTCCTTTTTTAAGAGATACAATTGACACATAACATTGTATAAATTTAAGGTGTACAACATGTGGATTTGATACACTTATATATTGCACTATGATTACCACTATACTGTTAGCTAATACTTCTATGAGATCACACAATTAGCACTCCTTTTTTGTAGTGAGAACAAGATGTAGTCTCTTAGAAACAATGATGTTTGTAATACAATAGTGTTGACTACAATCACTATGCTGTACACTATTGTTGGTTCCCAACCCCTGGAGTTCCCTGGGTGGAATGTGAAACTGGCCCCTGTACCCAAAGGGTAAGGACAGACCAAAGAAAGAGACAGATCACTTCAGATTGGTGGTAGCAGTTTTAATAAGCAAGGGAACTTATACACAAGGCTTATCTTGGGTGGCTGCAAGATAAGTAAATCTCTACACCTGCCTTCCAGAATCTTAAAAGTTATACAGAGTCCTTAATGGGGTTCAGTCACTGACTCAATCTAGATTTTCTCAACATCTTACTCTCTCAAGGCTACATCCTTGAAACACTGGTAGTATGGGAACAGTAGGCAAAATATACATTCCAAGAATAGGAGAGGGGGTTAGGAACCTCCAATTACCTGAGTTCAGCTCATAGGTCAACCAGTGGTCATGTTCTCTTGATGACCTCCAACAATTAGATCTCCAGGATTTTTTTTACCTACTAGGTGCAAGTTTGTACCCTTAAGTAACATTTCCTCAGTTCCACCACCCTCCAGCCCATGGTAACCATTATTCTACTGTCTGTTTTTATCAGTTTGGTTTTTCTAGATTCCACATGTATGTGAGATCATACAGTATTTGTCTTTGACATATCTCACTTAGCATAATGCCTTCAAGGTCCACCCATGTTGTCCCAAATGGCAGGATTCTTTTTTTTTTTAATTTTATTTTGGTATCATTAATCTACAATTACATGAAGGACATTATGTTTACTAGGCTCCCCCCTTCACCGAGTCCCCCCCCACATCCCCGTTCACAGTTACTGTGTCAGGATTCTTTTTATATGAAGTACTTAGAGTAGTCAAAAACACAGAGACAGAAAATAGAATGGTGGTTGCCAGGGACTTGGGGGAAGGGTAGAATAGGGAAGTCAGGCATCTGGGAGCTTGGTAACAAAGAGATCTCTTTCTCTTGCTCCTTTTTTTCTTTAACTATTATTTTTGTGAAAGGGCTTTATTTTGTACTTCTCTTTGACAGAAGTCTCTGATTCATGGATCATTGTTCTTTGTAACAGTTATAGTTTCCACACCACAGCATGACTTCAGACATAAAGATCCTAGAAGACAGCTTCACAATGAAAGTGTGTCCATCACAGTGAGTGAATATAGAGGCCTGGAGAGAATGTCCACAGTAGTAGGGGAGTCTATGGGAGACTGGGAGAAGACAGTAAATACAAAAATGAAATGAAGTAAAATAAAATAAAACCCAAGGAATACCTGAAATGAGCAGTGAAATTTCCACTGCAATCTTAAATCTAACTTTCCTAACTACTCTCTAGGATAATTCACATCTACAATGGGACAACGCTTTTCCAAGTCCATCAGAGTCCTAAGGAGTGAGTTAAAGGCCTACTTTCTAAACACTGGGTTCCTGTACCATAGCCTTGCAGAGTACCACCCTCTCAAAGCCATGTGAAGACTCTTGGCTTAGGCATCCAGGAGAAATTTTTTCAGACATTTGTATGTCCCAGGATTATGCTATTTGAAATATCACTGTCTCAGAAAGTCTTGAAAAGCAATCTGATTTAACCAGGTAAGTATTGGATTAGTCACATGTACTAATGTTACTGGCTTGGTTCTCCTCAGTTCTGTGCCCTCCATAACAAAGAATTGAAAGGCAGAGACACAATAGCAAAGCAGAGTGTAAGTTTTATTTAATAACTTCAAGGGAGGAGTGGGCCAGAGTCAAGGTAGACAAAGGCCCCGATCTGTTAGGCCTTTATATTGCATTGTGGGGAGGAGGCACCTCTCTGGCTGAAAGGCGGGGTTATTTGACTTACAGGTCCTTCTGTGTGGCCTTCAGGGAGCATGCGCTTTCCCGTGCTGAGGTGTGATTTGGGCAGTTCTGAGTTTTGTCTGACTGTACTGGTGTTGGGATCTGGTTGTGACCAATTTGGCCTGGTCCCCTTAAGCAGGAAATTATTTCCCTGCAAAGAAGTTGTTGTCTTCTCATAGGACCCCCTGCCTGGGCAGAGTTGGAGCGGTATTTTCTTTGAACCTTATCTGGGTGTTTTTATTCTTTGAACTTTATCTTCCCCTTCCCTGGCTGCTCATGCCCATCTTTCTACCTAAAATTCCTCACAATAATATCTAGTATCTCCTCTAATGAAGAAGAAGTGGTACACTAGTCATCTAGAGCAGGACTGCCTGTGTTATGTTCTGGCTCAGCCACTTACTGGTTTTGGGGAAACTGTCCTTAGTAATATGTATATAGTGACATGTACATAGTGCATGGTATACACAGTGACAAGTTACTTAATGTATCTGTAGGAAATGTTTATTGAAGGCTATCATATACTTCCTTTCAGCCCACAAAGTACATGTTACTCTGTAATGGCCTTCAATAAGCATTGCTCATCTGAAAGTTCTCTGATTTTTGGCTCTTGGGCATGAGCCACTAGTTTACCTGGATAATTTCCAGAGTTCCAGGGAAAAATGAATAAAATATCAAGACGAGATAGGATGTTTTGTAAATAAATAGGCATTTTTACATCCTCCTTCCCTGCCTATTCATTTCTCTGATCAATGATAGATTGACACATGTTTGCCAGGACATAGCTTTAAATTGGCTTTATTCTACTTAGTGGGTTTTCCTGCAGAATTTCACACTTCTGACCATTTTCTTTTTCTTGAAGTTTTCTCTACCTTAACATCCTTGACTTTCTTAATATCCTTATGTCCTTGTCTTTCTCCTGTAATTCAAGTTGTTCCAAGTCCTCATCATGATTTCTCTTTATTTCCTCGACTCATTAAGAAAATTAGTTTTCCTCAGGGTTTATCACCAGTTGTTTTCCATTCTCACTCCACTTAATTCTTCTCAATCTTTTTAAGTCATAAACCTCCTTCAAAAACCTGTTGCAAATTTCTAATGGCTGCTAGGGAAATGTATCTACTCCCTAACTTCAATATCCAATCTGTGTTGATTGTCCCAAATCTGTATTTTTATTTCCAATCTTTATTCAGTACTCCAGACCTGGATGTACCCAACTAGTAACTGTGCCCATTTAGAAATTACACAAGCACCTCAAACCCAACCTGCCTAACCTAAACACATCTTCCCATTTAAATCTACTGCTTTCTGACTTGTTCCCTGACCCAGTGGACGACACCACCATCCAAGCAGGCAACCAAGGTTAAAATCTTGGTCATTCTAGACCCTTTCCTTCTCCCTCATTTCCTGCAACTTATTAGACATCAAGTTCTGTCATTTTTTATTTCCTACTAATCTCAAGAATGTTTTCTTGTTTTCTCATTGCCATTGTCTTACTTCAGATCTTCATAACTTCTTGCCCATTTTAATAACATAGACTCCTTAACTTATTCTTAATTACATAATTATTAAGCAAGTATTTTATTATGAAAGATGCAAACGAAAGTGAAAAGGATGCATTGTCTCTTTCTATACCTCATTCCATCCAATCTCTCCTCCCACAGATAAATCCTCTATCAAGCATTTCATGAATATCCCATTAGTTCTTGTTCCTTACATTTGTATATGTTTGCATGTACAGATACAAAGATGCGGAGTTTGAGGTTTTTTTACACAAATGGAAACATGCTTTATAAAGCAGTCTCTCACTTAATTTTTATTTTCACTTAATAAAATATTTGAAGAAAGTCCATTTCAGCATATATGGATGCATGTGATATTTTTAATGTCTGCTGAAAATTCCATTATAAGCCATGTAGGATATGTGATTTAACCTTTTGATTAGAATGTAGTTTGTTTCCATTTTTCACTATCATAAATCACTGTCATCCCTGTGCTTACTTCTTGTGCACATGTGGGGTTACTTTCAATGGCAAGAATCCTGAAAGTGGATGTCAGAGGCTCCTACCTACTCTCCTACTTCTAGCCTCAGTCCTCTACCATCCACCTTGTAATAAGATGAGGACAAAATAGAAATGTGCACGAGGTGCTCTCTCAGAGAACATAATATTAAAAAACGCTCATTCTGAGGCAGTGAGGATGTAGGAGAGACTAAACGGAGAGGAGATTCCTAGATACCACTTGAAGGAGAGTCAGAATTGGTGTGATGTAGGAATGAATGATGCGATTTTCCAGAAGGAAAAACTTGTGACTCATTTGAGTGCCAGTGTGTGCCATGAGCTGTTCCAGGTGCTGGAGTTATAGGAGCGAATGAGACAGGAAAGGGCCCTACTCTCGTGTCACTTCCCTATGATTTGAGGGTAGAGGAGGATGGACAAAAAGATAAACAAGACAGTGTATGATACACTGTCAAATCATGACAAGCATAATGAGAAAGAAAGAGCAATGCAATGTGAGTTGTTAAGGGTACACTATTAAGAGAGAGATATCAGTAAAGGTTATTTTCAAGAGCTTACATTTGCTTTAAAACCTAATAGTAAGAAGGAGCCAGTTACAGCAAAACCTCCAAGAGGCACTAAGTGGAGGGAAGCGCAAGTGCAAAGACCCTGAAGGAGGAATGTGCCACATGCATCAGAGGAGGGAGAAGAAGGCCACTGACACAGTTAATGGAGAGAGTGGTGTATCCAGGGTGTTGAGGAGGGAAAATTTTCCTCTCCTCTTCAAAGTTTTTCTGGCTGGTCTAAGAATCAAATTGACATGAGACAGATTAACAGGAGGAAAAAACATGGTTTAATTATGTGCTCATGGAGGCCCAATAAAAACTGAGCCCCAAAGAAATGACCAAGGGAGGCAGTTTTTTACCTACTTTAGGCAGAGTCGGTAGATCTGTGAGGAGCTGACACGACAAAAAAAGCTTACATTTAGGAGCTTTAATTAGTATGTACCTTTAAACAGCCTTTTGGGTGGGGTAGTAAATTAGTAAAAAAGGTGTGTTTACACAGTCTTCTTGGCTCAGAGCTCCCAATCTCTGTTGATGAGGATGTCTCTCTGCCTCCTGGAATAAGTAGGGCTCTTTCACATGTGAGATTTTTCTGCTTTCAGAGGGGACAGAAGACTGGGTCACAGTATCTCTCTTACACTGGCTATTTCTCCAGTCACTTTAATTCAAAGTTATCAATATGCGGAAGCGCCATATTGTGGGGTGACCTGCCCTTGGCCACCTGCAAGGGAACTGCAGGCATTTATGTGTGACCAGAATCACAGAATGCCAGAGAGCATCCTTTATGACCTGCTCTCTGGTTCTCACCCCAACTTGACCTCTATCACTCCTCATTTGGTCCTTAAGCTCCAGACACAGGGCTGTTTTCAGTTACCTGAAACAAACACGTTCTGTCTTGACTTTGCTCCTGCTCTTTCCTCCGACGTGAATGCACCTACTTTGTCCAGCTTACTCCGGCTTTCCCTGCATGGCTCAGCTCAGGGATCAGCAGTCCTTCTCCAGCCCTCCCAGGCTGTGTTAGGAAGCAATCCTCTCCACATCTGTGCATGAATAACCTTTATGGTGAATTGCATATCCCCAGAAGGCAGGGCTCGTGTGATTTACTTGTGCGCCTGCTAATCGGAGCTGACTCCTCATCTGTCTCTCCTTTGGCTCTCCTTCCTCTTCCTTATCTTCCTTATTAAGAGTTCTGTTCACAGTCCTTCCTGTAGATACCCAAAGAGGTTCTCTATTTTTTCCTGCTTCTGATCATAGCAACATTTTAGCAGGAGTTCTCAAAATATGCCTCAACACATAGGATACTTTGAGAATTCTGTGCACATATTATAGAATATGATCTCTTTGGAATATGTACCTTATAAGAAACAGATCTGTTTTTTTTTTCTTTCTTTTCTTTTTCTGGAATTTTGCACTTTTGGGAAAGGGAAGAAAAACAACTTTCTTTGTGTTAACATATATTGTGTGGCAGCCCATTGGCTCAGTCTTTGCCTGTTACCTTACGGGATGCTCAAAGCACTGCTAAGAGTTGTTGTTTCTATCTTACACATAGGAACAGGAGGCTCAAACAAATAAAAAAAGCAGAGTTATAATTAGAATCCAGGTCAGTCTAACTGCTTCTTTCAATTAAAATAACAAGAAACTATGTCCAAAGTCAAAAAATCTCTTCATAATTCATAAATTTATAAATTTGTTCAATCCATAATTTCTTAATTTAGTATGTATAAAATGAGAACATTAACACAAATAATAAAAACAATCGATATAAAAATGTCTAATAAAATCATTGAGAAAGGAGACTTAGAAAAGAATACAATTGATATATAAAGGCAAGCTATTATTCCTGTCTCAGATTACTACCATGAGTACAAACCAGAGCCAAATGCCAAAATGAGCAACATACTGTTATGCAGGGGATGCGAATGACTTGTCCCAGTATATGCCACTGTGGCATGCAAATTATTTAGATCTGAAAATAATCAAGGCCCAAAAGACTGAGGAAGAGGCTTTGACATTCCCCAAAGCTGCCAAAAAGAATTCAGATACCTACTTCATGAAAAGGGCTATCCCCGCAGATAACTACATTATAATGTGTCCTAGGAGTGATAGGCAGGGAGGAATTCAGCATAGTCTGTTAAAATTCCTTTTTATGTCCCACGGTTTCTGTGTGGCCCAGCAAACATTTGTTTCTCAAACATTTACTCATTTTCATCTTTCTGTAAATTGTTTCCCTGCCCTTTGAAGTCTTAGACCTCTCCCCACTTCTCCTTAGTTCAGGATGACATGTTAACCTGATTTTTCTTGAGTGTCTTTGCAATCTCATGTCTATATGAATTCACTGTATGTACATACATAATTGACTTTGATTTTTTCCTGTTCATCTCTCTCTTGTCAATTTGATTCTTAGTCCAGCTAGAAGAAATTTGAACAGTAAAGGAAAATTTTTGTCCTCCAAAAATCACAACCCAAAAGAATATTTTTCTTTTTGCCACTATTTACAATAAAAAATAAAAATGACCAAAACTGTCACTCATAATAATGAGTGCTGAAGGATTCTTTATTACACACAGAAGGAGCAGTTATCTTGATAAATGTCCAGAGTTGGTTTGCATTTGACTAGTACTTCTTATTCCACCAAAAAGAAAAAAGAAAAAGTCTTCAAATGATCATCGGTCCATGATCCTAAGGAACACTATAAAGGTGGCATCTTGCAATTCATTCTATTCAGACCCTCCTCTAACTAGATATGTCAGCTACTCAGAAATTTCAATTTTACACATATGTACCATGGAGGATTTTTCAGATGGCAAAATACAAAAATCTTTTTGAAGGACCTAGCAAATTTAAGCAGCTTTCTCGTATGTTGTATGGTTCAAACACAAACTTTAGTAAAGCATATCCTCTGTCCTCAAGAAACTTAAAGTCTAATGAAGATACCTACAATTGGAGCTGAATGTGATTTGAATATTCTATATGCAGTTTGCTCATCTGTGTAGTTTAAATGAGGGCCCTTTTATTTGGCCAGATTTTGAGGTTCTTCAGGTGCAATAATCAGTACTTTATGGAATAAGACTAAGTTGCTATAAGGACAACATCCCGAGGCTATTTGGATGTTTGGGGTCAATTGTTACCACATTGTTTCTTCTGTCAGACTAAAGAAATGTAATATATTGTATGATCTGAAAGACTTAAATACAAATAACCGTGCATAGAAAAATCATTGAGAAACTACACCAAAGTGCTACCAAAGTTATTTCTGGCTATTACTACAGATTTAAAAAATATTTTCTGCATGTTTACTCATAATCAGATAATAGCAAACATTTAATAAAAAGATAAGTATCTAGCCTGTCTCTAAAATATAATAATTAAGAGCTTGGACTTTAGAGAAGGCAGTTTTAATTCTGTCATTTCAAAATAAGTTTTATACCACTGTAGGACATTTAAATTCATATACAAACTAGTTATTCAGATATTCAAATACAAAATATGATTGACACTGGATAGAAAAAGAGAATACTATAGCTATGCTATTATACTTTCTGTATTAGATATCAATTTCATTAAAATAAAACTTTTAACTTCAATATTCTGGTTTGTACAGACATATTTTTAAACTTTAAGCATAGTTTCCATTTTGGTTGATAAAATTTGAGAGTTCATTTGACTGCTGATGAATAGGGCAGAGGTTGGCAAACTACAGCCTCTGGCCAAATCTGAAACTCTGCCTCTTTTTATAATATAGTTTCATTGGAACATTGCCATGCTCTTCTGTTTATGGATTTTCTATGGCTGCTTTTGCATTAAATGGCACAGTTGAGTAGTTTCATCAAAAACCATTCAGCCTGCAAAGTCTAGATGTTTACTCTGGCATTTTGCCAGACACAAGCTTGCAAACCCCTCAAAAGTATAATACAGTGAATTCCAAGTATATTTCTGTGCCGTGAGTTTCTTAACTGAGTATTTTTTACAATGACGCTGTGCACCACCAAAATTTGTATTCACGTTTTCCCTACAAAACAAATAACTTTATCTTTAATGGTAAACTTCTTAACTGAATTTACAATTCCATTTACAATACCACAGAATGAACTTCCAAGAGTTTAACTTTGATTTCATGAAATGGATGAAAAAGTTAATCAGTTATTAGAATTAATTGATTTTCCACTTAAACTAGTAAATAACTGTCAGAAGAAGACTCAGACAATTTCAGACTCAAACAATTGGTTGAGAATCTTACCAAGGATTCTTTTGGGATCAACTTCTGTGGAAAAGATAGGAAAGAAGCAAGATTGGGCAAACAGAGAAGTCAGCTTGGTTCAAGAGGCTTCTGCCTCTTCATCAGACTTATTCTTCTGCCTTGGGCCAAACTGGCTGGTCTTTTGTACGCCTGCCTTGATCAGTCAGCCCTGGGACGCATATGATCTTGCTAAGCAGCTCTCCACAGGTGAAGCAATCCCTGAAGGGACTGACCGCAGTACTCTTTGCTAGCTGACCTCCCAGTTGCTGAATTAACATGTCCTTTCTTGAAGGAGGGCCCAGGAGGTGCATTACTATGCACTTCTTCATGCATGTTTTGGGAACAGCCACTCCAGGATTCTGGTGGGTCTCTCTTTCTAGAGAAAACTTAGAAGAAGAAGGTTAAATGTGCCAGCTATCATTCCTGCAGCTGTAGCTGATCTAAGGGTGGCAACTGAGACTCATTGTCTTTCCTTTACTACTCATTCCAAATTCCTCTTACCCTCAGGAGGCACCTCTGGCAATCTTGGCTAGCTACAATGTACATTTCAACATGAGGTTGCCTGAGAATAGTCATTTTCCATCAAAACTGGGCAAAGGGATACTAAGATGTTCCCAAATGGATCATCAAGGTGTCAGTAATATTCTTGCATTGTGTAATAGCAGCCCTTCAACCTATTGATGATCAGTCAAACATGTTTCCCAAGATGGAGACCCCTCTTCTTCACTGATGACTTCTGGAAGGAGTCCAAAATGTCCAGACATTAGTAATAACTTTTCTTTGCCCCCTCACAGAAGTATTCTCCATTAAGAGACCAGGATGTATAACCCTGACAGTCCAGAGTTGTTGGGACAAAGATACAAATTCCTTCAGTTGGTTATTGGGAATGGTGATAAATAGAGTCATTCCTGTTTCTACCCCTTAATTCTTAGACCAATGTTTTTCTGCCTATTGAAGACATAGTTCTATATAAAGTTCTTCAATTTAGGGTATATACAATTGCCTGGAGGATGATGATGCCTCATCCTTGTAAAACTACCACCTCTGAGCTAGCACATCAGCCATGAATCTAAAGGACTCTTTCCAATACCTTATGAGGCAGCAGCTCTGGGTGGTCCATGCTACATGATATGGCTGGGCGCCTTGTCATCAAATGGCCAGTTCATCTACGTGAGGGATAATGCCATATCAGGGACTTAATGTCGGTATCTGCAGCTGGCAGATTAGAAACACAAAAGCAGTGGCTAGATCAGCCTTGGTGAATTGAAGCCCATGTTGTCAGGTCCACATAAGCCACCATGGCTAATCCACTCATGTAGACAATGACAAAACATAACTTGTATCAACCAAGTAGAGTGAGATAAGTGAGATGCCTAGGACACAAATTTTAAGAAGGCACTCACTCTAGGGCTGTGCATGTGCAGAGTTAGCACCAGCAAGTGAGTACTTCCTTAAGCTTCTGCACCCAAGGTACCTCACTTGCCCTGTGCTATTATCAGCCCTAAGTCATTTTGTTTACTTGTCTGTATAGTGGTTGCTGAAAGAAAATGGACAAACAAGACTATATAATAAAATATTTTTTTCCTATGCAGTTCATAAAGAAATGGAGATTAACTATGTTGATGGAAGTCAGAGAGGTTTCCTCTGGGGTAGGTATTCACTGAAAAGAAAGCATGAGGAAATGTTGTGGAGTTTAGAAATGTTCTTGATTTTTATCTGGGTGATGATGACAAGGGTGCATATATATATATATATATATATATGTAAAATTATATCAAGCTACAGCCAAGATATGTGCATTTTACAAAAAGCATAGAATATCCTAAAGGGAATAAAAAGATCCAGATTTGAAAGAAGGAGAATGTAAGCACTTATTATGTAGAGTTGGTACATTTGTCAAGAGATACCTGTGGAGGATTTTCATGTATTTTGCTTTGTATGTGTTGTATAATCCTCTCCTTACTATTCTCAAGAAAACATCAACAAGGACATGACTTTTTTTGATGTAAGCATAGGGGAGAGTAATATTTGCATTTCTTTTGGATATGGCATTATGCTGAGTAGATTTAATGCACTTTAATTTTATTAAGTTCCATATGTCAATTCCTTACTACTACTTCTAGTACATATACAGTATTCAGAAGTTACTTGTAATTATTGTTATTGTTATATTTTTTATTAACCCTTTTCTAGATAAGGGTGGTATCCTATCTCATCTCACTTAAGCTTCATCACTTCTGCATGATTAAATATTTGTATAGCCAGTCAATGTAAAAAGAACATGATATGCAGACCTGAAATTTGCTTAATTTGCAGAAATATTCAGATTATGGTATGACAGGCCATGCTAGTTATTACCCTAATCTACCACTCCTACCAATCTGGACCAAGTTTTTAGTGATAGTTACCTGAGGCTATGTTTTGGGGGAGGGGGAGGATTTATCTTTCCTTTAATCCAAAGAGTTTTGGCAGTGTATAAAAACAAATGAGTTAATATAGTGCCAGAATCTTTATATATAAGCACTTAGCATCTGACTATTTTTCAACCAGATTGTCTATGAAGGATATGATGAGGCACTATATGCCAAATTGTCAGCTAATTCATCTCTTTCCTGAATAGAGATGAGCATCCTAGTGAGAGTGCAGATGTCAATACACAAATTGTGAAATACAGAAAGAGGCACCTCATCCTTTTCTGGAAATAATCATGTTAGAGAGGCACTTCCTGGCTTTCCAGTTTTACATAGTATCCTGGTTACATTCTATTACACATCCAACTTTATTTTTACTATAGCCCTTCTTACTGGAATTATATTCCTTATTATATTCTTATGGAATTATATTCCATCTTCTTGATTATTATTTTTGTTCAATGGCTGTCTCCCACTGCTCCCATTAGGGGTCCCTTCATCCTCTTCTCTGTAATTATAAGTGTAGTTACAGTTATAGTCCCTACAACCTTATTTGAATACTATATTTTCTTTTTATTATTTGTAGTTACCCACTTATTGTCACCCTCCAAAATGGAATAGAACAAAATGAATGTTAATCCTGTTACATATATTCCAGTTCATAAGACATGATTGTGTCTTTGAATGCTTTATTTTAATATAACAGCTTCTTTTTAAAGGCTTAGATTATTAAAGACACAGGAAGTCAATGGCCAATGTGCCAAAAGCAAATTGCTTTCATTTAAAAGCATGAAATTAATTAAAATTTGCCTTTTTCCTGAAGATAGTACTTCTAACAGGAATATGCCACACAGTGTACA
This sequence comes from Manis javanica, assembly GCF_040802235.1. Taxonomy (NCBI): domain Eukaryota; kingdom Metazoa; phylum Chordata; class Mammalia; order Pholidota; family Manidae; genus Manis; species Manis javanica. Next base: position 192,434,039 of record NC_133157.1, read on the forward strand.
TGTAATAAATCTGGACATCTCATTGTTTTAAATATAGAAGCTAGACAAATATATTACCATTTGGGGGTCTATGTGGCTAAGGTGATCTGTAATACATTGGTGTAAAACTGAACTTTCAGCAGCTAGGGAAGTAGGTCCAGCTACTTTGGTCCTCAAAGAAAGAGTATGCCCTAGAGTCATATTGTCAATTAATGAACTAAAACCTCTACTGTCTTATTCATGGTTGTATATCAAGTGCTTAGCATAGTGATGGCACATAGTAGACAATCAATATGTACTTGTTGAATAAGTGACAGGAAAAAAAGGAACAAAGCCTTGTTTACAATTGTGGTAAATTGTAAAATTTAGCCTTGCTAAATCTTCATTCAAGTTGATACCTGAGGTTCAATATTTTTCAGAATCTTTACATATCTATGTTTATTTTTTACTGTAGTTGATATATAATATTATGTTGGTTTTAGGTGTACAACATAGTGATTCAACAATTACACAAATTGTGAAATGCTTTACATATTGCAGATACTACAATTTTATTGACTATATTCCCTATGCTGTACTTGTTATTGCTGTGACTTGTTTATTTCATAACTGGAAGTTTGTACTTCTTTGTCACCTTCACCTATTTGTCCCATGGCCCACCCCCTGCCCTCTGGGGGTATTTATGAGTCTATTTGTTTTGTTTGTTTTTTGGATTCCACATATAAGTGAAATCATCTGGTATTTGTCTTCCTCTGTCTTATTTCACTTAGCATAATATCCAGAGATTCTAATTTTCATTTTCTTGGAGAGAGAGACCTCAACAATACTTAAAAAATGTTTTTTTTATGGGGAATTAGACCTGGCTCCAGAGGCACCCAGCCACTTCTACCACATAGATGGAGATGCTTACCTTCACCATTCCCCACTAGAACTCAGGTTCTGGTAAAGGCATGGTAAATGTGGGGATTAGTGATAGAATGATTTTACCAAATGAAGACTAAAGATAATATCCTTTAAAAATATAAATCAGCACTCCTCTCTGTCTGTTCTCAACTCCATGCAGAATAAAGTCCAGAGTTCTTACTCTGATCTGCAAGGTCCCATAAGATCCAGCCCCCAGCTTCCTTCTGACTTTATCTCCCAGAGCTCTTCCCCACGCTCAGGGGCTCAGCCTCACTGGCCTGGCCAATTTTCAAACATGCCACGCACTTTCCTAATGTGGTGTCCTCTGTACACTCTTCCTCCAGGCCTGTGTGACACTGGTTCCCTGGCTTCCAATCTCTGCCCAAGTGATACCTACTCAGAGTGGCCTTCTTGGAAGAGGCATAGTATCTGACCTCTGAGTATTATGCATTTATTTACTCACTTTCTTTTTGCTTGAAATCACCACCAGAATATACATTCCTCAAGCATAGTAACTTCATTTTCTGGCAATGCTGCTTTGCTTTGTTTTCTTTATGCTGTTTCCCCAGTTCTTAGAACAATGGCATTGAAAAACAAAATTGAACCAAGTAAATTTGAAGATTGAATTGGCTTTATTAAGCCATTCATGAATGGGGCAGCATCCCATCTAGCAAGTGTCGGGTAGGTGTTACCCAGAGAGGTGTTACAAAGGGCAATAGAAAGGAAGAGGTTTTTAAGGCAGAATAAGAAAGTTATCAACAGAAAAAAAGGATTATTTCAGGTGCAGTCACCTTCATTTGGGGACAGGAGGGTCTTATTAGGTGAATTACCTCATCTTCCTTTGGGGGATGAAGAGGGACAAATTTCTTATAATGGTGAGCAGAAAATCCTGACCAACTACATTCCTAGGGGAGGGTGAAACTGCGATTAGATTAGGTATTAAATCCAGCATGGTGACTTGGCCTAGCAGAAGTGCCCCTATGTTGGGCCTGTGTCTTTCTTTTTAACAATGGTTAGAATACACTCAATAAATGCATGTTGAATAAATAAACAAATGATTGAAGAGATGGATGAATGAATGTTGTCACCTCTGGGTAGCCTCTATAACAAGTAAGAGGAAATTCCCCTATTGTCACATAACAAATATCATACTGGACTATGACACCAAATGTGAGAATCACACCAGATGTGGAGAAAAAAATTTAAACACTTTAAAAATAATTTTCCTCTTCTTCAGATGCACTTGACATTCCCTTGTGCTTGGGTGTTTTATCCCCGGGATAAACACTGACACTCAGTTCTTGGTACTGCCCGAACAGTGCAGGTACGTGCGGCTAATAAACACTCCATCCAGCAATGTCAATTCAGAGTGGTAGATTTATGGGGAAAACAGTTTCAGGCAAGACCTGCCCGCATATTCTTCACTGATAGTATTGAAAAATGAACAAGAAGAGAACTATACATTTTTCTAAAAAAATTATAACCTTAGTTGATTTACTGTTGTTGAGTATTTTCAACAATTCCTTGAAGGAATCATTAAAATTTCACTGAGGAACAGAAACACATTTGCACTGGACATTAAAAAATCACCAAGAAGGAGTAGAAAAAAAATCAGCATTTTTAATACCAAAAGCAAATAAACAAAACTATTCCACTGGTATGAATCCCTTTTGGATATAAAAAATACTTTGCTTTATTAAATATAAATAAAATCCATTCCTTTAACTTTTCTTCCTTAATACAAGAATATAACTGTATCTGAAACAGATTTAAATAATGAGAATTAAATTTCAATATTTACTACTACCATTAAGAACAGGTAATACTTATCAAGTCATACTCTGTGCTAAGTGTAATTCTTTACTATTTTTACGCACTAATTCACCTAATCTACAATCACCCAGTGAGATAAGAAATATTAACATTCTCATTTTAAAGTTAAATAAGTGAGGTATAAAATAATTAAGTAATTTGCCCCAAATACAAAGCCAGAGAGTGGTAGTGCCAAGATCTAAGCTCAGGTGGTCTTAACCAATACATTATATCACCCCTGACTACCACACTCCATGCCTCTCAATGTACAATAAACCACAGTATAAGGCATGGTTTCTGTAAAGTGGAGATGAGAAAAGTAAGACACAGAGAAAGTATGTGATTTCCCTGGAATAAATGAAGACACACTATGGGAAACAGAAAAAAATACGTATACAGTACAAAAGGCAGGACAGGAACGAACACAGAAGGAGCAAAAGCTGGTGGCTACTCCAATGGATTTCAAATTGGTGCAGCTTTCACATATTATATATGTATATTATGTACACAGATATTTGTAATCATATTTATATAATAAATGTCTGGAAAAATGAAAAGGTATATTTTTTGAGAGAGAAGAATAAATATTAAAAATGTGCTAATATTAATCTTCCAATTGATTTTAATTATGGCATAATTCCAGTTAAAATCCCCAGAAGATATCTATTTTTTTGTTATTTAGGGTATGTGGGATACTGGGTAAGAGGATATTAAATTTTATATTGAAGAAAATTTGCCAAAAAGTAGTAACAAAAAGAATTCAAAAGAAGAACCATGGTGTTGAGGTCCTGTCTAACTTACCTAAGATATCACAGAATTGCAGAAAGCCATTGTAATAAAATTAACATTGTGTTGGTACAGTAATTGACACTAGATGAGTAGATCAAAGAGGGAATCTAGAAATAGATCCCAATGTATATGATAGCTAAATTGGTACATGTGACTAAGTTGGTAATTCATTTTGGGGGTAGTTGACTATTAATAAATGTCATCATCATTGACCATGTAAAATAAAATTAAATTTGCTCCAGTTGTAAAAATAAATTACATATAAATTTAAAACTTAAAAAATTAAGCAATAGAAATTGAGTAGAATTCATATCCAATCAAGTGCCAAGGAGACCTTCTTAATCAATTCTGGAAACCCTGAAGCTGAAAAACATAAAACACAGATATTTTCCTGTGAAAAATGAAAAAGTATATTTTTCATTTTTCATTTGCCAGCAGCACAGAGGCATTTAGGAACTGAGGCTAAAAACCCCTTTCAGCAGGAAAATATTCAGAGTAAGAAATTTTTCCTTGGTCAATGTGAGGTTAAAAGCCAATTTTTCTGTTGGGTGAGGGAATAAGCAAGAAAATTGCGTACTTGTCTAGTTACATGTAACTTTTGCTATCCCAATGTTTTTGAAAAAATTAAGGACTTTTTGACCTATAAGAGATTTTGGAAAGTTGAGAAATAAAAATTGCTGAGCCATTGAGATTGTGTTGACATAACTTATGGTACTAGCGGTGTGTTAATATTTGTAGCATACAAAAAGTACTTATTTATGATGGGCATAAATAATCAAAAAGATGAAAAGTATATTTTTCATTCATAAACAGAGGCAATACACAAATGATAGATATAGAAAAAATATTTGCAAACAGGATACAAAGTTCTAGTACAGACACTACTATGGGTACAACATCCCATTTTCTCTTCATAAGCACATAAAGACTACACACTCTCAGTATTCAGTTGGGGCCATGAGGCTAAATTCTGGCCAATAGGATATGGGCAGATATAAGCCATTTGTTGGCCTTAAAAATACCCTGTTCTATCTTTGTATTAGTTATTTGTTGCTGTATAACAAATTATGCTGAAACGTAGAGGCATGAAACAACATTTATTATCTAGCAGTGTTTGAGTCATGAATCTAGAAGAGGCTTTCTTAAATCCTCTGGCTCAAGATGTCTCATAGGCTGCATCTCAAGTGTTGGCCATTGCTTTTATCTCCTCTGAAGGCTTCACTGGGGGAGGATCCAAGTCTAAGGCCATTTATGTAGTTGTTGGCAAGATTCAGTTCCTCATGGGCTGCAGGACTGAGGGCTTCTCTTTCTTGGGGTCTACTGGCTGAAGGCCTCTCAGTCCCTTGTCAAGTGTGCAGCTAGCTTCTCCCAGAGTGAGTAGAGGAAGGGACATTCCAGAAGCCAAGATCTTTTTGCAGCTTAATCTGCAAAAAGATAGGTGACCTCACATCTTCTGTATGGAATCCAATTGCTGGTTAGGCAAGTTACTAAATTCAGCTCACACCTAAGGACTGAGGATTAAATAAAGTCATGAAAACCAGAAGCTGCCTACCACAACCCTATAGGTCTGTCTTTTCCTGCTACACGATCCTGGAAGCAACATTTCCTGGGTGTCAGAGACACCTGCTTAATCTTTTTTTCTTTTTCTTTGTGGCAACTAAATGTGTTAAACAATGTAAATCAGAATAGTAACTGGCATAAACTCTCAATAAATATTGCTTATTATTTTTACTACTATTCCTTCTCCTACTATAATTAGGCCATCTTTTCTTATGTTTCTATTGCAAATCTGTGAATTAAATCTTATTTCCTCTGCCCATTTTTCTTTTTGATTATTTATGCCCATCATAAATAAGTACTTTTTGTATGCTACAAATATTAACACACCGCTAGTACCATAAGTTATGTCAACACAATCTCAATGGCTCAGCAATTTTTATTTCTCAACTTTCCAAAATCTCTTATAGGTCAAAAAGTCCTTAATTTTTTCAAAAACATTGGGATAGCAAAAGTTACATGTAACTAGACAAGTACGCAATTTTCTTGCTTATTCCCTCACCCAACAGAAAAATTGGCTTTTAACCTCACATTGACCAAGGAAAAATTTCTTACTCTGAATATTTTCCTGCTGAAAGGGGTTTTTAGCCTCAGTTCCTAAATGCCTCTGTGCTGCTGGCAAGCTAGTCTGGGGAGGTCTATTCCTGCACACTAGGTGAAACTTCAAGCTGCAATGGGAAGGGCTCTTGACTCTGAGTGGGAAAGAATTTGAGATCAGGTCAAACAAGTGCCCACAAGAAAGGAACTCATTAAAGCAAAAGTAGTAGCAAATATCAGCTGCTGTGCAGGCAGTAGAAAGCAAGGAAGAACAGAGGGAGAAAAGGAAAGTTCATTGAACTCCTGCTCAGCATAGCACAAATCCTTTGTCAACAACTAGAGCCAGGGTCACCTGGTGTCCAGTGTCCACTTGATCTGCGTGGTTTGGGAATTATATCCCTACCATTTGGGGGAGCTGTAGAGCACTGGATGGAGCCTCACTCCATGTTCTGAGAACTTTTGCTTCCCTGTTGGTCTGACATAAAACAGAGAGAGAAAAAGGATTGTGACTAAGACTTGAAAGCTGAATGACATATCAAAGTGACAAAGATACTTACCCAGAGGGGGAGGTCGGCGAGTTTTTGTCTTTATCATGGAAAAGAGTACAGCGATGAAGTGCAATGGGCTTATGTAGCAAGCAAGTGTATTTAATAAGACAGTACACACTCAGAAGGAAGTGCAGGTGACCTCAGAGTGGAAGCATGCTTAAGGGTTTAGGGTTTGGGGTTTTATGGGGCCTTTGGGTAGGGGTCAGCATAAGGCATGATGTATACAGGTGATTAATAATTCCTTTGAAGTTTTGTCTTAAGAAGAGGATTATCCAGGTGACTATGTTTATCTGGATCTCAGCATTCTTTACCCAGATAGGTTCATTTACACTATAGAGATCTGTCTTTTGTCCTGGTTACAAAGTTAAGGGGCTGGAAGAAGAGGAAGAACAGCATATAGATTAAGTTAAAGAATAAGCTAGGCCTTTTTCTCAGGTTAAGTAAATTTTACAATGGCACGACCCTTCTCCCTTTTTACACTCTATCTCATCTGCTTGAGTTTATTTTATTTTAGAGAATACCAATGAATTTTTGGCAGGCAGTGGGCTATAAGGAGATACATTGGCTCATGATCTGCCTATCAGTCTTTTAAATGAGCAGTCAAATGAATTTATTAAAGAACATAGCATGACTTACACAAGGATATACCTTGTATTAATGGAATTGCTCTATTCCAATTTTACAACTTCTGGGTTTTTCTAGTATAAAGTGGAATCTGATCTGTGGTAATAATGTGGATTCTATGTAGACTTCTAAAAGGAACTTTTCTTCTCAGCTTTACTTTTGGTCTTCTGAAAACACTTTCAAAGAGCTGCTTGAGTTGCCTTAGGCGAGGTCTTTTAGAAGTTGATTGGTGTATGTGTGGATGATGGTCTTTTAAAAGAAAAGTGCCAAAATAGATTAACCATAATTATCATTTATTAAATGTTGATATTTGTTTAATTAACACTTGCAATAAAAAGTGTAATATAACCATAATAGATCCAGCAAAATTATAGACATTTCTAAGAGCTATATTGATTAGCTCTTTAAGGTCATGTGGTAATGTACTGGGGCAAAGTCAAACTTCTATAGTGAATATCTTAATTTTCCAAAACCATACTCCTTGTTGAGTTGCCCTGTCTTCCCTTCCCCCAGTTACCTCTATGTGCGTAATTTATTTGTTGTGCCCGAAGTCGTGAATCCCAAGGAGACCACCAAGGAGCCAACACAGATGCAAAAGCAAGGAGCCTTTATTCGAGCTAGCCTGAGCTCAATCTCACACCCATGCCAACGCAGTGGCCAGGTGCCAAAGAGAGAGCGAGTTTTCCAAGAACAAAGGTTTTATGGGTTTCTAGGACGGTTTGGGGGGTGATGGTCATGGCCCTGGCTGATTGGCTGGGCCTGGGGGTAGTTGGTGGGGTGATAGGTCATGCCTTTGGACAATTGGCAGAGTCTAAGGGTGGTGGGTGAGCTCCTTGCTGACTGGAGAGGAGAGAGACCAAGCTCCGATTGGGTGAAATAGGATCTGGGTCCCGATTGGCTGAGGTAGGATCCGGGCCCCAATTGGCTGAAATAGAATCTGGGAGCTTGCCCTTTCATATTCATTCAGCAAGCATTAAATATTCACCTACTACTCCTTTTGGTGCTGAGGGTAGGCAACTAGTAAGATATGCGTGGTCAGCATCCTGGAGAAAGGTTTTCACAAAGTGATTGGATTGGCAATTTTGAGAAGAAGTTTCCTCTTAGAAGGGAGTCATAGAGTCAGCAGCAGCAAAAATAAGAGATCCAGTGTTATAGGGTGAACTGTATCTCCCCAAAATTTTATGTTGAAGCCCTAAAACCCAGTACTTCCAAATGTGACTATATAGAGAAAGGGCCTATTCAGAGGTGATTAATTTAAAACCAGTCCATCCTGATCCAGTCTGACTGGTGTCCTTATAAGAAGAGAGAATTTGGGCACGCAGAGAGACACCAGGGATACATGTGCACAGAGGAAAGACCATCTGAAAATCCAGAGAGAAACTGGCCATCCACCAGAGCTAAGGAGAGAGGCCTCAGGAAAGTCCCAGTCTGCTGAAAGCTTGATCTTGGACTTCCAGCCTCTAGAAATGTGAGATTTTTGTTATTTTATTATGGTATTTCACTAAAGCAGCTCCAACAAACTAATGCACCCAGTTTGTTAAATCTTAAATGCCACTTAAGATCCTCACCACCATTTTTTTGCGTTAGACCCTTTCAAAGTAAAATTGCACTGGGCAAAGTTAAATGGGAAACGATTTATTCAAGACTATTGAAATAGGGGAGAGAGACTGAACTCAAGTCCTATAAAACTAACAGTAGAAAAGTTTCTAAGCCCCAGAGTGAGTGAGGAGGGAAAAGTACTGGAGGACTTTAGGAAGAAAGGTTTCCAGTGGGGTGTGTTCACCATGACGGGTCATTCCTGAGTTTGCAAATATATTTTCTGTAATTAGGCCACCTGTGTTTATTAATTGGTCTCCACTGATGTTAGGCTTTTATCCTGAGACAGAGACTGGGAGATAGAGTGCTGTCTCCTTCAATGTTTACAACTCAAAGAGATGGTTCCCAAGTCCTTGAGAAAGACATTCCTGGGTAGTAAGCCTGGCAAGAGGCTGGAGGAAGATTTACATATATTTCAACAAGGCAGAGAAAGAATTTATAATTCCAAGTTTTCTAAAGTAGATTCTCTCTCTCTCTCTAAAAAAAAAGCAAAGTCAGGGGTCTATAGTCAGAAGAAACCTATCTAAAGTTCAGCCACACTGAGAGGAACATTATAGCCTGATCTTAGTCAACCCCGTTATAGAACAGACTAACTGGTACCGGAAGGGCATCAGGTTCCCAGCCATGGATTTGCCTCTGGGCACTTGCAAATTGATGTCTCTGGAAGCCTTGTTATGCGATAGGATGCATCCCTGTAGTACTGGACTAAGAAATTCCGATCATTTCACAGAAGCCAAGCAAATGCAATCAGAAGGCATGAAAATAACCCTCCACCATTGCCATTCTGGGGTTTTGCAAATGGTGCCTTAGGCTGGATCTCATTAAATCTGCATCCCATTTCCCACCTCAAATCACTCAGAGTCCAGCAATTACCTAGTAAGTGCTTTCCAAACAGCAAACGTAGGGTTCATTTTCTTTTAACTTCTCTGTCTGTTTCTTTGTTTTAAAATAGCACTGCTTTGAAATTGGTGCCACTGTGGAAAACAGGTAATGCTCTGTTTTCATTCTATTTCCTCTGCCAGGAGGTACTTGAGCATTGAGAGAAAATCCCTCTCTGCCTTGCAGCCCCAGGAGAGTGAGGGCTGGTGTGAAAGTATGCATGGGTACTTGGGAAATTACCATATAACTGCCCTGTACAGAATACCAGTGGGATGCAATCCCCAGAGATGCACATAAGTATGACCAGAGTCACAGATTTGAGTAACAACCCGGGCTAGGATGCAAACAGCTGTCTTACGATGCCTAGCATTTTCTAACCCTCTCCTAAGTAAAGTCTTGGGTTTTAGGTGAAATCTCAGTGTTTCTTACTGTATCTTGGGGTGTAAGGATAATGTTCAACACAGCCATCAAGGTCAGCAAACCGCTTTTTTCCTCCAGTTGGCAAAGCACTCCCAGCTGCCTCCTCCCCTCCTCCAGGCTCCTCTTTTGCCCTGCGCATGCCGAAATGCCACATATCAAAATAACATAAATTGCTCCCCTTGCTTGTGCCCAGGGCTCAGACCTTGGGAGATCACTCCCCTCTGGGCCCACAGGTGTAAAATAAACCTCAACACGCCAAGACCTCCACATGCCGCTTGGTTCTTCTGTCAGTGATCCAGTCCAGGTTTTCCAGTATTTTCCGTAACAGGGGAACATCAGTTCTCTACAGTCCAAGTAGTTACACAATTTCCTCTTAGAGTAAGAAAACATATGAAGCAAATAGAATGACTTATCTTTCTAGGATGTATCATTTATAGATTTGTAAAAGCAAAAGGTTTAATGCTGTGATCCTGGCCTTTCCATTTAGAGAGAAGAATACTGAGTACAAGGTGGACACATTAAACTTCCAGATATATGCAATTTCCTTTCTATTTTACAAACATCTTCCCTGTAATTGCTGGTTTCCTCTTAGGATAAATGTACTCAAACTTTGCTTTCTGCCTTTCGGGTTGATACAATTTTGCTATTTCCAAGAATGCTGTAAATAGAGGAGAGAAAGAAAAGAGTGAAAAAGGTGAGATGAGGATGTTGGCAACATCTCCCTTGTAAGCGTTGTGGGCAAACTGGAGACATCAGTACCTTGGGGGGAATGTACACCTCCCCTTTCCCCTGCCAGTCCCTCAGATTCCTTACCAGGTGACTTACATATTTTTTCCTTTCCTACCTAATTAAACTGCTACCACCAACTGACACTCAGTTCTTCTTTACCCTTTTCTATGTGTTTCATTAAACAATTTTGGAGATACAGGACTGAATGATTTGCGGCATGCATAGCCCTTCACTAATATAACTGAATCAGAGTATTTCCTAATCATAGCTAGGTACATTGCCTCAAATCCAGATGGTGAATTTGTTTCTGTACAGACTCTTAGATCTAAAGGTACAACTTGTATGACAAGAATATTCATACAACAAATATCCATTGAGTGCCTCCAAGATTCCAGGTACTAGAGATACAGCCACAAGAAGACAGCCTGGGCCCCTCCCTCACAGAGCTTCTGGTCTTTCTAGAAAAACAAATAATTACAATGAAAAGTGATAAAGCTTTATGATCTGGTGGTAGCACCTAACCCAGTCTTGGCTGAGTGGAGTTAGTAACAGATGAAGAGCATGGATGATTTATCAGAGGGACATTAAGTCCAAAAACTGAATAGAAGTAAGCTAGATGAAGTAATGTGGGAAAGGGAGTCAAAGAAGACAGGGAAGGGGATGGAAAAGTCTAGATCCAAGGAAAGAGAAAGCCTGCTTTGGGGGGAAAATGAAAATAGTTCACTATGGCTAGAAAAGGGAAGGAGAGAGTTACAGAGGCAGGAAAAAAAGAGGTAAATAAGGTAAAAGAGACAAATGCAGGATAGTTTAAAAAATAAACATATAAATCTATTCAAAGAGTTTGGGAAACATCATCCAGCAATAGTGACTAGCAGAAAAAACTGGCGTGCAGTAAGGCTGCTCACCAGAGCCGAGTCACCAAAGACAGTGCCTCTTTCTTAGCACTGATGGACTCTGACCCAGGTTAGACTTACACACGGTCCACATCAGGTTTTCTCCCACTACTAGACTGCCAAGGATCCATTCCAGAGGAAAAAATAAATTGAAACTATTTAAAGATATTATAAATCAGAAACTGAAGATGGAAAATAGCTGAAAAGCAGAATCTCATCCCCAGGATCTCTCTCCTGGACAAAGCTGGCTTCTGTGCAGTCTGCCTTTGCTCACATTAGCTTGCTCATACATAGGGCCATGGCTCGACCTTGCCATTCCTTTATGCAACCTTGAACCTGAATAACATTAGGCAGAAGCCCTGAATGTAAAGACACATGATCTGTCTTTTGCTTTGACTTTATTGTTTCATGTCCTGAAATTCCACCAATTAGGTGTTAATTTGGGAGAATAGGTGACCTCTAAAGAAGTAAAGAGCTATAAGCTGATGAAACTAGATAATTCACTTTACTCCAAAGGTTAATCATCTTGCTTTTCCCTTACTGGGAATAGTGGCACAGAGGAAACAAGAGTTGGAGCTGGAGATGAAGCAAAAGTGAATCATTCTGAAGCATCATAGCTTTTAGTGGGTGGGACAGAGAAAGGAGGGAAATTTAGTAGAATTATATGGAGTGTTTTATTAAAAGTTTATATGTGAGTCCTGGGAATAGAAAGATTAAGCAGTCCTTGAGGAGTCCTGAATGAGAAATTTGAAGGAGCAATACAAACTGCCCTTGTTTTAGAAGTTTTCCTGGGCTGATCCTGTCGCCAATGGTCACAGTCCTTTCTCTTCACAAATGCAGCATGATTAACCCTATGGCTCAGGAACCTGGTGAGCTGTATTGATTTTTTTTTCCTTCCGGTTGACCTGTAGACTTAATCACCATGGCTAATATTATTTCTATGGGAAGATGTGCTTGGAATTCCAAACCTACTTACAAATCTGTGTGTCAGCATTGTCAGCATTACCTTAAATAGAAATCAGAGAATATTTTTTTCTTAAAAGTGACTCTGTCTGGTATGTTTTATCATTACATTTCAAGATTAAACAAGAGTGCAAAAACACAAAATGGAAAAGTCTGGGATTATAGCTTATAAAAAACAGGTTCCCTGGCAACCAAAGAAACTCATTTTTGTAGATTTAAGTGTATATTGATTAATGTCAGGGGGTCATAGGCACAGGCAGAGTTGATTACTTCCTACACAATTTCACCTTAATAGTATTAGTGCAAGACTTATTTGAAATTTACATTTTAATAAAAACAAAAAAAAGGCCGCTTGTGGTCTGGCCTTCCAATGAAATTGAAGTTAATACAGTATCAATGGATGTCATGCCACTGAATTGGTCAACAGTGCCAGATGCTAAATGTGTATCACTTCATTTCATCTTCACAATAACTCTTTATACTGAGAATTATATTTTTCATTAGTCAGATGTGGAATACTGAAGCACATCCAAAGTCACTCAGCTAGTAGATGATGGATGTGAATTGTTTTAGTAGTTACAAAGCCTTGCTTTTGTTAACATACCACTTTGCTTTCTTTCTGTCCCAGTGATTTAAGTGCTTATGTCAGATGGCAGTTTCCCCCTACTTAATTCTCACCACACAACTCTGGTGAACATTTGGCTATTTACATTTTACAAATTAAGAAACTGAGATTCAGTAATGTTAAGTATATCCTCAAGGTTGCACTGTGGGTATGTGGCAGATCATATCAGGAATTTAAAACTAAAATTCAACTTCAGTTCTTTTTCTACTCCCCACCACATTCCTCTCTCAAGATGTCTTATCCTGAACTTATCAAAACCCAATTACGCCACTTGAAATCGACTTGGCCCTCTGTTGCTTTCAAAACTTACCTGTCCTCTCCCTCAAAGCCATGCTTCTCCACACTGGTAGAAATATAATGTTATGTATTAATACAAGTCAGAATATTGAGGGCTGATTAGTGAGTTCATTTAATAAGGCTGATCCTTGCATATTTCCTAGGAGACAGCAGAAGACAGAGAGGTCCAACCCCTGGATTGGTCGTCTCTCATTAGAATACTAGATAGTAAGGCAGAGCTGGTGAAGGAGATACACATTTGAGCAAAGAACATTTACCACACCCCTAAAATCATGTGGTAAGTACAAGTATATGCTTGGATATTATGGAGAAAGATTCCAGTAGTATATGTTCAGATACTCACATTAGTAATAAATATATAATCAGGCTAAAACAGCACAACAGAGCGAAGACTCATGAGCCTCCAACAGATCAGAAAGTTTCTTTGGCTCTAAATTTCTTCTCTTTATCATAAGATGGAGACTCTCTATTCCATAGCAAAGAAGAGCTCATATGCAGGTGATAAGCTGAGGGAAAATATACAAACCTGATGTTGAGCAGCACAGCAGTCCTCAATTATGGTATTTTTCTACTTTACATATTTGAAAACCTTACACTAAAGGCTATTTGTAGAAGGTGTAGTGATTTCCCCATTTAATTAAAAGACTAACAATAATTAGCATAAAAAATTGAAAAGAATTTCTAACAATTTTTTAGACCTATTCAATTTCTTAAATTACTTCTCTAATAAAGTTAATGATACTCTCCTCTTGTCTACTAGCTTAATAAAATATTAGCCTACAAACTGGGGGTGGGGGAGTGATACGGCTTCAAGCTTAGCTGCAATGTGGCCTTAAAGCATGCCCTCATGTTTCTCCTCCCTCTGGGTCTTTCAGCTCCACTTTTCTGTAGGTGAGCTTTAATCCCAGGTTTTTACCACATAGCATGACTAAAATGATGGCCAGGAGCTTCAGACTGATAACCTTCTAGCTTACAAACGCCACTGGAAAAAGAGTGTCACTTTCCCTAGAAACTAAAGCTAAAATTCCTCAGATATTCACTGGTTGGCTTTTGTCCTGTGAGCATCCCTGAACCAATTACTGTGGCTAATAGAAATTTGGTGCCCTAAGTGGCCAAGCCTAGGTCACTTTTTATTCCAACTGCTGGGGGTAGTATCAACCTGAGTAGAACCACAACGACTGAGAAAAAGTAGAAAATGGTTCCTTAAAGTAATGCTGGACAGGTTGAAAGAAAAAAATGAAGTAAGCTACCACAAGCATTATTTCAAAATAGCGGATAGATTGATTCATTGAAAAGTTATTTTAATACAAAGGAAAAATAAAACATAAAGTGCATTAAAAGCATTAAGGAAATATTATATATCAAAAGCATAGCATTGATTGAGATATAATTAAAGGTGTGATAGTGTCCAAAGAATTATAGGTAGACCAATAAAGCAAAGAACACCTTTTTCTTTGAAATGTATTTAATAAGTGTAAGATTGTGTTGAACCCAAGGTTGGTGAGAGAGAATGTTGACTGAACAACCTTGATTAATAATGTATTGACAGCACAACCCTGAGTAGGAAGACTAGTTGAGCAACATTCCCCAGGTTTAGGTGACCCCTGTGGTTCTTACTTCAGAGTCCATAATGCCAGAAGAGAGGCCTGTGTCCAGCGAGAATTCTTAAATGGGGAACAGAAGACTCAAAAAATGGAACTCATTCAATAGGGTGAATCATTTCTGAGACCCAGAATATGCCCCCTAATCACTTCTAATTGGTTAGCTACTTTTTCAGCTATAATCCGTGCTAACTACCTGTTTTGAAAAAGCAAGAAACTAGAGGATGCTCTAACATGGCTGATGTTGTTAACATTGACTTTTGTCTGTGGAACAGGCAGGCAATGGGACCTGCAGTCATCTCCTGGACCAGAGCAAGCTTATAAGGAATACTGTGGGTTAAGTCCAAGAGGCCAGTAGAGGGCAGCGACCAGAACTGAAGCAGAAACAGCAGCTCACCAACAAAGGACAGACAAGAGAAGCAGGGTGGATGCCGGGAGGAGATCCTGACCTGACCCCTGAGCCCACGGAGTCTGGGGACAGAAATCCAGCTGTCGAGATCCCATCGCCCTAGGCTGACCAGCTTTGAAGAGCACAGTCAATTACCATCTCTAGGAGGACCACAGCCTGCCGGCCACATGGAGACGCCACAGGCCTTAACTGAAGTGCTGGCCACCCAAGGGGTGGTCAAGAAAGATTTCCAAAGCAAAATTAGAATGCTGTGACCATAGGAAAGAACACATACTGGGCAAATAAAAAGACAACAACACAGAAACAAATGATTCTTAGTCTGTTTTACAACCCCCGGCAGAAAATGGATTACATTTTAAAAGAATGAGTGATATTTCACATCTCCTAGATACATCTAAATATTCATGAAACCTCATACAGGGTACAATGGGTATACACAGTGATGGAACTTCTGTCACCTCACCCTCTGATGTACTGTATGGTCATTTCCAAAAAACTTTCAGAAAAATCTCAAGTGCCATAAAGAGATAATTTGCTTTGTTTCTCTCTCCTTCTTGGGGGCACTACTTTTAAATCCAAATATTACTGCCCAAATGAGAAGAATCCAAGTCCTTCTACCAAGAACACAGTCAGAAAACAAGTCAAGAAGAGAAAACTGAGATAATTAGTACAAAGGCATCTCAGCTAAATAAAGGAGAGTGAGATGTATAACAGTTAAGTGAGAAGCAACATCAGCAGCTTGGTTTTAAATGAAAAAATTGTGAAATCATGAGGCTTTTCACTAAGTACAACAAATCCCACTAATAATAGCAAACACGGGTTTTTAATGTACTCAAAGAGACACTGCACAAGCTTTCTCTAAAATATATCCAAGAGGTGCTCAAAGAGATGGTGACCAGGTATAACAGCAGCATTGATAGGGAAGAAATGGTACACATGGAAAGAGAACAATAAATTAGGCCCCAATGAATTTTAAAAATCATGAGAAAGAGTTTACCTGTCTAACCACTGAACACTGTAACTACCTTGGGAGAAATGACCAGTGAATAACTTTAACTCAAAAATATGTATTTATTTTTAAAGATCTCTGAAATTTAATGTGTATTTTCAATGAAATATAAACCTAAATTTCATGAGCACTTATTCATTTTGTTTCCTTCTATTATTCTTAAATTAATTCTTTTCTTAAAAGTTCCAAATTAAAAACTTGTAAGTAAGAACAGTTAGCAGAAATACCTGACTCATACAGGGCCTGAATATAGTGGACATTGCTCTGAACCTGCCTGTTTTCTGGTGCTCAGAATAGCTCCCATTTAGTTTGTTCACTCTTACCTACTACAAATATAGATAAAGGGAAAGGGGAACTACAGAACCACTGTGGGATAAAGATTATAATATTAATAATAATAAGATGGGCTGAATTTGTCAGATTACATAGATAGAAGACTACTCAGACTAAATTTTTTACTTAAAAACCTATGCTAAAAAATCATTAGCAAATGGGTAACACTAAAATTTTATCTACAGATATCAGTTCTGATGTCTATAAAATCCCTTTCCTAATAGGTTTTCTCTCTCTTGCCGAAGTCAAATAGTATGAATGTGAAGAAAAGAATAAGCAGATTGAGGAAAGAAGAAGTATAGGGGAAAGACTGGGTCATTGCCCTAGAAACTTCTCTGTGGCCTAACAGAGCAGATCCTGGCACCTTGTCATCTGAGAGACTGAGGTTCCCAGTGCCTCACTGATGTGAGAGGTGGGCAGACTGCAAAGTGCGGCGAATGCATCAGGACCCAAGCGTCATGCCTTGGAATTCCACTTCTTTTTCCAAGGTCGCTTTAAAAACTCAGTCACGCTACATTTCTCCATTTGCATAAAAGGAGTATTTACCGCCCATCTACCTCAAAGACGGCTTCTGAGAAATAACCAACAAACCTCCCATTTTGCCCTTCTCAAATTAAATATGATAATAACACTAGTAAGACTCAAACGGACTTTTTCTTCTTTTGAAAAATGTTTCGCTATGTTGTTGAAAAACAGGGTTACAGTTAGCCCTAAATTAATTATTAAAGTATAAGCAATTTGCAACTTGTAAATATGTGAATAAAGTTTAGCAACTTTAAATATTAAAATCTGACATTTAATTTGCAATTCTAAATGGTAAAGCATTTCATAATATTTTTTGGTTCTTTAGCCTTTTATTAATGTGAATTGTAGAAGCAAACTGTAAGTAACATTTTGAAACTTATTTATTGGTTTGGGATAATAGCATTGCACAATCATGCACAATATATTCTTATTCTAACTCTAGTGAGAAATTAATGAGGACTATCAAGACAAAATTATGTCCTACTGTTAGCAGAATGAAGTCATAGAGCTCTAAGAAACACACACACACACAATTTATCCTTAAATGAAATTCACTGGGTTTTTTTTCCCACAATATAACTTCAATCCTGGCTATTAAAATTTTAAAGTTTGAAATTAATGTGAATACCTTATGAAGAGTTTGTGAAATACTAGCTTTCAAATGATTAGAGTATGCTTGCTTTTTTTAACTCACATATCATCTAAACAAAAATAATCCCATCATTCATCAAAAATTAAAAGTTATTTATTCCAGCCATATTACTATGAACAAAAGGAAAATAGTTGGATTTCAACAAAATCTTGATTTCAAAGTACAGTATTAAAATAAAGAGGGACATGAAGCTTCTTTTCTGTACTTGTTTACTGTATCTACAAAATCAATTTATGCACTTAACACTGACAAAATATACTCTCAAAAATTACATTATACCCTGCTAATGTCTGTGGTAGAATTTTGATCCTTAAATAGATAAGCTTAATAAACCAACATATTTAAACAAAATAATTGCTGATATAAGTAGGTTTCTCTGCTGTGGGACAATTTGAGATTCAATCAATGAATTGAATTAGATTTTAGTTGTAACCCTTAAAAAAGAGAAAGATGAAGCATATTTGTTAATTTTTAATTCCCAGTTTTGTGATGAAGGCTATGTAGACAAAGCTTCTTTTAAATGAGTTGAAATAGTGATGCATATATATATATATACACAATTTAATTATACCACAATCTTGGTTCCCTTAAGGTCTTCTAAAACAATGGAATTGTCTGCAATAATGAATGTTTATATTTTTCACTATCTAGATCAGAATGAAAATGGCCAGATAACTACTCACACTTTCATTTGATACAGTTTATCATTTGCAATATATCTTGTTGCTGTGTTGTTGAACAAAGTATAGGCTTTGAAATATGGAGTTCTACTTTATGCTTCAGCACTAACTTTGCAAAAGGCCAAGATGGATTTATCACTGATGGGAAACATCTCAAATTCTATAGACCACTGGGACAAAGAAAAATAAGTTTTAAAAACAACTTTGTCTCCAATGATATGCTCATAAAAACCATAATGGGATTCTGGATAATGTCTGGCAATTCTTTTTCAGTACTGAGTGTTAAAGACCAGAGTTATATTCAACAATAGTTAACAGATATTCAGATACAACTATTTGTAATCCAGAACTCAAGTTCCAGATGATTATCTCAAATTATATTATCAACCATGAAATGGAAAGATAGTTAAGAAGCTTCTTTATGAGTGCTGGAACATTTCTACCAAGAATATATACAGTGCATTTTCTCACAGCACAAATCTGGTTTACGGAAGAGTTAATACAGTAGCAGTCTCTCCCCTCTCTCTTTTCCCCTATTTGACATTCAGTTCATGAATTTCTATTGTTATTCTTATGAAAGTCCACAAAATTGATGCGGCAACACTGAGAGACGTGCCAAGTTCCAGAGACTACACAGGGCTGGGTTTCATTCTTGCCTAATCCCATCAGTGTGAGACAATTTCGGCAAAAGTTATCACTTGGACTCCCATATGCAGGAGTACATCAGATATACAGGATCTTAGGACAAGCAAGGAAAACCCCATGCTTTGAGATCAATGAGGATTTTGCCCTATTTTTAAGACTGCCCTATCATTAAACTAAGAGGAGGAGGAGACTAAAATTAGGAAGCAGCTAGAATACAATGCAGAATGTAAATACCCAAACCCTGTTTTATAGTATGCACTCCACAAAACGGAAGCAACTGCCACTCTTCTCCCTAAAACTCTTAAGTACTGACTGCCTGTCATGCTATTCAATTTAAAACATTTGGCAGTCAAAAGTCAAATAAATGTTTGTGATTAAAAAGAGAGATTCTCAAGATATTCTGCTAAGTCTCCCTGTTAAATTGTTTTTCTAAAATTTGTTTCAGAAATTTATCTACTGCATAAATAAGACCTTAATAATGATCAAGCAATAAAGGTTTACCACAAATGGCTGTTGAAAATGACTGGATTTTAGGGACTATAACATAAAATGTGATGCTTTTGATTTCATGCTTTCTGCAGAGGGCCCCTCTATTCTTGTTGTACTATATTGAAAAAATTATTATGCTATTAAGGCATTTTTTTAAGATAGAGCAAGTTAGTTAAAATTTCCTAATACCACATTATTTTCAAGAACATGCACAAAACAGATCTCGATGAGATTTCAAAATCAAAAGAGATTTCAACAACACAAATAGATTTCTGAAGGTTCAGTTCAAACTCTAGTAAATAATTGAAAGAGAAGGAAACCCCAATCTAACCAATATATCCCTTGTGTATATAATATCCCATCCCCACACACCATTCTGGACCATATACCCAAATTGTATAATGGACAAGGACAATTAGTTCTATTCCTAGAACACCAAACAGCACCCAGAAAATCACCTATCCGAGCACCAGTTTGAAAGGTCAAGGCCTTGCATATGGGACAACCTTATACTTAACAAATGACTGAGGCACTAATTTTGTCTATAATATTTATTAATGTTAGTTGAAAATATAATTGCTCAGGTTAGAATAAAAGTTTTCATTTAAAGTGTTTTATATACTAACTCTGACTTAAAATTCTAGTCAACTAATCTAGAAAGAAGAAACTATTGAGTAGTTCTTAATATTCATTTATATGATTTAAATATGTAAATCTTAGGGATCAATGCATTTTAAAGTGTGGAGATACTCCTAATTTACATTCAATCTGGCCATTTTCTCTATATTTGAACTTTCTCTACAATATGCTATCTCAGGTGATTGTAATAATAGTGATAAATATTATATATTACTACCTCTATTGTCACCATCACCACCATTGCTTCTCCCACTTTTAATGAGCATTATGTACCAGGATTCTACACTACCACATTTACAGTACTAATAACTTAATCTTATCATTAAATTTCTCCATCGATAGGGATTCAGTGCCCCCAGAGGCAGGTGATTCTGTCATTGCATCATCTTACTATTGGAGACTTTTGATTTAAAGTTCTAAATTAAACTATAAATAAAATTTAAGATAAACTGTTAAAAATGTACTCTGAAAAAGAATATGGGAAATTTGTTATTTCTATTTGAAAATAAAGAAAACTGTGCCTTATTTCTTGATCCAGAGCCATTAACTTTAATGCCTACTATTTGTTTTTAAAGCCATTTTAAAATTAATCTCATGTGCTATTGATATAAAATAATATGACTGTCAGGGGCTCTATGGACTTATTTTCCAGGAAAATTCTCATATTTAAAACACATGAACTTTCATATGGTGTGAAATCAATCATAACACACACAAAAAAAATCACTATTGCAGCAAATGTCTCAAGATTAAAAGCTCATCTATTTTTATGGTTGTCAAGGAAACCTTTCCCTGGTTTTCTAATGAAATACATTGCTTGAGTGATACACAAAACAAACACCACAGTATGAAATAAAATCCAACAAAATGTGGTTTCTAAAAAATTAATAAAAATTTAAAGAATTTAAATTTTAAACTTGAAACTCTCTCATACAAAGTATTGCAATAATAGAATAACTTTGAAGTTGGAATTCTGAATCTTCTGACACTCTCCTCTAAGTAAAGCTAATGAAATTTTAAAACCTGAAGAATTAAATTCTCATCCACAATTATTTACACTGTCTTAAGCACTAAGATAGAATACAAATGAAGTTGAATGTAGTTGTGCTTTTAACTTTTTTGAACTATAATAAAGCAGATAGATCCAAGACCTCAGCCCCTCCTAAGAAGCCCACCATAATCGCCCATTCTCTAGCTCTTACCTCTATTCTTGTGACTTTTCCCTTCAAATTCTCAGTGCTTTGGCACATTGTATTTTCTCCATACATTCAGTGTACCGTGTTCTCTTCGTGTTCCACAGGTCTTTCAAGGTGATATCCCTTCTTCCCGAAGCCCTTTGCCTCCTCCTAGGTCTTACGCTTACAAATTTATTCACCTTTAAGATCTTATTTTTTCACCACTTAGAAACTAATTTAGGTCCACATAATATATATTTATAGTCAACATTATATCACCTCTTTGGCAGGGCTATTTTACTTGTGTACATTCTGAACATTTTCCTCACA
This sequence comes from Manis javanica, assembly GCF_040802235.1. Taxonomy (NCBI): domain Eukaryota; kingdom Metazoa; phylum Chordata; class Mammalia; order Pholidota; family Manidae; genus Manis; species Manis javanica. Next base: position 192,455,677 of record NC_133157.1, read on the forward strand.
AAGTTTTAAAATGTGTAAAGTTAGGAACCATATCTATGTTATTTACCATATCTGTGTTATATACCATTGAATCTTAAGGTTACAGAACAGATCCTATTATTTAGTAATTCCTCAATAAACTTGTATTGACTAGTTGGACTCTGTGTCTTCTAAATTAGTGTTTTCTCTACCATCACTGAATAAGGTCACCATAGGCCACCAATAAGGTCAGAAAGAAAAGAACCGTTTAGCCAGCCTCACTGGTTTCCTATTCAGTTCTATTCCCCTTCTTCCTTACTAAGCAAACCCAGAATTAGTACAGGGCCATAATGTGTACCTACTTTATAGTCTACCACTTCCCAGCCCTGCTTCTAGCTGAGAGTGGCCACTAGGTTCTGCTTGCTAACACATTCTTCAAAGGGTTCCTTTTTCCAAATAAACTCTCATGAGGAAAAGCTTTTAAAAAATTATTTTTTATTTTTTAGTTGAAATATAGTTTATATGCAGCCATATTTTGTATTATATTGGTTTCATGTATACAGCACAGTGATTCCACAATTATGTACATTACTAAATGCTCACCTCAATATGTGTAGTTGACATCTATTGATACACAAAGATATTACAATATTATTGATTATATTTCCTATGCTGTACTTTCATCCCATGACTTACCTATTTTGTAACTGGATGTTTGTGCCTCTTTATCCCCTCCACCTATTTCACCCATTGCCCCTTCTCCTCCCCTATGGCAGCCCCCAGTCTGTTCTTTGTGTTTATGAGTCTATTTCTGTTTTGTTTATTTGCTCATTTGTTTTGTTTTTGAGATTCCATATATAAGTGAAATCATATGGTATATGTCTTTGTCTGACTAATTTCACTTAGCATAATGACCTCTATATATATGTTGCTGAAAATGACAAGATTAAGTTCTTTTTCATGACTAATATTCTGTTGCATACACACACACACACACACACATACACACACACACACCACATCTTGTTGCTGGAAACTCAGGTTTCTTCCATAGCTTGGCTATTGTAAATAATGCTGCAATAAACATAGGAGTACATATATCTTTTTATATTAGTGACTTTGTTTTCTTTGGGTATATTTCCAGAAGTGGAATTACTAGGTCATATGGTATTTCAATTTTTAGTTTTTTGAGAAACTTCCATACTGATTTCCATAGTAGCTGTACCAATTCATAATCCCACCAACAACATACATGGGTTCTCTTTTCTCTACATCTTTGCCAACACTTGTTATTTCTTGCCTTGTTGACATTAGCCATTCTGGTTGGTACAGAGCAATATCTCATTGTGGTTTTGATTTGCATTTCCTGATAATTAGTGATGAGCATCTTTTCATGTGTCTGTTGGCCATCTGAATGCCCACAGATATCTATTCAGGTCCTCTGCCCATTTTCTAATCAGATTATTTGTTATATTAGTGTTCAGTTATATGAGTTCTTGATGTATTTCAGATATTAGGCCCACATCAGACTTATCATTTGCAAATATTTTCTCTCATTCAGTAGGTTGCCTTTTCATTTTGTTGATGGCTTCTTTGCTCTGCAAGAACTTTTTAGTTTGATGTAGTCCCACTTGTTTATTTTTGATTTAATTCCTTTTCCTAGGAAGACATATCCAGAAAAAAATGTATTAATGCTAATGTTCAAGGGTTTACTGCCTGTTTTCTTTCTTTCTTTCTTTCTTTCTTTCTTTCTTTCTTTCTTTCTTTCTTTCTTTCTTTCTTTCTCTCTCTCTTTCTTTCTTTCTTTTTCTTTCTTTCTTTCTTTCTTTTGTTTCTTTCTTTTTTTTTTTTTTTTCTTTCTTCTTTTTTTCTTTCTTTCTTTCTTTCTTTTTTCTTTCTTTCTGTTAGTATTTGTTTCACATACATAGGTGCTCCTGTGTTGGGTGCATAGATATTTATAATGGTTATATCCTCTTTTTGGACTGAACCCTTTATCATTATGTAATGTCCTTCTTTGTCTCTTGTGACTTTATTTGTTTTAATGTCTATTTTGTCTGATACAAATACTGCAACACCTGCTTTCTTATCCCTATTAGTTGCATGAAATATCTTTTTCCATCCCTTCACTTTTAGTCTGTGTATGTCTTTGGGTTTGAAGTGACTCTCTTGTAGGCAGCATATAGTTGGGTCTTGTTTTTTTATCCATTTCTTCAGTGACTGTATGTCTTTTGTTTGGTGCATTCAGACCATTTACATTTAGGGTGATTATTGATAGGTATGTACTTATTTCCATTGCAGGCTTTAGGTTTATGGTGACCAAAGATTTAAGGTTAATTTCCTTGCTATCTAAGAGTCTAACTTAACTCAGTTAGTATGCTATTACAAACACAATCTAAAGGTTCTTTCCCCCCCCCTCCTTTCCTTCCTCCTTCATTCTTTATATATTAGGTATCATATTCTGTAGTCTCTGTCTATCCCTTTTTATTATCTCTGGTGACAGCTATTTAACCTTAGGAACACTTCTGTCTATAGCAGTCCCTCCAAAATAGACTGTAGAGATGGTTTGTGGGAGCTAAATTCTCTCGGATTTTGTTTATCTGGAAATTGTTTAATCCCTCCTTCAAATTTAAATGATAATCTTGCTGGATAAGGTATTCTTGATTCAAGTCCCTTCTGCTTCATTGTATTAAATATATCATGCCACTCCCTCTGGCCTGTAAGGTTTCTGCTGAGAAGTCTGATGGGTTTTCCTTTGTAGGTGATCTTATTTCTCTCTCTGGCTGGTTCTAATAGTCTGTCCTTATTCTTGATCCTTGCCATTTTAATTATTATATGTCTTCATGTTACCCTCCTTGGGTCCCTTGTGTTGGGAGACCTGGGCACCTCCATGGCTTGAGAGACTATCTCCCTCCCCAGATTGGGGAAGTTTTCAGCAATCATTTCCTCAAAGACACTTTCTATCCCCTTTTCTCTCTCTTCTTCTTCTGGTACCCCCATAATACAAATATTGTTCTGTTTAGATTGGTCACACAGTTCTGTCACTATTCTTTCATTGCTAGAGATCCTTTTTTCTCTTTGTGCCTCAGCTTCTTTGTATTCCTCTTCCCTAGTTTCTATGTCATTGATCATCTCCTCCACCATATCTAATCTGTTTTTTAATACCCTCCATTGTGCTCTTCAATGTTTTTAATCTCCATCCTAAATTTTTTCCTGAGTTCTTGAATATTTTTCTGTACCTCCATGAGCATGTTCATGATTTGCATTTTGAAATCTCTTTCAGGAAGATTTATTAATTCAGTCTCACTCAGTCCTTTCTCAGGTGTTGAGATTTTGCTTTGAACCAAGTTCCTTTGATGTTTCATATTTGTATATGGTGCCCTCTAGTCCCCAGACACTCTACTCTCTGGTGCTGCTCTGCCCCTGGAGTGATGTTGGGGGGTCACAGGGGAGTGGTGCTGGTGCCTGTGGGGAGGAAAAAGTTCTTCCCAGCTTCCTAGCTGCTATGCCTGCCTCCACTCCCAGAACCAGTGGGCTGAACACACAGGTGTAAGCCTTTATGCTTCATGTTTGTAGCTGCCATAGGCAGGGTTCCCTCTGGCTGGCTTGATACCAGGGCAGGGTCTGCCAGTTTGCGAACCAGGTTCAGGCTAGCCCAAAGGAAGACAGCAGGCTGTGTATCACGATAGGGGGCCTTGGAGCTGCATAGCCAGCCCAGGGGATGGAGCACCTGAAGATTGTAAAAGTTCCCAACCTGTTAGGCAGAGTGTACCCAGGCAATTTTCTCTACGTCTCCTTTCTCATGAGCAAGAAACTCTGTGTAGTCCTTGCCCCTTTAGCAACTCTCTCACTGTGAAGAAGTCTCTCAGACTGCCTGCCCAGATCAGCTGGATATGAATTCCTGTTTTCCATAAGCAGCTGGAATCTCAGTTTCTCCAGGTATTCCACCTGTCTTAGCTTTCCAACCCCACTAATCACCAGAGCACCATGCAATGTAGGTTCGTGCTCCTAGAGCAGATCTCCAGGGCTAGGTGTTCAGCAGTCCCAGGCCTCCACTCTCTCTCTGCTTGTTTCTCTTCCTCCTGCCAGTGATCTGGGGTGGGGGAAGGGCTTGGGTCTCGCCAGGTCACAGCTTTGGTACCTTACCCTGTTCCATGAGGTTCTGCTCTTTTCTCAGGTGTATGCAGTCTGGTGCAGCCTTCTTTCCTGTTGCTCTTTCAGAATTAGTTGTATTAATTATATTTTTGTGTTATACATGGTTTTATGAGGAGGTCTCTGTTTCACCTCTCATGCTGCCATCTTTAATCCAACCCTGTTTACTTCCTATATTTTCTTCTAGGACTTTCATGGTTTCAGGTATTATATTAAAGTCTTTAATTCATTATAAGTTTATTTTTAAGGGTGGTGATAACACAGAGATCTTGTTTCATTCTTTTGCTTGTAACTGTCTAGTAGGAAAAAGCCTTTTTTTACTTTGCCTTTTGCACTTCCCATTCTCCTGGGCTGAGTAAGAATGAAATGCCTAGAAAAATACAGCTGCCATCTTACAAGGATGAAAGCTACATTGTGTTTATTATAGAACAGGAAGATTGGATGAGCCTAGTTCATTACAAACATCCTCCAGCCTTTGCACCAACCCTGAGCCATGGTCTTCCAGACTTCTGTTACAAGAGAGAAGCCCCTTTCTTGCTTAAAAAACCTCTAGAAGTTTCAACTTGCAGTTGGACATATTTATAACTCACCTAGGCAATCACTTTGAAGAGATTATTGAGCATTTAAAGGCTATAAAATAGCCACATTGTTTTTCTTGTGAAACCTTTATAAGAGTATATATCAACCTTAATTTAAAAAAAAAAGCAATAAACATTTTACAGCTTTTCAGTATTTGATCCCAGCTCTCCCTCTTTCCAGCTGTTTCCTCATTAGTTTCAAGTGCACTTATCTGTTAAATGAGAACAATGGTATCATCTTGCATGGCATATACAGTGATTGAAAGCCAACAATTGTAAGTATTTTAGGTTATAGTATAAGATCTTAACTTGCAGTACTTGCTCAATAAAACCAGAAATTTCACAGCCTTTTGAGGAAAAAAGTACATATGCAGCATTTGTAGCTAAATAGAGCTTCTACCAATTATCTATTCTGTAAGTCCCTTAGACTTTTGGGTGCTCGGTTTTCAACATATAAATGAGAATAATATCTACCTTATAAAGATCTAAGGGGTTAGAGAGAAAATGTTTAAAGCAACAGACATTTAATAAATGGCAGTTAACTTCCAATAGCAATAGCAATTCACAATAATATGCTCTTAGACAGACTATAGCTACTAGATCAAGATACTTGAATTTACAAAGTTAATTTTCCATAACATATTTTAAACTTTTGATAACACAATTAACTTGCTTTTAGAACATTAATTCTTATATGGAGATTAAGGAGGAGGTCACAAACCCTTTGAAAATTTCAAGAACTCTCTTGACCTTATCTCCAAAAAAAACCCACATATACAACAATTTTTACATTCAATTCTAGGGGATTATGGATTATCTAAAGTCCCATGGGTTCTAAGATTGTGTTAAACTCCCTAATCAAGAGTTCATGGAGCTCTAAGAGGACATTCTGATATGGTAATTCCGTATATAAAGTTGTCCATGAAATAAACTCTAAGAATCATTCCTTATATGTGTTTAATAAACTATCTCATTCCTTTATCTATATATCTGTTCCATTCATAGTAATCACAGCTTCAGCAAATTTGCATTTAGAAGTTTGTGTTGCACAGATCTGTGCTTGAAAGTGTTGTTTCATTTAAACTTTATTAAAGGAAAGGGGAAAAGAAAAGATGACATCTAGACAACAAAGGAAACTAAAATCAATAAGCTGCAATATTGTTATCTACAATGTGAGCCAATGTTCCACTCAGGAAAAGGACAAATAAAACTGAGGGATAGCACCTCAAGAAAGTATTTCTGCCAAAATACTGCAGAGATTGCACATGGGACTGCCAGTAGTTGTAGTTCGTAAAAAAACTAGTATTACTTTGTGGGTAGAGCAGAGGTAGGGCTGGAGAAAGATGTTGTTTCAGATTCTCCCAGTCACAGGATTTCATTGTGACCTTGACCACATTTGACAACTTTTGACTTTTTGTTCACCTCTTCCCACAGAAAAAGGAAGTGTTTTTAATCCTCTCTACCCTAACTTAATACTTACAGACAATAAATGTGTGATAAGTTTCACATGTACTATACATTCCATTAGGTTTCAAATACCAGTTGTATTGCATCAGCTCACTATAGTAGCGAAGGCCTGAGCAGGCAACAAGATTCTAGTCATCTTGTTTAACTCAGCAGGCTGGCCCTTCCTAGATGGAGTCAAGCCTCAGCCTTGCATGACTATGACAGTCTCCTTAAGCTGTCTGTCTTTCCATCTGCTCTTTATCTTGGCCTTGTGGATAATGCCTATGTCGGCTTACATTGTCACCAGAACCAAGAAAAGAGAATTCTTTCTTTGTTATAGTCCTATGTGTCTCAGCCTTTCCTACCCAATTTGATGTGGGTGTTTTTACATTCACTAAGTGTGTAGGAGTCATGCAGTTAGTTTTTCTCCATAGTAATAGCAGAATTTACTCCAGTAAAGGACATAAATATCTCTGAGGAAAAGTAAATATCTCTGATTCTTTTGGGATTCACGCTTTCCAGGAAAGCAGTGAAAAAGAGAGTGGAGAGAGAAATAGAAGATAGAGAATGGAAATTCCTTCCATGTATACTACTAAAGATATTAAAACAAACTAAATAGGAGTCCATTAAAAAAACTTAATAGAAGAAAATTCTCCCTGGCTGAAGAAAAGGCTGAATTTGAAAAGTAAAAATTATCTCTATAAGATCCAACTCCCAGTCACATACTGGATATCACAATTAAAGTTTAAAATATGCAAAATGGGATGTTATATGAAAAAAGCAAAGTGAGTAAAAATGTAGAATATTATTTGTCTAAGAAATGTGGTGGGGAGATACATTCACAGACACACATACATATATATTACATACACACACTTGATTCTATTTTTCAAATGGAAAATAACTAATAATCATTCTCTTAATGTTAATCTAATATAGGGGGAAAGAGAATAATATCAACAAGGAGAAAAGCAAAGCTAGCTTGCTTTGTTGATTTTAGCTTGATACCAGTTACCATGATTATTTTTAAAAATTAAATAAATTTAAAAGATACCTAATAATAAAAAGAGAATCAAACAAACAAACCCAAGTATCTATTCACTCAGTGGCATAACCACATAGGAATGAACAATTCCAAATGACTTTGAAATTCACACCCTGGGCTGTATGTACATCTCTAGTAGGATATTAGCAAAGAGCAAAAATAATTGAGAAAAAACTTCAAGTTGTTTTTCTCAGTAGTCATATTCTTAGAATGGTGTTATTGTTATTCTGAGACTTGTGTGTATATTTTGGGGTAAATCAAGTGAATAATTATATTGAGACATGAATTTTTGCCCTAGGAGAAAGGAGATAGATGACATTGTTAGTAGGATTGATGAGGTAAAGGGAAAAATCTTCTGGTCCTAAATTTAAATAGAAATGTCAGTATATATGTGAGGATGATTTTTAAAAATTTTCTTGATTTATTTTTATTCACTTTTTAAAATTTAAGTATAGTTGATATACAGTATTATATTGGTTTCAAGTATACAACATAGTGATTCAGCAATTACCCACATTATTATATCCTCACTCCGACTAGTGCAGTTACTATCTGTCACAGGAAGATTTTACAGAACTATTGACTATATTCTCTATGTTGTACTTCACTTCTGTGACCAACTTATATTATGATTGAGATTTTTGTGGCTCTTTATTCCCCCCACCCACCGCCCCACTCATCCATCTCAACCCGTCTCCCATGGTTTAAATTCTTTATTTTCAACAGCTTTGTTGAGGTATAAATAATAAAAGAAATGCACATATTTAATGTATAGTTTGATGAGCTTGAGTATATACGGGTACACATGATACTATGATACATCAAGGGACAAAACATAACTAATACCTCCTAAAGTTTCCTGTGTCCCTTCATATTTGTTTTGTTTGTTTTGTGATAAGAATACTTAATATGATCTACTTTATCAGTACAAAGTTGCAGTTATGTTAACAAGTTCCAGAGATCTTCTGTATAGTATAGTGCTTATAGTTAACAATGCAATATTGAATGCTTCAAAAGATTTTTTTTCTCTTTTTTATTAAAGTATCATTGACATACAATTTTATGAAGGTTTCACATGAGCAACATTCAACCACCCCATTGCAGTCACTGTTCACCAGTGTAGTAAGATGCTATAGAGTCACTGCGTGTCTTCTCTGTGCTGTACTGTCTTCCCTGTGACCCCTCTACATTATGTGTTAATCAAGATTGTTTTCTATTAATGGTACAAGCCCACTTCCTAGATCTGTTTACCAACAAGATCTAGAAAACATAACTGGTATAGAAGTAATGACATCCTAGCAACAAATTTCAATCTCTAAATGACCTTTCTAATTAGAAGAAACCAGGGCTCCTTAGAGAAATGACTGATACTGAGTCTCATGTAGAAATATATGTGACAAATCTGCAGTATCTTGTCATACTAGATATCAATGAAGGGGTCAAATGCTACTAGAGTTATGTCAGAAAGACACAGGAGCCACTTTGAAGAGACTTCTGCTAGCCATAAAGAGTAATTGAGCATCAATAAGGAAAATAGATGCAATCCTTTAAAGGCATCAAATATGTTTGCATCTGTGGGTTCTTGATCACACACACACACACACACACACACACGCACACATCAACTCATATTTGTCACCTTTGGAGGGTGTTAAGATACCATATGAAGGTGACCAAATCAATATTCAGAATAAAATCTATGGCTTTAAATTTATAGATTATTAAAGAAGAAAAAAATGAAGTCAGTGAATTTAGACATTTACTTTTCTTCTTTCTGTGAATAAAATATATCCTTGATTAAAAAAATTTCACTAGGCAATCTCATATCTGAATAAAGGTTAAATTAGAATCTTAAAGTTGTATCTAGCAGAATAATAGAATGAAAATGATAGATCAAGAAATTATTGCTAATTTAAATTTGAGAAATTTGTTACAGAAATAGAAAATCATGAGAACATTGATATGATTTCAATAGAAACTAAAAAGTCATTTTATATATTTGAATATCTCAAAAACAACAATTTAATAATCCAGTGACACTTCCTTAATAGAATTTTTAAAAATAATTCTTTCAAACAGATAAAATCAGGTTTTAATAGTGAAGCATTTTCAATATTTATTAAGATTATAATCATAGCACAAATGCTATCAGTAATGTCATATAAATACTTACTAGTTTAATGTAATTTAAAAAGACAAAATGATATATCCATTCTAGATGGATTATAGAAGTATAAAACATTTTACAATAAAATTTTAAAAACAAAGCAGAGGAGAACATTTTCATGACTTCTAGTGAATGTATTAGTCATGTGTAAGGACATTAGTCATTGGTCAAATGAATTAAGGTTCTTCAGTGAAAAGAACCAATAAGAAACATGTATGTATACATACATGAAAAAATAAAATCATGATGAATAAGAAAAAATCAGGGAAACTATATGTTTGATCTCTATGGAGAAAAACTTAGAAGCATAAAAAGAAATTAATAAGTTTTAAAAGAACTTTGATATGTTTACACAAAAAAGTGTTCTGATAACATTTGATAAGAAATTTGAATATATAAACTGTAAAGGTATGCACCCATGAAAAATAAGTTTTTAAAAAATATTTAACTGTATGGAGACCTGCTCCACTCTACTATTAATGAAAAGGTCAGATTATAATACTGCATGCATAGCCTTTCTGAATTTTATAAAAATAAAAACAAATGAAAAAATATTGTTACAAACAAAAAAAATTGAAAGGATATATACTAAAATATCAAGTTTCATTGTAAATAGATGTGATGTTGATCTCTGTTTTTTATTTTATATGAAAGCTAATTTTAATTTTGAAAACAAAAAGTTTTTAAAATTTTTACAAAAGTAAGTAAAAATAGTGATCACTTGAAGATTAAGAAACAACATTTAAAAATCAAGAAAGCAAGAATAAGGAAATCATAAAGATCAAATATGAACAAATGAATAAAGAAGCAGAATCATTAATGTAAATTCAAAAGCAAAACTTTCACAAATAAATTCAAGAACTGCTTCCTAGAAATATTATACAAAATAGGTATAAATAATCACATACAACTCTTAAAGAAGCCCATTGAGAAGAGAAAAAATCTAAATATAGATATTTTGAAGTATAATGGTACCTGGATATAAGAGTCAGCCAATAAGTGTTTCTTTCGTTAGTGTGTTGAATAAGAACTATATATTACACATGCTTATACATTTGAATATCTCTACTTAAAAGGACATTTTTGAAAGGAAAATATAAATGCCAAATTTGACTCACAATGAATTTGAAAAATAGAAGAAAATGACATACATTTTTAAAACACTTTAAAAATTACTTCCAAAAAAATGCTCAGCCCAGATGTTTGAATCAATTACTTCTTTCAGAGTTCCAAAGAGCAAATAAATACTTTTCATGATAAAATTTGTATAATGTTCTGTTTCTACAAAAGAACAGAAAAGCCCTTTCAATACATTTTCAGTATATAGCCTTAACCTAGACACTGAAACCTGTCAGATACAGCACCCCCAACACAGCTGTGTGAGAGAACAGTTGTCTCTTCTATTTTGGGTAGGAATGTCCTTTATCTACCCCACCTCGTGACATGAACTCCCTGCCTAATACCATTGCATCAGCGGGAGTCCCGGCAGGAAACAGGTGGCACACTCTGTGGGGAACTTTGAAGGTTTTCTAATGAAGGTGCTGTTTATTGAGGTGCAGCAGGGAACCCGCCCATCATGGTGAGATATACAGGAACCAGCAATATTTGGAAGCACTTTTGATTCAAGGCCTGAAGGGACAAATAGGGAAAAGGTGTTAGAGCCCTATAAGAGCTGGTGTCATGGAAGAGACAGGACAGAGTCATTCCTAGGACCAGGGTAAGGCCAAGAGGAGATGGAGGAGGGAACCAAATACACCAAATTCTTTCCTCTCTCCTATTCTCCATGCTTTAGTTAGTGCTTTTCACTCCCTGACTACAGTAGGAAGGCTGAGGGCAAGGGAGCCCAGGTAATAGGAGTGGGAACAGAGCAGGGCAGGTGAGGCAGGGTGGAGAGTTCATGGGGAGAGTTCTGTCAAAGAGAATGGCCTGTTCACTCCCTCCACCTTCTTCAAGAGCTGTGGCAAGGAGAAATTGGCTAGGGCCCTAGAAAGGCAGGTCTAAGTATTTAGTATGATAGCCTGAACACTTTCCTTCCTCCAAGTCATTCTCAGAAACATTCCTCAAACCTTCTTCCACCCAATCCCAGCTGTTTACTGCACAGTCATACTCTGGACCTTCTCATCTCTGGCAATTATGCCTCCTCTGAATTACTGGTTTCAAGCTCCACATTCCAGCTTGCTTTCACAATCATATCCCAAAGATACACCCAAACCGTGTAACTAATGAAGCTCTCCAACACATACATTTATCACCCACCACCACCTTTTTGTGTTCATTTTCCTATTTTTTTCAGGTTAGATGCTATGATGACAGGATTTTAATCCTTCTTTTGAACACATTTTAAATTAACTGACTTCATGCTTCCTTTAGAGCTCATTGTAAAGAACTGCAAAGTGTTTAATTATTTTTGTCCTACTTGCAAGTTAACAGGTTAGCCTACATAACTTCATGGATGCTGGCAGAAGACACAAGCTTCCTGGATAAGAGATAAAGAAGAGTTTGATTACAGCAATAGCAGTAGCCAGAGTATAAATATTTTCTCCTCTTGTTCTGAGTTCCCACAGGGAAACATGAAGAGGGTCTGGTGACACATGAAGAGGGTCACTGAACATTTTGTGGGCTTATTACAGAAGAAAAGTCCTAATCTTGGGGAACCAGAATCTTGTGTTGCCCATTATAATAAAGACACTATCTTTATGCTAGAGAATAAGCATTCCAGCCCTTTACTTTGGAGGGAGAGGGCCTATTATGTCTGTTTTCCAAGTCTTCTCACTACACGAACATCCCTGAAAAGATAGTTCAGGACAAATTATACTCAGTACCTCTACTCTCAGACTGTGCAGAAACTCAAAAGTCCTTTGGAGAATCGTCCGCTAATACTCATCTGCACCTGTATCCAAGCAGTCAGAGAAATACTGCTAAAGAAGTCACCCAACTGGACTGAGATTTCCCTCTCACATATCACCACTCTCTCCTTTTTTACTGGATTATGACCATCAGCTTACAAACTTATCCACTTTTCATTTTAAAATAAAAGCCCAAATTCCCCTCCATCTACCACTTAACCTCTCTGCTTCTCTTCAGAGCAAAACTTCCTCAAACAGATTGATTCCACTCTCTACTTCTCACCTACACTTTAGTCTATTGGTCTCTCTGTCCAATATTCTGAAACAACTCTTGTCAAGTAAGCATACTGCCAAATTCAAGGAGATTTCTCTTACTTCATCTGAACCAACCATTTCAAACTAGCCAACATCCCTTCTTCTTGAAATTCTTCTAACCTGACTTCTTGAGACCAGCCCTCTCAGAGATTTAACTCTCCGAATGTTCCTTGTCAGTGTCCTTTACTGGGTCTTCCTTCTCTATCCACAAGGCTGGTTTCATAGGCGTGCAATATGGTAAGTCACATAGGCCCCCCAACCCCCTTTGATGGGCCTCAAACTTAGTTAATGCTCTGTTGTCACCATCCTGAAATTTTAATAATGCTGGAACAAAGGGCATTTTTATTTACATTTCTCTTCTCCCTCCACAGTCCCATTCTAAGTAATTTCATCTAGTTCTATGGTTTTAAGTAATATCTTTATTCTAGCCACATCCCTAAGTTTTCTCCAGCATGAACTTCTCCCTGAGTTGTTCTTCCATGTCATGTATCTCCACTTTGATGATTAGCCCAGTAAAAGCTCTTGATTTTTTCTTCTCTACAAAACATCCTTCCCAGTTTCCCAACTCTGTAAATGACACTATTGTCCATCAAGTTAATGAAGCCCTAAGCCCAGGCATCCTCCTCAATGTCTCTCTTCTCTCCTCACCACATGTAAACCTTAGTCAAATCCTGTCAGTTCTACCTCTAACTTGTATCTTGACTCTGTTTACATCTTGATATATTCACTACTTCCACCACCTAGTCCATGTCATGGTGATTTCTCCCAAGACCACTGATAGGTTCTTTCCTCCACTTATTTCTGAACAATTTATTCTCCCCAGAATAACCAAGATCTTTTTTTTATTTTCTTAAATTTTGTATTTTAAAGCAATTAAGAATTACACAAAAATAGCAAAACAATATAAAGAATTTCTGTATATATATTTATATCTCCAAGATTTTCCAAATGATAACATCTTACCGTATTTGCTTATCAATATCTCTCACCGACATCTAATAAAGTTACATATATACAGAAATATACATATGTATAATTCTCTATCGTTAATTTTTCCTAAATGTTATTTGACAGCAAGTCATAGACATTTATCTCTAAACACAGCAATTTATATTTGCCTAAAGTAAGAATATGCTCAGTTAACAAACAAGAAATTAACTTTGATACAATACTATTATTACAGACCTAAACAAATTTGGCCAAATGTTCCAGTAATATCTTTTATAGAAATTTTTTTCTGGTCTAGGAACTAGGCCAGGATCCATTTTGTATTCAGTTGTCATGTTTCATTAGTTTTCTTTAATTCAGAACACTTTGTCCTGCCAGAAAGTAAGAAAGTACTCAAAGAGTTACAGAGACATGTCAAAGGACATAGATGCCAGCTTGAAAAAGCTACTGTTGGTCAGGTCTGGGACAATCAAAACATCAAAAATTTCATTATAATAACAGATTATACCTACTGAATAAAATAAGAACCATGAACACATACTGATGAAAGAAATAAACAAATAAGGAAATAAGTGGGAGAAAAGAGAAAGCCTCTCCCTAATTAGAATTCCAATCACTAGATATAGAAGAAGTGATGGAATTTGGAAATTATTAGTGAATAAGTACTGTGTGCTTAGTGCTATGCTGTGTGCTGGGGATGAACATTGCCCAAAAGCAGGCACCATGCCCTCTTTAGTGGAGACAATAAGATCATGTCCAAATCTCACAGGCTTTGCACATATGAACCTCATAGTTTGTTCCCCACTGGGTTTTTCCAGTTGGATCTTGTGTAACTCCCTCATCACTGCACCATGCTCGACTAATTTTGCTTTCCCTCCTGTCATGCAGTCTCAGCACCCTTCCTTTGCAGACACCAATCCCTCTGATTTTCCTCTCTGTGCTCCTTTCCATTTGCAGTTTACAACACAAGTGTTACTTTCCCCAGAAACCCTTCTTCACTATTCCAAAACCCCTGCTACAAATTTTCCTACAGTATAATTTAAACCCTCTTCTTTGTCCTAAAAACTATATTCTCTGTATTTTAATTTTTGATTTACTATTTTTTCAACCAGTAATGGTAAACTTCTTTTTTCTTAGTTAAAAACCTTTATTTTTTTGTGATTTTAAGGTTACAGAAAAGTTGAGCAGGAAGTTACCATATCCTTCTTCCTCCTCCCCCATCCCATTTTCCCTATTATAGGTATCTTGTATTCATGTGATGCATTTGTTACAATTGATGACCAGTATCGATACATTATTATTATTTAAAATCCATAGTTTGCATTAGGGTTCATTCTTTGTGTTGTACAGTTCTATGGGTTTTTCAGCTATAAGCTTCTTGAGGATGATTTACAGAAACAGTATAATATTTGGTATATTATTGTTCATAAAAATATTTGCTGAATGACTGAATTAATACAAACAGGGCCAAAATCTAGAATGAAGAACCAAGATTCAGTGTACGTATTATTCTGGGCTTACCCTGATCTTTTGATTACCTTTTCCATATTTTGGAAGTTCCACCACATTGTGAATCCCAATGTGATAAAAGTTTAATTTCCTGCCCTTACTTGCCTATAAGGTGTAGGTATAGGATACATGCTCAGCTAATCAGATATGCCTGTGTAAAACTGGCTCAGAAATAAGCTATGGAAAAAATAGGTGAGGTTCTAAATATTCATTCTGATGGCTTAAGTGGCAGGAGAGGCATTAAAGATATAGAGTGGATGATGGCAACAATTCCTGTGCCAAGCAAGTACTGTGCTATTTGGAGAATTGACCATTAGCCTACATACTGCTCTCCCTACCCTACCAGTGACTGAGATTTCCTATATCCCTTAATAAATCTCTTTCTGTGAACCAGTTGGAGTGAATTGTTGTCTGCAACTGAAAGAGAATATAGATCACAAAGGAGGAATATTATATATTAAATGTTTGTTTTGATGACACAGAAAGTATACCTGTTAGTCCCAAAAGGTGGGCAATATTTTGGTTTTATGAGATGAGAAAAAGTTCAAGTGCAACAAGGACACAAAAGTGGGAAAGTGCAAAATGCATACAAGGAACAATAAGTTCATTTCATTTGACCGGAGTGACATGGATGAGAAAGATCTGGAAAAGGTAACAAAAGATAGCTATAGATAAGATGTATGAGATATTGAGTGGTAGAGTAAGAATTTCATTCTGAAATAAATTAATTAATTCACTAGGTGTTGTCTAGAAGACATCTATCTCATTTGCTAGGATTACTCTGTTTCCATCTTATATAAAGGAGGATGCAAAGCTTAGCCCATCACTGGCTTCTGCCATATATCTAATCTCTTTAATTGACCACATAACAGAGAACCATAAACTCAGAAACACTAGGCCAAATTCAGCCTGCCACAATCTTCTGTTTGGGAAGTACAGTTTATTTTTTAGTTAATTTTAATTAAACTGTCTTTAGGTTGGATTTGAGTTCTCCAGTGTGTTACAGTCCCCCTCATTCCCTTTTTTTTTTAACCTGGCTATATATCACATATTTAACTTGAAAGTGTAATCATAGCTCTAATTCTGGAACTATTTGTCTTAATAAATGTCATTTAAACATTTGTGATGTGATAAATATTGTATATCACTTTACTTTTGCCAAGGCAAAAATTATATGCACAGAAATTAGCATACTATCCAGCACAAAGAAGTCATCCAATACATATTTTTTGAATGAATGAATTTATTTGACTATCGAACAGCCTTTGGGTCTGAATGAACTTCTTTTGATGCAGCCAGATTTACATAGGAGGTGTCAGATCCTGGTCTGCTGAAATTTGAGATGCTTCTTATTGTTTAACAGATAGTGAATCTAGATATTCCAATTTTTAAGACTTTGCTGTATCTTTATATTGAAGGAACCTCCTCTGAAGTGAGGAAAATAACATTTTATGTGTCTAAATGTTCACTCCTTGTCTGTAATTTTTATTTTATATTATCTCATTGAATTCTAGTGAAAACCCTAGTTAGTATGTATTAATGCACACATTTTGTATTGGATAAAATTGAAGTTCAGAGATACTGAGAAATTATCTCAGCTCACATAATCACTAAATAGTCAAATGGTACTTCAAACCTAAGTAGGTCTTTTGTTTTTTCCTCAAAAAGGTCTTGCAGGTTTTTTCTGTCTTATTTATCTGATTAATCAGGACAGTTGTGCCCAGGCTCATTGATAAGAAGACACATCTTCAGTTACATGGCCTATTGGGATAGACTTGAATGTGCAGGGAAAGCAGGTCAGTCCACCCATCTACCACCCCCAACTCACCCTTCCATGCATCCCTCAGACAGACAAGGTAGGTGAGGATCCCTCTCCTAACTCCCACTTCTCTCAGCCTTCCTGGGTTTTCCCTACTCTATTTTGAGATGCTAAAGGTATTTTTCAGTACTTGCCCCTGTACTAGACAAGTTTATATACCAATATTATGAGGAGGGTTGCAAGAGGGAGCACAAGGTGGTTTCTTTCACGCTCTGTCCCTTGGAGAACTATCTGTGAGCCTCTGAGAATAGTGGTAGTGTAAAAAGAAAATATTGAAAAGTTAAAATCTTTTTAACTACTTGGTTTTAAATACCTCACAAGAATTAGTATTCTTATATTACATGATAAGCCAGCATTGCAGTATTTGCTTGAAAGCCTAAATCTTATATACATGAAAATGTGAATTCAGTCCCACTTATCCCTATCATTAGGGTTTCCTTTTAGAACACGGGTGCTGCCCACCAAGAAAATCCCTTTTGTGAGGAATCTCAGAGGGTCAGACTTGCAGCACTTAGTCATCATCGCTTCAAACACTTCATCATATGTAGAGACAAGATTTGATCATTCAAAAACTAAAGTAAATAAATAAAATTTATATGAATATAAACACACACACACACACATACATCACTCATAAAGCAGGTTGATCTGTCAAGATATCTCTGGTTTATTTTTCTTTTCCACCAAAACATCTATATAAGCCTTACATACATCAGTACGGTTTCTGGTCTCCTGCAGAAAGTCACTCTTGAGGCAAAACTTCCAATACACGATGAACCTTGCTTTACTTCTCCCCAAAGCCTTACAAAAAGAGTTTTCCTCCAAATAGCTTGATCCATTTCATAAAGTCAACTTTTTAAAACAACTTCTTACTAAATTTTTCTATAGGCAAAGCACTATGTTTAATACTTTATAAACAGGGTTTCATTTAATCTTCATAATAATCCAATTACTTTATTATGTTTATTCAAAAATTTTGAAAGCATGGCACAGAGAGATTTAAATAGTTTAAACTTGGAAACCCAGGAAATATGGGGAAAAGTTTATTTCCTGACATGGTGAAAAATAAACCATGTACTTTTAACCATGCAGATGTAATAACTTCCTAGAATAAATTTAGATTGTGCCTGAGAAGCTGTTAGGCACATTGAAGATCTTTACTACTGTTATCCAAACACGTAAGGGTGATTTCAAAGGAGCCAGTCTAAGATTTTGCCACAGGTCTCCAAAAATATCAAAGCCTAAAGGTAGGAGGCTGGCCAGAGATACCCAATCTACAGCAAAATCAGCTTCTCTGGGAGCCACCCATGCACCCCAAACAATGAGGCTGGTGTGGACCCTATGACAGACAGGAGCTTGACGTTAATATCCTAAGAACCTTCTGAGGGTTGTGTTGGTTCCAACTGAGGTGCAGAGCAGCCAGGCTATGGAGGCATCGCCTACATCAAGGGAACTGTTTAGGGGCTCCCCCAGAGGAAGAGAAGTATATCTCCAAACACCCACAAAACACCAGTCAATAAAAATGATTAGATCATCTGACTTCCTGAAAGACCTAAGTAGTGGGTGTAGCTGTGCCCGTCAAACACTCCGTCCTCCCTTTTCTCCTCTGCGCCTTCCCCTCCCGCTCCAGCCTTACAGAGAGAATCATGAATGGGGAAAGAAAAGCAGCCAGGTGGTTTCAGGCAAAGGTGGAGAAACAGCTAACCATGCCCTCTCCTCCCCTGCAGGTCACTACTCTCAGTTGGGCCCAACAGAAGGGCTGGGGTGCAGTGTCGAAGTTTTAAATTAAAGGAGGATTTGAAGTTCTAACATTAAGCTAGATTGTGTAGTTTATTGTCTTTAAAATTGGAAGTCTTCATGTTACTACTTTAAAATCTGTATAGGAGCTATGGAATCTTTCTTGAATTTCATTTAGGAGCAGGGAAAAAAACAAGCCAATGCAGTGGGTTTGCAGATGTAGTGTGGTGTGAAAAAAGGAAACCATGAATGGACGTAATCTTAAAAATTGCAACTTATTTTAGAAAGTGACTAGAACTGGAGCAAATCCTTGGTCAGTTCTATAGCAAGACCACGGCTATGCTCTTGGTTACCTGAACCTCCTCACATCCACCAAATTTGGTTCTAGACTCTGCCTTGCTCTTTCCCTTGTGGTTTTATATTCCTTTATGTCTTCCTATTTTTCATATTTGATTTTCTGACTTGCTTTCTGCCCCTGCTGCCTTTACTGTCCGATTCCACTCATTTCAGGGTTTAAGGTTAAATCCAAAGCCAAATCTATTATTCCCATTGTTGACCCACCCTGGTGATGAATCTAGTTCCTGGTCTCAACTCTCAGTTTTCTTCTCTGCAAAAGAATTCATTAGTTGAACTATTCCCACAGATGATCAGAGAAAAGGCATTCAGGTGATAAATATAAACTGGCTAAACCAGCACAATGACCTGCTCAACTCCCAGATCAGTGAGGGATTTGATCATTCCTGAAGAATAATTTTCTAACACATTTTCACACTTGGTTTTCTTGTTAGAATATCACTGCATTTACACCATGAAAAGACTTTCCGACGCATCTTCGGGTAAACTAATACTTACCATTTACTTAGCCCCTGCAACAGGCTAATACTTTTATATAATCATTTCTAATCCTTCTAATACTATCTTGTTCAAGTGGTGTTACTTTACTTGCCATACAGATAAGGAAATTGGCTCAGAGAGTTTTAACGATGGGCCCAAGAATGACAGAACTAGAATCCAATTTCATAATTTTCTGATCCAGAAAGAACTAGAATTTGGCAAAATCTCGGTTTAGAAGCAATATGTAACAGATGCTGGGAGGATCATAGTCAAGTTCCAAAGGCATATTTAGGGATTCATGAAGAATTGTTCAAAATATTAACTGAGAAATGAGATAGGTAAAGACAGACAGGGAGAGACTGTGGCTTTGGCTAAGATCCCAGCAGTAGAAACAGCCAGACACTATAAATTAAAGCCAACACTTGGACTTGTCCCTGACTGAGACAAATATCCATTGTGGAGTACCACCAGAGGGATGGGCTCTACTTAGCTTAATGCCTGGGTTTCTTTGGCTGGCACCAGTTGGAACTTCAAGATTCATTCTCTAACTGAGCATGGCAGGGTACACAGTCAAAGGCTCCCTCTCCAAATTCAGATGGAGTGCTTGTAACTGATGGGTGAAAGGAGCTTTAAGGTAAAATAAGAAGTCCCATTTTGCTTTTTTGTCTCAGGATGCATGTAATTTCAGCTATGTGGTTGCATCCTCTTCAGAGCCTGGCTAGGGAGAACCATACTGGTGATTCTTTGTTAACAGAATTTTATGGACTACATGGGCCATCTCAGTGTAATATGTAATGTTTCTCTATGGCATCCACAGTGGAAATTCACTGAAGAGTAGTAATTTCTGCTCCAGCTGTGATTATGGTGTGGGTCAAAAGGACATTCAGGAGCCCAATGATAAATTTGCATGTTGTTTCTATGGCTACCAAACATTTGCAATACTGGATATAAACCTTGCAACAACAAATCTGTTTGCCGATGGTGTTTATAATCAATGACAATAATAACTCAATATTATATCTCAGATATTAATTCAAAAAGTGTTTACAAGGCACATAACATGAGCTAAGCATTAGACTCTGAGAGTACAAAGCTGAGCAACATAAACACAAATTCTGAAACTCACAATCACCTTTCTGACTACTGAATAGAATTCAGCAGAATACTGGTACACCATGGAATCTGCATGGTAATAATACTCATAGTAAAATTAATAACTACATTTGAGCAACAAATAAAATGGTACTGGATCATAACCCAAACTCTAAAACAAAGATTCATAGTTCACACTGATTTAAATAAATTATGGAGTAAATTAATAAGTGGGAGAGAATAGCCAAATCTCCCATGAAGAAGAAGTCTAAATAAATTTTGTAGGTACTCCACCCTCAAGGGATGAAATATAAAATCTCACTCTTTAACTAGGGGCTGATCGTAGTGACTTCCTTCCAAAAAATTTAGTTTGGATAAAAAGTGACTTTATAGCGGAAAAGCCTGATAAGCACTACATCAGCCAGGTGGTCAAGGTTAACGCCAGGGAGTAAGTCACACTGACAGAAGAACATACCCTTGATGCGATGGAGGTGGCCCTCTGCCTCTGTGACCCTCCTCCCCAAAACACATGACGTCAGCCTAATCATGACAAAGCCTGCTGGAGGGATGGATATTTTACAAAAAGTCTAACAGTACTTCCTAAAATTGTCAAGGTCATCAAAAATAAGCAAAGTGTGAGAAACGGTCACAGTTAAGGGCACCGAAGTAGTCATGATGGCTACCATGGATGAGATCCTAGAACAAAGACTAAGAAAAAGGACATTACATAAAAACTAGGGAAATATGAATAAAGTGTGGACTTTAGTTAATATAATAACATTTCAATATTGATTCATTAATTTAACAAATGGACCATACTATTACTAATGTAAGATGTCAATAATAGAAGAAACTGAGTAGAAGTATATGGGAACGCTATGTACTATCTTCAAATTTTTTGTGTGTGTACATCTAAGACTGTTCTAAAGTGAAAAGTTTATTTAAAAATTAACTACTTTCAATTCTCTTTATGGTCTCCCAGTTACTTTCATATTTATCAATATATTTTAATTTCATCAACTCAAAGAATGATTCCTCCATTGTGCCAAGCACTACTCTAGGTACACAGAAACACAGCTTGTAGTCCAAAGAGTGTATAATCTAGTATTGAGCATGGATAGGAGTATTGGCCTAATATTATAATGCTCATTTTATAGGTAACTGAACAGTAGCTTAGGGAGATTGAGATTTGTCAAATCTACATAGCTTTTAAGAGCCAGAGCAAGAACTCAAGAGTAGATTTTATGACTACAAATTTATTTTTCAATTAAAATAAATTTAAAATGGGAAGTAATATTATTTTACCTGGTAGCCTCCATCATAATATGGATTTCCAAGACCATGTTAGCATGTTCTATCAAGTTCAGACTTCCTGAAGTTCTTATCTCTGAAAAACCTTAATTGATATGAAACAAAGAAACTTTAATTTAGTACCATACTCTATGGCCTATGAATACCAACCCTTTAATCATATGACAATCTACCAAGTTGGATTCAGATAGCATAAGATATTCTCTGGAATTCATTTGCTCCAAAAGTCCATGTGCTTGAGTTCCAAGTGCTTACTTACAATGAGAGCAGAACAACATTACATCATGGAAATACCACTGGTTTGGACTTAGAAGACATAGATTCACATTCCAGCTGTGACATTGGCTAGTTTCATCACTTTGAACACAATAATGTATCCTTTCTGAGTAACAATTTCTTTACCTGTAAAATGGGAATAAAACCACTTACTTACTGATGTTCAAAGTATTAAAAAAATTAAGTGTGTGACTCACCAAGTACAAAACCTGACACAAAGTAAGCATTCAATAAACCTTAGTATTGGAACCTTGCAAGGGGATGAGGAACATGATTCTGGGTGAGGGAGAGTAGAAAAAGAAGAAGAATGGGATGAAGATGAAAAAGTCTGTATTATAGAATTGTCCAGAAGAAATGGCCATCTGATGTGTAGAATACAAACAAATTTTTTCTCCCTCTTCTCCCAGCCTGAAACCCCCTACTGTATCACAAAAGGGGGATGATAGGATAATTTGGATTGGCACACATCTCTTGATAAGTATTGGGACTTTCTGAACCTTTGAAGCCCAGAAGATAATTTAAAGTTCTCGAGTATATTTCTGTCAAAGTAAGAGCAAATAATTTCTTATTCGTGTCTGACAGCTTGGCAAATCGCATAATCCAATGTGCTAATCTACAAGGTGATCCTTTTCAATAATAGCTCTTATTCTCATGACAGTTCAATATTCACAGCTATATCCAAAAGTAATGCCAAAAGGTTGTACAAGCTTTTTCATTAAGTTAAATATAATTAAGTCCTAGACTTTTTTTAACATTATAAATGGTGTCTCTTGATGTTCCTTAAAACTATAATGTCCAAAGGGACCAAAATCCTATGTACTGGTCTTGCAGTGAACACCCTGGAACCATTGGCTCTGCAGCCTCCAACTCCTCCTCCCATGATCCTCTCTATGGGGGAGATGGTCAGCAGTGGGAGGACAACTCATAGGGATATCCTTGAAGAAGATGGAAGAGGGCCTTCAAAGGCTTTTTCCTTGCCTTTGATTCCCTGGCCCAGCATTTTCCCCTTTAATGCATTCTTCTGACATTCAGCATCTCCAATATACTGTTTAGACTCTGAAATTCTACCACACATTTTTCTGTTTGAAAGTTGCTGCTTTTAGTATAAATGTTGAATTTATTTTCTGTATGCAAGTTCTAGGGCTCTAGGCCATGCACATTTTCAAAATAAATCAGCTCACTAATAAACACACATAATCCACTGTAGGTAATGATCTGTGTGTCTCAGGGCTGCCAAGTTTAGCCCCAGATCAAGCTCCAGAACTGTTCGGAAGGCCTAATATATATGGTGGCTTTACTGGTGCTGATCCCAGCCATATGATGTCAGTGTTTTAATTTCCCTGACAGCAGCTTCACTGGCAGGACAAAGTGCACAAGGGTTGCCAAAGTTAACATATCAGGTAGCCAGGCCTCCAAACAGATAAGTTCCCATATCCTGTTATTCTTTCTTTGTCTTTCACTGGCAGTTTCTATTTGTGTATCAAGCCAAACTGTGATGCTTATTAGGATGTGCTCAAAGTCCATTATAGTCCTTGGCCATATATGGTTGAACCTAAGAGTTTAATCTAACTGATAGTTTGTAGTGGTTGGAAAAATCTAATGCTCCTTATTCTATGGCTGAATTATCAATTTGATCTTTTATAGTGTTATCAGGAAAGCTGAGGGCTAGGGGTGGAAATGTTGTGGAAATGAGCATTGCCTGACATTTGCTTCTCCTTTCTACCTTGATTGTTGCCAAGTCCTAGATTCGGGATATGTGAGGTTTTAGTTAGTCCATGTGCCAGCTAAGTGGCTGCAACAAAATCGCTTGAGATGGATGCTAACAATACTTATTTCCTGACCCTACAGCAAACCTATGTAATCAGACATTTTAGTAGTGGAAGGCTGTAATCTGCATATTTTTTAATCTTCAGATTTAGCAACTAGGATTGGGATTCACTGTCAAGGTTCTCTATCACCCAAAGTATACTTACCATGTCTAAACCAGGCTCAGATTATCACTGATCTGGATCTTTCCCACAGCTCAGTTTTGATATACAACAGGGTTACAGTACCACAGTACAAGTAGATCTTTAATTATTCCCAGTTTGCCCCAGGACTAAACTCAACTCCTGGAGAGGGCACAGAACTAAACAGAAATGGAAGAAAAACCCATCACAGAGCACCCATTATATAGTAGGTTCTGCGTTGAGTGTTTTCAATGCATGACATGGAAAAACATATCACTTGTGACTTACAATCCTCTTTTGCCTTCTAAAGAAGATAAACCCCAGCGACTGAAGGATCCCTTGTAGACTGAAAAGAATAGGAAGGAATGGCAAGAAGTTAAACTGAGCTGCCCAAAAAAGGGAGTGAGAGCAGCAAGATGGAGGCCTTAGATGTGGGAAGCGTGGACCTTAGCCTGGAAAGCCAGGACCTGGAGAACAAGGAGAGAAAGAGATCAGAGACCGAGAACAGGTCTGTGCCTGATCAGAGCGCAAACTCAGCTGCTCTACAAGAAGACTTCAAAATGTAGTGGCTTAAACGAGATAATTTATTTTGCCAGTACATAATAGTTCAAAAATGAAGAGTTGAGAACTTGTAGTTCCTAAAGTTGTTTCAGTTGTCAGTATTCTTCAGACCACAGCAAACTGGAATGAGTGCAAGACAAACAGAATATGACAGAGCAGAGCGATCGCATGCCTCGCTGTTCATGCTTCCTGGGCCCTTGGGTACTTGGTCACACCTGGATGCCAGGGAGGCTAAAATATGTCATCTCTAGCTAGTCAGCCTTGTTCTCAGCTAAAACTCTGAGGCTTCTGCTGCTAAAAGGAAGATGGGGTGTATGCGTATGGAGCTACAATGACCAGTCTCTGCCCATTCAACAAGAGATGACTAATTGCAAGTTTTGGTGTGCAATATTATATCCTGTGCCAAATGGATGCCCACTTCTAAAGTTTTTGCAATGTGTATATGAAAATACACAATATTCACTGACGTTTGGGAGTGGTTTCTTTTAAGTAAATGTAAGCAGTGAAGTTCTGCTTCAAAGTTGACACACTGGTGAAAATAGAAGCCCCACTGAGGGATAGAGAGAAATGAGTTGCACACGCGTCTTGTTTTACCTTCACATCAACCCCATTAAGGAGCTATCAGCACCTCTTTATTTAAAGAGAAAATGGAGGCTAAAAATGTAGACAACTAACAGCCACACATCTAGGAAGTAGGGAAGTTGGGACTCTAGTTGAAGAGTGCCCAATGCCAAAGGCCTTGCCCTAAAGCTTGGTGCCCACTCCTTCGGTTCCTTGCTTTACCTCCTTCCCTGAGAAAAGGTAAGATGTCTCACTGGCTCCAAGGATGTGGGTTATTTCATTTTGTCTATTTTTATATCTATTCTCCCATTTATTTTTCCATTTGACCAAACCTCCTACAAGGCAAATTCAAAACCATCTTACGCAAATATTTTTAGATGGGATAAAGACCTAGTGCTTAGTGTGGAAACTCAGCCTTTTGAAAGATTTTCCCCCAAAGATTTGACTGTTAACCTTTAAAGCATTTTAATTTAGCAAAGTTATAAGGAAAATTGGTAGAAAATTTGCCAGTATCTGTTCAGGGGCATTCAAAAGTGATGAATGATGACATGGTTATGTGTTAAGTTTGCTTCCATAGATAATTAAGGAAACATGTATGCTGTCATGGAGGTAAGAAAAATCTAAAGTCTCCATGACTATACTGTTTGCATTAGCTAAAGAACTACTTTTAAAATAATGAGCATGCTTCCTAGTATGAATAACTTTGCAAGCTAACATTCTATCCAAAGGGCATAACATTTCTCTTGACAAATCCAGGGTTCTCCCATTAAAAATGAGACTTCCATAAGAAATCTGACTTGTTTTTCCAGTAATGTGCAAGATTCTGCTATGCACTATTTCCTCTGGTGAGTGGAGAAATGTGAATATTTAATCAAAAGCTGGACACTAACAAGCATAGACCAAGGGTGTGTAAGGATTTAGAATTATACTCAGTGTCCTGATTCTCAATGCAGAAAAGATCTGCTCTAACAATGCTTCACTAAAATCAGGAAACACTCTCACCAGGGCAAGGAATTCAGGTCACAGAAGAAATTATGGTCACATAATTCACAGAAGAAATTCTCCCCCAGCTCTGTCTGAAAGTGTTTATGTTTCTCAGAAGATATATGATTTGTTTAGGTAGTGTCTCTGTCAGCATCACCGGATGTGACGTCTCTGAACACTGAAGAGGGTCCCTGAAAAGAATATTTCTGTGGTTAAAGTTGGAAATGTTGCATATTCTATCACACTGTTTGAAATACACAAACTACTTCAACATATTAAGGTTCTTTTTAAAAATCCCTTAATACCTACCTTCATTGTATTGTTTCCAAAACTTGTTTGACCATAGCGTCTTAAGAAAAAAACATTGTTAATATCCTACCCCTCCCTCCCAACCTACCATATATTTTTCCACTTTGCAATCAAAGAGATCTTTTTTATAGCATTAAGTCAAATTATATCACCACCACCATCTGCCTCCCGCCTTGCTCAGAAATCTCCAGTGGCGTCATATCAACAGTCCTGACCCAGAGCCACCCAGTCCCGAGTGATCTGGTAACTCACCTCCGCCAATACCTGCCTTGTGAAGGCATCCCCCTGCCGACTCTAGGATATGTCAAGCACCCTTTTGCCTTCGGGCTCTTCACACCGCTATTCTTTTGTCCCAACCATCCTTCCCCAGACAGCTCTCTGTCTTTCTCACTCATCCTATTCTAATCTCTGCTCAGTTATCACTTATTAAAAAATTTTTTACCATTCTATATAAAACATAATGTTTAAAACAATAAGTTCCTTCTCTAGTCTTTAGCCCCTAACCTTCTTTTTCTTCATAGTACTA
The DNA here is from genome assembly GCF_040802235.1 of Manis javanica. NCBI lineage: Eukaryota > Metazoa > Chordata > Mammalia > Pholidota > Manidae > Manis > Manis javanica. The sequence continues at coordinate 192,482,597 of NC_133157.1, forward strand.
TTCACTTCAGGATATTATAGAATTACTTGTGTATGAGCTATTTCTCACCTCCCTCAATAGAATGTAAACTCTGAGAACAGAGATTTTTTTCTTTTTTGTTTGCCTCTTTATCCCCAATAACTACCCCTGACATATAACAGGTGCTCAATAAATAAGCATTAAATTAATTAATCATTGAATATCTCATAGGACCAGCAGCATCCTATGAAATATATTCAAGAACTGTTGGCTTGCATAATGTTAATAATATGTTAATAATTTAACATATCTAAGATTAGATTTGATTATTTCAAACAAGCATGAGGAAAAAATTTTGTAAAACCAGGTATTTGGTTGATAAAACCAATCCAGAAAAAAGATTTTTTGGTTAAACATTTTTACTACATCAAGTTCCAGAGCCATTACACAAAAAACAGCTTTAATCTATTTTTGTTGAAATATATGAGGTTCGAATTCCTTAGAGAAATAGTTTTCCTACTTTATTTACAGCTGGGAATTTTTCTGCTCAGAAAACTAGCCTAAAGTTTTGTAAATTATAGCCTGGCTTGATCTCCACTGGAAAATATTCAAAGATTCTGTGACCTTCAGTGAGGCAAAATGAAAACTTTTCTGGCACCCAAAATCTACTAAATAGGTAAAATGTTGAATTTTGTTGCTTTGCAAACCCAGAAGTCTTGCATCAAGGTATCAGTGGTCCAGTTTCACATTATTTGAATTATGATTCTAATGATTTTATTATGAACTCAGAGTTCAACTACTGTAACCCTTGAAAAATCAGGGAAAAGCAATTAGACGGAGATGTGTTTCCTTGAATGTGTCACAAATTGAGAATGGAGTATTATTCACAACCATCATTAACATCATAAGAAATTACTGCCTTAACTTCAAAGAGTCACTCACTAACACTGAAGAATTGTCTGCTTAAAAGACAAAATAAAGAAACCAGCATTAAAAGTTACCTCTAAATTCCTCCCACAGAAAGTTCTAATTTTTAGCTGCCACTAAAAAAGAAAAATGATTACCATACTCTCTTCCTTGCTTGGTAATAGCTTATAAGTTGCTTTTTCAAAGACAAGCTTAGAAAAATTTGATAAAGAGGCTCATTTTTCATAATTATATAAACTATACCTAGTGAGAAGGAAAGAGGAAGAAACTTTCATGTAGGAGAATGTGATCGCAGGCAGAAGCCTAGGTATGGATGAGCGCCTTAGATGGAGTTGAATCTCAATCAATCAGTCTAAGGACAGGAGAATCAAAGAGGTTAAGAGGAAATAGAATAAAGCAACAGGACGCTAATCAAGAAGTTCCAACTGAGGCACAGAGGAGATCTATAAAACGACAGCAGCTTACAATGAGCCAAGCCTGTTCTAAGAGCTTTTCATACTTAAATTTTCATGATAAAGACATGAGGCCAAGTAACTTGTCTAATATGTCACAACTATTGTCAGGGTCTCAGATTTCAATTTAAAACCAGGTTTAGAATGCAGGCCAACCACACTGCATAAAATACTGAGGTAGCTTGAGGAATTGACCATATACAGAAATAATTTAGGGAACAGCCAGCTGAAAGCTGGTCTTAAACACTAAAAACACAATTTTAGCCAAAAAGGGATGATGGAGGAGAGTATCAAGCAAATGCAGGTGAAGAATGAGGAAGTTTCCTTGGCAAAATATCTTTTGATCTCCAACTCCTCTTCCTTCAAGTAAGAGAACCGGGTTTCTCCAGACCCTTCAACCAGTCCAGTGATTGTGGGAGGGTTTGGGAGAGGGGTTCAGCAAGACGACTCAAAGAGCCTTTGTTATTAGGGACACAGTGTCTGAGATCTGCCCTTTGTCTCTGGAAATACAGAGGCTCAGGAGCTGCTTTGATGGTGGGTCTAATGCAAGTTTCTATAATTTTCTGAAAGTGACTACCTCCCCTGTTGAGGTGGGTCAAAGAGTATGTGATTTTTTTCTGTGAAACAGTATAGAGAGCAAATTGACCTGGAAAATACAGAAATATGTGTCTGTTTTATTCATGCTGTTTTCCTAGTACCTAAAGTAGTACTTGAACAGATGCTAGAACAGATGTTCAATGAATATTTATTCATTTTATAAAGCATTATTATTATTTCCTGTGAGAATAAAACAGCATTTCTGTATCACTTACCCTGAAAATTCCTTGTAGATGAACACATGTGTGGGTGTCATGTAATCTTTTCCACTAATTCCACTCCCACTCCTCCTGTCTTATCCTCAATGAGTTATTCCACTCTCACCCCCAATGTTTGCAGCTAAAAGATCTGAGAAAGGAGGCAAAGATGAGCTGATCTTTTCCCCAATATACATGATAGGCTGGGAGAGGAGTATGGGGAGAGATTTAATATCAAATCAATGTCAGGTTTTGCTTTCCTTTAGAACCTCTGACTCCAGTTTCTGCATCGAGACAGTCTTTGCACTTGAAGTTACTGCAGGACTGAAGCAGAAATCATGGGTCATGCTAGTGGTGTGCTGGAACCACAAAAGAACCAACTGGACACATCTCTTCCTGACCCCATCCTTGTTCACTGGTAGCTTGAAGTCAGTAATGAAGGGAGAATTTGCAGCATGGAAATTGTCAAGCACTACAAATTACCTACCCCAACTCTTGCCCCAACCAAAAGCCAGATGTTAAACATTTAGCAACATGCGCCCTTGCACCACTGTGCTCATATAGTTTCACAGGCAAGTACAATTAAATTTCTAAGGTACTGATCAACCCAATCTTCTTCAAACTCTCCTAGAGAGTAGAAAGATGAGATTATTTCTAAATTCATTCTGTGAAAACAGTGGCCAGGAGAGCAAACCAGACAAAGAAGCGAGAACAAGCCCACTTCTCTCATGATCATAAATGCAAAATGTCCTAAACAAATACTAATAATTTAAATGCAACAATCCATAAAAGTGAAAATACCCTATAAATAACTTGGATACATCCCAAGAATGCAAAGATGGCTTTGGTTTACAAAATTTATAAATGTAATTTACTACATTAACAGTTTAAAGCAGAAAAGCCATAGGATCTTTTTCATAGACCTCGAAAAAGTTGATGAAATTGGAAATAAATTCAGAATAAAATCCGAAGTAATTATAATAACAAAGGGTCTCTAAACATCACCCTAAATTGGGAAAAATAGAAATAGATGAAGATGCCCATTACTGCCACTTCATTTTATTAGAAGATTCAGCCAGAAAATTAAGATAAGCAATAGAAACTAACATTATGAGAACTGAAAATAAAAAATAAATACAATTTGAAGGCAATAAGAATGGGCAGAATTGCTTCTTGTTTGCAGCAATTAGCACCATGTGGAATGTGCAGATATGAAAGAGAAAATTTACATTGTAAGCCCAAAAGAATCTACAGACATTTTATTAGAAAGAACAAAAGAAGTTGCCAAGATGGATATTCATTCTAATACACCAGGAACAATGTAGAAAATTTGACTAAAAAGAAGCTTCTCTTTCAAATACCAACCATAAAAAAAATCAAAGATACAGAATTAAACCTAACAAAATATGTGAAAAACATATTGGGAACTGTATAGATATCTTTGAGAGACATTAAAGAACTAATGATAAAACATATATCTTCATGAAAGGAATAGCTATTTTAAAATTAATATGGAAAAATAAAGGGCCTAAACTATCTCAGGCACTACCAGATATCCAGGCTTATTTTTAAGCTCTCACAGTTACGTCTTGGTGGAAGGATAGAAAAACCAATCAATGGAGTATAGATTGAGAGATATGCCCACACAAGTATAACTTTGATATATGAAAAAAGGTGACATGCCAGATCATTTAGGAAGAAAGGCTCTTCAAAAATGGAGTTAGAATGAGATTACCCATAAGGAAACATATGAAACAGAGTCCCTCCCTATACCATGCCCCAAAAGCAACCGCAAATGCCTCAATACTTTAGAAATCACTGTAGTCTTATCTTATGAAACTGAATATATACATAGCCTATAACCCAGCAATTCTACTCCTAGGTACGTGGCTAAGAGAAACTCCTGCACTTATACACCAGGAAACAGCCCTGTTGCATAGTAGCAAAAACCTGGAAACAATGAAATTGAAAGGAGAAATGGATAAATACATTACATTCCTGTGGTATGCTCATACAATAAAATGCTCTACAACAGTCAAAACAAATGAACACAAAGATAGGGATGATTCTTAGCCATATGATTTTAATTGAAAAAATAGTTCAAAGAAGATTTCATATGCCTTGACACTTTCTTTGTGCAAATTTTTAAATGGTTGAAATTTTTGGTGAATAGACATGATAAAAAATATACTACAAGGAAAGTGGGAGAATGATAAGCACCACATCTGGGACAGTAGTTGCCATAGATTAGGGAGAGAAAGAGGTTTTAGATGGGAGAGAAGCACATATACAGTATTAGCTATTATCTGTGTTCCAGTTTTGTATTTCTAATGGTGGTTTCATAAGTGCGCACCTGGAAAAATTTTTAAGAAATGACCTTGAATGGAGCAATAATGAGAGTGGGTCATAAGTCAATAATCATATTTATCCAGTTCTATGATTCTGAGACCCAGTTAAAATAAGAACACTTAAAATGACAACCCCATTAAATCTGTTATAAGAGGGGGCCATTGAGGCACAGAGGCATCTAGTAACTTGATAAGTGATGGAGGCCAGAGTGGTCTAACCCTATACGCTCTAAGAAAGGGCAGAATTGCTTCCTGTTTGCAGCAATTAGCACCATGTGGAATGTGCAGATATGAAAGAGAAAAATTAAAGAAATAAAATAGAATATGATTAGTAGCAGCAATAGCTGGAGCACAAAGCCCTTGTTGCATAATTTCTAGACTCCAGGTAAACACAGAAGGCAGCAGAGAACTTACATGACATACAAGAAAGAGGGAGACTTAAGGTTTGAGCGGCACAGGATTTGGAATGAAAAGAATGACGTAGGAGAAGACACTGGGAACCAGGAACAGGACTGATACAGAGTCAGCCACCCGTAACAACAGAGATATTAACAAGGCTTAGAAAGAAGGAAATGGTGGTTAATACATAAGCCACAATTATGTAATATAAGTTATCCATTCTACATCATATATACAACACAAATGTCAGCTGTAGTTACCCTGCACTCTGATATTTAATTACATTTTTATAAAATTCTGGATCCCCCCTCCTACCCTACACACCAAATTCAAAGGGATTCTTGAGAGCTCACATTTCCTCTATTGCCCACATTACGAATTTCTGCATGCATGTGTTCTTAAACTCACTCACATCTTACTTCCCATGACTGTTCTCTTCTCTTTTGTCTGTAGTAATCCAAACACAGAACATCCCTCCTTTTATATTACTTCTCACAAAATACTGTTATAAAGCATTTTGCATGCTATTTAGCCCAACAAGCAGTTTAAAATTTAATATTAACATTCCTATTTAAAAGCCTTTCAGCTGCCATACCACCAGGCATCCCTCAATGACCAAGGTTCTCTGCAGATTCCAGCCAATGAATATGTGCATCCTCATTCTCTCTTTTTTTTTTTTCTTCATCTACTCTCTAATTTCTTCCTTGGCACAAATTCACCTTCATATAACTTCTCACACAGAATATTTTAGTCTTTTCTTCCTCCATTATTTAACATCACCACCCAAACTCCTTTAAAATATTCCATCAAGGTATTTTTCTAAACAGTCATTTCCTTAAGGTTTATCCTTTTACCATCTAATACTTCTGTACTGAGCAATGAAAGGCTGTTACCAAGAGCTCCTAGTCCCTACCACCTCTTTGGAAACTCCACTGGGATCTCAGACTGGTACCCCACAATCCAGCAAATGAACAGATAGCATACAGCACAACAGAGAACTTTGATCCAGACTTATCAACACTTAAAAAATATTTTTAATATCTCCAATGATTAAATGTGTATATAAAAAGACAATGACAAACATATATATTGATGATAGCTACCCAGCTAGATGGAATCATTCATTTTGCCATCCTAACATTCATTGCCCCTTCCTGTAGTGGAAAACCTCAGTTTTCTTTCAGAAATCAATCCCTCCTCCATTACTTCCAGTGTTCCTGTATGGTTTATTCAGAGGACTAGAAATAGATATGTGACCCAAATTAAGCAAATCATACTCTTATAGTAATTAGGATTATACAAATAAAACATGGCATGGGTCATACTTAAACTAAAAATCATTCATCTGAAATTCAAATTTTAACTGTGTGTCCAGTATTTTTATTTGCTAAATATGGCAACCCTACTAGTAACCCAAGTCATGCTGCTCGGCGCGAACAGCCGCCTGCTGTCATCCAGCCACTCCTCTTGCCATTGGTTTTTGCCTCCAAGATTCACTTTCACCACCCAGGCTCTGCCCTGCCTCAAACCTGGTTACTTAGCTATTCTTCCGATGCTTTGACTAACTCTACTTTCCAATACACTTCTCTCTTTTCGTTTGCTTTTGTTTGTTTTCAGCTCAAATATCTAGAGTTGTTTTTTATAGTTTGTAGCAAAAACACCCTATTTGAAATATCATAGCAGAGACACATCTGGCAGACCCAGGCTGCAAACAGCTAGGTTTTGTTTGGCTCAAAGAGAATCTTACTGAATTTATTGACACTAAGATCGAAGATAAGAGTATCTACATTAAAAAATGAGCCTTCTGGCTGCTCTAAAACCTCAGATCTGGCATATGGGGCTTCATCGTACATGGCAGCAACTGTCTGAATTGGAGTTGTTGTCCCCCTTGAACAGAGGATGCATTTATTTATTTATATTGTCTGTCAGGCCTTGTGGGTATTTGAGTATGTATGTGATCCATGGCATATATAATGCCTTCATGATCCCTGGTTTTTTAATTGCTTGCCTGATTCAGTTCAGTTTAACTCAATAAATCTTTTCTTAGCACTTAAAGTAGTTGGCACTGAAAAGAGGGAAATAAGGAATGGCCCATATCATCAAAGAACCTCTTAGTTTAATGAATGCAACAGACACTTCAAAGTTCATATGTAATACAGTGAAAGAAATAATGGAAGTAAGTGCAGGGTAGGATGAGAACCAATAAAGAGCATTTCATTCCACTTGGATTACCAGGAGATCCTTTGTTCCCTTTGTTAAAGGGAAGAAGGCATGAAACAGCCGGTGGAGTATGAATAAGTACAGGGTTGTGCATTGTTATTTGTTTTAAACAATCATGCAATTTCTGATGCCACATCTCCGTTTCAACCTCTGGCGATCTCTAACTCCCATTAGCTAGATTTGAGCACCAAGTACTGTCATTACTCCTTGCTCATAGGTGTGCCTTCAGTCTTAGTTCATTCCAGGATATACTTGTTTATGCCAGTGTTCGTTTTCCCTCTGTCTCTATAGCCATCCTCAGATGTTCTCCCCACTTAAAGAGAAACTTCATGGCGCCACCTCCAGGCTAGTGGTATTTCAGGGGATCCAATCTAATAGTCAAATTAATCTTTTCGATCTACCTGACTCTCTGTTTTCAAAATCAGATGAGGATTCTATGATTTCTCTCCTGATAGGTAACAAATCTTTTAAAAATACCATACATTTTCAGTATGACCTCATATATCCAAATCAATAAGATAATGTTACTATGAATTTATTGTTTGTCTCTCAACTCTTAGAACCCCCTACTACGATACAGCTATTGTTAAAGATATCATGAAGAAAGAGTTTTTTCTTGTTCACTGCTCTATCCACAGTACTCCAAACAGTATTTGACACAAAGGCAGTGCTCAACAATTACCTATTTAGTTTAATTAATGCTATAAAATTTGTCATGTATTAAAAAGAAATATTTTTATTGTTTCACTTGCATAGCTTTTTGCAATGCAACCAGTTCCAATAATTTTATCTAGAAAATAAAATTAGTGTGACTGAATAATTTAAATATTGACCATAAGCATTCCTTCTTTATGATATTTATAAGAAAATGTGGTATTTAAATCACAGGCTTACCTTAGAAAAGACTGTAGATCAGTTATAGCCAAAATTATTTCCATTGTTTTGTCTGATATAGAGATCTAAGCAACTAGCATAGCTAAGTCTTCCTCTTTAAGTTATAAGATTTATCAGGTGGTAAACTGAGAGTTATTTAGTTGTGTTACTTTAAATTATTTCAAGGAAAGAACCAAACAGACATAGTAGCACTTTACTAGAAATTACCTATCCACTTACTTCCTTACTACCTATTTATACCCAATCTTGTTCAAAGATTGAATGTGGCTTGCAAAGTTACATGAAACACTTAAAAGGCATAAATAAAAGCAGAGAAAAAGGGAGAAACAAAGGACATAAAATGCAACTAGAAATGATGCTAAAATGCACATCATAAAGACCCATATGGCTGATATAACTGAGTTAAGAATTTGGCCCTGAGCATTCTACCAAGTTCACTGGAAAATGGAAACCATTCAGTTCCTCAATGCACAGGGTTTATAACATAAGAACAGCAATTTATCAGGATGAGTACAATGATTATTGTCCTAGAATCAATAATGTTCTCTTATTTTACCTCAATATAGGTTGATGATCACAGTAGAGAACAATTTAATAAAAGCAATTCCACAAGGAGGAAATACTTCCTATGACTTTCCAAATTATCACTTCATTTTTCATGCAATGTATTTCTAAACACCAAGTGTGGAAATAAAAATAATCTTATATCTTTAACAATATCATTCAAGAAACAACCATCAATAATCTTGACTTAAAGTTTCTTTTGTTTGCTTCTGTATAAAGAAAATTATGATCTTTACCATTTGAAAGCTCAGAAGAATTCTATCTCCTTTTGATTTGCATAAAGTCTGTAGAGTTCAACACTGCATCAGCCACAGAATTTTAAATCTATTGTTATTTTAATTATTTACGACAAAGATGGATAAAGGTTATATTGTTTGACAAAGTCATGATGACAAGCAAATAACAGTGTTTTTAAATGGGACAATGTGACATTTTACTTTTTAACATATAATTGTTTCACTTTATAAGAATAAGGTTAAAAAGAAAATAGCTTAGTTTTTAAATTAACCATGGGGGTTGGGGTAGAAATTTTAGATTCCAACTGAGCAAACATTTGTTGTGCAATGGCTGTATGCTAAGCACTATACTGAAGGTTTTCACACATATATCCATAGTAAGCGTCCTGGCAACAGTCCTGTGAAGTGGGTACTCTCATTCCTGTTTATAGACATAGAAGCTGGGCTCTAATGCTAATGTCACTAAACTCTGTCTGTAAAGTGACAGAGAATAATTATTTCAGACATTGTGGACCATTATTTCTCACAACCACTCAATTCTGCTTCTACAATGTGAAAGCCGCCATAGACGATACTTAAACTAATGGGTGTGGCTGTGTTCCAATAAAACTGTGTCCACAAACCATACAGCAGGTCCTTGGGCCATGATTTGCATACCTCTGAAAAACATTACTGACTCAATAAACAAGAAAATCTGGATTAAAATTCAGATTTTCTGCTTTGAAGCCCAGTGTTCTTTCTCCTCTCCCATAACTTCTTCAGTACCTAGACATCATCTTAAAATAACTAGCTATTTGTGGACAACTTTTAATTTGTTGCCTTTAATCTAGCCAAAATAACACCTCAGCAACCTTGCTTAAATTTTTTTAAATATTCAATCAATAATTTGCTAGTAGTTTTATTTGCATATTGGCAAATAAACTTCAAACATGTTTTTGTTGAATTCAAAGGTACCTTATTTTTCTTTAACCAAACAAATAAACAAATTAAGTTACCTGTTTATTCAGCCAGTAGATATTTGTGAAGAATCTTCCAAATGCTGGGTATTGCACTCAGATTTGAAGAAACCAAAATGAAAAAGGCATTAACTAATAAGAAACACTGACCAAACCCTACTGTAGTCTACACAATCTCCCTGAGATACATGCTTTAAAATAAAGGCTGCTGTGGATCTTCCCTAAGAAATCCTTAAAGCAAACCCTGTAGGTATAAAACTAAAACCAAATAGATCTGTGCTGGAACAAAGTATAACACTATTTCAATAATCCAACAAACCCACATTCTAAAAATATAAAATTCTGAAATGTCTGGTACCAAACAGGAAATAAAATGACACATAACCAGAAAATAAATCTCTAGAAACAGACGCAGGAATAATAAGATAGAGTCAGCAGACAAATATACTAAAAGTTTTTTAAATACGTTCTGTCTGTTCACATAGGTACAGGAAAACATGAATATGATGAAGAAAGACATGGAAGATAACAAATGGACCCAGAAGGAGTTAAGATATATACATATAGAGTTAAGATATATACATTGGTGGGATTAGGAGCAGATTAAACAGTACAGAAGAAAAAACTCAGTGAACTTGAAAGCAATGATACAAACGATCTGAAATGATGCAGAGAAAAAAAAGGACTGCAAGGATAAAAAGAGATGCAGTGACCTATAAAGTGATATCAAGTAATCTAACATTGTAATTGAAGACCCAGAAAAAGAAGAGAGAGAAGGTGCAGCCAAAAAGGTTTTTTATGAGATAATCACCAAAAATTTTATAGATTTGATACAGATTATAGACCTATACTTCCAAGAAATTCAGCAAATAACAAGGAGTATAAGCATAAAGAAAACACTCCATGGTACATGGTAACTAAAAACCTAAAAAACAGCCAGTGGAAAAGAAATACGTATATATATATATATAAAATATGCTTTTATATATGTGTGTGTGTGTGTGTGTGTGTGTGTGTATTATAGAGAGAAGAGGAAGATAAGAATTACTACAGACGCAGATCTGAATTTTCATCAGAAACTATCCAAAATAGAAGAAAATTTTGTGACATCCTAAAGTACTGAAAAAATAAAAACCTTCAACCTAGAATTCTTTACCCAGCAGAAATTCGTTTCATAAATTAACTGGAAATACATTTTTTTGCAGACAATCCAAAGTGAAGGGAATTCATTGGTGGCAGACCTGCAGTAAATGAAATTTTAAAGGAAATCCCTCAGTCACTTAAAAAATAATGACACTATCTTTCTCAGAAGAATGAACACTGGAAATAAGTAGGCAGGTAAATATGAAAGACATATTTTCTACCTTCTTTAATCCCTTTAAAAGATAATTGATGGTCATAATGTAGGTGGGGGGACACGGGAAAGGCAGTATATACAGAGAAGATGAGTAATGATTCTATAGCATCTTCCTATGCTGATAGACAGTGACTGTAATGGGGTATGTGGGGTGACTTGATAATGGGGGAGTCTAGTAACCATAATGTTCAAGTAATTCTACATTAATGATATTAAAATAAAAAAATTTTAAAAAAGATAATTGATGGTTTAAAGCCAAAATAATAATAATTTATTGTAAACTTTACAGTATGTGGATAAGTGAAATGTGTGACTATGGCACAAAGAACAAGAGGGAAGTAAGACAAGTATACAATTTAAGATTCTTATATTACATATGAAGTGCCATCGTGTTATTTAAAGGTAGAGTATGACAAGTGAAGAGTATATAAGAAACTCTGGAAAACCATATAACATTTTAAAATCCATATAGTTAATAAACAATATTGAAGATAAAATCAAAGTAAAAAAAATACTTCAATTAATCCAAAAGAAGATGTGAACGGACTGGGGAAAAAAGGGAATAGGAGATGTAGGCATTTGGACAATTAGCAAGATTGTAGTATAAACCCAAACATACCAATAATTACACTAGCAGTCAATGGTCTAAACATCTCAAATAAAAGACATAGACTAATAGAATGGAATAAAAAGGAAGAACCAACTACATGCTACCCACGAAAACCTGATTTTTAAGATGCACATGGATTAAAAATAAAATGATAAAAAGTTATACCATGCAAATATGAAAAAGAAAAAATCTGAAATGGATATATTATTTTTAGACAAGGTAGATTTGAGAATAAGGACTATTATTCAGACTAAGGCACATTTCATGACAAAGAACCCACAACAAAGTTAAATATTTAATGACATTAATAGAGCTTCAGAATAGATGAAAAACTTAAAAACTAGAAAAAGAAATAGATACACCTGTCAGATTCAGTTGAAGATTCAACAGTCCTTTCTCAGTAATTATTAGAACAAGTAGAAAGAAAGCACAGTTATAGAAGACTTAACGCTATAGCCAACTTGACCTAATTGACATTTATGACATACCACAGAACAATTTCAGATTACAAAGTTTTATAGTGTATAGAAAACACTAACCAAAATAGAACATATTGTGGGTTAAAAAACAAGTCTCAGTAATTGTTAAAATAAAGCTGAATGCCTGCAAAGCATATTATCTGAACACAACAGAATTTAACCACAAATCAATAACAGAAAGATGTTTGGTGAATTCTGAACTATTTGGAAATGAAGTAACACATCTCCAAATAGGAAAGAAGTCAAAGAAGAAGTCACACGTGAAATAAGAATGTATTTTGAATTGAATGAAAACCAAAACACGTAACAAAATTTGTGGGGTGCCACTAAAACAATACTTAGAGGGAAATTTAGAAGATTAGATGTTTATTTTATCAGGTAGAAATGGTCTACAGTCAATGGACAAAGAGGGCAAGTTAAACCCATATCAAGCACATGGAGGAAAATTATAGAGTGTAAAGATCAGTGTAACAGAAAACAGAAAAATTAATACAGAATATTAATAAAACCAAAAGCTGATTGTTGTAGAGAATAATAAAATGGACAAACCTTTGGAATCAAACATGAGAGCTAGATATTTTTATTCTTGTACTACAAATGAATAATCTGAGACTTAGAGTAGAGAATTAATGTTCTTGTGGTCATCCACCCACTAAGTGCCAAGAACTTAACTTAAACCCAAGTCTGTGTGAGTCTAAATCCCATTCTACTTTCAATATGCCAGGAATAAATAAGTAAATTGTATACTGTAGGGTGGTATGGACATACAAGTTTTCTGTTTTATTTTAACTCACCCTTAAATATGTGACCAAGCACTAAAAATGAAAGTAAATACTTTTAATATCTGAAGCTAGACCCACTACCGTATTACCATTTATCAGGCAGTGACATTACTAATTTATCCCTGAGTCACAGCTATGGTTATACAACGCAGAACTCTATCAGCACTATTCACACTACGGTCAACGTGAGTGACTCCCCTGGAGTTGTGCTGCAAGCCACATTCACAGCCATACCTGGTTGCTGCTCTGGTTCATTCATAATTAAACAAGTATTTACCGAGGGTCTGCTATGTGCTAAGCTCTCAGATAGGGATTAATAGGGATCTTAGAATTTAGTGGGGGGAAATGGGCAAAGGGACCATTAATTACAATACTTTATAGTGAGAGCATAATGACATGGTAAGTCTTAGGAAAGACTTCTAACTCGGAGACCAAATGAGTATCTGGGATTTTCCTCTCTTCTCTCTCTCCAACACTGGATATTTACTCCTTTGCCAATAAACCCAGGGTTTCTGCTCCACAAAGGTGGTGGTGCACCAAAGGTCACGGCAGGAATGTTTTTGGCTCATTATAGATCTCTGGTAAATTAATCTATAAGGCAAACAAAACTGAGTCTGTGACTATTGATTCCTTTTCTTCTTAATGTCAAAGTTATTAGGCTAACAGACTCTCTCCAACAGGGGCAAAGCTGAGAAGAACAGGAAGGGAAAAACCTCTCGGCAGGGCTGTAGATCCCCGGGGTGACAGAGCCATGAGTATCTTGTTCAAGACTGTACTCCCTTCCCACGCACACCTGTACACACAGTGGTACTGGATTATACTCAAATTTCAAATGAATGAGTGGATGGTTGAATGAAAGATGCATGAAAGTATTAGCCAGGGAATGTGAGTGCTTCAGTGGATGGGAAAGAATATTCCAAGCAGAGTAAACAGCATATGCAAAAAAAAAAAAAAAAAAAAAGCCAAGTGAGAATATGAGAAGTTCCAGGACCTGAAAATAGACAAGTCTAGCAGGAGTTGAGAGTAAGGGGTTGAGAGTAAAGGATGAAAGCAAGAAATGTAATTCTGAGTAAAATAACCAACCAATTCAATCATTTGGCATCATGAACTTTTTGAATAAACTATTTCCCTTTCCATGGACTGGATTAGCATTCTCTAGCATGTCATAATATGCAGTTATTAACACATTAAACCACCTGTGTGTTATTATGGATTTATGGGGGTATGTCAATGAACAGATCTACCATTTTGAGTATAAGCAAACATAAAGATTTAAACACATATTTTAAGTTTTCCTCAATTTTAATAACTTTATCTGAGTTGTCATGGTTGGGAAGCTCGTAAAGTCATTCTATAGTTTAAAAATACTGTTAATCAGCTTGAAAATTAACATTTTCTTTCTTGTGCTAGCAGCAGTAGCTTCTGAGAGATTAATTTCAATGAGAAATGTCCAATTATATTAAATGCCTCTAATGAAGATGTAAAAGGACAGGAATAAAATTGAAAGAACTGAAATACTGAAGAGATAGGTTCCAAAGGGCAACCATTATTCAGTTTGTTGTAATTGCCCTCAGAATACACCATCTCCCTTAAAGGAAGGAAATCTAAATTATGTATAGTGTATTAGTAACAATTGTGCTTTGGGAATTTTTCCAGATGGTTCACATAAATGGAAATATATATATATATAAGATCATGCATATCTGTCTGAATATGTAAGGATAATCATATTATTAATTCTAAAGAGAAAAATGGGTCAAACTTTCCCTACTGCCCTAAAGTTCCTATTGCCTTTTCAAAAGGTATACTTTTGAAAAAGTTGCAAGATGAAAAGAGCTCAAGTGCCAACATTTATTTATTGTAGCCAATGAGCTCATATTTTAAATGGAAAAAGTTAAAATTTCCCAGCATTCATCTTAATTATTAAGATATTAACTCGGTTCATATGGACCATGTGTGGAAATATTTCCTGACCAGCTCTTAAAACAAAGGTGAAATTCAAGAGCTCTGGCTAGACTCACAATCACACAAGTAGCATTAGAATCAAAGTCTATTTGAATGAAACCTATAAGCACAATATTTTCTTTCAACAAAGTAGCCACTGTCCAAGGATGGGACAGCACATTCAAATTGATGGTGTATATAAGCAGACGGATATAAGTCCAGAGGCAGGGGGGAAAGTTTGACAAACTTGTCCTACTATTAATAATCAGTCTTTGCTCTACTTTTGCCCATAAGGAAGTCCAAGACTTTTAAAAGGAATCTCCACAGGAGGTCTGTGTAAGAAATGTATACCAACTATTTATCTACCGTTTGGTTTTTTAGTCCCATGATTTAGTTTAATGCTCACACTTCTATTAGTTAGACAGGTTGGTTTTATTATCTCCACTTTATTGGTAAGGAAAATGAGGATGACAAATTTGACCAATGACACAGCTAAGAGGAGCAACCAGGATCTGAATCCAAGCTTATCTAACCCAAACCCTTTGCTTTTTCTTCTATACCGACAAAGTATCAATCCTACATAAGTTTTTTACAACATGGAATTAACAGCTTTTCTCCTGGTACTCAGAATTCTGTACCGTCCTTTGGCATAAAGGGGATTGTAATGGGATAAAGTCTGAAAATAACCCATTCCTGTAGAAAAGCCTGTGTAAAGTACTCTGAAATCAAGAGACCCATGATGAATATATTCTGTTTACTATAAGCTCACATTTAAATATCATTCTATTGAAAAAAGTTGGTTATCTGTGATTCTTAATATAACCACAAGGCAGAGTACATTCTCTGACCTCCATCTTGAGTATCAAACATTATAAAGAAATTTTCTACAGGAATATTGTCATTGTTAAAATAAATTAACCATTAATTTAACCATTAGTCACCTCCCATATTCCAATTATGGAAAATCTCCCTCAAATAAGCACAGATTTC
Organism: Manis javanica; assembly: GCF_040802235.1. Lineage (NCBI taxonomy): Eukaryota > Metazoa > Chordata > Mammalia > Pholidota > Manidae > Manis > Manis javanica. Next base: position 192,498,507 of record NC_133157.1, read on the forward strand.
CTTAGGGAAACTGGGACAGTAGGCAGGGTGGAATTACCACATGGATTTGACATTTCCTTTTTTGCGAATCTCATTTAAGTAATTGAACAGGAATTCTAAGGAAGCTCAGAGACTGCCACTAAAGAGAGTTGGCTTGATGTCACAAAAAAGGGAAAATAACGTCTCTACAATTCCCATTATTTATGCATCAGTCAGTATTTCTTCCCAAGACCACCCCTAATCCTTCATGGCTTTTCCTCCTTAGGGCCTGTCTCAACTACTTCATTTCTTACCTTTTTGGAAATGATTTCAAAGTAAGACCTCTAAGCAACCAGAAGTATCCCTCTCCCTGCCATGCCCTTGATTAGATGCAGCACAGATGTCAAGAAAATGGACTTTGGTACCATTTGGCTAGTGGTGTATTCCAACGTTGCTGTAAACCTGGGCCTGTCATTTAGGCCTCACTTCGCCACATTTAACAATATCTCCTTCATGGAGTTGTAGTGAAACATTTCCAGTAGCACCTGGACAGAGAAGGTTTTCAGTCAATGACAGTTATTAGTAACATTTTGAAGAAGTTGTAATTTGAACCTATATAATTCATGAAAATTCCATTTATACTTTCAACTTATTGTGAAAAACAGCATTTTTGTTCCAAGATTTATTAGATTCCCATTAAAAAGTCAGGGTAAATGTCCCATCTGCCCCTGAACAACATTTCAGACCTCACTGGTCACTAACTTCCTTTCTGTGCTCCTATAGTTTATGGTTATGAATTTTTAATGTATTGAAAAAGGAGCACCCCACACTTTGCCATATTTATTATCTCCGGCTTTTAATGTGAATGATAAATATTCTTTTATTAATTAATTCATTTAGTCACACCCATATAATTGCAGGCTAGTCTTTTCATGTTTTTCTTCCCTTATATGTACACATGGCCATTAAAGCACACAACTAAAAAACTGTTGTTTTAGTTTCTGTTAAATCATATGAACAGTTAGATTTACAGAAGGTGACTCACTAGTCCCAGTTTTCTGGGGACTTTATAGACTTAAGCACTAAATTCCCATGTCCAGAGTACTACTTTGATCCTGGACAAATTGGAATAGTTGGCTTTTTACCTCATTAATATTGAACAAATATATTGCAATAGTCTTTAAAGTATCTTAAGCTATTACAAAATGAATCATAGTGAAAATGCAATTGAACCTTGAACTCAGAATAGCTGGTTTCAAATACGTCCTGGTTTTGCCTTCCACTATTTGTGATTTCAGCAAGTTAGTCAAACTTTAAAGATTCTCATTTATAAAATGAGTTTGGAATATTGGCCTTTGTTAAAATAGAGCTGCTGGGAAGGTCAAATGTAATGATGGCCATGCATACAGAATCTTCATGAAGAAAAAGTTTCACATATGTTATATCCTCTGATCTTAAAATTTAGTGCAAAAGTTGCTAAATGGTGCTGCTATCAGTTGATGGGGGTTCCTAAAATTCAGAAATTGATATTAAGTATTACACATGAAGTTTTTATTTTTTGCACAGATATTTCATGTCCACCCATACCCAAAAGTGAATTAATTATATGTTTAATCAATAATAAAAGTTCTCATCTCTTATGGTATTCTAATATTCTCAGCCATAAGAGAGTCCCAAAACCGTCCCTTTAACATCTGTAGCACAAATGTCCTCTCATTTCAAAAGGGATTAGTAAAAGGAGACCATCTTAAGTACTGCTCTCATCAGTGAACATATTCACACATAGTTATACAAGTATTATTTTTCTAGGATAACCATTTCTTCAAAATGTACAATATGCTTATATGCACCCAGCTTCTGAAAAGAGACTACTAGTCATGCCTGTATGAGCTGTGTGACCTTCTGTCAGTTGCGTAGCATCACTGTGCCTGTATCTGTGCATCTGTAGAGTGGAGTTAATAACAGCACCCACCATACAGGATTGTTATGAGGACTACCAGGGTGGACACAGGAGAAAAGTCTAGAATAATACCTGGCACAATCCATGTATTCTAAAAAGTATTTTATCATTTTATTACTTTGAGCCAATCACTGCCTCCCTGGGTGCTGAGAATAAGATATTGAATTAGGTTGGTTACTCTCCCCAAGGAACAGCATATGGGTATTATAAATCTTTTAGGGAAAGTGATCCAAGGTCATGGTGTCAAGCAAGGCTATCCTGAAGAGCACTTTGCTTAGTCTCTCCCTTTAACTCTGGAAAGGAGCCTGATCTTGCGATGCATCCATTCCCTACAAAGCTTCATAGAGTTAAAACCTTACTCCCAGATCATTTCCAGGTTTCAAATGTGTTTAGTCTTCAAGAAGACTTTCTCTTCCCAAATGAGATGTAGGACTAGGACTTTCAACATTTCAAGTACATACCAGGGTCAACAAAAATAGCTTCTGTTTGTATCTCAGTGTCTTCTATTCTGAATATTTGTGTTAATAATTTACTTCTGAAGGAGGTGGAGCCAACATGGCAGCATGAGTAGGACTGTGTGAATCTCCTCCCAAAAACATATATATTTTTGAAAATACAACAAATACAACTAATCCTAAAAGAGAGACCAGAAGACACAGGACAACAGACAGACTACATCCACACATGCAAGAGCCCAGCACCTGGTGAAAGGGGTAAGATACAAGCCCCAGCCTGGCAGGACCCAAGCGCCCCTCACCCCAGCTCCTGCCAGGAGGAGAGGAGTTGGAGCGGGGAGGGAGAGGGAGCCCAGGACTGCTAAACAACCAGCCCCAGCCATCCGCACCAGAGCGCAGACACAGTGCATGCGTGGGGTCCTGGATACTAGGGAAACAGGGCATCAGGACCTGTGAGCAGGTCCCGAAGCTGATGCCCCTGTGACAAAGAAAAGTGAGTGATTTTTGAAAGTCTAATAGGGACAGGGATGTAACAGCTGGACAGAAACAACACAGGTCACAGTCCAGGAGCTGGAAATTACAGGGAAAACCGGGTACACTAACCCCCTGGGCAACAGCTCTGAGACCCCTCGTGGAGGTAAACAGCCAAACAGCCCCCCATCCATTACCCCTCCCGGGTGCAGTGAAAGCAGAGAAGCAGCCTAAGGCAGGCCCCGCCCTCAGAAAGGGAGCTTCCTCCATACCGGCCCGGCAACACACAAAGACCCAGTCTACACGCAATTACACAACACAAGGCACTAGGGGTCGCAGTTGTCCCAGTAAAGAAAGGCCAGTAGCAAGTGGAAAGTTTGGCTCCCCCAGCTGACAGTCAATAGCACCTACCAACATGAAAAGGCAAAAAAATATGACCCACACAAGACTAACCCAGACAGCTTCGGCATCTGCTACATCTTCCCCTGAGAAGGAACCTGGGGAGATAGATTTAACCAGTCTTCCTGAAAAAGAATTCAAAACAAAAGTCATAACCATCCTGATGGACTTGCAGAGAAATATGAAAGAACTAAGGAAGGAGAATACAGAAATAAAGCAAGCTCTGGAAGGACTTCAAAACAGAATGGACGAGATGCAAGAGACCATTAATGGACTAGAAAACAGAACAGGAACGCAGAGAGGCTGATGCAGAGAGAGATAAAAGGATCTCCAGGAATGAAAGAAGTCTAAGAGAGCTGAGTGACCAATTGAAATGGAACAATATCCGCATTATAGGGGTACCAGAAGAAGAGAGAGAAAAAGGGATAGAAAGTGTCTTTGAAGAAATAATTGCTGAAAACTTCCCCAAACTAGGGGAGGAAATGGTCTCTCAGATCACAGAGGTACACAAAACTCCCATGACAAGGGATCCAAGGAGGGCAACACCAAGACACATAATAATTAAAATGGCAAAGATTAAAGACAAGGACAAAGTATTAAAGGCAGCCAGAGAGAAAAAAAAGGTCACCTACAAAGGAAAACCCATCAGGCTATCATCAGACATCTCAACAGAAACCCTACAGGCCAGAAGAGAATAGCATGATATACTTAATGCAATGAAATGGAAGGGCCTTGAACCAAGACTACTGTATCCAGCACGAATATCATTTAAATATGAAGGAGGGATTAAACAATTCCCAGACAAGCAAAAGTTGAGGGAATTTGCCTCCCACAAACCACCTCTACAGGGCATATTACAGGGACTGCTCTAGATGGGAGCACTCCTAAAAAGAGCACAGAACAAAACACCCAACATATGAAGAATGGAGGAGGAGGAATAAGAAGGGAGAGAAATAAAGAATCATCAGACCATGTTTATAATAGCTCAATAAGCGAGTTAAGTTAGACAGTAAGATAGTAAAGAAGCTAACCCTGGACCTTTGGTAACCACAAACTTAAAGCCTGCAATGGCAATAAGTACATACCTTTCAATAATCACCCTAAATGTAAATGGACTGAATGCACCAATCAAAAGACACAGAGTAATAGAATGGATAAAAAAGCAAGATCCATCCATATGCTGCTTACAAGAGACTCACCTCAAACCCAAAGACATGCACAGACTTAAAGTCAAGGGATGGAAAAAGATATTTCATGCAAACAACAGAGAGAAAAAAGCAGGTGTTGCAATTCTAGTATCAGACAAAACAGACTTCAAAATAAAGAAAGTAACAAAAGATAAAGAAGGATATTACATAATGATAAAGGGCTCAGTCCAACAAGAGGATATAACCATTATAAATATATATGCACCCAATACAGGAGCACCAGCATATCTGAAACAAATACTAACAGAACTAAAGGAGGAAATAGAATGCAATGCATTCATTCTGGGAGACTTCAATACACCACTTACTCAAAAGGACAGATCCACCAGACATAAAATAAGTAAGGACACAGAGGCACTGAACAACACACTAGAACAGATGGACCTAATAGACATCTACAGAACTCTACATCCAAAAGCAACAGGTTACACATCTTCTCAAGTGCACATGGAACATTCTCCAGAATATGCCACATACTAGGCCACAAAAAGAGCATCAGTAAATTCCAAAAGATTGAAATACTACCCACCAACTTTTCAGACCACAAAGGCATAAAACTAGAAATAAACTGTACAAAGAAATCAAAAAGGCTCACAAACACATGGAGGCTTAACAACACACTTCTAAATAATCAATGGATCAATGACCAAATCAAAATGGAGGTCCAGCAATATATGGAAACAAATGACAACTACAACCCAAAGGCCCAACTACTGTGGGATACAGCAAAAGCAGTCTTAAGAAGAAAGTATATAGCAATCCAGGCATAGTTAAAGAAGGAAGAACAATCCCAAATGAATGGTCTAATGTCACAATTACCGAAATTGGAAAAAGAAGAACAAATGAGGCCTAAGGTCTGCAGAAGGAGGGACATAATAAAGATCAGAGAAGAAATAAATAAAACTGAGAAGAATAAAACAATAGCAAAAATCAATGAAACCAAGAGCTGGTTCTTCAAGACAATAAACAAAATATATAAGCCTCTAGCCAGACTTATGAAGAGGAAAAGAGAGTCAACACAAATCAACAGAATCAGAAAAGAGAAAGGAAAAATCACGATGGACCCCACAGAAATACAAAGACTTATTAGAGAGTACTATGAAAACCTATATGCTAACAAGCTGGGAAACCTAGGAGAAATGGACTTCCTAGAAAAATACAACCTTCCAAGACTGACCCAGAAAGAAACAGAAAATCTAAACAGACCAATTACCAGCAACGAAATTGAAGCAGTGATCAAAAAACTACCAAAGAACAAAACCCCCGGGCCAGATGGATTCACCTCGGAATTTTATCAGACATACAGGGAAGACATAATGCCCATTCTCCTTAAAGTTTTCCAAAAAACAGAAGAGGAAGGAATAATCCCAAACTCATTCTATGAAGCCAACATCACCCTAATACCAAAACCAGGCAAAGACCCTACCAAAAAAGAAAACTACAGACCAATATCCCTGATGAATGTAGATGCAAAAATACTCAACAAAATATTAGCAAACCGAATTTAAAAATACATCAGAAGGATCGTACACCATGACCAAGTGGGATTCCTCCCAGAGATGCAAGGATGTTACAACATTCGAAAATCCATCAACATCATCCACCACATCAAAAAAAAGAAAGACAAAAACCACATGATCATCTCCATAGATGCTGAAAAAGCATTTGACAAAATTCAACACCCATTCATGATAAAAACTCAGCAAAATGGGAATAGAGGGCAAGTACCTCAACATAATAAAGGCCATGTATGATAAACCCACAGCCAACATTATACTGAACAGTGAGATGCTGAAAGCTTTTCCTCTGAGATTAGGAACTAGAGAGGGATGCCCACTATCCCCACTGTTATTTATCATAGTACTGGAGGTCCTAGCCACAGCAATCAGACAAAACAAAGAAATACAAGGAATCCAGATTGGTAAAGAAGAAGTCAAACTGTCACTGTTTGCAGATGACATGATATTGTACATAAAAAACCCTAGGGACTCCACCCCAAAACGACTAGAACTGATATCGGAATACAGCAAAGTTGCAGGATACAAAATTGACACACAGAAATCTGTGGCTTTCCAATACACTAACAATGAGCCAACAGAAAGAGAAATCAGGAAAACAATTCTATTTACAATTGCATCAAAAAGAATAAAATACCTAGGAATAAACCTAACCAAAGAAGTGAAAGACTTATACTCTGAAAACTACAAGTCACTCTTAAGAGAAATTAAAGGGGACACTAACAAATGGAAACTCATCCCATGCTCGTGGCTAAGAAGAATTAATATCGTCAAAATGGCCATCCTGCCCAAAGCAATATACAGATTTGATGGAATCCCTATCAAACTACCAGCAACATTCTTCAGTGAACTGGAACAAATAATTCAAAAATTCATATGGAAACACCAAAGACCCTGAATTGCCAAAGCAATCCTGAGAAAGAAGAATAAAGTAGGGGGGATCTCACTCCCCAACTTCAAGCTCTACTATAAAGCCATAGTAATCAAAACAATTTGGTACTGGCAGAAGAACAAAGCCACAGACCAGTGGAACAGACTAGAGACTCCAGACATTAACCCAGACATATATGGTCAATTAATATTTGATAAAGGAGCCATGGACATACAATGGCAAAATGACAGTCTCTTCAACAGATGGTGCTGGCAAAACTGGACAGCTACATGTAGGAGAATGAAACTGGACCATTGTCTAACCCCATATACAAAAGTAAACTCAAAATGGATCAAAGACCTGAATGTAAGTCATGAAACCATTAAACTCTTGGAAAAAAACATAGGCAAAAACCTCTTAGACATAAACATGAGTGAACTCTTCTTGAACATATCTCCCCAGGCAAGGAAAACAACAGCAAAAATGAACAAGCGGGATTATATCAAGCTGAAAAGCTTCTGTACAGCAAAAGACACCATCAATAGAACAAAAAGGTACCCTACAGTATGGGAGAATATATTTGTAAATGACAGATCTGATAAAGGCTTGATGTCCAACATATATAAAGAGCTTGCCTACCTCAACAAACAAAAAACAAATAACCCAATTAAAAAATGGGCAGAGGAACTGGACAGTTCTCCAAAAAAGAAATATTGATGGCCAACAGACACATGAAAAGATGCTCCACATCACTAATTATCAGAAAAATGCAAATTAAAACTACAATGAGGTATGACCTCACACCAGTAAGGATGGCTGCCATCCAAAAGACAAACAACAACAAATGTTGGCGAGGCTGTGGAGAAAGGGGAACCCTCCTACACTGTTGGTGGGAATGTAAATTAGTTCAACCATTGTGGAAAGCAGTATGGAGGCACATCAAAATGCTCAAAACAAACTTACCGTTTGACCCAGGAATTCCACTCCTAGGAATTTACCCTAAGAACGCAGCAATCAAGTTTGAGAAAGAGAGATGTACCCCTATGTTTATCACAGCACTATTTACAATAGCCAAGAATTGGAAGCAACCTAAATGTCCATCCATAGATGAGTGGATAAAGAAGATGTGGTACATATACACAATGGAATACTACTCAGTCATAAGAAGAGGGCAAATCCTTCCATTTGCAGCAACATGGATGGAGCTGGAGGGTATTATGCTCAGTGAAATAAGCCAAGTGGAGAAAGAGAAATACCAAATGATTTCATTCATCTGTGGAGTATAAGGACAAAGGAAAAACTGAAGGAACAAAACAGCAGCAGAATCACAGAACCCAAGAATGGACTAACAGGTACCAAAGGGAAAGGGACTGGGGAGGATGGGTGAGTAGGGAGGGATAAGGGAGGGGAAGAAAAAGGGGGGTATTAAGATTAGCATGCATAGTGGGGGTGGGAGAAAGGGGAGGGCTGTACAACACAGAGAAGACAAGTAGTGATTCTACAACATTTTGCTATGCTGATGGACAGTGACTGTAAAGGCGTTTATAGGGGGGACCTGGTATAGGAGAGAGCCTAGTAAACATAATATTCTTCATGTAAGTGTAGATTAATGATAACATAAAAAAAAAGAATGAAAGAAAAGGGGGATTACTCCCTGATAGGATAAAACTAACTGTAAATCAACGATTAATGCATGCTTTAAATATCCTTAATTTTGATCACTTAAAGGGTGTCAGATGATTGGCTATGGAGGTACATTTTTCTGGTAATATTCCTTTCTCTTAAAAAAAAAGCAGTTCCTGTATGGTGACCTCCAATGAGTTCTACACAATGGTATAAAGGGCATATCAAAGTGTGGGCAAAGGGTCTGTTTGTGTTTATGCAGAGGATCAAAGCCTAATTTGGCTACCCAGAAAATGAACTAAGATACAATATGAAGAAGAACTTCCAACATCAGCACTCTCTGGAACACTCATACCAGAAGATGATTATCAAAAAACCTCAATAAAGATCCAGCTACAGCTGTAGCTGCATTCATCCCACTGGTTCCTGGACTTGCCATGGGAATGAAGAAGGAGATATCTAAGCTGGCCTGTACATACAGTAAAACAACAAATTTGACTGGATCTATACTGTTGGAACTCAACCAAGAATTAGGGGAAGTGCAAGTTGTAGCATTCCAAAATCTTACAACTACAGACTAACTACTGTTAAAAGAACATATGAGATGTGAACAGTTCCCAGGAATGGGTTGTTTTAAATTGTCTGATTTCTCTCAGACTGTTCAAGTACAGTTGGACAAAATCCATCATATCATAGATAAATTTTCACAAATGCCTTGGATGCCTAACTGGTTTTCTTGGTTTCACTGGAGATGGCTGGTAATTATAGATCTGCTTTGGTTATGTAACTGTATTCCTATTATGTTAATGTGTGTGCACAATTTAATTAGTAGTTTAAAACATATACATGCTTAAGTTACTCTACAAGAAGATATGTCAAAGAAATAATCAACCCTCCCATGTTTTCTTCCATCTGCTACTTCTATAGCTTTTCTTCTTCCTTCCTAATTACAACCCTTAAATAGAATTCGTGACTCATATCGAATTTACCAAGTATCATAATACCACCAAGTGGTAAAGATACCTCAAGACAAATGCTGGGCATATAAGCCACAGGGCATAAATCTGCAAAGAAGTAAAAAGCTAACCTTTTCAAACAATATGGCCTCTCTCTCACTTACCAACCTTACATTTCCCTGTATGGCTCCAGAAGATGACTGGTTAGCCAGAGATGGGTAAGATTCCTCAAGGGAGGAACAACCTAAGACAGGCACAGTCGCAGGGGGCCATCAGGTGAGAAATTGGGGATCAACAGAGGTTGAGGCTTAGAACCTCACCCCTCCCCCCTGTTTTGAGAGAAATCTTCTGCATCTGTGGATGTTTTATTCCCTTGTCTAGCTTGGATTAACATATAGTCTACAGGCACACACCTGATCATCTACATTTGCTCTCTTACAACGCTAAACTATGTTTTCTACCTTTATTTTGCATCTACCTACCACTTCAGCATTTTATTAAAAATAATAATAATAATAATAAGGGAGAAATGTGGGATTCACATATAAATCAAGTATAAAAATCAAACGAATATTCATATTTGACCTGATTGTTTATAGTTCATAATGCGTGATCAAAACTGAAAGTTTCTGTGATAAATGCCCTTGTACTGTTCACCATGTAAGAACTTATTCACTATGTAAGAATTTGTTCACCATGTAAGAACTTGTTCGTTATGCTTCAGAAGATTGGAGACTGACGAAAATTAGGCTTGGGGTGGATTAATGATTGTGCATTGAGCATTGACTCCCCTATACAGAATCTTATTGTTGTACCACCCATTTGATCAATAAATATGAGAGATGCCCTCTCAAAAAAATAAATAAATAAATAATTTACTTCCTCAGTGCTCCAAACCAAAAGATTCTTTATTCTCATCCTAATGTTTTCTGAGGTTGTCTTCTTCAAGGAAATGTTGCCAAAACATTATCATTCTTTCCATTAGAAAACTGAAGAACTGTTTTCTATGTAGTTCAGTAAAAATGTGAGTGAGCATAAGTGAGGCTGTCCCAGTCAGCCAGCTAAGCTGACAGCATCCTCTGTTGTCATCTGAGGTCGTGGTGACCATTTGGCCCAGCACTACCCCCCTACCCAGTCTTCTTGCCATCACTGCTTTCCCCCTCTCCTCAGTCCCTCACTAATTCTGCAGTGTGAGTCACTTTTCACCACAAGGGGAGAGGATAAGTGACTCACTGCCTGTACAGTTATCAAAAGTGCAATTATTATTTGCCCTATATTCTTCTGAAATGAATCCCACCATATCTCATTTGGTTTGATTAATTGCCAAACTTTAACTTTCTTAACAGCATGGCACCTACTACTCAATTTCCTTCATTGGAAAAGTAAAAGTGTCTTAAAGATGGTAATTAGATCTTTTCTAATTACCTTGTGTATCTACTCTTCATGGGCAAATGGGGGTGCCATCTAACGGGTGTGCAGTGATGGAGAGGCAGCTTGCAAGACACAGGAAAAGCTTGCTGTCCCACCCTAGCCCCACATATGTCCCATTAGCCACCATGGCCCATGATTCAGCTGAGCCCCACCACAACCCAGGCTGACTTCCTGATTTACTCAGTGATCCAGTTCAAATACCAACAGAAGCATAATCCCAGAATCAGAAGATCATGGAGTCAGATGGGCTTGAAGTTAGGTTGCTCCAAACAAAAATGACTCCATCAGTCTATATTTCACCTTGCTTATATTTCTTATTAGGGCTCTTCAGAGATTCAAGTTCAGCCATGTACTCAGGGCTTTATCTTATGAATGGTCTCATGTTCTTCCTGATGTCCGTGTACACTTTTCTCTGCTACATTCCAGACTGCTTTATCTTGTTTTGTTATCCTAATTAATGAAGCTTTTCTCTTACTATCTCACCACTGTGAACTATTTCTTTAAGTTCCTCATATTCCAGAGGCCAGCATTCAAATCCCATTACTCCATTCTCCTGTGAATAACAAGAGTAATCAGCTACTGCTTTCTAATGATTCTCTTCCATAGATATTTTTCACATCTTCCCTCTTCTTCTAAGCCCCATGCCACAATTCTAATAAAAACAACAATAATTACAGTTTATGGAATGATTGTTAGGGTCAGGCACTTTGCATACATTGTTTTTAAATCCTTGCCACCACCATGTAATCAAGTAGTTATTACCTTCCCTTGGTTTTTATCTATTTTCTTAACTATGGTCTGATATATAAATATTAAATTGATTCATTTATATGTTTATTGGTTGCCTCAGTAGCCTAAAATGCAAGCTCCATGAGGACTGGGATATTTGATTTGTTATTTGTGATATCACCAGTACCTAGAACTGGTACCAGGTTGGCAAGAACCAAGTCTGTTGCCCATCATTTTAATTTAGAACACAGCACAGAGTCTGGCATTTATGTATCACTCAATAAACACTTGTCGAGTTAAGAGATTAAGAATGACATACAAGACTCCTCTTTTCTACTTCTGTCTAGTATATTCTATTTTAGGCACTTCATCCCTAATTGGCCCACCTTGCACTTATTTATTCCTCTTAAATTTCAGACTGTTTTTGAAGGGTACATTTCATCAGCCAGGGTTCAATCAGAAAAGCAGAACCTCTAGGGGAACCCATTATATTAAGGGATTTGTCGCAACTTTGACCTTCTGCAACTGTGGTCTATATAATGCTACTGTCTTTGTACCTGATGTTAGAGCTTAAAGTCCACTCATTTGTAGTCAGGAAAGGAAAATAGAGAGAAAGTCCAAGGAGAGCAAGAAAAAACTGGAATCCATAAACATGATCTGGAATCCACAAAGGACCAAAACCTGTGTCATTTCCTATTGCCTCTGACCCTGATGGTTGGGCATCTGCCAAATTCTGAGCCTTGCACTGTGAATCAGCACACATATCAGGCCCCTGAATCAGCAAAGCTGAAGAAGGATCCAAAGGAAGGTGGAATAATTGCAGACCTGGCTGCTGCCTCACACCAGTGAAGTGAACCAACTTGTGCTGCACATTGTGTAAGTTACCAAATGGCTGTAGCTTCAGTTCCACCCTCTATATATCTTACAAGGATCCCTCTTGTGGCCCATCCTACTAGTAAACACAGAAAAGGGGATCTAAGAAATGTAGTTCATCTTAGCAAAGTTGAACTATTACAAAGCTACCACTCATAGATTCCACCTAGTTGGTCATGACAATTTTGAGTTGCATTCCTATTTTGTCAATTATTAACAATCCACCCTAATTTAGACTAGAAACTTGAGGAACAGTGTTTTATTCTTTTTGAAGGTCTTGATAGTATTACTGAATACCTTTAATGTCTTTCTTGTACCATGTCACTTAAAATTTAATTGTATATTCACTTAAATTAATTTCTCTATTGGATAGAATTACATTGGTCTGCAAATAATGATAAACAAAAAATATATAAATAAAAATAAAAATAATACCTTAAACAAAATAGAAACATTTCTTTCTCACGTAAAAGAAGTGGGAAGTTGAAGGAAGAGAGAACCAAGATGGCGGCATGAGTAGAGCAGCGGAAATCTCCTCCCAAAGTCATATATATTTTTTAAAATACAACAATTACAACTAATCCTAAAAGAGAGACCAGAAGACAGCGGACAACATCCAGACCACATCCACACCCACAAGAACCCAGCGCTTCAAGAAGGGGGGTAAGATACAAGCAGCAGCCTGGCGGGACCCTAGCACCCCTCACCCCAGCTTCCGGAGGGAGGAGAAGAGTCAGAGCTGGGAGGGAGAGGGAGCCCAGGACTGCTGAACACCCAGCCCCAGCCATCCGGACCAGAGCACAGACACACAGTGTGTGCGTGGGGTGCTGGAAACTAGGGAAACAGGACAGTGAGACCTGTGGGAAGGTCCCTGCAGCTGGCGCACCCGGGACAAAGAAAAGCAAATGCGTTTTGAAAGTCTTAAAGGGACAGGGATCCCACAGCTGGACAGAAGCACTCTTGGACACTTAGCCCAGCAGCTGCAAATCCCAGGGAACTCTGGGCATCCGGACCCCCCACAGCGCAGATCAGAGGCCCCTCACTGTGATAAACAGCCTCCCGCTTGTTTCCCCTCTGTTGCGGCTCTGCCATATTGGAGCAGCAGCCTGAGGCAGGCCATGCCCACAGCAAGTGCATAGCTAAATAAACTCCATAGCAGCCAGGCAAGATCAGAAGCCCCATCTGCACACAGCTGCCCAGCACAAGCCTCTGTTCTCCCAGGAGAGGAAGGCCACAAACTGGCAAGAAGGGACTTTGTCTTACCCAACACATGCTCCAGCTCCCCACAAATATATCTATCACCATGAAAAGGCAGAAGAAATTGATACAGACCAAGATCACAGAGGCAAACCCTGAGGAGATAGACCTAACCAGTCTTCCTGAAAAAGAATTAAAAATAAAGCTCATAACCATGATGATGGAGCTGCAGAGAAATATGCAAGAGCTAAGGGATGAACTCCAGAGGGAGATTACAGATGTCCAGAGGGAGATTACAGATGTCCAGAGGGAGATTACAGAAATGAAACAATCTCTGGAAGGATTTATAAACAGTATGGATAAGATGCAAGAGGCCATTGATGGAATAGAAACCAGAGAACAGGAACACATAGAAGCTGATGCAGAGAGAGATAAAAGGATCTCCAGGAATGAAACAATATTAAGAGAATTGTGTGACCAATCCAAAAGGAACAATATCTGCTTTATAGGGGTACAAGAAGAAGAAGAGAGAGAAAAAGGAATAGAAAGAGTATTTGAAGAAATAATTGCTGGAAACTTCCCCAAACTGGAGGAGGAAATAATTGATCAGACCATGGAAGTGTACAGAACTCCCAACAGAAAGGACCCAAGGAGGACAACACCAAGACACATAATAATTAAATGGCAAAGATCAAGGACAAGGACAGAGTTTTAAAGGCAGCTAGAGAGAGGAAAAAGGTCACCTACAAAGGAAAACCCATCAGGCTATCATCAGACGTCTCAACAGAAACAATACAGGACAGAAGAGAATGGCATGATATATTTAATGCAATGAAAGAGAAGGGCCTTGAACCAAGGATACTGTATCCAGCACGATTATCATTTAAATATGAAGGAGGGATTAAACAATTCCCAGACAAGCAAAAGTTGAGGGAATTTGCTTCCCACAAACCACCTCTACAGGGTGTTTTAGAGGGACTGCTCTAGATGGGAGCACTTCTAAGACTAAATAGATGTCACCAGAGAAAATAAAATTACAGCAAACAAAGCAGACCAACCAAACACTAACTAAAGGCAAAAAATAAAATCAGCTACCCACAAAAGCAGCTAAAGGAAGCACAAAAGAGCACAGAATAAAACAACCAACATATAAAGAACAGAGGAGGAGGAATAAGAAGGGAGAAAAATAGAGAATGACCAGACAGTGTTTAAAATAGCTCAATAAGTGAGTTAAGTTAGACAGTATGATACTAAAGAAGCTAACCTTGAACCTTTGGCAACCATGAATCTAATGCCTGCAATGGCAATAAGTACATATCTTTCAATAATCACCCTAAATGTAAATGGACTGAATGCACCAATAAAAAGACACAGAATAATGGAATGATAAAAAAGCAAGACCCATCTCTATGCTGCTTACAAGAGACTCACCTCAAACCCAAAGACTATAGGAACAAAGAAAGACTGAAGGAACAAAACAGCAGCAGAATCATAGAACCTAAGAATGGACTAACAGTTACCAAAGGGGAAGGGACTGGGGAGAAAGGGAGGGAAGGGAGGGATAAGGGTGGGGAAAAAGAAAGGGGACATTACGATTAGCATGTATAATGGGGGGGGCAGGCACGGGGAGGGCTGTGCAGCACAGAGAAGACAAGTAGTGATTCTACAGCATCTTACTACACTGATGGACAGTACTGTAATGGGGTTTTGTGGGGGGGATTTGGTGAAGGGGGGACCCTAGTAAACATAATATTCTTCATGTAATTGTAGATTAATAACAACAAAATAAATAAATTAATTAATTAAAAAAAAAAGAAGTGGGAAGTCTAGAGTTGGTTTGTCCAAGAAAATCACAAACCCAGGCTTTTTCTATCAAAAATATAACATCTTCAAAGATACTTCATAGTCTGTGAAGGCTTCAGATCACCAACCAGTATACCTACTTTCCAGGAAAAGATATTCAAAGAACTAACTCCTAGCTCCCTTACAACTTTTTGACACTTCCTGGAAATCCTAAAAAGCAACTTCCATTTGTATCTCAAAGCTTCAAGAGAAACTGAGAATTAAAGCCCAGAGCTCTGTACATTGACTCAGGGGAAAATGAATACTGGGAAGCAAATAGCAGTGTCTGCCACAGTTTCTAAGAAGAAATACTCACTATGCAAATCATACTCACCAATATGATCTATTGCTTTCTTCCCTAGGGATGAGAATATTATCAGATATAATGGTGGCCTTTAAAACAGTTAATTTTGTGATAGATGACTTCATTCAATGATAACCAACAAATATTTTTGAAGCTCTGTGCTTACAATACAGGTGTTACAAAAAAAAAGTCCTCAAACTCCTAAGCAGAAGAAGTGGAGATTCTGCAAAGTCATAAAGCATTAATTACTGTAAAAGTTGTGCAGAGCTTTCTGAGAGCTCAGTGGGAGGCTGCGTGAGCATCAGCTGGGAGCAATGGCCATAGGAACCGGACACTGATTCAAACAGGGCTGTGGGTGGGGCATTGGTGTATTGAGATGCGCATGAAACCATCATGATTTGAACCAGGTTGTGGAGAGCATAGGGGTCACTCAGACAGGGTTCATTATTTTTCCAGAGGGCATTTTTCCATTTGAGAGATAGAAGGGGCCCTAAGAAGTAAACCTTGATAAGAATCCTGAGGACCCACAGAAGTGGAGGAAAGCTATGCAGAATTTACTTTGGCCACAGAATTAGTGTCTATTTAATATCATAGCCTGTGAGCCTGAGCTACCCACAATCCCCCCACTGGGATTGCTTTAATTCACCCGGTCATACTACCGTCAAAACACTTTCCTGCTTTCATTGTTAAGAATGCTATGCCAGATAAAACATAAGCTTCCTGAAACCAGTGCAGTGTTCTAGCTTTGCCTTTACTGCCTTCCCTCTCTAGTGTTAAAGAAAAAGGAAGCTGGTTTGTCAAATTTTGCTTTTTCTCACTTATCCAGGTTGATTACTATATATGTAGTAGGACTACAGTGTAATGAGATTAATGTCTTACACATGTGGCAGCATTTACACATCCTTGTGAATGCTTTTTCCTTCAAAGTGTCATGGGGCAAGGAGACATGGTATGGGCTGCTACAGTTCCAAACATTTTGGGGTCTCATGTTTTATAATTCAACAGAGACTGTGGCATTTTTTTTGCCACTCTCATGTGTTCCTCTTTTTTTGTTCCATCTGCTTAGGTAAAAGAGAACCCAAAGCATGGGTCTGTTCTATATGGTGGGCCTTGGGGAGGCCCAGGGCATACGGTTAAGAGTACAGGCTCTAGGAACAGACCACCAAGTTCAAATCCCAGCCTTGCCCCGCACAAGCTGGGCAACCCTGGGTGAGTTTCTTACCACCTTCTTGTCTTAGTTTTCTCATCTGCAAAGTGGGGATACTAAGAATAACTCCACATCATAGGGTCTGGAGCAGAGGTGAGGTTCAGGGAGGGTGTAAGCTCTTTTAATTGTGTGGATAAGGTCCCTGAGAGCAACCAGAACAGGAATATGGTATTGGTGAACAAGTAAGCATGAACTTTGTACTTTTAAGTATTTTTTCCTCATAAAATATTATGATGCAATTTTGCTAAATCTCAGCAACCAAGTACCTACTGTTTTAAAATTAAATTGGAAACTTTATAATTAATGTTATAAATATTTTAAAAATAACAGATTCTCATAATATAAAGAAAGAGCAGAACAAGGTGTCTCTAAATTAGCATTACTGTTTTGAAGATGAACTAAAAGTTTCTGAGAAATTAAAGGGCAGTTTCTCGTTCCCCATTTGCTTGTCTTCAGGACTGTGTAGTGTAAGCTCAGTGCTCTGGAATGGTTTCACTGCCTCCCTTCAATCATCCAGTGTACATAGAGTTGTGTCAACCTGACAGGTCAAATTCAGTTTGAGGAAACAAACTGGAAAAGTAGAATCAATTATTGGATACTTTTAAAGATCTTCAAATTGTTTAATTACAGCCTTTCCTGAATTTATTAAATCCATTTTTCTTCACAGTAAGAACTGAGTGGTTATGTCCAAATGACAATGTAAAAACAAGACTGCCATCTGCTATTGCCACCAAGCCCTAGAGCAGTGGATCTCTCAGGCTCATGACTCACTCAAAGCCCAGGACCAGTTGAGCATGCCTGCCAGCGTTGGATGGGTCTTGCTATGAAACTATTCATGTGTCTAGAAATGCTAGTTTGCATTGGGGGTTTTGCGTGAGTATGTGAATTCAGATCCATGGATCGCTATGGCAACAATAATTTTGACTAAATGTCTGTTTCTTTATTCTCAGGCAGACCTAGATTTGAAGAATTCATGTGGGTCCTTGATTATTTGTCTAAGCACTTTGCAACTCATGGCCACAGGTACAATGTTCTGTGGTTGGCCCTGACCATAGCTGTTTCCTCCATTCTTCAAAAGGATATATACACTTTCAGGCAACATATACCTGCCTATGCAACAAGGGTAGCCCTTCTTTCTGGTTGTAAGCATTGTACAAGCAGTACCTGAGAGTGATGTATACCATGGGCTTAAATCAGACAGAGGGAAAATCTTTATTAATGCACAAAACAGAATTCCTTCTAATCTGAGATGAAAGACCATTTTGGCATATACATTTGCAATGGATTTCAGTTATCACTTTTCCTTTTTTTCCTACTCTTTGCTTTTTCCACCTATTTCAAAGTGTTAATCTGAGTAAGTTTCCTTTAAAAAAATGTTAAGATGCTCATTGTGAACTCACTATAGACAATTCAAAGGAAAATGTTAAGATGCTCATTGTGAACTCACTATAGACAATTCAAAGGAAAATCTCTAGAACTCCTTTAAGTTCCAGGAGATGTGAAGAATACTTCTGTGCCTGGCATGATATTATATTTTGACCTTCAGAACACCAGCAGGAATGTCAGTAAAAGGTAACACGGCAGATGCATATGGGCATTATAGAGGTGGAAAAAGATAAAGCATCGTTTTCCAAAATGAGTTCTACTGGACTAGAGCATGAAATACACACACACACACACACACACACACACACACACACACACACACACACACACACACACATTTGCCCCTGAAAACAAATATTCCTCAACTCTAAGCTCTCCTAAAAGACCAGGAACCAGAAGTAAATGAGAACGGTTAAATGAGGAGAGAAAACAACAAGCATCATAAAAAACTTCGTATTTTCATAGACAACTCTGGGAGGGCAGCTCTCTACTGCCAGACATAACGTTCAGCAAAAATTTGCCACTCTAGATTTATGAGGTATAAAACATGGCCATCATAAGATCTGAAAATGATGAGTCCTGAAATCACCACGTCAACACTTGGAAAGTGCAGTGGATAGCAAATAAAAATGATAAATTTTGTGCAACAGAAGGTGCCGGCACGCAAAGCACAAGGCGCCATTTCCACAGGGAAACATAGGTCATAAGTGAACCCCAGATGGTGGCTGGGAGCAGGAGACCAGGGGCAGGTGGGTGAAAGGCAATATTTATTGCTCTGGTGCCTGCGGAAGGGAAGGGTGTATATATTATATTCTCACTCTATGTCACATTAGCTCTCCCCACAGATTTCAAATCTTGCTACTTCGTCTGGAGCCATGATGACAGAGCATTTCCCTTAGTGCCCGGAGGTCCTCTGTGGATGATAACCATTCCTATTAGTGAGCACTCACTATGTTAAAAACGATTGTAATCACTCTACATCTATCCTCTTATTTAAACCTTTAACAACCCCATGAATAGGTATTATTACCAACTTCACTGTACGTATGAGGAAACCAAGAAACTGAGAAATTAATTGTCCCAGGTAAAAGAGGTAGAAAGGAAGAGTCCAGACTTCAGAGAGAGAGTTTTACCCAGATTCCACCCTTTGAACATTCTATGCCTGCTGGCCCAGTCAGCCCACTGCCTGTTATTTCAGTGGCCCACTAAGAATCACTTTTACATTTTTAGATGTTTGAGGAAAACTCAAAAGGAGAATAATATTTTGTGACATGAAAATTACATGACATTCAAATTTCATTGTTCCCAAAGTCTGACTGGAACAAGGGGGCACATTTATTCATTTATATATCGCCTCTGATTGCTTTCGTGCTACCGGGCAGAAGGGAGAAGTTAGTTATGAGGCGTGATATGGCCTACAAAGCCAAAAATATGTATTCTCTGGACTATTATAGAACAAGCTTCCCAGAGCTGGTCTGTGCAATACTGAGTAAGCACTGAGGAGGTTCTCCAAAGTCTGTGTACCCGAGTGATGATCGGTCCTTCTGCTGTTCAGGCAGACCTTCCATTCTGCTGAGCCCCATCTATTTCATTCTCTTATCTTTGCTCCTGTGTGTGAATGTGATATAGTACCAAATTTCTGACCTACAACCAATAGGTTAGCTTATTTTGTCTTGAAATATATAGATAGAAATATAAGCATGTTATACTAGCAAAACTGAATAAAAGCATTCTATAAAATAGAGCTAGAAACGAAATCAAATTTCCAAAGTATAGTTACTGTGACTTTAAATATTTGGGCCAGTGTTCCAGTGGGAGGGGACAGAAGCACTTAAAATCTGTTTTTAATTAGATTGCTCCCATCAAAGAATTGAAGGTTAAACTGTTGCTCAGAAAAGGTAGTCACTCAACTGATCTAGTCATTCGATTGCCTTCATTGTGTCTTGAAGATTCTCACCTGAGAATAAAAAAATGCAAGTGAGTCACTTTTGCTGAAACACTTCTGTGCATAAAACAGCAATCACAGAGGAAACAGCAAAGGTCATTAGGAAAGCAGTGCTTCAGCTTCTCTGATCACCGGATTTCACATGTTTTAATAAATAAATTAAAATCCACCTTTAATTTAAACATTAGTTTGATAAAATTTCACCTGAATACTTCATGCCTGGCTTTTATCGCTCAGCAATCGCTATAGCAACTACACAGGGACAGGATTTGGCATTTCCTGAACCATAGTTAAGGGGGCAACCAATAAAGGGGTGAACTTAACAACAAAAGAACCATAAAATGTACATTGTTCGACCAGCACAGCTCTGGTGTTTTCTTGCATTAATATGCATTCCGTTAGAACAGAATGCAAGAAGGTAAATATAATGCTTATCTCCAAACTGGAGATACTACCCTGAGCTCTCAAGAGGACTTACCTACACATGAACAGTGGGTGTAAAGGTCCCCCAGAGCTTGATTCTTTGACATTATGTGGGTTTTTCTGCTCTGTTCCCTTAGGCAGCTCTTAGCTTCCAAAGACTCTGTGAGCTGTTGTCATTAAGTCTGTGATGCAGAAGAGGCTTGGGCCTTTTCTGTGCTGAAGGTAAACCAACACAGGAGAGCCAAATAGAGCAGCCATGTAGGCTGCCAGTAAATGCAGGCAGTGCAGTTTTACAGATAGGATGAAATCCCAGGGGTGCGACCAGAGGTCCAACTTCCCAGCCTGTGCTCGGAAGACAGCATGGTCCAGCTTCAGAGAGGACACCGGCATCTTCCCCTTTTGCTCCCCTGAGGAGATGGGGTAAGAGAGATGCTGTAGAATGACTCTGAGCTACCCGAGCTGTAAACATCTTTTCTTTTGGTTCTCTATGTCAATCATTCCAATACCGTCATTTTTTTCCACCAGGACACTGGCTCAGAGAATTGATGCAAATTGCCTGGGGCCATCCAACTAATTAATGGCGTACTCAAGTATTTTAAGGGGCAATCCGGGCTTTAGTTTCCCCTACACGTCTCACCCTGCCTCCTTGACCCTTTAAGCACGGACTGACTATTTTTAAAAATAACACTGGATCACTACACAGTATAGTGAACTCTGGGTTGCTAAAAGTTAATGAATGTTACCTGTTGAAGAATGTTGTTAAAAAGCATGTGTCTAGAATAAGAAGATATTCTCCTGGCTTGTTCTACCCTGGAGAGGTGGTGAACATTTGACATAATCTAATTGAGGCAAGAAAGGAAAGTTGAAAGTTGCTGCCTGCAGCATCTCCCTTGAAAGGCAATCAATCTCAGACAGACTTTATTCAGGACAAACATAATATTGTAGAAATTTTCTTTTTCTAGCTGTGCTAGTATTCAATAACACATACTCAATAGAATGCAACTATCTTGGCAAGATTCAGCATTTCTTCAGTTATTAGGCTGTGGTAAGAAAATAATGTTTATTCCCAAAGGCATTCTCATTCCTAGGAAACATGACAGTAAGTTGGAACAACACATAGTTGCATGAACACATCCCACCCACCCACTCCTTCACTTTATGACACACATTCTTCCCTCCTCTTTCTACTCTAAAGATTCAGGTCAAGGATTAGCACCTCTGTGAGGTTTTTTGATTTTCCAGGCCAAGCTGGTGCCCACTCTTCGGTACAACTGAGCAGCTCATTGCATTTCTTCACATTTCTATCATTGAGCTTATGAGGTAATCTTGTACCTCATATTTTGTGTTTGTTTGCCTCTCACATTGGACTGTAAAATACTGGGAACAAGAAACCTGTTTTATTTATCTTAGCTCCCCACAATATTTGGAATATGTAGGTGCACTATAAATATTTACTTTCTGAGGTAATGTTTCCTGAATAATACTGAATTGTTTATGGTCAGCACATTCCAGCAGTTCACCATTTTCTCTCCCTAAAACACGTCCTGTAGACTTTGACATCTTATTTCTTTTTCAATATGCTTACATTCCTCTTTCATTCTTAAATTGATTAAATCATTTGGCTAAAACTCAAGTAACCTGAACATTAACATCCGATAAGATTGCCAAGATAGTGAAAAGTCTACAAAGGTAGGGACTTGCCTAGGGATGTTGGGATGGTGGGAGTCACACATCTTCGCTTCACCGTGGTGGCTTTCAAACTCTTTTGACCCAGACCCACACTAAGAAGTTTATTTATATTACGACCGTGAACATCATAGTTTCTAAGGCCAGACTTCCAGGTCTGTGGCCTCGCTATAGAATACAATCTTTCCTTGTCTAGTTGTTTCACCCCTTGGTTTCCTCACCTGCAAAATAGAGCTGATAAGATAAACTATCTGCTAGGATCATTATGAGATTTAACTGATTTACTATACATAAAGTTCATGGACAGTGTTAAGCACTGTATCAGTGCCAGCCATTGTATTATTACCTACATGAATCTGTGAAACTAGAAGTTCATGAAATAATACCCATATAATCTGCCATCTAAGAAATCTAGTTTGAAAAAAAAAATGCCTAGCTATTTCATTCTCTTTTTGAGCATTTATTTTCTGGAGTTTGGTGAACACCAATTGCACTTGGAAACCCTTCAGGACAGGCAGAGGGGCCGCACAGCTTCAGTCGGAAGGAGTTATGAGAATGGACACTCTAGTCTCCCTCATTTATCTCAAGAATTTGTTCAGCAAGAAAGGAGCTACAGTAACTGTTCCTTTCATCACTAAATAGATTTGAATCCTGTTTTTTCTCTGTCAGTTCTCTGCAATACAGATGAGCATTCAGCTCTGGTCCTGCCCCTTCTTGAAAACCTATAAGTAGTCAGCTGAGTACAGCCTAAAAACCCCATGCCTCAAAACTCAGAAAATTAGAAAACAGTCTTTTTCTTCTGTTTTAAGTGCAATTGCTGTTAACATTATATCAGTATGCTCTTTGTGTTGGCATAGTTCTAATAATTTTACCTTATAACATGTCATTTAATTCTTGAAAAAAATACGTACAACTCCATGAGATAGTTACTGTAATTATCCTTATTTTACAAACGGAAGTATTGAGACACAGAAAAGTTAAATGACTTACCATAGTCACAGACAGTAAGTGAGCTGGGACTAGAGACCAGCCAGTGTGAGTCAGGAGCCCTGGGCTAAGCGTGTGCCTTTGCAAGACGGCTGTACATATGAGGGGGAGGAGTCAGGAGCTGCATCTGGTAGGGGTACCGTTCGCCACGGGGCGTCCTCACAGAGAGACGGGGCACGTGCTGCCCTCCACTGAGGATTTTTTCTGCATGCTACCGTCCCTCTGCCGCAGCTGCATGGCCAGGGTCTCTTTATCCATCTCTTCATGGCTTACTTTCTTCTCCTGGACCTGAATCTGTTGACTTTCTCCCTGGTCTTGTGAAATTACTCCACACCATTTCACATGGAATTAGTCACTCCTGACCCTGTACACCCTTAAAAATATGTGCACACCTCAATTACAGCAGCTAACACTGCATTATAATTGGCAGTTTATGTAAGTCACCTCTGTCAAGCTGGGAGCTCCTCTGTGCTTTTCATATTCACATTTCTATCTATAGTGTCTGGCATAGAACCTGTTCAATAATTGACACTCAGTAAGTAAGCTCTTAAC
Organism: Manis javanica; assembly: GCF_040802235.1. Lineage (NCBI taxonomy): Eukaryota > Metazoa > Chordata > Mammalia > Pholidota > Manidae > Manis > Manis javanica. The sequence continues at coordinate 192,522,487 of NC_133157.1, forward strand.
AAGTGTGAATGAGTGACCCAGTGGACAGACAAATGAGCCTTTACACTGACGTGAGAAATCGCTCTAAAGTTGTCTCTTAATTTGGTCACCACACTTCTTTCCTGTCATTCTTTGCAGAGGATTTCCCAGATGAATGGAAAGCTTAAGAAAAAATACAAAATATTTCAGAAACATCTTGCTTTAGAAGAAATTACTATAATTTCACAAACTGAAAATTTGTTCCATAAAAAAACCTCTTTTTTATTTTTTTGTTTTTTAACCATTTTTCAGTATTAAAGTGGCCTTGATTCTCTAAGATGCTATACTTTTTTATTTTGGCAGGTCTTACTAATCTCCTTCAAACAAGCCACCATTCTTATCACCATCCTCCCAATGGGCTCCCACCCCACCCACCTTCTCCATGGCTGTGGGCCACCTTGGAACTGTCAGAAAACACCTCAAGGAAAAGCATTTCCTTCTGCACGTCAGTGCAAGGGTCACCTCATCAGTGACACCAGATATATCCAGCTGCAACTAACATCTGACAGGTAACTGCATTTTATTTGTGACTACCACCTTCCTTTCCTTCTTTTCTTTCATTATATGCAGCTTCAATATTCTGTACTTTCCTTTCTGTTTTAGAATACTATTTAAGCCAACAATTCCTAACAACTGAAACAAGTAATTTTTTCAAGGTTTCTGTCACAATCATTATAATTTCAAAGGCATTAGCAAAAATTTCAATTCCACAAATTCCCTCATTTGTTATGGACATAATTATGATGAATGGATAAATGCTTGCTTTTTTGTTAATTGTAGTTAATAAGGTTACTGAGGCATTAAACATTTAATGTTCCGTTTCACCTAAGGTCTGTTTTAGAAGCATTAGAGTGATATGCCACTGGGATATTCATAGAGATATAACTTAGCCAAACCACTGAAAACTCCATTTAATGGAGCAAGAAATATTTTATAACTTAGATATTTTAAAGGTGCTGTGTGGTGTTTTAGCAAGTTTAGTAATAACAGGTTTATTTTCCACAAACACATTGTATTTATAGAGTGGAAAATAGACTAAATTTTTACAAGGTGCCAAATGTTGGACTGAGTGCTTGATATGTGTGTGTCATTTACTCATCACATCTATTCTCTTTTAGGTCATTATATTTTAAGTCAATCATTTGGGAAAATCAGCTCACTCACTTTACAACAAACTTGTACACCATCTACTGTCTCTGCGTGCTCTGCATATTCTGTCTGCTGTGTGTTGGGGGACACATAAATGTGTAAAGCAGAGTTCATGCTAGACATGTAGGGTTACTTTAGGCATTGAATTTTTTTATATGTAGCCATTATTTAGATTTGTATGAAAATGGTGCAATCATTTTGGAAAACGTTTTGCAGATTTTTTAAAATGTGCTCATATACTAGATTTATGTCCTAACCATTTCACTCATAAGTAACTTGGCAGTTCTTATCCAAGAAAAAATAACAACATATTTCCACAAACATTGTATTTGTGTGTATATTGATGGAAGTTTTGTTCATAATAGCCAAAACCTGAAAACAAAATGTCCAGCAATTGTATAAGCAAAATATGATATATCCGTATATTCATAAAAAGGTATATTATGCAGCAATAAAAGGGAACAAACTACTGATTCATGCAACAAAATGGATAAATATCAAAAACATTATCCTGATTTGAAGAAGCCAGACACAGAAGAGTTCATACTATGTATTTCCACTTGCATAAAACTCTTTAAAAGATAAATATAACCTAGACATAGAAAGCTGGACAACATTTACTTGAGCACAGAACTGCTCAGCAGATAGAGAACTGACTAGGAAGGAACACAAGGCATATTTTAGGATGATGAAAGTTTTTGTATCTTAATTGTGGAGGTGGTTACAAAGTTCTACGTATTTGTTAAAATTCATGAAACTATGCTTAAAGTGAATTCTTTTCATTTTATGTAAATTGTACCTTACCAAATAGATTTTTTTTTAATGTCATGCATCTGGAAGCAGAGCTATGTGTCTATGCTTGTGTATATGACAATAAATAACTAACAGAAGAGAAACTAAAGGTCAACTGCTAAAATGCAAGATTTAGTAGACAAGACAAGCCCATTTTATTGATAAATCTTATATAATTATTCACATAAAGATATACATTTGTACTTGAGATTTCTAACACCTAGAGTAAGAATAAAACATGATCAGCTACCAGATGGAATTTTATTATAACTTAGTTAGAGTTACTTTTTTTGAAGTACATTAATTTTTAAAAGTAAGTTTAGTGTTCCCTAAAACATGCAATAAATCAAAATAAACACAAGCTCAGGAATTAGATGTTTTGATTAAAATTCTTACTCTTTTATCTTTTGGGTAGGTCATGTGCCCAAGTGACACTTTGGGAAAACCTGTAAATGTTGGCTGGTTCCAGAACATGCTTTGCCTGACCAGACAACAAATGGCACAGACTGTGGAGGGGAAGGAGCTATGTGTATGTATACATACTTTTTCATTTAAAAATATTTTTAGGTTAAGTTCCACTGCACTGTTTTTTTAAATTTAAGATCCTATTTTCTCCACAGATGTGGACATTAGGAAGTATGGAAGTCTCTATGGTACAGACACAGAAGGGAAGGGCAGCTTGAGCTAAGAATTCAGAAAATTACCGCACAGCGCATTTTACCTTTCAAAGTAAATGAGGTTTCACGCATTTTCCAATTAGCACAAACACGACTTTACAATCTCATTACATAAAGTATTTTCTTTTGTTGATCAACAGCCAACAATTTTCTTTGGCTAATATTTAAATTTCAGCAAAAATAGATTTTGACTTTTTTTGTATAAAGTTTGCCAAATGCTTTCTTCTCCTGCAGGCTCTGTGATGAAGTGCTTACACCTGAGCAGAGGAAACTGAAGGATCCTTGGTTCAGGATGGAGGTGATTCAGCATCATACCCTGTGCTGACTTTCTTTTCTACTTCCAGAATCCAGACCTTATATCCCAGTTCCAGTGATCAATTCTTTTGCCATGGTTTCTGCGTCTGAATCTTAACGTGATAGACTGCATCACACTCAGCACTTCTAAACCTGGAAAATTGCATAGTTATACAATTTGTCTCAGGAAACACAATCTTGTGCAGGTGTTCTGGGGCCAAAATTTTCTGATGTTGCCCCCTTTCCAAATCTTTTCAGGTTACTTGCACCCAGTTTTTTTTTTTCTTCCCTGACCCTCCTACAGCCCAGGCCACCATGGACCACTAATCTCTAGCCCAAGAGATCAGCCTTTGCAGGTATCACTCAGTGGTTCTTAACCACTGTTGTAAAGACCAAGCTTAGGCTTCATTTCCTGACTCATTAAATCAGAATACCTGGGAGAGGGGCCTAAGCATCTGTGTTTTTGAAAACTCTCCAGATGATGCTGAAATTCAGCCAGCAATGAGAAGGCTGGGAATAGGATCAAATAAGGGAGGGACAAAATGCAAGCGGGCCCCCCAAAAACAGTAATCAAGATATAACTTTAATGAAATATTTTTAAAAACCAGTATGAATGCAAAATAATCCATAAAAAAATTTCAAAATTTTAAGGAAAGATCAGTGCTTGGAGTCTGAGGTGAAAGGGAAAACTGACAATATTGATCCTGTCTTTAGGTAAAAATTTGACATTTTAAGTCATCACAGACTTCTTACACTAACAGTAATTTCTAAAAAGTACTCCATTACAATATTGATTATATTAACTCCTAAGGTTTTTGGTGTTCCTTGAAATTTTGCCATCTCTTCACCCAGGTCTGGGCCCTACAGACCACTGGCCTACTTGAATTCTCGACGTTATCTCTGACCTGTTGAGACCTGTTATCTCTGACTGCAGCAAGCATAGATACTCTCTTTTGCTCACCTACTGCCACCTGCCAAGCCAAGCTCCAGTTATGACAGTATGAGATAGTGACATAAACACAAGGAGAAGTCAGCTGCTTTGTCCAGTGTCCCAATCTCTTCCTCAGGTCCTAATCCAATTCTAGGATATACCCAAATATGAAAGAATGAATATGGGTACAGAATACCTGTACCCAAAATATGAAAGAAGAGTGGGCTGGTATGTACACTTTTTAAACTCTCTCTAGAAGACTGATTCATCATTGCTCCCCACCTCCCACATCAGAACCCTTGAGCTAGATCATAGAGTACAGGTCACACAAAGTGTGGGCCACAGAGCAGAAGCATCAGCATCACCTGGAAGTTGATAAGAAAGTCATATACTCAGGCCCCATCATGGGGCTACTCAAACAGCACTTTGGGGATGGAGCCAGAAACCTGGGCTTAAATAAGCTCTCCAGGATTCATATGTATGCTAAAGTTTGAGAAATACTGATTGTGTAAATGATCATCTATCTACAAATGGGTTTCTGACAACTAGCAGATAGCCACCTTTTCTCTAGAAAGCTAAGATCACCTCCAGAGACAAGGGCAGGGCTTGCCTGAACTCCTCTCCTGTAGAGGCAGGCAGTCCCTGCAGGGGTGATACCATGTCAGCCATTGTGTCCCAGGGACAGAGACCTGGCCAGGCAGGTGGTTCCCTGGGATAGCCAGGAAAGGGAAAACCAGATTCCAAGGGCAAGTCGTCTGGTTGGGAATGCCAAGAGTGAGAAGCAGAAGGGCTGAATCTTTCCTAATGCTCTAGGGCTATGTCTGAGTTCACACCAAAAAACAAGTCCCAGCTAGGGTCCAAGGACATTCTTACGAAGGAGCCTGTGAAGTCTGAGGCTCATTTTTATTGATGCTAGGCCAAGTGGTACTTGAGTGAGAAGGCCTGGATAAAGGCATAATAATGTCAGAGAAAACAGGGTGAGCCTGAAATGGGTTTGCCATTTACACCACTGTAGCCATGACCTACCAGCCTTTCTTCAAAATAGATGTCTCTGGACTATCTTCAAAGAACATTTCTCTCTCAAGAAGTATTCTCATTTCTCTCAGAAGTATTCAACAGATAAAAAAGGCATAGTTGGTACTATTGTGAGAAAAATCATCTCAACCCAAGTGTAAGGTTTATTCTAACTGAACCCTATTTTTGTGCAGTTCTTTACTCCTAAGGAACATTCAGTAAGTATTATCTGATTGGGGTTTACAAATAAAAAGTCTAGCTTATGAAATCAGTTACTTTGAAAATATAATCCTGCACAAGAGCATGAAGTTACTGCAATGTACAGGTAGGTCTGCGATGGTGGAGTCAGACGTCCGGACCCTCCAGAGCTGAAAGAACAACACTTTTAGAGGGAAGGGCAAATGGTCTAAGATGGAGCAGAAAGGACTCCGCACTGGAAAACCTGCCTGGTGGCCATCAGCTGTAGTCTCGCTGCCTGCTCAGACTCCTCATGGCCAAAGCAGAATCATGAAATTGCGCCCCTGCTCCCCTAAATCCTTGCCATTTTACACAGCTGGGCTTTGCATATTCTATCTCCTTCTGTCAGAATATCTCCTACTTAGCAAAAGGCAGCTGTTCTTTTCTTCAAGATTGTTCTCAGATGTTCCCTCACCTCTGAAGCCCTATGTGGTCTGTCTTTCCATCAGCCCTCTACCACAATGCCTTCCCCCTCACAGCCTACACCCCCTCAATATCCATTTTTAGTGCATATCTCCCTAAAACTGTTTATAAGTCTGCTTCTCCCAAAAGTGCATGGCTTATTTGGAGTTAAAAATGAAATTGTATATACTAGGTGCCTGGAAAAATAATAAGAGTTTAACAATAATGTGCTAAAAAATGAATAGAGACCCAAATCGGAGACTCCAAATTGAATAGAAATGCTGAAGAATGGTAGGATTTGGAATGGAGGTGGAATTGTCAGAACTGAAGTTGTTCTTTGATAGAAATGCTGAAGAATGTGGTAAGATTTGGAATGGAGGTGGAATTATCAGAGCAGACAGGACTGTAGATACTCTCTCCCCTCATCTTTACTACCCAAGAGGAAGACTTGAAGTAAGGTCCTTTCAGGAGGCCTGGAAACTCACTTAAATCCTGGGAGACTGAGAGGGGAGGATGTGCTTGGTGAAGTAGGATTTTTCAAGAAGTTATTTTGGATTGGAGGCGGTGGGGTTGGGGCAGGGTAGGGAGGCAATGCCTTCACCTTAGAAAGCATTTCTCGTCCTGAAATGCTATGGAAGAAAAGGGGTGTTCCCAGTAATCTCTGTCTTCTCATCCAGGGACAGAGGTAAAGGGGGCATTCATTGTCCAGTGTGCTAAACCACACTGGGGAGCAAACCAACATGTTTGAATTAGCTACATTCTAGTCCAGCAAGCTAAAATGTAGGGGCAGAAATTCTACTCAGAGTGGAAAAAATTGCACTGGGCTGGTACCCTCCACTGCCTGTCTCAGGAATGTGCATTGGAGGCAAGGGTCAAGACTCAAATGGCAGTGGAGGCCAGGTACACGTGGTCACTGAGGGAAGTTGACTACTGGAGGGAGGCAGCATGGAGTGAGGAAAACAGGAGAAGTCCATCCTCTCGAGGACTCCCACAAACTGCTACACACAACCACTACTTGGCTTCAGATGATTACTACTTCTGTATGGGAGTATGGGTCATGATTTCCAGACCTTTCTAATTTTTAGGAGTCAGAAATCCAGATTTAGTATACAATTTCTCAGTTTTGAAAGATAGACAATAATCAAATCACACTCGAGCCTACTTTGTAAAGGCCAAACAATACATGAATACATATCTGAAAGCTGAATATGGGTTGGGGTCACTAACTTATAACTGCAGATGATTTGGAAAGAAAAGTAGATACTCAAGGAGCCCTTGATAGTTCAGAGGGTAGAATTAACTCAATGTTATCCAGCCTCACTTTCCTTTCATTCTTACACAGCCCTGAACACTCCCAAGGCTTTGATACTCCCAAAGTCCTATATATTCAAAACTCTATTCTATCATTGACATTTTCCAGAAGGAAGAACATCTAAAGTTCTTAGAACAAAGAATCAATCCATTCACCATATAGGGCTGCTTTTCATTGTCAGTTAATTAAGGTGGACACACATTAACATTTGGTCTATTCAGTTCCTGTCTGGAGAAGGGAGTTCCTACAAAAACTATAAGGATTTGCCCATGGGCTAATTTAGAGAAATAAAAATCAAGCTGAAGTACATTTTTCTAAAATGATAGGGTCTATAAGACCTTATGTCAGAGGTGTTGTACTAGAGTGGCCCTAGCCTACATGTCCACTAGATGTGTCTTCCACCTAGAAATAAATTGACATAAATCATTGCTGGGTGGTACATGTGGTTGGGGGTCCCCAGGGTGGGTGAGAGGATAGAGGCACCCAGAGCACTTGGAAAGATTTTAATAAACGGCAGAGACAGAGTTGAAAAAAAGGCTTAATCGTATGTACTTTTAAATTGATGTTCTTAGTTCAAACAGTTTAGGAAAAAAATCTTTATAAGCCTCCAAAGATTGCAGCTGAAATGGTTTAAAATCAATTTTAACTCATTTTCCATTCATATAGTATGAGAGAAGGGAGCCAATTTCATTGGCTCACTGGAGAACTAGGTTAAGGGTTTTCATATCAGCCTTCAAGGGCTGTGTCTGGACTGAGAAGGGTTTACTATCCCCAAAGTCCTATCACAGGGACTGTAAATGTCTTGCAGGAATGCTCAGGTCCTAGAGTTCCTGTAGAACTTAGACTAGAAGCAATTACAAAAGCAGGTGTTTCTGGCCCGTTTGCTTGTGATTTTAGCCTTCTCTGAGGACTGTATCATCAGCACCTTTAAAAGTAAGTCCTTCAAGGCAAGAAGATCATGAATCAGTCAGGACTGACTGGCACTGGTGAGTGAGAGATAGAGAGAGAGAGAGAGAGAGAGAGAGAGAGTGTGTGTGTGTGTGTGTGTGTGTCAGGGAGAGCGCGCGTTCTCACCAGGGGACGGTCTCTGATTTGACAGCCTCTCTGCCGCCCCTGCTGCGGCTGTGTGGTCTGTCAGCGGTTGCAAAGGGCTGCGAGGGTTCAGAGGAACTGCAGCTCTGAAGACGGAGCACTCTCAAGCACTCTGAAGACGAGCTTTCCTGCAGTGTTGGAAACTTGGGCTTATTACTGCTTCCTCTACCCGGAAACGCAGGCGTCACTACAAAAGAAAAGGTGAGAGAAGAAATTGTTGTCTTTTGGGTATGTGGGGCAGGGACAGGGGGAAATGAAGTCCTGTACGCTTCTTATTTTGCAGCAAAAGGGTCTCAACCTCTAAGAGCAAAGGAGGCAAATGCTAAATTCCTGCAAAGCTTCATCACTGAACCTCTTGGCTTTTCTCCCATACCTTTTTCTTTATTTTACTTTTCCTAAGCATCTAAGCAGTTTCTTTTGTATTTGTTTTTCAGTTAGCAGATATTGTTTAGTTTTTCACATTGGGCACTTTTTCAAACTAGGGAGCTTTTTTTGTTCCTCTTTTCTTAAGCATTTTTTCCTACAAAGAGGAAACTGATTCCTCTTAATGTAAGCGGCTGCGCCCTCCTACAAGAGAGTTTTAAACAGGAGTTTCAGAAGTGCCTGTGAGCTCTGTTACTATAGACACATGGGAGGTGAAGGAGAGGAAGTGAGAGTTACCTGACGGTGACTGTGACTTGATCTGAAGTGGCGACGCTGCGAGTAAATGTGGACTGTGTCCCTCTTCACAGGTGGAGAGAGCACTGTGACACAGACAGGGCTCTGGACAGAAGATGTTCTGAGAAGTGTTTCAGAGGCAATCAAGCCACTAAAGATGGAAAACGAGACAGTAAGCGAGCTGAACCAGACCCAGCTTCAGCCGAGAGCAGTGGCGGCCCTGGAATACCAAGTGGCCACCATCTTGCTGGTGCTCGTCATCTGCGGTCTGGGCATTGCGGGCAACATCATGGTGGTGCTGGTAGTGCTGAGGACCAAGCACATGAGGACCCCCACAAACTGCTACCTGGTGAGTCTGGCAGTAGCCGATCTCATGGTCCTGGTGGCCGCCGGCCTCCCCAACATAACTGACAGTATCTACGGTTCCTGGGTCTATGGCTATGTTGGATGTCTCTGTATTACTTACCTCCAGTACTTGGGCATTAATGCATCCTCTTGTTCGATCACAGCCTTTACCATTGAGAGGTATATAGCAATCTGTCACCCCATCAAAGCCCAGTTTCTCTGCACATTTTCCAGAGCCAAAAAGATCATCATCTTTGTCTGGGCTTTCACATCCATTTACTGTATGCTCTGGTTCTTCTTGCTGGATCTCAATATCAGCACCTACAAAGATGCTATTGTGGTGTCCTGTGGCTACAAGATCTCCAGGAATTACTACTCACCTATTTACCTAATGGACTTTAGTGTCTTTTATGTTATGCCTATGATCCTGGCCACCGTCCTCTATGGATTCATAGCTAGGATCCTCTTCTTAAATCCCATTCCTTCAGATCCTAAAGAAAACTCTAAAACATGGAAAAATAACTCAATCCATCAGAATAAGAATTTGAATTTGAAGACCTCCAATAGATGTTTCAATAGCACAGTATCTTCAAGGAAGCAGGTAAGCAAATCCGAATCTCTAAATCCACAGAGGAAATGTGTGATAGGGTTCCTTGCAGGATGGGATCAACTTTGTCCTACTTAGCTGGTGGCAAAACCAAAATACAATTACGCAATGTTTCACAAAGTAAGCTTCTGCTTTGCATATTAAATCTATCTCTAAAGTAACTAAACATCTAAAAATAGTTGGGAAAAATTTGATAGTACATAAGCAGGTACAAGTTCAAGTACTGTTAAAATATAAGGAAATATAAACAAACAGAAACTTAGAAATCCACCTTTAAAATGTTTGTGCTTCTCTGCAAAATGTTATCAAAGTATTTAGATCATTTCTGGCTTCTGCAGAAAGCAGATTTCAGAATCCTACTGCGTGACAAAGAGCAGACAAGATAGTTTGAGAAAAGATGAGTCAGAGAAATAATGAAACTTTCCTTATTGTTCCATAGTTGCTCAAGACTGAGACCCACATACCTGAAAGGGGTTCCTGGACTTACTTTTTAGCCTTAATAAGCAAAGAGTATGTTACCTCTATAACCTCCTGTGCCAGGTCCCTACAAAGTGTCTCATCATGCAAAAGCTGAAAATGCACTTTGCTCAGAAAATGGTCTAAAAGATAGGCTAAAACCAAGCTCAACAAAGAATGCTTGAATTTTCTAAAATGTCTATTTTTCCCAGTAAACATAACTAAAACCCCTTTATGCTTTCAGATCACCTGAAATTCCATGGGGCTACAGTTGAATAATGGTTTTACTAGTGAATGAAGTGCAAATATATATCTACATTTACAAAATTGTTCAAAATTACTCATGAAATTAGCTTTCAGTTCCTTTTCCTTCTTTGTTCAACAGAATAAACAGATAATTAACATTTACTTTCCTAACTAAAAAAGAAAAGTTGAAATCACCAATACTGGCTCTTTGAAATGGTTTGAATTCTGTCTTTTTTTTCCTGCAAAGAATACAGTTCTTCTGGTGTGTGTAGATAGAAACCGAATGTACATTTTAAAGTATGCATATGGACTATCCCTAGACTAGAGGGCTTCCTAAACTCCAGATTAGCTGCTGTATGAAAAATTATAATTGGACATATGAGCACACAGTGAAATAGGCTACTAGTAACTATAAGGGTTTCAAATATGCATGAAACGAATAATAAACTCTAAAAATAAATGTATATAGTATTTTAAATGATATTGTGATACTTGATTTTTATAACATTTACTATTAAAGATACCTAATGACAGGAAGGGAAGGTCTAATCAGCTATTACTAACTCTCAGATTTCTATTGCTTTGGGTCTAGCAACATATTACCTAATACAAGGCATTTTTGTCCATCTTTTCCTAAAAGTTGTTTAGGGGAAATTTAGAGAGATCTGCTGACCATCTGCCAAGACAAACAATAACAAAGACAGTAAGAGTAAATAATATGTACCTCTCAATTAACGATTAAACATGGGTTAATGTCTACAGCAGAGAAGGTCAGTGAGAAAATTAATTCATTAGACATCATTTTATATTCTTGTTATAAATTCTAAAAAACTGTTTGTTCTAATGCCCTTCTTTTCAATTATAGTCATTAGTACCTATCAGCATTAATAATGTGCTTTAAATTGCTAATTATGTTACATGGTCCCACTCCTATTTCAAAGCTGTTAACAGATAGGCTGTCTTTATAGAAGCTGTGTGATAGAAGAAAAAAGCCAAAGATTTTCCTCTAAAAAATTCTGGGCTTAATTGCCAGGTTTCTAACCAAACTGTGTGACCTTGGATAAACAGAACCCTCTTAGCCTCAGTTTCCTCATCTAAAAAATGAGGACAACTAGCAACATCCAGGGTTGGCATGAGAGTACACAGAAATGTCTTATGTGAGACACTTAAAATGAAGTGGTGATTAACACCTGAGAGTTAGTCTTCCTCTTAGTTTTTTAATACATTGGCAACTGTAAGGGAAATACAGATGTGTTCTTTAAATTATTTGTTCATCATTTAAACAAAGATCATCTGTGGAACAGGTGTGTATATGACACAGTAACTTCTCTAAGGAGCTTTTTAATGATGAGGGCATTTGGAAATGTATTCTGATAGTGTGGTGCTGCCACAATGACATCACTAGCAGCTGGCATTCAGGAGTGAGGGGCGCCAGGTGTCCTGGAATGAGCAAGACAGTTCTGCACAGTGAAGAAATGCCCTGTTACTAATGCCAATAATGCCCTTATAGAGAAACACATAATGACATTTAATCAATAGAACTGCATTTAAGTAATATGTTGTGTTATTCAATCTTGATTATAGACAGGATGTGAGGTCAGAGAAAAGGAAGGAAATGTTGGGCCTAGAGGGATCAGAGAAGGCTTTATGGAAGAGGTGCCATTTTAGAAGGCTCTGGAAGGATAGGGACCATTTGGAAAGTAAAAGTGAAGAAGGACAGCACTCTCCACAGAAAGGACATGGCTGGAAAGAGAACGTTTCAGCTTTGGAGAGGGGCAAGGCGGGGCACATGCAATAGGGAATTTTATGGGATGGAGTGACTTGGTTGACTAAAATGAATGATGTCTTTGGGGGAGCAGTTAAAAATAAGATTTGGTTGATAGAAGTGTGTGTATTTGTGTGTGTGTGTGTGTGTGTGTGTGTGTGTAAGAGATAGAACAAGCAAGCTATGAAGGATCCCAAGTAGAGGCAGAGAGAGAAATGTGAGCTGGGTGCAGAGGTGCAGAGAATGAGTGGGGAGTGGGAGCAGCGAGAGGGAAGTGGTGTGTGCAGTGATGAATCTGACAGCTGTGGACATGGCAGATTCAGAGCCAGAGACTGGTAACAGAAAGACCACTTTGGAAGTTGATGGTAGTGATTCTCTTCTGGAAGAATTTAAAGTAAGGTGTGAATCAGAGAGATGTTTCAAAGAAAGACAGCGCAAGATGTAAATGTATTAGATGCAAATGAAGAAAGGACAATTCAGTGTGGCACCCGTGTTCTGAGACTGGAAGAATTGAATGAGAATGAGTGAGTGGAAATGAGAGCCAGGAGGGGAGCAAATTTTGTCCAAAATCAGTGACCTAGCTTTTTCCTCATTTAAAATTGTTCTTTTCTTAAATCGTCAAAAGGTTCAAACCACTACTTCCTATAACCCGAGGACTTTTATTTTAATGTTTTTCCTGTGTTTTTTTTCTTTCAGGCAAGTTAATTTACATTTTAATAAATATTCTGCCTGGGCCAAGACCTTCTAACCAAGTTATTAAAGTCAAATATGGATAGCCTAAAAGAACTACATTTAAAAAAAGAAACAAAAGAGCACATTTATATGTAAGGGAAATATGAGTTTTATTTATTTGTTTTTGATTTATACCCCTCATGCAGAAAATCCAGGCCAGAGTATTTTTTTCCGTGATTCAGAAATTCAATTATATTTTAGGAAACCAACTGTCTATTTAGTAAATTCAGTGAAATAAATTACTCAAAATAATGGCTTGGAATTGTGTAGACAAAAGAATTGATGATCGACTACATCTTTGGCTTTACATTGGTTGTTTTGATGTAGAAAATATATGGTTTAAATGATCACTTTTGTCCCATTTCAGCTCTCTACGTAATGCCAAAAGATTCTTTCAGTTCAGCCAATTCAGGTGTTCAGTATTATGTAGATAAATTATCTCTATTATTGACTATATATTTCAAAGGAATTAATGAGATCTTTTGATACTTCAGAGACAGAAAAACATCTTGATAAAAGATGATACTATGAATAAATATATTCAATGAAATATTTGCTTTCCGTAGGATGCAGGGGTGTGCAGAATGTTTCTTAAATCAAGCTACCGGTTTTATTTTCCATTGAATAACTCTAATGTAGTTTTCTTCTCTTACTTGGGGGGAAAGTGTGTCACATAGTCCAAATTTATGGCAAAATTTCATTATGGGTTTTATTTGTTTAAGCTAGCCTTTAAAATACTAAACAGTCTTTGTTTCCATAAATTTCTTAAAAGCCTTCTATCTTACTAGAGAATGTTGGTGGCCCAAGAAACAAAAGCAACTTCCCTTTTTAAAGCACTACATGCCTTTGCTTGTTGCTGTTGTGTCGTTACTGATGATCATATAAGAGCGATCAAGTGTCCTCTTGAAAACACAGAAAACTAGGAGTAAGAAAAAAGATGTACCTTACCCCATCTCTCAAAACCACTATTATTAACATTTTGTTATATTTTTCTTCTGACATTTTTCACTTACTTTTTAAATGTAATCAGTCAAAATATGTATATAATTTTATACCCTGCTTTTCCATAAAATATTGAAATTAATATTCTCAATGAGAAGAGCAGAATAAAAGAAAATGGATAGGATGGTGACTAAGTTTTTCTCAGACTCAGTTTTCTCATCAATAAAATGGGAGTAACAGTTATCCATAGAGTTCTTCAAATTCAATGAGATGCACCGGTCAAAGTTCATCTTTGGTGTCCTCCCACCTGCCCTGTCAGCTACCCCTCCCTCACTCCTGCTCTCAGGGATCTGCACCCCACGGGCAGCCTCTGAGCCACTGTGCAGCCCTCTCCAGCAGTGTGAAGCTCTTGCAGACAGTGAAGAAATCAGATGAAGGGTAGGCGTGTCCTTTCTTTTCCCCTGCCTTCCCCCAAATCCTGCCTGTGGTGCTGCTTACATTTTTTTTTCTTTTTTTACTTTTATTTTTATTTATTTTATTTATTTATTTATTTATTTTTTTTGAGAGGGCCTCTCTCATATTTATTGATCAAATGGTTGTTAACAACAATAAAATTCAGTATAGGGGGGTCAACGCTCAATGTACAATCATTAATCCATCTCAAGCCTAATTCTCGTCAGTCTCCAATCTTCTGAAGCATAACGAACAAGTTCTTACATGGTGAACGAATTCTTACATAGTGAATAAATTCTTACATGGTGAACAGTACAAGGGCATTCATCACAGAAACTTTCGGTTTTGATCATGCATTATGACCTATAAACAATCAGGTCAAATATGAATATTCGTTTGATTTTTGTACTTGATTTATATGTTGATCCCACATTTCTCCTATTATTATTATTATTTTTATTTTTAATAAAATGCTGAAGTGGTAGGTAGATGCAAGATAAAGGTAGAAAACATAGTTTAGTGCGGTAAGAGGGCAAATGTAGATGATCAGATGATCAGGTGTGTGCCTATGGACTAAGTATTAATCCAGGCTAGACAAGGGCAGCAAGACATCCACGGATGCAGAAGATTTCTCTCAAAGCAGGGGGGGGTGAGGTTCTGAGCCTCACCTCTGTTGATCCCCAAATTCTCACCTGATGGCCCCCCTGCAACTGTGCCTGTCTTAGGTTGTTCCTCCCTTGAGGAATCTTACCCGTCTCTGGCTAACCAGTCATCTTCCGGAGCCATACAGGGAAATGTAAAGTTGGTAAGTGAGAGAGAAGCCATATTGTTTGCAAAGGTCAGCTTTTTACTTCTTTGCAGATTTATGCCCTGTGGCTTCTATGCCCAGCACTTGTCTCGAGGTATCTTTACCACCTGGAGGAATTATGATACTCGGTAACTTCGATATGAGGCACGAATTCTATTTAAGGGTTGTAATTAGGAAGGAAGAAGAAAAGCTATAGAGGTAGCATATGGAAGAAAACATGGGAGGATTGATCATTTCTTTGACATATCTTCTTGTAGAGTACCTTAAGTATGTATAGGTTTTAAACTACTAACTAATTTGTACACACATATTAACATAATAGGAATACGGTGACATAAACAAAGCAAATCTATAATTACCATCCATCTAAAGTGAAGCCAAGAAAACCATTTAGGCACCCTAGGCATTTGTGAAAATTTATCTATGATATGATGGATATTGTCCAACTGTACTTGAACCATCAGACAAATTAAAGCAGCCCATTTCTGGGATCTGTTCACATCCCATATGTTCTTTTAACCATAGATAGTCTATAGTCATGAGATTTTGGAGTGCTACAACTTGCACCCCTCCCAACTCCTGGTTGAGTTCCAACAGTACAGATCCACTCAAATTCGTTGTCTCACTGTATGCACATGCCAGTCTAGACATCTCCCTCCTCATTCCAATGGCAAGTCCAGGAGACGGTGGGCTGGATGCAGCCACAACCACAGCATCGTCCGGATCCCTGTGGAGGCTTTTTGATGATCATCCCCCGGCACAAGTCCTCCAGAGAGTGCTGATGCCGGAAGCTCCTCCTCATATCGTATCTTAGTTCATTTTCTGGGTATCCAAGCTAGGCCTTGATCTTCTGCATAGAAACAAACAGACCCTTTGCCCACACTTTGACATGCCCTCTATACCACTGTGCAGAACTCATTGGAGGTCAGCACACAGTAACTGCTTTTTTTTTTTTTTTAATTAAGAGAAAGGAATATTATCAGAAAAGAGTACCTCCATAGCTGATCATCTGATACCCTTTAAGTGATCAACATTAAGGATATTTAAAGCATGCGTTGATCTTTGATTTACCAATAGTTTTATCCTGTCAAGGAGTAATCCCCCTTTTCTTTCTTTCTTTCTTTTTTTTTTTTTTTTAATTTTTAATCTACACTTACATGAAGAATACTATGTTTACTATGCTCTCCCCTATATCAGGTCCCCCCTAACAACCACATTACGGTTACTGTCCATCAGCTTAGCAAAATGTTGTAGAGTCACTACTTGTCCTCTCTGTGTTGTGCAGCCCACCCTCCCCTTTCTCCCTTCCCCCCATGCATGCTAATCTTAATACCCCCCTTCTTCTTCCCCCCCCTTATCTCTCCCTGCCCACCCATCCTCCCCAGTTCCTTTCCCTTTGGTACCTGTTAGTCCATTTTTGGGTTCTGTAATTCCACTGCTGTTTTGTTCCTTCAGTTTTTCCTTTGTTCCTATACTCCTCAGATGAGTGAAATCTTTTGGTATTTCTCTTTCTCCACTTGGCTTATTTCACTGAGCATAATACTCTCCAGCTCCATCCATGTTGCTGCAAATGGTTGGATTTTTCCACTTCTTATGGCTGAGTAGTATTCCACTGTGTATATGTACCACATCTTCTTTATCCATTCATCTATCGATGGACATTTAGGTTGCTTCCAATTCTTGGCTATTGTAAATAGTGCTGCGATAAACATAGGGGTGCATCTGTCTTTCTCAAACTTGATTGCTGCATTCTTAGGGTAAATTCCTAAGAGTGGAATTCCTGGGTCAAATGGTAGGTCTGTTTTGAGCATTTTGATGAACCTCCATACAGCTTTCCACAATGGTTGAACTAATTTACATTCCCACCAGCAGTGTAGGAGGGTTCCCCTTTCTCCACAGCCTCGCCAACATTTGTTGTTGTTTGTCTTTTGGATGGCAGCCATCCTTACTGGTGTGAGGTCATACCTCATTGTAGTTTTAATTTGCATTTCTCTGATAATTAGCGATGTGGAGCATCTTTTCATGTGTCTCTTGGCCATCTGTATTTCTTTTTTGGAGAACTGTCTGTTCAGTTCCTCTGCCCATTTTTTAATTGGGTTATTTGTTTTTTGTTTGTTGAGGTGTGTGAGCTCTTTATATATTCTGGACGTCAAGCCTTTATCGGATGTGTCATTTTCAAATATATTCTCCCATACTGTAGGGTTCCTTTTTGTTCTATTGATGGTGTCTTTCGCTGTACAGAAGCTTTTCAGCTTAATGTAGTCCCACTTGCTCATTTTTGCTGTTGTTTTCCTTGCCCGGGGAGATATGTTCAAGAAGAGGTCACTCATGTTTATGTCTAAGAGGTTTTTGCCTATGTTTTTTTCCAAGAGTTTAATGGTTTCATGACTTACATTCAGGTCTTTGATCCATTTTAATTTTACCTTTGTATATGGGGTAGACAATGGTCCAGTTTCATTCTCCTACATGTAGCTGTCCAGTTTTGCCAGCACCATCTGTTGAAGAGACTGTCATTTTGCCATTGTATGTCCATGGCTCCTTTATCAAATATTAATTGACCATATATGTTTGGGTTAATTTCTGGGGTCTCTAATCTGTTCCACTGGTCTGTGGCTCTGTTCTTGTGCCAGTACCAAATTGTCTTGATTACTATGGCTTTGTAGTAGAGCTTGAAGTTGGGGAGTGAGATCCCCCCTACTTTATTCTTCTTTTTCAGGATTGCTTTGGCTATTCGGGGTCTTTGGTGTTTCCATATGAATTTTTGAATTATTTGTTCCAATTCATTGAAGAATGTTGCTGGTAATTTGAGAGGGATTGCATCAAATCTGTATATTGCTTTGGGCAGGATGGCCATTTTGACGATATTAATTCTTCCTAGCCATGAGCATGGGATGAGTTTCCATTTATTAGTGTCCCCTTTAATTTCTCTTAAGAGTGACTTGTAGTTTTCAGAGTATAAGTCTTTCACTTCTTTGGTTAGGTTTATTCCTAGGTATTTTATTCTTTTTGATGCAATTGTGAATGCAATTGTTTTCCTGATTTCTCTTTCTATTGATTCGTTGTTGGTGTATAGGAAAGCTACAGATTTCTGTGTGTTAATTTTGTATCCTGCAACTTTGCTGTATTCCGATATCAGTTCTAGTAGTTTTGGAGTGGAGTCTTTAGGGTTTTTTATGTACAGTATCATATCATCTGCAAATAGTGACAGTTTAACTTCTTCTTTACCAATCTGGATTCCTTGTATTTCCTTGTTTTGTCTGATTGCCGTGGCTAGGACCTCCAGTACTATGTTAAATAACAGTGGGGAGAGTGAGCATCCCTGTCTGGTTCCCGATCTCAGAGGAAATGCTTTCAGCTTCTCGCTGTTCAGTATAATGCTGGCTGTGGGTTTATCATATATGGCCTTTATTATGTTGAGGTACTTGCCCTCTATTCCCATTTTGCTGAGAGTTTTTATCATGAATGGATGTTGAATTTTGTCAAATGCTTTTTCAGCATCTATGGAGATGATCATGTGGTTTTTGTCTTTCTTTTTTTTGATGTGGTGGATGATGTTGATGGATTTTCGAATGTTGTACCATCCTTGCATCCCTGGGATGAACCCCACTTGGTCATGGTGTATGATCCTTTTGATATACTGTTGAATTCTGTTTGCTAATATTTTATTGAGTATTTTTGCATCTACATTCATCAGGGATATTGGTCTGTAATTTTCTTTTTTGGTGGGGTCTTTTCCTGGTTTTGGTATTAGGGTGATGTTGGCCCCATAGAATGAGTTTGGGAGTATTCTCTCTTCTTCTATTTTGTGGAACACTTTAAGGAGAATGGGTATTATGTCTTCTCTGTGTGTCTGATAAAATTCCGAGGTAAATCCGTCCGGCCCTGGGGTTTTGTTCTTGGGTAGTTTTTTGATTACTGTTTCAATTTCTTTGCTCGTAATTGGTTTGTTTAACTTTTGTGTTTCTTCCTTGTCAGTCTTGGAAGGTTGTATTTTTCTAGGAAGTTGTCTATTTCTTTTAGGTTTTCCAGCTTGTTGGCATATAGGTTTTCATAGTAGTCTTTAATAATTCTTTGTATTTCTGTGGAGTCTGTCGTGATTTTTCCATTCTCATTTCTGATTATGTTGAGTTGTGTTGACTCTCTTTTTCTCTCAATAAGTTGGGCTAGAGGCTTATCTATTTTGTTTATTTTCTCGAAGAACCAGCTCTTGGTTTCGTTGATTTTTGCTATTGTTTTATTGTTCTCAATTTTGTTTATTTCTTCTCTGATCTTTATTATGTCCCTCCTTCTGCTGACTTTAGGCCTCATTTGTTCTTCTTTTTCCAGTTTTAATAATTGTGATGTTAGACTATTCATTTGGGATTGTTCTTCCTTCTTCAAGTGTGCCTGGGTTGCTATATACTTTCCTCTTAAGACTGCTTTCCTGCATCCCACAGAAGTTGGGGCTTAGTGTTGTTGTTGTCATTTGTTTCTATATATTCCTTGATCTCTATTTTGATTTGTTCATTGATCCATTGATTATTTAGTAGCATGTTGTTAAGCCTCCATGTGTTTGTGAGCCTTTTTGTTTTCTTTGTAGAATTTATTTCTACTTTCATACCTTTGTGGTCTGAAAAATTGGTTGGTAGAATTTCAATATTTTGGAATTTACTGAGGCTCTTTTTGTGAGCTAGTATGTGGTCTATTCTGGAGAATGTTCCATGTGCACTTGAGAAGAATGTATATCCTGTTGCTTTTGGAGGTAGAGTTCTATAGATGTCTATTAGGTCCATCTGTTCTAGTGTGTTGTTCAGTGCCTGTGTGTCTTTACTTATTTTCTGCCTGGTGGATCTATCCTTTGGGGTGAGTGGTGTGTTGAAGTCTTCTAGAATGAATGAATTGCAGTCTATTTCACTCTAGTTCTGTTAGTATTTGCTTCACATATGCTGGTGCTCCTGTATTGGGTGCATATATATTTAGAATGTTTATATCCTCTTGTTGGACTGAGCCCTTTATCATTGTGTAGTATCCTTCTTTATCTCTTGTTACTTTCTTTGTTTTGAAGTCTATTTTGTCTGATATTAGTACTGCAACCCCTGCTTTCTTCTCACTGTTGTTTGCCTGAAATATGTTTTTCCATCCCTTGACTTTTAGTCTATGCTTATCTTTGGGTTTAAGGTGAGTTTCTTGTAAGCAGCATATAGATGGGTCTTGCTTTTTTATCCATTCTATTACTCTATGTCTTTTGATTGGTGCATTAAGTCCATTTACATTTATGGTGACTATTGAGAGATATGTACTTATTGCCATTGCAGGCTTTAGATTCGTGGTTACCAAAGGTTCAAGGTTAGCTTCTTTAGTATCTTACTGCCTCACTTAGCTCGCTTATTGAGCTGTTATATACACTGTCTGGAGATTCTTTTCTTCTCTCCCTTCTTATTCCTCCTCCTCCATTCTTCATATGTTGTGTGTTTTGTTCTGTGCTCTTTTTAGGGGTGCTCCCATCTAGAGCAGTCCCTGTAGGATACCCTGTAGAGGTGGTTTGTGGGAAGCAAATTCCCTCAGCTTTTGATTGTCTGGGAATTGTTTAATCCCACCATCATATTTAAATGATAGTCGTGCTGGATACAGTATCCTTGGTTCAAGGCCCTTCTGTTTCATTGCATTAAGTATATCATGCCATTCTCTTCTGGCCTGTAGGGTTTCTGTCGAGAAGTCTGATGTTAGCCTGATGGGTTTTCCTTTATAGGTGACCTTTTTCTCTCTAGCTGCCTTTAAAACTCTTTCCTTGTCCTTGATCCTTGCCATTTTAATTACTATGTGTCTTGGTGTTGTCCTCCTTGGATCCTTTCTGTTGGGAGTTCTGTGTAATTCCATCGTCTGTTCGATTATTTCCTCCCCCAGTTTGGGGAAGTTTTCAGCAATTATTTCTTCAAAGAGACTTTCTATCCCTTTTCCTCTTTCTTCTTCTTCTGGTATCCCTATAATACGAATATTATTCCTTTTGGCTTGGTCACATATTTCTCTTAGTGTTGTTTCATTCCTATAGATCCTTTTATCTCTCTCTATGTCAGCTTCTATATGTTCCTGTTCTCTGGCTTCTATTCCTTCAATGGCCTCTTGCATCTTGTCCATTCTGCTTATAAATCCTTCCAGGGATTGTTTCACTTCTGTGATCTCCTTCCTGACATCTGTGATCTCCTTCCGGACTTCATCCCACTGCTCTTGCATTTTTCTCTGCATCTCATCCCACTGCTCTTGCATTTTTCTCTGCATCTCATCCCATTGCTCTTGCATTTTTCTCTGCATCTCTGTCAGCATGTTCATGATTTTTATTTTGAATTCTTTTTCAGGAGGACTAGTTAGGTCTGTCTCCCTCTCTGGTGTTGTCTCTGTGATCTTTGTCTGCCTGTAGTTTTGCCTTTTCATGGTGATAGAGATAGTTTGCAGAGCTGGTACAAGTGACCACTGGAAGAGCTTCCCTTCTTGTTGGTTTGTGGCCTTCTCCTGGGAGAATAGCGACCTCTAGTGGCTTATGCTTGTCAGCAGTGCACAGACAGGGCTTCTGCTTCCTGCCCAGTTGCTATGGGGTTTATCTCCGCTGTTGCTGTGGGCTTGGCCTGGCTGGGGCTGTTCCTCCAAAATGATGGAGCTCCGTTGGAGGGGGAGCGGCCGGGAGGCTATTTATCTCCGTAAGGGGCCTCTGTGCTCCCTGCTGCCCAGGGGGTTAGAGTGCCCAGAGATCCCCAGATTCCCTGCCTCTGGTCTAAGTGACCTGTCCTGCCCCTTTAAGACTTCCAAAAAGCACTCTCCAAACCAAAACAACAACAGCAACAATGAGAGAGGGAACAGAAAGAAAAAAAAAGGAAAAAACATGCGATTTTTTTTTTTTGTCCTCAGGTGCCGGTCCCAGGCACCCGCTCACTGGTCCTGCTGCCCTGTCTCCCTAGCACCAGGGTCCCTGTCCTTTCAAGGCTTCCAAAAAGCACCCACCCACCGGTCCCGCAGGGAAAGAACGCTCGATATTCTTTGTCCTCAGGCGCTGGTCCCAGGCACCTGCTCACCAGTCCCGCTGCCCTGCCTCCCTAGCACCGGGGTCCCTGTCCCTTTAAGGCTTCCAAAAAGCGCTCGCCAAAAAGAGAGAAAAAAAGGGGAAAAACGCACGATTTCCTCCATCCTCAGGCGCCGGTCTCAGGCACCCGTCCGCCGGTCCCGCAGAGAGAAACGCGGGATATTCTTTGTCCTCAGGCGCGGGTCCCAGGCACCTGCTCACCGGTCCCGCAACCCTACCTCCCTAGCAACGGGGGCCCGTCCCTTTAAGGCTTCCAAAAAGCACTCGCCAAAAAAATACCGCTCCGGTTTCTTTCCACCCGCCGGGAGCCGGGGGGAGGGGCGCTCGGGTCCCACCGGGCCGTGGCTTGTATCTTACCCCCTTCGCAAGGCGCTGGGTTCTTGCAGGTGTGGATGTGGTCTGGATGTTGTCCTGTGTCCTGTGGTCTCTATTTTAGGAAGATTTTTCTTTGTTATATTTTCATAGCTCTATGTGTTTTTGGGAGGAGATTTCCACTGCTCTACTCACGCCGCCATCCTGGCTCTGCCCCCTGCTGCTTACTTTTTAAAGGAGAAAGCTGAAAAAGGGAAAAACCTTTGAGACAGAAAAGAAAGGAGACATAATGGTGGAATATCGTGCTGTAGGGCTGATATTTGGGAGCATGGAATTCCTTAAGTTGTATGGGAGCTTAATTGCTGATTTACTTTACAAGGCAAATTAATGATACTAAAGTAGGCCTTCAGAATTAGGTCTAAACCAGAGATTTCTCAGGTTTAGTGGGACTGGTTTCATAGAGTTTTCACAGGTTCCTCTTTCATTTCTAATTGTTTTATTTGTTCCACTTGTGTGGGTTCATGTATATCCTGAATAGTCTAAAGATCTCTAAGATGGGGTGAAAAAGTGCAATTTTTGTCAGCATACAGATATCTAAGTGTGCCACCTATTTTTATTATTAAAGAATAGCTTTCCATTTTCCCATGCATATCCTGTAAAAGGAAAAACTTTGTTCGCATCCCATAAACTGACTCAGTGAAAATCTCCTGCAGTTACATGCTTTGTGTCCTTTGGTTAGATGAACACACACTGTTTAGTCCCAATTTTAGATTTGTATCCTGGAGCTATTATATCACTCATAGAGAAAAATTAATTTTCTCATATGCTTACATAAAGGGAGAAGCTGCACTCCACAGCATTCTCAATTTGGCCACACACACAAAAAATACACCTTAAAGTCAGCTTGAAAATGACAAACTACTTTATATTTCTTTACACAGCATCTTGTGAATTCTTCAAACCTCACACAGATACCCAAGTCCCAGACAGATGAAGGCTGGATGTTCTTAGTCTCCTTTACTTTTTTTTTCTAGTAAGTTGGGGGAAGGGTGACAAGTATAAAGCTAGAAGTAGGTCAATATTAAGCAAAATTTTGCAGTAGGTCATTTTACATTCAATATCTTCCCCAGTTTAATGAAACAGTCACTCACAACCCCAAAAGCACCTAGCACTGTTCCAGTTGTGGAGGCCACAGGGATAGATAAGACAAACTCTTCACCTACAAGGAGTCCCTCCCACTGGCCATGTACAAAATAATCCTGAGCAGCCCACTGGTTCTATGGCAGAGGGCATGGCATTGCTGAGGAGAGAAGCAGAACGGGGAGAATGGAGGAGGGCTCTACGGAGCACATGGTGCTGGCTGGGCCATGAAGATGGGCAAAATGTCTAAGGGCAGCATTAAGGAGATGGGGAGAAAAGGAAGAAACACAGTTCCACAGAAAGAGAGGTTAAGGGTGACTGAGCACATTCCAGGAAAGAACGGTCCAATATTGCTGAAGTGGGGCTGTCCAGTGAGGGAAGCATGGACCAGATTGCCTTCCTGCTACATCTGACCCTTGTCCCTCCTCCCCACCCCTGCCCTTCGTCATTCTGTGTCCTTTTCTCCAAACCCTTGCTTATAGCTACTACCTATGTGGCTCTGGTATACAGCTCTAGCAAAGACATCTCCCCATCCATACTCTTAATTATTTTATTTGAGACCATGTTAAGTTCAACAAATCCAATATGTCTAAAACCAAACCCAATATTTTCCCTCAGAGACCCCTACCTCCTTCTTTCTTCAGGTTTCCAGAATCCATAGTCCTTCTAAGTGCTTTTCTGTCCTATACACCTGCCTGCAAATGGAGGCAATAGCCAAGGCCTAGTTTTTCCAGCTCATAACTCTCCTCCCTGACCTACTCCACCCATAAAACCATCATCCTAGTCCACCGTTCTCACTTGCTCTATTTCAGGACATACCTCCCTGTCCTCTCTGACTCCCATTCTACCTTCAGAAAATCATTCTTGCCATTGCTCACTAAAGGGTCTCTGTAACTCACAGATACATTGTCAAAATGATTTTTATAGTTCCCTGAGGCCTAGGGTTTAAACATTGTAGCCTAACTAATAAGATCCTGGTTCCTTCCTATGTAGCTCCCTTCATCCCTTGTAGCTCCCCTAACATGTACTTTATGCTCCAGCAGCACTGAATTATTTGTAGTTCTCTGAACTTTCTGTGTTCTCTCAGCCTCAATGACCTTCATCTGGCAAACTCCCAATTATCTTCCAAGACTCAGATCAAAACATGGCCCCTGCACCCTATCAAACCTTTCCTGAATTTCTCAGGCAGATTGATACAGCCAAATGCCTAGCTATAACTAGGGATATTAGGTGTTCTACCTTGTTTCCATAATACTTTGCATGTACTTCTGGTTTAGTAATTCTTAATATAATTGTCAGCCTGTCTGCCTACTCACTGCCACCAAAATCCTTAAGAGTAGGGCCTTCTATCCCCAGCACCCTCAGCACTGTGTTTGGCATAGAGCAGGCTCCTGAAAGTGTATACACAGCCAAAGAATATAGGCTTTGCCAGGGCAGGCTGTTTGCATCTATTCCCAGCTCTGCATTCAGTGATATCACAACGGTTGCTTAAAAGCAGTCATGGTTGGAGATATCTTTAACTACAGAAATTAACACATAAGACAATTCAGGGCCCATGTCCTTTTGGTTATTATTAAATATTTATCAGCACCCTTCATGTGTGTGTATGTATCATATATAATTATACATATATATAAATGAAAATGTAAAAAAGTACATACATGCATATTTCAGGGCTCAGTCACTTCCAACATACTATTTTGCTGCCTGAAAAATTACTGTGTATTTATGCCATATACTTCTCTGACTTAAATTAGAATTTCCTTGTCTTTTATTGAATCCCTTTTGAATTCCAAAATAGCCAAACTAGTAGCTAGCCAGTATGGTCGTGACTATGAGAGTAGATAAGACTTTTTAGGAAGATTTCCCCCTTCCAGACGAGAAAATAATAATAATTTACTTTTTAAGAAAATCCTATTCATTTTCCTTTAAAATACTTTTCAGTGAGAGAGCAACATTGGAAAGAATAGGCAGAGAGGGAGAGGGATGGCAGCTTGGGGAAGGAAAACAATGTAAGCAGAGGTATAAAGATGAAAATAAATCTATCTATGTGCCCCTAACTAAGGTTATTAACACAATTGGCACACATCATCTTCTTTCAAAAAGAAATATCCCTAATCTCCTCTGACTGGCTATCAAAGCCCCTAAATCTGTTTTATCATTATTCTGGCTTTGTTCATCCATTAGTTCTTTAATCCAATAAACATTTTTTGAGCACCAGTTTAAATGCCAGGCATTGCTCCAGGGAACCAGTGATAGTCACTGCCTTGTGGAACTTTAAATAAAATACAAAAGATTGTTCTTAAAAAACAACTGGAAAATACAAGGTTAGCCTATACAGCGTGCAGAAGAGGCCACAAGGAAGGGTGAATGCTGTACTTAGTCACAGCTGGAGAGAAAGCGCACAGCAGAGTGAGGGGCACTTCCACTCTTGATCACTGAGCGGGCACTCACCAGGCCAACACGAAGGACCAGAAGCCCTGCAAACCAGTATGTAACCACGCTGAACCAGGGTATGACTATGAAAAACCCTGAGTGTCATCTGAGGCATCTGGACTTGATTCGAACGTCCTGGGAACCACTGGAAGCCTGTAACATGGGCAGCGGCAAACGGGATTTGACTCTGGGGAACTTTGCTCATAAATTTGTGCAATGAAGCCAGCTGAGAACCAGGGAAACAGGAAAGAAGCTGTTGCAATCCAGTCAAGAAGCAAAGAGGGCTTGGATTAGGAGGTAACAGTACAGAAGGGCGGGAGAAATGTACATGTGAAATATTTAAGAGGTAAAATCAGTAGATTTAACAACTTATTTGTCAGATAAACAAGAGAGATGCTCCTAAAGGGAGTCCAGATTCTTAGCTGCATGACTGCACAGTAGTGGCGTTATTAAGCATGACACAAAATGCCAGAGGAAGAGTGGTTTTACCTATATTCCTTCCCCATAGATTCAGACATGGGTGAATTTGGATAAATTAACTTTGGGTGAATTGTTTTGCTTCTTAATACCTCAGTTTGTTCATAGGTAAAATGGGATACTAATGATACCCACTTATAGGGTTGCTATGAGGAAATGCCTAGCATATAATAGGTACTCAGTAATTTGTATTTACTATATTTAAATTGTATGTTATATTTAAAGTATTATTTACTACCTCCTAATTCATGAAAAGCAAAAACATACACTGGTAATTCTTTCCTGAAAAAGAGAAAGTTTAGAGGTTGTAACAGAGATCTTACAGGTTCTAACAGCATATTAATAATTAAAGACCGAGTTAGCACATACTTCTTGAGCTCCTATTGTGTGGTGCGAGAAATACAGTAAGTACAATACAAAAATCACACACATAAGAGAAACCAGGTATTACTGATTTTTTAATGTACTCTGAACAATTCTAAGTGTTTTACATGAACTAGCCCACAACTCAACTAACTCAATAAATATGTACATTCCCCTGGAAAGTAGTGACTAATTATAGAAGAGGATTTGGAGGCATAGAGCTGCTAAGTGACTTGCTCTGGGTCACACAGATAGTTGTGGCAAAGTCAGGATTTGAAAACAGGGCTCCTGCTCTAGAGCTAATATAATATCGACCATAAGGGCAAGAGAATCAAATAAATGTGAGGTTGGTGGAGGTTAAAGTAAATTTCCTGAAACTGGTAGATGAAGGGGGTCTGGAGGTTTTGAGAGGTTTGCTTAAGAGAGTGAGAGAAGAGAGCTTGTTTCAGGTTAAGGAAAGAAGAGGGGAAGGATGTGAATGTATTAGCAACCAGAGGAAAAAAGCCCAGAATTTATAAAGCATATTCTGTCTGCGGAAAAGTGATGAGATATGGGTCCAAGCTTCACGTCAGGAAGACATGGGAAATAAATGAGGAAGCGATACAGGCCAGGGCTGATCAGTGAGGCCGGAACCCCAGGGCAGCATCTGCCCAGCACCTGCCTTCCAGGTTCCTCCTTCTCACTACAGAGCAATGCCCGGAAATCATGTCGTATTGAGAGCAGCTACCTCAGCCCAGGAGTTTCCATTCCAGTGACCCTTAGTAACCTCTGTCCATTTACAGGACTATAATCAGTTCCCCCTTTTCATGGCTTAAAGGTCCATTTCAAAACTCCCCACTCTCCTCGAGTCATCATACCTGGTGTTTTCCCCTCAGAAACCGCACCTCTCCTTTCTCAGCTCCAGCCTCACCTGTTCCTCTCTCACTGTAGACACGGAGGCTGGCCTCTCTGCCTCACCAAGCTGGTGCAGAGGCTTCCTAACCAGTGTCCTTGCCTCTGAACTACCCTCTTCCGATTCATCCCCCAGAGTGCGGCTAGAACCGTCTACACTGCAAACTTGGTAACAGCACTACGATACCTTAATTCCTCTAATATCGCTAATTTTTGTTGATGTAAATCGAACGTCATTGTCAAGGTCTACTGGGACATTACGATCTGCTCCCCATCCCCAGCACATTGTTCTATAAGCAGTTTCCTACACTGGCCATCCTCTCTCATGCTTCCACGTCAGGATGCGTACTCCCACGGCTACAAGCCTTCTGCAGCCCCTTGTTTGACCTGTCACTGCCAACCTGCCCTCTCACAGACCATGTCTCAGAGCAGGCTGCCCTGAGTCCACTGGCCAGGGCTGGTGTCTCTCCCTTCTCTTTGTAGCACCTTGTTCTTGTGTCTAGACAGCATATCGTGGTGCATAGTCATTTGCTCAGATGGCTCTCCCACCAGACTGGGCATCCCACGGTGGCAGAAACATTACCCCATTCATCTTTGTGCTCACAGTGGGTGTCGTGGTGCCTGGGGACATATTGACTAATAACTAAACTAGTCAGCTGGATATAAAGGATGAGGAAAATGAAAGGATCAAATTTGACTCTAAAGGTTTTTTCAGGAGGAAAAATTGCAAATGGTGAAATTGTCGAAAGAGATGTTGAAAGAACATTGTCAGAAATCTTCAACCAAACATGAGAATTTGGAAATTTTAGATTGTAAGAATGTAGGATTTGGAGAAACACAGATTGTAAGTGAGTGATCAGGATCAGATATGTGCCTTTGGGAATCATAAGAATAATGGAAAAAGCTATGATTAAGATTGAATTTTAAAAAAGAGAAGGACAGATGGACAAAAACTGAGTTTTGGAGGAATCTTTACATTTAGAAGGAAGGAAGGGGACTGGAGTCTGCTAGAGATAAAAGACCTATTTTCCCCTGTTGGAACATGGCCAGAGGGCCAAAGGCAGAGTTCTGGTGGATACTCCCAGTTGGGAAGGAAGGAGAAAAGATGTTGAGCCAAGAAGAAAGAGAAGGTTCAGTAAAGAGAGTAAGTGGATTGTCTGAAACTAGGAAGGCGTGGCGTTGCTGCTGAAGTTGAACACAGCTTTTCAGAGCTGCGTGTGAGAAGAACTTGAATAAACTAAAAATTAAATTAGCTCTGAAAATTAAACAAAGCTAAATACATGTGCACATGAAATAGGGTGAATAATGTAAAATATCTGACAGCCGTATTTAGTTAAAATAAAAACAGATAACATTATTGTGGGAAAGAAAATACTGCAACCTTTAGAAACAGCACTGGTGACTTTTAGCTATGCCCCTTGGATAGATGGCCTGAACATAATGGTATAGTAATAGCAAGTATGTGAACCATCCAAATCTTTTCATTCTAAGCCTTTGTTGTTTGAGTTTTATGGGGATTTATGGCTATGGAAGAACACAGCAGTTTTTCTGCAGGCAGCAGCTCTGAGCTTACAGAATAAGGAAGTGACTCAGTGAGAGAAGTGGCACCCTCGTGAGAATGAGCGAGGCTAGAGGCCAGGTAAATGCAGAGCACCCCATGAATTTTTAAAGATCATTTGTTAAGTCAAGTGACTCAGCCTCTAGCAATGTGCAGGACTGACACCCTGCCATGTTTCCTCTGATAAGAGTTAGGCTTTGTAAC
The DNA here is from genome assembly GCF_040802235.1 of Manis javanica. Classification (NCBI taxonomy): domain Eukaryota; kingdom Metazoa; phylum Chordata; class Mammalia; order Pholidota; family Manidae; genus Manis; species Manis javanica. Next base: position 192,551,848 of record NC_133157.1, read on the forward strand.
TGATTCTACTTGGCAAACATTTGAAAGATTATGCATACAGAAAATTTGTGTGGGGAAGGGCAGGAGAAAAGAGTACACTGGTATATATTTTCTGCTCTACCAGCAAAATAGGGATAGGCTCAGATTCAAGGTGAATTTACAGGAGAAATATTTAACTAGAGGTTATAAAGTGCTAGGTTGGACCACCAGGCATTTCTTTATAAATCAATAAAACATCTTTCTGAATAAACTAAGCACAAGTCAATAGTTTTATAAAAACCAATTGTGGTGCATAGTGGAGGTATTATCCTGGAATTAAGGATGGTCTTGTTAAATTATGACATTCCCTTCCAGGGTGTTTATGGAATGGGAAAATAGTGGAAGTGAGGACAGATTTGCACCTGTTCAATTATGATTTAATTGAAAACCTGCTATATCTCAGGCACTGTGTTAGGCACAAGGATACAAAAATGAACAAATCAGAGTTCCTGCTCACAAAAAGTTCCTATTATAATAGGAAAACCAGAAAAGTCAACCAATAATTAAAGCAGTCATGTAATAAGTGTTTATAAATCATTATATATGGAAAAAACACAAATTAGTATTACCTGACCTAGATGGCTTGGGGAGAGGTGGGCATCAAAAAGGCTTTTAGGAGAAAAGGACTCCTAAGCTGAGCCTTGCAAATTAATAGGAATTTTGTAGGTGAAGAAGAGTAGGAAGATGGTTTATGCAGTAGGAACTACAAAGGTGAAGGCCAGGATTCCAGAAAAAACACCATAAGTCCTGAAAACTTCATGTAGATATTAAGACTCAACAACAAGAGATGAGACTAATGAGATAAGCAGGGACCAGGAAGTAGAGTCTCCACCTAGGATTTTGAGGGATTTGGACAATATTCCAAAGGCTAGGAAAAGTCATTGGAAGATTGCAAGGCAAGACATATTAGATTTATGCTTGAGGAAGATGTCTTCAGTGTAGAAAATGGATTGGACCCTAACTACAGTCAAGAGCATTAGTTAGGAGAATGCTGCAACAATATGGGCAAGATAATATGAATAGTGCCACAAAGGCCTAACATGAAAAATGGCAGTAAGAATAGAGAGAAATAGATGCATTTGGAATAGAACCCATAGCTTCATATGAATAGCTATGCAGAAAGTAAGAGAGAAAGAAGTCAAAAGTAAATCACTTGAACACTGAGAAAGTGGTGTGAAAATTGAAAGCCTGTATTCTCGAATCTCATGCCCTAGAGACTATGTGATATGAGTCAATTAACTTGACTCAGTTTGTACATCTGTAAAAAGGATTCTACTGATAGTACCCATCTCTCAGGGTAGTTAGTAGGATTTAATGCAAAAATCTATATAAAGTACTGTACATGGTGCCTGGAATATGGAAATGATGAATATTAGCTACTGTTATTATTTATTGGATAGTGTAATTTGCCAAATGAGGACAATTAGTGGAGGAACATACTTCAAGGCATGTATTTAAGTTTTGCCCATGTTGTATTTGAAATGTCAATAGAATACAAGGATACGGTTGGAAATACAGAATTTTTGCTCACAAGAAACCTCTGGCATGGAGATACAGATTTGGGAGCAATCAGTATACAGATGGTTTGTTGAAGACTCAGAGTAGATATGATTACTGGGGGAAATTTTGTGGAACATAAAAGAAACCCTGGAGCAACTATAATTCAGGACAGAATGAGATGAAAAGCCTGTAAAATCTGTAAAATCAAAGCTATTGCCAAAGAGGAAAGAAGAACACCAGGAGAAAGTGGAGTCACAAAAGCCAGAGGAGACTGTCAATAGTGGTCAATAGAAAGAGGTGAAGATAAGAACTGAAAAAGCACCAAAACAGGCAGTGGTAACCTTTGTGAGTGCAGCTGTCATGAAGTGGTAGAAGGAATAAATTAGATCATGGAGTTGGTGGATGAACTCATGGGGGAAAACTGGAACAAGAGTAAGAGTAGGCAGCTGTTTTAACAAACTTGATGATGGGAGATAACAGTAATGACAGAGAAGTAAGGCAAGGTATTTTTGTTTTGCTTCATTTTACTCCTTAAGACAAAAGAAATCCTACATTCTGATGAGAAAAATTTAGTAGAGTGAGAGGAATTATTTGGAGATACATAAGCAAGACTCATATTGATAAAGCACACTCCTGAGGAGTCAAGATGCACGACCACGAAGGGCGGAGGCAACGCCATCACCTTGGAGAGGAAAAGTGGCGTCTTTCTGGTCCTGTCCGCTGGGGTCGGGTCTGACGCCCTGATCTGTTTGCAGCGCCGAGCACAGTGTCTGACACATAGAAGTATCCAGTAAATGTCAAATAAGTACAGGGATAAATGAGTGAATTAAAGAAGGCATGAGTTAGGTACAAGGAAAAGAGATAAGGATGATCACGGTTGCAGATCAATTTTAGATTATGGGATAGGAAGCTGATCTTTCTCAGTGGCACAGAATGGGAAGTCACTGACTGAGAATAAAGAGGCACTGCCGAGGGTGGGGAGGGCATGAACAGACAGACACATGGCAGTTGACTGTGGGACGTGGGAGAGGTAGATGACAGGTAGAGGGAGAACAGGACCAAGTGCCTTCACGGTTTAGAAAAAATGAGCTGCTGCAGTAGTAAAGTTCAGACAACCCGAATTTCTTCGTGACATCTAAATACTTTGCAATGGACCTGTTCTGGGACTCATTCCCATTGAACACTTCAAGCAAACTAAAAAAACTCATCCCTTTGGACAGTCAGAGGCACTATCGTGAAGGGCTCTCTGTGTGGAGCCATATGTAGATGAGCCATTTCGTTGTCCTCAAGGTCGTTTCCTTTTCTGTTACAGAGAATGAACACCCACAACCAGTACAATTTCACATTTAGCACTTCCTTGAGGCAAGTATCTTATGCTAAATGGATAGACTGGATCAGACAAGGACAGGGATTTCTACATTTGCCAAAAAGTTCCATCTGAAGCCCTGCCTCCAAATCAACATACGTCAGGTGCCTGAATAAATCCCTTATTTAGAAAATACTGAGTAGGACCAGCTCATGAGCAATCGTTTTTTCCTCCCAATCTTGAATCAGGCCTCTCTGTCATCAGCACCCTCGGCTGGCATGCCTGGCATTCAGTCTGGTTTTCCTTACCCCCAAACATCTTTGCTCTTTCCCCTTAATCACTGAAGGATTTGGGAAACATATTTAACAGTAATTAGTCTTGAGACAGAAGCAACACATTCCATTTTGCATAGTTCTTGACTTTACTTTGCTACTGACTTTATCTCAAAGAAAGATGGTATCATGAGGTACAAACACTCTTAATAAACAGGGATGGACAAAATCAAGGGTGCTTGACCCTCCTCTTTTGTGCAAGCATTCCCAGTTTTTGTGCCACACCAAGACACTTGAGATACTAAAAGCAAAAGGCAGAAAGTTTCCGCATAATAACACTTTATCAGTGCACCAGTCTCCACACTTCAATATCACACAGGACGTTTGTTTATTCCTTAGGGAGTGCAACTCAAGGAGTCTGTGGCAGCCACTCAATGTTCAATGCAGACCCAAAATCCAGACAAGTAGAAAACTGCCGTTATTGACTGTAGTAATAGACTTTTCAGCTAATGAATAAAAGTCTCTGTTCCTGGCTTCTTCCCAACTCCACCCATTTCCTCAAAATAATTAATCAAGAATGGTTATTAAATCACATCAGGTTTACTGTGTCCATTCTAAACATGTTTCAAAATAGACAACTATCCAGGCATAAACCACAAACAGAAAAAGCAGTCTTGAATTTTCATTTTTGATCATGAAGAATGAGGCATCAAAAGAAAACTCATGTTCCTATTATAGCCAGTTAGTCAAAAGATAGAAACTTCTGGGCTGTGACAGTATGAATTATCTTAAAATATTTTAATCATCATTGAGAAGCTCTTGATAGTACTTAAGGAAGGTACACTAACTTTTGCAAACTGATACCTAAATGTAAGCTTACTTTCAGACTGTTTTGCTATCTTTTAAAGAGAGAAAAGCTATTACAATTAAAATTTCATTCAATAAGGTCACTTTTCTGCCTCAGCTAAACAGACCCAATACAATCCCAATATTAAAGAGAGAGTCAAGTTATTTAGTAACACCAAGGAATACAAAGTATGCTTTCAAAAACACCAATAAAATGTACGATAAAGACAACTTGAAGTATGATGATTATCAAGGATAAAACGCACAAAACCATTTTTCCCTAAAGAGAAATAGAAATGCCTGCATTCATAAGCAAAAGACCTTGGTAAACCATTATATAGCGGTAGTAGGGGAAATGCTCTGCACAGAGCCTCTGTAAGGAGTAGTGATTTCCTTGTACAATGGTCAGTAATTCATAAAGATGCCATGTTTACAGTCATCTAAAGGCTTAAACATATTGTTTCTTAATAATGTATTGTAAATTTGTAATCAACTTTTATTTCACTCCAAAACCCCTGAGGAGCAGGACATAATCCCTTCAGTAGTAGAAACATATCCCAATACAAATTATAAAGGTGGAGGGCAACATTGCCCACTCTCCAGGAGCATGGAGAGTTTTGAAAATTCTCCCAAGTGATTCTTACAACCCTCCTGAAAACCTCTCTATCCTATGTTGAGACTTACTGTTTAAATATTCTAGCTTAGATTCTTCAGTTAAGATCATGCACCTATGTCCTTTGTCCCACCAATGTAACCTGGAAAATAATCTGTCCTACTTAGTGTCAATCATTTATTCACCTTTCTGATAGTAATATTATTGAACTCTTGCTATGTGCTAGGCAGTGTTCTCAAGGATTTTCACACATCATCTCATTTGCACCTATGACATAGGTGTAATTTATCATATCAGTTTCAAAGATGAGAAGTATGAGATTCACCAGCATTAAGCTCAAGGTCACCCAATCAATAAGTGGAAGAGCAATGAATCTCACCCTAGCATCTAATCCAAAGCCTCTAAAAGCATTAATACTACACTCCATTTCCTCACACACTTGCCCACAGTACTAGCATCTCAGAGATGAGGTACAGAGTGGGTCATATCTGTCTGAGGAAGAGGGAACTTCTTATGTATGTGACAATTACATTGGTTCATTCATTCCACAAAATGTGTCAAACACCTGCTTGATTGTTCCAGGCACCGTTTTAAACCTTAGGAATACAGTAATGAACAAATGAAAATCTCTGTCCCATGGAGCTTACATCCCAAGGAGGTGGGGGGAGGGGTAATGAAATAAATAATATATATTATATATAAACATATGCACATAGTAAATCAGATTGTGCATAAAAGTTAAGCAAATAAGGAGATGAAATGCTGAAATAGGAGGGGTGCAATTTTAAATAGCATAGTCAGAGATATAAACTAAATAGTCCGTTTTCAGAGTGCAGTGTTATTTTGGTTCTTTAGGCAGACACTAGCAAATGTCATTTATAAATCAATGCCTGAAACAACAGGATTTTTTCCCATCGATGAAATGTTAAAATACGAGGCTGGCCTACATAAGTCATTTGGCTTTTATGCACAGGAAATATAGCATTAGTGATACTATTCAATTATATTTCATTAACTTTTATAACATTTATTCTAGAAGAAAATGCATTCTGCATTCTAATTCAGAACTGAAACATTTTCCAATGACAGGAATAGACACCTCTAGGTCAGTCAGAGATTGGGAGAGGTCGGTGATCAATATTCCTTTATTCAAGTACAGTGTTGGTTCTCTTCATTTTTGTAACAGAAAGTATGACAATGAACTACACCTAGTTCTTCTCACCTGGAGAATAAGAAACAGTTGCCTTTTTAGGGACAGATAGGACAAGAGGCTTCTCTCTTTTTGGTGGCATCCAGAGTAGGTAACAAGCACAGACTGGGGCACATTGCCTGAATCAAATCCCCGCTCGTCCATTGTAAGTGGTGTATGAGTTCCCTCATTTGTAAAATGGAGGTAATGATAGTAGCTTCCTCATAATGCTCCTGTCGAGATTAAATGAGCTAGTATGTAAATGAAACTCTAAGAACAGAGTCTGATGCACACTAAGTAATGAACATTATCTGTTATTAGTTTAAAAAATAGATTTCACTTCTCTTCCATTCACTCTGTTGCAAGCACTACAAAAGTGCTTGGCCAACATCATCTCATTTACCCCCACAAGACTCCTTCGAGATAGGTACAAATTTTTTCACCATTTTTACTGAAGAGAAAACTGAGACTCAGTAGTGAGAGGCCCCAAATCTATCAGTTGGTAAGTGCTGGAGTCAGGATACAATGCAAAGTGGCTACTGTGGAAGACGTGTCTTTGAATTTGGAGGATTAGGAGAGCCTGACATAAAAACCAAAGGACTGGCTTCCCCTGGGCCAGCAGGGCCACTACCGTCAATCACGGAGGTGCCTCCTTCCAGGTGGCGCCTGTACTGGTTTCTACACTGGTTTCTATTCTTGATTTAATCACCCGTAAGAGCGTATCTTCTGGGAAAGTTGCTCCTGGGATTATTTATATACTGTTATTAGCATGATATTTTTAGGTAATATTTTTTAGAGTGGGAATGCTAATGATGATTCTGTCATAAGGGAAATCAAATGAAAAAAAAAAAACTGGTCCACAAGTAGAGAGCCAGCATTATTTGGTCCATATTTATCATAGGCTCTGCTGATAATTAGATAAAGAACTTGAAAAAAATTAGCTGCAAATCACAGTTGTGGTTTGAAATAGGTTACGTACCACTTGCCTGTTTTGTTAGAAGTGCTCAACTATTCCACTGGTTGTCAAACTAGGGTCATGGGCCAAATCCAGCTCTATTGCTTGTTTTTGAAGTAAAGCTTAATGAAACAGTCAGGCCCATTCATCTATGTGTCCTTTTTCTTGCTTTTGCACTACAAAGCCAGAGCTGAATAGCTGTGACCAAGACTACATGGCCCATTAAGTCCAAGTAGTTATTATCTGGCCCTTTACAATAAAAGTTTGCTGGCCCCTGAACTATTACTATTTAAAAATTTATTTGTCAATACATTATATATTTAGTATAGGTACTGATGTATGACAAGTGCTCAGGAAATAAATGATAAACACACACTAAATAAATACATATGGTTCCACAAAATGACCCAAAACAGGAAAGTTCAAGCTCATCACAGGCAGCTGAAATTAGCAGCCAGTGTTTCCCCTGCCTTCATCTTGACTCTGTGTCCCTAAAGAAAATACTTTGCCAGTTATATGCCTTGATGTCAATGGGCTCTAAAAATGCAAATTTAAGATGCACAGTGAGATCTAGATATTGTTTTTTACAGCTTCATGAGTGACAGAGAAGTGACAGATGATTAAATATGAAGAATGCCTGTCACAGTGAGATTTGTATCTTTTGAAGACAAACCCCACCTTACTTTGGTATGTATGAACATAGTATCAATTAACATCCAGTAACAGGGAATGAACTCAGCATCAATCAAATCAAGTTAACATCTCCTTAGCCCTTTATATTTCCTACGTTCTTCACAATATATCCAACAATTTTTTATTTCTAAGAGTAACAGACTATTCCCCAGAAAGTTTCCTTCACCATAATTCTATCATGCCCCTTTTTGAATTTTTACTCTAAAATTGACTTTAATCTTTAACAATTTTTTATTACAAATCCTCTTCAAGAATAGTGATAAAATGTGTAATGCACATTATTTCTGCCATCAAGATCTTGCATATCAGAAAAGAAATCAGCCCCAGAATAATAATGGCATTTGTGACTAGGGCTGTAAGTATCAAGTGACTACACGGAACTCCATGGAGGAAGCAAAACAGAATAGTACTAATTAATTGTTCCTTCATCTGTTCATTCGTTCATTCATTGCCTGAATATTTATTGCACCTACTCAGGGCCAGACCTTCACATTAGTCCTTGCATTAGGCTAGGGCAGGGATCCTCAAGGAGTCATCATGCTAGGGAGACAATAAATAGGTAAACAAATGAAACAACAAGAGCCTTTCAGAATGTGACTCTCAGCACCTAAGAAAGAAACAGGGAGATAAGAGAGAAAGCAACTTAGGGAAGGGTTCATACCCACCATTCTCTCCAGATACATCAACTTCTTCAGATCTCTTTCCCTTCACCTATAACATGAAGAGAATACACTTCATACCTGCTGTAATGATTCATTCAGTAAGGTCCCTGATGTTATATTTAAGATATATTAAGTTCAAGAAGGTACTTTGTATTGTTGCTGTTGTTGTTATTGCCAGACTTCTCTGCCTCTTGGTTGCATCCTCCATGTTTCCCCAGAGATGGGAAAAATAAACTCATTTACTGAGGAGCATACTCTATGCTGGGGCTTTTTATAAATTGCCTGTTTTTCTTCATACTTACTCCTGTTTCACAGATGAATATACTGAATTTAGAAGCATGAGATGTCTTGCCCAATGCCAGACAGGTAGAAAGAGGCAGAGTGAGAATTAGAATCTAGCTGACTGGCTGCATAGCCTGTTCCCTTAACCACTAGACTAATACCATTTGGCCAATATCATTGCAAAGAGACTCTTATGAGATAATAGTGTGTGGTGAAAGCTACGGCCTCATGGCACAAAGGCCAGCATGCCATGGTTGGCATCACACACCTTGTGGACTCCTGTGGGTTTCCAGTCAAACAGGTAAAAACAGATAAATACATAGTAGCTCCATTCAATCTGTTAGGTTAACACAGGGCAATGAAGACAAGGATAAGAAATACAACAGCCTCTTATACTAGAAAGGTATAGTGTATGTTACAATGTATTTTCACATCTTCCTTGCAATTAATGCTCAAATGTGTATTTTCATATTCATATAACTGCAGGCACGAAGGCTTGAAAAGCTTTCAGTGGTATGGAGAGTTAAAGCTGAGATTTCAGTCCAAGTCTTCTGCTTGTGAGTCCCATGTTCAGCACATGGGAGAGCTACAATTAGTGGAGAATGCTGAATTTACTATTTGCTGAAGGAAAGAAACAGCCCTCTCTTCTTTTGGCTGTCTCTGTCAGTTCTTTGGCAACAGCTAGAAAATCAGATCGGTAACTCCAGATAGGCATGAGAATAGTGCAGTGGATCTCTCTGGGAGAGATTCAAGGAGGTGACTGTCTCCCGCATACTCTTAGCCCCATGATAAGGGACTTTGTCCAGGCCCTTTAAAAGCAAGACAACTGAATGCCCACTAAAACTTCGGCAGCCCTAAGAGCTTATGTAGAGATCACCTCCCTTCCCTTCCATCATTCACATTTTACATTCTGAAATATTCTCATTGACTTCCCATCCTCTGCCCTGTGAGCTGCTGAGGGATTGCTTGTCTGTATCACAGGCTACAGTGTCACCCTTTCCGGGCTGTACAGCCACAGCAGCACCGGGGAGAGAGAATACTGGAAAATACCTCCCTCAGGAGGGATCGATATCTTCATAGGAGTGTTACAACGATCAAGTAGATTCCCTGCTCAGAGCCAGCCAAGATGCCTCATTCAGAATTTCTATGGTTTGGTTCCAATGTGAAAAGTGACCAGGAGAAGTAAACATAGCCTAGAGAACAAAGTAAGAAAACCAAAGCACGACGTTTTAGGGCAGGCTTCTCGCATGCCCAGACATCTGCCACTGATGTACCTGGAAGAGGGAACACCTAGAAAAGGCTATGTACACACCCAGCCCATGGCAGATCAACTGCAGTACTGTTTCAGGAGGGCTCATGAAAGAATTCAGAATGACATTTTGTTTCCTAAATTGAGATGTTATTATAATTTGAATCCCAGTTCTGCCAGCTGCATTTTTCCCTTCCCAGCATGTTTCCAAGTATCTGCCTCCTGTGAACAAGAAAACATCCAAGCAACAGGAGGGAAGCCAGCCTTTTGTCACACGCAGTTACCAGGCTCTGTAATCAATCCCGAAGCCTCCACACTGCAACAGTCGCCATGGTGCAGAAAGTTTTACACCTAGTCCTCAAATCGAGCTGCAAATGTTACCTAGCAGACAGCTGTTTTCCACCCTTGGCCCAAGAACCCTGAGACCAGAAACATTCAGAACTTAATATCACAGTGTGAATTTGTTGGGTGCTGAGGCATAAATCTTTGGGTAGAAATAAGAATTAGTTTTCTTTCTCCCTTCTCCACTTTCACATTACAGCCTTAGCCAATTCCAACCTTTAAACCCAACTTCTGATTTTTGGTTTTGCAAACTTCAATGAAGAAATATTTCTTCTCCAAATTCAAGGTATTATAGTAAAGAGAATAGGGAGTATTTGAAGTCAAAAATACATGTCCTTAAAGTGTGGCTTTCATTCATTAGCAGATGACTTTTCTCTACATCAGTCTTATCCTCCATAAAATGCAGATAAAGTCAGGCTGTATGAAGGAAATACCACTTTGCCTGGCACACAGTAGGTATTTCATATACCTTAATACTCTCTCCTTTTCTTCTGCTGGTTCCTGTTGCTAAATTGGAATACCTTCCATTTTCATTCCATTTTCCTCATTCTACTCTGAAATCTGTTAAGAAATACTGCATAGTTCTCATCTAACACAGACTCAGAGATTCTCAGAAAATAAGGCTTACGACCACTCAAAGTGTCTCTTACCCCGAGAGGGTTGGTATCGGTTAGCCCTAAACACTGAACTGGAACACTAATAGGTTGGCTCAATGTTCTACCACTTTCTTCCACTCTTCAGGTTCATCTCTAGCATCTCTCTTGAAAGAAAGTCTCTCAGAGTTCATCTCACATCACCTTTGGGAGCAGAGCTCAGGCTAGGGTCTGCAGGAAGCACTATTACTGGTGATGCTTTATAATTTTACTGGAGAAGTGGAGTGTCACAGAGGAAGGGTCACATCACGTTCCACACAGAAATAGGTCATCCTGTAACTCCAACTCTTCCATGCTCCCCTATCTTGTATCAACAGTAGTGCCATTATGTGACTAATGACACACGTAGCTCCCCTGAAGCTGTCCTCATCCAGTTTTCTGTCTGCACAGATGTCTCACTTAGGAAATAACTCTGCTTGACAAGTCTACCTTCCTTATTGATCTTACATATCTTACCTACCTCACCTACCTCCCCCAGAATTACAGAGAACTTTTCTTTTAAGCTTCATTACACTACAAATTTACACTTTAAAACTCTTGTATCACCATTTTTTCCTTTAATCCCCACTTCTCCTTCCTCAAATATCTCTAAATACAACCATAATTTCATAACTGTGAATCTCTACTAATATTTTCATTAGCACTTTTAATCAGAGTAGAGCCCAAGAAACATTCCACAATTCTTGCCAGAATGGCTATTCTGAATGTAACATTCAGATACAGTACCTGACAGGTGGAGTCAAGAACCGATTCATTAGCATCCCTTAGTGGCTTCTAGTTTATCTACAAGGCAGGATATGGTAGTCCATCATCTCTCTACCATGAATCATGGCTCAGACTCTATTTTTAATATAGTTTAACTGACTTTGAGTTGATCCCAAGCACTTCTGTGACCCCATCCTTTCATTTTTTAAACCCCAACAATGATCTCACTCCACAGTATGAAGCACCCCACATTGCTTATAACAGTCTTTTAAAAACTGCCATGGACAGAAAGAAAGTCAAAACAAGGCAGAACAATCTGAAAGAGGAAAATTCCAGACCTCCCAATCAATGTAGAAGCTTGGCTAAATTCAGATTCATATAATTCCTTAGTCAAGTTTATTCTTCAATTGGCTCAATTAATATAGCAAAATGCAAAGGATCATTGATCACCTTGCTGAAGGCCATCTGAGAGCAAAATATTCCCAGGAACAGAACACTTTGTTAATATGCAACAATGCAGGAGAACATGGACAGGGTCCAAACAGAACGTATTGTTACCCTTCAAAGAATGGCATTAAAATATTAAAATGAACTGTTTTGTATTAAATAACCAAGAAAATGTTTCCAGAAGGAAATGTATAGTTCTGAAACTGGAAATATTCCAGTTCTAGTACAAGAACTAGAACACTTTGCTAATTTAAAGAGCCTTAAACCCATACATACATCCACAATTCAGCTATGTATTGAGCACTTCTTATGTGGCAAGCATATGTACTAAGGACTTCTCCCAACCTTTTGTGCACTGGGAGATCTAATAAAAGCTTGTTATTGACTTACTTTGTTCATGAAGCCAAAAACAGAGCTTTGGCATTATAGAATGTGGGATCCAAAATTAATAGACAGCCTATACACAAATCAAAGTTACCTGCTATGACTCTCTTGAAGATAATAAATTATAAAAGTGGTAAATATTCTTCAAATACAAGTTTGCTGATCTAGTTGACATCTCTTACTATGTGGCTTTCTCTTCTCAGTTCTAGGAAAGCTTTTTCAGTATTTAAGATTGCCCTGAAATTTAGATATTCTGTCATTAAATGACAGCCAAATATTTGAATGGTCCTGGTGTCTTTTATCAGATAAGTTTTAGTCTTATCATTAAGTCTAAACCTTCTATAGGTTTAGTCTTTAAATTAAGTACTTCTTTAAATGATTAAATTATTTACTATCCACTCTCAATGATATCCTTATTTCTTTCTGTAACTACATTTTTTCCAATGATATTTCAGCTATAATCAACTTAAAAGAAAATAATAATAGGTTATGAAGCCAGTGTCCTGGGTAAAGAGATACATCACATTCTTAGCTACAGGAAATTATAATGAATTCTAGTAATTTCTTCAGCACTTCAGAAACCTGCACCATCTCTGCGAATGCAGCAATTAAGATGATTACTGACAACTACTGTGATTCAGAACTGAATCTATTCCTATAGTTTATCAGCACTTTGAGGGATATGTATGCTCCAGGTACTATTTCTCTTTGCCTGGCCTATAACCCCTAAAAACAAAACCCAACTGTGTGAAAATGACAACAAACATGTCTGAATATTGTGTTACCATTAGTAACATATAAGTTAGATTTTCTTAGGGTATTTGAACGGGAGAGACTTCTAAGAGGAATCCAGTTTGGACATTTACTGATGTTGGAAAATGAGTTTCAGGTCATTAATAAATCATGTAACCTGCCCCACCTCCTAAAACATGGACTGTGAGACCAAGATGCTAGATGTCAATTCCAGTTCTGTCTTATGTACCCGCTGCACTACAACATTCACTAGCTAGGATTGTGCCACAGCCTTTACCTTCCAAGGAAGAATGTCTAAATAACATGACCCATGACTGTGCACAGAATTTTTTCTGAATCATACAAGGACAGAATTTTTTTCAGACTCGGTACAAGTACTCCAGTGGAATCTCCTGAGAACTGACATACCAGTCAAACCTTTATGACTTCCTAGGCAGAATAATGAACTAATCTCTGATCATTAATCAAAACGTCCCCAGATCCCATGTAACCAGATCTTCATAAGTGGCATGCTATTAATTGGACTGAGACCCAAACATAGAAGTTTCTATTTTATTTTTTATTCCATTTTATTACTTTTATATTTTTAATTTCATTGTTTGTTTGCTTCCCTAGGAAATAGATTGGTGTGAAGGATTTCTATCTGCCTTGTTAGGACAACTTTCTTCTTCCTAATCAGTACTTTCTAAATGTAGCACTCCAGTTTGGGCCAAAAATACCTATATGGGATTCCAGGGCTACCAGTGATTCCTGCCAACAATATTATCCTTTTCAAATATTTCATAAACATTATTTACAGCAATCAGAAATCTTCAACTCACTATATATATTGGTTTTTGTAATTACCTAGCAAGTAGCTTTACTACTTACATATGAGCTACGTGACCTTATTTCTCGGCTTCTCTGAGCTCAGTTTCCATTGCTCATCAACAACGTGGAATAATAACACCTGTCCTACAGATCTCATAAGGATAGAAACACGAAGTGGTTTGATGAAGTGAAAATGCTTTGTTAATTCCAAGGAATTAAACTACTCTCAGGGCTCAGCCGTTCAGAATTTAGGATTTGATGAGAAAGGCGGCATTTTCTTCCACCTTATCTTGATCCCTTAGATCAAGTGTAGCAAGAACAAAGGCACAGATATTGGAAAAGTAATTTTGTGTATGCACTTGAGAAAAGGCCAACCCCACCCACCACTTGTGCACTGGACATTATTCCCTATTCAAAATGTAATTTCTCCAGTTGTCTTCTTTCTCTCTCTCCTGGACCACAGACATTCCCCTCCCTAAGGGATTGTTCCCTAAGCAAGTAAAGATGTTATAGCTTCCATCTTGGGAAAATATAAGTTGATACTTCATCCCCGTCTGGCAACCCTTCTTTTTTACTGTTACCTTTTTCAGCAAAACTCTCAAAAAGATATGTTCGCAATCACCATCCACTTCTCCCATCTTCTATTAAACCCTCTCCAAACAGGCTTGGCTGAAAAATGAAAGTTTTTATTAATATAAATAAATAACAGTTTTCCCCCAAAGTATCCATTTCCTCTTACTCATATTTGTCTGTCTGGTAGTTGTTCCTCAGTTTTCAAGAGCAGCCCAATAATGCATCCCAGCTGGTTTAGGTTTGTCTTTACTCTGTATCTTTCTTGAGTCCTAATATAGCTGTAAAATCTGTACTTTTTACTGGGCATTATAGCAATAATTATCTCTCAGAATTATTTCAAAGATTAAATGTTTGATATTCTTGAATAGTTTATAACTTGAAAAGCAGTATACAATTCAGCAATTCCACTCCTACATATATACCCAAGAAAAATAAAAACATGTTTCCACATAAAAACTTGTACACAAATGTTCATGACAGTATTATTCATTACAGGCAAAAAGTAGAAAGCATCCACATGAATGGATAAATAAAGTGTGGTATACACCTAAAGTGGAATATTTTCCAGCAATAAAAAGAAATCAAGTATGATACATGCCACAACATGGGGATGAATCTTTGGAACATTATGCTAAGTGAAAGAAGCCAGTCATATGCAAAAGACCATATGATACCATTCACATGAGATGTTCAGAATAGGCAAATCTACAGAGACAAAGTATAGCAGTGGCTTCCTAGGGCAGCCTGGGCTGGGGAAAGTAGGAGAAAGGTGGGAGTGACTGCTAATGGGCATGAGGTTTGCTTTCCAGATGGTGAAAATGTTCTCATGTTAGATTGTGGTAAAGCTTGCACAGCTC
Organism: Manis javanica; assembly: GCF_040802235.1. Taxonomy (NCBI): domain Eukaryota; kingdom Metazoa; phylum Chordata; class Mammalia; order Pholidota; family Manidae; genus Manis; species Manis javanica. The sequence continues at coordinate 192,566,957 of NC_133157.1, forward strand.
TGTGAATACACTAAAAAACCCTTGAATCGTATACTTAAAGTAGGTGAATTTAACTTTGTGTAAAGTATATTTCAATAAAGCAATGTACAAGGTTAGCGTCATTAAGTCATAAGTCAATTTGATAGCCTGCACTCTTGACATGTTGTGTTGAGAATGGAGGCTCACCTCTGGCCTTCCTCCCCAAAATCCAAAATATTATTCTAACTATAGAAAAACAGCCAAACTCAAACTGATGGATATTCTCTAAATACCTAACCAGCACTCCTCAAAACTATCAAGGCCATCAAAAATCAGTAAACTTAGAGAAACTGTCATAGCCCACAGGAAGCTAAGGAACCTGTGAGGTGGGATCCTGGAACAGTAAAAGCACACTGGGGAGAATACTAATACAACTGAATAAAGTATGAAGTTAACTAACTCCATATAAAAATTATCAGTATGGGTTCATTAATTGTGACAAACACACCATACAGTGTAAGGTGTTGATAATAGGAGGATGTTGGTATAGGGGATATGAAAGCTCTCTTAGCTTTGCAGCTTTCCTATAATACTGGTATTATTATTTTAATTCAATATATAACATTAGTTAATAGTTTTAGACTTGTAGTAAAAGTCAAAGTACTAGTAATAATAGTTAATAATACAAGGCTCCTCAGCAGGCTAGAATAGAGAACCCAGCCTCTGGTTTCTCACATGTAATGTGTTTACACAGAGTTGAGCCAGTGCCCACTTGAGGAACCATAATCTCAACTTTAACAATCAGATAGAAATCTATCCAAATAACATTAAAAAGAAAAAACGTAAGAAAAAAATCCCTGAATAGGGTCTTTATCTAGAGGTTTTATAACAATTACAAAAGGATGTGTTGAGAAGGACTGAATCCAAACTCTGTTATGAGAACTATATGCCACTTATTTAAATACAGTGAAGAGTAAAACATACATAGTAGGATTTGACTTTAAAAATTTAAGCCGATCCTCACAAAGAGTAACCCTTCACTATGATGGCCAAGGACAGAGTCCCGTCCAGCTGAGACCCTCCTGTTCCCACCCAGCTCTTCTCCTTGATCATTGCTGCAGACCATCTCTCTTTCTAAGCACTAAGCTTTCATCAACTGATTTTTACAACCTCCTTTCCTTGCCCTCAAAATACTATGCAAAAATGATTGCCTACTTCCTTGTTCACTAAGTGGCTCCATGGAGATGACATTTTCAAAACTCAGTTCTCTGTTTCTCCTTTGGAAGCTGCATCTCTTCTTCCGTCACAGAGTGTGACATCACCTCACTGTGGAAAAAGTATGGTTCTTACAATGGTTTCCATAGGCTTCCTAGAGAAAAAGCTCTGCTGGTTCACCCGGTCTCCAATTGGAGCTTGCATACTAACTTGTTTCTGGTCCCCATGATATGCCCCACTATCTCATGCCTCCTGACCGCAGCACACACAGTCTCTGCAGGAGCACCTCCTCCACTCTTACCTTCAGACTTTGGCTTAGGTGCCACTGAGACCAGAAAGCCCTCACTCAGCTCCCCTCAACCCCAAGTCCAGATCAAGCGTTCTCAAAGAACCCAAGCCTTCCTCTGCCTCAGCATGAGTCACACTGTGTTATAACAGCCCATGAGATCACAGAGTACACGAAGCCATGGGCAATGTCTCCGAATCACTGTTTAGTCCTCAAGAGACAGGACATTGACTGGTACACAGTAGGGATGCAAGGAATCTCCTAGTAGATGTGGTAAATTCCTTCCCAATCAAAAATACATTTTGGGGTCTTTTTCCCCTTGGAGAGAGCATCATGCTGTTTCTCAAGGGCCTTTATGTCCTGGGGCAGAGGCTTCTGTAAAGAAACTATCTTTAATTGCCTACCCCATTTAGTGCCCTAACAAAACTGTTAAAATTTAAAACAGTGGCCCAAAGATATTTTCAGATTTGCATTTTTTCCACTTTATTTGAGATAAGGAGTAACAACAGAAATAAAACTTCAACAACCACAGTGAAATTAATTGGTAATGAAAGACAATCCCCAGGACACTTCCTTTCCAGATGTTTGCTCCTATATTGAGTGAAAGCTGTTAAAAATCAAGCTATGGCCGCACTAAAAACTTGTGAGCATTTTAGAAAGTGATTAAACATAATCAAAGTATTTGGAATTAACTAAAAAAAAATTATGAGTGGGATTAAATACATTCTGTCTCATCCCACTGGAGACATATTTTCCTCTGGGTCAATCTTAGAGACATCATTATATTTGTTTCATTTCACACCTTAAATCTTTTAAAACATATTTCAAACAAAAAGCTGAAAAATATATTAAGGTCTCAATTTATTGATTAAAAGGGATACATTTCTTTAAATCTCCAAATAAAATGTTTGCCAAAATCCTCTATCAATATGCAGGACTATTGAAACTCAGAAAAGGATTGTGGGTACATATTTTGAAATGATTCTTTCTATGCCTGAGTTTATTCAACATAACTGATGGCTATTTTATGTCACATACTGTACTAAATCCCTGAGGACCAAAATAATCTTACCCATTGGTAGGAAGAAGCCTACTATCTTTGGAGAGGTTGACAAATACAGTGCATTGCAATAAAAAGTTTTGGTAGTGATGTCAAATTATCCGGGGGGCTGCAGTGTAGGGGGAGCTGTGGAGGCTCACAGCAGAGGAACCAGCCTGGAAACAGGTTGCTTTTCTTGGAAGCAATGAAAGTTGCTCCCTCACTGATACTAAGCGAAAAAAGTAGGTAGATGTTAAATGTGGATTCAATGTTTCACCTGACCACTATAGAGAAGAATATAAAGATAGATAAAATCCAACCTTAAGTTCGGAAATTCATCAGCAATAAGTATGTTTGATTCATACTTAGAAGAAGGTAAATCTTTTGGCAACCATAATAGTAAGAACACAGTGGAAATCTTCATCAGTGCAAAAGACTTTCATAGAGAGAACAAAATACAAAGGAAGGAGCATGGGCTTTAGTAAGTAGACTTAGCTTGAATCACAGCTCTGTCATTTATTACCCACGTGTCCTTAGACAAATCATACCTACTCTCTAAAGCCTAATTTCTTACATGCAAAATAGAGCTAATACTAGCTTACTCATGGAGTTATTGCAAGTATTAAAAAATATAGTGTTTACATATCTTTATGATGAGTCATTATAAAGGACTCAAATGTGATGGTAGCAATCTAATTATGAATCAAATCAGGGATTCAAAAGTAGGATGCTTAGTCCTTGGCAAGGAACAGGAGGGTGTTTGCAAATATGAAGCAGGGACCTGATGTCAGCGAACCTAGAGTATGAGGCAGGGCAGAGAGGCAGGTTTGAGACTGCTGCTGCTGATGCTAAAGATTCTAATTGCTATAGTTTTTTCCAAAGCTCAGAATATTTATCACTGAATTAAGCCTTTGATTTCTTAGGACTAAGTAAAATATTTACTCATAATCTTAAAAGCCTGCTTAGGAATCCAACTTCAGTTAGCCTCTTAACTGAGTAGATCCTCCTAATTTCTGAAAGAAGTCAGACTCTCTGGAATGTTTACCTGATATTACATGACCCAGTGTGAGAATCACACCTTCTGCCCAATAACTTCCCTACCCCCAGTGAACAGAATATGAAGTGTAACTATCCTCTGTGGGCTGAGGCAGAAGTAAACTTCAGGGAACAGTGAGTGAGGTAAACAGGAGGGCATGAGGCACATTCCTGGAGGGCAAGGAGAGCTTCAATGAAGTTACAAAATGGCCCTGGAAGCAGAGGTGGCACAGAAACTTGAGAGTAGGTGGATAGCTCATAAGTCCCATTGCAAGGAAGTGGTATGAGTTGTTCAAAAAAGAGATGGTGGTTCAAAAAGAGATAAAGGAGCCAAGGAGGAAGAAAATTACCATAGATCCAGGAAGAATAACACCAAGTGGGTAGCACTACCTCCACAATGTAGGACCTATAAGGAGTTCTAGCTGGGGTGGAAGAGATAATGTTAAAGTTAAGACAGAGTCCCAGCGTCCTAAGGTTAGGACTGCTAGGAGAAAAGGAACTTATTCAAACAGGAGACTAAAGTCAATCTTATTACCAGGATTAGATGCAAGACTGGGAGCTGAATTTATAGTAAAAACTAATGACAGAGTAGATGTTTAGATGTGGAATCTTTATTTCTTCACTAAAGTATTTTTGAAAACCTTCTCAAAACAGGATTGCCCCTCGATGCCAGAACAAGATAGCAGCTGCTGGCACCGGTTCAGTGAAACAGCTGGAAGGTTAAGAGGAGTGAGGGAGGAAGAATCTGTTCCTTCTGTTTGGAACAGTTTTCAAAGTCAGAACATCTAGAAAGTTTGGGCTGAAGAAGCTGAAATTTCTCAGACTATGTGAGAGACTAAAATAACTGAAAGCTTATTTTAAAAAGTGTAAATAAAGTATTTCTTTTGAAGAAAAGCAATCAGTTACTATATCCCCTACCAAAGATAATCAGTGCTAAAATTTTAATTTACCCTCCGTAAAGTTGAAATAATATGGTCTTTTAGATTGTCATTAAGCAAAGGTTAATATTCCCACAGTGCCTAAAAGTTTCAGAGCCCTTACTATATTTATTATTTTATTTTATTTTCTCAATATCTTTATGAAGTAAATGAAACAATGTCAGGCATATTTTCACATGTGGAAATGGAAGCACAGATAAATGACTTAAGTAAGAATTTCAACTATTTAGAGGGTCAAAACCTGATGATCCAGCTCTGCCTCCAGACCGATCCCCAGCCTGTCACGGAACGTGAAGGTGCATGAGAAGAATCTGCCCAATTATGCTCTTTGATAATCTTGTCCCTGAGCAATCTTGGGTGTTAAACTCATTGTGCCACTGTCCTATCTCCTGTGCACTGCTTGCATTTAAGAGTAGGGTCGGCCGTATGTCAAATTCCAGTTCATTGCTCCCTCTCCCCCAAGGGAAAGCTGTGCAGTGGGAAGGGCAGCACTTTGGACTTGGATTGCAGTCCTGGCTCCGTGACAACTTCTGCCGAAGTACTTACTTAGCATCTTCATCTCAGTTTTCTAATTTGAGGAAATGGAGGGTGCAATACCTATAATGGAGGGTTATAGGCTTTTTAAACATCATAATATATCTAAAGCACCTAGTATAATATCTGGCACATAGTAGATTCAATAACCATTGACTTTTTTGCTTAACATACTTTATCCTTTTCAAACTACTATGTTACCTATTTGATTTAGGGGATCAATATTGGCTCCGTTTTACAGACGAGCTATAAGAATGGTTAAGATCATCTCTCAGGGCAATGTATAAGGTAGGTAAAGTGGGATTAAACCCTAGGTTCCCTAATGCCTGCCGCAGACACTTCAGGTGCTGTGTGTCCTGTCCTCCTGGCTGGAATCTGACTCCAGCCATTGCTGTGGTGGATGGTTCCTGCTTGCCGAGGACATCTCATTTCAAGTATCCAGCATCCCCTGACTGTCTCTGCCTTGAGGTTCCCTCCAGAGCCCCAGGAGTTTCCAGGCAGGAGAACCCTAGATGTGCAGGGCATTTAAAACCCCTAAGGGAATCCCTCAACAAAGGGGAGATGGCAGCCAGTGGACAAATGCCCACTGGACAGATAATCCTGAAGGGTGTTACTTGACTGAGAGTTGTCTCAGTAACATACCCTATTTTGGCTTTTTCTCCTCCATCACACTCTCCCTATACCATTAATCCTGCTTCCTGGGATCATCTCCCAATGGAACCCCCTGTGCTTAAGTCCTTGTCTCAGAACATCTTGGGAACTGAAGATTGGGCTGAGGGAGAAGGGGGCATGTCGTATGGTCATTGTTTTGTTTTCCTTTGTGTTTGCACTGCATTTCTCTTTATTTCTCCATAGGTCACCAAGATGCTGGCAGTGGTTGTGATTCTGTTTGCCCTTTTATGGATGCCCTACAGGACTCTTGTGGTTGTCAACTCATTTCTCTCCAGCCCTTTCCAAGAAAATTGGTTCTTGCTCTTTTGCAGAATTTGCATTTATCTCAACAGTGCCATCAACCCAGTGATTTATAATCTCATGTCCCAGAAATTCCGTGCAGCCTTCAGAAAGCTGTGTAACTGCAAGCAGAGGCCCCTGGAGAAACCTGTCAGTGACAGTGTGGCCCTAAATTACAGTGTCATCAAGGAGACAGATCATTTCAGCACAGAGCTTGATGACATCACTGTCACTGACTCTTATTTGTCTGCCACGAAAGTATCTTTTGATGACACCTGCTTGGCTGCTGAAATAACCTTTAGCCAAAGCTGATTCTTGAATTCGAAGAAAATGTACCACAAAGTAAATAAATCTGTGGAATTATCAGCCCAAAAGAGGAAACGGCCAATACTCGTATGTGAAGACAGAGAATATAAGGCTTCTGCGATGCTCTAACAAATCCTGGCCCACGGTACTTAACCTGTGAGAATGACTATATTATCCTTCTAGGACCATGAAAAATGCACCACAAAAAATGGAGTAGATCTGTGAAATAGTCAAATGGGGTATCCCAAAACCAGTATAACAAAAAAATGGAGCAATCTGTGAAGGAGCCAAATGATAGAAACTGCAAATGTAACAACTTCCATTTAGGTTGAAAAATTCACTGAATTTTCTGGGGCTGTGAAGTTTAGATAAAACTTGGACATCAATTTACACTATTCACAGTTACCTTACCATATGTAATTCCTCAACTACCCTCACCCAAATTATTTTTTCATTTGGTAATTTGGCAACATGCAAATTCTTAAATATTTGCATTTAACATTTTATTTTAACAAAGTACAGTGCCACTTCATGGATATCTGAGACTGCTAGAGAAAACAGGAAGAAAAACATTTTAATTATCGAGTAAAATGAGATTTCAGACAAATATGTTCACTATATGAAAAACAAATACATCATAGGCTTATAAAATTCTGAGATGATTTTTATATCTCACAAATATGTGGTCGTCATTCAGGTTGAATGTAAAATATGCCTCATAAAAGCTAAAATTTCCAATTGTAAAGACATGTAGATTTGATATAGGTAAATCCAGCTCTCATGAACTCTTCAAGCCTCCTAAATGCTGAGTGAGACAGGAGAAACACTAGATTGCATAATTGTGGTGATACAAACTAACATGTAAGTAATACTGAAAAGTTTAGCCAAGACGAGACCAAGTACTTAAAATAAGGACTTACTTTTCCTCTGAAACTTTAAAGGAAGAAAATCCTTTTTGCACATTCTCATATATAAACTACTGAGCCATGTCAAGTGAATCCTTCTAGCTGCATCTAGCTTAAAAGTCTGAAACCTTCTCAAAAGCTTAGTTGCTATTCTAAATCAGCCAGTCTGACTAGACACACCCAGATGCAGGCTCCCTACTGGGCACTGTAGGCAATGGATTTTAACTTGTCTGCAACTGCCCTTCCTTTCTTCCTGCTTGTCATTTGTAGGTTTTTTTTCTTTACAAGTGCTAGTGAAATTTTCTTTACAGATTCTAAGTCAAAACAGTGCAGAATTCCGTGGGCTTTATTTTCAATAGAGCTAAAACTGATATCATCTTGCTATCAATTATCTCTTTTTAGTTATGACTTAGACCTGCTATTCTGTTGCAGAGATTAAAAAGGTGTGAAGGTGAATGGCCCAGGACACAGTGTCAGGTCCTAATTTAATCCTTTCAAATGACTCACCTACTGAGATTTGTCCGATCAGTATCTTCAAGTGTATAAATCACCCTTGGTGATGGTGCAGTAATAGTTGATTTTTAATGAGTGGGTCAAAAAGTACTGAATTCGTTTAGGTGCCCCATAGACTGGTATTTTCCCTCTCTAGCCTGTATCTAGTGAATTTGTTTGAAACCTAATTGCCAATAATAATTACCCCTCCCACCTTCTTTACGAAGAATACATCATTCTATTTTGGAAACTTCAGTTTTAAAATGCTGTTTCGTGGAGACTTTGTCATCCAGAAAGAACATCAGACCAGAATATGCTTTTGTGAAAAATAGGCCTCATCTACTCCTAGAAGGCATTCTTATCCTGTCATTGTGTTAGTAAATAAAAGCAAGCAAATATTTATAGGAAATACCCTGAAATTCTATCTGACACTAAGACATCTATTTAACTACCTTTTCATCCTGGATTAATCCTGGAATCCTATAGTCAGAAGCACCCAAGCAACCTAGCTCCAACCCCCAACAGCACACGGGCAGGTGCTTACAGACAGCCACACCTGTGCACACGTTACCTATGAAGGGAGATTGGACTGTATTTGCCAGCACATGGGCAGGTGCTTACAGTCACAGACACACATGTGAACACATTGCTTACAAAGGGGGATTGGACTGTATTTGGTTTTTTCACTGGGGAAAGGAACTGATATCACCAAGTATCTGCTGAGTCTCAGCCTGGGAGGTGCTTGATCCACATTTTCTTTGTCACAGTCTCATTACTGTTCTTACTTCTCAAATGACAAGACCGGGGATCAAGGATCAATGCATTCTTCCTAAATCTATGTAGATATTGGGGAGAGAAAATATGTCTTTCCTTTTTCCTTTTTTCTTAGCCAGCATGCTGATGGCACCTTATGATATGATGCTCTAAAAATACAAAAATATATAATATAATATAATATACCATTCCTACTATTAGATCTTGAAAAACATTCAACTAGTTTGGACACAATATACTCTCCCTATCTGTGGAAATGTAATATATGGGCTTAGGTTTTCCATTTTAATTTTTGAAGTTATTTTCTAATAATCTGTTCATTTTAGACCAAATGGGAAATTCAAAAGGATATAGTTCATAGTGTTTCAACTCTAAAGCAAATGCCAGTAAGAAATTAAATGTTCCCACATAATATCCAATAGGTATTTCGGTTTACACAGAAGAGACATAACTTTCTAAAGTATTCTTCATCACAGTGTTCTAAATCATAAAGTATTTCTATAAACAATCAAAACTTAATATACCATCAAATGAAAAATAAAGAACTAGATTAAAAATTGCTGATGGGGTGAAGTAATATTAAGGGCCTCCCTTAATAAAATCCCTGGAGTTATTTTATTACTTCCCATTTCACTAATTGCTGAATGCCTCTGATTAGATCTTGCACCTGAGGTATTAGGTCACAGATCACAAATAAAACAAGCAAACATAAATTCCCTCTTTGGATTCTTCCATAAGCATTGTGAGCATATTTCTAGAGCCTCACTCCAACATAAATATTCTAAATACAGAAGACAAAGTGGAAAAGGCCAAACTATATTCATTCTTAAACAGGCTAAATGCACAGAACAAATATACCTAGATGATATTTCAAAACAAATGGCTAAACAACGAGTAAAGTTTGAGCTAAACAACTAGTGAAGTCAAAAGAAAACTATAGCCATAAAATTTAGATTAGTGTAACTAAATCTTGAATGGATACTTGAATTGTTTCATTTTCAGAAGAATATGTTGTACTAATAAGGACACTATTTCTTAGTGTAGCTGGGGTCTACACAATTTTGGTCTCAAAAAATAAAGGAGCTACATCATTCTAAACTATGTTAAATCTGTAAACTTGATAGAAGAGAGAAAATATTCACTTCTTGGAGGAACAAATTTTTAAAACTTTACTAAAAACTTTAAATGTTTAAAACTTTAATTCATAGATGCTATGAATTCTATAAATATTCAACATTATTTTTGCTTCTCAACTGCAACTCACAAAGAGGTTTGAATATTTGTGCATGGAGCTTGGAAACTAGATATGAAGGAGACAGCACCCAGAAATAACTCATCAGTCCCAGGTTCCAAGAAAAATTTTCAAATATTTGGAGTCACTCATTCCCTCTGCAAGAAACAGAGGATGAAAATCTCTAGCAATTTATTTTCTGTTCATCTTTAGTTGTCTACAATAAACAACCATCAAAACCAAGGTTTGACTGAGTAAATATAAATCTTTAGGGTCATGCACATGAAGGAGTCTTGCAGAGCTCTGCAGTCATAAATATATTTTTCTCTCTTTCTCCTCCCCTATCAAACTCTCATCCCTCCACAGATACGGCTGTCCTCAAATCAGTCAGTTTTATCTGACTTCATTCAAGACTAAACCTGGACACAAACTATCTTAAGTAAAAGTGTAAATATTCTTTCAAGTATATTAATATGTAAGAAGATATTTTGTTGTTATGAACACTTGCATGTTTTCATAAAATCGGGTTTAAATTATGGAAAACCTGATGCTCCTAAGGTTTCTATTTCACTCATGTCCCCATTTTCATGGTGGGAGGCAAGTGCAGAGTTGAGTTGCTCAGTATGGCATTTTCCTCGCAGAACAAAGTAAAGGCTTGGCATTTCAGAGCTTCAGTGAGAAACCAATAAACACTGCATATGTGAAAAACTACTGCAGAAATTTTCTTAAAATACAAAAATTTCTTCATGTTCTTAAGAAGCTCACAGTCCAATGAGGAAAAAAACAAACAAACAATATGATATCACTTCAAGATATAACTGGTTGGCAATATTCAGAATACAAATTGGAGATGTCAGAAATGTTTAAAGAAGCAATTGTTAAGATCATTTATGCATTGGGATTCTATTTTATGGACTATAATTAGAAATATTGATTAATTTGTAACTTCATCGATGACACAGGAAAAAAGGTCAGACAAGACCCTGTAAGACTTTTGTTTATACGTTTGGTCTATAAATATAATCTCAAATTCTTCAGCAGAAAGCCTCATTTACAAGAGTTGCTCACTGGGGAATAGTTTTGCTTCCGAGGTGGTTAGGCCAAATGGACTATGACATAAACTAAATTTATATGGTTCTAACTTTAACATTCGAATAATCTCTTTTGAAAAGAGTGGCCGTGAGTGTTCGTGTACAATGTTCTCAGGCTTGTTTACATTCTACACCAGACATATTCATGGTAAATCCAATATCAGGTGATTGATTTGTTTGAGAAGTTAGGTCTCAATAAAGGGGTTGCAGGAAATAGTAGAGCAGGGTCACCATATTGTCAGAACTGTCGAATCTGGACCCAGCAGGAAAAAAAAAGACAGTTTTATGGCTAATAAAGAGCAAGTCCACGTAACAATCGCCTGTTTATCTTCACGGAGGAACATCTGGGTCAGGTCTGTACTACAGACTCTCAACTGTGTACGGGAAATGAAAGCACTTTGAAAATAGTAAAGTACATATGGATGGGGCAAACAATGGAGTTAGCTAACAACACCCACAAGTGATTTCTGCGTTCCTCACAGAATAATGGACTTAATTTTTGTGCAAGTGGCTATTTTCTGACTTGAAAAGAGAGATCATAAACTTTCACAAGAATGTTAGGTACTGATATTGATAAAGATGGAGACGTTCCAGAAAAGGAAAACTACATCCTGTCAGTAGAATAAGACTTCACCTAACAGGAGCTGTGAATTCAAAAGTCAGTAAGAACATCCTCGGTATTCCTCAGAATGGCACTAAATGCACCAGTCAAGAGGTCAAATGTTTACTTCATAGCCAGGAATAATAAACCACCCCCACTTTGGTATATGTAAGAATTACCTGGGAGCTTACCTTAAAATGCACTGTATTTAGCCCTGATCCCAAGAGCTTCTCACTTATTCAGCGATTTTGATGCCTGTAGTCCTCTGACCACATCCTGAAAATCACTGAGTGCTTGTAGAGCCTTCCCATATACAGCCTTCAAGGCTCGTGTTTATCACATAATTCTTAAAAAACAACTACCTGGAAAACTCCAAGAAAAGTCTATTTCACTTTTGTTTTCCACAGACTACCTAAATTTAGATGATATCCCTAAGTATCTGTTAAGTAAATGAATAAATCATGACTCTCAACTGAAATAGAATGAATACATTTGAAAATCTTGTGATGATGACCAATTTGCTTGTTGATCTATCCTCACAATAAGACAAAGAGTTCTATCTGCCTTTTTATTTTTAAAAAACAGTTTTCCAACTCAGTGGATGGCAACACATTAAATGTACTGGATCATGGTCAGAACAATTCCTGCCGTGTGCATTAATGCTTAATAATTTCAACAGCATTTTTACATCCTAACTTAATATGAGAAATAAAGAAAACAAACACATTTTCTCTGCCCTCAAGGAGATTATAATTTAGTGACAAAATACTAACACAGAAGCATGTAGAAAATACAAAATACATAACTGGAAGCCAAATTCTGTGATTTCAGACTACAAATACCTGAGCTCTTCAGAGGAAAAGGCACATTGGTGGAGCCTGGCGCAATTATGGAAGACTTTGGACAAATGGTAGCACTCCTTCCAAGGATACCTCTGATATAGATAGTTAAAGAAAAGACAATCTGCGTGGGGGAAATAAGCTGAGGGAGGGCAGGGAAACTTAGAACAGGACTCTGGACATTGAGGAAATGTGTCCAAAACAAGTCCATTTCATGAGGGATTGATTAGGGAAGGCAATTAGTCCTTTAATATTTGTCACCACCAATAAAGGAAGGGTAAATGACTCACTGACCTACCTGTCATATCTGGTGAGGAAACAATTACCCATCCAGTAGAATATAATGACAGCATATAGGTCAGCTATGTTTGTTTTCTAAACTCTGTGAATTTCATTTATTGTGTCTAGAAAATATAGTATACTATTTGTCTCATATGTGTTATATTTCTGTAAGTAGTCTTATAGCTTAAGTTTCCAAGTGAAAAATATGTATTTGTGCTTCTATATTAATTTGTCACAATATATTTAAAAATATTTATACCTGTGTATATTATTCAGGGGTCCTTAACTCTGGATTTATCAACTTAATGCAACTTATCAGAGCTAGCTCAGGGACCTAGGCCCTTCATAAACTTAAACTTCTAGATTAAATATAAAACAGAAAAACATGTAGTGATTACCTTCAGATTAATTGAGACATCCATCGTGGACTTGCATGTTGCTTGTGATATGTTTTTGACTGTGTTAGCTTCCTTCTATCAGTTTTAGGAAGTAGTATATTGACCCATTTTATCACTTGGAATAGCTGTGTCCTGTTGGACAAAGACTTTTTTTTAAGAGAGTACAGTATTATATGTTCTGCTGTGGAAAACTGTCTATTCCAGTATGTGCATTGTGAGCAATAAAGTATCAAACTGGAAGAGCTGGCTTTTTAGCTTCCTTTTTCTTCTAAATTATTTCATTTTTGTTGAAATTTGACCCTAAGCCACTTGCCTAGATTTCATTTTAATCCAGTGGAACTCAACATGAGCCATTGTGTTCTTGTGAGATGATTATCAGTAACACACGTTCTCCATTTTAATGATAAATTTAATGTGTAGTGGAGCAAATATGACTAACTCATCAAACTCATGATGTTACTGATATCAGTGAGTTCTTTTAATGTTGACATTAGATAAGACAAACACCATGAAGGCAAAATAAGTAGTTGGAGTTTGGACCCAACTGTTTGAAGTGATTCTCTCACTGTCCCCAACTGTCCCTTTTTGAACAATAGCAAAGTAAATTCAAATACTTGTGTGTTATTGTAAAGCAGATTGCTCCATTACCTTTGTAATCCAAGGAATGTCCAATTTACCTGGAATAGGCAGGGCAAAAGTTCAGCTCTGTCCCTGGGGTGGCTGCTCTAGTGAACAGACTCCATTTGATGAAGTTCATTTTGGTATGTAAAAGGACATGCTGGCCTACGTAAATCTCAATATTTGCTTGAATGATCCATCCATTCACATTTGGAAAACGTGGGGAAAATAGAATAAAAATAAAATAAGAAATATACTCGAGGCACTGGCATTCAGGGAACAAGAAATGGGTCTTTGAATCCTCTTTAGTCAAGAAAAAAGCAAAAGTAACTATCTACCCCTCAAAGTATTTGCTCTTATATTATGATGTGTAACACTTTCAGCTATGGAAATTTTCCTAAATTCCCCATACAATTAGTTTAGTGGTATTTTACCAAGTAGTATATTCCTCTTTCTCTGATTTCCTGAAAATGCTATAAAAATCAGTGAGGCCATGTTTCAGTTCACTGTGGTCAGCAAAGAGCAGTGACTAGCACAGTACCTGGCAATTAACGGACCTTTGGTACATATCTGTTAATGGATAAAAATGAATATGCTTATTAAATAATTAAATTTAATGAAAAGAAAGCATTTTATACCAAAGGTAAAAACTAATGAGTGTAGATTGCATGTAGACACTGAAAGGTCCCAGGCCTTCTCAGTCTCAAACCATCCATTTATTCAGACAAACTTTAAAACATTTTCAGTTTTGTGAAACAATGCTATTTCCTCTGACGTGAAAATCTACTAAATGTCATCACTCCATCCACTCCACAAAATTTCCAACTCTGCTGATAGATTTGTTACAAAAGGTGAAACACTGAGGATGAATCTATGCAAATAAACCGGTGGTAGCAGCCCCTTGTGGAGCCTTGTGCCACATCTTCCGTGTGGCTCCCACGGTTTCAGCACAACAGCGGTGGACAGTTCCTCACACATTGCTATGGTCCCATCGCCTGCAAACCAGTGTGACTGCATGTCAAGAGCTAGTGGGCTTGAGCCTGTTGTTGAAACAACACAAAACAAACAGAAAAGTCTTATCAGATTTTAGAAAAAGGAATCAAATGTAAATATGCTGAAATAATGGAAGTGCAGCGAAAAGGATGATGTCCCTGCCAATAATTTGACATTCACTAAAAGTGCCCTAAGGCAACAGTGTATTGATTCTGTTTTAAAGAGACTTGAGATCTGGGGTTCCAAGTAGGTGTTTGTGCTGTCATCAGTAGAAATGAGTATATTCTTGATTTTCCTAGACTTCTCCAGACACAAAGAAAGTCCACATTAACACTAACACGCAATTTCACTGGCTGGTCAACCCACCTGCCAGACCAGAGGGCCTCATCCTCCCCTTCAGTTATTTCTTGCAGACCTAGAGATCTGTCACATTGTTCAGGACCTGTCTTACCTTGTTTTTCAATCTCAGCCTCTTCACTGATGCAAAACCACTAGTGGACTGCATCTCCTAGCTGCTGTGGTTGCCAATTCTCACCATAATAATGTGGCTTTGCCCAAGGAACCATCTCTTTTGACTTCAAAAGGAACGAAGCTTTCAAGTTGTCAAAAGAACCATGCTTCTTCACTGCTCCATATAAAATGCCCCACTTTCACCTACTTTATATCTTTTGTAATAACCTTGGTTCTGTATATCACTGCTTCTGTTCTTTGTGTAGCAATGATTCCTATGAAAACAGGCTCTCAGCTTCCATCCACAAATGTTCTCTTGCTAGAAGATTAGATCCATCCTGAGTGCAAGGCTAAGGAGAACACACATGCCGCCCTCTGCCCACCCCCCACTGCAGCTCTTAGGCACTCGTCACAGAACTTCCACCTCTGGCATCTTTTTCTTCTGAATATAAATCAACCCATAAATGTAAATAATGAAGGCCCTGGTCCACCAGTGCAGCAGAAGGAATCCCAGTTTAGTTCAGTGAAAACTGCAACTGTATTAAAAACAGATTAAGTTTAAGGAACAAAGTTGATGCATTAGTTTATTTCTTCTTTCTGGACTTGAAAGAACAAATATTAAAAGAATTTTTATCAATTCTTTTAATATCAAGGGATCTTTACCTTACATCTAATCTGAGTTCAGCTCTACCCAAAAAAGAAATACTGGTACTTCAGACATAATCATTTATGGCTTCAGACCATCACTCAATGAGCAGTCGCCCCAGGCATTCAGATGGCATGAGGGCGGAAGAGGTAGAATTAAACATATTTGGCTGTTATTAGATTAGAATTGACTAGAAAGAAAAAAAATTCTCTTAGTTTAACCAACTGACATCTGAAAAGGAGAATTTTGAGATCAAACGGAGAATTTAGCAGTTTGTTAAAATGCTAAGAGCAAATGTATGTAGCAGTATTCATTCTGCTTTCTGATTGTCCTTTTGAAAACCTATAGACTAAACTGAGATCATGTTAGGGGGAGAGGTCAGTTCGGCTTACCAGGGGTGGAAATCCATCCAAGTCATTCAGCACCAAAAATGTTAGGGGGGGCGTTGTGTATTTTCCTTGGTTCTTGTCCCCGCCACAACAAAGAATTGAAGGGCAAAGACACAGTAGTGAAGCAAAGTAAAAGTTTTATTTAAAGTTACTCAAAGAGAGAAAAAGTACAGGTGACCTCAGGGAGGAGAGATGCCCTGAAAGGTTGGAGAGAAAGTCTACACACTTAAAAAGTGTGGGGGACCTCAGAGAGAGGTGTTCACTGAAAGGTTGGAGGTTCACCCTTTTAAGGATTTTGCAGGAATGTGACAAAGGGCTAGGGTTGTGGACTTGTTAAGTAGTCTCCAGATGTTTATCTTTGATGAGACATTAAGTTGCTTATCAGGTCTCCAGGTAATTCTGCAAAATTAGCTTAACACAAGAAATTTACTGCTCTGATTCCCTCCCAAAATAGTAGCTTCCTGGTCTGGGAGCATATCAATCAAGACTGCCTGCCCTGCTTCCAAGGTGGGTTGAGTTATTGTCTGTTTGGTAAAGAATATGTTAAGTTTCTTCTTAACTTCTTAGGTTTTAAAATGCAATTTTAACTTTAAGGTAGAATCTTTCCTGTCTTAATTATGCTGTTCATAGCTGGGCCTTCTAGCAGGCTAAAGTAAATCTTACAATGCCATGATCTAATTGACGCAATGAAGACATGGGCTGTGCTCAGATACTTTTCTTTATTTGGGAAATATTCAAACATCTCAGGCCAACTTGCTCCTGGCCTTTTGAGCTTTAACTGATGAATTCATTAACTCTAGGTCTTTTCTGAGTTTCTAGTTTTAATTGGTTAACTTTTTGAGTCCCTTCTAGTGGGCTTTATGGCCTTATTCTCTTTCCACCCTACTCGTATCTATTTTCCTGCCTAACAATCACATAGCACAAAACAAAATCAGATCTGCTGCTGTTTTTTTGGTTCACTGGGAGGCAATCCACAAAGTCTATATCCTACCTTCTCCAGAGTTCATAACTGTTTACTTAAGGATTCACAAAATTCAATTTTTAGGTGAAAGGCTGCAGCATTTCTCTGTGTTTTAAAGACCATCTTATTATTTATTCCCTCCTTTCAAGATCTCAAGAGAGAACTAGGTCTGTATCTTCACTTGCTGGTAAATACAAAATAGAACTTTCATTAGCAAATGAGGGATGCAAATCAGAAGCTTAATTTTGGTTTGTACATGCAAACCACAAAGCAGCCACTCCGCTAGGCCTGTGAACCCAATAAAACCAGAGCCAAATAAGTGTTCTTAAAGAGGAATCCT
This sequence comes from Manis javanica, assembly GCF_040802235.1. NCBI lineage: Eukaryota > Metazoa > Chordata > Mammalia > Pholidota > Manidae > Manis > Manis javanica. The sequence continues at coordinate 192,584,229 of NC_133157.1, forward strand.
GGAAGTCCATTTCCCTTTGTGCATATTACCTCTCCTGGAGAAATTTCCCCAGCAGTTAAAGGTGTCAAATGCATGCAGAGTGCGTGTTACCCAGATGAACCTACACACCGAAAATTGGGAGACACATCTCAGAATTAAGCACTGTAATTAAGGAAATTGTCTTCATGGTTTTCTATGAATATGAATGACTGAATAAATGTTTGAGCAGTGTGGCCTCTTCATTACTAAGAGAGTCGGATGTAGGAGAGGCACCTCGGTCTCCAGGAGATTCAAGAAGGGTTAGAAGGAGGAAAATAGAATTAGAAGCCAACATATTGATAAAATACAGGAGCCCAGATACTTGCAAATAGATGAAAATTAATGAAACTTGCAGCTCCGTGCAGCCACTGAAACATAGCCTTGGTCAGGAAGAGGAGTTAAAGTGCCATGGCAGAATATTGAGACAGGGACCATGAGTGTAGTCAGAGTAGGGTGAAGGCCTCTAGAAAAAGCAAGGCAAAATAATTACAGTCAGAGCAGTGTAACAACCTGCAAGGAAACCACCTACCAAAACTCTATGTTAAACATTAAGCTCTGGAGTTATTCTTCAGTGAGTTCAGTTAATATTCCCCAGATAAAGGAAAGTAGCCCATGTTTTTATTATGCTAATCATTTGTAATCATGTGTAAGATTCACTTTAGCATGCTAAAAGCCCAAGCCTATGTGCTGTTTCTCCTCTTTCAGACCTGATGAGATGATTTGCAATCTGGGCAATTAATAATGGGAAGCAAGCCCAGCCATAAACAATACAGTAAAAGGCAGAGAAGATTCCATTTTAAAGAAAAAATAACATTTTAAAACCCAAGAAATTAAAAAGTACATTTCTTAACTTGCTCTTTAGCAAACAGACAATAGCTCAGCCCACCTTGGGGACTGGGCAGGTGGTCTTGTTTGATATGTTCCCAGACAAAGATGCTGATATCTCAGAGAGAAATCAGAGAAGTAAATTTCTCATGTTAAGTTAATTTTAAATATTCAGGAACCACTTAACAAGTCCACACCCCTAAACCTTTATCACGTTCCCAAAAATCCTCAACTGCCTATAAATCCCCTAGAAAATGCACAATCCCGGGCTCTTCTGTCCCTTCCTGGCGTGAGCCAGCAGCTCTGTCTTCTCACTTTACCTTTAAATAAAAGCCTCTCCCTGTCTCTCCTACTTTGAGTGTTTGCTAAGTTCATTCTTCGACTTCACAAACAAGAACCCTGGCATCAATATCACCGCTGAAAAGCACCTAGGTGAAGTGTGGGATCTGTGCTCTAAAAGGAGTTTTCCCTAAGTTTCCAAACACGTGGCTTCAGAGAGATTATGAACTAGCCTCTAGCCTGGCCTCTTTATCTTTCCTATAACTCCTGCCCTACTCTGAACATTTTAAAACCCTCATGTGATCACATCTTTATGCTTTGCCAGAGAGCAGGGCTGGTACAAGCTGTGAATTCTACAAAAGGCTGAGTTAGAAAGCAGAGAGGAACTCGTGTGGCCTTTCAGAAGCACCCCAGTGCCCAGTCGGCAGAAATGGAGCAAGGCCTTGGTCAAGGGTCGCCTTAGGGAAAACAATGCAGGGACCCTGCAGACTGAGGAAGTAGATTTGGGAAACAAATGGAACCCAACATGACAGATGCAAAGAAACAGTCAAAGGAGAGGAAGCAGGGCCCATTACTTGGGTAGTGTTTGCACTGAAAGAATAGCTATATGGTTCTGTTTCATTATCAGTCTGGCAGACTTAATGATACATTCCAGAACAGTCTCCAAATTTGCTTTACAATGATCCTGGGTTTCCTGTATGTAACTCTGGGGAGAAAATATTTTCTCAGCCCAGGGCAAAATACCTTTAAAACCAAAATCAATCAAAGGGAGAGATTAAGTGAGAAAAATCAGTTTATTGCTTACAAGCAGTCATCCACTTCTGCTCTCATGACCTGGCTATGAAAAAGGACCCCACCCAACCTCTTCCAATCAGATGTGCCCCTTGCTCCCCCTACTAATTACCTACTGATATGGAGATGGACTACTTCTCTCCACCCCTTGGAAACACTTATTGATATGCAGATGCACTAAAACCATGCAGGAGATTCTGGAAATATTGCAGTTTTACACACCCTGGAGTTCAGTGTTTCTGTTTAAAGGGCCTTTAAAATATTACAAGAATATTTAAACTTACGTATCTGGTGTTCATTGCTGTCTTGCCAATGGGTTTCAGCCCCAGGCAAGTTCACTATGGATTCAGTGTGACCAAAGAAATTGACAGCAAAATGTTCTTGTGGCGAAAGGGATATATATACCCAACTTTATTCTCACAGTGGCAAGCCAGTCACTAAAATCTCACTCACTCAGAGCAAGTCTGCATTTAGTAAGCTGGTCTCTCCCTTTGCCTCTGGGTGCTTCTGTCCACACAGTCATTCCTCACAGCCATCCTCTGGGCCTCTCTGCACAGCTGTCCCTCACAGCTGTCCTCTGGGCCTCTCTGCACAGCCGTCCCTCACAGCCGTCCTCTGGGCCTCTCTGCACAGCCGTCCCTCACAGCCGTCCTCTGGGCCTCTCTGCACAGCCATCCCTCACAGCCGTCCTCTGGGCCTCTCTGCACAGTCGTCCCTCACAGCCGTCCTCTGGGCCTCTGTCCTCAGTGCTGTCACCACTCCAGCCTCTGCTCTCCTGCAGCCTTACAGCCCTGCCACCGTGTCACGTGCAGAGCACTGGGCGGAGCTCTTTATATAGAGTCAAATTGCCCACAGGTGTGCAGTGAGCTAGTCAACCAGGGCCAGGTGAGAATCCTGGCTACAGGAACTCTCATTTTATCCACAATTGCAAAGAAATATCTATAATAGAGGAAAATTAGAAACAATCTAAAAATTCAACATTAGAAGATTAATTATGGTGTTCTTACAGATGGAATTCCATGGGACCATAAAAGAGGTATAGCAATTGTGTAATGATCTGATTTTACATGCATATATGTGTATGTAATTTAAATGTATATAATGTACACAAAAAATTTAAAAATTCTTTATCAAGTGAAGAATGCAGCCCTTTTGTTCCATTGTAAGAAAGTAAGCATTCTTAGATTACTATAAAACAAAAACTTTTGTAACTTGATGAGCCCCATTACTGTGCCCCGGGATGAGAACTTAAGGTGACCTGGGGCTTTCTGGGATTGCTCCCACCTGTTTTCATCAGCAAGCCATTGCAAAGAGCACCTGAAATAAATTTACCTTGATGAAAAGAGTAACTATTTAGGCTTTTGAGAAAGCCTTAACACCAGAGCCTGAATTTGTGTGCAAGGGCTGATTCTGACATTGCTTGTGGCTGATTTCAGAAATTCCTTTGGAATCAAGCCTTTAGGGCAAAGTGGTGGTGCACTGGGAAACAAGACTTAGCTAAGAGTACAGTAATCTTGGGAATCCAAATGTGGAGTCTGAAGAAAACAGAATAAAGAAGATTTGCCCCACATCTGCTCTCACAATTCCAAACTGTCCTGTGCCATGCCCCTGTGCCATCAGAACCAGCTCTGGGTGACTTGATATCTCTGCTCTTAAGGATTCCAGTTGTATGAAAAGCTCCTGGGATGGTGCCTGGCTTCCAGTAAGTACTCAGTAAACAGCAGTCTCTTTCCAAATGGGTACTGAACTGATCATCAACCACAGATTTACGCATAATGCCTTTCTGTAAGCATAAATAGAGTAGATTTCTATTCCCAGTTCAAACAAGGCATGCTGTTTATTGATTCACGTCACCTTCTCCCACCTTTTCCCTGGAAAATAGTCATTTTAATGCATTGTTTATAATTTACATTTAATTATTATATGGCTTGATAACAATTATGTGAGTCACTTAATGAGTCAAGTTAACTTTGTTTTGAGTACAACACAAGGCTTCCCAGTCTTCATAATTAGCTGTTCCTATAATGTATCAGTGGGTATGGTTTTGATTGCAGTAACAGAAACCATGACTCGTTCAATCTTAAACGAGAAGGAACCTTTATTATTTTACATAGCAATAAGTCCAGCAGCCAGTTGCAGGGTATTACAATATCAGGGACCAAGATTTTTCTCTCTACTCTGCAGTCTAGAGTGTTTACTTTATCCTAAGGGTCCCTGTGCTTTGGTCATAAGGCGGCTGCTGGCAGCAGCTGTAGCAGTGTGGTCTCGTGTTTCACTCAAAAGAAGACAGAGAGGGAAAAGGGAGGGAGAGAAAGAGAGAGACATCATTGTCCAAGGATGGAATATATCTTTCACTTTAGTCTGAGCTAACTACAGCTAGAAGCCCACTCCTGTTTCAGTAAAGTTGCTAACAAAATGCTATGTACTGATTCCTTCAGGCTAATTATTATCTCCACTTGGCGCAGGGACTGTGCCAGTTCCTGCTCAGTCATGTAGACCGTGTAGTACAGGGATGAATACCTGAGCAAAGGAGGAAGGGGTGATGAGTGGCTGGCAGCTAGCTAGTCAGCAGTCCTCGGGTTACTAGTCATGGGCAAGATCATTTTTCTGAGGAAAGAGAGGAGTTATGGACCAAGGATCACCTTGGAGTAGTTTACACATTTAGAAAACTGTAGGGGCACCTCTGTATCTTGGGCAACTTGACGGAACGACTTTCTAAAAATCGGAAAATATTTCTGTCATTAGTTTGCAAGAAGTATAAAAGAGAAAAATGTTATGGTCTGAGTTCAGAGATGACTTAACTGATGCCAGCAGTGCTGTGCCTGAAGTCACACTCGTGCTAAATCCCAAATAGCCCATTGTACTCACCCTAAGGTTTCATTCCTTAACTTTTCCTTCATTGTGGGTAAGTTTCTTACAATGAGGCTTTTAGATTACCTCTGGGAAATCCATTGCTGTTGACACTACCCTGTCAGCCATTCAGACACAGCTAGATGTGCCTGAATCTGAACCCCCTGTGGACACAGCAACCGAGGTCTCTATCTGGAACTGTACTATGTTAGCAGCCTCTAGCATTAAAAGTAGAATTAAACCTGAATGATCAAATAGGCTGCACATATTCAAGTCTTAGCTGTTCTCTGCAGAGAACTGAATAAATGATTGCTCAGGTTAAAATCCGTTTCACTGAATGCACAAAATGATATGATCTGATTAAAGCATAGCCTGTTGGTCTCCAAAGGCAGGATTTTTGTTTTTTTATCAGACTTTGTGATCTAAGGCAATTTGAGTTTATAAATCCTTCAGATATCAGCAGCCTAGTTAGCTTAGATTACATATTCTCCAGTTCATAGACCCATGACAATTAAAGTCAGTGAATGTACAAATAATGAAAGCTCATTTATAAAACACCATTTTATTAAGCACCTGCAATGTGCTAGGCACTGTGCTAGGTCAAAGCCACACCTGTCCTTGATTGTGAATTCCCATATGCATAACTATGATGAATTATGCTTTTTAACCTAGGTATCTGCAAATCTGGAATTACACAGACTAAGTGGGCAAATCTTTCTGAAGGCAGCCTTCACAAAGGAGGCATCATTTTAAAAAGGGCCTTAAACCAGGTGAAATCTTGAGATAGAGAAAAGAGTTTTGAAAAATGCATCTTCAGGGACAGGGAATATGGGCAAAAGCACAAAATATGAGTAAGCATGATCATGTCAGAGAATGTTAATGTGCAGAAAAATGGTTAAGATGACTTCAGGAAAGGAATGGATAAGTGGTATAGGAATCCATAAATAATAAGACTGAGATTCTAAAGATACTGGTTTGAATCTTTATTTGCCACTTAATGTTCTAGGTCTGTTTCTTCATCTGTAGATTACAGATGTTAATGTACCTTAACAGCGCCACAAGATGGTCCCTGACCATGCCATAGCAAGCAGAGCCCTGCCCGTCCCAGACACTGACACTCCAGACCCTGACCCTGGCCCCGAAGTGGATACTCCATTCCTGTCAGCCCAGCCTTCCCTCCATCTCCTCAGGGGGGAATTTTCATCACTAGCCTGTGTTAATGTATCACAGACCCAGCACCAACACTCAGTAGATACAAGGGCTGAAGTATTCTTTGAAGAGTTGATTACTAAGAAGACTGAAATAGGTAAAGGTAATATTTGATTGAGTCTTAGACTAGTAGAAAGTAGTCTGAAGGACATTTTGAAGTCAACTGAAAAAATGTGAATACAGACTCTGGATTCCATAACAGTACTGTATCTGTGTTAAATTTTCTGATTTTGACCGATGCACTCCGGCTTTTTAAAACAACATCTCTGCTGCTAGAAATTGCACAATGAATTATTTAAGGATAAAGAGGCACTTTACTCTCAAATGGGTTGGAAAAATATATAAATAAATACACATAAATATGTATACAGGAGTTCCTTGTTGCAATTTTGTTTTGAATCATATCAAAAATAAAATGTCATTTTATGAAGAAGATTAAGGTACCGTACCGTTCAATAAGTTAATTCATTTGCCATTTCTACTTGGAGACAATGATAATGCAAGTGATTCCAGGAGGACTTTCTGAAAGGATGGAAGAAGAAACCTTTTGGGCAGGCAGATCTTTGGTCCCCCTCCCATTATGGCACATTGATAGCTGTCCACCATATCACTACCGGTGTTAGCACTGCCTGCCCTGAAAAATTGATGAAACTCTTGGTATAACCTAATTCTATGTGAATTCTATAGCCTAATTCACCATGTGATTTGTTACTCACTTAACTTGACTTTAATTTCTTTCAGACCAGTACAAGCATCCTTCTTCAGGACATTCACTCCTTCCCCTGATTCTTGGTGTTTTGGTAAGTCTTACAGCCAATAAAAAGCCGTAAATGAGTGCACTACTTGGCAGGAAAGCTACTTAGATTTTTCTTTCACTGAAGACCTCTAACTTTCAGTTTCTTTTGTAAAATGGAGATAATATAAAATGTTAATTCCTGCCCTCCAAGGTAGGAATTCGTGTATTTGAACTTTTATGTCTGAGTGAAAGATAGGCTTACTTGGAGTTTACCCCCCCCCCGACCTTTCTTCTCTGATTTGTTCCTGTGCCCTAAGCTGTAGTGAGTTTTGAGGTACCTTGGCCCATTCTACTAAACTCTCATGGAGGACTGTCCATATGTGACAAAACGAATGCTGAACTTTTTCTGTCTACAGCAGTACATGGAACAAGGCAGATAAGTAACTTAATGAAAAGAGCAAGCCAGAGAGACAATACTTCGAAAAGCAAACAAAGGTTTGACTTTCTCATTCATATAATTATTTGAGCACTTGGTTTCAGAGATCACTAATGAAAAATTCATTTTACATTTATCTACTTGATTAAGTATGACTTGGTCTGCTTTTTAAATCTCATAACTTCCATCATAGGATAAACTTTTTCAGGTTCAAATAAATCCTAGAATAATAGGCTTTTCCTCTTTCTGAAATTATTTTTATTTTTAAAAAGTAAGTCCCTAAGAAACCCAATCTTACTGAAACATACTTAAAAAAGCAGAATCATACAGAAGAAGGAAAAAAAAATTACTGAATCTCAATCCAAACCCTGAAGGTAACTATTATTAACAACTTGATCATGTATTTTTAGTCTTGTCTATGCATTCAGAGAAAAAGAACAAATACATGGTTTGAATTTGTTTTCTTAAAAACTGCTGTATTAAATGTAATTCTGTAAACTGATATTTTCATTGAAGATAATTTCATATCTTTAAAGTCTGTACTTACAGATATTCCTCATGCTACCTTGGGAATTATTAATTTTCAAGGATCCCTCGAGAGAAGTTCTGTATGTTCAAGTTGGAGAACACTGGTCAGCTGCTACTATCCCACTACATGTCTGTACCATAGTTTAATTACATTTGTCTATCAGTGACAGCTGGGTTGTTTGTACCATTTTATTATCACAAGCAATGCTTCATTGAACATCATGAAGGTGTTTTCACACACATTTCCAGCATTTTATAGGATATATGCCTAAGAAAGGAATTACTGAGTCAAAGGGCATATGCATTATAAATTTTGATACGTCCTGCTAAACTGACCTCCAAAAAGACAATGCCTATTCACACTCCAACCAACAATTCCTGAGACTAATCATTCCTTTACATTTTCACTCAGTGAATATATCACTCTTCTAAAGGTTTCCTAAACTGATGGATCAAAAAAAATCACATTTTTAAAAAACTTATTTGCCCATCTCCCTACTCTTCTCCCTCTGGCAACCACCAACTTCTTCTCTATTTATCAATCTATTTTTGTTTGTTGTTTAACTTTTTTTAGATTCAGATGTAAGTGAAATTTTATGGTATTTGTCTTTGTCTGACTTATTTCACTTAGCATAATATTCTCTAGTCTATCTATGTTGTTGCAAATGGCAAGGTTTCATTCTTTTTTATGGCTGAGTAACATTCCATCATGCCTATATACCACATCTTCTTTATCTGATCATCTATTGATGGACACAAGTTGCTTCTTTATCTTGGCTACTGTAAATAACACTTCAGTAAATATAGAGGCTACATTTTTTTTTCAAATTAGTGATTTTGTTTTCTTTGGGTAAATACCGAGAAGTAAAACTACTGGGTCATACGGTAGTTCTAGTGTCAATTTTTTAAGGAATCTCCATACTGTTTTCCATAGTGGCTGCACCATTTCATATTCCCACCAATAGCGCATGAGAGTTCCCTTTTCAGCACATCCTTGCCAGTACTTGTTATTTCTTGTCTTTTTTATACTAGCCATTCTGATGCTATGAGGTGATATCGCATTATGATTTTGATTTGCATTTCTCTGATTACAAGTGATGTAGACCATCTTTTCATTTGCCTGTGTCTGTTCAGATCCTCTGCCCATTTTTTAATTGGATTATGTCCTTTTTTGGTGTTGATTTCTGTGAGTTCTTTATATATTTTGGATACTAACTCCTTATTGCATATATCCTCTTCCATTCTGTTTCCTTTTCATTTTGCTGCTGGTTTCCTATGCTGTGCAAAGGCTTTTTAGTTTGATGTAGCCCCGTTTGTTTATTTTTGCTTTTGTTTCCCTTGCCTGAAGAGACAGATCCAGGAAAATATTGCTAAGACTGATGTCTAAGAGTTTACTGCCTTTTTTGTTTTCTCTTAGGCTTTTTATGGTTTCAGGTCTTACATTTAAGTCTTTAATCCATTTGAGCTTATTTTGGTATGTAAAATCATATTATTTTAAATTGTAATTTACTTATTACTAATAAAGCTAAGCATTCTCTCTATAACTTCTATTATTTTATTCTGTAAGTTGCATTTGCATGGTCCTTGTCTCTTCTTTTTGGGGGACTGATTGAATTTTCTTGCTGCTTTACAGGAGTTCTTTGTATACTTCAAATATTTATTCTTTGTTATATTTGTAGCAAATATTTCTCCCATTTGGTTATTTGGCTTTTCTCTTCTTGGGTCATTTGTACTTTATGGTATCTTTTATTGTAAGTTTTAATTCTTTAGTTGCAAAATGTCTCCTTTCCTTCATAATTTCTGTGTTTTCCACCTTGCTTGGGAAAGTCTTGTCCATGTCAAAGCAGTAAAATTTCCCATGTTTTTCTCTAGTGCTATTTTCTTTTAACTTTGAATTTTGATATATACAGAGTTTGGTGAAATGGGATCTAATAACTTTTCCAATAGAAAGTCAATTGTTGTAACACATGAATTAAATAATTTACCAAATTAAATGTATTGGTAATCTATTTATCTCTTTCTTGCTACAATACCTTAGCTTTATGGCTTAATTTGAAATATGGCTTACTTTGAATAGGGTGCTATTTTTCTCTTGTTTTTCTTTTATCAAATTTTTTATGTATGTTCTCCTGCAGAAAAATTTAGAACCCATAGGGCAAATTCCATGAAAACTTCTACTGTGTTTTTAATTGAAAACGAATGAAATCATGAATTTGCTTGTGAACTTTTACAATACTGAATATCCCCATGCAGAAATATGATGTACCTTTTCCATTTATACAAGCCTCTCTTTCTGTCTTTGAAGTAGTGTGGTTTCCTTCAGATAGGATTTGAACACTTGTTATTTTCTAAGAACTTTATTTTTGTTGTTACTGTAAATGAGATTCTTTTCCACTGACTTCTTACATTGGTTGTTCTGATGTATAGAAAATGATGCTGATTTTGTATGTTGACTCTAAATCTAGATGGCTGACATCTTTTGTTGTTATGTTTTGGTTTTTCCAGTGCTATCATCTTCAAATAAATAGTTGTATCTCCTGTGTTAGCAATCTAACCATCTTTGGATGTATATGTGTATATGCCTCTGTATTTTGTTTTTACCTGGTTGTGATATCAGGGTTATGCTCAAATCATTTTCTTATTTATGTTTGTTTATAATATAAATTTTAATTTCCCTGATTTCATTTTCACCCAAAATTTATTTAGAAATGATTAAATTTCTAAGTGATTAGATATTTTTGCTATAAATTTTCTTATTTTTAACTTGATTGCACAATGATCAAATAACACTCCTTATTACCCATTTTTTAAGTTATTTTTCTATTTAGTGGACTAATAGGTAATATCTTTCTTAGTGAGACTTTCCTTATCCATTCATATAAAATGTGGCTGTATATTCTCAGTCCACGGGTTTATAGTTCTCTATATGTTCCTTAGATATAGCTGGATAATTATATTATTTAAATATGCCATATCTTTTTTATTCTTTATCAATTAACTTCTGAGAAAGATGTGCTAATTTTTCTGCAACAATTGTGGGTGTGTCCATTTCTTCTTGTATTTCTAATATTTTTGCCTTCCATATTTCATAGCTATGCATTTAGATGTATATAGGCTATATCCACTTGTTTGATACAAAATCTCTGTTTTGTAAAATATGCATTATCTTTTTGTCTCATTTGATACCCTCATCTCAGAAGACGCATTGTAGTAATTCATAGAAATGTACTTTTTCTATATTAATATTGTCACACTCTTACTTTATTAATATTTTCCTAGTACATTTTTGTCATCTTATTATTTCCAGCCTTTCTGTATCCCGATTTTCTTTCCTTCAAATGGGTCCCTTATAAACAGGAAGTGGCTGGATTTTGTTGTGGTTCTTTTGTTTGTTTTTCTTTTTTCTCCACCTATTTCACTTATCCCCCATTCCCCTACCCTGTGGCAACCACCAGTCTGTTCTTTGTGTTTATGTGACTACTTCAGTTGTGTTTATTCATTTGTTCTGTTTCTTAGACTCCACATATAAGTAAAACCATATATATGGTATTTGTCTTTCTCTGACTTTTTCACTTAGTATAATACCCTTTATGTCCATCTATGTTGCACAAATGGAAAGATTAAGGTCTTTTCAATAGCTAAGTAATATTCTATTATATATATGTACCACATCTTTTTTATTCATTCATCTATCAATAGACCTTTAGATTGTTTCCACATTTTGACTATTGTAAATAATGCTATGATAAACATAGGAGTGCATATATGTTTTTGGATTAGGGATTTTGTTTTCTTTGGGTAAATTCCCAGAAGTGGAATCCCTAGGTCATATGGTATTTTTAACTTTATTTTTATTTCTGTTTTATTTGTTAATTGATAAAACACATTACCCGTGTGTACTTTGATAGTATTTCCTAATCCCAAACTTGAGACATGTGCCATGACATACACATGGTATCTATTATGGCAGCAGAGGATAGGAAAATGAGGACTGTTTTTGAAATATAGGACATATGAATTATATATATATATATATATATATATATATATATAACATACTATAAACACACACACACACACACATATATATATGTTACGGTGTGTGAGGAATTTACTCTAGTAACATATACGACCTCCATTTTTTTTAGGATAAGGTGATGCTTCCATTAGAGCCTGTACCTATAATTTGTGTATTCTTTAATATATTGTTTTAGGTATATACTTTTATAGCATATCTATTCTTTAACATATACTTTTAGGATAGCAGCAGCATAAAGAACTCAGATGTGATTATTTACTCTGCATAGCATCATTAAATTATTCCACAGGTGATATTTTTGTGAGTGACAGATTTCTAACCAAACACAAATAAAGAATTAGAAAGTTTGGAATCATAAGCCAAATAATCACTTTGGGCAGACATTGTCACAGAAAGGGCAGGAGAAAATTCTTTTTCACTGATGTCTTAATTTCTTAAAGTTTTTATATAAAAGTTCCCTTAAGTATTTATCATTTAAAAGGGTTATTATTTTCCCTTTGTCTAAAACACCATGTGGAACTAGAACACATATATCCATGGATATCCATTTTCATTGGAATTCATTTCATTTTGCTTCATTGCATTAAGTTGTATATATATTGACCCTTCTCTCTTTTCTAGTCTGAAATTCTTTCCACCTTATCTAGTGATCTAAGCAATAGTATTTCCCGACTCTTCATGTGGTATGTCTGAATAAACCCCAAAAGTTCTAGTTCAATGGCTAGTGAATGTCCCAACATAGAAGAAAATTGGGTAAAATCTGCTTCTACAGAAGGAAAAGGAGTAAGAAGCTGCTAGTCAACTTGTTAGATATTGTTTCTTTCAGCTGGAGGGTATACAGATCAGACTAGAAGGCCTTTTGATTCTTGACCTGGACCAGACATGCTCCAGTCATGGGGAAGACATGGAAGAAATGTGGGTCCAAGCTGCTGTTACTCAGAGATGAGTGTCCATATTTTACAAGATATATGATAATAAGAAGAATGGTAACATAACAGAGCTAGTAACAGGTAAAAGGACATATTTGTCTTAGCATCATTTCTTGACGGGGTATCTGGAGTTGTTTGGTACATTTCTATATGTACACATTTGCATGTACATATACAATATTTAATGGGCTGGAATGACCATAGAAGGAGAGAAGGGAAGGAGGAATGTAGGAACAGAAGGAGAAATACAATTTCGAAGTATAAAAGTTTGGGTTATTTAGACATCATGTTGAAATCAAATCTTTAAAGTTTAATAAAAGACAATATGTAGGTATTAGAAATAAACAAAGAAGAGAGCAAAGGAAAGTAAATTCTTAAAATTATAATATGAATATATTAATTAAGGTGTGTTAAATAATCCTGTTACCTTGAAGCACCAACACATTTCAAACAAAGGCCTGATTTGGGAGGGCAGAGTAGTAGGGTGAAAAGTGCCCATTTTTAGAATCAGGCCTGGGTATAAATGATGAATCTGCCACTTACTTCCAGTAAACACAACTCTGCATCTCAGGGCTTCCTTCTATAAATTAGGGGTGATAAAAATACAAAATCTGGTTGTCTTGAAGTTTAAATGAAATATTGTAGAAAAAAGGACCTGAATCAAAGAAGTCAGTCAATAAGTAACTGTTAAGTAACTAGCATATTAGTGTTTAATTATTTCTATTTTTATGATCAAATGTCAAAATAGAACAAACTTTTTTCTTCTAAATTAATTATCAATACAGTAGATTCCTTCTGGAACACCATTCAAAGACCACTGCAAGGTGCATTTCCATCAATATCACTTTTTGTCCCTGGCCTGCTATCCAGGATATTTATGAGGGGAATGTATTACAGTTGGCCTAAAGTTTATGAAGCTGGAAGGGAAAACATTTAGAACTATTTTGTGATAAGCACATCAAATATTCACATATTCTTTATAAAAAATCTGTGAAGTAGATATTATGTTCCCCATGTTGCATGTGAGGCAACTCCAGTCTATAGAAGGGAAGAAACTCCACCTTCCCACAGCTCATCAGCGGCAGAGACAGGATTCAAACGAAGCCCGACTGCAAAGCCTTCTACCTTTTCACCACCTGGTAATGCCACTGAGAGTCAGCTTAAAACAGGTGGCCTTCTAATTTTCAATGTACTTACCATTCAGAAAAATAAATACCTATGTATGCCGAGTTTACAGAACAGTTTGGGTAACATGCAATCAATGGAGAATGACATTCAGAATTCTATTCTGATTATTTCTCTCAGGGGAGTTTTAAAGATCAGAGCTCATAATAGAACAAAAACAATAAAATTGGCATGGTGCAGCAGAACCTTGGTAACCATGAGAGCCAAATCTGATTCTCTTTTAATTTTAGTCTTAGAAACTATTTGTGAAAATGCATGTGACATAGGCTCAAATTCTCTGTTTTCCAGCGAATGTTTTTGCTCCCAATAGTCCATTTCTAGATGCAACAGATGTTCCTTTTAAATGACTCATTATTTGAAACTTAAAGAAAGCTTTTTGAGAAGTCAGTTTCTTTGCTCTCTCTTTCTGAGCTTTAGAAAATTCAATACACATTTTATGTGGAGAGCGTTGGTTTGTTATTTTCCAGGTTTGTCAATAGGCTGAAAGATCAGAATGGTGTGTTACATTCTGTCATCATTCACACTACATCCACCCGTCATTCCTCAACATTCATCTTCTGAGGCAGTATTCATGAAATACCAAATACCCCCAACCCCAAAACAAGTCTTGATCTATGACTTGTATTAAAAGAGCTAAAACTCACACCATAAAGTTCCCAGTATTGAAAGCTTAAAGACTATTTTCAGTAGAGACATTTCCAGAGGTTCTTTTGTTCTCTTTCCAGAATGCATAATCTTTGATAATTTTGTATCCTAATTCTGTCAAAGAATATTGTAGATATGCAAAACCTAGATGGAGTAATGGTCATAAGACTAGGGAGAAATGTGTGTATTTCATGGATATAAATGGATACAATCCACACACATTGATACATGATTTGACTTAAAAGAAAAATGGGAAGAAGTCAAGGTAGACTCCCACATTAATGGCTGGGCTGGAAGGTGGGAGAAAGCTCAGTTTTGAACATTCATTCAAGAAATACATAATGAGTACAGGCTGTAGACTCATTTCTCATGGATGTGAAACTGGTGAACAAAACAATAGAGTCCCTGCCCTACTGAGGCTTACAATCTATTAACACGGTGAGACATTCAAATGGAAATGAAGGGCAGCTGTCAGTGTTCAGGAGAGAGATCTTTTCTAAGAGGTATCATTTGAAAGATCCTTCCACACATGTTCTGAAGCTTGAAACCAATGTAGGTTTGAGAATCACTGATTCAGACACTAAATGCAACCATGGATAAGACAAAGCCTCTGCTTTGGCAGTGATTGCATTCTGATGAGAGAAGACAGTGCACAAAGGGTTATATGATGTGTCAGGTGGATATAAGTGCTATGAGAATATAAAGCAGAATAAGGGGAGAGAGTGGGAGAGGTGAGAGATTGGCCAGGCCAATCTCTGAGGGAAGAACCTTGTAGACACAGGAAATGGCAGTCACGATCGAGGTGCTTGGTGTGTCTCAGGAACAGCCGGCAGCCAGTGAAATTGAAGCTCAGTGAGCAGCAGGAGACTGGGGTGCAGAACCTAATGGGATGCAGATCCCAGAGAGCCTTCTTAAGGACTTTGCACTCTCTTCTTGGTGAGTCCGGAGATTTCTAAGACAAGGGTACATGATCTGACTTATATGACTGAGGATCACAAGGTCCTGGATGAAGAAGAGACTTCACACAGTTAATCCACATTATCTATTTGACATAGCGTCAGCCTAGAAGAGCTGTGTTTGTACTTTAGGGAACTATTTTGTCTCAGAATCTAACAGGGGCCAGGATAGCATCCAGAGGAAGCAAGCAGGTTCTAGACTGATGTAGGCTTTTAGGAATTAGAGTAAAGGAGACCTTTACAATTCCTTCTACATCATGCAGGCTATTATCTAATGGTAGAGATTCGAAACAGAAGGCACTTTCAGAAATACTCATTTTTTGGGGGACATCAGGTTCCTGAGGAACCTGAAAGCAGCAGCGAGTAGGGGATGGGAGGCATTGCAGAGACAGTGATGAAGAAAACCTCCCCTTGTTCAGTTGGGAATGAAGGAAGGCTACTGTGGCTGCCTTTCATGGAGTTCAGATCTAACTGAGATGTGCAAGAGGAACTCCAAACAACTCAGCTAAATGGAGAAAGTTTGAAAGTAAGAGACAATGAAAAAGAAGCCACACTGTGCTTTGCACTGAATTTGCCCAGGGCCACAGAGCTAGGAGCCCTGAAGTTGCTTTTAACATGAGGAAATTCTACCAAGGGGGTTGCTTATGTCTACATGGTGAAAGGCATATCTGTGTGTGCTTTTTTACCCAAACATTAACATTATTGATGGCTTACAAATACAGTTCAACCAGAATAAAATAGAGCTTTTTTTTTTAACTGCTTCTGTACTTTTTCAAATCTTTAAAGTATGTAGCCTTAGGCAGAAGACCTGAACACACACCTCACAAAAAAGATATACAGATGGCAAATATGCATATGAAAAGATTCTCTACATGATATACCATCAAAGAAATGCAAATTAAAATAATAACAATATAGTGTTACCTATTAGAAGGACTAAAATCTAGAGCATTGTTTTTCCCTTGACACCACCAAATGCTGATGAAGTTGTGGAGAAACAGGAACGCTCACTCAATGCTGGTGGGAATGCAAAAATGATATAGCTACTTTGGAAGGAGTCTGGCAGATTCTTTCAAAACTGAACATATTCTTATCATATGCTCTAGCAATTGTGCTCCTTGGTATTTACCCAAATGAACTGAAAACTCACAACCACACAAAAACTTGCACAAGGATATTTATAGCAGCTTTATTCATAATTGCCAAAACATGGAATCAAGATGTCCTTCAATGGATAAACTGTGCTACTTCCAGACAATGCAGTATTAGCACTAAAAAGAAAAGAGCTATCAAGATGTGAAGAGATAGGAGGATCTTAAATACATATTACCAGATGAAGAAGGCTAATCTGAAAAGGCTGCACTCCATGAGTCCAACCTCAGAACATTTGGTAAAGGCAAGACTATGGAGACAGTAAGAAAATCAGTGATTACCAGGCGCTAGTGGGGACACAGGTATGAATAGATGGAGCACTGGGAACTTTTAGGGCAGTGCAAATGTATGATAGTACAGTGTTAGAGACATGTCTTGCATTGGTCCAAATCACAGAATGTACAACACTGAGAGCGAACCACAGCGTACAGTGTGGACTTCAGTGATAAGGACGTGTCAGTCTAGGTTCGTCATTGTAACAGATGTCCCACTCTGGTCTGGCTGTGGGGGAGGGGTGGGAGGGGCAGGGAGGATATGGGCAGTCTCTGTACTTTCTGCTCAATTTTGACGTGAACCTAAAACTGCTCTAAATAAATGTCTATTTAAAGGGGGAAAAAGTGATGCCTCAGGCCCCATCCCCAAAGACTCAGATGTCACTGGTCAAGGCTAAGACCAGAGCTTCAGTGTGATTTTATTTAAGCTCACCAAGTGATCTGAAGTGCTGCCAAGCTAAGAACCAGCAGGCCAAGTAAACATGTCAACCAGGTGTCAGGCAGAAAAATAATTTTTGGCTTTTGGCTTTCTTGCTGAATTCTAATTAAATTAGTATTTACACAGTTGTTTATGATTCTCCACCAAAAGACATTCATAACTTTTTGCCCCTGTGGTACTAGGAAAATGCCAAGTAATCCCTCAAATGGAGGAAAATTGGAAATTAAAATTTCAAACTGCAAAATTAATGCCATAAGTGTATGGTTTATTTATGCCTTAAGACAGCATCTCTTTCTTTTTGTCCTCATTCCCCTCTAAGGCTTAAAACCTGTCACTCTGCATCATAGCAGTATTTAAAGTTCTAAACAAAATGAATTTGATAGTAAAATTCTGTCATTTTACTATCCAAAATGAAGGACAAATCAAAAATGAAAAACAAACAGAAAATGATCAATAATGGTCAAGGAACAAATCTAAGTACATCAATTGACAATAGAGAGATGTTGTTGGCCGGGGTAGTGACTAAGAGCAGAGGAGCAATCAGGGGCATGTTTTAAGGTGTGAGTGAGAACTCGGGGCATTTTTTTTTCCCTTTACAATTAGCCATGTCTCCTTTAGAAAAGGAGAGTCTGAGAAACACAGTCAGATGCTGCCTTGGAAAATTCTTCAGTGATTTGACAACTTGGCAAGATGAATGAATGATTCGCAGCTTGCCTGAATGCTGAAATGTGGCTTACCTCAAGCCTCTGTGCATCCTTCTCTGACTAAATGCTTTCTCTACCCTGATGGCTGGCCAAGTGGGGACTTGGGACAAGCACCTCGATGTTCCCGTGACAGGAGCCTTTTAGGTCACTAAACATCCCTTCACTAATCAACCCAAAGCAACCTCTAGGATTCATAACATGAGTAATAAATCACAATTATCAAACACTTGTGTGGGTCAGATTTTTTGTTAAGCATCTAATAGAAATTATTTCATTTAATTCTTACAACAATCATATGATATAGGTGTTATTTTAAGTTCATTTTGCAGACTAAAAAGAGAAACTTTCCTATGGTCCGGCTCCAGGGACAATCATCATGCAATCATATTGGCGGACTCCCCAGTGTGTGAAGCCTAATTCTAGACATGATTCAAAGTTGGAGAAGATATGTGAATTCTCTGCAGTAGAAATTCCTACCTAAAGTCAAGGTTCCCCCACCAAGGTGATATAGGCCACTAAGGCAAAAAAAGAATCCTCTGGACTGCAAGCAATCAACCAGAAAACAAAGGCCCCGGTTCTCAACTTTGCTCCATAGAAGACTCATCTATGGAACTTTAACAAAGAAGAATTTGTGGTCCCAGCTTCAGAGATTCTGATTTAATTGATTATAGGTGGGACTCAGGCATTGGGATTTTTTAATGCTCCCCAGGTAGGACCCACTTCCTAATTAGCAGATCTCATTTCAAAATGAAAATACAGAACCATTGTCTAAAAATATAGAATGTCAGGATGGCAACGGCAGCACACCAAATCACGTGTGGAGCTCCTCTCTGTACTACGCAGGAAGCTAGCCCTGCACCCTGTGCTGCTCGTGTGTTGAAAACCATGAGCCAGGGGTCCGCTGACCAGGCCACATCCTGGCAGTGTGGGTGGCTCTTCAGTATCACTGTCATCACATGTATGAAGCTGTTTGTGAGCATCAGGAAATCATCACACTGACAATGCAAAGGAAAAAAATTGCAAGGACATCTTCATTTTTCAGGTAAACCAGCAAAGGCTTTGTTAAATTAGGTAGTGTTCCTAGGGTCCCTGAGGCCCAGTCTAGACTGAGCCCAGGCCGCACTGGTTCCGGACCCCACACTTTTCATCACACTAACTGCAGCTCTTTGAGTAAATCTTTCTTTTTTAACTAGGAGTTTTAAAAATTTGAAATTGAAGTATTGTTGACATATGTTAGTTTCAGGTGTACAATAGTAATTCAACAATTATATACATTAAGAAACGCCCACCACAAGAAGTGTACTTAGCATCTGTCAAGCAAAGTTCTTTCTTTATAATTTTTTGTGTAACCCCAGTGCTCAACAAAAAGGAAGACACTGTGAAGTATTCAGGTCCAAAAAATCATATCATTTAATTTATTCCCTTGATATAACTGGCTGTGCCTTTGTTTATTGTTTTTGGCTTTCTTATCTTTACAGGTTTTTTTGCTGTTAAGTTGTATATACCATGGCTGGAATATATATAGACATGAATATACATAGATAGGGATATAACTTGTATAAAATTTCACTTACAAAGCTCAGACAGGGATTCAAAAGCCCCCAAATATGTATCTTCTCTAGCTTCCTCTCTTCAAAATGCTCTGTGGGACAGCTGGTGTGTACAGAGCTTGCAGGGTCTCTGTGTGACTGAGGGAGAAGATAGTTTCTTAACCTTGACTCTGAAATCTTAAATAGCTTTGTTCACTGATGAATGCGATTCTCTGTGTGCAGCCCACTCAAAGGAAGATCACAACAAGCAGATGCTCATTTCAGGGATCAATACATTTAATTTAGTCCTCAGGGAGACTTCTGAATGTGGCTCTATTTCATCATTCTATAGCACACTTACTTGTTGAATAGGAGCGTGCTTCATGCAGCTTCTTCAAATAGAAAAATGATATACTTTCCTCCCCACTCTCCAGCCCAGACTGTGTGTGTCACAGCTCTTAGTGTAGCCTTTATCTGGTGGTCTTGCAATCATTTGTTACACCTTAAACCACCAACTCCAGAAGTATGGAGAATGAATTCGATTCATTCTTTTATCTCCAGCTTTTGACAGTCTCTGGCACATTAGACTTTCAATGTTTGTTAAGGGAATTAATGTGAACATGGGTGAATGAGTATCTTTTTTCAAAAAAGAGTGAATTTGTGAAACTCCTACATTTAGCTGCAGTATGAAAATCCTTCAAAGACTGTATCTTTATGCCTTTTAATGAAAATGAAATACCTCTGCAGCTACTTTCTGTAACTCCTGACAGCATTTTGCTTATTTTCATTTATGTTCCTCTGTGGTTCTAAATATAACTCCTTACTTTTTCAGTCTTTGTTTGTATTTTATGGAAATTTTTGAAATGGTTTGCTTGTACAGCTTCAGAGAGTTGTCCTGGGAACTGCTTTTTATCTTAGCTTTTAGAAGAATTTTGATTCCTAGTGAAAGGCTGTGATGTTGGAAAGTAACAAATTCATTATTGTCCAAACTCTTGACAGTGGCTGGGAACTAGAATTATTAGGTTAGTTTTAACTCACCTCTCCAATTTCCATCCTCCCCAATTCCATTATCTTATGTATTCTAGTTCTTATACTTGCCAATATAATTTCAAAAGCACTATCACATAAGATAGAAATGGAAATATATACTCATAATCATGCAGCATTTTTATTTTATGCTGATTATCTGTACACTTATTCAGACCTACTATTTTTGCAGAGATTTGCATATGAACATAATTCTACTATTTGTTTTCTGCTTTTCTTAGCATTTTTCATTCGTGAATATTGTCTAACAGAGTCACATATCCCAAATTCAGTCTTTCTTCCCAATGGTCATTGATACATCAAATTCTGGGTTACAGATAAGACCTTTTATCTCCAGGGAAGCACCATTCCATGTCTGTGTTCACCTACTTCCATGATTTCAGCATTCTCTTCTTTTCTGGCCCTTCAAGATTTCCCATACTTTTTGGTGAGCTTAACGCATCGTTTTGAAAGTGTTTTATTGTGGCAGAGAGCTCTCACATTACCCTTATCCACAATAATGATGGAAGTAGAAGTCCCATTCTGCGGCTTTAATTATGACCAGGATCCTGGTTTAACTCCTTCCTCCTACCTATATCTTCCCTTTGTCTCTTTGAATAACTCTTACTCATCCTTCAAAACCCAGTTGAGAAATAGCCTCATATTGAAGCCTTGAAATGGTTTGCTTATTCATCTTAAACCATGAGCTCCAGAAGTATGGAGAATGAATTGCATTCATTCTTTTATCTCCAGCTTTTGAGAATTAGTAACTTCTTCCTTTATGCTGTTTCTGTAATTACACAACATTCTCTTCTTGCACTTACCATGTCATTTCATAATCTGTGTGTTTACATGTCTGTTTTTCTCACTAAAGTTTAAGTTCTTTGAGGGCAAAGACCAAGTCATACCCTTTTTTCCCAGGTTCCTAGTAGAGTATCTAGCAGATAATAAAGAAAGGAAATTATTACAGAAAGGGTTTATGTCCTGTTGCTTTTTCCCAATGTACATTACAACTGAGCTGATTGGTCCTTCCACTGCCAACTGGTAACCTGGTTCCTGGCAGACAGTGGAAGGGTCTTCACCACAACTATTGTCCACAAAAGAACACAGCAGCTCTTTACATCCTTGGCCAGCCCCACTCCAGTGCCTGGAGTGC
Source organism: Manis javanica (assembly GCF_040802235.1). Taxonomy (NCBI): domain Eukaryota; kingdom Metazoa; phylum Chordata; class Mammalia; order Pholidota; family Manidae; genus Manis; species Manis javanica. The sequence continues at coordinate 192,605,934 of NC_133157.1, forward strand.
TGAAGACGGGACGAGAACAGCTAGCAGAGTCAAGAACAGTGCTTGGTGCTCTATTTTCCACACAGACCCTGTCACAATATAGTACCTTTGAAGCTGCTTTTCCAAGTGACTGTAGGAAAATTATTCACTGCTGACACAAAGGCAGCACTTCTTTTCTTTGAGACATAAAAGATGTCCTCCTCCTAAATAAAATTAAGGTACAAAATCATAGAATTACCCTGATTCCTGCCAGCATCCAATCAAGAGAAAATACTGCTTCTTTAAACCTTCCCAAATCATCTGATACAATTCCCGATTCTACAGTAGGTTTTCCTAAACACCCTTTTACTGAGCTGAACAATGGCACATGCTCTCCATCATGTCAATAAGTCACAAATCCAGCTTGGTGAACTGCAGTGTGTTCTGGGTGGTGTTGGCAGGGGGGGCCTTTGAGTTCATGGCCAACAAAGCCTCACACTCACTTGGTCCCCTTTTTGACATGTCCACATGCATCAAGGGAAAGCAAGAGATTAGAAGGCAGGCAGGTGAGAAGAAAGAAAGGAAAATGGGAGGGACTTACTACCTCTAAAACTATGTTGGCCAAGAGAATGGCTTCCTTCCTAAGTTTTTGCACATCCATCCTCATCCCCATCCCCACACCTTGCTGAAGGGTACTCTGAGGCTTGGACCAGACCCTAGACCCTCTGTCAGTTTAAGACTTCCAGTACATTAGTGACCTACAACCTCAAACAGATAACAAATACAGAAACCCAATCTTCTGTAACACAGTGGCATTTAAGTAACTCTCAAGAAAGGTTTACAGTCAATCTGTGCAGCATTTTTTTAGTGTTTGCCGTGTGTGTGTGTGTGTGTGTGTGTGTGTGTGTGTGTACACATGCATGTGCAAGTGTGCTCAGGCCAATGGTTCTAGAACTATGTTGTTTATCCACATGGGTCTATCAGTTTTCCCTTAGGAAGTTCCTTTAGCAAGTATTTTCTGAAAATTTTCTGTCTCAGGCAGTGTTCTAGTTTGCTGGGAAAATGGTCCTGCAGAAAAGAACTAGCATGGTAGGTTTGACACTGCTGTCCTCAGAAGGGCCTGCTTAGAAGGTTGGCCCTTCCCTGGCATCTGGGAACTCAACTGTCAAAGAGTATTTCCCCATCCGCAGTTAACTGATGAGGGCTAGACCTCGGCTAGACAGTTTATGCTGTGCACGAGCATTCTTTCTGGGAATCCAGAATTTTGTTATGCTCTAGGCAGAGGAAGCCTATGTGATCAACCCCCAGTAAAAGTGTCGGGCACTTTCTCTCTAATGGGCTTTCCTGGGCAGAAATATTACATGCATTTTGCAGCATTTTCATTGCTGGGGGACTAGTGCATTCTGCGTGACACCTGATGAGATAGAGAGAACAGAAGGAAGCCTGCAACTGGGGTCCTCCGGACTCTGCCTGTACTTCTGATCTGGCTGTGCATCCTTATCACATGATTGTGATATATCTTAGTCATGAGTATATCCATAGTAAGAATCTTGTAAACATTTCTAGGGAATCACCGAAGGTAGAGGAGACTTAGGGACTCCCAACACGGTCCCACATGAAGTCATTTATAAACTAGTAGTGAAGACAGGTCCTTACATTACAGTATGAGGCCCTTACCTGGCAGTATGAGATTTCCATGACAGAAGGATTTCAGGGCATTATGGAGCCCAGGGGAGGGGTCCCTCCACCTATCCTTATAGGGTCAAGAAAATCTTGCTGGAGAAGTTAAGCTCACTCTGAATCCTGAGCAATAAGGTGCTGGCCTGATGGATGCAACTGATCTTAAGATTCTGATACATTCTCAAATATAATATCATAATAGACCTCAACATATATCTCTAAACTGTAATTGTGAGGACACCAAAGCTTTAAATGTAATAGAAGTATGCCCTCTCACACGAACAAGGTCTTATCAGGTCCCAGTAATGCTCCATGGTAGCAGCAAGTCAGCAAATTCTTGTCTCCCACTATTTAAGAGCTTGGGTTTGGTTTGTCCACCTACACTGATTTTGAACTCCCAGTGCCTGGATGTCATGTCTTTGCCCTGTGACGCCCTTTCTCCTGGCTTACTCTGATCCTCATAGATAAATATGAGTTCTCCATCTTCCTGTCTTTGGACAGCCTTATCTTAGTTTTACTACTGCCCTCATGGTGCTTTAAATTTGCAAGAAGCTTTACCCCATTACACACACACACACAGTTGAGATTGAAAACTATTGTTTAAATGATTCATGCCGTGTACATCAAGTCACGTGCGTATCTTAGAACACACCCGCCCATATCGCCCTACTTACTGGAATTTTCTGTATCCGGGCAAATGTCTCCTAGTCTAAGACAGTGCTTCTCAGACTTCAGTGTGCATCGCAAGCACTTGGAAGGCAAAAAAAAACAGTTTCTGGGCCTCATTTCCAAACTTGCTTATTCAGTAAGTTCAGGGTGGGGCCCAAGAATTGCATTTCTAACAAGTTCTCAGGTAGTACAGATGCTGTTGGTCTGGGGACAAACTTTTAGAGTCATGGTCTAAGAATTATAGGAGGAGACTACAATTTCTCAAACCACTACATGCAGGCCTTTGGAAATCAAAAACATAGTCCCAAGGGTCTAGATGCTCCCTATAAAATTTTTAGATTTTTCCCACCTATTTTTATAATTACCTGAAAAAAGAATAATATAAACTTACTCTAAAATGTCTGGATGAGTGCCTCATTGCTAACTATTGCCAGATACTTTCAGTATCCATATTTGCATTTTATAATTGCATGGGCACCAAGCAGCACTACTTTAATTATTGCTAATAAGATTGGCTTGTGTTAAAGAACAAAGGTGGACTACATACATAAGTGACATATTCTTTTTTTTATTGTCAAATTAAAATTTTTGATTTTGAAATAGTTCAACATGTATAATATAAATGTAGAGAAAATAGTAGAATACTCCCAGATGCACCCATCACTCAAATTTAATAAATATCACCATTTTTGTCATATTGACTTCAGATCTTATTTTAAAAAAGAACTAAAATGTTCAGACAAATGAAAGTTCTTTCTTATTCTTTCTGTTTACCACCTCTACCCTAATGTTGATGAGTATATTCCTGATACATGTTTTGATTTTTACAGACATATATATATGTAAAGGATATATGGCAAATATATGTTTAACAATGTACATAAATGGGAATATAACAACATAATATTTTCATAATACTTTTCTCTATAAACACTATGTTTCAAAATTTATCTATGTTCATACACAGGGTTGACATGATTTAATTCTTTTTTATTATTTTTTGCATAAATACGCCACTATTGCAATGTTTTGTGCTAATCAAGTGCCTGCATTGAAAATTCCTTGCAGGATGTTTCCCTATGATGAATTCCCAAAAAAGTGTATATATCTTCAACTTGATGAAATATTTCACATTATTCTCTAAGGCAGTTTTACCAATTTACATGTGAGTTACTCTATTTCCTCACAGATTCATTAATATGGTGAGTGATGTATTCTTACTCAGTGAAGACCATATGACATTATAAATGCTCTTTGAAGAGATTTAGCAATAATTTGGGTAGAGAACAGTGCTAGATAAAAAGGACTGGCACAATTGAACAGTTCCATGGATCAAGAAAGCATGAACATATCAAATTCGGAAGAATTCATAGAATAGCAATCATTACTATCTTCTCTTCAAGAATGATACCTCACTTTCAGACAAATGTCTGCTCTCACATAAACTCAGTATAACGAATTATATTAAAGAAGTCTTGTTTGAGCCCAGATCAATGAGTGACTATATCCCTTTCCATTAAGATGTTTTGGCATAATTTGGAAACAGCTAGAGCACATAATTTTCTTAGTCTTATCACTCATGATCTTACAGTCAACTTCGTGGATAAACTGGGAGTCAGCCTTTGTGCAACAAAGGTAAATCTAAACCACTAATTATAGAAACCTTACTATTTCAATCTTACATTCAAAAGCCAGGGAAATTTAATCTAAAATTCTCTCAATAAGGTGATAAAAACTAAGGAGAGGGAATAGGTTTTAAAGGTAGGCAGAAAGGAAATATAAATTGTAACTAGATATGAATGGAAAATAGGAGAGAGATGGAGAAGACTGAGCAAATGACAAAAGAAAGAAGACAGTGAAACAGAGAAAGTCAGCAGAAATATGCCTGGGAATAAAAAATACATTTCTGGAAAGGTCAAAGACATATTATGTCTTATATTCGTTGAGAATATAAAATCTAATCATTATGACAAGGTTTACACAAGAAACTCATGGATCTTTTTCTTCCTGCTATGCTAGAATCATTCATCAAAGTTAACTACATATAAACTTTATTCAAACAAACTTAAAAATCAATGAAGTCATACTGAGCAAGCATATGACCTTATTTTAAAGGAACAGATATATTTAAACAATTTAACAATTCACAATATTGTTGAGTTCTTACTATGTCTCAGAAACAGTGCTAGGCATCAAACACGCAGTGGTAAATAAAATATATATAATCTTCATCTTAATGGAGATTATAGTAACCAAGAAGTTGTAATATATCAGAAATCACTTGGATGGGAAAAACAAGAAACTATGAAAACAATAACAGAGATACCTGTCCAGAGTTAGAGGGCAGGTATAAATAATTTCATGAGGAAGTTGGGAAGAAAAAGATGAAGCAGCAGTTCTGAAATCTTTTTTCTTCCTCTGGGGGATGCTTAGGAAGGGGTGGCACATCAACTTCCTCTGTAAACACAAGACTTAATAGTATTTTCTAGGCGGGAGTTAGGAGGGGGCATCCTTTCTATGAGATGGTGTAACTGTGACCTATCTAGTTTGCTTTTTATAACTAAACTAGGAATTTATAGCTCACTGAAAAATGTCATGTAAGCTATATAATCAATGGAGTGTCAAAAGGAGATGTTCCCTGACTGTAATCATTCCTCCTGTGCCCATCATTCAAGCATCATTTAGACCCTTACCTGTTCTAATATGCATCCAAATATGGGAAAAACAGACTTGGGCAACTTGATGGGTCAGACTTTTCCAAGTTTCACTTAAGTATTGAAATTGCCTGTATGCTCTGAATTTGACAGTTCAGCCTTCAGTGTTATCTTAGAAATGGCAATAAGTAATAAGTAGGGAATAAGTAGGAATAATAAGTAATAAATAATAAATAATTAAGGAATAAGTAGGATTTAGCCAGATAAAATAATGGCAAGGTGTAGGGAGAGATATGAGCAAGAACTGACAGAAACCTGGGTTTATAGCAGAAGAAACAATCTATGAAAAAGCACATTTAGGAGAGGTGAACAAGATTTAGCCAGAGCGAAGAGTGAAAGATACAGTAGGCAGAAGCCAAATCATAGAAGGCCCTGTGGGCCACATAAAGAATTTATAGTTCATTCCCACAGAATAGAACACAATTGAAATGGTTTAATAAAAATAAGTGCTAGGGTCTAGTTTGACTTTTAGAAAGCATGGTTTATAGTGTAGAGAAGGCATTAGGGAAAGGCAAGAGGACAGGAAGCTATTAAAATTATATTACTGTATCTAGACTAAACCCTCCAATTAGAAGATAAAGATTTAACTTCAAATAATTTACCCAACAGAAGTGTATATGGTGTGTGCCATGTGAAATCTAAAAGCATCATTCTAGAAGTACTGTTTACATTAGTCAAAAATAGGAAGCACCCTAAATATCCACCAACTATGAAATAGATAAATATACTGTGGGATCTTCATGCAATGGAATATTCAGCAATGAAAAGGAACAAACTGCTACTATTCACAAAAGGAATGATTCTCACAAATGTAACATTGAGCTAAATGAGTCAGTCACAAATAATGCATCGTCTATGACTTCCTTTATATAAAATTCAAGAAGAGGCAAAATTAATCTATAGTATCAGCTGTTGGGTCAGTGGTTACCTTTGAAGATGGAATAGTATCTGAGAGGGGGCCAAGGAGATCTGGGGAAGCCAGTAATGTTCTACTTTTTGATGTGGGTGGTGGTACCACTGGTGTTCACTTTAAAGTAAGCCAGTAAATTATATGCTTTTATTTTTTTTATACTCTTCTATATGTATGTTATGTTTCAGGGTCAAAATTAGTTAAAACAAAAACATAGACCATATATCTAGTTTATTACCCTAGTAGAGCGACTGTAAAGCAATCCAGTAAGAAAAAAAAAGCGTCAAATTTGAGGATTTTTGTTTCAAGCAGTCTTGAAATCAGGGCTTCCGTTACAAGAACCAGGCATTTGAAAAAAAAAAATAGTTTGTATGTGGCCTAGCTTTTCTGTGGGAAGTTTCTGGTGGGCTTGGAGGAATTCTAAAAGCTTTATTGATTAAGATCTAAGCCTAGAAATCTCAAAACTTAGAGCAGGGAAGAATGTGTAATAGCGCAAGAAGAGCTTTTGTAACATCCAGTCAGGTGGTTAAAACCCTTTAGGGGCTATGGGGGAAGAGGGGATTCAGCAAGAACTCAAAAAGAAAAGCAAAGGAGTTAGATGTACATGTGGAGCATAGAGCCTCTTGTCACGTTTCCTGACCCCATTTTAATCCCAGGTGGCAGCTCAGTGTAGAGAAATCTTTGGCATGAGGAAATTACTTTTCTTCCCAGGCTTTAGCCCAAAGAAAGTACAAAACTCTGAGAGAATCCCTGCATCCAAACAATGCCAGGGACAGAGGGCAGAGGGCAGGCAGAGAGAGAAAGTGGGCCTGATACAGCCCCTCAAGGCTGTCCCAGATCCAAAGCCATTTGGCAAAGCATCTAACAGTTCTTAGGTCTCAAGAGAGTGATAGAAATAAACAGCAGACCAAAAGAAAGCTGATGGCCCACACAAGGCTAATACAGATCGTTGTACTCAGATCCTGGAAGACTGTGTTGGAAATATTAATAGAGGCAGTGGTAGCAAATGCTGTCCCTGAGGACCTGATGGGACCAGACACCCATCAGGACAGGCGAGCAAGGTCGAGATGACCATTGCATCCCCACTTCACCCCACCCCATGGTGCTCGTCAAGGGCATAAGGGGAAGAAAGGAGAGGATGGATGCTACAGACTGAGCTCTAGATGTAAATGGCTGAGCTTCCTTAGCTTGGCAAAAGCCTGCTTTTCACCACCAAGCAGAAATGTGGAATAAAGTTTTATTTTTTGCACCCTTTAGTCTGACTATAAACCATTTAACTGCTGCACATAAAAAGACTTACAAGCCATTTGGAGAGCTCAGTTGTTATTCCTTCACATCCAAAAAGATATGGGGAAAGGTTTGGACAGAGAAATGAAGGAAAAGCTCTGTCTGTTATTATAAAGCAGGAAAAATTATCCAAACCCATAGGGTTACTGTAAGAATTAAGAAATGTGATGTAAACAGCTGCCACCAGGTAAGAATCTGGTAGTACTAATCCCTTATCTTGTGGGATGAAAGGGCTGGACGAGACCTCCAGGGGCCTCCTGGTCCAGCCACATGTCTTTATGAAGGAAAATTCAAAACACTTAAGGAAAATCATTGTCTGACCTAGTTTTATAGACTTCAGGCATGGAAATTCTGTATTCTGTACTAGGGTTTTTCATAGATACGGTCAACAATACTTCCCAATCCTTGCCTAGCAATTTCAGCCATTTCTTCTCATTAAAACCCTTGCAGAAGGAGAGAATAATTAGCTATGTCCTTTTCTATAACTTTTGTTTTACTGGGAAATGGTCATCAAATCATTTCATGCTCTTCTTATGTAAGCAAAATAATTTCAACTCATTTAACCTTTCCTTATTGGTCCTGTTTAAGATCTCATTGTTTTTGATTCTCAGCATGAAAAACTTCTTTAAAAATGTGAAGATCAAACAAAACATGATGTTTTAGTAAACAGGAAAATTGCCTTTCTATTTGTATGACATAGATAACAATGTTATTTTTTGAAACAATAGTCAAACATTGTTAATTTATTGACATTTAGTATTTTTTAGAAAAGGACTATGAATTAGATTCTGCTCTGAAAGTCACATATTTAACAAGATAAGAAGTTAAAAGGCCGGAAAGTCAGCGTCTGTCTTACTTATGTTTAAACTGCTAGTCAGTACTAGTTAGTGTTAGAGCTAGAATTCTAACTCCATCTTCCCTCTCGCCTTCTCCCCATGTCTGGGCTAAACGACCATAATCTCTCACCTGGACCCTGTATTTACCTCTTAGCTATTCTAGCCCACATACATTCTTACCCTTCTATAATCCATACTGTATACTCCAGCCGTAGATCTTTTTAAAAAGACAATGTCAATGCCTTGGTTAAAATCCTTCAGTGATTTTCCAATGTGTGTTTGGAGGGTAGAGCGTGGTTGTTTTGTTTTTGGCCCTTTCTTATTTCTGACACTACAAAATGCATAAGGCTTATCATGTGTATTTCCTTCCCCAGTCATAGAATCAGCCATTTCTCCAAGGAGTCCTAATTCCTTTTATCGGAAAATTGTATTAGAAATCAAGATTTGGGTACTAGGTGTACTTATTGCCATTGGGTATCATCACTTCTAATGTATCTCAGTATACACATACATATAGCCATCTATATATTAATCTAAACATGCGTTCATACTGATGTCGATAACTCTAATCCATCACTACATGGATCACGCTAGATTCTCCTCCTTGCTTATATGTAACCTTCCACTCCAACACTCAGAACCTGGATCCCACCATCTGCCTTCCACTTGTTTAATTCCAGTATTCACACATAGTTGTATCAGAATTATTAACTCATACCACTGTGGGAATCAACCCTGTCAACTAGAGTACAGTGCTTACATACAGTTCATTTTGCCTTTAGTCTTAAAAATTCCACTCATTTCCAATGCTACTTAGGTCAGCACTTTTTCCCCAATCACATCAGTGAGGTTGTCCCACACATCTGTCATACAGTTAGAGTTTGCACTGCATTCTGTGATCTGTTGACCTCCTAAATGATTTATTTAAGTTTTTCAGGCATTAAGGTTTGTCAAAATCACCATTGAAATGTTTATATCAGTTTAGTTTCTGCTTCAGGTAAGCAGTTCAGCAGTGATTCTCCAAATTCACCTGTCTCTCCATATTTCAGCATGACACCTAGCCCTAAGAAGTCAGTTCTTTGATGGGTTTAAGAAAAAGTCATTAATGTTCAGTTTGTTCAGCTTTTCTTGTTGTAAAGATGGGAATGGAAGGCTTTTTAGTTTCCATTGTCTCCCTAACTCTACATCCTGTGAGGATAAGATCATGTCAGTTTTGCTCACCATTGTTTTCAGACACCTAGTTCAAGTTCTGATATACAGTAAATAATAAATAAATATTTGTTAAATGGATAGAAAAATGAACAACTCAGGCCCAGATACAAATCCAGTGATCATTCTTCTATGACATATATGCTTCTCTGGTCTTATTCTGTCATTAAAACAGTCTTTTTTTTGCCAATGCATACTGGAAGAAAATAACTTCAGTATTAGTGACAGTTCAAGTCTTCATTCAGTGCCTTTTAGGGAAAGGAATGTCACAACCTCTTACATCCTATTTCTATTATCATCATTGCTAGGAACTTTTTCAGGCAATAACTATTTGTTGGACTCACAGGGAACACTGGTGCTTTGACCCCATAATGATTTTAAATAAAGAATACAAAACTAGGTTTTCCTCTGCATTGTGTAGTTTCTCTAAACCTACCTTCCTACTTCCTGACATTCAAGTTAGCAAACTTTCTTCAAACAGGAAAATAAGCCAAACTTCAGGGCTCATCAGGTTGGGTAGCTAATCAAAGCTTCACACTATCTAGATGCTGAGAGCAAGACATGCTTTCATGTGTGACAGAATAATTATCTTGACTGGTTTGCCACAAATCGGTAGATATTTAAAGCTCTATTTATAAAGCCTATAATATAGGAGCCATGAAGTGACTACTAAGCAAGGCAGGGAAATCAAAGTTTTCTACAATTTTCCATCTAGATTAACATTGCTTACTTGTCCCCAAAAAAGTATACAATTTATACACTCTCATCTCTAACACACTCCATACCAAAGCTGGGTGTGTTAAGTTCCCTAAAGTGAAGCACATAATCTTCTGAAGAGACACTCATTAATTACTTCTGGGAGTATATACTGATACAACTTTTCTATAGGTTATATACCTAAAGACTTAAATATTGACACAGAATTATCTCTTCTGGGAGTGATTTCTAAGGAAATAAGGCAGTCTGAAAAGATTTAGCTACAAAGATGTTAATCATATAGTGTTTGGAGCTGTAAAAATTGAAAACTTAAACACCCAAGTATACTGGATTGATTGATTAAATTGTGATTCACCATTTACTAGAACATTCTCTGGCCATTAAAGAGTATATTGTAGAGGTGCCTTTATTAATATGAAAATATTTTCTTAATGTGCTAGAGAGTTAAAACTTCAACTTCAAAAACAGTTTGCATGGTATAATTTCAGAGATAGCTTTATTGATATATATATATATAAAGATATGCTTCAAAATATTCACAGCAGTTATTTCTGGGTGACTGTATTTATCTTCTTTCTTATTTTCTGATTTTGCTATTATGTACATGTATTTCATAATTCTTTTTCTAAAAGAAGATGTACTCAATCTGTAATTATTAGCTTAGTTCTAATTGGTCATATTACAATTCCCACTTGCTATAATGGTGTCCTTGAAGGGCCAGAGTGTTGTACAACTAGAAAGTAGAGCAATGTTGCTAGAGGCCCTGACTATGAGGGCATGGACACTGTCTATCAAGGAAAGATATGACTGGAACTGGGTGGGTCTTTTGTTGTTCTCTGTTTTTCAAAAAGGGAACTAATGTATACAAAGCAGGAAGTACAGCAGGGTTGGAATATCATACTGTGAAAGCAATGTCAAGATAAGAAAATTTCTGTGGCAGAAACAAAGCCAGGATTGGAACAGGATAGGTATGGTCTTCATACGGGGTATGATTTTAAGAGAATCCCTTTTCAGATCCTCAACTCTCATGGGCATTCTTTCCTATCATCAGGTAGATTCCCTTCCCCACTTCCTTCAAACAGCCCTTTTCCCACTTTACATAAGAAAGACATTCCCATGACTCATTTGAAATCTGTGTTTGTTCTAGAGTGTAAAAACATCAGGTCACCAGCAAAAAACAATTAAAATAGTGTATGCAGGAATGTCTTCTTTGCTAATTAAATAAGATTCTATGTTCCTGTTTATCTTGCACATATTTGTGATAAAACTGAAGTATATGGTATTAGAAATATAGTTGTATATTGGTCCTTGTAAGAACATTGTGAAATTATGTATGTTATAGAGTGGGCAATCTCCACCTCGTCCCGTCCCCATACACTTTTCAAAGAATGAATTGCTCTCTGAGAGAGAAACTGAGAACAAACTGAATAGAGCATGGTTAAGAAATACTAAAAGCTAAAAACTGCTTTTATAAATGAGCAATTTTTTCATATATTTATAATATTTGTGAGAAAAAAACACCTTTCTGCCGAAGTAGTATAGCTTGGTGATGCTGAATATTTTAAGAGTAAATGGAATATTTTCCAAGACTACTCAGTTTTTTCTACTTTTAATGGAAAGTATGTCCACAAATAAGGATTTTATGATTTCTTTTAGACTCATGTGCATTATTCAAAGATGTTATTAAAGTATAATTTATCAAATTGAACTATAAAATATTTATCTAATGATATATTAATTGGTCTTATAAAGTGGTCAATATTTTCTATCCCCTGTTAAATAGTATACAATTATATGCTAGCTGCCAGGTAAGTTAAGCAATAAAAATATCTTCCACTCATAAAATACATAGAAAAATAATATCATTATAGCAAAAAATTAATAGTTATGAATATTTACATATGATTATTTAATACTTCCCTGAAACTGATACCAGAGTTAATAAATGTTTAAAAATCCACTTAGGACAGCCACACTGTTTGATTTATTATTATGCTCTTCACAACTACCTATTTTACCTATCTATCACATTGCATTAATGCAATTAAACAATAAAATATAACAGTTTTCAGTTTCTAGTTCCACACACAGGGAGCTTACATGTCGCCACTCCTTACTAAGAACAAAGAAAAAACTCAACAAACTGAATAATCATTGATACTTCTTAGATGTGTAAGAGTAGTGAGGTCACATGGTAAACTGTTGTCCCCTGAATCAGAGAGAATGAAGGGCAAATATAGAATCACAACTTACCAGAGCAGAACACAGGAGCTAAACCCTCCATGGAAACAGTTCCAGAATAGGAAAACCAAAACTGTAAACAATTTGAAAATCATTAGTCAATATGCACCAATCAAAAGACACAGGTTGTCAGAGTAGATCAAAAAACAAGACCAAACTATATGTTGTATACAAAAAATCCACTTTAAATATGAAGAACACACTGAGTAAAGATAAATGGATGGAGAAAAATATGGCATGCTAATATTAATTTAAAAAAAGCAGGAGCAACTATATTAATTTCAGACGGAGAAGACTTCAAAACAAGGAAAGTTAACAGGGATAAAGAGAGTTATTATATAATAATAAAGGTATTAATTCTCCAAATAACTGAGGTAAAAAAAAAACTGAAAGAACTGCAAAGAGAAATAGATGAAACCAGTACTATTGTTGCAGACTTTTAATACCTATCAGAAAAGGACAAGTCCAGCAAGAAGAAAATCAGTAAGGACATACTTAACTCAATGATATTAATCAACTGAATGTTTAAATATAATGGGCATCTGTAAATTATATCATCTACCAACAGAATACACATCCTTCTAAAGCTAACATGGAACATTCAACAAGATAGCCCATATTCCAGACAATGAAGCATATCTTAATAAATTTTAAAGAATAAGAGTCATATAATACTTGCTTTTGAGCCACAATAGAATTAAACTAGAAATCAATAATAGAAAAACAACTGGAAAATCCTAAAAAACATGGAGCATAAACAACATTCTTTATTTTTTTATATTATTAGATAGCTTCTCTTTTTTTAAGAACTTTGTGGATTGGAGCTTCATCCATGACTGACAAACCTCATCCATATCTAGTACTGATGCAGATCACAAAATGTAGCACTTTGAGCCTGACATGATTGGATGATACATGAGAATCTAGGTATGGCTGCATGTAATTTGAATGTGGAAGGACAGGAATTTTGAGAGGGATTCTTACAGTGATAGGCTCCCAAGAGTACTGCCTTCACTTATCTGCACTCTTGTGTTGCCCTCTGATATATTAGGTTGAGACTCTATGTGCCTTTTTTTTTTATGGTGTCCTAGCTGTTTTTTTTTTATTAAGGTATTATTGATATACACTCTTATGAAGGTTTCACATGAAAAAACAATGTGGTTACTACATTTACCCATATTATCAAGTCCCCACCCACACCCCAATGCAGTCATTGTCCATCAGTGCAGCAAGATGCCACAGATCCACTATGTGCCTTCTCTGTGCTACACTGTTCTCCCCGTGATCCCCCACACCATGTGTACTTAAGATAATGATCCTCAATCCCCATCTTCCTCCCTCCCGACCCGCCTTCCCACACCCCTCCCCTTTCATAACCACTAGTCCCTTCTTGGAGTCTGTGAGTCTGCTGCTATTTTGTTCCTTCAGTTTTGCTTTGTTGTTATACTCCACAAATGAGGGAAATCATTTGACACTTGTCTTTCTCTGCCTGGCTTATTTCACTGAGCATAATATCCTCCAGCTCCATCCATGTTGTTGCAAATGGTAGGATTTGTTTCTTTCTTATGGCTGCATAGTATTCCATTGTGTATATGTATTTTCTTTATCCATTCATCTACTGATGGACACTTTGGTTGCTTCCATATCTTGGCTATTGTAAATACTGCTGTGATAAACATAGGGGTGCATATGTCTTTTTGAGTCTGAGATGTTGTATTCTTTGGGTAAATTCCAAGGACTGGGATTCCAAGGTCAACTGGTATTTGTACTTTTAGTTTTTTGAGGGACCTCCATATTGCTTTCCACAATGGTTGAACTAGCTTACATTCCCACCAGCAGTGTAGGAGGGTTCCCCTTTCTCTGCATCCTCAACAGCATTTGTTGTTCTTAGTCTTTTTGGTGCTGGCCATCCTTACTGGTGTGAGGTGATATCTCAAAATGGTTTTAATTTGCATTTTCCTGATGATTAGTGATGTGGAGCATCTTTTCATGTGTCTGTTGGCCATCTGAATTTCTTCTTTGTAGAATTGTCTCTTCATATCCTCCAACCATTTTTTAATCAGGTTATTTGATTTTCAGGTGTTGAGGTGTGTGAGTTCTTTGTATATTTTGGATGTTAACCCCTTGTCAGATATGTCATTTACAAATATATTCTCCCATACTGTAGGATGCCTCTTTGTTCTGTTGATGGTGTCCTTTGCTGTACAGAAGCTTTTAAGTTTGATGTAGTCCCATGTGTTCATTTTTGTTTTTGTTTCCCTTGCTTGAGGAGATGCATTCAGGAAGAAGTTGCTCATGCTTATATTCAGGAGATGTTTGCCTATGTTGTCTTCTAAGGGTTTTATGGTTTCATGACTTACATTCATATCTTTGATCTATTTCGAGTTTACTCTTGTGTATAGGGTTAAACAATAATCCAGTTTCATTCTCTTGCATGTAGCTGTCCAGTTTTGCCAACACCAATTGTTGAAGAGGCTGTCATTTTCCCATTGTTTGTCCATGGCTCCTTTATCATATATTAATTGACCATATATAGTTGAGTTTCTATCAGGGCTCTCTAGTCTGTTCCATTGGTCTATGGGTCTGATCTTGTGCCAGTACCAAATTGTCTTGATTACTGTGACTTTGTAATAGAGCTTGAAGTTGGGGAGCATAATCCCCCCAGCTTTATTCTTCCACTTCAGGATCACTTTGGCTATTCAAAGTCTTTGTGTTTCCACATGAATTTTAGAACTATTTGCTCTAGTTCATTGAAAAATGCTGTTGGTATTTTGATAGGAATTGCATTGAATCTGTAAAACAACATACTTCTGAATAACATTTGTGTTAGAATAATTCTCAAGACAAATGGAAAGTATTTTGAACTAAGTTAAAATGAAAACATAATTTATGAAAATTTGTGTGATACAGTGAAACTAAAGGGAAGTTATGGTATTGAATGCATATATTAGAAAAGAAGAAAGATCTAATATAAATCATCTAAGCTTCATCTTAGGAAACTAGAAAAAGAAGCAAACTAAATCAAAAGTAAGCAGAGTAAAATGAATAAGTATTAGAGCAGAAATTAATGCAATTGAAAACAGAGAATCAATATAAAACATCAACAAAATGAAAAACTGGATCTTTGACAAGATCAGTAAAACTGATAAGCCTCTAGCCAAACTAACTAAGCAAAAGAGAGAGAACACAAATTACAGATATGATATGTAAAAAAGAAGATATCACTTGCAGATCCCATACAAATTAAAAAGGTAATAAAGGACCACTGTGAATAACTCTATGCCCACAAATTTGATAACCTTGATGAAATAGACCAGTTCCTTGAAAGATACAATAAAAACTCACACAAGAAGAAATCAACAATTTCAATAGGCCTATATCTAGTAAAGAAATTGAATCAATAATTAATAAACTTCCAAGACAGAAAATACCAAGCCTGAATAAGTTCAATGATGAATTCTATAAAATATTGCAGGAATAAATTACATGAAGTCTCTACAATCTCTTTCAGAAGATAGAAACAGAGAGACTAATTTTTAACCCATTCTATGAGGCCAATATTATCCCCTACTAAAACCAGATAAAGACATTACAAGAAAATATAACTACAGACAAATATCTCTTATGAACATAAGAGATAACTCATGTCCTCAACAAAACTCAACAAAATATTGGCAATAAAATTAGCAAATAAAATCCAACAAGGTATAGAAAGAATTTTATCTCACTACTGCCGGGAGCCATGCTACTCAAGCTGTGTAGCAAAGCTCAGGCTGGAGGAAGATTCCCACAAAGCAGGGGCCTTCGCAGCTGGCTCCCTCTATTACCCACCTTGATTTTGTTATTCTCCTTTATACTGTTGGCTTTGTTTTTGCTTGCATTGTTGCCAAAGACTAAGCTAACCTTTGCTGAGCAGCATGGAAAAGATGAAAACTTAAACTTCCCAGAGCTTTTCAGGACAGTGCTCCTGAAGAATGGAACACGCAGGGGCCAAATGGTGATCTTGGCATAAAGTACCAAAACCTGCTGTTAGTTAGTCAAACATTGACCACCCCATTTCCACTGAGAATGCCCCCCTTATTTACAATGCTAGTGAAACTAGTGATGGAAAGTTTTCTAGAAATCAAGTCATGAGAAAACATTGAATAGAATAACCCTGTTGACACTTAATCATCTCATGTTTTCTTCCCTCTACTACTTCTATAGTTTGTTTTTCTTCTTTCCTAATTACGGCCCTTTACTAGAATTTGTGCCTCATATGTGAAATTACCAAGCACCATAATTTTCCAGGAAGTAAAGATACCTCAAAACAAGTGCTGGGCATAGAAGCCACAGAGCATAAATCTGCAAAGAAGTGAAAAACTAACCTTTTCAAAGAATATTACTTCTCTCTCACTTACCAGCTTTACATCTCCCTGTATGGCCCCGTAAGATGGCTGGTTAGCCAGAGACAGGTAAGATTCCTCAAGGGAGGAACAACCTAAGACAGGCACAGTCGCAGGGGGGCCATCAGGTGAGAAAAAGGGGCCCAACAGAGGTGAGGCTTAGAACCTCACCCCCCCCAGTTTTGAGAGAAATCTTCTATACCTGTGGATGTTTTGTTGCCCTTGTTCAGCTTAGATTAAGACCTGGTCTGTAGGCACAAACCTGATCATCTACACCTGCCTTCTTACAGTTCTAAATCATGCTTTCTATCTATATCTTGTATTTACCTACTACATTAATATTTTATTAGATTCATATATAAAGTATAAAAATCAAATGAAATATCATACATTATATTTGATGTGATTGTTTATAGTTTAAGGTTTGTAGTTAAAACAGAAACAGCTTCTATGATATGAATGCCCTTGCATTGTTCACCATGTAAGAACTTGTTTAGTCCCTGCAGTAGTAGAGTCATGGAGACCTGTGTAGCATATGTCAGGGAGATTTTGGTATCCACACAGAAGAAAGAGAAATGTAGATAAGAAGGAGAAATTTAGTTTGCTGCCTACTGTGCCCTATAAAGGGGTATAAAGTGAAGATATGAGTTTATGATTTTAGATTGATTATAAATTTATTAAAGCCTCTAAGAATATTTTTGTGGGAAAGAATCCTAGCTAACTGTGGCACTAGGTGACCTGTATTTCACTGATAGACTCCATAGTCGCTGTTACATACTGCACGCTCCTACGGTTACATGCACTTCTTAGAAACTGCACTACATAGAAAAGTAAAACACAATAGAGTACATGTTGACAAGAAAAGTTTTGGTCAAGGAACAGAAAAACAATTACCTGTCTAACGCTTGACCAACCATGAATAGATTAGAAAGTCAAAGAAAGAAAAAAGCTTGCCTATACTTATTAACCAACTGCCTAGACTAATTAATCATCAGAATAATAAAAAATAATCATATCCTTGTGAAAAATGGTATAAATAAAGCTGTCATCGACACTTTGTCGAGAGACCACCACCGTCTGACTCTGTGTCCTGTCTCTCCATGAGCCAACTCCGTCTCATCCTTTTGGGCTTCACACCCCCCCACTGGAGCTGGACCCCGGCACACTACCAAATGGAATTTATTCCAGGTATGCAAGGATGGTTCAACATTAAAAAATAAATTACTTTAATCCATCACATTGACAAGTTAAAGAAGAAATCCACATAACAATATAACTGGTGCCAAAAAGCATTTAACAAAATCCAGCAATCCATTCATGATAAAAACTCTCAGTAAACTAAGAAATGAAGTCTATTTCTTTAACGTGAGAGAGAATACCTGTAAAAAACCTACAGCTACCATTCATACTTAATGGTGAAAAACAAAGCTTTCCCACTAAGATCAGGAACAAGGCAAGGATGTCCTCCTCTCACCAGTCTTTTACAACATCACACTAAAAGTCCTACCTAAAGAAATTAGACAAGGAAAAGAAATAAAATGGATATTTATTGAGAAGAAAGAAATAAAACTTTGTTCACAGATGACATGATTATATATTTAGAAAATAACCAAAAGAATCAAACAGGGTTAGCAGGGGAGAGGCATGAAATGGCACAGAGGATTTTTAGGGCAGTGATGCATGATACTATAATAGTGGATGCATGCCATTATACATTAGAAAAAAAATATATATATATATATATACAGAATGTACACACCCAGAGTGAGCCCAAACATAAACTATGAACTTGGAGTAATGATGTATCAACATAGGTTCATCAGTTGTAACAAATGTACCACTCTGGATGTTGGTAACAAGTGAGGCTATGCATGCACAGAAATACAAAGAATTGTTAGAGAATACTATGAAAAATTACATGATAGCAAATTGGACAACCTAGAAGAAATGGACAAATTCCTAGAAAAATACAACCATCCAAGACTGACCCAGGAAGAAACAGAAAATCTGAACTTACCAATTACCAACAATGAAATCAAATTCATAATCAAAACTCCCAAAACTCCCAAAAACAAATCCCAGAACCAGATGGTTTCACAGCTGAATTCAACCAAATAACTAAAGAAAAGCTAATACCCATACTTAAAGTATTACAAAAAGTAGAAGAGGAGGGAATACTTCCAAACTCATTCTATGAGGCCAGCATCACTCTAATACCAAGCCAGACAAAGATACTGCAAAAAAATTAGAGTACAGCCTAGTAACCTTGGTGAATATAAATGCAAAAATCATCAACATAGTGTTATCAAACTTAATTAAAAATTACATTAAAAGGATCATCCATCAAGACCAAGTGGGAATTTGTTCTGGGCAGGAAAGGATAGTATAATATTCATAAATAAATATCATACACCACATTAACAAACAGAAGGATAAAAAGCACATGATCATCTCAATAGATGCTAAAAGGCATTTGACAATATGCAACATTCATTCATGCTAAAAACTCGCAATAAAGTGGATATAGAGTACTTTCTGGTACTTTCTGTCTTGGAAGTTTATTAATTATTGATTCAATTTCTTTATGTACCTCAACATAATAAAGGCCATATATGAAAAATCCACAGTTAATGTCATACTCAATGGCAAAAATATGAAAACTTTTCCTCTAAGATTGGGAACAAGACAAGGATGTCCACTCTCACCACTTTTATGCAACATAGTACTAGAGATTCTAGCCACAGCAATTAGATAAGACAGAGATAGAAGGCATCCAAGTTGGTAAGGAAGAAGCTAAACTGTCACTATTTGGAGATGACATGATATTATATGTAGAAAACCCTAAAGACTCCACCAAAAAAACTATTCAAACTAATAACTGGATTTAGCAAAGTTGCAGGATACAAGATTAATACACAGATATCTGTTTCATTCCTATCTTCTAACAAAAACTAACAAAGAGAAATGAGGAAAACATTCCACTTATGATTGCAACAAAAAGAATAAAATACCCAGGAATAAACCTAACTAAGGAGATAAAAAACCTGTACTCTGAAAACTAAAAGTCCCTCATGAGAGAAATTAAAGAAGACACCAATAAATGGAAATCTATCCCATGCTCATGGATAGGAAGAACTAGCCATCCTGCCTAAAGCACTTTACAGATTCAATGCAATCCCCATCAAAATATCAACAGCATTTTTCAATGAACCAGAAAAAATAGCTCTAAAATTCGTATGGAAACACAGAAGACCCCAAATAGCCAAAGAAATCCTGAGAAAGAAGAACAAAGCTTGGGGGGATTATGCTCCCTGACTTCAAGCTATACTACAAAGCTACAGTACTCAAAAGAGTAAGTTACTAGCACAAGAACAGAGCCATAGATCAATGGAACAGAATAGAGGGCCCAAATACAAACCCACACATATGTGGCCAATTAATATATGATAAAGGATCCATGAATATACAATGGGGAAAAGACCGTCTCTTCAATAACTGGTGTTGGGAAAACTGGACAGCTACATGCAAGAGAATGAAACTGGATTACTGTCCAACTCCATATACAAAAGTAAACTTAAAATGGACCAAAGATCTAAATGCAATGCATGAAACCATAAAACTCTCAGAAGAAAATATAAGCAAAAATCTCTTGAACATAAGTATGAGCAACTATTCCTGGACACATTTTGTTGAGAGTTTTTAATAATGAATGGATGCTGAATTTTGTCAAATGATTTCTCAGCATCTATTAAGATATCCATATGGCTTTTATCCTTCCTTTTGTTAATCAGTATATCACACTGATTGATTTGCAGTCATTGAACCATCTTTGCATCCCTGGAATGAATCCAACTTGGTTATGATGAATGATCTTTTTCCTGTATTTTTAAATTCAGTTTGCTAATATTTTGCTGAGGATTTTTATACCTATGTTCATCAGGGATATTAGTCTGTAATTTTTCTTTTTGTAATGTCTTCTATACCATTTTAAACAAGACATGACTGCTTTTAGTGATCTGTCTTACAGGATGCATTCCATAATTTGTTTTTTACTGTTTTTTATAATAGTCATTGAAGCACTTGAATTAAAAAATAAAGCCTGACTTTTTCTAACAATGAGTAAGCTTGATTTGGTTGATTGGTTTATCAATGAGGACAGGCTTTGCTAATTAGTTTACAGAGTAGAAATTTTCAGTTAATGGAATAAACTAAATTGAAGACTAGAGTTCTTGGTAAAATATACTTAATGTATATGGAATATGGGAGATATAAGCATTGAATACAGTTATTATTGTTGACAACATATATTATTACCAGTTCATGTCCCAATTCTTTCTGAGTGTATTGGATTAACTATATGCCTCTAAGTGCAAAAATAACAGTTATAATAACTAGCCATTTGAAAGTATTTTGGTACAGTTGCCAAAACTGAGAAAATAAATGACCCCAGCAATTGGGTAACAAATCTTTGCAAGTGAGTTGATTTTCAATTCTTGGTTTTCAATGAAATTCAAGGCAGACCTAATAGAATATTCAACTAATAGATAATTAAAAATAATTTTCAATGCTAGAGCACTCTGAGATATGTGGAATGTAACTCAGAAAGCATTCAAAGAATTAAAGGAAATCACTAACAAAATCCATTTAATTTTCATCTATTTATGTTAATTGATGCTGAATCCTCTCTATGTCACTCAAGCAATACATAATATTCTTCAGGGTTATATTAACTAATTGGGGAAAAAAGGACAACTCATCACATAAGTGCTTAATTTGTCTTTGTTAAACAATTATCAAAAATTACAATTTGTGTACATTATTTTGATCAAATGATATTCATAATTAAATGATAACATCCAGATTATGTTTTGATATAACAAAATATTTGAATTTATGAACATGGTTTTATTAAAAACAAGTATGATAGGGGATCAATAAAAGAATTTTAAGCATAAAAATATGTTTTCTTAACATACTCTATGGGAGAGAGGAACAAAATTTAGAGCTAAAGATCAATTTCTTACAATAAAAAAGAGCTTCTTGTGTTTAAAAAATAGTAGTTACTTTGAAATCGCTAGGATATTTAGATTATATTGGATACATTTACAGGAGCATTTTAAGTTTTGTTTAAAATGTAAATATTGAAACACTGCAGAAATTACATCCTTTACATTTCTTTAGTGATTAAAAATTAACTAAAAATGATTATTAAAAATTAATTATGTCCCATATAATCCTTACAACAGACATATCCCAATAGAGGGAGCCCTACAAAATATGTGACCAGTACTCCTCCAAACTGCCAAGGTCATCAAAACAAAGAGTGTTTGATAAACTGTCACAGCCAACAGGAGCTGTGGCAACTCAATGTGATGTGGTATCCAGAATAGAATACTTAAAAAGGATATGAGGTAAAAATTAAAGAAATCTCAGTAAAGCATGGGCTTTCATTAATAACAATGCATCAGTATTGATTAATTAATTATAAAACATGCACCATCATAATAGTAAGATGTAAGTTAGAGGGGACACTGGCTGCAGGAGTGTAGGAGCTCTCTACACTATCTTTGTAATTTTTCTATAAATATAAAACTGATGTGAAATATTATTTAGCGGAGCCAAGAAGGCAGCGTGAGTAGAGCAGCCGAAGTCTCCTCCCAAAACCATATATATTTTTGAAAATACAACAAATACAACTATCCATAAAAGAGAGACCAGAAAATACAGGACAACGGCCAGGCTACATCCACACCTGTGAGAACCCAGCACCTAGCGAAGGGGGTAAGATACAGGCTGTGGCCTGGTGGGAACCCAGCGCCCCTCATCCCAGCTCCTGGTGGGAGGAGAGGAGTCAGAGCAGGGAGGGAGAGGGAGCCCAGGACTGCTGAACACCCAGCCCTAGCCATCTGCACTGGAGTGCAGACACACAGTGCATGGGGTGCTGGATATTAGGAAAACGGGACAGTAAAACCTACGAGTGGGTCCCTTTAGCTGGAGCCCCTGGGACAAAGAAAAGCGAGTGCTTTTTGAAAGTCTTAAAGGGGCAGGGACACCACAGCTGGATGGAAACGTCCCAGGACACTCAGCCCAGCAGCTGGAAATCCCAGGGAACTCTGGGCACCCTAACCCCCTGGGCAGCAGCGCAGCTTGGAGGCCCCTCATGGAGATAAACAGCCCCCCGCCTGTTTCCCCACCGACACTGCTCCGCCATAGTGGAGCAGCAGCCTGAGGCCATCCATGCCCACAGCAACCAGGGAGCTTAACTCCACAGCAGCCAGGCAAGAATCAGAGACCCCATCTGTGTGCAGCTGCCCAGCACAAGATGCTAGGGGTAGCCATTCTCCCAGGATAGGAAGGCCACAAACCAACAAGAAGGGATGTTCTCCCAGCCAACACATGTGCCAGCTCCCCACAACTACATCTATCGCCATGAAAAGGCAGAAGAATTTGATACAGACTAGACTAACCCAGACATCCTCCCGTGAGAAGGAATCTGGGAAGATAGATCTAACCAATCTCCTTGAAGAAGAATTCAAAATAAAGGTCATAACCATGCTGATGGAGCTGCAGAGAAATATGCAAGAGCTAAGAGATGAAGTCCAGAAGGAGATTACAGAAATGAAACAATCCCTGGAAGGGTTTATAAGCAGAATGAATAAGATGCAAGAGGCCATTGATGGAATAGAAAGCAGAGAACAGGAACGCATAGAAGGTGACCCAGAGAGAGATAAAAGGATCTCCAGGAATGAAACAATATTAAGAGAACTGTGTGACCAATACAAAAGAAACAATATCTGCATTATGGGGGTACGAGAAGAAGAAAAAGAGAGACAAAAATGGATAGTAAGTGTATTTGAAGAAATAATTGGTGAAAACTTGCCCAAACTGGAGGAAGAAATAGTCGCTCAGACCACAGAATTACACAGAACTGCCAACAGAAGGGACCCAAGGAGAACACCACCAAGACACATAATAATTAAAATGGCAAAGATCAAGGCCAAGGACAGAGTTTTAAAGGCAGCTAGAGAGAGGAAAAAGGTCACCTACAAAGGAAAACCCATCAGGCTATCATCAGACTTCTCAACAGAAACATTACAGACCAGAAGAGAATGGTATAATATATTTAATGCAATGAAACAAAAGGGCCTTGAACCAAGAATGCTGTATCCAGCACGATTATCATTTAAATATGAAGGAGGGATTAAACAATTCCCAGACAAGCTAAAGTTGAGGGAATTTGCCTCCCACAAACCATCCCCACAGGGTATTTTAGAGGGACTGCTCTAGATGGGAGCACTCCTAAGGCTAAACAGATGTCACCAGAAAAAATAAAATCATAGTAAAGAAAGCAGACCAAACAAATACTAACTAAAGGCAAAAAATAAAATCAACTACCCACAAAAGAGCACTGAATAAAACACCCAACATATAAAGAATGGAGGAGAAGGAATAAGAAGGGAGAGAAATAAAGAATCACCAGACAGTGTTTATAATAGCTCAATAAGCAAGTTAAGTTAGACAGTAAGATACTAAAGAAGCTAACTTTGAACCTTTGGTAACCATGAATCTATAGCCTGCAATGGCAGTAAATACATATCTTTCAATAATCACCCTAAATGTAAATGGACTGAATGTACCAATGAAAAGACACAGAGTAATAGAATGGATAAAAAAGCAAGACCCATCTCTACGTTGCTTACAAGAGACCCACCTCAAACCCAAAGACATGCACAGACTAAAAATCAAAGAATGGAAAAAAATTTTCCATGCAAACAACAGGGACAAAAAAGCAGGTGTTGCAGTACTAGTATCAGACAAAATAGACTTCAAAACAAAAAAAGTAACAAGAGATAAAGAAGGACATTACATAATGATAAAGGGCTCTGTCCAACAAGAGGTTATAACCATTATAAATATATATGCACCCAACACAGGAGCACCAGCATATGTGAAACAAATACTAACAGAACTAAAGGAGGAAATAGAATGCAATGCATTCATTTTAGGAGACTTCAACACACCACTCACTCCAATGGATAGATTCACCAGACAGAGGCACAGAGGCACTGAACAACAGACTAGAACAGATGGACCTAATAGACACCTATAGAACTCTACATCCAAAAGCAACAGGATACATATTCTTCTCAAGTGTACATGGAACATTCTCCAGAATAGACCACATACTAGGCCACAAAAAGAGCCTCAGTAAATTCCAAAAGGTTGAAATTCTACCAACCAACTTTTCAGACCAGAAAGGAATAAAACTAGAAATAAATTGTACAAAGAAAGTAAAAAGGCCCTCAAACACATGGAGGCTTAACAACATGCTCCTAAATAATCAATGGATCAATGACCAAATTAAAATAGAGATTAAGCAATATATGGAAACAAATGACAACAACAATACAAAGCCCCACCTTCTGTGGGACGCAGCAAATGCAGTCTTAAGAGGAAAGTATATAGCAATCCAGGCATATTTAAAGAAGGAAGAACAATCCCAAATGAATGGTCTAATGTCACAATTATTGAAATTGGAAAAAGAAGAAAAAATGAGGGCTAAAGTCAACAGAAGGAGGGACATAATAAAGATCAGAGAAGAAATAGATAAAATTGAGAAGAATAAAACAATAGAAAAAATCAATGAAACCAAAAGCTGGTTCTTTGAGAAAATAAACAAAATAGATGAGCCTCTAGCCAGACTTATTAAGAGAAAAAGAGAATCAACACACATCAACAGAATCAGAAATGAGAAAGGAAACATCATGATGGACCACATAAAAATACAAAGAATTATTAGAGAATACTATGAAAACTTATATACTAACAAGCTGGAAAACCTAGAAGAAATGGACAACTTCTTAGAAAAATACAACCTTCCAAGACTGACCAAGGAAGAAACACAAAATCCAAACAAACCAATTACCAGCAAAGAAATTGAAGCAGTAATCAAAAAACTACACAGGAACAAAACCCCTGGGCCAGATGGATTTACCTCAGAATTTTATCAGACATACAGAGAAGACATAATACCCATTCTCATTAAAGTTTTCCAAAAAATAGAAGAGGAGGGAATACTTCCAAACTCATTCTATGAAGCCAACATTTCCCTAATACCAAAATCAGGCAAAGACTCCACCAAAAAAGAAAATTACAAACCAATATCCCTGATGAACATAGATGCAAAAATACTCAACAAAATATTAGCAAACTGAATTCAAAAATACATCAAAAGGATCGTACACCATGACCAAGTGGGATTCCTCCCAGGGATGCAAGGATGTTACAACATTCGAAAATCCATCAACATCATCTACCACATCAAC
The DNA here is from genome assembly GCF_040802235.1 of Manis javanica. Classification (NCBI taxonomy): domain Eukaryota; kingdom Metazoa; phylum Chordata; class Mammalia; order Pholidota; family Manidae; genus Manis; species Manis javanica. The sequence continues at coordinate 192,631,866 of NC_133157.1, forward strand.
AATAAGAAAGACAAAAACCACATGATCATCTCCATAGATGCTGAAAAAGCATTCGACGAAATTCAACATCCATTCATGATAAAAACTCTCAGCAAAATGGGTACAGAGGGCAAGTACCTCAACATAATAAAGGCCATATATGATAAGCCCACAGCCAACATCATACTGAACAGCGAGAAGCTGAAAACTTTTCCTCTGAGATCGGGAGCAAGACAGGGATGCCCACTCTCCCCACTATATCCCCACTCTCCCCACTGGAGGTCCTAGCCATGGCAATCAGACAAAACAAAGAAATACAACCAATCCAAATTGGTAAAGAATAAGTTAAACTGTCACTATTTGCAGATGACATGATATGGTACATAAAAATCCCTAAAGACTCCACACCAAAACTACTAGAACTAATATTGGAATACAGCAAAGTTGCAAGATACAAAATTAACACACAAAAATCTGTGGCTTTCCTATACACTAACAATAAACTAATAGACAGAGAAATCAGGAAAACAATTCCATTCACAATTGCTTCAAAAAGAATAAAATACCTAGGAATAAACCTAAGCAAGGAAGTGAAAGACCTATACCCTGAAAACTATAAGACACTCTTAAGAGAAATTAAAGAAGACAATAGCAAATGGAAACTCATCCCATGCTCATGGCTAGGAAGAATTAATATAGTCAAAATGACTGCACCAAGCAATATACAGATTTGATGCAATCTCTATGAAATTACCAACAGCATTCTTCAACAAACTGGAACAAATAGTTCTAAAATTCATATGGAACCACCAAAGACCCCAAATAGCCAAAGCAATCCTGAGAAAGAAGAAAAACGTGGGGTGGGGGGTCTCACTCCCCAACTTCAAGCTCTACTACAAAGCCACAGTAATCAAGACAATTTGGTACTGGCACAAGAACAGAGCCACAGACCAGTGGAACAGATTAGAGACTCCAGACATTAACCCAAACATATATGGTCAATTAATATAAGATAAAGGAGTTATGGACATTCAATGGGGAAATGACAGTCTCTTCAACAGATAGTGCTGGCAAAACTGGACAGCTAGCTACATGTAAGAGAATGAAACTGGATCACTGTCTAACCCCAAACACAAAAGTAAATTTGAAATGGATCAAAGACCTGAATGTAAGTCATGAAACCATAAAACTCCTAGAAAAAAACATAGGAAAAAATCTCTTGGACATAAACATGAGCGACTTCTTCATGAACATATCTCCCTGGGCAAGGGAAACAAAAGCTAAAATGAACAAGTGGGACTATATCAAGCTGAAAAGCTTCTGTACAGCAAATAGAACACCATCAATAGAACAAAAAGGTACCCTACAGTATGGGAGAATATATTTATAAATGACAGATCTGATAAAGGGTTGACATCCAAAATATATAAAGAGCTCATGCACCTCAACAAACCAAAAGCAAATAATCCAATTAAAAAATAGGCAGAGGAGCTGAACAGACAGTTCTCCAAAGAAGAAATTCAGATGGCCAATAGATACATGAAAAGATGCTCCACATCGCTTGTCATCAGAGAAATGCAAATTAAAACCACAATGAGATATCACCTCACACCAGTAAGGATCACCACCATCCAAAAGACAAACAACAACAAATGTTGGCGAGGTTGTGTAGAAAGGGGAACCCTCCCACACTGCTGGTGGGAATGTAAATTAGTTCAACCATTGTGGAAAGCAGTATGGAGGGTCCTCAAAAAACTCAAAATAGAAATATCATTTGACCCAGAAGCTCCACTCCTAGGAATTTACCCTAAGAATACAGCAGTCCAGTTTGAAAAAGACAGATGCACCCCTATGTTTTCACAGCACTATTTACAATAGCCAAGAAATTGAAGCAACCTAAGTGTCCATCAGTAGATGAATGGATAAAGAAGATGTGGTACATATACACAATGGAATACTATTCAGCCATAAGAAGAAAACAAATCCTACCATTTGCAACAACATGTATGGAGCTAGAGGGTATTATGCTCAGTGAAATAAGCCAGGCGGAGAAAGACATGTATGAAATGATTTCACTCATATGTGGAGTATAAGAACAAAGAAAAACTGAAGGAACAAAACAGCAGCAGAACCACAGAACCCAAGAATGGACTAACAGTTACCAAAGGGAAAGGAACTAGGGAGGTTGGGTGGGAAGGGAGGGATAAGGGTGAGGAAGAAGAAAGGGGGCATTACAATTAGTATGTATAATATAGGGGGGTGCATGGGGAGTGCTGTGCAAGTGAAGACAAGTAGTGATTCTACTGCATCTTACTACGCTGATGGACAGTGACTGTAATGGGGTGTGTATGGGGGACTTGGTGAAGGAGGGAGCCTAGTAAACAATGTTCTTCATGTAATTGTAGATAAATGATAACAAAATAAATAAATAAATAAATAAAAATAAAAATAAAAGTAAGGTACAACATAAAAAAAGGAATATCATTATTTAAAAATTAATTGCTAATTAACAGTAGAGTAAATCTAAAAATGTGCAAGAGATTATAAACTGGTAAGTCCAAGAAAGCAAGGGGAAATGTTCATCATCAAGAACATTATTCCTGCAAACTTTTTCACGTTCTGAGCCCCACCCTTGCAGTATTCTGCTACGCTCCACTGCTTAGTTCTCTGCGTCCAGCCGCAGACACCAAGCACAACCCCTCCCTGCGTACAGCCTGACGGAAACCAAGTTCACTCTCCATGACAAGCCTTGGCAGAAACTAGATGTACGTCAGAAGCCCAGCCTCACAGTCACTAAGGACTACAAGGTCGACCTCTGACAACCTTTGCTTCTTGACATGATCCACCAAGGACTGAAAATTAAATCATTGAGGTCAAAGTCACTTGTAATCAAGATACTGAGAAAAAGGCCTAGTGAGGGCAAGGCAAGCTTGCAGAAACATTCAAGGTGGCACAAGAACCTTGCAGAAAAATTTGAAATACTGAAATCTCACCTGCATGGTCTATGTCTGTCTCCCTTCCCAGAATGTAAACTCTTCAGGAGTAGGAACCATGGCTTTTTAAGCTCTTTGTCTACAGCACCAGATACAGTGTCTGCTTGGCACTTAGCAAGTATTTGTTGAGGGAACAACGTTGTCCCCAAAACAATGTTTTTCCCCAATGTAGTTTAGGAACATAATGAAATAATATTTATGTTCTCTTTATAATATAAACTGTTAGTGATACCTGATAGCTCTTACACTGGACATAAGCTTTCAGTTCACAATTACATCGGGTATCTTATTTTTATCTTTGCAAATCCTTTGTAATATGTATGTCATTTATTTTCACTTAAATCATTTTTTCCATTTTATGTAGAAGAATGTAAACATTTAAATATGTGCCTGCTTAGAGGATATCAAATAATTACTGTCTGTGAAAAAAGTCATGGAAATTCAATCCTGTTTTTGCTTCACCTATTTAGTACTTTGGACAACAAACTTGGAACCAATTATTCATTAAGTTCTTAGTTTATTCATCAATTCAATGTTCATCAAAAATCCAGTTTTTATCAGAAGCTAGAGTCAAACAGTAAACACCGAAAGACTTTATGCAGATAGAAGAAATGGCATATGTAAGAAACTTCCAGTTTCTAAGGAATAAAAACTCTATTATGTGCTTGGAAACAAGACAACTATTATCTTATCAAGTGCCTGGCACATTAAATGGTCTTGGCCCTGTGTGTGCTTTATCACATTGACTGTTCACTATACACACACAAGATAGGGATTGTCCTTGGACTATCATTATTTGCATTTTAAGGTAATAATATATCCATTTATTAGATGAGGAAGCTGATCTGAGAAAGAAAAAGTTATCTAGGTCCCAATCAGTGACGGAGTTGAAATTTAAACTTTCATCTGTTAAATGCTCAAGCCCATTTTCTTTTCATTTTACCTGTGATTTCTGATACAGACAATGATGACACTTTGGAGATTCAGAATAAGACAGAGCATCAGGTTTAAATCTCATGCTTGGCTTTTCATGCTTAAGAGAACATATAAAAGCTTCTTCATGCAATAAGCACGTATCTCTCTGCCTTCATCTTCCACTCCCCGTTTTGTGGTCCTTGAGCCTGTTCCTCTTTCAGGATAGGGCCCTTGCCTTGAATTCCAGCTGACTCTTCACTACTCTCTTTCCTTCCCATCTTTTCTCTGGGGCCAAGAGGTGTTTTTAAAAAGGGCAGGAGATGTGCAAGCCTAAATAATGGGGAACTAGGCAGCAGGGAAGCACCAATAAAGTGGGAAACAGTGATGGAAGGTTTAGGGGCTATTGTAGCAAAACCAGAGGTAAGGAGAAACAGTGGTGATGGCAAAGGTCTTAGAGCATAGCAAGGTGCAATTTCGTGTTGGTGGGAGCTGAAGAATATGAAAATCTAGAAAAGTTTTCCTCTTGAGCAACTTCTCTTGACAATCATTCCCGCCCACCCCCTACACCCTACCCCCAAATAATAAGAACCTATTGACTCAGTTAGTTTTTGCTGCATAACAACACACAGAACTTTAGTAGCTTAAAAAACAACCATTTATTTAGTGTGCAAGTCTATCAAGTGGCTAATTTAGGTGAGATTTGGCTGAGTGACTGTTCAGGTCACAGATGGGCCCATTCATGCATCAGCTGCAGAGATGACTGGGGCTGACCTTAGAGGGCTTCAGCTGGAACTACTTGGCGCAACTTAGCCTCTCATCCTCCAGCAGGCTCACCTTTACATGGCAGTGGGACAGGGTTCCAAGAGAGCCAACGGAGGCACTCCAGGCCTCTGGAGAACTGGCACAACATCACTGGGCCACATTCTATTAATATAAACAAGTCGTAAGGCCACCCAGGTTTAAGGAGGGAACAGATGAAGTCTACTTTTTGATGTGAGGAGCTGGGGCATATTTGCATATCATCTCCTCACATACTTACCATTTGTGTGTGTGTGTGTGTGTGTGTGTGTGTGTGTGTGTGTGTGTGATAACAGCATCTGAAATCTACTTTCTTAGCAAATTGCGAGTATGCGATACAATAGTAACCATAGTCACTATGCTCTTAGATCTCCAAAATTACTTGCCCTATATAACTGCAACTTTGTATTGGCTCTTTTAAAAAATCTTTTTCTACTAGAACTAAGAGTTACAAGGGTGGTAACACACTGTTTTTTGTTTGATTTTCCTTTGGTTTTCTATCATCTAGTGCAGTATCTAGCACATAGAATGTGCTTAATAAATTTATTTTTTATTGTAGTTAAAAAGTGCACATGAGATATCTCCTAACAAGTTTGTAAGTGTCTAGTACAGTACCATTCAGAGAGTGTAAGAACAATGTTATACAGCAGATCTCTAGAACTTTTCTATCTTGTATGACTGAAACTTTATAACCACTGAACAGCAACTACACATTTCCGTCTCCCTCCAGTCCCTGGGAACCACTAATCTACTTTCTGTTTCAATGAGTTCAAGGACTTTACTTATTTCCTGTGAGTGGAATGATGTAGTATTTGTCCTTCTGTGACTAGCTTATTTCACTCAGCATAATGTCCTTAAGTTTCATCTGTGTTGTAGTATACGGCAGGATTTCCTTTTTTATGGCTGTATACACACACATATAGTTGTACATACATACATACATATACATATACATATATATATGTGTGTATATATACACATACACACACACATATATATATGCATCAAATTTTCTTTACCCAGTCATCCATCAATGGACATTTAGGTTGTTTCCACCTCTTGACTACTGTGAATAAGGCTTCAGTAAACATGGAAGTGCAAATATCTCTTCAAGATCCTGATTTCAATTCTCTTCGATAAGTACCCATAAATGGGATTTGCTAGATCATATTTTTAAGTTTTTGAGGAACCTTCATGCTGTTTTCTGTAGCAGTTGTACCATTTTACATTCCCCCCAACAGTGCACAAGAGTTCTAATTTCTTCACATCCTTGCCATCACAGGCAAGGATGTGAAGACATCTATTTTCTTTCTGTTTTTCTTTATAATGGCCATCTTAACAGGTGTGAGGTGATATCTAATTGTAGTTTTGATTTGCATTCCCCTGATGATTAGTGATGTTAAGCCCTTTTGATATACCTGTTGGCCATTTGTATGTCATCCTTGGAGAAGTATCTATTCATGTTTTTTGCCCATTTTTTAATTGGGTTGTTTGAGGTTTCTTGTTTTTGTTTTTTGCTGTTGAGCAGTAGGGGTTTCTTATACTATTTTGGATATTAACCCCTTGCCGTATATATGGTTCAGAAATATTTTCTCCCATTCTGTAGGTTATCTTTTTACTCTGTTGACTGTTTCCTTGCAGTGCAGGAGCATTTCAATTTGAAGCAAACCCACTTGACCATCTTTGCTTGTGTTGCCTGTGCTTTTGGTGTCATATTAATGAAATCATTGCCAAGACCTGGAGGTGATTTAGTTTTCAAATAAGGTGAACTTGCCAAAAATTCAAAAGTCAAAAGTACAGAGCCTCCCACTCTTATTTTCTCCTCTGTCTCTGTCTCTGCTGTTGCTTTTGTTTTTGCTGTCAACCAAGACTGGAGGCATTTGCTTCACTATGGGCTATATTAGCAAAGGTCCCAGCGTTCAGTCGCTGCCTTCACGAGTGATGTATATTGGGCATCCGTTACAGGTCCCAGTACAGACCATAAGAGGTGGGGTGCTCCTGGCTCTGGCAAGAGTAGCAGCTTCTGTGTTGTAGGCTCTCCTGACTGGTAATGGGGGTTTGGGCTGAAACCAATTGCTCCCTGGTCACAGAAAAGGCAGCAGCATCTTTAAAGGCCCAATTTTGCATGTGCCTTTGGGATTTGTTCCTGAGAGCTCAATACAGAATTTATTGCTTCATCCCACCCAATTATTCTGCAGGTTGACACCTTAGAAAACTTTCCTACATAAATTAGCTACAGTAGATTCTAGCTGTATAGTTGACTATTTTTTCTACAACTGAATGCCAAGCAATACAGCTTTTAACATTGTTACCTAGATCACAAATATGCTTTTGCTTTAATTTTTAAAAAAAGAAGGGAAGAGGAGAAAGAGAATTCCTCTCTGATTCATAGGAGTTCACGTGGTTCATGACCTTCACACCTCCACAGCATCCTGAGTGAGTCTCCGCACTCCCGTCTATAGGAGTGTACCTCTCCACAGGGTGCCTGGGGGAGACAGCAGGTAGCATGGCCTCATGGAGACAAATCTACACTTAATAACTAAGAAGCTATGGAACAGATATGCTACCTATATTTAAACTCCACAAAGCACAGCAAGAGTGTTTAAATTGAAGCTATGAAACCAAAATTGAAAGGCTGTTAGTTCTAACAGTCATTTCACCCAGATATACCACCTGCATGCACCAAGAGTTTCTTGTTCCATTAAAGATTTTGTGTTTAAATTGTGTTTGTGGGGTGGGCATGTGTGCAGACCAGGGGCAGTGGGAATGGAGTCATGGGCAGAATGGAAGACAGGAGGAGAGGAGGGCGGTGCTGCGGGGCTCACCACGCCCTCAGGCCTTCTGTTGGGTTGTTTGTGCTCATCTCCATGTCTTGGTCCCAGCAATCCTTTTCCTTCCTGACTTTTCTCCTCTATGTGCCCTTCTTCACTTCGCATTATATCTCAGCCCTGCTGCTCAATTCTCCCTCCTTCCCATCTTCATCTCTTTGTATCTTCTTCTCAAAAGAAGAAAGCAAAATAGCAAAAGAAAAATGTCCTACAGAGAGTAAAACAAGTTCCTGCTCTGACATCTAACATCTGATTTCTCTTCTCTGCTGCTACATTCAACCATTTTTATATCCAAAAGATGACACAAATGAAAGTAGAGAAAATGGTGAAAATATAAGCAAGAAAAATAAAAAGTAGTACTTGATGGTCTCTACTACTTGCCTTTATAGCTAGAAAAGATACATGTTCATTATTACTCAAAGTCAACTCAGGATCATTTAGCAAGCATTTATTCCATGTGTACTCTGTGTCCACCCTTTCAAAGGGTTACAGCTGAATAGAACATGATAAATAGGACCCAGTCTCTGCTTTCAATCACCTAGTAAGAGAAATGTATTAATACAATTATGACAATAAGTGATAAATTAGTACTCCAGTTTGAACCCAGAAATCCCAGAATCATCTTCAGTTCTTCTCTGGAAGGAGCTGTACTACCCTGCTTTACCTCCTGCACTAACACACTTGTGAATAAATTGTTACTGGGGATTCAAAGCCTCCACCTCAAGCACCTGCACTCTGAAAGTCCTTGGAGAGACATCTGCTGTGGCATGTTAAGGGAAACCCTTTCTGGTCTTAGCTTACCCTAAGAAACTTCCCTAGCCACCCTTACCAGTGTTTCATAGTAAAACAGTATTGGTCGATCAGTTTTTTCTTCCTTCCTTTCCCTCAACCCCCTAACCCTCCAGTAATATCGAATCAATGAGCAGCTTCCATCGTTTCTATCTCCAGATTATGTTTTAAATTTATCCCCTTCTCTTTATTTACATTAAAAGACCCCCTACAAGAAGCTACTGTTATTCTTATTTGGAATGCCACAATGGCCTCCTACTTGATCTCTGTGCTGGTTATTTTCTACTTGCCACCCCACCTCCTCCAGATCCAGTATCTATCCTGTGTCCTGCTACACAAGGTGCCCAGAGGTCTGATCCACAGACTGCCTCAACTAGACTCCATCTTTGGCAGGATTCTGGCTGAACTTGGCAGAAAAGAGGCACCAACAGGAAATAAGGAAGTGGGAGAAAAGTCAAGGTATTTCTTCCCTTTTCCGTTGTTCCTTGGCACCCCATCTCTGGCCAGGTGTCACTCCCCAGCTGCCATCCCTGCAGAGCAGCTCCTCCTCACAACTGTAGCTCTCACAGGGCTCTGATTACATGATTTCCTGCCATTGCTCCTTCTGACCAAGGGGAGGCCTGAAGCTCTCTGCTGTTGCCAGCTGGGTGCCTTAATATCCTTGTCATTCCCCTCAACTTCCCCACTTCGCTATAAATAATTCCTTCATTAAAGTTTCTTGAAGCTTTTGAGTAGAGATCGTTAGGTTATGACTCTAATTCGTAATGTCTCATTTCCACTCTTGTCCTCTTCAAGCTTTTCCCCATACACTTAAACCATTCTCTCCCACTTAAGGCCTTCTAATGGCTTCCCATCACCCTCAGAATACCTCCCCACCGTGGCCTGATAGTCCTGCCATCCTGCTCTCTGTGCTATTTCTCATCTCTCTGATTCCATCTTTGGTTCCTCAGACATGCTGGGTTTGTCCCCCACCTTGAAGCCTTTGCAGAAGCTGTTTCCTCTTTGCAGAATGTTCCTCCTCGTAATCATCACATGACTGGTTCCTTATCCTTCAGATCTCATCTTAAATGTCATTTTTCACACTGAGATCTTCCCAGAACACCTGATACAAAATAACCTCTCAATAAAACTGTTTCAATCTTCTATATACAATTATCATTTTTGATATTTCTTTTGCTTATTTTTTTATTGACTGCCCTTCCACCTACTAGAATAAAAACTATCTGGCAGTCTAAAGCAAAACAAACAAACAAAAAAGGATTTATTTGATGCAATTTGAAGGATGCTTAGTAGCTCAGAGAACTGATCGAAACTTGGAGTGGGGGGAATTAGGCTGGAACCAAGGAGGCTCTGAGGGCTCGGCATCAGGAAGAGTAAGTCAGGGCTCACCGCCGGCCCTGCTGTGCACCAGTCCTGCCCCTGGATGCCGCCACAGTGCCGCACCATCATGGCACTAGATGCACCCAGTACAGCTGGACACTGTCACAGGCCCCCTCAGCTGCTCTACCACCCCCAATCTGAGTCTTTTCTTGAACTGAGAGAACAAAGGCAACTCCGGGGGAGGCAACTATGTATAATATGGTCAGTACTACACTGGTTTAAGACTTATTTATAGCTCTGGCTAAGGCTATAATGTGGGCCTATAAAGCAAGGGAAAAGGGTATAGATATGGAAGAACAAATAAATGATGCCCATCAAAGTCCACTGCTTTTGCCCTCTAGGATCTACTCTTGTCCTTCACCCAATTGAAAAGTTCACACCTTCAACCCAGGTGACTAAACTTTCATCATAAGCTGATAACTTGCTACACTACCACCTGAAGTTGAAAACATTTGACATCACTGTATATTCCATATTGAGTAGTAGGACAAAAAGAGGGATCATAAAGTTATTAATGAACATAAAACATAGCTGCTTCCATCCCATTCTTGCACTAGTCAGGAAGCCTAAGTTGCCTTCTTACACTGCTTAGTTCATGTTTCCTTTGCCCTGTGCAAGCACCCGGGCTGCAAAGCCCAACCCGGGCTTAATGTTGGAAGGGTGGCCTGTAGGGTACAAGAATTTGATGGTCTTGTCATTTTGAGGTTTTGCTATTTTTCATTGAGCAGAACTTTTAGACAGGGGTGGGTGTGCTAACACCTGTGAGAACCCCCTGAGTTCTAAACATAGTCCTTTTGAAAGATGAGAAGTCATGTGAAGACCATAGGGAACTATGTTTCAGAAAGAAGAAACAGCTCTTCCAAGAAGTCCATACACTTACCTTTTCTTAGCTACAATTTTCCAGTTGTGTCTCTAAGTGCTTGGTCACCAGAACAGCCCGGTAGCCCCTGCCTACAACATCAGTTTAGATCTATAACACAGGATTTCTCTTTCCACATAAAGTGAGCCACCAGCCTCACCTAAAGTTCTGCCTGCTGGCATGATGTATAGATACGTCCCCGTGGTCTTGTGGACCCTCCCTTAAGAGCAGCTATAGTGTAATTGTATCCATTCCTGCCTGGCCCCAGTTTACCCTGCAGGTGTATCAGTAAGCCAGGCCCACGTTTTCTTCACCCTCTACCAGTTAATCACGGGAATTCTCTGTGAGGCCAAAGTATAAATTCAGAGAAAGGCAGCAAAGCAGAAAGAGATAACATGGACCTGAACCACCTGCTTATGCAGTTTCCTTATTCTCTGGGCCTCGTCAGACCCAATATCTATTAGCCATTCCCATCTTGTAATAGAATGTCAGTGATCCTGTCCAAGTCTACAATCCAGCTTAGAGACACTAGGTAATAATTTGCGGTTTGGGCACCACCGTCACATTGTGTCCCATGGTCAGGCTTCAGCCTCTCCCTGAGCCCAGTAACAAGAAACACTGATGTTTTCGTTTTCTAGAACTTAACTGTGCCTGACCTTTCTGAGTCAGCAGAATATTTTGAGCCTTAACTTCTTCCCTGCTTAGTCTATAAAATCCTTTTATCTTTTCATTAAGTCTCTGCCTTTTTGAATCTGACCTCTTACCTGGCTGTGCTACAGCATTGATCAGCCAGCCCCGTTCTGGTCCTGGATTCTCCTGGTTGGTCTCAAACTACCTGCATTCCCCTTGGATTATTTTAGGATATTCATTATGTAAAAGTAATAGAACAGGCTGGGAGAGGAAAACACATCACACAAGGAGGCCAGATGGGCAATGATTGTACACACGTGAGATAAGGACTATAACTAGAATAAAGCAGCATGAACAGGAAGCTGCTAAAATCAAAGGAACAACAGGGTCAACTGACTAATGAATAGAGGTAGGAAGGAAAGTTAAGAATTCAGAGGTGAATTTGCAGCTTTAAGTCAAGGTACCATTGAAATGTTAGGTTAGAAGGATGCAGTTCAACTATAGACATGCTATTAACAAGGTGAGTACAAATGTGGAGCAAATGCAAATGTGCATTAGGTAGTTGGGATGAAGGACCTGAACTCAAGAGAGAGGTCAGAGCTAGGTATTGATTGGGAGTTGTTTACATAGGGAAGGTCAGAGAAGCAAAGAAAATGAAAGAGCCTTTCAAGGGAAAATTTTTCACTAAGTAGATTCTCTCTGTATATACAATAGGTAAGATGTCAGAGGACAGGAGGCCTTGTTATCCTCTGTATTTCATTGGTTTCTTTCACTTTTGAAGCTCAGATGAATACATGAGAAGACAAAAGTTGACAGCCATGATGACTATAACAAAAGGAATAATGCTTCCCCCAAAAAAGTAGTTCCTCCAGAAAACCTCAGTTATAAATCTTATATTTCCACTTCTGTTACAATAATGATAGTATGAAAAACCTCTTATTTTTAATCCTCTTATTTTTACAATAACCTTGATTATTTATTAGAGTAATGATTGATCTAGTCGCCCATTCATTCCAGAAAAATATAATATGTACTATATACATGGATTAAAAATTGTTAAAGAACTATAAAATCTCTAATTCTTTCCACAATGGTTACATCAGTGTACATTCCCACCAACAGTGTAATTTGTTATATTTCCCTTTTCTCCACATCCTTGCCAGCACTTGCTATTTCTTGTCTGTTGGATAGCAGCCATTCTAACTGGTGTGAGGTGATATCTCACTGTGGTTTTGATTTGCATTTCCCTGATGATTAGCGATATGGAGCATCTTTTCATGGCCATCTGTATTCCTTCTTAGGAAAAATATCAGTTTAGGTCATCTGCCCATTTTTTAATTGGGTTATTTGATTTTTTAGTGTCGAGTTGTATGAGTTCTTTTATATTTTGGATGTTAACCCCTTATTAGATAAATCATTTATGAATAAAACTGTATGTCAACTATACTTCAATTTTTAAAAATCTCAAATTCTTAAGGAGGCACAAGGCATACCATCTAATTTTCCTTTGATAACTCAAAAGACACATTGGGATTTTTTAGTTTCTCAGGGTCATTACAGAGGCCTTAAATTTTTACTGGACTCTGTGTTTGTGTCAACTCATAGGATTCATCGGACTTTCTGATATAAAAATTCTAGGCCTTTATTTGTTCTCTACTGAGCAAAGGAGACAATGAGTCTGGCCACAGTAATTTCCTAAACAGGTATAATAATAAATCCTTTAGAAATGAAATATATTTATAATGAAGGCAGCTTTTGCTATATCAAAGATCTATTTAATGTGATCATTAGAATGCTACCACATTAAGATTTAATCTTCTGATACCCCATTAAACACAAAAGCTCTTAGTAAAAGCCTATTGTTGATTTGATTGATTGTACGTTATCTTTTAAAACATCTCTTAAATATGATTGATTCTAACCCTTGACATTTAAAAATTTTATATCAGGTATAAAAATAGAAACAAAATGAAAATTAATTTTTGAATTAGTTCTGACATCTTAAAGTTTCCTTTGATAAGAAGAAATGATAAAATGGGCAAGCCTAATGAAGCCCAAGTAGGACTCCTCATTACTAGTTGGGCAATTTTCTGCCATCTTCACCCTAGGGAAAAAAGTGGCATTTCTTTGAAACTTGGAGAGCTTCACTGTTTCTCTCCTGAAATGGGATCCTTTTTCCCCAGCAGTACAAAACACAGTCAATACATGGAAACAAGAAATTTTAAATCTGTTCACAGAGACCTCAGGTTATAAATAATAAATGTATAACCAAACGAACAAAATCATTGTCCCCACCCACTCACCATATGGGGACTAGAAGGTTTATCATTGCCTAAGAAATCTAAACCTTAAAAGTACTCTTAGTTCAGCCACCAAAAACATGAGCAAGGGGAGTATGCAGTTCTGATATGCACAAGTTTGAGTTAACACAGTATTATGCAAATCAAGAACTGCCTGCATTTCAAGGATAGGCTAGGATTTAAGTTTAGGATTAGAGAAGGCTAACTTGCTCTGCATAATCAAACTGGATGAATTTGTTTCCAACTCTGAACAAATTTTGCTCCTGAGAACACAGGGAGAGAAAACAGAGAGAAACCAGCCAGATATCAAGAGGCCAGGATGTCCCACAAAATGCCAAAGCCTTTAAAAATTCCTCAGGAAAGACTTTTGGAAACAAAATATCTAATAATTAAATTTAAGTTGTCTGGTATTCTAGACTTACTTTGTCCAAGATGGCAGCCACTTCCTACAGGTGACCAGTAAGAATTTGAAATGTGACTAGGAAGAATTGAGATTTGCTCTAAGTATAAAATATGCTCTGGATTTTGAAGAATTTAAATAAATAAGAAGAAACTTTTAAAAATCTTGTTAATAATTATATTTTATTGGTCACGATTACACTGATGTTTCAGACAGATTGGATAAAATAAAATATACCATTAAAAATAATTTTACCTTTTTAAAAATGTGACTACTGTAAAATTTTAAATTATATATGTAGTTCACATTATATTCCTATTTCTATTGGACAGTACTGCTCCAAAAAGTAAAGCCTGCTACATTCTCAAAGACCTTGTGTGAGTGGATTTTGATGAGAAAAAAGAAAAAGGCATTAAGTCAAGGATAGTTAAAATGAGACGGCATTCAGACCCATAGACCAGTGGAACAGACTAGAGAGTCCAGATATAAACCCAAGCATATATGGTCAATTAAGATACGATAAAAGAGCCATGGACATACAACGGGGAAATGACAGCCACTTCAACAGTTGGTGTTGGCCAAACTGGACACCTACATGTAAGAGAATGAAACTGGATTATTGTCTAAACCTGTACACAAAAGTAAACTCAAAATGGATCAAAGACCTGAATGTAAGTCATAAAACCATAAAACTCTTTGAAAAAAATATAGGCAAAAATCTCTTGGACATAAACATAAGCAACTTCTTCATGAACATATCTCCCCGGGCAAGCAAAAATGAACAATTGGAACTATATAAAACTAAAAAGTTTCTACACAGCAAAGGACACCATCAGTAGAACAAAAAGACATCCTACAGTATGGGAGAATATATTCATAAATGACATATCTGATAAGGGGTTGACATCCAAATTATATAAAGAGCTCATGCACCTCAACAAACCAAAAGCAAATAAGCCAATTAAAAAATGGGCAGAGGAGCTGAACAGACACTTCTTCAAAGAAGAAATTCAGATGGCCAACAGACACATGAAAAGATGCTCCACATCGCCAATCATCAGAGAAATGCAAATTAAAACCACAATGAGATATCACCTCACACCAGTTAGGATGGCCACCATCCAAAAGACAAACAACAGCAAATGCTGGCAAAGATGTGGAGAAAGGGGAACCCTCCTACACTGCTGGTGGGAATGTAAACTAGTTCAACCATTGTGGAAAGCCGTATGGAGGGTCCTCAAAAAACTCATAATAGAAATACCATTTGACCCAGAAGCTCCACTCCTAGGAATTTACTCTAAGAATGCAGCAGCCCAGTTTGAAAAAGACATATGCACTCCTATATTTATCACAGCACTATTTACAATAGACAAGAAATGAAAGCAACCTAAGTGTCCATCAGTAGATGAATGGATAAAGAAGATGTGGTACATATACACAATGGAATATTATGCAGCCATAAGAAGAAAACAAATCCTACCATTGGCAACAACATGGATGGAGCTAGAGGGTATTAAGCTCAGTGAAATAAGCCAGGCGGAGAAAGACAAGTATCAAATGATTTCACTCATCTGTGGAGTATAACAACAATGAAAAAACTGAAGGAACAAAACAGTAGCAGACTCACAGAACCCAAGAAAGGGCTAACAGTTACCAAAGGGAAAGGAACTGGGGAGGATCAGTGGGAAGGGAGGGATAAGGGGGAAAACAGGGCATGACGATTAGCACACATAATGTAGTGGGGAGGGACATGGGAAAGGCAGTATATACACAGAAGACAAGTAATGATTCTATATCATCTTACTATGCTGATGGACAGTGACTGTAATGGGGTATGTGGGGGGAACTTGATAATAGGAGGAGTCTAGTAACCATAATGTTGTTTAAGTAATTGTACATTAATGATGTCAAAATAAAATTTTTTTTTTTTTTGAGAGGGCATCTCTCATATTTATTGATCAAATGGTTGTTAACAACAATAAAATTCTGTATAGGGGGGTCAATGCTCAATGCACAATCATTAATCCATCTCAAGCCTAATTCTCGTCAGTCTGTCAAAATAAAATTTTCAAAAAATCTCAAAATTTTCTTCTCATTCCCCATGCCCATCCTCAAAAGAATTATAAACTATCTGCTTTATTCATAACTATATCTCAGTAACTAGAGAAATGTCTTGCACATAATAAATACTGCTGAACAAGTACAGGAATGAGTTTCCTTATCTGACAGAGTCAGTTGGTGACAAATTGTAGTTGACTTTGTTTTAGAACTTTGTGCTTCTACCTTTATACTAATTGACACAAAGAATTTTTTTATTTTTAAAACATTCTTCAAATTAATTAATAGTGAATATAAGGAATTAATGAGATCCTTCATGCCAAGAAAGCAGGTAAAATGAGGATCCATTTGCAAGTTTTTCATTTTTTATGAACTGGTATTATATGTCATAAGATTTCAAATCACACATACATAAACACAGAAGTGAAGATGATATCTCTAAGGCCATACTGAAGATAAAATTCATTCTTTCTATCTCTTTTGACGATACATTTTGGTATATAGCTCCTATGTAGTTGAAGTAGTACAGAGTTGAATGTTGCAGTGGGAGAAAAGGTGTATAAGATGAAAACCTTGGTCATGTCAATGCCCTCTGGTCAAAGACCACCAGGGACACACCTATAGCAGAACAAAGGTGAGTTTATTCATTTGTTCTAAGGGAGATGACACACCATGAAGAACTGAGGGCATTTCAGGAAGGAAGCTTTACAAAGGACCTGTACAATTTGACCTTGTGTTAGGCTTGTTCGAACAAGCATTGGGAGTGTGTGCTGGGAATGTTCAGGCAACCAGGATTTGCTCTGGGTTGGAAGCTACCTGGTTGCAAAAGTAATTCTATGACTGGAAATCATGAATGGAAGGATTGAAGGAATGAAGCAAAGCTTAAATATGTAATTAATAAAAAAGTCACTCATATTAGCCAGGTTAGAGGAGCATTTGATCATTTTGCTGGAACAGTGTTCATGCTCTGTCATGCTCAGACACCATTACAGAGGGCTCTTGTTTTTGTCTTGATCGGTCCTGGTCGCAGAGTGGCCTGTATCATCTACACCCACTCAGCGATGCGTATGGCAGAGTTCCAGCTACCCCTCCCTCTCTCACCCAGTGAACATGTCAACTTACTGGTGGCAACTGAAGTCTGTGAGCCAAATCTGGCCTGAAAATGTTTTGTCTGGGCTGCCCAGTATCTTCAAAATTAAATTTGTTGCCAATATTTAAAATTGAGATATTTATATAAAATGTACAGAATGTCTGTCCTGTCTGGGGAAAATAAATAAACATAAACTCTGGCAATACTGAGTCCACATTCCTGCCTGGCAACATTCTGCTCATGCTGAGGAACAGGCTTCATATGGCCTGCTTCACTCATCTATGAGGGTTTGCCAGATATTTGAGTTTGGGCTTCTGGCTCACTTTCCTCCCTCCTTTCTGTGTCCCTGTCCTTCTTCTCAGTGGTTTAAGAGCCTCCGGGTGACCCGCCATCTAACACCTTGGGTCCAGGTGTCCTGACCATCTCACAAAATGATCTTTGGTCCCAAGTTATCTCGGTTTCACACTTCTATATTGCCACAAGTACCTTATCACCTTGAAAATCTTCAAATAGCCATTTCTGACTATAATCTCCATTCCTCCAACCGCCTCATTCTGTAACTCCTACTGAAATTCTTCATTTACCTCATCTAGACTCTGAATTTTTAGATCTCATCATTTTTCTCCTGTCCAACACCCTCCTCTTATTGTGGCAGCTGCCTACTCAGCTTAGATTTCATGGCCCATAATATGATTACTTATTCACAAGTCATCTGCTCAAAATCCAACCACCCACTATTTGAACTCTGCTATCCACATTCTCTGTGTCTGGACTAGACTGCTGAATACTTCTAAAAAAAAAAAACTGTACCAAATTAGCTACACTTTGAATTCATTTACAACTCAGATATACACTCGACATAGACCAGAATGTCATTATATTTCCCTAGAGTGTTCTTTTTTTTCTTACAATTTTCCATCTCTCTTCTAAGACTTTCCCATCTCCTGCCCCACCCATCTGCTTCAGTTAGTAACTTCACCTCAAACTCCCAGTTATGAGACTCCAGGAAAGCAGGGTTTTGTGTGGTTCAGTGTTATTCTCTAAGCTAGGAGTGCATAATATAAGGTCTGGTGCACACTAAGAATTGAATATAATATTTACTGAAGGATTATTGCAAGGCAAATATTTTCCCACCATCAAAACTATCAACCTACCTGTATATTTGCCTATTCTTCTCTGCATTCCTTGTGGATCAATGGAAGAAGTACTTCTTGTCACATGTGTGTGTTCTGCAATGTAGGCCTTCCACGTAATTTTGAAATATTTAATAAATTTGATTCAATTTGAAAAATCTATCCATGTTATCACAAGACATTCCAACATTCCATTTGTCAAAAAGTGGTAATAGACAAGCCTTATATAGAACCTTTTACGCTGATTATAATCATTGCTAACAATTATTGAACACCCACATTTGCTAAGTGCTGTTCCAAAGGTTCTTCATGAACTGACCCATTTAATCTTCGCAATAACATAGGCACTATTTTTCATCTCCATTTAACTGAAGTGCAGAGGGGCCAAGTAACCTTCCCACATTCTCATAGCCAGAAACATCAGAGCATCACTCTTTCCACTATGCTGTATCCTTTTAAAAATAAAAAGGTGAAAAATCAGTACAAACGGCCATAGTGATGTAAAGACTATTGCTGAGATGGAGAATGGAAAGCAGGGAAAAGGGGGGAAGGGGACCTTGATGCTTCTACTTTTAAAATCGTCTCAAATCTGTCCTTGTTTCCCCTCCACTGCCAGTACCCTAGACCAAGCCACGACTATTTCTCACTCAGGATATTGCAGTAGCCTCCTATTTGTGACCTGTGTGACCCTTTCCTTTCCTCAGAGCAGCTATAATCATCTGTTCAAAACAGAACCCGGATCATCAAAGAATTTCCATTGCATTTATCATAAAATCCATTTATCATAAATTTCCATGGTCCATCAAATGGTACATATTAACTGTCCTACTACATCCCTCCAAATACCCCAAGTGCCACACTGAGGAGCCTTCCTTCTTTCAGTTCCTGGAACACATCACATTCCAGAGACTCGAGGCTTGTCTTTTAGATTTCACATATTAGTGAAATCCTGTGGTATTTGTCTTTCTCTCTGACTTATTTCACTTAGCATGATACCCTCTAGGTCCATCTAAGTTGTTGTACATGGCAGGATTTCATTCTTTTTATGGCTGAGTAATATTTCACTGTACTACATGTTTTTTTATCCATTCATCTATTGATGGACATTTGGGTTGTTTCCATATCTTGGCTGTTGTAAATAATGCTGCCATAAACATATAAGTGCATATATCTTTTTGGATTAGTGGTTTTGTTTTCTTTGAATAAACTCCCAGAAGTGGAATTGCTATGTCATATGCTATTTCTACATTTAGTTTTTCGAGAAACTGCCACACCGCTTCCCATAGTGGCTGCACCACTTTGCAGCCCCACCAGCAGTGTATGAAGTTTTCTCCAGATTCTCACCGACATTTATTATTTCTTGTATTGTTGGTATTACTAGCTAGTTCTTTTGGATCTCAGCCTAAAATACCACATCTGTCAAGAGACATTCCCCAAGCATCCTATACATAGTAACCTCCTCTCTCAAGTTACTGTTTATCATATAACAGTAATGCCTCTATAATGTTTAATATTATCTGAATATACTTTGTTTATTAATTTACCTTTTATTGTATGTCTTCCCAACTTGAATGTAAGTTTTTCTGTCTTGGTCTTGTAGGCATCCAGAATAGTGTTTAAGAGTATGACTGCTACTCAATAAATATATATGAATAACAAATGAAATAAGATATTGCAAGTATAACACTTAGCACAATTGCAAGGTTCCTGCATGTACAACACTGACCAAGGTTCTTGCATGTACAAAAAGTGACCAATTATTGACTTCCTAAAATAAGCCAAATTAGTTTATCTGTATATTGTTTCTAAAAATAGCTCTTGTTAAGCCAAGTCTGCAACTCTTATTTCTCTTAATTTTTGGTGGCTTATGAGAGGCAGTTTCCATGATCATGTGCCTTGTCTTCTCCAGTCACACATGGTTTTTTACTGTTCTTGTTTTTAATTTATCGAAGACCATTTACAGGAGTTAACATTTTCCTATGACTATCTCTGCAAATATCTATAAAATGATAGTGAGGAATAAGATCCCATAATCGGTCATTTCCAAATATTTGTTTCATTTCAGGAGTGGTCAATATGCCAGCACCCTTTTTTTCAAGATGCTTTTATCCCTAAAAAATAAAAATAGAAATAATCATTTCCATTCTGAATAACTGGGCTATATATAAATGGTTACTTGGGTGTTAAAAGACTATCTACAGAGAATGAATAATGTTTTACTTGAAGTCCCTTTGTCAGGTAGTATATTGTCAAAAATCAAACCCTAAATGTTTTTTAGTTTAGGGCAAAAATAAACAACAAAACTCCTCTAAATTGTCCAAGATCATATACTCTGAGTCTTTTTTTACTCCAGTTTTATTCACCCAAATGGCCTCTTGCAGTAAATAGGACTTTTTAGTTGTCTAGTTTCATCTAGTATTTTTGTTTTTCTCTGCAGGAAAAATTTTCAGCACACAGGAATTTGTCCCTCATGTTAAATGCATGAAACCAAATGATTACATCAACTTTTTGGGGGGTCATCACCCTTCAGCTTCTAGCTAACATGAGTTTTACTTTGGGAAGAGTTGGCCATTATCCACAGACACTTTTTCCCATCATATCTCTCTTATACAGATGAAGTAACATAAACCCTTTCATTTTCTCATCCATTCTATTTTTTATTTTTAAATTATTACCCTAGCTCTTTTTTAGGCTGTTGAGGGGTGTAGAGCCAGATAATACCAGAATCATCACGCCCACACTCCCTATGCAATGATGATGTTTCTGGAGTTGCTTTCAAGTAAAACTGAGGATCCAGGTTCAGTCCTTCCCTTTCTTGGTTCCTTTACAGACATTTGTTAGTTTAGGGCAAAAATCAGCACTGGGAACACTTGTCACCCATTAGTGTTCTAAGCCAAGTAAGTAGTTCTTTTTTGCTAAAACAAAAGAATGAGACAGATAGAAAATAGAAGTTTTCTTTTTGACTTTTGTAGATTGAATTTATTGCTCTGCAAAGCAAAAGAAATTGTCCAATGATGCTGCTGTAGCTTCTCTAAAACCAGAAAAATTACAGCACAAAAGAATTCTCTGTGTTGGAAAACAGTTTCTTGCCAATTTGGGGTTGTGCTGAGTATTCTTAGCAAATCAGCTTCCCCCTAGAAAGGCTCAGGAAACTAGCTGAACCCACACTGTAAGCAACACTGAGAACCAGCAGTAGAAAGAAAGAAGGAAAACATTCATAATATGCAGTTGCTGTTATTAACAGGTGGTGGGGGAAAGGAAATCTTTGCTTAGTAGTAGGTCAATTTAGTGTTCTAAGCATGTGATGATTACCAGGAACATGGCAGGAGGTGAGGGAAGCAGCCCACATTTGATTAATGAGCTCAGACAGCAAAGCAGTTTGTACCCACGTCCTGCAGTGTGTGCAAGAAGAGATTCAAGGGATTACTTTTAATTTATAAAGCCTTAGCTACCTCTGGCTCCATTTGCATGGCAACAGCAGATCAAAATTAATAGAGGATTTTTGTTTTCTAGCAGCAGCTCAGGGAATTTAAGCATCTCAGAGATCTATTTGTGGCTTTGTGTTACTTGGACTTCAGTTGCAAAAATATTCACAGTCCATTCCCATTTTCCAAGCTGAAGCTCTAGTCAGATGAAACAAATACAAATGATTTGGAAAAGTGTGTTTTGACAAATTCTAGGAATCACATGTTTTTCTTCCATATGCTTCTTCACCATATACTTCATTTATTCCTCCCCTCTTAAGCCAAGATTCAAGAAACAGTAAACCCTACTTGGTAACTCCATGTCCTTGTTTCCTTTTCATTCGATAATCCACTGATCTTCCTCACCAACACACAGAAACTAGTAAATATCACCAGTGACCAATGGAGTTTTTGGTCATTATCTTAATAGGATATTTTGCTTCTTCTGTTCATGTGGATTTCTCCTTTCTTGAAACTTTCTACTCCCCGCTTATGCAGTAACAATGCACAAATTGTATTTCTAGATCCACCTTTCTGTGAGCTCACACTTGAATACTCAATTTCCTGTTGGATATCTCTAGTCCCATGGACATCTTAACTTCTGCAAAAACAAAACAAACAAAAAAATCATCTTCTATCTTTCTCTTGCACATCCAATTTCAATAAATGCTACCAAAATTTATCCAATCATCCAAGCCAGAGGTCTTGGAAATTTGTTGAGGCTGCCTACCACCTTATTTGTCACCCTCTCCATCCTTGTTCCATACATACCTCTAAGGAAATGC
The DNA here is from genome assembly GCF_040802235.1 of Manis javanica. Lineage (NCBI taxonomy): Eukaryota > Metazoa > Chordata > Mammalia > Pholidota > Manidae > Manis > Manis javanica. The sequence goes on from NC_133157.1 coordinate 192,654,267, forward strand.
AAATAAAACCATCAAGACTTGCTGATCCCACCTGCAAAATAGTTCTACTCTCTACTACCTCACTTTGGAAAACGATAATCAATAGATGTTAATGCTGATATAACACAGATTGAAATTGTGTTGAAATTATCTGAAAAATGATGTTAAAGCAGCTAGTATAAAAATGCTCCAGCAAGCAATCTTAATTTTTTTAATCTGTCAATTATGGAAAGAGATATATTGAAATCTGATATGATAGTGGATTTGTCAACACTGAATAAATTCCAGCTGGGTAACTGTAACTGTACACAACTGTAAAATCTATGGTAGTTCCTCAGCCTTTCCTTATTATGATTTTGACTCTTTTGAAGAGCACTGGTTAATTATTCTGTATTTTATCCCTTAAATTTTTCTGATGTTCTGTCATGATTAGACTGAGGCTGTACATTTTTGGCAAGAATACCACAGAACAGGTGTGCCTTTATTTCTCCCTTTGTGATTAATATGGGGGGAGGGTTACTTTGAGACTGTGCAAATATTCTGCCTCGCCTCAAACATTAGACCACAAATTTTAGTGCTGATTGATGGTTCTTGACTGTAACAGTTACTACTGTTGTGTTCTCATGATGATTTCCTATTCTTCTTATTTACTCAACATTTATTGATTAAATTCTTGTGTAGGGAAGAGCTGTTTCTTTCCCCTCATTTATTTATTATTTATTGAATAATGTTTTTATGTTAGTATGAGCTCATTTTTTTATTCTTTGAATTATAATCTAATTTTACTATTTGGGTTATGTTCCAATTGTAAGATCTAGCCATAGAAAGCTCTTTTAGACTAGCTCCTGTGTTTCTCAACATGACCCTCCTTCAACCTCGTATTTCCTTACTTTCTAGCACCATAAGATGCTCCATGCTCGTCTTGCATTTTCCATGTCTCAGTCCTGAAATCAAGCATTTCTTCCAGAAGCTCTGGTTCCTTATTGTGGAGAATGACATATAGAACCCAAGATTTGGGTGCTTGCTAAGCATAATCATTATTATTAGGGTGCTGTTGGTTCTAGGCCCTCTCAGTGGACAGAGCTTAGTTCACACACACACACACACACACACACACACACACACACACACACACTAACCCATGGATACATACAGAACGGTTATTTCTGTATCTATTTGAATACATACATTAAAAAACAATGAGCTCACACCAATGTCTCAAAGTATTTATTCTAGCCCTCCTTTTTTCCTTATTTGAAGCTTCTTTCTCCAATGGTGGGAAATCTGGTTCTCATCATCTAAAATATATTTACTTATTTACTGACCCTCATTATATACATAAAGTAGTTTTTAAATTGCCCATCCATACTTTGAGAAATATTTGCTAACTAAAATACTGGATTTGCATATAATTCTTTTTGTCTTTATCCAGTCAAAATTCTGTTTTGCAAAGCAACATAGATTAGTTATTTACTTTCCACCTCTCTCAGTATGGTTATGTTAACTTGTAATTCAGTTAGGTTTGTTTGTTATAGCTCATATTTTCTTTTGAGTTCCTCTCACATTCTGGGGGGGCATTTAGTATTTTGGGATTTTTCTTTTTTCTTTTTGGTTTACATATAATGAAATTTACTCTTTGTACAGTTTTTAGGTTTTGACAAGGTGTAGACTTTTAAGTCCACTACCACAGTCATGATACAAAACATTTTCTCACCCCCCAAAATCCTTCATAACAAAGTTATTTCAACAGCAGCAAATTAAAAAAAAAAAAAATTAACCATAAATAAGACAACTGAAAATTTTAACTCCATAGACATTTTTCAAGTTACAGAATTTTGTATTGGTTTATTTTGTGTTAATATTTTGTTCCTCAAATATCATATTATATTTTGTTTCACAATTTTGTAAGCCTCTACAGGGATATATTTTAAAATAACTTTTTTGAGGTATGTATAATTTATAAAAAATAAGTTGCACCTACTTAACGTATAAAATTATATGAGGAAGATGCAGAAGAGAAGAGTCAGAAAAGGTCAGAAGATCTGAAATGGGAGAGGTTTCAATCAGCTTTGAAGATGGAGAAAGAAAACTACAAGCCAAGGAATGTGAATGGCTTTAGAAACTGGGAATGACCTAAGTCAACAGCCAGCAAGGACCCAAGGTTATAGCAAGCAAAGAAACAGGGACCTCAGTGTTATAATTAAATTACTTAAAACTGAATTTTGATAATGTGAATGAAGTTACAAGAGAATTCATTCCCAGAGCCTCCAGAAAGGAATGCCTCTTGCCAATACCTGGTTTGGGCCTCATGACAGAGTGAGTTTTGAACAGTATCAACTATCATGGTGAAATCAAATGAGAAATCAAAAAATATCTTGGGACCACTGAAAATGGAAATAAAACATACCAAAGATTACGGACAGCAAAAACAGTTTAAGAGGGAAGTTTATAGTGATAAATGCCTACATTAAGAAAAAAGAAAGATCTTAAATAAACAACCTAACTGTATACCTCAAGGAACTAGAATTAGAGCACACTAAGACCAAAGTTAGAAGGAAGGAAGTAACAAAGATCAGAGCAGAAATGAATGAAATAGAGACTGAAAAAGACAATAGAATAAAATAATGAAACTAAGACCTGTTTTTTAAAAAGATAAAACAGATAAACTTTTAGCTAGATTTAACAAGAAAAAGAGAGGACTCAAATAAGTAAGATTATAAATGAAAGAAGAAACTTTCTGACACCACACAAATACAGAGGATCAAAAGAGACTAATATGAACAATTATACACAACAAATTGGGCAACCTGGAAGAAATGGATACATTCCTAGAAACACACAACCTAATAAGATCAAATGATTAAGAAATAGAATATATGAACAGTCCAATTACTAGTAAGGACATTGAATCAGTAATGGAAACTTCCCAACAAACAAAATACCAGGACCAGAGGGTCTCACTGGTGACTTCTATCAGATATTTAAAGAAGAGTTAATACCAATCTTTCTCAAAGTCTTCCAAAAATCAGAGGAGGAGGAGACAAGACTTTCAAACTCATTTATCAAGGCCAGTAACACCATTATACCAAAACCAGACAAGGACACTATAAAAAAACTATAGGCCAATATCTCTGAATAACAGATGCCAAAACCCTCAATGAAATATTAGTAAACCAAATTCAGCAGTACATTAAAAAAGTTCATGCACCATGATCAAGTGGGATTTACTCCAGGGATGCAAGGATGGTTCAACATCCACAAATAAATCAATGTGATACCACACATTAACAAAATGAAGGACAAAAATTATATCATGTCAGTAGGTGCAGAAGATTCATTTGACAAAACCCATCCTTTCATGATAAGAACTCTCAACAAATTAGGTAGAGACATTCAAACAAAATAGAATATACTTCAACATAACAAATATCATATATGACAGCCCACAGCTAACATCATACTCAATGGTAAAAGTTGAAAGCTTTTCCTCTAAGATCAGGAAGAAGACAAGGATGCCCATTCTACCCACTTTTATCCAGCATAGTACTAGAAATCCTACCTGGAACCATCAGGCAAGAAAAAAGAAGTGAAAGACATCCAAACTGGAAATAAAGAAGTAAAAGTGTCTCTATTTACAGATGATATATTTTACAGAAAATCCTAAAGACTCCACCAAAAAACTTAGAACTAACTAACAAATTCAGAGCTTGCAGGATACAAAATCAATATACACAATTCTGTTGCTTTTCTGTACAGCAATAATGAACTATCAAGAAGAGAAATTAATAAGACAATTCCATTTACAATTGCATTAAAAAGAATAAAATAATTAGGAATAAATTTAACCAGATAGGTGAAAGATTTTCATAATGTAAACTATAGGACATTAATGACAGGAATTGAAGAATATACAAATAAATGGAAAGATATTCTGTGCTCACGGATTAGAAGAATTAATGTTGTTAAAATTTCCATTCTATTCAAAGCAACCTACAGATTCAGAGCAATCCCTATCAAAATGCCAATGGTGTTTTTCACAGAAGTGGAACAAACAATCCTCAAATTTGTATGTAACCACAAAAGGCCCCAAATAATCAAAATAACCCTGATAAAAAACAAAGCTGGAGACACCACACTTCCTGATTTCAAACTATATTATAAAACTATAGTAATCAAAACAGCGTGGTATTGGCATGAAAACAGACATAGGTCAATAAAACAGAAAGCCTAGAAATAAACGTATGCATATATGGTTAATTAATTCACAATAAAAGAGCCAAGAATATACAATGGGGAAAGGATAGTTTCTTCAATAAATGGTTTGGGAAAACTGGACAGCCACATGCAAAAGAATGAAACTAAACCCCCATCTTATACAAAAAATCAACTGAAAATGTGTCAACGATTTACATTTAAGTCCTGAAACTGTAAAACTCTAATAAGAAAATGCAGATGTTAAGCTTATTGACATGGCTCTTGGAGATGATTTTTTTGGAGTTGGCATCAAAAGCAAAGGCAACAAAAGCAAAAATAAACAAATGGGACTATATCAAACTGAAAAGGTCTGCACAGCAAAGGAAACCATCAACAAAATGAAAAGGTAACTTGCTAAATGGGAGAAAATATTTGCTAATCACATATCAGATAAGGGATTACTATCCAAGACACATAAAATTCACACAAATCAGTACCAGAAAAAAACAAAAAACAAAAAACTGATTAAAAAATGGGCAGAGGACCTGAATATACATTTTCCAAAGAAGACATACAAATTTCCAGTAAGTACACGGAAAGGTCCTCAACATCATTAATCAGGGAAGTGCAAACCCAAACCATAATGTGATCTCACCTCACACCTGTTAGCATGGCTGTCTTCAAAAAGACAAAGAGACAGCAAGTTTTGGTGACATCGTGAAGAAAAGGAAATCCTTGTGCATTGTTGATGGGGATGAAATTGGTACAGCCACTATGGAAAACAGTATGAAGTTCCTCAAAAAATTGAAAATGGAATTACCATATAATCCAGCAATTACACTTTTGCATACATACCTAAAGGAAATTATAATATTATATTGAAGGGATATTTTCAGTCTCATGTTCCTCGCAGCATTATTTACAATAGCCAAGATACAGAAACAACCGAAGTGCCATCAATGGATGAACAGATAAAGAAGATGTGGGGTATGTGTGTGCATGCGTGTGTGTGTGTGTGTGTGTGTGTGTGTGTGTAATTATTCAGCCAGAGAAGGAATACTGCTTTTTGTGCTGGAGATCGACCCTGAGTAGATTATGCTAAGGGAAATAAGCCATACTTATTTGGCTTAAGTCATATCTTAAACAAGTAGATGCAGAAGAAATGGGCAATATGACAAGAGAAAGATAAAAGCAGCATGGATTCACTTACATGTGAAATTTTTAAAAAGTCAGACTCATAAAAACAGAGAGTAGAAAAGTGATTGCCAAGTCTAGGAGGTAGGGGAATTAAGGAGAGGTTGGTAAAAGGACACAAATTTTTGAATCTGAGAATCTAATGTATAACATGGTGATGATAGTTGTAAAATTGAAATTTTCTAAGAAAGCAGAACTTAAATATTCTCACCCCTACCCAAAAAGTTAAATGTGACAATGATGAATGAACATGTAACATGTATCAAAATCATCATGTTGTACTCATTAAATATCTTTAAATTCTATTTGTCTATTTTACCTCCCATAAGGCTGAAAAATATAAATACAAATTTTAAAAGTAAATAAAGAGAAAGAAGTCACTTTAAAAATATCATGAAGACTAAATTACTACTGGATTGGTAATTAGAATGTAACTAGCCATCTTAGTAAGGGCTTTGTAGTAGGTTGAAGAAAGAAGCCAGGTAGCAGTGTAAGAAGAGTAAAATGAAAAACAAGAAAGTAGAAATAGCAGTAATTCTCTATTTCTTTTGGAAGATTTACTTGGTAAGAAAGGAATGACATGAGGAGATAGATTAAAGTGGGTATAAGATTTTATTGGAAAACTAATTTTCTGGTCCAGCTTTTAAAATATTTAAGTTGTTTTACATATAATTTTCCATCCAATGAAACTATGAAAAGGAAAACTATTAAAATTGAAATAATTTATATTTTAGACAAGGAATGTGTAATTTTTCTTCTGGCAACATTTAATCCCTTATCTATCATTACTTAATATCAATCCAACATACATAATAGTTTCCCTCTAATAAATGGGAATAGGCATTCCCAATTATGCATAGTTGCTATTTTGTATTTTGTTTCCCACTGGCATTGCTCTATTGCTTCATACTACCTTAGTGTTTCAGTAAATGCCAAAGCTTTGGAAATCCTTTTTCAAATATAAAGACTAAAGGAATGCGTTAGATAAAGGCCATACATATACTCTTTCCCATTATCTGTCCTTTAAAAAAGCCTATACATTACTACTGGTTTATAGTAAAAAGTAAACAAGTAGATGCAGAAGAAATGGGCAATATGACTTAAGTCACTGCCTACTTAACTTTTATAAGTTTGGCTTTTTACATTTTCAACAAGAAAATTTCATTAATTTCAGTCTGTTTTTATATGTATCTTATATTTTTATTTTTACATTTTTCTATGAACCCTTTTTAAAACTGTTAGGAATAGCTATTCTAATCAAATAAAATTTCTGGTTTAAACCAAGACAGAAATAAAGTAGATGAGAATTACCAAAGCTATATCACGTATTCATACACATCCCACTGTCTGAATTCTCAGCCAGATCAGTTATATAAACAGTTGAAAGTGAAGAAAAGGAGGATTTATGGGGGTTTGTCTTGGATGACCTGCGATGATGCAGTGAGTCCCAGCTCCACTCCTGGGGGGATAGATGGGTTACAGGGGTTGTTGGAGGTGGAGGAGTGTCACCTTCACCATAAGCAGAGTGAGAAGTTAGTTTTTAGTGCAAACAAGCACATACTTATCTGATTGCCCTTTGTCCTAGTTTTTTCCGCTCAGGGAATTTGATCTGGAGCCTATGGAAGAGGAATTACTTTTTCCACTTCATCAAGACGACCATGGGAATAGAGAAATGATGCTGAACACAAATGATAATGAAAGGAGATCAGAATGAAGTCAGCCACTTCAGGAGTGGCAGCCTGTGGGCCAAGAGCTCCTTATGTCACCTCCAAGAACTAAAGAGAAGAAGGGTATTAACATCCAACGTAGAAGTGTTACTGATTGGTAACCCAAGGAGTCTGTCTATTGCCTGAAGCTCAAGCAGCTAAAGACGTCATTGGTGAGCAGGAGAACCTCACTAAGGAGAACATATGAGCCTGCGCAGAAGACTTCCTGGGAACTAGCAGAGGACGGGAGATGTTATTGTTGCTGTGATCTAGAGAAACATACTCACCATTATTGCAAAGCTTGATGTTTAGATGTTGCTCATGCCTTTCCAACTGAAAGATGCTTTTTCACGTGTCCCTCTCAAGTGAAAGCTTTAATCAGTTAACAAGCATTTAACGAATCACCAATGAATGGACTAGACTCCCCAGGAGATCATGAAAAATAAACCACGTTTCAGTTCCAAACAGGAAATGAAAGGCCAAGAGAGGGATTGTGTGCTTTACCCAATGTGTTGAAGAACCAAGACTGAAGTCCTGCATGCTGCTCCTTAGTCCAGGACTCCTTCAGGTCTGTGTGATGGTTTTCTACTATAGCTCAGGACCTAAAGAAAGTGTCTTCCCCATAGCCAGGCCCAGCTCCTTGGTAGAGGTGCTTTGTTAGTGAGGTTGAGCAAGCCCTTTCCTTCCACACACACACTCAGAGAGAACCCACCAATCTGAGTTGCATGGAAACCCCAAACAATACCCATCTGTCCATGCTTCAGGATGACCCAGGGTCTCTCCTTAGATTGGATTTAACCCTGTATTTTTAACAGATCCCCTTCACACACCTCCCATAGTCCCAAAGAGACCAAGACAAAAAAATTAACATACATTTCTACAAATTTAACTCATTCAAAAGGATTGTTAAATCTCTTCAGATTTGTTTTTCTCATAGCAAGTATAAAAATTAACATCTGAAATGAATATAAAAATCTTTCAAATCTTTTACCTGTCAGTTCTCTAAGAAAGAAATTTTCTTCCTTTATTCACTTCATTTCTCTGGGTGTTTTCTTACTATAAAGTGATAGAGATTAGATTAATAAATGTCCGATGCTCTTTTTAGCAATAAAAATGTAATAACTATACACTAAAACATTTCTTCATCCCACTTGATCCCCATTGTTTTTTGTTTTTTTCTTATGGTTTCTCTTTTGCTTTTCCTAGAAAGCTCTGCTCTTTCTTACTTAAGTCACATACACAGTGGACACTCATTAATCATGTGATCTTTTCCCCAGTTGAGTTCATTAAGATCAAAGAGTCCTGCATTTTCTAGGAGCTTTAAGTATCATCTGTTTCCCAGATTTAAAAAAATACTGCAACCAAAAATATGAAATAAGCTGTCCAAGGTTATACACCTAGAATTGGAGGTGTGGATCTAGAATTTGATCACAGTACTGGGGATTCAGGACACTTCTCAGTATAACCAGCTTTTCCTCTTCCGGTGAAGAAAGGAAAATGTAAGACTCCTCTTTCAAAACACTTATTTTGAGTATGTTTTTCTCCCAAATAGAGGCAATAATATCCATCATTACATATGCTCTGTTTAATGTGACTTTGACACCCTGTTCCCCACCTAGAGGCAGAGTCACCCACCCCTTGAATCAGGGCCAGCTCGTAACTGATTCAACCAACAGAATACGGTGGATGTGGCATTGTGTGGCTAAAGGGCTGAGTCATAACAGTGCTACAGCTTCTGGGTTCACAGGCACCCTTGAGCTGGGAGCTTTGTGCTACTGTTTAAGAAGTCTGACCACCCTGAAACTGCCATGTTCCAAGGAAGCCAGGTCACATGGGGAAGCCACATGGGGGTGCTCTGGTCAGCCGCCCTAGTTTTCTATCAACCCAGCCTAGAAGCCACAGATGTGGGAAAAGGAGCCTCTTCATGATGTCAGCCCCCAGCTATGGAGTCTTCTCACACATTGTGGATGGGTATCAAGCCATTTGCACAGGGTCCTGACTAAAGTTCTGACTCATACAATCCATGAGAATCATAAAATGGTCCTTGTTTTAAGCCACGACATTTGGCGGAGTTTATCACACAGCCCTAGTAACCAGATAAAACAAGAATAAGAGATTCACAGAACTCTTTAGCTATGGCATATAATATTTTTAGACTGTTAACCCAGGTGTTACCTGATCATCTCTCCAGATCAGCAATGACAATGGCTGCTCTTTGTACCGCAGATGTAGATTTATAGAGGACATCTGCTTTTCATTTTGAGGTGCTCCCACAAGGATTCAAAGTGAATTTCATGTATGCCACTTAACCTGTATTTCAAATCAGATCATAACAAACATATCCTTCATATTTTATCAGATCATAACAAACATATCCTTCATATTTTAAACAGTATGCCATGTAACCTAATACTGGAAAAATCTCAAACCACTTTTATTTACTTTTGAAAATTAGTTACATTTCTTCTCTCCCTACTTGTTTCATTTGACTGACTCCCTCTCTGTATCTAAGAATGAGATCTTCCCAGATATATGATTATACCAGTCATTCGTTTATTGTCTCTGAGTTCCAAATATCCCCTTTTATGCTCCTCTCTGATATTGTGGGCTAGGGCCCTGCGAACTGCACTTCCAAACTGTTTGCCATCTGCCTTCATTTATGTAATGCTAAAAGCAAGGTTTCTGAGCCTCAGCACTATTGATATTTTAGGCTGGATAATTTTTTTCCAGTTTTATTGCCCTGTTTATTGTATATAGTATAATGATTTGACTTACATATATTGTAAAATGATTACCACTATAAATCTTTAATTAACATCCACCATCTCATACAGATACCAAAAACAAGAAAAGAAAAAAATGGTTTTTTGCTTGTGATTAGAACTCTTAGGATCTTCTGACTTAACGATTTTCAAATATACTGTACAGCGATGTTAGCTCTACTCTTCATGTTGTACATGTTGTGAATTACATCCCTATGTTTATTTATCTTATAACTGGAAGTTTATACCTTTGACCACCTTTATTAAATTCCCCCTCCCACCACCTCCACTCCCTCCACCTCTGCTAACAACAAATCCAATCTCTTTGTTCTATGAGCTTTGTGCTTGTTGCTTGTTGTGCTTAGATAGCACATGTAAGTGAGAGCATACAGTATTTGTCTTTTCTGGCTGACTTATTTCACTTAGTATAATGCTCTCAAGTTTTATCCCTGTTGTCACAAATGGCACAAATTCCTTCTTTTCTGGCTGAATAGTACTCCATTGTCTATGTACATAAATCACAACTTCTTCATCCTTGGTCCCTCAGTGGACACTTAGGTTGCTTTCATATCTTGGCTGCTGGAAACAATGCAGCTGTGAACATGGGGGAGACATCTACTCCTCACATGGTGTTTTCATTTCCTGTGGACGTATTCCCAGATATGCAATTGCTGGATCATATGGTGGTTCTATATTCAGTTTTTTGAGGAACCTCCATACCATGTTTCATAGGGGATGTACCAGTTTACAATCCCACCAACAGTGTAGGAGGGTTCCCCTTTCTCCACATCCTCACCAACATTTGTTATCTCATCTTTTTTTACAATAGCCACTCTAAGAGTGAAGTGATATCTCATTGTGGTTCATGTAATTAACCATTTCTGATCATTAGTGATGTTGAATACCTTTTCATGTGCCCATTAGAAATTCCTATATCTTCTTTGGACAAATATATTCAGGTCCTTTGCCCATTTTTAAATTGAATTATTTGTCTTTTTCCTATTTAGTTGTTTAAGTTCTTTCTATATTTTGCATATTAACCCCTTATTCCTTCCCATTCCGTATGTCTTCATTTCATTTTGTTGATTATTTATTTTGTTAGGCAAAACCTTCTTAGTTTGACAGTTCCACTGTTTGTTTTCAATTTTGTTGCTTTTGAATAAATCACACATCCAAAAAATCACTGACAAGTCCCATGTCAAGGGTTTTTTTTTCCTATGTTCTCTTCTATAAGTTTAATGGTTGTCAGTCTTACATTTAAGTCTTTAATTCATTTTGAGTTAATTTTTATAAGTGGTATAAGGTAGGGGTCTAGTTTCATTCTTTTACTTATCAGTATCCAATTTCCCAGCACCATTTATTGAGGAGACTGTCTGAGTATTCTTGGCTCCCTTGTCAAACATTATTTGACCATTTATACATGGATTTATTTCTGGGCTCTTGATTCTGTTCCATGGGTCTGTGTGTCAGATTTTATGCCAGTACTATAGGAGTTTAATTACAATAACTTTATAAAGGAGCTTGAAATAAGGAAGTGTGATGCCTCCTGCTTTGTTTCTCTTTCTCAGGACTGCTTTGGCTATTCAGGCCTGGTCTTTTGTGGTTCTGTATAAATTTTAGGATTACCTTTTCTCTGTCTTTAAAAAATGCCCTTGGAATCTTGACAGGTTTTGCATTGATTCTAGAAATGATTTTCAGTAATATAGAGATTTTAACAATATTACTTCTTCCAATTCATGAACATGGGTTATCTTTCCATTTATTTGTGTCTTCTTTGACTTCTTTTACCAATGTCTTACAGTTTTTTATGTGGAGATCTTTTACCTCCTGGGTTAAATTTATTCCTAAGTATTTTATTGGTTTTGATGCCATTATAAATGAGATCATTTTATTTATTTGTCAGATAATTTACTGCTAGTGTATAGAAATAATATTTACTTTTGTATGTTAATTTTATATCCTGCAACTTTACTGAATTTGTTGATTAGTAGTCTTTTTAGTGGAGTCTTTAGGATTTTCTATGTATGGAGAATCATGCCATCTGCAAATAGAGGTAATTTTACTTCTTTTCCAATTCTGATAATTTTACTTATTTTTCTTACCTGATTTCCCTGGCTAGGACTTCCAGTACTATGTTAAACAGGAGTAGTGAGAATGGGCACCCTTGTCTTTTTCCTAATCTTGGAGGAAAAGCTTTCAACCTGTCACTATTGAGTATGATACTAGCTGTGAACTTGTCACATATGGCCTTTGTTATGTTGAGGTACATTCTTTCCATATCTAATTTGTTGGGAGTTTTTTTTTATCATGCATAGATATTGAATTTTGTTAAATGCTTTTTCTGCATCTATTGAGCTGACCATATGGGTTTTTTTGTTTCATTTTATTAATGTAATGTATCACATTTATTGACTGGCATGTGTTGAACCATCTTTGCATCCCAGGGATCAATCCCACTTGATTATGGTGAATGATCCTTTTAATGTGCTGCTGAATTCAGTTAGTTAGCATTTTATTGAGAATTTTTGCATATATATTCATCAGGGATATTGACCTATAGTTTTCTTTTCTTATAGTGTCATTTTCTGGCTTTGTAAAATGAGTTTGGGAGTGCACCTTCCTGGAGCCACTGACTGCTCTGGAGCTGGTTGACTCTGCCTGCTGTTTCACTACTTGAGTATTGCTGAGCTACACAGCTTCCAGGTGTTCTTAGCAGGCTTTTTGGCCAGGTGGGGCCAGGAGCTACACCCAGCAGTGGGTCTCGGCCTGTGACTCAGCTCCTGGGCAGGAGCAGACCAGGCTCCAGGACCTGCAGGGCTCATTACTTTGAGATGCAGATCAAGCTGATCTTCACCTACCAAGTTACCTGGTCAGACTGTACCACCCTCTTAGCTCTACATATAAATAAACCTTGCTGGAACTACAACTTGGAAACTGCAGGTAAGAACTTGGTCTTGCAAGATCTGAGGGCTGGTTGTTGCATACCCTTCTTGCTTTCTCCATCACACTCGGATTCCCAGGGGTCAAGTCTTCCATACTCCCCACAGTCCCTGTGAGGTGAGACCAGAGCGGAGTTCACTGCACTGCTGGGGGGCTGGATTCTCTCCACCCACCGGGGGAGCCAGAGGCTCAGGGAGGCCCCTCAGGTAGCACTGCTCAGGCCTGGGGAGAGCATGTGCTGAAGCTCCCCGGATCCTTCTAATAGAGTCTGTCTTGGTCTCTGTGATGCAGGGGATGCTTCAGCCTCTCCTCTGTGTTTTAAGATTTTCTCAGGGTTGTCTTGTCCATGTTGTTTCACTTGTGAGGAAAGAAAAGTCAGGAACAACCTATGTCACCATCATGCTGATGTCACTCTCCTGAGCTGGGTGGTTCTTTTTTTGTGGGGGGCTCCCACTACTTGGGCAGAAAAAGGGAACTCTTCATCGTAGGGCACTTAGCAGGATGCCTGGTCTCTGCCACTAGATTGCCAGTAGCATTCCCACCCTAGTGTGACAGTCAAAAATGCCAATGTCTCTTGGGGAGCAAAATCACCCCCAGTTGAGAAACACTGTGCTATAGGGAGACTGGAAGGAGGGCCAAATGGAGAAGGACTTTGGTGCCTGTCAGCATTACTTCAGTGGTAGCAGTTGCTCTCATTTCCAGCTGCTTTGGCACCATCAGAATTGGCTGCTAGGCGAAGTGGCAATTGCACTGGGCAGTGTCCCTCTTCCAAGACTTGGTCATCAGCTCCTCATGGCCTCTGCTCTGCCTGCAAGGTAACCCCAGCTGTACTCATCATCCTCAGCACTAGGGGACAATGGTAGGGGGGCTTCTTCCTGGAGATACTACTCTGGCTTAATTTTGAATCTCCATGCTATGCTTTTACCTTCCATCTTTTGTGTAGCTATGTCCTTGTATTAAATTCCCTCTGTTTGAAATATCTAATATAGTTTCTGTTTTCTGAACTGGTCTCAGTAATAGAGTGATAATGACTATAACCCTGACATAGGCAAAGCAATAGAACTGGTAGAAGCCTGGGGTATTTATCTTCACTCGACAAACACCTATTGAACATCTATGAATAGACAGGCACTATACTAGGCTTTGAGAATAAAATCTAACCAATATGCAGTCCTGCTATCTGGTAAATAAAGAAAGGCTTTATTATATAATATAATAAAAAGCTTTGTTATATTATATAATAAAAGCCAACTGTAGATAGATAACTACCTGAAAAATTGTTTTTAACCCAGTGTTTCATTTGGCAACCCACAGATCAGTGTCAAGAAGTACACAGTATTATCTTTCTCTTTACTAGTCTTAATTGTTTTGAGCATATGTCCTATTTCTTTGGTTTTTAAATTGAAAATACACCCATCCTGACACATGCATGTTTATCCTTGCCAAAAATGCAAGTAATTAAGATAGTTTATAGTTGTCAAACCATCAGCAAAAATGGAAAGAGGTTTGAAAATATGTGTTCTTTGTTCAAACATCTTTGTCACAACTTGGGGAAATAAGCCAGACTTTGAGAAATGGATAAAAAGTGAAAGATAGAACCAGTCATGATAAATGTTAAAATTTCAAACAATCCTTCATGATTGATTTGAGACTTCATATGTTGAGAAGTGGAGAATTGGAAATGTTTTTTTCTGGTTTTATAAGAATGAGTATTTGAAGTAAATTTTCAGATTTCCTCATCTGCCTGAATATGCCTGGTAAGACAAGGAAAGGATCTTCTTTGGTCACTGTTTTTAATTCTGGTCTTGTTTGTTTTAAGACCAAGAACTGCCAGATCCTTTTTTCTTTCCCTGTGGCAGAGTAGCCCTGCCAATGCCGTAGATGGGACACTTGCAAGCAAATGCCAACAGCAGAATTCAAGGTAACAAAAGGAAAAAGGAGAAGGTATTATAAGTTGGAGGATCTCACCACCATACTGGGTTTCGGGTCTTGAATTTCATTAAGACTAGATATTTTTCTCTTTCCAAACATCCATGCCATCTTTTTCTCTCCTTGCAGATCAGCTTTGTAACCCAAACTACCAAGTTTTATAGAGTACAGCCTCAGCCACTGAAGAAAGTGATATGATGTGCTATGCTCTGTCCCCAAGTCCAAAACTACGAGGAAAGAATCTTAGGTTTTAACTCAGCTTGTGCCCCGTCAAATGTCCCCTGGGCAAAGGGTCATTTAAGAATAATTACAGAGCTCAGTTAAGGGAGACAGTTAACAGTTACACCTGGAGTCATCAGGAAATGATAACAGAGTTACATTTCACCAGAGAATTTTGGGGTGAGCAGGGGTTTGTCAAAAGGCACACCATGGCGAACACCTGAATGAAGGAACCACCTCTGCAAAAATGCTGAGGCCAGAAGGGCAGGAGGATTGTTAGAGGCCACTTTTCAGAGTGATCAGAGCACAGGATGAAGCCACAGAGAGGTAGGAGCTGGTCTGCAAAAGGCTTTATATGCTGTCAGACTCCTCATATGCTGTGTCAAAGAGATGACACTCAATCACATAAACAATGGGACGACAAAAGAGGTCTTGTATAAAAGGCTACTGCAATAGTCTCCAGATTCTTAACCATGGGCAGTTTTGTCTCTGAGAGGACATTTTTGGCCTTATCTGGGGACATTTTGATTATACTACTTGGGGAGCAATACTGGCATCCAGTGGGTAGAGGCCAGGAATGCTGCCAGAGAACCTGTGGGGCACAGGACAGCCCCCCACAGAATCATCCAGCCCAGAATGTCAGTAGGGCGTCACGGTCTGAGATCATGGCTGTGGGGACTCAGAGAAAAGCCTCTGAAAGTGGGTTAGATGTGGAAGTCAGATAATGAGAAAGATCTGCCGTGAATCTGAGCAGCTCTTGTGGGCTGGAGTAGTTGTTGGTGTTATTAACAAGTGAAGGAAGGTTTGGGGACGATAACGAAGCGTTCAGTTACCTTCCTAATTCCTATGATGCTCCTGCCAGCAGAGTAAAGATGGATAATCAGCCAAAGGGGGACCTGGGTGTTATTTGATTATATATCATCTCCTGCTACAGTAATACAAGGAAACAAACTCTGTTAGTTCTTCAGCCTCTGCATCAGCATAGTTGTCTTGAATGAAGCCCACAGGTATTGGTCATTATTCAGCTAGATGAAATTTGAATGTCCCATTCATGGGCATGATATTTACTACCACTAATACATATTAAAATTAATGGTGTTTTTGCTGTTTCTGCTCATCTGGTTCTTTTTCCTTGGTTCCCAGGTGCTTAGAATAAAGGTATAACAAACAGGAATTGGAAACTGTATTATTAACATGCTACCATATTCTTTCTAATAGTCACACATACTAGTTCTTTCTATTGATAGTGAAACATATTTATCTGAATATTGGCAAAGACTTTCTCCCTGATTAAACTTTAGTTAGGCTCCCCTAAGCTCTCTAGGCCTTGACCTTAGTTTCTTTTCTTGCCACATATGCATTGCCTAGTCGCAAAAGAATCTTGCTAAATCAGTTTAGAGAGACCACCCATCCCACCACCCTCACTATTCTCAGTACCTGATCAAACTCCTCAAGCCCCATCCTTGATATCTGATCATCCTGTCCTGTCTTCAGCAAGAGGCCTTTTAGGTCTATTTAACAGAATCCCTTCCTACCCCTGAAGCTGCTTCTTACTACTTTTCCACCCACCAACCCCCACCCTGTTTCTTTGCTATAAATACCAACTTGACCATGCAGCATTTGGAATTAAACTGGTTGTATTATTGGGCAGCTGAATCTGGGGAGGTCTCTTCCTGAGCACTAGGTGAAACCTCAACTACCTTGGGGCTGGGGAGGGTTCTTGACTCTGAATGAGAAAGAATTCTTGAGCAGGTCAGACAAGTGTAGGTAAGGAAGGAATTCATTAAAGCAAGAGTGCAAGCGAATGACAGCAGGCATGCAGGCAGCAGAGAGCAAGGAAGAACACAAGGAGGAAGGGGAAGCTCACTGAACTCCTGCTCAGCCTAGGGAAGACCCCTTGCCAACTCCTAAAACCAGAGTCACCTGGGGTCCAGTGGACACTTGAATCTACACAGCATGGGAACTAAGCCCCTACCACCTCAGGATTTGGGGCTGCCATGGGTCACAGGGTAGAGTGAGTTTATACTCTGAGAACTTTCCAAGGACAATGCAAGGAGATTTTCAGGAAGGCTACTAAAGAGCATGATGGTACAGCTGTAGTCCTGGCCAGGTCACCCAAGCAATAGGAACATGCAAGCCAAAATCAGACATCTCAGTAGGCCTTCCCTATTTATCTTAAGTAGAACAGAGAGAAGACTTGTGCTTAAGCATAGAAAATAGAATGAAATAGCAAAGTAACAAAGACAGGTACCACTGGAAGAGCACAGAGACAAAACACAGTAAGTTGAGCAGTGAGAAGTCTTTATTTAAGGCAAAAATACACACTCAAAGAAAGGGGAGTGTGGGTGGCCTCAGAGAGGAGGAGCACTTAGGTCTTAGGATTCTGACTTTTAAGGCTTTCAAGAATGGGGTAAAGGGCAGGGGTGGGTGGTGAGTAGGCTTGACATGCGGTCCTCCAGTGAGAGACATGATGTCACCGTCCACAGTCAGTCCTCTAGGTAATTCGGTAAGGTAAGGTTACACAAGGAATGTATTGATCTCCAAGAGCGTGGTTCTTCTCCAAGACTGTGGTTGCCCTCAAGCACTGGGAACATATCAGTTAGGACTGCTTGCCCTGCCTTAAGATAGGTTGTTCGCTGATTACCAGAGAATATGTTAGGAATCTCACCTCCTAACTCCCTGTTTTTAAAATGAAATCTTGGCCTTCAGATGGAGTCCATCCCGCTCTTACTATACTGTTTATATCTTGGCATCTTTTCATCGTAGGCAGGAAAAGTTAACCGTGATGCTTGTCCTATGTCCCTGCTCTGCCTCACTATAATGAGCTCTTTTCCCCTATTGCAATAGTTCCTGAAGAAAACCTGTTTTACTGCTTTAATTACTGTCCAGGCCTTGGTTTCAGCTAGGTATTTTGCCCAGGGATTTCTCCTCCCTGGATTTACACAGATATTGCTGACTCAGGAACCCAAGATTATTACTCCTAGGCCAGAGGAACAGTGAGGACATAGTATTACCAAGTCCGAGGGGAGAGGGTCACATGGCAGAAGCTGACCTGCATGGAGGAGACATGAAGGAGACCTGCATGAAGGAGACAGACTGTGGCCAGATAGGTCAGCCAGTTCGATTAGCAAAGGCAGAGTGTTGTACCCAAAGTCACGAATCCCAGAAGACCACCAAGGAGCCAACACTGACGCAAAAGCAAAGAGCCTTTATTCGAGCTAGCTCCAGCTCAATCTCCCATCTACACCAACGGTTGCAAGATGCCAGAGAAAAAGAGTGCGTTTTCCCCAGAACAAAGGTTTTATGGGTTTCCAGGGCAGTTTGGTGGGGGGAAGGGGGATGATGGCCGTGGCCCTGGCTGATTGGCTGGGCCTGGGGGTAGTTGGGGGGTGATGAATCATGGCTTTGGTCAGTTGGCAGGGTCCAGGGGTGGTGGGTGTTCTCGCTGACTGGAGGGGAGAGAGGGACTAAGCTCTGATTGGGTGAAATAGGATCCAGGTCCTGATTGGCTGAAATAGGATACAGGTCCCAATTGGCTGAAATAGAATCTGGGATCTTGCCCTTTCAAGAGAAGACAAAGGGGGAAATACCTTGGCTTCTCCTTCTCCCATACCTCTAATTGCCAACTATTGTCACCCCTTGGCTGACTCCAGCTGGAAGCTGGGAGCCTGGGAATGCAGTCCCCAGGGTCAACCCACTTTTGACCCAGCAGAGCAGAAGAAAGGCAGGTAATAGATCTAAGGCTGGAGATACTACAGCCTTGCAGAGTGGTTCATTCAGTATTTATTCAATTTGTACAACACGCTGTCAGGTATTATTACTCACTTCTACAGCTCAGGAAACAGATTCATTAAGTGCCTTGCCCAAAGTCACAAGGTCCAGAAGTGGCAGATCTGGAAGTTCTGCCAAATTCTATCCTGACCCAAAGCCCTGGCTGATTTCTCAGCAGAGGCTGGAACCTCACAGCTGGGCTTTCCAGGCTGTAAAATCCTGAAGAACAAGTGCAAGGGGGATATCAGTCCTGGGAAACAAAATAGGGAGACTGTCTAAATCACAGAGAGGCAATCCTTTGGCTATAGGGCCTAAAAACCCAGCTGTAGACCCAGAGCCTATTTACTGAACAAAACAAAGATCCTGGTCTAACTTCTTACATAAATCATTTTTGTTCTGCTTAATGGGGCTGCCATAAACCTAATAACCCGAAGGATTTGCAAGCATTTTAATGAAAAATACACTGGCATTTTAGAGGAAAGTAATTTGGCCCAGGGGAAGAGAGTTTGGATACAGAGAGATGTACCCTGGGTAGTCAGCAATAAACTCTGTTACCTGGGCAATGTAACATTAGCACAGATGAATTTATGTGATAAGCTGCTGCCAGCAAAGAGGAGAACCTGAAGACAAGTAGAAGGGACAGGAGAAGTGGTTTTTGTGGAGAGTAACAGGAGTGAGGTAAGGGAGGTGAGCTGTCCTCCCGTGAGATAAAGGCTACAGGCGAGAATAATGGAATTGCTAGGGAAGTTTACCGGGTTCTTTGTTATTTGTTTGTTTAGCCGATTTCCTGTGTACTTATTAAGTGTGTGTTGTATGATCTCTGGTTGTCAGTCCATATTAGAAAACTACTTGTATGGGTTTATAAGGTTAAGTAATGTAGAAAATTGTTCTTTGCTTATAGAACAGCTTTCTGCATATTATAATCTCTATAAACCCAATGTATTAATAAACCTCAAATAATCCATGGTTTCAGCTATTTTCCCCAGAGCCCAGTGACAGTTTTTAAATTCCTGCCTTACAATTTTCTATACTCCTTGTACTTGTTTGCTGGGCTTTTTAATGCTTGCTTGTTTGTGTTGTGCAGACAACTAGGCCCAGAATTCTCCCAGGGGCTTTGTTTGGCCTCCTGTAATCTGGTATCAGGTCTAACCCCAACTCTACAGTTAGATCTTTGGAGCAACTTGCTCTTTCTGCCACAGTGATCGCAAAGAGGTGGGAACCCCAGCCAACTCAAGCTCCTCTGTGGCCATGTAGGGATTTTTCCAACTTGAACTGATCATGAAGCTTTAGGATGGAATCCTGTAAACTGTTGCCAGCAGATAGAGAAATCCAATTAAAGGAGAGAATGAAACTGATACACTAAGGAGAGAGAAACAAGAAGGTGTGTGTGTCAAGAGTGTTTAAGTTCTAATTCAAACTCCCAGGTCCCAGACTGCCCCAACCCTTCTGCTAGACAGAAAATAGATATGAGCAAGTAGAAGGAGAAAAAGGCCAGTAAAACTCACTAGAATGCAGTCACAGAGTTAACCAGATAAAACTAGAGAGGTGAAAAAGACTGACGTAATGAGTTAATCAGTTGAAGCTCCAAAGGCCAGGGGCAACTGGGAATGGTCTGGATGTTCCCCAAATAAAGAAAAGTATCTGAGCACAGCCCATGTCTTCATTGTATCAGTTAGATCCTGCCATTGTAAAATGTACTTCAGCCTGCTAAAAAGCCATTTATTCTTTAACTTAACCTATATGCTTTTTTTTTGCCTCTTCCTACAGCCCATAATCAAGTAACTTTGTAACCAGGCCAGGGGACAGACCTCTGAAGTGTAAATAAACTGATGTGGACAAAGAATGCTGAGATCCAGGCCAACATAGTCACCTAAATAACCTTATTCTTAAAATAAAACTCCAAAGGAATTATGAATCACCTGTATACATCATGCCTTATGCTGACCCTTAACCAAAGAGCCCTATAAAACCCCAGATATTGCACCCTTAAGCATGCCTCCTCTCTGAGGTTGCCCACACTCACCTTTCTTTTACTGTGTCACTTTCTCTGTCCTACTTCAGGTAAGTAGGGAGGGGCTGCTGAGAGCTCTGATTAGGCTTGCAAGTTCCCATCACCTGGGAGACCCAGACAGGACTGCAGCTGTATGATCATGCTCCTGAGTAGATGACTGCATATATTGTCTTTGCCTTTGGGAGGTTCTCAGAACATAATCTCACTCCATCCAGTGCTCTGTGGCTCCCCCAAATCCTGGGGTGCTAGGGACTTAGTTCCCATGCTGTGCAGATTCAAGTGGACACTGAACTCCAGGTGACCCTGGCTTCAGGAATTGGCAGGGGATGATGCCCTATGCTGAGCAGCAGTTCAATGAGCTTCCCTTTCCTCTCTCTGTTTTTCCTTCCTCTCCCCTGCTTTTATCTACTTTGACTCAGGACCACTCCTCTCTTGGAATGCATTCCAATAACTTTTACTCTACTTCACTACTGTGTCTCTGCCCTTCAGTTCTTTGTTGCAGCTGGAAAAGAACCGAGGAGAATAAACTCAAACCTCCACCACCACCCCAACTCTTCCAACAAGTGATGCTGTCACTTAAACCAAAGTCCTCTACAGTTCATAATGTAGGTATAATGCTAGTGATTCAAATATTGGTGAGACTCCCTAAACTCCCTTTCTGAATCCAAATTCAAAGCTGCACACCACTCCTCCAAAGTCATTAGCTACTTCCTGGGGAGTTCATGCTATCCCTGACACTGCAGTGGCAGGGACACAGCATCCTTGTGTATTACCTATACCCCACTGTGAACAAAGCTCACAGCATCACAGCCTCTTCTGTGGCAGCCTTTACAAAAATCACAAATGTAAGTTTAGGAAACTGTACAAAAGTTTCAGTGGAGGCTCTGTGCTGAGGCACAGACATGTCACATACCTCACGGCCTTTTAACATCTCCTCATTCTTTCCCATCTCCTACTCCTTTCTCTCTCTTGGCCTCATCTCAGTAGTCATACAAAAAAATTTTTTTAATCCATTTTCCCCATATATAGAAATTTACTAATCACAATCTATTATCTGTATATTTCGATATCTCAGCTCCACCCCAAATGTCCTACTAAGATAATTTCCTAATAAAGTTCTCTTTCAAAATTGATTCCATCTCAAATTTTACCATATTATCTAACATCTTTTCTGTTTATTTTTTCTTTTTTTAAAAAGTAGATACATTTTTAGATAATTGAGATAGTGAATTATTTCTGATCTTATCTTCTCCCTTCTTCGCCTTGCTTTAGACCATAAGCTTTTTCCCAGGTGAATAGAAACTCTTCAAAATCATATTTAATGCCTTCGTAGTATTTAATATATGAATACATGATAATTTACTGACCGTTCCTCTAATTTTGAATATTCAGGTTGTTTTCAGTTTTCATTTTTGTAAATAACAATGCAATGAATGTCTTTATGAAATATTTGTCATTTTGATTCATCTTCTGGAATTACTTCCAAGAAATAAAATCAGAGGTTCTAAAAATATTAAGGTTCTTAACTGAATTGTTAAATTGCTTTTTCAGGAAGATTGTATAAATTTAAAAATCTTAGTTTTAGAGAGGCTGAGAAATTTTTATACAAGTTTTAGCCTTCTTTAGTTAATGGTCTGTTCATGTCCTTTGCCACTTACATAATCAAAAGCAGTCTCGCATCCCACCTCTCCCTCCATCAGAGACAAACTCTTTTAATGTTTCTGTTTGAATCTGTTCTGGTGGTTTTCACCAGAAAATGGGCAACTTGCTCAAATTGCCATTTGTTGTTTTATCAAATTTAGACAGTATGTATTAGCCTCTGGGTATGAATAAAAGATCTGAATAAAGGCTGCAGGGCAGGGATATGGGTGGAGAACCAACAGCATCTGTTACACTCTTCTTTCCAGTGGGTGATATTCATGTTTCTATTATATATTAATTTGTTCTGTTAGTTACCTTGATAATATGAAGTTGCATACTCCAGATACTTTTGACTTTATCTCTTATTGAAGCCCTACTTTTGTGGGATAAGAATACCCAGGTATTTCTCAGCTCTTTCTCTCCCCTTGTATATCTCACCCTCTTTCAGATACAGCCTAACAATGTTGTTAATACTTAACATTATTTCTGACAATCATTGTCAAGTCTTCCTTTGACTCTAAAAATTGAGACTCAGTAAACATTTCCATACTTACGATTATATAAGATTGCATATTAAAACCCCAAATAATTTGCTCGGATTGCATTTCATCCTCTTTGAATACAATAGCTTGACCTCATGTCACTTGAAGAGGAAATTAAGGTTAACATGCTTAACTTCATGCCATGTATCACTTAGCATCGTATTTGAACCATGAATTTCTTCTCCAAATTTTTATTTTGCTCAGGAATGCTACTGCAGTTTGTCTCTTGCATTATTTGTATTTAGCACACTGAGTTTTTTCTAAGCTCAAACATTGATTTTATTCTATAGAGCTCTCCCTCTTAGAGCCTCTGTCCTTTTCTTCTTAACCAGACTGGGAGCTAACTGCTCTTTAAGTCCACTCCATAGCTGTCCTCACGAGTCCCTTCTTAGTACTTTGTGCCTACTGTTTTTAGTATTTCATAGTCTTCCCTCTTTTGGTTTATTCTCTCATTTTGCAGAACTATTTCCTTACTAAGAAAATATTCAACTTTCTGAGGACTTACATGCAGGAAAATATATATTATTCTATCTTCACATTGAATTTGTTGAATACAAATTTCTGAACTGAAAACAATTTTATGACTTCTGAATTTATTGTGCCATTATTTTCTACTCTCCAGTAAAACTGGGGGAGAAAATATGTCAGTATGACTCTTAAATCCTTGTAAGCGATTTAGTTTTTCTTTCTTTTGAAGTTTTTAAGATCATCATTTAAACTTGATATTGTGAAAGTTCATGATGCTATCTAGGTGTGGTCTTCCTGTAGTTATTTTCCTGGACACTAGATGGGTCCTTTTAGCCTGAAGACTCTCTTCTTCAGTTCTGGGAAATCCTCTTATATAACTAACTGGTGAATTCCTACCACTTTTGCTGCCAGAAGTTATCCATTTTTGTTTAAAACAAATGGGCAGATTGCTTGTCATTGTAGGTATCTGATGACGCTGGGTATCTTGGTCTGTTTCCTGACTAGGTCTCTCTCCAGCATAAACAATTTTGACTGGGAACTCTCATGGGGAAATTAAGGGCATGCTAATCAGTATAAGCTAGTTTACCGTGAGGCAACAGAGATCCATTTGTTAGACTACAAACCTGCCCCAATTCTAGAATAAGAAATGAATTTTTTGGAAGCTCCAAAATCTTCACCAGAAGCCTTAGTTGTCTCCAGACAATCAGTTCCATTTTTTGTTTCTTGTTTTTCCTTGAACAAGGCAACAAATGTTTTGCCTTGGAAAATGCCACCTGCCTCTGCTCCTTGGGCTGAGTAGCAGAGTGTCAGAAAACCTACAGGTGCAGCTGGCCCAAACAGAGACATTTATTTACTCCCTCTGATTTCAGCCTCATTCACTTTTCCAATTGACCAAATCTGAACCTTCACAGGCTTCTATTTTGGTAAACTGGCTCTTGTAGCTTCACTTTTGTAAATAACAATGCAATGTAGCCTCCTTGTAGTATATTCTAGTTACCATTTTCTCTACCTGTTTCATCATCAACCTGCTTACAATTTCTGTGTTTCAGAAATTGTTCTGAATTGTGCTTATCTGCTGTCTTTCTATTTGAGAGTGATATTTAGGTTTTTATAATCCATTTATTGGAGCATTTCATATTATGACTTTTTATCATAATTATAGCAAATATTTTTACCAGTGTCACATTTTTAATTTGTTTATGCATAATATTTCAAACAGAATTTAAGATAGTACTTTCAAGATATATTCTTGGGTAACAAATACAAAAAAACAATTTTAAAAATATCAACCTATAATATTGATATAAGAATTCACATACTCTAAATAGCAGGCTATAAACAGCTGTGATAGATAGAATAATGCCTCCCACATCCAGGCCCAAAAGATGTCCAAATCCTTATCCCCAGAGCATGTGAATATGTTACATTACAAGGCAAAGAAACATTATTTTCAAGTGGAAATAAGGCTACTGATCATCTGACTTTAAGATAGGAAGATTATCCTGGATTATCCAGGTAGACCCAGTGCAATCAAAAGGGACCCTAAAAGTGGAAGAGGGATGCAGAAGGGTCAGTGTCAGAGTAGTGCAGCATGAGGAAAACAGTCACTATTGCTGGCTTTTAAGATGGAAAGGGACAGGAGCAAAGGAAAGAAGGCAGCCTCTAGAAGCTGGAAAAGTCAAGGAAACAAATCTTCCCTTACATCTTGATTTTAGTCCAGTGAGACCCATTTGGATTTTTGACTTCCAGAACTTTTGAGTTTTCATTGTTTTAAGCCACCAAATTTGTGACAGTTATTTTAGTGATTTGTTGTATTAGGAGACTAATACAACAATAAATATGCCAAGTTAAGGAATATCTCTAGGATACTTATTGCAGTTAAGATTCTTAAGTCCAGAATCAGCAAAACCAGGATGGCAGTACTATTTAGAGAATGTTATCATTTAGCACATCCATCTGAGTGAAAGCAGAATAATTATCAATATATAATAGTTTTTATTTTAATGTGGTTTTAAATACAATTTATGGGGAAAATTAATAAAATTGCCAAAAGCTTCACTTTAAGCGATTTAAAATGCTTATGGGCATGATGAGTTCTCTTATTTATTTTATAAGCTACATTTCTGACTTGATCCCTTATATTTGGTGTTTGATGACCATGAATCGGCTGTAGTTTCTAATTTCACATTCGGTTGTCAAATTGGCATTACCTGCCTTCAGACTGCTATCAGACCTGATGTGGACAAAGAATGCTGAGATCCAGGCCAACATAGTCACCTAAATAACCTTATTCTTAAGATAAAACTCCAAAGGAATTATGAATCACCTGTATACATCATGCCTTATGCTGACCCTTAACCAAAGAGCCCTATAAAACCCCAGATCCTGCACCCTTAAGCATGCCTCATCTCTGAGGTTGCCCAGAGATGTTAACAGTTAACAGTATTTGTTAACACCAGAGTGAGAACATTTGCTAAGGGACAGATGGCTTACGGCACTCCTTTAACTCTGTATAATGAGTCAGTTTTTATGAATCTTCATTCCAGAGTCCTCCCAGGAATGCTATGGAAACCGCTAGTTAAATCCCTACTAGGGATGCTCACTCATCTCAAAAATCTGTCACTGCAACTGGCTCCACAGGGGGCAGACTTGGCAAATATGTCAATAGGCTCTCCTCCTTCATTAGTGACTCACGCACAGGCTGGATCAGGGAGCTTAGCCGCTGCTATCTTTGTAAAACAAGTCTTTGGGTAAGTAAACAAGTACTTTTTTAGCCCAAGATTCAACACAGGTTGAAATGATACCTTGAGAACTAAAACGCATAAAGGGATGTAAAAAAAAAAAAAAAAAGGGAACCAAAACTTGGAGAAGAGTCAAAGTCAAACAGACTATAAAGGAAGCATTGCCTGAGGGAAGGTTGTTCAGAAATCACGGGATAGCAATTTTTCTTCTCATTGTACCTAGCTATAATAACTATGATAACCTTTTTAGACCTAATTAGAAATTATCATACAGCTCAGGTCAGTCACTAGTCAGATCACTGGGGAAACCATTAAAAAGCATGCACTTGGAAGGAAGTCAAAGCAGTGCTATGGAAACCACAGTTGAAATTATCTAGACCCAGTCCACTAAGCACAGGCTGCAATCAGGAGTTTCTGAAATTATAAACCCAATTTTCCCATTGACATGAATACTTTTAAGTACTCACTTTCCCAAAGGCTCAGCCTCTGAAGATACTGAACACCAGTACCTGTAAGAAAAGTTAACCAAGCAGCAAAAGAAGATCAGTGATTTCAGAAATACAAATGTCCCCTAAACCCACCTGTTTAAATTCCTAGAGACTTGAGATATATATGACTTAAGACATCACCACTACCACAGTCATAAAAAAGTATGTGGACAAGTCACCTGCGCATACAAAGCAGAACTTAAAAAATGGCTAAGCCCTTGAGTCCAAACTGACTTGGTTCAAATCCAGCCTCTGCCACTCACGGGCTGTATAACCAATGCAGGCTACTTAGCTTCTGGGTCCTAGTGTCCTCCTCTGTGAAATAATAAATGATGGTTATGAGGAAAGACTATGTCCCAAACCTGAAATTTCCTGTGGGTCCCTCTCATTTTCAAAATAAACTCCAAGATCTTTAGCCTAATATTGAAAGCCTTATCTGATCTGGCCTCAGCCTTATGTTCCAGGCCTAGCTCTTTCTTCCCCGCCCTTCTCCCTCCCTTCCCACCCATCCTCCCTCCCTTCCCACCCATCCTCCCCAGTCCCTTTCCCTTTGGTAACTGTTAGTCCATTCTTGGGTTCTGTGATTCTGCTGCTGTTTTGTTCCTTCAGTTTTTCCTTTGTTCTCACATTCCACATATGAGTGCAATCATTTGGTACTTGTCTTTCTCTGCCTGGCTTATTTCACTGAGCATAATACCTTCTAGCTCCATCCATGTTGTTGCAAATGGTAGGATTTGTTTTCTTCTCATGGCTGAATAATATTCCATTGTGTATATGTACCACATCTTCTTTATCCATTCATCTACTGATGGACACTTTGGTTGCTTCCATTTCTTGGCTATTGTAAATAGTGCTGCAATAAACATAGGGGTGAGTATGTCTTTTTCAAACTGGGCTGCTGCATTCTTAGGGTAAATTCCTAGAAGTGGGATTCCTGGGTCAAATGGTATGTCTATTTTGAACTTTTGGAGGAACCTCCATATTGCTTTCCACAATGGTTGAACTAATTTACATTCCCACCAGCAGTGTGGGAGGGTTCCCCTTTCTACACAACCTCGCCAGCATTTGTTGTTGTTTGTCTTTTGGATGGTAGCCGTCCTTACTGGTGTGAGATGATATCTCATTGTGGTTTTAATTTGCATTTCTCTGATGACAAGCGATGTGGAGCATCTTTTCATGTGTCTATTGGCCATCTGAATTTCTTCTTTGGAGAACTGTCTGTTCAGCTCCTCTGCCTATTTTTTAATTGGATTATTTGCTTTTTGTTTGTTGAAGTGTGTGAGCTCTTTATATATTTTGGATGTTAACCCTTTATTGGATCTGTCTTTTATGAATATATTCTCCCATATTGCAGGGTACCTTTTTGGTTCTATTGATGGTGTCCTTTGCTGTACAGAAGCTTTTCAGCTTGATATAGTCCCACTTGTTCATTTTAGCTTTTGTTTCCCTTGCCCAGGGAGATATGTTCATGAAGAAGTTGCTCATGTTTATGTCCAAGAGATTTTTGCCTATGTTTTTTCCTAAGAGTTTTATGGTTTCATGACTTATATTCAGGTCTTTGATCCATTTCGAATTTACTTTTGTGTATGGGGTTAGATAATGGTCCAGTTTCATTCTCTTACATGTAGCCGTCCAGTTTTGCCAACACCAGCTGTTGAAGAGGCTGTCATTTCCCCATTGTATGTCCATGACTCCTTTATCATGTATTAATTGACCATATATGTTTGGGTTAACGTCTGGAGTCTATTCTATTCCACTGGTCTGTGGCTCTGTTGTTGTGCCAGTACCAAATTGTCTTGATTACTGTGGCTTTGTAGTAGAGCTTGAAGTTGGGGAGTGAGATCCCTCCCACTTTCTTCTACCTTCTCAGGATTGCTTTGGCTATTCGGGGTCTTTGGTGTTTCCATATGAATTTTAGAACTATTTGTTCCAGTTCATTGAAGAACGCTGTTGGTAACTTGATGGGGATTGCATTTAATCTGCAGATCACTTTGGGCAGGGTGGCGATTTTGATGATATTAATTCTTCCTAGCCAAGAGCATGGGATGAGTTTCCATTTGTTAGTGTCCTCTTTAATTTCTCTTAAGAGTGTCTTGTAGTTTTTGGGGTATAGGTCTTTCACTTCCTTGGTTAGGTTTATTCCTAGGTATTTTATTCTTTTTGATGCAATTGTGGATGTAATTGTTTTCCTGATTTCTCTTTCTATTAGTTTATTGTTAGTGTATAGGAAAGCCTCAGATTTCTGTGTATAAATTTTGTATCCTGAATTCTGATATTAGTTCTAGTGGTTTTGGAGTGGAGTCTTTATGGTTTTTTATGTACAATATCATGTCATCTGCAAATAGTGACAGTTTGAATTCTTCTTTACCAACCTGGATTCCTTGTATTTATTTGTTTTGTCTAATTGCCAAGGCTAGGACCTCCAGTACTATGTTGAATAACAGTGGGGAGAGTGGGCATCCCTGTCTTGTTCCCGATTTTAGAGGAAAAGTTTTCAGCTTCTCGCTGTTCAGTATGATGTTGGCTGTGGGTTTTCCATATATGGCCTTTATTATGTTGAGGTACTTGCCCTGTATACCCATTTTGCTGAGAGTTTTTATCATGAATGGATGTTGAATTTTGTCAAATGCTTTTTCAGCGTCTATGGAGACGATCATATGATTTTTTCCCTTCTTTTTGGTTATGTGATGGATGATGTTGATGTATTTTTGAATGTTGTACCATCCTTGCATCCCTGAGATGAATCCCACTTGTTCATGGTGTATGATCCTCTTGATGTATTTTTAAATTCAGTTTGCTAATATTTTGTTGAACATTTTTGCATCTATGTTCATCAGGGATATTGGTCTGTAATTTTCTTTTTTGGTGGGGTCTTTGCCTGGTTTGGTATCAGGGTGATGCTGGCTTCATAAAATGAGTCTGGAAGTATTCCCTCCTCTCCTATTTTTTGGAAAACTTTAATGAGAATGGGTGTTATGTCTTTTCTGTATGTCTGATAAAATTCCGAGGTAAATTCATCTGGCCTGGGAGTTTTGCTCTTGGGTAGTCTTTTGATCACCGCTTCAATTTCATTGCTGGTAATTGGTCTGTTTAGATTTTCTGTTTCTTCCTTGGCCAGTCTTGGAAGGTTGTATTTTTCTAGGAAGTTGTCCATTTTTTCTGAGTTTTCCAGCTTGTTAGCATATAGTTTTTTGTAGTATTCTCTAATTATTCTTTGTATTTCTGTGGGCTCCATCATGATTTTTCCTTTCTCATTTCTAATTCTGTTGATGTGTATAGATTCTCTTTTTCTCTTAATAAGTCTGGCTAGGGGCTTATCTATTATGTTTATTTTCTCAAAGAACCAGCTCTTGGTTTCATTGATTTTTCAATTGTTTTTCTTCCTAATTATATTTATTTCTTCTTTGATCTTTATTATGTTTCTCCTTTTGCTGACTTTAGGCCTCATTTATTCTTCTTTTTCCAATTTCGATAATTGTGTCTTTAGAGTATTCATTTGGGATTGTTCTTCCTTCTTTAAATATGCCTGGATTGATATATATTTTCCTCTTAAAACTGCTTTTGCTGCATCCCACAGAAGTTGGAGCTTTTTGCTGTTGTTGTCATTTGTCTCCATATATTGCTTGATCTCTATTTTGATTTGGTCATTGATCCATTGATTATTTAGGAGCATGTTGTTAAGCCTCTATGTGTTCATGAGCCTTTTTGCTTTCTTTGTACAATTTATTTCTAGTTTTATTCCTTTGTGGTCTGAGAAGTTGGTTGGTAGAATTTCAATCTTTTTGAGTTTACTGAGGCTCTTTTTGTGGCCTAGTATGTTTTCTGTTTTGGAGAATGTTCCATGTGCAGGTGATAAGAATGTGTATCCTGTTGCTTTTGAGTATAGAGTTCTATAGATGTCTATTAGGTACATCTGTTCTAGTGTGTTGTTCAGTGCCTCTGTGTCCTTACTTATTTTCTGTCTGGTGGATCTGTCCCTTGGAGTGAGTGGGGAGTTGAAGTCTCCTAAATTGAATGTGCATTCTATTTCCTCCTTTAGTTCTGTTAGTATTTGTTTCACATATGCTGGTGCTCCTGTGTTGGGTGCATATATATTTACAATGGTTATATCCTCTTGTGGGATTGACCCCTTTATCATTATGTAATGTCCTTCTTATCTCGTTACTTTCTTTGTTTTGAAGTCTGTTTTGTCTGATACTAGTACTGCAACACCTGCTTTTTTCTCCCTATTGTTTGCATGAAATATCATTTTCCATCCCTTGACTTTCAGTCTGTGCATGTCTTTGGGTTTGAGGTGAGTCTCTTATAAGCAGCATATAGATGGGTCTTGCTTTTTTATCAATTCTATTACTCTGTGTCTTTTGATTGGTGCATTCAGTCCATTTACATTTAGGGTGATTATTGAAAGATATTTACTTATTGCCATTGCAGGTTTTAGGTTCATGGTTACCAAAGGTTCAAGGTTAGCTTCTTTACTGTCTTATTGTCTAACTTAACTCACTTATTGAGCTATTATAAATATAGTCTGATTCTTTATTTCTCTCCCTTCTTATTCCTCCTCCTCCATTCTTTATATGTTAGGTGTTTTATTTTGTGCTCTTTTGTGTTTCCTTTGATTGCTTTTGTGCGTAGTTGATTTTATTTTTTGCCTTTAGTTAGTATTGGGTTGGTCTGCTTTCTTTGCTGTGATTTTATTTTTTCTGATGACATCTGTTTGGCCTTAGGAGTGCTTCCATCTAGAGCAGTCCCTCTAAAATACCCTTTAGAGGTGGTTTGTGGGAGGCAAATTCCGTCAACTTTTGCTTATCTGGGAATTGTTTAATCTCTCCTTCATATTTAAGTGATAATTGTGCTGGATACAGTATTCTTGGTTAAAGGCCCTTCTGTTTCATTGCATTAAATATATCATGCTATTCTCTTCTGTCCTGTAAGGTTTCTATTGAGAAGTCTGATGATAGCTTGATGGGTTTTGCTTTGTAGGTGACCTTTTTTCTCTCTCTGGCTGCCTTTAATACTCTGCCCTTGTCCTTGATCTTTGCCATTTTAATTATTATGCGTCTTGGTGTTGTCGTCCTTGGGTCCCTTGCATTGGGAGTTGTGTGTGCTTCTGTGGTTTGAGCGACTATTTCCTCCCGCTGTTTGAGGAAGTTTTCAGAATTATTTCTTCAAATACACTTTCTATCCCTTTTTCTCCCTCTTCTTCTTCTGGTACCCCTATAATGCGAATATTGTTCTGTTTGGATTGGTCACACAGCTCTCTTAATATTCTTTCATTCCTTGAGATCCTTTTATCTCTCTCTGCATCAGGTTCTCTGTGTTCCTGTTCTCTGATTTCTAGTCCATTACATCCTCTTGCACCTCATCCATCTGCTTTTAAGTTCGTCCAGAGATTGTTTTATTTCTGTATTCTGCCTCATTAGTTTTTGCATATTTCTCTGCAAGTACTTCAGCATGGTTATGAACTTTATTTTGAATTCTTTTTCAGGAACATTGGTTAAGTCTATCTCCCCAGGTTCCCTCTCAGGGGAGGATGTCTGTGTGATTCTGGGCTGTATCAAATTCTTCTGCCTTTTCATGGCTACAGAGGTAGTTGTGGGCAGTTGGCACATGTGTCAGCTGGGAGAACAGAGTTCCTTCCCGCTTGCTCCTCGCCTTCTTCTCCTGAGAGAAGAGTGACCCCTAGCGGCTTGTGCTGGGCAACTGCATGCCGACAGGGTCTCTCTGGGCAGCTGCTGTGGGCGAGGCCGGACCCAGGCTGTTGCTCTACTCTAGCGAGGCTGCGCCGGAGGGGGAATGGGTGGGAAACTGTTTATCACCATGAGAGGCCTCAGAGCTGCCCTGCCGTCCAGAATGTTAGGGCGCCTGGAGCTCCCCCAGGGATTCCCATCTGCTGGGCTGAGTGGGCTGGGATGCTTCTGTCCAGCTGTGAGGCTCCTGTCCCTTTAAGACTTTCAGAAAGCACTCGTTTTCTTTTGTCCCAGAGGTGCCGGCTGTGCACTGTGCTGCAGCCTGTATCTTACCCCCTTCATGAGGTGCTGGATTCTCCCAGGTGTTGATGTAGCCTGGCTGTTGTCCTGAATCTTCTAGTCTCTCCTTTAAGAATAGTTGTATTTGTTGTATTTTCAAAAATATATATGGTTTTGGGAGATTTCTGCTGCCCTACTCATGCCACCATCTTGGCTCCACCCCTTGAGTGCTTTTTATGTGCCAAACATTGTTCCATGTATGAATTCATTTAATTTTCAGAGTAATCCTATTTGGTAGATATAATTATTACCCCCCTTTCACAGATGAGAAAACAGGCATAGAGAGGCAAAAATGTTGCCCAGTTATGGTCAGTACACAGCAGAGCTGGGATTTGAATCTAAGCAGTCTGCTGGTGGTAGCTGGGTGCTCACCCACTCCATCACAGCCTGCTGCTGCTGTCACTCACCTGCAAATGTCTAGCCACTTGATCTTGCCTCCCCTCATCCCTGGGCCTTTCAGAATTAAACTTTCTGCCTTTAAGAGTTACCCTTGGGAGACCCAGCTACACATAGTCTACTTTGGTCCCGAATGGCTACACCCACCCTATAGCTGTCACCATATATGATGCTGCATTGTCACATGCTATTGTTGGCCTTGGAGAATCTCAGCTTCCAATCTCATCTATTCTCTTTACTCCTAACACTGGTGCCTGCAGGCATGAAGGGAACCCATCTCTGTACCTCTCAGGTCAGGGCCCTTGTCCTCTTTCCTCACTGGTGTCCTACTACCACACCAGCTTTCCACATTGCTCTTTACCCACTCCAGTCACACTGGACAGGTGGAGAAGCCTGTTAGCTAAGCAGACATCCAACTGGAAAACAGATGCAGTCCTCTCTTTTTTGACACCTCCAAACTTTGTAAGAAATTCTCTTTGGGAAGGAAAACTTGTTAGGCCCTCCCTCTCTCCTTTTCCCAAGTGATGAATTCCTCTCTCCATTTCAGTCCTCTAAAATTACCTGAAGGTATCAGGAGCATGAATGGTGGTAATATGGGTTCCTTCGAACACTGGCCTCTCAGTAATCCCTGGTACCCTCAACAGCAGTTCATTCCTCAAGCCTAGAAGGTAGGGTGCTTAGCAACCAGTCTTCCTTTTCTGTGAGCCAATTACAGGGGAAAAAATCTCATTTACACCTCATATCATGATTTTACAATCATTTATCTATCAGTTATGTATTCTTTAAGACATTAAAAGTCTTTTGAGGAAACTAGCTTGCAGACTCTCTACATAACACGACCCTCACAACACCTCTCTGGGGAATGTATTATTGTCCCCATTTACCAGGGGGAGGTATTGGGGAAAATCTGACTCCCATAGTCATATTCATTTTACCAAACAAAACTTCTTAAGAATTCTGTGTTTACATTTTGATTATCCTCTGTACCTAGCAAAGTTACACAGAAACAAATAGCTGCTACACAAGAATCAATGAACTAATGTATCTGAAGCTTGCTCAAACAAAAAATAGCATTCTGTTCAGAGAATGTAAATTTTCCCCCATAGAATAGCTATAATGCTA
This sequence comes from Manis javanica, assembly GCF_040802235.1. Taxonomy (NCBI): domain Eukaryota; kingdom Metazoa; phylum Chordata; class Mammalia; order Pholidota; family Manidae; genus Manis; species Manis javanica. The sequence goes on from NC_133157.1 coordinate 192,688,396, forward strand.
AACAGGCTCAGTTCCAGCATTATCACTGATATAGACATCTTTGTAATTATGCACAATAAAAATAATCTGAAAGCTGTTTCCTCCCCCACACAGCAGAATAATGGTAAATAAAGCTGACTAGATCAGGCCTTTCAGATCCTAACCTCTTTTAAACAGCTTTTCCCCACACTCTGCTCTGATGTCAAGCATATCTCATTATCTAATAACTTCACCCTCAGTGACCCTCAGTTACAGGAGTATTAGTTTTTTACAGTGATTTTGGCATATGATGCTTAATACAAAATAATAGTCTTTCTTAACAGAGGTATAAACAGGTCAATCTTGTCCTTTATGTATTAAGGAGATGCTTTTAACACACCAGTAGTCAAATGCATTCTGTTAATTTTCCTGTTAGTGCTGGCAGACTTTTCCATTAGATATTAGCTTTCTCTTAGCAGGTATATAGCCAGTGAGTGCCAGAGTTAAGGGAGGGAAGTTACAGAGGCAATGGCTGACAGAGAGAGTGACAGAGATTGGGGAGGGAGCTGCAGGGAAGGTGGTGGGGAACAGGGAGTGTGTGGAGGGGGCGGCAGGGGAGGAGGAAAGGCAGGCAGTGCAGTGGACCTAGAGGGAGGAAAGTACAGAGAGAGTGTGTACTGAGTTAAACACTTACAATTTTGGAAACTCTGCTCCTAACCTAGAAATGTAGTGTTCTTTACAGTTTTCATAGAGTCTGTATGTTATCAAGAACAAAATTGCTGACAGTTTTAAATAATTTCTTATACATTCAATTTTACATAAAATATCAGTATCAGTTGATATTGTTTTCATCCAAATAACTCATAATTTTGTGAGAGAGGTTATCATCACTTTATCTAATGAGTTTCCCCTAATAAAGTTATATGAACAAGTTGATTTTAACAATTTCCCTACCAAAAGAAATCAAAACTTCTTTAAAAATAAGATTTCAGCAAGCTAAAGCAAAAATATCAGTACAAGCTTTAAAATCCTACATATTTATCATGGAAGATTACTTTAGACATTTTCTCCTAGTTCCTTTCTCTCATGGTGTTGTTTCTACAATGGCTTTATTGAGATACAAGCCACATACTTTACAACCAGTTTATTTAAAGTATGCAAGTCAGTGATTTTTAGTGTAATCACAGTTGTGCAGCCATCACCAGTCACTATAACATTTTTATCATCCCCCCAAAAAACTGGATACTCATTAGCAGTCACTCCCAACTTCCCCTCTGCCCTTGTGGAGCAGTAATCTGTTTTCTATCCCTATAGATCTTCATATTCATATAAATGGAATTATATGGAAAATAGGTCAATGATACATGACCTGTTGAATCTGGCTTAGTTCACTTAGCATAATGTTTTTAAGGTTCATAGATGTTATAGCATGTATCAATACTTCATTCTTTCTATTGCCAGATAACAGTCTTTGTATAGGTATATCACATATTACTTTCCCATCCATCCATTTGTGTATACTTTTTGGCTGTTATGAATAATGTTACTATGAACATTGATGTACAAGTTTTTATTTCTCTTGGGTATATACCTCAGCATGGAATTTCTGGGTCATATGGTAACTCTATCCTTAACCTTTTGAAGAACTGCTAGGCTTGTGTTCCAAAGCAGCTTTCCATGTTGTCTGCAGTTCTTGATTTCTAAGTCGTTTTTCTCATAACTGATTCCAGCTAGGTTTCTGAAACATGAATAATGGACCTTCTACCAGAACCTATTATACTAACACTATAGAAGAATATACTTCATATTTTTACTTTTGTACCTCCACTAAGATATCCTCATCCCTCTCTTTTTCCCTTTCTAAGGATCATATTTGCAGAGAAAGACACTGAATACATACATATGTGGCTGTTTAGTAAAGGACCTATTTAGTATAATATAGTTTCCTTCAGAGTTCTTTATTTCATGATTTTAATGACTGAATTAATGTTTCATGCCGAACTACATTTTTCCTGGGAAAAATACAGATGGCAAGTGATGGAACAGTATTTGTTTTAATGGACAGAATATGCTAACCTTCTTCAACATTCCCCTGGTTCCATTTTTCCATGAGTAAGATATCCATGTTAAGTATTTTGGCAGATATTAAAAGTTAATTTCAAATACTTTAAAAAAAAGTCAGTTGTAGAAATAGAAAAATTTTTAACTTCAAATTTTAAAACTATGTTAGATTTTTAAATTCCCATTTAGAGTAGATCTGTAGAGTGGGTGTATGGAAAATGTCAAAGTCCGAAAATACAGTTTCTGGTTTGAAAGATCCCATAAATTTTTTATCTCCCCTCCCTGGCACCAAAGAAGTTATTTTCCAAATGTATTTTCATAAATATATATTTTTGAGAAGAGTAGCAAAATTATTTATTTTTAATTTCCCTTAGAAAACATTTGTAATTCAGTTATTAAACCCCTATTTACTGTAGCTATTGATAAAAACATATTTAACTATCATCCATAAACTCAGATGTAAAAACTCAGAATAGTCTCAATGTGAAGAGTACAGTTACACATTGAAATAATTTTTCATCATGAAATCAGGCCTCTTTTGGACAAATGGCTCAGGCAAAAAGAGAACTTAGTGACTCACATTACCCAACGGTCCAAAAATAGATCTAATTTTAAGCAGTGCTAGTTAGAACTAGATGATACAATCAAGCTCTTTTCTCTCTCTCAGCCTCTTGTTTCCACCCCTCCACTGGCTCCACATTTTGAGATTCTCAACTAAGTACAGTAACCAATTTGGTTTGGTTTACATCCCTTCATTCTCACATCCAGTGGCAAGAATTCTTCAAGAAATCAAAGCAAATGCTCATTCTGGGTCACTGGTTCTAACTGGGTCATGTGCCTTTTTATGAACCAGTCACCATGACTAGGGAACTACAAAGTACTGATTGGTTTAGCCTTCAGTGATGGTGCCAATAACACAAATATATGGTCCTAGAAAAAAACTGCAGCTTAGTTACCAAAATAAGGGGGAATTGATGTTGATGCCCAAAATGTAGAAACATGTACTGAAATGCTATTTCAATACAAGATAAGTTACTAATAAAAGTAAAAACACAATGGAAAATATATCATTACACCAAAAATGGAAAAATATAAAATTCAATACATAATCCTTAAAAATTTTAACAGTATTATTGAGGAATTAATGATGTAAAATAAGTTACATGTTTAAAGTATACTGTTTAATAAAGTTTGACTTATAGATACATTCATGAAATTTTCAGTTAAGATACTGAACATTCTCATAACTCCAAAATATTTCCTGTGCTCTTTCATGATTTTCTTTCAACCTCTTCCACACAGGAAACCAGTGATCTGTTTCCTAGCAGTATGAATTTGTTGGCACCTTCTAGAACTTTCTATGAATTGATTAATACAGTACATAGTTTGGCTTCTTTCAGCATAATTATTTTGTGATTCATTCATGCTGATTGTATCAATAGTTTATTACTTTTTATTGCCGAGTAACTGTCCATTGCATAGATACATCACATTTAGATTTATCCATTAACCTGTTGATAGACATTTAGGTTGTTCTCCAGTTTGGCTACAAATAATGCTGCTATATACAAGTCTTTGCATGGTATATACTTTCATTTCTCTTACATTAGAGAATGGGTAAGTGTAATGGCTGGGTCATATGGTAGATGTATAACATTTTAGAAAATTGGTGAACTGTTTTACAAAGTGGTTCAACCATTTTGTTGTTTCCAGCAACAGTGTATGAGAATTTCAATTGCTCCACATCCTTGGCAACACTTGGTATAGTCAGTTTTGAACTTGACCTGCATTTCAATAGCTATGTAGTGGTATCTCATTATATTTATATTTTTCACTTTCCTGATGATTAATAATGTCCAATACTTTGCTTGATTGAAATTTTTTATACATATGATTTTGTTTCTCTTGAGTTTTGAGGGTTCTTTATATATTCTGGATACTAGTCTTGATCAGAGAAGTGATTTACAAAAATTTCTCCCAATCTGTAATTTCTCTTTCATTCTCCTAAGACTTTCTTTCCAAAAACATAATTTCTTAACTGTGATGAAGTTCAGTTTATCAATTTTATTTTCAATGGATCTGACTTTTTGATGTCATATGCAAAAAACTTTGCTTAGCTCAGTGTTACAAAGATTTTCTTTTATGTTATCTTCTAGAAGTTTCATGGTTTCAGGTTTTACATTTAGATCTATGACCTGTTTTAAGTTAATTTTGGAACAAGGCTGTTAGTTTCCTATGGTTGCTGTAACAAATTATCACAAATTTGGTGACTTAAAACAACAGAAACATATTCCCTTATAGTTCTGACAGAAGTCCAAAACCAAGGTGCCAGATGGGTCACACTCTCTCCACATACTCTGGGTTTGACTGCAGTTGCCTCTTCTAGCTTCTGGTGGCTTCTAGCATATTTAGCTTGTGGATATATCACTCCAATCTCTGCCTCCATCTTCACATCATCCAGGATCATCTCTCCATGGAAATAAAGATCCTTAATCACTTCTGCAAAGACCCTTTTTCTTTATAAGGTAAAATTTACAGTTGCAGGGATTAGGACCTGGTAACTTTGGGTAAGCATTATTGTCTACCACAAAGGTAAAAATGGATATCTAAGTGTTCTAGTACCATCTGTTAAAAAATTATCCTTTCTCCACTAAATAGCCTTCACATTTTTGTCTGAAACCAGTTGGCCTGATGTATCCATATGTCTACATTTATATTTGGACTCTGTTCTCTTCTATCAATCAATTTGATGCCAGTATCATGTTGTTCATTGTCTCTATTACTGTGGCTTTATAATAAGCCTTTAAAGTCTGGTGGCATAAGACCTTTTTGTTGTTCATTTTAGTATTCTAGGTCCTTTGCAATACTGTATCATTCCAAAAACAAAAACACAAAAGCCTGATAGGATTGTGTTAAATCTATAAATTTGGAGAGACAGCTTACCAATAACAACTCTTCTGATTCATGAATACAGTGCTATTGTAAATACTATTGTTTTTATGTTTCTGATTGTTGCTAGTATATATAAATATAATTGAATTTTGTATACTTGTTTCCTACAACTTTGATATGCTCAGAGTTCTAGTTTTTATTTTAAATAAATTCCAAAGAATTTTCCAACAATCATGTTGCCTAGGAATACCTTTTCTTCTTTTCCAATAAAAGTATGTCTTTTGTTTTTCTTGCCTGGACTGCACTGGTTAGAACCTCTAGTACAATGTTGAATAGAAATGGTGAGAGCAGACATTCCTGCCCTGTCCCTGATCTTGGGGGAGCTCTGGTGGTGGGGGGTAGCACTTATTTTTTCATCATTATGATGTTACCTGTAGTTTTCTGTAAGAAGCCCTTCATCAGATTGAGGAAGTTCCTTTACTTCTAGTTTGTTGTTTTTAATAAGTAAGTTGGATGTTATCTAATGCTTTTCAAATGTCTAGTGATAAGTTATATTTGTTTTCTTCTGGTCTGTTGATATGGTAGATTTCATTGAGATGCATTTCAAATGTAAACCAAAATTGCATTGCTCAGATAATCTCCACTTGGTCATTACATTTCTTTTTTATATTCTTTATGTTATCCTTTAATCCCCTTTTGTGTTAATTGTTGCATCCATGTTCATGTAGGATATTGGCCTATAGTTTGACTCACATCTTTGCCTAGTTTTGCCATCAGGGTAATGGTGACCTAATGGAATACATTGGGAATACTCTCTATGCTTCAATTTTTTGGAAGAATTTGTGTAGAATTATTTCTACTTCAAAATTTTAGTAGTATTCACCTGTGGTACCATATGGTCTTTATGGGAAGGTATAAATTCTATTTAAAAAAATAATATAAAGCTATTCAAGTTATCTATTTCTTCTTGACTGAGCTTTGAATGTCATTCAAATTATTTTCTAAGTCATTCAAATTATTGATAAAGTTGTTACAATATTCATGCAATATTCATACAATATTCATACAATATTCATTCAATTTTTAAGTACCTGTAGAATTTATAGTGATTTCACCTCTCTGACTGTTTGATATTGGTAATATTTACCTTCCCTTTTTCCTGATCAGTTTGGCTGAAGGTTAATTCTATCAGTCTTTTCAAAGAAGCAAATTTTTGTTTCATTAACTTTCCTCATTTGTTTTACTTCCTATTCATTGATTTCTACTCTAATCTTTTTCCTTTTCTGCCATAAAGTTGTTTGCTCTTTTCCAATTTCTTAAGTGGAAGCAAAGGTCGTTGATTTGACATCTTCTAATAAAAGCTCTTAGTGCTATATATTTCCCTTTAAATACAAATATTGGTATGTTCTTAATTTTCATTCATTTTGAGTACTACTGTTTATATTTTGACTTATGAGTTATTTAAAGTGTTAATTTCACACTATATAAATACTTTGCAGAGATTTGTTATTGATTTCTTATTAATTTCACTTGGCTCAGAGGATATACTTCGTATGACTTGATATTTTTTGACTTAATAAATTATTGAGATTTATAACCCAGAATATAGTCTATCTTGATAAATACAATGTTTGCACTTTAGAATGTTAAGAAGAATGTTATTCTGCTGCTGTTGTGTAGTGTGTTCTATAAATGTCAATCCAGTCAACTTGGTTGTGCGTTAGAATTTTCTATATCCTTGCTGATTTTCTACTTGTTTTATCAACTGAAAGAAGGGTATTCAAACCTTTTACTTATTTATTCTTAATTTTATCAGTCTTTGTGTATCTTGAAGCTTTATTAGAGCTATAAACATTTAGAATTGTAATGTTCTCTTGAGTAAGGGACTGTATTATCCTGTATTATCATGAAATGGCCTTCCTTATCGCTAACATTATTCTTTGCTTTGAAACTGTGTGATATTAATATAGCCACTCCAGCTTATATAGCGGTAGTTTTGTATACATGTACAGGAAAATACATATATGTGATCTATTATTACATATGAAGTTTAATATACATTGAAATATATTAAAACAGATCCAAATATATGTTAAATGGGTATAGCTGTGTGTAAATTATGCCTCAAAATAAAAAGCAGATGCAATGACAAGTATATGCATACATCTGAAATGATAATAAACGGCACATTACATTTTTCTATATTAAAATTTTTACTAATTTCTATTTTTTGAAAATTGAGTTTATCACTTAACTATAAATGAGAATTTCAATGTATGCACACACTTCATAAGAGTTTACATTGTGCTGCAAATAGGTTACCAGTTGTCTAGATATTTAGTTCCCTGGTCCTTGGATAGTCAGTCACATCTAGCCAAGAGCAGCCCCATTTTTTTGCTTTGGTATACCGTTTAAGTATATTCTGTGTGCAACAAAGTTGGGGAAGAGGGAGGGCTAGGGATCTATGATATTGCTGGGACACAGTAGGGGTGCATGGGATAGATTTAAAAAATGCTTCCAATTCTTCACCATCCCTATATCCATGTCCATTGCCATGTAACTTGGCAGGGCACTCCACTCTGACTCTTGGGATAAGCTATGTAATTTGCTTTGACCATTATATCAGAAAATGTGACACAAGCAGAAACTTGAAAAACGTTGTAAAATTGATCTTGCCCTCTTGCATTCTGACACATAGTATAACACATGCATAGGCTAGTCTCTTGGAGGAAGACAGGTGGAACAGAGTCTCAGGATAGGCATGGCTGTAACCTTTTTTGAACATGGCTTGCCTGCTTTTAAACCCACAATGCTTATTCAAAGCAAAGGGGTTGGCTCTTTCTATTACCTCCCATGGCAGGAACTTAGGAACCAAGGCAATATTCAATCTTAATTTCCTTGGGAAAATGGGTTATTCCCCTCTTATTTTTTAATATATATATTAAACAGCAGAAAAACATGTTTTTATGAAAAAAGACTTCTCATAGGTGTATCTATTCATCTAGAAAATAGCACACAAATATTCATGTGAATTGCTAATGTGTTTCAATCTAACTCCATTTTTCTCCTATGCAAAAGGGAAAAAGTATTACTTACATAATGATTATCAGGGGATTTTCAGGCCCATAAAGAGGGACTTAACCTAAAGCTCCTTATGAACACTAATGTATAGTATTGTAATATAAAAATACTGCCATTTAGTTATTCCCCTGATGAACATTTAGATTCTGCCAAATTATTATAAACATTGGCACAATGTATATTCTTGTATTTATCACTCTGTGCACAAGTTGTGTGTTTTCCTAGTATTGCTGGGATTATAGAGAATGCACTGTTATTTGAATACATATCACCTAGTGTCCTTCACTACCTGTTGACACTCCCACCAGCAGCATAGGAGAGTTCCCATTTTTCTATACCCTGGCCAAAATTCAATGTTATAAAACTTTTAAAGTTTTACCAATTTCTCTGATTACCTGGGAGACTGAGCATTTCTTAAAAAGTTTATTGGTCATCTTTTTTATTCTATGAAACAACTGTTATTTTTGACTTATTTTTTATTGTGTCATTTGGTTTTTATTACTAAGTAATAGTTCTTTTTATATTCCAGATTTTTAATTCTTATCTATTATGATTTGGCAGATATTGTCTCACTGTGTTGCTTTTATCACCATTTACAGAACCAAGTAATAAAGAAATTTTACTTTTTGTAATGATCAGATCCATTAATCTTTTCATGTTTTTGCTTTCTGGATCTTAAACCTTCTCAACCTTGAGATTATAAATATTTTCTTCTAATAAGTAAATAAAAAGTAAATGTATGTCTATTTATTTACTGATGCAATGATACTGTAACCTCATTTAATTCCTGCTTCGAAATGTATCGTGGCATCCAGTTGGTTACCTTTCACATTGGCTATTTTTCCTCATTATTCTTTAATACTATTTTAGAAGGGCTTACTTCTCATTTATTGATTACACCAACACCCCATCATTAGGCCTTGTTATTACTAGTTTAACTCCTACTACTTGTTCTGTAAGACATCCTTAGTACTAAGAAGTAATTAAATATTCTTCCAGTAATCATCAGTGATTATTACGTTTTATTTCTCATTATATTTTTTGCTATACATAAACTTATCATTTGTTTTATCTCTATAATCACTAATAAAATGTTAGAAATGTCTGTGCACTGGTGACTTCTTATAATTGTCCATCTATGCAGAAATGTGATAGTGATACATCATTAATCATTCTTAATTTCTTGAACTCTTTTTTCTTTCTAACCCTCCCCACTGGCAACTCTTCTGCCTGCCTCCTGATGGATTCCATACCTGATCAAACTTCTAATAGAACAACCACTCTACCTACTCTTCCCATGTTTTTTTCCCAACCAGAAGAAAAATTTTACCTAGAATGTAGATTCTGTCTTTATCCTTGGCACTGCACTACACTTAACACTGAAAGCATCATGTTGTGATATGTAACTGATGCTTACTAAATGTTGAAATAATGAATGTTGTTAAATTAACTAGGGAAAACACAATACTTTATTACTATCATAAATATATATAATATAAACTCCTATTTATAATTTATTATAAAAATCAACAAAAATACAAGGTACTACATTCACAATAGTTGTAGTATATACATCATTTAAATGTGTTCATTATTTTTTAAAGTTTGGAACATTGTTTAAGTTGAATTCAATTTGGAATCCTTGCAACATTGCAAAAAAAGCTTGGAATCACTGCTCTAGACTTATTATTCTCAACATAGATGAATATGCAACAATGCTTAGGACTTAATTAGCCTGATAGTTTTCAGTTAAACATTAATTGTGTTAAAAATCACATGTATAAAGTAAAGAAAACTGATTGCTATCTGGAAATTGCATGTATACATAGTAATATGGTTAATTAAGCACCACATTATTCCATTATTTTTCTTAAATTCCCTAAGAGGGTATATATGATCTTTGGGGAAAATTATAAAGAAAATTTAAATCTACTATCACATAGTAAGACTTTTAACAGTTCACCATTTAGTCTTTTTTATTAAGTTTTACAATGATAGTAAAAAGTTCTGAAAATATCACCATTTTGTGACTTTTTTCCCCTTAAGTTCATGACCTTATGATGCTTGATATCTAATCTCTTTCCTAACATTTAGCAGAGTACTATTTGGACTCCAGCTGTTACCAGTTCTCAGAACTTCCCCCAACTTTTTATCAAGAATCCTAATACTTCTCTCTGACATACTGTAGAACATGTATACAACCCCCATCTTTTCTCCTCCTTTTCTGACCCTCAAACTTGCTTCTCCTTTTACTAATTCAGCCAAACACTGGCCTAGATAGGCAGAGAGAGATGTTAGGAACAAGTACTTTCTATGTTATACCTCTTTCCTCCTCCTTTCTGCCTTGTTAAGGTCTCAACTTCCTTATTAAAATATAAAAACCAACATGAGGTTTTATAAGCAGTACACCTAAAAATGGTATAAAAAGTAAATAACTTTCCAGGTAAACACAAACCAAAAACTCCAAGGAAATAATATGAGAAACTAACTCTGATGGCAAAAAATATGTAATGTATAATCAGGATTACATTTTTTTAACCATAGAAATATAAGAACTACAAGGCCAATTTATAGTTTGTGTGGTAGACTGTTACATTAATGATCAATGCATCCTCCCTCCTGCTATCTGTGTCCTGTGCATTAACCTCTCACATTGGTTCTAGACATGGCCATGTGACTTGCTTTGTTCAATGGAAACAGAGCTGATGTGACGGAAGCAGAGGCTTGATAAGCTCTTGTGTGTTAGGGCTTGCCCTCTTGGGAATGTTTTCTCTATCTTGGGAATAAGCCCAGTCCGGCCTCCTGGAGGATGAAAGGCCATGTAGAGAAGAGACAGCCAAGTCATTAAATCATGAAAAATCATAAAATATCCTTGTTTTAAACCACTGAGTTTTAGATGGTTTGTTTTGCAGAAATGGATACAAGCTACACTTTGTGTAACCTAATGATCTCTCTTTGTCTATTTTTTTGGAGGAGCAAATTTATGAAAGTTAAATACAGCTATGCTTAACTTGAGAAAATAATTAAGGCCTCTCAGCAAACTTGAACAATATTGCCCTGGCTATATTTCCCCCTCTACCTCAGCTATTCAGTCCATTTAAATAAGTATTTACAAGAATTAACATTTTAGCTGTTATCCTCCTACATGTTCTATAGGTATGAATGAAGAAAACTATGTCAATGAACAGAGTACATGATAAATATTTTTATTTTTAAACACTGAATTGTACATCTGTCATATAAAAGATGAGATTCTGGCCTGTTTTTAAAAAATATACTTGCTAATGATATCTTTACAATTTTTACAGAAGTCAATTTTCTCTAAATTTGCAGCTTCATTCCATAGTTTTTATAGAATCATAATCCCTTATATATATTCCAATATCCTTTAGAAAATACAGAATTTATACAAGATTATTTTATTTGACACATGAAAACTTAACAGGTTACAGTATAACTGCCCAGGCTTCCAGCTGTCACTGAACAGTTGTCAGTACTTAGGAGCCACATTGTTGGAGTAATTAATTCTCTGTATTAACTTTTATTAGAAAGAGGTTTTTAGTAGTGAGGACAAATAATCTCTCATTTGTTGCTTGAAAGCCTAAAATAGGATCACTGGTTTCTAGGCTTGCTACCTGCTGCTTAGCAACCTGCCCTACTTGCCTGCCTTCCTTCCTGTTGTACAGCACAGTGGACATGGGAGTGGGCTGGCGATAGATGAATACGCGACGAAGACACTCGCAAAGGGCTGCATAGGAGGAATTTGGAGCACAGGCGAAAAATTTTTTGTCCCTCTTCGATGCTTGGACGTAGCCTACCAAGAAATGTAAGACAAAGAAAAGGAAAGCTATATATTAAATAGAAGGGGAAAAATTCTGATTTAACATTTAGTATTTTACAATCTGTATTACAAATTAAAGTGCCTAAATAAAATACATACCATAAATACTCAACAATGGCTAAAATTCTGAATCATTAATGATTAGCCACAAAGAACTTCTCCCAAAAGGTACAAAAATACATCTTTAATTTCTAAGGAACAAAATAGATTTCATCTCTTCAAGACAAAGTAATTCCATATAATTTTCATAAAAAATTAGCACACTAAAAATATAAAATCAAAAGCACTAAAAACATGTATCTTTAAATGCTAATTTAATAATTAGGTTCATGAAACACAGATGTGGCATTACATAATCTTTTTCTCCTTATCAAATGGAAAATGCTTATAGGATATACCACTGTGAAGTTATTTCAGGAGTGTGTACATAATGCAGGCACCATCCCTGAAGGTACTAATATGCACAATGCATTTTCTTATTATTTCTCTCATGTTGGTATTTTTATACACATACCAACACTGTAAGAGGATTTTTGTACTTCAGTTCCCAAAAGTAGACCTCTACAGGCTTGAAAGAATATTCAAGTATCTAATTTAAAAAGTATAATTATGAAATCCCTTGAAAACTAATGAAACTATGAAAAAAATCTTATCTTTTTAAAAATCATCTTTACAGATTAAAAGGACATCTATGTTCTGAAATGTAAATTAGGATTTTCAGACTGGGACATGGTAATTGGGACAATGTTGTAACATGTGAGATTAAAAAATAAAACATTAAATTGGGATCTCATCAAACTGAATTAAATTAGCAAAGGAACCCACTGAGCACAGGCAGATCAGTGTTGTTTTTTTAATATTAACAGGATTTGAGGAAAAAGTGAAAAGGATGTAGACACTGACTATTTTGTAATTAGCTCTCCAGGCTCACCTTGACAAAACTAATAATTTATGTAGTATCTCAAGACTACATATCTAATATAATGCTGATTTAACTTAAACTCAAGCATAGAATTCTTCTACAACAGGAGATTTGGGGATAAAAATGGAGGATCCAAACACGTACAAATTTTATGACAGAGCTTTCCTTTGGCTGAAAAAAGAATATGGAGAATAAAAAAACAGGAATTGTAGTAGAGAAGCTAGAAATTATACATTTAAATTATTTAATCAGACTTCATGTTTTAGGTCATAAAAATCCATTTGGATTTTTCTAACCAGTTTTAAAGCCTATTATATTACTAACTGTAAGGAATAATTGACAAATCTTTACAATTAGGGTTGTGCATACACAGGAATCAAAATGCCTAATTCTACTTCCAGCTTCCAGTTTAAAACTGCCTCTCAATAAAGCAGTAACTGTGGCTAATTCATATAAAAAACGTCCCCATACAATGCTAATGCATAACATAATATCAATTATCGCTTAAGTCTACAGTTATTTAAAATTTCTGAAGCTCTAGTTTTAAAAATAGCCTCCTTTACCTTACAGAATAAATTTCATTTCTGTTTACCACCATTTTCCCTAAGTATTTTCATTAAATAGGCTCTTTTGTACTTAAGTTCCATGAAAGGTATCTCCTAATGTGCATTACCTTAGAGCAATTATATGACATTTTTGAAGATTACTGTGAAGAAACCTGAATACAAGTTTCATGTAGGGTATTGTCAAATCCCTTGTTCATATTTTAATACCATAAAGCTTAACTGGAATAAGTAAATGACTGATTACAATGATTCAAGTGGTTAGATAACACTTTCATTTATAATATGTGTTCATCTTCTTTTCAAGCATAAAAACAGAATTAGTCTTACTGTTCCAGAAAAACTAACATTTATCAACAACAGTTCAAGCAACCAAATTACAGCACAAATCAATCCAAACATAACTAGGACAGCTCAAATTTTTAAAAAAGAAAATAGAAATGAGCTTTTAAAAAAATGATGACTGTGATTTTTTTATGTAATAGAAAATGCTGTCAAAGAGCTTCTTTTATACCTAAAGCATTGAAAGTTGCAATGTGTTCCCACATATCATCTTGCTTGCTGGAGTGTGGCTGCCAGAGCAGGGCATCAACATCATGGCGCAGACAGAAGCAGGGCATTTCTTTAGGATCCACTACGACAGAGAAAAGGTACTGGTTGCTTCCAAGATTCACCTAAAATAAAAAGTGACAAAAACAATAATTGACTGAACAAATTAATAATAGTGATGATGATGACAACAACTGACACATGACACTATATGACAGCAACTGTTCTAGACTTTTTATACATCTGATTAACTCTTCATAATGCCCCTAGGAGAAATGTACTACTGTTCTGTCCATTTTAAAGCTGAGGGAAGTAAAGCACAGGGCATTTAAGTAATTCGCCCAAGGTCAGTCTGGTAATAAGCTGTGGAGCTAAGATCTGAACCCAGAGTCTATGTTCTTAACCACTATGCAATATTACTTTTCAACTATTAGTAACTAATTTAAAAGCATGATATAAAGCAGAAATTTTATAAGATTATTTTTTAAACTACAGAATACAAATATGAGTTCACAAATGATGACTTGTAATAATCACCAAAAACAAAGATAGCTACTAGGATTTACAAGCATGTTCTATATGCCAGACATATTATAAATATTAATCTCAACAAACCAAAAGGCTGTTATTATCTTCATTTAATACATGAAAGAACATACTTGGAAAGCCTGAGTAACTCATTCTAGGCTAAACACAAAATTTATAATACTGCGATTCAAACTCAGATGTTTCTAAGTTACTTTGTACAGTTTAATTATAGTATCAATGTCAAGAATATTTATTAATTTTTATTGTAATACTGATGGTAAAGGAATTCATTTTAATATAAAATCATCAAGTTGAGACTCATAATCCCATCTACAGGAAGGAGTACTTCCTTTAATGATATACATTGCCATGATCTTTTCTATTAAAAATGTTATTGTCAGAGTTAAAAATGCCTCAGTACCAACAAAATCACATCAAATGTTGAAAACATAAAATATGCATACTTGATACATAGTAAATTTCTGCCATGAGTTTTAGAGCAGACTGGAGAATAAACTGAGTTAAAAACCAGAGGTGGAGACCTGATGTGTATCCATCAGGGAAAGCTGTGAAATGGCTCCTGAGCAAGAGGATTTATTGGTACAGCCGTGTGAGCACTGGCTGCTGGTCACCCAGTGACAGAGCTAACCCAATTTCTCGTGCCCCAACAATGCGTGAGGATAAGGCTTTGATGGGACAGATACTTGGTCTCTACAGAAGGGGAACCGGTTGGCACACAGTGTTCACAGACTAATCTCTCCCTTTGCTCCTGATAGTCACTAGCTAAGTGAGGTTTATTTTCAAAATCAACACCAACTAACTGGCCTTTTGTAGTAAGTTTGATGCATCCAACACTGCTCCAGCTCTCTTCCCTGCATCCCACTCTGATATTCTCACTTGTTTTCAAGAGTTTTAATGGAAGAAAATAATTGAAATACAAACATGAGCTGAAGTAATTTTCTCATAAAAAATGCATTTATGTTCATGAGTCAAATGTCTTAAACATACTGAATATTAATAATAAAATGACTGACTTTTGATCCTCTCACACTTGAATGGACACGGTGACAGAACAGAGAGCCCTGAATCACCAGATGGAGGGCTAGCCCCAAAGGAGAACAGCCATGAAAATAAGATGGGGTGTAGGTCTTTTGCTATGGGCCCCTTACTTCAACTTAGATGTTCCTCCTCTTCCATTCCCACTTACTTCATACAGCCTCCCATTACCGTGGAGGCAAAGTACTGTTACTAAGGAAGACAGCAATCTCACATGGGCACTCTTACCATAGTTCTGACACAGCATGTTGCCTGGACTCTTCTTGGTCTTTCTTGCCTAATGGATTCTTACTTATCTCCCAAAATTCAGTTCTATCATCAGCTACTCCAAAAGCTTCCCTATTCTCATGGTTATATGAGCTACTTAAAGTCTGATAACTGCCAGAATTATGTATATTATTCCTAATAAATTATTTATTATACTGTTAGATTATTAATATGCATGTATATCACCTGTGGTGGGCTGAATAATGTCCACCCCCCAACCCCCACAAGATGACCAAGTCTTAATCTCCTGGAACTTGTGAATACATTACCTTACATGGCAAAGGGGACTTTGTAGATGGGATTAATTTATGCATCTCGAATTGGAGAGATAATCCTGGATTATCTGGATGGACCCAATGTATTAACAGGGGTTCTTGTAAGAGGGATGCAGAAGGATCACACTCACAAGGTGTAACGAGAGCAAAAACAGAAAGTTAAGAGACCATTGGAAGATGCTACACTGTTGGCTTTGAAGCTGTAGGCTGTGGCTATCAGCCAAATGCTCAAATACTCAAAATCAAGTTTCTGGAAGTTTTAATAACAAATTATGATAAATTAGTCTCATGGTATTAATTCAAATAATAGTTCACTCTGAGAGAAAACATTCCTTTTAAATGAATAATTTAGAGTTCTTTTTTTGTTATGTATTGAGACTGTGTGACAGTCACATTACTTTGTAAATTCTAGCCTACCTATACTTTATTTAAAAATCAAGTATCCCATACACCTGAATAAGAAAGATTATGCCCCTACAAGATGTTTAACAGGTTGGTCAGTGGCCACGATAAGAAAATAAACTTATAAGTCCATTCAAAGGTTATAAGCTAAGAGTGGATAGTGGATAAAGGAACTGAACATCAATACTGATTTTAAGGTAATACCTAAAATGTGTTTGGTTTCTCTTGTGGTAGCACTGGAATGTTTCCGTGATTATTTATGCCTCTCACTACTTTTTTCCTTGCCACACGGCACCAGGTAGGATTTCCAGCATGGTGCTGACTAGGAATAACAAGGGCAAACACCCTCGCCTATTACTAATCTTAAGGGGAAGCATTCCATTTTTTACCATGAAGTATGTTAACTATGTTTTTCAAGGAAAGAGGCAGTTACCTTCAATTCCTAGTTTGCTGAGCAATTTTATCATAAACAGATGCTACATTTTGTCACATTCTTTTTCTGTATCTACTAAGATGGTAAATGTTTTTCTTCTTTAGTCTGTTGATATGCTGAATGACACTGATATTTGACTGCTGAATCAGCTTTGAATTCTCAGAATAAATTCTACTTGGTCATGATGTTTTATCGTTTTAACTTACTGCTGGATTTAATTTACTAATACTCAGGATTTTGGTGTCTGTGTTCATGAGGGATATTAGTTTTTGTTTTTTTTCTTCCTTTTCTTGGCATGTCTTTGTCATAAGGGTAATGCCTCATAAAATAAATTGGGAGGTGTTTCTTTCTATTTTCTGTTAACAGTTTGTATAGAATTGGTATTGTTTCTTCAGTTGGTAGAACACACCAGTGAGGCAATGTAGGTCTGAAGATTTCTTTGTTGGAAGATTTATAACAAATTCAATCTATTTAATAGATACAGAACTACTGAGGTTATCTATTTCTTCTTGAATTAACTGTGGTGATTAATGCTTGTCTTCCAAAGAAATTATGTTTCATAAATTGTCAAATATATGAAACAGTTATTCATAATAGTCCATTATTACACTTCAGTGTCTTCTGGACCTGTGCTGATATGCTCATTTTTATTCCTCATATTGGCAATTTGTTTTCTTTTATCTTGGTTATTCTGGCTATAGATTTATCAATCTTGATATTTTCAAAGGACTAGCTTTTGGTTTCAATGGTTTTATTGAATCTGATTTTTAATTTCACTGATTCCTGCTTTTATATGTTTCCATCTTCCTGCTTGCTTTAGATTTGGTTTGCTCTTCTTTGCATAGTTTAAGGTGGAAGCTTAAACTATTAAAGACATTTTTTCTTTTCTATTATAACATATACTACTATAAATTTACCTCTAAATATTTGCTTTAGCTGCATCCTACATGTGCTGTGTTTCATTTTCATTCAAATAAAAATTTCCTAACTTCCCTTGCGAGTTCCAATGTGACTCATGGATTAATCAGAAATATTTAATTGTCCATTTTTTTTGTTATTAATTTCTAATTTAACTCTTGTTATGGCCAGATGAAATTCTATTTATCATTCTTACTCTTTTAAACTTGCTGAGCTTTTTATTTTATGAACCAGAAATGGTCTACTTTGATGAATGTTCCATGTCCCTTCTGGAATTCCAATTAGATGTATATTTGATCATTTGATAGTACTGTTTTTTGTTGGTTATTGGTTTTTTTTCCCCATATATACTGAATATACCGATGAGTTTGTTGAATGCATTCTTTGTTCATTTTCTGGCATTTCATTTTTTATATTTTCTATCTGCCAATGTTCCGCATTTATTCATGTATATTATCCATCTTTTCTAAAGCCTTTAATGTATTAACCAGTTACTTTAAATTCCTCGTTTGACAGTTCTAAAATATGGATCATCTCTCAGGTAAGTTGTTTGCCTTGTTTCTTCACAGAAGGATGTTTTTGCTTTTTCTGTATATTGCAATTTTTTTATAGTGGACATGCATTATCACATTCATGGTGACTCAACAATATACATTATGAGATGCTCACCAGGATAAATGTAGTTACCATCTGCCGACAAAGTTACTACAGTGTCACTATGTTCCTTATGCCATATTTTTCATCCCCATAACATTTTTATTTTATAATTGGAAGTTTTATCTCTTTACTCCCTTCACCTATTTCACCTACCCCTCCCCGCCAACTCCTCTGGCACACATCACTTTACTCTCTGTATTTATGCATCTATTTTACCTTTGGTTCCTTAGATTACACATGTAAGTGAAATCACAGGGTATTTATCTTTTCCTTTCTGACTTATTTTACTTAGTATACCACCTTCTAGGACCATCCATGTTGTCACAAATGGCAAGATTTTATTCTTTTTTTGTGGGCTGAATAATATCTCATTGTGGATATATATCACATTTTCTTTATCCACTAATCTATCATGGATGCTTAGACTGTGTAAAAAATGCTGCAATAAACATAGGGGTGCATACATCTTTCTGAATTAACTTATCCTTCCTTTCGTTAATATTTTATTTGGGTAAACAGAAATGGAATTACTGGGTCATATGTTAACTCTATATTTAAGTATTTTTGAGGAATTGCCATGTTTTCCATAGTGGCTGCAGTAATTTATACTCCTACCAACAGTGCATCAGGGTGCCCCTTTCTCCACATCCTTGCCAACACTAGTTACTTCTTATCTTTTTGACACTAGCCATTCTGACTGGTATGAGATGACATTTCATTATGGTTTTGATTTGCATATCCCTGATGATTAGTGATGCTGAGCATCTTTTCATGTGTCTGTTGACCATCTCTATCTCTTCCTTGGAAAAATGTCTATTGTCCTCTGCTCATTTTTCAATTGGATTATTTGTTCTTTGGTGTTGAGTTACATGAATTGTTTGTGTATTTTGGATATTAACCCCTTATCAGATATGATTTGCAAATATTTTCTCCCATTCACAAGGTTGCTCTTTCATTTTGTTGGTGGCTTCCTTTGCTGTGCAGTTCCAAGTGTGTATTTTGCTTTGGTTTCCCTACAAACTGCAGTTTGCAGCACTGGATGTGGGGTTCCCATTTCACTGGTCTCCATCTTTCATGTTCTTCTCTATGTGGTCTCTTTACCCTTTGTTAATGCACAAGCTGTTCAATCAGCCCTCAGTTCTTCAGGAGGAATTATTGTATAGGTAGGTATAGATTTGGTGTGTCTGTGGGAGGAGATAATTACCCTCAAAGTCAAGAGGTCAAGAGATATAAGAAGCTAATAATAAATGGTAGCTGGGATTTAAGGTCAGATACGGTTTCAAACCTGTTCTTTATGACCACTACTGCATGCTCTCCCAAAGCCCATTTTATCAGCAGTTCTTAAGCAATTATCAGAGTATGTCCCTGGACAGACACTATTTCAGATATTGTAGCCCACATACTATGAAATATGTATATATTAGACTTGGTCAATTAAATTTTGTTTATCAGATGTGCATGTATGGCATCTCTAAAATTGATGGTTGAAAATGGAAAAGAAGTCTTATAAAATTCTGAGTTGCATAGTCACTTGAATAGCCATTCAAAAAATTAACTATATAATTAGATGTTTTAACATTGACTAGAGATAGAGCCTAGGAAGATACCAGCTCTTTAAGTGTATAAAATGCAGCTGGGTAATGCATTTATTTTCCTTCACTAAAAGGTGTAAAAAGGAAAATACCTTTAGAAGAAAATAATTTTCTCATTTCTGAAAATTGTCAAATTGGATCTTAAATTGTATCCTGATTAATATCAAGTTTCGGTGACTATTTCAATGAAGGATACATATAAATACACCAGACAATAAAACATATCAGGAAATCAAAAGTGCTATGAGATAAACAAAGCAGGTGAATAAAGCAGTTATGTTTCACACAGTTTGGTAAGAGATGGAAGGCAATGTAAACAGAGCTCTGAATAATTAAGGGGGCAAATGAGAGAAAAAGCAGGACAGTTCAGGTAGAAAATAGCAAATGGAAAGGCTCTAGAGGACAAGCATGAGAAAGTATGAGAAACAGCATGAAGCCCAGTGTGGTTAAAGTGAGTTAGGGAAAAAAGTGGCAGAAAATGACAGACCATCAGTACTAGAGGGCAGTATTTTTTAAACAGTGGGTCCCAAGAAAGGTTGCAAAATCAATTTTAATAGATCAAGAAGAGAATTTTTTACTTTATTTCCTTAAAAATAGTATGGAATGGAGTACTGAAGTATGTTTTATACAGTAATAATAGTACTATTTTGTGAAATTTTTATTTCAGATGTATGTATGTATACATGTGTGGTTGAGTCTCAATTTTAAAAATATTACATACAGTGAATTACAAAGTTTGAAGGGGTCTTGCAGACTGTGGTAAGGATCTTACACATTATTCTAAATGTGACAGACAGAAAGCCTCTATAGGGAGAAAAGAAATAGGAAAATGACAGAATCTACTAAACCCTGTAAAAGGATTACTTTGACCTTCAAACAAGTACTTATTAATTCAAATGGGAACATGATAACTGATAGACACCACATAATTAGATTTAACACCACAACAGTAGGAAAAATCTGCCTTCAACTTCCTCCTAATGTGATAACTGGAAAGGAAGTACCATTTATGTAGTATTTCTGGCAAAAATGCAACACTAAATCTGATCTTGAGGAATTACTGGAGACAGACTATAAAAAAGTACAAAATAAAGTCACTGTCATAAAGGCTGGGTAACTGGATGCTCCAAATTAAAGGAAACTAAAGTGACAGCAAAATAAAAGGTAGTATGTGACATGGGATTGGATCCCAAATCAAGAAAAAAAATTCCTGTGAAGTATATTATTTGAGCAATTTATAAAATTTGAATATGGACTTTGTATAAGTGTTACATCAATGTTAAATTTCTTGTATTGTGGTTACATATGACAATGCCTTAATTTTTAGCATATATATGAGACATTGGGTATAAAAAGACATGGCTCATGCAACTCATTCCTGTATTTCAGCAAAAAGAAAAGGTGGAGAAACAGAAAAAATAAACGTCACATGTTAACTGCTAAAATCTTAGTGAAGGACACTTTTGTCGGCTGAGTTGCAGCCCCTAAAATTCATACTCTGAAGTCCTAACTCCCAGTACCGCAGAATGTGGCTGTATTTGGAGACAGAACCTTTAAAAGAGTAATTAAGTTCAAAAGAGGTCATTAGGGAGGGTCCCAATCCAGTATGACTGGTGGGTGCAAAGGGAAGACAGTATGATGATGCACGGAGAGAGAGCCATTGAAGCCAAGGAGAGGAAGTTCAGAAGAAATTAACCGTGCAAACACCTTGATCCCGGACTCCCAGCCTCCAGAACTGTGAGAAAACAAAATTCTGTTATTTAATTACCTAATCTGTGGTACTTTGAAATAGCGGCTCTAAGAGGGGAATTATTATGTAGCTTAACATCTATAGTGATCAAATTTGATAGATGTAATACAGATAAATGGAAGGACTATATACTGCAAGGAACATAAGATTGTAAAGGGGACCTGAGACATGAAGCTTGAGAATTGTTTACTTTCTAAAGTATCTAAAGCATGTACAAGGAAATGTACTTCCTTCTGATTTTAGCTTTAATATCTTTTCAAAAGAATTAGTATACCATGTACTAGCTTTTTTACTAGCTTTCACAATGGCATTAATCAAGATTTTTGTAACTCTGCTTCCTGTCTTGATGGGTTTGTTATTGAATGCACTGTAATTTAATTTTCAAAAATACATCACCTTTTGATTTCTGAAGTCTAGATTTGATCACTATAGATCAGTGTTTTTCAACAGAAATAAATTGTGAGCCACATATGTAATTTTAAGTTTTCTAGAAGCTACATTAAAAAGTAAAAAGAAATAGGGTAAATTAGTTTAATAATATATTTCATTTAACCAAATATATCCAAACTATTATCTAAATGTAAAAGTTCACATAAAATTATTAGTAGCAATATATTTTATATTCCTTTTTCATGCTAAGTCATCAAAAGCTGGTTGTATACTTTATACTTACAATAAATCTCAACTCAGACAAGACACATTTCAAGTGCTTAATAGCTACATGTGGCCAGTGGCTAATAGTCTGTCTAGCAAAGCTCTAGACAGAAGTATATTCATCTTCAATTGCATTTGAATTCTGATTTGAGCTTCACACTCCAGTGACCACATCTTGTTACTTTCTTCTTTGGTTCTGATATTTAATATTTCTCTTTTATTGTGCTGCACATACTCATTTAACATTTTACTTTCAAATGCCAAATTCTAATCCTGTTTTACATTTCTTTCAGGGAATTATATTTTGAAAACTTTGTCATTTACAATATAGAGTTCTGACCTTTTTCTTACAGAATTTTTCCTACAACTTTAAGGACAAATACTGACCTTTCCATGTACAGGTAATTTTAAATTGTCCAGTCATAACAAATGAAATCAAGAAAAGAGATTGAAATAAACATTGCAGAAAAAAGTACAAATTGTCAATAATGTACTATTTGATTCCTAAGATAGATATAGCACTGAACATCCAAAATATCAGAGCCTGCTTCATTCCTTTCCTCCAATGACAAGCCAATTGGTACCCTCTTGGGTACACCAAAAAACTACATTTGACCTAGTAGACCTTGACTTACATATAATACAATGACAACCCAATGGATTTTTACTTATTACTTATTCATTGGCATTATGCTATTTACATCCATTCCATTTATACCCAAATAGTAATGTTCATGCATTTTTACATCAAGACTCACTGAATCTTGGCCCATATTTTCAGGAAAATATCTAATTGAAAAAAAAATCCAAAGGGCTTACAAAAGATAGTCTCCAATTAACCCAACTGAGACAAAGAAAGAATTTTCAGGAGGTTACAGTCCCAGATGGTGATGCAGGAAGATCTTGACTTCACCTCCTTGCATGGACACACTGAATCTACAGCTACATATACACAAATTTCCTTTGGAAGAAAAACCAAAACTAGTTGGGCTACTGCTACCTATTAGGCAAATGAGAAAAAAGAACCCAGATCAAAGCAGGCAGAAGAGCTGAGACATCATTTCACCATAACCTGCACGGCAACCTGCATTCAGGAAGGACTCTTCAAAATCCCAACATTCTACCTGAGGAACAATGGCTTTGAACCCCACATTAGTGCACCCAAGATCTGTACCTGAGAGATGAGCCCCCAAAACAAGTTGGACAGAAAGGCATTGAGGCTTGTGTCCACAAAACACACAAAGCTATAGTGAACTGAGAAATGGTTTTTATGGGGCCTCTTATACACACACCACCCACCCAACACAGCATAGAGGCAGCTGGCTGCAGGGTGCCCGGAATTTCTGTGAAAAAGATTGATTTGCTTACCTTAAAGCATGAGCCTGAAATGCAGGCATCTAATTCAACACACAGGTAGAGGGATATTGAAATACTCTCCAGCAATGATCAGTGGGTACTAACTCTCCTCTCTATCTCACTCCAGGCTGCCAGTATTGACTGGAAAAGAGCTTGTACCCCCGTCTGTTGCCCCAATTTTTGGAGATGCAACCCATCTAAATCATCTGAGTATTGCGGCCAGTGGGGCCTGTGTTCCTGGGTCCCATGGGTTGGCAATCATCAGACATCTGGTGGTAGCTGGCACCACCAGGACACAGCACAAAAAGCAGACTGAAACACAACCTTGGTCTTTCTGTGAAAAAGGCCTACTTGCCTGTCCTGGAGCTTCGGCCTGATGGGCAGGCTTCTGGTCTGGCATTAATCTAGCAACTTACTGAGATACTCTCTGGGGACAGAGACCAATGGGTACTTTCTTTGTTTTCCCTCTGCCTCATACCAGGTCACCGTTATCTCCCAGAAAGGAGACTGTACACTTCTCTGTCGCCCCAATTTCTGCAGCTTCCAGAGGGTCACTTCTACGTCACTTTGTTCTGGTGGCCAGAGTGACTTAACATTTGTCTTCCCAGAGGACCATATGCTTAAAGTTGCTACCTGAGAGTCTGGCTTCCAATCTGTCTGAATCTAGGAGCTGACTGAGATCCTCCCCTTCGGGACACCTGAGAGATCATGGTACAACCTCAAATACTGGGAGCCACTAAAAATAAAATAGGTTGCTTGGACAATCACAAAAGTTAGATGACCAAGAGCTAGGGCAGAGTTAAATGATAATCTTTATCTCCTGTACAAGGCCACTCCTTTAGTGGCTTTAACTTCCTGCAGAGAAATTAAAACAGTCAAGAAAAATAAAGAAACAGAGGAATATATCCCAAAATAAAGAACAAGATAAAACTTCAGAAAGAGATCTTATTGAAATGGAAGAAAGTGGTTTACTTGATAAAGAATTAAAAGTAATGATCGTAAAGATGCTCACACAGCACAGCAGAAGAATGAATAAACAAAGTGAGAACTTCAACAAAGAGGAGGAAAATATAAGAAAGTACCAAATAGAAATCACAGGTTGAAGAATACAGTATCTTAACTGAAAAATATACTAGAGTAGTACAACAGACTTCATGAAGCAAAAGAAAGGATCAATGAACTAGAAGACTTGGCAGGAACTCATCCAATCAGAGCAGCAAAGAAACCCAACTTGTTACATATAAGAAAATCCCTACAGGACAATCAGCAATTTTTTGACCAGAAGGGAGTAGCATGATATACACAAAGTGCTGAAAGAAAAAACAAAACAAAACAAAAAAAACCCTCCAAACAAGAATACTCTACCCAGCAAAGCTGTCATTCAGAAAGTAAGGAGAAAGAAAGTTTTCCAGATAAGCAAAGTCTGAGGTGAAGAAGTTCATCATCACTAGATCAGCTTTACAGGAAATGTTTAAGGGACTTCTTTAACTGAGAGAAAAATGTGCTAATTAATAATAGGAAAACATGTGGAAGTATAAATCTTACTGGTAAAGAAAGGTAAATATATAACTTTCAGAGTTACAGAGCTGTAGAGGTAGATTAATCACTTTTAAAGGTGATGAAGATTAAAAGACAAAAGTAGTAAAAATAACATTAATTAAAATAATTTTGATAAGGGACACATAAGACAAAATGATGTAAATTGTGACACTAAAAATATAAAACATGGGGGTGGGGAATAAGTGTGTAAACTTAAGTATGAATTCATTGTAAGTTGTTAAATGTAAACCTTATGGCAACCACAAAGCAAAAACGAAAGGAATATAAGCATACCACTATAGAAAATGATGAAATCACAGATAAGAGAAGAAAAGGAGCAGAGGAACTACAAAAGAGGCAAAGAACAATGACCAAAATGGCATAGATACATACCTATCTATATGCTTTCTACAAGAGACTCACTTCAGATTTAAGGAAACACAAAGATTAAAAGTGAAGGTATGGAAAAAGATACTTCATGCAAATGGAATTAAAAGAAAGTTAAGGTAGCTATACTTCTATCAGTCAGAACAGACTTTAAGACAAAGACTGTAATAAAAGACAAAGATGGTCATTCTATAATAAAAGGTTCAATCCACCAAGAGAATAGAACATTTATAAATATTTATGCACTCAACATAGGAGTACATAAACCTATAAAGCAAATGTGAACAGAACTGAAGGGAGAAACAGCTTGCAAGACAACAATACTAGGGGACTCTAATACCTCACTTTCACGAATGGGTAGATCATTCAGTCAGCAAATCAGTAAGGAAACATTGGCCTTAAACAAACACATTAGATCAGATGGACTTAACAGACATGCTGACCATTCCACCCAAAAGCAACAGAATACACATTCTTCTTAAGTGCACATGGAACCTTCTCCAGGACAGATAATCTGTTAGGCCATAGAACAAATCTTAAAAATTTAAGAAGACTGAAATCATGTCAATCATTTTTCTGACCACAAGGATAAGAAACTAGAGATTAAACAAGAACAAAATTGGAAAATTCACACAAATGTGGAGGTTAACAAACATGCTACTGAACAAACAATGGGTTAAAGAAGAAACCAAAAGAGAAGCCCAAAAAATACCAGAAGTTATGTGATCCAGTAACTGCAGTTTCAACGGTGAAATTCCTAGGAACAAATGCCTACATGGAGAAACAGGAAAAACCACAATCAGTTTAACTTTATACCTCAAGGAACTAGGAAAGGAAAAACAAACAAAAAGCCCAAAGTTAGTAGAAGGAAGGAAAAAGAAGAAATTCAGGAAATAAAGGCTAAAATAAAAAGATAAACAAAACTGACATACCTTTAGCTAGACTTCCCAACAAAACAGGAGGACTCTAATAAAATCAGAAATGAAAGAGAAGTTACAACTGATACCACAGAAGTATAAGGATCATAAAAAATAATTAAGTAGGACAGCCTAAAAGAAATGGATAAATTCAAGCTTTTCACCATTGAGCATGATGTTAGCTGTGGGCTTATCTTATATAGCCTTTATTATGTTGAGGTGTATTCCTTCTATACCAACTTTGTTGAGTTTTATTACAGATACTGAATTTTGTCAAATGCTTTTTCTGCATCTGTTGAGACAATCATGTGATTTTTATCTTTTGTTAATGTTAAATTAGAATAATCAAATTCAGTAAAAGATACAAAATCAACATATGAAAATCTTGTTTCTATGCACTAACAACAAAACTATCAGAGAATTTAAGAAAGCAATCCTATTTACAATTGCATCAAAAAGAGTAAAATAATTAGGTATAAGTTTTACCAAGGAGGTGAAAAACCTGTACACTGAAAACTGTAAGACACTGATGAAAGAAACTGAGGAAGAGAAATAAATGGAAAGATATTCTGTGTTCATGGACTGTAAGAATTAATAGTTAAAATCTACACTACTCCAAGCAATCTACAGATTGAATGCAATCTCCATCAAAATTTCCAGGGCATTGTCACAGAAATAGCACACACAATCCTAAAATTTGTATAGAATCACAAAAGACCTTGAACAGCCAAAGCAATCTTGATCAAGAGGAATAAATTGGAGGTATCATGTTTCCTGATTTGAAACTGTATTACAAAGCTTTAGTAATTAAAGCTGGTATTGACATAAAAACAGATGCATAGATAAGTGGCACAGAATGGAGAGCCCAGAAGTAAACCCATATATGGTTGATTAATTTATAACAAAGAAACCAAGAATATGCAATGGGGAGAGAACATTCTTCAATAACTGGTATTGGGAAAATTGGAGAGCTCACATAAAAGAATGAAATTGGACCACCATCTTACACCATACATACAAAAACTAATTAAAAGTGGATTAAAAAAGTGGACATAAGACATAAAACCATAAAACTCCTAGAAGACAACATAAATGGTAAGCTTCTTGACATCAGTTCTGGCAATGACTTTTTAGATTTGAACACCAAAAGCAAAGGCAATAAAAGGAAAGATATACAAGTGGGATTACACCAAACTAAAAAGTTTATGCGCAGCAATGGAAACCATCAAGAAAATAAAAAGGCAACCTACTAAGTGGGTAAAAGTATGCAAATGTAAGGGCTTAATATCCAAAATATATAAACAACTCAATAGCAAAAAATCTTATCCAAGGAACTGAATAGACATTTTTCCAAAGAAGACACACATATGGTCAACAGGTACTTGAAAAGATGTTCAACATCACTAGTTATCAGGGAAATGCAAATCAAAATCACAATGAGATACCACCTCACATCTCACACTTCATGGGAGCTGGAGGGGTGTTCAAAATGGGTGAAGGGGGTCAAAAGGTACAAACTTCCACTTATTTATAAATAAGTCTTTTGGATGCTAATGTACGGCATGGTGGCTATAGTTAATAATACTGTATTATATATTTGAAATTGCTAAGAGAATAGATCTTAAAAATTGTCATAATAAGAAAAGAAATTTTAACTATGTATGGACAGATCTAAACTAAATTTACTGTGATCACTTTGCAATATATACAAATATTGAATCATCATTTTGTGTACCTGAAACTAATATAACATTATATGTCAATTATATCTTAATTTAGAAAAAAGACTCTTAACCATATACTAACTGGACTTAAGGCAGCAGTTAACATTGAACTGTGATTAAAAAGTTTAAAAGTGTTTACCAATGCTTAAAATGTTTCATCAAATACTGTTTCTAAAATGACTGGTATGGTGATTGACTGTGTATTTCTTAACTTCCTGAGGACAAAGCCTGCTCTTAATGTAAGTCTATTATTCATGCTTTTTAGCAACAAGTTTTATTCAGAAGTAAGGACTGCCTGTATTGGCTTAGAATCCCTCAAATGTAATTTGTGATCCTGGTATTTAGGGTAAATTGCGGTTAAAACATACTGAAAACCCAGAGAGTCATTTCTAATACTGGCTCTTTGATCTCATATAAACCTAATTTACTTACCATGGCCTAAATACATCTGCAAAATGAAAATGATGAAATATAGTTAGTTCTAAAACTTCTTCAGAGTTGAAAGGATTGTCCCTGTTGGAAGGGTGAGCAGAAAGGCATAGGCAAATTTTTTTAGATCTAAGATGTAAAGCAATTTTTATTTTATCATGGTCACTAAGAGCTCAGTTAAAAAATATTAAGCACCTATTATAAATTAGAGCTTTTAGTGTGTGTTATGTACACTCTGGTGAACAAAATGTCTGTGCTTATAGAAGTTACTAGTGTTATAGAGGGCTGGGGAAGAGAGCAGTGCAGATATGGAAGTTAATTGTAAGATTAAATATTTACTTTTGATTCAGCTTCAGTGGCACTTTTGCCTAGTCTCTGGTCTTCTGCCATTCCGTATCACTTGTCTATACAGGTGTATAATCTAAAAATGCTCATTTTTATAATTCCCTTGAGTACTGTAATGCCCAGCCATTAATTCAAGAAAGTTAGGTACCCAAAAAAGACTAGGAAAGGATCATGAATGAGAGGAAGTTACGTATCTCCCCAGTAAGATGTTGCACTGGGACTTAGATCTGGTAAATCAAGTTCCCAGGACACTTTTGACTTTGTTCCATAAATTTTGCTTGAATACACTTTTCCCTTCAAACCTCTTCAAGACAAAAAACACACTAGGCCATGCTTGGCAGAAATTTCCAATAGTTTTCTTGAAAAGATAGACTTTAAATCATATATTAATGACTGAGAGGTCTAAAAACAATTTTAAGACCAAATTATTCTCCCTAATCTGTTGCTTTTGCTTAGACGGAGACTCCTAATGCCCCAACACTTCTGGTTTTAGTAATAAGACAATTAATTTGTATGTGCAGAGTTCCAAATCAGTCACTGATCTGCCATAGAGACCCTTCTCATGTATAAAACTATATGAAACATCCACTCGGTTATATATATTAAGCAATGCTTAATGAATCATCTAAGCAAGAGTATCTAATAAAGTTCTAAATTTAAAAAAAAAATCTATACCTACAAAGCTGAAGACCACACCTCGGAATATAGTGACTTTATCAAACAAGTCTAGACAACATTCTTCAGTATCTTGATTCATACCTGTCAAAGCTTTTGAACAGAACACAATTTTGGAGAAAAAATTATCCAATGTATATATTTATGATACACCAGAGAGAGAAAGAGGGAAAAAAATCCCAGATAAATTAAGGAGTTTAATAAAAATATTTCAAAATGTCAGAGAGGGGCAAAGGAGAGGAGGGAATGACTTACATCTCTTGATATACTAGGGTTTTCCAAGTTCCTAACAGGTCACGCAAATCAATTTAAAAACACTATAACAAATAAATGAAATTTATTTGAAAAAAATTCTTCACAAAAATAACAATCAAAAGTAATGCAAGAAATAGTCAATAGTAAAAAAACACAGATTAAAACAACCTATATCTTGCACACCAATTAAAAAGATCAAATAAAAAACTGAAGGGGCAGGTAATGATGCAATGCAATAGGCAATAACTTTAATACACATGAAAACCAACAATATCATTATAGTATAATCCAACCATTAAACCAGAGTTTGAAATAACATGTGAAAATACTATGTCATAATGTTGAATGAAAAAAATACAATGCTACTATATATTACAGGCACAAATGTATATAAAAACCTCAACAGAAAGAAGCCAACTGAAAGATAAAAAATAGTACCAAAATAACACAGTATTGTTTTATTGGGGGTAGTGATATGAAAAGATATTTTATGAAATAATGAGGTTTATATCACAGCTACCCGGTAACTGCCAAATCAAGCCATCTTTGAAAAACATACATTGGTCAATCAATTAACATCTCATCTAAGTTATATCTGAACATCTGTGAATAAAAGTACCACTATTAAGAACTTACCACATGAGTAGTTTTTAATGTATTGCCATCAAATCTGCATAAACTGGAGCTCTCTTCAAAGAAAATATCACATTCTTCTAACTCTTGAGCATTACAAGGAGGTTTTTCTTTATCTGGATTTGGATTCTTAGACCAGAAAATGAAACAACTCAATAAACAAACAACAAAAAAAGAGTGGATTATTATGTTCATACTTTAAATTGTTAAGATTATAGTAATAATGAGAATTAAGTTTCAGACCGATAATCAATAAAAACCAAATCAACAGGAACAGACATAGAAATGACAGAATGATAATACCAGCAGAAAAGGATATTAAAACAGCTATTATAAACATATTCAAAGATATAAAACATGAACACATTGACAGAGATATGGAAATATAAAAGAGCCGAACTGAACTTGTAGATATGAAAATACAGTATCTGAAATGGAAAACAAAATAGATGGATTGACATTTAAGTAGACACCACAGAAGACCAGTTGAGCTCAAAACATAGTAATAAGGTCTATCTAAAATGAAACAGAGAAGACAAAAAGTAAAAACACAGAACCCCATTTCCGATGGAACAATATCAAGTGGTCTAACATACTAAGTAACTAGGAGGAGCAGGAAGAATGGAAAATTTATTAAAAAAATAATGGCCAATTAAAAAAAATATGAAAAGTATGATCTTAAGATTCAAGAAGGTCAAAGACATCCAAGCATAACATACTTAGAAAAAAAATCACAGCAAGTCACATTATGATGATACTGCGGAAAAGCAGTAATAAGGAGAAAAACCTTAAACAGGTTAGACGAGGAATAAAATACATTATGAACAGAAGAACAAAGATACACATGACAGCCAACTTCTCATCAGAAACTATGCAAATCAGAAAACAATGGAGTATATTTAAAGTTCTAAAAAATGGAAAAACTGTAACACATACTTAACAAAAATAGTTCTAAAAAGAAAAAAACAAGTATTTTTACAAAGAAAATATGAGAGAATTTATCCAGCAAACCTCTATTATAAGAAATGTCAAGTTTTTCAGCCAAGAAAAATAATGAGATGGTAATCTGAATCACCACAAATGTAGCACTGAGGAAATGACCAGTATGATTTCTTTCCCCACATTTTAAATATTTTTAAAAGAGAACTAACTAAAGTTAAAGTACTAATGTATATTATTAAGTTTTTAACATGTAAACATAAAATGTATTAAAAAAAACAAAGTTGGAGGAATAGGAATACATTATAAATTTCTCGTAAGTGAAGTGATACCTTTTTTGAAGATAGATGGTGATGTTACAGGTGTTTGATATCTTGATCTGGACAACGGTCACATGAATGTATACACATGTCAAAATACATCAAGCTGCACACTAAGATTTGTGATTGTATTATATGTGCCTCAATAAAAAACATATATATCTAAGCCTCAGAAAACAACAGAAGCTTCCAAAACTGAAGAGCAAAGAGAAAAAGACTGGGGATAAAAAATACAGAAGACCCAGAAACTCTGAAACAACTATAAAAGGTGTGACAAAAAAAAAGTATACTATGAATTCTAGAGAAACCACTAAACACACACACACAAACAAAAACACAGAGGTATAACTTAAAAGCAAAATGGAGCTAGATAGAATCATTAAAATAATTTGAATATGTTCTATTGCTTGAATTCAAGAATCACTGTGTAGTCATATCCCTCACAGGGTCACAACACTTAAGTGATAAATTACACACACACATGTATGTAACAAATACAATTCTACAACTGAACAAATGTCCACACACTTAGTTTGCCAAAATACAGTCATGTTATTGAGAACTTAATAAAATGAACTGAGAGAGTCTACGAAACTAAATAGCTGGGAATTATAGAGGATCTGTTTTACCAAATCTGTCCATGTCCCAGCTGGGATATGGAGCCCCCTAACTGTAGTTGTCTGCTCCAGTCTAAATATCAACGGAAAAAGTTCTGGTTGCTATCGCTGGCTGAAGGCAATCCCAGCAATTAGTGACTCAAGTCATTTGTGACTCACAATGACTCAAGAAGATACGTATGTCCAAAGATATAGAAGGCCTCCCTCCCTCCCTTCCCCCTTCAATTATCTCTATGTCAGAGATAGGAAGGCAAAAATTAAAAGTTCAGAACTATCAAGGCAGCCAATACTGAACAGGACAAGATTACAGAGAAAAGGGAATAGCAGAGAAGAGAACCTTCTGAGACTCCTAGTAATGCTGCTCTCCTAGTACCACTTACTGAGTTGAAAAAGACAAGTGGATAGCAGCAGATAAGAGGCTAAGAAGCTGAGTCTGGATATTATCAAACTGCTTGGGTATAGAAATTACAGATTAGGGCCCACTTAAGAGGAGAAGCCCTGGAAAACATCTCAAACTTTCAGTAGAGATTCATGAAAGATGTGCCCTAGGAGGAAGAACGAACAGGAATAATTATCAGCCATGTAAAGAAACTCTGAAATCCAGAATCAAATCAAATCAATCCTTAATGGGATTAACAGAACAGGCTGAAAATTTAGAGGAACACAGCTAAGTAGCATTTAACAGGAAGAGTATAGTATTAAATGCTTTCATTAAAAAAGAAAGGTAAAAAAAAAAAATCAATTATCTAAGTTTTCACTTCCAAAAAAAAAGAGCAAAATAATTCCAAAGTAAGCAGAAGGGAGAAAACAATAATATAATAACAGAAATGTATAAAACTGGAACCTGAAATAAAAAGTCAATGGAAAGAGATGCCCAAAATAATCCTGTATCTAGTATCTATTAAAGAAATTAAATTCACATTTAAAGATCTTCCAAAAAAGAAAACCCCAGTCGAGATAATTTTACTGGCAAATTCTACCAAACACTTACACAAGAAATAACACCAATTCTACACAATCTCCTTCAGAAACAGAACAAGAGACAAAACACTTCTCTTTTTTATTAGGTCAGTATTATACCTAGACACCAAAACTGGATTAAGACAGTAAAAAGACAAAATGAAACAAAACAATTTAGGCCAATATTACTCACAAACATACATGTAGAACTCTTCAATAACATATTAACAATCCCAAATCAATAATATGTAGAAAGGATAAATACATCATGACCAAGTGGGGTTTATCCTACAAATGAAGAAAATTCATTTGACAAAATTCTAGAGCCTTTCAGGATAAAAACTCAATATACTAGGAATAGAAGGAAATTTTCTCAACATGGTAATATGTAACATCATCCTTAATAGTGAAATATTCTTCTCCTCCAGGTCATAAGGCCAGAATGTCTGCTTTTACTATTCTCCATTTCCATTTTATACATAGTTTAGAGATTTTAACCAATACAGTATGGTTAAATATAAAGATATGAAAATCATAGAACTGCCTTAGTTACAGATGACAAGATTTTATGTTTTTTTCAAAATGTAACACACACTGGCGGTGTTTCAAACAAACAACTTACTCGTATACACCACTATTCATTGGAAATCAGCAAATTTAAAAGGCAGTTAGAAGCAATTATCTACAATCTCAAATAAGCCCCACTATAATCACTATTAATATGCTCAGAGCCCTATCACAGTAAAGATTTGCTGAGTGAATAAACATAAAACAATGCAGTCTATGTGGTTTGTTGTAACAACAGGGCTATGAAATCAAAGTTTCATAATCCTACATATGAATTCCAGTGATTCCTGCAGTTTTCAATTATTGCTGGAAAACATGAACTTGTTTTCTCCATTTTGCCCATGTTTTCTTTTGACAGAGATGTTTAGCTCCAAAATTCTTTCCTTTCTACTTTGAGATGCAACTAGTCCTATAATATAAATACTTCTTCATACAGTCTTCCTCATTGCTCTAATTCCAGATGACAAGAAGTCAGACATTTTACATGTGCTGATCAAATTTTTAGTGAATGAACATATAACTGAAATTCTGCTGTACTGCTATATGTTCACATTCTTAACATTATCTTAAAAGTTGTAAGAGTTGGGAACACCTTCAACAAAATTTCATAGTTGAATGAATATATTGTCACTGCAATCACTACAATGAATTAATCTGTCAAAAATAATTGACCTATTTGTGCTCTCACTACACACATACACACGATTATCTAGAGAATTTAAATGATGGTGAGTAGATTATTAGCAAGGTGGAGAATAAAATATTTTGTCCCTACCAGCACTTGTTAATTGATTCTTCTAAGGACTACATCTATATATCTATCCATATATCCATATAGAGATATAAGAGAGAAAAAGCGAGAAAGGGAGGAAGAGGTAGTGCGAGAGAGGAAGAGAGAAGTACACACATACATGCCTACCCAACCTATATAAACATGACCACACATTTATATATGTATTCACATAGTGTAAGAATGAATGAGTATTAGAATTTTAATCCATAATCAAACAGAACTTAGCAGTACCTAATATATGTCTTTTACATTAGGAAAAGCAAAATAATGTTTGAAATACATGACATAATCCTCATACAACACACTTTCAGATTCCTGGAAAGTGACACTCCTATGACAAGTACTCACCAGTTCTTCAGAGGTCAAATGCATCAAACGTTCTGCTATTGCAGCACACTGGGCTGAGTCTCGTAGAAATTCCCCTTGTTTATCACCAATTACTAGTTCTGGCCATGTCAGTCCTTCGTTCTTCTTAATCAAGGAAATCTCCAAGCTAGAAGTTTAAATGAGAAAAGTAATGTTACATTAAGCATCTATACAAATTATACAATGAATACGAAACAGAAGAATCTTCCATAGAAATTACTCCTTTCGTGTCCAGATGTTTTACCAAAAATTTGTTCATTCTAGCTTTGCATATGATGGAAAACCTATTAGACAAAAGTAAATAATTTGGATTTAGTGAACAAACAAGTACCACTGGAAATGGTGTCAAATGGCTGGCTTCATGAGAGAAGTGACTGGGAGGAGTTTACAAGCACCCAGAAAGTA
This sequence comes from Manis javanica, assembly GCF_040802235.1. Taxonomy (NCBI): domain Eukaryota; kingdom Metazoa; phylum Chordata; class Mammalia; order Pholidota; family Manidae; genus Manis; species Manis javanica. Next base: position 192,724,022 of record NC_133157.1, read on the forward strand.
TTGTAGTCCAGGTGTGTAGCATGTTACCAAATTTAAATAACAGAAGTGCAAGTAGCATGGACCTGAGATATTTCACTGGAGAACGGTGGTTTTGGTAAGTGGCAGTTATGAAAGATAATTACAATGATAGTCTCTATCACCTTAAAATCTAATTCTGTACATTTAAGCTATTAAATATAAATTCCAAATATACTAAAGAGGTCCTATCAAGAAATACTGAGACTAACGTCTGATGCAACAAGAAAGGGAGAGAGAATTGAGTCAGGGCAGACGGTGGACACAGAAAGGATAGAAGTCGCCTATGTACCTTCTGAATAGGCAGGGAAATTAAAGCTCCTTTAGGAGCAGCTACAGCTGTAATACAGAGAAGAGTGGGATGGTGCTAGCCGTTCCATAGCAAAGCAACCATTTCCATGTGCTATCTTCAGTACACACGTGAAATAATAACCCATACCCTGGAACACGAGTGCAAGCAAACAATTGCAAGAACCCAGTAATAACTATTATCATAATTATCAAATAGAACATGAAAACTTATTAGCTATTCTTTTTTCAAGGCTATTATCACCACCTCATGAATTAATTACAGCACTTTAAAATTTTCTGAAACTACTTAAAGAGACTATACAAAATTACATCTTTTCTGTGCAATGAGTTCTTATCACTAGCATTAAAAATTACCACTATAATCAGTAATGCCCAGATTTAGTATTTTTTTAAGGAGAAAGCTAATCTTGATAATGATGATGATGAACATAATTATGATGATAACAACAATAATGGCAATTCATACTTACCTAGTGCTTCCTATACGTCAGGTGCTCTCTGAAGCACTTTGCATGTTTTAACTCATTTAATGCTCATCACAACCAAATAAAGTAAGTACTACTTAAATTTCCATTTTACAAATATGGAAAAAAAAGCAGTAAGAGGTTAAGTAACTTGCCAAGGTCAAGAGCTACCTAGTAAAGCACTCTGGCTCCAAGTCCATGCATGTTCTTCACTACACTTTCTGCCTCTCCAAAACAATATATGTAAGTAACTATTAAAGAATTTTCACCGAGTGACCAGAATGTATAAATACTGTTCTAAGCTGCTACCTAAAGAAGTTAAGAGTTCATACAATCCCAGTTATAAAGAATTTCTGAACCATCTATAATATGTACAAACTTAAGTCAACTGCATTGCACAACTGCATTTTTACATTTTTTAAAACCAGTATCATATCCTACTATCTACGCAAAAGGAACATACAACGCTCTACATAAAAACTGCAGATTATGTAACAAATCCCTCCAAAGTGAGAGGGAACATCAACTAATTGAAAATGAGATACATGAATAATTTAATCAAGTACACTTACACATCATTGTAATTATCTTTCATAACATAAAATAGTCATCACCTCAAATTTAGTGGACAAACAATAGTCTATGCTCATGTATCAAGTGTTGAAACTATTTGCATTAGGTCCAGCTAGTCTCCTGGACCTTTGCTGGGTTACTACTTGATGACTTAGTAACAAGTTCTAGTTGGTCTGCCAATTTATAAACAAACACTATCCTCAAATCTCTCACACATAAAATGTTTAAATAGAATATGTGAAGATACAAAGTATTTTTTAAAGAACCTTTTGGATAATTTAAAAAATAACATGTTAAAAGTTACAAGTCACCACATTTATCCATTAATAAAATGAATTAGGGACATCTTTTAAAGTTTAAAATAAATTTTTAACTAGATATCTATTTCTTAGATTTAGACTCATATCAAAAAGTCACATGGGTCATATACTAGTCAAAACTAATCAATAATTATATTTAGAATAAAAATATCTAATTTTAACCACTTCCAACCAAATCTGACAATTTTTAAAATTAAGGGTCTAATACCATTCATTAACCCATCACAGAATCAATGACTGGGGAGTGAAGTGTCCAGGACAAAAGATTTACAAAGAAGCTTGGTAGTGGGGACAGAGAATTATAGTCTTATAAGACACTTAACCTTACCCTTTTTTTTTTTAAAACATACTCCTTCTATTGAGGTGTAATTTATAGACAAAAACGACAGATCTTCAGTGTAGAATTCATTGATATCGATAAACACCTACCATCTGTGTAACTCAATGAAGATACTGAGCCATCCAGAAATTTCCCCTGTGCCTTTTCCCAGTCAATTCCTCTACACCCTAGAGGTAATCATTACTCTGATGTGTATCACCATAGATTACTTTTGTCAGTTCTAGAACTCCACATATATAGAACCACACAGTGTGTACTTTTTTTTACCTCTGGCTTCTTTTACTACATATAAGATTTCTGAGATTTATTCATATTGTTGTGTTTATCAGTAGCTTGCTCATTCTTTTTAATTGCAAAGTAGCAGTATGTTATATGAATTCACCACATTTTTTTATCCATTCACCTGAATCATGAACATCTGAGTTTCCGGTTTTTGGCTGTTACAAAGTTGCTATGAATATACTACTACAAACTTCGGCTGGGGGTTGGGGGCAGGGAAGAGGAGCTTTGTTTTACTTTTTAACATATGTTTTCATTTCTCTTGGGTAAAATAGCTAGGAGTAGAAATTCTGGGTTGCAAAGTAGGTGTATGTTTAGCCTGATAAGAAACTGCTCAACAGTTTGTCGAAGTGAGTCTATCACTTTTCACTTCCACGCAATGCACAAGCTGCTGACGCTCCATATCCTCCCCAACATTTGATGCAATCATTCGTTTTAGTTTTAGCCATGCATTTGTGTCTCATCTGGTTTAATCTGCATTTGCCTAATGACTAACGATGAATATTTTTTCACATGCTTACTAGCCAACTGTATCTTCTAAATGTGTCTATTCAAATCATTTGACCATTTTTAAAATTGGGTTTTTGCTTCATTATGAATTTATAGTAGGATTTCCTTATATATTGAGAAATCCTTTGTTTGAAGTGAGTACTGGGAATATTTTTTCCCAGTTCATTGCTTGCCTCTTTTGTTTTCTTAACAGTGTCTTCAGAAGAGAGGAAATTCTCAGTTTTGATACACAGAAAAGTTTGGTTTTCATGAAGTCAAATTTATTATGTATTTTTAAAATGTGTGTGCTGAACACAATTTACAAAAGAAATGTAAATGGTTAACTGGCACAAGAAAATATTTACTCAACCATTTTCAAAGAAATAAAGGGTAAAAAGAAAAGATAAAATAAAAAATAAAATTATAAATACAACCATAAAAATACCTATTATTATCTTTAATTATCCATGTACTGCTCTCTTGATCAATAGAAGAATAGAGATTTCCCTTCAAAAACCTCTGACCCTTTAGCACAACACTGATGTGATCAGACAAAAATTGTATTTGAACATCCTCCTTCGTACTGTCTTCTGGAAGCCGTATTGTTACTGTCAAATCATCTTCAGTCTGTTGCCAGAAATACAGAGGTTCTACTAGGAAAAGAAAGACGCATTATGTAATAAAAAAAATAGAAGATTAAACATACAAAATTAGAGATTAGAATACCTATCCAAAGGAATCAGCATATTTTCTAGTTATTTCACAAAAAATTAATTTTAAAGAAATAGACACAGATCTCTTTGGGGAATTTTCACTTAGAGTTATAGCAATTGCACTTGACATTCTCCTCTCCCAGGCTTATCTAATGCTCCAAGAGATAAGCACTGATAAAATACCAATGACTGCAATCCTTCACCATTCTTCCTCTCCCTGCCTCCCAGTTCCCCTCCTTTCTTTCTTCTCCCTCTTCCTTTTCCCCTTCCACAGACTGACACACACACAGGATTTTTAGTCCAAAAGAACACCAAATATGTCATAAACCACTGTCTGAAACCCCCTTGTCCATCATTTCTCATAAGGTATTGGGTATTCTACCCCACAACTTTGTTGTATGAAAGCAATCTCACAGGATATATTCAAGGCCAGTCAGTACACTTTGTCTAAGTCCCAGTAAAAGAATTCTCCCTTCACCTTCTCTATTTCCTAAGTCTGTATTCTAAAACCCAGTTACTAAAGAAGCATCTTTAGATTCATTATACTATAATCATGGAAGTAAGAAAAACAGAAAAATAAGCAAAAAGAATAAATATTTGCTTAATGACATCTTTAAGCATTGATCTCTCCATCAGGAAGGAATACAACGTAGGGATTAGAAAGCAGTACTCCAGACTTGTCCTGGGTCTCAATGCCAGCACATTTATTAATTTTGGTATGCAACTTTATCTCTCGTTTTCCTAATTTGCGCAATAACAGACTATTACATATGTCATAGGACTATTGAGATTTAAATGAGTTAATGCACATAAAACATATAGTATCAATCCTGTTATTAAATATAAACTCTCACTAAATGTGGAGTATTACTAGTCTATTATTTTGGTACTGTTTTATGTAAAAACTTTGAGGGCACTAGATATGCTCAAACATAGAGCGTAAGAATGGTGTATCTTCTTGAAAGGGTCACTTTTACTTGATGTTAAAAAAAAATTATTTTAGGAGGCTGGTCCAAGATGGCAGTGTATTAGGAGCCTGGGTCTACCTCCTCCCACATACACACCAAATCTATTTCTACACATAGAGCAATGAAGAAGAGTGGCCCAAGTGAACAACTGCACAATGAGAGGTACAAGGACCACTAAAAATGGCAGGAGAAACAGAAACATGGCAATGCAGGGAGTTCCATCCCCAGGGTGACCCTAGAGTAGGGATGGCTATCATCGAGCTACCGGAGTGCAGAAAAAAAGCTGTGTAGTTGGAGGGTTTGAACCTTTCTGCAGAGGAACTGCTGGAACTCTCTCCACGACTGGGGGTGCTGGAGAGCACCACTGCTTGCGGTCTTCCAACCCTGCTAGTGCAAACAGGAGCATGGTAAGTGCCACTGTTTTTGACCCTACACACATTGCTAATGCAGATGGAAAGAGGGTGAACTATATAATTTACATTATCCCTGCACATTGCTAGTGCAGTAGGAACAAGGTGAGCACCGCTGTTTACATTCCCCATGCACACCGTGTACACGAGAGCAGAGTCAGAGTGAACACACTGGTTCTAGACGTGACAGAGGCAGCCTCCTGACCTCTGCCACAACCAAACCAAATGCACCTATCAGAGATAACAGGACACACCCATCTCACACTCACTTGACCTCCAGACAGCCAAGACTACCTAGTACATGCAGTGTGGACCAGGGGTTCCTCCCACACAAGAACAATCCTTCAACACTGGGAAAGATAACCCTTTTAACTAATTCATAGAACCAAGCACAGAAGTCAAACAAAATGAAGAAATAGAAGGATATGCTCCAAACGAAAGAATAAGAAAAAAAAAACAGAAAAGAAACTAAATGAAATGAACTTAATCAATCTACCTGATAAAGAATTCAAAGCAATGGTTATAAAGATGCTCACCAGATTTGAGAAAAGAATGGATGAGCTCAGGGAGGATTTCAACCAAGTGATAGAAAATCTAAAAAGAATCAATTAGGGATGAAGAATACAATAAATGAAAGAAAAACACATGAGAGGGAATCAGAAGGAGACTAGAGGATACAGAAGAACAGATGAGCAAAAGTGGTAGACAATAATGAAAAGCATCTAAGATGAACAGAAGAAAGAAAAAAATTTTAAAAATGAGGATAGGTTAAGGGAGCTCTGGGATAACATCAAACATCCTAATATTTGCATTATTTGCATTATAGGAGTCCCAGAAGAAGAGAGAAAGGGGTGGAAAGCTTACATAAGAAACATTGGTTGAAAACTTCCCTAACCTAGGGAATGAAACAGACATCAGATCCAGGAACCACAAAAAGCCCCAAATAAGATGACCCAAAGGAGGTCTACACCAAGATATATGGTTTGACATTAGAACAGATTAATACAACAATAAAACAGAAAAGAGAGCCTAGAAATAAACCCACACCTACATGGCCAATTAATATATGACAAAGGAGGCAAGACTATACAATGGGGAAAGACAGTGTCCTCAATAAATGGTGGTGGGAAAACTGGAGTCATATGCAAAAGAATGAAAATGGATCACTGTCTTACACATGCACAAAGACCTAAATATAAGACATGAAACCATAAAATTCCTAGAAGAAAACATGGGCAGTCAACTCTTGAACATCAGCATTTGTAATTTTTCTGGATGTCTCTCCCAAGGCAAAAAAAAAAAAAAAAGCAAATGTAAGTGGAATTGTATCAAACTAAAAAGCTTCTGCACAGCTAAGGAAATCATCAACAAAATAAAAAGGCAACTGACTGTATAGGAGAATATATTGGCAAATTATTGTGTCTAATAAGGAGCTAATATCTAAATGATACATCATATACTTCAACATCAAAAAAACAACCCAATGAAAAACTGGGCAGAGGACCCAATCAGACATTCTTCCAAGACAAACAGATGGCCAACAGACACAAGGAAAAATGCTCCACATCACTAATCATCAGGGAAATGCAAATGAAAATCACAATGAGATGTCACCTCACACTAGTCAGAATGTGGAGAAAAGAGAACTCTGCTACACTGCTGGTGGGACTGCAAGTTGACGCAGACACTATGAAAAGCAGTATAGAGGTTCTCAAAAGAAAAAATTAAATGCCATCTGACCCAGCAATTCCACTTCTGGGAATTTATCCAAAGAAAAAAAAATCACTATTCTGAAAAAATACATGCACTGCTGTGTTTATTGCAGGATTATTTACAATAGCTGAAATAAGGGAAAAACCTAAAGGTCTATCAATAGATGCAAGGTTAAGTAAGTCAGAATAAGACAAATACAATATGACTTCACTTTTATGTGGAATCTAGAAAACAAACAAACAAAACTGAAATGGACCCATAAACACAGAGGACAAACTGGTAGGTACTAAATGGGAAGTGGGTGGAAGAATGGGTGAAACAGGTGAAGGGAAAAAAATTAGAAAGTTTGGTATCTTCATCAGGGCAATGGTTACATGAATGCACACACATGCCAAAATTCATCAGGCTGTACATTAGGATTTGTGCATTTTTTGTATATATCCCAATAAAAATTTTAAAATAAAACATACTTATTTTAACAAAGAGGTTTATAAAGTAAATATAAAATAATGCATGAATTTTCAAAATGAAATTGTTACTTTGGGCTAATTTCTAACTTTGCACCACATTCCTTTAAGCACCCTCGCAGATCCTCTCTCTTTTGGCTTTAGAAGTTACTTTTAATATAAACTCACTGAAAAAGTTTCATCTATAGCTTAAAATAACTATAATTAAAATAACTAAAATAACTTAAAATAACTAAAAGTAAATAATTTGTTTTATTCATCCTTCTGTCTACCAGAAAAGTTAACAAGGTAGTTTATACATAGTAATCACTCTGTGGTAAGTTCTTCTAGATATGGGAGAAGGAGGAGTCTGCAAATCACATGAGATTTTAGTATAAATTAAAAGCCATATAAACAGACTAAAGGGAAAAAATTAAGAATTATTTAATCCTCTCTTCACTAAAAGTATACAAGAACCTAAATAATTTTCTCAATTGTTGGTTGTGCTGAGTGCATTTCTGTGTCTTTGGAGATCATGTTTTAGGTTTTTCAAAGCAAATACTATTATTATGTCATATGACAATATCAAATGGACAAGAATACTTATTACATTAATATTTTCAAATACTTTTCAAATAATTCATTATTTAGAAAGCTATAAACATAAAAATAGTGAAACTAGTTTTTATTTTATATAATTAAAAATTGTTTAACAAAAAAGGTGCATTCAAAGAATAAGATATATAACTGTTCAATAATGTGAAAATTTCTGTTAGGTAAAATATGCTACTCTCTGGTTATAAACATCAGAAATATGAATGGTAATGATTATAGAAAAATGTTCTTCTGAATAGCTTTAGAAGAATAAATATTCTTTGTATATAAATATAAATTTCTTCTAAAGTCTTTGTTACGCTTTACATTCTAAAACATCTATGTTCATTCATTTGACACAGGGAAAAACTTAGTAATTCTGCTCTCAAGGAATTTCCTTCAGTTTAGTACAAAAGCTATAAAAACGTATATTCATGTATGTATATAATGTAAAGAGTTTAGTTTATTTTAAAGATTAACATTTTCAATACTAACATGCTGGTTCTCAACTGCCAACAAATAGACAGTATTAATCATTCAATAAATATTTATTAAACATCTCATCAAATAAGCTAACATACAAATTTTTTAAAAACATTTTTGGTAATCACAGAATTATCTAATTAAGCTAGCTCACACTGCTTAGGTAGTACATTTTATAAAAGATTATTCTGGGAAATATAAAAAATTAATCATCTATTTTGCCTTGGTAAAACACGTAATCAGGAAGACAAACCAGACATAAGTGGGTATATACAGAAATGTACACAAACTTTATGAAGATTAAAAGTAAAATTACCTTTGATTTTCTCTGACATGTTTTCATCCTTGTTTTCTTCAAGATCTTGGCTACCCTGAACAAATGTGAAGGACTTGTAGGAGACAATCATTAGACCATTCCCATCAGGCTCGATAGCAGCGTAATGTGGCACTGACTTTCCACGGAGAATATCACGCTTAATAATTTCATACTTTTCATTATCTGTAAGAAAAATGTATTTTAAAATAGGAATTACAAATAAAACACTGTATTATTTTAAGAATATCCTGAAAATATCTGTATATTAATTTTAATTAAAATTAAGTATTTTAAATGTACAGTTGAAAACCACAGTATTAGGAGTACTTTCTTAAGGATGAAAAAATGTGCAACCTAATTTTCCATAAGTAAATCCTATTTTAAAACACTGGGACTGATGAAATTTGGTCTCGATTGTGCTTACCAATGTGGTAGCCACTGGCCACAGTGGCTATTTAATTAAAAATAAGTGAAATCTAAAATTCTATATTCTAGCCACTGAAATATTTCAAGTGTTCAATAGGCACACATGGCTAACTGCTACTGTAATGAATGGCAAGCATATAAACCATGTCCATCTTACAGAACTTTCCTTGTACAGCAGTGCTCTGGACTTCAAAAGTAACTGACTTGCCTCTATCTTTTCCTTGGCTATAGCCTGAGTACTTTCCCAGCAGGTATGATAGGCATCCTCTGTAAAGACCCACAAGTTAAGGATAAGGTAAAAAGTACACTATGGGCTATTTTTCTACCCATTCTAAGTACTGATAAGGGGGTTTTCTTAAAATGAAATATGCTTATGATAAAAGTTATTTTTATACACACTTAGGGATAGATCTACATGCCTAGTGTAATCAAACATAAATAATGGTACTTGTTTTAAGTTATAAAATTACTGTAAGCAATTAATTATATCCTAAAAGTTTCTGATAAGGTAACCGAATTTATTCAATGAAAATAGCTCATCTTTTGCTTTAAAAAGTACTCAAAAGAAGAGGAAAAAGATGGTGGTGAGAGAAGTGAAGCAGAAACCTCCTCCCAAAATCACATAAAACAAAAAAATACAGCAAATACAACTAATCCTGAAAAAGCAACCAGAAGACTGCAGAACAGACTGTCTACATCTGGGCGAAAGAGAAGACCTCACAGAAAAGGAGCAGGGTAAGCGCTGTGAACCAGCGGCACTCAAGCCCTTTCCTCACCCCAGCCCTTGAGATCTGCCCTGGGAGCACAAACCCACATTACATGGTGCTCTGAAGATTAGTGCTGTTGCTAAACAAGGACAGGAACAATACTCAGAAAGACTGAGATTCCAGCTGCTATTGGAAAACAGGTACACACTACCGGCCCCCAGGGACAAAAGAAAGGTGTGTAGTTTGAAGGACTTTCCAGCAATGAGAAGGACACTAAAAGGACAAAGATTACACAGTACTCTGCTCAAGAAAAAAGGTGGACAAAACAATCCCAGGATGCTCACCCCAGCAGGATGGAAACTCTCAGGAGCTTCAGACACTCCATAACCTTAGCTAGTAAGGAGCCATGAGGGCCCCACTGCAATATGCAGCCTGCAGCTCCTTCCTCCAAGCAGGCACAAGTCCTGCTCACCTGCCACAATGCCATGGCACCAGGCCAGCTGGAGAACGGCTCTGTCCATTGCAGCTACAGAGGTGTAGCACAGAGGCTCCTCCCTGCAAGCACCACCCACTGTACCTGGCAGTGGTGGCAGGCTTTACAGCCAGAAAGCAGGAGAGAGCTCTTTCCTCTAAGCAGGGGTTGGTTCCACTGACCTCTGACCTCCACCATTGTGGCAGGTACTCGGCAGCTCCGGAGAGGAGACCTTCTGGGCAATAGAGGGTGCTGCCTACACAAAGTTATTATTCCACAGGAAACACTAGAAATATGAAACAGCAAAAGAATTTGGTTCAAACAAAATCACAGGCAAAAAACAACAGAAAGAGGGCTCCATGAAACTGAAATCACCAATCTTGATAAAGATTTCAATATAAAAGTCGTAAACATGGTCTTAGAGCCACAGAAAAATATCCAAGTTATCAGGAAGAACTTCAACAAAGAGACAAAAACTTTGAAAAATACAGTATCTGAAATGAATCATACAATAGAGGGATTTGGACGTAGATTAGATGAGGAAGAGACAGTAATGAAATAGAAATTAGAGAAGAGAAAACAAAGAAGCTGAGACACAAAGAGAGAAAAGGATCTCTTGGAATGAAAGAATAGTAAGAGAGTTGTACAACCAATCAAAATGGAACAATATTTGCATTATAGGGGTACCAGAAGAAGAAGTGAGAGACAAAGGGAAAGCCTCTTTGACAAAATAATTGCTGAAAATTTCCCCAATCTGGGGAAGGAAATAGTCCCTCATGTTATGGAAGTAGAGAGATTTCCCAAAACAAGGAACCACAGGAATAAAAGACAAAGAAATATAAAAATTAAGACGGCAAAGACCAAGGACAAGGACCAGCCAGAGAGAGAAAAATGGTCACATACAAAGGAAAACTCATCAGGCTATCATCAGACTTCTCAGCAGAAACCTTACAGGACAGAAGGGAATGAAGGAAGTGACACGATATATTTAATGTAATGAAACAGAAGGTCCTCAAATGAAGAATACCCTACTTGACAAGATACTCATTTAAATTTGAAGCAGGGATTAAACAATTTACAGAGAAGCAAAAGTTAAGGGAATTCATCATCCACAAACCATCTCTACAGGGTTTATTCAAGGGACTGCTCTAGATGGAAGTGCTCCAAAGGCTAAAGAGGTGTCTGTCACCAGAGGAAATAAAACCACAGTGAAGGAAGTACACAAATTAATTACTAAGCAAATACAAAATAAAATCAACTACACACAAAGTCAGTCAAGGAATACACAAAGAGTACAGAATATGACACCTAATATATAAAGAGTAGAGGTGGAAGGAAAGAAGGGGAGTGAAAAAAAAGAACCTTTAGATTGAGTTTGAAACAGAGTAATAAGCATGTTAAGACAGACTGTTAGATAATAAAGCTGTCCTTGAACCTTTGGTATTCACAAATCAAAAGTCTAAAATGGCAATAAGTACATGTCTATTGATAATCACCCTAACTGTAAATGGACTGAATGCACCAATCAAAAGACACAGAGGTACTGAACACATAAAAAAACAAGACCCATCTATATGCTGCTTACAAGAGACACATGACAAACCCAAAGACATACACAGACTAAAAGAGAAGGGATGGAAAAAAGATAATTCATGCAAATAATAGGGAGAAAAAAGCAGGAGTTGCAGTACTTGCATCAGATGAAATAGACTTCGAAACAAAGAAAGTAACAAGAGACAAGGAAGTATATTACATAGTGATAAATGGGTCAGTCCAACAAGAAGATGTAACCATTACAAATATCTATGCTCTCAATGGAGGAGCACCTACATATGTGAAACAAATACTAATAGAACTAAAGGGGGAAATAGAATGTAATACATTCATTTAAGAGACTTCAACACACCATTCAATCCAAAGGACAGATCAACCAGACAGAAAATAAGTGAGGAGACAGAGGCAGTGAACAACACATTAGAACAGATGGACCTAAAAGATATCTGCAGTATACTCCACCTAAAGCACAGCATCACATTCTTCTCAAGTGCACATGGAACAACTTCCAGAATAGATCATAAACTAGGCCACAGGATGAGACTCACTTAATTCAGAAGGATTGAAAGGGTACCAGCTAGCTTCTCAGACCACAAAGGTATGAAACTAGAAATAAATTATGCAAAGAAAACAAAAAAGCCCACAAACACATGGAGTCTTAACAACATGAGCCTAAATAATCAATGGATCAATGACCCCAAAAAAAACCCCCAGAGATCAAGCAATATATGGAGACAAATGAAAACAACAACTAAACAACCCAACTTCTGTGGGATGCAGCCAAGGCAGTTCTAAGAGGAAAGTATATAGCAAAACAGGCTTATCTCAAGAAAAAAGAACACTCCAAATGAGCAGTCTGAACTCACAATTAACAAAACTAGAAAAAGAACAAATGAGGCCCAAAGTTAGTAAGTTAGTAGAAGGAGGGACATAATAAAGATCAGAGAAGAAATAAAAAAAATCTAGAGGAATAAAACAACAGAAAGAATCAATGAAACCAGGAGCTGGTTCTTTGAGAAAATAAACAAAATAGGTAAACCCCTAGCCAGACTTATCAAGAAAAAAAGAGAGTCTATACACATAAACAGAATCAGAAATGAGAAAGGAAAAATCACTACAGACACCACAGAAATACAAAGAATTATTAGAGACTACTACGAAAAAGTATGTGTAAACAAAAAGGATAACCTAGAAGAAACAGGACAAATTTCCAGGAAATACAACCTTCCAATGCTGACCCAGGAAGGAACAGAAAATCTGAACAGACCAACTACCAGCAATGAATTTGAACTGGTAATCAAAAAACTACCTAAGAACAAAAGTCCTGGACCAGATGGCTTCACCACTGATTTTTATCAAAATCTGGTCTATAGTTGTCTTTTTTTGTAGTGTCTTTGCCTGGTTTTGGTACTAGAGTGACATTGGCCTCATTGAATGTCTGGAAGTATTCCCTCCTTTTCTACTTTTTGGGAAACTTTAAGGAGGATGGGTATTTGGTCTTTACTAAATTTTTTATAAAATTCAGTGGTGATGCCATCTGGTCCAGCAGTTTTGTTTTTAGGTAGTTTTTTGATTACCAGTTCAATTTCATTGTTAGTAACTGGTCTGTTCAGATTTTCTGTTCCTTCCTGCGTCAGCTGTGGAAGGTTGTATTTTTCTAGAAATTTGTCCATTCCTTCTAGGTTATCCAGTTTGTTAGCAGATAATTTTTCATAGTAGTCTCTAATAATTCTTTGTATTTTGGTGATATCTGTAGTGATTTTTCCTTTCTCATTTCTGATTGTTTATGTGTGCAGACTCTTTTTTTCTTGATAAGTCTTGTCAGGGGTTTATCTATTTTGTTTATTTTCTCGAAGAACCAGCTCCTGCTTTTGTTTTATTCGTCTCAATTTTATTTCTGCTCTAATCTTTATTTTGTACCTCTTTCTACTGACTTTGGGTCTCATTTGTTCTTTTCTTAGTTTCATTAATTGTCAGCTTAGACTGTTCATATGGGATTGTTCTTCTTTTCCTGAGACAGGCGTGTATTGCAATATACTTCCCTCTTAGCACAGCCTTCACTGCATGCCACAGATTATCTGGTGTTGAATTATTTGTCATTTCTCTCCATATATTCTTAATCTCTGTTTTTATTTGGTCATTGATTTAGGAGTATGTTGTTAAGATTCCATGTGTTCGTGGGCCTTTTTGTTTTCTTTGTACAATTAATTTCTGATTTCATACTTCTGTGGACTGAAAAGCTGGGTGGTACAATTTCAATCCTTCTGAATTTACTGAGGCTCTTTTTGTGGCCAGGTATATAATCTAGTTATGAAAATGTTCCATGTGCACTTGAGAAGAATGTGTATCCTGCTGCTTTTGGGTAGAGTGTTCTGTAGATGTCCGTTAGGTCCATCTGTTCTAGTGTGTTGTTCAGTGCCTCTCTCCTTACTTTCTGTCTGGTTGATCTCTCCTTTGGAGTGAATGGTGTGTTGAAGTCTTTTAAAATGAATGCATTACATTCTATTTCCCCCTTTAGTTCTGTTAGTATTTGTTTCACATATGTAGGTGCTCCTCTGTTGAGAGCATAGATATTTATAATGGTTATATCCTCTTGTTGGACTGATCCCTTCATCATTATGTAATGTCCTTCTTTGTCTCTTGTGACTTTCTTTGTTTTGAAGAATACAAGTATTGCAACTCCTGCTTTTTTCTCCTTATTGCCATTGCAGGCTTTAGATTTGTGGTTTCCAAAGGTTCAAGGAGAACCTCCTTACTATCTAACAGTCTAATTTAACTCAGTATGCTATTACAAACACAGTCTAAATGGTTATTTTCTCCTCCTTTTCCCCTCCTCCTCCATTCTTTATATATTAGGTATCATATTCCGTACTCTGTCTATCCCTTGACTGGCTTTGGGGGTAGTTCATTTGATTTTACATCTGCTTAGTAATTAATTGTTTTACTTTCTTTACTGTGGTATTCTTTCCTCTGGTGACAGCTATAGCCTTAGGAACACTTCCATCTATAGCACTCCCTCAAAAATACACTGTAGAGACGGTTTGTGGGAGGTAAATTCTCTTACCTTTGCTTATCTGGAAATTGTTTAATCCCTCCTTCAAATTTAAATGATAAAATTGCTGGGTTCAGTATTCTTTGTTCAAGGCCCTTCTGCTTCATGGCATTAAATACATCATGCCACTCCCATCTGTTCTGTAAGCTTTCTGTTGAGAAGTCTGATGATAGCCTGATGGGTTTTCCTTTGTAGGTGATCTTTTTTTCTCTCTCTGGCTGCTTTTAATATTCTGTCCTTATTCATGATCTTTCACCATTTCAATTATTATATGTCTTGGTGTTGTCTTCCTTGGGGCTCTTGTGTTGGGAGATCCGTTCACCTCCATGGCCTGAGAGACTATCTTCTTCCCCAGATTGGGGAAGTTTTCCACAATTATTGCCTCAAAGGCAATTTCAAGGCACTTTCTATCCCTTTTTCTCTCACTTCTTCTTCTTCTGGTACCCCTATAATGAGAATATTTTTCCTTTTCTATTGGTCCCACAGTTCTCTCAATATTCTTTCATTCCTAGAGATCGTTTTTTCTCTCTATGTCTCAACTTTTTTATTCTTCTTCTCTAATTTCTATTTCATTTACCATCTCCTCTACTTCATCTAATCTGCTTTTAAATCCCTCTATTATATGTTTCATTTCAGATACTGTATTCTTTAATGATTGAATCTTATTCCTGAAGTGTTCCCTCAGTTCTTGAGTATTTTTTTTGTACTGCTGTGAGCATATTTATGATGTTTATTTTGAAATCTCTTTCAGGAAGACTGATGAGATCAGTTTCACTTGGCTCTTTTTCTGGTGTTTGTGGGATTTTGGTTCGAACCAGGTTCCTTTGAAATTTCATGTGTGTATGTGGCATCCTCTAGTGCCCAGAAGCTCTACTCTTTGCAGCTGCTCAGCCCCTAAAGCAATGGAGGGCATCATGGCCAGCGGCGCTGGTGCCCATCAGGAGTAAAGACGCCTTTCCTGCTTCCCAGCTGTACTACCAGTGTCAGTGGGCTGAGCACACAGGGTGATGCCTCTATGCTTTCACTTGTAGCTACTGTAGTTGGGGCTGCCCTCTGGCTGGCCTGGTGCAATGGTGGGAGCAGCCAGTTTATGATCTGGTGTCAGCCGGGAAGAAGGTACAGAAGGCTGTGTATCATGGTGGGGGGGTCTCAGAACTGTGGGGCTAGCCAGGGAGATAGAGAGCCTGAGGATCCTGAAAGTTCCCAACCTGCTGGGCACAGTATGCCTAGACAATTTTGTCTACCTGTCCTTTTTCCTGAACAGCAAGCTCTGTGATGTCCTTGCCCTTTTAGCAGCCCTCTCAAACTGTTAGGAAGTCTCTCAAACAACCTGCCTTTCTTTTCTCCCAGAGCAGCTGGATGTGGATCCCTGTTTTCCACCAGAGGTTGGAATCTCAGTCTCTCCAAGTATTCCACCTGTCTTAGCTTTCCAGCCCCATGAATCTCCAGAGCACCATGTAATGTAGGCTCATGCTCCTAGAGCAGATCTCCAGGGCTGGGTGTTCAGCAGTCCTAGGCCTCCACCCCTTCTCTGCTCCATTTCTCTTCCTCCTGCCTGTAAGCTGGGGTGGTGGAAGGGCTTGGGTCCTGCTGGATTACTGCTTTGGTATGTTACCCTGTTCCATGAGGTCTGTTCTTTTCTCCAGGTTTATGCAGTGTGGCATAGCTTCTTTCCCATTGTTATTTCAGGATTAGTTGCATTAAGTAGATTTTCATATTATATGTGGTTTTGGGAGGAGGTCTCTGTCTCACCTCTCACCCCACCATCTTTAATCTGCAGGACTATTTACAATAGCCAAGATAATGGAAACAACCTAAGTGTCCATCAGTAGATGAATGGAAAGATGTGGTATATACATACACAATGGAATATAATTCATCCATAAAAAGAAAACAAACCCTACCATTTGCAATAACATGGATGGATCCAGAGGGTATTATGCTTAGTGAAATAAGCTAGGCAGAGAAACATAAGTACCAAATGAATTCACTCATCTGTGGAGTATAACAACAAAGGAAAACTGAAGGAACAAAACAGCAGCAGACTCACAGACTCCAAGAAGGGACTAGTGGTTACATATTAGATGGGGTTAGAGAGGGTAGGTGGGGAGGGAGAAGGGGATTAAGGCACACTGTAAGTATCAATCACAATATAAGTAAGTCACGGGAAAGGCAGTACAGCATGAACAAGTGATGACTCTACAGCATCTTATTATGCTGATAATCACCGTAATGGGGGGTGGGCAGTGAGGACTTGATAATATGGGTGAATATTAAAACTACAATGTTGTTCATGTGAAACCTTTGTAAGATTGTATATCCATGATATTTTAAATAAAAAGTACTCAAATATTTGAATTGAGTCCATATCTTGACATATTTTTCTATTAAAGTTGATTATAATTGTAACTTTCATGCTGAATAGTCAAAAATCATAGCCTGTCATATATCTTACACAATAATACAATGTTAAAACATCCGGTATTGTTTCTTCTCTAAATCATAACCTACATTCATATACACATTCATTTCATAGATTTAAGAACTGACTTATAATTTCATGAATGAACTGAAAACCCCTATACTTCCTCCATAGTATATGCAGGGCCAAGGGTCCTACCCATCTCTAAAAACAAACTTAGACTCTACTATGGTAGTATGGCTTTTCCAATATGTGTGCAACAGAAAATAATAGGCAGTTTCAAGTGAATTCCATAGTTAAAGAAGTTGGAAAATGCTGAATTAAAATTAAATTTTCTTTTTTTGCTCAAAATTTTTGATAACTTTAACACGCTTATCTTAATGTATAATGGGATTATATAACCACAAAATGTAATTTATCAAATGTTTCTCTCAACAGTTTAGAAAAATACTGCACTGTTATGTTCATTAAAAAAGAAAAGAGTAACAATTATATTATTGTAAGTTGGGGGGAAAAGGAATGAAACATTTAGAAGAGAAATGAAAGATAAAATGAATGGAGAGAATTAATGATCCTACAATTAAAACCTTGGGAGAGAAAAAGAAAAGGTGAGTCTAAATATACCTGTCTAGGTGAGGCAAGGAAACAAATATGCCGGAGGTGAGGGAGCTAGAGAAGAGTGTCACTGTGATCTGAGGCCATCTGATGAGAGTTACTGTGGACTGAGCTATTGGTATCACAGACAAGTGACTTGCAAAAAAAGAGGAAGAACACACAGGATGATTTCCTGTTTTTTATATACCTTAATAGAAAAAATTAAAGTTTCCATTATCTAAAGCAGAGATTGGCAAACTATGGCCTGTGAGGTAAGAACTAATTTTATATTCTTAAATAGTTAAAAGAAATCAAAATAATAATGTTCAACACATGTAAAAATTATATAAAATTCAAATGCGAATGTCCCTAAGTAAAGTATCATTGTAATACAGCTATACTCATTGATTTATATAGTCTATGGCTGATTTTGCACCACAACGGCAAAACTGAGTAGTTGTGACACAGATTATACGGTTACCATCTAGTCCTTCACAGAAACGTTTTCTAACACTTTAAGTTACTGTGTTCCTCCAGAGATGAAACTATAATACTGGAAAGAATAACAAACAAATTACATTAAATACTTCAAAGAACAAATCGAGGATATTTATTCATCTTACTTATAAACTATTCTGATATATACATATATACACACACACACTATATACATATATATGGTATATATTATATGTTCATTTGAAAATAAAAGAGAAAGTCCTCTTAAGACACAAATACTAATAGCTTTTATCAGATTGTAAACTAGCAGCTATGATAAAGAAATCTTTTTCTAGCAATCAGTGTAATTTAAGACTGATACATAAGTTAAATGAGTAAATTAATAAAACAGGAAAAGAGCAGAGTCATCATGGAAACAAGCTTCCTTAGTTCTTAACCATAGAAAAAATCACTTGGTGAGTCAGTGAGAACTAACTACAGGGCAAAGCCACAGTATTAAAAAGGAATCCTACTTAAAAAGAAAAAAGTAATTTTTAATGTCCGAGTTAGAAGTCTGACAGTTCCAAAGTGACCAAGATTTCTACACTTGGAAGTACCCTGGGTGAGAAAAATTAAGTTTTCCTGAGGGTAGAAACAAGTGACAAAGATCAATTAAATTAAAAAAAAATCACATCTGTAGTTTAAGAAAATAAAGTTATTTTTTCCATCTAGGTATTTATATTTATATTTTAATTACTCTATAATTTATAATTAAGTTACATTTAGTTTTATATAAATTTTATATAAATATTTGCATATATTGAAAATGTATGCTTTAAATTCTTCAAAAATCATGTAATAATGTCTTCTTTTATAAAAAAAAGGCATAACTGACTATGGAAGCACATTACTTTTTTTTTTAAATGAACCATACCTAAGGAGGAACTACCTACGGATATTCATTCCACTGGATGGCAGGTACTAGAGTCATAATGCCCAAGAAACACAGTGCCCATGAAAAAGCCAGCAGCATTTACGGGAACAGCTTTGCATTTCAAAATGTACTAAATAACAGCAATCCTTACAGCATCATAATTTTGTTATATTTTACCTTTGTCTTTCTTACTGATTGTGACCCACTCCAAAGAAACATAGAATCCACTTCCTTTCATATCTAATTCCTCTTTCTCTATTCGAAGAAGTAGAGTAGCTATTAAATGTTTTTCAGCTTTCAGCAATGAGATACTGTGAATTATGATAAAAGGATTCCCAAGCTCTTCATTAAATATAATCTACAAAAAAAAAATTACATAAACACACACAAAAATGTACACATTACACAAATGAAGATAAACCAGAGGGAATACACAGAATTCTGGCCATCCAACAGTTAATTTGGATACTACTTATTATAAGGAATATAAAAATGAAAAAAGTCCTTAAATAAAGATTGCAAATTCAAATAATATTCCTTGAAGAAAGAACTTTTAAAAAATATCTATTTGTTTAGCAGAGAAAACTGATCAGTATTCTTCTCTTAAAAACAATGAAAGCAAGAGGGCATCAAAGCACTATCTAAAGGAGAAAGAACTAAAAGCAATCTCCTAGAAAAGAATTATCAACTGAAAAATGGTGCTTTAGTCAAAGATCGATGTTCATTCCTTCATCTCTTCCCTTGACTCAGATATGATTTGCTTTTGCTTTTGTCCTCTTAGTTTCTTGGATTGAGTACGTGTGTGCACACACACATTTTTCCTATTGTTTTTGTTTTTAGTTTGTTTTATTTTTGGAAGTTTGAAAGGTCAGAGTCAAAGGAATTGGAGAACGTTATCACTTATACTGGACAAATAAGTTTCTGACAAAAGAGCCATTTCCATTTAAAAGGTATAATTCAACAAACTCTATCCAAAATATAATACTTAAGTTGCTCTTAAAAAGCAAATCTAATCATAGACACAAACTCTTATCAGTCTTCTTTATACTACAAACACATAGCCTGAAAGACTATTTTTATGAGTAAATACTAAATAAGAGACATTTTAAGACTGATTTCTAAATAAGATATTTGAATCAAGAAATAGTTGAAGGAACACCCAACTGAAAAAGGAAAGCTCCTTCTTTTTTTAAACCTTTGTCTGAAATCTCACCCTATCTGCTCCTACTTGGAAGTCTTTAAAAGAAAATTGTGCTCTGTCTTCAATTTCCCTATGTGTTTGAGCACCTCTGCTAAAATTATTCAAACAGAAAACCTCTGGAATCCATTCTAGTTCTTCATAAGCAGAAACAACAAACAAAAACATCAATTACTCAAAACAGAGTTAATCAAGACAGGTTTTTAGTTTGCTGATCAGGTGTTTACTTTTGTTTGGGGACAATGGGAGGCAAAAGAAAAGGAAGGGAAAAAAGTTAAGTGTTGCA
Organism: Manis javanica; assembly: GCF_040802235.1. Lineage (NCBI taxonomy): Eukaryota > Metazoa > Chordata > Mammalia > Pholidota > Manidae > Manis > Manis javanica. The sequence continues at coordinate 192,744,540 of NC_133157.1, forward strand.
GATACAGACAGCCAGTTTACTGTTTCTTCCTCTTTTTTCTCACATGAGTGAAAGGGACCGGAAGGAGACCACAGGCATGCATGTCTGGACTTAACTAATTAGGGTGAAGCTTCTTGTCTCCTGAATGAGCCCAGCAACCTCAGGTGCTGCTATTGATACACAGGACATTACATATCCTATCCTATCATATTACAGGGGACACATTTGGAAAGCAGGCAGTCTTCCTGTCTCCTTTTATTTCTCTTTGTGCACTTCAGTTGTCATCACCCTTGCTTGGCCCTCTTACACACTACCATGCCCCCAATCACTCCCACCATTTGCTTCCTCTTACACCTGTTACACCAATTCCCCCCAAATCCTGAAACTATTCTAAGTTGTTTCTCTTAAAGTGACCAGTATTCCACGATAGCTCTCCCATCTCAGTTAATGTCCAAGTCCCATCCCTTTCCCACTCCCCACCTCCCCAAATGACAATTATTAACTGAAAACATCTTAGAGGGCTCCTTATATCACTATAGCAGTGTATATTGAAGAGGGCATGAAGCAGATTTAAATTTTTGATTTGAAAAATACTATTGAAGATCTAATAAGTGCCAAGGGGATATACATAGCAGAAAACAAATTAATTGTAAATATAAACCCTTATGAATTTACTTCTGGAGGAGAATGTGGTATTATTTTTAAACTGAAGGTAAAGCCAGGTCCATGAGTCTCATCCTGCTCAAAACCCCATGAATCCACATAGCTTGGTAGCAGATAAATTCTCATTCAACTTTCTCCTGCCCATCATTTCCTAAACCCCTTCCAATTGTTTCAGGCAGCTGTGCTATATACCATGTTACCTCAGTGAAAAAAAAATTATTACTGGAGCCAAGGCAGAAAATGCCACAAGGTCCAATTAATATTTGAGACTGATTGCAAAGGCCTGCAAAGGACCTCTGTAAACACACTATTGCTACTCTGGTCATTTATTGTGTTTTTTTAATGTGCTACAATCTGGTGGTGTATTGTTTAGAGTAAGTTAGTAAGAAAGGTAAATCACTTGAAACTCTTAAAATCACTCTAAGGCCTTCTTGTTCTCTCTCAAATAATTAAAGTCTGGTCTTTGGTAGGCATTTACTGGTCTGATAAAAATACTTTTTTAAGATGTAAATATGTTAAGTTTGTATCACCATCTACCCAGAACTAAAGGCTATCTGCTTTTAGAGATTAAGGCTACAGCATAGCATAGAACACTTAGTAGTAAAACTCAACATAATTGTTTTTCACTTTCAAAAACGGTGACTCTAGAGAAATAAACTTCTTATGTATTACTATTAAAATCCTAACCCGCTCCTCATATTTAAGTCTGCTACACTGTTTTAAGAAAACTGAAGTAAAAATGGCAGAGACTGACATATTACTATATTTATATGCATTTTTCTAAGCAGGGAATAAATATTCTGATAACTCACTAACTCACGGTCTGACTAGTATAAACATACCAGACAACTTAGCAGAGCAGCAGAGCAGAAGTGGTCCAGGCCTATAAACATGCCAGAATATACAACATGACAGAGGAGAAAAGACATCCCAATGTAATTTTCTGGCCAACTCTTAGGAGGCAGTATTAGTGCTTAGTGTACTGTTTTACACGTATAGAGCACTTTGTATTTGCTGACAAATGAATTCAATTCTTGACAATATTACTGACCCCAAATCAAAACAGGAATGGTTAACACACCAGTTTTGTAAAAGGCATACATCTTATACTTTAATTTAAAAGATATCCAAAACATTATATATTATAAAAAACCAAGATGTCACATGGAAACTACCCCTAAAAAGCATTATTTCAAAATCATTAAGGGATAATTTAGATGTAATTTTCAGACTTGCTCAAGTCTAAAAAAAAAAAAACCAAAAACTCACCTCCCATTTTTCAGAAGCACCATTTCCACGTTCACCTGTACCGATGAGATACAACCTTCCAGTGCCATCCGATAACGTAACCCAGGAAGAAGATGTGAAGTGGATAGATGCACAAAGGCGATTGTCATATGCTGTCAAATCTGTAGGAAGTCGAAACACTTCTCGTGGTTTTCCTAAGGCAGTATCCTACAAAGAAGCCAAACATTATAAATGAATCCCTCCTTCACCTCAATCCATATACACACCTGCAGTGTAGTGGTTACTCACCTCTTCAAGAGAAGATGCTTAATTCCCTTTCCTTTGACTATGAACTGCACTACTGACACACTTATAATAAAATACAGAAGTGACAATATGTGACTTCGTTAACAAAGTCTAAAAGACTTTTCATCTTCTGTCTTGCTCTCTCTTGGACTGCACATGATAGAAGCACATGGGGAAGAACTGAGGGCTGCTGACAACAGCAAGCACCTTGTCAGTGAATCATTTCCTTTTTCCCTTCTTTTTTGGCTAAAGCTTTAAGAAATGATGTTTTAAATTAATTGCAATTTTATTGAGTAATGTCTCTATTAACATAAAGCTTTCAGTAATGCATTAAGTATGCATGGTTCAAAGAACTTATTCTTTTATTTTTTCCTTTAACCAGGTAAATTAACTAGTTCCTTATTAATAAATTCAATGGTAGAAAATAAGCTGAGATTCTGCTCTAGAGATGAGCATTCCAGGTAAAACTGAGCCGGACTAACAAGTAGTTGCATCCCGTCACTCCAAAACACAGCTTCAAGAAATGCATGCTTCAAATGGAATCCAGTACCTCTCCTCTGAACTTTTAAGTGCAATTTAGTGAGGCACCAAGGGATGACACTCTTCACGAGTAGGATAAATAAACTAATTTTTCAGTAAATGGAAAAATTAATTATGACAGAATTAATTCCCTAAATATTAAGGAAGAACACATTACTTACAAATAACCCCTAATACCATAATAAAATGATAGTATAACAAAGAACCAAATTTTAAACACACTTTTTTTTTTCTTTCCTAAGGCATTTTTTTACTTCCTAAGCACTTCCTCCCAACTGACATTCCATAAAGTAAGGACTGCAAACCCACAAATCAACTAACTTGGAAGTATAATGTCCCAATAAACCTGTACATTCAACTACTGCCACTTGCTGCCTCCTGCCTAAATCTAAAGGTCAAGCAATTGTGGATTTTCTTTCTTGAGCCTTACAGGCCTTCATTTTGACCACAATAGTATTTACAGCTTTAGCAAGAATTGTCATTCTTTTTCCTGGTAAACCAGCCACAGAAAAAGAACTTCTGTGAGATTTGTACATATGCATCTTTGACTACAAAAAAAAAAAAAATTTCAGGCAATAAAATGGATATAAGACCAATTGTTTTCTGCTATTTTTTTTAAGCCAATGTGCCAAACTTTTCCACCTGATCCCAACACATTAGATCAAAGATCAAGTGGATTTATTTTGTTATTGATCAGAAATATATTAAGTAAGTGTAGTACACTTCTACCACAGGTGCAGTTTTTCAAAAATTTTCAAAAAAACAAAATTATCAGAGATGCCTACCTGATAAAATGCAGATTCCCAGACCATGCCCAACCCGGATATGCTGAGTTAGACTTTGGGAACAGTAACCTGAAATTAGCTTTTGCTTTGATCTATTACTCCAAGTGATTCTGATGTGCAATACAGTTTGAAAATGGAAGACAAAAGCTGACTTAAGCAGAAACCAAACTAAAAACCAAACATGGTTCTTTAAAAATAAAATAATAATGCCCTTCTAAAGACTGACTAAAAAAAAGAGAAACAGAAAGGAATAACAGAAAATATAACAATCTCAAGAGCATAAAACATACAACTGTACAGCAATAAATTTGAAAACTGAAGAGGAAATTGATGTTTTTCCCTAGCAAAAACACACATCACAATATTACCCAAGAAACAGAATTTGAATAAACCAATTACCATAGAATAAATCAGAGACACGTTTAGAGAACTATCACTGAAAAGGACAAGATAAATAGGTCAAAAGAAGATCTTTATTTAACATATAAAGAATAGATCATTCCAATCTTAAACTATTTCAATCCCAAAAAGCTCTCCAATTCACTTAAAGAAGCCAGTAAAATTTTAATCAAAATCTGATAGACAAAAAATTGTGAAAATAAATACAAATATTCAAAGAAAAATGTGAGCAAATAGAATCCAACAATGTATCAACAGTATACTCTTACAAACAAGGATTTACTCCTGAGGAGATAGGAAATTAAGGAATTTAATAACTATCAATTTCATTTGCTACATAGATAAATTATTGAAAAGCACACAATTATTAACAATAGGTGGATGCTGAAAAGGCATGTGATAAAAATCAACAGGCATAACAAAATAGACAGAAAAACTGAAGGAAGCACTTTAAAACAATAAAAGTTCAAAAACCAACAGTTAAGTATTTTCTTACATATAAATACCATTACGATTAAAATCAGGAGCTAAACAAGGATATCTGCAATCTCCATTATTATTCAACACTGTCTCAGAGGTTCTACTTGGTTAACAGCAGTAAGACAAAAATGAAATGACATGGGAATGTTATTTCCATTTTCATAAACATTGGGAAAAGAAAAGAGAAAACCATTTCCTTTTAATGATAACTGTATACTCTGAAAATCTAAATAGGAGTCAGTAAAAATTACTGAATTATCAAATACTGTGGCTGTTCATAAAACAAATAGTCTTTATGAATAATAAGCACGTAGAAAGAAAAATAGAAAAAAACTATATTCTATTAACAACAGAGCTATAAAATACTTAAGAATATATTTTAAATGAGTATAATAAGATCAAGACAAAACGACAAACATCTCACTTAAGGATATAAGAGATCTAAACAAATGGAAGGACATACCACGTTCTGGGGTGAAAACAAAGATCATAAAAATGCCAATTCTTCCAAAATCAATATAAATTCCCCACTCTGGCAAAATAAAAACTAGGTATTCCTCTAACATTTAAACTAAACGAACTCTGGCCATCAGGCCCAGCTAAGCACAGGGGTCAACAACACTACTGAAAGAATGCCCATATACGAAAAAATGAGACCACAAACTCTTTTCTTTTACTTCAATCTCGCAAAGCCAGGACCAGGATTTATACCTCTCAGAGAAGAAGTAAGAGGACTTCTATCTGGTGTCATCAACCCAAGATATAAGACCTATAAAAATTAACGTTTGGGGCAGGAGTTCCTCACTCAAATGTATGCGTCACTTACCAGTTTTAAAAAAACATACAAGGTAGTTTTTTTCCACAGAGGATATAATATTTTTAGAGTGTAAGTTATGTTTTTCAATTAAATAATTCAAATACTTTATAATCCAATTGTTAACAGAGAATACACATGAAGTACTAAGAGTTCAGGGATGAGATGATAACAGAACTAGGAAAGAAGGCAACTTCTGGAAACTTACTCGTAAGTGATGCATTTCGAACTTTGTTTCCTTACTGCTTACCAAGGAAATTTTTTAAAAAATTCTAATTTCTAAACTTTCACTCCAGACTTGCAATCTTATAATTTAAGTTGGAATTAATATACCAAATAGTGATTATTAATGAATGAACTAAGAAAACCAAGCTTCTGGCCCTAAACTGTGACCCTATCTGCATCCTTCACCCAGTCAAGCACAGTACTAAAATTAATCAAAGAGCTAATCTTTCAATTAACATTTCTCTTTGCTTAACACAGAATAACATGACTTTTCTCTCTCCCTTTAAAACCTGCCTCTGCCCACATTGCTATCCTCATCTCCAGCCATAGACTGAATATCATTTAGGTCCTTCCATATATACATATCCTGTTTTTCAGCAAACCAATCTAGAGTACTTGTAGTGCGCACACATGCCTGTGGAAGTTTGCCAAATGTATTTAAGTTGTGTGCATACACAGCTGCCCCAATCTGTAGGACAGGCTAATTGATCCTTCCATATTCTGTTAAGGGGACACTTCCTCTGAAACTGTAACGGAGTGCAGAGAGCATCAAGTCAGGAAAGAGAACTAATGACACTTAACCTGACTGCCTAAAGCGAGAGCCACCCAGTCTTTTCTTGTGTAAATTACCCGAGGCTTCTGAGAAATGCGCCTACCCTAAGTTAGATAACTAGAAGTGGGCAACAGCCAGGGACCGCCTGGGGATGTAACCCATGATAAGTCACATAGACATGCTTGGGTAAGCAAGAGATAACAATTGAAGCGGGCAGGCAACTGGCACGTTCCCTAAAAAGGTTACAATGTTTCCTATTGGTTACAATATAGAGTGTGTTTTAAACCTATTAGTTGTAGAACTGCACGGGCTTTGATGTAACTGCTGTGAAGATCCTATATAATCAATACCCAAAGTTGCTTCGGGGTCGGCAGCTCGGACTCGGCCTGCATGTCAGGGGAGGTGCTGTTGACCCCCGCTTGCTGGCTCAATAAAGACTTTGCTTGGATTTTCATCTCCGTGTCCATGTGTCTTGTTCTCTGGGAAACCCCGGAGTCCTAGACCCTAACATTTGGGGGCTCGTCCGGGATCCGTGCGGCTTCCCTGAGAACAAAGGATGGCTGGAGGCAAGGTCTAATTGTCCGGACGGGGCAGTGTAATTCGAGGGTTGCCCCCTCGTGTCTGCATAAATCCATTATAAAGCAGGAGTCGCCATCCCGTGTATGGTCTCGGGTTAGTGACCCCGAGTGAGAGAGTCCAGGTTGGTAGTCCCGGCCCCCGGGTTAGTGACCCTGAGTGAAGTCCAGGTGACTAATCCTGGCCCTAGGATCTGAGTGACTTGGCCTTAGGAAAGCAAGTCCGATCGGCAGGAACCTGGCGCCCGGGGAGGAAAGGATCGAGCTCGTCACCCTGCGGTAGTCCGAGTGGACGCCTTTCAGGAGAATCACGAGAGTTTTTGAGGATCCTGAAAGTGGTGAGGGTGGTGCACACCAGAGTGAAAGAAGGACTGGTCCGAACGAGTGCGATCAGATGTGGTGTGTGTGCTTGGTGTTATCATTGATTGTTTTATTGTGTTTTGGTTTCGGTTTATATTTTTTTTTGCGCTTCTCATTTTAAGTTTCCTTGTTCTAAGGTTCTCCTGCTCTCTCCATTCCTCCTTTCTGCCACTACATCATTCCCCGCAGGCACGGGTCGGGCAATTAAGAGCCATTAGGGTGCCCGCCGCTAGAAGACTCCCGTGACAGGATAAGGGGGTCACAGCCGCGAATCCCAGATAAATTGGCGTCCCCCGCAGAAGAAAAACTGTGCAACAGGCACCTGTTCACAAGCACATACAACAGTCATTTTGTTTGAAGTGGCATCTTCATCCTTCGCCTTTGTCTCCCTCATATTCTTTTTCTTCTTCTTTCTCACTATGGGTCAGACTCAGGCTACTCCTAAGAGTCTGATCCTTTCCCATTTCCCGAAGGTCAAGGAACAGGCCTTAAATATGAGCCTTGGCATCAAGAAGAGTAAGCTCGACACCTTTTGCTCAGTCGAGTGGCCTTCCTTTGGAGTAGGCTGGCCGACCCAGGGGTCTCTTTCCCTGGACCTTATCGGCAAAGTCAAAACCATTATCTCCCGACCAGACCCTGAGGGCCACCCTGACCAACTCCCCTATATCTTGGTCTGGGAAAATCTAGCCGAGAACTCTCCATCCTGGCTGAGGCCCTTTTTGGTGGGGAAACCTCATAATGACCCACTAAAGACCTCCATCCTAGTTGCTCAGGAAAAATTAAAGCCCTCTGATCGCAGGGCCAGAAATCCTGTGCGCCCGAGTGCGCCGCCTGTCCTCCCCGACAGTTCTCCTCTCTACCCCCTTCTGCCGATTGAGCAGCCATCCCCGTATGCGGAGGAGAGGGGTGAAGCTGCCGGGAGGATAGAAAACGAGGCTGGGGAACCCAGCGGGAACCAGGCGGCCACAGCTTCCCCAGACTCTTCAGCAGAGGGAGGCAGGAGGCCGAAAAGAGCTTCCCCACACTCCCCTGCCCTGGCCCCATGCTGGGGGCCAGGTAGAACAGGAGGAATGCAGTTAAGGCCTCGGGGGGCCAGGGAACAAGAAGGGGAGGCTCCCTCCTCCACCTCAGAAGGAGCAGTGCCGGTTCTGCCTGTGTGTGCCATCGGTACAGGCATCGCTCAACAATATCAATACTGGCCCTTTTCATCTAGTGACCTCTATAATTGGAGGACTCAGAACCCTCCCTTCTCAGAGGACCCCAAGTGTCTTATAGGTCTAGTGGAGTCCATTATGTTTACCCATCGTCCCACATGGGACGACTGCCAGCAATTGCTCCGCACTCTCTTCACGACGGAAGAGTGAGAGCGTATCCTCAATGAGGCCAGGAAAAATGTCCTCGGAGAGAATGGAAGACCCACTACCCTCCAGCCCATCATCAATGAGGCGTTCCCAGTTATGCGCCCGGATTGGGACTTCAGGACTGCAGAAGGTAGGGAGTGTCTCCGGGTCTACCGCCAGACTCTGATGACCGGTCTCTGGGCGGCCGCCAGACGGCCCACTAACTTGGCTAAGGTAAAAACTATTGTTCAGGGGGAAATGGAAAGCCCAGCCGCGTATCTGGAAAGGCTGTTTGATGCTTACCGGCAGTATACCCCCATAAACCCAGAAGCAGAGGAACATAGATCAGCTGTAGTCCTCTCATTCATCAACCAGGCAGCCCCCGATATCCGGAGAAAACTCCACAAGCGGGAGGACCTGGGGGAGATCTCTATTAGAGAACTGCTGCAGGAGGCAGAGAAGGTCTTCAATGCTAGGGAAGCTCCGGAAGACAGAGAGGAAAGGCTGAGGAAAGAGAAATGGGAAATGCAGGAGAAAAATAGGAAAGAAGATAGAGAATTTCAGAGGAGGGAGAACAAGAAGCAGAGGGAGGAGATGGCCAGGATATTCCTGGCCAGGGTGAAGGAGGACCCTAGGCCACCTCGAGGAACAGGACCCTGACAATCCCGACTAGGACGAGATCAATGCGCCCTGTGTAAGAGATATGGACATTGGAAGAGGGAGTGCCCCCAAAGGAGGGAACAAGGAAAAGGGAACCCTGTTAAGACCCTGCACCTAGGAGAGGAGGATTGACGGGGACGGTGCTCGGCACCCCTCCCCGAGTCCTGGGTAACCCTGTGCATGGAGGGGACTCCCATTGGGTTCATGGTAGATACTGGGGCACAATATTCAGTTCTTAACCAGGCCCACGGTCCCCTGAACCCAGGACGCACAAGTATAGTCCAGGGAGCGACAGGGTCCAAGAAATGTGCCTGGACCACTAGCAGAAAAGTGGACCTAGGAAGGCATCAGGTCTCTCACTCATTTCTGGTCGTACCTGAGAGCCCCACACCATTGTTAGGTAGAGACTTACTAACCAAGGTTGGGGCGCGCATTCATTTTGAACCCGAAGGGATAAAAATCATGGACAAAGAAGGGCAGCCCCTACAACCGGCGCATGTGTTAACTCTGTCCCTGGCTGACAAACATCATCTGTTTCAGGCAGATCAAGAAAAGGGGGGCCGGGGAGAAATGGACTCTTGGTTACAGAGGTTCCCTTCCGCATGGGCCGAGACCGGAGGAATTGGTCTCGCTAAACACCTATCCCCAGTCGTTGTTCAACTCAAAGCCGCGGCTCTACCCATCCGGGTCCGGCAATATCCAATGCCGGAAGAGGCTAGGAAAGGGATAGCACCCCATATCCATAGACTGTTGGAGACAGGAATCCTTAAAACCTGCCAATCTGCATGGAATACGCCCCTGCTTCCAGTGAGGAAGCCTGGCAGTAGAGATTACAGACCAGTGCAGGACTTGCGGAAAGTCAATGAGAGGGTAGAAGACATCCATCCTACAGTGCCCAACCCTTACACCCTACTCAGCCACCTGCCACCCACGCATGTGCGGTATACTACTCTGGACCTGAAAGACACCTTCTTTAGTATCCCACTCTCTGAAGTTAGTCAGCCTTTGTTTGCCTTTGAGTGGCAAGAGCCGGGGGGGTGGGGGATGAAAAGGGCAGCTTACCTGGACTAGACTACCACAGGGCTTCAAGAACTCTCCCACCTTATTCAATGAAGCCTTAAGCCAGGACCTGGAGCCCTTTCGCAGGAGCTACCCCCGTGTGACACTGCTGCAGTATGTAGACGACCTGTTGCTGGCCACGGAAACCCGTGAAGAGTGCGAAGAAGCCACGGGGAACTTGCTGGCTGAACTGGGCGAACTGGGATATCGAGCCAGTGCCAAGAAAGCCCACATCTGTCAGAGGTCAGTAGTCTACTTGGGGTACAAAATATCTAATGGGGCCAGGTGGCTAACGCAGGCTATGAAACAAACTATCCTGACTATCCCCGTCCCTTCCTCACCCCGGGGAGTGAGAGAATTTCTTGGCTCAGCCGGGTTTTGCAGGCTCTGGATTCCAGGGTATGCAGAAATAGCCCGACCGCTATATGAAGCGACCAAAGAAGGGCCGGGCTGGCAATGGACTCAGGAACAACAAGAGGCTTTTGACAGACTAAAAGAAGCTCTCCTCCAGGCCCCCGCCCTATCTCTGCCAGACCCAGAAAAACTCTATATCCTGTTTATAGATGAAAAGAAGGGAGTGGCTAAAGGAGTCCTGGCTCAGCAGCTGGGCCCATGGAAAAGACCTGTGGCCTATTTGTCCAAGCGGCTAGACCCAGTGGCCTCCGGGTGGCCACCTTGTCTGCGTATCTTAGCAGCTATCGCTCTACTGGTAAAGGAGGCAGACAAGCTGACTTTTGGCCTGAACCTGAGAGTAATAGCCCCATATACCGTAGAGGGGATCCTCAAGCATCCTCCAGGAAAATGGATGACGAATGCAAGACTCACCCACTACCAAGGGCTCCTACTAGATTCTCCACAAATCGCTTTCTCTGACCCGGTAATCCTAAATCCTGCCACCCTTCTGCCGGACCCAGATCTGACGACCCCCATCCATGACTGTAGAGACATCCTTTCCGAAATTATCCAGGTGCGAGCAGACCTGAAAGACACACCGTTACCAAACTGTGAGCTAAATTGGTATACGGATGGGAGCAGCTTTGTGCAGGAGGGGGTCAGGACAGCAGGGGCAGTAGTAACCCACGAAGGGGAAGTTGTCTGGAGTGCAGCTCTGCCCCCTGGCACCTCAGCACAGAAGGCGGAACTTATTGCTCTCGCTGAGGCCCTGGAAAGAGCAGAAGGCAAGCGGGCCAACATTTACACAGATAGCAGATATGCCTTTGGCACTGTCCATGTCCACAGTGCCATCTACCGAGAAAGAGGATTCCGTTCCACGGAAGGGAAGGGACTGAGGAATCTGCAAGAAGTCCAAAGACTACGAGCTGCTGTCGAAAAACCCAAAGCGGTAGCAGTTATACATGTACCGGGCCACCAATCAAAGAAGACACCTGAGGCCATCGGCAACAGCCATGCTGATGCGGAAGCTAAGAGGGCAGCCCTCTCGGACTCCCTTGTACTTGCAGCCCTCGAAATACCCATACCTGAACTGCCCGCCTTGCCACCCAAACCTGAGTATTCCCCTCAGGATCTTGAGTGGATTAAGAAACAAGTCTCAGAGAAACTGTTTGAGGAGGGAAATTGGAGTAGGGACCAAGAAGGTAGGTTGATCCTGCCAGAAGCATTGGGGCAGTACATGCTTGCTAATCTGCATAAGTCCACCCATCTAGCCTGGAAAAAGCTGCTCAGCCTTTTCCAGTCCGCGCAGTTGGTGTCTCCCCACCAGAATGAGGCAGCTCGTCAGATCATGAAAGAATGCAGTAGCTGTGCAATGCTAAGACCAGCCCCAAGAGGGCTGCACCCGGTAGGTACCCGGGAAAGGGGGAGGGCTCCAGGGAGGAATTGGGAAATAGACTTCACCGAAATAAAACCAGGGAAGTATGGATACAAGTATTTGCTGGTTATGGTAGATACTTTCTCTGGGTGGGTGGAGGCCTTTCCAATCAAGCATGAGACTAGCCAGGTAGTAGCAAAAAGATTAATTGAGGAAATCATCCCCAGATATGGGGTCCCTGAAGCAATAGGTTCCGATAACGGCCCGGCTTTCGTTAGCAAAATCCTGCAAGGACTAGCTCTAGCTTTGGGAGTAGATTGGAAGTTACGTTGTGCTTATAACCCACAAAGCTCTGGGCAGGTAGAAAGAATGAATCGGACCCTGAAGGAGACCCTTTCTAAATTGGTATTGGAGACTGGCGGGGACTGGGTGACCCTCCTTCCCTTGGCCATCTTCCGCGCTCGGAACTCCCCCTATGTACACAGCTTAACTCCATTTGAGATAATGTACGGGGCCCCTCCACCCATAACCTGGCGAGTGCAGCTTCCCGGTGCAGAGGACCCATCCCCTGACTATCTGAATGTGTTGCAAGCTCTTGCTAAAGTGCAGCAGGAAATCTGGCCCCTGATCAGAGCATATTATGAGGGCGGGAAAATTCCGAGCCCGGAACATGGCATAGTCCCAGGGGATATGGTATGGGTCAAAAGACACCAAGTGAGGACTCTCGAGCCCAGGTGGAAAGGACCTTATGTTGTATTGTTTACCACCCCCACTGCTCTCAAGGTTGATGGTATCGCTTCATGGGTGTACCACACCCACGTTCGGATCCTACCTCGTAACGATCCAAGGAACCGAAAAGAAGAGTGGAAGGTGCAGCAGTATCCTGCCAATCCCCTAAAACTACACTTAAGCCGAAGATGAAAGAGATCCTGCTAATAAGCTCCTTAGTATGGATCTTCACGGGAGCCACATCTGTGGGGATCAGAGGCACCAACCCCCATCAACCAAGGAACCTGACCTGGATGCTGACTGATAGCGACAATGGGGAAGTCATCAACTCCACACAACACAGTGCGCCAATCGGAACCTGGTGGCCTGACCTGTATTTCTGCTTTCGGCAGATCAACCCCGTTTACCGATCCATCCCTCCAAATTTGGCTCGCTCCCATGGGTTTTATGCTTGCCCAGGAACAGGTAAAGGAAGGCACTGTGGGGGGGGGGGCATGACTTCTTTTGGGCCAGCTGGGACTGTGTAACCTCGAACGATGGGGATTGGAGATGGACAGTTACAAAAATCGATTCTGTCAAATTTACTTATGTCAACAAGGGCATCCCTCGTCACCAGCCTATGACCCTTTACAAAACCAAGGCTTGTGACAAAACGGACCAGGATTGGGTAAGAGTTCAATTCACCGAGACGGGCAAAAATACTGAGGTATTGAGCTGGATAAACGGACTAGCGTGGGGAATAGTGTATTATAAATATGGGGGGCATGCTGGCTCGACCCTCATCATTAAATTAACCGTGTCAACTCCCACCACTGCCATAGGTCCCAACCCGGTTATAAATCCCCAGAAACCTTCAATCCAGGACAAGGGCCTGAGCAAAAAGGATGAGAAAATGCCGACCAGAACGCTTGCTCCAGAGCCCACGAGAGGACCGGGTCCATCGACCTCTGGGTTATGGGCCCAGCACACTCCCTCCGGGTTAGATAATCCCATGTGGGAAATGGTGCAGGCAGTAGTAGAGACTCTTAACCACACCACTTCCTCCCTCACCGATCCCTGTTGGCTATGCTACCCAGGTTCACCCCCCTTCTATGAGGCAATCGGGATAAATGGCTCCTACACTATCAACAACTCCCATCCCACTTACTGGGACGGGAGACCGTGGGAACTTACAATCGCTCAAGTCTCAGTCATTGGTACGTGTGTAGGCACAGTCCCGACGACCCAGAGCCAGTTATGCTCCTCCTATAATAACACTACGTGGGAGCAGGGAAAGTGGATTATACCCTCCTCGGGCTGGTGGCTCTGCTCAAAGACAGGCCTCACTCCGGCCCAATCCACCTCTGTGTTCAATGCTAACAGTGAGTTTTGTGTGCTGGTGGCCATTCTACCTCACCTAATGTATCATTCTCATGAATCTCTCCTTTCTTATTGGGAAGAAAGGCTGAGCCCCCACCGGAGCAAGAGGGAGGTTGTTACCGCCCTGACCATTGGGACCCTCTTCTCCCTAGGGATAGCAGGGGCAGGCACTGGGGTCGCAGCCCTTGTGATGTGGGAAAAAGGGCTCACAGCCCTGAGGCTGGCAGTCGACAGGGACCTAGAACAGCTCCGACAGTCAATATCAGACCTGGAGCAATCCCTCACCTCCTTGGCAGAGGTGGTCCTACAAAACCGAAGAGGCCTGGACCTCTTGTTCTTAAAAGAAGGTGGGCTATGCACAGCCCTAAAAGAAGAATGCTGTTTCTATGTAGATAAGACAGGTGCAGTCAGAGATTCCTTAGCCAAACTAAAAAAAGATCTTGACAGGCGGCGTAAAGAATATGAAAGCAGCAGCAGTGAAGGCTGGTTTGAGTCTTGGCTCAAGCACAAGCCATGGTTTGCTACCCTCCTCTCGGCCGTTGCAGGGCCACTGGTCATCCTGCTGTTTTTGCTTACCATCGGCCCATGTATAATAAACAGGCTGCTTAAGTTTGTGCAGGAGAGGTTTGACATCGCCAACTCCTGGTCCTTCGCCAAAAATATCAGGCCCTAGACACCGCTGAGGAAGATTCCTTAGTCTGATCAAGAAAAGGGGGGAAATGTAACAGAGTGCAGAGAGCATCAAGAGTCAGGAAAAAAAACTAATAACACTTAACCTGACTGCCTAGAGCGAGAGCCACCCAGTCTTTTCTTGTGTAAATCACCCGAGGCTTCTGAGAAATGTGCGCCTACCCTAAGTTAGATAACTAGAAGTGGGCAACAGCCAGGGAACGCCTGGGGATGTAACCCGTGATAAGTCACATAGACATGCTTGGGTAAGCAAGAGATAACAATTGAAGCGGGCAGGCAACTGGCGCGTTCCCTAAAAAGGTTACAATGTTTCCCATTGGTTACAATATAGAGTGTGTTTTAAACCTATTAGTTGTAGAACTGCACCGGCTTTGATGTAACTGCTGTGAAGATCCTATATAATCAATACCCTAAGTTGCTTCGGGGTCGGCAGCTTGGATTCGGCCTGCGTGTCAGGGGAGGTGCTGTCGACCCCAGCTTGCTGGCTGAATAAAGACTTTGCTTGGATTTTCATCTCCGTGTCCATGTGTCTTGTTCTCTGGGAAACCCCGGAGTCCTAGACCCTAACAGAAACCTTCCCTCAACACTTCATTTTTCAACATTTATCAGTTTCTCCCCATATTCTGCATCTTATACCTACTTCCACTGTTACATGTTATCAATTTACTTGTGTATGTAGCTGCCAAGCACAAGGTAGCATTCAATAAATGTTTGCTGAAAAAGGTAAATATTTCTTATTCAGTTAAATTATTTATCTCAATGAACCAAATACTCATACCTGTATCTAGAGAAGAAATTGTAAGAGCAAGATCCTATGAAGAATATAATGCCAACTCCAAAGAATAACAAGCTTTTAAACAGTTGCTCTTATTTTAACAACTGCTAGGGTTACAGAAACCTAAGACAGACCCACAGTGTAGACCAGTGACTGACAAACTATAGTCTATGAGGCAGAACCAGTCCACCGTCTTTATTAAAAAGTTTTAACAGAACACAGCCACACTTATTCATTTACTTATCCATTGTTTTTTTCATATGACTACAGCAAAATTGAGTTGTAACATAACTCTATGTAGCACACAAGCCCTAAAATATTTATTATCTGGCCATGTGCACAGAAAGTTTGCCAACCCTTGGCCAAGAAGGAATTCAGTCCATGTAGATCTAAGAGCCACTGGTTTAAATATTCTTGGAGGAGCAAAGAGAGGATGTGAGGGCAAGCTTCCTAGATGAAACAGTTAGCCGGGACTCAAGAAGATTGGGAAGCAACCCAACATAAAACTAAGAAAGAATGTTCCAGGCAGAGTTAATCACAACAGCAAAGGGCTAGAGGCAAAAGGATACCGAACCTATCTCAGGAAATTGAAAGAGTTTGGTATTACTAGAGGATAGTAGACAGCACGGCAAAAGATAAATTGGAGAGAAGGCATTATAACTGCATATGACAATATGAAGAGCTTGTATATTAAGAATATATATCTTTGTGCTTATACTTGCTGAAACAAACACACAAAAAAACCACCACCATCGGATGGACACACCAGAACCTAACAATAAGAAGTTACAAAAAGATACAAAAAAATGAGAAGTTATTCCATGCTCAGGGATTGAAAGAAAGAATATTGTTAAAATGTCCACACAACCCAAAGCACACTACAGATTCAATGACACCCCTACCAAAATTCCAAAGGCACTTTGCACAGAAACAGAACAATCATCAAATTTGTATGGAACCACAAAAGACCCTGAATAGCCAAAGCAATCTTGAGAAAGAAGAACAAAGCTGGAGGCATCATGCTCACTGACTTCAATCTACATTACAAAGCTATTACAACAAAACAGTATTGTACTGGCATAAAAACAGACACACAGATCAATCAGCCCAGAACAGAATAAAAACCCAACTACTTACTGTCAATTAATTTATGACAAAGAAGTCAAGCATACAGAATGGGAAAAGAACAGCCTCTTCAATAAACAGTGTTAGTAAAACTGGACAGCTACATACAAAAGAATGAAAATAGACCACTTTCTTACACCATACACAAAAATTAACTCAAAATGGATCAAAGACTTGAATTTAGGACATAAAACCATAAAACTCTTAGAAGAAAATAAGGCAGTAAGCTCCCTGACAATGGTTTTGGTGATGATTTTTTCAATGAACACCAAAGGCAACAAATACAAAACAAGTGGAATTGTATCAAATTAAAAAAGGTTCTGCAAAGCAAACCATCAAGAAAATGAAAAGGCAACCTACTGAAAGTATTTATAAATAATGTATCTGATAGGGGCCTAATATCCAAAATATTAAAAAAACTCATATAACTCAATACCAAAAACACAATCTGATTAAAAGATGGGCAGATCTGAGCGGACATATTTCCAAGGACATATAGATGACCAAGAGACATATGAAAAGATGCTCCACATCACTGATCATCAGGGAAATGCAAATCAAAACCACAATAAGGTATCACCTCATACTAATTACTTAGAAGGGTGATTGTCAAAAAGACAAGAAATAACAAGTGTTGGACAGAATGTGGAGAAAAGGGAGAAAAGGAAGAACCCTAGGTGAGCTGTTGGTAGAAATGTAAAATGATGCAGCTGCTATGGAAAACAGTATGGAGATGACTCAAAAAATAAAAAATAGATATGCCACCCACCCAGTAATTCCACTTCTGAGTATTTACCCAAAGAAAACAAAATCATTAATTCAAGAAGATATATGCACCTGTATGTTTACTGCAGCATTATTTACAACAGCGAAGAAATAGAAGAAATCTAAATGTCCATCAATGGATAAATGGATAAAGAAGATTTGGTAT
This sequence comes from Manis javanica, assembly GCF_040802235.1. NCBI lineage: Eukaryota > Metazoa > Chordata > Mammalia > Pholidota > Manidae > Manis > Manis javanica. Next base: position 192,761,882 of record NC_133157.1, read on the forward strand.
ATGCAGTGGAATATTACTCAGCCATAAGAAAGAATAAAATCTTGCCATTTGTGACAATGTGGATAGACCTGGAAGGTATTATGCTAAGTGTAATTTCAGACAGAGAAAGACAAATACCATATGATTTCACTTACATGTGGAATCTAAAAAAAAGTAGAACATGAACAAACAACAAATAAAACAGAAACAGACTCATAAATACAGAGAACAAATTGGTCGTTGCCATAGGGGAAGGGCATGGAAGGATGGGTGAAATAGGTGAAGAGAATAAAAAGGCACAAACTTCTAATCATAAAATATATAAATTATGGAGATGAAAGTACAGTATAAGGAATATAGTCAATAGTATTTTAATAACTTTGTATGTGTACCTATCATGGTGAGCATCTCATAATATATATAATTATCAAATGACTATGTTGTATACCTGAAACTAATATAATATTGTGTATCAACCATACTTCAAAAAGGAAAAAAAAAAAACAGAACAAAAATATAGATAGAGAGAGAAGACTGGTGGTTGTCAGGGAAGGGGGTTGGGGGATGGGTGAAATGAGAAGTGAAAAGGTACAAACTGCCAGTTATAAAATAAGTAAGTCATCCCCTTGTAATATACAGCATTGGGGATATAATTAATAATACTGTACTGCATAATTGAAACTTGCTAAAAGAACAGATCTTAAAAGTTCTCATTGCAAGAAAAATAATTTGTATGGTCACAAGTACTAACTAGACTTATATACTGGTATATGTCAATTAACCTCAATCAAAAAAATACACATAAAATGAAAAAAGGAGTTGCAATGGGAATCTGAGTACTGAACCCAGGACAGATAAAAAAAAAAGATGGGGGTAAAAGAAACTTCATGAAATATCCTTTTTAAATTTGTTTTTTTAAATCACATGAACACATTGCGGATTTTGTCATAAAGGAGATACTAAAGGAATTTCAGTGAGGAGTAATAGAGAAAGTCAGAATAGTCTGTAGATGGACAAGAAGGAGAAGGGAGTAGTTACAAAGCTATTCACAGACTACCATCTATTTAAAGCAAATATATTAGCAATGTACTGTGGCATTTACAACATATGAAATAAATACATATGACAAAAACAGCTCTCAAAGGGTGGTATGAAAAGAAAAAGGAATTACATTATTTTAAGGATTTTATAGTGGAATCCTGTTAGAGGCAGACTACGACAAGTTAAGAATGAATACTATTATCTCTGCGTTGCCCAATAAAATAATAACACAAACAGGTTTACATGAAGAACCAACGAGACAATTAAAAAGAATTTTAAGGAAATTAAAGAATGAATGAAAAGGAAAACCCTGATTAATCCAAGAACAGGTAGGAACAGAGACACAATGGAACAAAGAATAGATGAGGCAAACTGGAGAGATAATAAGATGGTGACATAAACCCAACCATATCAGAGAGTACATTAAATATAAAGTACTAGCCCTTCCATTAAAGGACAAAGATTGCCATACCGGATAAAAGACAAGACCTAACTTTATGTGCTCTATAAGAAATGCACTTTAAAAATAAGAACATTGATAAAATGAAAGAAAAAAGATAGGAAAAGATAAATATTAATTTTTTAAAAAGTCAACAGAATTATATTAATATCAGGAGACTCATATTTCCAGAGCCTAGAGATAAAAGTGACACTTCAAAATGCTAAAAGGACCAACCCATAGCAGACAAAACAATCCTAAATTTTTGCACCCCAACTAACATAGTTAAAAACACATAAACTGAAAATACTAAAAGGAAAAATAGACAAAACTATACTGTCATGGTTAGGGATAACATCTCACAAAGAAAAAGCAGACATGAACAGTCATATTGATTATTGATCTATAAAAACCCCTAGAATAATTGTCCATTGGTAGGACTAGAGGGGAATAATAAGTGTAAGTAACAGAAACAATGAGAAAAATTAATATTGAATTAAACAGAATGGAGCCTTACATAGATTAAAAATAGGATTCTATATATTAAAGGTGAACTTCAATTCTCTGAGCATTACATTAAAAGTCAGAATCAAAAATCAAATTTTTGGAAAATGCTAGTATTACAGGTTTTTTCTTACCAGCATCACTGTTAAATTCATAATTCTCCCAAGGTTATCAATGTAGTAGACACTGTCTTGATACCATGAATCACAGTGTAGGTAATTATACATTCCGAAAGCATGCATGTGTTCCAGTGTATACTGGTCATCTCCAAGTCTTACTTCTGCCACAGCTGAAATGCAAGAAAAATAAACAGATGTGAAGAGTTTTGCCTCACATGGTTCCTTTTTACAGAATGCCTATAAGGCAATGGAATCACAGAATGCTAATCACGAAAGGCCTTCAGGACAAATTCACTGTATTATTCATTCAAAAATAATTTCTGGGCATTTACTAGGCACTGTGTGCAGATAAAAATGAGTAGAACTAACATGGTTCCTGCCCTTACGACATAGTGGACATAGGAGAGAGGGCTTTTTATGCCATAATCCTTTTTTAGGTACCTCTGCCTTGTAATTATGAATAAAAAGAACAGAGAAATTCTAAAATTGAAGAATTTCCTGTTTTGGGGGTAAATAACAAGTCCATTTTATAATGTGTTTTGGTACTTTTAAAAATGGTTTTACCTCTATTACATCATTCATTTTTACCATACTCTAAGAAATATTTTAATGATCTCATTATAAAATTATGGGAATAAATGTAGGCAACAAGTGGTGACTTCTCCAATATTATACCATGTAAATCCCAAGGATACAGAACAAAATATTCTATCTGGAGAAGAAATGAAGTTTCCCACTTAAGAACTGTACTTTCTCCTCTAGGGCATTAGTTGCTTCCCTAATTAATTTTACTTTTTTCCAGCTTTATTGAGATATCATTGACATATAACACTGCATAAGTTTAAGGTATACAACATAATGACTTGATGTACACATTGTGAAATGATTACCACAAAAAGTTTACTTAACACATCTAGCACCTGTTTTCTTCTTGTGATGAGAATTTAAAATCTACTCTCTTAAAATTGCTTAGCACTTAAGATACAGTGGTGAAACAGACATTAGTCAAATAATCACATAACTAAATATGTAAGTAAACTGTAATAAAAGCAATGAAGAAAAATTACTGGGTAGAGTGAGAATAACAATGGGAGCTGATCTATTGGGGAGATGGAAGCTTTCAAAAATTGGTGCTAAACTACAAAGGATAAGGTAGAGTTAAGAAATATACCCCCCACCCCACCATACACACACCTACTTTTCACAGGCATAAGTAAAAAACAGGCAAAAAATTAAGAGGACAAAACTTGTATGCAAAGAACTAAAAGAAGGCCAAACTGAAATAGAAAACATCAAGGAGATCTGTGCAAGGAAAGGCTACAGATGAATGAAGACAGAGGGCGAGGTAGGAGTTGGGTCATGAAAGGCTTTGGTTTTATCTATCTTTGTTGATAAACTCAATTTAACATGAATTCATTTAAAAGTTTTTAAGCAGGAGAGTAAAGTTCAGATTTGAATTTATAAAAGATTATTTATAACTACAATATGGAAAACAGACTGGAGCAAAGCAGATTAAAATCCAGGAAGGTCCATTAGGAAGTTATTGCAGTCATCCATGTATAAAGGATGATAAAGTATAAAGGCATTTCAAAGGTAAAATCATTGTAACTTTATGATGAATCTGATAGAGGTTGAGGAAATTGCTATTATATAATTTGAGGAAGTGTTTATTTTATAAGGAAACAATCAATTCCTGGGTTTTTAGCACCACTGTGTGGATGAAACTCAACAGTGCACGAAAGGTACATGGTAACATAGTGGCCCAAAGCAGAAAATTAGACAATAACGTGACAAATACATTTTTTTCCCAATTTGTGCCAAAGATCCCAGAGCAATCCTGAACAAGCCAGAGCTTCTTAGTCTTTGCCTCATTACAACACTTCATCTATTAAGATACGGATCTGGAATAGCATTATAAGAAGACCATGATGTAATCTAAGTCTTTGGTGGTTACATTACAACAAGATAATTTATGTAAGTTACTGGGACACAGAAATGAGCAAAAGGCATATTACACAGTTATTTTAAGCTGTTAGTGCATAGAAAAAGTCCGCCTCTCTGGCCGCAAATGAGAAAGGAAAGGTTGTTACTGCATTTATCATGTCAATCAATCTGAGTATAAAAGGGGAGGCAAACTTACAGGAGAAAAGCAGCAGTCACAATGTGACAAGCTTAACCACTGGCAAAGCTCTTCTGTAGAACCCTCCTAAGAAAGGGGGTGCAGAGCAGTAGTTTCAAATTTCTGCTGGGATCTTTGAAATGGTTGAAAAAGAGGAATCTCTTTAATACAGGGCTAAGAAGTCAGTAGTAAGTGTTTTATTATTTAATATTATCTTGCATTAGAAATAAAACAACTTTGCTTTAGTCCTTTAAAAAAAACATAGGAACTGACAAGAAGGGAATCTCATCCACCTTTACCTAAACTCCTTACAAAACATGCATGGAACCTGAAAACCTATAGTGTTTCATTCACACATTTTTATTGAAAGTCTACTATGTGCCAGACACTGTGCTTGTTTGGCATTAGGCATACACCAATAAATAAAACAAACATGATCTCTATAAATGGCGCTAACAATGGCTACAATTATTGCTTCTTATCCTTTCAAAATATACTACTATGATGAACCATGTGACATCACCAACATTCAACTCTTTTGACACTAATATGATTCAATTTAAAACTTACATAATACAGTAGTTTTTTAAAAAGGGGGATAGAAACAAAGAACATTAAAACATTAATTTACAAAGGTCGCTTCTTGAACCATTTATCTTCTAATCATATCCAGTGAGTTAAGTCTTCTTTTTGTTTAGTTACTGAGTTTATTTGTACATAAAGATGTAAAAAAAATAAGAGTAGGGTAGTATCTCCCTTATCCACAGGAGACACGTTTCAAGACCCCCAGTGGACCCTTGAAACTGCAGATAGTGCCAAATCCTATAAATACTTTTTCCTATATACACATACTTGTAATAAAGCTTAATTTGTAAATTAGGCATAGTAAGATATAAAGAATAATAATAAAATAGAACATTTATAACAACATGCTATAATAAAATTTATGTGAATGTGGTCTCTCTCTCAAAGTATCTTATTCTATTGTGCTCACACTTCTTGTGAGGATGGAGATGATAAAATGCTTACATGATGACATGATGTGTGGTGAGGAACAGAGGCACTGTGAAGTAGCATTGGGCTATTAACTAACCTTCTGATGTATTCTAAGAAGGAGAATCCTCTGCTTCTGGACCATGGTTGACAGTGAGTAACAGAAACTACAGAAAGCAAAACCAGAGACAGGGAGGGACTACTGTAAAAGCTTGTATTTGAGTTCTGAAGCAAGATTTATAAAACAGGACAAGGCTAGAATCAGGAGCACTGCTCCCACTCAACTTTTTAGACAATGCCTCTGCACACACATTCACATACTCCCCTGCCTCTCTTTCCCATTTTTCCTCCATAGGAACAGTTACAAACTTTATAGTAAACCCTATATAAATACAGTGGTCACAAGGCTCTTCTCTACCCTTAATCCAATGATAGACTAAATCTTCACCAGTTTTTATTCTCTTCCCTTAAGAAACAGACCAGAGAGATCACAGAGATCAATTACACTGATGAGTAGCTTGGTTAAGTTACCTAACCTTTCTACCCCATCCTCATCTGTAATAAAGGCTAATAATAGTTGTCTTATAAAGTATTGACAAGCTTAGCTTTAAAACATGCATTCTCTATGTGACACATAAGAATGCCTGTTGATTTTCCTGTTTCTCTCTTCCCAAGCTAGTTCTCACACAGGTGAGATACCATTTATGATCCCATTCTCTCCTACCTCTTCTAGGCCCTTCCTCCAGCAGCTTTCTCCTCTTTACTTGTTCCTTCTCTTCCATTTAAATATGTTGAAAACTTCCCCACTCAGAAAACAAACAAATGAAAATGGTTTCCTATCTGCACTCAAAGCAGAGCTCTCTCCTGCCTTGTACTTCTCAAACTTCTCTAAAAAGCAGTCTACACTCTCATTTTCTCTGTATCCTCATTAACCTGTTCGAATTTTGTTTCTATTGTTCTATAGAAATCATTTTTTCACTTAAAAAAATATATTGAACAACTTTTGCTTGCAGCCAAAATGGAGTAATAGTGACTAGATTTATGTTTAAGATAAAATGAAATAAAGCAAACAAAATTACATGAAATAGTTTTCAAGATACTAGGCATGAGACAACAAAAGACTTTTAAAATGGCAAACAACTGAGGATTTCCTTGAGTGAGTTTCCAGACCCCAGCACAAAAGGGTAAAGTGAGGTATAACCTGACAGACTTCCTGAATTAAGGACACCAAGTTGAAGGTCTGGGGAAACCAAGGCGGCTATACTCCATCAAGCAGGACCAGAACAGAGAGAAGCACACAAACAGAGAACAGAGAGAGCTGCACAGGATCTCTTTCAGATGCTCAGGAGAGTACACACGGCATATGTTTGTGGAAACCACCCCAGGCCAGGGAAAGAACCAACTGGGAGGATTAGAGGGGACAGTTTTGGGGACTCACACAAGTCTTGGAGCTGTGATTGTTCCCACTGGGCAGAACAGAGAAAACTCCAAATTCATGGGATAATGAGAAGAATACACAGAAGCATCTTTTCTCACGAGTGGGAAATAATCAGCCCTACATGAGCATTGCAGCACACAGCCTAACAAATCATAAAAGCAAGACCCAGTGGAATTAACCAAGTAAGTCAAACGTACCCGACAATAAAGTTCCAGAAGATTTACAGAATACAAATAGATCCTGCAACTAACAAGATAAAAATTCACAGTTTCTGCCACCCAGTCAAATACCAGGCATGCTAAAAGGAAAGAAACCCATAATGAAGAGAATACTAATGAACAGAAGCTCAGCAGATAACTGACACAAGTTATAATTAGCAGAAGAAATCATTGAAATTTATTAAAGTACATTCCCTCTGTCCAAAACAACAGACATGAAAGATGTAAAAATTTAAATCAAACTTCTAGATAAAAACTTTAATGTCTAAGATGAAAAACATCCTGTATGGAATTAATCACAGATTAGACACTGTAAAAAAAAATTAGTACGGTTAAAGGATTGAAAATAAATATTATCCAAAATGAAACTGAAGAAAAAAATGGGGGAAAAAAATGAAAAAAGTACTGAATAGCTAAGGTCAACTTCCAGCAGCCTAAAAATGGGCAAATGGGTTCCTCAAAGGAAGAAAAGAGAGGAAAAGAACTGGAAGAAATAATGGCTGGAAACTTTCCAAAGTTAATGAAAACAGTTAAGCCCACAGATGGACAAACTAAGCCTAAACCACACCACAGGAAGATCAACAAACTCCAAGCACAAGACTCATGAGAGATACCACGCCAATGCACAACAGTCAAACTGCTCAAAGCCAGTGTAAAAAAAGGAAAAATCTTAAAGGCAGCTAGAGAAAAACAACATGTATATAAAAGAACAGATAAGACATCAGATTTCTCATCAGAAACAATACAAGTCAGAAGACAATGGGGCAACATCTTTAAAGGATTGAAAGAAAAAACAGCAACTTAGAATTCTATACATGTAAAAAATGTCTTTGAAACCAAGACAAAATAAAAATGTTTTTAGACTACAAAAGCTGAATGATTTCATCACCAGAAGACCCACACTACAAGAAATATTGACAGTCCTTCAGACAGAAGGTAAATTACACAATAAAAATATGCATCTACATAAAGGAATGAAGAGCACCAGAAATGCAACTGTAGGAGTAAATATGTAAGATTTTTTTGCTTATCATTTAAATCCCTTTAAAAGATAGTTATTTAAATTTAAACAAAAATAGTAACAATGTATCATGAGTATACAAAAATATGTAAAAGCAAAATGCATAGCAAAAATAGCATAAAAGGAGGAAAGAAATGGAAATACACTATTGTAAAGGTCTTTACTACATGTAAAGTAGTGTGACACCATTTGAATGTATCATGTAATAAGTTAAAGATGTATACTATACACCCTAAAGTAACTTCTAAAATAACAAAAAGCTATAGCTAATTAGCCAACAAATGTGATAAAAATGCAATAAAAAAACACAGAAGTCAGAAAAGTGGGAAAATACCATTTTCCCAAAGACCAAATGGAACAAACAGCATAGCAATAGCAATATGAAAGATCAAACAAAAATCAAACAATAATAATAAGCACATTAAGTGTAAACAGTCTAATTAAAAGATAGCCATTGTTAGATTGAACAAAAAAGCAAGGCCCAACTGTTTCTGCCAATAAGAAACACATGTAGCTACTAAGGCACAAAGGGGTTAAAAGTAAAAGCATAGAAACATACAACACACACACACACACACTGTTAATGTTAATAAAAAGAATGCTAGACTATTTTAATCTCAGATTTTAGAGCCAAAAATATCACTAAGAATAAAGATTACTTCAAAATGATAATGGAGTCAACTGATCAAGAGTACATAGTAAATAATAATAATGCTCATGGAACACTTTCAAAATATATGAAGCAAAAACTGATAGAACTGCAAGGAAAAATAAAAAAAATCCACAATTATAGACAGATTTCAATATCCCTCTCTCATGCAACAAGGACAAACTCAAAGTAATTACGCTGAGTAGAAGCCAGAAAAGAGTACATACTGTACAATTCCATTTACACAAAACTCTGGAAAATGCAAACTAATCTATATGACAGCAAGCTCATCAGAAGTTGCTTAAGGATTGAAGGGAGTATAGGGAGGAATAGAGGGCTGGTTACAAAATGGGACAGGAACTTCTGGGGATGATAGCTAACTGTAATTTCTTGATTCATGAGTGCAAATGTACATCAAGACTTGTAAAGCTATACACTTAAACATGCAGCTTACTGTCATTTAGATCTCAATAAAGCTATTTAATGCATGTGGGTAATGTAAAATTATTATCATTCACCAGGCATGCTCCACCCTAGAGATAAAGCACTGACAAAGATGGACCCAGGACCCATCAATACAGAACTAACAGTGTGAGCAAAGAAGACACTGAATGCTGCAAAGTGTGATAAAAGTCCATGAAATACCAGGTACTGTGGAAAAGTATAGTATATATTCTAATTTGCACAGATTCTATAGTATAGATCCTAACTAAATAGTTAAGAAAAGAATTCTGGGTAACTAACATGTAAACTAAGAAGAAAGAATGGAGTATTAGATAGCTGGGTGAAATACAGGGGGCAACATATACAAAGACTTTAACTGACAGGATAAAGTCCAAAGGACAAATAGTGCCCTCACCTACCTTTCTAAGTCCTCTCTCACTTTCTGGGGAGATTTTCTGCTCCAGCAGTACAGGACTGCAAACAGTGGCCTGCATACAACCTACTAATTCTTTGCCTTTGCGTATGCTTTCCCATGAATGGAATGACCTCAACAATGCCTCCTGCCCTTCTTCATCCACTCAGCTTGAGTACCTAATATAAGCACTAGGGATAGAGTAGTGAGCAAAAGAGAAACATTACTGTGTTTATGGAGCTCACAGTCTAGTGGAGGAAAAAGATATCAAATAAACACAGAATTAAAAACTATGGCAGTACTGCCTTACGGAAAATGGAATGAAGGAGTCCAAAGGGAAAGAAGAAAGGGTAGATAGGAAGCTACAGTTCAGGTAAAAGGTAACTGTTTTTTTAGACCAGGGTGACAGCATGGAGAAGTCAACTTGAATGGGTTGGTTTAGCTGACAGACTGAATAGAGGCACTAAAAGAAGAAATACTCCGGCATTCCAGCATAATCAACAATAAAGACCTGCACTAATAGTCCTAATTCTTTACACCTCCCTGGATCTATGCCCTTTGGCATGAGATTGCTATACTGACTCTAGGCTTGAATACACAGCTTGCTTTGGCCAGTGGGCAAACTTACTCTAAGCAGTAGCTTGAAAAGGTGCTAGTGCACTGCTACTGTTCTCTTCAAATAAGCCTGGGCTAGGCTGCTGAAAAATGAGAAATCACATGGAGGACAGCTAAGCAGAGACCATTTAAAGTAATATTAAAAGAGTCTACAGCCAGAGGACCCCCAAACCTATGAGAAAGTACAGCCAAGATGAGCACAGGCACCTAGCAGATCCATAAGTGAACAAAGATGCACAAATGAGCCCAAGCCACCACTAGAAGAGCCACCTACGTGACCGATACATTTGTGAGCAACAGTAACCACTCACTGTATTGAGCCATTGAGTTTTGGGGTGGTTTTTCAACACATACACTAACTAAACATGGAGATACCACTTACTGACATGGGGTGGAAAAGGGAAATGCAGGGAGTGAAAAGAAAAACCAAGCTCATTTTATCTTATCCTGAGCTGTTACCTATCCTTCAAAGCTCAATATAGATATCTACTCCTCTAGGTAGCTTTCCCAGATCCCCCAGACAGGTTTGGAAAGATACTTAAGTAATACCATTACGCTTTGTACCTACCCCAATCACTGCCTTACCACATTGTTTTATAACTATTTGTTTACACTTTTCTTCCCAGCTAGACAATTGCACCTTTATGTTACCGACCTGTGTTTTATTCACCTTGATATTATCAGGATGGAACAGAAAACAGGCTGTCGATAGAGGTTTTTTAATTTTAAAAAAGAATTAGTAAACACTTGATACTATAAAATCTTTTAACTATCTAGGTCAGTATTTCTCAAAGCGTGATCCACTGAAAACATGCATCATAATCAGCAGGGATGTTTATAAAAAATGCAAATCTCTGGGCTTTTATCATTAACGAAATGCCATTTTTTACTATGTAAAAATAAGGATGACTATTATGGCCAGGTACAGATAAACAAAACAAGCAGTATTAGTGTGAATACTAAATCAACTTTCCCTCATAATTTTCCAGAGATGTTCTCTACGAGAGCATCCTTAGACAGCACCTACGTAATTTAAAATGCTCTGAACTGCCTGGGAGTTTTTCTTCGAAGAAATGGGTTTCGGCCAGAGGAAGCAGGAGCTGGAGTCCTCCAAGGAGGTGTGGCTTTTCAAAGCGCACGTTTACAAGGTTTCTCCAGTAGGTACCCAAGTCCTGGGCTTACTCCGCAGCCAGAACCAGGCCAGAGACCCACCGGCGGCCAGAGCCCTGGCAATACCTGGGGGACGGTGGAGTCGGGTGGCCGGGCCGAGGGCTGGTCCCAGGATCCCGCTACGGAAAAGCCGCGGGAAGGCGGCTCCCACGGGGTTCCGGGATGGGCTTCCTTCTCCAGAAGCGGCCACCCTGGGTCCAACCCAGCCCAACGGGCCGCGGGAAGGCCTCAGTCGCCTTGCTCGCGGAAGAACGTAAGAAAATGAGGGACAGGTCGCCCCGAAGGCAGATGGAGGGAGAAAACAAGAGTGCAAGGGAGCGCCGTCGCTTCCCACCTGCGTCAAGCTCCAGCTGGTAACAGGGCAGCGGCTCGAGGGAGAGCTTGTAACCCTCGAAGCGGGGATCCAACAGAGGTCTCTTCACCCGCAGGGAGCAATTAGCGGCCACCTCCATCGCCTTCCAGGGTCGTAGCGTGAGAATCAACAGAGCCCTCGTTGAAAGGTCCGCGCTGCCCTCGGAGCACAGGGGCGGTGAGGCGGCGTGGTTCCCATCCCAGAAAACATTGCGGTGCGGAGTGCCTTCTGGGAGCTGTAGTGTCCCCCGGAAGACTGGCTGTTGCATGCTGCGCTGTGTAGTTTTCTGGGGTACTTAACGCCCACGCGACCCTAGGGTGCTGGACTCTCTTACCCAGAGGGCTGAGCGGCCAGGAGGCGGCCCGCGCTGGTTAAATTCTCACACTATAGGCGGGGTGCGAGGCCCCGCCCCGGAAATACGTATGCTAGCTTTCTGTGCGCTAGGTGCCCGAGCTACTGAGGGTCTAAGTCTGGGCAGCCGAAGAGTGTGGTAGGTAACGGTCGTCAGCGCAAGGGTCATTTCGTCGCTGGGAAGGGACGGCCCTCGCCCGCGGTGATGGTGGTGAGCTATGCCCGTGGTCCTCAGGGCCGGGACCCGGGCCCAGCCCAGGCTCCTTTCGATGTGCTGTCTTTCGTTAGCTTCCCCGACCCGCTCGCGGGCCTGTAGGGCTCTCCGACAGGGCGCACTGGAGTTGGCCTGAAGCCAGTCCTCGCTTTGTTTTCTGGCTCCTCCTCTCCCGCCTCTTCCTCTGTCTCCGCCCTATTCTCTTTCCCAAAGAATGTCGGAACTGGGAGGGATCCCCTAGCGCTCTTGTTTTACCAGTGAGAAAACTGAGGCCTCTAAGAATTGACTTGTCCAAGGTCACTATCCGTATTTTAGGGGCCAAGGCGAGATCAAGTTCAATATTCTTGGCATCGTACTGACTACACCTTAGAATTATTTTGAAAATGTTAATCTCCAAGTACAAAAGCAAACATTTCCTAGATCTTTCTCAACCCCTCCTTTTTCCTGTTCCACTCCAAAGAAGAAAAGTAAACTTCAAAACTCATTGCCAGTCTGACATTTCATACAGGCGAGATGAGAGACAAAAGTAGTCTCAAAGTAGTGACAGATTAGGTGGAGTAATTTAAAAGTTTTACAACCTAACTTTCCTCTCCTTTCCATACCATTTTGGTTTTGGGTGTCTGTTTTTATTGAGCATTTTCTAATTTAGGAATTCGTTTGAGGTTTGTTTTTTCCTTATCCCACCAGCAAGCCTTGGTATAGCTCCGCGTGGGCGTGACACACACACACACACTCTCTCTCTCTCTCTCTCTCTTTTTCTCACTCACACACTCACTCTCTCTCCCTCTCTCGCACTCGCACTCTCACCCTCTCTCTTACAGCTAGTTTGGCAGTTGTAATTCTGTATGCAGTAAAGCACTTAGAGCCTTACCTGGAAATTTCATTTTTCACCAACATTGCTTAGTCTTTTACTGATACTTCGGTTACATGGCTTCCCCAAAATTTTAGATGCTGAAATGATTAGCAGTCAGTTCTGATGAGCTTTTAAAGTGTTTTGCAGCTTCTGAGATCAGAGTACCTGAGTTCAAATTATGCCTTTACCACTTTATATATCAGTGCCTCAGTTTCCTCATCTGTAAAATACAAATTATGTGAATAATGCTTGAATAAAAGAATAAGTTCTGGGAATTAAATGAGATAAAAAAAACCATTGTGTTAGCCCAGTACCAGGCACACAAGTGTTTTATGTGTTGCAATAATCATTGTACAAAGACTTATTTATAAAGGGTAAGAAAATTGTAAAGCTGTTTCTTGGGATACAGTAAATAATGTTAAGAATAATGACATTGTTACCACATTGTTGAAATTCATCACCCCTTCGATTGATAGAATGTTTTTAAACATGTCGGGATGCTTGCCTAGAGGATTTAGAAAAGAATGCTTTGTAAGTGTTCTGTATCTGAAAATACATATTGATGTTCAGGTTAGCAAGATGAACAAAGATGCGCAGATGAGAGCAGCGATTAACCAAAAGTTGATAGAAACTGGAGAAAGAGAACGGTAAGTAATAGACTGTGTCAATAAATTACCCTTAAAATCTTTAAATTATACTTAATTATATATAAGAATCTAAATACCAGTGTCAATGAAAAGAATTACAGAAAACTGAAATTACCAAAGCTTCAGTTCCTAACATGTATAAAAAACAGATATGTTCAATATTGCAATACTTGGAGGGAAGTGGGTGATGTAGAACCATGAACAAGAAATGACTCTCTCAAAGAATGTATAATCTAATGGAAAAGAAAAATGCACACCCTAATAACTACAATTGAAGGCATATTGTTACTCCATTTGTAATGGGGAGACAATATGATAGAACCAGGTTCAGTTTCCAGGCTCTCAACCTCAGAGCAGCATGTGCTGTTCCTACTCGCTGGCATTTTCTTCTTTCCCCTCATCTTTAATTTTAGCTCATCTTTCAGGTCTTAATTTAAATATCTCTTCTAGGAATCTATTAAATCCCAAATACTTTGTTCTGTTATAACATTTAATCACATTATATTGTAGCCACCTACTTTGCTAGTTTGTGCCTCTACCATAATCTAAGTTCTTGATCATAGAAATACCATTGTATACCCAGCATCATGCCTAGCATACAACTGGGCAAGGAAGTATTTGAAGAATGAATAGGTTTCGAAGTACAAAGGAGAGGCTAAGGAATCAAGGAAGGCTTCCAGAAGCAGTATGATAAATTGTATAGCAGAAATATAAGTAACAGGAGGGATCTTTCACCTCTACCTGAGGATTAAGGTCTCACAAAATGGTAAAAGAGGTACTTTTTTACCTCAGGGAGAAGTACTAGCGGTTCTCAGCCTTTAAATAAAGAATAGAAGACAATCTAGGCAATTAACAGAATGTGCAAAGTCACAGAGATTTGTTATATGACAATATCCTGTGGAACTGCAAAATAAAAGCTAGTGGGTAAAGTATGAAAACTGTGTGGCTGGAATAATAGGTGGAGTATGGCTTTTGTGTAAGTCAGAATTCTTTCAGTCAAAAGAAAGAAATGTTGGCAAAGATGTGAAGAAAACCCCTGCACACTGTTGGTAGGAATGTAAGTGGTATAGCCACTACAGAAAACAGTATGGATATTCCTCAAAAAATTAAAAGTAGAACTACCATAGGGGGAAAAAAAATAATTTTTTCAGTCAAAGTGATAGAAACAGCTCAGAAACTGGCTTACCCAATGGAAGTAGAAGCTCATCTAATTAGAAGTCTAGAAATTGAAGTTGCTTCAGGAATGGCTGTGTCCAGGCAGTCAAAAAATTGTTGCCAAGAAAATGTCCTTTTCATCTCAGCTCTGTTTTCCTCTGTGTTGGCTTTATTATCAAGCAAGCTCTACACACAAAGTAACAGAGATTAGTAATTCGAAATTTACATCCCTGTGGCTCAGACCACTTCCTCCTAGTAGTTTCAGCAAAGGACCTGTCTTGATTACCACCTCACTTAGGTAATAGGCCAATTACGAATAGCTTTGCCTAGGTCCCATTTCCATTGCTAGGACCCTACCAGATTTTTTACAATGAGTGGTGGAGTGTTTTTTTTCTGTCAAAGACAGGAAAATGTGTAGTGGCTTTGCAAAAATATCTATTGTTGACTATACTTGGGTAGTGGGAATCGTAAAAAGGTTTTAAGAATGGTAGTGACTACATCACATTTGCACATTAGGAACTGAAGGGCTGGAGATAGATTGCAGAAGAATGTGTTAGTAGAATATCATCAGGTTAAAAATGAACAAACAGCAAAAATGGAAAGGAGATCTTAAGAGATTTTTAAAAAGTGAAATCAGCAGCCCTTGATACAAGGAATGAGGAAGAGGAAGGCATCTAGAGCAATGCCTTGGGGAACTGAGAAGATACTATTGCCAGTAATGAGTATAGGGAATTATGTGTTACTGTTTAAATTTGTTTTTTCATTCATGAGGCTTGAAGTTACTGAATTTTTACCATACGGCCCTGTCCTGTTAAGGTGCTGGAAATACATTTTGCACAAAATGAAGTCCGTTCTTTTATGGGACTTACTTCTAATAGGAGACAGACATAAGTGTGTCATTAATGTGTCAGATGTTGATAAGTTCTAGAGGAAAAATAAAGCAGAGAGTAATGGGTGTGCTATTTTGGATAGGAAAAAAAAACAAGGAAGCTTTACTGATACAAGATCTGAAGAATATGAGGGAGTAGGGGACTCCCAAGAACCAAGGTCCTGAGACAGGAGCTTGCTTGGCGTTTTGAGGAACACATGGAAGCTCACAAGCCTGAGTAAATTGAGTAAGTGGGAAGAAAAGAAAGAGCATTGTTGGGGAGAGGCAGGTCACAGAGGGCTGTTCAGGCTATAGTAAAGACTTGGAATTTTATTCTTAGTAAATTCGATAGCTCTGGGAGATTTTGAGCAGTGGAAGGAGAATAAAAGTGTACAGGGAGGAAAAAGAGGGACAAGTTAGGATGCTTTGGTAACAGTCTGGCCAAGAGAGGATGGTGGCTTGAACCAGGGGATCAGTGGTAAAAATGATGAAAAACATTTGGATTGTAGGTATATATTTTAAAACTGGAACCAGTAGGATTTGCTTCTATGGATTCAGTGTGTAATGTTAACAAAGTTGCTGAGTGAAGGATGCTGCCCAGGTTTCTAGCCTGAGAAACCAGAATGGAGAATGGCATTCTGATGAAGAGAACAAGTTGAGGTGGGAAAAAAGCAGGAGTTAGATTTTGGCCCTATCAAGATGAAAAGACCTAATTAATTATCAAGATGGAAATGTCATGCAGAGGACAACTAGGAATTCTGAAAGAGAAGTTGCCTGGTTTGGGATGTGACATTTTCAAGTTGAGAAATTAGATAATTTAGGTTGAGGATTAAGGATTTGTAAGAATGTGTGTGGGAAAATGATAAAAAGGTATTGATAAGAAAATATTTTGGTTTCTTACATTCATGATGCCATAGTTGTAAGATAGACCAGAATTTTTTTTTATCAGTAACAAACAAGAAAATACTGCCAGTTAAATTATAAAAGGCATGCCAATTACTGACTTGTTAAAATGTGGAAAAAACAGTCTTAGAATCAGTGAAATACCATAGTTAATGTATAATTTAGAAGATTCATGGGAAAAAGTGTGGGGAAGGTCTTTGAGGTTAGAGAGAGAGAGAGATCTAATGGGGAAGTAAGAGAGCTAAAGGATAAGATTTGTAGTTGAAGAGTGGGTTTTGGAGTTTGAAGATTTTTGAGGAGGCTGTTACAAGCTCAGCAATCCAGAAGTTTTACAAGACCCACAATATTTCTGTTGGTGGAGGAAAGTAAAAAGTGTATACGATGGCCAGAGAGTGGAGTTTTTTTGAGATGTACCCCCATTCACTTTATTTAATTTTATTGATAATGAAAATGAGACCCAGTGTTTCAGTGACTTTCATAAGATCAAAGAACTCTTTAGTGATAGAATAAAAATTAGGCTGTGGTCAAATTCAAGTTTTGTGACCGGAAGGCAGGGAGTTTTTAACTGAACAGCTGAACCTTTGCTTGAAACATTCTTATCTAAGATACTGTACACTGTAAGTTTAATTTGTAAACATTTCTTTTTCAACAGCCTCAAAGAGTTGCTGAGAGCTAAATTAATTGAATGTGGCTGGAAGGATCAATTGAAGGCACACTGTAAAGGTAATGAGTTTCTTTTAAAAGATAAGCTAATTGCATTGCTCTCAGTTGTCTTGGTTTGGGGTTCACTAGAGAAATTGCCAGTATCTTTACGTATATTGAGTTCTTGAGCATAATTTTAAACAAATAGAAAATTGAATCTTGTAATAATGATGTCCTCCTCCCAGTGATAATATATAGACATATTCCTAAATTTTTAGAAACTGTTTCTCTTAAGACAAGTGAGGCAAGATTTTCTCTGGCATCAAAATAGAATCTCAACTTCTTCAGTATGTTTACTCAACTGAAACAATGGTTATTCCACTGTGGTTTAGCTAATAACAAATTGAGTACTTCCTAATTGACAGAATTATAGGAATTATATCTTCTGTTTGTAACACTGTCACTTTTTAAAAATTTATCCATAAAAGCTTTTAGAGAGCTCTTTTTTAAAATGGAGAATGGAAGCTTGTTAAATTGCTGGGTAATTGCTGTTACCTCTAGATAGATTACACGTCACTACTACAAGTCTGCTTACTTTCTGGCTCAGCTTTTGGTATGATGGATTTCTGGATATTTTTATGAATTTCCATTGTATTATAATGGTTTCTACAAATAATAATAATAGAGACTATTCATATCATTAACCTCAGAAGGCATTGTGGCAAACTGGTAAAAGCATAGACTTTGAGGTACAGACCTTCACTGATAAAAGATAGAGCTGGATTTCAATTCATGTCTGAGGTTATTTAATCACCTTAGTTGGCTCATCTGTAAAGTGGGAAAAATGCCAGCCCACTAGATTATTGTGAGTATTAAATGACATAAAGCACCCAGCACATAAAAATGCCCAGTAAATGTTAACTACTTTCCTTCTTCTCTTTTGGCCCAGATTAGAGAAGAGAAAGGAGCAAAGGAATCGTTCTACATTTTAATCTGGGGCTATGAAATTACAAATTAGACTCAAATAATAGCTTTTTCCCCCTCCATACATTGAAGATCTGGTATGATTATAGAGAAAGAAAATCTGTACAGTTAAAAGCTTTTTACAAATGTCAGATTTGGCCTTACAGTTCAGATTCATTCTGAGTATTATAATACTTCTTAACTTACAGGTGAATTAGCTGAGAGATGGACAGGCTTTTATGATTTTGATCTCATGAATACTTAATATGTTTGAGGTTGAACTAAATCTTCATTAAAAAAGAAAAAAGTATCCTCTTTTTTTTAAAAGACCAGTTTGCACTCTGAAAACATGATCTTAACCCTTCCTCTATGAAAATCTTTCTTACAGATAATGATTTTAAATGATATGATTTGTTTTTTGCTTTTGCATAAGAGGTAATTAAAGAAAAAGGACTAGAACATGTTACTGTTGATGACTTGGTGGCTGAAATCACACCAAAAGGCAGAGGTAAGGAATAAGGATTGTGTGAAAGGAAACGTGCTAGACATGATTTTTTTTCTCTTTTTCTGGTTCAGCTTTTCGCTTTTTACAAAGCAAAGCACCCTTTCCAAAATTATTTGGGTACTTGGGTTTCCTTGTAGTGGCTCTAGCATGGTCTTGAGTAATAAATGAGGTCAGACACGTGGAATGTTTCTGCACTCTAAAACAGTGTACAAATGTAAGTTGATACAGTTGTTAATGGAGATAATTTTTAAAATAATAGGATTTTATAGAGGCAAACATTGCCTGAAGCTGGATATGTAAACTATGAGATATGGCCTGACTCCATTTAAATATTTAATAATTCAGAGTTTTACTCCAGCCTCTGAGTCATTGCTCTACTATATCTTTCCTTATTAAAAATAAAGAAAGCTGTCTTCTTAAATGTCTAATTAAGAATTTGGTAACTCTGTAAGTTCATGTTCAGAGTAATCTATATTTAAGAATCATGCTACAACTACTTTCTTCATTTCTCCCACTATAATGCCTTATTTACAGAAGGCAAAGTAAAGAGAGGAAGTATGTTAATGATGAGGATGTTTAATAAATAATAAGTGAATAACTATATTGTTACCTCAGATATAGCTGCGTTATTTTCATTTATTTTGAGAAAGTTTTTTTATAGTTATTAATAGTGGATGCATCTATAAATTAGATGTCCATTTGTTGTTTTCACATACAAAAATAAAAATTTAAGTGTAAAAAATAAATTTGAAAATTATTACTAGTAAATACTAATTCCTAGAACTGTTACCTTCTGTGAAGGAGCTATAGAATCCCATGGTTCTTTCCAGCCATTTCTTTAGGTCTCGTTAAAGCTAAAAAACATGACTTGAGCATCAGGCTTGTCTCGGGAAAAGGAAAAATAAAACAGCAGTACTTATTGTCTCCCGTCCCTTAAGTTATATTTTAAAATAATTTTCTCTGACATCTTTTCATGTTCTTCTTTAATTTATGCTTAGTCTGTTAACGTTTAGGAACTGGTTATAAAGTAGAAATTGTCTTTTGCTTCTTCAGCACTTGTATCTTGGACATTTCAGTCCCATGTAGCTCAGCTGCTAGAAAATGAGCAAATAAGAAGTAAAAACAAATATTTTCTTTTATGTTTAGTCTTTTTTTTTTAGTGTCAGACTATTTTCTTTTTAAAAATAAACATACAGCAAAATTGACTTTTTCTAGTGTGCGGTTCTATGAACCTTATACACATGTATAGATTCCTGTAATCTCAACCCTCAAAGACTCCCTCAGGTTATCCCTTTATACTCACACCCAATCCCTAACCCCAAAGCATCTGATCTGGTCTCCACCACCATAATTTTGACTAAAAGTATGTTTGATGTATATACTGATCATATTTCCAGTGGACTTGAATTAATTATTCTGTATTTCTAGGCAGACTTAAACTTAATTTATAAAGAGGAATATCTGCCTAATTTGTGTACTTGTATAATTCTTTACAGAAGTACTAAGCTATATCTGAAATTTTTCATTTTCTCTGGATACAAGCAAGTAACATTAGAATTTTAGTTAATTCCTTATTGTCCTTATTTATTAGTAGCCAAGACAGGAAAAACAATAGTGCAGGATTTTTTAAAATTCACACTTAATATTAAAATTATGAAGAACAGGGCTTTCCCCCCCCCCCCCATATGTTTAGTGCTCTGAATAGATAATACAGTTACATGGTTCAAAATTCAAAAAAACAAAATATATTCAAAAATATAACTACTATTGCAGTTTTGCATTTTTGATGAGTCAAGAGTATGTGTATTTCTTTTGATACAGTATCGCCCAGTTGCTTTCCCAAAAATGTACTGATTTACACTCCCATCAGCTTATGAGTGTCAGTTTTCCCTCAGCATTGCCAACACGGTATATTTCTGACCTCTGGATTTTAGCTCATCTGATTGGTAAAACATGCTGTCTGAATGTACTTTTAATTTCCACATCTGTTGTGAGGTTAAACTCCTCTGACATTCAAGGACTATGTGTTTCTCATTTTCTTCATCCCCTTTACTCATTTTTCCTAATTAGCCTGCTGATCTTTTTTTCTTACAAATTTGAAAAAATTGTACAGTAGAGAAATGAGCCTGTTTCTGGAAGAGTGTTCTCCCAATTTTTGTCTTCTGTCTTTGTTTATTGTGATTATGACCAAACTTACTAGGTTGTTGTTGCATTTAAATTAAATTTATCAATCTGTTAGAGTTTCTGTTTAAAAGAATCCTTTTCCATTTCTAGTTTAAAGAATTTTTGCATATTTTGTCATCAATTTGCCATGTATTTAGGTACAAGATAGTTCTTTCAAATCATGAAGTTGCAGATATTTTTACTGATTTTCTTTTTGAAGCCTAAAGGTTATTTATGAAATTATTTTACTGGTAACCCTGAAAAAAGATCAAACTGATACATATTAATTGGAATCTTCTTACTTTTATATTTTTATATTTCAGCCCTGGTACCTGACAGTGTAAAGAAGGAGCTCCTACAAAGAATAAGAACATTCCTTGCTCAGCATGCCAGCCTTTAAGATTGAATTAGATTGTGTTGTTTTGTGATTTTTTTTCTGAAAGTAAAACTTGCCATAAATTAGGATTCAGTTTCCCAAAACAAAATCCTTTTTTGTATGATGGTATACAGTTTTCAGTAATGATGTATACATTGTATTGATTTTTTTCCCTAAATGTGTTATTTTAATAAATATCTCATGAATGAGTTTGAAGTTTCCTTGGGTTTGGAATAAATGGGACTTTACTAGTGACTCGCCAGATCTATTGAGAGAAAAACTGAGAGTTAATATAGTTAAGTGTTAAGTATATGTAGATCTCTGTGCTAACACCTGAGAAGTAAGCAGCCTCTTCTAGCTGGATGTGGTTATTCTTTTTTTGAATCCCTATGGGATTTTATAATACATGTCCCATCTTGTACTACAGATGTCGTCCTATAAATGATGAAGGTTAGGACTGGGTCTTACTCATCTTCTTGTGCCTTCCTTCCTTGCTGAAAGAATTTACCATCCTATTGGAAGAGAGAACATTTGCAAACTGGCTCCATACCACGCTCCTCTCACGTATTCTACTCATCTGAACCTTGAGAGCAGAAACTCTAAATTGCATCCCCACATACTAAGGTCAAGAAGGAATGGGAAATAATCTCAACCCATAGCTTTACTCTGACAACAGGATTGCTAATTCCAATGGACTCTTGTCTATTCTTATGTGACCTCCGCTGGAAAATGGACTTGGAACTTTCTTCCCACTCCTCACATTGTTTATTCCTGCCACCGGAAATTCCTTCTGTTTCTTGTGGATATTTTTTGCTGTATGGAACTTTAAATTATGGTGTTACGGGCCCTCTGCCTGACTAATGAATACTTTTTCTGGGCAAATCCCAGCAAACTTGACTCAGACCATGGCTTCAAATACTCAAAGGTTGGTAAATGGTAAATTGCTTCTCCAAACTAAATTTCAACCCAGCTTCTTGACCCATGAACCCAACTGCTATGGATCATCTTCCTTGATGTTTCATAAACACCTCAAACTAACCACATTTAAGACTGTGACTTTTTTTTTCCTTCAGTAACTGCCCCTACTGTATTTCTTACCTCCACGTGGTACCTCCCAGACACAGATTACCCAAGGAGCTTGTTAAAATACTGATTAAGAAGAGAGTGTAGCACAGGATCATTTCTGACTAGTTCCCAGTCAATGCTTATGCTGCTGATGGAGGACCACTGAGTGTAGCAGGGCTGTAAATTGTCCACTCCTGCCCTCAGCTGCCTTAGTTTAAACCCCAGATTATTGCAGCAGGCTTCTAATATTTCCTTGCTCTAGTTTCATGCCTCCTCCAATTTGTCCCATGTGTTGTCTAAGTGACCTTTCTAAAATTCAAGTCTGGTCATTTTATTTCCCTATCTTAAGTTTCTCAATGACTTTTCCTAGTTTTCAGGGTAAAATTGAAGCTCAGCCATTAGCACCTGGGCCCTTCCTGATCTGACATTTACTTATTTCTGGTTATTCTAAGTAGTTCCCAAAAATATCAAGTTGATTCATCCCTTAATACCTTTGAAAATCCATCAACCTAGAAAGCCCTTCTACTTAAATGATTCTATTTACCTTGAGTTGTTGCTGAAACATTCTGACATCCCTTTGTCTGGTTTGAATTCCTCATCCCTTTTTCTGTAAGAAATTTCTGCATAATTTCAACACTGGTTCTTGAACTTTTGCATACATCTGGAGGGGAGGAAACAAGACTTTTTTGACTTTGTATGATTGTGGAAGAAGGGATAAGGGAAGGAATAAATGAATGAACTAATGAGTGAGTATTACGGAAAAATAAAAGGTTAATAATACAATTGAGTAGTTGAGGAAAGGCTTAAAGTTATTTTTTGGTTCACTTTTCCAGAGATACAATTTTGTTCTGATGAATTTACATTTTAAGTGTTGTCTTTGAACCAGCTGGACTCAATTATGCTAAGATTTGACCCGAGAGACACAGTTACAAGATGTATCCAAAATAGTTCTTTGTTTCATTTCATCTCTTAAAAAGACTGATCTAAACTAATGATAGTTATATTCATCATTCTACTCATTATCAAAAAGGAAACAATCTTAAATGACACAGAAATCTTTCTGATAATGGACAATTCTTATTTCATAATACTGTATATATATATATATAAAGCAAAACAAATTGCTCATGGACATACTATAAAAGAAAATAGAGAATGAAACTTATGAAAATAGTTTAGAGCAAAAATTAGTTAAGTTGAAAATACTCCATAGCAATTGAAAGTACTGAAGAGCATCACTTTAAAATGATAGTGCTGAGAACTCCCCACATGTATTCCCACCACGTCTGGTTCCTTTAACATCTTAGAAATGTCAGGTAGCTTGCATTTAGAACCATCGATATCTTTCAAATAAACCAATTTTGTAAACATTTTGACTCATGTCATTGATTTATGTAAATTAAGAATTTCTTTAAAAGTCTTAACTCATTCATGCTCAATGTCAGAAATTCAATAGAGTACTGCTACATGACTGCACTGGGTGAGTAAAATACTAATTAAGGTTACTATAAACTTCTCTTGTATAGAATTAAAGACAACCCAACTAAATTATTTATGTTATCTCTTTGCTTTGGCATCACAAGTGTATCATTTGGTTGAGAAGTGCCAAGCCAGGGCCTGGGCAATGCTGGGAATTGGTAATTGGATATGGGACCTTTCATAACTTGATAAAAGTCTATCCAATTCAAGAGAATTGTGGCAGCTGCTCAGTAGCTGATGTTGGAAATGATCCAATGTGTGTGTGTATGTTAACCCTTTTTGGAAATGGCTACCTCATGTTACTCAGTGACTTCATAAAACCCCTCATCATAAACTGCACAAAAGTCATGGGATGAATCTATCAAGAAAACTCAGGTGCAATCAGACAATTTGAATTCTACTGTCATCTATGTTACTGAATTACCAGGTAAGATTGACTTCTGCCTCTGTTTCTTCATCTGCATAATAGATCTGAAAATGCTGTAACAAGAATTAAAATAATTTTAAAACTAAATACTATTAACAGCATAACCATAAAAAAGCAGTATAGATTCATGTTACTCCTAGGAAGAACTCTAGAAACGTAATTATGTGTTTTCTAGATTTACATAGAGATATGAATTACACTGTGGAAAATAGCTGCTTTTATTTTTATGAAATTCCTATATAATATTAGTTAATATGAGGATACCTACAAAGATAAGAGATAACCAACATAATTTGATTGGAATAGAATGAATATCACTGTAACAGCACTTACCAGGGAGGATTGAAATTATCTGTAGTCATTTTTACCCTCTTTATTACTAACTACTCTGTGATGAAGGCTGTATACCATTTGTCTCTTGATCCTCAGTGCTTAACAGAGTAAATGCTTAATAAATTCTTTTGAGTGAATAAATGCAATGGAGAGAGAAACTTGTCATGTACCTGTTTATTCCAGACTTCAAATTATATTTGGTTGTTTTGCTTATTAGCCACCAGGGGGCAGTTGAAGCCTATATTTTGGTCTTCACTGGGGTTCTCTGTAACTGAAATGTTATTTCAACAGGCCCAATTCCTATTCAAACCAACCAGCTTTTTCAAGATGAAAGTGTTACCGAACTAAGATTTAATGTAAGGACTTCAGAGTGTGCTTCCTGTATAAATTAAGATAAAGCTACAGTGAGATGTAGATATTGTTTTACTAGTATCATTTTCCCAAGCCCACACAGTAATTCAGGCAGCAAGTTGATTTAAATAGCATACACCACTGAAGTAGTTCTATTTCAGCTGTTTTATAAAAACAAACAAAAAAGCACAGTAGATACTTAATAAAAAGTGAAAGAAAATATTTTCCAGAGTCTATTTCCCAGGCATTAAACTCCTCTCTTATAGGGAGTCCTTTTAAAAGAGACTAATATTTATATTTTCCTTTTTCATACTCAGTCACTTTATTTTTTAAAGTATAAATAGAGCATTATAAAGTGCTAAAAGCTGTGGACATTCAGTGAATGTTGTCTTATGATAACAATGAGAGAGAAAGCCAGTTAATGAAGGGAGGGACCATTGCAGAGGATTGAGGATACATAAAGAGGCAAGAATCCCAGAGAGGTGGAGTGTTGGTAAAGTGAAGGTTCCTGTGGCCAGGATTCTCACCTGGCCCTGGTCGGCTAGCTCACTACACATGCGTGGGCAATACGTTGTTATGGACTCTATATAAAAGAGCTCCGCCCAGTGCTCTGGGAGACAGGTGTCAAGGCTGCAAGGCTGCAGGAGAGCAGAGATGAGACTGGAGTGGTGGCAGCACCGAAGACAGAGACTGAGATGGCTGCGGGTAGAAAGGCCCAGAGGCAGAGACCAGCTTGCTGCGTGCAGACTCACTGTGAGTGGATGGGATTCTAGTGATTGATCTGCCACTGTGGGAATAAAGTTGGGTATAAACCCTTTCACCCCAAGAATGTTCCACTGTTACTTCTTTGGTTTCATTGAATCCATAGTGAACTTGCCCAGGGCTGAAACCCATTGGCAAGACAGACGTCCATTAAACCACAGCCAACATTATCACAGTGCAGGTGAATTTGGGTAGTGATGTGTGTAGTTTGATTTGAGGAGCATTTGGTTTGGCTGATAGTATGGGACTACTCTGATTCTCTCCCAGTTCTGTCATTAATGTGCTTAATGATTTCATTAGTCACTTAAAGTTCTACATGACTATGCCTATCAACAACACAGCTCCTTTCTACTAGGGATGCTGGGAGCATAATTATGAGAATTATGGGTTGTCCTCTTAGGATATGTGACATAAAATCAAAGTTATGGGAAAGGACTTTATAAGCCCTCTTATGTACGCTGTACTTTTCTCTTAGCTGTGGTGCTGTTTTGCCATATTTTTCCTCATGCATAAGTATTGGACTGTCAGCAGACCTGCTTAGTAAAAAAGCACAAATGGATTCACTGATCACCTGCATTTCCTTAGTTCCTGATCTAATTCTTTCATGTGTAGACTCCCCCAGTCAATTAACTACCCCTTTGCCATTATCTATTAATCCCCTTAGGTGATTACTCCTCTCCTTACCCACTCAGGTTGATGACTTACCATTAGAACTGCCTTACAAGTGCCCTTAACTTCTCTCACCTTGTTTTCAAATCACACACAGCCCTGCTTAAACCTAACTACCTTGACAGTTTACTGTCTTCATACATCTGATCATCAGAAGTACATTGAAGATTATATAACCCCTCTGATAAGTCCCATTCTAAAGTAACACCTACAGCATTCTGAAAAACAATTGGCATGGACTTACCAAAAATGTTAATGTTATGAAAGAATGAAAGACCAAAAAAAAAGGGAAAAAAGGAAAGAAATAATAGTTGAGAACTGCTTTATGTTCAAAGAGAATAGAGACATTAGAATTTGAAGCAATGTTTCATCCTTAATAAATAAACAAAACATAACTGTTCAAATCTATGGACAATTAGAAAATTTTAAACAAGGACAATAGGATTGGTGTTTTTAAGTTTCCTGAATGTTACATTTGTCATCAAGAAGAACGACTTTCATGTTGAAATATTTAGGGAGGGATGCTGTGTCATGTTGTAACTAACTTCCAAATGGTGCAACAACAAAAATAGTATATATGCTAAATAAGAAAAGAGAAAGACAATAAATCTAAGGGACTTTACAAGGCCTTTTATGTAGGCTGTACTTTTCTCTTAGCTATGGTGCTGTTTTGCCATATTTTACCTGATGCGTAAGCATTGGACTTTGAGCAGACCTGCTTAGTGAAAGGGAAGGTTATATGGATACTTACTGCAAGCAGGTTTGAAGTTTTTCAAAATAAAATTTTTTTAAAGTGATGATCACAAATCTTTTCACTGTCCAAGAACACTACTTCACTTGCTTAGTATAAGACTTCCCACTCCCCCAAATGCCTGTTTCAGACTCCTCTCCCACTCTAACAGCACTGCTTCATGCTTTTTCAATTCAGCAGCAATCAGACAAGAACCCAGCATTGCCATTATCAAACCTGCCAGCGTTCCTGAATCTGGGCCCGACCTCCAGCCTTCCCTACACTTGTGCTCTGGATCCCAGCACCTCTTTTCAATAATGTCCCTCCAGTGGTTGTCGCTCCCTAGACTCTGCCAGCAGAAGTGTCTCCCTCTATTGCATCAGCTCTAGCAGCATGGGCATTTGGCCGGGTACTCCCAACATATTATAAAATCCATGTCTTGATCACAGATCTTCTTCAAGGAACAGCCCCATTTCTGCGGTCCCACTCTAAGAAAGGAAGGTTTCTTAATCAAGTTTTGCAAAAATACTATCTCCATTCCTTCACCTTCCCGCTCATTCACTCAGTTTTGGCTTATGGAAATTCCCATTCCCAAAACTATTCCCGAGGGTAAGAGAAACTACTACCTTAATGAACCTCTTAGCAGCTTTGGTAACATGTGATCCCTCTCCTTCCTCAGACACATTCTTCTCTTGAGTACCACACTGCAAAACCGTCCTGCTTTACCCCTAACTCACAGCTGCTGTCGCTCAGTCTGCTTTGTCAAGTTCTCTGCTGTTAGACCTCTTAAGTGTCGGGGTTCTTCAAATCCTACTCATATGACCCAGTTTCTTCTCTATCTGCACTCTCTCCCTTAGGAGTTCTTAACCCTTTTTGTGTTACTTTGCAGTCAAGTGAGGTCTATGAATTCTTTCTCAGAATAATATATTTAAATGCACAAAATAACATTGTTAGAATTACACAGTGAACTATATTAAAATATAAAAATATTTCAAAGAAAATACATGATATTTATCTTTATCGACACAAAAATAAGGCAGTGTATTTCACATATAGGTAAGCTTAAAACATACATCAACAATAATCAATAATATTAAAATATCAATGTAAAGGCTTTTTCCAAGTTATTTCCTACCTTGTATAAGAACATTAAACAGGACAACATATGAAGCTGACATTCCATCAACTTCAATTTTTTGTTTTAATGGGTATAAGTATTAAAAATCTTGATTAATTAAGATATATATTTTTTGTAAATGGAATTCAAGCTTTTTAAAGTTGACTTTACAAGTCCAGGAAAGCTTGTATCAAAGAATATCAGAATTCTCAAAGGTTTTTTGAGTTAAACTTCAACTATAATAATATTTGGTTCTAATTTCAAAGATCATTGGCTGGGACAATATCTGATAGAGTTTATATAAGAAATAAAAGGACGATGGATCTGTGATCCAACTTTAATACCATCAAGATAGAAGTAACTTCTCGAAGAGTCCTCAGTAGTTCCCAGTTGTCTGCAGGTTTCTCTTTTTAAGGAAATCCACGATCATCCAAAGGTGGAGCACCTTCCTCAGCACTTCAACGTCTGGTAATGATTTCAGCTTCTATTCTGGTCTTCCTGATCAGTTGTTAATCCTAGAAAACTTGTCATTTTCTTTTTTTAAGTGGAAACCATATGGGCTTGGAACGAAAACTTTATCTCACTCATATGGTTAAATACAACTGCAGGTAAGCCAGTGCATGGATTAAATCATTTTTTTCAAGGTGTTCTGGACATGAAATTTCTTTCAGAAAAATTAAAGCAACTGTCCTTAATTCAAACAGGCATTTAAGTATTGTTCTCTGGGAAAGCCAGTGAACTATTTGGTAAAGATGTACTTCATATTCTGATCCTTTTTCTTGACAGTTTTCTTAAGCACAATGATTCAGAGGAATTATCAGGGAATAATGTCAATGACTTTTACAGTTGTCAGCAACATGACTGACAGCATGTTGGCAGCATCTCATGATTGTGAGTATAGTTGTAATTCCTAGTGTATGTCTGTGTTAAAAAAAAAAAAAAAAACAAGCAGTGATGACACCATGAGGTTATCTTCCCCAGTGAAATCTGAACCTGGCCCCTGTACAGGAGGCAAAAAGAGAGATAGAAGAAGGAGGCAGGCCACTCCAGATTGGTAGGTGGCAGGCTTAGTAAGAGTTTACATACTAGGAGGCTTGTCTTCAGCAGCCACTTGATGAGTATTTCTCTGCATCTACCTACCAGAATCTTAAAGTTTATATAGAGGTCTTCTGGGTTCTGTTATGTATTGAATAGAGTCTCAGCAACACATTACTCTTTCAAGGCTGCAACCTTGAAAATGGTCCTGATGTGGGAATGGTGGGCAGAACGTACATTCAAAGGTCAGGGAAGGAGGTGAGGAGCCTCCAATTGCCTGGGTCCAGCTCAAGGGTCAATTGACAGTCCTGTCCTCTGGATTAACTTCAACAATTTCTTGTCTGTTCCAATCCAAAAACCAACTTGAACATTTTCAGTGCACATGGCTAAACCAATGTCTCTTTCCACTTAGAGAATGTTAGAGAAAATGATTTTGTTAAATGGCAAATTTAAGTTTTGGAAGTATCCTATCCTTTCATCTGGAGATTTTCTTGCATGAAAAGATCCCTGCTATTTGCAAAAATTTTTACAGATAAAACACTATGATGGCACGATCCAGGAAAAACTAATTAATACACAGGACTTCATTGAACTTAAAATTTGTGCTCTGCACAAGACACTGTCAAACAAATGAAAAGACAAGCCAAAGACTGGGAGAAAATATTTGCAAAAGATATATCCCATAAAGGTCTATTATCTAAAATATACAAAGATCTCCTAAAACTCAATAATAAAAAAAGAAACAACCAGTTAAAAAATAGGCCAAAGGCCTTATAGACACACCACTAAAGAAGATGTACAGATGGCAAATACATGAAAAGATGCTCCACATCATATGTCACAGAATTGCAAATTAAAACAATAATGAGATGCCATTATACACCTATTAGAATGGCCAAAATCCAAAACACTGGCATATTTGGGGGCATGTGGTATATGGGAAATCTCTGTATATTCCACTGTATTTTGTGAATCCATGACTGCTCTAAAAAATAGTCTATCAACAACAACACTGTGGCCTTTGGGTCCCATCGCATTAACTAATGCTTTAGCATCTGAGACAGGGAGAATATAGTCGTGCGTGTCCTTGTTTTGGAAGTAATAATTCCCTTAAGTAGTGATGATCATAAATGATGTTTCAAGACATCTCCAATGATCTTAATCTCCTATGAAAACACTTGTGATTTCCATTGGTGACAAATCACAGATATTGATAACACCACTGTGCTTTGTTGTCTACACTAATAATTGATGGGAATGCAAAATTTAGTTAGAGGAAAGTGAAAATAAAGTAATTTTTTTCCGATCAAGTTCATGAACATCTGCTTTCAGAGATCTCAGCCATTCTTTTGTCTTTAACTGCCATCTATACACTGATGAACAATTCCTGCATTTTATTTGTTCACTTACTTGACATCACTTACTTTGTAAGAATAGTTAGCATTTGTTGAGGTTTACCATACACTAGGCATTATTCTAAGCATTTGACATTTACTAAGTTATTTACTTCTCAAAACAACACCATCAGGTAAGAACTATGTTATTCTCACTTTACATAAAAAGAGGCATAGAAATATTAAGTAGCTTGTCCAAGGATTCCCTATCTACTGAATGGCAGGATGAAGAACAAAGCCTAGGAAGTTGGCCTCAAAACCTGTGCTCTTAGCCTCTAAACAATCCTGGGGACCTTCACCTCCTCCAGCCTTTCCATGACGTGGCAAATGATCCACCACCCACCTGGGCATTAACACCCAAAACTTAGGATATCCTAGGCTTCTCTTACCCAGCAAATCCATATCCAGGAATGGCAGTATCGAAATTGCTAAGAAATGGGCAGATTCCTGGATATGGACTGGAGATAGCATTGCTACTTACTTTTAGAATTAATTATCATTTGTGCATTAGTTAATATGATGGGACAGAAAGGCTACAATGTTATTTTTTAATTAACTCAAATAAAATATTACTTTAATTTATATTTATGTAATTATGATCATGTTTTATATAATAATTACATAAATATACTTTTCATTAAAAAGCATTTATGTATGTATTCATTCATTCACCCAGTCAATAAATATCTACTAAGGACCCTTTATTATCCAAAACAGTTCTAGGTAATATAAATTCACCAATGAACAAGATATACACAGTTCTTGCACCATGGCTTTATAGCCAAGTAAGAATGTTTCAACAGAGGAAATAGCTAGAGCAATTGTCTTAAATGGGGAATCAACTTGGAATGATCACATGTATGACAGGGGTTCCAATTTCATTTTTTTTGCATGTGAGTATCCAGTTTCCCCAACAGCAGTTATTGAAAAGACTATCTCTTCCTCATTGAGTAGTTTCACTCCTGTGTTACATGTTAATTAACTCTATATGTCTGGGTGTATTTCTGGGATACCTTTTTTATTTCATTGGTCCATGTGTCTTTATGCCAGCACAATACTATTTTGATTATTTTGCTTTGTAATATAGCTTAAAAATCAGAAAGTGTGAGCCTCCAGCTTGGTATTTATTTCTCCAGATTGCTTTGGCTATTCAGGGTCTTTATGGTTCCATACAAATTTTAGAATTGTTTCTTCTAATTTTGTGAAAAATGCAGAATTGGAATTTTGATAGAAATTAAAAAGACTCTGAGGATGACTTTGGCTAGTATGCACATTTTAACAACATTCATTCTGATCCACGAATATGGGATATCTTTACATTTATTCACATCTTCAATTTCTTTCATCAGTGAAATATAGTTTTCAATGTACAGATCTTTTACCTCGGTTAAATTTATTCCTAAGTATTTTATTGTTTTTGATGCCATTGTAAGTGGGATTACTTTATTATTATTTCAGATATTTTGTTGTTAGTGTATAGAAATGCAACTGATTTTTGTATGTTGATTTTGTATCCTGCAAGTTCACTAAATTTATTTATTAATTCTATCAATTTTTTGGTGGAATCTTTAGAGTTTTTATATATCCAAACATGTCATTTGCAAAAAGAAAATTTTATTTTTTGATATCTAATTTGGATTCTTTTTACTTCTTTTTCTCTCCTAATTGCTTTATGGCCTCTTCAATGTGTTATTTCTTGTCTTTTGTATATGGCCATTCTAACAGGTATGAATGATATCTCATTGTGATTTTGATTTGCATTTCCCTGCTGATTAAAAATGTTGAACATCTTTACATGTGTCTGTTGACCATCTGGATGTCTCTTTAGAAAAATGCCTATTAAGATTTTCGGCCCATTTTTAAATTGGATTATTAGTATTATTATTATTATTTAGCTATTTGACTCATTTGAATTCTCATATATTTTGGATATTGGGCCCTTATAAGATAAATGATTTGCAAATATTGTCTCTCATTCTGTAGGTTACCTTTTAATTTTGTTGATAGTTTTCTTTTCTGTGTAGAAGACCTTTAGTATGATGCTGTCCCACTTATTTATTTTTGCTTTTGTTGCTTTTGCTTTTTGTGTCAGATTAAAAATTATTACCAAGACCTATGCAAATTGCTTACTGCCTATGTTTTCTTCTAGGAGTTTTATAGTTTCAGGTCTTATTTTCTTGTTATTAATCCATTTTGAGTTAATTTTTGTGTTGGTGTAAAATACTGGTCCACTTTTATTCTTTTGCATGTAGCTGTTCAGTTTTCCCAAAACCATTTATTGTAGGGGTTGTCCTTTCCCTCTTGTATATTCTTGGCTACTTTGTTATAAATTAATTGACCATATTTATGTGGGTTTATTTCTGGGCTCCCTATTCTGTTCCACTGATTTATCTGTTTTTATGCCAGTGCCATACTGTTTTAATTCCTATAACTTTGTAATATAGCTTGAAATCAGGGAACATGATGCCTCCAGCTTTCTTCCTCTTTCTCAAGATTTCTTTGGCTACTCAGGCTTTTTTATGGTTCCATACAAATTTTGGTGTTATTTATTTCATGTCTTTGAAAAATACCATTGGAATTTTGATAAGGATTGCCTTGAATCTATAGTTTGCCTTAGGTAATGCAGGTATTTTAATATTGATTCTTCTAATCCAAGAGCATGGAATATTTTTCCATTTATTTATGTCTTCTTCAATTTCTTTCATTAATGAACTTAAAGAATTTTCATTAAAGAATTTAAACATTAAAAACATTTCCTTAATTAAAATTTTTGGGGATTGTAAACAATAGGAACTGACTGGCAAACTTAAGCAAAGGAAATTTATAGGAAGAGCATCTGAAATTCACATTTTCACCGGGAAATATGACAAATTAAAATGTGAAAAACAGGTAAGGACCAGGGCACTTTCTAAGACTGCAAGGAAGGAACGTCAGGAACAGTCCTGTGTGAACAGTTCAGGCAGGACACTGCCAAGGCAATGAATGGGCTCCAGAATTAAAACTGTTCCTCTGTTCAAGATTCACATTCCAGGAGAATCTGATTGGCTAACCCTAGATCATTTCCCCTCTCCTACCCTTACACACACACACACACACACACACTTTGGCCTAAAAGATTATATCTAATAGGGAAGAGATTATTCCACAAAGGAGAAATTATGATGATGTTATAAAAGAGAGAAATTAGAGTGTCCCCCAAATAACTGTCAACTTCAAACAATGGGAACAAAAATTCCCAAGGCTCTAAAAAAGCAAACAAAAACCACATGCATACTTGAGCACAAAGGTTTGTTCTACCAGGGTTTTTTTTAGAATCTCTTTACCCCTTCACATCTTTCTAGTTTACTGACTGGTGTCACCTGCTGACAGTGTTATCTTAGTGTAGGCAAGTGATTTTGAAGCCTAGCAAAAAAAATCACTAGCTTTCTCAAAGCTGCCTACTTTTATGCTTGCACCTCAAAGTAGCTGAAGAAAAGTATTACCATTCGCACTGGTTTGACGTTAATTCAAGAGCGTAGCCTCATTGGCTCCCTGCAGTGCCATTATTTTTCCCTGGCCTATTGACTCTCTAACTAATCTGTCTTATTGTGGCAGATAGACTGTAAGATGGTCCTCAATTATCCCTTCCTATTCTTCCAGGAATTCACTCCTATCAGGATTTCACTTTTAACACTGCACTAAAACTCTTAGCAGAGTCCTCAATAAACTCTACATTGTTAAATCTGAAGGCAATTTTTGGTGCTCATCTTGCTTGATGGAACAGTAGCAATTGATAGGACTTCCTTCTCCTTGAAATACTTTTCTACTTGGCTGCATAGTTAATACTCTTGCTTATTTTTCTGCTACCTTTTTGACTCTCTTTCCAGGGCCTTTGCTTGTTTTCCCTCATCTTCCCTACTATTAAATATTAGCATTTCCCAAGGCTCAGTCTTTAGATCTTTTCATGTTTTCATATACAGTCTACTCTTCAGATGATTGATGTGAGTGGATCAGAATGTATGGATCCACAGGGCAGTGGAGTAATGAACTCAATACCCTTAACATTGCACAAATCACAAAGTTTATTTTGCATTTTCTTTTCACACAACACTCAAAGGGAGGATCACACATATCTGAAAATCACACATATCAGATCAATATTTCTCATACCAGTCACAATGGATGGCTAGGTTCCAGGTTGTCCCAATCAGCCTCTTGTCTTTCCCAAGGGAAAGGTGATACAGCAGAGACAGTTCCAGTGAAGTGACGAATTCATGACAGAGCAGGAGGTGGGCAGATAAGCAGGAGCAAGCTGCAGGGCACACGTCTGTCGTCTGGTGTCAGGGACCTCTAGGGCGAGCTTGCCACAAGTACTTTGTATCCAGTTCCTTATATAGTCCAGTCCATTCATCTGGGGGTCAGAGATAAGAGGGTACAGTCCACATCTAGTTTGGGCATCCTCTGTTGAGCCATTTAAGGTGGAGTACATGTCTAAGCACATATGGTGTTGTCAGGTTCAGGCATTCACCGGCATGCCTTTTAGGGTGGGGTATGTTTGCAGAGGCAGCTGGTGCAAAAGCAGGCAAGCCTGATACAAGCAACTCCATACTGTTGCTCACATCAATGATTCATTTTGGTTCATTTTAAAAATGTATGCTCATGATTCTCAGATTGATATCTCCAACCTGGATTTTTTACCTGAACTTCAGATTCAAAGACCAAACTGCCTCTTTTACATTTATTTGGGAGTCTAATAGGTCTTAAATCTGATTTGCACAAAAGCGAGCTCTTGATACATTCTCTCAAATTTACTCCTTCCAAAATTGTTCACCCACAGTGAATGGCCCCATGCTTTAGATTTTGAGGTCCAAACCCTAGTCACATTTGACTCTTACTTTACTCTCTTACCCTACACACTTATTGTCAGAAAACTGTCGACTCAGCTCTCAAATATATCCAGAATCTGACCACCAACCAGCACTGTTACCATCCGGTCCAAGCAACCCTGCTTTTGCCTGGATTATTTGCATCGGCGTTGTGATTGATCTCCCTGCATCTCCCCCAGGACAACAAAGCAGCATCTGGGTGTTTCTATGAAAACATAAGCTGGATCATGTCATGTTTCAGCTCAATATTCTACAGTGGATTCCCATCCACTCAGAGTCAAGTCCATGATCCTGCATGATCTACCCCTCCTCCCTTTCTCCTTTGACCTCGTGTCTTTCATCATTCTGATAATTCCCTTCCCACTCTGGCCACTAGAGCTTCCCCGCTCCGTACCCACCAGGCACACTTCCTCCTCATGCAAGTGGTATTTGTTTTTCCAGTTCCCTGGAATACCCTTTCCCAGATATCTACAAAGCTAAGCAACTCACTTCAGACTTGGATGATCTCTCAAAATTACCTTCTCTGTGACAGCGTCCTGGTTGTCTTGTCTAAAACTTTATCACACTTAGCACCCCTCCCACCCCAACCCTCCCTCCCCACACATGTATCTTCTTCCCTGCTTTATTTCTCTCTCTCTAGCATAGATTACTTCCTAATATAGTATATATTGTACTTATTTACATTGTTTATTGTCTATCACCACAAAGAATGTAAGTTCTATGAGAACAGGGATATTTTTTTAGATTACTGCTGTATTCTTAATGCCTAGGATACTGTATATTTGTTGAAGTCAAACTATTGTTTCACAGCTACCCCATTTTGTTCAGTATCTCTCATCATTAGGTCTAGATTAAAAATGAGGCTCCAGCACACAGGTCACTTACCAAGTTAAGGGAATTCGCAAGTGAATTCCTTATTCCTTCTGGTTCTGCAAGAGCTCCTATTAACTCCTTATCACTTATGGCTTTCAAACTGAGGGATCAAAAAGTTTAAAGTCTGTCTCTTTTTTTCATCATAAAGGCATGTAGGGCCAGTGACGTAACTGTGAGATCCCAGGCAAAATGAATATGGGGATTCCCTTGCTCAAAAAGTATTCAGGATTTCGAGATGGTGATATCACACCAGTAAACCAAGCCCGGGGACCCATGAGATTTCAGAGGTCGTATGCCCATGGTGCTGGCCCTAGAGGCAGGCTTTTGTTAGAGTTAGGTTTTTTTTTTTTAACTAACAAAAAAGCAAGGGGTTTAATAATCACAATGATCTTTTCATTGTAAAGTCTGAAATATTCTAAAGATGATTTGTATCTCCGGGGAAAGGAAATCCTGGGGCCCCTCTAAAACCAAAATCAATCAAAAGGAGAAATAAAGTTTAAAACCCATTTATTGCTTACACACTGCAGCCAGGGCCATTGCTCTCTCCTGCTCTGGTAGAAGCAAGCAAGACCTTCCCCCAACCTCTCAGGTTCAGATAAACCCTGGGTCACCCAGGAAATTACCCATTGATATGGAGATGAACTACAGATCTCCACTCCTTAGGAACGCCTGTTGATATGCAGATGCATGAAACCCAGGTGAGATATTCTGGAAATATTACAATTTTACCCACATGAATACAATTTAAATCATTAGTTATATGACTACATAACAACTTTTTCTGGTTCCAAGGAAACAATATGGATTCTTTCCACAGGAAAGTTTACCCATTTCAATGTTTGCTGATTAGAAATCACTTCAGTGTATGAAATGGGACAAGATTTTTCACCTGCTTATTTATTTATTAATAATTTTGAATGATGTACTTTCTACTTTTTTAATATGAAAATCCTTTAAAATAGCCTTTTTTGTATCATTTAGCCTATTTCTTATACTCCATTTTGATTTATATACTCAAAAGCATCTAGGAAAAAATCAGAATTTTGAATTAAATTACATTTAAATTACTTTTTTTGTGAAATTACCCAACATTTAATTTAGGTAACTTAATGTAACTTTAATTTGAAACCATCAGAAGTAAATCAAAATTAACCAAACAGTTCCATGTAAAAATTCACACATTAAATTTTGTTTTGGTTATTGATATTGAAATATGTACTTGTATATATTTCATCGGCTAGTAACCTAAAGCAAATATTTTGTTAATGCTGCTGAATTATTCTTGGAAAGGCTAGTTATTGCTATACAATATTACAAAGCTTAAATTTAGAAAATCTGGCAAATAATTGGCAAATTGGCATTGAATTAGTTGATTTCTGCTAAACGTCCTGCAGACAGGGGAAGGGTGAGCAGGACCTGCAGGAAATCCAGTTTTCAGGAAGAAGATGTAAGATGGAAAATATGAAAGAGAAGTAGGAAGAAACACAAGATGCTTCAGAGGAATGGAATTTCAAGAGAGATGTCAACAGTGCCAACTGTGTTGGAGTCCCAAGAGAAGGAAGGGCAGCGGTACCCTGCCAAGTACTGTTTTCAGGAGAGTGGTGACATGGGATATCAATTTGCAAAAAATTATGGGCTCAATATGATTAACCAAATCTAACAATTTTTTAAACTGTGATATCAATTCTTGAAGAACAAGGACACATTGTATTTATTTTACTTATTTTAGAATTCTCTCTTCTGTGTTTTTCTCTTTTTCCTTTCAACTGGAGCTGTCAGATTACTGAGTAAAAATACTGGATGCTGGGTGAAATGTGAATTTCAGCTAAACAGTGACTACTTCCCCCCCCCCCCCCACCTCAACCCTCACCGGAAGTCAGCAGAATGGAGGGCGGTGGAAGGTCCGAGAGCACCAGCTCTGAAGCCACTCTGAGTCTTCTCTCTACACTTAGGTGTATGGCCTTGACTTTCTGCCCTCAGTGTATGGCCTAGAACAATGAGGATAATACTAGTAATCAATAGTAATAGTAATGTCCTCTTGGGATTATGTGAGTTGAAGTCTCTAAAGCACTAGGTGTGTTTGGGTCATGCAGAGAAATCAGTATATTATTAGTATAATCGTCAGTTAAAGGGATAGCATGAATTTATATGAATGTGAAGGGGAAAAAATGTGTGGGGTTTATGTATTAGGCCGGCTTTTAGGCCCACCGGGGATGATTAATAACTAAGGCAGGCAAATAAAAGCATGCAGGCCCAGTATGAGCAGTAAAAGTTGGAATTGAGGGAGAACTTGATCATTGATCTCTCTTGTCAGAAGGAGCGGGGCTGGTACACCTGTGGGGACGGCCCTGGGACGTCAGCACCCGGGTTTGGTAATCAGGGACCCGCGCGGGCCGGCGGCGCTCTCCGCGGAAGGCGTGTGTGTGGTGCGCACACCCAGAGGCGCCCCGAGAGAGCCGGGCGGGGCGGACGGGCCTCGGGGGCCGAGCTCGCCTGCGCGCGGCCGCCCAGCCGCAGCGCCAGAGCCGCGGACCCGGCGCCGAGCGCGGCAGACGTGCACTCGCGCAACCCGCGCCGCGATGGGACACCTGTGGCTCTTGGGATCCTGGGGCCTCTGGGGGCTGCTCCTGTGCGCCGCGGACCCCGACCCAGGTAACCCATTCGGGGCGCCAGGGAGGCAAGCAGCAAAAGTCCGTGTGGACACAACCCCTGTTCCCCGGGTCGCGGGAAAGTGGGGTCTGCCTGGCCGCAGCCCTGGGCCAAGGGTGCAGGAGCAGGTGCATGGCGATGCTGGGGACTACGGAACCTGGGGACCCCCTGAGAGGCAGGCCTAAGGAGAGGCAGGGACAGATACGGACACACACACACACACACACACACACACACACACACACACGAGCGCGCAAGCACGGGGAGAGAGAGATATCTCCTCACATTCTTCTTGGGTCCCTTTTCCCACTTAAGGGAGGGTAACGTCTGTCCGTAGGGCAAGAATGGGTCTCCGTGGCGCTTGTCAGTCACTTACAGGGGCAGCTGCCCTGTGCCTTCAGAGTAATGCCTAGAAGAGTGCTGGGAAGGGACCGATAAGATAAGAAATTGGAGTTGTCCGTGGAGATAACGGGAGGATGAACCTGAGACAGGTGAAGAGCAGCACCGGCTTGGAGACAGGATCCAGCGCCCTCGCTGGAGCTTCCTGCTCTTCCAACTCTGCTCAAGTTGTCAATGTGCCCGAAGCAGGGAGAGCCTCGGGGCTCTTGGCTAAGACAAACCCGGAGGACAGAGGCACTGGGTCTGGAGGACTGGTACTGGAGGACAGGGAACTGACAAAGCAAAGTAGTCTTTATGATGGAGAGCTTTTGTCATTATATTAAAGTCCACACTAAATTTTTTTTTCAGGCAGAAATGAACTATACAATTGTAATTTCTTCAACATTTTCTAATATATCCATTTCAATAATTAATAATGTCTATGGGTTTCCTTTGTGCCCCCAGTTAAATTTTCCATCTACTCTAAGAATTTGTTACTGGATCTAGTCATTACCAGATCTGTACAGTTTAAGCAGAAAATAAACCCTTGCAGTCCCCTGCACGTCTTTGAGTTGTTGTAAAGCTTTTCTTCCAGTTCTCCAAAGAAGCCTCTCACTCAGCCCTGTGTTTGCATGGGTACCACCCTCTGTCTAGAACATCTTATCTTTCCCACAGTTGGCCTAGTCTAGCTAATTCATATTTGTCCCCCAAGAGCAACAGGCGTACCCCTTCTCTGGAGAAACCAGTAAGACCCAAGCAGTGTGGATGAAATGCCCTCTGCATCCCTGAGTCACCCATGGCCCCTGTGCTCTCCTCTGTACTGTCTAAGCTAAGATTTTGGAAAGATGGATTGTTCCACATTTTTATAACCCCAGGAACCTAAAGGGTTTCTTGAAGGAATTAGTGATGTTTACATTAAGAACTTACTATCACCAAGAGGCTAAAAAGATCCCAGAAATTATTTTTTCCGAGGTCTTAGTCTATCATGGGAAATAATTTATTCTTAAAACGCAACATTCCTTTTTGTACCTGGACTATTCTTTAAATTAATCTAGTGTTACAGCTCTTTTAGAATTTATCTAGTAGGTTTTCCAGTATTTTCTGGAGAACTCCCATAAAAAAAATTAATCTAGCTTTGCATTTCTTGTGTACTTTTATAATGATCTGTTTATCCACAGCTCTTCCCCCAGCATTGTCTGCTATTGTGTGGGCAGCTAGTTATGGGACTGTAGTTATGGAACTGCAGTTAGTAGGGCACTGTCTGAAATTAAGGGCTTAATAAGTGCTTTATAATATGATAGGTAAGAATGATGAAAATGATCATGTACTATTCCTGCTCTTTGTAACACATAAAATAGTGCTTTGCATAAAGCCAGTGAGTGTTAATGACTTAACTCCCTGTTAAGTCATTGGTTAGTAGTACAGCCAAAAATAAAACATGACTGTACTAACTTTCAGCCCTATAATCTTCACAATATACAACATTGTAATATGTGGCATGAGATTTGATGCTTGAAATAAAGTATTTTATGCTTTTACCTCTACTGTACTTTAATGTATTTCAGACGGCTCCAAAATAATTCCCAAAGTCACAGAAATAATACCTAAATATGGCAGCATAAATGGAGCAACAAGGCTGACTATCAAAGGAGAAGGTATGGTTCCCTGTTTTTCTTTTTTTGCCAAGGTTAAGGTATCTTAAAGACTTTTTCACATTTAGAGATTTATGGCTTAAAAAAATCCACTAGAGTTGCTTCTCCATTTGGCCAGAGTAGTAAAACTCTATCTTCTCTGGCAGCTAATGAAATCCCCAAAAGCCTCTACTGACCTGATCATCTAAATTCATAGTATAATTACTTGCTTAACTCCAAATCTGGATTATAATGACTGAACTGCTTTCAGTTCAGTCTGCACATCTCTAACTCAACTCTGCAGCTATTTGCTTTGTTGTTCACGAGTCCAATAACATTTAAATTATCTTTATTTCAAATAAAATACTTTGGGGGCTTTGAGGGTAGTATATTAGTAAGAGAGGACGATGGGGAAATAGAATGGTAATGGAAGGAGAAAAGCAATTAAAAGCAAAATTTTGGATCCCTATTCCTGTCACCCAGTCCTTATGTGCTTCATCACAGCATGGTTATTATGTATGACTCTTCCTCCTTGCCTGGACTTGGGATGAAAATGTAGTTAATCAGTGAATATATTCAAACAGCAACTGTTCTTAGGGTTAAATAGAAATATGTGGTTCTTCCAGCTGTAAGGCCTTTGCAGTCCAAATGATAGCAGTATTCGGATGCTTATGAATTTTTGAAGGATGGGAAGGAAAAATTTTAAAGGATATTAATAAAAGCTGTTTCAGTCTTTAAGAATAGAAATAAGAAGTTTTGAAGTCAGGGAACTGACAAAGCAAGATATTTAATTATTCTGTCAAATATATTTTAATGTCTTTCAATACTTCTAAGTAATATTTCTGCACAATTCAATCTCTCAGTGATATACGTAAGATAGTATATACCTCTAAATTGTGAACAGTATTTTTGGATTAAGTTTTGTTGTATTTTTTCAGAGTTAAACACCTGGAGACAGTATATTTGTTGAAGACCATTTTCAAAATGTCTTTATCCATAAGTCCCTTGTATTGTAAATTACTGTTAGGGTATTAGTGTGCTTGAAAGCTATTGGGTTTTTAATAGAGACTTAAATGTTATGAGAGAAATGCTCACATTGAAACAAAACAAAATAAAACTACTTAGTTATTTCCTACTACATCGAGACCTAAATTTTTCTTGATCCAGGAACCATAGCTTGAGTTTAAGTATGTAGACCCAGATCGTCCCTAACTAGTAATAGGAAAAAAAAAACCTAAGAAAAAATTCTACTCTTAAGGCATTTTACAAGAACATCTGTATTAATCTACTATAACCTTTGCTCTTTAGTGGACACTCTGGGGCTGTAATGCTCAGGTGACCCTCTTACTCACAAAACACAGTGTCATGGAGAATTTCTAGTTTCCCATCAGCCTCAATTTCTGGATGCTTTGGGCAGAGAATTATAGAATAGTTAAATCCTCTTTGAATTGCAGGTAACTGCAGCCCCACTCTGATTTGTCTCTCCTCTGCTTGCTTTAACTACACACTGTAGGTGACTAAATGTGTTAGCATATGTCTTTCTCAGAGGCTGAGTCCAAGTACTGTTTTATGTAAGTTTGGGGGCCTTATGATATATACAGAATGCGCACAAAGCAAAGATAATGAATTTATAAAACACACCAGACCTCCAGAGCTCCATGAATATGGTACTTGAACATTTATTTGAAGGACCTCCATTCACATAATCCATCAGTACCATCTCCCACCTAGACTCAGTGTTTAGAATTGCACACAGAGCTACTTAATCACACAAGAACACTTTCTAAATGGAATTATAAAAGCTTGATGATTACCTAAATGTTGGTCCCATATGATTATAAAATTCTTTTACTTTTGTAATAGTCATGATGAAAAAGTAAAATATTATACAAATATTTGACATAGAAAGTGAGTTCTCTGAAATTTCCACTCTAGAAGATCTTCTGTCAATATTTTGGTGTATCCAAATGACTTTTGGCTATTTCCAAACATAATGCTCAACTTGACAAGCAAAAATTTGCTACTGCATTACTTTATTCTAACAGCTGTGCTTCTGGAGCCAAAGACAATTTTTCTCATGTAAAAGTGTTTTGAGCAATAGCATGATTGTAGAAGTAATTTTATCTCCTTCTAGTGTGGCTGATATGATGAGTGTTATATCAAGTTTGGAGTGTTTCCAACTTTGTTGATTTTATTACTTTATATTCATAACTTGTATTTCTCAATTGTCTTCCTTGATATTTCTCCTTATGTAAAAAAATCAGTAAGATGAAAGGAGTAACATTTTACTTTTTGGATTTTTTTTTTGGTATTTCCCTATTACAGTGTTTGGTACATGTATATATTTTATTTTAGCTGAAGTGTTGAATTATGTAATTTCTAGAGTATTATGGAAAGCACAAGGACTTCAGTCTGAACTGACAGGCTTTGAATTTCATTTTTGCCGTTTCCCACTATGTGACGAGTGAGTTACTTCTCTTAGCTTCAGCTTTCTCATTGGTAAATGGGATGTGTTAATTCCTACCTGTTGGAGCTATGGTGAATATTGAATAAGGTGATGTGTCTAAGGTCCCCATTTGTAATATAGTATTTGCTCCATAAATTAGTGCACTTTTGTGTTTATTATCCATTTGCATTCATGTGATTGGTCTGGTTTCACTCCTTAGGAGTTAGCCTCCATCACACTGCACCTTTCCTTCCCATTGTTTTGAATGTTACAACTTTTAAATAAATAGGTTTATACACTCTCAACCCTGCTTTTCTTAACTAGAGAAACCAAAACAGCCTGCATGGTACATGACAACTGCTAGCTTTCACAACACTGACATTTTCCATGATAGAGCAGGCTGCTATCAGGAGACCCAGATCTGCGTGCCTGGCAAGTCT
This sequence comes from Manis javanica, assembly GCF_040802235.1. NCBI lineage: Eukaryota > Metazoa > Chordata > Mammalia > Pholidota > Manidae > Manis > Manis javanica. Next base: position 192,805,679 of record NC_133157.1, read on the forward strand.
GTCTCCAGTTTTTCTGCAAAAGAAAAAAATGCACCAACATGTGAAAAATTTCCATGTGAAGCCTCAACCTTTATGTTTCCAGGCTGCACCCAGCCCTTCCTGTAATCTTTGTGCTTTGGAGTACTTCCAGAGGTATCCACTTTGTACTCATTTATGTAGAATTATATTTTTAAATTAAAAAATCTTAAAGGTGGTACATTTGTATTTATAATTCCTTGGAATTAGCTCAATTAGGACTATTTCTTTATTTTTTAAAAAGAATTGATAATAATAATATTTATAAGTCATATTGGTTTGGCTTATATTTGCCCATAGACTTTACTCCTAGGATACATATGTAACTATAATATGCAATTGTATATATAATAATATTTATAATAAAATATAATTATAATATATATATTTATTATATATATAAAAAAACTTCTGAACTAAAACAATATCACCTTTTGTTGGTATTGTCTTTTAGAATTGTAGTTGTCTTTGGAATTCTGAAGAACAGATCTCTGTCCCCACATCATTGATACAACATGTGCCTATTGATACAACATGTGCCTAATAGGAAAATAAATACACACATCGCATCCTGAGCCACACCACAAGTAAAACTTTCCATTCTTTACTTAGTTGCCAGCAGCCCTTCCCTGTGTTCCAAACTCAGCGTGAACTCCAAAGATAAGAAGTTGGCAAAAGGAAAGAGCGGGTTTACAAGTAGCTGGCTTTTCCGTGTTTTCATGTATCTTCTCACATTTCTGTTTCATCATTAACTGCCTTCTTAGAATCAAAACTGCAAATTCAATGCAAGTATCTTTCACACATTAAACTGATGTTCTAGCCTATGCTGGATGAGTCCTGTTCGGGTAAGGTTTACATTTGGAGGAAGAAAGTAGTGTTTATGAAAAACCCTGCCCTCCACTGAGTTTGCTCATTTTTTTCTACCTGTAAAGGATAGGAGAGGAGCTAAGAACAAAGGGTCTGGAAGAAGTTACACATGGTAACAGGTAATAGCTTTGTAATATGTTTTTAAATATTATTTTTCTCTGAATATCATATGTGCCAGCTTGGCATCTACAACTTGGGTTTGAATCCTGGCCACCCACTTACACTAGTGTTGTTATTTTTAAAGAACGATATTATAGTGAACCTAAATCTCAGGATTTTTATGGCTAATAATAAGAGCAGATATAATTAGATTATTGTAATTTTTCTGAAGAGGAGATGAAGACTCTGAAGGTTTATATGTAAGGCTATAATGCCAAATATCATACAGCAAGGAAATGCTGGAGCTTGGATTTTAGGCCAGGACATCAGGATTCAAATGCCCTTTCTTTTAAACATGCACCTAGAGGCAACTTTACCAGAGTTGGAGTTCAGGGGTTTGGGCAGATAATGAGCATCTGGCACAGGGAGGTTCTGCTTCCAGTGCTGCGCTGAACTTGACAATATTCAAGTTTTCTAATGGATCTTTGTAGAACACTGAAAATGTTCAATAATTTAAAAAGCTGTCACACTACAGATAATCGGGCAACCCCAACTAAGCCACTTCAACTCAAAAGGTCATTTAATGTGAGCACATTTTGTAGCCGTGATTGTTTTCCTGAAATACTTCCAAATAACTGACAATTTAATAACATTTATGTTTTTCTAACAATGATATATATACATAGGACTTAAATAGTTAAATGTACATCTCTGGGTTTGACATTTTTTTTTTCTTAGAACAAGGAACCCGTTTCACAGTTAAAAAGCTGTGATAATGGGCACATGACCACAAAACCTGGCTCACTGGAACTTGTGGCTAGTAGAATGATGAAAAAGCCTATGAAAGACAGGGCTATGATCCCAGCTTGGGAACAACATCCTGTGTGATGGGCTGCCATCCTCCAGCACATGCTGTATGCACTGAGCCAATGGCAGATACAGGCTGTTTTTTCCCAGTAGATAGAATACGTGGACCTGGAAATGACTGTTTACGCCCTGTTATTGTCACTCCTAGTGATCCAGAAATGGGATCTGTGCTTTGTGTCCTTGCATATTAAGTTCCACTGAATCTGGGTCTGTGTTTCCAGTTAGAGAATGCTTGTACCAGGGATCCCAATGTGGATTCCACTGACCTGAAATGACCACTACTACCTGATCAGTTTGAATTCACCAAACATAATTAGCAGACTATTGGCGATCACAAATTCTGATGATCAGGAAGAGGTAGGGTTGCTTTTACCTAAAGTAGATCAGGCTAGGGAAGGTCTGGAATTCAGGGTATTCATGGGGAGACATGGCTTGCATGACCAGTGATAACTGTGAATGTGCAATTGCAGCAATTACAACTCAACAGGGACAAGGTAGCTAAGGGCTCAGACCCTTAGGATGAAGGGTAGTGTCACTCCATTGCTGAGGTGCCAGCTAAGGGTAAGGAAATCTGCAGTGGGTCATAGAGAGGGCACATGGGGGATACTCCTTATAGCCTCGGGACCAGTTATAGTTGTACCCCCTATAGCTTATCCCATTAACCCCCTTATAATAAATCTTCAACAGAGCTCTCAGCTCACCACTATCTTGGAGACTTGATCATGGATTGTACTTAAAATGTAGGGCATGAGCATATCTGTATGGTGCACAGAGTCCACTGTATCAGATCCCTTTTATGCTCAGCCTCACAACCTCTTATTCGCACCTCTAATTCTAGCCACAGCTGTGGCAAATTGCCCTCCATATTCACTGACTCAATCTATGCTTCCAGCTCTTGCCTCCAGTTTCCACAGCATGTTTTTGTCCATTGCATGTCTCTGATGCAGTGACTGTGGACACTGGAACCCTGTGTACCTTTGTGCAGCCTGAGGGTGCAGGATGTTATGTCCCCCAGGGAGCTCCCTCAACTAAGGACAGGATGTGATGAATAAATACTTCTTGCTGCTGATTCTTTGATTCTGAGAGGCAGTCTATATTTTCCTTTCAAGTTTCCAGTGAGACTGAGCCCCAGCTAACCTCAGTGGCCCAGGTTTTCTTTCTTCAGGTTTTACTCTCTCTTGTCCCTAAGAGATCACCACCCAAATAAACTGTCTTCTTGTAAGTCTTCACCTCAAATTTTGCCTTATAGGAACTCAAGGTAAAGATCCTATCCCTTATAAAACAGTGTTCCCCTTACCTATTTTTTCTATCTCCTTTAACCTGCCTTTTTTCATAGTCATTATCTCCCCCTGCCCCCACACACTAACTGTATATTGTCTATTTTCTCCACCTTTCCCCATCCTTACCACTGGAATATAAGCTATTTGAATCCACTGTATTTAACAGAGCCTGACAAGTAATAGGCTCTCAAACATTACTTTTATGAATGAATTAATTAAAGGCTAATTTTTATGCATTTTAAGCAGATTACAATCATAGGGATAAATATGGAATAGGTCAAGTGCTAATTTCAGTACTATTCCTTATTAATTATTGAATGATTCAATGCTGAATGACCATTGTTAGCTCTTTGAAAACAATTCCATTAATAATAATTTTGAGTGTTTTTACTTTTCCAGGTTTTGCTCAAGCAAACCAGTTTAACTATGGAGTTGATAATGCTGAGTTGGGAAACAGTGTGCAATTAGTTTCTTCTTTTCAGTCAATTTCTTGTGATGTAGAAAAAGATGCAAGTCATTCAACTCAAATTACATGCTATACTAGGTATGTTTTAAAGTATCCTCAATAACATCATTTTCAGCATATCAGAGTCACAGTTATTCATATTAGTATTATACATATTTATATTAGTATGTTAGTTTTATTTCTCTGGCTATTGTAATATTTCTTTATTATCAGGTACTTTTGATTTCATGATGTTTAGACTATTTTATACCTCTATTATATTTAATTATAATGCCCTTTCCACATTAACATGATAAAATATATTCTTTATCCTTTTCCAGGTTATTGAAGTTATTATTTCATCATTATTGATCTCTTTTAGAAGATAAATGGCACCTATTAAATTGTAATGATGGTCCTGAAAATGTCAAAATTATGCTTTCCTGTCTGGTTTGATTAATTTTGTTCAAAACCTTGACATAGTCATTAAGATTAAAGATGATCATTTTGTATAGTGACATTTTAAGTTCTCTACTATCAGCCCAAAATGATGCTTGTTATGAGCAACTTATGGGAAAAATACTCGTTTTAAATTGCAACTTTCAATATTAAAACAGGTAGCACATATTACAGAGAATTACATTTTATTAGTATTGTTGGCAGTTTTTCAGCAGTAAAAGCTTACTTAAGGAGAAACTTGATTAAAATGTTCTTTAGGAAAGCATGAAATAACTGTACCAAGGTGATATGTTACTATTTTAGATGATTATTATTATATTTATTATTGTATTCATTTCACTTTTTAATAAGAACTAATGCACTTAGAATAAGCATTTGCCTGAGGTCCATGATGTTAGAATTTGCAGTACAATTTCAGGATTGAGATCATCTTTCCGTAAGATAGAATGGACTTTAACTGTACATTAATTAGAATTTTAGATACTCTTTTCAAAATGACATGTTGTCTGGGGAGCATTTTTCTTTATAGTATATACTAAAGAAAAATATTACTGTGTTCCTTATGTATTTTTCATTTTTATTCCAGAGCAATGCCAGAAGATTCCTATACTGTTAGGGTCACTGTGGATGGAGTTCCTATTACAGAAAACAATACCTGCAGAGGTCACATCAATAGCTGGGCATGCAGCTTCAATGTATGTGGGATCTCCTCTTTAACCTTCATATAGTTGATCTGTGTTCTGTTTCTTGGAGAAGGGGGTTTTAATTTTTTTTAATTTTACAGATTGTTATCTATTTTGACATTAAAAATATACTAGCATGTAACTAAGGATAATTTCACCCAGGTTTAATTATCTTCTATAGTAATGGAATCTTGTACCATTTCTTACTTGTTTCCTTCCCCCTTTAATTTTATTAATGAATTAGACAAATACTTTCAAATGACTTTCTCATTTACACCATTTTTTCTTTCTCCATTCCTGCTCTTGGTTTGATTTCCCTTTTCCTATTTTCATTAGACTTACCTTCATTTTAAATAGAAACATAACTATTTTTCCTTTCTTTATTCTAATGCAATGAGATAAAATGTGACTGCCTATAGCATAGAAACCATTAAAATTTAATTACCAGAAATATAGGCATTTACAATAATACATTTTCTTCTAAGGAGCATCCCATATATTTTTTAAAATTGTATTTGTGTTTTAAGTTGTCAGTTACTGAGTTCTACAATGCCGCAATGTAGGATGAAATGCTGAGGAAAATAATAATAACCTTCTGTCCTCAAGAAGCTTCTATGGCAAAATACATTGCCAAATATAATTCCTAAATATTTGGCTCCCTTCTCTCTCCCTAAATATTGTGCCATGTTTTATTTCCTGGTAAGCAATACCTAAATAGCCCCAAAGCAACCTAAGTTCAGAAAATCTCAAACTGGATTTCTCTCTATGCCTCCTTAAGCCTTTTTTTTTTTTTTTGTCTGGTATTTCTCCCCATCTCAAGCTAGACCCCTGTTGTCATAGTTAGTTTCTTCTTGCCAACATCTTCAGCCCCATAGCTGTTTAGAAACCAAATCATGATGATCTTTCTCTCTAAATTAGCTCTTAAATTCACCTTCTCCTTACCTTCTTTCCTGCATGGCCTTTGTTTTGATTCTAGGCTAGTCATTTTTTACCTGTTTTCACTGTAACGTCCTAACAGGTCTCTCTACCCTTCCTCATGCATTCTCAGATGCACCATTCAAAAGACAAATATTATTATGTCTTTCCCCTGCTCACTATTCCTCCTTCACCATTACCTGAAGGTTTCCTTTATTATACCACAGTCTGGAACCAGTTCTGTTTCCAACAGTGGCTTCTAATATTCTCCCTGGCCAAGGTCCCATACATCTTACTCTGCTCTGCCTCGTGAGTCCTGTTCTTTGCTTAGGACTCTTAAAATTCCCCCAAGCAGAGCTAAGTGATGTCCTCCACTAGGTTTCTCATTTGTACTGTGGCTTTTTTTTGGTACAAGTTTAACATTTGTACAGGTGCACAGTTGTACATGGACATAATGAAAAACTGAACTGGTTCTACAAGGTTAATTAAAAACAAACAGCAGCTCCTTGACTACTCACCCCACCTCATTCTAATTGTCTAGAGAATTTCAGTAACTTTAGCTATTCATTGTGATATTTCTAAATAAGAAGCCTACTTTTTTTCAATGTATATAGAAGTAGTATTTCCTATTATTTATTGTGATATCTTTAAATAATAGTCTTATTTAGAAATACATTTATTGCTATTTCTGAATCTGTAAAGTTTAGCTATTATCTGTTTTGTTCTTACACTGGAATGAGAATCAAGCACATACAGTCCCTCCTGTGTCAGTTAACCAGCATTACACAGCACAACTCCCAAACAGTGGCTTAAAGCAGCCCGATTTAAACTGCTTATGAATCCATCACACTGCTGGCCTCCCGGGGGTCCTGCTTCCCCACAGTTCCCATTTGGCATCACAATTCTTAAGAATTATACGTGTTTTGCTCTAGGAAATTATCATGAGGTTAGTTAGTAAAGTTTACTTTAATGGACTTTTTCCAAATTTTGCTTCTGTTTGTGAAATATGCTTTGTTATTTTCTCCTTCATGGGCTTGACTGAAAGAAGGCTTTCTGGAATTCTATTCCACCAAATTCCTAAACGTTTTTACCAGAGAGCATTATTACTGTGGTTTGATTTGCCCTGATAACAAAAGGATGATTGAATTTTAAAATTCTCAGCTAGGAATATTTTGAAATGAAAGAGGCTTTTTTTTAAGAAATAAGGAAAAAATCTTGAATATCAGAATAATTCTCTTAAGTTTATTACACATAAAAAGGAATCTTTTGACAGTCATATTATGGATATTATTTAAATATAAATAATGTAATAAGCAGAGATGTACATAAAACTAGGAACCAAATAGAGATAAGACTGCTTTTCAACATATTACTTTTACAGGCAAAAAGTTTCAGAACCCCGACAATAAGAAGCATAACACCTTTATCGGGAACTCCAGGTCTGTTACAGAATACCTCAACTAGCTTTTTGGCTTGTAATAATTAATTAGTTTGCTTTTTAGGATAAAAAATTATTGTATCTGAACATTTATATATATCATATTTCTTATTATAAATTAAGAAAAGGTTTTCAATGGCTATATCTGAATCTACTATAATGTATTTAAACTTTCCCCCTATTGGACATTTAGCTGGCTTCCAGTGTTCATTATTGTAACTGTAATTATACCAGAACATAATCCCAACAGGAATATGTGAGAATGCTCTTTTCTGTAACTTTGACAATGCCAGGAACTAATTATTTTCAATTATTTATATGAAAAATATGGTAGTTTTTCTAATTTTTTCAATTCTTTGAATTATGCAATTAAATTTGTACTATTGACTATTTATATTTCTTCTTTACAATTCTTCATCTCCTTAGTTTATATGAAGTCTCGTCTGTTTTTTCCACATTAATTTGTAAGAATTCTTAGTATTTCAATGATATTACATGTCATAAATGTGGGAAGTATTTTTTAATTTATCATTTGTTTTTAAAATTCATTAATTATTTTTCTGTCATTCAGATACTTTTAATTTTCTTAGTCAAATCTATAGATCTTAACCTTTGCTATTCTTCCTTCATTTTAATGCTGTAGGAGACCCTGCCACATTGATTATATAAGTATTATATGTTTTCACTTATTTTTCAAGAGCTTTTACTTTTTAATTTTTTCTATTTAATTTTTATTTCAACAGGATTTGTTTTGTTTTTTGGTATAAAGCAGGGATCTTGTTTATTTTTTCAAATACATGACCCATGACCCAAGAAATATTTATTGAATATTTCATTCTGTCTTCCATGAAAAACCTCTTTAAATTATAAATACTGATTACAGATACCTCTTTAATACAACAAATATTCATTCATGTTTTATTGTATTTTCTAGAACTTTCAGAACAATGCTAAACTGCAGTGGTGAACATGGGATCTAAGTGTCTGGATGCTGATTTTATTGGGGAAACGTTTAAAGTGTTGGTATTAAGTGTTTGGGTATATGGGTAAATAATCTTACACAAACTTTTGCTTGTCTGTAGGTACCCTAATAACAATCCAAGGCAGACTCTTCACTGATGTCTATGGAAGTAATACTGCACTGAGCTCAAATGGGAAGAATGTTAGAATTTTGAGGTAAAATTTTTATGTGAAAATGTGTTATTATGACTTATAGATGGGATATGATATCCCGAAATAAATAGGTCCAATGCCATCGCATCACAACGTGACGGGAAAAACAGGCTGTTGGATGGTTCACTGACATGCAAGCAATGGCCGATATTCCTTTCTTTTTGGGAGTGTCGTAATTCCTTCTTTGTCTTTGGTGGGTATTATTAATAGAAGGTACACAGAGGCCTTCTTGAAGGCCTTGAATTAGTCATAGAAGTTTATTATTGGATAACTTTGTTAATTGAACTGCCTCATTTTTGCGTGTGTATGTGTGTGTGCGTGCACACCTGAAAGTCCACAGCTTAGTCAAGGTCAGGAGAAGAACTCAAGCCTCCTAACATGCAATTTGGCCCTTTTTCTACTACACTGTGGTGTGGGGAGAATGCTTAAACTCAGAATGGTCAATAACGATGACTTTAATGGGCTCTGGTTTAAATCCTGGCTTCTCTGTTTACCAGCTACAGACCAGATGGTAACATTGGCTAGTTACCTAACAGCAAAAAATAATTTTCCACATTTTAGATGGGAAACTAGCACTGATAGTAGCATTATCTTCCTATAGCATAGGTGGGGTTATCTCAGTCCTGCCTGAAAAGACCGGGAGCTCTATTTCCTACAGAGGCAAGTACAGAATCTGTATCATGGCTTTCTAGGTGCTTCATGCTTATTGAATACAGGTATAAAACAGACAAAGGGGTAAATTAAATAACAATTCAGACAGCAATTAGAAAGCTTTTAAATACTAAAAGGTGATATATATGTACATATATACACATACATAGCATACATAATTTTTTAGAACAAGGCAATTTAGTTTTACAAAGTGAAATTAAGGTGAGGTAAGTGGCATTCTATGAGGTAGAACGCTCAATAAAATCACACATGCATTTGTAGTACTCTGGAAATGTTCATATTGATTCCTTATATACAATAAAAGAATTAAATAAGGAAATAAATATTTAACACTTTTTATATGGAGAGTTTAGCATAAAGTTTTTGTCAGCTTCTGTATAATTGAGTGTTATGGATGGTTTATATTCCAAATCTTAGATGGGGTTTTCTAAGTAATCCATTCCCATCACAATGCCAGGAAATAGAAAGTTTAACTTTCAAAGAGATTCCTTTTTTTCCACACTGTAACTGAAATTTACTTCTGTTTAATACAAAGGAATAGACAGAAATTATTTCATGAAATCACAGAATTGCAGTCAGCAGGGACCTCAGAGGTGAGACTACCCAACCCTTATACTCTGGGAACCCTGAGATACTACATATAAAGGTAGAAAAAAATGTTCACACATCTGTCAGTGGGTGGGGTGAAGGTCTTAGGGGTGCATTTACCTTGTTTCTACCATGTTAATTGTGACACCAGGGTGCCCAGGACATTTCACTGTGCCTGACAGGAAGCGATGGGCCATGTCCTGGGCAGGAAGTCAGGAGACCAGATTGCTCAAGCTGTTTCTGCTTCTCTTAATCTTGTCACTTGAGCCAAAGCTCTGAATTCAGACCAGGGATATATTGTAGAGGATATGCAGATGGTCTCAAGGACCTGTTGCCTACTAAAGAGCTTTTGGTCTAAAAGATTAGAGGAGAAAAAATTTAAAATATATGTACTCAAGGCCAAATAAGGTAGTGTTACCATAGGTAGGCAAATGCAGACCACTGTGGGAATTACTAGGTATGATTAAGAACTCACACAAGAACTCAGCTCTCTGTATTTGAATTCCTGCTGCACGCTTTTCTGGCTGTAACTTCCCTGCTTCAGTTTTTTTCATCTTAGAATGGAGACATAGTAGTTTTAACCCATAGGTGGTTGTAAGGATTAAACATAGTAAGTGCCTAAAAGTGTAGGTGCTCAATTTAATATTTAGGTGCAGTAAGGCAGGAGGTTAGAAGAGTATGAATCCATAAATCTCTAAAGTGGTTGCAATAATTATGTTGCTTTACAAACCCAATATAATGATAAAATGAAAGGGTTTTTGTGTAAAAGTACATTAAAAAGTTCAAAATTTTCTGTAAACAGGTCATTTTTTAGAGTTTAGGTTTGTATCTGCCCTTACTTCGAGTTTGGGATTTGCTGTCACAAAAGCTGGGTGGTTATTCTGGGTACTGAGAATAAGTAAGCCTCCAACAGCATCAGATTCTAGCAGCTTTAATGCAATGGGTCAACCTGATCAGCTGGGGCAATGCGGAGGCAATGTTTCCCCGCGGCCTTACCCTGCCTCCTCTCAGCTTCTTATTCCCATTTTGGTGGCGCTGATGCTGTTAGATGTTTTCTTCATATTGATTACTTTGTGGGGCCTCTGCTGTGAACCTTTTTTAATTCCCATAATAGGAAACATATTGCACGTTACAAGGAACAAAATTATATTTTGTATTTGAATTAATTGAACAGGTGGAAGAGTTCCCATTACCTCTTTCTATGTTTTCCTACTCCTACTTCTATTTCTACTCCACTTACTAATATAACAAATATATTATGGTTATCATCTTTATTGTCTGTCTCTCCCAATTAGAATATTAATCGTGCAAGGTCAGGGATCTTTGTTTTGTTTGCTGATGTGTTCCAATACTTAGAGGGCTGCATCATAATGGCTGTGCAACAGATGTTTGTTGAATGAATGAGTGATGGATAATAATAAGTGATGGAGGGAAGAAAACATAAGGTGGCAGATTGGTGGGAGATGAGGGTTTTGATACAATTTACTAAACATAATTTGATCTTTTCCAATAAAATGTCTATACAGAGTTTATATTGGAGGAATGCCCTGTGAGCTTCTCATACCACAATCTGACAATTTGTAAGTAATTCAAATAATTTTCTTTAGAAAAATAAATAGTAGATATGAACATATCACAGATAGTAATTTGTAACAATACTAACTAGCTGACTGCTTTATAATATAGTATAAATTATAACATTTTATATAGTAAATTACCACTCATTTATATAGCAACCTGATATCCCCTATTGTCTCCAGTATAGTATGATATGAACTATTTTTATATTATTAGAAAATGTCTTGAGGAATATCTTTATCAAATAATTGTTTCACCTGGTAGTATTTTAAAATCTTTAAAAGCACTATCAGTGGGGATGGCCAAATTAATTACAAAATATTTAATTGTTAAATGAAGTTTTATTCAAATATCTTCAACAAGGCTGGGAAATATTTTCATTTCACAGAAATTTTTGTTACAGCAACAATTCCTATCCTAATATGTATTCTCAAATTCATATGAAGTTTTTAAGGGAAGCACATGTTTTAAAATTTTAGTGTCAGTGTAAACTTACATTAACATGTATATTTTATTAGGTTTGGTCTAAAACTAGATCATCCAAATGGAGACATGGGGTCCATGATATGTAAGACAACAGGAACTTACATTGGTAAATGGTGATCATCATTCTTCGTAACTCTCAGAAATGCCTGCCTCTATTCCCTTGTTTTGTATCCTCCTAGACCTCTCCTGTTACCTCCTCACTTTTTTTTATTAGCATTTCCTCTTTACCTTTGCTTTTGTCAGTTTCATGTAAACATATATGAATTACCTTTTTCCTAAATTCACATTTAAGGTAAGCTTCTTCAAATTTCTCATTTTTCTTTTTCTGTCATCCAGAAATCATTCCATTGCTAATTTAGCTGTTTTCCCTGTAGCATTCTTTTATGCTATTTTTCCCCTTGCTCTTTGTACTCCAGACACAAATCTTTTAGTTCTTTTTCTTCTATCAGTTTTATTGAGAAATAATTGATGTATTATCACTGTATTTAAGTTTAAGGCATGCAGCACGATGGTCTGATTTACATTATTGTGAAATGATTACCAAATAGGTCCAGCAAACATCTATCATAATCTCTTAGTTCTTAAATGAGCTTCACTCCCTTTTGTCTCAGAGTATTTGCAAGCTTTCCATCCTGAGAATTTCAGATAAACTGTCATGTCTTCAAAGAAGCCTTCTTTGATAGTACATTCTCAAAATTCACTCTTCTTTTCCTTGATAGCTTATCGCAATTTTTAGTTCCCTCTGTCATTGCTCTTGACTGACTATATGTTTCACTAGACAATATGCTCTGTTAGTAGTAAACTGTGTTCTCACCCTGCATCTCTCAACCCCTAGCACAGTGTCCCACCTAATTCAATAGCTGTCGAATGAATGAAAGAAATCTGAGGATAACATGGCTACATATATATTCTTTTATTATTCTTCATTCATTATTATATATTATCAGGTTTTTCTAGATACAATTTTGAGACATCTCATGTATATTTTAAAGTAAGTGCTTGCTTAAGATAGTTCAGTTGTCATTTGAGGAGAAATAGCTGTGTAATTACAGTTTTCATATTAAATTTATTTTCTTTGCTTTCAAATCAGCTTTATAATATACTTTATTGTTCTCCTGTGATTGAGAATTTAGGTGATTGTGTATTTTAATTAATTCCAGGTCATCACAATGTCAGCTTCATCTTAGATAGTGATTATGGAAGGTAAGCCATTTTGTAAATAATAATTTTCATAATTGATTCAACTAGGTAAATAATCTAAAACTGTGTATTTACTTTGTGCTATAGATCTAGAGATTAAAAATTAATCACTGTCTTCCCCCAAATTAACATTTAAATGGTCTTTAAGTCCCTTTCACTCATAATTTGTGCCTTAGACATGGCTCTGCAGCTGTTGGGATATCTAAGCATTATCAAAAACAACAACAAAATCTTTGATTGTGATATTGTAAAGTCTTATTTTCTGTCTCATAGCTCTTCTGACTTAATTGTAATTCTTTTGATAACTAGGTAATTCAATTTTTATTTGAACTAATGTAAGGATAAATAAAACCCCACAGTTCATATTAACCTGATAAAGGTATTCTTTTAAAATATATAGACATATAAAGTTGTGAAGGTGGTAGCTACAGTGTTCAATTTTCCATGTTAACCAATGTTAATAACTTGCATTTATGATTTTTAATACAACTAGAACTCATTTCCTAATTTCCTCACATCCTAATTTCAGTAAGAAAGACCATCATACATTTATAGAAGTATAATATGCAAATCTCAACACATGTTGCAAACCTCATACTATAGGTAATAATAAAATAAAGTTAGTGGCAGACATGATGCTAAGAACTTAAAACATATTACCTAGTTTAAAACTCCTAAAGAACCTATAAAATTGATGATTGTCATCCACTCTGTATTGCCCAATTGGAAAAATTAGAACTAGGAACGTTAAACAATGTGCCTTAGGATATTGAGCCAGTAGAAATCAGTGCTAGTGGATGAATCCACAGTATAACTGCAGGGTCTGAGCATTTCATGCCAGCACTCAACCACGACTAATGAAGGTTTCAGCCACAGAACCACAGCTCATCACTAAGTAACAACTGGACCTAGGATTCTCCACACTGGCTCTTCCTCTGCAGGTGGAGTTGTTGGCCTCCCCTCCCCATGCACCCACCCTGTTGGCACTGCCCAGACCAGAGGGCAGAGCACAGAGGTTTCCCCACACTCTGCCTCCCCTCTTGGGGTTTTTCTATAGGTTTGGATGTGGAGGTGGCCACAGGAAGAGAACTTTAACTATAAAAAGATTGGATTCCCCCCCCCCACAAAAAAAAACAGGCAATCCTGGGTGCTTTTGCAAATGTGTGGGGCATTTGTTGGCTGTCACAGTAACTGGAGCAGGCTAATGGCCTTTTATGGGCAGGACCATGATGTGCCAAACCTAAATGAATTGTCCTGCTCAAAATATCATAGCATCTCCCAATGAGAAAATAAGCCAGTTAACAGAAATCCAAATAAATCACAGTATTTAACCATCCAGTACTAATATAGATATAGTAAGTAGATCAATAATAGAGTAAGTCTGTTGATTACATTTTTGTTTGTGAAGAGAAACTCAATGATTAGAAGTTTGAAAAGATATAGCAAAGTAGATGTTATTCCTGGTTACTGCTCACAGACTCCAAGAGAAGAATGATATTTGATCCCTGAATGCATGGAACTGCAACTGAGTTAGTTGGTGAGACCAAATCTATTAACATTGTATTTAGAGACCATCTAGTTCTAGACAACTAGAAGCAATAGGTTTATAACAAAGTAATGGCTGGGCTGGACACTTTATTACAGACCTATAATAGACTGGACCCAAACCATGAAGAATATTATAATTCAAGGGCAAACCAGAGTGGGTGCTATATAAATGGTGCTAAGATTCACTTTTGTGATTTACATGGGCAAATGACTCCCTATGACTAACTGTTCTTCTTTGCAAGGACATGATCTATGTATATGTAATGTGATAAGACATGGCAATAGGAATGTTATTGAAAATATTAGAAAGCCATTTCAGAAGCAATATTATTGAGTTTTAAATGATTTCTTGAACTATATATGGTTATTTTATATTCTCAATGTCATTCTTCCTCAGGTAAGAAAGATAAATATTCTTAGTTCTGAATCTTTATGAAAGGTGTTAATTGCCAAATTCATCATATACTTTCAGAGGAATAATTATCCCGAAATAGGAAGTTTGAATAATCAAGCTTGAATGTGATAAGTAGGCATTAATCAATATGCTGCATTAACATGAGCCAAAGTGTTCAATTTTTAAAAGTTAGTAAATTTTCACATAATATAGGCAAAAATACTATTTAAAATTGTTGGTTCTGTGATCTTGACTTTTAATTCTCATCTTTCTTTTTTAAGCAAATGGTTTTCTTTTTGTATTAATGTCTCAGAATTGAGGGAATTACATTTTGTATAAATCAGTCTTGGGAATTTAAGATAACTTAAAAAATGATATCTTTTTCTGTAGAAGCCCAGTTCTAAGATTAAATGACATTTAAAATTAAATCATTCTGTAAATTAAAAAATCCCTTTTTCAAATTTCAGGAGCATTCCTGAAAGTCACGTGAATCAAAGACCATTGTGTTACACATTTGTATATCTTTTAATAGCTAACCTTCTCTCCTCTGTTACCCCAAGTTCAAACAACAGCTGTTTGAAACTGATAAGGTTCAGATGAGGCTGCCTTAATTGAGAAATGCCTAGTCATTATCAATGAATTAGTGAAAATCACCTCAGTGTCATACCAAATAAATTACATTCAAAATTTATTTCAGGAGGCAATTTCCCCACTAACTTAGGAAGCAGAGATAATTTTTCAGTTGCAGGATCTTACTACAGACACTATTGTTGGAATTGGCATCAGTTTCAGATCTTTGAGAAATCAATTGAAAGCCTTGTAGCATAGAATCCAGTATGAACTTTCTAAATGACTAATTTAGCATAAAATATTTCTGGGGACTCTTTAGTCTTGCAAATGCACATTATAATGCTTGGGTTAGATTTATAGGAGTTTCACTGTTGGTCTCATCCACAAGTTTCACATTAATCTTTTAGACTCTAGTTCAGTTGTGTTCCAATTATGATGAATGGGTTTTGAGTCTTAAATGAATTTCTTAACTTTTCTAATCCTAAATTTCATTGAGGTAATTAAGGGAACAGCACTTAATTTCTAGGGTCAGGTTCTATCTCTTCCTAATTCTTCAGGCCATGAAAATGCAAGTGTATATCTAGCAAAAAATATGAATAAACTCAGTGTTTATTAAGGCTGACATAATCTGGTGGATTATTGTTGGCTTGCTCTCATCCTACTGTACTCTCCTTCAAATTGGTGGTAGGAAAGAAGAACTGTGTACTGCACAGTTAGGAGCTAAGGCTTTGGACTCATATTGCCTGGCTTCAAATTCTGTTTCTACCACTTACTCTCTTTGTGACCTTGAGTAGGATAAATAAATTCTCTGAGTTGTACCTACCTTATGGGGTTGCTAGAAGGTTTAAATGGCTTAATAAGGTGAAAGCTTAAAAAAGTCTTAGGTTAGAAGCTTAAAAATCTCAGCATGGTATCTGATATGTGCTCAATAATATTAATTATTCTGACACTAGGTGGGTTTTAAGAGAGAAGAGAGTAGGATGGTCAACAAAAGAGTCCAGTGTTTATGAAGGGTAGTTCTTCTGTCAGTTTTTTAATGTTATTATAAATTCTTTATTGAGTTATAATTTTCATACAGTAAAATGCACATAATTTAAATGTGCAGTTCAGTAAGTTCTCACCATTGTATATTTGAGTATTTGTATGCTTCTATATTTGTAGAATTAGTAGCTGAATCAAGATATAGAATGTTTTTATCTTCCTAAAAAGTTTTGTTGTAGCTCCTTTGAAAATTATGGCATGACATATATATCACTAAAGTAAAAAAATATTTTTCCAAATAAAGCTCATTTTTAAGGTAAGAATTTTTACTTTTTTAAACAGGAGTTTCCCACAAAAAATGGCATATTTTGTTTCTTCTCTGAATAAAATCTCGATGTTTCAAACATATGCAGGTATGTGACCTTTTTCTCACTTCATGTGTGTGTTTGTATGTGAAAGAGAGAGACAGAAATAGAGAGAGAAAAATGTGTACAATTCATTTCCTCAAATCAAAGATAGTAATGACTTATATGTACTGTATTATTTTATGTGCTGGAAAAGGAAAAAAAGCCTAAAATGGGGAGTCTAATAGGAAGTCCTGATATTATACTAAGATCCTGAAAACTACATTCCTAGTAAAGGTTGATTAAGAAATAAACCCATCATTCTAAAAGAGACAGAAGGGAAATGCACATCTCAACTTTAGGTGTTGGTTGAGGGAAGAAAAAATATCTCTTCTGTCAATTTAAATTATAAGCAAGTACTCTCAGATTTGTGCTGTTAGTGTGGCCAAGAAGAATCCTCAAGCAGATAATAATTTATTTTAATTTACAGAGCTCTCAGGTTAGTAATACCCCTAGAAGAGTGTCAGAAGCAAAAACAAGTCCTCCTGGAAGAATATATTTCAGTCCAGGACAGGAGTGACAGAATGGCACGTTCAGATTTCAAAGATGTTCCAGTGTGAAAAAAATATCTTAGGATCAATCAAATATGATGTATCTTGGCTTTTTCTAGAAACTTACTTTATGTGAAACTCATATATAAAAAGACATAGAACTTTGATAGATAGAACTAATAAGAATACATTTTAATAGAATTTACCATATATCATGCACTGGGATATTTTACCAGTATACCTAAAACTTTTATGTATAAAGTCACATGAATTCTGATCATAGTTTAATGTATTACTATATGAGAAAAATATAAATATAAGATCCTGACTCATAAATATAAAAAGATCTCATTCTTCAAGAGTGAAGGGGAGAAGAAGCTGTTTTCCTGCCTTCCTGTGTTTTCTTTGGGAAGCAAACATCTAGCTCAGCACAGGTTTTCCTCACTCCTTGGAGCCTCTCATTACCAGTGTCTTTTTTAGCACCAGTCACCACCAAGCCTGGACCCAAGAGATGTAGGGCTCTATGAAAGCCATTTTATTGTCCTCTTTGCAGGAGGGCATCAGAGACAGAATAATGAAACACCTAATTCATCCATCTGCTGATCCAGTACCCACAGTATACTGTGTACTGTGCCTAGATAATTTGGAAATCAAGCATTTGAGTTTATGTGTACTATTCATAACATTTTATTTAATGTTCCCCCTTCTATCCCTAGAGGTCACCATGATTTCACCTTCGGAAGGAAGCACTCAGGGAGGCACCATGCTAACAATAAGTGGACGGTTCTTTGATCAGACAGATTTCCCAGTCAGAGTTCTAGTTGGAGGTAGTTTTCCTGATTTTTTAATATATTGCTTTATGAAAACATATCTTGCCTTTTCTTTAATAGTTTGTAAGAAGAATGGTAGTCTTTTCTCGATTACCATTTTAAATTGAAAGCTGGGTATTTTCACGTAGGCATTTGGTCATGGGGTTTGATGCTCTTCCCACTGTGACTTCCCAGCGAGGGCCACTCCTCGCAGCCTTCTGTGATCACGACTGGGGCGCTGCGGTTGGGAGCCAAGGGCCACTGTGTGAAAGCATCGCGGCTGCTGCCCACAAATTCCTCACCATATGAAGAGACACATGTACCCTCTGTTTCCTAAACTCTTAAATACACTTTTTTGAACTGTTGTGACTTTTCAGTGGGTTGGCTAGTTATGGAGAAATTTAAACTATTTGTGGATATTCTCCTCATTCCCTTCTCAGATGCTGTGTCTTTTTTGAATATCAGTAATTACTGATGATATTGGCCTTGGAAAGAGCATTAATTAGTGTGTTAACATGTTTTCAAATGTACATAGGGCTTGGTCCTATGGTTATACATCAATTTTATGTGCCTGGTCTAAATCTGTTCAAAGATAGGAAGCTATACAGGAAAAAAGGGAGGTTGGGATGAATATAATAATGCGGACCTTCCCTCAAGTCTAACTGTGCTGATGTATAGGTACAATCATTCTCATTTAGACTCCTGTCTGTTTTGGTTTCAGTCTGCCTCTGAAGCCATTTAGAAATTACTACTACCCCTTTTATTTTTGTTTAAAGAACTTGGACTAAGGCACCATTTTTTTAAACTTAAGAGGACTGGGATCATCTGCTTTTGCAAATTCTGAACATCATAGATTTATTCAGCAACTTTTCTCCAAGAAATAAAATTATAAGGCTTCACTTTGGGCATTTCCCAGAGTGAAAAGCTTTCACAGTAACATTGTTTTATCAAAGTTTTAATTTTCTTTCTCAGAAATTGTGAAATTTCTAACTCAAACTTGTGGTCTTTTGTCAAGAAAATGTTGTGTTGTGGAAATATGGCCATTTGGGTAATAAGCTTTAATGACGAACATATAAAGGAAACGAAGGACACCCCCCCACCAACTTTGCCTCTTCCTTGTGCAAGTTTATTTTCATTGAAAAAACTACTTGAAAATAGGCCAGTGTGGTTTGCATTCTGCAGCTCTGTAGTGATAGCTCTGTACTTCGCTTCTCTATAGGTCAAGGCTGTGATATTTTGAATGTCACGGAAAACAGCATTTGTTGCAAGACACCCCCTAAACCTGATATTCTCAGAACTGTATATCCAGGTAAGTTACCAGAAAAGAGAATGCACATGCCCACATTTACATAAGAAGAATATTATTTACATATATCATTAGCATTTCAGTCCATTTGGGCTGCTACAACAAAATACCATGGACTGGGCAGCTTCTAAACAGCAAACATTTGTGTTTGACAGTTCTGGAGGCTGGGAACTCCAACATCATTGTACCAGCAAATTGGGTGTCTGGTGAGGACCTGCTTCCTCAAAGTGAGCACCTCCTCGGGGCTAGGGAGTTCCATGGGGGCTCCTATACAAGGTCACTAATCCCATTCATCAGGGCTCCACTCTCATGACCTAAGCATCCCTCACAGGCCCCACCTCCTAATACCACCATATTGGGCATTAGGTTTCAACATAGGAGTTTTGGGGGGACACACAAACATTCAGCCCAGAACAGTTAATAACAAAATAATTATTTGGACGTTTTAGAATTGTAGTGAGAATTACAATAAATTTCTCCCTAGTTTTTCTCTTTATACTTTCTGGGTTATTCAAATAGCATCATCAAAGCTGTAGCAGTGGCAGTGAACCCAGCCTCAATTCCTCAGACACCCTACCAAAAACACATTTCTATTGACACTACTATGATGCCTTTATTTCAAATTAAATGATGAGTACTGAATGTTGGTGCAGACTATTTGGACATTTTTTTTAAATGTCTTCTCCTGGTTAAAAAAATATATGGCAGAGGCTAAATCCTTACTTGTCTGGAATGGTTGAAGAGGGATAACAGGAGCTGAGAGAGATGGAACTCAAAGAATTCTTTCCAGACTCTCATGTGTGGCCCAGTGCAAGTTCAGCTTATATGGGCATTGATGCCACAGAGATGCTGGGCATGTTTCAGAGGAAGGTGTATCTCAGATCTTGTGTGGAGTGAAATCTGTTCATGACTGTATCAGTACTTGATATTTGAAGCCAAACAAATTCTGTTAATCAGTCTCTTAAATTTCCTTGTTTAGGAAAAAAATGACCAGTTTAAGAAGAGAATTCTGGCATTTATAATTGATAACTTTAAAGAAAGCTGTAGGTTTCAGAGAATGCTGCTGCTGTGAAAGATTGACGTTCTCAAGCTTTTCTCTAACCAAACAGCTGGAGAGGAGCAGCCGCTGTTGCCTAGTTCCAGACATTCCAGACAAGCGCAGGCTACCAGAGGGAGGCATGAGCCTGATTGCTATATTTAAAAGAAGAAAAAAGGAAAAGTGAGACAGGTCTCAGGATTAGGACAAACCTTAATCACAGGTTTACACTGGCAAGAGTAGGTTCAAGTTAATGAGAGTATTCTCTCTCTGATTCTGTCCAAGAAGGACATGAAGTCCTAGAGCAGAAATAATATTAAAAAGAAGAAAAATAAATACCGCTAAAATTCTTAAAGCCAACAATACCTGTTCTTCGATTAGTTGTAAGCCATTAATTAACTTGTTAGAATCATCAAGGCAAAGGTTTTGTAATCAAATGGTCTGATTCTTGAAGTTTGAGACTTAACTGTATACAGCAACATCAGTCATACCATACATAGTAATTATTGTATTATGGTTATCTTAAGTAAAGCACTTGCTAATATCTCATTCCTGTAGCAACCAGGCAGAAACTAATATTACTCCCATTTTACATAGTAGAATCTGAGATGCAGATATGTGAAATAATAATAAATAAATTATAGACTATCTTAATTAGACTCCATCCTCAGGGTACAGGTACATGTAGGGGTATTATTTTGTTCATACACACTCTCCAAAAATGTGAAAGGCAACAAACGTCTATAACTACGACCCAAGTAGA
Source organism: Manis javanica (assembly GCF_040802235.1). Taxonomy (NCBI): domain Eukaryota; kingdom Metazoa; phylum Chordata; class Mammalia; order Pholidota; family Manidae; genus Manis; species Manis javanica. The sequence continues at coordinate 192,826,746 of NC_133157.1, forward strand.
AGGCCACTGATACACCGCATCAAAGTTCTGATGAAAGGACTTCAAAATTTTTTTATATTCAGGTGGGAGAGGCCTAAAGCTCGAGGTATGGAATAATAGCCGGCCAGTACATCTTGAAGAGATACTTGAATACAATGAAAAAACACCAGGGTACATGGGTGCCAGCTGGGTAGATTCAGCTTCCTACATTTGGCCCATGGAGCAAGACACATTTGCTGCACGGTTCAGTGGATTTTTGGTGGCTCCAGATTCTGATGTTTATAGATTTTACATCAAAGGTGATGACCGTTACGCTGTTTATTTCAGCCAGACTGGCCTTCCAGAAGATAAGGTAGGGAAGCCACAGAATATTATTTCATCTTTTAGAAACAAGATGATAGCCCTTATATGTATCTCCTTTATTCTAAACCAAAACCAACTAATATATTAAAGAACTTATTAAATACATTTCCATGAGGTTGAGTTCTTGGCTATTGTAACACATGTGATGTGAACTATAAAGTCATCATAGAAAACCACAGCCTAAGAAAATGCTTTCCCATATCTAAATTTTTGTTAGCAAGGAAAAAACTTAGATACTGTATTTCCTTTAAAATCGAAGATTATTTTTATTATGAAAGAATTATAACCAAACATAGGATACTTAAAAAAGACAAAATATTTCACTGTTCTACTAGATCTATTTCACTATTACTTGGGTATGAGATTAAAGTCTATCACTTCCTTATATTTCTATGTCATTGTTTTATATAATAGAATCATACACCAAATTTCATCATTTTTGTCACATATTACTATTTCCACACTTTATTAAATAATTTCTAGAACACCATTTTTAATGACCGAATAGTGTGTTACTACATGGGTTTACTAAACTTAGAAAACTTTCTCCATACCAACACATTTCTGACTTTTTATTGACCACAAATAATACTCTTTTTCGCATTTGTGTTCATTAAATCATTTTGTATTTTGTATTATTTCTTTAGGACAGTTTCACAAATGTGAAACTAATAGGACAAATCAAAAACATTGTATGATTCACTATATATATATATATATATATGGCAAGATTGCCTCCAAACTGGATGAACATACTTAAATTGCTGCTTATAATATGAAGTCAAATTTTACTGTAGCTTTTAAACATGTTTCTTCCAAAGATAGTATAGTCTTTCCTAATGGGAAGCCCAAAGTCTCTTCATTCTTGTATGCAGACCCATTTAGTGATCTTTGGCATCTTTGAGACCTACTTTTAAAGATTGCATTTGTATTAGATCTCTAAAACTTTTCTGCAAAGCAAAATATTTTATTTACTGAGAACAGTCTTCCTCCTGGAATGTGTCTTATTTTCTGTTGCAGGTCTAATAAAGGAAAAGCTATGGTCTGTGTGTATTCATGGTATAGTGGTGCTGATATTAGTTAAAGGTGGAAGGGATGAAATGAGCTTTCATCATTTTTAAAAATTGTATTTCAATATGGATAACAGATATTAGAAGAAAAATATGAAGTAGTTTCACATTTTTCTATTCATGAAAGTTCCAAGACTGACAGAAATAATAAATTGTAAATAAATAAGTACTGATAAGTTGTATTAATCATTTCTCCTTTTTTTCTCTTTCTGTCTTTCTTTTTGGGATAAGGTGAGGATTGCATATCATTCTTCCACTGCCAACAGTTATTTTTCCAGTCCAACACAAAGATCAGATGAGATTCATCTTCAGAAAGGAAAAGAGTAAGGATTTTTTTTCTTTTCTTTAGTTATTGTGTTATTTAAAAACTATAAATTTATATCTAAAGGTGTTTTCAATTAGTTTTATTGGTAGAGGTGATATTAGTTTATTGGCTTAATTTATAATTGGTCATTTTCTGTAACTGTGTTAACTTTAGTTTCAGTATTTTCAAGAATACTGTCATTCAGCTATCTAGGGAAACTTGAAATCTAAATTATCCCTGTTGTAGAAATTATTTTGCAAAATTCACTTAATCCAGTTTTTAATTTCTTACTTGGATGTTCCAGTCAATCCAGCAATTACTTTCTATGCTCCTACACCTGAGCTCTTGTGTATTGCTAGATAAAAATCACAAAGCCACATGGGTTGGTGCCACAGTATGTATTTAATATTCACTGATTTATTTCAGACCCTGGAACAGGTACTGGAAATTTAATACAAAGGGTATTAAAATACACTCTCTGCCCTTAAGGAGTACGTCATTTAGTGCTGAAAGGTCAATTTCAGGGAGAAAATAAGGCAGATAATGTCATTCAAAATGCCATTTTGTAGATATTCCTAAATAACAGGGAGGTAAAAAGCATGATATATTCAAAATAACTAAGTTATGTGGAGAGCATCAGAAGATTCATTGAGATCATCTTCCATTTATCACTTGCATTTGTTAGGTTTTATTGCATAAGAAACCACACCCCCAAATTTAGTAGCTCAAGGCAACTCAATTTTGTGATTAGTGGGGTGGTTCTTTGGTGCTTGGCTACTTGAGCTGGCCACTGATGGTCTGGGATGGCCTCACTCACATGTCTGGAGCCTCCGTTATCACTGTTGGGATGTCCCTCTCCACATGGTCTTCTATCGCCCAGGTGTGTTACATTGGTGAATGGGTTCCCAGCAGTAAAGAGAGCAATCCCCAAGGTACATGCACTTTTTAAGACTCTGTTTGTGTCACATTTGCTAATATCACATTGGCCAAAGCAACTGGCCAAATCTGGATTCAGGGGTTGAAGAAATAGACTTCACTTCTTGATGGGAGGACGTTTTTGCTTTTTGTTTTTTCATTCTGTCCCATTACCCTTCCAGATATTGCTCACAAAGATCTGATGGAGCTGGACAGAGAGTTGGGACCAAAGGCACCTGAGAGCAGTCACGCTCAGTGTTCTCACTAAAGTCTTAGTAAAATTACATGGGGAAAGCTTTCCAATCTTTTTCTCCTCCTCCTTCAACTATTACTTCTTTATGTACTTACACATTTTCTTTTTTAACCAAGATCATTGGGCCAATTCAGGGTAGATGGAGCACCCAATTAATCCCTACTGCTATCAAGGGTCAGCATACCTTCAGGTTTGTACTGGCCTTGGAAAATGACATCAGTTGACAGCTTGGCAGGAGCACTGAGCTTGCGTGAAAGTGACCTACAGCATTTTTGCTGCCTGGTGTTTGTGCTCCTGCAAACTAGCTTGGAATTTACACACTGACTTCCATACTGATGGCTGGGAATTCTGAAGCTGAAGTTACTCTAGCTGGTTGATTGTACAGTGGTCCCCAGGGCCTTTCAAAGGTAGCAATACTGCCAGTTCATTCTACTCAGATAATATAGTTCCATCTCTAAGTGTATGTTTCTTTGGCACCCTGTTCAACTTTAAATCCTACCTCAGTAGGATTGTTAAATAATCTCTCAATCTTTAAAACTCTCTTAAGTCTCTGTGACTCATGTGCACAGAGAATAATAATTTAGATTTTATAGGATTTTGTAAAGATTAAAGGTAATAATGTAAATTGCTCAGTATGGCATCTAGCATATAGAAAGTGCCTAACAAATGTTTTTAAGCGCCAGGGAGGATACAGAATTTAATGGTTCCTCTTTTGAGTCCTGCTCGTTAAATTGCATTGCCAACCTCAGGCAGAACTGGCAAACAGGCTCTCAGGGCAGCCAAAAGCCTGCTGTAATCCTTCAGTAGCAGTTCTCTGAGGGAGATGAACCAGAGACCCATCAGCCTAGATGGATGGCAGGTGATAAGTGTCCTTCATTCAGAGTTATCATGAACTGTGGATACTTAACCTCCATATGAAAGAGAGTATCTGTTGAATGATATGAAGCAATTTATAGGATCTCCCAGCTGGCCTCTCCAAAGATGGGAGCAATGGTGAGATTGATGAATATTCAGGTAGAAAAGCGGTAGCTTTGCACTCACCTGTAGCAGCTGGCCAGGGAATTCCTCATCCTGCATAGACAACTGGATGACAGGCAGGCGGCCTTAGAAGTCAAGAATTCCAAATATAAGGTGTGAATCCCATCTTGCTTTTTGGAAGGCCATAGTCAATTTAATCAGTAACGTTTCTTGAGGTAATTTTTTACTTCCCCAAGTTACAAGTGGAGCCAGTATTTGAAGAAAGCAAGTAGAAACATTCATCCCTGACACATACAACCATTCAGATAGGAAATATATGATATGTCCAAGTGTGCCTATCATTTTCTTACACACATTAAAGTATTTAACCTTTGCCTGTCCTCTGTGTTTTTATGCCAAGGAGTCTACATTATAATCTAAAATGTAATTTTGTCTTAAACTAATTTAAGAAAGAATAGGGGATAGTATCTTTTTCAATATATACCTATTGTCAAAACTGAATGAACTCATCATGAATGGGAATAAGTATAATGCAGATATCTTACAGAATCATTTTATTTTAGTCAACTGCTCTGAAATTTAAAAGATTTTAATATTTAAAATCAGGGATACTGCAATATAAATAAACCATTCAACAGGCAGTTGTTTTATATTGTGTTGAAACTTTGTTCATTGAAAAAAGAATTCAAGACAAGTGCTCTGGAGAAAAGTTATATTCTTTAGTTACTCTGTTTTCCAGATATTATATTGAAATCTTGCTGCAAGAGTATAGATTAAGTGCTTTTGTTGAGGTTGGACTGTACCAGCATAGAAGTGTCTATACTGAACAACAAACAGAAGACTCAGTAAATGAAGAACAAGTTATCAAATCCCAGTCAACATCTGTTCAGGAAATACAGGTTTGCTATAATTATAAATTAACTTTATAGAAAGTAAGTGTTCAAAGATAGGAGCTCTATTTGGTTATTAATTTTACTAGGTAAAAAACTGGGGGTAAGCAGTTATGGAAAATGATTGAATTATAGGTTTGACTATCTGTATAATAAACTAAGGGGTTGTTATTTAATAAAACTTAAACCTTAAAATATTTTATCATTTGCGGTAACATAGAGCCATAACGAAGCATTGAATAGTTGACTTATGGTGCTCTTAAAATGTGTTTTTCAATTTTTTAAAATTGGAAAATAGGTTATAACATTGGAAAACTGGGAAACAATGAATGCAACGAGTGAAGTTCAGAAAATCACGGTAACCAGCCCGTGTGTGGAAGCTGATTCATGTTCACTTTACCAGTATAGATTGATCTATAACATGGAAAAAACTGGTAAGTTATAAAAAAAATAAGGGAGACTTTCTCTTCACATATACATGAAATTATTAAAAAGCATTTGCTCTAGTCAAATTACACTATCTGAAAAACAGTTTTAATAGTATGGTGGACAAAGAAGCAAAAATATATATAGTATGAAGAAAAACTTTTAGACTGGGATAGAAAATGGCATCAATTAAAACAATTTTTTGGCATATACTACCATTTTCTTTCATAAGGATTATGATAAATGTATATCTAAATGCAAATAAATATTTTATATATCTGTGACTCGATTCAAAGGTGTAGGTTAAGATAATAAGAATGAAATTCATCATTACAGAGAAGTAAACATTTCTTTCAGCTTTTCAAGTGCTATAAATTAGTATAATAGCCTACTTTATATTTAACAAAAATTAGTGAAATATTAATTTGGGTTATGAAATTTAAGTAAATCCAAATTGCTTAGGAGACACTATACTGGCCAGCTCTTGCCTATGGAAAGGACTCTGTGATCCAAACCATGTGGGAAACATTAAGTGATACACCTATGAGATACTATTTTATCTGTTAATAAAAAACATTGTATTTCTATATTTTATAATAAATCCTGAAAAAATAGATTTTTCTATTTCTGTTGTTTCAATAAGTAAATATTGATGAGTGCTTACTGTTTGGCAAATATAATGCTTAGTACTATGTGAATATTAGTTACTTAAACTTTTCTCAAGAGATTACAGTCCAGTGAAGTAAGTAGTCACTATTATTGAACCAATTTCAAAACACAACTTAATTCAATGATAACTTTTATGGTATCAATAGGTGCTTTAAAAAATTTGGATGTAAGACAGTATTGCTGTGGTAGTGCAGAGAGATTTCAACTCTTTTTTTTTTTTTTTGATTAAAGCCTATAATCATTTGACTTTAATTTTTTTTAATTCAACCCAAGTCTTGCTACCTGCTGATGCTTCTGACTTCATACTGCAATCAGCCTTAAATGATCTTTGGTCTATTAAACCGGATACAGTTCGAGTAATAAGAACACAAACCCCCCAAAGCTATGTTTACATGGTAACCTTTATATCAACTAGAGGTAAGCATGTATTTCATTTCGCACTATCTTAAAGTTTTCCTAGGAAACAAATTTGTATCCTGTCCAACTCCATTCAAAAAGATAACAGCTTCATAGAATGACAGAGGAAAAAATTGGATTCATAGCCTTGATCAATTGTAGGAGAAATAGAAATGAAGTGGTTAAATTTTCCTATTGTAATCTAAATTTCAGTTGTATTTCAAGGAATATACAACTCCAATGAATGAGAAGCACATTCTATATACTACAAATGTACTATTAGTATAATAGCTTACTTTATATTTAACAAAAATTAGTGAAATATTAATTTGGGTTATGAAATTTAAGTAAATCCATATTGCTTAGGAGACACTACGCTGGCCAGATCTTGCCTATGGAAAGGACTCTGTGGTCCAAATCATGTAGGAAACGTTGCATACCTTGGTTTCTTCTTGAAGATTGACAGAGCTCATTAGAATATTAAAATTGCTGAAGAGTCCCAAAGTGAAACAAACAAAACCAAAACTCAGAAAACAGTTCACCTGTGTTTAATAAAACAGTTCCTTAATTATTCAACCTCTTTACCCTTTTAAAATAATAGCTGGTAACTTCCTATTAATGTTTCATATTTTCAAACCTTAAAACCAAGTTTAGCAACCAATTTGGGTATTTGAGATAATCTAGCTCATGAAACACATCCCTGAATATGTGGGCAATCTATTTACTATTCTTTGGGCAGTCATTATTTTATAATTTATTTAAATAAAATGTTACTCAACATTTATGTCTCTTTTATGAAATTACTGATTTGATTGTTGAGTGGAGGGTGAAGAATTTTGTTTAACATGGATTGAAGTGCTAAAAATTTCTCAAAGGTTATATTGTCAAGATGCCATATAAATGAGGATATCATTACTCTTTTTCTCCCAGGAACATATTTATACATCAAAGAGCAATTTCAAGGCCTCAGCAGAGACTGTAAGAAATATGATACCAAAATGATAACTGGGACAATTCTACAACTTCACCCAAATAGAGAAGTTCAATGGATTCCACTGATAAATCATCCTCCCAAAGAGAAATATCTTAGGACAAGGCCTTATTTCTCTCAAATTAACATTGTCTAAATAAGTCTCACAGGCCTGGAGCTGTTTCCTGGAATTCAGTTTTGTACTCTATTCATGGCTAAAGAAAATAGCAGTGTCTCGGTCAAGTCCATATACTAAGATAATGTTATTGGAACAAAAATAAAAAAACTTTTGGAATATCCTACTGCCCATTGATCTTTATCTCATAGTCCAGTGCCTCCCTCTTTTTATCTAATAGTTCTTTTAAGCCATAGAATCAGACAATTAAATGAACAAACACTTTATCTGCTGTTTTGGTATTTCTCCTATGGATGAATCTTCTCAAATTCAATTATCTAATCTTCCTTATATTCATTCCTTTTTTGTGATAATACCACTCCAAATAAAACCAGTTTTGTTAAATTTGTCTATTATGGATATATTGATATTTTTTTAATTAACTTCTTGAAATTCTGTGTGATACTTCATTGTAGGAGACTTTGATCTGCTCGGTTATGAAGTATTTGAGGGGAGTAATGTCACACTGGATATTACAGAACAAACTAAAGGAAAACCCAGTTTGGACACATTCACACTGACTTGGGATGGAATCACTGCTAAGCCTCTTACCCCATGGTCATCAGAAGCCGAAGTATGCTCTATGTTAATTTTATAGACAGAAAGCCCTTTAAATGTCACCTTTCTGTAAAAAAAAACACTTTAAGGACTAGTAGCACACTCTCCTACTTTTCATGCTGTGTTGGAGCCAACTCACAGTCAGCAGAGAAGGGAAGAAATATAACAAAGCAGAGGGAACAAAGGGGAGTTCTTAGATCTGTGCCAACAGGATCCAGTGTGTATCTCTAACCCTGGCAGCTGTTCATAAAGAAAGAATGTTTGCTTATGAGTTACTGAATTTTGATAGCTACCTGTACAATAAGGTGAAGTTACTATATGTTTGGTGATTAAAGACCATATATTATCTCAAGTTCTTAATCATAAACACCAGTTACATATGTGCTTTGCCAGAGAAGTAGATTTGGATGTTGCTGGAGACCTCATGAAACTGTACTGATTACTGTATAATCCAGGATTGTATTATTTTTTAAGTAATTGTAAATACAGGCTTTCATTACAGTGTCTGTATCTCTTCTTTTGAAAAACAGAATGCATTGGAATGTGTAGTTTATTCCAGTTAATTTTGAATTAATTGGGAAAACTATTCATTTGGAATGTTTAACTGGTGCTAATTCATTTAGGTTTGCCTCATTGCTCACCTTAAAAATTACTGAACAAATGTGTCTACCTAACCTAGTAACTATGTAAGCTAATATTAGCTAAATGGATATTACTATTGTCATTCTAAAATAAAACTCTTAAAAAAGTCAGTGGACACTAAAATGATCACCTATTAACTTAAAATTATTTAGGAAATTGTCTCATAATTATGGCTAAAATATGGGAATTATCTCATGCAAATGTCTATTATAACTAATGAGTAATTATTAATGTTCTAACTCTTCATGAAAAAGGAGTTACTAAAGGTCACATTATTAATTTAGTTTCAGGCAGCAGTGGAAGAAATGGTTACAGCCAAGTGTCCACCACAAATTGCAAATTTTGAAGAAGGACCTGTTGTGAAATACTTCAGAGACTATGAAAATGATTTTAACCTGGTATGGAATGTTAAGTGAACTACAAAACTGAACCAGAATTCATATAACTGTTTGGAATTTCTGTTTTGAACTAGCACTAATTCCTTTATCAAAGTCAAATTGCAAAAATAATTTCGCTATACATCGGTAAGGTCTGTTCTAGCATCTCACTGCATTGTAATATGATTCATTTGTGAAAACAATATTTCCACCACATGTAAATTGTCTTGATCAAAAGAAAGTAGGCAAGATGGGCAAATATAAGATCTACAGGTTTTTTTTGTTGTTATTTTCTTCACTTGGATGCAGACTAAATCCTTCTTCCTCACTGGCTTCAGAGAATACAATTTGTAGTAGGACATTTTATAGCAAATTTACTTCCCTTGTTTTTTGAGATCAACTTCTGGTCAGTTTGTACCATGTCTAGTCATTATTTCTTTCTTGGTGAGGTATAAGGATTTTTCTTTGATGTATAGAAGAAAAATTTAAAGAAAAATTTACTCTTATCTTTTTAATTCTTATTTTGAAGATTCGAGGAAGAGACAGATATACACCATTTCCAAGTGAATACCATAAGAATAAGAAATATATAAGCTAGTTATTCAATTCAGATCAATACCCTAAAATAAATATGAATCCTTAAAAATGTATCACATGATGCTTTACATAAGCAGATTTATTACTGGAAAAAAAGAAAAAAATCTTTCTATTTAATGGGCTACTTTTTAAACTTAGTGTAATAAATATACATCTATTTGGGTTTTCCTATCCTAAATCTATCCTAGCCACCGTGGGAAGTGCACAGATAGTTTACTGTGTCCTCCATCCACCTTCATCTCCCACCATCATCACAGCACACATTCTGTGCTCCACCTTGCTGTCACTGTTTGTACTTCCCAGCACCACTTTCTCACATCTCTGCTTCTTTGCACATAGTTTACCTTCTCTCTGAAGCCCATTAATCCCCTTTCCCTTTTAAGTAATTCCTGACAACTCACATGCCACTTCCTCTGAGTCATATTTCTTGATGCTTTCATGTGAGTGAGATGCCTGCCTTCAGCCCCAGTATTATAATCCTTAGTTCCTCTGTCCTGAAGTGGTGGGCTCCTATCAGTAGGGGTAGTGTTCTTCACTACTTGAACCCTGAACATCAAACAAAAAGCAAAACCAAACAAACTGGCCCACATGAACACCGAATAAATATTTGTGGGAGGAATGAAGGAGTTCGTGATAGGAGAAAGATAGGACTTGGAAAATAGTCAAATACAAATACAGGGATTCTATATTACAGATCCAAACGAGTGATACAGGATGAGAGACTTAGAATTTCAAAGAAAGAGAACGTTTCACGTTGAAGTCGTTTGGGAGGCAATGGGATCCAAGTTGGAATCTGAACAACTTTATTTCAGAAATAAAGCAGGAGAGTAAGTCATGTTTCATTAGAAATATTATTGTTTCTATAGGGACCTATTATTAGAGGACAGAAGACGGCTGAAACTGATGCTTTCTGTGGTCGTTACTCCCTGAAAAACCCAGCTGTTCTTTTTGACTCAGCAGATGTTAAACCAAATGGACGACCATATGGAGACATTTTATTATTTCCTTATAATCAGGTAAATGCAACAAAATGATATGCTAATTAAATCTGTAAAATACTTAGATAATAAAATTTCATGACATTTTTAGACAGGGAAAAGTGCTTGTCATGTGAAGTCACGTCACCTTGGACAGGACTGCAGTTCACATTCTGAGTCCTTGTAATTTCCTCTTCTGTTGACTCTCAAAAAAAGAAATATAAAAAATATATATTCTTCTTTATGTCATAATTTCAGGAAAACTTTTTTGCACACAAATTTGAATGCTAAAAAACTAAAAATGTATAATCACCTTAATATATCTTAATTAGTTAAAAGAAACAAAAATGGATTCCATCATAGAGTGAACTTGAATTATCCAACCAAGGAAAGTGAAGAAAAATCATGAGCAGGGATGACAGTTTTAGGATAGGTATTTAAGACTAGCAATCATAGATTATCTTTTCTCTTGTTTTAACTCGCAAATTGTGTCATGTTGTGAATCTCTAAATTCTATATATATTTGGTATGCTTAAGGCGTTCTGGACCATTAAAAGTGGTATTAATTACTATTTTACAATGACATTCATCTCCATCTCTAATTAATGTATTCACATCCCAATTAACCTACCTGAATGTTTCTCTCTCTTCTCTCTTTATGTATAATGGACTTTTAAAGTTACTGTAGAGTTCAGCTGGAGCTGGATTTAAACCTTAGGTAGCTCCATGACTATAGGGAGTGAATTACTTCCACTTTTAAAGGAAACCATATATAAGAAAACAATAAAGAATTAATCATTAATTGTAAGGGCACTTCAACTCCACTTCTTCTAGAAAATCTTCCCCAGTTATTCTGTATCTAATTGGCTGAACCTGATCATTCTTTTCTCTGTGTTCTGATACATTTTGTATGAAACTGCTCAATACTTATTTATTAGATTGGATTGAGTTAATTTGAATTGCTGTAAAACAATTTAAAAGTAAGATAATGTTACTTTTCATATTTTCTATATAGTTATGTCTTGCTTACAAAGGATTCCTGGCAAATTATATTGCTGTAAAATTTCAATACCAAGACAAAAGCAAGATTACTAGAAGCACTGATATACGATTTACATATAACTTTGCTTATGGAAACAAGTAAGTTACTCTATGAATTTGAAAACTTCAGTTATATTATAGTATGTAAACTGTGGATATGAAAAACCCATTTCTTGTTTGTTTTTGATTATGTGAGTAAAATAACTGCAATTTTCCTACTTTCTACGTAAGCTTTCTAACAAATAGTTATGCCAAAAACACATCTATAGACTAAAAAATAAAAATCGGTCTAGTGTCATTATTATCCACGACCATTTAACAGAGAAAACAATGGTAAATTTTGGAATTCAAATATTTTATTATTAAATCTAATAATGTTCCTATTTACTGAAGGAAAGTGGAAAGGGACTGGTTTATCACAATATTGTCTACATTAGACTTTGATCACTGAAAAAAAGGGCTTGCTGTGTATGAGTGGAGAAAATGAAATATTTCAGTGAATATTCCAAAATTTTGGAGGGAGAAAAGATATTTTTAAAGGATTGGTTTGCCAAAAGTTAGACCCATGGAAATGAAAATAGAGAAATATAAAAGGAGAAACTAAATGACCCTAGAAAAAAACTATTTAATGACTGTTCTTGTCATACCCTTAAGAACAAGTTAGTTCTGCGTAATTATGTTTTGGTTTTTATTAATCATTTTATCTTCTGAAACTTATGTCAGCCCTGACATTTCCATATACAATACACACAAAAATTTCACATATAATGGAAGTAATAATAAAGACATATACACACATATATGTTTTCTATTTTATAAAGTATTACCTATAAATTTTAAAGTCATGCTTATTGAAGTATAATTTACATAAAGTCATACTTCACTGTTTTTAAATGTATAATTCAGTGAGATAGACAAATGTATACAGTCATGTAATCATCACCCCTGTAAAGATACTGAACATTTTCTCTCCACAACTTTAGGTTTTTATTTCATATAAAGTTTATGTCATAAAAACCGTGGTAGGGTTTCTTTGTCTTAAAAAGATTTTGAATATGTTTACTTTGTGGGTTTTTTTATCTGTCATAGCTACATAAAAGTCATTTTGTATAGATCTATACAGTTGCATCATTTAAACTGTCATCATTTTGTAAGATATGGAGATCACTATTCTGTTTTCATTATAGGGAAGAAATTATGATAATTCAGAACTGCCAGGTGTGGAACAAGTGTAAGACAGAAGCAGTGCCTCCTCTTAACCACTCAGACAGGAGGGGAGAGAAAATTACCCGAAGTTAGAAAAGGATCAAATGCTAACCATTAACAAAGCAAGAGAAAGAGAAGAGATTAAAACAAATACAATGATCAGAGAGATGGGAATAACAAGATGGGAAGAAAGGGCAGTCTTAATGGAGAAAGTAGTTGCTGAATGAAGAAGCTGATTCCCAGCTCTTCAATTTCAAGCTTCCTGTCTTCTATATCAGCCAAACATTGTTTTCAAGATACAGGGACCAGCTTTCATTTCATTCCTTTAGGAATGTGTATAGTCCAAAATTCAAAGAACTACTTTAGATTCAACCTTGTTTCTTAAAGGTTAAAAAAAAAAACTATTTACATGGATCCCCCACAGGCTTGGTGTAAAGAGTGAAGGGGTGAGACAAGCAGAGTGGGGTCTGCATGTGCCCAGTAGAGCTAGGTCCCCAGGTTCAATTAGGAGGAAACAAGACACCCTCACTGGGGTAGTGACAAGAGAAGTGACAGGAGACAGGACCAGGCAGGTGGGTGGGAGCACATCAGAGCCCATTGGCACCACTGGGCCTGGACGCAGATGCCTTTATATACATCCCCTCCTGTGCCCCCACCCAGCTGTTTAACATGAAACTTGTAAAGTTTCGCCAGTGCTTGTAACTTCCTCCATGCAAAAGTGGAATGGCCTTTGTTAAGGAAAGAAGGGAAGTTATATAGTCTTCAGTTTTCAAAATAAAACATCATCGTGATAATGCATCGCTAGCATCCAGTCCTAAGCATGTGGTTCTAATGCTTACCGATATCCTTATCAGTGAATGAAGAGGGGACAACTGTGACCCAGTTTAAATATGGGTGTCAGAATGTCTTTAGTTATGAGGAAGGAAGCCATAGTTAAAATGTAGATATTCAACAAATGTTTGTCAAAGAGAACATCTTTAATAAGGGTATTAAGCCTTTCAAAGAATTCTTCAGGAGACATGAAAATTCTGCCACTGACATTCCTTAGATTGCTAAGCATTAGAAAGAAAGATACTTATTTGTGTCTTACCCCAGGAATAAGATCTAGACATGCTTCTGTGGGATGTAAGGTAAGAAAAGTTGTTGTTACACAAAGACAGAAAGTTCATCAGATACTGACGTTTGGTAGAACTTAAAGTGGACTTCAGTAGAGAGAGTTGGGTGAGCCCTGTGTATGAGATGGACAGTGTTTGCACAGAACTATAGGAAGCTGCCCTCTGAGAAAGTTGCAGGACAATCTTAGTTCTTGTTTTCCAATGAAAACTTAAAGCAAGAAATCAAAACCAATTTCTACCTGCCTAGCAAAAGAAAAGTACATCTTCCCAAACTGATGTTTAAGAAATGCCCTTTTCCCAACACTTCAGATTTAGCCCTCTGATGGCATTTGTTAGAACAGCCTTTGGCTGCTGTGTGTACAGTTTTGGCATTTTTTATACCTTTGATCCATCTTTGTTTGCCACAGAAGATGAAGAAGATAGGATGAAAAAGAGAGATACAAACAGAGACAGGCAGGAGTTTTGAAGAAGGTGTTGATCCCACCCCCCACCTCCCTGCCATGCACAAATATGTACCTTTAAGGTTACTGCACAGTTTAATCCAGCACATGAAATGGGACCAAAGCTAGCTTCTCAGATAAATGAAATGAGTGTGGACAATTCTGCAATCCCACAGGGTAATTGTTTGCTCAAAAGAGGTCACAGCCTCTCTGTTGGCAATCACATAGGCAACAACAGTCCCAGGGCTAAGGTAGCCCTACCCACATTAACCGTCAAGGTGCATGAGAAGTCCATACACAGAATGAATATACACTGCCTCATGCCCAGTTTGCTTCATAATTATGGATAATCCATCCTATTATTGATCATTATGAAGGAGAAGTCCTCTTGAGGGGACACCTAACAGTACATTTTTTCTGTAACCATTCCCTGTATGCCCAAACTGAACAGCAGAATCAGGAATCACAATTTTAGTTTTGATGTCCACCATCTGCACACATTCCACTCTACTGAAACAGAATTTGGGAATGTTTTACAGATCCCAGTTCTTCCATGTTAGTCAAACCATCACTTATCTTACAACTAAACAGGTCTTTCCTTTTAGCCTATAATTTATCTGTTGTGCAGTAATTCGAAGATGCAGTACATTTGATGGAACTGAACTTCTTTTACCCTAAATGCTACAAGCCCTTTAAACAAGACGCCATGATTTTTACAAGAGTAGGTTCTCTGGTTAAAACTATTACCAGTCAAGGCAAAGTAAACTCTCCTGTTCCCATTAGGTATTTCTTGATCTGCTTTTATTTAGGTCAGATAATCCACCTAGATCAAGGAGATGAGTTACCTTTAGTTTATTTTCAATACATTGTTAATGTCAAAAGTGCCGTTTTCCCAAGAGTTGTTCTCTAACCTCCCCAAAATGATGATGTTTGTAGTTGTAAGTCAAGCTTCAAAAACTGAAAAGTAAAATCTGATTTTCTTTCAGAAATAATTTATCTAGCCATAAAGGTACAGTGTGCTGTTCCCTTATGTTTTGATATCATTTGTAGGCTCCTTTTCTCTTACAAAGGGTCTGTTCGGTATACCAAGTTTCCTCAGTAATAGTTTTAATGTTTTTAGCATTATGGAAAATTAGAGGAGAATTCTACTGAGGCCCTAAATGATTTTCTTTTATTTAGAGAGCACTTTAACTTAATGTAATTCTGCATATAATTTTCTGAAAATGATACATCTGTCTAAGCCAAGCTTTGATGCATTAGAGGTGGGTTTGCAAACCATGAAGGACATGGGAATAGGTGCCCAAACAAATTGGTCAATTAATAACTGTAGTGATAGTTGATACAAAGAGTATTCTTAAACTGTATTTAGTTTAGTTTTTGGATGACAGTATTTGTCTGTCGCAAACTCTCATAGCCGAATTGCTTAGTTGTATTTTATGGAATTTCAGTACAGTTAATATTTAAAGGAAAATCTGAAACTAAATTACAAAATGAAAAGGCACTATACTATAAATAACTTATCACCTTATTTTGTCATTCAGAACAGTGACAATGCAACTCCAGTGAGCTCTTCTGCAGTTATATCAAGTCCAGTTTTGCTGTTTAGTATTGAACTGAATTTATTTTCAACCGCTGATATTTTTTACTAAAATAGTTAACTTCATTCTTGTTTCTTGGTTTTGCTTTATGTATTCTGTGCCAAGGTGTATGTTTCTTAGTTCTTACCTGTTACTACAGAATATTTTATATTCCTATGGCTATTGCCAAGGCTGCAAATAAAAGAAAACCTATATTTATATGCAACATTACATCTTTTACTGCCAATGTTTCTATCTGCTCTCCCCTGTTACCGCTGTTTTCTTGTGCTAATAAAGTAGGTTTGATGGTCTTTTGGAAAAAAGAAAACCTCTCTTTAATATTTTAATACTTTTTACTTTAAATGTTGTAACTGATCTCTACACCTAATTAATCAACCATATTTCAGCTGGACCTACACTTGTATAGACCTCCTGGACCTCATACAAACCAAATGCACTGGGACAAACTTTTCCCTTCAAAGCATTAGTTTACAGAAAGCATCAGAATCACAGTCTTTCTATGTAGATACAGTATACATTGGAGAGACATCTACAATTCCAACATGGGATGGTAGGTTGTATCATTTTGTATATACTTAAACCTTCTAAATCTGTCTTTTAGTAAAATCTTAACCATGGAAAATTATTTATATTTTGTGGTATAGAAATATTAGTCTTTAAATATTTATGAGTCATTCTTATTTCTCAGTAATATTGCTATTTAAAATACATTCTTTTTTAAATAAATAAGGCCAGGTGATTATTTTAAGGTTCTAATGTATCCTTAATGTAAACTTGGCCATTATAGCAAGAATGAGCTTTTGTAGTCCTGGATTCTGTTTACAGATGTATAAACCATGGCAAACGTTTTCATTTTGCTGTGTTTGATTTTTGAGAAACCAATTACCAAGGCAGAGATCTACTCCTGAGAGGCAACTATTTACATTGACATCTGATTAGTAAGATTGAGCTGAATCTTTCCATGGACTCAAAGTGATAATCAATACTGCTATAAATGAAAACTTTTTCTAATAATCTTAGCATTGTTTTTCTAGTCATGTTAGTAGACTCATATATTATATATAGCTGCGACAATAAAATAATTAAAATTAAACTGGGATCTTCTTAAAACTCAACCTAACTCCAAACAGTCACTTTAAAAAATAATTATTACCATTTCTCAGAGGAGTTTTGGAATCCTCTCCTTTGGAACTGTTTGCAAGGATAAGGTCATGATTCAACTGGAAAATATTAAATGTTACTGCTTTAGAGTCATTCCTTTTGAATCCAGTATCACCATACCTACATTATGATTGGTGGAGCATGTGGATAAGGCAGCTGATTTGTGCTGGGATAGATGTTCGTTAAGTAGCATTCCTTTAGGCCTTACCCTGTGGCAGATGCTGTGTGGGGTACTGTGGAAGGAGCAGAGAGCAAGAAACCCCTGGTCCTGCCTCTGTGGAGCACACATCCTAGTGAGCACTGCATTCAGGGAACCTAAAACCCAGCAGAGCTAACTGACCAGCAAAAAACTACATGGAATGCAGGGCTTGGTGACTTTTAAATATTTTGTTTTACATGTGATGGGGCTCACATGTCAAAATATTTTAAAGCTTTTTATTCTAGATGTGGAAGTTTACCAAGCCCTACAAACTACTTGCCTTAAGGTCTTCTTTCTAAAATTTGATTCTAAACAGCTTATTCCATGACATACAGATATTATTTGATGATTTTCTTTTTAGCAGTAGAAACAATGCAATTTTATTTCCCATTTACATTGTTCTCTAGAAATGCCAAAGAGAAGACTTCCAGCACTAGCAAATAAAGGAATATTTTTAAAGCACTTCATGGTGAATCAGACTAAAATTAATGGATTAAGTATGAGCAACCAATATTCTGTCACCATGACTTCATTCAATTGCAGTTATAATATACCCCTGATGACTGTGAGTTTTGCGAAGGTAAGTTTGGAATTTTACAAGTTACTGTTTTCAACTTACAGAGTATTAGCATTGAGATACTAAACTTCCTTTTCCATTTTTACTGATAACTGACAAATAGATTATGTATCCCTTAATAGGACAAGAAAATTGTTCTAAGTATAAATGAAGATTTAGAAGTTTGTTAAACTTGAGCATGAAAATTCACTTTAAACATTATAAAAACTTCAAGAAATATATCATTGGGAGGAAACAATTTATGTAAGAGTGTTTATGTTGACTTAACAGGAAAACTTTGGGGCTGTTTCTGTAAAGATAGTTGAACAGAGATTATTGAAAGAAAATTTAAGATTCTTTAAAATTGTTTCTGTTATAAACACCATTGATTTTTTTCTCAGGTAAATGTAGTAACCACAATGTTTTTCATGTGAAACCTTCATAAGAATGTATATCAATGATATCTTAATAAAAAAAAAACTGGTACAGGGAGGAAAGGGGCAGTTTTCTGTAATTCCAAAAGCATATGAACAGTTTTTTTTGTATTGCTTGAGTTATTTATAATAAGATCAATATTCAATATTATAAATATGATCAGTATTTTTAAACATAATATCCTACAAAAATATACAATCAGTTAATATAATGTCCTACAACAAACCAAAAACAAGTATGATAAGCTCAAGATTAAGGGTTAAATAATAACTGAATATTATATTTAGAGTCTCAAAAAGAACATTTTTCTAAGAAAACAATTTTATGATTAAAATTACTGGAAAACTAAAAGTGTTCCATGAAAATTGCTTTGCCCATTCTAACCCAATGTTTTAACCTTAGTATCTTCAAGAGGAATGTCTTGTAAATATTTTTCAGTCTTTTACTCTTAGCTCTATAACAAAATATAGTAACTAACTTAGGACTTAATGTTGTCAAAGTATTTATGTCAAGTCTCCCATTTTCCAAGATTCCTCATTAAAAGTGGCAATTGCATTTTTTAGCTTTAGTTATTTACCCAGAGTTAAATTGGAAAATATGAGACTGATATTTTTGTGTCCTTTTTAAATTCAAATGAAAGATACATGTAGTAGTGTGTGCATATGTTAAATGTTCAGATCAACAGAAAAACTAACTTTGAGATAATTGTAGATTCATATGCAGTTACAAGAACTAATACAGAAATATTCCTATATCTTTCACCCATGTTTTCCCAATGGTAACATGTATGACTATCACATGCTGGCACAACCAGGAAATTGACATTGATACAATCTACCAACCTTATTCAGATTTTACCAGTTAGTTCTACATGCTTTCATTTGTGTGTATGTGCGTATATATATATATATATATATATATATATATATATATGCATAATTGTACACAATTTTATCATATGTGTAGGCTCATCTGGCCACCATGGAACAGTTCTATCACACAGATCCCTCATGCTACCCTTTTATAGCCACAGCCACCTCCCTCTCTCCTGCACTCCCTTATGCCTGGCGAAGTCCGTATCTCTACAATCTTGTGATTTCAACAATGTTACATAAATGGAAGCAGACCTTATAGAATCTTACCAGCATTGCCTATTGAGATTGGCTTTTTTAACTTAGCATAATTTTTTTGAGGTTCCTCCAAGTTGTTCATTTTGATTGCTGAGTATTAAATCATATGGATGTGCCACAGTTTGTAACCACTTACTCACTGAAAGACACGAGTTGTTTCCAGTTTTTGGCTCTTATAAATAAAGTTGCTATGAAAACTTACCTACAGGATTTTGTGTTACATAAATTTCATATTTCCGGGTTAATTGCCCAACAGTGCAATTATGGGGTCATATGGTAAATACTATGTATAGTTTTGTAAGGAACTACCATACTCTTTTCCAAAGTGGGTGTATCATTTTATATTCCACCAGTAATGTATGAGTGATCAGTTTCTGCACAAACTTGGCAGCATTGGCATTATCAGTATTTTTTATTTTAGCCATTCTGATAGGGTATGTACTGATGGTCATTTTGGTGTTAATTTTGTACATGTTTTGTTAGTTCTGTAAGTCAGTATTTCATTTTCTTTGAAGCAATTGTAAACAGTCTTGCATTGTTAGTTTTGGTTTCCACATACTTGCTTTTGTATATGGACATATGATTGTTGTTTTTTTTCTTTTGGTATCATTAATCTACAATTATATGAGGAACATTATATTTACTAGGCTCTCCCCTTCACCAAGTCCCCCCCACAAACCCCATTACAGTCACTGTCCATCAGCGTGGTAAGATGCTGTAGAGTCACTACTTGTCTTCTCTGTGTTGCACATCCCTCCCCGTGCCTCCCCCAACATCATACATGCTAATCGTAATTCTCCCATACTTTCCCCCCTATCCTCCCCAGTCCCTTTCCCTTTGGTAATTGTTAGTCCATTCTTGGGTTCTGTGATTCTGCTGCTGTTTTGTTCCTTCAGTTTTTTTCTTTGTTCTTATACTCCACATTTGAGTGAAATCATTTAATACTTCTCTTTTTCCACCTGTGTTATTTCACTGAGCATAATACCCTTTAGCTCCATCCATGTTGTTGTAAATGGTAGGATTTGTTTTCTTCTTATGAATGAATAATACTCCATTGTGTATATGTACCACATCTTCTTTATCCATTCATCTACTGATGGACACTTAGGTTGCTTCCATTTCTTGGCTATTGTAAATAGTGCTGCAATAAACATAGGAGTGTATTTGTCTTTTTCAAACTGGGCTGCTGCATTCTTAGGGTAAATTCCTAGAAGTGGAATTCCTGGATCAAATGGTATTTCTATTTTGAGCTTTTTGAGGAACCTCTATATTGCTTTCCACAATGGTTGAACTAATTTACATTCCCACTAGCAGTGTAGGAGGGTTCGCCTTTCTCCACAACCTTGCCAACATTTGTTGTTGTTTGTCTTTTGGATGGTGGTGATCCTTACTGTTGTGAGGTGATATCTCATTGTGATTTTAATTTTCATCTCTCTTATGACTAGAGATGTGGAGCATCTTTCATGTGTCTGTTGGCCATCTGAATTTCTTCTTTGGAGAACTGTTTGTTCAGCTCCTCTGCCCATTTTTTAATTGAATTATTCACTTTTTGTTTGTTGAGGTGCATGAGCTCTTTATATATTTTGGATGTCAACCCTTTACTGGATCTGTCATTTATGAATATATTCTCCCATACTGTAGGATGCCTTTTTGTTCTATTGATGGTGTCTTTTGCTGTACAGAAGCCTTTTAGCTTAATGTAGTCCCACTTGTTCATTTTTGCTTTTGTTTCCCTTGCCTGGGGAGATATGTTCATGAAGAAGTCACTCATGTTTATATCCAAGAGATTTTTGCCTATGTTTTTTTCTAAGAGTTTTATGGTTTTATGATTCACATTCAGGTCTTTGATCCATTTTGAATTTACTTTTGTGTATGGGGTTAGACAATGATCCAGTTTCATTCTCTTACATGTAGCTGTCCAGTTTTGCCAACACCAGCTGTTGAAGAGCCTGTCATTTCCCGATAGTATGTCCATGGCTCCTTTATCATATATTAATTGACCATATATGTTTGGGTTATTATCTGGAGTCTCTATTCTGTTCCACTGGTCTGTGGGTCTGTTCTTGTGCCAGTACCAAATTGTCTTGATTACTATGACTTTGTAGTAGAGCTTGAAATTGGGGAGCGAGATCCCCCCAACTTTATTCTTCCTTCTCAGGATTGCTTTGGCTATTTGGAGTCTTTGGTGGTTCCATATGAATTTTTTAACTATATTTGTTCCAGTTCGTTGAAGAATGCTGTTGGTAATTTGTTAGGAATTGTATTGAATCTGTAGATTGCTTTGGGCAGGATGGCCATTTTGATGATATTAATTCTTCCTAGCCAAGAGCATGGGATGAGTTTCCATTTGTTAGTGTTCTCTTTAATTTCTTTTAAGATTGTCTTATAGTTTTCAGGGTATAGGTCTTTCACTTTCTTGGTTAGGTATTTTATTCTTTTTGATGCAATTGTAAATGGAATTGTTTTCCTGATTTCTCTTTATGTTAGTTCATTGTTAGTGTATAGGAAAGCCACAGATTTCTATGTATTAATTTTGTATCCTGTAACTGCTGAATTCCGATATTAGTTCTGGTAGTTTTGGAGTGGAGTCTTTAGGGTTTTTTATGTACAATATCATGTCATCTGCAAATAGTGACAGTTTGACTTCTTCTTTACCAATCTGGAATCCTTGTATTTCTTTGTTTTTTCTAATTGCCGTGGCTAGGGCCTCCAGTACTATGTTGAATAACATATGATTGTTTTTTATCTGTTGATCTTATGTCCTGCAACCTTGCTGAACTGCGTGAATTTTTACAAAGTAGATGCACTCATGTAAGTGCTACTCAAATCCAGATAAAGCCATTAGCTCCTCAAAAGCCTTCCTTGTGCCTTCTCCTTGTCATTAGATTATTCACTCCTCACCCTATATAACCGCTATTTAGACTTCTATCACCATTAAGTTTTCTTGTTTTTAATCTTCACATCAATAAATAATACAGCATGTATTCTTTCACATCTAGTTTTGTTTACTCTATAGTGTGAGATTCCTGTAGTTCATTCTTTTCCATTGCTTTACTGTATTCTGTGGTGTGAATATACCACAATTTATCCATCTTATTGATGAGCTTTTGCATCTTTTCCAGTTTGGAGCTCTTAAGAATAAAGCTACTCTGAACATTCTTGTATATGTCTTTTGGCACTTACCTTTACTATCTCTGTGGGCAGTGGGGTTTATAGTTTTAAATCCCACAAGGTTAATAGGTAACAGTGAGGGATCAGAAACAGGAGATATCATTTTCACTACTGGACCTATGATCTATAAATTTTTTTAGAGCACATCTTACTTTTGTCATTTGATTAGCATTCAGCATTAGACAAGTATTTCCTGAGTCTGTATCAGTCACTGTCCTGCTCAGACACCTCTTCATATTGCTAGTTCAGTTTTCAAGGGCCTATATGTTATTGCTCCAGAAGATTTTTAGTTTTTTGAAAGCTGAGATTGCATCTCATGTTTCTTTGCCTTCCCACTGATTAGCTCTGTAGCTTGAACAGAATGCCTGCTCAATAAATGTTTGTTCCTTGAGTGACAGAGGGTACACTCTGAATTAATGAGGTACTGCTGTGGCTCCAGCTGAGTGCTGCACAGATGACCGAGTTCACTTTGGCCTCATTATCGCAGCTCTATAGGTACAGCCTGTGCTGATTCACGTAGCTCTCCTTAATGTCCTGAAGAATCCTGAATACCTGAGGCTCATTTATGTCATGTCACATGAGTGTACCAGGGTGAAATGGGAATCATTGTAGCCATCGCTATGTTAAATCATTTCATCTATATTTATTTTGGAAATTAGATAATCACAAATGAGACCGAGAATGAGTCTGTTTACAGAGGAAATAATTGGCCAGGGGAGTCAAAGATTCGTATTCAAAGAGTTCAAGCAGCGTCTCCACCTCTGAGTGGCAGCTTTGACATTCAAGCTTCTGGACGTATTCTCAAAGGTATCTGAGAAAGTTCCTAACATTGGTATATGTATATATCAGTTGGATAGTGCTGATTTAGGCCACCATAATAAACATTTTGGAGTATTTCTATTATTATTTCTCTAAGTAATTTATATAGTTGAGATTACATCAGTAATGTTAAGCTCAATTATCCAGAACAAATTATGTTTTCATATTTTCTTTAGTGCCTCACCAGATATACCAGATTATATTCCCAAAGATTTGTTTCTCTTTTATATCCATGGCTTATAGGTTATCTATAAAGTTAATTGATATTAAAAATAAAAGTATTTAAGCCAAGTCTATAATTTAAGGTATGTTACTCATGTAATTTTTGTTTTCAAGAAATATATAAATTCTTGTTATAAGTAAAATGCAGATTTCATTTGGAGGACAGTTGGTTTACAAGTGATAATATATAATACACAGTTCATGTATACGACGGATGAAGTTAGTTTGTGAATTTTTGACTCCTGCCGTTCGCCATCCCTCTGCGAGTGCAGGCCTCCCAGCTGCTGTGTCAGCTGCAGATTTACAGTTTGCTCTCCGGAGTCTGGAGGAAGTGGGACAAGTCTCAGTTACACGAGAAGGAACCTGTGCTGGATATTCATGGAACATCAAGTGGAGGAGCAAATGTGGAAAGCAGAATCTTCTACAGGTTCCTTATTTGGCTTGGCTTCTGTTTTCTTCTGTGTTACTTGTTTATTTGCACCCTGCCTCATTCCTAAAGGAATTAGAGGCCGTGTAGAATTTTAGAAATGCAAACTGTAAACATCAAAGAAGGAAATTGAGGAGATTGTTCTAAATTAAGTTGATCAGACATTCTCCTTTGTAGAGAAGAGCTGTTGGTACTTCCTTCGTGATTCCTTCCTAGGAAAAATCTGGGAATAAGTGTTAAGAAGACCCTTAACAGGGCCAGGAGGAGGCTAGCCAGAGCCAGTATCAGAACTAAATCAGGCTATAATTTAGGGAGGGCTGAGCATAACTGGCCTCACCATGTATGGTTCTTTTACTACACACTGGAGCTGTATTCTGGGGCCTTGGACACTGCTCTGGTTTTAAAGAGGACCATTTCAAGTTTGTGAGAAACTTGTACCTTAAGTTCTCGTCTAATTACTTTTGCTTAGTTGGAGTGCAGGAGGGGTGGGAGAGTGGTATGAGGCCCAGTGTACGGGAAGGAGAGTAGTATAAGAGAGACTGAAACATTGAACAGATGACACTTCCTAGTAATGATGGCAATGGGAGAAAACAGTCTTTCTCATGCATTGTTGGTGAGAAAGTAAATTAGTATAACCTTTGAGGATAATCGAGTTGTATCTAGACATTGATACCTATGATTTATCAATCTCAGCTATATGGCTTATAGTACTGAGATAATATACAAATATGAAATGATATAGGTACAAAGGTAGTCTCTGCAGCATCAGTTGTAATAGTAAAAACCTAGAAACCTAAATACCTATCAATACGGTTGTTAAAATGACACAACCTTAGCCTGACTACCATGGAATCATGTGTAGATCCATATATATTCACCTGGAAAGATGTCCAGGACATAAGATGGAAAAAGTACAGAAGTCTCCATAGGAAACCATTTGGGGGGGAAAAAAGAGGAGAGGGGGAAGAGGAGATCAAAAAAAGCATATGTGTAGAATTTAATGTATTATACACAGACTGTATGCATGTGCAAAATAGTAACAGTCATAGATGTGGCAGTTATTTTAAGAAAACACATGATCTAAAACTAGAATTCAAAAATTTTGCAACTAAGACAGATCTAGTGTCTGGTCTCCCACTTGGGAGCTTGCTGGGGGGGCTTGGGGAGACACGGCTGCCAATGTCTGTGCACTGACCCCCTGCTCTGTCTCCTGTGCTCGCTCATTATTTCTGCCCCTATCACTTTGGCTCACACAGGGCCCAGCATGGGGACCCCACCTCTTTGTCAGCCCCTGTGCACATCTGAAGGCTGCCACATTGGCTGGGATTTTGGAATGACCAACTTGTACATATTGGTTTAATTAGGTTTCATTGTTAACCACTGGCTGAAAATGTAATTCTGTAAGTGGATGAGTAGTCAGAGGCAAAAAAATACTAAACGGGAAAAGTTTGACCCTCAAGTGGAAAGACAACTAAATTTTTCAATTATTCAACAATCGTAAATCCAAAGCATAGAACATTTTGAAAAATTAAAATTTAGTAAATTCATTTTCCTTAAACATATTTTATTCTAAAAATTCAAGTTAATTTTAGTCATTTAATCCAAATTGTAATTGATGCAATACATGATAATACAATGATCTTAGCATTTTTTTCTTGGGTGGATTATGCTCATTTTTAAAGAAGCACCTTTTTCCAAAAAATGTGACTTAAACAGTTTGAATTTATTTTTTATTTGACTTTTATTCACTTTCAGCCCTGCTTTAATTTAAAAAGAAAAATTTAGTATGGTCATATTTACCATAGTTCTCATAAAATACTTTTATCTAAAAATAGGTGAATGATTCCAACATCTTTGGAGAAAAGGCTAACATGACAGTTATAAAGATAAAGGAAGGTGGCTTATTCAGACAACGCATACTTGGAGACCTACTTCGTACACCCAGCCAAAAGCCACAGGTATTTTTGAAACTTTACTTATGGCATAAATTTAACATAATTTTAAATGTATAACTAGTTTGTAATACATGAAGGACCTGGTAAAACAGGAAGGATGACATCTTATTTTCATGTGAAGATTTGTGTGAACAGTTGATAAACTTAATAATATTATTTCATAACTTTTGGGAAAACTATATTCCTTATGATGAAAGAATAGATTTGAAAGCCCTACTACTACCTATTAGTATTGGATTAATCTTAATTCATAAAGTAATAATTGTTAGTACTTTTATGATGGGGAATTTAAGTGTAAGGCACTTAGGTGACTCTTCCCAAAACAACCTCATTTTCCTTCAAGCACCAGCACCACCAGAGCATAAAATGCACTACTTTTTTTAAAAGTGTGTAGTTTATGCTACTAGCTATCCCACCCCAACTAGAATACAGCAGGTGTATCATCTGTTTGGCTAAATATTGCATTCATGCATCTTGTATTGCTATATTCTAACATTTACAACTGTTCCTGATGTTTGCTGAATGAATGAAGTATCCAAGCAAAAAAAGTATAGACTAATTTTTGTAAGCAAACAAAATTCCATCATTTGTTCTAAATCCTATAGATACTCTACTTGACTGTGCTACCCCTGTTCTCTCTCTTTGTGCTTTTTTATTTGAAGGTTGAAGTCTTTGTCAATGGAATTCCAACTAAATGTTCAGGTGACTGTGGGTTTACCTGGGATCCCATGACTACTCCCCTAATCTGGGCCATGAGCCCTTCTCAAGGTAATTAATTGCCATCTTTTTAAGTTGGAGTAGGGTAGCAGGTAGAAAACAGCTAGCAAGAACGCGCTCTGAAAATGATCTTTTTTTTAATATACAAGTTTGACCAACTAAGGCAGGCAGACATTACTACATAGTGAAAAAAGTGTCAAATCATAAAGCTATGGAAAGAGCATTAATTGCTTATTTTGGAAAAAGAAAACACTTTTGAGGTTGGACCCATCAGACTTCTACTTCTCTAACTTCACCACATTAGAATCAGTTTAAAATTTTGCTCTGACAATGAGGCATTTTTGTTAAACTCTATTAGCTAAGATATTAATAGGAAACTTTCATCATATGAGACCACTTCTTCTAGGTGATTTCGGATCAAAAGCCTAGTAATGAGACAACTGCTGTTTACTAAATGAAAATAATCAAGTATCAGATTTGAGAATGATAGAAAAATTATTGCCAAGAACATACTCTATCTTCATCTAGTATGTTACTCCTTTTAAGAAAAAAATGATTTTGCTTTGTATCTGAACTCCCAAGGACTGAAACAAACAACAGGAGTAAGGATTGTAAGGAATGGCTTTTCTTCAGTCAGAAAGATAAGCTCAGAAATATAATCTCATATTTAATCTTAGTGGCTAAGCACCATATCCCCACATCCTTGCCTAAACTTTATATTATCAGCCTCCTAACTTTGGTCAATCTGATTGAAGAAATTCTGATGAAAGAATTTTCTCACCTTTAGTTTGTCTATCCCCTGATAAGTAATGCATGTGAGCATCTTCTTGTATGTTCCTTGTATGTTTCTTCTTGTATGCTTGTTAACATCTTTTATCTGTTTATCAAATCATCTTTTCTCTATTGACTTTTAACTGTGTATTATATATTGTGTTTTTAGCAATTCTTTGCATATCTTCTGCTAGTTTATCAACTTTTGTCTTACTATCTTGTTCATAGACACAGTTAAATCATTGATTTATTCTAGTTTATTTATCTTTTCCTTTATGGTCTACCATTACCTTTTGTATCTTTTTTAAGAAATATGTCTATAGGGTAGTAAGATATTTTATTATGTTTTCTTCTAAAATGTTAGAGTTTTTGATTCTCAGCTGTATAAAAAATATGTGTGGAATCTGTGTTGTATGTGATGTCATTTAATAAGGGTGGCCATATCATTTATCAGGCAAATATAGACACTTTTAAAAACATTAAGTATAAGATGCAGGGACAGCAGGTATAAACCAGGAATATTCCACGTACTTTAGGATATACATCACCCTAGTAAAGGAATCATATTTTATTTCGAATAGAAAGTGTCCATAACACTTATAGTCCAATTTATCTTAGTCTCATGAGTTTTTTGAAGACAGTTCTGCCATAATCTAAGCTACCATATAGGGATGTCTGTTTAATTTCTTTGTCATAAGAATAATTTTCTTTATCTTACCTCATCCCATGCTTTTAGTCAGATAATTCTTTCTGCTAATCTCTACCAACATAGATTTAAAATATAAAGCAATGTAGGATAATTCAACAGAAAAAAAATACTATTGCTAAATAAATGTCTTTTTTTCCCTGCTTGCTTATATAAAGATAGGTTTATCTTTCTCTGGGAAATATGTGATTTCATAACAATAGATTCTGCGTGTTTTCATCTTAATATTGTTATTTAAATTTCTCACTTTCAGGGTCCTATGAAGAAAGCACAATTCTAACCATATTAGGCTCTGGATTTTTTCCTAGTTCAGCAGTATCAGTCTCTGTTGGACCAGTAGGTTGTTCTCTTCTTTCTGTGGATGGTAAGTCTTTTGTAAAATTATTATTATTGCATCTAATTGCTCTTCTCTAAGAGAAACTGGAATCAAAGAGGAGTATCATCACAACTGTATCCTACATAGTCCCCTATGGGGTCATGAAATTGGCAAATTGCTCTGGATAATTGTCTTACCTTTTTATTCTTCGGCTTTAGTTATGACCACAATCAGTGAAACTAATTATTTCACTGTCACACAGTGTCTTTATCCCCTAACAGTTGACTTTCATCCTTTTTCCCTCATAAAGTGATGACATGAAAGCTTCTCTTCCTTGGTTTGTCTCTGAGACACAAAAATATATAAAATGCCACTCTGATATTCCATGGTCCCCTCTGCTGATGCTTTCACAATGCCACATTAGTCATGCGGTAAGAAGACACAGCCAAATTCTCTGAGTTCTCTAGGCCAACAGATTCTCTATCTATCAACATAGAATTTCAAAATCACTCACATTTTCTACTCTTGAAAGAGTAAGGGCCAAAATTATTTATTTCCCTAATATTTATCTTTCACAATCCTACGTGTTTTCCCGAATTTCAATAGGTTGAAATTACATAAGTAAATCCATCTTCCACATCATTTAAGTTGTTTTAAAGTTAGATCTTCTATGTATTCTTGAGATCTGTGTCAGTGTTATACCTGTATTATAAATGTACATATACTGAAGGGAGAAGGGGATTGAGGGGTATTATGATTGGTACACATGGTATAGGGGGGTTCACGGGGAAGACAGTGTAGCACAGAGAAGGTAAGTAGTGACTCTGTGGCATCTTACTACACTGATGGACAGTGACTTCATTGGGGCATGGGGGGGACTTTATAATATGGGTGAATGTAGTAACCACAATGTTTTTCTTTGTAAGAGTGTTAAATCTTTGTAAGAGTGTATGTCAATGATACCTTAATAAAAAATAAAAAATAAAAATGAACTTAAAAAAATGTGCATGTACTGCTCTAAATGAACTGAAGGATGTTTTCATTTAGCTTTTGATCACCTTTCCTGATGAAACCTTATGTTTTACTGAGTTTCAGGTATAAACAACATATTGGATCAAAAGTTTTAGAATTATCAATATAGATGACTTTACAGATTAGGAATTTTTAAATTATTATTACAGTAACTTTTTCTTTTCACCACAGTAGCAATCAGGGGCAAATTGTATACTTTAGTTTCATTATTATTTTACCTCTCTTTTGGGAGTGTCTGATTTATAACATCAGATAGTTTGCAAGTATTTTTTCCCACATGAGTAGTTTTCCTTAGCTCTGTTTCTTGGGGGTATAAAAAGGAATGCCTATGTTTATATTTGGAAATATAAAATTTGGTAATTTTATCTCACAAAGACATTTGCTTTATCACTTTCTTATTTATCACAAGAAAATGAAATCAAGTGCCAGATTCTGAATGGAAGTGCTGGACATTTCCCAGTTGCAGTGTCCATAGCTGATGTTGGACTAGCCCGGAATATAGAGGGTGAGGTATTCCACTTCACTTATCAGAGCCAGATCTCGCACATCCAGCCTGCTTCTGGAAGTCTAGCAGGTAATAGTTAATTGTTCTAAACAAAGAAAATTGCCTGCATTTCCATCATGTCAATGTACTGTTTCTAGAACAGGGTGAATGGAGAGAAACCCGAAGCTCCCTCATAGAGAACAAAGGAGAGTCCTTTTCAGAAAGCACAGTGGTTAAATGGCTGACTAATTCTTTTGTTTCTTATGAAGAACAAGTCAGGGTGGCTGCTTACATTTACATCGTAGGTTATTGAATTCATATCATCAATTATTACATGTTTCTATAGCAAGCTCATCAATTACGTCAAGATAAGATTTATTAGTTATTATTCTGCTTACCAGCTGCTCCATTTGTTACCACAGTCTCAGTGGAGCTACTTGACCCAGAAAAAGTTCCCAGGAACAAATTGGGGAAGGGAAGGTTGGGCAGAAAATAGAAAGAAAATAACACATTTTTCCTGCCCTGCTTCATTTCCTTTGTGGATTTTTGTTTGCTTGCTTACTTTTGGATTTTGTGCTTTGGTCTTGATCTTTTTGGTATGTTTTTTGTTTTTATTTTACTTTATTTTTATCTTATTAGGATTTTTGCTTTTACTTAGAGGTATTAAAATTTGGGATTTGGTGAAAGCCTTAAGTCATTTACATTGTCTGCCCATGCAATGGTTGAACAAATGGGAACAACATAATTTCTCTTTAGGATGGAGAAGGCACTATGGAAAATACAAATTGTGGCTAGTAATACACCAAAGCAAATGTTGTTTGTAAATCTATGTTATTTCATTAAATCGCTTAGCCCAACTCATTTGTAGTACCAGACTTCAGAGCTCAGGCACAGGTATGTAGTAGCAGTGGTATATATCTCGAGTCTGGTCCTTGATCTTTTTACCAACCTATCTCTTGAATGATTAGACAATTCTTGAATGATGAGTTAGATTATTGCCGAAGTTTCTTTTTGTTGTAGTTGATCTGTTTTTGTTGTTGTTTCTTTATGAAGGTGGTACTCTTCTAACTTTATCTGGATTTGGCTTTAATGAAACTTCAAAGGTATTAATTGGAAATGAAACCTGCAATGTGATTGAAGTGAATTTGAATAAGATAACCTGCAGAACACCTAAAGTAAGACATTTTTTCCCCCTACATCTGAAATCTTATGAATTAAAGAACATCTTAGAGGATTAGGCAAATGACATCTTTTCCCAGGAACTGCAGCATTTCTTCAACATCTTTCTGCTAAGATCCAAATACAAAGCATCTCCATATTCTAGACACTTAACATCATTAAAGAAGACAGAGATGTAAATCAGTATTAAATTATGTGTTTGACTTGAAATAATAGAAGTAGATGTGTAGTAAAATAAAATACAGGGGAAAGGGAATCAGAGAGTTTCACAAAGTTGATATGTTATTGGAGGCTGAAGGATGAATAGGAGTCAACCTGGTCAATCCATAGAAGAAAAAATTCAGTACTAATAAATAGTCTAAAGAAAGTCAGGGAAGCAAATCTAGACATTTTTTGTTTTTAGAAAGGAACCTATGTTGTAGATGTGTTAAAGCTTCAGTTTGTTGACAGTAATCCATGAAGTTGCTCATGGAATATTGCATCTGTAGCACCATTCATTGTTCTTTAATTTTGAAAAACAGTGTTTAAATTTAAACCAGGATTCTGGTTTGCTTACTACATGGAAAAGGATAATTATCCAGTCACTGACATTAAAAAAAAATGAAGCAGTCCAAGTGTGGGTATTATGTAGTTGAAATCTGTAGGAAAAGTAAATTTGAGCACACGTTGGACTGGCTGATGGAAATGAGAATCTGGGGGATGCAGTAAATTAAAAGGGTTCACATTATGTCATTCGGTTAAACACGAGTGTGCATTAAGTAAGCACTACATGCTAGAACAACTGTTTTTCCTATTTGGGAAGTGTATAGGCTCTGCATCAATGAAAGCTCCAAATATTTTTCTTAGGGTTCCAAGTGTTAGTTTGGGATTCTGGCACTAGGTCAACAAAAGATATAATGCGATTAGTCAGCAAAGAAGAATACAAATGAAGGTTGAGTCTATTTCAAGAGCAGTAAGTCAAACTTTTAGAATCTTACACATTATCAGTTACAGAATCACTTGTCCAGAGCATCAGAACTAAATTGTAGAACCTTCAGGAATCCAATCATATAGATGCATTTAAATTGAATACCCATAAAACCACTATATCATATACCTTTACCTAAAAATTTAAACATGTAACTTACATATGACTGCACAACTTTCTGAATATCTTAAAACTGACTCTGATTCATGACTTTGAAATAAAACATCTTTGGAAGTTTTATTATGAATAAATTCTGTTTTTAGCCATTAGATTTCTGCATCTCAACATTTAATATTTTCTAATTGTCTTGTTTTTTCCTCTTATTTTAGAGAATTGAGGGCACAGTTGATATTTCAGTTATTACCAATGGATATCAAGCTATCACAAAGGATGCTTATAGTTATAATTGTTTACAGACTCCAGTTATAACTGATTTTAGTCCAAAAGTACGGACAGTATTAGGTAATAAATTCTTCAATAAAATCAGTTATTTGACTTATGTGTGTGTGTGTGTGTATGGAAAGAGAGAGAGAAAAAAAAAACTATTTCTAGTTTGTTTATGTAATATGCAGATTTCATAGTAGATTGTAAGTTGAATCTTTTTATAACATTTTTTTCTTTTAATAATAGGAGAAGTTAATTTAACAATTAAGGGTTACAACTTTGGAAATGAGCTCACACAAAATGTGGAAGTATATGTTGGAGGAAAACCCTGCCAGATCCTTCATTGGAACTTCACAGGCATTAGATGCCTTTTGCCCAAGTTGTCTCCTGGAAAACATGGTATCTATGTAGAAGTCAGAAACTGGGGTTTTGCATCAACAAGGTATAGTATGACCATAAACTTAATGGAGTCATAGAATACCTGGAGCTAATAGTTTTGGAATAGGAAAATAAATAGTGATTAATTTTATACTATTTCTATTGCTTTTTTTATTTTTCTGCATCTCCTTCAGCAAGCAGTTCTGAGAATATCTCATAAAGTGCAATATGCTTAGTGTTGAGACTGATACCATTCAGATTAGGTTGTGAGATTCCCTGTGGAACTAAGTTTATGAATATGTCTCATGATTTTTATTCATTCTGCAAATACTTATCAAGCAGTTGTTGGGGGGCAGGTACTTGCTCAGTGCTGGATTCACAGTGGAAGGTAAGAGGGACATGTCCTCACCATTCATGATGTCCACAATTTGTTGGGGAAGTAGATTTCAAACAGAGGATTACATCAACAACTCAACTATAAACATGAAAAAGGCTGTGAATAAGAGGTCATATATGCCATATGTGCTGTGAGAGCATGTGACAGAGAGGGCTAACTTTTCCTGAAGGACAGGAAGAGTTCTCTAAAAAGGTAATAGTTAAGCCAAGAAATGGGTAGGAGCTGCACATCTGAGAGAGAGGATGGAGAGAATCCTTCTCCAGCTCTAAGTTGTCTTTGGGTAAGTGTTTAGTATTTTCCTTCCTGAAGCTGTCTGTTAACTGGTAAAATTTTAATCTGGCATAAGTAAGTTACTGGCTTAGAATACTTAGTAAAACAGAAAACTGAAATTTAGGGGCTAAAAAAAGGCAAGTAAAGCTGATGTCAGAGTAGAAGGAGAGACCATTGCAGCAGAATATTGAGGTGAAGGAAGATAAGCAGCCATAAATCTAAAGCTCAGTCTCCCATCTCCCGAGACTCACAGGCAGAGCCCTCAGGGGTTCTAGGAGAGCTGGAAGCTTGTGCTTTGGCGTGATGATGTGATGGGCAGAACTGCCTATGCGAAACTGGGTATTTGAGTGGTGATTCAAGAAATGCCAGTACAGTTATGCTGCGGAAGTTAAATAAAAGTTAACACAAAGACTCATTTGAGTTATCAGGAGCTGGGAGGTGGAAGTTGGGTCTACATGTCAGGTCAGAAAAGCATTGTACATTTTGATGGCCTCCCAGTAGACACGTTGTCTGTAACAAAGCAAAGAGTATTAAAAACATTTTCATTGAAATAGTAGGGAGATCAAGAAAAATTTTCAACAAACATAGGATGATAAATTCAAATTGATGGCACAAATTTTTTATTACTTATATAAAAGGTATGGAATTTCATTGCTATTCTTTTTTATAGATAACACTGCCTCTATGTTTTACTCTAATGACTATATAAAATATTTTAAAGGATTTTATGTATTTCTTGTGACTTCAGTTCTCATAACCATATTTTTCCCATAATATTTTAAGACCTATCCCAAATTCTTCCACCATGAGCTTTTCAGAAATTTAATTTTCACAGTAAAGGAAAAACTTTTATATGTATATAAACACACATACATACATATATATACACACACATACCATTTATATGTATGTATACCATAAACCATATATACCACATATACCATGTGTGTGTGTATGCATATACATACATACATATATATATATACACACACACACACAAACATAACCAAACTGAGGTCATGATGATTATCATATTATCTAGTTTGAAAAAGTAATGTCTATTTAAATATTCAATTATTTCCTCCTTGAATGAATCTTTTCCTAATAAGAGTTGAGCAACATGACCCCATAGAAAGCTTATTGAATCATCCATTTTCTTTCTCAGAGACAAGTTAAATGCTTCTGTATGGTATATTTTGGAAGTGACCAACATGTTTCCACAGAGAGGCTCTTTATATGGTGGAACTGAAATCACTATAATGGGCTTGGGGTTCAGCCCGATACCAGCTGAGAACGTGGTGCTGCTGGGTAAGACTTTCATCCTCACTGAAGGGCTGTTATTTATCTCACTTCAGAAGATGTGCTATTGATGCTGAGTTATTACACAGATACTCTCAGTCATGGAAGCTTTATTTTTATATCAGCACATACAAGTGTACATTAAGTGTATTTGGTTAAGGTGGTAAAGATAAAAGTAACTGCTTTTGATTTCAATAAATAATAATTATTATATATCTAATGTGTATAGAACTCTTTAAAAAGGGGAAGTCCCCATTCTAAAAATAATCAGTACTCATCATGATTACTATCAGAAAAAAGTACCAAAGATGCTATGATATAATATAGAGCTTTGATAGGGCCCTGTCTGCTTACAATTGTACTTTATCTCTATATTTTACAAAAAATATTTGGAAAAAAATGTTTTCCCATCTTTTTTCTTTCTAGGGTCCTTCCCTTGCAATGTGACATTATCATCAGAAAATGTCATAAAATGTATTCTTCATTCAACAGGAAATGTGTTCAGGGTTACCAACAATGGGAAAGATTCAGGTATCAGGTGACACATACATATTGTAAATAAAGGCAGCCATTTACCCTGGAATTAATTTTATTTTTATTTATTTAATACTTAAAAGTATAAGTTTTGTTATTTTTCTCTAAATTTATCAATAATTTGTCTATAATTTATCACCTTGACAGAGTGAGTCACATACAGAAGAAATCAGTGGTAGACTTGAGTCTAAAAGGCTGGACTTTAAAATTTCCAAGTTTAGAATTGCCATTTGGTTTTATTATAGTACAGGACCTCCCGAATTAGTGTGATTTATTACCAGTATTCTGACATAAATATTCTGAATAAATATTCAAATTGAAATTATATAGATGTTGGCATGCCTCTATGCTTGAGAAAATTCTTATGTTAAAGAATCGATCGTAATGTCAACTACACGTCAATAAAAAGAAAGGATTGATCGTAGCTTTTAAAAAGATTCCATGTGTTGTTTCTGGACAACTTGATTTTTTTACTTTTCCTGATTTTTTTCAAATAGTCTCTTGATGATCAGTTTTGGAGTTGTGTGGCTCATTGTTTTCCTTAGCTTCTCATTACCTTACATTCCATTATTTCTGTTCATTTTTGTTGCATTTAAATTATGCACATAAACATTTTATAATGTTAATTGAAAAGTTTTTCTACTAGAGGCTGTATAAAAATGCAGTATTTCGAAGACAATTGTTAAGAATTTTTACTCCTTTTCCTTTTTCTTTTTAAAATTGGACTCAATTCTCCCAGTACATGGATTAGGTTATGCCTGGTCACCGTCAGTCTTAAATGTATCTGTGGGAGACACAGTGACATGGCACTGGCAAGCACACCCATTTCTTAGGGGAATAGGATACAGCGTTTTTTCTGTCTCCAGTCCTGGAAGTGTAATTTATGATGGCAAAGGATTTACAAATGGAAGAGAAAAAACTGCATCAGGTATGTTTCCATGTGGCTTCATTTTGCATCCAGCTTTTTGCCCTATATATAATAGAAGACATTTTGTTTAGATTTAAAATACTTTTGCATATATATGAATACCCAAAATGGTTTAGTTGACATTTTATTACTGTCAACTGAATACTGCTGAAGATATCATAAATTTACAAAATATTACAAATCAATGTAAACTATTTTACACATTAGAGATGAGTTCTGATATCATACTGGAGTAATCAATTGAAAAATACATGAAAACAAGCAAAATACAAAGAAAATTGGGTTATATGTTCGAATCATGCCAGTCTAGCAGCAAACAATGAACTTCTGTTGATTGGCATCAGCATGAAAATCAGTATTTCGCCTGCAGCTGTGTACAGAGTGCCTTGTAGGCTGCCTGTCTGTCTATACATGTAGTGGTTTGAACTTTTTATTCATGAACAAACTAAGTATTGTTTATTTTTCACTGCATGTTGGGTTTCTTTTTTTAATTTGAGAAGTTCTACCAGTCTTGACATGGTTTTCTAGAAAATTAACACTGGATCTGGTGTTCCTGGAATGTAATTTCATTACACAAGACAGCTCATTAATAGCCAGTGATACATTTTTTTGTGACTTTCTCTTGAAATCTCACAAGCATAAAAAAAATAAGAAACCTATTATCTGTATATGCATTTGAGTGGTCATTCCAAATTTCTTTTCAAAGATGCATTAGTTGCTTATATTTATTATGTACAATGTGATTTTATGGCAGGTTCATTTTCTTACCAATTTACTTCACCTGGAATCCATTATTATAGCAGTGGGTCTGTTGATGAAGCTCACTCCATTTTTCTCCAAGGAGTCATTAATGTTTGGCCTGCTGAATCCAGGCACATTCCCCTGCGCCTGTTTGTGGGTGGCACTGAAGCCACATATGCCCAAGGTAAGAGGGTCACAGATGAAAGCCCTGTTCCTCAGGTGACTCGAGATTCATGTGATCTTGCTCAGGCAGGAAGCAGATGACTGGGTCTAACCTGGCTTCTGTCTCCTACCAGCCACATGACCTTGATAGGTCTGGACTGCGCTGAGGTGGGAATTTATTCTAGATAATAAGGATCATATTCATGTTGTCCTGCCAGTCTCCCAGAATTCTTGTGTGCCTCAAAGAAGATGTAATGTGAAAAAGTTCTGACATCTGTATGTGCCTGAAACTAAATTAAAGTGTGAGATGATATTATTGTTTTATTTTCCCCATGAGATATAGCCTTAGATAAATGGAAAAATAATTAATTTTATATTCTCTCTTCTCCCTTTACTACACCATCTTTGCCCAGGTCTTTCTTTTTCTTTGTACTGCCTGAGCCCCTCTTGTCATTAGAAAAAGAGTTTTACCAGAATATAAACTGCCATTATCGAAATAGAGAGTAATGCAGTCTGGAAGCACTTCTTTTAGAGGTTGATCCATCGCTTACAGGCCATTCTTTTGTCTAAAGGAGGACCAGTGAGTTTGCACTTGGGAAGCTCTGTGGAAGGCTGCCTAGCAACAGAACCCCCATGTGGCCCGAATAATACCGAGCTTAAATATTCACATAGATTTCTTTTTGAGCTTTCAAGTTGTTTTTCACCATCTATAAGCAACATTAGTCCATCTACCGGAACACTCACTGAATTGGTAACAATTACGGGGTGTGGCTTCAGTAACTTCTCATGTGCTAATAAGGTAAGACCATGAAAATCTTCTTCTATCTTCTATATACTTGAATAAAGGAAGATGTTTTGTCCATAGCCTCATAATTTAATTTCCAACAGCTTCACTGCAATATAATTCACATACCCTACAATTCACCTACTTAAAGCGCACAGTTTGATAGCTTTTAGTATACTCACGGAGGTGAGCAGCCACCATCATTCAATTTTAGAATATCTGCATTACCCCAAAAAGGAACCTCACAGCCCTTAGACATTACCCCCAACTTCTCCATACCCCCCAGCCCTAAACAACCAATAATCTACTTTCTGTCTCTGTGGATTTACCTGTTCTGGATATTCTTATAAATAGAGTCATATAATATGTGGTCATTTGTGTCCAGCTTTATTTACTTAGCATAATGCTTTCAAAGTTTATCTACATTGTACTGTGTATCAGTACTTCATTTCTTCTTATGGGTGCATAATATTTCATTGTACAATATACACATTTACTTATCCATTTATCAGTTCATGGACAGAGTGTTTTCACTTTTTTGGCTATTATGAATAATGTAGCTGTGAACATTCATATACATTCATACTTTAACTAGTTTTAAGATTAATCCAAGCTATGCCTTAGTCATCCCCCAAAATTAATTTTATGAATAAAAAATTTTTCACATGATTAAAAAATATAATTGTTGCTAATATAACACTTAAGTTCATACTAGAGTAATGTATTGACTTGTTTCCTGTTCATTTTACTTTCAGGTTACAATTGGTAACTACCCCTGTGTTGTAGAAGAAAGTAGTAACACTTCCATTATGTGTCGTATTGACCCTCAAAACTCAATGGATGTTGGTCTCAGAGAAATCGTCACATTAACTGTCTACAACTTGGGTACTGCAATCAACACACAGTCCACTGAATTTGAGAGGCGATTTGTACTTTTGCCAAACATTGACATGGTGTTGCCAAATGCAGGGTCAACTACAGGAATGACAAAAGTGACCATAAAAGGCTCTGGGTTTGGCGTTTCCTCTGCAGGTGTGCAAGTCCTTATGGGCCATTTTCCATGTAGAGTCCTGTCAGTAAATTACACAGCCATCGAATGCGAAACATTTCCTGCTCCCCAGCAGCTTGTGGAAGTAGGTCTTCTGATACATGGAGTGCCTGCCCAGTGTCAGGGGAACTGCAGCTTTTCATATTTAGAAAACATCACTGCTTTTATAACAAGAATTTCCCCAAATTCTATCAAAGATTCTGTAAAAGTTCTCATTGAAGGAGAAGGTTTTGGCACCGTCTTGGAAGACATTGCTGTTTTCATTGGAAACCAACAGTTCAGAGCAGTGGGTGTTAATGAAAAGAACATCACTGTTCTTGTGACTCCTCTCCCGGCTGGACTGCACGCTCTCCAAGTTGTGGTGGGAACCAAAGGCTTGGCTCTGGGGAACCTCACTGTCAGCAGCCCTGCGGAAGCATCTGTCACACCGACTTCGGGAAGCCTTGGGGGTGGAACTACTTTGGTGATCACAGGAAATGGCTTCTATCCAGGCAACACCACAGTCATTGTTGGGGATGAACCTTGTCAAATTATTTCTGTCAACTCCAGTGAAGTTCACTGCTGTACCCCAGCAGGGGCAGCTGGAAACGTCAGTGTGGAAATCTTTGTTAATGCAGTCGCTTACCCACCTCTGTCATTTACATATGCCTTTGAAAAAACTCCACTTCTCAGAGGAATTGTCCCGAGTACAGGTACTCTAATATCTGCCTTCTACTATCCTGACCTCATATTATCAGTAATATTTATTAGGATAGAATGGGAATACTGTTTATGTATGATTATGAAGACGCATTTTAGTCAATCCACCCAACCCAGTTAATACATGGAATTCAAGTTCTATGTAGTTTCTCTGTCGGGACTATTTTATACACATTCCAGGATACAATTTTTAGTCAAATGCCAACTTATGTTTTGAAACAAAATCCTTATTAGCTTGACCTACATTTCAAAATGAGGAAAAAACTAAATAGATATATATGGCCTAAAATTGGTAATAAATTTATGTCATCAACATTGAAATGACACAGGAAACACCTATTAAAATTCACAAGTAGTGTATCTTACCGCCATTGAGAATTTTTGGAATACCTTGTTTCCATGAAACTATACTCGATTGTTAACTTATTAACACAACTTAATTCTTTTTAAGGAGATAATTGGCCCATTCAGATAGGAAAAACATAACAAAATAAGATTTACTTACTTAGTATGATTCATTTTTTAAGCTAAGAATAAATTGAGATGTCGTCTTGACCCTTTGTTATTATGCTATGCTGTTTCTGATCATCTTCAAGCTGTTGGAAATACTTATCATCCACATAATGAATTCTGGAGAGGCAGCCTGTAGTGCAATGGTTGAGAACACGGCCTTGATGGCTGGCTTCAAATCTTGGTTCTACTTTACAGGGGTGGAACTTTGGACAAGTTTTTAAAATATGTTTCCTTATTCATACAGATACCTACTTCATAAAATTAAAGAAGTTCATTCATATAATGTAACTTAGAATGGTGCCTTTAATAGAAAATAATTAAATGTTAGCCTTTTTACAGACTCACAGACTCCAAGAAGGGACTAGCAGTTACCAAAGGGAAGGGGTTGGGGAGGGTGAAGGGGGAGGGAAGGAGAAGGGGATTAAGGGGCATTATAATTAGCACTCACAATATAGGTAGGTCACAGGGAAGGCAGTACAGCACAGAGAATACAAGTAATGGCTCTAAAGCATCTATTACGCTGACAGACAGTCACTGCAATGGTCGGGGCGCAGAGGTGGTGAGGACTTGATAATATGAGTGAGTTGAAACCACAATGTTGCTCATGTGAAACCTTCATAAAACTGTATATCAATGATACCTTAATTTAAAAAAAATGTTAGCCTTTTTAAAAAGTCTTCTTCAGTTTACATTACCAGGAAATGTGTCAGGTTTGGTTAAGATAAATTCTCTGCCTGCAAGAAGTTTGCTATTGAAATTTTCTTTAATACATCAAGTTTTCCTACTTAGGAATTTTTGAAAAGCAAACATTAACAATAGCAATGACAGTTATTTCCCATATATTTGTAGTGCTTGCAAATGATGAACTAGATACTGGCATATGTTCCCTATTTCCATGAATCATCTCTGTGTCATCTCTCTCTTCAAATATCTCTTTCAAACAATGCATTTGAAGATGGTAAGACTTGTAGATAGGTGAGGAACTGTTTTATTTACTGAAGAGACAAGGCAATAAATCACACTTAAAAACACTTCCATTTGAAAGGTGAAAATGCCATACAAAACCAAAAATTTAAGACCCTCCCAAAATATCTTTTTTGGCCTATATCTTAAAACTATTCCTAACATGAATGGTTTAATTAATGTCTACAGTCTTTAAAATGACATGTACATTTCAGTGATCTTTACATGGCCAATTATATGGTTATTTTTACTATTCCTACTTGAATTAAAAATCATACCACTACTTGGTGACTCTGTGATAAGTAATGTTGATTAATATCTATTCACTTAATAGTTAGGTATATAGGAATTCATTTGGATGACCTGTGAACAAGTCCATGTGTTTACTGTCCTCAATGCATTTTCAAAAGGAGGAAGGAGGAGAACAGAAGGATTGAAGTTCTTTGCTTTATGTACCTTTATTCAAGCCATCAACATCAACATTCAACTATAAGTTTTTAAATTAATTTCTTATTTCTGAATTTACTAACTTATACCTAATTATTTACCTATCATAATTTATCAAGTCACAGATATTAGAAATATTTAAATTAAGAAAAACCCATCCTCAAAAGAGTTGCTAGTATCAGGAAGCTACCAAAATAAAAATAAAAAATAGTAAGCTCCATCCCTAAATTATATTCCATCCCATCACCCCCTGCCCAAACATTCATACTTCTTAACCCTGGACCTCCTCTCTTCCCCTCTCTTCTCCACTAGCATGAATTAGTAACTTTAAACTCAAAGAAAGGACAGAAGGGCTGGAAAATAATGTGATAATTTATAGTTAATATACAAGAGATTGCAATGCATATTATAGCCAAAATGTATATGACACACGTTTTATTAATACTTACATTAGTTGTAAAGCACTGGCTGTTATTTTGTTTATAGAAGTAAATAGGTATATCTTTAAATGCATGTGCAAGTATTGGAAATTTTATATATATTTATACTGTTTGCTTTTTTTAAAGGTCCACCTGGAACCAAAATTAAGATCACTGGATCTAATTTTGGTATTGATATCTTGGATATTTCAGTGACGATAAACAACAGCCAGTGTAATGTGACCAT
Source organism: Manis javanica (assembly GCF_040802235.1). Lineage (NCBI taxonomy): Eukaryota > Metazoa > Chordata > Mammalia > Pholidota > Manidae > Manis > Manis javanica. Next base: position 192,869,145 of record NC_133157.1, read on the forward strand.
GGTCAGTGATAGTGCATTACAGTGCATCACCGGAGATCACGCTGGTGGCACTTTTCCTGTTATGTTGCATCATAAGACAAAAGGCTCTGCGGTGTCCACAGTAGCATTTGAGTACCCTCTTACCATTCACAGTGTTCACCCAAGCCAAGGTAGGCATGAGTGTGCAGGAACCTACAAATAGTTTGTTTAAGTAAACACTTATTTAGAAAAGTATGTATATATTCTTCAACAGTGCTAACACTTTTAGTAGCTTTATAACATATTAAAATATTTTTGTTTGTGCATCAAATAAACATGCAAGGGTTTCAATTAATCATTTAGAAATATTAGTTTAGTGCCCCTGTTTCTCTGAGTACTATATGATTTACTTAAAATATAACCCCACTTAAAATGTCCAGGTTACATGTGGAAAGTTTTTAAAAAATCATGTTTCGATATCACTGCCCTGTAATTATGTCTATATAAATATATTTTTCTGTTTGAAAAGAATTTTAATGGTTAAAAACCTTAATAAAGTTTAATCAGTGTATTCAAAATAATAATTTTTACATTTATGTTTGACTACTCTGAAATTCTTTGTGACATCTTTAAAATAAAATTTTAGTTCCTATTAGTTAACTAAATAAGATCTGATATGTACTCAGATCTTTTTGAGTACTTTAAAAACTCAGTGAAGGTTTTAAAACTACAATATGTTACAACACTATACCACAATATATTTATAATTAATATATAAAATAATGTAATGTACATAATTTCAGTTCTAAGAGTCTTTTCATATAATGTAATTGCATTTCATGTTTTAAAATAAAGTTACATATATACACAGAGGAGGTTTTGTTTTCACTAGTTTTGTTTTCCCCTTTCATATGTCTTCACTAGGGAGCTTCGGTGGTGGTCAAACCATGACTGTGATGGGCACTGGGTTCAATCCACAAAATTCAGTTGTAATAGTGTGTGACTCAGAATGTGCAGTCAATAGGCTTAAATCTGATTACACAACATTATTATGTGAAACTCCACCTAATAATGGTAAGTAGTCAGAAAATAGAATGGTAGGCTTTGGGGAAATTACTCATTTTATAGACATCAGAGTCTGAATTTCTTCTTTCAAGTTTTTAATGTTCTCTTGTGGCATCGAATCACTTTTATAACTGTGCTGCATTTAAGCAATTTCTTCAGAACTTTATTTTCCAGGTTTAAATGTCTTTCAAGATTCATAACATTTGGGCCAAATTGAATTGTTCCTAATAAATTGGGATTTGTCAGTTTATCATATACACTGCACATGCCACAAGGAGAATGTGTTTTAAGTTCCTACTGGAGTATTAGATTATCCTTAAAGATAGGATAGTATAATGGTTATGAGTGTGAACTGATAAAGCATTGCCAAGATTCAGACCCCAGCTATGTCTTTCGGCAAGTTAGTCAACATTTGTGCCTCAGTTTCTTCATCTGTAAAGTGAGAATAACCATGTTAGCTTACTTCATTGGATTATTGTGGGGTTTAATAAATCAATATATGTAAAGTAGATGGAATGATGTCTGGAGCATGATATGTGATTTACTATTATTATCACTATTTTTATTTAGTGGCACTTCAGCTAAGTAGCTTAAATCTTCTTTGTTTCAATTTGTTCTTCTACTAAATGGAGATATTATCAACCCTAATTCAGTGTGTTATTGTAAAGTTTAAATATCTAAACTTATTGTGTATTTTAAGTGCACAATAAATTTTAATTATCTAACAAACTTTAAGAAGAACCAAAGGGAATATTCTAGATGAATAAAGGACATGGTTTATGTGCAAACATTTTTTAAAACATTAACAAAATTTGACAAGGCTTTTCTAAACATTTTTGTTTCTTTTTCTGACTTCTAAAAGAAAAAATATTGAAGAAAATGTAACATTTTTTGAGTGGACTTATTTATCATTTCAGCCTGAGAGTTTGTATCCTGATTTTTTAAATGCAATAGAGCTGCTGAGATTTGTCAAGTTTTGTAGGTTCTTTTAATACTAGCTTTGCATCTTTTTGCACATCTGTACGGGGTTTCTGTAGTTTTTCTGTGTCTTAACTGCTCTCAGCAGTCACTCCTTGCTGTTGTCAGCGTGCCTGCTGTTAGCGGTTCTTCCTCCTTGCTCCTCTAATTAGCAGTGTGGGATCCTCTAGGACTGGAAAACTAAAGAAGGAGGTTTGCAGAATTGTCTACTGTAAGAGGCTCTGAGGCAGGGTCCAAGGGTTTTTCCCTGTTGCTAATGTGCATGAGCTATGTGATGTTTTTGGCTATTGCTGAAGATCTTTATTACTTCACATTTGGCCTGTGTATGTTGGAAAGTGACTTCAGGAAAAGGAAGATGTTATTGAAAATGTTTGAGGGTTTTGATGGGCCTGATGGAGAACCATACTCAGTTCCAACCTCTCCTCCTAGGCGGGGGCCCTGAGCAAGCCTGTGAAGTGCGAGTGGCCAACGGGAAGGATGTGTCACAGTCCACAACTCCTTTTATGTACACTGAGTCACTGACTCCGCTCATCAAGGAAATATCTCCCAAGAGAGGCAGCACGGCGGGGGGCACCAGACTCACAGTCAGGGGATCGGGCTTCAGGTACTGTCGTCACACACATGCACATCAGTGCTGAGTTCCTTGTGCCTGCTTTCTCATATGTAACGACAGTGCTTGATATATAGTCATGCAATCAAAAAACCATGTTTGAGGCATGTAATAGCACTAACAGCTAACATTTATTGAGTACTTATTTTGTGTCAGGCACCTTCTGACCCCACAGAAACTTCCGCCTTACTTTCTTAGATATTTATATCCCATTTTATGGTTAGGAGACTGAGATTAGAGAGATTAGATAACTTGTCCCAAATCCTAGTACATAACATTACAGGTGTAAATCACTTTCTTGTTTGCTTCCACAACGTCTCAACTCCAGCCACGCTCTGTTTCATTGGATCAATGAAACATGTCTTCATGCATCAGGTTCCATTTCATTGCAATAGGCTACGTTCCTTTCTCCTAAATGTATTCATTTTTGACTCAATATATGTACTACTCAGTCATCATTCTTCAAGTCCATAAGACTGACCTCAAAACCCCAGATCATCTAAACCGTAGAAGGCAACTTTAATTCCTCAAGTACGGATCACTACCTTGGATTTGCCTTTTACATAGAGATTAAGTTCTGAAGTGTGTGAAGGTAGAAACCATGTCATATAAAGAAAATGATCCCTGAAAGTCTCTTACAAAGGCCCCTATTTGGAGACCAACATAGAAATTCTCAAATTCAACCCAGGTAGTTTTTCTCTGGCACTAGAACACCTGCCAGTTTGTAGGGTTTTACTTCCCGGCCTCTTAATCGCTTCATTTACTTTTTCTTCAACAAATATTTTGAAGTCTCATGACTGAAGGAAAGTGTCAGTCAGCACTTTGATGGATTGTAGGGTAAGATCATTATTTTTACAATAAGGCACATCAGTAACAGGATTTGACAGTGTGACCTAGAAATCTGAGAAAAACATCGGTTTTTCCTCCTTTTTTCTTGATAGTGAAAATATACAGAATGTTCTTGTCACCATTGCTGAATCCAAATGTGATGTTGAATATTCCAACAAGACATACATCATCTGCATGACAAACACCCACACTCCTTCAGGGTGGGCTCCAGTGAAGGTCAACATCAGAAGAATTGGCATGGCCAAACTGGTAATAATAGCCCTGCTGGGTTTAGTGATCACAATAGAAAAACTAGTATTATAGGAGGTAAAGTAAATAGGAATGGATTCTTTTACTTTGTTAATGTCTCCAAAAAAATAATTGAGTTGTACTTATAAAAAATTTAAAGTGGCTTGTTTTTCTTACTATCATTTTATGAGCTCAGATTTTTAATTATTCTGGATTGTGGGGTAATTGGTAATGGATCTTTCATTTAATTGTTAACTATAACATATTTCAAGGCAACTATAACATATTTCAAGTAAGTTATACTTTATTATTAATGAAAATGTTTACTGTTTTAGATTTCTTCTTTTTTGAGAAATTGAATAAGGAATTCTGATAAAACCCCTACATTTAAGTCTTTCATGTTCTATTACAGAATAATGCTGACTTCCTATACGTTGATGCTTGGTCCTCCAACTTCTCCTGGGGAGGAGAATCTCCCCCAGAGGAAGGGTCACTCGTTGTTATTACAAAAGGACAGATAATTTTGCTGGATCAAAACACCCCTATTCTAAAAATGTTGCTTATTCAGGGTAATTTTTGAAAATCTTCTTATTAGACTGCCTGTGGAGTATTTCTGTGATGTTAATTTAATCAAAATTCGTGATCATGAACAACCATAATGTTATCATGTTTTTAAAGCAGAGTGTAATACTCAGTTTCTAAAATTGAGTATTACAGTTCATTTGTGGTATGAAATTTAGTGTGTTGCAACCAGAATCTTTTAATGAAATAGAATAGAAAAATGTCAGAATGTACTGTATTCATATAGGTAAACATCTTTTAAAGTTAAATGTTTCATAAAGCTTTTGTTTCGATAAAACGTGTGTGTGTGCATGTCTGTGCACTTCCAGTGAATCACAACAATAAAAGGTATTTCCTATTTAGAAAAACATTGGTATAGTGGGTACTAAGGGTTATAAAATCATTGTTTATTTTTGTTCTTAATTTATATTTTGAGATCCTGTGTTTGTAATACTATAATTCATGTAGCTGTACTATTTGATAGCATTTAAATAACAAGTTGTCAAGGGAAAATAATCTGTTCAGGAACATGATTTTCTATCAACTCCTGGATCTTGTCTGAAATTTTTATACTTTCTGTTGCCAAAAAAGTTGAAGTTAACTGACATGCACAGTGAGAGCACATGAGAATAAGAAATTTAATTTTAATGCATAATTTAATAAAAATATTCCTTGTGACATATTTCAAAATTGTATGGTTCATAGGTGGAACTCTAATATTTGATGAAGCTGACATTGAGCTCCAGGCAGAAAATATTCTAATTACAGATGGAGGCATTCTTCAGGTATATGAAGAGAACCTGATACATATTCATTGCTAACCTCTCTCCATTTCTTTTTAAAATACTATGTGTAAAATGGATAGTTTGTTATACCAAACTCTCACAGTTTATCTTTGTGTATATCTCTGTTATTAGGAAAAACTCCTTCTTTGGGGAAACAGTTTCCCAGAGTATTCTTGCACTTTTAATGGGAAGATAATAGTGCATTATCATACAGAAGAATTTAAAATAGAGCAAAGGAAATATTAGCTCTGAGATATGGCTAAAGTCAATCAGTATAGTTTCTGAACATTTGTTTTGGTGTATTTAGTGACTAGAAAATTTTAAATTTACCTTTTGGAAGGAAGATACTGCCAACTGAACAATCGATTCTTGAAAGAGAGGGATGAAAAGGAAAGAATTCCGTTTGAATGGTTAGAATTGTGGATATTGGGTTTTAACTTTCTGAATGATGCATATGAATTGCCTTGCAGATTGGGACTGAAGCATCCCCCTTTCAACACAAGGCAGTCATTACCTTGCACGGGCACCTGCGGTCTCCTGAGCTCCCAGTATATGGCGCCAAAACGCTGGCCGTGAGAGAGGGAATCCTGGATCTGCACGGTAATGCTGCTGAAAGGGCTCTGGGAATTTGGTCCGGAAGACACCCACCAGGAAACCAGAGACACGCTTCCTGATAACTCTCTCTAAATGAAAGCTTGTTGAGCTGCTCTTGTCTTTACATAGTCCCTCTTTACTCCTCTTTCTCTCTCCCCTCCACTTCTCCAGGCCAGCTCAGCCCCTACGTACCAGCAAGACTCACACCCAGGATCACTCTTGGGGAAGCCATTCTGGGTCTTCTTTCCCCCCTTCCTCTTCTCCCTTTCTGGGTGCTCTCATAGCACCCTTTCCATGTTTCAGCTCTTAACACAGTACATACTGATCGTTTATGTTATTCGTATATCCATAAAAAAAGGCATTAAGTCTGAAAGCTGAAAATAGTAACTCCATATTTGTATTTTAAAATGGGCTCCTTCTAATATATAAATGTAAATTTATAGTTACTTTTCTATAACTATATTCTGGAATTCTATCAGCAAATAAAAATTACTTTGATCATATTCAAGGTACCAGGGTAACTTATTTATTTAAAGGAAGCATGGTGTGAAACCTTTTTATATTAAGGTCTTCTGTATTGCAATAATCTGTTTCTCTTATAAAGTTAAAATATGTAAACATGATACCTTATTCTGATCATAACTGTTCTGCATTTTCTAAATGTATAAACTAGTGTAATTTTCAGAAATTCACACATTTCATTTGTCTCTAGATAATCAGTTTAGGCAATGTCTATAAATAATGGCAAAGATAATAGGCCGCCATCTATTTTATCAATAATAACACACCACATTTACATTGTGTTCCTATAAAGAAGATTGTTCTAAGTGGAATATATCATTATAGAAGGATGTTTTTAATTTAATAAAACCACACATTATTATAAACTTCTTACTTTTATAAAGCAAGTATTCTAAATATTTCTTTTTTGAGAAAAGTATAAAATGCTAAAGTAAAATTAGCCTTCCATAAAACCACACATTATTATAAACTTCTTACTTTTATAAAACAAGTATTCTAAATATTTCTTTTTTGAGAAAAGTATAAAATGCTAAAGTAAAATTAACCTTCCCCAAATTGATTCAATTCAGGAAAATGTAAAAATGGATGAACCTCTCAATATCCAAGAAAACACGTCTTTAGAAATGTCTGGTTTGTATATGTTGGCTGCAGGTTTGCCCATCCCTGTGGTCTGGACTCATCTGGCCCACACTGCAAAAGCAGGCGAAAGGACTTTGATTTTACAAGAAGCAGTAACATGGAAACCAGGAGATAAGATTGTAATTGCAAGCACAGGACACAGGTATGATGTCTTCTGGGCCTGATACTTTTGATTTAGAACAGAGATATTTTTAACTCAGTAAAAGCAGGGTGATTCACAAAGTCTACAACTATTTGATTTAAATTTGAACCCTGTTATAAATACTATAGCCAAGTATATATTTGTCAATCATTAACATTGGGTTGATCACCAATATGTTGTTTTCATTGGCTGAATTTACAGGAAAAAAAAAGTATGAGATTGAACCTATAAAATATACTGATAAAATATTTTAGTTGATTTTCATGATTACCTTCCATGTAAAATTTTGTTTGAAAAAAATTCTCTTAAAATCATTTGAAAACCTTTGACTTAGAGCTTTAGCTAAATATATTATGCACGCAAAAATGTAAATGAGCTTCTCTGTTTGGGGTCACCAAAGAATAAGGTTCAAAGCAGCTTATGGACTCTGTTAACTCTAAGTCTCTTGGCCATGGTTCCCATGGAGCAATATTGTTAGTAATGATTGAATAAAGGGAAAAAAATCATAGAATGAGTGATGACTGACATGACCTTTTACATTGTCTGACATTTTTACAACAGAAACTGCTTATGACCCTTAATTTCTGCCTAATTATATATTTTAACAAAGAAGAAATAAAAGGAACAAAACTAATGTAGCTATACCAAGAATATCGGTGGAGAGAGGAAGCAAGAGGACCTTTATTTTTGCTTTATTGTTCAAATTATGGGCAGGCAAAATTGGACATGGTTATGCTTATCAGGGAACAAATAATAATTTATGACAAAAAATAGCTTAATTATGTTAAGGTTGTGACTCAATTTAGAATTAAAATTCAAGACGGCATTTTGGGTTTGTCATCTTCCAAGTTAAAAATAGACTTGCAGATGTTGGGAAGAGTTAAATATATACTTAGTTTTCTAAGGGCACATTTTTTTCTGCCCTTGGAAAAAATTTTAATAACATAATGGCAAAATAAAAAATAGCAAAATGACAAAGCTTACTAACAGAATAAGAAAGTCATTTATAGCTCTTCTGTATGAAGTAGAGAAATTAGTTTAGAATTTAGCTTAGGGATATTTGTTTCAAGAAACAAGAATTAAAGAGTTTCCCACAAAATCTGACTCCTTGTTCACTGTTTCACTTGTAAATCCTATTTGAAAGTTTGTGAACTGAGTCATTAAGAATAATACTTCTAAAGTCAGTGTGCCAGGGTTCAGCTCCCAGCAATACTACTTACCAGGCCCACAAACATTTTATTTCACCTTGCTGAGCTTCGGTAAAATTGGAATGCTATTAGTACCTATCTCAAAATTATTGTAAGAATTAAATGACTTAATATATGTGTAAAGCATTTTGTATAGAACATGGCACAAAGTAAGTGCTATGTAAGTTAGATATTATTACGTAGAAAGGAAAAGTGTATTTTTGTCACATGAGATATAAAAATGCTTTTTAGAATCTTCTTTGCTGAAGAACTCTCTGTGTCATCTGAATCCAAGAGAATTCAAGAGGCTAGCCTAACTTCTTTTTCCATACTGCCTATGGGATCTTGTAGTATTCATACACCCTTATCTGGAGCATCCTTAATCTCTGCCTCCCCTAGGCCCTACCCCCAACTCCTTCCCTTTTTGGGTCTTTTGGAATTAGGGGTTTCTCCATCCTTCCACCATCCCAAAAAACAACTTCAGTCTCCCATCTTTTCTAGCTACTTTCTTTTCATCTCCTTATTTAAAAAAATAAAATAAAATTGCTTAAATATTATGCCCATTTCTTCCATTTCACCCTAAAATCCATTTTTAACCCTTAAACCCTTCAGACTGATTTTGATCTTCATGAAAGCTTTCCCAGTACCCTTCTGACTATCAGCATTCTTCACTTCTTGCATATCACCAAGTTCACTGGGTTCTGCTCTTGAAATGTGTCTCCACCATCTTTACCTGCTCTCAGTTTAATGTAGATTCTCAGTCCTTCACACCAGGAATATTATTTTCCTATTTGGGCTCAGTTCCTCTACTTCTTCCCCACACAAATTCATTCTGTATTAATTTGTTCAATCAGAAACTGTCATTGAATCATGACAGGCACTGGACTAGTGGTCAGCATACAAAGCAACTCAACAGGAGCCTTACCAAGAGGAGAAGACAGGTAGTGGAAAGGACAGATAGCATAGATGTAGACAGGATGGTGTAGGTGTAGGTAGACACAATAGTATGGTGACTATGAGCACTAACGGGACATATTGCAAAGTGTATTGGGAATCCAGAAGAAGGGTAGGAAAAGTTGAAAGAGGTGATTTACTTATTTCACATATGACAATGTCATTGGAATTGGTATTTGAAAGTGGAAAAAGATTTGACAAGAAAGAAAAGAGTCGAAAGAGAATGTCAGAAAGACAGAAATAACTCCTCTGAGTTTACCTCTGTTAATACCACCAGTCACACTTCAGTAGAGTGTATACAGTCAGACATTAACACACATTTCTTTAAAGTTGGGGGCACTTTCTATTTGGTATCCCTAGTATTTAGCTTTGTGCCTAGGAAACAGGCTAGACCCTCAGTAAATGTTTGTTGAATGAAATATATGGATCATATTACGTATCACAAGCATATTATAGATTTGACATATTGTCTTGCTGTGCCTGGAGTTTGGAGAGTATTGAAGAAATGGTTTCAATGAGATCTCTGAAACTCTACCTCAATCATTTCTTTCCCTGCTCAGGAGCCTCCATGGCTTCCCTTGGTGAGGGTTTCTCAACCTTGACATTCTGGACCTGAAAAGTCTTTGTTACATAGGGCTGTCCTATATGTGACGGTGTGTTTAGAAACATCTTTGGCCATTCCCCACTAGATGCCAATATTACTGCCAAGTTGTGACCACCAAAAATGTGTCCTGGTATTGCCAAATGTGCCTTGGGGGGATAAAATCATCCTCAACAAAAAAACCACTGAATGTGATGGTCAAAGTTGTAAGTTATAAATGAATAGCTTTTTAATACTTTATAGAAGTTAGTAAAATTCTGTGAACAAGTATAGCACTCGCAAAATGTTTATTTAATTGAAATGCATTGTAAAATTTGTTCGGTTATTCTAAAAATGAATAAAACAAAATCTTCCAATTTCTCTTCAGAATATTGTATGACATTGAAAAATATTCTACAGACGGTGTCCAAAATAGCATAAAACAAATGCACTGAAACAATATGATGGGCATTTATATTCATTTTTAAAGTCTTTGTTAAAATTTTTACAGACACAGTCAACACGAGAATGAGAAAAGGACCATTGCATCTGTGTCTGCAGATGGTATAAACGTAACACTAACTCATCCACTGAATTACACGCACTTAGGAGTCACTGTCACACTCCCTGATGGAACTCAGTTTGAAGCAAGGGCAGAAGTTGGAATTCTTACCAGAAACATTTTAATAAAAGGATCTAATAATGTGGAGTGGAATAACAAAATTCCAGCATGTCCTGATGGATTTGACACAGGTAATTGTAGCAGCTATAGTGTGTCAACTTAAAATGTTTCCCTCAGGGCAAAAATGTTCCTCAGGGCAATATCACCCCCAGTTGAGAACTACTGGAATAGGTTATGCTTTGGTTATGATTTGGGGCTTATTTATTGAATAAGCTCCAAATCACAGTGATTTAAAATGAGAATGGCTATTTCTTATTCATGCTACATGTGTCCAACAAGGGTAGGGGCCTCTGCTCATTGTAATTTTCCAGGAACTAGGCTGATGGCAGCTCCATGATCTCTGAGATAGGAGACCAGGTGGCTGGAGAGTCAGGCAACAGCAAATAATTACTTTGGTCCTGAAGTGACACATGTCCCTTCTACTCAGGTGTCATTAGTCAGGACTGATTCCATGGCTATGCTTCACTTACCACAGTTCTCATACATAAATATAAATGTATAATGTAAATGTATATGTAAGAAGTACAGTGTATTTTACAAGTCTCTTTTAAATATTTTTATGTAATCACTAATACCATTATAATCCTTTATGGAGTTGAATACTAACAATTGCAGCTTATATGTAACCTTTCCTTCAGTGGGAAATAAAAGACAAAGCTCACTGGATTCAATGTCAAATGACCTATATTTTGATTCTAGTTCATCTGCATCAAGTATCACAATGTCCATGAACATAATTTTATCCTGTTCAAAATAAAAATACTTCCTGTTCTCCCTACTTACTATACTCATAAGAATTAAGTGACATAACGAATATTCCTAGTATTATACAAGTATAAGATTGCATTATGTTAATCGGCAAATTCTGGGAGACGATTTTAGACATAATAAGACAGAATACTTAACCATATTTACTCAACCATTCAAATACTTATTAGTACTTTTAAAAATTCTATAGTAAATACTTTAGGGAATACAAAGGTGAGCAAGACAAGGTAGTTACATTTCTTACTATTTAGAGGAGAAAATGCTGTAAAGGCAAATAATTGTGATCCAGGATGAAACTAAAATTATATGTAAATAAAAGATATAATTAGGCATTGGGGGAAATGTTTATATAGTTAGAGGATTTTTGACATGGTTTTTCTTTGTGATATTTTTAAAGGTGAATTTGCCACACAGACTTGTCTCCAAGGAAAGTTCGGGGAAGAAATAGGGAGTGACCAGTTTGGAGGCTGCATGATGTTTCATGCACCTATTCCTGGTGCTGACATGGTGACTGGAAGAATAGAATATGTAGAGGTAAGAGACATTATTAGTAAATCACAATGTTTTACAAAGGTTATCCAGACAATGAACAAGCATTGAGCTCCTACTGTTTGCCAGATGCTACTTATAATCTGGTGGAAGAGACAGGTAAGTAAACAAGTTGCAATACATCCAAGTATTCACCCATTTAATGCCAAAATTATGTTTTTCTATTTTTTTCAATCCCATATCAAATTCATCAGCAAGTTCCATCTACTGTGTCCTGAATCCACTACCTTTCTACCACTACCACCTGATCCCTCACCCAACCCACCATCTAGCCTGGACTACTGTGATTTTCTCCTGGCTCATCATCCTGCTCCCACCCTTCCTCTGGTAGAATCTCCACACCACAGCCAAAGTAAACATTTTCAAGTATAAACCAGGTATTGTTTCATCTTGATCAAAGGCTTCAGGTTACACCTAAAACAAAAAGTCTCATGTCCTTCCCTAGGATCCACACAATCTGTCCATGAGCCGGCCTCTGACTTTATCTCCTGTGGTTCTACCCTGGCTCATGCACAGAGGCCTCCTCATGTCCCTCAACAATGTCAAGCCCATTCCTGTCTCAGGGTCTTTGCACTTGCGTTTCATCTGCTTAGAATGCCCCTCCACCAAATGCTGGCATGGTCTCATTCTCATTTCGGTATGTCTCTTCTTGAATGTTTTCTCTTCAAAGAGGCTTTTCTTCACCATCCATATTTGAAATAACTATCCAAGCCCCTGTTTTCCTTTATTTACTCATAACTCCTGACATTATATCTATTTTCAATCTCTCCTTCTAGAACATAAACTCAGTTGGTTCAGAGATTTTGTCTTTCTGGTTTTCTGCTTTTTCCCCTATGGCTGAAACAGTACCTGGCATATAGCAGATTCTCAATTGATTATTAACTGAACAAATATATAAATAAGTGAATAAATATGCAAATTACCACCAAGAGATTAGGAACTCCTCTGTGTCTTATTCATATTCAGCCTATATAATCAGGGTCAAGTATCCTTTTTACTAGTGTTCAGTAAAGGGAAGGAAAAAATGAAAGAAAGAGGTTAGGGAGAGAAGGATAGTAAAATTCGTAAGTCCATTAAACTGGGAACATTTAGATTGCAAACAAACCCCTGAGGGTCATAGAGTCAACACGTGCATTCTGTGAATCTCCCTTCCTCCTAGGGGAGTCACACCTATGTGATATCTGAGACATGGACTGAGTAAGGTTGCCAAGGTCAATCTGTATATTAAATATTAGCAATGGTTAATTATTTTTAAATGATGAATGAAAATAAATGGATGTCCAAACATTTTATTTCCAAACCTTATAGGACAATACTACACACACACACATACACACTCACACACTCTGGCATCCTCTGTGTTAGATTACTAGATCCTAGACCTATTGAAAGAAAGTACAGCAGAGTGGTTAATAAGAGCACCAACTCTAGAATCAGACCAACTTGGGTTTAAATGGAACTTTATGACCATGAACAAGATACTCAGCCTTGTGTTTACTTCTATTTCCTCATCTGTAAAATAAAGTTAATGGTAAGTGGCTACTTCATGGGATGGTAGTAAAGACTGTGATCATACATGTAAGATACTTAGCATAATATCTGGCACACAGTAAACATTCAAGACGTGTTTCTTATTATTATATAAGGATCAAAATGAAGGATAAAAGAAAAGTCTTTGAGAGGTTATATTTTGCTAAACACAAAAGTTTAGTAATAGGTCAAAGTGAAAAGCAGAAGAGTCAAAGATGGCTTTTGTTCATTCATTTGTTCATTTATTTGGTAACAAGTAAGGGCTGTTCTATATTGAATAAAACAATGTAAGTTGAGGGACAAATAACATTTCCAAATGATAAACATGAATAATGTGGGAGGTATAAATCTATTAATAATAATTCATATAAAACTGGAGATTATTTTGAAACAAGAAAATATGAGCCAAGCAAACTGAGTCTATGTATATCACTAAATAGCTGTGATTTCTGGGCTTGACAGATATTCCATGCTGGCCAGGCTTTCCGGTTGGGGCGATATCCAATACATTGGCACCTGCTTGGAGATTTACACTTTAAATCTTATATAAGAGGCTGTGCAATTCACCAGGCCTATAACAGAGCTGTTACTATCCATAACACACATCACCTTCTGGTGGAGAGGAATATTATATATGATATCAAGGGAGGAGCATTTTTTATAGAAGATGGTATTGAACATGGCAATATCCTGCAATATAACTTGGCAGTATTTGTACAGCAGAGTACTAGTCTTCTGAATGATGATGTGACTCCGGCTGCATTTTGGGTAACTAACCCAAACAACACCATTCGACACAATGCAGCTGCTGGTGGCACACACTTTGGCTTTTGGTACCGAATGAACGATCACCCTGATGGGCCATCTTATGACCAAAACATTTGCCAAAAAAGAGTTCCTCTTGGAGAATTCTTTAACAACACTGTTCATTCTCAAGGCTGGTTTGGATTGTGGATATTTGAAGAATATTTCCCCATGCAAACAGGATCTTGTACTTCTACAGCACCCGTGCCTGCCATATTTAATTCACTTACTACTTGGAACTGTCAAAAAGGAGCTGAATGGGTCAATGGAGGTGCCCTTCAGTTCCATAACTTTGTGATGGTAAATAATTATGAGTCTGGAATTGAGACCAAGAGAATCCTGGCTCCTTACATCAGAGGATGGGGTGAAACAAGTGGAGCAGTGATTAAAAATGCCAAGATAGTTGGTCATCTTGATGAATTGGGAATGGGGCCTGCATTTTGCACAAGGAAAGGCCTAGTTCTCCCATTTAGTGAAGGCTTGACTGTATCTTCTGTACACTTTATGAACTTTGACCGTCCCAACTGTGCAGCCTTGGGAGTGACATCTATTACTGGAGTGTGTAATGACAGATGTGGAGGCTGGAGTGCAAAATTTGATGATATCTTGTATTTTCACACACCAAACAAAGCTGGCTTTCGATGGGAGCATGAAGTGGTCCTGATTGATGTTGATGGTTCACTTACAGGTAAAGTTATGCTTTAATTTCTGATAAAATATATTGGAAAGATGTTTGTGTTCACACAGATTTGAACTGCCAAAGCAGACTTACATGAATCACAGATCTTACCCAGAACCGAATTTACTGATGATTTAAAGATATAGGTCAACAGATGCAACATTCTTTTCTGGAAAAGCCCCAAACTGTCAGATACAGCCTCCAAAAATATCTTTTTTTTCCCCTTGCATTTGCACTTTAGTTTTGAATTAACAGCAAATTATAAGTAATATTTATGGAAACACTGATCACAAAAAGTAGTTGTTGCAGTGTTAGAATGCTTCTATCTTATATTCAGCTAATTACACAGATAAGAAACTGCTTACATAACTATCCAAATTCTCCAGCCAGTCATGCCTCATAAATGTATAAATTCCAGGCTTATGTACATAAACGATGCAAACAGATTGTATATATCCTCCTCAAATACTTTAAAGGGGAAGAATACATTACCAGCCTGCTGTTAACCCTTTTCTTTCCAATCCAAATTCTGAATTTGGAATTACTTCAGAGAATATGTTAACTCCAGCACAAAATTCAACATACTTTATAGGTTAAATATTTTTATAATTTTTAGTTCAGAGAATGTCATGTTTTCTGTAAGTAATCATGGTTTCTAGAATTTAGTATCTTTATAAATGTTCAATGATGAAGAATATCTAAATAAGATAGCAAGGATGTGTGTGTGTGAGAGAGAGAGAGGTTGAGTCTGCATAATACTTTATAAGAGAGGGACAGTTTACAATTAGATGTACAAATATTAACAACTTACTTTTGAAAGTCTGAAAGATAGAAGAAGATTCACCTCAATATTCAAACAGACTGGGTTCTCAACTATAGGTGCTAACTTCTGTCCCCTCTTCTAACTGTTGCTTTAGGAAGAAGAACATTTGGGTGGTACTAACATATAAAGCCTTGTGTAACCTTTATTGGTTCACTTACCTCAGCTCAGATTCTGAATGTAAGCTGGCAATCCCGCGGTTAAGACGGCCTCTGTGGTCAGGCTGCCCGGATGAGCACCCTTCCAGGTGTCCTGGACTGGGTCACGTACCCACGTCCTCCTCTATTCTGTCCCTCATGGGCGCTCCCAGCCCAGGGTGTCAGCTACATCCAAAAAGAGCTCCCTGACCACTGCAAAGCCTCTGTGTGAGGGCTCTTCACCCTATGCCAAAATAAGAAGTATCAAGTCTTTTAGATTGTATTAGTGGTACTAGGGAACACAGTGCCTGTATGTTCTAGACAGTTCAGTTTTTTAGTTTTCTAACATGAAATGGGAAACATACTGTTTGTGTCCATTTCCTAGGTCACAAAGGACACACAGTCATCCCACACAGCTCACTGCTGGACCCTGCTCACTGCACCCCAGATGCCGAGTGGAGCCTCGGGTTTCCCGGGTCTGTCTGTGATGCCTCAGTCAGCGTCCACCGTTTAGCATTCAACAGACCTTCTCCCGTGTCTCTCCTTGAAAAGGATGTGGTTCTCTCAGACTCTTTTGGTAAGTGGAATATACCAGCTTAAACCTATTTAAATATGTTTTCCTAAATTTTAGTCATCATGGAAACAGGGAAAAAAACGTAATATTTATATCAGTCAGAAAGAAATCAGAGAGGAAACAATTGACACCCTTAAAATGGGTGTGTTGGAATATTAAATGCGTGAACCAGCATGACATTCTTCTGCTTGCGAACCTTCAGGCAATATTCTGACAGCAGGAAAGTTGATGTAGCCCTTAGAACAAGAGAGTTAAAATAAAATATATGATTGTTTTTGCCACTAAAGGCAAATGCTTTTGATTATCTTTGCTGATTAAAATGGGATGGGGGGAGCATTTGCTAGGTTAATATCTGCACCAGGTGCCAGAGCTTGTTGGTTCACTGATTTATTTCAGTAAAGATACTGTACCTGGCTCACCAGATGTGCTCAATGCTATCGTCTGAATAGATTGCATTAATTACCATCGTTATTCATCATCCATCTGGCATTTGCACCAGCCAAACAGTCGAATTAAGTGGGGATGTGGTAGGAATGCTGATCTTTGCATTGCCTAGATCTTTCACGATGGTACTAATATTTGTATTTCCCCCTCAAGGATTTGGAATTGCCTTCAGTTTAAATCTTTGTAAGGGGGTGGGAGGTATGCTTCCAGAGTGTGAACAGTCTTTGCTACCAGATTTACTGTCATTCTATTAGTTAGGGAACCAATGTGGGAACTTCCAGTTACTAAGTATATCTCTTTCCTCCATACCTGACGTAGGCTACCCTAACTGGCTAGATCTATATAGCTGTCTCTTTGTCATTGCATCCAACCATCATCTGTCTAGGAGCTATTGGTTAAAATAACTGTCTACAATTAAATATTTACAGACACTGTTCTGATATCTACATGGACTGCAGATTTTGGAAAATAAAAAAAGGATAGATGAATCAAAGATTTGCTAAACAGATCATTGTCAAGTATACTTTTCTACATTTTCTGCATAAATCTAAATGATACAGCTTCTTGATGACACTGTGTAAAACTGCAATCATCAAGATCTAATCTAAACATAATAAAGAATCATAAATATATAAAGACTTTATCAAATGATCCAAGCACACTTATTTCTCTCACTGTAATGTCACTGTTAACCATTTTTCTTCCTAAGTGATTTTAAATACTACAACATGATAAAGTATATATACCTTAAACTATTAATTTTTAAGCATTAATCTTTAAACATTTCAGGTCTCTAGTTTTTGTTGGTGGTGGTGGTAGTGATTTTAGGAGAGAGGAGTTTTTGTGTTTTTACATTTTTGTTCAAGAAGTCTAGCATTTTTTAATTAATAAGATTGTAGCTTTCTTTTGAAGTCTCTCTGTGCCATTTGGCCTAATCCCTTCAAGTATTAAGGTTTTTATTTAAATACTAAACTGTGAACATCATGAGGAAAAGATTTATAAATTCATCTTTTTGCTACCCACAAAGCTCAACACAGGACATTGCAAATAGTAGGGACTCGGTAAGTATTAAATTGCAATGGAATTAGTTGCAGTGCTCAGACCAAATTGCAGAGGAGAGGAAACATCATGCCAGGCACTTTATTTTATAATGTGATATAAAAAATAAATCACATTTCATAGTCAGGCAAGTTTGACTTTTTATTTAATCTCCATTAAGGTCAAATAAAATGATTTGCTACCAAAAATTAAAATCAGAAAAATGAGATCACTTGTTCTGATTTTATATGTCTACTAAATGAATAAAAAATTCAACGATTACACTAAATGAATGGGAAATAAAGTTTGGTATAGCTTAACAAATATCCTTATCTCACGCATGATACATATAAAGTTAGACCAGATGGCAGAGTAATCGAGACACTTACTCTTTATGATAGTTTTTTTAAATACATTCAAAGAGTTTATATTTCAGTCCAAGATATCTAAAATCAACATATTGAGAATGAGTTCACTTGAAAAGAACCAAGGAAAACACAAATAACTATGAAAAGTAAGAATTAGTTTTATATTTTGAAACAGAATTATCAAGGAATGTCAAGCTAGAGTATAATTCCATGCATCAGAAAACTTCAGTGGGGGTTGGTTCTGCCAAACAGAGAAAATTCTAGTGGTTTTGGATGAGTTTTGTAAACTCTTGTATAAGTTACTTATTTCTTCACGACAGACTATCCCCAAATGCAATAGCTTAAACCTACATTTATTTTCACGCATGCATCTGAGAGCTGGGTTGGTCGATCTGGGGTGGGCTCTGCTTGAAGGTGAGGATCCAGCAGGCTCTGCTCCTCCCCAAGGGCTGAATTCAGGTTGCCCCATGTGTGTTCATTCCAGGGTTCAGGCTGAAGGGAGAGCAGCTACCTGGGGGAGGCTCTTTGTGTTACAAATGTCAGAGGCTCAAGTGGGCAAGCCTCACCCAGCAAACTCTTTTCAAGCCTTTACAGTGTTCTGCTGATACCCCGTAGGCAAAAGAAGTCACCCATCAGAAGGTCAGGAAAGTTTACTCTGCACTCAAGGAGGGGAAAAGAGGGGATAATTGCTGAATAATCCAAATTGTAGTTCTTATACATTGCAGGTCTTTCAGAACTGTTGTTTTCTGTGCTTCTGTTCATGGCCTTTCCAGAACTGACACTAATTCATAAGCTTCAGAGTTAATGAATTTGCTCCCCTTTAATACTGGATTTTTTTTTTTTGCCTTTATCCCCCAAAAGAAAAGGATGACACTTGTTTTATAAGCTTGCTTTTAGTTTCTCTCTCCTAAATTGTAAGGGAAGAGTTTGGAGCTTTAACAGAAAATTTAGTCAGAGTTGAAAAGAGGGGGAAAAAAAGAATATGGGCAATTAATCAAAGATTTTTTCTTTATATTATAAGAGATATATTGAAATCTTCAACTGAAGTTGTTGAAGGCAGCTCTCTTCTGACCAAAGCATTATTAAAGTAAATAGTTTTTCCCATCACAGGTAATTCAAGTTCCAAGTTTGTCATTCACAAAATTTAGAGTATCATGGCCAGTGTTAGTGATGGGTCTCGTTGTAGCCTGGTTCCCTGAGAGCTCGAAATCAAAATGTTCTACTAGTACTCATTATACAGATTTTGATTAACTAAAAAAAAAAAGGAAAATCTAATAATGAATCAGAGCTTATGCTTGAATACTTTGCAAACTAAGGATTTTGAAGAATGAAGTTTCTAAAAGATTATAAATGGAATTATATTTTAGATCAATGATATTTAAAGAATTGAGTTAATGTATTTAAGCCCTTTTGTCACAGTAGGTGTAATCATCATCATGTTTCAGTTTTATCCTGCCCCTGAGGAATAAAGGCCCCATCTCAATTCAAAATTGCAAGGGAGTGCTCGCTTCGGCAGCACATATACTAAAATTGGAACTATACAGAGAAGATTAGCATGGCCCCTGCGCAAGTTCGTAAAAAAAAAAATTGCAAGGGAGAAAACATTTTATGTTTCAGTTAAGTATAATGTTAAATGTTGGAGCCTTTGGTTAACAAAGACACTTAGTACATATGTACTGAAATGTTATACCACCTTTTTAGAGACTTCAATAGACCAGATTAATATTTCACATTTGCACTTATGCATAAAGGAGACATTTTCTAGAGATAGAGATTACTATTATTTGTTTGTTTTATGTTTTCCTACAGGCACAAGCATTGTTCCCTTTCAGAAAAAACGACTAACTCATATGTCTGGATGGATGGCTCTCATTCCAAATGCAAAGCATATTAATTGGTATTTTAAGGATGTAGATCACATAACCAACATTTCATATACATCAACATTCTATGGATTTAAGGTAATTAAAGAGCTATAAAATCCATCTAATAATTACGCTTGCATATTATTCAAACTCAGCCTGTTCTTGTCCTTGCACCAGTTGTTAGGCTCAGAATGCCCTTGTCTCCCATATCGACCTTTCAAAATCCTGCACTTCCTTCACAACTCCCCTTAAAACTAAGCCAAAAAGAAAAACCTTGTTGAAGAATCAAAAGTAAGCAGTCTTTCTGCCATATTCCTGTAGTACTAAGCTTGTGCTCTGTCATTATTATCATGATAATAACTAACGTTTGTTGAATGCTTATGATGTTTCAGGTATCAGTTAAGGACTTTATCATTTGTATTATGAAATACATCATGTGCAGAAAAAAGCAAGCCAACTCCAGTATGTATAGAACCTAGCTCTATCTGAATCTAATATTCTGCAAATTTTTACTTTTGATTTTTTTTGAAAGAAGTTAACATTTTAGCTGAAGTGGACATCTCCTGTATGGCTTACCATGATTTCTTTCCCCACTCACCACCTCTAATGGTAACCAGTATTCTGAACTGGGTGTTTTCATCCCCATTCATGTTCTTCTACATATCTGCAGCCAAAAAAAAAAATACTTATCATTGCCGAAATTAAACATTAAAACATTAAAAATTACAGAAATAAAATATTCTTTAAGTGTATGTGTGTGTGTAGAAAGACTTTCTTTGTTGTAGGGTAGAGTTGGCATTATTGCCATAGATGTATGAATTATTAATAAACAAAATATAAATACAAGATGAAAAATAAACTAAAACCAAAACCTAAGTCTAATATTGGGGTGAATTGCATGTCATTAAAGTTCATGTATATTATGCAGGATATAAACATATAAAACAAGTTACCTTTTTTTGCATGTTTTTATAGGAAGAAGACTATGTAATCATATCTCATAACTTCACTCAAAATCCTGATATGTTTAATGTTATTGATATGAGGAATGGCTCTTCGAATCCATTGAACTGGACTAGGAGCAAGAATGGAGACTGGCACCTCGAAGCAAACACTAGCACTCTGTATTACTTGGGTGTGTATTAGGCAGGAGTGATTATTTTATGTAACGCTTTGTCTAAAGGAGGAGAAAAATTGCTTAAGGGCAAAGTGTGTTATACAATGCCCTGTCTGTAGTAGGATTCAAGAAATGTTTGTTAAATGAAAGGACTAGAAACTAAATTTGTGCTGGAAAAGGCCTTGAGTTGAATTAAGAACTTACATTTTGTGTTTGGAGATAGCACCAATGCTCTTGCATGTGATCCAGCACTTTACAAAATCAGAGGACATGAGTAGGATGGAAGCTGTTACATACTTTGTTTCCATTTTTACTATTTAATTATTTTTAGAAAATAAAAACATTTAAGAATAAATTATAAGTCCTAAAATACTCATTTTGTCAAGATATTTTGATTATGTGCTTCTCATTTTGTCAGTATTTCTCCCTGTGTATTCCATGCATTTGAATTATACCAAGTTACTATCTAAAGAGTATTTTCAAATTGCCATGATTTTGTTTACATTCAAGTCCTTTGATCGTCATGTTAATCTAAACTGTTTTACTTCACTTTCAGTGTCAGGAAGAAATGACCTTCACCAGAGCCAGCCCATTTCTGGGACCCTGGATCCTGATGTGAAAGACGTTGTTATTAATTTCCAAGCTTACTGCTGCATTCTCCAGGACTGCTTTCCTGTCCCTCCTCCATCAGTAAACCCAGTTCCCCGGAAGCGACCAGACACATATAAGTACATAGCCCTCTGTTCAGTAACACCTTCAAATGCAGTTGACAGAATCTTTTTCATTTATCACCACTGCTTGAGAAAACAATGCCGTCCTCCTGCACAGCACTTCCATACACATCACTTCACTTCAGCCTTATAACCACCCTGATGAGAAATTGGGAAAATGTTACAAAATTTATGTGTGCGTGTTCTTGGTAATCTCAGACTTGCAGAATGTTAGAGCTGGATTATTAGACCAGCTTCCTTATTATTTAGGTGAGAAAGCTGAAGCCCAATGACTTATGTGACTTCGATAAGATCATAAAACTTCTCAATGACCCATCTGGAACTGCACTAGAAACAGTCTTCTTGTTAATCCAATGCTGTCTTAGCAGGTAGTGATTCTTTCTCTAGAATAACTGTCATGGTCAAATCATATTACAGTTTATTTAATTGTATTTCAAATATTTGATTTCCTAAATGTAGATTAATTCTTCCAGTTAAAAGTAATTTTTCTATTTTTGAAATTTACATAGCTCTTCACCTTTATTTCTCTGATGAAACATCACTTTCTATCTTGCATTATAGTAATTAATATACATGATGGAACTAGTACATTAAGGTGCTAGTATTTCAGACCCCTAAAACCCTGGTCCTGATTTGATGTATATTTGTATCCCTTATGGAGAAATAATAACAAAATAATGAGAGTGGTGATAGAAGTAAATACTGATGCTATAAACTAAGTACAGCCCAATGTTATTTAGTTAGTGAGTTACATTTCAAAATATACAGATGCTGCAGTAGTGGCTGTTGTACAAAAGAGCAATAATAGAATTTGTTTACATATTCATTCAACCATTAAAAAATACTTACTGAGCATCTGCTGTGCACCAGGCACTGTGTTGAACTCTGGGAAGTCAATTGTGAAAAACATAGATGTGGTCCTTGTAAGATAAATTTTAGCTGAAATAAGCAGGTGAAGAGAGGCAACAAAGGGCCAGGTAGTTTATTTGAATGCCGCTCCCGGGTGATGTTCCGCGGTCTGGGTACTACAGGCTGGGGAAGTCACACCCAGTCAGGGATGTGGGGGCTTATAAGGGATTAGGAGGGGGAGGAGTGGGCAAGCTATCGTAGGGGGTGTGGAGAGGTATGATTGGCTAAAGGTGACATAATAGACAACTAGAAACTTTTTTCCTTCCAAGAGGGAGGAGGCTGACATCCAGGTCTTAGTTGGCACATCAGAAGGATGGAATTCAGGAAGAGCTGTCCCCTTTCCATATAAGGCACGGACCTTGGGGTCTGGTCTGTTCTCCCCCTATGGCATCTCTCTGTTCTGTTTGCATGTCCTTGTCTTTCCTTCCTCCAGCCTAACAGTCCCTTCCCTCAACACACATTCTATCCAGACACATATGCCAACACCAGCAAACAAAGAAACAAAAAAGTAAACAGAAGGTAAAGTACCTGAGTGAGTTACGATGAAGGTTATAACAGGAATGGTTATGGGGCCAGGACAGAGAACAACAGAGTAGCGACCTCCTTGGGCAGGATGGTCAGGAACAGCCTATGAAAGGAGGGAGCATTGCAGCTGAGCCCCAAAGGATGGGGAAGAGCTGTCAACGTGAAGGGCCAGAGGGGAAGTTTCTAGGCCAAGGCAGCAACTTGGGCAGAGGCCCTGATGTGGGAAATAGTGTGTCGTATCTAAGAACTGAGAGAAAATCAGCATGGCTGGACCCTGGCGAGCAGAAAAATGGCCCAGAAATGTGTTGGAAACAGGTGTAAATCAGACCAGTTCATGCAGACTGAAATAGGAGAAGCCTTTAAATGACTGTGAGCTAAGTGCCGTATTGCAAATTACATTTTGAGAAGACCACTTTTGCTACTCTGTGAGTATTATAGTGGGACAGAGGAGAAAGCAGGGAGGCTCACAAAAAAACTCCGGAGGGCTTTATTATAGGTATAAGCCATCAAGGTTATTGCTCAAAAAGCTCTGAGGTGGAAGGTAGATAAAATTATTAAATGTTTAATTAATACATGTTATGACTCGTGTAATAGATTGGTCTACACCAAGGTAGGCAGAAGTATATGTAGATAGTCTGCGTGTGTATATGACAGTATAGGTTTTCCCCCCACAGTGTGAATTCTGCTCACTGAAAAACCATTCTTCTATCCCTCCATTCACAAAATCTAGCCTACTCTATTCTTTTTTTTCTCTTTCCCCATGAGTAGTATCATGCATAAGGGTCTTTAAATGGACAAAGGGTGCTTTTTTCTTTCACTTTCCACCATGTTTAATCTTACAAGGAAATTTAGACAAAATCATGGTCTCACAAATAAGGATTCAGTGAGAGAAAAAGCAATTCAGACTGTGGATGGGAAGGAAATTTTCTTCAGTGGAGAAAAAAACTAGCTGTGCATGTTGAGCATTTTACTACATGTACTTATTAGCTTGTCTACTTAGTGAATTATAAACTAGTTCGCATGGTCATTCCCAAAACATCTAGTATAGGGCTGCACCCTAAGGAGATAGTCACTAAATATATAGAGATGATACTTCAGGGAACTATTTCTCTTTTCTTTTCAGCTTATGGTCAAATGACTCTTTTTGGCAATCATCTCGAGAAAATAATTATACCATACCTCACCCAGGAGCAAATGTGGTTATTCCTGAAGGCAAGTACACAAACATAAACAAATATAATGCTTGGCATTTATGCAACATTAGGATACATACCACAAAGTTAGCATTGCACTTTTTTGTAGCACACCTTAGGGAAAGAGCAAAGATAAAGAGGTGAATTCCTTTACTATGTCCTGGATACTAGATCTAGCCTTCTGGGTTTTGTGTGGATTTAATCCTGAATATTAAGAATACATATTTTCTGGGAGAGAGAAGTCAGCCACTGTGTAGAAAAAGGGTCACAAAGGGCAAAGCCAGGACTCACTGTTAAGGTTTTCAATGTCCTACCTATAGGTTATAGTCTATGACTTATTATATATTTCTTATATTAAAGTATTGTTTTACAGGAACATGGATTGTAGCAGACACAGATATTCCACCAATGGAAAGGCTCATTATTTGGGGGGTTCTAGAGCTGGAAGATAAACATAACGTGGGTGCTGCAGAGTCTCCTTACAGGAAAGTTGTTCTGAATGCTACCTACATATCACTGCAGGTAGGAGTAGGGGTCTTATAAATTTTACCCTTATTAATCAAATTCTAAAATGTTGGACATTTGCTAAAACAAATTCTGAGAAAGCATAGTCAATGCATGCGAGTAAGCACAACTGGCTCAAGTCCATGAAAAGCGAGCCTCAGGTAAATCCAGTATATTTCTGCTGTCCATCAAATTATGGACTAGGCATTCCAGAAGGAGTAATTACCAGGCTACTTTTTACTGTGAGGTTTGCCCGTTTTCAGTCCTACATAGAATATTTAAATTATTATTAGATAAAGCTAAACTCACAACTTGCCCCAACAAACAGAGAATCTCCAGAAGTTCTGAGGAAAAAATGAAAGATTTTAAGACTTTTCATTTTTTTTTAGGAAACAAACAGCATTTCCTAAAATGTATGGGCCTAGATAGAATTATGAGAGTGGGAGCTGACTAATAAAAATATTTTAGTTGCTTGGAACAATCACCTCATTCTCTCATAAACCTCAGATGGTTTTGAGCAAGTAACAGTTTAATCAATTGCATTGTTTTGTCTATCTTTTATTATTGTTCACTAAAAAGAATGGCTGAGCCAAAAAGCTATTAAGCACCATTAAAAAATAATAAGAGTATTAATTTTTCTTTGATAAAACTTGGCCTTCAATGCTTTAAAGGTTTGTGACATTTTGATTAGGTGCACAAGCTTTGAGGTAAATTAAAGCTACGATTGAATCTTTACCTTTCTGTTGGTTGGGTAACCTTGAGGAAAGTTACTTGACCTCTTTTAGTATCAGTGTCTCACTTATAAAGTGAAAATAATACTTGTTCATGGATTTAGTGTAAAGGTTAAATGATATTTGTAAAGCTGTGTATGCTATGCCTGACATAGAATCAGCAAGTATTTAGTGGTAAGTATTATTATTGTAACAACAATGACACACAATTCCATTAGCTTGGATGTAAGTGTGAAAAGCATATTTTATGTATGCATATTGTGATAAAATACAGTGTGATATGTACAAATAGCACTAGCATAGGTCTTGGCAGGTCTCAGTTTTAGATTCAGTTCTGACAGTAAGTAGATAATGATTTGACCTTGGAAAAATCATTTCAACTGCCTGTCCCAAGAGGAATGGGTTAAATCACTTCCAGCTATAACACTGCTCTTTGTATGACAAAATTCACTCCTTTTTACTAGAAGAGGGTGCCAGTGCTTTCTTAGTTCCTTTTTTATGGGAGGAGTTTTTTTCTGCTCAGTTTTTAAGTATTAACAATTTTCTGTTTTACTGCAGGGAGGTAGATTAATTGGTGGCTGGGAAGATAACCCTTTTAAAGGAGAATTACAGATTGTTCTTAGAGGAAATCATTCTACTCCAGAATGGTCTCTTCCAGAAGGACCAAATCAAGGATCAAAGGTCTTAGGTATGTGTTTCCAGATACCAAAAGTGTCATATCAGTTTTTAGAATCTATTTTAAAACATAGAGCACTTAAGTACTTGGTACCAGTTATGATGTTATGATATCAGAAGCTTTCACAGACACTTATTTACAGTAAAGGGTTATAAAAGAGCAGAGGTATTTTAAATTAAGTCATGCCACATTAAAATAAATGTACATGTGTATATTTAAACCAAAATATAATTCATTGCAAACTAACATTAACAAACCTCCCCATATGTATCTTTTTTCTCCAATCTGTTTTTTCTTATAATCTTTCCTTTATATAAGCAAGAATGATTTCATACTTCAGTGCTTTTCCCCTAAAAGGTAACTTTTCTACACATTTTTCCATTTACAGTATTAAAAATCAGTGGATCAGTTGACTCTGCTCTTAACTACCCTATCACAACTTTTGCTGAATTTTAACATCCCAGCTGCATTTGTATGACTGTACATATTCCTGTTTGAGCCTGGAAAACAAAGGAACTGAAAGGATTTAGTTTGGTCATAATTAGTAACTGAATTTATTAATACCACTGCATATTTTTTTAAAAGATGCATATAAGCAGGTACTGCATTTGCCCTAGTACAATTTGTAAAACAGTGATAATCAATAAATAAGGGCATAGAAAATAGCTTGAGATTGAATCAGCTCTCCACTGGCAAATGTCCCAAGGCAGACAAATTCCATCTTATGAAAATTTTGCTTTTGTGTGTTTATTTTTTTATTTCAAAAGTAGCACTGCAAATGACACACACAGTATCAAAACAAAATATTAAGAAAAAATGTACATCTTTCCAATTCTACCTCCTCTTGAGAAAACTAGTATCAGTTAGCAACTTTTTTAGGTCTTCTTATGTTCTTCATTGATTCCTTTATTTGTATTACATGTATTTATTTATGGTAGAGTAGTACTGTGCCTTTTATGAAAAATATGGTCAAACTAAATATCTTACTATGCAATTTTCTTTCCTCACTTAACATATTGTAGATATCTTTCCAAATCACTGCTTATAGATAACACTTTTCCTTTTTATAGTAGATTGCTGTATTAATATATAATAATTTATTCTGTTATTCTCCAATTGATGGGCATTTGGATTAATTCTAGTTCTCTAATATTTCCAAATATTGTTGTAGTAAACATCCTTATTCATTTATCTTTAGGAACTGGCTTTAATTTCTATAGACCAGATTCCTAAAGTGTGTCGAAAGGTCAAAACCTTCTTAGCCCTGAGCAGAAAACCCCAATTCATTCCATTCATTCTAAAATGTCCAGTCACTTATTAAAACATATTAATGAACTATCTTTTATAAAAAGGCTAACATCTAACTCAGTTCTGTGTGGTGAATAAATGGGAGCATGTCTTTCTCCCTCAGGGGTGTTTGGGGAGCTGGATCTTCATGGAATTCCACGTTCAATATACAAAACCAAGCTCTCAGGAACTGCAGAAGCAGGTTCCAGAACCCTGTCTCTGAGGGATGCTGTGGACTGGCAGGTAGAGGAAATACCATGTGGTGGAGAGTGAATACACATACCGGGTCGACTTGAAAAGCCTTCTTCTTTATTCTCATGGGCATTTATTATCTCACATGATTAACCAGGGAAATGTGTATTTTATAAACAACTTGCCCTCAAAAAGCTCACCTGATGACAAGCATTTAAAAATTGGAATCTCAAAGATCCTTCTAAATATATAAAGAACATTATGTATATACTAGTCATGAAAGGAAAATCAGGAAAGATTTTGTGTAAACAATTTTATATATGTCTTTTACTTTTCAGGAATATCAAGTGATAGTTAATTGTGTAAAAACAAAATCTGGGAAAATTTTTCTAAGCCTTAAGAATATTATACTGACCAGTTTTTAATAGAAATATGAATATATTTGCCTTTATCTATTTAATTTTTTAAAGTATATTGCCTGTGATTTTCTTTAATGACTAAGTTAAATTTAAGGAAATGCTGAAATAATTCAAAATTATAATTCTTAACAGAAAGCACAGAATATTTATTTTTAGAGACCTAAACATATAGTTTGTTTTATCCTTAAATTTAAGGAAATGCTAAAATAATTCAAAATTTAGAAATCATAATATCGGTCACAGCATATTTATTTTTAAAGACCTAAATGTATAATTTCTTCTTTCTGATAATGCTGCAATTGCCAACTAGATATAAACTATATAGATATAGATATAAAATAGATACAGATATATAAAATAGTTGTTGTTAAGAAATAGAAAACTATTTTAAAAATTGTTCTTAAACTTGGAATTTGAATTTTTCTAAGGAGAGAGAAGAGATTGTGATAACAACCACAAGTTATGATTTCCACCAGACAGAAACGAGAAGTATCATTAGAATCCTACATGATCAGAAAACTCTTATTCTCAATGATACACTTTCCTACACTCACCTTGGTAAGTGGCTGCTTTTTAAACAAATAGATGCATAATTAAAATGTCTTGAAATATTCACACTTTTAGTGCTTTCCTTTGTAATTACAATTACTTGATAAAAAAGCATCTCACAAATATTTTTGAGGAGCATTTCATTCAGATTGGTGCTACTAACCAAGGGGACCAATAGTCCCTGCTGTGTGCATTCATTTGTTCAGCAAATATTCAGCAAACACCACTGTTTCACATTCCATGGAATAAGGCTGGAACTTACTGTTTTAACAAGCTTCTAGGTGCCTGTTTTGCACCCTGAATTTTGAGAAACCCTGATTTGAGAGTATCTTTGTCCTAATTTGTTTCACTCCCTTGCTGTAACTGCATTTAGATAAGCTATAGGAAAATGGTACAGCTGTAAATTCTCAAGACGAGGGAATTAATCAGAATCATCTGAAGATTATGGGATCAGGGCCATCCCAGCACCTCAGGCTTTCCTATTGGACATGCTACCTTTATCTGAATCCCAGGAAGCAGAAGCACACAGGAGTACAGTGTTAGGAAAGCCATTCAGATGCTTCTGAGGCAACTGTAAGGTGGCAGGATAAATGGGCAGATATTTGACCCTCATAAAAAAGAAACTTATAAGAGCATTTTAAAGCAGTATATAACACATATTTTTCTTTAAATCAAAAGTAAAATGTTACATTGAAGAATATTAACTGTAAGACAAATGATCTTGGCAGTTTGACACTACATATTCTTTTAAATTATCAAATATTTCTCTCTGCCTGAAATGCACCTGCTTGTCTTAAAGTTTTGAGTAAGATATCTAGAATTTAATTTAGGTTATATTTTATAAATCATTAAGATGTAAATGTTCAGACTGATATGCTACTACATATTTATAAAGAATTGTGGTTGAGGTTTAGGCATCAGGAAATATACCTACCTATGTGATGCTGATTCTCCACAGGATATGGGGCAAATTCTTTCACTTCTCTACCTCATTTCCTCATCTGTTAAAATTATAAGCTTCGCAATTTGCCTTACAGCAGTGTTTTTGCATATAATAGAAAATGACTGCAAACTACCAATTAAGTAATAACATCATAATTTCTGGTTATAAAAACCTTTTGGTGTAAATGAAATACTTTTGATTAATTCCATTTTAGAAATAAAAAGTATCATACTTTAGTCTGCCATCTGTATATGTTTAAGCATGCAATTCTAAATATTCATGTTGATTTTTGGCATATTAGAAATGTATGTGTCCTATGAACTGTAAAGAAACCCCAAACAACAGAGGTATTTTTTCTGCATTGGTAATAATTTAGCTGTCTTTACATTGCAGCTGAGAGATATCATGTTCCTGGAACAGGTCAGAGCTACACATTAGCAGCTGATGTTGGGATACTGAGCAGGAACATCAAAATATTTGGTGACGAGTACCCTGGTTGGTACAAGGAATCTTTTGGTGCACGAGTCCTGGTCAGCACATTCACTGAAAATATGATGACATTTAAAGGTTGGTACAAATTCAGTTTATCTTCTAAATGAAATATTGCATGGTTTCTTCTATGTTCAGTTAGTTCTTAAATAATTCTCTTTTCTATACAGTTTCACTTATTTTTAAAAACAAAATTCAACTGAGTAAAACTGAAAGATCTTACTGGCTTTATTCAATGATTCCTGAATCAGGCATCATCCAATCTAGCAGACAGAAAGGAGCTCCGAGGAGCTGTACAAACTGAGAAGCTTTTGTAGACAGAGGAGAACAGGAACAAGAAGAGACACTAGGCAAAAAAGAGGATTGGTTACTGCAAGGGCCTGTTCCAATTTGCAACAGCTCTAATTTTAGAAACCTTTATATTGAGCAAGGAGCTATCCCACTGTAATTTCTACCTATTGGTCATTATCTGTCAATAGAAACTTAACTGATGCCGATGATGATAATGATTATCATGATGCAGGATTACAAATGCCATACTAAGCATTTAACAGATATTATCTCACTTACTCCTCATAGTGCAATAGCATAAATAATTTCCCTCTCTTAAAGATAGATAAATAGATGATTAGAGGGGTGAGATTGCTCTGACCTTGGATATGAATCCACATCTCTTTCACTTCAAATCCCATGATAGACCCTATTCCCACGACAGCCCTTTCTTGCTCCTACAGATTGTTTTGTGATGTAAGAAAATAAAACACATTTATGGCCCAGATGATCTCTAGGAACCATTTCTTCTTTGTCTCTCTTGCTCATCTTATGTTCTCAACTATATACATCCAATTGTTGGCTCATGAATCTCAAGACAGGCTTTTCCCTTCTACAAAATGACTCTTCTTCAGTGCATTTCATTAGATATCAGTTTTTGAAACAAGGAATATCCTCTACTGTTTTTTTACCAGCCGTGAATCTCTCTGCCAGTTTCCTTATATAGAAGTTAGGAATAATAAATGTTCCTAACCCACAGGATGTTGTATGAGAATTAACCCATAGATTGCCTGTTAAACACTTTGTACAACACTTCGCTCAGAGTAACCCCTCTAATGGATTGTTACTGCTTTTATTACTAATCTCTGAAACTGCCTCTTGACACCCCAGTGGTACTTTTAACAAATTGATTAGCAGATACTTGGCAATGCTTATTCTGGAAGAGATTATGTAAAGATAATGCCCTTAAAAGCTCTTTAGAGCATCAAAATTGAAATGACAGGTAAATTCTATCTCATGCCTTATGTCATGCATTCTCCACAGACAATATTACCACGAAGAGGGTGAGAATTGGTACTTGGGAGGCAAGAAAACCTTAGATAAACAATGGTTTATGACCCTCCAAAGGGCCACTATACATTAATAGATGCACAGTGTATCTGTGGTATTAAAATTTCATGGAGAGGGGATGTTATTGGGAAAATAAAATCCCTAAAATGGCTCTTGTGGGGGGCAGTGAGAAAAAAATGCAGAAATACTTCCTTATTTGGATTAAAGGAACAAAGAGAAACGAATGAGATTTCCATGAAGAAGTTGAAAACAAATTTTTAATTTGGAAAATCAAAACTTTTGTAGCTGTTCAGTATAGTTAATTGCTTCAAGAAAACCAATTTTGTAACTCTTCCCCCACCCCCCGCAGGAAATGCAAGAATCAGTAATGTGGAATTTTATCACAGTGGGCAGGAAGGCTTCAGGGATAGCACAGATCCAAGATACGCTGTAACATTTCTTAACCTAGGACAGGTTTGTACTATACTTTTAATTTTTACATGCATTCAAAATAAAATATCTTGATTTTTTTCATTTAACTTTACTCATTAGCCACATCCCAAATGAAAAGCATGTTTATATATCCATACCACTCTCAAAAGTGAGAAAATGAATGTGCTTAGAAGGCTGGTGACTTAAGAAAAAGTGAGAGAGAGCATATTTCTTGTGAAAATGAAAAATTAACTTGTATGTTTGAAGCTGAAACCCCTATCCTACTCATGTTCCTAAAGACATTTGAGTTGTAACCTCTTGCCCAGAGTATCTACTTTTGTAATTTAAAAAATTTCCTGCTTTCTCATAAAATAAAGTATTCTGAAAAATAATTTTTAGTTCCTTAGCATTTTACAGGTAATGGTAGAAATATAAATGCAAGGGAAAATTTTTAAAAGTTTTGTATCTGCATTTAAAATAAGCATAATTTTTTGCTTTATTTAGTCATGAATTGAAGATCCATGGAAGTTTCTCAGGATTAAAAGATTTATTAGGAAATCATCTCCTTTCAGGGAATATAAATCAAATATTTTATTTATCAAGATTTGTTTTCTGCAAATCACCTATATCAGTTTTTTCTTTAAATATATTTTAATTTTATTTTTAAAATGCTGACTGAATCCTGCTGTTTTATAGACTGAAGAACGGGGCCTATCTTACATTCGAGGCTGTGCTTTTCACAATGGCTTTTCCCCAGCAATTGGTGTGTTTGGGACAGATGGATTGGACATAGATGATAACATCATTCACTTTACAGTGGGGGAAGGTAACATAATATTTTCATCCAAATAACATGTCTTTCTGAGACAATCTTATCTGTAAACTCTAGAGCTATGCTGTCCAATAGATCTTTCTGTGAGAATGGAAATAGTCTATATCTGTACTAATATGGTAATTACTAAAACCCTTGTAACCACTGAACAATTCAAATATGACTTCTGTGACTGAGGAACTGGATTTTTTATTTTAATTGAATTAATTTAATGGTACTTACTTTACATTTAAGTAGTCACAGGTGGCTATGGCTATCATATGGGGCAGTTTCAAAAAGAATTATTTATCAGACCATGATCTTATGTGAGTTATCTATCTAATCACTAACACTTTAAATTAGTATGACTTTTGAAATAGTCCTCAGATATCAATAAAAATTATTACCACAAAATATTATTTTATAAAAATTGTATTTGATTTTAGGAGGTTATTCTTTCTTGAATGTCATTATGAAACATAATACAAACTCATTTAAGATGTATAAAATTTATGTGTGTCTTAAAATCTGATGTGGAGCCTGTGAACCTACATGTGTAAGAAGCACCCCAGAAGATTAATTTAGTCCGTCTATTGAAGAGATAGAGTTTCTGTATCAAAGCGCTCAGAGGGCTTACTCTAAAATCTAAAAGGTTTATTTGTAAGGCTTAATCTTGAAAAGTAATTCCATGGAAAAAAAATGAAAGACATTCTCCATAATATTCATTAAAAATGTATATATGTACTGAGGGATTTCATGTTTTTTCCAGGCATAAGGATATGGGGGAATGCCAACAGAGTCCGAGGAAACCTGGTTGTACTTTCAGTTTGGCCAGGAACCTATCAGAACAGAAAAGATTTAATGTCAACCCTTTGGCATGCAGCAATTGAGGTAGTATGAATAAATTTATAATTTATACAGAAGTATGTAAAATTATAATTTATAATTTCCTTATTGACGATTATAATTTCTGTAGAAATTATAAATCTCAAATCTCAAAATGTTATTGAAAACTATTTCTTCCTTAGGTAAATATTGGTATACTAATAAAATGACCTAATTAAAGGAATGAATGAACTTTCTTTAAAGATGTGAGCTCCAATAGCCATTCAATTTTTTTGTGTTTATGTCCATTGGTTTTAAGAGTTACCTTATTTCTTTGCTTCTCCAACATTATCGCTTTCAAGTTCTGGTGAAAGACCTCTGCTGCTAATTGAGTGCCTTGTACATATTACTACTTAATTGTGAATTTCCTTTCCTTTCTGATATGGAAAATTAGGATGATAGACAATAGAGTCTCTAAAACCTCTTTCTTATCTAAAATTCTTGTGATTCTATTCTTAAGGTTACTTACTCTTATCTGATATTACTACCTGGGTCCTTCTTGTTTTCCATGAAGTTTCTTCAATTACTGTAGGTCTTTAGATGTAGAATGAGATTACATGCAAGAAAATAGAAACTACAGAGAAAGGATTTGCTAAGGAAACATAGCTTCCTCTTGTTTTTATTTTATTTACATATACCATGGGCATGAAAAAGAATTAAAATAGTTATCTTTGAAATGTGGGATAAGGATTGAGTTTTGTTTTTGTGCAACTAATTATAATCATTTTAAAGTAAAATCTAAATGTCTG
The DNA here is from genome assembly GCF_040802235.1 of Manis javanica. Taxonomy (NCBI): domain Eukaryota; kingdom Metazoa; phylum Chordata; class Mammalia; order Pholidota; family Manidae; genus Manis; species Manis javanica. Next base: position 192,903,517 of record NC_133157.1, read on the forward strand.
GAACATAGTATACATTTATGAGGTAATAATCCCCTCTTTTTATCTACTTAGAGATATTAGAATGTAATCAAATGTTAATTCTAAATATTTCAATAATCTGTATTTTTTAAGGAAAAGGTATTTTACTTTTATGAATTCCATTTGACTATGTTTATCAAAATCTTTAAAACTAAAGATGTTTGATATGCTTTAAATAATTGAGATCTTGACTGTTTTGCTGACACCATAGGCAAGAACTAGGTCTGTGTTGTACGCTTTTCATTTTCTGCCACTCTGACTTGGCTCATAATAAAACCATGTAGTAGTTATTTAACATTTGTGTTAACCCAGCTTTTTATTATAGCAGATGTTATTTAAATGAGTGAATGCCTGTTTGAGTCTTATGGTCTACTATAGTTGCAATGGTGGTTTTTTTCTTAATAAATGAAATCAGTAACAGAATGTAACCGAGAAGAGTGATAAGATCCTTGTAACCTTGTTATAACACTGGAATATGATCTATGGCTTGTAAATATTGGACCACACCCAGTGGATTTTGTGACTGAAATAAAAAACAAGCCCTTTAATGCAATTTCCTGATAAAGTTGAAGGTATAGTGTCTCTCTGACAGTTTTACACCAAGAACCTAATTTCAGTATTTTTTTGTGATATAAGTTGAAACAGGTGAAAAACTTTTCCTCCTGAAAATGTAGTCATAATTAATTTTCCTATGTATGTTGCATACTTGTTCTCCTTGTGTAATTGTGTATGAGCCTGACCCAGAGCATTTACTTTCTCACTGTACTAGGTAAACAGAGGGACCAATACAGTCTTACAAAATAATGTCGTGGCTGGATTTGGAAGGGTGGGATACCGCGTTGACAGTGAACCTTGCTCAGGTAAGTCTTTTGCCACAGACTCACTAAGACTAAGAAATAACTTGTCCAAATTTGTTAGAAATAAATAATTGTGGTTTGTCAATTCATATGTAATATCTCCTCCTCCTGGATAATGGAAGAACTAAACAGGCTAAATTATTTCAAGATACCATTGGGGTCTAAAGAAAATATGGACAGACTTTTAAAGATTACCATTTTCCATGTTTATGACCCAAAAACTCAAAGAGTAACCAATTCTTGATTTGGCTAGCATTGGAATAATGAGTACCTTACTCTACTACCACTTTCACAGAAGCAACATTTCTAAGCATAGAGATACATGTGTATAGGTTTATGCCACTCTTTATGCTTCCGCTTTAAAGGAATAAATGCTCCTTTTTTATATGTTAAAACCTGCAAGTATGAAAAAGTAAAAAGGACATAGACAGTTCTCAATACATTTCTATCAGATGAGTAAAAATCAAGAATTAACTGAACAGCTACTCTCTTGGCAAGACAGTAGGGGAACTGGAACATCGATGGTTGAACAAAAGGATATGATCCCTACAAAGGGGCATCTGCCAATAGCTAACAAAATTATAGGGGCATCTACGTACAGCTCAGTATTTATACTTTTGGTAATCTAACTAACATTTGCCTCTACAACACTTAAATACTGATGTGTGAATGAGTTCATTCATCATGCATTGTCTATACTAGCAGAAAACTGAAAGCTGCCTTGTGTCCAATAATGTTGAACTAGTTATATAAAGCCAGACATTGGAGCACTAGGTCTAAAAAAGGAGAAAATACATATCTATGTTTTGATATGGAGAAAGTTCCAGGATATTTTAAGTGATAAAAGGAGGTTGCAGGATGGTATATAATACTGTTTTGTATATAATATGGTTTGTGGAAGAAAGAGAAGAAAATGGGAATATATATGATATTTGTGTCTACATAAAGAAACACGAAGTATGAAAACAAAAAGCCATAGAAGGTGAGTGGAAACAGGGTGCCTGATGACTTAATATTGAATAGTTTTTCTAATCTCCTTATTTTTCTACTAGGTAAATGAATTATCAGATCAAAAAAGTACAATAAATAATACAGCTGCTGGCCTTACCTCTTGAGAAACTTAGTAAAAAGATAAGGGATATTCTCAGAAAAATGTATGTCTTGTACAGTTGATTTTTTTTTATCTTTGTGAGGGTATTTTTAGGATTCTTTGAATCAGCACTCTTGTGCAAATACATTTTGAAGAAATAAAGTAACTGCCAACGAATTTAATTGATTCCTTGGTGTGTGCTTTTATTAAATATTTTACTTCCCAACAGTTCAAAGTGGCTTTTCTTTGAATTAAAATTTTTAAATATGACATTTCTCTGCAATCTTTGAGGTGTTGTAGTGTTCTGAAAATTAAAATGTGGCCAGTGAGTATGAATATTTACTTATATGTATAACACCATGTAATGCATTTTCACTAACTGTATTGATATTCCTAAATTGAAAGTGTTTATCAGAAGGTTTTGAATTAAAAGAAATTGAAATATGAGACATCATGGAGCAATTGAGGTTAACTAAAGCTCCTGGAATGGGTCATCTGCTTATTTAGGCCATCTCCCAGACAAGGGAGACGCTGGGATGCTGGGAAGGGAGCTATGACCACACTGGGTCCAGGCAGCAACATTGTGTGGAATCAAGGGAGAGACATACATACAGCTTCTCATGGAGGAAACAGAATAGAAGCCAGGCAGCCCATAGGTAAAATTTCAGTCCCAAAGTATCAGGAAGAAAGGAAAATTAATGGAGGATAGGAGGAAGTCACATACAAGGGGACATGGACAAGAGAGCTACTCCTCAGTACAATTTTGGAGGTGGTACTGCTCTTTTTAGGGAATCCTCAATTTATGCATGATTGGGAGGAAGTTATTAAGGTTCCTCTCTGATCATAACATAAGTAAAACCTTCATAAAAATCTACTTCAGTGATCCTGTATATTAATAATGAGCAGAGCCTCCATTTATTGAGGCACTTCATATGGATTATTTAATTTGGTTTTCAAACAATCCTGAATTAGGCATCAAAACGTTTTTGTATAAGGAAACTTAGGTTCTAAAAGGTTAAATAGCTTCCCAAGATCATGCATACATTAATTCAATAAATATTTAATGAGCACCTGTCTTCTAGGCTCTAGGAATATGGTGGTGGAGGAGCTAGTCATGGTGTTTTCTCTCATGAAGCTTACATTCTAATAGGAGAGAAGAGATGGATAATTCTCAAAGAAGTAATTACAAAATATCAAGTGAAAATAATTTGAAATGCCAAGTAAAGTAATTGAAGTGCTACTCTGACTCAGGTAGTCAGAGAAGGTCTTCTAAGGAAGTGACCCTTAACTTAAAAATGGGGTGACCAGAAGGAACCAGCAACAAAAAGGTGTGCAGGGGAAGCATTTTACAAACAGCAAGGAAGTATCACTGTGGTTCAAGTTTGGCCTTGCTTGAATCCAAACCTCATGTACCTTCTAATCAAATTCCTGTTTTCGTTTAATCAAATATAATAAATGAAGGGTGCTAGTAACTAAACCAAAGTTTTGCAAATTGTATCCAATTATTCTGAGTAATGGGAAGGGACAAACTAGATAAGAGTAAATACTAAAAAGAGTAAGCTGTAAATGGCTTCAGAGATTTGCATCAGAATTCTGTATTTAATTTTTAAAAGAATTTTAACTTCAACTGCTAATTGCTTATAAAACTTTGGCATGGCTTGTAATGCTAATTCTCTGGTTCTGCATTTCCTTCCAAGGTCAGTTTAATCCTATGGATAAGTGGTTTGACAATGAAGCCCATGGAGGTTTATACGGAATCTATATGAACCAAGATGGACTTCCTGGATGTTCTCTTATACAGGGATTTACCATTTGGACATGCTGGGATTATGGAATTTATTTTCAGGTAAATGGGATCCAAGATGGTGATGGCTTGTCTTATTTATGATTCTAGTTTGTATTATAACCTACAAATTGTATTACAGACCACGTCAAGTATACATATCTATAATGTGACCTTGGTTGACAATGGAATGGCCATTTCTTCAATGATTTACATGCCAGCTGCTGTATCTCACAAAATTTCCAGTAAAACAGTACAAATTAAGGTAAGAAATTAATACAGCCACAATAAGGTGAAAGAACAAATGTACGGGGGTAAAATTAGTGAAAGTCTTGAGAACAATCTCTTTGACTTCTACGCAAAGCTGGTCCAAACCGCCTGTCTTTGCTCTCATTGTCTTCTACCAAGAAGCTTTCCACCCTACCTTCTCCTTTTTTTCCTCACCTATTCTTGCTTATCACCTTCCAATCTTGCCACAGTTGGTGAAATTTCATTTCCTCTCTGATGTCCTTCCTGAACCAGCTTAGTTGGGATTGACATGCCCTCATTTTTTTGTTCCTACTGTTCCCTGGACATATTTCCTTCATAGAAATATAACATGTCACTATATATAATTATTTACCTACCTGTCTTCCCCCTCCTGCACTGAGTATCATTCGTTCCACTCAAGGCAGAAATTACATCTTTTTCATCTCAGTTTTATGAATGATCCACTTCTCAAACTAATAGATTGTGTTCTGTTGCAGTAGAATTCAGTATTATCCATTATTATGGTTTCCTTTAGGGAAAGCTATTATCAAAGCTTACTGTTTGAATTTTTTAATAGAGCTCATTAATTGTTGGAAGTAGCCCTGAATTTAACTGCTCTGATGTCCTAACTAATGATGATCCCAATATTGAACTTTCTGCTGCTCATCGGAGTTCTAGACCTCCATCAGGTGAAAGTTTTAGAACTTTAATTTTGGCATTCACATGACTGCATATTCAAATTTCATTAACTCTCTTCTTTTTATAATAGGTGGGAGAAGTGGAATTTGCTGGCCTACCTTTGCTTCAGCACATAACATGGCACCCCGGAAACCGCATGCAGGGATCATGAGTTACAATGCCATCAGTGGTCTTTTGGACATCTCAGGCAAGTTTAAACATAGGCTTTGACAAATCTACTCAATTAAGTTCTATAAAGAATATGTAGAGTGTAACTAGTAATGTTTCATTGTTAATAAAAAATGATTTCAGTGAATTTGTATATGAATCCGCCTAATATGACAAGCAGTCAAACATCAGAGTCAATTTCAAGAATGGTTCCTATATATTCATACAGAGGAAATTAATGTTTATTAAAGAATTGATATTCAATTTTCCTTCTAAAACAACAGAAAGAACACTGGTATAGTGATTTAATATTAATTAGTTTCTATAAATTATAAAATCCCTTTTATATACATAGTGTTATAGAGTTCACCCTTGAAGAACAGCTGTTGGCATAGTTAGGATTAGAATCAAGATATTTTGACTTGAAATCCACTGTTCTTTCACTGAGCCAGCCTGCCTCCTTAAAAATATAAAACAATTGCATACAAATTAATGTAGTGAACATATTAGTTATTTTCATTTTGCTTGTTAAGCACACTGCCATTCTCTATTTCATTTTAGCAAGTCTCCTTTTCATGATAATTTTAACCATCATCTCCTCAAAGACTGAAGTTCAATAGCTTAGACATCTAAGTTTTGACATATTTCCCACAACTTCTAACTCCCAAAATGCAAAACAAATTATCATTATTTTTCAGTGATATTTGTAATGATGAAACCCTTGCCAAAAATTATTAAATGTGCAACAGAGGTTTTCGTTGAACATATATTGCTTTAAATTAAAAAATTGTGTCCTAGACTATTATAAATACCAGGTAAGAACAAAAATATCCTTATGAAATAGAATCTTATATATAAAATTTATTAAAAGGATACAAATACCTTCTTTTATAAGACATACTCTTAGAAGATAATATATGAATGATGGTTGTCTTTGGCTAAGTTCCCTAAAAGCAGAGCCTTAGATGAGGATTTTTAAGCGAGTGTTTTCTTGAAGAAATTCTCTCTGGAGAAAGGAAGCTAAGGAAGCCTAACAGGACAAGGGAAGTTGCTAAGCAGGGATGTGGTGTAAGCTGGTGACTAGTTTCACTTGATCCCACTGAGAGCCCTGGAATGTAAATTGCCACCAAGTTGATCTCACATTTGAGGTGGGGGGTGGCCATTTGTACCCTCATGTTGGACAGCTATGATTACATCTGCCTTTGTGGGGACCCCCTTAATTTCCTAAGTGATGTGACTTCTGTACAACCAAGGCTAAGTCTCTGGGAAAGAGGACAGCTCTGAGCTGCTAGCAGTCAATACCCACAGGGATGGAGATGGGTGTGCTAGCTTGTATCCAATTTAATGCATTGCTCAGACCACTTGGTGCCACTTGCTTCTTTCATTTAGTTGTAGTAAGTTTACTCCACCAAGATGTGATTTCTCTAAGATCTTCATTGGTCACAATTTCTGGGAAAAGTTACAAAAAGAAGGTTAGTGGTCACACTGCAGAAGCTGGTCCCAAGACCGAAAATGATAGTCATCATCTCCAGCCATCATTTTTTTAGTAGCATTCCAGTATGCCCATTTTTCAGACACTTTTGATCCCTTCTTCTGTAGTCTGCTATTGCATTTCTCACAATTGTACCTCATTTAAGGTAGACCATTATTTTTCCCAAGCTTTGAAAAGCCATCATGAGAGAATATCCCCACCCACGTTAACACTCTTTCTTACACAACTTTATATTCTGGCCCCCTTGATCCAAAACCATTACAATTTACTCCCAGATGTGCACTCCTGATTCCTGCCAGTACATGTAGGTCACACCCTGCAGCTCCTTTGCATGTAATTCCACTTATCCCATAGCAGGCCTACCATTTCCCCTGTGGGCCATGTTGAGACTTGACCCCAGTAATTGCTCTGTTTTCCAGAAAAGGAAATGGGGACAGAAAAACAAGATTTACTTATAAGCCAACTGCCTCTTTTGAGGTCTCCCTCATGATCTCAGTAAGTTGGGCAGGAGAGCTACCCTCTACTAAGGGAGAAGTAGACCACTTTTACAGATCTAGAACATTCAAGGTGAATCTGAGGTTTCAAGGTTCAAGTGTATCTTCACCATCCTAACTCAGGGTCCTGCTCCTGTTCTGTCGTGTCTTTGATATAGAAGACTTTGCCAGGGCTGATAATTGAAGCTTCTATGAATGCTCTGCTAGTTTTGTGGTTGGTTCTTGAGGTTTTCTTTAAATTTGTGATTGATCAGCATAGCTTACATTTTTTTTCTTCGAAGTACCAGTGATGGTCAACAATAGCCACCTACTTTTGGTCTCCTTGTAACTACTATTTCCCCCTTCCACTAAGTCAGAGCATCTCCTTTTACACAGATACTATCCCACTTCACCACAGGTGATGTCTTTAACAGTTGCACTATAACAGCATGCTAGGGACTATCAATACTCCAACTACCACCATTAACGGCATCCTCATTCCCATCTACGCAGTAAGCGATGTAAATTCATTATTGCAGCTTTATAGGGTGTATCCTTGGACTACTTCTGGTACCAAATCAGGTGCTCTAAAGTAAAGGCAGAGGTGGGATTCTTGTGCAAATTGTTTATTGAAGGTATGTTCTCAAGAGAAAGGGAGTAAAGGAAGTAGGATGGGGCAGAGGAAGGAGCTAAGTCACGATCTGGTCTCAGATGGAGTCTAGCTCCAGCTTGATACCTCAGCTATGCAACACAAATTGCACCACTTAGTTTTCCCCCCTTATGCCAGGGGTCTTTCTATAGCAATCAGGCATGGCTACCCCTATGTGGTAGTGCTGAGGAATGCATAATCTCTTGGGAGGGGAAGCCGTCAGGTGATCAAGGGCAATTCTCCCGAGAAAGGGGAAGCTGTGAGTAGTTAGCAGCCAGCACTTCCAGGAGCTAAGGATGCGTGCACTAGGCCAAAGGACGTATATACATGTTACAGTGTCTGCTACTGTGGTATATATTCATCTGCAGGCTCATATTCATATATATATACAATATCTTCTTAGGAAAAAAATATAATCAAGAAGTGTAGTAGATAGCACATAACTGATTTAAGAATTTTTGGACTCACCTTTTGTTTTATTTCTAATCTTGACTTACTGGATTTTAAGTACAATGGAAATTAAGTTTTAGATCCAATAAATTTTATCTTTTGGCTACACAATACATGCAATAAGGCCAAGGGAATAATAGTGTTTCAGGTAGCCTTTGATGCATAACAAACTACCCCCAAAGATACAGAGCCTTTAAAAAACCATTTATTAGCTCATACTTCTGTAGATTGGCAGTTTGGGCTTTGTTACACTGGATGGTTCTTCTGCTGGTCTCACCAGGGATTATTCATTAGGCTACTGTTTTATAGGATGGATAGGAGTTGGTTAGTCTAGGACAGCCTCACTTCCATGTCTGCTGGTGGGTGCTTGCTGATGGTGGGGCTGGCCACTGGCTATGATAGGAGTGATTGAGCTACGTATCTCCCAGGCTTATTCACATGCTGTAAGTTACAGAATTCCCCAAGAGCATCAAAAGAGAGCAAGCCCTGATACACAAGCACCTTTCAGCTCTGCTTATACCACAATTGCTCTTGTCCCATTGACCAAAGCATGGCCAACCCTAGAGAAAATACAGGAGCAGACTGCTCAATGGTACTGGTACAGGGAAGCAACAATCTACCACTGATAGTGGTGGCTTTATCTACCACATAAGGGAAGAGTTTCATATTCAAGGTAGTATTAAATGATGTATTTGCTGAAATGAACATGAAATGAAATTCACTTTACCATTTTCTCTATAAAAAATAATTATTTCTGTGTTTTAGGGTCAACATTTGTTGGATTTAAGAATGTTTGTTCAGGTGAAACTAATGTGATATTCATTACTAACCCTTTAAATGAGGATTTACAGCATCCAATCCATGTGAAGAACATACACCTGGTTGATACTACTGAACAATCAAAAATATTTATACATAGGCCTGATATAAGGTAAAATATATGATGACTCAGTTTGTTCTTTCCTGCCGTCATAATTTTTCATTTCCTTTTTCCCCTGTCATAAAACTGAGAAAGTTGCTATATTAAAATAACTGTTGATTTCTATAAATTTTAATCAGCATTATGAAAATTAAGACTATTTAATGCATCTGCATTTTCTGTTACATTGAAGAAGCTAGGCTTGTATCCAATATACATATCCAAAATATGTATATTTTCTTGTACTGTTTTTTCCAAAATAACAGCATTGTTACTCATAAAAGATAGAGGCCAGGTTAGAAGTGTGTTGTACATTAGTAACTATCCATTAATAGTCATTAGGAGTGAGAAACATCTCTTTTATTTCTTCTCTTTCCCTTACCTCTTTTGTTTCCTGTTGTTTCCCAAATATCATATACACCCCAACATTGGAAATTAAATGTCAGTCATTATATATAATCGTTGTCTGAAAATATGTAGAAACTTGTAACAGTGATTTTCTATCACAAAGCTCAGTTGGTATCAGAATATTTCTAGAAGCTGAACCACTTAGACTCTCAGTCTTTAAGAATATAGCCAATAACATAATCTACCTAAGAGGTGTAGAAATTTAAATATAGAAATATTGGAGGAAAGAAGTGTTCTATTAGAGATCTTTGACCATTTTCAGTATAAAGAGAAGACAAGAAATAATGCTGTCTAGTTAGACTGACATCTCTTCAGAGAAATGCAATGTTCCATTAATAGTTTGATTTCATCTAATTTTGCTTTCATGACAGCCCCGTACCTCTTCATTTATTAATTGTTGAATTGCAGTGTTTTTTGGCTCAACAGAGCCCCTCCCCACTAGAAAGTTATTAGTTCCTATGTAGTTATCATTAAATTTTTCATATATAATATATAATTTTAATATCTAGGTCATGAAGAAAATATTGCATTGTAAAATATAATGTCTGAGTTCTGTGCTTACACTGGGATACTGTTGGCACTCTCCTGGACCCCTTTTATGAGGCAGCTTACCCAGTCCCCAAACGCTCTACATGTTGGCCAATAATAACTTACAGTTGCCTCTTTTCCAGAAAATTCCTCTTAGCTCAACATGAGTAGCTGTGAGAGGCTAAAGCCCTCCCTACCACCACCTCCTTGTAATCCCCAGAAAATGACTAGTTAATACAGGAGTACAGAAGGCCAGCCCCCTTGTCTCAAGGTGGGAACAACTGCGGTGCAATTCATGAGCCAGACATTCCCCTGGGATGAGACTGAAGCTAGTCTGTAGACCGTAGTCATTGCCCTTTTCTTTCGCTCACCCTATATGGCTTCTTGCCTTCCCTTCTATCAGGACTCCCTCAATAACTCACTTGAAGAAAAATCCATACCTGAGGTTCTGAAACTGAAGTAGCACAGAGCCCTAAGCCATGGTATGAGTGTGCCACTGGCCCTGCACCCACAGACTTGCTCACTCTGCACATGCTTGAACACAGCACACATGCGAGCTAAGACATTTATTCAAACCATCTCCTAAACGATTACAGTGTAGTAAGGGATGACTTAATAGCTTCATGCCTCTCTTACAGAACAAAGGGAGAGATATATTAAATGCTCTCTAAAAGATCTGAGCTTTCCACTATTGTTTTGTTGCTCTAACTCTGGAATAAATTATGTTTTCCCCACAGTGTCTATCATGATATAGTACAAGTATACTGTATGTCATGTATACTATATAATGTGTAATACACTGTAAATTAAACAGCTATTTTATTATTATAACCAGTTAATAATCAGCACTCCAGGTGGCTCAAGATAAAGGCAGAATACCATCTATGGTTGAACTGCATGATGAGTTTATAGTATTCTATTTCTTACAGTTTAGGTATCTACAGAATGGTTTCTATATGTAGCATGAGTCATAATCCAAGTATATCTATTTGTATAGACATAGGCAATAATCTATAAGAATATAGACTAATCTGCATTTGGTATTGAGCCTAAGAACCCAGAATAGGTAGACAAAGGGGACTGAACTTTTATTAAGTATTTAGACTATTTTATAATAAGCATACAAAGCTTTATAATTCTTTAAAACCCATTAAAAACAAAGAGAAGGGACAGAAAAATAATAAAGACTTCCCTGCCAACACAGGAATTTTGTATGTTCTGCATAGAGTGTTTACCTGCTCAATGTGGCAGTGTTAGTGCATTGTAAGCAATGCATGAATATGAAATCTATCATTCAAGAAAATATGGGATATCAAAGTGGAATTCTAATGCTATGTCCCACATGTATAACTTCTCCTACTGAAATGTTAATTAATTCATAATAATAGACCAAATTAATGCAATGGAAAAACACACCTTATTACAATGCTAATTACATATGCTCCTTGGTTCACCTCTGAATTCTTTATGAAATGATAAGACTCAGCCAGTCAAAAAAATTTGGGGGGCTTCTCTCTTATCAAATATCAAGTGTATTCAAATGCTTTTTAGAAACAGGGGATGGATACTAAATCTAAGTATTATACATTTTGCCATTTCTCCACAGTAAAGTGAATCCATCTGATTGTATAGACATGGTTTGTGATGCCAAGAGGAAATCTCTTCTTAAAGATATGGATGGCTCCTTTCTGGGGAATTCTGGTTCTGTGATTCCCCAAGCAGAATATGAATGGAATGGAAATAGCCAATTTGGAATTGGAGACTACAGAATTCCTAAGGTGATGCTCACATTCCCAAACAGAAGTAGAATTCCTGTCACTGAGAAAGCACCTTATAAAGGTTTGTTGGATGTTACTGTTAGTTCTCAAGTTTGTGAAATAAAATATATCTTTTATTTGTAATTACTAATATACCCAACCAATAACATATTTTCTTTTTATTAATCTTACATAACAAGAAAAAGATCGTATATGGATATTTTTGCAAAGAGAGTCATTTTCATTGCTAAAATGTATGTATATCTATGTTTCTAGGAATTATTAGAGATCCAACCTGTAAATACATCCCAGAATGGCAGAGTTATCAATGCTTTGGAATGGAATATGCAATGATGGCCATTGAAAGCCTGGACTCTGACACAGAAACCCGCAGGCTCTCACCGGTGGCAATAGTGAGCAATGGTTATGTTGATCTCATTAATGGTAGGTATTCAGTGTAAACAAAGTAGTGTTACTAAAGCATTCACTATTTATTAAATGCACGGAGACATTTGGTAAGTTTATCACATAAAACTAGCAAACATCACAGTTTCTTTGCTATCTGTTTGTAAGAAAGATCTGTGTGCTGAAGAGATACTTGACTCTTCAGCATTTCACCATGTTAGAAAGCCAGGTCGGTTATTCCAAATCCACCATAAGAAGGGGGAGAGGAAGGTTAATCCTTGAGTAATCTTCATACCTATATTGATAAAGTGGCATATATATTTTTAAGAAAAGGTACGTGTCTCCAAAAAGACAACTTGCCTTACATAAATTAAAAACTAATAATATGTTACTTGGAATACTTGAGAACAAGTAGTCTTAATCTACTCATTATTAATTTTCATGAATCTTTGCAAACTTAATCTTGAAACAATGTGGTGTCTTTTTGTTTTTGTTTTTGTTTTTCTGATTCTTTTGACTTTCAGGAACATTTTGTCAAGCTCCGGAGTCTAGGTTCCTTACATTCTTGTCATGGGCAGCTCTAGCACAGAGAAAAGGCAATGGTCTCCCTAAAAATTCAGATTCACTTAGGAATCCAGGACTTCTTGAATAAATAAAATCAACTTCTAAAAACTACTGAAACAGGGGGCTGGAAAACATTTTCTAACCCTGAAATAGCACTGGGGGCTCAAACATTCGTCCCTAAGAAGGCTTAAGAATCTTTCAAGTGCTGCAGGGACACATAACGTGGATCAGAAAGATTTCTGTGCCCTGGCAGTATCATATCATGTACTGAAATATTCTAAGATTCAACAAAATAGCTAATACCCTACAAAAATATTCATTTTTAAAAACATGTTAAAGAAACTAGAATGAGCTAAATCAGGAGTGTCCTAAATTTACATGATTTCAAGTCTCTTCCCCTGTTTTTCCCCCAATACACAATCGTCCTGGTTGGTATAGCCAGCAATCAATCCAGTTTCAAATGCTGACTTTCAAATCTTATAAAGCAGAGAGATTGTGGGAAGAATTTTAGACCAGTCAGTGAAAATGGAGATGTTTTCAGGTTGCTTTATATGGCAGAAAAAGATTTTATCTTTTTTTTACACTTCCATAAAGACAATCCAACTTTTCCATTTACAATAGTGACATGGCATTTCTCTTTATAATAAATTCATATTTTAAAAAGTGACTATCAATTTAAAGAAAAGCCTTAAGTAAAGAGTAGTAGTAGTTCAGAGATTATGAAGATGTTAAAAAATCACTGATGATGCTTGGGATACACTACACTAATTAGGAAAAAAAATTTATGAGATAAAAGTTATTGAATACCCAAAAAAAAGTTATTGAATACCCAAAGTTTCCTTTTACATTTTAATACTCAATTTTATTTATTTGTAAAATATGGGTTTTGTCACTCTAAATTTTTCATTTTTTACATAGAAATTTCTGTTTCAAAACCCACAAAGAAGGTTTATTTAAAAGTAGGATTTATGTTTTGGATGCTAAGGGAAAGTTTTTGCTCTATTTCAGCTTCAGAAGTGTATATTGATTTAAAATTTGATTGAAATTCCATTGTAAATATTCATCAAAATTCCAAGTAAGCCAGGAAATTGAGCAAAACCAATGACTAGATAGATCAAGAAAATTCATCATTCCACATCTCAGTGTTTTATGTATGTATAATCCCAGGCACTTTAAAACTGAAGTGAAATAAACAAGTTTGCTACAAAAGTCATGTTACACGTGTTCTGCAAATGTCTGAATTCAGGTAGAAAAGCCTCCACTGGCTTTTGGCTTTCTAAGGGTTTACTGGACTGTTATCTTTCAGATTGCTACAGCTCATTAATGATGTTGACCCTTCAATGATACCAATCACAGTCTAAAACAGAAATTTATTAAAATAACAGTGGAGGAAATTAGAGAATAAAAAGCAAACTTAAGAGTTTGTTGAATTTACAAATTAACTGATGAACAAATGAGTGAAAGAATTGATGCATCAATGTTTCAGCCATACAGATGTCCATGTTTCCAAATCTAGACTCTGTATTTAACAAATTAACTCTGTTACAGATTATTTCTCAGCAAAGAGTCTAAGTTGGTTCCTCACCCAAGTTCACATTTGATAGGTAGGATCAAGCATTTTCTTCCTCACCATATGGCCTGGGCTTAAATATAATTATTAAAATAGAGAACCATGTAAATCTCCTGTTTCCCTCAATAACCTTTCAGTACAAACCCTCGGCACATTAATTTACCCTCTTACCCTGAGAAGTGCAAAAACGTAAGGGTAGTAGGAAGGAGTTGCTTCCCTGCCTTCCTTTTTAGGTCAAGGTTTGAGAAATAGCTTAGATCACTGGATAGATGGGTGGATGGATATTGGATGTAAAGGCCAAACTTCATCACTGAAGTTTAACACCATTACTCTTCAGACTTTGCACTAAATAATATTCATAATATGGGACATGAACTTTCATTTTATGTGGATTTAGGCCCACAAGATCATGGCTGGTGTGCTGGATACACATGCCAGAGAAGACTTTCCTTATTTCACAGTATTGTAGCTCTGAACAAACCTTATGAAGTTTACTTCACTGGCACCAGTCCTCAGAATCTTCGACTGATGTTGCTTAATGTTGACCATAACAAGGTAAGGCAAGATAGAAATAATTTCTTAAGAGTTATTGGTGTTGGTTATTTTACATATATTTCTATCTGCTAAAGACTTTATCTCCTCCCCCTTTTTCTTGAACATTGTCAGTCTTACAGCTCATTTTCAAGGATCATCAAGTACTATTAAAATACTATTAGTCCAGACCTTTTTCATCAGTCTGAGAGCATATACAGTACCAAACATCTCTTCCCTACATGCTTGGTTCTGCTGCTTTATATCTGAGGCATGACAGTGCCTATAATTTGTGTGATTAGTAAATAAACCCGAATTTCTATGTAAAAATAGTGCATATCCAAAACTGGTCAGTGGAATTATATATTTATTCTATCATGCTGCTAATATTTATATGTGTGTGTGAGAAATCACCTCAGAGATCACAGCTTGTTATTTTAAATATCTTCAACTGTGTCAAATCTTTGCTATAAACTGAAGTCAGCTGGAATGATGTATACTTTGTCAGTGAGAAAAAAGGGTGAAGTAAAGCAGTAATCTCATAATTTGGATTTTATTTTCTGAGATTATGAGACTTGAAAGGCTCAGAATATCAGGAATGTGAAGAAAGGACACTGATAGAATGAAGCAGAGAGAGGTGTAGGGAGAGAAGACACCTGTCCCTTTGCAGACAGCAACCCCATCCTCTCAGCTGAGCAAGATAACACCTTGGAGCCATTCTTGATTCTGTTCTTTCTTTCACATTCATTATACAACCCACCTGAAAACCCTGTTGAGTCTCCCTTCAGAATACCCAGAACCTGACCACTTCTCAACACCCCCACTGCTCCTGTCTAGTTTGAGCCAACATTATCTCTTCCCTGGATTAAGGCAGTGGCCCCTCACCTCCTCCTCCTGCCCCACCTTTGCCCCACTGTCTTGCCAATGGGTTTCAGCCCCGGGCAAGTTTGCTATGGACTCAGTGTGACCAAAGAAATTGACAGCAAAACGTTCTTGGGGTGAAAGGGTTATACCCAGGTTTAATCTCACAGTGGCAGGTCAGTCACTAAAATCCCGTTCACTCAGAGCGAGTCAGCAGGCAGCAAGCCAGTCTCTGCCTCTGGCCCCCTCTGTCTGCACAGCCGTCCTCTGAGACTCTGCACAGTCATCCCACACAGCTGTCCTCGAGCCTGTCTGCATAGTTGCCCCGCACAGCCATCCTCTGGGCCTCTGTTCTCTGTGCTCTGTGCTGCCACCACTATAGCCTCTGCTCTGCTCTCCTGCAGCCTTGCAGCCCTGCCACTGTGTCGCCCAGAGCACTGGGCAGAGCTCTTTTTATAGAGTCAACAGCCATGTATTGCCCACAGGTGTGCAGTGAGCTAGTCAACCATGGCCAGGTGAGAATCCTGGCCACAGGAACTCTCATTTTATCCACACCCACTTGTCCGTTCTCACCTCAGTAGCCACAGAGTTACCTTCAAGATAAAAGTCAGACCAGGTCACTCCTGTGCCCCAAACCCTACAACGATTTCCCCACCCGTCTGTACAAGAACCGACGTGTTCACATCCTTAGCTCTCTGACTTCTACTTCTCCAGTCATGCTGGGCTCCTTGCTATTTCTCAGCACCTCACACAGGCTCTCATCAGAGCTTGAGTTTCAAATGTTGAGTCGGCCTGGAACATTCTGCCCTAAGTGGCTAACTGCCCCACCTCCTCAGCTCCCATTCCCTCAGTAGCCCTCCCCTGACCACCCCTCCCCCCTTTGCTCTGCCAAGTACTCCCTCCTACTCTGATCTACCTTTTCTTTTCTTTTTCCGTAGCACTTATCACCTTCTAACATGCTCTATGCTTTACTTTTTAGTATTCTGATTACTTATTGTCTCTTTTCTCACACAAGAATGTAAACTTAAAGAGCAGGGACTTTTGACAGCTCCTAGACTTTTGAATGAAAGAGAATGTTTTTTAATTTTAAAAATAATAATAACTACAAAGTCATGTGACTTAATATTCTGAGCCTCTGAGATAGTTTCAAAAGAGGATTCCTAAACTATGTACAGTTAGCTTATTAGAGTCCTTACCAATTCTTCACTGCCTTTCTGAAGGTCAGTCCCCTTACTTTGTAATTATATCTGCTAGCATGAGATGTGGGGAGTATAAGCGTGAAAAAATGAACAAAATTGAATCAAAGAGGATGGTTATTTTGATGGATTTTTATTAGTCTAACTACCAAATTTTTCTCAGAGATAAACATTTTTTTCAACATTAAGTACCTAATTTTGTGTGGTTGGATTATACAGAACACACTACGTTCCTTGTTTCCCAGTACCCTGGAGTTGAAAGTCTATATTAAACTTTATTAATCTTTAAAAGGAACCTTTTTTTTAAATTTAGAGAGCTCTTCTAATCATTTCTTTTTTACACTATATTTTTCTACTGAGAATCATCAGTTAAGTTGTAACGTCTCTATGAATGGTTGAATATAAGTCCATTTAAAAAAATATCCATATGCTCACCATTGCACCCATCATCAACTTGATACTTGGAAGATATAATTGATATAATAAATATTTCCTGGGTGGACTAATGTATTCCCCACAATACTGAACAAACCAGAATGTCAGGTTATAATGTATACCCTGAGAAACCTCATTGCCCTCCTAAGCAATGGGGTATTGTGTGTGGGAGCTGTGTTTGAGGTCAGACAGACCTGGGTTTAAATCTTCCCTCCCATATTTCCACCTAATTAGATCAGTATCTTATAGATATATTACACATTTGTGTAAATAAAAGTATGTCCAGAGCAGTGGTATTTATTGTTGGAAAACAGGTGTATCCATTAATAAAGGATATTGTTAAGCAACAAGAAAGTTAGCTCAATATTTATACTAAATCATAAAACTTAGTTTTAATATTTTACAGAAGGTATATATAGTTGAAGAACATTTTTTAAGTGCTATATTCTAAATATTATGTCATTTTTCCCTTAAAATACGTAAATGTTGTTTATTTTTTTACAGGCTGTTCTGGTAGGAATTTTTTTCCCCACACTTCAGCGGTTGGATGTCTATGTGAACAATGCTCTGGTCTGCCCCAAAAATACTGTATGGAATTCCCAACAGAGATGCTGTGAACTTAATAGACATCAGTACACAGGTATTTCTCCAGAAAAATCTAGTACATGTTGTATATGTGCTTAATTACATGTAAAATCCTTTGTAATACTTATTAATATTTTTAGTTCTTTAGTCATTGACTAATGCAAGAGAAAATAAGTTTTTAGTCATAGTCTACCAAACACTAAGATATGTTCATTTATAACATGTCCTTAAAGATCACTCTTGATAAAACTCTTTATCTATCTGCTCACATGCAGATACAAGTTTTTGTGTATAATGGAGAACATTGCCCCTGAGGACATTTACAGTCTACCTATTCAGTTATTCCTAGAAGTCAGAGCCTAAATTAATTGGTAATCACCAGAAGTATTGCCAAGAAAGCTAATATGACATCAGTTGAATACCATGAATAAACATAATAAACTCTGAATTTAAATGAAAGAGACTAAATTTACCATTTACCAATAGTTGCAAAACTGAAATTTAAGTCTGCTCATTAAAGTCCTTTTGTTAAATGGGGTACTAAACAGCCAGTACATTCCATTCCACATGTGCTACTTATCATTTTTAGATGTGCCCCATGATCTGGGCTAACAATTATATAAATGTGTGCTATAGATAATAATATTAGCTAGAAATGAGAGTATGAATGGATAACCCATATTCATTACCATCTATGGAGCAAGTCCTATTTCTACTAATAATATGAATAGTTAATATTTCCAGAAACATTTCTCTGTGCTAAGCACCATTCTAAGTGCTTTGTGTGTAACTCATTGTTACTACTTCCTAATAATAACCCTGAGGTTGGTACAGATGAGTAAACTGAGACACAGAGGGGAAATAATTTGCCAAGCTCTCTATCTTAGCTCAAGCTTTCAAAACAAAATGCCATAAACTGGGTGGCTTAAAAACAGAAAATTACTTTTTCACAGCTCTGGAGGCTACAAGTCTGAGATCAGAGTGCCAACGTAGTCAGCTTCTTGTGAGGGCTCTCCTCCTGGCTTGCAAATGGCCACCCTCTCGAGGGCTCCCCACCTGGCAGAGGGACAGCAGCTAACAGCAGTTCTCTGCTGTCTCTTCTTGTAAGGCAAAGAGCTCCAACACATGCAGCACTGAGGGGGTGGGGTGTAGACATAATTCAGTCCATAGCCATGTCAAAGCTGGTTAAGGGCAGCGCAAGGACTGGACCAGAGTCAGTTCTAGAAGCCATGCGCCTACCCGTGTTGTTATCCTGCCTTCTTATAAGCTAAGACAATCTGTGTTACCACTTCTACATGCAAGTGATCGCACATATTTACAGCTTAGTTTTCATGAATTTTAATTCCTTTTTAAAACACCACCAAGTACTCTATCATTCAATCAGGAAAATAGAAACTATCTCAACAGGCAAAATTTAATATAGGGAACTGGTTTCACAGGTGTCAAAGAGCTGAAAAACACAATATCACCACTGCCCTCTTATAAATTTCATGGTCTCAGATACAGCATTGCTTTTAAATGAACATTTTTGCCACTTGGAATGCAAAATAAAATCCCTGTATTATGAATCCATACATATAATTTTAGATTACCCAAAATGTTTTTTTATCGCATGTGTCTTTGCTCCCTTCCATTACTGTGAAGACATGAGAAAGTTACCTGGGATAAATGATGTATACACCACTAAGAGTAGCTTGAGACCAGCTTCAATCTATAATAAAAAAGCCCATTCTACAAATTCATAGAATGTTTAAACCAAATTGCATCTAAAACCTATACAAGTACATATTAAAGAAATATATAGTAATAATGAAATGGCATCTTAATGCCATTGCTGTGAATATCGATTACATTCACAAGAAATACCCTCTTCTTTCTAAAACTTAATTTCTTTTTCTAATAAGCCTCACTATGAAATGTGGTAAAAAGCTACATATCTCATTCCAGTGTTATTATACAATTCAGCCTTTTTCTAGGCTCGGTATGTGTTAGTGGATTTATTATCTCTTAGACATTGTTGATTCTCTGCCAAAAAATCATATATATACTCTTCATTTTATATGTATAATAATTCTGGTCACTTTTACAAAATTCTGTTCCCTCGAAGAATTTGTTTTGCATTAACCAAAGATTTTGCAGGTTGAAATGTAAACCTGTTTTATTGGTATAAGATCTTTCTGGGAGTTTTAATATATACTTCATTTGTATTACATATTTTTGTCCTTGGTAAAAATAAAAACACTCAACTGTAGATTCTCCTTAAGAATTAGTAAATAGCATTGTGTAAATGAGATGCCTATTAAAGTTAAATTTACATTTTGAAATTACCAAATGCCTTCAGTCAAGGCTTTAAAAATTCTGAGCATGTGAATAGTGCTACAAGTAGAGGCTCCTGGATTCATAATTAGATTTTATTTCTCATTTGTGCTATATCTATACCTAATTGTTTAAAAAATACTTTTGATGCAGCATGATTATTAATGGTATTATTTAAAGGATTGGCTTTAATTTTGTGTCAGTTCTATAAGTGTTTTTGTTTTTAGTATGCATGCTTTCCTATATAAGAATAATAATGTTGAACTTTTTCATAATTTCTCAAACTTAAACAAATATTAAATAAGGCATGGTATTTTTGGTAATATAAATATGCTTACCTGTGCTCTTTTGGCTTTTTTCCTCCATAGGAAAATTCCTTCCTAACCTGAATTCCACTGTCTTTGGGGAAAACTACTTTGACAGAACCCAGCAGATGCTCTACCTTTTGGTTAAAGGAAATATACCTGTTGAAATCCACACCACTGCAGTCATATTTGTTTCTTTCCAATTACCTGTTGTTACAGAAGATGACTTTTATAGCTCTCAAAATCTGGTTAGGAATCTTGCCTTGTTCCTAAAGATACCAAGTGACAAAATCCGTGTCAGCCAAATAACACGAGGGGAGAACCTACGGAGGAAGAGATCTCTGGGACTCACAGTTGAATTGGAGATTGGAGATCCTCCTGCTCAGTTCATAAGCAATGACACCACAGGTATGAAGAGCAGATGTTTGAGGTAGAGGAATGTAATTACCAAATCCACATCCACAAATAATCCTATCAGGGTTTGGTAAACTTGGCCTCAAAAAATCTACCAACTTTACATCCTGAATCCAGAAAGGGTCTAGAGGTCTTTTTCCCTGCTGTATTCCTATAGACCCGAACTATTTTTGAATTATGAAAGAGCTTTAGCTCCTATTTTTTTATTGTAGCAGTTATTCAAAAGGATTTGACTAAATGTAACAGATCCAAGAAGTGTCCTAAGGAGGGGATCTTAGAGCATAGAGTGAAGAGTCAGTCAATGAAAAGAGGAAGGTGAGAATGTTCAGGGCTGAGGAAACAGTGGTGAGAAAGTAGTGTGTTAGAGAAATGAAGGTCCAGCAGGTAGGTCTGCGGCAGAAGGAGCCAGGAAGGGCAAGATGCCGAAGCTGAGGTTGAGGGGTAAGCAGTGCGAGATCATGGGAAGCCAAAAGAAGCCCTCCTCTGTTAGCTTAAAGCACTGTGGATGTGTTCCTAAGGAAATGCATAAACCCTTAGAGATTCTGAGCAGTGGAGTGGTCACAAATTTACCCTATCAAGTGAAAATTATGCAAGAAGATGTTCTACCTGTAGTTCTTATGAGGGATCTAATCAGCCTCACCAGCCTTTTCTCTGTCCCTCACTCCCCTACCCCCATTCTCTAAGTATCAGAGATTTAAAAAACTGAGCTGTCCCACCAGACATATTTTTGCTGCTCTAACTTATTTCTTTAGGGTGTCTCAGTTTGAGTATTTGGGTAAATGTTCAGCCCTTCAGATTTTCTTCCTCTATGTCTGCTTGGTTGGTATCTAAATACCAAGGGGGCTCTCCTGACCTCAGACTTCATATGTCTTGTCTTCATAATCTCTTTTACAGGCTGAATGGTCTTCACTGCTCTGCACAGGCCTCTCTTGGGGTATAAGCGAACTTTCCTCACTTCCTGGCATGCAGAGCTGTTTCCTAACTGTGCCATTAGCTCTGTGGTCAAGCACCAGTCTCACCTAGACACACCACTCCCCAAGAAGAGACCGAGGTCTCTCTCAGAGGAAGATTACTATCCTGCTAATGTTAAGCTTCAAAGCCCTTCACATGTACAAGTCCTGGGAGGGACTTTCACTTTCATGCCCTGGGAGATGGGCTCATTTAATAATGTGGTCAAATCTTTGACTACTATTGTAAAAGTTGCAAAAGTAAGGCTTTTCTGCATTATTTTTCTTAAGGAGAGCTTCCAGATTTTATAAATTTCACTCAGAAAATCTGGATCTGTCCTATCTCTGCCCAACATCTTTTTCATGAAACTCCCAGGCTCTCTTATGCTACTAAACCTGGGTGCTGGGTGAAGTTTTCACCTTTGGCCACTAGGGGACGTCACTCATTGCCCTAGGAGGTTTGCTTCTTAGGGTTGATCCAATGCACCTGCCACATTGCGGTTCTGGAATTCTAGCAGTTAGGCAGGCAGAAGGTTCTTGCCTTGTAGGGATAGGCCTGTGGAAAGTCTCGCATGAGCAGAGGCAGGTGCTGATCCACTATCTGTTGAAGGAAACAGTCTGTGTAGGCTCGTGTTGTCACCAGGTCTTCCGCGATGTTCTCTGCCCAGTCACAGGTCACTGTCCTTCATCAGCCCTTTACTTTCTGGTAGGCTTTGTACTCGACATAGTTTGTTAATTTAGTCTAGGAGTTGTAATAATTCAATTGTACATGTACAGAGTGCTCACTGACACTTAGAAATCCCTAATAAGCTCTTACATGTATGGGAGTCTAGTGTTTATCACACTAGCCCCTCAGATGTCCAAAGAAACTGATTTTTCCCTATATGTGATCTAAATTTTCTCACATACAACTTTTTCAGCTCCCCTTCCTGTTTAAGCAGTCTTATCTTGTTAGATTTATCCAGATAGGTATAACACGGTCTAAGAACATGGAGATGGGGAGAGGGGGAGGGACAAGCCAGTGTATGCTTCCCAGACATAGACTGGGATACAACTTCGCATGAAGCAATTTCACAGCAAAATACTGGGAAATGTCGAGAAAGATGTGTATGTAGTAATACTCCTGGCTCCCCACAGCCTTCACAGAGTGTCAGGATATCCATAAGTTCCCAGATGTCCCAGAAAGAAGTTACTTAAGTACTGAGGGGACCGCTGGATGAGCAGAGTCTGGTCAGGAATAAGCGCTCCTCAAGCTGAGGTCCTTGCTTTCCAGCTGGCAACCAGCAGAAACAGATGCGTTCACATGTCAAACAGAGAGAACCTGCTAACGTAGTACAGACAAGTCAGACCTGCCACTCTGCACCCGAAACCAGTGAGGACACACGGTAGGAGCTGTCAGTGGCAATGAAGCACCTTTGTACTGCCGCCCCCGGGACTCAGGAGCCCTCAGTTCTCGGGAGCCATCTTGGACGAGGGTGCGTGGAAGGAACAGAGGGCGGAGGAATCTGAAACACTGAACACAAGGAGCCTGAACCAACCAAGAGACACCTTTGTGAACTGACAGGGCCTGACGTTCCTTGAAGAGTGTGATTGTTAAAGTATTCTGTGAGACCAGCTGCCCTGGAACACTGACTCCTGCTCTCTGAGAGCGCTGAGCTCCAGGGTTCAGCCTTAATGGGAGAAACGCAGGGCCGGACTCTGGATATAGACGGTGTGGATATCTGGGAACGAGGGGTTGGCAAGGCCTACAGTGCACCAGAATTTATTCCGGTTACAGTTAGTTTTCTAAAAGATCACTGGCTACAGTGTATGGAATGGAGTGGGAAAGAAGGGATACAGAAAAGTAAGTCCAAAAGCTGTGTTAGTAACCCCACTGGTGCTGGCTTTGACTAGAATTTTGACCCTGGAGACAGAGAAATTTAGACATCGGTAATTGATTATGTGGTGTGGGAAAGAGATGAAGGAGAAAAAGGGATCAAGCAAAAGTACGTAGCTTCTGACAAAAGGAGAATGATAAATGGAGGTACCACTTCATGTAGTAAGGAGCAGTTTGAGGGCAGTAGGTTCAAGAGGACTTGCCAAACCGGAAAGAGAATAGAAACTACCTAGTGTTAAAATTAACCTTCAAAATCATTAATATCCAGAGCAAGTAACAATTTGTGAGTTATCTAATGTTAACTTGAGCAACTTACTAATATATATTGCATAAATCTGATGATGATCTTTCCATTAAAAATTAACAGTCTATTTGTTTTAAATGATATGTGATGGTAGATCTGCATGATAGAGCTTCACTTCTAAACAAAGAATGACATAGGAAAGTATTAAATTAGGAGACATGTTTTCCCAATTTGCTTTCATTCATTTTTCTTGTATCTCTTTTATCTACTTTTGTTTTTCTTTAATTCCAGTTTAAAAACATATTCCACTGAGTTCCTCATTTTCCTAAGTTCATTAATATGATTTTGTCATGTTTAGCTCATGTACAGTTAGAAACCTGTAGGATACTATAATGTGAGTGAAACAGTGCAAACAAAACTAAAGTAAAAAGCTCTCACATATTCTCACAATTCTGAATTTTTTATAATCCACATGTCATAATGCTGTTTGCCCATAGGTCAGATGCAATTATATGAACTCCAAGAAATTGCTGGTTCTCTTGCACAAGCTATAATTTTAGGAAAATCCAGTAGTATCCTTGGATTTAATATCTCTTCCATGTCTATTACCAACCCAATTCCCAGCCCAAGTGATTCTGCCTGGATTAAGGTAAGAAAAAGCTACATAAAAATGCATTTTAGCTATTTTAAATGTTGCTTATTTCTTGTTTTTCACTCTTTTTATATTTCAGTACAATAATTTAGAGGCCATGTATTTCTAATTTATTGTTGGCTATTTTTTATGGTATCATGAAAATGATAAAGTAGTTAAAAAAGGAGCATATCTCCTAAAAATTATTTATTGATATGAATTATGCTTTGCTTCTAATATTTATAACAATGCTTTATGAATTTGATCTGGGAGAAATATTATAATAATATTAACATATTTTTAAATAAAAAATATTACACTTAACCTAACCTGAGTTTGCTACTGAATGTAGTTCACCACTCGATCACTCATGACTGTTACAGGTGACTGCCCAACCCGTTGAAAGGCTTGCATTTCCCATTCATCACGTGGCCTTTGTGTCTTTGCTCTCAGTGGTCACTCAGCCAGTGGCCGAACACACCGGACAACCATTCTCTCAGCAGCCCTCAGTGAAGGCAGTAGATTCTGATGTAAGTGATAACTCCAAGCTTCATTTAAGAGAAGGACTTAAGCTCTAAATTCTGGAGGGCGAGTAAAGTTCACTAATGCTGGTATGCTGGCAATCAGAGGGTGGCAGTGCTGCTTAGAAGCTGGACTAATACCTGTGGGTATCATCTTTTACTGTTTTAAAAATGTTTCTTTTCACTGAACTTGCCCTGCTCCCCATATTTGTGAACTCTTTGTGTAGGAAGAGGAGCTTCTGCAGATTTTAAATGTGTAATAAGGCATTAAAAAAAAATAAAGTTTCACTTATCTTTAAAAAAGCATGGGAACAGGGCAATTGTAATTTCCTACTATGTTTTCTTCAGGGTAATTGCGTATCAGTTGGGATTACTTCACTGACTTTGAAGGCCATCCTAAAGGACTCCAGTAATAACCAAATCAGTGGTCTTAGTGGAAATACAACAATTCCATTCAGCAATTGCTGGGCCAACTACACAGACCTTACTCTTCTTAGGACAGGTACATGTACTATTTCGTTTTCTCACTGATAGGACAACATAATCAAACAAAGCATTCTATAATACTCTGGTCAATAAATTACAGAAATCAGAACACTATACTCTGCCTTGTTTCAGAAAACATTAAGTCTAGCTTACAAAAATATATTTAACATGCAAAACAAAATAGAAATTAAGAACTTAAGGAAATCTTAAAAGGTAATTTGAGGATATATAGCAAAATTGTATCATGATTCATATTTTTATTGTGTATTTTTCTAAATTTTCACATATTTTATATCCATATAAGAAAATCAGTGTGTAGATTTTCAAATTAAAGAAAAGAAAGGGTAAGATGATAGGCTCCTATAGTTGTCATGCCCAGGCAGGAGTTCAGATCTGGACTGGAAAGGGGGTTCTCGTCTTCCTGAAAGCCAACACCAAGGAGAAAACGTAAGTGGTGTCACAACTTCACAGAACCCGTCAGACAGACAAACCAGTTTCTGTGTAGAATTATGACTTGCTCTGAGATCAGAACAAATATCTCCTATGAGTTCTAATGAAGTGTATCCAGGGAATCTGTACAAAGTGATATCTTCAATATTATTACAGCAAATACAGTTAAACTTCCACAGGAATGTTTCTTATATTATCTCCGTAAGAGTTGACAGCATAGCTCCACAATTGGTAATAGCCTGAGGCCAATGAGATGTGTCCAAAAAGCAGAAACCAGTCTCTATTGGTGGTAGAATACAGAGTCTCTAGAAGAAAAAAATGGATAAGCTGTTCTGCTTGAGACAGGTTTCCATTAATCTGTTTACCTCAACCTGGGGCCTATTTAAGACCTTCTTAGGCCCTAACTTCTCAGAAGTTACATAGTGGCACTCCCCACTTCTTACCACTGTTCTCTCAAACAGACACACATACACACTAAAGGTAAGACTAAAAGTAAAAATTAAGAGTAAAATAAGTAAGAGAAATACCAATAATAGTCTTTTTTTTTCATATTAACCAAATATCAAAAACTGAAACCATTCCAAAAATTTTTTTCCATATATTTTGTTTCTTCTCCCTTTGATGATGCCTGATAGCAGGTATCTGCCTCCTGGGCAGCTAGCATCTGATGAGAATCAGATGGCAGTGAGTTCAACATTATGCTCTTGGACAAGCACATAGAGTGTCCTATACACTTGCCAGCTAAGGGCAAAGCCACATTCTTTACCAGTTTGTCCAAATGGTGGTAGGACTGAGACTCTTTTATGACACATGAAGGACCTGACACAACCCTCCTGAAAAGAAGGTTGCCCACCTTCCCATAAAGGTGACCCAAAAGGAGCTCAGTGGGAAAGACAACCTGGAAACCAAGATTTTCAAACTACTACTTCCAAATGGCAATGTTCCAAAGTAAACAGATCGCTGGGGTGTTGAAGCAGTAGCACAGGTCTTGACATTTTATAGTGATAACAGTAGAGTACTCTTCTTTTATGTAGTAAACTTTCTTTGAGAGATCACAGCTTTCCTTGGAGTGTCTGTCTGACCTGCTGTGGAGAACAGCCACTGCTTCTAATTCTGTAGCCAGCTTCCCTGCTTGCTGTCTTGCTTTTCTTTTTTCATCAAGTATGGGGCCTCAGTTCCTGGCTGTGTATAGTAAGGAAGGCCAGTTACAGTCATCTGTTCATTATTTTATTATCTTTAGATCGGTTGGGCAGTTTGTAGATTAACCACTGCTAAGTTTAATAACAGCAAAGCACCTGGGAAAAAATTAACAAAGCATCTTTCTTATAACTTTCTAGTAGGTATCCCCACAGTTACTGCACTGTGGAAACCCCCTTGCTGGTTAGGTTTTATCCTGACAGCTTGGCAGCACACTGTTTTCTACTTATAGTTCCATAAAGAGCAAAAAAGGGGCCACGAGGATAGAGAAGGTATGGGTTGTGGTTTCAAAGACAGAAAATGGGCAAGTGAGAATTAGATGAGAAAGGAGTGGAAGAAAAGAAAGTAAAGAGCTGAGACTGCCTCTGTGAGCCACCTAGATAAAAATAATATTACTGACAGACAATAAATATTTGGGACATACTTATCTAGTGACCTATGTCACGAAATAGCACTTACTAGTCTGAGTTATTATTGTTATATAACAAACCCGCCCAGAATCTAATGGCTTAAAACAGCCATTTTATTTGCTCACAGCAGCGTGGGTCGGGAATTCTGTCAGGAAGGCTCACCTCTGCTTCATGGTATCTTGGCCTGCAACTGGTTTGGCTTCACTGGAGTCATATCCCTAAGGTTCTGACTCTGTATCTTGGCTGCATTCTTCAAGTTCTTCTCCATGGAGTGACCTCTCCACAAGGCTAGCTTGGGCTTCCTCATGATACTGAAGGAGACAAACACACAAAACCTAAATTCGTCACACATCAAAATCTTTAACAGAAAATACACCTGCCACAAAAATTAGCTTATTCTCAAATGGAACAAAAGAAGGATTAAATGCACTATTGTCATGAATTGTAACAGTGGCAGAAAATGCTACAGAACAATGCTTATCCATTTTGAAAGTTAAAGGATGTATTGCTGTTGTTTATGAAAGCACACTGTGGTCAAGATCTAATTTTATTCTCTCTCTGAAGAAGAAAGGAAGAATGAAAGCAGAAATGATATTAAAAAAAAGAGAATAAAAAAGAAATAGAGAATAAAAAAATCAAGGTTGTACAAGTATTGCAAACTCTGCTCTCTGTGTGGTAACCATCATTAATGACAGCAAGAATCCCAGAGGAAATTAGGGCAAGGAAAAATAAATTGGTTATTTCATGTTCAAAACTTTGGAATTTTTAGCATGTGGATTAAAAAATATTTGGATGAGCTTTTTCTGTTTCACGGTCTAAACCTAACTAACAAGTGTTTCCTCGAGCTTGTCTTCCTGGGGTAAGAAGAAAGGAAGGGTCACAATATTGCAACACAAAAACAGCACCTGATGTAAAGTGAATGTGGGAGGTCGTTTCAAAATTATTGAATCTAAGTGGAGGGGCATATGGGTGTCTGTTGAACTAATTTTCTAACTTTTCTCTATGTTTGAAAATTTTCAAAATTCAAAGTTTAGTATCCAGCCTCCCCCAGCTGAAGCTGAGGCTTCTCCGCTCCTCGGTCACGTGCACAAGGGTGAGAGAGCTCAGCGTCTTCCCCTCTCCTCTCTATTGTCCTTTATTTCCAGCGCCCATCCCCAGGCCTGAGCCCTCGGAAGGAATCCCTAAGAAGCAGATTTAGTTGATGGAGCAGATTGAAACTCTGAGACTCTCTCTACACTTGTTTTTTCTTTAATTCATTTAACTCAACTTCCAAATATACTTCACTAGGTATCATACAGTATTTTTAAATCAATGAAAACCCATTTGGGACTATATGAAAATGAACAAATTGTAAAAGGAAGTCAAACACTGGGATGATTTCTTTTCTAGGAAGGAATTATAAGATTGAGTTTATACTGGATGATGTTGTTCGGGTGGAATCCAGGACTTTCAGCCTCCTGGCCTCGGCTGTCTCTGGGGGCGGCGGCAGCGGCGGGGGCGGCGGCGGCAGCAGCAGCGTCAGCGTCAGCAGCCAGGCGGCCGTCATGGGCGCAGCTGCCCAGATAATGACAATAGTGGTCAGCTGTCTGATGGGAGGAGTGTTGCTGTTGGAATACTCACGGCTGCAGTTTTGATTTTGAGTGTGCATCCAGGTAAGCACAGATCATTTTGTGTATAACTTATGTCTCCACATACGGAGGCACCAGTGAATGTTCCCTAGGCAGAGACTGAACGCACAGCACTTGTGCGTGGCCCCACCGGGGACACAAAGACACAGTCTCAGCCACTGAGAAAGTAATAGCTTCAGTGTAAGAGGCAAACTCAACCCCACGGGAAACTGCTCACATTCACTGCACATTGAAAAATGTGGGGACTGAGAGCTGCGAGTGGTGTCCGGACTCTCTGCCGGGTGCAGGGGGCAGAAGCTTAGCTTGAATTGGCTTAGGCAGTACAGTGAACTCACCTAAATGAGAAATCCAGAACTAGTGTGATTCTTCTACAACCAAACCCACGTACTAAAATGTTATCCCAAACCAGTGTCTCCCCATTGCTTGGCTGCATTCTCCCCAGAGGTAGGTTCACTCCCAGGCAGATTCCACCACCCACAAACCTCATAGCAAAGGTACCGCCAGTGTCTGCATGTTCCACCAGTCCAACAGCTAATGCAGAAAGAGCAAACTTTTTTCCCAACACTTCCAGCAAACATCCCAGAGCTGTATCATTGACCAGTCTTGGGTCACATGTCCATTCCTGAACCAGTCACAGTGGCCACAAGATGCTGGGTTCTAATCAGCCTGGCCTGGATCACACGGAGCAAGGTGCTGAGAAGGGCAGAGAAATGGTTCCACAGAGGGAAGTCAAAGTGCCGGTACCAGAAGTGCTAGGCAAAGAAAGTGCTTATTAGGGAGATTACTAGAAGGGACAGGTGCCTGTAGGCTAGAATGATTAGAGATTACATTGAATGTCACCCCCTCAGCAGCAGTACCATTGAGCTTATAAATAACTAATAAGATGTGAAATGGAGGGGATGGTGCTCTAGAATAGGGACATGGTAGGAGTGAAGAAAAAAGTGGGTGTGAAAAAAGACATCTGCTATGTGTGTTCAGCATGAATTCCTCATCTTCCCCTTCCAAACATCCTCCTGCGACCCCACCTCAGTGAATGTCAGTGCCATCCTTTTGATCTCAGGCTGATGCTGCATAGACTTCTCCTTTTCTTTCATGCCCCACATCCCATCAGGAGCTCTAGAGTATCTGTGCCCAACCATAATGTCTCATATCTGTCTCATTCAATGTCTTACTGCTCCACTCGGAATTTTTTACTTCTCACTTGACTACTGCAACAGCCTCCTGAATTCCTTGCTTCCAAACTCCTCACTTTCAGCCTATCCTCCGTATTGCTGTCAGATTTGTCTTCCTAAAGCCCAAGATCATGTAGTGATATGTTCATCTCAAATCCCCAAAGATTCCTTACTACCTGGAAATAATAATCAACATCTAAGGCCCTGAAACCAGTCTTGAAGACTGCTTGTAATCATTTCTAGAAAAGTTCCTTACAATCCCACATATTCCCTTGATCTGGACTATCTTCTTCTCTTCAGCAAGTCTACTTGTCATGATATCCTTCCAGGCTCTGCTCAAAACCCACCTCCTCTACCAGGTTTCCCTTCTTGCTCTCCACTCTCTATTTCATCCTCCTCTACCTTGTTCTCCACTGTGCTCTGTTCATACTAGTATTACTGCCTTTCTGTAGTACATCTTTATTAAACTCAGATATATTCATATCTATCTTCCTTACTAAATTGTAGCATTTAGAAGATAAGATCACATGCCTTATCCATGACAGATGCTAAAAATGTGTTTTTTTTTAAATCTTATAAAGGGGATAAATTCTTCCTACTGATTTAGGGGGAAATGTTGAATAGGATTATTGTAGGCAAATAGTAAATACTTTCAACTGGCAGACATTAATATTAATCAGTGTGTAATTGATCTAATGGAGGAATGATGGAGAGTTTCTGACAGACAAGTGAAATGAAAGCATCAGAGACGAACTACTCATAAGGTTGAGGCAGATGAAGACAGTCCTGGAGACTGGTTGCAGGACAATATGAACATACTTAACACTATTGTCCACTTAAATAGTTAAAATGTGATGTTATATGTAGTTCACCATGATTCAAAATAAAATTTTTAGAAAATCATCAGTATTGATCTACATAGAACAAATACAGACTTCCAAATATCAAAAGATGACAAATATTCTCAGTTTTAAGACACCTAATTAGATTACTTTTTAAATAAATATCAAAATTAGAAAGATTTAGGAAGAACTTGAGATAAAGTAATAATTCAGGAGGATATTGAAGTATTTCAAGTAGTAAAAGCCAAGACTAGGTTTTTGATATAAATACATATAAGGTTAAGATAAAGGGATACATTAAGGCTGATTCTGGGAGTAGCAGAACAAATTGGAACCTGGGGTTTCAGAAACAGTGATCAAACAGGAAGGAATAATGGTAAAAACTAAATACAAGCCAGGTGTTAAGGGAGAAGCATGGTTTGAAGAGATCCAGGCCCAGCCTCTTACAGCTGAATATGGAAGGATGAGGTTGAAGCTGAGGGACAGTAAATAAATGACCAGCCCACAAGTTATTGTATTTTTATGCCAATTTTTCTGTGTCCAGAATCCTAATAAAAGTAACATCCATTGTCCATTTTATAGTAGTATGACAGGCATTGCTTAATTTTATTTGTTTCTTCTCAGAAGCTTTAAAATATAAAGTAGAAGTACTGTTTACTGACTGTATATTTTGCATTTCATCATTAAATGCATTGCTTTCCATTTGTCTTCACTTATTTTCATCCTGCTTGTTTCTGACGAGTTTGGGATGTTACAAAATGCAGAGAGTTCTATTTTCAAGTCATTGATAAATGATACTCATCCTGAATTTTCTTTTTAGGATGTTTTTTTCCCAGGCAAAAATGTTAATCAACAGCTTCTCCTTTGCTATTAAATAATCTAGCATTCTTTGATTAAGACATAAGATGATTTAAACACCATTGCTTAGTCCTTTGGGGCTGCTATAACAAAATACCACACTGGGTAGATTATAAATAACAGAAATTTATTTCTTACAGTTCTGTAGGCTGGAAATCTGAGACCAGGTACCAGTGTGGTCAGGTGAGGGCCCACTTCTGGGTCACAGACTTCTCGTTGTACCTTCACAAGGCAGAAGCTGCTAGGGGGCTTTGTAGGGTATCTTTTATAAGAGCATTCATCCCATTCATGAGGACTCCACCCTCATGACCTAAGCATCCTCAGAGGCCCTGCCTCCTAATACCATCACAGCAGGCATTAGGTTTTCAATGTTTGGATGTTGGAAGGACATATTCAGACTACAGCAACCATAATGAAATGAAATGCTAAGTTCTTTTAACTTTGCATTGTGAATTAACAATATTTTACTTGTAAGAGGGTCATGAAGTTCCACTAAATAAAATAACAAAACTCAAATGTGAAAAATACAATGTTAAGCATCACTATTCTATCTCCTCAGTTCCACAAAAAGAGTGCATTATTGATTTTAACATTAACTTGACAAACTTTGAAATACTAATTTTTAAATATTACTTTTGCCTTATTAACCATACCATGAAATATTTAAAAAGTTAAAGTTAAAAAAGTTAAAAATTAAAAAAAACATATTTTAAATCACACTAGATGTTACCAGTACTTAAAAAGTTTATTTGTATTGTTTTCACTTTTCAGGAAGCAACTGAAGTGCTATTCTGAAGAACAGGCTGAGAGCAAAAGTACAAGAATTGCTTATTTATGAGCTATTTTGTTTCACTGCAAGAAAAAGTCAATAGCAGTTTCAAGAAAATAGGCTAAAATATTTTTATAATATACAAAATGTACTAATTAGCTTTAATCACAAAATTTATTCAAAATATAAATTTCTTTTGATTCCTTATATTTGTTTGTTTTTATTTCATTAAAAAAAAAACCTTTGAGAAATCTTTGATTTTGAAGCAGATATGCCACCTGTACTTACAAATCATAGAATCCTTTAAACAGTTGAAGAGCTTGTCTAGTTTTGACTTAACCACTTTAGGTTAATTTGAAGCATTTTTAATTTTTGTATGTACTGGGGAAATCTGACTTCTTCTATCCATTCATGAGGCTCTGATTTCCAGTGATCTAAGCCATTCTATTTTACATGGATTTTGGAGAAACCAGTTTGTTTTAGACCTTTGTCAAACTAAGTTGTTGTTTTTCACATGCACAATCATCCCAGGAATTCTAGATTCCCCTGATTTCTGGGCCTGCCAAACCCTGGCTAGCATTCTCAGGAGAGTTTCCTTGGTGTCCCTGGAACAAGTCCAACCTCTTTCTTCACTTAGTCTCCTTCCCTCTCAAAACTGCCTCTACTAAGAGTGTGACCTCCCTCTACCCCCCAGGCCATACTGTGAGAGATACTTATTTTCAAGAGGATAAAATTAGGGAATGCAAAACAGCACAGGTTAATGCAGCTAAGTTAACCAAAGCTCTCATATTATTAAAATTGTACTTTTTATTCAGAAAATTCTCAAGGAAATGTTTAATTTAAAGGAAGAGCTCACAATAAAGACTTTATGGCCATGTCCAGAGCAAGTAGAGTTGGGATTCACAAAAGTTACCTTCCAGCAAGTGAGTGACAGTCAGGAAGCATTTGAAACAGCTGTGAGAATGCAGCAAAGTCCAGGCCTTTCTCTTCTATATACCATTTCCTGGTATATTCACCTCAGTCATTGTTAATTTGCTTAACAGCAAAATAATAAGTGTTTACCAGGTAGTAAATCCAAATATCTTTGTATATATTTGGCACTTTGTTCGGTCAAACGAACATCTACAGGCATACTAGTGAGGAGACTACAAAGAATAAGATGCTCTCTCTACCTTCCAGGAGTTTACAAGATAGTCAGGGAAACAGTAGTGGGAAAAGGTAGTATTGATGCAGAATGGTGTATGACAGGCAATAGATGTAGGGTGCCATAGGGGCTCTTGGCTGGGGAGAGGCAGCACCCATGGAGGATGGAGAGAGATGAGGCTCAGCTTCCAGAAAATGATGCCTGAGAGGAGAGCTAAGGAATAAAGCATGAGGTTAACCAAGGAAAAGCTTCCTGGCAAGTGTGGTGGCAAGAACGAAGGCTGAAGTACCACTAGATAGTGAGTTCCTTGAGGGCAGGGGTCTCCCTTAGCGTTTCTTCCTGTCATCTAACAGAGTGTCGAGCACTAGTAGATGCTGATTTCACTGCTTAGTGGAAGAATGAAGCGCCGAGAGTGGGGAAATCACCAGTCTGATGTTACTGGAGCACCGAATACAGCATGAGGAAAGGCAAGAGGCAAGGCTGGTGGGGGAGGGCATAGCCATCTGTGTGTGCCACCTGAGGGGCTGGAATTTATTCGGTAAGTCTAGCAATATTAGCTAAAAATTAAAATAAATGTTTTGGCAAGGACAGATTTTAAAGAGGGGTACCAAACAAAGATGTAAAACTTTTTAAAGCAGGTAGCCTAAAGAGCAGAAGATTAGAGGAAGATTTTTGGAGATGGCTATGCTAGGAGGCCCCCTTCCAAAGGGGAAGGAGCAAAGTTACTAACCCCAATGCCAAGTCAAGAGAAAAGGATAATAATTAGGCTCTACGGAAAGCTTAGCAAGGGGTTCCCTGAGGTTTGGGGCACACGACTGGTGTCAGAGTCATAGCTAATGAACCTAACGAGAGAGCAGGGGTTGAAGCAGCCTGTGGCAGGCGAATCTAGGGCTGCAGTTAGCAAGTAAACCCTTCCCCCCCCTCCCCGAGTTTGCTGGACAAAGAATGTATCAGTGTGTCCCTTGAAACTGAGGTGGACTTTGTGGTCTGTGTGTGTGTGTGACTGAGACAGAGAAGAGGGGCAGATCATTTGCTAACACAGGGAAGCCTGACTGTTGGTAGAATACAGGAAAATGAAACATTGAGAGGACCGCTGAATGTCTTGGGGCTACAGACAAAGTTCCAGCAAAGAGCTGTAATAGAAATAGTCTCAATTAAAGGGAACTGCAGGTAGGAGGTCCCTGACAATGAGATCTTTGAAGACTATGTGAAAGTCCTCTTATAAGGAGTACCTTTCCCATCCAGAGAGCACTTGACTAGAGGACACCAGTCAGTTGAGGACTTTCATACTTCTCCCGGTTCCAACCTGGAGGACCCAACACACCCTGATTCCATGCTATGAAAAGCTTAAAAGACTTAAAATCAGGTGTCTAATTTTTAAATCGAGTTTTCTTTCCATTTCATCCTACTTATTGTCTGTTAGAAATCTAAATTCCAAGAACTGCAATAACAACACCTCCAGAACAAATTCTTACATTAGGATTCTGCAAGAGATGCAAAAATATTCTTCACATCAGATCACTGAAAAAAACCACAAAATTAGTCACAAATGTAGTTTTTCCTTACCTCAAGTTTTGATTTGGTCCACTAGAAATTTCTTGTCAAAATTTTTCCATAGATTTTTTTTTAATGAAAAAGTTTCCTAACAGAAGTCATTTTAGAGTAAAAAGAATTTCTAAAACTTTGCTTCTTAGACACAGACTTTGCTTAAAAGTCCTTGATTTAACTTCTTTAGGTTTTTGAGTGTCTGCTTTTCAAAAAAATTTCTAGAGTTATTATATTATATACCCATAATTGTTTATGCCAGGTAAATTACAACTTTCACTACTACTTTATTAAAAGACTGAATTGTTAGGAAGTGGTGGGCAGTATGGCTTCACATAGCCTTCATTCATAAGCTGGCCACCTTTATTAAAAAACAATGTTTCTCTGAACAATGCTGTCTTAGAAGTTCATTTTTAAATCTTTAAAAATACTTTTTAATGTAAGAAGGGTCTATTTAGCTGATAAACAAGTCATAAGGTACTTTGGTATGTTAGCACAGTTCCATCCAGGATCTGAAAATGTATAAAGTAAACATAATGTTGCCATTTCAGTCAATGTAAGGAGCAGAGAATCAGAAAGTAGTAAGACTATCTTCCTGTATTTCTGATACAAGTAAAAAGTTGATGCTTGTGTTACTATCTCTATTGTTTGTTAAGTTCCATCATCTTCTGATCATTGCAGTGACTCATAGATGGTCCATCTACTTTTATCTCTTCTCCACTTTATTCCAAAATGCTAATATTATTATACAATAACATTAACAATAATCATGTTAATAAAATAACATTAACAATAATAAAATGAAGACTTACCACATGCTTACTAAGTGCCAGACATATGCTAAGTGTTCTATGTGGACTTTTTCCTTAAATAACACAGCAGTTATTAACCCCTTTTTCAGATAAGGAAACTGGAAACCTAAAAAATGAAATAAAATGTCGCAGTTCATAGAATTTCTAATGGTCAGGCTGGGACAAACCCAGACAATGTAACTCCGGGGTCCAAGCTCCAACATTTAATTGCCTCCCACTTTTCTCAAGCTTAGGAAGGTGTTTCATTGTGAAGAGAGTTTTTCGTAAAATATATTTATTTCCACACTCCTGTTCAAATGATAGGTTTATACTTTACCACCTTTATGCCCTCACAAAAGTTTTAGTCTCTCTTATTCTCTATTTCTTCACCTATAAAATGTGGAAAATATCTACTTTGCAAGTGTGCTATTTGAGAACCAATGATAGCATATACATGACACCAAACACAGTGCCTGACAGGTGGCAGTCTCTCAGTAAATGATAGCCATCCTGTTATTTTTATTACCATAATACTGCCTATATCATGTCAGTCTCTGGCCCAGTAAACGTTTGACTTTTTAAAATTACACCAGAATACTGCTTCTTATGTAACAAATACTATATGAATGTTAACTATTAGACTCTTTGGCTGGGCACAGGGCCACCTAGAACGAGGACTATTTCCCAGTTTCCCACTCCTAAGGAGTGACCAACTGCTGTGCAATAAGTTATGAAAACAGAATTTTGTGGTATATTCTAGCAACTTAAAAGATTAAGCATCCCTTGGCCCTTCGTTATCCTTTTCTGTTTTTCCTGCTACATGGAGAAAGGTGTCTCCTTGGACAGGGAGAATAAAGGCCAGTCCTGGCAGGAAGGGATAGGGAGCTCCACTGAATGGAGTCTGGACCTGACACTGGCCCACTGTACCAGCCCCTACTCCTCAGGGTTCCACTGTTACTCGGCAGGAATCCTAATCCTAACTGATACATCTCCTGGTCTCGTAAAATGCCTGAGGTGGCAGAATTTGAAAGGAACAAGAGAACAGGGAATTAATCCTTCCTACATGGAGAGCGGGCAGGGACAACGCCAGGGCAAGAAAAGAGTTTAAAATATCACACATCTGTGAATTATTGCCTGTATCTTCAAAAACAGAAATCTGTAAATCTTGAACTGAATCTATCATGCATTTGGTTCGGGAAGCCTGTCAGAAAGAGTGGGAGGGTCACACTTCTTCCATGCTCAAGGGTGGGCACTTTCCGCTTTCTCAGGCGGGCACCAGCTGGCAAGAAGTGTCTGATCTCCAATGAAAGGGACATTCACCTCGCCAGAGAGTAGCTGCAGAAACAAGACTAATCAGAAAGGGCCCCGCCTTTGGGGTTACAGTGGGTACTTGAATGCTCATGGGCAGTCTGACCAGCTACAAACCTGTTGCCACCTTCCTTGCAGGTCCTAATGTTCTAGCTACTATGATCAGATTATTCTAATGTCAGAAAGCTCCGTGTGAAGAACTGTTCTTCCAGGAGTTCTGTTTACATGTGACAAGCTGATTTTATTAGAGAAGCTCCTTTAGGTTTAGGGCCATGTGTTCCTTTGATTTCTCTCTAACATGTGTAGCACACGATGTGCCCATGGTAAGTGCTGAATAAACTGTTAAATTAAACAAATGAATAAGCAGCATGATGAAACATTTCCTCGGCCAGATTTTTGAGATTAAGAAATCATTCCAAAATACTACCGAAGTTGCACTTTATTCTTACTGCCTTAACATTTCAAATAATGGTGTGTAAAATTCACACCCAATTAAAGACCACCAGTTATGATTGCTATGGTAATGGGCTCAGTGCCTATGAGCAGAGAAGATAATTCCTTTTGGAAAAATATTTATGAGTATGTCTGACTGTGTGGCAAAAGTATTTTCCTTTGGTTTTCTTCTTTAGGGTAACATGTACTGAGAGAAACACATATTCCATGGTGAAGAGATAATTTTCAGTGTATGAAATGTGCAGTATATATAGACAAATACCTTTAACAACTGCTGATACAGGTATTACTTTAAAGAGCCAGAGGTGGTTAGAGGGGTATCCAAGAGCAGTTCAAAATTGAGATTAAAAAACAAAAATCAAGACACATACTCCCCCAAGTGAATTTGATTGATGGACAAAGACAAATCTCTATTTTGTATAGGACATTTACCATGAAAAAGTCAGTGCTTTAAAAATATTTGTATTAATTATGCAGCAAAGTACAAAGCTGATTTAGAGTAAACAAAAAATGAAATACAAATGACTAGTTAGGAGAGCATTATGATAATCCCAGTGTGTTAAAATAATAGATACTGAGAAGAATGAATGGACAAAACTTG
Organism: Manis javanica; assembly: GCF_040802235.1. NCBI lineage: Eukaryota > Metazoa > Chordata > Mammalia > Pholidota > Manidae > Manis > Manis javanica. Next base: position 192,942,091 of record NC_133157.1, read on the forward strand.
GCAGCAGATACTGTTTGAGAAGTAAATAACATGAGTAGGGAGAAAAAGCTCAGAGAGGGAAGGGTAGAGTTGTGTGTGTCCTCCTTCTAAAAGCTGCTTATTCACTCTCTGTCTTTATAAAGCAAAGGGGGCAAGGGAGGTAGGGGAATACACTCAGAGTGCAGCTTCAAAGCTTAGTGTTCTGTCCTCTCTTACCTTTTTATTTTATTTTATGTTTTTTATTTATTTTACTTTGTTATCATTAATCTACAATTACATGCAAAACCTTATGTTTACTATGCTCCCCCCTTCACCAAGTCCCCCCACAATCTCCATTACAGTCACTGTCTATCAGCATAGTAAGTTGCTATAGAATCACTACTTGTCTTTTCTGTGTTGTACAGCCCTCCCCATGCCCCTCCCATTATACATGCTAATTGTAATTCCCCCTTTCTTTTTCTCTGCCCTTATCCCTCCCTTCCCACCCATCCTCCCCAGTCCCTTTCCCTTTGGTAACTGTTAGTCTATTCTTGGGTTCTGTGATTCTGCTGCTTTGTTCCTTCAGTTTTTCTTTGTTCTTATACTCCACATATGAGTGAAATCATTTGGTACTTGTCTTTCTCTGCCTGGCTTATTTCACTGAGCATAATATCCTCTAGCTCCATTCATGTTGTTGCAAATGGTAGGATTTGTTTTCTTCTTATGGCTGAGTTATAGTCCATTGTGTCTATGTACCACATCTTCTTTATCCATTCATCTGCTGATGGACACTTAGGTTGCTTCCATTTCTTGGCTATTGTAAATAGTGCTGCGATAAACATAGGGGTACATCTGTCTTTTTCAAACTGGGCTGCTGCATTCTTAGGGTAAATTCCTAGAAGTGGGATTCCTGGGTCAAATGGTATTTCTATTTTGAGCTTTTTGAGGAACCTCCATACTGCTTTCCACAATGGTTGAACTAATTTACATTCCACCAGCAGTGTGGGAGGGTTCCCCTTTCTCCACAACCTCGCCAACATTTGTTGTTGTTTGTCTTTTGAATGGTGGCAATCCTTACTGGTGTGAGGTGATATCTCATTGTGGTTTTAATTTGCATTTCTCTGATGATTAGTGATGTGGAGCATCTTTTCATGTGTCTGCTGGCTGTCTGAATTTCTTCTTTGGAGAACTGTCTGTTCAGCTCCTCTGCCCATTATTTAATTGGATTATTTGCTTTTTGTTTGTTGTTTATGAGCTCTTTATATATTTTGGATGTCAACCCTTTATCGGATCTGTCACTTATGAATATATTCTCCCATACTGTAGGGTACCTTTTTGTTCTATTGATGGTGTCCTTTGCTGTACAGAAGCTTTTCAGCTTGATATAGTCCCACTTGTTCATTTTTGCTTTTGTTTCCCTTGCCCGGGGAGATATGTTCATGAAGAAGTCACTCATGTTTATGTCCAAGAAATTTTTGCCTATGTTTTTGTCTAAGAGTTTTATGGTTTCATGACTTACATTCAGGTCTTTGATCCATTTCAAATTTACTTTTGTGTATGGGGTTAGACAGTGATCCAGTTTCATTCTCTCTTACCTTTTTTAATGTGTTATGTCAAACGTATATTTCTGGTTGATGACAGAAAATCCCCTTATCTTTTCTGTGGAAGCATTGCTCCCTATTGTGAGCTAAAAGAAGATTCTACTGGTCATCAAGATAATAAACCTGTATGTCTGAAAGTTTTCATCAATTTTATTGCTTTATTTCAAACACATTTTCACATACATTATGCCACTTACTTTGCAAAATAAATCCATAAGAGAGGAATTACTAACCTAATTTTTCATTTGGGAAAACTAAGTCTCAAACTTGTTTAAAGTCAAAGCTACATTGTCTATCATGCTGTAGCTAAATGTCTTAGGCTTTCATTGCTGGCTCAGTGTTTTTATTTCTAAGTTTTTAATTCACATACAATATATATCATGTTATAAACATGTTACATTGGTTGTTTGAATCTCAACACATTTACCCTTAAAAATAATAAATGGTCTCAGAATGCCAGACCTGCTCAGATTACATCTGCTTAACTCATAAAAGAGCTAAAGTATATTATAGCTCTAATAATAATGTGGATGTTAGCCAAGAGGTATTATATTGCTGAACCAAAACACTGGAAAACTGAAGTAAAGAGTTCACCACTATTTTTCTCCATTCCTGTCTAGGCCTCTTCTCAAGGGATTTGGTTAACTCTTAATTCTTCTTAAACCTTGGGTCTTCCTGTATTTAGCAATAAAAATTACTACTAATTCAAGTATGCCACAGTAATAATTATAATGGAAAACATTTATTTAAATGCTTCATGAAGAGTTTCTTTTTAATGGAAAAGAAAAAAAGCTGCTTCGGACTTTTTGGTTTCTCTAGTAAGCAATTGATTCTAAATATTAAATGGTGATTAGAGATATTAAAAATAAGTTGTAATTTTCCAGAGTATTAGAATACATTATTTTGAGAGGACACAAAATTCTCTATAATAGAAAGATCAATTTAAAAAATCTATTAAAATTATCAGCCGGGAAAATCCTTTGCTTTCAAATGTATCTGTTCAAAACTGTCACTCTGTGAGCTACAAGGCTTTGTTTTACCCGATCAAGAAATGAATGTAACTTTATAATCTGTAGTCATTTGTGAACAGCTGCTCATTAATAAAAAGCTATTAAAGTCCAAGTCAGAACAGCAGGTCTAATGTCATGCTTGAAGTAAACACCATTTCTTTAGTAAAAAGTCAGGGAACTGGGTTGGGGGAATTCTGGAAGCACTGGGCTGCAAAGTCTGCCCTACCTCCTGGGCAGGAATGGGAGGTCAGCTGACCAGACACTGCTTGGACCCAGCTGGAGAACTCCGAACAACAAAGCCTATACAAGCTTTGAACTGGTAGACTAAGTAGTGAGTTGGAAACTGATGAGAGTAAATAAATCAAGCAGTTAATTAAGGGATTGGGCAGAGGCAAATCATAAGCCTTAAAGTGAGCAAAATGGTCTGGACACAGAACAGGTAGAATTAACTGTGCCCCGTGCAGTAGAAGCAATCCAGAAAGAAATCTTTTATATCACAAGTGAGATCCCTAATCCCCCTCCTGTTAGTTGTCCCTCTCCCCCACCCCATCCAAGCCTTGGGCAGAGAACAGGACTTCATATTGCACACTTCCATAGAGGTGGTCCCCAAGCATGATCCCAAATTACTGGATCTTGTATCACCCATAATGCCCAGTTATGGATTACTACTCAACAACCAGAGTAAAGACGATATTTTAAAACCAGACTTGAAGTTTGTGATCTTTAGCACGTTTTCTGTTTGTTATTGTGTTGGAAAACAAATATCACTAGCTAGTTGTTTCTAGAAAAATATATAGCTTTTGTTTCATTTGAAAATGGCATATTTTATAAAACTGAATAATAAAAATATATATAGGGATGCAATAATTTGTAGCAAAGATATAAGTCTAAGGAAAAACATTTTGAAAATATGCTTAAGTCAAGATATAGGCAATTTTGGATTATTGGATTTTGGGAATCCAAAAAAATTTTGGAAATTTTGAATTATTGGAATTTAGGCATTTGAAGAGATCAATGTTAGAGCAGTTGTTTAAGGGTCTACAGAGGGCTTAGTGAATTTAGGGAGGTCTGGTAACTGGCAATGATGATGGCATACTGTAGTAAGTATAGTAGTAGCTGCAGTACCAGCTGTTACCTATGTAGGCTTGCTATGTACCAGGCTCTGTCCTAAGAGCTTTGCAAGCATTAGCCAATCTATCAAGTACGCACTATTATACAATTTTTACTGACGAAGAAATTGAGGTGCAAGGATGAAATAACGTATCCAAAGTTACACAGAACCATTCCAGAGCAAGAATAATAAACATTCTCTTTACCTCTTGGTGATAAAAAAATTATTAAAATGTGGTACAGATTGGCATGGGGAGGGTGGGTAGGTACTAGAAATTCAAGGGGGCAGGTGGTGCTGGTTAGGATGACAGAAAAAAGATACTTGTCCAAAAAGAGGCAGAAAAAGAAGGTCTGGCTGGGAAACAATGTGCATAAACTGCTTTCAGCCTCTGACCATATAAACTTCGCTCCTCCCTCATGAGACGCCTTTCAAGAGTAGAGTAGTTTTCTAAAGGCCCTTAGCCCAGAACAGCAAAGCACCCTAAGCCTTTTAACAGCATAAAGGATAAAAAGGAGAAAAAAAGAATTCAGCTTCATAGAACCATAGAAAATAAGAACACTTAAGTTTGGGAGAATGATTACTCTGGGCTGCAAGCTTCGAACAAATGCAGGGACAAGTTGAAATGCCCGTTTTTAACTTCTAATTAAAGAAACTTAAAAAATTACTTGGAGGAGGCTGAATCCTGAATTAAACTCAACGTTTCGCACCCTATAGGTGGCCTTTCCACTCCCTATCATCCTGACAGAGCAGATCTCCCACAGTTTTGCAATCTAAACACTGCTTTCCTTCGGTCCCATCAGGTAGGACGATTCTGAGTAGAACGAAAAGGGGAACGGTCGGGGCAGAGGCACTCTGTACTGAAAGCCGGGTAACAGGTCGAGCTCAGGCGTTCTGCAACGAGCTGTCAGTACAGTCAGCAACGGTCAAAAGATCCTCCCCCACCCACCGTGGCAAACCCCGGCCCCAGCCGCGCGGGCCGCGCCCGAACCCGCCCTCTCCCCGCCCCCCGGCGCTCATTGGTGAAGTCCCGTCGCCGGACTCACAGCCTCTCCCCTATTGGGCCAAAGAGGAGACGGGGCGGGGTGCGGAAGTGAAGGTCCGGAGACCATCGAGAACCTCCTTCCAGTAGGGAGAAGGGGGAGGGTCTGGGGGAGGGTTTCCCGAGGAGGGGGTGGCCATGGCAGCTGCGCGGCGGCAACGGCGGCTGCGACGGAGCGCGCGCCCGGCTTTGAATGAGCGGGGCTGGGACTGAACGCGCAGAGCGCGAGCTCGAGGAATCGACGGGCAGAGCGCGTGCGCGCGCCTTCTGTGCGCGCGCGGCTCGCGGCAGCTCGGAGCCTCCGCCGGGCGGGCGGGGAGGGGGAGGGGCAGGTGAGTGTGTGCGGCTCGTGCGCGCCCGCGAGGGGCTTCCCTTCCCCTCTCCTCCCCCTACCCTAATCCCACCCCGGGCTTTGGAGGGTATCATCTGCCCTTCCCTAGTGGGCCCTCCCCTTCGCCCCGCACTTCCCGCCCTCCCACCTTCCTTTTCACCCCTCCACCCGGTTCCCCCCCACCGCCGCCGATTGCCACTCTGGGGTACTGTTTCCGGGTCAGAGGGACCTTCAGGATGAAGGAACTGCGCCTGGGAGTGGGCCCCGGGCCCGCAGCCCTCGCCATGCCGCGCTCACGCGTGGGAGACCCTCCTGCGGGGCGCCGCCCGGAAACCCCCAGATCCACCCCCCGCGGGGAAATCCGCCCGTTCCTTCTGCCCTTCCTCTACAGGCTTTGCGCCTTCCCAGGGAGATTTTTCCCAAAATTCAGACCTCAACCCACCCAGCACCCACCTCCAACAATTGGGAGCGTTTCACGAAACGCCGTGCTCATGGCTCTGATTGTGTAACCTGAAAACGCTCTTGTTTTTCTCATCTGTACAGTGGGTATGATTTTTTTCTTTCAGCCAGTTTCGGGTGGATAATCTGAAGTTAAAGCATTTTAGTTATGAAATTCCTGCCTTTTGAGTCTTTCAGGAGACTTTACTCTGCCTTTGTGTGTCTCCGTGCTGTCACGTATTCGAGGGCCTGACTTTGGTTGCCAGATGCGGTACAGTGTTTGTGACTTTCCAACCCGCCCTCACCTTCAGTACTAGTTCCTCTTCTCGTGCGCTTTCGCACTGTGGTTTATCAAACTTGAGTGAGTTCAAGTAAATTTCATTTTGGACTCTCATGATATTCCTTACCCTACCTGAGAGAGTTACAGACTTAATTCGAGGATATTCAGTACTGTACTAGATAATATGGTTTTTCAACTTTTGGTATTAAAACATTTAAAAACAGTTTTAAAAATACATCAGTTCATGATGACTTCTTCACCCTAGTGCGTACCACATAGATTTTTGGCTTGGCTTTTTCAACGAATTGTGGTATAGTGACTACTGAAGATCTCGCCAGCAATCTACAGGGAATTACAGAGGAAAGATACATTTAATCTTCCAGTTTCTAATGCAGCATTCTTTTTTAAGGTTGTCCTAACAGAGCTGTCGTTCCTGTTGACTTCCTAGAGATGTCTTCTCCAAAAGCCCTGAGGATAGGTTGCTTCACTGTTCTAACTTTATTCTGTATCTCAGGTTTTTGTATTTTCTTAGCAATTTTTAAGGACATTTTACTTTTGAAATTAGATTACATTAGCATTTCTCAGTTGTAGAAATGCTAAAATGCTAGTTCTAGAAATTCTGAAGCACTCAAAGTGCAAGGTAGACTAATGTGCATAGTTAAAGTGGTGATCTACAGGGCATTTAAAAAAATCAAACAGAGGCAATGAGTGTAAAACTAAAGAGGAGGTTTCATAACAGATATGGTGTGGGGAGAGCCTGGGTTTTGGGGTCAGTCTCTTTAAATCCTAGGTGAGTGAACCTGGGTTTCACTGTCTGCCTCCTCTGTTAAATGGGAAAAATGAAACTTACCTCTTTTGTCCTAGAATTCCAGTGCAGTGATAGAGTACACATTGTCCAAAACTGTGTCTGTCTTGAACATAGTACTCAAGGAATGTTAATTTCCCTAAATTCAACAAATATTTGAATACCTACTATGTGCTGGCATTCCCAAAGACCTAGAAATACCAAACTGAGCAAGATTAGTGGGGACCCTGCCTCCTTAATCCCTTTCTTTGTGACTACCTAGTGACATTTGAGCAGTGAACACAGGGTTTCTCTGTACAGGATCGGTAGTATTTTCCATTACTCAGGGTAGTATCTGTTACATAATCCATGCTAAATATATATATTCATTGGATTGAACTGGAACATTAAGTAAATACTGGTTTCAAAGAATATCCTTGCCTGCAAATCAGTGTAATTGATGAAATCAGAGGTGTTGCTTGATAGTTAACGACTGCCTTTTCCCCATTTCCGTGCAGTTGATTGGAAAATTTACCTTGAAAATTATAATAATATCATTGAATTACTAAGAATGTTTTTTAGTGAGGTGTTCTTGACTTTTGAATTAAATAGACCTAGGTTTCAATTGAAGTCACTGGGAGTGGGAACGTGGAAGCATATGTTCACTCTCTGTGCTTGAATTCTGTGAAATGAGATTTTGGTTTTATGAACCAAAAGGTGGTTTTATAGGTTGAGATAATATTTAGATAGTGCTTGGCACATAGTAACTGGTCAATGAATATTAGTTCTTTTCTTTCATTAATCACAAAAGCAAATTTTCCACATAATGAGGATATTCTTAATTGCTAGGAAAGAATCCTATTCTGTTGTTAATAATAGTCCCACTTTCTGTTCTCTATTAGAACAAAACTTTACATTTTATTTCCAGTTACCATTCAAGCAGTTCACACTGACAAAAACTTACTGAATTGACACACTACTGTATTTGTTGCAAGGTGATGACTATGATTACCAAGGCTCTGTATGAAATTTATTCTCAATTGTTCATTCATGTATCTCCTGAGGCTCATTCCTCTCCCCAGTACCTAAATATTAAGTGTCTTCTCCCTTCAAAACATCCTGATAGAGTATCTCCTCAGTTCTGTCCCCTTTTCTCCCAAATGCCACATCTATAGTCTCTTTCTAGCTATCATTTTTTGTTTATAATTTTTTTGAAAATTTTGGTTAAAATTTTATTTAGGGGGACTTACTTTCCATTAGAGTTTAATTTTTAATAAATCAGCTTTAAAATAAAGCTTTTATTCGCTATTTTAATTGTTCAGATCATTCTACTCAGAATGAAGCAATCAAGTAGTTTTTCGTATTTTGAAAATGATAACTAGAGATGCCAGATGAGTAAGATCCTCTGGGGAAGGATTATGCAGGGCAAATAAGATTTATAGAATAACAGTACAAAATATAAAATCTAAGTGTGGTAAGAGAAAAATAGTGAAATTAAGACTTTACAATAGCCAGCAAGAAGTAATAAAGACTTATGCCAGGGATATTGCAGTCAGAATTGGGAAGAATATGGGCAATATTAGGAAACAGAATAAGGTCTTTTTATCTATCTGGATGTAAGGTGCTAAGAGAAAGGAGGAGTCAAAATTGTTACATTGTCTGAAGCCTACTAAATCACTGACTGGGTATGGTTTTGACAGAAAAACTTAAGTTAATTTCACTCAAGCAGTGAAATTCTCAATATTTTCTTGGCTCACTTTCTTTTAGAGTAACTTCTTTCCATCCTCTCAGTAGGCCACTCTAGTCATAGGCATTTAGTAAAGAACTCAGCTCATATGGAGACCCAACTTCCACATGAACAAAAATGCATGAACATTGCTAAGGCAGCCTTTGGAACTCTTGTTACTGTAGAGCCTGCTTGCCCTTCCTACCTTTCTAACCCTGGGTATAGAAAGAACTAGCTGTGTGTTTTTGCCCTGAATTAGAAGGGACTGGCAGTAGCGCTATAGAACAATTAGAGTCAGGTACCACAAGAGTTCATCATATTTTCCTTGCTTTCTGCTTTTGTTTTTATTTTTCTTTTAAACTTTTATAATAAGGTATAACATACAAACAATATATACAGTAAAGTATATATTGCTACCACTTAGGCTGAGATGCAGATCTTAGTTCCCCCATGCTTCCATGCCATCCCCCCAGCAGAGGTGACCACCATTTTTTAGTACATAATTTTCAACCTACTCAATAAATATATATTTTGACTAGCTGAGAACACACTTACATGCTTTTTCCAAGATGTTAGGAGGTTATTTCTCATTCCAGTAATTAAAGACAGAGTGCTCTCTGCTTTAATCCACATGAAATATATTTTGAAACAGCATGTTATTAGTACAGGAATGGTATATTTATCCAGGAAGATTTTAATCTTTATGTTATATTTATAAATTTTATGGCTTATCTTATACCTATATAAGATAATTTTACAGAAACACATCAGCATTTTAATTTTGAGAAGGAACATACAGCTGTCCTTTTAATTTGGTTCCTTGATGATTATTACTTGCATTAAGTTTCATCTCCTTTTAAGTAAGTATCTATAGAACTGAAGTCAAAATATATTGTTTATGCTCTTTTTATTTTGGAAAACAATACATATCAAACTAAGTTTTTTCCCTTTTTGTTTTAAGGAATCACTCTGTTGAAAATACTGGTATTAACCAACTAATGATTGCTTCCAAAGTTGTTACTAATGGACTAGTTGTCACTTTTTTACTAGTTTGTTACCTCAGCTTGAGCAGAAAAGTTAACTTCAGTATATCTTAGTTTGCTGGTTGAGAAAATTAAGAAGTTGGATGATATATTGATACATTAAAACTACTCCAACATAGGAATCATATGATTCTAAATGCTCACTCAGTGAGTTTCCTCCATTGGCAAGCTAAAACATGAAATTACATTTGTCTCTCTGAAGCATTCCTTCCACTCTGTGGTGTGTGTGAGATTTTTTGTGACGATTTAATTTGTGAGCCACTCTCTCTCTCCATATTAGAAAAATGACCATCTCTCACAAATTAACAAATTTTCTTTCCTTTTCTCCTCTTACATTTATTTTGAGACTCTGAATGAGAAAATTTATGGTTACTTAGTATATTTCATTTTAATATGAGCCAAAACTCATTTAAGAGATTTAAAAATTAAGAATTGTTAGGGTAATATATGCAGTACTTATATGATGTAGGTACTTAAAATGCATAAAGAAAAATTTGTATCTAATGACCATGTTTAAAAGGCTAACAAAATAATACCTGTTTTACCATTTGGGGGAATTTTTTATCCTATGGCTGCCGTGGCTTTAAGTAGTTGCCAAGTCCTTAGCATTTCTTTTATATAGAAGCACATCTTTTGGTTTAATCATAGACAGGCAGCATGAGTATGATCTTTGAGGACTTAAACATTAGAACCAGATCCTAAGTTCAGATCACAGTTCTTTCACTTACCAGTTTTGTGGTTTGGGGCAGGGTACTTAACCCCTCTGTGCCTTGGTTTCCCTATCTAAAATAGGAATAAAATAGTACTTGCCTCAAGTCTGTTTTGAGATTAAATGAGGGTTGTTGTGAGATTAAAAGAGCTTTTACCTGTAAAGCAATAAGAAGAATGCTTGGTATAAAGTAAGGATTAGCTATTACAGTATGTTGAAAGCTTTCCTGAAATCAGAGTTCTATTCCTAAGAAATTCTGTTAATATGTTTCTTGTCACTAATTGACCTAGTTTCCTAATGGAACTTAGCTCTCCAGAAAGAGTTGCAAAGAATCAATAGAAGATGATGGTATTAATAATGACTTCTTTTAAAATTCTAACCAGAATCTGAAAACTTCCTTAGTATAATATTATTTAAAAATGTCTTATTAATATTAACATAGATCATTTGTAATAGATTTTGAGCTATAATCGACATGCAATGAGTGGCCATATTTAAAATGTACAATTTGATCAGTTTTGATGAATATAAACATTCCAATGAAACTATTACCACGAATCAAAATAGTAAGTATACCCATTACCTCCAAAAGTTTACTCTTGCTCCCTTGTAATCCTTCTTCCCTCCCTGCCCCTCCTAAGGCACCACTGATCTGCTTTCTGTCACTATAGATTTGGATTTTTTTCTTTATTTTGTTTTATTTCCTATACTTTTTAAAAAAACTATATGGAATCATAGGATAGACAGTCATTTTTGTCTGGCTTCTTTCATTCAGTAAAATAATTTTGAGGTACACTCATGCTATTGCTTACAGTAGCAGTTCATTCCTTTTTGCTGTGTAGTAGCCTATTGTGTATGTATGCAAAAATATTTGATCCACTCTCTTGTTGATATATATTTGGTTTTTTTCCAGTTTGGAGCTATTAGTAATAAAGCTACTATTCAAGTGCATGTTTTTCTATGAGTATAATATGCTTTCATTTATCTTGGGTAAATTCTTAGGAGTAGAATGGCTGGGTCATGTGGTTCATGTTTAACTCTAACAGCCAACTGTTTTACCAAAATGGCTATACCATTTCACATTCCCACTACTGTTGTGTAAGAGTTATAGTTATTCTACATTTCTTCCTAATACTTGTGATAGTATTTTTAATTTCAGCCATTATAATAGGTGTGTGATGGTCTTTAACTGGTTTTAATTGCACTCCTCTGACGGTTATTGTCGACTATCGTTTCATGTACTTATTTGCTATTTATCTTTGGCAAAGTGTCTATTCAGAGCTTTTGCCCATTTTTTAATTGGGTTACTTGTGTTTTTTTTACTAAGTTTGGAGAGGTCCATATGTATTCTGGAAACCATGTTCTTTAACAGATACATGCATTGCAAAGATTTTCTCCCAATCTGTGGCTTGTCTTTTCATTCTCAACAGTGTTTTTGAATTGTAAAAGTTCTTAATTTTGATGAAGCCCAACTTACCAATTTTCTTTTATGGATTGTGCTTTGGCGTCGTATCTAAAAAATCTTTGACTTAGTCATGAAGATTCTGTCCTAATTTTTATTTGTAGAAGTTTTATAGTTGTAGGTTTTATATTTAGGTTTATGACCCATTTTGAATACTTTTTATAAATGGTTTAAGATATGGATTAAAGTTTTTTTATGGATACCTGTTTTTTCCTACTGCTATGTGTCGAAGAGACTATTCTTTTTCCACTGAACTGCCTTCATTAAATTTCAGTTGTCCATATGTATGTGGGTCTCTTTTGTACTTTCCATTCTGTTCCATTGATCTTTCATTCTTGATTCCGATATTATGCCATTTCGATTACTGTAGCTCTATAGGTCTTGAAATCAAGTAGTGTTAGCCCTTCTACTTTGTTCTTTTCAGTGTTGTTTTGGCTATTAAATATTAAAGATCCTTTGCACTTCCATATGAATTTTAGAATTAGCTTTCAAGTTTTAGAGAAAAAAACCTGCAGAGGTTCTGATTTGGATTGCACTGGATTTATAGTTCAGTTTAGGGGAGATTTGATATCTTAACAAAATTGAGTATTCAATCCCTGAAAGATGGTTTAAAGTTAATTCAGGTCTTTTAAATTTCTTCAGCAGCATTGTCTAGTTTTCAGGATACAAGGCTTTCCATCAGATTTGTCCCTAAATATTTCATATTTTTTATGCTCTTACAATTTTTTTTAAATTTCAACTTGTGATTATTTGTTGCTAACATAAAAATACAGTTGATTTTATATTCTATTAAATTTTCTACATAGATAAGCTAGTTTTACTTCCTCCTTTCCAATCTTGATGCCTTTTATTTATTTTTCTTCTTGATTGCCCTGGTCAAAACCTCCACTACAATGTTGAATAGAGATGGTGAAAGCAAACATGCTTGTGTTGCTTATAATCTTGGTAACTGTCTAATTTTTCACCATTAATTCTCAGGTTACTATGGGTTTTTCATAGATGTCCTCAGTCACGTTGAGAAAATTCCCTTCTATTCCTAGTTGTTTGTGAGTTTGTATCAGGAATGTTATTTGGGGTTTTGTTGAGTACTTTTTTTTGTGTCTACCAAAGTGAGTATAAATTTTTTTCTTTTTTAGTGTGTTAATATGGTGAATTACATTTGATTTTCAAATTTTAAACCAACCTTACATTCCTGGGTTAAGCCCCACTTGGCCTAATGCAGTATTCTTTTATATATTGTTGATTTTGATTTACTAGTATTTTATAAAGTAGTCAGTGTAATGGTGGCCTCAAAAATGAGTTGGGAAATATTCTCTCCCCTCTCGTTTTCTGACAGTTTGTGTAGACTTGTATTAATTCTTCATTAAGTGTTTGATAGATTTCCCCAGTGAAGCCATCTCGGCTTGGGAGATTTTTAACTACAAATTCAATTTCTTTAATAAATGTTTGGAGATTTTCAGTTTAACTATTCTTCTTCTGCTTTTATAACTTGTTTCTTTTAAAGAGTTTATTTCGTCTCTTGTCAAATATAGACATAAATTTGTAATATTTCCTTTGTATCCTTTTAATATCTGCATACTCTGGTAATGTCATTTCTTATCTATGATATTGGCATAATTCTGTTATTAGGGACCTATATGTTTTGAATTGTTATGTATTGTTGATGGACCCCTTTATTATTATAAAATGACCATTTTTATGTTTGTGAGTATTATTTTCTTTGAAATCTACTCTCTGACATTGAAATAGTCACTTCAACGTTATTTGTGTGGTATATTTTCCCCCATCTTTTTGCTTTTAACCTATTTGTGTTTTTATATTTAAAGTATATTTCTGGTATGTAGCATATCATAAGGTCTTCCTTTTTTATCCAATTTGACAATCTCTGACTTTGATTGGGAAATTAGGTAACTTACATTTAATAAGATTATTTATATGCTTAAGTTTAAGTCTACCATCTTGCTATTAGTCTTTGACTTGCCCCATGTGTTATATGTTCCCCTTTACTTTGTTTCCTGCTGCCTTTTCTATTGGGTATTTTTAATCTTCTGTGTCGACTTACTAGCTTAACTGGACCTTGCCACTCAGAGAAAATGATATAATTGATTTACTAGGGGTAGGTCCAGGTATCATTATTTTATTAGAGGATCCCCAGCTATGTGAACCACTGGACTAGATGATCTCTATGGTTATGTCTAGTTTATCAGCTTTGTGACTTTGGGCAAGTTATTTGACCTCTCTTAATTCTATTTCCTTGTCTATAAAATATATGTAATAAAATATATATATCTAAACATTTCAAAATATTTTGAACAGTATAAAAATATTTTGAACAGTACTATTATCTTCATATGGTTCAAACTTCAAAAGGTACAAAAGATTCAGTATATGTTGTCTTAAACTTTTTTGATTTTTGTTTTTTTAATAGAAAATAAATCATTAATAGATAAGTACAGTTACTTTAAAAAAATCCTGAGAGTAGTTCAAAAAGTTTTTTTTCCACTCAATTATTGAAAACTCTTCAAAAATCTAGTTTCTTGAATTGTCAATAAGATTTACATTTTATTTTTAAAATTTACTGTTATTATTTGTGATTTCTAAAGAAAAGTAAAAATATGTCTGATTTTCACCGTTCATAATAGGACTTTTGAGCTTGATTCAGAATGGGAGTATAGTTTATGAAATCAACTTAAAGTATTTATTTTTGTGCTTTTTCCACAGGTTTTGATTCCCACCATGGCTATCACACAGTTTCGATTATTTAAAGTTTGTACCTGCCTAGCAACAGTATTCTCCTTCCTAAAGAGATTAATATGCAGGTAAAAAAATTTTGTGTTCTAATTGACCTGCTTATCTTTTTATTTGTTTTGGATACCTTTATAGCTACAGAAAGTCAGGACAGACTATATCTAAGCTAAGTTTTTTTATTGCTTCATTAATTATTCACTAATCTCTAGTATTTCTTATATTTTTTCTCTACTTAAGATCTAGAAAGTAAAGTTTCTTTTGTTCTTTCAAATTCATACATATTCTGCTAAAATGACATTCTCAGTACTATAGAATTTCAGAAAATAAGCAAACCACCTTTTATTATAATCATAAGGGAGTCTTATATACATGATTATTTTATTAACAGAATGTTTTAAGATGGTTAGGTAGGATTTGGCATAGGTATTTCTTTATTACTGTAATATGAATGTTAATTTTAAATTTTTAAAAGGCCTTACAGAGAAACTCCAAACAAAACAGGGTTTTTTTTTCTTTTAAATAATATTCCTTAATGTGCAGGTAATCCAGGGCAGATAAGTTATCCTGCTTCATTAAGAGATTCGAATTCTTGCTATTTTTTTTCACACTACCATATCCTAAAGTTACAGTTCCTAAGCTCTATGCTAAGGCACATCAGGACTTCACACTAATGTCACAGGGCTGCCATAGGATATCTTAAATTTTCCAGTAAAACATAGTGAATGTGATACGATAGTCAGATGCTGTTAATTGCTGCAGAAAATACTGGTTCAAAATAGTTCACATCTGCAACATTAGATATTGCAGCATTATTTTTGATGCTGTCTTGAATGTTTGAGATACACTTTTGTTTACTTGCATTTTTGGTGACCTATTTTTGCAAAGCTGGGATTTTAGGTTGTAATTAAAAGTAAGTACTGAACCAAAATTAATGTGTAACAGAAAATGAGGGTGGTGGTATCCAGTCTGATTCTGGAGAAGCTGGAGAAGCTGGGCAGTGTCTGACAGGCACACACATTCCATTATTAAATAATTATGGTTATTTAAGAATGAAATTAAAATATTTTTTCCTTAAATTTATATGTAATATTTTTTCACATGGCCACTAAGCAGTTAGGACATATATAAATACTAAATTGTTTGCCTAACTACTTAACCAGCAGAACTGTTAGGTATTTCTTTTGGCCTGGGGTGAAAAGTACTAGCACACCAAGAGTGGGATAGACTAAAAGAGGGCGATGAGCTCTGTTTTTTAGTGGATATGATCTGGAAGTTGTACACAGCAATTCTGTTTGCAGCCTACGGTCCAGAGCTTAATCATATGGCCACCTACCAGTGAGGGAGGTAAGGATATGCACTCTCTGGCTCAGTGGGCATTTTATAGCTACTAAAACTCTGAGCATTAACAGGCATTGAATTGTTAGATAGAGTGGTCTGGGATTTTTTTAAAAAGGTCCAGAGTATGGCAATGGGAATGAGTGGATGAAATAGAGGGGAAATGATCACTGGAGGAAGAAGGGTCAAGAAAGAAATGAAAAATTTAGGTAATTATTGATATGCAGGAAGAGGACAGGATTTGAGAAGCAGGAAAAAAGTGAAGTGCGTAAGTCATCAGAACATGAAGAGGAATAGCCAGAAATTCACTAGGTGAGGCAGGATAAGAATGGGTATTAAGTGCCAAAAGACCAGAGGTGAAAAGAAGTAGTTATGTTAACAGTGGTGATAAATTTGAGGTGTTTTTCTCTTTACATATGTATTCTAAAACTTCTGTTACATATGGGTTACTTTTAGTATAGTAAATTGCATTAATTTAAAAAATATTAAGGATATTTCTTTTGTCAATGTAAATATATTTAGGATTGAGTGAATGTTCAGTTTAAAGAAAACTGACCCTTTTTTAGAATAAGCTTTTCTTAAGTGTCAGAAGGAACCTAGATAATGTGTTCTAAAATATACCAAGTTTACATCATAAATTTAGTAGTGGAGGGTATTATTTTTCTATTCATCCTTTAAACAAATAAAATATAATTTCTAATCCTGTAATAAAAACAGCTGACTTTACCAATTAGTTCTAAGTAGGTGCTTTGTAATGAAGCAAGTGATTAATCATTTATAATAGCTACCATTTTTTAAATGTCTTATTATACAGAAGGCATTGTCTAGTGTCTAGCTGCTTTAAATATGTCACTTAATTAAATCCTCACAACAACCCTACAATAGGAGGTTTGAATACCTGCATTTTACAGATGATATTAAAGCTGAGAGGTTAGGTCATTCTAACTAGATTCATAATTAATAGAAGTAGCATTGAAAACCATAGTTTATACATATTCCATAGCCCATGTTCCTAATAACTGAGTTATAATATATAATGTTTTTCCTTCTAATCCTTAAAATTTATTAGTTATAGTTTTGTTCAACCCAGTTATTCTCAAACTTTTTAATTTGAAAATAGGTAATCTTACCAAGAAACCAAATATGTAAAACAAACAAAAACCAAACCACCCTGGTTAAAACAGCATAGATATCCCAGTGGTTCCCCCGCAGAACTCACAGAACTCTATAAGACGCGTGGTTTGAAACCACTTTGCATTTTTGTTTTTGGCTTTATATTCCTCCTGTGTTTGTCTATAATTCTGAGTCCTAAGCCAAAAAAGCAGTATGTTATCTTGTCCAAGATTTTAAGAACCTTTAAAAGATATCCGATGCCTGCATTTTCTTTTCATATCTTAATGAACAATTGTTAATTATTCAAATAAATAATTCTAAAATTGGAAAGAATTTCTTATAAGCTTTATCATCTCTTGAAAGCTTTAAGTTACTGTCCATAGTGCTTTTGCCCATGCTTGTTTTGGTAGTTCTTGAAGTAAATTATTCATTTTTATTTTAGATCTGGCAGAGGACGAAAATTAAGTGGAGATCAAATAACTTTGCCAACTACAGTTGATTATTCATCAGTTCCTAAACAGGTACTTTTTTTCTTTTTTAAGGTTGGGTAAGTGTTCCAGAACAATCTTGTTTCAAACTGGATTGCACACTACCAGTATGTAATGAAATCATTTTGGTAGTCAATCAGCTTGTTTTTTGTTGTTGTTATGCTTTTTATTCTAAAATTTTTATTTGGTTCTTCATTTTATTTTCTATTATTATGCTGAAATTTTCAATTTTTCCCCCCCATTGGTTTCAAGCGTGTTTGCTTTTGTTTGTTGGAGAATTTTTATAACTACTTTAAAGTCTTAGGCAAATAATTCCAACATTTATGTCATCTTGGGATGGCACATGTTAGTTGGCTTTTTCTGTGCAATTTGAGTAATTTTGGGTTGTTTCTTAGATATTTTGAAAATTTATGTTTAAGACTGTCTTATTTAAATCCTAGCAAAAATGTTGATATTTTTTATTTTATCAGGTGATCAACCCGGTTAGGTTTAGGTTGCAAATTTGAATCCTGTGGGCTACAGTCCTAACATCAGTTATTTTCAAAGCATTTACTCTTGCTTTTTTTTTTTTAATGGGTAGAACTGAATGTCTAATTCATAATAAACAAAGTATTTTTTTAAACTTTTGATCTAGTTTTGGTATGTGGTATAAAATTTATATTTCCCTGTTGGTCAGAAAGTTTTAAAACCAATGTTTTAGAAAGCCCATTTTCCTTAAAAGTTTTAATTAGATTACTCCTTTATGCCTGACCATATTGATGAACTAAATTTAGACAGATGTTGAAGAGTGGACTTCCTGGGATGAAGACGCACCCACAAGTGTAAAGATTGAAGGAGGGAATGGGAATGTGGCAACACAACAAAACGCTTTGGGGCAGTTGGAACCTGACTATTTTAAGGACATGACACCAACTATAAGGAAAACTCAGAAAGTATGTTAAAGATTGATGTGTTTGGAGATTAAAATATTTAACTGCTTTTTTTCAGATTCCTATACTTAATGTTAGACAGTAATAATTAGTATTTGTCAGAAAGCCTATTTCTAATTATCAGTTGGTTATGTTTTCTCTCACATTAAAGGTTAAAACTTCAAATGACCTAGACATATATCCAGGAAGTTGTAACCCCAAGTCTTTTAAACTTATATCTAAGCATTTATTAAAATCCTATTGTATGGCAGATTCTAGACTCCAGTCTCTGCTCTGGAGACTAAGCTGAATAAGATACAGTTCTAACCTTAAAAGAGTTCACAGTTTAGTGATATCTGCAAACTGATAAGTAGTTTTATTGTTCATAGCCATTTTAAAAGTGATGCAAGGCTCTGTGAACTTAAGTAATAAATGTGGAAGGTCAAGTAAAGATGCAGGAAATTAGTGGGAAAAGGACAACAGCTGAGTATTTTCCTTTTTTATTGTCAAAATTGTACATGTACATTTTTTTTAAGTCAAAGAATATAGAAGAGCTTCTAATGGAAAGCAACAGACTCCTGCTCCATCACTCTTCATAGCCAGATCTACTTCTCAGAAGCAGCCACTCATAGCTTTCTGTTGGTGCTTCTAGTGTTTTTCATCATTTCTATATGTAGTATGCTTATATTGGTATGTCTTGACTTAGCATTTTCAGGTGCTATCCATTGACCTCATACTTGGGTAAGTGAGGGTTTATTTTATACCACTCTTAGACCTCTGACCCCTCTTGCAAATGTTACAGTGTTATTTTTCCAGTCCACCTCACTACTATGTTTCAAAAAAAACTTACTTAGAATTCCATTTCTTATTCAATCAAGCATAGAAAATGTTTCTTATATACTTTATAAAATGAAGACATAGATTATAGTTTATTCCACACTTCTGTAATAGCATTTCTCACCCTCTTCTACCAACCAGACAGCTTCAGCTCTACATTCAGATGTACATTCAGCTATACATTTATTTTTACACTTTCAAGGCTGATAACATTTACATTCTGTAATCATAATTGTTTTTGTTAAGGTATCCAAATATCTCAGTGCTGAAAAGCATTAAGTTTTGTGTTATTCAAGGAGTTTAAGTGAGTTTCTTAGTTGAATATCTTTGTTTGGAAATACATTACTGCTCTTACTAGGAACCCAGTATATTTTGATAGTACCTTAATAACTTAATTAGAATGAAAATGCTTTTAAGCTACAAAGCCAATACTACTGGGCTGGAAGAGATAATGCATTCATTCATAGGTATCCACATGCTTAGAGAGCTAGTTATAATTTTGATAGGATATGACACATGTTCTTAGTTAATACAGTAACCAAAAGTGCCTAATTGTATTTTGGGGGTCTAGGGAAAGTAGGGAAGGAGGAAGGAGAAAAAATAGTTCTCTTAGTATTTAACAGATTTGTGTGACAATCACCTAGGAATTTTGGTGCTCTTTACAGACTATTTTTAAAAAACTTTAGTTTGTAGGTTTTAAAAGAAAGAGCATATTTTAAATAATTATAAAATGCTTTGGTCAGGTAATTATTTTGTCTCTTTTTATAAAATGATGTGAAAAATATTGCTATAATTCTATATTCCATTACTCTTTCAGATCATTATTAAGAAGAGAGAACCATTAAATTTTGGCATCCCCGACGGTAGCACAGGTTTCTCTAGTAGATTAGCAGCTGCACAAGATATGCCTTTTATTCATCAATCTGTAAGTATTAATGGTATCTAGGTAAAGACTTGTTTTTTTATCTGTTTAAAGAAGAAGAAAAAATTAAAATGAATTAAAGATGGTATTTATGTTTCTGTGACTTTGAAACAGGTTTAGGAGAGTGAGAGAGGTTATTCTGGAGTTTCGCCAATTTTACCCTTTTATGAGATTATAACTTGCATCAGCCACCGTGAACAGAGTCCCATACACATAAAAGAGACAAGATGTAATTTAAAAATATGACCTCTAAAGAGATTACCACTAAAAGTTAACCCTAATTGCAGGCTATTTTTAAGTGAGTTAAGAATTGTTTCCTTAGTAAGTTATATTTACATTTGAAGTGCAATTGGATTTAAAATATGTTTGACGTAAATGCAACTGTTGTAAGGACAAAAGTAGTGAGGAAAGTATGTAACTATGGTTCTCACCCTTGGAAGCATATGAGAATCAGCTTTGAGTTTTTTTAAAAACACCATTGTCCATACCTCTCCCCATACCTAATAAGCTTAAGCATGCTTTGATTGATTGATTATTGATTAGTAATTGTTGATTAATTGATTGTATTAGTTATCTACTGTTGCATGACAGCTCATTTAGTGGCTTAAAACAACAGTAAACATCTTTATCTCAGTTTCTATAGATCAGGAATTCAGTGATCTCTAA
Source organism: Manis javanica (assembly GCF_040802235.1). Taxonomy (NCBI): domain Eukaryota; kingdom Metazoa; phylum Chordata; class Mammalia; order Pholidota; family Manidae; genus Manis; species Manis javanica. The sequence goes on from NC_133157.1 coordinate 192,962,600, forward strand.
ACTGGGTGGTTCTGGCTCAGGGTTTCTAATTTTTCCAGACAAGTCATTAGCTGTGGCTGTAGTCATCTGAAGGCCGACTGGAATAGGAAGATTCATTTCAAAGGTGGCTCACTTACAGGCCTGCAAAGTAATGCTGGTTGGTTGCATGAAGCCTCAGTACTTTGCCTTGAACTTCTCCATAGGGCTGCTTGAATTGTGATGTAACCACTGACTCCCAGAACCAGCGATCCCTGAGAAAAAGAGAGAGCATATAGAATGAAGCCACAGTGCCTGTTTAGAACTTAGTCTTGTAAGTGACACACTGTCACCTCCACATTATTTATTCAATGGAAGCTAGTCACTAAATCCAGCCCACATGTACGGGGAGAGGAATTAAGGTCTACCTCTTGAAGGAAGGAATATCAAAGAACTTGCAGACAGTTTTAACCACCACGCCTGCCTGTCTGTCTGTCTATCTTATTTGTTAGTTTAAACTACACAGATGCTTCTGAGTGCCTTTTCCCCAAGGGACCCATCCTGATGTATGTTTTTAATTTATTGATCAAAAATTGTTTCTACCAATTCCAGATGCTATGCTAGCTGCTCGTAATATACTGGAAAGTAAACAAAACATTTATTTTTCTTGCCTGCCTCAGAAAAATGCATTCTAGTGGGGGAAGCACAATATTAAGTAAATGATCACACGTAAATATTACAAGGTTTTTGTAACTCCTATGTAGTTAACATGATGCTGTGAGAACGTAATAGCAGCATAGACAGTTGTCTGAAATAGCATAGTGCCATGATGTTTAATTTTTTATTTCATATTTGTAAATCTTAAACTTTATTCATATATGTTTGATCCATATTGGTAAAAGTGGTTCAGACCTACCCAGTGAATTACTAAATATTTGCCACCTAATTGTAATTATGAGTTATCATAACACTGATGTATTTTCATTATAAAGTTGAAAATGTATAGGGAGAATAAATTCTTACAACTTCTCAAGAAGGTTATTTGTATTTTGTTTTTTAGTAGTTTTAAAAATCCTTTTCTTTGGTTTAGCTAGTCTACTTTTAGAAATTTCTATTAAACAAAGATATATTAAATTTATGATTAAGAGGAGCAAACATTTCATTTTTAGTTGTAAATGCTCAAAAGAGAATATAATAAATTGATTTGCATATTGGTTCCAGTTATTTAATCATTTCCACACCTAATTAAACACTCTAGAATGAGCATTTTTTTAGTTTGTGGAAGAAAAAAGTGAACTTTTAGCAGACTGGCCTGGGGAAGAGTGGAAGGTAGTGGCTAGCATGATGGTGTCAGGTAAGGAGGTGAGGTTAAGGGAAGCACCGTGTAGCAGAAGCACTGTGAGGAAGAGTCAGTTTTGTCTGATTTGTCATTTTTGCCTGGGACCCAGACAGTAAGTGCGACTGAAAAGTCTGTGGTTACTTATGCTTAAATGGCAATGGCTGTGCTCGTTCGGAAGCTCCCGCTCTTCCAGCTCATCTCCTTAACACAGAGTGGTGCAGTCAGGCTCCCTAATTCAGTCTGGGGTCAGGCTCTCTCTTCTCTTTCCCTACCCCTACCCCTTCCTCTTACTGAAAAGAGAGAAACAGAAAGAAGTGTTCTCTGCTTGTACCAAACTACAGCAGGCAAACATAAATAAACAAACAAACAAATAAATAAATAAATAAATAAAAGTTAACATAAAAGGAAAGTTCTTTGAAATGTGAAATAGGAAGAAAGCTGGACTTGCCAGGACTTAAGTACTGAAAGTCATGCATTACAGGAAACACCTCAGATCCAGGGGCCAAATCGCTTAAGCCCTGTATGAGCTGTTGTGAGCATGTAGAGAAGACATGGGAGTGACAAGGTCTGAGTTATGTTTTAAAAGACATTCTTGTTGACTTCACTATTGTAATTTTGTTTTATTTTTTGTTGTAGCCTGAATTAGGTGACTTAGATGCCTGGCAGGAAAATACCAATGCATGGGAGGAAGAAGAAGATGCAGCCTGGCAAGCAGAAGAAGTTCTGAGGTATTTTGAGTAATATTTACATTGTAACTTGAGTAGAAGAACTAGACTTGTTACTACTGCATTTGGTTAAGAAAGCTTATTTTACCATGTTACATTTTTCTTCATTCTTTCTCACTTGAACCTTAGATAATATGGGAAACTCTTTTTTTTTTTTGCTTTAACAATTTTTTAAATTCATTTTATTATTAATCTACAATTACATGAAGAGCATTATGGTTACTAGACTCCCCCCTTCACCAAGTCCCCTCCACAAACCCCATTACAGTCACTGTCCATCAGTGTAGTAAGTTGCTATAGACTCACTACTTGTCTTCTCTGTGTTGCACAGCCCTCCCTATGCCCCCCCACATTATACATGCTAATCCTAAGGCCCCCTTTCTTTTTCCCTGCCCTTATCCCTCCCTTCCCACCCCTCCTGCCCAGTCCCTTTCCCTTTGGTAACCGTTAGTCCATTCTTGGGTTCTGTGATTCTGCTGCTGTTTTGTTCCTTCAGTTTTTCTTTGTTCTTATACTCCACATATGAGTGAAATCATTTGGTATTTGTCTTTCTCCGCCTGGCTTATTTCACTGAGCATAATATCCTCTAGCTCCATCCATGTTGTTGCAAATGGTAGGATTTGTTTTTTTCTTATGGCTGAATAATATTCCATTGTGCATATGTACCACATCTTCTTTATCCATTCATCTATTGATGAACACTTAGGTTGCTTCCATTTCTTGGCTATTGTAAATAGTGCCACAATAAACATAGGCGTGCATCTGTCTTTTTCAAACTGGGCTGCTGCATTCTTAGGGTAAATTCCTAGAAGTGGGATTCCTGGTTCAAATGGCATTTCTATTTTGAGCTTTTTGAGGAACCTCCATACTGCTTTCCACAATGGTTGAACTAATTTGCATTCCCACCAGCAGTGTAGGAGGGTTCGATATGGGAAATTTTTTGTATTTCAGACTACATATACTATTTCATATGATTAAAATGTCACAGAAACCAAGAATTTAAACCATTATAGAAACAAAATAATAATAATGTTATTAATGGTAAATGAGATCTTTTAGGTATATGCATCATATTATGCTATATGCTTTGTACTTAACATTCCCTATAGGACATACCCTTGAAATGGCCTACTATGAAATGTGAGCCACCATTGTATATCCTCTTTGTCAGAAATTATACCTTTACTTTTGTTTCCCCATGGTTTAGTATAGTGCCCAGCACTGTACATTTGAATGAAAATAACTTATATAGCACTCTACATTTATATAACTAAATCAGTAGACATGAGGTAAATAATGTCAGGTATTGCCAATTCTCCAGAAAAGAAAATAGCATTCTGGAGGTTTTCACGGTTTTTTTGTTTGTTTGTTTGTTATGTTCTTATTTCTTTGTTTTTGTGAGCAAGAAACTTGAAAATTTACTTTAAAAGAATTTGTGACTATCATAATTGATGAAACTCAGATATTTAAGTGTATTACCTTTGCATTATTAAAATGATATAGTAAAATACAACAATGCAAGTTTTTTCTTTTACTTTAAAAGATTGTTTTGAAATCGGAATAGAAAATGAATTACCCTAATGAAATAACTCATTTCATTTTTGTATTTTCCTTTCCTGTTTTTACCAATAAATTACAGTTACCTCCAACAGCCAGCAGAGGGTGCAGTTAAATAACTGGGAGTTAGGGCTGACTTAAAAAAATTTTTTTTTGCCTTCTTCCTATTTTCAGCATTTTTTTTTTTAACGGGGGGATCACATTTTAAAAGTTTGTAAAGTTGTGAGGGTTTAAAATATTTATTTTCTACTTGGTCATAATTCACTACAAAATAATTATTTTAAAAATTTTAAATGGCAACATTTATGCCACATGGACCATCAAAAACTATGTCATCTTTTTATTTTTAACTTTTTTTTTCCCTAAGTCATAGAAGTCGGAGTATTTTAAAACATTTTGGGGATTCTAGTGATTATCAGTGCCATTAACTGCAAGGATAAAGGAAGGGGCTTCTCAATTTGAATCCAGTAATTTTGCATTATATAGAGTTTATGAGTTCACAAGTATCTTAACATTCTCTGTACAAAAACCTTCTTTTCCCCACCACCGTATCCTTTTGCACCCTGAGCAAAACCAGACCAACCCCCACCTTGAAGTTAGTGTCTTAGGCATGCTTCATGTCCCTGTGTGTTGCATAAGTAGAGTCAGAGACATGGAGGCTTCCATACACTGTTACCTCCCCAGAAGAAGACTGAGAATTTTAAAAGTGTTTTCACACTCCATATCCTCTAACTCAGCCTTCTTTTCCATTGCCTCCTTAGAATCCTGCCAGCAATATGGTCAGTATCATTAAGGAAGAAGATTCCATTCTAGGCATGTGTCTGGATAGGGAAAATCTATTTTGTTTTCAGTAATCTGTAGATTGCCTCTTGTGCCAGGAACATTAATTGTTGATGTTTATATTTCAGCTAGTACCCAGGTCAAAATTTGATTATCATATTTGTTTGTAACCTAGCCAGCTCTTTATAATTCTTTTCCTATCTCCCTTTTGCAATTGACATTTTCATTTTTTGGTTCAAATGATCAGTTTGCTTGAAAGTGAACAAGTCTAGTGAAAAGATTTTTTTCAGTTATTCTTTTGAAACTTCAGTTAGTTGATGGTGAAGGTCAAAATGTTGTCCAAAGTAAGTCTCTACTTGGTTGAATTTTTGTCATCCATACCTCTGCTCACTGTCATTTATATATAATTAAGAATTGTATATACATTTCATACATTAGCATCTGCTTTGAGCTATCACATATATATATATATATATATAAGTAATCCACACTGGATTTTTCTGTAAATAACCTGGTGTTGCCAATCCCATGCCCAGCTGTGATCTGCAGCTTCCTTCCTGAACCTTGCGTGCTTCTTGACTTGTTTCTTCTATCCTAAACCTCAGACCCAGGACCCACTTGTGCTCCTCTCTCTGTCCTCTTTCATCACCCCACTCTCCACCAAGTCACTCAATAAAGATAGAGAAGTTTAGTGATTCTAGGTCAGTGGAGTTAGGGAGGGGCGAGGAAGGAGAAACGTATTCCATTAGGCATAATTAGTAAATACCCCCCATTCTTCCCATTAGTAGAGCGTGTCAAATGTTAATCCTTCTAGCTTCCAGTTGGAAGGCATGTCTTAAGTTTCCATTTTCTTTTTGCATTGTGTTCTGCACTTATGTTATTGGTATCCTTAGGTGACTGTTTTTAACAATTGTAATAATAGGAGATTTAATGTTCATATCAGTCTTTTCTGAATGTCATCAAAAAAGAAGATATAGTCCAATGGAAGCAGTGTTTTAGTTGAAAATAATCTGAAGAGGGTCAGAAGATGTGAGTCCTCATTCTCGTCCTTAAATCTTCTGACTTTTGGCAAGTCACTTAGCCTTTGTGCCTCATTTCACTTATTTAATGTAAGGTAGAGATAATAGCTTTTCTGTTTGCAAGGCATGTTCTAAGGGCTAAAAGAAATTGTTTTTGAAAATCTTTGAAGTTTCAAAGCAGTGAGAAGAGTGAAGACTTTTTAAACTTACATTTGATGACAGTAAAAAGGCAGTGCTATTTCTTTCTGGAATTTATTTGCCATTTAACCTGTGTGATATTTTCTAAAAAAAAAGTATGAATATGTTTCTTTTCAGGCAGCAGAAGATAGCAGACAGAGAAAAGAGAGCAGCAGAACAACAAAGGAAGAAAATGGAAAAGGAAGCACAGCGGCTAATGAAGAAGGAACAAAACAAAATTGGTGTGAAACTTTCATAACAAATGTTCTTCAAATATCATAGTGCCAGTAGGAGAATATACGTTCCACAACCCAAGCAACATTTATATGAACTTAAGAGTATTTTTGAGATTACAGAAACACTGCTTGATTTCAGTGCATTCATCAGATCATCCAGGACACCAGAAATCTCTCAAAGTACCTTGAATTCTCAATGATTGAAACTCCAAACAAAAAAAAGACATAGGAGACAAGATTTTCTTCAACAAGCTCCAAGTGTAGGACAATTGTTTGCTGCAGAGAAATTATTACAAGTGGAATATACCAGTACCTCTTCAAGCTAATGTTTCTAGCTCAGTAAATGGGTGTAAATAATTTTATGATGGGAAAGAACTCTGCTGTCAATAATGCTTTCCTTCAGTGTGCATAATGATAAAATAAATAATTTTAAAGATTCTTCTGTTTCTATGGTTATCTGACCTAAATCAGACAGACTGCAGAGCTTGAACTTTTTAATCTTTGTTGTCAGAAGCTGATATTGGTACATGTTTCCTCTCATTGGAACTGGTATTGTTTATGTTTGATACAACATTAAGGAATTTCATGATTTTGGTTTTCAAGAAAATGACATTAAATGCAATAATTTTATTTATCATAAAGTTTTTGTACATCATTGTTTTACATGGTATAATGTTATACATACTTGTAATTTATATTGCATGTATAAACATATTGAAAGTCAGTTAAAATGATAAATTTTTTTACACTGTTATAACTTGTGACCTTTAAAAACTAGAATTAGTAGTTTTTCCCTTTTGTTGTAGATTTTAAGATGTATAGTGTCTTTAAGTAACTTAGTTCCTCCCCTGCAAAAGCCATTAATTTAAAAATGCAGAAAACCTTCAGTTCAACTGGTGGTGTTAGTTAAGGTAATATTGATTCATTGAATTATAAACCAAGATAGAAATAGTAATATTTTTATTTTGGGGTATTGACTGACTCCCAAAATAGTTTTAAGGAAATAGATACATACTATATTCATAGGGAAAAACATAGATTTGATAGTTTAAAATCCCATTAAATTTTTTTCCATAATTAAAATACTTCTAGCTGATTTTCTATGGCTTTAGGATTTTTAAAGATTTTTACTTTCTTAAAAGTTATTGCCCAAAAGTAACATTCTGTGAGTTTTTAAGATGTCATAGATACTCTATAAGACAAATACTGCTGATATATTTGAATTACAGTGATATTTCGTAGTAAAATCACAAACTATACAGTGAGAGTTCCCTGAGTCCTTAGCCTAAGCTTCCAGAGGAAATGTGACTATGGAATCAGTTGAAATTTAACTTTGTAAAAAGCCTCTTATTACAGCCCCAAGCCACCTTTTCAGTTACCATGTTAACTAGAGTTTCTGCCACTAAACTCCCAATTAAATAGAATTAGACTCAAATTTTTAATAATAAATATTATCTTCTCTTATTTGTATTTATTTTTAGTTATGGGAATGCTACATGATTTTTCTAAATTTGGAGTTCATAAAGGATAACCTCTCCATTAGCACAGTAAATTTTACTGCTTTTCGCCATCTAGTTGACAAATACTTAAATCTGCTTTGGTCATGATTTTCATGTGTGTCAGATTCTGGTTTTTGTTCAGCTTTTTTATTTTTGTTTATTTAGAAATAAAGACTGGTTAGAAATTTCAGTTTGTATGACTAATTAGGAAGATTTTTCTCATGGAAAGAATAAATAACAATTTTGGAATTTTTTAACTCTTGCTATCTAAAACTAAATTCCTGTTTTAAATTGAGTATATTGTGGTCCTAGAAGAAGTCATGGAGTTAAATGCACATGATAAACACTTCAGGGTAGCAAACTGGCTCTTTTACCCTCTAAATTTATTTCTGTTTTGTTTTCTTAACAAAGAACTAAAAGTTTTAGAAGCTTATTAGTAAAAGTAAAAAGGCATAGGTAGAATTAGTTCCATCCATTACTTGAATTATACATTTCATGTATTGAGATACCAAGTAATCAAAGACATGTGAAACTTACTTTGTTTTTATACATGCACTTCAGGGTTTCGAGCCATTTCCTTTTACCAAGTTTCAGCTAGGGGTATCCTCTAGTTGACCTTTGGCTTTTCTTTAAAAGTAGCATATTTAATTGAGTCAACATTTTAGAACTATTTAAAATTTAATATCTGAATTCTCAGTTTTGACATGCATTCACCTCTGATCAGGGCAGTAACTATTCTTGGATAAAGATTAGTGATTGGGAAGAAGGTATGGTAGCTATGGAAACTGAAACCTGGATCAAGGTTCCAACATCATTCTGTACACTACCACTATAGTGCAAATCTAACCACGGCCAATGTTCCAGAAAGCTTACGTTTTCTTGATGATGTACACTGAAGGGGTGCTCCGGGTCAGCTACAGCTAACGCTCATATCTTTTTTAATCCTACGTATTTCAGCTTTGGGATAACCTACTGTAATGATTTTTACACTCTTTAGCCCCTTGTTCCAAGGAAATCTTTCATAAGATTTGTAGCAAATATAAGTTACCAAGGGGAGTGGTTCTGGCTGAAGCCAAGGTGGAGGATGGCCGTGTGCTGGGACCTACAGATTCTTCCAGGAAGGAGCTGTGTCCCTCACTTTCTGGTCCATTGGAAAGTTGAAGCTGGTAGGTCCATAAAGAGATTATTTTAGTAGCTAATAATTTGGCTTTATCATTTACCCAGAATTTTAAAATTTGACTTGCTGTCTCCTATTATCAAAGAGAGCTCTTACTCCTTATCTAATTTACTTCACTTTTTTTTTTTGAGTAACCAAGGCTGTTTCAAGGTTACAGCACCAACTTGTGACTCCTTTTGTATTCTGCTGTGTTTTCACTTTGCATCCTACCATGCTCAGTAACTGTAGTAACTTTTGAGAGAGATAGGAGATGATTTTTTACCAGAAGCCTCAGTCTTTTAGGACTGGAAAGAGACACTATTTTGGGAAAAGCCTCTTGCACACACACCTGCTCCCGTCACGACAGACTTCTACCCTGTGTGTGTGCTCACTGACACTGCTAATCCACAAGTGGGAGATTCTGCACAGAACCTTTCCCTCAAAGTCTGGCCAACCCAAGACAGTCTCCGCCTTCCCTTTCAGGGAACTTCCATGGCTGTGCAGTATTTATTAAACTGATGGCACCAATTTTGAGAGCTGCTCAGAGGCCTCAGAGCTACTATAGAAATGCTGCAGTATTAAATTGCCTGAGTCTGTAAATCACTTAAATGGAGATAGTGGCTTTAAGGATGGACGGAAACCAAGTATACAGTATAATGCCTGGTATATATGAAGTGCTTGACAAATGGCGTTGTTATGAGGCCCCTGTACACACATGAGATACTGTAGACACTTTACACATACCTTGCCATGCACTGACTCTGGCTGCCCCTTGTGGAGAGTGGGAAAAGTTGACTGATTTTGCAATATTAGATACACACCTCCAAGGTGAATGCAAGTTTAATAAGGATCAACATTCATTATGTGCTCAACACTGAGAGTTTCTGATTATATCTGACTCCGCAATCCAGTGTCCCCATTTAACATGTAAGGAAAGCAAAATAGAAAAGCAATTGTATGCTTGATTAAAGGAAAGGAAAATAGCAAACTCAGAGCAGGTTATATTAGTTAATCAGTATCCTATGTGGACTGATTTCTAAGACCTCTCTTCACTGGAAACTGAGCTGCCAAAAAACCTTTAGAATGTCCTCTCTAGGTCTTAAAGAACTCAATGAAAATGTTACAAATCATAGTAGGTAACACTTATTTGTGTTTTCTAAGAACTTATTGAATATGACTGAAGTTAGCTTTTATTTTCATAGAAAGAACTATAGTTGAATGTCAATGCTATATACAAATACCCAATTAACTTGGGTCAGATATAATCAAGGCAAAATAAAATGTGATTTATATTCACATACTTGCGAAATAGACCAATTAGCTCATTTGATGGGGTCATTATTCTAATGAGGCCAAGGTCACAGGTTTTGTGCATATGCTAAGATATGCACAGAGACCTTCCTGTTACAAACTGTTCCTGAACTCATCCAATTACCCTTCTTAATACGTCCTTACAATCTGGTTGAGAGAGTAATGTACAGAAAAAAATATCCCTCTGCATAGGAAATTTAAAGGACGTACTCTGATTCTCATATTGTTGAGCGAAATTATTACAGTTTCTAATTCTTATGTCAGTTTCAGGCTCATTATATTAAGTTCTGCCCAGGATTAGTTTCATTTGGTTAAACATTCCATCCATAATTCACATAGCAGTGCAGTTTTCAAACCTGTTGATTATTCCTGAATAAAATCAGTGCTTACCTATTTTATGGAGAAAAAAATGACATCATCATCAATAGGTATGTTGGCCTCTGAAGTAAATTAAAAATCTTTTGACTCAGTATTTTTTTTGTAGTGGTAAGTGAACTAGATGTGCATAAGGATATAGATATACTTTACTCACTTCATTTAAGTTTAAAGTACACAACAATACAACTGCTTTTTATTCCTTTTTCAAGCTTTGCAGTGCACCCGAACCTCATAGTTGCCTGTCTGTCCTGATGAGAAGGAACCCTTACAGAGTAGGTGATCATTATAAAAACTTTTTCCCAGGTGCTACTTTCAGTTGGAGACGTGAAAATGATTAAGACTGCTTTTGTTGTTCATTTTCTCTGGACAACCAATAAGCCAGAACTAATGTGCTGGTTCCGAAGAATTAAAGGTCAGTTTAAAATGCCAGCACCTGTTGTTTACTGTAGAAAATAAGGCTAGGATACCACTTTAAACACCTCAAACTATTTGATTGCAGGGAAGGGGAGGGAGGTCTTCAATGCACCATCAAATTGGAGATATACTGCAGTTGTTAATAATCTTCATATTCTAGTCCATTACCGATCTAGTCTGGCAAAAATTTAATTTTGCAAAGTTATTCAAAATCACTTTGATCACAAAGGACATTTTCAGGAAATGAGAATGAAACTATCCCTGATGGTGTGTCAGATAAAATCTCTGTGGGGAGGAACTCTAGGGCAGCAAGGGGCAGAAGGTATGACCCCTACCTTTGAAGGCATCAGGAAGGGAACCCAGACTCCAGGTTTGATGTCATCATTTTACATCACTGCCATCCCACATGCTTACATGGCCTCTGTGCTTGAAGTGAAAGATTCTTTTCACAGGTAAACTGGTACAGCACTGGCAAACAAGCTTTTGTGAGAGAAGGTTAGGAAACAGGTCCATTAAGCATTCATTTGTCTGGGACAGTAGGGGGCTGAGTCCTTCAGCATTACCCAGGGTAGTAGTATGCCAGTGAACCCCGAAGTACAACATAGTGGGTATACATGATTTGCCATTTTCAAAGAACCTGGTATACAGTGATCTGGTTTTCAAGCTATTCTGAGAGGTGCTACTGAGACCACGGCTGGGGACAAGAGGAACACAAATATCAGGGCTCCAGGTCTGATGTCGCTATTCTAAAACTTTACCTTTAGGTGACTTATGTATTGGCCTTTGTATGTTGAAAACATTTTTAAAAAGGCCTTTTAAAAAACTTAAACACTACTGAAACATTCCAGTCTTTTAACACCATCTCTTCTGAGTAGCATTTAAACCTTTTCTGAATTTTAAAATTCTTTGGATTAAGGTTATATCCATTGTTATCACAAACATTGTGATTGTGCAAGAAACAGCAGACACAGTAGAGCCTGCCTTCTAGTGGTTTAAAAATAATCACCTGATATAAACCTGTCCTATTTGGACTTTCTAATTGTTTTGTCTGGGACAATTGGGAGTTTGTTGACATCCTTTTAAGATGTGATTGCCATAAACTGTAATTTTTAATTTCCTAGGTTAGTTTCGTGTGCACATTTTATCTGTTAATATTGGGAATGGGTGAATTTTGTAAAAGTGCTCACTGAGCTGAAATGGAAGTTGAAAACTACCCTAAACCTTTTTAAATGAAAAAATCCTCAGGAGTAAAACATATCTCAGACCTAACCACTTCTTGGGCAAGGCCTATGACAAATGCAAATCACACACTTCCTTTTTCTCTGCCATAAATGTCAGAAACGCTTGGCATCCGAGGGCAGTGCATTTCCCCACCCCTTTCTGAACAGCTCAACTCGGAAAGGTCAGTATATCCCTTTGGGAAAAATTGTTTCTTATAAAGTGGAATGTTTGCACACATAACTGTAGGAAATGCTTAACATTTGCTTTGATGGGACAGCAATTTGTTCAATAGAGTGGAATTGTTCCTCCTTTTCCATTTCCCTGCCTGTTTGTACATTACAGACATCCAAATTACTGAAAGCAACTTTGAACACTTTTTTCTATGGGATCAGATCATCCTGTCCACAAAACCAGCCAACGCCTTAGGCTTCCGAAAGGCAAAGCTATGTTCCATCTTTTATTTACTCCAAGGGACTCATTTGGGAGAGACTTTGTTCTCAATAAAAGTAGTAATTTTCCACAGACTGTGTATACTGAAACCCTGAAGTAAGAGGAGGAGGAAGGATGGGGGCTGGAGGAAGAGGGAAAGAAACACAGAATAACTGTTCCAGGACCTCCTGTTTGACCTTTGTGCAAATTTGTTTCAGAGTGGATAGGATATGCAGTGTCTCATGTTGCCAATGAGTTAACTTTGAAGTTTTTTATTTATGTAAGGAAGGATTACAGGTTTATTAGAACAGCAAAACAATTTGCTATTCATGATCAGCTGCCTTCAATTTGATAATCAACATAAATATTTGTGGTTCATGGAGAATTCTTCTTTACCAGAGCCTGTCTTCCCATTCATCTTGAATTGATGAAAGCAATGCTGAGTTTGTGCGGTTTTATTGGTTTCTGTAGCAACAGAGGATACCAAAACAGGCTTATAATTTTTCTTAAAGCAAAAGCACTTTAATTTAGCAACAAGTATGAATAAACACAAGAAGGAACTATAAGGAAGATAACAGAATCTAGGTATTGGTCTCATCCCTTCAGGAAGGGACCTGTGTGAGCAGGGCTTATTATCTTGGGACACTTTCAACTACTCACCTCCAGAAATAGTTTCTCTTCCATTTCAGTCAAATCCCTCTACTATGCACTAAGTATCCATGTGTTCCTAAGACATGTGTATTCCAGAGAAGAAATGGCCCATCAGGGACTAACCATCATCTCCCCGTGGGCATCCTTGTGCCCTCCAACCAATCCCTTCTCATCTTCTCAAGGTCTTCTCTCCTTCAATTAATCTCTCCTGGCTTATCAATTTCTTTCTCTACATTGGCGCATGCTCTATCTTCTCTCATTACTGAAAAATAGAACAGAGACTTGCATCTCACATCCCCTGTGTAACTACCACCCATGTCTTCCCCTTCACAATAAAACAAAGAAATTAGCTGCACACATTGATTTCTACTCTCTCTCTTCCATTCACTTGATAACGCACTTTTCTTGCCAATGGGTTTCAGTCCCAGGCAAGTTCGCTATGGATTCAATGTGACCAAAGAAAATGACAGCGAAACGTTCTTGGGGTGAAAGGGTTATACCCACCTTTATTTCCAGGTGGCAGGTCAGTCACTAGAATCCTATTCACTCAGAACGAGTCTGTATGCAGCAAACCAGTCTCTGCCTCTGGGCCCCTCTGTCCACACAGCTGTCCCTCACAGCCGTCCTCCCGGCCTCTCTGCACAGTCGTCCCGCACAGCCATTCTCTGGGCCTCTGTCCTCGGCACTGCCACCACTCCAGCCTCTGCCTTGCAGCCCTGCCACCATGTCGTGCCCAGAGCACTGGGTGGAGCTCTTTATATAGAGTCAACAGCCATGTATTGCCCACAGGTGTGCAGTGAGCTTGTCAACCAGGGCCAGGTGAGAATCCTGGCCACGGGAACTCTCATTTTATCCACACCACTCCAATCTGGCTTCATTTCTCCCAAGAAAATGATCTTGACAGTCACTAAGATTTTGTTGTCAAAGCTAGTAGACAGACATATATCTGTCCTCATGTTGCTCACTTTCTTGGTAGGACTTCAACACAGTTGGCCACCCCACTCTTGAATCACTTTCCTCTCCTGGTTTTCATAATACTACATTCATCTTGTTTTCCTCCCACCACTGGGCTGCCTCTTCTTACACTACTTTGTTGGTTCTTGATTCTCTATCTCTATCTAAACGTGGAAGTGTCCTGGGACTCAGCCTTCAGCCTTCTTTTCTTTAAACTCTCCCTGGATTTCACCCATGCCATGGTTTTAAATAGTATACAAATGCTGAAGAACCCCAATTTTATAGCTCTTGCCCTGACAACTCCCCTGATCTTCACATTTACATATATGCAATTACTCACTTGACATTATCCATAGATACTTAATAGACATCCAAATTTATTTTCCCAAACTTGTTTTTCTTGAGTTCTTTCCATTCTTAATAAATGGTCACCACTTGCTGACCCACATGCTCAAATCAAAAACCTGAGTCATCCTTAATTTCTCTTCCCTAAACCTTACCTCATTCCCTCCCCACATTCACTCTCTCTGAAAATCACACAAGTTCTGTCTTTAAGTTATGTCTTTATTCAACTTATGTATTCAACTTTATTCACTTCCACCTCCAAATGGTCACAATCACTCATCTGGACCATTACAATTGTCCCCTGCTTCCACTGCTGCCTGCCTATAATGCACTCTGCACACGGCAGCCCCAAAATTCAAAAAAGAAAAAGTGGAAAAAAAAATTATATGATTGTCCTGTTTTAAAGTCTATTAATATTTCTCATTGCATTGTGAATAAATTTAAATTAATCCTAATGTGGTTTGCATGGCACCAGAAAAATTAGCTTCTTATCTACCTCTCCACCTGCCCCTGACCCCTCACTGCTCTTGCTTCTCCAGCCTCCTTGATGCCCCATAACATGTCAGGCCCTTTTCTGCCTCTGGGCCTTTGCATCTGTTCTTTTTGCAAAATTTTACTTCCTATAATTTCATATGACTGGCTCTTTTTCAAATACTATACCCACTAATGTAATTTCTTTAGAGATGTGTTCCTTACCTTTGCCTCTGTCAATCTTGGTCAAACACCTTGTTTACGTCCTTAGAAGCACATACCATGATCTAAAATGATCTTGGTCATTGGCAGCATAGTCTGTGATTTTCACAGACAGAATGTAAGCTCCCTGGTGGGAGAAACCTTGCCTGCCTCCTTCAGTACTGACCACCCAGTGAAACGCTTAGTATGTGAGCACCCAAGTATTTGTTGGATGAATAAATTCTCAACTGTTTTTAGAACCCCTACTATGTGCCACCTACTGTTTTAAGTTTTTGAGACAGATCTGTAAACAAAACAGAACAGAGATCCCTATCCTCAGAGAGCTAACATTTTAGTGGGGAAAACAGTGTATGTTTAAAGGTGGTAAGTGCTGTGAAGAAGAGTTTCTGGGTGAGAACTTAGGATATTCTTCTGTTATTCCCTTCATGTGGTAAAGTGGAAAAGGCATTTATTTGCTTTGCAGGAACTTGAAATCCTGGCTTCTAGAGAGAAACTATGAGATTGTGAGTTTGCCTTTTAGAGGTTTAGCTCCCTTATCTGTAAAATAGAATAATACACCACCTTACAAGATTGATGTGAGGAAAAAATAAGATAGTATAGATCAGTTATTATCTCCTCCCTTCCCAGCCACTCACCTTCACCTTAGCCTTCCATGGGGAGAAGGCATAAGGTACTAGCAGTGCTACCTACCATGCTTAAAAAAAAATCACCCCAACTTTCCTGAAAATACTCAACATACCCTTACTGAACAAATTCATGGGCAAACAAGTGTGTGGGTAATTTCAGAGCAAACAAACAAAGCTACTTTTATTCAGAAACAATGCCTTTTTTAAAGACATCATTATTTCTTTAATAGCTGTTTTTCCCTCTTTCTCGTTTCTTAGTTAACTCCACTTTGACAGACTCCTATTGATAAAGAAGGAAAGATCTGCTGTCCAGTTAGTCTTATCATATTTAGAAGTAAAACCACAGAGATGATTATTTATTGGATAGAACATTTATTTAAATGGAAACACTAATCTTTATTTTCATCATGCTGAAGTGTATGGTTACAATTTCCAATAAAACACTATACATAATGAGCAAAAAATAAGTTAATACATTGTAAACTTACATACAGGTTCATCAATTAAGAGGTTTAAGAACAAACAAGCCATTTTAAGACCTTGGAGCTACATTTAGTAAAAAATTGCAAACACTCAAACCTTATCAACCCCGAGTAAGACACTAAAGAGCTATTCAAGATTTCTTCAGACCAATTACACAAATACATTTTTATTTTTGGTTACAGTCCCCTGCTATG
Source organism: Manis javanica (assembly GCF_040802235.1). Taxonomy (NCBI): domain Eukaryota; kingdom Metazoa; phylum Chordata; class Mammalia; order Pholidota; family Manidae; genus Manis; species Manis javanica. The sequence goes on from NC_133157.1 coordinate 192,978,742, forward strand.
CACAAGACCATTGGAATGCTGTAACGATTACACATTTTAAAACAGCACGAAGCAACGCGAGGAGATAACATGCCAGCCTTACAGAAGCTGTCTTCAAAGTGCAAACTTTGCATTTTCTTTTCCTGAACCAATAGGATAAGAAAGGGCACCTCAGACGACACGGCAGGATCATGAGCATGCTTTCTATACCACACTGGTGGGACATTTACTTGAACCAGGTCTCCATGCCTTTGAAGAGACCTCTCGTTTTAAACAGTGAACAGGCGTCAACTAAATATAGTGCAAATCAAATACCGAGGAGCAAAACGACAGAACAGGGACTGCCTCAAGTTGACCTGCTGTTTCTCCACCTGGCACGCCACACAGGACAAACTGGCACACAGAAACAACAACTGCTATTTAGGTTTTGATGTGAAAGGTGGTGCGGCGGAGTGAATGCAGGGCAACCACACAGCAGCCCCGGAGCAAGGCTCCGATGTTGTAGATGGGATCTGTCCCCCCTCTCTGAGTACTGAATGCCCACAGAACCGTGGGGACTACAGGAGCAGCCACGGCCAGGAGATCCACCAGGAAGCTGCTGCTCCAGTACTGCCTCCCAACGGCCCCCGAGGACAGCGGGATGATGCCGTTCAACCTTTCTTCTGTGGGGCCTGCAAAATCCAGCTCTCTCATGAGGCGGTTTTCACGAGCCCCCGTATCCACCGTGGTGTATGGGGTCTCCACGGGAGACAAGAGGATGGCTGAATTTGGATTTCTTGGAGTTAAATCAACCACTAATGCAGAGATGGACTTGAGGAAGCTTTCCATCGAGTCAGGCCCGGACTCATCAGGGGATGTGGGGGGAGAGGGAGAGGGGTCCTGGAGCTTGAGCACATGCTGAATGAGCTCTGACACAGCAGGGCTGTAGGGCACCACGTCGGTCTGCACGGCTTGCTCCACCATCGCCTTGGCCTCCTCAGGACCCACGCCCCTGGGGAGGACCTCAAGGGCCTCTGCCCCAGGGGTGGCAGCAACAAGCTCCAGGTTCCCAGCCTCTGCAGTGATGGCCGCCACCATCTCATCAAACAAATCTGTGCCGTCGACCAGGCTGTCTCCCACCAGCAGCTTGCCGTCAGCCCCTTCTTCTGTGACCGTCTCTTCCAGAGAAAGCCCATCGGCCATCTTGCCAAAAGGGGTGTTTGGCGTGAAGCTTTTTTCTGGGGAATCGAATGGAAAGTCTAGACACAGTTCATCCCTCAGAGAACCATTGTGTGCTCTCTCCATGCTCTGAAGCAGAGACTCCAACTTCTTGTTTTGAATGTTTATGTCCACAAAATACTTTTGGATGCCTTTATCCTTATCAGCCAGATTGCTCCTCATAGTTTCAATGACCTGTTTGAGCTGTTTAATCTCTTTCCTGGCTTCCTTGAGGGCCAGCTGGGCCTCCACCCGGTGGCACTCCTCTTCAATCCAGTCTTCTCGCATGCGGGCCAGCTGAGACTTGAGCTCCACAATCTCACCTTCCCTGGAGTGAGAAGGCAAGCAGGGCCAAGGAAAATGTCAGCTTTGAACCAGCCAGTGAGCAAGTCTGACACATGGCTAGGAGTCCACCCTCTTCCACTTGAAACACAGAGGTTAAAGCAGCTTTGAAACTTCTTTCTTTTCAGGTATTAGCCAGAACTGTACCCCCACTTTAATTGTAAAACCACCTTAATTGCAAAATAGCTAAAAAATAATAGCAACTAGGATCAGAATAAAATATGCTACTATAGTTTGTTTTTTTCTTCTAGAGTGCATGCAATAAGGCATTGCATTAAATACTTTACCAGCATTATCCTCTCTTCAATAGTTAATATTTGAAATTTTATTAGAACACATTAGAGTTCCATAGCCTGCTCTTATCTCCCCAGCCTACCCCTTCATGTCTGCAAACAGTCTGTGGAAGCAAAGTCCATTTCACTTTTAATTACCTATCAAAGACAGAAAGCAGACTGGTAAGTTTTAGTCTTGCCAAACTGTTCTGATTATATTCCAATAACAAGTAAAATATTTTTTAAAATCAGAAAATGCTACCTGTTGCAAGGACTTTGTGAACAGCTGATCACTCTGTGTTCTCTCAGGTAAGATCATACTGATCCATCCTACACTGAAGAGAATCTATCCTATTTTTTTAGATCTTTCTCAGGATCCTATTTCAAGAACTTGGTCAAAAAATTTTTCCTTACATATAATTTCTTCATAGTCAATGTAAATATATGTCTTCATATTCTCAAGATATGAAGCCCAGGTACTCAGGATCTGGATACATATGAAGAGATGTTGGTGCTGCTTCTTTAAGTCTAGGCTTCAATATCCTCCTGTTTCACTGCCTTCCCATACCTCCCTTTCATGATTGCTTAAACCCTCCATAGATTCCTCAAATCACAAACCACAGACTTCCAGAAAGTTGGGTATGACTCACACCATGCTCAGTCTGAATTTACAACCACCCTGATCAGAGCTCTGCTTGTCTGTCCCAAAATGTTCCAGGGAAAATCCATCAAGCAGAAAATCTTGCCTGCCCTAAGATGTCAAAGGTCTTTTCTCTCTGAGATAAGATCTCTTAAGCATGGACTGTTTTTTTTGGTTCTTGTTTTGTTTTGCTTTATTTTACCTGAACACTCGGCCAAGAATAACGAACCTCTTCCTTCAGCACAGAAATAGCTTGCAGGAATCACAATGCACATGGCCATCCCCTCTTCCACAGAGATAAACAGGGCTTACTAGGGGCCCAAGGCATGTGACCCATTCTCCTGGAAGTATGGGATTGTTCCCGCCAAGGGTTCCTGTCATTTAAAAATAGTTTTGCACACACCCAACTCTCCATGCCAAAGCTGTACACACCCAGAAGACACAGAGGCTGGCCTTGGGCCCGAGAGGAGCCCCTGGGCTCCTGCAGCAGCCGAACCATGCACGGCTACGACATGGCTGTTTGGCGAGACTGATTCTAAAAGTCAGACAGAAATTAAATGAAATCATTTTTCTTCTTTTCTGTTTTGCTACAGTGCGGGCTCAGAAGAACCCGCCCTGAACCACGGCATGCCAGGAGAGCAGACTCACCTCTCCTGAAGTCGGCGCTCGGACTCCTTCAGCCTGGTCTTCAGGTGCCTCACCGTGACCTCCTTCTGCTGCAGAGGGGTCAAATACTGCTCGGGATTTGGGGGTTTGACACCGTGGTTTTCACCACAGGACGTGTACCTTCCAGACCGCCTGAAACAATCCAAGGAATGAAATGTTACTTTTCCTATACAAAGAGAAGTTCAGGCACAGCTCCAGAAGGAATAGCAGTTGTGTGTTGGGGTCTTAAACCTCAATAACGTGTGACCTCACTTGGGAAGGGAGACTAATATACCTGCCAATCTCGGGACTGTTCGTTACATGGAAGATTGGAGGAGGTTGTTTGTGGGGTGGGGAGTGGAGAGGGAGGATTTTCTATGGCTTAGGAATGATCTCATACAACGCAATGCACGACTGTCCGCAGGCCAGCCATAGGTTCAGAGCTGCATGCTGTCGTATTAAAGGACAATGAGATGGGGCAGGCGGGAAGGAAGGAAGGAGCGGGTGGCCTAACTTTCTGCACCATGTGCCTCTGCCTAAAGATCCTGATTGTTATTAGTTGAATTCAAATTGTTCCAAATCAGTCTCTGGTGTGAATGTGCTAGTTTGGTGGAAAGTTCCCTTCTTCTGAAGGGAAAAGTCTGCTGTACTCACCAGAATGTTTTGTAAGAGAGACACTCAGGGTTCCACAAAGTTCCCTAGTGGACTCTCGGCCCCTCTCAGGCCTGGCCAAGGGCGGGCATCTGCTGTAGGAGGGCTGACTCGGGAGAATGGAGGCCCAGAGGGGAGAAGCCTGAAGGAGGGGCTGCAGCTTCTTCCCCAAATGCAGACCTGGATTGGACTGTGGAACCAGTCAAGACCACGGCACTCCATCTGATGGCCCATGTCCAGTTCCCCTGCAGCCAGTCCTGCCGTGTTCCTCAGGTTCTACAGATCCTTTCTGCAACCCCTGCCCCACTCCCAGACTAATTCACTCCTTGCTTGACCTTGAGGTCTCATTTCAATTTCAACAGGTCAGGAGGCCTCCTCTGATCCCTCCAGACTGAGTTGGAGCCTCTCTCCATCCTGTACATACATATCAAGCATCAATTACTTGCAGAATCATCTTCATGTGCCTTGGTCATGAGGAATGTCTTCGTGTCCTCTGGGTGGTACGTACAGGGACCACTGCCACCCTGCCCCACTCCCAGTGCTCACACGGCACCTGGCACACCGTGCTGAGTGAATGATCACGTGAACCATTCAGCCCTGCTCTGAGGGACACACAGAGGACCCTCTACTGCCACGGAGCCATTTCTCTGCCCTACCAGTCACTACTCGGGCTGCTGAAACTTGGACTGCTCCTGACATGTCTCTTTCCTGCAGCAGCCGTTGAAGGACTAGCTGAGTGTGGGAAAGGAAAGGGAAGTGTCTTATTGCAGAATAAGGCAGGGAATCAAGGGTTATGTAATTTTTTTTATAGAAAACTTATGAAGTAAGAGACAAACTAAGAACCAGGAAGTGGGAGACAGATAAGCAGCACTGACCTCATTACCGGGCTGCAGTCACTGCCTTTGTAGGAGCCAGAGTTGCTGCTACTTGGGGAAGAAGGTGCATAAGTGGGATGGATGCTAACGGGGCTCAGCTGATTCCTGCACAACATGGACAGAAGGTCCTTCTCCCGAGGGGAGGGTGGGCTGTGGCCGGCCTTGCACGATGAAGCTCCGTTACTCCGCCCATGGGGACCTCGACTGGGAGAAAAACATGAAACATTGTAAAATCCTTGGGGCTACGGGTGCCCAAATGCTTTTTATGGTGAGTAACTACTAAGGAAATCCAACTGATAGCGTTGAAAGGGGTGACTGAATTATTAGCGCAAACTGTCCTTACGAACAGCCTTCTTCCTACCTGCCTGCTGTTTTCTATTTTTGTGTCATTAGCACATTACCTCACCCTCTGCTATTCTTTCAAATTGTTTTTGGTCATAAAGCTTGTTTTGAATTAAACCCAACTGCCTGCTAAGAACATTAACCATGCAAAATATTGATTTGGTTCATTTTGCTGTGAAGATGTGGTTTTTGTTCCCGTACACCTGTTTCAGCTTAAAACTATTTGGGTTTGGTTCATGTTGGTGTAAGAAAATAAGTAAGAGTGGTTCACTGGAGGATGGGGAAGAAGCGGGTTGCCCATAAAGGAGGAGGAGAAAAGAGGACAGATAAACATAGTCCATGTATGTACCAAGTCAAAAATTTTACCAACCTGCTTTGGCTTTCCTTTTCTTTCCATCCCCAGTGACTTAACACAACCTTTATGTTCAACTGCTCGAAGACTGTAACAGCCCTCTCTTCATCCCCCCACCTCCTGTCTTGCCCCCACCAGGAAGGCTGACCCTGTGGCTGGAATGGGTCTTTCTAAAGTGGAATTTGATTATTACTATCCTCCTCAAAGCCATTCAGCAGTTCCCCACTGCCTCCAGAATAAAGGGAAAACTCCTTAATCCTGCTCACAAGGTCCAAACCCCCCTCCCTGTCCAACCCAACCCCTGCCCCTCCCCCTCCTCCTCCTCCCTCTGGATGCCAGCATTCCAAATGACTTACAGTTTTCTGATGATCCATGCTTTCCATCATCTTTATGTTTTCTAACCTATAACTTTCTCTGCCTAGAATGTTTTCCTTCTGCTCCCCACCTTAAGTCTCTGGATACCTCCTACTATGACACTAATGGGAACCTGCTCCAAGCAGCCTTCTCTGGATTCCTCCATCTCCAGGCTGGTCTACAGGCCACTCCTTGCTGCTCCCTAACCCTCCCTGTACACTTCCACCCAGCGGCTTATCACTGCATCACCGCTGCATACCTGTTTGTCTTTCCTGCCAGCTGGGAGCATTCTGAGGGCAGGAACACACTCTGTTCTTTTCTACCCCCACTACTTCCAGGAACACGTTAGGTGCTCCCTGACTGCTAAATGAATAGGCTGGGTTTGAGTCCTGCCACTGCCACTTACTAGGAACTTGGGCAAGTACGCCACTTACTATGTGGGGATACGATAACCTTGCCTGCCTTCCTCCAGAGTTGACATGAAAATCAAATCAATGAATGCATGTGAGTACATCCAATAAACAGTTAAGGGCAACTAAGCTGTAGGGTCTTATTACAGGATAAACTTGATTGGACTTCCTTGTTAATCTGGTTCCAGAGACTTGACACCCGCTAGTGTAAGGAAGCATCCTGAGAATGTTGAAATTACTTTAACAGGATAACGGCTCTGTCAGGAACATTTCTTGATGACATTACAATAAAACAAAAGGAAACGAGATACCGTTCATACGGCAATACTGCTTTCTGACAATCTCTTTGCAGTTTTAATTACAGCTGTAGCTAAATGACACATCTCAATGAGAAACACGTGTAAATGTGAATGTGAGTGTGTGTGTGGGTATACTTAGCTCTAAAACCAAAATAACTTATTTAAAATCAAATACAATTTCATCTAGCTGTCAACCTTGTAAATCACGCGAAAATGAGACATCACCACACTCTAAAGTTAAAAAGTTCTTTCTTTTTGATATCATCCAAATGTGTGCTGCCTCCTTTCCATGAGAACGGGACACTTTATGTGGAACAGATGGGCTGATGGCTCGGTGACAAACCAGGCCGAGCAGCCCAGCGGTGGGCAGGGCTTCGTGAGTAGCAGCAAAGAACATGGACTCAGGCTGGGATTTGCTTCCCCAGAGTTCACATCCAAGTCCGGAACCAACCGGCCTGACTATTTCTTAGTGTGACTATAAGAAATATAGAAGATGAGCCATTACAAGTCAGGAGAGAAAGTAGAGAGTCAGCCCTAATTCTGACCTGGGGAATTCTATTCTGAACTCAATCTTCACCGACATCATTCTGTGACCCTATCCCTGTGCCAGATGCTTACTGAGCATTGTTTTACTTAATCCTGACCATCATGCTATAAAGCCAGTATAATTATTACCTCCCTTTTATGATATGTGAAGTATGTGAAGTACTCAGTTTACATGAGGTAACTGAGGTTCAGGGAAAAACCTGGTCCAAGAATACACAGTTGAATTGGGATTTAAATCCTGGTCTTTTCACTCTTCAGAAATATCTTCTACTTTACACAAATGGAATACATTGTTCTGGACTTGAAAACAGGTATGTTAGGTACTAGCTATCTTGCAGTTATTACCTGAGGAAATCGCCACTGATGTCTTTTACATACATAGTGCATGTTCTACAACTAAATTAGATGAGGATTTTGTAAGAATTCTTCTGTTATTCAGAATAAAGCAAAAACTCTTCAAGCTATTACACATTCCTGAGGTATAATCACGTCTTTAAATATATTTCAGGAACTGAGTTACCAGACTGTAATAGCAAACTTTTAAAAAAGAAACTATGTACTCAACAATATCAGTTCTATTTCTTCCATTCAGTTTAGTTCAAATGCTAACATACACAGGTCACAGTTGTCATGGATGATGATAAAACATTTTCAAAGGGGAAACCCAAGTTGCATGTTTGTTAAGGCCATGAACAGGCGAACTCCATGCTACACTCCCCAGTCCACCTAAATCTCTTGGTGAACAAGAAGAATGCAGTCCACAGAAAGGAGAGAGAATTCTGCTGACCTCACCTCATTCTTGTATCCTTGAATGCATCAAACAGCAAGTGAGAGAAAGGGAGAAGGGAACCTCACAAGGTGAATTTCCATTCCCAGCCATTGTCCTTTACTTCAGGGTAACATTACTATCACCACATGCTCATCATAAGCAGCACCATGATCATAGTTATGGACTGAATCATGTCTTTCCCCAAATCTGTATACCGAAGCCCTAAACCCCCGCACCTAAAAATGTGGCTGTATCTGGAAACAGGGCTTTTAAAAAAGTAATTCAGTTAAAACGAGACAATTAGGGTGAGCCCTAATCTAATTTAATGTCTTTAATAGAAGAGGAAATGTGGACACAGGCACAGAGAAATGATGATGTGAAGAAACAGGGACAAGACGGCCCCCTATGAGCCAAGGACAGAGGCTGCAGAAGAGGCCAGGCCTGTGACACTTTCATCTTGGACTTCAAGGCTCCAGAATTGTCAGAAAGTAAATTTGTGTTATTTAAGCCCCCTGGTCTGTGATATTTTGTTGTAGCAGCCTGAGCTCACTGGTGTGATCATCACCGCCATAACCATCACCGTCGGCAGCAGCATGTCCATTCGAATTATTTTGACCACCGCTAACTAAAACAACCATTCAATGACCCTTTCACTAAGGTCTCGGCACTGTGTGAAGCATTCATATGTATCAGATCATTTAATTCATTGAGGTAGATGTCATCATTATCCCATTTTCCAGAATAAGAAACTGAGACTTAGGGCTCCAGGTCATGCACCTAATAAACAATGGAGACTAACCTCAAACCCAGGTGTGTCTGCCTCTAAATCCCAAGGTTTTTTTCCTTCTTAGTTCTGTCTGCCTCTAATCAGATTAGTGTTATTGTTTAAGAAAGAGAATTCCTCAGATTAACAGACTCATCTTCTCTAAGGAGAGATCATTTGTGAATCTTTAAAATTTTATTTTTAAAATCACCTGTCAAAAATAATCTCACCAACTCCACCTGTTCCTCATTTTTCCCACCCCTTCACCAAATGTTCCTGCTCGCCCTTCTTCCAGGAGCTAATTTTCCACAGAGAAAACTAATTTATTACATGAGGAATGAGCCAATTTCAAGGATCATAAGTTATTATAAGGCTTGGCATAGATATATGGCCCATCTAAAGGAGTTATCCCCTATGCATGGTCCTGTAGAACACAAAGATTCCATGAAATGCCTGAAATATTCCATCAAAGAAATCTACATTGTGCTCTTGTGCCTGGATCAGATTTTTAAAAAGTGAGGATAATGGATAGAACATTGCCAGTTTCAACTGTCTATCTATTAAGCATATATCTGATTTGCATATAATTATATTTAGCTATTTTCTGTTTGACATGTCAATTTTAAGTCACTCAGAGAAATCATGGATTCCAGACTCGAACATCTTCTCCAAGTCGCTACTATTATTGACATTACCTTGGACTTGAACCACAAATGTTGAATTTCATTTAACTTTGAAATGCTTAATAAAGTTGGCTTCCTCTACAGGCCGTGCCCATTTTCTTTTGCCTGTCTGCTCTTTGATACCTTGTACTATGGCTGTGTGCTAATTTCTTGAACGGGTTAGATAAGTGGGTTATACTTAGAGCAAGCCACATCTGATTTCTACAGAGAATGTTTATATTTATGTGCTCTGATCCCAGAGGCACTTTATTTCCAAAACAGATGGCATTTGGAGATAGAACAATTGTGCTTTTTCACTCTGGACTTTACTCTTTTGCTACTGGCTTACCTGGCTTCAGCTTTGTTTTTAACAATAAAACTGCCCTGGGGGTCTCAGGTCCCTTTATAAATATCAGTCGAACCTTTCTTTGGCTCACCCAAGAAGAATGGGAAATATTTATTTCCTGAGTCCTGGAAATGCAAGTTGTTGGAAACTAAACAGTTTTTCCTCCAGGAAGGGATCTTAAAAATCATGTATTCTAACTGCCGTTTTACAAATCTGGACACTGCTCCAGGACAGCAAGTGACTTGCCCTGTCTTTAAGACCCATCAGCTCTGAACTGTTCTGTGGCTCAGTCTATGCATTGTTCAGGTCCTTGCTTAGAGTTCAGCTTATCACAGAGGTCTCCTGGAGCCAGCCTATCCAAAATATACCACACATCTCATTACTCTCTCTGTTCTTTCCCTGTGTGTTTTTAAAAAAATGATATTATTTATGTTTTTATGGTCTTTCTTTCCTTACTAGAATGAATATAATTTTCAGGGAGTTTTGTTTATTGCTATATCTCCAGAGCCTGTCTCATAGTAGATGCTCAATAAACACTTGTTGAATGAATAAAATCACTGATGGTAGCAGAGAGTCCTGGATCTTACTACTTACCCCACCAAACATGGATAGTGGCTCAAAGTTTCCCACAGTCCTCTCCCCCAATCCAAATAGCTTCCCTGGCAAACATTTGTTGAGGATGCTTGCTATGCCCTAAACACTGACTCTAATTAATACCTGTATTAACTAATTTAATCTTAACAATAAACCTGGTGTATATGACTGTAGCCCTACTTTGCAGATGAGGACACAGGCACAGAGAAGTTAAGCAATGTGCTCAGGGACACACAGCCTGTAGGTGGTGCAGGTGCATTCAAACTAAGGAAGCCTGGCTCAGAGCCCACACACATACACTTAGCTGTTTAGCTCCAGTGCTTCTTAGAGTGGCAGCCACCCATGCCTACGAACATTATGTTTTTGTCACTCCTTCTCCAGGTGAACACTGGGAGTGACCAAGGACTTGCTATGCTTCTTTTACAAAGATTTAAAAAAAAGGAAGGTTAACAAGGGTAAAGAAATAATAGACTCATGAAGGAGAGGCAGAGTGGGGAGTGGGTGACAGCTAGCTGGATACCAGGTGAGGACACAGGTGCATGAGGGACAGAGAGAAGGGAGGGAAGGACAGGGGAACACAGAGCCAAGCACTGAATGGCAGTTAGCCATGGGTGGACAAACACAGGCCAAGCCAAGTGACCACAGAAGGTAACATAGGGAAAAGTAGCAACTTCAAATCATTGCAACAAACAAACAAAAATCACTCACTGAATAATAACAAAATATGTACAGATAGTAATCTGAGTGGTTCTACAGAAACACACAGTTCAGGTAAGTCATCTGTGTAAAGCATTTTAACAATACAGATCCGGGGACAGTGCCTACTTGCGTGAGAAAGAGGACCGCTTGCTTCCCGCCGCGGACATATGGACCTCAGGAGCGGAAATGCTGCCCGTGCTGCTTGAGGAGCTAAAATCAGCTTCACTACCTGAAAAACAACAGGGGAGAGAGAAGCATGAAGGACAGGAAACCTGAGAACATGCTGGCCAGTTCCCTGCCTCCCAAGGTCCCTGGCTCCTGCGTTTGCACACACGCCCTCAGCAAGTGGCATGGTTCCAGTGCTGCCAGGCTCTCCGCGTTTTCCTCAAAGCAGACAAAAGAAGGCGCAAGCACGACATCGCTTCATAAACACAGCTTAGGAACACAGAAAGGCTGGTTTCATAAAGATGCCAATCTCCCAGCAGACTCTCAACAGGGACCCCAGTCAGGGTGGGGGCGATGCATGCCTCTCCCTGGGTGTCAGGCACGCCCTCAACATCAACGGCCTGGCCCGGACTTTAAGCAGAATGAAAAGCATATTTGTCAGTCCAAAAGTAGTTTTTCCAAGAGAGTTTATCTTTGGGCTTTTGCAGTCAGTTAGCCATACTTGAATTTGGCACGTTAGGGTCTGGAGATAATCAACCACTTAGAAGCAGTCGGGAAGAAAGCCTGGGCTCCAGATAACTGCTTGAACAGGGCTCTCTGATTCTTTACTTTCTCTGGCTGCAGCTGCAGCTCTTCTATTAAAAACACAACCTTAACAAAAAGCAGGGCTTGAACATTTCCAAACAAATGAGAAAAGGTCCCAGTGATAGTGACAGAAACTGTGAATTGTACCGAAACTTGAAATTTACTCTTTGGGGGTTGGGGGGTTGCTCATTCGTTTATAAAGATCACTTCACATTTTGAATACAGACCACAATTTGGTATGTAATTAGAAAAACATGCTGTGGGATGGATAATTAATCATTTCTAACAAAAAGTACATAGTTCTGAAATAGTAATAATGGAAATATTCCATGGATTGACTGGGGAAATGATGGGGAGTGAAAGAGGCAAGGGAGGACAAGTGGGAAGAAGAAAGAGAGGATTTTAAAAAAAAGACAAAGTTCCATGTGCTTTTGGAAAATAAATCTAAGTGTACAACGTTATTTGACCTTGTCTTTCAACTCCTACAACACAATTTGTGACTCTTCTGGCCTACAACCCAGAGCCAACTCACATTTCTCAGTTGAGGAAAATATGAATAATCTAAATTCTTTGAGTTTCTAACAAGCAGTGAATAATAAATAATTTTCATCAGAACAACTATTTATTGACTGCTTACCACTAGGTTCCAGGTCCTATAGGAGATGCCTTTTATTCTTTTTTTTTTTTTTTGAGAGGGCATCTCTCATATTTATTGATCAAATGGTTGTTAACAACAATAAAATTCTGTATAGGGGACTCAATGCACAATCATTAATCAACCCCAAGGCTAATTCTCAACAGTCTCCAATCTTCTGAAGCATAACGAACAAATTCTTACATGGTGAACAAGTTCTTTCATAGTGAATAAGTTCTTACATGGTGAACAGTGCAAGGGCAGTCATATCACAGAAACTTTCAGTTTTGATCACGCATCATGAACTATAAACAATCAGGTCAAATATGATTATTTGTTTGATTTTTATATTTGATTTATATGTGAATCCCACATTTCTCCCTTATTATTATTATTATTTTTTAATAAAATGCTGAAGTGTTAGGTAGATGCAAGATAAAGGTAGAAAACATAATTTAGTGCTGTAAGAAGGCAAATGTAGATGATCAGGTCTGTGCCTATAGACTAAGTATTAATCCAAGCTAGACAAGGGCAACAAAACATCCACAGATGCAGAAGATTTCTCTCAACCTTTTAGTCTTTATATCTGTTAATCTTGACAACTTTGAAAGGCACACATTAATCTCACTACTCTACTATGGAGGAAACCAAAGCTGATTTGTCCAAGGCTTATGTGTGAGGACCTGCCTAGGACAATCCCCCACTGTGTCCTCAGGAGGGCCCCGGGAGGAAGTGGGCACACTGGGGAGCTTCCTGAATAAACTGTGCATTACCCTCTCCCTAACAGCCAAGACGACGACGACGGAGAGGTACAAGATGCGGCCAGATCTGCCCATGGGAGAACATATCTTCTCACTGATGGGCTCTGTTAGGTTTGCTAGAGGGCAAGTTAGACAACAGCAAGGCGCAAAGAGAAAATCCCCTTCCTGGCCTCCAGAAACTCTTGGCAAGTTTAGCCTCTTCTGGGGAGGAGACCAAGAATGACCCTAAGCACAGATGACAGCAGTGAATCCCAATTCCCAGCAGAACTCTACGAGAATTAGGGGGGAATTTCATCAGCACTGAGAAGGCTGTTCCTTCTGGGTTTCAGAGACTCTAATGTTGTAATGAGCTCCCCAAACTTAGTTACCTCTGAGTAATGCCCTGGCTCAACTGCAGTGTTTTTATGATCTCAAGGATTCAAGATTGGTGGTGCTATCCAGCAACATGCTCATCCTGACAGCCTGATTCAATCAGTCTCATTTGCTGGTAAATTATCAGGTTAGTTATTAGATCATAAAGGCAGACAATTTTCAAAATAGATCCTGTGGTTATAGCCACTAGTTTTGAGGTATTATTTTGTAATGTAAACTTACTACCTTGAAACACCCAATTTTCATTCTTTAAAAGACACAAAAAATTTGCAGTTACAGTTTAACTGCCTGCATAAAAAAGGAGACTCTAGAATAAATCACACAATCGCTAAAAATCCATTGTTACCTCATGATGCCTTTGATCTGTGATAATTATGTACTCTGAACTGGAGGGACAGTTTGTTCTACACTTTATTGCTATTGGAACTTAACATATTGACTCGTTTGTATGTGCAGGGCCTAGGGTCACTTTGTTCTGGTGCTTTTCTAACTTCTGCACATCTGAAAAAGTTTAGAAGACTCATTCAGGGTGCCCAGTAGCTGCATTCAGGACTGAGTAACAGGACGGTGAAAAATGTATATGCTACTACTCAACTATTTTGGTTTGTTATTTCTAAAGCTATAAACTATTTTTAGTTTGGCTAATGCAATGTAAAATCCATGTACTTTAAGGGATACACAGAAAAGTCAACTTTACTACTTCCCTATTTACCACACAAGATAAAAGGAAAGCTGGAAACCCGAAAACCCCCCATTTATCCAGTACTGGCAATGAAGACACAAGGAAGGAGAGGCACTTTTCATTCATTTCCTTTAAACAGTGTATGCAACTAGGTTATTGTTGTGGGAGGCTGTGGTTGGAAGCTCTCAGATTACTAAAATCATGCTAAGAGAGTACTTAACCTAAAAACATAGGCCCTGAGTCAGCCAGCCAGGGTTCAAATCCTACCTCTACTGCTTAGTAGGTGGAGGACTTTGGGCGAGTCACCTCGCCATTCTGTGCCTCCATTTCCTAATCTGTAAATGGAGATGATAATCATAGCACCAGCCTCATGAAGTTATTGTAAGCAAGGAATATGTGTGTATAAATACCTGATTCATTATAAGCTCAATAAAGGTTAGCTCTTACTATATTCTGCAGGGCTTAAACTTTTATTATACCATACATTTTCTTTGTAGAAAATTTAGAAAATGGCAATGATCCAGAGAGGAAAATGCAGTCTGTAGTCTGTAGCTACAGTTAACCTCTTGATATACAACTATTCAACATCTGTAGTTAATAGGTTATTATATAACCTAACTGTTTTTTTAATGTGGGGATGTCTCTAAAACATACTGCATTTTATTTTTATTATGTCAGTGAATATGTATGCTATGTCCACTTTCTCTATTATTACTAATGCACACTATGGGCCAAAAACCATCCTAAGCATCTTTTACAGGTCAACTTACTTCTTCTTCATGACAGTACAGCCCCTATGAGGTAAGGACAATTACCAGCCCCTCGTACAGATGAGGCAAAGAAGTTGAGTGATGCCTGCAAAGTGACACAACTAACAAGAAGTGGAGCCAAGCCTGGAACTCAGTCTGACCCCAGGGTCCCTGTTCTTAAATACAGGCTTACTGTTCAGTGGATATCTTTGGGTTTACAAATTTATATCCTTGTCTATTTATCTGTTGAGAATAAACTCCTAAAAGTAGAATTTTTAAGTCAAAGGTTATGCTCAATTTCAAGACTTTTGATATATATTCCATAGGGATTTTCTGGATAGCATTAACCGAAGGCAGTTTTTATTGGTTAAGACAGTGTTTGCCTCCATCGGCCTGTGTGTGGATCACCAGTTGGTAAATATCTGATGTTATAGGGAATACTGCAACAAAGCATGGAAAATAAAATTAGGCCATTGAAAAGATGGGCTGGAAAATGGAGAGTTTTAAAATATGCATGTCCAAGTCATCCTCATCAATGATCTGGTGGTTTTTGCTTGGTAGTACTGCTGGATTCTCCTAAGAGGTGTTACTTTTATTCATAACATTATGGTAATACATATTCTGTGCATGTGGTATGTAAGATACAAAATGTAAGGTAAGGTGGGAATACATAAGGAAGGAAAAAAAAAGGAAACAAAAATATATGCACAGAAACTGATAATGAGACTAATTTTTTTTAAAACACTCCCGGCATCCTGGTCTCTTAGGACATTATTACTTTTGCCTGCTTTCAGGAGATGATGGAGTCCTCATACATCAGAACATCATAAGCCTCTGAGAACACAGCAAACCTGCTGTCTACTAAGTTGTATTAAGCCATTCTAAACCACTGACTGGAGCCCCAAACCTTCCTTTATCCTTTGTCACCACAAAGCTATCAGATTAATTTCAGGTTGGCCACCTATATCCCCACCTCAAATAGAGGTAGCAAATGAAAAAATAAAAAACAGCTCCCCATCACTTCATCCTCCCCTCCCCCATCCCCACACACAGATACACAGATCTTCTATTAAAAGGTCTCTAGGGAGCAGAGAGGAGCCATTTTCACTGAAGCCAAGCAGAGCTATTATGAAGCAGCTGAAGCAGTGGACACATGTAATTACAGAAGACACTATTAAAAGAAACCACTCTAAAGTGGATTCAGTAGAACTGACTCTTAACTGCAAAGCTTTGAGGGACCCAGTCAATGAATCCAAGTAACACTTCATAGCCTAAGGAGGATTTTTGTTTTATTTTGCCTGAAACTCCTGTAGGTATTTATCTTAGAAAGGGAATATTTGATCAAAAGATCAATAAATTGATTGAAGACATACACATATATGTATGTATACAGATATTCTTGAATTTCAGAGGTCTTTCTGAAAATTGTATCATTTTCACTTATGTCATAATTGCAGAAAGTAGTTGTCTTCATTCTGATTGATATTCAATGATGAAACTGCCATGAAAAAGCATATGTATAAAACATTAAAAACAAAAGAGAAGCTCAGATTTAAAGTATTTGGAATTCTGTAAATAATTTTGTATTGATAAATCTAACTACATGAAAATAAAACTGTTTATGGGGAAACAGCAAAGTCCAATACAAATAAGCTGAAAGAAAATATTTACAATATATGACAGACAAAGGGCTAAACTCCTTAGTTTATCAAATGCCCACATGAATTAGAAAAAAAGAAAAAAACCTAACAGAAAAATGGGCAAAAGACATGAACAGGCAGATGGCAGACAAAGAAAGTAAAACAAACAGCTATATAATGAAAAGTTATATGATCTCACTTATAACATTAAAAATGTAAATGAAAAGAAAGAGATTTTTTTCATCCACCTTGGCCAAAAACTTGAAAAAAATTGAAGTCTGATAACACTTTTCTGTTAAGGGTTTAGGGAAAAACACTATGGTAAGAATTGGCCAGATGAGTTGATGCACATGCATAAAAAGGTAAAAAAAACCTCTACTGCTAAGAATTTTTCCTGCACAGAAACATCCAAATAGACAAGCTAACTGTCCATCAGAACAACTGGTTAGGTCAAGTGGTACAGCAACTTAGAAGAATACTCTGCAGTCGTGAAAAGGAGTGACATGAGCCCATGTGTGCCGACGTGAAAAGATCAGAAAAGTCTGTTATTAGATAAGGAAATCAAGAAGCAGAACAGTGGATGCAGTATGCCTGCTTTTGTGTAGTAAATTTTTAAATAATGTATAGCCTGCTGTATGCATAGATTGTTTTTTTCTGAGGGATAAAAAAGATCTGTTAATAGTGGTTTCCCTTGGGAATGGGGCAGTGGGAGTATAGAGAGATGCATTTTCATTTTATATATTTGTATCTTACTTTGGCTTTTCTATTTTCTATTTTCCATTTGGCTTTTCTAACCATATGTATGTCACTCTTATTATAAAAAAATATAAATAGGGGTACAGTATAATTATAGAAAATTGTTTTTTTCTTTTCACTTTAAAAATCTAAAATATTTAAAGGGAAGTCATTTTATAATCAAAAAGGAGGCCTGAGAGGACTGAGAGGGTCAGAGACAGCTCCACCTTGTTCATTCCTTTGTCTCAGGCTGCCTCAGCTGCCTGTCCCAGCAGAAACACAGGCAGTCCACCTGCCAGCCAAGAGAGTTGATGAAAGAATGAGTAACAAAGAGGGTGTAAAGAAACTTCAAGAAAGTAAGAGGAAATTAAATTTAAAATTTTCTGACCAGGAAAAAAGCTTATTAATTTTCCCCAGGAACCCAGGATACCTCTAGTCTCTCTCTGTTTCATCCCCAGGGAAAGTTAAGGCTATACATTGGCAAACTGACTAGAGGACAGGAAGGAGAATGGGTTCCCTTTGGATTTGTGAATGACCACCTAACCTCCCCGGGCCTTCCCTCTTCATTAGTAATAACTACGTGGCCTGTTAATTTACAGAGATGGCCAAGAAGAGAACACTGTGGAAGAGATCAACCAGTGTAACCCAAGGCCAGTCAAACGTCACTGGGGTCGTCCAGCCCCAAGGCCATGCACTACCCAGCATCATCAGAAGGAAGCACCAACCTGCATATCCACAGCCCAACGAGATCTACCTAAGGAAGGTGCTGTAAAGCTGGGCTCCATCTCTCACTAGCTGTGTGTTCTTAGCCATGTGTTTTTGTCTTTTCCAAGTCTTAGTTCATGTATTTATGTATATATACACGTACATGTGTGTGTGTGTGTGTGTGTGTGTGTATATATATATATTTATGTATTTATTTATTTAAAAGCCTAATTTATTCTTTAGCAAAAACTTATTGTCTGCTGTATGTCATGTGTCAGGCCCTGCTCTAGGTGGATAATAATTTCTACCTTACAGGCCTGATGTGAAGTTTAAATAATGAAAAGTGGAATGCATGGAAAGTGCTTAATGAGCTCATAAATATAATCTTATAATTATTATTAATAATGCGATGATTCCTAAACCTTACTGTTCATAAGGATCACCTGAGATTGCCAGGCAACACTCACAGAAATTCCAGTTCAGGTCTTGGGGACCCTGGAATCTGCATTTTTAATAATTCCCCCAGATGACTGCACAGCCCGTGGTCACAGACCACGTTGTGCGGAGACCTCCAAAGATAAAGAGCACACAGAACCTCTCTCCAGGTGTGGTCTGACTGCAAGGGCTTTCTTCAGTGTGAAGTGGAAGGTGAGTGAGCAGAAGTTAAGGCAGACAGGCCACCAGTTAAAGATGTTACCTCAATGGCAAAGTACACAGAGGAGAAGAGTTTCACTTACAGAAGGACCTGTCTCCTCACAGAAGCATCTTCATGGGCTACATGTACTCTCAGAGGGTTGGAAGGGGAGATGGGGTCATACAGAAGGCACAGGTCGCTCTGAAGGAGCCCAGTTCCAGCAAGCTCATGCGCATGCGTGTTGGTTTGGACAGCTGGCAGGATACCTAGCAGTTTGAAGTCCATGGTTCGAAGTCCTCATGATCTGTTCTATAGAGGAGGGACCAACCAGTTTGGAGTTGGAGGTATGGGATCCCATTCAACAAACAGAAACACCTCACAGGCCAGCCTGCTCTCACTCTGGGTTATGCCGGCAGCCTTTGACGTGGTGACATGTCCAAGGCTGCCGTGCTGACTGGGACCAAAGGAGCCGCGCCAGCCTGCGCTGCCGCCGGCACCGAACCAGCATCGGGCGCAAGCCCTGGGGCAGACGGCCCTGGGGGCAATGCTCTCACCCACTGCCTTCCACTGACAGGTCTAGTCAGGTTTGCATTCATGTGGCCACGAGCTTCATTCTAACTGATTATCTTGGGGGCCTGGTAATAACAAGAGCAAGTCCTCCCTGAAGCATTTTCCAGACTCTTAACATATTCCTTATCTTTGACTTCTTGTCAGGCTTACTGAACTGAACTCAATTTCTGCCCCTTTAAAAAAGCTAGATGGAGAGCCTGCGGCTTCTATTTAAGGAGAAATATTTACCCAGTGTTTACCAGAATCAGGTGCCTGCCCTTCCTTTCTCGCAGGAAAACCTAAATCAGGGAAAAGCAGCCCTCAAGGTCTGGGACAGGGGTGTCACTTTAGGGGGAGTTAACAGAAAAGGAATGAGGTGCTGAAGGCGTGGGAGAGAGAAATGGGGGCTGACATGCCACCAACATGAAAAAGTCAGAGGGGGGCGAGTAGTTGGTCTGCCCAGAATATAAGGGAGAAGGCAAAGATGGGTCTTTTCTGAAGCCACCTCATTTCCCACTCTTCTCAGCGCAGTGGTGCTGTCTGAAAGCCATTTCGGGCATGAATGGAATGAAAGCACCCACTTGCCAGGAAAAAGACGACACAGTTTACCGCTCGCTGCAGAGGTGTGCAACGGGGCTATAAAACAACATGCTCTTGTTAGGTTTCATTCAAAAGTAAGCACAGTTGTTTTTTTTCTTTAAGTTAACTCTAAGCCCTAACAGCTCTGACTGCCTCCCCTCCCCCTGGGTGTGTCAGCCTCCATGGCATACCCCACAGTGTCTGCCCTCCACCCACTGGGTCCTCCCCTGCGATCATGACCTACACTGCCTCTCCCCTCACTCCCAGCTCAGTCCCCTGACTTTCTCAGCAGCACGGCCTCACCTTCACTCCATTTACACGGTCTGCTAGCAGTCCCATCACTGGACCCTGTCAGCACTAGGCCATGCTCCACTTTCAGTTTCTTGTCTTTATACCTTGGTTCATGAATTATCTATATCCTTTCTCTTTCTTGCCTTTTCCATCTCCAAGAAGTCGCTTCTCTTTGTCTTTTATGAGATAATATGGTAGAACAGCCTCAGTTTCTAGCTGTGCGACCTTGGGAAAACACTTAACCTTTCTGTGCCTCACTCTCTTCTGTGAAACAGAGTTGTAAGGATTCTGTAAGTTAATATTTGTAAAGCATGCAATAAGTAGTGCCTGGCACTCAGTAAGCACTTTAGAACAGTGGTATTATTTTTGTTTTCCTTTTCACAATCACCCTCTCTGAACACAGCTGGGTCCTAACATCTGTGAGACCAAAACCAGGGAGAAGGACTTGGCCCAGAGACAAGGAGTGACGTGAGGCTGCCCGGAGGGCATGAGTGGCAGGCATGGATTCAAAACAAGAATGAAAATAAACAGAAGACGGTTCTGACAGAGAGTGGTAAAGAGTTTTCCTCCTCCCTCTGTATTATAAATCAATGAGTACATCCTCAGACCTGAGCTGCACTGACTGAACTTGCCCAATTTCATGGAAAGTCTGAAGCACATTAAACAATAGAGAGCAAATCGCTGAACTTTCTCTTGGGGTCTGTGGGTTACAAATAACACCCTGTTGGAGACAGCATCTCCACGTGGGTTGAGATTTCATTAGTTCCTTTTTCTATGTCCCCAGCTCCTTGCACACCTAGCAAACATCAGGCTGCGATGTGGATCTTGCCTTAAGAGGCCAGTGCCTTAAGACAGACATAAATTAGGTGCTGAAAGGCCAGCAAAGGGAAATGCTGTTTCTGCTGGGAGGATTAAGATTCCACGGAGGAGGCTCACTGAACCGAAGCTCCTCATGACTGCTAAGCAGGAGGAGCTGAGGAGCTGGGCAGATGGGTGTCGGGTGAAGGGACAGCACATGGAGGCAGTGGCGCTGGAAGAGAAGCAACAGCGGGAATGAGGCAACGAGGGCGATGCAGCGGCAGGTGCTGAAGATCTTGTGTCTCATACGACACACAGGTCTTTTATCTTTTCTAAAATTCCTACCTTTGCTTCTCTGAGAAACATGTAACTTTTCTCAGAGAGGTGGATATCAAAGAAAAGGAAATACATGTTTTTCCTACCTTAGTGACTCTACAGCCATAGTTTTCTTTAGTGAATTACCGACAATCCTCAAAAGTCTTCAGATACCCTCCCTCGGTGACCTCTGTTTCTAAGCTGGGCCAGCTGAGATGAGATGTGGAAAAAAATGGCAGAGACCTCAAGTCACATAGCGCTTCGTGGAAACCAAGCATGGACTGGGAGAACGGCATTTCATTACATTCTCTGCAACCCAGAAAGCTATTTTCTCTCCTTTTAAATATAAGTCTTAGATGCACAGAATTGAATTAATCAAATTGCTTGGTTCCTGACCCACTCTCATCATTGGCCCATGTAAGACTATCCTTTTATTTACTGACTGGTTTGTTCATTTATGTATTTATGTTTTATTTATTTATTTACACTTAATATTTTAATAAATGAAGAAACCACCACACATCACAAAAATTAGAACATCAACACCAACTTACTTTCACATCCTCATCCTACCTCTTGTTCACCATCTCCTTGCTTTCATTTACACAAAGATTTATCATATCTATATGTATTCCTAAAAAATAGATATTTTTTTGTTTTCTGTTCTATTTTTCACTTTTTAATAAACAGGTTATCATGATGTATCTATAACCTATAGGGGAAATTCTCAAAATCCTATTGCTAAAATTGTCCATCTATCTGTAGTACCTTCATTTGACTGCTATGTAATATTCCATTGTATAACTTATACCATAATTTATTTCTTCATTGTCCTGATGATGAGAAAATGAGTTGGATTTATTACAGTTACTCATCTAGCAAGATTTTCCATTTTGATAAATCTATTTGCATTTCCAGAAGTACAACTCTCCCCAAGAAAAAATCTGGAAGAGTACAAGACTACATCTGCTGTTATGTAATGCATCTGCAGATAAAAAGCAATGCTCAGTGGACCATCTGTCCTTACACATTTGTCCCTACACACCTTTCCCTCTCACTGTTATGGAAAATCAAGAGGTAAAATAAAACTAGAATTTCTGTTTTACCCTATTCCAGTTTTAGGATCCAATATACCTTAAGGTGATCCTTCATCCTAGGGTCATTCTGACCCCGAGTAACCCTAAAAGATCAAGAATTAAGTGATGGCCTCTTGGGTTTTGTTTAGGTCACTCCATGACCTTGCCCCTTAGCCTTGGCAGTTAGGCCAGCCCGTGAGCATGAGAAGCTGGCCCAGAGTCACTGGACAACGTATTAACCTCACTGAGGGGAGACCCTTGTACCAGGTATAGAGAAAGGGAAATGGCTGGCAGCTTCCTCGTGAGTGTATGCTGGTGTTTAATGCAGCCCAGAGTTTGGTTAAACACCTAGTTCTAAGTCCCGACATTGGGTTTGAGCCTGGGATTTAAATCAGGCAGTACCCACTGTTTTGGAGAAGGGGAAGTGATTGTGTGAAGGCCCTTTATTAGAAAGCAACTGCCCTGCTTTAGAAATGTTAAAATCATCAAAAACCTCTTAGACATAAACATGAGTGACCTCTTCTTGAACATATCTCCCTGGGCAAGGAAAACAACAGCAAAAATGAACAAGTGGGACTATATTAAGCTGAAAAGCTTCTGTACAGCAAAAGACACCATCAATAGAACAAAAAGGAACCCTACAGTATGGGAGAATATATTTGAAAATGACAGATCCGATAAAGACTTGATGTCCAGAATATATAAAGAGCTCACACACCTCAACAAACAAAAAACAAATAACCTAATTAAAAAATGGGCAGAGGAACTGAACAGACAGTTCTCTAAAAAAGAAATACAGATGGCCAACAGACACATGAAAAGATGCTCCACATCACTAATTATCAAAGAAATGCAAATTAAAACTACAATGAGGTATCACCTCACACCAGTAAGGATGGCTGCCATCCAAAAGACAAACAACAACAAATGTTGGCGAGGCTGTGGAGAAAGGGGAACCCTCCTACACTGCTGGTGAGAATGTAAATTAGTTCAACTATTGTGGAAAGCAGTATGGAGGTACTGCTCAAAACAGTACCTTTGAGCATCAAAATGCTCAAAACAGACTTACCATTTGACCCAGGAATTCCAGTCCTAGGAATTTACCCTAAGAATGCAGCAATCAAGTTTGAGAAAGACAGATGCACCCCTATGTTTATCGCAGCACTATTTACAATAGCCAAGAATTGGAACCAACCTAAATGTCCATCGATAGATGAATGGATAAAGATGTGGTACATATACACAATGGAGTACTACTCAGCCATAAGAAAAGGGCAAATCCTACCATTTGCAGCAACATGGATGGAGCTGGAGGGTATTATGCTCAGCGAAATAAGCCAAGCGGAGAAAGAGAAATCTGTGGAGTATAAGAACAAAGGAAAAATTGAAGGAACAAAACAGCAGCAGAATCACAGAACTCAAGAATGGACTAACAGGTACCAAAGGGAAAGGGACTGGGGAGGATGGGTGGGTAGGGAGGGATACGGTGGGGGGAAGAAGAAGGGGGTATTAAGATTAGCATGCATGGAGGGGTGGGAGAAAGGGGAGGGCTGTACCACACAGAGAAGACAAGTAGTGATTCTACAACATTTTGCTATACTGGTGGACAGTGACTGTAAAGGGGTTTATAGGGGGGACCTGGTATAGGGGAGAGCCTAGTAAACATAATATTCATCATGTACGTGTAGATTAATGATAACAAAAAAAAAACAAAAAAAAAGCAGTTCCTGTGTGATGATGACCTCCAATGAGTTCTACACAATGGTATAAACGTCATATAAAAGTGTAAGCAAAGGTTTGTTTGTGTTTATACAGAGGATCAAAGCCTAATTTGGCTACCCCGAAAATGAACTAAGATACGATATGAAAAAGAACTTCCAACATCAGCACTCTCTGGAAGACTCATGCCAGAAGATGATCATCAAAAACCCCAACAAAGATCCACGCACTGCTACAGGTGTAGATGCACTCATCCCACTGGTTCCTGGACTTGCCATGGGAATGAAGAAGGAGATATCTAAGCTGGCCTGTGCATACAGTAAAACAACAAATCTGACTGGATCTACACTGTTGGAACTCAACCAAGAATTAGGAGAAGTGCAAATTGTAGCGCTCCAAAATCTTACAACTACAGACTATTTACTGTTAAAAGAGCATATGGGATGTGAACAGTCCCCAGGAATGGGTTGTTTTAATTTCTCTCAGACTGTTCAAGTTCAGTTGGACAATATCCACCATATCATAGATAAGTTGTCACAAATGCCTAAGGTGCCAAAATGGTTTTCTTGGTTTCACTGGAGATGGCTAGTAATTATAGGTATGCTTTGGTTATGTAACTGTACTCTATTATGTTAATGTGTGTGCACAATTTAATTAGTAGTTTAAAACCTATACATGCTAAAGTTACTCTACAAGAAGATATGTCAAAGAAATAATCAATCTTCCCATGTTTTCTTCCGCCTGCTACTTCTATAGCTTTTCTTCTTCCTTCCTAATTACAATGCCTGAATAGAATTCGTGCCTCATATCGAATTTACCGTGTATCACAATTCTTCCAAGTGGTAAAGATACCTCAAGACAAATGCTGGGCACAGAAGCCACAGGGCATAAATATGCAAAGAAGTAAAAAACTAACCTTTTCAAACAATAAGGCTTCTCTCTCACTTACCAACTTTACATTTCCCTGTATGGCCCCGGAAGATGACTGGTTAGCCAGAGACGGGTAAGATTCCTCAAGGGAAGAACAACCTAAGACAGGCACAGTCGCAGGGGGGCCATCAGGTGAGAAATTGGGGATCAACAGAGGTGAGGCTTAGAACCTCTCCCGCCCCCCCCCGTTCTGAGAGAAATCTGCTGCATCCGTGGATGTTTTATTGCCCTTGTCTAGCTTGGATTAACACATAGTCTACAGGCACACACCTGATCATCTACATTTGCTCTCTCACAACACTAAACTATGTTTTCTACCTTTATCTTGCATCTACCTACCACTTCAGCATTTTATTAAAAATAATAATAATAAAGAGAGAAATGTGGTATCCACATATAAATCAAGTATAAAAATCAAACGAATATTCATATTTGAACTGTTTATAGTTCATAATGCATGATCAAAACTGAAAGTTTCTGTGATGACTGCCCTTGTACTGTTCACCATGTAACTTATTCACTATGTAAGAATTTGTTCTCCATGTAAGAACTTGTTCGTTATGCTTCAGAAGATTGGAGACTGACGAAAATTAGGCTTGGGGTGGATTAATGATTATTCATTGAGCATTGAGTCCCCTATTCAGAATTTTATTGTTGTTAACAACCATTTGAACAATAAATAGGAGAGATGCCCTCACACACACACAAAAAGTACACACTTCCAATTGTAAAATAAATAAGTAACCAGGATGTAATGTATAGAATAAGGAATATAGTCAAAATATTGTAACAACTTGGTATGGTGATAGCTGGTACCTAGAATTATCATGTATATAAATGTTCAATCACTGTGTTGTACACCTGAAACTAATGTAATATTGTGTGTCAACTACCCTTCAATAAAAAATAATTATCTTATAAAAAAAAAGAAATGTTAAAATCAGAGTAAAGATTTCTATCTTTTGATTTTCATCTAATCATCTCCACGTCAGAGCTGATGGACTTCAAAGTTTGTCACTTCAAAGTTTTTGTGGAGTTAAATAACTAGGTCTTTGAGTCAGGTCAGGAAGTTGTAAGATAGATTTTCAACTATCCTCTGTTTCTAAATTCAGTAATCATCTTCTCACTCCTCTACGACAGTGGTTCTCAAAGTGTGGTCCCAAGCCAGCAGCATCAGCATTGCCTGGGACCTTGTTAGAAATGCAGATTCTCAGGCTCCACCCCAGACCTACTGAGACAGCAGCTCAGAGGCAGGAGTGAGGCCCAGTAATCAGGGTTTTAATAAGCCTGTCAGGTGTGTGAACACTGAAGTTTTTCATTTTGTTTTTTTAGATACATACAATAAAATGAATAAATCTAAAGTGTGCAGCTTGACTGTACACACTCACGAAACCATCACCCGGTCAAGATACCAAATACTCACTAATTTTTTTCCTTCTTCACCTATTTCACCCATCCTCCAGGCCCTCTCTTCTGGCAACCATCCATCTGTTCTCTGAGTATATTTGTTTATTAGTTCATTTGTCTGAACCACTGCTCTAAGACACCCTCTGACTGAGATCCCTCATATGACAGCTTCCAGAAGGGCTGCCTTTGAGAAACAGCAGCAGGCCTTGACTGTGTCTTAAAATGTAGCTGCAAACCCTGGTATAGATTCTGGGAATCATTTTTATAAAATCTGAAATGAATTTCTTAATTTACTTGGCATAAATCTGAGTGTTACTAACCATGCTTCATATAACTCACAAAATACATATTTCGCAGCTGTGGTTTAGAGCAGGCTCCAGCATTACTGGGTTCTGAGTTCAAATATCCAGTCTTTCATTTAATGACAGTGTGACCTCGTGCAGTCATTTAACCTCTCAATACCTGTTTCCTTACTCTGAAAAGGAATGAAAAGAATGCCTCTCACATGGAATCATTGTGAGGATTAAATGACATAATGGGGACCACTGCAAGTGCACAATAAACATTCATCATTATTATTATTGGTTTACTTATCCATGTGTTTGGTATGTGCTGTTATATGCTAAGTGTCTCTTAAGAAACATGTACATGGGCACCATAAATGTGGTCTTTTTTTTGAAGTATTATGACTTAAATAACAAGGTTAAATGTTTATTTTATGACTAAACTCTAATAGAAGTGTTAAGTTGATTACAGATTACTGGCTTCTCTCAGAAATGGCTTGTTATGCTCACACCCTGTTCACAGTGCTTGACATGTATTATCATTTAACCCTCACATCAAGCCTGTGAGACAGGCCCAAATTGTATTCCTACTTTACAGATGAGAAAAGGAAAGAATAGGTAAGCTGCTCAAGGTCACACAGCCCACAAGTGGTGAAGCTGGGATTTGAAGACAGGCATACTGGCTTGACAAACACCACACCACAATAAACGCATCACCATACTCCTTCAACACTAAAAATGTGTATCGGCATGGAACTTCAGGAGCTGGGGAAATTTCATTTTTCCCCTAAGTGTCTACTTGCATGCTCTTGCAAAAGCCTTGATGAAACCTTTGAAAATTCATTTATAATCTGCAGCAGGGGTCTTAACAAGATCATCACCACTCTGCTCTGCTTATCTTACTGAGAAGAAACAATTAGTGAACACAGACCACCCCAGCCAGGAGACTGCTCTTTTTCTTTAGTACACGAACCCTTGGGGCTGAGCCACTCACCTATTTCAACAGAGATAACACACTGAATCTTCATTCTTAAATGAAAAGTTAACATGCTGTAAATACACTTAAAAGAAGTGTTGCCATTTTAAAACATTTCATAGCAAGGGGTTTTCCTTATATAGTCTGAGGACTGTGTGCACCAGTGTCACCTGGATAATTTGTTGAAAGTACAGATTCTTGACTCAGACCCCAGATCTGCTGACTGAAATTTGTTCAAGTCATTCCCATAATCCACATTTTTATGAACGGCCCAAGTGATCTTTTACACATACTAAAGTTTGAGAACCATTCTAATAAATCAATAACTGGTTCGTGTTTTCAATATTTAATATAATTGCAGCCACTTGCTCAAATCTGTTTCATGACTCTGTGATTTATCTGCTTCTTCCCATCCTGATGCTCCATCCCAGGCCATCATCATTTCTACATCGGAACAGCCATACACTGGGTCCCAGCTGCTCAGCGGGGCCCTGAGCACTCCATCTTCCACACTCTCCAAGCAAAATCTGATTCGGTGACTCCCCTGTCGAGCCTTTCATGGATCCCCACACCCCACATCCGTAAGATCAAACCTAAATTCTTGGCATGATTTGCAAACTCTTCATGATCTCTCCTGCTGCCACCATTGCGTCCCAGACCTAGAACCATCGCCATTTCGAAGGTGGCACAATGCTTTGACTCTCAGTTTTTACACACGCTGTTCCTTCTCCCTGGATTATTTTCCTGTTCCTCTGGGCCTGGCTAACTACTCCCTGTTCTCCAGGTCTCTTTAGCCTTGACCTTCATTTCTTTCAGGGGGATGATTAGGTGCCCCTCCTTTAAGCTGTCACCCCACCCAGAATTTAACAAGCATTTATCATTTTAAAGCTGTAACTGCCTGTTTGCCAGTTCCCAGCACACAGTCGGCTCCTTGAAGGCTTGCTCATCATTGTATCCCTGGGCCTAATGCAGCATGTAGCACAGTATGTGCTGTAGCCTTGAAACATTTCACATTGTTAAAGGTATCCCACTCTTGGCCCCTGGAAAGGCTCCCTACTGTGTTACCTTCCTCTTTCTCTCTCTTTAGGATGGTTTGACAGACTGGTGTTCTTTACAATTATGATAAATATTCCATCCTCCATCCCATATGCCCAGATTACTTAAAACTCAAGTTTTCAGCTCAAAACTTAGCATGCAAAAACCAAAAGGCAACTAGGAGCCAGGAAGAGTTCATTAAGAACCAGATATGAAAAACAATTCTCACTTCCTTTTCTGGTGATGTTCTGACTGGCCGCCATATAAATCAAATATGTAAACTTCAATTGGCATTTACTCAAAACACTTAGGAGAGTCTGATGAACAAGGCTGACATGTGCACTGGATGATGACAGCACAGTTCAGTACCCAAAGGATGGTGACTAATGGATTGCTTGTCACCTCAAGGGAAATCTCCAGTAATGTGTCACCTGGCTCCATCCTCGTCCTTATCCTATTTAACATGCTTTATTAATGACATGAATGAAAACATGGAAGGCATGGTGTTGATGGCAGACTGCAGATTGATTACACAGGCCTTGAAGGGATAACTAATAAGACTAATGACAGAGTCAGACAGTAATGTTACTAGCCACTGTGTATGAAAAGGCAAATCTGTCAAGAGCTCTACATCTGCAATTTCCTTTAATCCCTCCTCTTAAAGACACACAGGATGTAGACCAGGAAACCGAGGTTCTGAGTGGTGAGGAGACTTGTCCCAAGCCACAGAGCTGGTGAACAGCAGAGCTGGCTGGTCTGACTCCACAGTCTGCTTCCCTCTTTGTCCACTGTGCTCGGTACCTCATGACCAAAATTCACAAGGATCTAAGACCTGGAAACCAAGATGATAACATTCCATTTAGTCTGTTTGGAATGTATCCTGAACCTTGCACATGCTAAGGCAGTGGGAAGGGCAGGGGACCCGGCATGGAGAGGTACAGTTTTGATGTTCAAAGATCCTTTCAGGAGGAGATGACGTCCACAGACAAAGGCTACCAGAAGACCTGCTGAGAGCAGTACTGACAGTGGGCACCAAGGGAACCCGGAGCAAGGAGGGATACTCATGCTCGGGAACAGAAGAGGCCAGGGGCAGAAGTCATGGAAGAAATACCCCTGAGATGGGCTTTAAGCACCAGGCAGAATGTGAACAAGTGTCAGGGGTTGAGCCAGCTCAGGTAGAAGGGATGGTATGAACTGAAACATGGAGGAAGGAAAACACAGGGCATATTAGGAATATACTGGATGCCTTGCTTGGCTAGAAAATAGTGGTCAGATGGGAAAATGCAGCCAGAAAGTGAGTTGTAGCCAGAGAGTTGAAGAATGTGAATGCTGTGCTGAGGGCATTTACTCTGAAGGCAACAGGGAACCATGGTGAGCTCTGCGGGCTGGTACTGTACACAGACGGCTGCTTTATGGACATACTCTGGTAACAGTATGTGGAGGAGAGACTGGCGGCCAGAAGGTATAGCAGAGAGGTGACTTTTACAGTTCAGTCATACAGAAAGGGGGAGAGAGCCCTAACAGGGGAGCCCCTTTCCACATAGCTCTTAGGTTCACAAAGTTAACTGTAGTGGTTCAAAATCATCTAAAACTTGAGGTGAACAAAAGGATGTAAAACAGGAAAAGCATAAAACAAGTTAAACACTGTCTTAAAAAAACAAAAAAAGACACACCACCTTATGTTACCTGATTGACTGCAGTGCTACTGATATAAAAGAACAATCAAATGGAAATGTGTATGTTTTCTGTACAATTAAAGGGCAGAAAAACAAACAAAACAGGGATTATCTCAGTCAAATGGAAGGAAAATGTCTCTCATTTTGCCTGAGGACTATGTGAAAATTTAAATAATGTAATCAGAAGAGACTGAGATACTCCCGATCAATCCTAAATTTACCACCACGGTGTAATCAGTCTTTAATGCAAATATTTTATATTTGAAAGCAAGCACAAATGTCAATAAAATAAAACAAATAAACTGGGTAAATTCAGGCATCTGTACAGAGTGTTAGAACAAAAGCAAACGGAGTAGAAGGCCTAGAGGAGTGTTTTAATTTAGACATGTGCTCAAGGAACTGAAATGAGAACTGGGGAAAGAGGGAATAATTAAGTCACATAGAAATGCTTCTAGAAGGCCTGGCAACACAACAGAGAGAATGCTGGGGTAGGGAACAAGCTTAGAGGAGAGCAGGTGCCAGGCAGGTGGAACAGCTGCCCACTCTTGCCCTGGGACACCTGTTCAGGGTCCATGCCGCCTCGTGCCCACACCTGGAGGCGCGCTCCCACTGTGGCCTCCTGGAGCTGGGGCGCGTGTGGGAGAGACAGGGCATTCTGCAAACCCCCTGAGTCCCCAGCGGCAAGCTCCAGCACTTCACTCCCACCATTGTTTATCAACTGAAAACTATTTGAACTCTCAAGCTTCTGAACAAAATGTTTTTGAATATCCCCCTGAAAAAGTTCTCTACTGATTCTTGTGTGGATTATGGCCTTTAAAAAGAATGAAACACTCAGGATGAGATTATGCTCTGCACACAAATTATGCTCTAAAATTCCCTGGGCTTGTTTAACAGAACCTTCTCCAGGATCTCCAAGTGAGCTGCTCTGGCAAGAAGCAGACACTCCCAGGCCAACCCTTTGCCTACCCAGCTCCTCTGTCCCACCCCCTGCACAAGGTCACTCGTAATCACGTGGGCTCAGTCTCTCTCCGCCCCTTTGTGTCCTACCCCCACCAATATTCTATGAAAAAACAAACCGGAATGGAAAATCAAAGCAGATTACTGCAAAAGTACAAAGTCCACTCACTCTTTAGGACTGCTGGAGAGTATTTGCATGGCAGTAGAATGGAGAGGGTAAATAGGAAATGGTAGCTTAGAAATACCCCCAAACAATTAAATAATATGTGCCTAATTTCTCTAGCCTACATCTATATGCACCCCAAAGAGATAATACTAATGAGGCTCAAAAGGACAAACTAAGGTTAATTCCAACGGCTCCTTGAAATACAGCATTACAAAAACATATTGGAGGCTCTTGAGAATGCCCATTCATTCAGAAACATCTAGTGAGGACCTACTAAGTTCTAGACACTGTGCTAATGATGGAGAACACAAAGGTCAAAAGAACATGACTGTAGGACTCTTAAATTTTACCCTAGTGTTCCAAGGTATTGTTAAGGAACCAAACCTAATGCAGTAAAATTATTTTTAAAGTGCCAGGAAAGGTTAAAACGCACATTTCGATACAGTGGTTACCTCTGTGGGGAGGCAGAGAATGGGATCTGGGAGAGCATGGAGCAGCTTCCATGCCAGTAATTCTTGAAGTGAAGGAGGGGTCACAAATGTTTGCTTTCCTAGTATATTACATAGCTTACATATATGTCACATGTGTCCTTGTTACACATCATATTTTACACATAATGTTAAAAAGAAATTGAGAAAACAGCTAAAATGAATTTAAAAGGTAATAAAATGTCTAAGAAAGAGAGAAAGAGAGAAAGAATGAAAGACAGACAAACATGGTCCATATCCAGAGAGGGTTACACCCTAGTAGAGGAAAGAACCATCTAAAAAATAATTATTAAATATAACATGGTTTTGTAAATATCATAAATATAAACATAACAATAGGATTTTTTTTTAACTCTGAAGAAATACATAGTATTTAAACTAACAGCAATGACATGTAGAGTTCAGATCCCCAAGGATCTTTGCCCTTAAAAACCTGGTTCTACCCTTTATAAGTGTCACTACAGCATTACTTGCCCTGGGAAGCTTTCCAGCCTCCCAAAGTCTGGGCTCCATGGGCCTCCTCTGTGCACCCTTGGGACCCCACCCTGTGCTTCTCGGAAACACGTCACACACATACAAGGAGCCCCTGTTCTATCACAGTGCTTGGCTCCCTGCCTGGCTCATCAATAAATACTCGTTGAAAAACAAGCATTATTAGGTCCACTTCTCTTAAACAGTGTCAGAGACTGAAGAAAAAAGGGAGGTGGAAATGCTAAAGCTGGAGAATCCCGTCCCAAACTCAAGAATACCCTAGTTTTGCAGAGACAAAGTCCCTTTACTGTCCTGGTAAGGGGGCTTGGCAGTCTATGACCCCGGCACCACCTGCAGGTCCTAAACCATTGCTCCATACACACTAGAGCCCTCAGCCTCCATGCTTCCACTCTCAGAGGGCAAAGCACTGGATGTCAGGCAGTAACCAGGGACCAGGTTCAGGCACAGCCTCCATCTCTCATGAACAGTCAGGCAAGCCAGTAGTCTCGACAGAAATCAGACCTTCCTGGCAGAGGTATGCAGAGCCTGCCTATCTCAGCCACAGGGGTCAGTACAAGAAGCCAAAGACTCTGGAAGATCCAGTTTCCCTGAATAATGTTGCTGCCACACAAGACAAGGGAGCATCCCTCCTCCCTCCGAAACTGCCACAAACTCTCTCTGCTGAAAAAGGATTCAGCAAATCGAGCTGTTAACGGAGAGCTCAAACTGCTCCTCGGGTATCAACAAAAGAATGGGGCCCACAACTCCTGTAAGCAGCACCAACTTCCTAACAAACCCTTGACAAATTGTGTGATTTGAGCATCAGAACATGTGCCTGTATGAAAAAATGATGGAAGAGAAAGTGGGTCACGGTATAGATAAGAGGTCACCGTGCTAGTGAGGATGTTGCTAAAGATTTAATTTTTGCCTTGAAACATTACAACAGAAGGCTTATTCTAGCTGGCCTAACAGAAATAGTGTTTAGCAAAATATACTTAGTAATATATATTTGGTTATACATTGATTCTCAAGTTTCCAACCTCTGAAGTGCTCATTTTAAATCACAACCTACAAATGTCCTCCTTTTTTTTCCATTCAAGTGAATTGGTACAGTCCTTGCTCCACATGCCAAATTCTTTCCAGGGCAAACAGATGGAAGGAAAAGAATGTGCCAGAAAGAAGAAATGGAAAATGAAAACCACATAAAAATAAAAATAAAGCTGCAAAATATAATCTGGGTCAACTCTTCATGTGTTTTAAAATCAGCACCAGCAGGGCTCTGCATATAGGGCATTGGTTTTGTATTTTTCTTGGCTCAGATGTCACACAGGATTAGTGCCAAAGGAAAAATCCCAGCATGGGGCCTATTTTGATACAGATTAATCAATCATTTCTCATCTCTTCCTCTCCCATCACTCCTCAAACTTTCAACTTAATGAAACTGCTTTCTTTTTAAAATACGTCATTTACTGAACTCTGAACGGAAATCTTTTCAGAAAAGGAAATGAGCCTAAAATTTGAACCTAGATTTTTAATTGTCATATTTTAAATTCAAGTTATACTTATTAACTGCACTTATACTATGGCCTATTCCTTTTATTTTATATACCTATTGTGGGATCCTACATATCTATTAGTGATAGCAGAAGGAATTGGCAAATATTTTTATTATACACATGTATAGCCATTTGACAAAAACAGAAAGGCACACATTTGAAAAGAGAAAACCATTGTATAGCTCACATTTTGTTAGCTCAGTTTTTATGTACATAGAGTGCCATTAATTCCCTTCAGAATACCATGACTGTAGGTTCTTAGTAAGTATTTGATAGGAAATTTGACAGACTAAATGGAACCAACCATTGTTCAAGCTATTAGCTGCAGCCTCCCCTGACTACACAACATTGTAGTATTATTGTAAAAATAATGGATGATGCTTATAGTGATCACAATACAATATCAGCTAATACTTATTGTAGGTCACGTGCCACTGATAATGTCATTGAATTTTCAAAGCAGCCTTATGTCATAGGTACTATTATTCTTCCACAGATGAGAAAATAGTTTCAGAGAAGAGATTTGTATATTTTGAGGTTAAAAAAGATCCCACGATATACTGATTTTCAGAGATGAGTAGGAGAATTTATGGAAGACACATTGAGAAAGGGAAGCAGGGACTTACACTACTAATGAGGTGAAAACTTTGGGGAAAGCATCATTGGCATTATTTCCAGGTCTCCAAAACCGTGATCACTACAGAAGGCCACATGCACCCTCATCTGTCTGTTGCCCCTTCAATGGATGGAAATTATATTTATAAAATATTAAGGCAATGACCTAAATTTTAACCTTAGTGACAAAGTTAGAGCCAAAGTAGTCACCAGAACAGTCACATTCTCAAAGGGTGGCACCTTCTCACCACTGTGGCCAAGTAAATTTGAGCCATAACTAAGAGTTGGAAAAGATGACATCACACTGGCCCCTCTTTGCCTAAACGGTCAGTATGAGTACAGAAAATAAGAGGAATTTACAATCTAGCTTAGTACTCTGTGCTCACTCTTTTCTATGATTAAAAATGAATATCCCTTATACCAAAACAGTAAATATTTTGCCTTGTGTTTACAGCTACCAGATGCCAGCTATCTACTCTGGACAGTCTAAAAATCTATATTTTACACAATTTCAAAGTTACTGAACTAGAGTTGGAATTACCATATGTAAAAAAAAAAAAAGCAGACTTTGTTTCTGCTAATTAATCTTAACACCACAGGCATTAATCATTTGCCCAGCAGATGAAAATCACTTTAAGATGGCTCATGTGTTTTACAACATTGCAAACCCAACCCTTATGCTCTTGGAATGTACAAATGTACAGTAAAGAGGAAGTGTTAGATCAAATCAGTTAATTAAAAAAAAAAAGCTCTTCCGTGTCCAAATTCCATGGACATGAAGAGTTTCAGAATTTCTACTGGATGCCACATGAGAAAAGTAAATTAAAACTGGTTAGAGAGATGTGCTCTGAATAATTTCCATGGTGACCTGGCAGACACGAGCACATGAGCTGGCTGTCTCTTGATAATAAAAACACTGCATCTTGGCCACACAGAGGCCCACTGCAAAGTGGGTGCTATGCCAATTAGTATTAATTGTGGCTGTGCTCATCTATTCCCATAGCACCCCACTGGATAAGGCCAGGCTTTGCATATACAACTGCAACATGCAATGCTCAGAGTTAGCACAGGACTCTAAAATGTAAGCATTCATAGTTAATCTTTTTTGTTTCGGCTTTGAATTGCACAGACTCAAAAATGACTAGGGGCATCTAAAACAATGTGTATATTTCTAAAAGTTTAGTTATAGACTCTGCATTCAGCATATCTGATAGGCAGAGTTGAAAATTTGCTTTTAGACTACATTTTTAGCCGACCACAACTAACTTTACACACACATACCCAGAGAGCATATTCTCTGTGATCCAGTATAATTATTTACTTACTGTGACTAACAGTACTTACTTAGAAGGTAAGCTCCGTAGACTTTCATGGCAAATTCTGCTTCTGCAAACAGCCTCCCACCACAGGCTGGGGTATGTCTTGTGCAGAAATACAGTGTGTGCAGCTCATCTCCTGGTGGAGTACAGTCTCAGAGTGGGGTATCCATGGAGACGAACCTCCTCCAAGTGCAGGGCAAAGAAGTTACTCTGCTGGGCCCCATAGCAACAGGAGGCAGGGGGAAGGCCTGCCTATCAGGGAAGCGCCCAGGAGCTTCTCCCTGGTGACTGCAGCATTTCAAATGAACCATCGCCCTCATGAATGGACACAAAGCATTTAAATAAATTCCAAATTGTCGAATAGAAGTATTCCTTTGACAATGTTGGAGCAAAACAGTCTTTCTATAATGGTTATATCCCAATGGGCAAGAAAGAAATTACATTAAAACCTCACACACTCCTTAATTTAATGGCAAGCACATGAAGCTTTGAGGAAAATGCTTGGTGTGCTCCATGAATTCCAGCTATTTAAATATGCAAGGCACTTCACAGTGTTGCCTGGGAGAGAGGATGGGGGCATCTCTTGTTACAAAGGGAGAAAATGGAATCAAGGGCTCTTTAGGACAACTGTCGACATATTCCTTCCAACTAGGTTTGCTTAAACATGTTTATTAAGATTCCATCAAAGCCCTCCATTATATCAGAATGATTCTGCTAATAATTAATAATTCAGAAGGCATCCCTGATAAAATAGAACCAATGCAGACGAGATGGCGAGTGGACATTCAAGTGCCTTGAAGTTGTGCTATTTGAAAACTTCCCTCGATTCTCATTTAGTAACAGTAATGACAGTGATCATTTATCAAGCACATACTACTTACCAGGCAAAAACTCAGTTGAAACACAACTTCCTGCTAAATGCTGACCCTGATTTTTGCAAAGATACAGTATATGTGTGTTTCCCTCTTAGCACTATACAGTATTTACATGGTGCATATGCTCTGCTATCTACCTAATATATTTCATGACTCTCACGGCAACCCGAAAAAGCCAAGTATTAATTATTTCTGTATATTGTAAAGAAAACAAAAAAGAAAACATTTCCTTTCATTACAGAAGAACCCCTTTTGTACACTAACTTCCCTCCCCCACTGCTTTGCAGGTGGCCGGGTCCACCCTATTCAGTGTCTAAATATAAGGTGAAGTACCCCTCTTCCCACAATAACTTCTCAGAAAAGAAGAAATCCCTTACATTACAGCTTTTCCAAAGCCTCTTATTATAGAAGTCTCTCTCTTAATTACCTTCTTTGAACAAAAAGTGCCATCTAAAAAAGACACACCAGTCTGAGCTGTCCCCCATCAGTGCGAGTTTGGGCTACCTCCTGAGGTCAACTGATGGCATTGATGAAAATGAAGGGAGCCGAGAAATTCAAAAACAGATTTTGCAATTATTCCTGCAGTATGACTTCTCCAGGCTTCTAAAGATCACTTTAAATGGCAATACAGTCAATGGTTAAGTTATAGAAACAGCAAAAACCCATATTCCTTACTAACTGAACTTGGGAAGTAAATTGCTTTGGAGTGAAGAATACACACATATATCTCCAGAAAAATGGAAAAGCCAGCCGCCTCTATGTTGTACAGCAGACGTTGTGACAACCTGCTTGTTGTCCCCCAATGTCCACCTCCACGCTCCCTTTCTTCCATAAAACAGATGCCCACTTGACTAAGATATCCTGGGATGTAACTGGAAATGACATGTGCCACTTCTGTGTCGTGACCTTAAGACGGCAGGGTGAGTGTACCCTCCTTCTTCTTCCTTCTGCCCTTCCGCCTGCCTGGCAGGTGACAGCCAGCCTGACAGAGCTGCCCTCTGGGCTGGATCACCTGAACGCCTACATGCTGCTTAACAAGAGAACAAACTTCTGTCTGGTTTCAACCTTTGTATTATGGGGTCTCCTTTAACTTAACTCACACCCCCACAGTACCTGTATGTTTGCAAAAATGCCCAGTGAGAGCCTCAGATGCAGATTTAAAATTCCTTTATATCCAAAAAACTGGGTAAAGATGATTTGCCTGGGAAAAAGTCAGATGAGTTAAAAAGTAGCTCTGGGGATGAGAATGACAGAATATATATATTAACTATGAATAAAAAGTCCATGTTTCTAAGTTAATAATAGAATATATGTAAGTATGTTTAACTAATATAAATAAAAAATAGCACTAAGGGTACTGTTTCATCCATATCTCTGAAGATTTACTTGAGTTAGCAAATGAAACAAAACATTTTTAATCTCATTTGGGAAATAGTAACCTTACAGTCTGTCATCCTGTACCTTTCTTGTGCTGTATATACTTTTCTCTGTTTTCACTGTCTCCTGCCTAGGCTAAGCCATCTAAATTTAGTGTCTCCGCTTCCAGTTTCATCTCTTCATAATCCAAGCTCCACAGAGTAGCCAGAAGGATCCCAAACATATACATTAAATTATGTGTCTCTAATTAAAACCTTCCAGTGACTCCCCATTACTCTAACAGTACAGACCTCACCTGCCACCATTCTTTTCCCTCCCTAAGTCACTGCCCTACCACTGCTCCCAAACGTCCTTAAGCGTGCAGGAATATGGCTACTTCTCAGCTCAAAGATCACCTCCCCAGACACTCTCCAGCCCTTGTAGACATTGTCTACAAGCCTTACCTTGTTCTACTTGTCACTATCTGCATGTGTCTTCTTTGTCTGCGTGGGTATCAGCCATCTACCCATGTTAAAGTTGGGCTTCTCGATACAGGCATCTTGTCTATTTTCCCACTCCTCTATCCTTAATGCCTAGACCATGGTGTCAGCACAGAGTAAATGCTTCCCAAACACTGGTTGAATGAATGAATGACAGCCAGTTAATGTACAGCTAGGACTCAAACCTAGGCTTAGCAGAAACCTGTTATATGTGGTGAAGTGAGGGTTCCCTTCTTTCCTTTAGATTCTTACATACAGGTCACCTGCTTGCAATGCCGCAAACATTCTAGTCCGCGCACATCTTGCAATCTACACCCGCCACCACTGGGGTCCTAAGGCATTCCCTCACCTAACCGTGGCCTGCATTCACATGGATGACTTGTGCCCCCAGGGCTGCTATCAGACACAAGCTCAAGTGGTGGAAGGCTGTAACTCGCTGAATTACCCAAATGAACATGCTATGTTGTTAACGTAATTTTTTATCAATGACCTTACTGTACCACAGAGCACCACACAAA
Organism: Manis javanica; assembly: GCF_040802235.1. Taxonomy (NCBI): domain Eukaryota; kingdom Metazoa; phylum Chordata; class Mammalia; order Pholidota; family Manidae; genus Manis; species Manis javanica. Next base: position 193,017,597 of record NC_133157.1, read on the forward strand.
AAATTATGCCGAAAATGAAAACAGAGAGTCAGGATATTTAAAACCCCTCTGGCGCCTCTCCTGTCAGGGGCTTGATTCCCCTATGAAAGCGCACAGTTGCTTCACATACAGACTCAGAGTCCTTCAAAGGGCTTGGGCATGCAGCCCTCCTCTTGGCCTTCCAGGATGTGGGAACAGTTCCAAGATGTTGCCAGAGTGAAGTATTCACCTGCCTTGTTAGCTCCCCTTATTCATGCCCAAACCTTTGCATGCAGTCTCTTCAATAAACTCTCCTCAATTAGGAGACAACAAAGCTCACCCTAAAGCATATATCTGCATGATTTACAACTCTTGGTTTATAAGTTTGTGGGTAAAAGAAGTTTCCAGGTTTATTTCTCTTATGCTGGCAGTCGATAAATACATTAAACAGTGGGTGTGTGGTCCGCTGGAATGTCTGCTATGTATGGGAGACTGATAATGCTTTGTTCTCAACACACTGGAGTACTTAGGAAACATTTGGCAGGCCCCCAAGTCAGTGGCTGGAACTTTACATGCAATAAATCCTAGTAGACCTGGGATTTGAATGGCAGTTACCTTTGGGAAGAAGAAGATTATAATTCACTAATTCTTGGGGAGAAAGCATTACAGGACCATTTGGCTCCATGACATTGATTGGGTGCATCATCAAAAACACAGATGGGAGAAAGGCATGAGCGTAAATATGCAACCCTGCCATAAAGATAAGTACCCAGGTCTACTCATCCTGTTTAAGCTTTACTTTACTGGTCTGTTTGGTTGAGGAGAAGTGATAGACTACACAATAGTCCTCCACAAAACACTCTGCTTTATCCCAAGTGAGCATGCTTTCTGTCAGGGTGAAAGAAAGTTCCAGAGATCCATTTCAGTATAAGAGCAAAAGCTCTTGTTTAAGGTGACAAAGTCTAATGATCTTCGTTTACAAAAGTATTCATGATATTCTCGGCAGCATATAAAACATTTTAATAAGTAGGAAAGGACTAGTTAATGATTAAATGGGCAACACTGAAGATCTTAACATTTTTTTTGATGTTTACATCCTCATGGTTTATTTTACTGATCTGTACCCAAACAGACTTATGTGTTCAACTTTCTGAATCTTACTGAAATTACACTGAGATTCACTGATTTTATTATCAGCAACAGCCAGCTTAATCTACATATGGACTATATCAGCTAATTTATAAAACTTAATAAGAATTTCTAGGGCTCTGCAAGAATTAAAACAATTCCTAACTTATATCAACACATCTTTCCTCTATTGTCATACCCCCTTATTGCATGAAAAATTACTCTTTTGAAGGCAGACCTTGCAATCAGTGCAATGGTTAAGAGTTGGAAGCAAGACCACCCAATTTAAAATCTATTTACAAGCTGTGTGACTGACCTGAGATGAGTTACTTACCCTCTCTCTCTGTGCCACAGTTTCCTCACCTGTAAAATAGGGGATAATGACATTTCTTTCTTCTACTGATGTCAGGGTTAAACGAGTAATTTGGATTTTTGCCTGAGACAGTCAGTGCTCAATAAATATTGGCTAAAAATTTATAAAATCCAACTTCAGGGTGTTATCCAGGCCCACAATCACACCTAATATATCCTAGATATTTTCATATGATTCTACTTCATTTCTACTCTATGAAAATATTTCTAAAATGCCTAAGATATTTTCTGCCCTTATACACATCATTTTCTGCCAACTCCACCATCACAATGACTTAGTCTGTTTCTAGAACATTAATTACTGCAGTAAGTGCTAAAAAACATTTAAACACTTAAAAGGTTACTATGCCTTTTAGAAGTCTTTTATCTGTGTTTTCATAGCTTACTATCTCTCTCCTCATTGTCAAGTCATCAGCTGTCAGTTTGTACAGGCACACCTTGCTTTATTGAGCTTTGCTTTATTGCCCTTTTTACAAATTGAAGGTTTATGGCAACCCTGCAGCAAGTAAGCCTATCAGTGCCATTTTTCCAACAGGCTTTGCCACTTCATGTCTCCCTATCACATATTTTGGTAGCTCTGGTAATATTTCAAACTTTTTCATTACTATTGTTGTATTTGGTATGGTGATCTGTGATCAGTGATCTTTGATGTTACTATTATAATTGTTTTTGGGGGCCACAAACTATGCCCATATAAGATGGTGAATTTAATCAATAAATGTTGTGTGTACTCTACTGGGGTATTTCCCCCCAACTCTCCCCCTCTTCTCAGGGCTTCTTATTCCCTGAGATGCAACAGTAAAATTAGGCCAATTAATAAGCCTACAATGGCCTCTAAGTGTTCAAGTGAAAAGAAGAGTTGCATGTCACTCATTTTAAATCAAAACCTAGAAATGGCTAAAAATTTAAGCTTAGTGAAGAAGGCATGTCAAAAGCTGAGCTACACCTAAAGCTATCTCTCTTGTGCAGAACAGTGAGCCATGTTGTGAATGCAAAGAAAAAGTTCTTGAAGGAAATTAAAAGTGCTCCTTCAGTGAACATATGAATGATAAGAAAGGGAAACAAGTTTATTGCTGAGATGGAGAAAGTTTTAGTGGTCTGGATAGAAGATCAAACCAGCCACAACATTGCCTTAAGCCAAAGTCTAACCCAAAACAAGACCCTAACTCTTCAATTGTATGATGGCTGAGAGATATGAGGAAGCTGCAGAAGAAAAGTTTGAAGGTAGCAGAGATTGGTTCAGAGGTTTAAGGAAAGAATCTGTCTCCATAACATCAAAGTGCTAAGTGAAGCACAAGTGATGTAGACATTGCAGCAAGTTATTCAGAAGGTCTAGCTGAGGGAGCTCATGAGGCAACAGATTTTTAGTGTAGTTAAAACAATCTTATATTGAAAGATGCCATCTAGGAACTCATAGCTATAGAGGAGAAGTCAATGTCTGGCTTCCAAGCTTCCAAGGAGAGGCTGAACTCTCTTGTTACAGGATAAAGCAGCTGGTGATTTTAAGTTGAAACCAATGCTTATCTGCCATTCTGAAAATCCTAGGGCCCTTAAGAATTATGCCTGCATTTTATAAACGGAACAACAAAGCCTGGATGACAGCACATTTGTTTACAACATGGTTTACTGAGTATTTAAGACCACCATTGAGACTTACTGCTCAGAAAAAAGATTCCTTTCAAAATACAACTGCTTGTTGACAATGCACCTGGTCACCTGAGAGCTCTGATGGAGATGTACAACAAGATGCATGCTTGTTTCCATGCTTGCTAATGTAACATCCGTTCTGCAGCCCATGGATCAAGGAGTCATTCCAACTTTCAGGTCTTATTATCTAAGATACATTTTGTAAGGCTTTAAATGCCAATAGATAGAGATACCTATCTGGCTAAAGATAGGAAATGTATCTATGATGGATCTGGCCAAAGTAAACTGAAAAACTTCTGGAAAGGATTGACCATTCTAGATGCCATTAAGAACATTCATGATTCGTGGGAAAAGGTCAAAGTATCAACATTAATTAATGAGTTTAGAAGTTGATTCTAACCCTCATGGATAGCTTTGAGGGGTTTAAGACTTCAGTGGAGGAAGTAACTGCAGATATGGTGGAAAGGGCAACAAAACTAGAATTTGAAGTGGAGCCTGAAGACATGGCTGAATTGCTGCAATCTCATGATTAAACATGAACAGATGTGGATGAGCAAAGAAAGTGGTTTCTTGAGATGGAATCTACTGGTGAAGATGCTGTGAAGATTGCTGAAACAACAAAAGTTTTAGAATATTACAGAACTTACTGATAAAGCATGATAGGTCTTAAGAAAATTGACTCCAATTTTGAAAAAAGGTCTACTCTGGGTAAAATGCTATCAAAACATATCACATGCTCCAGAGAAATCATTTGTGAAAAGACGAATCAATCAATGCGGCAACTTCATTACTGTCTTATTTTAAGAAATTGCCACAGACACCCCAATCTTCAGCAACCACAACCCTGGTCAGCAGCCATCAACACTGAGGCAAGACCCTCCACCAGCAAAAAGATCATGACTCAGTGAATGCTCAGATAACGGTTAGCATTTTTTAGCAATAAAATATTTTTTAATTAAGGTATGTGCTTTGGGTTTTTTTTAAAGAGATTAAGCTATTGCACACTTAGTAGACTATAGTATAGTGTAAATATAACTTTTATATGCCCTGGGAAACCAAAAAATTCATTCAACTCACTGTACTGTGATACTTGCTTTACTGCAGTGGTCTGGGACTGACCGCGCAGTACCTCAAGGCATGCTTGTATTAACATTTACGGAGGAATTACTTTGTGCCAGGTCCAATGTTGGGGACTTCACATTCATTGCTCTATTTAATTTTCACAACAACCCATTTTGCAGATACCAAATACAAAGTTTCAAGAACAAATGGCTAAAGAGTGCATAAGGGTTATAAAGAGGTGGTATGAAGAGCTGAACCTAGTATGCTGGATTCTAGAGTCTAGCGGTTACAAAGCATGTCTCCTCCCACCCCCACAGCATGCACTTTTTTTCCCAAGACAGGAAAAGTTGGGTAACCTGGGGAGAAACTGTCTGAGTCTGAGCTCTCCTCTCCTAGGCAGCTCAAGTTATTCAAAGAATGGCCTCCCCTGGGAGAGTTGTTTAGCTCTCCTTTCTTTCACAGAAGCAACTTTGAAATGAAAGAAATGTTTGTGATCAGCTCAGGAACATCTGTCGGCCCTCAGCTGTGTGTAAAAGAGTCTCTATCTACTAAGGGAACCAGCATCTGACGAATCACTAACCTAGTTGGTGCCTTCTGAGTTTTCTAGCAAATGCCTCTGAATGTGAGAAATAGTCTTTTAAAAGTAAACAAGCCTCTCTTATTGTTGTGAGGTTATTATAGTTTATCTGTCCAGGTCTCCAATTTCGATAGCCTGGGTGGTGTCAGATGACAAGAGAATACTAAAACTTAGTTTGAATGCTGATGGAATAGGTGACATCTTTCAAATGCAGATTTCAACTTCAGATTCTAAATGTGGATTTCTTTTAAATTATAGTGACCGTAGCCCTTTGCTCTTTATCTATTTATTTAACCAGCAGGTGTTTTTCTTCCCCTTTCACTTTTCCAGTTACGTGTTTAAGCTGTGTAGTTGTTTCCCTGGCTTTCCAGCAAGTCTTATGCAGAAAAGAGTCAGTACTTCCATGTGTGAAAGTGACCCTGGGTCTTTTCTTCTTTGGATTAAGCTATTCTCCATGTAGTGAATCAAGCATTAAAGGAGGCCCAGGGATGTCACGTAATGTCCTAGAGTAGTCATCCAATTAGGCCTTTCTTTTCTGAGTAAAAAAAATCTCATCTGAAAACTGATCGCACACTAAGCCTAGGAGGAGCGCCCAGGAGAAGAGACATTACCTGCACAGCTGCCTCAGAGCTCCCAGTTAGAACGCCTTCATTCCTCTCCTTTCAATCTGTAGTACAGGGCAGGTTTATCATACAGCATTCTGCCTTCAATTATAAGCTCCCTAAAAGCAAGGATGACTGAGCTCTTCTTCGCCCATCTTTCTGATGGTCCACCCACACTAAACATAATTCCTTGCACAAAGTGTGCACTCTTTTTCTCATTTAAATATTTATCGGACACCTACCTTATGGCAGACACTGTATTCACTCTTGAATGCTTGCTGAATTGACTTGTAAAAAAACGTGAAAACGCAAAGCCCACATGCAACTGGACTGTAGGGATGTGTTCATTTGCTTTTTGGTAGCAATATCTAATTAAACCTGCATAGGCATGAAGTGGTAGAAGCCAAAATGACAGAAGGCTCACTGCCTCCAAGAAGTTCCAGAACGAGGCCCGCCTGGAGGAAGGAAGGATTTTCGCACTGCATGTGCCATGCCGACAGGAAGGGTGCAGGCTTGCTCCTCGCCTTCTAAGACTGCCTTCCCAGCATGTTGTGACATATTCCCCTTCTCCTGTGACAGATCCTCAGCGAACATTATTAGTTCTTTATCTTAATGACCAAAGGGACATTTCAATGACTCCTTTTTGAGGTGAATAGCAGTTTTCCAGAATCTAGAACAATGGACCTAAAATTAAATGGGCTTGGGTTATTTAATGTTAAAAGAGTCCCGGAGCATCGGTATAAGAGATACTAATTGCTTGCTATTTTAATAAATTGGTATTGGTTCTGAGTTGATTTATTTTAAAAAAGTAGAGCACGCATCAAGACTGAAGATCATTTTGGGCTGAGGAGAGATGGGCACTGGGTTTAGGCAGGAGGCAGAACAGTTTAACCTGAGAGCAGTATCTTCTTGTGGTTTAACAGATTATGCCTGCATTTTATAAATTTTGGAGTCATCCAGGGGCCTCATTTCCAGGATTTCCTCTCTTCATACTTAGAAGACTGACAGTTTTATTCTGTTGAAAGTTCAGAGAACTATAGGTCACGGGGCAGATTTTTCTAAATACAAAGAGCTTACTGTACAGAACTGAGTCCCATTAAAAAGCTTGAGCAATATTTTCAGTAATGACCTTAGGAATTTTAGGCAATGAAGAAATAAACTTTAAGGATCCCTCCGACATTGGTTAAATGCAATTAAATAAAAAGATTATAAGGTAAGGACTGCTTAGGTGATGTGTATACCTATGAGCAATGAAGTCAGAAGAAGTTGACAGAAGTGGTGTGTCAGGCTCTGCCTCTGGACAAGGGTCATTAAACTAGGGCTTATAAGTCCTAATAAAGGTGACCCAGGAGACCTCAGAAATAGTATGCAGTATTTTGTACATACAGATATCTTTCTGGATATGGGTCCATGGCTGTCATGATTCTCAAAGGATCCATGAATCAAAATAGTATGAAGAAGAACCAACCAACCATCCATCCACTATTCCTCCCTTCCCGCTGTCCTCTCTCCTTCCCTCCCTCCCTCTCTTTCTTTCTTCCTTCCTCCCTGCCCTTTTTTTGGTCTGCATTTTCCTCACCTAAGGCCTTAAACATTCTCAGGAAGACAAATGACTGGTTTTTAGCAAGTGAATACCTGCTGCAGGACTGTGGATTTGCTAGTGTGAATTCTGCACATACATACAGGGTTTCAAGTCTTATGTCAACATATGATTATTCTTATAATTATTGCAACAAGGAAGGGCAGTGATAATCTTACATCCCATTTAATCTTAGTTTGCACCACACTTGTCTCCTGTTTCACAGTTTCCTTGTATTGTCACCATTGTAAACTGTTTTTGGAATGAAGTGGGTGGGAGGTACATAACAGAAACAAACTAACTTCAGGTTGCATTCAAAACCTACAAGACCTTCACAAAGAAATCCACTTTTACTTTGCCACCCATGAAGCTGACATTCTTTCCTGCACCATTTTATATTCTCAGTCCCAGAGCCCACCTTTGCTGTTGAGGTCAACAAATGTTGATTGAGCCCCCAATGTGCACTGGACCCTGTGTGCTAGAGATACAAAAGGAGGGTGACAGGGCTCCTGCTCTTGAACTGACACCCCATACACTAGAGAAGCTGATGCTATTGGTGATTACTCTCAGGTTAAAAGGAAATTGAGAAAATTTTTCCAAAGAAAACATACAAATGGCCAATCAACACACTCTCATCATCATTAGCCATCAGGGAAATATAAACCAAAAGCACAATATAATACCCACTTCATGCCCATGCCCACTGGAATGGCCATGATAAAAAAACAACTGTCGATAAGGATGTGGAGCAATTGGAACCCGTATATACCGCTGGTGGCTGAGTAAAGCAGCGCAGCCACTTGAAAAATGGCTTGGTGGCCCCTCAAAGAGTTAAGCACAGAGTTACCATTTGACACAGCAATTTCATTCCTAGGTGTATGCCCAAGGGAACTGAAAGCATGTTCACACAAAGACTTGTACATGAATGTTCATACTGCTACTCTTCATAATAGCCCCAAAGTAGAAATAATCTAAGCACCCACCAAACATGAATGGATAAATAAAATGTGGCCTATCACCCTGGAAGACAAGATGTTACTAAGAAGGGAGTCTGGGGTAGTGCTGGTGAGGGGGACATGGGAACTCTCTGTATTCACTGTTCGATTCTTCTATAAACCTAAAGTTGCCAAAAAAATATGTTGCTCTATTTAAAGATACTGTCGCTCCACATAATGGAATATTATTGAGCTATAAAAAAGAGTGAGGTACTAGCATATGCTGCATTGATGAACTTCAAAAACATTATGCTAAATGAAAGAAGCCAAACACAAAAGGCCACATCTTGATGATTCCATTGTATGAGATGTCCATGCAGGCAGATCCACACAGGCAGAGAGCAGGTTAGTGGTTGCCTGGGACTTGGGGAAAGGGAGAGAGGAGCATGGCTGCTAATGGGTATGGGGTTTCTCTTCAAGGGTCATAAAAATGTTCTGGACTTAGATAGTAATGATGTTTGCACAACCTTTTGAATATACTAATAACCACTCAACTGTGTGCTCTGAAAGGGTAAGTTAAATGGCATATGAATTATATCTTAGTTTAAAAAGGAGAACAATTGAGCTGGGAGAGGAAGGGAGGCAGTTCTTGCCCTTGGGTACACAGGGTAGTAGTTTTATTTCTTGGCTATAATTACATGACATTCTTTTATTTAACTTATTGTTTCTGTCTTAATGATTGAGGGTACTCAACACCTTTTTAGAATACTTATCTTTCTCTTCTATGTGCTGTCTTCCCCGTGGTGTATCATGCCTTTTCTTTTTTATATTATTCCAAAGTGAAGGACCACCATTAACAAATTCATCATGACTAGCATTTATCAGGAGCCTAGGAAAGAGCGGATTTCCTTCTTACACAATTGACGTTTTGCTCTGAGACTAAATGACATTCTCTGGTTGACTGAAAGTAAGAAGAATAATCCATTAAGAGTCGCTATGCACATCAATTATTCAGTTATTCAGGGAGAACAAAAGCAGACAGAGAAGGAAGAGGACACAGGACCAAGCCTTGACTCAGTTGAAATATAACCATCCATAGCTCCTTGCACAATAATGGCATCACCGAACAAAAATTTGAAGACAAATGTAAGAAAATGAGGACTCATAGAAGCCATTCCTCTGTCTTTTCAGGCTCAGAGATATATGTAGCCTAACTGTGGGTCTCAAAGAAAATAATGCAATATAGAAGTTGTCTCAATAACAATGCTCAGGTCCTTTTACTTTAAAGTTGTAATTTTAGTTTTACGAAAACTGTATTTATTCATATACTTTATTTATTTATTTATGAGATATAAAATATGTATTTATTTTTTATTCTGAGGTTTGACCTTTTCTGATGTTCATAACACCTCATCCATTGCAATAATGATCCCCATTGCATCTCATAGCATTTAATATATAATTATTGAATATTTATATGTAATGCATACATACATGTAACATCAGTCATATTTAAATCTTTAAAGGCAAATAAAATAACCCGGTTAGCAAGTGTGCCTAGCCCTATAGAGTTGCATCAAGACAACCTATTCTTGTGACTGTAATGGGGTGTGTGGGAGGGACTTGATAATAGGGGGGGATGAAGTAAACATAATGTTGCTCATGTGAAACATTCATAAGATTGTATATCAGTGATACCTTATTTAAAAAAAAAATAACCTGTTCTTTTCATACTGTGTGGGCATTTTAGATGGTACGAAGTAATTCTTAGTGTAATTTATCCTAGAATTAATTATATGCTTTAAATGTCTATTAGACCACCTGGCTTACATTTCTTCAACTTTGCTCCTTTTTTATGTCTTTACAATGCACACATCACTATACTCACTCAATTATTAACAACCAGTACAGACAATATTCCACTTCCTGCTCCACTCCTTTAAAAAAAGGAAAGACAGTTCTGGGTACAGCCTTAGTGTTCATGCCCTGATATAATCACTCTAGTCATATTGGTTGGAGAAAAACATGACGAGTAAGTGCACTTACCTGGTTTCACAAGGCCTGACTTTTGTTCCTTTTTATATCGAGCTGACTGGATGCCTCCTTCACCAACCATTCCAATTGTGCATTTCTTTCTGGTAAAGCCTTCATCACTTCCAGGGCAAAAGCCAACAGGGCTGTTTCCAGTATCTGAGGGTGTCTTCACTGGCGACACTGACTGGCTACTAGGACAGCCTGTGTCATCTGGAAGACAAAAATCACTAAATGCTTAATAAGGAGGAGACCAGTGATGGCAAAGAGAAGCCAGGCTGGGAGCCAGGCCCACCCGCTCCCACGCATACACACGGTCTCGGCCTATGAGGCCCCAGGTTAGCTCCCATGGATGACTCTCCTTTTATTGTCCTTATTTTGACCAATAGTTAACTAAGAAAATATCAACTATCATAAAACAACTCTTAAGGCAAACTTTAAAGCTTTTTGGGTCACAGATATTTCTGTAACGTTCTTGTTGGTTAGACTGTTTTAACACTTTAGGTATATAAGTATATTTAGGTCATAACTGTTCATAGATTTTTTATGGAATTATTAATAAAAAGCACCACAGCAACTCAGGATCATTAGTATGAACTCTTCAGTGTTGTTTGTGTTAGGAAAAAAGTTATGTGAATATTATTGACCGCACCCAGTTTTTGATTGCTTAGCCCATCAATTTGTTAAAAGAGTTTGATATTTGACAGATAAGATGTTTGACTTTAGGAGTTCAAGGAAGCAGAGAAGCGTGATCCTGTTTTACTATCATACACAACCAAGACATGTATCAATCAGATATTTTGCTGTCTGGGGCATAATGGTAAAATGAAAATGATATTCAAGTTAGAAACATTCCCTTAACTTCCAAGTTATAGATGATTAACATAGTCATTACTGTAAGTTAATGTGCATGATATGTAGTGTCCTTTGCAGATGTTTACTGAGCAAACAGGACCTATACTACTGACACTAACAAATCCTTTCCATGTTTATTAGATATTTATGATGGTTGGTTAATTCATTTATATTCTGATGAGAAGAACTGTACAGGAATTTAAAGTATATTAATACTATTTAAAAGTATGTCTATTTGAAATAATCAATTATTTAGTAATGAAATTTACTAAATAATTCTTTGTTATAAGGAAATATTTTGAATGTCAGAGTTACCTTAGTAAATAGTAAGACCAAAAATGAATAAAGACATTCAGTAGTAATAACTTCTAGAACTATTACATTTTTATGAATATTACCTTTAGTATTTTACACTACTACAATAATCTGCCAGATGTCAAAGGCTATCTTTTAACTCCATAATTTTAATAAAGGCAGAAACAGAACTAACCATGAATAAAATGTACAGGTTGCCTGAATTAAGATGACTAGAATCCATCTAAAAAAGTTGCTATGGCTTTATATTGGGCCTTTATTTCAATTTTTATTACGAAATATCCCAGTTGATGGAACAAAGTGAACTTGGCACTGGTAAGATGATTGATTTCTCTTAATAGCCATCTTTGACTTTTGGACATACCACTATAGATGTAGGACCTCAACGGTCCATTTCTGGAAGTGAATGGTTTAATGGAAGTGAACGGAACAGTGCACTGCTCATGCCTGCTGTCTTTGCTGCTCTTTTAAATGTGCAATGTTCTTCCTGAACTCCTGAAGAAACTTTGGCTCTGAATTTCAGAGTGATGAGGACCCCTCTTGGCTGCAACTCCTCAGCTACTGCACCACTTACTGTCCCTGCCTTTCTCTTCCATTTGTGTGTCTCATGCTTCAACCCAAAGATGTCCAAACAGCTCCTCTCTAAAGGTGCAAAGCTGCTAATTACTCAGACAGATTCTGGCTCAACAGGCCCTCACAATGCCTCAGGATAGCCTTGTTCTTGATTCCTATCACAAAGCAGATAAAACCAAAGGAATGAGGTCTAACCATTCAAAAGTACCTATTGCCTTTAAAATTGTTTCCTTGTGAGTCAATTCCATAAATTACTTCTTTTGAAGGAGAGAGGTCCAAATAAATAAAAACCCATGCTTCAGATTCTTACCTTAAAAAGTAATTTTTCTTGAAAACTCTTGGACTCAAAGGGACAAAATTAAACAACTTCCATTATTGAGAAATGCTGTCAAAATTATAATTGAAATAAACAGAAAACAAATGTGTTTTGTTTGGTTCTATTATCAGTTTGCCAGAGTGAAATAAGAAGCAAATGTATACACTATGTGTTCGGTACTAGTGATGTTGAAGTGTTAGGGTCTGGTTAAAAACTGTGAACTGAAATCATTTAAAATGGTGGCAGTTTAGGGAAGGCAGTAACAATTTTTCACCTAGAATGTGTCATGCTTCACCTGTCATGAATATTTATAGCTAGTATCTTCAGGGCCAGGGATTGAGAAGATGAATACCTAAATGAATGTTTAACTTTAGATGCCTTGCACAGCATTTGAATCACTATACTACATAAACTAGTGTTCACTCAACATCTCTTAAGTGTCTAGTATTATACCTCTATACCAGGGTGTGTGTTAAACAAATACGTATCAAGTCTTGGCAGTGAACCAGCCCACAGACATTACACCCAGCCCCCACACTGAGGGAATTTATGAATAAGCAAAAGTAGGTGGGTAAATATCACTTACAATGCACAGTTCCTCTAAGCTGGCAAGCCTGTTGAGGCTAACCCATGCCCCAGAAAATCTGTGAGGTATCAGAGAAGTTCAGGAAATTGGCCTGTCTTGCCTAATTAGACCAACACTAACACAGGAACCTAGTTTGGAAAGAGTGGGGCCTTTGATTTTCCTGCTAGAGAGAACAATCTTTAAGTCATGCAAAGTTAAGGCCTGAGTAAAGGTGGCAGAGCTTCATGTTACAGATTTATGATGATCTGGTCACCTGTGGCACCTGCACTTTCCTCTGTCCAGCACTCAAGATGGGACTATTTCCCACAAGTCTTATTTAGGATCCTTTCTCCCTCCCCAGCCTCTTCTCTCTTCTTCCACCTCCTTAACTTCACAGCCACAGTTGAAAGCAGAACACAACCCCAGATGCAGACAATTCTCCTTCAAATTATATTTAAAATATTTGAGTTCACATATACTCCACAATACTAAGAACAGTGAGGACAAGTTGGTGTTTCTCGTTTGTTCATATCTCATCTTACATTGAGCCAAACTACATGTGGATAAGGCACATATTTAAGAGATTTATTTATCAAACCTGCTTCAGTTAAACCCTTTGAGTGTGCTTCTGTTCCCTGCTGTTCCCTTCTAATCTATGGATTAAAAGTCAATGGATTTAATTCTAGTGCTGAATTTGTCCTGTGGAATCTGTAGATCCCTAAGCCCAATATTTACAATTAGAGCTTTTATTAGTTGCATTAGTATAAAGAAATTATTAATGAAAAAAGTTTCTAATATGACACCATGAGGAAACTGTTTCTGGAGAAGAAATGGCAGAAATCCTGAATGATCTACCCAAAAGGTGTGGGGTGTTTCAAATTTCCAGAATGTCTGAGAAAAGTAAGAACATATCAGTCTAGTTGTAGCACAAGGGAAGCTTTGCTTGCAAGGCTGTAGGAAGAATATGTAGAAAAGTGTCAGTCAGTCCTTTAAAACACACACACAAGCACATACACATACACAACAGCCCTTACATACAGAGTTTTACATTTCTTTTCCTATTAGTCATGGTAAGTACAACTTCATTAAAATAAAGCATACAACAGGACCACATTCCTTGTTTTATACAGTGTGATCCATTTGAATATACAGCATGATTTCCTTCTGGGGTCAACAATTTTAAATCCCACTTACATGGGCCCAGATGGTCCCTGATGGAATTCAAATAGAAGTAACTTTCATCAAGGCCACATCTAAATGATCACTATGTACAGTGAAGGAGACTAGTTTACATGTCCTCCTTGATTTATATTAAGGAATAAGTTCTTTAGTTGTTGATGTTGTTCATTTGCTTTGAATCTGTCAACACACAGGATGAGGAATTATACAAAGAATACTCACAGATCCAGGAACACAGATCCAGAAGCTGTGGTCTATCTAAAGTGCTCTAAGAAACACACCTACTAACTTGCTTCCAAATTGTTGTTAAGGGGAAAAATATTTCAGATTTATAAAGACAGACGGGAGTAACAGGCATCTGTTATACTTCAGTAGTCTGGACATTATTTAAAAAATTGTTTTTTAAATCTATTTTTCCTCTCTCTTTACATTATAAGCTCTTTGAGAATATGGAGTGTAGTTAATAATTGTTCAATTGCAATTCTGGAAAAAGAGTGTGTAAGTCTCTTTAAAGTAGTTTTATCTTATTTTGAGTGCATTAAAGGAACTTGCTTAATTAAGGGGCATTCTCTGTTGAGGTTGCTAAAATTTTAACTAAATTTTTAAAGCTATAGAAGTAATAATTCTTAATGCAGAAGCTCTAGAGTGCAGTTGAGTACAAAGAAGCCAATAAAAAAATTGAGATAATATTTTTCTATAATTTTACTACCAGAAAAAAAATACTTAACAATTTGGTATATTTCTTAATGATTTTTTTATACATATGGTTTACTTGGTTGCTTGCTTTTGTGAAAATTTCAACTTATATTATACTGTTTCACTACTCTGTTATTGACTATTTCTCCCTGGAACTTGTTTGGCTAGAAAGACAGAAGCTATTAAAGATTAGTAGGAGACAACACAATGGTGCCTCCCAAATGGCCAAAGATAGAAAAATTTGAGCATCTAAAATAATAAATGAAACTGATTGATAACCACTGGATATATATATAAAAAATCTGAGTTCATGACAATAATTTTAAAAAAACTAAAGAGAGAAAGAAAGAGCCCTTACATTCCAGAGAATCCCAACCCACTGGAAATCATTGGAAGTGACCCAGGGCCCATTTTTTATATTAAAATTTGGCAATTAAAAGACAAAAAGAATTAGCATATATTCTGATTATAAAAACAGTTCCTATACAAACTATATTTAGTATAATTGAAATCTCTCATTAATATTGGAAAGCTCTACCTTACAGAAATATTTGGTTGATGAAAATAGATGGGATGAGAGGAATAGAAAGTTACAATCTTAAAATTATTTCTAATGATATAATAATACAATTAATGATAAAATTATTTCTAATAGTATAAGGCAACAAATATAATGGAGAAACCATTAGACAAATCGCTGACAGAGAATTTACAGTTCAGGGATCAGGTCTTACTCATTTGTACGCACTGAATATCCTCAGCACCACCAACAGTAGGACAGCAAACATCTGGTACCTTCTAATGGGATGCAGGATGAAGCAAACAGCTTTCCCCATGAAGCTTTCTTGCCACTAAGAACTGCCCCTGAATTGAATCAAGCTTTGAAGTTAATGTCCACCTTATAAAATACACAGAACATAATAGTGAGCTAAGTCAGGGGTTGGCAAAATACAGCCTGCAGGCCAAATCCTGTTTGCTGCCTGCTCTTGTAAATAAAGTGTTACTGGAACACAGCCGTGCCCATTCCTTTCCATATTGTTTATTGTGACTTTTAAGCAACGATGGCAGAGTTGAGTGAGTGCAACAGGAATCACTTGGCTAGCAAAGTTGTAAATATTCACTATCTGGTCCTTTACAGAAAAAAAGTCTGTTGGTGTCTGGATTAATTGATACCTTGAGAAAGCAAACATACACTTTTGATTCAATTGGGGCTATTTCAGTGTTCTCTACCATACCAAAGAATTGCATTAATTTCATTAGTAATGAAAATGGCACTATGATTATATAAGACGATACCCATTTTTTTTAAGACGTGCACACTGAGGTATTTAGTAGACATAAAATGACATGATGTGCGGAGATTTGCTTTAAAATGCTTCAGCAAAGTAAAAAAGAAAGAAAAAAGGGATAGATGTAGTGACTATGATAATATCTTGATATTAATCTAGATAAAGTGGGTAAGTAACATATTTGGGTTCACTGTAGCATTCTCTGCTTTTGAGTATATTTTAAAGTTTCAAAATATTTTATTTAATTTCTTGAGAACATTATTTAAAATGAGTAAATATTTAAAATAGATATAAACAGTTTTTAAAAATCAATTCCTTCTTACAGGTTATTTTAGGTTGTTTCCAATTTTCTCATATTATGGAAATTACAGTAATAACACATTTAACAAATAAATCCTTGGCCAAATTTCTGATTACCTCATACAATGTATTTCTCAAAGTGGAATTTTTAAGCCTTCCAATAAGTTTGAGACAACTTTTTATTCTATTATTATTCTATCAGAGTTTATTCTATCCCATTTATTAAATTTCTGTGCAGTATTTGCATTTTTGCCAAGTTAATAATGAAAATATATTTTTGATGTTTTAGTTTGCATGTAATTCATTATCAGTAAGTGTAACATCTTTCATAAGTTATTGGCCTTTTTTACTTATTATGTGGATTGCTTATACCCTTTGACAGTTTTTCTTTTGAGGTGTGCATACTGATATGTAAGAATTCCTTGTACATGAAAGGCATTAGCCCACTGTCATATTTCACCGAATTTGTGGGTTGCTTTTAATATGCAGTGTATTCAACATTCAAACATTTTCTATTTCCAGTTTAGCAAATCTCTCCATATTTTCCTTTGTGATTTCTTCTAATGATTTACTGCTTAGGATGCCCTTGTTTACTTCAAGATTAACTAAATATTTACCTACAATTTCTTCTAGCTTTTTATAGTTTCACTTTTCTTTTAAATTACATCTATCTGGGATTCATTTTAAAATGCAGTTTGAGGTTAGATGCATAACTTGTTATTATGTTAATTTTTAGAAAATCTATCCTTTCCTTATTACTTTGCAATGTTCTTTAGGAGAAATTCTGAAAGCAAAGGAACTTTTTTGTAAAGTGAAAAAATATATATATACACACACATACATTTAGACCCATTTTAAAATATATATATTTTAATATATGTATATTATTTTTTGCAAAGTGAAAAAAAATATATATATACACACACACACACATTTTAGACCCATTTTAAAACAGGATTGTCCAAATAATGTATATTTAACTTTAGTTTAATATCAAGAAATTATATAATACACACATATAATTGTATCATGTAATTATATATTTCTTGATTTTTATATAATTTCTTATTATTTAATTAAAGTGCCTACCAGTGCCATCAAACACATTTGGTGGCACTTTTGATGACCAAGTCCTTATTTCCACCTTCTTAACCAGTTACATACAAGAACAAAACACTAGGTTCTAAAGATTACAAATAAAATATTTCTTCAAAGTCCAAGAAACATCTCTAAGACTTCTGGTTCGATTTTGAATTTAGATCTCCAAGCTCATTTGTTTTCCAAAATGCTGAACTAAAAAATTCCAGAAGACATACTTAAAAATAACATCAGGCAGAGTAAAATGTGCTTTTGTGCCTTAATGTCTTGAAACATACAGTTATGGTCTAAATGCTATTCAATGTTCATATGTTCAGCTACATAATTTGAAGGAAAAATCATTGCAATTTTAAGGAAACATTACTTTGATCTATATAGAAATCTATTTGATCTCATGAATGACAGAAGTGTTTACAGATTATTCTTCCATTCAGCCTATATTGAGTATCTACTATATATGAGACACTGCAATAGGTGTTATTATTATTGTTGCTTCAGACACATCTTTGAAGACAGTGTGATGGAGACATATTAAAATGTCACAGTTTAAACATATGGTTAACCTGAACCCTATGAAATTCTTACCATAAACTGTTCAAATGCACTGAAATAATGTAGGTGAAGTAAAAAAAGCAACATTTATTAAGTAGTTACCATGTAACAACAACACTAATTTTTACCATATACTTTTAATAATATTTTATAGATGGGAACACTGAGGCTCAGAGAGGTTAAGAATTTCATAGTCACACAGCTGCTAAGTAATTGACTCAACATTTGAACTCAGATTTGTCGAACTCTAAGGTTCTTTTTTTCTCACTGCCACAAGCTAGCAATTTTCCAAGTTTTTCTACCTATGTTTGTTCCAAGAGGAAACAGCAGCAACTCTGGGAATGTTTAAATTAAGAACAGACAAAGGAAGCTGTTAGAAAGAAGCATCCCATAATAAACAGACCACAGAAATTTGAGGCTACAAACTCTAATTGTTTCCAGTTTTCCAATATTTTCGCTTCAACACAGTAACCGTATAATGTGTAAAGCTTGCCACTCAGATAATTTTGCATTCTAGGATTTCAATTGCAAAATTTAAACTTCTATTCCTTTGCCTAATTTTAGCATCTTTGGAGTGAGAATTCACAAGTCACAGGCTTTACGGTAATTTTGCTTCAGTAGTATACAATGTGACACTACCCAATAGCTTTGAAGTATAAGAACCTCATTAATTTATCTATCCATCCATCCTATCCACATATAATTCCTGATTTCCTATTGGGTGCTAGGTACTCTTTTAGATATTAGGGGTATATTGAGGAGTAAGATCTTTGTCTTCAAGGGGTTCACATTCTGTGGTGGTTAGAGACAGTTAAGAAACAAGTAAAAAAAATACACAGAGAAGGTATTTTGATTGTGATGTATAGTTAATGAAACCAACTGGGTAGTATTATACAGACTAGCCAGATGGGAGGTGGGAAAGGACATCATGAGATAGGTCATCATGGAAGGCCCTGTGTGAGCTGAGACAAAACATCAGTCATGAAAGGAACCAATCATGAGACAGGCCGGAAAAGGAACTCCAGACAGAGTGAACAGCAGGGAGTTTGGTGCACAGATGAAACTGAAAGGACACCCGAAGGCTGCTGGGGAGAGAAGGATTGATGATGAGGCTGAAGGAGCTACAAGTCCAAGCATGGGCAGGATTGTAGGCCAGGAATCCTAAATTACCTGGAGGGCAATGGAGCCATAACATGCATTAGGCAGGAGATAACAATTTGGTTTGTAGAGAACAGACTCTATTAGTGAAAACACGTCTAGCTAATATTTATTGAGTGCCTACCAAGGCATGTTTTAATCTAATCTAATCTGATATCCTTTTGAGATAGGCGCTAATTTTACCTTGCTTTGCAGTGGGCGTACAAAACTAGCACTAACATGTAAGCTACCGGCCTGAGGTCACAGACAGTAAGTGGAAGAACCATGCCATGAATCTGCCAGGCTAACTCCAGAGTCTCCTCCTTAACCACTGTGTTGTGCAGCCCCTTTAGGAATGAAAGATCCAAAGCAAATAAACCTGTGTGGGGAACACTGCCATCCTGGAAATCACACATGACAGTGGTTTGACTAGGTGGGAGTGGTGAAAATTGAGGAAAGTGGATGGATCTGGGGACAGATTTTGGAAAAATAATTTGGAACATTAATTTATGAAAATGAAAAATTGGAAGGGATCAGGATGTGGTTTTGGTTTTGTGCTTAAGCACGTGGGTCTGTGGAGGTCATTTCTGAGTTGGAGAAAAGGGGTTTATGAGTATGGAGGGACTGAAATCAAGAAATCTGTTTTTGATACGTTAAATTTGAGGCCCAAAGTAACCATAACCTTGGAACTAACAAGTAGGCAGTTGGTTCCCTGAGCCTGAAGCTCAGGGAGAGGTAAGGGAGCCTCACCATCCTACAGGCAAGGGATTTAAAGATGCCCTTGGGGAGGCAGGAGAGAAGAGGGCTGAGAACCTGAGGCAGGTGACAGTGTGAGGACAGGGAAGGGGAGGAGCCAACCAAGGTACCTGAAGGGTGACTTGAGAAGCAGCAAGAACACTCAGAGCAGTGGGATCACAGAAGCTGAGAAGGAAAATCTTTCCTAAGAGCAAGGCCTGCCCAGTTGTGTTGAGTGCTGCCGAGAAATCAAGGAAAATGAGGGCTGATAAGAAAATGTTAGTTAAACTTAGCAGTGGCCACTCATGTGCTTGATGAGGGCAAATTATGGAGATAGAGTTTTGGAGAAGTTTTGCTGTGAAAAGCAGAAAAAAAGATGGCAGTTACAAGAAGATGAGGAGACAAAGGGAGCTTTTTTCTGTTAAAGATGCATATCCTAGAGCGTATGTGTGTGCTCATGGCAATGAGCTGGTAAAAGTGACTCGAATGAGGCACCTCCACTAAGACATGTAACCTGCATCTATAAAAAATGGAAGGGGAGTAATTAATGAAAGTGTCTCTGATTTCTTAGAGACAAAATCATTATTTCACACATAAACATTCCCAGGATTTCCGAGCTATTCTGGAGCCGTGAGTACCCGGCAAGCCCAGCCCAGCACAAGAGGACAGGAAGTAAAGGGAAGTGAGGTGAAGCGAAGTGAGGCAAGTCCCCACTGCTTCTGGGGACTGGTGCTCTTCAGAACAAGAGCCTTTACTTGGTTTTCCACCAAGAGTCAAGTTGTTTGATTTCCATTAGTAGCCAGAGGAGAAGGAATTTTCAGGGAAAAATATCTTCATCCAAATAGTTAATGGAGTGTGACTAACACGTCTTTCCAGGAGTTGTGCTGAGGAGTTGCTGACGCAAACCTTAGGAAAGAGGGCGGCTCATCACTGCCCGAAGACAGGTGGAATAATCTTCCACAGCACCAGCTCTCACTCTCTTGCTCTTTCTTTCACAGGATTATTTACGATCTTTCCAAACTAGGCATGTTACTAACCCTTCCGACCTTCCTTCTCCTTAGCAATATGAGTTTATTTGCAGTTTCTAAGCCACGCCTTTTTAAAGATTCTTTTTTTTTTTTTTAAGATTCCTTGGCAGAAAGAGATGGGCAGGAGGGGGAGGGAGAGGCAGGAGAACCGGAAGGATAGGAAAGAGAGAGAGACCGAGACAGTGACCAGGAAGCTATCTTGTAATCCCTAGGAAACCCCATAGCAAGGACACTCCTAAGCACTCTAAGGACCCTGAGCTACAGAGAGCTGCTTGTGGCATGTAAATAGTTACCCCTTCTATTCTGTTTTTTCTCACGTTGAAAGTCTGAAGATCAGGCTAACCTGGAGTGAGGGATAAAAAGGGAAGAAACTGTAGGAAAACACAATGTTCCTTATATAGTTTATGCATTGCTACATTTGGGTTTTTTCTATTTGGAAAAAAAATTGTTTTAGATAATCTATGTCTGTTATGGTATTTGCTTTGTTTAAAAAAGGAACAAAGAAGGAAAAGAGAGAGAAATGAGGTAATACATTTATCAACAGTCTAATTCCAGTGACACTCCTAAAATAAAATTCTGAATTTTGAAAGTTAGCCTCAGACGAAATGTCCACTCACAGAAGACTGGTTGAATAAATGAGGACCCTCTGGAGAGTGGAATACATGCCATCATTACAGTGACTGAGGGGGCTCTGTGCTGACAGCACAGCTACAGGCGCCTCCTGGATCGCACCTTCCCAGAGGGCAGCAGCCCTGCCCAGCTGTCCAGCGCCTCCAGGTCAGCCTCCAGGACAGTACCTTGCCCACAACAGGTGTTCAACAAATATTTACTTAACAAATGACCAGAAAGGATCAGAGATCAATACAGCATGATCTCACCTTGGAAAGTAGCAAAACAAAATAAACCCTATAGTTGTCACCACGTCCACTCTGACATATGTGTTTGCACATTTTAATTAGTTGTGAATTTTAAAAATATAATTCTTCCAAATACCCTGGAATAAGTAGAAGGATAGGTTAGGGTCCATGGGGTCTCAAGAATCTGAGGGTTAGGTGAATGGCTAAGAGGAATCCCATCTGCATGGCACCTACAGGAGAGATGAGAGAACAACGACTGAGCCAGCCTGGTAAGAGAGAGGAGCCTCAGGGAGATTCACACTGAGCACGGAAATGAAGGATGCATCTCTACAGGATGGGATGAGACCACGGTACCAACACTGGGTGCGCTGGGAAGCTTGCATTGGGTTCCCTAAAAAGAGGGAGCAGTCAGCCTGAAAGGACTGGCCGCTTCTGCAGCCAGACAAGTGTATGCCCAGGCAGTGGAGTGCTGAAGCCCAATCTGGTGTCTCTCTGCTCTGGCAGAAAAGAGGCAGGATTGTGTCTCCAAAGCAGGAGGCAGCCAAGCTGAGCAGGAAAGAATGTTTGGGGCAGTTACTGTGTCCAGGAGCTAGCAAAGCCTCCTCTGCATACCTGAAATGTGTCAAGTCTCCTCAAGTCACTGATGGAGACTAGGGTTCTCTCAGTGTAAAAGGCACCTGGGGGTAGGGTGGGGTAGTGACCAGTGTCAAGTTGGAGCCCTGGAAAATGTGAGTATGTGGCTTTGTGCTAAGTTCCTTCCTGACTCTAAACTGGGCTGCTGGTTTTTCTCCTGGCTTGCCAACTCTTGAGTGGAGCATTTTCAGACTTTCTTAGCAAGAGATGTCTCTTCCAGCTAGCTACGGAGCGCTGAGGTCATGCTTCTGTTACGGAGATTACTCTTCCTGACATTTAGAAATGCTGAACTCCTCAGGAAAGGAAGGACTCCTTCATTTAACAAACTTATTACATTGAGTACTGGGTACTCTTCTGGTTGTTTTATTTCCCCAACTACAAAGATAGTATACTGCGCTCAATCTATTTTAGTAAATGAATGAAAACACTTCACTTGTCCTGTCCTCATAACTATCAAATTCCTGCTACCAAATTCCAACAAATTTTTAACTGCCATGTGTCAGGTATAGCGCAGAGAACTATACCGTCCCTGCCTCGGGGAGCTCACAGTCTACTGGGGAGTCAGGTAATTAAATATGAAGCATACAGAAGGGGGCGCTTAACCTCGACTTTGAAATCTATCCTTCGGCTACCTGCCCTGACCATTTATTCGCATCCGGCCTTTCTTTTCTTTCTATACATGTCTTTCTTGGTCAACCCCCAGTCTTTAAGTTATCAATATTTTCACTCTCCCTCACCCCTCTATTTTTCTCCCTTCCTTCCTTCCTTCCTTCCTTCCTTCCTTCCTTCCTTCCTTCCTTCCTTCCTTCCTTCCTTCCTTCCTTCCTTCCTTCCTTCCTTCCTTCCTTCCTTCCTTCCTTCCTTCCTTCCTTCCTTCCTTCCTTCCTTCCTTCCTTCCTTCCTTCCTTCCTTCCTTCCTATTTTTCTCCCCTCCTTCCTTCCTTCCTTCCTTCCTCTTTTGCTTTCTTCTTTCCTCCTCAGCCTAAAAGCCATATCAAAACACCTGCTATTTGATAAACACCCTGTCTTTTAACTGTAAATACAACACTTGCTTTAATCCTGTTTTCTCTTTCCCATCCCAGTTAGGCTTTTAAAGAAAGCTGTCTACATCTATTTGCCACATCCCGTTCACATCTCAGCCTGATGCAATTTGGCTTCGATGCCCACAGTTCTCTGGGGCTGTTTCCGCCTAGGCTGGCTGACGCCTAGCGGTCATATTCCTGAGTGCTTTCCAGTGCCCACCTTAATTCACCCTGCCGTGGCGTCGGAACCTGCTGGCTACTTTCTTCTTGCAGCCCCTCTTTTGGGACTGGAGGCGCTGTCACTCCTGGCTCTCCTCCTTTCTCCCTGAATGCTCATTCTCAGGTGCCATGGCTTCCTTTTCTGCTCTTGCTTTATCTCAGAGTTTTAGCCGTGGTCCTCTAATCTTCTTCCCCTGTACACCTCCCCTGGGTAATATCAACTCCCCTGACTTCAGCTACCAACATCTCCAACTTCTCTTCAGAGCTCTAGACTTTTACCTTTACCTTAAATTCAACGTAGCCTAACCTGGGTTCATTAACCTCACTCATCCTTCTCTCCAGCCCTGCTCCTCCATTTTTGTTCATCTAGTACAAATTCAGGTACAATCTTTTCCTTTCACTTCTACTTGCAATGGATTGTGGCTACGATCCATCAGTCTTACATCCAGGACGTTCCGCCCCCCAGTCCTTGTACATACCCTTTTATCAGTCTTCACTTAGACTGCCATAATGGCCTTCAAACCAGGCATACAGCTCACCATCATTTCTTGTCCCTGCCCAGCCACTGTCCAATGCATAATTAGAAAGATTTTCTAAATTATAAATCTGGTCTCACCTCTTCCCTGCTGAAACCCTTCATTGGCTCTGCAAGATCTTGAGGGATTGCATAATGGCAGTTCCTGGGCCATTATGTAGCTATATATGCCATTTGATCCACAGAGTGAGTTAAAAGGCTGAATTTTTAAAATTCTGAATACAGTTAGAAGGGGCACGCACTGTTAGTTCTAGAGTCCCTTCTATTGTCATCTACCCAGGTGGCCTCACTCTTTACATTACTGGTGTAGATCAAGTTCTTAGCACAGATTACAAAGCCTTTCCCCTTTGGGCCCTGCCCACACCCTTCTAATCTCTCATCATGCTTTTAACTCAGGTCCACTGACGCTGAGGCTCATGTTTATCCACTATGCCACACTAATTAATGTTACTTCTCTGAGTCCTTGGGCTTATAAAATGTGAGAGGCCAATTCAGATAACAAATGGAGCAACACACTCAAATTACAAGGAAGAACTGTGTGCAAGTAAAAGGGACAGGGAAACAAAACAAGTGAGTAAATGGAGTCATGTGGGAATCACATCCAGAGATGTGTTAACCCATTTCAGTGCAGGGTTAAGGCAGGAGAGTTACTGATTTTCCCAACTCTTGTGTTTTACTCATCTTTGTAGCCTTATCATAATTTCTGATCTTTAGTGGGCATTGAATAAATGTTTAATGGAGAGTACACTTTCATGGAGCCTTGCAAAAAGCTGAATGAATGTCCTGCTACTCCCAAGCAACGTTTCTCTTTTTTCTATCTCTTTCAGCACACTCACTGGGTGTTCAGGGACACTGATGGTGTTTTCAGTGTACTCCAAATCATCCTAACACCAAAAGACATAAATCCAAAAGAATTAAAAGAATGGTAGTAAACCAGAGGTAGTAAATCCAGAGAGATGATTATATAAGAAAATGAAAGAGATGCTTTCACCTGACCTTTAGTTTTCTACCATTTGGACACAAGTTAAACCCATTATGTAGATATAAATATTATTATTGCTAAGGCTAATGACATGGGGCTTGTAAATATAGAGTGAGAGACTATAATTTCCAGGGAATATGAAGACATCTTCCTTGCTCCATGCCATAGGTTTAAACAGGTTGGCTGGCCACTACTTCTACCACCTCTGATCCTCCTTCATCCTGCAGTTCCACTGGGGCATACCCCTCATTTCCCTCATACAAAATCCCCAGCACACGCAGGCCACAAAGCAGTGAGGCCCAGACATCAGTAGGCATAAGAATTAGCTGGAAAGCCTGTAAAATACAGATTCTTGGGTTCCCCCATGCTGAGCTAATAGGTTAGGGTGGGGCCAAGCGATCTGCATTTTAAACAAGCTTTCTCTAGGATCCCAAAGCAGACCAACACCATACTCTGAAACTGAGGAACAAGGTCATGAAGATGAGCACTGTACAGAAAAGATTTTCACAGCAAGTGCCACAGTCTGCTCTCAGGCAAGGTCCAATTCCATTCTGATCACCATTCACAGTCCCCACTGCTAAATATTTTTTTTAGTAAATGGCAAAAAATTTTGCTCTTGTCCTCCCAATGGCAATTACCACATCCTCAGAGAAACATTGCCCATGTACCCTTCATTTGTGACCTACATCATTAGGTACTTATTTCTGTGGCTGAGGCAGCTAAACACTTGGAACATATTCAACAGCGCCTGGGTCCCACACTCATTAAAATGACATGGAAGTCTTAGGGTCCTTCTTTTTTCATCACAGCAGGTTGGCAGTCATTCAGTTAGACTGTAATTTGGTATCGCAGCTTACTTCACTTTAAACAGTTCTGAATTCTGATCATTACATTCAAAGGCTTACTCTACCCAGATGCCAACTTTCCTCAACTGGAAAAAAGCATAGCAGAAATATTTCTGTTTGGCATAGAGGGCTGGCAAATTTGTGTAGGCATTGTCATGCCCTGGCAGCGCACTAGTCAGGGTGTAATTTGCCTTAATTGTTCTTCCCACAAACAGCAACAACGATTACCTCTAGGTCACCTCTAGGATTTCTTCCCAGCCACTGTAAAAACCAGAATACTTTGTGTGAACACCTTAATCAGGATTAACTGCAAAGAATCTCAGATTCTGACTATTTAGTGTATCTGCTTTTTCAATGGGTTAAGTCATAAACTTGCCTATGTATGTGTGTGTGCACATTAGGAACATGAAAATAACTCAGAGAAATCACTGGTCTCCCATATAACAACCAGTGTTCTATAGCCATAATTTGTTCCCTCTGCCATGTTTACAAGGCACCCCAAGGAGAACTAGCTTAAAACCCAGCAATCCCTCTTCCTCCTAGTTCTAAGGGGCAATTATTGCCTCAACTAAGCAGAGAGGAATGCACAGCCTGCTGCTCACCACATCAGGTGACTGATGGATGTGACCGACTCACTCACCCAGATCATCAGCTTTTGTCATAGTGGCTGGAAACACAGTATCATGACAAACAAAATTCACCACAACAAAAAGAAGGGAGAAAAATGGACAGAAACTTAAATTCAAAGGGCCACACCCAGGACACAAATCACAAACAGGGGTTTCTCATGGGTATGTTAAAACAAGAAACATGGGGCGATGAGGGGTGGCAGGGAGGAAAAATAGGGTAACTTTATACCAAAACACTGGTTAAAAAAAATCAGTCAATAATAAAGGGGGACATGAAAGCAAGTGTTTTATTTCTATTAACTTACTATATATTGTACTTCCTTATGTATCTTTTTTTATTTTAAAAGAAAGCATTAGATAAAGCATATACAATGTTTTACTTGCCATGCACACGAAATAAGGCCAGGTCTCCAATACAGTATAAACTTGACTGTGTTTGGCTAAGGTCACAGCGACTAGGACCAAAAACAAACTGTAAGGAATAGACTTTTCAGCAGAAAATGATGTCTGAGTGCAAAAAGACACATGCTGATGAAATGCACACAACACATGCATATCTTCAAAGAAATTCTGCTAATAAAAAGCTGTTAAAATAAGAGCTCTTTGGGGATACACCCCCAAATGAATTGCAAAAGGCTATACACAACTCCTTCCCTCTGATGAACACAACCTAAAAGTTAGCATATAGAATATTAAATCCTTAAATGTTCCTTGCCAAGATTACTGTGGAAGAAAGGGGGAAGGCAGTAGAGTACAGGAAGGAAAAAGGAAAGTAGGTAAAAATGGACAGGCAACTTTGAAAATAGTTCCCAGTCTCCTAATGCCACAGATCAGTAAAACTAAAAGAAAATGTGAGGGTGAGGGTGAAGAACTGTCATTTATTTTGCTGAAGTGCAACTACATCCACTACTATGATTTTTGGTATTATTACAAATAAGAAAGACAGACTCTCCAAACAAAGGATAAGCCTTTATATTAAAGTAAATTTAACTTAATGTGAACTCACTAGTACCCTTTTTTAAAAAACGGAGTATCTTAGAACATATGATGTTCTTCACAATTAACACCGTTGATACAGATATGGGAAAAGAGTCTCTAGTTTTCAGTTCTGAAAATATGACTTCCAAATTAAATTGCACTGGGTTTGAGGAACATCCCCCTCTATAATTTCACCACCAGATTGTAAGAATCCTCCTAACTCTGCATGTCCCCTTTCACATTGGCAAATGTGAAGATTTATAAAGATGGCAAGCTGATGCAGAATGATCACTGTGCAGTTATGAAGCTATGGCAGCAACACACATCTCTAAATTAGTTTAGTTTCATTCTAGCAGAGGATGGAATTTTCAGTGTTTGCAAGTACCTGGCTTGGTCTCTGACTCAACTGCCTTGATTAAGCAACCAACACATATTCCTGCCTCAGTGTTAAAGTGGTTGAATTAAAACCAGCTATTTCCCCCTGCTGGTTGGACGTGTTTTAAATTCTCTACCTCACTGCCTGCAGCTTTAATGCCCCCCATAGTACAAAACCCATTTATTTCCCATCCACCCACTGACCTCCTAAAGCATCATTAACATGCGCGCCCGCCAGCTCCCCCACCACCCAGGCCTTGCCCATCAGTTTTAGTTAATGCAGCACTCAAAACCATTGTGGGGCTTATCAGGGGGGACTGCGTAGAAAGGCAAGCCAAAAAGGAAAATGCACCCACCCAAACCTGGGGGAATTGCCCAGACAGGAAGATGAGGCTTTAGGAGCAGAGAAAAGTTCTGGAGACAGGATGCAAGGCTAAAGATCGAAAAGTAGGCTTACAGATCCATAATTAGATGGCTTTGCCACTCAATTCTCAGCCAGTTAATGGCAGAAGGATCAATATCTACTTTCGATTTTCATGTACAGCATTATGGCCTTAGTGGAAGATGGGCCTCCTGGGAAGGAGAGATGATCCAGGCCACAGGTCGTGGAGACAGTGAATCATGACCAAAGTTAACAGTCTTATTGGTTTGCTTAATGTATTTTCTAAGATACATCTGGAGTTGTTCTTTTGCTCCATTTTAACCAACTTTTTCTTTTTTCTGGTAACATTACTCACCTTGAAGTCAGTCAAAGAGAAAATGGTTATGTAGAGAGAATATCAGGAATAAAGGTGGAATTGAGTTGTGTAAACACAGCCATGTCAACTGGAAATGATATCCCCTGAGTTCATGCACACTCATCCAGAGTGATGCCTGAGCTCCAAAATGGAGTTGAAGTAAACAGCACTACATTCTGCAAATATCACACCAGGTTCTAGGGAGCTGAACTGCTCCTGTTTGCAGTTTTCCTTTTGTTTTCTTCTTGGGAGAGTATCAGGCAAACCATCAGTGGGTCTCCATTTTAGATGAGATTCATGTAATTCAAATGGCAAGAACTAAGCTTTAAAATATAATATTTTGATAGACTTTTTTTCAGAACCAAGCAGAGGATCTGAGGCTTTACAGAGAAAAAATTAAAAATAAGCAGCACAGTATTTCTAATGTAAAATTTGTGCATAGAATGGGGTTGTTTTGTGACAGCATGTAATAAATCCAAAACTACGCCTTAAAAAATATCCCTGAAAATGTGGTTACCAATGCTAAAAATAGTGGAATATTGTGCCCTGCAAAATTAGGGCATTAATCATAGCATCTTGATTCACAAATCCCTCCTCATACATGTATTATTCATCTTCAAATAACATTTTCCCTAAGTTCTAAAAACTGTCCACTATGAAATATTTTTCATTAGTTATAAGACAATCACTCCTTTAAATTTTACCCCAATTCCTAATACTTCTCAAAGAACATAAGTTATTCTAAGTCATGTGCTTCAATGGGTATAATAGGCTCTGACAAGTGACAAGGGTGGTACCTTCAGGAGTTATGGAGTAATTTGTTTCTTTACCAAATATACTCACAATTTTAAGGAAACTGCCTTAATCATCTTCCTTAATCATGTGCCAAAACTGACATCCACAGTTCAAGGTGATAAAAACCATCATTTATAAAGCACCTTTACAAGCCAGGCACTGTGCTAGGAGTACATTTAGGTATGTGAGTGGTCTCATTTAACCTTAGAGCAACTCTATAAGGCAGGTGCTATCACCCCATTTCATGGATGTCACAACTACCCTTAGGGAGGTTAAGTGACTTGCCCAAGGTCATATAGCTTGTAAATGATGAAAAGGCCAGGGATTTCAGTTCAGGAGTGACAGATTACAAAGCATGACCTCTTCTCCTTTAAACTACAGGGTTGGGCCAGCCCTGGGATATAAAGCTCCTTGCTCTTGACCTCATTCATTAGGAGTTGCTCTATCTTTGGG
Source organism: Manis javanica (assembly GCF_040802235.1). Classification (NCBI taxonomy): domain Eukaryota; kingdom Metazoa; phylum Chordata; class Mammalia; order Pholidota; family Manidae; genus Manis; species Manis javanica. The sequence goes on from NC_133157.1 coordinate 193,047,186, forward strand.
ACTTCCATAATCAGAAGTACTATGCAAGCTAGTAGATTTTCCACATTTAATGAAGGTATACCTTTTTTTAAGCAGTCATGGAAATAAGTTAGCTTTCATATCATCAATTATAAACTAGAATAATATATACAGAAAGGTATGAAATTCCACTAGATATTTGTAGGTCAAAACAACTAAAAAAGTGCAATGTGAGGCAACTTAGCCTAACAGCATGAGTCCAGTTCAAGGCCACTCCAGGCTCCATCACTGCACACCAGCAGCCACACACAGCCTGTGTGGATCTCCCATGGATACTGTACCTGAGCAGAAGCTGTTGCTGCTAATGGTCCTCGCAGAGCGCCCAGAGCTGCTGGGGTTGAACTCTCTGCTCTCTTCCTCAGAGAAAGGCGACTCAGAGGCTGGGGACACTTTGTGCTTTTGCTGGGGCAAATGGGGCCGAAGAATCAAACGGGGAATTCGGCTTCGGGAAATCTCCTTCTCATGATGCTTTACTCTCTGCTCCTTCTCAAAATTGGACATCAAAAAGAAAACAAAAAGAAATTTGTTTCCCCCTCTTAATTTCTGTCTGCTCCTTCTGGACTTCTAAGAAATCACATTGCTGAATACTGAATCTTCACAGACTAGGCCTTATCTCCATCGCTGAAATGAGCTCCAAAATACTTCCACTGAGCTAACCCCATCCCCTGAAATGTGTGTGTGTGTGTGTGTGTGTGCGCGCGCATGTGCGCGCACACACACACACACACACACACACTTCTACCTGCTAGCATGAAGGTCATTCCACTCTCCCATCTGATTCCTAATTCACCTCCCACTCTGGCTTTTTCTACCACATTCAAGTTATCGGTTCTAAGGATCCTGATTATTCATAGCACTCTGGCTTATTACTTGATTTCCTCTGGACTTCCATTTTGCTTCCCCTGAATTAGCTGTGACAGTTTGACTTCTGGATTCCTGTCTCCTCACAAAGTTAACCCCTATAACTGGAACTTCTCTTTCCTGATACTCCGTGCAGACTTATCTTTCAAATCCCTCTTCTTCCCACCAGGATCTTAATTATTCATTAATATCCTGGTACACAAGGCTTGTTGCCAGGAGAAGAGCAAACAAAAATCCAACACCCAGAAAGATGGCTCTGCCTTTTACATCATTTAGCTTTTGTTTTCCTTAAAGGACCCCCATGAAAAGACATTTTTCTCTCTTTCCTTAAAAATGCAGCATTAAATACACAGGGCTGTACTCTAATTTCTTTAAAAAATGCATACAAAGTAGCATCTCGGCAATGTTTTTCTATTTTTAAAGTGCTTTCCCGAGGATTATCTCATTTGATCTTTACAACCCAGCCCACAGAGAGGTCACTAATTTGTGTCCCTTTTTACAGATGAGCAAACTGAGGCTAAAAGAGGTAAAGATGCTTAGCTAACAGGACATATCATCTAGAAGCAGAACAGGCTTAAGTCCAGTGATTTTCGGGGCCACCACTACCCTGCCATATTAAAATGGTTTCCTAGGAGGAGCTCTTTGCAAAAAAACTCACGGATCCCTCCAATCTCTGCAATTGAAAAAGTGCTTTGGATTAGGTAACAGACACTCTTTGGAAATATGACCCTTGTTCATTTCCAAACGGCTTACCGGGAAGGGTCGCTTCCAAAGTAAACATCTCTGGGAGGTCCGCGCAGTGGAGGAGTGGAAGGGAAAGCCCTATCCGCGGGGGACCCCTGAGGTCCTCAGGCCTCCACCCCAAGGGGCGAAAGCCGCACCCAGCCTCTGGATGTGTTCTGCGCATCAGTCACCCAGCAGGAACCTCACGTCAGCTACTCGCGCACATCACACACCCTGGACCAGTGCTGGGTCGCTGACATGCTGATCCTTACTTTTCAGTCACCAATACATTAAACCCTTTTTATTCACATCACACACACAGGCCATCAAATGAGAGCAAGATCCTAAATCCCCAATTTCAGGAGATGGGATTAATCCTCCAAAGTCAGTCTTTTTAATCCTCATGTCAACCCTCAGAACCTTCTCCAGTATCACCTCCCATCTACCGGGTCTCCACACCTGAGCAAATGACCCTCTGCCTTCCCATGGTCCCCACCACCTCCTCGTCCGCATTTACCCCAACTCGGAATGCCACCCTTCCAGCTCTTACCTGATCCGCTTCTTGCCCCGGGTGCCCACCTTCCCTCTGTCTCCCGCGCCCACCCTTACCTTGGTCTCTCGAAGAGGTCCCATCGCGCCGCTGCCCGCCTGCTCCTCGCGCCGCCGCTGCCGCCGTCCGGGAGGAGGCACCTGCGAGCACCGGGGCGAGGAGGCTGCGCTGAGCCGGCGCGCTGAGGACCGCCGCGCCGCCGCCTCTCCGCGGTTCGCACCCGGAGGCCCCGCCCCGGCCGGACACGTGGTGCGGCCGCCGCCACCGCTGCTCCCGGGACACCGCCCGCCTCCCGCCCCGCCCTCACCTGCCGGTCCCCGGGGCGGCTCGTCCGCACCCGGAATCCCCGGCCCGGCTCCGACCCCGCCCGACCGCGCGCCGCTCGCTCCGCTGAGCCCGACCCGAAGGGAGCAGGGCGAGGCTCGGCGCATCTCTGGCCTCTTTCTGGCACCTGGTGTCTGGTTTGAAGGGGTGCACGTCGGATGGAGGAGCTGAGAAAAACCACATCACTGAGAGCCAAAATGGAGAAAGGGAAAGTTTTCCCTTGCGGCCCCTCCCTGCCCTCTTGGTCTTAAGTCAACATACAGCTCCCCACAATTACCTCGCCTGAGGGAGACGGGGCGGGTCCCGTCCACCCGGACCCCAGCCAAGCCAGCGCTGCTGGACTGACACAGCATCTCGGCTCCGGGATCTCAAAGGCTGCGATTCAACGTGGCGGTTTGCATTAAAGGGCCGTGGGTTGGCACCACCACAGGAAAAGAACGACGAAGCCAGCTCCCGCAGGCTTGGGGAAGCCATGCCGTTTAGGGGGAGAGTGGCCTTTTGTCCAGTCTGCCCCCAGCTGCCCGAGAATGGGCCCCAGGCACAGTTAAGGGAAGGACATTGCACTTGAACTCAGAACTCAGAGAACCAGGTTCAAGGCAGCATTCCACTCCCTTCACACTGAGTGCCTTTATACTTAAAAGTTATGGACCTCTCTGAACTTCATGTTTATCTTGATTAAATTGAGGAATAATAATAGTATCTGTCTCAAGGGTAGCTGTGAGGATTAGATGAGGAAAATAAAACAGTTGTACCCAGCTGATTGAACAGAACTTGCTAAAGGGCAGTTAAGTCCAGCATGTCCATTCAATATTGTGAGGCCCACCCACTTGTTCAAAAAAGCTCAAAAACCTATCAAACTGAAGACTTAGAATAGGGATCATCGACTGGGTCATGGACCTCGATTTATTCCACTTGCTATACTTAATCTCATCTGGGATGGAATTCACTTGGGTAATAACTTCAATGCCCAGTTTTTATTCAGAACTGGAGAATATTCTGAGTAGCAGTGTCTGATCCTTACTCAGTGTCCTACATAAGAGGACTATGGCCCTCAAAAACTGTTCTCAAACCTCCACTGTCCCTATTTGCCCCCTAAAAAGCATTTTTCTGAGTTTTCAATTCTCAAATCTAGTAATGTACAGTGTGAATCCAGAGAAAGGCTGAAATCAATCAGACAGGATTAATGAAATCAATTTGCGTTCTTCCTGTTCCCCCAAAGAACATCTTCATGCCTTTTCTGTGCACTTAGAACTCATAAGCAGTGAGGTTGGTAATCTAAAGGTTATTTGCTTGGGGAAAAGGGTGATCAATTCATATTTTCTACATTCACAGCTATCTCATATATAGACTTGAGGAAAGTGATGGTCCAGGATGATTCCTACAATGTACTATTTACAAAATTATGAGTCTGAGGAAACAGACTGTGAAATAGGAACAGACCATTGAGGTCAAAAGATGCTCCTGAGTTTCCTATTGAGAACCGAGAATTGAGTCTGGGGCCTAATAGCAGAAACACAGTCGGCTGAGCTGTCCAAGTCAGAACCTGAGAGTCATTCTTGACTTCTCCCTCACATAGTCCCCACATAGTAGAAACCAAGTGATCTCCATGCTATCCTAGTAAAAATTAAAAATGGCTTTTATCTATTTAGTTCTGTCCACTGTTGGGCACCATTATCTTCACTTATCATCTAAATAAGAAACAACTTGGATTATTGCAACATTGGTCTAATAAAAGTTGTATTGCTTCTTCCAATCTTGCCTCTTTTTTCTTGCCAGCTTTTCAGTTTTTTCGCAAGGCTTTTCTAAAAAGCTAATCAAGGCATGCTGCTTCATTAAAACCCATTCATGACTAGCTGGTTGTCCTCCAAATAATATTAAAACTCCTTAATGTGGCGCAAAGGCCTTTCATGATCGGGCCTTGTTTGCTTCTCCCTTCTCATCTCTTGCCACTCTTACCAATACCCCAACCCAAACCCCTCAGCTACCCTTGCTACTCTTCCTCCACACAGAGATGGATAAACCCCTCAAACCACAGACCTTTCCATTCTCTGGAGGTATTATGTTCTCTTTTTCTTCTATTGTTCCACATGCTGTTCCATCTGTTTAAAGCATTTCTTGTACACCACCCACCCATCCTCAACTCCTAAAGATATATTATGTTTCATTTTAGAGATAGCTTCTTCCAGGAAACTTTCCCCCATTCCCCGAGAAGGTCATCCTTACATACTTTCAGGACACCTGCTTTTAATTTACCTCCGGGAAGAGCTGTTACGATCTTGTATCAGAATTCCCTATTTATTTGTCTGTCTTCACCAGGGATTGTAAGCAATGCTTAGGAAAGATTATGTCACACAGTGGGTGCCCAATAAATAACACCCAAATGAACCAATGCATGTATGAGTGAATTCTTTAACTCTGTAAGAGGCCCATCAGTATGGATAAAGAACATAAACATAACTTCTGTTTTGAAAAAACTCAGATAAAACTGCCTCCGATAATATCTTTGTATTTGGTGATGGGGTGTATGCCTAAAAAAATCCAACATGTGCTGGGTGAAAGCTTTCACTGCAGAAGTGCAAGCAGGGAGAGGCTGTGCGGTAGCCCTGTTGTCGCCATAGCAACCCTGCCAAGGGAAGGCTGGTAATTTAGCGTTCAAATGCCTCTTAGCTCGGTACTTTTGGAACCCAAGCCTGTTTTTCCACTGTTCTAGAAGGCAAGTTTTACAAATGATAATATCTATGTTGCCTTTAATTTCATTCAAGTGTTTCTTATGTCATTAAGATAAACGTTTGGATTATACCATCAAAGAGGTATAATCTAATACAGCATATTATAGATTCATCTTTCATCTGCTTTAAAATATTCTCATGCATCATTTTCAGTTTCTACTGAAATAGTTATTTTATTGTCTGGTTTTGTAATTTTGTGGCTTTTCCTTTGGAAATGAATGTAATGCTGTTTTTTAGAAGATACCAACTGCTTTATAAGGCTAGAACCCTTCAAGATTATAGATAATATCCCTGCCCAGGCCTGGAAAGACAACTGGGGAGATACGGTATTGTACACTGATGGAAAAGGAAGGCGTTCATGTAATTATGCCCCCCTAAATGTGGGATAAATAGTTTATGTGAAATTTGTAATTAAATGATTCATACCTTTCCTTTGAACAAAACTATATTTTCACATACATATTCTTATTTGAATCACACAAAAATCCTGTGACGTATATAAACCCACTCCCTGAACCCAGGTAAGTGATAAAGGACAGACTTTTATTGAGAGGAACCCTCCCACCCCCGTCCCCAGACTGCAAACTTCACAGAGAAGACACTAGAAATGCACTGCCAAACAGAAAAACTGCACCACACAGCTGAGACACATGGTGGTCCCCCCCCATCCGCTCGTGCTCAGAGCTCACCTGGGTATGCGGAAGGCTTTCTCGGTCTCAGTCAGGGCTGACACAGCACCATCTACTAATCCTATCAGCTGTGTGAGCAAGCGCTGCCTCCTGTCTCAGTGATCTGATGTTGGGGGATCTGCACAGCAACAAGGAGCAGCTGACGTGCTTTACAACACGTCATGAGGAAAAGAAACTGCATTCTGGGGCATCCTGGGATTTTTCTGTGATGGGGTGGAGACCCATATATTTCTTACCAGGGAGAGAGCTGTTTTCCCACAAGAGCATGTGCGAGTGATTAACCCTCCTCTTACTGTATGTTTGTTACCATTATTACATGGTTAAGGGATTTTGATGTTGTGAAGCTGTAATGAGCAGAATTCTGCAAGATCACCCCCTGGGGGGTTTGGGTCCAGAGAGTAGCTGGGCAGTTAGAGCAGTGGGTAAGCTGAGGCCAGGCTGGCTAGAACATTCCTGGATCCAGAGGGTGTCAATTAAATTCTCTGCTCTGCAAATGAGTTTTCCATCAGGCATCTCTCAGTTGATGGACAGGAATGCAGGGCCACGGAAGGTCCAGGTGAGGAGGTGGAGATTGGGGCTAGGGGCTTTGAAAGAGTATAAGGATATAAACTTCTACTTGCCTGAAGGGCAAGCAGACATGAGGTAATCTTCCAAAAAGGCCATCTGCTCTTTGGGGCCTTTTGTCTATTTGTGAGAATAGCTAAAGAAATAGATGTGGTGATTGTATAGAACACACTGCGGGCACTGGTGGGACCAGTGGGCATATACTTGTTGGAACAGTAGATTAGAATGACTTGAGATGCTTTGGAAAGTATGAGTGTAAAGGCTGCCACCCACATAGGAGAAACTGAGTCCTGACATTTACCTGATGAAACGCTTCAAATGACTGGATGAGGCAGGGAGATGCATGCGTCTTACAGATTTATGGAAAAGGCAAAGGAAGTTATGCATAAGGTAGGCAGAGGAAGGCCTAAATCCAGAGGTTGAATTCTGGGCCTGAGATAAAAGCACCTTCCTTTCCCAAGAGACCAGGCCGTTGAAAATCGTCTGAACTAGGGGAGTAGCCACCTAGAGAGAAGACGGTGAAGCCAAGACTCTTCTCTGACGTGGCAGAGGCAGAGCAGGTTCTTCAGGTTGGAGGTTTGGAGGGATTTGTGCAGCATTGGGTTCCCAGAAAGTGGATCTGTGGCTAGATTTGAATTATAATAAGTTTTTTAAAAAGTCTGTTTGCCCTTGTATCATTTATTTCCATGATTTTGTACTTTTTTTCCCCTTCAACTTTCTAGTAAGCATCCTTATTTTTTCAAATATTCTGCTTTTATTTCTGCTAAAAGTGGGGGAATAGGAGGGTTTTGAGGCTGTGTACTCAAACAGCAAGAGCAATATTGCAAAGTGGAGCAGAGCGCCCCTAGAGGCTAGCCCAGGGAAACCAGGAAGCACCACCAGAACTGCACTGTTGCTTGGGGCGGGTGTGGGCGGTTACAGCCGCGGTTGTGCAGCTGAGCAGTTTTGACTGCTGCTTTACTTCCATTCCTTGGGCCATTGCTGTGAACCATTTTTCTTCACCTGAAACCTGTGCAGCTAGTGAGTAACTCTAGCTCTTGCTATGTAGCTGTAGCTTCTCGCCAATCCACTTCCCCAGAAAAATCTGTGGGAAAATAAATCCAGAATTTGGGAATCTGGCCTATATTGCCTCATCTGTCCATGTGCCCTCTGGCTATTTCTAGATTACTGTTTGCTCAAAAAGGGAATGAAGTACACTTTTAAAAGATAACTTCAGTATTTTCTTTTTAAAAGATATTAACACATCAACATTTTCGAAAAGAAAAGAAAAATATTACTCATCATCTCATGGCCCTAACATCAATTATCCATATTTCTTCTGTTAGCCTTTTTGTGTATTTGCTCAGGATTATCTACTGTGCAACAAAAACAGCATTGTTAAAACCTGAGAATAAAATTCTAAGTGACATATGATATTTGGGGCCTCTTAATACCATCACATCTGGCTCTTTCCAGATGGCTGTGGTAAGCTCCCATGCCCCTCATTTTCCCACAAGTTACCTCTGTTTGTCCTCTAACTGGGCACTAATCCAGGATATGAGGCTCATGGTCCTCCTTACCACTGTTGACAAACAGCTGGGTCTGCTGCCGGAAGCTCAGAAGCCTAGCTTCCCAGGTCCTTGGCCCTGGTGGCAACTGGACAAGCCAAAAGTTTCAGGTAGAGCTGTCAGTGGTATGGTACAGAACTAGCAAATTCAAGGCTGGAGAAATGACCTAAGTTCAGAGGCTGATAGAAAAACACCTGTGTCCCTTTCTATGAGAAGCCCTGCTACTGGGTGGCCAGATGTAAGCTGATGACCAGGCGAGTGGGGAAGTTAAATGAGTGTTTCAAAGTCTGTAAAGAGATCTGTGATGAAAAAATGCAGTTTAATAAAGGACATGGATTCTCAAGTCCTGTAGGCCTGGTGAGACTTTCTTGGCCTCTTCCTGACTGTGTGACCTTAGACAGTTGTTTAACCTCTCTAGGAGACTCAGCATGTGACGAATGCATGTTAGTTAAATGAAAGAAGGAAGGAAGAAAAGAAGAAAAATTAGTTTGCACCAGTTAATGTTTTAAGGCAAATTAACTTCCCTGACCCTCATTTTCTCACCTGTAAAATGGGATTAATAGTAGAAGGGTATTTCATAACACTGTAGTAAAGATTAGATAAGCATACACACAAAACCTACCACTTATGGTTAGAGCACATGGTTAGAGCTTAATAGATATCCTCTCTCTCGGGATCAACTACTGTTGCTGCCTTCTGCTTGCCTATTGCTCATCCTCCTTGTCCTAAAGATTTTTTTTAAACTTTCATTTTTTTTCCCCAGATAACTTAAGAGATAGAAGGAAACTGAATTTTTCACTAGAAAACTGACTTTCTTCTTAGACTTTTGTTCTGAAAGGTAGATTCAAAAGGGAGAAAGCATGTTAAATGGCCCGATACCTATCACCCACTCATTCATTCATCCATCAATATTTATTTTTTTCCTATTCTGAGTCAGACACTGGCTAAGGCACTGGTTCGAGAGTATTCAAAGATGAACAGCGTTTCCTGTCCTCAAGCATCTCAGTCTAATGTGGACATAGAACAGCCATTCGCAGTTATGCTACTCATCGTTTTAGCACCATGACAGATGAAGGTCCTAAGGGCTTGCCAGCATCTGAATTAGTCTGAGATCTGAGGCTTCAGAGATGAGTTTTGAGGTGAATCTTGAAGGGTGAATAGGTCCTACTATAATTTTTGTTCCTTCAGAATTCCTTTCTTTTTCTCTTTCCTCTCCTCTCCCCTTTCTTCTACTCCCACCCCCAACTCTTATTTCCACTTGGAGAGACTTCTCCTTACTTATATACTGGTCCCAGATGGATTGGTGCAGAGAGAAGAAACTTTAGGTTGAATCTTTACCATCTGAATGTACCCTTCTGGAAGAAAGGGGTTTTGTCTGGGAGTTTTCATTACCTAGATAACACCAAGCACAGTACCTAGTGCTTCAGTCAGTATTTTGTTAATTAGCAATATTATTTAAATTTCAAGAACACCAGGTTATACTGCCATCTAGTGATTCATTAGTGATTTTTTTCTCATGACAGGTAAATATTCTTTTGGTTTGTAACCAAGTTAAGTCGTTTTAATAAACCTTAATAATGACTTGATTCAAACTTTCAGCACTTTCAAAGTTTAAGGCTACACATAACTCAATAGGAATGAGTATCATCAATATTCAGTGGGTTTGGGGCAATGGCATGTGCTCTGTGGTCTGTGACAATGGCTCCAAACTCTTTTCTTCTCTACCTGCTGAGCTACTGTAGATAAGCAAGATAAGCCATATCAGATAGTCTTTGCCTTATATATTCCAATGTCTACTTTCTTAAATGAATAGACTTCATATTTTTTGAGCAGTTTTAGGTTTCCAGAAAAATTAAGCAGAAAGTAGTTTCCATATACCTCTTCACCAAGATCTATATTTGTTATCTTTGGACATAATGCATTCCCTGTCTACCTGATTAATTAGGCATAATTATACTCTACTTCTGAAGCAGGTGTAAGTAAGTGCCATTAAATGCCTTACCCCTTCTCCATACTTCTTACCTGTTAGGTGTGCCTCAAGGTCTTCTCATCTCCATGGTGGACTCAGCACCAAGACTTCTGGATCTTTATTGTATTATCTTAACAGCACTACCTCTCCTCTTATCTGAAGCTGAGCATGGGGGAGCCCCACAACCCTGCAAACGAATGACACTGCTAGTACTTGCTCTCTAACTTCTGGGGGGGCCTCAGTGCTGCTTGGCAATCAATTTATGTCCTTTATTATTCTCTTCTGTTCTCCACAGAGTCCATTTGAAACCTCTGCACTTCAAACCTCTCAGCCTACCACCTCTGCCCTCACACTGTGCAGAGAGATATCCTTATCTCCTGATTGACAGACAAAACAGAAGCTATTAAGAGAACTCTCTCCATCTCTGGCCTCCAAACCTACAAATTCACCTGCTTCTACCTCATCCTTTCCATTCCGGGTCCTTTAGATTAGAAGTCCCTCTTCTGTACAAGAGTAATTTCTTCACCTGGGCTTTGGATCCCACCCTTTTCCACCTCTTAAGGGAAGTGATCCCATCAGTAGTCCTAAGTCCCAGGTTCCTATACCTTATGTGTAAAATGGAATAATTATTACACCTATTTCATAGGGTTATTGTGAGCATGCAAGGAGTTAATACACATTTAGAACTTGGAAAAGTGCCTAGGGTATATTAAACACTCAATGAGTGTCAGCTGTTACTACCTATTTTTTTTGATAACTTTAGCTTACTTTTCCATCAGACACTTCACATCAGCATTTAAACATCCTGAAACCTTTCTCAATTGAGTAAATGACTCCCTTAAGCTCCTCTATCTTTCTAATATTACCCTGTTACTTCTCCCCATTCATCATCAAACTTCTAAGAGTCTGTACTGACATCTCACACCCTCTCCCTCGTCCCTTCACCCAACCACCCACTTGTATACACATACCTATTATTCTTTGAAGCAGCTCTTGCCCAAAGTCACAAATTACCTCCATGTGGTTTAATCTAATGGCTAGTTTTTATCTTAACTAGGTGTAGTTAAACACTCCCCAGTTTTTGAAAACTGCTTTTGGTCTATAACATAGTTCTGTTTCTTCTACTTCTCAATATCCTGTCAGCCACTTCTTAAATGCTGGTCCTTCAGTTTCTACCCTTGACCCTCTTATGTTTTCATCCTACCTCCCCTCCCTGGGTAACATCTTTCATTGCAATTGCTTCAGTTACTACTTATAGGCAGATCTTCCATAAATTCTATAAACCCACATCCTTATTCCATGACTATCCCATAACCATCTGGGTATCTCGACTTTTATATCCCACAGGGTCCACAAACACTCCATGTTCCAACTTTAATTCATCCTATTTCCCCTAGGAGCTTATCTTCTGTTTTCCCTGAGCTGATGAATGTTATCATCGTGCAAACCCAGGACGCTGGCTGACATCCTGAACTCTTCTCTCTCCCTCACCTTTACAACTAATTGGAACCTAAGTCACATCTGTTCTACTTCTTAATGTTCTTTAAAATGTGCTATTTCTCTATGATCCCTTTCTGCCTGGAATTGTAACCTGGCCGGAAGACTTGCCACCTTCAGCACATTTTTTAAACAGTAGTCTGATCAATCTCCTTAAAGTGCAAATCTAATCATCCTCCCCCCTCCCCCCACTGCCCCCTGCATCTCCTGGCCCCAGTGGAAACCCTCCAAGGCTCACCCTTGCCCTCATGATAAAGTTCATACACTGATATATGGCTTGCAAGATCTCTCATGATCTAATCTTTGACTTTCACGAAGCTTGTTCCTTCTACCTAGACCACTTCCCAGTCTCAAGCCTCTGTTTCCCACCACCACCATCTGTTTCTTATTGCCCTTCAGATGAGGAAAAAATAGAAAATTTATTTGTTACAGTCATGGAATTTACTCCAGTCTTGAGTGTGAAACAGAAGAGAATGATTTGAAATGCTTTCTGCTAGGCCTATACAGGTGCACAGTATTATGGAAAGGTAAAGCCATATTAAAGATGTGATGAACATGGCTGCTGTGTTAATTTTTGGGTTTGTAGCATGAGCTGAAGAGCAATTCAGTTTTTTAGTGATCAAGTGAAATAATGACTTCCAGACTGGTGCAACTTGAAAAGCTTCTGTCAGAGAAAATATGTACATTTCATCCTATTTATTATAAAATATTAATCTTAGCTTCATTATTTTAAGGACTCATTCCTCTTGAGAGAGAATTCAAAGAATTCATCAAGTATATTCTGCAAAGTCCCACAACAAGAATTTAAAGAATTCTCTCTGAAAAAGTATTCCCATGATTCCTTGTTAGAATTTTTCCTCCTGTATTCCCTTAGCATTGATTTGACTTTAAGCATTAAAATAGAAAACAACTCAGACTGTTTTTTAAAAAGACACTGACATTTGTATTTTTAAATATTTATATGATTGCATTGTTGTATTTTTATTGCTGAACTCAAGAAAATGTAACATGTTCAAATGTATATATAATTTAAGTAGATCTATTTTGAAACTTGGAAAGATTTATAATAAATGGTTGCTTGGGCAAGATAATACTAGAAAACCTCACACTACAAACCCTTTTAAAATATACTTAAGAGCAGCTGATTCCCTAATGCTTGAGATACTAAGTATGGAAGTGTGAGTTTGTTAAGACCAATATGGTTTTACTGTATCTCCAACAGTCAACACCTGGAATTTCTGCATGTAAACTGTTTTTTTTTCTACCTACACTAATGTCCATAGTCTTTTCCATAGAGTTCTAAATTTAGAAATACCTCCATAGGAAAGGACTGTAAAATGTTTCAAATGAGGAATAAATATAGACTTAAGAGTCTTCTATTTTTCATTTTGTTTAATTATACAATAATGATATCTGAATAATATTGTCCTAAAATATCAAGATTATTCATCACTAAACACAATGGACTGAAGCAAATAAGAATGAGGTGCTTTCTATAATGCTCACCTACAAATTGCCATACAGAGAATACTTTTACTACTACGAATCCTGTGAATTTCAGACTTTCTATAGGTAAATAACTTTATTCAACAAATATTAACCAAGCCCTTCTTTGCTTTGTACCAAGGACTCCGGTAAATATTGGGAGAAGTTTAAGTAGTTTGCCTTGACAGTAGGAATAGGTGTGAATTTTTATTTCACTTGTGTCCCCCCACAGTGCTCTAAGCAGTTTGGACTGTTACGTGGTCATTGCAAATAAGGTAGAATGATGAACTCCACCCAAATATTAAGCAATGCTGCATCCTTTTGGGCAATTTTTAAATAATAAACCAAAATATCATTTTAACATATAGAATAATGACATGACCTATTTAAATATTAATACTTCAATGCCTGACTTTAACTAAAAAAGCAAGAATAAGAACAAATAAACATGACAAAAAATGCTATTCATTAATACAAAACACATGCCATATTTCTTTCTTTATAATTAAGGAATGTGGTCAGGTGAAAACCAAGAAAAGTCTTTTTCCCCTTGGCTGAATCCCTTGAATTCCTTTTGCACAGAGCTCTGTTGTTTCTATAAACATTAAAAACAAAATGGACACACAACAATCCCTTAATGGTAGGAAATGTATTCACTTCATTTTATTTTGCCATAGCAGCTCTGTTAAGACCCTTTCCTACAGACCAGTCATTTCTTGGTAATTTACAAAGATAGCCAGAGATAATGGTGTTTCACAGAGTGGGGCTGAGCAGATAATTGTTTCCTTGTTATCAGAAGGAATATAGTTCTCCGTCAAAACTGCGGTTTTCTGAGGGCCTTTTACCAAAGAATTGTTTGTTCTGGTAAGTTTTAATAAGAAAAGGTTGGCAGTAAGTCTGTAGTTATATACTCCTGGCATTGAGCCTTCCACAGAAATGTGCATGAGATACTGAAGACCTTTCTCAAGCATTCTATTCCTGTAACCTGACTTCATCCTTTCCTTTCCACTGTTGCCACTGAAACTAGACATGACCGCAGAATATAAATCATATGACAAATATTTGGGAATTTGCTTTGTAGTTTTTCAGCACCACTGCCAAACTTCTTGCCTTAGAGAGCTGTACGGCAGCTTTTCAACCTGTAACCTTGGAGCAGTCCTATTCGCTAGCCAGCTGGGGAGCATCCACATAATTTAACTGAGGCAGCCCTTCAAAGGGATTAACAAACATTTCAAGTTCTTTGACTGCTTATTCTTTTTAAGGCTTGCTCACTTGTTAGTCATATATTTATACCCAATAATTTTAAACACTGGGATGCATCTTCTTTATGGAGACCCCCAAAATGTGATGCACACAGTTTTGAACAGCTTTATTATAAATGAAGACTCCTTCCCTAGAATTTTTAGTCACAGTACTCTCTCCCATTTAGTCTGATCCTGCTGAAAGATACAACCTTTGGATTTCTTTCTGCATTCAATGGTGAATCACTGAGCACACCATAAAAGGTCCCTGTCTTGACCCTCTTGAGGGTATGGTAGCACTTCTCAAGAAGTGGAGTGGCAAAGAGCCACTCACATGGTCCTTCTGCAAGACAATGCCATTTTGCATAGTAGATTTAATATTTGAATGATGAGTAGAAGGTGTAGAACAAATTTTAGGTTAGTTAACATCCTCAAATAGCTCTGGATTCTCATTTGTAGGCTTGCACTTGTGAGTTTCTCACTGACCATGCTTTTAAACTGAGGCATTAATGCCAGAAATATATGAAAGGGCTTTGTCTGCTCTGTTTTCAATGTATAACCAGTCCATTCCACCGTCTTTCTTCAGTGTGGTTAAATGGTTTTCTACAAACTCTGCTAGGGATTTTAGTCCAAAAGACAAACAGGAGCTGTTTGATATATGTGATAAAGACAGGTGTAGCAAAAACTTCAACAAAGCCAGTGTTTTAAGTGTGTTCACAGCTGCTAGCTCTCTGAATGGTGACTAAGACAAGGTATTGAAATCAGGAAAGGCTTTTCCTCCTTGAGCAGGTCAGAAACTTTGGAGATTAGGGCTTATAGTGTCACCCAGTAAACCAATATGCTTGTTGTTGACATCCACGCCAAGCTCTGAGACTATGTTAAGAATTACATTCTTCAAACCTTCTGCATTAAACTCAATAATTTAGGAGGGTAAGCCTCACAGAATATATATATCATTTCATGGTCACTAGTACTTGTGTTTTCAGACCCATAAACAAGGATGGATAAGTACAGGGTTGCTGAACAGTGATCGTTAGATTATGTTTGGCGACTTTCCCAATGATGTGGGTGGGCTTTCTGTTTACTTTCAGCAAGGAAGTCTTGCCCAGAGTCTACTCCACCATGGACAGTGAGAGAAAATTAGCCAAGGGAATTTCCAGTTAGGCCACTGTGTAGGCAATAACAAACAACTTCGCAGTCTGCTGCCTCTTGTCTGCCCCAACACTTCCAAGACTTATTCACAATTGCCAAATTGACATTCTCCAGAGTAACCAGGGTAGGGATTTTTCAAAGCTGATAGCTTTGCTGCACCTCACTCCTTAGTCCTTTTCAATGAGGATGCCACAATGTCGCTGACAAAAGCAGCCCTATATTTCACAGTGGCCCAATTTGAATTTTTTCTTTTGTACACAGAGAACAATCAGTTTCACCAACCACAACCCTATTGCCAGAGTCTTAGGAGCTCTTCCCCTCTGCCTGCCATTTTTCAACAGTCCCACATGAAAGGGCTTTGTCTTTCATGCTAACAGCCATTCTATTGTTCCCTTCTACTCCTGTTTTTCACTTAGTTCATCCCTCTCTTCCAAATCCCAAAGCTCTTTTGCAGTTTCCTATAAATAGGTGCAATCTAGCAAACTTTCAGTATGAGAATAAAAATATACATATTTACTATTATTCGTTTTAGAAATAGAGGTGGGTGGTTTTGTAAAACTGTGTCTTGAGTCAATTTGTAAAAATTATAGTGATAAAATCCTATGTACATCTGTCATGTGGAAATAAAAATGCTGCATTGGAAAAGGACAAATAAATTATTCTTGCTTCTATATCAGCCTGAATGTTTATGAATCAAACAGCCAATTCACCAATTAGCTAGAGAGCTCTGATGAAAGACTCTAAAATATACCTAATTCTGAGCCATCTTCTGACAGTACCCATTTGGCTTCATTTATTCTAACAAGTAACAAGAAATATATAGAAAGACATCTTTCCACATTGATTTCAGATTTAAAATTAAACCACAACCATACTTTTTGGTTTACAAATCAAAAAGTAATCTTATCTTGTTAAGCTAGGAAGGAAGTTTGTCCATGGTTATTTATAAATATTTTTATTTTTTTCTCCATTTATAGTTATAGTAAATGGTTTCCATTGGCACTATGGTAGAAGATACAAGTTATTTTAACATCTATGTAATTATTTATTATATCAGAAAGATGAGTATATCACAAACTTTCTGGACTGAATAACTAGGTCAGTTTCATTTCTTAACTCAAATTGAGGTTCTCAACTTATCTGATACCTTAATATTCACACTCATCATTTTCCAATGCTAAGGTTTATTTTCTATGCTGAAATGACAATATATTTCCAAGTGTAGTGTGGCCAGTCTATCTGTTTTTAAGATTACCATCTGCCCAAACATAGAAAAACCTTTAAGTCAAGACTAAAGAAAACAATAAAATGATTAACAAGAAAAGACAGGAATTAAAAATAAGAAGTTAAAAACAATAACCTAAATAAAAATTAATGACACATTAATATTATTTCCCACTCAGCTAAGGATTAATAAATATTTTTGACATTACCATTTGACTCTAATCTCCAAATTCTTTCGCAGTAAGCAAATGTTTATTGAATATGTATTCTCACTTCAATACTACTTTTGTTTTTGACAAATAAGAGGGAGGTACTCATTCTACAGTGACTGGGGCTAGAAAAGACATCAATCTTTGGATATGATCAAAGGAACTTCTGTAAACATATAGAGAACACAGATCTGTCCATGTACAAATCATTAGTGGCTTACTCTGGAAATACTGTGAAATTCTCCATATTATAGCCCAGAATTATAAGAAAGAACAGGGGAAGGTTGAAGCTAAAATGATTAAAGGGAAAATGGGAAAGTAAAATGGTAAATAGGAGTATGTTGTATGGAGATACTATATCTCCAAGGATTCTCATCTGTAAAGGGAAAGACTGAGTAAGGTTTGGACAGAGTGCATACACCATATACAATGTATAGACATGGTGGCCTCAAAGTTAAATACTCAGCAACATGAGTATTGAGGAAGAACCCTGACCCTTGAGAAGGTTAAGAGAAAGTTAGTGGTCTCCAAAGTGCAAAGTAGTTTCTTGGTTGGGGTGGAGAACAGCTAAAGAAATTATCGGGCGTGGAAAGGAAATGCTAAAGTGGCAATTTGTAAATAAAATATGATGATATTTAATATGTGGAATGAAACCAGTATACAATTTAGCTCTTAAACCAGATGTCTGGTGCCACCTAGTAAATGTAGTGAGAACAAGAGATCCATAACGCAGGCTTAGATGGCGGTGTCCTTGTGTGTACAGCGTATTGCAACAGAGTACAGTTTACATGTGTGTGGGTAATATAAAATAGTTTTAACTCAACAATATGGAGAAATGGCTTTAAAAAGCACCCTGAAGAACTACAGAATGAAGTGCATGTTGATAATACAAAGAGAAGCAAACCAGAAAATGAGAGAGCTGCCTCATCTCCCAATATGAACTCTTCATTAGCTACATTATCAAGTGAAAACAATGGAGAATACATGATATACTCTAGGGGTGGATACTCAAAAGTTGTGTTATACTAGAGTTGTGTGATCAAAGATCTAGGGTCACATAACATGAAATATCAATATGCAGCATGCTTATCAAATTCATTACCTCCAAGAAGTAACATCTATTTAAAAATTACAATCTCTGTTATCTCGGGTGTGTTCTCTTCTCTTGAGAACTCATGCTTTCTCTGTGATGCTTACTGTCAAACTTAGATCTCCAGCTTGTCCAGGCTAAGGTCTTTCATCTCCAGATCTCACCAGGACATGTCTACTTATAAATACTGTTGCCCCAAAACTTCACTTTATTTCAAATATAAGTCATCATTTCTTATTCTCCCCAAATTACCTCCTAATCCAAAAATTTATCTATGTCATCTTCTTTAGGACAAGAGACAGAGAATAGCATAGATATTAAGAGCATGGGATTTAGATCTAGGCTAGTTGGATTAAAATTTCTGCTTAGATGTGACTTTGGACTAATTACATTTCCATTATGAATTTATTTCCTCAACCATATGGGGGGAATATTAGTACTTACATTGATAAACGTGCCTTGAAACTCAGGAAAATCCATGCAAAGCACACATAATGCTGTCTGGCACAGAGCAAATGCTCAAAAACATTAGCTATTATTATTTTTTAATCTGTGTTCAAAACCATGGGTCATTTTTTTTTTTTTACTATTTTTCCCACATCTTTTAATCTCCTGTTTCCAGTCTTGGACTCCTGTCTGCTGTCCTCTCAAAAGCTGCTCCTGGTCTTGTTCTGGGGCCACTGCCCTAGGCAGACTCCCATCCTTTCAATTTAGAATAAAGCCAGCAGTCTCTGAAGTGGTCTTATGCAGCCTCTACTATTATCAGACTGGGCTATATGAGTCTGATCTTTCTACTGGATTCTCGTGGATCATCTTAGAAATCTTCATGGGCTCTCTGATGTCTACCATAACATAATGTAAACAAACCATGCCTCTTGCTTCAATAGCTTTCCAACATGGCTTTGCTTTTGACAAACTTCTTTGCTTATTCCAGCTTTCTTTCACTTCCCCTTTTCCAAACTGAAGTATGTGTTCACAGAAGTTAGCACTCACTCTCCATTTGCTTTTTAATTATCTGTTTTTCTTTTTTGTCAACCCTGAGGTAAAGGAAGTATGCATTTTACTTTCTTTTTACTTTCCCAAAGCACCTGGCCCCCAAAACAGCAAAGAGATTGTAAATACATACTTATTGATCAGTTGATTAAACTATTCTACAATACAGAGAAATCATGCATAATATTTATCATGGTTCGTTAAGGGAAACTAGCTTACATATTCTAATTTTGATAGTCAATGCATATCAGTATAATAGCAGTAAATCAATTAAGCTTTGGAATTTGGTCACTAAGCTCATAGTTATGAAAAAGTAGGTTAGAGTTAACATCTGAAAGAACCAATATTTAATGGAGGTACTTTTTCTTATTGTGTCATTTAATCATAATTAAAATATTTTCAGTAGTTCTTCATTATTCACATTTTTAGTTCCTTCTCCCAAGTACACTTTTCAAGTTCTTTTTTTGTATTCTCATTTTCTAGCCTTCTGTTTGACTCCAAGCTTACATTTTCCATTGATTTCCCCCTTTTGCCTTCAAAGGAATACCAGAGGTATTGATTGGCTTTGTTTCATGTTGCTGATGCTATAATACCATACTGAACAGGTCGCAGGTTGTCCTGTACTTCTACCACTAATTAGACTTAAAACTGGAAAGTATTGTGCAATTGTAAAAACTATAGGGTTTGGATTACTATAATGTCCAATTAGTGCTGTTGTTATTATTAACAAGACTAGCACACATGTAGTATGATCACTGAATATATTAAACTAAATCTCCGGTAATTAGCAGTACTATGACATTCTCCATAGCATACCCAAGGACCATAAGATAAGACAGGAGAGGGTTACAGCCAAAGTGAATAAAAGAAAAAAGGGAAACTACAATGGTAAAGAAGGAGTGAGGATGTTGCATGAGGATACCAAATCTAGCAGGATTCCAGTCTGGGAAGGGAAAGGCTGAGTGAGTTTTGGACAGAGGTATGTACACCATATGATGTATAGACACAGTGGCCTCAGACTTGTTCACTCAGCAAGTTGTGGAACCACATACAGTATATGTCAAGAAGCAAGAAATAAAAATTTGAAAATTTAAGTTATAAGATTTATGTAATGACTTGAATCAAGAGAAAAAATGCCACAAAAGTGTATGTGCTGATTAATGGTATATGAATTATTTCTCAAAGAGTGTTGCTGTTAACTCAGTTCTGTGAAATGCATAGAGAAAAAAATGTGCTCCATTGTCAAAAAGGACTGGGAAATGTTGTATATCAAATGGCTCTTTAAAAGTTCTTAATCCAAATTAAACTATTCAGGGCTTACGAAATCCTGCAGTAAAGAGACCAATTTGACCTTATTTCCTCAGTATTTCCCTTACTTATTTAACCACACTACTTAGTTTCTCAGAAAACATAACCCTGGCAGTCCCAGTGTTAGAAGAAACATACTTTGAGAAAGGCAGGTACAGATTAAGGACTGAAGAGTTCAGAAATGGAAGAGACTGCTTAACAATTGGGACAAAGCATTAGGAAAAATGAATATTTAGGTAGATCTTGAAGACTGAGGTGGAGATGAGGCAGGGGAGGCATCCCAGACAAAGAGAACACTGTGAATGAGAATAAAAACAGGAGAACAACAGATATTCAAGAAGGTTCAGCACAACCTGTTCAGGAGGAAGCAGAAGGTTCCTGCAGGACAGAAATGGGGAGATGGGGCATTAACATGACATAAATGATGCTAGTTAGTAGAAGGATTAGCAATCTATGTATTCTATGTGTTCCCCCTCATATTACCATAATTTCTTAAAATCTTATTTGTTCATGAACATGATTACTTAATTAGAACTTGAATGGTCTAGGCCTGTGCTATCCAATAGGAATACACTGAGCTACAAATGTATTGTTAAATTTTCCAGCAGCAATATCAAAAAAAGTAAAAAGAAAGAAATGAACTTAACAAAATATTTTATTCAACCTAATATATCCAAAATATTACCTTTAATATCAGCATGTAATCAACACAAAAACTATTATTGAGCTTTTTCTCTTTTTTGGCCAAGTCTTCAAAATTCAGTTTACTTACAACACATATCAATTCAGACTAACAACATTTCAAGTGCTCAAGAACCAGGTGGCTATATTATTATATTAGATAGCATAGATCTATAAATTAGCATAAATTAGCTGGATAACAGCAGTTAACTTTTATGGTTTTCTGATAACTTTAACCACAATAGAAGGTTTTAAACTCTTGATTAAATGGATATGATACATTTGTTTCACCAGTTTTTGAAATCTGTTTTATTTTTTAGCCATATTTGAAATCGACAAATTATGTATAATTATTGATTAAAAGTGAAAAGCTCCATTTTCCCTCCAAGTTAGAAAAATTGAAGTAAATAAATTACTTTCTTGCTTTCTTGTGGCTTTTTTTAACTATTCATAAGTAAGGAAAACACAGTGGATTTGTGACAGTTAAGAACAGTTAGTCCTGTTATCTACATCTGCTTTTCCTAAGAGCTCTACTACATACACCACTTGATTTTTAACCATATACATGCTCTCTGAAACTACTTTTCAGGTTTTTAAAATTTTAAGTGATTCCTCCTGCTGGTACAGTTTCTTCACACTTCATCACATTTCTAAATAAGTGATCACATATCTGAAGATTTCATGTCCTAAAGGCATTCTACCAATACTTCCAAATGCTTCTGCTTACAACACAAGGCAGTTTTATTCACACGTCCCACTTTTTGAATCCATTAAGGCCATTTCGGGAGAGGAAAAACTAGAAACCTACTCTTCTGTTTTTGTTTTCTCCAAATTCTCTTTCCTGAGAGCTTGTACATTTCTTGCTAAGTTTCCAAAGCACACTGAATACCCATTAGAAATGGAGTGAATGTGGCACATTCTTTAAATGGAAGTCCTGGAAAATCTGCTGCATTAAAAATGGAAGAGGAACACTAAGGCAACTGCTGTGCTTCTGAATAGAGAACTCTTCTTTGAATGCCCAGTGTGGACATGGAATGGAAAATATCCAACACCACCACATGGTCTGTGAAAGTTCACAGCTTTCAGGGTTTCTGAATGTCAGCACTACTAAAGAAGTAACTAACAATACTTCTTTTCCTTGTGGGGGCCTGTTCTTTGCATTGTGCCGCGTTCAGCAGCATCTGCAGCCTCTGCTCCCTAGAAGCCAGCAGCCCCACCCACACATCTGGTCCGACCCAAGTCTTGACAAATCAAAAATGTCTGCAGATGTTGCCAAACATCTGGGGGACAAAATTGTTCCTGTGTGTGAGAACTACTAAGTGCTATTCGAAATTTATATAGTTTTATATATAGTCTGAGCTCTAGCGTTAAAGTTCAAGCCCATTAATACTGTTATCTACATCTGCTTTTCCTAAGAGCTTGTAAACTTTGGAAAATACTCTAGATTCACATAATATTCTCATGTTCCATAGTCTCAATCTCAATGATCTATATTGTTTTAGCTGCCTCTCTAATTTAAATATCCCACCTCATTTTTACCTGGGAGCAGTATATCATAATAACATTGACCTTCATGCACAATTACTACACGTAATGGGGAATGAAAAGATGTAGCACCTTGAAACCCCTTAGACATATTTCCAGGGTGCTTATTGAAATTGTTTTTATAATGACCTGTACTTCCTAATAAACAAGAAAGGCATGGAAATTTCACTACCACCAGTTTGGTATCTTTCAGTAGTACTACAAAGATGATTCAGTAATTCATGTTTTAAATAATACCTAAAACCTTTCCAACCACATAAGTGCCATGTATGAATAAAATGCTTCAAAGCAAGATTTGTTATTTCTCTTTCTCTCTCCCTTCAAATAGTTTAGAAATAAAGTATCTTATACTTAGTATAGCCTATTACTTGTCATATGTAAAATTTGGGTACTTAGGAATAGTGAAAGCATATTCCATGTTTTCAAGCTTACACGTTTATTTTGAAATGACAATGCATTATGAGGACAAGAACATAGTAATTTCATAGAGGCAGCACCTGGAAAAATGTATACCAACTCTTTGTTCTCTACTACCCTCTGGTGGTTTGTAAAAATTAAAAAGTAAAAGTTAAAAAAAACCTTGAAGAACCATTATTATAATCACAGACACTATCAATAGCTACCATTTATTGGTAAACATAGTAAGCTTCACAAAAACTCTCCTGTAACCCTTAACAGTTGCTTGAGGGAAGTACTATGATTCACATCTCATTTTAAGGAAACTGAAACTCAAAGTGTTGAAAAAACTTATCCAAATTGATGTATCAATGCCATTGTACAATGACATTCAAATTCCTATCTTTTTTATGCCAAGGCTTAAAATTCATTGTGTGTGTGTTACTGCTTTTGGGGAAACTCGGAGAAATGAGACTGGGCCTGACACCATGAACCTTGTCGTTAGAGGAAGCTAATGGACTTTTTGGCCAAACAGTGGAATCTTGTCATATTCTCATTTAAATTAATCAAATTCAACTATTCTACTTGAGGAAGTGGAGAGAGAGAAAGAGACAGAGATTTTTAATAGTTGTAGGCTTTTCCAGCTCAGGCCTATGAGTTGATTTGAAATAGGCATGTGAATCCGCTGTTTTTATACTTCTCACATCTCACTGAACCATGTTTGTTTCTTGTGTTTAAAGATACAAACGCTTTTACACAAGAGTTCTAATTATAAACCAACAAGTTCATCTGGTATTTAACAAAAAAATCAGCTGCTCTGATGCTAGAAGGAAACTGGCTTAATAGTGAATTTAGGTTCCAATTTAAGTATTTTTCAAAGATAGTTTGAACTTTATTATTGTTTTTGTTGATGCCATTTGCTTTTTTTAAACCCTCAACCCAGCACACAATGTGGTTCTACCACCTTTGTGCATGTGTATATGTGCTACGAGAATAGGGGGTAAGGGTGATTTTGAGGAAGACGTCACTTCCTCAAAATTTTTCAGTAAGAAAAATGAAGCCAAAAAGCATATTCTCTATGATGGCATTTAAAATAGCAAAACAATGTATTTTTCTTTCAGACCATTCATTGTTGGCAAAGATAAATATATTTTAGAGGTTCTTAAGAATAATGTAATTTAGCTTGAGCCAGGGCAACACTGAATAGTAAATGTTTTATTTTCAAACTGGATAGTCCTTCAAATGAGTCAAAGTGAAAAAGATTGTGCTGATGACTCAAAATCAATAATGTATAACTTGAAATTCCCCTTAATTTCTATTATATGCATTTTGTTAAAAAATGGGAAATAATATAAATTTAATTACATTAGATTTCAGGTATCAGTGGACAGAAATTCACCCATATGCCAAATATTTGAGTGATTATGAAAAGGGAGATACTGAAAACAGAGCAAAAAGTTTTCCAGGCAGTGGAAATGAAGGCTATTTCCCTAACTTATTTAATTACTCTGTGATGCAACTGATCTAAGAGATTGAAGATAATACTGGCATAATGCCTATAAAATCTGATTGAGTTAATTACATTTATGCAGTATTATTATGTAGAACATTTTCATGTATTGAATTTCAAGTGGAAAATGCCATGTGAAGTTTTATTCGAACACAGTATGTTTGAATTTCTGGAATGCAAATTAGAGATTCTACCGATGAAAAGCTCTTTGTGTTGATCTTTTCTCTTCCCACTTCTCTTCCCCAACCTGTCCAAGAAAATGAAGGTATTCAGAGGCTATTATTCATAACAGAGAAGAGCATATCTACTGATTTTAAAGTTTCCATATGAAGGACACTTCTTAGCTTAAGTAAGCACTTATGCCTTTATCACAACTGTTTGTGTATGCACTATTGACTGAGCCTGGATTCTGGTTACATATGCAAAACCATGTATGGGAAATCCATACATGCTTTTGCAGTCAAAGCATTTTTATCCTTCAATAACTGATGAATGTTCATCACAGGTAAATTTATTTTCAGTGTATATATGTAGAGATTAATGGGCTTAAGCCAAAAGAAGGAGAGATTCTTGCTAGTGACAGAATTATGATAGAACACTAATAGATTAATTTCCATGATGTAGTAAGTAGCTTCTGTTATTGGGCTACTACCAACATATATTTATGTATCCATATACCAATAAAATATCAAAAATGCTAAAAAGCTTATTAAGTTAAAAAAATTTTATTTTCTATTTTAAGGAAATTTAAAAAATCAGAAGTTACTATTTACAAAAAAAAATTCCAGAAACATACAGCTTTAATGATATCACCTTATATATTTTAGTTTTATAAGGCATTTTCATGTATACTAGCTCATTTAATTTCTAAATGCCTCTTGACCCTTACTGTGATGTTTTTCCTACAATAATGTTTTTGATGAGTCTAATATGTGTATTTTGGTTTTTTAAGTACTATTGAATTAAAATATAAATAGTGGTTCACTTTTGTCATCAATGTTTAAATATAACATCTTTAAATAAAAATTTAAATTAACATTTGCCTTATCTCTGCCAGGATATCAGTTTTTACCAAACAACCCTAACTCCTTCCATTCTTTTCTTCTTCTCCTTTCCTCCCTTTCTTCCATATATAATATCATTTGCAGTATAATGTAATTATTTTCTATTTTTCTCTAAAGGAGAGAAAGAGAGAGATTGAGAGAGAGGAAGAGACTGCTTTACTTCATGTAGGCATCAAAGGGTATCTTAATACAGAATTTCTCTTCTTTATGCTCTAAGGAATAAAAAAACTATAGGTTCTTTTTAAAGGTCTGACTAAGACAGCAACACCTACCGAATCATAAATCTTCTAGATGAAGTTACTTGCTTTCTACAATTTATAGCATAGTTATTAGGTAGGAAAATCCTGACTTCAAATGTGTAATGTTGGGTTTCCCACCATTATAATTCTTTTTGATAGAGTAAACTCAAATTTATAAGCAGAAAATCATTCTTTGTGGTAAAGTCACATAAAGTTCAAGACAAATTTGGTTTCAGATTTCTCAGGTTTTCTTATTATTATGGGTGTGGTATAGTGTTTTCTTAAAAAGAGAAGAAAGCTATGTGAGTGCATATTTTATGAGCTTCTTATTCATTATTCATGCCATTGGAGATAGAAAGAATATACACACACAGAAAATTCTCTCAGATGTGTCCTCTGAGAAGTACACTCAGCCTAAACCTCAAAGGGTCCCCTTTCAGTGGAGGCTGGAGGGAAGCTCAGTGAAGATGGCAGATGGCCTTCCTCAGATATATTTTTGTAGCAATGCTCGAGTGGCTTCCAAGTTCCACTGGAATTTAGTTTTTGGCTACATGAATTAGGCCAATAGCACTTTACCCTAAAATAATGTAAGAGTGATTATAGAATTTGAAAAGTTTCAAGCTAATTTAGTCTTATGTGTTTCAGAAATATTATTCCTTGAAATACGAAAATAAAACAATATTTAATTCAATTTTGGGAAGGGCCATGTCACTTATTTATTTAGTTATATAAATTGGATTCATACTTCTTTCAAGAATGCACAGCTGATTTTGGCCTATGAATTAATTAATATGCACTGAAAATGCTGTGGGTACTTTATAAATATTTAATTATTAATATGAGGATAGCATATTTTACTTGAATTAAAAAGGAGCTATTAGTGTAAACCATTTTGAAAAACTCATTTATAAGGTCAAAATGAACTAATAAATAGGGTGTTAAAGTATACTATGTAATCTAAGAATAGGAATGAAATCCTTTTTCCTTAGTATCAAATTAGATTTTTCCTTGAACCATCTAATTTCATTAATGAATGAAACATTAAAAAGAAAGCAAAAAAATAAAATGAATGTTAGAAATAATCTCTCCTGCACCTCACTTCTGCATATAGCTGCAATAGATTCATAACTGATATCTTGGGACCCTATTTGCTGGCATTAATAAATTAATTTTTCATGTAGTTGGTCATCATTATTAGAAAGAATGTCGTAAATTGAAGTAATTTAAGGTTGTTGTGCATTTAACAAACTGTAATTGAACATCTTGGAATCTGGGATCTCAATACAATAGCAGTGTCTAACTCTGATTATACAATACAGCACCAAGTTTTTTATACACCAAATATAAATTATCAAGAATTCAACTGAAATAGAAAAAGCACAATATCTGTATTGAGGTTTACAGATTGATGCACAGAAGTTGTATGATTAAAAATGCTTAAATATTTTCTTAATAAATTGAGCTGTGGACATGGTACTCAAGAGGAAATGGAATTTTCTGTATAATTAAGAACACGTCAATTTGGCATTTAGTAGATTGCTTTGGCAGTAGTCAGTTGTTACCAAGATTAAATTGGCAAATACCTCAGAGTATGTATTAGGAAAATCCAACCCCCTCCTCTGTTAAGGGACAGAAAAAAAGAGCTAGAAATATATATTCTGTTTGATAGAAGCAAGTAGTTACTTCCAAGTTAAGA
Source organism: Manis javanica (assembly GCF_040802235.1). NCBI lineage: Eukaryota > Metazoa > Chordata > Mammalia > Pholidota > Manidae > Manis > Manis javanica. The sequence goes on from NC_133157.1 coordinate 193,074,490, forward strand.
TATGAGTTGGAAGCCTTTTAAATGTGTGTCCATGAATGATAATGATTATTCACAAAACTAACAGAATTTAAAACATTTTAAAAATAGTACATATAAATTAATCCCTGGAAACTTCAATTAAAAAATAGGAGAGAACTCAAATAATATTAAATGATCTTTGCAATATATTTGCCACTATTATCAAAATAAGCATGCATTTTAGTCATTTCCTTTTCCTTTTTAACAAAATTTAGCAAATTGATAAATCTTGCATGTTCTGCATTTCTTAGTTACTTTGTATTGCTTTCATTTGAAATGAATTACAAAGAAATACACATCATTATTCCAGACAATGTTTTGAATTAGTCCACTTTAAAAATCAACAAAGGAATCTTCATAATATATGGGACATCATAGTTTGTCCATACTGATTGCCTGAAGGTTAACGTTGGATGTTCTAATGCTAAAATTAGCAAACTGAAGAAGGAAGGAGAAAACTAATTTAGATTAAGTATCAGCTGTGTGTCAGGCGTTATCCCATTAACCCTTTTAGTAACTCTTTGAGTAAAGCAGTAATCTAGCCATTTGTTCTAGATGAGGACACTGGCTTGGATATTTCCCAAACTGAAGGTTGAGATGGGTCTCAGGAACAGGCAAAGTGTGATAAGCACTGCTAAGTAACTCAAATGCAGCTTTTATATTTAGTTTTAGGTACATTTAGACACAGAAAAGTAATAATAAGTACCCTTTTTAATTTTACTTCTCCAACACCTGACTCCAAATACATCAGCATTTATAAAACATCTTCCTTTACATTCTCAAAGCTAAATACATTTGCATCCCGATTTTGATTTGTCTTGCCCTGTAATTCAAGATTATTGAACTAACTTTCATGACCCCCTACTTCTATCAAAAGTAAACAAATCACTCTAGTATCTGATATTGCTCCTTGGAGTGGAGAGGAGAGCAGTTTCAGAGGACTTCTAAAAATTATTCAGGAAGAGAATTCTTTTTAAGACAATGGTTCTCAACCTTGACTAAATCTTAGAATTACCTAGGAAATTAAAAATACTGATGCCTGGGGCCCACTATATGATTCTTGTGTGCAGCTATATCTGGAAAACATTCCTCTTAGTTTCAATGCACAAGGACACTGTATTTCTGCATTTGCTTTGCTATTGTACCCACATAGCCTCAAATAAGATGAGCGTTAGGGCACTAGCAGGGTGTGAGGAATTGGGGACAGCACTTGTTATGTTATTAGCAGGGAGATAACTCAGGTAGTAACAAAAATCACCATCGTTTTGGCATAGATTTCTGAACTAAAAGAACAGTATAAGCCTTAGTGGAGAGAAAACTGCCTCACAGCAGTGGGCAATAGCCTTTCCCCCTTGCCAAGGTGGTAATTTAACTGGCATCCATTTAATACCAACTGTGATTGGAACTATATAGAAAAACAGTGTTTTTAAATCTAGTTTCACCTGCAAGAGTCTCAACCAAGTTTTAGACTATTAAACTCATGATAGTTATTTTTTAAAATCTACATATTAGATAGCTTAGCACTAAATAATACACCACTTATACTTAACAGCACATATGACACTTTAATCTTAATCTATGATGGCTCCCAATCAGGAGAGCATATATGAACACTCAGAGGCTCCAGAAGCATTCAGCTTGAAAGGCCTCAAAACAACTAACATGTCATATTCAAAATAATTTGATTAAAATGCTTCTAGATCAAGAAGTTGCATACTACACTGTTTCTCAGATACATTCTAAAGGAAAGCCTATAGTATGAAATCATCGAGTCTGGAATAAACTCCGGATAGAAACTCACTGGGACTCATTCATTCAACTGATACCCAGGTGGCAAGTGTAGAAATGGTCACATGTCACGGTAGTTAACTGTTCTCTCCATGTCAACCAGACACAGATACTCATAGTGAAGAAACAGGATGTAGTTTTACATGGCTTGATAAAAGGAAAGCTACATTCTACTAAAATGACAGTTTAAGGTTAACTGTATAAAACATAATTTGTAATTTTTTTGCAGGAATCATAAATCAGGCAGTGTACATAAATTCTTTGCTGTTTAAATGTTTAACTTGGAAACTTAAATTTTCTCCAGCTTCCTTCCAACTCCAAAGTAGGCTTCTCTGGAAAAATCAGCAACATTTCACAAAATAAGGTTTAGTTAACCACATTTTCCTTAATATTTTTATGACACATCTTTGACAAAAACATAACTCCCTAGCAAAACAAATATTCCTCCTTCATCACCACAAGCAAACTTACCTATTTGGAAGGAGAAGTAATCAAAAATCACAGGCTCAGGCAAATATAAAGAGCTATATGAGGCTTTAGTTTTGAAGCCAAGGGTTGGAGACTTGCTTAAATGAACCCAAGAGTCAGATGGCTATGGCCACCTTCCAAAGGGAAATCTGAGGAATCTACCCAAGAAGGTAGTGCTCTGGGGTGCCTCCCTTTGTTCTAAGTAGAATGCTAATGTTAAAATCACAGTTTGCAGTCCTGCTTGCTCAGGGAACACTGATGCAGTCTGACACAGCTTCCAGCTTAAATATCCTGTCTGATGAGGAAAAAATAAGTCCCAAAAATGGAACCTCCCTTGTGTACTAGTAAAACAGGCCACATGATAGATGTGCAGATCTAAACAGGTGGCAATTTGTGGTCACATTAATGTTATTTCACCTCCTTTGAAAGATAAATTAGAGACCTTGAGAAAAGAAATTTTCCACTTCTTGTTGAGTGTCCATTAAGGAAATCAAGGGTGTGTCTTTGAATTTTTTTGCCTCTTTCTTCTTCCTTGTGTGCAAAATTTTCATTGGCAGATGAAAAGCAGGTAGTGTAAAAAGAGAAAGAAATTCCTTAGGGCACTGAAATACAGATCAAAGCGTAGCATAATGGGATGGAATGTGCTATGAAAAAGTAAAGGCCACAAAGAGAAAAAAACCTAACTATGTAGCTTATTCATGTGTTAACATATTTTTTTAAGTATAAGAGAAGTTTTAATTTCAAATCATTTTAATGTTGTTTTTCATTGTACTGGAGGAATATAAAGCAAGTCAGAGAAATCACTACTATGGGCCTAAGAAAATCGAAAATGAAGTTTTGAAAAACAAAATAGAAATTGACAACTGTTAAATATTATCGCTGTTGGTATACTTTAATGAATAAATGAGGTTTAGGAGAAAATTGATGAAATTTCCCAAGCTGTACTTCAGATAGGTTCAAAAACAAATAGTTGCCAATTCATCCTCCACACTGCACATTATTCAAATATACAAACTTGTAATGCATGCAAACTGTCTTGCTATGCTGATTATAAAGCTGAACAACACGTTCATTTCTAAGCCAATATTTGTATTCTCATGTGTCATTAACTGGAAGAAACAGAAATCCTTTCCTTATTCCTCCTTCCAGCTGAACATGTAATGGCTCCATTGAGAAAGAGCTGGTTTCAGCACCATAGACAAGAGCACCCAGAGCACTCAGTCTTCCTATTTGTAGCTACAGGAAACGTTCCCTTTAGGTTAAAATGTAAGAAAAAAACTTAAATAAGCCATCTTCCATTTTAATATGTTTTAAGTATGAAATGAATACTAAGAAATGTTCAGTTTGATAAAAGAAAGCTTACTTTCAAACCCCTTTTATCTTACATAAAATGCATCACATCACTATGATAAATGCATTTAAGTGTAATTAGGTTTAATGGCTCCTTCTCACTCAGACTATTCTACTACACTTTTTAAAGTTAATTTAATGCGTATTAATGGTGTGAAGTTGCTGAAATTATGAATTGAGTTTCCCTGGGTACAGGTTAAAATAAGGAAGAAAGGAGAGGACAGATTAATATTATCTTCCACTCTGTTCTTCATTTGAACTACAAATGGTATCAGCTCTGCTCTTAGGAAGGAAATATTCGCTGTTAGTAAGTTAAACTGATTTTCATGGTTTTAAACTCAGGTAATTGTCTTTGGTTGGGTCTTCAAAGGTATGTTGTTTTCTTCAGGGAATAAGAAAGTATGTGCACTTCGGAAATTAAATTCATATTTTATTCTGTAGTTTCAGAGAAATAGATAACTTACCACTTGCTTCCCTTTCTGTATTCTTCTTAAAGTTCAACTTAGGGTCATTCAGGATATTCCTATTTTGTAATCGCTCCCTCACATCATGACCATGTATTACACAAAATAGTGGTATTTCATCAATTTAAAATCTGAGTTCATTATGATAATAAAAACTATTACTATTAGTGTGAAAATTGAAAAATACAAGCTTCTGGTCCCAGGAATACTTGATGCAGAAAAGTGATGTAAACTTTGGTTTACAGTATCAGGAAGATTAGAGTCTAATTTTCTTATTCCTCCGTCCAGCTGACCATGTATTGGCGTCACTGAGGAAGAGCCAGTTTCAGCACCATGGACAAGAGCACCCAGAGCAATCAGTCTTATATTTATAGCTACAGGAAACGTTCCCTTTAGGTTAAAATGTAAAAAAAAAACACTTAAACAAGCCATCTTCCATTTTAATATGTTTTAAGTACGAAATGAATACTAAGAAATGTTCAGTTTGACAAAAGAAAGTTTACACTTTCAAACCTCTTTTATCTTACAGAAAACATAATGGCCCTATTATGACTTGCAAAAATATTAGGAAAGAGAAAAATATTCACTTTAATAATGTTTGGAGAAATAAAGGTATAAACTCTGTTTGCTACAGTTCATTTAGATTGACAGATGTCGAAGAGAAGGCAGAAATTTGTAGCTACTTCTTAGCTTCTTTTGAATGATCTCCAAACTAAAAAGGATAGAATAAAACTTAGTAAAGGAGACTAAGGATAGGCCAAGTAATGCTACTTGCTTCTTTTAAAGCTTTTAGTTCACTTGACTGACAAATAATGCCCTGGGATATATAATCTCTCCTTTTACAAATAAATAGGATTATAATAACACTGCTAATGTCTTTGAAGAATCCTGGAGATGAGAGATATGCCAGCAAGGTAGAAATCTAGAAATGAAGCATATAGTTCTGAGTTTCAAAAATTTCAAAAATAAGAGTCTCTAAAATATTGGTGAGAATGAAGTGAAATATCAGGCAGTATTCTGACACAAATTAATAAAAAGATGGTTTCTGAGCATTTAGAAATGCAAAAAAGCCATACTTTAGAGATCACCTTGGGCTCCAAAGAATAACTTGTGCAAGCCTAGCTTCATTTTTTTTTCTTTTTACAGTGAGCATTAAGACTAGTGAATCTGAGATGGCTAGGACACAAGTAATAAACTTAGAAACTTACTTAGTCCAGGTAGTCAACAACAAATGAGCTAAGTGGCCAAGGTACTATCAAATGGAATGATAACGGGTCTGGAGTATAGAAGAGCTTGTGCCAGCTGCCATTACTCAGCTCTAACTTTATTATTTATTTCCCAGGGAAGCTAGAAATATGAGATTTTTATGTGTCTTCTTGATTGATTAAAACTTTTTGGGACTGCAGTTTTTTACTAATGAATTCTCCCCTGATTTTTACAACAAAACAAAATAGATTTGTAGTCTGAATCTGGCCCTTAGCTTGGACATGGAGCTAGGCATAGGGACCTCAGTGAGGCATCTGGCAAGGCTTCACATGATACCATTACCTTGAATTTATGGTTAGGTGACAATAGAGACATTACAATTAGGTGAGTTAAAGTTTATCTCAATATAAGGATAATTGGATCTCGCCAATGATGAAATGGACTGCCCTTACAATAGAAGCATTCACCTTAATCAGAATTTGGCAATTCACAACATCATATGGAAAAATAAGTTGGGGTTGAATTTTGAATTTGATGTTAATATTTTTTCATAAATGTGAATATACTTATGTGTATATATACGAGTCTCCTTTTATTCACTCATCCATTTGAAGATGTTTATTAAAAATCTACTATTGCTAAATACTGTTCAAGGTGCTGGGAATACAATGGGAACAAAAATCTCTGCTCTTAATGGAGTTTTCAACCTATATTTGCCACAGTTTTGACTTTAAGTTACATGGGCACTCTACGAATATGTTTTCTTGTGTGTTAACTTTACTATGGAGTTTTCCTATGCATTCAGCACAGAAGATGAAATTATTTTGGGTGAGAAGCACATTAATCTGTGACAAATAGGTGTTGTTAGCTAATACATCTAAGTTAATTCATTCACCTTCATTTTCTTTTTAGAATATTTATTATGCACCTGCCATTCTGGTGGGGCAAAGTGGTACATCATTTTTGGATGTAGAGTCAATAGGTACAACCTGGGATAGGTGGTTGCACCCTGCATGCACCAACATGTTGAATACTTTGATGACCCAAACACCTGACATTGTCTTTGGTTAGCCTTTCACCAACTTAAACAAATTAGAGAAGTGGATGAAATCATCTGTCTTCTGGCAGTGATTGTTCCAACATCAGTATCACTCTCCTTAAGCAACAAGACCTTGTCTGGGTTTTAAATCCCATCATGCCATCTCAGCTGTAATTCTAAAATGAGGTGGCAAACATGGTAAAGTCTAGTGATAGACTTATGAATGAGTCTATTTCAATCTAATTTCTTGCTCTTCTTTCAGTATTGGTGATGGAGTTTTTTAAAAAAAGATTTTTGAGATTACCATCTTAAAAATAATCTTATCTGATTATGTAAATAATTTAAAAAACAAATCAGAAATAAGTGGGGGAATTAGACTGTGACTGAGTTTATTTCTCCTTGTATTGACACAGTTGCAGTTAAGGAATTACAAACTAAGAATTCTTTTCTCTCAAATCTGGATCTCGTGATAGCTCTACAGAGCTGTTTTATAAATTATCCGAGAGGCTTGCCGATGTTTCCTGAGGAGCAAATTTAAAAACAAAGCAACTTTCATTTTAATGCTTGAAAATAAATTATTAAAAAAGAATCATGGCACTCTAGAATGCCTTTATCAGCCACATATTGTAGTAGGAAAATGGCTGTTTCTTCTCTGATGAGTGAACATTTTCAGTGAAGTCTGATGGTCCTAAAAGTTCATTGTGGACTAATCAAAGATGGCGGCGTGAGTAGAGCAGTGGAAATCTCCTCCCAAAAACACATAGAGCTATGAAAATATAACAAAGAAAAATCTTCTTAAAATAGAGACCACAGGACACAGGACAACATCCAGACCACATCCACACCTGCAAGAACCCAGCGCCTTGTGAAGGGGGTAAGATACAAGCCCCAGCCCGGCGGGACCCGAGCGCCCCTCCCCCCGGCTCCCGGCGGGTGGAGAGAAACCGGAGCGGTTTTTTTTTTTGTTTTTTTTTTTTTTGGCGAGCGCTTTTTGGAAGCCTTAGAGGGACGGGCCCCCGTTGCTGGGGAGGCAGAGTGGCGGGACCGGTGAGGAGGTGCCTGGGAACGGCGCCGGAGGACAAAGAATATCCCGCGTTTCTCCCTGCGAAACCTGGGGGCGGGTGCCTGAGACCGGTGCCTGAGGACGGAGGAGGTCGCGCGTTTTTCCCTTTTTTTTTTTTTTTTTCTCTTTTTGGCGAGCGCTTTTTGGAAGCCTTGAAGGGACGGGGACCCCAGTGCTAGGGAGGCACGGTGGCGGGACTGGTGAGCGGGTGGCTGGGACCGGCGCTGAGGACAAAGAATATCCCCCGTTTTTCCCTGCGGGACCGGTGGGCGGGTGCCTGAGACCGGCACTTGAGGACAGAGGAAATCGCGCGTTTTTCCCCTTTTTTTTTCTCTTTTCTGCGAGTGCTTTTTGGAAGCCTAAAAGGGACAGGGACCCCGGTGCTAGGGAGGCAGGGCGGCGGGACTGGTGAGCGGGTGCCTGGGACCGGCACCTGAGGACAAAGAATATCCCGCGTTTTTCCCTGTGGGACTGGTGGGTGGGTGCCTGAGACCGGCACCTGAGGACGGAAGAAATCGCGCGTTTTTCCCCTTTTTTTCTCTCTTTTTGGCGAGTGCTTTTTGGAAGCCTTGAAGGGACAGGGACCCCGGTGCTAGGGAGGCAGGGCGGCGGGACTGGTGAGCGGGTGTCTGGGACCAGTGCCTGAGGACAAAGAATATCGAGCGTTCCTTCCCTGCGGGACCGGTGGGTGGGTGCTTTTTGGAAGCCTTGAAAGGACAGGGACCCTGGTGCTAGGGAGACAGGGCAGCAGGACCAGAGAGCGAGTGCCTGGGACCGGCACCTGAGGACAAAAAAAAAAAAAAAAAAAAAAAAATCGCTTGCTTTTTCCTTTTTTTTTTTTTTTTCCCATTCTCTCTGTTCCCTCTCTCATTGTTGCTTGTTGTTTTGGTTTGGAGAGTGCTTTTTGGAAGTCTTAAAGGGGCAGGACAGGTCACTTAGACCAGAGGCAGGGAATCTGGGGATCTCTGGGCACTCTAACCCCCTGGGCAGCAGGGAGCACAGAGGCCCCTTACGGAGATAAATAGCCTCCTGGCCGCTCCCCCTCCAACGGGGCTCCACCATTTTGGAGGAACAGCCCCAGCCAGGCCAAGCCCACAGCAACAGCGGAGATAAACCCCAAAGCAACTGGGCAGGAAGCAGAAGCCCTGTCTGCGCACAGCTGCCCCGCACAAGCCACTAGAGGTCGCTATTCTCCCAGGAAAAGGCCACAAACCAACACGAAGGGAAGCTCTTCCAGCGGTCACTTGTACCAGCTCTGCAAACTATCCCTATCACCATGAAAAGGCAAAACTACAGGCAGACAAAGATCACAGAGACAACACCTGAGAAGGAGACAGACCTAACTAGTCCTCCTGAAAAAGAATTCAAAATAAAAATCATGAACATGCTGACAGAGATGCAGAAAAAAACGCAAGAGCAATGGGATGAGATGCAGAGAAAAATGCAAGAGCAGTGGGATGAGATGCAGAGAAAAATGCAAGAGCAGTGGGATGAAGTCCGGAAGGAGATCACAGATGTCAGGAAAGAGATCACAGAAGTGAAACAATCCCTGGAAGGATTTATAAGCAGAATGGATAAGATGCAAGAGGCCATTGAAGGAATAGAAGCCAGAGAACAGGAACGTATAGAAGCTGACATAGAGAGAGATAAAAGGATCTCCAGGAATGAAACAACACTAAGAGAAATATGTGACCAATACAAAAGGAAAAACATTCGTATTATAGGGATACCAGAAGAGGAAGAAAGAGGAAAAGGGATAGAAAGTGTCTTTGAAGAAATAATTGCTGAAAACTTCCCCAAACTGGGGGAGGAAATAATCGAACAGACCATGGAATTATACAGAACCCCCAACAGAAAGGATCCAAGGAGGACAACACCAAGACACATAATAATTAAAATGGCAAGGATCAAGGACAAGGAAAGAATTTTACAGGCAGCTAGAGAGAAAAAGGTCACCTATAAAGGAAAACCAATCAGGCTAACATCAGACTTCTCAACAGAAACCCTACAGGCCAGAAGAGAATGGCATGATATACTTAATGCAATGAAACAGAAGGGCCTTGAACCAAGGATACTGTATCCAGCACGACTATCATTTAAATATGATGGTGGGATCAAACAATTCCCAGACAAGCAAAAGCTGAGGGAATTTGCTTCCCACAAACCACCTCTACAGGGCATCCTACAGGGACTGCTCTAGATGGGAGCACCCCTAAAAAGAGCACAGAACAAAACACACAACATATGAAGAATGGAGGAGGAGGAATAAGAAGGGAGAGAAGAAAAGACTCTCGAGACAGTGTATATAACAGCTCAATAAGCGAGCTAAGTTAGGCAGTAAGATACTAAAGAAGCTAACCTGGAACCTTTGGTAACCACGAATCTAAAGCCTGCAATGGCAATAAGTACTTATCTCTCAATAGTCACCCTAAATGTAAATGGACTTAATGCACCAATCAAAAGACATAGAGTAATAGAATGGATAAAAAAGCAAGACCCATCTATATGCTGCTTACAAGAAACTCACCTTAAACCCAAAGATAAGCATAGACTAAAAGTCAAGGGATGGAAAAACATATTTCAGGCAAACAACAGTGAGAAGAAAGCAGGGGTTGCAGTACTAATATCAGACAAAATAGACTTCAAAACAAAGAAAGTAACAAGAGATAAAGAAGGCCACTACATAATGATAAAGGGCTCAGTCCAACAAGAGGATATAACCATTCTAAATATATATGCACCCAATACAGGAGCACCAGCATATGTGAAGCAAATACTAACAGAACTAAAGAGGGAAATAGACTGCAATGCATTCATTGTAGGAGACTTCAACACACCACTCACCCCAAAGGATAGATCCACCGGGCAGAAAATAAGTAAAGACACACAGGCACTGAACAACACACTAGAACAGATGGACCTAATAGACATCTATAGAACTTTACATCCAAAAGCAACAGGATATACATTCTTCTCAAGTGCACATGGAACATTCTCCAGAATAGACCACATACTAGCTCACAAAAAGAGCCTCAGTAAATTCCACAATACTGAAATTCTACCAACCAATTTTTCAGACCACAAAGGTATGAAAGTAGAAATAAATTCTACAAAGAAAACAAAAAGGCTCACAAACACATGGAGGCTTAACAACATGCTACTAAATAATCAATGGATCAATGAACAAATCAAAATAGAGATCAAGGAATATATAGAAACAAATGACAACAACAACACTAAGCCCCAACTTCTGTGGGATGCAGCGAAAGCAGTCTTAAGAGGAAAGTATATAGCAATCCAGGCACACTTGAAGAAGGAAGAACAATCCCAAATGAATAGTCTAACATCACAACTATTAAAACTGGAAAAAGAAGAACAAATGAGGCCTAAAGTCAGCAGAAGGAGGGACATAATAAAGATCAGAGAAGAAATAAACAAAATTGAGAAGAATAAAACAATAGCAAAAATCAACGAAACCAAGAGCTGGTTCTTTGAGAAAATAAACAAAATAGATAAGCCTCTAGCCCAACTTATTAAGAGAAAAAGAGAGTCAACACAAATCAACATAATCAGAAATGAGAATGGAAAAATCACGACAGACTCCACAGAAATACAAAGAATTATTAAAGACTACTATGAAAACCTATATGCCAACAAGCTGGAAAACCTAGAAGAAATGGACAACTTCCTAGAAAAATACAACCTCCCAAGACTGACCAAGGAAGAAACACAAAAGTTAAACAAACCAATTACAAGCAAAGAAATTGAAACAGTAATCAAAAAACTACCCAAGAACAAAACCCCGGGGCCGGACGGATTTACCTCGGAATTTTATCAGACACACAGAGAAGACATAATACGCATTCTCCTTAAAGTGTTCCACAAAATAGAAGAAGAGGGAATACTCCCAAACTCATTCTATGAAGCCAACATCACCCTAATACCAAAACCAGGAAAAGACCCCACCAAAAAAGAAAATTACAGACCAATATCCCTGATGAATGTAGATGCAAAAATACTCAATAAAATATTAGCAAACAGAATTCAACAGTATATCAAAAGGATCATACACCATGACCAAGTGGGGTTCATCCCAGGGATGCAAGGATGGTACAACATTCGAAAATCCATCAACATCATCCACCACATCAACAAAAAGAAAGACAAAAACCACATGATCATCTCCATAGATGCTGAAAAAGCATTTGACAAAATTCAACATCCATTCATGATAAAAACTCTCAGCAAAATGGGAATAGAGGGCAAGTACCTCAACATAATAAAGGCCATATATGATAAACCCACAGCCAGCATTATACTGAACAGCGAGAAGCTGAAAGCATTCCCACTGAGATCGGGAACCAGACAGGGATGCCCACTCTCCCCACTGTTATTTAACATAGTACTGGAGGTCCTAGCCATGGCAATCAGACAAAACAAAGAAATACAAGGAATCCAGATTGGTAAAGAAGAAGTTAAACTGTCACTATTTGCAGATGATATGATACTGTACATAAAAAACCCTAAAGACTCCACTCCAAAACTACTAGAACTGATATCGGAATACAGCAAAGTTGCAGGATACAAAATCAACACACAGAAATCTGTAGCTTTCCTATACACTAACAACGAATCAATAGAAAGAGAAATCAGGAAAACAATTCCATTCACCATTGCATCAAAAAGAATAAAATACCTAGGAATAAACCTAACCAAGGAAGTGAAAGACTTATACTCTGAAAACTACAAGTCACTCTTAAGAGAAATTAAAGGGGACACTAATAAATGGAAACTCATCCCATGCTCATGGCTAGGAAGAATTAATATCGTCAAAATGGCCATCCTGCCGAAAGCAATATACAAATTTGATGCAATCCCTCTCAAATTACCAGCAACATTCTTCAATGAATTGGAACAAATAATTCAAAAATTCATATGGAAACACCAAAGACCCCGAATAGCCAAAGCAATCCTGAAAAAGAAGAATAAAGTAGGGGGGATCTCACTCCCCAACTTCAAGCTCTACTACAAAGCCATAGTAATCAAGACAATTTGGTACTGGCACAAGAACAGAGCCACAGACCAGTGGAACAGATTAGAGACCCCAGAAATTAACCCAAACATATATGGTCAATTAATATTTGATAAAGGAGCCATGGACATACAATGGCAAAATGACAGTCTCTTCAACAGATGGTGCTGGCAAAACTGGACAGCTACATGTAGGAGAATGAAACTGGACCATTGTCTAACCCCATATACAAAGGTAAACTCAAAATGGATCAAAGACCTGAATGTAAGTCACGAAACCATTAAACTCTTGGAAAAAAACATAGGCAAAAACCTCTTAGACATAAACATGAGTGATCTCTTCTTGAACATATCTCCCCGGGCAAGGAAAACAACAGCAAAAATGAGCAAGTGGGACTACATTAAGCTGAAAAGCTTCTGTACAGCGAAAGACACCATCAATAGAACAAAAAGGAACCCTACAGTATGGGAGAATATATTTGAAAATGACAGATCTGATAAAGGCTTGACGTCCAGAATATATAAAGAGCTCACACGCCTCAACAAACAAAAAACAAATAACCCAATTAAAAAATGGGCAGAGGAACTGAACAGACAGTTCTCCAAAAAAGAAATACAGATGGCCAAGAGACACATGAAAAGATGCTCCACATCGCTAATTATCAGAGAAATGCAAATTAAAACTACAATGAGGTATCACCTCACACCAGTAAGGATAGCTGCCATCCAAAAGACAAACAACAACAAATGTTGGCGAGGCTGTGGAGAAAGGGGAACCCTCCTACACTGCTGGTGGGAATGTAAATTAGTTCAACCATTGTGGAAAGCAGTATGGAGGTGCATCAAAATGCTCAAAACAGACCTACCATTTGACCCAGGAATTCCACTCCTAGGAATTTATCCTAAGAACGCAGCAATCAAGTTTGAGAAAGACAGATGCACTCCTATGTTTATCGCAGCACTATTTACAATAGCCAAGAATTGGAAGCAACCTAAATGTCCATCTGCAGATGAATGGATAAAGAAGATGTGGTACATATACACAATGGAATACTACTCAGCCATAAGAAGTGGAAAAATCCAACCATTTGCAGCAACATGGATGGAGCTGGAGAGTATTATGCTCAGTGAAATAAGCCAAGCAGAGAAAGAGAAATACCAAATGATTTCACTCATCTGAGGAGTATAGGAACAAAGGAAAAACTGAAGGAACAAAACAGCAGCAGAATTACAGAACCCAAAAATGGACTAACAGGTACCAAAGGGAAAGGAACTGGGGAGGATGGGTGGGCAGGGAGGGATAAGGGGGGGGAAGAAGAAGGGGAGTATTAAGATTAGCATGCATGGGGGGGAGGGAGAAAGGGGAGGGTGGGCTGCACAACACAGAGAGGACAAGTAGTGACTCTACCACATTTTGCTAAGCTGATGGACAGTAACCGTAATGTGGTTGTTAGGGGGGACCTGATATAGGGGAGAGCATAGTAAACATAGTATTCTTCAGGTAAGTGTAGATTAAAAATTTAAAAAAAAAAAAAGAAAGAAAGAAAGAAAAGGGGGATTACTCCTTAACAGGATAAAACTATTGGTAAATCAAAGATCAACGCATGCTTTAAATATCCTTAATGTTGATCACTTAAAGGGTGTCAGATGATCAGCTATGGAGGTACTCTTTTCTGATAATATTCCTTTCTCTTAATTAAAAAAAAAAAAAAAAAAAAGCAGTTACTGTGTGCTGACCTCCAATGAGTTCTGCACAGTGGTATAGAGGGCATGTCAAAGTGTGGGCAAAGGGTCTGTTTGTTTCTACGCAGAAGATCAAGGCCTAGCTTGGATACCCAGAAAATGAACTAAGATACGATATGAGGAGGAGCTTCCGGCATCAGCACTCTCTGGAGGACTCGTGCCGGGGGATGATCATCAAAAAGCCTCCACAGGGATCCGGACGATGCTGCTGTTGTGGCTGCATCCAGCCCACCGTCTCCTGGACTTGCCATAAGAAGGAGGAGGGAGATGTCTAGGCTGGCATGTGCATACAGTGAGACAACGAATTTGACCGGATCTGTACTGTTGGAACTCAACCAGGAGTTGGGAGGGGTGCAAGTTGTAGCACCCCAAAATCTCATGACTATAGACTATCTATGGTTAAAAGAACATATGGGATGTGAACAGATCCCAGAAATGGGCTGCTTTAATTTGTCTGATGGTTCAAGTACAGTTGGAAAATATCCATCATATCATAGATAAATTTTCACAAATGCCTAGGGTGCCTAAATGGTTTTCTTGGCTTCACTGGAGATGGCTGGTAATTATAGATTTGCTTTGTTTATATCACCGTATTCCTATTATGTTAATATGTGTGTGCAAATTAGTTAGTAGTTTAAAACCTATACATACTTAAGGTACTATACAAGAAGATATGTCAAAGAAATAATCAGTCCTCCCAAGTTTCCTTCATATGCTACATCTATAGCTTTTCTTCTTCCTTCCTAATTACAAATCTTAAATAGAATTCGTGCCTCATATCGAATTTACCGAGTATCATAATTCCTCCAGGTGGTAAAGATACCTCGAGACAAGTGCTGGGCATAGAAGCCACAGGGCATAAATCTGCAAAGAAGTAAAAAGCTAACCTTTGCAAACAATATGGCTTCTCTCTCACTTACCAACTTTACATTTCCCTGTATGGCCCCGGAAGATGACTGGTTAGCCAGAGACGGGTAAGATTCCTCAAGGGAGGAACAACCTAAGACAGGCACAGTCGCAGGGGGGCCATCAGGTGAGAATTTGGGGATCAACAGAGGTGAGGCTCAGAACCTCACCCCCCCTGCTTTGAGAGAAATCTTCTGCATCCATGGATGTCTTGCTGCCCTTGTCTAGCCTGGATTAATACTTAGTCCATAGGCACACACCTGATCATCTGATCATCTACATTTGCCTTCTTACAGCACTAAACTATGATTTCTACCTTTATCTTGCATCTACCTACCACTTCAGCATTTTATTAAAAATAAAAATAATAATAATAATAGGAGAAATGTGGGATCAACATATAAATCAAGTACAAAAATCAAATGAATATTCATATTTGACCTGATGGTTTATAGGTCATATTGCATGATCAAAACCGAAAGTTTCTGTGATGAATGCCCTTGTACTGTTCACCATGTAAGAATTTATTCACTCTGTAAGAATTCGTTCACCATGTAAGAACTTGTTCGTTATGCTTCAGAAGATTGGAGACTGACGAGAATTAGGCTTGAGATGGATTAATGATTGTACATTGAGCATTGACCCCCCTATACTGAATTTTATTGTTGTTAACAACCATTTGATCAATAAATATGAGAGATGCCCTCTCAAAAAAAAAAAAAAAAAAAAAAAAAAAAGTTCATTGTGGAACCAGCAGAGCACAGTGAGTTAAAGTTCCTTGAAAGCATTTTCAGGAATGCTATTATGGCCCTCCCATACTCACCTATCTATCTTTTCTCATATGCTTTTTAAAAATTCACTTTGAGAAGGCAAAGATTTTCTCTTATATGGATTTCTTCTTTCAAAGGGAATTCCACACCAAACTGAATGCCTAGAAGACTGAGTGCCTTTAAGCAAACTGAGTTAATGCACTCTGAGAAGACAGTCAGCTTGATGAGTAAGGCTGGGAGACAAGCTGAATGAACATTAACATAAATTATGGAAATAAAGACCAAATATAGCTTCTAGTTTCTACAGAGCTAAATATACTTACTAAGATGCTCCACTCCAATAAAGAATTAACTTACCTTCAGCTTAATAAAAATTATATTTTTCTAGAAGGGATGTTAGGTCATTTCTCAAATGGCTACTGGGTGACCTAGTTCTTTCTTCCTTACTACACCACTGCTCACAAGCTGCCCTGTGGAGCTAGGCTTGCCTCCCTCCTGCTTGCCTGGGGCACCTCCAAGCCTTGCTGTTGTACAGTGTACTTGATGTGCTGGCTGTAGCAATGGTGGTACCCGGAATGATTTTAGGTGCTTCATGGATAAGTTTCTTTAGAAGTTACATATGTATATTTACATACCTGGAGAAATATAACTAACAATGTAAAATCTGGTATTTCAGGGATATTATTTCCTGGATGAAGGCTAAGTTAAAAAAAGTATCAATATTAATTGTGATATTAAGTGAACAGCAGTACATTTTGCATTTAGAGATTGTAAAAATTGTTAAGAGTACTGGAGTAACTGAAGTTCTGGAAACTTTGCCTTCTCCCACGGAGAAAGATGTTTCTTTGGTCAGAAATGTACATAAAAGAATCTTCCTTTCCTTTGCCAGGACCTGCAGGGACCTCAGGCTACAGGACCACCACATTTTAATGTTCTACCCCCTTCAGGAATGCATTTCGGTGTTGCGGGGCTTCTGCCACTGGTAGTCTACCCCAAAGAAGAAACACCCTGAGGTAGATGAGGGTAGTTCTAAAAATCCACAGACTTTTCAGATACTAACTTCATTTATACTCCTGATTTGTCTACGAGAGAAGTCACTATGAGCGTTAGTTTCTAAAGGAAGCCTGTCTCCTCCCATCACTTCTGCTCAGTGATCTCTACCTATTTAATCACCTGAAGCACAGAAAACATCTTGCTAAGAAGAGGAAAGACCAACTGTAGACCTAAGACCGTACTATTTTCATGCAGGAAAAAAGAACAAAAGAGAAACACCTGACTGTTCTTTTAGCACAGTAACTATTTAAAGGAGACACTTCTTATATTCCAAAATTTTAAATAAATAATCTTGAATTAATAGGTACTACTAAGATGCTATTTAGCATCTCCAGGATATACTGATAGCCAAGCATGAGTAGTAATGCATTTAGACATGCATATGATCTTTTAAAATATCACATGAAGAAGTATTCAGGCATTAGTTTGTAGCACATTGTTAAATGGCATATACAGCAAAGCATGTTATTCTGTGTACATTCAGATTTGGTGAAATAGCCAAGGTTAGGATTGGATGTTCTTACAAAATTACTCTTTAAAAAGCTTTTTATTTTGAAATAATTATAGATTCATAGGAAGTTGTAAAGATAGTACAGAGAGGTCCGATACATGTTTCACCCAATGATTATATCTTATATAACTATAGAATAATATTAAAATGAGGAAACTGACATCAGTACAGTATGTGTATAGCTCTAGGACATTTGATCACCTGCTTAGACTCATGTAACCATCACCCAATCAAGATACAGAGCAATTCCATCATAACAAAGATCTTCCTCATGCTACCCCTTTATAGCCACAGACCCCTTCACCCCATCTCTAAGCTCCACCAATAGCAAATTTCTAAAAGTACTCTTTTATGCTTATCTTACATATTTTTGCTAAAAAAAAAATGAGAGAACTACAGGTCTTATGTTTGGAAATGGATGGCTCTTAGTTTGCCACTGGCTAATTCGTGGCCCTGGACAACTCACTCTCTGCCAGTCTCAGTAACTAAAATGAATATTTGGACTATTTCAGAGAATCGGCATTAGAGAACCTATATGATTATTTGGTCTTAATTATGATATGTTAAAGGCTACTAAATACAAACCAAGTTAATAAAATGTGATTTAAGTATGTGGAGATCAACAAGGATTGAACAGTGTGTTTTAAATGTAATCTGCATTAAAAGTGTCATTGCCAAATAACTTAAGTAACTAAAAGCTGCATTATGATAAGACATTGATTTTCTAAAATTTGAAGCAAGTAAAAAACATGGTTTAACTTGGACCATCTTTCAAGGGGACAAGTGCTACTGTTCTACTAAATGCACAGGCAGAGAAAACTTGGACTCCCTTTGTCCCCAAGAGCATACTTTGGGCAGGCAAAAGCAAATGTCCCTAAAATGTAAAATGTGCTTAGCCAAGGATCAGAACTGTCAATGCTGCAGCAGAAACTTTAAGATGAAGATTCAGAACTATAGGGTTCAAATTTGACCCTTTTCTGAGAAAGGAGGTTCAGACACTGCAGCACCTCTTTGCTTCTGTTGCTCAGGTTTTGGAGTCAGAGGCAGAGGACCTACAAGGAACCCAGCCATGGAATTGCCTGCTTCTTGCACCTTACTTACTACTTGCTCAACACTAGTGGACAAGATAAAAGCAATAGGAAAGCAATTTTCTCCAAGTTACCATTAAAAGCTTTAAGAATCTCTTCCCATGTACCAACATACCAATTTAAGCTTGCTGATCTCTTCCTCTCTATAAGCCATTCTTATTTTAAAATCAAACCTGTTAATGCGACCCAGCATGAGGATGTTTTGAGCTTATCAACTGAGCCCTTCAATAACGTATCAATGAAAATGGGTCCTCCCTCCTCACTTCTAATAATCTGTATGAAAAATTCCCTAGGAAGCAGAAACTTAAAAACATGTCCTTTGGTGACTTGGAACCATCCACATCTTGGGGAATATCTGAAGCTTTCTTTTTGGATGCCACCGGTTCTTCACTGAAAGGCACCATTTCTAAGGCCCTCTCCGGAGGACAAAAGGGAGATCCCAAACTGACCTGGCCAGCCTTGCCTGTTGTAGAGAGGAGTCCAGCCCAGCCATCTCAATAACTAATCAATCAAACAGGGACACTGTCCTGTCAGTGTCCTTCTGCTGAGATCCCCATTTTCTGTGCATCCCTTTCTGAGAAAGGAGATTTAGACACTGCAGCACCCAGAATTACTCCCTCCACGTCTGCCACACTCACTGGAAGAGGCGGTGCTGGGGTCCGAGTGTCCATCTCCACCCTCATTGGACCCAAAAGAATGAGTCGCCCTCCGGTACCCGCGGGCACTGACAGCAGAGGCCCGCACAGACGCCGGGTCTTACCCTTTCTCTCCCAGAGGGGACCCATCGCGCCGACCTGGAGGAGGCATCCGCGCGCGCCCGGGAAGCCGGGGCCCAGCTGGCCCGGGGTCGGATGCGTACGGGGCCCGGCGCCGCCGCTGCTGCGCGCCCGGGCTCGGGGAGCCGGGCTCGGCCCGCTCCGCCCGCGCCAGTCCGGGCCGGACACGTGGTGCCTTCGCTGCGCGCGCGCTCGGGGCCCGGTGGCCCTCGGCCTCTGCAGCCTGCCCGGCCCAGCACCGGCCGCGACAAACAGGCGGAAGGGCGGGCGCCGGGGCGCGGGGTGCAGCGAGGTGGGCGCGGCGCGGGCCGCTCGCCCGGGTGCTGCTCTCGGGGCTCCCGACCTCCAGGCTCCGTCCCTGTCGCCAGGGCCCCGGCAAATTTCACTGTACGCTCGGTTTCCCGAAGCCACTCGGGGCGGGGGCGGCGCACTGCACAGGCTCCAGTTCCCGCCTGTTGAGGGGAACCGCGAAGGGCGGGAGGCCTGCGTGGCGCGAACCCCGCGTCGCTCCGGCCTGGATCCCGCGGCAGCTGCGGGCCTGGGCCTGGGGCCCGCCTCGCGGTCTTCGCTCACCCCAGGTAACCAACTGTCCCCGCGCTGGAGATGCAGACCTCTGAAAACCCTCAGTGTGGACCAAAGGTCTCCTGGGAAAATTCCTTCTGCGACCACAGCCTGCCTGTCGAAGGGCATCTAAGGAGACACCGCCCAAAATGGGACCAAGATTTACCTGCAGCCACAAGCTCTTTCGGACTTCACCAGTGACCTTGGGCACCTCTTCTAAACAAGGTGTCTCTGTCCGAATTTACTGATGCTGACAATAAACGTGGCCATGCACTTTCTAACTCTCAGGAGAGAAAAGCAATTGAATTATTAGAAAAGCAGTCTTATTTAATTTTAAATTGAAATAATTGACATCCAATATTAAAGTTAGTTTCAGGTGTACATTTATATGCGTTAGGCAGATACCATCTTTCACTGTACAAAGTTACTGCAATATTGACTATATTCCTTATCGTTGTGTTTTAGGGATTTATTTATTTTACAACTGGAAGTTTGTACTTCTTAATCCCCTTCACCTATTTCACCCATCCTCCACCCACCTCCTCTCTGATAACCACCAGTTTGTTCTCTGTATTTCAGTCTGTGTCTGTTTTGTTTGTTAGATTCCACATATAAATGAAAGCATAGGATATTTGTCTTTCTCTGACCTATTGCACTTAGTATAATACCCCCTAGGTCCATCATCCATGTTGTCAAAAATGGCAAGATTTCATTCTTTTCTTTGGTTAATATTATATATATATATATATATATATATATATATATATATATACATACACCACATTTTTTTCCATTCATCTATCAAGGGGCACTTAGGTTGCTTCCATATCTTGGCTACTGTAAATAATACTTCAATGAACATAGGGGTGCATATATCTTTTCAAATTAGTGTTCTCATTTTCTTCAGATAAACACCCAGAAATAGAATTGCTGGATTGTATGATAGTTCTCTTTTTAATTTGTTGAGGAAACTACAGTGTTTTCTGTAGTGGCTGCACCATTTTACATTCCCACTAACAGTGCATAAGGCTCCCTTTTCCCTCATATCCTTGCCAACACTTCTTTTCTTTTTTGATACTAGCCATTCTGACTGGTGTCAGGTGATATCTATCAAGGTTTTGATTGGCATTTCCTTGATGATTAGTGATGTTGAACATCTTTTCATGTCTTGTTGGCCACCTGTATGTCTTCCTTGGATATATGTCTATTCAGGTCCTCTGCCCATTTTTAAATTGGGTTATATTTTTTTGAGTTGAGTCATATGAGTTCTTTATGTATTTTGTATATTACTCCCTTATAGGATATATCATTTGCAAATATATTCTCCCATACAGTAGGTTGCCTTTCATTTCATTGATGGTTTCCTTTCTGTGCAAATGTTTAAAGCATTAAATTTCACAGTTTAAAGCACTTGCTAAATAAGGAAAAATTAAAATGTCTTTTCATGTGTTTACTCTGTATTCATCATTATGATAGAGTAAACTTTCTAATAGAATGTTTAATAATATCCTCATAAAATGAAAGTCATTAAAATTACTTTTTATTGTGTTCCTCATAAAGTGACAATTTAAAACATTTTAAAAGCTTATTTTGCAATTTTATATTTTAGCAAAATAAGTTGATTGTTCAAAATCAGTTGGAGGATTTTGCTCTGGAAGAACAAATGGGTAGACAATCAAAGGAAACTACAGGTTGTGGCTCAAGATTAAAAATATGGGGAGAGAGGTACCTAATAATGCAGACTTCTTTTAGGAGGACTTGAAGGACCCATTATGAAGAATAATCATATGGAGTTTGAATTTCCATTTGGATGGAAATTTCCAGAGTTGATCAGATTAGGTCACCTCAAACAATGCCTTGCAGCTTTAAATTCTGTGTATTTTTGCAATGTAAGACACTTGATATATAATGCAAACATAGTTCTTCCCCTGAAAGTGAAATCCTCCAACCCCATTCCTCTTGATATTCTTGCCCCAGTTGCAGATGCACACATTAACCTTAGGGTTTTAGAAGTCACCCTTTGAGGGTGTTTTTGCCAAAGGATATTTACCTGTATTGAGGTAGCAGACAGGTTCTTATTAGACTTCCTTCTTCCTTTTGCATTTATTCTTGCTCTATATTTTTAGGGACCTCCCTCAGCTAGATTCAAGATGTTCTGTGAAATGGCAATGTGACTGAGTGGAACGGAAGATTGACAGTGAGAATCCTCAATCTGCCATTTATGAAGGGTAATTTGTTCAACATTGAACATAAAAAGCTCTGCCTGATGGTTGCATTATAACCAGTGGGGTGTCTTGTCAACCAATGTGCTGGGAAACAGGTTTATAGAACTCAGTCTTTTCAGTAATGATTGCCTTTAAGTGAGTGCAGCCAAGCATGTTAAATGAAACTTAGTTCATAATTGTCAGATTTTAGTATAATGTATTCAGCTAAAAGGATTTTAGACATTTGGGCCAATTTGGCCCTCTGTTCGAGAAGCTGCACGTGACATGGTATGACCCTGCCCCTTGACATTGGAGAGAGGATGATGTGAGTGACTGGGTGCCTGTATTTAGTTATGAACATTTCCTGACTCATTTGTCACCCAATACCACATTGCTGGATTAAGGCAGGCCTACCTCTAACAAACAAAAATTTCTGTAGGAAGTTATTGATTCCAGGGTACACTAAATCCAAAACTTAATTCTCAGGCTGTAAATCCACAATCAAAAATATTTTCACTTGGCTTAGATTGCATTTCCAAGTGTTATATGAGATTTGTTAGGCATTTTTTAGTCTTATGTTAGGAAGTGACCTGTATCTGAATTCCCAGGATGTGTCCTGAACTGTTCACATATTGTGCCAATACCTATAAAAGTTCTGGTATCAAGAAACATGCATTTCAAGTTACTCTCTTCTTAATTCTATAATACATAGACTGTGTACCCACAATGGGGAAATCACACCAATTCTGGTAGCAACTCAATCAACATGAGAAGGTTGGGCCTGAATTTTCATACCTTAGCAGAGTTGGTATGTTATTTACTGAGTTGGGTAAATTTGAAGAACTCTTTTAATATTTCCTTAGGAACATTTTGAGAGATTCCAGGGAAAACATGATTACTCTGATAAACAGATATCTAGGGCATGTGGTCTTTAAGGGTTTAAGCATCTCTTACCTAACCTCAGAGAACCTTTGGCTGGGGACAGCATCTCCTGTGTGAAAATTCATTTGAAATTTCCCATGGTTATACCTGTGTCTGGAAATCCTTGAATTTGTGGTAACATTTTACTCCACAGATCCAGTCATGGACTAACCACATTTTTTCCCACCATTTAAAAAGTTATTATTAGTTAAGTAATTCATGAATGCATTTTTGTGGGAGTATTTCAAGCAATGAAGAACTATATTCAGGATTAAAAAGTTAGGTGTCCCTTCATTCCTGCCTCTAATCCTACTCCAGCTAACCTTGTCCTAATAAGCTGCCATTAATAGCATAGTCTCATTTTCTGCTTTTTTAATGCATTTACAATCATATATATGAATACACACAAATACAGTTTAGCAAATATTAAAAGAATCATAGAGTATGCTTTTTTTTTTTGCTATTTACTTTTTCATTTAAAAACTTCTACAAAATTGGATAAGTTTCCTGAAGGCCTCCCTACATAAGATATTTATTTGAACCAACAGGATGAGAAAACAGAAAGAATAACCAAGATTTCAATTAAGAGCTAAACGTTCTATATAGATAGACTGCTTAGGCAGCAAGAGACTATTTCTCACAGCCTCAAAGATGGAAATGGGGTAATTGCTAAAAAAAAAATAGGTCCATCTGACCTATTATCCCTTATTTCTGCCAAATTCAAGCAGCTTCCCCAACCCTTCCTTTATGACCACTTGACAACTGAGCAGAAGGCAAAAAAGCTCTTCCCTGTAACCACTAAGCTTGATTGCTTACAATCTTCAGCCCCCAGGGGTTCTTGCCCCCCCTTGATTAGCAGAAATGGCCCCCTGCTCATCCTGTCAAGACTCTCAGGCTACACAGTGAATAGGGGAGAAATCTCATTTTGGAGACAAGCATTTTCTGCGAACTCTATTAAGCAACAAAGCAGCTAGGCTTTCACTGGGGTCACATTTCCAGGATATAATCACCAACTTCTTGGGTGCAATATGAGGCTGCTGCCGGAGTCCACTCCTTCCATGTTCGTCAGTGTGATTATTTCACGGTAACAGTTTTCTCGAGGGAGTTGGAGATGCTTTCTGTGCATTTTAATGAGCCTGTCATCCAGCCTCAATTTTTTCCCTTAGTCTTCATTTCTTTTTTTTGTTCCTTTCATTCATTTTGTGAGCCACATGTATTTGGAAGGCCAAGAGGACACAGAGATTATTAATGTCATCAGTATAGATGAAATCCATTGTCTTCCCTTCCTGAAATTTAGCAACATTTCATGTTCTTGGTTTAACAGAGTTTAAAATATTCTGTATTTATGTTCTGAGAAAAAAAAAACACATAATTGGACATGGACATAGTTAGATATATTCTTACACAAATGATCATCTTATTTTTCATGAAGAATTTAAACATATGTTAAGTACAGTTATAATAAACAGTACTTCAACCAACATCCCTGAGTAATAAAAGATTTCAAAATCCTACCAAAATATCCAGCAAATTCAAGATTCCATAGTTCTGGTTTTACAAGAATTCATAAAAAGAGTTAGATGATCTACATATAGATACAGTGGTTCCAACCCTAACATTTTCATTTTTAGGTGTTAATTAATTAATTTAACAGCAAATACTACCATTTGGGATTCATAAAAATTTTGTTGTTATTTTTAAGAACAGGAAGAATAAAGGTGTGGTCAGGTCATAATATTTTATTTTATTTCTGTTTCTCATCTTATTCCATTTTACTAAGTTTATATTAATTTTCAATATGTTTAACTACTTTTTCTCACACTACATTTTGATTTTTATAACTAAATTTACCCTGAGATTTGCTATAAAAGAATATGGAATAGGATTTGTATTATAAAAAGGTTTACCTTGGGATTTATTATGAAAGGACTGTAGACTAGGGTCTATTTTAATGAATTTCCACTACCCATTGACGATTTTTTATTCTAATTTTTTCAGATGGTTTTTTTAATGAGTGATGTCTGTGACTAATGCTCCCTGTAGCTTCACCTACTTAAATTAATCTGGTTCTTTATCCTTTGTAAACATATGTATGATCTGCTTCAATCAGATTTTCTGAAAACAAAGGAAAGAATTCTCCATCTTTCCCCAGGAGCTTTACAAATGATATGCATTGAACTAATCCAATTGGACTAATATGATTATTTTTGTGTGTGTATGCAAAAGGGCACAGATTGCTCAATAATAAATGAGAAAAAAGAGATGACAATTTTCCTCCCAGCTTATTTACATTTGTATTTAGGAAGAAGGTGTCTGTGGGCTAAGAACCCATAAAGCTTCTAAGCTGCAAGACTTTTCTTTAGGACCGGCATTCTCTCCTCCTTTGGAATTCAGCTCAAGGAGGTGATGTATTGGCGCACCTTCATAGTGATGAGAGGTGTGCAGGCACAGACTCAGACTCCTACCTGGCCATCAGCGTGCCAGAACTGAGGCCTGGGTATCCAAGCTAGTTGGCTGGGGGAAGAAAATGCCCTCCTTCTGAGCCTGGGTGTGGGCTCATGAGGCTGCCCTCACCTCCATGGTTTGTTTTTGGGTCTGCTTTCGGGCTGCTATAACCAATTATCTCAAACTGGGTAGTTTAGAAACAACAGATATTTATTTCTCACAGTTCTGGGGGCTGGGAAATCTGAGATCGAGGTGCCAGCCTGGTCGCAATCTGGAGAGAGCCCTTTTCCTGGTTCAGAGCTGGCACTTTCTTTGTCCTCACATGGTAGAAAAGCCTAGAGATATCTGTAGGTCTCTGATAAGAACACTAATTCCGTTCATGAGAGCTCCACCCTCATAACCTAATCACCTCCCAAAGGCCCCACCTCCTGATACCATCACTTTGGCTGTTAGGATCAACATCATAATTTGAGGGGAGGCAAACATTCAGTCCCCAGGAGTTTGCTTCCCGTCTTCTCTCCCTTAACTCACAGTGTTCCCAAAGTTCCTCTCTTGGTTCTCCTTTCTTTTCATGCCATATAAACTCCCTGGTAATTTCACCAAAGCCATGGTTTTCATGATCTCCTATTGATTGTTAAAAATGTATCACCAGCCCAGTCCCCCTCCCAAGATCTAGGTACAAATATTCAACACTCTATTAGATATTTTCATTTGAATATATCATTGCTTCTTCAAAATCATAAAGTTATAAGATGAACAATTAACTTTATTTTCAAACATGCTTTTGTATTTCTTACCTGAGGGAGTGACACTACCTGAATGGCTGAAAATGGAGCCCTAATGAACTCTTCCCTCTTATCACCTCCCACATTCCAAGTTACTAAATCCTATAAATTTCCTTTCCTATTTCTCCTTTGTTTTCCATGACCACTTACATTAGATAAGTTAGTTAATTTCTTTATTATTTGTAGAGGAAGGAATGGAATGGATAGGGAGATAAGCATTGTTCATAGACGTAATACACTCTTTAGAGTCTGGGTTAGACACTGGATGTATTAGCATCCCCATTTTCCTTCTCCTTACAAAGTTTTGTGAATTTCCCAAGACTGTGAATTAGCTCAAGTTTAAAGACACGCCATTTACCTGTTGATGGTATGTATGTTCTTAGCACTAATTTGTTGTTCTGCTATGTTACACTTAAGAGTCCTTTTATGCACATTCTTGCCAACTCTAATATTACCAGTTTTTAATAATCTGATGGACAAAAGCAATACTTAATTCTCTTAAAGTCATATTTTTTAATGATCATTAATAACTTCTAGAATTTTCATTTATTATTTCTTTGCTTATTAGTATGTGAATTACCTTTTCTCAGGAAGTTTTCATGTTAATATAATAAAATTTAATATTTCTGTTGAGTCAGAGAAGCTCTTTATGTATTAAGCATGATGAGCTTTTTCTGGGATGGTGTGCCTCTGTAGTAATTTTTTCCTTTTACTCTGCCTCTTGTCTTTTATAGATATTTGTGTTACCCTTTGTCATTCAAAAATATTTTGTTTGTAGTTTTTAGGTAGTGTCCTGGGCTTTTCCTTTATGTCTCCACAACACTGCCAAAGTTGTGTCTCTCATGATTTCCTCACCCTATCCCTGGACTCCAGGTTGATCCAGAGTCATCTTTTCACAACACAAATCAGCCCTGTTTCTTGTTTAAGATTCTTCAGTGGCTTCCCATTGTCTATATGGGAAAGTCCACACTGATTTTAGCACAGCAAGGAAGGTCTTTGGTGATCTGGTAGCTTGCTGCCTCTAAATCATAGTCTACCACTTGCCTCTACCAGCACATTAGCTCACCAGCACCCACAAACACTATATGTGCAGCTTATGTCAGCGTCCCCTTTGTCTGAAATGCCTTTCTTTCCTTGTCCTCTTAGGGAATTCCTACTTACCATTTCAAACTCAAGCACAATTGATTATTCCTTTCTTTATGACATCATACAGTGTATATTCCTCTTTGCATTGTTTTCCCAGTTCTTGCTGTAACAATGTACCTGTAGTCTTATATACTTAATAGCTTTCCTTAATAGAAAAACCATTCTTAATTCAAATAAAACTATTCAAAAAGTTACATAAAGGAAATGTTGTATCTCTTCTGTAAATAGCAATGCAGCTATACTTTCAATAGATATGAAAAACCAAAAAAAAAGTAATAATAACATAACTACTACAGAAACCTAACAATGTCCTATGTAAAATCACCTTGCATGTCACTGGTGTGGTGCACATGCCACCTCTTGGAAAGCATTGCTCAATTGCACCACTTACCGAATTTTCCAAATGTAGACTTTTAAAGAGAGATTTTCTGGAGAAGATTTACAGACCATAGTACAATTACTGCTCATAAAAAAGATAAAAGTTTGTAAAAGGGTTTAAACAAACCTTTAGATAATTAGATTTACCTGTAGTTATTGTCACAGTAAAATGTATTAATCTTAAGTCTGTGCAAACTTGACTGAATTCTAAACAGAGTGTGATGGAAAGCTTTAAAAATGCTTCTTAGCCCATCTTTCCTTTGGCCTTTGTCTTAATTCAGGAGGGAAAGTATTAAATACAGATAAAAGAAAATGAGATCAGCAAGGCCAAATGAAAATGGATGGTGTGCCTCAGGGGGCAGATGTTGTTATGGAACACTCTGTCAGGCTAAATTTGTTAGATTATATTGTAGGATGAAGATGAATTTAAAATAAACTTAGAATTTAGAATATAAATACAATAACTATAAACACAATACATATAAATATGTACTGTATACCTATAAACACAATAAATATAAATACAATAAAATGAACTTAGACTGAAACACAGTATTATATTTTGATTTGGGAATGGTCTCGGGCTATTGCTAGGCTAGACTGAATTACACATGTCATTTGACTTTGTGCCACTCATTCACAAAAATCTCACAGGGATCCATCATTTGTCTTACAAGTTTAAATATACAATTCACATTGCTTCTCATTATTCCTTCTCTTTCTCTTAATCTCTAGGTGCTGATTTGAAAATTTAATAGAAATGCAATGAAATAGTCTCCATTTAAATGCTTTTATCATTTGACTTGTTAAGAATGAATCAGCATTCTTAGAAGCTGAAAATTTAATAAGTTGAGAGCTAGCAACAAGGAAAATTATTATTTAAAACTTTTCAAATTTGTTACACTTTTCATTCTAGAATTGTAAAATACCAATTTTACTAACCATAAAAGTGCTGCCAATACTAGAAATTTTTAAAAGAATAGCAAGCATTAACTGGTAATGTAAAAATAGAACTTTGTGACCAGTAATGAAGGGGTGTTTATTTCTCGGAAATGTATAATTTTAGTTGTTCCTTTTCAAATTACAACCGGATACAGAAACCTCTTTTCATTCAGAAAGGATGTTATTAAGTTTTCCTTTAAAAAATAATAAGCAGCTGTGTGTAGGCAGATCTCAAAAATGGGCCCAAAAATGAATACAATAGCTTATTAACATGATTTTATATTTTGATGAGATGAGATCATATTGTTTAATTCTTTATCCTTTGTGCTGATTTTATTACCATTCACCATTTGTGATCTTAGGTTGTGAGAAAGGCATTTAGTTCAGACAAAGCTGAAATTGCACTCAACTGTCCATGAGTTTTTGGACTGATAATTGGTTTGTTCTTTTGTTCTATTGTTCCATGTGTGATTTCACAATTTCTCTAGAACATTAACTGAAGCTGGAGATTTCATGCCAGTGAGATCCTTCTTCCTTTAGTAAAAGCCGTCTGACATTTCCCGTAGCTGGCCTTAGAGTCCTGTTGAGTCTTATTTGTTGAGCCTCTGGTAGAGTGGTCAATGGGGAGGCTTCAGGGCACCAAAATCCCTCTTCCCCAAATTGTACACAACAGTGTATTTTTTTCCCTAGAGAGAGGTCCCATAGTTTCCAGAATATTCTTCAAGGGTCCATCAATTTTGAAAAGGTTAAAAACTACTCCTGCAATACCTCATTTTGTTGTAATTTATAGTCCGAGAGCAACTGTCTCCACATTATGTAGACTCTAATTTTTTTAAGCTGAGATTGATAAAATCTGTTTTTCATATTATATTACAATATACATAACATAATATAGGTCATTTTAACTATTTGCAAGTGAATAATTCAGTGGTATTAAATACAGTTACAATGTTGTATAACTATCATCACTATCTATACTCACATTTTCATCTTCCCAATAAAAACTCTGAATCCATTAAACAGTAACTCCCCATGTTCTCCTCCAGCCCAGCCTCTGATACCTCTATTCTATTTTCTGTCTCTCTGAATTTGCCTCTTCTAGGTACCTCATATTAGTGGAGCACTACAATATTTGTGTTTCTGTGTCAGGCTTATTTGACTTAAGCATAATATTTTCAAAGTCTATCTATGTTGTAGCATACATAAAATTTAATTCCTTTTTATGGCTGAATAATATTCTATTGTGTTATATACCACATTTTGTAATCCATTCATCTGCTGATAAACACTTGGATTATTTCCACCTTTGGTATTGTGAGTAATGTTGCTCTGAACACTGGTATATAAATATCTGTTCAAGTCCCTGCTTTGGGTTTATACATAGGAGTGGATTGCAGGGTAGACCTCTTTTAATTAGATTAAAAATCTGAAATCAGTTTCTTCTTTTCACCATTGAGAAAAGTTCTTGCTGCAGAGCTGCTCAGTCAGTTGTTATCTCCAGTCAGTTTACTTTATGTAACTCTCCGACGTGAACATGTGGACAGTTTCTGTGATCGCCTTGTTTTCAAATTACAAGTACTTCTCTGATGTTCTTGCCTTGTGAAGCACTTGGAAACAAAATCCGTCAAAGAAGAGGACAGCGTCTTTATAATTTATCTTTAGTACACTGTAGATCCTATTTTCTTTCAATGTTTATGACATATAGAGAATATTTTACTTCATGAAAAAGTATCCTAGACATTATTTCCATATAATTTGCAGAATTTATCTTGCAAATTACTTGAAATGCCACCTGTCACCAATGAACAAGGATGGAAAATAAGGACATGCCATTCCCCGGGTGGAAATGATTATTCTGGACACGGTGCTAATTTGCCAACCCTGAAAAAGTCAGTTCTGTTTATAAAGACTTTGACATATCCACAGAATTGAGAATTTTAAGTAAATATCACAGGCTTGTGCTTGCTGGTCCCTGGAGTAATTGCTTAATACAAGTTCCTCCAGAGTTCTTCATCCTCAGAAATCATTAAAACAATGACATTATCAAGATATTGGAGGATGGAAGAGAAAAAAGTTAAAGATGGGTTTATATTGGGAGCTCAGACTGACAGATTCATTTTCATAGAGATATTTTATCATTTCTCCTAAAGTCATCCTTATGTCCATCACAGAGGCAAAAGAGAGGGAATGGATATATTCCTTTGAGACTCACAGTTACTTACCCTGAATAGTGTTGTGGATGCTGTCTGTTAATGGGAATGGAAATCAAGTAACCTCAGGAATCTGTAGTGCTCACATCACATCTTTCTCTTCACCCTGTCAGATTTGCTCTGGAGTAGTTCTGGTTCTGTTTTGCCCCTGATCTGGAGAATAATAGAGGCACAAAATTGGAGGTTTTGAAGGTGTTTGTTCTCATGTGTTTGAATTCCATCCACATCTCTGTCAAGTGGATTTCTGGATCCCAAGTGAATTGTTCAGAGACAGTGAGCAATATGGGGTGATAGGTTCAGAGGGCCCCAATTTGGGTGCAGACCAATTCAGAGCTGACTTGGGACTCAGCCATTTATTAGCTGTGAGTCCTTAGATAAATTACTTAAATATCCTGAACATCAGTTTCCTCATCCATAATACATTTTTAATAATACCTGGCATGATTGCTGTGAGAACAAAATAGAATAAGGTTTGCATATCCCTATCATTGAATGGCTGCTTTGTTCTCATCACAATAGTGCTTACATACATGTTATCTCTAGTTGGAATAATAAAAGTGTTGGGTGAATATTACCTGTGCCTTGAGTTATCATTCAGGCAGAATACTCCAAGGATTTCTTACCAGCATCGAACCTCACCCACCCGTGCCTTCCATTCATTCTCCAAAATATGATTGTGGTAATCACTTTAAAATGGAAGTTTGATCATATTATTTCCCAACTTGAAATATGTCAGTATCATCTTATCACCATCAGGACTGTGCCTAGACTTCTTAGCATGGCATTCTAGGGAGATCTGACTTTGCCAGGCTTTAGCAATTTCTCCTGTTCCTCCCATGCATTTATCCTCAGGTACAGTTACATGTGTGACATTTTGCACTTCCTGATTCTCCTCCATAACCCCTTCTCTTCTTTTCCAGGATAGTATGCACTCTGAATAATGTGGTAGTTGCTGCCCGTTAATGGGAATGGGCAGACTCAAATGTTGCTTCTTCTAGAAGCCTTCCTTGATCCCTTCACATAAGGTCACTGTAAGTTTACTTGTCTGCAATTCACATAAAGCACTAGCTTCCAGACAGCTAGAACTGTCTTTTATTTTCTGTATGAAAACACTAAGCATCTTTGTTGGCCTTTAGTAGTTCTCAACTAATATTTACTGAATCATTAAATAAGAAGTTCTCGACTGATGTTTACTGAATCAATGAATAAGTGCATGTCAATCCTTTGAAAGTGACTAGCACATCTCCTCATGACTATTGCCCTGAACTTTTTCTTCTCCACAGTAAACCTGAGACGCAAATCTAGTTACTCTTACTAACATACCTCAGTGGACTCAGCTATTCACAGGATATGTCCAAGCTCGGCTGATGATTCAGGTGGTAAATTAAACACACGAGTTTATCTCTTCTCCTCAAAAACCCACTGAAATGATGGTGGAAAAGCACAAAAGGTGACACAGTCTTATTAGTATCGACAACTGAAGTAGGGAGAGTTATCAATCAAACTAGTTAAAGAAGAAAGGAGGGACTCATGGCTCAGTGTAAATACATGGAGCTAGTGGAAGCTGAACCAATTTTTTCATGATAAATGTATCAGAACTGGGCAGTGAGAAGAAGAGCAGAAGTCAGGAGACTAGTGAATTAGGGCACTAAAAACTGACATCCAGTAGCTTCCGTTGGTTTACCCCGTTCTTTTCCTCCACAGCTGTGCTCAGTGCTGGCATTTGCCCACAGATTGAAGCCAGGTAGATCCCCTCCAAGGAAATAATACACTTTCCCTGGGCAGAGTAAGGCGTCAGATGAGGATTAGCACTCCTGATCAGGATCTTCTTGGTGTCAGCATTTGGGTGTGGGAGGACTGGGGGCAGTCTACCTTCCTGCTCCCTACCTGCAGAGCCCAGCTGAAGCCTGGATGTCAGTCTCACCTGCACTGCACTCGCATCCCGCTGCCCTTCCAACAGGACAGCCCAGTGATGCCAGGTCCACGCAGCAGTCAACCATCACTTATGACTCTGAGTAGGCAAGCAAAACTCACCACCCTTTTGAGGAGATGCAGCAAATGAAAAAGAAACGCCAAAGGGAAAAAAGCAGAAAAACTGACCCCATGGAAACAGTGGTAATTCAGAGTATGAACAAATGTTTCCAAGTGATTTTTATTTTAAGAGATATTGCACCTATAAAACGAGAATAGACAGTTATGAAAAGCATAGGGAACAAGCAAAGAGTTCATAGAAATACAAACAAACACAAAATAACAGAAGGGCTAAATTAAACAGTCAAGGAGCTTCCCAGAACATAGAACAAATAGGCAAAGACACTGAAAAGTATAAGAGAAAAAGGAAAAACCTAGAGTATCAATACAGGAGAGCCAACGTCTGAATAATAATCATCTAAAGGAAACACAGAAAATGAAAAGATAGAAATAATTTTGAAAATGTAAGTGAACAAATAAATAAGAAAACACAAATCCTAAACAAACCAAACCAAACTGACGAACAGCTTCTCTGTGCTGATGAGAGATAAAAGTATAGTTGACCCTTGAACAACACAGTTTTGAACTGTGCAGGTCTACTTATACATGGGTTTTTTCAATAAATTCTGTACAGAAATATTGTACAATAAAAATTGTAGATGCATTTGCTTATGATTTTAATAAGATTTTATTTTCTATAGCTTACTTTATTGTAAGAATATAGTATACAGCACAGATAGCACATAAATAGCTGTTAATCAACTGTTTATGTTATTGGTAAGTCTTTCCAATTGTAAGCTTTCGGGTTTCTTCAAAAACCATGGATTTTTTACTGTACTGGAGGGTCAGTGTGCTTAACCCCTATATTGTTCAAGAGTCAACTGTATTCTGATTGAAGAAGACAACTCAATGACAAGAAGAATAAATCTAAGTAGACCTTCATTTAAATATGCCCTGATGGATACAATGGAGAGCTTAAAGATCTTTCAGAGGGGAAACAGGAAAACAGGTTATCTACACAGGATGATTCCAAGCGATGGCATCATGGGAGAAGGATAAAAGGTAGGGGAAGATGTTGCTAATTATATATATTTACATAATTACTGACCTACTTTTACAAGCCATGCAACTGCTATATATTTCTAACAAGAGATGAAGAAGACAGAAGGTGTCCTCTCATGGAGCTTAAATTCATCATATGCAGGAGGCAGTCTACAGATACTGTCTAAAGTCAATGAATCAAGACAAAGAGGTTGAAGCATATTACAAAAAAGC
Organism: Manis javanica; assembly: GCF_040802235.1. NCBI lineage: Eukaryota > Metazoa > Chordata > Mammalia > Pholidota > Manidae > Manis > Manis javanica. Next base: position 193,108,602 of record NC_133157.1, read on the forward strand.
ATAAAATTGAACAGTAAAATATGATTCATAGGGATGGGCTGTGGAGGAGCAAGTATGAAAATGTTCCTTTTTACATCTCTTACAGTGAGGCATCAGTAAATCATGTTTGAAGTTGACTGATTGACAAATAGCAATAAATCCACATTATTCAGAGTTCAAAGTAACCCTTAGAAGAATAAAAATCAGAAAAGATAAGCAGCAGGTCCTCTGGGTTCTGTGGGGACCATCACATGAGAGGGGTATTTCCTTTTTATCTGTATCTTCCTGAATTGTTTCATACATATGCAATACTCTTATAAGAACAAATGAAACCTAAAAAAAAAATAATAGCCTTATCCATAAGTTGTTCATTATCTTATCCTTAACTCTTTTTCCAGTTTTGTCTCCTGCTGCTCTGACCCCCCGCCCCCACCCCCAGCCCTTACACCTCAATTATATAGACACACACAGACACCTTGCTGTTGGGTGCTGTTCTTTGTGTCTTTCCCAAACTATTTCTCTGCCTAAATGTTCTACCCAGATTCCCCCCTGAAGCATCAATGCCAGTTCATTCTTTGAGACTCCACTCCCACATCTTCTGAATTCTGGGGAGAGTTAGGAGGTCCATGGTCTCTGGGAAGTCCCTTCATTACAGTATTTAACACATGATGTTGTCACTGTTTCTGTAGCTATTATCCTCATGGACTATGAGCTTCTTGAAGATAGGAACTACATCTTATTCATATTTGTATCTCAATGCCTGGCCTTGTGGCTGTAGTGGTATATGTTACTATTCATAGTACATACTATAGTAGTATAGTAGTATAAGTAGTTCAATAAAGTTGGTTGAAAGAATGAATGAATAAATGAATGACCATGACATTGCTTTGTGCTTCCTTGCAGTTCTGGCCTCCCTTTGCAGACTTGGCTAATACTGGTTGATAATTTTCCATATATAGTCTGAATATGTGTAGGGTTAGGTGGGGAATGGGCAGGTTACTGAATTGAAATTATTTATTTTAAAATTTATTTAAATAATAATGCTAACCACAGCAGCAGTACTATTTGTTGATTAGTATATGATGGTCACGGTGCCGTAAACCTTTGTGCAGATAATCACAAATTCTCGCAGTCACTCTACAAGATGGCTCTCATGCCAACCACTGTATTCATTTCCTGTGGCTAGTGTAAGCCACAAAATGGGTGGCTTAAAACAATGGAAATCTATTCTTTCAAAGTTCTTGAGGGCAGAAGCCCAAAAATCAGTATCAGTGAGCTACAATCAAGGCGTCTGCAGAGCAAGCAACTCCCGCCAGAGGCTCAGGGGAGAATCCACTCCTTGCCTCTTCCAGCTCCTGGTAGCTTTCCTTAACTTGTGTCAGCATCGCTCTAAGTTCTCCCTTTGTGCTCACAATGCCCTTCCCTCTGGGGTCAGATCTCCCTCTGCCTCCCTATTACAGGGATATCTGTGATTGCATTCAGCACCTCCCTGGATGATCTCCCCACCACGCAATCCTTGACTTCATCATAGGCAAAGACTTTGCTATGTAAGGCAATGACCATAGGCCAGGGATAAGGGCATGTATATCTTTGAGGGGCACTTTGCAGCCCACCATACCACATTTTACAGAACAGAAGGGATTAAGTTCACTCAGGCAAATATATGCAGGGATTAAGGCACAGAGTCTGTATTTGAACCTGTATCTATTTTATCCCAGTGTTGGTCCTCAGTGTTGCTTCTCTTCCTCTGTCCTCAGATAATAAGTAATTTACACTAAGGCATCTGCTCTGCTGCTTTATTCTGCATTAAGGTGAAATGTAAAACCTCTAGGTTCAGGATTCAAAGTTAGGCAATATGGAGAAATTATGGGTGACACTCTTGGGTTTATTTCCTCCTCTGCAGAAGCCAACAGTGAGGTGGTGGGGAGGAAGGGCTGAGAGGGACACACTCCTCATGGAAGAGCATCAGTGTCTCATTACCTCGGCTGCTGCTGACTCAGCGGGTGGGTCAGAGACCTCTGCGGAAGATTTCCTTGTGCTGGGGAGGCTGGAGTCACTTCCCAGTCTGCGCAAAACCCAGTCCAGTGCCCTCCTCTGGGGCTCAGGGTGCATGGTGGTCCAGATTTTATGCTAGAATTTTTACTAGGAGACAGATTTTATGCTACTAATTTTTATTAGGGGACAGATAGGGATGGTTCCATATCTGTACAATTGTGGTATGGTGGGCTGCAAAGTGCTACCACCACAAGATATCCATGTCCTAATCCCTGGGCCTATGATCATTGCCTTATACAGCAAAGACTTTGTATATGTATAAGTTAAGGATTTTGAGATGGGGAGATTATCCAGGTAGGTCCTAAATGCAATCAAATATATCCATAATAGCAAAGAATAATAGCACCATCGGCTTTTATTTAAATCCAAGTACCTCCTTACTTTACTCACTCTTCAGGAATAAACATGCTTTACTCTTTCCAAAAATGCCTCTTAAAAACATGTTCAAAACCAAACTTTATGTAATAAATATGTTCATAATACTTCTTAAGAAGAATGTGTTTATATTTAACAAAGTAGGTTGGAAACACTGTGCCAAAACAAGTTGACTTGAGGGGTGTGCTGAAGCAACTGAAAATTACTTAAATCACACAAGTCACAGTTGTACACATTTAAACAATGCAAATGCAGACAGCATCCTTCCCTTACAGTAAGCAGTGTGAATGGATAATAATTTGGAGCACATATTTCCAGTCTTCTGTTTCTGCCTTTTAATATATATACCCAATATATTTACTGTTATTTTCAATAAATGGGAACATATTTTGGCTACATAATTTTAAAACTTAACAAGGAACCTTAGAGGTATTTATGAACCAGAACTTATAAAATGTTGTATGGTATCCCAAAATATGGATAATTGATTGAAGTCAATTTTGTCTGATACAAGTACTGCAACACCTGCACACCTGCTTTTTTCTCCCTATTGTTTGCATGAAATATCTTTTTCCACCCCTTCACTTTTGGTCTGTGTATGTCTTTGGGTTTAAAGTGAGTCTCTTGTAGCAGCATGTAGATGGGTCTTGCTTTTTTATCCATTCTATTATTCTGTGTCTTTTGATTGGTGCATTCAGTCCATTTACATTTAGGGTGATTATCAGTAGATATGTACTTATTGCCATTGCAGGCTTTGGATTCGTGGTTACCAAAGGTTCACGTGCAGCTTATTTACTATATAACCATCTAACTTAACTCACTTATTATGCTATATAAACACAGTCTGATGATTCTTTATTTCTCTCCCTTTTTTTTCTTCTTCCTCCACTCTTTATATGCTAGGTGTTTTATTCTGTATTCTTTGTGTTTCCCTTAACTGACTTTGTGGATAGCTGATTTTATTTTGCATTTAGTTAGTGTTTAGTTGGTCTACTTCCTTTGCTGTGGTTTTATTTTATCTGGTGACAGCTACTTAGCCTTAGGCATACTTCCATCTAGAGCAGTCCCTTTAAAATCCTCTGTAGAGGTGGTTTATGGGAGGTAATTCCATCAACTTTTGCGTATCTGGGAATTGTTTAATCCCTCCTTCAAATTTAAATGATAATCTTGGTGGATACAGTATTCTTGGTTTAGGGGCCTTCAGTTTCATTGCATTAAATATATCATGCCACTCCTTTCTGGCCTGTAAGGTTTCTGCTGAGAAGTCTGATAATAGCCTGATGGGTTTTCCTTTGTAGGTGATCTTTTTTCTCTCTCTGGCTGCTTTTAATACCTGGTCCTTGTCTTTTGTAGTTGCTGTAGGTGGGGCTGCTCCCCAGCTGTTCCACAGCAATGGCAAGTCAGCTGGTTTGCTTGCAGTGCCAGCAGGGGGAAAGGAATGGTAGGCTGCCTATGGCTGTGAGGAGCTTCATTGCCACCCAGGTAGTTAGGGCACCTGAAGTTCCTTAAAGTTCCCAGTTTGCTGGGCTGAGTGTGCCAGGATGATTTCATCCACCTGTTAAGCCCTTGTCCCTTTTATGACTTTTAAAGTGCCTGCTTTTCTTTTGTCTCAGGGTAACTGGCTGTGGGAACCTGTTCACAGTCTTAATCTCAAATTTTGCTTTTCTACTCCTCTAATATCCAGTGCAACATGCAATGTGTGTCTGTGCTCCCAGTGCAGATTACTAGGGCTGGTTATTTAGCAGTCCTGTGCTTCCACTCCCTCCCCACTCTGATTCTTTTCCTCCCACCAGTAAGCTGGGGTGGGCAGTGTGCTCGGGTCTCACTGGGTCACAGCTTTGTATCTTACCCTTTTCCGTGAGATGTTAGGTTCTTGCAGATATAGCCTGGCTTGTGTATTTATCTTCTGGTCACTCTTTTAGGAATAGTTGTATTTGCTGTATTTTCAAAATCTATATGGTTTTGGGAGGAGATTTACACCACCTTACTCATGCTGCCATCTTGAGAATTCCCTCTTTACTTTTTAATTTAATGTAATTTTAATATTTTGCCACCCAATCTTTAATTATTCGTATAAAAGACCTGCAGTGTATTCTGCCAGCTTGGTATGTCTTTTTTTTTCTTTTTTATACAATGTTAAACATTTATATTATTCCTACTTTAAAAGATAATGTAGAAGATGTTACAAGGACAATTTTAGTGCATATTGCATTTTATTTCTTTAGGGTTTATGTTTTATGGAAACATTTCAGTAGTATGAACTACAGATTGAAATACAAGTGCATTTGTGATTCTTGCAAAATAACAATGCAATTTTGGGGAAAAGTTTTACCAAATTTATACTGTCATCTTCACCACATCTGTGCTGTCTTTTAACACATTATAAAGAAAGCAAGTAAAAATAAAAGGGAGGGGAAGAAAGAAAAAGGAGGTATTCAGGATTGAACAACCCTGCCCTCTTGTGGTAAAACTTAAAATTTCAGGGCAGGTTTTTCTTTCCCAGGGAATGTTGTGGCATGAACATTCTCATCAGTCAACCTTCTGTTCAAATAGAATGTACAGACCTTAGTATCAGCGGTACAGATTCAAGAAACAGGAATTGTTTGGCCTTGGAGTCCCCAATATTAACGAAGAATCACAACAGATTCATACAGGAGCAAGTAAATTCTTGTTCTGTAGATTAAGGGATTGGCGGTCATGCCTGGGAAGCAAATGAGGGGAATGGTCCTTATGTGATGATTTAAAGGAGGGACAGTATGTGTTTGAGGACAGACAGAGTATTTTTTTTTAGATCTAGAAGAAATCTTGTCTGGCCCAATTATTTTATTTTACAAGTGAGGAGCCTGAACAGCCAAGTGGTTCAGCGGCTTTCCCATATAAAGAAGCCCGTGAATTACCGAGAGCCTGTGCATGTCTGGCCAACCCTGGCTCTTTTCTAGGTCTTTCCATTAGGTTTCCTCTTAAAGAGTTGTAATCATCCAATGAGATAATACACAGGGAGTGCTTTGAGGAAAATTCAGTATAAACACAAGGAAGCCAAATGATTAGGTGATATAGCAGGAGGCTGTATGATTTATATTCATAGTATAAGTTAGTCTGCTTAAAATCACTGAGAAGGTGGAACTCAAAAGGCTCTTTAGACAAAAATCCAATTCAGGCCACTCAGAGTACCAGGGGAATCAGAATCTGAGCTAACACACATGAAGTGCCTAGCACAGTGCCGGAACATAGCAGTGGTCTAAAACTATGAAATAACAGTCATTGCCACCACAGGCTTGCTCTGTATTAAGTAGCATACGTACATTATTAACTCGTTCAGTCCTCACGAACACCCTATGAAATAAACCCTATTTTTAATACCATTTTGAAGCCAAGAGAGGGGAAGCAGTTTGCTATGGTCACATAGCTGTTAAGTGGCGGGTCCAGGATCTGACCCCAGGCAGCCGGGCTGTCTCCCTAACCCACCTACAATGACACCTGGTGTCCAGGGTAGAAGCCCATTTTCTGGCGACTGTACAGCACACTGTCTATTATGTACTCCTCTATCTCGTGCTAGAAAACAGAAGGTCTCCCCGGATCTTTTCACACAAGTAATGAGGTAACTTTATTGAGAGTCTGTGTGTCATCAGATTGAAGGAATTGTTACAACAGAAAAATATTTGTTTTCTACTTAGTCATAGAAGTGATGGAGACAAGCCAGTGATCTTTTTCTTCTCAACAGCGGAGGGAGGACAGTGTAAAGAGACTCCCTTTTCATTCAAAAGTCAACTGATATTTGCTGAGTGTCTTTTTAGCACAAGGGCTGAGGCTACAGTATGAACAGGGCAGAGGGGTCCCTGCCCTCAAGGCACTTGCAAGACAGAGTACAACACCTCAATCCATGTTAATACAGACAAGGTTTTCTAAAGAAGAAACAGTTCAGGAAGAAGAACATGTCAGGAAGAGGAAAGAGTGTGTGGAAAAACTAACAGGAGGGCTATGAGCCTGTTAAGAAACCCAGAAGGATGACGGTGGCTGTTTGGGTGAGAGCAGGAGGGGACAAGGTGAAGTGAGCACAGACGGCGGGCAGATCACGCAGCTTCTTGGGATCTGTGAATGGTTTTGGTCTTTTTCCCAAAAGCAGTGGGGGATGGCTGGAGGGCTCTAAGCTGGTGTGTGTGTGTATGTGTGTGCTTATGTACGTGTGTGTGTGTAAATCTTGCTAGTCTTTAGAATGGATTGGAAGGAAGCATTAATGAAAGCATGGCTAAGAGGTACTCTTCTAGTACTGGGTGGATATATTGTTTTGGATCACAGTAGAGGCAAAGAAAAGTGAATGGATTTAATAACTATTTAGGAAGTAAACTCAACAAGATGTGGTAATGGATCAGATATGCCAGATGAAAGGAGATTGTTGAGGAAGACATCAGGTTTCTTGGAATGCAAGTCAGTGGATGAAATAAGGAATATTGGAAGGATGGGGGTGGTGTGTCAGGTTCCTTTTTGGACATGAAGTGGCAATCCAAGGAGGTTGTTGGGTTTGTGAAACTGGAGTTGAAAGAGAACAGGTGATAAAAACTGTAGCATCACTGAAGTACTGTAGGATCTGAAGAATCAAAAGTTAGCATAAGTACAGCCATCTTAAGGCCTAAATACCACCCCCTAACCCAAAAGAAGGAAAATCATTAGAATCTTGAAAAACAAGTTAGTTAGCCTGTGTCAATTGTAGTGACCTTTAGTTAGCTAACCGTAAATCAGTTAATCATACACGCCTAGCTTATCTTACTAGAACCACCCTAGACATTCCGTAGGTGATCTCATCTAACCAGACCCCAGGATGTGGCGCCAGCAAAAGATTTATGAGCCTATAGAAAAAAACCCTGTATTGTGATTATGGAAAATTCTACCCCTTTTGAAAATGCTATAAAACCTTCTGCCTTAGTGTGCTCGGGGTCCTCGTTGAGACCTGCTGCGACAGGCTGACTTGGACCCCAACTAGTTGGCTTCCGAATAAATTCCTCTTGCTTGTTGCATCAAGAAACGTCTTTGGTGAGTGATTTGGGGCGGCGCCTTCCTCAGGGGAATCCAACATTTGGGGGCTCGTCCGGGATCATGCGCTCACCCCGCTTCACTCCCAAAGTCGCTCTTGGAGGAAGAGGTAAGATTAGTGGCGCCTTGGTTTGTCTGTGTTCTGTTTTCTGTTTTTCAGTGAGACCGGTCAGAATTCTGAAAGGGGGTACCCACTGTCTGGCAGCTGTCCCGATCCCGTAAAGGGGTCGAGACTGCGGTCGGTAGACGTACTAGGAGCACCGCAGGCTGCAACCCTGGGGGACGCCTCGGGGAGGTTGGGAGGCCAGGGACGCCTGGTAGCCTCCCGTCTGTTTTTCCGGCAAGGTGAATCTGATGAGATAGGGTTGATTTTCAGGTGCCAGGAATATCAACCCTCTGATTCCTTTCGGTTTCTGTTTGAAAATCTGAGAAAAAACAAAAAGCGGCCGCTGTGTGTCTAATCTGTGTGTGTCTCTGTTTTTTGTGTCTTTCATGTGCCTAATAATTGTTATACTGACAAGGGGACAGACTCAGACAACCCCCTAAGTGTGTAAATGAATATATCTTTCTACCTCCGGATGGTATTAATGAAATTGATTTAAAGACAAGCGCTTGTAAAAATTGAGTGTTCTAAAACTTCCAGAAAACCTGGTAAAAAAGTGTTAAGCATTAATGCTAATTTGAGTTTGCCTGAGGCGGGCATGTCCTGGTAGTTGTCCGCTGCCTGAGTTTACCTAGAGTCATTTGAGTCATGTTATCTGCTAAATCTTTTAAGAATAGAATGCTTAGAAGCTTGGCTTTGTCTAGTGTTCAGTGGGGGTCTTGTGAGTAGGCTAGCGTGGTTGTTGCAGGTAGGTGAGCTGGATAAGTGTGGCAAGTGAACACCTTTTAAATTGTGTGTTGCAGTGTGTATGCCTACCTGCAGCCTGAGAATCTTTGTAGTAACTTAAAGCCTTAGAGTTTTGTTAAGTTGAGAAGATGTGCTCTGTGTTTGCTGGGAGATTGTGCTGTGAAGCTCATGGTTGCAGAAATTGTAGAATGTGTTCGTGAGTTTGTTGGTCTAGAAAATGTTAGTTTGACAGTTTGCAGTGTCCTGCTTCTCAGTGTTCACTAGAAGTTAAAGTTTCTAATGGTTTTAAGTTCTAATTAAAACCACTTAAAGTAATAAAGAAAAAATTTCTCTATGCTAAAAGATGTATGTTTTAATAAGAAAAAGTATAAAAAATGAAAACTCTTCTGCATGCTAAAGAATGTGTTTTGTGATAAAAGAAAGTAACTTTGTTCTAAAGTACAGCTATTTATTTAAAGAGAGACAAAGAGAGAAAACAGCGTGGTGCCTTTTGTTGTAGAAGATCCGCTCAGCCTGTTGCTTTGGGGGGAGGGTTAGGATATTTAGAGATAAAGTGAGATAAACCCAGTCAAGCCGCAGGCAAGCCCAGGCATAATTCTCACCGGCTTATGTGCTTGGGACCATGGGGCAAATGAAGAATAAATTACTATATTCTTACAGATATAGTCATGCCTAGTGAAATTAAAGCAAGTGAGTCTTGATATCAAGTGCACAGCAAAATTAAAATCTCATTTCCAGTTAAACAGTTTTCTTTAACTGTTAGTCTGCTCTTAATGTTGAAAGATCACAGCAGTTTCTCATGCTTAAAGTCTCAGTGAGTTGCCATGAAATCGTAATGTTAAAGGGACTAAAAGCTAAAGTTTGTTAACAACTGTATAACCTTTATTTGCCTTTGAAATATTTTGTTATTAAAAATGATTGCATGGCCTGAAAAATTGAATTCCTAAGCAGAATAGTAACAAAGCTTTTTTCAGCTGATTAAATGCACTTAGTTAACAAACCAAAATTTATTAAACTGTAGAATCTGGACAAGATTATGTTTCTCCCAGAAAAACAGGTTTCACTGTAAAGGTTTAGATAGACGAACGTGTGACCACTTTTGAAAAAAGTTGTAATAGATTTTTTGAGAACCACCAGGTCTTCTTGTTTAATTTATATGCTGTATGTTTTAAAAAAAAAAAAAAAAAAAACATGGGGGAATCTACTATTAAAGAGTAAAACATTCTTGAAGCTTTCAGGGAAGACCTGTAAACTTAAGCACTTTCTCTGTTTTTTGTATCTGGTCTTAGACACTTATGCTGAGTTATGTTCTTATTATTTTCACTGTTTGTAAGCTATTGATTGTAAGCCAAAGGTCATCATTTCTCAGTCCCTAAATGAAAAAGTAAAATGCCTGATCTCTTTCATCTCAAAGCATATTTCTGGTCATATCTGAATATCTGTGTGAAAGAAAGAGACATTTAAATTTGAGATTCTGCTTAAACTTTTAAGTTGAATTTGACTATAGCCATATTCATTCTTTGTATGTATCTCTAACAGGTCTTTTGTATGCCTGGTAATATTATACTCTGCCTTGAGTTTAGACAGTTCTTTCAGCTAAATATGAATTCTTATTGTAGCTTTTTTCCCCTCCTGAAGATGAAAGCAGAAGAATCTACCATCTGCTACCATTCTCTCAAGAATGCTTAGTAACCTAGAATTAGTTTGACTTTCTGTATGTTGTCTTTAAAAATTGACAGCAGCAGTCTCCCCTGCTGCCCCACTTTTTAAGATATCTCGTTTACTGTGCTGAGTATATAGACAATAAATGTGTAATGATAGTTCTAAAAAAATTAAATGCAAAAAGGTGCTTTTACCTCTAGTTAACTCTGATATTTTCCAGAGGGCCCCTGGAACATGTCAGAAGAATTTTTTCTCACTAGACAAAGTATTTGACTAATTTGGCTTATTTATCTGATATATATATATTTATTTACCAAGAAAGCACTGTCAAAGAGAATGATGCTAAACTTTGTTACTGAATGTTTTGTATTACAGAAATATCAGAATTTCCTTATGTCAACTGTTTTACAGTAAGCTCTCATCATATCTTTAACCATTGTCATTTGTAAGTCTTTTGTCATTTATAGTATTATCCCTAAACTGGTAAAGAACTAGATTTCAGCAGAACAGGTATTAGTTACATAAGATTACATAAACTAAAGAAAATGATTTTGTGTCTTTTTGTTTCAAATGTTGCTGGTAAAGTGTTTTAACCTTGTTCTCTTAAACTGACAACAGTTTAGTAAATGACTATCTTTATGAGCAGAATTGAAACATCCTTCTCTCTACTTGATCCCTCCAGAGTTTAAAAACTTTCAGTGACTGTTTTTGTATTCCATGGCAGTATGTTTATTTGCACGAGTTCAATAAGAATCTGCTTTCCTTGTGAGAAGACTACTTAAGAACACTGGTTATACTACCAGGGCTTTGACTGGAATGTCGTACCTGGGAGACATGTGTATAAACTCAGATGTGAACAACTTTAAAGAACTAAGATTGACTTTATAAAACCAACAAAACCCCTTGGAAGAACTGGCCTGGTACCTTGCTTACAGAGTTCCCAGCAGCCTTACCAGGTGAGTAAAGAAGGTCACTTCCTGGCAGGTGCAGAGACCTCGAGAAGAGAAGAATTCATCCAAATCTACAGGTACTGCAGGCAAAGCCTGATGGCAAGTCTGGCTTGGCTGTCTGGCCTCAAGAGGCCTTTAAAAGTTCAATCTGAAATTCCTTACAAAAAGTTCCAGCAAAGCATATTTAAAAGAGCCTGTGTAATCAATTGCTCTTCTTGCTGCACCTGTGCAAATAATCAAGCCAGCTGTTAATTATTTTCTTAACCTAGTTACTTCTGGTAAAAATGAGAGTGATTTTAGAGAGAAGTATCGTTTCAATAATGCAGCCTCCTTCCAGAATAAAAAATCCAACTCCAGATGTTGCTACATAACCTAATAACACAATTTGTTTTATCTTGCCTAGAAGCCACAAAACTGCAAATAGTAATAAAAATGAAACCCAGAATAGAAGCGCCAGCCTTCTGAAGCCCTCTCAACTGACCAGTGATGGAGACCTAGCTGCACCCTTTACTGCGCCCCCTTCTCAGCATGAAGCAGCCAGAGCGGTCATCACCCCTCTTCCCTAGCAGCAGCTAGAGTCTCTATCTATAGAAGAAAGAATGAGACCATACCCATAGCCTTCCCTGGTAAAAACAGGTATTTAATCCCTCCTCCCGAGAGATAGTGGGCTTGTAACACTGGAGTGACCCTATGTGTCTCTACTTCTGCCTTCAACTCCTCCCATGATTTCTGTATCATGGTCCAGCTGGTGCCCAGGTTAATGTATCATGATGATCTCTCATTCATAGCTGAATTTGAACCTAAGCATAGATATAAGAGAGAGCCGGTCTCGCTGACCTTAGCAGTGTTGTTAGAGATAAGAGTCGCAGCTGGAGTGGGAACGGAGGCAGCCGCTATTGTTCAAGGGAACCAGCATTATGAAAGACTAAGGACTGCTATTGATGAAGACCTAAAAACCATAGAGCAATCCATTACAAAACTTGAAGAATCTCTGACTTCCCTCTCTGAGGTAGTCTTACAGAATAGACGAGGGCTAGATCTGCTGTTCCTAAAAGGAGGAGGACTGTGTGCAGCTTTAAGAGAAGAATGCTGCTTTTATGCAGATCATTCCGGGATAGTAAGAGATTCAATGTCAAAACTTAGAGAAAGGCTAGATCAGAGGAAGAGAGAGCGAGAAGCAGGCCAAGGACTGTTTGAATCTTAGTTCACTAGGTCCCCGTGGTTTACAACCCTGATATCCACTCTGGCTAGGCCCCTACTCATCCTTGTGTTGCTCCTAACTTTGAGACCCTGCATATTAAACCGGTTGATGACTTTTGTTAGAGAAAGAGTGAGTGCTGTTCATGTACTAATGTTGAAGCAACAATACCACTCACTCACCTCACAAGAAGATACAAACATTCCATGATTGGAATGCCCCAAAAAGAGAAGTGGGGAAATGTAGGATCTGAAGAATCAAAAGTTAGCATAAGTACAGCCATCTTAAGGCCTAAATACCACCCCCTAACCCAAAAGAAGGAAAATCATTAGAATCTTGAAAAACAAGTTAGTTAGCCTGTGTCAATTGTAGTGACCTTTAGTTAGCTAACCGTAAATCAGTTAATCATACACGCCTAGCTTATCTTACTAGAACCACCCTAGACATTCCGTAGGTGATCTCATCTAACCAGACCCCAGGATGTGGCGCCAGCAAAAGATTTATGAGCCTATAGAAAAAAACCCTGTATTGTGATTATGGAAAATTCTACCCCTTTTGAAAATGCTATAAAACCTTCTGCCTTAGTGTGCTCGGGGTCCTCGTTGAGACCTGCTGCGACAGGCTGACTTGGACCCCAACTAGTTGGCTTCCGAATAAATTCCTCTTGCTTGTTGCATCAAGAAACGTCTTTGGTGAGTGATTTGGGGCGGCGCCTTCCTCAGGGGAATCCAACAGTACAAATGGTCAAGGATGAGATTGCCTAGGGAGAGAGATCATAGTAAGAAGGTCTGGTCGACGAAGAACTCTAATATATAATGGCCAGTAATGGGAGGTGATCTTGCAAAAGAGACAGAACTGAAAACACTAATGGTGTCCCAGAAGCTGCAGAACATTTCAAAAGAAGGAGAGAAATCAACTGTATCATATATGCTAACAGACCAAGAAAGTAAGGTCAAAAATGCCCATCGAGTGTAGCTACCTGGAAGTCTTAGATGATCTTATCAAGAAACTTTTAGTGGAGGCAGGTAATGGGAGCTAGATTAGACTGTCCTAAGGGGACCAAATAAGGAAATGAATGTGGGAGAGCAGAAAGGTTGCTGAATCATTCAGAGTTCTCCAGTGAAACAGTACCTATCTATCTATCTCTCTATCTCTCTATCTCTCTATCTCTCTATCTATCTATCTATCTATCTATCTATCTATCTATCTATCTATCTATCTATCTATCTATCTATCTATGTATCTATCTAAAGAGATTTATTATAAGCAATTGGCTTGCATGACTATGGAGGCTGGCAAGTCCAAGGTCTGCAGGGTGAGCCTGCAAGCCAGAGACCTGGAGGCATCGGCGGTGCCTCCAGTCCCAGTGCGGGCAGGCTCAAGGCCCAGGACATGCTGAGGTTCCAGTTACAGCCTGAAGGCAGGAAAAAGAGAATATTCCAGTTCAAAGGCAGTCAGGCAGGAGGAATTCTTTCTTGCTCAGGGAAGGGTCCACCTTTTTTGTTCTATTCTGGCCTTAAACTCATAGTGTGAGGCCCACTCACAGTAGGGAGAGCAATCTACTTTACTCAGACTACTGATTTAAATGCTAATCATATCCAAAAATATCTTAACAGACATACCCAAAATAATGTTTGAACAAATGTCTGAGAACCCCATGGCCCAGTCAGGCTGACACCTAAAACTAACCACCACCATCTCTGTTGAGAGGCCAAATAAGAAATTCCCAGCTTATATATTTTGAGGGCCTACTTGTTCACCAGGCTCTGACTTACACATTTTGTACACATTCTCTCATTCTCTCCTCTCAGTCACCCAGTGAGGTATGAGCCATTATCATCCTCTTTTTTACAGGTGAGGAAACTGAGGTCCAGGGATGATTAATAAGCAAATTTTCCAAATCACACATCTGGTAATTGGCAGAGGTATTTAACCCCAAATCCTGCTCAGAGCCCATTCCTAGAGCTGGCATGGTAGTGACATGAGCCATGCCAGGACAGCAATGTTTCTAATATCGGCACACAGAGGTGCGGGCTTATAGTTCATTCTTCAAGTTCTGCTTGGCGCACAGAAATCAAGTCATTGTCATTCAGTAAATTGGGAGGCTGAGGTACAAGAGGTTCAGTCTATATTTTAAAGAAAATGAGCAGCCGAGAAACTACTAGGATTTTGCTCATTTCTGGGGTAGATTATTTAATTCTGTTGCAGATACTGTAGAATCAAGTTTGTGTGCACTTAATTGTTTTTGGTCTCAGAAGAAACTTACCCATGAATAACAACTACAGAACACAGCTTGTGAATAACAAAGTGAGAGTTCATCTTCCAGTTGTTTTCTTCCATTGTTGTGCAGCACACATGGACGGCAAGGGAGCAGGGATTTCAGATTAATTTCAATAGAGCACAGTGAATAATGTGTCCGGGATTGCCTTACTCCTGGGAAAACACTTTCATTGGTTCCTTTCAAAAGTAGATTTTAAATAAGGTCCTTGAAGATTTACCTCCAGATTTTTTAAATGGGTATTTTAATAAATCTATTTTGGGGATTTTTTTCCCCCCCAGAATCACTCAGTGTTAGCCACATAAATGGCTTTCACTGATGGCTCAACATTTGGAGTATGTCTATGCCCTCAGAAGCCTGATGCACTAAAATCTGAACCTAGTATTGCACATTTGGTGCAAGAAGTGCGGGACTGACTGAAGCTCTGAAGATCATATGTTAATGGTTGTGGCTGAGAATATGGCTCATTGCCACTGCTTTGAAAATCTCCAGGATTACCATACCACTTATTTCCTTTCTATTTAGATTTTCTAGAACCGTTCCTGGGCTTCATTACATCTGCCAAGAGGCAGAGGCAGACGCAAGGAGTGATAAAACTCAGCTATAAAGGTTGACGACTTTTATTCCTAGTAAGCAGATCTTACATTCCTTCTACAATCAGCATATGAAAAATAAAATTCTGACTGTCAGATAAAATAATGAGGAAAGAGATTAAATCTATTAGCAGGTGAATGAATGGTTAAAAATGATTTTTTCTCTCTCATTGCTCAGCTTCTGCTAGTTCAGAATTCTACTATCTGGAAAAACTTAGTATTTCAGAAATAGAAGTCCTATTTTCTCACTATTTCATGGGAATTGCTCCTACTTAAAATGGATTTTTTGGTATGTACCACCCTTCCTGAGCCAAGTTTAGGTTGCAGGAAGGAGAGCAATAGTTTTAGAGGCATTTTGATTATTCACATGTCATGTCTCTGGGCCTTGCATTATTCAGGCAGATCACACAGATTTTTTATTTTTTTCTTTCATGTCTGTTTTATAACATTTTTGCTTCACAGACTGTTAGTAAAATTATAATATTTCCAGAATATCTCGCCTGGCTTTAGTGCATTTGCATATCCTCAGGGGTGGAGAGAAGTTCATCTCCATATTAGTGGGTAATTACCTGGGCAACTGAGGGCTATCTGAACCTGAGAGGTTAGGGAAGGTCCTTGCTTGCTTCTGCTGGAGCAGGAGAGAGAGACGGCCCAGACTGCAGTTTGTAAGCAATAAATGGGTTTTAAACTTTATTTCTCCCTTTGACTTATACTGGTTTTAGAGGTATTTTGCCCCAGGATTTCCTCTTCTCAGACTTACACAGACTAATATGCTTAGCTTAAAGACTGCCACAAAAGTAGGCAACTACTGCCATAGAGGAGGATAACAATTTATCAAAACTCTTGATCAGATTATGTCTTTCCTCAATCTCCTTCAGTCTCATTGTAATTCTGAGGGAAAATCCTGGGGTAAAATACCTTTGAAACCAAAATCAGTCAAAAGGAGAAATAAAGTGGGAGAAACCCATTTATTGCTCACAAGTAGTCATCCACTCCTGCTCTCTCATGTCTCTCATGACCTGGCTGCGAAAAGGGACCCCACCCAACCTCTCCAGTCCAGATATGCCTATTGATATGGAGATTCGCTAAGGCCAGGTGAGAGATTCTGGAAATATTGCAATTTTACCCACAGGCTGGGTCAGATATTCCCCCCAACTTCCCTAAATTCTTTTTAAAAACATGCCATGGACTTCTCTGTTTCAGCCTGCCACTTCCCATCTCTGTGCTTGTCAGACACATGTCTAGATCCAGGAATGTTTTATGACATTTTAAAACTGTCTTTCAGAGAGCGAGCCAGCCAGGCTTGCAGTTCATTACTTCTCAGACGAAGTTTCCCTTGTGTTTTCTCTCCCTTTGAAAATTCAGAACCAGTGCCTCAAACACTATGTTTGTAAAGATCCTGCTCCTCGCTGCAGGTTTTCGGCTCTTGTAAAACTTTCTTGTCTCACAGTCCTTCAGCCACTTCTGTGCTGCACTCCTATTTTCACAGTGGTACTGGGAGCCCCCACCCCGACAGCTGGGTCTACACTTCTGAGTTTTGCAAGGGACCACCTACCACGTCCTGACGATCATAGGTGTGCTATAGTGGAGCAAAAGATGCCACTGCAAAATATGTGGGTTTGGCATTTTGATTATTTTGAGCTGGTAATTTTTAGGAAGCAGGGGACACCGATAAAGCTCTGACAGCAGAGTAGAAGCAATTGTTTTGTATGAGACATTTACATTTATAAACGAAATCTCCATTTGTAAGGGTCTTAAGCTTCTGTAACAGGAAAAGGAGGACTGAATCTCTAGAAACTCCATCAAAGGAGAAAGCAATGATTTAAATCTGCATAACAACCATACCCTTGTTTACAGTGCTCTTCTTAATAACCTTCCATTAACTGGCCACCTACCACCACCCCACCTGACCGTCTTCATTTGTTTTAGGTGGAGGTGATATTTAAGGTGATGACTTTGTTTTGCCGGGGGCGGGTGGCGACATGTATTTTTCTAGATTCTTGTCCTCACCGCAACAAAGAATTGAAGAGCAGAGAAACAGTAGTGAAGCAGAGTAAAAGTTTTATTTAAAATTACTTAGAGAAAAAGTCAGGCGACCTCAGAGAGAGAAGTGCACTGAAAGGTTGGGGATTCCCCCTTTTAAGAATTTTTCTGTAAGCTGATAAAGGGTTAGGGGTGCAGACTTGTTAAGTGGTCTCTGAATATTTTAAATTAACTTAACACTAGAAATTTACTGCTCTGATTTCTCCATGAGATACTGGTGTGTTGGTCTGGGAGCATATCAAACAAGACCACCTGCCCAGTCCCCAAAGTGGGCTGAGTTATTGTCTGTTTGCTAAAGAGTGAGTTAAAATTTTAACTTCTTAACTGGGTTTTAAAATGCAATCTTATCTTTAAGATGGAATCCTGCATACCTTTTACTATGTTGTTTATAGCTGGGCCTGCTTGCTAAATTAGTTGCCCAGGTTGCAAATTACTTGATTAGGGGGTGGGGGAGGAAAACTGGAATATAGGTAAAGTGAAAAAATAAGCTGGGCCTGCATGATTAACACAATAAAGACATGGGATATGCTGAGATACCCTCCTTTATCTGGGGAATATTCAAACATTCTAGGCCAAGTTGAGCTTTAACTGATTAACTCATTAACTCTGAGCCTTTTCTGGGCTTCTAGTTTTAACTGGTTAACTTTTTGATTACCTTCTAGTGGGCTTTATGGCCTTATTCTCTTTCCTCCCTGCTCGTATCTGTTTTCCTGCCTAACAGCTTGGGCCTTTTCAGGGAGTCACTCAGTTTTCCTGCATCACCTATGTATACAGGAGACGCACATGTTGTTAAATTTCTGTTTCTGCCCAATGTGGGACTCTGGTGGAGTGGAAATAGTGGAACTATTTAGAATCATTCCCTATCTGGGGGCTTGGCTGTCTATTGAAGTCCCATGGACATTAACAGATGCACAACTTTCACAGTCTCTGTAGACCAGAGAGAAAAGGAGGGAACTTGTGGATAAAGTAAACAGTTGGGTGGTTAACATACTTAAAACTTTCTATTGTTTTATTTCCAACAGATCTGACTTGAACATTAATGTTCAATGAACACTAGATGGCAGTAGTGAACAACATAAAAAATTACAACATGGCTGCTAACAGAAAAACCAGCTTTTAATATGTCTCCCTGCTTTTTCCCACTCCCCACTTACTAGCTCCTGTCTTTTCTCATTCTTCCACTTTTCCTCTCTGTCCCTCACTGTATTTATGTTTCTAGTTATAATTTTAAATAACTTATTCTCAAGAGTCACATAGCTGATTCTAAAGAATCAAATCTGAAAAACAGTCACATGTACTTAATAATTTGAGTACTTAAGTACAAATGATTTTCTCTAATTCAAGAGGCCTTTTATAAGTGCTTTCTACTTGAGCAGGGGATAAAGCTTCGGAGACTACTGAGGCTCAGAGCGCCTCATGTTCTATCCAGACCTCTCACACTGGCAGGTGGAGGGGTGTGGTGGTGCTCAGTGGGAGCCGCAATGGGCAGCAGCCAGAAGCTCAGAGCCCTTCGGAGCTCATGTTAATTGATAAGCTGCATTATTTCTCTGTGATACTATCAAAGGGGTGGTCTGATCATGATCAAGGTTGTGCTGAAGTTATTCCTAAACAAACAAAACAGTAACTCCTTCCGCGATGTTGGCAGGTCAGAAGTATGGATCTGCTGGGCAGTGGAACTTGACATCCTTACTGTTGCAAGAATCACATGGTTTATTTTACACTTTCCTTTCACACAGCACTCAGAGTGGGGATAACACATATCACAGATCAATACATCTCATACCGGTCACGACGGACGGTTCAGATCCCGGCTGTCCCAAACAGCCTCTCCTCTTTCCCAAGGGGAAAACAAGCAGTGGAGAAAGTCCCAGTGGAGTGATGAATACATGATGGAGCAGGACGCAGGCAGGTGAGCAGGAGCAAGATGAGCGCCTGGTGTCAGGGCCCTCTGGGATGAGCACTCTATGTCTAGTCCCTTACAGAGTCCAGTCTGGGGGTCAGAAATTAAGAGGCAACAGTCCACATCTGGTTCCAGTGTCCACCAGCATGACTTTTACAGTGGAGTATATTTACAGAGGCAGTTGGTGTGAAAGCAGGCAAACCTGACACAGGCAACTCCATATTGATGCTCACACCACTCCCACCCCCCACATTTCTCTGAAAAACAGCAACACAATTTTGCTCTAGGCAGAACTAATCCATTCAATGGGGGGAGAAGTCATCAGGAGCCATGCAGTTGAGCCCCATATTTGAGAAGTGTGATTTAGACTCTCTATTCTCTCTTTCTTGGAGTTATTGTCTCTGTTCAGTGCATCTTCCTTTCATTTTTAAAATTTATTTTTCTATCTTCAAAAATGTCTCCTTTTGAAGACTAGAGTTCTGGTTTCTTAAGCACAGAATTTGAATTTGGTCCCCCAATCCCTCAATAACTCAAAGGCAGGCTTCAGAGAGCTTCCTGGGGGTTAGCAATATCTCTTCAGGGTGCTCCCTGCGCCATTGCTAAGCCAAGGGTTCCTAAGGTCCAAATGTCATATTTTTTTCAGACTTCAGGAGTTAGGCAGTTGAAGAAGGGCCAACTCTTCCTCCTTCTCTCCCCCTTTGTCTTCCCACCTTTCTATTTCTGCCTTTCTCTCTGTCTCAGTCTCTCTGTCTCCATCCCTTTGTCCCTCTGTCTCTTTCTCTGTCACACACACACTATAACTAGAAACATACAGACAAGAGGAGGAAACACACTCCAGTTGAAAATTGAACCTGGCTAAACAAATGAGATGAAAATCCCCTTTGAGTTTGTCATCACTCTGTACAATTCACTTTTGCCCTGTTATAGAACTTAAACACCAGGACTTGATAGAAGTTGAGAAGAACAGGCTACAAAGAGAAGTCATTTCTGGGATCATTGGCACTCATTGATTAAAGCTGGAAAAGCTAAGAAAACTGAGGATTCTGGATATAATTGTTCATTCCCACTCTTCTCCATCTGAACTGCAGAATAGCACATGGGTAATTCAAGTGATTATTTTAGTGGAGTAGACTAGTTCCTATGCTGATACTGTTACTTACTAGCCGGAGGTTCATAGTTAAGTTACTTGACACTCTGAGCTAGTTTTCTCATTTGTAAAACAAGGTTGATAATGTCTACTCCGCAATGTTGTTCTGCGGATGAGCTGAGATAAAATGCAAAGTGGCTGGCCTTGTGCATTGCTGATAGTAGCTGCTTAATGAATAGATGTTATTAGTTTGGAGGTAGTAGAATATGGACAGTGAAATTAAACAGGCCTTGGTTTAAATTCTGTACTTTGTCTCCTGAGGACACTGCGAGATTTTGGGCGAATTACTCTCTTCTCACCCGTAATATGGTGATAATATTATGCTGTTTACTGTGTTACTGTGCCTGCCCTGTGATAATAATTCTGAAAATGGTAACTAATAATAATGATATCACCTGTTTACCCCATATATATTTATTAAATCTAAACTATTTTTGCATTTAGCTCTATGTTGAATGCCAAGAGAGAATAATCAAAAGAATCATGTGATAGTGCTTGCTTTAAAGAAGTCAATAGCTTTGCTGAAGGGAAGAAATGGTACAAACATGGTCAGTTATTTTAACGCTGTGAAATAATCATGTCAGTAATAAGCAATGTTGTACATATCAAGTCTTTCACTCCCTCACTGTTGTGAGCTTTCTGAGGGCAAGAATTAGTCTTGACATCCCTTTCATTACTTAACACAGAATTAAGTGCTTAGTAGATGCTCAATAATTATTTTAAGCATGAAATCCATTATGTTTTGGAAAAGGAATTGAAGTTCAAACATGTTGGTTCTTAAGTTAGTTGTTCATAAGAATTATCAAAGAAAGTTCATCAAGAATTCAAATTTGTAGGGCATTCTAATGCAGGTATTCCAATTCAGTAAGTCTGAACTTTCATTTTTAATAGACATTCTAGATGATTCTATTATAGGTGGTCTGAAATTGAGACACAATACTCAACCATAGGAAATGATTTGCCTAAGCACTCACCTAACACACCTAGCAGTCAAGCTTGAATATGGCTTTATTTGGATATTGGGACATCTGACTGAAATATTTGTGTGCAATGATCCTGGCTAGGTAGATGTTCTCCTCTCTAAGCTCTTGACTTCACATACCAGGGAGGTTTTGTTTTTTTGGCTACTCAAATCCTAGCTAAGAGACCTCATATATTACATGTATTGAACTCTGTCTTTAAGCTGGGTTTGTTTGCCCAGTTTCAGTTGGAATATATCGATTGTGAAAATGGACAAACCCTTGGACACTGTTGGTGGGAATGTAAATTGGGACAGCTGTAACTGGAGATGGGTTTTCATCTCATTATGATGGAGGGAAGAGACAGGAGACTAGCATCATGATTGGTTTTCCAAAAATGCTGAGATATAAGCAGTATACTAAGAACAGGAAGGATTCCATCTTAAAGGTAAGATTCCATTTTACAAACCAGGAAGTTAGGAAGTAAGATTCCTAACATATTCTTTAGCAAACAGACAATAACTCAATCCACTTTGGGGGCAGGGCGGGCAGTCTTAATTGATATATTCCTAGTGGGACTGCTAATCTGCGGAGGAACCAGATCAGTAAATTTCTTGCGTTAAGTAAATTTTACAGAATTACCTGGAGTACTGATAATAAAAGAGACTTAATATCTTTCACCAGAGATAAGCATTTTGAGACCACTTTACAAGTTTATACCCCGGCCCTTTGAAAAATGCTTAATACATAGAACCCCCAGCCTTTCAGTGCACTTTTTCTCTGAGGACGCCCGCACTTTTTCTTTCTTTAAGTGTGTAACTTTAAATAAAGCTTTCTCACTGCTCAACTTAATTTCCTTTTGTCTCTCTGCGTTTTCCCAGTGGTAAGCATCTTTGTTTCTTCGCTATTTCATTCTATTTCTAAGTCTTCACTTAGTCTCTGCTTTACCCCTGATAAGTAGGGAGGGGGGCTGCTGAGAGCTCAGATTTGGGTTGCAAGTTCCTGTCACCTGGGTGACCCGGACAGAACTGCAGCTGCAGGAGCCTGCCTGAAAATCTCCCTTCTTTGGGAAGTTCTCAGGACATAATCTCACTCCACCCCATGCTCTGCGGCTCCCCCAAGTCCTGGGGTGGTAGAGGTTAGCCCCCATGCAGTACAGATCCAAGTGGACATGGGACACCAAGTGACCCTGGCTTTAAGAGAAGACAAGGGAATCTGTCCTATACCAAGAAAATATTCAGCGAGCTTTACCTCTACACCTCTGCATTTTCCTGCTCTCAGCTGCTTGCAAGGCCACTGCCATTTATTTAAACTCTCACTCTAATGAATTCCTTCCTTACTGACACTTATATGACCTGCTCAAGAATTCTTATTCAGAGTCAAGAACCCTCCCCCATCTAGGCTGAAGTTTCACCTGGTGTGCAGGGAGAGACCTCCCAGATGCAGCTGCCCGGCAACATTTGCAAGAAAAAATTCAGGAATGGATGCAAAAAGTGGTTCAGCATTAAGAGTTTTACTGGAAAATAAGATAGAGAAGATGAGAGTACAGAAAATTGGGCACAGGAAGACCCAGAGGGAGTTGTGCCAGGGAACATAGACAGCCTTTGTATGTAAAGGGAGATGAATATTTATCAAGTGGAGATAGGTCTCAAGGGGAACAGGTGGGGTCTTCTTGGAGTTTGGACTTGTTCCACTCTCATGTTGGGTGGGAAAGTTTTTGGCTATATTTGGTTTTCATCCAAACTGTCGTGGTGTGGGGAGGTGTGATTTTTACTATGTAAATGAGTATATAATGTATTTGGGGGTGAAGTTTTGGTCAACTTCTCCTCCATGTGGGAATCAGCCAGTTTTGGCTGGTCTGTTATCTATACTCTTACTCTCCAAATCCAGAGAGAACAGCTTACTGTGTAGAATGTAAACAACCAGGGGGATGAAGTTCCCCACCCTCTCCATACTCACGTCTGACTATCTGTTTACTCTAACATAGCCACTATGGAAACCACTATAGAGGTTTCTAAAAAAATTAAAAATAGAACTACCATAAGATCCAGCACTCATATTTCTGGATATATATATCTGAAAGAAATGAAATCAGTGTCTCAAACAAATATCTGCACAATGAATATGTACTGATGCTTCTGACTACAAAGCTCCCTAACTGGACAGAAGTGATTTTGTTTTTATTTTTCACCTCTTGTCAACAGAAATGATAGTTCTAAAACAAGAAAATGATGAGACTGAAGATTTTAATTATTTTAAAGAGAAAAAATTTCCTACATTTAGGAAAAATGCTCTTTAGTTTAGAGATTCCTATTTAGTGTAGAGAATAGACGTATTTTCTTTCCCACTTTGTGTGTGTCTGTGTGTGTGTGTGTGTATGAGACTCTTCAAAAATTTGACATGCTAAGTGAATATGAATTATGCGTTGTGGAATATAATGGATCTAATTAAAATTTCTGTTACTTGTACTTGAGTTCAGCAACTTTTCTGGGCACCAGGGTGTCAGTTCACAATCTGTATTTAATGGAGAACATGACACTTTTAATTTTCACAACCTTGCCTAAACTTGTCTTTCATCTCTTCTCAGTCCAGTGTCCCCACATGAAAATACAGAACGGCTTTCTCTCTTTGGAGTTTACACTTTTTCTTTTTTTAATTTTTTATTAAGGTATTATTAATATACACTCTTATGAAGGTTTCACATGCAATGGAGTTTATACTTTTTCAAGCCTCTTTTCACTTGCTGTTCCCCTTGTCTGACATGCACTTCCCTCTCTTCTTGGTTAGGTGAAATCCCACATGTTCTTCAGAGACCAGCATTACTTCTGAAATACTACCACTTTCACCACCAATAAAAGCAACAATACAAATAACAATAATTGTTTACAGAGTAAATACCTTGTGCCTGGACATGTTTCACCATCAAAACAACCCTCCAAGTTTGGTGTTCTTAAAGTCTTATTTTTCAGGTGAATAAACTTAGTAAACCAGGAAGGTTAAATAACCTGCCTAGGTCACACAGAGAGTAAGACTAAGAATCAGTTTTTGAACCCCATATGACTGAGTGCAAAGTCAATGGTTTTAATCAAAATTCTCTGATGTACAGATATTCACAGTGGGCCAAAAGTTCAATGTTCAAATATAACTGTAACCACTATCTCATTAACTTCTAATTATCACACTGGATAGTAAGCTCTTCGAAACTAAAAACTATAATTTAGTCTGTTGCCTCGATATCCTAGTAGCAAGTAAATATTTACTAAATTAATTGGATAGATGATATCCCTTAGATCCTTTTGGAACATACAAATAAAGAATATCTTGAATGACTAGTAGTGTTTTTGTCAGCAGTATTTATAGTTTGAAAACAAACTCTTATATCCATATTTTTTCTATATCCTACAAAGAGCCATAAAATCCATAGATTCAAGAATGAAGTTTTTTGGCAGGAAAATATTTGGTATCATGAATACTTCTTTGTAATAACTGCTTCTGTTACTACACATGATTACAGCTTCATTGTAGGGCTTTAAATGACTCCTGAGATGTACAATCATTTTATTTCATCTGGATATAAATAATCAATAATAGTTATAAACAAAGGAGACATACTAAATTTTTCTTTGGTGATTGATATATTTGATACCCTTTGCTAATAAATATTTATGTTTTAGACTTCTGAATGCTTCAGTATCAAAATTCTCTTACTTGTTGAAGTAATTAAATGTTTTCATTTCTTACATCATTGTAACTTTGCATTTGGTATAAAAGGTACAAAAGCTTACAAATCATGAAATCTGATATCCTGATGCAAAATTTGGAGGAAATTTCATTTCTGTCCCTGTCTTTGTATTTTCACTTTTTCTGTTTTATAGATTTCTGCTTTTATTGATTCATAGTCACTTTTCAGCATGGAAATAATTTCACTTCCCTAGCATTCTTGATAAATAAAACTCACCTCACAATGATTTTTTTAAATAGCAAAAGTTAGGTAAAAAACTTTTTAAAAAAGAGACATACACATAAATAAATAAGGGAATAAATATATAAATAATAAATACATCCCTATAACAGATTCACAGTGAAAGGAAAGGAGCGACACACAGCAGCAATTCCCCGGAGAGTTCCGCTTTATTAGGGAAAGGTGCTGGGTTATATAGGAAGGGGCATAGGGTGATTGTGGTGTTACTTCTACAGGGCTGGTGGCTGTTGGCTAGGTGCTGGGATTGGGAGGGGGGCGAGAGGTGATTGGGCTTCAGGTGGCGCCGGCGGGAACCGAGGACCCTGAAAAGAAGCTGGAAGTTTGCCATCTTACTGGTGGGGACCCTTTATTTCCCCCTTTCTCCTCTATGGGTTTGTGGACATTGCTTTCTCTCTGACTGCTTCTTGCTGAACAGGGGCGTAGAAGGGAGTGAGGGCTTGAGGATTGGGAGGAAAGGGTTGATAGGACTCCCCACAGTAAGGATGAGTAGATGTGGACTTCTTCAGGTTGGAAATCAATGAAGGTTCCCTGTAACCATAGGTCGAGGACCTGTTGATTCCAATGGTGCCAAGAGGACATGGGTGTCAGGAGCCAGGCGTCTGCGGCCATTGTTTCCAGGAACAGTTTCCAGTGGAGAGAGGGGTCCATCTCAGTGTGTGGTGAGGAGGTCACGTGAGGGTGAGGGATTTTCTGTGGCCAGAAGCTGGTAGTTCCTGAGTAAAAGCTGGTTGAAAGCTTGATTAGAGATTTTTCTGACTTTGGATGTGATGAACTTTATTATACAGGGTAAGAAGAGACAGACGAGAAGAATGACTATTATGGGGCCTGCAATGGGCCAGACCCAGGTAAGGAGGGGGTTTGTTAGTATTGAAGAGAATGGGTTGGAATTGGAAGCAGAGTGGAGACTGGAGGCAAGGTTGGTGAGTTTGGTGATATCAGTTTCTACAATGCCGGATTCATTGATGTAATAGCAGCACTCTTCCCGGAGGAAGATGCAGGTGCCGCCCTTCTCAGCTGTAAGCAGATCTAGGGCCCACCGGTTTTGAAGGGTGACTTTAGCTAGCGAAGTGACCTGTCTTTGGAGAGAGGCTAGGGAATCGGCAGTGGATGTCAGGGCTCCCTCAAGTTTGGCGTCGAGATCTCTAACTGCCCATAGAGAGTGACCCAAGGCTCCTCCCGAAAACCCTGCCCCAATGGCTGAGGTGATCAAAGAGATACCGACCATGATGGGAAGGAAAGCAGCCCTTTTTGTGCACAAGAGCAAGGGAGGTTGGAGCTCAAGGAATTCTGCCATGCTGTAAAGTGTAAGCTGTGGGATTAGGGTGACGAGAATGCAGGGTGTATCGGAGTTGAGAGGCAGTGAGTTGAAAAGACTGCCATTACCATTACACCAAAAGAAGTGTCCCGGTTGTGTAAAAGTCTTAGAGCCGGAGGTAGGGGTGTAGATAGAGAGGCAGTGAAGTGTGCTGGAGGTGGGTGGAGTTGGGCCTACACAGTGGTGGATGGTGAGATGATCTGCGTATTCTGGTTCCCATAGGGATATGTCTGCCAGGGGGCAGAGGGGTTGTCCTTCTGCATGGAAAGAGTAGTTGGAAATATTGAGGGGCACAGCGGCCAGCAGTGGGTGCTGTAGTGATGCGCACAAGAAACAATTGGCGGTGTTGAGGGTGTGGTTGAGAAAGATGGTGGTGTCTTGAATGAGCTGTAACTAAGAGTAGGAGGAATAAGAAGATGAAGAGGTGCCATCCAGAGTTTGGATAATGACTTTCTCGGAATGTCTGATATCTGATGCAACTTGAGAGATCTGGAAGCGAGAGGGAACATACTCTCGAGAGATATGAAGGGTACTGTGGGGGGTCGAGGACCCCCCGTAGTAAACTGAGGCTGTTACTCCAGCAGCCCATCGAGAGTCCCAGGGATCTGGGATTGATAAGGAGAATGAGCCTTTGGGATATTTCATGAAATGGTTGGAGGAGTAATACTGTGGGTACTGGAAGTCACCCATGTAGTGAATGGCGCAAGACCAGTAGGGGCATCCCCCGTAGGTGTCTTGCTATCGCTTGCAATAGGCTTGTCTTTGGTCATAGAGGAAGCAGAGGTAGGGAGAATAAAGGTAGCTGTAAATGAATACTTCGGTGGAGGGAGGAAAGTGGAGGTACAAAGGCTCAGAGCAGCCTTTCAGAGGGCAGTCTGATGTGGCAATGAGGGCAGTAACTTTTGTTTGATGCTGTGTGTAAGTCTGCCTGACTTTGAATCGCCATACAAAGGAGGGTGGGGCAGCAGGGAAGACAATAGGAATGAGGGAAAAAAGCGAGAGAGCAGTAAAGGAGGAAAAAGTCATGATTCGGGTATGGATGGCAAAGGGGGTGCACAGGAGATGCGGAACTTCAAGGGATCAGAGGGATTAGGCATGGTAGAGTAGACAGCGTCTTGGGCTGTATCCGAAGGACTCTGGATTGTGACTGATGGGTCTTGGGTGTCCAGAGAAGGTGGGTCTTGGGTATTTGGTTTCAACCTGGAGATATGAATCCAAGGGGTGACAGAGTTATCAGGCAGTGAGAGCTTGGTGGCTGAGGGGGTGCAGAGAATAACTGGGTGTGGACCTTCCCATTTCGGGGTGAGAGAGGGCTGATCCTCTGGTGGCTTATAAAACACTAGTTGGCCGGGCTAGAAGACAGGAGGATTTTGGGAGGCGGATGGATCAGGAAGGAGCCAATCCTGATATTTCCACAATTCAGTGCGGGGGAGAGAGAGTAGTGGAAGGGCTATATTGGGAGGAATTGGTCCTTTGTGGGAAGGGAGCCCCGGGGGTAGAATCAGGCGGCCATACATGATCTCAAAGGGTGACAAGAAGGAAGGTTTCTTTGGGAGGGCTCGAATGCGGAGTAGAGCTAAGGGAAGTAAGTGAACCCAGTCAAGGTGTAGTTCTAGAGATAGTTTGGTCAGGATGTCTTTTAGAGTCCTATTGGCTCTTTCTACTTTTCCTGAAGCTTGTGGTCGATAAGGACAATGTAAATGCCAGGGGAGCGAGAGCGACTTGGAGAGGTTCTGGATAATTTGGGCAGTGAACTCAGGGCCGTTATCTGATTGGAGGGAAGTGGGCATCCTGAACCTAGGAAAGATCTGGGTGAGGAGGATAGAGGCAACTACGGACGCTCGTTTGTTAGTAGTGGGGAAAGCTTCGACCCATCCTGAAAATGTATCTACTAGCACGAGTAGGTATCTGGTGCGTCGTACAGGGGGCATGTTAGTGAAGTCTATTTGTCAATCTGCAGTGGGGACATTACCCCTTGCTTGATGAGCTGGGAAGGGTCGGGCTTTGAGGAGGGTATTAGGGTTAGTGTGTTGGCAGATGGTACACTTGCAGGTGATTTGGTTAAGTAGGGTTTTGTCTTCAGGAGAGAGAGGAAAAAAAGATTGTAAAAAATGGATCAAGGATTGGGGGCTGGGATGGAACAGATCATGTAAGAGGCGGAAGAGAGACTCTTTGTCCTGGGAGCAGAGGGTGTCTTGTGATAAGGCTAAAACCGCAAGGGCAGACGGATTGTTGTCTGGTGTGTCTTCTGATAGGGCAACTGACCGGGCTGCTCTGTCGGCTTTGTTGTTACCTCTTGCAATGGGGGAGTCATCCTTTTGATGTGATTTGCAGTGGACTATGCCTAGTTGGTGTGGGAGTTGTGAAGCCTCTAGAAGTTTAGTAATTAAGGCTGAATTAGTTATGGAATTCCCTTTTGTGGTGAGGAGGCCTTGTTCTTTCCATACTGCCACGTGAGACAAGAGAATGTGGAATACGTACTTGGAGTCAGTGTACAATGTGAGAGACATGTCCCGGGTCAGAGTGCAAGCTCTGGTGGCTGCAATGAGTTCAGCCTGCTGATTGGTTGTACCAGGGGGTAGGGCTCGTGCCTCAATGACATCTTCGAGGGACACTACTGCGTATCCTGAGTAGTGGGTGCCCTCATGTTTAAAGGAGGACCCATCAGTAAACCAGATGAGGTCGGAGTGTGAGAGGGCTCCTTCGGATATCGTGGAGTGGCACGGAAGGAAGTTGTGAAGGGCTTCTAGGCAATCATGCGAGGGAGTATGAGGAGAGTAGGGTAGAGGAAGAAGAGTGGCCGGATTCAGGGGCTGGCAGGGGAGGAAAGAAATGTTTGGATTTTAGAGGAAAGAGGATAGTAAGGTCAGGAGTCTGGAGGGAGGGAGAGCCTGTAAACTTTTGTAGGTTAAGAGATCTTTTAGGTAATGTGGGGACAAAATGGTAAGGGGTGCTCCGAATGTTAGTTTATGAGCTTCTTTCTGCAAGAGCTGTCCAGCGGCTAATGCCCGTAGGCAGGGGGCCCATCCCCGAACTGTGGAGTCTAATTGCTTAGAGAGATAAGCTACTGGGGCAAAGGATGGGCCATAATATTGGCCTAGGACTCCTAGAGCTTGACTGGACCTCTCATGAATGTATAATGAGAAGGGTTTTGACAAATCAGGGAGATGGAGAGCTGGGGCTTCCACAAGGGCTTGACGGAGCTTAATGAAGGAGTGTCGGGGTGAGGATGATAATAGTTCTTCAGGGGGGCCCTTGCTGAGGTCATATAGGGGTCTTGCCAACAGGGAGAAGTTAGGGATCCACGCTCTAAAATACCCAGCCAGGCCTAGAAAGGAAAGGATTTCTGTCTTGGTTTTGGGAACGGGCAGGTCAGAGAGAAGTCGTTTTCTGTCTAAGGTAATGGACTTTCTTTGTTGAGACAGAAGGAATCCAAGGTAAGTGACAGAAGGGGAAGAGATTTGAGCTTTGATGGGGGATACCCGGTAACGTCTGGAAGCTAGAAGGTTAAGTAGAGACGCAGTGTCAAGTTGAGACTGTTCCCATGAGGGACTGCAGAGTAGAAGATCATCTACATATTGTAATAAAGTGGACTCGGGGTGATCATGATGAAACTGTTTGAGGTCTTGAGCTAAGACTTGTCCAAAAATATGGGGACTATCTCGGAAGCCTTGTGGCAAAACTGTCCAAGTAAGTTGTACAGAATGTCTGGTGTATGGGTCCATCCAGGTGAAGGCAAAAAAATCTTGGGAGGAGGGGTCCAGAGGGATAGAAAAAAATGTGTCCTTGTGATCTAGGACTGAGAAGTGGGATGCTGAGGCAGGGATCTGTGATAAAAGGGTGTATGGATTTGGAACTAAGGGATGGATAGGGACAACGGCCATGTTGATGAGGCGAAGGTCTTGGACAAGGCGGAAAGATCCGTTGGTTTTTTTAACAGCTAATATGGGGGTATTAAATGGGGAGTGAGTGGGTCTGAGGTAGTTTTTGTTTAAGAGATCTTGAATGATGGGTTGGAGGCCTATAGGGCTCAAGTGGTTAGGGGGTATTGGGCCTGACAGATATCCTGAGAGGGGTCACGTAATTTGATAGAGGCAGGGGGACATAGGGCCACGGAGGGGCTTGTAATGTCCCAAACTTTGGGATTTACAGGGTGTATGAGGGCGGAACCGGAGCTTTCATTGGGTACTGGGGGCTGTGGGAGTGGATATAGTTATGGAAACGTGGAAGAGGTACAGGATATCTCGTCCTAGTAAAGGGATGGGACACTGGGGCATAACTAGGAAGGGGTGGGAGAAAGGTATGGGATGGTCTAGGATTGTGCATAAAAGGGGGGATTTTTAATGGGAAAATCTGTTTACCTCCTACCCCGACTATAGGAGTAATGGCGGGCATGGTAGGGCCCCGGTATTCTCGCAAGACTGAGAAGGTGGCTCCTGTATCTAGGAGGAAGGAGATGGGGTGACCGTCTACTGTTAAAGTAACCTTGGGCTCCTGTTTGGTGATAGAAATGGTTGGGCGAGAAGCCCCCGGGCCCCGTCAATCTTCTTCTGCCAGCCCCACTATGGCGGCTTAGGATGGGGGTTGTTCGTCCAGCCTCCCCTTCGGGTGGTTGGGCAATCAGACCCCCAGTGGCCCTTTTTGTGGCATCTGGGACATGGGGTGGTAGGAGATCTGGGGGAGGGGCACGCCCTTGACCAATGTCCCTCTTTTCCGCACTTGAAACAAGCTCCTGGGGGCTTGTCTGTAGAGGGGCGCCCAGGTTGTGGTTTTATCAGCTGGGCCAACATCTGGAAATTGGCCTGATCAGCCTTTTGTTTACGGCGTTCTTTCTCCTCCTCCTGGTTATGGAAGACTTTAAAGGCCACTGTTAGGATCTCAGTCTGTGGGGTAGCGGGGCCCTGTTCTAACTTTTTGAGTTTAGCTTTAATGTTGGGGTAGCTTTGAGCTAGGAAGTATGTCATAAGGACATGTCTTCCTTCAGGTGTTTCTGGGTCCAGGCTGGTATACTGTAATAGGGCTTGAGTGAGTCTGTCTAAGAACTCGGAGGGGGTTTCGTCTCTCTTTTGAATTATGTCTTGGAGCTTTTGAAAATTGACTACTTTACGAGCTGCCTTTTTCAGACCTGCTATTAAGCAGGAGGCAAAAATATCTCGAGAGTGGAGACCCACGGCGGTGTTATAATCCCAGTGTGGGTCTTGTTCGGGGACAGCAGTGGGGCCAGGAGGACAGGTGGGGTCAGTCCTGTGGGTTTCGTAGCATGCGTTTGGGCGAAGTCCCAAGCTCGTCTACGCTCTTCAGGGAGGAGAGTATTGGCCAGGAGCATGAAAATGTCATGATGCGTGAGGCTGTAAGACTGGAGGGTCTATTGAAATTCCCTGATCTATGTCGTGGGGTCAGTGGAAAAGGAACCTAGGCGTTTCTCTAGTTGAGCTAAATCTCCTAAGGAGAAAGGGACGTGAATGTGCACGATGCCTTCGGATCCTGCTACTTCCCGGAGGGGGGTGATAATTTTGGGAGGCCCTCGGGACCGAGTCTGAGGGGGACTGAAGGGTTCTGGCTCAGTCTTTGCGGGGGAAACAGGTGATGGGGGCAAAGCCGTGATAATTTTGGGAGGCCCTCGGGACCGAATCTGAGGGGGCAAAGACGGACGAGGTTCCTGGAACTTAGTTAGAGGGGGGCTGAAAGGCTCAGGCTCGATCTGCGGGAGGCGGGGAGGTGAGGGGGATGGAGGAAGAGGGGGTGAGGTGCAGGAGGAGATGGTGGAGGAGGGGGAAGGGAGAGGATGGGAGGCTTCTGCGGCGGTGGAGGCGGCAGCCGCGGTGGCGGTAGAGGAAGGGGGAAGGGCTGTTGTAGGAGAAGAAGGGGAAGGGAGAGGAGGGGAGGCTTCTGCCGCAGGGAAAGAGGCGGCAGCAGCGACGGAGGGTGTAGGGGTTGTAGGAGGGGGAGGGGCCGAAGGGGGAAGTCTGTATGGTGAAGGCTCATCGGCCGGGTCAAAGGTAATTGAAGAGGGACTGGGAGTGTGTGGAGGGGAGGGAGACGGCTTGCAGGCTAGGAGAACTTGGGGCAGGGAGCAGGTGGTACAGAGGCTAGGATTTTGAGCTAGGAGGCGAAAAGCCTCGATATAGGGAATCTCCTTCCATTTTTTCAGGCGCTGGCAGTGGTTAAAGAGATTGCGAGTGATGTTAGGATCAAGAGTTCCCCCTGCGGGCCATTGGTTGTTATTGTTTAGGGGGTATGTTGGCCAATCTTGGGAGCAATATTTAAGGAGAAGTTTTGGTTTTATATCAGGCATCAGGGAGAGGGTAGCCAGATGCTTGAGCAGGCATTCAAGAGGTGAACTTTCAGGGAGGGATGAGGAGGCTCCCATGGCTAAAGGACAGAGAAGGAGACAAACAGGGGAAGATGAATGGAGATCCTCGGACTGGAAGCAGACCGCAAGGAGACAAAGGGCGTCCCCGATGATCCTTGGGGTCTGTGGAAACTCATATACAAGTCGGAATTTCTTAGGAAGTGTGGGTCGTCACCCAGACTTCCCTAAGAAGGCAGAGTGCTGGAGTCACAAGGTACCTAGTGCTAGGCATTTTCGGCAGACAGAACAGATTTCGGCAAATGGAACAGAAGGGGGGGGGAAGGGAGTGTTCTCATCCGCAAAGGAGTCACCTCGTTCATGGCTGTTGGAGGGGGGCGCCTGAGAGTCTGCTGCAGCTGTGAAGGCCTGAGGCAGGGATTTATGGCTGTCGGAGGAGGGGCCTGAGGGTCCGCCTCAGCCGTGAAGGCCTGAGGTGGGGAGCGCTCCCTCTTTGTCCCCGAGTGTCAGGGCCTTGCTGGACGATCACGGTCAATGGCACTGCGATAGCTCGGAGAAGAGTGGCCCACCCCGGGGAAATTTTGCTTAAAAAGTTTCAGCACTGATGGAAGGGATGGTGAATGCGTTTATGGCTTTTGGAGGAGGGGCCTGAGGGTCCGCCGCAGCCGTGAAGACCTGAGGCGGGGAGCGTTCCCTCCTCATCCCCGAGCTTCAGGGCCTTGCCGGACGATCACGGTCAATGGCACTGTGATAGCTCAGGGAAGAGTGGCCCACTCTGGGGGGAAAACTTACCTAAAGGCCAGAGAGGAGTGGTGAGTGTGATGAGCCAGCGCCGGAAAAAGAGGACGAGGGCAAGCTGCTTCTGGTGTCGGGGGGAAGATGGGGCCCAGTTGGGGTGTCCCGTCTCCCGGGTTTCGGCACCAATGAAAGGAAAGGAGCGACACACAGCAGCAATTCACCGGAGAGTTCCGCTTTATTAGGGAAAGGTGCTGGGTTATATAGGAAGGGGCATAGGGTGATTGTGGTGTTACTTCTACAGGGCTGGTGGCTGTTGGCTAGGTGCTGGGATTGGGAGGGGGGGCGAGAGGTGATTGGGCTTCAGGTGGCGCTGGCGGGAACCGAGGACCCCGAAAAGAAGCCGGAAGTTTGCCATCTTACTGGTGGGGACCCTTCACACAGTAGGTCCCCTTCAAATAAAATGACATTAATGAACAAAACATGATTTCACTAATAAAACTTCAAGCAAGCATAAGTTTATAGGAACACTAATAAAGCTGTTCAACCCCGTTCTTTGCTAATAATAGGCATTGGGTAAATTTTTGTTGCTGAACAAAGAAAATGAAAGGTTATCTCAGGGCCTGTTTGCAGACTGATGCAAAGTCAGTGTCTATGTCAGGAAAAAGAACATTGTTTAAAAGGGGAAATAGAGATGAAACAAGAAATTTGGCTGCATGAGCTATGCGTCTTGAATGCTGGATATGGAGCATTCATGAATTTTGACTTCATTTACCACAGAATGAGGAACAATGCAACATTTCTCTGCAGATAATTCATATGATTAAAGCAATATTAGAGAAGATGAATTCAGTGCCACTCTGAGTCTTGGGGATAAAAATCCTCAGTGCTTAAGTAGAGGACAACTGGAATAGTCTGATTGAGAGGTAATGAGGGATAAACTGGAGTGAAAGTTGACATTTCTGGTTCTGAGGTCACAAACAGCATAAAATTAAAAAAGGATTCTTTAAAGTAACAGAAGGAAAGAGCTTGCATGCATTAACCAATTCCCATTTATTCTTTTGGTGTTTTTGAACATTAACCACATGCCACATGTATCTGACAAGGTTTGAGTGATGAATGAGATGATATTTTTGCCTCCAAGGAACTTATGCTATAAGAAGGAAGACAAAAAAACAAACAACAAAGAAAACCAAAAGCAACTCAACGCTTACATACATTTTGGGGAATTTTTTCCTCCTAGTAGTGACATAAGTTTTCTTCGATAGTCTACATTTTCCCCCTTGTGTTTGCGCTTAGCAGTGTGTAGTTGGCTGACCAGGATTAAGGTAAAGTCTGTAATGTGCCATCTATGTAAGGGACTTGGCCTCTACTTGATTTAAGGGTGTTTCTCTGGTTCTATTTACTGCCTCCGGCTCCTTGACTGCTATTTAGCTGAGGATAAAAGAAATCAGACAGCTGAGGATAAAAGAAGTGAGAAAGAGGGAGGGTAAGCATCACACCTGACAGACACACCTAATTGGCTAACTTCCAAACACATCTGCAGGCTACCTCAAGCTTTGATGAAGTGTTAAGATCTTGTTTTCAGGGACTGAATGTCTTTCGAATGGGTGATAGATCCTCTTGCCAGGATTAAAAAAAGAGTAGAATGAGCCCTCTTAGTGTACCACTGTCATCATTTCACTTGATTTGAACAGCAATCAACTGATGAAGAGGCTCAGGCTTCTAAAAGAAGGAAGAAAATGCTTCCTTGTTACTCAGCAGTCTTGGGTTCTGTCAGCAACACTGAGAGCGCTTGCCAGATAAAATGATTTTGCAGGGCAAGGTAGTTCATAACTGCAATTTCCACCCTTTTCTCCCTGAAAGTAGATTATTCCTCAGAACCTAACAGTATCTCGGAGTGTAAATGAGATTATTCCGGTACTTCTTGCTGGCTTGCTCATTGGCATGAGATGGAGCCCAATGTTGCATTGGCTGGGTTTTTGGGACACGCTGAAGTGTGGATGAATGCTAGGCACATAGAAGGCGCTCAGTTAGCTCTTACAGAAGGCTGCAGTGTGTATTCTGTATTCACATCCTTTTAAAGCTCTCTTCCCAACTGTTCAGACTGGAGATACACAGAAGAGCAAAGGTGACATTTAGGACAAAAAAGACATTGTATTGAAAATGAAGCAACAGTAATCATGTTAAGAATCCAACTTTGAAAATTGTCATGTGAGATTTATATATATACATATATATATATGCATGTCTGTATCAATATATATATATAATCAACATAAATATTTGACATGGAGGCTATACACATAGTCATATGACAAGGAGGCAATTAGATAGAAGTGGCTGTAATTCTTAGGTAGCCTATGCAAGCAACTCCAGATCTGAACCCATAAATGCCTCAAGGTTATGATATCATACACTAAAGAGAATCAATCACAAACAGCCAACTAGGTTCTAAGCTATAGCCAATTAAGTTATTTTCTTTCTTTGCTTCTACATTTTCTCTGTATAAGTCTTTCCCCAGCTCCTGTTGGTGAAGCGCTCCTAACCACTTCCAGTTTGGTGTGTATATACACTGTATAACAATATATACATATACAGTAAAAATAAGTGTATGTGCTATATATATTTTTATAATATTAAAATAAAATATAAAATATAAAATATAAAAATGTGTGTTTGATATATACTATATGTATTAAGTATATAACTAATATGCTGTATATCAATTACATATAACAGTACATATATAAATACATATGAAAGTATATATCGACATAATATTAAAATAAAAAATATATGCTTTATATACACATAATTGCCTCTTTTATTATAAATTTTAGGCTGAAAAAAGTACTGAATCACCTTTCCCTAAATTCAAGTGCATTCTCTGTATATCTGCGTACTAGTCACTGGACAAGATAGATTGTACAAATTTAACAACCTCATCTCCTTTTTCTCTTTTTTATTTGACCAACATTAGATAAAATTAATGGATTAATTTTTGGCTTCTATATGTTAGCTCAACTAATATATCTTACTACTTTTTTCCTTTTTAAAAAACAGAATAGTGTTTCAAAATTAGATTCCTTTTCTAATTGTTAATGTTTAATTACAGTTTTAATTCCTTAGAAATATTTTCTAGCCCAGACTTCTTTTAGTCTAATTTTTAAAGTTAAAAAAATTGCATGTTAGTAAAAGGATGCAAGGCACAGATATAAGATAAGGATATAAAGACTAAAAATGACCTTGGTTATTTTGGTTGGTTATCCCAGGTTGATTTATCCAAAAAGATCACATGATTGGGTATGCAGGTTATATAGCTCTTCATCAGTGAGTAGGATATTCTGACTTTCTAGGTATAATTAAAAATAAAGTCATTATTCTTGTCTTCAAAAAGGAAATCAAGGGCATTTAATGATATTTGCTTTATAATGAGCTCTTCATGCCTTGGAAAGACATTCCCATGGTCAGAATAGTTAATTATTTCTACAGATACTATACCAAACATATGAGCCTTCAATTCTTTCAGCATTAATATTCCTTCCAAATTTTAGTAGACAGAAGGATTACCTGAGGACCACTTCAAAAAGGCAAATTCCATTACTCTGTCCACAGTCTGATTTTACAGGTTTGGGGATTCTGGAGTCTGCATTTTTCTCTGCTGTGTCTGGGGATACTCATGCTACCCTTTGAGAAACAATGTGTCTGGGCTTTTAAACCTGCTTTTAAGGCAAATATCACTCAAGTGCTCACTTTTCAAATGTTCCCTCCTACCTCTCTGATATTCATTCTCTTATATACAAACATAAACTTCATCAAATTATAATCTTACTAAAAAATAAAGTGGTTCATTTTTGAGGTTTTCATATTGTTATAAATATTTTTGTGAATTTAAGAACAGCCTTAAGGACTTTAATTTCTTGGTTTAAAATTTGCTTATAAGTGAAGGAATTTCACATGAGTAATTCAACATTTAGATGAAATAAATGGTAAATAATCACTTACTATTCACAGACTTGACCAGTGTTTTAGAAATGGAGGAAGAATCTATAGGTTTCTCTTCAAGAAAGGAGAGTTTTTGAAATAATCTTGAATTTATGGTGGGCTGTTTTAGGTTGTTGAAAAATGTTTTCATTGATTAAAATCAGTAATGTATCTTTATTATTTTTTGGTCTTTCAAAAGTCAAGTAGTTTAGCTTCACTTGAATGAAAGTCAAGGGAAGTTGAAAAATGTGAAGGGAAATTTTGAAAGTAGTTTTTTTTTGTTCAAAGAATATATGGGGTGTTTGTAATTAACATGAAGTATCACCTGCTATAGTTTATAAATTGAACTCCCTCAAACTTTCTAGGAGTTTCTACCTTATTTATAGAATATTTTGGATGGACACTGTCCAACAGAAATTTGTGCAATGACAAAAATTATTCTATATCTATACAGTCCAATACAGTAGCCACTAACCACATGTGCACGTAATAGGTGGCTAGTGTGATAGAAGAACTGAATTTTTAATTTTATTAAATTTTAGTAATTTAAATAGATAATGTGGCTAGCGGCTATAAAATGGACACAAAGGTCTCAATAATCTATTCAGAATTCATCTATTGCCATAGACTTAAAATTTACATATACCAAGCCCATACAAAATTTTCAGACTCCTTAAAAAAATTCATGTTTTTTAAAAACCTGATAACTAGAGTAGTGGTTACTAAATTAACCATTCAATGGGAAGACAGTCAACCTTTAGGTCTTAATTTTCTTCAATGGAATAAAGAGGAATGTGGCCCCAAAAGGTTTGTTATATATATTTATGTAAATAAATAAATATAAATGTTTCCCCAACTATAATTTCCATTTAGAAGACCACAGAGAAATACAGAATTCAGTTTTCCTAGCTTGCTGCTGTTTTCTGTCTAAAGATTTTTCTTTTTGTGGGTTTTTTCACTTTCATAATTTCAGTGATCATCTCCATGGAGATATGCCTCAGTTCCAGATCTCTGCATATGACCTTTTACACATACTCCTGCCCTATAATTGCAATGATTTAAGGTTACCTGTTTTTGGATATTCTTCTCTTAAGTTCAGTGTAGGCCTATATGTCATGTGCTGAATTAGGTCCTTCCCTCTGCATTTATATGCAGACGTCCTAATGCCCCAGTACCTCAGAATGTGACCATATTTGGGGTCAGGGTCTTTGGAAAGGTAGTTAAGTTAAAATGAGGTTATTAGAATGGACTCTAATCCAGAATGGCTGGTGTCCTCATAAGAAGAGATTAGAACATACATACATACAGAAGGAAGACCATGGAAAGACACAGGGAAAAGATAGCCATCTAGAAACCAGAGAGGCCTCAGAAGAAACCAGCCTTGCTGACACCATGATCTTGGACTTCTGGACTCCAGAACTGTGAGAAAATATGTGTCTGTTGTTTAAGCCATTCAGTCTGTGGTACTTTATTATGGCAGACCTAGCAAATTAATATGGTATCTAAAACATTAAAAGTATTTTTCGGATTTTCCCATTACCTAAACCTTCTTTACGTTCTTTTTAAATTTTTTATTCTTAAAGAGCACAGGCATTTTACTTATCCCACATTCAGGAAACAGACAAATGGGT
The DNA here is from genome assembly GCF_040802235.1 of Manis javanica. Classification (NCBI taxonomy): domain Eukaryota; kingdom Metazoa; phylum Chordata; class Mammalia; order Pholidota; family Manidae; genus Manis; species Manis javanica. The sequence goes on from NC_133157.1 coordinate 193,147,579, forward strand.
ATTTGAATAATGTGGTAACAGTTTTTAAATGTCTGGACTTTGGTGTTTCTATTATTTATTCCTTGCCTCCTGTTTTTGACAAATCTTGTTTTTCCTTCCTTTGCTGCTGAAGTTCAACCTTCTTGGAATCTGTTTCTTTTATGCTTATATCTAATTCTAATTAACTTTCTAACATTGGGTTCAAGTGGTCTCTGAATTCATGATGAGTTACCACTGTTCTGAACTTCCATTGCATTTCACATAGCACTCTGTATAGCTTATTTACTTGAGTAGAGGATCCTACTTTACTAATTAAAACAAAATTCCAGTTTCCCAGCAGTATGGGAGTGTCTGATATTTAATAGTACTTCAGAAAAAAAAAAGTGGAAACAAAGATGAAATAATCTTGACTTTTGAGAATCTAAATTCTTTGGTGGTCATTCTTTCAAATGTTTCCTCAGATATTCAGTGTTCATTGAGCATTTACTATGTGTAAGACATTGTAATTATTTACCTTTCATTTCACTCAGTCTTTATACAAAGCTTAGTCAAAGAGTGTTTTCTTTTTTGTTAGATTGCTTTATTGGGCAACCATTTAAGCATAAGAAGCATCTGTTTGATTATGCCGTGTGATTTAATATTGATTTGAACTGAACTATTTGTGAGAAAGGTGTGAATAACTCTGACAGTTTGATATGTATTGAAATAATATGCTATTAAATGTATCTTTGCTTAACTGCATCTATGCCATTAAATGTTATCTTTCCTCCATTTTTTCTTGAAATAAGATATAAAATAGTTGATTAAATTCAAAGTCTTAAATCAGTTTGGAAACCAGAAATTAACAGCACTTAAAGGCAGGCTGAGTTCAGTCTACTGAAGCTGGATTTTATTTTAATTGCAAATGAACATTTTGGCCTTATCATGCATATGTAAGATCTCTCTGAGCCAAATGGTCTAAGAAACTTAATGGAAAAAATATTGAGGGACATATGCAGTAGTGGTCTCCTTTTATTTCTTAATGGACTTTTTTTCCCCTTATTTGATTTATACACATTTATGAAAAGAAGAGCTCAAGGTGGGAATGAACGCAGGCCTAAGAAGTAAGGGTCCCTCAGTCTGAACCTTCTGTAAATTGAAAAGCATATGTGAATGTCCCCAGGAAATAAGGTAAGAGAGAAAACTAGAAATAATAAAAAGAAGAGCTGAACTTCATCTCCCTCTTCAGTTCACATAGGACATAAGATCACAGATACCATCCGCTTGAAATTCTGTTGATTTGGCATATAATTTCAAAAAATCATGAGGTGTATCTGTGCCTAACTATATCCTCTGCACCCTCCCTCAACAGAGGGGGAAGAATATTCCTGATGGATTCAGTTAGGATTGGGGCAGGTGTGGGGAGTTAGTTGAATTTATTATCCATTTCTGTCTTCAGCATCACACTGTATCATCAAGATGTAAGAGCCTTAAGAAGACATTAGCTCAGTTCTCTTATTTAATAGATTGAGAAATGAGGCCCAAAGGAGTTAAGATCTGGACCAAACCAGATGTTTCCTAATTCTCTCTTAAGTGTCATTTTCACTCTTTAGATAAGGCTAACGATTAACACTCATTCAAACTGAACTATAATTATGTGAAAAGTGGAAAGTGGTGGTTTCTAAATAGCTAGGTACATTTCAGCCAAGGTCATAGCAACTAGATATTTAGAAAAAATAATAAAGAAGTTGATATGGTTGGTTAATCATAAGGTTGATGGAAACAAAAAAGTGAAATTTAAAAGGGAAATGTTAAATTCTGCAGCTTTTAAAAAGTAAGTTAAACTCTGTAATTGCAACATATTGGAGATCTGGTAGGATAGTGTGGTCATTAAGATCGTGATAAAGTCTGGCAGACCTGAGCTCAAATTCTGGCCAAATCTTTACTAGTTATGTGAATTTGGTCAATTTAATTAACCTCACCTGCCTCAGTATCCTTGCCTTAAAATGGGAAATAACAACCTGTTACAGCTATATGTGTAGGCACATGAGACATGCTTAGGATTGTGTGATAAACAGCTTTTAAGATTTCCCCCAGCGACCTACTTCCTGGTGTTCATGCCCTTGTGTATATTCCTCTCCTTGTGGGCTGAACCTCATGACCTGCTTCTAACCAATAGAACATGGAAAAGGTGAAGAGACATTATTTTTCACGATTAGATTACACAGTATCTTGACTGCCATCTTGTGGGCAAACTTTCTCCCTTGCTTGTTTTGATGAAATAATGGTGTGTCGCAGAGGCCTGTGTGGGAAGGAACTGAGACCCTTAGTCCAACAGCCCTCAAGGGACTGAATTCCGCCGATAACCACTGAGTGAGTTTCGAGGTGGATCCTTTCCCACCTTAAGCTTCATCACAGCCTGTGAGAGGTCCCGAAGCAGAGGACCCGCTTTAGCCATACTGGATTACTGACTCAGAGAAAGTATGAGATTATTAGTACACGTTGTTTTAAGCAACTGAGTTTTGGGGTAATTTGTTATGCAGAATGATTAATACAAGCAGTTCCTAACACAAAGTAGTGAGTTAGATGGTAAGGGTAGATGCTATTTTAGAAAGCATTTCAAGAGAAAGGGATGAAAACGAGGGTATTGAGGACCCTCCTGGGAATCATGACAAGACTATTACAAACAGAGGCAATGGTGTAAGTACAGGTCCTGAGGTGAATCTCTGAGTGTTTGACAAGAAAAGGGAGGATATCATAATGACTGGGAGGATGGTGGTCATGGATTTTGGGGGCAAGATAATGTAATGTCTTATAGGCCACCAAAAGGATTTGGGTTTTAAAAAATGTTTGATGAGAAATGAAATAATCTGGTCAATATTTTGACTCCTGTGCAGATAATTGAACATATGTGTGTTCATGGTGGTGTAGCAGGAATGTTACAAAGGAGATTCATCTAGTGCAGTAATCCAGGCAAAAGATGATGGTGACTTGGATTATGGTGGTTAGCAGAGATGAGGAGAAACGGTTGAGGATATATTTTGAAAGTTGGTTGTAAAGTGTCATAAAAAGAAAAGAGTGAAGGACATCTAAAAGGTATTTTATGTGAGAAACCTGATAAACAGGTTCCATTTACTGAGATGGGGGGAGATACAGGGAGGATTCAGAAGTTTACAGAGAAGGATAAGGGTTTAGTAGATATTTAGTAGATACCCAGGTAGAAAAACTAAGAAGGCAGATTGATATGTGTCCGGAGCTCATGAGATAGGAGTGGGAGACATAGATTTGGGTGTCATCAGGATATGAAAGGTGTACTTGGACCTAGAGTGAGTGTAGACAGAGAAGAGACCTGCAACATGAATGCAGAGGCGCACCATCATTGGGTGCGAGCAGGAGGAAGATAATGGGAAAGAGCTGCCTCTGACGTCACAGGAAAGCCAGGAGCTATGCTTTTCCAGAGGCCAAGTTAAGATGGTTATTCTAGTCTTGATTTTCCTCATCAATGGTTTTTAAACTTCAATGTGTATCGTAATTACCTGGGGGAGCTTTTACAAGCATAGATTTCTAGGCTTTACCTCCTACAGTTTCTGACTCAGTAGGTCTTGAGTTTGGCCTAAGAATTTGCATTTGGAACAAGCTTTCAGAAGATGCTTCTGCTGCTTGTCCAGGGACCACAATTTGAGGACCACTGTTGTCAGTCAGAGGTTATCTCATGATAGTCCACAAAATATTTGTCATGAACTTGTCCATTCTATCATTTTTATTCATTCAACAATTTCTTGATTTCTTAGAAAGTTGCAGGTATTGTACTAGGTACTAGGGGTATAAAAGAATTCAGTATCAAGTAGAGGACTTGCACATAAACATGTAATTTACAATGCCAGTGGCAAGTACAATAGGAGAGGCATGAACAAGGTAGAGTGGCAATATGGTGGTGGATGAGGGTCTAAGGAAGTTTTGGATGGGGAGTTTTGAAGAGCAGGTGATGTTTGAACTTAGTCATGAGTAAGGGTTCATTAGGTGGTCAGAAGGGGATATGCACTCCAGGGATTAGTATGCACAAAGACATGGAAATATGGATAAGCATGGTGTATTTATGAAATTCAAGGCATCACAAGGAGCTGACTTAGTGGGTTATAGGGTTTGAAAGAGCAGTAGAAGGGGGTAAGGCTAAGCCAGGCAGATGTGTCACAGTATTGCCCCATTGTTTAGCTTCTCAATATCCCATTAAGTTTGCAGTTCATAGATATGAATAATTATATTTTTTGAAAATCATTATGGATTAAAGCATTAATGCTGTCCCAATCAGAGATTTTAATTTAAGCAATTATAGTGGTTTCTTTCAGAAGTGATAGAAAAGCAACACAAGCTTATATATTGTATGATACCAATTATATGAAATATCCAGAATAGGTAAATCCAGAGAGACAGAAAGTAGATTGGGGGTGGTTGCCAGGAGCTTGTGGTAGAAGAGAGAGAGAGTGACTGCCCAATGGGTATGGAGTCTCCTTTGGGTGTGATGAAATATTTTGGAACTAGATAGAAGTGATAGTTGCATACCATTGTGAAATACTAAATGCTACCCAATGTACACTTTAAAATGGCTAATTTTGTGTTATGCAAATTAATGTAAATTTAAAATATATTGGCATGATAAAATACAATATTCAAAAATAAAAATTGCATATGCTGTCAAGAATGCAGATTGGGATAGTTCTAATTTTCACATATTTCTGGAGGGAAATGTCAGGCAAACTGATCTGACAATATAAGGTTGTTCATCATTAACCTGGTAGAACACTAGAAAAGGAAAGTTTGATGAATAAAACAAAGCAACTGACACACAAATTTCAGAAGCTAGATAATTTAAATGAAGATTATCTTCCTTTTTTTTTGATGACATTAACTGACTGGAAAGTCTATTGTTATCTGAAGGATTAATGTCATGAAATGGATTATACTGTTGAAGGTACTGTTTTTCATGTGATTCATAACTGAAAAAAATCATTTCAATATTGCAAATGTATACACTGATGAATATCAGATTCTCTCATCATATAAATTACTTCTTAGAAGAAGGCATTCTTTTTTTTTGTTTAGCTATGATTATAAAAAAAATTACAGTGTTTTTAAATTATGGGAAAACACACCCATAAATTTATATTTACACAACTTATTATTTTTGTATATTTCAATTTTGTTAAATGACATTCTTGAAAAAGGGGTCTTAATTTTTGTCCTGTGAGGCAGAGAAATGAGTTTATCATACGCTCTGTCACAACAGAGTCCACCACTGGTTTGGGCAGGGCCTTTCTCTTTTCATCTTATTTTTCTTATTCAATTTTCATCCCCACTCCAATTTCACATCCCCGTTAGTCACTCTATTCTTTAATCTATGTGCTTTGAGATGTATGCATATATGCATGTGGAAAGATATATAGTGCTGTTTTGTTTATCTGTGCTTTTACTTTATATAAATGGTATTATACAGACCTTGTTCACCTCTTCTATATTTTTTTAGGAGTTTTATTCATAGCACTATTCTTTCTGCTCTGCAAGTCCCCTTTTGACGTTTTTATTTCAACGATTATATTTTTCATATTCAGAATCTCCAGATTCTACCTCCTTATGTTCCTGGTTCATGTTTGTAATATTCTCCTTTCTTTCTTTAAGGATATATATTTCATTTAAAATTTTTTATTTGAAATTCTTATTCTAGCCTGTCCATTTGGCTTTTTCTATTACTGAGTGTTGAATTTCTTGTCTTCACTCTATAGAACTTGTTCTCCTCCTGTTGAATTCAGGGAGTGGGTCCCAGGAAGTTTCTGTACGGTGGAGAGCGTTTGATGTTACCATGTGGGCTCGGTCATGCCATTTTCCGGTTCCCTCCCCCACCCTTGACTTGGCCCTACTTTTCAGTAACCTACTCTGTCTCTCTCTAGGGCACTATGAACAGTGAGTTTTTTAAAATAAGATTCCATATATGAGTGGGATCATGCAGTTTGTTTTTCTGTGCCTGGATTATTTCACTTCATATAATGTCTTCCAGGTTCATCCATGTTGTCATAAATGGCAGGATTTCTTCCTTTAAAGGCTGACTAATATTCTGCTGTCTATGTAGGCCACATTTTCTTCACCTGTTTATTTGTCCAAGGACACTTATGTTGTTTCATATCTTAGCTAGTGTGAGTAATACAGCAATGAACACGGGTGTGCAGATGTCTCTTTGAGAAAGTGATTTCATTTCCTTTGGCTAAATACCTAGAATGGGATTATTGGATCATGTGGTAGTTCTATTTTGAGGAAACTCTACTTTTTTTCATTGTAGAAATATAAATACCAATTTATATTCTCAACAACAAGGCATAAGAATTCCCCTTTCTCCACATCCTCTCCAACACTCCTTATCTTTTGTCTCTCTCATAATAGCCATTCTGTCATTTGTTACGTGATACCTCATTGTAGTTTTGATTTGCATTTCCTTAATGAGTAATGATGTTGAGCTTCTTTTCATATACTTGTTGGCCATTTTTATGTCTTCTATGGAAAAAATGTCTATTCGGGGTCCTTTGCATATTTTTCAATTTAATAATTTGTTTTTTTTATATTGAGTTGAATGAGTTCTTTATATATTTTGGATATTAACCCCTCATTAGATATACAGCTTATAAATATTTTCTCCCATTCCATAGGTTGCCCTTTTATTTTGGTGATTGTTTCTTTTGCTGTGCAGAAGCTTTTTAGTTGATGCAGGCCTATTTGTTCATTTTTGCTTTTGGTTTCAAATCCACAAAATCATTGTCAAGATCAGTGTCAAAGTGCTTATTCCCTATGTTTTCTTCCAGGAGTTTTAAGTCTTCAGGACTTACGTTTAAGTTTTTAATTCATTCTGCCCTAATTTTTGTATATAGCATGATATAAGGATCCAATTTCATTCCTTTTCATGACAATATCCAGTTTTCCCAACACCACGATTGAAGAAATGATTCTTTTCCTGTTGTATATTCTTGGTGTCTTTGTCAAAAATTTGTTGACTGTACATGTGTGAGTTTATTTCTAAGCTCTCTATTCTGTTACTAGTCTGTGTCTGTTTTTAATGCCAATACCATCTATTTTGATTACTATGGCTTTGTAATATAGTTTAAAGTCAGGACATGTCATGTCTCCAGTTTTGTTCTTCTTGCTCAAGATTGCTTTAGCTATTTGAGGTTTCTTGTAGTTCATATGAATTTTAGGATTTTTTTTATTTCTATGAAAAATCCCATTGGAGTTTTGATAGGGATTGCCCTGAATCTATAGATTGCTTTGGGGAGAATGGACATTTTAACAACATTGTCTTCCAATCCACAAACATGAGACATCTCTCCATTTACTTGTGTCCTTCAATTCCTTTCATCAAAGTTTTAGAGTTTTCAGTGTACAAATCTTCCATCTACCTGGTTAAATTTATTTTTATTTTTATTTATTTTGGTATCATTAATCTACAATTACATGAGGAACATTATGTTTACTAGACTCCCCCCATTACATTTATTTCTAAACATTTTATTCTTTTCTTGCTATTGTAAATGAGATATTTTCTTAATATCTTTTTCAGGTAGTTCACTGTTAGTGTATAGAAATGCAATTGATTTTTGTATGTTGATTTTGTATTTTGAACTTTATTGAATTTGCTGATTGATTTTAACAGTTCTTTGATAATCTTTAGGGTTTACTATATAAGATCATGTCATCTGCATAATTTTATGTTCTGAGATCTACCAGTCACCTTCTCAATTGTGCAGCTTCTCTAGAGTCAAGCACAGGGGCAGAGCTAGCATCTTGTAGTAGTTTGCCATCTTACCTGGCCTCCAACATTTTTACATATTTTTTTTCCCAAACATAACACACCTATTGTTTTATAATGTTTTATTGCCTAGCTAGCACCTGCCATTGCTATTTTAAGGTTTATAATGATGATATATAATAAAAATAATGATTACAGAAATTATAATAATACATTAATTGGATAAATAATTAATTTAATTATCCCTTACTGTTGGACATTTGAGATGTTTTCCATTGTCCTAACAGTAGTAAAATTAAATGTATTAACTTTTTGTAGCTACAAAGGTATTTCTGGATACTTTATTTTTTTGTTGTTATTTCCCAGTATTCTGAAAGAGTTAAGGCAGCCTTCAAAGTGCTTTAAGCCCTGGTAGAATCTGGCTCTTGGCGTCTGATTCATTTCTGGTGGGTGGTGTACTTCTCTAACATTGCTACTGACAAGGAAGTTCAGATTTTGTACTGTAGGGAAAGAAGAAGTCTGTTTTTCCACTTCTCTCTGAATGAAGCATTTGCCTTTGGACAATGATTGTATACACTCTTCCATGAACTCACTGGTATTGGCTAATTTCAGTTTGCCCATGAGTATAAATTGCAATTTTTTTGTTCCTCTGAGCTATTTTTAAACTACAGCAGATCTTATTTAAAAGGCACAGGTTGTGTTCCAGATTAATCCTGTCCAAATTTGGTAATGATGGTTATACCATTGAGTGTGATGAAAATAATCAAACGAAAGGAAAACACATATTTTGTAATTTATTTGGGCAAAAGCAATGTTCAAATAACATGATTTTAATTTTTATATAAACCCAAAGCATTTTGATGTGCAACATCCTAAAATAGATTAATGAATCATTATGGAAGAAAACTAGAGAATCCTTGATTTAAAAAATGGATGTTAGCAGTCATTTAAGTCAATCTACCACCCAAAAGCAAAACTCATGTATAATGTGCCTGGTGGTTTATCAGTTTTGATTAAACGTCTATGACTACAAGATTACTGCCTCATTAGAGAGCCCCTTTATTCTTAGAAAGCTGTAAGAAAAATTTTTTGATTTTTTCTTGAACTGAAACCTATTCTTTTAACATCTACTTAAAGACACACTGACTTCCTCTTGGAGTCATACGTAAAATGGTGTTTTACTCCTTACCATAGTTCTTTGAATATTTGAAGACATATGTATGGTTTCCTCTTAGTTTTCTCTCTTCTTTAAGGTAAATATCCTTAGATCATGAACTCTCTTTATTTTACTTTTTAAATTTAAGATGATGATGTCTATATCCCTAACCATCTCAAACGCTTTCCTGGATATTTTCCAGTTTGTTCATGTTCTTAAAATAAAGGTTGTGAAGCAGAAGATAATGATTCATAGACACAGTGGAAGCACTTTGTAATCTTGACTCAAGATATTTTGCTTTATAAATATCTTAGAGGCTTCTTCCAAAGTTTATTATCATGCAGGATTTCTCTGTGATATACATATAGTACACACTATTTCCAACACTTTTATCATAGAATATAGTTGCTGAGAGATGGCACCTTACTTAGCAAGAGTTCAATGTAAAATTGGTAATTGCTAAGATCTTTTATGAGGATTATGTCATAAATCCACAGTGCTTTTGATAGAAAATACTGTTTATAGCAATAGATAAAAACATCATTTACACATGAGAGCAAATCTTTAATTACAGCTTTAAGTTATGGCCCACAATAGAAGAAAATTAAAACAAGAATTTCTAAATACATTACAATTAGAAATAGGCAGTGTGATCTAGTTACACAGGCATACCTTGTTTTATTGTGCTTTGTTTTATTGCACTTAGCAGATATGGGAAGTGCAGTTTTTTCACAAATAGAAGGTTTGTGGCAACCCTGCACTGAGCAAGTATATTGGTGCTATTTTTCCAACAGCATTTGCTAACTTCATGTCTTTATGTAACATTTTGGTAATTTTTGCAATATCTCAAACTTTTCCATTATTATTATATTTGTTATAGCGATCTGTGATCAGTGATTACAACTTGCTAAAAGCTCAAGTGATGGGTTAGTAATTTTTAGACGTAAAGTATTTTTTAATTAAGGTATGTACAATTTTTAGACATAATGGCTATTGCACACTTAATAGACTAAAGTACAGTGTAAACATAACTTTTATATGCACTGGTAAATAAAAAAAATTCACTGACTTACTTTATTGAGATATTTGCTTTATTGTAGTGGTATGGAACCCAACCCTCAGTGTCTCTAAGGTATGATGGTATTTGTAAAGGCTATAGTAGACTTAGACTTACCCTCCTGATTGCACAGGTGACTGACCACTCCTAATTTATCTCAACTATCCGGGAATCACTTGTGTTTTAAAAGATTATATGACAAGTGATTTTACTTTTTTTTCTAGTACCTTCTCTACACAGTTGTTTTGATCATTTTGAATATCATGGTTGAATTCAGTCAATCAGTTTAACAACCTATTTAATAGAAAACAAAATCAGTTCATGTTTTAATGACATTTAGTATTCAAGTTAGCCACAAGAGTCAATCTAGCAATTCTCTACAGATATAAGAATAAAAACCTGTGGTTTACTTCACGGTTTGTCTTTTTAATTTGATGATTTGTATTTTGAGATGTTTTTAAATTGTAAAATTTACATACAAGTATAGTATGTTCTCTCTGCATATGTAAATATATGTATATAACTCCCATATTGAAGAAATAGACATTATTATAGTCAGAAATATCCTTTCCCCACTGTGTATATCTATATATACTATATATATAGATATATCTATGTATATCTATATATATATTGAAGAAATAGACATTATTATAGTCAGAAATATCCTTTTCCCACTGTGTATATCTCCTGATTCAGCCTTTCTGCCAACAATTGTGTCATCCAAAACACAATCTCAGCTTTTATGATTATCACTCCTGTGCTTTTTTAAAAGATAAATAGTTTTCCTATCTAACTATGTATCTATAGGTAATACATTGCTTAGTTTTGCCTATTTGGGGCCTTGGTATAAATACCATCATATTGTTAATTTTTCTATGGCTTGCTACTTTTGTTCAATGTTATGTTTTATAATACATCCACATGGATATGTGAAGTATGTTTCATTTATCTTTACTGTTGTATGGATATATTATAATCTACTTATTTAACTTACTGTTGATATACAATCAGGTTATTTTTTTTCCTTGTTTGTTATCGTTTTTAATCTATTAAAGATAATGCTGCTAGGAATACTTTTTACCTGTTAACTGGTGCACAAGTACCAGAGATTTCCCAACATTTAAATCTAAAAATGAAGGTGCTCCATTTTAAGGTATGTGAATATTTAACTTTACTACATCAGGCCAAATCCTTTTTGAAGTAATTATGTCAACCTTATATATGAAGATTCCTTTTATCGCATATCCTTTCAAATGCGTGATATTGTCAGACTTAAAAAAATTTTGCCTATCTGGAGGAAATGTTCTGTGCTTGTGATTTCAATTTGCAAATTTCTGATTACTGATGAAATTGAGCTTCTTTTTGAATTTTATTGGGCATTTGAGTGTCCTTTAGTTGTGAAATACCTGATTAGATTGTCTTTTTCCTTTCTGATTCATATATTTAAAAATAATATTCTTGATGTTAGTGATTATTATGGATGTTGCAATTATCCTTTACTAATAGAACTTTTACTACATTTAGTATTTCTTTCAAATGAAGTTCTTGATTTTAATGCATTTTTGTATCAATCTTTTCTTTTTTGGTCAACAAGTTTTGAATTATGAGTTCTGTTGAAAGTCATTTTCTTTATCTTTTCTGAAAGGTTTATTGCTTTGCCTTTAATTATAAGATCTTTTTGAATGGCAATAAACATCTACCTATGTTATACATGGATGAATTAAAAACAAAGAAATATTTGCATTTCTTCATTCTAAACATAGGACAGTTGGTATTTATGGAAGAGACGTCCTGTTCTGGTTAGTGCTTGAAAATCTATTTCGTAAATAACCTATTTCTGAGGTGGCTTTTCCCCTTCTGTATATATAACTGCTTATAAGAAAACTAAAACAAAAATTCTTTTAATACCTATTGTTATATTTTGCAGTACCAAATAATTTCTGGAAAGTGGTAGGAAATGGTAGCTCCAAATAGTGCAGAACGCCTGCTTCCCTGAAGATTCCAGAAGACATTACTCAGTCAGGTATACACAAATACTTTTCTAAAGTCACTTTGACAAGTTGGAACATCTAATAACTGAGTGCACTAGTGGAGGAGAATTTCTCATTTTAATCTTTCTGTTCAATGGATGATAAACAATCCTCTGAGATAAAAGAAGTAAAATTACTATTTAAATTCATGAAATCATTCCTCAAAAGTGGTAAACAACAGGTTTTAGGATGTCTCTTGCTTTTTGGTATTGTGTCCAGGAAGACTTTGCCTAACCCAAGGTCACAAACATTTATTCCTGTTTTCTTCTTAGTGTTTAATAGTTTTTAACTCTACAAGTCAGTCTATAATCCACTTTAAGTTCACTTTTGTGTATGATCTAAAGAAGGGGCCCAATTTCATTCTTTTGCAAATGTAAATATACTGTTGTTCAAGCACCATTTGTTAAAAGACTATTCTTTCCCTATTCAATTGTCTTAGCATGTTTGTTGAAAATCAGTTGACCATGAATTTAAGGGTTTATTTCTGAAATCTTACTTATGTCTCACTGATCTATGTCTGTCTTTATTTCCACACTGTCTTGATTACTATAGCTTTGAGGTAAGTTTGAAATAAGGAAGTATGCCTGAACTTTGTTCTTTTTCAAGATTGTTTTAGTTTTTCTTGGTAACTTCTGACAAATAAAAAATTTTAGAAACCAAGAGATCTCTGAAATAAAAGGGTTTATTGAGTCTTTACAGATGCTAGCTGACTGGAAATTTCTGCTTCACCAGCAGCAAGGCCTGTTAACAGAAATAACCTGTCTACAAAACTCAAGAAATAGAGCACATTTATGAAGGTCCACAGGAAAGAAAGTTTGTTAAATTCACATTGGCTACAGATAAGGAAGGTGGGCTAACTTGAAGCAGTGAAAATCCTCGGATAGGCGGTTAGTTCATAGAGAAGGCTCATAGATTGGTTACTGATGATGGGAAGACCCTGGTTATGTGCAAGGGGGATGCAGTGCTCCTGGGGCTCCTCTAGATGCTTGTAGAAATGTCTTCATCTAGGAACCTGGAGTTTCTGGTTAGCTGCCGCCCAAAACTATTGACAGATGACCTTCCCTTGTCTCTCTTTCATTCTCTGGCCCTTACATCACTTAATTAAGGGTATTTCAGAACTTTTGCCTTGTCACTTATATTTCCATGTTAATTTTAGGCCTTTTAATTCTCATAAGAAGGTTTGCTAGGATTTTGATAGGGATTGCACTGAATCCATAGATAAGCTTGGTGAGTATTGTCATCTTATAATGTTGTCTTCTGAATCATAAATATGGCTGTCTTCCTATTTATTTAGGTTTTCAATTTCTTTCAGCACTTTATAGTTTTCGAGTAAAAGTTTTGCACTTCTTTTGTTAAATTTGTTCCCAAGTATTTTATTCTTTTCATGTCATTGTAAATGGAATTGTTTTCAGCTGGGGGTTTTGTAGATGCCCTTTATCAGATTGAAGAAGTTTCCTTCTATTCCTAATTTGCTGAGTGTTCTTATTATGAAAGAGTAATAGGTTTTGTCAAATGACTTTTCATCATTATTGAGATGATAATACATTTTCTTTCCCTTTGTTATATTGATGTGGTGTGTTAAATTAATTTATATTCAGACATTAAAGCAACCTTGTATTCCTAGGGTAAATACTATTTAATTATGGCATATGATTATGTCTATATGTCTTAAATTCAATTTGCTTGTATTTCATTGAGTTTTACATCTACGTTCATAAGAAACATGGGTCTGTAGTTTTCATATGATGTCCTTGTTTGGCTTTTGTATCAGGGTAATACCTTATAGAATGAATTGGGAAATATTCTCTCCTTTTCTACTTTTTAGACAAGCTTGTGAAAAATTGATATTCATTCTTCTTTAAATGTTTGGTAGAATTAACCAGTAAAGTTACCTGTGTCTGAGCCATACATTTTGGAAGTTTTAAAATGATTAATTTAGCATCTTTACTTGTTACATATCTATGATGGTTTCTTATTTTTTTCTTTAGTCAATTTTTGTGGTTTGTATTCTTATAGGAATTTTTCCATTTCAACTAAGTTATGTAATTTGTCAGTGGATTAATTCTTATGGTATATTTTCTTCATGGTATTTTGAAGTTAAATGAGAGCTCTCAACAGTTTATTTACTGTTTGGGAGGGAGTATTGATAAAGAATGCTAAATCCATCCCCAAACTGGTAAACTAGGCTGGTGTAATTCTAGGCTATGGATCACTCTTTTTCTTTAGGAATTGAATTCTTTATTATTACAGGCTAAGAAGGGGTTGGCTAAGGGGAAGAAATGCTTAAATTCAGACTCTGTACTCGTAAGTTTTTTTCCTGAGGCTTATGTTCGAAGGATTTCCTGATTCCTGTGACTGCACAGGGCTCCAGAGAACGTTTTTATGACTAGATTAGGCTGGGCAAAGACTTGGAAACAGCTAAGGTGCTCTCACTATAGAGGAAGACCTCTTTTAATCATCCTTTTCATGCAAGCTATATACAACTCCTGGGTCACAGAAATGCATTTTACCTAGGACTAGTCTCCCATATGGCCTAGGGCTATGGAGAAGTTTCCAGATTTACCAGGGTTATATCTGGTCCTGAGTGACCTGCCTGAGGAGGCAGCCTGAGCCATCTTTCCCTGCCACAGTGTACCCCATTGATACCAATTCACAGAGTCAATCCAGGGATCTCAGCAGAGTAATAGATTCTAGAGGCTTTGAGAGCCTAATGTGTGGCATTCAAGCCTGGAGAGACAGCATATCGAGCAGGAATAAGACTAGGAGTCTCCTTTGGTTATTTCTTAAGGAGGATTTATTGTTATTCCTAATAAGCTTCTGGGCTTCAGAAGCTTTAGTCCAGGGACAGCAAGCTTCAAAGAATTGCTCATGACTGGTCCATGGCTTCATTAGTGACAGCTGTGTTAAGTTGCCTTGTGCCAAGAAGCCTGCTGGGAAATTTCTCGAAGTGTCCTCAAATGAGAAAGAGGACCTGGAAGTCAGTGACTAAGTGGGCTTCATTATTAGTACCAGAATGAAGTGGAGCCAGGATCCAGATCACATCTGTGTTCATTCAGAGAATGTGGGCCATTCTTAGGAATTATTCAGTCTGGAAATGTTTAACTGAAGAAATCATTCCATTTTAATTGCAGAGACTTATACCTGTTCTTGTGTCAGATATGGCAAACAGAGATTTTGGGAGATGTCTTCGTGCTCATTTATGAGCCCAAATCCAAGCCTGGTTGACTCTAGACCTAAGATGTTGGCAGGCAGGTTTTCCACAGTGCTCCACGAGGGGTTGCAGGAGGGTGCTGTCTCCTGAAATCAATGCATGTGGTTTGTGGGTAGGGAAACAAACATTGAAGTGGCTAGTAAAAATGATTTCAGCCAGGTCCTATTCCTATCTGGCTTTCAAACAGAATCCATATCTCCCAAACTATTCTAATGAATTTGGGGGCTTAAAATTTTTTTTTCTCACCTTAGCTTGGACCTTTTGGCTTCTGACTCTTAGTTTTGATAGGGAGTTAAATATCCTTTAGAAAAAGTCTGTGTGTGTGTGTGTGTGTGTATGTGTGTGTGTATGTGGCTTTTAATCTAACCTAGATTTCTCTTCTCAGATGTTTGTTTAGCAGGTTCTCTCTCCCACTTCAGTCAACTTTCTCAGGACTGAGAAAAGCCAGGCTAAGCACTTATTTGCCTTTCCAGGAAAAGCTTGATGTTCTCTGGGCTGCTTTGGAAATTTGAAGGCTCTGGAAATTGCTGGTTCAACTTCTACGTTCAGGCTGCTTCCTTGCCCTCTTGACCAAATCCCTTCTCTTATTGAGCTTCCATTCCTGTTTCTCTCAATTCTTCACAACCTCGTAACAGATCATAAGTACTTTTATATCCTATTCTAGCTCTGTTGATACTGTAGAGATACCCTATGTGTTCAGTGAGTATTATGTAGTTGGCATTTAAAGGCTGTCGGTACTGAATCAAAGTTTTTATAGTACGTGTTTAATTATAATTTTTCCTCTTATTTTATGCTATCATAAACATATGGATTCATAAATTATAATAACTAAGAAGTTGCATTAGAATGACTGATAATAATGGTATTAAGGATCTTTTGGAGAAAAAACTACAGACATTACCAAACTCTTTCAATTTTTATACATTATATTTTAGTTTTTGAAGATGCAATTTTTCAGTGTATATGTTGTTTTATACTCCACTTCGTCCAAGTAATTATTATTTCTGTATAAGTATAATTTTATAATTTTTGCATTAAAATATTATTTTAATATACTTGTTATGTAATTATAAATATTTTTAACTCAAATCTACATTGAATTCTCCAACAAAATCCACAACCTTGATGAAATTTAAATTTTGGTTTGGGATTTGTTTTTTCTTTGTTTTGTATTGCATTTAATGGAGTTTATATAAGTTCTACTTCACTCTTAAGCATATATTTGAAATAGTAAAATTTCAGTGTTTTATTAAAGGAGTGCTTTAATACATTATCTTCACTAAATTGAAAATGGTATTTAAGGAACTGACTTTTAGAATGAATATCCTTTTATGGAGAGCATCTTCTGGAGCTAGATACTGTTGGGTACTGGGGACTAAATTGTGAACTGACTACAACCTTGCCTTCTGAGAACTTTGTGGTTTGGTTAGGGAGAAAGAATGACAGGTAATTATAATAAATGTGCTATTTTTGGAGAAACACAGTCAAGAAAAATTCACAACTAGTTGAATCTCAGAAACCAATCAGCACAGTGCTGTAGGGGAGGCATCTAGTCTACCTTGGGAAGTTAGATTTGGCTTCTTGGAAGAAATGATGTTTAATTGAGATCTGAAAAAAAGCAAGAGTAGCCTGCTTTATATAAAAGGGCCATATTTATCCCCACACTGTTTTTCTGGTGGTTATGATTCCTATGTTCCGTCTCTGAGTGAGAATTAATGGGAGGTTTTGTCTTAGAAGGCACCCATAAGCACCACGGGAAGATCCTGCCCTGTGGAGGGAGGAGCCAGGCAGAAGCCCTGAAGGCCAGCCTTCCCTACTAGGACGTTTGCTTGGCATCTCAATGTCTTGATCTTTTCCTTAGAAAAGGAAATGACGACAAAGGTGTTCAAGCCTCATGTCCTGGCTCTCAGGGGTATGTTCAGTAAGTCTGCATTAAACTCATGTTCCTCCACCCAGTGGATTATGGAAGGAAAGCAGAAGAACATATTACGGAGGAAAATGTACTCTGACATTGCTATGCTGCAAATGAAGACCAACAGGAAACACAGGGACACCTTCAAACACTGGGAAGGCCCTTTGAGAGCTCATTTGCAGGAGGCTTCAAATCCTAGGAACACCTCTTCCTGTTCCTTCAGACACTGAGCTGAGGTTTTAGAGCTGTACTAATTGGCCTCACAGTGAGATCCACTTGACTGGCTGCAAGAAAGTAGGCCCCACATCAGATGGAGAGGTGGCCTGGGCATGAATGGCCTGCCATCGCTGCCTGCTGTACCTGGGAGACTTGTTCCACTACCAAAATGAGTTCCTGGGCCTGGCCATCCAGGACTGGGACAAGAGGTCTCTGTAATAACAGAGTCCTGTCAGCGGCCCCTGGAATTCCCTTCAACCAACTGGGAGCTCCCACAGAGAACAGGTACTATGGTGTCAAAGCCACACACTTCCACCAGCGCTGCCTCTACTCAGAAGTGCCTTTTAAAGGGGCACCTTGTAAAATCAAATGACTCTATGATCATGCTGGAAAAAGGTACAGCATCTAAAAAGGGACCAGAGAAAAAGTTGTCTCTCAGCCAGAGGCAGTGTTGGGATAACAAAAGGCTGCTGGTTAGCTTTCTTTACCTTCAGAGCCTCTTGCAGCCTCAGAGAAAATTCAAAGTGACTAGGTGGATGGCCCTGTGCCCACTGGTCCTGGAGGACTTTTGTCTTTGTCATTCCCACCGTCTGAGCCCATCTGACAGGAGTCAGGCATCCATAGAGGGAAAGCCCCAAGCAGCTGTTTGTTTCTCCAGACCTCCTCATCTTCCACACGGTGGTTCTTTGCTTCATGAACATTCCACAGCCTGAGGAAGACAGGCTTGAAGCAGCACAAGCCAGCGATCGTCTTCACTTTGACCCTATTCTCCCAGCTAATTCAACACATGAATACCTGACTCCAGACTGAGCTCCAGAAAGGGAAGCTGACCCTGGAGGTGGCCATCTCCAGTGATGGAAGCCCAGAGCCAGGGCCTGGGGAGGGACAAGAAGACTTCCCAGTCCCCTTTCCTGGACCCACCACAGCACATCTCAGAGCTTCCTCAGATTGTCTTGTGTTTCTAACAAAGATTACAGCACAGAAGCCAATTTTCATCCTTGTTGTAATTCAAATGAGACAGATGAAGATGAAAGCACATCCTTAAGCTCACAGGTCTGCTCAGAAACAAGTAATGGGACATCTTATTCAAGTACACCGGCGAAGAAGAGAGCAGCTCCCTGAATACAGAAGCAATGCAGGAAAGTAGGGCCAATCCAGATTCAAAGTTGCCCATTCCAGGGATAAGATGAACCTCCTGGTAGTCTCCTAGGTTTCTTAACAACTATTTCCAGTAATCTGTCAGTGCCATTGAGCCAAAAGCTCCAAGTAAACCATGGCTCATGCGCAGCTCTGACTACAGTCACAGTGTTCCATGCCTCTGCCTGAGCTGAACCTTGCCTCCAGCAATACATTTGGCATAGAGGACAATATGAGCAGCTTTCTGAGACAGAGCCTCCTGCTGGCTCCCCCCTGGGGTAGAATTCCTCCCCTGGCCCATCTTGCAACAATCTCCAGACCATTCAAGAGAAACTGCAGATCCTACCTGCAGAGGGATGCTACCCACCATCAAAGTGCTCCTGGGCTGGCTCTGCACTTAGCTTGTGGGATTACTTATCTGTGCTGCTGAACCTGTTGGGCCTGTCCCACCATCTCCATGATCTGTTGCAGAGTTGTGGGGGCCCAAACCTTCCCACGTTTCTGCAACTCCCTGAGGATCTTGCGCTGTGCCAGCACACTCCGCTGCAGGCCTCCCAGGAGATGGTGGGCTGAGGGCAGGACCCACCGCCACCCAGCTCCCGGGATGAAGCTGCTGTGCATGTCTGTTTCCTCAGAAGCTTTGGCCAATTTCCAACTACACCACCTGGACGATTCCCGAGGTTCACTTCTAAGCTGGTCTTTGAGAACACTGTGCGTAAAGGACCAGACAATCCATGATTTCAGCAGTTTCTAGAGAGAGCTTCAAGGATCAGGTTTTCAAAAGGCACAGTTCAGCTCTGGCTTCAGTGTGAAGTGGTGCAGCTGGAGAAGACCCTCTGGGCCCTCCAGATTAAGTCAGCTTTGACCCCTTACCTTTTGCCCACGCTCAGTCCCTCAGGCTATCTTCCAGCCATCCAGAAGTTTGCTAAATTTTTCCTCATCATATCCAAGATTGTAGCTGACATATTGTATGTCCTGAGGAGGGAAGACCACAGAGCTTCGAGAGCCATCACCTTCCTAGAGAATGAGCTTAAAAGAGGAAAGCAGTGCATTTTATGCCAGTCCATTCTTTCTAAGAGCTTTGTGAGGCCCAGGATGGTCAGGCCAGACTCTGATGTCTTGGACTTCCATAACAGACTCTGATCTCTTTTGACTTCTGCAAAGCTCTGCTGGACTCGTCTGGGCCAAGGGCACTCACCTCCAGCAGCATGGTCACTATCATCCTTGGCATTCGTTTGGACAACCCTAGGAATTTCTCACACCCCTGCAGTTGGCACTGGGGACAGCGCCTGAAACTGGTGCAGAGCACTTCCACAGGGAGTGGAAGGTGGTCAGTTGACAATAGTCACATCTCTGTTCCTCCTTCAGCTCTTACAGATCAAACCCAGTTTGTTTACCTTGCTTGTAAACACCTAATGTTAAAGATAGACATCGTGTAAATGCGTATTTGTATCCACCTATGAGTAGAGCTTCTGTGTTCCAGCTTCTAGAACCCTTTAAGTTTCCTTCTGTGTCATCTTGGCTTGATAGCATGGTCTCTATTTGAGAAAAAAAATCTCAAGATTAGACTAACTCGGTGCTTAGTGTTGTCATGGTAAAGCAGCAAGTGAAGGAAGCACTCCGAAGTCCATGCCATCTCAGTGGAACTGTAATTTGCTCAGCTGTTTTGTGACATGGAACTTTAACTTGTCAAGCTGTTTTGCTGTCATAGGACCATGCCTTTTATCTAAGGTAGGCCTTTGACATCTTGAATATCAATAAATATAAAGGTAAAATTTGTGATTGGGATGAAGGATGTTATTGCATTTCCTGGTTGTGTCTTTGCCTTCACCTAACCTCCATTCAGGTTTTCACTTTGGGCTTGGACTAGGCTGGTGGTCCAGATGGTTATGGTAGAATTTCATTCACTCTCTCTAACTGAGCATGACTGCAATAGTCTCAAGAATTGGCAGGTTCTGTTATGCTTTTGATAATCTGGGAATATCTATTTTATGGTACAATATTGGTATCTTTTCCTACATTTGCTTAAATTTTCCAACTTTGGGTACCATGACATTGTCTCTTGCTTTTTATTCTGGCTCCAAGATATCTTTTGGGACCTCTTGTCAATCTCCTATTTGGTATACTCCAGGGGGTAGCTCTTTTTCTTCCATTAGCAAATCTCAAATGTGCACTTTGTCAATACTGGACATAAATTAAAATCTGCAACTTCACTCAGGTTTACATGTTTTAAAGATAGTAACATCAGTCTCCTCACCCCACCCACCTGATAAACCATCACATTTCAAGGCCAAATTTAACAGTCTTTCAGGATCCCAAGTTCTAGAGGCACCAAAGGTCTTCTGCCCAGGTGCACTCTCACTGGTTCAGCCTCAGAGCCCGTTGTCCCCTTGGAAACAGAAAAAGTCCATTCCTAGTTTTTTCCTCACTCCTGGGTTTTCATTTCTCTGTTGATCTAAGTGGAGCCTTTGTGTTTTAGTTAAACTTCTGGTCACTTCCCCTTCTCCATGCTTTTTAAAGCATTTATTAGATTTATTGGAAAAATTCAAGAAGAAAAGAGAGGAAAAATCCAAAGGTGGTTTCATATGAACATTACCACTTCGGTTGTTTTGAGTTTTTTATAATCTGTCATGCTTCCTCTATGTATGTTTTTCTTAGTTATAATTATATTCCACAAACATCTTTCAGCCTATTTTTGTTCCAATTGAAAAGACTTATTGGTTCCTATCATTGTTTGCTTTAGCATTTATCTTTCTGTTCTAGTATTTTTACTATTAAGTTATTGATAATTTTGTGATCAAGATCTTTGCATCTGTTAGGATTAATTCCTTAAATAATTATAGAAATTGACTTACTGAGTTAAAATATGTAAGTACATATGTATGTACATATATTTTACATTGCATTACATTTATATGTGCATATGTATGTATATGTACATGTGCATCTAAATGTAACTTTGTAATAAGATGTTGCCAAATGGTTTCTTAAGAAAGAATTTCCAAAAGGGGAATAAACATTTTATACAGTTTTGTTGCCTGAATTTTTCACCTGTATATTATGATCATTTTCTTACATATTTATTTTGTTAAAGATTATTTTAAAAAGTGATCATTATATGGGTATACCATAATTTACTTAACCATTATCCTATTTTGGACACATTTGTTTCTACTTTTCTACTTGTTATAAATAATGTAATTTTTTGTTTGATTATTAGAATAAATTTTTAGAAGTAGAATTACTGAGGAAAAGGATTAGAATATATTAAGGCCCTAATGTTGCTTAATAGTAATGACAACGATGCTAAATCAGTTTCCTGAAAGGTTGTAAGAATCTTACTTCCAAGAATATGAGTGTGCATATTTCACTGCAATGTGTTCATAGAATTTTTAATTTTTTCTTGCCAATTTGGTGAGTGAACTTCACATTGTAACTTTGACTGCATGAGATTGAAATTAATAGCTTATTTGCCATATTATTTATTTTAATTTTTTGCTCATGTCTCTTTTCACTTTAAAATAGGATGCTTTTGTTTTTCTTGTTTCTTATTGTTACAATTTGCAACCAACCAAGGAATATGAGAGTACAAATTTAATTGGGCCCTATTTAAATGCTTAATTTAGGATTAAGTATAAGAATAAGCTTATTTTAAAAATACAAACAGATGTAAACTATAAAAAAAATGCAAACAAAATTGTTTTCTGGTGGGAGATATTTGGTTATTTACACATATGAAAAGAAATGGGCATTCATCACTACGGGAGATCCTCCAAGATGCTTGCCAAGAAGAGATTCCCAGTTGCAATTGGGTGGTTTGAGTCTATGTAATATGAATGGCATGAGAGCAAGAAAAACTAGGGCAGGGCTAAATAACTCTTAACACGATAGACTAATTGTACCTCACAGTGGGTTTTGGTTTTTTCAAGCCCAGGACTCGGTTCCATTTTCAAACTTACTGCTAAAAATGGGTCATTTCAAAAAGCATTGCCAGTTATGGACCTGTGTTCTGTGTGATATTCTTTGCTTTCCCTTGTGGGAGTTTTGAAACTTCAGGCATTCAGCTGACCACCAGCAGTCACCCCTGGTCTGGACTTAGGAAAACACTGAGAAGCACAGGGGGCTGCCTGGAAGATGTCATTGCTGTGAATTCATGACACATATCACAGATGCTTTTGCCTGGCTTGCTGATTCCTGGATGCCATGCAAAGAATCTTACTTAATCTATGGGACAGCTCTGAGGCAAAAAGAAAGAGTACGTTGTTAAATGGTAGAACTTCATTTGGTTAACTTGGAAGGTAGGCACCACTGAAGGCAGGCTCTGCCAGTAAAATCACTCAGCAAAGCCCTTTAATGAAACATCCTAGATTACATATTGTTTCTACTCATCCTAAAAATGTTTGTCTTCTTAAAGTATAGTCTTTTGGCTTCCTGTGGGATTGTGGACAAAATTTTATATACTAGGAGACTTAATTTTCTCATCTTATAGTTTTTCTCCTCTTCATCATTGTATATCAGGAATGACATGCAAAACAACAGGTAAATTTTTTAAATAGTATAGTGCCTATAGTTTAGTATTTGTACAGAAACTCAGTGAGGAAAATAACTCTAGAAGCTTCATTATCACCTGAGATTCTGATGAGGAAAGCATTGTCTATTTAACATGGAGAAGTTTAGCACTGGGTGTGACCATTACTTAAATAGCTCTAGTGGGAAGGGGAACTTCTATGAGCAATTGCTTTCTAACTTTGTTTTTACTCTAGAATGTAGGAATGAACCCAGTTTGGAGATGAGTAAGGTTAAGTCAGTCAAGGTAAGCAGCTTTTTGAAAGACCTGCAGTTACTGAGTAACTTACCTGCGGTTTGATTCCACATTTAGCTCCCAGTCTGCCCCAAGTAAATCTGGCTTGCTTATAAAAGCACACAAAAGCATAGAGTGTTCAGTAATTAGGAAGGAAGAGAACATACCAGTGAAGGTCAGTGAAGACACAGAAACAGCCCTCACTGTCCCCCATCTGATTGCCCAAGTGACATGCAAACTTGCCTTTATCCAGGCACCACAAGGGAAGGAAAAGTTAGCGGAATCCAGAAACAGCCTTGACTGGGAGTTTTAACTCTGAGTTGAGAGGATTTTATCCAAGAAGAAACTGCTATAAAGTGAAAGACACTGAATTATTTTACTAGGGAAGTTTTTTACATTTTGAGTGGGATAGGTAAGAAGGTAAATTATGTTCAGACAATAACTAGACATAGACATTTCTTTTCTACGTATCAGTTACAGTGTGTAAATTTCAACCTCACTGTAAATGTGTGTTATATATACTTTTTAAGCAGCCAGAGGCTATATTTATTCTTGTTGAATAATATATTTTGACTATAATAATTTCTCTTATGAATTTAAGACTCAAATTTCCATCTACCCCTCCTATTTATCTGCTGGAATTTTCCATATATATGAAGCTCAACATGTCTGTAAGTAGTCATTTCTACCTGAACTGGCCTTTTTCCCTGTGGGTAAAATTGTAATATTTCCAGAATATCTTGCGGGGCTTTAGTGCATCTGCATATCAGTAGGCATTCCTCAGGGGTGGAGAGTTGTTCACCTCCGTATCAGGT
This sequence comes from Manis javanica, assembly GCF_040802235.1. Classification (NCBI taxonomy): domain Eukaryota; kingdom Metazoa; phylum Chordata; class Mammalia; order Pholidota; family Manidae; genus Manis; species Manis javanica. Next base: position 193,171,661 of record NC_133157.1, read on the forward strand.
AATTACCTGGGCAACTGAGCGCTTATCTGAACCTGAGAGGTTAAGGGGAGGCTTGCTGGCTTCTGCTGGAGCAGGAGAGAGAAACGGCCCTGGACTGCAGTTTGTAAGAAACAAATGGGTTTTAAACTTTATTTCTCCTTTTGACTGATTTCGGTTTTAGAGGTATTTTACCCTGGGATTTCCTTTCTCCAGAGTTACATTCCCTTTAGTAGTTATCTTGATAAGCAGCACTCAGATAAATTCGAAACACTGGTTCCATTCTCCTTGCCCTGAACCAAAACATTTAATTTTAAGTATATATGTACACACACACACATACACACACACACACACATGTATATAAAGATCTATATAAACAAATATATTTCAAGGAAATGGCTTATGCAATTGCAGAGGCTGGCAATTCTGAAATTTGTTGGGCAGGCTTGGAGACTGGAAACTCTTGTGCAGGACCTGGTGTGACAGTCTTGAGGCAGAATTTCTTCTTTAGGGAAATCAGTTTTGCTTTTAAACTTTTTATGATCTTTCCACCTCATTATCTTCATTATTGAGATAATCTCCTTTATTAAAGTCAGCTAATTGTAGATGTTTACCATATATACAAAATACCTTCACAGAAATAGTAGATGAGTTCTGTTCAATTTACTGAGGTACTATAGTCTAACCAAATTGATACACTGAAGTAAACATTGTACATATACAATTTCCCAACAATTTTCTAAGCATATCAGTACATATTTACCAACAGCTTCCTGAGTGCTTATTAGTTCCAGATGTTATGTTTGCTGCTATTAATACATAAAAAGTAAGATGCATTTCCTCTCTTGAAGAAATGACAGTTCTAGAATAGAAACTGACATCTAATCAATTACACTGTAATTATTGCAGTATGAGCAAAATGTTAGAACACTGGAAAGGAGAGAGTGACAATGCCATCTAGAGAGTTGTTTGCAAATGAGAGTTCTATGCAAACATCTCAACATCGACTGTTTTAACCCATTGTCACATTGTAACCCAAGACCTCTTCAGCATGAGCTGGAAAGTTGCTGTATTCTTCTGATTGCATGTCCAGTCCTGTCCTACCTCCACCTTGCCACTAGAATTACTGTGCTCTCCTTCTAGGTTAAAATACAATGGTTCCTCATTCATTGCATGTAGAATCCAAATTCCTTAGGGTGGTGGGAACAATTCAGGACTATCTATGGCCACAATCTATTCTTTCCAAATTCATTTAGCATTTTCTTTCCCTCAAACATACACTCTATTCTCCAGGCACAACAAACAGCTTGACATTCTCTGACATTCTCTGAACCTACATTTCTTTTTTTTCATATCCAAAAATTTTCACACATGATTCCCTTTTTCTGGAATGTTTGTTCACATTTTATCTAGCAATATGTTATTTATTCTTCTAGACCCTACCTAAATACCTTCTCTTTTGAGGGTTTCTTCACTTCTGAGTGCAGTTAGTTGCTCTCTGTGTACTGTCATTATACATCGCTCAGACACTGTTATAATTCATACATCATATTTAAATTGTCTTTCCCTTGTACTAAATTGTGAGCTACCTAGTAGCAAGACCTTATTGTTAATCTTGAATCATCCTTTTTTTTTTATGCCTAGAATCAAACTTGGAACATATTAGATATTTAATGTGTATTTGTTTGTTGATTAGAAATCACATTTTTCTAAACTAGTACCTCAGTGGTACTCCACGTTAATGTTGGACAGTATACATACAGCCCAATACTGTTTAAAATCATTCCTGATAATTAGGTATTGTTTCTTGCCTATGAGGTTAATGTTACTCTCAAATTCTGAACATTCGAGTTCAAGTCCTTCCTTTATCACTTACTGTGGAATTGTGATCAAACTAATTCATTGCTTTGAATTTGATTTCTTCAAATGCTCTCTGCTTTATAATATTAAGAGGATGAAATTTAAAATGTGAAACTTTTTGAATGAATGCCCTACATAAACATGGTTGCTGCTCATGAAGTTACTTCCAGTGCAGTGGTCTTATGGACCCTGCACTCATGGAAGGTGATTCATTTTCATTTCATTGTCAGCTGATTTTTCTATCATCTTGGGGGGAATTTTTTTCTTCTCTCTTTATCTTGGCTTGTGAGAAAAAGAAATTACTTTTACCCTTTGCTAAGAGACTTAGAGAAACATGTGTATTCTATTTTTGTTTGGGTTTGTTGAATCAAGACCAAGGGATATAAAATCCTGATGATTTCCTATTTGGCATCTCATTTCCTGGGCATCTATCATCTTTTGCTCCTTATCACTGTGTGTCTGAGAGTGAAGGCCATAAGGATTGCCTTGTACACTAAGGACAAACACTGAGTTTTATTTCTTAAATGCTTATGAAATATGTGTCTTAAAATAATGTGCCTCTGTATTTGAAATACAAAATAAATGGAAAATGATACCTTTTCACAAAGAACTTGTAGGGAACTGATGCACTGAAAATTCTTTTGTGAGAACTACAGTGCAATTAAGAAATGCCAAAACATATGTTGACTTAGTATTATGGATTAGATGTATATAAATGGCAAACTTCATAAAACAAATTGATATGCATGACATCTGAGATTTCTTCTGACAGGAAAAGATATTAATGCTAACCTGTCACAAATTCAAAGGAAATTAATATAACTGTGATTCTCCAAATAAATCATATCTACAGAAATAAACTGATCCTAGTAGAGGTTCTTGTCCCCTGCTGCAAGCTTTATAGGAAATATTTTGTTGCTTCTGTTACTGTTGTCTGATTTAAAAAAATTTGAGATATAATCTACATATAACATATTAGTTTCAGGTATACAATATAATGATTCCATATTTCTACTGTGTTGGTGCCCCTGATCTTCTAAATTTAATCTATGTTTTCATTTTTCTCAAAGAAAATTTGCGATTAATACAAGTGAATATTCCTGAAGTTATGAAATCAAAATGAATCTTAATGTACCAGGTAGAATGGTTTGTGTTTTTCAAACAATTCATATCTTGAATGACTATTTCAAATGTATTGTTTACAATCCACCATTGGATCTCATGCTGTGTGAATCAGGAGAACACTAGGTAGAAGTTCATCGTGAGGATGTCTGTCTTGATTTTACCGCACACCTGTTAGTACTTCCTGGCTCCCCAGGAAATGCAACACATACTTTTCCAAACAAGCTTCTGAATTTTCCTACTGAAAGTAAGAATTTTCTTCTTTCTTCCAATTAAGTCACTCGAATGTAGTGCTAAAGAGTATGGGCTTTAAGCCAAACATTCTTGCCTTGGTTACTTTCTAAAGCCAAGAAAACGGGTGAGCTTTTTATTTTTCTGAGTTAATTTCCTCAGAGTTGTCATGCAGATCAAATGAGCCAATATGTGCAAAGCACTTTGCCGGATGCCAGGCACATAGTGGCACAAATATAGCTGTGAATGATGCCTTTCTTGAATTATAACTAAGTAGAAAATCTGAATGGTTTGTTCTATATCAAAATTAAATGGCTATGAATACAGCATATAACACATTAAACATACAAAAAAAAATAGAGATCATCCTGGGCAGAGTATTAATGGGTGAACATTTAATTCTATTTTCTCAGTTGTATGGAGAAACTCTTGCCTCTGATTTGGAATAACATGCAATAACCTGAAACCTGCTGTCAACACAGACAAATTTGCGATCATTGAATGGTCATTAAATACTAGAACTAGAAGGGCCTACACGAATGGTCTAGGATTATCCCTTCTATTTAAAAGTAAGGCGTTTGAGACCTAGAGAGCTGAAGTGACTTGTCCATGGTTGTATAGCTAGGGAACAGCAAGGTAAGAAGCTCCATTTGGTTTTTCTTGGAAAGAACTGTCATTCACAACTTTTTTCCTCTTTAATCCATTAATGCAGCAGATTCATCTAATAAAGGAAACTACAGTTTTTAACCAAGTTTAAACATTTGAATTACATCTATACAAGTTTAAAAATATTAAAGACTCATAAGAGTGATGAAACTATTTTACAGAAGAGAACTCTACTGCTAATTTATTAGCAGTCTTTATTTTCTAATAAAATGGAGGTATAGCAGATTGGGTGAGTTTATTTGTAACTAGCTCACTCTGATTAACTTCAACGGTACCCAGATGAAGCACTCCTACTCTCTGCTCTCAAAGGGCTTCGTGTCGGGAATGAAAGCTGGCATTAAGTCAGAGCAGATGTGCAATCATTACCTCCCCTCTAGCTTGGCTTGAGCCCTTTGTATAATCACTAGTCTACTCTAACACTATTTTTGGATCACTGCCTTAAAAAAATAATAACATTTGGAATGAGACTCTGGTTCAGAAATCCTGCCCCAGATGGAATGATCTTTCTTGTATTTGGTTGACTGGAAATTATGGGAGGAGCAGACAGGTTGGGTAGGCATGTCATTAACATAATTTCTCCTCTTTGTGTGGAATTGTGAGTGCTGTCTCCATAGGAAGTCTCCCTACTGCTGACCTCCACCTGTACCTTGCTTTATGGGTCTGATCCTGATTTCATTTCCCTTTCTGGGTGTATGATACCTATTTCTCTCTCATAATGAATTATGTGCATTCTTTTTATTTTGAGTTTTCCAGGCAAGTTTAAGCAAGCAGCAAATGCCAGAATAGGTTTCACCAAAGTTTAGATATGCTAATAGTTCATAGCACCTGCCTAGCTGATAGAGCAGTTTTCATTTTAGCTGAGAGATTCGGAGGAGTCTTACAGTTTTCAGTTTGATTTCTCTGTTGTCACCTTGTTTAGCTATTTCTATTTATTATGCTTTTAAAGGGAAAGGGACATCAATCCAACAGTAAAACCTGCAGGCAGTCACCTGGAGGTTGTCATATAGAACCTATATGACATATAGAAAAAGTCATATAAAAGTCAAAATGATAAGTTGCCAATGGCATCACAAACCTAAGAGTAAGTCTATGTGAAGTAGGGATAGAATGAAGATATGTTTTAGCCATTTTAATTTATGAAATTTAGTTTTATCATTTTAACACTAAAAAGTGGTTCAAATAATCTAGAAATCAGTGAAAGGATCACTCCCTTGAAGCATGAGAATAACAAAAGTCAAATTTTTGAGAGAAGGATGAAGCTTTTACACTGGTCTGTCCCGGCAGGAACTAGCTTCCTCCCATCCTGACGTGCCTCCGTCATCACTCTGGGCTTCTCTGGTGGCAGGAGCTCTGCGTCTGAAATGAGATCAGATTTTTAAGTTGCCACTAAGTGAACATCATTTAGCATTTTCCTTCCTCTAAAAGAGCTCATCAAGTAATTGTCCTTTAATAGCAGGCAAGCAGGATGACAAGCAGGATGAGGCATCATGAAGCTAATGAAAATTTAAAGTGGTCTGCATTTTTCGTTGGCTTGGAAAAAGCTTATCAGAGAAATGACACACCCCACAGAAAGTGATACACCTCCTAAAATGATTGAAGCAAAGATGTGCAGACAGTAAGATAAGTCTTTTGGTTCCTCAAAGCATAGGGGTGGCTTAAATTTGACAAATTCAATGGCAAGAAGTCAGAGATTAAGATCCATTTATATGAATAGAACTGGTCTTATCTATAGGTAGGTATCAGATACAAAAACATCTGTGAAAGCAATCTGCTTTTAGGCACTGTATCAGGCCTACACAGTTCTGAACCTATCCAGGGAGATTTTCCTTAGCTCTAACTTCTGTTCCTAAAAATTACTTTAGTTGTATTAAGGAAGGAAAGACTCTTTCTTAGTTTGGGTTTACCTAAAATCAAACCTTGAGACAGGGAAATAACTGCTTATACTTAATTTTGGAGATAATCTTGAGCATACAAGAGATAGTGTGGGGAAATTGAGAGACAAAAAGAAGAAAAGTCAATGAAAAGAGACTGAGTGGGCTATCAGGATGGGGAACTGGGGCTCAGTTCCTCCAGAGTACTTGAATGGACTTCACTGTTTGGTCACCAGTGGAAGAGGGAACTGAGTTATTTATGTTACGATTCTCATCCGTCACTGAGGAAGGGTTACCAGCATCTTGGGCTACCTTGCATGCAAGTCTAACAAGCTTTTGTGGCACTGGAGAAAGCCCCCAGAGAGAGAAATAGAATCAGCACTTGGGAGCTCCATCGGCATGGGTTAATCACCTCTCAAAGGCCCCATCTCCAAATACCATCACACTGGGATTAGGTTTCAGCATATGAATTTTGGGGGTGAGAACATAAACATTCATCTATAGCATTCTATCTCTGGACCTCCTGCCCCCAAATTCATGTCCTTATCACATACAAAATTCATTCATTTCACCCCCGAAACTCAGCATCAACTCCAAAGTCTCATTGAAATTTCCTCTAAATCAGGCATGAGGGAGACTCAAGGTATGATTTATCTTGAGAAAAAAGTCGCGTCAAGCCTATCTATGCCCAACAACCTTCTCCCCTCTCCCCACCCTTTGCCTCTTCTTGAAACCTTAAGAAGACAGAATCCCCAGCCTTTCAGCACACCTCCTTTCTGAGGACACGTGCCCTTTCCTTTCTTTAAGTGCACACTTTTAAATAAAGCTTTCTCACTACTCAACTTACTGTGCTTTGTCTTTTTGCAATTTAATTCTATCTCCAAGTTTCCATTTTACCCCTGACAAGTAGGGAGGGGATGCTGAGAGCTCAGATTTGGGCTGCAGGTTCCCCTCACCTGGGTGACCCAGACAGAACTGCACCTGCAGGAGCCTGCCTGAAAATCTCCCTTCTTTGTGGAGTTCTCAGGACATAATCTCACTCCATTCCATGCTCTGTGGCTCCCCAAATCCCAGGGTGATAGGGGCTAGTTCCCATAAAGTGCAGATCAAGCAGACACAGGATGCCAAGTCACCTTGGTTTCAGGAGCTGGCAAGGGAATCCGCCCTAGGCCGAGAACTTTCCCTCTGTAGTTTCCTGTTCTCTGCTGCCTGCAAGGCAGCTGCCATTCCCTGCTGCTCTTGCTTTAATGAACTCTTTCCTTACCTACACTCATCCGACCTGTTCGAGAATTCTTTCTTGTTCAGAGTCAAGAATCCTCCCCTGTCCAGGTGGAGGATTCACCTGGTGTGCAGGGGAGAGATGTCCCTAGAGGCAGCTGCCTGGCAACAAGACGGCTGATCCATACTAATCTCCTTATTCAAGGTCACTTGGCCACACCCATAGTGTTTAGTTATTGTGATAGGGATAGGTTTAGAATTTCCCAAATCTCGAAGTTCTGCTTCCTTTTTGACTAACAATCCCATTTTTAATTTTCCCCTCGTACCACATTTTACTGTAAGCCTCAGGAGGAGCCAAGTCATACCTTCAAACTGCTTAGGAATCTCTTCAGCTAAATGTACAGTTTCATAGCTATCAGGTTCTTCTATAAAATACTAAACATGAACACAATGCAGCCCAGTTCTTAGCCACTTTACAACAAGGAGTGCTTCTCCTCCAGCATCCAATAATAGATCCTCATTTCTTTCTGCGACCTCATTAAAATGGCCTTTCTGGTCCATATATTTCTATCAACACGGTTTTTATGATTTCTTAGTTATTCTCTAAGAAAGGGCCTTCTTTACAGCTCTCCCCCTCTCCTGAGTTCTTACCAGAATCACCATTAATGCTCCATTCATGGCAATGTCGACTTTTTCTAGCATGAAACTTGAAATTCTTGCAGCTTCTACCCATTCTCCACTTCCAAAGCTGTTTCTACATTGTTTTAGATATTTGTCAGAACCACATCAGCACTGTCAGTACCAGTTTCTGTCTCAGTCTGTTGGGCTGCTATGACAGAATACAATATGCTATATGCTATATATTTGTAAACAACAGAAGTATTTCTACAGTACTGGAGGCTGGCAAGTCTGAGATGAAGGTGCCAGCATAGTGAGGAGCCTCTTCCCGGTTCATAGCCAGCATCCCGCGGTTTTCTCACTCGGTGGACAGGGATCTCTATGGGGTCTCCTATGAGAACACTAATTCCATTCATGAAGACTCCACCCTCATGACCTGATCACCTCCCAAAGATGCCACCTCCTGACACCCTCACCTCCGGGGGTCAGGATTCAACCACTGAACTCAAGCATTCAGACTGTCCCAGCGGGCTTCCTCACTCTGTCCTCGCTTTGCTCCCTGGTGTCCCCGAAGCTCCTTCCTTGCTTCTCCTCTTTTCATGAGACATTAACTTTAGGGTCACTTCACCAAAGCCACAGTTTTTATCATCTGATGACTCCAAAAAATATATGAGTAGCCCAGACCCTCTTCCAAGATCCAGACTCAAATATTCAATACTCTACTGGGTATTTCCATTTGAATACATCCTTGGTTCCTCAAGACCATCAGATCTCAAGATGAATTCATTTATTCTCAAACATGTCTTCTGTGTTTTCTGAGAGAGTGACACAGTCCAACTGCTAAAAATGCAGTCAGAATGGAGCCTTCCCTTTTGTTGCCTCCCACATTCCAGTTTGCTAAATTCTATAAATTTCATCCCAGTGGAGCTGGTATCCCCTCACTAGCACATTCTTTATAGCTTATTCAAACTCATGCCCCCATTCTTGCTGGTATGTATTAGCCAGATGCCACAGCATTTTTTTTTTGATGAAGAACCTGTTTCTTAACATTATGACTATAATTCTCTGCTCAGGATGTACTAATTAGTGGTCTAGCATATACATGCTAAACCAGTATAAAATGGACTTGGGGAGCATGAAAAAAATCTTATATACTTACAAGTCATTTGTGGGCTTCTGAGGGACAACAAAACATAAAAAGATATGTAGTATATCTGTAATGCTAAACTTTCATGGGAGGTGTTGTTAGGGAAAAATGTCAAAAAAAGTCCTTAGGTAGATGACAATGAAAAAAGGTTGAGAAACATTGGTCTAGATGCTACAGCTATAGCAGGATTTCTCAGCTTAGGCACTATTCATATTTTCGGCCAGGTACTCTTTATTGTGGGGGCTGTCCTGTGCCTTAAAGGTTGTTTAGCAGCATCCCTAGTCTCTAGTCAATAGATGTTAGTAGTATTTTTCTCCTCTCTCCCTAGTTGTAACAACCGAAAAGGACTCCTGGCATTGCAGTGATTCTCAAACTTTAGTATTAGAAGGCCTTGTTCAAAAACAAATGCCTGGTTCCATTCCCTGATGGGACCAGTGAATATGCTTCTCTAACTCTAAATAATTTAAGTAAAGCACAAGTGATTTTAGAACCTATCCTGCAGCATTATTTTGAGTATTAAATGAAATAAAGCTGAGAACAGCAAGTACAAAGTTGGAATATTTGGTTTGGTCGGGGAACCACAGGGAGGCCAGTGGCAGAAACAGTAAAAAAGGGAAGAAGTACAAGCAGATGAAAGATCTGTAGTGAGGTGCCATCACGAGAGCATGTTGACCACGGTAAGGCTTTAAAATTAACTCTGAGAGTGATCAAGAGCCAATGGGATGTTTTGAGATGATGAATGACAAGATCTAACTTACATTAGAAGGTTCACCCTGTCTGCTGTTTGGACTGCAAACAGAATGGAAGCAATAGTAGAGGCAAGAAGTCTAGTTAAGAAGTTATTGCAATTCAGGATGAAATGCTGATGTTTGGATTTAGTGTGGCGTTAAGGAGAAGTGTAGGGTTATGGAAATTGTAAGTGAGAGGTGGCAGGATTTAGGGATGGGGTGTGTAAGCATTCATCTGTGTGAGACAGAGAGGGTCAAGGGTCAAGGATGGCCCTGAGGATTTTGGCCTGAACTGGAATATGAAGTTACCATTTACTGAATTGGAGAATAATGTGGAAAGGGGTTTTTTGGGAGAAGATCAGGAGTTAGTTTTGGACATTGAATTTGGAGATGTCTCAAAAAGTGATGCTGAGTAGGTTACTGTATATCCGAATCTGGAGCTCAGAAGAGGGTCTGGACTGAAAATATAAGTCATATTTCTACAGATGGTTAAAGTTCTGGCACTGGAAGAGTGTGGCTCTGGGAGAAGCATGTTCCTGCCCCGGGGTGCATAAACCCGTGTGACCAAAGTCAGTCTAAGGAAAGGCTAGATTGGGAGAAACCCGTTTATTGCTCGCAAGGGTCTAGCTCCGCTCCTCCCTCTAGTTACCGTGCTGGCTCCTCCCACTTCTCTCCTGACCAGGCACGTGCACGCTCGCCTCTCTGCCTGCCCCTTCCGGGAGAAATTCTGCAAGTGGATCCCTGATGATTGACAGGCACCAGACGAATTATGGCAGCAGAGGGGAGGGGAGAACAGCCTCTCGTCCCAGAGGCTGCAGAAAGAAACACCTATTAATATGTAAATAGATAAGGTCAGGAAATACTGCAATTTACCCCACAAAGAAAGTGTCTGAGAATGGATGCAGATAAAAAAGAGATAAGATCTGGGGACTGAACTCTGTTGTACCACGACTTTAAGTATAATTGGGGTCTAAGGTTATTATTAATAAAATGGATTAAGAAGAATTGTTTACCAAAATTTTACAAATAAGGTGATTGAAAAATGCCTCAGTCAAATGTCCCCTAGTAAGATAATTGGGAAAAGCCAAAAACAGTTATTATCCTTGGTCTTTGGAATTCCCAGGCTGGCAGGGTAGGTTTATTGAAAAATAAAATTTGTGTGTATACCCATAGGCTATAATAACTAGCTCCAGAAGCCAATTAAAGGAATTAGAAATAGTCGAATGCTGTTATTACTATATTTGAAGAGGAGTATTGAAATATGGTTTATGCTTCACAAAGAACTTGTTTGATATATATTTCATGAGTCCTGGTTGAGAGGGAACATTTCATGTTGGAATATATGAAAGCTTCTAATCAAACATTTATGTCAGCAAGAGTTTTCTTTTGTAGAAGAAAATTAAAGTGATAAAAAAGTAAAAAGGGCATAATAATGCCCTGAAGATGCTAATCTATTTTGGACAAGATGGAAGGTAGGAGAAGCCCCAGTAATGGACAGATCTGGAAACTGGATTGAAGTCAGGAGCCTGGGCCATGAGTGGGGCTTTTGACTTTGGCCTTTGCAAGGAACATTCTCCCAGCTAACTGCCTGTTCTGCTACACCTGCTCTGTAACAGCAATTGTGAGCAGTTGCCTTTAAGTCTTGTCACGCACTTCCACATTTGAATGGAAGAAAACAATGATTGAATATAGGATCTAATGTGAGCAATTTCTGAAGGGGGAGATAAGGTGCTTAAAAATGTATTCATTTCATTTGGCATATTTATTGCCAGCCTCTGTCTATTCCATCTGCTTTGAGCTGAGACTCCTGACTGTTTCTGGCTATGGACCCATATTCTCCTTGGAATGTGAATTAATTTTCACAAAGCCTGTGCATTACTTAAAAGCTTTCACCAATTGTTCCTCTTCCTCTACCTTCCTCCATCTTCTACATGACTTACTGGAGACTGAATAAATCTGGTATTCTAGTAATGATTAGTGGATTCTTTATTTCAATACTGTGCTCCTTCCTTCGTGTCACTAAGTTCTTTTCTTCCCATGGACTTGGGATCTGGTTCATGAGGGAAGAACCCTGGGCATCTGAGTAGCTAGACCAAACACCCTGCCTTTTTCCTCTTTCCACTGACCCAAGCACCTTCTCATTCAGTCTTAGTATTTCCTTGTCTCATGTCCTCTCCTCTATAGAACTGGAGTCTCGACCTTAAGTATACACCATTTGACTAGCTGGTCCAGTTCCTCTGAGACTGGACCATCCTTCTGCTAGGGGGTCTTATAATTATTGACCTCTTGTAAATCAGTTATCTCTTGCTTGTCAGTTAAATACACAGTGATCCTCTGGTTGCTCTATCCTACCTTCTTGGTTAGAGATCATGGCCCTAATTAGTTCCAGAACCTCTGTTCTGAGGGATGGGCCCTGAAACACTGTGTCTCGACTACATGGGCTTCCTTTGTGGAACAGCTTGGGAATTTGTTCCCCAGACTCACCTTGTTTTAGTCTCAATATTATCCTTATTCCACCTCCTTCTCTCTCCGCCCCACTTCCCTCTGGCATGTGGTAGGTTTTCAATCATCTGTTCAATAATTAGATACTTTGAGTTAACAAAGTGTAAACACACTTACATTCATTTATCATAAAAATCTGATTTTAATTTACACCAAATTTCCAGTTCTAGACTAAAGTGGAACATAATTTTGAATCCCTGTCTGAGGCTCAGGTTTACTTTCACAGAAGTGTTAATTTCATGAGCCTTTCTGAAGTCAGATACTTCTTTCCAGGATAATTAAGAACAATGCTAGATCTTAGGTATTTACTCCACAAGGATCATACAACCTCTCCTGCACTTTCTTCCAACTGAAAGTTGAGTAATTTTTATCTCACCTTTTTTTTCTTAGCTTAGGTTAAAAACTGATTTTTACTGTTAAATTTAATTTTACATAACTTTAATTCTGTTACTGTCTCTGATCTGATCCATTTTAAAAGAGAATTGAAGCTGCTTTATTCATAGCCTGTCTGAATACCTGACTTTATAAAATAACATTTGACCATTACATGGCAATATTTGGAGACAGAAATACTATCTCTTTATTTGCTAGTCCCAAAGTTATGTGCTTCAAAAGCACAGGTACTTTGTTATTCCTGGAAGTGAGAAAAAGTTCTGAGAATACCATTCTTATGTTCTCTGATTTTCAGAGCCTTTAATATAATAATGATGCGTGTTTTCATGTATCATTTTATGCATTAAAAATGCTTCCACATATATATGTATATACATTTTGTAGCAATACAAAATGGAGAAATAAAAGAGCATGATTTTTGGATTTAGATAACCTTAGATTTAAACCCTAACTAGCATCCTATCATCTGTGTCATCTTGGCCAAATTTCTTAATCTATCTGAACTCATTTCCTCAATTCAAAAATGGGGACAATGTTACCTATTTTGGGAAGTTGGGAGGATTAAATCATGTACTGTATGTATTGTTCCTGGAGCATTGTAGGCTTTCAGTACCTCCTGGCTTGATAAAAACGTTGGAAGATTGAGAAGAGTTGGTATAATAACTAACATAAATAAATTGATAAGACTTTTTATATGTGTAATAGATAAGTACCTCCCCTCACACATCAGTATAGGAAATGGTATTATTTTGGTTAAATTTTCTAAGTCAGATGAAATCTGTGTGCCCTACTTTCTACAGAGGCAAGAAATGAAATCTCAGTCATGTGTTTTAGTGTTTTCTTACTCCTTGGACTCCAAATCTGGAGGGGGAAAGACGGATATTGATGTACAAACACGTGGAAGGTGGAATTGCCCTCCCTGTTTTTATAGCTCCTTTTTCTGGAAAAGCTACTTTCCATTTTCCCTCTACCACCTACCGAGTTGCAAGCTCAGAAGTGTGTTCCCCAGAGATCCTGTCCATGGACCACCGGCTTGGTCACTGAAGACCTTTGCTGATCAGTTCTTACCCTCCATGGGTACCCCACAAGGAATTACCACCATGGATCTTATCTGCACTCATGGTATCTCCCCGAACCCTTAGACCCTACCCTGTCTGGGGAAACGTCTCTTTCAGTGGTTCCCGGCACTAGCCTTATCCCTTATCCAAGGCTCTTCACCTCAAAGGGAACCTGTAGGGGTGTGATTGCTTATGTGCAGCAGGGTTTACTTTGAAGTCTCAGATTCTCTGAGGTAGTGGGACCCAGAAATAGAGTAACCAAGTTTGGGTTACTTTTGGGGGAAAGGGACAGGAACAGCCAATATTCATTCCTTCGAGTATTCTCTATTAATGAAAAAAGTATCTACATTAATACAATAGTCACTCAGCCTGTAATGATTTAGTTCTCCCATCACTCCTCCAGTGTAAGTTCTTCAGCCACCACAGAATTCTCACCAAGGAAAGTAAGTCCTGGCTTTCTGTTCCGCGAGGGTCTGCCCCTTCTCAACTATGACACCACTTCGCTGTGAAAAGAAAAGTGGTCCTTTGGTGACCGGTGGTTCTTTCTCTCCAGTCCTCTGAGAAGGTGTCCATTTGTTTCTTGGTCTCAAGACATCCAACATGACCATGGTTGATGTCTCCGCAGATCTTCTTAGGACTGATCCCATTATAACTCACATTTCTTTTCTGATTAATGGCTATTAAAAACTCACTGCCTGTGTCATCCATCACCAGGACTCTTATCACGATGGGGCCCAGTGCCCTCTATTGTCTGACCAGTATTCTTCTCAAAGGCTTCCCAAACCCTTCCACTATGCCTTCCACTCTTACAAATATTCCCTTTATCTTCGTACTACTTTTCCCTATTTCCATTCCCTTCGTCTTCTTCTAGTAGAGCTCTGGCTTTACCCTGATGCCACTTACTCTCCTTCAACCCTTTTAAGTAAAGGATGTGTTTTCTTCCTAATTTGCTTACCTCAGGACCTAAAAGTGGAGTAAACATTTTTCCCCTTACCACCCATTTTCCTCCTACAGACTCCAATAAAATAGTCTAGAAATGTCATCCAGTTTTATGCTGCCACCTGCACATCACCATTCTAGACCAGGGTTCCAAAGGAACATGGATATGGCCATATACCAGGAGTCCTCAGCAGCCCTTTTGGTGGCAGGAAAAGGAAAAGCATTTGTGCTTCGGTTGTCATAGGAGCAGAGCCTGCATTTAGACAGAGAAGTGGTATCATATGTCAAAACAATATTTGGCAAGCAAAATGAGTTTTCAGTAAAAAATGAACCAAATGTGTTTCTGTGAGCTTTTCTGTCACCTTCAGGACCAGGTTCTTAGATGAAATATTGAATTTTCCATTTATTTACTTTTTGTTAATTATATAGCTCTGTTCACAAATGAACAAAGCAAACTAAAGGAATAAAGGAACAAAACAGGAGAAGAAGATAACAAGCAAAAGAGACAAAAGATATTCTCGTATGTTGCATATTAGACACAGGACCATGCTGAAATCCTGGAGGGTGTATCAGTGATTGCCTGTATTGAGTGTATCGTTTTGCTAAATGCTGTTTAAGAACAAACAATATATATATATTTTAAAATTGAGCTTACACTCTGGATAGCAAAAGAATAATATCTAAAATGAAATTTTAGTAGTAGTTCTATTTTCTCAGTTGAAAATTTAAAAGTAAAAAATTGGTGGTTATTGTTTGGTACTTTGATTATAAAGAAATTTTCTGTCTTGTCTTATTCTGAGAGGTCATGGTTTTCATGTATTATTTTCAAAACAGATTCCCAACAGATTTTGGCTTAAGATCTCAGCCTAAGTAAGATGAACAGGAGCATGCTTTGCCACCAGAGGGAAGCCTGTAGTAATCAGCGAAATCAAGCTCCTGTCACTAGGTGCATGTCACCCAGATAATGAAAGCCCCTTTTGTGTACTGTGTGCCATTTCCAGAAAGCATTAGCTAAAATTGCTTAATCTTTTCTCTGCATGTATTCTCTCAACCTGATAATGTTATTTTCTTGGAAGAAGATGAGGTGCTAGGATCAAAATGTTAGACTCAAAATGAGATGCTTTCCATATTCATAACCCTTAGTTCATTGCCATATGCAGAACTATATTAAATAATACAATTTAAAAAGGCCATTTCATTTTAGCTGCTCAATTTTACTAGTTGTTGAATTTCACACCACCACCTCTTATCCCTGCACAAACTGCCTATAGGAAACATAGAAATGTAATTCCTAACAGACCAAATATTTGCATCCTGTAGAAACCAGTATATTTCATAATTTAAGAACTTGGCAAATATGTTCCCTAAAGCCAGATTTTGCATTTAGTTGTGTGTTGCACTGAAGATAGCAGTATAACTTTTTCAAACAGCAATTGGGGTGTTTTGAAGTCTGAACACAGGTTATTAGCTTTTTTCCTTTTTAAAAATGTTTGCTCTTTGCCTGGTTTTGCCATTTCTTCTTTCATGTGTTGTAAAATGTCAATTGACAAATTGGTAAGCCACTATGTACTGTTTTCTTTTAATATGTGAGTAATTTCTTTGTCTTGTGGCTACATTAATATTCCTCTGTGCAAGATAATATCATTTCAGAGTGTCCATGACCAGATTTTATTTTGTCTTGCTTTATCTGTAGTTCTCTGCAAAAGGAGTACTTGATTGCCATCTTTTTTGTGTAAACAGGTTGATTTTCTTTACAGGGCAATTTCTCTAGGGAACTACAAAGTATCATACACAAATGCTTGGAGAAATGTAAAGTGAAGCATTGTTATTATTTTCTTATAGCTTATAGGTGACTTATATTTTAAGAATTACCTTTGGGAAATCCCCCAAGTTATTAGTATCATGGAAATAACTGCATGTCTGAGACTTTCCAATCTGGTCTTTATATATCAAGTCTATTGAAGATGGTTTCTATCCCTGAGAGTGAATGAGCCTGGAGTCCGTTCTGTGCTTGCCTACGGTAAGTCCATTTCATAGCAGTGCCATGAAACAGGAGTGGGATCAGTGGGAAAAAAAAGGGTATGTAATTAATAAACAAAAGATGGAGTTCAGTCTCTGCTCTGTTACATTTCTCCTGCATAACTCTGGGAAAATCACTGAGCCTATTTGAGACTCAGTTTTTATATCTGGAGAGGATGAATATAGAGTTCACTCTTGAACAACATGCGGATACTGATCCCAGGCACAGTCAAAAATCACATAAAATTTTTGAGTCTCCAGAAACATAGCTAGTAATAGCCTACTGTTGACTGGAAGCCTTATCCACAACATAAACAGTTGATTAACACATATTTTGTATGTTATGTGTATTAACATACAAGTGGACCTGCATATAAATGGACCTGCACAGTTTGACCTGTGTTGTTCAAAGTAGGTAAGCTGTACTTGCTTACCAACTCTCGGAATTAAAAATAATCATGGATTTCAAAGTGCTGCACAAAGTTGGCTATTAGTGTGGTTTATTTATTGGTGTTTTCTTTCTCATCAGAGAGCCATGCACCCAAACTGCACTGTTTTAAAATTACTTCTGCTAAGCTGTATTTTAGTATTATTCCATTAGCTAAAGTTAAGGGATATTATAAGAAAATCAAAACTTTTTAAATTTGCTTTACTGTAAAAAAGTAATTGAGGAAATTGTTTATAACTCACATAGTGTCCTTTTTTATGAGGACCTAGAGATGTGACCCATTTTTCTCACACTCTGGATTTCTTTTAAACATGGCTTCATTTTTATTTTTTAAGTCACTTAACTGATTGGGTTTTCTTCTTTACACTAGCTTCCTAGGTACCTCTGAGTTGAGTCCATGGTTTGTATCTAGCAAAGTAGGTGTAACTTTGTGATATATATTTTAATCTCACCACTGTGCTCAACTTACTATTTGAGGCTGTATTTTGCTTTTCTTTTATTTTGCTTCACTTTTCTCTCTTCATATGCTACATGTATTTTGAAAACTATCTAATTTTTGGAATAAGGTGGTATCTAAATATAAAAAATTTCTTCTATAAGATAGAATATTTGAAGTGGATAATAATAGTCGCTAGCATATATTGAACCCTCACCACGTTAGGCCCTGTAATAAACACTATAAAAACCATGCCATTTATTCTTTCTTCACTATGAATAAGATGTTATTACCTATATTTTACAGATGAAGAAATTGAGGCTTAGGGATTTTAATAGACTCATCTAATGGTTCTCTGATAAATGGAGGGGGTTGAATTCCAACATGTATTTATCTGACTCCAAAATTCATGCTGGTTAGTTATTACATAATAGCATCTTTTAATTTAATTATACTAATGTAACCATGCCTGTCATCATTATGTCTGTTCTTGTAGAATTACCAAGTTTCTGATGTAGTAGAATGTTTAATCTTTCCCAAGAGTGTACATATTTTTAAAACATTGTTTTAGGACTATATTATTCATATCTTTGATTGAAAATTTGATAGAGCAAATCCTTTGCCACATCTTGCCTTTACTGTTGACAATGATATCAAGGTCTCTTTCCATGTAGGACTTGATACGGTACCTAAGGAAATGAATGCTTCTTCATGAGAAACACATCTAATAGTATACTTCTTTAACATGTAGCAAATACTTGGTTCCTTTAAGATATATTTCAAAAGGCCTTTGCTCCTGTTTTCCTTTTCATGACCTTCAGTGTTGTTGTCCATTGTTGTATTTTTCTGTTTAGATTCGTTTTAGTAGAAAGGTTGTGTTTAGTCCCCTTTCCTTTTGGCACATGGTAATTGCCCTTAAGGAATCTGTTTCTTTTCAATTTCATAGACATGGTTAAAAAAAAAGGGTGGGGAAACGTAAGCCCCTCACAGTTGATAAAAAATGGTTCATAGCATGATCCTGGCTGAGAAGATGATGTTTGATATCACAACAAGGAAAGCAGTATGGTGTTAATAACTTCTGAACTAGGTTCATACTCAGGGCAGTGATCTTCCTGAGGATGGAGTGCTCAGGGACTGGAAGGCTTTGTGCACCCCAGCAAAACCATCTAAAAAGCCTCCTACTACCATAGAGCAGATTCTTCTCAGAGGAGAGGAAAACAGTGCTCAGAAAGGCTGGAAGATGCAATCCAGTCAGAGAAGCCATTTCCACAGGAATTGGTTACAGGCAGTCATTTTTAAAAGAATTGAAGAGATAAGATCTCTATCGCTAGCTTTTGAACATGTCTGTGTAGTAACTAATAGGACTGGGAACAGCTGGTATTGTAGGTATATAATTAATAAAGACTCCTAGAGAGATGATTTTGAGCATTATATTTAGAAAGAATGAAATGCCTTTGCAACGGAACTATTATTCCAGTACAGACCTGCTTGGGACGGGGATGAGGATGGAATACAAGAGCGGATCTGCTGAGGATACCATATCAGACCAGGAAATAAAAGGATAGGAAGAGAACCAGCAGAGATATTTCCCCCTCAGTCAAAACTCATTAAACATTTCATTGACCTCTTATTGAAGTAGAATTAGAAGGAATCCCTCAGCTTTGTCTTTTATTTTTTATAGTTGTACTTGTGCAGGGTCGTTTTGTCCATTGTGTAATACAAGCACAGTTCCTACTACTATAAGCATTCAGAAAATGCTACCAATGTAAGTGCAACCTGAAAAATGCTTTATCAGCTCTAGTATATGAAAAAACCCCTGCAAATCAAAAGGAATTACTATGTAATGAAATATTCACAAAACACAACATTATATTACTTGTTTAACTCTAACTTTACTCAACTGTTATATCTTAGAATAAATGTTCTAAGTAAAAAGTAAAATATTTGTTTTCAAATAAAACTATGAAAATCCTCTCTAAAACTTTTACAGCAAAAATATCCTTAATGTGGGATGTAGTTGTTTCAAAACATGCTAGTATGATGTGTCAGGAGACCTTTACAATTAAGGTTAAAATTAAGAAGTCTGTCATAAATAATTCAGAATGAGTTTATGCACATACATGTGTGCTTTAGTTTTTCTATTGCTATGTGACAAATTATCACACAAGTAACAGATTAAAACAACATACATTTATTATTTCACAGTTTTCCTGTGTTAGGACTCAGGGCATGGGTTATTTGGGTCCTTTGCTTAGAGTCTAACCAGGTTGAAATCAAGGTGTTGGCTGGTCCTGTTGATCAGTTGGCTAAAATAGTCATTGTGGGTGTTTATCCATCATCTTCATCATATTGTGTACCCTAGTCAAGAATGGTACCCCATTACCTTTGCTATATTCAGTTGGTAAGAAACAAGTCACAGGTCCTGTCCACACACAAAGGGGAGAGGTTATGCAAGTGGGAAGTGGACCATACACCCTAAGGTGACTTATTGGGGAATACTTTAGCTTGTGTGCCATAATGTTTAAAGTTAGCTTTTTGCTGTTGTTTTTTAAAGATTTTTGTTCTCTAGTAGGGGTTCAGTTATTGCCAATCATTTCTTTAGTTGTCTCTATAAAGTTCTGAAATAAGTGTTCCAACTATGTTAAAGGTAGATATTAGAGTCAGTTTGACCCATATTAGGTATACAATTAATGAATAGCTGAGAGGACATAAGAGATAAGAAGAATTTGATCAGAGAAGACAAAACTGAGTTTAGAGAAAGATTTGTTCCTGTCTGGGTGTGTCTTAAGGTCTCCAAGCAGTCATGCTCCAAGAATTCTGGGAGATTTCTTGATAACTTTAGTTGGGTGTTCTGCGTGAGCTCATAGAGCAGGTTCAGGGCACTGGACTAGCAGAGTGTAGAAGATTCAGAAAGAGCCGTCAGTTAGATTTGAAAGCAATAACTTATTCTGGTAACCTGCACCACCAACATCTATCTTCCTCCCACTCATGGATGTCTCTATTCCTTTCTCTTTTATTTCCTTACCTTCCTGTCTCTTCCACTTTTTGTCTTTCTTACTCATAATTTATCATAATCTCCCTCCACAGTTTGGCTTTTATTTTATCATCTTAACATTTTAACTCTCTTGTAGTATTTGTTTCTCATATTTTATATGTTAGTCTCTTTGGGATGCTATTACAAAATACCTTTAAGTGGGTGGTTTATAGAGCAACAAATATTAATTTCTCACAGTTCAGAGGCTGGGAAGTCCAAGATCAAAGCACCAGCAGATTCAGTAAGCGACTGCTTTATGGTTTATAGATAAATGGGGCTGTCTTTTCTCTTTGTCATTATATGGTGGAAGGGGTGAAGGACCTCTCTGGAGCTTCTTTTATAAGGGTACCAATCCCATTCATGAGGACTCTACCACCATGACCTCATAACCTCCCAAAGGCCCCACCTCTAAACATCAGTACATTGGTAATTAGATCTCAACATATGAATTTTGAGAAGACACAATTATGCAATCCCTAGCATTATATTATCCATCCTTTCAGGGTTATTACTTTCTTACATCAATAGTGAGATTGAGTACATATATGCATATGTATGTGCTTATGTGTAAATGTATGCTTATATGTCCATACATAAACTTGGTGTATTACAATTAAATGCCTTTACTTTTGGGTCATTGAATATATGTATGTCCTTTTTCACTCTGAGATGGAGTCAGGGGTCACCTGACTCATGGCTGGAGTGAGTGATTCTTGGGAACTACCTGCCTTTGGAAAGAGTCAGGGAAATGGAGCAGGGGCTTTACTGCAGAGACCTTGTGTGTAGTTAGGCCTTCACAAATGGGAAAAGGATCCCTGAGGTTGAAGTGAAACTTGGTGGTAAGTCTTAGGAACAATGGGGAGTTTGTTTTCTAAAATGAGACTCAGATTCTTAAAAGGCACAAAGGGTTTGGAGGGGCAGAACTGTATATCTAATAGCAGTTGCAAATTTTTAAGATGAAGATGAAGACCTCCAGAAGTGACAGTCTGTCAGTGGTATTACTAGTTTTGAACTTACCACTTTTGGAGTAAAAATATGAAGCAATCTGAATGATAGGTAGTTCTACCTGCTGGCATCATGAAACATTAAGATGGACACATTCCTGGCTCCCAGTTAAAATTCCTACTCTGAAGAAATAAGCTATGTATATTTAGAAAATTCCTTCCCTGTAGGAGTGCTTTACACTAGAACCATTTGAAGAACTTTCAAATTCAGTATATTTTGGTGTCAGTGCAAATAAAACCATATTTTTAATGAGTATGAATTTCTAGTCTTCTCCATTTTAATTTCCTCTTCCACAGTTATTGCAGATGCTTGAACTAGCCTCCTCAGCTGAAAATTGGTGGATACGGAGCTAGCCACATGATGTGTTTGTATGATTGTTACCATCTGTCTTTAAATATAACATTCTAGTTTGTGTCTCTAAGTAACATAACAAGAAAATCTCCACCTGGAATCACTAATCAAGCTTAAGGCTACATTTCCCAAGCATACGGATTATAGAAAGGTCAAGAACTAAAGAGGGTAAAAGATAATTTATGTGAGGACAAGGTATGAATATTATTAAAGAAGAAAGGAAAAGGGAAAAAAGTAGAGAATTAATTGAACAGGATGAAAGAAATGGACAATTTCCAAGAACAATATATTCCTCCTACTCTAAAGCTGGAGAGCTTAATTTCCTCTTTCTTTCATAATTATTGGGAGAATCTCTTCAGAGCTAATAAATTTTATCACCTCAGTTGAAAATATTCATTATATAGGACCTACATTAATCTGAATATGGTTGTTGTAATTCTTCATTAAAATTTCATACTTTTAGATCCTATATAGTTTAAATTATATGATATTTTAAATAAACCTTCACAAATAAGTTAGAATTGTTCCACTTTTGTTACTAATTTTGAAGTGAATTAGAATTTTAGGATCCATTAACATTAACTTTATGCATATAGGATGATCTTTTGAATATTTAAAAAAACCCTGTTTTAATCAAATTCAAGGTAAAGGAGACTAAGAATTGGTTTGAGAAAAGAAGTTGCATCCTGGAATATCACAAATGAGCAGGATTCAAAAATTAATTAAGCTCCACTCTTACTTGTAGAGAGATGTTTAGTTAGAAGCTTCTTCTTCTTAGAGAGTATAATATTGTGCCATCAAACTTCAGTCCTTTCCTTTTATATCCTAGATAGACCTTCAATTAAGAAAATGCATGTCCAAAATCTCCATTAAAGAGAGTAGATTGGTACTGATTACCTCTCAAACTAAGTAGGATTTTGGAGAGTCCCCAATTCCGTTTCAGCTCCTAAGGGAACATTACAATTTTCAGGCTAGATAATAATTTTCAAAGGCAGAAAGTCCTTCCTATATATTGATACTTTATTTTTGTCAAGAAAGGATTAATGGCCACAAAGGGTGAATCTTTATACTATCTAGACAGATGTTGGTAGTTATGTACAGAACAAAGCCATTATCTTATTTGAGTTGCCGTCATATTTTGAAACATTCTGTCTGTGACTAGAGAATAAATGCAGATGGTTAGCTTGACTCAGAAGTTTTAGATAGAATGAAAGGATATGTAAAACTATGCCTAATAGCAATGCTTTCATTGTTGAAAGAAGAAAACCACCCACATAAAGTCATTAGATTTTAAAACTGAAGATAAATCCAGAGTTGGAAGACTCTAGATTGAAAAACTGATAACCTATCAAGACTGGAAGTCAACTAGTCAATAACTAGGTGTCTCTAAGAGAAATTACTCCTAGCCTTAGAAAATCCATAGGAAAAGATACTTCATGGGAATAACTTACATAACACCAAAAAAATAAGTCATTAGTTGGATTAGGAAAAAATGGAAACTTGTGGTGAGTGTTTTCATGAAATTGGCAAAATGGGAAATATTAAAATATTGGTTGGGGAAATATCTAAAATGCTTGCAGATTAGACAACTGATTTAAATAAACTACACAAATTCTCTTATTCTTATTACACAAAAATTTCTGTGACAATTATACAAAGAATAGGATAGAAAGAAGCCAATTTTCACCTTAGCCCTTTGTTTATCCCTATTTGCTTTTCTTTCAAAATCTAGATTATTGTTATAGCTTTTATGTTTGTTATTAAAACAGCTAAATTCAGTTTTCATTGTTTCTTAGAGTGTTTCTAATTTGTGTCACAAAGGTGAGTGATTGGCCTTCTCCTATTTATGAAAGCTGTAACAGGAAATATTCTTTGATTCACTAGGGAAGAAGGAGAGAGAAATAACCGAGTAAATGAAGGGAGTTGTTATTATGCTGCCCAAACGAGACAGTATTATGAAGGGGTGATAATCAAGCTTTTGGGATGAGATTAAATTAACTGTGCAGCCTTATAAGTAATTTGAACTTTCAGATTCTCAATTTTTTTATTTGTAAAATACAAATAGTAACACCTAATTGAACAGGTTGCTCTGATGTGTATAGAGTTGGCAGAAATCATGTGAAAAATGATAGTGCTGTTTTGTTATTGAGATACCCAGTTATGTGAAGTTTATTAGAGAAAATTAAAGGTGATTCTCCTGGATACCTTGAAATTATAGACAAAGAAATCTACTTACTCTCTGTATAAATAAAGATAAACTTGATAATAGAAAAGAGCTTACATGGTTAAATTTTACAGTGAGTGATCCCATTTGGGGCATCTTATTCGATGTGCATCCTGTTATTTGGCCATCTGTCGTCTGGATCACTTTGTATTGCCCTGCCTGCTAAGCGTGGTTGGACAACTTAGCTGAGCCTTTTTGTAGCAGGGAAGTAGAATATGAGGTGAATTCTCAACTTATTAGAGAGAGCTTGGGGTAACTTAACCGAATTATTCTGTTTTGGTGCATTTTTTGGAAACTTCTGTTGTGTTATGAAAGAAATATAAATAAAGTCTTGAAAGATGGTACTTTTGACTTTATTTGGCTCAATGGATACATAAGAGCAATTGTTATGTAACAGAGGAGTCTAATACACCTTGCCATCAAATGATAAGGTCTAAGATTTGAATATGAATTTAGAGGTAATAGGATGAAGTAGGCTGTTTAGTCTCCAGTAATGGTTCTACGTCTAGCTATAGCCAAAGTAGTTCCCTTTGGTCCAGTTATTAATAGTTTAGGGAACTAAATAAGAATCTGGAATCAAAACCCAAGTTAATAAGTAAAGTATCTCTGGCCTCTCCTTGTTCTTCGTGCATACATACCACTAAGGAATAGTTTATGGACAGATGCCTGGTTAAGGACAGAATGTGGATCTCAGATCTTAGGTTCCTTCTATTTTTGTCTCCCTGTTTCTATAGATACCATAACTTATCTGGAAAAGAGGGTTTATAATGTTTCCTTAGCTTCTTTTCTTACCTTACATACTCAAGTGAGACCTGTATGTTGAAGAGGTTTCAGAAATAGTTGATTGTTTAATACAAGCCCAAGGTCCCTAACAAGAATTTTTGTGAAAATTATACAAAGAGCAAAATAGAAAGAAGCCATTTTTCACCTTAGCCCTTTGTTTACCCCTTTTTGCTTTTCTTTCAAAGGAAGAGGAATAGGAAATTAGTTTATATTAAATATTTTTCTCTTTCCAGAGCTGGCTGTCATTGTGACTTCAATGACAGGGACTCAACTGAGGAATTGAAAAACAACATGCATAATGGCTCAGAGAAGGGATTCTGGAGCCTGGCTTCTGGACTGAGCCTTGTCTCTGCCACTCACTCTGACCTCTGGCCAGTCATTTAGCATCTCTGCCCCTCCATTCCTTTATGTCAAATGGGGATAATTCCATAGAACTGTTGTGAGGAGTAATTGAATTATTTTACGTGTAGTACTGAGAATAGTGCCCGACCCTTCTTAAATTCTGAGAAATTGTCACCTATTTTTCTTTTTAATCTTATTACTGCAAAGGTAGCCATTTACTTTTCCAGGAAATTTATGAAAGCCCTAGGCTCATCAACTGATTTGGGGACTTGTAGGGAGAATGTGGAAGGGTATTTGAAATTAGTTGCTTCATATTTGAGGTACCAGTGCTTTATTCTCAAGAATTATGACATTTGGACTCAGAATAAATTAAGACTTTTATCCACATTATTATTATGAGCTCAACTTTGGTGGGAGGGACAAGGATTATGTTATAATTGTTCTATGTGACAAACTGAAATCAAATTAATCAAAGGAGCCTGTCATAGCAAGAAATTGCAACAGCAGTGTGGTATTGGATGCTGAACTTAATTAAATAGTGTATAACTCCATGATATTCTTGCTCCTTCTGGTGCCTAAGTCTATTGTGTGATACATATGAATTAATTTCTGTGTAGCTAGGAACTAAAGTTGTTAAGCCTTATTCTCTGTAGCTGGAAAAGTCAGAGCTTTAGGTTCCTTACTGATATTGAGCCTAGTAGAAAGAATTAAAGCTTTAAATGCCCTACCTTCTTGCTGCTCATAACTTATATGTCTTATAAATTATATGCATAGTTTGAAGGTGAAAAATACCCAATAAATAAGAAATTTGCATGGATTTGTATAGAAGGGTCACTTGTCATGGGTAGAAGGAGCCCCTTGTTTCCTTGTTCTTGTTGACAATGCAGGAATCACCACAGCCATTGAGTAGGAAATATATTTTGAGTTTTGGGACCTGATGGGGGTCAAATGTCAAATTTCTACCCCCTAAGCTCTATCTCTGATGACCAAGCTAGAGTCACTGATTGTGAACTGTGACTGCCATTATAGTGGCAACATGCACTGAAAAACTGACCCTATTTCCCGTCCTCTTCTAAAAAGATAAGAAATAGCATACATACAGAAATGAGCACAAGTTATAAGCATATGGTTCTATGAGCTGTCATTCCATGAACCATGGCATCATGGGCATCCCCAAGTCTTTCTGTGCCCTTCTCCAATCTCCCTGCTTCTCCAAATGCAACCAATATCCTGACTCTAACACTTTAATTTTGCTTGGTTTTAAACCCTATATAAATGGAAATATGCAGTATGTACTTTCTTATTTCTGGCTTTTGTTTTATCAACATAATATTTGTGAGATTCATCTATGTTTGTATGCATGGCAGAAACATCATAGACTGTCATTATTTCTGTACCTATGGCCTCTCTGACCTATCACTGTAGTCCGTGAGGCAGAATTCCATCTGCCCGAAGACTTTCTTTGGCAGCCAGACTCCCATCCCTTGCACCTGAGAGCCTAAAACCCAGAGAGATTAATAACTTTCAAAGATCTCAATCAATGACTGATAGGAGTTTGCATACAATTTCCCTAAGCCCTTCATGGTGTAACTCTGAGGCATGTATTTTATACTGAATCTTAGCGTTCTCCAGGGGAACTGAGATCCAACTTCTCACAATGGCAGCTGGCTGGCTAATGTGCCCTGTATTGGTTCCATTCATTTCTCTGTCTCATTTTCCTATTTCTTTAGTAATGTATCCTGGACTCACCCTCCAAATGGATTATTTGGACTTGAATCCTCATCTCAGGGCCTGCTTCTGGGAACTCTATCTAATAACAAATAGTTTTATCATTTTCATTGCTCTGTGGTCTACCATTATATTACTACCCTAATTATTTATATGTTGTTATGTCAATGGACGTTTGGGTTGTTTCCAAATATGGCTATTGTTAGTAATATTGCTATGGACATTTTTTTGTATCTTCTGGTAAATGGATGACTATGAAATCTCTGGGTCAGGTTATATGCAGTATGTATTTTCAACTTTAGTAGATAATACCAAAATATTTTTAAATTGGTTGTAAGAATTTATACTGTAAAGAGAATTCCAATTGCTTATAGTGTTAAAGAATTCCAGTTACTGAATATCTTTGTCAATATTTGTTATTGTCTGTCCTTTGCATTTTAGTCATTCTGCTAGGTGTATAGTAGTGTTCATTTTGTTTTAATTTATACCACCCAGAAGATAAGGGATGTTGATCATACTTTCATATCCATATTTTCCATTTAGATATTCTATTTTGTGAAGTGTCCTTGTTATGGACTGAATGTTCATCCTCCCAAATTCATACATTGAAGCCTTAACTCCCAAAGTGTCTGCATTTGGACATAGGACCTTTATGGATGTAAAGTTAAATGAGGCATAATTGTGGGACCCTGACCCAATAGGATTAGTGTGCTTTTAAGAAGAGACATGAGGGTACTCTTACACTCTCCCCAGACACATGCACCGGGGAAAGGCCGTGTGGAAGCATAACAAAAAGGTAATGATCACAAGACAGGAAGAGAGTTTCATTAGAAACCAATCAACCACACCTTGATCATGGACTTCTAGCCTCTGGAACTCTGAGAAAATGAATTTCTTTTGTTTAAGCCCTCCAGTCTGCAATAGTTTGATATGGAGGCCTCAGGTCACTAATACAGATTTTGGCCCCTAGAAATGAGCTTCTGTTGGAACAAATAGCTAAAAATATGGAAGTAGCTTTTGAGGGGCATGCTAGAAAAAGCAGTGATTGCCATGAAGGGATTGTTGGTAGAAATGTGAATGTTAAAGGTGATTCTGGGGAGAGTTCAGAGCAAAAAGAGAACTTTAAAGAAAACCTCCATCTTTTTAGAAAATAAGTAAGTCATAAACAGAATGTTGATATAAACACTGTTGTTAAAGGTCATTCTGCTAATGTCTTAATAACTGTGCATGGTGACAGACGGTAACTACACTTACATAAGCATACATACATTGTGTGATGTATATAATTGTTGAACGACTGTTGTACACCTGAAACTATTAATACATTGTATGTCAACTATACTTCAATTAAAAAAATCATTCTGTGAGATCTCAAAAGTGATGAGTAGGTTATTGGAAACTGGAGAAAAGGTGATCTCTGTGATAAAATGACAAAGAACTTGGCTCTGACTTGTACTGTTTGGTGGAAGATAGAACTTGTGAATGATGAAATTGGGTATTTATCTGAGATGATTTTTAAGCAAAATACTAGAAGTGCAGCCTGGGTCCTTCTGATCACCTACAGTAAAGAGCAAGAGTAGAGAGTGAATTGAAGAAAGGCTTGTTAAGCAAAAAGGACCAAAACCTTAAAGATTTAGGAAATTCTCAGCTTTCACATATTTCAAAAAATGATAAAGCTTGTTCTGAAGAGCACAGTAAGGGTGTGGATGAACAACCATGTGATAAGGAGATCATGGGTATGACTCATGGACTTAATCAGCCATCTCAGCAGAAGCCAGAAATAGAGATGGAATTATACCAGCAGAGACACTGCCAGTTTGAATTAAAGGGTAGGGAGGAAGTGGGGTGGGACAAAGGAAGGCCATCAGACTTCCTGGGTTCTGCAGGATCAGACCACAGAGCTACTTGGCTGTAAACGTGCCTGTCATCTTCTTCAAGGAAGGGAAGAATGACCCCCGAAGTGATTTGGAGATCACCAGGCTGCACTCCCCCATCGGCCCAAGGGGAAAGACCATTTCCTCCTGTTTCAGAGAGTGGGGCTGCTGCAGAAATCCTTCGGACACGGCTCCCAAGAGAGCCATGGCTCTTGCTGAGCCAGAGACGGTGCCACCCCGCAGAGCCAAAGGGGTAACGCTCCACCTCAGCAAGCCTGGAAGGCAGGACATGGAGCCAGAGGGATTATTATAGAGACTTAAAGATCTAATGGAATTTGCCTTAAAATTTTTTTTTACCCTGCTTGGTCAATAAGTTGATTGTCTGTCTTTGAAAAATCTTCATTGACAATCGTGGTTTGGTTTGTTGGCTCTCAGGGGTCCACTCCTGACCTCTGAGGAAGCTTACTCTGTTCTGAGCTCTTTGAACTTTCTTCAGGGCAAGAGGCATTTGCAGATGGTTCCACCTTCTGATAACTTTTTTCTTAGGTTTCTTCTCACAGACTGGGTTCTCTTGCATAGCGCTGAGAGCTTTCTTACACATCCCATCCCAAAGTCTGGAGTTACACTGCTCTTAATACCTTGTGACACCTTCATCTTCTTCCATTAGGTAACCTACCATCTGAATGTTTGGACTCATGGTGTGCTTCTAAGTACTTCTGCATTGAATTGCCTGCCTTGCTGAATTATACCAGGGAATTATCTGGGACTGTGAGGGACAAACAAGCTTCTATCCATCCTCTATCCACAGCTCACTTTCAGGGCCCCATTCTAAGGGAATTTGCCAGGTTCTGGACTTGGTTGGGACCTGTCATCCTTTTCCTTTTTTCCTATTTCTCCCTTTTGGAATGCGAATGTCTCTCCTGTGCTGGACTCATCATTGTATTTTGGAAACACATTACATGTCTAGTTTCACAGCTTCACAGCTGGAGAGGAATTTTGCCTGAGGATGAATCATCTAAATCAGATGATATTTAGATGAGACTCTTCATTTTACTTGTTTGTTTTTTTATATTAATTTATTGGTCCAAGTCTCTCCACACAATAGGGTCTTAGTTTGGTGCTTAATCATTTATAACATAGTCTAATGTTCTAAAAGCCAACACTTTTTGGTAAACAATTGTTTATAGTTGTAATTTTACTTAGTGGAACAAATGAATAATAATTCCTGAAAAGTATGAATTCACAGCTGGAGAGGAATTTTGCCTTAGGATGCATTGTGCCTGGAGTTTAGCAGTATCTGATAATCTTCAGTTGAGCCTTTGGACATTAGACTTTAGAGTTGATGCTAGAATAAGTTCAGAGTTTTATGGCTGGTGGGTTGGAATGAATGTATTTTCATGGAAGAAGAACATGAACTTTGAGGGGTCAGGGCTGTGCTTTGGACTGAATTGTATCTCCTAAAATTCATCTGTTCAAGTCCCAACCTCCAATGTGACTGTATTTGGAGATACAGGGACTTTATGGAGGTAATCAAGGTTGAGTGAGGTCATAAATGTGGTCCTTAATTCTAGAGGATTAGTGTCCTTATAAGAAGAGACAAAAATGAGCTGTATGAGGAGATGATATGTTAATTTGCTTGATCTTGCTGGCTCTTTCTCTGTCTGTCCACCATGTGAGGACACAGCTGGGAGGCAACTGTCTGCAAGCCAGGAAAAGAGCCTCTACCAGGAATAGAATTGGCCTTAGACATCCCAGCCTCCACACTGTGAGAAAATAAATTTCTGTTGTTTGGTTCACAGACTCTGTGGTATGATGTTAAGGCAGCTCTAGTAGACTAATACAGTACTTCAAATTTTTTTTCCTTTTGTTTTGCAGGATCTGTTTTTTTGCTCTCTATATAATCTGGGTAACCCACATACCATCTTCCACTCCACAGCTTGTCTCTTTATTCTCTTATGGTTATTTTGATAAACAAAAGTTAATGATTTAAGTGTAATTTATGTACCATGAGTAGCTATTTTGGAGTCTTGTTTAAGAAGTCTCTCTCAACTCTAAGGTGTCATGGTGTTTTCCAATGTTGTGATCTACTGTGCTGTGCAATATGGTACTTACTAATCAAAAGTGGTTATTAGGCATTTGAAATGTGGTTCATCTGAACTGAAATGTGCTGTAGGTATGAAATATACCTTTTGAAGACCTACTACAAAATATAAATAAAACATATCTCATTAATAATATTGTACATTGATCACTTAGAGAAATGCTGTTTTGGGTATATTATATATATGAAATATTACATAAGTGTTATATATATTTTGAATGTATTACATATATGTAACATTTTATGCACACATAATTATTAACACCTACCATAACTCTATTGAGTATGGAAATCATAGTCTATTAACTTTCTATTCAAAATCACTGTTCACTGGCAGTTAGTGCTGCAGTTTGGAAATCTGAGGTCAGTTTGTTCCTTTATATACCTATTATATTTTTATTATGTATTATATTTTTCCTGACTGGATGTAAAAATTTTTTTTGGTCTTGAAATTGCTTTTCATTAAATGTATTTGGTAATGACTTTTACGTAGAACTTAAAATGCGAATATCTCCACTATTATAATTACTATTCCTCTCTCATATCTCTCTGTAATTCATATCATACATTTATTATCTTTTCCTATCTTGTCTTTTATGTGTTTGCTTTTCTCTTATTTTATTGAATTGTTTTCTTTTGACCTCTGAATCATAAGGATTATTTTATGTCAGTGATTTCATTTTCTACTACATCCAAGATGTTTTTCATTGACTTGTATAGGGTTTATTTTGTTGTTATTTCAGTAGTTTTATTTTGAAATAAATATATAGATTACAGAAATGTTGCAAACAATATCAAGAGAGTTTATGTATAGCTTTCATCTAGTTTTCACTAATGTTAACAGTTGTATAATAGTATATTTATCAAAACTAAGAAGTTAACATTGGTATAATACTATTAATCAGATAGAGACTTAATGGGAATTTCTCCAGCTTTTAAACTGTCTTTTTTTCTGTTTCCAGGTTCAATTCAAGTATTCAACTACAATTAGTTGTTATGTCTCCTTAGGCACCTTCAGTCTGTGACAGTTTATTGGTCTTTACTTGTCTTTTGTGACCTTGTCAGTTTTGAAGACTATTTTGTAGAATAGTATTTTGTAGGAAGCCTCTTAATTTGGAGTTTCCTGATGTTGTCTAGTTTTATTGACTGGAATTTGTTATAATTAGATGTGTTTATTACAGACGTGGAGATAAAATAATATATAATAAATATAATTCAGACATGGAAATGGCTGTCATGAAGGAAGAGGTTTATTATTAAATTCCTAGAAATAGAATATATGGCATGTCAGGGAGGGCTGGCTATGCCACTCAGGAAGCGCCAGTCAGTCAGAAGGCATGGGAGCTGGTCCAAGAGGCAGGGGTGGAGGAAACACAGGCAAGAGCCTTTTTGGTGGTTTCTGTGGGAAGGAACAGGAGGCAAAGAGTAAGCAGGCTCTGGGGATAGGACTGTCTCCAGTTGTCTGGTACCTGGTCCTGGGGTGATTAGGGCAGGTGGGAACCTGATAAGAAGGTGGTTGAGGGATATGGACTCTGGGTTGGCTAGTTTGCATATGAAAGGTGCCTCTGCAGAGAATCCTTTACTTAACCTCTAGGAATGGCCAGTCCTGAAAGGGTTAACAGGACCTAGTGTCAGTAAGACCTTGAAATGCCAAAGCATCATTAATATGGAATAAAAAGTCATGATCAGTGCATTTCTCATGATTGGACTGAGGGAGTCTCAGTTTAAATTTGGAATTCGATGCAGTTTGACATGGGTAAGCAATTTATCCAGCAAGCGCTGCAGCATGAATTGCATCCCAGAGATTGTCCTGCTTTGAGGAAAAGAGACTGGACTTCAGCATCCCCGAATCACTCATTGTCTGTGGGTTTCTGAAGGTGACGGGTGGTGGGAAGGCAGTGTGTAATTCTCTGGGTGAGTCTGCTCCCATTGGTTGAGGACAAATCTCCAGAGATGGAAACAGCTGTAAACCAAGAGCAGACAACACTCCCAGGTGCTGTGGGATGGGCAACGGGACGCTGGGTGGGCCACCAACAGTGTTTCCTGCATGTGCAGTAACTCAAGTGTCAAGCAAAAAGAAGATATAGTTCCCCTTTATACTCTCTGGTCACTGGATCTTAAAGAAAGTAGCCTTTCTGTTATGAGTAAATGGGCATCAAGGTTACAGAGGACTATGAAGTTTAAAAGAAGACACCTGACAAAACAAAAATCCTCAATAGCTGTGCTTCCCTGACATGAGTTCATTTTAAGTTTAACAGAAGATAGGTACTAAGCATATACTGCCTGTACTTAGAGGTGTTTATCAAAGATGTAATTCCTTCCCAGGAGTAGTATAGTATGCTAATTATCCACCAGAGTTCCTTTTATATTCAAATTCCCAACAACCTAAGCTGTATTGGATGTTGTCAATCTAGAAAGAGAAACCACTTTAAAAAGCATTAATCAGAAAAACAACAGCTGTTATAAATAGTGTTTTATATGTCATTTAAGTATGGTATAAAGATGCTGCTGAGACTGAAAGGAATTGGGAATATAGAAAAATTTAGTGACACATCCATTCAAAATTCAAATATAAATTTCAATTCAATTCAGTTTTGCAGCAATACGTTAGAGCTCGATGATCACCAGTGATCTGGGTTTGGTGGAGGACTAACATAAAAAAGCCCTCTTGATTCTGTAGACTTCTACCATATTAGAAAATCAATATAACAAGTTACCTTTTAATTTCAGTCAAATGTTTGGGTTTTTAAAATTATATATCCTGAGTCCTACCATGTACAACAAATATTCACTTACCTTATAGTTAAACTGTGGTTAATTGCCATAACTCAAAATATAATCATGATAAAATATGTTCAAAGGAGAGAAAAATTACTACCGTAGAACAGAAATTTTATTTTTAAGGCGAGCTATGAGGTTGTGCTTTAAGAATCTAATGACCTAGAGTCCTGTCTTAAAATAAGGATTTGAGTAAGTGGGATTAGTTATCTATTTTCTTAAGCCAGGAATCTTAAATCTTTTATAATTTTATAGTAGAGTAGAATTATAGATGTGGCAGTTATGAAAATTCAGATCTCCAGATCTGTTCAGAAATTTAGATCTGTTTACATCGCCG
Source organism: Manis javanica (assembly GCF_040802235.1). Lineage (NCBI taxonomy): Eukaryota > Metazoa > Chordata > Mammalia > Pholidota > Manidae > Manis > Manis javanica. The sequence goes on from NC_133157.1 coordinate 193,205,453, forward strand.
GCTGCAGGGAGCAGAATTATGCTGCCCGTGCCCAGGGTACTGTGGCAAACCCATTCTTGCAAGATGCCAGACTCCCCCAAATATTTTGGATCAAAAACTTCTCATTGGCTTGGCTCAATCAATCCTTCTTGGAACACTGCTTCTATCTTTGACTCCTCCTTCCCTGCTTTCCTTCCCTCCCTCCTTCTGCAGGAATCATGATCTGAAGGCTCCCTCTACTTTCTCCTGCTTTTCGCCAGCTGTCTCCTGCATGTAGAGCCTGATGTTAGTGTATGCTTCTCAGGAGATCTAAACTAACACAAGTTATGAGAGTGGTCCAAGAACACAGGTGGTGGGATGAGGATGTGGGACTAGCTCACTAAACATTTAGTGGGCAAAGAAGATCCATCCTGAGCAGATCACCTTGGCACAAGTTAGTGGCCCAATTGCTAAATAGTCTACCAGTGGCAACTTGGTGAAACATACCAGTGCAGGGAAATGCCCTTGCAGAGGTGTGATGATTCAGACATCTGAGATGTGGAGTGGGCATAGGGAACTGCAATTATGATGATGACAGCATTGGCTCCTTAGCACGAGGCTGTGCTGCCATCCTGCAGAGGAATAATGAGAAATGGAGAGTTGTTAAAAGCTAAGTGTGGGAAGCAGGGGGTACTTAAAGAGTCTCATCTTCTGACCAGAGGAGCAGAGACAGTTGTGTAATAAAGCAAAGATTTGATAGTCACAGAGCTCCAGAGACATTTGAAGGCTCATCATCTAAGTAGGTCTGTTATGCTAAGTTCAGTCTTCTGGATTGGAAACCTGGAACCCTGAAACATAGGGTGGGAGATTTGGGCTGATACTCCCAAGGATGTTAGCTCTGGAGATCCTCTAGACTCCTCAGAGCTTAAAAATCAGTCCATCCTTTGCTAGAAGTTTCTGCAGAAGCCTCATTCATGAAAGATAAGAGGAGTTCCCCTCGAGAGCTGATCCTGGCTCCTTTCCTGTCTTTAGGCTAATTAAGTTTAAATCCCAGTAACTCCCAGCTGCTGGGCCTGATAAGGCACAGACTTTACACCAAAGGCGTTATAAGACTTAGTTATAATATACTGGCAGGAGCCAGAGTAGTATGCCTGGGACTGGATTTCCAGGGTGATTTGTCAAGGAGCTGGAATGTAAGATAAGACAAGTGGGAATTCATTATCTCGGTGGTGCTTTCTCTGATCAAGGAATTTACATTCCTGGCAAGGCCTGTAGGGGATGAGATAAACCACTCTAGGGTGGCTCTTGGAAGCTTGGAAGAATTGAGGGCTGATGCTGAGCCCCCAGGATGACATGATTGTAAGAGGAAACCAACAGGTCACTTGGTGCAATCAACTCCATTAGGCTCCAGTCCTGGAATGGCCGACAGTCTGCCATTATAGGGAGGGATTATACATTCTGGGTATGAATTTGCCTGGAAAGCCTCAGCCAGCACTGTCATCTTGGGGTTATGGAATGATCCACAGGCACTGACTCCCACACAACATGGTGTCTGACCAGGGCACCCACTCCTAATGAAGGAGTGGAGGAGTAGGTCCATGGGATACCCAGCTTATATTCCGTATCACACTATGCAGAAGAAACTGGAACACGCTTCCAAAGGCACAGTTTAAGATGTAACACTCTGAAAGAACATCAGATAATAGATACATCAAACCAGAGACCTCATATGGTGCTTTGTCCCCAGTGAGAATACATGGGCCCTGGAACAAAGGAGTTGAGGCAGGAGCGGCCCTACACACCACCATTCCCAATGGCCCCTTAGGGGGCTTTGTGATTACCATCTCTACAACTCTGGAAACCACAGGGTTGGACTCTTAGATCCCACAGGAGGCTTACTCTTGATAAGGCACAAGGATCTCCCTGAACCACAAGCCTCATCTGCTACTAGAGAACTTTGGACTCTGTGTGTCAGGACCAGGCAAGGAGTCACTATCACGGCAGGGGTTAATGACATTAATCGGGGGAGGAGATACAGGGCACTTTCACACAGTGGGGCAGGCATATGTGCAACACTAAGGTGATCCTTGGGCACCTGCTGGTACTCCCTCGACCCACTGGAACCAAGAATGGACAAATTGCAGAGGTGGGGCCTGAGAAATGTATGATTGCTAAGGGCTCACACCCCTCAGGAAGAAGATTTTGGGTCACACTATCACGCAATTACCCAAACCTCCTGAGATAATAGGTGAAGGTGCAGATGTAGGGGTTTCAGAATGGAAACTGAAGGAGGCTGGGAATGAGTACCGCTGTGGCCCTGTGATGAGCTACAATGATGGAGTTCTAGTTCATGCCACTGACTTCTCCTTTTAAGTTTCTCCTCAGAGAGAGAGACCCACAGGAACTGGGAGGGGGGAGCTGTTCTCGACCATTGAAGGTAGATGAGGTAGACCTGGAAATGCATGGCTGAATTCACCTTCTGTAGGGAGCATTACTGACTGAGGGCCCCTGCTGTCAGTCTGATTCTGCCACTGTGCTCGCCCTGAGACCAGGACTCCTGTTGACTGGTCCTCCTAAGTGAGTGAACACGGCAGGAGTTTGAAGGCGTGCTCATTCTAGTGCAGTGTGAGGCAACTGCTATGGGTGACACATGACATACTAAAAATATTTTATATATGAATATATACCCATACACATACTTATATACATATGTATATGAAAGAAATATCTTAGTTTCTATTATCTTTAATAAGAGTTCTTAAATATCAAGAGACTTCAGTTTCTTGGTTTGGTCATTGTGGTGATCATTCTGTAATATATACAAATATCAAATCATTGCATTATGTTATTATGTTATCATTATGTATCAAATCACCTGAAAGTAAAATAATGTTATATGTCAATAAAGAAACCTCAGGAATGTCACAATTAAAAATGAGCAGAAGACATGAGAATTCAGAGATACAACTGCCAATAAATATTTGAAATATGTTCTCTCACAATTAAAAGAAATGCATCTCTTATGATAACAGACTCATAGAAACAATGAAATATCATGTTCTCAGCTTTAAATTTGCAAAAATTGTTTGAGTTAACCCAGTGTGTTTGAGGATGTTGATATGAGAATAAGTTCAGTTACCATTCTTGGGAGTTAATTGTTAATTGTTGAACATTTTGGGGGAGGACAATTTCTACCATTTATGCAAATTTAAATGACATTTCCTTTGGCCCTATAATCCTATGGCTAGAAAATGTTCATGGTTTCCTAAGTACAAAGACATGGAACTATATACCATTGTTTGTAAAAACTTTCTGAGGTTAACACTTACTGAGTGCTTACTTCCTGTCAAACACTGTGCTAAGCACTTAACATGCATTAGCTTGTTTAATTTCCGTACGCCGCACAATCATATGAGGTAGGTAATTTGCTGTTCCATTATAGACAAGGAAACTGAGGTACAGAAGGTCACGTCACATCAGTTGTCCAAGGTCTGGTTAGTGGTGGAGATGAAATTGAGCCCAGACTGTCTGGCTCCAGGGTCCATGCTCTTAACCACTATTCACATTACTTCCTGATAAATTGTGGCAGAGATTCACAATTGCTTAGCCCAGTCTTGAAATGAAGCTCTGATAACTGGAAGCTCTAATTGTAATATACTTGGTGGGGAATCTGACTTTAACTGAAGTAAATTTAATCGGCAGCAAATCTGAAACAAATGGACATGAAGCTCTTCATAATTTTATTTATCCTTTTTAGTGACATATTTATGTTTCACTCCAGAAATATTAATTATTTGAGCATAGGGTGATGTCCCATACCCTGCTGGGGATATTTCATAATATATGGCACAAACACTATTTATAGATGGACTGGATAGATACTTAGAAATAAAATTAATAGTAATGGAAAACTGAGATGGGGTGAAGGAGAGGGAAGATGAAGAGGGACTCATGGATTAATAGCTTGCAAACCTATATGGATCGAGTCACTCACTGAAACAGGGAACACTGCAATGAGATGAGTTTGGAGGAAGCATGAGTTCAGTTTGATGCGCCCTCAAGAACATCAGCAGGGGCATCAGGTAGGCAGTTGGGCATATAGATGTGGAAGTTGAGGAAAGCTCTCTGCCGAGGTTGGAATTTATGTTTCAGAAGTAGGGCCTGCTGCCACATCAAGTAAGACATTTGCAGACTATTGATAACTATTAAAAGCTGTTTCCATGGGATGTTATTGGTGGAATTCTGGAGTGAGGACTGGGTGCTAGGGTAGAAAAGATAAAAAGTACAGAGACACTTTCAAAAATTTGGCTGTTAAGAGTACAGAGAAAAAAGTGGCAATTGGAGGACACTGTGAGGAGAGAGACAAAATTATTGAGACTTGAGCAAGCTTAAAAACACAAGGTTGAAAAGGCATCATCAATATGCAGGTTTTCTGGGTAAATGGGGTAAAGCAGGATCCAGTGCTCATGGAAGGATAGGCCTTAGGAGGAGGAACAGGGGTTCTCTTGTTTTAGGAGGAAAGGAGGAGAGTGTATGTGCAAATCCTCAGTTCATAGATCTCAAAGTCTGGAATCAAAAAGATGAAGAGTTCACATCAGGTGGCTTTAAGCTGGTGTTGCATCTCAAGGGGTGTGGGAGTAGGTGGTACACCTAAGTTTCCTGAGAGGAGAAGATATTCGCTAATTGTGGCAGATAATTAAAGAGACCAACAGAACATTGCCACACAGTTTTGAAAGTCTGTTGAGTTAGAGTTAATGGCTCATGTTGGTACCAAACTGCATTTTCTCCAGCAAGGCTTTCTCCTAAAAAGACTATTAGTGTGTAGGGGGTAGAAACATCCCATCCAGACAGCACTATGCCCCTTCAGCAAACTCCTCTTTGCTTAAAGAAAATTGGTTGCTGACCACCCAAAAGTGTAGTTGCCCACTTCTGAATAATTGTTGTAGTCAAAGTACTAAAATGATGTTACAGTGTAGAGTTTAAACCAAGTTCAGGCTCAGAGTCAAGAGGTCTTGGTGGGAATTCCAGTTCTGAATTTACTGAGCTGGGTGTTCCCAGGAAAATTATTTCACCTTCCTGTGCCTCATCTCTTAAAATGGATTAACTAATGGAAAACACTTAGAATAGTGTTCGAACATAAGAAGTGCTCAAAAGATATGAGACCCTCCCCAGGGCCTGACAGATCTTAAGTAAAGGAGTCAATAAACCAGGAAGTCTGGCTTCAGAGTCCAGGCTTTTTAAGAGCACGTAAAACTTCTTAAGGAGCCTATGTGTCAGCTGTTATTTAAAACATTGTTAAATACCATGTAAAGGAGTGCGGCTTTATGAAGTATGCTCTTATAGTTTTCAGTTTGTTCCCTGAAAGTCAGTGAAGAATAAGTACATCATGAAATATGCTCTGCAAGAACATTCTGGGCAATTTAGTGGCTACATAGAAATCCCAGGCAATGTGGCGGCACTGAGAGAGAGAGAGACAGACAGAGAGAGACAGAGAGACAGAGACAGAGAGACAGAGAGGAAGAAACTGAGAGCAAGCTCCCTAGGGTCCATGTCTTTTCTTATAAGGGCACTAATCCCATTCTTATGACCTAAGCACCTCCCAAAGGCCCACCTTCAAAAACCATTACATTGCATGTTAGGATTTCAACATAATGAATTTTGGTGGAACACAAACATTTAGTTTGTAATGCTCCTGGATACTCTTTGTGAATTTAAAATATTTGTTAAATGAATAGCTCATTTAATGGGAAATGGAAAGTTCCAAAAATAGTTTTATATCAGGCTTAATTTCCTTCTTTATTCCATGCTGCCTTCAGCATTAGTGTTGAGTGAGTGGCTTCTTGGTCTCTCACATTTTTTTCTGGATAGGTACAGTGTTAACTCTTTTGTTCCTTTGCTTCACTGTTTTCCCAGAACAGTGGTTCCTGTCATTTCTTCTTTGTCCTCTATTTCTCAGCATTTTTGCACATTGCTAATTAATTCTTAGACCTGCTAAACCTGATTTATGATGGTCTCTGCTTCCCTGTAAAATAATTGTCTACTTTTTAAAATGGTGATACTGAATGATAAAAACCTTGGTTTCCTAGAATATTCAGAGAATGAGTCATTTGGTTATGCTTACAGGAGTTTTCTGTGGGCATCTAGTAAACACTTTGAGTATTCCAAGTTATGTGTTTTAGTCATTTTTCAATAAAATGTATCATTAGTTTGCTATACTTGTAAAACTATACTGTCAGTTTGCCATATGGACCATATGATCTCCATGAGTATTATAAAGATCCTAATTATTTATTGGAAATTTGTTATGTTAGTATGATTTTCAAATTCAAATATTTAAATTTATATTTATTTTTGGAAAATGTTGATACATTCATCTCTTGAGACAAAGTCGTTATTTGACTTTGGACAAATACTGTAAATTGTATTTTCTTCATCCTTATTTCATTCCATAACTCATAACCCACTTTATATAACCAGAAATGTATTCTTTAGTATGTGATACTTCATTTTGCTGTGTTTTAGAAATAATAATTTAAAATGTCTCTTTAAGAAAAGGGAACCTTCATGTGCTGTTGGTAGGAATGTAAACTGGCACAGCCACTATGGAAAACAGTATGGAGTTTCCTCAAAAATTAATAATAGAACTAACATATGATCTAGTAAGTCCACTTCTGAGTATTGAAAAAAAAAACATTAATTTTATACAACATATGCACCCCTCTGTTTATTGTAGTATTATTTAAAATAGCCAAGATGTGTAAGCAACCTAAACGCCCATCAATAGATAAATGGATAAAGAAGAAGTGGTGTATACACACAACGGAGTATTACTCAGCCATAAAAAAGAGTGAAATTTCACCATTTGCAACATGGATGGACCTAAGGGATATTATGCTAATTAAAATTGGTCAGACAAGGAAAGAAAAATACCATATGATTTCACTTACATGTGTAATCTAAAAAGCAAAGCAAAGGAACAAACAAACAGAAAGGGACTCATGAATACAGAGAACAAACTGGTGGTTGCCACAGGGGATGGAAGGGGAGGATTGGAGAATTAGGTGTAAAGGATAAAGAGGTGTAAATTTCCAGTTATAAAGTAAATAAGTCATGAGACAAGAGGTACAGCATGGGGAATATAGTCAATAATATGGTAAAAATCTGATACAGGGACAGATGGTAACTACACTTACGTGGTAAACATTTTGTAATGTAAATAAATGTCAAGTTGCTATCCTGCATACCTGAAACTATTATAAGATTGTGTCAAATACACTTAAATTTAAAAATTAAAATAAACTGCCCCTTTAGTGTCACAGAAGTAGTAGTATTCATCTCATATAGATGATCTGAAACCAATGAAAATGCATTCAATTTAAAATCATTTGGCTTTTAGGCTTTCCTACTTTATGAAGTCATGGCTCTTTCCACTCACCCTCATCTTTCTCTAAAAAATACTGGGATTAGAACCATAGTGTATATTAAAAGCTATTGAGGAACAGTGTTTTATTTTACTGTTTGGTGCCATGCCCGGTATGTGGCAAAACTCTACAGATCATGAAAATCAGCATTATCATTAATGTCTCAACACTGATAATTTGAAGGAAGAACAACCCTTAATTTAGAAATAAAAATGAATAAATACTGAAGATGTTGCTGCTACCAGGATTCTTGTACATCAGAATATTTTAAGAATATTTTTAAACTATATGTTAATGGAAAATTGTCTTCATAAACTGATACAGAAAATAAATAAAATAGGAAAGAATATTTATGAAGTTATAGAATAAACATAGGCAAAACTTGAGTATTTTGCCATTTCAAAAATTGTTACGGCTGTAACAAAAAGGACATTCTTTCTTTACATACACTTACTATTATGGGCAAAATTGAAATTATTTTCTGGCGACTACCTTAATTACCATAAAATGAACTTACTGAGTTTCCTTGATGTGGTGCTCTTCTGGTTGTTATACTGAGAGAAGTATGTAGGTTTTGATTATTTTAGGGAAATTTTTATATATTAATCTCATCTGGGGAAATTACACCTTTTCTAATACAGTGATATAAACATCCATCATTTACAGTAGTGTAAAATACAGCACCATATACCTAGGTTTCTACTGACTTCAGGAAACTTTATCTCAAGAATGAAGAATGAATCTAAGTAGTGGGATCACACACAGTCTTCTGATTTACCTAAATCCTCTTTCCAATTTCCACAACTTTGACACCATTAACAACTGCCTCACTCTGGAATCCTCAAGGATTCATGGTTTTTATTACAATAAAAATATTTTTATTTCTTTGTATTTCTTTTTTTATGAGCTTTTAGATGGTGCCTCTTTCTCTTGTGCCTTAAATGCAGCTCCCCACCAGGGATACACTGGTTCTCCTTCATTTTTTTCCACACATTTCTTCTCAGTGGCTGTAACAGTGTGAATTCCACAGCTTTACATTCTACTAAAGTATACTAAGAGCCCTGTAGATTCTTTTATCAAAAGTTATCAAGAACTTTTATGTATCTATGGTGGGTGAAGGGAGGTAAAGATGAAAAAGATACAATCCCTGCTCATTATCTCAGAGGCTACAGAGAAAGGCAGACCTGGAAACAAACATTCTCCTACAGTGTTTTATAAGGACTAAGTTAGGGACACAAAAAAGTGCCATAGTGGATCAGAGGATTGGGTCCACTTTTGTAGGAAAGGCGACTTGAACCAGGAATGCAACAGCAGTCAGCTTCCTATCAAGGCAGGCTTTTCCAACACCCTGCTGGATACCTGTTGGAGGAGTTCCAAACAAAGGCATATGTTACTTTGTACCTACTCTTGGCAAAGTCTTCCTAATGTGCCAATCTGAACCAAGAACTAAGAAAGGTATCAAGCTCAAAAACTATAATGCTTGAAGAAAATCCTGGAATCTTGAAATTTTTCTGACTCAGCACCTGCTCTTATCATGATCAAGAGACCCTCAGGGACCTCAGAAAACACATGATAAGGAAACTTCTTATTTGTTACGGGGATGAGGGTGTGAGGCTTTGCACATGCACACGTAGTGAGGAAAATTGATGTTTCAAGTGCAAGTATGGACAGACGGTGCTCTTGCCTGATGCTAGTAGGAAATTTGGGTATTGGGATGGATTGTGAGCTTCCAAATGAGAAAGGAAACTGAACAAAAAATCTGCTCCAGGGGATGCCCTTTGAGTGTAGGAAATTTCTCCCTGAGGGCAGTCTTCAAACTGTTTTGCCTCCCACTTCGCTATTTTAACGTTTTTTTTTTTTAACACTTTAACTTCTTTAACTTTCACATTGTTTTGGTTATGTAAATTTTGGTTTCCATCATTTAAAAATTTTATTTTGACAACTCTAATAATTTTTTTCCCAGAAAAATCAATGATTACTGATTATTTAATCAATGATGTTTAATGGTTCTTTTCACATTTACTTATGTCATTTCTGAATGCATACTTCATAATTTCTTACTCTATTTTGAGTTATTTTTTTATTTTCTCCATGAGAATTCTAGAACAAAACTTCTTTTCCTTTGTTCTTCAATTATTTCTTTTATCTAGGCTGAATTCTTCTTTACATGTAAAAGTAATTTGTGGATACACACACACACATCAATGATGGCAACACAAATCAGTGGGAGTGGATGTATTATAAAGAAGCTATCCAACTTTATGTAAAAAACAAAACAAAACAAAATTTCATTTCTACCAAGTCCATGGGTAATCTCTTTCGATTAAAACTAATTATGAACCAAAATAAACAATAGTTAATGGAAAAAAATAATTTCCTATATTATAAAGAAAAACTTGAATTTTCAAAGTATAAACCTTAAGGAAAAGAAATTGATGAATTAAATTACATCCAAATAGAAGATTTCTGTTTAAAAAAGGATACTGTGGGCAAAGTCAATAGATGACACAATAAGAGAGATTTGCAATGTTTAAAGCTCAAGGTTGCAGGATTTTCTTAGCCACTGAAAATATCCTGTCTTAAAAAAAATTCTGTTTATTTTAGGAAGTCTTTTAAAATGAAATTTCTTCTCTTTCAATATGTGTACATTATTTTTATAATTTTAAAAATTATTGTCAGGAAGGGTGTATGAATGTATAACATGAATGAATGTGTATGAATGTAAAATAACTTTTTCTACAGAAATCTTTTCCACCTTTTGGCTACTGCCATTTATTTACATGGCAATTCAATTGCAGTCCTTTCTATGTGGGAAGTACAAACGGTTTAATGAAATCATGTTTTCTTTGGATAGTTTGAATTATTTGATTTTTATATAAGTAGCTATTTGTTTTTAAATCCATAGTCTGAAGAAATTGCTTCTTTTCTCACAATGTGCCCTACCACCAATGGTATTGCTGGTGGAAGAATGAGCAAAAAACTAGGAACTGGCGGGAGGAACGATGGTCATTTTCCCACAGTGATACTTTAGATCTTGGAGGTTCTGAATTTCTACTTCTGAAGGATAGATGCTTCGTATCTATGTTCAAATTTGAAGAGTTGACAAGAACCTTCGAATTCAAGATAAAAGCACTTTGTGTATTGCCAAAATCCTGCTACCATCTTGGTAGCTGCTCTGAGGATCAAAACTGAGGGTGATCAATGTTGATTTTAAATGATTAATGATTAGAGGCAGTCAAACCTTTTCTGTGAAGGGCCAGAAGGGAAATATTTTAGATTTTGTGGGTCATATGCTGTCTGTCACAAGTACTCTATTCTACCTTGTAGCGTGAAAACAGCCACAGACAATAAACTAACAGTGGGCATGGCTGTGTTCCAATAAAACTTTATTTACAAGACCAGATTGCAGATTCGGCATACAGAATTTTCCAGGCCTCTGGCTCCGATGTAAAGCACACTGGCTCATTATTTGCTTGTGTGTATAGGTCAGGATTAATTATTGGCCGTTAAGTTCAAGAGTCAGGAGCTTGCCAGGGGGACCTGTGAAGGTAGCAGGAAAATAAATGTCTTTAGATAGAGGCTTGTTGACACAAATAAAATCAGAATTGATTGAATGGGGATTGTTTACAGTGACAAAGTAATGTCCTCACAGCATTGAAAATGATAAACTAGTGAGTATTCATTTCCACAGAGATCTTAAGTAACACAGTGGCCTTTTCACCATGCCATTTTAGGTAATTACCATTAGCACTGAAGCTATTAATTCAATATAATTAAGGAATGTAAAGGTCAGCTAACATTGCACTGTATCCATTGCTAAAATTTCCCTATGTATTTCCCCATTTTATAATTGAGTTTTCTTGTCAGACTTTAAATATTATTTTGAGATTTGGCTGTGCCTCCCAAAATGAAATGAGGTTATTAGCAAGAAATAGTCAGCATTCATTCATATTAAAAATTTCAGTTAATATATTTTCCTGTTACATTAAGAGAAGAAGCTTTCATTTATTTCTGATGTACCCTTGGTGTGCAGGAAGGGAAGGGACATCACTTAACTGATCTCTGTCAGATTTAATGAGCAGTGGCTTCTTGTTAGCTTGTGTTCTTATGATGCCTTTCTTCTTCTCTTGCCCATTGGCCCAAACAACCATTATAATGGACCTGCTTTGTCATTTATCATGTCCTTACTGATTGGGATGCTTTTCAGAGTCTGGCATTTTGAGCTTATAACCCTTACTTGCATATGCCAATCTACATATATAGTGTTAAGTTTAAAACATGATCTGTCTGTCACTCTCCTGTTCCTTTAACAAGTGAAATGAAATGGAACTTATATTCCTCATAAAATATTTGGCACTAAAAATGGTAAACACATTAAAACTTAATAGGGAAAATTGCTAAGAGTGTATAGTCTTATTAAAGAGCCCCAAATTTAAAACGGTTTTCTAGAGGTCTCAGTTTCTCATCACAAAGCCTATGTTTAAAGCATACCAGAAAAATGGGTACTAATTTTATGGAATTTCTTAGGAAGTGGGTACTGTAATCTTTCTGGATGTTGTCATGTCACTACACTTTGAGGAGCAAGTATACACAGTATGTCCCAGTACTCTAACAATAGTGTTAAAAAGGACATTAAAAGTAATGAATGTCCTTTAAAACACTTAGCACTTGAAGACTCATGAAATTAGTGATTGAAGAGACAATTTTCCCTTATCCATTCTAGCACCTACAGGGAACATGGTAACAAAAGCCTATATTTCACAGTCCTTTGAAAATTTTCACCATTCACTTCATATTTTTATTCTGTTCTTCTCTGTTTTTTCCCTTCTCCATTTTCACTGCTGGAAATGAGTCACTCATTGTTATCTAGCTTACTGGATTTACCTGCCAACTGGCTTTTATAACGTCAGCCTTGACTTCTGTAATTCTTCCTTCACACTATTATCAAAATGACTTTTTTTACTTGCAAAAATGATTATCTATCTTAGTCTGGGTTCCCTAGAAAATAGAGCCTAGGACAAAGACCTTCAAGCCCATGGTTATTTTGGGTAATGATACCAGGGTGCACGAATCTTCTCCCAGCAGATGTGACCCGCGTTCTTTCTAGGCAGAAGCCTTTAAGCATTAGTGTCTCTGTCCTGTTCCTGTCCCTAGGCCACTGTGATGGTGACGTATCAGATGGCAATCTGATGGAACAGAACCTTTACTGGCCACTGGGTTTTTCAAGTTGTTATTGTTGCATATATAATTGATGGAGATTCTTACTGATATAGGTGCCATAAAAGACTCAAGTTTTATCTTTTTCTGTTTTGCCATAAAAACACCTATTTTTATCCTCATGCTTGTTGTCTCAGGATGGCTGCTGCAACTCCAGGAATCATTTCAGTGTTCAAATCATGAAGACATGGTCAATGGAGACTGTTTTCACTGAGGATGCAAAACACCTGTGAAGCTTTTCAGAAGACTTCCTTTTACCATCTTCTTGGCCAGAGGGACTGGGTTAAATGGCCTCCACTCATAATTATGATTTTGGTTATTATACAAACCTTTTTGATCTTTTGGTGACTTAAAATTGATGGTATATTTGAATATCCCAACAGACATTAGGGTTGCTGAGTTTTATATCCACATTACTATACTGTCACTTTCCGTCATGTTTTCCACTTTTGGAAAATCACATGTCCTGCCCTTGTCCTCCCTCTTCCTTTTAAAATAAATGTCTCTAAAATGGCATGTCCTTTTTTAGAAGAGTTCCATTTTTAATTTGGACTTCTTGATGTACATTTTACAAAATCAGTGTTGCTTTTTATGTTTTAAAATCCTCTGTTGATGGTATAATGTGCTTAGCATATGTATGGGGGTGGTGGCTGAGAAGACAGGCATTTAAACAACAGACTTTCCTAAACTTGAGGGCTGTCCTTTAATTTGGTGTGAAAGATCTAATCATTAGTCATTTTTAAACTACCTTGAAGATCTTAAATAATATATTAATGTATTGAGCCTGCTAGTGTTTGTAGCTCTGTTTTGTTCTGCTAGATCTTTAAGGTTATGTCGTTGGAAGACATTCGTTGTTCACTCTGAAATGGCTTCACTTCAATAGGGCATCCAGCAGAGGCATTGAAGGCATTCTGGCCATGGAGGTAATGTGACCAGTAACTGGGTCTACCAGGTCCCACTCTAAATCCCATGAGATCTATGACCAGATCTTAGCCCTATGAATGTGTGACATTCCTCGAAGATCCGTATGAGAGTTTTTGGAGTAAAATATTGTTGTACTGATTACATTACAATTGACATTCATAAAGTAGTGAATGTCCTTTAAAACACTTAAAACTTGAAAACTCAAGTTCCTTAATGGTTTAAGCAAGATGAAGTATTTAACTACACAAAAGAATATTATGGTTTTTGTGATGCTACCTCACTGTTTATTTGCTTAGTATGCAAAGATTAATCTTGCTCCAAGAATGGTTCAGCCCTTGACTAGCTTCTGAGAGAGAACTCCTAAGCCTCTGGAATGTCCTGGCTGATGAAAGTGTCTTTGCTGGCCAGAGGTCTTGAGACATGCCAGACACTCTGTGCTAACAATGTAGTTCATGGGGGCACCTTGGGCCACATGGTTTCAGCTTGAGGGTTTGGAGACTGAGGTCAGCTGCCTCTATGTGACCAATCCCCAACAAAACCTTGGACACCAAAGTTTGGGTGAGTTTCTCTATGTGGCAATACTTCATGTATGTTACCACACATTACTGCCGGGAGGAAGTGCTGTCGGCATGATTTCATGCGGAAGAAACTGGAAGCTCCACACTCAGTCTCTCCTAAGCCCTGTTCCAGGTACTTTGATCCTTTGCTGATTTTTACCTGTATTATTTCACAATAATACATTGTGACTGTGAATATAATGGCTTTCTGAGTTCTATGAATCCTCCTAGCAAATTACTGGACTGTGAGGGTGATCTTGGGGACCTCCTGAATTACACCCAGATTGACATGCTAAACTATAGGAAATTTGCTCTAGGTCTAAAAATATTTACAAACAATCCCTGCTCCTTCTTCCTCCAGCCTGTCTACAATGACATCTCCATCTTTGGTGGGCTCAGTAATGTTACAATTGGATGTTTGGCATGGTTGTTACACCTCCAAGAGGGGCTGGTGACTGGTTTCTGGTGCAAGTGCTTCTTTCCTCTTTTCCTAATGAATGTGATACTTGAACATTCTTTCACGGCTGCTTCCATGGTTGACCCTAGACAGAATTTGGAAGGAGGTTGTGAATGTTTCTATCTAGCTCCTCTCTCCTTCCAACTAACCTCTTATTACTTCCACTTAGGTTTTCCTAAAGTATTGAGCCATAGTTTCAAATTACTATCAACTAAACCCTGCTTGTATTAGCTGAAAATGGTTTAGGACACTTTTTAGAGCATTTTCTTTATGGTTAGGGATACAGAATGTTGGCTTTCTGAAGGAGAGGCAGTAAAGTATTTACGGACAAATAACTTCAATGCCTGCTTAGTGACGCCCCCCATCCCCCTCCCTTGAGTCATGGGGAAGTAAAGAAGATGTCTTCTCTGTAATAATCCAATATTTCTCCTGAAAGCAAGAAAGAGTTGAATTGGGAATAACCTCTCTTCATTTGGCCATTTCCAATAGGCTGGATTGATATAATTGCTTTCCCTCCACCCAGGGGAGAAATCTGAAGTACTTTATAGGATGTTCTTGAAATTCTAGGAAATTCTGGAACCTCTGTTACCTCACCAAGAAAAACTCCTCCTCAGCTTCTTGCACCACCTGCTATTAGAATCTGTTTCTCCCCAGGTTTTTGCCTTATCCAGGTATTTGGAATTAACCTTTATTTTGGTTCTTCCTAAGTTGCAGACTTAACTTTTTTTTCACCTTGAATTCTGTCTTAACTTCATATAGATCTCTATAGCTCTCACTACACTTGTCTCTTTAGATATCTTCTACTCTAGGACAAAAGAATGGTGTCTCTAGTGTACATCCATATGTTTCCAGCACCAAGTATTGCTGTTGAAATACAGTAGCTGCTTGATAACCATTTGTTGAATTAATGAATGAATGAGAGGCATCCATCTCCATGCTCAGAGCTGCCTTGAGGAATGCCAATTTAGGTCAAAGACTTGGCACCTTCAGTTTTCTGAACTGAGCATTTTGATATTTAAAGGATGTTAAAATGGCTATAATTTTTTTTAAGTTTGATTAATTAGACCATCAATAAAAGTTTTTTTTTCAAACAAGAAGATGATAAATTGTCCACAAATCCTGCAGAATATTTATTTAAAAATCAATACTTCACCAGAAGATCAGAGGTGGAACTATTCCTTCATACAATATAAAATAAAAATTGCACCACTACAGGTAGGGGGGCGGGGGATGGGAAGCAGAAAGCCTTCTTACGCGTTGTCATTCTTCAATTAAAGCTTGCTTTCTATTTTGGTAGTGTCTCTGCTGAGAGCATTCCCACAGTTTTTAATAGTTCAGTCTCAGCTGTCAGGAACATTTGTGTTAATTTTTCCTGTTCAGCACACATAGGAATTGATGCGCCTGTTATTTGCAGATACCAAAGTTGGCTTCCTAATAATGTGACTGAAAATGTCCATCAAATAGAACTGCAAAAATTCCCTTCTGTTTCCTGAAAACCTGGGGATGTTTTAAGATTCATCTGTTGAGATAACAAACCAAATTAAAAATTGAACGTAACAACAGACCTATTTAGAGATTATATAGACCAATTATATTGAAGGGAGGATACCATGGAATACCTCATGAGGGCACCTCATTCTTATTAATTTCACAGAGAGGGGACTTGTGTATCATTTTGTTGGTGGATGATGGGTATAGTAAGAATCAGAGATTGCTCCTGCATCTTTTAGTGAATTCAAATACTTCCTGTTTTCAATAATCAAGGGACTTAAGAAGTGGATCTGTTCCTTTCAGACAACAAGTGCAGCATGTACAAAGACATTAAGGCAAGAAAGTTGTATGTTTTTAATATGATTCAGGTGTGTGTGAACTCACTCAAGTTTAAACATGAAAGAATTTTGTTTCTCAGTGAATATTTCCAACCCTGTCAAATATCTTCCCTACTGAGTAGCTGGTTTGTTAACATCTCTGATCGAATTCTTTAACTTTTCAATCACTTTTAGCTATTTATAAGTCAGTCCCAATAACATCTGGACTCAGCTGATTCCCACTACCTCCCCCTGTGCCCCTTAAAGTCAGTGAAGGCTAGAGTCAGGTGCTCTTCCCTTTCATCCTTTCTTCCTATTATTCCTACAGCTCATGATTCCCCAGCAAAGTTTTTGATTGTGAAAGCTTTGTTTCCTGGTATAGTCTTTCGGTTATTTTCATCTTTTGGAGGTAAGAGTCATCCAAAGCTAATTTGTGAATAATTGGCTCACAGAGTCTATATTCCCAGTTATCCTTAAAACCCTGCTCAAATTCCATCTTATTTTGTGAAATCTTTTGTAATTTAAGCACAGTTCTCCTCTTATTTCTCTCACCTCTGTTATCAATTCCTTGTTTAGAGTTCTCTCCCTCAATTGAAAATACTTTTTGACCGAAGATGCATCATTCATCATTGTATCCCTACTGCAGGATCTGCCCTATCGTAGGCATTTCAATAGTAAGTGTCTATTAAATTTAATAGAGTTTATGAAGTTATTTTTTAAAAATATTAATATAAAATTTAACAGATGGCAGTATGGATCACTTGAGTTCATGGGTCCCATATGCTTTCTTTGAAAGGGAACTTTATTTGTCTAGGTTGTGGAATGGAGTTTAGAATTTAACAGTGATCAATTTCCTTATTATTACCATATCTTTGAGATTAAGACCAAAATACTGCTTTAAGCAGAATAGATTTCATGTATGTCCTATCAATTGCCTTTAAAGGAAATTTTGGTCTGTTTTGAGCCATGGCAGAACCATTAGTATAAATGTGTAAATTTCTATTATAAACTACTTTGAATAAAAATGCCCATTTGAATATTTGTTCAAAATGCAGTTACATTGATGTATTGTCATCAACTCCTTTCTGTCTTTCTGTTTCTCTCTTTCTGGGCCAACTGCCTGAAAGTGGGACCTGTGCAATAGACAGTGACCTGCTCTCAGAAGGCCCTCTCCCCAATTCTTGATTTAATGCTCCTGTGTCTCTATCTTGGAATTGCCAATAATTTTATCTTTGAACTTGTGTTTTGTAGCTGAACTCTGATGGGACAGTGGAGCCCACGTACGGGCAGAGGGCCTCCACCAGGCAGCTGCATGGATGCTGAGGCTCAGGCCAGTGGGCAGGCTGAGTGGTTGGTCTGGTTGCTGGGCACAGGCAGTCAGTGGGGAGAGGCATGAGGCTCTGGGGAAGGAATGGTTGGCCTGGACTGGGGCCCAGAATGGCAGTGGTAATGGTGCGTAGCTGCAGAAATGGTGATGGAAGTGGTGATGGCACCTGTTACAGCCCCAGGTGAGAGGTAGGACTCCACCTGGGGCCAGTGTGGGCTTGCCCATCAGCCGGCAGACCCTATCCCTGGGCAGCTGCACAAATACTAACTCTCTGGCTTTATCACAAAGACAGGAGCTCGGGAGCACAGCAGTAAGCAGTCAGTAAATTATTGCAAAAGAAAAGTGTACACGTGGATGCTGAAATAAGGCAAATCCACTGTTAAGAGTTCCTTGGGGTTTAGAATCTCTGGTTTTAAAATGTGCAGCATTATCACAAGGCAAAAGTCACAAGCTAACAAATAGAAATTAAAGATTATTGCATTCAGTTGAAATGAAGGTTATTTTTATATGAAGCTTCAAATGAACCAACTATTAAGGAAAAAAGACAACTTTAATATTTTTGTCCTTGTTGATGGAGGCACATCAATAGAATGAATAAACAGTGTTTTGAATTCTATACTAGTGATGAAGCCATTTTTTTCTCATGCAGGTTCTTCACAAGTGGCAAAAAAATCAGAGACATGAAAATGGTGTATACATTTACATTCAAAATTAAATTGGAACTTACATGAAATTGAATAATTAGATGTTTTTAGAAAAAACATTCCATGAGAGACATTATCTCTAGATGTACCAGTATCTATTTTTAAAATAATTAACTAAAAATTTAAACCAACTTGTCACAGCCTATAAAACACTCTCAACAGCTTCAGTAACAGTTGTATCAGAGAAACACCCTTTTCAGAAGTAAAGATTATTTTCAAAGGATTGTAATCCTGTACTTGCCAAGACCGATAGCACTTTCAATTTTATCAATTGAAAATGAAGTTGCTAACAGTATGAATGTTGATGACCTAATAAAATGAGTTTATAGAAAAGTGAACTAGAGAACTCTAATGGGCAATCAGAATACCATATTAATAAATTAGTTTGTTACATTCTAACTCTGGAGGGAAAATATGTTCCCAACCCAGGGCAAATTACCTTTGAAGCTGAAATCAGTCAAAGGGAGAAATAAAGTGGGAGAAATCCATTTATTGCATACAAGCAGTTGTCCACTTCTACTCGCCAGAGTCTCTCTTGACTTGGATGTAGAAAAGGAACCCCACCCAACTTCTTCAGTCCAATATGCCCTTGCTCCCCCTTGTAATCACCTATTGATATGGTGGTGGACTACTTCTCTCCACCTCTTGGAAACACCTATTGGTATGGAGATGCACTAAGGCCAAGTGAGAGATTCTGGAAATATTGCAATTTTATCCAGATACATTGTATAAAATTATTCTTTGCGATTTTTAAGTTTAGGTTGTTACACATGCATCATTATTGCCCCTATTACATTTCACAAGTCATAAAATATTTTGAAAGAAAAAATATTCATGTTTTAATACATTTAATTCTACTTTTCTTCATTCCTTCTGAACAAGAGGCCTGATATTTTTATTTTTCCCAGGGTCCTGCCAATTATGGAGCTCAGCATGCCTTTCTTCATCTGACTTTTAAATTCCTTTTGTCATTCTTACTCATTTCCTGTCTGCAGTATCTATCACAGATTTGGATTTTTAAGCCAGCTTTTAGGACATTATTTGTTCTTTATAATTTGCCTGTAACTGTGGACAGCTAGTGAACAGTGTGACAGTCCCGATAACTGAACAGCTTAGCTTGTGATTGTCATATCAGACATTTTTTTTATTACTCGAATATACTTAAAGGTATATATTATTAAATTTCATAAAAATCAGAATAGACATGTACCAGATTCCTAGCTTAAAAAATTAAACCCACGTATAAAAAGTGAAAGATTTAAAGAAATGAATTTTATCATAATCTCAACACTGAAAAGATTGGTAGGGGTCGTCTGCCTGATTCACTCATTTTACAGATGAGTAACTTGCAGACCATAGAGTTTAAGTGAATTTCTCAAGCCAACCTGGTACTTTTGTTACAAACTCTGAACTCTTGTCAATTAGTACTTAATGTGGTTCTAAATGATCTAATTGTATTAAATGAACCCCTATCCCTCAATTAATCTGAGTCTGTCTCTTGAATTACGGTTTTCCTTTTGCTTTCCTCTGAAACTGACAGCCATGGTCCTTGGAATCTATGTGTTCTTTCTTGCCATTCCCTTTCTTGTCTCTCAACCTACCTTCTTATTCAAGGAGCAAAACTGATTCTTTTTTCTGTTTCACATATTTTACTTACAAACTTCTGAGACTTTCAGAACTGTATGCTCTGCTGACGGATCAACAAGAAAGCCTGTGACTGTCTTCAGATCAGGAAAGTTCCTCATACAATCCTTATATATTTTTATTTGATAAGTCTTTTTGTTCTTGTTTTTCCATTAGAAAAATTAAGCTTATAGACATGTTACTGCACATGAGGATGTGAGTCTATTTTGGTATACAACTTCTTAAGTTACTCTGAAATTTAAAGTTTGTATCATTAATTAAAAAAGACTCTTGAATCAGATAACTAATTTTCAATACTAATTACACTATTTGTTAGTTTTATTACTTTGGCCAAGCTACTTATAACTCTGGGGAGGGGAAATATGTTCTCAGCCTGGGGAAAATAACCTTTGAAGCTGAAATCAATCAAAGAGAGAAATAAAGGGGGAGAAACCCATTTATTGCTTATAAACAGTTGTCCACTTCAGCTCGCCTGTGTCTCTCGCAAACTGGTTGTAAAAGGATCCCACCAAACCTCTGTGGTCCAGGTGTGTGCTTGCTCTCCACCCACTTTTAAATCACCAACTGCTTGGAGATGGACTTCTTTCCACTCCTTGGAAACACTTACTCATATAGAGAGATTCTGGAAATATTGCAATTTTACCCACACTATTTAATTCTCTAAAAATGGGGCTAAACATATCTATCTCATAGGGTTTTAAGACCAAAAGGTCATTAGACTCTTAATAAGCATTTATTCTCTGCCCACCGCTCTACTTCTCCTAAAATCTAAACAAATCTATTGACTCCTTCTTTGTTGGGTTTGTTAGGGATCAGATTAAGCCTAGAGTCATTTTTGTGTTCCCATATTGGAAATTAAAGTTGTTTCAAGAAAGTAATTTAACTGTCCTGTTTTACAATTTTAAACAAAATAGTTATCTTCTTAATGAATGTGTCTGGCAAGAAAATGAAGTCAAAGAATTAATTGTTAATTTGTATTCCTTTTTCTCTGATTAAAACAATGTGGGATATATAATATTAATTCTAAGACACATTTGGGATAATTTCAGGACTTTATTTTTATCTGTTCCATTGACTTGTTTTTTTTGAACACCATTAGGTTTTAATTACGTCTTTATATATGATAATCCTAACACCATTCAATATCCATCTTTTTGAGATTTTTAGTAGCTATTCTTCCTTATTTACTTTGTACATATGAAATTTTATAGTCATCTACTTACAAAAAATTATGTTACTTTATTGGAATTTACATGGGAAGTTACTTTTACAGCTTACTTTAATAAAAATAAATGTCTATATTGTTAAGTGTTCTTATCCAATGAAATGGCATGCCCCTCTTACTACTCTGATAGGCAGTGACTGCAATGGGGGAGTGAGGACGGAGTGAGCACTTGGTAATATGGGTGAATGTTGAAACCACAATTTGCTCATGTGAAACCTTCAGAAGATTGTATATCAATGATACTTTAATAATATAAATAAATAAATAAATAAAATGGCATGCCTTTCCATTTGATCAAAGTTTCTTTGTATTCTATAGCAACTTGGGTGGTTTTTCATACAGGTCTTAGCAATTTTTGGTCAAATTTATTCTGGGAATTTTATCTTTTGGGTTAGTGTTGTAAATTGTGCCTTCACTCCCATCACACTCTTTGATTGGTTGCTTTTTGAATTTATGGACGATTAGAAAAGGTCTGGAGTTGAGTACCATATGATCCATGGAAAAGAATGAATTACTAAAGAAGAATAATAGACAATCCCACAACAAAACAGCTGGTAAAACAGAATTCTCTAACATGTATGCAGAATTGTCATTTTTAATGAGACTGGAATGAATTCCCCAAAGAAAATTTACACTGTAATCCCTTGTACTAACCACATTTTCTCTGAAGCATATTCCTCAGCTGACCCATATGATGGGTTCCTGACATGCTCTGCCACTTGCTGTCAAGGTAACATGAACAGTTATTTTCTGGTCTTATTATTTTTAGGACACTGGAATCAATGGAAGAAAAAAATCACTGCATGGATAATTCACATTTAGGGTAGAATGTTTATTTTATGCTGCTCAAAGCAGATTCACCTCTTAAATATCATTCTGTCCTCACCCATGAAATTATTAGATGTTAAAAATAGATCTTAAAGAATACCATAAGCCCAATGAAATCAAATAGCTTAGTTTAGAATTTGATAAAGTTTTGTTGGATAGATTATTTTTCTGAGCTAATTTGCTAAAAAAAAAAAATCAGCTATATATGGTTGTAAGCTGCTGACAAGACTTAGGTGGAGACTTTGAGAAATGTTTTTGAGTCAAAATAAGAGGAGCAACCCACAAAATGTGCGGCATTTGTGTTGATTTTTCACTTTCATGTGAGTGTGCATAGAATTTGATTAGTTGCTTTCAATATACATATAGACCTCTTTGTCTAAAATAGATATGGACATGGGCACTCAGAGAACAAATGCCCATGGAGGCCTGAGTCACACAGCAGACAACATGGTGCTTTGGCCACATACAAGGCTGCTGCCCAACATAGATGCAATGGACTGAATGTGTATGTCCTCCCAAAATTCATATGTTGAAACTTATTCCCCCAGTGTGATTGAATTAGGAGGTGGGGCCCTTGGGAGGTGATTTGGTTATGAGGGTGGAGGCCTCGGGAATGGGATTAGTGCCCTTATAAAAAAGAGACTCCAGAGTGATCCCTTCCCCTTCCATCAAGACAGTAATGTAGGAAGCAGCTTCTCACCAGACGTGAAGGAAGCTGGTGCCATGATCTGGGACTTCCTAGACTCCAAAACTTCAGAATTGTTTTATATAAGCCATCCAGTCTGTGGTATTTTATTAAAGTATCTCAAAAGGACTAAGACAATAGACTTAAACATAGTTTTTGTCTTTTTCTTTTTTTTTAATTTCCATGGGAGTTCATGGAGAAGGTAAGGTAAAGTAAAGAAGATATTCCAGAGAATATGATAATAATACAAACCTCACTTATTGAGAATTTGCTATGTTTCAGGGAAGTTTCATTATGAACCGACTCTTAAGTCTTTATCAATTAGAGTAAATTTGGGGGTTGTAGAAAAAATATTTTACAGAAAATTAAATCAGAATAATACTTATTAAAGTTTGTGCAAATATTAAACCCATATTTATATGGCTACTTCTACATATATTTTGCTAAACATCCTACAGGCTGTTGTGGCTTGGTTAAAGTATTTATTACAAAAGCTTAGATAAGGAGAGAGAACTTGAGGATGCTTAGTCTAATTAAGTAAACAAAGGCAGGGAAACAAGATGCAAAGCAAGATGGTGCAAGAATTAGAACAGCTAATTTTTACTCCTGTTTTATTCTAACGAATAGATACTTTTCCCAACTCTTAATGTATAGTTTGATTCTTTTGCTGATTTTGTTCTCTCTATAAATGTTAACAAAACTTAAAACACGATATTGTTTTTTACTTGACTGACAAACTTTATCAATATCATTATCTTAAAGAAAATATGCATATGGACATCTTAATTAAAGCATAAGTTAATTTTACAAAAGTAAGTTTTTCACAGTGCAACACAGATGCCTTTGTATCTAAAAAATTATAAATGAGATTCCATCTCTTTGTGCCTGTTAGTAAACATGAAAGCCATTATTATTTCCAGATGCAAGTGTTATTAAATAAGTAAATTGAGGATAAAGTATAAGCAGTATTCTTATTTCAAATATGAAATTTATATCTAAAATTAATTTGGCATTAATATATTGGCTATGTTTTCTATGAAGACTTTATTGTTACTCATTTGTGGGAAGATTCTAATCAAATATGTCTCATAAAGACCATGACAATGATTGACAGCTACATGAATAATAATGACACTGAGATTTTCAACATGGCTTTGCACTATATTCTGGAAAAAAACAAGATCAGTTTTCTTAAAATTCTCTGTAAATATGAAACTAATATGTTGTGGATTCATTGGAGACATGGTTCTTTCTGAAAGGCTGCCCTCTGAGTGTGTCATCTAGTTGATTCAATAATGTTTAGTTGGGGCCTGTTTGAATATTGCTGAATGAAGTAAAATTTCAAATAATCAAGTGGCTCTAAGTATTCCCTAAATCTCAATCAAGTTAGGTTAGGCAAATGTCTGAAATTCACAATCAGAATAGAAATGTCATCCCATTCTTCTGTGGAAGGGATGGGGATATGATTCTGCTTTTTCTTTTATCTCCAGGACAAGTTGACATTTTTTTCCCCTAATGTGAGCATGCTATAGGAATACAATGATATTTCATAAAGCCGCAGCAGCTAGTTGAATTGTAAAAAAAAAAAAAGAAAATCAACTGACTGGTGGTTTTAACTATTGTGACAATTAACCAAGCATATTTTCTTCCACTGAATGAAGACAAGACCCTTTCAATAAAGCAAATAGGGTACATTCTGGAAATATGGTATCTTAAGTTACTGATTAACTCTTACTAGAATTGAGATTTTTCTTTGACATTATGTGGTTGAGTGTCTATTGTGAACTGTAACTAAAAGTGAAAAGACAGTCACTCTCAAAATTTGAATTCACTTTATCACTGCATTTCTAGACATCAAAGCTATACTGTGTGTTGGTGTTTTGTGTGGTGGTGGTAGGGAAGGGGGAATAAAGGAGAATGAGAATATTAAGAGGGAATTAGGTCTAAAAATGAGTGTGAGCATGTCCAGGTGCAGTTAAGAAATGGTCAAATGGAAGAATGAGAAAGGGAGAGGAGAAGATATATTTAAGAGCAGAGTGAATTATTTAAATAGACTATCAGAAAATAGTTTCTTTCAAAAGCAAACCACTAACAAGGCAAATGACAACCACCAACAATAACAATTAAACAACCATGTTAATTTAATCAGAATTTTATAGATTTGGTCTCTTGAGTATTTCTCAAATCTTTGCCCTTCTGTTTATCCTCACTGCTATTGGCCTGGCCTTTTGTGAGCCTTCCAATTTCTTTTGAAGCCAGCTTCTTGCCCTGATAATCCGAATTCCAAATTTACAACAGTGCTGGCAGTTTGAAACACAAACTTGACTCATTTCATCTACTTTAAAGGCTTCTGTGGCTCCCTGTGGCCCTATAACAGGGATTGAGCCATTTATAATCTTGAACCCTGAATTCTTTCCTCTATAATTTGTCATTAATACTGAGTTATGTCTCCTTTGTTGCAGGCATGCCACACAAGTTGATATTCCTTTAACATATTGGGCCTTTTATTGTCTTTGATCTTTTAATTTACTAGTCACTTTATTTAAAATCCTCTTCTCTCCCTTTATTACTTTTATTACCTTTGGAAGTTCAATTCTATAAGATGTTGCACTTAATTCTCCATTATCTCTAGGCAGAGCCAGTTACTCCCTCCTCAGTGTTTTGTGGTGTTCTGTTAGTACCTCTGTTATTTCATTAATTATATTATATTGCAATTTTTTCTTCATGCGTCTCTTCACCCTACATGATGACGACTTGAGTGCAGAGACCAAATGCGGTCACTGTCTTAGCTCCTCTCCCTGCAGTGTTGATGCCCAGTCTGTGGGGTGACTGAGATCACAGTGGTTATGAATGTATAAAGAGATGGGAATATATTCAGATGTACAGGCGCGCTGCAGAAATCATGTTCAGGCGATCAAGAGGAACCTGCAAGATCAACAGAGAGTTAAATATTAACTGATTATTATCACTTGAGTGATATAAGTTAGGTGAAACCAAACAACTATATTTCTGATACTTTTTGTGATGTTTCTAAAAAGTTACATTGCCAACTTTACCTTCACTTCTTTATGGTGGGACTATTCAGACTGATGAAAAAAAAAGCTGCATTCCAAATGAATAAAATAGCAGTTTTTTATATTCATTTCTCAAAATAACTCCACAGATGGTCTTCAAACTTTCCAAGAAAATAAACTTTGGAAAGAAATCAAATGAGATTTTCAACCTAAAAATATATTCTCAACAACCTCAACAAAGTCATGGAATGTGAGGTAACTGAAGAAGGAGTTGACTTTGATTAATTATCACTTTTGTTGGTACTGATGATATTGTCATTCATGGAGAAAGATATCATTGAATTCATGTTTTAAAAAAATACATACTTCAGTTAGTACAATTATTCATATGTTCAAGATTTGAACTTTTATTTCATTATCAGCATTAAATCATCATCATCATTGATCATCCTGATGATTGTTGGCAAGTCTTTCAGTTATTGAGTACGTACAGTTTGCCAAGTACCTATAGTTGTTCTACATATTCTTCATCATTTAATCTTTAGATACCCGTCAATGTAGTATGGCAGATGCCAAAGGGGGCTCACTTATATCTACTCTAATTCCCTTCTCCTTTACCTTTGTATATTATAGCGGTTAAAAAGTGAAATATTAGAATCCCTAATTCTCCTGTAACTTTTCCTCTACTCCTCAAAGGTTCCTCTGGCTAATCTAAGCATAAACTTGACATGAGACAGATTAACAAATTTAATTTCATATTGATGGGAACCCCACCTACATGACAGGTTCAAAAACAGAATGGTAAAGTGAAGTATACATGCAATCCTAAGCCAAGGAATGGGATAGGGGTCTGAGGCTTCAAAAGAAAGGAGAATTCTCTGGCAGTAAGAAGAGCAAATATTTGGTAATTAGATGTGTATCTATTTCTGTCATACACTTGGGTCGCTCAGATAAAATTTGTCTCTGGTA
Source organism: Manis javanica (assembly GCF_040802235.1). Classification (NCBI taxonomy): domain Eukaryota; kingdom Metazoa; phylum Chordata; class Mammalia; order Pholidota; family Manidae; genus Manis; species Manis javanica. The sequence continues at coordinate 193,232,191 of NC_133157.1, forward strand.
ATAACTCTTGTTTTGGAAAAGGCTCCCAATTTAGATTTTCCTAGTTAGTTTCTCTTGAGCATGCAGGGTCTCAAATGCCCTCAGCTCAAAATATTCTAAATGTCAGACGGGTACATTTTGGGGAGACTTGTCCTGAACCCTTTCAGGTGGAAATCTCAGGGACAGAATCTCCTCCTAAAGCCTTTCAGGAGAAGATTTTTGCCTTTTGTCCTTCTCCACATTCACCTGAAACCTAACCTGAAGCTTAGCTGTGTGCAGCAGACACTATGAAAGCATAAGGGAAAAAGATGCTAAGGATGTAGAAACAAGAACCACCTGGGACATTAGACAGGCTATTAGGAAATAGAATCAAGATCAAACTACTTCCATAGTAAACAATACCAGGGAAACAACAAGCTAATTTATTTAGTATTCTATAGATTTGATCTCTTGAATATTTCTCAAACCTTTGCCCTCCACTCCCCTCCCACTCATCTGGCATTTTATGTGTCTTCCCGTTTCTTTTCTGGAAATCAGCTTCTTTCTCACACTCACAAAACTTCAACTTCACTCTTGGATTCTCAACCTCTGTATTTTTAGTTAAGTGAGAAAAAGAAGCCCTAATTTAGTTAGGCTGCTATGGTTGCAGTTTCCTTATACAACTCAATGCAAGCATAACTAATTCAGATTAATTCTAGTCTTCCTGTTTTATGGATGATGGGCTGGGGGATCAGGGAGGTTTTATCAACTTGCCCAAAGTGGCATAGGTTATAAGTACTTTTTGCAAGATTCAAATTCAACCTATCAGAATCTGAAGCTAATCTTTACATTATAGAGTTTTTTTTTAATGTATTAGGCTGAACCACTTGTAATTTTTTCAGTGGCTATTTCAAATGATTCATCCTATTTGGTTGACTAATATAACCTATATATACACACACACAGTCACTCACTAGAATCCTAAAATTGTACCTCTGTGTTTCCTGGTCAATTCATAAAATTCACAATTGATTAATTCAGTTGATGAATAAGGAAATACTTTAATAACTAAATTAATTAAATTATTTCCAAAGCCAATATTTTTAGTATATAAATAGTAGCTTTAATATTAGAATACTTGTTACTGTGTGTAAGACTCAGAAGGGGTTCCAAAAATATTCGTGCAATAAAGAATATTTTTAATTTAGTACCTTCCTTTGTAGGTGACTTGAAGGAGGAAAATTATTCCCTAGGTATATAGTTATATATTATGCTCAGTTATGTTATCCCTCAAAAACAAACTGTAGTTGTACCAGGGGTAGTCTTCCCTACTTGATCTGATATACTCTTATTCTTATTTTAAAAGTTGACTCAGCTCATCCACACTGTGAAGTTTTCCTAACATCTACCTTAGTATTACTCTGTATCTTGTACATACATCTGCTCTTGCATTAATTACCATCACATATTAATTTTCTCTACTAATCTGTGAGCTTATTAAAAGTAAGAACTTTTTTAATCTGCATAGTCCAAGGACTTGGATAGCATTTGATAAACATATGATGGGTGGAATTTCCTACTATGATTTAAATTTGTTTAACGTCAACTGCACATTTTATAAAGACATTTATTTGAAAACATTTCAAATGAGATTTAATGGCAATTTTTTTAAATATGAGGAAGTATTCATTTGAAAGAAAAAAGTGACTTCAAGTTGAATTTTGAAGGAATACTTGAATATTTGGAGATACATAAAATAATTCAAAAGAGGAAGAAATGGAGAAGTGGGTGGTAGCAGATGTTTTTGGCTATGAAGGTCAACCAGGCAAACACATCTATGATTTCAACGACACTTCATCACTTGTTATATGAAAGCAATGATATCTGGAGAAAAGGCAGCTGGAGGCTGGTACAAGAGTAAGAATAAAGGGAAGATTTTGATGACTGTGAATGTAGTCAAGTTTTGATCTGCTTTAGAAAGTTGCTTTGTTGCAATGTTTCTTGGTATGAGGTCATCAATAGAATCAGGATACTGGTCTAAGATTATGTAACTTTCTATGTGACAGAAATATTAGATTTGCAGTGTTGGGCAAGGCAGTTAGTTATGGGTCCTGAGCATCCCTAAAAATTTTTGCTGAGTATTACAGACCTCAAGTTTTATCAATCTGATACTGAGCTATCTCTGTAGCTAGTCAAATAGAAAATTAAGCATATCAAGGTGACCACGACCACAGCATGGTTTCTGTGTAGCTAGTTGCTCCTCTAGAAGAAAGGGATTGGCTTGTTTGCTAATTGATATGAAGTCTGCTGCTCACTGAAAAGGTGTTAGGGCCCTTGGCCTCTTTCCTGTGATGCACCCCACTGCGTGTGGAGATGTCATCTAGCCCTTCACATTACCTTTTGGGAACTGAGGCAAATATGCTGAAGCTCCTGCTGGCTGCTGTGCTCTTAGTAGCAGAGCTCTTTGTCTTTAACACAGGAATCTTGTGTCTTCTGTCAGCATGACTTCTTGCCTTGTAACACTGTGGCAAGCTAAATTGTTAGCTTGCAAGTGGGCCAAAATCTCAGCCCCTTCCCAGTTCCTGAATGTTGAAGTCTTCATAAAAGCTGTGCTTAGTGGATAAATAAACTTTACATCAAGATCAAGTGCTATCCAAGGGATCATCCTAGCCAGGGACATAATTACTGGCCTACAAAAATGGAAGCTAAGATGGAAAATAGTATGACGATTTTGAGGTAAAGTGACTCTCATACTCTGATCAATCTGTAAACTTAATTTTTGCCATGCTGAATGAACATATTCTTGCACCAATGTTAAATAATTTTTGAACTTAAGTAGGTCATTTAAAGCATGGGATTTTAGGGGACTACTTACTAGGCATGATAGGTTAAAGGCATAGCCAACACCAAAGAAAGACTGACTGCCTATTGGAACATTCTGGCAATTTCACTCATACATGTATGAAAGTCAGTAGATAGTTCTAGTCAAAAAGTAACAGTGTGTTGAAAGGCAACCAAGTGAGTAATGTACGGAAAGTAAGATGTTTTTATAGGCACTGGGAGAAATGGTTATACATGTGAAAGAGACAGCAAATCATTCTGTTCAAGCGTCAAATGAAGTCAAGTGAATAATGAAATAATAGTGAGATTTTTTTATAGCACTGTTAGACATGGTTAATTGTAATAGTCATTGTATTGTAATCATTGCTGACTTGTGAGTTTTTTAATTCCTTCAAATTTATCAAATATTCTAGTGTAAAGAACACACACAAAATGTTAGGAACTGCTAACAAAACACCAGAAGTGGGAATGAGGGAGCAAGAGAAAGAAAAAAGAATTAATGATGTAAGTTGCTGACCTACATGAAAAAAACATGCCATAAAAAGTCTGTATTAATTCAGAAACTTTCACAATTGTGAAAGGAGAGATTCCAAAGCGGGCAGGTCTATTTATAAATGTTTAATAATCTAGAAGTAATAACTATTCAGGGGTGTAGAATTTTAATTAAATGCCCAAAGGCAATCTAAAATGATGTAAGTGAACTTAAAGTTTAACAGGAAGTAATCAGTTATCATTACAAATATAGTTACAGATAATTAGATGAATTTCTATAGTGATATAATTAAAAGAGTGGCATGTTCTCCTGTCTTTGGTTCATTCATTCAATAGTTGAGCTGTTCTAATGTACCTTACACTGTTTCTGTCTTTAAGTAGTTCATATCTTAGTGGGAAAGAAAGTATATAAACAACTGTCTACAACATGCCAGCTGTTATTAAGTACTCTAATAGAAGTACAGTGGTATTTGAGACTAATTTCTGACTAAAAAAATCACAGAGGTCTTCATGGAAGAAGTAGCATTACTGCTTGTTAAGTAATTCTATTGAATGCTATTGAAAACTCCATAGACTTTTCACAGACAAAGGAATTGAAAAGAGCATGCGTCAAAGCACAAATGTGTGAAAGTTCTGGGCATGCTCAAGGAAGGCTGAGTGGTCTGGAATGTCAGTGTAGTATTGGATTTTGTTTTGTTAGCCAACCTTAAAACCTTTTTCTAATCCTCTTTAAAAAATGAGTCTAAGCCCATTTATAGTTTCTGATATGGCAAATGTTTGGCCTCTGTTCTGTTATGTAGTTTTATGTTATATGACTCTAGTCTTTTGTTGGATGGCACATTTACTCATTCTTCATTAGACATCATGTCATATGGCCAAACCCAACATCAGTGAAGCAGGGGAGGATATTTTCTCCTATCCCGGGGGAGGAAAAATCCATAGTTGTGAATGATGATATAAACCACCGTTATCTTGTTTTAAAATGGGCAAAGTCCTGCTCCTCTGCCCCCCCCACCCCCAAGGAGTTGAGCATACTACAGTAAACACATGGAGATGAAGAACAGGAAGAGAGAAAAGAGGCTTTAACCAATTCAAAGGAGAATAAGGTACACAAAGTCCTAAAAATGAACTTGGACACATATTACTTTATTCATTTATACCTTGACCAGTCTCTCCCTGACACTGCCCAACCTCACAGTCTTGTCCTTTGCCCTCTTCCCTGAAGCTGAGTATGTCACTGTACCTGTGGCCCTGTTCTGACTCTGAGTTTGGCAGCTCATCACTCAAAAAGCCAAAAACCAAGAGACAAGTGTTGGTGAAAAGGAAACTTTGCTTCATTCGGGAAGCAAGCAACCCAGGAAGATGGTGGATTCGCATCCCTGGACCATCTCTGAAGTGCTGTTCAGAGTGAGAACACTTTAAAAGGGAACTTCACAGAGACAGGAGGGAGCTAGGAGTTAATCAGTGGCTCATGGGCAGACTTGCAGGCATCAAGGAGCCTGTGTGCTTTGAAACTGCCTGGGGAAAGGAGGTGTCCTTATCTGTGGGTTCGAGGGAGCTCCAGGCTAAGTTCCCCAAACTCAGAAAGGTCTGGTTGGAGGGCAAAAGAGAGGGAATTTCGCTTGTTTCAAAATGGAGTTAAGCTTTGTTAGAGCCTTTAACAGTTACAGGACTAGAGGGCATTTTGATTGATAACATTTATGTTGTAGAGTTGATATTAAATGTGAAGCCAACCTGAAGCACAGCAGAACCCCAGGAGACACTGGGAAGATGAGATTGGCACATAATTCTGTGATGTTTCAAGGCCCCTCCAGTTTCTGCTCTAACCCCACATTTCTTTGCCACTAACATATAACCCGTCCCTGGCCCAATCAAGTAAGGCAGATTTGGGAAAGGTCCACTGCCTTCTTACTGGGCTGCCCTTCTGATGATAAAGATTTCTTTGCTTTAAACCTGATGACTCAGAGATTGGCTTACTGTGCATTCGGCATGTGAACATGGATTTGGGGGTTCAGTAACAAAAACTGAGAGTAAGAATTGGGTAACTATTTGAGAGTAAGAATTTTTTTGATCAATGTTTAGTTCAAAGAATGATGTGAAATGGATTAGTAAGGAAATGTTTCTGAGGGGAGCTGATTTAGTCACCCCAAAAATACTTCTTTGGCAAAAGGATTATTTTAATTTAAAGGCAATCAAAACCCAGCAGATTCAGGAAAGGCTCTTTACCACCCCCTCAACTACCTGAATTTACATTAAAAAGGTGGTCTATATCAGGAAGAAAGCTATTACCAGAAAGACCTTTTTACCTAAAACTTATGGCATAACAGGGCAACCTGTGTTTTCCAAACATCTCTTATCTTCCTGTGAGTCCCCTTTGTATCCTCTTTCCTTAGCTCAGGATTTTATATAGACTTCAATTACCTGGCTGCCCTTTGGGTTTCATAGTTTTATGCGGTTCTTTATGTGTGAAATGTGTTTTTCTCCTATTATTCTGTCTTACATCAATTTGCTTATTAGACCAGCCAAAGAACCTGGAAGGGAGGAAGGCAAGGCTTTCCAGCCCTGCACTGCCCATTGCTAAGATTTAGAAATCCAAAACATACTGCATAAATAGATGATTTAGTAAAGAAGAAAGATAACTCATCCCTGTCAGAAAAGAACTGAAAGTTAAAATCTGCTCGGTCAGATTGGGAGATGCTATTGGGCAGCCTTGGGTAGTTACAGGACCCAAAAATAGGCCCTTTGTAACAAAAGTCTTGATATTTTAATTTTCACAAAAATACATGAAGGGGGGCAGCATATGCCTCTGGTGTAAGGATTATTTTGAACTGGTTATTTTGAGAAACTGCAGACACAGGAGAAGCTCTGGAAACCAAGTAGAAGTTACCCTTTTGTAGGGGCCGTCACATTTATGAGGGAAATCTCCATTTGTGAAGTGCGTATCCCTCTGGGACAGGAAGCAGAGGATGATTAATCTCTAGAAGCTCTTGTCAGTGGAGAAGACAATGAACTAATGCATAACAGCTTTACCCTTGCTGACTGTGCTTTCTTAACCCCCTCCCAAGCCCACAGCCTCTCTTAACTGGCTCCCCCACCCAGCAACATCTGCCTTTGTCTTGCACTGGAAATGATATTTCAGGTGGTAGCTTGGGCCATTTTGGGGAGTTACTCTGTTCTGTTTCATTTCTTCCATGTATACAGAAGGCATGCATGTTTATGAACTTCTGTTTTTCTCATATTAATCTGTCTTTTTTAATATTATAGAGGGACTCTCAGCCAAGAACCTAGAATGGTAGAGGGAAAATTATTTTTCTTCCCTTACAGGTATAAAACAAGACCACAGACCCATAAGACAGAACTGAGGATCCTTAATAACCCTTTGATACAGCTGAGCCATCTCTGGAAAAAAGGACCACAAAAATTTATATCCACTGTCCTGGAGAACATGAAACTTATTTCTCCTGAAACTCTGGATGAGAGGAAAGAGTTCTGAAAAAAGAAAAAACTCTCAAGTCAGCACTGAGCAAGGGATTGCTTTTGAATTTGTGTGAATTTGTTACACACAGTGGTGAAGAAATCTCTAAACTGAGACAATAACATAAAACTGATCTTAGCCTGATGATATCTCTGGGGCCCAAGGCAGTAGCAAACAGGACCTTTCTAGAGGGGCATTTCTAGAAGTAAGGCCATGCAGGGATCTTTGTAGGAAAAAAAATTCCTTGAAGAAAAGAGTTCTCTTTCTTTTTCTTTCTTCGCACCCTCCACATAAATACAAATACTACAAAACCATACAATAATATAATTCAACTTGTGTGTCACTTTGTATGTTAGGTAGAAAGATAGACATGAGCAACCAGAGAAGGGGAAGGTAAGGGTCAAGGAACAAAACTGTCCAAACTCTGCCCAGGTAGGAGGTTCCCACATGAAGACAACAAAGGCTTTGCAGGGAGTGAAATTTTTTGCCTACTGGGACCAGGCCAAACTGGACCTAACCTGATCCTACCATGGGTGCAACTGAACAAAAATAAGAACCACCCAAACCACACTTCCTCATAATCTTGTTAAAATAAAATTGTGGTTTTGCTCCCTGAACATGGGTTTTTCTGTGTGCATTTTGGGAAAAGATATGTACACCAAGATGAATGGGTGTATAACTAAAAGAGCTGTCAATCAAATGACCTCACCCTGTCAATCAAAGAAGTGCCTCCCAGCTAGGTCATGATAAATAGACCCTCCCCTAAAAGCTCAGGGCCTTGGTCTACATTGACCTTGGCCCACTCCTCCCTTGGAGTGTATTCGAATAAAACTTTCATGCTGCTTCGCCATTGTGTCTGCCTTTCAGTTCTTTGCTATGGTGGGGACAAGAACCGAGGAGAATGAACTCAACTCGTAACATATTGACATAACAAGCAGGCTAACTCCCTAAGAACTTGAGATTATGAACAAAATGAGATGATTTACAAAAACCTATAGTTTTCCTTACTTAGAATTAACAATCTGAAAATCCTGAAGAGCAAATATTCTGCAGAAAAATAAGTGCAAGCTTAAAATGTAAATGTTTTAATACTAAAAACATTTATTTGTGATTTCAAAACAATATGATTGTTAATAATTGCTCTTTATGTAGTAACACAAGTATTCATTCTCTTCCATAAATATTGCATTTTCATAGGATACAGCAGAGAGCAATACATAAATCTGTTAAAAAACAATGCAGACATAGTTATCATAAAGACACTTCCCAGTAGTTAATTGTTATTATTCAACAAAAGGAGTAAAAATTTGAACATAGTGAAGGAGGGAAGAAGGGAAGACCAGTCAAGTCATCTTGCTTGTCAGCAATTACACAAGTTGATAGTGTAGATGAAGTGAGTGATACAGAAATAATTTCAGGCAAAATATTGTGTTAAGAGGAATAGTTATGAATTTTCCACCATTCTGGCAGTGCTGCTCAAGAGACTTCTGAATTGGAAGGTTCTGAAAATTCATCAAAGGTGACAGGATTGATGCTTTATGATATCTCTTATGAACTAGAGCTCTGCTTACAGACCCTTTTTTTTTTATGTTGGTAAACATACAGCATCTCTTAGTGCCAGCAATATCCAAGATACATATTCCCTTTATTGATGGTCAACATGATTTTTTAAATCATCTAACTTTAATTTTCTAACATTTTACCAGTCATATTTGGACCATAGTTTAAGACTTTCCCAAATGTCATTTTGTTAAAAACACTTGCATTTAGTTTTTTAAATGTAAATAGAAGAATTTCTTATATAGACGTCACCAAAGCACATTGCATTGAGACACAGGTATATTCAATGAAGCTTGAGAATAAAAATGATAATTCACACTACCAGGTAAATGTTCAATAGGGAAGTTTCTATGGAGTTGTGTCTTTATGTTTAAAATTATGAAATAGATAAAGGGAATATAACTCATAAGGAAAGAATACAGTAGTCAAAGAAAAAAAGGATTATGAGAAAAACATTAACTATAACTCCTAGAAATAAAATATAGAAGTATTAAAGTTGAACTTTAATGGAGGAAGTTCAAACAATATTAGAACTATAAGAGAGAAATAGTGAATTGGAACCTATGTCTTATGAAGTACCAAGATGCATTTTTTAGATGAAAATACTTAAAGGAAAGACATAATCAGAAGGTTCAAGATAGGAATTCTGGTAGAAGAGAATTAAAAGAATTACGAAGGCAATACTAAAAGTTGTTTTGGTGACAATTTCTCAGAATTGATAAATGATGTGAACCACAAATTTGAAAGTGCTCAATAAGCCCCAATTCTGTGTCTAGTCCCTGTGTAGACACATCACTGACCCACTGCAAAACATTAAAGGGAAACAGAAAAACTTGAACTCTTTCAAAGATAAATACTATCAACCTACAAAGGAACAATCATTATAATAACAAAAAAGCTTAAGCAATAGAAATCAGAGAACAATAAAATAATATCTTCAAAGAGTTGAGAGAAAATAGCTACTAATTAGAGTTCCTTACCAGCTAAACAAAATTCATTGTAATATTTCAAATTCATAATGAGACATTTATTTTTTCTAATAAAGGATCTCTGAATGAAATAGCTCGTTCATCTATAGAGAATAGTATTTTTTTTTAAGTCTCTTATGACCGTACAACTTCAGAAGATTGTCTTATGATGTTCAGATAATTTATTTAATGGGTGTGATTGTGTGTCTGAGTACAATCCACAAATTGTATATGTCTATTAGATCAAGAGGGAAGGGTAAGCGGGAAAGGAGATATGACTACCATCAACTGGAGAAAGGGTTAAAGTACAATGATCACTATCCCAGCTAAATCCTTAAACAATGGGACCTTTGAAGTGGTAACAAGACTATTTGAACTTCAGAACTGTTGTGAGAAGAAACCCTGTTTTCTCTGCAGTTGGGATTACCAGGCAGAATGTGGAACAGGAAGAGCATGAGTTTAGAATTAGACACGTGCTATCACGTACAAGATGCGTGGTCTTGGAAAATTTATTTGACTTCATGAGCCTGACTTACTTTTTAACCAGTAAAATGACCTCTGAATAATAAGAACAAAATGCATTAAAATGTAGTGAAAATTAAACAGGCAGACTATATAAGGCACCAAACACCAGTAAGTGCTAAATAAATCTAGTTCACTTTACCCTTTCTTCGTATTCCTGTAACAATTACTACATATTTTTTTAATGAGGGTCATTTAATTCACTGACATATTGACATTTGCTATATTAAATCTAATTAGTAGAAATTGTCAGGAATGTTGATGACATGTGACTTATAAAAGAGAGAAAAGTAGTTAAAATCAATATTTGACAGACTAAATGTACATATGGAGACAATATGCCAATGCCATCAGGAAATATTTATTGAGATCAATGTTAAGGGTCTGTTGTCTGGTGATACACATATTTAAGATGTCAGAATGAAATTATACCTAACAGGACCTTATGTGATTAAAAAAATATATCCTAAGTCTTAATTATATATCCCCAATTTTAACTATAATTTTATTCAATTAATTAATTTATGTATGTATTTATTTATTTATCATTTATTGTGTGACAAGCTGTCCAAGCTACTGGGTTATAACCTATTTAAATTACATTGAGTAATGCAGATCATTAGGTATCCCTCTATTCAATTAGTAATGTAACACAAAGGGGGTTTGATGTGTTGTTGGGGGACTCAACATATTGAACTTTTTGAACTTGTGGTATAAGGAGCTGGAGATTTGGGAGAGTAGATGTGGGGAAGTTGGGGTTCCCATGGCCAGGATCCTCACTGAACTTAAACCACCTGATGATGTAACTGGCCTGTTGCTGGGCTTCTACTTCCACACCTTTAAGGCAATGAGCTATTATTGCGCTATATAGAGAGCTTGGCTCATTGCTGTGGGTGGAGGCAGAGACACTAGTGCTCGACCTACCGCCAGAGAACAAGCTGGGAAATAAACCCTTTCACCCCAAAGAGCATTTTGTGGTCAATTTCTTTGGTCACACTGAATCCATAGTCAACTTGCCTGGGCTGAAACCCATTGGCAAGACAGCTGGCAAAAGTTGGCAGGGTTCACTGTTGACCAAGGGAAAAGACAGACTGCCCTCATGGGAGGGGTACTTCAGCGGGCTGCCCCTGTGAATGGGGAAACAGTGGATTGTCCCCTAATGGGTATGTGGTCTGAGGTGGCTTGCCTCCTAGAGGACTGGGCCCCACCCCAGGACTGGAAGCAAGTGAAGGTTACACCTGAGGCAGTAGGGGTGGCCCTTGGTATAGTAAGCAGAGCCTTTGAGAAGCAGAGTGCCCGGGAGGCAGCGGGGAGTGTGGGTTGGCTGCTTCTCACTGTCTTAAAAAGGTCTACAGAGGAGACACAAGAAATGGCTGCACGAGAACATGAGCTGCAAATTTCAGTAGATTTCCTGAGGAGGGAAGTGGCATTGTTGCAAGAGGCGGCATGAGAACGCGAGCAGCAGACTTCTGTGTATGTCCTGAGGAGGGAAATGGTATTGATGCGGGAGGAGGCAGCACGAGAGCATGAGGTGCAAACCTCTGTGGATTCTCTGAGGAAGGAGTTGACCTGGATGTGGGAGGAGGCAGCACGAGAGCGCCAGCAGCAAGGAGCCATTGGATATGAGATGGCAGTGCTGCCAGGTGTTCTGAAGGAGGAAGAGGCCATCAATGAAAAAGACAGCCCCTGAGGGAAGCACAGGCAGAGGTGGCACAAGAACATCAGCTGTGCAGCATTGAGCTGAAGGTAAGAGAGCTTTTGAAGACTGAGCTGGCATTGCTGTGAGGCACAGTAGAAAAGGTAAAGATTGTAGCAGAGGAGGCACTCAGAGGAGGGGAGAGAAAGGTGCCATCAGCCCCAGAAATGGAGGAGCTGGGGAGGGAGGAAGGGGTGGTGCTGGAGGCACTGGCGCCTCCTGTATTGAAAGCACCCCCAGTGGTTGTAAAGAAAATAAAGACCCAGCAGCTGAAAGTTCCCCAAGGAGAGGAGCAGCCCCCTCCCCAGGTCGTGGAGCACTCTATGGTCCACCCCTATACTCAGGCTGAGCTGGTGGATTTGGGCTCCTGGTTTAGACAGAAGCCCTCAGAGTCAATATCAGCTTGGCTCCTGCGTCTGTGGGACTTAGGGGTGAATGGAATTGTTCTGTCGGAATCAGAGATGGGAAAGCTGTCTTCCCTGACAGTGCAGCCCACCTTGAGGCAGCAATTACAAAACGTACATCAGACCCCAGGGAGTCACCCCCTCCTCGATTGGCTTATGGCTGCACTTCGTGCTGTGTGGCCAAATCCGGGTGATTTGCCATCCTCTCCTGTTAGATGGCAGACATATGCTGAGCTCCAACAGGTGCTACAAGAGCTAGGCATAAGAAATGCCATCTATAATCCAGGCAATTATGGCCCAGATGAAGAGATTTTCACTACTGGGATGAGAAATATTGTACTTCAAATGGCTCCTACATTCCTCTTTGGGTCTCTAGTGGCCATTCTTTCCCCTCACTTAGGACATCCCATAAGGGAGGTGACACGTACAGTAGCAGACTTAGGAGAGGCAGAAGGAATGAGAATCCAGAAAGCAATAAGACCTGTTACTCACAAGAAGAATTGACAGGGCCCTATGAAGGTTACCAGGACCCAGATGTGGGTTGATTTAATACGGGCAGGAGCAGATGGAAGGAAATTAGATGGAAAGCCCAATAGGCTCTTACTAGAGCTATGGCAACAGCTGAAACCAGAGCAGCAGTTTCAGCCATTAAGGCCAAAGAGGCAGAGGTCAGACACAGAGCCATGAGTCTGGCCTGTGTGTTTGCAAGAATTCCTGCAGGAAAACGAGCCAACCTCATTTGAGCCCACACAGGAAGGTGATTGGGGAACACGGTTTGACTGAGGGAAAGGTCAAGGTATCTGCCCTGAGGGACCAGGGGGGAACTGGAGACCACATGTTGAAATAGCTATCCATTGGTCCCCAGTGAACATACAACATGTCTTGGCTCTGGTGGACACAGGGGCTGAATTTTCATTGATTCATGGTAACCCTGAGAGGTTCCCCATGACCCCTACTATCATAGATGGATATGGGGGGAAGGCTATCAGAGTAAAAAAAGCCCAAATCCCTTTGGGAATAGGGCATCTGCCCCCAAAAGAGTATACTGTGTATATATCTCCTATTCCTGAGTCTGTTTTGGGGATTGATATCCTGCAGGGTCTATGGTTGCAGACTACTGCAGGTGAGTTCAGACTGAGAGTACCTGTGAAGGCAGTTTTGAGGGGAGATGCTAGGCACCCACCCATAGCTTTGCCTGTGCCTCGGCAGGTGACAAACACCAAACAATATAAACTGCCTGGAGGGCATAAAGAGATTGGAGAAACTCTCCAGGAGCTGGAAAAGGTAGGTATTATAAAGCCCACCCATAGTCCTTTCAATTCCCCAGTGTGGCCAGTAAAAATGCCAGATGGCTCCTGGTATATGACTGTGAATTACAGAGAACTGAATAAAGTCATACCCCCTATGCATGCTGCTGTCCCCTCTATTGCAGGCCTGATGGACACCCTCAGCCATGAACTGGGAACATACCATTACATGGTAGATCTTGCTAATGCCTTCTTTTCCATTGACATTGAGCAGGAAAGTCAGGAACAGTTTGCCTTCACATGGGAAGGACAGCAGTGGGATGTTCTCCCACAAGGATACCTCCACAGCCCCACCATCTGTCATGGACTTGTAGCCCAGGACTTGGCTACATGGGAGAAACTGCTGATGGTGCGGCTGTACCATTTTATTGATGATGTCATGCTCACATTTAATTCTCTTTCAGATATAGAAGGTGCAGCACCTAGACTGCTGCAACATTTACAGGAGAAAGGATGGGCTGTGAACAGCACCAAGGTTCAGGGACCTGGCTTGTCTGTTAAATTCTTGGGGGTCGTCTGGTCGGGTAAGACCAAGGTTATGCCAAAAGCAGTTATAGACAAAGTCCAGCGCTTTCCTACCCCCACAACTGTAGCATTGCTACAGGAGTTCCTGGGTCTTCTAGGCTACTGGAGAGTGTTTATACCATACGTGGCACAAATTCTGAAGCCCTTATACTGGTTGGTATGACAGGGCATCAAGTGGGACTGGGATGAGACATGCATCTGCCTTTACTACAGCAAAATGGGTAGTCAAGGCCATACAAGCCTTGAGTGTGATAGACTCATCAAGTTCCTGTGAGCTGGACGTTCATGTCACTGAAGATGGTTATGGCTGGGGTCTCTGGCAGCAGCTTGAACAAACTCACCAACCCTTTGGATTCTGGTCACAACTCTGGAAAGGGGCAGAGGTATGATACACTTTGATAGAAAACAACTGGCTGCCGTGTATCATGCCTTGCTGGCTACAGAACCCATCACTGGAATGGCCTCGATAAAGGTAATAACCACCTATCCCATCTTGGGGTGAGTATGAGCCTGGACCCAAAAGCCAAGGAGTGGTGTGGCACAAACACCCACACTAGCCAAGTGGGGTGCTTACCTATAGCAGCCTAGTGCCCTCTCTAGTAGCTCCTTGAGTGAAGAACTCCAATGCTTGTTGGGGCCGGTGGCATATACTAGTGATAAGCAGGAAGAACTTTCTTTCAAACCATTAGCAGCAGAGAGTCCCTATCGGGAGGGAAAAGCCCCTATACCTGAAGATGCATGGTAGACAGATGGCTCCAGCCATGGGTAGTCCCCAAAATGGAGGACCATATCTTTCCATCCTAAGACTGAGACAATATGGATGGAAGATGGTGAGGAGAAGAGCAGCCAATGGGCAGAGTTGTGGGCTGTGTGGCTTGTGATCAGCAAGGCGTCCTCCCCTATAGTTATCTGCACTGACAGCTAGACTGTCTATCAGGGCTTGACCCTGTGGCTACCAACATGGTACCAAGCCAACTGGCTGGTTGGTCATGGACCCCTTTGGGGGTAAGTATTATGGCAAGACTTATGGGCCTGTGGTCAGACTAAAATAATTACAGTATACCATGTGACAGGTCATTTGCCACTGGTATCCCCAGGAAATGATGAGGCAGATAAATAGGCCCAGATACATTGGTTAGAAGGAAAGCCTGCCTCTGATGTAGCCCAATGGCTACATCAGCGTTTGTTGAATGCAGGGCAAAAGACAATGTGGGCTGTAGCCCATCGATGGGGCTTGCCTTTGACCTTCGAAGAAGTTAGTAGAGCCCGGTAGGAATGTGTCGTGTGCTCCAAAAGGGACTTACACTGAGTTCCACTGCAACATGGGACAATAGCTAAGAGGCCTATACCCCTTGTCAGGTGGCAGATAGACTATATTGGGCCCCTACCTGTGTCAGAAGGATATTGGTACATGATGACTTGTGTGGACATAGCTACTGGACTTCTGGTTGCTTTTCCTACTCATTGTGCAGACTAGAAAGTGATCAAAAGAGGCCTGGAGCATCTCTTTGCAGCCTATGGCTGACCACAGGTGATTGAGAGTGATCAGGGCAACCATTTTACTGGACATACACTGCAAGAATGGATACGACAGCCTTGAATCAAGTGGAAGTTTCATGTGCTGTACAATCCTACCACAGCAGGCATGATAGAGAGGCACAATGGCTTGTTAAAATCTGGACTAAAGTCAGATACCAATAGTCTGCGGGGATGGTCAGTCTGCTTATGGGCCGTGCTACGGCGTTTGAATGAGAGACCCTGAAAGGGAGCCCTGAGCCCCGTAGACATGTTAACACATATGGCTGCCTCCCCTATACAGCTGCAAGTACAAACCAAGGAAGAATCACTGAAGCCGAGGTTTGGCTACCAGAATAACCTCTTGCTGCCAGCACCAACTGCACTGAACCCCTGAGACTCCACTGAGTGGACATGCATGGCCTTGGACCTTTTGACACATGGACCAACAATTGCTGGCTCTTCTGGCACCTTGGGGACAAGGCCTGGAAGCTGTCCTCCTGTGTATTCCTGGAATAACAGCACAGTGGCTGCCAAAGATCACAGTAGTGTATCCTGAACAGCCAGAAGGTAAGAACATCTTAGAGGGGAGTTTTGTTTTATCATTGTGGCCAGTGCATGCACCTCCAGTAGCACTATATATATAGACCCTTCAGTAACCCCCTCGGGGAAAGGAGTAAAACTATGGTATATTAGACCTGGAAGGGACCCCCTTTCTGCTACAGTCCTATCACAGGACCACTCTCTTGCATGCATCCTACCTGATGGACAAGATTTACCTATGTTCCTATGTTGGTGACATTAAAACATGTGTCTTATAGTCCCTAAAGTCTTTGCAGACTGGAACCTTCTCTGGCTTGAGGATTATTATGATTTTTATGTCAAAATCTTGCTGTATCTTAATTTTTATTATCTTTAAGTTGTTGTTATCCTCTGTTGCTATTGTGAAATCTGGTCACAGTGCTCCAGCTTTCTCACACAGGGACCATTGCGCAAGATTGGAATCATGTAGACTGTAAGGCGAGAATCCTGGAGGGGTGGAGGGTGGGGAAGTTGGGGTTACTATGGCCAGGATCCTCACTGAACTTAAACCACCTGATGATGTAACTGGCCTGTTGCTGGGCTACTGCTTCCACACTTTTAGGCAATAAGCTATTATTACACTATATAAAGGGCTCGGGCCATTGCTCTGGGTGGAGGCAGAAACACTAGTGCTCGACCTACCACCAGAGAACAAGCCAGGTAATAAACCCTTTTACCCCAAAGAGCGTTTTGCGGCCAATTTCTTTGGTCGCACTGAATCCATAGCGAACTTGCCCAGGCTGAAACCCATTGGCAATACAGTAGAGTAAGAGATAAGAGCATTTCAAAATGAAAGAGATTAAGATAAAATAAATAAAAGAAGGGCATGCCAGAGAATAAATGCAATGCAGAAAACCTTGGTGATGAAAAATCAGAAAATGCAGTGTTAAAATTTTTATTTTTTTATGGCAATGGAAATGGTGAGAAAAATAAATATTTTTTGACATTTGCTGTTCTTGAAGTGCCATTTCAACTTTAGAATATTTGTAGTATTTTGAATAAATTCCACTTTAAATACCTAACCTTTTAGGATAAATGTAGATGACTACTATTTTGTGAAATGTTTTTATGATGCATTCTAGCTTTAATATACAGAGTTGATTTGATTTTTTTTCTCTTTAGAAACACAGTCATCTCCGTATATCAACCAGTGGGAATATTATTTCCCTCTCCAATTCTCATTTGCAAATTTCATTATAGCATGATATGGTTACCATCTGGTGTTTCTTATATAACATTATACTCAGGCTTTTCAGCTTTGAAATAATAATATTTCAAAGTAAATGGAAACCCTTTCTGAGAATATGATTTCATGTAAGTAACACATTTATAAAACATAAAATGTAGTTTAAGTTCATGTGTATTACACATATTGGAAAAATGCAGAAGGCATATTCATATGAATTTTAAAAACCTATGGATTTTTACTAGTTTATTATGCAATTTATCAAGTTCTTCAGTGTTTTTGTTTAATATTACATTACCATTTTCATTGTCTTAAAGCCTTGAAAGTCCTATAATCTTTTTTTGATAAATGGATGAATAATTTGTCAGATTTCACAAGGTTCTTAAAGCATCTCTGCTGAGCGTTTTATAAATATGCAGAGTAAGTTTTCTTAAAGAATAAGCATGTGAGTTTGTTTCTTTCCTCTCTCTTTCCCTTCCTCTCTCCCTTTCCTACCTCTCTCTCTCTCTCTCTCTCTCTCTCTGTCTTATATGTATTTCTTTATTCTCTGTGTGAATTAAGTTTCTACTTTAATCTTTTCAGGCTTTGGATTCTACTATAATCTTGGTAATACGTTTTCACTTTTAAAGATAATGTTGTGGATGTGCTGCAATTACAAATATTATTTTATTGACCCAGGAGAATACATATACCTATAAAGGAGTTATTTTGTGTTTACCACCTTCTTAAGGCAGTTTGGGTCCATGACTAGGCTCATGGGTGGTATCAATAAATGTCTGTTAAACTGTACCCAGTTTGCATCATTTGTTTTGCAGGTTCATTGAACATTGACAATCTACATAAGTAATTCATTTTCATCTCTATTTAAATGGTCTAAACATCCAGAAATGGTTTTATATAAATTTATTCAGTTGCATTTTTGGTGCATGACTGACCTATTGACTTTTTCCTCAATCATTTTCTATTTGGTAGGCATTCAAAAACTCAATTCTTGTACTTCAATAGGTAAGATTAGAAGATAGGTACATAAGCAATTCAGTGCCTGTTGTAGACTCCAAAGATAGTTTCTCATAGCATACTGTCCTAATGTCCTGTTGATCCCAGTATTCATGTCCTTATTGACTTTCTTCCTCTGAATTAGGACTGGCCCTTGACTTACCTGCAACCTATAGAATATGACAGAACTGATGCTGTGTAACCTATGTAACTAGGCCAGAAGAAGCCTTACAGCTCTGCCTTTTGGAACCCCTACTTATTATAAAGAAATCATTTGTCAAGTAGGAAATCCAGCCACTCTGAGACTATCATTTTATGAGGAAGCTCAAGCTAGTTACCTAGTGGGACAGTGGAGAGTGAGAAAGGCCCAACCAGACTCCAGCTATTCTAGCCATAATGTCCAGATATGTGACTGAAGAAGCCAAGTGATGACTCCAAACTCAATCATCATCTGACTCAGTCACATGAAAGAGCCCATGAAGGGCTGCCCAGCCTATCCACTAAGCTTTGGGATGGTTTGCCATAGCTAATGTAATAGTACAGTACCTGAGGTGAAGGAGGGTGGTAGAGATGGAGTGAGAGAAGAAGGATGGAAGGCATAGGGAAAACCAAGAAGTAAAGCAGTAATGCTACTTCATCCACTAAAGAAATCCTTTTGAACTTTGAAGTTGTTTTCTTATCAGCATTTCTCTCAAAGTGCTCAAAAATGTTTTTAGAGAATTTGAAAGCAGATCACTCATTCATTCATTTTTTATTTGAGAAGCTTTGGCTAAACTGCTCCTAGGTTCAAGACCTCTGGGCCAGATGTGAACAATAGGTGGGAAGCTGAGCCAGAAGCATCATTTATTTTTTAATGAGATGGTGGTCAAAGGAAGGAGGAATATGAGATGTCATCTGCAAATGGAGGGGAGATGCTTTTACAATGGAGAAAAACATATTTGTAAGAAAGTAGAAAGGTGACTGTAGGTAGAATTTCAATATTTTCAGAATCTCTTGCCTGGCCTTAGTGTATCTTTGTATCAGTAGGTGTTTCCAAGGGGTGGAGAGAAGCAGTCATCCCATTTCAGTAGGTGTTTAGAAGAGCTAGCGGGAATGAAGGCATCTCTGGACCAGAGAGGTTTGGTGGGGTCCATTTTTGCAGCCAGGTTGCAAGATAAATGGGTGAGCAAACGTGGATGACTGCTTGTAGGCAATAAATGGGCTTCTTCCACTTTCGTACTCCCTTTGGCCGATTTGAGCTTCAAAGTTTACTTGTCCTGGGCTGGGAACATATTTTCTCCCTGGAGTTAAATCTAGCAGTAGTTGGCAGGAACTCTGAACCCGAAATCTGTCTTCACAGGTGTGACCCTTGGGCAGATTGCTTCTAGGGATGGTGGGGAGATACCCTGAAACCTCCTGTGGGTGGTGGGGAGGCCCTGGTGGATGCTGCAGTGGGGGATAATGACTCACCTTTCCCTCCAGCAGTGGTGGATGGTGTGGCTTCACTTGGGAGCCCCCTAATGGGGATTCTACTATGGGACCATGTAGTGGAAAACTGGCCTATGGTAAAGCACCACCTAGATGGGTGGGCCCTTCCTGAGAACTGGGTAAGGGTGAAGACACTGGAAGCTGTGGAATTAGCCCTCGAGTAAGATAGAAGATGGCCTCTTGCTTAGAGGCCCTGAGTGGCTGTGTAGCAGCTAGGATTGTGGGATGTTTGTTTCCCAAGATAGTGTAAAGGGTTATTGAAGAGAGCGACACTTCAGGGTCACTTGGAGGAACTGGGCAATGATCTATGGGATGCCCTTAAGAAACAGAGACAGTTACGGAGAAGATAGGTCAAGTCCCAGGAACATACATTAGCAGTGAGGGAGGAGGAGACTCTGTGTTGTAGGAGGTCACAGGGGAGGGGGAGGAAAGAGCAGTGCCTTCAGCCCTGGAGATGGTAGAGGAGACATCAGGGGATGATGAAAGGGTGGGGCTGAGGGTCAAACTGTTGTTGAGGCCACTGCCTGAGGCCGCAGCCCCTCCTGTATTAAAGGCCCACTCAGTTGTAATTAAGAAAATAAAAACCCAACAACCGCAGGCTCCTCAGTGGGAGGAGCAGCCCTCTCCCCAGGATGTGGAGCACTCCATGCTCCCCTCTTATACCCAGGATGAGCTGGTGGACATGAGCATCTGGTTTCAGCAGAAGCCATTGGAACTTCTGCCTACATGGCTTTTTCATTCTTGGGTTATGGGAGTAGAAAAAATTGTTATGTTGGGTTCTGAAATGGGTAGACTGGCTTCCCTTACAACTCACCCTTTCCCCTGGCAAAGGTTGCAAAGCGCCTAGGGAATCAGGAGCTTCTGGATTGGCTGACAACAGCCATCAGGGAAGTTTGGCATAATCAGGGTGATTTATCATACTTATTCACTAGCTGGAAAACATGCAGAGCTCCAGCAGGTGTTATGGGAGTTGGGCATGAAAAATACCACTATTATATGGACCCCCCAGGACCCCAGTGAGGAGTTGTTTGCCATAGGAATGAGAATTTTTGGGCTCCATACAACTCCCCCATCTCTCTTTGGGTCCCTAGTTATTATTCTTGCATCCCCACATATGGAGACCTCTAAGCAAGGCTACTTGTACCTTAGCAGATCTGGGGGAGGTTACAAGGGACCCCATGAAGGTGTCAAGGGCCCTGATGTGGGTTCATTTGATAAAGGGGGAGGGGGAGTGAGAGAAAAACCTTATAAGAAGCCCAATAGGATCTTGTTAGAATTGTGTCACCAATTAAAGCCAGAGTAGCAGTTCCAGCAACTGAGGACCAGGACATGAGAGCTGGAGGCAAAAACTCATGTCCAGCCTGAGTCCCTTCAAGACTTCCTGGGGGACGGTACTCAGGCCCCACAGGAGAATCATTTGGCATCACAGTCTGACTGAGGGGTGTCAAGGTCCCCACCTTGGGGGATGTGGTGGAGACTTGAGGATGCATATAGAATTAACAACTCATTGGTTCCCATGACTGTCCAACATGTCCTGGCACTGGTGAACACAGAATTGAATATTCTATGATTTATGGCAACGCTGAGCATTTTTCTGGGACCTCTGCTGTGATAGATGGCTCTGGGGGTAATGCAAATAGAGTGAAAAAAGCCCAAATCCCATTGGGGATAGGGTATTTTCCCTGAAAGGGGTATACAGTGTACATTTTTCCCATCCCTGAATATATTTTGGGTATAGATATACTGCAGGGCCTGTGGTTACACACCACTGCAGGTGAATTCAGAATGAGGGTATGTGTGGTAAAGGCAGTTCTGAGAGGACATGCTAAGCACCCACTTGTACCTCTGCCTATACCTCAGCCAGTGACAAATACTATAAATTGCCTGGGGGGCACAAGGAAATTGGAGAAACACGACAGGAGTTGCAGAAGGTGGCATCATAAAGCCCACTAACAGTGCTTTTAATTCCCCAATGTGGCCACTAGAAAGGCCAGACAGCTCCTGGCATATGACAATGGACTACAGGGAATTTAATGAAATCACACCCCCTTTCCATGCTGCTGTGCCCTCTATAGCAGTTCTTATAGACACCCTCAGTCATGAACTAGGGACATATCATTATGTTGTAGACCTTGCTAATGCTTTCTTTCTATTGACATAGCACAGGAAAGTCAGGAAGAGTTTGCCTTCATGTGGGAAGGCTGGCAGTGGACATTCACTACTCTTCCATACCTCCACAGTCCCACCATTTGTCATGGACTTGTAACCCAGGACTTGGTCACATGGAAGAAACCAGAAATGGTGTGGCTGTATTGCTACATTGATGATATCATGCTCACGTCTGATTCTCTCGCATGTTTAGAAGGGGCAATTCTTACAGTGCTGCAACACCTAGAGAAAGGATGGGCTGTGAACAGCATGAAGGCTCAGGGGCCTGGTTTGCCTGTAAAATTCTTAGGGGTTGTCTGGTCAGGTGAAACTAAAGTTATCCCAGAAGCACTCATAGACAAGGCCCAGGCTTTCCCTATCCCTACTACTGTGGCAGTCTTAAAGAGTTTTGGGGTCTTTTGGGTTACTGGAGAGTGTTTGTCCCACACTTGGCACAAATTCTGAAGCCCTTATACTGATTGGTTCAAAAGGCCATCAGGTGGGACTGGGATGAGACATGCGCAGCTGCTTTTACTGCTGCTAAGCAAGCAGTCAAGGCTGTACAGGTCTTGAGTGTAAAGGAATCATCAAGGCCCTGTGAGCTAGATGTTCATGTAACCAAAGATGGTTATGAATGGGGTCTTTGGCAGCATCTTGAACAGACACACCAACCTATTATATTCTGATCATAGCTATGGAAAGGAGCAGAGATCCAGAACACTTTGATAGAGAAGCAACTGGCTGCTGTGTACCATGCCTTACTGGCTACAGAGCCCATCACCAGAACAGATCTGACCAAGGTGATAGCCACCTATCCCATCACAGAGTGGGTATGAAACTGGACCCAAAGGCCACAGGGTGGTGTGGTAGAGATGCATACTTTGGCCGAATAGTGCACATATTCAGAGCAGCATAGCATCCTTTCCACTAGCCCCTTAAGTGGAGAACTCCAGTGCTTATTGGGGCCAGTGACCAATACCAGTGGAAAGCAGGAAGAACTTGCTTTTCAGCCCTTGGTCTCTGAGACTCCTTATCAGGAGGGAAAAGCCCCTATACATGAAAATGGTTGGTACATAGATGGCTCCAGTCATAGGCAGCCCCCAAAGTGGAGGGCTATGGCTTTCCATCCTCAGACTGAGACAATATGGATGGAGGATGGAGAGGGGAAGAGCAGCCAGTGGGCTGAGTTGCAGGCAGTATGGCTTATGATCACCCAGGAGCCTTCCCCCATAGTTGTGTTCACTGGCACCTGGGCCGTCTTTCAGGGCTTGACCCTGTGGCTATCAACATGGTACCATGCCAAATGAAATGGCTGGTCTCTGGCCCCTTTGGGGGCAGGAGTTGCAGGAAGACCTGTGGGCCTCTGGTCAGACTAAAACAGTTACTGTATATCATGTGACTGGCCATTTTCCTTTGGCAGGTATATGTGAAGCAGACACATATACCTAGGTGCCCTGGCTAGAAGGAAAGCCTGCTTCTAAATAGCCCAATGGTTACATCAGTGACTGTTGCATGTGGGGCAAAAGACAATGTGGGCTGTAGCCCATCAATGGGGCTTGCCTTTGAAGAAGTCAGCAGAGCCCTGAAGGAGTGCCTTGTATGCTCTAAGAGGGACTTGCATCAAGTCCTGCAGCAACATGGGACAATAGTAAAGGGGTCAATACCCCTTGTCAGGTGGCAGATAAGACTATATTGGGCCTCTGCCCATATCAGAAGGATATCGGTATGCCATGACTTGTGTGGACACAGCTACTGACCTGTTGGTTGCTTTTCCTGCATGTCACACAGATCAGCAAATGACCAAAGGGGCCTAGAGCATCTCTTTGTAGCCTATGGCCAGCTGTGGTTGATTGAAAGTCATCAAGCACCTGCTTTACTGAACATGCATTTCAAGAATGGGTGCAGCCATTAGGTATAAAGTGGAAGTTGCATGTACCATATAACCCTACCTGGGCAGGCATGATAGACAGGTACAATGGTTTGTTGAAATCTGGCCTGAAGTCAGACACCAATAGTCTATGGGGCTGATCAGTTTGCTTATGGACAGTATTATGGTACTTGAATGAGATGCCCCAAAAAGAAGCCTTGAGCCCTGTGGATATGCTATCACGTATTGCTGCCTCTCCTATACAACTGTATATGCAAACTAAAGAAGAGTTATTGATGCCAGGATATGGCCAGCAGAGCAACATCCTTCTGCCAATGCCAACTGTGTTAAACCCTAGAGACTCTGTTGAGTGGACATAGTCCTGGACATTTTGACACATGGATTAGAGATGACTGGCCCTTCCAGCACCTTGGGGACTAGGCATGGAAGGCAGCCACCTGTGTGTGCCTGGAGTAACAGCAGAGTGGCCTCCAATATCGTGGTAGTGTACCCCAAACAGCCAGAAGGTAGGAGCATCTTATAGGGAAGTTTTATTTTATCTTTACAGCCTGTGCATGTACCTATGAAAAACCTATATATTGACCCATTGTAATTCCCACAGGGTGGGGGTTGGAGGTCTGGTATACCAGTCCAGGATGAGAGCCTGTCCTGTCACAGGACCACTCTCTTGCATCCATCCTACCTTATGGACAAGATTTGCCTATGCTGATGTCATTAAAAACATGTATTTTATTGCCATTTAGGTTGTTTTCTTCTATAGTCCCTGTGGCCTGGACCCAACACCTGGCTATATCTGCCACGTGATGAGTGTACTGAACTCCCTACCTATTCAGCTGCTGACTGCCTGTGGAATGGGTAAGCAATGGATTTAATCTGCATGGGACTTTGAACCTAGCTGAATCCTCCAACCTGAGGATTATCATGATTTTATTGCTGTTATTGTATGCTATTAGTCTGGTTACAGTGCTCCAGTTTTCTCACACAGGGACCATTGCAGAAGAAAGGGAGTGAATATGTTGTGAGGTGACATTTCTGGAGGGGTGGGCTGTGGGTAAAATTGCAATATTTCCAGAATCTCTTGCCTGGTCTTAGTGCATCTTGTTACCAATAGAGGTTTCCAGGGTGTGGAGAGAAGTAGTCCATCTCCATATCAATAGGTGTTTATAAGGGCGTGGGGAGCAAGGGCATATCTGGACTGGAGAGGTTGGGTGGGGTCCCTTTTTGCAGCCAGGTCACAAGAGACATGGGCAAGCAGAAGTGGACAATTGCTTGTAAGCAAAAATGGGTTTCTCCCACTTTATTTTTCCCTTTGACTGATTTCAGCTTTAAAAGTTTTTTGCCCCAGGCTGGGAACATATTTTCCCCCTGGAGTTACCGTGACTGTACAAAAGGAGCTCATCAAAAGGATGTGTTTGTAAAATACAGATTAGAGTCATAGATGGCGGAAAACAAGATGCAAGTATAGGGGAAAGATAACTAAACCTTTAATGGAGAAGAATCTATATCAAATGGTGTCCATTGTCCCAGCTGAGCAGAGGGAGCAGTAATTTGCTGAAATTAGTGCAGGCGGAGGAGAGAGACGGCTGAAATGAATGAAAAGTCATAACTGTTGTGGTTTATGTGCTGAGAAGTGGGGTAAGGAGCCAACGACTGATGAGGAAAATGACTGTTGTGCTGCAGTGAAGGCCCAGCCAGGAAGGGGAATCATAAATTCGTGTGGCAGCCAATCACCATGGTAACGAAAGTTTCTCTTAGCATGTAGTTCCCAACTCAGAAGGAATGGAAAAGGATGGCTGAGTCTAGGGTAGAAGACAAAAGTGGAATGTACTTTCAACACTTACCTGAGCAAGTAATAATGAGTCTGCAAAACTGAATATGAAAATATTAAATATTACAGGTATTATGAAATAATATATACAAGTCTTGGATTTGAGCTCTGATTCTTAAAATTACTGGCAGACCTTCATAAAATTATCTAGTCACTTAACAACTTTCCTTACACATAAAATGGGAATATTTACCTACTGGATTTCTTATGAGGCTAGAATAAGAAAACTTAAAGTGGTTTATTTACTTAAAGGTAAATTTTACTAGAACATAGCATTTTTGCTTAGTTGGTAAAGGTTCATTTCATGGATGGCTTCAGTTTCATCTTTGTTGCGGTTAATTGGTGTCTCTTTTTATCTGCAGCTGTAGAAAATATTTTTCCACCAGTTATTTTACTCATAGATATGTTTGTCTCTTTCTCTTTTTTATTTTATTAAGCTGTTTCATCTCTTTGTCCTGGCAGACCATCAAGAATATTTCATGCCTTTTCTGCAGCATGAGTTCCAGTTTGCTATTATCTTTTTTGTTTTCTTTTCATGAAAGCCCTTTTCTACTCTACTGATATTCCTTCTCTTAATTGCCTAGTGAAATTAGCATAATATGGATGCTTAAGTTCTTAACCTGATGGACCCAAAGATAAAAGATACCTGGCAGATCTATTGATTCTCTAATTTCTTGGATCATATTCTTATAGCCAGCATTTTATCACATCCTTTATTCACAGAATTGCTTATTATTTGTACAATTTTCCCAAAATGTATCCATTTTTATATGATATCTGTTGCTTAAAACAGTCTTTAAGCAAGATGTAACTGTTTGTTCAATTTCTTTTTGCAGGATGTCAGTAAAATCCTGAGATGGGTGAGTTTGCTTTCTTATTTAAATATCCTTTCAGTATTTTCCATTTTTCATGTTACTATGAATATTTTTAATTTTCAAGAGACAAATAGCAGACAGACTAAGTGAGCTGTAAATTGAAAGAGGACATGGCTTTCTTTTATTGGAGTGACAATCTTCAGTTCATTCAAGGGAGGAATGTTGTATAAAGAATGAGACTTTTCGAGAGTTTCTCACCAAAAAATAGCTTGGTACAGTTCTGATGATTGGAATAAAGGAATTCTAGGAAGGTAATAAAATGTCTAAAAAGATAGCTGACATGGTACACAGAGATAACAGTGAAATGGCTCTGAAAAACCTAAAAAAAGAAAGGAAATTTCATTGTTCTTTAGGTATTTGTCTGTACATGTAACAGGTATGACATGGGAACTAGCTATTTGGAATTAACAAGAAGTCTACGTGTTTTTTTTTTTTCATTTTTATTTATTTATTTATTTATTTATATTTTGTTGAAGAACATTGCATTTACTAGGCTTTCCCTTACCCCAATTTACCCAAGTCCCCTCCACAAACACCATTACAGTCACTGTCCAACAGCATAGTAAGATGTAGAATCACTACTTGTCTTCTCTGTGTTGCAAAGCCCTCCCCTTCCCCCCCCACATTATACATGCTAATCATAATACCTCCTTTCTTCTTCCCCTCCCTTATCCCTCTCTACCCTCCCATTCTCCCCAGTCTCTTTCCCTTTGGCAACTGTTAGTCCATTCTTGGGTTCTGTGATTCTGCTGCTGTTTTCTTCCTTCAGTTTTTCTTTTGTTCTTATGCTCCACAGATGAGTGAAGTCATTTGGTATTTGTCTTTCTCTGCTTGGCTTATTTCACTGAGCATAATACCCTCTAGGTCCATCCATGTTGTTGCAAATGGTAGGATTTGTTTTCTTCTTATGGCTGAATAATATTCCATTGTGTATATGTACCACATCTTCTTTATCCATTCATCTACTGATGGACACTTAGGTTGCTTCCATTTCTTGGCTATTGTAAATAGTGCTGTGATAAACATAGGGGTGCATCTGTCTTTTTCAAACTGGAGTGCTGCATCCTTAGAGTAAATTCCTAGCAGTGGAATTCCTGGGTCAAACGGTCAGTCTATTTTGAGCATTTTGAAGAACCTCCATATTCCTTTACACAATGGTTGAACTAGTTTACATTCCCACCAGCAGTGTAGGAGGGTTCAACTTTCTCCGCAACCTCGCCAACATTTCTTGTTGTTTGTCTTTTGGATGGTGTCCATCCTTACTGGTGTGAGGTGATATCTCATTGTGGTTTTAATTTGCATTTCTCTGATAACTAGCAATGTGGAGCATCTTTTCATGTGTCTGTTGGCCATCTGAATTTCTTCTTTGGAGAACTGTCTGTTCAGCTCCTCTGCCCATTTTTTAATTGGATTATTTGCTTTTTGTTTTTTGAGGTGCTTGAGCTCTTTATATATTTTCGAGGTCAAGCCTTTATTGGATCTGTCATTTATGAAAATATTCTCCCATACTGTAGGGTACCTTTTTGTTCTATTGATGGTGTCCTTTGCTGTACAGAAGCTTTTCAGTTTGATATAGTCCCACTTGTTCATTTTTGCTTTTGTTTTCCTTGCCTGGGGAGATATATTCATGAAGAAGTCGCTAATGTTGACATTCAAGAGATTTTTGCCTATGTTTTTTTCTAAGAGTTTTATGGTTACATGACTTACATTCAGGTCTTTGATTCATTTTGAATTTACTTTTGTGTATGCTGTTAGACAGTGATCCAGTTTCTTTCTCTTACATATAGCTGTCCAGTTCTGCCAGCACCATCTGTTGAAGAGACTGTCATTTTGCCATTGTATGTCCATGGCTCCTTTATTGAATATTAATTGACCATATATGTTTGGGTTAATGTCTGGAGTCTCTAATCTGTTCCACTGGTCTGTGGCTGTGTTCTTGTGCCAGTACCAAATTGTCTTGATTACTATGGCTTTGTAGTAGAGCTTGAAGTTGGGGAGTGAGATCCCCCCTACTTTATTCTTCTTTTTCAGGATTGCTTTGGCTATTCGGGGTCTTTGGTGTTTCCATATGAATTTTTGAATTATTTGTTCCAATTCATTGAAGAATGTTGCTGGTAATTTGATAGGGATTGCATAAAATCTGTATATTGCTTTGGGCAGGATGGCCATTTTGACGATATTAATTCTTCCTAGCCAAGAGCATGGGATGAGTTTCCATTTGTTAGTGTCCTCTTTAACTTCTCTTAAAAGTGTCTTATAGTTGTCAGGGTATAGGTCTTTCACTTCTTTGGTTAGGTTTATTCCTAGGTATTTTATTCTTTTTGATGCAATTGTGAATGGAATTGTTTTCCTGATTTCTCTTTCTATTGGTTCATTGTTAGTGTGTAGGAAAGCCAAAGATTTCTGTGTGTTAATTTTGTATCCTGCAACTTTGCTGTATTCCAATATCAGTTCTAGTAGTTTTGGAGTGGAGTCTTTAGGGTTTTTAATGTACAATATCATGTCATCTGCAAATAGTGACAGTTTAACTTCTTCTTTACCAATCTGGATTCCTTGTATTTCTTTGTTTTGTCTGATTGCCGTGGCTAGGACCTCCAGTACTATGTTAAATAACAGTGGGGAGAGTGGGCATCCCTGTCTTGTTCCCGATCTCAGAGGAAAAGCTTTCAGCTTCTCGCTGTTAAGTATGATGTTGGCTGTGGGTTTATCATATATGGCCTTTATTATGTTGAGGTATTGCCCTCTATACCCATTTTGCTGAGAGTTTTTATCATGAATGGATGTTGAATTTTGTCAAATGCTTTTTCAGCATCTATGGAGATGATCATGTGGTTTTTG
Organism: Manis javanica; assembly: GCF_040802235.1. Taxonomy (NCBI): domain Eukaryota; kingdom Metazoa; phylum Chordata; class Mammalia; order Pholidota; family Manidae; genus Manis; species Manis javanica. The sequence continues at coordinate 193,261,262 of NC_133157.1, forward strand.
TCTTTCTTTTGGTTGATGTAGTGGATGATGTTGATGGATTTTCGAATGTTGTACCATCCTTGCATCCCTGGGATGAATCCCACTTGGTCATGGTGTATGATCCTTTTGATATATTTTTGAATTCGGTTTGCTAATATTTCATTGAGTATTTTTGCATCTACGTTCATCAGGGATATTGGTCTGTAATTTTCTTTTTTGGTGGGGTCTTTGCCTGGTTTTGGTATTAGGGTGATGTTGGCTTCATAGAATCAGTTTGGAAGTATACCCTCCTCTTCCATTTTTTGGAAAACTCTAAGGAGAATGGGTATTATATCTTCTCTGTAGGTCTGATAAAATTCTGATGTAAGTCCTTCTGGCCCTGTGGTTTTTTTCTTGGGTAGTTTTTTGATTACAGCTTCAATTTCTTTGCTGGTAATTGGTTTGTTTAGATTTTGTGTTTCTTATTTGGTCAGTCTTGGAAGGTTGTATTTTTCTAGGGAGTTGTCCATTTCTTCTAGGCTTTCCAGCTTGTTAGCATATAGGTTTTCATAGTAGTCTCTAATAATTCTTTGTATTTCTGTTGGATCTGTCATGATGTTTCCTTTCTCATTTCTGATTCTGTTGATGTTTGTTGATTCTCTTTTTCCTCTTAATAAGCTGGCTAGAGGCTTATCTATTTTATTTATTTTCTCAAAGAACCAGCTCTTGGTTTCATTGATTTTTTTCTATTGTTTTATTCCACTCAATTTTGTGTTTTCTTCTCTGATTTTAATTATGTCCCTCCTTCTGCTGACTTTAGGCCTCATTTGTCTTCTTTTTACAATTTTGATAACTGTGACGTTAGGCTATTCATTTGGGTTTGTTCTTCCTTCTTTAAATATGCCTGGATTGCTATATACTTTCCTCTTAAGACTGCTTTTGCTGCATCCCACAGAAGTTGGGGCTTTGTGTTGTTGTTGTCATTTATTTCCATATATTGCTGGATCTCCATTTTAATTTGGTCATTGATCCATTGACTATTTAGAAGCATGTTGTTAAGTCTCCATGTGTTTGTGAGCCTTTTTGCTTTCTTGGTGCAATTTATTTCTAGTTTTATACCTTTGTGGTCTGAAAAGTTGGTTGGTAGGATTTCAATCTTTTTGAATTTAGTGAGGCTCTTTTTGTGAGCTAGTATGTGGTCTATTCTGGAGAATGTTCCATGTGCACTTGAGAAGAATGTGTATCCTGTTGCTTTTGGGTGTAGAGTTCTATAGATGTCTATTAGATCCATCTGTTCTAGTGTATTGTTCAGTGCCTCTGTGTCCTTACTTATTTTCTGTCTGGTGTATTTTCTGTCCTTTGTAGTGAATGGTGTGTTGAAGTCTCCTAAAATGAATGCATTGCATTCTATTTCCTCCTTTAGTTCTGTTAGTATTTTTTTCACATATGCTGGTGCTCCTGTATTGGGTGCATATATATTTATAATGGTTGTATCCTCTTGTTGTACTGAGCCCTTTATCATTATGTAATGTCCTTCTTTATCTCTTGTTACTTTCTTTGTTTTGAAGTCTATTTTGTCTGAAAATAGTACTGCAACACCTGCTTTTTTCTCCCTATTGTTTGCATGAAATATCTTTTTCCATCCCTTGACTTTTAGTCTGTGCATGTGTTTGGGTTTAAAGTGAGTCTCTTGTAAGCAGCATATAGACGGGTCTTGTTTTTTTATCCATTCAGTGACTCTATGTCTTTTGATTGGTGTATTCACTCCATTTACATTTAGGGTGATTATCAATAGGTATGTACTTATTGCCATTTCAGGCTTTAGATTCGTGGTTACCAAAGGTTCCAGGTTACTTTCCTTACTATCTAAGAGTCTAACTTAACTCACATAGTATGCTGTTACAAATACAATCTAAAGGTTCTTTTCTATTTCTCCTCCTTCATTCTTTATATATTAGGTATCAGATTCTATACTTTTTCTCTATCCCTTGATTGACTTTGGGGATAGTCAATGTAATTTTGCATTTGCCTTGCAATCAGCTGCTCCACCCTCCCTACCATGATTTTACTACCTCTGGTGACAGCTATCCAACCCTAGGAACACTTCCATCTATAGCAGTCCCTCCAAAATAGACTGCAGAGATGGTTTGTGGGAGGTAAACTCTCTCAGCTTTTGCCTATCTGGAAATTGTTTAATCCCTTCTTCAAATTTAAATGATAATCTTGCTGGATCAAGTAATCTTGGTTCCAGGCCCTTCTGCTTCATAACATTTAATACATCATGCCACTCCCTTCTGGCCTGTAAGGTTTCTGCTGAGAAGTCTGATGTTAGTCTGATGGGTTTTCCTTTGTATGTGATCTTATTTCTGCCTCTGGCTGCTTTTAATACTCTGTCCTTATCCTTGATCTTTCCCATTTTAATTACTATGTGTCTTGCTGTTGGCTTCCTTGGGTCACTTGTGTTGGGGATCTGTGGATCTCCATGGCCTGACAGACTATGTCTTTCCCCAGATTGGGGAAGTTTTCAGCAACTACCTCCTCAAAGATGCTTTCTATCCCTTTTTCTCTCTTCTTCTTCTTCTGGTATCCCTGTAATGCGATTATTGTTCCACTTGGATTGGTCACACAGTTCTCTCAATATTCTTTCATTTTTAGAGATCCTTTTTTCTCTCTGTGCCTCAGCTTCTTTGTATTCCTCTTCTCTAGTTTCTATTTCATTTATTGTCTCCTCCACTGTATTAAACCTGCTTTTAATACCCTCCATTGTGTTCTTTAATGATTGGATCTCTGACCTGAATTCATTCCTGAGTTCTTGAATGTCTTTCCTTACCTCCATTAGGATGTTGATTATTTTTATTTTGAACTCCCTTTCAGGAAGAGTCACAAGGTCCGTATCATTTAAATCTTTCTCTGGAGTTGTATTAACAATTTTACTCTGGACAAGGTTTCTTTGGCATTTCATGTTTGTATATGGCGCCCTCTAGTGTCCAGAAGCTCTATTCTGGAGCTGCTGAGCCCCTGATGCAATGTCAGGGGTCCCAGGGGAGTGGTACTGGGGGTAGGAAAGAGCTGTTCCCTGCTTCCTGGCTCCTGTGCCTGTCTCCACTGCCTGAGCCAGTGGGCCGGTCACACAGGTATTAAGTTTTTGTCCCAGAGCAGCCAGATATGGATCCCTGCTTTCCACAAGCAGCTGGAATCCCAGTCTCCCCAGGAGCTCTGCCTGTATTAACTTTCCAACCCGGTAGTAGTGCGAGTCTCATGAAAGCACCATGAAATGTAGGTTTGTGCTCCCAGCGCAGATCTCCGGAGCTAGGTATTCAGCAGTCCCAAGCCTTCCACTCCCTCCCTGCTCTGTTTGTCTTCCTCCCGCCTGTGAGCTGGGGTGGGGGAGGGGCTCGGGTCCCACGGAGCCACAGCTCCCTTACTTTACCCTATTTGCTGAGGTCTGCTCTTTTTTCCAGGTGTGTGCAGTCTGACGCCATCCTCTTTCCTGTTGCTCTCTCAGGATTAGTTGCGCTAATTAAATTTTCTCATTGTATCCAGTTTTAGGAGAAGGCCACTGTCTCTCCTCTCACGCTGCCATCTTTAATCCAAATTGAAGTCTAAAGAGTTTTTATAACTAAAGAGTTTATAACATTGAAAAATCAAATACCAAAGTGTATAGTTTCATGGAAGAAGAACTGTGGTGTGATTGTGGTTAGCGGCAGTAATCATTTGCCTGTTGTTGGTGGACTCTAAGATTGCTGGATATGGTCAGAAAGGGAAGAAACCTGCAGACCTGAAGGCACTCTGCTTATCCAACTCCGATTTAGCTGTCTCTGGAGAGGTGTACTCAATGGCTAGGTCAGGTTGTTTAGACTTTTCCATGGCTTACAGGAGATAAGTCTTGACAACTGTTAAACTGTCACTGGAAATTAATTAATCTACTTCCTGCCTTATAAAATTATGAATTTGGTTCTTATGAGTCAGTTAACTTGAATCATTATTTCAAGCCTAATTTCTGGTGCTCTGAGTGAGATCCAGTGACTTAAGTCAGTAGATCTTAAAGTACAGTTGGCTAACCTTTGGGGTCCCTGAGAATCCATCAGTGTGTCCACAAGATCAAAACTATTATCATAATAACATTAAAATATTATTTGCCCTCTTTATTGTGTTGATATATACACTGAGGTACAAAAGCAGAAGTGGCTAAACTCCTGGCGTCTTGGTAAGAATCAAGACAGTGCTGCATTATATTCTACACTTTTACACATTTGTAGAACAAATAGTTCCATTTAGGGATGTTCTTGAAGCAGTAAAATTTATAAGTTTTATCAAATCTTTGAGTGATAAAATAGGAAGTGTGTATAAGGCAAATGTGCAGCATCTTGAAGCACAATGGTCGCCTTGCTGAACGCTTGTGCAGTTGAGTTGCAAACTGAACTAGCTGCTTTTCTCATGAAATACTCTATTTATTTGAAAGAATGAGAGGTGAATGTGGTTTTCAGACTTGGATATTTTGCAGATTTATTTTTGAAAATGAACAAAATGAGGCCATTATTTCAAGGAAAACAGCTGACAGCATTTGATTAATGCCAATGATAAAATTGAGCTTCAGAATAAAAATAAAAATTTTGGATAACCTGTATCAGCCAGATTTTCTTCATGAAAACAGAAATAATGTCAATATGCAAGATAAAAAATTTTGTAATAAGATGTGTGAACTTGTGGAAGATCTGTAAAGTTCAATTAAAGAAGATTTTCTAAATAACTAATGATATTACAAAATCATGCAAGAGTAAGAGATCCATTCAAAATGAAAGATGTATCAATGGAATTTGATGTAACAGAATATGAAAAGTTATTCATATAGTTTCATATTTAACATTGCTGCTATTCTTTTAAGAAACTACTGCTTTTCAAGTTCTTGTGTAGTATCAAAGAATAACATTTACCATTATCTGAAAAAGCTATCAAAATGTTGCTTCCTTACATATCTACATGATTTTCTTCAGGTTTTCTAAATATTCTTCAATCAATACAATCTATCAAAATAGATTCTATGGGGAAACAGATAAGGTCTTCTCTTAAGCCAGACCCTAAAGATACTTGCAAATATGTAATATAATGTGCTTCTACTTGCTATATTCTTTTTTGTTTTGGAAAATAATTTTCACAAATATGTTGCTTATTTTAACAGGCAGTATATTAATTTTTACTAATATGTTTTAATTTCTAATATGGCAAATCATCAATAGATATCATGTACAGAAATAAAACCTTTAGGGATACTCAGTACTTTTTCAGGTTGCAAAGGAGTCCAGAGACTAAAATGTTTAAGTATTTCTTCTCCAGACCACTCTTTTAAATGCCAATTCTTACTGAGGCCAAGCAGAGAATGGAAAAGGGTAAAAAGTAAGCCATAATAAATAGCTGAGACTCAGGCAAATGAGAAAGAACAGATTTGGTATAAAGGAAGCAACTGCCACTCAGCTTCTGATAGTTTTTGTCCTATGGGAATACAGACCCATTGTTACAAGATCTGCTGCTTTGTCTAAACAAGTGGGAAATCCAGAATATTATGTGAAATATTCCACTTTTTCAAAGTTGACAACTAATTCATTGAAAAACATGAGAGATCAAAGTACTACACAAGCCAAACAAAACACCCATGGAAGAAGTTTGGACTAGGCACCATCCTTTGCCAGCACTTCCATAGGATGGGCATGTGCTGTGAGTAACACTACTTGGTGAGACTGTTTGCAGTGAGGCTTCCCTGATTGCATCATCTATCTCATTGTCTCAGTCAAACCACAAGAGATTGCCTTGTCTGTGTACACTGTACATTATTTGTGGGGCCTGATTGTACATTATCTGTGGAGCCTAATATTTGTTCCTTAGGACAAAAATAAAGGGGCATTGTTTATTCACAAAGGATCTGAATCACTATCTCATCCAAGCACTAAGAATTCTACTACGTGGGCTGGGATAATGAACCTCTAACTCTATTTTGCCCAATGGCAATATGTCACACTGTAAAACTTCTATTGCTCGTCTTGTGGTATTTCAAACAATTCATACCTGGTGTAATAAATTCCTTCTATAGAGAACTATACAGTACATGACAGGCTGTGACCTACCAGTTGTCTTATTTATATACTAAAGAGTTATTTTGGACCAGAAAATGAATTTCAAGATGAGAATAGAGTAAGTAAATCACTAGAAATGTAAATTATCCTCATAGTAAAATTAGTGACAAGATACCTGACTAGAGTTGGAAGGCTTCAATCTGAATCTGAAACATTATGTTACACCTGTGTCCATGTCCATTTTACATACTGAAATAAGGCTGATCAAAAAAAAAAACCTAAAAAATCAGTTATCTCTTTTTTCCTTTGGTGAAGATAATCTACTTGGTGCCTAGTCCCTTACAGTTCCCTCAAACATTTGTACCTGCATTTGTACTGAGGTACAACCAAGGGAAACTCCAGCACCTTTAGGGTTCATGGCCATACAGGTAAGAACTCAATCTCACCAATCCTTTGTACCACATTCCATCCTTTCTCAATCTTTTGGGTTTGGTATCATATTTCTCAGTCTCTCATTTCTCCTCACCATGCGCTGGGCCAGTGGCACCCATACCTGGTTGCATCCAAGATTACAGGTACTTGTATTTTCCTGGACTAGATCAGATTCCATGGCATTCAGGTTCAGAAATTTGCATATTTAAGAAGGATCTCTGATGATTCCCATACAGACACTTTGGTACCCATCCTCAGCCTGGCTTTTGGGAGCCACTGCTCTAGACTCTCCCACAATCAAAATTCTTCATCATTCTGGTTTGGTATGCCCTGGGTACACACCCCTTTCAAGTTTACAGAAATGGTTAAGAGCAGCTATGGAGTTGGACAGTCCTGAGTTTAAGTCTTGGGTCCAATTGCAGCACCAACTTTGGGTATGTTACTTAATCTAAGTTGGAATCCTTATTTGTAATTGTTATTACCAAACTGTTGACAGTTTAAAATTTTTAAAAAGAATGTATATCACCCACATTTTTCCTAGAACATAAAGAGCCCAGTAAGTTTTGACTTTTGGTGCTCATCTTGGTTCTGAGATTCCAACTTTGGTGCTGGGAGCCTGATAGGATGGCTCTCCCTGGTTCTCTCTACTCCCTGGGATAAAATCTGATGGATGAAGGCTATTTAGTCATCATAGAGATGTCTTCAGGGTCTCAAAAACTTGTCCAGACAGCCACAATTACACAGGAGTGCTTGAAATTCAAGTATGATCCCAAGACTTTTGCAAAGTTGAAGGTTTCTAAGTCCTGTCGACATTACTATTTTTTACTTGGGCCCTGCTGCGACTGTGCCCACTATTTCTGTTTTAGAATTAAATAATCTGTGAGCACTAACCTCTCTGGAAATCTTTGGATTTTTCCAGTAATATGCTTATATAGAATTCTAAAATAAGTTTCCTTGCTTTCTTCATGAAGCTGTTTTTGTTGCAATACTGCTTGAAAACCCTTGGTCTTTTCTCAGGGTTGCAGATACTACTTGTGTAAGCAGCCCTTTCCCTTTGCCCTCCTCAAATGTTCCCGTAAGAATGGAGTTAATGTCAATGTATTCACTCTTTACTATTCTTCCTGAGGTATTAATGCATTTGGAATTGTACATAAAGATAAATTGAGGGAATATTTGGGAGCCTAATACCTTACTTATGATTGCTCCCATGATTCTTATCCTGTAACAAGTATGGGGCTATCCATTTTTTCTGGTAAGGATATTATTATTAGTCATTTTTGATAACTCTGATATTTTAGTTTTTGAAAGTGACCATTATGACATGCATGTTTTTTGGAATGACTTAATGAAGGTCTACTAAGATTTATAAGCTTCTTATTTATTTCTTAATTATTCTAATTAAACCGTTTGTAGTAATGGCCAGTAGTGATACCCATAGTTTTGATAGCTGTTGATGGTTATCTAGTAAATTAATTTTTCATATTTTCCTGTGTTAATATCAAATTATGAATGAGATATCTCATTATGGATGAGAAAACTTGTAGTGTTAGTGTTAGACTTGCTATTAGGTCTTATTTAATTTTTCCCTTTTAATTTTGATTTCAAATATATACAGTCATTTTCTTGAGAAAAAGCCAAAATATGAAAATATTGGATCCAGAGGCTGGATATTATGATTTTATAATAAGTTAAAAGGAAATTTTTAGGACTCCAGTGGGAAATAACTAACTAAGGAGATAGGTTTATCACCAGGCTTTGGAAGTCATTACATCAAAGACTTTAGTTTGGAAAAGGATGGAAATGCCAGAGTTAAAAAAAAAGTGTTATAGAATATAGGAGAGGGAGAAATCACCTCTTTGATTACTAGGCGAGAGAAGGAAATAAGATTGAAGTTTAGAACCACTATTTGCATGTAAATTGCTTTTCTTCATCAAAACATGAGCTTTAATTTGTCATGATATAGAGAGATTAGGTTACAACTTCCTCTAAAGCAAGTAAAACAAAGTGGCTAACATTATTATAATATTAATTTTCAGACTCAAAGAATAAAGAAGCATTTTAGTTCTTTCTTATCTTTATTTCTGTTCTCTGAGTTTCTTTTCCCTTCCCAATTTCTCACCTAAAACTCTTGCATAAAAGGGAAATAGTGAGAAAGCACTTTGTTAGAAAAAAAAATAGATATTATGGAAATGTGTTACATAAGGGCACATCCAATAAAAAAGAACTAGAATACTTTTTTGTGTTTTTTTCCTTCATTTGACCATGGCCTTTTCATTTTGAGAGGTATGTTCAAATAACCCCTGGTCATATCTATTAATAATAGCTGAGTTATAGCAAGCGTCTCAGTCACCCAAAGCAAATTGTCAGTAATAGCAGTTTGTGCCAAATTAGAGCGGAATGTCAGCATTTGTATGGAAAACATAATTCAGCTATTTTGCTCTAATTTTCTAAGATAAAATTCTTATTAGTAATTTCCATTGTCCACTGTATCATTGTCAAATTTAATGCTAATTATTGGATTAAAATACACTTCTGTCTCTATAGAAAATATTATTCAGAACACCAAAGGAAGATGGACAATGGTATTAAATAAAAGTGATGGGGATAAAATAAACAAATGTGATGGGAATAATTAGATTTTAGCATACCTCCTATTGGAAAAGGTGTATTTTTTTTAAAGAAGGATTTTTCATTAAATCAGAGCATTACAGCAATCAAATCTCTTGGCTCTTAGATTGTTTATATTCAAGGGCAACTTTGAACTCCATAGGTATATTAACTGGGACTTGATGCAGCTACAATTCTCTCAAGATCTAATGTGGACTATGGCTTACAATGAATGAAGAACATAGAAAAACTTGTCTTCAAGGCCAGTCAACAAATGCATTCCTGATTAGTTGGGTTTAGTTTTTGATTATTTGAACTTCCCTTTTTTATTCTACAAAAAAGTAACTTCCCCTTAAAATGTGGCTATTTGATACACTTACTATTGTCTAACTATTTTAGACAGAAATAGAAACATAATAAGCACCATATATATAATTGTTCAAATACAACTTTTCAATGGTACAAGTATTTTTAAAAAATAAAGAAAAATGACTGTGGTATGATAAAAGATATTTTGTTGTAAAAAGAAATGTAAATATATAATCTATTATTGGTTTGCATTTAGAACATTGATTTTAATAGTTAAAATTATATGGGAAACCTCTGATGTCCTTTCAAAATAGTTTTTTTTTTTTTTCACTCAACACTTTGTACAGGTTAAACATGTGTTGGAGGTATGACAGAAAGATGTGAGGACAAGTTTCGTATTTTCCTCCATTCTAAAATGCACTTCAACAGGACTCTTTAAAATATATTGTTGAAGTATAATTTTCAAAATGTTAAAAACATGACTCTCATGAACATAAAATGTAAACCTGTCAAAGATTTTATTTAACTCATATTTATTCACAGGGGAATTTGAAGAATATATCTACACAAATTCTTCAGGAATGCTAGATACATATCCAGCAGGCTGGGTAGTACCAGCCTACAGAACAATACAATGTACTGTTTAAGGTCATCTTTGCTAGTGGATGGGAATCAGTTGCAATTCTTCCAGAAAAAAAAAATGCATTTGCATGTTGGACATAAATCATTTGCATTACTACCAGTTTTCTGCAATTTTTTAATCACTGTGGAGTCCCCAAATTGCCTTGTGAGTAGAAAGACAATCAAAGGACCCAGATAATTCCTGGAGGGACCACTAGACAACATTTCACTGAAAAGACATCCAGTAATCTTTTTTTTCCCATTTCCCAGTTTTGAACAGTTTTTTCCTAACCACACCAACCAGGCAATGGCATATGCTGTTTGTACTCAACTAACTTTTATCATCTGCTCCAATGTAGTACTTAGCTCTTTCTGTGCTTTATGACTGATATAAAATTGATTCAAATTCCCCTGGTTTTCTGTGAATTATCATAGAGCTTTTTACCTATTCAAGGTTAATGGCTTTCAGCTCTTGCTTCCACTGAATTCATTTACTGTATTGATTGCTTCGCATCCTTAGAATTCTCTTCCATGGCAAACGGTCCCTTAGATTAAATCATCTTTTACTTGATTTACACAACTTCCTGCAATATTTATGAATTGCAAATAACTTTAAATTAAACATCAACATAGCAGATTATTAAAAGATATTTTGACATTTGACCACTAGTGTATCTTTAATGGCCCCTTCATCCTTCACAGACCTTAAAAACTGAGCATCCCCATAGGTATGTAGGAAACTTTCAAGTGATTTTGGGCCAGAGTTCTGAATTTCATCTCTCTCACAAGAGATCTTTGATATGCCTGGTATTACAATCCTGGCTCCCAAGAAGTGAAATTCTAAACCTTCCTAGAATTTAACAATGTAGTTCTGTATAAAGGGATATTGGGGGTCTTAACAACAGGACTGTCTTGAAAGGAAGACTAACCTTGGTCTAGTCTAGGCAACTGATCTTTTGGAAATCATACTTGACTCTATACTAAACTACAATGATTGTTTCTTAAAGTAGAAATAAAAATGTCAGAGCTTAATTTTAGAACAACTTCAGAATTAACTTCATGTTAATTAATCATTTAGTTTCTGTTATATTTGCTTTAGGAAGTAGTTGATGCATTTTGTGAGAAAGATGTAAGGGCTACCCATGTTCATTGATGCAAAACTTGAGAGCTTTGGGTTCTCTTCTTCCTGCCCTCCCTCCCACCTGCTTATCTTCCTTTTCTTCCTTCTTACCAAATGTATTTATTTACATGTACTAAGTGACAGCCACTGAGCTAAGCCTGGGTTTATAACTGTAAACAAATGGAAAAGTCAGCCTGTTCTCACATAACTTTGTTTGTGGGAAGAAATACAATTAAAAATGGAAATACAATAAAATGTTATGATCAAGAAAATACTGGCATATACAGGAGGACATAGTAAGGGCATTGTATTAGTCATCTGTTGCTCTTATAACAAATTACCTCAAAGTTTAGTGGCTTAAACAATAAGAAGCATTTATTATCTCAGTTTCTTTGTATCAGGAAAAAGCAGTTCAGCTGTGTGGTTCTGGCTCAGAGTTGCTCATAAAATTGTAATCAAAATGTTGGACAGGGCTGGCATCATTCTGAAAGCTCAAGTGGGTCTGGAGGGGCCACATCCAAGTTGGTTTACTCACATGGCTGGTAAATTGGTAGTGATTTTTTGGCAAGAGGCTCAGAGGCATTGGCACCTCTATAGGGCTGCTTGAGTCTCCATATCACACAGCAGTTGGCTTCCCTCAGAGTGAGTGATGTAAGAGAGAGCAAAGAGGAAGTGTCAAGGACTTTTACTTTCTTTTGTGAAAATTACACATGAGCAATTCCTGAAATATCTTATTGGTTAATAGTTTGGCCTTATTCAGCATGGATGGGTGGGTGGGTCAGCCTTATTCAAAAGTGTGAAGACCATTTTGGTGAGCATCATTGGTGACCATCTGGGAGGATGCTACCACATGTTTCCCAGCCTAATCTGGGTGGAGAGAAAGTGGTTTAAAAACTTAAAAGTGAGAGTCAGGTAACAGATGATGAAAAATATTAGGAAAATGGATTTTATGACTTCAGTTATTTTAATAACCCTATTGGGATTGATTATGGACACCTCTACATAATCTGGAATACAGTAATTGAAATGACCAAAAGTCTTTGCTTAGAAATAGTTGACTGAAAGCTGCATAGAGGAATACTACATTTTCTAAATCACAGTGCCTGGCAACTATAAAGTTATTAGTATTAAAATGTTCAAAAGAACTGGCAAGGACTTTTTTACTTGTTCTCTTCCAATTATACCAAATCCAAATTGGTTTTATGTCCTTTTCTCCTTCATTAAAAGAAAATGTGTTTTGTCACTTTCCCTTCACACTCTCCCTACTATATTTTTCTCCTTTTCCTTTATTTCTTTTTTATTAAAAATATTTTTTATTAAAATAAAGTTGACATAACATATTATATTAGCTTCAGGTATACAAGATAATGCTTTGATGATTATATACATTAAGAAATGCTCACCTCAATTAAGTGTTTTCATTTGTTACTGTTCAGAGTTTTCATATTATTGACTATATTGCCTGTGCTGTACTTGTCATTGCTGTGACTTACTTATTTTATGCTTGGAAGTTTGTAACTTTTTATACCCTTCACTACTTCATCCATCCATCTAATCCCATTTCCCTCTGACAACCACCAGTTCTCTGTACTTATGAGTCTATTTCTGGTTTGTTTGTTTGTTTTAGATTCCACTTATAAGTGAAATCATAGTATTTGTCATTCTCTGACAAATTTCATTTAGTGTAAGACTCAATAGGTGCAATATTGTTGTTACAAATGGCAAAATTTCATCCTTTTTATGGTTGAGTGATACTCCATGTGTGTATGTACCACATCTTCCTTATCCATTCACTTACTGATGGTCACTTAGGTTACTCCCATATCTTGGCTATTGTAAATAATGTTGCAATGAACATAGGAGTGCATATATCTTTTCAAATTAGTATTTTTGTTTTCTTTGGGTAAATATCCAGAAGTGGAATTCCTGGGCATTTCTATTTTTAATTTTTTAAGGAACCTCCATACTGTTTTCTGCAGTGACTGCATCATTTTACATTCCTATCAATGGTGCATAAGGGTTCCTTTTTTTGCCACATCCTCACCAACACTTGTTACTTCTGGTCTCTTTGATACTAGCCATTCTGACTGGTGTGAGGTGATATCTCACTGTTTTCCTTTTTCCTTTGGATGTCATAGGTAGTATCTCCCTGGAGTCAACACTTTAAAAAAAGTAGGCTTTCATTTTGAGAAAATAATAAGGTAAGGATATGCACTAACACCACTGTCATTTAGTATTTAACAAGATTTTCTAGCTAGTGCAGGAAAAAAGAAGATATAAAAATTATAAGAATTGAAGAAGAAGGACACTATCATTACTTACAGGTAATAAGGTTTCATATAAAAAAATAAATTGGGTAATTACTGAATGAGTTTAGTAAAGTTTCTGGACAGTGGAACAACATACAAAAATCAATTGCCCTTATAAAATGCATTAAGAACATAAAATTTTTAAGAAAAATTTTAATATAGGGCTCCTCTATAGAAAACAATGAAAAAATTTGAAAAACTAAAAGAGATACAAATAATTGGAGTGTTGTATATGTACTAGAAACTCAATATTTTAAGAATAGCTCTCCAAATTGATAAATTAATTCAATGTAATAATGGAATTGACAAGCCAATTCCAAAATATATATGAATATGCAAAATGCCAGGAAAAGCCTAGGTAATCATGAGGAAGAACAAAATGGGAGAGCTTGTTCTAGCTGATATCAAGAATTATTATAAACCTACTGTGATCAAGACAGTGCAGCACTGACACAAAATGAGCAGATTAGACCTACAGATCGGAGAAGGGAGCAGAGAAGCAAACTCACGCTCATATGAATGCAGGAAGTTCAACAAATGTCAGAGCATTGGGATGTTTTAAATAATGTTTTGAATAGTTGTATAATTTTTTTAAAATAAAGGAACTACCAGACACCTACCCTACTTCACACCATATATGAACATTAATTCCAAGTTGACCATAAATGTATATCAAAAGAAAACTAACAAAGCTTTTGGAAGAAATTACGTCCTATTGTGAGTGACAAAAATTCAACTCAAATAAGCATAAGCAAAAAGGCCTTTATTGGTTAATGTAATTGGGAGATGTGGATTATCGGCCTGAAATATCCTAAGCACAGCTTCTCTCCTCACTTTGCGTTGCTCACTTACGCTCAGGCCCTCTTCCCGGGTGGACCAGATGGCCGCCCGCAGCGACAGCCCTGTATCCTTTGATATGGGCAACTCAACCTAAGAAAGAGTCTTTTCAGGTACTGACTGCTAGGCTTGATTCATATATCTGTAGTGAATACAGCGCAGTGTCCATGAAGAGAGGATCATGACAGGCTCAGACAGAACTGTGTTCCTATGGTAAGACAGGACTTGTGATTGACTGCTCCACGGGCATGACCTAAAGGGGGAGAGTGATTCTCTGTTCTTGAAAACAACGTTGACCACCTGAATTTTAACATAAAATAGCATTAATGATTTTTTTGTCTCAAACTTACAAATTACATCAGAATAATGTAACAGAATAGTAACAGTCACTGAAGTGTTTCATGTAATGTTTAAAATATGGCATGCTTATTTTTCCATCAATATAATAAAATAGATTATGTACTTAGCATCTAGTATATGCCCTGTTTTTTATGTACTTTACCCCTACTCTTTAAAATAAACCTAAATGATTCTATTTTTATTCCTATTTTCAGAGGAGGAAAAATGCCATAATGTCAAAATAGTGATTAGAATCTAGATTTGTCTTGATTCCAAAGACAAATCTGAATGTTTTGTTCTTTTTTTTTTCAGTATTGAATGTCTTTCTGAAATCTTGCCCTCCCTGTGTTTCAACATACCAAACTGCATCTCTGTAGAAGACTTGCTCACTTAAATCAGTGTTAATAATGATATTAATCAGCAAAGGTAACTAGGTAGCTTCTTGTGGAATAAACTTGAACATATATTTGAAAAAGAATTAAGCTTTATATAAAATTTTTAATTTAAAAAGGAAAATTTTGACATACTAAATTTAGAGTTACATTGCATATGATTTAGTGGTGACAAAGGGTAAAGGCAAAAATAATAAAAACAGCATATATTGTGTTGACTGTGACTAACAAAATATTATTTACAGGTTTGGTTGCTGTGGTGATGGTCTCATGTTCATCTTTATTCAACAACCTAGCAGAGATTTTCTAGCAGTATAAAAAAATTCTAATTAAAAATTGTATTCTAAGATATCACTTAATTTTCATGAATACACATAACATTCAATTATATATAATTCTATTTCATTACATTATTGGAGTAACAAATTGAAAGACATATTTAAATCTGTAGTCTTCAGAGATTAGACTTAGAAAAGAGAATTCTGTTTTTCCCCTGATAGTCACTTGGCTTTGCATATTCCTAAAACGATATGGCTTTATTCCCTCAAGGCTGGAAGATTTGTAAACTTTCACAGATCTGAGAGCACAATTCCAATCGCTCCAAATAAAAAGAAATTTACAGGGAGGGCAAGATTTCAGAAAGACATTCAATACTGAAAAAAAAAGAGAACAAAACATTCAGTTAAATGAATTATGGCTAAGATATTGGTCTCCTTGCTGTTTTTGATTACAGTCATCTGGAGGGATAAAGTTTTCCTGCATTAGATCCGGCTTTCATCCTTATGAGGACCTAGTTCCTACTTGTATTCTGTATGCATATTTGATATAGAAACTTCTCATTGACAATTAAACTTCAATGGTATTTAAAATCCAAGGCTGTTGAAATTAAGTAACTTCTCTTCCTTTGCCACCCTTTTGTAATTTCCTTGCATTGATTTTTGAGAGCTAGATCATTTAAATGTGTCATCCATATCCAAATGAATGACTGACTATTTGTTTTTTCTTTTTATGTTTCTGGATTTTTTGATGAATCTATGCATAGTTTATTTTGACAGACGGTAAATAATTTTTCTTCACTTTCTTTTTTCCCATACCATCTATTTAATTGTCTTTACCCTTGTCAGAGCTTAAACTTTCCTTGTCCTAACTACTTTCAGTTTCTGGAAATTTTGAATTGATCAGTGTGTATAGACATGAACACTTCATAATCCAGTAACTGATTATCTAGTAACAGTTTCCAAATGGTCATAACGGATGGCTTAATCACTGAAACTGTAAACTTTTCTACATGTGTGTGAACACAGACTTTATTTCTGCATAAGGTGGATTATAATAGCAGTAGCCAATTCAATGCCACTCTAATAATATTCATGAAGTTATAACGTGTTATCATTTATTACTTATAATTTAATCATTTAGCAAATCTCATATTGGTCATTTCATTGGTTGGGAGATCTAGTTACTCTCAACTAGACTTTATTTTCTTTTGAACGTATTAACTTCAGATTGGGTAGGATAAGCAAGAATAGTCAGTCATGTCCTGATACTAGGTCTGTTAGGAATTTGGCATTGTTTATAACCTCGGGGGTCCCAAGGAGGATGACGGCATGAGTAAAGGGAAATTCTAAAATCAGGAGGGAAGCAGTGGGAAAGGGAAAAAAAGAACTTTTAAAAAAGCACAGAAGAGGAAATAAGTAAAAATCTAGTACAGATGTTGCTTTTTTCTCTCATTTCTTTCCCAAATAGATGCCTTTCCATAGTAGCTTCAATCTGGTAGATTATCCAGGTAGAAATATCTATTGAAATAAAAAGTGAAAAGAAGAAAAGAATAGCAATGACGAAATAATAACACATTGTATTTGTATGCTGTTTTAGAGTTTCTATCTTGCCCAAGAAAATGAAATCTAACTTTTGACGACATGGGAAAAGGCAGTTTAAAAGCGATAGGCTCTGAAAGAGAATTGTCTTTCAGATAAGCAAGTGCTTCCTATAAAGACCTACATGTTAATCCATAAATTTTGCACAGCCAATGAGATGACAAAATTTTACCTTCCTTTGAAGGAAAATAAATGAGAATCTTGATTGATCTTGATCAGGGAGATTGCAGCAATACTGAATAAGCAACACAGTAAGAGCATCCTTTTGAATGAAAAGGCCACACTAAATTGATCTATGTTTATCCACAAAACTATTTTGCAAGCTTCTTGGAGTAGATACATCTCTTTTAATACAATCAAAGAAATAGCTAGTGCCCTTTGCAATTGCAATGATATAAAGACAGATCAAGTAAAGCCTGAGAGAGAAAACAATCTATCCAGAATCAAATGATTACATGCAGTGTGGGTATAGAATTTGATTAAAAACTTAAATGAGCATTTTATTTTTAATAATTAAAATGTAATTCAAAAGGAAATTTTAGATAACCCCCATATTTCATTGAAATTGTAACTTTTCTATCTCTGCATTTTAAAAGGCAACATTATTAAACATGCTAGTCATATCTTGATCACCTTAAGTATCAAGTGAATTATGTAGAGCAGTAATCTGAGACTTTCAGTCAATCATGTATGTCTCCTTTGGATGATGTTTCTTTTTTTCTGTGGAATAAAAGTAAAAACATATTTTGATACAAGATATTGTTAAAGACAGAAAAAAATTAATATATTTAAAGTCAATTTATAAAAGAGACCATGTTTTTTGGAGAAGTTTTTGATTACAGAAAAATTGAGGCTATAGTACAGAGGGTTCTCATTTACAACCTCACAAAGTTTCTCTTATTAATATCTTGCATTAGAATAGTACATTGTTACAATGAATGAACCAATATTGGTGCAAATTGCTCACCAGAGTTCATAGTTTATTTAGATGTCCTTGGTTTTTACCTATTCTTTTTGTTGAAGATCCTAGCCAGGATAACACATTATCATTGCGTCTTTTTAGGCTCTTGGTCATGAGAGTTTCTCACACTTTTCCTTGTTTTTGATTGTCCTTGAAAGTTTTGAGGATGGGTCAGACATGTTGTAGGATGCTCCTCTCTTGGAATTTTTCTGGTAATTTTCTTATGATTAGCCTGGGGTTATGGTTTGGGGAGAGGAAGATCACAGAGGAAAAGTTCCATTTTCATCATGTCGTATCAAGGGTACATACCATCAGCATGATTTATGATTGTGGATATCGACTTTGATTACATGGCAGTGGGTGTTAAGTTTCTCCCCTGGAAGTCTCTTGTCTCTGCTGTCTTTGCTGTAGTCTTCTAGAGAAAGCTCTATGTACAGTCAACACTTAATGAATATGGAGATACACTCCCTGGTCTTTAGGATGCAGGAATTACAAAAATTATTTGAAATTTTTCTGCATGGAAGATTTGTCTCTTCTCCTTCATTTATTATTTTATTCAGTGATTTATTTATATCAGTGTGGACCCAAGGATGTTTATTTTATATGGTGGGTTATAATAGAGTAATACTTGATTTATTTTGCTGTTCAGATTGTTCTAGCTTTGGCCGCTGGGAGCTCTTACAACTGCTCCTATGCTGCTTTTGACCTATGCCCGCAACATGTTTTTTTTTTTTGTGTGTGTGTGTGTGTGCGCGCTTCACCTTCTTACTCTCCGGCACTATAAAATAATGCTCCAGGCTTATCTTGTGTATTTCCTGCCTCAGGCTTACAATCAACTATTTCTCCAAGGATCCTTGGTTGTTTTTACTGGAGAATTGTATTAGAAACCAGGCTCTGATCCCTAAGTGGGTTTGTTGCTCCTGGGGTGCTGTTTCTTTTAGCCCTGTCAACTGACAGAGGAAAGGAATAGATGTATCTGTGCCAACTCATTTATGTGCTTATGCCAATCATTTATATTACACATGTGTATGCCAATTCATTTAAAATACAATAAATATTACTCTATGTAACCATCTTTAATTATATTCAGCTAAATATGAGTTCACACTGATATGTTAATTCTAATTAGTTATCACATGGAGGGCTCCAGCTTCCTCCCCTTACTTTAATTTCCACTCCAACAGTGAGAAACCTGGCTCCCACCATCTGCAATCTATTACCTTAATTGTTCTATCCCAGTATAGATGTATAGAAGTATTAAAATTGTGAATGCCTATCTTCATGGGGAACAGCTTTATCCACTAAAATACAATGTTTAAGTGCAATTCGTTTTGTTGTTAGTCTTATAGAACCCATTCACTTCCAAGATTGTTTAAGTCAGCACCTGTTCTCTTCTTCAGTGAGATTGTTTCATGTATTTATAATATAGTTACATTCTCTTGTCACAATCTTCATTCCTTCTTGTAATCCCCAAACCCCCTAAATTATCATTTTTAAAGTTTCATGTATGTTAAAATTTCTTTTCTACAATAACAATTTCATATCAAATATTTCATTAATATTTAATAGCTCATGAAAAAGATCCTCAAACCACTTCTGTACAAATTAAAAAATATTTCATTTAATATGAAAGCTGTCCAGGTGTCTTGCCAATGGGTTTCAGCCTCGGGCAAGTTCACTATGGATTCAGTGTGACCAAAGAAATGACAGTAGAATGTTCTTGGGGTGAAGGGATTACACCCAACGTTATTCCCATGGTGGCAGGTCAACCACTAAAATTCCACCTACTCGAAGCCAGTCTGCATGCAGCAAGCCGGTTTCTGCCTCTGCCTGCACAGCCATCCTCTGGGCCTCTGTCCTCGGTGCTGCCACCACTCCAGTCTCTGCTCTGCTGTCCTGCAGCCTTGCAGCCATGCCAGAGTGTCACCCAGAGCACCGGGCAGAGCTCTTTATATAGAGTCAATAGCAACGTATTGCCCACATGTGTGTAGTGAACTAGTCAGCCTGGGTCAGGAGAGAATCCTGGTCACAAGAACTTTCACTTTATTCACACCAGAACACACAAAAATAAAGCTATGTACACCATTTATGCTTGTTTGAGTTTTTTTTTTTTCCAATCTTCCATCTCAGTGAAGGATGAAAATTCTTGTTCAGTTAAGTAAATTTTGAATAATAACAATTTCCTCTGTCTGCTTAGCAATGTAAAATAGTCTTTAATGTTAATATAAAAGCACAATAAATGTAATAGCTGACAATTATCTTTCAATATAAATGAAGAACCAAATTGTAATGAACTGTAATAATTAGTGAATCATAGTAATTTATTACCTTTGGCATGAAATTTAACTCAGTCATTGATGAAGGGTTTTGAATAGCAAATGGACCTTTCTTCTAAAAACGTTTCCATTTTCTTCAACAAGTAATGAAATGATTCAAAGTTTGAGACAGAGAAATAAGATGTAAATATATTTCTTATTTTATATGTTCAAACTTCCCTCATTAATAATGCCCTCTTCAATGTGATGAATATATCTGGGAACCTGTGAGAGACAGGGTAAGAGTCTTATTTACCTACAGTAATACTTTTGGAAGCCTCCACATGTGTTTGGCATGTTGGCAGTATTGTTAATCCCCCCCCAGCAGTTTAACCTATAAAGAATGCTTAAAATTCTAATTGAATATGCCATATTTATTATGAAAATATTACATAGAAAATATGTCAACTGTGGTTTGTTTGCATTTAGAAAAACACTAAATTTACTTTTGAGTTCAGAGAGTGTCTAGAATTGTGGAGTGTCTGAGATTTTGCCCTTCTTATAAACTAACAAGTTAACATGCCATAGTTTCAAAAATTTTGGCAAAAGATGCGAGACTCCTGGCACAGAGATGAAGGACTCAAGGCAAATGCGGCAGCACGAGCTTCACAGTTCTCTCGTTTCTCAAGTCCCACGGGAGGTGGCCTCGGTCAGTGCTGCATATGCAGAGGGTATGTGTTACAGTTGAGAAACTAGAGTTTTGAAAACCCTAATCTTTTTAAAGACTTCAAGTAAACATGTCCAACCTTTGACTCAAAGTGAGACATTATTACCTTTATTATCCTGTGCATCACAGGAATCTATCTCTGTCTCAGAGGAGATGCTATCTCTATTTTTCAACACTTTGTGCTATATAGACATCCTTGTAAAGATATTCTGGACAGAAAATATCAGTGCTTCTGTTCACAAGATATGTGGAAATGTAAGACACACATGGCAAATTGTCTCTCAAGATAATCTGTTAGACTTCTCCTGGGACACCAATATTTTTCAAGATGATATAGTAAGTTTAATTAATTTTAGACAAAAATACTAGATATTTTGTTATCATTAGAAAATAAAGTTTTAAATTTGTCAGCCAATATTTCATTAAAAAATTATATATTCTATCCATACATACTGTAGGAATGATTTTTTTTGGAAAGTTGCCTGAGCTGATTAATTTGTTCCTTTGTCCCAAATTATGAAAAAAATAAATATATATTTTTATTAACAGCTATAGAAAATTATGGACTTACATTGATAAATTAATTTTTTGCTTTGAAAATATTTTGGGAACATATCAACAAGTTCGTTTGCTGCGTTTTCAGTTACTTTTTGAATTTTCAAGTTTTAAATCTTTCTTAATTAATGTACTGAAATTTGTTACTTTTATTGAGGTTTGTGTGTTTAAATGAAATTATATTCGACGTCTGTCATCATCAAGTGTTTTTTTAGTATGTAGTTCAAATGAAGTGGAAATTTGCTGATTGAAGAGATTGTTTGTTTAAATACTTCATTCATATTTGTTATATTTGTTTCAAATATTGTCACTGTTTACACTTTATGTTCCAGCAACAGAGTTTAAACATGTCCTGTAATTTTCACATTATCATTTTTTAACATAATAAAGCAATCTATTTTATGGGCAATTTGTTTCAATTCAGTTAAAATACTACTATTATCATCAACTAAGAGACTATCATACCACTGATAACCTTTCAAAAAATGCTCAGAAAGTTTGGAAAAAAAACTGGAATCCACAATTTTGCCAGTATCAGGTGAAATATACTTACTTTGGCTTACAAATCACTGTAAATTATGTTGATATAAAAGCCAATTATGAAATCTTAATGCCCTACTGGTAATGACAGACAAAATCATAAACCATAAAACCAAGGAATAAGGTCAACTAATCCTTTTCTAGCCAATGTATGCTTCTAGCAAACCCCCTCCATGTCCCTTTCCCACTGTTCTTACAATCTGCTTTTACAATGTGTGCAGTTCTTGCTCAGGACTTGTGAATTATGCTTTAATCTATTCTAAGCTATGCTATGATATGTTATTTTATATTCCATCCTATCTCATTCCATTCTGTTCTATTCTACCTCCATTCCATTCTTTCCATTCACTTCAGTAAGAAAATAGTGTTCATCACTCAGTCAATTTCTTTCACCATCCATTAATGGTTTTGATCTGTAGTTTAAAAAAAAACACATGCTGTATGTTAAAACAATTCAAGTTGTTTCTAAATCTGGGAGTAAGAGCCATTTATTTACTTCTAATAGAGATCTTGTTATGATATTAAAATGAGAACACAAAAGAGTACTATGTAGGTATTGAAAATGACTCTAGTATTTGTTTTATAGAAATTACTTTTATTTGACTCAAAAATGTGTGTATTGTTTTATAACATATTCTTTGATGCAAAAGTCTACCAGTCTTTGAAAGTTGAGAGAAGGTAACAAAAGGCAGTTACTATAGTGTCCTTGCCATTTCTGGCAAAGATTGGACAAACTGTGCCACAATACTTTTTTGGTTTCTAGGTCATAAATTATCCTGTTCATTTAAGTACCAGTTAACTAGCCCCTTTCTCTGCAATATTTATAGTGTCATTGAAAAGATGTCATATGAAATGAGAAGAAAAACTCTTGCTTTGAGCTCTAAAAAGGAGTTCTAGAAAATAGATATTAGCAATGGGTGAGAAAGACGATTTTGCTAATTGAAATCATCAAATATATCTGCTAAAGTTTCTCTGAAGATTTATTTACAACATAAAATGATGAATGCCAAGTAAAGAGTGAATCTGTTCAGGCACTGAGGGTTTTGGAATGAAACAAATTGGTTTTTGAGTTATTTCTTTAGCATATTTGTCTATGTGAAAAATTGTATTGAATATTTCAGTGAAAGGGAAAGGAGAAGAACTAAGTTAAAGAATTTGTCAAATGTCTATTGACAATACATCGTTAAAAATTATTATTACAAAGTTAAAAAAGAAATTCCACTGCTACACATAGAGATTTTTGCAGGGAATAGATATTTTCCTTTGTCTGGCATATTAAGGATGATTAGTTCATGTGAGCAAAGAAGCTGTGAGTATAGATAAAAGTGGAAAAATGGCTTTTATTTTTACATTTTCATTCATTTTTTTCTTTCTTTTCTTAGTTGCTTGTGGTCAAGGTGGTGTTACTGTATGTACTGTATGGGAAGGTTTTTTTTTTTAACTTTTAAGAGCAAGGTCTGTTGAAATGAATTTCCTACAAAGTATAGTTTCCATAGCAACTGTAACTGTCTTTTATTTTCACATGTACTCTTTAGAATTAGTTGACAATAATAATTACACACTACTGTAAGATAAAACATTTGTTGCACAGCAAAGACAATGTATAAGGACATGGTTTTTGGGAAAATTGTCCTGGTTTAAAGAAACTGGAATTACATTTTAAGGAAGATTTTGTTTTCTCACTTAGATGATTGAAATTCTATCTACAGATCCAGTGGGAAGTGTTGAGATGATTATTGATATATGTCAAGAAACATTTTCAATCCCATAATTTTAAAATCACATTTGTTAACCTGAACTTCTCTTTTTCTGTGTGTAGCATGCCCACAACCAGGTACATGTGCCAAACTTGTCGAAATTTCTTTAGTTCAATTATTATTTCTTTGGAAATAATTTGAGTATTGAACAATAGAATAATGTACAAAATGCGCACATTACCAATGTCTTACTTTTAAACCTTTTAAGCTATGGAACTTAAAAGAAGGCAACATAGGGGTTCATATAACTGGAAGAAATGTCATTCAACATAGAACATGAAGAGGAAATTCAAAAGTTAATTTACTTTCCTTGTTACTTCAGATTTAATTGCATCATGTTGCTGAAAGCTAAGTGTATTTATCTACCTGTATGAAAGTATTTTTTAGAGCCACTGGATTACTAATAGTGCCCCTTAAAATAGTATCACACTGAATGTGATGTTACCAGTTCAGAAAGGTTACTCCTTTTTATCCTTCACAGGATTTCTCCCCCCTCAACAAATGTCTTGAACATAATTGATATTTCAATAATCAACTGTTTTGGCATCTTTTTGGGATTTAAATCGCTTTGAAATATCCTGCTGAAAGACCATTTTATTAATGCCATTTCTTTGTTCAGGAATACGAGCTAAGCATCACGGCAATGGCAGTTCTATGCAGCATATTAATTATGGTGCCCTTCAGTACACAGTAATGATGAACATGTTTTTCAGGATGCAAATGTTTCTCTGAGGTAGAAAAGAGCATAAGAAGACAAAAATTCTCTGTAACTCTTTCAGGATGCTAGGGTATAGTCGGGGAAATGATGTGCTGTGATGGGGTGTGGGGGGTAGTAGGGGAGGTATGGCTGCTATTTTGAGACCAACTGCAGCAATGAATGTTCTAGTTCATCCACCATCTCCTTTTTCTAAGTTTACCCTCAGAATGAGAGGCCTCTGGGATCCATGGAGGGGCTACTTCTGAACATGCATGGGAAGCAGTTCCAAGACTTGACACTGGTGGCCAATACACTGCTCAGTATCCTCCCAGGACAGTGTGGGTGACTGACAGCTTGAGCTGTTGCCCTCTGTGATGTCAATGCAGCCCCTTTTCTAAGACAGGTGGGACTCCGTAAATGGGCTACTTTTGCTCAGGACTCTCCTTCAATTCAGTTGAAATTTTTAGAAGTGGGCAGCAATCAGAGACCCTTTTTAACCAGATTCCACTCTCCCTCTTCTTTACACTTATCAGATTTACATCATGAGCTGAAGGGGTTCTTCCCATATTTTCTAGATTTCTCCTTTTTATCCTTCTCAGGATTTCTCCCCAGTCAACCAATGTCTTGTACATAACTGATATTTCAATAATCAACTGTTTTGGCATCTTTTTCTCAGAAGACCTGAACCAATACAGAGTTGGGGGAAATATCAATAATTTGGTATTGGATGTGCTAGTTATGAGGTAGATATTGAACAGGCAGTCATGTACACAAATCTGAAGATGCAGGAATTGAGAGGGGACGTCTACCCTGGAGACATAAATTTGGGAGTTGACCAAGTATTGATGGTATTTAAGCCATGAAACAGGGTGAGTCTATCGTAGGAGCAATGTAAATAGAAAGAAGGGGAGATTAAGCCCTGCTCAACAGACTCAATCAGGGGAGTGTGATGGGCTGGAAGTCAAGTGAAGAAAGTGTTTCAGGGAAGTCTATAATTATCCTTGTAAAATGCTGCTGATGGATCAAGCAATATGAAGTCTGAGAATTGACTGTTAGATTTAGGAGTGCTGCAGTGATTGTTGACCTTGAGAAAGTTTTAGAGGAGATGTAAGGGTGGTGTTTTCAAGAAAGAATAGGGAAACAAGTGAATATGGAAATTGAGAGAGTAAATATAGAACATGCTGTCAAGGAGTTTTGTCATAAAAGAGAGCAGGGAATGGGGTATTTCCTAGAGGATAAAATAGATTCAAAGAAGTTTTTGCTCATTTGTTTGTTTTTAAGATGAGAAAAAATAAATCACGTTTTTATGCTGATAGGAATGATCCAGTAGGGAGGGGGACAGTGATAGCGTAGTAGGAAGGGGGAACGGCTTTCTGAAGCAATGTCCTAGCGGTGGAGAGAAGTGATAGGATGGACAGTTCAACCCTTGGATGAAGGAAAGGCAGAGTGACTTGGCACAGTTTACACTGTGTGGACATGTGTGTGTTGGTCCTTGTGGAAAATCTCTGAACTGATTCTATTTTCTGAGTAAAAATGGGATGAAAGGGAGGCGCTACAGGTTTCTATTTAGCTGAAGAGTGAGCAGATTCAGGAATCATAGTGTGATTGCCTAGCAGCATTAAGAACCCACTTAAGGTTGTAGGCATGAAGGTTTAAAGGAGATTAGTCAGCTCACACTGGTTCTTTTTTTTTTTTTCTGTACACATGGTCAGCCTCTGCACGGGCAGGTAGGCACTGGGTTGACTTGAATTAGGGTTTGGGTTTTACCAGTTGATTATCAGGAAGGAGGAGAGAGGAAATGGAGTTGAAGAGGTGAAGAGGTAAGCAAAGGAATGATTTTAATAAAAGGCAAGCAAGGATATGAGGATGGTGAGTATCCAGGTTATCTCACAGCCCTTAAAGACATACCCGGTAAGCAATTTCCAGTGGAGTTTATGAGTAAACTCTCCTTAGGCAACTTTTTTATTCTATATATCAGCATGACTTGGTGAGAGGTTTGGGAGTGGGGATGATTTGTGAAGGAAAATCACCAAAGAATGCATAGAAAACACTATTTGCCAAATGTAACCATCTTGGATTTGAATTGAAGGATTGATAAGACAGATAGTAAGGGCTAATATTTCAAGAGCAGACTTTTCATGTTAACAAAATGTATCTGTGGAAATACTTGTCAAAGCAGTAAGCTTACCAAATGATAACATCTGGCTTAAGATAACTTGGGCTAGTATGTATATTTTATGCAAGGGCTAGACAGAAGATTTTAATGGGAGTTAGAATTCCACTTTGAAACACAGCACTGAGATTTCTACCACCGTTAACTTTGTACATATATTACATTTGCCTTAAAATGATAAATGCAACAGTTCCTTGTATATATTGGGAGG
This sequence comes from Manis javanica, assembly GCF_040802235.1. Classification (NCBI taxonomy): domain Eukaryota; kingdom Metazoa; phylum Chordata; class Mammalia; order Pholidota; family Manidae; genus Manis; species Manis javanica. Next base: position 193,288,007 of record NC_133157.1, read on the forward strand.
AAAAATCCAATAAAACGTGAAAATGGTGCCAATTCTACTAGAGATACCACAGTAGTTTCTTAAAATCCCTTTTTAAGGTACTTAAGCATTATCGTGTACTCACATGTTTTTAGTGTTCTCTAAATAGCTCAAAGAAAGCCAGTAATTACATTATTTCCATTTCCAAATTAAATATTGTTTTATAGTAATAATTCTTAGGTTTTTGAAAATGTCAAACATTTTTTAAATGATGAGATATAAGATTAATAGAGTTCCTGCTTTGATTTGTTACTTCAATTTGGTTTGCTTGTATGTACAATTGTTGAGTAAGTACACTGATATTTTATATAACAGCAAAATTGACTAAGCAGTGGTACTGAAATACGCCTTTTGAAATGTCCACATCTCGTCAGAATTTTTACTGCCAACATACCACATTTGTGCATGTATTTAGAATCTTCTGTGGTAGAAAAAACATATAATACATGTAACTTTTTTCATTTTTCATTTTTCATTTTTTCAATTCTCAACTATTATTTTAAAGATAATACTTTATTGTCTAGTAATGACTATAAGGCATGACAACAACTGCCCCTGAGAAGCACTCTTCCACTGCTGAGAAGCAGTTGATATTTCTCCTAAGGCATATTAAGCCTCTCCATCCATAAGAAACTGGCTGTGAAGTGAACCCCTATGCACAGGTTCTGTGGGAAGGATGGAATCTGTAATGTGATTCTTAGAGGAGTATTATTTTCAGGGACCTACAGACTGGGATTCACTCCTGGCTCTGTCACCTGTGCAGGACTGTGTGAATTTAGGCAAATTAATCTTTTTGTGCTTAAGTTTTGTCATCTGTGCTCCCCTCACACCCTCAAACAGAGTATTAAATCCAAGAGAAAAGAACCTGGTTTGGTTTAAGAGAGAATCTCTAGTGCCCAGCACACAGATGGGTCCTGAATAAGTATTTGTTGAATGGATAAATATATAAACTATACACTTAGATTAGTGTAAGAATAGTAGATGTATAACAGGGATATTTTGAGGATGAAGGGAGATAATACACGTTGAGTACCAAGCACAGTCTGGGATCAGAGTAACTATTCTTGCTGGGGAGGGTTCTAGAGAAGCCAGGTAAATTTTCCTTTGTTCTGTGTCTAAACTCTATTTCCCCTTCAGACTGAGGATGGGATTTATACCAGAATTAGTGGCCCTATGCCATGCTCTAGCACCTGTGACTTGTGTAAGAGGGAAAATATTTACTCTATTACTACTCATATCTCTTAAATCTCTCATAATATTTGGGAGAAGTGGAAACAAGTCAAGTGGATTAAAGCATTTATCATACAATCTAAAATTCATGTCATCAATGCAAATACTTTTAGAGCTTAAGCATGCATACCAGAAAACTGGAGGTAGAATATATGGCATTTCATTGATTTTAAGATGCATATTTAAAATTTTTATATATCCAAAATCTGGATGCATTTTACAATGAATGGCATTTTACAACTGAATGTCTTCTGAATTCCACATATATGTGTATTTTATGAGTAAAACAGTATTTTTTTGCCCCCTCCAGAACCAATTTTCACCCCCTTGGGGGCATTATTACACCCATTGAGAATGTAGACATTAAAGTGATACTCCATATTATTCTTAGTTTTAAAAATCTCATTTACTAGAATATTAGTAAACATAATAAAACTAATTCTTAGGTTTAGAGTTTGGAGCTTTAATTATATAACAGAATGTCTAGAATTTTACCATGAATGACTGTCAAAATGCGTGCAAAGTTTGCACATTTGCTCTTCACCCCAACAGCAGAAAGCTATCCAGAGTATTTTTTTGTTAAAAAATAAAAGATCTTAAAGTTCATCCAGTGATATTATTCAACATACCATTCTCATTTTATGTAATAAGGCTATGTAATAATGTCAGCATATAAATTTAGGATGTTCACGACTTAACCTTTACATACTCATGATTTCAGAGATGTAACTTGAATACTACATCAATGATGAGATTGTTAAAGGCCATCTCATTTCTATGGAATATTAGTAGATACTTGCTTTATACCCCTATGTTGTACTCCATAGGGAAGATGAACTTGTGCAATTTTCAAAGCCACTATCTGGTACACTTCTACTGCAGTTCTAAGCAGTTGGGGGTTTCCTACGTCCAAGAGTAATGACAGAATACAGAACTCAATCCATTTGAGACAAGTGGTTTGCACCAGGAGAAATATAGGCACACAGTCCTTACCATCAAATCACAATTTTCTCTCGTAAGGCTAACTATTATATTCAACAGTTTTAACTGATGGAGAAAGGAATAATTTATATACTTGGAAAAACCTTTAAATGGCAAAGTTGTTCCATGTGCTCTTAAATGTCCACTTATCCTTTCTCTGGGTTGTGCAGTTTGACTTTCACTTTTTCATGTGAGTGTGCAAAAAGCTTTTAAAAGTAGTGACACATAAAACTTCAAATTTTGTTGTATGCGCTGCAGTATTATCTTATATTTGACAGTTCTAATGTGTGTCTTGGCCTAGGTGTGTTTAGTTGTGTCAAATGGCTATATTTTGAGACTTCAAAATAATGTGCAGTTGATCTGAGGAATGTGACCTATTCTAGTAGACCGAGCAATGCATCAGCAAAAGTTAGCACAGGTAGTGTTCAAAGGAGACTCCTCAGCAGTTCAGACATCCATAGCAAGGTTTTACCAATCAAGTTAGTTTTATACACACTTTTGTAAATAAATTAAAGGTGAATTCAAAACCAGAAATCATCTCCTCCACTGCTCCTAGTACTTGCTCTTTCTCTGCCTTTTAATCGGAGCATCTCCATGATACTCCGGGCATAGACATCTCTCAAGTTAACACTGATATATGAGTCAGTGGCTATATTCTTGGTAAGCTTCTTTAGAGCTTCACGCTGTCTAACAGCTGCTTCCTTGAGCTTTAAGGTAAAGTAGCAAGCGGAGAAGCGGTCGTTAATTATAGCAATAGGCAAGGCCAAGACAAGGATTCCTGATAATATACACATGAAGGCCACGATCTTGCCTGTGGTGGTGTCTGGCCTAATGTCCCCGTATCCCACGGTAGTCATGGATGTGGTGGCCCACCACCATGCACAAGGGACGCTTGTGAAGGTCGTGTCAGGAATGCTCTGCTCTGCAAAATACTCCACAGTTGAAAATATAGAAATTCCCACAGACAGAAATAAGAGCAGGAGGCCCACTTCTTCATAACACTGGGTGATTGTCATCCCCAGGGAGCGTAATCCTGTAACAGAACAACGGCTGTCAGTCTCTGGCACGGCTCCTTCCCTCCCCTCCCTCTTCCCTGCTATCCACCCACAAGCATGCACTTCGCCTCGCCTCCAGCATCAGGCAATGTTCTGGGAATGCACAGCTGATAAGTCATAATCTTTGTCTTCAGGAAACTCACAGTCTAGCTGATGGGGCCAGATTGAGAAGGGTAGAAAGAAATGCAGATTCATTCATTCACTTATATATTTACTGAACACCTACTATTTAGGAAAAAAAAAGGTGAGAGGTGAGACTAAAAGGTTTGCAGGGGAGGGACGACAGGAATTTGTATTTTGGTTTGTGCAGCGGGAGGCCTCTGCAGCGCTGCACACGGAGCGCTCACTTGGTCAGACCCGCATTTCGCAGCGTCACTTCTGCACACTTTTTCCATGCCAGTTTTATGCTGTTTCCTTATATTTTATATGTCTGTTTTCCTCACCCTCCCGTGAAGTTTAACACAATCAGGGCATCAATATCCGAAAGCCAGAGGCAGTAAGGGAGGTACACAAGATGAAGTGAAGCAGCAGAAGTTGGATGATCTCAGGGACAAAACGGACATGACACTGTTACATATAATTTAGAGAACATTCTTAGAGGTTTATCAGGAGGGGGTTCCTGAACTCCCATGACACTCATTGAAGTTCTCCTCCTTTTAATCTATAGGAAAATATTTCCTTGAGTACATAGAATTTCTGCTTTCCTGTAAGGAGGTAGACCTAAATACAAAATATTCTTCCGTTGCATAAAGGTATGGGGGACTGGGGCCCCTAGGGAATTCACTCACTATGAGGCCTTGGTGGATTCCCATTGCTGTTCTGAGGATTTATCGAGTCCCTAAGAGATCCAAGAAAACCTAATCCCATCTCTGAAGAGGCTAAGAACTACAGACTGCCAGAGGAGCCCATAATGAGACTCTGTTTTGAATAAGGCATCTCCCCTAATACTAGAGAGATACTGCTAAAAGTGCATCAGTATAGTGAAGTCCTATCAACCTGATGCCACAATGATATTGTCTGCAAAGTCCAAAGCAGTACCTTGTAGAATCACTTTAAAATTTTCATCAATCTCTAGAGACTATTTGAAATGCATTAGAATAGTACTTGTGCGATCATTATTTTTGAATTTTGTTCTTACAATTTTGAGATATTCTTGAATTATTTAACAGCTCTTCTTAAAGGTCAATGAATATTCATTTTTGGGCTTCAAAATTTTTTTAGGTATCTGTAGGATACCTTTTGTCTTGTGTCTGTGTTGAATTGCATTTCTAAAATAAACTGACAGTATATGAGAAAAAACAGTGTTGGGGAGACTGTTTTCATTCAAGACGAAATGTTCTAAACAACTTTGCAAAGAAACACAAAGTGGTCAGAATTTCTAAATGTTGTATCAATTAATTCTGGTCATCCTCAAAAAACAATATGAGCTCAATGGTGTAATTATTATTCCCTTTTAAAGATGAGGAGACTGAGGCACAGAGAGGTAGCATACCTAATACAAGGCTACAGAACCAGGATTTAAACCTAGGAGGTCTGGCCTGCCATTGTCCTCCTACCATTATTTTATAATACCTCTCAATTTGTATTTATAGTTACTACATGAGGAAACATGTCATCTTTGTCTATAGTAACTAAATGTAATTCTCAAGATAAAAACTGTCAAATATTTACACAAGTGTTCATATATTTTCAATAAATTAAGGTTTATTAATACTTGTTACTTCTTTAGAACTGAAAAAAAAAACTTCAAAGAGGTGACACTGTGGAAATTACTATTATTTTCTTTTTCCTTTCTTTTGGGGAAAAAATTTAGTCTTTACTGGGTGCTTTTAAATTGAATCCTGTGAAGAGTTTATAAATACTAGAAGAAAGCATCCTATTATGTGTGTCAGAAAACAAAGAATGGTACTTCTAAAAGTTGTTGGAAACCCCGTTATCAAATCCCTCGTATGTGAGACTAGCTAGGAAAATAAACTACCAAAATTGTATTAGTATAAACCCTAATTACCTCAGAGATGTGGAAAAAAGAATGTATCTGAGGTTAATTTCTCCCTATATTTATAGGGGGAGACAACTACCATCAACTTCTTTCAGGTGACCAGTCTGGCACATGTCTAGGGAAGTAAGGTGGTAATAGGACTCTCTGGCCAAATTATTTGCACTCCCGCATATTACATTAATATGTGTTGTGTTAATATGGCCCCCTGTTGCAGTATTTCTCAGTGTGATCCAAAATCAAAATCATTTGTGGGCTTGTTAAAATGTCTGCTCCTGGAGCCAACCCCAAATACTAAAATCTGACTCTCTATGGACTGGGGCTCAAATTTTACACTCCAAAAGCTCTTCAAGGGATTCTTAATTTAATTGAAGTCTAGCATAACACATATGTACGCCAGAATATCCAACAGCTACAGGGCCAGCCACTGAGAAGCAATGCCCTCCATGATGCAGGGATAATCTTCAATGGATTGTGTGACTTCTCCCGGCACTGACTATACTTTTCATATACAATTGTGTGCTGTGTGGAGATTTTCTTAGGAAGAGTGTGCATTAGATTTTCATGACTTTATGATACACATGAAAAGCCAAGGAATTCCTGTTACCCTCTCTCTCATGCACTTCAGATTAGGGATGAAAAAATTCTCAGTTACTAGATAAAGCATTTAATTAGTGTCTTCTGCTTTCTTCCAAAGCAAACATTTCCTTTATTTCTTCAAAAATTATGGGAAGGCCATCTGTGCCTAGTCATCTTTCTTTTTGCATAGTCAGAGAAGACCCTGGAGGACTGACTTTCTCTTCAGCCACAGAACCTGTGTGGTCAGCACTTCCTTGGACACAGAAGAGAAACCGGCTTCTGTCCCTATATATGATATATAATTTATGCATCTTTTTATGTGCTGTTTATGCATATTTTATCTAGAACCTTCTAGAGGCAGTGTCTTTAATTTTTGTACACCTTCTGGGTACTGGGTTAAAATAAACTGAAGCTAACAAGTGGTCAAATTGTTCATCAGATATTTTATGGAGAGAAAGCAGGTGTGAGGCATATTCTCCTCCGTACCTGTGAAAAGAACTTTAAGGTTATGCTTCCCAATTCCTTTTGGGAGATGATGGTTGGCTAAAGTATGGGAGTTGGTAATATTGCATATCAATGCACAGTTGCTTCCCTTGGACTGTGGTCAAAGCATTAATGCTTATGAACAATGGCACATTACAAGGCACCAATGAAATCTGAATACCTGTGGAATGTCTGCCCAGCTTTAGCATGCGCAGAGCCCTGAGCAGCCTCAAAACCTGGACAATGCGCCCCACGTTTTCCAGCTCCTGTGTAGTATGGCTCCCACTCAGGCTCTCTACCAGAAGAGTGATGTAGAAGGGCAGGATGGCAAGGAGGTCTATGATGTTTGGCACCTTTCTCAGGAAACGGCATCTGTCCCGTACGCACAGGAAGCGCAGGACAAACTCCCCGGTGAACCAGCTAATGCACACATACTCTAGGATTTCCAGCAGCTGAAGGTCCAGCCAGCTTAACTCGGCTGACATCAGGGCCATGTTGACGATGGACACCACCACAAAGATGATGGAGATGACCCCAAAGATTCGGGCAGCTGTGGAAGACCCAGGTTTCTCTAGGATGTTCCAGAGCTTCTGTCGGACAGTGGGACAAGGTCCTTGTGAGAAGTCCTGTTCACTCTCATGTTGACTTTCCTGGTCTTCTGCATCCTTCTTAAAGTCTAAAGTTTCACTCAGCTCCTTTCTTCTGAAGTATCTTTTAGAGAAGACAACTTGGTGATTAGTCTAACTTTTTAAAATACAGAAGTAAAAAGAGAATTAAACTTGGCAGTGACACTATGCTTTATATTTTAGTAAAATGCAGAATATGTTTTCTTTTCTTATGCAGGATGTTTCCTGCCCCACAGTATTCAAAATTTTACATTTTGGATTATGTTTTTTAAATGACACCTTATTGTTAGAAGTGTACACAAAAGAATTTATACAAAGCAAAGCCACTTTAATGATTTTTTAAAATTAATGATAGTACCCATTTTCTTGCAACAAGAATAGAAGTTTGCCATATGGCACTTTTTTGTGTGTAATGGAAAGGTATTTATGAAGAAATTGTAGTAATTGCAAGATAACAGCAAAGTCATCAAAGTCCTGTGATCATTCACAGTCAAGGGACCAACTTTCTATCTATTGTATTTAAAGCAGTTATCTGTCCAAGTTTTTAAAGTTAATGTCCTAGGTTTAAAGCTCCACCCTGAAACTTACATCTCTACACATACATCTTTTTTTTTTTGGTATCATTAATATACAATTACATGAGCAACATTGTGGTTACTAGATTCCCCCCATTATCAAGTCCCCACCACATACCCCATTACAGTCACTGTCCATGAGTGTAGTAAGATGCTATGAGTCACTACTTGTCTTCTCCATGCTATACTGACTTCCCTGTGCCCACTCTCTACATTATGTGTGCTAATTGTAATGCCCCTTTTTCCCCTTCTCCCTCCCTTCCCATCCAGTACCCCTCCCCCCACCCACTCCAGTATCTTTCCCTTTGGCAACTGTTAGTCCATTCTTGGGTTCTGTACACATACATCTTTTTAAGTGTAGCTTTTCTGACTCATTTATTCAATAACCAAATATTTACTGCAGGCCTGACCGCCCTTGTACAAATGAATTGGCACACACTCTCTCCAAAAAGAAGGTTCAAAAAGTTCCAATTAAAAGCCGGCCTTGACTCTTTGCAGTCCCCACCGCCACCTCATCTTCCCGCTCTGAAATGGCCACAGGTACTCTTAAGCCTGGGTTCAGCAAAGCTAGTGTAAAGCGTCAAATCTTTACCTCTGCCACCCTCTCCCCACCGCGCCCGCCCCCCCGCCCAGCCACCGCGCGCCTCGCCGGTACCTGTCTCTGCAGCAGGAGTCGATGCTGAGCTCGTCGATGCCCCAGTACTGGATCTCCTGGAGGAAGGAGAGGGCGCACAGCTGCTCCATGACATGCAGGCGGCCGGTGCGGTAGTAGTGCAAGACGTAGCGGAACGCTTGCGAGCTGCGGTCGAAGAAGTACTCGTTGTCCACAGGATTGGCATCGTCGCAGAGCTCCAGGGGGCTGGGCACGGCGGCCAGGGCCCCCGGGCGGCGGCACGAGGCCACCACCACGGCCAGCTTGCCAAGGCGCGTGTGCGGGAAGCAGGACAGCGCCTGCTGCGAGAGCACGAAGCGGCTGCCGCCCACGTTGACCGTGAAGCAGTCCCCGAGCGCCAGGGGCTCCCCTTCGCCCTCGCTGCAGAAGACGCTGGACTCCAGCGAGGTCAGGGAGCAGCTGTCCAGCGGCGAGTCCAGCAGCGCGCGGCCGCGGGGACGCAGCTCCATCGCAGCCGCCGCTGCCTGAGGGCGCCGCGAAGTTGGGGGCGCGCCGGAAGCCTCGGTCCCGCGAGGGCGGCGGCACGGCCCCGGGTGGCGGCCGGGCTTTCCCGGGCTCCCGCGGGGATTGCCTCCCACCCGCGCAGCCCCTCCCTCCTCGCCCCGTGCTCGTTCCCCTCTTCGCCGCTAGGGAGCTGCGAGGGCGCGGCCGCCGCGCACAGGTGCCGGCGCGCCGGCGCTGGGAGCCGAGCAGGGGTCGCGCCCGGAGGAACGCCCGGCGGCGGCCCACGCCGAGGACAGCCCCGGAACGCGCTGCCAGTCCCCGTGGCACTTCCCGAACTTACCCTCTTCCCAACTTTGTAGTTGAGACCCCAGCCGGGAGGTGTAGGACTGCCGGCTAGTTGCGGGGTAGGACGGGGGGCAGGTGGGAGGGAGGGGGCAGGCCTGGATGACTCTGGGCGGGACGCAAGCGAGTGGGATGGCAAGGCTCCTAACCGCGGGGGACCAGAACGGAGAGTGGAGGAAGCACAGTGAGTGGTAACCGGGTCTGAGTCCTTTGCAGATTGAGGATATATATTCCTCCTTCTTCTACTGTGGCGGCTTCACAGGCCAACCGGGAGGGTGCGCTGGGGGTGTGAGCACGTGGGGAAGGGCGCTGCGGGCCCGGGAGCCGCATCACTTTCTCCCGTTCACTCTCATTCTAATCTGATTGACACTCACGGTCCACTTTCTTCTCCCTCCTCCCTCAAGTTTGGACCTCCTGGTTGAAAAATAAGGATAATTAATGATGACTTTTAATTGCAGTCCCAGTGAGTTACTAAGAACTAGGGGTCACCAATGGCACCTCCCGCCGCGTGTTGAGGCACCTTGCGCCTTTCGGTTGAGCCGTTTCTGTCCCTACAAGTTTCCCGGGGAGCGGGTGCTCTGGGCGCGTTCCCGGCATAGAGCGGAGCCCTCATTTTTTTGGAGAAGGGGAGGCAAAAAGACAAGGAATAGAACAGGCGTGGGTTGGGGCAGGAGTTAAAATAGTAACGACGATGCGATTAAGGGAGAAGCCAAGCGCTGGCTCAGGTGAGGCTAGAAGTGCAGCACCCGTCCCGCGTGACGGGGCCGCCCCCGGCCAACCTGTTGGACACCGGCAGGGTGGGGAGGAGGGCAGGGTGACTCACCTGCGGCTCCGGGCACATCTGGGCTGCGCTCAGCGGGCGTGGCTGGTTACGTATCCTTCGTTTGATCCTCCTGGTCTGAACGTGAGGTCTGCCTTACAGGTGCAGCAGGAAAGCCGAGCTGGCAGCTCGGCTGCCTAGCCTCGCCCCGTCTGCCCCCGCCTCCCGGCTCTGGCCCCCCGGCTACCGCGGAGAGGGCCGCCCCCGCCCGTGCTCGCTAGAAGCCGTTCGCGTTTTGCAGCACCAGCTGTGGGGAAGGCAGGCAGCCGAGGGAGGTGAGACCGCAGGAGGAAGCGAGGCGCTCCATGACTCGGAACAGCACATTCATCCTCAAGACACTTAAAGGATTACAGTGTTAGAGTCCCGTTTCCTTGAATCTGTGTGCTCACCAATGTGCAAGAAAAGACTTTCCAGTTGCATAAGTCTGCTAAATTCAGGGTTAAGGCAGTTATGGCAACTACTTTGTGTGGCATGCATGGTTCAAGGTTTTCTCATTATTTCCAGCAAGCATCAGAGAATCCTACATTTTTAAAAAGTCCTTGCAAGAGAGAATGAACCACACTTACCTCTTTTTTTCCTTTTAAGTACTTTGAGGAAGTATATATGAAGAGATGAGCAGGCAGCTCCATACACTAGTGAGAAGGTTTTCATAGATTGACTTGAAACGCGGCAGTTTAATTTTGACTTTGTCAATTGGCTCCCATTTACTTCATTGACCTCAAAGCCTTCCTTAGTAAAATTTCACATTTTAATAAAATAGCCAATATTTATTGGGTACTGTATGCCAGGAAATTTTTAGTCCCTTTACTCATTCAGGACCTTATTTAACCATAATAATACTGTGAGGTAACACTATACCCATTTTACAGAAAGAGAAACTGAGGCCCAGAGCAACTAAATAATTTATTAGGGTCACATGGTCCAAAGTCAAACCAAGGTCTAATTGTCAGAGGCTGCCCTCATAAACACAATGCTTGGGACATAACTTTATTGTGATTTAAAATAAATCAAAGTGCAGTTGCTTTTATCAATTGATTTTGCAAGTTTCTAGAGAAGGGCAAGAGTTTAATGACATATTTTATGTGATTTTCAACATATGTTTATTATTATTCAACACATGAGTATGTGTACCAGGAACTATTCTGGGTGCTTCAGCTAGATCCATGAAGGAAACAGACAAGATCCCTGTTCTTGTAGAGCTAACACATTCCTTTGAGCATAAGAGTAACTTCAGTGAAATTTTGAAAGCCAGTATAATATTGATAGGTCCTGGTTCTTTTGACAGCTATCCATTTGGTAAACTTTTGCCTCTATAAAAACCTCTGTCATATAGAAAATATGGAGGAGTTAAATTTATCCTGGTATATTGTTCATCATCATGTCTAGTACTGTGCTATGAACTTTTTTAAGGTAGCAGAGCTTTCCCTTACAAAGAGAGAAAATGCCCCCCAACAGCTCAATTATATATTATTTGGGTGTTGAAAAAAGCAAGAGTCCACAGTTCTGTGAGGCCTTTTGCATACTTGAGTGTGAATAATTTTAACCAAATAATAAGCAGTAAAGGCCTGCTCTAGCTTTACAGATTGTGGGAAGGAGGAGGGAAACTTTCGGAGAAGAATAAGAGCTTTGGGTGAAAAGGGAGGTCTCCGCCAGGTAACCAGAGGTTAGCAAAAGGCATCTGAGGCTTGTCGGTCTCCGGCACTGCCACTGGGACCCTGGATTTCAGTTGTAATTAATGGTGTCCTGTAGAAGTAATTATAACAATAACCACCCTCTAAGTGTAAGGCCCAGGAAAGCATCTGAATTCTCACAATGATTCCATGAAATCATGCTGTCACCCTTAGTTGCAGATCTCAACTCAGCAGCTCACAGGCACTAAGTAACCGCCCCAGTTACATAGTGAGTATGTGAAGGAGTATATGAAAGGATTAAAATCCTGTGCTTTCTGACTCCAGATTTTCATCTCAACTGCTAAATATCTAAAATTTTCAACTGGGCTTCAATCGTGATTAAAACAATCATAACTAGAGATATGACCACTAGTTAATTGGGAGTATATAAACACAAATGATCCATTATAGAGTCTGTTGGGTGATAAAAATCCCTGCCCTCTCCCCTGTCTAGCTAGCTCCCTTTAGTCCATCCTCCCTCCCTGCTTCCTGACTGCCCAGGTTTGAGTCAGTTTGCTCAACTAAGAGGATATGACAAAGAAGAGGGGAAATAAGTCCATTCAAAGGGTATCCTTCCTAGTGTCTGATCTTGACCTGAGATGGACCTCCAAATGTGTCAAGAAGTGAAAAGAGAATTTCTGAAAAGTAGTTGGGGGTGGTGAGGTCTTGCTTTTGATTTTTCCTACATAGCATGGGAGGAATGTGATTGTCACGTAGGAGGTGGCGCAGTTTTGAGATGTGAAAACTCGACATTCTAATACCTTTGAGTATATTTTCCTTAGTGATCAGATGTTATATTCAGGTGATTTTTCCATTAACAGTCTTGTTATGAAATGCTCTACTGGTGTTTGGCTTTATCTATCAAGTCTTCCAAATATTAATTATAACATTGTTGAGTCTCCAGGAACAACAAGTGTTTTTAATTCCTCCAATTTTTATGAATGTTTCTAAATTTATTAGTGAACAGGCACCCTTAATAGTAATGTTTTTAAATTGGGTTAAAAGAAAAATCGCAGCATGCTTTAAATGTCTATTGATGATAATTACAAAAATAAAGTTAAAAGTCATTTGAAACACTTTAGAAATTTCTACTATTAAAAATCTGGAAGATTTCATTTAGGTTTTTGAAAGAATAAATGAGAATGTGTTTATATTAATATTGTATTCTGTTTATCTGTAATCTAGTTAAATAATGTGTTAAGATGTTTCTATGAAATCACCAATTCCCATCTTTTATATGAATGTTTTAAAATGATTAAATATATATGATAAGTCATTGAAGTATTTTTTAAGAAAATGTGCATTCATTATTTATATCCAAAATACTTCAACTTATACATTTATTTTTAATAATTAAATAGATAGGGGAGATATAATGAGTGAATAACTTAAAAAGCTTTATAGAATTCAGCTTGACTAAACTCTACCTTCTTATTTTCAATCCCTTTCTGTAGACTTATATGTTTACACTAAAATACTTTTCATTTTTATAATTCATTAATAATGCAGAACATACTTCATGCAAGGTGTGCATGTCCATCTTTGACTCTGTGTGTGATTCCTTAGGTATTGACAACTAGATGAGCTAATTGCAGTAATGTTTAAAAATGCCTTTGTGGGGAATAAGGGACATTACAATTAGCACACATAATGTAGGAGGGGGCATGGGGAAGGCAGTATAACACCAAGACAAGAAGTGACTCTATAGTATCTTACTACACTGATGGACAGTGACTGTAATGGGATATGTGGTGGGAACTTGAAAATGGGGGTATCTAGGAACCACAATGTTGCTCATGTATTTGTATATTAATGATACCAAGATAAAAAAAAATGCCTTTGTGTAAGGGATGAAATGATATTGTCCTCCTTCCCTTCATTGCATTGGGATATGTTTAAAAGTAAGGGAAAATCTGACATATTCTATCTATTCATCTTTTATGTGTCTTCTAGGTGCTTGGAATAAATCCTCCCAACTGTATAACAGCCCACTCTAATGCAGAATTTAGCTTAATGTGGGCTTGTTCTGGATTCTTTCCAAGGGGAGACAGTTATCTTTGGAAGTACTCAAGAATTCATTTTTATAGCCTAGTCTGCTACAGAGATCTCAGGACGGGTTGATAATGGTGATGATGAGGATAATAATATGATGATAATGCTGCTATTTTATTCAATCTCTGCACTTTTATTAGCTGTGCTATGTTAACAAGTTTCTTGAAAGCCCTTTGTGTCTCATTTTGCTCATCTGCAAAACAGAAGTAACAATAGTACTCACCTTATATTATTGTTTTAAAATTAAATGAGATAATACATGTAAATATTTAGTACAGTGTCATTATTCTTGCTGTCACTTTTATTATTATTATTACCTTTCAGGAATGTTTTCTGATCCCCCCGTCTGAGCACGTACTATGTGATAGGTACCATGTTAAAAGCTTACTTAATTTTATTTATAATTCATATAACCTTTTGAGGAGAGCAATATTATCATTCTTATTTTACAGATGAGAAACTAGGATCACAATACTTAAATAATTTCTCAAGTGCCTTACTAGTGGTACAAACAAGCTTGAACACATTTGTTTGACTCAAAGCCTTTGAAGGGCATTAATATGAAAATAATGCAGTGAGGAGAAATCACTATTAGAATGCTCTTCTCCTCTTTACAAAAATAATTTTATGAAGAGAAAATTTCTATTTTGTGTTTAACTAGGAGATGACTATACTTCATAGGTTATGACCAACACATTACCTGTGATTCACATTTTAATAAAATGTTTCTTGCTTTAAACCATTGTAAAGGAGATGGTTGGGTTGGTCATTAAATTCCTCACTGTGGCGCTATAATATGCGAAAGACAGAGCTGAAGTTCTCCTGAGATACTAAGAAAATGTGTACAATCAGACTCACTGTTCACTGGATTAACTCATGTAATTATGCTGAAATTAAACTTTTATAAATAAGATTTAGAAGCAGTGGAGGAAAAGCTGAGCAAGTGCTCTGCTTATCATGTTTTGTAAGCTGTTGAGTGAACCCTATATTGAATTTGAAAATTCAATTAAATCTTTTCTACGCAGCTCTATCAAAATCTGTTATGTTGATAGAGAGGTTGAGTCATACAGAACCATTTAAAATTGCCTCTCATCAAATATATCTGATTTATTAATATTATAAGTAAAATTGCATTTAGATTTATCCTTATTCTATTTAGTGTTTTCTTTCATTGTCAAGCTCAGTAAACTTGAATTCCATTCTGTAAGTGGAACATAGGTAATCTTGGCACTTTATATGTGTTAAGAGGTTTTTATATTGCATTTCCTTGAGTTTTCTGGAATCCAAAACTGAAAAACTTTTCAATCAGTAAATATTTTTTAAAAATGTACTTTTGCAAGTAGTGATGGGGGCTGTTTTACACATATGTATACAGGTGGAATATATATACTATATACATCATATATATATCATATGTATGAATACACACACCATATACCCACACATGAAAAACAAACAATATAATAATGTTTATAATGAGTATTATTATCAGTGTATCACACAGTTATTAATCTATGCAAGAAAAGCAGTGAACAATCAAAGCAAGATAAGGAAAATGGTAGAGAAAATTGAGAAGGCAATTTTTCTTTATAAAGTAGTTCTTAGTTATATAGTGTAGTTCCTTTAAATAAGCATTCTCATGGCATTTTTAAGCATGATCTAATTTATAAAAATATGGTGTAATTTTTTTAGGACACATATGCTGAAATTGTACCAAAGTAGTTTTGTAACTGGGTTGTAAACCTTATACAGTATCTATTATTCTAATCTCAGTTTAAGCACATAGGACATTAATTAAATAAATATTTTATACATTAAATCCATTGTACACATATGGAATGATTCCAATTCTGTTTGAGTTCAAAATCACGGCTTTTTACACTTAACTGTGTGTTCTTCTTACACTTTTATCACTAGTTCGAAGAATAGAAATATGGGTTTTCAGTCACAGCACACATTAATTTGAAAAAAATGAATCTTGGATCAGTGCATGTATTGCAAAGCATATTTTCTCTATACAGTGTAATTAAATTGGTGGGAAATGAATATAAAAATTTGTCATTTTTTCAACATGAAAAATAGCAGCGAGCCATATGGCTTCTTCTTTACACCATTGCATCTGATTGACGGCTCAGTTATAGTCTTGGCCTCCCAGTTCTCCCACAGGCAGATTTCCCGGAAATTTAAACCAAATGGGAATCCAGAGGGAAGTCAAAGCATAACAAATTTGTCCTAGGCCTGCTTTAAAAAAAAAATTGTAAGGTCAAATATATCCATTTTAGTAACTGGGAATGTTTCATTTTCCTGGCAGCAGCAAGAAATATCCTGATCCATACCACATAAGAAATTTTAAATGAAGTCTCAAATAATTTATAAAAGAGGAGGAATAAAGTAAATGTGATTTTAAAAATGAATTCAGGAAATTTTAAATGAAGCCTCAAATAATTTATTAAAGAGGAGGAATAAAGTAAATGTCATTTTAAAAATGAATTCAGGAAATAACTTAGTAATAGATTCAGTACTTACAAAGATGCCGGGCTACATATGTTTTACTTTTGATAGCAGAAGCTTATGAAAAATCAAGGACAGGTAATTACTGACTATATGGAAGTTTTGAGAATTAGCAAGCAGTTTTATGGATGAGTATGTGTTTATGTGTGTGTGTACAGAATGGATATTTTAATTTGATATTTTAAAAAATTAAGCTGAAAATAGACTAGAATTGTCTCCTCATTTTGTATTGCTCAATAAGTAGAAAAGTATCACAAATATTTTTCAGGATAAATTTTAAAGAAGACTCATAGAGTTAATTTTTGTCTTACTTCACTTCTATTCTGTTAATAGCATTACTAACTGGCCACAAAGGTCTTTGTAAAGTATTTCTTGAAAGACTAACTGTAAAATAAAAAGCAAGTTGGGTGTACATGGACAGATAGGTGCTTGAATAAGTCTATGATAGAAGAGCATGTGGCCTTTCTCAATTGTCAGCACGGCCAAACATTGCTTGCAGTTGGAGCCACATTCACTGGAGAAACGCTGATCTACTTTTACCTCCTATTTGAATAAGAATCTGTCCTTGGAACAACAAAAGTCACAAAATGAGTGGGCTTCTCTCTGTTGAATGGCTGGAGATCACTTTCTTATATAATAAGTATTAGATAAGGGATATAATTAAATATTTGTTTTCAAATATGGCTATGATAGAACATGGCTGACTCAGTTTTCCAGACAGCAGTTTTAGGACCCCTTTACACTTTTAGAAATTAATGAAGACCCCAAATACCTTTTGCTGACATGGGTAATGCTTATCAATATTTACCATATTAAAAATTAAAACAGAAATAATTTTAAATACTTATTTACTTAATTATTTAAAAATAGCAGTGACAAGCCTGATAATACAACATATTATGAAAATTACATAGTTTATTGAAAATAAGAAAAAAGATTTCCAAATTTCAGTTTTTTGCTTGCAAGCTCAGATTTTATCACCAGTAACAAATATTGTCTGTTTTCCTTGACAATAACAGGATCCACTTATTCATTTTTAATAAATTATTTATAAACATTTAAACAGCTATAGTTTGTCAGTCATGTTTTTGAGGAAAAATGCTTATCAATGGAAAAAAGTGGCTAGTTCAGCATCTAATTCAACTAAACACAGGATTTATGATTTTTATTGTTCAGGAATTAGAGAATATACTTTGGCAAGGTTTCATTAAGATATTTTGTTTACCTAATATACACTATATAAAGATAAGTACATGCACACCCTAAACAGATTTCATACACACCCACACAGAAATGTGATCATATAAATATATATATATACACACACCCCCACCCCCACACAGATAAGCATATATATTTACATGTATATGTGTATGTTCAGCTATGCAGAGAAAATGCAATTAATTTGGCTCCAGTTAATCATCATTTCTTGTAAATTCCTTCAAACTAGATACCAGGTAAATCTCACTATTTATTTAATTTCAATCAAATAAATTTAATATAGTGCAATAATTAAAATACTGTTTTTTGGTTATGTGTAATCTTTTTGGATAAAAAAACCCAGCCTCTCAGATTTTTGGCATCCTCTATGCCTCATTCCACATGGCCCAGAAATTTGTGATTCTCCTTTAGAGCTTACTTGATACCAATTAGTTCATCATTGACTAGTAGGAGGGCTTCCTGGACTCATAACCCCTGGGCTATACATGGATGTGAACAGATGGAGGCCATTGTTGCGCTATTTGCTTCTGGTTTCTAAGTTCCTCTTCATTTTTCTCTTCCATTTGCCCAGGTTATAAATGGTTAACCAGGCCTCTCAAGCTTCTCATCTCGATCTCTCCTCAGTATTGTGTGGAGCCACTTCTGAGTCATGTATTTTAGGTTTACCTACATTTAATCTTCTACTGTTACTTGCACATAATCACATCTGACCTGTGTGATTGGCTCTCATTGATAGCCCTTCTACTTAAGAGGCATTTGGAAATGTCTTAGTGCTGAGAAGTGGGTTGTTTTTACCAGTCACAATAATTGGAGAATATTATCAACAATTATTACTAAGAGCCAGATGTTCTAAATATCCTTTAACATCTGGGCAATAAAGAACTGGCATTCTAAAAATGCTAATAGTGTTCTCATGAGAAACATTGCTCCAGGATACAAATTGCTCAGATCCTAGAGTGGGAGGTTTCCCAGCCTAACCATGGTCTCTAAGAACAGATACCACATTTATTATTTAGGTCTTCCCACAAACCTCCAGATGGATGCCTTGGGCTGACTGGGAAAAATGTCATGGACCAGAAATACAAAAAATGCAATAATCATTATATGAAATATGTACATATATTAGACATCTGAACTTGTGGTCATTTTTTATGTTATCATTGCATAGGGGTGACACATAACAGAAGTAAATATATAAATATATATGCATATATTTAAAATATACAGTAAAATAACTTGTTTTCTGTGATAACTGTGGAGATGATGCAAGTTCTTCTGGATAGATGCTGGCACACATTATTATATACTTATAACTGAACTCACAAGGTTTCTAGAAGAATCCATAAAAAGCTAAAATTATTTTCCTGAATACTTTTGGTTACCTTGTCAAGGACAGAATACCTCCTAATGATCTTCTTGCTGGCTTCTAGTTTATCATTTTACCTCCACAATTGCAAACAAGATTTGCTGTTTCAAAATGTCTTTGCAGTGCTTTTGTATCCACTTCCCTGTACTTTACCAATCTATTATTTCCTTAATAACTCGGTGTATCAACTGACTTCCTCACATGTGAGAAAACAGTTTGTATGTATAAGTAACAAATTGGGCTGCATATAATAAGCAAATGTTTCTTAGATATTTTGATACTGTTCACTCTGAATATCCTAAATTTTGGTCTTGGTTTAAATAAATATATATATATTATATGCACAATGATCATACAAAATTCCTAGAGCTCATTTGGCAATCAGAATTCTCCACAACTTATTCATGCAATTTTGCATCTTTAAGTCAATGCACAAGATCAATGTATTTCAAATTGAATATTTTTCCTTGGAATGTGATATGATATGCCTTCCCTATAATTATCTCACAGTTTCAATTTATTTAATTTTGCCATATATTTTTCTTCCAAATACATTCATTAATGGGCATATACTATACCTGCTGAGATCAACACATTTGAATTGATTTTGGTTTTTTTGTAAAGAACATTAAAGGAATTACATGATGGGTATTTCCTTAGTTGTGAATTAATTTAGAGTAATTCAGAGTCAGTAGGAATTTTAGAGATACTTTAATTTAGGAAAATGACAATGATGTGTGAGTAGGCACACAAATTACAAAATCCTAACATCTAATATGCTCTGTACACTGTAGATACATTCTCCTGCCTCACAGCATGCCTGAAGTGTATTAGCTGTTTTATTGACACCAATATCATGAGAGAAACCCATGTCATCTTTCAGAATTTTTATATTTGTTTATTTTCTCTATTTGGTTCTTTTGTAAAATGCCAAATTGAATATAAAAATAACATTTGTCAGAGGTTGACTTAGGTTTGAAGCTCTTAAATAATGTTATTTTGAATTAACTATACATGTGTGTATATATATATATATATGTACTTTTAAAACTTTTCATTGCTCACAATTTTGATGACTGTTGGTGTTCATTTGTCTTCACCTTAATATTGATTTAAAAGAATTTGGGTGCAGGCACATTTTGTGGTTCAAAGATACAAATAACTTTTTAGAGTGATTGGTTTTAGTGTAGTTTGGAAATGTAACATACAGTGAAAAATTTTCAATAGTGATAAATAACTGGAAATTCAATTCTTTTTGTTCTCTGGCACTTGTTTAGTAATATGCCATGAGGCGTGGTTTAGACAGTTGACTCAGAAAAGTCAGAAAAATCTTTGAAAACTGACAGGGAAAAAAAAAGGGCAGGGGGCAATGATTATCTGGCAGTTTTTGTGCATTCATTGCAGGACCACACAAACTAAATGGGCAGCTGAAATCACTAAAAGGTGGAATCTTAGGTGGGATGGAATGATCAGGTGTCTAAAAAAATAGCATTTGCAGAGATTTTAGTTAAGTATTCATCTATGAAACAAATAGGGAAGGAAATTTCACCTAACACATGTAAAGAGGAAATGGCAGAGCAATGAACCTGTCAATTAGAAAATCCAACCTTATGTTCATGGTGAAAGTTTTGTGTGTTTATGAGGATTGGAATTTTTGAAATTTGAGATCATATGTGAAAGATTTTAAAAGTCATAAAGGTTTTATTTTTTTTTCCTGGGCATAAAACACAAAGTTATTACTAATATTCAGTGACTGCTATTTGAATGTTTGACTGAAAAAAAATGAAGTAGTAAATTCTCAGTACTCATTTCCCCCAGAGCACATTGTATATGCAAAAGACAGTTGTTTTCCTCATGATTTCAACCACTATTACAGAGTCTGCCTTCCTTTAAAATCGATTTTTATACACTAAAAGAGTCAGTTGGTCTCTAATTACTGCACACTCAGTACCCTCAACTACTGTTACATCTAAGCAACCAGTTAATCTTATTTATTGCTTGAAACTGTGCTTCAGCACACCCTTAACAGTATTTGTTCTCTTTTTCTTGCTTGCCTTTTGGTGGTTCTGATTTAGCTCACCATAGATCTTAGATATCCCATATTTTTAACCCAGTGGGATCTGAAGTTAGATTAGGGCTCCCTAACTTCCAATTTTGGAATACTCCATTTATTATTGAAGAGTATGTAGAGTGTATTTACAAGGAGAATCCTTCCTACTTGCTTTAATGGTCAAACATACAAATCAATGTAGTTTTGGATAAGCCACTCCCAAGTCTTCTGGAATGCGTTTTAGTCTGTTATGATGTATTTTGCTTTAAAAAAATGCTCTTTTAACAAATGTGTTTGCACTAAAAAAATTAGAGAGCTTTGTTTTTGCTCTGAAATGTTTTCAAATTCATTACCCCTCCACTTCCACTGTTATTTTAGTCTGAGCAGTCAACTCTTGGTATCCCTTAAATGCTTCCTTGCTTTCACTCTTGGTTTCTATGAAATTCCTAAAAGCAGTGTAAGGGCATTTTAAAAAAATCTAAATCATATAATGCTGGTCCCCTAAGTAAAAGCCTTCAATCTCTGTTTATTGCACACAGAATTCCTTTCCATGTCCTTCAAGGCTTCTTCTGACCTTTCTTACCACACATTTGTAACCACATGGTCTGGAGGGACATGGTGATCTTTTGTTATCTGTCTCCTAGGTCTTACTTAACATCAGTTACAAGATGGAGGAAGAAAAGAGTAAACTTGATATGTAATATCTCTGCATCTCTGTCCAATACAGCTGTGTAAGCTTCAGGAATGTGGTGGTTATTGTTTTGTTCACCACTGTATCCAGGGCCTAATATAGGTTCTGTCACATAATTGCCACTAATAAATACAGATTGAGTAGACAATGACTTATCAGAAACTTTAATATGCTACTGTCTAATGTAGCAGTTCTCAAAACTCCAGTTTGGAAATATTTGTTTATATAAATAAATTTTTATTTCTCAAGCCAGAGCCAAGGACATTACCTTTTTGTAGAGAGGCTGGTTGTGTGATTTATTTATTATTCCCTCCTAGAATGTTGCAAAGATAAGCCATCTCTCTTCTCCTGGTATAGATAATCTCCAAGAGTCATTAAACATATTGTTCATCAATTGCTCATCAATTATTGCAGTGTATGCTTAAGTTCAATGCTCTTGAATATCTTCCAAATGCTTAGAAATGCTACAAAGAATATTTATGGAGATTTGCCTGAAAAATATATAGTCCATTATTCTAGATACTGTACATTGTATTTACTGATTCAGTCAAACCATTATCAAGACATTCATTGGGATTGTGCCAAATAGTCTAGTGTAGAACTTTTTCTTTAAATTGTGTTAGATTTTGGTATATCTTTTCTGGTCTATGCTGATAGACCATGTAAGAAAATACCCTAAAGCAGCTCATCTTTGAGTTTACTGTAAAGATATTATTGAGGATGATATGTATTCCATTACACAGTATCCTTAGTTGGGGGAGCTTCACTCTAAAATTCCCTTCTTTTTCAGATAGCAGAACAATTGTCATCTATTGATTTGTTTCATTTATGGGCATTGGTGTATAGAAGATCTATTCACATATACATTTTTTGAAAATATTACAATGAATATTTATCAAGAGCTTACTATGAACTAATTATCTTATAAAAATACTTTAATGGGTTATCCCATTTCATTTTTACAACAATCCTATGCCATGGCTATTATTATTATTATTATTTTATAAATGAAGGAACTGAGGCCCAGAGTACAAATAACCATCCAAAGTCACATCACCCAAAGTTGGAATAGAAAATATTGTAACCATACTGTGAACACAGACTAACTTAAATAGGCTGCCTCTTACATAGACCTAGCTTATTTCACAAATTTTATTTTTCTTTTGCCTTATTATTATTCTACTTACACAGTCTTAAATCATTGTGGAAAAATGTGGAGTATAATGAAAAGAATAGGATACCAAGTTTCTTTTCCTTTTGAGTGTTATATTGCAAAACTTAGATTTATAAGTATAAAATCAAGTAGAAAGTATTAGAAAGTGCAACTGTATTAAAGTAAGCTATTTATCAACTGTTATTCTCTTATAGGTGCATATTTTAGTCTTGACTGTGCTGTAAATTAACTTCCATTTTTCTTAAGTTACTTTCTCTAAGTACACCCAGTGGAAACCTAACTTTTTATGTTACTAGAGATTAATTGTGCCTTATAGTATTATATTCAGTCAGTTTTGGTGAATGTTTGGTGTTCTAAGAAGTATTAGTGAGTTAATTATCTTTTTGATTTATATCTATAATAAAAACTTGTATACAACATCAAGACTTGTTCCTCAGTTTGCAAGTCATAGATTTTAATCATACTCTTCACATGTATTCCAGCCTAAAACCATTTTGGAATATGAAGTTATTACAGTAAACACATAAATGATTATGGTTCAAACTAGCGAACTGCTCGTAGGAAATTTCCCTAATTTATCAATAAGACATCTGCTTTCTAATGTTTTAGATTTATATGCACAAGAGTTCCACTAAAAATTCTCACTAGCTACAGTATATTGAATGTTCACCTTTAATGATAAAAAATGACCCAAGATCCATTAATTATGTGTAATCTCTGACTAGCTTAACAAGAAATTAATAAAAGGTATAATAAATTTCTTTTTATCCTAGTGCCTCTGCCACCATCTTGGTTTAAGCTCCCACTAGGTTTCTCATGGATTATCATAAGTCTTCTAATTGATTTCCCTGCCTAAAGTCCCACTGTTTGCCTGTTTCCAATACATTCTCTGCTTAGTGGTCAGAGTGGCCTTTCTAAATGGTACATTTGCTTATGTCATTGTCCTTAAAACCTAGCAGGGCTCCCCACTCCTCATAGAACGATTTCTCAGTTCTTTGTCAAGGCTCACAAAGTGTCTTGGGATCTCGAGTTCTCTGTAGTCCCATCACTCACCTTTCTCCTGTAGCCATCCTTAACTATCCCGGCTTCTGAGAAGGATTCCTGTTTTGTCTTGCATTAAGGCCTTGTGCCCTTTGTGTGGATCAACTTCCCTTTTCCGTTTTCACCTCCTGACTCTCAGCTGTCTGTTTGGGCCTAAGTATTTGCAGTGCAGAATCTAGGCTGAGAACTCCTCCTTTATCCCCCCCCATGGTCCTCAGGGCTTATCCCACCAGAATTGTCGCCTATTCACACGTGTGTCTTTTTCCACGGGAGATGGCAACCTGTTTTAAAGAGAGTGGGTGTTTCTAGTTCACTATCTTGTTCTCTGCTCTTATTGTACAGAGGTCAGCACTTAATAGGCCCTCAGTATTTGCTTTTTCAATAAATGAGTGGATTTTATAGATATTATAAATATACATTTTTATGTTCTTCTGAGATGTTTTCTTTAAATTTATTGAATTATTGTTATAGTTCCCAACTGTTTTGTCTCAACTTGAGTTAAAAATCCCAGTTCCCCTACTTACTACTTGTGCATCTTTGGACACCTTAAACAAAAGTTTACCTGTCTTTATTTTAAAATCTAGAAAACAGTGGTGCTTATGTTACAAAGGTTGAGTTTTGTTCTCCTCGGTCCCTGTCCCTGCTGCAACACAGAATTGAAGGGCAGAGACACAGTAGTAAAGCAGAGTAAAAGTTATATTTGAATACACTCCAAGGGAGAAGCAGGCTAGAGTCAAGGTAGACAAAGGCAGGTTTACTTGAATAAAGCAGAGAGGAAGGAAAAACAAAGAGAGGAAAGGGAAGCTCATTGAACTGCTGCTCAGCGTAGGGCATAATCCCCTGACAGCTTCTAAAGCCAGTGACACCTGGCATCCAGGGTCCACTTGAATCTACATGGCATGGGAACTAAGTCCCTACAACCTCAGGATTTGGCGGAGCCACAGAGCACTGGATGGAGATAATGTTCTGAGAACTTCCCAGAGGCAGAGAAAGGAGACTTGCAGGCAAGCTGCTAAACAGCATGATTGTACAACTGCAGTTTCATCTGGGTCACCTAAGTGACAGGAACTTGCAAGCCCAAATCAGAGCAGCGCCTCCCTACTTATCTGTAGTAGTACAGAGAGAGTGACACACTCGAAGAAAGGTGAGTGTGGGTAACCTCAGAGAGGAGGTGTGCTTAAGGGTTTGGGGTCTGGGGTCTTACAGGGTGTTTTTGGGTAAGGGTCAGCATAAGGCCTGATGTATACAGGTGATTCATAATTACTTTGAAATATTTTCTTAAGAATAGGGTTATTTAGGTGACTCTGTTGGTTTGGGACTTCAACATCTTTGTCCACATAGGTTTATTTACACTTCAAGGTCTGTCTCCTGTCCTGGTTACAGAGTTACTTGATTAAGGGCTGGAGGAAGAGGGAAGAGCATATAAGTTAAGTTATAGAATAAGATGGCCCTTTTTTGCAGGCTAAGTAGATTTTACAAAGGCATGATCTAATTGATACAATGAAGACATGGGCTATACTTGGATACTTTTCTTTATCTGGGGAATATCTGGACATTCTATGTTACTCCTGGCCTTTGGAACTTCAACTAATTAACTCATTAACTCTGTGAGTCCTTTCTGGCTCTCTAGTTTTATCTGGTTAACTCTTTGAGTCCCTTTTAGTGGGCTTTATTGGTTTTATTCTCTCTCCACTCTGCTCATGTCTATTTTTCTGCCTAATACTTACATAATAGGGCAGCAATGCATAGTGCTTGTGATAAAACATAAAATGCTTGACATAGTGCTTGGAACATAGTGTTTCTTCTTATGTCAGTTTTTTTGTTTGTTTGTTTGTAGCATAAAGATTAGTAACTCTGGCTTTGGAGACAGACAGATGTGGGTTCAAATCCTGGCTTGGCTTCTTAATAGATATGTGAGTTTACTCTTTGAGAATAATTTTTTTATGAAAAATGGGACTAATATTAATGGTTGCTGTGAGGTTCAAGGAAGATAATATAAGTGAAACACTTAGCACATTGTGAGACACACAGTGGAGGCTTAATAAATGCTAAATATTATTATTAACAAATCTATCTCTCTCACTGGCTTATCAGTTCACTGAAGTCATAATTTTCTTTGATCCATCTTTGAGTTCCTAGCATCAGTGTTTTGTATTGTTACCTTAAACTACTGTGGTCCACATAAAACTTAATGTGACAGTGCATCAGTCAGTTGAAACTGGGGTATGTAGAGATAGAAGTCAGTGTGGGGTGTCATTTGGAATATGGAGATATTTTCCAGTGAAGATAAGCTTATCTGATGACACCATCTTTAGAGTAAGATATGTCAGGAGCTGAGAAAAAAAATGCAGCAGTGTTAATTGGGAGAACATCAAGAAAAAAATTTAACTTAATTCTCAATTTTAGCTATGACTAGCATTAGGGGATAGTTTCAGTGCCAATTCAAGAAAACAGAAAAAATGGGTTTACATGGTATTATTGTTTGGTGACAGGAATACCATACAATAAGATAATTTGGTAAATAAGCTCAGTATGTTGTTCAGAGCTGAGGTTTATTTGAATAGACTAGACAATATGTCCATGAGGAGATGCATTAATTAGTAGCCTATTAGTGTAAAATTGCTGCTAATTTGGGTCTTAGTAATTGCAAGGAACTAGAAGACTACCGAATGGTGCTGACAGCACTTTGGGATAGAAGGAAACTTGAAACTGTTCTTCTGTATCTCACCTTTCAGTGATAAGACAAGGTTTGTTTCACTTGAGTACATTAATATTTGAGCTTCCTGTCTCCCTTTAAAAATTATAATTGAGTGTGCTTTAGGAACAAGTGAGAGAAATCTTCAAAGTTCAGTTTTGAATATACCACACTTTGGTGTGTAAGACTACTAAATATTTTTAAAAATTGTAGTCAGTTAAAAATGGGGGATTTTTTTACTTTAACATCACTCATATAAAAAAAGATGCTTAAATTTAATTATAAGTTTACAGAGAAAAAAACAATAATTCAACATGAATATACAATCTAAAATTCACTCCTATAGTTATAATTCTTGACATATAATAAAATGGATGATAAGTTCCACTTCCAGAATGATAGCACAAGGGTCTCCGTGGACTGCTTCCAGGGAAACCACTGTAACTGGTGAAATTATTATATAAAACCACATTTAAAGTCTCTGGAAATTGTCCCAAGTGCATAAAGAAAATGGAGAAACATTTATTCAAGGAAATCTGCTAAATCTCTGCAAGAAGAGTGTGAGTCTATGGAACCTGAGCCAAACCCCCACCCTCACTGCCCCACCCCAGCTGGGTGTTATGGGGGCCCCACTCTGGGTAGGTGTGGCCGACACAACTGCTCCGTTCTGAGTCAAAGACTGTGCTATCTCTCCCGGAAGAGCAGGACGCTAGTATTTCTTGTAAATCCTCAGCTCTATGATGCAGAGGCCGAATTCCAGGCACGTGTGTGGATATGAGCCTGTCAGGTAGCAAGGCAGACATGAGCAGGTACCGCCCTGTCCTGCACAGGTTCCCCCTTACATCTTGCCACCAGATGGTAGAACATGCCCCCCAAACCCTCCTGTTCACAGTTCAGTCTCTTGCCTCATCAGGACCAAACAAGATGTACGAAGCCCAACAGGGGGTTTTCAGACCACCAAGACAGGTTGGCCTAGGCACACTAAGACCCAGAGATACCTTGGGGTTCATTATACCAGAATTATAATAAATTGACATTGCAGTTTTGCCGCCCTCTCCCCTCCCTACCACCGTGGGTTTCTCTTAGGTACTCATGGGTAAGCGCCTGCACACTAGCAAGAAGGTTATATCACCTGAAACTGCAATCAACATGTCAATTAAATGACATGAGATGTTGGAAGGGACTTTCCACTCTAATAGAAACCAACCCGAACCCTAATAGTGGGGCTGCTTCTGGTTTCCAGACAGTCTGCTCTCCAACTTTCTTGAGAGTGTAATTTCACTTTGCTTAATAAAATTCTACCACTTAAGACTGTCCTAAGTCTGCCTCTTGATTTAATTCTTTCCTTCAAGAAGAGGAGGACTGAGAAAACACAATGCACTTAACTGGTAACAAGTCGAGGAGCTCAGTCGCTCCACACAATCCCCTTTCATGGCAGGGAGACGCTACCCCAGACCCCAGGTGCTGCTGGGCAGCAGGCTGGGAACATGGGGCCCTAATCACCTTGCCACAGCTCACTTGCATGAGGAGGTTTCATGCTGGGAGATACAAGCCTAGAGCAAAAGCTACCACCTCAGTGTCCTGCTCTCAAAACAGGAGTGTCACTCTGTGGGAAGCAGGCCATTGTTCTTGCTCGCTAGCTGCAAAGCAATGGCTCAGAGACTGTCCGTAAGAGAGCACCAAAGCTCCCCAAAAAGGAGCTAACTTTATTTGAAACAGAGTGTGGGGAATTTAAAGGCTAAGGGTGCCCTGAAAAACAATGGAGATTTTGGTGCTAACTAATTAAGAGGAAGCTGGTAGCTACATTAGAGCAACAAGCTAAACCTTATGCTAACTGGTTACCAGAGGGAACCCAGGGAAGAGAAATTGGAGCTCTCATACCTGCTGAGGTGAATGTAAAATGGTGAAGCTGCTTTGGAAAATAATCTGGCAATTTCTCAAAAGGTTACACACAGAAGTTACCCTATGATTCAGCAATTTCATTCATAGTTATATAGGAAGAGAAAGAACATGTAACTACACAAAATTTTTACCTGAATGTTCATAGCATTACTCATAATAGACAAATAGAAACAACACAAATGGTCATCAGCTGATGAATGGGTAAATAAAATGTATATCCATATAATGGGT
This sequence comes from Manis javanica, assembly GCF_040802235.1. Classification (NCBI taxonomy): domain Eukaryota; kingdom Metazoa; phylum Chordata; class Mammalia; order Pholidota; family Manidae; genus Manis; species Manis javanica. Next base: position 193,316,433 of record NC_133157.1, read on the forward strand.
TATTATTATTCAACAAGAACAAGAAGAGTGGAATATTGACACATGCTGTCACATGGACAAACTTTGAAAACATGCTAAGTAAAAGAAGTCAGTCACAAAAGACCACATATTATATTATTTCATTTGTATAAAATATCCAGAATAAGCAAACCTATAGAGATTAGAGACAGAAAATTGATTAGTGGTTGCCCATGGAATGAGAAGGGATTGAGAGAAATGGAGAGTGACTTCTCATGAATATAGAGTTTCTTTCTGGGTGATGAAATGCTCTAAAATTGTGCTGCTCAACTTCAAAATATACTAAAAACCATTAACATGTATGCTTTAAATGGGTGAATTGTAAATTGTACAAATTTTATCTCAAAAAGATGATAGGAAGAAGAAATTGAAACTAATCCTTACAGGAAAAAATGGACTCAAATGGCCGTTCTGGTTCTTCCTCCTGTGGTCAGTAATCAGCTGAGCGCTCACACCCTGTTGCTTGTATGAGATCACACTGCTGATTGAGGGCTTTTTGTTTTTTTGGTTAGGATAAGTCTACAGTTTGGCGCAGCATTTGTGCTCATCATTTGCCTGCATGTCAACAGCTTCTTTAAAGTACAGTTAAAATTCAATAAACTGTACATGTTTACAGTATACAGTGTGATGCATAACTGAAACCAGTATAATATTATATGACAACTCCACCTGAAAAAAAAAACAAAGAAAAAAAAGAATCTTTCTTAGGTCATCTTATTCTAGGAACCTTCCCTGGATGATCTCATCCCTTCTTCAGTAAATTGAAGTTGAATACTCAAGTTTAAATGAAGTCATCCTGCTAACAAAGGACACATTGAGAATTTTTATGTTCTATGTACTTTTCTATGAGTTTTGTAGGCAATTATGGCATTAACCCAATATATCTTCACAATAACCCAAATGTACTCCTGTCATTCACTGACACTTTATCAACAAGGAATTTAAACCTAAAATTTTTAAGCAAGCCCCTTAAAGTCACAGAGCCAATAACTGATGAAACCTAGATTTAAATTCAGTTTTGTGGGAGTGCCCAGATATTTAACCACTATGATATATCACCTCCCCTCACCTTTTCTGCAATTTCAATCTACCTTTTTACTATTTTCAAGTTTCATTAAGATAGTTATTACTATGGTTTTATTTTATTCATTTAAGCTAAATGAGTCAACTACAGAAATGCAAAACTGCTTTATCACTTCCTGTTTGTAAAATGTATCTTTTTGAGTGAAAAAAATATTTTCCAAAGGATGGGCTTATCTCATTTCCATGGCAATAGTATTTTTCACTGAAGGGTGGAAATAAATTAAAGTAAGTTCTTGATCTAACGTTACTCACCCTCTTTCTGTGTTATATTTTGTACAAATTAACTTACAGAAATACAGTAATCATAGTTGTAGAAACATCATTTACACAGATCCCAATTTCAATGATGTTTTGTTCCTTAATCCAGCAGGGTGACAAAAAAATGATAACTGATGGAAATGAGGATTTTATGAGCTGTTACTAATTATTTGAGTCAAAAGTACATGATGCACTAAAATTTCCAGTGAAATATAACTCAGATTCTACTACTTAACATTTGTGCAATGCAGTGTGATTGAGCCTTTTATTGTGTAGGCAGAAGCTGCCTGTCACCAGGGCTTCAGTCTCTCAGGGCCATCTTGTTGACGCTTTGCAGGACAATGAAGTGGACACTTTAGACTAGAAGAACTAGGGAAAAAGTCTGGGAGGTGCCAAATCCTTGCTCTTAGAAGGAGGCTAATTATTTAGCTTCTTTTATCTTAGTGTCATGATTATCGACTATGAACATTATCTTTTCTATTCTTTCTCTAGAGTCAAGATTAGGAGCAGAAGACATGATAGATATAACTATAAAGGACTGCCACTAACTCAGGTATTAGAACCAGTACTCTCTGTTGATTTTCGAACTGAGTGTGAAGGTGATGGAACTGTAATTTTTCCCCAATAGGGATGATGTGCATTTCTGTATATCATCAAACTGCAAACTACTAATACTAATACTGATTTTCTACTCTGCCAAGCCCTTCTGGCCTGAGTCTTTTACCTACTCTCTTACTTATAGCTTATAAAAACTTTTTGGAAAAATATTACTGACTGTATTTTGAACTCTGAGAGAGGTGATGTGGCATTGAGCATGTAGTCTCTGGAATCATACTTCCTGAGTTCAAATCCTGGACCTGCCATGTCTAGCTGAGTGACCTTATCCTAGTGACTCATCTTTTTGTGTCTCAAGTTCCTTATCTGTGAGATGCTAATAGTTATAACTTTAAAAGTTTGAATGAGAATCATATAAGTTACTACATAAAAAGTGCTTAAGAAAGTGCCTGGCCTGGAGTACTCAGTCAAATTATCCATTTATTATTATAACTAACTAATGAATACACTGTGTCACAGGGATGGGAAATTACTTGTCACCTTGTTAGTATTTGGTTACATACTTTAACTAAGTTAAGCCATGTTTAAAAACCCAATTTTAAACCCAAATTCATTGACTCCAATCTTCATTATTTCCATAATCTCATAAGGTAATTCATCATTGTTATTTTATGGTAGGATTTACTATATACAGTATAGTGAGGGAGGATTTACTATATACAGTATAGTGAGGGAAGAATGTAGAAATGGACAAGTTGGTCTTTAGCTTTACCCTTTACTCATCCCAAAAAGGTGTTCCAAATGGATGAAATTTTTCATAGGCAAATTAGTTGGAAAATGATGCTCATAAAGAGAAATGTCTATGGTGCAGTATTTCACCTAGGAATAGCTGAAATGACAGATTGACTTTAAGATTTTAATCATGTGATACAAATATGGAAACCAATGATAGCTGATTTTATGTATGCTACATTCAGGGCACATGTTCACTGCATACTTGGGCTAGATTAAAAGCAGATGAGAAACCCAGAAGACTCAGTTACTAGAATTCCTAAACCCATGGTGGAGATGAATCATCCAGATTCTGTATCTTAGTAGTTTCTCCTTAAACAGTATTTGTCTTCTTTTACAGGAGGCCACATATCTAGGGAACTTATTGACCAGAGGAGAAAATTACACAGACTTGACTGGAGGAGAGAATTACACAGGCCAAGAACTGACGGTCTTTGAGGGTAGTGTAAATAGAAAACTATCATTGCTGCTTGAATGTTAGGAAAATGTAAGGATGCCAAGAAAATACAAGGGAAGGAAACCCAGGTCAACAACAAAGATATCATCTTCTACAATAATATACATCACAGTCATCTTAAGTGGATAGGGGTTTGGTAGGAAGAATAAGACAAAATTCTCACACTAAATTCAATTACAAGAAATGGAGGTAAAACATTCAGGAGAAGTGCACTCTGAATATTTTCAGATCTGTTTCTAGGCAACATAGATAATGTTGCAATGTAAGCACAGCTTCATCAGATCTGATGAAAATATTTAATTTTTTGCCACTTTTCTATGAATAAGACCTATCTATAGATAGATACCTCTCTATTTCTATCTCTGCCTTTATATTCAGTTTTTTTGCCACCCTTTCCATGAACAAAATCTTGGATCTCTGTCTTCTCCAGTGTAGCATTTGAAATGACATTCTCTGCAGAGGTTAGGTCAGCATTTAGTTATTCAGAGTGAGCATGAAAAATGGGAGGCAGAGGCTGGTCCTTCATAGGAAGGACTAAGGTTGTTAGAGGAGACTGGACTTTGCATATTTGAAATGGCTTCATTGTAACAGCTGCAGCAGTTGTCTTTCATGGAACTACTGAAGTTCTGGTGAATGTGATTTGGATGTGGCATGTGGATGCTTGTAATTTGGGGAGCTCTCAACCCAGATCAGCATGGCCAGTTGCCAATTTGACTTAAGAGATCTCATCTTCAATAAATTGCATTCTTTATGAAAGACTGGTGCTTTCTATAACTGGATGATTGCATCATCAAATTCAATGCTCATTCAAATATTTGACTTGCCAAACATGTTGAAGGGACTCTTTGAAGCATCATTGAATAATCATATGTTGGAAATTTTTGGCTTGTCATGGTCCTGATTCTCTAGTCATTGGTAGTAATCCACTCTCTATTAGAAATCTACCTTTCTCGCTGAATTGTTTGCTCCTTTTAAGACAAAAATTCTATTTCGTTCATCTTTATAACTTTCTTAAACCCATCTAGTACAGTATCAATATATATTTGTATGTAAACTGATTGCCTATATGCATCAAACTAATGAACTTTCAGGAGATCTGGGGCACTATTCCTAGCCCTATGGCAATATATATAAATGTTTTTCCTCTGGACCATAGTTTTCCTCTACATAAAATCAGAGTCCAACTAGATAATCACTTAGGTTTTCTTTTCTTTGACCTAAGATTCTATAAAATTATTTTGCTTTTTAAATTACTAGCGGGAAATTTCTGTCTATATCATCAAATAGCAAAATTTAAATACTATGTTATATAATTGCAAAGTTTCATCTAACAAATCTATATAATTTAATCCAAAAGTGATATTACTTACAAAATGGAATTATTTTAGTCATCACCTCTGCAGTGTGTTAGCCCCATCTAGTGAATGATTAATGAATTCTCAAAAGCTAGGAAAGTGTGAACATTTTTAAAGCTACTGCTGAATCATGTCATCTTGTTTCCAGGCTTTGAGCCTTTGCTATTTCAGATCCAGCCAAGATTGGAAGAAGAATTTACTGTGATATTAGTTTGGGGAATGTTTGAATAAGTTTGCCCAATAGATTCATTTGAAGAGTGGCATGATATGAAGAGTTGTGATGTGTTCTGGTTTTATGTTTACCAAACATAGTTTAAATAGCCATATGATTAAGATTAGATACAGGAAACAGAAATCCCCTACTACTTTTTTCCTATTACCTTTCCCTAAAGGCAATCATACTTACCCAATTTTAGCTGACTATTTTAGTATTTACCTCCACAGCTTGAATAATATTTATTGCTACTCCTTGATTCCCCCCAACCCCCCCAGCTTTAGGCATTAAAGAGGAAGAGGAGCTGACTCTCCTTCCTTTCTGAGGGTATATTATGTAAGTTGAGACAGATAAACCTGGACAACTTTTCTTTCCTGCTCAACTTTTTCCCCTGGAGTTTTATGTTTTATCATTTGGGTTTTTTAAAAATGTATTTGTCATTAATTGATTCTCAAATTTCTTGCGCATTATTAAAATCAAGGCCACGGAGTCATCAGGTATTTCATTTATTCCATCTTCCTGAAAAAGTCTTTCCAAGGGCCTTCTGTCCTCTCCCAACATGGTTTGGTGTTTCCTCCTTGCCTGGGATACAGCTGTAATCCTGGATCTGCCTTAATCTTTATCCTGAGAAGCCCTCTCCCCTTTGTGCACATGTTAGTCTCCTGTTTCCTGTACCACATGATTTCCTCTAGCCTATTTTACTCATATTGTGCTGAAACACACCCTCCAGAACCTCTGGAGAAGGGCATGTAGGAAATGTAGTTTTAAGACATTGTGTGATGAATACAGAGAATTCAGCATTAATTCTAAACTTCTTTTAGTGTGCTTTCAGAATGGAAAGGTAAAAACTACATTTCCCAGGCTTCCTCACAGTAGGATCCTGGAAGCACTATAGTTTGTGCCAATGATGTTTAGCCAAACAAGTTTCAAACATGTAAGTGAGAAAGATGCCAAGCTTTGCTGGAAACACCACTGTGGACACCAGTAGTCTTCCCTTACCGAAAGATTAACTTTCTGGGGGTTCAGTGACCCATGACAGCTGCCATCCAGAAGGAGATGATCATCCTTCTGAAGGATCTTCAGACGGAGGACAGTAGCCCGATGCTGTGTCACAATGCCTGAGTCATTCACCTCACTTCCTCCCATCACGTAGGCATTTTATCTTCTCACATCATCACAAGAAGAAGGATAAGTACAACACAGTAAGTTATTTTGAGAGAACGATGACATTCACATACTTTTTATTGCCTACATTGTTATAATTGTTCTATTTTATTATTAGTTATAATTGGTGATCTTTTACTGTGCCTGATTTTGAATTAAACTTTACTGTAAGTATGTATGTATAGGAGAAAACATGGCATATATAGGATTCAGTACTATCCGAAGTTTCAGGTATGCACTGGGAGTCTTGGGTTGTGTCCCACATACATAAAGGGGGGCTACTGTATCTTTTGATCATGGAGACTCCCTGAGGTGCCAGAGAAGGCAGTAGTCCCTCTGAGGACCTGGTTTGGAGGGAAAGTTCTCAATTATTTCTAAAAGCCCAACCTAATGTCTGTAACTGCAGTCATTTAATAACCTGCAATATTCCTTAAAACTAACTGATGGATTCTGTTTCCTGCACTGAACCTTGTGCTAGCTTGCTTAGATACAGAATTCTGAATTTGAAATAATCTTTGTTTAAATTTCTAGTGTTCTGTTATAACACTTGAAGCCATCTTTGTCTCTGATCCAATATATGTGACTTTTTCTCCTCCCTTTTTTGTTTTGAAGTTAAGGGGAACTATTCTTTGTCCCTAGTGTTCTGAAAATTCAACATGTGCCAAAGTTTGTCTATTTTCATCCAATATGCTGTACTCCTGGTGGGTCCTTTCAATGTAGAAATGTATGTCTTTATTTGCTAAAAAATTTCTTAATTGCTTCAAAGATTATTTCCTTACCCCACTTTCCTCTGTTCTTTTATTTTGGAATTGCTATTTTTTGGTCATTGGATTTTTCTGGACTGGCCCTCTAGTGTTATCTTTTCTCTCCTATTTTCCATCTCCTTTTAAAAGTCTTTTTTTATAAATGATATTCAAAATTTTTCCTCTTAACTCATATATTAAGAATTTTAAAAATTCTGCTATCACTTTTTATTTCAAGATCACTTCTTGTGCATTATCTTAATATTTAACTTTGATAGCATCTTGTTTTAATTTTATTATTATATTTTTTCTTTAATATATGTATACTATCTCTTCATAGTCTGTTTCCTTTAAATTGCCAAATTTTTACATTTTGATTTGGCCTTGATCTTTTAGAGGCTTTCTTGAAGTGGCTAATCATGTTTGGTGGCTGCTCATAAGTAACAGTGAGGTTCTTAGAGGCTGATAAGCAACTCCGAGGAGGTGGTTGAGTTTGTCCGCTGTGACCGTCACTACAGGATGCTCGGGCAGAAGCTACCTATTTCCCTCTTAAAGGGCAAGGCCTGGGTGTCAGGAATATGAGAGTAGCAAGTGGGAGAGAGCCCCCTTATCTTGTATCTTCTAGGTATTCTGAAAGAGGCAGGTGAAGGTAAATGACCCTGCCCTGAAAGATGCCACATATTCTCTAATACCCAGGAACTTTCTATTTTACTTTTGCAAAAAATAAAACTAGTTTTTGCCACTGAGAGGGAAGCAACCTGAAGATGTGACTGTTTCTTAAGCAGACTTACAATTAATCCTCCTTATTAATCACTTCTTGTCATCCCAACTTCCAGAAGGACTGGAGATGCCCATTCCAGAGCACTTTGGAGATTCTGCATGGTAAATTGGGTTGCTTGTTGGATTTCCTCATGGCAGTTTAAGATTTTGCCTTCTTAATCATCTGCTTTCCAACTTTCAAAAATGTGTTGCTATTTTATACCCTCTCTTGTTCTCTCTTATCTTGTGACTATGTCTTTTAAAAAAACTTCCTTTTTTGTAGACAGTTGGGAAAGAGGAAAGGTAGATGTGCTATGATTCTTGAGACAATATGTCATTTCATAGATTAATGGGAGTAAATATATATGTGTGTATGCATGTGTGTGCATATATAGATATATGTGTATACTTAGGTGATCAATTGTGATCTTGATGTCAGTGAACAGAGAGAGGGGTAGGAGTTTGGAATGAAGGGTTTGTGATGTTGAGAAGTGATAAGGAAGTAAAAATTAGGGAACAAAACCAAATTTATCTACACCCTATCTTAGCTACTGTCTTAGGGACTTAGGCGCTTTTGGAAGTTTTTGTTTTAATTGTCACAATGGTACACTTTGGTAAATTAGTACCTTAAAATGTTTAAGTACTGGACCTATAAAAATTTATTGAAGTAGTAATTTTTAAATAATACTCAAGTGATTTTGAAATGCCATGTGGCTTCTTAGAAATAGGCAGCAAGATGAGTGTGCTACAAAGAAGCTACATGTAGACAGAAAAAGTGAGAAAATTAAGATCATTATCCAGTTAAATCTGATCATAAAAATATTTTCATATTAAATATACAGATGAAGGTCTTGTGGATCTAAAGAAAAAGCAGACTAGGTGGGACGACAATGTAGCATAGTGGGGAAGAAGAATACACTTATTCATCCATTCGTGCATCCAGCAAATATACATCAACACTTCCACTAGTCATGGGATATGTAGCAGTGAACTATCCTCTCAAAGAACTTACTTTCCAGAGTGTTATAACAAATAGCAAGCACAGACTTGTTTAAGCGAAGTGCAGAAGGAGCATCGGGATGGCCAGGCAGGACCTCTTTGAGTTGGTGAGTATTTTTACTCAGAAATCTAAAAGAGATTTGGGAGACAGCCCTACAGATATATGGGAGAAGGGAGTTGTGGGAAAAAGACCAAAATGAAACGAACTGAACAAGAAAACTGCAGTCCTACTGCCAACAAGGATCAGGGTTGACAGTGAAGCCCATCTGTTTCATCAGACCTCTCTGCCACTGCCCCCGTTGCTCTTTTTCTTAGTTCTGCTGTCTCTTTGCTGTTGTTTTTGGGCAGGCCCCCTCCATATGACAATATGATGATCACTGTCAGGTCAGTGTGGACATTGTCCTCGCTGGATGTCGTGATCCTAGTGAAAAGAGCACAGCCCTCCTTGGGCCAGAAGCTATTTCAGTCCCCAAAATGATTATGGTTGGTCGTGTTTAGGTGCTGTTCCTATCCCAGGGCCAGCCATGCTCCTCACACAGTAATGTACTCTGGTTGGCCAACTTGGGCCACAAACGTGTCCCTGTAATGCAGAAGGTTGGGGGTTTTATCACTGACAGCTAAAATCTGTTAGAGTTGGTGGAGGAACCATTCTGAGATGTTCCTAAAATTAAAAGATGCAAGGAAGGCTTGTAAAAAATCAAATTTAAGTATGGAAACCTTGGGAGGGAATTATTGGTGGGATATAGGGTTGTTGTTTTTTTTTCTTATATGTACTTTACAAAGATTTTCTACCAGAGTAACCAAAATAAGGCTGAGTGTATTATCTTCATAGGAAGTGACTTCAATCCAAGGGGCAATGCGGAAAGGGATTACACTCAGAAAAATAATATATTGGAGGACTGTTAGGACCTGTTTATGATCTTAATTTCAAGGGAGATGGTTAATGAGGTTTCTTCCATGTGAAGCATACTTTACTAGATTAGGATTTGTGCCAGGGGCCCTAGGAAGGAATCAAAAGTGCACTTGGCTGGAACATTGTCTCAATCAGGAATGGCTAGATGATGCTGCAGTTATAAACAGCCCAGTTATGATTTGCTGAAACTAGGAAGATTATTTTCTTTCTGAAGCTACATCTTCATCATAGGTCAGCAGGTAGGCTCTGCTCACAGTTGTCACTCAGAGACCCAGGCAGGCAGAGTAACACATCCTTGAATTTTCCAGGCTCTGACCTGAGAGGGACACATGTGACTTTTGCTTACAGCTGATTAGTCATGGACCTCATCCTTCCTCAAAGAGACCAGGAAGTGCTATCATGAAAGAAGTGCCTGAAAAAAGAAGACCTGGAAGATTTTGGTGAATATCTTGAATGAGTAACACAAGTTGGAATAGTTCTTATTCATTGGAAACCATGCCAGAGGGTTATGGGACAGAGGTATAGTTTCATCACTAATTAAGAAAAAAAAAGAAGGGAAACCCTTGATATCTACTCTAGTAATTGGGCTAGAACAAAAATTTGTGGAAAGGACTAAAAAATCCTGTTAAGCAAGTACATGAATATCAGTGTTAATAACTTTTTTAAATTCTAAAAATGTTTTAGAAATCATTCAAACTGGGTATTAGTAATTACCTATGCTAGGGTAAATTTTTACATGGTGTAATTTGGAGAAATTCTAACTACACAAATTGTGATAAATAGCTCCTGAACTCTGGACTGAATCTATTTTGCAGATATCAAAAAACAAATAAAACACAATTCAGAATTTATTCTTAGAATATTCTTAAAATGAATGAATGTTAACTAAGGAGTAATAGATTTTTTACTTTCATGTGCTTATAGATTAAAATGGATGAACTGAAACAGTGTGAGTTGTAAGATAAGAGACTTCTGTTTTCTTTCTGTGACTTCTCCTATTTTCTAATAAGATTCCATTCTTATCAGTTTACACCAGTATTGCTTTTGACTTCAGTAATGATTACAAACAAGTGAATGGCAGCCAATTTGCTCTAAGGTGTGTGACTTTGTGGTAACACAGGATAGAGCATATCTCTGTGAACACCTTATATTTACTGAGGACAACAGATCCAAAGCATTTCTTGAGTCTCTCCCTGAAAAATTCTGCCTAGATTAGTATCCCAGGAACTCCTTGCACACATGGAATAAAGAAAGAATGAAGGTAAATTATCAAAAGGGTCCAACCTTAGGTCTGGTGGTTGAAGGGTTCACAATTGTATTTCTATTGTCTGTATGGTCATTTAAAATAATTCGGTATGAACATTGTATTGTAGATGTGTGTAAGTTATATAAAATCTCTGGAGGAAGAGCAAAAATTAGTATTTTAAGAACCGTAAACAAATGTAAGCTTTTGGTGCTTATGACTTGGGAATTCTAACACATAGGCTGCTCCTTCTCCTGATATTTCTCTTTGTGTTCCTGAAATTTTTTGATTGCTCCAGGCCTCTGTACTGGATCTCTTACATTCTCTCTGTGAGGTGATCTCAACCAACTCCATGTCTTAAAAATATCATCCACATTGCTTCCCTATTGTTTCTATCAAGGTGTATATCTAAATGTCCATGGGTTAACCCCAGTTGGCTATCAAAACAGGTATTCAAAAATTAATATATTTAAAACAGAACTTTAGTTCTTCTCCCCTCAAAATAAAGAGCTCTTTCCCAACATTTAGCCTAGCCCCAAAATGTTGGGTCATCTTTGAGTCTCCATTTTTGTTACACTTTACATCAGATCTATCAGTCTGTTGATTTTGTAAATGAAATTTTGTCACATGTTAAAAAAAAATACAGCCCCATACAAAATAACATTATATACTCAAGGAAATACCCAAAATATTATAGTGGATGACTCAAATGAAGAAGTGGATGTGAGTAAAGAGTGGGAATGAAAGAGAATGTAAAACAGAGGTGGGGTTTCACAAGTTCTCACCAGAAAAATTATCTAAGAAATATATTAATTCAACTTTTTTGAACTAGATATTCAAAAGAAAAATACCCAATCAATCAATAAAAAGCATTGTATATATTTTTTGAGTGACTAACCTGACATTTAATATTTTACTTGAAAATATTACAGTCAAGTAGACACATGTTAGCTTTGCTATTATTATTATTTTCTACCTCCAGTCTGGTTCTAGTTCAAATCACATATCTGTTGATCGAGTGAAACAGTGGAGAGCATGTATTCACAACTCTTTCTTCACTATTAAAGCTTTTGGAATCTCAAATCTTAGATACATGCCAGATTTAGAAGCTCACCTGTTTCCCATTCTAATACTGGACTGAAACTTTTTAAGGTCAATAATTTTGAATATAGTAATAGAATAATACACTAAAAAAATTAATTACATTTAAAATCTTGCTGCTTACAGCCTTTGGAGAAATTATAGGCACAGAACAAAACACTGGATATTACTATGTATAAGTGCTGTATAGTGACAAAAAAGACAAAATGATATTGGAGTACCATATGTGCAGCTAATAAATGATCCAAATTCTTAAATTCTGCAATAAAAATGTATATAAATTTTAGCCTACATATTTAGGGCAGGATAAAGTGCATTTTAGGCATTTAAAAAATATTGTCATCACGAAATGCTATTAAGAAATCGAATCCATTTTGTTTCAAAGTAAATGCAAGATGGAGTTACTGGCTTCAAGGGGAAATTAAATTCCTTTTTCTGTCAGCAATTTCATATCTGTTAAAGAGATGTTTCTGTGTTTATAGGCACTCCTAGGCCTCTTACCTTATGAGTGGAACTTTAATAAATAAAAGTTCATGAGTTGAAGGAGATTGCACAGGCTGCTACATTTTTAAAAGAAAAGTTTGACTCATGTAGGTTAAGGCTTCTAGCTTGCCGAAGGTGGCTTAGATGGACCTGATCTGTGAGAATCTTGGGCTTCACTGTAGGATATTGTGTGATAATTGAAAGGGGAAAGTAACTTCAGGATAGAAAGCACTAGCTGTCATTTATTAAATACTTAGTATGTGATCACTCTGGTATTAGGTACTTTATAGACAACTTTATTTCTATCATTTAATATTTATATTTAGACCACATTTATATTTATATTTATATTTATATTTATATTTATATTTATATTTATATTTATATTTATATTTATATTTTACAGAAGAAGAACCTGTAGCTTGGAGAGTTTTAGTGATTTTCTCAATTTTAAACAGAAAGAGAGGTAAAAGCTGAACTCATGTCTGTTTGGTGTCTCATCCATATCTGCATCTCTAGACATTCTAATTCACCTTTGTTGGGTCCATATGATTTTACTTTTACACAGAAATAGCCATAGAATGACAGCGAAGGCCTGAGACAAATATTGTATCAGGAATGCCAAACCATTTTTAAAAAGTGAAAGTTTAATTTATTGTTTGAATATTTCATCAGTATTATACATAAATATCCAGACATTTCCAAGTACCTTATATGGTAGCATAAGACAAAACATGAATAATGGACTGAACTTAGCATTTTTTTTTTGAGAGGGCATCTCTCATATTTATTGATCAAATGGTTGTTAACAACAATAAAATTCTGTATAGGGGACTCAATGCTCAATGCACAATCATTAATCCATCTCAAGCCTAGTTCTCATCAGTCTCCAATCTTCTGAAGCATAACGAACAAGTTCTTACATAGTGAACGAATTCTTACATAGTGAATAAGTTCTTACATGGTGAACAGTACAAGGGCATTCATCACAGAAACTTTCGGTTCTGATCATGCATTATGACCTATAAACAATCAGGTCAAATATGAATATTTGTTTGATTTTTATACTTGATTTATATGTGGACTCCACATTTCTCCCTTTATTATTATTATTATTTTTATTTTTAATAAACTGCTGAAGTGGTAGGTAGATGCAAGATAAAGGTAGAAAACATAGTTTAGTGTTGTAAGAGAGCAATTGTAGATGATCAGGTGAGTGCCTGTAGACTATGTGCTAATCGAGCTAGACAAGGGCAGCAAAACATCCACGGATGCAGAAGCTTTCTCTCAACACAGGGGGCAGGGTGAGGTTCTAAGCTTCACCACTGTTGTTCCCCAATTTCTCACCTGATGGCCGCCCTGCGACTGTGCCTGTCTTAGGTTGTTCCTCCCTTGAGGAATCTTACCTGTCTCTGGTTAACCAGTCATCTTCCGGGGCCATAGAGGGAAATGTAAAGTTGGTAAGTGAGAGAAGCCATATTGTTTGAAAAGGTTAGCTTTTTACTTCTTTGCAGATTTATGCCCTGTGGCTTCTATGCCCAGCACTTGTCTCGAGGTATCTTTACCACCTGGAGGAATTATGATACTCAGTAAATTCGATATGAGGCACAAATTCTATTTAAGGGTTGTAATTAGGAAGGAAGAAGAAAAGCTATAGAGGTAGCATATGGAAGAAAATATGGGAGGATTGATTATTTCTTTGACATATCTTCTTGTAGAGTACCTTAAGCATGTATAGGTTTTAAACTACTAACTAACTTGTGCACACATATTAACATAATAGGAATACGGTGACATAAACAAAGCAAATCTATAATTACCAGCCATCTCCAGTGAAGCCAAGAAAACCATTTAGGCACCCTAGGCATTTGTGAAAATTCAGTCTATGATATGATGGATATTGTCCAACTGTACTTGAACAGTCTGAGAGAAATCAGACAAATTAAAGCAACCCATTTCTGGGATCTGTTCACATCCCATATGTTCTTGTAACCGTAGACAGTCTATAGTCGTAGGATTTTGGAGCGCTACAACTTGCACACCTCCCAACTCCTGATTGAGTTCCAACAGTACAGATCCGGTCAAATTCGTTGTCTCACTGTATGCACATGCCAGCCTAGACATCTCCCTCCTCATTCCAATGGCAAGTCCAGGAAACGGTGGGGTGGACGCAGCCACAACTGCAGCATCGCCCAGATCCCTGTGGAGGCTTTTTGATGATCATCAGCTAGCACGAGTCCTCCAGAGAGTGCTGATGCCGGAAGCTCTTCCTCATATAGTATCTTAGTTCATTTTCTGGGTAGCCACGCTAGGCCTTGATCTTCTGCATAGAAAAAAACAGACCCTTTGCCCACACTTTGACATGCCCTCTATACCACTGCACTGTGTAGAACTCATTGGAGGTCAGCACACAGAAACTGCTTTTTTTTAAATGTAATTTTATTTAATTTCATTTATTTTTTATTAAGAGAAAGGAATAATATCAGAAAAGAGTACCTCCATAGCTGATCATCTGACACCCTTTAAGTGATCAACATTAAGGATATTTAAAGCATGCGTTAATCTTTGGTTTACCAATTGTTTTATCCTATCAAGGAGTAATCCCTCTTTTCTTTCTTTTTTTTTCTTTTAATCTTTTATCTACACTTACATGAAGAATACTATGTTTACTATGCTCTCCCCTATATCAGGTCCCCCCTAAAAACCACCTTACGGTCACTGTCCATCAGCATAGCAAAATGTAGAATCACTACTTGTCCTCTCTGTGTTGTAGAGCCCTCCCTCCCCTTTCTCCCTCCCCCCCATGAATGCTAATCTTAATACCCACCTTCTTCTTACCCCCCTGCCCATCCATCCTCCCCAGATCCTTTCCCTTTGGTACCTGTTAGTCCATTCTTGGGTTCTGTAATTCCGCTGCTCTTTTGTTCCTTCAGTTTTTCCTTTGTTCTTACACTCCTCAGATGAGTGAAATCATTTGGTATTTCTCTTTCTCAACTTGGCTTATTTCACTGAGCATAATACTCTCGAGCTCCATCCATGTTGCTGCAAATGGTAGGATTTTTCCTCTTCTTATGGCTGAGTAGTATTCCATTGTGTATATGTACCACATCTTCTTTATCCATTCATCTACTGATGGACATTTAGGTTGCTTCCAATTCTTTGCTATTGTAAATAGTGCTGCGATAAACATAGGGGTGCATCTGTCTTTCTCAAACTTGATTGCTGTGTTCTTAGGGTAAATTCCTAGGAGTGGAATTCCTGGGTCAAATGGTAAGTCTGTTTTGAGCATTTTGATGAACCTCCATACTGCTTTCCACAATAGTCGAACTAATTTACATTCCCACCAGCAGTGTAGGAGGGTTCCCCTTTCTCCACAGCCTTGCCAACATTTGTTGTTGTTTGTCTTTTGGATGGCAGCTATCCTTACTGGTGTGAGGTGATACCTCATTGTAGTTTTAATTTGCATTTCTCTGATAATTAGCAATGCGGAGCATCTTTTCATGTGTCTCTTGGCCATCTGTATTTCTTTTTTAGAGAACTGTCTGTTCAGTTCCTCTGCCCATTTTTTAATTGGGTTATTTGTTTTTTGTTTGTTGAGGCATGTGAGCTCTTTATATATTCTGGACATCAAGCCTTTATCGGATCTGTCATTTTCAAATATATTCTCCCATACTGTAGGGTTCCTTTTTGTTCTATTGATGGTGTCTTTCACTGTAAAGAAACTTTTCAGCTTAATGTAGTCCCACATGCTCATTTTTGCTGTTGTTTTCCTTGCCCAGGGAGATATGTTCAAGAAGAGGTCACTCATGTTTATGTCTAAGAGGTTTTTGCCTATGTTTTTTTCCAAGAGTTTAATGGTTTCATGACTTACATTCAGGTCTTTGATCCATTTCGAGTTTACCTTTGTATATGGGGTTAGACAAAGGTCCAGTTTCATTCTCCTACATGTAGCTGTCCAGTTTTGTCAGCACCATCTGTTGAAGAGACTGTCATTTTGCCATTGTATGTCCATGGCTCCTTTATTGAATATTAATTGACCATATACGTTTGGGTTAATTTCTGGAGTCTCTAATCTTTTCCACTGGTCTGTGGCTCTGTTCTTGTGCCAGTACCAAATTGTCTTGATTACTATGGCTTTGTAGTAGAGCTTGAAGTTGGGGAGTGAGATCCCCCCTACTTTATTCTTCTTTCTCAGGATTGCTTTGGCTATTCAGGGTCTTTGGTGTTTCCATATGAATTTTTGAATTATTTGTTCCAATTCATTGAAGAATGTTGCTGGTAATTTGATAGGGATTGCATCAAATCTGTATATTATTGCTTTAGGCAGGATGGCCATTTTGATGATATTAATTCTTCCTAGCCACGAGCAGGGGATGAGTTTCCATTTGTTAGTGTCCCCTTTAATTTGTCTTAAGAGTGACTTGTAGTTTTCAGAGTATAAGTCTTTCACTTCTTTGGATAGGTTTATTCCTAGGTATTTTATTCTTTTTGATGCAATTGTGAATGGAATTGTCTTCCTGCTTTCTCTTTCTATTGGTTCATTGTTAGTGTATAAGAAAGCAACAGATGTCTGTGTGTTAATTTTGTATCCTGCAACTTTGCTGTATTCCGTTATCAGTTCTAGTAGTTTTGGAGTGGAGTTTTTAGGGTTTTTTATGTACAGTATTATATCATCTGCAAATAGTGACAGTTTAACTTCTTCTTTACCAATCTGGATTCCTTGTATTTCTTTGTTTTGTCTGATTGCCGTGGCTAGGACCTCCAGTACTATGTTAAATAACAGTGGAGAGAGTGGGCATCCCTGTCTCGTTCCCCATCTCAGAGGAAATGCTTTCAGCTTCTCGCTGTTCAGTATAATGCTGTCTGTGGGTTTATCATATATGGCCTTTATTATGTTGAGGTACTTGCCTTCTATTCCCTTTTTGCTGAGAGTTTTTATCATGAATGGATGTTGAATTTTGTCAAATGCTTTTTCAGCATCTGTGGAGATGATCATGTGGTTTTTGATGTTCTTTTTGTTGATGTGGTGGATGATGTTGATGGATTTTCGAATGTTGTACCATCCTTGCATCCCTGGGATGAATCCCACTTGGTCATGATGTATGATCCTTTTGATGTATTTTTGAATTCGGTTTGCTAATATTTTGTTGAGTATTTTTGCATCTACATTCATCAGGGATATTGGTCTGTCACTTTCTTTTTTGGTGGGTCTTTGCCTGGTTTTGGTATTAGGGTGATGTTGGCTTCATAGAATGAGTTTGGGAGTATTCCCTCCTCTTCTATTTTTTGGAAAACTTTAAGGAGAATGGGTATTATGTCTTCTCTGTGTGTCTGATAACATTCCGAGGTAAATCCGTCCAGCCCCGGGGTTTTGTTCTTGGGTAGTTTTTTGATTACCGTTTCAATTTCTTTGCTCGTAGTTGGTTTGTTTAACTTTTGTGTTTCTTCCTTGGTCAGTCTTGGGAGGTTGTATTTTTCTAGGAAGTTGTCCATTTCTACTAGGTTTTCCAGCTTGTTGGCATATAGGTTTTCATAGTAGTCTTTAATAATTCTTTGTATTTCTGTGGAGTCTGTCGTGATTTTTCCATTCTCATTTCTGATTATGTTGATTTGTGTTGATTCTCTTTTTCTCTTAATAAGTTTGGCTAGAGGCTTATCTATTTTGTTTATCTTATCAAAGAACCAGCTCTTGGTTTCGTTGATTTTTGATATTGTTTTTTTCTTCTCAATTTTGTTTATTTCTTCTCTGATCTTTATTATGTCCCTCCTTCTGCTGACTTTGTGTTGTTGTTGTCATTTGTTTCTATATATTCCTTAATCTCTATTTTGATTTGTTCATTGATCCATTGATTATTTAGAAGCATGTTGTTAAGCCTCCATGTGTTTGTGAGCCTTTTTGTTTTCTTTGTATAATTTATTTCTAGTTTTATACCTTTGTGGTCTGAAAAATGGTTGGTAGATTTTCAATATTTTGGAATTTACTGAGGCTCTTTTTGTGAGCTAGTATGTGGTCTATTCTGGAGAATGTTCCATGTGCACTTGAGAAGAATGTATATGCTGTTGCTTTTTGATGTAGAGTTCTATAGATGTCTGTTAGGCCCATCTGTTCTAGTGTGTTGTTCAATGCCTGTGTGTCCTTACTTATTTTCTGCCCAGTGGATCTATCTTTTGGGGTGAGTGGTGTGTTGAAGTCTCCTAAGATGAATGCATTGCAGTCTATTTCCCTCTTTACTTCTGTTAGTATTTGTTTCACAAATGCTGGTGCTCCTGTGTTGGGTGCATATATATTTAGAATGGTTATATCCTCTTGTTGGACTGAGCCCTTTTTCATTATGTAGTGTCCTTCTTTATCTCTTGTTACTTTCTTTGTTTTGAAGTTTATTTTGTCTGATATTAGTACTGCAATCCCTGCTTTCTTCTCACTGTTGTTTGCCTGAAATATGTTTTTACATCCTTTGACTTTTAGTCTGTGCTTGTCTTTGGGTTTGAGGTGAGTTTCTTGTAAGCAGCAAAAAGATGGGTCTTGCTTTTTTATCCATTCTATTACTTTATGTCTTTTGATTGGTGCACTAAGTCTATTTACATTTAGGGTGACTATTGAGAGATATGTACTTATTGCCATTGCAGGCTTTAGATTCATGGTTACCAAAGGTTCAAGGTTAGCTTCTTTAGTATCTTACTGCCTAACTTAGCTTGCTTATTGAGCTGTTATATACACTGTCTGGAGATTCTTTCTTCTCTCCCTTCTTATTCCTCCTCCTCCATTCTTCATATGTTGTATGTTTTGTTCTGTGCTCTTTTTAGGAGTGCTCCCATCTAGAGCAGTCCCTGTAAGATGCCCTGTAGAGGTGGTTTGTGGGAAGCAAATTCCCTCAGCTTTTGCATGTCTGGGAATTGTTTAATCCCGCCATCATATTTAAATTATAGTCATGCTGGATACAGTATCCTTGGTTCAAGGCCCTTCTGTTTCATTGCATTAAATATATCATGCCATTCTCTTCTGGCCCATAAGGTTTGTATTGAGAAGTCTGATGTTAGCCTGATGGGTTTTCCTTTATAGGTGACCTTTTTCTCTCTAGCTGCCTTTAAAACTCTTTCCTTGTCCTTGATCCTTGCCATTTTAATTATTATATGTCTTGATGTTGTCCTCGTTGAATCCTTTCTGTTGGGGGTTCTGTGTATTTCCATGGTCTGTTTGATTATTTCCTCCCCCAGTTTGGGGAAGTTTTCAGCAATTATTTCTTCAAGGAGACTTTCTATCCCTTTTCCTCTTTCTTCTTCTTCTGGTACCCCTATAATATGAATATTATTTCTTTTGGATTGGTCACATAGTTCTCTTAGTGTTGTTTCGTTCCTGGAGATCCTTTTATCTCTCTCTATGTCAGCTTCTATACGTTCCTGTTCTCTGGTTTCTATTCCTTCAATGGCCTCTTGCATCTTATCCATTCTGCTTATAAATCCTTCCAGGGATTGTTTCACTTCTGTGATCTCTTTCCTGACATCTGTGATCTCCCTCCGGACTTCATCCCATTGTTCTTGCATTTTTCTCTGCATCTCTGTCAGCATGTTCATGATTTTTATTTTGAATTCTTTTTCAGGAGGACTTATTAGGTCTGTCTCCTTCTCAGGTGTTGTCTCTGTGATCATTGTCTGCCTGTAGTTTTGCCTTTTCATGGTGATAGAGATAGTTTGCAGAGCTGGTACGAGTGACAGCTGGAAGAGCTTTCCTTCTTGTTGGTTTGTGGCCTTCCTCTCCTGGGAGAATAGCGACCTCTAGTGGCTTATGCTTGTCAGCTGTGTGCAGACAGGGCTTCTGCTACCTGCCCGTTTGCTATGGAGTTTATCTCCGCTATTTCTGTGGGCATGGCCTGGCTGGGGCTGCTCCTCCAAAATGGTGGAGCCCCATTGGAGGGGGAGGCTATTTATCTCCGTAATGGGCCTCTGTGCTCTCTGTTGCCTAGGGGGTTAGAGTGCCCAGAGATCCCCAGATTCCCTGCCTTTGGGCTAAGTGTCCTGTCCTGCCCCTTTAAGACCTCCAAAATGCACTCTTCAAACCAAAACAACAACAGCAACAATGAAAGAGGAAAAAAAAAAAAGGAAAAAACACGCTATTTTCTTTGTCCTCAGGCGCTAGTCTCAGGCACCTGCTCACCGGTCTTGCTGCCTTGTTTCCCTAGTATTGGGGTCCCTGTCCCTTTAAGGTTCCCAAAAAGCACTCGCCAAAAAAAAAAAAAAAAAAAGGGAGAAACACGCAATATTGTTTGTCCTCAGGCGCCGGTCTCAGGCACCCGCTCACTGTTCTTGTGGCCCTGTTTCCCTAGTATTGGGGTCCCTGTCCCCTTAAGGCTTCCAAAAAGCACTCGCCAAAAAAAAAAATGGAAAAACGCGCGATTTTGTTTGTCCTCAGGCGCCGGTCTCAGGCACCTGCTCACCGGTCTTGCTGCCCTGTTTCCCTAGTATTGGGGTCCCTGTCCCTTTAAGGCTTCCAAAAAGCACTTGCCAAAAAAGAAAAAAAAAACTCTCTGGTTTCTTTCCACCCACTGGGACCCAGGGGGAGGGGCGCTCGGGTCCTGCCGGGCTGGGGCTTGTATCTTACCCCCTTCGAGAGGCGCTGGGTTCTCGCAGGTGTGGATGTGGTCTGGATGTTGTCCTGTGTCCTCTGGTCTCTATTTTAGGAAGAGTTGTCTTTATTATATTTTCATAATTCTATGTGGTTTTGGGAGGAGAGTTCCACTGCTCTACTCACGCCGCCATCCTGGCTCCGCCCCGCTGAACTTAGCATTTTTGTTCCACTATATTTGATTGTGTTTTATAGCCTAAGATAAATATTGATAATTAGTTTTGACTCAGATGTTAATAAGCTTATTATGGTAATCATTTCATATATGTGTATATATATATAAAATCATCACATTATACACTGTAAACTTAAATAATGTTATATGTCAATTATATCTCAATAAAACTGGAAAAAACTAGCTTTGGCTAACAAATGAATATAAATTTATAAAATTTATAAATAGCACTACCTTGCTGTACTATGAAAACATAAGAGAGCCTTTCACTAGCTTTGCCTTTTCAGAATAAGCCTAATTTGTATTGCTTATGCAGGGATAGAGACTTAGATAAAGTCCTCCAGAAGAATGGAAAATGCATTGTGCCCTAAGAGTTATCTTCTAATGAAAACATAAAGAAGTTCTCTATTATGCCTAATGATGCTCTAAAGGTAACCTGAGAAGGAAAAGGAGGAAGATTAACAACAGAGATGCTGGTGTAATAGGAAAGGAGGAAATGGCCTAGGGAAGTAGGGAAAAATTAACTAAGCAATGAGACCAGGGGAAGGCAGAACTCACAATGATCTAATTAGAAAATGGGGTTGGAAGGAATCTAGAATCATGCATATCTTGTAAGAAATTGGGACTGGAGGTGCCCTGCTACATGCAAAACTGCAAAGAAAGGACAAGAAGATATAACTAAATATGTTACTCATTGTGAAATGTGAATTACAAGAGTGATAAGTTGAAACTATGATGCTATCCAGAATATGGTAAAAAAAATATGATTGCTATGGCCTGTTAGAAGTTAGCAGTGCAGTTACTGACTATGTTTGTAACATAGTAGAATTGTAATATGACTGATAGAATTAGCAGAGGAAATATGTATAAACTGCTTTCAAAGCTTGCTTGTCTGTATTTTCTTCTTGTGTTAGTAGAATTCTTTCTCATGATTCTTCAACAATGGAGTGAGCAGAATGAAATGAAATGCATAGTTTAGAAGACTATTTCTGGTGGTATTTAGTAGAAAGGATTGTTTCAGTGAGGGAGATGGGCTTTCAGAGCTCCCTAGAGGTGAAAATCTTCTGAGAGCAAGATTTTTTCCATTAAATGTATATCCTGGTTGGAGGGAGCCATATGCAACCAAGTGACTACATGAGTCAAGATGGGAAATAACTGCCTGTATTTAGCAGAATATGATTTTTCCTTTCTCTGAGCCTTTCTGCAGCACAGGGTTTCTGTCTTTAACCCAGATCTTCTCTTCTATGATCAGGTCCACAATAGACATAAATGTCTCCTTTATCTGGACCTTGGTTGAGCAGCAGGTCACTCACATTAATCCATTTTCTGCTTTGAGCACTTGGGACCTGAAGTGAAAGCAAAAGCATCCAGGGTTTTAATTTTTTTGTTATATTCTAAATGACACAGGGAAGAACTCTGTGTAGCATTCAATTAAGATACAGATTTTTGGGTGAATGCTCATGTGGTGGGTGGCAGAAAACAGCATCCTGGTAAGAAGACTGGGATGGACTTTCAGAGATCTGGTCCTGCTGTCACTTGCTGTATCAGTCTTAGATCATAATGAATTTTATCTGGGATTCTTTTTGCTCATTTGCACAATGACAGGGCTGGTGTAGCACAAGTGATTTTTCACATGGGTGAATTATTAAACTTAATAAAATGACTATCATAATTGATGATATGGATATTTTGCTAGCATAGATATTTCACTCTATAAATTCTAAAAAAATATGAGGTAGTCTTTCTTAACATAATAAATATAATATTTTAACAATCTTCTAAAAATAAGTCTTAAGATAACCCTTCCTCTTTGTAATGATCAGGTAAAATTCCAACCAGACCTACTATGGAAAAAGATAAATACAGCAAAGAAAGAAATAAAAAATTACTTTGAGGATATGATAAGAAATTGAGCAAAAATTCAAAGAAGTCCTGGGAGTAAAATTGCAATATTTCAGAATCTCTTGCCTGGCTTTAGTGAATCTCCATAAAATAGGTATTTCCATGGGTTGGAGAATAGTAGCCATCTCCATATGAATAGGTAATTACAAGGGTGAGTGAGGGCTTATCTAGACCAGAGAGGTTGGGTGGGGGCTCTTCTTCTACAGCCTGGTTGTGAGAGACACAGGGGAGCAGAAGCAGATAGTTGTTTGTAAGAAATAAGCTTTATTTTTCCCTTTGACTGATTTTGGTTTCAAAGGTATTTGCCCAGGGTTTTTCCCCTGGAGTTACACCTGGAGTAGTTGGCAGGACCTCTGAACTTGAAATCTGTCTACATGGGTGCAACCCTTGAGTGGGCTGCCCCCAGAGATTGTGGGGAGATTCCCAGAACACCCCCCATGTAGATGGTGGGGAGGCCCCAGTGCCTGCAGTGGTAGAGGGTACAGCTTCACCTGGGAGCCCCCTATCTGTGGGGCTTCCAACTGGTGATCCCCTAGTGGGGAATTTGTCTAGGGTAAAGCACCTTCTAGAGGGGTGGGGGCTTCCCCACAATTGGGGAACGATGGAGACACCAGAAGCTGCAGAATTAGCCCTCCATGAGATAGAAGGCTGCTTAGAGGCCTTGAGTGGCCGTGTAGCAGCTGGGATTATAGGATCTTTTTTCCTTAAGATAGTGGAAAATGTTATTGAGGAGAGAGAGAGACCTTTGCAGGAGAGACACACTTCAGCATTGCTTGGAAGAGCTGGGTCATGACCTATGGGGTGCCTTTAAGAAAGAGAGAGAGTTACTGAGAGGACAGGTTGCATTCCTGGAAAATTTCTTAGCAGCAGCGAGGTGGGAGGCAGCAGGAGAGTCCATGCTGCAGAAAGTTGCCAGGGATGGGGAGGAAAAAGCCATGCCATCAGACCCAGAGATGGTGGAGGACATGTCTGGAGAGGATGAGAGGGTGGGTTTGAGGGCGAACCTGTTGCCGAGGCCACCGCCCAAGGTACCAGCCTCTCTGTGTTAAAGGCTGGCCTGGCTGTATTTAAAAAATTAAAAAAAAAACACCCATGCACTCCTCAGGGAGAGTAGCCGCCCCCTCCCCAGGTTGTGGAGCACTCCATGCTCTGCCCCTGTACCCAGGATGAGCTGGTGGACGTGAGCCTCTAGTATAGGCAGGAGCCATTGGAACCTCTGCCTACATGGCTTTTACGTCTCTGAGATATGGGGGTGGAAAACATTGTTATGTCAGGTTCTGAAATGAGTAGACTGGCTTCCCTGACCACTCACCCTTCCCTCCATCAGTGGTTGCAAAGTACCTGTTATACCTCAAAGAATCAGGTGCTTCTGGATTGGCTGAAAGCTGCCATCAGGGCAGTTTGGCCTAATCAGGGTGATTTACCATACTTACCCACTAGCTGGAAAATGTATGCAGACCTCCAGCAGGTATTACAGAAATTGGACATGAAAAATATCATCTCTAATGTAGACCCCAGGGGCCCGATGAGGAGTTGTTCACCATAGGAATGAAATCTGGAGCTGCATACAACCCCCCATCTCTCTTTGGGTCCCTAGTGACTACTGTTGCCCCCTACATAGGGCAACCCATAAGTGAGGTTACTTGTGCTTTAGCAGATCTGGGGGAGGTTGAAACAATAAGAATACAGAAGGAAGTGCAGGCTATGACTGAAAGGAGAGGTGGAAAGGGCCCTGTGAAGCTCTCAAGGTCCCAGCTTTGGGTTGATTTGATAAAAGTCAGTGAAAGAAAAACTTGATGGGCAGCCCAATAGGATCTTGTTAGAACTGTGGCACCAATTGAAACCACTGAGGTGCAGGACATGGAAGCTGGAGGCAAAGCCCCAGGTCCGGCCTGTCTCCCTGCAAGACTTCCTGGAGGACAGTACTCAGGCTCCTCTTGAGCCCTCATCCCCACAGGATGATGACTGGGCATCGCGGTTTGACTGAGAGAAGGATCAAGGCCCCCACCTTGGGGGATGTATTGGGAGCCAGAGACCACATGTACAATTAGCAATTCATTGGTCCCCTGTGAATATACGTGTCCTGGCACTGGTACACAGGAGCTGAATGTTCTCTGATTTATGGCAACCCTTGAGTGTTTTACTGGAACCCCTGCTGTGGCAGATGGCTGTGGGGGTGAGGCAATTAGAGTGAAGAAAGCCCAAATCCCACTGGAGGTAGGGTGTTTACCCTCAAAGGACTATACTATGTACATTTTTCCCATCCCTGAATATATTCTGGAGGTCGATATTCTGCAGGGCATTTGGTTACCACTGCAGGTGAGTTCACAATGAGGGTACATGTGGTAAAGGCAGTTCTGAGGGGACATACTAGGCACCTGCCTGTATCTCTTTCTGTACCTCATTGGGTGACAAATACTAAGTAATATAAGTTATCTTGGGGACACAAGGAAACTGGAGAAACTCTACAGGAGTTGGAGAAGGTGGGCATCATAAAGCCTACTCATAGCGCTTTTATTTCCCCAGTGTGGCCAGTGAAAAAGCCAGACAGCTCCTGGCATATGACCATGGACTACAGGGAATTGAATAAAGTCACACCCCCTTTGCATGCTGCTGTCCCCTCTGTAGCAGCCCTTATGGACACACTTAGTCATGAACTTGAGACGTATCTTTATGTTGTGGACCTTGCTAATGCTTTCTTCTCTATTGACATAGCACAGGAAAATCAGGAACAATTTGCCTTTACATGGGAAGGCTGACAGGGGACATTCACTGTCCTTCCACAGGGATACCTCCACAGTCCCACCATCTGTCATGGACTCATGGCCCAGGACCTGACCACATGGAAGAAACCACAAATGGTGGGAGTGTATCGCTACATTGATGATATTATGCTCATGTCTGATTCTCTTGCGGATTTAGAAGGGGCAGTTCCCAGACTGTTGCAACATCTACAGGAGAAAGGATGGGCTGCAGAAAGGATGGGTTCAGGGACCTGGTTTGTCTGTAAAATTCTTGGGGGTTGTCTGGTCAGGTAAAACTAAAGTTATTCCTGAAGCAGTCATAGACAAGGTCCAGGCTTTCCCTACCCTCTACCACTGTGGCAGTATTACAAGAGTTGTTGGGTCTTTTTGGGCTACTGGAGAGTGTTTATCCTGCACTTGGCACAAATTCTGAAGCCCTCATACCAGTTGGTACAAAAGGGCATCAGGTGGAACTGGGATGAGACATGTGCAGTTGCCTTTACTGTTGCTAAGCCAGCAGTCAAAGCTGTACAGGCCTTGAGTGTAGTGGACTCATGAAGGCTCTGTGAGCTAGATATTCATGTAACTGAAGGGACCTGAACTCTCTGACACTGGACATGGGCTATTGGCTCCTTTACTATTGTCCCATGTTGCTGCAGGACTTGGTGTAAGTCCCTCTTAAAGCACACAAAGCACTCCTTCCAGGCTCTGCTGACTTCTTCAAAGGTCAAACCTGGAGGCTTTGTTGAGTGGATGTGGCCCTGGACATTTCAACACATGGACCAGCAGTGGCTGGCCCTTCTGGCACCTTGGAGAAAAGGCCTGGAAGCTGGCCTTCTGTGTATTCCTTAAGTAACAGTATCATGGCCCCCAAAGATCACAGTAGTGTACCCCAAATGTCCAGGAGGTAAAAGCATCTTAGAAGGAAGTTTTGTTTTATCTTTATGGCCAGTGCATGCACCTCCCATAGCCCTATATATTGACGCCTCTGTAACTCCCACAGGGAGGGGGGTGAAAGTCAGGTATACAAGACCAGGATGAGATCCCTTTCCTGCCACTGTCCATCACAGGACCAGTCTCTTGCATTCATCTTACCTGCTGGATAAGATTTACCCATGCTGGTGTCATTAAAAAGTGTATCTCATCACCCTTAAGGTTATTTTCTTCTATAGTCCCTGTGGCCTGGATGCACCTCCTGGATGCAGATGCCACGTGATGATTGCTTTGAACCCTCTACCTCTTCAGCTATGCCTTCCTGTGGAATGGGTGAGCTGTGGACTTAATCTGCATAGGACTTTGAACCTAGCTGAATACTCTGGCTTGAGGACTATCATGATTTTGTTATTAGTCTGGTACAGTGAGTGCTTCAGTTTTCTCACACAGGTGCCATTATGAAAGATGGGGAATGAGTAGATTGGGAGGCAAGGTTTCCGGGTGGAGGGGGGGGTGGCCTGTGGGCAAAATCGGAATATTTCCCGAATTTCTTGCCTGGCTTTAGTGAATCTCTATATAAGAGGTGTTTTCAGGGGGTGGAGAGGAGGAGTCCATCTCCATATGAATAAGTAACTACAAGGGCGAGCTAGGGCTTATCTGAACCAGAGAGGTTGGGTGGGCGCTCTTCTGCAGCCTGGTTGTGTGAGACTTGGGGGAGCAGAAGTGGACAACTGTAAGAAAGAAACTTATTTTCTCCCTTTGACTGATTTCAGTTTCAAAGATATTTGCCTGGAGTTGTTCTCCCCGAGAGTTACAAGTACTATATTGGAGTATGTCTCATACTGTCTGTGGACCACCTGCATCAGAATCTCCTGGGATTTTAGGAAGAAGAGTATGAATCAAAATGTAGATTCCTAGGCCCCGTTTCAGAACCACTGAGCCAAAATCTCTGGAGATAGGACTTCGGGACCTGACTGTCATTCTGAGGATGACCCTTATGGCCTCTCCTGTTTGACTGTCAGTGCTTTGGCTTTGATATCAATCCATGCCAGCTCCATGCATTTATTTATATTAATTATGTGCATTTAGAAAATAATGTAAGAGAAGAAAGTCATTTTATAAATATGAAAAATTATTGACTGTTTTCTACAGGGGAATTGCAAAACTGCACTTGACTGTAGTGAGATGGAAGTTTGGATCCTGCTCGGGCCTCATTCCTGAAAAATAATGAATGAGCATCATTGGTTTGCTTCATATGAAGCATTTTACTTTGATCTTGAAAAAAGTGATTAGTATATTGTTAGGTATACAAAATTAGAATAACATTTTGGCTCTTTAACACTGATACGTGTATTTGTATTCTCTATATAATTTAATACGAGTAGAGGAAAGAGAATGGCTTTGGAGGCAGACGAAGGATTCCAGATCTCTCTTAAAGTTTTAGTCTCTTGCCACGTAAAATAGAACAATGAATATCAGCTTGAGGGGTTTGTAAATATTAATAGAAATGGTATATATAATACTCCTAGTTTAGTGCCGATACATGGCATTCAATAATGATAACTATCCTTAGCCTTTTATCCTTACTATTCAATGATGACATCATGGAAATAGCCTTCTCCACAGAGAGGAGTGTTTTGTTGGCAGAATGCGAACAGTTGGCTGTTCCTGGATTTGTGGCTGTAGTGGCTGTGTGAGAATATTGCTGTTATTTGCATCACTTACTTGGCTTGCAATATTCCACAGATATTTAATCAAACTTACATATCCCATGCCAGGCTGCTGTAGCGATAACCCACCTTGATTTCTCTATAATTATATAACATTTCCCATTGTCATATTGGTTGAAATTATGTGTCAGAGTTGTATAAACTTTAGTCTTTTTTTCTGCCAGCATTACCAACCATTAAAAAGAATGTTTGGGTTATCTGATTTATTTCTTCTTATTAATACTTTAAAAATGTTCTGCCTAGGATTTCAGTTCTCTTGATCTTTACCTTGCAGGAATTATTATTTGACTGATTTTAGATGAATATAATAGCAGTGTTTAGAAAAAGATGTTTATAGCTTGCTGATGTCTCATTCTTAATATGTACACAATAAAATCTCATGAATTAAAAATGAACATGTACTAAATGTATGTTATCTTAAGACATAGACACTAGCAAGAGATTCTGCATCTGCTCTTTCTCTTACTGGGCAGAGGCTCAATCAGTTAGAGGTACAGCCACCCAATATTTTAAATCAAGTTTTCCAACAACATGGAATGAAGAAAAGGGATTTTCAAGTTTATCAGTTGTTAATGAAAAAATACCTAAAACTAAAATGAACTGTCTTGAATCATCTTTCATGCCCCCTTCTGTAATTTCATTAACAGTTTAGAGATTTTTTGGTAATTTTTTCAATCATAGATTGAAAATCTAGTTATGCTTAGTGTTAGTCATTATTTATATAAACTATCAAACTTTGGTATTTATCTGTTATTATTATCAAGCAGCCACCATTCTGAAAGATTCCTGGGTTTATTCTTAAGAAATCAGTTCTCAGGTGGAAAAAGGTAATTCAAGTGTTTAACAAGAGCTGATGTGAACCAGACACAGGAACCACAGCATTTCTGAAATGTTCAAATTAGATGTGTGCCTGTACAAATCCCTTGAAAGTAAGTTCATACAATTATTTTTATTCTATTTGGAGATACAGATGGCCTAAATTGGAGTGCCAATTTTCTGCATCCTTAGCTTTCCTTAGAATTGTAGCTTTGTTGTTAAAATGTGCCTCATTGTTAAAAGACTTTTTAGTTCATAGGGGGAAAAAAGCCTGTCTTATTCTATTTAGAAACATTAGCAGATACTTTGTAATTTAAAGAAATTGACTTTTTGAGCATAACTCAGGCAAAATATAAGAATTTAAAAGTGGAATCCAATCATCTCTAACTTGTACACTTTTTGAAGAGCTTGTAAATTGGAAAAATTTTTATCCTTTTCAGAAGGCACATTTAAGTTTTCTGTAGACAATGAACACAAAATAAAAATAATTTTAAAGTGGAAACTTTGACAGATTAATCACGTCTCCTTCACAATTGAGATCTTAGATACACACAAAACAAGGCTCTTTTTCTCACCTCCTCATTTATATCTTTCAGTTGGTGAAATTTTTTTCCTTCTTATTACCAAATATAATTCCGTAGGCACAAAAATCTGTCACTAGGTGGCTCCATATAGCTTTTCAAAACCAGTCTATGAAAATCTGTTTTTGGAACATTTCTCTATTTCATCTCACATATTTTTTGCCTTTGTATTACAGTCCATGTAGCTTAGTTGCAAACCATTAGCTGTATGAAATTAGAACCTGTGTGCAATGTGCTGCCAGCTCCTCTGTCTAGTTAACAAATAATGAAAGATGACAGATGACAATTCTATAGACTATGATTATTGGCTGGATGCCATTGATCAATGCCTGTATCCTTAGCAAAATTATTTCTAACCTTATTTTCTCATTTCAGAGTACTAAGTCACATTTCCTATATAGTGAGAAAAATCCCAAGAAAGTCATGGGAAGCAGGATGGGTCTCTTCTTTTAAGTCCCTGAGAAATTCCTGATCTGAAAGAAATAGTGTTGTCTGGTGGAAAATGCCTTTGAGAGGAATTGGAACACCTGAAATCTGGTTTGGGCTTTGGCAAGTCGTTAGTGCAACTGTCCTTCCTGAATCTCAGTTTCTTCATCCCTGAAGTAGAGGGGTCATACTAGATGATATTTGTAATCTCTCCTGGTTTTAATATTTTAGATATGTGTTATGCCCAAAAAGATTCCTCAAGCAGATGTGGCCTTCTATATAGATATTATTTTTTTTCTACTGTAATTATAAGCCCCTGAGGAAGGGAGAATGGTATAATTTCTCTAGCTGCAGTGCCCAGAACAGTGCCTGGCACATAGAAGAAACTCAACATACATACTTAAAGGAATAAACAAACTTCCTAGGAGAAATGAGTGCTGGAGATCACAGGGCAACAGTGCATCCAGAGTCCTACTCCATCTTACTGTCTCTTTGACTGGGCCTCTAATTTCTCTTTTTAGATTTACAGGTACCATTGTTGAAGGCAAGTCAACTTAGAATGCATTTGTTCTTTCTGCAGAGGGAGTGAAATTTTGTAGGATTTCTCTATTACTACATTATTACTCTATTCCTGCTAAAGTGTAGATACTTTAGCAGGAAAAGCCCATCTGTAATCACAGATGTACAGGTGTGGAGAATGGCAGTGACAAGCTCTGGATATAAGGCATTGCTGCAGTCAGCTGGCTCTGAGACTATTGGGCCTGACATGAAGGAAGTCTGCGAAATGAGGTCCTAAGTGAAAGTGAGGTGTTGAGAGAAAGGTTGAAAATTGGTAGATAAGTGAAAGGATGCTTAATGAATGTTAATGGAACAGTCAACTATGGCATAGATGGGTACAAAATATTCAGCATGTACAGAAAAAAAATAGTTAGAGTACCACTATGGTGAGGAGTATAAGGATCTGGACAGCAGGCATTTAGATTAAATTGAGCCAAATATCTAATTCTGAAACTATCTGAAGGGGACTTCTTGATAATAGCAAAATGATTAAGTAAGAACTTCAAACCCATAGTATGGAAAGAGAAGAGCGTGCCATTCACAATGCAATTATCTTTAAAATATGCACAAAAAATTAAAATGTTGTACAATGTGGTTCTGTTATTTTCTTTTTGATTACTGCCATCTCTCAGTTGTTAGCTATCTAAAAGTGGAAATATTTATATGACACTGCAGAATTCTACTTAATCTCTGTCTGTTCTCTGTGTTCTACTATGCTATAGAGAATTGGCTTTCCAATTCTTTACCCTGCCTATTCTGCTTGATTTTTGTTAGGAAGAGGAAAATTTTCAACTGGGTTTAATCCGTAAGTGCACAGATACTGAAGAGTCTATAGCTTTTACTGGAAAACACTATTTAAATACCCCTGTTGACTATAACAGTCCCAAGAGGAGAAGTCATTGAATGATGTTCCTAGAATGTAGGTCACAATGAAAGTACAAAAGGTATTGTCAAGGTTATTGATAATTTTTTAATGGGAAAAATATTCATGCTTTGACAGAATTCTGGAAATTTGGTTTAGAGACTGTCAATACAAAACATTTGGAAAATTTCAACCCTGTCTCAGGCAAGTGTATCCTTTTGATGCAGAGACATTTCTCTTTGGCTGATGCCATTTTTGTATGTGTTATGACTAAAGTGCTTTGCAATGATTGGAGAGGATGGAATAAATGCTTTTGTCCTATTTGTAAAATGTGATGTCAATCTGCAGCAAAATGGAAAAAGTATGTATTACATACTGTTAGTATAAAATATAGAGTATAAAATTATATGCATATCATAAATAGGAAAAGTTGAAGTAGATGATGTGTACAAATAAAATTTTGATTTTGTTTGTTTGGGACTATGAGTGATTTTCTCCTTGAATTTCTGTTATTTCACTGTATCTTGATAATTATTTGAAGCTATATTCTTATTTAAAGGCAGGAAGATTTTATTGAAGCATAGCACTTTATTGCATTAATTGATGAACACTCAGTTATTCTCATACCATAACCTCAAGGTTTTCCCTATTTCCTTCTTCAAAGAGAAGAAACTTTGATATGGCTCAATAGAAACAAGATGCACATGAGATATTGATGGAAGTGGAAGGGGTAAGTTCTCTCTTGACTCAAACTCCCTGTTACTGTTTCGGGCCACCATAGTATGCGCTACTGTGATACTATGGGTTTGAAATAATTTTTAAGTTGGAGACAACTTAGAATTTGGAATTCATACATGATCTGGTTACCTTCCAGTGAAATAAGGCAAGGAAAAACCTTTGTATGTATACCAGCCCCTAGAGTAGACAATTAATGAAGGGCTGAGGTAAATGAGTCTCCAGATTTCTTACATGACTCAGTCTAGTTCACCCAGGCAGTGTACTTAATAGACATCTCTGTTTGTCTGTCTCATTATCTCTCAGTCTCTCTGTTTCTCTCTGCCTGTCTGTCCCTCTCCCATTTGCATGCATATGTACTCACACACTAAACACACACATTGGTAATCCAGCCAGAGTAGCAGTGGTTATGAATCAAGGATTTGGAGATTTGGTATCCCAGCCATCTTTTACCATCAGCATTCTATTGAAATGAAATCTACTTTTTCATATGGATATTAATTTTTGTAATCCCTTTTATTCATTACAGAACTCCCTTTAATACTGATACTTTTTATTGCAAATAAAGCTATCAGATATATTTACTATAATTATATGGAAAATGCCAAACATATTATTATAAGGACCATTAGGCTATTTGGTTTTTATCTTCAGAGAATTATTAGGAAAGTAGCATAATATGGAAGAAAAGGCAATGGACTAAGAGATAGGAAAGACTGATTCTGGTCCAGTCATTGTAATGCTCAGCATGACCACTTTCACTTTAATGACTCAAGTTCAGTCATAGACTCTAGTTGATCTCTAGGTAGGGAGATCATACAGGCTTTTGCCTGGGACAGTCCAGGTTTACACCTGCTATCCCAATGTAATTATTAATAGCACCCTTTTCACTCTCAAAAGTGTCCAGGTTTAGATGATAAATTATACGGTTACTTTATCTCTAAAGATCCTTTCAACTTGTGTATTCTTTGATGTTGCCTAGAGATAAGATGTGGAATCAATTGTCTGAGAGCAAGTCATTGAAATTCTAGCCCTTTATTTTGAGCAGTGGTGAGAGATGAAGGCATTGAGTTTGATATGGCCCAGATCATGAAGGTCTGATATTCAGACTTTTAATTTTATCCTGAAGCCTATGGGGAAACATTTTCATCAAGGAAGTAACTGAGATATCACTTTGACTACATTTTAAAGAATAGATTTTAAGAGACTGTTGCTGGAAATAGCAATCTTGCCGAGAGAATACCACAGTAATTCAGATAAGAAATGACCTTAACCAAGTTTATGACAGTGGAGGAGAAAAATACTAATTAAAGAGATATTTGGGTGGTAACATCTAGAGAATATAGTGATATGTATGGATTATGGGAAAGTCTGGAGTTTACGATGATCTTCCCTCTGATCCCATCAATTTCTTAGATGATTGAATGGGTAGTGATACCAGTTGTGGAAAAGGAGATCATAGGCTTAGGAATTCTGTACTGAAGATACAATGGGCTCATTGTTAGAGTTGTAGAGTTGAATACATTAGTGGGACATGCAAATGGAAATACGTAGTAGATATTTATGTATAGGATAAGAACATTAGAATTTTGGGGTCTGGTTTGGTGCTGTAGATTTGGTGGTGATTAGTACATTCACATATCCTGGAAAAGATCCAGGAGACTATAGAGTGAGACAAAATTGAACCAATGAAAGAATGTTGGTGCCTAGCATTGAAGGGTAAAGCAAATAAAGAGAATTACCTGAATAGGAGACTGATAAGGAGGTACTAGAGAAGTAGAAAGAAATCCATGAGAATGTCATATAACTACAGTTAAAAATGCCTGTTTTTTTTTTCTTTGCTTGTTTTTGTTTCAAGAGTGTATGCACTATGCTTTGCTTTAGCATGATCAGAATTTTTGGTCTTTGGATTTCTTCACACTTAAAAGTTTATGAGGAACCCAAAGAATCTGTAGTTTTTAGCTATTGATATTTATTACATTAGAAATAACATTGAGAAAGTTTAAAATACTTGTTAATTCGTTTAAGTATCATAATAATAGATTTGATCAATGTTAGCAAAATATACAATTTTTTGTGAAAATGACTGTGTTTTTTATTCTTGTTGACTGAAGTATAGTTGATAAAAAGTATTATACTGGTTTCAGGTATACAACACCATGGTTCAACAGTTACACATTATTAAATCCTTGTCCTCACTAGTGTAGTTACTATCTAAAATGACTATATTTTCAAGAAAATTTTAGTGAGGTGAGTGGCATTATTTTATACAAACACCTTTTATGTGTAGATTAGTAGAAAGCAGTTGGATTCTCATATCTGCTCTTGCAGTTTTTTCTATTGCAATATGTTGTTTGGGTTAAGGTATATGAAGAAAATCCTGCCCTACATAGATATGCAGTTGGAAAAGAGTGGAGAGTTTTCGCAGCCTTTTAATATAATTGTGAATATTGTTCTCTGATATGATGGTAGAACTTGATTAGTAGTATTTTCTTGAAGATTAGTTACAATGTAGAATCTAAAACCATATCAATTAACTTTCTGTACTTGTATTATATTACATTAAAATCCCTTGGTACATCTTGAACTTAAATGAATGTTTAATTCACACATGATTTTGTATCATCTCTTGTGAAAAATATTAGCTCATTGAGTTAGATCTTCCAAATACTGATATATTTCATCACATAGTATTAAAAAATTACATTTATCAATATCACTGCTGTTCTTCCCAGAAAAGTAAGTACTAGGAAGCTGTCAAGCTCATAGCAGCAGATAAAACTTCCCAAATATTCTAATTTTTTTCTCCAAAACTGAAATTTTATCATTGGCAAATCACATCAGTTATTTTCATTGAAAGAATAGGTTCACTACATATTTTTTCAACAAAATGTCCACCAAATATTCAAATCTGAAAACTTCAGTTTACCTATGATTTGTTCCTTTAAATAAAAATTGTGTTCCATGAGTAAAGCAGCCAACTCAGCAACATAATTCAATGGCACAAGTGCTTCCCTTTGGTATCCAACTGAACTGCTTAGTGTACATATTCTATTTTGTCACACAAAACACAATATTCAAGGGTTGAGATTTAATAAAGTAAATATTTTTTACTACTTCACCAAGGATACTTTTTAATGAAATGACTTTATTTTTGATGAACTGTGAGCATGTTGTAGTGAAAGATTGGGCTATAGTTTGGAGCCTCTGCCTTGATTGATACAAAGGTGCCAAAAATTTTACCATCAGTAATTTGACAAAATGTCAACCCAGCAAAAAAGGCCAGTAACATCGTTGTGTTACTGTGAAATAGTTTTGATTTTGCAGGTGCCCAGCATGGGTCCTAGGGCCCTTGGGGTGCACAGACCACACACGGAGAGCCACAGCTCTAACTAAATTTTGAGAAAGCTGCATCATGCAATGCTGCAGAAAAGTTGAAAAACAAAACAAAACAATACAAGCCACCCCAAGAACCGCTGAATGGGCTCCACTGAATTTTGTAACAAGGAGCTCATGGAGAATACCGTTGAGGAAAGTTCTAGGGTCTGTGTTTTCCATGTTATTGTATCTTTGTTAAATGTGTACCTATGTAAAGCAGTGTAAGGGAAGAATATGCTCTCTCCCATTTGAATGAATATATTTTGTCCACCTTCATTCGAAATGCTTAAACGTGGGAAGACATTGATTATGGCTCTCATGAAACCTGAAAGAGCACATCAGATTTCTCTAAGAACTAAATGTTTTTTCTTTCTTTGAATTATGGATCTAGCATGTGAAACAATTTGGCATGCCATTTATAGCAACTCAGGGTAAAAGCAAATCCTAAGAAAGGGGTAGTAAAAGAATCATATCCACTGGCTACAATGTACAGAAGACAAATGAAATGGTTCAATATATTAAGAACCTACTTTGCAAGGATATAAGGTTTTTGGCATATTGCAGATGAGCCTCTAAACAGATACTACTTAAGAGGTAGTACACATATGAAGGGCAGGAAGTGTGTTAAGAAAGTGCCATTTATTGAGCATCTTCTCTAAGCCTTTCCTTAATTCAGAAATATTATCTACCTCATCTTATAAAAGCCTTTCAGAGCCCTTTCAGTACAGTACTATTAACCCTTCCTTAAAGACAGTTAACCCAATTGAAAGCTACCAATTTTATCTAAAACTCTGAAACTGAATTTCATCTAGGTTAAACAACTTGCAAAGTTAATGAGATTTTTATTTCCTTGATTAATGTGAGTGAAATCAATTTCCTTATGAAGTATGACTTCATTTTACTCAAAATTGTTAATCTTTGGATCTTATATTGGGAGCACTGTTTTATAACAATGGATTGCACATTTTCAATGATAAAGTACTTTTGCAAATGTAATTGTAAGTAAACTGAGGCTGATAAGTCATGTTATCTTTCCACCATCTCACAGGTATTGAGTAACTGACTGAGCTGCTCCAGAAGGTGAGGGATCTGCACTGTTGTGAGATACTTTATAACTAAGACACATATTTTCGCTGTCCTTGGGTCAACATTTCTAATACTCAGAAAACAATAGTGAATCTATATTATTCCAGTTAAATAGGACTGGACCTATTTGGATATGCATATCTGCATTTATCTTAACCTCTAGTACCTATCTGATTTACTTCTAATTCTTCTATAGTTTCACATTGCATAACGTGTTTTGTTTCATTATGGAACATTTCCCATCCATGCTGAATAAATGCTCTTCGGGCCATGTAACATCAAAATTCAATGATTCGTGTCAGGCTTTCCCATATCTAAAAATAACCCTGTTTACTTTTACCATATCCAACAACAAACTTGTCATTTAGGTGTTTACATTAAACTTTTCCTTGCAGATTCACTCTCGATTTTTTTCCCTGGCATGATTCAGTGTTTCCTTGAAATCTAATATATATATATATATATATCTAATATATATATATATTCAAAAATCACTTTCCTACATGAACATTATGGCGTTTATTTCTTTTTTTGGATCCATTTACAACTTTTCCAATCAGGCCAAGATGATTTTAAAACATGTCTATTTGCCTTTCACCCCTTCCATTCATTTACCTCTTAGCTATGTCTTCGTTCATGTTTCAATGAGTCCATGATCGTCTTACTCACTGTTCTGTAGCTAAGGTTTCTATGGCTAAATGTGTATCTTTAAACTGTTACTACAGCATATGCCAACACATTCGAGGAATAGAGTACAAAGAGAAAGAGACTGACATTTCAGGCAGCTGGGATAGAGTGAACTACAATAGAGAGGCAGAGAAATATCAGACAGGTACAGAGATTAGAAATTCATGTAATTGATGAAACATATGTGATCATAATTAGTATAATTATTCCTGAAGGGATCCTTTAACCTAAGATTTTCCTGTCTTTCCCCATTTGCTCATGAAACATTTACAGGCAATCAGTTATAGTGCATTTGGGTTTTCAGTAAAGCAGAACACATACATTTAAATAGCATGTTTTGATCATTTTATTCTTATACTGAAAAATGAACACCCACATACACAGCACCAGATAATTTCTTCCCAAAATATTTATCTGCCTTTCCTGGAGTGTAAAGTATCAAAACTGAAGTGCAATGAATATAAGATAAATGAAAAAATATCAGTTATATAAAAGTGCAGCAGAAAATATTTGATAAATCAAGCTACATGTGCTCTTGAGGTGAGTATGCTTCATTAAGAAAGAAAGAAAAATAAGTGCATTCAGCATTGTTTAGGCCCTAATTAAAAGCCTGTTGGGAATTTAAATGTAAGTGCTGCAACATTCGAATTTTGTACAGCATGAGAACTTAGCAGCAGTCAGTAAAAGTAAGTGTAGGAAACACTTCCCAGAATAAAAGATTGTTTGATGTTGAGATAATTTCTGTTAAAGATAAGGGATAGCTTGTTTTCTAACTGATGAATAGTGGTGGGTAGAAATAAGAATTTAGAATAGAGTATCAATAGGTTTCCAATTTTTATGTTATAGTTGTAATAAAAAGTGCATGAAAATAAAACTATGACCACATGCAGCAACCATTTGTTACAAAAGAAAATGAGACAAAAATTATCTTGTGTCAGATTGCTCTTGAAAACTGCTTGTTATTCACAACTGTCACTTTAAATAAAGGACTGATTCCTTAAAGTGAGGAGATTATCATTTGTAAGATGCCAAGACACATAGCTAAATGCCAATCAGTCACCACAAATTCAGCTTTATCTAGACTTTGACATACGTTGACAATATTTTTATTGTGATTCATTTCATAAGTCAAGATACTAGCCACAAAATGTGTTAGGTGAATAATATTGAATATTTTATTGTAAAAAGACAATGTTTCCCATAACAATCCCTAGTGGGGAAAGAAACCATAGTTCCTTTTTAATGTGAAAGATTTCATGAGTGATTATAGACTTGGTGCAAATGACACCAAATAAAAACCATTGGCACCAGATACAAAATTCACCGAAATTGAATTTAGTACTTCTTCATTTAATGTCCAATATGCCTGTGAAATTTTAAGTCACAGTTGTAAAAGTTTTGTAATCGTTGCTCAGAGGACTCTGTGGGGAAGGATGTTATCTAAGTTATAAACACCATTTGCTGAATATTTATTATGTGTTATTATGCTGTGTGCACCATATGATATTGCTGATCCTCAAAATAATCCTGTGAGGTAGGAATTATTATTTAAATTTTACATATAAGAAAATTGAGGCCTAAGAGCTTCTCCAGCTTAAAACTCTAGTACCAGACAAAGCTGAGATTCACATCTGGTCTAGTCTGAAGTTTGCAGCCATGAGGTCTATTCCCCTGAAACCTCCTACTGCCTTTCTAGGTTTTCCCTGTAATCTAAAACCACTGATATTTACAAATAAGTCTATTAAACTCTTTTAACTAGAGTCACAATTGGTTAAGATATTTATACCTTGGAATTTAATCCATCACAAAAGACATTCTAAATATTGAATGAGATAGCAAACAGGGTTTTACTTGATCAAACCATTATTGCCCAGAAACCACAAAGAACAACTGGATTTTAATTTCTTAAGGATTAACAGAGAGTCATCCCTAATGCACATTATATAACCATTTGAAGTTTTTGTATGTACATTTATGTCTGTGTATGTGTGATTAAAATTTCAAAGGCCTTGCTCTATGGCCTTACTAGAAGATGAGTTTAAATACAGGTCAAATTTGCATCATGGCTCCTAATTAGGGAAAAATTGGACTTATTGAGTCACTCTTTCCACAAAAATTCACATTGGGTGGGGAGCCTGGTGGAATGGCTCGGTGCTGGGAAGGAACTGTTCCTCCTGGAGAGGGCACAAACACCTAAGTATGTATAAGTTTCTATTTTCCAATTTACATGGCTTTTTTTCTTCATCACTGCATAACTTTCATCAGTGGTGAAATAGAAGGCTGTTCATTGAGAAGGTGTGCTACACCAACTTAAAAAATGTCTATTGCATTACTTCTTTTGGAAAATGTAGGAAAGATGATTCCTGAAATGGAGATAAAAGCTCTTCTTGTAAGACTAATTAAAATATGTACTATAGAACTGTGGGTCAGCCATGGGGAAACATTATTTCAGTTCTTCTGTGGTGAAAAGCACAACACATCTGGAAAGTGAATAAAAAATTCTAATTTTTCTTCACTTCAAAGTTTATTTTACTCAGTTTTGTCTTGTAGAGTTAGCAGGCAATGTGCTTGCTGTTATGGGTCTCATTTTCAAACAGAGAAGTGAATCCTTACATAATGAAAAGAACCACAGGTTCAGTGATATTTCATAAAGGCTAAATATTAGCATAAGTATGATAATACCAAAATTAATTAAGGATGTAACAACTGAGACAAATAGAGAGTGCGACTGTATGTACTGTGAATGGTGAGGGGCTTTTAAAAATAATTAAATATTTTAATTAACAAACATCTGTGAAAGGAGACATCACTCTCCCATTCATTGGCTTGAAATGAAGGCATTGTTATTTATTTCTTTGTTTGCTTCCAACCCTAAAATCAAATCAATCACCAAGCTTTGCTGATTCTTCATAATGTTTTCTCTTTTTCAATTCCTACCATGTATTAAGGTTTAAAACAAAAGAAATCCACTTCCTTACAGTTATGGAGATCAGAAGTCTGAAAATGGGTTTCACTGGGCTAGGATAAGGGTGTCAGGAGGGCTGCATTCCTTCTGGAAGCTCTCAGGGAGGAGTTGAGATTTCTTCTGTTTTCTTGCTTCTAGAGATTATCTAGATTCTTGGCTCATGTCTCACTCTTCTTTCTTAAAGCCAGAAGCAGGGAGATTTAAACCTCTCTCCTGACACTGCTGCCTCCTTTTACTTTTATAAGGAACGTTGTCAGTCCAGAGTAGTCTATCTCAAGATACTTAATTTAATCACATCTGCGAAGTTCTTTTTACCATAAAAGGTAGCTCATTCAACAGCACATGGACATCCTTGGACATCATTTACTCTGCCTATCATAGTCCACTATCTTACCCCAAAGATTCACCTTTTTAAAACATGCAAAATGCACTCACTCTAGTCCAACATCCCTAAAAGTCTCCATACAGCATCAACTCAAAGTTCAACATCTTACCTAAATCTTACCAGCTGAAATGTGTCAAATCTCATCATCTAAAGCATCTAATCAGGTAAAAGTTTGTTTATGATGATTTAAGTATTCTCTAGGAAAAACATAATTTTTCCCTTCAGTGCCCCCATCAGCAGCTGTTAACCGCCATAGTTCTATGAACAGTCTGTTCAAGGCAGTCAAGGCTTTTTAAATCATGCTCCTAAGAATTCTGAGTGGTCACCACTAGGACTTTACATCAGAATCTTATCATTTCATTATTAGGCAACTGAAGATAAGTCTAACTATTCTTTTTGGCTCTGTATTCTTTGAACACCTTCACTGCTACCACCAAAAACGACAGCAGTCATAATAAGCCTGTTAATAACTATTGAGTGCTTGTAATGTGCCAGACACTTTACTAAGTATTTTGTAAAGATTACCTAATTTGTTCCATACCACGGCATTATGTGATAGATAATATTCATATACCACTTTATAGTTAAAGGGTTTCCGGCAAAGAGAGACCCAGTAACTTGTCCAAATCATCTACATGGAAGATGAATGAATATCCACCTGCAAAAAGAATTTCCTTCAAAAAGAAATTGTCTGCAAAAACAATTGTCTTCCTAAAATACAGCTTTCAACCCTCAACTCACACACTGTTGTTTCCTTTTAAAATGCAATTCAAATTAAGCTGTCATATGAACCAAATGTTGGTCATCACACTCGATCCCAGTCATATATAATTACTATTCTTTATACATCCTACTCATCCACGTCTGTGTTTTTGTATTTCTTACTTTGGAAAATATTCCTTCAGCTTTCTCTAGCCTTAACTCTCTATTTTAAACCTCATCTCTTCCATGATCTGTTCTAACAGCTTAACTATTAAGTCCCATATGACTAATAACCTGTACCATTTTCTTGGGCAATAACTATGCCTATTTTGTGACTTTTTAAAAATGTATCAGAGGTTTATTTTTCTTCTGTATTGCCATATAAATGTTATAAGTCTGTTGTTTTTTCCAATAGATTATACTTTTATTAAGATTAACAGAGTGTTCTGCCTGGTAAACATTAAATAACCATTTAGAGTTGGGGTGTGTGTGTGTGTACGCATGTGTAAGTTAGAATTTAAAATCCTTGTTTCAGAATAAAAACCAAAAACATGGCATACAGTTTTATAATACTAAGTAAGGTGCACATTCATCTATTGTGGTTTATTTTCTAGAAATGTCATCTATTGAACTGTTATAAGAATGTTGTAAATTGAAGCTGGCTATTGCTATTCCTAGCATTATTTTCTTCATCACAGAGCTGTTTTGATTGTTTCTTTCAGAACAGTACAGAGTTCAGTCATGCTTATAGGATGTCAACAGGAGAACAAAAATATTGTTTGGTAATAGAGAAAATCATTTAGATTAATCTTCCCCAGAATATAACATGAAGTTTCGTTCAGTACCCTTTAGAGCAGTGATGTCTGATCATGGCCATGGCTTTCATTAAATGTTTCTGTGTTCACCAACAGCTGACATAATTCTATCAATGCCTAAGGGTGATTTAAGAAAGAAAATGCATATGTAAAGTCTGCAAGCTGATAAATGTTAGCCTCCAAAGTAAAGGTTTGAACTCTTGTTCTTTGTATGAAAGAACAAACACCTCAGAGTAAATTTTCTCAATTCAAAAACATTTATTGGGTGCTTAATATATGGAGAACATTTATATGTGCTAGAAGACATAAAAATGCATAGAAATATTTTTGTCAAAGAACTTACTTTTGTGGGGGAAATAAATGTTTTCATAGCTATTCAAAAATACGTGGTAGTGTTTTAAGCACTGTAGTACAGATACACATAAAATATGGTCAGTCTCAGTAAGCAAGCAGAAAGGAACAAAAACTGGGTCATTTAAAAAAAGTTCAATAGAGGATGATTTACCAAGTTGTGTGCTGGATGTCGAGGATGCAGAGAAAGGGCAAGTGACCACCTTTGGCTTAAAGAGGTAGAGGGAGGAAAGCATCATTTGAACTAGAGCAGTTTTTAATTTAATTTGAAAGGAATTTTTTCTCTTAATGTAAGTGACCCAGATAGATAGCAAAGGACTTGGGGGAGTGAACCTCCTAGCTCTCCTCTTCCTTCTCCCCTTTCTCCTGTCATTATTCCACCTTGGCTGATTCCAGCTGGTGTTCAGAGGCAGGAGCCTATCCATGCAGCTCAGGTGCACAGGACAGTGGGAAGGGAAGGTGGGCACACAGGGAAGGCATTCACACAAATTCTGTAGAGAATGTAAAGGACCAACTGATTCGTTACTGCTAGATGAAACTTCATGAAACAGACATTTCCATTGGAACTTGAGAGATGAATGGTGTTTAACCAGAACAGGAAGTTAGCAGAACGTCATGTAAAAGAAGATTCCATATAAGGAAGGATAAAATGTGTACATAACATTTGTGGAGTATCGAGATTCTGAGGGTGGTTACCCTCATACTGCAAATGTTCGTATAAGTAATAGTATGGAAATTTGACAATTCAGGATTTTGTTACTTTAGGAAAGATAACACAAATTGACAACTTCAGTTCTTATAATCTGAAGGGTTGTTTCATTGATGTAAATAGATGTGTTTAGTTTTTTGGAAGAGATAAGGTAAAGCAATGTTCCAGGTCACCTTTGTAGATTTATTTTATTCAAGTTCTTTTTTTCCTTCTGAGTTTAGAAATCATCTGAGACTCTCCCTTAAGAGCCTCCCACTGTTGCAGTGTCTTTTCATCTGTGTTTCTAATTCACCCCCACATCGTTCTTGTGCTGGGGAATTCTGGGGGAAAGATAGTTGGGAGGATTCATGCAGGAAAGGATAGGACAAGAAGGGATACTGGAGGTGGGGAAGGAAAAGGAAGAGATAAAGAGGAGAAGGAGATAGATAAGGAGGGAAAAGAGAAGGAGATGGAGAGAGAAGGGCAAGGGAAGGGGGTGAAACAGGTGCTGGTGCTTTGGACTTTGAAGTTAAATTTGGGGTCAAAATGGAAATTGTCATTTACTGGCTATTTAACCTTGAAGAATTTTCAGTATAAAAATGGAATGAATGATAAGCAAAATCCAATATACTTTGAAAAATAAATGTGATTTTGTATATGATAGGGTTGAGCATATGAAAGGTACTCAGTAACTGCTAGTTTCACCTTCTTTTACTTTTTTTTCAAACCACCCCCTGGAATTATTAATTATGAGTTTAGCCCTGATGTTGCTACTGATCTGATGTGGAACACTATACCATCCTTGTCAATTGCAAAGCCTGTAAGACGTTCGGCATTTACAACTAAATTCAGGATCCTTTTTCTTTGTCTTTAAGTATAAGGATGTGGGAAAAGAAACCCCAGTATCAGAATCAACAAAGAAACATTTAAAATAACAACCCCTAAGCTATCAATAAGTGGTTGTGAGTTAATTACAAAAAGTCAATGAAAGGAAAATAGAGGTTATTATTAAAAAGTATACTACCTTGTCTGAATTAAAATAGCAAAAAGGTTATCTTTCTAACCTCTTTAAGGTACAGAAAAAAAACCTTGAAAGAATGAACTTAGCAGTAACAAATGGCGCTTGTTATGATAAAGCTTTTGGTAGAATAAGCTAGGGGATTGCTACTAAGGGAAGACTACGAGATTGAGCATAAACAGTGCACAAGGTCTGCAGAGACTAACAAATTTATGGGAAATAAAAAAAGGCAAGAAAGACCAGTGTTTTGTAGACTACTTTGTGCTAAATTTCACCTTCTGAATTTATAAACAAGGATGAGCACAACAGTGGGCAGACCAGGGCAATTTCTTGGGTCACACTGTGTGCCTTCTAACGGCATCCAGGGGAAAGCTCTGTGGTCCCTCCGTGCTCTCTTTCCTTTGAGCCTTTAGCTGAATTCTAAGTAGGGCACGTTCAGTGTGCTATCATAACCTGCCTTTTTTTGCAATTCAATTGACTCACCAAAGATGGATTTTTGCAAAGAAAAAGTGTCATTATTTGTATTTTCCTA
Source organism: Manis javanica (assembly GCF_040802235.1). Taxonomy (NCBI): domain Eukaryota; kingdom Metazoa; phylum Chordata; class Mammalia; order Pholidota; family Manidae; genus Manis; species Manis javanica. The sequence continues at coordinate 193,361,259 of NC_133157.1, forward strand.
AGCACCAATAAATTTTATTTTATCCTATAATCATTTTACAATGTATCCTTTGAGTCAAAAATGTCTTCTTTTAGTGAAATGTCTCAAATTTGATGTTAACTCCATTTGGCCAGCAGCTGCACAATGCAGGGGTAGTTTTTAAGATGGTTAAGTTTTAATTTTTGTTGTTGAGAATAAAAGTATTGAATATGTTTATAGTATTTGTATTTTGCATCAATAGTGTTTTAAATATACTAGGAAATTTTTTTAACTTTGTACATATACTATTATTAAACATGTTCTAAATACTCTCTTCCCCTTTGAGAGTTTATAGTTTTATATTAACTAAAATTATAGGCTATCTGGTTTGTATTATTCTTTCTTTAATCAAAGAATGAACTTAAGATAGCTGTATTTTCTTCCATTTAAATAATCACTGAGAAGTTGGCTTGGACTTAAAAAATTAACTAAATTATATTCTACATGGCCTTTTGATGGATGTGTCCTCTCCCTTGGAGAGTATCACAAAATATCAACTCTGCTCTTTGTGGGATCCATCTCCTTACAAAGCTTGCAGGCAGAATTTTAACTCTGTTTTGTTGCTTTGGATTTTTTGTATCATGCTTCATGCTCATGTTTTGTGTCATTTATAGGGTCTTACACTCATTTAGGAATTTACAGCTTGAGAGAATGCACTGAACCACAGTTTGATTTCTAAACTGCCTTTATTCCAACAAAAAGACAAAAACATACAGTAAAGAAGGTCAATATTGCTGTTCTGCATGTTGTTACTTGGTCAAATCTTATTTTAGAAATTAAATGCTACTTCAGGCTTCACAGCTCACTAGATATTTCTGTGAACAAAAGAGGACAATTATAAGCTGTTTTTTAAGGCAGTGCAGGTGTCTGCATCGATACAACTTTTTAAAAGTAAGTGACACAGGTCAAAGACACTGGTGGCAAATGCATGTCAGTGGTATTGACTTCATGGTTAGTGCTGCCCTAGATATGACTTGAAAGGAATAACTCAGATGCAATAGGCTACGACCGATTCTCAAGTCTCACACACACCTCATTCCATAATTTGTATCTAACTGTTAACTGATGGTCCTTGATGTTCCTTTCATAAGAACCCTCTGATATTAATGTAGCAGATAAGCCTTTTAGAAGTAGAGTTTTAGGATGTAAGCTATTCAGGATTTAGGAAGATGTGCTTGGGAGATAAAACACTTCAATTTCACAAGTATCAGAAACAGGTACAGATCAAGTCTAAATGAATAAGCACCCATGTAAAGAGGAAATAGGTAAAAACAAAGAGGGTTGCTGTCTTTCTTAGCAGTTGGCACAAAAGTTTCTGAAAACTTCATCTTTAATGCAGCATTTTGCATTTTGTATAATTGTTAAAATTGTAATATTTAACTAGATAATTATGTATGGGTTTTATATTGAAACATGAAATCGTTTGTTCTTGAAAAATAATTTTTAAGAAAGACTTTTGAAGACCAGGAGGTAGGTTAGAAATAATAAACATTTTTACACTGTGTTTTGTAAAACAGTTGGTTAGAAGTAAATATTCTCCCAGGAAAACTTCAGTTCAGATTGGCAATTCAAAGCATTAAAAAAAATTCAAATCCCAACTTTAGGGTTTTTTTTTTTTAGCCCCTACCTTCTTACAAGTGATCATTAAGATAAAAAAAAACTTTCACTTTTCATCTGACTTACGTTTGGTCTTGCCACATGTAAAATTTTCTTTTTTCTTTGTTATTTAGTCAGTACTATTGTTACCTTTTATCGGATCCTGTAATACAAGCGTAAATAAATATTATTTATTTTGATGAGCTCATAAGCATGAATTCCTTTATCTTCACACGTAGCTACTCATAAGACACCTTTCATAAGTAAATTGGCTCATAAACCTCTTAGATAGATCCTAGAAATTGCTTCTCCAAGGGCTTGCCCAAAGATTCTTATTTCTTTAAGATTCTCTTTTCCAGGATAGACCCATCTGCCTCTTGATGAGACTTGATATATGCCGCTGTTGGTTTGTAAATATAATATATATACACTATTCATGGAAAACTGTCATTCTTTTTCCAAAATCAATATACATTATTTGGATGGCATTCTTCTGTGTTACCAAACTCAAAATCTTATGCTTATTTTAAATGATATATATTAAAAACCTATATTAATTCCAACATTTTGCTGAAGATGTCCAGTTTAAATAATCTGTTGGCTACTTTTTCTCTAGCCTACTGAAACCCATCCTCTACCTTTTATTCCTCACCTCTATCTAAAAAATAAATTGGAGGCATATTCTTGGAATTCATTAATTTAAAAATTATGGTATTATCTTTGCTATTCTTTCTGAATACATTTTATTTAAAAGTCCTGTACTGTCTCAGGACTGGGAGGGATTGGTAAATAATGACAGAGCAGGATGAATTATGTTTGAAGTCATTCACTGATGTAAAATATAAAACTGGGTATGCTAGAGAAAGTGTATTAATAACATTTCATGTTTTTCACTACAGTATCCTATTAAATAAAAAATTAAGTCCTAATAATCTTTAAAAGATAAATATTTTATTTCAATCATTCTAACATATCCTTCCTTAGTATATAACTAAATCAAGTAAATGTTTGTGTAAAAAAGAAAATAAACTCTTACAAGACTGGTTACCTTCATTTCTCTACCTTTTCTTCTTATTACAATTTAAAAATAAGTGCCTAACTGCAAGTAGAAATACTTTTTTATGTGAACCCTATAACTGCATTTAGATAGGCTTTTGGGAAAAGAAGTATGTTATTTCATACACACACATATTTCAACATATGTGTATCTCAACATATTCATTCCTACTGATGAGAATCATTATATTTTTCAATGTGATTTGGATATCTCATACGATCTGTTCCACTTCAGAAAAAAACAGATTTCTCATTTTACTCTGCCTTCTTGAAGTTAATTCAAGCATGAAAATTCATACTAACTTCAAAAAAATTTTTAGCAGGTTGAGGAACACTTCTAATGTAGACACTGAAAATATTTAAAATTCCATCACCAACAAAAATGTTTATAACTTGTATAACTGACATAATCAGGTTTTATACTTCAAAAATAGATAGCAGACAGGGTATTGGTAGAAAATATTAGACAATGATAATCCAAGTCAGCCAAAAGTGAATACTTTTTCCTTACTATCTTTCCTTATTATCATTAATATATTTCCTAATCAGTTAAATGATGTTATTCAGCCACAGGTGACTAACTGATTGTTCTCATGCATTTAAAAAAATATTTAGGCATTGAAATCAAATTCATGAAGAGAATTACACTGCTATGATATATCTTGGTAATCTATTTATAATTTAAGCTTAATTGGTTGAAGAAATATACTTGACCTTTTCCTCCTATAATACAGGGAATGACCCACCTGGAACAGAAAGAGGGTGGAGAAGGGAAGACTATCTAAGAATGAGGCAGGATCAGATGGATGGCAACAAAACAAAGTCTGGTATCAAACTAAGTCAGAGGCAGAATTGAAAGTTCATTCTACAACCACACTCTACTAATACTTATTAGTTTCTAAAGAGCTAATCAAGGGCAACCCTTTATTCCTTTCTCAGGTTTAGTTCAATAAAGAGATATACGCTAGTGTCAGAAGATGGTGATTACAAATGGAGGATGCAACTAAGACAGTGGTAACCAGCTTTCCTGTATTTCACCCATTAGAGATCCTATCCCCTGACCCAGTGCTGCAGAAATTGCTTTGTAATGGCAGGGCCTGTACTGGAGAACTGTCATATGGATGAGGAGTGACTCTGCCTTTCCCAACCTAGCAGATTTGAAAAGGAAGAAGAAAGAGGAAGTCTTACTCCTTTTCTTAAACTCACCAGTCAGATAGATCAGTCTCTGCTTAGGAGAAGTGCTGAGGTGGGAGAGGCAGAGGACAATTTTTCCAAGTTAGTGTTTCCAAGTGGGAGGTGAGAGTGGCTCTCTAGCAATTATGTGTCATCGTCAGTATTCATGTTTTACTTAAGCAAACTTCAGGGGTTTCATGACTTAGTGTTTAGCTTGTTTTTTTCCCAACTGAGTTAATTGTCATTTTCACAAAATATTAAAAAAAAAAAACTGACATGAATATGACAGGTTAGTTTTTAGAAGAGAGAAGTCCCTGAGCGTGATGGATCTCCAGTCAGTATCAGGCAGTCAGTCTGATGGACACACAGTGCCCCTTACAGAAAGCTGCCGGGCAAGCCTGTTCATGCTTCATGTGTCACACATTATGGAGACAAAAATGGCTGCTGGAGTGGAACCAACACTACCCGTTGAATAAATTTTTATCCTCAGCACAAGAAAATAGGATGACATAAAAATCTTCCCCAAGAGATAAACATTTTCATCACTAACAGAAAACTCTCACTTTTACAGACATCTCTGGGAACTTTTCAGAATTTCAGTGTGCTAACAGAGAAGTAGGTTCTGCTTAAAAGCATCTTTAATATTTTTATTGCCATGCCATTAGAGTAACTGTGAATGGTGTGCACAGTATTGTCAGTGGTCATTTACATGGAAGGTTGAAGTAATCCCTTGTCTCTTCAACTAATTAGACATGAGTTGTTAGCTCTTTTTATTATTTTTGAAACTGCTCATATTAGTACAGCAGGTTTTGCATAATTTATCCAGTTCTACAAGTTTGAAAACTCTCTCTGTACCAGCCAGGGCATTGCTCACTGCCAATTCGTTATTGGTCCATTATCATCTTAGGTTGAATTATCTTACAGAAGGATCCATTTGTTTGAATAATGAATATCTCAATGAAAAAAGATTTTTCCATGTTTTAATTATTAATATTTATATCAAATCACTATATTAAATTTTGACAGACAAAATTTAACATTATTAAAAATGTACACATTACTGATTTTGTAAACTTGCCTCATTATTTTAAATGCAAAATTTTATCAGGGGCTCCTCGTTTTTAAGCCACCTTTCCCAAAGACTTAGACTAGTTATCATTTCTTTTCAATTGTTTTACCACCCTAAGACTGTAGTGGTATAATCTGCATACAAGCAGTGTTTGTTCTGCACAGTGCTCTGATAACTGACACCCTGGCTTATTGGAATCAACACCTCACTTTGTGAAGGTCTTTGACTACCGAGCCGTGCAAAGCAAGGACACGGTTCCAATGTGCCTCCAGTAGGCCGGCATGTTTCAGTTAACACTGTACTTTGCAAAACAAAGAGTGACTAATTTTAATAGTGTAGTTTTCCTATTAAAGTCAGTAAATTTAACACAAATGTCTCATATTAAACAATGTAGATTCCGTTTTCATTGATGGACTCTCAAGTTGGCTAAAATAGTAGATATGCACATCTAACATTTATAATGAATAATTTAAATACTTTTCATTAACATTGTTTTCTGAAGCGTCAGTACTGGCATACTGTTATTTCCTCATGTTATGATTGATGGTCCCCTGGATTTTGAAGTGTACTTGGCATTAAGGATCTTTAGTTCTGTCCACATACTGTGTGTTTCTTCTCTAAAACTCTTAACTTTGTTTTGAGAACAACTAGAATATTTATCACCTCTGGCCCATTCATATTTTTTAAAAAGTATATCTTAATTTCAGAAGGATAAAAAATATAAGGAAAGTTGTGGTTAAATTTAAAAATATGAATAATTATTTAAGACAGTTTTAAGTAATAAAATATTATTATAATTTTAAATGTGTAACTCAACTTTGTTTTTATAGATTGTGTTATACATACATAATCTTTGTATAGTTATAATAGTATCACTTATATCACTTTTAAAGTTAATAGGTCTTATGCATCTCCCATGTTTTTGCAATGGTCTTCATATTTTAACTTTTGATAATTTTACAGCTTCCTATTTGCACCACAGTTTGTTATGAACCTCTATTTCTGCCCTTGCCATGAGAAAAACATACCTCAGCCAGCCTGCTCTTCATGGAGGCTTGAACAAACTTGGTGCCAGGCCCAGCCAGACCTGCATCTTGAAGCAAAGTTATTCTGCTAAACTCAGTTTAGATTAAGCCACCCTTCAGTCAAGCTCTTTGTTGTTTTGCAGTAATACTGACAGATACATTGTCAAAACAAGTATTTGTGGAAGTACTTTTTGTTTTTGTAAGAATTGCCACCAGTATGTCTTTCTTAAAGAGAGCATCTATAACACACATATTTCTCCTTCATGTTGTAAAAGATAGTGTCCTTTACCTGCTGCTCAGTATACTTAACCAATAAAAATCTGCAGTGACATTGGCAAAACAAAATGAAATAACCCCCACACCTCAATAAGCTAGAAGATCAAATACAGATAGACTTCATATAACTTATACAATCTCATAGATATTGGAAAACTCTTGCTACCAACCGTGCTAAATGATGTCTATCATAATCTTAAAGTTAATCATTTTATATAACAATTCAACAACTATTATAGTACTTGGGCCCATACTGGATATTTGATAAATGAATTGAACTGAATTGATTCCTTTGTCTGAACCAAATATTTGATATATTATACCTCTCTATAACATTCAAAAATCACTTTAAGAGATATGCAAATTTCATATGCAATATGTATATCTTGAATTTATGTATTATTAAATTAACTAAGAAATTTTTGCCAATATGCTTCATCTTTTATTTTTTAAAGAAATTAAGGATAAAATTTTAATGGTTTAGACATTTAATTAAGAGCCCCTGAGTTTCAGTAATGTACATTCCAATTTAATTGTGAAGTTTTGCCTCCTGATTCATTTCATTATTAATGACATACCATCCAATTACCTATTATATTCCTTTGAAAACAAGCTACTTTTCAAATATGCAAGAACCAACATTCTCTGTGCTATTTTTTTCTACACTTGAGTTGACCCTGAATAGAATATTGTTTCTTTCTTTAATAAAGCTATCCATTTACCAAGACTTTGATTAGAAAAAAATCAGAACAACTCTTTTTGTCATCTTGTTATACTTGTAGCCAAATCAAATATGTTCTTTGATATTTAGAAGGGTAATTATATTTTAGATAAAGCTTTCCTTTTAAACCAATGTTATTAACACTATGGCAAAGGTCTTATACATGTACACACACACAGTCACATAAACAACTAACTTCCTCTTGAGAGAAGAATGAATTGCTGGAAATAACTACTGAATCTGGAGAGGGTACATGGAGTCGAGTCCTAATTCTACAGTCATCTGGTGGTACTTTTAGTCTTATGCAAATCACTTAATCTCTGATTTAGGTTCTCAGTGTCAAATAGAGATAGTATTTAAGTATCAGTTGGCTTTCAGCTCTGATAATATATATAAATGTGTAGGTTTCACACATTTTTTTGTATGTACATTGATATGCTGTATACAATTATTGCTTGTATTTGTGTTCATAAATATAGACTCCAATAAAAAGAAACTCCTGTATGTCAAAAAGAAAAATGTAAGAAACTCATTGGGAAAATGAACAAAGAATATAAATGAGAAAGTCAAGGAAGAAAAACTGAATGTGTAGTGGGTATATTACAAAGTAAATGTTTATACTCATTACAGATAAATGTAAGTGGAAATGTAATAAATAAGGATGAAGAAAAATAAATAGAAGCTGATCTTTTCCAGTGGGATGGAGGGTAGAGACTCTGACAGTTGATATGCTACATAACAACTGGCTCTTGCACATATTAGATTAGCTAGTGTTTTTCGATCAGCCACATTGTCTGTTATTATCCTGAATTAGGGAAAAAATAGCCCTAATTTTTGCTGTCTTGATTTCAAAATTTCTTTTTCTTAAACATTCTTCTTCTATTATACCTACCATTATCATCTTGGTTTCTTCAAGGTAATTGTGTCCTTGGGTTCATTTCCCTTATAGAGTCTTAAGCTTAGAATTTTACTAAAGTATATTGGACAGGCTAAAGGACAGAATGAATACCTTTATTTCTAGCACCTGGAAAAATTATTGACTTATAGTAGGTGTTTAGTATTTTTTTGTCATATGAATGAATGCTCCTATTTCATGCCAAACATTGCTCTAAGTGCTTTACATTTATCTCATTTAGTTTTCACCAAATTGTATTCCGAGTGCTGTTGTTATTTGCATTTAACATATGGTGAAACCAAGCCCATAGATATGTTAAGTATCTTGCCTAAATCCCACTGTTGGTAAGTGTTGGATAAGGTAACCTTACTTCAGTCCACTGCTCTGAGACATTGCACTGCGTGGTTCAATATCTAAGAGCTCAATTGTAGAACTGGGTTTAAATAATTTTAACTCCAAAGCCAGTTTGACTCAGTAGTCCTTTCTGGATCTCATGCTAGAATGTTCTCATATATTTTATCCTTTAATGATAACAATAACCCTAAAAAGTATCTATTATTCTGTCTGATTTGCAACTGTCAGGAAAGCTTTGTACTGAGAGATGAATTGAAATTATAAGTGGCTTTTAAAAACACGTCTGTCTTCAATGAATTCAAAGAAAGTGTGAGCTGAAATCTTCCTTATGTTTAGTATGTGAGAACAGAACAACTTTGATCTATGTCTTCCCTCGAGGTATTCTTGCATTTCTTAAAATTCAGTACATCTCTTGAAATGAAACTTCCACAATAGATTGACTTAAGACAGAGCTTTTTAAAATATAGCCTTTCATTGGCCCATTTATTCTGCAAATGTTCAATAAAACTTTTACCTGCCTGTAATTGTGTGAATGTCATTTATAATAATTACATATCCTGCTGGCTGCCATTTAGGACCAGAAAATAGACTCTTTTTTTTTTTCAGAAATTTCTGTAACATATGCAATACCAGTAAATAGAATGATTAAAATATCTACACAAAAGAAAATATCACTACATGATTTACTTAAATTGACAAAAATTAATGGAAATACTATTCTGGATGCCACTACACCCTTATTACAACTCATTATGGGTTAGTAAGCTTAGAGAATTGAGTTATTCTATACAATATTTCTAATAAAATCCCTGGGGACATTTAAAACCAGCCTGAATGAAGTATAAAAAAGTATATTGAAGAGGATAATTTTACACAGGCAGGGATTTTTTCTACCATTGCTCCTAGTTTTTAAAGGACAATTGTACAAATTAAAGTGTGCCTATTCTTTTCTTAAGTTATGCATTTTTTTTGCTGTCAGGAATTGCAGCTAAGGGAGTGAGAGACAGGAGGAGAGGGGATACACACCTTGAGAAAAGATTACTTGTTTGCAAAATAGGTTCCTCAGCAATCTTAGTTCTTGACCTTATCCTCTGCTCTTTGTCCTCCTCTCCAATTCATTCAAATATATCCTAAAGGAAAATGGACACCTTCAAACTCAAGAAGTAAGGTTCAACATCACTAAGGGAATTTAGGTGAAAGGAGCAGAGAAGGACATGCACCCACAGTAAGTCTCCCTTTAAAGTGGATACAGAGTCTTTGCTTTGCATGGTGGCCAAGAACCACAACAATGATTGTTCATATTGCAACCATGCAAAGCATTCTTAAAAATCAATGGAAAAATAATTTTTCTGTGATCCTTAAAGATTTTTATTATAACATTGAAAACTTTCTTATAGTCTGGGGAATCTTACAGTCTGAGGAGATTTATAAATGTACAGAAAAAAGAAATAGTGAAACAAATACTTATATACTACACTGTATTTTAAAACATTAGAAACATTGGCAAAGTATTTGTTAAAGACTAAGTACTTTGAAGAGTTCTTACCTTTTTCTTCTCATAGAATAACTTACTATATGGAACCTACAGCCCAAGGCAAAATTGGTGTTCTCCTTTGAATGTTTGAATCAGCTCCCAGTTTTTTGGCCAGTGTTACTTCCTCTAGGATGTCTTCATTCTTTTATCACAAACATTTCCTCATTTATGTTCATAAATCTACCTTCACTAAGTTCCTCTGGCTTCACATCTGGAGTCTCTCTAATGGCAAAGATGTCAACATTCTTGAGATTAGTTAAAAGTCTATTTTGGGGGAACTTGTCCAAGATGGCAGTGTGAGTAGAGCAGTGGAAATCTCCTAAAACCGCATATATTTTTGAAAATACAATAAAGAAAACTCTTCCTAAAAGAGAGACCAGAAGACACAGGACAACAGCCAGACCACATCCACACCTGCGAGAACCCAACACCTCGTGAAGGAGGTAAGATACAAGACCCGACCCAGCGGGACCCGAGTGCCCTACACCCCAGCTCCCAGCAGGAGGAGAGGAGTCGGAGTGGGGAGGGAGAGGGAGCCCAGGACTGCTAAACACCCAGCCCCAGCCATCCGCACCAGAGTGCACACAGTGCATGCATGAGGTGCAGGAAACTAGGGAAAAAGAACAGTAAGACCTGTAAGCGGGTCCCTACAGTCGTTGCACCTGGGACAAAGAAAAGCAAGTGCTTTTTGGAAGTCTTAAAGGGACAGGGACCACACTGCTGAATGGAAGCGTCCTGGGACACTTACTCCAGCAGCAGGGAATCTGAGGATCTCTGGGCACTCTAACCCCCTGGGCAGTAGGGAGCACGGAGGCCCCTCATGGAGATAAATACCCTTCCGGCCATTCCACCTCCAACGTGGCTCCACAATATCAGAGCAGCAGCCCGAGGCAGGCCATGCCCACAGCAACAGTGGAGATAAACTCCATAGCAGCCCGGCAGGAATCAGAAGACCTTTCTGTGCATAGCTTCCCAGCACAAGCCACTAGAGGTTGCTGTTCTCCCAGGAGAGGAAGGCCACAAACCAAAAAGAAGGGAAGTTCTTCCAGCCATCACTCGTGCCAGCTCTGTAAACTATCTCTATCACCATGAAAAGACAAAATTACAAGCAGACCAAGATTACAGAGTCAACACCAGAGAAAGAGACAGACCTAACCAGTCTTCCTGAAAAAATAAAAATCATAAACATGCTGACGGAGATGCAGAGAAATATACAAGACCTAAGGGATGAAGTCTGGAGGGAGATTACAGATGCCAGGAAGGAGATTATAGAAGTGAAACAAACTCTGGAAGAATTTATAAGCAGAATGGATAAGATGCAAGAGGCCATTGATGGAATAGAAACTAGAGAACAGGAACGCATAGAAGCTGACACAGAGAGAGATAAAAGGATCTCCAGGAATGAAACAATATTAAGAGAACTGTGTGACCAATCCCAATCCAAAAGGAACAATATCCATATTATAGGGGTACCAGAAGAAGAAGAAAGAGGAAAAGGGATAGAAAGTGTCTTTGAAGAAATAATTGCTGAAAACTTCCCCAAATTGGGGGAGGAAATAATTGAACTGACCACGGAAATAGACAGAACTCCCAACAGAAAGGACCCAAGAAGGACAACACCAAGACACATAATAATTAAAATGGCAAAGATGAAGGACAAGGAAAGAGTTTTAAAGGCAGCTAGAGAGAAAAAGGTCATCTATAAAGGAAAACCCATCAGGTTATCATCAGACTTCTCAACAGAAACCTTACAGGCCAGAAGAGAATGGCATGATATATTTAATGCAATGAAACAGAAGGGCCTTGAACCAAGGATACTGTATCCAGCACGATTATCATTTAAATATGAAGGAGGGATTAAGCAATTCCCAGACAAGCAAAAGTTGAGGGAATTTGCTTCCCACAAACCACCTCTACAAGGTATTTTAGAGGGACTGTTCTAGATGGGAGCACTCCTAAGACTAAACAGAAGTCACCAGAGAAAATAAAATCACAGCAAAGAAAGCAGACCAACCAAATACTAACTAAAGGCAAAAAATAAAATCAACTACCCAGTAAAAGCAGTTAAAGGAAACACGAAAGAGCACAGAAAAAAACAACCAACATATGAAGAATGGAGGAGGAGGAATTAGAAGGGAGAAAAGAAAAGAATCTCGAGACAGTGTATATAACAACAGCTCAATAAGCGAGCTAAGTTAGGGAGTAAGATACTAAAGAAGCTGACCTTGAACCTTTGGTAACCATGAATCTAAAGCCTGCAATGGCAATAAGTACATATCTATCGACAATTACTGTAAATATAAATGGACTGAATGCAGCAATCAAAAGAGAGTAATAAAATAGATAAAAAAGCAAGACCCATCTATATGCTGTTTACAAGAGACTCATCTCAAATGCAAAGACATACAAAGACTAAAAGTCAGGGGATGGAAAAAGATACTTCATACAAACAATAGGGAGTACAAAGAAGGTGTTGCAGTACTTGTATCAGACAAAAAAGACTTCAAAACAACGAAAGTAACAAGAGATAAAGAAGGACATTACATAATAATAAAGGGGTCTGTCCAACAAGAGGATAGAGCTATTATAAATATCTATGTACACAACACAGGAGCACCAACATATGTGAAACAAATACTAACACAATCAAAGGAGGAAATAGAATGTACTGCAATCATTTTAGGAGACTTCAACACACCACTCACTCCAAAGGACAGATCCACTAGACAGAAATTAAGTAAGGACACAGAGGCACTGAACAACACTCTAGAACAGATGGACCTAACAGACATCTACAGAACTCTATACCCAAAAGCAGCAGGATACACATTCTTCTCAAGTGCACATGGAACATTCTCCAGAATAGACCACATACTAGGCCACAAAAAAAGCCTCAGTAAATTCAAAAAGATTGAAATTCTACCAAGCAGCTTCTCAGATCACAAAGGTATAAAACTAGAAATAAATTGTACAAAGAAAACAAAAAGGCTCACAAACACATGAAGGCTTAACAGCATGCTCCTAAATAATCAATAGATCAATGACCAAATTAAAACAGTGATTGAACAATATATGGAGACAAATAAAAATAACAGCACAAAGCCCCAACTTCTGTGGGATGCAGTGAAGGCAGTTCTAAGAGGAAAGTATGTAGCAATCCCAGGCTATTTAAAAAAGGAAGAATAATCCCAAATAAATAGTCTAAAGTCACAATTATTGAAACTGGAAAAAGAAGAACAAATGAGGCCCGAAGTCAGCAGAAGGAGGGACATAATAAAGATCGGAGAAGAAATAAATAAAATTGAGAAGAATAAAACAATAGAAAAAATCAATGAAACCAAGAGATGGTTCTTTGAGAAAATAAACAAAATCGATAAACCCCAAGCCAGACTTACTAAGAGAAAAAGTGAGTCTACACAGATTAACAGAATCAGAAACGAGAAAGGAAAAATCATGACAGACCATACAGAAATACAAAGAATTATTAGAGAATGCCACGAAAATCTATATGCTAACAATCTGGATAACATTGAAGAAATGGACAACTTCCTAGAAAAATACAACCTTCCAAGGCTGACCAAGGGAGAAACAGAAAACCTAAACAGACCAATTACCAGTGACAAAATTGAATCGGTAATCAAAAACTACCCAAGAGCAAAACCCCCGTACCAGATGGATTCATTGCTGAGTTTTCTCAGACATTTAGAGAAGACATAATACCCATTCTCCTTAAAGTTTTCCAAAAAATAGAAGAGGACGGAATACTTCCAAACTCATTCTGTGAAGCCAGCATCACTCTAATACCAAAACCAGGCAAAGACCCCACAAAAAATGAAAATTACAGACCAATATCCCTGATGAACATAAATGCCAAAATACTCAACAAAATATTAGTAAACCGAATTCAAAAATACATCAAGAGGATAATACCCCATGATTAAGTGGGATTCATCCCAGGGATGTAAGGATGGTACAACAATCGACAATCCATCAACATCATCCCCCACATCAACAAAAAGAGGGACAAAAACCACAAGATCATCTCCATATATATTGAGAAAGCATTTGACAAATTTCAACATCCACTCGTGATTAAAAACTCTCAACCAAATGGGCATAGAGGGCAAGTGCCTCAACATAATAAAGACCATATATGACAAACCCACAGCCAACATCATACTTAACAGTGAAAAGCTGAAAGCTTTTCACCTAATATTGGGAACAAGACAGGGATGCTCACTCTCCCCACTTTTATTCAACATAGTACTGGAGGTCCTAGCCACAGCAATCAGACAAAACAGAGAAATACATGGCATCAAAATTGGAAAGGAAGAAGTCAAACTGTCGCTATTTTCAGATGACATGATATTGTACATAAAAAATCCTAAAGACTCCACTCCAAAACTACTAGAATATCTGAATTCAGCAAATTTGCAGGATACAAAATTAATACACAAAAATCTGTTGCTTTCAAATACACTAATGATGAACTGGCAGAAAGAGAAATCAGGAAAACAATTCCATTCACAATTGCATCAAAAAGAATAAAATGCCTAGGAATAAACCTAACCAAGAAAGTGAAAGACCTATACCCTGAAAACTACAAGACACTCTTAAGAGAAATTAAAGAGGACGCTAACAAATGGAAGCTCATCTGATGCTCTTGGCTGGGAAGAATTAATATTGTCAAAATGGCCATCCTGCCTAAAGCAATCTACAGATTCAATGCAAACTCTATCAAAATACTGGCAGCATTCTTCAACAAACTGGAACAAATAGTTCTAAAATTCATATGGAACCACAAGAGACCCCAAATAGCCAAAGCAATTCTGAGAAGGAAGAATAAAGCTGGGGGGATTATACTCCCCAACTTCAAGCTCTACTACAAAGCCACAGTAATCAAGACAATTTGGTACTGGCACCAGAACGACCCACAGACCAGTGGAACAGAACAGAGAGTCCAGATATTAACCCAAACATATATGGTCAATTAGTATATGATAAAGGAGCCATGGATATACTATGGGGAAATGACAGCCTCTTCAACAGCTGGTGTTGGCAAAACTGGACAGCTACATGTAAGAGAATGAAACTGTATTATTGTCTAACTCCATACACAAAAGTAAAGTCAAAATGGATCAAAGACCTGAATGTAAGTCATGAAACCATAAAACTCTTAGAAGAAAATACAGACAAAACTCTCTTGAATATAAACATGAGCAACTTCTTCATGAACATATCTCCACGGGCAAGGGAAACAAAAGCAAAAATGAACAAGTGGGACTATATCAAACCAAAAAGCTTCTATACAGCAAAGGACACTATTAGTAGAACAAAAAGGCATCTACAGTATGGGAAAATATATTCATAAATGACATATCCAATAAAGTGTTGACATCCAAAATGTACAAAGAGCTCATGCACCTCAGCAAACAAAAAGCAAATAATCCAATTAAAAAATGGGCAGAGGATCTGAACAGACACTTCTGCAAAGAAGAAATTCAGATGGCTAGCAGGCACTTGAAAAGATGCTCCACATCACTAATCATCAGAGAAATGCAAATTAAAACCACAATGAGATATCATCTCACACCAGTTAGGATGGTCAACATCCAAAAGACAAACAACAACAAATGTTTGCGAGGATGTGGAGAAAGGGGAACCCTTCTACACTGCTGTTGGGAATGTAAATTAGTTCAACCATTGTGGAAAGCAATATAGAGGTTCCTCAAAAAACTAAAAATAGAAATACTATTTCATCCAGGAATTCCACTCCTAGGAACTTACCCTAAGAATGCAGCAGCCCAGTTTGAAAAAGACAGAGGCACCCCTATGTTTATTGCAGCACTATTTACAATAACCAAGCAATGGAAGCAACCTAAGTGTCCATCAGTAGATGAATGGATAGAGAAAATGTGGTACATTTACACAATGGAATATTATTCAGCCATAAAAAGAAAACAAATCCTACCATTTGCAACAACATGGATGGAGCTAGAGGGTATTATGCTCAGTGAAATAAGCCAGGTGGAAAAAGACAAGTATCAAATGATTTCACTCATCTGTGGAGTATAAGAACAAAGAAAAAACGGAAGGAGCAAAACAGCAGTAGACTCACAGAACCCAAAAATGGACTAACATTTACCAAAGGGAAAGAGACCGGGGAGGATGGGTGGGAAGAGAGGGATAAGGGGGAAAAAGGGCCATTATGATAAGCACATATAATGTGTGGGGGGGGCACAGGGAAGGCAGTAGAACACAGAGAAGATGAGTAGTGATTCTGTAGCATCTTACTATACTGATGGACAGTGTCTGTAATCGGGTGTGTGGTGGGGACTTGATAATGGAGGGAGTCTAACCATAATGATGCTCATGTAATTTTACATTAATGATACCAAAAAATGTCTATTTTTTAATTTACATTTTACTTTTGGTAAATTTCCATTTATTTGCTTAACTTTCATCTTTGTTCACCAGTTCCTTTTTCTGATTATTCATTTTTGCACAATGTTATGGATGTTTCTCACTAGGAGGCGAGGAGGCAAAGCAACTGTGTGCTTAGCTTTCTGGGCATGAACTGGATGCAGACGTACAATTGATCACCAACATGACCTTAAAGAAGTGATGGGGCTACTCAATAATTATGATGCACATAAATTACTTACTAAATGATTTTTGGACCAAAGATCTAGCAGCAAAGTTTGTGCTTTATGCATTTTCCTTTAGTATAGCATGGTAACTAAAATTTAAACTATTGTTTTTGAGAGGACTATGTTATTTATACTTAGTTAAAGAGTGGTAACTGAAATTAATGTGTTGGAATTGTGCTAATCATGAACTGACTGGCATATTGCTGCTATGCTAATATAACCACTGTCACCTTTATTCTTACTACTGTCTTAAATTGAATGTCTTTTATGTGCCAGGCATTGCTTGGCTTCTGCCAAAATTTATTCCACTGAATCATCACATGAAATGTATTCCACTGAATCATACATGAAATCTGTATGGTATTATATGATCTATTTTGCTGATGACAGAATTAGGGTAATTACTTAAGAGATGTTTCTCAAGCTCCGCAGAAAGTTGCACATCCAGAATGAGGTCAACTTAATTTCAAAGCTGATGGTAGTGTGGATTTCACGCTATTCACTCCATTTAATTTGGCCAACCATAGTTTCCTATAAAGTAAGTTTTCTTGAACCCTTTATAATTTCAACTGGCATTATGAAATAATTCTTGGTCTAAAAAGTGTCACTTATTTGCCACCTGTCTTGTGAAGAAGTGTAGTAGTATTCTTCATAACTGATATAACTTATTGTAGTTCAAATGTAATTATGTTTAACTGAAGCTTGCTCTAGGATGGTTTATTGTAGTCCTCCAAGTAGTTGCTACAAAGAAATTGCCATGTATTTTATATCATAAAACATCTAACTTGAAATATTACAAGGTAGTAATGACTCTAGAATTAAAATTTTTGGTTCTATTCTGTGTACCATCAATGTAGGAGGAATTCACATGAACTTTGGTTTAATCAAGGTGTTGAGTGACAAGGGTGATTTGGTCCTAAGCCATGCTTTCTCAGGCATGAATTTCAGTTATATACTCATAGTGTATTAATAGGTAAGTTATTCAAGCCAAGAAAATAAAGTGTCAGAATTCATAGAACATGCCTATGTCCTTTCCCACCTTTTTGTATTAGTTCAACATTTATACACTGTACATTTCATTTCTTTTAGAATTCCAAAATGAACTTCATATTAGCTAGAGAAATTGTTTTTTCAGTTCATGAGATTCATTTAGATTATTTATTTCTTCTATAAATTCTTCTTAACTCTCAAGTGCATTTGAAATGATAAGAAAATGATAACTGTATGCTGACATGAGATCAGTTTGGAATGTTTTCTCATGTCTAAGATATAGAAATCTATTTTCCCTAAATGCCAGTTGCTTTCTCTAGTAGTGAATTAATATTTATGTGATATAATTTAATTCACTGAGGCTGTGAAGTCCCTAGAACATAGTGGGGATCTCACAAGAACCCTTGTCCTCCAGCCAATCACTCAGCTCCCTGAGTGGGACATGCTCAGTGACAGTCCCAGGAAGAGCGGGATCCAGGATTTATGGTGATGATAGATGGATTTTGTTTCCTGGGTCATTGTTCTTGACAAGGTTATTTTTGGGATGAAGTCTGTGACATGAGACTCAACCAAAGAGAAAACTTAAGAATGTTTTTAAAACACTCAAAATTTCTGAGCTTCTTAAAGTCAACCTAATCAATGTCTGTGAAGAACTTTATCACTGTATGGAAATGTTTTCCCTAAAATGTTCAGTTTTATATTTTTAGTGTTGTGTTAAACTGTTTGTTAACATATATTCCCTAGTATTTGCTGTCACATTTGGTAGAAAAAGGTAGTCATCTTACACCAAGCTAATGGGTTCTTTCCAATATGTTCAATCATTTCAGGGCTTCCCCTGCAATGTGTTCCTACAGTAAAGCTGGTATCTTTATAGTAATCTATACCTGTTTTTATTTTTCTTGTAAGCCACCTTATTTTGAAATACTAGCATCACAAGCAATTAAATGCTTAGGTAGTTTCTCGTTCTTGGTCCATAATGGATATTTTAACCTGGGTGTGTATGCATTGGGGGGGGTTCTATAGTCGAACTTCAGGGCGGCTGGGATATCCCTGTAATTGGCATAAAAAATTGTGTGTGCCTTTATGTATTTTTCTAGAGAAAGCTTTCACCTGGTTATCAAAGAGAGGAAGAAAACTGTGCTTACCAGGGCTTAATTTTATTCTTTACTTTACTTTGTTCCTTTCCCCTTAGCAACATCTTTCTCCACCACTGATGGAGTTACTGGTCTTCCATAATGAACTCTGGCCACCACAACCCACCATGGTAGAATTTCCCTTAGGGGACATTTGAAGACTCTGCCTCAGAAATGCTGGCTCACTCTTGCTTGGATCTGTTTCCATCTTTGTCTACACCTTTGGCAGATCTTTGTGTCATGGCCTGACCTCACATGGATCTGGAAATTTTGGTTTTGCCACATGTCAAAAAAGGTAGGAACTTTGGTATGTCAGCCTTAGGTTTGGTGGCATGTACTGTTTTTTTTTTCTTAATAAACAAGTGTATTTTGTATTTATATTCCAAAGTTCTTCAGATCTTTAAAAGAAATCTGAAAAGAAAGCAGATAGACAAAAATCTTCAAGTTAGGAAAAGAGTCCCATATTTGTGGTATAGTCCACAGAGAAAAACTTCCTTCTTGACATGATAGGTATTATACCCTCCTGTGGCATGGAGGTAGAGCTATGAAGTGTGCATCCAGCCACCCCACTGGAGGTGATGAGTTAGTAGGCAGCCTTCTGCAGTAATACCTTCTTCCCTAACAACAAACCAACAATGTAGTGGATGTGTGTTGCTTACCTCCTCAGCATCCATTTGATAACACAACCTCAATATCTGAGATAACAATCCTTGTCTACCTCCATCATCCTCATGGCTTGACTGAGGTTGATACTATGCCTAGTTTATAAATCCATTAGTGTACCCATTCATCTGGTCACAATGTGACCCAATTTAGGGCAAGAAAAGTCACATTCAGGACTTCTGTTTAGCTAACGGAAGAGGTAAGCTCTCTCTATCCATGTTTTGTTTATTTTGTGTGTGTGTGTTTTCCCGTTGGAATTGCTATACATTGAGGGGAAAACCCGTCTGAGAATAAAATCAACATGTGGGAGATAGCAGGACTGAATGGAGAGCAGAGCTGGGTCCTGAGTTCCTGATGCTGTCTCTTAACCCTCTGTATCAAACTGCCGAACTGCACCTAAGCCTAGATTTACCTGTGGACTATTTTGTTAGATATGTCATATATTCCCTATTTCTCTTCATAAGATAATTTAATGTGAGCTAATCATGGGCAATGGGTACAGTCCTAGCTGATGTGTGAGCACTGGATTCAGGTGAAACAATGAGTGTGGAGATATTGGTGTCTGTGCCGCCATATTCTCCCATTGCTGCACTGCTTTTTGGTGTTTTTGTCCCCATAGCATCTAGTGCTTTCAGGTCACCCTGACTACCCAGAACCCCCCACAGTGATGACCTCATAGATCTGCCCTTTCTGGCAATGCTGAGGTATCCAGGCTTTATTTGAGCCTCTTTCCCATAACCTAACTTATCTGTCAATCAATACCTTTACCTCATAGCTTACTTGATGATTGGGTCATGTGGCATACACCTTACATTACAGACTTATTAGTGAACAATACCTTGCATAGTCGCTTATTGCAAAAAACATTTAGCTTTTAAAACTAAGATTAGAGTCTTCGACCAAAATATGTGGGCCTTTCAGTCCTTGTGATCAATACACGGGGACAATTTTTAATCAATTTAGAGTGTTTTTGTTGGTTTTCATCAGTGTAATTAGATGACTGCTGATGTCACTGAAATATTTTTGAAGAAATGTGTCCCTGAAGTATGTGTGTTATGTTTTGTGCACTCAATGTCTGTTATTTCCCAGGAACCAATGCATACTACTTGAATTATAGACATGCCTCTCATTTTTAGATTTTAGAGTGGATTGCTGGTTTTCAAAGACATTTGGGAACCTATCTAGCTTGATTTGGGGGACATGACCCAAGACGGAGAGAGCAAGGGTCAGAAGATCTTCAGCTGCTGCATAAGTGCAGTCTCTACTTTATCCTGTCCTCAGAGAGTGAACTGGTCTGTGGCAGAAACCAAGGCATAAATATGGAGGAAGGGACCTGCCTGCCTGCCGAGGACAGGCCTGGGCAGCACTCCAGGTGTCTCTACACGAGCACAGCCCCTGGGAGCATGTGAACAAACACCACAAGGTTACTCATTCTACATTGTTGACACATGAGTAAAACTGATCCTTTCTTCGATTGATCAGTGAACAGATCAAGGTATGTTAGTGAGGGGAGTTGATGAGAGAAATGCAAATTTTTTTAAAAGTCTTTTCTCAAAACTAAAGCATCCTGCAGCTGATAAGAACTCTTACAAACATTTCTTCCTGCGGTGGTAGCTTTATTTTCAGAGCATTGGGATATTTTCTTCCATCACTTTCCTTAAAAGTGTGGTATATTTGAAATCTCAGGCTGCAAACTTTCAAAAATGTTGTTCCCACTGAGTTTCTCTTTGGATAACCACCTAGTCCTCCTCATTTTCAAGACTCAAATTGTTTTTCAGTAAGATCAGCCAAATTGAAGTGATTTCACTTTGTTAAATTACTGTTGTTGATTGGCTCCTATTTCAGCATAACTTCTCATTCCTATGGAAGCAATAGACTCTCACTAGACTCTTTGTTCAATTTCTCACTACCCAACAAAAAGTTGCTGGGTTCTTCTGGATAACCAATCAGTGGAATTTCACTATTATATCCTAGCAGGGGAAATTAGTTGGTCCATTCTGCCCTTTTCATTTTACCAGTTCATGAAATATTTGCAAGGATCAAATAAATTAATTTCTTTAGTTCAAACAAAAATTTTCAAAGCTACCTTGTTGAGAAATAACAGAAGGCATTTTAAAGTGCCATTAGCAAATCCATCAAAATATACATGGTAGTGTCAGACATCATTCAGAACAGATTAATCAAAGTCTTCCACAACTTTATAAACTTAAAACCTGGCAGATAGCCACTTGTTTTTAACATATGGCATTTGTCTTGGTGTTTCTCTCACTGTTGTGAATTATCTATGCTTTCAAAAATGGTGATCCTTGTCTGTGTTCAGGCTCTTTTAAAACCTAATGTTCCTTCTATCTGATTATGTAGGAAAAGAAAGAAATTCCATCCTTTTCCATGCCAACTTGTTGATTCTATTATAGTTTTAACACTTAATGGTAAATATTATTATAGATTAAAAAAACCTTAATATTTGTGCTAAAGTTTTATGTAATAATACAGATTTTTTTCTCTACCTTTTCTCGTTTTACAAACAGAGAAATTAAAACCCTGCAAGCCCATGGTTCCCGTTGCACTGTTAGAGCAGTAGCCAAGCCAGTCACTGGCCTAGTTAACTCTATAGCAAGCTGTTTCCTTGTGTGATAGGTGTTCAGTTTTATATTTGTGACTATATCCCTGCTTCTAATGAATAAAGTAATAGAGGAGAAAACTATTTACAGATGAGAAAACTGAGCAAGAGTAAATAACCTGCTCAAGGTCATATGCATAGTGAAGTTGATCTAGAATTCAAACCCAGATAGCTGACACTACTATTCACTCTCTTAGTATCTGTGATAATGAAAAGGTTTCATAACTCACTTATAACATGTAGTAATGTAACATGAAGTAATTAAAATTTCCAATAACTTTGCCTCATCTCTGGAGGTTTTTATATAGTTCATCTGTGGTTGAGGCTGGGCATCAGTATTTAAAAAATTCTCTGTTGAGTTTAATATGCAGCTATGATTGTGGACCCCTGGAAGGGAAAAACACTTTCTATTTTGGGACTGATCTTGTTTTAATGTATTTGTTCTCTAGTTTCCCTGTTTTGCATTCCTTCACCTTGAAGTTCACAGTCTAATATCAAAGTATATGTGAGTAGTTATGGAAGCCACAGAAAAAGATATTATAATTCCTAGTGGGAGATAATATTTAAAGTTTCCTTTATGCAATGACATTCTACTAATAATTGATGTTAAAATACAAATATAAATACATGGTAATATACATTAAAACATGTCACCATTATCCTGCAAGGTGGGTAAGTTGACTTCAATGAAATAATTGATTGCAACTTGACCTGAAATCTTCTTTTTTGATTAAAGTTTGATTAAAGTTACTGAGATCTACTCTAATTGACTCAGCACAACGAAAAACCTTCTACATTCCATTAACTTATTTTAACTCTTCTCGATAATATAGAAAGAATCAAGAACCCTAAATAAGTTGTCCTCTTATATTTCTAGTGGCTACGTTAGAACTCCAAGATTAGTATTTGGAAATTACTTCAGTCTGCACTTCCTCTTTTTACTGCCATTTGACAAGCATCTTATGGCATAATCAAGTATAACTGACGATCATAAAAGGAAAATGCATGTTTAAAGTTAAAATCCGCAAGTGAGAACAAGAAAATTTTAGATGCTGAAAAAATTTCATAAAATGATGAGTAAAATTTGCCTCCCTTTTTACTTCTTGAAGGCAATCCTGTCAGTTGCTTTGTTGTTCATTAATTCTAACTGTAATAAATTTTTATGTTCACCTATAACTGATCCACATAGAAAAGTCTATATCTTTTTAAAAGCTTTTTCTTCAGAGAAAATAATTATAATACCAAGTGTTAACATAAACAAGTCTGTGAATAGTTGCATGTCTGCACTACTATGATAATGAGAAGCCCAAAACCTCTTGCCAAGCTCTGCTGTCCCTTTTGTAAGGTAGAAGCAAGTGAAATGATTTTCTTCCTTAAATATTTTCAGGCTACAATGATTTTTAAAACAGAACCACTTTTCTTCAAACAGCCAACATTCATTTCATTTTATCTAACCAAAAGAAATGAAACTGTGTAAAGATGTTTCAAACCCTGTAAAAAGAAACAGGTCTTTCTAAGAAACATTATCTTAACCATCATGAAAAAAAATCCCAACAATTTTTTGCATGGGTGAAAAAATAAATGTTTTGATGATTAAGCAGTTGGGGGTGTATTTGATGATTCTTATTAATTCATAAACTGGCTCAGGATATGTAGCTCTCTTTAAGTATTCACGTGCTTTTGGTATTTCACAGGTCCTTGAAACTTTCATGCATCATTTATAAAGGAATTTTTTCCATATTTGAAATTTTCAGAGACCAAGAACATTTTACTGTGCTGCTTAAGAAAAAACAAAATATCGGTGCTCCCCATGTTGTTACATTTGGAATATACTCTGTACTGAGGAATATCCATTAATATTAATAGATCAAAATAAAAGCTGCATTTAGTTTTACCTTAATACTTTTGTCTCATTGGTATAATCTGTGCTCAGGTTTGCTGATGTTCCAAATATACCCAATTTAATGGTTATAATTTAATGGAAAAAAGTAGCCCATGGCAGTTTTTTTCCTATTTATAATATGGCCAAATTAATTTTAAAAGTGCAGTGAAAGCAATTTAGGAAATGATTGCCATTTGAAGTGTTGAAACGTGCCATTTTGACAATTTCCATGATGTTGGATAAAACTCAGTTTTTTCCTATATTCCTAACATGCCAAATATAACAGAGACAGTAGAAAAATATTGAGAGTCATCAGTACTATATTTATTGAAAGGTGAGCTCTTGAGTCTACCATTATTGTGAACAATGATGAATGAATGTATGTAAAAATGCAATCGTATATTGAAAATAAAAATCTCATCATTTTAATAAGTGATTTTGCTTAGTTTATGTCTGTATGGTTATATTTGCTTGACTGTGAAAAGTGCTCTAAACTGACAACTAATGAAAATATTGTTTTCATGAAAATATGTCATGAAAATGACAACTCAGT
The DNA here is from genome assembly GCF_040802235.1 of Manis javanica. Classification (NCBI taxonomy): domain Eukaryota; kingdom Metazoa; phylum Chordata; class Mammalia; order Pholidota; family Manidae; genus Manis; species Manis javanica. Next base: position 193,385,467 of record NC_133157.1, read on the forward strand.
GAAAATATTGATAAGATTCTTTATTTGAAAATTTAAAAATGCTATTTGGTAAATTACAGAGTTCTTCATTTCCCATCTAGGTGTCATGATATAGAAACCACATTAATAAAGATATGTACGTTGGACAATGAATTATTTTATTTATTTCAAGGACATTTACTGAATATGACACTCCTTCTTTGCCTGAAAAATAATTTCATGCACTCATCAGCTAATATGTTTTGACACAATGTATTAAAACAAGTCATTTCTTGTAATATCAGTATTTTCTTCACATGTTAAATCTTCTGATAAACCAGTATTTATCACTTATCCTGAAATTTAATATTTACCATGCAATATTTATCATCATATTTACCATGCCAAATTTATTAATTTAAACATTTATGTAAATTTTGAGAAGAGTGAATCAAATAAATTACATTTTCAAATGATTGACATATTAGTAATGCCCTTGATAATGTTTTAAATATGTTTTTAGAGTATTAGATTGGCAGTTTTAGAGTTTGAAGCTTCTATTAATTATTAGATAATAAATGAGATCTTCCAGGGAGTACAGAACATTTTTCAAAGTTTTCTCTGAGGGCATTGAGGTAAGATGAGAAGTCATAGGAAACCAATAGCTCCAGTCTGGGGAAACCCTGAAAAATTTGCTAACCTCCAGTTGTGTGATTTGGAAGCTTGATGCCACCAGAATCTAAGCCCAGCAAGTATGAGATATCTAGTTTACAATTCATTTTTCTTATCCAAGAGTGAGAACTGTTAACTGTTAAAATGGATGGAATATTTATGGTAATCTTTCCAAAGAATAAAATTTATGATTTTTTAAAAATGAAGAGATATTTTACTTTTAATTGAAATAAATTATTTTAATTTACATTGATATTATCTGCTTTTTATTTTATATTTAAATATGATTTCTTGAAATTTTTAAGAATCTTTATTTCTTTTAATATAAAAGAAACCAATGGAAAAAAGAAAACATGATTCTTGCCCATGAGAGTGATATCTTCTTTTCATGTAGGCAGGTGGGATTTAACAGTAGAGTGCTATGAACAGTGAGAACTTTGGTTTTACGAGACTGTTTTAGGGACATATATAACTAGATATTTCCAGTGATGCTAGAGATGAGATGATCTACTGTTTTATATCATTAGAGTTACCTCCCAAACAAATGTGGTAGGTGGTGTCTAGAATGTGTTTTACATGAATTCAGAGCTTGAACTTGTGGATATGAGGGTTTATACTTAAAGAAAAATAGCTTTAGTCATTCTTGATTAGTGGATACCCAGCTCATTAGAACTCATTTATATATATATGATTTTTTTAGTGCTGGGTTTTCTAAAGTTGGCCACATAGGTATGTCTGTATCTCTTGTTTTTCATTTTTGTTTTTGGTAGTATTGTTTCAGTATTTTTACTCTGTGACTACTGCTCCTTTTTTCTCAAATCCATTTAGTCTCTCAGACACAAAGGTCATATCTTTTTTCTCTTTATTCTTTTATTGCCTAAAATAGTGAATACTCCACATGTGCTTTGTAAATAAATGGGAAAAAACATCTTCTACAACTTTACTTGAGATGTCATCTATAGTAAATGGCTGCAAGTTGGAGGTCAGTGATGAAACTGCTTTGTTATATAAGTATCCATTTTTGTACTACTTGGAAATAAACACTTGATCAATAGAAAATAATTTCAAGTGTACAGAAGGTAAAAAAAATACAGCAAAGTGGCTCTGTAGTCGTTCTGTGTATGGATATTGTCTAAGGTTTATAATAAACATTCTCCAAGTCAGCTTATCTTGATGTGAAACCAAATGACATAGATCCAAACAGTATGGGAAAACAATATTATTAAATGTTAATCAGATAGTGCTTATGACATATGAGAGGAGGATATTAATATCACCTGACTGAACGGTGGAGAGAGAACAGCCATTCTCTCCTCCCCTCTGTTCCTGGTATATAATTTGTCAGACATTTGCCAGTCACCACGGTTCCGCCCACGGAGTTCCTGCCAGAAGGGGCAGGTGGGGGAAGGAGGGTGTGAGCCGCAGCCGGAGGAGGCTGATGGACAGTGTGCAGCCTGGCTCGTGGCTGTAAAGAATTAAAACCTTCCTCCCAATCTACCCTTTCCCTTGACTTACTTCGGTTTTACCTGTTTGACATGAGACTTGCCCTGGGGCCCTCCCCTCCAGAGCTACAGATATAGAGGAAATTTAGAAATCACTTGGCACCTTTTTACAGAAAAAAAGTTTAAGTGGTTGCTTAATATCCTATAACTAATTTGTGGTGTGTCTATGACTGATCCTCTAGACTTTTTGTTTTTTCACTTGCTCCCCATTTCCCTCAATAGATAATTTTTTATGTAGCCACGGTTTAAAATTTGCTTAGAACACATACATATTACTGCACATTATGCAAAGAAATGATCCTGTTTGTGTGTGTGTACACTTGTGTACTGATATTACTGATTGTCAATAAAAGAGTTTGTGTAAGTTCTTTGACTAGAGTGGTCATACATCCTGTTTTTCCATTCAAGTTCATTTACTTAGAACTTAATATACCCAAGAGCTAACTTACAAAAGGGACGTCAGAATTAGGTATATGCTCCCATTTCACATCATGAACTAATTCATCTGGCCCATAAGGTGAAGAAGCCAATAATATTGGCATCATTAGCAACAGATTGTCACCAAGTAAATTTACTAGGTGTAGAAATGCCAGAAAAAGGAAGCTCTAGTGAATTTAAATTCTTGCCTTTCAGATAGTTTTGTAGCTGTGATTCATAGAGATATATAATTCAAGTGGGAGCGAAGTGAGGAGGGGATGGGAAAAAAGCCATTGCAACTTGATCTGGTACCACAAATGCATATATTAAAGTTTTGAAAAGAACAGGTTATTCAAATATGTAGCATCTGCCAGAATTAAAGGGAAATGCATAATGAAAGGCAGTATTTGTTCCTAATTGTGCAAATTATATAAAAGCCTGACACAATATTACATAATTTTAAAAGTTGATGAAGAAAATACCCATTAGGATACCTCATTAATTCACCTAATGGTGCAGAATTATTACTCAAGGCATATTCTTGAATGTTTTTATAAGTTTAATTTTACATCATCCAAATGACTATTTTTCTAGTGATTCCTATATATGGTGGTGTTAAAACCACACTGAAGATTATTGAATCCTTCTCTCCCTTCTTGGCTTCCCTGTATTTTGCATCCCTGACACTCAACAGCTATAATTAAAGTGAAGTTAGCAGTTGCTTACAAAAGAGGACTCTTCAGCTCACCATTGTTATCTGTCTTTATTTGAAGTCCTATTACTTATCCATTATGATACTGAAAGGAGGGAAAAAATGGTACTGCAACTTTTCCAGCTGTGAGAGCAAAGATGTTGCTTCTTTTTATTTTTTTGTTGCACTTTTGGCCATCACATTTAAGGAGTAAAACTTGATCCTAGTCTATGCATATATGTTTCAAGTAACTTCCTCATATAGATGTGACACCTGGAAAAGGTGATACACAGAAAGATAATTAAGAGCTAAAACTTCACTATTACACAGTGCTCTCTGTCAGGAAATAAAATTTTGTCACCAAATATCCATTTGAGTTTTTCATTTGATGAAATGGAAGTAACTGTAATTAAAGCAGAAGTTTTTAAAAAAGTTACATGCCACAGAACACCAAACAGAAAACATATCAAAGAAAATAGATCAATAAGAGGAACCTTCCAACACAATTCTGTCTTAATCAGTGGAAATCAATTACTTTAAATGAAACTCATTTTAAAATGTCCTCTATCACTGACAATACAAAATGATATTTTGTAGTTTTTTTCTAGTTGTTCAAAATCTAGAATTTGATCATCATAAATGTGTTCTACTAACCCGGCCCTCACTTACTCTTATTTTCAGTATACATTAAATAAGTTTCATACAATAGGTTTACCTCAACCAAATAAATAAGTAAAAACTCTTTTTAAAAATTATACTAGCCCGAAAGTACTTTAATCAAGTGTTAAGTTCCAGTGTGAAATCAACAACCTCATCATGATCTGTGTCTGAAAGTGGGATGGACCTTCAGAAGATATCTTTACAATTTTGTGGATGGGAAAATAAGCTTTTTTTCTCTGCTCAATAAAAATACCCTTTCCTCCACTCAATAGCTAAATACTAGGAAAATTGGAATTCTTGCTCTTTTTTTTCTTATTTTAATCATGTGTATACTTTCTATTTCTGCATCTTCCCCATAGAAATTGGTCTTTTCCAAATTAAAAAGTTGAATCCTTTTTGGTTGTTTCTTTTAAATGTGCACTATTTGGGGAATTACTAAACCCTGTAATTACATACTTCAAAAATATGTTCTGATACTATCTCTTTACATCGTTAACTCTTCAAATGAGTATGCCACAACACCATTGGTATGCACATGCAAAGGAGTTTTACAGCTTCATGAATTTTTGAAAAACTTTTCATAGAAACTCCTGAACTACAAATGAGTGGAATACAAATATTTAACAGTATGGAGACAGAGCAATCATTTGTTTAGTTTTGTTTTCTCCTTTCTCCCTCCATTAGCAAAATCACTCACTGTCTTTTAAAAATTTCTCACTATCGCATGTGAGAAATGGTAAATTTCCTTTATTTCAAGAACCACATTGAAATGACTTTCATAAATTTCAGGGAGCTACAGTAAGGTCATCATACATGAAACCAAGGAAATAAAAGATTACACAAGAAATATTCATTTGTTAATTTAGTAGTTTTGCCCTCAATTCCTTGCTTAAGTATGGGTAAGCACTCCACTAATAAACAGAAATTAAAATACAGGTTGGTGTTAAGTCAGAGTCTGTGAAGGTTCTGAGATTTAACCCTACTTAGAAGAAAGCAAGTTAGTTAGCTATAGTTACATATAAAACCTTTGGGCCGGAGAAAAAGGAGACAGCTCATTACTCAATTGCTTGTAGTAAATGCAGCATGCAGAACATTGTCTTGTACTGTTTCTCTGAGTCTCAGTCCTGAAAGGGCATTTGGTGAGAGATAGATGGTACCTGTACTTGAAGTAAAGAGTAGGAGGAGAACCTAGAAACGAAAAACCACAACAAAACCCAACTCTGATCTTACATGAGGATTTGGTGACCTGTCCATCTTCCTGTCCAGAGAGAGAGAAACCTTATCTTTACTCTGGAATATGAACAAATTGACTCTGGGAAAGGGAAGAAGGGGTCTTTATCTTTACTAACTTGAGTTATCTTTGGGGAGGGAGATGTCTCTAAGATTTATTATTCTGGAAGGCCACCTTATACAAACATTCTTTAATTGGCGGCAAATGCCTTGGCTCAGAGTACCCAAACTTCAGAACTGTAAACTATTCATGGAACTATGTCTTCATCTCCCAATGGTTGGTCTTGGGATTTTCTAAAATCTGGATCTACATGCCCTCCTCTTATGTGATGCCTTTGCTTCAGTTGGCATCTGAGTCAGAGGGTCCTGAAGGCTGACCTGCAGTTCAAGTCCAGCTTTGTGCTTGTTTCCCTTTATAACTGTATGACCCTGGTGACGCTTGAGAAAAAAATGTTTTCCCCTCTTCCTAGGGCCACTCATTTGTGTTTGGCTCTTGCTGGAACTCCGCCGTTAGGTAAAAGTTTCTCCCTTTCTAGGCCAGCTGAAATTTCTTTAAGTCTCTTCTTTTTAAATTAACAAATGAACTATTATTTGTATTTAAAGTAAATGCAGTTTTAAACTCATTTGTTTCTTTCATTAATAATCACTCAGTGTCAGACACTATATAGCCATTGAATATACAAAAATAAAGACATTACAGCCCCTGCCTTAAAGAGGTTACGGTCTTGTAGGGAAAGTCAAACTTGCAAAATAATTGCCATGTGTTATAACTATATTCTTGAAATCTGTAGAGGTTGAATCAAGTGAGGTGGATTCAATTCTACTATATGCATCAAGAAGTCTTCAAAAAAGGAAATTAACCTCCAAAGATGAGAGATGGCAGCCACTTGTAAGGGAGTTGGGAATTATGAAAAAAATGTCATTCCAGGACAAACAACAATATGATAAAAAACATGGAGGCCTAGCTAAATGTGATATTTGGAGAAGCATGAATAACTCAGCATGCAGGAAAGTAGGATTTGAAGGAAAGTCAGAGAAGAAATAGTGCTAAAGACATAGACATATGTTAGATTATGAGGGCCTTCTGTGCCATAGTAAGGCATTTCTATCTTGTTGAAATGGACACTAGTTATACAACTTATTTTTTTCAATAGGGAAATTACTTATTCAATGGAAATTGTCTCAGTTAAAAATTAAAACCTGCCACCACAGACAATAATATGCTTAAAGTGGAGGCTGGAAGGAATACTTCATTATAGCTGCATTTAAAAAAGATTAATCTAAGGATGGAGAATAAATTGAATAAGTATAACTATAGAGGGAGAAATAATTAGAGTACCTCAGGTAAGAAATGAAGAGGGCCTGGATTAAGGTGGTATTTGTGGGATCAAAAATATGAATATGTAATTATTAAGTGTGGTTAATTGGACATGGCTTGAGACAGGGTTGGCATAGGGACTACATGATTATGCTATTGTCTGAGATAAATTTGGGTCTGGATTTGTTACTTACAATAACTGTGGTATATTTGAAAGATAGATGTGACAATAACACTTATCTCAGAATTATAGAGACAGTTAACTAACATAAGTAATTACTATATGATTAATAGTTATTACTGTTATGGTGATGTTATGATGTTATGGTGTTTCTACACTCAAGTAGAAATCTACAGTTGGTAAAGGAATAACTGTGTAGAACAAGAAAGAGATTTTGTCTTGATATGAAGAATGAAAATAATCTGCATGTAGTAAACATAGTCTTTCCTGAATCTTTCTAACTGGATCTTACTGCTTATTTTGAATTCCCATAACAGTTACTTCTTTAGCTTAATTAAATTATTTTGAATTAAATTATTTGCTAGCAATGGTTGTGGCTAACTCACTTGTATTCTCACGTGTGATTTGAATAAACTGCACATTTAAAAAGAGGGTAGAAAATATTTTGGGGGTATTTTGTTGAGGGGTGGAAAGTGATTTCTAATGGGTAAGGATATGGTAGGGACTATGCCAGCTTAGTCACTAACTGACATATGGTTATAGAATGATCTTCATTGCTTTTTTTACCTTTTCCAGGACCTAAGTTTTCTAATCTGCAAAATCAGGTGGGCAAAGCATATCATTTCTAAGGTTCCTTCCAGCACAATATGAAAAGAAATCATAGTGGAAGAGTGAATTTTTTTGTAAGTTGAAGCATGCAAGGATATTGGTTTAGGGGCAAGAGGAATGATGGATGGGATGCCAAGACTGTAGAAAGGAATGAGCTGACTGCAACATGCTCAAGCCAGGATGTGGTGAGCACTTCGGCAGCTGTGACCTAAGATCACACTTTCAAGATGGGATGATACAAGGGACATTAAGTTTACAAGGCATAGACCATTTTCAAAATTTGGGGCAGGCACTAGGCTCTCTTTCATTCTGGGGGACAATTAAGACCAGTCAGAATGGGCCTGTAGGATTTTTTTTGATATTTTTTCCAGACTCTTAAGGATACAGAAGGCTATGAAACACCTTGCTCTTGATAAGTGATTCTTTTTCTTTGGGCATTAAGAAGGTAATAGCAGGGGAGATTACACTCTGCAGTGTCTCTAATGCTGTGACTTGAAAAATACAAGAAGAACTAGGATAAAGACATGACTTGATATCCTGAAAATAGAATAAGAAACATCAACCATATGTTTTTGGAAAACAAAAACAAAACACTTGGTAAAGAACCTTTTGTTTGTACTTCTTTTCTGTGTCAGATGCTGATTTAAATAAAACACTTAGCTTAGCTGTCTCTTGAAAAACCTGATTAAAGAAAGTAGTTATTTTTACATAAACAAACTACTCTAATATGAAGTCATGCTAAATTTTTTTTCCTTTATAATGGAATCAGAATGATTTTTTGGTCTAATTTAGAATTGTTCTCTTTGGTTCATTATGAATAAATTAAACTCCTTCTCATTAATGGGTTGTCTTCAAATTCAAGGTGCAGATCAGAAAGGGTCCCAGTCCCCAGCCTCAGAGCATCACATGGCACTTGACTTCAGGGAGCACTTAAAAAAAACACATGGAGTTATTTTAATTCGGCATTTCCTTCAAGGAAATGGCACCTATTTTGAAAAGTTCATCACATTTTATTGCTTAGGTGATAATGTAACAGGAAAAGCATTCATGGAATACAGGAAGCAATGAGATTCTCTGCTTCTCCTTTAGTCTGCTTGAAAGCAGACCTTCCGGACAGTGACTGCCCTTGCAGTTCATTGAGGTGGCACCTGAGCTGTAATGACACCACCAGTCCTTATAGTGTTCATGCTAGGCCAGGGTTGGTAATTGAGCCTAAGGAGAATGTTCAGGCTTGTATTTGTCAGAACTCTCATCCTTTCCTCCTTGGGCATAATTTCTAGGAGCAAAAAATTCAATGTGAGGGAAGAGAAAGGGAGACAATTTTCTGATTCTAACATCATTCTTTTGGAGGAAAGAGTGTGGTTTTAGGCTGGAAACCTGTCAAAAGGTGAGGAGAAGGACTGTAGGAATGTTTACATGCTTTAACAATGTGTTTTGGTAATATATATTTGAAGAGTAAATTTGTTAGGAAAACTAAGCTTGAAGGGGAGCTCTACTTGAACATTAAGTTGGAGTGTGTGGGCAGTAGACTCATCTACAAGTTGAAAAATGGGACCATCAAAATACAAGGGAAACTGAAGGATTTAGAACAATGATGATCATATCTAGGGAAAATCACTTAGAGAAATGATGGGAAAGTTAGTCTATTAAAATGTTTTTGTTTGTTATTATAACTATAGCAAAAATGCATATTAGATCTAAGGCATTATTTTCCCTCTAACTGGAAGAGATACAAAAGTGTTATAAGAATCATTATAGGTGAAAACTTTTTAAAAAAATCATTCTTATACATGAATGGTAGTTATGCACATTGGATCAATGTCGCAGAGAGACTCTGATAATTATTATTGAAATTAGCAATGTGTATGCACTTTGATCTAATTATGCTATTCCTTCATATGCCCTGTAGATGTATTTATATGTGTGAAATTACATGCTTACTATACTAAAGAAAGATTAGAAACAATCTATAATGTGATAGCATGGAATGTTAAAAACAGAAAGCAAAAACTATCCCTCCCCCAAAATGGAAAGTTCTATTATATATTTATACCTTATATATGTATGTAGGGTGAGCTCCAAAATATACAGTTAAGTAAATAAAGCAAGGTGATGTATGCACATCAGATCAGTACAGTATGCTACCACGTGTGCTAAAAAAAAGGGGATGTTTGTTATATACATAGAAAGTCCTTGAAAGGATAATCAAGAAACTGAGAACACTGATTGTATCTATTACCTGGAGGTCAAGCTTTAAGAAGGAGACTTTATTCTTTTGAATGGGATGTCATGAATATTTGTATTCCAAAACAAATTAAAAATAAACCATAAAAATACATAAAGTTAATTGTTAGCCATTATAATATTTGGAACATATAAAAATAAGTGAAAAATACTTTAGCTAATAATATAAACACATTTACCAATATGGAGTATTTCTGAGGCCTCTAAACATTTATAATTTTAAACAAAGATAAACAAACTGTATATTTAGGTTTAGTGCTTCTTTTGGTTAATGGAAAAAAAGCATTTCCCTATGCTATTTCAATCCTTCATAAACAGTTTTTAATGATCATAAATATTATTATATTCATGTAGAATATTTCACTATCAATATTGCAAATCTAATTTATTTTGTTTTCACTACTATAATGAAGATTCATGGAAACATTTTAAGTGTATTTTGCATTACATACTTCTTAAATTATTTAGTCAAAGGTTTGTGTATTTATTTAGGGTCCCAGTAGCATATAAAAATCAAATGTTCAGTATGATACCCTTTCCCAGCACCGATTGGCAAAAAGTGGCATTTCATAGTTACTTTAAACTGTCTGTGAGTTTATTGGTTTAAGTATTTCTTCATGTGTTCACTAGCTATATGCATTTTCTTGGTGTTTGATACATTCCTGTCAATTTAATAAAATTTATCCATTAGAACATTGAATATTTTCTTTTCCCTGTTTCTCTAACTTCTACAGAGTGCTCAAGGCAGCCTTTCTGATATTCAAACCCAAGGAAGAGCAGTACACTAAAAAATTAAAGCTATTTAATCATAGTGCAAGGATTTACAGCTTTAGTTTGATAAGTAAAGTGATTAATGATTCCCATACTATATCATCTGGGCTTTTTTGTAACCTCTTTTGAATTTCTCTTTGACTTGCTTCTCTGTTAGAACTCAACATAAACCAAGAAGGTTTTGGGTCTCCCTCTCCCTTTAAGAAGGGTAGAGCATATGTGAAAGACTCACGTTAGGCCACTCTGATTTGTCAAATACATGTAAAACAATTCCTTATGACCATCAGTGATTTTGCTAAGTTTGCCAGGAGATGAAATTGGGGTTCAGAGTCAAAAGATAAATAAGTATATTTATTTTATATGTGTTATCCCCTGTAACTCCGGGCTCTGGGGGCTGGGCAGGGGATATGTTCCTAGCCTGGGACAAATAACCTTTGAAGCCAAAATAACTCAAAGGGAGACATAAAGTCGGAGAAACCTGTTTACTGCAAACAAGCAGTCCTCTACTTCTGCTCACCATGTTTATTATGATCGGGCTGCAAAAAGACCCCAAAAATACCTCTCCAGTCCAGGCACCCACACGTTCTCCACCCACTTTGTAATCACCTACTGATATGGAGATGGACTAAGGCCAGATGAGAGATTCTAGAAGTATTGCAATTTTACTTATAGCCACCCCTCCAGAAATCTAGCCTCACAATCTACTCACTCCCCATCTTCCACAATGGCCCCTGTGTGAGAAAACTGGAGCATAATGAACAGACTGATAATATAAAATAACAAAAGCAATAAAGTCATGACAATCCTCAAACCAGAGGATTCAGCTGGGTTCAAAGTCCTATGCAGATTAAGTTCATAGCTCGCCCACTCCACAGGAGGCCAGTAACTGAAACAGTAGGAGTTCAGTGCACTTATCATGTGGCAACTGCAGCCAGGGAGTGGGTTCAGGACTGGAGAAGAAAATACCTTAAGGGTGGTAAGATACATGTTTTAATGACACTGGCATAGGCAAATCTTGTCTAGCAGGTAGGATGCATGTAAGAGAGTGGTCCTGTGATAGGACAGTGGCAGGAATAGGATCTCCTCCTTGTCTAAAATACCAGACTTTCACCCCCACTCCCAGTGGAAGTTATAGATGGGTCAATATATAGGGCTGCAGGAGGTACATACACTGGCTGTAAAGATAAAACAAAACTTCCCCATAAGATTCTCTTACTTCCTGAACATTTTGGGTAAACTACCATGATCTTTGGGGGCCACTGTGCTGTCACTCCAGGTACATATGGGAGGCCAACTTCCAGTCCTTTTTCCCAAGGTGGCAGAAGGGCCAGCCATTGCTGGTCCATGTATTGCAATGTCGAGGGTCATGCACCCTCAACAGAGTCTCCAAGGTTTAAAGCAGTTGGGGCTGGCAGCAGAAAGTTACTCTGCTGGCCATATCCTAGCTTCAATAACTACTCTTCAGTTAGCATGTACAAAGATAGAGGCAGAAATGTGTGTTAGCATGTCCACAGGGCTCAAGGCTCCTTTTCAGGACTTCTAATTCAAACGTCATAGCAATGTCCATAAGGGAACTGCCCAGCCCCATAGACTATTGCTGTCTGACTTCAGGCCAGATTTCAATGAACCCTTGTACCTCTCTATCATGCCTGTCCTAGCAGGGTTATATGGTACAGGAAACTTCCACTTTATCCCTAATTTCTGCATGCATTCTTATAATGCATGTCCAGTAAAGTGGGTGCCTTGCTCACTCTCAATCTCCTGTGGCCAGCCATAGGCTGAAAAGGGAGCTCTAGGCCCCTCTTGGTGGTTTGCTGATCTACACGACATGCAGAAAAAGCAACCAACAGTCTAGTAGCTGTATCCACACACAAGCATTGGCATACCAAGATGGGAATGTGGAGGTATCACTGTGGAAAGACAGTGAAATGTCCACTGCCAGCCTTCCCATGTGAAGGCAAACTATTCCTGACTTTCTGTGCTCTGTCAAGAGAAGAAAGCACTAGCAAGGTGCATAACATAATGATATGTCCTTTATGACTGAGTATGTCCAAAAGGGCTGCTATAGAGGGGACAGCAACATGCAAAGGGGGTGTGACTTTATTCAGTTCCCTGTAGTCCACAGTCATATGCCAGGAGCTGTCTGGCTTTTTCACTGGCCACACTGGGGAAATAAAAGCACTATGAGTGGGCTTTATGATTCCCACCTTCTCCAACTCCTGTGGAGTTTCTCCAGTTTCTTTGTGTCCCCCAGATAATTTATATTGCTTAGTATTTGTCACCCAATGAGGTACAGAAAGAGATACAGACAGGTGCTTAGTATGTCCACTCAGAACTGCCTTTACCACACGTACCCTCAGTCTGAACTCACCTTCAGTGTTAGCCACAGGTCCCGCAGAATATCGACCTCCAGAATGTACACAGTATAGTCCTTTGAAGGTAAATGCCCTATTCCCAAGGGGATTTGGGCCTTCTTCACTCTAATTGCCTTGCCCCCATAGCCATCTATCACAGCAGGGGTCCCAGGAAAATGCTCAGGGTTTCCATAAATCAGAGAACATTCAGCTCCTGTATATCAGTGCCATGCCACATTGTACATTCACAGGGGACCAAAGAATTGCTAATTTTACATGTGACCTCTGGCTCCCACTACGTCCCCAACATGGGTACCTTGACCTTCCCCTCAGTCAAACCGCAATGCCCAGTCATCATCCAGTGGGGATGAGGGCCAAGGGGAGCCAAGTACTGTCCCCCAGGAAGTCATGCAGGGATACAGGCCAGACATGGGATTTGCCTCCAGCTTCCATGTCCTGCACCTCAGTGGTTTTAATTGCTGCTCTGGCTTAAATTGGTGCCACAGTTCTAATATCCTATTGGGCTGCCCATCAAGTTTTTCTTTCACTGGCCTTTATCAAATCAACCCACTCTGGGTCCTGAAGACCTTCTTGGGGGCCTTTGCACCTCTCAGTCATAGCTACTACTTCCTTCTGTATTCTTATTGTTTCAACCTCCCCCAGATCTGCTAAAGTATGAGTAGCCTCACTTATGGGTTGCCCTATGTGGGAGGCAAGAATAGTCACCAGGGACCCAAAGAGAGATGTGAGAGCTGTATGGAGCCCCAGATTTCTCATTCCTATGGTGAACAAACCCCTCAACAGGGCCCTGTGGGGTCAGTATTACAGATGATATTTTTCCAGCTCCCATAACACCTGCTGGAGCTCTGCATACATTTTCCAGCTAGTGGGTAAGTATGGTAAATCACCCTGATTAGGCCAAACTGCCCTATTGGCAGCTGTCAGCCAATCCAAAAGCACCTGATTCCCTGAGGTATGAAGGGCACTTTGCATCTGCTGCCAGAGGGAAGTAAGAGTCATCAGGGAAGCCAGTCTACTCATCTCAGAACCCAATATAACAATGTTTTGCACCGCCAGATAGCAGAGACTTATAAGCCATTAGGCAGAGGTTCCAATGACTTCTACCAATACTGGATGCACATGCCCATCAGCTCATCCTGGGCATAGGGATGGAGCATGGAGTGCTCCACAACTTGGGGAGGGGTGGCTCCTCCCTCTGGGAGCCTGTGCTTGTTCTATTTTTATAAATTTAATTACAACTGGGCGGGCCTTTAATACAGAGAGGTTGGTGCCTTGGCAGTTGCCTCAGCAAAAGATCAGCCCTTGGCCCCAGCCCATCATCCTCTCTCAACACCTCCTCTAACATCTCCAGGGCTGAAGCACCACTCTTTCCTCCCACTCCCCAATGACCTCCTATAACACAGTTTCTCCTGCTGTCTCCACCCTTGCTGCTGCTAAGGAATCTTCCAGGGGTGTGACCCGTCTTCTCAATAACTGTCTCTCTTTTTTAAGGGTATCCCATAGGTCATCGCCCTGTTCCTCCAAGGAATGCTGAAGTGTGTCTCCTGCCAAAGTCTCTCTTTCTCCTCAATAATCCTATCTCTCCTGAATAACACTTTCTTCTATCTGGAGGAAAAGAAATCCTACAATCCCAGCTGCTACACAGTCACTCAGGGCCTCTAAGCAGCCTTCTATCTCATGGAGGGTTAATTCTGCAGCTTTCGGTGTCTCCACCTTCCCCAATTCTGGGGAAGCCCCCACCCCTCTAGGAGGTGCTTTACACTAGATCAGTTCCCCACTAGGGCCTCCCCAATTGAAAGCCCCACAGATAGGGGGCTCCAGGGTGAAGCTGCACCCTCTACTGCTGCAATCACTAGGGCCTCCGCATTATCCACAGGGGGCTTCCGGGCATCTTTCCACCATCTCTAGGAGCAGCCCACCCAAGGGTTGCTCCCATGTAGACAGATTTCAGGTTCAGAGGTCCTGCCAACTACTCCAGGTGTAACTCCAGGAAGAAAATCCTGGGAAATTACCTTTGAAACCAAAATCAATCAAAGGGAGAAATAAAGTTTAGTTCTTACAAGCAGTTTTCCATTTCTGCTCCCCCAACCAACTGGTGTCTCTCATGACCAGGCTGCAGAAGAAGAGCCCCCACCCAACCTCTCCAGTCCAGATAAGCCCTCACTCACCCTCGTAACTACCTATTGATATGGAGATGCGGACTACTCCTTTCCACCCCCTGGAAACACCCCTAAATCCAGGTGAGAGATCCTGGAAATATTGCAGTTTTACCCACACACAAAACACAAAAATTAAACCAAAATTTACCATAGACTTAAATGTAACCCAAAACAAGAGAACATTTAGAAGAAACCATAGGAAAAAGCTCAAGACTTTGTGATAAGCAAATATTTTTGGGCTATTACAGCAAAAGCAAACCTATAAAAAATGATAAATTAGATCCTATCAACATTATAAATTTTTGTCTTTCTAAAATCTAAACATTTCAGTTTTCTCTAGGGGCATAGATTTAAATCGGAATTAGCATAACATTATTTCAGTTTGGCTATTTTTATTCTCTCTGAATAAAATATTTGAGAGTTTAAAATAAACTAGCTAGTTATAAGATAAGTGCCTTTACAATAGAATTTAAACTGTTCCCTTGGGAGGAAACACAAGGACCATAGTATATTGTTCTCATTCACTTAACCCTTAGTCTCAAGCTAATGAACAAGGTCATTCTTATTATAAGGAGATTTGGAACGATTTGTCTCTCCAGAAACTATACTTAAAAAACGTGTTTAAAATGATCAATTGTCTGAGAAGATTCTGAGAGTCTTCCAGAACAATGTAGCCTGCTGTCTTTCCTTTTTTGATACAGTAAGTGATAACAGTGACATTTGGTACTACATAATGCTCTTTTACAGATATCAACTTGTTAATTATTTTTGAAGGTTAAATAACAATAATCAACTTTCCAAGTGACTTTTCCTAAATGCAGGAAAAACTAGGATTGCTTTATAGCTCACCCTTTCAATGTAATTTTCACATAGAGTAGCTGGTGAACAATACATTTTACTAGCTGAAAAAGAAAAAGGATGGAAAAAAATATGCCAATGCATACCAAATAAAAATTAAAGTACAACAAAAATATTGTACAACCCATGACAACATACACTAGGCATGTAAAACATTTTTGGGAAAATGTCTTAAAGAGATGTGGCTACTCTTTTCAAATACCTTTCCTCTGTACTTTTGATGCATGTTTATGACTCAGTGCAGCCCTGCTTGAACAGCTGTCAAAGTGCCAGTAATTACTGGGTTACTAGAATTTTCACATGCTCTAGGGATTAGAAAGGTCTGGTAGGAGACTCAGTTGCAGATGAGAGAACTGTTGAGACACCAAGGCTGAGCAGGATGTGCCACAGAATAGCTTCATAGCTATTGTGAAGTGTATAAAGCACCTTTCAACAATCTCTTATTATGAAAGATCTGCTTGACTTCTTCCCAATCCCCTAGTGCCAGAATCCAACAGCCTGGAACCCTCTGAAAGCATCTGCCAGAAATTACATCAGATCCTATCCAGAGAACGCTGAAACATAAGAACAGTGCATTTCAGTAGCCAGGAGACAAAATACAAGGACATAAATATAAATTTAGCAGCTGTCTAAAAGGAAATATCCCTGCATATCTCCTTAGCTGAGGAGGGAAGAGAGGGAAAGAGAAATTTACTGTTTCCTTATTTATAACAATTGCTAAAGAAGCCTTGAATTTGATCAAGGGAGCCACAGTACAGGTATAATTCAAAGGGAAATCCAACCAGCAGAAAAGCAGTAGATTACAAAGAAGTAAATGGTGATACTGGCAATAGGTACACATCAAGTTCGTGTGTAACCCCTTTGGCCTACTTAAAGTTGCTGCACCTTAATGTGTTGATCTGTGAAATAGAGATACTTTTGACTTAATAATTCAGATGTTGCATGTGTTGGTCACCATTTGTTATGCAGTATGGGAAACTAATTTTAAGTAGAAAATATTTCCAGACTTTATTCCTATTTTATGTTGAGGAAATGCTCAGATTTGTGAAAAAATACCAGGCACACATTAGTTTGCTGTGGGCCTATCAGATACCTCTTTTACTGAAATCACTTTCCCCTCTCCAGCTAGCCAGTATTTATGCACCTTTACTTGGTATTTGGAGAAAAATAAAGAAGGATAGGTGATTATTACTGAAATTCAAGAGTATAAAATTTATCTTGTGAAAATAGAAATGACAGATATAAGTGATAGGTGTATTTTCAACTTGACGATAAAAAACAACAGCAATCATAATGCAATGCCATCACATAGTGGACTTTTTGGTTACTACAATCCACAGATTAAAATGAGATAATGTGTGTTGAAATCTGGTGCACCAAAGCCGTTCAGGAAAGAGTAATTCTCTTCCACCAAAGATACTTTTTATTTGTAGAACAAGAACCTGAATTTATTCAGACAAAGAGCCACTTACCAATGAGATTCATTTATCCCTTTTTCCAGATTTCTTCATTTTTTCTTTTTGAGACTTTGAAGAAGGCCACGATCACAGAAGGAGCAAGAAACTGCCTATCAAGACACTTTGGATTTAGCCTTGCTTTAGCCACTGGCATGTCATGACTGTTCTCCACAGAGTTCATTATTTTTCTTATGGTTTTCTAGAAGATTCCATTAAATCACAAGTTATTTATTAATAAAACAGTGTGTTAATGAGTTACAGGAATACCTTCTTTTCTCCTCATACTGGAAGCATCAACTTGAATGTACTTTGTGAGGTTCTCCCAGGCATCCTTCCTTAAAAACCTAATTACTACTGTCTTTGTGGGTCTATTGAATTTTGATCATAGTAATAGAACATTAGGGGTCATCAGACCAGCTGTTTACTAATCTGTCTCTCTCACAGACTGTCTGAACAACTCCTGTCCAGAGACAATGGCATGTTCAGTTCTGTGTCCTCAGTCCTTTCCATAGTGCCCATCCAATTCTATACGTATTTGTTAAATGCTATGCATATGTAGGAGGAAGGGCTCATTTCTATATAAACACACTCTATTAACCTCTTTTTTTTCTCTTTCAATTCTTTTGAATTTTTTTTAGCTCTATAGAGGTATACATTATATAGAAAAAATTACACACATGTAATGTATACATCATGATGAGTTTGGACATATGTACATATCCATGATACCAACACCACAATCAAGGTATAAACATATTTGTCAGCTCCAAAAATGTATTGTGTTCCTGTGTGTGTGTGTTGCAGTAACACTTAACATGAGGCTTATTCTCTTAAGATACCTTAAAATCCACAGTACTGTATTGTTAACTATAGGTCCTATGTTGTGTAGGAGATGATCTCTAACACTTATTTATCTTGAGTAACTGAACCTTTTAAGTTCTTGTTCTTGTCTCACTCCCTTCTAAAGTGAGAATGAGAATTTTTAAAATGGATTTTTGTAATAAAAGGAATCATAAACTTTTTTGCTGACAAGGGCTCTTGAAGCAAGGGAATGTGGCACAGAGAAGTGATCATCCTGCTAATTCAAGTTAATTACAACCCATTACTCTTTATCACTTCCTCTGAATTTTTGAGTTGAGTATCTCCAGGATCCTGCTTTAATATCAAACAAGACAAATGTACAGTGTTTTCATTTTGCCTTTTATTTAAATATAAAATAATGACTTTAAAACATTCTCACATGACAAATTAGACTGCTGTTGCAAATAGTTTTTCTTTTTTACCAAGTAATCTCTAGTTCCATGTTTTAAGGAGGCAACAATATTTGTTTGATGTAAATCTAGCATATGAAGTCCAGAACAAATAAGTAATTCTGTTTTCTTCTCCCCTTCCTTTCTTCCTTCCCTCCTTCCTTACACCACTTATTCATGAAATATGTTTATATCTGACAAGGTAAAGAAATTTCCTAAATTGCTGCTAAATGGATAAAGGAATAAATTTAAACTTAAAAGTTGTTCTAAATAGTAGGTATTATTTTACTTATTTCATTAGTATAGCAACCAAGGCTCAGATAAATTTAGTAAGCCAAAGTTCACAGAGATACTAGAAACAGAATCTGGATTAAACCCAGTTTTTACTTTCCTGTTAATCCCATCCTCCTTCCAGTTTGCCACACCATCTCACTAACCCCTCTAATATTGTATATGGCAAGTTGATTTTTCCGTCAAAGAGGTCATTATCCAGATTTCATTTTCAGAATAGCCTTATTATTAGCCTGAAGCTTTCCTCTTCTAAGAAATAATATTAGGTTTTTCAAGTTTGTGAAATATAAATTTACAACTACTATCACAGTCTAAGAATTAATAACTATTCAATTTGGATGTGTAATACCACATTTACACAAACACATACATACACCCATGTATGGATGTGTGTGCACACACATTGTTGTTTGATTGATTTTGCTATTCCTTAATAAGTAACATCATCCTCTGGATCCTATTCTACCAATCGTGGGTATTGCATGTGGAGGGAAAAGATGAAAATCTATAAAATCCCAAAATAAACTTGTCCTTGGCTAACTTCTGAGGGCACTCTAGCAGAGTGGGAAGGTGGCATATAATTCTTACAAAAATACAGATGTTTTCTAGGTCGTACTTTAGAAATAACAAACTGTTACGTTTCATTTATATGTATAGCATGTATGAGGGAATAGGTTTGAATGCATATTGTTTTGTGCAGAATTGTCATAGGTCACTGCTTACCCAGTTTGCTCATTTTAGGTATCTGAACCTTGATTTGAGTTATCATATGGAACTGCTACTGTCACATCAATAAAGCCTATTTTTCTTGAAACCTCATGACAACAAAATAATATCTTGATAATGGCTCAACTCACTAAGTTGATTTTTTTTTACATTATATATTTACTAAGCCATCAATATCAATGTAGTTATACAAAAAAACAGTCTATAAGTTCCAGTTAACTACCATATTGTTGGAATTCTTAGCCAGTATATGAATTAAAGCTTTATGGCTACAAACACAAGAAACCTATTTTTACTACCTTTTATGGAAATGAGGGATTTATGGAAAGAAGCACGATATGTGATAGAACCTAAGGTAGCGATATAGGTGGGCACCAAGAACTATACTAAAACTAATGATTTGAATGCAGTCAAGATTTTCCTTATTCACCTAAGCATATTGTGAACATCTGCTTCCTTCTTTATTCCTTGATTTGTCCTTATGCTCCCTCCACGTTCACTAGATGAATTCTCTGCTCCTCATGGTGGTGGTATAGCAGTCAAGAGTTTCCGAGGTTCTCATGTGATCTCCTTCCAGTTTCAGTTCCAGATTTTATAGGAGGGCTTTGTCAGCTGGAACTCGGCCATGTTCCCATCCTTGGGCCAAACATCTCTGCCCAGGCTCACGCTGCTAACATTCACTTCATGCACATGTCAGTTAGCACAAAGCGCCTTGGAGCGGGTGCGCGCTGTGCTGGGCACGCAGGCTCTGCATTCCCCGAAGTGTAGCGAGGAGCAGGATGTGCATTTGCTGTGCACCACAGAGGTGAATCCTTCTTATTTTGGAAAGCATTTTTCTGGAGTTATTTTATTTTGTTTAGTTTTTACTACTTGGAAAAAGTAGTACTATTCTGAGAAAATGACCTATTTTTTGAGTTGTCCTTGCCTCACTTCCTCTGATCCCTTCACCTCTGATTTTACCATCAGAGGTGGTAAGATTTACTAATGTGTGAGATTTACTATCTTGCAATTTCATGTCCAGTAGATTTATTTCAATTAAATGAAACCCAACTCATTTTCTTTGTCTTCTGAAAAATCTTAGGTAGAATTGTTTCAGTGGGGCACTGATTTAATTGGTGAACATTTTTGTGTCTGTAAAAGCTCTTTCCCTACGTATATTGGTGTTCTCTTTGCTCAATTAACATGATCTGCACTCGATTACATGAGTCAAATTCCCATATACCTCCCTGAGATATTCTTTTTCCCCTTGGGTCTGACTTACTGTCTTTGAGAACTCGATCCCTTGTTTCCCTGTTGTTAGCACTATCAGCTATGGCTTCAGCAGGTGCATGGCAGGTGGCCACTGTAATGTTGGCCAGCTGGGATTGTAGCCAGCTGCAGTAAGAAGGGCCCACAGGCATCCACAGATGGTGTATATTGCAAAACAATGACTATCATATATATATATATATATGTTTATATGTTTATATTATCTAGCTATATTATCTATATATGATCCAAATATATAGTACCTATTGTTATACCAATTTCAGTGTGACAAAACAGGTTTTCAGAAATTCTGCACTATGTTTTAGGTGACAGATACAAATCTACTGTTGTAAGCACACATTTTAGCCTTTTCTGTAGGACATTAATCTAGGTGGCCGACTCTGATTATCTGGAACTGATCTTACTCTTCCCAAAGAAGGCTTCCCTGACAGACCTGTTTGCAGTGTGTTCTGGATCAGTGCATTCAGGGGACAAGTTTCCTGCTGCCTCCTTTTATCACCAAAATGACATCAACTGTTAGATAAATGTGTCAGTGGAAATTATGGTGGTATTACAGAAACCTCAAGAAACTCCTCGCATGAATATAAAACACCACTGGAGAAAGCCTAAACCTCTGTTTCTTAATAGCAATAGGAATTGTTTGAGAATAAAGTGCTAGTCGATGTTTTGTAAATTGTGGGCATTTAAATGGCGAATATCTTCAGAAGCTCTTTTTCTGAAGTGATGGCATAAATTCTTTCCTATGTTTTGATAAGAGGCAGAGCTGACTGAGTTTAGGAATTCAAGGTTCTAATTCTGCATGAGCATGTTGCCTTGTATGGAATAATTTTGCAAATAATGCATCTTTCAGTTTGCCAACATTTGTGTAATCAACTCTGGGAAATTTACTCTTTTCACAAACTATCTTTTCTACTGTGACTCAAAGTAGGGTAAAAACAAGCCAGAAGAAACTCAACTATGTGGATAAAAAAGTTAGGATAGTAACATGTTTACTTTGGAAAGGAAAAAGAAAGCCTTCCTCAGAGAGATAATGGGCATAATACACATAGAAGATAATCCTGCTAACAGTTATGGGAAAACAGGAGGTGAAACATTGGCAATAAAAAGACAGTAATTACCTATTTTATGAATCAAGCAGTTCCTTTCTTTCATCACAGGAGAGCACTGTTCATCTGTGAAAGATTTTATTTTAAGGAAATAAGTACAGTCTTCATAATAGAGAAGAGGTTTGGTGTGGCAAATTATATAGCCCTTATTATTAAATTACAGCTATAACAGAGAAGAAATTCTTCTCCTAGAAAACATGAATATATGTGCATGAGATTTTGTAAGCTGTCTATGTGCTAGTGTTGAAATCAATTGACAAAGATGCACGTATGTGAATCTTTTTTAGTGTGAAGATTATGACTGAAAATCTCCAATAATATGCAAGATATATGTCCTCTCAGAAAGAGAAGTAATTTACATCATGTTTTGTTTAAGAAATGATTTCAACTAAGTTTAAGCCATTAACACTTAACATAAATATTTAGTAAATGTAAGTACCCAAAGCAGCCTGTGAATGGCCCCTGTGGATGTGGTATGCATGTTTCTCAGTCAGATAACATGAGATTGTATTTCAACATTCTTTTCCTTTGCAAGAATCAGGAGAATTTAGCAAAAGATATGATTGAATCTTATGAGAATGTTTAGCAAGACTTGGTCGTTTTTCACAAGCACTCTGCACACAGAAAGCTATCTTGAGGATTATTTAGAGCATTTATATAAGAATATTGCAGTATTTCTAAATCATTTGATTTGCAGATGGCAATGCAAATAGTTTATTGCTTTAAATTGATCATATCAGAAATACTAGATGGAAGTTAATTTGGAGAATAAAACCTTTTTTTTATATATATCACTTTGTAAAGTGAAGTCCAAACATATCCTCTGTGGCTGGAAGCTCCAGAGCCACGTCGTCCAGGGGTGGCTGGAGAGGCGCGTGAGGTCACCATTGCCACCTTTCCTTCTCCTCCCCTCAGTTACATCTCCTCCCCTCCTTCTCTCTGCAGTCTGGATTTGTAGCTTTCAGGGCCACAACTCTGAGTTCTTAAATACACGAAATAGACAATATTGATTGATAATTCAGCTGATGATGAGAGTCCAAACCTCTCTACCTCCAGGAGTGTCTGTCTGGGAGAATGAGAAAGAAGTGCCCCTTAGAATTCTTTGGGGTGTGTACCTGCAAATAAACATTGTCTAAGGTAGTTAGAAAAGGTGCAGAAGCCTCCTCTTAATGTGCAGTGATCACAGCTAGTGCCCTCTGTTTTCTGGGTTTCCCTCACCCATTTAACACAGTACCAAGCAGTGGGCTTTGACTTCCTTCAAGACTGATTTTCTTCAAATATTTTATTAGCAGAATACTACATATGTGTGAGTTTGGAAATGCCCAGAGTGTTAACTTTTAATACAGACATCTCATCCTGGGAAGATAAAGCCTGAGAGCAGTAGATGGAAAATGTCTGCTGGAAACATTTTATATAATATGGAATAAATTAGGCTTCACTTTCATATAAAATCATCTAGAAGTAGAAAATAAAAATTCTTAAATAACTTGGACTACGGTTTTGGGAAAACAAGTCCCATACTTTTTTATTTGCACATTATACTGATCAGTGGTCTCTAGTTGTGCCTTTCACCAGGTATTTCATCACATTATGGATTTATTTTTCTTTTCAAAGGATAATGATCAGTATACTAAATTGACTATCCTAAAATTTTTGAAGATGTCTACAATTTCAAATTTATTAGCCGTAAAGTGAAAATTTGAACAATACTGAAGGCAATTTCATGAAAAATAATGTATTTTAAAAGAAAATTGCCAATATCATGGTATTAGACACAGGTAAGACAAAGAAACTTATTAAAGTACGTGAATTGTGTACTAAAATCTGGAAAGATACCTTTCTTGGTATGAGGTAAGCATTATATAGCAATGTGAAATTAAACTGAGTACAAAAAGAAATCTTTTGGCCATATAAAATCCCCATGGTCTATGTTGGTTTGTTTAAACAAAAGAGGTTTATAAAATATGCAGTGAGTTAAAAATAGCACCCTTAGAGTAACTTTGGAGGGCCACACTTTCTCCCAGTCTCCAGATGAGTCGAGTGACACTTTCTGAAGATTTTTTTTCCCTACTGTAGAAGTAACTACTGATACCCTCTTTGTAAGACTATACCATGTTTTCTCTATGTATTATTCATCCTTATTTAACTAACATTTAGTTTCAAAATTACTTTCATAGAAATGAGAGTATTTTTTTTCTTTTTAACCTAACCCATAATAAATCTCTTTTCCTGTACTATTTGTCTATTTGGCTTTATTATGATTTTTAAAAAGTATAAAGGTTGAGTTCTTAAAGATGGAATATTCAATTAGAAATGAGATGAGTTATTGAGTCATATCTGCCTTGGCTGTTTCAAATACTCTTTGCTTGAGGAAAATAATGTCATGGGGCTATTTTGTATTTAAATTTCTATTTAGGCACCTTTGAGATTGGTTACTACTAAGATAATGACTATCTTTTGTGTCTTTCTTATATATCGTATCTGATATCTGACTTTTAGGGATTTTTATTTTTATATTCTTAAATCCTCAGTGCTAGGTGTGTTTGAAGTGTCATACTGGGTGATGATCTACAACATGTACTGTCTAGTTGGTAGTTTTTTCAGCCCCTGGAAACACAAAATGGATTTAAATACACAGACTGGGCTTCTACATAAAAGCAAAAAAAAGAGCAAAAACAAAACTCTGAATCAAGCAGGGGTTTGAGTTGTTTTCAAACAAACAAACAAATGAATAAAAATAAACAAAAATTCTTGACTTTAAGCAGAAACAAATTTTGTTAAGAGAATATTGGTACTCATGGAATCAATAGGAAAGATGAAGGCCTAGACAGGGGACTATGCAGCTAGAAAAAAATGACCCAGAAATGGTATGGGACAGTTATCCTACTGCCATGATTATTGCCACCAACTCCACCAGCTCTAGAACCCAGATAATATTGTTACCTCCAGGTATTCTGATGCCCCTTTATTTCATTCTCCCTTGCTCCAAAGTTTGGGTGAGTCCAGTCCACTTGATTGATTAGCCTAGGTCACATGCTTACTAACTGTACACATGGGAGATTGAGACGTGTGTTCAGGGCATTTTCAGATTCTATGCAAACATTCATAAGGTGAGGGTTTTGTCAACATTGGAGGGGAATTCAGTTAATGAGCAATTCTCCCCCTAGAAGACAACATATATCCATGTACTCTCATACATTTGCTTCTCTTCATAATGGACACCTGTGAAGGGATGTTGGTTTTTATGGTCTGATACGGTTTGGTTAACTTCATAAGATACAATTATATGAAATCTCTCCTTTGGAGAATATCCAGGCACTAACTTTATATCATTATTATAGTAATGCATTATCATGTTAAAGTTTGGGGAGGGGATAATTAGTTAAGATACACCTCAACCTTCTTAGTCTCTTAAAAATAGTGGAAGAAGATACAGATATGATTCTGAGAATAAAGCAAGAAAAACCAAGAAAACAAAAAATGAAAAGGGTTTGTAGACTATAAATGGGATGTTTACCTTATGGCAAAAGTCTGATTATTATATCAAAAAAGATACATTGCAGACAAAAACATACCATATATTCCAAGTCTAACCAAGGGGAAGAGGACAAGTTTTTTTTTCTATATTCATTAACTTGACTCTGTTAAAGAAGTTTCTGCTCTTAAAATATAAATGGAGTTAGTTTCCCTTTGAAGTTGGTCAGTGGTGTGCTATAAATGTACTTTCAAAGCACTTTTCCATACTAGACTCTCATTTTCTCTTCACATGAAGTGTAAATAGAAGGAAAAGAGGAGAATTTTGTGATTGTCTTATCTAAGCCCAAAGTAGGGTCCCACTGGTTTCGTCAGGCAGTCCTCTCCGGGAAGATCTCCCTGCTCACTATGAGACCTCAACCCAGGAGAGGGTTCTTGACTCTGATCAAGAAAGAATTCATGAGCAGGTCAAGCAGGTGCAAGCAAAGGGTAGCTTATTAAAGTGAAAGTACACACTCCAGGAGGGAGTGCAGGCATGCATGAGAGATGAGCAGCGTGGTGAGGTTTGGGTTGGGTAGTCTCACAGCTGGATTTTAAGCAAGGGCTGGCATATTCATCAGGAGAGGTGGGATTGCCTCTGAATAGGGAGTGTTAGGGGCTATGCTCTCTTTTTGCTTTGATATGGTCAGCCTGGGAACTGTCATGGGGCAAGCGGTGTGATTTTTAATATGTCCATGAACATAAAATGAACTTTGGTATAACTATGGTTTACCTTTGTTCTCAGGTAGCATCTAGCTGCTTTGCTTTTACTTAACCTGTTTTGACATCACCTGATTTCCCTGGAATAGGCTAGTGTGTTTCACTTCACCTGTTTTGTCAACTGGCCACACCAACTGGCTTCTAGTCACTAATGTCTGTGGTTTCTTGACTTGCCCAGGGGTCTGTTTCTCTTCCTACACAAGAAAGCTAGTGTCAGTGTCAATGAGGGGCATGTCCTTCACTGCTTTTCTTCCACTAGGACCCCTTATAAGTCCCACTTGGTCTATTGTTTTCAAGCTGTAGTAAAACTGGGAATTAGGAATACCCAAGCCCCACCCACGACAGCACTTTCCCTGTGAGTGTAAAACACCAGTGTATGTAAATAGATAAAAAGAGGCAGCACTTTTTTCATGTTTGAATCACAAATGCAATTTGGGAATGACTCCACTTCAGATAATTTTGGGGAAATATGGTTTGTGATGCATTGTACTACTAATTTATCGAATTAAAATGAGCTTTCTGTATTAACAGGCCAATGGCAACTAGCTTTGAATTTAAAAAAAAAGAAGAAGAAAAGGGAAAAAGTATTTGCCAGCCTTCACACCAAATTTTTTAAAAATCTTGCTTCCTAAAAATAGTAATAAAACCTGAAGTCAGCAATTTTTTTCTCTTTTTATAAGACTGTACCCTTTTATTTGCCCCAGACAAAGTAGCAAGTGGTTATTTCAAAGCCTGTATTTCAATGTCATGCACAACTTAAAAATATCCCTGTATTTGTAGGAAGTGCTTTGGTAATGGATCAGTTGGAGTCCTATGAGAAACAAAACTCTTTTTTTCCTAAGAGTTATTGAATTAAACAAAATTTTAAATGCCCACTCTTTATAAAAGGGTAAATAATGGGATATTAGAAAGGGCTTCAAGGTAAGAAGTTATGAAAATCTGCTTTCATCTTCTAATATGTGATACAGAGTACGTCACCTATCTGCTCTAAGCCCAAATTCCTAAATTTGTGAAATAGCTTAATAAAAATTGCTTCTTCTGAGGAGCAAGAAATGTTGAATTTTTGGAAGCACATTGGAGGCTCCAAAACACCAAGAAAGTGTTCTTGAGGAAAGTGTTCTAGTTCTATGAGGAAAAAATATGCAATGGAGCTCCAGAAAAATTTTACTCCTATTTCCCGAATGCTCACAATATTCTTGGTTTGATATATAGCTAGATAATAAAGCAAGTGGACTCTGTTGATAGACTGAGAAAAAGGTAATGATTATTGTGAGGACGAATAATCACGGTCATTGTTTTGAATGCTATTTACCTCCTTATATCTAATGACACCTTTTACATTTTGAGCAAATGGAAATATCTCAGTAATAGAAATGCCAGACTAGTATATTTAGAGGGGTGTCTCTGCCAGATGAGTATATTTGGAGTGAAATCCTGAATTTGCTACTAATAGCCATGTAACATTTAGAAGTTTTTTGGGTTCCTCTAAGTTTCTTCATTTATAAAATGGACATATTAATAGTACCCAGATCATAGCGTTGTTTTATAAATGAAATGGAGTAATGCAGTTTTAATAAAATTGCTTCCCCCAAGAACATGGCATATAAAAATGATACTTATAGATGAGTACCATTTTTATCATTATGTCTTTGTATTTACTGTCACCTAGATGTCTGTTTAGTTTTCTGGGTTACCCTATTTTTTTCCCAAATTAGACTTTATATCTTATGATGAACATCTATATTGTCTTTGTATTGACTTAAAACACAAATGCAGAGTTTCTTTGCAGCAACCAAGAGAGTTTTTAAAAATACTTTCATTCTTTCCTTTTCTTTCCTTTCTACTTTTCTCCTTCTCTCCCTTCCCTCCTTTCCTCCTTTCCTTCCTTCCATATGCATAGTTCCACGTACTTAGTAAAGGCCAGATATGACTATAAGCCATTCATGACAACCGTGTGGTACAGTGGAAAGACTGGCATGAGAGACCTGGCTTCAAATCACAGTTCTGAACAACCTTAGACACACTGCTTTTTGTTCTCTGACTCTCATCTTTTTCATCTGTAATATGTCATAAAAAAATGCCCATTTTGAAAGAATGTATGTAAATTGCCTGACAGATAACAGGCACTGTGAAAATGGTGGCTATTACTAGAATTGTTCTTCTTTCAGTGTTTACAACACTTGGACTGTTTTTCTGAGTGTTCAGATGTGAGTTGTCACATTACCGTATTGAACACGGGGGACGTATGCTTTTAGAGCTTCTGCAATAGATTGCCCGTTAGCACTGGTCGTAAGTGCTTCATGTGCTTGCATCATCAGGACACTGCGGAGGCCTCTGCCATCTCCTATACTTGGGGATTCTTCACTCAAAGATGTAGCATGCTGGCTCCTTTGCCTCAGACTCCAGAAGGCAGCTTCTTGAAACTAATCAAACATTTCTTAGGGAAGTATATGATGGTATAACCTAGTACTACTACTGTCAGAGGGAGCCCTTCATGGCATTTCTCGTCTGTTTAAACTACATACGAGTAAAATTTATCAGTCTCCAGAATGCTCTTCCTAGATGGTGGAAAAATCCCCAGGAGTTGATGAAGGATGCTTTGAAAAATCTTCACAAACTGTTCCACACCAGTATTCCTGTGGACCCAGTCAGCTGCTATTTGGTAACTCCAAAATACCATGGGGCCTGTTTTACTGATCATGTTATAAAGGTGGCCATCTAACCTCTACTTCATCTGTGAGGGCTGGTTGCAGTCTGAACCATGCTATGAATAACTAGAGCAGTGACTTCTGATAATAGACCTTCTATTTTAGATTCCATTTTACAATAATGAATTTGACCTCTTGGATTCTCTCAGGAAATAAGTGCAGTTCAGCTGTATCAGGAAAAATGTATTTTAGGGACTGTTCTGAATAGTTAACATAGACCAACTACCCTTCACAGTACTGCTTTAAAGCCTTTCTCTATGTTTTGTTCATTGTATAAAAATTACATTTGTTAGGAAATGGACACTAAGCAAAGGACACTGCCTTCAAGGAAACCTTCAAAGCCACTGCTGTCTGAGAGCAAGGTGCAGTCCTTCGGCCTTTTTCAAGTTGATTCATTTGAACTGACATTCAAATAGTTTTGAGCACCTTTATTTACAAATTAATGAACTCTTAATACCACACTAAAACTATTTAGAAATAATATATCTTACATGGATAAAACTGAAAATCAGGGAAAAGAAAACTAAGGTAAATCACAGTTAAGGTTTACTTATCTTTCACTCTACTTGAATCATATAAAAATCCATGAGGCAGTAGGAAATTAAAAGGTAACTAGTACCTTAATAGTAGTGCTACTGGTTCACTATTCAGTATTTGGTAAGGTCTTGCCATGTGCAAGACACTCTAAAAGCATGTTCTAAACTGAAAGATATATGAGCGAGAAGGTCATTCTTTCCTATCTCAGGATTTGTATTTTCATTCACAGTAGTGTTTTCCGTTGTAATGTCTGATTTATGAAGGTGTTTGTGTTAATTTGCTCTTCCAGACTAGGTTGATATGCACAATGTTTTTGCGTTTATTTCTGGATCCTCTTCTTGTGATGGACTCCATTTAGATTCATTTCCACCTGATGACATATGTAGGTATGAGCTCACTCTTACTGATTCAATAAAGTTTTCAGTGTATAAAGACATTTAAATTTAATCATTAAAGAAAAATAAATCCGATAAAAAAGGAAAGACTTTTCTCTTTCTTATTGAATAGAGTCCAGTGGTTTTTTGAATAATTGTTTATTAGTCCCACAACAGACTCAACTCCCTATCATCCTGAGATCAAAACTGAATTCTTCTTTATATGATTATTAGTTCATCTGTGGCTGTTAGGATAGGAACATTTCATGTTCACATATTACAAAAGACTTTGGAAAACCCTTCCAGAGGTATCCAATCTGTTTCTCTGACATCTTTGTATTATGTCTGTGGAAGGAGATGTGCTATAGTGAAGTTTCTCTGTGGAACATGCTTGTGCTGGGTGCTCTCACCACTTGATGAGGCATCTTGTAACAGAAAAGCAAGTAGAGGATGGACTTGGCCTGTGGTCAGCACCTTGGAGAGCTCTGAGAAAGGATTTTAACATTGCCTGCTCTGTGTGTGCATACACATATACACACACATATACATTTAAATACATAAATACACAGACATCCACATATATGTCATGTGTATATACAAACATAAACACACAAATATAAATATATACATACTTATTTGTTTGCAGATAGACATACACAAGTAAATGGATGCAGTGTTAGTAGGGTTGCCCTGTGGAATTATCAACATGTGATGATTTCAACTGGGCTGAGGTAATGTTTTATTCTTCACCAAATTACATCCCCCAGAATAAGACAGTGTATATTTTTACTATTCTTTGTTTAAAGCAGTGGTGCTTCTATTTCCATGTTCCTCTTGAAAAATCCATTGTGGTAATAATAATATTAACCAGAATCTGTTGTGTTTCCACTATATTCCAACCCATATTGTAGGTGTTTCACATAAATTATATGGGATCCTCACAATTACTCTACTAAGTGGACACTCTTCTTGACATTCTAAAGTGTAGAAAATTGAGATCTAAATAATTTGAATAATGCGTATAGGATCACTTATGAAGCAATTTATGGATCCATGATTTAGACCCAGATACATCTGGCCATAGATTTAATTTTACTGCTCCAGGGTTTGTCTTTTGTCATTAAAATTTTTATGTCGTATTGTTTGGTCATATCTCTTCTCTATGGGAGCTGGATGAATGGGAAAAACAGTACATTTTCTGAGATTTATTTCATAGAGCTGCTATATAATTCACGTTGTTCAAGGAAGAACAATTCTAATAGCATTAACACACCTCTGTAGATGAATAAATTGGTGCATTAGAGATATTTAGTGACTACCTGGCAAAGGATTGATTCTGACTATGGAGGAGGCTCCAGTGTTCTTCCATTTGCTTCATTTCCTCCCCTACTTCAAATATCTGAGGGGTGTGAGGGACCACCAAGCTAATTTGCATAAAAGGGTTGCTGTAGTAACCTTTGAGCACATTACTAAAGCAACCTACTAATTCTAATCTTTACGAGTACAATATACTTCATACACTTTATAGGTTTATGAGAGTTATGTGTCATTTATGACCTTAGGGTGTTTGACTGTATTATGAAGTCAGAATAGTTTAACTTTGAAATTCTGTCTCTTATAAAAGATTTCTATTTTTGAGAAAATAAAAAATGACTTCATATTTTTAGTTTAGACTATTATAGAATGGGACCAGATATGACATTCATGCTATTTTGTATGTCTTAGGAATTAGCGTACCAATAGGATTTTTTCTTTTTCAATTTTCTCACTTGGATTTACTGAACATTGCCATCTCCCACTCTTCAGCAGTACCATGATAAAGAAGTCAAGTGGAGGGCTGCATTTTGAGCTTTATAATTCAAGGAAAAGAAATGCATTTTTGTTTCTTATCTACTTATTTTAAAAATTTTGCTTTTCACTGCATTTTGATGGTGTATAGTTGACAAACTATAGTCAAATACAATAAAATTACTTGATTTTCTATAATAGTTAAATATAATACAATTAGTTGATTTTCTGTAAGTCCACCTCTTACATTAGAATTTCTCAGATATGTACTAATTAATTTTTATTTTTCAGGACTGTATGATCTAAACACAAACATGATATAGGTATAACAACAAGTGGTCTTCTTGTCTCCCAGAAATGTGAAGAAAGTTCTTGCTTATCATCTGCTTCATGAATGGAGTACTCTAATCACTCTACTTTACTTTCCTCTTTACCCTTCAAATATCAGGCTGGAGTCCCAGCTTTTCAGGCAAGAGTTCCATTCAACTACTCTTCACCTACTCCACACCCCTATTGTACTTACATTTAACATTCATTTGGTACCTATATGCTTGGAAGTCTTAGAAGTATCAGACTGTAGATATACTAGATCAAAAGTCCATACCAGTTGGGAGAGTGTTGTCAGGTATGTTGGAATCTTTTTCATTAGTGAGACCTATACACTGTTGCGTCCATTCCTAATGTGAATGGAGGTTTAAACCAAGGTACCCTTTATTAGTATAAGTGAGATTAAATTACCTTACATCCAAGTGTCTTACTTTTGGTTCCTTCTGAAGTCTCTGGTTGGGCAAGATCCTTACCCTGGCTGTTTATTCTAATTTCCTAAGGAAACTGGCTGTTTAACAATATCATTTTCCAGGCCTGGACATTCCATAAACCCAATTTGTACCTCCTTGCTGCAGGAATTATACACCTAATGATGTGTCTGTCTATATTGCTGGATATTTCTATTCCAGCTGATCTCTTGGACAATGAAGCTAGTCCAGATCAGAGTAAACTTGGATTGCCTGGCTTAGATTTCATTCTTCACTCAAAGTTTCCATGCCTCCTTTATTTTCCTTATTTAGTCCATCACCCCAGTTTTCAGTTCAAATTCTTCTTTTCTCTTCACCATTCCTACCAAGCAGACAGGGAGAAAGAATTCAAGGAGACAGGCTGGCAGGAGTCACAGTAAGTCATTTCAGGCATATCTGGGCCTTGTTTTTATAACTTGGATTAGAGAGTTTGCTCAGTCCCCCAGCAAGGCACTTGCCAAATAAAAGCACCTTACTGGCCGTAGGATGAGAATGGAATCAGTCTGTGTATCTGCATAGACTACAGACACTGTCAAGCAGAAACCCCTCCATAGGCATTAGTCATGGGATTCAGCACAGACAGAGAAAACTCTACACTGGCAACACTTTGTATGACCACTGGTCAACAGAGGGCACTGACTTTTATGTGAGCCTAATAGGAGAAAGGACGGAATAGGGAGGGACTCAGACGTTAACACTGAGGCATCATTTGCTCAGCACTAGATTCCCATGTATGGAGATGATGATTTTTGATTACTCACTTCCCCTGATTAGGATTGCTTGGAGCACTGGGAAGGACTCAGTTAACAAAAGTAACCTTCTGGGGAACTGAGGACTATGCAGTAGAAAAGAGGTGAGCATGACATAGATATTGTATATCTGTTTGACTAACTTTTTACTTTTAGTGGAGGTTTGTTTCTCTCATATTTGTATATACTTGATTATATTTTACTTATATTCATATTTAACTTTTTTGTTATATTGTAAACTTTCATTATTTAAATGACTTAGATTCATGTGAATCCCAGAGCTATATGTATGAGAACATTCATGATTTTTTGATGAGGATATAAATATAATAAATTCTCAATCATTCAGGAGTGATTAGATATTTTCCCCTGTGCTGGTCATTTTTCCAAATCTATTAAAAAAGCATATATGCAGCTTAAAGTTTTTCAAAATTGTATTTCATGAGTTCCTCAAGGTTAATGATTTTCAAAACTCATTGATTGAAATAGTGCTGGCCTGATTATTTGATACCACTAAGTTTTGTGAGAATTCTATAATCTCCTAAAGTCTTTTTTGATGATTCCCTTAAAATCCCATTTCTTTAAAACATGTTTAAATAAATATATTATTGTATTCTTGTGATAGATACTGCCATTTGTATACCTTTTTCATCTGCATAAATAACAATATTTTTAAATGTCACAGACACATTCACACTCATTTTTGAGTTGGGAAACATAATCATTTTTGTTTTTTACATAGCTTTGAATTAAATTAAGAAGCAGTGCTAGAAAATAATTATTGATAATAATGAAAAAGAAGTGCAGTTTTATTTGGTGATTATTTTTTAGGGTCACTGTACTTTTAGATATCAAAGCACAGTTATATCAATCTGGGAGTTAACAATGTAACATAATTAGGTAAATTCAAAAGTCACTATTTATCTCATTCTTTCTTTCTTTGCTCTTTATTTCTCTCCCCGTTCATTCTTGATTTTTAAATTTTTCTTGATTAATAAGTGTTAGTTTATTTATTCATATTCTTATACATAGGAGAGTTTGGGAATGATGGTCTGAATGGCACCTTTTATTATTCAAGGTTAGTGGAAGAAGGGAAGACTTTGGAAATTTTATTTATTTTTTATTAATCAGGGATAAAATATTTGCTGAAACCCTAAATTTGTCCTCCACTTCTCACTAGTTAAATCAAGTCTCATACAATTCCCAACCTCTATTTCTTCAATTACATTTAAGATTCATTTAATCTTAATGAATTATTATTCTTAAAGTAAAGAGTGGACAGGAGAGCAAGCAAGTAAATGAAGTAGAAGAAACAACATGCACAAATATCCAGGGTAATAAGGGCTCATTAACCATTGCAAAATATTTAATTATGATCACAGCCCACAATAAAAGGAACAGAGTAATGGAATGAACAGTTATCAGGGTACAGATTAGGAAAGACTTTGTGTGATGCTGCAAAGTTCAAACTTTATGGTGAGAATACTGGGGAGCTGGGAGCACTTAAGCATGAAGCACCTTGCTCAGGTTTGTTTCAAGAATCACCTTGGCTTCCGTAACTTGGCTATTGTAAATAGTGCTGCCAAGATTATTCTAAGTGTCCATCAGTAGATGAATGGATAAAGAAGAGGTGTACATATACACAATGGAATACTATTTAGCTATAAGAAAGAAACAAATTCTACAATTTGCAACAACATGGATGGAGCTGGAGGACATTATGTTCAGTGAAATAAGCCAGGTAGAGAAAGACAGATGCCAAATGATTTCCCTCATTTGTGGAGTATAACAGTGAAGCAAAATTGAAGGAACAAAATAGCAGCAGACTCAGAGACTCCAAGAAGGGACTAGTGGTTACCAAGGGGAGGGGTATGGGAGAGTGGGTGGGGAGGGAGGTAGAAGGGGATTGAGGGGTATTATGTTTGGTACACATGATGTGGGGGATCATGGGGAAAACAGTGCAGCACAGAGAAGGCAAACAGTGGATCTGTGGCATCTTACTACACTGATGGACAGTGACTGCATTGGGGTGTGGGTGGGGACTTGATAATATGGGTAAATGTAGTAACCACATTGTTTTTACATGTGAAACTTTCATAAAAGTGTATTTCAATAATACCTTAATAAAAAATTTAAAAAATAATCACCTTGGTTGCAGAGTAAATAAAGTATTTGAGACAGGCAAGGCAAAAGGAAGAAAGATAGTTAAGAGACCCTTATAATAATTCATGCTAGAGAAAGCAGTGGCCTGAATTGAAATAGATGCAGTACGGATGGAGAGAGATGGCTGTATTCCCCTTACACTGAGAAAGTAGAATAGTTTTAGAATTGACTTGATTTGAAGGGTGCAGGCAAGTAAAAAAGGAGGGAGGCAAGAGTTCCAGGTTCCTGGTTTAGGCATTAAGGCATCACTCACTAACTTAGGGAACACAAGAGAAGGGAGTTGTGAAATGGTCAGTTGTGATAAGTCTTCTCTAAGAAATACTATGAAGCTGTTACAGATCATGGTTATGGAGAATACGTACTAATAAGAAGAAATTTTATTTTACCAACTTAAGAGAAGTAGATACAAAATTGTACATGGAGTGTGATTATGACTAAGTAAAATGTGGAGAGAAAAATAACAAGAAAATAAAAGATGATTATATTACAGCATTGGGATTTTGTCATTAATCTAAAAATGCTAAAATAATTTGATTATGTTGGTTTTATAATGAAAAATATTCTAAGAATAAAGTATTTAAAAATAATTTATCTGATATAAAATGAAGGTAATGTAAATAAAATATTAAAATTAAGAAGTCTAATCCTATTTATTTTGTAAAATATAATTCCTACTGCACTTTATAACATATTTTGATGAAATAAGTTACTGACTTACCATAGAGATGAAAAATCAGAGGTAAATCATATCTTTAAGAAAGGTTTTCATTCATTATCTATACTAGTAACAACTGCCCAATGGCAACAACTCAATAAGAGATGAAGATAACTAAGGCCTATTCATATTTCATCACTTTAGGAATTTAAAGGGCCTTTCTCATCATGGCTGAATAAAAAAAAGATCTGTCTAAGATTATTAATAATAGTTAGCATAAATATCTTGCAAAATATACTTCTAGCTAAATTGGAATCAAGAAGTTGAAGTACTTAGACCTACTTTTATTCATGCCTTCATTTTAAAACAAGTACCATTCCCTATGTGTAGACAATTGACCAAAATGCTCTCCCTTATATGGTTATTGTAAAGCCTGTTAATCAAAAACATTTCTTGAAGAGAATAATTCTTTCACAAATTTATAGTTCTGTAAATTCAGATTTTAATATATTCCTTTAGAGCAGACTACATGAAAATTTCAATACATTCAGAAGGATTGCATGGATACTGTGTAAATGAATTAACAATAGGATTTATTGACATAGTCAATTTGGACCATACTTTTATATTATTATTTTTATCCTAAATATAGATATTTCCTTGGTACTTTATTGGAAAAGGACAAGTATGAATAGGGACTGTACTCAAAGTTGGCATAGATTTTGCCTGGTTCTGGATACATTTATGCTCCAGAAGTTGAAAACTCTGGTTATAGTAGCTAAAATGATAATAGTACAGGTCACTTAAAGGTACTAAGTGCTATATTATATCAAAGAATTTTACACAATCACTTGATGAATGTGTTTAAAAATAGAGCAGTAGAAGCTCAGAGATATTACATAAGTCAACCCAGGTCACACAGCCCCTGAAAAGAACCAGGATTTGAAGCTGGTAAGTATGGGTCTAGAGTCTGCCCTCTCAACCACCGTATGCTCCTTCTTTTGTAAAAAATTATGTCTTCTCACTCTGGTTGACAAATATTGCAGACTCACATGATGATTTGAGGTGAACTCAATTTCTTCAATGTATGAAACTGTTATATTATCTTCAGTATTGGATTATAAGGCATAATGGTAAATGGTCTTAATTCACTGTTCAGGTTTATTTTTGGCAGCCATCCCTAACTTAAGGCCTTAAGAAATTATCAGAAAACTTAGGTAGAAGTAATTTTTTTTTCACTTAAAATCCAGGTAAGTGTGTCAAATAGTTTAGATTTGGTTTGAATTTCCAAGTTGTCTTTTACTTCACACTGGATATGCATACTCTTTATTGTCCATATTTATTCAAAGGTCTTAAACACGAAATTGCACAGTGCATAATGCTTGATGCCTTAAAATTTATTGTTAAAAATTGAAGACATGTTATTCATCATGTAGTCAAACAAATAAAGTCTAATGACCCATTTTGTGCATGGCATTATTTATTATTTTTCTTATTTTATTTAGACAAGGAATGTCATGTAGAGAAAAATTATTACATCTCCATGAGCATATCTGCCTTGCTTTTGAAAGTTACAAGGATAAAATTCTCCTACTAAAATTCTTGGTCTCAGTAGAACAATATACAGATTATACTTCATATGATGATCATAGGTCTTGGTTTAGTTTACTTCAAAATTAAACTTTGAAAATGCAGAATCAAAGAGTATTTGTATCTAACGTGGGTATCCACACTGGTATACTTTTCACATAGGAAACACTCAAAATTATGTTTTTTAACTATTCCCTGTACTAAACTTTTATCTTCTGTCCTAGTGAGAGATTTTCTCAGTAGTCAGCAATATATGAGAGGGGGAAAAACAGGAAACTGAGTTTTAATAGGTAAAATAAGTAAAAATGATAATTATTCAAACACTCACCTACAAATAATGTCTATATAGATTTAAGTTTACTTAAAAATCATTTTGCTCCTTCCTATTAAATATCTGTGAGTGAAATAAATTAGAGGATTTAACAATAGTTGAAAGTTTTTCCACATCACATTAACGTCTTAGTGGCAAGTTTATAACCTTTTTCTCCACGGAATTCTTACCACATATGGCAAATATGGGGTTGCTTTTGATATCCATTCTCTCCATAGGAAAAGAATCTCCAGTTTCTGTCTGGGATGTTGGCTCCCCAGTATAAAATGTGGATTCACAAGTTTCTCTTGAACCTAAGAATGGTCACCTAAGTGCTGGCCCAGGAGATATGAGAAGCATACACACACCTTGCCCTTTCTCATTGGCTGGAGTATTTACTTGGTAGTTGTGAGTGATCTCAAACCATGAAAATGAGGACAACATTCCATGGTGGAGTAAAAAAAAAAAAAATTATACTGGATTCCTGGCACCAAGGGCTCATCATATTATTAATGAACTACTTACACCCAAGGAGTCATAAAATTCTGTCTTGTTCAAGCCACTGTTATTTTAAGCCATTGCCAGAGTACTCAAAGCTATATCCTAATTTATTGCTGTTTAGTTACATGCTCTTGTTAATGAGCTAACTTCTGTATCTCATTTTTCATTCACCAATTATTCCCTTTCTAATGTGAAACCAGGAATAATTTATATGTACATGTAAAATGTAAATGGAAATGGTTTTAAGTTGTCATTAGCCAGGAGATCCAGCAAGTGGAATTCACTCATCTATTACTATTATTAAAAATAAATGACAAATACATGGAAACAGATGATGTGGATACTAAAATACAAATTAAAATATTTAAATCCAAATATTTTATGTCCTTAATAAAAAAGTTAGTGTTAATAACATAAATAATATGACATCCTAAATTTTATTCCTTCTTCTTAGAATTTGTTCTTGTAGATGCTCATGTTTCATCAGAATAGAGAATACATTAATCAATACTTTTTACTATTTTTTAAAGTTACATTGTGTTAATAAGTAGCAAATAAAAATAGCAAGAGCTCTAGAACTAAGGTTTCTTTATTCCTAATCCAGGGTCTCCTCTGATTATATTAGTGTTAGATAAAGTAATTTGTATTTAGGGAATATATTTTCTTTTTTTTCTCTACACTTTTTTTAACCCGTGAAGCCTTTAAATGTTTGGCAGCCACTATGAAATCACTTTTTAAATGCTGACTTAGGAAGTTTTGAGATCAGTTAATGGTAAGACCGTATCTCATAGTGTTAGGGTCCAGAGTCGACCACCTTTCAGACAGAAGACACTCATGATAATGCAAGTCACACAGCGAGCTTTATTTCCAGCTAGCTGGGGTCCAAGTGTCTGCCCAATGCAGCGGGTTTCAACAAGGACCCAGAGCACTCAAAGCCAGGGGTTTATATAGCATTTTCAAAACACTTAACTCATGGTAATTTTCCACAGTTACATATTATTTTTGCAAGTCACACATCCTGGGGGTTAAGTAAGAGCAAGATAAGACCACTCCTCAATTAGACAGAGTGGTTTTGCAAGATAAGCTGACCAGGGTCACAACCACCCACAACCCGGTGTCCA
This sequence comes from Manis javanica, assembly GCF_040802235.1. NCBI lineage: Eukaryota > Metazoa > Chordata > Mammalia > Pholidota > Manidae > Manis > Manis javanica. Next base: position 193,424,734 of record NC_133157.1, read on the forward strand.
TGATTAATTTGTTCTTCAAAACCTGTTTATCCAGCCTTACCCAGTTCCTCCTCCCCTGAGTCACATACTCATAAAATGGCTTCTCAGCCCTTAAGATGGCCATTCTCATGCTAACCCATTCTTACAATAGTAGGTAATTCCAAGTAAATATTTTTTTGTGTAATTTAACATTTACTCATTCATTAAACACCTATGTCTTTGGAGTTTCAGGACCCAATTCCAACATTTGTATGTGTGTGTGTGGAGGCTTTCCCACATTAGTCACCATCTGGGTGTCCAAGAGGTCAATTACTTTCTGCCACTGTCCACCCAGAGATAGCTTCAGATTGCACAAGTAATGGGCTCAATCCCACAAGGCCACACTCAACATCAGATACCAATCTCAGGCCCGGGTTGTTACCTGTGCTGACTGGCTGGCTACACATTGGAAGGTTCTGAAGGCTCTTTCCAACTCAGGATGCCAATGAGAAGTCCAGGTTGTTATCTGTACTTCTGACAGACTGGCTATAAATAATAGATTCCCATTGAGGTAGGATAGAGACATGGTATAAACATCATGATTAATTTTTCCTGCCTATGATGAAAATTCTGAGTTATAAATAGTTTAATAGGAATGAGGGGGGGAGCTCTATCTTTAGGCTAAGATTCCATTTTTAAAATCAGGCATTTAGAAGGTAAGATTCCTAATATGTTTTATGGTAATCAGTCAATATCCTACCCTATCTTAATGTAGGACAAGCAGTCCTAACTGATATGTCCCTACTGCTTGAGGGTAACTACTATCTTGGAGAAGAACAGGATCAAAAAATTCCTTGTGTTAAATTTGTCTTACAGAATATCTAGAAGACAGAACATGAATGATGACACAATGTGTCTCAGTGGAGATAAACATCATGAGATTACATGTTGAGCCTATGTCCCTGCCTCACTGCACTTTGCCCCATTCGTGAAAACCGTAACAAACAGAATCCTAAGCCCTTAAGCATGCCTCCTTTCTGAGGTCACCCACACTCTTGTGTATATTGTTTTATATCAGATAATCTTTCTTGTTGCCTAAGCCAATTGCACTTGTCTCTGAACTCTTTTCCATAAAGACAACCTCCACCTCCAATTGTAAATGTCTCTGCCATTTTGCTATTTCATTCTATTTTCCAGACTTGAGCACAAGTCTTCACTCTGACCTACTTCAGACAAGCAGGGAAGGGCAACTAAGATCTCTGATTTGGGCTTGCAAGTTCCCATTGTCTGGGTAACCTGGATGGGACTGCAGCTGTAAGAGTATGCTCTTTAGTAGCTTGCCTGAAAATCTCCTTTCTTTGCCTTTGCAAAGTTCTCAGAACATAATCTCACTCCATCCAGTGCTCTGCAGCTCCCCCAAATCCTGGGGAGGTAGGGGCTTAGTTCCCATGCTGTGCAGATTCAAGCAGACACTGGATGCCAGGTGGCCCTAGCTTCAGGAGTTGGCAAGGGATCTTCCCTATGCTGAGCAGGAATTCAATGAGCTTCCCTTTCCTCCCTCTGTTCATCATTGCTATCTACTGCCTGCACAGCTGCTGCCATTCCCTGCTACTCTAGCTTTAATGAATTTCTTTCTTACCTACACTCCTCTGACCTGCTTGAGAATTCTTTCTTGATGAGGATAAAGAACCCTCCCCAGTCCAGGTTTAGTGTCGCGTGCCCTGTCCTCTCTGGCAAGAACAGCATGCAACAACAGCAGGATTCTTCTGCAGAAAGCTTTATTCTTCAGCTCTTTGTGAAACAAATGAGTTGGGCAGGACCCAGAGGGGAAGGAGAGGCTTGCTTATATAGTTCTCATGCTCTGACCTGGTTGGTGCGGCTCCATATGCCTTATTAGCATAACCATTTGGTGGGTCTCATTGGTCCTTATGCCAAGGCGCAATTAGCATGTAGTTTAGTGGTGTGGGATGATTTGTCATTAGGAAGTTCGGGGCCTTCTGGCTGCCCTGCATTGGGCGCTATTTTCTGAGCGCGGCTGCCAACAGTTTAGGTTTAACTTAGTGCACAGGGAGAGAGCTCCCCAGACTAAGCTGCCTGAAAACAACATGACCCTCTCCTTACCTTTGATTAATTTGCTAGAATGGCTCACAGAACTCAAGAAACCCATTTACTCACTAGATTACCTATTTATTACAAAGGATATTAAAGGATACCAATCAATAGTCAGATGAAGAGGGTGAGTTCTTGAACAATGGAGTTTCTGTCCTCCTGGAGCCTGGGTCCCAGCATGGTGGCACAGGGAAGCTTCCTGGTTCCCCAACTTGGAAGCTCTCAGAACTCCCCCTTTCTTGGTTTTCATGGAGGTATCATTAAGTAAACATGATTGATTAGCTCACTGGCCATCGGTGATTGATTCAACAACTAGCCCTTTCACCACCCCAGAAATCAGTTCAAACCCTGTATTCATGGATGGTTATTCTGGCCCAACCCCCATCCTTAGGAACTTTCCAAAAGTTACCTCTCTCATTAACATACCCAGTTGTGGGGGAAAGGGGCCTCTAATGAATAACAATACACACATTTCAACTTTATGGCTCTGAAGTATTTTCAGGAACTGTAGACAAAAGACCAAATATTATAACAAAAGATGCTCCCATTGCTCCAGCAGGTTAGGGAATTCCAAGGGTTTGGGGATCTGTGAACCAGGGATGTGGTTCAAGACCAAACATATCCTGGCATACCTCAAAAGTATTTCAATTTCAGTTCCAGACCCCTGGAATTAAGTGAATATCACAATAAAGTGAGTGTAACTAACTCCAGGGGAAAAATCCCAGGCAAATACCTTGGAAACTGAAATCAGTCAAAGGGAGAAATAAAGTTTATTTCTTATAAGCAGTCATCCACTTCTGTTCCCCCTTGTCTCTTGTGACCTGGCTGCCAAAGAAGAGCCCCCCAGCCAACCTCTCTGGTCCACATAAGCCCTTGCTGGCCCTTGTAATTATCTATTGATATAGAGATGGATTGCTCCTCTCCACCCCCTGGAAACACCTCTTGTGTGGAGATTCACTAAAGCTAGGGGAGAGATTCTGGAAATATTGCAATTTTACCTACAGTGAGTTAATTGAAGTTTCTGGCTTTCCAGTACATATAGAACTTATGTTTACACTATACTGTTATCTATTAAGTATGTAATACCTTAATTAAAAAATGCTTTATTGCTAAAAATCTCTAACTACATTCTCAGCTGTTAGACATAATCTTTTTGCTGGTAGAGGATTTTCTTCCCTGTTGACGGCTGTTGAATGATCATGGTATAAGTTGTTGAATGTAGGGCTGGTTGCGTTGTTGTCATGATAAGGAAAATATTTAACATGTCAGACAAGGTGAGCAGAAAACTCCCAGCCCCCTCCCCTTCTCTCTCACTCCTCCAGGCTCCTCTTTTGCCTGTTTGCTGCACACGCCAAAATGTCACATATACAGAAGCAAAATAGTATAAATTGCTTCCCTTGCTTATGCTCGGAACTTAGACTTTTGGAGATTACGCTCCTCTAAGTCTGCCGGTGTGAAATAAACCCCCACCCTCCAAGACCTTTGAGTGCTGCTTGGTTCTTCCATCAGCGATCCAGTCCAGATTTTTTAGTTTTCCATAACATTTGGTTCCCTCGCTGGGAACCCAACCACACTGGCCCATTGTTGCCACTGGTTTGGGGCAACGATGGGGCAGTGATGGGTGATGGAATGGGCGAGCACAATGGAGAAGGCGCGCCCTGCCTGATATTTTGGTAGTCTCCCCCACCCCAGTCATCTGTGCTGGCTCCGCTCTGCTGTTCCTATCAGACTCAAGGAGCTTGGCAGGTGACGACCTGACTCTGACATTGGATTATGGTAAGGCCCTGGGGCCCCTGACCTAGCCAATTTCCACCTGTTGGGGTGGAAAGGGAGACTCATCACCTCCCAGAGACTTCTTAGAAGTGTCACAGGAAGGGATTCCCAGGGAGCGAATGTTTAAACTCTCATCTGAGTGTGTGAGTGAGTGTGTGGGGTGACTGAAACCAGTCTGCACTGAACCTGTGATTCCATAGCCTGCGCTATGGAATCTGAATGGGCCCTTTGTTGTATTAGCGGTCAGCCGCCATAACATAACAGTGACTCAGCTTCGGCTGACCTGGCCCAGGACTTACCCAGGTGTGCCTTAGTCAAAGCTGACCAAATTCTCCATGACAAGAGTGAACAGTCAAGCATCTGACTGGTCTCCTCTCTCAAGGGGGCACCCCCTCCCTCATCTGTTGTCATGGCACCATTACACAGACATGTCATGGGGTAAGGACACAACAAACCCACAGTTCTCGACACTATGATAAATTTCAGCAAGGGATTTTCAGGAGATTACAGAGTAAAATTAACCCCTGGCAGGCTGCAAGCCCTGTGTGAATCCAAATGGCCCACCTTTAGTGTAGGGTGGCCTCTGGAAGGGACCCTATATGTTCCAACAGTCCTCTGAGTCCGGCAGGTCATCACTGGAGATCCAGGTCATCCTCATCAGTTCTGATACATTGATTCCTGGTTAGGAGTTTCCCAGATCCTTCCCCCTTGGGTGTGATTTGCTTGCAACAGGCAAGGACAAGGTAGGGTCTTAGTTGCCTCTACAAAGCAGCCAGCAAAGGACCAAGAAAAGCCTGAGCCTCTGCAGATTCTTGCTGGTGATCCTGAGGAAAAACTAATATTGCCTCCACCTTATATGCCCCCAAGGCTGACAGCACCCAGCCCCCTAGTCACAGACACCCTACCACTATTGGCCTCTCCACCACCTCTGGAACCAGCAGACCCACTCTTTCCTGGACCAGCAGCTAGACTGCATGCCTGACTGGGTGCAGGCACCCTCCAGATGCTAGTATGAGAGACGGGGGAGCCTGAGATGCGTGATGAAGACAGGACCAGCCAGCCTGGCTGCTATATGCTCTACTATCAACCTTTCTCCATGACTCACTTCCTTAATTGGAAACACAACACCCCATCATACTCAGAAAAGCCACAAGCCCTGGTTGATCTCATGGAATCCCTCTTCCAAACCCATTGACTGACATGGGAGGACTGTCAACAGCTTCTCTGCACCCTGCTCAACATGGAAGAGAGGTGGTGGATTATAAGAGGGGCTTGCCAATACCTGGAAGAACACACACCAGCTGGGATCTTAGATTGGAGTGCATGGGCTGAAATTGTTGTCCCTGAAGAGTGCCCCGAGTGGAACTTCACCACCACTGAGGGGCAGCAGCAGATCTGCTGATATCAGGATACCCTTCTCCACGGAATCAAAGCTGGATCCCAAAAGCCCATAAACATGACCAAAATATCTAGTCACTCACAACCAGGAGAGTCTCCTGGGGATTGTTATGAAAGACTGTGTGAAGCTTACCGCATCTATATCCACTTTGATCCTGAGTCACCAGGGAGCCAACAAATGGTCAACACCTCATTCGTGGCCCAAGCTGCCCCAGATACCAGACGAAAGCTCCAGAAACTTGAAGGCGTTGTCAAAATGAATACGACCCGGCTGATTGAAATTGCTGGCAAAGTATATCTGAACAGAGAAGTTCAGGCTGACAGAGAGGCTGAAAGACAAATGATGAAAAAGGCCAGCCTCCTGGCAGCCACCCTAAAAGAAAGAGATGACCAAAAGGCAGAGAAAACCTGACTACCAAGACGGGGGAAGCCTAAGATCTCCCCTTGCCAGGGACCAGTGTGCTTACTGTGAAGAGAAGGGGCATTGGAAGCCCAGTTGCAACTGGGAAGAGCCTCATGGGGAAAGGCTCCCTGGCCTGGCAGGAATAGACTCAGATTGACAAGCACCAGGCTCTCTCACTCTCAGCCCCCATGAGCCCAAGGTCAAAATGAAGGTGGGGGGCCAAAACATGACTTTTATGGTTGACACAGGGGCAGAACACTCTGTGGTCACCCTCCCTGTAACCCCCTTCAGTGGAAGGACTGCAACTATTCTCAGAGCCACCAGGACAAAGGCAGTCTAGCAACACTTTTGCCAAGCCTACCAATGTGAACTTGGAGGCCACAAGGTCCAAAATGAATTTCTCTGCCTGCCCGAGTGTCCGATTCCCTTCCTCTGCCAAGATATACTCCCGAAGCTCAGAGCCCAAATAACTTTTCAATCAACTGGGCGCACCAGCCTCAAATTAAATTCAGGGCAAGAAGAGTCAGAGTCCCTCATACTGGCAATAACCACACCTAGGGAAGAGGAACGGAGGCTATTCTGTGTCCAGACCCTCTCAAGTAGCCCACCTGAATTCAGAGCTGCCTTCCCCTTGGTATGGGCTGAAGACAACCCACCTGGACTTGCCCATAATCGAGCCCCTGTCATTGTAGAATTAACTCCGCGAGTCCAGTCACAAAGACAGCAGCAGTACCCCCCTCTCACAAAAGGTGAGAGCAGGCATCCAGGAACACCTTATCAGACTCAAAGAAGCAGGCATTCTAATAGAGTGTTAGTCACCCTGGAACACCCTGCTCCTACCAGTCAAGAAGCCAGGTGGAGGGTACCAACCAGTTCAAGACCTGTGAGCCATCAACAAGGTGACTGTTTTTTTGCATCCGGTTGTCCCAAACCCATATATCCTCCTCAGCCAGATCCCCAAGTTTGCCAAATGGCTCACTTGCTTAGATTTAAAGGATGCCTTTTTCTGCCTCAGGCTGCCCCCCTAGAGCCAGCCCATCTGCCTTCGAATGGACTGAACTGGATATAGGGTGGCAGATTCAGTTAACCTGGACATGGCTTCCACAAGGGTTCAAGAACTCACCCACTCTCTTTGGAGAAGCATTGGCCACAGACCTTGCCAACTTTCCAAGGGAAGCCACACTCTGTGCCCTCCTCCAGTATGAAGACGACCTCCTCCTTGCCAGTGACACCCAAGAGAACTGTACAGAGGGCACAAAGGCCCTCCTGCAACTCCTGTCAGACTGGGGATACCGAGTATCATGGAAAAAAGGCCCAAATCTGCCAGCAACACGTCTGGTACTTAGGTCTCCTCCTCACCTAGGGAAGGAGGGCACTAGGGCCAGAGAGGAGAAGAGTCATCACCTCCTTATGCCAGCCCCAGACAAAGAAGGGCCTACGAGAGTTCCTGTGGGATGCAGGGTTCTGCCGAATTTGGATTCCTGAATTCTTGGCAATGGCAAGACCCCTCTACAGCCTCCTGGGGGTGCCAGACCAAGAGCCACCTTCCTGGCAATAAAGGCTGCTTTAGGGCAGGCACCAGCCCTAGGCCTGCCAGATACAGAAAAGTCCTTCAATCTCTTCATACATGAAAAGGTAAAGGTGGCCCTTGGGGTTCTCACACAAACTGTTGGCCCCTGGCAGTGACCGGTTACATACCTGTGAAAGAGACAGGACCTGGTTGTAGCAGGATGGCCACCCTGCCTCAGGGCACTGGCAGCCACAGTTCTACTCATTAAGGAAGAAGATAAACTCACCCTGGGACAAGAACTAAATGTCAAGGTTCCCCACATGGTTGTGTCCCTCATGAACACACACTAGAGGCACCACTTCATGTTCAACTCTTGGCTAATGCAGTGCCAAGGGTTCCTCTGTGAAAACCCATGGGTCACTTTTAAAATAGTAATTGAATCCAGCAACTTTCCTCCCCACCAAAGAGGGGAAGCCAGATCATGAATGCCCCAAAGTAACTGATGAAGTCTTTGCAAGTTGCCCAGATTTGTGAGATCAAGCAATACAAAATCCAGAATTCACACCATTAAGTGATAGAAGCAGCTACTTTACAAGAAGGTATCCAGAAGGCAGGTTATGCAGTAACCACTGCCACTGAAATCTTAGAAGCAAAAGTCCTACTGGCTGGATGGTCAGCACAATGATCTGAATTACATGCCTTAATCTGGGCCCTCACCCTCAGTGAGAGCAAGCAAGTCAATATCTACACTGACTTCCAATATGCCTTTGCCACTGTACACATACACGGGGAAATCTACAAGGAAAGAAGTCTCCTAATCACAGCAGAAAAGTAATCCAGAACAAGAAAGAGATATTAAAATCCCTTGAGGCTGTTTGGCTCCCAGAAGAAGTAGCAATTCTGCATTGCAAAGGACACCAAAAGGGAAATGACCCTATAACATGGGGGAACTGGCTGTCAGATGAAGCAGCTGAAGCAGTGGCCAGTAAGGAAACTGGTAAAGCTCCTTCCCTCACCATGGCCCTACTGCCTCCAGTGGAAGCCCCTCCACCCAAGTACACTGAAAAAGAAAAGGACTGGGCCATGGATGAGGGAGCCACCCTAACTGAAAAGAGATGGTGGGTGCTGCCTGATGGACGCAACTTTGTCCCAACTACAACCAGAAGGCATCTAGTTAGTGAGTACCATCAGCTCAACCATCTAGGAGAAACTGCACTGGAAGCCCTCCTCAAGAAGCAGCACTACATCAGCCAGTTGCCAGCATTACGTCGAGCAGCAAGTGGGCAGTGTGTGACCTGTGCCAGAAATAATGCTTGATTCACACTGTGACCTCCTCCAGGTGTCCAAAGGACAAGAATTGCCCTCATTGAAGACCTGGAAATAGATTTCACAGATGTCCAGCCAAGCAAAGGACTCACATACCTCCTAGTAATAGTGTGTACATACTCTGGGTTGATCGAAGATTTCCCAACCAGGACAGAACGAAGTCAAGAAGTAGCCAAAGTCCTCATGAGAGAGATTGTGCCCCAGTTTGGTCTACCAGCTACAATTCACAGTGATAATGGACCTGCATTTGTAGCAGATGTAGTACAGATTTTAACTAAAACTCTCAACATTACCTGGAAACTCCACACTGCATACAGGCCAAGGAGTTCTGGGAAAGTGGAGTGAATGAATCACACTCTCAAGGGAACCCTAGCTAAGCTCTGCCAAGAAACTGGCCTCCCGTGGCTGGACCTACTACCCCGGCCATCCTGTATGCTCTCTGCACACCTGGGACTCAAGGTTTTTACGCTTTTAAATTAGTGTATGGATGCCACCTTTCCCCCACCCCCACCCCCCTCACTGTGTCTAGGAAGCCTCCCAGGGAAACTACACCAGACAGGAGATAAGGGAGCAAGAGAGCAAGAGAACAGCTCCAAGCCTTGGGAGCCACCCTAAATAAGCTGCAACAATACACCATAGAAAGAGCCCCAATCTCCTTAGGGACCCCAGTATATTCCTTCCAGGTTGGGAACTCAGTCTGGGTCAAAGATTGGAAAAGGGAACCCCTCAAACATCAGTGGACTGGCCCCCACATTATTGTTCTAACCATTCCTACTGCCCTCAAAGTTGCAGGCATCACTCTGTGGGCCCACCATTCCAGAGTGAAAAAAGCCCATACTCCAGAGAAAAAATACATCAGTGGAAAGCCCAGCCACACCTCCAGAATCCTCTCTGCCTCCATATCTTATGATTACCCTATGACTAATAAACCTGCATGCCATGGATCCTGGCTCTTTCCAGAGTGGGATCTCTCTTCTGGGCATTGGACTCTCTGCTGCCGCCCCCTCTGACTGGACTGTCCCTCATATAGTTGTCCTTTCTATTGTCAATTGGGTAATCATAGTTTGTTTTGATGTGCTTACCTGTCTCCCCTAATTAAACTCAAGCCTCAGCCTGCATCTCCCCAGTACCTCTCTAAAATGTTACCTCTGTACTTACTTGAACTGTGCTTAACTACCCAAACTGCATCAGAATGGAGAAACACTAAGCTATACAACTTTCTACTGTCCTCAGGGGGAAAAAGTCCAGCTCAAAGCAGTTGGAAGTAGGAATACAAGCCATCTAATCCCCTGGCAATTGCACCTTTCCCATACTAACCCTCTACCTGCCTCAGCTGTTCCCTGAAACAAACATACCTACATACTCTGGCTGAGCCCAAAGAATAATATAAAACTTTCCCATGTACATGTGCCCTGATGAGTCCCATGAAACCCAAAAAGTGAAACCTTGCAATGACCCTGGACAATTTTACTGCCCCTGTTGAGTATGTGTTACTGCAGCCACCTATTCAGGAGGGCCAACTAGTAACCCCTGGCTATCTTTAAAACAGGGGTCAGCAGGGATACTTAACCTCACTATAAACCAACCTTTATGTTACCAGTGGGGAACTGGATACACTTGGAAAATCAGGCTATACAAGTCTGGATATGATACAGGAGCTCTAATAACCATCCAGCATAGAGAGCCAAGATTCACTCCAAGGACACATGGACCTTTGGCAGGCTTAGGGGATCCATTATTCGACCCCCATAAAGTTCTCACCAAGGACCATGGTCTGTCAACAGAGACTTTGCCCCACCCCCCAAAAATGTGGTGAAATCCCATGTTGTTTCCTGTGTTGCAAAATATGCATCAACTCCTAAATACAATGCTGCCTGAGCTGGCCAAAGACTGCTGTGTGTGCCTTAGAGCCAGACCTCCTTACGATATTGGAATAGGGATTGCCTTGACTCCCACCACTGCTCGTATTTATTTCCTGTGTGTACACTCAGGACCACAACTAACTGTAGGTAACATAACAGGAAATGCCACCTGCCTCTGGTCTTCTAAGAGCTCCCCTAAACCTCAAAAAAGAGGCTTCACTGATATCTGTGCTAATAATTTCACTGTTAATAAATCTTTAATTTACCTTGCCCCCAAACAGCATGTGGTGGGCCTTTGAAATCGGACTAGCTCAATGCATCTATAGTGCTGCCCAGCCTGGACTGTGCATCCTTGTCTGAGTGCTATCCCAAATATTTACTTACAGTGGGATTGAGGAAAGCTACTTCCTTTTCCCTGGTAAGATTTCCTGAGCAAAATGGGCTGCCTTTTTGCTGATCCCTGCTCTAGTCAGGCTCAGCGTAGCCAGATCAGCTAGAGTGGGCACAGCAGCCATAATAAAGGGAGACTTGAGCTCACTGCCCTAACACAAGAAGTTAATCAAGTTTTAACGAAGCTTAAATCCACCAGGAATCAATTCCAAGATCACATTGATGCCCTGGCTGAAATGGTGCTGCAAAATCGTAGAGGGCTTGAGCTCCTATTCATGTCCCACGGAGGTTTATTTTATGCATTGCCCCTGGAAAAGATTGTTGTTTTTAGGCAAACCAGTCTGGCATAATTAAAAGCTCTCTAGCTAAAGTAAAAGAAAAAATTCAACATAGGAAAAATATACTGGAAAACAAACAGTCCTGGTTTCAGGAATGGTTTGAATGGAACCCATGGCTGACAGCTCTTTTAACTGGCCTTGCTGGACCAGCAGCCCTTTTGCTCCTTGAGCTATTAGTAGGACCCTGTATCTTTAACTGACTCATTAACTTCATCAAAGAATGCATTTCCTCTGTACAGCTCATATATGTGCGAAGCCATTACGACCATATCATAAACCAAGATGATGATGCCCCCTAAAACAAAGTGTTTAAAGGGGCACCAGAGGGTAGGGGGGAGTGATAAGGAAAATATTTAACATGGCCAACAAGTTTGGCAGAAAACTCCCAGCCCCCTCCTCTTCTCTCACTCCTCCGGGCTCCTCTTTTGCCCTGCCTGCTGCACATGCCAAAATGCCACATATATGGAAGCAAAATAGGATAAATTGCTCCCCTTGCTTATGCTCGGGGCTCAGACTTTTGGGGATTACTGTCCTTTGAGCCCGCTGGTGTGAAATAAACCTCCATTCTCCAAGATCTCTGAGTGCCGTTTGGTTCTTCCATCAGCGATCCACTCCAGATTTTCTGGTTTTCCATAACAGTCTGGGGAGGTCACTCCCTGCACACCAGGTGAAACCTCAACCTGGACAAGGGATAGTTCTTGACTCTGAACAAGAAAGAGTTTTTGAGCAGGTCAGAAGATTGTAGGTAAGGAAGGAATTCATTGAAGCAAGAGTAGCAGGGAATGGAAGCTGTCTTGTAGGCAGCAGAGGACAGGAAAGTGCAGAGGGAAAGAGGGAAAGTTCTCGGGCTAGCCAGATTCCCTTGCCAACTCTTAAAGTCAGGATCCCTTGGTGCCCTGTGTCCACATAGATTTGCACTGGATGGGGACTAGCCCTTACCACCCCAGGATTTGGTGGAGCCACAGAGCATGGGATGGAGTGAGATTATGTTCTGAGAACTTCCCAAAGAAGGGAGATTTTCAGGCAGGCTCTTGCAGCTGCAGTTCCATCTGGGTCACCCAGGAGAAGGGAACTTGCAGCCCAAATCTGAGCTCTCACAGCCCCTCCCTATTTATAAGTAGTAAAGCAGAGACAGAGTGAAGACTTGGAAATAAAATGAAATAGTAAAGAGACAAAACACAATAATTTGAGTAGTGAGAAAGCTTTATTTAAAAGCATGCATTTAGAGGAAGGAAAGCGTGGGTGTCTTCAGAGAGGAGATGCACCAAAGGGTTTAGGATTCTCTCTTTTAAGGTTTTCAAGAAGGGGCAAAGGGCAGAGGGGGTTGTTGGGCATAGGCTTGACCTGTGGTTTCATGATGTCTCTCTCTAGTGAAGGACATTATGTCCTCACCACAGTCAGTCCTCTAGATAATTCTATAAGATAAACTTAACACAAGGGATGTATTGCTCCTGTTACTCTCCAAGATAGTGGTTACCTTCAAGCAGTGGGGACATATCAGTTAAGACTGCTCACCCTGCCTTAAGATTGGGTGGGTTATTGTCTGATTACCAGAGAATATGTAAGGAAACTTCTTAACTGTCTGCTTTTTAAAATAGAATATTTTCCTTAAGATGCGGTGCCTCTTATTCTTATTATACTGTTTGTATCTCATCATTTTTCATCATAGGCAGGAAAAGTTAATCATGATGTTTGTCCCACGTCCCTGCCCTCCCTGAGCGTTAGGCGGTTGAGTTTGTTCTCCTCGGTTCTTGTTCTGACCACAACAAAGAACTGAAGAGCAGAGACACAGTAGTGAAGCAGAATTAAAGTTTTATTTAAATACACTCTAAGGGAGGAGTGGGCTGAAGTCAACGTAGATAAAGGCAGGTTTACTCAAATAAAGCAGATAGGAAGGAAAAACAGAGGGAGGAAAGGGAAGCTCACTGAACTGCTGCTTGGCATAGAGCATAGTCCCCTGCCAACTCCTAAAGCCAGTGACTCCTGGTGTCCAGTGTCTGACTGAATCTGAATGGTGTGGGAACTGAGTCCCTACCACCCCAGGATTTGGGGAAGCCACAGAGCCCTGGATAGAGTGAGACTATGTTCTGAGAACTTCCAAAAGGCAAAGGAAAGAGATTTTTTCAGGCAGGCTACTAAGGAGAATGACTGTACAGCTTCAGTCCTGTCTGGGTCACCTAGGTGACAGGACCTTGAAAGCCCAAATCAGAGCTCTCAGCAGCCCCTCCCTATTTATCTGAAGTTGGACCAAGAGAGTGACACACTCAAAGAAAGGTGAGTGTGAACCTCAGAGAGAAGGTATAACAAAATCTGGGATTCTGTCTTTTAAAGAGTTTCAAGAATGAGATAAAGGTAAAAGGTTGGGGTCAGAGGCTTGTCAGGTGGTTTCATGACATCTATCTCCAGTGAGAGACACTATGTCATTGTCTGCAGCTAATCCTCCAGGTAATTCTGTAGGACAAACTTTTTGCTCTTCTCTAAGACAGCAGCTACTCCCAAGTCCCAGGAACACACCAGTTAAGACTGCTTGCCTTGCCTTAAGGTAAATTGGTGTCTGATTACCAAAGAATATGTTAGGAATCTAACTCCTCAACTCTCTGCTCTTAGCCTCAAGATACACCCTTCTTCTCCTGTACGTTCACTAATAACACTAACATATGTAATATGTTCACTATGCTATTTATATCTTAGCATGTTTATGAAAATTAATCATACTGCTTGTTTCATGTCTCTGCCCTATCTCACCTGAAATAGCTAGACAAGTCTCAAAGTCATCCCAGATTCAGAGCATGTGAACTGAACCCACATTGCAAAGGGCATTAACTCTGTGAGTCTTTTCTGGCTCTCTGGCTTTATCTGATTAACTCCCTGAGTTATTGGTGGGCCTCACCCTCTTTCATCCTGCTCATGTCTGCCTAACAGTTGTAACAATTTCTTAACATAATAACAATGAAGTTTGCCAAATTGATTGACTCTTTCACATTTTTTCAGTAGCCTGCAAAGCTACTGTTTGATAATATTTTACCCACAGTAGAACTTTTTCAAATTTGGAGGCAACCCTCTCAAACCATGCTGCTGCTTCATCAACTAATTTTATATAATATTCTAAATCCTTGGTTGTCATTTCAACAGTCTTCATGGCATCTTCACCAGTAGATTCCATTCAAGAAATCACTTGCGTTGTTCATCTCTAAGAAGCAACTCCTCATCTATTAAAGTTTTATCATGAGATTGCAGCAATTCAGTCACATCTTCAGGCTCCACTTGCAGTGCTAGTTCTCTTGGTATTTCCTCCCCATCTGTAATTACATCCTCCACTGAAGTCTTGAACCCCTCAAAACCATCTATGAAGGTTAACTCAACTTCTTCCAAGCTCCTGTTAATGTTGATATTTTAACCTCTTCCCATGAATATTCTAAATGGTTTATAGAATGGTGAATTCTTCTGAAATTTCAAATAATAGGGCCCTAGAAATCTTTCAAATAATAAGGCCTCAGCATTTTCAGAATGGTAAGTAAACACTGGTTTCAACTTAAGGTCACCAGCTGAATTAGCCCCTACCAGAGTTAGCCTGTCCTTGGAAGCTTTGAAGTCAGCCACTGACTTCACTTCTCTAGCTGTGAAAGTCCTAGATGGCCTCTTCTTCTGACTGAAGGCTGTTTCACCTACACTGAAACTCTGCTGTTGAGTGTAGCCTCCTTCATGAATGACCTGAGCTAGATCATCTGGATAACTTGCTGCAACTTCCTCATCCACATGTGCTGCTTCCCCTTGCACTTTGATGTTAGAGAAGCTTCTTTCCTTAAACTTATGACCCTCTGCTAGCTTCAAACTTTTCTTCTGCAGCTTCCTCACCTCTCTCAGCCTTCACAGAATTGAAGGGATTTGGGGCCTTCTGTAGATTAGGCTTTAGCTTAAGGGAATGTTGTGGCTGGTTTGATCATCTGGCCAGACCACTAAAGCTTTCTCCATCTCAGCACCAAGGCTAGTTCACTTTCTTATTATTAGTGTGTTCACTGGAGGAGCACTTTTAATTTCCTTTAAAGAATTTTTCCTTTGCAGGCACAACTTGGCCATTTGGCACAGGAGACCTGGCTTTCAGCGTATCTTGGCTTTTGCCATATCTTCCCCATGAAGCTGAATCATTTCTAGCTTTTGATTTAAAGTGAGAGACGTGGTTTTTCCTTTCCCGTGAACACTTACAGAGGCCACTGTAGGGTTATAAATTGGCCTAATTTCAATATTGTTTTGTATCAGGGAATAGGAAGGCTTGAGGTGAAGGAGTGATGGGTGAGTGGCCCGCAGTGGAGGAGTCAGAACGCACACATGTATCAATGAAGTTCATCATCTTACATGGGTGCATGCATGGCACCCGAAACAATTACAATAGTAACATTGAAGATCATGGATCACAGACATCACACCAAATGTAACAATAATGAAAAAAAATATTACTAAAATTACCAGAATGTGACACAGAGAAATGGAATGAACTTTTGGAAAACTTGCACTGATAAACTTGCTTGAGGCAGGGTTGCCACAAACCTTCAATTTGTAATAAAACACACTATCTGTGAAGTGCAATAAAGTAAAACAATAAAACAAGGCATTCCTTTATAAGAAACATAGTTGTCATCTGAATGATCCAATATATATTCTTCTTATAAATTAAACTATGGAGGTCTACCCCTTACCCTCAAAAACAGATCCCTTACAGCAAAATACCATACCTGGCACAATACTTATATTTGGCATATAAAACAGATAACAATAGTACCAACAAAATGTGCCTAACATTTGGAGAAGCCAGTGTTGGGTAGGGATAGATTTAAAGAAACAACTTCTTTGTCATAGAAAATCATTACAAATATTTTAATATTATTCTACTAGGTTGATTATTTTCTTCTTTCATCTACTGCTACTTGTAACTTAAGATAAACAGATCAAATATATATTTCTCATAAGCCACAATATCATACCATGTAAGAGTAATGACTTATCACCTTATTCAAGTATCATGAAATTGCAGATTTCTTCTATTTACGTATCTTCACTGTAAGACAGAATGTCAACTCTTGGGCATAGCATAGTTCCTTCTGGATTTGGCCCCTGCTTACTTGTCCAGTTTTTCCCTTAGGCATTCTCTTTGATGCTCTAAGTTTCAGAAATATACTACTATTTTAAGTTCCTTAAAGACAAAATGTTCTTTTATGTTTCCAAATAGTGCCATTCACTTCCCAGGCCCCAGGGTCACTCTCCATGGTCTTCACTGACTCAGGCCACAGGGTTCAGGAACTGTTTCCTGTTCACCTTCCACTAATCTCCATTATGACTCTCTTTGCTGTAGTTGTCCATTTGTACACATCTGTCTTCCAAAAAAATTTAAGTTGTTTGAGGATAGGGGTCATAGTTTTACATACATTTTCATTATTTTAAGCTTATATCATAAAGATTCATTTGCACTGACTTTAGGAAGCTTATGCAACACAGTCAACCTAACACGTTTTTGCTGCATTAACTGATGATGGATGTTTTGTTAATAATGCCTTAGAGGGGTTTTATCTTAAGTTTCAACCACAGACCATAAGGGAATCATATGAGTCTCTATTCCATTAAATGAAAAAGAATTAAAGTTTTAAAATAATTCTTTTTCATAAAGCATTCACGTTGCTGGGTACTAATCTACAGCTTCATGTTTCCTGGGTCATTGGCTATTTTTCTTTATTAATATATTATTTAAAAATTATTTCTGTTATTTGGCATGATTTTTTTCATGCCACAAATCCTAACATACATATTCTTTTAACCATATCTGTCTTTATTTTCTTAGAGAAAAATCAAGGAACTTAAATAGCCAAGACATGCAGAGTATCACTTGAGTTTCCAGTAGTTCATAGATTTAGTACCCATTTAATATAAAACAACATTTTTTTCTCTTCCAATGCCACTGCATGAGAAAACCAAAAGATTTTTAGACTCTATATTCTTTAAAAACAGGACTACTTTGGTAACAAGTACATGGTTTTTCAAAAGAGATTCAGTCATAAAAATCACTCCTCTGTGGAAATTCCATTAATTATCTGCTGTAGAACCTGAATATTTAATTGTTCTATGCAATATTTTGCATTTGGATTTGCCCCTAGGTCTGAATCATCTTCTTCTTTCAAGACTGCACCTGGGACTCAATGGCTATGAAACAGTAATAGATAATACTAATATGTTGTTTTCTATGTGGCATGTTTAGTTTGACACTATCTATGTTAAATTTAACATAGAAAAAATAAGTATTCTCCAAGTTCACACAGTTAAATATATTTTGGAGCTGAGACTAGATCACAGACATCTCTAAACTTTATCACTATGCTATTCTCTCTGTCAGTGAGTACGTGATGCATGTATAAGAATGAGCAAAAGAGGTAATATACTGCTATATTCTATTCGTTTTACAGTTGAATTCCTATTGATTGCATAAAAGGCTTTGGAAAAAGTAAATAATTTATTGGAAATACACTGGTGTAGCTAATAGAATGGGGGTAACAGTTAAAAACTGAGTCTCAGAATTCTTTTTGGTTCATAATAACAGGATTTCAGGGGCATCTTCTTCCTGTAGGTGACAGTTTCACTGACTTCAGGTCAATTTACTTCCCCATTGAAATTTAAATTCCCATAGTAATAGTGGATCAACTTGGCTTCCGTCAAGCAAATATCTATGGATTATAAAATAAAGGTGATGGTATTTGTGGATTCTCTGGCCATTCTTAGGGAATCACTATGAGCCAGGTGTCTATCTACCTTACTTGGTTTGTATTCTCCCAATATATAATGCACCTTTCTATGGCTAATGGAATGTGTTAGAATTTGAACCAAGATAAAATAGCTTAGATAAAACACATAGACATTAACACAAATTGCTTGTTCATTTATTTACCTCTCTTTAATTTTACATTCTTTGTTTTGAAATCTGCTTCTAGTCACATACTTGAGGTAAATCAGACCAATTTAATGTTGATGAAAACAACTGGTTTTTATGGATAGCTGTCAGATTAACCAAACTTCCAGGTTTCATGTAGGATAAACAGTGTGACTTTTGTTTAAAATTATAAAGTAAATTAAGTAAGGAAAACAAATTTATTCCCTTTGCTTGTGATTTTCAGAAAGGTGTTGTCACCAGGTTGGAAAGTACACTCATTAGGTATTAAGAAAGGGAAATTTTCCCACTTACAAAAGCAAATTTCAAGGTAAGTACATTCTACTATAAAGCACTCAGGAATTTTATGCATTTGCTAATGATTGTAAAGTGATGTACAATAGATCATCTCCAGGGTTGAAGGTTTGCCCTCTTTCATGGTGAAAAGTTATAGAGGCATCTTACTACTGTCACAAGTAATGGAAATCATTTCTAAACTTGGGGAAGGTCAAATGTGGTTTGTAGTAAGTAAACTGCATTTGCTGAATCAAGCTTTTCAATCTAATTAGTTTAAAGGCTTTGGGTCCACCTTATGACCTTTGGAATAGTTATCCATTTGAAAAGATTTTTACCCCATAAACCTCTCTGAACTCTCCTCAGAATATGACAAATTTAATATATAAAGTATTTCCAGACTCATTTTTTAAATTTAAGTTCTGCCAAAAAGACAGTACTTAAATGGGAAGACACTGAGATACTGAGAAAGCAGCCTGAGCTTGAAAGTATCAACATATTTAATGAGCAAAATAAAAACAAGATCATGGATCAGACACTAATAAAGAGGCTCAAAAATTTTTGTTTCCAGGTTTTATGAGCTTTGGAATTTCTTTTTAGCCAAATTAATTTGACCAAATTTAGACTGCTTAGAACAAATTACATAGATAAGCCATCAGAGATGACATCTTTTTTCTTTTAGAATATAATCTATTCCAATACTTTGAATGCACATCAAGATTCATCTTAGCAGAACCATGAAATTAGAATTTACTCTAGGCAGAATATGTGAAAATTTTTTGACTTCACAAGCTTGGTTGAGTAGAATATTTCAGGATAATGTCTTAGATTTCTTGAAATATGGTCTTGACAATGTTTGAAATAAAGTGATATGTGGTGGATAACCCCAGTATTGCCATAACATCAGCAGCAATGCCCACATACAGTATATCATTATGTTTGCTTCAAATTGTGTGTGTGTATGTGAGATGTACATACGTGACTTACCTTGTTACCAGAGAAAGGAACCAAAATATCAGCTAAAGTTATTATTTAGCACCCCCTACATGTATCCTGTGCAAACCTTTTCTTCTTCCTGTATGTGATTTCTTGGTGAATGATTCTGTCAGAAGCCCAATTAGAAAAGTCTGATAGCTCTTCTCAAAGACTTCTAAGCAGAACCCAGCTACTGGAAGGTCTTCCCCTTTTGGCAATAATGCAGTGGCTTGTAATAGACTAATTCTCCTGAAAGCAATACCTTTAAGATCTGAACAAAAGTATAAAACCAACCTAATAAAGCACAGAGAATATCCAAGGCAGTCAGAAGTAAGGAGCTAAGAACCCAGAATAAGTGACAGAACTTTGAGGTGAGCCTCATGTTTGCCTCCATTTTTCCTCAAGACGTTTGACTGATTTTGATGTAGACAAAATAAGATAAAAGTATTAAATTCTGAAACTTGCTTCAATGTAATTGGTTAAAGAAGCCAGGACTCAAAGCATCAGTAACTCAGAAACATGGAAACTGGAGAAAAATAAACTCAACACTTCTCTTGCAATTTCTCTTCAAGAACAACTTAGCTACTTGTGTGTTGGCAAAATTCCCAGAAACAAAGTGGAAAGCAGGTGCTGAGAAGCTAAGGCATTAAATAGAAATTTCAACAGTCATGAGGTGGTGAAGAGACAAAGTTCCATGTTAACAAAAGGAGTAAGGTACTCCAGATTTTCAGTTGAGGTTTTTGCATACCTCTGAAGACATCCCACTGAAGGTGCAGTTACGGTGAGGCACCACAGCCAAGGAGAGGCAGAGGTCCCTGCTTGCTCACACATGGAGATATCCTAGTTCCTGCTCATCCCCAACGATTTCAATCTCCGTGAACACTGTGGGCCTCTAAAAACCTTCCTATGATGTTCTCCAACTTTTTAAGACTCAGCTATAATTTTGTTGTTTTTCTTTGGTGGAATCACAAAAAACACTGAAAAATAAATTGATACTAGAACATGGATATTGGGCCAAAGATCCTTGGGAAAAGTTGCATAATTTTGTAATCCTTATTTAAGCAGGGAGGGGCATAAGGTGGTGAAAGTACCACTTGCATTTTGGAATGAGAATCTGATAACTTTGCTCTCTGTGGTGGAAAAAAACAAATACATTATCACCTGTTCCTGAGTGTACTTGGAAAGACAGCCTCTGTGAGCACACATAGGTTCCACAGACAAGGTTATGAAGCTGTGGAGAATTCGGGAACTACAGAGTTGGGTGGCTGCCACTGATGCAGCTGAATGGGCTAAAGTAAAGTAATGATAAATTCAAGTCCTATATTTGTACAGTACATACAGACTGATGAGCAGGTGCTTTTACTGATTATGCTTAAAGAATCTGTTATCTTTAAGTCATGGCACCAAGATGCTGCAAACCCAGTTAAAGTTTAGAGGAAGAGAATGAGCTCATTTGCAGTTTTATGGAGGCTAATTTCACTTTGTCAGGTGGAAGCACTTTTGGAAGTATGAGATACCCCTGTGGAGACTGGGCAGCAAAAGGGTGTGGAGCTTTTAAATATCTGATCTCTTAGCATTTTATATACTTTGTAGTAGCACCTTGATTTCTGTTTGGGGAAATTACCCAGCCCCAACTAGTGTGTAGTTTCGGCGGAAAAATATTTCCTATACGAAATACAGGAAGAGTAAGGAGACAGACCCTCTGCTACTCTACTGATACCACGGAGAGGTTTCTCCACCTCTGGTCCTCTGTTCTGGGACTTGAGAGAGTGAAGGTGGATAAAGGGAATTACTGGAGGTCATGCATGTAACAGTAGTAGAGGCAGAGATGTCCTTAGCAGGCTATTCTGAAAGTGTAAAGATTATGTCTTTCTGATCTCTTAAACCCCAGGCTGCTGTTGTTTTCTTTCTTGGTGGCCCTTCAGCAGCCATTGAATCTGAGGATTCAAAGGCTTTTATTAAATTTTCTTTTACTTAATTAGGCAGAAGTAGTTTTTATTGCTTATGTCTAAGAACTCTGATACCTTTCATGATATATTTCATGGAATTATGAGGATAATCATGTAAAATAGTGCACAAAAAAACAACATATCTGACATATAAATGTATTGATTGATTTGTTATAATCAATTTTTATAATCAATAGAATAACAGATATGAATCAGAATTTTCTTATGTTCATCAAAAATTGTATGTATTCATATCGTACAAAGTTACACCTGAATTCTTATGTATATATGCTTAGTTCAATAACTCTAATTTGATTTAGACCTTTAGTGCCTTTTCCCTTTTCCAATAAACACTTTAAAAATCAACACTAGACTAGAAGGGTATGTGCCTTAAAGCTTGTAGAAATGTGAGGAAATGCAAACTATCCTTAAGTAAGTGGCAGCTGCATGTCCTGATTGAACCATTCTGTTGGCCAGTCTGATAAAGATAACATTTGTCTCCACCTTTCTTCTGAAAGGCAAATATGGTAGATTAACTGCTTCCTTGTAAACCACATGAACTCTGAGTCAACTGGAAACCCATTAAAGATAGTTGGTCTTCTCTTTTTCTCATTAATGCATCTTCTCTTTAGATCTCAGTATGCCAGAAACATTGTTGAGGAGTCTGACTGATTATTTCCCACTGTCCCTGAGAGAGAGAGGGGCTCCCCGACATAATCTCTAGATTTAGATATTCTGGAAGCCATCAGTTTAAAAATATTATGCCTATTTTGATTAAACATAATTTTATAATTTTTAAATAGTATTTCCAATGCATATCTTATCTATTAATGAGATTATACTTTTCTGAAAGGTGGAATCCATCATTTCTATTATTAGATGGAAACTAACTGTATTTTCCCATCTTGCAAAGAATTTATTGTTTTCCAACTAAAGCCAAAATTCCCAGTATTTTCTTTGGGCCCAGCCAAATCTTTCTCTTTCTCTTAAAAGAAAGAAATTGTACCACTGCAGAATAAAATATAGGTG
The DNA here is from genome assembly GCF_040802235.1 of Manis javanica. Lineage (NCBI taxonomy): Eukaryota > Metazoa > Chordata > Mammalia > Pholidota > Manidae > Manis > Manis javanica. The sequence goes on from NC_133157.1 coordinate 193,446,955, forward strand.
GAGAAAAATATATGGGCTTAGTAAATCAGTCAGTCTTTCATCTGAATCCATTGGTATATGAGTATAAGACATCTATAAAAACCAATCCTTACAAGTAGTAAATACAAAATATAGTCATGTGCTGAGTAGTGCTAAGAACAAAAGAAAGTAATCAGTTTTTCCTGGGAAGGGTTTGAAGGAAAAGCCTTTCCAGAGAGTTGAGGTCTCAATTGCATAATTAGCAAGTGATTGCCGAGACAAGGGCATTCCCAAGTCTAAAACAGCATGTTAAATTTTACAAGGTCATACAAGTGAATGGATTGCTTGGAAATTGAACTAGTCAAGTGTGGCTAAAGTGCTCAGAGCGCAGTGTTGGGGCAGGGTGTGATTTGGGATAAAGATGGTGAAATAAGTTGAAAGGACACTTCAGCTATGGTAGAGAATTAAGTTTGTTTGAAAGTCGGGTTGTACAACCGAAAGTGGTACCATTCTCCTTATATTCTAGAATTGCACAATGAGGCAGCCCTACTTCAAAGATATTGAAAACCTATTCAAGAGGATTAAAGCTCAGGAATGACACAATCCAATTTGTATCTTAGAAAGATGTCTTTTGTCAGAAAATGGCTAAGTAGGTTAGACAATGCTTTCTAGTAAAAATAGAATGCAAGCCACATATGCACTTAAAATTTTTAAGGTAGAAATAAACAAGTAAAATTAATTTTAATGTTTTATTTAACCCAATATACCTATGCTATGATTTTGATGTGTAATCAATATAAACATCATTAATGTGCTATTTTATTTTCTCCTTTCCACTTATGTCTTCAAAATCTGATGTGTGTATGTTACATGTATAGCATATTTGAATTGCACTAGCCATAAAATTTCAACAGCCACATGTGGTTAGTGGCTTCCATACTGGGTAATGAAAGAAAAAAGATTAAAGATTTAGAAATGAATTGAAGCAATCTTTTAATAGAATACATGCCTAATGGGGTTAAAACTAGACTGGTAGCAGTGAGAATGGTGACAGGTGAGCCAAGAGATATTCAGAAAATAGGATCAACAGAACATGGTAATGGATTGAATATTGTGAGTGAAGAAGTGGAAAAAAATAAAGTAACAGGTTTTATTTTGGTTGAATGCTACAGGGGATTAGTTTTGACAGGAAAATTAATAAATTTGGTTTTTGTATACTAACTTGAAGACAATTCAGGTATTTGCAAATAGTATATGAATCACAGGGCATAAGATTTTGGAGTTACAGATGTAAAGATTGAAGCCAATCCATATAAATAAGTGGTCACTTAGTAGAGAACGAGAGCTAGGATGGAACCCTCAGGAACACTGACATATATAATATTTAATGATATTCTGTAAATAAAAGAGAAACAAAAGGGACTGAGAAATAACTGTCCTTGATATAGAATGAGAAACAGAAGGGAAAGTACTTAAAGGAAGAAGAGATTTTACAGAAGGAAAGGGGAGATCAACAAGGTTCCAGGAAATAAGATGAGAACTAAAAAGGGGAAATAAAAATTGGTGATTAGATCATTAATTGTATTTTCAGAACAGAAATTTCAGATACAGAAATTTAAGATTTCTGTATCTGTAGCTCCATAAGAAAGTGCAAGAACCAACATTACCGAGTCTTTAGGGTATGTGAAGTGCTTAGCTAGACACTCCAAATACCTTACCTGATTTAACCTTCCCAAACGCTCAGGGAAGGCACTGTCAGGCACTTCAATAGTGATGCTTAATGCGGTCAAGTGACCTTCAAAGGTCACATTACCATTAATGGCAAGGCTGGGATGGAACCCAGTTCTGTCCTTCCCAAAATCGTGTGTTTGTCCTAGTGTATCATGTTGCATTCACCAAATTCCTGCTGAGTCTCAGTCCCACCATTACCTTTCTTTGCTTTTGAAATCTTTTATATCTCGTTATCTGAGAAAATTCTGAGCAAGAGAAGCTGGGGGAAATAAGGTTGCTGGAGAGTGGAACCCTTATTACTGAGGAGAGCACCAAAGGTTAAGGAAAATATATCTCTCTAGAATCAAGCATCAAGGTTCCTTTTTCTCTGCTCCCACATTTGGAATGCAGCGTGCAAGGCTGCACTTTCTAGCTTTCTTGGGGTCACCATGCTCTGCTAGTGCTGTCCTCTTGAATAATGTATGTTTGGCCCATAAAATGACCTTATCTGTTGGTTAGCATCTTTTATATTGAAAAGTTTACAGCATTTAAGTCAAACTGAAGAGTTTCTCGATAAACACTTGCTTTTCATTCTTATTTATGAATGACATTTTTGATGCATGTGTCATAATGTACAATCTTAATAGTAAGAACTGTGGAAATATTATCAACACAAATCTATGTATCTGACATATTGTTTCAATTTTTTGAATTGCACCAAATAATTTGCTGTTACATTTTTCAAAATGTGTGGATAAATATTTAATGTGATGTTAAAATTTGTTGTTCCTGCCCAAGAAAGATCAGGACTCCCTGCCTTTTCAGAAAGTTAGATGTTTCAATCATATTAATTTAATTTGAAGGTGATTGTTAAAGAGAATTTTGAGAAGGACAGCCTGAACTATGTGAGTAATCCTAACCAAACTTCTATTGGAAGTTGTATAATTGTAGATTATGTGGCTTTATGTTGTTGAAGAAAAGATTGTGACATGAAAACAGCAAAAACATGGAAAGATGCTGTAAATTACATTCCCAGACCTTGAAATCCAACCCTTCTTTTGTGTATATCCTTAAATGCCACTCCCTCTTTAAAACTGCCCCTATCTCTTCCATCTTGTCCTATTCCTTTGAATAGTAAATGTTGAGATTATTTTTTAATTATGTTGTGACATTAATCATATTCAGTCTTTTATTGGAGGGACTGGTGTTCTGTTACTTGTTTGTTGCTCTAATAGACTAAAATTCTTGAGCTATCATCATTTTCCTTTTAAAGTGGAGTGTGCTGTAGCACCTGGATTCTGACTCTCATAATCAGTGGTTACTTGATAAATGCTTTTATTTGTTTTTGACATAAAGGTGTAAATTAATGTTGCCTTTTCGGGGAAGTGGAGCAGGATTAGAGTACCGAGAACTCTCTCTCTCCTTACATGCATTACTTGTACCCCAGTTTCCTGCCTGTCCTATCCCACCATTTCCCTCTTCTGCTTGATTCTTGTAGAATCAAATCACATTATGCCTGAAAATGCCCTGTCTTTGTCTTTGCCTGTGTAGTTTCTGCTTCCTGTAATATCTTGGTGTGTATGTATGGTGCATATACACCTGCATGTATGTAGAGGTGGGAGGAGATGATAATATGAAGTAAAAAATTATTTTTTTATGAATAGTAATAGTGAACAGTTATATAGTGCAGACTCTAATTCTTGATGCTGGTCTAACTGCTTTAAAATTTGAAATTATATTTGATTCTTCTAAAATCCTTATGGCTCACTTATTATTTTTATTTCCATTTTTTAGATTAAAAAATCATGAGAACAGAGAGGATAATTAATTGCCTGAAGTCACACAATCTGAAGAGATAGTGAGCAAGGGAGCCCCTGCACTGGAGTGAAACCCTGGCAGAAGGCTTGTGCCCACTTAACCCATGCTGCCTTGCAGCACGCTGAGACCTCCGGGCTGGAAAGAATCCTCTTGGTCTCACAGAGACAGAATGTCATTTTGTCCATATTCTCTTTCTTTTCCAGACTTAAACATTTTCAAAACCAAAATCCTCCAAATTCTATAAATTTTTGATCCAGCCTGGCAAAATATCTTAATTTTCATTTATGCTAGAATAGTAAAATAAGCAAATGATGCATATATGTGTAAGTGAAAATAACTGGTAAATGAACCTGCCATACAAATTTTCAAGCAATTTATTTATTGATGTATTTTAGCAAATTCTTCCTAAAATATGCAGTACTACAATGAATTTTACATATGTAGTCTTAAAATGTATTGAAATCTTTGACATTTCCACATGATTTATGTTTTTTTTAAAAATAGAATTATAATAATGCACATGAGATATTTTTGTATGTGTGTATTAAAAGCCATAAACTGTTTGTTAATATTTCCAAGACGGAATTTCTTAAAGCATTGGAGAATCCTCATAAGAGTCAGTCACTGAATGGCTGATAGAATATGCAAACTTAATAAATGTCTAGTTTAGTATATCTTACAGAAAATCTAGCTATCTTAGTAGAACTATACATTTTATTTAGCTGTAAGATAGTCAAGTAAAACACTTTTAAATGGTTTATTCTATCCATGAAAACACATTTTGTCATTTTAAGGAGGTCAATGACAATACTTTATTATCTTTTCAACAACCTTATTGAATGCTTTTCATTTAAAGCTAATTTCTATTTGAACTTTTACTTTTCTTTTAGAATTCCCCAAAAGAGCTGGATCAAGCCCAGTCTATACCTTTCTTGGCTTTGCAGCTTTCTAGATTGCTTAAAAACATCTTTTATATCTGTGAAAGGCGCATTTAACATCCTGTCCCTTTTCTTCTATTTAATAATGAAAATGATAATGATACCATATAAATAAATTAGTTCATGTTTGGTGGTTAAGACATGTCTGAGTCCCTCCTCTACACCACCTGGTTTGCTAATTCAGCTTGTTCATTATATTTAGATTTTGTCTTAATGACTTTCTTGGAAGCCACAATCTGTGGATAAATTTTTCCAACTGAGAATAAGATGGGGATGTTAAAACTTCAGAAATCTTAGCTGTAGCTCAGTTATTGTGATTGTTTATTTTCATAAGATTAATTTTCCTTAATGCTCTTGTTAAGCTTTCCTGTAATTAATTTTTCACCGACCCTCAAGTGATCATGTCTCTCTCAATAAAAAACTGCTTAATTACCAATTTCCTAAAATTTTCCAATCAAATGTTCATACTCTTAAATATAGACTTTTTTCCAGATCCCAATTTTAGGTCTAGCACCAGTTCCCACCATTTCCCTCTTATACTTGATTCTTGACCAGAACTGTACCACTTCTTTTCCCAGTGACTTGTCTCTTTGATTTTGTGCATATTGTTCTTACATCCCAGAATACCTTGACTCATCTTCTTGTCTCATTAACCTTCTATTTATTCTTTAAAGTTCAGATCAACTGACATCTCTTCAAGAAACCCATCACTGATTCCTTAGAATCCCTTGGCCACTCTGCTTTGTTAACAGCTCTATCTTGTTAAATTCCTATTTTAGAAATTATCAACTACTAAACAAAAAGTTCATTGCAGTAAGGATCGTATTTTATTTAAGTCTTTGGGAATTAATAGAGTATCTGGTATACCTTCATCACCATAATATTAATATTTCCAATTAAATAGTCCTTACTATGAGCCAAGAATAAACTGTGCCCTTTAGATGATTGATGACAGGAAACCCCATGACTTTCTAGTATCTTTATTTCATTGCTTATCTTCTTTTTCTCTAGTTTAATCTCTCTTCACCTGACCCTAATTACTTTGATTTTTCTAAAGTATTTTTCTTCTTTTAGTCATTCAGAAAGTATCTGAGCAAATATCTACTCATGGCACAGTGCTAGGTACTGAGGATATAATGCTGAATATGTGTGATTCCTACTCCCACAGGATTTATTATCTGGTTGGGAAGTAAGATAACAAACAGAAAACTATCCTAATTTTTATTTAAATACTCTAATAAAGTCTACAGTGGTAAAGTGCAGTGCATCCATACACTAATGACTTTAATATGTAAGTTCAATGCAATTTTAATGTATTCTCTATTCTGTTGAAGAACCAATTCTTTATCAATGCTCCTTTTTATATGCCCCCCATTCTTATCACTACAGATGGTTCCCAACTTAGAGATGGTTCTACTTGCAATTTTTGAACTTTGCCATGGTGTGAAAGTGACATGCATTCAGCAGAAACCAGACTTCAAATTCTGAATTTTAACCTGCTATGGGAATAGCAGTATGTGGTATGATACTTTCTTAGGAGGCTGGGTAGCAGCAGTGAGCCATAGCTCCCAGTCAGCCATGTGATCACAATGATAAACAACCTACATTCTTAGAACCATCCTGTACCCCAACAACCATTCTGTTCACTTTCAGTATAGTATTCAATAAGTTACATGAGCTATTTAACACTTTATTACTAAACAGGCTTTGTGTTAGATAATTTGCCCAACTGTAGGCTAATGTTAAGTGTTCTGAACACAATTAAGATAGGCTGGGCTAAATTCTAATGTTTGGTAGGTTAGGTATATTAAATGCATTTTCGACTACATTATTTTCAATTTACAATTGCTTTATTGGGACATAAGGAAGATCTGTAGTCTTGTTCATAATGATCAGGTCTCAGTTTGTCTTGAGAAATAAATATTGTTCATTCCTCTAGAAAATAAAGTACAACACTAGTTTTTCACTGGGACTATTATATAATCAATAAACACTCTTTGGTTATTGATTAAAGACTGTAATGCATCTTTAAGTGAAATTTAACTTCAGTTATATATGCTTTCCATTAATCTCTTATTAGCATACTCAAAGACTATAATTATCACAAAAGGGATTTTTCCCCCCTCTTAATATTTGCAGCTCATTTCCACTAACATTTATGAGGCATCTCCTTAAGAACTTGGATTACTATCAAAGACTATTGTGAAAAATATTCACACTTGTACATCAGTTTGACAACTAGGAATATGTTTTTGTTATTCACTGTATATTCACTGGTGTTTTTACATCTTAAGTACATTTTCCCTGCCACATGCAGTTTCTATGGTTACAAGCTCATTCTATTTCTATTTTTGCCTTTAAGAGGCCATACTGCCACACATGGAAACAAAAACCAAGAAGAACTTAGCCCTAATATTCCTTCTTGGGAATTTTTTAAATCCAACAATCTCTAGTACAAAACTAAGTTCATATTATGAGTCTATTGTCTATTATTAAATATAATCCTCTTATACAGTAAACTCATAAGATTTTTCTGTTCTTTTCTGTCTATCATGAAGTCTGTTTCTGTGGCAGATTCTATTTAGTCATTTAACTAGTGTTCCAGTGTTTTATATAAGACTTTCGCCAGAAAAACCATCTTTCTAAAGGCACAGTGTAACTTCTAATTTTTGTTCTTTTGTGAATCTATCACTCCCTATTTTGAGAAGAAAAGAAAAATTAAAAACCCATGTTTTTCTTCACTATATTCTTTCCAGCCCCAACTATCCCTTTCCTGGATGAATTTGACGCTACTGTCTGATAGACAAAATACTAGTTGTTGAGTATTAAAGCAAACAAAAATATGAAATCTTCTGTTTTAGCAAGGTCTATAATTCAGATAAATAACAATAAAAGTGAGCCAAATCAGTGTGATAGGATCCCATTCAACAAGACATGATCAATGAGGGTTGGGGTCATTTTGGAAAGCTTTATAGAGCACTGGGATGGAAATGCCTTTTATAATTATATAAAAGCTGCTGGTGGCTAGATATGAAAGACTCATAATAGGTGTCTTTAATACTTAATGCAGAGTTGATGGCCATGGAAAGATGGCTGCCAATAAGCTATAATTTTCAGTTAGAGGGAGAGGGTCTGGGAAGTTGCATCCCAAACTAGCTGCCTAGTCTCTTCAATCTTAGTGGTTTATTCTTTGTTTTAAAGACTTGACATAGTTTTAGTATTTATATATATATACATATATATATATACTTCATGTCTGTTTGATATTAGATCATTGTTGATTCAAAATACTCATTGATTACTCGCTCTTTCCTAGGCATTTTGCCATGTGCCTGGAAACAGTAATGTTTATTTTTATTACTTAGCTATTGTCTCTCCTCATGTGCAAAATAGAGATTTTAATTCCTGTCTTTTATGCCTTATAAAGATGATAATTTACATATGAGATAGTTTATTTTTATCTAAAAACTTTCATTTTTTGTCATATCACCATACAACCTATACTATTATTTTTAAAAGTTTATTTTAAATCAGTATATTTTAGGCAAGAAATGATATCACTTAATTATACTTTAGTTACTAGTCATATTTTTCTAATATGTATTATAATAAATATATACTCATCTTTGTGGTTTTTAGCTTTAATAACTTCCAAAAGCCAAATGCTACAAACTCACTATAAAGTCATCTTAAAGTTTAACTTTTAAAATTTCTTTTATACTTATTTGGTTTTGTACATTTTTTAATAATTCAGTTTTAAATGTTATTGGGATAAGACATATACATAATATAAAATATGCCATATTGACAATTTTTAAATCTACAATTCAGTGGTATTAATTATATCCACAATGTTGTGCAACTGTCACCATTATCTGTTTCTAAAACTTCTCCATCACTCCAGACAGAAACTCTGTACCTATTAAGAGCTTCACAGAATCTTCAAACAAGGAAATATTCTTACACACAATCACTGCAGTATTTTTTAAGTAATAAAATCAGAATTGGTTAAGTAAATTCTAGAATGTCACATAAAATAATACTATGAGATCATTAGACAATGTTTCTGCAGTTCTTTAAAGAGAAAAATACTACATTTAAATTGCGAAGTAAAACTGCAGACTATATAATTTGTTGTAAAAACTAAAAACTGAACTATTCAAAACATGCATAGAAAATGATATAGTGACATTAATGATGCAGCCTTCTTTTTCCCTTGCTAAATTTTCCATTGTTAAAATGACCATGAGAAGGATCAAAAAAACCTACCAAGAAGGAAAAGCAATTGTAGACATTTAACTTAAAGTGATTAAAGAATGAATGACTCAGCATGTTGATTAAAATGGAAATATAAAAGCAAATTTGCATGTACATAATCATCACAATTTCCAATATTTTTGAGTACTTACCCTGGCTGAAATTTTGTTAAACAATTTAAATGTACTGTCCTTTTTAATCATCATAATAAACTTAAATGGTTAAGGTCAATATTATACCCATTCTACAGGTAAGAGAGTTTTTGTTAACTTGCAACAGGTCCATGTTAGTAAGTTGACATGGCAAGATTTAGACTCATTTCTGTGTGTCTCAGAACCATGGTAATTTAAGAGGCTATGAAAGCAGGGGATGGCTGAAGTTATTGGGATAGATGAGGTCACTGAGAGTTGAGAAGAAAATCTTGTGGAATGATCATAATTCAAGCATGGAAGGAATAAGAAATTCACTGTTAATGAAAGTTTGCTTGAAACCTGATGGCCCTGTTCCCCAGTGTGGGTACTTGAGTCACATAATAAATTTAGCATCTCTGACATACTCCTCTCAGAACCAATTCCAATCTCTTTCCTCCTGTGATTTTCTCCTTCTGACATGTCTGTACTCTGTGAATCCAGCTGAATTCTAACACTGCTCACACTTCCTACACTGAAGATTGCCCAGAAATCTGCACACCACTCTCATCTTTTCTCAGTGTTCGTATGAGGCTCTGATGTGGAGTTAACTGTCAAGACAATTCTAGCTTAGGTATGCATCAATTCTAATATTACTGAGAAATTAGCCTGGGATTCAACTAGCTCATGAAGTAGAAGTGGGAAATCTGGTTACATAAATATTTGAAGATCTTAAGGATCCCTGGCATGCAAATGCTATGAATTACCTGGAGCAGAAAAGGAAAGAAATGTGTTTTCTTGTGATACAGTTATGAGCTGATAAACTGAAAAGGAAATACACTAATAAAAAGTGCATTGATATACAAATCTTTTTTTCAGTTTAGTTTATTCTATGTTGCACTAACTTTGGCAGAGAAAGTGGAATCAATTTTACCATTCTCGGTTTTGTGCATTTTCTTCTCAGATTGTACTCTTTTCTAGCTTTACTCTCTTTAGTGTGGATACACTGAACAGCAGATGACAGGAAACACCCTTCAGAAGTCACTGCTGTGTGATATACAGAGTATTTTTTCCATCATTGGATCAGCCATTGCATAAGGCCGAATAGGATATGTGTATCCTTGGCCAACAGCTCAGTCTCTCAAAGCCAAGATTTGCATGTGAGGACAGAATTAGTTTCTGTAGGTGTTACTTATTTATCTTATGCGTGTGAAGCAGACATGCCTGTTTTTATTATCTGCTTAACTGAAAAATAAAAATTGTAGACATTATTAATAAAGTACTTTAATTTCTAAATCTTTAAAATGCTTGTGACTATGTCACAAAGGAAAACTTTAATTTCCCAACCATCTTCTGCTGTTAACTGGATAAGTAAATGTAGTTGGATACAAAGGTCTACCTTCACCAGACATACGCATGCCTTTTTATGGTTATAATGTTTGCATAAGGGCATGATCTATTTTAAAAGTAGAGAAAATACCATAGGGAGGTTTTAAAAACACAACATAATATTTATGAAGTTCCTTAACATCTTTCTTATGCATTGATGAGGTTCATGGCAAACTGTCCCAAAATATGTCACTTAGTCATATTTTATTATTTTAAATTAAAGTTATGTAAGAACAACCTATGCAAGAAGGCCACTCTAACCATCCTTTGTTTGCCTGAAAGCAGAAATAAATCTCCCATGTGAAAGGTACCCTTCCTTTACTAAGGAAGGAGACATCCTTTTTGCTAAAGATAGAGACTTCAAGGCCAAGAAAGAAAGACGTGTAAACAAACCTTGTTACTTCTTTACTAATTCACTACTGTGGGACCCTGCCTCCATTTTGTGTCCCCCATCTCGAATAACTATGTGCCTCCATTTTGTGTCCCCCATCTCGAATAACTATGTGCCTCCATTTTGTGTCCTCCATCTTGAATAATTACATGACCCCTTGCCTCCATTTTGTGTCTGCCATCTTGAATAGCTGTGTCCCCTACATGACCCCTGCCTCCATTTTGTGTCTTCCATTTTAAATAACTATGTCCCTCCATTTTGTTTTTTGTCCCCTATTTTGAGTTTCCCGCTCAAGCCATGCCCATTCCCGTGAAAACCTTGCCCAGCAACCCTCCTCAGCCAATCAGCTAAGGTCACAATAAACCACCTCCCTTGGAAAGCCCCTACCTGTTTTTCGCTACATTATAAAAGCAACAAAGGAACTTTGTTCAGGGTCTCAGACAGAGTCCTGTGTTTTGACGGGCTGCTGGGACCCTAGTTCAAACTAGCAATAAAGACCTGTTTTGTTCTTACATCTTACGACAGCTTGGTGACTGCAGCTCCACAAGGGGGACTCAATGAAATGGGGTACAACATTTGGGGGCTTGTCTGGGATCCCTGTGAGGAGCAGCAGCCTCAGTCACTGGGTAAGGTCTTTATTGAATCTGGGAAGTGACTAGTCACACCAGCTGCAGGCCGGCTGGAATAGAGGGGGCAGAAGTTCTTCCGTAGGACCTGCCTCCTTCTGGTTCAGGGCAATGTAAGGCCAGGGCCGGCAAGTGCACCGGGAGGCAGTTGACCCAGGAGGCAGAAGTCCTTCCATAGGACCTGCCTCCATCTGGTTCAGGGCAACATAAGACCAAGGCCGGCGGGTGCACCGTGAGGCTGTTGCAGGCTCAGGACCGTAGTGAATGGTTCTGGGTCTCTGGGGTCAGTCTTCTCTAGAGAGAAGACTAACTGAAAGATATTTCTGTCAGACTTCTGGAAGGATTTGTTTTTTTGGTTGGTTTTGTTAGTCTTATTGTCCTGATTTGTGTTGTCATTATTTACTTTTGTTAGTCATATTGTCCTGTTTTGTGTTGTCATTGTTGTCTGGCCAGTTCTGACTTTCTCCCCCTCTATCACTCTTACTCTCACAGCCCTCATTCAACTATGGGGCAAGGGCAATCTTCGGCACTGACCCTCATGACTGACCATTTTTCTGATTTCAGAACCGAGGCTCATAATCTTAGTTTGGAAGTCCGGAAGAGCAAACTCATAACTCTTTTTTCTGCAGAATGGCCTGCCTTTGGTGTGGGATGGCCCCGAGAAGGATCTTTTGCCCTCTCTGTGATTCAGGCAGTTCAAGACAGAGTCATGGACCCAGGGCCCAGAGGCCACCCTGATCAGGCCCGCTACATACTCACCTGGCAATACCTTGTTAAGAACCCCCCTTGCTGGCTAAAACATTTTCTCTTTCCACCTGCTCCCATGGCACCTACACCCCCGGGGCCACCACCCCCAGCAGTCCAAGCCATGATAGCAACCACCTCGGATGACAAGAAGCCGGCAGGCTCCAAGGTCCTCTCAGAGTCAGCCCCCTATCCTAGTGCTCTTGATTTGGAGGCCGAAGCAGTCCAACCCACTGCACCAGCATTACTGCCTCTCCCTCCCCCATATGTGTGGGCAGGTAGTCCACCTCCAGAGGACCCTGAGAACAATCAGGTCTGCCCCACCCAGGGATGGCTACCAGGGGTTCTGGCTTTCAGCACCAGGGGTAGACACCAGACTAGCAAATCCTCTGCCTCCACAGACATGGATTCAGATGACTCCAATGTCCAAGCCCTTCCGGTCCAAGCAATCGGGCCCCAGAGGCCTGATGGGGGTCATAATTATCAATACTGGCTTTTATCCTCTAGTGATCTCTATAATTGGAAAACTCAAAATGTCCCTTTCTCTGAGAAACCCCAGGGTCTTATTGACCTGGTAGAATCTATCCTTTTTACCCACAGTCCTACTTGGGAGGACTACCAGCAGCTCCTCAAGTAGTTTTCACCACTGAGGAAAGGGAGAGGATCTTCATGGAGGCTTGCAAACTGGTGCCAGGTATTGATGGCTGTCTCACCATGCAGCCCAACCTCATCGATGAAGGATTCCCCTTAATGTGCCTTGACTGGGATTTTGAAACAGCAGAAGGTAGGAAGCATCTCTGAGTCTACTGCCAGACTCTGATGGCCGGTCTCTGGGCAGCTGCCAGGAAGCCCACTAATTTGGCCAAGGTAAATTCCGTTAGACAGGAGTCCCACAAGAGCCCAGCTGCTTTCCTCGAGAGATTAATGGAAGCATTTAGACAATACACTCCCCTAGACCCTTCAGCAGATGAGACAAGAGCCGCCTTAGTCTTGGCTTTTGTTAACCAGGTTGCCCCTTATATCAGGAGAAAACTACAGAAGATAGATAGACTTGGGGAACAGACTATACAAGACCTACTCTGAATAGCGGAGCGGGTCTACAACAACTGAGAGACCCCCAAAGAAAGAGAGGACAGGATCCAGATGGAAGAGAGGAAAGTTAGGGCAGAAGAAAACCGTAAGAATCAAAAGGAACTGGCCTGCATCTTCCACTTGGGGGCCCAGGACGGCCATCCACCCTGAGGCTCCTTGGGAGACAGGAGAAAGGAAGAGGGGTTTATGGCTGCACCTGCCCAGGAAATGGAAGCTTAGTTTGGAATAAAGAAAAAGAATGGCCTTTCTCCAGAAACCTAAAGTCCACCCAGTGTGTCTACTGCAAAGAAATGGGGCACTGGAAGAATGAGTGCCCCCGTCTGCATCACCCTCACACCCCGCGAGAAGGGCAAAAACCCGATGAGGCCCCTAGACATTGGGTGATGTATGCAGGAGAAGACAGCAACTGAGGGGGTCGGGACTCAAGCCAATACCACTGCCAGGTATAGGGACCCTTCCCCACACCCCAGAGTACTCCTCCTCAGACACACAGTGGTTCAAGAGACAGCCCGGGATAGAGAAAATGGACTCCAGCGAGACCAAGGCAGACGGCTAATATTATCCAAGGCCTTGGGGAACGAGATACTAACTAATTTGCGCTCCTCTACCCACCTGGGTGAGAAGAAGACTCAAGTGCTCTTAGAAAAAGCCAAGATCCGGATTCCAGGGGCCAAGGCCCACGTACAGGCTCTCTTGAGATCATGCACTTCATGCCAGGTAATGCAACCGGGCCCAGTTAAAGAGACACACACAGGACTTCGCCTTCAGGGCCATGCGCCAGGGAAACATTGGGAAGTAGACTTCACTGAGGTGAGACCTGGCCGATATGGGTACTGGTACCTGCTAGTGATGGTAGACACTTTTTCCAGGTGGGTAGAGGCATTCCCTACAAAGAGAGAAATGGCATTAGTAGTGGGTAAGAAATTGCTAGAAGAAATCATGCCTAGATATGGCTTGTCCCTGACCATAGGATCAGACAATGGACCAGCATTCTCCACAGAGGCTATACAGAGGGTGGCTGCCCAGATGGGGGTAAATTGGAAATTGCATTGTGAGTATAACCCCCAGAATTCAGGACAAGTAGAGAGGATGAATCGGACCCTAAAGGAGACCCTCACTAAATTGGCACTAGAGACTGGTGGAGATTGGGTGACCCTCCTTCCCTTTGCCCTGTTCCGAGCTCGGAACACCCCTTATCCATTAGGACTGACCACTTTTGAAATCATGTTTGGGGCTCCCCCTCCTATCTTACCCAACTCAGCCTCAATTCTTGAATCCCTGGGACCCCCGATCCTTCAGAAAGCCTTGGAGAGGCTGCAGGAAGTACAGCGGGAGGTGTGGCCCCTCTTACGAGCTGTTGTGGGGGGCCCAGCCACCAGGAGGCACAACATGACCTCAAACCAGGAGAAGAAGTATGGGTAAAATGTCACTTTTCCAAAACTTTGGAACCTAGATGGAAAGGGCCCTATGTTGTGCTCCTTAACACCCCTACAGCCCTTAAGGTAGACGGCATTGGGCCATGGATCCATTACTCGCACGTCCAGTGAGCCAATGCAGAGAAGACACCCGAACCTGCTGGGGAACAGTGGACAGTGAAAGCGCACCCACAGAATCCCCTTAAACTGAAGCTGCATTGCCACCCCACGCCATGACACTCCAGCCTCTGCCCCCCGTCTCTCAGTCCTCCTCGATGCCACCAATGTCACCAACTGAATACAGACCCATAGTGGGACAAGAATGCCCACTCAGACACAAAAGAAAAGGGGGGAATGTGGGACCCTGCCTCCATTTTGTGTCCCCCATCTTGAATAACTATGTGCCTCCATTTTGTGTCCTCCATCTTGAATAATTACATGACCCCCTGCCTCCATTTTGTGTCTGCCATCTTGAATAGCTGTGTCCCCTACATGACCCCTGCCTCCATTTTGTGTCTTCCATTTTAAATAACTATGTCCCTCCATTTTGTTTTGTGTACCCCATTTTGAGTTTCCCGCTCAAGCCACGCCCATTCCTGTGGAAACCTTGCCCAGCAACCCTCCTCAGCCAATCAGCTAAGGTCACAATAAACCACCTCCCTTGGAAAGCCCCTACCTGTCTTTTGCTACAGTATAAAAGCAAAAAGGGAACTTTGTTCAGGGTCTCAGATGGAGTCCTGTGTTTTGACAGGCTGCTGGGACCCTAGTTCAAATTAGCAATAAAGACCTGTTTTGCTCTTACATCTTGCAACTGAGCTTGGTGACTGCGGCTCCACACGGGGGACTTGAGGAAACGGGGCACAACTCTACCTCAGGCCCAAACTTTGTCATCTGAGTTCTTCACAAATTTGTTGTTTCTTTGTCTAAAGATATAAATGCTGCCTGCTTTGATTACTTCTTTGTCTCATATTTCTATAAGCTCCCATGTATACACACAAAGTTTGTTTTTCTCCTATGATCTGTTTATGTCAATTTAATTACTAGATCAAACATGAATATTTCTTTCTTTCTTTGTCTTTGTGGCAAACACTTGAAACCTTAACAGGAAAAAAAAATAGTATCATCTTTATTTGTTGGATTTCATGTATTGGTATTATCTAATACTTTCACACTTTTTACCCACTATTTGGTGGATTTTAGAAGCATAAGGATGCCATTTAATGGTTTATAGTAGTGAGTGGCTTGTTTTTATGTAATGCATTAGGAATAAAGTAGAATGCCTCTTTTTGATAAAGGGAACATTATCATGGGTTAGAGAAAAAGTGAATTCATATCTCAGGACAGTTCTTATAAAAATATTGATTATCTTATTTTTCCAACTAAAGTATTTTCAAGTATAAGAAGAGACAATCATTTTTTTTAGGAGACCATAGTTAAAAATCCCATCACTGCTGCTGACTTAACTTGTGTAATTCAGCTGATGACTTAGTCTATAGTTCAGGCTCTTTTTCTGTGTTTTAGTCATATCTGGAAAAAACAGCATTTGAAGCTGACCAAGGTTACATTACTTAGAGGCTACCGTGTCAGTCGTGCTTGCAGCTGGCCATGGAGCACTTCACTAGCCAATGATGGAATTATTTCTCTCCAGAGTTGGCGCAAATGCTGAAACTGGTATAGTTACTTGGAATATATCTCCTAATATCCTTACTGGCTCTAAAATTCTATATTTCTGCTCAAAGTTTAACACTGATAGTAAAATATTGTTTCTGACTTAATTTTTGATGCATTTTAACTATTTAATATATCTATTCAATACTTACATCTTAAGATTTTAGACTATTTATTATACTTATTAGATACTTGTAATAAGATTCTTGAATAACAGACTTTCAATATACTGACATTAGGACTTGGAGGATATTTTTCACCATCTTAATTAAAGAACAGTTAGAATTATCTTACTGATTTTGTGATACAGTTTTATCTTGATTAATTTAATGCTAAGTCTCACTGGATTTAAATCTACCAGTATTCCTTTGGGAAATACAGTTTTCTAAATACAATTTTTTAACTCTGATTTCAAGCATTTGCTACCTGCAATTGCCTTGGCTAATATTTGACCACTTTTAACGCTTTCTTCATAGACATCCCCTATGATACTCGCCTGAACCATCTTGGCAGGTACTATATTCTTTTACTAAGACTGCTATAACAGTTCTCAACCTTGGTCCATTAAAACAATACAAATTTTTTTTTTATAGTACTGGAGATCAGAAATCCAGAATTATTTTCAATGAGCCTAAATCATCATGTCAGCAGGACTGTGGTCCCCCTGGAGGCTCTGGAGGAGAAACCTTCTCTTTGTTGTTCCAGCTTCCATAGCTCTGTTCCTTGACCTGTGGCCCCTTCCTCCATCTTCAAAGCCAGCAGCAAAGCCCCTTCAAATCTCTCTCTCTGCGGAGGTCATCTTACTACCTTTTTTCCTGTGGTAGTATCTCCCTATGTTTCCCTTTTATAAGGTGTAACTCTGGGGGAAATATGTTCCCGGAAGCAAAAATCAGTCAAAGGGAGAAATAAGGAAGGTGAGAGAAACTCATTTATTGCTTACAAGCAGTTATCTAATTCTGCTCATCCATGTCTCTTGCGACCTGGCTGCCAAGGCCTCACCAAAAACTCTCTGGTTAGGGTGCTGCTTACCCCACCCACCTTGTAATCACCTATTGTTATGGAGATGCACTAAGTCCAGGGAAGAGATTCTGGAAATATTGCAATTTTACCCACATGAGGACACTTTTGATTATATTTAAACCTACCCAGATAATGCAGGATAATCTTTGCATCTCAAGACCCTTAATTTAGTCATTGGTCTCTTTTTAAGGTAATATTCACAGGATCCAGGGATTAGGGAATCCCTGAGAATCTTTGGGGGACATTATTTTGATTTACCACAGATGCCTCAGGGAGACATAAATTAAGAATCAAAAATAGGGAAAACTAACATTTGTCAAGATTCATGTATATATTCATGGTATCTCAAGTTCCGATGTCAGGAAATGTGATGAATCCTCTAGTTATGTACAACTGAAACTACAATGGTGCTATTGCTCTACTGTGAGTTTATAACTTTTCTTTAGTATGCTGATCTATTTGTGTTGATCAAGTCACATTTATAAATGGAATATCTTTGTGACTAAAGTTATGTGTTTTTTTTAAACTAGCTGTGTTTAGAGGCATAGTTTATACATATATACAACATCAAATCCTAATATTCTATCCATATTCTGATACGTCTTTCTCATACTTACTGTTATGCCAAAGGGGAAAATTTCAACTACAGAAAATATGATGAAGATTTTTCTTGTCCATTCAACATATATTTACTGAACAACTTCTGTGTGCCAGGTACTGTTCTTAGAACTGTGGCTATATGCATGAACCAAATAGTCAAAATTTCCTGCCCTAAAGATGCTTGAATTCTAGTTGGAGAAACATGAAATAAAATATAATAGTATCCTACTCTCCTGGAGCATGTGAAAATAAGCTTTTTCATTAGAATAAAGCATGAAAACAAGGAAAATTTATGATTTCTAATTTGTTACCAGAGATGGGTTCTCTGTCTCATCAGATGAAAGAATTCAAGGATGGGCACAAAAGTGTTTGTTTTAGGAGTCTTTTGGAGAGTTTAAAGAAATAAAATTACACGCTGGAGAGAAGACCCTCAAGGGAGTTGCCCTGAGGAAACAATAAGGAGCTTTTTGATTGTAAGGGGAGCTGGATGGTCACTAAGTGGGGTAGGTTACAAAGGGAACAGGCTGGGTCTTCTCAGAGTTCAGGTCTCCCTCACCCTCAGGATGGGTGGGGTATTTTTGGCTATGTTTGGTTCTCATTGTAGCTGTCATGGCATGAAGAGGTGTGATTTTTATTATGTTAAAGAGTGTATAATGTATTTTGGGTGAAGTTTAGGTCAACCTCTCCTTCATGTTGGAACCAGCTGATTTCAGCTGGTCTGTTATCTACACTCTCATTCCCCACATCCCACGAGAACAGGTTACATGGGATACGTGGAATGTGAACCCCCAGCTGTTTGTATACAGCAGTAAGCTGAAGTGCCCTTGCCCTCTTCTCTGCTCATGTTCGCTAGCTACTTACTCTAACAGACTGTCCTCTGATTTGTTTCCTCCGCCTTTTTTTTATCATCCATCTCCATGAACATCTCCCACACACGTGGGCACTGTCACCATGGAAATCTTTTAATCACTCTGCACCTCTGGATCAGCGCACTACCAAAGCCCTGCCTGACCAGTTTGAGTACATAAGGTCACTTTCATTCACTTTATCAATAACCCATCTGATAAGCGTGACTTTCTTAAGAAACTAAAAAGGCATCTGAAATACTGGAAAACATGCCACTCTTTCTATATGAGCTTTAAATCGGATGTAATCCTTGATCACCCTCTAGGCACTTTACTGTGTCCCCCTACATTACTTAAGGCTTTGGAGAATATGTGCTTCCCCCTAGAAAGAGCAGCAGGCCATTGTTCTCACAAATGGATGTAAAGGAGTGTTTGATCCCAAGCACACAGTATTTTGGGTTGTCAAAAGGGTACCTATTAAAATTTGATGAGGCGAGAAATCAGTAGCATAATGTAGGCCCTCAGGTAACTGAGAAATGGACTTTGATCATGTGACTTTTTTCACATTTAGTTCTTTTTTTAAAAAGATATAAGAAAAGGAACGAGACAAAATTCAAAGATACGAATGCATCATTCTTTGAGGAGCTAAAATGTTCCATAAAATATATTATTTTCATGAGCAAAATTGATTTACAGGTTCTATAGAATTTTCTTTTAACATTCTAATTATCATGCATATTAGACTGTCAATTAGGATATAATTGCCTTTGGGGATAAATTTCATTTAGCTAATGCAAATATTTGATGATCCCTTTTTAATATCCCTGTAGTTCAAATAAATTATCATGGACACTAGGTTAGAAGCTTTATAAATCTTCACATGAGCTGGAAACCCAAGGACATTTCTAGACTGTCAAATACTGAGAAATTAATCTATCTTAACATATGATTCTTTGAAGGTTAAATTACATTTGGTAATACCTATATTCATGACTAGTGCTATGAATATGCATAAAAGAATATTACAATATGTATTTTTTTCTGTTCAGCATGTCAAAGGTTAACTGTAGGCTTGGGTAGGGGATAGAACTAGTGAGGAGTGGGGCTTGACATCTTTGGAGTTGCATTCTATTTTTTGTAATAGAAGCACACTCAGACTTTCATCTACTTCACTGAAAACCTTCTGTGATCCAAATAGGACAAATTATCACTATTCTTTGGTTGCTAAGTACCATCTTTAAATATTTTCATAGATTTAAGTTCTACTTAATTTGACATTTTCTACATTTTCCATCACCTACATAAAGTAAATCAGTGAATGATGAATAGGGAAAGCAGACTACCAGTTTGATTGTGATTTGTAGAAATAATTAAGGAGCTGCATAAATAGGGAGAGTGCTTTGTGTCTCTAGAAAAACTATAGCTACCCTATAGTCCCTATAGATCCCAGTAGTGTTATATGTTCATATGCTCAATAAATGTTTACTAAGTGATAAAAATGAATGGGTTTCATAATTATAAACCCATAATTATATTTCTGTAACACTATCTGAACGCTGCAGTAGAATTTTTTCACACATTGAATCTCAGCATCAATCTTTAAAAAAAATCTATAAAGACACAAATAGGCAAAGGCTTTTCTATAGGCCACAGAATGCTATCAGAAATTCTATAATGTTCTTTTACATATTAATGTGCATGTGCTTAATGGAATGATATTTTATTTACCCATGAGTATAGCAAATAAATGCATCCCCCAAGAATAAATTAAGCTATAGTTAGGAAATTAAGTTTAAAAGCCTGCAGAGAGTCTTCATTAAATCAACTAAGTATTTCTCCTAGTGAATTTCTGCAGACACAGAAGGCCAGATCATGCTTTAAAATTCTTGCTATGTGTAGTTGTTGACATTACAGAAAATTGGCAGAATCAAGCTCACATATTTTGGCTCTGGAGGATTATTAACTAACACTATATTCAGTGTCAACAGGGCCTGCCCTAGATATTGGTCCAAATTACTTTTGGTTCCTGTCCAGGGCACCATCAACCCTGATCTTCAAACTCCACCACAGCTATTCATGAAGGTTTTCTGATTCTTAACTAAGAGTCAATTCTTCCTCTTGCAGATGCTAACTGAAATCACTTAAACATTACATCTCCTTGTAGGCAGTAGTTAAAATATTTAATAACCCTCCTTATTAATAACCTTTCTTTTATTGGCCAGTTATATACTAAACACAATTTTACATTTGTTATTCAAGTTAATTTTTGCAGTATACTGTTTTTATGAGGTAGTTATCACTTGTATTTTTATTTAACACATGAAGAAAAATTTAATAACTTGCCTGTAGGCTCCTGTCTTTGGGGTCCTTCATGACATATTGTAGAGGTGTCATTTCCATTGACTCCCACCTCTGCTTCACAGACCAAACTGACATCTGTGAACTTTTACATTTATGACTCCTCACCCCCAGTTTTTGTTGGGCCTAATTCAGAGGTTTTTTGACTTTGGAGAGTGTCAGGCAGGCCTTATTTCTTCTGGCTTGTCTTCAACTAATTTCTTCTCACCCCATTCGATGCCTGTTTCTAGTTTTAAAAGACTCAACTCCCCCATTTGTGATTGGAAAGAGTATCCTAATGTCTGGAGGTTGGAAGTTGCACTAGAAGCTGAATCATCAAAAAAATAAGAAATATGAAAATATAGTTTTCTTTTCATTTCTTTACTTTCTCTCATGCCTAACTGGGCAAGAGGTAGATGAACATAACTTCCATGTTCTGATTGGATGTTGTTTTCTAGGTTCAAACACATTTCTCATAAATCTCTTTACTTAGGAAGCTTACTCACACAATTTTTTATTAACAATATGATCATGGGGTTAAGGAAAAATTGAGTTTGGTTAAATAAAATATCTTGCTAATTTAATGTCAATTCATGTTCAGTTAATGCATAGGTTAAACACGGTTAAAGCTAGAAGGAGTCAGTGATATATTGATTCATTGATAATAATACACCGTGTTCCACAGCAAAGTTTGGTATAATAATGCAAACTGTTTATCAGTTGATTAAATATCTTCAGAAAAAAGTAAGAATGCAATATGGGGCTTATCTCAATTTTAATATAAGTTAATTAAAAAATGTGTTACTTTTCTGCAGCTCTATCATTGCAATATCCTTTCATTAGCTTCTGTCATATGAACTGGCCTTCTTTACAGTAAATATCCAATTAGTAGAGTTTGGGACTATTATTGCATGAAAAACCACTATAATATTTGAGCTGTCAAAATTAATTTTTTGGAAATTTGTTTGAAGTACTTCAACTGTGGTACCCCTAATTTATAATTAAGGAACATGAGGCAGAGACAAAAAGAGAGGAAAGTATAAGCAGCCTCTCTCGGTGGGCTCTCAGTACATTTGCATGTACTCATCTCTTTACCTTGGACTTTTTTTTCTTATATCTGCACCTTGACAGGGAGAGTCCAGGCTCAAGGCCACATCATTATATTTGGGGTTTAGAATGCTCAGGTCAATATAAAACTCTACTTAATAATAAAAGATGTTCAGTTCCTTTTTTATTGCTTGTATTAGACAAGTAGAAATGACTGGAGTATGACATAATGAAAGCAAAAGGACATGGTAGTCATGAAGGATATTTGAAACATCTTTCTCTACAACATACTTACCTAGAAAATAGTTATGCTCCATAGATCTTGGATACTCCATCATCATATTACATCTAGTGATATAATTATAGTCTTCTCTGAGATTTCTATCAAATGGCTAAGTTTGACTGTTTTCTCATTGATCTATTCCTTTTATATAATTCTACTTTTCCATCTTCTCTCACTCATAACGACCAGTTATTGAATTCATATTCTGGATTATATTGAACAAATTCTAATTCATGGGCTCCTTTCTTTTAGTCTTTACAGGAAATGCTGTCCTATTCTTATGTTAGTGAAGTAGATTATGTCTCCACTTAGTAACTATTTGTCTTTTGGGTGGTGTCATGAAATTCATTTCACAAGTAACTTAATGACCTTTAAGAGATATCTGAATCCCACTCAGACTATTTGTTAGGATTAGGTACTTCATTTGGTTTATTTAATCTACCTACTAGAGCTTCTTTAAAATTGTCCTGAAATTCTAGGTTTTATACCATGTTGAGAACCTGCAATTTACTTTTCACTACTATACTTAATGCAAGGTAGTATTTTATAAAATAATAAAAAAAGCCATATAGGTATAAACATTAGTTCCTTAATGAAGGGACACAATTTGACACTGAATTATTTTTCTAAAGGTTTTTAAAAGCAGTTTGTTTTTCCATAATAAAGGGGGATTATCTTACCTTGAGACATCTGCATGTAGTCATCTCTTTACCTTAGACTTTTTTTTTCACACTCCATTCTTCTCTTGGATAGCTCCTCTTTCCCCATCAGATTTCAGTTTAGACAAGAGCATTCTTCCTGGAATCTCCTCTGAGCACCTAAGTCCTGGTGAGTGGTGTTTCTTTTGGGTGCTTCCCTAGCACAATGGATAAACCACCAGAAGACATTCTCGTATTGTATTTTAATACCAGACTCATGAACCTGGATTATTATTCTGTAAAGACAACAAATACTGCTTTTCAATTCACCTGTACCTAATATAGAGGGAGGCACATAATTTATACTTAATTGGTATGTTAAATAAATTAATTAATACACTGAAATAATTGTAGGCATAAGGATAGGATTTTTTCCAATTTTGTATTCACGAAGTGTTAATAAAATTACAATTATTATTCAGGTTTGTACATTTTTAGGTTATCATTAAGAGTTCAGCAAAAATAACTATTATCTCAAGCCATTCATACAAATAAATAAACATGTAGAAACAGAGAAACAAAAGTAGTGAGGCACAAAGATTTACAGAGAAATGTGAAGAATAAGAGAAGTAGAAACATCTCATTAAAGAGATATAAAGGATGCATTTGAGAATGAGGGGAAAATATGGAAGATGTAGAGAAAAATTCACAAGCAGAGCCAAAATACACAGTCACAGGAAAAACTGATTAAAAAGAGACTAACTGGAGTGTGACAAGTAATATTGATAATAACAGCTGTCAGTCTCTCTGGTATTCAAAATCGAAACAACTGCTTTCTCTTTTATTAAGATACCTTGAAAGCCTGATTTATTCCAGTATTTCAGAGCTATCTTGAAATTAAGACTTAATAAATTATTCTGAACATTTTCTCTTCAAGTCAAATTTGGTTTCAGGGTTTATTTGAGTAGGTATAATTTATAATTAAATCCAAAATGATGGAAAATATCTTTAGACATGAAGAAAATTACCGCTATTAATAGCTTTTTAATTTTCAAGGCTCTTGTCCAGAAGAGTCTAACTGGAGGGACATGATTCTGTGGATTATAACCTGTGATGTGCATAAATGTTTAACAACTGGCTCTCAGGGAAAGGAGGGGAAGGCCTGGTTTGCGGCATTTGCCAAATTCTATGGTATATACTCTTATCATGGCTTATTTTAAGATACCAGAGTATCAGTAGATATGGATCTTGGGGAAAATGTACACAATTAATTTTATGGCATACAGTGATAGTACCTCACTTTTTAATACTTGATAAGTATGAAGTAATTGTAATTACCATACATGACTTCTACCTGTATAACAGTCTTTCAGTTGCCGGTGGCATAAATCCAACTTAGCTTCATTTGGTTCTTAAGCTCCTTGTTGCTTTTTCACATGACGGAGAAGGTTAAGATGTAAGGCTGATCCTACCATGGTGGGGTCCAGGGGTTCCAATGATTTCAGCTTTCATGAGAGATTTCTGTCTTCATCCTGACCCCTTAAAAAAGGCATACCTCAAGATTCAAAAAGGTTATGATCTGGTCATGGAGACAGATTTACTTGCCAATATGCTAAAGTACAAAAGTATAAACTGCAAGAACAGAGAAAAAAGTATTAACTAGCTTTTGTTGTTAGTTTTCTTTTTCCTATATATATATTCAAAAATTTCAAAAACAAATGATAAATTCCTTGAGATACTGGCTATATTTTACAATTTTTCCCTTTGTGACTATGAAAATGGAAAATCCTATCATTATGATATTTGCTATAACTCATAGGTACCCAGTTTTCAGTACTATCTCATTACCAGGAAAATATGTCATTTTCCTTTTAGTTACATTTTCTGATTTGGATAGCTGATTTCTTTTGTTTATGATATCTATTGTTAATTGTAAGTCATAGTGATAGAAATAATGAGATGATACCTTATTTCATAAAAATTTTATCTATTTCTCTTCTAATATTTACTTTTGAGGTTAGAACTTCAGATGCTGGCTTCTTTTCTAATTTTTGCAAACTGGTTATAAATGCCTTCATTTGAAAAAGATGACTTCTACCTAATATGGTAAATACCTCAACAAATTTTAGTGTGTTATTTTATTCCATCTAAAATGCACATAATCTTCTAAGAATTTAGCTATATGAAATGTCTAAATGTCCACATAACCAATTTTGGTATTTTTTTCTTTAATTTCTTTTGAAGTTCTAGTCTAACTATGTTGCAATGATATTCAGCTAACTTTTTATACAGAAAATGAAGTTGTTAAAAACAAAGCACAAATTTAGATTCAGTGATAAACATTTCAGCTTTCACCTAGTAGGAAATTCTGTGCTAATGTGTTCAGTTTGGGAGAGAAATAAAAATGTTTCTCAGATTTCAGTGAGATTACATTAAGAAATAATGATTTGTTCCAATAGAATTTTTCCAAATAGACACACAGGTCATCTTGAGGTTACTTTGCACTGTTGGGCAATAAAAGAAGAATAACTCATTTTGTATCACAGTCATTTTTCACCACTGTGAGTGCTTAAACATGTACTAAAATGTAGCTATTCTGAATTTCTGATTGTAACTAATGGCAAGTACTTTCAGGTCTGGCCAGTTTAATATTTTAAATGAGAATTAATGATTCCCAAACCCTGGATATTCTGAATTTATACTTCCGTGACAAAATGTCAAAAATATCCATTAAATTAAAGAAAAAAAAACCTGATGAAGAGAGAAATAAGTAGGACACACTCTCTTAAAAGTTTATTTTTTAGTAGCCTGCTGTAGCAACTGAATCTCATTTGGACAGTTATTGTTTAATTTTTTGATACTGTATACAAATTTAGATGTTTTTAACATTTGAGTGACAATTCTCCATGGATATCCAACAGTTCTGCACATCTTTTAAGCAAGGTATTGATTTATCTTTGTTCCATATTATCTTTTAGAATGTTTGTATAGAGAGCCATCTTTAAAGATAAGGATAGTATCTCCTTCTGGAGCAAAGGGCAAATATACCTACAGGCCTGTGTCCTAAAGACAATGCCTTTCTCCAGATTAAAGGGCAAGCAGGCTTATTAGCCATTATAAAACATTCACGTTCCCTAACTCAAGAGTCCCTCTCAAATCCATGTAGCCATCATCTGACTCATCTCACAGAGCCACATGGGAATTGTGTTTAGAGAAACAGTTCAGGAAGGCTAGTACTCTAGCTGCAACTACCACTTAGTACTATAATTCATCCTTCATTTCTGACCCAGGTGTTGTGTCTTACGTCAGCATCTATAAAGTTGTGGCAGTAGAGCATATTAGCTTCCAAGGAAGGTAAAATCTAAGACCCTTCATAGTTTTTGACAATAAACTACTACCTAGTGTTGTGGACAGGTGAGACACTAAAACTTTTATAGTAATTACCTATACTAAATACACTTATTCATGTTGTATATTA
This sequence comes from Manis javanica, assembly GCF_040802235.1. Lineage (NCBI taxonomy): Eukaryota > Metazoa > Chordata > Mammalia > Pholidota > Manidae > Manis > Manis javanica. The sequence continues at coordinate 193,473,337 of NC_133157.1, forward strand.
TACAGGTGGATCTCTAGAAACATAGGCCTGATTTTATGAAATGAGGACTAATGACTGTCACTGACATTCTACCTGGATTAGTTTTACTGATATCTTTATTTAAAAAATTACTGCAGAATTATAAATTCTTACAAGTATTCATTAAGCCAAACTTTATCTATATATACTATTACTCATTCTCTTGATGATTTTTTTGTGTAAGGATTTTTCATTTGAGTATGCATCCAATCAATGAGAGTTAAGGAAATTAAAATAGTTATATTTATTTATCATCATAAGATTAATAAAATAAGATAAATCTGTTGATCTCTTGCTTTTAATAGTCTCTTTTGATCATTTTTTTAAAAATTCATAATTATGGATCTCCTCATAACAACTTACTTGCACATGAATTCTAGATATTTGAATTTGACTAATGTTCCTTGAAACAAACCAAAAAATAAAGTTTCCATCTCCAAAGAAAACTACAGTGGGAAGACAGATATAAAACAAGAAAAATCTCTAAGGGATCAAGTGGTAACATGAATAAATCAAGTCAGATATATGAGAAACAATTGCTCACAAGAATGGCAAACTGAAAAAAATGCTTATGCTGTAAGTACAGAGTATCAGATATTAGTTAGTTATCATTTTTCTGTAGTAAAAGATCTTTCTAGTTTCAAGAGGAGCCAGGAGTCTAGTCTTTTATGTAAAGATTTCAGATTCTAGAATGTGAGGAAATATGCTGTGGGACAAGCAAATCTCTGAAACCGTTTAGTCTTTTTAACTCCATTTAACAACTTCTGTTTAACAAAAATTGCAAAATAGTATGATGTACACTATAATGGAGGTTTATATAAAGTGTGTAGTAGCATTGGGAAGGTTACATTAAAAAAGATAATCTTAGAAGCATTCATTCTTGGAAGGATATGTACGTCCATTCCGTGGCATTGCTGAAAGAAGGCAAAGGGAACATGTGGAAAACAATGGGTCTGAGAGTTTTCCATGTGTGGGGAACAATTTGTGGTCAGTGTTTCTGAACACAAAGTTCCAGAAAACCCATGTGGGATATAAAAGAGGGGATATAGAGAGTGGTGGATGTGTTTGATCAGATGGGCAGGGCCAATTCATTGAAGTCCTTGAATGCCATGCTTAAGAGTGCACTCTCTAGTGATGAAAAGGCATTAAAGCATTTGACTAGGGAACTGCCTGATTGATTTGTATTCTAGAAATAATATTGGTTGTTTTACTGAAGAGGGAATGGAAAGGGACCCGACTGAAAGCAGTTATCTCAGAAGGATAAAGGGACTGGGACTCAATTCAGATGATTGGATTAGGTTTGGAGAGTAGAAGGAGCTCATGTACTTGATACAAAATTTCTTGGTATGAAGGGATATAGTTTTGTCTCTACAGCCTATATTAAAATAGTACTTTTTTTTCATGTGAATTCACTAAATTAGTTCTCACAGGTTCAAATTAAAAGCTTACTAAAATTAGAGTGAAAAATACATACAGATGCTTTTAACAACATATTTTAAAGGTATTTTCAGAAATACTAGTTCTCTCAAAGGATGACTTTTTCATATTCCTTGAAAATAAACCTTTCTTCTCAGTATAGGAAGGAGAGAATACAGCTAATATACCAGCATGCTTAGCATGCTTAAATGTATCTATTATCTGTCTCTATCATCTATCTATCTATCTATCTATCTATCTATCTATCTATCTATCTATCTATCTATCTAATCTATCTATCATCATCATCTATCTATCTATCACCTATCTATTTATCTCTATCAATCCATGACCTAGCTGGGAGGTTTATGGCTGTGTCTGAAGCCCAAATCTATTGTTTCTTTTCTCAGCCTTGTCTTACTTGCAAATGACAAAAGCCAGTCTATATTGGTTTAAGCAAATAAAGGGGATTACTTGGCTTATGTGACCTATAAGATCATGAATAGGAAAAAATGTCAGTTTTAGTACCTAGGATATATTTAAAAGAAAACCCAACTGATATTTTTAAGTGAACTTATTAGTTCATTAATTAATTTAATTTAAAAATCCATCAGTAGATACAGAGCGATTGGGGCTCTGGCTCCCTTCCTATTTGATTTTCTCTCTGTACTCCCTACATTCAACTTCATCCCGAAGTTAAGTTTCCAAATGCCTGAAGCAGATCCAGGTTTTCCTTTGATGTACTGAATGTCCAAGAGGAAGAGAGAACTTCTTTTCCCTCAAGCTTTATACAAATTCCTAGATTCTAATCTTATGGGACCAAGTTATAACATTTTCCTAATCCTGAGCCAACTGCAGTGCACAGAGTAAATGCTATTTACTGACTGATTTATTTGTAATTGGGTTAAATATCCATCTGTGAACCAATCATTATGACTTGTAGAATATGATTAAGGTTTAGTGTCATGGGGCAATAAAGATCCATTCTTCAAATCGGGTTTGGAGTCAGTTCCACCAAAATGACATGGCGGTTACACAATGTGGGAGAAGTGAAATGCATACTGCAAATGTATCTAATAATGTCCACCACACCTTGCTTCAGGAATGCTGGATCCAGGTCACTGGGAATATTGCACTCTCTCTTACTGTCTTCCTTACTTCTGTCTCACATCTGCATTACATTCTCAAATTGCCACAAGGTGGCTACTCACTTCTGTAGTCTAAAAACATTCTACCAACTTAAAGCCCACAGGGTAGGAATTTGTTTTTCTTAGTAGCTCTAAACAAATGATCAGTGTGAATCTTTATTAGACCACCAGGAGTCACACATCTATACTTGAAATGACCTCTACCAGAGCTATGAATGCTTATATTCATTATTTCTGGGTCAGGCATTGCAGATAAGTTTAAAGATAGCTCTATTCAAATATCATGGACTTAGACTGGGAGCCAGGTAGATCCCCAAAGAAGAAGCAGGAGACATTTATTAGAGGGAAGTGATTGCAAGGCAAAACAACAATAGCAACAATAGTAAGCCTCACAGAAATGTAAATTAAAAAAACAAACAATTAACAATAGCATCTGTTCAATAGAAAAACAAAAATTTCATTGAATTGTTTTATGTCAAAAAATGTCAATAACACATGTTTCATTGAATTTAAGTGGTATACTTACTGTTTCTAACAAAATAAAATATTGCTTGCCATTTGGAAACAAAATATTTAACCCACATATTTACATAAAATCACTACATTATATTAACAACAGAGGATTACTTAAAAATAACAATAACAAATTTAAAATCCTCTATTACTTGGAATGAGTTTAGAATTTAATGTCACTTACTTTGAAATGATTTATTGAACATTCCTGAGACCCATAAAGAGGAACAAATTCTGAAGACAGAATTAATCTCAGTTTTGGCCTAAGGATTTTTATTTATTTGATTTAAGGGACTATTGAAAGTTTTCTTACATTTGAAAAATATACTTCAAAAATCATTTCTATTTGCATTAAAAAATCCAAAATTTATGTAACATTATGTAGTATTGGTGACTATGTCAAGAACAAGGTTGATGAATTTAAAAAAAGGGGGCTGATGACTGAAGGGAAAAAAGCCATTTTAGAAGGCTTTTTCATTCAAAAGATATTAATGTGATAAAAGCTCCATGGAGTCTGATTAGTGGATCTGCTCAGCATAAAATTTTCATGTAAGTCAATTCCCAGTTCTACATTTTACCTTTGGTAATAGCACCACTGACTATACAAGACAGTTTATTTTTCCTAATTCCAGTAAGTCTAAAACAAAAAATATCATTAACTGTGTATCTAAACATGACTCAAATTCACAACCTCATATTTGTCTGATTAAATTATATATATATATGAGTAAATCTATAGAAAGTTGACCCTCATGAAAGAATTGGATGCATTAACAATGGCAGACATGATTCCTATTAATCCTGGCTTTACAGTGTGTCTAGAGTGAATCATGACATGAGCTCTAAGACAGGAGTTGAGGAACCCATCTTCCCTAATAGGATGGATTTCTAACATCTTTGTAGTTCAGGGATGAGCACTATATAAATAATACAAGTTGATTATGTGACTGCTTTTCCAAGAAACCACCTCTTTGCCTTAACTGCCCCTTTATTAGCCCTATCAATAACAGAACTCTGCTTTATTCAAAGAGTCATTTAATAATATTGAATGCCTCTAAGAAGTATAATGAAAATATATTAAAATTATATGTTTTCCTGTCTTCAATATCTTTTAATCTTATGTAGGGTAAAATATATGTATGTATCTGTGTGTGTGTGTGTGTGTGTGTGTGTGTGTGTGTGTGTGTGTGTGTGTGTGTGTGGTGTACATGTGTGCTGAATACATAAAGAACAGGTATAATCAAACATCATATGATATTTTATTGTTATTTTCCATTATTATCATTATTATTATGCTATGTTAACTTCTGAGTGAAAAAATAAATGAAAGTGAAAGAAATTAATAAAATAATACCTAGTAGCAGATGATTATGAATAGAATTGTGCAAAAGGAAAAAAATCTCAAAAGGAAATGCTCCGAATATTTTACAGAAAGTACATGTAGCTAAAACTGTAAACAGTGAAATAAATTTCCACATTTGTATAATTTGCTGGAGGTCACACAACCTGCATTTTTAAGCACCCAGGTACAAGGCAAATGATTAAAAATGAAAATTTCCAAATATATTTTAATGAGTTTTAAATCTTTATAATGGGCTGAATTGAGGGCACTGGATTGCTGCATAGCAGGGTGTTTTACAAATGTGAATGCAACCAATCTGACGTTTCTTAAATATTCTAAGGGGAGAAATAAAGATTTGATAAAGTGTTGTGTTACCCTTTAGTCATTAATGTAATACTTTAAAGTGTACAGGTATTTGATTTTCTTAACAATCACTGAATATTTCAGCAATAGTATAAAAATTTTGCCTCTGGGTGGCTCTTAACATTGTATGTGACATGATTGGCTATTGGCTTAGAAAAGAGATTAAAAATCATAAGAACATTGTGGATCATTTCCAGCCCAGTTGGGTTTTAAGCTTTATCCAAATGAACCTTATTTCAAAGGTCTTAGAGAAAAGAAAAATCACAAAGGCCAGAGCCTGTTCAGTTAGGTTTAGCAATACTTAAGATTCATTTTGTATATTCTGTTCTTTTTTAGATTTAATTCCATGATTATTCTGAGAAAAGACTGATTTTGTGGAGTGGTGAAATACAATATTTTTTATTTCTTGTTAGATTTTTTTCTTTTAACAAAGTCCATGTGCATTTTAGCTCTGTTGCAAGTAGCAGTGCACTTCATAATACTTTTTTGTGTGCACATGGAAATATATAAGCATTATATCTTAGGTGTGCTTACTATAGTATAAATATGGAACTTGGTACCAACAGTCTACAGAGAAATTTCTTTTTCAGGAATTCCCAGCATTTTATCTGTAAGATTTTCAGATCACTTCTCCATCTCTTTTTCTTCAGAGGTATCTTCTTTTTTCCAATTTTTTTTTGTAGTAAATGTATCTTATCCATTGTAAGGTGTCCAGTTCAGAGGTATTAACTACACTTGTAACAGTGTGTTACTAAAACCAACATCCATTTCCAGATGGATGCAGAAAAAGACCTTGCCAAAACAAAACTTGAAACCCATTAACCAACAATTTCCCATTTCCACTTTCCTTAGTCCCTGAATACCACCAATCTACTTTCTGTCTCTATGATTTTGCCTAATCTAAGAACTTCATATAAATGGAATCTTATATTATTTGTCTTTTTGTGACGGGCTTATTACACACAGCATAATGTCGACAAGTTCATCCATTTTGTAGTATATATCAGAATATCCTTTCTTTTTAAGATTGAATAATATTCTGTTGTACCAATACATCATATTGTGCTTACCCATTCATCTGTCAGCAAACATTTAGATTGTTTCAATTTCTTGGGTTTGCTTATCTATTCATCTATCAGAAAACATTTAGATTGGTTCCATTGATGGACCCTTGGGTTGCTTCCATGTTTTAACTACTGTGAACAATGTGCTCTTTTGGATAAATATCTGGAAGTGGAACAGCTGGATCATATGTTAATTCTACTTTTACATTTTGAAGAACTTCCATACTGTTTTCCATTTTATACTCTCACCAATAGTGCACAAGTGTTCCAATTTCTTCACATCGTCACCAACACTTGTTATTTTCTGTTTTTGTTTAATAGTCATCTTATGGGTATGAGGTGGTATCTCATTGTAATGTTTACTTGCTTTTCCCTCATAATTTATGATATTGAGCATCCTTTTATGCACTTATTGGCCATTTGTTTATCTCTTTTGGAGAAATTGCTATTCAAATTCTTTGCCCATTTTTGAATTAGATTGTTTGTTTTTGTTGAATTAGGAGTTCTCTAATTTGGATATTAATTCTTTATGACATATGTGATTTTCAAATATTTGCTCCCATTCTGTGTGTTGCCTTTTTAGTCTGCTGATAGTGTCTTTTGATGCATAAAATTTTTAAATTTTCATGAGGTCCAATTTGTCTATTTTTTTGTTGCCTGTGACTTCAGTGTCATTGCCAGGAATTCATTGCCAAATCCAATACCATGAAACTTTTGCCCCATGTTTTAAAATCTTTATAGCTTTAGCTCTTTCATTTTGGTCTTTAATACATTTTGAATTAATTTTTATGCATGATGTTAAAAATGGTCCAATTTCATTCTTTTGCATGTGGATATCTAGTTTTAGCAGTACCTTTTGTTGAAAAAACTGTTTTTTCCCCATAGAGTAGTCTCAGCATCCTTGTCAAAAATTATGTTAGTGTTTATTTCTGGGGCCTCTCTTCTATTCCACTGGTTTAAATGTCTATCTTTATGCCAGTACCATACTCTTTTAATTACTATAGTTTTGAAATCAGGAAGTGTGAAATCTCCAATTTTTAAATTCCCTGGAATTCACTTCAGTCAGAGGTAATGGGTTTGCAACATTTTCCTGCCTCTTTGTACCTCTGCGATCGGAAGCAGCAATCAGAGCACAGATCCTCAGTATTTGCAGGACAGGTGCTTTTTGCCTGTCTTGGTTCCCAGAAGCAGCATACAAGCTGCTCCTGGCATGTAGATGCCTGCCATGAGGCTTCAGAGTGAGAAATGTGTAGCTGCTCCTGTACTAAGAGCTGAAATTGACGGAAGTAACCACAGTGTATCTCTAAGCCTCCCTTTAGAAGTTGTAAGCGTTCAGTAGACATGTTACAAAATAGTTACGCATCTGACAGTTTCTGAAACTGAAACTGTTGTCTAGAGGTAAAGATAGATTCCTAGTACTTCCAACATTGCCATCTTCCCAGAATTCTCTCAAATATGTGTTTGAGACAAACTGAAAGACCCTCTAGGAAACAGGGTAACAAACTGGTTTGTCTTCCTTGAAATGAAGTGAAGGCGGTGAGGTGGAGTGGACTCAGATTATGTTGTTTCATCTTTCCTTTCAGATGTGGGCTTGGGTAAATCTATGAAGAACAGTTTCCTCACCAAATGGGGATAACAATAGCACCGACTTCACAGGAGACCTTGTGAGTAAAAAATCAGGTAATGTAAGTAAAGGCATTGGCATTCAAAAATGGAGGTGAACTGTGGCCTCTTTATTTTCCTTCTTAGGAGGTGTCATTTGGAGAAGAAAATGTTCATGCAGTCTAACTGATTATTTACAGACAACTTGCATTTCCAGATTTTTTCAGACAACCTAAATCAATTGAACTGCCTTCAGTGACTTCCAGAACATCACCCTCATTAAATGATGATATTAGAATTGTGACTAATGAATGTTCTCCTTTGTATGCGGTTATGTTCTAGTTTCATACAGAATCAAAAGACAAAACCCCACATTCTACGTGAACAACATTTCTGTGGCTACTTCAATCAAATATAAATTTAGTGACATGAGAACCAAGGGAGTTGTAGATAATATTATATTTTATGAAATGAAGTCACTTTAAAGAGTGATCTTCTAAGATCTAAAACTGTGAGTTTCTTTTTGGTGTGTCCTCATGGATTTGCTACAAACTTTGTGAAATGTCAAGGCATGACATTGTAGTTGAATAGATTTCCAAATTGGTAAGCACCAGATACACTACACATATGATGTCTTCCATTTCTAAAGCAATTTTATGAAATAAACACAGAACACAGGTGAACTGTGTTATAAAATGGAAAACATATTTAAATTCTGATTTTGAGGATCACATGATAAGTTAATATTGGATAACTGAAAGAATTTGTTAAAGTCACAAAATACATGGTGAATTTCATAATGTTTATGTCAAATTTTGTCATTCTGGTCATTCCTTGTATTTGCCTCACTTGATATTTCCCCTAAGAGATTTACAATGTTTATATCTCCTCTCATATAGAAATCACCAATCATAGTGTGGGCAGAAGAGCTGAAAAATATTTTAATAAACTTGAAAGCTTTGCCTTGACTGGGAATAGCAGAGTACTAGGAGAATGTATTTTCCAAATGTTAACATCACGCTTTAAATGTTTACATTATGACTACATTTAAGAGATTTCTGGTGAATTCTTCATAGGGATCAAAACTATGAGAATGTTTATCTTCATATTTAGGCTGATAAATTACAAATGACCAGATGATGGCGCTCAGGAAAATTTGCATAGCATCTCAGAAACAGGGATGGTGAAAGCAAATGAAAACAAAAACAGGAATCAAGAAGACAGTTTTTATCTTAGCAAGTGAGAACCATTCACAAATCCTCAGGGACTACAGCTGCTGTTAAACTATTAGTTCAGGGAGAAACAGGTGGAAGTGAATTCATTCACTGGATGAGGCATTAAGCTGCTTATGTTCCTGCCCAAGTAGAGAGTATAGTACTCACTTAGCCTAAAATGGTCAAACGTCATATATTTTGATTCTTGGTTTCAAAATGTATAGTTTCATCTTACATAACAGTCACTAATTTTCATATATTCTTTCTTTATACCCCACTTCCTTCCATAGGTCTGTTAATAATAATTACTCATGGGCAGGTACACCAAAGGTGTTATTGCAACTCAGTTCACTTAGAAATTAATTCTCCCTGAATTAACAGAGTTTTGCTTGAACTTGAAAGGATGAATAAGGGTTTGTCACATGAACAAAGGGTAAAAGGGACTTAATAGAGGATATTGCTCATGTTTCAACCCAAAGGTACCAACAAGCTGGGTAGGTGTATAGGGGACCATATAATTTGTCATCCAGACTGGAATACATATGAGAGTAAAAACAATCACAGACAATTAAAAGTGCATTACTTTTGAGATGCTCATTGACCCATGAATTTAATTTAATAAGTTGATTGGTATATATAATAATGCAATAAAACTTGTTTTCAAAACTAGTATTTCTAGAAATTAAGCAATTTGATGTGTATATTAAAGAAAAATTTAAAATCTTTTTCAATATTTGAATATTAAATTCAGAAGCCAAATAATTATTTTTTATTCTTATTTATAACTTAAAAGACTTTTTTGTTTCTGTCTCTAGTATCCAGAAAATAGTCTTAACTAGATTTTCAATGTATTGTTATTATTTCATAAAATAGCCTAAAATTCTAGTTGATTGCATTTTATAGTAAATATACTTGAAATTATTGATAATTTCATTTGATTCTTCTCTGTAAGCAATAACACACAGCTTAAAATTTAAAAAATATAACAAAATTTAACTTACTTATTTTTTAAATTCTAATACATTTACAGATTCATGTCACCACCAACATAATCAGTCAGATTGGTTCTGTCACCCCCAACAACTCCTTATCTTTCCCTTTGTAGTCACACTCTCCCCCAACTCCTAACTCCTGACAACCACTATTTTGCTCTTTTACTACAATTTTGTCTTTTTGAAAGTATACTCTTTCATAATTCATAAATTCATAGTTAAATATGTAAGTATTTTACAACAAACATTTTCAAAGTTACTGTCTTTCTGCCTCCATTAAGAATATCTTTATATGACAAATGTCTGTGTAATCCATAACTCTAAAATTATTAATGTCTGTATGATTCTTTGGATGACTCTAGAAATTTACTTGTTGCAACAGCAGATTTTGCAATGACATTTCATTCTGAAGTAGATTAGGAATTTAACCAAGCAAAAATAGGAGCCTAAACAGCTTCTTTCTACAGTTCAAGATATTTCAAAGCACGATTATAGGTGTCAGAATTAAGTCTTATATACTGGTTGAGCTCTATCATTTAATTTCCTCAGTTATTTCCATGCACTGATAGGTATAAATACCAAAGTTTTTGTTACCAAGAATTCTCAAGATAAAAGCTTCAAAAGCTGACATTTTTGTTGCACGAGTTGATGAACATTTTGGTTAGGATTTTCAGCTGAGTTTGAACAAGACATAACCTAAGTTTGCAAGACTGGCATTAAAAATTGTTGATCACCAGCTGTGTACCAGGATTAATCCATGCTCAGCATGGGGGATTCAGTGGTGAACCAGATACATGCAGTTTCTAACCTCATGGAGTTTTCATTTTACAAAAACAAATAATAAAGTGAATAAACAAATAAATTATATATTATGATAAATGCTAAGTATGAAATCAATAGATTACATGAAGAGGGGATCTTTGATGTATATGTTAGATAAATTAATCGGGAAGTACCTCTACATTCCTGATTACAGATAAATACACCAAGTTGGGGAGTTTTAACAGCTGACATGTTGGAGTTGGAATTCAAATCTGGGTCTACCCAATCTCAAATTTGCATTTCCAACACATTTCAATGGGTGGTGGGAATTCATGCTCAGTAAGTCCCCTTCAGATCCCAAAATGCTGAAATTCATGTGACATGGACTTTTCATGGATGTCAGTGTCTTAATGTAAAACTGCCTCCATCGGAATCTTTTAATTAGTTTTAGTGACATAGGTTTTTCATGGTTGTCAGTGACTTAATGGGAAAGTTACCTCCATAGAAATCTTTTAATTATTTTTCGTATCGTTAGAAAGATTTTCCTAATTAAGTCTTGGCATGAAATTAAAATAAGAAGAGGTAATGATAAAGCAAGCACAGGATATGGAGAATGGTGTGGTTATTAAACCAAAAAGTATTCACCTACATTTTTGATATATTTAATGCAATGTAATACAATTTCTCTCTGAATGCTATTGAGAAATTACATTATCTTTTTGTATTCAAAATGCTGCTACTAAAGTTGATGTTATCCCGTGAATGTGGATATGACTAAACAGAGGGAGTTATTTGATGAAATACTTGCTGCAAATAATATAGAGTGTAATTATGTCTGAAGAATAGACCTCTTTAGAGTACTTGCATGGATAACTTTTGGTATGTCTCCTAGATTATGCTATAGTATTCTGTTAAATAATTATCAGGACTTTAATTGCAAGATACCAAAATGAGACAGCTGTGGATATGAAACATATTCTGAGTATGAACTCAAATGATTTGAGTTCAAGTCCCAGCTCTGAGCCTCAGTTTCCTTTTATGTCTGTAACATGGGCATCCTGCTGTTTAGTTCACAGGGTTCAGTGTGGAAGACTGATAGTGCTGTGCTACCAGGGAGAAATATATCCTGTTATAATACTGATCCTTAAGGAGTAATGTTTCCTTTGTTCACTCAGTGTTCTGGAATGGTTTCTTTAATAATTCCTAAATGTTGAATTTTCTATATATAGTTAAATTAAGCATGTGTGTTTTAAATTACATGTAATCTATATCCTTTACCTCAACAGCAAAGCTCGGCCATTTCTGGCAAATGGAATTGTCCCTGTCCTCATTTTCTTTGGGAACCATTTTTTTGTTTAATGTTGTTGTCCTGCTGATTTCTGTGCCCTGTGCTGTTCCTATATCATATCTGTTGAATCAAAATGGACTCATCATTGTTTCATGGCTTAAATTAATTTTAGGGAATCTTCCTTTCTCTATCTCTATTTTCTTAAGCTACAACTTCCACATTTATGGATTTCAATTGTTCTGGCTCTCACTGTTTCTAATTTGGTCCTGAATAGATTTTGGGGAGGCTGCAACTTGAAGGATGTTTGTTGTATTTCACCTGGAAGCCGGGGTGGCATCCTTCTCTAGCAGGGCAAGGGTCATCTGGGCTATTCTGGATGTTGGTTTTGAGTGAATAGCTTTCAGGTTGGTCACCACCTGAGAAGGGTTTCCCTGCTGTGTAGAAGTCATTGACTTTAGGACCTTTACTGTGCTGCACACACTCGAACTTTTCTGTAGTATGCTACAGTCTGAGATATAGTATTTAACTATTATGAACCCAGGGTGTGCAGGCTATGAAAATGTTTTATCATCTTTAAACTATTCATTATGGAAGTGTGACAATATATTATTACTATCATTTTTATTCCATTATAAACTTTTATGCTTTTCCCCAGTTTGGGCTGGATTTATCACTGACAGGGCAAGTGACTCTCGGAAAGATCCTTCCCTCTCAAGTTACTGTCCAGTCTTGCAATTAGGAGTCCAGAAATAAAAATATATATTTGTTATTTTGCATTCAGATTCACTCAGTAAAATATTATTAATCATCTAGTACATGCTAGACACTCTTCCATGGGTGAGAGATGTAGTCATTTGCTAACTACATTATCTGTTGTTACAAAAAGTATCTCTGGAAGGACTGTGAGTTGTTCCCATTATTCCCTGCTGGCTTGTAAATGCTTTGCAGCCGTGGTTCTCGGTGGGGGTTCCCAGACCAGGGCATTAGCTCCTCCTGGGAACTTGACTGAAACGCCGGACTGAATCAGAAACCTTGGGTTGGGTGACTCTCAGCAACTTGGAACAAGCCCTTGCCATGATTCTGATGACACTAGAGTTTGAGACTGTTTTACGGTATGCCAGTTCTAGAGAAGAAAGTGAGGAGGACCTGGTGGAGAGGAGAAACAGGAGAGATGAGGTTCCGTATGTCAGGAGAAAATGAGAAATTCCCACCAAGGAAACAGAGGCTTGGCAAGAAGACTTCAGTTGAAGTACAAGAAAAGCCTGGATGTTGAGCGCCTGAGCAGAAGGTGTCCAGATGGAGAAAGATCTGTACAATGAAAGGAATGAATTGAAAAGTTACTGAAACCTAATTTCAGATATGTCATTATTTCTCAGAGGTGGTTGGCTCAGTAGTGAATACCGTTGACATTTGTGCCTTACTCTGTCCCTGTAAAACATCTAAGTGTCTCTCGTGCTTGTGAGCTCCTTAGCACAATCACATTTCAGCCAATGCTTGGCTATCATACAGTTCTTTGTCCTGCCATAGCCGACATATCTTCCCTGCTGGCTTTGTTCCCCAAATTCCTTTTGTTGACAACTTGTTTACCTGAAGGTGTCATCTGCAGTAATTCATATAGCACAGCTATAAAAAAAGGTGGGACAGCATAACTGCCAAGGAGACTTTAACTGGGTTGGTAGAATTATTCTTTGTAGGTCTCCTGAAAGACATTCTATTTTTCCTGAATGTCTCTTTTGCCAGTGATCTGCTAAGGGAGTAAAAGTCAGTATAAATTTTATTTCATTATATATAATGAAAATCTTTGTGCAAAGGTTTTCTTTATTCAAGTTGCCAAATTTTTTCATTATATCCCTGCTTTTTTGGTCAGTTCACAGTGCTTGCACTGTCAGCATACGCCATATAGAATTTTTCCTGTGAAATTCTCATTAACTTATATTAGTGTTCAAGCCATTAAGTTTGGATTTAGAATTTATAGGAAAATAAACCAACCCTTTGTTTCATTTTCCATTGCACGTGCCATCCAGATCTCTCCTTCCCAAAGGCAAAAGCCTTCATGGTCATTAACACATTCATTCTTCTTTAATTATTACATGTAGAAGCTTCCAACTTCCAACAAATTAATTATAGATTAAATTATGTCATGTTGCTATTAAATAAAACAAATCATTCTTCATTTAGTAAATGATGAACCTTAGGGACTCTCAATAAATATTAATTAAACTCTATTTCATGTAGTTGTTTCTCTTTGAATTATACAATCTGGGCCTAGGTAGAACAAATGGTTAGAAATAATGGCAGGTGGGGTTTTTTTTGGAAAGAGTGTAGAGTATGTAATTGGATTTAATAAAAAATGAAGTCAGTGTGGAAGTGGCAGAGTCAAGGGTAGCATCATAATCTCAAATCAGAATTTGGTCAGGAGTTAGTAAAATTTCTCATGTTGCCCCATTTGTTTAGTAAACTATAATTAAACTGAATATATTTCCTTCCTTCCCTTAATCATTCTTTCCTTCCTTCTCTTTATTTTTATTTACTTATAATGGCCACATATAAATTATGAAAATGCAGTGAAGTAACATCTACTTGGTGAAATTAGGATTTTTAAAAGGCTGAGTTCTAATTTTCACTCGCTGGCTTTGTATTCTCAGACAGATTACTTTGTATCTAGGATTTTTATTTTTCCCTTTAGTAAAACTTCCATGAAATGCACTTTAGAAAGGTAGTGTTCCATCTGCTTATTCATCATTCAGTAACATTTATAGATTGCCTATGTTGCAGAGCTGCTACTTTCACTGGTGGATGCCCGTGATCCCCTAATATGTACAAAACACATCTCTAGACACAAAAAGAAAATATATATGAAGAGGAAATAGAATACCTAAGGTTTTAAACAACCAAGTGCTTTATAGGTACTCATTGTATTCTCACCACAATGCTGTGATGTAGGAAAAATTATAAACTGATGTTAAAGAATGTGGAACTGAGGCTCAGAGATATTAAATGAGCTTTCTTAATAAAAAAAGATATTAAATGCAGAGATAATGAGATAATGTAGCCCTGAGGTGATACAGGTGGAATACAAACCCAGGAAAACTTGCTTTAGAGTTTAGGATCTTAAATGTATTGCCAAAGAGTTTTACTCTAGAGATACTATGTAGGTATGCTTACAAACTGTACATGTGTGTGATAATATTATATCACACTTTGTTATTGATAATATTTATATCACACTTTGTTATTGGGATGTTTTAAGGTGATGTAATATAAATAATAGTTCCAGACCTCAAGTATCTCTTAGTCTCATGAGAAAGACAAATAAAATGATAGTAAAGATATGTACAGTCAATAAATAGAGTGAAATCAGTTACCTATGGAACTTAAATAAGGTGTAGCAGAGGAGTGAACGGAAAAACACATAGGTATTTACCAAGGACAGTAGAATAACGTGAGGGGAAAGTACTCTGGGCATATTATAATATATGCAAAGGCATGGGCCTTGGAGTTGCAGTATTATAGAAGACACTGTTTATTGGGATGTAAGAATTACTTAGATTAAAAGAGGAAGAATACTCAGCAAGAAAAAGAGGGGTTCTTAAGTCAATGTAAGTGTCCATGTTTGTAAGTATCTCCAGTTTGCAGATGAAAAAATTGTCATAATGGAGACATGACTATTCAGTTTCTTGGAGCTAATGAAATTCAATGATAAAACTTTCTTCTACATATAAACTTGGTAGCCTTTTAACACTCTCAAATCATAGACAATTCTGGAAAATCAAATTAATCAATGCATGAGGGCATTGGAGGGTAAATCTGAGAAAGCTAGGGAAGAAGTGATAAAGAGCAAGTAGTAAAAAAGCTTATTGGTGAGAAAGGTCCTGATGAGAAAACAGCACTCTTTGGATGACCTTATCTGGGATGTTGTCATAGAGGCTTAAGCAGCAGAGAAGATTTTAGAATAGATGCTATTGATAATATTATAGTAAATCACTTAGAAATATTTAAAGAACATTGAGGGTTAATGGGAAGTTAGCTAACATACAACTTTTGCAGAACAAAGAACTAATGAGTTGTAGTAAGATATATAAATTGAATGGGTAAGTCCTATGGTCAGGCTCATCTAGGAGGCAACTGGACTCAGGAGATCTATGAGGTACTGTACCCTGAAAAATTATAAATACCATATATCTGGAATCCAACAAGGAATTTAACATTATTTTTCTTGGTTTCTCTGCTCATAAAATGAAGAAATATGAGCCAAGTAAAGCAAGATAGCAAGAATAAGTGACTACTTGGCTGGTCACATTTCACATTCAAGATATGTTGAACAATTGACTCATTCCGGGCATTACTCTGATTCAGCTACATTGAATTTCTTGCTGCTTTTTGAATAGGTCAAACATAATTTCACCCCAAAGCCTTGCTGTCCCATCTCACCCAGATATTTTCATCTTTTTCTCGCACTTCATTTAGATTTCTGCTCAAGTGTTGCTTTAGGAAGGTCTTACCTCACTACTTACCTAAAATAGATAAGTTCATGCTCAATTCCTATTACCATAGTTTATTTTTCTGTGTAGAACGTAACAGAATCTCACTACCAAACTGTCTGGCACATGGTAGGTGCTCATTAAATATTTATTGAACCAATGAATGTCTGAAATCAATCATTAGGATGGGGTTTCTTGTGGAATTATGTATAATTATCTTGTTTTAACTAATAAATTATATAAAGACATACATGGCAACTTATTAAAAGCATGGGAGGAACTTCTGGAGAGATGGCAGACAGCATACACAGGTTAGAAAAAACTCTGCAAATCTTTTAACACAATCTCTGGGATATAGACACAGTAAAAAGCTATTCTCTTTACCATATGCCCATGAAGTCATTTGAATCTAACAGGTAGAATACACAATGCTGGGAAAAAAACCCTATAATGTGATGCACTACAGCATTATGATTCAAAACAATTTTGAATAATAATATGGACTATATTTAAGAGAATGAAATATAACATGAAAACTGTAAAAACTACACTTGGGTTTAAAAACAACTGCATGAATACATGGTGGGTGAAGGTACAGTTAAAACCAATTTGTAATGAAACAAATGCAGCCCAGCCAAAACCTAGAGACTTTAGTAAACAACAAATTGTGTAATAAGGCTATTATAAATATTAATTCAATATTTGACTCAGCAAACAAAAGCATAGTGTCCAAGCACAGTGATAATTACTCCGTTATATTCTGATCTAAATAAGACATGTTTGAATAAATGGTGTCTTTTATTCATTTACCCATTTGCTCAATAAATTTTTATTGAGTATTTTCTCAAGCTCTATTCTAAGTACTGAAAACACAACAGCAAATATATCTACACATTTGGTTTTTCTTTGTGATGGTGTGCATTTTTGAAGAAATGGAAGGCTTCTAATTTCTCTGCAACTCATTTTAATGGAAGTATTGACAAATTAACATGTTTTCAGCCACGGTAAACATGACAAAGATGAAAATGATGAAGTCAATTCGAAAGAGAAGGTTTACTTTAACTATTTGAAGATGTGTTTTTAAAGTGAATAAATGAATTCTGTATTCTTTTGAAATTGAATCTAAGACCAACAAATGAACTTGTGTGAAATAGGATTTAAGTCTCTATACATCCAAATTAATTACCACTTAACACCATTCTCCACAAAGCGCTGATTTCTCCATCCCTGAATATTTTACAAAATCTAGATGGCCCTCTGTAGGAGTAGAAATTTTTCTTTAAAGGCCAGATGAAGCCATTTCCAATTCTGAGTTTTTTTAAAAATGAATTAAATTATCTGGAGCAATTTTCAGAACAGAAGAATTGTGGTGAATGACTGTCAGAGTGTGTTTGGAAGGAGAAATTTTAGTGTGTGATCTTGTAATTGCAAACATTCTGAATGATTTGTGAGACCTGTTGTGAGACTGTGTTCCTTTCCTACAGCTGAGGAGAGGTGAAGCAGAGTCCTGAAGGTGGAGATGGTAAAGAGACTGGTTCATAGAAAAAGGAGTGAGGGTAGGATGGAGAGGAAAATTGTGACTCAGTTACTAAGTCCATTAAGCTTTGCCTGACATGAGGGTGGGCAAAAGTTGTTGGTATGATTGATATAGAAATTTTAAAAAGCCTGAGGTCATAGCAAAATTTCCGAACCAGCTTCATAATTCTACTTTTCTTTTGGAGAGGAAAATGGTGCAGCTGGAACTGGAGATGATTTAAGGAAAAAGATGATATTAGAACAAATGCAGTTTTCTTGGAAATGAGAGGAGTTTCTGCAAAGAAGATCAGGTAATAAGATGACATTATTGAAATATAATAGAAATATAAAAATGATTTGATTAAATAAGGATAGAAAAAAATATCTGGAATATTATTCTGAGTGCATATCTGAATTATAGAAACTGCTAGACAGAGAGAGAGAGAGAGAAATTTGTACCCAAGATAGGAATTAGGGATAATAAGAGGACAGAGGCAGTGATCTGGTAAGAAGGCTAGGGAGACTTGTTAGGAATGTATTTGTAAAGGTTGACATGGAAATTGCTTAGCAGGCTTATTTTTGCAATTACAGGAGCATACTTCCTCAAATTCTTTTGGTTATGCCAATATTTATTTGAGAAAATAAGTCTCTTGGTGAGTGAAAAAGGCTTTGCTTCTTAGAATGACCAGAGAGATAACAGAAATGTCAGGTTTTGACTTGGGCAGAAGTAAAAAGTAACTAGTGGAAGAGAGCAGAGTGACTGTACCAAGCTGGAATGACAGATACAGTAGACTTGAGAAGGCATGTTGAGTCTCCATGTGAGGGAGTGAATTTGTGCTTTAAAGTCAGGCTAATTGTGTAATGAAGTTTGCAATTATGTTACCAGTCATATAGTTTGCTTTATCTCAAGATCCCCTTGCCCTGTGGCAAAATATAGACAATAAAACACAGTAATTAAGAGCACAGAAGGCGGAGTCCGACCTCCTGGGTTTGAATCTAAGATCATAATGTGCTACCATCTAACTTTAGGCAAGATATTTAACATTTCTGTGACACAGCTTTCTCATATATAAAACAGAATTAGTAATAATATTCACCTCAGAAAGTTGTAGTATGGATTAAACTGAGTTGATACATTTAAAAACAAGCAAAAACAAAAAAAACCCAAAATCAAGAAAATAAAAAAAAATGAAGTCCTGGTACATAATGAGTGATATATATATATGAGATAGTTGTTAATATCCTGATGACCAAGTAGATTAATCACTTTTTATATTTTCCACTGCTGTTGAATCTTACTACTGTAAGGTCTTGGTAAGGCGTACAGAAACAAAGGCAGACCGTTTTAGTTAAGAATTTCCCTGGAGACTTTGTTTATCATAGCTATTTTCCTTAAAGCACAAATCAGTGGCAGATTTATCTTTTATTTACTTGCTCTGATAAGATTGGGAGAATGAATCATAATTTTAAAAAGTGGTTTTATCTATCTTTCTTTTTGGAAATGTCTATGTACTCTTTTGTTATCAGAGATTTTAAATGTTGGAGCTGCTTGTTTTCTTACCTTATTAAAGATCTCCACAGCATCTAAAATGCCCTTTTACTCTAATTTGATCATTCTCAGTACCAGTCCCCAGTAACTTAGGAATTCATATTTCCATAAATACAATCAAATCATCTCCTTCAGAATTTGACTACCCTGGAGTCTAGCAATACACAATCAAGTTTCGTTTTTCAGTCACTCAATCTTGTTTAGTGAAACTTGATTAGATTCTATCATCCTATTCATTAAAGAAAGATTCCATCTGTTTATAGCAAATTTCTTTCTTGTTCTCTACTTTCTTTTTGATTTATTCACTTTCTGAATTTTGTAATCCAAGAGGAATACTTGCAACTTTTTTTATGTTTTCAAACAAATGTTTTATTTTTCTTTCTATATAAGTTAAATAATTTTCTATTTATAAATCAGGAATTTCATATTCTCTGCCCCACTTGGTATAGCATAGGGCTGGGCTAAAAAGGAAATTTAAGGAATAGCCAGGGTCAACAGGTTGAATTTATAATCCAAATGATCCAAGAGGCCTCAGGATGGGAGGGTTATGATGATTCATACCAAAAATTAGTGGGGGAAAATTTCAAAAATTTGACTGGCACCTTTGTGTGAAGGGGAGAGCTTTGGAAATGGATTTCACAGAAGGAGAATGCTGTAGTTCTTAAAAGGAGCTGTGATCAAGGACTGGGAACTGTGATTATGGCAGGGAGTACAGTGGGATGAATATGTGATTTGGAAATCTGATCCAACTCCATCATTTAACTTTCTAATCAAGTTATGCAAACCTCTGAATTTCAAATTACTTTTCTATGAAATGGGAAGAATAATATCTAGTATTGAAGGTTATATTAGATAATATGGAATTTCTGATTCACTGGTAAACATACCTCGTATTTCTCCTAGAAGGGTCCACATCTTTTCTGGCTCCTACATACATGTTAGGATGTGATCTACTGCAAATGCTCTTTTTTTTTTTTTTTTTTTTTTGAGAGGGCATCTCTCATATTTATTGATCAAATGGTTGTTAACAACAATAAAATTCAGTATAGGGGGGTCAATGCTCAATGTACAATCATTAATCCATCTCAAGCCTAATTCTCGTCAGTCTCCAATCTTCTGAAGCATAACGAACAAGTTCTTACATGGTGAACGAATTCTTACAGAGTGAATAAATTCTTACATGGTGAACAGTACAAGGGCAGTCATCACAGAAACTTTCGGTTTTGATCATGCAATATGACCTATAAACCATCAGGTCATATATGAATATTCATTTGATTTTTGTACTTGATTTATATGTTGATCCCACATTTCTCCTATTATTATTATTATTTTTATTTTTAATAAAATGCTGAAGTGGTAGGTAGATGCAAGATAAAGGTAGAAAACATAGTTTAGTGCTGTAAGAAGGCAAATGTAGATGATCAGATGATCAGGTGTGTGCCTATGGACTAAGTATTAATCCAGGCTAGACAAGGGCAGCAAGACATCCACGGATGCAGAAGATTTCTCTCAAAGCAGGGGGGGTGAGGTTCTGAGCCTCACCTCTGTTGATCCCCAAATTCTCACCTGATGGCCCCCCTGCGACTGTGCCTGTCTTAGGTTGTTCCTCCCTTGAGGAATCTTACCCGTCTCTGGCTAACCAGTCATCTTCCGGGGCCATACAGGGAAATGCAAATGCTCTTTTGAAATCAGACTTCAGCCATACTGCTGTTTGGTTTTCATCTTGAACATATTTCCCTTTCCTTTACAGGAATGATTCAATTGTCACATGGCTTGACTCTATCAACCATTTCTAAGCTTACTGTCATCTCCTCAGAGAGTCCTTCCCTGTCCAATCAATCTATGGTATCACTATAAGTTTCTATTTTTCACACAGTGAATACTACTCTTTTGAGGTTATCATGCTCATTTTTGTACATGCTTATTTCTCTTTCTCACTGGGCTAAATGTTCCTGGAGAATCTAAGCTGCCTTATCTCTGTATTCTCAAAGTCTAGAGCTCTCTTCTTTAAAAGTAAGGAATCAATTGTTATTTTGTTGAACTAATGATTAACTTAATAAATATGTGTAGACTGCTTGATATTATAGCTAAGATATAGTTGTTATTGTATACCAAGAAACACCAACCTGGGAGAGTTACAAATAGTTTAAATGATAAGAAATAACTTACCTTTTTTCTCTGGGGCATGTTGAATTGGATGGCCCAAATCTGCAGTAGTAATTCTTGCTCAGTGAAATACTAGACACTGCAATTGAAAATTGACAGGGATATGTTTTGGATAAATAATATAAATCAAATCAATAAATGTATTTTGATCACCAATTACATACAAGGTATGTAGAACACAAAGATAAATAGGAGATTTCTCCTGTCTTCAAACAGTTTACAATAAAATATAATCTTGAAAATATAAAGGTTTAGAAACGTGATTAAATAATAATAAATCAAATGATTAAATCTTTTCTTTGATGTTTTACTTTTGATTGTGAGAAAGTCTCATTGCTGAGCACATAATAGTGACAGAGGTTGATAGTTTTTGAAGAATTTGGCCACCTGCGAAAGCAGGTACTGAAAAAAACGAGATTCTGATACTCAGCCAAACTAATGAGGTGTGCTCTTTGGGGCAAATGGATTGGTATATCTCTAGCTCACTAAAATCTTGTAAGTTCTGGAGTTTTCTGTAGCTCATTCAGTAACATCACAATATCAAACTCCAGTGTCTAGTGCCAAGTCAGCTCTCAGTAAACATGAGTTAAGTGAATTAGTGAGTTAAGTGAATACAGTGACAACCAGAATCATAGCTTCCCATATTTTCATTTTGAATGTGGTTCTCAAAATTGGAGGGTCAAAAGTTGGATAGTAACTCATGAATGAAATACTCTAATTCTTATTTTATACTCAAGTCTGACACAATATGCTAAAGTGACTTGTTCAAATTAGTCACAGTGCTGGAAATCCTGAGATTTGGGATCTCTATTAATATACTTCTCATTATGTAACATTGCCAAAAATGAAGATTTCTTTGAGGACATAGCCTATCACATGGGGCAGGTGTGCCTGATGTAGAGCATAGAGACCCCAGGTATTGCAAGCAACAGGTTGTGTGTATGGTGTCAGTGCTTTGGTGTGTGTTTTCTTTCAATGACAGGGGCCATAACATTCTTTAGGTTTTTAAGCTTACCTAGTGACTCAAAAAAGATTAAAAATGATTAAATTAGACTTTGAAGAATTAGGAGATAGTGAAGGTGAAGTTGGTATTCTAGTGAGATAGTGATGCTTAGGGCTGCTTCAGGGAATATTAAGTTGTTTAATATCTGACTTGAACACAGAGTTTATTTAAAGGATAAATTGGAGAATGAAGAGGTAAATTGAGAACAGACCTTGTAAAATTTTGAATTTTAGGGATTAATGACTGGGCAATGAGTATCAATTACAGGGTGTGCACAAACATGAAAGATACTAATTTTTTCTTCTTTTATCCTAATTTTTTCAACACAGTATGTATATAAGACCTCATGATGAAGTGATCAGAGAAGTGCATTCTATCATAATTACAAATATGAAAGTAAGATTTAAAATGTATTTGGCACAATGAACTGTTTCACCAAGACCATATTAATTGCATTTGTGGAGCTTGTGGAAAAAAGGAAATATATGCCTATTTATATAAAGTATTAACATTTCTTTAATTAAATTCCTCTAAAATTCCTTACAAAGTTTCCATTCAACTAGTACATGCCTTCCTCTTAATAAAATTGTGCTGAAAATAATTAGTTACTTAATTTTTATAAGGCATAATTAAAAAAAGATTTAGTATCTTTCATAAAATATTGCAAAAGTGAGATTGGTGTGCTAGACCACATCAGATAAATTACGATTTTTTTGATAGTGTTGATGCTTTTCTATGATGAAATATAGCTCTCCTAGTTTTTTCACTTCTTTTAAAATTCAGTGTATCATGGGAGGAGACATCTATGGCATCAATAATGTTAATGTTTTCTCTACATTACTTTTCTTGTTTTCAGAAGGAACCAGGATAGTATGAAGTTATCTGTCAGATAAGGGTGTTACACATTAGAGATGCACTGCAGAGGGGATACAGGTAGTAAGATAACTTGTAATGGTTTTTTACACATTTCTTTACCTGGTCCTTTGGGTACTTGTAAGATGGTTGGACAAAAATCTGCAATCAAAGATCACAGACTAGGCATTAAAATGAATATATTGATTTCTAGAAAGATGAGGGATACTATGATTATCAAAGGGTCTTCCTACAATTTTAAAATCCTATATGACATTTAGCTACCTCCTGGAAGTACTGGTATACATCTCTATAGTAAAAGAAAGAAGTAATAAGAAATATATACTTTAATTTTCTCAAAGAAAATCTTTTAGTTATAAGTTAATTTTAAAACCTCCAAGTCTAACACAAATAGAAAAAACCCACAACTTTATCTCCCTAAAATATGGCATACAAGAAGGCATGGGAGAGGAAAAAGAGTTATTTATATTAGGTTATTAGGTTAGCCCACATGGGGTTGAGAATCAGAGCTTGATTTGGGGAAAGAAAGCTGTGAGGAAAAACGCGGATACAGACAAGGACACAGATTTTATTCAGACAGAAAAAAGTACTCTTAAGAGTATGGTGGTGACAGATTAAAGATGGCGGCGTGAGAGGAGAGACAGAGGCTTCCTCCTAAAACTGGATACAATTAGAAAATTTAATTGGCACAACTAATCCTGAGAGAGCAACAGGAAAGAGGACGGCATCAGACTGCACACACCTGTAGAAAAGAGCAGACCTCAGTGAACAGGGTAAAGTACCAGAGCTGTGGCTCCGTGGGACCCGAGCCCCTCCCCCACCCCAGCTCACCTGCTGGAGGAAGACAAATGGAGCAGGGAGGGAGTGGAAGGCTTGGAACTGCTGAATACCTAGCTCCAGAGATCTGCGCTGGAAGCACAAACCTACATTGCATGGTGGTTTCATGAGACTCGCATGACTACTGGTTTGGAAAGTTAATACAGGCAGAGTTCCTGGGGAGACTGGGATTCCGGCTGCTTGTGGAAAGCAGGGATCCATATCTGGCTGCTCTGGGACAAAAACTTATCCCTGTGTGCCCGGCCCACTGGCTCAGGCAGTGGAGACAGGCACAGGAGCCAGGAGGTGGGGAACAGCTCTTTCCTACCCCCAGGCATGAGTACTGCTCCCCTGCTACCCCCGACATTAATTTAGGGGCTCAGCAGCTCCAGAATAGAGCTTCTGGACACTAGAGGGCGCCATATACAAACATGAAATGCCAAAGGAACCTTGTCCAGAGTAATATTATTAATACAACTCCCAAGAAAGCTTTAAATGATATGGACCTCATGACTCTTCCTGAAAGGCAGTTCAAAATAAAAATATTCAACATCCTAATGGAGGTACAGAAAGACATCCAAGAACTCAGGAATGAATTCAGGTCAGAGATCCAATCATTAAAGAACACGATGGAGGGTATTAAAAGCAGGATGGATATGATGGGGGAGAAAATAAATGAAATAGAAACTAGAGAAGAGGAATACAAAGAAGCTGAGGCACAGAGAGAAAAAAGGATCTCTAAAAATGAAAGAATATTGAGAGAACTGTGTGACCAATCCAAGTGGAACAATATTCACATTATAGGGATACCAGAAAAGAAGAGAGAGAAAAAGGGATAGAAAGTGTCTTAGAGGAGGTAGTTGATGAAAACTTCCCCAATCTGGGGAAGGAGATAGTCTCTCAGGCCATGGAGATCCACAGATCCCCCTAAAAAAGGGACCCAAGGAAGCCAACAGCAAGACACATAGTAATTAAAATGGGAAAGATCAAGGATAAGGACAGACTGTTAAAAGCAGTAAGAGGCAGAAATAAGATCACATACAAAGGAAAGCCCATCAGACTAACAATAGACTTCTCAGCAGAAACCTTACAGGCCAGAAGGGAGTGCATGATGCATTTAATGCCATGAAGCAGAAGGGCCTGGAACCAAGATTACTTTATCTGGTGAGATTATCATTTAAATTTGAAGGAGGGATTAAACAATTTCCAGATAGGCAAAAGCTGAGAGAGTTTACCTCCCACAAACCATCTCTGAAGTCTATCTTGGAGGGACTGCTATAGATGGAAGTGTTCCTAGGGTTGGATAGCTGTCACCAGAGGTAGTAAAATCATGGTAGGGAGGGTGGAGCAGCTGATGGTGAGGCAAATGCAAAATTAAATTGACTATCCCCAAAACCAATCAAGGCATAGAGAAAAAGTATAGAATTTGATACCTAATATATAAAGAAAGAAGGAGGAAGTAAAAGGAGGAGAAATAGAAAAGAACCTTTAGATTGTGTTTGTAACAGCATACTAAGTGAGTTAAGGTAGACTCTTAGATAGTAAGGAAAGGAACCTGGAACCTTTGGCAACCACGAATCTAAAGCCTGAAATGGCAATAAGTACATACCTATCGATAATCACCCTAAAAGTAAATGGAATGAATGCACCAATAAAAAGACATAGAGTCACTGAATGGATAAAAAAACAAGACCCATCTATATGCTGCTTATAAGAGACTCACCTCAAACCCAAAGACATGCACAGACTAAAAGCCAAGGGATGGAAAAAGATATTTCATGCAAACAATAGGGAGAAAAAAGCAGGAGTTGCAGTACTGGTATCAGACAAAATAGACTTCAAAACAAAGAAAGTAACAAGAGATAAAGAAGGGCATTACATAATGATAAAGGTCTCATTCCAACAAGAGGATATAACCAATATAAATATACATGCACCCAACACAGAAGCACCAGCATATGTGAAACAAATCTAACAGAACTAAAGGAGGAAATAGACTGCAATGCATTCATTTTAGGAGACTTCAACACACCATTCACTCCAAAGGACAGATCCACCAGACAGAAAATAAGTAAGGACACAGAGGCACTGAACAACACACTAGAACAGATGGACCTAATAGACATCTACAGAACTCTACATCCAAAAGCAACAGGATACAAATTCTACTCAAGTGCACATGGAATATTCTCCAGAATAGGCCACATACTAGGCCACAAAAAGAGCCTCAGTAAATTCAAAAAGATTGAAATCGTACCAACCAATTTTTCAGACCACAAAGGTATAAAACTAGAAATAAATTGTACCAAGAAAGCAAAAAAAAACTCACAAACACATGGAGGCTTAACAACATGCTTCTAAATAGTCAATGGATCAATGACCAAATTAAAATGGAGATAAAGCAATATTTGGAAATAAATGACAACAACAACACAAAGCCCCAACTTCTGTGGGACGCAGCAAAAGCAGTCTTAAGAGGAAAGTATATAGCAATCCAGGCATATGTAAAGAAGGAAGAACAAACCCAAATGAATAGTCTAACATCACCATTATAGAAACTGGGAAAAGAAGAACAAATGAAGCCTAAAGTCAGCAGAAGGAGGGACATAATAAAGATCAGAGAAGAAATAAACAAAATTGAGAAGAATAAACAATAGAAAAAATCAATGAAACCAAGAGCTGGTTCATTGAGAAAATAAACAAAATAAATAAGCCTTTAGCCAGACTTATTAAGAGAAAAAGAGAATCAACACACATCAACAGAATCAGGAATGAGAAAGGAAACACCACGACTGACCCAACAGAAATACAAAGAATTATTAGAGACTACTATGAAAACCTATATGCTAAGAAGCTGGAAAACCTAGAAGAAATGAACAACTTCCTAGAAAAATACAACCTTCCAAGACTGACCCAGAAAGAAACAGAAAATCTAAGCAAACCAATTACCAGCAAAGAAATTGAAGTGGTGATCAAAAAACTACCCAAGAAAAATACCCCGGGGCCAGATGGATTTACCTCGTAATTTTTTCAGACCTACAGAGAAGATATAATACCCATTCTCCTTAAAGTTTTCCAAAAAATAGAAGAAGAGGGGATATTCCCAAACTCATTCTATGAAGCCAACATCACCTTAATACCAAAACCAGGCAAAGACCACCCCCTTAAATAATTACAAACCAATATCCCTGATGAACGCAGATGCAAAAATACTCAATAAAATATTAGCAAACCAAATTCAAAAATATATCAAAAGGATCATACACCAGGACCAAGTGGGATTCATCCCAGGGATGCAAGGATGATACAACATTCGAAAATCTGTCAACATCATCCACCACATCAACAAAAAGAAAGACAAAAACCACATGATCATTTCCATAGGTGCTGAAAAAGCATTCAACAAAATTCAACATCCATTCATGATAAAAAGTCTCAGCAAAATGGGTATAGAGGACAAGTACCTTAACATAATAAAGGCCATATATGATAAACCCACAGCCAACATCATACTGAACAGTGAGAAGCTGAAAACTTTTCCTCTGAGATTGGGAACAAGACAGGGATCCTGCTATCCCAACTGTTATTTAACATAGTACTGGAGGTCCTAGCCACAGCAATTAGACAAAACAAAGAAATACAAGGAATCTAGATTGGTAAAGTAGAAGTTAAACTGTCACTATTTGCAGAGGACATGCTATTGTACATATAAAACCCTAAAGACTCCACTCCAAAACTACTAGAACTGATATCTGAATACAGCAAAGTTGCAGGATACAAAATTAACACACAGAAATCTGTGACTTTCCTATACACTAACAATGAACCAATAGAAAGAGAAATCAGGAAAACAATTCCATTCACTATTGCATCAAAAAGAATAAAATACCTAGGAATAAACCTAACCAAAGAAGTGAAAGACCTATACCCTGAAAACTATAAGACACTCTTAAGAGAAATTAAAGAGGTCACTAAGAAATGGAAAGTCATCCCATGCTCTTGGCTAGGAAGAATTAATATCATCAAAATGGCTATCCTGCCCAAAGCAATATACAGATTTGATGCAATCCCTATCAAATTACCAACAACATTCTTCAATGAACTAGAAGAGTTCGAAAATTCATATGGAAACAACAAAGACCCCGAATAGCCAAAGCAATCCTGAGAAAGAAGAATAAAGTGGCAGGGATCTCACTCCCCAACTTCAAGCTCTACTACAAAACCATAGTAATCAAGGGAATTTGGTACTAGCACAAGAACAGAGCCACAGAGCAGTGGAACAGATTAGAGACTCCAGACATTAACCCAAACATATGTGGTCGATTAATATTCAATAAAGGAGCCATGGACATACAATGGGGAAATGACAGTCTTTTCAACAGATGGTGCTGGCAGAACTGGACAGCTACATGTAAGAGAATGAAACTGGATCACTGTCTAACCCCATACACAAAAGTAAATTCAAAATGGATCAAAGAGCTGAATGTAAGGCATGAAACCATAAAACTCTTAGAAAAAAACTTAGGCAAAAATCTCTTGGACATAAACATGAGTGATTTCTTCATGAATATATCTCCTGGGGCAAGGAAAACAAAAGCAAAAATGAACAACTGGGACTATATCAAGCTGAAAAGCTTCTGTACAGCAAAGGACACCTTCAATAGAACAAAAAGGTATCCTACAGTATGGGAGAATATATTTGTAAGTGACAGATCTGACAAAGGCTTGACATCCAAAATATATAAAGAGCTCACCCACCTCAACAAACTAAAAGCATATAATCCAATTTAAAAATGGGCAGAGAAGCTGAATAGACAGTTCTCCAAAGAAGAAATTCAGATGGCCAACAGACACATGAAAAGATGCTCCACATCACTAGTTATCAGAGAAATGCAAATTAAAACCACAGTGAGATATCACCTCACACCAGTAAGGACAGCCACCATCCAAAGAACAAACAATAACTAAAGTTGGATAGGTTGCGGAGAAAGGGGAACCCTTCTACACTGCTGCTGGGAATGTAAATTAGTTCAACCATTGTGGAAAGCAATATGGAGGTTCCTCAAAATGTTCAAAATAGACTTACCATTAGACCCAGGAATTCCACTTCTAGGAATTTACCCTAAGGATGCAGCACTCCAGTTTGAAAAAGACAGATGCACCCCTATGTTTATCACAGCACTATTTACAATAGCCAAGAAATGGAAGCAACCTAAGTGTCCATCAGTAGATGAAGGGATAAAGAAGATGTGGGACATATACACAATGGCATATTATTCAGCCATAAGAAGAAAACAAATCCTACCATTTGCAACAACATGGATGAATCTAGAGGGTATTATGCTCAGTGAAATAAGCCAAGTGGAGAAAAACAAATACCAAATGATTTCACTCATGTGTGGAGCATAAGAACAAAAGAAAAACTGAAGGAACAAAACAGAAGCAGAATCACAGAACCCAAGAATGTAGTAACAGTTACCAAAGGGAAAGAGACTGGGGAGAATGGGAGGGTAGGGAGGGATAAGGGAAGGGATGAAGAAAGGGAGTATTATGATTAGCAGGTATAATGTGGGGGGTGGGGTAAAGGGGAGGACTTTTTCAACACAGAGAAGACAAGTAGTGATTCTACAACATCTTACTATGCTGATGGACAGTGACTGTAATGGGGTTTGTGGGGGGGACTTGGGGTAGGAGAGAGCCTAGTAAACACAATGTTCTTCAAAAACATTTAATAAATAAATAAATAAATAAATAGAGAGTATGGTGGCAAGCAATAGGTAGCAAGCTTGGGAAGAACTTGCCTAAGAGAATTAGATAATAACTAAGTAAATATCTGGAACAGAGAGAAGCAGAAGCAATAAAAAGACTAGAAAAAGTATAAATCAGAGTAGGAAAGCAATGGCATTAGAGTTAAATCACTGTGGCATTGACATTAAAAGTGTTTCTCCATAGTGCAGAGATGGAAATAGAGCTCCAGATCTATGGAATCTAAGAACTGGATTGGTTATTAAGACTTGAGTATAAGGAGGGATGAAAGAAACTCCGTTACCCAACTAGGGTGCACTGAGTGTGGGCTCTCATGTACAGTACAGTTGTCCCACTAGAGGAACTTGGGATCAAGGTGAAAGGTAAACTAGTATTACAGTGAAAGAAAAAGAAATTTCCCTGATAATTAAACATACACACCTTAGACTAAGGACACTTGGCTAGAGCCAATGGGCCAGCAGTTGTGAGAAGAGGACCAGCAATAGGAATGGCCAAGAAAGGTAGGGAGGTGTAAGAAATTGCTTGGGGGTAAAGATAGAAATACCAGATTTTCTTATGTTATCTTGCCTTATCACCCTTATCTTGCCTTTTTAAGTTTCTGTATCTTGAATTTGAAACATTTATATGATGTTAGTACAAACATAAAGCTTATAGCTATTTATCCAAACTTATCTTTGTGGTATGGTATCAAATATTTTCTTACTGTTACTGTTGCAGTATCATAAAGGCTCAGACACACTGAAGCATGGGAAAAGGCTGATGGTATCTAAGTCAGACAACTTTGAATTTACACTTCATACTAGTCCTGAGAACTTGGAAATTCTCATTACTTCTCTGAAAAGTAGTTTTCTCATCTGTAAAATGGGAATAATGAAAACTACCTCATAGAATGAATTAGATGTGATTGTCTTTGTGAACATTCAATTTAAGATAATCATGAATATTTTGGTTAATTAAACATATTTTATTTATTTATTTTTTACATGTCAAGATCAAATGGAGTTTATTCCAGGTATGCAAAATGTTATTTTTTTTTGGTATCATTAATATAAAATTATATGGGCAACATTGTGGTTACTAGGTGCCCCCCATTATCAAGTCCCCACCACATGCCCCATTACAGTTACTGTCCATCAGTGTAGTAAGATGCTATAGAGTCATTACTTGTCTTCTCTGTGCTATACTGCCTTCCCCATGCCCACCCTTACATTATATGTGCTAATTGTAATGCCCCTTATTCCCCTTCTCCCTTCCTTCCAACCCACCCTCCCCAGTCCCTTTCCCTTTTGTAACTGTTAGTCCATTTTTGGGTTCTGTGAGTCTGCTGCTATTTTGTTCCTTCAGTTCTTGCTTTGTTCTTATGCTCCACAGATGACTGAAATCATTTGGTACTTGTCTTTCTCCACCTGGCTTATTTCACTGAGCATAATACCCTCTAGCTCCATCCATGTTGTTGCATATGGTAGGATTTGTTTTCTTCTTATGGCTGAATAATATGCCATTGTGTATATGTACCACATCTTCTTTATCCCTTCATCTACTGATGGACACTTAGGTTGCTTCCACTTCTTGGCTACTGTAAATAGTGCTGTGATAAACATAGGGGTGCATATGTCTTTTTGCAACTAGGATCCTGCATTCTTAGCATAAATTCCTAGGAGTGGAATTCCTGGGTCAAATGGTATTTCTATTTTTAGTTTTTTGAGGAACCTCCATACTGCTTTCCAGAATGATTGAACTAGTTTACAGTCCCACCAACAGTGTAGGAGGGTTCCCCTATCTCTGCATCTTCGCCAGCATTTGTTCTTTGGAGTCTTTTCTATTTTGGCCATCCTGCAGAGTGTGAAGTGATATCTCATTGTGGTTTTAATTTGCATTTCTCTGATGACTAGAGATGTGAAGCATCTTTTCATGTGCCTATTGGCCATCTGAATTTCTTCATTGGAGAAGTGTCTATTCATATTCTCTGCCCAATTTTTAATAGGGTTATTTGCTTTTTGGGTGTTGAGGTATGTGAGTTCTTTGTATGTTTTGGATGTTAACCCCTTGTTGGATCTGTCATTTACAAATATATTCTCCCATACTGTTGGATGCCTTTTTGTTCTGCTGATGGTATCCTTTATTGTAAAGAACCTTTTAACATGATATAGTCCCATTTGTTCATTTTTTATTCTCTTTCCCTTTACCGAGGAGATGAGTTCAGGAAAAAGTTGCTCATGTTTATATTCAAGAGATTTTTGCCTATGTTTTCTTCTAAGCATTTTATAGTTTTATGACTTACATTCAGGTCTTTGATCCACTTTGAGTTTGCTTTTGTGTACGGAGTTAAACAATAATCCAGTTTCATTTTCTTGCATGAAGCTGTCCAGTTTTGCCAACACCAGTTGTTGAAGAGGCTGTCATTTCCCTATTGTATATCCATAGCTCCTTTATTATATACTAATTGACCATATGTGCTTGGGTTTATATCTGGCTCTCTAGTCTGTTCCATTGGTCTATGGGTCTGTTCTTGTGCTAGTACCAAATTGTCTTAGTTACTGTGGTTTTGTAGTTGAGCTTGAAGTCAGGGAGCATAATCCCTCCCACTTTATTCTTCCTCCTCAGGATTGCTTTGGCTATTTGGAGTCTTTTGTGGTTCCATGTGAATTTTAGAATGATTTGCTCTAGTTTGTTGAAGAATCCTGTTGGTATTTTGATAGGGATTGCACTGAATCTGTAGATTGCTTTAGGCAGGATGGCCATTTTGACTATATTAATTGTTCCTATCCATGAGCAAGGGATGTGTTTCCATTTATTGGTATCTTCTTTAATTTCTCTCATGAGTGTCTTGTAGTTTTCAGAGTATAGGTCTTTCACTTCATTGGTTAGGTTTATTCCTAAGTATTTTATTCTTTTTGATACAATTGTGAATGAAATTGTTTTCCTGATTTCTCTTTCTGCTAGTTTATCATTAGTATATTGGAATGCAACAGATTTCTGTGTATTAATTTTGTGTCCTACAACTTTGCTGATTTGAAATATTAGATCTAGCAGTTTTGGAGTGGAATTTTTAGGATTTTTTATGTACAATATCATGTCATTTACAAACAGGGACAGTTTAACTTCTTCCTTGCCAGTCTGGATGCCTTTTATTTTTTTGTGTTGTCTGATTGCTGTGGCTAGGACCTCCATAACTATGTTGAATAAAAATGGGGAGAGTGGGCATCTTTGTCTTGTTTGCAATCTCGAGGGAAAAGCTTTCAGCTTTTCACTGTTAATTATGATGTTGGCTGTGTATTTTTTATATATGGCCTTTATTATGTTAAAACCCATTTTGTTGAGATTTTTTACCATAAATGGATGGTATTTTGTTGAATCTTGATGAATGCTTTTTCAGCATCAATTAAATACATTTTAAATGAATATTTAAATGCTATTTTGAAAACATAATAGTGAGAAAATGATGAAAACAATAAAAAATTATGCACTGGGAAGAACTGTATTATAATCTAAGTTCTGCTACAGAGTAGATGGTTACAAATTTTTGTACATTTTATCACCAATCGTCTATCACCATAAAATTTTCCTAACTTTAGGCTATTGAATCTACCTCCAAGAATTGATTCTATACAGCCAACTTAAAAGAAGGAGAAAAAATATATGTACAATGATATTCATTTTTAGGATAATTGTTTAGTAAAAATGGAAAGCAATTTGAAAATCCAAGAGGACGAAACCTTAAGTAATTCTGAGAACTAACATGTAGGAAAATGTCTGTTACAAAGTTAAATGAAAGACTTATTTTGTGAACTAACAGATGATATCTTGGTGAATATTTCATGTATACTTGAGAAAACTATGTGTTCTGCTGCTGTTGACTGGAATGTTCTATATATTCTCTTAGGTCCATTTGGTCTACAGTGATGCACAAGTCCACCATTTCTTTATTGATTTTCTTGTCTGCATGTTCTATGCATTATTGAATTAGGGTTATTGAAGTCTCCTATTATTTAATAGATATTTTCCAAAGATATACAAATGGTCAATAGGAACATGAAAATATGTTTAACATCATGAATCATCAGGTAAATGCAAATCAAGATCTCACAACTGTTAGGATAGCTATTATTTTTTTAAAAATCTAAAAGTAATAAGTGTTGGTGAGGATGTGGAAAATTGTAAACCTTCTACGCTGTTGGTGGGAAATGTTAAATGGTACAGCCATTATGGAAAACAGTATGGAGTTTCCTAAACAAAATAAAAGATAAAACCACCACATGATACAGCAATTCCATTTCTCAGTATATATCCAAAGGAACTGAAATAAGGAACTTGAAGAGATATCTGCACTTCCTGTTCATTAGCTCTGAATTTTTCCATTACTTGAACCAATGGATTCCTATTATAACCTAACTGTGTTTGTTTTTGGTTTCTTTCAATGAGACACAATTTTGAGTAACCAATGAAAAAAAATTAGCTAATGGCTTAAGAATAGTAAACATTTGGAATTACAAAGACTGGATTATCATTTCCTGGATTTTATCTCAATAGCATATTGAGAACTATATATTTGAATTATAGGTATTAAAAAAAATAAACCAATTTCCTCTTTCTTGCATTGCTAATAGAGATATTATTAATTTTATGTGTTATTGTGACCTCAGTTATTTATTATTTATGGAGCACATTAGTTGCTGCCATCTCTTCTCAACACTAGAGAATTTCTGGCTTTCTACTCCAGCTTCTCTTGAGACAGAATGCAAAGTGAGTTCCATAACCATTGAAGCCAACTGCTGTTAATCTATTTTAGGTGACAGATTCTGGGACATATGACAAGAGTACATAGATGACACCTTTAGATAATCCTGGAAGAACAAAGGGAAGACCTATGAAATAACTTCATTGAACCAAGCCAGAATAATGCTTGCAAAAATGTGAACAAAGGAAATGATTTATTAGAATGTTCTTATGGATCCTGACACAGCGAAAAGGTGTTGGAATACATACACCTTTTTTTCCTGCTTTGTTGGCAGACTCCTCTCACTTGGGGAAACTTTATTTTATTAAATGACTGCCAAGAAAGAAAAGGACCTGCATTATCACATTTTTCAGGAAAGATAATCTGATACAACAGCTGTTAGCGTTTGTACATTATTTGTAATTTTGTCTCTTCAGGTATGTTAGGAGGCTTGATTTTGATTTACAAGATTTTATTGTTAGTGTAAAATAAATTACTGGCAGCATGCACAAAGATGCCTAGTTTTCATACAATAACTGTTTTATTCAGGAGAATACATATAACTAAGGATTATTACACTTTTTATAGTTCTTTCAAAACAGCTTAAAAGTGTATATCATTGAAAATGATTTTTGTATGTAAAGCTTATCTTAGTGACGTTTTTATAAGTAGTTCATGGATTTAAGTTATATACTCCTTTATTTATGAACTCTGTAAACTACATTGTAATTATCTCTTTAAGTATCTCTCCTCCTCCCACCTTCCCACCCAACTAGATGTGAACCTCTGGTGCAAGGATTATGGCCTATTAATTTAATTTTCTTTGGAACCATAACATCTCACACAGTGTCTGACATACAGTATTTGATAACTAGCTTCTGAATGAGTGACAATAAACGAAAATAAATTCGTTCTTTCAAGGGCTATTTCTTGTTACCAACAGGCATTTTGTCTGCAGTTACTTATGATTTTGCTTTAAATCCTGACTACTACATATTCTAGTAGAACATATAAAAAACTAGAACTGGGCTTAGGCAAGCCAGATGATTATATCCATATGCCTTCTATCTCTGATGGCTCCATTTCATATCCCTTTTCTCTACTTCAGCATTTTTTAAAAGTGTATTCCAAATAAATTTAGATACCGATGATGTGCTCTGTGATAAATAAACTCCATATTCAAATAAATTTGGAAATGATGCTTATATTTAATATTGCCTTCTTGGAAATTCACAAAAGAGAATAGAAATCACAAAAGAAAAGCCTTGAGAACTTTCTACTTGTTGTACTGCAAATCATTTATGTCAAAATGATGT
The DNA here is from genome assembly GCF_040802235.1 of Manis javanica. NCBI lineage: Eukaryota > Metazoa > Chordata > Mammalia > Pholidota > Manidae > Manis > Manis javanica. The sequence continues at coordinate 193,509,264 of NC_133157.1, forward strand.
TTGCCAAACTTATTGGTATATGGAATTCTTTTTCTCTATAACCTATTACTGTCCCATGCTAATCATGAAGAAAACACATCATTATGTTGCCCAGTATATTTCAAAGTTACATGAATATTTTGTATGCTTGACTTTGTTCTGTTTTTGCATGCTTCAGTTGGCCAGCAGCCTACTAAATCAAGCAAAAAAATAAAGAACTGCTCTACCTTTATATATTTGATTGCATAAGATCCTAGGTCTCCATATTGATCTGATCAATTTATTCACTTTACAGTTTCCTTTCTACTTCATCTCCAGTAGAAAACCCGTAAGCCAAGAGTTTATGGAATTTGGCCTGAGTTTCAACCTGGTCTAAATATTATAAAAATAGAAGTTCATATTTTATATATTTTCATCCTATACTTTCTAACAAATTACCCCAAAGGTATTTGAAAATCAAATCAAGATTTCAATTACACTAGATAGTATGCTATGAGATACAAATCCATTAAACTGGTTTTGACATGTATCCACTAAGTTAAGCTTTTGATATTTATTTATTATTAGGTATTGCTTTAATTATCCTTATCCATTTTCCTTCCATTTCATGTGTTCTCTTGTATTTTCTGTAGTTGTTTACTTAGATAAAATTAACGACAATTTTGGCACTGCTACTAGTTATTTCATTATAAATTTCATAGCCACTTCTTATGGTAGGGATGAAGACCAGAGGACCACTGAGAGCAGAATAACTTGCTGTAAGAGAAATTCACTAACACATGAAGCAGACATTTGATTTTTGCTTTTGAGCATACAGTTGGCAAAAAGCTACTGAGATCACAAAATCTCTTAGACACGTAGAGGTGCATTTGCAGAGTATTGTGGGAGTGCTGGCTTTTGAACTGAGAAGTTGCATCACTTCTTTCCCCCCAAGCTGTGCTCATTGGTAGTGTCATCTACTCTGTAATATTCTAGAATGAGATAAGCAAATTTTAGTGACAAATCTGAACTATTTTTTAAGCTAACTAGAAAATGTTATTATTAAAATAGAAATCAGTTCTTAGTTAAAAAGAAAAAGGGATGAACATGTACACCCTCATTCCTTCTAAACTATTGGTATGGGGTGCAAAGATGAAAAATGATGAATTTTTGTCACAGAGGTATTTCAGCTGCTATTTTCATATGTTCAAACACAGAGCTATTCCTAAAATTCAATACAATTTAGTCATGTTTTATCTCAACCCAGTGACTGCAATTGAATACATGAAGTTTACATCCAAGACCATTATTGTCTCAATGGTTCAATTTTAACATTCAATCAGAGAAAGTATTGGAAATATAATTTTTATTGTAATTTTTCTAATTGTATTTTGTGAGGGTTAAGTTAAGAATTCCAAGTGAAGTTTTATGGTATTTTGGTAAATATGTACTATACATTTATAGTGAATCCAAGGAATTAATTGGATTAGTTATATCAGTTATACATCCAATTCCTATTCCCTACTGTTTCATCAGTACATACATGTTATCGGTGGGTAAATCTGTAGATAAATGTTTTAATTTATCATAAGTAAATCAAATGAGCTTAATTTGAGTCTTTGCAGATCTGTTTAAACAAAAAATGAATAGTCTGACCAATTTCTTTAAACTATTTTGTTCTATTTAATTGTCCTTCATAGTCTCATAATTGAAGAATCTTTTCACCTCTCCTTTTTTGAGAAACTTCTTTGGAAGTTTTCCCCCCTTTTCTATTCTCCATTCTGAAAGCAGTCATAAAGCTTTAAGAAATTGTAACTATTAAATATAGTCTATAATCCTTCAGTGTTGTTTACCCTTTTTTCTTAATTTTAGTTTTGGTTTTGAAGTTGGCCAAACATCTCCAAAAAGGTCAACCTTATTTAGGGCTCACTCTTTTCTGATCACACAAATAACCCAGATAATAATAAGTAAACCAGATAAAGATCAGCTTCCTAACTACACTGGTGAACTAATGTATATGTTCCTTGGTCTTGATATGGATATATGTGCCACTGCTAAATAAGAGAGAGATGTTGGATTACTTAAATCCTCCAGAGGCCTTCATTTAGATATTTATCAAGAAATAATGGACTGTGTGCTTTTACAACCTGAAAGGGTACTCAGAGCAGGATTGGTGGATCTGTACTCTACATCTAGGTGTAAAACAAAGGAATTGCATGGGATGTTAAGATTGCTACATTATTGAATGCCACATACACTTACTTTCCTAATGCAAGTTTTTCCTTGAGATTAGGTTAAACATGTTGGGTAACAATGGGTTTCTGAACATGAGCTTAAATGTGAGCTGCTGTCTGGAGGTGGTGCTGTGAAAATAACAGAAGTACACCTCTTTGGTAGTGATTTGTAAGACCTTAGGATCATTGGGAGGATGCCTACTTGATTGCATCACATTAGTTAATAAGAAATGATGATGAAAAATGTACTGGAAGAAATTACTGGGTGTCAATCACTCCCAGAAACCGACAGTGTCATGTGGGGCTACTCTATTACCTGAAAACATTCTTTCCAGGCAGGACAATGTCAAGCTCACTGCTGAAAATCTCCCTAATATCTATCAAAACTTTTCAGTATCTAATGAAAATAACGCCTTTTAAGTCCTCCCATGTAATTCTTGCAACAGCGCTGTCACAGTGGTTGTCACACTGTCTTGTAATTGTTAGTTCTGCAGTACCTCGTTGATCTCAGAGAAGCCTGCCTACGGTTTGGTCAAGGAGAGTCTCTGTCAATTGTTACTTCATTTAATATTGAAAACAATGCTATAAAATAGGTATTATTACAAATAAGAAAATGGAAACATAAACAAAAGAACTGGCTGAAAGTTAAACAGGTTACAAGTCTACTAGGATTGTTACTATTTCAACCAGTGGTGATTCCTTGAAATTAGAAATCTTTCTGGGAGTTTAAATCTTAACTGGATCAGCATTTTGGAATCTGTGGCTTCATCTCTCTATGTGTTCCTTAAAGCCATTGTTTTCAGGGATTTGACCCATTTCCAGGACCCTGATAAGGACAGGACCCAAGTCTCATTTCTTTTTTTTTTCCTTTTATTTATTTATTTATTTATTTATTTATTTAGGTCTCATTAATCTACAATTACATGAAAAACATTATATTTACTAGGCTCCCCCCTTCGCCAAGTCTCACTGATGCAGATACCTAAGGCTGGGGACATCTTTGTCTATTGGAGCAAGACAGAAGGACCATTCTAGTTCCAGAGCTTCCCATGGGGTTGCCCAAAATTCTTGATGGGTCTGCATCCAACTTGATTTTCCCTCTATTCCCTCCTACTTCCTTCCACTCATTCCATAATAAACCACCCACATGCTAAATTCCATCTTAAAACCCAGACTGTCTGGGAAAGCAAGTGCTAAATATGAAGTTTTGAAACTGAATCACTTCCTACTCAGATGACAGTGAAGATGTCCTCACTGGTGGTCCGTGGAGCAGGGAAACCGGGCACACAGTAGAGAATTGGGATGGGATAGTGGTGGAAGAGAGTGTATTGCCTGGTATACATTAGGTACTTGAGAAATCATGAGGAACTAGAATTATAAGAAAAACAAAATGAAATAGCCATTGTTAAGCTCTGTTGATGTTTTGAAAAAGACCCCACTTGTGGAATTTTATCTTGTAGTCCTTGAAACTGTGGGCTCTCTGGTAATTTAAAAACTTCAGTTCTCAAATGGGATGTCTGTCTGTCAAGGACACAGACATTGAGTTGTAAGTTGTAACATTGCCTGAAGACTTCAGACTCCTTGTTCCAAAGGACCAGAAGGCAAAAAAAGGAGTCAGTGTGCAGGCTGGAGAAACAGATCGTGACTAGGAAGTGAAGGGCTGCTGGTGTACAATAGGGAAAGGGGTCCCGGGAATATATTTTTCAGCCACATAATCCAATTAGCTGTCTCTTTTGATGGTAAATGGACAGGTATACCCACCCTGGCCTGAAAAAAAGCACGGTGATCAGGGGCTCAGTCCTCTCAGAAATGAGAGTCTGGGTCATGCCACTTGTATGTAAGTCACAAAGATGGCAGAGATGTGGACTAGATCGTGGATGAAGGAAATAATGAGACCAGTGGCAAACGTGGGGGCACTGATTTCTTTTTCTATAATTCCCCTAAAGGAATCCTAGAGAAGCTGCTTCCAGAAATGTGTTTGAAGAAGTAGATGCCAACAACTAAAGGAATGAACTGTGCTGGACACTGTGATATGCCCACCAATCTTTCTCAAAGAGGGACGCATTAAGGTGCTGGAAGTGTGCTCTGCAGAAAGCCCTCAGCTGCCAGCCCCTTCACACACTGTCCAAGGTCACACCCTTTCCTGGGAGTGCTCACACCCAACAAATATATAGAGGTCGGAGGATGAAAGCCTGGTCATCTTGGCCCAGAGAAATTTATATTTATTCTACTATAAGAGAGACTTGAACATATTTAAATGCTGTTGAAAAGAAGCATTAGGCAGGGAGAGATTTCTTCAGAATGCAGGAGAGGCAGGAGAGCTGTGACATTCAGATCCCACGTGAAATAACAAAAGGTCCTGTCTTATTAGCACTATTTGAAAGGCAGGCTCAAATACAATATCTTCTTAGAAGGCATCACCATTACTGCATTGAATTTTAAAATCATACTTGCAGTATATTGTAATGATTACATTTGAATCATTTAATGCCTTTATTTTAATTTTTCTACACATCATAGCAATTTGGTATTGTCATCGAATCATCGGTTTGATACATTACCTCCAAATTCAGATATCTGCAATATAATCCAGGACTATAAGTATGCTTATAATTTTTCTTTTAACCATTTTTTTCCTATGAATTTTGACTGAATTAGGCCACAGCTGCTGGCAAAAACTTTGCATTAACTCTGGGCTTCATACCAAATACTATGTCTTTACCTAGAAAAAAACAGAACTTCGTATATGTGGATGGCTGGGGACTGAGGCTGATTTGGATGTATGGGAATCCTGAACGGCTGGCTGTCTTTTCAGCCATGTGGCCACTTGTTCTCCTCCCTTCTGGTTAGCCCCGTCTCTGCTGTGGGAACCGGTCCCACCACTGTTCCATGCCGATTCCTCCCTGCATCCAGCTGGCCCGGACTCTACTGCTGGCTCTGGTTGCTCCATGTTTTCATGGCAGACTGAATCTTCTATTTCCAGCATGGCTGGCCCCGTCTTCATTTTTGGTCTCAGGCCAGACTCAAATTTATGCAGATAAACTGGAAATCTGGGTGTGGATAAACAGAGTTGGGGCAGATAGTTTGGACTGCTTTATAATCCATCAAATTTTGCAATGCATCGGTCATAAGACGGGCAGTGTTCTGTCTTCAGAGGAGTTTTTCTGTCATCTGCTCTCTTCACTATGCTTCCATTTCCCACGGGATGAAAAAGTGGAGGGTCATGGTTCTGGATGTTCTTTTGAGTTCAAGTGGTGCCAGATAACATCCACACCATTCTAACATATTTTGTTGAAAGTTGCATCTATCACAAAGTGTCAGACACTATCCATTCCTAGAGAGTAGCTAGAAACAATTTAGTTTCTCTGAATCCTAAGGCACTCTTAAGTCAAGTAAGAACATTGGTAAGGAAGTACAGAGGCAAAATCTCTTCACCATCTGTATTTTGGAGATTTTTTAGTCTTGACATCCAGCAAATAATTAGGCCACTTGTTGGGGAAAAAAAAGCCAGGTTGCAACTGCAAAATCTCTGAAACGTCTGTCTTCCATTCGGCCTATGTTGAAACTATTTAATATAAATAATCAAATTTGGAGATAGGCATAGCGATATTTTAAAAAAATACAGTTAATATCGCTAATATAGTTGTTACCTTAGTCTATTTTTATACTTACATATATAAACATATTGCTCATCTTTATAACATTAATCTAATTTAAGGAACAGAATGCAAAAGCCAATTAAATCACGCAATTCTATTTAAAGATACTGTAGTGATTTATAAAAGCAGTTGCTTGAGAACCTATAGAAACTATAATACCTGAAGTATAACTGCATATACCACTTTGTGAAAGAGTATTTTTTTTCTTTCTTAAATCCAGGTTTAAAAAAATACAAGCCTAAATTTTCACCATCTGTTTCTCAGCTGCACAGATGGTTGCAAATTTAGTCTGTTGTAACATGCATTCTGACCGTGCTGTCCACAGTGTTCTCTGATGTGTCAAATAGATAAATTGGCAGTTAAGACTAGCAGTAACTTTTCAGCTACCTGAAAGTGATGTTGGAACCTGTGAACCCATGAAGAATTTCACTCTTCTTAGGTAATCCCCTGATGGTTTCTTCTCAGCTAGTATTTTAACCCCCAGATTCAAAAAATTTTGCTGGTTTTCCATGTGTCCCATTACCCCAATTAAATGTGTGCAATATTTAATGGTGATGCAGCATAGGATTGAATGGCAGGACTTGGAATTTAAATACATATGAGTTAAAACTGTTTACTATGAGAAGCAGTACTTTATTATTTATCATTGATGTGAAATCGAAAATAAGAACTGATCTGTGCCCATTTGGTGACGCACAGCTATTCTTCTTAGCGTGTTGGTTTTGTTTTGTTAGTGGTAGTTGGAAGAAAGAATTAGCCACTTTTCAACTATGGTACAGTGAAAAAGTCAGATAACAAATTGTGCCACATACAGAAAATGGCACATGTGTACTGCAAGGCAGAGAAAAACGTTTGTCATAAAATTTGTTCTCTAAATTTGGTGTGGTCTGGGCTCTTCTTCTCACTCTCATTTCTGGTCCTGGCCCATCTTGGCAGACCCTTTGTCGAAACTCTTCACCTGAAGAAAACTGAATAGAATTCCGGGTTTGAAGATTAACCTGAACATCTGCTTGAGTCAGGCACCATGAATCCTCGAAAGGAAGCAGAGAACATAAGATCATTTATAGCTTAAGCATGGAGCGCTTCCTCTACATTTAGAGGCTATTGGGTTTACTAGAGTCTTATATCTCATTTATGCATGTGTGAGGAGTGTCTGCTTGATATTTTATTCAACTCACATTTGTTGAATACCTTTTATGGCTTATTGTCAACTATGCTAACTCATTCTTAATATATATTACCCAAATAAACAGTTCATTAATTTCATCTACATCTTTGTAAAGTGTATGTGAGTGAAAGTTTTAAAACAAAATGTGGCCACCATGTGCATACTATTTTGAAATCTGACATTTAACATATCTCTTACTGTCATTAGTTTTATATGCCATTGTTTATTCTAAAAACTTCTTGTTCAATATAAAGTATTTTCTAACTTTCTGTTATTAATAATGTGGCAATGAATGTTTTTATTGCTAAGGTTTTTTTTTTTTTTACTTTTTAACTTCTAAGATTATTTACTAAATCTGATTACTGTGGAAACTCTGTGGCTGGGTTAAAATGATTTTATAACCTTTAGAAGGAATAGCTGAACTGACTTTTAGAAATATATTGATTTACATTATTACTAGGTGGGTATGTGAATATTCCTTTCTTCAAATACTTGAAATTCCAGTAAATCTGTGCTAAGTCTATTAATATTCTTATAAAATCTTTTGATAATTTTACAGAGGAAAAATGATATCTCACCAGTGATTTATTTTTTACACTTATTTGATTACAATTCTAACTCATATGTATTTAAATTCCATGTCACACTATTCAATCCTATGTTACATCGCCATTTAGTATTGCACACATTTACGCTTATTTATAGTTTTTAATTTTGTTTTTTTATTTTCTTTTTAAGAATCAATTGTTTTTCCTCTTTGGTTGTTTGTATACTTTGTATTCTGAACAAATGTTTCTTAGATCCTTTGAAATTGTGGGTATTACACTTTTTCTTCAGTAGCAGTTTTCTTCAGCTCAAGAATTATCTTAAGTTGTTTCACTATCACCTCAACTTTTACATTCTCAGGGTAATCCTTGAGTACAAGTACATATTAATTTTCCTATATAAAAGTAAATATTCTGGGACACAAAGGGATGTTTAGAAGGGAAAATCATATTTTGATATAATGGCATGGTCTATTTTTCTTACTAACACAAACATTTTATTTTTTTGGAATTTTTGCTCAGTGTCTCCAAATGCAAAAAGAACCTCACTGCAGTTACATATTACAATGTTGACATACCAAGTTGACTCTGAAGCTGTTATTTCCACTTTCGTTTCTCATATGTGAGTAAAATTACAGAATAAACATAACTGAACATAAAATAAAATAAATCAAAGAGGTCAGAGAAAATTGTGAAGACTAGATATATTGAGCAGTCTTTCTTCCCCTAAAGGTTTTACTATAAGCACTTATTAGATAAGCCTGAAAAAAGTTTTCCTTATAGGTGCCCTAAGATTGGTTGAATCATTATTACGAAGCTTGTCTGGTAGGCTTGCTAAAGTGTATGCAGGGCTATATGTCATGAAGAATTTATATCAGATGTTAAAGTGATTCGAGAATCCCATTAAAAGAAAGAACCTTAATCATCTACAATAACATTGCATTAATTATTGATAAATCTAATCAGTAGTCTGAAATTGCTCACATCTAATATTAATCAGAAAGGCAGATGAATTCCCAGCATGATGACATGCTCTTTTTACTTTCAAGTACCTTTACAGTATTATTTACATGTTCCAGGGATGGACAAAACTGAGCTGATCAAGAATCAGAAAGATTAGATTCTTCAAAGGAATAACTTCACTGTGATTAGGATATACTCTCAGAATTAGTGTATTCAATTTTGTCAGCTCATGTAAAGTGTTGTTTTAAAATCAAATTTGGTGTCGATTTCTTAGCATTCCTCTACAGTTATACTCAAAATAGACACACACAAGCAAAACATTATTTATTTTCATCCTGCTTTCAAAAAGCATAGAGAAAAAGAGAGAATCATAAACTGAATGACAGTAGAATCACAACACAGCTTAAGATATAAAATACATTCATCAGAGAACTTTTCCTTAATCTTCCTGGATCATATTCTCTACCCTCCCTACCAGAGTTAATCATCATTTTTAATTTGAATTAGTGTTTACAAATAGTATTTATTCCTTTGTACTTACTATATATGTGTACACACACACATATATATATATATACAAATTAATTAAGATAATATATAGTATTGTCTTCCATGTTTTAATATTTATAGAAATTGTATCATTATGATTCATATAGCTCTGTATGATATATCTGTGGAGCTATAGACTGCCTAGGGTATGTGTATACTAAAATTTATCATCTATTCTAATAGACATTTGAGATTTCAAATACTGCTGTTTTGAGCATTCTTGTACATGTCTATAAGAGAAAATATTCAAGCATTTATCCTGAGCATAAACCTAGGGTGGAACAGTTTATTTGAAGCGTATGCAAATCTTCAACTTTAATAGGTATTCACTAACTTGAGATTGTGCTGATTTGCCCTCTCACCATCTTCCTCCCTCTTTCCCTCTCCCTGCCTTCCTACTTCCCCTTCTTTCTTTCTCTCCTTCTTGAAGGATTAGATTTTAAACTATTAATTCAGTCTTGTTTATAGTTAATTAATGTTTTCTCTTTCTCACTGAGTTAATTTCGGGCAGCTATATTTTTTCTAGCATATTGTCTATTTTCTCTAAATTTTCAAGCTTAAGTATTCATAATACATTCTTTTTACATGTCTTTTGAAAATCACTGCTGTATTCCCCTTTTTAATTCTTAACATTGCTTATTTGGAACTTATTTTAATTTTTCTTGATCAACTTTGTCAGTGGTTTGTCTATTTTGCTAGTTTTCCTTTCCAAAAATAAAATATTTCAATTTGAGGATCTTCTGTATTGTATTTTTGTTTTCCATTTCAAAATTTCTTATTTTACACTTATGCAGCTATTTATTTTTATATTCTTATAGCTTATTCTATTATATTTCAACACTATAATTAAAGTACTTTTCATTACACTAGTACTAAGTAGTTTCTGATTCTATCACCATTTTTTTCACACTTTCAGGACTGTGATTTTAAAATTTTAATTCATCTTATTCTTTTTTTATCACTTAGCATTGATTTCTAACTAATGGTAATTATAACAAAACATTATTTGTCTGAGATTTTATTAGTTTCTCTTTTGAGTCTAGTAAATAGATAACATTGCTGTCCTTTCCACAAATTCCTGAAAACAATGTGTATTTTCTAATTGTTGACTTCAGGGTTAAATGTGCACCTTATTAATTAGTAAACAGGTTGTTCAAATCTTCTTTGATCTTCCAAGTTTTTCTTCTTGATCTATCAATTATGAGAGTTGTGTTAAACTATACTTTTTTTGTGATTCTGGATTTGTCCATTATATTTTACAATTATGTATATTTTTGCTTAATATATTTTTAGACTATGATATCAGGTTTTTTTCTTTATTACCTCATATTCAAACCTTCTATGGTCTGATGTCTTATATGTGCTGATATTAAATTGTATAATTAGGTTTTATTTTATCCAAACAAATCACCTCTTTTTATCTTTAACTGTTGAGTTTAATACATTTATATTCATTAGTATCACTGATAGATTTGTACTTAATCACTCTGTGTTATGCTTTTTAGATATTTGACTCCTTTGATATATAACCTGATATTTCTAGAAAAAAATATTTTAATGTACTCAAAAATTTTTAAAAAATTCTTGCCCCCAATGTCCCTAGCACTGAATTGGAGTTTGCACATATTCAAAATAGTCCCCTTCACCACTGGTTGTCGTCTCTCCCATCACCCAGTTTTAGGTTTGTGAGCAGCAGCAGTAAAACAAAAACTAGAATTCAAGAGCATTATCATTTTTTTCTAGATGTATCATTTTTTTCATCATGTTTCTAGGCCCCAAAGAAACCAAAGGTTGAGCATTATAATTCATGAACATGCAACCTGTCCCAGATCCTGTTAGGCAGTTAGAATAATCAGGATGAGAACCAATTTTTGTTATCTAAAGGTAAATTTTCTTTAATCTTATATTTAAGTATTTGACACATTGAACTGGTAGTGATAAAATTGCATAGCAAAAAAGGTAATATGATATTACATGTGTCTAAATGCTATTCTACAGTGTGTGCAAATTCATATTTAATAAAAAGTGGTATAGAAAGGGCATTATATAAACCTTTTTTCTTTCCTTATTTAAGTCTCACCTGTCTTAGCTGAACAAGCTGCTACTTTAAGATACAGTTGAATTGTATGATTGGATTCTCTTTTTAATTGCTCTGTGACAGACTTCACAGAGTCCTGCCAAATTTGAGAGAAGAAATTACAAAAGAGAGTTTCATCCTAGTTGTACTCATCACAAATAGAACTGGTGAAACATGGATAATGGGCGTGTGCCCAGGCTTCTTTGATTTAATTGTCTAAGTGCTCTGTAGTAATATATCTAGCTAAGGTTTTCAAAGAGTGAAAATTGCTAGAGTGTAGCGCTATTTAATAAAAACCTTTCCAATTGACTTTCAAGATACTTTGGCTCCCCAAAGACAGGAAAGCTGAGTTTGGAAAAGAAAAAAAATAGATGAATTGATCTTCATGTGAACCTTTCTGGGCAGCTAGATAGATATTAACCTTTCTGAAAATTCAGAGTTAAATCACTCTGCTTGAAATATGTTGCTTTTATAAAGCTAAACTTCCGCTAAGTTAACTAAACACTATGGAGTACACACAATGAGATGGTCATTCCATCACCTTCATTAGCACAATGTCTTAAGGGTCCCGGATGTGGCACAGGGAGCACTGAGGGAGGGGCCACAGGGTATTACAGGGGAGAAAGCAGTTCTGCCCACCTAGGCTTGTAGTTCTAAGAAGGACCTCTGCCAGGCTGGAAAAGGAGAGCTAACTTTACTGAGCTAAGGAAATTTAAAAGGAAAGAACCACCCCCTTTTCACTGTAATTGGTCCCTTTGAGGCTAGCTTTGCCAGGAGCAGATAATTCCAAAAGGAGGCAGGCAACCCACTTGGGTTCTTTAAATGATCTGAGGGGAAGCATGGGATAAAGATTGGGGGCATTTTCCTTAGAGGTTTTCCTGTCATTGAGGCTCATCTCTGCTCAGCTCAAGGGATTTCTTGGATTCTTCTGAATCTTTCATTTTTACATTTTACCATTCTCCTGGGTTTGCTGAGCTTAGTTGTATAAATATCTGAATAGTAACTTTCAAGCCCAATGCTTTGTTGTTAATACTAATGAGAAAGTAAGAATTCCAAATATATACAAAATATAGTATATCTTTATCTATCTATGCATATCCACATATCTATCATCTATGTTTCCACATATCTAATAAAAATAGATCAATCATTATAAATTGTTGATTAGAACAGTGTAACTATTTCTAAAATAAAACTACTTCTTTCTTCCCAGAAAATCATGAATAAAACCTGTCTAATACAGAGCAATATGAAAGATATTATTAAGGATACAAAAATGAAGGCAAGATCCATGGCTATGAAGTACTTACACTGTAGTAACAGACACAAAATAGCTACAATACATGGAAGAAATTGATGATCGCCACAGGAAAGAAGAAAAATTCTGTAATAATTTAGAATGGTGTTTCTTAAACTCTGAGGAATATCAGAATCTCTGAAACCTTTGTAATTATGCATATTCATATTTTGACTCTTCTAGGATAGACATAGAATTTAGAATCTTAATCAGATCTCCACGTGGTTGTAATGGATTGGTCTGAGGACCACACTTTTAGAAACACTCAGTTGGTAGAAATATTGTTTGTGGCTGAGGACGATGCGGACAAATAGTCTTCGTGGAGCATATAGGCCTTTTGCTGGGTCTCAAAGACAGAATTTTGACATGGATGGACATAGAATGAAGACAGAATGGAGATAAAGAGGGAGGACAGTCCAGGTGGCAGAAATAGTGTGAAGAAATGCCTGGAGAAGTTGTTCTCAGAAACTTCTCTGGAATAGACAGCCATTGGAAGTAGAATTGCAGAAAAGCAGTTGTATGAACTTGGGGAGTCATCCAATAATTAGGATTCTAAAGGCTCAATGGAACATGGCTATTCTGACATCTTTAGTTAACTCAATTTTTATTTTGGAAATAGGTATGGGAGAAGTCATTGGAGGAGGGGATGACAGTAATAACTTAATGAAAATACAGTTGTTTGAGACCTTTGTTATCCATGTGAATATTGTTAAGGATGTACTCAGCTCCCTGCTTTTGCTGCCACGTTTGTAAGATGGGAAGGGTGTCCTACCTGAGGGGGTCTGTCTTCTTTGTTAGAGATTTTCCTGGTCAGGCATCCTGTCAGCAAAGAGTGCTCACTTGCTTGTCTTGTCTTCTAAGCTCAGGAACTTGCTTTGGATTTGTTTCTGTCCTAAAAGAAAGCATAGTATCTATATAATAGTGTTAAATGAATTGAATAAGTTAACATTTGCAAATCACTGTTGACAGTGTTCATTAATGTAACATAAGCAACAGGGCAAAACAAAGCAAAAAGAAACGTCTTGGTTTCTGTTTCTATCACTGCAGAATTATGTAAACTGTTGCCTCAACTGTATTTGGTACAATGTATTTTCTTTCAGTTATAATACATCTTCACTTTCTACTGTTCTTGGTTCAACCCTATCTTCTGACTGTGATATTTTACTTATTTCAGTATTTCTGAAACCTGATCATGTTAACTCTAAATTTATAAAGAAGTGAAGTTCTAATTTTATACCTACAGCATTTCTTGGTTCCTCTTCATTGGCTCAGTGAGAAAGGTGCTATTGATTTCTTTTTTCTATTGTTTCACATTTTTGCCTCCACCAATGGCCCTTAGTATCTCTACTGGATATTTTCCATTTACTCCTCTAGCTCCATTCTCCTAATACTGTCTCTGCATCCCAGTGGCTGGCCTTTACAGATTGCAGCACCTAGGAGTACTTGTCCTTTGGTTTAGGCAATAGACCGCCCTTTCAGGGGATGGGTGTACCTGGGCTGAATGTCCTCAGCAGAGGAGAGCTTATATGCGTCAAAGGGACAGTATTATATACATTTCTAGGAGAAAAAAGGATCATTAAAAGCTATTGCTCTTTACGAGGTGCCATTTGGGAGTCTTGTCATTTTCCTCAGTCTTGACCTTCCATCTCTCACGGATTCTGTTCTGCTGGTATAATACAAGGGACTCGAGCCTGGTGCAGCACAAAAATTCCCTAACTTTTGAAGGTGCAGCTGAACCTAAGGTGGTTCCTGAGAAAACAAATAATTGCAGAAGTAACTTGGTCCAAGTCTCCTCTCTTTTTCTTAGATCCATCTTTTCATATCTGAGGGGAAAAGGTCAGCATATGGAACTAGCTTACTTTTAAAAAGGGCAAATTTGTGTTACCTGCACCATCACTCTACATGGCAATCCCAGTGCCGGATACTGCTAATCCAATAGCACTCTTTGGCAAAGCTACATTCTGCAGGAGAAGCCTTCCCAATACAACGTTCCAAACAGACATTCCGAACCCCTCAGAACTGGTGCTCAAGGTGAAGCAAAGTTTTCATTCCTTCTAAGAATAAAGGGAAAAAAAGCTCCTCAATTGTCCATGCTGTAGTTTAGCTCACCAGGGAAGGCAGAGTATATAGGAATTTGGTGCAATCATCCCAACAAATAACAGTGCTTTTTCTTTTGTATAATTTTGGGGAAATACTGGGTTAAGTTAAACAGCCCAAGCAGACATTTTAGAGCTTTGCTTATCCTAATAGGCATTGTTCATCTTCAACAGATGAGGAAAGTCTATAGCTTGAATTAATCAGATTTATTTTGGTTTTAACAGGAAATTCTAGCTGGAATGAGTTTAGAAGGGAAAAAAGACAATTTACAGATACTAAACTACAGAAATGCATGGCAAAGGTAGCAGTGGGTCCAAGCAGCACAGAACCAAGGAGAGATAAACAGACACATCTTAGAGATATTATGGGTTGGATCCCAGACCACTGCCATAAAGCAAATATCACAATAAAGCAAGTCAAATTCATTTTTTTTTGTTTCCCAGTGTGTATAAATTTATATTTACATTGTACCATAGTCTATTAATTGTGCAATAGCATTATGTCTCAAAAAGTCAATGTACCTGCCTTAATTAAAAATACTTGGGGACTCTCTTGTCCCCTCTGGGCTGAGCCAGAAGCTCTGTCCTCTCACTTTATCTCTAAACAAAAACCTCTGTCTTGGTCTTCTATAAATAAATAAATAAATAAATAAATAAATAAATAAATAAAAAATACTTATTGCTAAAAAAATGGTAAACATCGTCTGAGCTTTCAGAGAGTGTACCTTTTAGCTGGTGAAGGGTCTTGCCTAGATATTGATGGCTGCTGACAGATCAATATGGCGATTACTAGAAGCTGGTGTGGCTGTGGCAATTTCTTAAAATAAGACAACAAAGTTTTCACCATCTATTGACATGAACTATTATGAGTGATTTCTCTGTAGCATGTAATGCTGTTTGATAGCATTTTACCCACGGTAGAACTTCTTTCAAACTTGGAACTGATCTTCTCAAACTCTGCTGCTGATTTATCAACTACGTCTATGTAATGCACAAAATCCTTTGTTGTCATTTCAACAATCTTCACAGCATCTTCACCAGGAGTAGATTCCACCTCAAGAAACCTCTCTTTCCTCATCCATAAGAAGCAACCTTTCATGTGTTCAAGTTTTATCATGAGATTGCAGTAATTTAGTCATATATTCAGGCTCTACTTTGGATTCTAATTCCTTTGCTATTTGTACCACATCTGCAGTTACTTTACTTCCTCCACTG
Source organism: Manis javanica (assembly GCF_040802235.1). NCBI lineage: Eukaryota > Metazoa > Chordata > Mammalia > Pholidota > Manidae > Manis > Manis javanica. The sequence continues at coordinate 193,525,025 of NC_133157.1, forward strand.
AAATCTTGAACCCGTCAAAGCCATCCTTGAGGGTTGGAATTAACTTTTCCCAAACTCCTATTAATGTTGATATTATGACCTCTACCCTTGAATCATATGTGTTCTTTATGGCATCTAGAATGGTGAGTCTTTTCCAGGAGGTTTCAATTGACATTGCCCAGATCCATTAGAGGAATCACTACCTATGGCAGCTAAAGTGTTACAAATGTATTTGTTAAATACTAAGACTTGAAAGTCAAAACTACTCCTTAATCCATAGGCTACAGAAAGGATATTCTGTTAGCAGGCATGGAAACAACATTAATCTTGTACATTTCCATTAGGGCCCTTGACTGACCAGTTACATTGTCAATGAGGAGTAACACTTTGAAAGGGTCTTCTTTCTGAGCAATGGTTCTCAACAGTGGGCTGACAACATTCAGAAAACCATGTTGTCAACAGATGTGCTGTCATTCAGGCCTTGTTGTTCCACTTACAGAGCACAGGCAGAGAAGATTTAGCCTAATTCTTAAGGGCCCTAGGATTTTCAGAAAGGTAAATAAATGAGCATTGGCTTCAACTAGAAGTCACCAGTGCACTGACCCTTAAGAGAGTCAGTCTGTCCTTGGAATCTTTGAAGCCAGCCACTGACTTCACTTCTCTAGATGTGAAAGTCCTACATGGCCTCTCCTTCTGATTGAAGGCTGTTTAACCTACACTGAAACTCTGTTGTTGAGTGTAGCCTCCTTCATGAATGACCTGCACTAGGTCATCTGGATCACCTGCTGCAGTTTCTTGGTCAACACGTGCTGCTTCCCCTTGCACTTTGATGTTATGGAGAAGCTTCTTTCCTTAAACCTCCTGACCCTCTGCTGGCTTCAAACTTTTCTTCTGCAGCTTCCTCACCTCTCTCGGCCTTCAAAGAATTGAAGACAGTTGGGGCCTTGCTGTGGATGAGGTTTTAGCTTAAGGGAATGCTGTGGCTGGTTTGATCATTTGGCCAGACCATGAAAACTCTCACCATCTCAGCAACAAGGCAGTTTTGCTTTCTTATCATTAGTGTGTTCACTGGAGGAGCACTTTTACTTTCCCTTAAGAACTTTCCTTTGCAGCCACAACTTGGCTGTTAGGCACAGGAGACCTAGTTTTTGGCATTATCTTAGCTTTTGATATGCTTTCCCCAGTAAGCTGAATCATTTCTAGCTTTTGATTTAAAGTGAGAAACGTGACTCTTTCACTTGAGCACTTGAGGCCATTGTAGGGTTATAAATTGGCCTAATTTCAATACTGTTGTGTCTCAGCATAGGGAGGCCTGAGGAGAGGCAGAGAAATCTGGGAATGGACAGTTGGGGGGACAGTCAGAACACACACATTTATTAAGTTCGCTGTCTTATATGGGTGCAGTTCATGGCACCCAAAAACCACCAGATTGGTAACATCAGAGATCACTGATCACAGACACCATAACATAAATGTAATAATAATGAAAATATTTGAAATATTGCAGGAATTAGCAAAATACGACACTAAGAAATGAAATGAGCAAATGCTGTTGGAAAAACTGGTGCTGATAGACTTGCCTGAGGCAGTGTTGTAAGAAATGTTCAATCTGTGAAAAACGGAGTATCTGTGAAGTGCAATTATGTGAAGCACAATAAAATGAGGTATGCCTGTACTGTAGGGTTTTTTCCCCATATTTTATTTCTGTTTCTATCAGTTGGAACATTCCATGAACATTACTAAACTAGTATCTCATGGCTTTGCCAACAGAGAGAAAAAGCCCCGTTTCACTTTTTTTTTTTCCAGTTAAAAAAATGAAAGCTAGGAAACACATAGCCTGCTTGGTTTAAAATGTGCCCTGGGAGTGGTACACTATACCTGGTCAGCCCCTTGATCTATAAGGTCAAAGCTTAACAGTGAAGAGCTCAAAATGCAAAAACACAGAGCTTAAAGCAAAGAACAAATATGATTGAACAGACAAAATAAATTACAAAGTATTTGCCACATTTTTTTGGTCATTAAATATTTTATTGTACAAAATATCTAAAAGGACCTCTGGTTTGCTAAATATCTTTTACAAAAGACTGGTACATTTTAAAGATAGTTCTCAGAATATTGAAATAGTGGCATATCATTTTTAGAGAGGTCAGATATTCAGAATTCTGGCCATATTCAATGCAGCTAAATCAGCCAAACAAAGCAGTAGTTTCTCACACTTCCTTTAACAAAACTTTCATACTCTCTAGTTATTTGGTTTCTTTATATATTGTTGTTGATGATACATTTTTTCCCTTTCTATTCACTCATCTTCTACCTAAACTTTCAACAATGTTTGTGGAAAACTTACTGCCTGATGAACTCTTGTCTCTAAGCTTTAATACTATGTTATTTTACAATTATTTAGCAAAATTGCAAGTACTGTAAATTGTTGTATCTGTGTGTTGGTGCATATAGAATTGATGTTTGTCTGCGTGGTTGCATAGATGTGTATGTGTATGAGTGAGTGTGCTATGCATATAAGCCCAGGGCATATAATTCAACCTACAAATTCTATTGTAGATCATAGAAAAACAAGAGGAAGCATAGAAAGCAGCTTGGGAATTAACCTACAAATTGCCTAACTGCAGAAGTTCTATTGTGAGCTGTTGTTACTGATGAAGGTAACAATTATGTTTCATGGTACATAATCTGCCCTGGCGGGAAAAACAAGAAAAGTCATTGTCGCATTAGTTATTTCTGCCTTACTTTTCAAGGAATTTGGCTGGTTCTCTAAATTGTGGTGCCTAAATTGTGAACATTGCTTTCTATTGGAGATTCCAAAATAAGAACCAGACCAAAGTCATACAAACGAGTACATATTATTTGATATTTAAAGAGTGTATCAGTTAGTATTGAGGATGGCCTAATGAAAAAGAACCCAAAATATTGGTGACTTCAGTAAAATATTGCTTAATTCTCTATTTGAATAAAATCCAGAGTCCAGGAGTCTTGGTCAGATGTGAATGTTCCCTACTCAGGAAAGGTCTTTTCTCCTTCCATCCCACGATTACTTGCATGAGTTCTGTTTTCATGGCCCAAACTGGATTTTAGGTAGCAAAAAAAGTCTTCCAGTCTTTTAAAGAGTGCTTGCAAGAACTGTCTACTTTAGTCTCTCTGGTCAGAACTTTACCTCACATTCTCATCATTGATCCTCTTTATTTAATAGTCTAATAACCATCTGCCACCCTATGAAAAACCTACAGTAAATTATAGGTTATGGTTAATATTCTAGATGTTTTTATTTTTTTCTCTAGGTTTATTGAGGTACGAGTCATTAAAAATATAAGATAGGAAAGGCAAAAATATCTAGGTGGTTTTATAATGAAATGTTAATGGTAGTTATATTTGACTGAGATTTTAAAGATGATCATTTCTGTTTATTTTCTTTTTAGTCACTTAGCATTTTTAACTTGTCTATAATTCTGTATTACTTATATAATGTAGAAATAATAAAAGGCAAAAGTATAAGAAAAGAACAATCTCCAGGTTTCATGGTTCTCTGCTAAGGGAAATTGGCAGAGCAGCCACTATCAGAATACACTTGAAAAATGGCAGCTTGATAATCATGTTAGAAAAATAAACATAGACAAAATTTATTAGTTGTGATGAACACTGATCCAGTAAATATATATCTTATTTATTTCACATGATATTCTTGCAATGTCAACCCAACTGAAATATTTCATATAAAAATAATGTTTAGTAAAGAAGTTAAACTTAAAAGATAAGGAAAAGGAAGAAAAGATTCACTCTGCATCTATATTCTCTCTTTTAAAGTTTCAAACTTTGTGTAAATGATTTTTCATTCTTTCAGGCTTAGATCTTTAGTAATTAACAATTCATTAAGCATTTCTTTCTTAAAAAGCCATCAATAGTTATTGATAGAGTACATGTTCAATGGAAGTGATAATAAAGTGAACTTTAAAAACTTGGAAAGAAGGAAAAAAACAACTTAAACAAGAAAAACCCATATTTAGCTGATATAATTAGTTATTCCTGATATATCATTTAGCAGAAAGTAATCAACTTCCACATACTGTGTAAATGATGAGTTTAAGAGTCACTGTAACTTAAGATAAAATAACTATGATTGAAATTTAGTATGCATTGAAGCCTGGATACATAGGCAACTTTGGGTGCCTAGCCAAAACTAATACAGAGAGAGGAATGGGCACATTAGGAGAAAAAAATAATGCAGAGTATGAGAGGTTGTCAGGGTTTTCCAGGAAAAAGAGGTCCTCATTTTAACAGATAAGAATGGGATTATTGAGAAGATAATAGTATGCCTTTGGGATGTGGAAGGAATCTTTCCATAGTTATTTATCTCAGCTTATTTTTTGGCTATCATTCAAGCAGATGAGTAGTTTGGTTTCCTAAATACTTTTATATCAATTATTGATTTTGTTTTTATAAAGTGCTGCTCATTCGTACAAATAATTGTCAAAGTCAATTCACTACAGTCCAATCATTCCTTGACTGGAGAGATTTGTGTGTCTTGCCCTTTACAGTTAAGGTTAGACCCCAGACCAGGGTGAATTTACCTAGGCGATGCTAGGGGATGCTTCCCAAAAGCTGCCCAACTGGCTTTCTTCTGGTGACTTTTCAACCTCCAAATCTCTCTTCAAATTTCAACAAGACAATCTCCAGAGTTGCAGATGCCAACTTCGTAACCAGGTGTATTATCTTTTACATCACACATTTGAGGAGACCAGGATAGTTATCCATAAAAGAGCAAAACAAAAAAAATATATTTCTTTTATAGATAAATTGACCAAAATTAGGACTAAATGCCTATTTCTTCTACTAGAAGGAACTTGGATCAGTGAATGATTAGCTAGTTTGAAAGTCATAGAGTGATTTTCGAGATGGTAGTTCTCTTCTAATCTCTATTCTGTGCATTCAAAATTAAAGTTAATTATTCTGATACTTTAATGATGTCTGCATTCATATTAGTCTTCAAATATTTGGGTTGTTCATAGAGTTAGTGTATTCTAGGTAATGTGGGTATAATGGAAAGATATCTATTTTTCCTGTTATGAACACTCTTCCTTAAATGGAAATTTAGGGTTCCTTGAAGGTTCCTCCCAGTTTCAGGATGTGGACATAACCTTAAAATTTGTTGCGCCTTATATTCCTCAAATCAAATGATATCGAGTCAAGGCCAGTAAACTTTTGTTGCATTCACAAATAGACTTACTCATCTTGGCCTTTTAGAGTAGATTTTAGAGTAGATTTAGAGTAGATTTGGTCTTTTTCAGATGTGCAATTATTTTTAAAGAGCTTTTTCTTTTTAAAATAGCTATGTGACATTTATCTTAAGAGTCAGATGATTTAAAATTAATTGAGTTTTCAGAGTTAGAGGATTTAGCACATGGATTGAATGAACACATCTCTAGGTAGTAATTTCTAACTTGAATTATGGTTCTGAGGGTTGACAAATGGCAGCTGATGTAAATTCAGCATGAGGAAAGCCGAAGAGTACAAACAAATGCAAAATCAACTCGAGGTTTGAGAAAACCATTATATATATGAAAGAGGTTGAGAAAAACTTGTCATAAATTGTAGAAGTCCACAAATCACAAATTAAGACAGTGTAAATTTTCAAATATCTCTGGCTTATCTTAAAATTGTAATTCAAAACCTTAGGACTGTTAGCTGCTGATTCTGAAAATATTCTGTCTTTCACTTGAAGAAGTGGGGAGGCAAAGAAGAAAAAAAGGCATCTCTTACATAAAGATAGGATCCTTTAGTGAAGGAAGACTGGAAGAATACAGCTCTGTAAAGATGAATATCTTCCCATGAAGAAGGCAAGAAATTTTCCGTGATAAAAGACCTGTGATTTTTAAAAAGTGAACATGACTGTTTTTCTTCACTGTTGCAAATTGACCTAAGCCCTTTTACCCACTCAGCAAATGCCAACTGTCATTTGATAAATATTCATGGCCTTTGGAGTTTAGAGGAGGTGGAAACTTTATTTCTTTCCTTCATATCTTTTTTCTAAGTGGTAGGTATCAAAGAAGACAAATACTGACTAATGTACAAATATTTAACAGCATGAGTGCACAAAATGGTCTTATGACCTATTTAGCTGCTTTGACAAGTACCTCTCTCTGTCTTAGATATTTTCACTGGAACTTTGCATGAAGACTTGACTCCGAGGTGGACTCATAGATTCTTTGAGGGCAAAACTAGCAAACTTACTGTGAGGTCAAGCATACATTCGTTGGGAATTTGGATATAAAAATGTATTAGCTTGCAATGATGACAATGACACTGTACAATGGACATAAAATTTGAATGTCATAAAAAAATAAAATATATGTATTTAACTCATGATTCTAAATATTGACAGGTTGGGAAGAGAGGTCTGGCTGATCTACATTGGACTTATCTGGAAATTTGCTTTAAGCAATAACTCCAGCTAGAGTTGCCTTTTGGCTGGATATGATTTGATCTGGGGCCCAAGTAGGTGGAGAAGCACCAGTCTCGTGGAAGCTTATCTTATGGTAATAGTAGAGGCAGAGAGGGAAAGCCCAACTTTGGTTGTATATATATATCATTCACACTAATATTTTACTGGCTAAAACAAGTCCTATAGCCAAATTAGTAATGAAGGATAGAGTAATACATTCCTTCCCTTTAGTCAAAGAAATAACAAAGTCAAATGGTAAAGATGGGATACAGGGAAAAGTGAAGAAGTGGGACCACTGAAACAGTCTAGCACAAGGACCAACAAGGTTGTAGAATTTAAGCACTGCAGGCCCTGCTTGCCAAACTCTTATACCTAAGCTTAAGAAAATGAGTCCTTTATATATGTTCCTAATCAAACACTTTTCTAGAGCATCACTGTTTCACCAATGAAAGTATTAGCTGTGACGTGCTTCTGCACTTTAACAAACTCCCTGGTGTAGATTTCCATCATAATGATGCTGAAATACTATATAATACCGTGTAGAGTACTGATTCCTGTAAAAGGTACTTCCAGAGCTGTCAAAATAATCTTACGCATGTAGACACACATACCTCACATTGTTTATACTGAAATATGTTTAATATAAGTTACCACACAGGCAAGGAATGCCAAAAGAATTTCAATGAAGAGATACCTCCTGGTTTTTGCAGGGCAGAACCACATGTGTTACAGGAAAGCAGCCCCTCAGATTTTAAATTACATATGTTGGGTTGAAGAGAAACTTCAGGTTATTAAAATAACTTGGATTGAGCATAATTTGAGGCCCTAACTAACTAGTTTCTGAAATTCTTCAACATATTTCTTTTTTTTTCCCTCTCTTCATCTTGGATACTTGGTGTCACCTATTCCTGAAGTATGGCCACCCTGACCCTTTATCAATTGATTAATAACTAGGCTACAAACAGCTAGAAAGTATTAAAAGCCAGTGGTGCTGTCAGAACCACATAAAATTTCTTCTAATAGGGAATTTACCCTGGAGGGAAATAGAATTACTATCCTGGCTAGTTAGCCAGAGATTGAAAAGGTGAGAAGAGCAATCTCTCAGAAATGAGTGGCAATTCTTGACTGCAATTATGGGAAGGAGAAATCTGAGTAAGTTGAAAAAATATTCACAAGAAAATTGCTCTCCTGATGCTTCCCAGTGCTGGTATGGGAGGCAAGCAGGCAGTCATGCAGGAAAGTTAATTGCCTATGAGGCTTGCAGCAAAAGAATAAACCAGAGGGAAATCATTGAATTGGAATCCAAATATAAATTTACAAAAAGGAAATTAGTGAATGATAATAAAGTCAAACACAAGGAAAGAAAGCCAGTAAAATATTACTAAAATGAGAGCAGGCACTTGAAATGTTTCTAAATTTAAGAAAACTATAAGTTATGAACCTATTTGTATACTAATACACTTTCTGGTGGACAAAATGAGGCTACTCTCATTTGAGCAATAAAGATTATAGGCAAAGGGTCTCAGCATCCATGGAATGAAGATATGAATCACAAAACATCAGGATTCCCTAAAGAGGCAATTATTATTAGAATCATTAAGAAAATAAAACTATGTGCAATAATTCTGGACAGGAGGGAAATCATTTCAATATATCTCTAAAAAGGTATGCAAAAATATTTAATAGAATATCTAAGAAGTCATTGAGAATCGTGGCTTTTTCCAAAATCTCTACAACTTATCAATGAAATAGTGGGACTATTTATCTTTGAGAATTTCTTATACTGTCTTTGAAAATACTTTAAAATTCTTTTGATTTTTACCTAAAAAAAGAAATAAGTGCTTAGTAAGCTAACAATGTTTTTATCTGTAAAAATAAATTCTCAGATGCAAAAAATGATTACTTCTTATCATTTCAAAAGTCAGTGTTTAATAAAATAAAATAAACAAGCTGTGTGTACATGAGGGCAGAAGATACATGGGAAATCTCTGTAATTTTTACTCACTTTTGTTGTGAATCTAAATGTACTCTAAAAATAAAGTATATATATATGTATAAAATAAATAACATTTATAATTAGAAACTTCAATATATAATGCAGCTTAATCTCTTCATGTAAATATGAGAAAACTGTTCTTAGATTAACTACTTGAACAAGAACAGAATTCTAGTAGATATTAGATCTTTGGACTCCTAGCTAAATGCTCTTGGACTCCAAAATTCTCAATAATATTTGACCAGAGAGAAATGGCATACCTATCAAATGAAAAAGTCTTATGCAATTGTAAATTGAGAAACATTTTATAAATACTCCTTGCAATAAAAATGAAACCAAAATGAACATTTCAAACTATCTACACAGCAATGAAAGTGTGGCCATAGTTACAGCATTATTCTGAAGAAAATAGATATTTAAAATATATCTCCAGTAAAAAACCCACAATTACAGGACTAAGGTATTTATTTTAAAGATTTAAGGCAAAAACCCCACAAAGTGAATCAAAATTATGAGAATGAGAAAATTCACATAAAAAGAAAATATTTAATTGAATTGAATAAAATAAAATAAATTCTAAAGTTGGTTCTTAGAAAACAAGAAACTTTATATACTGACTGATAAAAGTATAAAAATGAAATATATAAAAATTTAGGAATGAGTTTTAAATAAAAATAAAGTATAGAATCTATAAAACTCAATGAAAACTTAAACTTGAGAAAATAAATTATTTCAAAGTATAACATAAATTTTAAAAAATCTGACAAGTTGTAACAATGAACATGTTTCTTAGCAATGAAGAGATAAAAGATAAAAGTGAGGATTAAAAGATTAAGAAGTTATATTTTGTAATCAAGTATTAAATAACTTTTAAAGAACAGGAAATTATGGTTTTTGTTCAAAATGATTTGATCTTCAAAATGTTTCAGACTAAAAAAAAATGAAAAATTTTATAGTTCCTATTTATGAAAGTAGTGTAAGCTTAATATCCAAACTTTTTTGAGAAAAATAAAACATATAGACAATTTCCCATATGAATATAGAGGTAAATATTCAACATGTTAACTAGTAGTGTAATAAAGTTTGTGATGTAATCAAGTTTAATTACATCATGACCAAATAGGGGTCACTGCAGGAAACTGAAGGCAATTCAGTTTCAGTATGAGGAAAGTCATCCATTCAACCTGAGTAGTTGAGCGCTCTCTCTGCACCCATTCTTGATTTTGTTGTGTATATTACTGAAAGTTGATATATTCCTTTCCTTTTGCTGTATCCTTTATAATGGAGGGTGACAGACAATAAAAAAGAAACAACGGAATTAATAATATAATTTCAAATATAATAGAATTTCAAATAATAATATAAATTCAAATAAATAATAATATAATTTCAAAGCTATGAAAAGTGAAACAAAGCACTGAGTAGACACTGAGGCGATTGTAGAAGCAGTTTTGATTGTCCTCCTCCAAAAAACTGATACTTAAGCAAACATCTGAATGATGTGAAATGCAATCCATGCAAAGATCTGGAGAAGAGCACTTTTGGGGAAGTCTAGAGGACTTGAGGCGAATACCAAGGAATTCTATGTAAACAAAACATAGTCATGACGGAAAGAGTGTCAGGTGATACAGAAAAGGCATACAGCATCTGGCTAAACTCAGGCCTCTTAAATCATAGAGGATTATGTCCTACGTGTTATGGAAAGCCAGTTTGCATGTTTTAAGAACAAGTATGATGTAACCTAATTTATACGTTTCAAGTATCATTTTAGGTGTTTGGAAGATAACTGGATGAAAGATAGCATAATGGCATAATTATGAGGCTTTTTGCTTTTTTTAGTAGTTCAAGTAAAAGATGAATATGGCTTGGACTAACAACAGGCATAGGTTCTGTGAAGAGTAGTTGAATTTGACATATTTTAAAGAAATTGCAGAAAAATGTGAATTGTAGATTAATTTGGGGTGACAGAAAAAAGGAGGAATCAAGGATGATTTGTTGCATATATGTATATACATATGCATATGTCTGCTCTGTATTTGCTGCTGTGTATGTATGTGTATATGTGGGGAGGTGGAGGGTGCTTCTGATTTGCAATGCAATTAAATGAGGTGGGACAAATAAAGTTTAGTCAAGGAGAGAATAACATTCATTTTTAAACATTGAGTTCAGTTGCCAAATTGATTTGCCTACTCTAGGTCCTACAGATTTCCGTATAACCTTATAACAGTTTTACATTTCTACAGAAATTATTTAAACAAAATACCTGCTGCAATTTTCATAGTGACTGAGTTGAGCTTGTAGACCAATTTGCGAGAATTTCCATTTTAATGATATTCAGTTTCCAAATCCTCTAACATGGAAAGTCTTCCCATTTAATTAGGTATTCTTTTATTTATCTCAGAAAGGTAAAGTTTTCACTGTATAAATCTTGCATTTATTTTGTTAAGTTGTATCCATGATTTTATTTTCTTTTAGATGCTATTTTGAATTGCTCTCTTAATTTCATGGTTTGAATGTTTCTTGCCAGTACATAGAAATACAACTGATTTTCCTATACTGATCATTTTTCCTGAAACCTTCATAAAAACTTGTTTATTAGTCCAATGTTTATTGTGGAATTTTTAGGATATTTATGTACAAGATCAGATAATCTTCAAACACAGAGTTCTACTTCTTTTTCTCCAATCTGTATGTGTTCAATTTCTTTTTCTTGCCTTGTTGCACTGGTCAGACTCTATTAAGATCTTGAACAGAAATGGTGAAAGCAGGCATTCTTAAATAGTTTCTGACCTTAGGAAGAAATCATTCAGTCTTTCTCCATTAAGTATGATGTTAGGTATAGATTTTACCTGAATGCCCTTTATCAAATTGAGAAATTCCATTCTATTATTAATTTGTTGAGATTTTTAATCACCAGCAAATGCTGAATTTTGCCAACTGCTTTTTCTATGTCTATTAGGGTGGCCATGTGGTTTTTATCCTCTTTTATATTAATACAAAATATTACATTGAGTTTCAGATGTAAATCAAACTTGAATTCTCAGGATAAATGCCACTAGATCATTATATAGTATAATCTTTTTTCTATGTTTCTGAATATGTTTTGCTGATATTTTGTTAATGATTTTGGTATGTCATCAGATATTGACCCTTGTTTTATTTTCTTGTGATGTCTTGATTTGGGAACAGTACAATTCTGGGTTCAGAGAGTAAGTTGGAAAGGATTCTTCCTTCCTCCATTTTTCTGAAGTGTTTTTGAGTATTGGTATTATTTCTTATTGAAATATTTGATAAAATCCACCAATAAGACCATCTGGGCTAATAGACTTTTGTGTGTGTGTGTGTGTGTGTGTGTGGAAAAACTTTTCATTACTAATTGAATATATTTATTATTCAGATTTTCTATTTCTTCTTATGTTCTGGTAATTTTGTCATTTTAGAAAAACTTTCATGTCTCAAATTTTCTAATTTGCTAGCTTATTTATTCAAATAGTCTCTGATAAGATCATCTCTTCTATGAAGCCTTTTCTGACTCCTTAAATCGGAGAAACAGCCTTGACATTATTTTCATGTCTCCTTTAAACCCCCCAGAATCTCTCTCGCACACACTGCATTGAAATCATTAATGTGCGCATCTCGCATCTGTCTTTCCACCAGACAGTGAGCTCGTTGAAAGCCGGGCTGTGTCCTCATCAATTTTGGAGTTGCCAGTGTCCTTCAAAGGGTCTCGCTGTAGGGACTAGATATAGGTTGGTTTCCCCAGAAATGGACTCAGAGATGGGGATTTATTTGCCAGTAATTTATTATGGAACTGCACCCAGAAGAAACAGTTAAGATGGAAGAGAGCCAAGGAAGGAAAGGATGCCAAGCAAAAAGGTGATTTCAGGCAAAAGTCCCACAGAGGGAGCATCAGTCTGATCCCCTTATGAACTCTGGAGCCTAAGTCTGTATCTCTGCAATTGTAAATTGGATGTAAAAAGAAAAGAAAATATGTGTAGCTCTGTCCTGATTTCCTCCTTTATTGCTGGTTCTGTTATTTGTAGATTTTTTTTCTTGGTCTATGGGTTTCTCAATTTCATTGATATTTTCAAAGAAACAACTTTTTATTCATTGGCTTCTTCTGTTGTTTTCCGTATTCTAGTTCATTTAGCTCCCCTGCAGTCTTTATCATTTCCTTATTTCTGCATGCTTTGAATTTAGTTGGGTTTTTGAAGAGAGGGTATGTTAATCTACTCTTTTCACTATGCCAGAAATGAATCTCAAGTGAAAGTAGAGATGCATCTTTCCAGACCTAATTAACCAGAATCTCTGGAGATGATTTCACTGAGTGTTTACTTCAAAAAATTCCCATGGTGAATCAAATGCTCAACAGACAGAGGTACAATTATGTTTGGCAGGTGTGTGAATTTGGTTAAGTGTGTATTCAGAAACAATTATATTCATATTCCTGACATAAGATAACCAAGCTTAAATGAAACCTAGGTATAGAATCAACAAAAGTTACATACATACATACATACATATATATATATATCACATACATATAGATATGTAACTATGATATATACATATATAATATTTAAAATGATAGGTAATATAACATTATCATATCAGGTGTTTGGTGCAGCTTTTCCTTCTGAAGACAAATTTTTATGTGAATTCCAAGGTTGTATGGCATGAATAGGTAATTAGGACAGAGAAAGTTAGTTAATAGTTAATTTGATTAGGTTTAAAAGCTTGATATCTCCTTCCCTTGATGATAATACTTGACATAGTTAATTCAAATATCCAAGTCAATCAGTCACTCTTCAATGGACAGTATTAGAAACATATTGACAGTTCTTTCTCTTTGGTTGCACCTATTCTAGATTCCCTTCAGATCTTTAATTAACAAGATTGCTTTAAATGCAGGATTAGTTTTATTTGCTTGATTGGATTTGCAAATATACAAAGTCTTTTCACAGCCATGTATTTAAAATCTCCTCTATTGTAGGCTTTTTCTTTATAGAGATTCATTAAGACTGTGACATACTATCAAATGACATCAAGACCAGAAAAAGAACATCTTTATCACTGATGTTTTAGTAGCACTCTAGATAAAAGTTGAGAGATGGACATAACATCACTTTTTCCAATACTGGATGATGATCAGAATAATCTTGATGTTACGGTTTTATATCTAATAGAAAGTTTAAGTTACTATAAACTTGGGTAACCACTTTCTATGTATTATCTAACATTCATAACATATATTTTATTTAAGTTAGCAACACATTTATTAATAAGAGTAACAGGATACCTAAGAAAATTACTTTAGATAGTAGAATTTTTACAAACACTACACTCCAAATTTAAAAGAGATAAATGAAGATTGTAAGAGAAGGAAGGTAAAAATAATTTGTTTCTATCACTTAAATATTTAAATGAAGTCTAAATAAAGGCAACATAATTGAGCACCCTTTCTGTTGCCTGTTTTCATTGCTCTATGTATAGCAGGAATCTGCATGTATAGACTTCTTGCCTTGAGGCTATCACTTGTATTTGCATATTTTGGTTTTAGTCATATGAAGTAGAAATTATAAATTGGCACCTCATGGGTAAAAAAGAGAGAAACTCATGTTACCTTACAAGTATTTCACTCAGATCAAAGTTCTCTTTTCAGGCCTTTATGTGCCAAAGGTAGTATTTTAGTTGGTTAAGTCTCCAATAGTCATGAAAGTAGTATACACATCGCATGATTATCTGGGCATTTTAGCACCGTAAAACACTATGCATTTGTTTTTATTTTCTTTGTGTTTACTGGAAGAGATATGGACCCGAACTTTTTAGATAACTGGCATCATACCTGTCTTAGTCAGTTTGGGCTGGTGGAACAAAGTGCCAGAGACTGGATGGCTTATAAACCACAGAAATTTATTTCTCGTAGTTCTGGAAACTGGGAAGTCCAAGATCAAGGCACTGGAACATTTAGTGTCTAGTGAGGGCCCTGTTTCTGGTTCATAAACAGCCATCCTCACATGGCAGAAGCGGCAAGCAAGGGACTTGGGTTTCTTTCGTAAGGCCAATTATCTCATTCATGAGGATTATATCCTCATGACCTATTCAGCTCCCAAAGGCCCCACCTCCTACTGGCATTACCACGGGGACTGGATTTCAACATATGAATGTTTGGGGGGACACAAATATTTAGTTTCTATCAATCCCCCCTTCCCTTCTCCTGTGCAGACACAGGAATGCTCCTGTGGCCATATAGAATGTCCTGGGTTATGACCTGCTGATTCTGCTGAGACTCAAGGAAAGAACGAAACATTGCAATTATCCCATGAAGGAGAATTAACACTGATTTTTATTTTTAAGCAACAACACTTAGAAACAGTAGAATTCAATGTGTTTTTGAAAAGTAATCATTATGTTTATTGTAGTAAAAAGCCTACAATAGGGCTGTTTTCACATGGGCCCAGATTTATTTATACAGGATTTCCCATTAGCAAAGCAAGTCTGCTTCAACGAAATTACATAGAGACAATGCTTGAAAGACTCTAGAGAGAGCAATGCCAACTCAGTAATTCCCTAGCAGCTTTCCTCATCGTGATCCATAGTCTATACCTTAGCAGTGTTTCACTCAGTTTGATAGTTGCTAAGCAACAAATAAGGATAGAGATTAAGCTTCTAGAATCACTTACACATTAATTATAAGCCAGTAACATTAGAATAGTGCAAGTTCTAGTAATGGAGGGTATTACATATGTTGTCATAGCATGCTTTTTTCCCCACCCAAGAAGAGAAAAGACCTTTGTGCTACTTGTCATGGGGAAATGACATTTCATTAGCATTTGGAGGTATCAAAGGGATAGGTTTTAAGAGAAACAATTAGGTGTTTTATAGCTATCTTTCCCTTTCTCAGAGGTTTTCTTTCTTAATTGCTATTGACTTTGCATTCTTTGAACTACTGAAGCTAACAATAGCATAAGTAGGTACTAAGTTTCCTAGTTAGGAAGTTGCTGAAGTGTTTTGATGATTGCATGATTACCAAAGACTTATAAATGTAAGGGAATTAACGGCTATTAAGTGCAAAGAAATTAAAGACCAATTTTTGTTGCATAGACTCAGAGATCCTGATCAGAACTTAATCTTCCCCCTACCCCCGCACAGGAAAAAGCAACATTCTAAAATCATACTGCATCTCCATCCCTATTGCTCAATGTGCTTACACTACAACCTACAGTCAGTCACTCCCTTTGTGAAGTTGCTTTGCTGTATGATTTCATTTTCTTTCTACATGGAAAAATCTGTTCTGTTATCTTTTAGTAAAAAGTATCTTTTACTGTCCTATGGTAGCCTGCCAATATTTGGCCATTAAAATGGGCAATGGAAAACTCAAAGCATGTCAGCAGTGAGCTGCTGATAGACTTGTTTTTTCAGATTGCACAGTGTAGACCTCTTAACAAAACTGGATGTGATTTAGCTGCACTACAGTCTATCAACTAACACCATTTAAGAGACCTGCCATTTTAAAAATGCATTTAGACTTCACACATTTTTATATATTTCCAGGGAAAGGTGTACAGTATATTGAAAAGAATATGGACTATGGACTATAAGTTTAGATAAATATGAGTCTTATTTCAAGCTCTGGCACTTGACACCTTGGTGACCATGGCTCAGCACTTCACTATTTCTTAGTCTTAAGTTTGCTCACGGACAAAGCGGGGGAGGGACCTAACTCAAGGAACGTTTGCATGGCCACTGGAGAGATCCCTTTCCCCTCCAGACACACACACTTCTGTTTCTTCGCTGTGCTTTCATCTTTGCTGGATGATTCACTCTCTCTGACCCACTGCTATGCAGTGTCACATGGGTTTAATCACTGGGAGACAACTCTTAGACAAAGGTATTACCTTTCCTGTCAGATACTATCAGAAAACAACATTCTGCTATCAGTGTATAAAATTAATATAAAATGTGCTGTGACAAACACTGAAAGACCTAATGTGATTGATCGCACATCTGTGCATCTATTATTTCTGTAGTGATTTGTGGGCAGAAGAACTACCAATGAAGTTTGTATTTTATGTATTTACTCACTGTAATGCTAAACCTAACTCTAATTGGTAACTGAGATTTGAACCATTTTGTTGTGAAACTAATGTTATTTAACTAAACTTTGGTATCTGAAATTCATGTATACTACAGAAGTGTGAAGCAAGGACTGTGTATGTGTGTATATCTATCTTCTTTTCTCCAAGAAAGAGCATGGACTTTGTCTGTTTTATTTTCTGCTATCTCCCTAGCACTCAGAACAATGCTTAATACATAATGTGAAATTTAAAAAAAGAATGAATGTCATCACATGCCTAGAGTGCTTATCACAGAGCCCAAAATACATAACAATTACCTACTAAGTGCTGGGTTTCTTAGTGTTTACTTAATGCTTCTGGTTTTAAGAAGAGGTAAATTTTTCAAAATGAATTAAGCACTCAGTCTGCTCTGAGTATATATTTGGCACAGTATAATTTTGTGAAGGAAGATAGAATTTAGTTCCCTAAAATAGTCTGATTGTGCAGCTTAAGGCTTTGTGTTTTACAGTCACCAAGATCTAAATTTGACTCTTGACTTTGCTACTTCACCCTTGGTAGGTTATATAAACACTTTAGGCATCATTTTCTTTATCTAAATAAGGGCAGACACTCTGTCTACTCACCTAGTTAAAGTATGTGAGACTTAAGAGGGATTATATTTGCAAAATGTTTAGCCTAGTAACTGGCACTTAGTAAGCACACAAAATATTTTAGCTATTGTTTACAACTGTGTGGCCTAATAATGAAGTACAAAATTTTTTTTAATAGATACAGTGAATTTTAAAAAGGAGATGACAAGAGTATACTACAAATATATCCCACTGTGGCCATATGTTGTATTTTTTTATTCAAAAGCAATTTCCTCAAGTGTAATCAACTTTTCTGCTGAGGGTGAAATCTGAAATTGAGCAAATCCCATGTCCTCCTCTTGGATGAAATCATTGCAAACATTCATAAAACAGGAGTCTATAGATTTATAGAGAGAGATCAGAGCTGCAGAAGATTAAATTGAGAATGGAAGTCAAGTTAGAGATAATTCTGAAACCAGAACCGATTAAAATGATTCAGTATTTTAGTTCTTAAAACATGGCAAGGTTCTTAATGTACATGTGCTTCAGTTTCTTTGTTTATAAAATGGAGATAGTAAAAATTTCTCTTATTGGATATTATGAGGATCAAATAAGAAAACACACAAAAAGTATTTATCATGCATTCTGGATATAGTAAAAAATTTAATGATCTTTGTATTCCTTTGTCCTTATTAAGCTAATCCCTGACAATTCTTTATTATGCATTTTATTTCTGTCCTCTTTTATATTAATGCTAGCTCCCTTTTAGTCCCAAGCTTGTTACAAGATTAATGTGACAGTATTCTTCTGGTTTCCATCTTCAATTGTTCTTTCATTTACCCCTTTGCTAAAGGTTTTAATCATTCTCCATTGTACACAAGAAAAATCAAAACTCTAAGCCACTGGTTACAGTTCTACCAATATTCCAATTAATACTTCCTATACTCTTCCTGTTTCAGTTAAATAATCTATTTATTTCTCTACTGTACTCCACACACCATTTGTTACCCATCATGGTTGGACAGAAGAGTTCTGTGTGTGCCATCTCTAACTGATGGGCAGCTGTCTATGATGGGCATTCTGAGACTGTCCCTAAACCCAGGAAGAGGAAGAAGCCGCAGTTCATTGGTGATGTGTGCCATGGGCTCTGGAGTAGAGACAGGATGAACATCAGAGATATTTGTCATCTCCGACTTACGTCATTCCCCCTGACAAGACATCCTTTAAAGCCTTTTCTCTGCTTCCCTAAATTCTAACTTTTTCATAAATTAAGATCAAATCTGACTTCTTCTATAATTATCCCACTATCCCACCTTTCCCAGCCCACAATAATCACTGCCTTCTCACACAGGATTTACAACTTGAATTCCCTCTTTGACACTAACATATGCTATTTGTATGGTGGCTCATGTTGTAACCTATAGTTCCTGTGAGGCCAATTGTATTGTGCTGCTTTCAGGAACAGAATTCTGATTGCATTGCTTATCTATAGCTTTTAATAATCAATAATACAAACACCTTAAATTTTTATTATTTCATCTTTTACATACTGGATTCCGTTAAGATTTAATTCTCCATGGTATTATTAGAATCATGTGGTAATGGTTTGAATATTACTGACTTATGTAGAAAGTTTATACTCATCAACTTTACTTTCACGTTGGGTGCTATTCAAATCAGACATAAAAAAAGCCAGATAGTGTGTCTTACAAACTCAATATATCTCTATGAGCCCAGGCGTTCTTCTGATAAGGACAATCCAGTTAAATTAAGTATTAGAAAGAATATTAAGCATGTTTTATACAAACTATGGGTCCCAAATTAGAGAAAAGAGGTACAGTGTTACCCTTTGAGTTACCACTATATTTAAATCTAGTGGAAGGCTTTTTATTTTTCAGGGTAAACTATGATACGAACTTAGAGCCATCCTGCTTCACTTCCACAGATACTCCCTTGTTACCTAGACCTATTTAAAGCTAACTAGAGATTAAGTTTTGGGGATTATTCAGATAAGAGTTCAAACCTAATTGAAACACTTACTAGCATCTTGATCTTGGACTAGCTACTTAATTTATTTGGGCCTCAGTTTCCTTGCTTGCAATAATTTGAGATTGATAATCTTATCTCATAGATCATTGAGTGGAGAAATGAGATAAGGTTCCATGTCTTTAATGAAGGACTCAGCAAATGATAAAGAAAATGTTAGGTTTGGCAGTTGAAGCTGTATCTTTTATTGATCATAAAGGATACATTTTTCATTTTCAGGACTATTTGAATTTTAATGTCATGTTATGTTAATGACTTGGAAATGCAAGTCCTTTTATTCTGGATCATAGATTCAAAATTCTAAATAAAACATTTGTAACTGAATTTAGCACTGTTTTATAATTATTCTGCAGTATGACCATTCTTTTCATAAGAATGAATTAAATTAATGCTTTAATTTTCTAAAATCTATTGATAAATTATTCATATCAGTTGTTTATTTTTATACTGTTTATATAGTTTATATATATATATATATATACATACATTTATACAGTCATTTATATTTACTGTATGTATTTATTTACATTTATATTATTGCTGCCTAAAAAATCACTCAAATTCTAGTGGCCGAAACAACAGCCGTTAATTATTCCTCTTGAGTGTAGCCCAGATTTGCTCACACCACGGTGGTTAAGTTTCAAGAGAAAGCATGGAAGAGTTCAAGTTCTTTGGAAGCCTAGGCTCGGGACTGAAAAATAATGCTTTTACCACATTCTGTTGAACAAAGTATGTGTAGACAGCAGAAATTCAAAGGCTAGAGAAACTGATGCTTCCTTTTACTGACAGGGGCTACAAAACTTATTTTAAAGAGGTGTACATATAGGGAGAGGTGGAAAATTGTTGGCTTGTGTAATGTTACCATATTAATAGAATAAAGGAGAAAATAACAATATAATAATATCAACTATACCTGCTGAGAGGTTATTATATTCAACAAATAGGACACAAACTTTATGTAAAAGAGAGGTAGAAGGACATACCCTGCACTTGATACAGAGTATCTGTAGAAACCTAAAGATGTTGTTTTCCATGAGTAGAAGCTAATGGAAATATTTGTATTAGTCAATATTTGTATAGTCAATATTTGCATTAATTTCTCAAGATTAATCTAACAAAGTACCACAAATTAGGTGGCTTAAAAAAGCAGAAATTTATTTTCTCAAGGTCTGGAGGCTAGAAGTCTAAAATCAGTATGTCATCAGGGTTGGGTTCTACTAGAGGCTCTGAGGGAAAATCGGTTCCATCATTTTCTTCTAGCATTTGGTAGCTGTCCACTGTCCTTGCCATCCCTTGGTTTGTCTCAATCCACTCTCTGTCTCCGTCTTCACAAGGTGCTTTCCCCTGAGTCCTTGTGTATCCTTATCTTGTAAGAACACTGGTCATAGTGTTCTAAGGGCCACCCTACTTGTGTATGATTTCATCTTAACTAATTACATCTGCAGCAATACTATTTCCAAATGAAGTTACATTCTGATATTCCAGGAAGGACATTAATTTATATGTATGCCATCCAACCCAGTATGATATTACAGCAGTGGGATGCAGATATATATTGTGTTCAACTAATTTTGTGAATATTTATGTCAATTATTTTAGATGAGATAAAGGAATAAAATAAAGAAACATTTAAAATGAAGATCAGTTACCCTTAATAATTTATAGGGTTTACTTTCTGGAAAATTCAATTCATTGTTCAAATTATAATAATTAAAATGATAGTTTAGCAGAATGGTTGAATTCTAGGTAAAATGCTGATATAAAGCTAGTAAAGAAATATAGTGGGGAAAAAGATACCACTCAAACAGGAGATTCAAAATATAAGGAAAATAAAAGTGCATATCATATATGACAAAACGTGTGAGATAGCTCGTAAAGATGAAAGCCTTATATAAATAGTATGACAGAATATTTTCTGGGTGGAACATCTTAATATTAGGATGTTAAGTATGCTAATATTAATATGTAACTCTATTTATAATGTCCATCTGGAAATATTGTAGCCCAAGTTTTGAAAATAAGGAAGAAACAAGTGGAACCTGCTTTAACTGGTGTCTAAAAGTATTGTAAAGTCTCTAGAGATAAATAAATAAGGTGTTGATTCAGGAAACGATATAAAGATCAATGGACCAAAATGACAAGTTCAAAAACAGGACCAAGGACTTCTGAGTGTTTTTGAATGAAAAACATGGCACTTCAAATCAGTGGAAAATATTTGTTTTTCAATAGATTTTATAAACATAAATTAAAGCCCTTTAGATGGTAAATGGTAACGATTTTAACATTATAATGCAACAAATCACAAGGAGAAAAGACGTTTGTGTGCTCTAGAAGTAGGTCATCTTTGACCAGTCACAAAAGCTAAAAATCATAAATAACTGGCAGATTTAACATTGAAAGGTCTTTACAGAGAAAAACATCATAAATAAATATATAAGGCAAATGACAGTACAAAGGAAAATCTGAGAAACACATATAACAGAATGAATTTCTTAAAATCAATAAGTAAAACACATGTAGTCTAATAGAATAAACAGGAAGGATATATGCATGGTAATTCACAGAAAAAGAGAAGTTAATGACCAGTAATCTGCTATGAAAATGCTCAAACTCATGGTTAACCAAAAACACTGATGAGATTTTTTAAATCATTAGTGTGATGAAATTTGAAGACAGAATATTCATGTAATAAAGGCATAGGAAATTCTCAGATACACAGAAGTACAAGAACATAGTGGTTAAAAGCTGGCCCTCTGAAGCTAGACTGCCTGAGTTCAAATTGCTGTTTTACCACCTACTCTTGTAATTCTGGACAAGTTATGGGACCTTCCTCAGCATCAGTTCTCTCTGAAACATCTGAAAAGGAATAATATTAATAATAATTAAAAAACTACTTGATAGGGATTTTGGGGGATACTAAACAAGTTAATATATGTAAAAATATCCTGATCATACCATATTCCATAGATGTTAGCTAAAGATGTCATTCCATACTTGAGAGCTTTATAGGCTACACTATTTTGGAGAGGCAGTGTGTGGGTATGAATGTGCATACAAAATACAATATTCATATGAAAATGAATTAGATAATGCCTTATGTACTAATACATGTAACTCAATGCAATTGTATAAAGAAGTGTACATTTTTACATGAAAATTGGATAACTGCAGTATATCATGGTCTCATTATAGTAAAAAAAAGGGAAAAAAGCTTATCTTTTTATATGCATATAGAGAGAAATGTATAATCAGAGAATATTTCCATAAGCATCTAGCATAATTCTGGCACAATGCACAGTGACTCGTTCCGAGCTCCAACCATAAAATTCCAGGGAGTTTTGAAGAGGCCTTATCAATTCCCCTGACTCCCAACCAACCATGTGACTGGAGGGGATAGATGCTCTTATAGGCTCAGCTTGGGCCATGTATTCAGGTCTATGTATAGAAAATGCGAGACCCTCATGACTAGAGTAGACAAGAGTAAGTCTTCAAAATTAGGGGAAGTATCACCAGAAAAATGGTGGAATGGTTTTGGGAAATTAAAAAAGAAGTGACAACCACATTTTCCATTATTTTTAAGCATTTCCATATATATGTGCATTTCTTTGTCGCTCTCTCCCTCGACTCTCTCTGTCTCTCTCTTCACACACACACACACACACACCACTGTTGCCATGTGCCTTTCTCTTTTCAGTTTACAATTAGTGAATGCCTTTTTTTAATTTAATTGTAAGAACAACTCATACTCATTAGGGCCTTATCCTGGTAAAGTTTTTGTGGCTTATTGTTAAATTATGAAATTGATCTGGAACTATGCCCTATTTAAATTAAAGACTCTGAGTTTCTAATGGCACTCTTTGTGGTGAAGGAGATGGGTAAATATGAAGTACAGGATGGAGTGATTTTTATTGATACAATTTCATTGTTCAGTTAAAACACATTAAAATGAGGCTTGTAAAAATGACTTTGGGACATTTTCCACCTGTATATTATAATTTATAATGATATTTTATCAAGCTAAGGAGACATTTTTATGATCCTTCTATCCATTTTGCAAAAAAGCTAACAAAAGCTAGACATAAGACAGGAAAAAATGGACTTATATGCAGTTAGATCTATTAATGATTCTGTTGTCTGACACCAGGGGTTTATAAACTACTGCCCTTGGGGCAAATCCAGCCCATGTTTTTGAATAGAAACTTTATTGGCACACAGTGACCAATATTTGTGTACATACTACCTGTGATTTCTTTTGTGCTATACTGGCAGAATTGAGTATTGTGATAGGGGCCTTACGGTTCTCAGAGACTAAAATAATTGTTATCTAGCACTTTTCAGAAAACTTTGCCAACCTATGTGTTATATACTTACCCCAACATACCGAATAATTTAAAACAGCTTCTGTGCCTTTTCTGAGAAACTGTCAATGGATATTCTGATAAACATGCTCTTTCTTTTGAAATCATACTCTTTCCATTAATATATTTAAAACTATATCTTATTTCCCTTATATGCAGTTTTGACTGCCTCTTAACAATTAACTTCTAATTTCTAATTTAGTTTTTCCTCTGTGCATTTAGGAAATTTAATGCCTCATGTTGCTTCAACTACATTAAATGGTATATATTGTTTTTATTTGAGTTTGTTATTATTTGTAAAACTCCAAGCAGCCACTGAAACCAAGAAAAAATTAATGGAACTGTAGTAACAGTAAAGTACAGTCAAAGCAGTACAAACTACTTATTTACTTGTGAAATTTTTAAACAGTCCTATTTGGAGAGTGTTTTATCACTGACAGAATTTTCAGGTATTTTATCATGTTTAAGTCCCATAAGATCATAAGATATGTAGATAATATTTTTCCATTTTATTGATAAACAAAATAGCCTAGACGAATTAGCTAGATGATCAAAGTCACACAACTAGTAAAAGAGGAAGGAATTAATCTCATACATTTGATTGATTTCTACTTTGCTACAGTTTCAGTTGATCTACCACCTATCCATCTATCTACCTTTCTATCATCTATGTATCTACATGAAATACAGCTATATTCCTTAAAGTAGATAAATCTAATTTTTCTTACTGTCTAAAACAGTAGAGACTGCTTTACTTATGCCTTATTGATTCCACCAGATAGCTTAGAGCACTACTTTGAATATAGCGAATCACAGCTTTGAACTCCATAAAATTTCTTAATATAATGTTATTTTAATGTTTGGTAAGAAGTTAAATTTAATTGTGGGATTGGATGGAAATTATAATATTGAATCTATTGCT
Source organism: Manis javanica (assembly GCF_040802235.1). NCBI lineage: Eukaryota > Metazoa > Chordata > Mammalia > Pholidota > Manidae > Manis > Manis javanica. The sequence goes on from NC_133157.1 coordinate 193,549,424, forward strand.
TTGTCTCGCTTAGTTATAAACTCCTTAAGCCCCATATCTAGATACTTCTTTTTTTGCTGCCTAAGTGTCTTCACCTTTCTTATTGTAAAACAACCTTCTTTTTATTGGGAAAACACCCTACTCTTTATCGCAGAAATCTCTTATGGAGTTGCATCTAGCTCCACTCTCTAGATTGCTACCTGGGCTTGGCAAATCAGAGCATTATATCCTCCTGCCCTAGTGATGGGTTCAGTAATGAGCTTTTATGGAATGCTTAGGAAGAAGGTACAGTAGTTCCAACTGACATTTTTGGTAATAAGGATGATTCAGTCCAGGAATTGATAAGGATGAAATCCATGAAGCCAGGACCTGAGAGAGAGAAAAGCAGAATAGAGAGGTAGAGAGACACTGGACTTTGTTAATATAATTTTATTCAGTGGAACCCAGTCATACCTACTGCTATGTTAGTACTTGTGGGTTATGTAAGCCAATAAATTCTTGTTTTTATAAATAAAATTGAATTGCATTTTGGTTATTTACAAACCAAAGAAGTCATGACTGAAAAACTGAGCATTAGAATAGCTACTCATTAAATATTAATTGTATAACTAAATGGAGAATACTAGTATAAAAATAGATAAGTGGCTACAAAAAAGCTTTCAAGACTTTTTTGTTCAAAATGTCCAGTTATTATAAAAGCTCTCTATGTTAAGTTATGTAAATATACTCATTTATTTGTTGTGTAGATTTTTATTAGTGTAATTGTCAGTAAGTCTTTAGAATGAGATAAAGGTGGGAGTTACAAATCTGTGGGGAAAGGATGGATTGTTCAACGCACAAAAAAATTAGAGCAATTTGGAAACTTTCAATGCACAAAAAGCAATATTTGGAAAGAGGATATAATATTGACGAGGTATAAATATATTACTTTCAAAGCTTCCAAAACAAGAATATATAACTCAGTTTGCATTTGATTAAACAATGAAAGTGAATGAACTTATTTCTGAAAATTTTGGAGTTTTATAAAAACACATAATTACCTCACATAATTATCTTTGTTTTAATAACTGCATTTATAAATTGTGACTATATATATATATATATATATATATATATATATATATATATATATATGATTCTGTTTGGTCTTTGTGTTTTTATTCTGTGTATACCTGGATCAAAGTGCCAATAAGTCAGGTGCAACTTGATTCTTTAATGTGCCTTCTACCAAACCACTGAAAGTTGCAAATAGAAGTTGAATTTAAAAAAACAAAGGTGTGTAAGTGGATTTTGTCTTTAATAACATAAGAAGCTTAAATTCATGATCTTCCCTTTGTGTCTTTGGTTTGTGTAGTGTAGCAAATTTTCTTGAGCTGAGAATTTTATTAAGAAAAATAGCTCTTTTCTAAACAACTGTGTACAAGATTCTGTCTTCTTCTTGCCCTAGTCTCTCCACGCGGCCACTTCCCCTGCCATACTGTAAGCTCCAGCAAGGGAGGAGCCATGTCTGGCTTTTCCCCTGATGTTATACGCGGACCTGTCTCAGCACTTGACATGTTGTTGCTAAAGGATGAGTGATTAATAGTTGGAAGAATTAGAGGAGAGGAATGAGTATTAGCATGCAAGAGAACAGCATATACGAAGGCAAAGAGTAATAAAAGAGCATATAGCGATTAGGTCTCTTGAAGTACCTTTATAGAATAAAGGCAAAAGGGAGGAGAGTGGTGAGGGGTAAGAAGAGAGGCCATGAAGACCCATGTAAAGCTAAGGAAAAGAAGCTCTGCTTTATTGTGGAAGCTTTGGTAAAATATTGAAGGATTTGTACGTAAGGATTAAAGTGAGTAGGCTTACATTTTGCAGAGCTCATGCAGATAAAAATGTAAAGCATAGATTGAATGAAGTGGAGATGGAGACAAATAATCCAGTTAGAAGCCTTTTGCAGCAGATGGGAATGATTGAACTGATAGAGAAAACAAATAAATAAGAGAAAAGCAATTCAAGAAAATTGCAGAAGGCATCATCCAAAAATCATGTCTACTCCTTTAGATGCAATGAGAGATGAAATGAATGAATGTAGATATACAGGAAACATTCAAAGATCATGTTTGGGAAGAAAGAATCAAGTTTTAAAACCGTGACTTTGAGGTCCTTGTTAAAAGACTAAGTGCAAATATCCAGTTAGCTTTAAGCACCTGGGACCTATTATGCATTTATTCAGTTCATCAGTCAGTGTTTTTTAAGCTTCTTTTTGTGTGTCTAAGGCACTGTTTTAAGTGCTGAGTGCTTGGTATTGAAGAGAACAAATCTTTGCTCACATGAAGCATAGAATCCAGGGTAGAAATTTATAGTAATTAAAGAGGCAAATGAACATATAACATAATTTCAATTACTGGTATGTAATAAGAAAATAAAACAGTGTTGGTATCTAGACAGGAGGTTATTCTAAATAGGGTGGTCAGAGAAAACCTCTGAGGTGACATTTAAACACAGAAATTCAATCATGAGAAAGAATCTTGTCACATTAGCAAGGGGAGAAGAAAATTTAAAGTGGTGGCAAGTTGTCAACATCGTCAAAACCCAAAGAGTGCAATAAAATAAGGATATAAAAATGTCCTTTGGATGTAGCTATCTGGAGGCTATTGGTGACCTAAATGAGAATAGTTTAAGGAGGTACAGGAATGGGCATTAGACTGAGAAAGGAAGGCACAAACGGGCTTAAAAAGTACAGAGAGTTAGCAAAAGATAATTTTTGAAAGAAAGCTTGGCTGTGAAGAGAAGGAGAGAAGTAGCACTGATGCCAGAATCTGAGGAGTGCCAGGAAAGAAAATTGTAAATTTTTCCAGTTTTATTTTTTCATGAATCTGCAGAGTGAGTACATTTTTGCAACACTTATTAGAAGATAAAGAACTAGCTCATTGGTAAAATGATTTATTATCTTAGAGGTGGGTGATGGTGTTTTATTTCTTAGCCCATTAATTTCATGGTAGAACCAAAAGGACAAAAGTTGGGGTGCTGTGGGTAAAATATCTGCATGCTGAATAATATAAAAAGTTGAAAGTCACTAATAGATTACATCAGAACGGTCTGAAGTTAATGTTTTCAAAGCAGTTCTAAATATTATGGATGGGTCTTTTTTTTTTTTTAGTCAATAAACATGCAGATGTGTCTCTTAAAAAAGAAGAAACACTAAGCATAATCTGGCCTAATAATCTTAGTCCTATCATGTTATTTCCCTTCTGAGTGTACAAGCAATTCTTATTTTTCCAAGTAGCACTTAAAATACATTGTCAAATGATGACAACAATCATTATTTGCTCCTTATTTTACCAGGCAGTGCTGCCACTTCTGATTTTTAAATTAAGACTTTTCTAGATAGTCTTTTGAAAAAGCCTTTATCAAGGAAGCCTCTGGCACTGAAAATTAAATGTCTCCAAGAATATTTTTGTGTCATTAGGATGTGAGCTAATGATGAACTCTCAGGTAGGGTCTCTACCTAGAAACTACTCAGGAGACCCAGAATTTAATTGACTGTAGCAAGTAAAACAGGGCCATGCTAGGCAACTATCAGGTTTCAAACAAGTCGCTGAGCATTTTTCTTATGCAATTAATATATGACACCTTAAATAACATAAGCTTGCTATTCTTTATTAGGAGAAACTAGGGCATGGTTGCCAAAAGAAATAAAGTGTTAAGAATATCTGCAATTCAGACAATTAGATTTCTATTTAGAATTCCATGCAGTTACTTCAAAAGGTATCAGAGGTGACCCTGAGATTCTCCACAAACTTCCTTCACAGTCTAAACCTTTCTTACCATGAAAACAATGTCAACATTATGTTCAAAGATACTGAAAATATTTCTGAAATGATGATAGTTTATCTGGTGAATAACAAATCCAGTTTTGCTTTTTGATTTGCCCAACAATTACTAATTTCTTTACAGACTAAACCATTTTTTCCAACCGTGTATTAGGAGGCTTTGGGCTTGCATTTCAGACTTTCCAGAGTCTGTAAAGTATTCCTTCCACTACTGTTTGTGTAAAAAGGAGCAAAGGGCATGTACATAGTTGTACTTATTCAATATCATATACTGAGCCTCTCTTATGAGCTGACTTTGTATTTTTCTTCCTTCTAAAAGGTTATTTGAACACTGGCTGTTTCCAACTCAGAAGAGATTCCTTAGAGCAAGAAAACTGTAATTGGTGGTTGGGTATTTAAGCTCCCACAAATCCTATTTATTAGAAATTGTATAGTCTTACTAACTGTGATAAAATTGAATCGAGGGATAAATCAAATTTAGAATAAAAGAAGAGGAGAATAAATTATCTTACTTGATTTTCCTGAGTCTAAGAATGTGGTATTAGACAAACTTTTCTAAGGGCTTACTTTTGGACACCCAAATCCTACTGTTTCTCAAGCTTCATGAAATATCATGATCTCAGTCTCAAAATTTTGCAGAAAGGGAGAAGAGTGGTGAAATTATCACTTGGCAAAAATTAATGGAGAAAATTAGGGGCCCTTCTGGTGAAAGTGGAGAAGGGAACAAAGACTGTACTTTGGGATCTCCCCATATTATGAAGCATGAAGGAAAAGATCCTGACTTCCACCAAAATTACAGTCACAATACAGTGGCAGTATCTATACAGTAGGAATTGAAAGATTAATACAGACATTTTTATATTTTGAAACAATTAGATAAGTCAACTATAAAATAGGTTTTCAGAATCCACTTCACAGAGTACTTAGCAGAAAGCATTACTACATGGGTCAGAATTAATACTCCATAAATATTGTCCGTCGTCCACATACACACCCAAAAAAAACTGACTGTAGATTTCTAGCAAGATTAAGAACAAAGAAAAAGATTAAGTGAAGAGGAGATCCTTGGAATATTTAAGGAAGAATCTTTATAAAATCTTTAATGGAGCTTCCATTAAAATTATATGCCTAATAGTGTTGATATCTTTAGAGTGGGAAATACTATATTTATATTAAGTGTAGTAGCATAAAGCTGAGTCAGATGGGTTCTAGCATTTGACCAATTTTTTATACTTGACACATATATGAACTTGCTAAGATTTATTACTTTGGCCATTGGTACATTATTTTAATCTAGTTTTATTTTACAAACTAGTTTAAGCAGTGTTATGGATTGAATGTTTGTGTTCTCCCAAAAACTCATCTGCTGAAGCCCTATGCCCTAGTGTGTTAGTGTTAGGGTATAGGATTTGGGAGGTCATTAGATTTAGATGAGGTCTGAGGGTGGAGCCCCTATGATAGGATTAGCGCCCTGAGAGGAAGAAGAAGACATACCAGGGCTCTCTCCACCATGTGAGGACACAGCAAAAAAGCAGCCTTCTATAAACCAGGAGGACGGCCCCCAGCAGAACCCAGCCATGCTGGACCCTAATCTCAGAATTTCCAAACTCTGGAATTCTACATAAATTAGGTATCTATTGTTTAAGTCACCCAGTCTGTAACATTTTGTTATAACAACTTGAACTAAGACAAGCACCTGCTTTATACCACACACTCTGCGAGGCACAGAGGTTGAACAATGAGTAAGAAAGGATACCTGCCCTGAAATGTTTCACTGTTTTCTTTGCTGTAACTTGAGTACCATGAGAGAAATGTTGAGCTATTAGAGTGATGACATCAGTTACATTTAAACACTAACTTAGAAGGAATCAGATTTTGTATTTGCTGGAGAACCTAAATCTTGCACTAAATCTAGTGACCTGTACTTCTGTTTCTCAATGTGTATATTAAACTGTGTCATTCTTTTGATTTCTCAGTCCAGAAGAGATGGAAGCATAGAAAGAGGTTCAACCATAGTCTACAAGTGCCTAAACAAGGAAAGTTACTTTCTTTTTACTGACATTAATGGGACATATTTTATCTTGTTACAGGCAGAACCCTAAAACAACTGACAATATCTTCAATAAAGTCCCAGGTCTTGAGATTCTTACTGTAATCTTGGAGACAAGTAGACAACATAAAACAAAAGGAAAGATAAAAGTATGACTGGTTCAGAAAAAATTGCCATATCATAAGAGGAACCTATTATAGAATTAATTTAATCTGTGAAATTGGGAATTTAACTTTTATGTTATCTCTTTTCTAGGACTTCATATTTAGAGCCCAGTGAAAATATATGATCTATTATGGATAAATGTGTTCTTGAATCTTGAAGTAATATATAGTTAGAGGAATCATAACAACTCATTATACTTTGAGCCCTAAAACAAGTTAAAAGGGATATTTTAAAAAAAGAAATTTGTGTGTATATATATATAAAGAAAGATCAAGGGCAAATGACTCCAGTGCTCAGTGTGTTCTTCATTGTTTTCACCTCTCCATGGATTTTCTTTACAGCATCTATATATAGGGGTGTTGTGTCATTTTTCTAATTATCATTATCTTCAAATACTGTAAACTTTTTATGAAAAATGTTGTGGGGTGGAGTTGGAGTAGTTTGTCTCCAAATTATGTTAGTTGGCTCAAATCCCTCTTATCTAATTATATTTGTTTCCCGTGGGCACATCTCTCCACCCACCCTAAACCCCTCTCCCCCAACACCATCAAATTTTTAATGTGCTCACTTCTAAGCTTCTAAGCTTGAAATGTAGTTTCATCAGTTTTATCTTTTGGGTTCATTTATTTCAGTGTTTCAGTGTTTCTATATGCCTTTCCAACTAGGACAGTCCCTTTCAGTGTGATCAGATACATAAAACTTATTTTTATAACTAAGGGTCATTGGACAGAACTTTTAGGACTATGATGATTTGGAAAAAATTCTATACTTGAAGTCTGATGATTTATGTGACAGCTTTCAGCTTCTTTTTTTATTTTTGCCCCATTTCTACAGGATTTGTTATGTCCTTTATAATTTGCTGATTGTGATGTTATCTGCTACCATGTTTCATTGAGCATAAAGCTTTATGTTGATTTTTTTGTGGTAATTTATGAAGTGGCTTAAAGATAAGGAAGAAAGTAAAATTGTATTTAGTCTTTTTCAATTGATCACTTTTTCTTCTCATGTTAATATTAGTGTTGCCAAATAGACAGGAAAATATGCTTTGCTGTTGAAATGCAAATTGCTGCAACCTTAAATACAGAAATTTGTATGTAGATCAAAATCCTTAAAAAGGATTATATACTTTGGTCCAAAAAAAGATTCACTGCTAGGAATGGATCAAAAGGACATAAAGATGTTACCTAACACTTATGCATCAAGTATGTTTATTACAATGTGTTTGTTGCATAATGTGGTAATTTGTGAACTACCTATATATCTAAGAGGAATGATGTAGTAAGTAATAGAAGGTATGTCACCATTTAAAATGATGTTATAGAGGTGTAACTGTGATTATAGGTAATGTTCATATTGTATTATGCTGAAAAAGGTAAAAAACGGTAATCTCACTTTTATAAGAAAATAGATGTTTCATTATATAGATACATATATATATATAAAAATTTGAGAAAATAAGTAACAAAATGTAAATAACAAAGAGATTGTGGGTGATTTTATTGTTTGTATTATATATGCTGCATTTTCTACAATGAACTTTCAATATTATTTTGAAATAATTCAGGAGAAAAATTTTCAAGATATTGTTATTGCTATCAACTTAATATTTAAAAATAATTTTTCAGTTCTTAGAATGTACTTAGTTTTTAAAAGTTAAAATATTTAATTTCTAAAATAATAAAGAAATAATATGAAGGGACTTTGTGACTTGATTTAGTTATTAACACAAAACAGTATTTTCCTCTGTTGAAAATGACTGCTTTCTCCAGTAACGTACCTTTTTAAATGCTTTTTAAAACCAAATGCTAAATTGAAATACAGCATAAATTCAATAATTCATGTATTAGACTCTCAATCACCCTAAACAGAGTATAGGAAAATAAATCTGATTATTCATCCACTACAATTAAGTTTACCTGCTTAGTTTTGTTTGTTCTCCTAGAATCCTTTACCTGTATTAAATGTTTCCAAACCAGAATATGTGTGATATGTTAACAATAAACATGTATATTTTACCACAGTAATGGTGAACTGACACATAACTGTTGGTTGAATAAATGAATGAATAAATATAATATGATTAAAAAAGAAAAAATAAGAACATGATAATTATTTTAATAGTTCTTTTTTTACCAGTTTGTTTTTTGATATACAAATCCCTTCCTTTTCAATTTCCCTAGATTAAATCTCTTCTTGCTACTACAGAGTCCTTGTTTTTCTCTAATTTTACAATGTAGATTCATCAAAATAAAAATTTCTGCTCTTTGAAAAATACTGTCAAGAGAATGCAAAGACAACCCATAAGCTGGAAGGAAATATTTGCAAACCGTGTATCTGCTAAATCACTTGCACCTGTATTTTATTAAAAATTTAAAACTCAGTAAGAAAGCAAATCAATAATAAATAGACATAAGTCTGAACACAGTTCTTCACTAATGAAAGATGCACAGATGAGAAATAAGCACAAGAAAAGATGCTGATTATCTTTATTGACTAAGGAAATAATGACTTAAAACCACAATGAGTTATACTACATACCTACTAAAAAGACCAAAATTAAACAGACCCACCATATCAAGTGTTTACTAGTATGTGGAGGAAGATTGGACAAGGTCAGGCAGTTCCTTAAAAAGTTAAACATATACATCTCATATGACCCAGGCATTTCACTCCTTTATATTTACCCAAGAGAAATGAAAACATATATTTATACTCAAAGACTGTAATACAAATATCTACCAACAGGTGAGCAGATAATGTGTAGTATATGCCTGTATGTGCAATTGATCATTACTTAGGAATTGACTAAGAATATGTACTATGTAAGTATGATTCTCAGAGTAATTTTTTTCTGAGTGAAATAAGCCTGGGAAAAGCTATCTGATTTAACTTATTCATATAAGATTTTAGAAAATGCAAACTAATCCAGTCACAGAAGATTAGTTGTTGTCATGTGAGAATGAGGGGAGATGGCAAGGGCCTGGAGGTAGAGATTGCAAAAGGGCTTGAGGGAACTTTTGGTTACAGATATGTTCCAGAGAGGTTCATATGTTTATTATCTTGATTTTGTTGATGACTTCATGGGTGCTTACACATGTCAAAACATATCAGTGGTACACTTTAAATATATGCAGTTAGATATATGTCAATAAAACTGTTAAAAATATTCTGGGTACCCAGAGTAGTACATGACAGATATAATTTAGATATTCATACAGACTAATGAAAAAAGTTGAAGACAAATAATTAATATGCATACTTTTATTAAACCTGGAATTCAAATTTGTGGAACCATAATTAAAAGAAATAATGTTTTCCTCTGCTAAGTTATTTTTTAAAAAGTATCAAAAATGTACTCAGTTTAATCACAAGTTTAATCCTGTGAATGTGTGTTTATGTATCCTTTAAAAAATCATCTAATTAAATGCATATGTATGACAGAGAGTTTAGTATGCTTTTTTTATGTACTCTAAGAAATTGTAATTGGTGTAATGAAATTGCAAAATATTTATTAATATTACAGGTATAATATGTTCCAGGTACTTCCCTTCAGCAACTCATGATCTAATTTAAATATGGGATTTACATTAAAAAAAATCACTCTGTCTTCTATGTTGAGAACAGGATCAAGTACTAAAATAGTAATATAGTAGAAGCAAGGACTCCATGCTCCCTCCGACTCCCAAATTAATATACTGGCATTCCAGATAAGAAAGTGATGGTTTGGCATAGGTTAGCATAAAGGTGAAGTGAAATAGATAAATATAAGTTGTATTTTATATGGTGAGTTAAGAGCACTTGCTGATGAATTGAAGTAAAAGTGTACAGGAAAGCAAGAAATTAGGGTTCATTCTTGAGTTTTTGGGTTTAAGCAACTAGATAGACAATGGTGCTGCATTTCACATGTGTAAAACAGGTCTGGAGGACAGAAAACAAGTATCTTAAATTTCACTGCCTACCTTCTATTTGCTATGGAAATGTACATATATACTGTATTTTTATTTATATTCATATAGTCTAGGCTTAAAAATACCAGTGTTGTGACACTAACTACCTTGTGAGATAAACTGTTTCTAATTTCAAACTGTTTGTAGGCTTATCTGAGATCTTATCTGGGATCTTCTGAAATCCATCTGCAGCTCTTACTTCAGTCCTTTGGAATACACTAATTTTTGGTAATGGGTCCAGACATATTGATTATAATTTGTTTTGAAACTTCAAAAGCAATTTTACATTTACTAAATTTCTTTAAATTGGTGGGCATTAGCCAGCTTTTATCTTTTTAATGTAAATTGCATAATATGAATATAATATTTTATAATTTTTCATTTTGATATTAATGAATAAAATGAAAGAAATAACATAACAGCTCACAGGACAATATGCTACCACTTATGAACTAAAGAAATTATTATTCTAGTGTGATCCAAATCTATTTTACCAGTAGATGACAGTCTCAGCTCATAAAACTGAGACTCAAATAATTGTATATTGATGAATTCCATTAGAGGGATTTCTGTTTAAAAAATGTGGAATAGCACAGATTTTATGTCAAGAAAAAAGGAATTAATGAACTTGGAAGGCAGAACGCAATGCAAGCTCCTGAACAAGGCTATGACTATAACAACAACTGGAAATAAGATTAGTCACCTCTTCCACATTTTTCACATTGATATAAAGAGATACTATCTCCATACGAAGTGAGTGAGAAATATAAAAGGAAAAGAAATGTAACTGACACTTATTAAAGTGATTACTCTGCTTACTTTATCTTCCCTCCTGTCTTGTTTTTACATTATTTTTTGTTTTCTGATGTATGTGGGATAAAGTATGTAACACATTAAAACCAAGTTGACTGGATTTTTGTGTACCAAATTGTAACAGCCTGGAGTTCCTGAATTAGACAATGAGGGGTTTTGCTCTCAGCTAACCATTTGAGAATTGACTTTTCTCTCATTGAAGCAAGTTGTACTCATGTGCTAAATCAGGATTTAGGCACGTCCTTAGATCAACTCTGTGAGCAGCTCAAAGATGCTCAGTGTCAGATGCTATTCACTCTTGATCAGGATGAAATTGTACCTGTAATAATGTATTGATTTATGATTTTTATGAAATCTTTCTTTAATTATTCTGAGATATTTATAGTGTCTGGGTTACTATGTGTATGTTTTATGTGTATACTACAGTGCCTCAGATTTTTTTCTGCCTTGTAAAATTATATAAATATTTAAGAGGGCAACACAGCATTAAAAATCAAAGAGCTCTAGAACAGGAGTTTATTTGCTCTAGGAAAAGCAAAAACAATTTGAATAGAAACTATGGGAAATACACCTATGAACAGAGGTATTAATTTCAGGCACAAAAATACTGCTACTATGCAAATGCATAAAGACATACCTGCAGATAGCCAAACTAGCTTTCCTTAATAAAGGGAGAGAATAGTGAAGTGTCTCCTTCTAGAGCATTTGAGGATTTTTGTGAACCTGCTACTTGATCATGGTGAATATACATAGTGAGTGAAGAACTCAACTCATTAAATAAAATGTCCCTTACTCAGAGGCTCCCTTATGTATGAAACAAGAAGAGGTACCCAGAATAGGCAAAAAGAATGATAATTAATTTGCACATGCAAAATTCTCCCAGTAATTTTCTCTGCTGTTTTTTTTTTTTGCACATAAGGTACAGTAGGATAGAGACAGAATTACTTATTAGTCTGTAAAAGTCACTAAAAAGCACTGAAATAGGGGGGCGGAGCCAGGATGGCAGCATGAGTAGAGCAGTGGAAATCTCCTCCCAAAAACACATAGAGCTATGAAAATATAACAAAGAAAACTCTTCCTAAAATAGAGCCCAGAGGACACAGGACAACATCCAGACCACATCCACACCTGCAAGAACCCAGCGCCTTGCGAAGGGGGTAATATACAAGCACCGGCCCAGCGGGACCCGAGCATCCATCCCCCGGCTCCCGGTGGGTGGAAAGAAACCAGAGCGGTTTTTTTTTTTTTTGGCGAGTGCTTTTTGGAAGCCTTAAAGGGACAGGGACCCCGTTGCTAGGGAGGCAGGGCAGCGGGACCGGCACCTGAGGACAAAGATTATCACGCATTTTTCCCTATGGGACCGGAGGGCGGGTGCCTGAGACCGACGCCTGAGGACAGAGGAAATCGCTCGTTTTTCCCCTTTTTTTTTTCTCTTTTTGGCGAGTGCTTTTTGGAAGCCTTAAAGGGACAGGGACCTCGGTGCTAGGGAGGCAGAGCAGCAGGACCTGTGAGTGGGTGCCTGGGACTGGCGCCTGAAGACAAAGAATATCGTGCATTTTTCCCTGTGGGATGGGTGGGCAGGTGCTTTTTGGAAGCCTTGAAGGGACAGGGACCCTGGTGGTAGGGAGGCAGGGCAGCAGGACCAGTGAGTGGGTGCCTGGGACCGGTGCCTGAGGAAAAAAAAATCGCGTGTTTTTTCCTTTTTTTTTTTTTTTCTGTTCCCTCTCTCATTGTTGCTGTTGTTGATTTGGTTTGGAGAGTGCTTTTTGGAAGTCTTAAAGGGGCAGGACAGGACACTTAGACCAGAGGCAGGGAATCTGGGGATCTCTGGGCACTCTAACCCCCTGGGCAACAGGGAGCACAGAGGCCCCTTATGGAGATAAATAGCCTCCCGGCCACTCCCCCTCCAACGGGGATCCACCACTTTGGAGGAGCAGCCCCAGCCAGGCCACACCCACAGCAACAGCAGAGATAAACTCCATAGCAAACGGGCAGGTAGCAGAAGCCCTGTCTGCGCACAGCTGACAAGCATAAGCCACTAGAGGTTGCTATTCTCCCAGGAGAGGAAGGCCACAAACCAACAAGAAGGGAAGCTCTTCCAGTGGTCACTCGTACCAGGTCTGCAAACTATCTCTATCACCATGAAAAGGCAAAACTACAGGCAGACAAAGATTACAGAGACAACACCTGAGAAGGAGACAGACCTAACAAGTCCTCCTGAAAAAGAATTCAAAATAAAAATCATGAACATGCTGACAGAGATGCAGAGAAAAATGCAAGAGCAATGGGATGAAGTCCAGAGGGAGATCACAGATGTCAGGAAGGAGATCACAGAAGTGAAACAATCCCTGGAAGGATTTATAAGCAGAATGGATAAGATGCAAGAGGCCATTGAAGGAATAGAAACCAGAGAACAGGAAACTATAGAAGCTGACATAGAGATAAAAAGATCTCCAGGAATGAAACAACACTAAGAGAACTATGTGACCAAGCCAAAAGGAATAATACTCGTATTATAGGAGTACCAGAAGAAGAAGAAAGAGGAACAGGGATCAAAAGTCTCTTTGAAGAAATAATTGCTGAAAACTTCCCCAACCTGGGAGAGGAAATAATCAAACAGACCATGGAATTACACAGAACCCCCAACAGAAAGGATCCAAGGAAGACAACACCAAGACACATAGTAATTAAAATGGCAAGGATCAAGGACAAGGAAAGAGTTTTAAAGGCAGCTAGAGAGAAAAAGGTCACCTATAAAGGAAAACCCATCAGGCTAACATCAGACTTCTCGACACAAACCCTACAGGCCAGAAGAGAATGGCATGATATACTTAATGCAATGAAACAGAAGGGCCTTGAACCAAGGATACTGTATCCAGCACGACTATCATTTAAACATGATGGCGGGATTAAACAATTCCCAGACAAGCAAAAGCTGAGGGATTTTGCTTCCCACAAACCACCTCTACAGGGCATCCTACAGGAACTGCTCTAGATGGGAGCACTCCTAAAAAGAGCACAGAACAAAACACACAACATATGAAGAAGGGAGGAGGAGGAATAAGAAGGGAGAGAAGAAAAGAATCTCCAGGCAGTGTATATAACAGCTCAATAAGCGAGCTAAGTTAGGCAGTAAGATACTAAAGAATCTAACCTTGAACCTTTGGTAACCACGAATCTAAATTCTGCAATGGCAATAAATACATATCTCTCAATAGTCACCCTAAATGTACATGGACTTAATGCACCAATCAAAAGACACAGAATAATAGAATGGATAAAAAAGCAAGACCCATCTATATGCTGCTTACAAGAAACTCACCTTAAACCCAAAGACAAGCGTAGACTAAAAGTCAAGGGATGGAAAAACATATTTCAGGCAAACAACAGTGAGAAGAAAGCAAGGGTTGCAGTACTATTATCAGACAAACTAGACTTCAAAACAAAGAAAGTAACAAGAGATAAAGAAGGATACTACATAATGATAAAGGGCTCAGTCCAACAAGAGGATATAACCATTCTAAATATATATGCACCCAATACAGGAGCACCAGCATATGTGAAGCAAATACTAACAGAACTAAAGAGGGAAATAGACTGCAATGCATTCATTTTAGGAGACTTCAACACACCACTCACCCCAAAGGACAGATCCACCGGGCAGAAAATAAGTAAGGACACACAGGCACTGAACAACACACTAGAACAGATGGACCTAATAGACATCTATAGAACTCTACATTCAAAAGCAACAGGATATACATTCTTCTCAAGTGCACATGGAACATTCTCCAGAATAGACCACATACTAGCTCACAAAAAGAGCCTCAGTAAATTCCAAAATATTGAAATTCTGCCAACCAATTTTTCAGACCACAAAGGTATAAAAGTAAAAATAAATTCTACCAAGAAAACAAAAAGGCTCACAAACACATGGAAGCTTAACAACATGCTACTAAATAATCAATGGATCAATGAACAAATCAAAGTAGAGATCAAGGAATATATAGAAACAAATGACGACAACAACACAAAGCCCCAACTTCTGTGGGATGCAGTGAGAGCAGTCTTAAGAGGAAAGTATATAGCAATCCAGGCACACTTGAAGAAGGAAGAACAATCCCAAATGAACAGTCTAACATCACAATTATCGAAACTGGAAAAAGAAGAACAAATGAGGCCTAAAGTCAGCAGAAGGAGGGACATAATAAAGATCAGAGAAGAAATAAACAATATTGAGAAGAATAAAAGAATAGCAAAAATCAATGAAACCAAGAGCTGGTTCTTTGAGAAAATAAACAAAATAGATAAACCTCTAGCCAAACTTATTAAGAGAAAAAGAGAATTAACACAAATCAACAGCATCAGAAATGAGAATGGAAAAATCACAACATACTCCACAGAAATACAAAGAATTATTAAAGACTACTATGAAAACCTATATGCCAACAAGCTGGAAAACCTAGAAGAAATGGACAACTTCCTAGAAAAATACAACCTCCCAAGACTGACCAAGGAAGAAACACAAAAGTTAAACAAACCAATTACGAGCAAAGAAATTGAAACGGTAATCAAAAAACTACCCAAGAACAAAACCCCGGGGCCGGATGGATTTACCTCAGAATTTTATCAGACACACAGAGAAGACATAATACGCATTCTCCTTAAAGTGTTCCAAAAAATAGAAGAAGAGGAAATACTCCCAAACTCATTCTATGAAGCCTACATCACCCTAATACCAAAACCAGGCAAAGACCCTACCAAAAAAGAAAATTACAGACCAATATCCCTGATGAATGTAGATGCAAAAATACTCAATAAAATATTAGCAAACAGAATTCAACAGTATATCAAAAGGATCATACACCATGACCAAGTGGGATTCATCCCAGGGATGCAAGGATAATACAACATTCGAAAATCCATCAACATCATCCACCACATCAACAAAAAGAACATCAAAAACCACATGATCATCTCCATAGATGCTGAAAAAGCATTTGAGAAAATTCAACATCCATTCATGATAAAAACTCTCAGCAAAATGGGAATAGAGGGCAAGTACCCTAACATAATAAAGGCCATATATGATAAACCCACAGCCAACATTATACTGAACAGTGAGAAGCTGAAAGCTTTTTCTCTGAGATCGGGAACCAGACAGGGATGCCCACTCTCCCCACCGTTATTTAACATAGTACTGGAGGTCCTAGCCACGGCAATCAGACAAAACAAAGAAATACAAGGAATCCAGATTGGTAAAGAAGAAGTTAAACTGTCACTATTTGCAGATGATATGATACTGTACATAAAAAACCCTAAAGACTCCACTCCAAAACTACTAGAACTGATATTGGAATACAGCAAAGTTGCAGGATACAAAATTAACACACAGAAATCTTCAGCTTTCCTATAAACTAACAATGAATCAATAGAAAGAGAAATCAGGAAAACAATTCCATTCACCATTGCATCAAAAAGAATAAAATACCTAGGAATAAACCTAACCAAAGAAGTGAAAGACTTATACTCTGAAAACTACAAGTCACTCTTAAGAGAAATTAAAGGGGACACTAACAAATGGAAACTCATCCCATGCTCATGGCTAGGAAGAATTAATATCATCAAAATGGCCATCCTGCCCAAAGCAATATACAGATTTGATGCAATCCCTCTCAAATTACCAGCAACATTTTTCAATGAATTGGAACATATAATTCAAAAATTCATATGGAAACACCAAAGACCCCAAAGAGCCAAAGCAATCCTGAAAAAGAAGAATAAAGTAGGGGGGATCTCACTCCCCAACTTCAAGCTCTACTACAAAGCCATAGTAATCAAGACAATTTGGTACTGGCACAAGAACAGAGCCACAGACCAGTGGAACAGATTAGAGACTCCAGAAATTAACCCAAACAAATATGGTCAATTAATATTTGATAAAGGAGCCATGGACATACAATGGCAAAATGACAGTCTCTTCAACAGATGGTGTTGGCAAAACTGGACAGCTACATGTAGGAGAATGAAACTGGACCATTGTCTAACCCCATATACAAAGGTAAACTGAAAATGGATCAAAGACCTGAATGTAAGTCATGAAACCATTAAACTCTTGGAAAAAAACATAGGCAAAAACCTCTTAGACATAAACATGAGTGACCTCTTCTTGAACATATCTCCCTGGGCAAGGAAAACAACAGCAAAAATGAGCAAGTGGGACTACATTAAGCTGAAAAGCTTCTGTACAGCGAAAGACACCATCAATAGAACAAAAAGAACCCTACAGTATGGGAGAATATATTTGAAAATAACAGATCCGATTAAGGCTTGATGTCCAGAATATATAAAGAGCTCACACACCTCAACAAACAAAAAACAAATAACCCAATTAAAAAATGTGCAGAGAAACTGAACAGACAGTTCTCTAAAAAAGAAATACAGATGGCCAAGAGACACATGAAAAGATGCTCCACATCGCTAATTATCAGAGAAATGCAAATTAAAACTACAATGAGGTATCACCTCACACCAGTAAGGATAGCTGCCATCCAAAAGACAAACAACGAATGTTGGCGAGGCTGTGGAGAAAGGGGAACCCTCCTATACTGCTGGTGGGAATGTAAATTAGTTCAACCATTGTGGAAAGCAGTTTGGAGGTTCATCAAAATGCTCAAAACAGACCTACCATTTGACCCAGGAATTCCACTCCTATGAATTTACCCTAAGAATGCAGCAATCAAGTTTGAGAAAGACCCCTATGTTTATTGCAGCACTATTTACAATAGCCAAGAATTGGAAGCAACCTAAATGTCCATCGGTAGATGAATGGATAAAGAAGATGTGGTACATATACAGAATGGAATACTACTCAGCCATAAGAAGTGGAAAAATCGAACCATTTGCAGCAGCATGGATGGAGCTGGAGAGTATTATGCTCAGTGAAATAAGCCAAGTGGAGAAAGAGAAATACCAAATGATTTCACTCATCTGAGGAGTATAAGAACAAAGGAAAAACTGAAGGAACAAAACAGCAGCGGAATTACAGAACCCAAAAATGGACTAACAGGTACCAAAGGGAAAGGAACTGGGGAGGATGGGTGGGCAGGGAGGGATAAGGGGGGGAAGAAGAAGGGGGGTATTAAGATTAGCATGCATGGGGGGAGGGAGAAAGGGGAGGGTGGTCTGCACAACACAGAGAGGACAAGTAGGGATTCTACAACATTTTGCTAAGCTGATGGACAGTAACCGTAATGTGGTTGTTAGGGGGGACCTGATCTAGGGGAGAGCATAGTAAACATAGTACTCTTCATGTAAGTGTAGATTAAAGATTAAAAAAAAAAGAAAGAAAGAAAAGGGGGATTACTCCTTGATAGGATAAAACTATTGGTAAATCAAAGATCAACACATGCTTTAAATATCCTTAGTATTGATCACTTAAAGGGTGTCAGATGATCAGCTATAGAGGTACTCTTTTCTGATAATATTCCTTTCTCTTAATAAAAAAATTAAAAAAAAGCAGTCCCTGTGTGCTGACCTCCAATGAGTTCTGCACAGTAGTATAGAGGGCATGTCAAAGTGTGGGCAAAGAGTCTGTTTGTTTCTATGCAGAAGATCAAGGCCTAGCTTGGATACCAGAAAATGAACTAAGATACGATATGAGGAGGAGCTTCCGGCATCAGCACTCTCTGGAGGACTCGAGCCTCCACAGGGATCTGGGCGATGCTGCGGTCATGGCTGCGTCCACCCCACCGTTTCCTGGACTTGCCATTGGAATGAGGAGGGAGATGTCTAGGCTGGCATGTGCATACTCTGAGACAACGAATTTGACCGGATCTGTACTGTTGGAACTCAACCAGGAGTTGGGAGGGGTGCAAGTTGTAGCGCTCCAAAATCTTATGACTATAGACTATCTACGGTTAAAAGAACATATGGGATGTGAACAGATCCCAGAAATGGGCTGCTTTAATTTGTCTGATTTTTCTCAGACTGTTCAAGTAGAGTAGGACAATATCCATCATATCATAGACAAATTTTCACAAATGCCTAGGGTGCCTAAATGGTTTTCTTGGCTTCACTGGAGATGGATGGTAATTATAGATTTGCTTTATTTATCTCACCATATTCCCATTATGTTAATATGTGTGTGCAAATTAGTTAGTAGTTTAAAACCTATACATACTTAAGGTACTCTACAAGAAGATATGTCAAAGAAATAATCAATCCTCCCATGTTTTCTTCCATATGCTACCTCTATAGCTTTTCTTCTTCCTTCCTAATTACAACCCTTAAATAGAATTCGTGCCTCATATCGAATTTACCGAGTATCATAATTCCTCCAGGTGGTAAAGATACCTCAAGACAAGTGCTGGGCATGGAAGCCACAGGGCATAAATCTGCAAAGAAGTAAAAAAAGCTAACCTTTTCAAACAATATGGCTTCTCTCTCACTTACCAACTTTACATTTCCCTGTATGGCCCCGGAAGATGACTGGTTAGCCAGAGACGGGTAAGATTCCTCGAGGGAGGAACAACCTAAGACAGGCACAGTCGCAGGGGGGCCATCAGGTGAGAAATTGGGGATCAACAGAAGTGAGGTTCAGAACCTCACCCCCCCTGCTTTGAGAGAAATCTTCTGCATCCGTGGATGTTTTGCTGCCCTTTTCTAGCTTGGATTAATACTTAGTCCATAGGCACACACCTGATCATCTACATTTGCCCTCTTACAGCACTAAACTATGTTTTCTACCTTTATCTTGCATCTACCTACCACTTCAGCATTTTATTAAAAATAAAAATAATAATAATAATAAAGGGAGAAATGTGGGATCAACATATAAATCAAGTATAAAAATCAAACGAATATTCATATTTGACCTGATTGTTTATAGTTCATAATGCGTGATCAAAACCGAAAGTTTCTGTGATGAATGCCCTTGTACTGTTCACCATGTACGAATTTATTCACTATGTAAGAATTCGTTCACCATGTAAGAACTTGTTCGTTATGCTTCAGAAGATTGGAGACTGAGGAGAATTAGGCTTGAGATGGATTAATGATTGTACATTGAGCATTGACCCCCCTGTACTGAATTTTATCGTTGTTAACAAACTTTGATCAATAAATATGAGAGATGCCCTCTCAAAAAAAAAAAAAGCACTGAAATACATTGAAATTAGTGCCAGTTAACTCAGAACTCCACCCCATTTCTGATTCCTTACATATTAGAGATTATGCCTGTTCTACAAGGAAAAATATAGAAAAAATGTTCAAATAGAAAATATACAAAAAATATGGCAAAATTGAGCAAACTATCAATAAAGAATTTTGACACTGAACTACTGTGTATTTTAAAAACAGACACTTGTAAGTTGAGCAGTGTAATTATAGAGGCACGGTCAGTCATGGAATCAGCTAGCTAACTGCTGTGTAATGTTGACAGGTGTAGTCAGGTGAAATTCTAAAATTAAATAATAAATTGCCTGATGGTCTTTAGAAGGATAAGACTTCATTTTATTTTTCTTCATTTTCATTTTTCTCTAAATGTTAAACACTATACACTTCCTGTTTTTTAGAAAAATCACAATGAAAACTGAAGGAATGTAAAAGAAGAGAAGTGAAAAAAAATTAGGTCCTATTGGGTAAAGATTAGAAAATTAATTTAATTTCAATACAATTATATACCTACTACAATCCTATATGAGTATGATGTGTGCTATCCAGATACAACATATGAAAAGAAGTAAAGGAAACTGATGCCAAAGTAGGTAACATGTTATATAATTGATGTCACCGTGATGTATCTATTTCAACTTCTTCCCAATAGAATCTTCTTTCCACCATAGAGCCACCTGTGTACAAACCATCATCACCTCTTGCCTAGACCAGTGTTACATCGTGTGGACGGCAACCCTACTTCTACTCTTGCTTCTCTTCAATACATTTTTCATACAGTTGAGTGAACATTTGTAAATGGGAAGCAGAGCCTCTATTTAATATCTTCCGGTGGTTTTCTGTTGCTCTAGAACAAAATGAAAACATAATTGTGACCTACATGCCATGCATGAACAGGCCCTGCCTACCTCTCCCTCCTCACGTCCAACTAATTCCTCTGTATACTTGCCCCACTTGATGCTTGTCCAATCCAGTGTTCACTGAGGTGGTGAGGTCAAATGAGCTTCTTTAGTTCCTTGGATATATTTCAAACTCTTTTTTTACCTTAGGACTTAATCACTTATTTCTTCTACCTCAAAGATTATCTGTTAAATTTTGTGGTCATGCTCCATAGTAAGAATTAGATTTCATACCATGATGTGGCATATGTATGTGTGCATAAAACTGCAATGACAGTTTTTTAAAACAATACTTGTCCTTGCCATATGTGGTAGCTCTGCTTTTTTGTTCTATTTTATTTTTTTAATGACTGGTTAGAACCCACTGAATTGATTTCATTAGTCACTATTGCATTACAAACCAGAGTTAGCTTGTATTTTTACAACAGAATTATTGTCATTCATTAGATCTCAAAATAAATATAATCATCTATTCATGAAGGTTGTGCCTGATCACCCAATCTAAAATAAGTCATTCTTGTTGCTATTCCATACTAAGTCATAACATAAGTAAGCATCTATCGTTTCACCTGTTATTCTGCCTCAATAAACTGTATGATCTTTGCAGAAAGGAGTGCATCGCTCATGTTCATTTTTTTTATCCACTGCCTTGTACAGAGCCTGACACATAGTACACGGAATCAATTACCTTTTACAGCTCCTCTCAGGAGTTGCTAGAGGAGGTCAGTTTGCTATCAATTTCCTGAATTACTTAAAATCAGAATCCTAGTTATGTAATAAGCTGAGAGAAGTAAATGTACATAAACAATTAAAAGCAAAAATTGGGACTCACGGTATTCTTATTTGTTTAAGATTACTGGATTAGTTTCCTGTGGCTGCTCTAACAAATTATCACCAACTGGGGGTTTACGACAGCAGAAATTTATTCTCTTGCAGTTTTAAAGGTCAGAAGTCTGAAATCTGCATCATGAGGCCAAAATCAGTGTCCAAAGGTCTGCACTGTCTTTGAAAGCTCTAGGAAAGAATCCATTCCTTTCCTCTTCCAGCTTTCAGTGGCTGCTTGCATTACTAGGCTTGTGCCTGCATCACTGTAATCTCTGCTTTGGGCTTTATATTACCTTCTCCTCTGTGTATGTCATCTGTAATACATATGATTGCTTTTCGGTTGCCCCTGAATAATCCAGTATAACCTCCCTCTCTTAAGATCGTTAATTTAATCACATGTGCAAAGACTTATATAAGTTAATATGCACAGGTTCTAGGAATTAGAATGTGAATTTTGGAGGGAGTCCATTTTTCAGCCTAGTACAATTATGAATTCACTTTGTAAATATAATTATCAATTCACTTTGCATAGGTATCAAGGATTTGTGCTTACCAATTACTTTTTGGTTGTACTGTTTAATTATTTGCCACTGAATTAGTCCAGTTGAGGCTAATTCAGAGGCATTTTAAAAAAAACCTTTTTCCTTAATGATTGGACTGTACTCTTTCTACAAGTAGTGAATATTTCCACTTTAAACAGTAATAACTGAAATTGGAAAATTCTCCTAATTCTAAAGAAAACTCATAAAATAAAAGTTTGAGGTAATTTGAAAGCCAAGTGAAACCAAAATGATATTGGGATTTCAGTGACCCAACCTCCTACTGACCTTATGTGTAGTTGAATTGTCATGACACTGTGCAAATGGGGTATCCATATTCCATTCAAATTCTAAGCAGTAAGGCAATCATCATGTTAAAACAGCATTGAAATATTTCTATATAAAACCAGGGAGAATATACTCCCAGAGTTGAGAGATCCTGTTCCTTCAGATAGAGGACAGGCAGTGCACAAGTTAAATACCAGAGTAACCAAAGAAGCCTATGTATTTAATGACTGTATTTAGAGCATATAAATATAAGCAAATGACTAGAATTTACTTATAAAGGCGATGAAGAAAGAACTGGCTGTCCTAGGATATCAGGGAGAAAGAAGGAAATCAGACAATTCCAAAATCTCAACAGTACTAACCCAGGAATATTTCCTCAGCCACCCTGGTTATTATCATGTGTTATCAGATACTGCTCAGAGTTTGTAGGATTAAGTCTTCAACACAGAGAAGATCTAATCATGTTCTATAGAATCAGGTTTAATCTTTATAAACCCTGTAAATAAAAATAAATAAGAACCAACAACTTGAAGTAACTTTTTATGTAGGGAATTTGATAGAGTACACTCCATCTGTACAGTAACATCCTCATTTGGATGCCTAGATTAGGTAAAGCCAATGCAGGAGTCCCAGCATCCGTACAGAACTTTCTCTAGGCTCCTTTTGCATTGCATGAGCAGCTCTGTCATTGACCTAAGAGATACATATTTATTTTAAATAAGTAAGGATGCAGTAAAATAAGAAAAAATAGAGCCTTATATGAACCAAAACATAATTTATAGTAGACTATAATTTTCTACCTAATACCCATTCTCCACTTTTTAGACGTTAGCAAAATTGAACTTAAAATTTCCTTTTACAAATGTTCCCTTAACTGCTGAAAACTAAATATGACCTAGAGCTTTTCTTTTGAGATCAAAATAATTAATAAAAAATAAGGTCTATTTTATATATGTGATATGTCTATATTTAGAACCCAAGTGCATATTAATTAATTGACTAGTATATTTATGTAAATTAGATTAACAGAAAATTAAATGAGGGATTAAGGAAGTATAAAAATGAATTTGAATGACAGATATGCTATTTTTACATTCATGTGGACAAATTGACTTTTAACCGAAGCAGCTGTAAGTTGCAGCTGGTAAGTAAAATCAAAATACTTAAACCATTTCTCCTAACATCTTGCCATATTAATTGGAATACTTCCCACACTATAGCAATTTAGCCATGAAATATGACATCAAAACCTAAGATTAACTGCTGACTGGTGACTTCGGTGATAAAGGTCACATTTGAAGTGGGAAAAAATTAAATGACCAAATAAAACTGTGAACTGCAAATTCAGTTAAATCAAACTTATGTAAGATCTGCAAAAGAGTAGGTAATGACCTTGAATTTTAATGCTTCATGATCAAGAAATAAAATAATTTGACAATCATCAGATTTCTATCAAACCCAAACTGGTTGTAGTGAGGCATTGGTGGGAGAGAGGCAGTTTTACTTGAATTCATTTGTGTAGGCTGGGGCAGTACCTGACTGTTAGTTTGAAGACTAACTGAGGCTCATCTCTATGGTTGCAGTAAGGGGAGCTGGCATATTAATGTTAATCTTGTCTATAGGTTCCTAATGAATATATCACAGTCATGTTTTGAAAAGTGATTATTCTAAGTGGATAAGCCATTACATGGATTTTTTTGTAATGGTAATACATATACATAAATATATATATATTTAAGAAATATATATATATTTAAGTTGTGATAAAACACATTTAATATAAAATTAACCATTGAACTATTATTAATTGTGCATACAGTGATATTACAGTTGTAAATGAGGTACTGTAATGGAGGTAGATATGGACTTGAATGATACTGCTTACCAATTAACCTACTTAGAATGCATGAGAATAATTTCATCAAAAACTAAATTTGATCTTGAATTAGAGACCAGTCCCATTTTTCACAGGTCATCTCTAAATACAACCCCATTGCACACATTGTTATTAATGATCACCACCACTCATCTCTAGAACTGTTTTTGTGTTGCAAAGTTGAAACTCTGTACCTATTAAACAACTCCCCATTTCCATCCAGGACCTGGCAACCATTCTACTTTTTGTCTCCATGAATTTGATTACTCAAGATACCTCAAATAAATGGATGATACAGTATGTCTTTCTGTGACTGGTTTATCTCATTTAGCATAATATATCCAACATCTATCTATGTTGCAGCATATGACAGGATTTGCTTCCTTTTTTAAAGCTGAATAATATTCCACTCCATGAATACAACCCCATTTTGTTTATCCATTCATTCACTGATGGGCATTTGAGTTCCTTTTGCCTTTCAGGAACTATGAATAATGCTGCTACAGATGTACAAATATTTCTTTGACACTCTGCTTTCTGTTCTCTTGGGTATATAGAGAATTGATGAGTCATGTTTGATAGTTCTGTTTAATTTTTTGAGGAACCACTATACTGTTTTCCACAGAGGCTGCATCATTTTACATTTCCACCAGCAAGGTACAGGTTATAACTTCTCCATATCTTCACCAACACTTGTTATATTCTGTTTTTACTTTTTAAATTCACCATCCAAATTTAAAATATGGGTATACAGCTGCTCAATTTTTTAATTATCAAATTGTGGTGTTTTGATCAGTAATACTAGTTATGGCAACTAATTCTGCAATGTAGATGAACCAAAGAGCCAATGTATTTAACATTATACTGTATTTTGTATTTTACATTTGTATATTATTTAAATGATGATTTTTGTCATCAATGCTGTGTATCTAGTGTCTGAACTTCATATAAGATATAGTTTCACAATATTGTTGAATCATTTTTAATGTAGGCATATAACTTCTTAAAAGTAGGTTCTATTCCATAAATCTATCTGAAAGATAATTATTAAGAGCATCAAAAACATATTTCCATAGACTTAGCATTTTAAAAATATGTCATAGGCTAGACAAATCATCAAAATTAAGATATGAAAAATTGAATAAGATATTTTTAACATGTTGTAATGTAAATGTTTTTACAAAGGCTAGGTATTTTGGTACACTCAGACAATATGTATCTTCAAATATACACTTAACATCTTCACACAATGCCCTCCAATAGGAGGTATGTACTTCAACATAAAGTATGCACCCCATATGAGGTAACTAGTTTGAAACATTTTTATAATACTCACTAATCACTCAAATGAAAATGATGTAACAAATGTATATATTTTGAGCTTTTTTAAAGGGGTAGTACATGGAACATAGTTGAGAACTGTATAAGAAAGTATATACAAACCATTTGATGTTGTTTAGTGAATGCTCATTGAGAGGCACCCAGTTAAAACAATAAAACCACATTTGATATCATGCTATAAATAATTTACATAAGGTCTTCAAAATGTCTTTTTTCAATGCATGATTTTTAAAATATATTTATTGTGTAGGGTCCTACAGTTACTATAAAAATGACAACCCCATGATGATGGCATGAGTGGTGAGACAAAGAACTCCTCCTAAAATCACATATAATATGAAATATATAGTTAATACAACTAATCCTAATGAAGCAAAAGGAAAGAAGGCTGCACCAGGCTACATACACCTGGAGAACAGAGCAGACCTCACAAAACAGGGTAACATACCAAAGCCTTGATCTAGAGGAACCAAAGCACTTGCCCCCTCCCAGCCCATCATCGGGAGGAAGAGAAATGGAGCAGGGAGTGGGTGGAAGCCTAGGACAGCTGAACACCAAACCCTGGAGATCTGCTCTGTGAACACAAACCTATATTGCATGGTGCTCTGGAGAATAGTGGGGTTGGAAAGCTAAGATAGGCAGAATACTTGAGAGACTGAGATTCCAGCTGTTTGTGGAGGACAGGGATCTACATCCAGCCACTCTGGGACAAAGGAAGGACAGGAGGAGTGAGAGGCTTCCTAGCCGCGAGAGGGCTGCTGAAGGGGTGGGGATTGCACAGAGCTTGCTGCATGGGAAGGGATAGGAGGGCAAGGTTGTCAGAATGCACTCTGCCCAGCAGGTTGGAAACTTTCAGGAGATTCAGGTGCTCCATCACACTGGCTGGCTACTCAGCTCCAAGGCCCCCCACTGTGATACACAATCTGCTACACCTTCCTCCTGGCCTGATGGCACTGGCTCACAAACTGGCAGTCACTGCCCTGACATAAGGCCAGCCAGAGGGATGCCCTGCCTACCGTAGCTACAGAAGCAAAGCACAGAGCCTTATACCTGTGTGCCTTGTCGACTGGCTCTGACAGTGGAGACAGGCACTATAGGTGGGAAGCAGGAAACAGCTCTTTCCTCACTCCCAAGCACCAGCTCTGCTCCCCTGCAACCCCCAACCTCACTCTAGGGCTGAGCAGCTCCAGAGACTAGAGCTTCTGGGCACTATAGGGTGACACATAGAAATATGAAACTTCAAAGGAACCTGGTTCAGACCAGAATCTCACAAGCCCCAGAAAAAGGGCCAAATGAAACTAAACTATCCTATCTTCCTGAATGAGAGTTCAAAATAAAAATCATAAACATGCTCATAGAGGTAGAGAAAAATATTCAAGAACTCAAATATTCAAGAATGAAAATATTCAAAATATTCAAGAATGAATTTAGGATGGAGATTCAATCACTAAGTAATTCTGTATCTGAAATGCAGTATACAATGGAGAGATTTAAAAGCAGATTAGATGTAATAGAAGAGACAGTAAATGGAATAAAAATTAGAGAAGAGGAATACAAAGAATCTTATACAGACAGAAAAAAGGATCTCTAAGAATGAAAGAGAGAAAGAAAAGAAGAATGAAAGAAAGAAAAGAAGAAAGAAAGAAAGGGAAGGAAGGAAGGAAGGAAGGAAGGAACAAAGGAATGAAGGAATGAAGGAACGAAGGGAAAGAAGAGAGCCCTGATATAAACCCAAGCATATATGGTCAGCTAATATATGATAAAGGAGCCATGGACATACAATGGGGAAATGACAGCCTCTTCAACATCTGGTGTTGGCAAAACTGGACAGTTACATGTAAGAGAATGAAATTGGATCACTGTTTAACCCCACACACAAAAGTAAACTCGAAATGGATTAAAGACTTGAATGTAAGTCATGAAACCATAAAACTCTTAGAAGACAACATAGGCAAACATCTCCTGAATTTAAACATGAGCAACTTCTTCCTGAACACATCTCCTCGAGCAAGGGAAGCAAAAGCAAAACTTAACTCATGGGACTACATCAAACTAAAAATTTCTGTAAGGCAAAGGACACCATCAACAGAACAAAAGGGCATCCTACAGTATGGGAGAATATATTTGTAAATGACATATCTGACAAGGGGTTAAATCCAAAATATATAAAGAATTTATATGCCTCAACACCCAAAAAGCAAATAACCTGATTAAAAAATGGGCAGAGGATATGAAGAGGCAGTTCTCCAAAGAAGAAATTCAGATGGCCAACAGACACATGAAAAGATGCTCCACATCACTAGTCATCAGGGAAATGCAAATTAAAACTACAATGAGATACCACCTCACACCAGTAAGAATGGCCAGCATCAAAAAGACTAAGAACAACAAATGTTGGTGAGGATGCAGAAAAAGGGGAGCCCTCCTACACTGCTGGTGAGAAGGTAAGCTAGTTCAACCATTGTGGAAAGTAATATGGAAGTTCCTCAAAAAACTAAAAATAGAAATATAATTTGACCAGGGAATCCCACTCCTTGGAATTTACCCAAAGAATACAACTTCTCAGATTCAAAAAGACATATGCATCCCTACATTTATAGCAGCACAGTTTACAAAAGCCTAGATATGGAAGCAACCTAAGTGTCCGTCAGCAGATGAATGGATAAAGAAGAGGTGGTACATATAAACAATGGAATACTATTCAGCCATAAGAAAGAAACAAATTCTACCATTTGCAACAACATGGATAGAGCTGGAGGACATTATGCTCAGTAAAATAAGCCAGGCGGAGAAAAACAAATGCCAAATGATTTCCCTCATTTGTAGAGTATAACAATGAAGCAAAACTGAAGGAACAAAATGGCAGCAGACTCAGAGACTCCAAGAATGAACTAGTGGTTACCAAAAAAGAAGTGTGTCAGTGGGCAGGTGGGGAGGGAGGGAGAAGGGGATTGAGGGGTATTATGTTTAGTACACATGGTGTGGGAGATCACAGGGAGAACAATGTAGCACAGAGAAGGCAAATAGTGAATCTATGGCATCTTGCTGCACTGATGGACAGTGACTGCATTAGGGTACAGGTGGGGACTTGATAATATGCGTGAGTGTAGTAACCACATTGTTTTTTCATGTGCAACCTTCATAAGAGTGTATATCAATCACACCTTAATAAAAAATTTTAAAAAACCCTAAAGAATCCACTCCAAAACTGCTAGATCTAATATCTGACTTCAGCAAAGTTGCAGGATACAAAATCAATACACAGAAATCAGTTGCATTCCTATACACTAATGATGAACTAGCAGAAAGAGAAATCAGGAAAACAATTCCATTCACAATTGCATCAAAAAGAGTAAAATACCTAGGAATAAATCTAACCAAGGAAGTGAAAGACCCATACTCTGAAAACTACAAGACACTCATGAGAGAAATTAAAGAAGATACCAATAAATGGAAACACATCCCTTGCTCATGGATAGGAAGAAATAATATTGTCAAAATGTCCATCCTGCCTAAAGTAATCTACAGATTCAATGCAATCCTTATCAAAATACCAACAGCATTCTTCAACAAACTAGAGTAAATAGTTCTAAAATTCATATGGAACCACAAAAGACCTCGAATAGCCAAAACAATCCTGAGAAGGAAGAAAAAAGCTGGGGGGATTATGCTCCCTGACTTCAATCTCTACTACAAAGCCACAGTAATCAACACAATTTGGTACTGGCACAAGAACAGACCTATTGACCTGTGGAACAGACTAGAGACCCAGATATAATCTTGAGCATATATGGTCAATTAATATATGATAAAGAGCCATGGATATACATGGGGGAAATGACAGCCTCTTCAACAGCTGATGTTGGCAAAACTGGACAGCCACCTTCAAGAGAAAGAAACTAGTTATTGTCTAACCCCATGGGCCAAGTACACTCAAAATGGATCAGTAACCTCAATATAAGTCATCAAACCATAAAACTCTTAGAAAAAACATGGCAAAAATCTCTTGAATATAAACATGAGCATCTTTTTCCTGAATTCATCTCCTTGGGCAAGGCAACCACAATAAAAAATGAACAAATGGGGCTAAAAAGCTTCTGTAAAGCAAAGGACACCATCAGCAGTAAAAAAGGCATCCTACAGTATGTGAGAATATATTTGTAAGCGACATATCCAACATGGGGTAACATCCAAAACATATAAAGAACTCACACACGTCAACACCCAAAAAGCAAATAACCATATTAAAAAATGGGCACAATATATGAACAGACACTTCTCCAAACAAGAAATTCAGATGGCCAACAGGCACATGAAAAGATGCTCCACATTGCTAATTATCAGGGAAATGCAAATTAAAACCACAAGGAGATATCACCTCACACCAGTTAGGATGGCCAACATAGAAAAGAATAGGAACAACAAATGCTGGCAAGGATGTGGACAAAGGGGAACCTTCCTGCTGGTGGGAATGTAAACTAGTTCAACCATTGTGGAAAGCAGTATGAAGTTACCTTAAAAAACTCAAAATAGGAATACCATTTGACCCAGGAATTCCACTCCTAATAATTTACCCTAAGAATTCAGGAGCCCAGTTTCAAAAAGACATATGCACCCCTATGTTTATCACAGCACTATTTACAATAGACAAGAAATGGAAGCAGCCTAAGTGTCCATCAGTAGATGAATGGATAAAGGAGAGGTGGTACATATACACAGTGGAGTATTATTTAGCCATAAGAAGAAAATAAATCCTACCATTTGCAACAACATGGATGGCACTAGAGGGTATTATAGTGAAATAAACCAGGCAGAGAAAGACAAGTACCAAATAATTTCATTCATCTGTGGAGCATAAGAACAAAGCAAAAACTGAGGAACAAAACAGCAGCAGACTCACAGAACCCAAGAATGGACTAACAGTTGCCAAAGGAAAAGGGACTGGGGGTGTTGGGTAGGAAGGGAGGGAGAAGGGGAATAAGGAGCATTATGATTAGCACACATACTGTAGGGGAGGGGCACGTGGAAGGCTGTATAGCACTTAGAAGACAAGTAGTGACACTGTAGCATCTTACTACACTGATGGACAGTGACTGTAATAGGGTATATGGTGGGGACTTGATAATGCAGGGAATCTAGTAACCACAGTGTTGCTCATGTAATTGTATATTAATGATACCAAAATAAAAACTATATAAAAAAACAAGAACTTAACCAATGGAAATTAAAAGGAATATATCTGAATAAAAGTAGAGAACATATAAAAAGCAAAAAAAAAAAAAAAAATGACAACCCCTTAACCACAGAAATGGTTTTATACATTTATTGTGCATGAAACTTATGGAAGTTTTATGACTGTCTACACTACATGAAAGGAAATTTAATGTCCCTTTAACAAAAGAGGTATGCTTTGAATTACTAATCAAAACAGATGGCCATATGTAAATGCGGTTCTGTAATGGAGGTAGATATGGACTTGAATGATACTGATACCAATTAACCTACTTAGGAGGCATGAGAAAAATTTCATCAAAAACTGAATTTGATCTTGAATTAGGGAGCAGTCTCATTTTACACAGGTCATCTCTAAACACAAAAGCGTGGAGAGAAATGAGTATTGCCCTACTGACTAACACATAAGTCACTGTCGGCTCATAGTAATTGCATTGTAAACAACAAGACCTGTATTGCTTTACTTTCACAAAAATGAAAAAGGACCTTCTATTTCTAGCATCCACTCTATACTCATGTTAATAGGGACACAAATGTAGAAGTTTTTGTGTAGGCTCATTGTGATGATCTATTATAATACTCTAGTATGTAAAATATAAAAGCCCTTATTACCCAGGCACTTGCACAGAATTCATTTTTCTTCATGCCCAGTATTCTTCATAGAGGTCCCACCTATTACCATTATTGGCCAAAAGCATAGTTTTAAGGAGACAACTCCTGTTTTGGTTGACCTGCTGAAATATGCAAATGTCCCAGAAAATTTTGGAGCTTATGGTCCCCAACAGTACAGTGCTGTTGATAAACTGCAAAATTAGCCATGAATAATCTTTTTTGAATATAAAGTTGACTAGATATCTTCCCTTTCACAAATCATTGTCAGTTCTTAAAAATATGTACCAAAATATCTTAGGTTCAAGAAAAGGGGCTCAGTTTCCTTTCTGATGCTCCCTACACATACCCGGAAAAGTAGATGTGATAAACTTATTCTGATTAAAGCATAGATGCTTCAGGTCTTCTCCCCTGGAATTTTAATGCATATAGAAATTCTCTTTTCTTTTGTAGTATTACTTGCTATCTATCATCTGTAATATTATATACTATCATGATATACTATTACATATACTTTCCCTCTGTAGTATTATATCCATGCACTGGGCAACTCCACTTATATATTCCAGCATGATCACCTTCCTTGTTTTGTTATGTCAACTAGGGAAGTCTTATACTTAATTTTTATTTACCCTGATGTGCATTCCAGTTTTGAGGTTAGGGTTTCTTTTTGATAAATACTTTATGATTTATTTATTTCCTCATATTTTCACTTTAAGAGTATGGCCTCTCAACGGATTTCAAATTGGGCAGCAACAGCAGCTGAAATGCACCAACCCATAGTTCTGGAAAGTATGCTGGTAATCTATTATGCTGCTCTTCGATGTTTAGCAATTTAATTCTTAACCAAAAGAAACTGGGGCATGGGAAAGATGAGTGGCTTGGTATTAGAGAGAATGGGAGCATGTGTACAACTTAACGGTGGGCTTTTCTTTTTCAAATCTTTGTTTTCTGTCTTTTGAGACAGAGGGAATTAGGTAACAGGAATAATGCCCAAATAACATAGCTGAACTCAGTTAGTTTATATTGCCAAATAAAGTTCATTAGGATTTGTGAAAAAATATCAAATACCACAGGGTCTTCATCTAACATGGATTGATGAGGAGAGAGTTTTCAGAAATCTTAAAATTATTTCAATTAACATTGGGACTCTTGTTTTCTACCCTGTATTTCATTGCTTATATTTTTTTCACTTCCAATATTTTAAATACTGGGAAATAAAATACACAATGATAGGGACTCAGTAGAAAACAAAACAAACAAAACAAGTAAACCTGGAACTGGTATTAAAACTATTTGTTACTGAAGAAAAAGATTACTTTTATAAGGAATAATTTAAAGAGATTAATTTACCCTTTTAGAAATAGTGTTATAGCATAACGTGATAGATGTGTCATTGGATCATCTCCTATGCAAATCTAGAAACTCAAGCAAACAATAGCTAATATTTATTGGATGCCTACTTTGTCTCAGACACCATACTAAAGGGTTTTTCATTATTAATCCTCACAGTAAACCTATTTAGTGACATTATTATTATTCCCATTTTGCATATCAGGAAACTGAGGTTTAGAAAGAATAAGATCAAACAAGTGTTAAGTGATGGGACTAGGAACAACTACCTATTTATTTATGGTCCAGAATCTTTATGTTGGGTTCATATTGTGGCTCTTAATCTTTTGAAGAGTTGGTATAATTTGCACCTTATTTTAAGATTACCATTTCTAAGGTAAATGTTCACATTTTTTATAAATCCAAGTAGGCATAGTTAATTACTCTGTTTAGCTGCAGACAATTTGCACTTTTTATGATAAAACGTGTATTTGAAGATGGAAAGTCCATGTGTATATTGTCTGAGAGACATAATAAAATCAGATGGGTTGAGAGATTTTTTGTTGTATTAGAATAGCAAGATTTTTATGTGCTTGGAGTTGGCTAATGTGGCTCAATCCTTTTTTCACTTCATCACTTTCTCTCCTTTCTCCCTACTCATTAATGTTAGGGTATAAAGTTGACTACTTTTTCCAGTGGCACTTTGTCCTATTCCTTTCCTTACGTATTTTGTGCAATACCAAGGTAGTGTTGTGACATCTCTAATGCAACTCATTAGTGTTTCAAGAACATATATAGCACAGAAAGCATTCTAGGTTTATTTTTTTAAAGCTAATGAGCCTCTGATTAGCATCTGACTAGCTGTAGTTTGCAAGATGTGTGCCCTTCCAGTGATTTATAGTGATTAACATAATCCAAGATTCTCTCTCATCTTTAAAGTTTTCTCATTAGCTAGCTTAAGGAAGTCACACACACACACACACACACACACACACACACACACACACACAGTTCTGATGTTTCTCATGGAAACAGAGCACAATAAAATGCTACTACATTAGAATAAATTACTTTCAGTAAATAAAACACATTAAATATTCCATGGGGAAGAAAGAATCAGTAAAAATAACATTATTGTATAAAATATGCTGGCAATCAGGAAACTGCATAAATGGGGCTTTATATTGATGTACATACATAGCATTATTCCAGATGGGTAATGATGTATCTCTATTTGAGTCTTATGTTAAAGTTTCATTAATTCCTACATTTATTCATTCATCAAGTATTTTCCAAGCATATGCCATATGACCTTAAGCCTTGCAAGCTTCTTAGAGATATGATCAAGAACACTATAAACATGGTCCCTGTCACAAAATGCTTGTATTCTGGGGAAGATAAACCAATAATTAAGTAAGCTATGAACTGTGGTAGATGTCAGGTTAGGAGAAACACATAGCAGGGAGAAATAGTCTATTAGGGAGGCCAAGGAATTTTTATTAGAAGAAATGAATTGCACCCTGAGAATTAAAGAATGAAAATGAGGTAATCAATGAGATAACAAAGTGGTGTGTGTGTGTGTGTGTGTGTGTGTGTGTGTGTGTGTGTGAGTGTGCATGTGTATAGGAGTTAGAACTGGATGCCTAATGTTCTTGCAAACCATTTTTCAAATCTGCTCTCTTATTTGTGACATGAAGCAATAGTTAAACAAATTTTAAGGACTTTTTGCCTAGGAAAATACTGTGTCTATGAAATCCTAAAAGCAGCATTATATTAATGAAAAGTTAATATTTGGATCATCAATTAATGAGAGACTAGAAGTATCAAGCTCTCCTAATGCTTAAGCAATATACTGCTTATCAAAAATTCTGTATCTTTTAAAGTTACAACTCTTTGAACAAATAAGGTAATAAGCTCATTCTGAGTACATACCTTGGATTATGCTAAATGCTTCTTAAACATTTAGTAAATCACTATGGCAATAAGATAAATAATATCCTAGGGCTTGAGAGAATTATGCAGTCTCTGAGGTACATAACTTTCTGCCAGGGGTTAGTGTGCAAAGTGAGAGATATTGGTTGTTATCAAACTGAGAACAACCCATTTGTAAAAAGTAAAGTCAAATTGTATGCAAAGTATTAAGTTCATGCAATCCAGCCTGCAAGAAAGCTTTCATTTCATCCTGCAGAGAGAACCCTTTAAAATATTCTGAGATTTAGGGCAGAAGAATGAGATCTATTATAACTTCAAATTCTTGAGTTTCTCCTAGCAGCCACTAGCCCCTGACTCCACTAATGTCTCATGCCTAGAAACTTGGAAACAAGGAAAAAGTCTAGATGTAATGATAAGATAGTGACATTTTCTACATGGGTCTTTTGGGGAATGGATTTTTTATGATAATCATTGGACTAATATCAGAATTACCCACATAAAAGGGTATTGGCTTATAATCAGCAGATGGACTGTGAAGAAACCATTTCCCAGAATATCGCAAAGATTTAGGCAGCATGATTATTTGGTAACATTTGAACACTGACTCTATTTCTTCCTTCTGAAAATGGTATGACCTTGTGGATCTGAGACTGCTTCAAGACACACAAGAGCTTTACCCAGTGAATTTCTTTGTATGTGTGTGGAAAAATCTGATAAAGTAGTCTCCCCTAAGACACTGAAGACCTATATTCTGTTTAGCATGTTGCCAGTTGAAGAATATCCTTATTTTTAAAAGAATGCTTATTTAATTCAAATAATTTAGTTTTAATTGTAAAAGTTCAGAAACTAATGCCAATTCTGTAGAAAAGACATCTTTGGACATGCTGTACAATGAACTATTTTGCTTTGTAAAGATGTTATCAAATAATATTTAGGTACAAAGTACAGTTTCAAGAATTACTAGCTTTGAGACTCTTCATAATGCATTTTCCCTTTCGTGTTTACAGTCTTTTTTCATATGTAAAATAGGGAAAACAACAGTTAAAAATCTATTTGTAGTTTGGATTAAATGAGATAACATACATAAAGAATTTACTGTAGTGATCAGTATATAGCAAGTGCTCAATAAATGTTAGCTGTTACATGCACAAATGTAGGAGAAACAAGAGCAACAATAACAACAGAGATATGAAATTAGAAAGAACACCAACTTTTCATAAATATTAACCTGTCTGAAAAATTGAAGAATATTTGTTTCTCTTCTCCCATTTTATATCCTGCCCCACAACAGAGAGAGCAAATTGATATATTTAATTTTATGTAAAACATTCACATTAATATCAGTCAATTAGCTCTTCTATAAAGTTCTCAAAATAAAATTTATGCCATTCTATAAACATCACTGTTTAACTTTATTCCCAATGTGTCCTCCTTAAAATGTTGGAAAATTTAAAGAAAATTTGTATTTCAAATAGCCTCTTTTGGAGCTTAACAACATATTTTCTCAAATATCTCAACTGAACATAATATAAAACCTCACTGTGAATGAAAGCATTTGTTGATGTTCAGCAAGACCAGTCAGAGAGTTGAAATAGCACCAGTCAGGTGCAAAGCAGCAATAAAATGATTCAGCGCATTCAGTCTAGGGCTTGCAACTCAGAGCTAAAGAGAACACTGCAGTCAAAAACCAAGTTAGGAACAGAAAGAAAGGCAATGAATATAATTAATCTTATATTTTTATTAGAAAGTAAATAAACTATATTCAAATTTTATCATCTAAAGAGACAAATATGTCAATAAAATACTAAATTCTTAATGGGTACTAATTTAATATTAATTCTAATTCTTAAATATCTACAAAGCTGTACTTGATCTTTTAATAATTTTATTTTATGTTAACTGTATACTCTACCCATCGTATGTCCTAAAATTTAATCTTCTAAAGAACATAAATCTCTTGTACATAATGGTGGGGAAGTATTAACTTAGCAAGATTCAAAATAGCTATTAGAAAAACTTTCAAAATATTTTAAAAGTCAATTTTTGACTCTGCATATTTTTAATCTTTATTTAGTGCTTATTATATGCTGGGCAATGTATTAAGAGTACTACATGCTCAATGACTTAACCTTAGTGGCCACTTTGGTAGATGATACTGTATTAATTTTACAACTGAAACAATTTAGATGCAGAGAGGTGGAGAATCTTTCCTAAGATTTCATAGCTAAATATGTAGGAGAACATGGCCTCACAGCCCTGACTACTTAGAAGTTTCAATCTGTTTGATTAAAAAATAAAATTAGATTCAAGAAGTTATATATTCATATATTTTTAAAGAGTTGAGTAGAACTTCAAGGTGTGCTACAAAAAACATCTCTCCAACTTCCATGGCCCCTCAGGCTGTAATAGTCAAGTTTTAATTAAGCTAATTATTTTGATATTTATTTCTGCAGGCCTAAAAACAAATTCTACTTTTTAATACCATGTGTTATATCCAAAATAAACCATAACAAATTTATAAGAATCAAGCTCTCATAGATAATATTCTCAGTAGCAATTAAATTAGAAACCAAAAAGGAAATTAAATTTTTTTCTTCTTGTAATTCATTATATTTTATTGTTTTACTTTTGTCAAGGTGATTTTTAAATTGTATAATTTTATGACTCTTTAATCTTGGAAGTTGTTCCTTTCCCTTCTACTGAGCATTTTAATGGAAATCTTAGCCAGCTACATATATTGATCCTTGAACAACATGGAGGTTAGGGGCACCAAAACATGCAGATCCCTGTGCAGTAGAAAATCTGCATCTAAATCCAACTTTCCCAACATCTTCCTATGTTGACAGATAGTAACTGCACTAGTGGGGGTGAGGAATCAATAACATTGGTAACTGTTGAACCACTGTGTTGTATACTTGAAACCTATTATAAGATTGTATATCAATGATACTTCATTTAAAAATACCGACTCCCCCAAAACTTAGCTACTAATAGCCTATTATAAATAAAATGGGTCAATTAAATTCAGGTATAAGAAAGAATAGGAGAAATGGGAGGGTTGTTTGTTCCAACAAAGAGAACAAGCAGAGGGTGAATTAGCCGTTCACTGGTCCCTACTAGGGTTGACGCCTGCCTGCAGGTGGATCAAGCTTGGGCTGGGAGCCGCATGCTTCAAGTGGCAAAAATTTCCAGCCTTTTCTTCTGAGTTGACCAATCTAGGCTTTGGCTTCATTGCTGCACTCAGACCCCAGCAGTTCACCCTCACCTAACTAGCAGCAGGTTGGCTCAGTTGGTCAGAGTGGCGCTGACGAGGTTGTAGATTTGATCCACCTTGGCCAGTACATACAACTGTTTTCCTTTTTGATTTCTGCAGACCACATCACCTGAAACTTCTGCCTTACATCCAATTACAGATATTGTATGTTTATTGAAAGAAAAATCTGTGTCTATAGCAACCCCATGAAATGATTATGATCCCCATTTTACAGAAAAGGAACATGAATTTAAAGATATTAGCTATTTTACTCATGATGACTCAATTAACAAGCATCAGGCTGAGATTCAAACTTAGTATGCAAGCTTTTCCAATCTCGAAGCAGCTTTGTATGCACACACACACACACACACACACACACACACACACACACACATGCATAGAAGAAGAAACTATTTGAATTCTGGTTAATTAGGACTTTCTTTTACCAACAGTCCTCCCCTACTCTAAGCCCAACAATTTTAGAACATTTTTTGGATAATACAGTGCCTGGCAATAATAAGCACTTCATAAAGATTTATCAAGTGAATACTTGCCAAATAAATGAATCAATGAATGAATAACATGCTAGTGGGTTGTGTTATATTTCTCAGTGAAAGACTGCAGTTGTTTTGACTAGACACTGATCCTTTCCAAGGAAGAAAGGACAAGATGGAGTTCCATCAGTTTGTGATTAACTGTCCAGATACACTAAAATTATGAAACTTAAGGAAATATGCTAAACCTCTGTACCAACATTTTGTTATACTAGAATACACGATATCTCTGTGTAGTAGAAGGCCTACACAAACTTCTCCTTCTTTCTACCTCTCATATTATTTTGATAAGAAAAAGCACATTTCACTTCACACTTTGAGATCAAAGTATTAAAATGCATATGTAACTGGGTGAGAAATAAGCACAAATATCTTTTCCTCAGAAGATGATACTGCACCAGAAAGTCATTTTGTTTTGCAGAACTGGTGGATTAAAAGGTTGGAAGGCACAGCATGGATTGGCAGTAAATAAAGAAAGAGAAATGGGGTGCATTGAAGACTAACTTAACAATTATGCTAATGAATTTTTTAAAAGATTTCTCATTTGGTGTGGCCTTGGGTGCACTATTTGTAAGGAATGTGGGTGGCTCTAAAGCATGCACTATGAGCTATCAAGCCCAAATAAGGATCTGAATAATACATATCAAGAAAGAGCCAGGGTCCTTGCAGGAGTAATACTTTTTTCTTGTACAAAAACTGGGATGCTTATCTCTCCATAATAACTTTTTTACATTTGGTTTTAAGTTTTAAAGCAGAAGTCCTCTGTTTGACTTTTGGCCTATGGTTTTTCCCTCAATTACTGAGGACTAATGGGAGGCTTGACTTCTTTCAAGTAGTTTTCTTAAATTTAAAGTTTTTTAGAAGATTAAGGCAATTGAAACAATAAAGATATATCTATATTTTTATCTTTGTATCTATCTATATCCATTTATCATCTATTTATCATGCCCTTGATACAGGTGTATTTAATTCACAATAAATAATTTATTTCATTGAAGAATAACTACCATGTGCTATAGATCTATATTTCTCACTTTCCCTTCTTTTTCTTCAAGTCCAGTTAAGCTGTGTACCTTCTGACTCATAAGGACAGAAATCCAGGAGCATGTTCAGGTACACCCTGCTTTCTGAAATGTCACATTAGGCAGGTTTGCTTTTAGGAAAGACCTACATTTAGTACTATAAAAGCTTTTTTGTAAAAGTGAAAATCGTCTTCAGATTTCTTTGGTTTGTCAAAACAGGTACTAATATAGGTCTTTTGCGAAAGCAAAGTGGCATAACATGAACTTTCAAAACAAAGGCGCTACCTGTGTGCCATCCAATTTGAAGATGAAGCTCCCGGCAGAGTGGGTTCAGACAGGAAGGAGCAGCCGACCAGCTGGGCGCCCAGCCTGGAACTCTTGCGCAATGACTATAACAGTACAATGCAGCCTGTCCTTTGAATAGTCCCTGCAGCTGTTGCTTCTAGAGTCTACACTCTATTGATTTTGTAAATAGTAAACTGCTTCCTTAAAAAGAGTGTTTGGCTAACTTGTGAAAACTCTGGTAGAAAGTCTCCAAATTTCCCTAATCAGGAGTCAAAATTCCTGGTTAGGCTTTACAAGCTCACTGTACTCTCAACATGTGGTTTTCAGTGTGCTTTAGAAAATACAGCAGTGATTTCTGTTGCATATTTTTCATAACCTAAATATGACTAGTCAGGAAAACATTCTTGTTGGTAACTTTCTGAAATTTAATTTTTTGTGCAATGGAGTCCTGGGGTGGACAGAATCACTAGAAGAGAAAATGAAGTGTGAATGTATTACTGAAGTAAAAGGAGTGCTCCATCTTGTCCAGAATTTCTTCCAAAGTCAAAGCACTTTCTGAGAATTGTCTCATCCCAGTTTAGCCTCATGGTGATTTTTTTCTTTTTTTTTTGGTTTTAAGAAACAGTTCAAAGGAATGGGTTTCCTATTGCTTTTGCTTATACACTCTCTGAAAATGATTTGTGATAAAAATAAATTTAACTTAACAATAAGTATTAATTTCTAATCATCTATTTAAACCGATAAAATGATAGCAAGCAGGATTGGTTTTGATCAGCACAAGGCAGGGAGTCAGTATATGGAAGAGCAATTGGACATAACTGAGGATCCTCTCCTGGCCTTTGAAATCATGGATATACTGGTTAAGAACCCTCTTTGATATCGACTGATTATTAAATGGAAAAAGAATAGGGCAACTCTTACTTCTGAGAGATAAAACAAAATCTAATTGGCCTCTTCATTTCAGTAAGCCATATTTTTAAAAAAAATGATGAAGCTATGTGTGGGATACTTCTCAAGTACACAGATGAGGTAATCTTGAAAAAAACAATTGCTATGGATTTGCTTTTTCTCTTAACAAAATTTGGAGGAAAATATTTATTTACCCCTTATTTCCCTCATGAATGCTGTAGAAAATATGTATTTATTTTATTTGAATTCTCATGTAAAACACCATGGAGGGCCTTAAAATAAGAGGAATTTCTTTAAAATCTGAGGGCTTTGATACCTAATTCTTACAGCAACTTTCACAGTTGGTGTTTGAATAAACATGGGATAAATTTAAAAACAGAAACATGTTTCATTGGAAAGAATACCAAACTCTGTTAAGAAAATTAAGAAACAGGGTTTGGTGTGCTCTCAAGGTTGGAGCTGCTTTCTGACAGTGGTAGATACTTGGTTTTCTGTTTTTCTACTCCCTCCATCCACAGTGGGAATCTAGTGGTTTTTATGAATTTTGTTTCCATAAAGTGGAAAGTTAGGCTATATAAAAATGCATTCCTTCATTAAGGTACTCCTGAAGTAGTTTTAGCATTACTTAGTAACTGTACACATTAACCAGTTTTATATATTTAATAATTTGTATAATTTTTCTTTTGAAATGCAGTTTTGCAGTTCTGCATTTGCAGTTCTAAAATTCAAAAGTTATGAAAAACATTGTTTTCTTTCATAACTCTATAGCAGAAAAACATAGTCTGACTTCACATGGTCTTTACATCATGTCTTATGAATCTTCATATATTTATTTCTCTGATAAATATTACTATTTTCTATTACAATGTGCTGCCCTAAACTTAATGTATAGTAATTGCATTATATTAGCTTTCTAAAACACAAAGAGGCCTCAGTTTCACAGCATAACTAGTCATAAGAGTTTCCTATAAGAATTGTAGGGCTTATATTTTTCCTTTTCCAGATTTTTTTGGTATGGTTTGTTTTGAGTCTAATGAACTAATTTTGGTTATTGTTCTTGAGTGGCATTCAGTGTTATTATTTAACTTTTCATCTATTAACATTTAATACTGAGAGCATCTCTTTATTTATGATTTGATTTGAAGAGGCACACTAATTCATTGTTTTAAAAATAGGAAGCCTTAGTTTATCTAGTACAAACGAATCTGAACCAGAGAACTCAGATTTGGCATTTAAGGTCTAAATTTTTATAGTTGGCTTGAAGAAAGAAAGGGCACCTTAATCAAGTGTTATTTCATCAGTTAGTTAGCAAAATAATTTGTCATCTTTTACTTTCAGTCCATTCATCTTTGACATTTCTTTCCTTCTGCTAAAAAAAAAAAATACTCAAAACACCAAAAATAAATAAATAACTCGGAAGAATGCTGATACCAATTTGAAAAAAATCAATTGTATTTTTTAGATTTTAAGTTTCAAGTTAGGGCACATCTTTTATCTTCACATAGTTAAAAGCAATTATCACCAGTGAAAGAAAAAGAAAGAGGTATTTAATATTTTTTTTTAGTGACAGGATTCATGGAAGATTAATAGTTGTCATTTGTATCTACAGTTAACTTCATTTTAAAATGTAAGTAAACAAGTTATTGTAGGCATTTGAATGAAAAGTAACTTGTCTTTAAATAAAATCCTGGTAGGTTTTCATGAGTTACTTTATGAACTAATGTTTGCCTTAGTTATAAAATTATAATTTTCACCAACAATATTCAAAATATAATATTACATATTTTCCTTTACACAATGGGCAGTGGGTTGATTTTTCATAGAAATGTTAGGATGTGTATTTAAAATAAGTTCACATTAGAGTCATTCATTTATTTCAACAATGCCTTTTCAGAACATATGTTTTGAAATTGATGTTTAATAAAATCTATATTTCACTTTAGAAATTTATATGAATTATATATTTAGAAAAATATGTGCATATATATGACTAATGAACCAACAAATGAAAACCAGTTTTTGTTCTCTGATTAGTTAATTCAAAATTGTATTTAGTGTATTTGCCTTTGAGTGACTTTTGTAACTTAGTAGACAAGTACCCTTTCATTAAAAAAAAAAAAAGATTTGAAATGACTGGGATTTTCAAAAGAATTTATTCATTTAACGAATATTTATCAAACATCTACTTTATTCTGGTGCTATTATGTCATAGGGAATACAACAGTCAACAAAATAGACCAAAAAATTCCAGCCCTTAGTGAGACTAACTTTCTAGTAGGGTAAGACAGTCAGTACGCAAAACAAGTAAAGCCAATAAGGGGTCAGGTGTTCGATAACCAAAAGGGCCAGAGAAAGAGAGAGAGAATTCTAAGGCGGGGGGGTTTGTATTTTAAACAGGGGAGTAATCAGGGAAGATACTATTGAAAAGGTAACATTTGAACAAATACCTGAAGGAAGACAATGAGTGAGCCATGTTGATAACTGGGACAGAGTATTTTAGGGAGAGCAATCAGCAAGTGCAAAGACCCTGAGGAAGGAGTATGCCTTTTGTGTTCCAGGAAGAATTCGGCACCTTCCATCCTTAATGTATGTATGCTTTTTCACAGATATTTGTAAGTTCAGTTTCTGAAGTGTTATTTAAATTGTATTTATAATTAATTCATCATTAAAATGATACTTAAATAATCCCCCAA
Organism: Manis javanica; assembly: GCF_040802235.1. Classification (NCBI taxonomy): domain Eukaryota; kingdom Metazoa; phylum Chordata; class Mammalia; order Pholidota; family Manidae; genus Manis; species Manis javanica. The sequence goes on from NC_133157.1 coordinate 193,592,962, forward strand.
AGAAAATATTTTGAGATTCATTGTGAGGATTGCTTGAAAAACAAAATAGTATCTAGAAAAAAGGGAAGTGGGAGTCCCTTGCTACTCAGTACTAATCAGTATGCTTGTGAAGCACTGCATGAAATTTTACTTATTTTGTTTTAGAAAGGTTACAAATAACTAGGAGTGACCCAGAAGAAGAGGTCCGTGTGATGAGGGAACTTTAGGACGTATCACATGGAGCCACAGATGGATTAAGAATGTTGGGTCTGCAGATGGAAGAAATTCCAGGACAGAGATTGAACAGAGAGGACATGAGAGCTCTCAACTATCTGATGTTTTGCCAGAAGTAATCAGGAAACTTTGAATCCGGAAATTTTACTTGAGTATAGCTCAACCCTTTACTTACATGTTGCTCATGTAAATTATAACTAGGCAAATTATAATTAGACTTTCTACAAGTGGCTAAAGAAAGTAGAGACAGTATTACTGAATAGTTACTTTATGAATATGTTTCAAGAGACCTTAATATGCTTAGCATGTGTTTTGGCTATCTCAGTTAATCCTTATAACAGCCTGATGAAGTTGTCATCGTGCCTGTTTTACAGCTGAGGAAACTGTAGTTTCAGGGCATTAAGTCATCTCTTCAGAGTTTCACTGCTGGTAAGGATTGATTGTTTCTAAACCCCACAGTCCTTAATCCTCCACTGCCACCCAGGAATCCCATTAAAGTGCAAGAAAGAATTGTCTAATTATGAGGGCCAAGCCATCTGAGATTGGAGCTACTAACCTCTCAGGGAAGTGAAAGCCTTACCTGAGGTGGCCATTGCTGGACTACATGACCATTTAATAAGGATGCACTGAATATTCAAGTCGTCTCAGAAAGACATATCTAAGATCTCTCCTATTGTTAAAGCTTTGTAAACATAAGTTTTATATATGTTAAAGGCATCAGAGTACTTTATAGTGAAAACTTATAGATAGTCATGTTTGTAGTTCATATTTTTTTTAATCAGTCTGATTTCATTTTTATATATTTTGATCTTAGTCATTAGGCATATTTCCACAAATCAAAATTGATATGCTAGTTATAAAACAAAAATCAGACTCATATTTTTAGATATCTGTTTACTATTTTTGAATTGTATCACAACCTAAAGACATCTTCTGGTGAATATGAGCTTTAACATCTAATGAACTACTTCACAAAATGTTTGCTTTTTGTATTATCCAGAATATTTGATTTAACAAAAGTCGCTACAAAGTCTATTCCTTAACATATACCTCTTTGCATTCATCCCTTACTGACACAAGTGTGATACTCATGATACTCAAGCTTTTGCATACCAAAGCATTTTCCACTAAAATATTAGAAATATTTTCCAACCCATTTTTAATAAATAGGGCCCTTCTTGTTAGTGTGTTAACTTATAACTTCCTGTTTCTAAATGAATAGCATCAAGAATTCTGAATTGCTGCTTGCATTCACCCCAGAGAGTAGAAGCTTCAAAGATGGATGCTTTTAGGTTTGACATTTAAGGGAGACGTAGGTACATATTTTATAAATGGTATTCAACCTATGAATGATAGATTAGAACTTGATAGACACCTCATTAAAAATGCCCTTGCTGCTTGGTTTCCTCAAAATAATGATTTCATGAAATATTGTTTTTCTATTTGCTCTGATTTTTCCAAGTTTGTCTAATCATTAAATAAGTGTTTCTACTTCCCAGATGTATGTTCTTGTGTCTTTTCCATTTATGACAAAATAGCTTTTCTTTTAAAATGAAATAATAGTTATGCTTATAAGAATAGCTAAATCTTATATTGAACAAATATTGTACGAAGAAGCACTTCTATTGAACTAGTTACTATTATTGTTCCTTGCCTATATGCAAATTTGTGTTATGATCTACAGTTTTCAAATGTTAATTTGTTATTAAGGCTTTCCCTGAACATCTTATTTAAAACTGAAATCTTTAACTCCCACTATCCTCAATCCTGCTCTATTTTCAATCAATAGTGTTTATTACTTCCTAATCAACTATTATTTCTTACTATAGTTTATTGTTCACTTTTACTCACTAGAGCAGCTCCATGTGGACAGACAGTCCTGTCTTTTTTTTTGGCAAGATCAGAGCATAGCACATATCTTGTACGTTGGAAGAGCTCACCAAATACTTTTTGAGTCGCCTCATTTTACCTGTGAGTAAAAGGAAATAAAGCAAAGGAAAATGATGCCATCAGTTTCCTGATCACCTCTAGGTTCAAGGTACCATATCAGTAGGAGCTGGAATAAAATGGTAAGAAAAGAATTGATTTGGGCCTCATTTTCTCACTCCCTTAAAACTGACTTTAAAAGGGAAGATAATTATTCAAATAGTTGTAGGTCTGTGTGTGTGTTTGCGTGTATGTCTGTGTGTTATAATTACCAACTCTGATGAGGACTTAAAAGAGAGGCTTAGAGACTTGAGAGAGCCTGGACATTACACTTAGCATGCGGGTGGGGGTGGGGATTAACTTCCTCTCTGGGATGAAAAGTGATGAGACATGCGAGGACCTTTATAAGTAAAAAGGGAAGAAAGAGTGAAAGAAAGTGAAGAAAATTAATATCATTTTAGAGAAATCCTTGCTCATATTCTGGTGCATATATTTAAACACAGAGTACAGCTGTGGTCTTGATGTCCATTAAGTTACATATAATAACACTAATTCACTAATCTTTCACATGAACAGGAAATCCTGATTCTGTCTTCCAAGGTTTCTGTTAATTTATATCTATGATTTTCAAGATCACCTTTGCTTCCAAGCTCAGGGCCTTCATATACTGATTTAGTTCAAGGTTTCTCACTGAACTTATTTTTTTCTGTTAATGCTATGTCATACTTAAATAAAAATAAAAGGAACACAATAAAATAAAGCTTTGTAGCTTAAGTAGAATCAGCAGCTATGATGTAGCTAATAATGAAAGTGGCAGCTATAAATGTAGATGCTTTGTAACCATACACTTAGCAGTGCCATCATTAGTGAATAACTGATGTACTAACCAATGTATGGCTTACCTTGATTTTTCACAATAGTGCATTACAGGAAAAAATACATATACATTCAATGTACCCCAAACACCTTGGTTTGTATGTAAAATGGAGCTAGGTTCCAAGCACAGATAATTTAAGCAGGTTTGTGACTTCAGTGAACATCTCTCAGTACTGTGTGTGCATTACAAAAAGACTTAGCATCTCTGTTTTTTTCTTCTAATTGCCAAGGCACTCATATTAAATGGCAATCAAGAAATTGCCCTTTGTTCCTTTCCAAAATGCTCACGAGGTAATAGTATGGCTCCCAGTGAAAACCACCCCCACCACAAGGAATGCTCCAAATGTCTTTGACAGGCGTGAATACCATGACATACAGGCAAAGCGAAATCTCCCTCTTCCTCTGCAATATGACCCACCTAATCAGTTCTCATATTCTGCCTTGGAACCACGTTCTTCTCAGGACTCCTGCCAGTGTGACTAATCCTTCCTTCAGAGAAAATTCTAGCTCCTCAAACTGTGGTATGGATTTGTCCCCTGGTCCTCCAGAGACCTTTGCTCCTCACCCCAATGCACATGCTGCCACTGAAATTAGACAGAGATGATTGATAGGTACAGATATGGATAGATGATAGATAAAGCATTATGGAGCCAACTTTATTGATTCAAGTAAAAAAACTTTGCCTAACATAAGAATTAGCATCTCAGCCTAAATATCTACTTGAGATCACTTCAGTTTTCTCCAAAATACCCTTGCTCTTGATTTATGTAACTAAATGCCTATTCATAGAATTTGCTCAAAATAAGGACAATCTAAAAGGGAATTCAAGTATCAGTATTTTTAGATATTAGCAATTAGACATGGCTTTTAAATGAAATATTTCTTTCAGCTTCAACCATTTAATATCTATAAGGCCTTAATCTAGAAAAAAATTTCATCTTGAGTTTCATCTACTGCATCCCCCAACATTATCATTTCTCTTATCAAAAAAGGATACCTTATCTAGATGGAACATAGTGTTATACTCACAAGCTGATCTTTCTCTGAGCTTCACTGTTGATATACTATTTCTAATGGTTTAAATCATCTCAGGAATATAAGGCAGCAGAATCATTGCTTTTTTACTTGATCACTAAATTGCCATGTCCAAATCCTGCTTACACATCATTTTTGTATAGAGGACTGCCTATTCTTTATGGTGAATCTTCAAGTTTATGGCTGTTTGCTGAAGTTTCAACTCTAAGTAGGTTCTGGACATGTTTACACACGGTAGTGAAATTTTATCATGCTATGAATTTAAATGTAGTTGTCAATTCTGCTATTTGTTCTCAGGCTTGCAATGTCCTTATTCATGTTTGATTTCTCTTGTTATAAACCAACTTCCAATTTTTCCTTAATACTTGAATTAAAAAAATATGATGTGGGATTTTTAATTTCCTACTTAATATCACTGCTTACATATTAAGAAAAGAAGCCAAAGTAAGATTTTCACATCGTGGGTACTTGAAAAATTGTATGTTATCAAAGAATGTATGTTATTTACCATAGTAAATATAAGAATTAAAGTAAGGTTGAAATGTCTATTTTAAAATGTCCCATTGCAGCTTTTATAGGAGAGGTCTAGAACAATGTAGTGTACTGGTCATCAAAATATTTTGATCTTCATTAAGAAAATAAAACAAAATTATAATAGAATGATTACATGAAAAGTTTATGTCACTCAAGCTAAGATGTGGAGTAGTTATTAAAATTTAGGGGAGCATTTTTTATGTCTGAACTGCTCTCTATATATACTCAAATGAGATGTCAGCATGACATGGTCAGGTCTGTGGGATGCAGTGCCTGGAGCTTTGGGAAAAAAATAAAAACAGAAAACAACAGTATCGTCCACAATCAAACCATTTCAGTCTTTCGGAATCTGAAACCTAAGAGGCAGGATTAACCCAAGTGAGTATTTTGTGTCTGTGATAGTCATCTGGTTTCAAGTAGCACCTACATATTTAAATAAACATTATTTTATTGTAAATTATTATTCATGCTTTCTTTATTTTATAGTAAAGGGCATTATATTGAATATTTAAAAATAATGTGTAGGAAGTGATCTTAGACAAAGATTTTAATTTAGGAGATTAAAGGGTGTATTATGAAATATTTATCTTGTTGAAAAGGGACTTTGAGTTTGATAAGGTTGAGGAACACTGTACTACTTCAGATGTCTTCACCCCTTACCATGGTCAGCTTCTCTGAGAAGTGTACACATGCATACTTCTGAAGAAAGTGACTGTATCTTACTAATGTTTCAGACCGCTACATGTGAACAGTTCCTGGCACACAGTAGCTTCTCTGTATATGTTTGTTGATTTAGATTAATTTAATTAATTACTCGGTGTCTATCGATTTAGTCAAGCAAATGAAAACATTATGTAAATTACTGTTGGGCAGCTTTTTGTGGACGGAATCAATATATTACAGTACTAATAAAACCAAATGCTTTAGTTTAAGACTCCTGGCTTCTGTTTTGCCAGCTCAACATAAAAACATTGAGGAAAAGACCTCTCATTGGCTTTGCTGGGTCATTTGTGTTTATCCTGAACCCATCACTGTGGCCAGAAAATTGAGTACTAAAATTCAATGGAAATTTGTTCAGGACTGAGAGGTAGTATAATTAGAAATCTGGCCAAAATGATATGATTAGGGGAGTAACCCCAGGAAGTTAGAATGCGTTGGTAGATGGGTACACAATGAGATACCTTCAAGAGCCTGAAGATTGCAGAAACGAAAGTATTTGTGTGTGCACTCACACAGAAACACGCACAAAGTATGTATCAAAAATTTCAAAACCCAGCCTCTTCCTTTTGACTAAGGTGTAGGGCTGGGTGAATACAGAGTAACAGCTCCAGTGTTCAGGCTACTCCCCAAGTGAAGAAGCCTGATACATAGAAAAGAGAATGGTGCTGGCAGAACTAGGAGAGCAAAGCAGAGCTAGGAAAGAGAGATATGCATCCTTGGATCCAGTTGTGCCTGAGATGTTTTGCCTCATGATTTTGATTGTCTGAGGCAATAAATTTGTCTTTTAATTTATTTGGGTTGGGTTCGGTCACTCAGAACCAAAGCAGTCTATTTAATACTGATTGGTAACTCATTATATCAAGAACTATGCATTATGATATTAGCAAAATTATTTGGCCACAAAATCAACACATGAAACTGCAAAACTATTGTCTTTTAATAACTAATTGTAATTATTTTTTATTCTAGCCAAACAGAAAAGAGGTTGCATATTGTGGGACATGAATGTATCCAAATACACCTTGAAGTGATTATGGATCTCTTTTCTTGAATGACAGTGTTCTATCAATTTTGTTGTGAATTACATGAAAACTATGCCCAATGGGAATATTACATAAAAGCCCATAAAAGATAAAATATTTGAATAGTTTTGGTTATAGAAATGAAGTTTATTGAATGCTGACACTTAGAAATATGCTGGCAGTCTGTTGTGACTCTGTTAGTAGAGATTCTTGTCTTGATGATTGTCACAGTATTATGTGTATAATTTTATATCTGTTTAATTATATTTATTTTAAATATACTTTTTAATTTATTAGCACTAAAATATAAGTCATGCAATAATTTAACAACAATTAAAATATGTTCTTTAATTTCTGAACAGCTATGCTTATTTTGGGGGGAGGTGGGACAAAGTGGTGTGACTTCTTAAAAACATCAAAGCATGAGACTAAATGGCCTGCAAATCTAAACTTTCTCTGGTAGTCAGCTTGCTCAGGCAGACCGTCTCAGAGTTAGTAGGGTTTTCTCCACTGTATCTTAACACATGGAAGGTACTTTCAGTTAGAATCTGGTTTGCATTTTTTTTTCTAAAGAGAAATATAACTGTGATATTAAATCAAAGAGTACAAAATAAAAATGCAAAATGAAACATTTGGTCTTGTAATAAGGTAACTGAAATAAATTAAAAATTTGATTCTCAAGATTGTACTAATTTTTGAAATTTTTTTATGTTGACAAAAGAAATTCGCACCATGTGAATATGGCTCATCTAATATTTGTTGATCTTCACAAGAGATGATGGCTTCAATAGATCATTCATGAAATGGTAAATTATCATTACTTTGATTAGTATTAACAGAGTTACAGCATAGACATGTCCCTCCACAAGATTTGCTAAGGCCATAGCGTTTCTTCATTCTTTTCTTTCTAGATGTTCTGCAAGAACTTGACCTAGAAATAGTATGTCTTTTTTCAGATACATTAAGACATTTATTTTTCTTCCATAGAATTTATAACAGCATGTGATGTGATTATTCAAGAACTGATGTCAGACATAAAAGCTCTTGTAGAAATATGTAAAATTTACTGCTTCCCACCCACTCCCTGTAGTCTTTAAATTAAATGAGCCACAAAAGTAACAATCAAACATTTAGAAAATATGTCAGTTTTTCCTCCCACGTTAATTTTTCTCCAAGTCAGTTTCCCTTCATTTTAAATTTCAAGTAAGACGTTTTGAAGGATTTTGAAGATAAGCATATTTCTTTTCTTCTATTGTATTATTCCATACCCAAATATTTGAGTAACAATGGAGTCTCATGTTTTGTTATTTTTTAAAATATGAACAATATGGTTGATGATAAAACTAAGGAGTTTTAATTATGAGATCAGAAAAACATATTTTACTGTCCCTGCAGACAGCCTGACAAGTCTGTTAAGCTCTTTAACTGAACACATCATATAAATCAATCACCTAAATAACTAATTTTTTATTGTTTTGATTAATTTACGTAGTTTTTTTTTTTGAGACATAGAGAAGCTAATAGTGTACTAGGAAGTTGATCACAAAGGATCCAGACAAAAAATTTCCATAGCAAAAAATGAATCAATTAGCATTTCTGGCCTAAGTCTATAAGCATAACTGTTTTGCTCACAGAAATATTGAAATCAGTCAAAGACAGTCCTCCTTCCTCTAAATTTCCAGCATGTTAAACACACTTGGGTGATTTTTTATTCTCTTAAGGATCACAATGGTCAACTGCTTGTGCATGTTGCCATGGTTACCAAGTACCTTTTCTTTGATTAAATTTGTAAAGGGAAAAAAATTATATTTCCACAGACTTTATTATATACATTGGATGCTATATTCTAATTATTATACCATCTGGGATAAAATGAATACTGATTTTATAGTTTCATTAGTCTTTATATACAACTTGACACAGTCTAGAAGGTGCTTAGTATTATTCTAAATGGCCAGTATAAGTTCAGGTGATCAAATACATAGATAATGGAAAAATGAATTTTTTTACTTTAACTTCATTTATAAATACCACATTCAGTGTTATAAGAAGAAATTTTGTATTTGGGGGAAAGTTTTTTGTTTGAAATGGAGACAAAAGGTTAAAATTAGCTTATTTGGTTTAATCCTGTAATTATGAATTTTAAAATATTCAAATAATAATTAACAAAATTCTCTATTCTTTGAAATTTTATTTTATTTACTTTTAGTTGTGTTATGGAGGAAAAGTTGCTTTGTACAAGAACATATGAGTAGTTAAATAATATTGAAGTTGATTATTTAATAAGATTTTAAACTGCCTGAGTTATTGATTTGTGAGAAGTTTAAATGTGAAACCTGACAACACTTTTCTATTTTCATATTAACATTGATATATAAGGCACAGAAAATTCACAATGAATAATTTTAATTGACAAAGTACCTCTTGCATTTAATATTTTTAGAAGGAAAATCACAGATTATTGCTTGTGTATTTTGTACCTCATCCACATTTGGATAGCTTTGAAAATATGGGTTAGGGTCTAGAAGTGGACCTGAATGATGTATTTTGTCCTATTTTGTACAACTCAAAATTTTCTTTATAGGTAATAAATTCTATCTCTATATTTCACCTTGCCTTTTTTGGTAAAAAATATTCCATTTGCGGGATAATAAGACAATTGTTTTTCATGCCTCCAACCTCTCAGTTCCATCATTCAGCTGATTAGATCTGTCATGCTTGCCACTCAACCAGGCATCATGGGTTATTAACTCTCTTCTCTCCTGTACATGAGAATGTGCCTGTCAACCACCTATGACAATTAATCAAGACTAAATGGTATGTTAATATTCCAAATAGATCTCTATTTAAAAAATGCAGTATATTAAAACAGAATTTCATGTTGTCCTCTTACTTATGCTAAGCTGGCCACAATTCAGAAGCAATGAACATTTGAATTCAAGGCAAAACTAGTCCCATGACGTGCAAGCATTTCCATTAAGTGTAGTTGTAAAAAGTCTTCTACAGGGAAATTTAAAATGATACTTTCCTTATGTTTGGATTGTTTTCTTGTCATAATTTGTGCTGTAATGTGATCTCACCATCAAAGACTACATACACGTCTGCAATGGCCAAGTGGAAACAATGATTTAATAGCCTCATTTCTGTGGGATACTTCTCTTCAGTTGTGTACTGAATTAGACTGTCTCCAGAGACACTCTCCCCTTCTTCATTGGTGCTTACACATAACAATAATTTTTAAATACTCCAACTACAAAAAATGTGTAAAACTGCAAGGAAAAAAGTGTTACCTGGGAAGTTATGTGTAAATATTGTACTTTTCTTCATAATTTAGATCTGTGCAGATAAAATGGCTTAATTGGGTAATTGTAGCCCAGAGGTACTAGGGATACATTTGAAAAAAATGAGTGTCTAATTAGATGGAAAATTATCCAATACCATGACTAATGACATTTTAAAATAGGTTAATTAATCGGGATGGTGGTCAGGGATTAATAAATTAATGTTTAGACAAGTAAGATTAAAAGGAATAAAGACAGTGGTAATTAAGACAAGGAAACAGATTAAAGGAAAGAAATAATATAAGAGAAGTACAAATAATGAACTTTATCTGAAAAGGAAGAAAACACATTTGCCCATGGGAATATATATAAATAGAAACAAATGCTATACATAGTGTGAGAATTTTTAAAGTAGTTTATATTTTGATGTAAAACAGCCTATGTGCTTGGCAGAAGATAGATAAAAGTTAAATACTGAATGAATTAAAGGAATTTACAAACTTTTTGCATAGTTACATCATGGGAAAGAGTCATAACATTTTCATATGTTTGTTTCTTAGTCAAAGAGGTGATATCATTGCTAATAAAATTATCATAGAATAATTTATTTACATTGGTTTCCATATGAAAACAAGACTTATGGTAGGGAAAGATAGAAGATAGTATGTTGTAAGTACTTACAGAAAAAAGTGGCCATTATGCTCACTGGAGGTCAGTGTTAGCCATATTATTATTACATAAGTTAATTAGTGATTTGGAAAATTCAGTAATGATATATGAAAATTTGCAGATGGCTCTGGTTATGACTATTTGCTCATAATATGATGCAGTAATCACTTTGTTATTATTTGAATCTAACAGTGACACTGTTTTTGTTGATATGGTAGTGCAGAACTGAAGAAAATGAAATTGAGCAATGCATTTAGAAGTCAGCAGTAGTATGTAATTAGAACATTTAAACATTTCTGGATGACTGCAGCTCAGACAACCTATGATTCTGATCTCTTCCCTAAACTTGGATAAGAAAAGGGACAATGTAATTCTATATTATATGGTAAGCATTTATTTCCCTCTTTCCAGATATTACTTCACATTAATCTGTATTATCATTTCAATTAGAGGAAAGATGATAAAATAAGTGGAGATCTCTATTTCATGGGGCTCCAAATTAAGTAATAATAGTGGTAGTGATGGTCATGGTGGTGTTATTATTACAGTAATATTACTATGACTACTAGTAGTAACACAGCTAGATAATGCTTATCCTTACCTTTCTATGTGTCAATTCCTGTGCTAAATATTTTGTATGCATTAAACTCACTTATCTTTGCAATAATGAATTCATTATTACAATTAAGTTGCTGTAGGCTTGTAGCCTTTTTAATAGAAATATAAGGACATCTGATCTGTATCTAATTGTTTTGGAAAGACTAGTATGTCAAATATAACAAGCCTAAACATACTTAGGGCATTTTAGAGGCAGAATGTCCACAACTTTCCACTACCAAGAGTTTTTTTTTTTTTTGGAGACATTTTATTAGTATAGCTCGTGTTGAATGCTATTCTTTGGAGATCAATATTTGGGAAGAAAAACACACTGCAAAATGCAAACAGAAAACTCCCTTTGTGAAATATGACATTTAACCTGTGTCTAAAGCTGGAAGTCTGTGGTTGATTAGAATGATGATTTGCAAATAAATTAGCAGCAATCAAATGCTTATACCCTCAACTGGTAAACTGATATTGACTTTATTACGAAAACAGACTAATGATGGAGAAACACGGCAGGTAGCAGGCAAAAAGTTTAAAATACTTAACAGAAGAAAGTTGCTCCTATGTTCATCAGATGTCAGTGTTAGTCACGTTATAAGTCATGGTTGTTAGTCTTTGCTCATTAAGACAGTCATGTTAAACTGAGAAAAAAAGTTTTATATATATATATATTTATATAAATTTGCAAACCTTTCTTTCCTTAACATGAAATCTTTTCTGTGTGCTATAATTTGGCATTGGCATTTAGCAATTGGCATTTTCTTTATAATATGGTATATTGTTAGCTTTGGTTTAATAATATGTAAAATATAACTCTAAAATAAGCTTTATTTTTCTTGAAATATGGATATACATATAAAACTAACATTATAATATGCACTAAATGAATATTTGATCAATTGCTCAGTTAATTCCAGATTGGATGTTATATAGTTCCTAGGTCAAAAATTAAAAATTCCAAAGTGACTATGGCAATAACCCAATTTTACTCTCTAAATTTATTAATAATACATCTTAACCTGTACACACATGTGTGCAAATAGTAGATAGTTGAGCTAAGTCAGCAGCATTAAAAAATGTCTGATTAAGTCAATAAAGAAGAAAAAAAAACTTGTTTCTAGTCTTTTAGAGTTTGCTTTAGAATTGTTTGATCCACCGGAGCATACACATATGTTATCTTTTGCATAAGGCATCAGTCATATTCTTAAATACACTATTTACCAAGATCATTTAAGTGAAACTACCATGAACGGAAATTGGGATTTATCACTTGGCCTATATATCATATAGATTTACTAAAATGTTATTTCAAGCATGTAGCCCTAGAGGTCACTCAATTTAACTGTCCCCCAAAGTTATAATAATTGATTGTGGTAGAAGTCAAATGGACAGCATATGAAACTTACAGCCATAACCTAACTCATTTAAACACATTCCCAGTGTCAGAGTCAATTGCTTCTGGCAGTGCCATTCCTGTTATCATGTTGATATAAAGGTAATGGGAAGTGACAAGCAATATCAGAAACACTCCATTGTAAACAAAATATTCTTCAAACATTTAAGTGACCATGATGACAACCTGTTCCGTAAGAGTCAAATCCAGCAAGTCTTTTATAGCTTTCAGAAACACGTCTGTGTTTTACAAAAACAGATCTCTTCCTAAAGACGTAAGTTTGTCTGGCTGTTGTTGTTCCCTGAATAAATAAAAATGCTGGTGGTATAAATGTACTTCCTTTTCTTTGTCTATATCATATACTTTCCAGGTTTTGTAACTTTATGACTATTTTCCCTGCCTGGAATGAACTACAGTCTTGTCACTGGCCACCTCATCTTTGATGATTTGCCTCAGATATAATTTCCCTCTATTGCTTTCCCTAAACTTCTGCATTCTACCCCCCAAAAAATTGAATTATATTTGTTTATAGCATTTTTTTAAATATCAATAGTAAAAGCAAATATCTCAGTCTGTAGCTCAAGGTACATCATGTACACTTATGTACAAAAGTGAACTCAATGTTTTATCCTTCCCAAGGCAAATTGCTCATACTCTTGAAATAATTATGTAAGTGATTAGAGGTACCATCTATTTATTTCAGCTGTCAAGTCAGTAACTTGGAAGTTGTTAATAATTACACTTTATGCCTTATCCTCCATTGTATTTATTTGTATGACTGAAATCTTGCCAGTACTTCAAAAAACAGCATATCTGAACTCTCATAACTTCTCTGTGTCAACTCTGCTACCAGTGTCAAATACCTATGGACCTATCATCAGCTTCCTTTCTAGATGGACTATAGGAAAAATATCTGTTTACTCCACTACTTTGTCATTGTTATGTTCCCAGCAAATACATATGATTTGACAGGATCATCTATACATCTAAAAATATAATACCAAAGTATTCATGGATACTTCTTGCCTATAGGATTAATTTTTTCTTTTTTCTTAACAGAAAATAAATGTCCTTTCATATATCCAACACATAATTTTCCAGTCTCTTTTTTTGATATTTGTGCTATAGACACTCTCCTTATCATTACTCTATGAATTAAATTATTCATGCATATATCCAATAAACATTTATTAAGTGCTCACTATGTGTTGGGCATTGTTGTAGGTCCTGAAGTTACAACAGTGAACCCAATGCACAACTCATCAGACCTGACTTTTTCTCTCATCTCTTTTAGATGTTACTCAAAAGTCACCTTCCATTCCAGGTCTTCTTTGATCACTCTATTTAAAATCACACTTCATAAAAATATGCTTCCTTTCTCCCTTCCTGATTCGGTTTTTTCCCATAGCCCGTTTAATCCTAAAACTACTACATATTCTAGGTAGTTTGTTTAAAAATTTTCCTCCATGGTAAAGTAAGCTCAATGAAGGCTGAGCTTTTTATCTGCTAGGAGTCAGTAAAGATAGTAAAGAGCACTAATATGTGAATTATCCTCAAAAGGAAAGTGAATCTTACATAATTCAAGTCAGCATTTGAAAATATCCAAACGGAGAGTTCTTTTTCTCCACCGTCAGTCCTAAATGATCTCAGTCTTATTTTATTAACAATGGTGGAGGATTTATGTAAATATCCACATCCCATTTTCCGTAATCCAATTATATTAATTTCATGTTAAGTCCTGTCTCAAACACTCCTTCGCTATGAAACCCTTCTTGATAGTCCTGTCAGAATTGCTTTCTTCCTTGTTGTGACAGCAAAGAACACTTAATGCTCCTATGAAAGCATTTATCATAGTGTATACACAATTTATTTTAATTTTATTCACAGTTATGTAGCATTAGGCAGGGTGAAGAAAGGATAAGCAAGCATTAACCAGCACAATCTGAATTTCCTAGAGAATGTTGTTGTTTTTTTCTCCTAGAGAAGAGATGCAAAAGTCACTCTAACTGTATTTGTAGCTCAGATGAGTACATTTTAATTCAAAATTTAAAACACTAATATGAAAAAAAGTCTTAACACACAGTTATTTTGAAAAATAATAAAGAAGATATAGAAAAATGCATCAGTTTTGCTTGAGGATAAAGTGGTGATGAAACTCTTTATTGATTATTTTCCATACTTTTTTTATTTGGACCTTAAGAATATATTATATATAAAATAAAAAAACAAAATTTTCCCTTCTTTTTTGTATTGATCAGCACAAAAGCTAGAGATACATTATTATTTCTAGAACAAGTAAAATCCCTTAGGATAGTTGAACTATTAGTGATGGGCTGGTATTAAGTCCTAAGAAGAATAAACTAATGAGAGCTAAGTACTTGATTTGTATGTATGTATTGGTAACATTCTTGAGATACATTAAAACAATGTTCAATTAAAAGATACTTATTGATCTTCCATGCTGTGTTCATTATACAACAGTTAACCTGATGGTTATATTTCCTGTCTTCTAGTAAATTACTGATTTTTCAGACAGAAAACAAAATAAATTACTAAAATAACTAAATACAATATGTAATGAGTGCTGTGTAAGGTGCTCTGCCTGAGGGCGCTGCAGAATGAAAGGAGGATAGGTCTACCTGGGAAGGCCTCTGAGAGAAGGTCCTATCTACAGGCTGAAGGCCAAAGAATGACAAGGCATCATTGCCCAGGAATAAAGACGGATGGGATCCATGTTCCTAAGATAGGTAATAACTTGTTTGTAGGTACTGAGGCAATAAGAAGACCACGGTGGCTCTTCTGATACTGGAGAACAATCAGAAGAAAACGAGAGTAGCATGATACGAGGTTGAGGGAGTTTGTAGACACCAGATTTTGCAAGGTCTTGTAAGATCAGACGGGACTTTGGATTTTACTTCAAGTTCAAAGACTGTCATAAACACAAATGCACTCTAGCTCGTTATGCTCTTTCAGCCAATATTTCACCATTACTGACATATCCTCATGGCACCTTTTCCTACACATCGTTTATTCTTTATTTCCCTCTGTAAAATAAGTTAAAACTGTGTTTTGGACTTCTAATCTGTGTTTCATTCCTGAGGAAATTAAGATAGCTAAAATCTTTAAATCCATGTAGCCTTCACAATATTGCCTGGGTTTCAAAAGATCAGATAAAAAAGGTTGTTTAAATGCCAAACAGAAACTGATCCCCTTCAGGATAATGTTTCATAGGTGCCAAACTACTTGCATACCACAGAAGTCTGCTTGCTTAAAATGTGTACTTTTGCATTCACATTATACTCATGAATTTCTTCTCCAATAGCCTCTAGATATTGGTGAAATTCCCAGAAGTCTTGTAAAACAGCATAAAACAAAACATTACTTTCAAGAATAAAATTTAAGTTGAAAACAGCAAATTATGTAAGGGCAATCCTTTATCATTATATAAATAAAACTGTGTGGGTGCAAATTTGCATAACATTAGCATGTATGTATTATGCATTCTATAGCTGGGTCTATGATATTTTGTTATAATTATCCACAGTATATAAAATTTACTACAATAATAATTGAAAGCACCAATAAAATTTTTCCATGCCTAAATTTCAATCATTAATTCAATTATTTCTTAATCTGCTAAGTACATCTACTCTTAACTACATTACTATAGACCAATTTGTACTTTTCAAATGCTAATGTTTCTTTTCCACTATAGTTTTTCTTTTAAAGAAAAGAGAGTACAAAAGTGAAAAATGACATTCAGTGAATACATTAAAATTAGTTCTTAATTTTCACATTTCAAGGGAATAGGCACATCTAATTAAAGTTTCCCTCAAGCGTACACCTTTTAACTCTATGTAGCCTTTAGCAGTTTATTAAATTCACATGGAAGAAAAATACAGTTCTGGCAGCATTTCCTCAAATGTAGTATTAGAAACATCTGGAATGCTTATGAGACTGCAGATTACCAGATATTATGATTCCCTAGATTTATTGTGGAGACCTGGAATCAGTATTTGATAAGCACCCGTGTGATTCTGACTCACTGTTGGATAAGCTGCCTATCAAGTACTGAGATATCTGTCCTACAGGGAAAATTAATGGGCAAATACTCCAGAAAGCAGGATTTGTATTTTTGCCTTTACAGAGAGGCAAAAAATAAAAATAAATAAATAAATAAAAATCCTCTGATATAAACAGCTCTCAGCCTATTTTCCTGTCATGATGTTTACTTGAAGCCCATGGCTCTGGGAAAAGAACATTGTAGGTGCTTTTCCTTTTCCCTCTTCTAGCCTATGGCTGTAGAATGAAGGATTTATACTAAGAAAACTCATCTACCTTCTCTTAAAGATTTAGTGGAAATTACCCACGTCCTGTTGAAAGTCAGACACAAAGGAAAATAATATTACATAATTGCATTGATAATGAAAAATATTTACCCCACATTACAAAATATGAAATACAAGCAGCCCATATTATAATTACTAATTACTTAAGTACATTAAAAATATGCTCTATGAATTTATGATAGTATTAGTAATCTATTTGGCTAACCTATAAACTATAACCTTAAACTATATCTGTTGACATTAAGTAAGAGAGGTTTTCCTAGATAAACCAGGTGGGCCTGATTCAATCAGTTGAAAGGCTTTAAAAGCGAGGTTGCAGCTTCCCTCAAAGAAGAATAAATTCAGCCTGTGGACAGTAGCTTCAGCCCATGCCCATGAGTTTTTCACTCTACCCTTTCTGATGCCCTGTCCTATAGGTTTTGGACATTCCTAACCAGCTCTCACAATCACATACGCCAATCACTTGCAGTGAGTCTCTTAATAAATTTTTCTTCTTTGAACTCTGGCTGATATAACTTTTCTCTCTTAAATTATACATAGCTTGTTCCCTCACTTTTTTAGTCTCTATACAGATGTCATTCTGTCTTAGAGACCGCCTATGATTACCTCTATTACTGTAGATAGCCCTCTGTCACTGTAGATAGCCCTTATTCTGCTTTCTTGGCTTACACTTATCCTCAACTGATAACTTATGATTTTTAAATTTAAGCATCGTGAGAGAAGAGACTCTATTTGGTTCACAGTCGTATCCCCAGCAAGCAGAAAAATTCTCGCACAAAACTGGCTCTGGTAAATATTTGTAAAATGAACGAATGAATGAATGTCAGATGCTATATTAAATCCTTTCCCTTTCTATTATTTCACTAAATTCATAAATCAACAAATTTTATAGATGAGGAACTAGAAGCTCAAAAAAGGTTAAAATAATTTGTCAAGTAATTCAAAATTCGAAGAATTAAACTCTGCTAATCTTCCAGGAATAATCAGCCATGATGTTCAAAGACTGCCTTCCCTGCCATATGTCATAATTGACGAGCTTTAAAAAAATGAGGCAGTAGATAAAGATCAAAGGGAATATTGGAACAAAATTTATAATTCAAGACAGGCACACCCAGATGAAAATCCAGGCCTCTCAGAGTGAAGGTAAGATTGTGACTGGATAATAGGAATTCAGAACTGAAAGTAATTAGAGAAGCAGTATCACATAGGGTGGCAGGGAAGGGGGAAAAATGTGAAGACAAAAAGAGAGCAAACTTTCTTGTTAGTGAGAAATTTCCTCTCTTGCTGGTGAATATACTTAACTTTCAAGACTACGAGGGGGATAAAAATATATTGTCCTGATCATCTCAGAGCATTGTGAATGTACAAGTGTTTGAAATTGCAGAGGAGGAAAAATAATTTTCCCTCTACCCTTCTAGGTTCTTGTTTGAGACCCTGCTATAACAAAAGACAGACTGACAGGAGAAAAACAAACAGAAGTTCAGTAACAGGTGCGTATCCTGTATACAGGGGGGGATACCCAGGAACACTGAGCAATTCTAGGAAGTGGCTCAAGCCACCACCTTAAAGAATTATCTCCACCTAAAAGCAAAATAAAGATGGTGGGGAGCAGGCAAGGCAGTTATGCAAGGTTACCAGGAAGAGCAGAGTAAAAGAGGGGTTTGTTTGTCATGCAGATTTAAGGCTGTGCCTTCTCCATTGATAAGAGCTTCTAGAGACTTCTTCATCCCCTTCTTCTTGGTACAGAGAGGGAGACACCCTTACAAATGGACATTCTCTTCAAAGTATAAATGTCTCTTACAAAAGAGTAACTTCCACTTAGTTGTCAGAATTTCCCTGTGTCTGCTGTTTTCTTAAAAATAATCAGCTAGGTACTCCTTATACCAAGAAGGCATATATGGGGCAACAAATTCTGCTTCCCTTCAAAACCATAAAGTTTATTCAATTATAGGGAATTTGTAAAATTTATAACATTTTCCTTTTACTCTGAATAGGTGCTGTAATTTCTGAATTTCTCTGTTATTGATATTTATTTTTTTAAAATCATATTTTCCACAAACTTACCTTCCAGATTAAAATGAATTCCAAATGTTGTGCAGCATAGATCCCACATGGTCTTTCTCAGAATATAAAATTGTTTATCTTTCACATTTGAAGTCACACAAACTAAATCCTCATGTGGAAATGTCAGGGGATTAGAAGAAAAAATAAGTAATTTTAAAAGAACACTCCATAAATATCATACTTTCTTTTCAGATATCCAGGGAATTGTTACAGATATGGATATATCTATACATATCTATTCTATTGCCATGCCAATCTAATGAGAGAGACCTTAAATAATAAGATAAAAATATCTGCAGGTGGAATTTGGGATTTCTGTAAATTGAAGTCAGTACTACTTATGAAGCTTTGATGGAGGATTATTAGTAACTGATAGAAATGTTAGGAATGTTAGGTAGAAAGATAGACATGAGCAGCCAGGAAACAGGAAGATAAGGTTCAAGGAAATAAACTGGTCAAACTCTGCCCAGGTAGGAGGCTCCCACATGAAGACAACAGAGGCTTTGCAGGGAATTAACTTCTTGCCTATGGCGACCAGGCCAAACTGGTCCCAACCAGGTCCCAGTGCATGTGCCATTGAACAAAACTAAGAATCTCCCAACCACACCTCCTCATAATCTCATTAAAATAAAATTGTGGTTTTGCTCTTCCCACCCATGGGCTTTTCTGTGTCATTCTGGGAAAAGACATGCATACCAAAAGAAATGGGTGTATAACTAGAGCTGTCAATCAAAGGACCTCACCCTGTCATTCAAACCATCCCTCCCACCTAGGTCATGATAAATAGACCCTCCCCTAAAGCTTCAGGGGCGTTTGTCTACCTTGACTTTGGCCTGCTTCTCCCTTGGAGTGTACTCAAGTAAAACTTTAGTTCTGCTTTGATAACATTCCTAGACTGGTCACTTGGGAATGTTGTAAACAGAGAACTATAATCTTGGAGTTAGAAGGTACACATGGTCATAAAGGAATCTGTCAATCATTCTAGGAATCCACATATTCAGTGCTTGGCTCATCAGATAGAGACCTCCCTGGTTCTAAGCACTATATTGTTTATAATGCAGACTAATATTTTGCATTGTCTTTTTGGCAGAGATGGCAAACTGCTAACTCATATTAAATTTGTAGTTCACTCAATATAGTTCCTGTATTGACTGTTTGTTTTATTCTTCATTCATTGAAACAATATTTACTGAGAAAAAAACTTTCTTCCAGGTTCCACTAAAAGCTAGTAACACAAAGATGCTTGGGACACATAGACTATCTCCCAGTTATTCATTCATATTCATATACAATGTGCTGCTGTAAGAGGATTTGGATAACTCAATTAAGGTTCCAGATTGGTGGATCTTAAGACAGGGAGATTATTGGGTAGGCCCTTAACCTAACCATATGAGCACTTTAAAAGCAGAGAGTTTTCTCTAGCTGGTGGCAGAAGAGTAAGGCAGAGGTTCAAAGCATGAGAAGAAGCTGGTGTGCCTTTCCTACCTTGATGATAGGGCCACATGTAAGGAATGTAGGTGGCATCTAGGAGCTGAGAGTGGTCACAGCTGACAAAACAGCAAGGAAACAGAGACCTCCGTTCTGGAACCACGAGGAAGTTAATTCAACCACAAGGATGAGCTTGGAAGAGGACCCAGAGCTGCAGAGGAGAACCACAGCCCCTGCCAACACCATGATTTCAGCCCAGTGACACTGCACACAGTATCCAGTCACATCAGGCTGGCATTTCTGACCTACTGAAACTGTGACATAATCAATCTGTGTTATTTTACAACAACAACAGCAACAAACTTTAGCCCTGCTTTGCTATTGTGTCTCTGCCTTTGTTGTGGCAGGGACAAGAACCAAGGAGAGCAAACTCAACCCATGACAGAAAGAGCCATTTTTTAAAGTTTTTATTTTTTCCAATATAATGGAAATCCTCACGTTTATTATTCCACTTGTTAACTTTTGAATTTAATAAAAAACTTGATCAGGATTTGTTCTACCAAGTATGTACATATTTGAATAAATACTTTTCTCCTGTTTTACGTATCCCAATATCACAAATGAATCAACTGAAAGTATTTAAAAGTAGCACTTTTAATACATGATACTCATAATTTAGCATTTCTGATACTACCAAAAAGTCAATAGTACATATATCTTAAACATTGATTTTTCCAGGATTATATCCTGAATTTGAGACATATTAAATGACTTGAAATAAAGGATATATGGTCTTTCTATAATTTCTTTCTAAAATCACAATAGTCTTCCTATATAATTTCTAACATGGAATTAGAAATCAGGAGTGTTTGTAACACCTAACAGTTTAGCAGAGGCTGAAGGTTTTACTGTGAAAGCAGATGGGCAAACTCCTTAGTACCACATAAGGAAAGCAACAGAAAAATATGCCTGGGGAATTTGAGCAAATTTGTTTAAAAGGAAAAAAAAACTACAAAATATTGTAGTTAAAGACCTAAAAAGTATGTACTGTGGGAAATGCTCCAGTAACTATCTGGTCATATTTTGTCTTTGTGTCTTATTTCATCATTAATTATGTTTGTAATAAATTAAAACTCTTCCCTTTCCTGAATGAAAGAGAAATGAGTATGACACCAATTTCTTCTTAAGAAATTGGGATAGAATACGTAATTGAGAAAATAAAACAGAAAGAAACAATAATGTAAGGAGGAAGGCAATGAAAATCAAAAGAAATAATATTACAGAGGGGAAAAAATAAGAAAAAACATTGTAATCCTATTACAATGATATTATTATTTCAAAAGGGAATGAATTCTGACATCCTGACAATTTACAAAGATTCCATGTATTTAACAAGGTTAATTCAACAGTTTGGTGAATGTCATAAATGTATACAAAAAATATTAGTTTGCTTAATGCCCTTATTCATCTCACTCATATATTTCACTGGAATCAGCTGATTTTAAATAGGAAAGAATAGCTTCTCAAGCCAAACCTAAGTAGGAAACTGAGAAGATGCCCAGGCCAGTACTTCATTCTTAAATTTAAAATACACAAGTTTGGTGTAACAATAAGGAAAATAGGAATGATTTCATAGCTATTTTATTAAACAGGATCTACCCTCTGGACCATGAATAACTCACCATCACAAAATAATGGGTTTCAAGCTAGGGACATAGGTTATTTCATAACCTCTGGTGTATAGTTTAAATGTTTCATAACTGTCTTGCTGACCTTGTGAAAAGATTTTTAAAGTGATAAAAAAAAACAAATGTCACCAAAGTAAGATAACCTGAAGAGAACTAGAGCAGCAAAGAATGACAAAGTGTAAATGAAATACTGAAAATGGGGAGCATACAAAGCAACAGGAAGAATGCAGGAATGGAGGACCTCTAAGTCTGGGGGTGCAGGGCAGTAAAGGTTACACAATATGGATTCATCCTAATTCTTGCTTCAGATATGTGCCCTATTTTGCCTCTATCTTTCAAATCTCAGTGAAAGATCTTTCTTTTTTTTTCTCCAGAGAAACTCTACTCCCAGAATGTGTCTATACTATCTTGCCATACTTAAGCCATATTCTTAATTGATAATCATTTGTTTCAGTGTGTTCAAGTTTCTGCCAGTATACAAAATAAAAAAAAAATAAGTGAAACAATCAAGTTTAACTCTTTCCAATTAATATTTCACTTGTAGACTTCCATTTACAGATTCTTTAAACAGATTTCTTCATTCCTTGTCTCCAAATTTTCTCTAATTCTCTACTAAATAGCTTTAAAATTTAGCTTCTTTATCCACTGCTCCACTGAAAGTGCTGTGGAATGCTACCAGTCATAAATTATCTTATACTTTTTTATTGTAATCCTTATTTTAGTTGACATATCTGCATAGTTTACCAGATAATAATTCCCTCTAATGAAATTTTCCCTGTCATTCCCAAGATTTTCAGGTGATTTTCAGGTTCTGTTTTTCTTATTGCTTTCTCCTTAGACCCTGACATGGTTTTCTCTTTCTCTGAAAGTTCTTTAAAGTCTGATGTTCCCTGGGGTTAAATAATTGAAAATCATCTTACTCCACTTTCTTCTTTGGGATTTTCATTCTTACCCATGACTTTCAGTAAATGCTAATGACACCCACTTTCATATCTATTTTGAGCTTCAGCCTTTGTCCAGACTAGTCTTGATATGTAGTGGATAAATTAAAGAATATATTAGTAAGTATGGTTATTTTCCTGCCTTGAATATGAAATTTCTTCACATCTTGGGGTTGATATAATAAAAATACAAGACATTCTTCTATCTATAGTCATTTTACATATGCAATACATGTCATTGAAACAAATGTCTCATCACTGATTCTCTTATATGCAGAGAGATACATTCTTAAAATGATCAGTCTTTGCTCTGCACAATGGAAGCTGGATGGATACTGTACAGGTATCAACCCAAATGTGTAAATTAGCTGTCTATTGACAGCACACATGAAATAATGAATTTCACTGTATGTTGTTACTTTAAATAAAAACTCCTATAGTGAAATATAATTGTCTTAATACTGGAATCACTCGCCTCCTGTGTTTGTATCCCGACTACAATTGTGTTTGGGGGTCAGAGAAATATAATTTTTTTCTTTTTTCATATAGCACATTAAACAGAATCAGTTGTAAGACTGATAAAATGCTCAAAGAAATTGTATTTAGGAAAACCTGGAAAACCTGGACTGGATCGTTGTTGGAAGAACCAAGCAGCACTCAGAGGTCTTGGAGGGTAGAGGTTTATTTTACCCTGGCAGGCTCAGAGGAGCGTGATCTCCAAAGGTCTGAGCCCTGAATACAGCAGAGCCATGACTTTTATACGTTTACTACAAAGCTATGGGGGAGTGAGCATCCAAGAACTGTTGCAGTAGGAGCTATTAGGTCACTATAGGTGTATTCAGGATGCTAGTTATATTTTAATCCATATCTGTAAAGGTTACCCTGACACCGTATTATAAACTAATGGGCTTCCATGACTATGATCGACAAAGTATTCCATACCACTGAGTCCCAGTTGCCAGGGAGGAATACATTGTTACATTGTTTTAATCTCAAGCACCCAAGCACCTTATGGTTCCTCTACATTCCTGAAGCCTCAACAGAAACTTTGTCTCCTTGGCTTCTTTGGCTTCCTTGGCTTCTTACCAAACCAGGAAAGGGGGAGGGATTTGAGAACTTTCTGAGTGTTTCCTCATTGATAGGAAACTGAAACATATAAACCTCTAAATTTATATTATATGGCAGGTTAGTTTTCTATCTTTAACATTGAATTAGAGTGTAATTTCACATATTGCCTTATTTTCTTTTTTAAAGAAGGAAAACTTCATTTTCTTTCTCAAGTCTGTTTTTTTTATTATTGCTGACTCTATTGAAAGACATCAAACTGAAAAACATAAAAAATGGCATGGGGTCTGAGCTGTTCTCACTCAAGAGTTGTTTTCTTGTTTTTGATACTTATGCAGAGGAAGAGCTGAACTTCTAAAATTTAAGTTCAGTTTAGCTTTCCTTAGCAATAATTTTTTTTTCAAATTTTATGCCATCCCCAAACAAATGCTGGGAAAATTGACTTTCAATGGGAAATCTGAATGTCTAGTGAACTTTGACTATGAAGTTTAAAACAAAAGAGTAAGACAAATTATGATTTGTTTGTTTTGATTTATAGAAGAGCTTTGACCTGAGGTAAGACAGGATTGAATTTTTAAGCTCTTCTTAAATTATTTGGATGCCAGAAAACATGAGAATTTCCTTTTAATAATTTTGTCTAGAAATTCCATTGACTTGAATGAATATTACACCCCATTCCCTACAGGAAAGGATGAGAATTAATTTAGTTTCACTAATTCTTGCTTTTAATAACAAGTTTGCATACATTCAGTTATATGACAGAATGAAATGTAAATGTTAAATTACAAAATTCAAAAACTTTGGAACTTTGAAGAACCAGTACAGAAAAAGCTTGCACTGTTGTTATGGTTCAAGTTTGTCAGCTTAGGATGCAAAATAAATACTAAGCTCAGACTTACAGTTTTTCTGTTTATATGTGTGTTGACAGATTGTGTTTATCAAAGTCTAGAGGTTCAAAAAAGGTGGCATGGCAATCATCGCTGGTTTAGCCATGGCTGTCTTCTGCACTACAATGGTTTTAACAAAAATGCAAATTGACCTCAAGTTGGCCTTGAAAATTGTGAACAGATGTATGCAAGTATATACTACTAGACCTCAAACCACAATCTGCCAAACTGAATTGGCTGTTCAGTAAAACTGTTAAAAATATATTCACTTACCAATTAAACACATTAAATAAATTTATATACTAAATGTATTTATAATTTAAAATGCTATACCTAAAAAGTGATCTCAAATATTAAACAAGGATATAGAAAAAAATTGTCTTTTTTGTTTATGAAGTTAAGATGATACAATTTCTCAGAACATTAACTCTTAACTTGAAAATTAGTATTAGTACAAAGCTGTTGAAGGTAGATGAAAAAAACTTTATTTGTAATACTTGCTTCAGTAGACTGCATTTTCAATTTATCTGAGATGACTATACATTTTGCTGAACTAACATGGATAACAAAGAAAATTGTCAATGCTCAAATATACTGTCAGTGTTTCCATGGAGACCAAAGAAATCATAACCCCTGAGTTCAAACAATTTGAGGAAGACTAAATAGCACACAATACATAAGGTAATGAGTGAATGGGATGAAACTGAATAACTTATGGAAGTGCAATTTTACATATGCCGTGCTTAATTGTGCATAAACTACATTCTTAATTCTCCTCAAATTTGACAAAATGAGTGAAATTATGGTAGATGGTATAGTGAGAGGTGAATACCCTGACTCTGAAGACAGAACACTTGGATTTTAGGCCTGACTGCCCCTGAATAGCTGCCTGACTTAGACCATAGTCTTGGAAGTCCTTGTCATGGCAGTTAGGCAAGAAAAAGAAATAAAGGCATCCAAATTGGAAATGAAGGAGTAAAACTGTTACTACTTGCAGATGACATAATATTATATATAGAAAACCGTAAAGACTCCACCAAAAACCTGTTAGAATTAATAAATTCATTCAATAAATTTGTAGAATATGAAATCAATATACAGAAATTTACCACAATTGTGTACATTAATGACCAAATATCAGAAAGAGAAATTAAGAAAACAATCTCACAATTGCATCAAAAAGAATAAAATGACTAGGAATATATTTAAAAAAGCAAGTGAGAGACTTATATACTGGAATATATAAAGTTGATGAAAGAAATTGAAGAAGACAAATAAATGGAAAGATATTCTATGCTTATGGAATAGAAAAATCAATATTGCTAAAAATACCCACATTACCCAAAACAATCTATAGAGTCAATGCAATCCTTATCAAAATTCCAAAGGCATTTTTCATAAAACTAGAACAAATTATTCTAAAATTTTTATGAAATTACATAAGATTCTGAATTGCCAAAGCAATCTTGAGAAAGAACAAAACTACAGGTAACATCTTTCCTGATGTCAAACTATACTATAAAGCTATCATAATCAAATGGCATAGTATGGGAATATAAACAGACACAGAGACCCACAGAACAGAATAAACAGAAATAAGCCCATACATATATGGTCAATTAACTTACACCGAAGAGCCAAGAATATACAGTGGGGAAAGGACAGTCTCTTCAATAAATGGTGTTGGGAAAAGTGGGTGGCCACATTGAAAATAATGAAAACAAACCACTTTCTTACATCATCCACAAAAATTAACTCAAAATGGATTAGAGACTTCATGTAAGACATAAAACCATAAAACTTCTAGAGGAAAACCTAAGCAGTAACATAAACTCCTTGATATTTTTCTTGTTGAATTTTCAGATTTGACTCTAAGAGAAAAAGTAATAAAAGCAAATAGAGTGGGACTACATCAAATTAAAAGACTTCTACACAGCAAAGTAAATCATTAACAAAATGAAAATGCAACTTGCTGACTGGGAAAAAATATATACAAATCATACATCTGATAAGGGGATAAAATCCAAAATATGTAAAGAAATCAAGCAACTCATAGCAAAAAGACTAAATCCAATTAAAAACTGGGCAGAGGATCTAAAAAGACATTTCTCTAAAGAATATAGATGGTAAAAAGACACATGAAAAGATGTTCAAGATCACTAGTTTTCAGGGAAATGCAAATAAAAACCACAAAGAAGTATTACCTTACAGCTGTCAGAATAGCTATTATCAAAAAGACAAGAAATAACAAGTGTCGGATAGCATGAACAAAAAGGAGTCCTGTCTACTGTTGGTGGGAATGTAAAATGGTGAAGCCAATATATAAAATAATATTGAGTTTCCTCAAAAATTGAAAAATAGAAATACCATATGATATAGCTATTCTTATATGTATTTATCCAAAGAAAGTGAAAACACTAATTTGAAAAAATACATGCATCCCTTTGTTCATTGCAACATTGTTTGAAATAGCCAATAGATGGAAACAGCCTAAGTGTCCATCAACATATGAAGGAATAAAGATGACATATACAATGGAATGCTACTTGGCTGCACAAACAAGGAATCTTGCCATTTGTGATAACATGGTTGGATCTTGAGGGTATTATGCTAAGTGAAATAATTCAGACAAAGACAAATACTGTATGATTTCACTTATGTATGTGGAATCTAAAAAACAAAACAAATTAACAAACAAAAAACAAACTCATAGAGAACAGCTTGGTGGTTATGAGAGGGGAAGGAATTTGGGGAGTGGGCAAAAATGGTGAAGGGAGCCAATTGTATGGAAATGGATGGTAACTAGACTTACTGTGGTGATCACTTTGTATTACATGCATATTGAATTATTATGTTGTTCATCTGAAACGAATAAAATGTTATATACTAGTTTTACCTCTATTAAAAAAACAAAGAAACTTGCCAAAATGTTCTCATAGATTCTTGAGATTTAAGTTGTGACAGAACCTGATTCACTGACAATCTTTAAAGCTGGAGTCAAGATTCTCATACATTTTAAAAACATGGCTCCAAACTTGACCTCATCCAATTACTTTTCTGCATTGGAAGTGATTGCAATTCTGGGTCGTGTCTAGGCTGCTCAATGTAGGTAAGATTTAAAGGCCATTTTCTGGAAAAAAGCTTGCCTTACCAAGATAAATAACATGTGTGATAATTTCTTTCCAATTGGTTTGCTGGCACTTTTTTATTAGTATTGAAATAGGAGCAATGGCATACTCTGTGGTTTGTCCTATTTTTTTTTTCTGTAGGACAAAAAAGAATGTGGATTCCATTATAGTTGGAAGAAAAACTATTTTAGAATGAATCTCTGATATTTATAAATGGATGTTATATTAGAAATATTTTCAGGTGTGGATATTTTTCAATTTTCTAAGGTTATAATATAAAAATAAGTTTACAATGTCTGTATCATTACTTCAATTTCTTAACTAAGAGGAATAATCATTAACATGAACAGCCATGCAAAATAAGAGTATAGGAGGGTAACTTTATCCATCAGAACAACAAAAACAAAATTGTACCAAGGATTTCTAGAAATATTTTAAGTTGTGTCATGCCATCATACATCACGACTCACGTGACATTTCTAATAGACTCTGAAAATCTCTTCTAAAACTGATATTTACCAAATATCATGCTGTAACTATGATTTTAAAAAAGCATTGTGCATTGTGGTATTCTATATTCATTAATCTTGGATAATCAACACATCAAATGTGACATTTTAAAAGCAAAATAAGATCAATTGTTGTCACTGAAAGCATTACAAACAAAAATCAATGTTTCTTTTTTTCTATTCAAATTAAGATTATGTAATTATTGGAAGATGGCAGTTAGGACAAGCTTATGATGTATAGCTGTATCAAATACAAGATTTCTGTCTCAGAAACACAGGTTCATAATTCTCTCAGTTCTAAAATATAGGGAGATACACAAAATCTATTACACATTATTGTAGACCTGGTGAGGCCTCCTTGAGAATAGCTTGCCTACAAAAAATTCATTTGAAATTCCAACAAACTTTCCTAATGGAGAATTAGTCACACTCTATATGGAAAACCATGCTTACTGAGGCCCAGTGTTTTCTCAGAGATAACCAAGTCAGGACATAAGGTTCACTATTTCCTTACATTCTAACTTTGCAACAAAATGAAACTAGCAGTAGTTACTCTTCATTCTTAATACATCAATTGCATTACTTTGGAATGGACTCTCAAATTTCTGTCAAAACTACTTTATTTATTTCTTCTGGAAATATTAGTTAAAAATGCAAATTCCTGGTTCCTATGCTTATTTAAGGTAGAGAAAAGGTTCAGCACTTTAGATAATTTTTGTACATTAAATTTGAAATCAAATGGGTAGTTGTAAGTCTCTGCCTTGCTTTAAAGAAAATGAGTAGAGATTTTTGACTACCTGGCAAATCTCATAACTCCTTCAGAACTTCTAAGGCCTATGGTTTTTGTCATAAAGATGAAGACACATTAAATGTGCATCCTAAACAAAATTATATATTTGAATTTCTTCCACAAACACACTAGCCCATGTGTTTCTGAGAACATTGTCCCTTTTTGATGAGGCTAGACTTCAGAAATGAAAGCTAAGAAACATGACAAAAAAAATTGTTGCTTTTATACTGACAATTTTAATTCACTAATACATTTTTATTTCATACACACAAAAGGATATACATAATCTATGAGCAAGCTATGGAAGATCTTTATAAAATAAATACTGTGAATTTACCATCCAATGACTATTACCAATACTGCTTAACCTCCCTAGTTGCATCTTCTACCTTTCCTAAAGTTAAGCACTTAGAGTTTGAGTATACTATATTCTATTGCTTTGTTCATGTGTGTATATGTATGTGTATACATACACATCTGTTATCTATTTACCTATCATCTATATACTTATCTATATTTCATCTGTCAATATTTATCATCTGTTATCAGTCTATTATCTGTCTGTCCATCTATCATATAACTTCTTCAGATTTTGGGAGTACATATTAAATCATCTAAGTATGTGTCACTAAGAAATGTTTTGCTTAATTTTGCTCAGTTTTGTACATAATAAAAGTGAATTATTCTGTGATTTTCTGATACTTACCTTTTACCTTTTCAATTTAACATAATGTTCCTAAAAGTATGCTACCTGATGCATGTAGCCATAGCTATTTTAATTTTGCTAATGGATATCTACTACATAAATATATATCATTTATTGATTTTTATATTGATAAGTATTTTGATTTTAACTTTTCCTAATTTGCTCTCCAGTGAACCTGTACCAGTTCAAATCCCACTAAGAATATAACCCCACTGTACCAAATCTGCAGCAACACTTAGACATCTCAGACTTTCAAAATTACAATGAATGTAATAGTTATAAAATGATACCATAGAGATAAAAATTTTCTTTCCCATATTTCTAAAGAGGATGAGTATATTTTTGTTTGTTGGCCATTGATTCCCACTGATTGAAAGTTTATTCAAGACTTTAAAGACTCTTCAAATTCAGTTGCTGGTCTTTTTGAATTTTAAGAGCTCACAATAGGCATATCTTGCAGATACTACAGGTTTGATTCCAGAACACACCTATGAGCCAAGTCAAATTTATTTTTTGGTTTCCTAGTGCACATAAAAGTTATGTTTATACTACTCTGTAGTCTCTAAGTATGCAATATCATTATATCTAAAAGAATGTACATACCTTAATTTAAAAAGACTTTATTGTTCAGACCTATATGGAAGAGAATAGAGAGCCCAGATATAAAACCACATATATATGACCAATTAATATATGATAAAGGAGTCATGGATATACAAGGGGAAAAAGACAGCCTCTTTAACAAATGGTGGCATATGGTGGCAAAATTGGACAGCTACATGTAAGAGAATGAAACTGGATCACTGTCTAACTCCATACACAAAAGTAAACTTGAAATGGATCAAAGACCTGAATGTAAGTCAAGAAACCATAATACCCATATACTCATAGAAGATAACACAGGCAAAATTCTCTTGAATATAAACATGAGCAACTTTTTCCTGAACACATCTCCTTGGGCAAAGGAAACAAAATAAAAAATAAACAGGACTACATCAAACTAAAATGTTTCTGTTAAGCAAAGGACAGCATCAGCAGAAAAAAAAGGCATCCTACAGTATGATATATTTGTAAATGACTTATATGATGAGGGATTAACACCCAAAATATATAAAGAACTCACACACATCAACACCCAAAAAACAAATAACCCGGTTAAAAAATGAGCAGAGGATCTGAACAGACACTTCTTTAAAGAAGAAATTCAGATGGCCAAGAGACACATGAAAAGATGCTCCACATCACTAATCATCAGGGAAATGCAAATTAAAACTACAATGAGATATCACCTCACACCAGTAAGGATGGCCAGCATCGAAAAGATTAGGAACAACAAATGTTGGCAAGGATTCAGAGAAAGGGGAACACTCCTACACTGTTGGTGGGAGTCTAAGCTAGTTCAGCCATTGTGAAAAACAATGTGGAGGTTCCTCAAAAAGCTAAGAATAGAAATACCACTTGACCCAGGAATACCACTCCTAGGAATTTACCCAAAGAAAACAAGATCCCTGATTCAAAAAGACATATGTATCCCTATATTTATCACAGCACTATTTACAGCAGTCAAGATATGGAAGCAACCTAAGTTGATCATCAGTAGATGAATGTATAAAGAAGAAGTGGTACATATATGCAATGGAATACTATTCAGCCATAAGAAGAAAACAAATCCTACCATTTGCAACAACATGGAAGGAGCTAGAGGGTATTATGCTTAGTGAAATAAGTCAGGCAAAGAAAGACAAATGCCAAATGATTTCCCTCATTTGTGGAGTATAACAACGAAGCAAAACTGAAGGAACAAAATAGCAGAGACTCACATACTCTGAAAAGGGACTAGTGGTTACCAAAGGGAGGGAGCTGGGGAAGGACAGAGGGAGAAAGGGATTAAGGGGCACTATAATTAGCAATCACAAGATAGGTAGGACATGAGGAAGGCAGTAAAGCATGGAGAGGATAAACAATGACTCTATAGCATCTTACTATGCTGACAGACAGTGAATGCAATCAGGTGGGGTGTGAGGACTTGATAATATGGGTGAATGTTGAAACCACAATATTGTTAATGTGAAACCTTTATAAGATTATATATCATTGATACTTTAATAAAAAATACTTTATTGTTAAAAAGGTGCTAAACCTTATCTGAACTTTCAGAGAGTCATAAATGTTTGCTGGTGGGTGGTCTTGCCTGGATGTTAATGGCTGCTCATTAGGATTGTGGTTGTGAATGTAGGGGTGCTTGTGGCAATTTCTTAAAATAAGAACAATGAATGGACTGACTCTTACTTTCACAATGATTTCCCTTTATCATGAGATACTATTTTGATATCATTTTACCCACAGGAGTGCTTCTTTCAAAGCTGGAGTCAATTCTCTCAAAACTATGCTGCTGCTTTATCAACAAAGTTTCTGTAATATTCTAAATCCTTTGTTGTCAATTCAACAATCTTCACAAATTTCACCAAGAGTTGATTCCATCTCAGGAAACCACTTTCTTTCCTGATCCATAAGAAGCAACCTCTCATCCATTAGTATTTTATCATCAGATTGCAGTGATTCAGTCACATCTTCAGGCTCCACTTATAATTCTAGCTTTATTATTATATCCTCCACATTTGCAATTTCTTCCTCTACTGAAGGCTTGGACCACTCAAAGGCATCAGGTTGAGATAAACTTTTTTCAAATTTCTGTTAATGCTGATATGTTACCTCTTCCTATGAATCATGAGTGTTTTTATAACTTTTAGAATGGTGAGTCTTTTCCAGAAGGTTTTCAGTTTGCATTGTTCAGATTCTCCAGAGGCATCACTGTCTATGGCAGTAAAACCTTACCAAATGTACTTCTTAAATAATACTTAAAAATATAAATTACTTCTTGATCCATAGGCTATGAAGTGGCTGTTGTTTTAGCAGATATGAAAGCAACATTACTCTTGTTATATAACTCAATCAAAGCTCTTGAGACCAGGTACATTGTCAGTGAGAAGTGATATTTTGAAAGGGATCTTTTCTCCTGAGCAATAGTTCTCAACAGTGGGCTTAAAACATACAGAAGACAATGTTTTGAACAGATATACTGTCATCCAGACTTTGTTGTTCCATTTAGAGAGCACAGGGAGAGTAAATTTAGTGTAATTTTTAAGGGCCATAAGGGATTTTCAGAATGGTAAATGAGCTTTGGCTTCAACTTAAAGGCATCACCTGCATTAGATCCTAACAAGAGAGTCAGCCTTATCATTTAAGCACTGAAACCAGGAATTGACTTCTCTTCTCTACCTGTGAAAGTCCTAGATGGCATCTTCCAGTATAAGGCTATTTCATCTACACTGAAAATCTGTTGCGTAGTGCAGCCACCTTCATTAATGATCTTAGCAACATCTTCTGGGTAACTTGCTGTGCCTTCTACATGAGCATATGCTGCTTCACCATCCACATTTATATTATGGAGATAGCTTCTTTCCTTAAACTTGATGAAGTAACATCTGCTAGCTTCAAACTTTTCTTCTGCAACTTCCTCACCTTTCACAGATTTAAGAGTATTGAAGACAGATGAGATCTTGCTGTGAATTAGGCTTTGGCTTAAGGGAATGTTGTGGCTGGTTTGATCTTCTATCCAGACCACTAAAACTTTCTCTGTACCAGCAAATAAGGCTGTTTGGCTTTCTTATCATTTCTGTGTTCACAGGAGTAGCAATTTTTAATTTCCTTTGAGAACTTTTCCTTTGCACTCACAACTTAGCAGTTTGGTGCAAGAGACCTACCATTCAGCCTATGTCAGCTTTCTATATGCCTTCTTCACTAAGTGAAATTATCTCTAAGTTTTGATTTAAAGTTAGAGATGGGGAAATGGAGGCATGAGAGGTGAGATAAAGGCCTCCTCCTTAAACTGCATATAATACAAAAATATGATTAATATAACTAATCCTGAAAAAGCAGCAGGAAAGAAGGCTGTGCTTGACTGCATACATCCGGACAAAAGAATAGACCTCACAGAAAAGGCTAATGTACAAAAGCCATGACCTGGTGGGACCCAAGCCCTTCCTCTACCCCAGCTCACCAGAGGGAGGAAGAGAAATGGAGTGGGAAGGGAGTGAATGCCTGGGACTGCTGAATGCCTAGCTCTAGAGATCTGCTCTGGGAGCACAAACCTACATTGCATGATGTTCTGCTGATTGGGGAGGTTGGAAAGCTAAGACAGGCAGAATATTTAGGGAGACTGAGATTCCAGCTGCTTGTGGAAAACAGGGATCCATATCTGGATGCTCTGGGACAAAAAAAAGGTGGGCAGTCTGAGAGAGACTTCCTAACAGTGAGAAGGCTGCTAAAGGGGCAAGGATAGCATACAGCTTACTGCTCAAGAGAAAGGACAGGTAGACAAAATTTTCCATGTGCCCTCTGCCCAGCTGGTTGGGAACTCTTATGATCTTCAGTTGCTCCAACCCCCTGGCTGGCTATGCAGCTCCAAGGTGCCTCTCTGTGATATGCAGTCTGCTGTGCTTTCCTATTGGCCAGTCAGCACCTGGCTTGCAAACCAGCTAACCCTGCCCTGGTATCAGGCCAGTCAGAGGGAAGCCCCACCTACAACAGCTACAAATGCAAAATATAGAGGCTTATATCTGTGTGCTCGGCCCACTGGTTCTGGCAGTGGAGACAGGCACAGCAGCTGGGAAGCAGTAAATAGCTCTTTCCTCTCACCAGGTACCAACACCGCTCCCCTGTGACATGAGACATTGCTTCAGGGGCTGAGAAGCTCCAGAGAGTAGAGCTTATGGGCACCAGAGGGTGCCACATACAAATATGAAATATCAAATGAACCTGGTTCAAAGCAAAATCATATATACACCAGAAAAAGGGTCAAATGAAACAGATCTCATGAATCTTCTGGAAAGAGATTTCCAAATAAAAATCATAAACATGCTCATGAATGTACAGAAAAATATTCAAGAACTCCAGAATGAATTCTGGTCAGAGATCCAATCATCACAGAACACAGTGTCAGAAATGAAACATACAATGGAAGGTTTTAAAAGCAGATTAGATACGGTGGAGGAGATCATAAATGAAATGGAAACTAGAGAAGAGGAATACAAACAAGCTGAAGTACAGAGAGATAAAAGGTTCTCTAAAAATGGAAGAATATTGAGAGAACTATGTGACCAATCCAAATGGAGCAACATTTGCATTAAAGGGGTACCAGAAGAAGAAGAGAGAGAAAAAGGGATAGAAAGTATGCCTGAGGAGGTAATTGTTGAAAACTTCCACAATCTGGGGAAGGATATAGTCTCTCAGGCCATGGAGATCCACAGATCCCCCAACACAAGGGACCCAAAGAAGACACCAAGTCATGTAATAATTAAAATGGCAAAGATCAAGGATAAGGGCAGACTATTAAAAGCAGCCAGAGAGAGAAATAAGATCACATACAAAGGAAAGCCCATCAGGCTATCATCAGACTTCTCAGCAGAAACCTTACAGGCCAGGAGGCAGTGGCATGATACATTTAATGCAATGAAGCAGAAGGGCCTGGAACCAAGATTACTCTATCTGGCAAGATTATCATTTAAATTTGAAGGAGGGATTAAACAATTTACAGATAAGCAAAAGCTGAGAGAATGTACCACACATGCACCACCTCTACAGTGTATTTAGGAGGGACTGCTACAGGTGGAAGTGTTCCTAAGGTATAACAGCTGCCACCAGAGGTAATGATACTACAGTAAAGAAAGTAAAATAGTTAATTACTAGTCAAATGCAGAATTAAATCAATTACCCCCAAAGTCAGTCAAGGCATAGACAAAGAGTATAGAATATGATACCTAATATATAAAGATTGGAGGAGGAATTAAAAGGAGGTAAAAAAGAACCTTTAGATTGTGTTTGTAACAGCATACTAAATGAGTTAAGTTAGACTCTTAGACAGTAAGGAAGTTAACATTGAACCTTTGGTAATCATGAAGCTGAAGCCTGCAACGGCAAAAAGAACATACCTATTGATAATCACCCTAAATGTAAATGGTCTGAATGTACCAATCAAAAGATATAGAGTCACTGAATGGATAAAAAAAAACCCATCTATATGCTGCCTACAAGAGAGTCACTTTAAACCCAAAGACATACACAGACTAAAAGTGAAGGGATGGAAAAAGATATTTTATGCAACTAATAGGGAGAAAAAAATAGGTGCTGTAGTACTTGTATCAGACAAAATAGACTTCAAAACAAAGAAAGTAACAAGAGATGAAGAAGGACATTACACAATGATAAATGGGTCAATCCAACAAGAAGAAATCACCATTATAAATATCTATGCACCCAACATAGGAACACCTACATATCTGAAACAAATACTAACAGAATTTAAAAGGGGAAATAGAATGCAATGCATTCATTCTAGGAGACTTAAACACTCCACTCACTCTGAAGGACAGATCAACCAGACAAAATAAGTAAGAAGACAGAGGCACCGAACAACACATTAGAGCATTAGAGCAGATGGACCTAACAGACATCTACAGAACTCTATACCCAAAAACAGCAGAATACATTCTTTTCAAGTGCACATGGAATATTTACAAGAATAGATCATATACTAGGCAATAAAAAGAGCCATGGTTAACTAAAAAAGATTGAAATCATACCAAACAGTTTCTCAGACCACAAAGGTATGAAACTAGAAATAAATTATGCAAAGAAAATGAAAAATCCCACAAACACATGGAGGCTTAACAATCACATGGAGGCTTCACAACATGCTCCTAAATAACCAATGGATCAATGACCAAATAAAAACAGATCAAGCAATATATGGAGACAAATGATAACAATAATTCAACACCACATCATCTGTGGGATGCAGTGAAGGCCGTGCTAAGTGAGAAGTATATTACAATACAGGCCTACCTCAGGAAAGAAGAACAATCCCATATGAATGGTCTAAACTCATAATAAGGAAACAAGAAAAGAACAAATGAGGCCCAAAGTCAGCTGAAGTAGGGGCATAATAAAGATTAGAGCAGAAATAAATAAAATCAAGAAAAATAAAACAATAGAAAGAATCAATGAAAGCAAGAGCTGGTTCTTTGAGAAAATAAACAAAATAGACAAACCCATAGCCAGACTTACCAAGAAAAAAACAGTCCATACACATAAACAGAATCAGAAATGAGAAAGGAAAAATCACTATGGATACCACATAAATACAAAGAATTATTAGAGAATACTATGAAAAATTATATGCCAACAAACTGGAAAACTTAGAAGAAATGGACAACTTTCTAGGAAAATACAACCTTAATCCTCCAAGGCTGACCCAGAAAGAAACAGAAAATCTGAACAGACCAATTACCAGCAACAAAATTGAATTGGTGATCAAAAAACTACCTACGAACAAAAATCTCTAGACCAGATGGCTTCACTGCTGAATTTTTTCAAACATTTCATGAAGACCTAATACCCATCCTGTTAAAAGTTTTCCAAAAAGTGGAAAGGGAGGGAATACTCCCAAAACTCATTCTATGAGGCCAGCATCACTCTAATATCAAAACCAGACAAACACAACAAAAAAAGAAAATTATGGACCAATATCCCTGATGAACATAGATGCAAAAATACTCAACAAAATAATAGCAAACCGAATTCAAAAACATATCAAAAAGATCATTCTCCATGATCAAGTAGGATTTATTCCAGGGGTGCAAGGATGTTACAATATTAGAAAATCCATCAACATCATTCACCACATCTACAAAAAGAAGGACAAAGACCACATTATCATTTCCATAGATGCCAAAAAAGCATTTGAAAAAAATGAATATCCTTTCATAACAAAAACCCTCAACAAAATGAATATAGAGGGCAAGTACCTCAACATAATAAAGGCCATATATGACAAGCCCACAGCCAAGATCATACTTAAAAGCAAGAAGCTGAAAGCCTTTCCTTTAAGATTAGGAACAAGACAGGGATGCCCACTCTCTTCACTTTTATTCAACATAGTTCTGGAGGTCCTTGCCACAGCACTTAGACAACACAAATAAATAAAGGGCATCCAGATTGGCAAGGAAAAAATTAAACTGTCCCTGTTTGCAGATGATGTGATATTCTACATAAAAAAACCCTAAAGAATGCACTCCAAAACTAACATATCTAATATCTGAATTCAGCAAAGTTGCAGGATACAAAATTAATACATAGAAATTTAATACGTAGAAATCTGTTGCATTACTATGCACTAACAATGAACTAACAGAAAGAGAAATCAGGAAAACAATTCCATTCAAAGTTGCATCAAAAGGAATACGATACCTAGGAATAAACCTAACCAATGAAGTCAAAGACCTATACTCTGAAAACTACAAGAACTCATGAGAGGAATTAAAGAAGATACTAATAAATGGAAACACATCCCGTGCTCATGGATAGGAAGAATTAATATTATGAAAAGTCCATCCTGGTTCAAGCAATCTACAGATTCAATGCAATTCCTATCAAAATTCTAAAAGCATTCTTCAATGAACTAGAGCAAATCATTCTAAAATTCATATGGAACCACAAAAGACCCCAAATAGCCAAAGCAATCCTGATAAGGTAGAATAAAGCTAGGGGGATTATGCTCCCCAACTTCACGCTCTACTACAAAGCCACAGTATCAAGACAATTTGGTATGGACACAAGAATAGAACCATAGGTCAATGGAACAGAGTACAGAGCCCAGATCTAAACTCAACCACATATGGTCAATTAATACACAATAAAGGAGCCATGGATATACAATAGGGAAATAGCCTCTTCAACAACTGCTGTTGGCAAAAGTGGACAGCTACATGCAAGAGAATGAAACTGGATTATTGTTTAACCCCACACACAAAAGTAAACTTGAAATGGATCAAAGACCTGAATGTAAGTCATGAAACCATAAAACTCTTAGAAGAAAACATAGTCAAAAATCTCTTGAATATAAACATGAGCAACTTCTTCCTGATTGCATCTCCTTGAGCAAGGGAAACAAAAGCAAAAATGAACACATGGGACTACATCAAACTTAAAATCTCCATACGGCAAGGGATACCATCAGCAGAACAAAAAGGCATCCTACAGTATGGGAGAATATATTTGTAAATTACCTATGTGACAAGGGCTTAACATCCAAAACATATGAAGAACTCACATGCCTCAACATCCAAAAAGCAAATAATCTGATTTAAAAAATGGGCAGAGGATATGAACAGACACTTCTCCAAAGAAGAAATTTAGATGGCAAACAGACACGTGAAAAGATTCTCCCCATCATTAATCATCAGGGAAATGCAAATTAAAACCACAATGAGATAACACCTCACACCAGTTAGGATGGCCAACATCTAAAAGACAAGAAAGAGCAAAAACTAGTGAGTTTGTGGAGAAAGGGGAGCAAACCTACACTGCTGGTAGGAATATGAACTAGTTCAACCATTGTGGAAAGCAATACGGAGGTTCCTCTAAAAACTAGGAATAGAAATACCATTTGACCCAGGAATTCCATTCCTACGAAATTTACCCAAAGAATACAAGTCCTCAGATTCAAAAACATGTGCACCACTCTATTTGTCTCAGGGCTCTTTAGAATAGCAAGATATGGAAGCAACCTAAGTGTCCATCAGTAGATGAATGGATAGAGAAGAGGTGTCCACAATGGAATACTATTTAGCCATAAGAAAGAAACAAATCCTACCATTTGCAACAACATGGATGGAGTTGGAGGATATTATGCTCAGTGAAATAAGCCAGGCAGAGAAAGACAAGTACCAGATGATTTCCCTCATTTGTGGAGTATAACAATGAAGCAAAACTGAAGGAACAAAACAGAAGCAGACTCATAGACTTCAACAAGGGACTAGTGGTTGCCAAAGGGTAAGGGTGTGGGTAGGTGGGTGGGGAGGGAGGGAGATGGGGATTGAAGGGTATTATGTTTAGTATACATGGTGTGGAGGATCACAGGGAAAACAGTCTAGCACTGAGAAGGCAAATAGTGAATATTTATCATCTTACTATGGTGATGGACAGTGACTGCATTGGGGTATGGGTGGGGACTTCATAATATGGGTAAATTAGTAACCACATTGTTTTTTCATGTGAAACCTTCATAGGAGTGTATATCAATAACACCTTAACAAAAAATAAATAAAAATAAAGTGACAGTTGGGTGACTCTTCCTTTTACTACAACACTTAGAGGCCATTGTAGGGTTATTAATTGGCCTAAATTCAATATTGTTGTGCTTCAGGCAATAGGGAGGCCTGAAGAGAAGGAGAGAGACTGGATATGGCTTGTTGGTGAAACAGTTAGAATACACCCACCATTTATTCATTAAGTTTACTGTCTTATGTGGTGCCATTCATGTTGCCCTAAACAATTACAATGATGACATCAAAGATCACTGATCACAGATCAGCATAAAAAATATTACTTGAAAATTTTTGTATGGATTTTTTTTTCAACTACATCTATAATTCAATTTGTGATGATCTGACACTTTGGTGTTCGCAGTTTCTATTCAGTGATATGCATATCTCTCTCTATATTCAGGTTTTTGATAATATATTCCACTCCCTCTTACAATTATCTTCAAGAAACTCTTGGCACATATCTTTGTTACATTTTTCATAGTTAGATTATTTATTGTTGCAATTTGCATTATTTATTTTTAAAATTTATATGTAACCTCTGAGAATATTAAATATCTTTTCTGTTCCTTTTTGTATTTTTGTTTAATACCTTCAATGAAATGTTGAATAAAGATATTAATAATGGTCATATTTTTCTTGTTTTTAATTTATAAGAGAGAGGTGGTGCTTTTATTTCTCTGTAACGATATAGGTTTTAATTATCTATCCTACATCTCATTTTCTATGTCTATGTCTAACATGTTCAACATTTAAAATATCAAGAATAGTTACTGAATATCAAATATGCATTCTGCTTCCCTTGAGATGATTAAATAATTATGGGTTTTAATCACTCAATATAACGTTATTAATTAATTGAATATCTATTGTGAAAGTAGTGATGTATTTTTGAGATACACCAGACTTGGTCATGATATATTATTTATTTGTTTAATATTTAATCATGAATGGCTTCAGGCTTAGCATGCTTATCAATATATAGCTTATCCCTCTGGCCAAAAATACAAAAAACTTGGAATACATGAACTCTTATCAACCAACTCCCAACTAACATGTTATGTGTGTCCAGTAGTTGTCTTTTTTTTTCTAAGCTTCATACTTCAGACATTATTTGTAGTGTTTTATCTATGTCCCTTTTGTTTAGGTTTAACTGCATTTTCACATGAGTTTTATTTGCCCACTTATTTCTTTCTTTCCATTTTTTTTACTTCATGCCACAGTTTTATTCTAGGATGATTTTATTTTGTCCAGAAGTGCATTTTTTAGAAACTCCTTTAATGATGCCTTGGTTGTAAATTCTGTTCATTTTGTTGTACTTGAAATGTACTTCTTTTACTCTCATTTTGAAAAATACATTTTCTGGTTGATAATTATTTTCTCTCAATTCTGTAAAAATACAATTTCACTTTCTTTTTCTTGTGCTCTCTGTTGGCATTTGCTCACGAGGCAACACTAGCTTTGCTACCTAGTGCACATATCTTTTGGGCAAACCAATGTGCTAGTCTGTGCTCTAGGCTTCACTCATTCACTCACTGCCCATTTGAGAGCAGGGTTCCTGTGTTGGTTTTAGTGTTGGTTGCCCATGGCCAGGATATTTCTCTAACTTTCATATGAGTTTAGCAATGCCACAGAAGATATGTTACTAATCTCAGAGTTTACTCTGTAAAAACTCTTTATAAAGAGTAGCTAGTTCTCCATACTGATAAAGGTAGAAATCTTATTAATTTAGATTTTTTAATATCACAAATATAATACTATAACCCATAAATAAACCATTTTAACAAACAAAAAACTAGCTTTTGGCATATTTGACTCATATTTGAAATAATAATATCAGACTGTTCTGGTGGTACATGATCTCTTTTATATAATGACATCTATAGGAAGTCCTTAAAGGACCCACTCCTGTCTAGAATTTAAAAATGTATTGGCATTTCCAAGCAACATAATGAGGAGTATTTGGATAGCTCAAAATAAAACATAACATTGGTAACTGAAACATCTATAAGCAGCTTGCTTGCTTTGTCTGAAAAGGGATTTATCTCCTCTATTCAAACTGATGATTGTTGTGCTCCATTTCCTTGAGTCCCCTGTGTGGAGCTGCAGTCACCAGCCTCAGTCATGAGATGTAAGAGGAAAACAGTTCTTCATTGCTACTTTGAAGTAGGGTCTCAGTGGCCCATCAAAACACAGGACTCGGTCTGAGACCCTGAACAAAGTTCCCTTTTTGCTTTTATACTTTTGGAAAAACAGGTAGGGGCTTTCCAAGGGGGTGGTTCATTGTGATCTTAGCTGATTGGCTGAGGAGGGTCAGGGTCTTGTTGCACAGGTTGCTGGGCATGGTTTCTGTCGGAATGGGCACGGCTTGAGTGGAAAACTTCTTACTCAAGATGGAGGACACAAAATGGAGGCATAGTTATTCAAGATGGAGGACACAAAATGGAGGCATAGGTCATGTTAACCTTCCAGGGGTCCCACCATGATCTTATAAGATTGTGGAATCTAAGATAAAATAATAAAAGTAACAGTACAATAAACTCCTAAGTGATTTGTTTTAACCTAGTTAATAGAAAACTATTTAGCACCCACTATTTTAAAAACTAGGTTCTGAGATACTGAAGTTGGCATTTGTGTATGTGGGGGAGGTTTGAGCAGCACAGGTTGTTTGGGAAAGAAATCCCAGTTGTTGGAGAGAAATACAATGTATCGAGGGGAAGGCAAGATTTACAGACAATGTCAGAGAGTGAGAATGAGTGAGGAAGTGAAGGAGCACCTTCTTCATGTGAACCAAACATGGATGGCCCAGGCATTAGGGTTCCAATGAGACACATTTCCTCACAGATCTCTGGTACATTTCAGAGTCCTCCTGAGTGTGAGGTTTTCCACAATAGAGATAAAGTTGTGGTATCCTGAGAGAAAACCTGGTAAAGAGAACCTTTCGTATATGGCATTTTATATTTGGGTAACAGTGTAGTTCAAGCCTTGTGTTCTGTGTTTTGAGCTCCTGAATGTATACATTACAGTGCTTTTGCTAGTGGTTGGCCTGAGGTGTTTTCTTTATCAGTGTTCTAATAAAGCACACCCTTTGGGGTCCCATTTCCTTTTTGTCTCCTCTTCCAGCCCAACATCGCCACAGCCATGAGAATAGCAAAGTTCCTGTTGCCTCAGG
The DNA here is from genome assembly GCF_040802235.1 of Manis javanica. Lineage (NCBI taxonomy): Eukaryota > Metazoa > Chordata > Mammalia > Pholidota > Manidae > Manis > Manis javanica. The sequence goes on from NC_133157.1 coordinate 193,636,124, forward strand.
AATGTTTATAGGCAAAATGAGATAAAAATAAGAGTAGGTAGAAATTAATACCTTTTTTGTGCAAATATGCATTTTATGTACATGTATGGCACCTTTCCTACAAGCTTTTCAAAATATTGATGTATTTTATTACATAGCCCACTTGATAATCACAGCTTTTATTTTTTAAATCCGATGTACTGAAATACAATTCACATAGAAAAATTTACCCTCAGTTCTATGAATTTCAACACATACATATAATATATACAATCATATAACTATCATCACGATCAGGATAAAAACAATTTCATCTCCCCAAGAAATAACTTCTGGTCTTTTGCTGTCCATCTCTGTCTTAAACCACAGTCTGTTGAAACCACTGACCAGCCTTTGTGTGTGTGTGTTTGGGCCATTTTGTTTTATTTTATTTTGTTATCATTAATCTACAATTACATGAAGAACATTATGTTTACTAGGCTCTCCCCTACAACAAGTCCCCCACACAAACCCCATTACAGTCACTGTCCATCAGCATAGTAAGATGTACAATCACTACTTGTCTTCTCTGTGTCTTTACCTTGTCTTTACCTTGTCTTTACTACTTGTCTTTACCTCTCCACTTTCCCCCACCCCCCACATTCTCCCCCCCCCACTTATCCCTCCCTACCTACCCATTCTCCCGAGTCTCTTTCCCATTGGTAACTGTTAGACATTCTTGGGTTCTGTGATTCTGCTGCTGTTTTGTTCCTTCAGTTTTTCCTTTGTCCTTATACTCCACATATGAGTGAAATCATTTGGTATTTCTCTTTCTCCGCTTGGCTTTTTTCACTGAGCAAAATACCCGCTAGCTTCATCCATGTTGTTGCAAATGGTAGGATTTGTTTTCTTCTTATGGCTGAGTAATATTCCATTGTGTATATGTACCACATCTTCTTTATCCATTCATCTACTGATGGACACTTAGGTTACTTCCCTTTCTTGGCTATTGTAAATAGTGCTACGATAAACAGGGGTGCATCTGTCTTTTTCAAACTGGAGTGCTGCATCCTTAGGGTAAATTTCTAGAAGTGGAATTCCTGGGTCAAATGGTAAATCTATTTTGAACATTTTGAGGAACCTCCATATTGCTTTCCACAATGGTTGAACTAATTTACATTCCCACCAGCAGTGTAGCAGGATTCCCCTTTCTCCACAACCTCGCCAACATTTGTTGTTGTTTGTCTTTTGGATGGTAGCCATCCTTACTGGTGTAAGGTGATATTTCATTGTGGTTTTAATTTGCATTTCTCTGATAACTAGCGATGTGGAGCATCTTTTCATGTGTCTGTTGGCCATCTGAATTTCTTCTCTGGAGAACTGTCTGTTCAGCTCCTCTGCCCATTTTTTTAATTGGATTATTTGCTTTTTGTTTGTTGAGGTGTGTGAGCTCTTTATATATTTTGGATGTCAAGCCTTCATCGGATCTGTCATTTATGAATATATTTTCCCATACTGTAGGGTTCCTTTAGGTTCTATTGATGGTGTCCTTTTCTGTACAGAAGCTTTTCAGCTTGATATAGTCCCACTTGTACATTTTTGCTTTTGTTTTCCTTGCCCAGGGAGATATATTCATGAAGAAGTCACTCATGTTTATGTCCAAGAGATTTTTACCTATGTTTTTATCTAAGAATTTTATGGTTTCATGACTTACATTAAGGTTTTTGATACATTTTGAATTTACTTTTGTGTATGGGGTTAGACAGTGATCCAGTTTCATTCTCTTACATGTAGCTGTCCAGTTCTACCAGCACCATCTGTTGAAGAGACTGTAATTTTGCCATTGTATGTCTATGGCACCTTTATCAAATATTAATTGAACATATCTGTTTGGGTTAATGTCTGGAGTCAATAATCTGTTCTACTGGTCTGTGGCTCTGTTCTTGTGCCAGTACCAAATTGTTTTGATTACTATGGCTTTGTAGTAGAGCTTGAAGTTGGGGAGTGAGATCTTTGCCACTTTATTCTTCTTTCTCAGGATTGCTTAGGCTCTTCAGGGTCTTTGGTGTTTCCATATGAATTTTTGAACTATTTGTTCCAGTTCGTTGAAGAATATTGTTGGTAATTTGATAGGATTGCATCAAATCTATATATTGCTTTGGGCAGGAAGGCCATTTTGACGATATTAATTCTTCCTAGCCAAGAGCATGGGATGAGTTTCCATTTGTTAGTGTCCTCTTTAATTTCTCTTAAGAGTGTCTTATAGTTTTCAGGGTATAGGTTTTTCACTTTTTTGGTTAGGTTTATTCCTAGTTATTTTAGGTATTTTATTCTTTTTGATGCAATTGGGAATGGAATTGTTTTCCTGATTTCTCTTTCTATTGGCTCATTGTTAGTGTAGAGGAAAGCCACAGATTTCTGTGTGTTAATTTTGTATCCTGCAACTTTACTGTATTCCGATATCAGTTCTAGTAGTTTCGGAGTAGAGTCTTTATGTATATATACATATACATAAATGTATAATATCATGTCATCTGCAAATAGTGAAAGTTTAACTTCTTCTTTACCAATCTGGATTCCTTGTATTTCTCTGTTTTGTCTAATTGCCGTGGCTAGGACCTCCAGTACTGTGTTAAATAACAGTGGGGAGAGTGGGCATCCCTATCTTGTTCCCGATCTCAGAGGAAAAGCTTTCAGCTTCTCACTCTTCAGTATGATGTTGACTGTGGGTTTATCATATATGGCCTTTATTATGTTGAGGTACTTGCCCTCTATAGCCATTTTGTTGAGAGTTTTTATCATGAATGGATGTTGAATTTTGTAAAAATGCTTTTTCAGCATCTATGGAGATGATCATGTGGTTTTTGTCTTTCTTTTTGTTGATGTGGTGGATGATGTTGATGGACTTTCAAATGTTGTGCCATCCTTGCATCCCTGGGATGAATCCCATTTGGTCATGGTGTACGATCCTTTTGATATATTTTTAAATTCGGTTTGCTAATATTTTATTGAATATTTTTGCATCTATGTTCAGCAGGGATATTGGTCTGTAATTTTCTTTTTTGCTGGGGTATTTGCCTGGTTTTGTTATTAGGGTGATGTTGGCTTCATAGAATGAGTATGGGAGTGTTCCCTCCTCTTCTATTTTTTGGAAAACTTTAAGGAAATGGGTATTATATCTTCTCTGTATGTCTGATAAAATCCGAGGTAAATCCATCTGGCCCAGGTGTTTTTTTCTTAGGTAGTTTTTTGATTACCACTTCAATTTCTTTGCTGGTAATTGTTTTGTTTAGATTTTGTGTTTCTTCCTTGGTCAGTTTTGGAAGGTTGTATTTTTCTAGGAAGTTGTACATTTCTTCTAGATTTTCCAGCTTCTTAGCATATAGGTTTTCATAGTAGTCTCTAATAATTCTTTGTATTTCTGTTGGGTCCATCATGATATTTCCTTTCTCATTTCTGATTCTGTTGATGTGTGTTGATTCTCTTTTTCTCTTAATAAGTCTGGATATAGGCTTATCTATTTGTTTATTTTCTCAAAGAACCAGCTCTTGGTTTCATTGATTTTTTTCTATTGTTTTATTCTTCTCAATTTTGTTTATTTCTTCTCTGATCTTTATTATGTCCCTCCTTCTGCTGACTTTAGGCCTCATTTGTTCTTCTTTTTCCAATTTTAGTAATTGTGACATTAGATTATTCATTTGGGTTTGTTCTTCCTTCTTTAAATATGCCTGGATTGCTATATACTTTCCTCTTAAGACTGCTTTTGCTGTGTCCCACAGAAGTTGGGGCTTTGTGTTGTTGTTGTCATTTATTTCCATATATTGCTGGCTCTCCATTTGAATTTGGTTGTTGATCCATTGACTATTTAGAAGCGTGTTGGTAAGCCTCCATGTTTTTTAGGCCTTTTTGCTTTCTTTGTACAGTTTATTTCTAGTTTTATACCTTTGTGGTCTGAAAAGTTGGCTGGTAGGATTTCAATCTTTTTGAATTTACTGAGGCTCTTTTTGTGGCCTAGTATGTGGTCTATTCTGGAGAATGTTCCATGTGCACTTGAGAAGAATGTGTATCCTGTTGCTTTTGGGTATTGAGTTCTATAGATGTCTATTAGGTCCATCTGTTCTAGTGTGTTGTTCAGTGCCTATGTGTCCTTACTTATTTTCTGTCTGGTGGATCTGTCCTTTGGAGTGTATGGTGTGTTGAAGTCTCCTAAAATGAATGCATTGCAGTCTATTTCCTCCTTTAGTTCTGGTAGTGTTTGTTTCACATATGCTGGTGCTCCTGTGTTGAGTGCATATATATTTATAATGGTTATATCCTCTTGTTGGACTGAGCCCTTTATCATTATGTAATGTCCTTCTTTATCTCTTGTTACTTTCTTTGTTTTGAAGTCTATTTGTCTGGTACTAGTACTGCAACACCTGCTTTTTTCTCCGTATTGTTTGCATGAAATATCTTTTTCTATCCCTTGACTTTTAGTTTGTGCATGTCTTTGGGTTTGAGGTGAGTCTCTTATAAGCAGCATATAGATGGGTCTTGTTTTTTTATCCATTCAGTGACTCTATGTCTTTTGATTTGTGCATTCAGTCCATTTACATTTAGGGTGATTATCGATAGGTTTGTACTTACTGCCATTTCAGGCTTTAGATTTGTGGTTACCAAAGGTTCCAGATTCCTTTGCTTACTATCTAAGAGTCTAACTTAACTCACTTAGTATGCTGTTACAAACACAATCTAAAGGTTCTTTTCTATTTCTCCTCCTTTTTCTTCCTCCTTCATTCTTTATATATTAGGTATCAAATTCTATACTTTTTGTCTATCCTTTGATTGACTTTGGGGATAGTCAATGTAATTTTGCATTTGCCTTACCATCAGCTGCTCCACCCTCCCTACCATGATTTTACTACCTCTGGTGACAGCTATCCAACCCTAGGAACACTTCCATCTATAGCAGTTCCTCCAAAATAGTCTGCAGAGATGGTTTGTGGGAGGCAACCTCTCTCAGCTTTTGCTTATATGGAAATTGTTTAATCCCTTCTTAAAATTTAAATGATTATCTTGCTGGATCAAGTAATCTTGGTTCCTGGCCCTTCTGCTTCATGGCATTTAATACATCATGCCACTCCCTTCTGGCCTGTAAGGTTTCTGCTGAGAAGTCTGATGTTAGTCTGATGGGCTTTCCTTTGTATGTTATCTAATTTCTGCCTCTGGCTGCTTTTAACAATCTGTCCTTATCCTTGATCTTTCCCATTTTAATTAGTATGTGTCTTGCTGTTGGCTTCCTTGGGTTACTTGTGTTGGGGGATCTGTGGATCTCCATGGCCTGACAGACTATGCCCTTCCCCAGATTGGGGAAGTTTTCAGCAACTACCTCCTCAAAGATACTTTCTATCCCTTTCTCTCTCTTCTTCTTCTTCTGGTGTCCCTGTAATGCAAATATTGTTCTGCTTGGGTTGGTCACACAGTTTTCTCAATATTCTTTCATTCTTAGAGATCCTTTTGTCTCTCTGTGCCTCAGCTTCTTTGTATTCATCTTCTGTAGTTTCTATTTCATTTATTGTCTCCTCCACCATATCCAATCTGCTTTTAATACCCTCCATCGTGTTCTTTAACGATTGGATCTCTGATCTGAATTCATTCCTGAGTTCTTAGATGTCTTTCTGTACCTCCATTAGGATGATGATTTTTATTTTGATCTCCCTTTCAGCAAGAGTCATGAGGTCCATATCATTTAAATCTTTCTCAGGTGTTGTATTAAGAATTTTACTCTGGACAAGGTTCCTATAGTATTTCATGTTTGTAATATGGTGCCCTCTAGTGTCCAGAAGCTCTATTCTGGAGCTGCTGAGCCCCTGAAGCAATGTCGGGGGTCGCAGGGGAGCGGTACTGGTGCCTGGGTGTAGGAAAGCACTGTTCCCCACCTCCCGGCTGCTGTGCCTGTCTCCATTGCCTGAGCCAGTGGGCCCATCACACAGGTGTAACTTTTTGTTCCAGAGCAGGCAGATATGGATCCCTGCTTTCCACAAGCAGCCGGAATCCCAGTCTCCTCAGGAACTCTGCCTGTATTAACTTTCCAACCCAGTAGTCATGCGAGTCTCATGAAAGCACCATGAAATGTAGGTTTGTGTTCCCAGAGATCTCTGTAGCTAGGTATTCAGCATTCCCAAGCCTTCCACTCCCTCCTTGCTCTGTTTCTCTTCCTCCCGCCGGTGAGCTATGGTGGGAGAGGGGCTCAGGCCCTGCGGAGCCACAACTCTGGTACATTACACCATTCGTTGAGGTCTGCTCTTTTCTCCAGGTGTGTGCAGTCTGATGCTGTCCTCTTTACTGTTGCTCTCTCAGTAATAATTGCACCAATTAAATTTTCTAATTGTATCCAGTTTTAGGAGGAAGCCTCTGTCTCTCCTCTCACACCGCCATCTTTAATCCTATCACTGTTTGGGCCATTTTTATTGTTTGTCTATTAGAAGTATTTACTGAACACCTACCACATCAAAAGCATCATTACCCACAAAGTTACAACAGTCTATTAATTTTCAACATTGATTTCTAGTCAGATTTGAATGTTGAGCAGAACAAAATAAGCATCAATTTACAAAATAGCCACATATGATATGCAAATTTCTCCTATCTTACTATACTTTTTTTAGTTTTATAAGTCTAAAAATAGACACAGTGATTGGTGGGGGGTGAGTTCAAGCTTGGTCCACATAATGATTTCTTAATCAGTGAGTGATGATAATCAGTTTCTGGAACTTATATTGACTTTCAAAGACACAATGATTTTAGAGCTGTTTTGGCCATAGCTTTCCTTTGCAGTCTGTCTCTATGCTGGAGGAATTGAAGATTCTACCGAGGTAAATTCCTTCTGATTGTGCCACCACATATCTAAATTATTTGGGTGAAATTGGCTAGAACAGATTTGTACCACCTGTAGAGGGAAAAAAAATCTCTAGAGTTTTGATGAACATGAAACTCCAAGTTACGCCTTTTCAAAATCAGAAATGAAAATCAACCAAAGTGTTAAGTGTTTCTCTTGAGCTTTCCTTTAAAAGACTCCAGTGTTGCAAAATGGATATTTGCTTTTTGGCTTTGTTTTTCATCTGAATTTGATGAGCCTTTATTTTTGTCAATAAATTATTCACAGTAAATTGGTGGTAGCCATCATGAATTAGGCAATTCCTTTCAGTTTTCCCCTTATATAATAGTTCTTTTTTAATTTTAAAGTAAGATTACTTTTTCAACATAAATAAAATCAGACAAGTTGAAATCCAGTTAAATTACTCTTATAGTCCAGGAAGTGCTCAATCAGATTTTCAAATTCCTGTTGTGTGTGTCATTTTATTACCAAATGTATTTTTTTCATCCACATGAATATCTAAGCCACTTCTGATCTGAAATACTTCTATTTATTCTAAATAAAAGGAAACTAAAAAGTTTTGAAGCTTTTTGATCAAGTATCTACACTTCCTTATCGCCAAGCCAAACTATTGTCAAATAGCAAACAATGCATCTAAATAACTCTGAAGCTTTTGAATTGCATGTATGCATAGTTTTCTCATTTCTCCACTTCCACAAAATCATAATATCCTTGAAGGTGGAGATATTGTTTATTTTTATTGGACACTGTCCTCAAAGTTATTCTAGGCACATTAGTATCTATTACTAGACAATCAATGTTTACCTTTTATACAGATACAAATAAAAATTAGATATTCTAGTTGCAAACTTGGGGATTGGGGGGTGGGAAATGCATGTGCTGTCAAAAAAAGCAATTCATTTACAAATTTCTTTTACATGTGAAGGCAACATCTCTTCTACGAAGCCCTATCCTACTCCCAGTGTAGCCTAGTCTCTTAGACAGTGTCACAGTAATCTGTGAATGTGACTGTTTCATTCACTAAGCTGAAAATTTCTTGGGATTATGAAGGTGTGGTGTAATCATTTTTGAATCCTTCACATAGAAAGCATCTATTAAATGTTTGTTAAGTAAGTCAATACATGTTGAAAATATTTCCATTATACTATAATATGTTATGAAGAGAGAAGCTATTTAAATATACAAGATAAGTAAAATACCATATGCCAGTATGCACATTAGAAATACTGACATAAAATAGGTTCTCATTGCTTCAAGAAGTTATCAAGAACTAAGGGCATCAAAAGTGAAGTGTAGAACAAGGTTGCTTGCTGTTCCTATAGAGACTAGACTCTAGGCATTGAGCCACAGTGGACTTCTCTAAATGCTTGACTTTGTGTCTCACTGGCAGAAAGCACCACACTGTGGATGTAGCAATAGGTGGGCAGTTACTTGTTGAAAAGACTGACCTTTCCCCAGTGAATGTTCTTAGGGCTTTTATCAAAAATCATTTGGCTATATATGTGAAAGTACATTTCTAAGCTTTCTGTTCTATTCTGTTGATCTATATGTTCCTTTATGTCAGTACCACACTGTTGATTACCATAACCATTTAAAAGCAATCATTCAACTAAATCCTCTTTCAAAAGATAAAATGGAGACATGTAGTTTTATAGAATGTTAACTTCCGATAAAGAATTACAGCCTCCATGCTCCAAATTTTGAGTCTGTTCTCTAGCCAGCTGCTGAGGAAGCTTTTATTACTGGTTGTGGAGAGAATTGATATCCTTGTTGCTCACAGAAGCTGCAGCTCTTTTATGAAGTAAAAGATTATGTCTTCTATCATGAAAGTATCACAATAGTCCTATGTGACTTACAGCCTCATAACTTCCCCTCTGGTACTTTCTGAATAAGAATAATGGGGTTATGTAAAGAAGATGGCCATCAACATGGCCATTCTCAGAGATTTGTAACCATGAAGATGCATCTCTATCCCTTAGTTTCCCTACATTTGACAGCTTTGACAATGAAAGTCTCTGTTAAAGTACACATGTATGTATATGTGTCTCTGCATATACATTTATGTTGTATATATATATGTGCATGCATATATGAATATACATACATATTTAAATAGATAAATTTATAATTATATATAGGTTCTATACATTTATATATGAATATAAATTTGTATTTATATAAAAACACATATAAAATAAATATACTTACATATATTTAATTTATTTTCATTTTCAGGAGACTTCAGAGCAAGTCTGTGTCACTCATTAACACCATAACAAAACTACATGATTAGCCAGTAACAACTAATGTCTTAAGAGCACATAAAATAGCCAGTTTGGCAGTGGATGAGACTCAAAAGTCCTTCAATCATTCTCTATCCTCTATGTTATAAAAGCAGTGATGCTCTGGTAGGAGTCAGAGTTCATAGCTTCAATGAGCTATTGGCCTTGGACAAGTTCCTTAGCATCTCTATAGTTTTTGACTCCAGTAAAACAATACTACTAGACACTGGTTTTTAATGGCAATTAAATGAGATAATGCATATCCAGTGCTCACCACAATACTTAGCATTTATTAAGTGATCAATACATTTTTATAAAATCCAGTTTTTAGCAAAAGATTCTCTTAATAACTGGACTGTGCCTGGTTTTCCAAACTTTTCTGTGTTTCTATCCTCACCACTTAGAGCTCCAACTATAATGAATTCCTACAGATAAATATGCCTACCAGTTCCGAATCTTAGGAATTTATACATACTGGTCTTTGTATTGAAATGTCTTTTCTTCTCAATCACCTACAAAATCCCTAACTCTCTTTTCAAGGTTCAAATTCAGCATCTTTCCCTTGGTAAACATTCCTAGATTTATTTTAGGTAGAGATGACTATTCTCACCTATTTTCAAAATCTGCTATATGCCCTTTTCACAGCACCTAAGTTGTGGTGCATCCAAAGAACTTTTGTGTCTGATCATATTCTCAAGAGTTAGCCCCTTGAGAAAGCATGAAATATGCATAGGATAATGGCTGCTACATAGCTGATATTCAAAGAATGTTTGATGAGTTATTTATGAAAGCTCTAAAATACACATATGCACATACATGGCAGGCCATAAAAAGTGATATAATGAGGAGGAGTCCTTAGGACAACAAACAAGGAGCAAGGAGACTTTGTGCAGGGAGCATTATAAGGGGGAATTTCAGACCCTACATAAGCATTGCCTATGTCAGAAATAATATTTAAGCTTGCCTTGTTACTGTTAGGTAAGAGCTAGTAGTACAATTTAAACACTTTTGTCCTTCCTCCCCCAACTCACATCTTAATGAAATCTTAATGCCTAATGCAATGGTAATAGGAGGTGTGGCCTGTGGTAGGTATTTAGGTCATGAGGGTGGAGTCCTCAGGAATGAGATTATCTTCTTTATATATGTATATATATATATAAAAATATATATGAGATTATCTTCTTTATATATATATATATACATACACTGAATAATATATATTATTGAGGTATCATTGATATACACTCTTATGAAGGTTTCACAAGAAAAACAATGTGATTGCTACCTTCACCCATATTATCGAGTCCCCCCCAATACCCCATTGCAGTCACTGTCCATCAGTGTAGTAAGATGACACAGAGTCACTATTTGTCTTCTCTGTGCTACACTGTCTTCCCCATGACACCACCACACACCATGTGAACTAATCATAATACCCCTCAATCCCCTTCTCCCTCTCTCCCCATCCACCCTACCCCACCCCTCCCTTTGGTACTGCTAGTGTCTTCTTGGAGTATGTGAGTCTGCTGCTATTTTGTTCCATCAGTATTGCTTCACTGTTATACTCCACAAATGAGGGAAATCATTTGGTATTTGTCTTTCTCTGACTGACTTATTTCACTAAGCATAATACCCTCCATCCATGTTGTTGCAAATGGTAGGATTTGTTTCTTTCTTATGGCTGAATAATATTCCATTGTGTATATGTACCACCTCTTCTTCATCCATTCATCTATTGATGGACACTTAGGTTGCTTCCATTTCTTGGCTACTGTAAACAGTGCTGTGATAAACATAGGGGTGCATATGTCTTTTTGAATCTGAAAAGTTTTTTTCTGTGGGTAAATTCCTAGGATTTGTATTCCTGAGTCAAATGGTATTTCTATTTTTAGTTTTTTGAGGAACCTCCATACTGCTTTCCACAATGGTTGAACTAGTTTATATTACCACCAGCAGTGTAGGAGGGTTCCCCTTTCTTCACATCCTTGCCAGTATTTGTTGTTCCTAGTCTTTTCTATGTTGGCCATCCTAACTGGTATGAGGTGATATCTTATTGTGATTTTAATTTGCATTTCCCTGATGATTAGTGATATGGAACATCTTTCATGTGCCTGTTGGCCATCTGAATTTCTTCTTTGGAGAATTGTCTGTTCATGTCCTCTGCGCATTTTTAAAATTGGGTTATTTTCTTTTTTGGGTGTTGAGGCGTGTGAGTTCTTTATATATTTTGGATGTTAACCCCCTGTTGGATATGTCATTTACAAATATATTCTCCCATACTGTAGGATGCCTTTTCATTCTGCTGATGGTGTCTTTGACTGTACAGAAGCTTTTTAGCATGATGTAGTCCCATTTGTTCATTTTTCATTTTGTTTCCCTTTCCCAAGGAGATGCATTCAGAAAAAAGTTGCTCATGTTTATATTCAAGAGATTTTTCCCTATGTTGTCTTCTAAGAGTTTTATGGTTTCATGACTTACATTCCGGTCTTTGATTCATTTTGAGTTTACTTTTATGTATGGGGTTAGACAATAATGCAGTTTCATTTTCTTGCATGTAGCTGTTCAGTTTTGCCAACACCAGCTGTTGAAGAGGCTGTCATTTCCCCATTGTATGTCCATGGCTCCTTTATCATATATTAATTGACCATATATGCTTTGGTTTATATCTGGGCTCTCTAGTCTGTTCCATTGGTCTATGGGTCTGTTCTTGTGGCAGTTCCAAATTGTCTTGATTACTGTGGTTTGTAGTAGAGCTTGAAGTTGGGGAGCATAATCTGCCCAGCTTTATTCTTTCTTCTCAGGATTACTTTGGCTATTCTGGGTCTTTTGTGGTTCCATACGAATTTTAGAACTATTTGCTCTACTTCATTGAAGAATGTTGTTGGTATTTTGATAGGGATTGCTTTGAATCTGTAGATTGTTTTAGGCAGAATGGTCATTTTGACAATATTAATTCTTCCTATCCATGAGCACGTGATGTATTTCCATAATATTAGTCTTCTTATAAGATATACTTCATAGAGATCTCTTGACCCTTCCATCATGTGAGAACCCAGCAAAAAGCCTTTGGCTACACACTAGGAAGAAGGCTGTCACACAACCATGCTGGCACCCTAATCTTGGACTTCACAGGCTCCAAACCCTGAGAAAATAAATTTATTATTTCTTTGTTTATAAGGTATCCTGTCTGTGATATTTTGTTATAGCTTCTCAAACAGACCAAGACAGAAACCCCACTCTCAGTACCAAAATCTGTATTAGGGTTCTCCAGAAAACAGAACTGATAGGACATATGCAGAGATATATAAGGGGAGATTTATTATAAGGATTAGCTAATGTGGTTACGGAAGCTGAGACATCCCACAATCTGTTATGTAATCTGTTGTCTATTGTCAGGAAAACTGGTGGTATAATTCAGTCTGAGGTTGAAGACCTGAGAACTAGGGATACACACTGGTGTTAGTACCAGAATTCAAATGCCCGAGGACCAGGAGCTTCAATGTCCAAAGGACAGGAAAATGTGGACATCCAGCTCCAGAAGGGAGAGAGGAAATTTACCTTTCCTTAACCTTTTTGTTCTTTTGTGGCCTCCTCAATGGATTAGATGATGCCAGCCCATGATAGTGAGGGCAAATCTCTTTACTCAAACTACTGAATTGAATGCTAATGTCTTTCAGAAACTCCTTCAAGACACAGCCAGAATGTTTTACCATCAATCTGTGTGTCATTTAACCTAGTCAAGTTGACCCATAAATTAACCTTCATAGCTAGGTTATAAACATTCACTTTAGACTCAGTAGATTTCTGTTCTCCCACAGGAAACCTTGGAATCAGTTGTGTTTCATTATCTGAGCACTCTTAGGTATGAAGGGTTTGAAAAGATTTAAATCTACATTTCAACCATTTTTGGTTGAAAAAAAATGCAGAGATTTGTGTGTGCCAATAGTTTACTTTATTATATTAAAAATAATGTGCAAATGTGAACATCTTTTTGACCTCTCTATAAAATACAAAATTTTACTTATAAAGCCTGGCTGTGAAGGGAATAATTCTTGTTAACTTAAGGAGAGTGAAAATCATTAGCAAATAATCCATTGCTTGAATATTCTGTACTATCTGATGACATAGAAAACAGCTCTTCTGATTCTCAGATGTGCAATTACAATGCAGCTTAAGTCCCAAATCTGCTTGCAGCCCATGATGCAGTCTTGAATGAGCTGTCTGAATGACTTCTTGAAGACATTTTATTCTTGATCACAATTTGTCAGTATATTATTAATTTCTCTTTGGTAACTTGATTTTGACATGTTTTTGTGCCATTCTTTTAAAAATTCTCTGTAGCATTTACAAGATGGGAGCTAAATAGGGGATGACAAATGCATCTTGAGCATTAACTCCACTAGTGGTCTTGTTGAATGACTTTCTTCAGTGTTCTCTGGGGAATTATGTCATTTTTCAGTGTTTGAAAGTTATTTTTTTTAATGAAGTTATTTCCACCAACTATAACTGCTATCTCCTACAAATAAGGCCACATCTGTACATGATCAAACTCAGTGTTGCATTCAAATAATATCAAGTGGTGCTGTTTTTCATAGTCTGTTTGAATACCAACTAGAAAAACACATTATTTTTGTTTTAGGTCCTTGATGTGGTAAGAATATTAAGTGATTTTTATTGCTACTGTAAGAGGCATTTTTCTTATATTGGGAAGTTAAGGGAAACTGTTATGTTTAATTTCATTATCAGAAGAATTCTTTACTTATGGGTACTTACCCATAAGATTTTTCATCTTTCATAAAATCCTTCAATAAAAATGTAATTAAAACATTATTACATTTCTCAAAATTAATTATAGTTTCTAAACATTACTTACAAATAGTTGAGTAATATTTCTAAACAAGTTGGGGTTGTAGTCAAGGTAAATGTCTATTTGTCACTTCCTATTTATCTGTTCTATTCTCCCATCTTATGTGTACAGATAATACAAATAATCTCCTTAGAGAACACACATTATCTCCCTGCATCAGCTGATTTACTTTCATAACATTGAAAGTTGAGGAATTATACTATGTAGTCATAATTTTTGCAAATATATAAAACTTACTTTTATATAGATATTTACAAGCTAGTAATATAAAAAGAAGAAAAAAAGCATGCTAGTCTATAGTATTAAAAATGAGACATATAGCCATCCTTAATGACCCCATGATTTTAGAAAATTAGTTAAGTCTCTAAAATACAGTTTTCTCATCTTTAAGTGGGGATTGCAGTGTCAGTAGCCCATGCCCTAAAAATGTTCTATCAGATAAATTACTATTTAAAAGGGAACTCTTTTATTTTCACAGCTGCTATTTGCTTTCACTAACAAATCTCTCATTTTTGAAAGACAGTAGCAAGGCAGATGTTATACAATCACTTTGCATATGTATTATATCACCCAAGCACAGGTAGTTAAAGAACTTGGTCAGTAATGGATACATCAGAGAGCCCAGAAACAAAGCCATGCATACAGAGTCAACTGATCTTCAACTAGGGTGCTAAGAATACACAATGGGAAGAAGACAGTCTCTTCAGCCAATGTTGCTAGGGAAACTGGATGGCCATATGCAGAAGAATGAAACTGGCTCTCATCTTATACCATACACAAAAATAAGACTCAAAATGGATTAAAGATTTACTGAAGACTTGGAATTGTAAAATTCTAGGAGAAAACTGGGGAAAGCCCCTTGACATTGTTTTTGGCATGGTTTCTTTGTGTTTGTAAGCACAAGCAACAAAAGTAAAATTGAACAAGTTGAACTTTGTTTCTGCACAGCAAACAATCACTAAAATGAAAAGGCAACTTACAGAATGAGAGAAAATATTTGATATATCTGATAAGAGATTAATACCCAAAATATAAAAGGAACTCCTATCACTCAATAGCATAAAAACCAAATGACCTGTTTAAAAAATGGGCTAAGGAACTAAAATAGACATTTCTTGAAAGAAGACATACAAATGGGCCAACAGGTATACAAAAAGGTGGTCAATATCACTACTCATAAGGGATATGCAAATCAAAACTCTGATGATATATCACATCAAACTTATTAGGATGGCTCTTATCAAAAAATCGAAAGGTAGTAAGTGTTGGTAAGGGTATAGAGAAATGGTACACTCGGGAATGTAAATGGTATCAGTGCTATAGAAAACTGTACGAGTTCCTCACAAAGTTAAGAATAGAATTACCTTATGATTCAGCAATCCCATTGGTAGGTACATATCCAAAAGAATGTATATCAGCATCTTGAAGAGAAATCTGTATTTTCATGTTTGTTTCAGCAATCATTATTCACAATAGCCAAGTTATGGAAACAACCTACATGTCCATCACCAGAATACTTTAAGAAAATGTGGAATATTTCTTTAAGGAATATTCAGGAATACATTCAGCCTTAGAAAGAAGGAAATTCTGCCATATGTGACAATAGAGATGAACCTGGAGGACATAAAGTTAAGTGAAATAAGTCAGTCACACAAGGACAAATACTGCATGATCCCACTTTAATGGAATACCTAAAATAGTCAAACTTAAAGAAGCAGAGAGTAGAATGTTGGTTGGAGCAGTGGGAAACAAAATGGGGAGTTGTTATTCAATGGATATAAAATTTGTTATGCCATTTGAATAAGCTCTAAAGATATGCTTTACAGATTTATAGCTAACAATACTATAAAAGTATGATAGATAACAATACTATATTGTTTTATAGTTAACAATACTATGTTAGTAAACAATGCCATATGGTACACTGAAAAATATTTTAAGAGAGTAGAACTCAGGTTGTTACAAACAAGAATGGCGGGCAGAAGAAAATGTCTAAAGATGATGGATATATTTATTACTTTGACTTGTGGTGATGGTTTCACAGTGGGTGCATATGTTAAAATCCATCAAGTTGTATACATTAATTATGTGTTCTTTTGAATTTCAATTATATCTCAATAAAGCTGTTTAAAAAACACACTGGGATTATGGTAATTTTTGTATGTCCTGGAGCCAGGCAAACTGAGTGCATAGACATATTTATTTGATTAACATGAATGCTAAAAAATCAGGTATTCTAAGTTTTAAACTTTAAGTTGAAAGAGTATAAAAATTACTTTTGGTTTAAATGATGGCTGTGGAAAACATTTCCCACATACCTAATTTTCTGAGTAATTAGAAATCTTTGAATCAAACAAAAAATTACTTTGGTGAATATGGATTGAGTACTTTATGTCTATGTACATAAACTTTTAATTCTCATTGTAATAGGTATAGTGATAAATTGTAGGGAATGGTAAGTAATTGATATTAAGATGCAATCTACAATTTATTTCTTTAAAGCAAAAATACCCTAATAATTTATTTATTCATTCAGGTAATTGACATTTATTGAATACAGTATATTGACTACCATTTATATTTTGTTTTGGTACTAGTGGGATTGTTTTTCCAGGTACTTTTTTCTAGGCAATACTGCTACCCTTTGTACAGGGTAACGTATTTTTCGTATAATGTGAGACTGATCCTTACTTCTGCCTTCTGTCTGTCTGCACAAGGATAACTAAACCAAATGTGGTCAAACAATTTCTCATCTAGGATTATTAGACTTGGCCTGGTCAAAGAGTATATAGCAAAGTTTTTTCCAGCAATTAAAGGACGCATTCTACACTGGAAAGAGAAACCCTGAATGAGTGAAAACAATGAAATGGTTTCAAAGAGAAAAGCAGAGAGAAGGGTCTCAAGTACTGACCTTGTTCAAGTTTCTGGTTCCAATTGTTCTGAGAACTAGCTGTGTCCCTAAACTTTCATCTACAGTGTTGCTACTATGTTTATATTTAATAGAAATCCTTCAGTGCATATATACAGTGCATATATATCCTTGAAGGATATATATATGGATTTCTGCTAGTGGCAAGTAAGAACTCTAGGTACCACTGTTATAACAAATTCTCTCAAATTCATAAGGAAGAAAAACACTCTTGTTTAGAATAGATATAAGCAATTCTTATTTATTTAGAATATGATTCTAAGTTGTTTGATGGATCCAAAAAACTGGCATTGGTAGTCCCATTGTGATGACTTATATAAGAATAATTGTATGGCAATTGAGACAATGCTGCTTATTATATACATACATAGAAAATATCTATAGATGTTTCATTTGGAAAAATACATACAAAGTCAAACAAGACAAGAGAAAAAATGTAAATAGTGTGGTAGGCAGAATAATAGCCCCCAAACTTGTCTACATCCTAATTCCCGGAACTGCCTGTTAGACTACAAAGCCAAAGGAACACTAAAGTTTCAGATGGATCTAGGTTCACCGATCACTTGACCTTCAGACAGGGAGACTACCCTGGACTATCCTGGTGGGCCCAATGCGATCACAGGGGTCCTTAAAAGTAAAAGAAGGAGTCAAAAGAGAATCACAAGGAGATGTATGTAATATAGAGAGCTTCAGCCTTACAGGTTTTAAAGATGGAGGAAAGGGACCTCTAGAAACTGGAAAAGGTGGGGAAACAGATTTTTTTCCCAGGCCTGTCGTATTGCTTTTAATCCAGTAAGACCTGGTTTTGATTTCTGACCTACAGAACTGTAAAATAATAAATTTGTATTGTTTTAAGCCACAGACTTTGTAGTAATTTATTATAGCATCTGAAGAAAAATAATACAACCAAATAGTTCCAAACTAATATAGGGAAAAATTGAGTAATAACCCTTGTAAGAAGTAAATCTATTCTCTAATACTAGAAAAAATCATTTGTTTATACCTTTTTAAAAAATTAAAGTAATAAATATTTTATATAATGCGGTAAGAATACAATGGAGTTAGTTCTGAACACTGACCTCACAGAGACAGACACTTCATTAATGATGTGTCGGGGGGAAAATGGCATTATGAAATCAAAAAGAGCATCTAACCCAGAGCTGGTGGAAAGAAAAGGCTTCTGGCTAAATAGTAGTGATATCTCAGGGGTGACTCAAGGTATGATTAAATCTTAGTCTGTTACATGGGTAGGGACTGGGTCTTAACATTGTATGTGAAAAGACTGGGAGTTTAAATAAAGCATGACAGTCAACAAATATGCTCAAAAACTGGATCCAAAGTGGCAGAAGAGGGTGCCCATGTAAGGGCTCATTTTAAGAAATACTTATTTTGGCCTTAAATCTTCCATATCATTAGTCCTTGTGGTTTCAGTATTAATTACATATGGGTAAGGTAAACATGAGAAGAAATGGTTAATTTCCGATCAGTCCAAATCATGATGTTACCCAGTTTCTCTATGAGCAACTCATTCCAGCTTCTAGTCTCTGTATTTCCAAACAAGTATGCACTACAGTCCTGTGACACTTTGTCTATTTTAAGAAACTGATGCTATGGAATTCATTTCTTTATAAACAAAATCAAAGCACATAATTATAATTTTATAGATTTCCATCACATTAGCTATTCTGAACACTTACAGTATCACTCTGAAAACACCACTTGCAACAGAAAAATAGTAACCCATTAAATATGTAAGTCTCAAAATACCTGAAGCATCTGCCTTTTAAGAAGCTGAACTTGGAGGAGAAATTACGTAAAAGATAGAGTTGATGACAATCCATCATCAACAGGGACCCAAACACATTATGTGTTTTTATATATGCTTTTTAAATGTCAGTAAAGATAAAACATTTTTGCATCTGGGCATAGTATAGAAGCTGCCACCAATGGAAATGGCCTTGCATTATTTTTGTCTCAGATTCATAATCTTTTCACTGAGCAGAAGTTGTTATAGCCATAGATATAAGAAACCATTTAGAGAATATCCCTCAATACTTTATAAACATTGATTTCATGGAGAATGCTTTTCAATTGTGCACATCTTGGTATTTTTAAACCTGAGTTAACCTAATCCATATGTTCACTTGTGATTGGCATCAGATAACAAAATTTGTTAGTTAATATAAAAATTGACATTGCAAATGAAAGCTGAAAGGAAAAAGCAGTATAAAGTTCACTTCTAAAAACAGTGACTTTCTGCTTCAGCAAATGTAAATTTGGGGCAAACATAGCATTGGTCACTAGTAAGAAATTCCAAAAATTTGATGTGACAAAAATTGGACAATCTGACACCTGAACATGGATTTTTTCTTTAACAACATCTAGTTTAGCTACAATAACTTATTCTTCTCTCGTGTTTCTAGTACTCTCCCACAGGCAGTGAAACGGAAAATTGTGAAGAACATCAGTTTTCTGGCTACCTGGTGCTTTCCTGCTTTTCCGAATTTCCCTTCTTCCTGGCCTTCATCTTTAAGAAGTAGGAATCAGGTACTTCTTTGTTTGTTATTTTTTCAGAAAAATGCAAGAAAGAATAATTTATTCACCCATATGTTTCTTCTATCTCAGTGTTTTTGTTCAGCAAACTCTAAATACATTTGTCTTGCTACTAAACAGTTAATTCTGGTAAACAACTATTCCAAGTATGGAATTTTGACACTATCATGTGATTTTCAATGGCTGAAATCAGGAGAATATTAATTTTCTATTAGATGCCAAAGTTACCATATTATCTCAGTAATGTCAGCAGAATCCACAGGCTACTTCGATGTATCCAAGCAGGCTCTTTCTATCTATCCAAGCCTTTCTCCTCATTGAAACGTTTTATCTTCTGATTGATTGTAAAACAACTGCTATAGCTCCAGATATCATGCCATCAAAATATAACAACTAAACAAGAAGTAAGGGAAGGGAGCAAAGGGCATCTATTTTATGAAAAAGGTTGGTGGGTTCGTTTTCTTTTTTCTTTTAAACCTTCATTTTATTTCCTTCCATTCTCTTCTCTGTTTCTCCAGTCTCTGAGTTAAAGTCTGATGTAATTGTTATCCTGGTTCCTCTGAAGGTAAAGTGTACTCCTTTCAAGACTTCTGTTTGCTGCTGCAGTTTGAATATATGTCTAGGTGTAGATATTTCAAATTTATCCTGCTTGGTATTCTCTGAGCTTTCTGGATCTGTGGTTTAGTGTTTGTCATTAATTTTGGAAATTTCTCAGCCATTATTACTTGTTCCTCTGTTCCTTTCTCTCTTCTTCTAGTATTCCCATTACATGCATATTACACATTTTGTAAGTGTTCCACAGTTCTTTGATATTTTGTTCTGTGTTTTCATTCTTTTTCCTATTGCATTTTGGTTTTAGAAGTTTCTATACCATATCTTGAAGCTCACTGATTCTTTTCTCTACTATGTCTAGTCCTTCAAATGCATCTTCATTTCTGATACCAACTTTTTAATTCCTAGCATGTCATTTCCATTCTTTTTAAATTTGCCATCTCTGTGTTATATTACTAATCTATTCTTATAATATACTTTTATATTAGTCATTAGCATATTGAATTAAATATGCTATTTTTAATCCACATTTTTAAAATACATTATTTTAAATTCATAGTATATTTTAAATCCCAAAAGCTCTGCCATATGTTGGTTTGAATCTGATTCTTGCCTGTGTCTTCAGACTATGTTTTTTGTTTTTTAGTATGCTTTGTGATTTTTGTCATTGTTGAAAGTTGGACATAGTGTATTGGGTAAAAGGAACTGAGAGATAGGACTTCAGTGTGAGGTTTTTTCGCAGCTAGGGATTAGGTTGTTTTTACTATTACTGCAGCTGTAGTGACAGAGACTACAATTTCCTCTAGTGCCCTTGTTTTAGTCTCCCCTGTCTTGGGTTTTCTTTGGTTTGCTTAAATAAGGTATAAGCCTGCAGTTATTTTATGTATAATCCTCTATCAGTATAGAAGAGCTCTGCTAGTGTGGTGGTAAGGTGTGTGTATGGGAGAGGGTTGAGTGAATTACATAGTCTTATAATTCAGTCTCAGGCATTTAATGAGCCTGATTTAGGTATTCTTTTGCTGTAAATTAAAGGTCTGAAGGGTTGGAGTTGACTATTTCCCTTACTCCAAGTCAGTTAGGCTTTGATAACACCCCAGGTATGTAGGTTCTGGTAAAATAGTTTCCTTTGAGAAAAAAATTTGAGAAGGAGAGCAGAAAGCTCTGGGTGTACTTAAAAATGGTTACTTCCTGTATTGGTCTGTCTATCTCTATAGGTTTCAAGGTAGCAGTTTGCCTTGTGAAAACAATTCTCTGATGGATCTAAAAAACAGTTGTTGACTTTCAATTTGTTCAGTTTTTTCTCTTATGAGGAAAGGATTGATGACTTCTAAGCTCCTTACATGTCAGGCTGAAAAACAGAAGTCTAAGATGAATTGATAATGCTAAAAATCACTATGGATCGTTGCTTCACAGTAGTTTGTGCATATACTTTAATTGCTTAAGAAATGAGAATAAGGTACTGTGTATTAATCTATACTCTGTAATAAATTATCTGTGTCATTTTCTCAAAAGTCTCTACATGTTTAAAGAAGATTATGTCATTTGAAAAGAACATGTCATGTGAGACATGTTTATTGAGAATACACTCAAAGCATGACATACAGAAGGATTTGATCAACATTTTTAATTTCTCGGTTCCCTAATTCTCTGCTTGGTGCATCCCCTTAGTGATTGAGGTGCACATATGTTAAGTTTCTTCTAGTTACCAGGGTTTCAGGAATAAAACAACAAAAGAAAATCCTTATTTCATGTTTACAACTTAGGAAAATGGAAATATGGATTTTTCTTGACTGATTTTATTAGGAGAAACATCTGACAATATCACAGAATATAAATTATATATTGAATGTATTTTAAACTTAAAAATAAACATATCCTTTGATTTGGCAATTCCATCTATAAGAATTTATCCTATTCCATTAGCACATGCCTTGAAGGTTTATGTATAAGAATATCTATATAAGGATTGGAAACAGACTCAATGTTAACGTAAAAGTATTGGAAGCTGTCTGTATTAATTCACAGCAGCCTTACCATGGTAGTCCATGGCACAGAAGGTCAGAATGAATCTGTGTCTTGTTAGCGCTACATCAATCACATATCAGGTTCCTCTGGTAATGAGACAAATGGGCCAACATTAGTATTTTCTAGATATCATGTAGTATCCCAACATCCGTGCCCTCTACCCAGCAGTCAGGTTCTACTATTATATTTAGGACAAGTGGTTTCTATCATATTTATTGTTGAGTCAGCCTATACAGTTGTTTGCTTTGCCACTTCAGCCTGCTCATAGTGTACTTTGCTAGATTCCATCACTTCACTGGTCTTTCATTTCCCTAAATTTACCAAAACACCAGGTGGTTTTGTGTGGCAGATTTGGGAGTAGCAGAATGCAATTACATTGTAGGGCACAAAATAACTATAAATACAATGTTAGTCTTCACTCTTCCTAGAAAGACATCATCATTTCCCAGGGAAGGTGATTTTTCACCCCCTTTGTTCTCTTCAGACTCAGATCCTTTCATGTTTCTAGGGCCTCTTCTTTCCCTTTGCTAAACTACAGCCCACACACCAGTTATCTTCTTAAGTAGAACATTTCTGTGTATTTAAGTTCTGCATCTTCACCTAAATATCCACAATTATTATTATGGTTCTCCACTTACAAATATGAGTGAGACTCATTTCCTGGGTGGCTCGATGCCTTAGCAATCAAAAAAATAAAAAAAATAAATCATATAATGGCCTTTAAAAAATGGTGCTGTTAGAGGGAAGAAGAGGATGAGACACTTTTTTTCCCTTTAAAAAGCAGGTAAAAACAATTGCAAAAATATAATCAGTACATCATAGAATTATATAGATTCTGCTTCATCATCATTCTCATACACTCATCAAGCAGACTGAGTGAATTAAATATCTGAAAAATAGTAGATGACTAAAAGAGAAATGTAAATCTAGAAATACTCCAGAAAATGAAAAAATTATGAGAACTGGCACAGTTTGTGTTTTGGGATTTATATAACATCTTTCACTATTAGAATAAATATTTATTATTTTTAAGACTTTTCCTTAAATTGGGCATTGGTGGAGAGAGAAAAAGATGGCAACGTGAGTAGGGTAGCAGATATCTCCTCCCAAACCATACATATTTTGAAAATACAGAAAATACAATTATTCCTAAAAGAGTGACCAAAGATACAGTACATCAGCCAGGCTACATCTGCAAGAACCCAAAATCTCACGGAAAAGGGTAGGGTGCAGACATGGAGGGACCCGAACACACCCCCCACCCCAGCTCACCGGTGGGAGGAAAAGAATTAGAATGGGGAGGGAGGGAAGCACAGATCTGCTAAATAACCAGCCCTAGTAATCTGCCCCAGGAGCACAGACACACATTGCATGGCACTCTAGATATTAGAGCAGTGGAAATGCAAAATCCGAGACTAAGACTGCAAACAGGTTCCCACAGCCAGCTTCCCTGGGACAGAAGAAAAGCAGGTGCTTTAAAAGTCTTAAAGGGACACGAGTTCAACAGGTGGACAAAATCATCCTGGCACAGTCAGGCCAGCAGGCTGGGAACTTTAAGGACCTTTAGGCACCCCAACTCCTTGGTTGGCAACTCAGCTCCGAGGCCCCTCACTGTGATAAGCAGCCTGTCATTCCTTCCTCCCTGCAGGCACTACAAGCAACTGTCTGACCTGCCATTGCTGTGGAACAGCTAGGGAGCAGCCCTACCTACAGCAACCACACAGCCTAGCACAGTGGCTTCTCCCTGCGCATGGCTAACCGGCCCAGATACAGAGGCTGTTCCCTGTGAGCAGTTGACTGGCACAGAAAATGAACACAGGCACAGAGTCCAGAAGGCATGAAGGGGCTTTGTTCTCATGGCAAAACATGCGCTGCTTGCCTGCAACCACTGCCAGAATCCTAGGCCATCCCAAGGGCCACCCTGCCCATGGCAGCTCAGGGTATTAACCCAGAGGCTGTTCCCTGCACATGGTTGAATGGCACAGAAGAGCAGATGGGCATGGAGTCCAGGAGGCATGAAGGGGCTCTGTTCTCACAGCAGAACACATGTTGCTCACCTGCAACCCCCGCCAGTGCCCTAGGCCATCCTGAGGGACACTCCACCTTGGAAGCTTAGGGGATTAAACCAGAGACTGCTCTCTGTGTGCAGTGAATCAGCACAGACAGTAGAGACAGTCAAGGCAACCGGCAAGCAGGAAGGGACTTTGTTCTCCCAGCTGACACATGCGGTACTCACTGGCAACCACTCCCATCACCATGAAATGGCAGAAGAACCTTGTTCAGTCCAAAATCCCTCAAACACCAGAGAGAGGGCTTGGTGAGACTGAAGTCACCAATAGTCCTGAAAAAGAATTCAAAATAAGTCATAACCATGTGATGGAGCTACAGAGAAATATTCAAGAGCTAAGGGAAGAATTCTGGAGGGAGACAACAGAAATGAAACAAACAACAGAAGGATTTAAGAGCAAACTGGGTGAGGTGAAAAAGGCAGTTAATGGAATAGAAATCAGAGAACAGGAATACAGAGAAGCTGAGGCCAAGAGAGAGAAAAAAGGATCTCTAGGAATGAAAGAACACTAAGAGAACTGTGTGACCAATCCAAACAGAACATTATCTGCATTATAGGGTTACCAGAAGAAGAGGAGAGAGAAAAAGATATAGAAAGTGTATTTGAAGAAATAATTGCTGAAAACTTCTCCCAATCTGGGGAAGGAAATAGTCACTCAGACCATGGAAATCCACAGATCTCCCAACACAAGGGACCCAAGGAGGACAACACCAAGACATATAATAATTAAAATGGCAAAGATCAAAGACAAGGACAGAGTATTAAAAGCTGCCAGAGAGAGTAAAAAGATCATCTAAAAAGGAAAACCCATCAGGCTTTCACCAGACTTCTCAGCACAAACCTTACAGGCCAGAAGGGAATAGCATAAAATATTCAATGCAATGAAACAGAAGGGCCTCAAACCAAGAATACTGCATCCAGCAAGATTATCATTTAAATTTGAAGGAGGGATTAAACAATTCCCAGAAAAGCAAAAGTTGAGTGAATTTACCTCCCAGAAACCATCTCTACAGTGTATTTTAAAGGGACTGCTCTAGATGGAAGTATGCCTAAGGCTAAGTA
The DNA here is from genome assembly GCF_040802235.1 of Manis javanica. NCBI lineage: Eukaryota > Metazoa > Chordata > Mammalia > Pholidota > Manidae > Manis > Manis javanica. The sequence continues at coordinate 193,661,297 of NC_133157.1, forward strand.
GCTGTCACCAGAGAAAACAAAGCTGCAGTAAAGAAACTAGACCAATTAAATACTAACTAATGGCAAAATAGAATTATCTATGCACAAAATCAGTCAAGGGAAACACAAAGAGAACAGAATAAAACACCTAACATATAGAGTGGAGGAGGAAGAAAAAGAAGGGAGAAAAATAAAGAATCATCAGACTGTGCTTAAATAGCATAATAAGTGAGTTAAGTTATATAGTTCAATAGTAGAGAAGTTGGCCTTGAACAGTTGGTAATCATGAATCCAAAGTCTGCAGTGGCAATAAGTGCATATCTACTGAAAATCACCGTAAATGTAAATGGACTGAATGCACCACTCAAAAGACACAGAGTTATAGAGTGGATAAAAACACAATACCCATCTATATGCTGCCTAAAAGAGACTCACTTTAAACTCACGGATATACACAGACTAAAAGTGAAGGGATGGAAAAAGATATTTCATGCAAGTAATAGGGAGAAAAAGGCAGGTGTTGCAGAGCTTGTATCAAACAAAATAGACTTCAAAACAAAGAAAGTCACAAGAGACAAATAGTGACATTACTGAATGATAAAGGGCTCCATCCAACAAGAGGATATACCATTATAAATATCTATGCACCCAACATAGGAGAACCTACATATGTGAAACAAATACTAACAGAATTAAAGGAGGAAACAGAATGCAATGCATTCATTTTAGGAGACTTCAATACAAGACTCACTCCAAAGGACAGATCAACCAGACAGAAAATAAGTAAGGACATAGAGGCACTAACAACACATTAGAACAGATGGATTGAAAAACATCTACAGAATTCTACACTCAAAAGCAGCAGGATACACATTCTTCTCAAGTGCACATGCAACATTTTCCAGAATAGACCACATACTAGGGCATAAAAAGAGGCTCAGTAAATTCAAAAAGATTGAAATTCTACCAACCAATTTCTCACATCACAAAGGTATAAAAGTATAAATAAATTGCACAAAGAAAACAAAAAACCTCACAAACACATGGAGGTTTAACAATATACTCCTAAATAATCAATGGATCAATGGGAAAATTAAAACACAGGTCAAGCACTATACGGATACAAATAAAAACAACAGCACAACACTCCAACTTCTGTGGGATGCTGCAATGGCAGTTTTAAGAGGAAAGTACATAGCAATCCAGGCCTATTTAAGGAAGGAAGAACAATCCCAGATGAATAGTCTAAACTCACGATTATTGGAACTGGAAAAAGAAGAACAAATGAGGCCCAAAGTCAGTAGAAGGAGGAACATAACAAAGATCAGAGAAGAAATAAATAAAAATGAGTAGAATAAAAAAATAGAAAAATTAATGAAATCAAGAGCAGGATCATTGAGAAAATAAACAAAATAGATAAATCCCAAACCAGACTTATTAAGAAAAAAAGAGAATCTACACACATAAACAGAATCATAAATGAGAAAGGAAAAATCACTATGGACACCATAGAAATACAAATAATTATTAGAAAATACTATGAAAAACTATATACTAACAAAATGAATGACCTAGAAGAAATGGACAACGTTCTAGAAAAATACAACAAAAAAAGAAAACTGCAGACCAATATCCCTGATGAACATAGATGCAAAAATTAGCAAACTGAATTCAAAAATACATCAAGAAGATCATACACCATGATCAAGTAGGATTCATCCCAGGGATGCAAGAATGGTACAACATTTGAAAATCCATCAACATCATCCACCACATCAACAAAAAGAAGGACAAACACCACCAGATCATCTCCATAGATGCTGAAAAATCATTTGACAAAATTCAACATACACTCATGACTCTCAAAAAAATAGGTATAGAGGGCAAGTACCTCAATATAATAAGGCCATATATGACAAACCTAAAGCCAACATCATAATTAACAGTGAGAAGCTGAAAGCCTTTCTTTTAAGATCAAGAGCAAGACAAGGATGGCCACTCTCCCCACTTTTATTCAGCATTGTACTGGAGGTCCTAGCCAGAGCAATCAGACAACACAAAGAAATAAAAGGCTGCCAGATTGGTAAGGAAGAAGTCAAACTGTCACTGTTTGCAGATGACCAGATATTGTACATAGAAATCCCTAAAAAATCCACTGCAAAACTACTAGAACTAATAACTGAATACAGCAAAGTTGCAGGATATAAAATAAATACACAGAAATCTGTTGCATTCCTATACACTAATGATGAATTATCATAAAGAGAAATCAGGAAAACAATTCCATTCACAATTGCTTCAAAAAGAATAAAATACCTAGGAATAAACCTAACCACAGAAGTGAAAGACCTATACCCTGAAAACTAGAAGACACTCTTAATGAAATTAAAAAGGATACTAATAAATGGAAATTCATCCCATGCTCTTGGGTAGGAAGAATGAATATTGTTAAAATGGCCATCCAGCTTAAAGCAATCTACAGATTCAATGCAATCCCTATCAAAAGACCAACAGCATTCTTCAATGAACTAGAGAAAATAGTTCTAAAATTCATATGGAACCTCAAAAGACCCTGAATAATGAAAGAATCCTGAGAAGGAAGAATAAAGCTGAGGGGATCTAGCTTCTCATCTTCAAGCTCTACTACAAAACCACAGTAATCAAGACAATTTGGTACTGGCACAAGAACAGACTCATAGACTGATGGAAAAAAATAGAGATCAGATATTAACCCAAGCACATATGGTCAATAAATATACTATAAAGGAGCCACGGATATACAATGGGGAAATGACAAGCCTCTTCAACAAATGGTGTTGTCAAAACTGGACAGCTACATGTAAGAGAATGAAACTCGATTATTGACTGACTAACTGCATACACAAAAGTAAACTTGAAATGGATCAAAGACCTGAATGTAAGTCATGAAATCATAAAACTCTTAGAAGACAACATAGGCAAAAATCTCCTGAATATAAGCATGAGCAACTTCTTCATGAACATATCTCCATGGGCAAGGGAAACAAAAGCAAAAATCAACAAGTGGGACAGTGGGACTCTATCAGACTAAAAAGCTTCTGTACAGCAAAGGACACCAACAGTAGAACAAAAAAGCATCCTAGAGTATGAGAGAATATATTCATAAATGACATATCTGATAAGGGGTTGACATTGAAAATATACAAAAAGCTCATGCACCTCTACAAACAAAAAGAAAATAAGCCAATTAAAATATGGACATGCGGATTGGAACAAACTGTTCTCCAAAGAAGATATTCAGATGGCCAACAGGCACATGAAAAGATGTTTAACATCACTAATCGTCAGAGATATGCAAATTAAAACCACAATCAGATATCACTTCACACCAGTCAGGATGGTCACCATCCAAAAGACAAACAACAACAAATGTTGGTGAGGATGTGGAGAAAGGGGGACACTCCTACACTGCTGGTGGGAATGTAAATTAGTTCAACCATTGTGGAACGCAGTATGGAGGTTCCTCAAAAAACTAAAAATCAAAATACCATTTGATCTGGGAATCTCACTCTTTGAAATTTACTCAAAGAATACAACTTCTCAGATTCAAAAAGACATATGCACCCCTATGTTTATCACAGCACTATTTACAATAGCCAAGAAATGGAAGCAACCTAAGTGTCCATCAGTAGATGAATGGATAAAGAAGATGTGGTACATATACACAATGGAATATTATTCAGCCATAAGAATAAAAGAAATCCTACCATTTATAACAACATGGATGGACCTAGAGGTTATTATGCTCAGTGAAATAAGCCAGGTGGAGAAAGACAAGTACAAAATGATTTCACTCAGTTGTAGAGTATAAGAACAATGCAAAACTGAAGGAACAAAACAGCAGACTAACAGAACCCAAGAATGGACTAACAGTTACCAAAGGGAAAGTGACTGGGTAGAATGGGTGGGAAGGGAGGGATAAGAGGTATAATGGGCATTACAATTAGCACACATAATGTAGGGGGGCACAGGAAAGGCAGTACAGCACAGAGAAGACAAGTAATGATTCTATAGCACCTTCCTACATTGATAGACAGTGAGTGTAATGGGGTGTATGGTGGGGACTTGATAATAAGGGGAATCTAGTAACCACAATGTTGCTCATGTAATTGTATATTAACGATACCAAAATTTAAAAAAATTGCATTGGTGCATTTAAAATGTATTCATAAACATATAAAAGTGTGAACATTTTCATCAGGAAATAAAAATGTAGAATTTGTATAACTTATTGTACACTGACAGGTGATAGTTGTAGACTCTATTGACAATGAATTATGATGCAAAAGAGGAACTGTATGGCTGTTTTAACTATACAAATTCTAGAATCTCATACATATTTATTTTCATTTGTGATTTGAACTGAATTAAAATACCATTGACATATAAAAAAGAATCTAATATGCTCTCTTTCTCTTGTATCTCTCTTTCTCATAAATGTTACTTCAAACTTGGAGCCTTTCCTTGTTTAATCATAATGAAGTTACAGCCTTATGACCCAGTGACCGAGATTTCTGACACTGCCACATATTATTGAACCATTGGTTTTGCCACCTATCATGTGCTACAATTGCATCTTATCAAAGATAACCCTAAAGATTTGATATATACATACACCTAAATGCTTCCCTCAATTTTATATAAAAGCACATAAGCATGTTTGTTAAATTGTTCAAGACAATAGAATTCTCTGTAATAATGTAGAATTCAAGAAATTTATAACGTTGTAGTGTGCATACCTATTTAGAACTCCGGTGATTCCCAGAAAGAAAGGAAAAATGCATGCCAAGTCTGCAGGTAATAAAGCGTGTCTGGAAATAGTAAAATAAATCACCACAGGAAGACGAATTGTTGAATGAAAGGTGAGAGAACTTTTCCTTGTACAACAATCAAGAATTCACTGAACAAAATAAATGATCCCATCAGCCATTTGAATAGTGGCCTCAGAGAAATAAAAGGGTTTTAAATACAAAAGACTTGTAAAATGTGTATAGGCATCTGTTTTGCACATCAGATGAAATGATAATACATTTCATATTTCTTGAGCTTACTCCAAATAACATTTCATTGCTTTACAATTTTATTAAAATAAGACATGAAAGCTTTTGTTCATGAGAACATTTCTTTACATTTGATTTATTTTGAATAAATTGATAAGATATGGATTTGGAAGAAAGAATTTATTGTGTTGTAAAGGTACTAGTGAGATAAACTGAGTTTCCACCAACAAAAAGAATATAAATTTTATCTTTATGTGTTTTTCACAGTTAAAATAAATTTGGTTAGATCACCTAAACCACGCAATATAAATTTCTTAAAAAAAGCCCTAGAAATACATTGGCTTAATACATAGTTTATAAATGCAGTGATATTAGAATGTCCATAAAGGATAAAGCATAAGTTTGCAAAAACGTTTGCATTAAAATGTCTTATAATCCCATGTCTGTTTCCATTTTTGAATAGTTATTGTTGTGTACTTTCACTTAAATTCTCTCAATTAAATCACATTTCACCGCATTTGGGGATACCAAAATATTATTGTGTGCTCCATTAAAGGACAGACATAAGTTGCTCTTGATTCATAAACTAAACTCACTGATATCACAGTTTTTCCATGTGAGTCTATATAAGCCTGGGCTGTGGCAAACATTCAGTCACTATAAAAGAAGATCTGGGTTTTCTGCTCAGATTTAGAGTGACCTTGAGTTCCACCTCCTGAACTGATGAATCAATTACAGTGCTTCAAAAATCAACTCAGCTCCTTCCCATACTGTGCTCCTTTTCCTCTTGTTTATGCCCAAACGTACTCGGGCAGTAGACAGTACACCCTGAGAAGCCAGACCGGCTGTCAGCCAGTCATGGCTCTTTTCAGCTGAGCATTCTAAATGTGAAAGAGAGAAGACATATTTCCTGAGTATTTTAAGTGCCCTGCCAACAACCTCTTCTCTCTCCCTTCTCTGAAATCTGCAATGACGTTTCTCTTTTAAGATTTCCTATAAAACTTAGTGCCATGACATTAATTCTTAACATTTGTAATATCATGAAACACATAATATTGTATACAGAATAATAGGATAAATGGAAATCCCCTGGCTTTCCTGGTGAATTAATATCTCACCTAATTTAAAAGAGCTCTAACTTAGAAAAATGATTAAATAATATGTGGTGTATGTTTTAGTTATTTCATATATAGTACTTTTGTCTTCCAAAAATGTGTTTTTTGAGAGCATCTTTCGTATTTTTGTACATACTTTACATGTATTTTGATTAGTGATGCAATTTCTTTTGTTAAGTATGATAACTTTTACAGAAACCTATGGTACAAGATGAGGTAGAATTTTTTTGAAACTTGCATTTCCCATTATTGATCTACATATGCTGGTTCCATAGTAAGAAAGAAAAAAGGAGAGAGAGTGAAAGAAAGAGAATAAAACAAACTTCTTTATTAACTGGTTCTGTTCAATAGGCTAATTATAAAAGTTCGTTGTTTCTAATAGTCAGCACTAGTACTGTAACTTCAGGAATCATATTTTTGTGTTTATCATAATTGGAAAATATAATTTTGATGAACTTCATTTTTGGCCTTCCTGTGTTCAAAAGCAATATAATTGCACTCTTAAAAGAAGATTCAGTACAGTCTGTTTTTAAAACCTAGAAGCTAATATTACAGCTGAATACAATTGTTTTACCATAAATTGTTATCCCCCCACTTCTCTCCTCTCCATTAAAGCTTCTGATAAATGCCTTCACTGAACAGTCATAAAATTTATACTTTTGATCCATCTATCAAAACTGATTATATAGTGTGTAATACTCAGAATAATTTTCATCTAATTATTACCATGACATTTATCAGAATAATGTTCCTTGGCATTTACCACAAATTGTACTATTTAGATTCTGTACCTTGGCTCTTTCCTTTTTTAAAAAACTCCAAAGTGTTTGCTGTCATAGTAAATTGCACATACTTTACATGTATTTTGATTAGTGCTGCAATTTCTTTTGTTAAGTATGATAACTTTTACGGAAACCTATGGTACAAGATTAGGTAGAATTTTTTTGAAACTTGCGTTTCTCTGATAAACTTCTCCATTACTTAAAATGTGGCCAACTTTCTTATAAATATTTATTGTAAAATGCCTACAAACTTATCTTGCAAGTGTACAATACAGACAAGATGAAAAATTAGGATTCTCGAGGAGAATCCTAAAGGAGAAATAAAGAGAACCATTTCAACAGTCTACACACTTAATGGTGTGATTGTAGTAGAGCTTGTTGCATTTGGTTGTCTGCTGATTTTTAAAATTGGCAATAAAGCTCTCCTGAGTCTTTTTATTATAGCAGTATACACAGTATTGTTGCATTTTAAATACCCTGCAAACATTCTTTGTCAATAACAGAATTTCTCAAAGAAACTCTTAAACATTAAAAATGTTTTCTAGCTAATAATACACTGCAGAGGCAAGTGAAAGTCAATGGGATATAGGAAGAAGAAATATGATCTGAGGTCATGAATCTGAATTCCAGAGACAGCACTGGTTTATTAAACTCTTGCAATTTTATCTGAAAAGAGGTGGCCACATGATCTCTATTCTCCTTAAGCAGCAAATCTAATAATTACTTTTCTCCAAAGGCCAAAAAATGTGATTAAGTAATCAAAATAAGTCCTATATATATATATATTCTTGCTGTTGAAGGAGAAGTGGAAAGTGATGCCAAGAAGAAATGTTTGTTCCACAGATCTAGGAAGATGATTCAATTAAGCAAATGCTGATTTATAATTTTCTCGGTGCTTAGTGTGGTCAAAGGCATGATACTGTTCTAAGCTGCTATTCTAGGGTCCTGGGAAAATTAATGGCTCTACCATAGACTCTGTGGATGACTTGAAATAAAAGACACTTTTTTTTTTTTGCTGATTTTACTACTGAAGGATAATGGAAACAATACCAGCTTCTAATTACTCCATAGGAGTAATAAAGAAAATTTTTCAGTAAAATAGCATGTGAAATAAAATATCAAATACATATTGAAGCAATATGAAGTATGGTATGGAAGAGAAAACTAAGAACTAAGATTGTATTGCTCTGTATAAAATTTAAAAATTCTCATTGTTTTTTTCCTTAACATCATAGAAAAAAATCATATTTGAATTAAAAAAATTAATTGAAATCTAAGTTCTCCATTTACCAGCTTTATAATATTTGACAACCTATTTAATTTCTCTGAGCCTCATTTCCTACATCTGTAATAAGTGCTAATAAAAATGTACTTACCGCATGGGTATATATAAAATATAAATGTATAAAGCTCCTTGTACTCAATAAATAGCAAGTAAAGTTCCACCCTCTTCTCTCTTGACTTAAAATTTATATGGAGGTGTCAAAGAACTTTTTAATCTGTCTGAATTTCAAAATATAGGGTAGGCTATCCCATGCCCATTACAGTTTTAGCAATTTGCAGGGGAAATTCACACTTACTCTTAGTTAATTATTCTAGATTACTAAACCACATAAGGAAGCCTTGAATATATTAAACCTACAATAAGTAGAACATTTTATTTTTCTGCATTGCCCTCAGCTTGTCAGGTCCTACTTTATAATAATTAGTATTATAAAGGATACATTCACACACATAATCTTTTTAGTATATAGTTAGTTCTTGAGGTAATAAAAAAAGAAATGGTTATGAAATGATCCAAACATGATTAATATTTGATCCTGGATTCCAATATTTTTTGCTTTTTCTTCAGATTTATATTCTTAATTATGTTTTCTTCAGACTAATAGTCAAACTACGTTGATTCCCTGAGAATGATTATCAAGGGTAGAAGAAGACAGCTGAGAAGAGTGCTATTGAAAAATATATGTATTTTTCACTAAAAATGGAAACATGAAAAAATGGAATTTCATGTTTCCACAAATTAGATCACCCACATGTAATGAATGGAAGGTGAATAAGTCATTTATCAAAAGACCAACAAAGCATACGTTTCAGCACTGAATTACGACTGACTCAGAGCTCAGAACTAATCCCATGTGATGTTGCAATCATTCCACTATTATAAAAATTTTAACCTCCTGAGAAAAATCAATTATTTGTACCAATGGAAAGTGGTAATGCAAATTTATGCGTTTTTCTTACTGCTGTGGCTGTTTCACGCTGGACAACCATGTCACAGTTGAAACATCAAAATCAAGCTTTCAGCTCACAAGTTGTTGCACTGCTTCAGGAAAACTATTTTGGTAGGGGAAAATAAAGGAACTAAGTTCTAAGATTTAATAGAAAAACAGAAAAGGGTGAACAGTTTAAATGTTTGAATAATGCTTGCTATGGAAAGATTTTATTTAAAAATTTGTTTTTTTCTTTTTATGTTCTCAATTAACCTTTATTTCCACTACAATATGCTGGCATTTGAATGCATTTTAAGAATTGAAAAAGTTAAAAATTAGTAAGAAAAGTACTGCACTTTAAAGAATGAATTTTTTTTTTTGGCAATATGTTGAGTATGCAGTAACTAAGGTTTATATTACTGTTCACTTACATTTATTCTAATGAAGTTATAATCTGACCAATAAAAGCAACACGGTATATCAAAGAAAGCTAAACACATTTTTGATTCCAAAATTCTGAGTTATGTTACACTCAACTGAAATACTGCGCAGAGTATAAAATGACTGTTGCAGTTTCCCTGTCAGTTTTCATTGTTTCTCAATGAATTATTCTAACTCTATTTCAATGCCCTTGAATACTCATTCTTTGGATTCTTGCCCTCACTTTAATTGTGCTCAAATGTACTGCAATACATAACCATATCGAGATAGAAGCAGTGAACTAAGAGGTGATCTCATAATGAAAAATTAAAGTTGACAGCACAGATACGAGGGCACTTTGGTCTTTGGAAAGAGAAGCTTCAGCTCTTGTCCTTTCTCTGCTTAAAGGTAGAGTTGGCATTTTGTCCATTATCTTGGCTTTTTGCATTAGCTGCATCACTAATGGTAGGCAAGAGCTGAGATGGAATTTCACAATCAGTAAAGTTTAATTCAAGTGGCAAAAGTATAATTTTATTTTTTCGTAAAGTGGACTTAAACTAGCTGTCAAAATTCTGCCCAGTAGCACTTGGTTTCTCATTTACTCACAAGTAAATTCAGTCTAAAGATACTTTCCTAGTGCTGTCTACCAATTTCTGTCTCGAATTACAGGTGTACCAAGACACTGATTCCTTCAGACACTGAGGACTCTGGAGGAGGTTGAGGTGATGGACATTCTGTTTATTTGTTCTATCCCCATATATAAAGTAAGAAGGTTTGATTCTAAAACACTACTAGATTTTTAAGTTCACTATAAAGAGTCTAAACAAGACTGAGGAAAGCCAAAAAGGCAGCCACTCTTTGCACATGACATTGGAAAGGATCTAGATGTGGAGATGCCTTGAAGATGGAGAACAGAGACATTTCCTGAAGAAAGAATTGGGTGGGGTACTAGACTGAGGAACTGTAGCATAGAAACAGATTTTAATCATAGTCTCAGATTTAATCTTTAATTTAAAAATAGTGTGAACTCTAAGACTGGCTGGTGTTGGGGGTCTGGGGAAGATTTCAATGTGAAATAGCCACCTTTATTCCCTTTTAAAGTACTTAAAAATATTTATTAATATTTAATTTTTTTGTGGGATGGCAGGGTATCCCTGTGATATGATATAATTTAAGATTTCTATATTTAAAATCCCCAGTAATTTAGAACAAAGACAAAAAATCATATTTTACATATTCACATAAGTTCATCAAAACCTCACTTTTAACACAACATCAGTAATGGAATACTTTTTAATGCAAATTAATGATATATAAATATTGGCATTAAAACCTACTATGAATGAACAATGCCAGTAAAGATGCAAACTGGGGTACTGAAAAAGAATTTAAGATTCAAAGTCTTAACAAAAGTCAAATACATACTAGGCATTTTGTTAAGACTTTATCATAATAATTAAAATGTACTAACAATGATCAAGTCTATGTATAAAATTGCTCTGACCCAGAGAAGTATTAGCTATATTTGTAATAAAACCATTTGGTCTAGCATCCATGGTACCAGTTGCTTTAATCAGGAAATTCATTTTCTTGCTTGGAAATATTTGTGGTAATTTATTTTCATTAGTAATTACAAACTTTGATAGCAGCTATTACGAGATTCTCTCAGAATTAACCTTGACTAAGACCCCAAGAAGACTAAGAAATTTTGCTTTTTCTTTTTGTTTCCATTTCCACACAGAAATGTAAATACTTTGTATGCCCCCAAAAGGGAGAAATGTGTTCACTAATTTATGTGAATCTGATTTTGATACCTAAAAATCAATTTCCATTTTATGACATGTATTTTGTATTCCAGGTTCATAATAAACACTGAAAATGAGTCAGTGATATTTACTTGAAATCTTCAGTAAGTAAAATAGTACATTGAATGACAGAAACAATTTAAATCACTGAATATTTAAATAATTGCCATAGTTAACTAGTGAAATACGGACAATAGCTAGTTGAAACTCACTATTATTATACATTTATCTTGTTCTTATCACCGCAGGCATAAGTGTTAATGTTTTAAAATTTGAAGAATTTACTGCTAAAGATCTAAATTGATGGCTATGGCTAGTTTTCATTAATCAATTTCCATTTTCATTATGCTTGAATTTCAGGTAAATTTGATTCAAGATCAGTAGCCTATGACAATTTCACTGAGATGAAAGAATATGAAAATTGAACTGACAACGCTGTGTGAAAAATTTGTGATGTACAGAAAGTAAATCCTTTATCTGCTGGATTTCATAAACAGCTCACAGAAAAGGTATACAATAGAGGATACACAACATTGATTTATTGATTATTTACTTGCACTTTATAGTGTAATGTTTAAATGTCTAATATTGAGACCTCATTTGAGAATGTTTTTAGATTTGTAACAAACTTGTATTGAAGAAGACATTTCATACAAATATACACCATTCCTAAATTACTAGGTCATAAATGAAAAGTTGTATTTGGAGGAGACACTAATTAGGATTCACAAGATGTCAGTACCAGAATAACATAAATTTAGTTAGGCAAGTTTTGTGTACGTGAATTTGTTTGTGTGCGTGTGCCTATGTAATCATTTAAAGAAGTTTTAAAAATAATATATAAACAAATGAATACAATTCAATCATTTGTTTATTCATCCACTCGAGCAATATTTAGGGAGGGCCTAGGGCATGAGAAATACTTGAATACTTAGATTCAGTGGTGAATAAAACTGACACTTCCTTTGCCATTATGACCAACAGGTTATTAGAACAGATAAGACATGGTAACATGGTAGGCGTGTATGGCATTCAAAGACTTTAAGGGAGTTGGTGGAGAGAATGTGGCCTGGTTTTCCTAGCTGAAACAACTGTAGAGGCTGTCCTACTGATAAAGAATTCTTGAGAAAAAGTGAATTGGGGAGGGGAGATGATGAATTGATTTTTGTTCATATTTCAAGAAGGCCTGTTGTAGAGTTGTTCTTTCAGGGGCCTAACTGTTGGTTTTGTTATCCAGGACTGTCATTTACCAGCTGTGGATTTTGGTTGTGTTATTTAACTGCTCTGTGCCTTGTTTGTCAAGTAGGGATATTAAGAGTTACGAATCATAAGGTTACTATGATTATCAAAGGAGATAATAGAGTAAAGCAATTAGATTACTGCCAGGTTAATAGTAAGCACTCAATAAATTTTGATTTAATTTAATGTATTGTTTTAAAATAAAAACATTTTATTGTTTTATGTAAAAAGAGATTCTTAGAAGAATGGACACACATCATAGGTAGACAATGTTTGACTTAGATACACAGATTCTGGGATTATGAAAACATTATTAATCAATATCATGAAAGAACTGAGGAAGAATATATAGAGCAATAATAAAAGAATGCTTAAAATAGCACTTGAGAAGCACTAAATATGGGAGGGGCAGAAGAGGAATGAAAATCTGCTAGAAGATTAAAAATGAAAAATTAGAGATTTAAGAGGAAAAAAGGCTATGGGGAAACAAATGAAGAAATATATCAAGAAAGATGTGTTTCAAAGATAGAATCCTAGATTTACTGAACAAATATAGATTGAAAAAAAAAAGGATTCAAGATAAATTGAAGGTAAGTTCTTGATGAGAAAGCATCATAATAGAAGTATAAATGGGAGAAAACTACCTAGGCCATGTATACTTGTTATAAATAGGTTAATTTCTTCAACTCTCATCTTCCCATGTATAAAATAAGCTGACGCTACATTATGTCATAATTTGGGTGTGGTATATATTAAAGGAAAGACAATTATAAGCCATAAAATACTCAGGTGATCTGACTGCATATGAATAATGAATATTGCATAGAATATGAACTGATTTATCTACTGATCGGCATTTAAATTGTACATTTTGAAAGGCACCCAGAACTTAGACACCAATGACAACTACAATTTAGATTGTCATTTAGACTGTAGACACCTGTTTAAAATACTTACATTTTTTTCCATAGTCTTCAACACTTCAATTCTTTTATCATTCTTTCACTAAACAAAGTGAGGTTGTGACCCGACCTAATTTCATCAAAAATATTTTGAAAATTATTTCTCGTACAAGACGTATCAATTTGTATTTTTCAGATGAATTTTCTCACTTCAATAAGAAAATGTATATCATTCCTATGATTTATTTTACAACTTATTGCCTACCTCTTCTATCTTTATGAACTTTTTGGACTTTTCAGAAATGAAAAGATGAACATTTTATGTTTCTTCTCTTCTAAGAAACATTGTTGACTAAGATATTAGTCTAACACAATTTCTGTTGAACAGTCAGTTTTAAATTAATTTTCTGTAAAACTGATTTTAGTCTACTTCTTGGTATAACACAATATTGTTGATCATGCAGATTTCTTAATTAGACATGCTGTGCCGCTGTCCTGTTGTTCACTTCACTTGTTGTACACACTTAAAAGATAATTATTAATCAAAACAGAACCCTTTTGCTTTTCATGACGAAAGAAATGAGGCTAGGTGGCTGTGATTTCTCTCAAACTAGAATGGGAGAAAAATGTGTATGTACCATAACTAAAATATTGTATACACAGTGACCATAGCTGTTTCCCTTATAAAATAAAATGTATTATTAATTCAGGTATCATACATTTGTTAAATGTTTTCTACTTTTGTATGTTTATGGTTAAGGGCTTTTATGATGTATGAGAATAAACCCATGAATATAGATTGTTAAACACATTTTATTCTATATGCAAGTAATTAATACAATGTATTTCTATTCTATAGATATTAAGAGAATGTGACATTAATGTAAAAATGATTATACATACATTATGTTTCAACTTTTCTTTCCACCAATAACTACTTCTAAATATTCTATAAAATGTTAATGTAGTGTATTTTCTTATCCATCATTAATTCACTGTGATCAATTTACTGGCTATACTAAAAAAAAAAGATTAGACCAATTCAAAGTTTCAAAACCCACAATCTGTCCCCCTCCAACTTATCAGTCTCAAACTTAATTTCCAGTAAATAAGAACAATATCCATCCTATTATATATGCCAGAATCTCTTTTTTTCCCAGCTCTCCAAACAAATCCATTACCAAAGTTATTTGACTTTACCTCACGAATATTTTTTGAAACTATTCATTCTTTTCCAGTTCTAAAGACAAGTCCAAGTTTCTGTCTTTTGACTGAAACATTCTCAGTTGATCTCCTTATCTGTTCTTGTCCCTTCCCAAACTCTTTCTTACACCGAAGTTAAAGCTATCTTTTGGAAATGCAGATGTATTCATGCATTTCTTATACTCCCAGTCAATAAATACTCATGTCTCTCCTGGCTTTCATGATTCAGCATAGTTGGGTCACTTCCTCTGGGTTCCAGCAACACTAGCTCTCTTTCATTTCTTTCAACTTGAGAAGGTCCTCACGATCACAATGCCTTTGCTGTCTCTCTGGAACTCCGTAATTTCACCAGAAAGTATGAAATAACTGCCTTTAGTAATCCCTCATCACACATAGTAAATACACATGAAATCTTTGATTATGTCTTCTGCCATCATCCTTACTGAATTTAAGCTTCAGTATGATATGAACCATGACTATATTGTAATCAATGGGAAGTCTTGTGGCATATTAAAATATTGTTAGAAACCAGGTCATATGGAAATGATATCAAAATACCAATGAAAAAAATCATTGAATTTTTTTGTTCAATTTGTGATCATAAAATTATTCTATGATTTTTAAATTATACTATTTCTAATATTACTTTCTTGAAGTAAAAATTTCTCCTGGATTTATTGCAAAGAACCCCTATAAATTCTGAAAGAAAATGTTTATTTCAGAGTGTGAAACATTTATAATTTGATCACTTGAAATTATGTATACATGGGTTTTCAGCTACATACCAAAAACAGTAGCATTATTTTCATTATAGAATAAATAACTAGTATTATACCTTCATTAAAATTGTCTTAGAATTTTAGACTTATTTTAGAATGTTAGATTTACTGGGTTCAGTTGAAGTTTATCCTGCTTTGTCTTTTATGTTAGAAGAAAATAGTCAAACAGAACCCATACAGCTATTAGGTTTGATGTGGATTAAATATATAAATCAATTTTGAAATTACTGACCTGACTTTTCTTTATGAATAGATGGGTGGCACATATTACAAAACAATCATTTAAACATTAATAATTAGTAATCAGTATAAACACTTGGAAAACAGAAATGTCAAAAGAAAATAAGCAGGGGGAGGAGCCAGGGTGGTGGTGTAAGTAGAGCAGTGGAAATCTCCTCCGAAAACCACATATATCTATGAAAATATAACAAAGACAACTCTTCCTAAAATAGAGACCAGAGGACACAGGACAACATTCAGACCACATCCACACCTGCGAGAACCCAGCGCCTCACAAAGGGGATAAGATACAAGCCCCCCGTCTGGCGGGTCCCAAGCGCCCCTCCCCCCAGCACCAGGTGGTAGGAGAGAGGTCTGAGCAGGAGAGAGAAGGAGCCCAGGAATGCTGAACAAACATCCCCAGCCATCCAGACCAGAGCACAGGCACAGTGCATGCGTGGGGCCCTGGATACTAGGGAAATAGGGCAGCAAGAATGCTGAGTGGGTACTGAAGGCTGGTGCCAGAGGACAAAAGAAAAGTGAGCGGCCATCTTTTTTCTTTTTTTGTTGTTGTTGTTTTGTTTTGGAGAGTGCTTTCTGGAAGTCTTAAAGGGATAGGGACCCCAATATTAGGGAAACAGGGCAGCGAGTCCGGTGAGCGGGTGCCCAAGCCTGGCGCCAGAAAATAAAGAAAAATGAGCAGCCATTTTTTTTTCTGGTCATTGTTTTGTTTTGGTGGGTGCCTTTTGGAAGTTTTAAAGGGGCAGGGTGGGACACTTAGTCCAGAGGTAGGGAATCCCGGGATCTCTGGGCACTCTAATCTCCTGGGCTGCAGGGAGCACGGAAGCCCCTTACAGAGATAAATAGCCTCCTGGGTGCTCCCCCTCCAACACAACTCCACCTCTTTGGAGCAGCAGCCCGAGCTAGACCACACCCACAGCGACACCGGAGATAAACTCCATAACAGCCAGGCAGAAAGCAGAAGCCCTGTCTGCATGCACCTACGCAGCACAAGCCACTAGAAGTTGCTATTCTCCCAGGAGAGGAAGGCCACAAACCAACAAGAAGGGAAGTTCTTCCAGCCATCACTAGTCACAGCTCTGCAAACTATTCATATCACCATGAAAAGACAAAATTACAGGCAAACCAAGATCACAGAGACACCAGAGAGGGAGACAGACCTAACCATTCTTCCTGACAAAGAATTCAAAATAAAAATCATAAACATGCTGACAGAGATGAAGAGAAATATGCAAGAGAAATGGGATGAAGTCTGGAGGGAGATCACAGATTCCAGAAAGGAGATCAGAGAAATGAAACAAACTCTGGAAGGATTTATAAGCAGAATGGATAAGATGCAGGAGGCCATTGATGGAATTGAAATCAGAGAACAGGAACGCATAGAAGCTGATATAGAGAGAGATAAAAGGATCTCCAGGAATGAAACAATATTAAGAGAACTGTGTGACCAATACAAAAGGAACAATATCAATATTATAAGGGTAGAAGAAAAAGAAGAAAGAGGAAAAGGGATGGAAAGTATCTTGGAAGAAATAACTGATGAAAACTTCCCCAAACTGGGAGAGGGAATAATCTAACAGACCATGGAAATACACAGAACCCCCAACAGAAAGGATTCAAGGAGGACAACACCAAGACACATAATAATTAAAATGGTAAAGATCAAGGACCAGGAAGGAGTTTTAAAGGCAGCTAGAGAAAAAAAGGTCACCTATAAAGGAAAGCCCATCAGACTAACATCAGACTTCTTGACAGAAACCCTACAGGCCAGAAGAGAATGGCATGATATATTTAATGCAATGAAACAGAAGGGCCTTGAACCAAGGATATTGTATCCAGCACAATTATCATTTAAATATGATGGCAGGATTAAACAATTCCCAGATAAGCAAAAGCTGAGGGAATTTGCTTCCCACAAACCACCTCTACAGGGCATCTTACAGGGACTGCTCTAGATGGGAGCATTCCTAGAAAGGCCACAGAACAAACACCCAACATATGAAGAATGGAGAAGGAGGAATAAGAAGGGAGAGAAGAAAAGAATCTCCAGACAGTGTATATAACAGCTCAATAAGCGAGATAAGTTAGGTGGTAAGATACTAAAGAGGCTAACCTTGAATCTTTGGTAACCATGAATTTGAAGCCTGCAATGGCAATAAGTGCATATCTTTCAATAGTCACCCTAAATGTAAATGGACTGAATGCACCAATCAAAAGACACAGAGTAATAGAATGGATAAAAAAGCAAGACCCATCTATATGCTGCTTACAAGAAACTCACCTCGAACCCAAAGACATGCACAGACTAAAAGTCAAGGGATGGAAAAACATATTTCAGGCAAACAACAGTGAGAAGAAAGCAGGGGCTGCAGTACTAATATCAGACAAAATAAACTTCAAAAGAAAGAAAGTAACAGGAGATAAAGTAGGACACTACATAATGATAAAGGGCTCAGTACAACAAGAGGATATAACCATTCTAAATATATATGCACCCAAAACAGGAGCACGGGCATATGTGAAAAAAATACTAACAGAACTAAAAGGGGAAATAGACTGCAATGCATTCATTTTAGGAGACTTCAACACACCACTCACCCCAAAAGATAGATTCACTGGGCAGAAAATAAGTAAGGACACAGAAGCACTGAACAACACAGTAGAGCAGATGGACCTAATAGACAATCTATAGAACTCTACATCCAAAAGCAACAGGATATACATTCCTCTCAAGTGCACATGGAACATTCTCCAGAATAGACCACATACTAGCCCACAAAAAGAGCCTCAGCAAAATCCAAAATATTGAAATTCTACCAACCAATTTTTCAGACCACAAAGGTATAAAAGCAGAAATAAATTCTACAAAGAAAACAAAAAGGCTCACAAACACATGAAGGCTTAACAACATGCTCGTAAATAATCAATGGATCAATGAACAAATTAAAATAGAGATCAAGGAATCTATAGAAACAAATGACAACAACACAAAGCCCCAACTTCTGTGGGACGCAGTGAAACAAGTCCTAAGAAGAAAGTATATACCAAACCAGGCACACTTGAAGAAGGAAGAACAATCCCAAATGAATAGTCTAACATCACAATTATCGAAATTGGAAAAAGAAGAACAAATGAGGCCTAAAGTCAGCAGAAGGAGGAACATAATAAAGATCACAGAAGAAATAAACAAAATTGAGAAGAATAAAACAATAGCAAAAATCAATGAAACCAAGAGCTGGTTCTTTGAGAAAATAAACAAAATAGATAAGCCTCTAGCCAAACTTATTAAGAGAAAAAGAGAATCAACACAAATCAACAGAATCAGAAATGAGAATGGAAAAATCACGAAAGAATCCACAGAAATACAAAGAATTATTAAAGACTACTATGAAAACCTATATGCGAACAAGCTGGAAAACCTAGAAGAAATGGACAACTTCCTAGAAAAATACAACCTTCCAAGACTGACCAAGGAAGAAACACAAAAGTTAAACAAACCAATTATGAGCAAAGAAATTGAAACGGTAATCAAAAACTACCCAAGAACAAAGCACCCGGGCCGGACGGATTTACCTCGGAATAATCAGACAAACAGAGAAGACATAATACCCATTCTCCTTAAAGTTTTCCAAAAAATAGAAGAGGAGGGAATACTCACAAACTCATTCTATGAAGCCAACATCACCCTAATACCAAAACCAGGCAGAGACCCCACCAAAAAAGAAAATTACAGACCAATATCCCTGATGGATGTAGATGCAAAAATACTTAGTAAAATAATAGCAAACTGAATTCAAAAGTATAGCAAAAGGATCGTACACCATGACCAAGTGGGATTCATCCCAGGGATGCAAGGATGGCACAACATTCGAAAATCCATCAACATCATCCACCACATCAACAAAAAGAAAGACAAAAAACACATGATCATCTCCATAAATGCTGAAAAAGCATTTGACAAAATTCAACATCCATTCATGATAAAAACTCTCAGCAAAATGAGTACAGAGGGCAAGTACCTCAACATAATAAAGGCCATATATCAAAAACCCACAGCCAACATTATACTGAACAGCGAGAAGCTGAAAGCTTTTCCTCTGAGATCGGGAACTAGACAGGGATGCCCACTCTCCCCACTGTTATTTAACATAGTACTGGATGTCCTAGCCACAGCAATCAGAGAGAACAAAGAAATACAAGGAATCCAGATTGGTAAAGAAGAAGTTAAACTGTCACTATTTGCAGATGACATGATACTGTACATAAAAAACCCTAAAGACTCCACCCCAAAACTACAAGAACTGATATCAGAATACAGCAAAGTTGCAGGATACAAAATTAACATACAGAAATCTGTAGCTTTCCTATACACTAACAATGAACCAATAGAAAGAGAAATCAGGAAAATAATTCCATTCATAATTGCATCAAAAAGAGTAAAATACCTAGGAATAAGTCTAACCAATGAAATGAATGACATATACTCTGAAAACTACAATTCACTCTTAAGAAAAATTAAAGGGGACACTAACAAATGGAAACTCATCCCATGCTCGTGGATAGGAAGAATCAATATTGTCAAAATGGCCATCCTGCCCAAAGCAAGATACAGATTTGATGCAATCCCTATCAAATTACCAACAACATTCTTCAATGAACTGGAACAAATAATTCAAAAATTCATATGGAAACACCAAAGACCCCAAATAGCCAAAGCAATCCTGAGAAAGAAGAATAAACTAGGGGGGATCTCACTCCCCAACTTCAAGCTCTACTATAAAGCCATAATAATCAAGACAATTTGGTACTGGCACAAGACCAGTGGCACAGACTAGAGACTCCAGACATTAACCCAAACATATATGTTCAATTAATATTTGATAAAGGAGCCATGGACATAAAATGGCGAAATGACAGTCTCTTCAACAGATGGTGCTGGCAAAACTGGACAGCTACATGTAGGAGAATGAAACTGGACCATTGTCTAATCCCATATACAAAAGTAAATTCAAAATGGATCAAAGACCTGAATGTACATCATGAAACCATTAAACTCATGGAAAAAAACATAGACAAAAACCTTTTAGACATAAACATGAGTGACCTCTTCTTGAACATATCTCCCTGGGTGAGGAAAACAACAGCAAAAATGAACAAGTGGAACTATATTAAGCTGAAAAGCTTCTGTACAGCAAAAGACATCATCAATAGAACAAAAAGGAACCCTATAGTATGGGAGAATATATTTGTAAATGACAGATCTGATAAAGGCTTGACATCCAAAATATATAAAGAGCTCACATGCCTCAACAAACAAAAATCAAATAATCCAATTAAAAAATGGGCAGAGGAACTGAACAGACAGTTCTCCAAAAAAGAAGTACAGATGGCCAACAGACACATGAAAAGATGCTCCACATCACTAATTATCAGAGAAATACAAATTAAAACTACAATAAGGTATCACCTCACACCAGTAACTATGGCTGCCATCCAAAAGAGAAACAATGACAAATGTTGGTGAGGCTGTGGAGAAAGGGGAACCCTCCTACACTGCTGGTGGGAATGTAAATTAGTTCAACCATTGTGGAAAGCAGAATGGAGGTTCCTCAAAATGCTCAAAATAGACTTACCATTTGATCCAGGAATTCCACTCCTAGGAATTTACCCTAAGAATGCAGCACTCAAGTTTGAAAAAGACAGATGCACCCCTATGTTTATCACAGCACTATTTACAATAGCCAAGAATTGGAAGCAACCTAAGTGTCCATCAGTAGATGAATGGATAAAGAAGATGTGGTACATATACACAATGGAATATTACTCAGCCATAAGAAGAGGGCAAACCCTACCATTTGCAGCAACATGGATGGAGCTGGAGGGTATTATGCTCAGTGAAATAAGCCAAGCGGAGAAAGAGAAATACCAAATGATTTCACTCATCTGTGGAGTATAAGAACAAAGGAAAACCTGAAGGAACAAAACAGCAGTGGAATCACAGAACCCAAGAATGGACTAACAGGTACCAAAGGGGAAGGGACTGGGGAGGATGGGTGGGTAGGGAGGGATAAGGGGGGGGGGAGATAAAGAGGGGTATTAAGATTAGCATGCATGGGGTGTGGGAGAAAAGGGAGGTCTATACAAGACAGAGAAGACAAGTAGTGATTCTATAACATTTTGCTATGCTGATGGACAGTGACTATAAAGGGGTTTATAGGGGAGACCTGGTATAGGGGAGAACCTAGTAAACTAATATTCTTCATGTAAGTGTAGATTAAAGATAACAAAAAAAAAAGAAAGAAAGAAAGAGAAGGGGGATTACTCCCTGATAGGATAAAATTAACTGTAAATCAATGATTAATACATACTTTAAATATCCTGTATTTTGATCACTTAAAGGGTGTCAGATGATCAGCTATGGATGTACATTTTTCTAATATTCCTTTCTCTACACAATGGTATAAAGGGCATATCAAAGTGTGGGCAAAGGGTCTGTTTGTGTATATACAGAGGATCAAAGCCTAATTTGGCTACCCTGAAAATGAACTAAGATACGATATGAAGAAGAACTTCCAACTTCAGCACTCTCTGGAAGAGACATACCAGAAGATGATCATCAAAAAACCTCAACAAAGACCCAGGCGCTGCTACAGCTGTAGCTGCATCCATCCCACTGGTTCCTGGACTTGCCATGGGAATGATGAAGGAGATATCTAAGCTGGCCTGTGCATACAGTAAAACAACAAATTTGACTGGATCTATACTGTTGGAACTCAACCAAGAATTAGGAGAAGTGCAAGTTGTAGCACTGTTAAATCTTACAACTACAGACTATCTACTGTTAAAAGAACATATGGGATGTGAACAGTACCCAGGAATGGGTTGTTTTAATTTGTCTGATTTCTCTCAGACTGTTCAAGTACAGTTGGACAATATCCATTAAATCATAGACAAATTTTCACAAATGCCTAGGGTGCCTAACTGGTTTTCTTGGTTTCACTGGAGATAGCTGGTAATTATAGATCTGCTTCAGTTATGTAACTGTATTCCTATTATGTTAATGTGTGTACACAATTTAATTAGGAGTTTAAAACCTATACATGCTTAAGTTACTCTACAAGAAGTTATGTCAAAGAAATAATCAATCTTCCCATGTTTTCTTCCATCTGCTACCTCTATAGCTTTTCTTCTTCCTTCCAAATTACAACCCTTAAATAGAATTCGTGCCTCATATCGAATTCACTGAGTATCATAACTCCTCCAAGTGGTAAAGATACCTCAAAACAAATGCTGGGCATAGAAGCCACAGGACATAAATCTGCAAAGAAGTAAAAAGCTAAGCTTTTCAAATAATATTGCTTCTCTCTCACTTACCAACTTTACATTTCCCTGTATGGCCCCGGAAGATGACTGGTTAGCCAGAGACGGGTAAGATTCCTCAAGGGAGGAACAACCTAAGACAGGCACAGTTGCAGGGGGCCATCAGGTGAGAAATTGGGGATCAACAGAGGTGAGGCTTAGAACCTCACTCCCCCTGTTTTGAGAGAAATCTTCTGTATCCATGGATGTATTATTGCCCTTGTCTAGCTTGGATTAACACATAGTCTACAGGCACACACCTGATCATCTACATTTGCTCTCTTACAAAACCAAACTATGTTTTCTACCTTTATCTTGCATCTACCTACCACTTCAGCATTTTATTAAAAATAATAATAATAATAATAAAGGGAGAAATGTGGGATTCACATATAAACCAAGTATAAAAATCAAACAAATATTCATATTTGACCTGATTGTTTATAGTTCATAATGAGTGATCAAAACCGAAAGTTTTTGTGAATGACTGCCCTTGTAGTGTTCACCATGTAAGAACTTATTCACTGTGTAAGAATTTGTTCACCATGTAAGCATACAGATCACCCATATCCCATAATCCGTAAATACTTACTCTTAAAATTTGGGTTAATTTCTTCACAAATTAAAAAAAATATTTCTATACTTGTATTATTTTGTTGTATAATCACAATATTGCACATGTAGAACTATTTTTAACACTTAAAATTCTAAAAGTGAATTATAAAAAATTTTCTCATGTCATTTTACAGATTCAAATTCTCTGTGTTATAATACTGTACAGATGCTATGAATATGTTATGTTTGGTATACATTTCATCTGCAAGTGAATGTTTAAGACTATCTAAATTTTACTATTTTAGCTATTGGTAAAATGAATATATCTGTATATGCATTTTGATCAAATATTTAATTATTTTCAGATATTTCAGTTTTATTAATTCATTTTATTTATAATAGCTGATTTAATGAATATGTTGATTTTCATGGAAAATAATGTAATTTTATTATAATCACAATTTTGTCATAGTGTTTTCAAGGTCAGCTTTTTAAGATGGAGATGACTGGTTATATAGAATCTACAGTTCAATTCAGCCTCTTTATTATCATTTTTAAAATTCGGTATCCCTTTTGTAATTCTTAAGATATCTTATTTTTGGACCTTTTTTCCCTACGACATCTTATTTAACATCAATTGACCTTAACAACTGCAAAAAAATTTCTTGAAAATAAATTGTAACATCAAAAAGAAACCATTATTTCACTTTTGATAATACATGATTTGATAAAAATGAATCAATGACCAAAAGGTAAAAACTAACAATCAAAATTTAGACTACTCTGTTCTAAGTTCTATTTGTAGTTTCCTGTATATTAATGTTGGTAAAATGGCAATATTTCCAGAATCTCACCCCTGATCTTAGTTCATTTGCACATCAACAGGTGTTCCCAAGGAGTGGAGAGGAGTAGCCATCTTCATATCAACAGGTAATTGCAAGGGTGAGTTAGGGTGTATCTTGACTGGAGACGTTGGATGGTGTCCCTTTTTCTGCAGCTGGATTGCAAGAGACACAGGAGAGCAGAAGTGGATGACTGCTTGTAAGCAATAAATGGATTTCTCTCACTTTATTTCTCTCTTTGACTGATTTCAGTTTCAAAGGTATTTTGCTCCAGGATTTTTCCCCAGAGTTACAATTAACTACAGTATGTGATCCAGATACTTACAGGGATATGGGATTTTTATTATAACTGCCCTCTGAATGCACTTGGATTATACTCTAATCTACCATTATTCTCATATCAGTGTGATGCACTGAGAACTGTTTCAGATACGTTTTGAGTTACATAATTAGTGATGGTTAATTTTAAGTGTCAAATTAAAGGGATGCCCAGATATTTGGTCAAACAATCTTAGTGTATATGTTAAAGTATTTTTGGAAGAGACTAACAATTAGATTAGTAGACTGAGTAAAGTGTATTACTCTCCATGATGTGATGGGACTCATTCAATCAGTTCAAGGCCTGACTAAAACAAAAAGGTTGACTCTCCCCTGAATAAGAGAGAATTTTTCCTTCTTGACTGCCTCTGAACTGGAACACTGGTTTTTATTTCCTACCTTAGACTCAAGTTTAAATATCAGCTCTTGCTGGCTCTGGAGCCTTATGGCCTTTGGATGAGAACTAAAGCATCAGTATTCCTTGGTATTCACTTGCCAGCTCACCCTAGGGCTTGCTCACCTCCATAATTACATGAGCCAATTTCTTATTTCTGGAAAACCCTGGCACAAACATTAGAACCACCCTAAAGAATAGACACAAGCTGTTTAGAGATGTTTATTTAGATACATAGAGTTAGATTTTGTTAAATTTACAAAACAATATACAAATCATTGAAATTTATTGCCCCAAACTATACCCATACTTTAATTAAAATAAAGTGCAACAAAGAGGAGGTCGTAGTGTGGGGCTTACTCAACTTGGAGGGAGTAAGACTTAAAAATGTTTACTTTTCATAAAATTAAATCCGCATGGTCAAAAATCTATATGTGTGCTCTGCAGATTACTTTGATTACTTCTTACAATCATGTATTCATTCATGTTAAAAACTTTTTATTGATTACTGTATTAGTTAGCTTCTACTTAGTCATAAATGATTACCAAAAAATCAAAGACACACATTAGGTGTTCATTTCTTGTTTGTGGGTCTTTCAGTCTGTGTGGGCAGTTCTGCCACATGTGTGCTCCATGTGTGGCTGCCAGAAGCATGTTCTTTTAGATGAGGTGAAGATGTCCAGAGGGATTCCTCTCTTCCCTAAATGCCATCTATACATGTATTATATATATAATATATTTTAGATATATATAGTGTAGTAAAACAAGATTATTTGCCAGATGTTGACTGATTGGCACTCTATACGTAAATAATTGGTAATATACATTGGTTTCTTCTTTGAAGTTGTGATACGATACCTAAAATTAATGTTACATAATGCTTTGACATCTGGTATTATAGGGAGGGATTCAAATGTCCTAGCCATAAGATTCGCACCCCCTCTGGAACTCCAGATAAGGTCACCTAATCAAATAATTTCCTTATCTCAGAGATCGGGTGCAGTGTCTGCTTATTTTTGACTCCTGGGCTTCAGATCTTTGTCAGTTCACAGAGTTGCATAAAAAAGCCAACCATATTCTCCCAAGGAAGCCAGGGGCACCCACTATTGAAACTATAAGCCTATCTCCCACAGCCTTGGTCATTCACAATATCCCCATATGCAATTGCCATGCAGCCCTGTGTGACATGCAGTGTCCTCTTCTACTAGATCATGAAAATATATTCCTAATAAAGTGCTGTCAAGTTCATCTCTCTAGGATTGGGTGTCAAGTGTTTGTCATCTCTATAATCCTAGAGTAGGAATCCCTCCCTTACCAATGTAATGAACAGGAGAATATTAAAATATAACATATGTAGAGTTTTAAAACATGAAATTAAAGGTTGCATATTATACATTCAGTTTCTTTTCCAGATTTTGTTCTGACAGTGCATTCAAAACAAGCATACATGAACAAATTAACACAAGTCAAGCAACATAGAGTAACATATCTGAGATTTACATATCAGTGTTTCATTTTAAAAAGAATGTGATGTCAGCATTGCTTCCTATAATATACCTCCCTCCACCTTAAACTCTCCCTTTGTCCTATTTCTTGTCTCAAGGTAATGAGTCCATACTTTTTACTGTGATAAAATCTTTAGAAGATAATGCTATTCTTAATGTGTACTGCAAAAATGGCTTCAAGCCAATTTATCTAAGAATTATGTTTTCACTAACTTAACAATAGCTTTGTAAAGAGTGCAAATTGGTTACCATATGGCAAACAGTCTTGTTTTAGTGTATTATTTTTGTCATTAATAATGACTTAAAAAATCTTACTTGAGTTGCAAAGTATATAATGAGGAATCATTTGAGGATATGCTGTATATATTATATTTTCAGTCATTAATTTAAAGTTTAATATGTTATACTGTACATAGAAGTTATCTGGAGCTGTTATAAATAGTATGTACAAATATGAATTATCTCTTTTCTATAATATTTTAAGTGTTGTTTTGTCTATATTTATGAACAAGTGAGGAGACAATTGGTCCTTTGTTATGACTGGAGAGGTTTCACAGTTGAAAGGTGAGATTACATAAATCTGTTCAGATGCTATTTTATATGTAAATATTATACATGTCAAAATTATTTTACAAAAATTTATATATGTATTGAGGTCTCCTGACCACCAGCATCATTATCTAAATGTCTATTAGTGACACCAGTTTGGTCCAAAGCTCTACTATCTCTTTCCAATTATTTGATAACTTCCTAACTGCTTACTCCACATCTCCACTATGTTCCCTACAAAATATTCTCCATCTCCTGCTTTATTAGTTTTCTTTTGAAATGCAAGTCATATTATGGCCCTCCTCTGCTCAAAATTCTTCAATATCTTCCTATCTCAGAGACAAAGCTGAAGTGCTTATACATGTAATTTTCAAGCTTGATTCTGCATTTAAGTCAACCAGGCAGTTTTTAAAGTATTACATGGCAGATTAAAGATGGCGGGGTGAGAGGAGAGACAAAGGCTTCCTCCTAAAACTGGATACAATTAGAAAATTTAATTGGTGCAACTAATCCTGAGAGAGCAACAGGAAAGAGGATGGCATCAGACTGCACACACCTGGAGAAAAGAGCAGACCTCACCGAATGGGGTAATGTACCAGAGCTGTGGTTCCATGGGACCCAAGCCCCTCCCCCACCCCAGCTCACCCACTGGAGGAAGAGAAATGGAGCAGGAAGGGAGTGGAAGGCTTGGGACAGCTGAATACCTAGCTCTGGAGATCTGCACTGGGAGCACAAACCTACATTTCATGGTGCTTTCATGAGATTCGCATGACTACTGGGTTGGAAAGTTAATACAGGCAGAGTTCCTGGGGAGACTGGGATTCCAGCTGCTGGTGGAAAGCAGGGATCCATATCCGGCTGCTCTGGGACAAAAACATATACCTGTATGCTCAGCCCACTGGTTCCGGCAGTGGAGACAGGCACAGCTGCCAGGAGGCAGGTAACAGCTCTTTCCTCCCCTCAGGCACCATTACCGCTCCCCTGCGATACCTGACATTGCTTCAGGGGCTGAGCAGCTCCACAATAGAACTTCTGGACACTAGAGGGCGCCATATACAAACATGAAACGCCAAAGGAATCTGGTCCAGAGTAAAATTATTAATACAACTCCCGAGAAAGTTTTAAATGGTATGGACCTTGTGACTCTTCATGAAAGGGAGTTCAAAATAAAAATAATCAACATCCTAATGGAGGTACAGAAAGACATCCAAGAACTCAGGAATGAATTCAGGTCAGAGATCCAATCATTGAAGAACACGATGGAGGGTATAAAAAGCAGGTTGGATATGGTGGAGGAGACAATAAATGAAATAGAAACTAGAGAAGAGGAATACAAAGAAGCTGAGGCAAAGAGAGAAAAAGGATCTCTAAGAATGAAAAAATATTGAGAGAACTGTGTGACCAACCCAAGCAGAACAATATTTTCATTACAGGGACACCAGAAGAAGAAGAAGAGAGAGAAAGAGATAGAAAGTGTCTTTGAGGATGTAGTTGCTGAAAACTTCCCCAATCTTGGGAAGGAGATAGTCTCTCAGGCCATGGAGATCCACAGATTTCCCAACATAAGGGACCCAAGGAAGACAACACCAAGACACATAGTAATTTAAATAAGAAAGATCAAGGATAAGGACAGACTGTTAAAAGCAGCCAGAGGCAGAAATAAGATCACATACAAAGGAAAGCCCATCAGGCTAACATCAGACTTCTCAGCAGAAACCTTACAGGCCAGAAAGGAGTGGCATGATGTATTTGATGCTCTGAAGCAGAAGGGCCTTGAACCAAGAGTATTCTACCCACAAGATTATCATTCAAATTTGAAGGAAGGATTAAACAATTTCCATATAAGCAAAAGCTGAGAGAGTTTACTTCCCACAAACCATCTCTGCAGTCTATTTTGGAGGGACTGCTATAGATGGAAGTGTTCCTAGGATTGGATACCTGTCACCAGAGGTAGTAAACCATGCTAGGGAAGGTGGAGCAGCTGAATGCGAGGCAAATGCAAAATTAAATTGACTATCCCCAAAGTCAATCAAGGGGTAGACAAAAAGTACAGAATTTGATACCTAATATATAAAGAATGAAGGAGGAAGAAAAAGGAGGAGAAATACAAAGGAACCTTTAGATTGTGTTTGTAACAGCATACTAAGTGAGTTAAGTTAGACTCTTAGATAGTAAGGAAAGTAACCTGGAACATTTCGTAACCATGAATCTAAAGCCTGAAATGGCAATAAGTACAAACCTATCGATAATCACCCTAAATGTAAATGGACTGAATGCACCAATAAAAAGACATAGAATCACTGAATGGATAAAAAAGCAAGACCCATCTATATGCTGCTTACAGGAGATTCACCTCAAACCCAAAGACATGCACAGACTAAAAGTCAAGGGATGGAAAAAGATATTTCATGGAAACAACAGGGAGGAAAAAGCAGGCGTTGCAGTACAAGTATAAGATGAAATACACTTCAAAACAAAGAAAGTAACAAGAGATAAAGAAGGACAATACAAAATAATAAAAGGATCAGTTCAACAAGAGGATATAACCATTATAAATATATATGCACCCAACACAGGAGCACCAGCATATGTGAAAAAAATACTAACAAAATTAAAAGATGAAACAGAATGCAATGCATTCATTTTAGGAGACTTCTACACACCATTCACTCCAAAGGACAGATCCACCAGACAGAAAATAATAAGTAAGGACACAGAGGCACTGAACAACACACTACAACAGATGGACCTAATAGACATCTATAGAACTCTACACCCAAAAGCAACAGGATACACATTCTTCTCAAGTGCACATGGAACATTCTCCAGAATAGACCATACACTAGGCCACTAAAAGAGCCTCAGTAAATTCAAAAAGTCTGAAATTCTACCAACCAACTTTTCAGACCACAAAGGTATAAAACTAGAAATAAATTGTACCAAGAAAGCAAAAAGGCTCACAAATGCATGGAGGTTTAACAACACCCTTCCAAATAGTCAATGGATCAATGACCAAATTAAAATGGAGATCCAGCAATGTATGGAAATAAATGACAACAACAACACAAAGCCCCAACTTCTGTGGGATGCAGCCAAAGCAGTCTTAGGAGGAAAGTATATAGCGATCCAGGCATATTTAAAGAAGGAAGAAAAATCCCAAATGAATAGTCTAAAATCACAATTATCGAACCTTGAAAAAGAAGAACAAATGAGGCCTAAAGTCAGCAGAAGGAGGCACATAATAAAGATCAGAGAAGAAATAAACAAAATTGAGAAGAAAAGAACAATAGAAAAAAATCAATGAAACCAAAAGCTGGTTCTTTGAGAAAATAAACAAAGTAGATAAGCCTCCAGCCAGACTTATTAAGAGAAAAAGAGAATCAACAAACATCAACAGAATCATAAACGATACAGGAAACATCACAACAGACCCAACAGAAATACAAAGAATTATTAGAGACTACTATGAAAACCTACATGGTAATAAGCTGGAAAACCTAGAAGAAATGGACAACTTCCTAGAAAAATACAACTTTCCAAGACTGACCAAGGAAGAAACACAAAATCTAAACAAACCAATTACCAGCAAAGAAATTGAATTGGTAATCAAAAAACTACCCAAGAAAAAAACCCCAGGCCAGATGGAATTACCTTGGAATTTTATCAGACATACAGAGAAGATATAATACCCATTCTCCTTAAAGTTCGCCAAAAAATGGAAGAGGAGGAAATACTCCCAAACTCATTCTACAAAGCCAATGTCACCCTAATACCAAAACCAGGCAAAGACCCCACCAAACAAGAAAACTACAGACCAATAACCCTGATGAAAGTAGATGCAAAAATACTCAATAAAATATTAGCAAACCAAATTTAAAAATACATCAAAAAGATCATACACCACAACCAAGTGGGATTCATCCCAGGGATGCAAGGATGGCACAACATTCGAAAATCCATCAACATCATCCACCACATCAACAAAAAGAAAGACAAAACCACATGAACATCTCCATACATGCTGAAAAAGCATTCGACAAAATTCAACATCCATTCATGATAAAAACTCTCAGCAAAATAGGTATAGAGGGCAAATACCTCAACATAATAAAGGCCATATATGATAAACCCACAGCCAACATCATACTGAACAGCGAGAAGCTGAAAGCTTTTCCTCTGAGATCGGGAACAAGACAGGGATGCCCACTCTCCCCACTGTTATTTAACATAGTACTGGAGGTCCTAGCCATGGCAATTAGACAAAACAAAGAAGTACAAGGAATCCAGATTGGTAAAGAAAAAGTTAAACCATCACTGTTTGCAGATGATATGATATTGTACATAAAAAACCCTAACGACTTCACTCCAAAACTACTAGAACTACTAGGCCACTAAAAGAGCCTCAGTAAATTAAAAAAGTCTGAAATTCTACCAACCAACTTTTCAGACCACAAAGGTATAAAACTAGAAATAAATTGTACCAAGAAAGCAAAAAGGCTCACAAATGCATGGAGGTTTAACAACACCCTTCCAAATAGTCAATGGATCAATGACCAAATTAAAATATCAGAATACAGCAAAGTTGCAGGATACAAAATTAACACACAGAAATCTGTGGCTTTCCTATACACTAACAATGAACCAACAGAAAGAGAAATCAGGAAAACAATTCCATTCACAATTGCATCAAAAAGAATAAAATACCTGGGAATAAACCTAACCAATGAAGTGAAAGACCTATACCCTGAAAACTATAAGACACTCTTAAGAGAAATTAAAGAGAACACTAACAAATGGAAACTCTTCCCATGGTCTTTGCTAGGAAGTGGGGGGGTATCTCACTCCCCAACTTCAAGCTCTACTGCAAAGCCATAGTAATCAAGACAATTTAGTACTGGCAGAAGAATAGAGCCACAATGAGTGGAACCGATTAGAGACTCCAGACATTAACCCAAGCATATATGGTCAATTAATATTCAATAAAGGAGCCATGGACATACAATGGGGAAATGACAGTCTCTTCAACAGATGGTGCTGGCAAAACTGGACAGCTACATGTAAGACAATGAAACTGGATCACTGTATAACCCCATACACAAAAGTAAACTCAAAATGGTTCAAAGACCTGAATGTAAGTCATGAAACCATAAAACTCTTAGAAAAAAACCGGCAAAAATCTCTTGGATATAAACATTAGCGACTTCTTCATGAACATATCTCCCTGGGCAAGGAAAACAAAAGCAAAAATGAACAAGTGGGACTATAGGACTATATCAAGCTGAAAAGCTTCTGTACAGCAAAGGACAGCTTCAATAGAACAAAAAGGTACCCTACAGTATGAGAGAATATATTCGTAAATGACAGATCTGATAAAAGCTTGATATCAAAAATATATAAAGAGCTCACACACCTCAACAAACAAAAAGCAAATAATCCAATTAATAAATGGGCAGGGGAGCTGAATAGACAATTCTCCAAAGAAGAAATTCAGATGGCCAACAGACACATGAAAAGATGTTCCACATAGCTAGTCATCAGAGAAATGTAAATTGAAACCACAATGAGATATCACCTCACACCAGTAAGGATCACCATCATCCAAAAGATAAACAACAACAAATTTTGGCAAGGTTGTAGAGAAAAGGGGGGAACCCTCCTACACTGCCTGTATGAATGTAAATTAGTTCAACCATTGTGGAGGTTCCTCAAAATGCTCAAAATAGACTTACCATTTGACCCAGGAATTCCATTGCTAGGAATTTACCCTAAGAATGCAGCACTCCCGTTTGAAAAAGACAGATGCACCCCTATGTTTATCGTAGCACTATTTACAATAGCCAAGAAAGGGAAGCAACCTAAGTGTCCATCAGTAGATGAATGGATAAAGAAGATGTGGTACATATACACAATGGAATATTATTCAGCCATAAGAAGAAAACAAATCCTACCATTTGCGACAGCATGGATGGAGCTAAAGGGTATTATGCTCAGTGAAATAAGCCAAGCAGAGAAAGAGAAATACCAAATGATTTCACTCATCTGTGGAGTATAAGAACAAAGGAAAAACTGAAGGAACAAAACAGCCTCAGAATCACAGAACCCAAGAATGGCCTAACAGGTACCAAAGGGAAGGAGACTGGGGAGAATGGGTGGGTAGAGAGGGATAAGGGTGGGGAAGAAGAAAGGGGGTATTATGATTAGCATGTATAATGTGGCGGGTGGGGGAAAGGGGAGGGCTGCGCAAAAGAGAGAAGACAAGTAGTGATTCTACAACATCTTACTATGCTGATGGACAGTGACCTTAATGGGGTTTGTGGGGGGGACTTGGGGTAGGGAGAGCCTAGTAAACATAATGTTCTTCATGTAATTGTAGATTAATGATAATAAAATTAAAAAAAAAAAGTTTTACATGGGATAACCTAAGCCCAGATCAACTGAATCAGAAATGCTGGAGTTGGTGCCAAAGCAACAATATTTTTTTAAGTTTTGCAGGAATAGATTCATAGACACTAACAAGTGACTGGTGGTTACCATGGGGAAGGGGTTGGGGTGGTTGGGTGGGGATAGTTAAGGGGATAAAAGGGCATAAATATTCCCACCCATAATATAAGTTGGTCATAGGGATGGTAGTATAGCATGGAGAGTGCAGTCAATGATTCCGTAACATTTTCTTATGTTGACAAATAATAACTGCACTAGTGGGGGTAAGGATTTAATAATATGGGTAATTGTTGAACCACTGTGCTGTATATTTGAAACCAATATAAGATTGTCAATATAATGATATATTGTGTTGATATATTGTATCAATATAAAGTGTCAATATAATGATACTTCAATAAAAAAAAGTTTTGCAAGAAATCTTGGTGGGCAGCTGGGGTTGAGAACCACTGACGGTTATGGTCTAGCTCTCTCTGACTTTATCTACCATATTTTTCTTATTCACTTCACTCCAGCCAAGTTGAACTTCTGGCTAGTTCTCAAACTACTGCTGTCATAAGACACAGGAAACTGAATTTCCTGCCCTTAGATTAATATTTTAAATAATTCTAGTCTAACCTTCCTCTGGCTGTACCCTTCCTGCTAAGTGGGATTCTAGTAGAGACAGAGAATGTGCCAACACACATACTCATTCTAGATCACACTATGGATCCCTGGAATCCCAGTTACCTACCAGAAGGTCCTAATGCCAGCTCCAGGGCCTTCACAGGCCTCTTTCCTGAACCCTCCTCTCAGTGTTCGCTCATGCCACAGGTGCAGTACAATACCCCAGAGTGGGTAAGGACGGGAGGCAAACATCAGACTGGCGTTCTGTTTTTAGAGCTTGCTCTTACCACACCACAATACGGTCCTTTGCGGACATTCAAAGTTCCAAAGTTCCAGGTAATTAGAAAGGTTTATTTGGATAGATTTCAACAGCTTTTAAACTTGGTTTATAGTTTTTAAATATTAAATATGTGGCTTGCAAATTTCTATTTTCACTTTTGACCACAACTCTTCAAATGTTAAGGAACATTTACAGTGCATACCAACCAGAATTCATTATAGTTCCTTCTCTCACTTAAATCTCCATTTAAATACTATTTTATTTGGGAGGTCTTTTCTAAGATTTTTGTATTAAATAGCAATCTGCTTCCTTCACCAACCATAGACCATGCTATGCTCTAAGACTTGTAGTATTTTTCTCCAAAAGTTTTATGAAAATCTGTCTTTTACTCCAAAATTTTTCTCTCTACCTATACCTGCCTTTTTGTGTTTTACTGGCAACAGTGTTTATTGAAGAGATAAATATTTTAATTTTGATAAAGTCCACTTTGTTATTTTTTTGTTTTAAAAGATAAATCCATTATGTACTTTATATATACTTTTTGTATTTTAAAAGAGAATGCATTATGAATATCTCAACCCACTTGTTAAAAATCAGTTGACCATTTAAGTGTGATCTATTTATGGACTCTTTATTGTGTTCCACTGATTAATTTGTCTATCATTATGAAAATACCTTACTGTGCCTTCATAATCAGTCTTAAATTCAGGCAGTACCTGTTAGAGGACTTTTATCCAGAATATATGAACAATCCTTACAACTCATTAATAAGATGGCAAAAACCCAATTTATTAAATCAGGAAAGTACCTAAACCAAAAAAATATACTGTTGATAACCAAACATACAAAAAGATATTCAACATCATTAATCATTAAGGGAATGAAAATACCACAATGAGAAGCCATTACATACTCACTAGAAAGGTTAAAAATTTTTTAAAGACTTTGACTATACCACGTAGTGATGTAGATGTGGAGCTAGTGTAACTTATCTACATTGCTGGTGGGAATGTAAAAATGATACAACTATTTTGAAAAACAGTTTGTCAGTTTCTTAAAAAGTTATACATAGGCTATTGAATGATACAGCCATTCCACTCCAAGGTATTTTCTCAAGAGAAATGAAAGCATTTGTCTAGAAATATGAGTGCATGAATATTCATAGCAGCTTTATTTGTAAAGCAAATAAAACCTGGGTGGAAAAAAAAAACCCTAAATGTCCATGAATTTGTACATAAACCAGTTATTATGTATTTGCACAATGGACTGACTATCATCAATAAAAAACAAACCACTGATACACTAAGCAATATGGATGAATCTCAAAATAATGATGCTGACTTATAGAAACCATGCTATAAAGAGTGTGATTCTATTTCTTTAAAATTTTAGAGAATGAAAATTAATCTACGGTAACAAAGCAGATCAGTGATTGCTTAGAGGTAGGATAAAGGGGTTACAAAGGTTTAGTAGGAAAGTTTTGGGGATGACGGGTATATTAACTATCTTGACTATAATGATTATATTATTTTATTGCTATATCCATGTGTAAAAACACCAAATTGTACAGATTTATAATATTAAGTGCATTTTCAATAAGTATCAATTACACATCAATAAAACTCTACAACAAAAGTATAACACATTATATGTTTACTCGTTCATTAGTTTATTGCTTGACTCTTACTGCGATCTAAGGTCCATAAGGATAAGAGTTTGCTGTTGTTTGCTCAATTCTGTCTGCTGAGCACATGGTAGTTCTCCTATGCACACTTGTTCAGTGAACATATTTCACTGTGACATATCTGTGTTGGTGGGTTATTGCAGGATTTCAATAGTTTATACTAGATAATATAGTTTTAGGGGTCAAGGCAGACCTAAACCTTGCTCAGAAGTTGCATGCTTACCTAGAAACGTGGATCCAAGAACTTGATCTTATTTTCTCTAGTATTCTGGCATATTCTTATTCAGTCTTAAAATTCCAGCTCAAAAATCACTTCTCTTTAGCTGAGACACTAGTCTCCTCCCATCACACCCACACTGAGATTAGATTTGGTTGCTCATATGAATGCTTGTATATATAGGGTAAGAGTGTGTGTGTGTGTGTGTGTGTGTGTGTGTGTGTGTGTGTGCATTTATACAATTGTACAATGATACCTATAGTCATATAGTAGTGATCATACAATGTGATCAAAAATATTTATATGTGCATGTTTTATATTTATTATAAAAATTTACATATACACATATATGTCCCTACTATTGTATAATTATAATTTTTATTCCTGTCTCTGAAGCTAAACTCAGACTAGATTTTAAAAAAGATGAATCATAACCTGTTTATTTTGAATTTTTCAAACACTAGAAAACAAATGAATATATACAGTTAATTTAAATGTTAAATTCAATTAATTTAATTCATCTCATCATCATTGTGCTAACAGCACAGAAACAAAACCAATAATAGTGATAGGAGTAGATTATTACAGGAATTAAACTTTATGGAATTATGGGTACTAATAAAGCAGTCTACATAAGTCTGTAGCCTGTTAATCTGATTTGGCTGTAGGGTCTCATAGTGTCCAGAGTTTGGAAAGAAAATAGATATTACATGAAGTGGGGAAGAGAAATAGCAAATTGGAATATGCAAGCTGTAATCTATGTGGTAAAACTGGAACCCAAGACTACAATATTGATGATTTATGCAACCTGCAAAAATGCTGATGCACTTGACCATGAAACCTTACAAAAAGGCATGCCTAGGATTTGAAGAAACTGAAAGAAGATACCGGATAGGACCCAAAGGAGCCATAACTTAGTGCTTTCCCAAGGCCTACAAAGCATGTCAACACACTCAATAAGGGATATGAGTGGCAGTAGCATCCAACCTTACTTGCCAAGCATTAATGTGGCTTTTGCTTCACTCTGCCTTCCAAATCTGCCATCCTTATTCCAGAACAATGTGCGGAAGGGAATACAGAGAGAAGACTTGAATTCTAACTGAGCTAAATGGACACAATTTAAATCCTCCACAATCAACTCTTTGTCACGTTGGTCAATGTATGCATTATTTTAAACTACATAGAACTTCCAAATAAAGGTAATAACAAAATGATGCTTACTTTATAATGATGCAACTATATATCAAAATAGCCAAAAACATGCTAACCTTTCCCTGAAGAGGATACAAAATCACTTTAACTATCTCAGCGTGAATTATATTCCTCTTCTAGCTGAGTCATGCTTCCTCTTGATTTCTTTTAACTCAAATATTGAGACATGAGGTTAGTGTCTAACTTTTCTTGTGTTTTATAGGAGGGAATGAGAGATGGGAAGAAATAAATATATACATAACAAAATATGCTTATATTAATATAAGGAAAAAATACATACTACATTGTAGCCCTTGTTTCTGTAACTGTTCATGTGGTCATAGCTAGTATTTATAATGATCTTCTCTTATCCATTCATGACTTTCTGCTGTCAGTTACCACTTTGGCTGGTTGTGTTTACCTGTCTGATGGGGAGACCAAACTTCAATCCTGAATGTTCTGAACCATCAGTATTCCTACTAAATTTGGATTGCTATTGTTTTAAATTGACTTTAAGAAAAGATTTCAGAATACTAAAAGGCACTCCAGGGAGTCATCTATATTCTACACATAATCTTCCTTATACCATTGTGAAGTAGTAACCAAATTTCCCAAAATAGTACAGTAACCCTCAACCTACACATCTCACCCAAATGAGTAAGGTTCTTTGATTTTTGGTTATTTGGCATTAGAAACCTGAAGTGGCCATGTAGCAAACTCAAATTCCAATATATTGGAACCATTGTTGAGTCACCTGGTGAAGGTATTTTCCCATAGGAACTAATACTGTACGTTGAAGAGCCCAAAGTTCTGGGCACTTGAGGACGGAAAGCAAAAATTCACTAATGATCAACAGGAGTAATAAGGAATGACTCTCATTTCTACCTTTGGGGAAGGAGTTGATTTAGAAAGACCAAATGATGTATTTGTTGCCTACTAAATCCAAAAATCTGAATAAACACTGTGTTATTCTCTCATTAGTATGAGGGGCCAGATGTGGCAATTTATCTTTATGAGTTACCCTGGACTACCAAACCACTAGAAAGCTAAACCAAGCAAATACCACGTATTTTGCAATTTTAAATGAATTCTTGACACCAACCTCTTCTAAGTCAGTTAAGCAATAACTCATCCAGACTTGTACATTTTTAAGTGCATCCACAGTAACTTAAAGAATAACATAAAAAATATGATGAAATATGATATTCTGAAATTCTGGAAAAAATCTATAAAATATTTCTATAAATACTCAAAATATTTTGCTTATAGGGTTCTCAGTAAACCATCAGTGCATGACACACTTAAGAAATAAATATTATCTCCACTTACCATTTTAACGGTTCACAGAATACATTTTCTTTATTCTTTCAACACATTTAGAGATTGACCACCAGGTGCCTGGCACAATGTGCAGAGTTTACAGTAATAATCAAAATAGGCAAGGTCCCAATTGTAAAATAACTTTATTCTGGAAGGTAAGGTGGGGAGGTGGGGGGAAACAGGCAATGAACAAATAAAAGTGCATTAGGAAATTTCAGATGAAGTGCTAGGAAGAAAACAGAATAATGTGAGAAAGTGACTCTATCTAAAGGAAGGCACTTTAGGTAGACAGGATTACTAGGGTGTTTTTTGAGGATGTGACACTTGAACTGGAAAACAAATGTAAGAAGAAGGTCACTATAGGAAAATATGACCTCAGAGCTCCAGTAAGATAAAGGAAGAGCAAGTCTGGCATGTCAGAGGACACACATGTTCCAGTGCGAATGGAGCATAGTGAGAAAAGGAGGAGTGACGATGGATGTGGTCAGAAAAATAAACTGGACCCAGATTATGTAGGGATTTCTAAAGCTTAATAAGTAATCAACATTTATTATATAAATTTGATAGGGACGTGTTAGTTGTGTTAAGCATGGGATAAACACAATGTAATTTACATTTAAAAAGCCCTCTTAGGCAAAAAGACAGATATGAGTGGGGTGAAAAGAGGTTGGGGCCTACCAAGAACTCAGGGAGTTAATCAGATTAAGCTAGAGAGCCAGAAATGACTCACACCCTTTGCAATGTAAATTCATTCCACATGCTCTGAATCTGGGCTGACCTTGAGACTTGCTTTAGCTAATGCAGGTGAGACAGTGCAGAGACAGGGTACAAGCATCATGATTTATTTTCCCAAAACTGCTAAGATGTGAACAGCGTAGTGGGAACAAGAAGGACTTATCTTGAGGCTAGGAGTAGAGAGTTGGGGGTTAGGTTCCTAACATATTCTTTGGTAATCAGACACCAATTTATCTTAAGGCAAGGCAAGCAGTCTTAACAGATGTGTTCCTGGGACTTGGGAGTCGCCACTGTCTTCAAGAAGAACAAAAAGTTTGTCCTACAAAATTACATAGAGGACTAGCTATAGATGATGACATATTGTCTCTCACTGGATACAGACACTGTGAGACCACCTGACAAGCCTC
This sequence comes from Manis javanica, assembly GCF_040802235.1. Lineage (NCBI taxonomy): Eukaryota > Metazoa > Chordata > Mammalia > Pholidota > Manidae > Manis > Manis javanica. The sequence continues at coordinate 193,701,416 of NC_133157.1, forward strand.
TCCCCTGATCTTTTACCTTTATGTCATTCTTGAAACTATTTAAAAGATAAAATCTCAGATTTTGTTGTGCCTCTTCTCTGAGGTTCACACTCGCCTTTCTTCGAGTGTGTCACTCTCTCGGTCCTACTCCAGATAAGTAGGGAGGGGCTGCTAAGAGCTCTGATTTGGGCCTGCAAGTTCCCATGGCCTGGGTGAGCCAGATGGAACTGCAGCTATATGATCCTGCTCCTTAGTTGCCTGCCTGAAAATCCCCTTTCTTTGCCTTTATGAAGTTCTCAGAACATAATCTCACTCCATCCACTGCTCTGTGGCTGCCCTAAATCCTGGCATGGAAGGGATTTAGTTCCCACACCATGTGAACACTAGATACCAAGTAACACTGGCTTTAGGAGTTGACAAGGAATTATGCCCTATGTGGAGCAGCAGTTCAACGAACTTCCCCTTCCTCCCTCTGTTTTTCCTACCTCTCTACTTTATTCAAGTAAATTTGCCTTTTTCTACCTTGACTATACCCCACTCCTCCTTTGGTGTGTATTCTAATAAAACTTTCATTTTGCTTCACTACTGTGTCTCTGGCCTTCAGTTCTTTGTTGTGGCAGGGACAAGATCTGAGCAGAAGAGACACAACCCCTCAACAGTTCTACCACCTAATAGTGTGTAGTTGTATATTTGAGTTTGGAGTTCAAAGGAAAGTTAAGATTTAGAGAGAGATTTAGGAAGTGCTGGCATATTAATTTTATTTAAAGCCATGAAGCTGAATGAGCCCACAGGTGAGCTAAGAGCAAAATAATATTTATAGATCAGAAATAGGTGGGAAATACAAGAAACCTCAGGAACAGCAGCTAAAATAACATATAACAAAAGAGCAAAACATTCAGGTTTGATCTTTTGGCATTGCTTTTTTCTATTTCCTGTCACATTAGTAAGATAAATATAATACCTGAGCCACTGTGATTCTGAAAAGTTGGCTCTTGATCTAACAAAGAACCATAGCAAGTCATTTAGAATTTTCACAACCCTAGGATTTATCTACCTGCAATATTCAGTGTTTTACACACTGTTCCAACTACTATCAACTTTTCCATAAAGTGTTGACAATTTAGGATAGACTCAAAAGGAAATACACATCATAATATCTTCCTATATTATATATTGCAATAAGTTTGACATAGAGTTTCCAAACCCATATTACTTGATAAACAGTGCAATATAAACTGAGCATCTCAATTTTCTCTTTGCTTCCGTAGACTGTTGACTTTTTCATCTTTATATTCAGAAGCTCCATCTAGGGCAAATATCTTATCTATATTTTGGGAGTATCTCTCAAAATCCTTGTGCAAAAACAGAAATGTAATAATGGAATGGAAAGAATTTATTACATGACATAAAACTGTCCCTAGGATGAATCTGTATAAACCAGACTGAAAAAAATTAACAATAAAAAGGTAACTAGTTAGCAGACAACAGGTCACTGAAAAAGACTGGATAAATGCTACTCTGGATTTCAGTACCAGAAACTCAAACCTGCCACTTGTCATAAGTGCCACTGTTGAAACCTTGATTATGCAGACTTGAATAACTTCATTTTTCTAGAAATTTGTTATTCTCTCTTAATATTCAATGCCTGGGGAATGTAGATCTGATTTTACCACCCCAAGCTCTGATGTTTATGACCTACCTAAGAGAGTGTGAGTGTAGGATGGCGCCTTGTCTCCCATATGATACACCATTAAACTGGGGATTACTTCTAAATTTAAGAGGTATTTAAATGATAGACAATCAATACGTGACAAACATCTCCAATCAACAATTTTTTTACCCAGCATCTACATATATTTCTTTTTTTATACTTGGGAAAAAACTGATTTTATGTGACATAATGCAAACATTTCTTATACCACTGAAACAAATTATATTTCAAAAAAAACATGATCTAAAATTTCATCATTTTTTGTATCCAAATCTAAGTCTAGACTCTCTAGGAAATCCTTAGTTCTTTCTATGGAAGGGAGTTTGCTACAATAAAGAAATAAATATCAAATTAATAAGGAATTAAAAATGGATAACTGCTATAGCACTTGGTGTTTAAAAGAAAACATGAGGCCATAGTACATATTTACAAAAAATCCCTCCTCCATCACCCATTTCAAACTCTTCTGGTTTTGAGGCGGCACCTCAGCTTGTCAGTTTTTACTTCACCCAATGGTATGATCAATATTTTTATTAATGAGAAATCTGTGATGTTGGTGGTCCTACCAGTCTATTGCAGTAACATTTAGTATTCCATTTAGTATTAACTGTATTAGTGGGTTCCCTCAGTGATCATCTGGTTCCAGTCATAATCTTCCCTCCATATGTAATACTTACACCTCTGATAGTGAGGATTAATGATCCCAGTCAACATAAATACCTCTTTTTTGCCTTTTGATTTAATTGTATGAGAAGCTGCATTGGTCAAGAGGCAATCTTAGCCTCTTAATCAATGTAACAACAGTCAATTAATGTTCAATGGTCATTTTTGAAGCTTTCCTTGGAACTTAAACTTCCAGATCAGCAGAGCCCAGAATCATGGAGTTAAGAATATATATTCCCCAAGTATATGTCTATGTGAACAAACATCTATTCTTTGTTTCCTACTGTATTCTACTTTCTAACTATTGATTCCCATTAAAATACATTTTAAAGCCTGTAGGACAGTGTCATAATTTTGCAAGGTTCTGTCTCACATAGTGAATCTTCAAAAATCCGTATGTGTCAATAAAGTCACTCACTTCTGTATAACAGGCTGTGTGAAAGAATTGAATGTCATGGATACCAGTTGGTACTTCTTTTGCTATAAAGATACATAACCAAATAATTTTAGATAACATATATTAGGTAACAAACAAGTCACAATGCATTCATATACATCTAGTTAGTGATGCTGAATGAAGGATGATGGCAAAAAAAGCAAATTTAAATATTCAAAGACACATGAGAATACCTGTTTGAAGAGGTCCTAATCTGACATCTATATCTTAGCTATGGTGGAATGAGATATATGGAATGAAAACTAAAACATGGGTAATTTTTTATTGTACTTAGAATTTTTGTCTTGGATGGAAGAGGGAGAGATATTAAATAACTAGAACTACTCAAGCTGAGTAGTGTTATATAGTACCTCTGGTTGCTTTGGACAACAGATGGAACAGAGGCTCAGAAATAACAAAGATAATTAGAAGAGTAAAATAACTTATGCTATGATTATTTTTTTTCAGTGGCATTAAGCTGGTGTTTTAGCTCACAGCCCTGGTAGACTAATTAGGAAGAAACTTCTTTGAAATTTATTTTAGTTTTCAAATATCAAGTTAATATGTGCTTAATCCTGACCTTCTGTGTGGGTACCTACCTCTGAGATGAACTCCCATGACCCCGCACCTCCTGGTATTCGTACCACTGTGTATTACATGCCCAGCCTGTACAAGGCTTGATTTGTATAGTAAATAGAATATGACAGATTGGTGGTATGTTACTTCTGAAGTTATTTTATGAAAGACTGTGTTTTCCATTTTGGTCTCTCTCTCTTTTGCATCACTCACTTGGGGAGAAGCCAACTGCTATGTAGAAGAGCATGTGGGATCCATGCAATAGATGGTTGAGCCCTTTGGCCACTGACCATATGAGTGGACATCATGAAAGCAGATCCTCCAATCCCTGTCAAACTTTCATATGACTGCAGTTCTGCCTGACAGCTTGACTAAAACCCAATAAAAGACTCTAAAACATGATCAGTTATCTAAACCACTATTCTATTCCTGATTTCTAAGTGAGATAACAAATATTCACTGTTTTAAACTGCTGAATTTTGGGGCAATTTTACACAACAGTAGAAACTTAACCAAATCTGTTTGATTGTCTTGAAAACTCTATAGAGCTATATTGATAACTATTGCCAGGGCCCATAGTCCTACTTACGATTTTTGACTATTGACTTAAAGTCTCTGCAATATCAGGGTTAATGAAGTTAACTATTAGCAATAAGCTAAAGAAAGTGAGATAAGTCTTTTGCAAGAAGTTTTAGTATACCACAGGAGGAAATAATTAAAAGATAATGTCTGTTAGTGTAAATAGAGGATTTAGACAACACAGTGAAATCAATTGTTTGATATAAAAATAATTGGTTAATAATTATGCTTGTGGTCTTCACCATGATTGGCTTGGGTAGTTAGCCAGGGACTTAATGTCCCTACCTAAGTACTAAACTATATCTAAGAAGATGGTTTAACTCAGGGATTATTTAATTCCAGTATGATTTTTAAAATTCTCTGTGACTTAATTTTATTCCCAAGTGAACTTTAAAATTTATAATCAATACAACATGCAGAAATATGGTTGTCTCTATTTTTTGTCCTTTTAGTAATGAGCACAAAGACTGGTACCTCTATTATGAATGTGAAAACTTGTAGCAGGGAAATATTTATCTCTGGTATTCACCATCTGATGAAGTAAATTTGCAAATTTTATCAATTTAGTTCAGTGCTTTACTCTGATTGAGTCCACTGTAAATTCTTTTTGAATGGATTGTATTGCTAACCTCTAACTGACATAGGATTACTATTATTTTAACAGTTGCCATCAATCCTTTTACATTCCTTTGGGGGAAATATGCTTTTCCAAAAACTGTGTGAAAGAAAAATCACCTGAAAGGCAGAATAAATTCTGCTATGCCAACTCCTACAGTTTCAATTTTAAAAACATCTTAATAGTTATAAAGAACTACTTAGGAAAAATATAAATCTATCTCTTTTCCTCTGGGTCTAATAAGCAAATTAGCATTAAAATACCTGAAGACCCCTCAGCTGAATTATGACAAGCTGAATTATTTACGTGCATATGTGTGTGCATGCTGTAAAAGCTGACACTGAACAATCTTTTTTCTTGGAATTTTTTTCTTGCACATTTTAGTACAGGTTTTAAAAATGAGAAAGTATCTGTAAATTGCAGAGGGCCTTGAAATCTGTTGAGGACCGCCTTTGTCTTCTCACATGTTTGTAGGCAGAATGGGAAAACACCTTCCCCCATGTCTGAACGCAGCATGGGAAAGCACCAGCTTGAGCACAACCGGTGCAGTCCTTGGAAGTTATCTGTCACAGAAACATATCTTGTCCTCGAAGACTAGCCAAGACTCCTCACTCTGAAAATAGGGAGACCTTGAAGATGTGTGGAAACACCGCCCCTGCTTCTGGCTATGTCCTTCCCCCACTTGCCTAATGTGGCAGGAATGGAGAACAAATAACATTCTGTTTATGCATTCCATGAGTAACTAACTGGAACCCTGCTGAGCCTACCTTTGCCCGGCTACTGCTGACGTCAATACTGTGCTTGATTGTCTATTGGATAATGCTATGTCCTGGAATCATGTAACCCTACAGCATTATATAAACCCTGGACCTTCATTAAAGTTTCGCTGGTGACACGTGGGAGCGTCAGCCCTCCCAGTTCTGTCTTTCTTTATTTTCTTTGACCCCCTTCCGCACTTCAGGACCTGCTCGACTAGGCGCAGCTGGACCGTGTTAAGTGGCGCACAAACAGGGACCTGAAGGAGAGGGAGAAGGTGAGGGCCACCACGAGGCCAATAGAGAAGAGAAAGCCCTGGCCAGGGTAACCAGAGAAGATGTGCGAGAGAGAAGCGTGGAAGAAAAGTGGACATGGTAAGTGAATTTTTCTGGGAGTCCAATATGGGACAGGCGGGGAGCAAACAGTTATATGTTTGTGGGCTAAAGAGGTTGTTAGCCGCCAGAGGAATTAAAGTAGGAAAACCCCAATTAAGAAGATTTTTAGATTTTATTGAGAAAGTGTGCCCTTAGTTCCCGGAAGAAGGGACAGTAGACATAGAATTGTGGAATGCGATAGGAAAGGGACTCCAATCTTATTATTCTACCCATGGTCTAAAAAAGGTTCCGGTGGACACATTTGGCCTGTGGACCTTAATTAGAGACTCTTACATGACTTAAGGCAAATTAATGCTGTTGTTAAACCTATGGGACCTTTACAACAAGGCCTCCCTTTTCCAGCTATGATTCCAAAAGACTGAAATATGGCTATCATTGACCTTAAAGATTGCTTTTTCACCTTGCTCCCCATTCAAAGCAGTCCTCTTAGGCCTGCGTTACTTCCTCCTGTGTAATGTAAATAGAGCCTGTAATTAAGCTGAACCCTCATCAACATGAAAATAGCTCCATTCTATTAACTGCTTTCCTTAGAGGCAGTCATCCTGGAGCTAAGCATTTCCTCCTCACAGCCCCAGGGAAGCCAAACAAGCTTGTGACTCAGCTCAGGGCTCTAGTAGCGAAAAGTCACAAAGTCCCTGCATTTATCAGATAGGCAGGGGCCTCTTGAGGAATGACTAAAGCTCAGGCAGAAAAAACTAGGAAAACTAACTGAGAGCAGTTCAATCCCTAAACTCTAAAAAGAAGTATCTTATCTTCTGCACACAAACCTGGCCCAGTACAAACTCTCTGATTAGAGAGGCTTGGCCCCTGAAAGAAGTATGCAATATAATGTTATGCAGCTAAATATATTTTGCCACAAGGGAAGAAAATAGTCAAAAGTTCCATGAACTACTACAATATGGAGCTAGTTTTCTAAATTCTTTGAGTGAACATCTATTCTACTTATTAAGTTCATCATTATCTTTGAGAATTGAGAAGTCTTAAACTAAACTCCCTGAGATAGAAGAAATTTATCTTCTGCAATACAGCCTGGCTTTAAATGACTGGAGCTAGAATTGTACTTGCATTTCATTTCCAGTCCCCTGGACACACACAGTCCCTATCAGTTCAGAGCCTTCATCGGCCCTGTTAGTCTGGGGCCATCTAAACTTTAACCCAGTTATGTAAACTGCTTACCTTTAGAGTGTATTCTTGAAAACTGAAGTACTTTTAATCAAATAAACTAAGAAGAAAGAAGACCATTGAGTATTAGAAACTCAAATCTTAATGTCAGTTTGTCTGTATATGTATTTATATGAAGAGTGTTGCTAACTGTAGTCATTATGTCTCGGTCTGTATGTTTGTGTGTTTAAGTGTGTAACAAAAAAATATTTTCTACCTCCGGAAGGTATTAACAAAATTGATTTAAAAACAAGCTCTTGTGAAAATTGGGAATTCTAAAACTTTCAGAAAATCTAATAAAAAAATATTATGCATTAATGCTAATTTAAGCTGAACTGAAATGGACATGTCCTTATAGTTATTAGCTGCCAAAGTTTACTTAAAGTCATTTAAGTTAATGTTACCTATTAAATATTTCAAGAAAATGCTTAAAGAAAGGCTTGACTTTGATGTGTGGTGAAAGTTTTATAAGTAATTTAGCATGGTTGCTAAAAATAAGTAAACAAGTGTAGCAAATAAACTTTTTAATAATAATATTGTATTAATCTATAACAATGTATGTATCTGCAAACAGCCTGAGAATTTTTGTGGTAACCACTATTCTTCAAGTTTGCTAAGCTATATAGACATATTTTGTACTTGATGAGAAATTGTGCTATAAGGCACATTTCCAAAAATGATAAAATATGTTCATAAATGTATCAATCTGAAGAATGCTAGTGTAACAGTTTACAATGATATATTTTTCAGTGTTCTCTGAAAGTTAAAGTATCAAATAGTTTTAAGTTCTAATGAAAACTACTTGATATAATAAGGAAAATATTTTAGTATGTTAAAGATGTGTGTTTTAATAAGAGAAAGTAAAAAGAATGGAAATTCATTTTGTTGAGAGTAAAAGAAGGTTAATTGTTCTAAAGTATAGCTATTTATTTAAAGGGAGACAGAGAGAGCAGTGTGGTGCAGCAGCGTGGTGCCTTTTGTTGTGGTGGATCCGCTCAGCCTGTTGCTTTGGGGGAGGGTCAAGATGTTTAGAGATAAGGCGGGATAAACCCAGCCAAGCCCCAGGCAAGCCCAGGCATAGTTCTCACCGGCTTGTGTGCTTGGGACCATAGGGCAAATGAAGAATAAATTACTATATTCTTACAGATATAATTATGCTGTGTGAAATTAAAGCAAGTGAGTCTTAATATCGAGAACACAGCAAAATTGGACTTTTGTTTTCAGCTGGAAAGACAAAGTATTCTTTAACTGTTAGTCTGCTCTTAATATTGAAAGATTGCAAAGGGTTCTCAATTGTTTTATTAAAACAGTTTCTTATGCTTAAAGTCTTAATGAATTGTCTGAGTATTTAAGAAAATAAGATCTTAATATTAAAAAGACTAAGCTAAATGTTAACAACTATGTAACCTGCATTTGCTTTTAAACTTTCTTATTATCATTATAGTTAAATAATGTGTTATTTAATAATTATAATTCTATTTAGGCAAGTGCCTTAAAAACTTTTGACAGCTTCCCAAAACCAAAATTTAAAAAGGTATTTTTACCTCTCATTTAACTCTGACATTTTCCAGAGGGCCCCTGGAACATATCAGTAGAATTTCTTCTCCTCATCAAAGAAAATATTTGACTAATTTGGCTTATTTACCTGATATATACTTACCTAAAAAGTGCTGTCAAAAGGAATAATGATCGATTTTACTACTGAGTGTTTTATGTTACAGAAATATCCAAACTTCCGTATATCAACTATCTTACAGTAAGTTGTCATCAAATCTTTAACCATTGTCATTTGTAAATCTTTTCAAGTTTATAATCACTGTTTAATTACTACTAAACTAGTAAAGAACTAGATTTCAGCAAATTGAGTACTAGTTACTTAAAATTAAGTAAACTAAAGAAAAATGATTTTGTAGCTTCTTGTTTCAAGTGTTGCTGATAAAATGTTTTAAGCTTTATCTCTTAAGCTGACTGACAATGCTCCAGTTTACCTCTCCTCTGTGTTACATACATTTTTTCAGCTATATAACATCACTCATAACACAGGCATTTCATACAATTCTACAAGTCAAGCTCTCATTGAATATTGTCACCTTTTTCTTAAACATTATTTATTAATACAAAGAGGGGGAATTACTCTCTGATATGATCAAATTAGTTGCAATTTGATGATTGGTGCATGCTTTACATATCCTTAATTTTGATCTTCTGGAGGGTGATAGATGGTCAGTGGTAGGGGTACATTTTTCTGATAATATTTCCTTTTCTGAAACAACAACACTTCCTGTGTGGTAGTCTCCAATGAGTTCTTCACTATGGCATAAAGATCATATCAAGGTGTGGGGCAAGGGGTTTGCTTGTGTTTTTACAGAGGATCAATGCTTAATCTGGCCACCCAGAAAATGAATTCAGATACGATATGAAGGAGAACTTCCAACATCAACATCCTCTGGAAAAGTCATTCCAGAAGGTGACCATCAAAAAACCTCAACAAAAGTCTGCATGTCAAACACGGAAAACTGAAGCCCACTAAATAATAGTATTTTATTATTTCCAATAATGGCACTTATGTATGTACATACTACAGAAGAAATATATAGACACATGATAGAGGAAAACTTAGAATGATATTGCTGATTGGTCTGTTAGAGATGGTGATCACTATGATATTTATAAAGCAGTTTAGTCCCGAGAAGATATTGGCAGTTATACTTGTGAAAAGTTTCAAAAAAGAACTCCTGTTATATTGTATAAGAGTGATTAGGTGTATTTAAATATACCACTCATTCCGGAAAATAATTTTTCCTCACCTAACTTGTAGTTACAACAACTCGTGAGCCAAAAGTTGCACAAGTTATCTTTTTGTGTAGCAAGAAATTCCTCTATCAGTGAACTGTTGAAGAAGAATTTAATAGGCATAAGACTTTCTCCTATGGTGTTTACTAATATCTCAGGCATAAACATCACTCTTCCCCCTAAAGTGCTTGCTCCTGATGCCCAATTAAATTTACCTGTTAATACTACTATAATTACTGATTGTGTATGATTTATTGTACTCATGTGCCCTCTTATTGTAATTCTTCAATCATTGTAAAATAGTCTTCTAGATATAGACTTCCAAATAGTTGAGTATTTTTGTGTAATAACAAAACATATCAAGCCCTTTCTTCACACTTTCAAGGTGTTTGTAAGGTGGGACGCATTCTTCCTGCTCTAATAGACCACCTGAATATAAGCCAAGAAGCTTCTCTTAGCTCTGCCATCTGATTGTCATGAAAACTTTAAACTTTGAGATCTTGCTGCTATTGCAGTTGCAGCTGTGTTCCTCCTGCCAGTTCCTAGACTTGTCGTTGGAATGCTAAAGGAGATATCTAAGCTAGCCTGCGTATAGCGAAACAAACTTGACTGCTTCTGTATTATCTGAACTCAACCAAGAACTGAGAGAATTGCGAGCTGCAGTGCTTCAGAATCACGCTGCTGTGAACTGTCTGATGTTAAAAGAGCATGTAAGATGTGATCAGTTTCCAAGAATGTGCTGTTTCAATTTCTCAAACTACCCAAAATCAATTAGATGATATCCCTCATATTGTCAATAAGTTTTTACAAATGCCTAAGCTATCTAACTAGTTTTCTTAATTTCATTAGATATAACTAGTAATTGTAAGTCTGCCTTTGTTATGTATCTGTATTTCTATTCTGTTAATGTGTGTATGCAATTTAACTAGTAGTTTGTCAAAATCTATATATATATATATTCAAGTTATGTCTGCCTTTCGACATGTTCCATCTCAGCCATGTAATGCATATTTCCCACAAAACTGGGATACCATATAATCCACAAGGCCAAGGCATTGTGGAACATGCCCATGGCACCCTTAAAGCTCAATTGGAAAAAACAAAAGAGGGGGAGTTATATCCCCAGTCACCACAGAACCAGTTAAATCATATCTTATTTGCAGCTAAAACTGCATCTCATATATTAAATCAGATAAAAGACATGTGCAAAGAACCCCTGAATAGTCTCTGGCACGCTGCCACACCTCTCTTAACCCTAAGTATTTGATGTCTTCTGTTGCTGTTACTAGGGCCTTGTGTCCCTCACAGCATGTAGAAACTCATCCAACAAGCCTTGAGACCTGCATTATTTGAAATTGCAGATGGCCTCCCCCCACTTGAAAATGCGTAAGTTCTAAAGTCAAGTATGGTAGCCAATGATGGGTAAGATATGGTTGAATTGTAAATACCAACCTAAGACAAGGAGTGGTCAACAGAGGACTATGGCCCCATGATGGGTAAGGATTTACTTCAACCATACAACCTAAGACAGGGACATACCTCGACCCAGTCTGAGTTAGGCTGGTTGTTTTATTAAAGAAAAAAGGGGGAGATGTTGGGGACCGCCTTTGTCTTCTCACATGTTTGTAGGCAGAATGGGAAAGCACCTTCCCCCATGTCTGAACGCAGCATGGGAAAGCACCAGCTTGAGAACAACCGGTGCAGTCCTTGGAAGTTATCTGTCCACAGAAACATATCTTGTCCTCGAAGACTAGCCTAGACTCCTCACTCTGAAAATAGGGAGACCTTGAAGATGTGTGGAAACACCGCCCCTGCTTCTGGCTATGCCCTTCCCCCACTTGCCGATGTGGCGGGAATGGAGAACAAAGAACATTCTGTTTACGCATTCCATTAGCAACTAACTGGAACCCTGCTGAGCCTACTTTTGCCCGGCTACTGCAGACGTCAATACTGTGCTTGATTGTCTATTGGATAATGCTATGTCCTGGAATCATGTAACTCCACTGCATTATATAAACCCTGGACCTTCACTAAAGTTTCGCTGGCGATGCGTGGGAGCGTCAGCCCTCCCAGTTCTTTCTGTCTTTCTTTATTTTCTTTGCCCCCCTTTCACACTTCAGGACCTGCTCGACTAGGCGCGGCTGGACCACATCAGAAATCCTTTACAATTTGAAAATATGTGGTGAGAAAAATACTTCAATGAGGGGTATCTTATTATTAATTGAGAGATCATATCACAAATGGCTTATACTCGGAAATAAAGGAGAACAAAACAATGCCATGGGTAATTTACAATAAACAGAAGACAGCATACCAGAATCCAGGTGTTGGCTTTTCCAACAGTCTGGCTGAATACAGAGATTTGATGGTGGTTGCATGATTAGGCTATGACTGGAAATGAGGGCAATGCAAATAACATAGAGAACTATTGTATTGCTGTGATTCTATAACATAGAGAAAACTTAGAGACGAAATCTTTATTACAACGATACAATCAAAGCAGTGACTACCACCTGGCATTCAGAAGCAATGGATTCCACATTCACTATTTACAAAGCTAATTTTGCATTCTTCTTAATGGAAACCTATAGCTTAACAGAAAGTGCTAGTTCTCATAATTAGTAGTATTCTCTTATACTCCAACAGCACAAGGTCATTTCACTTTCTGTTTACTCATCTGTCAGGGTTTTGCAGGTACACATTTTTTTTAGCCATACACCTGCATCTAAAATCTTACAAAATGTTTCTTAGCTAAATACACTTAAGCTTTTCAGGTTTCTGCACATACACTAGAGCTCTGTGTTTCTATATTAAATAGCAGTTAGGGACAGGTGTCCCAAATTAGCCTTTTAAGTTTGTCAAGCTTAAAACAAAATACTGCCATGTATCATTTGCATATTAAAAACCTAACAAATACTGTGCTTCAAGGTGACTAAATCAGAAAATCTATTTTTAAGTGTTTCTCTTTTCTTTTCATTCTGATGGAGAACCTTCATGCTCCAATCCATTTCCATTGGTATTGTCCCTTGCAGGTCCATTAAACAGAAGGCATTCCACCTAAGAACACTTTTTTTTTTTGAGGAGCTTTGGCTTGAATTTGTACTAACTCTTGCTTGAATGACTGATGGTGGTTAAAATGTGCAATTTAATGTAGTATCATGTTATATTTAAATTTCTTCTCTTTCTTTTATATTTTATATAGATATTTAAATACCTGCTCCTTCACCTGTAGGATCTGAAGAATCAAAAGTTAGCATAAGTACAGCCATCTTAAGGCCTAAATACCACCCCCTAACCCAAAAGAAGGAAAATCATTAGAATCTTGAAAAACAAGTTAGTTAGCCTGTGTCAATTGTAGTGACCTTTCTGTGTCAATTGTAGTGACCTTTAGTTAGCTAACCGTAAATCAGTTAATCATACACGCCTAGCTTATCTTACTAGAACCACCCTAGACATTCCGTAGGTGATCTCATCTAATCAGACCCCAGGATGTGGCGCCAGCAAAAGATTTATGAGCCTATAGAAAAAAACCCTGTATTGTGATTATGGAAAATTTTACTCCTTTTGAAAATGCTATAAAACCTTCTGCCTTAGTGTGCAGCGGGTCCTCGTTGAGACCCGCTGCGACGGGCTGACGTGGACCCCAGCTAGTTGGCTTCTGAATAAATTCCTCTTGCTTGTTGCATCAAGAAACGTCTTTGGTGAGTGATTTGGGGCGGCGCCTTCCTCAGGGGAATCCAACATTTGGGGGCTCGTCCGGGATCGGTTGTCCACCCCGCTTCACTCCCGAAGTCGCTCTTGGAGGAAGAGGTAAGATTGGTGGCGCCTTGAGTTGTTGTTTGTGTTCTGTTTTCTGTTTCAGTGAGACCGGTCAGAGTTCTGAAGGGTACCCGTTGTCTGGCAGCTGTCTCAATCCCGTACAGGGGCTGTGACTGCGGTCGGTAGACGTACTAGAGCACCGCAGGCTGCAACCCTGGGGGACGCCTCAGGGAGGTTGGGGGGCCAGGGACGCCTGGTAGCCTCCCGTCTGTTTTTCCGGCAAACTGAACCTGATGAGATAGGGTTGATTTTTGGGCGCCGAGAATATCAACCCTCTGTTTCCTTTCGGTTTCTGTTCGAGGCTCTGAAAAGAACCAAAAGCGGCCGCTGTGTGTCTAATCTGTGTGTGTCTTTGTTTTTTTGTGTCCTTTACGTGTCTAATTATTGTTATACTGACAATGGGACAGACAGTGACGACCCCCCTTAGCCTGACACTAGATCATTGGACGGAAGTTAGAGCGAGGGCATGTAACTTGTCAGTAGAAGTGAAAAAGGGACCATGGCAGACTTTCTGTTCCTCCGAATGGCCCACCTTCAATGTTGGGTGGCCCTCGGAGGGGACTTTTGATCTCCCCACTTTACTAGCAGTAAAAGCTATTGTTTTTCAGGATTCGTCTCAAGGACACCCGGATCAGCAACCCTACATTGTAGTCTGGCAAGAGTTGGTGGAGAACCCACCACCCTGGGTAAAGCCCTGGGTGCAAAAGAAAATGGGCCCTCGAGTTTTAGCTGCCCAGACTCAACCTCAGAAAAAAGAAAAAGAAACTACCAAAGTTTACCCTGATACTCAAGATTCGCTTATAATTGATGATCCCCCTCCCCCTCCTTACCCTCCTGCCCCCACGGCACCCCCGGTGCCCCCGGCCCCAGCACCCCCAGCACCCCCAGCACCCCCAGCACCCCCAGCTCCGGCACCCTCAGTCCCTGATGCTGAGGCAGTAGGGCCGGCTCCGGGACCTGCCCAGGGCACCCGGCGCCGCCGAGGGGCCATCTTGGACCCACCGGGTATCTTTCCTCTCCGGTCTTATGGAGTTCCCATCCTTGGAGAAGAAGGGGAACCGCCTTTCCAACCTCTGCAATATTGGCCCTTCTCCTCTGCTGATTTGTATAATTGGAAAGCTAACCACCCGCCCTTTTCAGAGGAGCCACAGAAATTAACTGGTTTAGTAGAGTCTCTGATGTTTTCCCACCAGCCCACCTGGGATGACTGTCAGCAGCTTTTACAGGTGCTCTTCACCACGGAAGAGAGAGAGAGGATTCTCCTGGAGGCACGGAAGAATGTGCCTGGAACCGACGGACGGCCTTCGCAACTCCCTCATGACATAGAGAGGGGGTTCCCGTTGACTAGACCCAACTGGGACTTTAATTCTCCAGAAGGTAGGGAGCGACTAACCATCTATCGTCAGGCTCTGGTGGCAGGTCTCCGTGGGGCCACAAGACGTCCCACCAATTTGGCCAAGGTAAGAGAGGTCAGCCAGGGAGCCACTGAAGCACCTGCAGTATTCTTAGAACGCCTGATAGAAGCCTTCAGGCGGTATACTCCCTTTGATCCCACTTCTGAGGGGCATAGTGCTTCAGTGGCCCTTGCTTTTATCAGGCAATCGGCACCCGACATTAGGAAAAAACTTCAGAGATTGGAAGGCTTACAGGATTTGTCGCTGAAAGATTTAGTGAAAGAAGCAGAGAAAGTTTATCATAAGAGAGAGACTGAGGAAGAGAAAGAGTTAAGGAAAGAGAAGGAGAGGGAAAGTAAAGAAGAAAAGAGAGATAGAAAGCATGAGAAAAATTTAACAAAGATCTTGGCCGCAATAGCAGAAAGTAAGGGACGACCGCCCTCTAGTGGTAAAACTAGTAAGGCAGGGTCCCTGGGCAACCGACCTCCTTTAGATAAAGATCAGTGTGCATACTGCAAGGAAAAGGGGCATTGGGTGAAAGAATGCCCTAAGAAACCACCACGGGGACCTCCGAAGAAAGTGTTGTCCCTGCTAGAAGATGAAGATTAGGGAAGACGGGGCTCGGAGCCCCTCCCCGAGCCTAGGGTAACTCTGAAAGTGGAGGGGCAACCCGTTGAGTTTCTGGTAGATACCGGTGCTCAACATTCAGTACTGACCCAAGCTAGAGGCCCCCTTTCTAGTAAAAAGTCTTGGTTGTTCGGGGCCACGGGTCAGAAACAATATGCATGGACTACCCAAAGAACAGTAGACTTAGGAGTGGGACAAGTAAACCACTCATTCCTTGTTATACCAGAATGCCCTACACCCTTGTTGGGAAGAGACATCTTGACCAAAGTCGGGGCCCAAATATCCTTTCAGACTGAAGATACCCAAGTAACTGACAGAAAAAAGAGACCCTTGGGCCTAAGCATCCTGTCCATAAAGTTAGAAGACGAGTACCGCCTTTTTAAGGAACCAGAACCCTCCCGAGTTAATCAGAGGTGGCTCAACCAGTTTCCAGGGGCCTGGGCAGAAACGGCAGGTATGGGACTTGCTGTAAACCAGCCCCCGGTAGTCATAGAATTGAAAGCCTCAGCCTCACCAGTAACTGTGAGACAATATCCAATGAGTAAAGAGGCCAGAGATGGGATTAGGCCCCATATCCAGAGGCTCATAGAGCAGGGGATATTAAAATGTAAATCCCCATGGAACACTCCCTTGCTGCCTGTAAAGAAGGCGGGAACAGGAGATTATCGACCAGTGCAAGATTTAAGAGAAGTTAATAAGAGAACACAGGACATTCATCCCACTGTGCCGAATCCTTACAACCTGCTAAGCTCTCTGGCCCCAGAAAACACTTGGTACACAGTCTTAGATTTAAAAGACGCCTTCTTTTGTTTGCGCCTGCATCAGAGTAGCCAACCGCTGTTTGCCTTTGAGTGGAAAGACCCCTCCACAGGAACTACTGGACAATTGACCTGGACTCGCTTGCCACAAGGATTCAAGAACTCACCTACCCTCTTCGACGAGGCTTTACACCAGGACTTGGCCTTTTACCGAGCCTCCAACCCGCAGGTAACCTTGTTACAATATGTTGATGACTTACTGATAGCCGCTCCTACACAGGAAGTCTGCCAAGCGGCTACTGAAGCCCTTTTGACTGAACTTGCTAGGCTGGGGTATAGAGCATCTGCCAAAAAAGCACAGATCTGCCAACAACAAGTGACTTATTTAGGGTATTCCCTGAGAGAAGGGAAAAGGTGGCTTACTGAAGCCCGGAAGCAGACTGTGACGCAGATCCCGGTCCCTACTACTCCGCGCCAAGTCCGCGAATTTCTGGGAACAGCAGGGTTCTGCAGATTATGGATACCCGGATATGCCACCTTAGCTGCCCCCCTGTACCCCCTGACCAAAGGGGCAGCCCCGTTTGTTTGGGGACCTCAACAGCAACAGGCCTTTGATGAGATCAAGAAGGCCCTCCTGTCGGCACCTGCTCTGGCCCTCCCAGACGTATCTAAGCCGTTCGTCCTTTTTATGGATGAACGGAGTGGAGTAGCTCGGGGAGTGTTGACCCAACAATGGGGACCTTGGAAGAGACCTGTCGCCTATTTGTCAAAAAAATTAGACCCAGTAAGTAGTGGATGGCCTGCCTGTTTGAGAGTAGTGGCGGCTGTGGCCCTCCTAGTTAAAGATTCTGACAAACTGACACTGGGACAGAAACTTACTGTGGTTGCTCCACATGCGTTGGAGAGTGTAATTCGGCAGCCACCCGAGAGATGGATGTCGAATGCCAGAATGACTCACTACCAAACCTTACTCCTGAATCGTGATCGAGTAGAGTTTGCCTCCCCTGCCATCCTAAACCCAGCCACTCTGCTCCCCGAGTTGGGGAAAGAAGTGCTTCATACCTGCCAGGAAATCCTGGCTGAAGAGACAAGAACCCACCAGGACTTGCAAGACCAGCCCTTAAGGGGAACAGGACTCCTGACTTGGTACACGGACGGGAGCAGTTACATCATGGATAGTAAAAGAATGGCTGGAGCTGCAGTAGTAGATGATGACCGAGTTGTATGGGCCAGTGGACTCCCAACGGGCACCTCTGCACAGCGAGCAGAACTCATCGCCCTGACTCAGGCCCTAAGGATGGCAGAAGGTAAGAGACTTAACGTCTACACTGACAGCAGATACGCCTTTGCCACTGCTCATATACACGGGGCTATTTATAGACAGAGAGGGCTGTTAACTTCTGCCGGGAGAGATGTTAAAAACAAACAAGAAATTTTAGATTTGCTAGAAGCCATCCATAGGCCTAAAGAAGTAGCAATAATACATTGCCCTGGACACCAGAAAGATGACTCTCCAATAGCTCGAAGAAACCGGAGAGCAGACCAAGCCGCAAAGCAAGCGGCTCAGGGAATGAACATTTTGCCCCTCCAAGTGTGTCCGGAAGCCACTCACATCAAGAGCTTCCAGTACACACCTGAAGATCTCATTTGTATAGACAAATTAGGGTTCAAAAATTCTTCGCCCCAAGAGATATACAAGTCTGAAAAAGGGAAAGTTGTCCTGCCCCAGAGAGAGGCAGCAGAATACTTAAGGCAATTACATCAACTGACACATTTGGGAGCAAAAAACCTAAAGACCTTAGTTCGAGACTCCCCTTATCATGTTATTAAATTAGGAAAATTAGCTGACGAGATTGTAAAAAATTGTGTTCCCTGTCAATTAGTAAACGTGAGCAAAAATCAAGCAATATCCGGGAAAAGACTTCGAGGAGATCGCCCAGGAGCTTATTGGGAAGTTGACTTCACTGAAATTAAGCCTGCCAAGTATAGATATAAGTACCTTCTAGTTTTTCTAGACACATTTTCAGGATGGACAGAGGCGTTCCCCACCAAAACTGAGACAGCTCAGACGGTGTCTAAAAAGATCCTTGAAGAAATATTTCCCAGGTTTGGAATCCCAAAGGTAATCGGCTCCGACAATGGCCCTGCTTTTGTTGCCCAGGTAAGTCAGGGATTGGCCAAGATCCTGGGGACGGACTGGAAATTGCATTGTGCATACAGGCCCCAGAGCTCAGGACAGGTAGAAAGGATGAACAGAACTCTAAAAGAGACCTTGACTAAATTGTCCATAGAGACTGGCTTATGTGATTGGTTAGTCCTCCTTCCCTTCGCCCTATTTAGAGTCAGGAACACTCCCGGCCGCTTTGGACTAACGCCTTTTGAAATAATGTTTGGGGCCCCAGCTCCGCTTCAGTCAGCACATCTTCATGTATTCCCTGAGTGTGCAACTAATAAGTTTTTGCTTGAAAGGTTATGAGCCTTGGAAGCTGTGCAGAAAGAGGTGTGGGCCTCCATCAAGGAAGCCTATCGGCCAGAGGAACTCTCAGTGCCTCACCAGTTCCAGGTGGGAGACCCTGTCTATGTAAGAAAGCACCGGACAGGAAACCTCGAGCCACGGTGGAAGGGGCCTTTCGTCGTCCTCCTGACTACTCCCACAGCTGTAAAAGTGGACGGCGTCTCTTCCTGGATACACGCTTCACATCTAAAGAAGGCACCCCCGGACCCAGACTGGCGAGGGACTGATAACCCCCTTAAGCTTCGCTTGTGTAAAAAGAATTATGCTGTTAGTAATTCTGATGTTTCTGCTACCTCCAACCCACCAGAACCCTAACCCTCATGAGCCCAGGTTACTGACATGGCAAATCATTACCCCAGCTTCCCGCCAAATAGTAGTCCAGATAACAGGACAACACCCTAAGGGAACCTGGTGGCCTACCCTCACTGTAGACGTATGCACTCTTTTCAAGCAAGACCCTAGGTATGAGGACACAGTTAGAGTACCCGGATGTAGCACTCGGGATTATATAGTGCATTGGGGCTCTGGGACTATGAAAGAAATTCAAAGTGCCTGCTTTTATGTATGCCCAGCCCCCTCAACTGATGCCGAGGTCTCACAATGTGGAGGGCAGACAGATTTTTTCTGTAAGAATTGGGGTTGTGAACAGACAGGGACATGCCATTGGCTGACAGGAAGCGCAGGGAGACCCCCTCCAGGCCTTATAAAAATCCAACGAGGTGCCACTCATGCCCAGTGCAAGACTCATCCCACCTGCAATCTCATTGATATCTCCTTCACAGATGCAGGAAAAAGGGCAGCAAACTGGGAAAAGGGGCTTACTTGGGGACTAAGACTGTACCAGAGTGGGTATGACAATGGAGTCTTATTTATGCTCAGGCTAAAAGTAGAAACTCTCCCGGCTATCCCAGTGGGACCCAACACTGTCCTGCAGGACCGGCCGCGTCTCCCAGCCCCGGCCCCCGAGCAGACCCCAGCCCCTCCTGTAGACTCTATCGCCGCTCCCTCTGTTTCCACTCCTGGTCAAGTTGCCCCTTTCCCTAGCACAGGACGACGCCTCCTTAACCTCCTTGAAGGAGCTTTTCAGGCCTTAAACACCACCAATTCTAAAACTACTGAATCCTGTTAGTTGTGTTTCTCTTCTGGGCCGCCTTATTATGAAGGATTAGGATTGTTAGGCAATTTTAATAAAACAACCCGTCACGAGATCTGTAGCTGGGGAAGCCACCGGAAACTAACTCTAACTGAAGTAACTGGAAAAGGAAAATGTTTAGGTACAGTCCCCCCCACCCATAAAGCCTTGTGTAATGAAACCGTAGCTATAACCCCCTCAGGTAAAAATGAGTATCTAGTCCCTCCCCCCGAGGGATGGTGGGCTTGTAATACTGGAGTGACCCCATGTGTCTCTACTTCTGCCTTCAATTCCTCTCGCGATTTCTGTATTATGGTTCAGCTAGTACCCAGGTTAATGTATCATGATGATCTCTCATTCGTAACTGAATTTGAACCTAGGCATAGATATAAAAGAGAGCCGGTCTCGCTGACCTTAGCCGTGTTGTTAGGGATAGGAGTTGCAGCCGGAGTGGGAACGGGGGCAGCCGCTATTGTTCAAGGGAACCAGCATTATGAAAGACTAAGGACTGCTATTGATGAAGACCTAAAAACAATAGAGCAATCCATTACAAAACTTGAAGAATCTCTAACTTCCCTCTCTGAGGTAGTCTTACAGAATAGACGAGGGCTGGATCTACTGTTCCTAAAAGAAGGAGGACTGTGTGCAGCTTTAAGAGAAGAATGCTGCTTTTATGCAGATCATTCCGGGATAGTAAGAGATTCAATGTCAAAACTTAGAGAGAGGCTAGATCAGAGGAAGAGAGAGCGAGAAGCAGGCCAAGGACTGTTTGAATCTTGGTTCACCAGGTCCCCGTGGTTTACAACCCTGATATCCACTCTGGCTGGGCCCCTACTCATCCTTGTGTTGCTTCTAACTTTAGGACCCTGCATGTTAAACCGGTTAATAACTTTTGTTAGAGAAAGAGTGAGTGCCGTTCATGTACTAATGTTGAAGCAACAATACCACTCACTCAACTCACAAGAAGATACAAACATTCCATGATTGGAATGCCCCAAAAAGAGAAGTGGGGAAATGTAGGATCTGAAGAATCAAAAGTTAGCATAAGTACAGCCATCTTAAGGCCTAAATACCACCCCCTAACCCAAAAGAAGGAGAATCATTAGAATCTTGAAAAACAAGTTAGTTAGCCTGTGTCAATTGTAGTGACCTTTCTGTGTCAATTGTAGTGACCTTTAGTTAGCTAACCGTAAATCAGTTAATCATACACGCCTAGCTTATCTTACTAGAACCACCCTAGACATTCCGTAGGTGATCTCATCTAATCAGACCCCAGGATGTGGCGCCAGCAAAAGATTTATAAGCCTATAGAAAAAAACCCTGTATTGTGATTATGGAAAATTTTACCCCTTTTGAAAATGCTATAAAACCTTCTGCCTTAGTGTGCTCGGGGTTCTCGTTGAGACCCGCTGCGACGGGCTGACGTGGACCCCAGCTAGTTGGCTTCTGAATAAATTCCTCTTGCTTGTTGCATCAAGAAACGTCTTTGGTGAGTGATTTGGGGCGGCGCCTTCCTCAGGGGAATCCAACACACCTAGGGAAGCTTTGCCAACAGCAACACAAGGAAACCATTAACCTGTATTTTTCTACTCACTTAGATTCAGCATTCTGTCTGCCTTTGGGGCAAGAAATGAATCTGAGCTTTTGTATTTCACTATTGAAGCATCATATTAATGTAGAGATTTATAGAATATATGAGGTATATATACACACACGCACATATATGTGAGGATCTGTAACAAATGTATAATAAAAATTTTACATTTCATCTTGTAACTTTTCATTCACTTTTTTTCATCATTTTTGAAGGCTTTCTAAATATTTCATTTTCAGATATCATGCATTTGTCTATTTAATCTGAATGTTTTTGAAACCAGTAGAACTGTCCATATTTAGACTTTATATTTATATTTGCTACAAGAACCAAAAATTTGAACAGGATTTTTTTAATTCTCAAAAATATTTTAAAGTAACAACAAAAGTTTTAACTAGATTTTGTTATTTCTTAGTTGGGCTTTTCTGCTTTAAATGATGTGAGATGAATCCTAATTATTAAACTATTGGGTTTGCAAAATTCTCCTCAGTGGAATGGCAGTAGAGAGAATAACATGAGAAGAGAGAAAGCAAAGAAGTTAGAAGTACAACATTCTGTATTTGTTTCCTTTCAGTAGATGGAACTCTTCCTAAATAATACTTCTATTATTTCTAAGATAGGAAATATTGATTTAATTAGGTGTGGTTAAAGACTTTTTTTAAAAAAAATTAAGCAGTTGTAGAGTGGCAGACAGCAAAAAAAGGAAAGAAAGAATAAAAGAAAGGGCTTTTAGAGGTAAATTTAATAGGGAACAAATTTGAAAGTTGAGAAATACAGGAAGGAAAATGATCTTCAAGGATTAGAATAGGAACAAGCCTATATCCTTTCCTCTTCACGCTTTAGATATCTGAAAAGAAAAGTACTGAGAAAGCAGGTGCTGTATTAGACAAAGGAGTGAAAAAAATCTGGAAGCATGAGACTTTCACTAATTTCAACCATACATGAATGCCTGGATAAATTGGGATTCTCTCCAAATGGAGTGGAACAAGGCGACAGAAGCGAATCATGCTGTGCTTCAATGAGGATATTAGCAGCTTGATAATTGTGCCTGAAATGCTTTCCTTTGTTTCTGTCTAATTGCCATTACATTCATCATTTCACACAGAAGTTAAGACCAAAACTCAAAGAACATTTTGAGTCATGTCAGTTCATTTTAGGATTTGTTTTGTTTGCTTAAAATGAAGCCAAATTTTCCACCTTACAAGTCATCCATCTGAAGGAATAATTACAAGTGACCTGAAAAATTCTAGGGAGGGGGTCTGAGAGATCAGTACTGCTGCCTATTTTTCTATTATTCTCTTATGTCCGGTGTGAATATTGAGAAAAATATTTTCTCATTTTAAAGATGGGACTATAGATGGCGGATTCATGATAACTTTAAGGGGTAGATAGGAAATGACCATTAAGCCCAAATTTCTCATTCTAAATCATATGTTCTTTCAAACATTCAATACAATTGAACAAATAAATTGCCCACACAAATTTTAAAAAATTGCAAGTCTAATAAGGACTTCAGAATGTTATCTATAAGGCTTGGAGAGGAAAGATGGTCCTCTCCTATCAGTGGTGTTGGCACCAGACAAAGGAGGCTTCTATACTGAGTAAATGTGCATTGTTATATATGCCCTGGAAGGCATACTCTTAGAGAAAAGGTATTGATGGCAGATAATAACAAAAAGTAAATAGAACTGATACTTTGTGTCTCAGGTTTACTCATATTTTCCTATGATCTCTAGCAGAAAGTGTAGTTTTAGCCTTAGCAAAATGAGTTTTTGGTACTTGCTTCTCCATGGCATCTCTGCAGAGTAACACATCTCTTCTATGCTAAACAATAATGTGGCCAAGTAAGTCTCTCCATCCCTTAAATTCTCCAGATTTTCCCTGTGGTACCTGACACAAAGTACAAAACTAATCAGCCCTAAAACTTCCACCTATGGAGATATGTACTGCACATATATTACAAATCTAAAGAATTGGCCAATTATTTACTTAATAAAACAAAATGCTTTATGTAATTGATTTAATACATTAACTCTTAACATGCATCTTCTAGTTAGACTGTCAATTTGAAGGTATATTATTTTTCTTTGAGTCTAAATCAATTATATTGCTTTTCTACCTTTGCAGTTTACTCAAGTTGTGTTCTTTCTACCCATATTATATTCTGGGTTAGAACTAGAAATCATGAAAATTGTAGAGTTTACTACCTAAGCTACTTACAAGACAGGAATTAATATTTTCAGATTGTCAGACATACTCTGGGATTTGTTGCCTTATTTAAACATTTTGAATCCTAAAAACCATTTGAGAACAATGACATTTGTAGAGGCATTACTAACTCACGTTGGGGCCTTTTACAAATATAACACTATTATGAACACTGATTTCTGAAATAGTTGTAGGCATACTCCATTACTTCAGTGAAATCCTTCTTGTTTAGAAATAGTAATATATAATGAGTTGTGCAAAATCATTTTCCATCCAGTTTTATTTCAGTCTAAACAAAGGCATTATTAGAAGGGAACACAAAGATTTCGTCTTGGTTGGCCTGCCATCCTTCTTCCCTTCCTGCCTCCCTTTCTTCTTTCCTTCATTTCATTGTTTTCTTTGTCTCTCCCTTCCTTCTCTTACATCCTGAGATATCCCTTCACACCTGTTAGGATGACTATCATTCAAAAAGAAAAAAAAATAAGTATTGGTAGGATGTGGAGAAATTGGAATTCTTGTGCACTGTTGGTAGAATGTGAAAAATATAAAATGATACAGCCAGTATAGAAACAGTATGGAGTTTCCTCAAAAAGACTCTCAAACTTATTTGGAATAGAGTTTGCCTTAAAATTGTATGTATATTGTAAAATTAAGCCTGAGAGTTCTAAGTTATCTGAAGACCATCCTTAGTCAGTTATTCAGGCAGTTTTCTTGTTTGGTTTATTTACAGACAGAGTGACCATATAATTTATCTTTCAAACCAGGGCACTTTAAAAGGGAATGAGAAAGCTTTACTTATCATGCAAAAACAACAACAGAAATAATAGAGGACTATTCTCAGCAAGCCAACATATGTTGCCCACACTATTTATAATGTTTCCAGGCTAAAGTGTATGTTCAATGGGATGTTATTTGCTGTGACACATGTCCTGATAAAGAAAAATTGGCTCTCCCCAATTTCAGAAGCTATTAATGTTTAGACTCAATTATGGAAGCACAGAATTAGAATAAAAATACATAGCTTGAGCATGAGTCCATGTTTTAGAATTTTCTGGAAACTGAAAGACAACCTCATAGCACTGTGATGCTTCTCATATATCACACAGGGAACAGAATAAGAGAAACTGACCATATTTTAATTTATTCATTGTTGGGAGGTTAGAAAGAGATCAGTTAGGGGTGCATAAATGCTTTAACAAATAAATATACTGACTTTATAGCACAGAGGTAGTATGCTATATGTGAGATGAATCCTAATTATTAAACTATTGGGTTTGCAAAAGTCTCAGTGGAATGGCAGTAGAGAGAATAATATGAGAAGAGAGAAAGCAAAGTTGGAAGTACAACATTCTGTATTTGTTTCCTTTCAGTAGATGGAACTCTTCTTAAATAATACTTCTATTATTTCTAAGATAGGAAATATTGATTTAATTAGGTGTGGTTAAAGACTTTTTTAAAAAAAAATTAAGCAGTTGTAGAGTGGCAGACAGCAAAAAAAGGAAAGAAAGAATAAAAGAAAGGGCTATTAGAGGTAAATTTAATAGGGAACAAATTTGAAAGTTGAGAAATGCAGGAAGGAGAATGATCTTCAAGGATTAGAATAGAAACAAGCCAAACACAGCTCACTGTGTATGACCTTTACCAAAATTCTCAAATATTACTGAGGATAATCACATGGGAATTTTGAAAAAAACGCATGTTCTGATTTAATAGTTTTAGAGTAAAGCTCTAAGATTCTGCATTTATAACAAGCTCCCAGTAATGTCAGTGATGTTGGCTCAGTATGCATACTTCGAGTAGCAAGAACCTCTATCAAACTCTAGATCCTTATTTCTGAGCAATTTATAGCCAGTCATCTCTGGCAATTCTAAAAGCACTGAAATGTTGACATGTTTATCTTATGGTACTTAGGGAAGTATAGTGTTCCCTGTCTATAACTTAGTTGGTTTCTGACAGGGCTAACACTCCAAACAGAAAGATTATATCTTTCCTGCAATTTTTATATTAATAAATACAATTTCTAAAAATATTAATAGCAGTTTACCAACTGTAGCATTTCATGGTTTACAAAGTGCTTTCAAGTTGGTTTAATCTCTTAATCAAGAGGAAAGCTCATTATTTAAACTAAGCATATCCATATTTAGACCATGTCAATATGCAATATAAAATTTAAATGAGCAATTTTGAAATATTAGAACATTAATTATTTTTTATTTTGGTTATATGATGATGTAGCTCTGGGGGGAAAGATGTTCCTGGCCCAGAGTTAATCTGCTATGAAACTGTAAAAACAATGTAACTGTAGATTGGGAGAAACCATTCTTATTGCTTAAAGCTTCTTGAATTTGCTACCTAGGCCCAGCCCCTTCCTTCTCCAGCCACCACTCTCAATCTGCCACCATAGTGCACTCTCTACTTCCTGTGCCCCTTCCCGGAGGAACTTCATTGGCAGATCCTCGGTGACTGGCAGATGCCAGACTAATTATGTACCATGAGCAGAAAGGAAGAGAGAATGGCCATTATCTCTCTACCCCTTGCTCTGGAGGCTGCAGCAGTAAACACCTATTGGTATGTAAATGAACTAAAATCAGGCAGGAGATTCTGGAAATTCTGCAGTTTACCCACAGATAGCCCCACTCAGTCTTTTACATGTCAAATACTGAAGAGGTAAGTGTAAAAAGAATGTTACTGTAGATTTATTGAGTTAATAAATATCGACTCTCTTAAAGTTTAAAAGCAATGAAGAGATAGAAGTTTCAGGCTGATGGAGATCAAACTCTTGTCTTTGTTACTAAGGAACCTAACTCTGGGAAGCATTTCTTAGACTATGGCTTGCTCATCTTTACCCAGGCATGAGACATGTGTTTTCACCCAGTCACTAGCACAAAGACAGCAGGACTCTACAATGGGTATGGACTATCATTTTATATTATTAAAGCAAAGAAGGCAGCTCTGAATATAATCTCAGGTAACAAAGGACAGAAGGATAGGCTGAGTTTTGTCACTTAAAATTATTCACTAGCTATCTCACTCTTCCTACCCTGGGAGGTGTCAAGTGAAGTTTAGAGTTGCTTTGAATGTTACATGATGGAGTCAAGGTTCAAACTCATCCCCAGTTCTACTACGTAGTACTCAATTAGAACATTACAATATCTATTCCACATAACCTTAGGATTTTTTTTATAAACATCACCTTTTTAACAATGCACAGTAAAAGCATTAAGTGTAAATACATATAGTCTTCATATAATAAAGACGTAAGTGATTTTGTTTGGAATATTTATAAGAGGAAAAAGGATGATTAAAATGGGAGATAATGCAGATTCCCTTAAGAGGTTAGATAGAATAATGTTTAAAGGCATGGACAAATGAGTTGTACTGCTTAAGTTCAATGTTCAGCTTCACCTATCTGTAAAAATTAATTTTCTAATCTACTCTGTTAAATAGAAATTATGGTAACTCTCACTTAAGGAGATTGGGAGGTTGTAAAGAAATAATAAATGCATGGTGTCCAGCTCAAATCTCTTAAATGTTAAGTGGATTACTTCCTCTCTTTATTCTTTGCTTAGTTCTTTCATAAAATATTTTGATGACTTAATTTACTTTATATCAGGCAATAAAGATATAGACTCTGCTCTCAGGAGATTATAGTCACATAGAGGAAAGAGACCTTAATCAAAGATTAAAAGTTCACATAAGGAAATAGAAACTTTGTTTGATAGGCACTATGGAGACTGCCTCTTTATGGTGTAATTTGAAGATTTGTCAAGAAAGATTTTCCTGAGAAAATAATAATTAAACTGTGATCTAATGAAGAAACAAAATTTAACTAATTAAAAGGGGATATACAGGAAGACTGTTCCAGTAGAACAGACACTGATAAGAATAAGAACTAATTAAAGGTACTTGGGAACCAGGGATCAAGGTTCAAAACATGTGATATTACATGCTAGGTGTAAGTAACCTAGGCCAAAAATGTAGTGGAAAAGCAGGCAAACAAACCAAAAAAACCCAGGTGCTCCCAGCTCATGGATTATACAGGTATTATTAGTTATTAAAATCAGTTTAACAACAAATTTTATTTTTTGTGTTATATTTCACTGGAATTATATAACTAATATTTTGATAATAAAAGGTTATTAGTAACTTTTTCTAAAATATATATTCTACCAATCAATTCATTAATTCTCTCCATAAATAAGATTGGTAATTGAGCATATAATCAATATAAACCATTTCTAATAAAGACTACTGTGAGTCAGAATATTTGCAAGAGAAGACAATTAAAATGCAGGGCTTAATGGCTAACATAGGTTAGCCAGATTTCTTTAGGAACACAACACATATTGCCAACTGTTTGTTTCTCTTTGTATTTTACATTTCACTGAATATATTTGGCTTCTGATGACTTGTGCTACACTCATGGGCATATTCAAGTGTGAAGAAAGGTGAGACTTTCACATGAATTCATTAGTAACACCTGGAATTCCCTATGTGCCAGAAAGTATATTTATTAATCAGGAAAATGGACTGGAATAAGAATGGCTATTAAGAAAGAGAGCAGCTTCTTATCACCTTGTTTCACATCAACTATTATAATGTGCTTCCACTGTCAAGTGATGACTTCCTTACCAGATGGAGGTTCTAGAATAGTAGCCTCACATAGTGGACAGTCATGGATAAGCTCTTTATAATATTGCACTTGACTGTAAATGGAAGATTTTATTTATGAGAGCAACAACAAAAAATAATACAACTCTAATATCAACTCTCTTTTCTCTTAAACTTTCTAAACCTGGGATGTTAATGTATGACAGTTTTATATATAATTTTGACTTAGAGTTATAAGTATCCAGAGAGTTTTGTGGCAATTGTACTGAACTTATATTGATGCTACATAGAGTGATAGAGCAACTTTCTCAAGATTCTCAACTAACTGGAAAATATGTGGATTCCAAGTTACTTCACTAATTTAAAGAAATCAGTCAAAAACCAAAAGAGAAATATGGTTAAATTCAACAGAAAGATGTTTTAGTACAGATATGACACTGAAAACATAGTTATATGTAAAACTCTAGAGTTGGAAGTGACAATATTTTAAATTTCAAGGATCATTGTTGCTGTTTTTCTACTAATTACCGTACATTTACTAAGCAATAATAATTATTATTTACCCAATTTAATTAAACACTGATAACCACACATCTAAAAGTTCTATTCAGAAACCCTAGAGTGTCAGCCTTAATTCTTTCTCTCCCTTAGTTAATAAAATCATTAATGCTTGCCAATATCATCTAAAAATACCTCTTGAATTAATAGCCTCTATTCATCATACTTACCGACCATTGTTTGCTGAACCATTATCTCTTACTTAGATACATCCAGTTTTCTATTCTTTCCTATCTGAGTAATCATTTTTTTTCAGTCTGCTAACTTTGTAAAACATAAGACATAAATTACATAATATCACTCCTATACTAGTTTCAGTAACTTTCATTACACATAAAATAAAATCTTCACTACTTAACATCTCACCCACGTTGTTCTCTCTGGTCTCATTGCTAGTCATCATGCCCCCTGATCAGTATGAGGAAACCCTGCTGGGCTTCTCCTTCTGACAGTACATCACACTCTCCCACACTGTCTTCTCTATAAAGCAGTTTGCATAGACGGGATTGTCTTAGCTTCCCCGCTCCTTCCTTATTCCCAGTGCCTGCTCATTATCATCCTCCGTATCTCAGCTCAAGTCTCATCTCCTAAGATACTGTCGGTAAGAATATCATGGAAGGCAGGTCTAACTCAGCACTCTACTTTCCTTTATAGCAGTTTTCGTATTTTCCTTATTTTATTTATGTTCTTCCATATTGTCTTCTTTGACTCCCTCAGTAGACTATGTGTTTCATTAGAGCAGTGACTTCATCATCACTTTTTAATTTTCAATTTTATCCTTGGGGGTTGGGACATAATAGATGTTCAAAAATTGTTTTAAATTAATAATTAAGACTTTTTAAAGAAACTTTTTACAATTAGGAAGAGTGTAAAAAATAGTCCCTGGGTAAAACATGAACACACCTTTAGATGGACACACCCACACAGACACACATACATGTTACATTCAAAATATAACAAAACATAGCCCTAGTGAACACATTTTTTGTTGTTTTGTTTTAGCTTAGAGTAATGGGAAATCAGAGGTAAAGAGTTACAATCTTGGGATTCATATTTTTCCCATAAAAAAGAGAATATCTGTAAAAATAAGTTTCTCAGAGTGATTATGTAGAAAGAAAAAATGAATATTAAGTAATAAAATGAATCTGAACATACATACACTGCTTCATTGTCTCTTTCAATTTTGCGAGGCTATTTGACTAGTAAAATATTCAATACTGATTCTGTAAAGGAAATTCCTTAAATGACTTATTCAATGGGTACTAGAATATTTATTTTAATATAGTGGTATTATCCAGTTACTCTGGACATCTAGCCATAACAATGTATACAGGGATTACCTACTTGGAAAAAAACAAAAGGATTTATAATAAGGAATGGACCCCTATTTAGAACAAAGATTACTCATAGTCTAATACATGTATGTATATATAAGTAAGTATAAAATTTACTCCAATTTCAGCCCCTCCTTTATAAGGAACTAGGAATAACCTTTAACATTGTGGCTGTGGAAATTACCTGTTTGTTTTGTTTTATTTTTCTATGACTCATAGTGCTCTTGTCTAATGATAGTCACTTAGATTTTACATTGAGATATCAATTTTCTGTTTCTGCACTGTTATGAGTCTTTTTAATGTATTTACATCCCAGTTACACCTTAAAACTGCATAATTTGACATTTTTGACTTTCTAATCTAAGCATACCTATTTCTGACCACAGTTTTTTTACTGTTTAAAAGGTAGAAAGATTTTGAATGACTCATTAGCAAATTGGCCTTCGAATTTGTTTTTAATGAAACTCTTCTAAGGCACCTGATACCTGATCATGAAAAACTTACTTGTTTTATATTTTACAAATATCCCATAAATTAGATCTTGCTCTCCAATCATCTAGTTAATGTTTCATCTTCTCCAGAAGCAAGTTCAACTCAAGTAACAACTCCGTGGGGAACCCTTCTTCTATGTCTTTCCTTCAACAGTAAATCATTACATCTTCAATGTTATTTTTGTCTGTATTAGTTATCTATTGCTGTGTCACATAAAGGCCCAAACTCAGGGGCTTATAAAAACAAACATTTACTATTTCACAGTTTGTTTGCATCAGGACTTGAAAATTGGCTTAACTAGGCAGTTTTGGCTGAGATTCTTTCATAGGTTGTAGTCAAGATGTCAGCATGGGTTGCAGTTGACCTAAAGACTTGACTGGCACCAGAGAATCCATCTCCTTGATGTGTCACTCATATGCCTGTTGGCCAGATGCCTCAGCCAATGTGGACCTCTTCATAAGGCTGTTCATTGTCCTCACAAATGGCAGATGACATCCTCAGAGTGAAAAATGCAACAGAGATGACTGATTTTGGGACGACATATAGTGTGGGTCCCAATGACTTAACCCAAATCCAACTCCTTGGGGTGTACAGTACTATGAGAACCATATCCCTTTTCCCTTGCCATAGTTATGGTCACCCTGTATATGACAAGTGGAAGAGACAATGTAATGGAGGGCATTTATTTTCCTGAGAATAGGGTAAGTCAGTTTTTACCACTGTTTAGATCCAGAGCAATCTTTTGGGGACTAAGTAAACATATATTGGATTATCTCTACAATTAACTTCTTGATTACAATTTAGTTTTTATTTTAAACCTCCTGTAGAATGGAGTAAGAAAATTTAAGCCTGAGTAAACTTCCATGTCAAAACCCTTTATTATATACCAGCACGTAAGCTATTGTAGGATCCATACCTTTTTGTCAACACACAGCAGGTCTTTTATTTTGCCTTGAAAATAACTGTCAGTGGCTTTCAGTAATAGCTATACTACAGTTCCCATCCACTAGAGATACATCATCATAAATGATTTCCTAAGATATTCATTCTCATGAGAACAAATATTTTTTAATAGAAAACAAGTGATATCGAGCCACTTTTTTCATTGTATGTCTTCTTATTTGTTCAGGCATTACCTTTTTCCATTTTCTTTTATCTCAAGTCATGTATGTTTACATGAGGTAAAAGGCTAAAGTCCTTGGCTCTGTTAATGCAAACGAGGATTCCTATAAAGACCAGCAAACTGCAGTTTTCAATTTTTCATTCTGGTACTCTATTAAATATTGGTAGTTGTTTCCTACTGCTACTTTGCTCTGAAATTGTCTCTCAGTGGGATTTTGAATAGCAATGAACTGTGTCATTAACCTTAATCATGAAAATATGTCTACTGCATCTAAAGATAAATGCTCTATTTTGTGATGAGATACATGAATCATCAACGTGGTAAGGAATTTCTCTTTAACTAGCTGTGTCTCTTTAACTGGTTTTGTGGCTAAAAATCGAAATTGCCATTATTTTAAAACAGAATTATTTTAGAAGCGGTAATTAAAAATCAGTCTATGTATCTTATATACTTATGACCTATAATATCTGTGTGTAATCTAGATGTGTGCACATGGGTGTGACAGGATTCTTAGCTTTTATAAAGCATTTATTTGTTTTGTTCCAAAATGAGAAATTGTGTTTATTTTGAAAGACAAATCAAGCTGTGTCTGTAAACAAAAGCAGTATCAAATTGCTCATGAGAGGCTAGGCATACCAAATAATATAATAATAAAATATCCCTGCTACATTGCTATTTGAATCTAAATTTCAATTGCTGTATTTTCAGTTGTTAATACCCAGAGTGAAATGAGTGATTGTGTAGGAAAAATTATCCAACTTATGTTTCAACTTCACAATGCTTTAAAATGATAAGTTAACCAAATTAAATAAACTATGTTTTCATTCATCAGTTGTAACCTGTTTTAACAACTAAATATTTAATTACCATTTTGACTTTTCTAAATTTCTACATCCCTTAGTTTTCCTAATTCCATCTCTATGTACACATACCTAAGTGTTGATTAATTTTATTTAATTAACATACAGGTTAAGAAAATATATTTTAAAGCTATGGTTATACAAACTTATTCTAATAAGTACGATTTTGTTTTAGTCATTACTTTATAGTTTAAATATAGTATTTTTAAAATAGTCTCATTCATTTAGTGTATCTTTAGATTTTATGAGGAATTTCTGTTGTATCTAATTTTAATTTATTTGAACACATTTTCTAGATAATTAATTTCTAAAGGACAATATTTAGAGAAGCAGTGGTAGAGATTTGTATAACCTAAGAATTATTTTCTAAGATTATGCCAATACCTAGCCAATTTCAGGACCATATCATCACCAACTAAATTGGCCTCTTATGCTGTACGTGATCTTTGATGATGATAATGCACAGATACCTCCTTCTGGAGAATAATAAACTATTTCCTAGCACCACAGCGATATATTTCCTTCTTACAAGTAAACTAAAAATATATGGCATATGAACTAAAGCATGACAATGCATCTTGGACATAGGCAAGGTGTAAATCTTAAATAAGCCAACTTGTTAATTTTCTACTAAAAAATTATTATTTAGCAATGCCTTAATCTTAAATATTAGAAGAGCTGGGTTCTTCAGAAAATGTGGAAATAGATGTAAGAAAATTGAACAAAACAGAAGATAGATTGAGAGTCGTAGGCAAGTCATTTGAAGGAAATACAAGTATTTCAAATGGCATTTGTGGCCCATGGGAAGACTGTTGTTCTCTGACATGCTGCTTTAAGTCTTTTAGACATTTTGGTCTTCTTAGTCCAGAACTTTTGCTCATTAAAGACTATCTCCCTTCCTTATTTTTACAGATCTTCCTGGTCTTGTATCTTCAGTCAAGCGTGCAATCATTTAATGATCACACAATTATTGAGGCTCTTCTTCAGAGAAACATTAAATCATTTTCCAGGCTTCCCTGCTTTCGGTGATTTTGTGAATTCACCATGCCACCATGCAATAGCTGCTAGGACATTAGTCAGAATTGGCTCATCACATGTATCCAGCCTTGAGTTCTTGACTATTTGAAGAATATTGATTCAGGATTAAGTAGAAATTTGGTAGATGAAAGAGGGTGGAAGAACACTTCTTTCAGAGAGCACAAGGTGATCAAAGAACAGAGGTATATATAACGATAGCTGATTGCTTAAGTAAACGAGTGGGTCCATCAGCAATGGACTGATTAGGAATAGATATGAAATTCAATCAGATTCAACTTTTCTTTGTCCCAAAGCATGCTGTTTTCATACAGAATTAAAATATACCTACACTATTGATACATAATTCCTTTTATAACAATATACTACAGTGAAAATTGTCCAGTTAAAAAATTGGACATATTATATATTTTATGATTTGGGGAAAATATGTTAAATAAATGTTGATTTAATGCTATATATCTAAATCCACATATTAAATATTATAAATAGGCCCTTAGGGATATACTCTACTACTCTAAATGTAATACATTCAATTTGACAAAGACACATGTCTTTGAAAATATTCCCACAGGTAAAATGAAGGATTGCATACTTGAGGTCATCTTATAGTTATGCATATATGGTGGAGAGCATATAAGATCACTTAAAGCTTTACAAATCTATTTCAATCTATATTTTATGACAATACTTGCTTTATTCAGAAAAAATTTCATTTTAATGTCAACAGACTAGTCATAGGAATAATAATATTCCATTTAGTCCAGGTCCTCATGAGCTATCTGCTTTTGAGTAAGTCATTTAACACTTGAAACTTGAATATTTTTGTCATAAAAATATCAGTGTTAGAAAGTGATTATTCATTAATATAGATAAATTATTATGATGTGGGCTTTATGTACCATTTGAAGACTTAAAAATACCCTAATTACTTCAAATAATCACTACTTCTCTCATGAGGCTGTATTTGGTAGTATTTCCTTGTCTATAGATTGTATAATACCAAGAAAGTGACTAGTACATCAAAGAGAAGGCTTTACTGTTACTGTCGTTGCATTGTTGTTTCCACTGTTGTATTTCCTAGTAGAAAGGGTGTTAGAACAGAACAGAATGTGTGTATGTATGTATGTGTGAGATACAATTAATACCATACAATTAGCTCTTTTAATGTAAAAGACTCAGTGATTTTTAGTACAATCACAGAGTTGTATAACTTTCCATAATCAATTTTTAAACTTATCATGACCCCAAAAAGAAATCGTGTACTCATCAGCAGTCCCTCCCCAGGGTCACTCTTTTTTAACATTAGAAATTCCCAATTTGGTGTTGACTTTATAATTATAAAAAATCACTTATTCTGTCAGGTATTATTTGCCTTATTTTCTCAGTTTGGTAGATAATGCAAGCGATTAGTAGTATTTTTAATCCCCTATTCTCTGGCACAGTACAGCTAAATAGTTTTTAGCTACAACTTAAATAAAGTAATCTAGTTCATCTGATAGCACTAAAGATAACATAAAGATAAAATAACTTTCTGTAAAAAATGACCTCTAAGCATCTCTAGAGTAGTAATATGAATATTCAATTATAAAGATGAGTTTATTTAATAAAAAAATATTAGCACTTATAAAAAATGATATTTACCACTTAGTTTATCAGCACAATTAACAACATGCTTGATAACATTTTTTTCCTATAATAACACAGAAAGAGAACTGAAATTTACCTAATACCAGAGAAGAAAAACATGAAAGTTCATATTGTCTATCAGGTCAGTAGAAAAAAAGTGGGGAAGACCTACTTCTAGAGCAAAAACGACACCATCCTGTGATCTATTCATATCTCCAAGTCCCAAATTGATTTACTACAGTGATATAAACCCTCCTCCAGGGCAGTATTCACTGTGATCCATGGATACAAGACAGTCTTTTAAATAAGGTGTTTTGCATTCAAGAGGCTAATTATTTTCTGTCATTATACCCCTGAGATAGCTCTCTCCCAGGGAGAATTCCTAACTTCACATTAAATAGCTATGCCTCCCAAGAAGAAAGTGGCCTTTTACAATATCTTTATTACTGAGGAAATACAGAAAAGTTAGTTTCCAGAGGAGAACTGATATATTTTATAAATACAGATGCTTTCTACTAGACAAATGTGCGTGTGGGATTGGGGGTGGGGGAATCAGTCCTCTAAATCTCAATGACCTTGCATAGCTGTATTTGTGGGGCAGGATTCCTGGCACTACATTTGGAGCTCTGCAAAACCACAGGACACGTGAGGTGTCGATGACTCATTATGCATCTTGTTAATGGCTTAACTCAATTATTACCTGGGTTGATGTGGATGCTAACTCACCAATTTAAAATGTAGTTGGGGCTGCAAATCACATCTTAAAGAGACAAATACCTGTGCAAACATTGCTGCAATATGGGTTGTTTTCCAGACATTTACAGGCAAGACTTTATGAAGGGATCATAAAAACTAACAGCGTACATTATAATAATGTTCCTCAATAGTAGGAAACAAAACACTTAAAATTTCTCTTGGTCAAAAGTTTTACAAAGTAATAAATCTTCTTTGTATTTGCCTATTTAAATGTTACATCAAATGAGCAAAATGTAGAGCTTCACAACATTCATACATCATTAGTTTACTGGAAAATGTTTCACATATTCTCACCATTTGTTAAATCATCAACTGCATTTAGATAACAATGCTATTGATTCTGTTTTCATAGTAAGTTGTCACCTGCAAAATGTGTTACATTGCTTTTGACAGGAAAACAATGAGCTTTTTTATATCTTAGCATGTTCTTCTCTCATGTTTTTAAATACACTAAAAATATTTAATATATTTATATTTTAAATATTAAGTGAATATAGCCTTTTTTAAACACATGAAGCATGAATACAGAACATGAGAGGTCCATAGAACAGTTCTGAAAACTGGTATACAGCCTCAAGTCTTGGAAAGTGTTGATAATTTGCTAGGAAAAAGAAAAGGAAACTTCTAAAGTAACATTATTAAACCACCGTAATTTAGGTACAGCCTTAATATTTTAAATGAAAAAAGAAAAAATATAATGCAAGACATGGAGTCTAAAGTGATTACATTTTCAACTTTTTCCCACAAAATAATGAATGCGATACAGCCAATCTGTATCCCAGAACCTTGAGCAGGACATAGGGATGGTTTTGTTCAATGATAGTATGCAGAGAAGAGAAAAGACTTGGTTTTCTATTGCTGAATGACAGATTACATTAAAAAACTAGTGGTTTAAAACAACATTTATTATCTCACAGTTTCGTAGCTCAGGAACCTGTACTTGGCTTATCTGAGTCTTCTGCTTCAGGGTTTCTTACTAACTGCAGTCAAGGTATCCACCGTGTTATATCACCTGGAAGCTCAACTAGGGAAGGGTCACTCTCATACTCATACTTCCACTCTCACTCTTATTGGCTGGATTCTGTTCCTCATGGGAAATTGAACAAGAGGTTTGAATTCCTTGCTAGAGGCTGGCTGAAGATAACCCTCAGTCTCCTGCCATGTATGACTCTTCATGGGGAAGTTCACAACATGACAACTAGTTTCATCAAAGCTAGCAAGTGAGAGAGCACAGAGAATGTAAACGAGATGGAAGTCATTAACTTTGAAACTGACATCCATCACTTTGCCTTATTCCACTTACTGGAAGCAATAACTAGTTCTAGTCCACGTGTGAAGGGAGAAGATGTTACAGTGAATACCAGGAAGTAGGCTTGTTGGGAGCCATTTTAATGACCTTAAGAATAACAAACTTATTTTTGTATTTCTATCTATATCTCAGGTTTCAAGGCATGAATACTAATTTCAGAATCTTCACCATAATAGAATGTTAGGTAAATTTGTACATTATAAGAAAGCCATAAATGATGTTGAAATAAGCATTTGGCTATTGACATTTTAAGTGCTAAAGCAAAAAGTTAAAAGGAGATTTGTGCTAAATATTAAGACTGAAGTGGAAAAAGTGATACATGTTTGGTTGTTTTTTGTTTTTACTGCCATTATATTATAATTTAAAGCATGTGTTCATGTTGTATTCCTGATTTTAGGTGAAATGTTTGGTCATAAAATATGATATTTGATGTAGATTTTTGGTAGATAGAATTCACGTAATTAAATACGTTTCCATCTACTTTTAGATTTTTTTAAGTTTTTATACTTCATTTATATTTTGAGCTATCTCAAATGCTTTTTATCTACATGCAACTACAAAAACATTATTTTTCTATACTTTACAAATGTGGGAAATTATATCAGTACATCTCTTTGATGTTGAACTATCCTTGAATTCCTGAGAT
The DNA here is from genome assembly GCF_040802235.1 of Manis javanica. Taxonomy (NCBI): domain Eukaryota; kingdom Metazoa; phylum Chordata; class Mammalia; order Pholidota; family Manidae; genus Manis; species Manis javanica. The sequence continues at coordinate 193,739,481 of NC_133157.1, forward strand.
TCACACACACACCCAAATACACTTTAAGAAAATATTTTAGGTGCATAATTAAAACATATATAGTATGTATCTCATATTTTATTGATCTTATATGTATACTTACACCAGTACCACTCTGTCTTTATTACTATAGATAATAACTCTCTTGAAATCATAAGAGATTTCTGTCTTCCCACTCTGTTCTTTTTCTAAATTGTTTGGGGGTAATCTAGGTCCTATGCATTTACATATGAATTTTAGCCCATGCTTCTAAATTTCTAGATTTTAATTTGCATTTCATTAAATATTTCACATCAATTTAGATACAGATTACATATTAATAATATTGAGTCTTTTGGACAATGAATACAGTAAATCTGCTTATTTATTCTATATTTTCTCTCAGAAATGTTTTGAAGTTTTCAGAGTACAGGTCTGATACAAATTTTGTTTATTTTTTCCTAAGTTTTTTGGTATGGTTTTGTTTTGGATGCTTTGTATATTATACTGTCTTATGATTTCAAATTCCCACCTTTGTTAGCAAAAAAGAAATAAAATTAATTTTGTATTGGTCTCTACTTCCAAAACTTGCTAACTTCATGCATTAGTACTGGTTGTTTTAAGTAGATTCCTTATGGTTTTCTCCCTCAATTATATCCTTGACTAAAAATGACAATTTTATATCAAGTCTCTCAAGGAAGTTGTATTAACATATTACCTGGTAACATGTATTAACATGTTAGCTGGTAATAAAATATGCACAGCTCTTACTTGGCTTTAACTGTTAGGAGGCTCTTGATACCTATCAAAAAGAACCTCTCAATTCTGAATGACTAGATCTACTTAGGACAACCTTTGTAGATCTTATATTTCCCCTTTCTTTAGAGGAATTATGCTTTATTGAATTTTCCCTTTTTTTAATTGAAATGTAGTTGACAAACACTCTTATATTGGTTTCAAGTATATAACACAATAGTTCAAAAGTTACCCTGTTATTAAATCCTCACCCTGACTACTGCAGTTACTACCTGTCACCATAGGAAGATGTTACAGAATCATTGGCCATATTCTCCATGCTGTACTACCATTCTGTGACTACAAAATCTCTTGCATTCCTATAAACTAACAATGAAATAACAGAAAGAGAAATTATAGAAACAATTTCACTTACAATTGCATCAAAAATAATAAAATACCTAGGAATAAACCTAACCAAAAAGATGTAAGAACTGTACTCTGAAAACTATAAGACACTCATGAGAGAAATTAAAGAAAACACAAATGAATGGAAATCTATCCCATGGTCATGGATAGGAACAATTGATATCAAAATGGCCATCCTGCCCAAAGCAATTTAGAGATTCAATACAATCCCTATCAAAATAGCAAAAGCATTTTTCAATGAACTACAGCAAATAATCCTGAAATAACATAGAACCACAAAAGACCCTGAATAGTCAAAGCAATCATGAGAAAGAAGAACAAAACTGGGGGTTATTATATCCACTGACTTCAAGCTATACTACAAAGCTATAGTAATCAGTATGATTCTGGCCTAAGAACAGACCCCCAAATCAATGGAACAGAACAGAGAGCCCAGAAATAAACATATGCATTGGTCAATTAATATATGATAAAGGAGTCATGAATATACAGTGGGGAAAAGATAGTCTCTTCAATCAATGGTGTTTGGAAAACTGGACTGTAACATACAAGAGAATGAAAATGGATTATTGTCTAACTCCATACACAAAAGTAAACTCAAAATGGATCAAAGACTTAACTATAAGACATGAAACCATAAAACTCTTAGGGAAAAAATAGGCAAAAACCTCTTGAACCTAAGCATGAGGTTTCATCTCAGCAAGAGAAACAAAAGCAAAAATGAACAAGTGGGACTACGTCAAACTAAGAACTTCTGTACAGCAAGGATATGATCAGCAGAACAATAGGGCAACCTACAGTAGGGAAGAATATATTCAAGAATGATTTGAGAAAATTTTCTTCCATTCTTCTGTTAGGATTAAATATTCCCTCCACACTAACCCAATCCTCTATTTTTAACAGTAACTTATATTAACTAACTACACACTGGTCTGTGTGCTCATGTAATATCTCTAATTTTGCAATTAAAAAAGTAACATTATCTAAGTAACTTCCAAATTCAGGTAATTCTTTTCAAGGCTGGCTTCCTATGAAGAATTTTGTTGCAAGTAGTAGAGTTTCCTGTTATTATCCCTTATTTTCCCTAAAATTATTGTTCCCCTAAATGGGTTTCTATTATTTTGGTAGTGTTCAAGGTATCTAAAAAATAAACAAAAGAAATGGAAGGTAGAGGGACGTCAAATGTGGAAATGCAACATGTAAGCGGGATGTTTCCCAGATTTTCCCTCTTTTCTCTTGAGGATTTAATGCTACACTAGATAGACCTGTCAGAAAGTTTTGCCATAGTAGTGGTGGCACAGACAGCTACAGCTTAGAAAGAAAAATTAAACACTGTTTTAGGGTCAAGGGACAAGGAAAAAATCTTCAGTCAGAAATTACTGAAATCCTAGAGAGAAGAGATCTGGAGAATATGTCCTATTTCTGTAAATGAATATGAACCTGCACAGGTCCTGGGCTTTCCTCTGTGCTACACATGAAAAAGGACAGACCAAAAGCAGCACAGCAATATCTAAGAGAACTGAACTTCAGTTTATAGTTCCACCAAACTGTCAAACCTCTGCACATGCATTGGGAAGGTACAAAGAACTACAGCAAAGAATATAGAGAAATGGACTACAGATTTAAGCAACTACCTCAAGTTCAAACTGTGAATGTCTAAGTGTCACATATGAGGGAAAGACCCAAAACAATAGAACAGAGGTTTTGATAGCTGAACTGACATTGGGACTACAGACCACAGAAAGGAAGACAAAATTTGTATTCTGAACCTAACTGGGGTGAATTTCTGATGAAACAAATACATCATTATCAAGAGCAAACTTTGACAAATTAAAGCTCATGGGCCAAGTCTGACTCTCTGCCTGTTTGGTAAATAACCACTCACACATATTCATTAATATATCAATTACGGCTATTTTTGGACTACAATTGCAGAGTTGACTTGTCATAAGAGAGACCATTTTGTGTGCAAAGCCTAAAATATTTACTATCCAGTCATTTATATAATAAAGTTTCTTGAACTCTGTTCCAAAGTATTTTAACAGGCTAGGAGTCTACACAACCTATTATTCTAAATCTTCAGTATATGAGCTCAAATGACTCAATATACCAAAATCCAGGGAAATGACAATAATTCTCAAGGGAGAGGAAAATCAACAGATACCATTCTAAAATGACCCAGATATTGGGTTTATCAGATTAATACGTTAAAGTAGCTATTATAACTATGCTCAATGATGTAAGGGTAACTGTACTGGAAACAAATGGAAAGATAAAAGAGTTCAGCAGACAAAAATAAACTACAGAAACAGAACCACATGAGAATTTTAGAAATAAAAAGTGTAGCTTTTGAAATAAAATTTCACAACATTGGTTCAAGAGCAAAACAGAAATGAAGGAAGAAGCCAATGAACTCAAAGTTAGGTTATTTGAAATTATCAAGTATCAAGTAAAAAGAGCAAAGAGATAAAAGGACTAAAAAAGAACAGAGACTCAGAGACCTGTGGTGTAATAACAAAAAGCCAACTATTCATGTCACTGTAGTTCCAGAAGGAGAGAAGAAAGAGATCATGAAGGAAAAAATACATGAAAAAAAAAGGTTTAATATCCCCCAAATTTGATAAACTATGTTCACTTACAAATTCAAAAAGTTAAGTTAACCTAAAACAGGCTATATTTAAAGAAAACTGTGCCCAAACACATAATAATCAAATCGTTTTTCGATAAATAAATGTAATTAAAAATGTAGAAAGTAGCTAGAGAAAAATTACATATTATATACAAGGAATTGTCATTTGATATTGTGGACTTTGCATCAGAAACCATGAAAGCCAGAAGATGAAGGAACAGCATCTTGAAAGTGATGAAAGGAAAGAAAGAAAGAAATTTCCAATACAGAATTCTATATCCAGGAAAAAAAAATTATCAGATGAAGAGAAATTTTAAAAATGTGTCACCACCAGACCTGCTCTAAAAGAAATGTCGTCACTATGAAACAAAATGTCACCATAGGGTAAGTTTAAAATTCAAGTAGGAGAAATGCAAAAAATGTAAGTATAAAAGAGTAACTTTCACCCCTTAAGTTTTAAAAATAATGCATGACTTTTGAATGTAAAAACTGTAACTGTCTGGAGGTGGTTTTTAGCATTTGTAGGTATAATACACGTAGCAACTATGCAAGGAGTGAGTAAAAGGATCTATGTAGTTGTAAGATTAAACATTTTAGTTGAAGTGGGAAAATAATTTTAAGTAGGGTGATAAAAACAAAACAGCATTATCTGATGGGTTATCGAAGTAAATGTAATATTGGGTTATAACATAGAATGGGGCAAAGGGATTTAATTATTGTAGTTCTCAATTTTACTGGATGGAGTAAAATATCAATAATAAAAGACTATAAAATCTCAGAAATATGTAATTTCTCTGGAGCAACCACTAAGGAGATAATGTAAAAATATTTAGGCCCGCAGAAATAAAAACTGGAGAAATAAAAATAGGATACTTAAATATACACAGTGATACACAAAAAAGAAGGAATATGGAAAAAGTAAACAAAAAAAAAGGCCAGACCAAATACATATGCATGTTAAATTGGTCGAAGTAAGTCAAGTTCAATAATCATATTTATCTGGGAAGCAAAAGACCTATCTACAGTATCTGTAAGAAACCTCTTAAGCATATGAAGGCAAACACAGGTTAAACGTTAAAGGTTGGTTGAAAGTTGTACCATGGAACACTAATCATATAAATGCTGAGGAAGGGTAATGCTTTTGGCCAAGATGCAGTAGCAGGGCCCAGATTTAATCTAAAAGAAAAACAAAAACAGAAAAAAAATTTAAACAATGTTTTTTCAAGACACTGGATATCAAGCAACAAAAGATGGTATTCCCTGAGATACAGAAACAAATGAGCTGAGCGGTATTACTGCTCCAGCTTAGTTTCTGGTCTTATTCTTCTTGGGCTGCTATAACAAAATACCACAAACTGAGTAGTTTAAACAGCAATTTATTTTTCATAGTTCTGGAGACTGTGCAGTACAAGATCAAGGTTCTGGCAATTTAATATCTGGTGAGGGCTCTCTTCTTGGCTTGCAAATGGCCACCTTCTCATTGTATTTTCACGTGGTGGAGAGAGAGAACTCTGATGTATCTTTCTCTTTATATAAGGGTACCAGCTCTACCATATTAGGGCCCCACTGTTATGACCTCATTTAACTTTTATCGTCTCCTGATAGGCCCTTATCTCCAAACACACTAACATTGGGGATTAGGGCTTTAGCATATGAACTTTGAGAGGACACATAACATACATTCAGCCAATTACAAACTCTGAAGTCTTTATAGAGTTTGCAGACCATAGTTCGGAAAGGAGAAAATGTCATGAAGCCTGGCAGTAGTGGAGATGGAGCTGAGAGTTTGGCAAGATCACTACAACTAGAATTTATAGGACATAGTCTTGGAGAGGAAAGAGTTATGCAGTGAAAACCTGAAAATATTTTGAGGTCCCCCTTCAAGTACTTCGCAGAGTACTAATCAAAGAACTTGTGAGGAAGTTACCCAAAACTGAAGACAGAATCTCCTGAAGAGGGTAGGGGGAAGAGTGCCTGACACTCACATAAGGCTGGAAATAGTGTCTATTCCCACAACCAGACTGAAATATCTCTTAATTCAATGGGTATTATATAGAATATTCAGAAAGGTCTTGGTAGTAAAGAATAATTAGCCGAAGAGAAAGTGTTGCTCTGATCCAGCCTAACAAATCGTAAAAGCTGTACCCAGTAGGTTCAACTATTTACAAATAAATTGAAAACTAATGACTTAGGTAATTCTTCAAACTCTTTAGCAAGACACTAACATTTCAGTTGGATCTCAGTCTTTAAATGTGTTTTTCCTAACATAACTCTGATTCCACAAAGTATGAAGGTAAGAGCTGTTTTCAAAAAAAAAAGATTTTTTTTTCATTTCTGCAGAACTTTAGATATGTTAATTAGTCATCAAATAGCATTAATGGCTCATCTCGTTATTTAATGGTCAATGCAGATCATTCAGACTTTGGGCTCTTGACATCTCTTTCTGATTATCTTAATGGTATAGAAAAGATTTAAGAATATGCTATTATTTCTTATCAATTATATCTGAAACTATTGCATTGATATTTTTTCAAAGAGAAGCCTTGATAAAGTGATCTAACTATACACTAAGAAATTAAACCATTCTATGTAATTTAACATCTTAATCTGAAATTTTAAAGGGACAACAAATGGAACTGTCTCTCATCCTGAAGTTCAGCATACAAACCAATGAGATTTGTGCAATTAAGATGATGAAAAATTAAAATGTGACTGATTACTTCTGTATATTGTGCCTAATGAGCACAGTTTCAAAATATATTATTCCAAACTGAACTTTTTTCTCAAAAATAAATTAGTTAATGGCAGCAGTGCAAGGTTCAAAGTAGTAATTGCAACTAGACAGTAAAAAGAATTTAAAGTCAATGATTCTTCTATTAACTCATATATGCTTTCTATATGGTAACCCCTACTTTTACTCTTTAAGAAAACATTAGCAAATGCAATCATGATATAAAGAATGCTTAAATTACAATAAAAATACAAAGATAAAATTAAATAGTTATAAAATGGACACTTATAACATGTAACCAGTGTTTTAGACTAAGGCTTTAGAGTAAGATGAAATCATATAAACATAATAGATTTTCTTAAAACTGATAAATTAAGGAAATCCTGCTACTTTGAGGATTAAACATGGTGGCATGAGAGGTGAGACAGACAAAACTGCATATAATATGAAAATATAATGAATAGAACTAATCCTGAAAGAGCAACAGGAAAGTGGACTGTGACAGACTGCATACACCTGGAGAAAAGAATAAACCTCATGGAACAGGGTAATGTACCAAAGCCATGACCCAGTGAGACCCAAGCCCTTCCCTCACCCTAGCTCACCAGTGGGAGGAAGAGCAATGGAGTGGGAAGGGAGTGGAGGCCTGACATTGCTGAACACCTAGCTCTGGAGATATGCTCTGGGAGCACAAACCTACATTGCTTTGTACTCTCATGATTGGGGGATTAGAAAGCTAAGACAGGCAGACTACCTAGAGAGACTGAGAATCCAGCTGCTTTTGGAAAACAGGGATCCATATCCGGCTGCTCTGGGACAAAAGAAATGTGGGCAGTCTGAAAGAATTCCTAAGAGTGAGAGGGCTGCTAAAGGGGCAAGGATTGCAGAGTTTACTGCTCAGGAGAAAGGACAGGTAGACAAAATTGTCCATGTGCACTCTGCCCATAAGGTTGGGAAATTTCATGATCTTCAGACGGTCCAAACCCTGGCTGGCTAAGCAGCTCCGAGGACACCCTCCATGATACTCACCCTGCTGCACCTTTCTCCTGGCCACCACCACCTGGCTTGCAAAATGGCAAATGCTACCCTGGGGTTAGGCCAGAAAGAGGGAAGCCCTGCATACAGCAGCTATAAACACAAAGCATAGACTCTAATACCTGTGTGCTCAGCCCACTGGTTCTGGCAGTGGAGACAGACATAGCAGCCTGGAAGTAGGAAACAGCTCTTCCTCCCTGCAGGCACCAAAAATGCTCCCCTGTACTCTGATATTGCTCCAGGGGTTGAGCAGGTCCAGAGATTAGAGCTTCTGGGCACTAGAGGGAACCACATAGAAATATGAAATATCAAAGGAAACTGGTTCAAAGCAATCTTATGAATACACCAGAGAAAGAGTCAAATGAAATTGACCTCATGAATCTTCCAGAAAGAGATTTCAAAATAAAAATCATTAACATGCTCATGGAGGTACAGAAAAATATTCAAGAACCAGGAATGAATTTCGGTCAGATATCCAATCATTACGGAACACAGTATCAGTAATGAAACATACTGAAGGGTCCCCACCAGTAAGATGGCAAACTTCCGGCTTCTCTTTGGGGTCCTCAGTTCCCGCCAGTGCCACCTGAAGCCCAATCACCTCTCGCACCCCTCCCAATCCCAGCACCTAGGTAACCGCCACCAGCCCCGTAGAAGTGTCACCTCAATCAATTCATGCCCCTTCCTATATAACCCAGCACCTTTCCCTAATAAAGCGGAACTCTCCGGTGAATTGCTGCTATGTGTCACTCCTTTCCTTTCATTGGTGCCGAAACCCGGGAGACAGGACACCCCAACTGGGCCCCATCTTCCCCCGACACCAGCAGCAGCTTGCCCTCGTCCTCTTTTTCCGGCGCTGGCTCATCACACTCACCACTCCTCTCTGGCCTTCAGGTAAGTTTTCCCCCCGGAGTGGGCCACTCTTCCCCGAGCTATCGCAGTGCCATTGACCGTGATCGTCCGGCAAGGCCCTGACGCTCGGGGATGAGGAGGGAACACTCCCTGCCTCAGGCCTTCACGGCTGCGGCGGACCCTCAGGCCCCTCCCCAAACAGCCATAAATCCCCGCCTCAAGCCTTTACGGCTGCGGCAGATGCTCAGGCCCCTCCTCCGACAGTCATAAATCCCCGCCTCAGGCCTTCATGGCTGCGGCTGACTCTCAGGCACCCCCCTCCAATAGCCATAAATGAGGTGACTCCTTTGTAGATGAGAACGCTCCCGTTCCCCCCCCTCCTCCTTCTGCTCCGTCCGCCGAAAACGCTTAGCGCTAGGTACCTCGTGACTCCGGCACTCTGCCTTCTTAGGGAAGTCTGGGTGACGACCCACACTTTCCAAGAAATTCCGACTCGTATACGAGTTTCCGCAGACCACCAAGGATCCAGCTGCTTTTGGAAAACAGGGATCCATATCCGGCTGCTCTGGGACAAAAGAAATGTGGGCAGTCTGAAAGAATTCCTAAGAGTGAGAGGGCTGCTAAAGGGGCAAGGATTACAGAGTTTACTGCTCAGGAGAAAGGACAGGGGACGCCCTTTGTCTCCTTGTGGTCTGGTTCCAGTCCGAGGATCTCCGTTCGTCTTCCCCTGTTTGTCTCCTTCTCTGTCCTTTAGCCATGGGAGCCTCCTCATCCCTCCCTGAAAGTTCACCTCTTGAATGCCTGCTTAAGCATCTGGCTACCCTTTCCCTGACGCCTGATATAAAACCAAAACTTCTCCGTAAATATTGCTCCCAAGATTGGCCGACATACCCCCTAGGCAATAAAAACCAATGGCCTGCAGGGGGAACTCTTGATCCTAACATCACTCGCGATCTTTTTAACTACTGCCAGCGCATGAAAAAATGGAAGGAGATTCCCTATATCGAAGCTTTCTGCCTCCTCCTCTCCCCGCCCCCTCCCAAGTTCTCCTAGCCTGCAAGCCGCCACCCCTGCAGAAGCCTCCTGTTCACTCCCTTCCCCTTCTTCTCCTACAACAGCCCTTCTCCCTTCCTCCCCAACCATCTCCTCCCCCATCTCACCTCCTCCACCTTCATTCCCTGCAGATTAAGCCTGAGCCTTTCAGCCCCCCTTTAACGAGGTCCCAGGGGCCTCCTCTGTCTTTGCCCTCATCACCTGTTTCTCCCCTGTTAGGGACCGCCTTTGTCTTCTCACATGTTTGTAGAGAGAATGGGAAAGCACCTTCCCCCATGTCTGAACGCAGCATGGGAAAGCACAAGCTAGAGAACAACCGGTGCAGTCCTTAGAAGTTATCTGTCCACAAAAACATATCTTGCCAAGACTCCTCACTCTGAAAATAGGGAGACCTTGAAGATGTGTAGAAACACCGCCCCTTCTTCTAGCTATGCCCTTCCCCCACTTGCCGATGTGGCAGGAATAGAAAACAACGCATTCCATAAGCAATTAACTGGAGCCCTGCTGTAGCTCACTAGAGCATGGGACTCTTAACCTCAGAGTCATGAGTTCAAGTCCAACTAAAGCAGCAGAGGCAAGCAGCTGGGCTGCTAGCTGGCGACATGTGGGTCCGATTCTATCTTTCTTTATTTTCTTTGCCCCCCTTCTGCACTTCAGGACCTGCTCGACTAGGCACGGCTAGACCGCGTCACTCCCCCACAGACTGAGCCAGAACCCTTCAGTCCCCCTCAGACTCAGTCCCGAGAGCCTCCCAAAATTATCGCCCCCCTCCGGGAGGTAGCAGGATCCGAAGGCATCGTGCGCGTTCACGTCCCTTTCTCCTTAAGAGATTTAGCCTAACTAGAGAAATGCCTAAGTTCCTTTTCCACTGATCCCATGACATACATCAGGGAGTTTCAATAGACCCTCCAGTCTTACAGCCTCACACATCATGACATTTTCATGCTCCTGGCCAATACTCTCCTCCCTGAAGAGCGTAGACGAGTTTAGGACTTCGCCCAAATGCAGGCTACTGAAACCCACAGGACTGACCCCACCTATCCCCCTGGCCCCACTGCTGTCCCTGAACAAGACCCACACTGAAATTATAACACCGCCATGAGTCTCCGCTCTCGAGATATTTTTGCCTCCTGCTTAATAGCAGGTCTGAAAAAGGGCAGCTTGTAAAGTAGTCAATTTTCAAAAGCTCCAAGACATAATTCAAAAGAGAGATGAAATCCCCTCCGAGTTCTTAGACAGACTCACTCAAGCCCTATTACAGTATACCAGCCTGGACCCAGAAACACCTGAAGGAAGAGATGTCCTTATGACATACTTCCTAGCTCAAGGCTACCCCGACATTAAAGCTAAACTCAAAAAGTTAGAACAGGGCCCCGCTACCACACAGACTGAGATCCTAACAGTGGCCTTTAAAGTCTTCCATAAGTGGGAGAAGGAGAAAGAATGCCGTAAACAAAGGCTGATCAGGCCAATTTCCAGATGTTGGCCCAGCTGATAAAACCATAACCTGGGCGCCCCTCTACAAACAAGCCCCCCCAAGAGCTTGTTTCAAGTGCAGAAAAGAGGGACATTGGTCAAGGGCGTGCCCCTCCCCCAGATCTCCTACCACCCCATGCCCCAGATGCTACAAAAAGGGCCACTGGGGGTCTGATTGCCCAACCACCCGAAGGGGAGGCTGGACGAACAACCCCCATCCTAAGCCCGCCGTAGTGGAGCTGGCAGAAGAAGATTGACAGGGCCTGGGGGCTTCTCGCCTGACCATTTCCATCACCAAACAGGAGCCCAGGGTTACTTTAACAGTAGACGGTCACCCCATCTCCTTCCTCCTAGATACAGGAGCCACCTTCTCAGTCTTGTGAGAATACCGGGGCCCTACCACGCCAGCCATTACTCCTATAGTCAGAGTAGGAGGTAAACAGATTTTCCCATTAAACCCCCCACCCACCCTTTTATGCACAATCCAAGACAATCCCATACCTTTCTCCCACTCCTTCCTGGTTATGCGCCAGTGTCCCATCCCTTTACTAGGACGAGACATCCTTTCCCTCCTCCACGTTTCCATAATTATATCCACTCCCACAGCCACCAGTACTCCCTTTCTGATGGCCCTCATAGCCGACGACCCCCCTCTACCCAATGAAAGCTCCGGTTCTGCCCTCATACACCCTGTAAATCCCAAAGTTTGGGACATTACAAGCCCCTCCGTGGCCCTATGTCCCCCTGCCTCTATCAAATTATGTGACCCCTCTCAGTATATCTGTCAGGCCCAATACCCCCTAACCACTTCAGCCCTCATAGGCCTCCAACCCATCATTCAAGCAGACCCACTCACTCCCCATTTAATACCACCATATTAGCTGTTAAAAAAACCAACGGATCTTGCCGCCTTGTCCAAGACCTTCGCCTCATCAACATAGCCATTGTCCCTATCCATCCCTTAGTTCCAAATCCATACAGCTTCAGCATCCCACTTCTCAGTCCTAGATCTCAAGGACCCATTTTTCTATCCCTCTAGACCCCTGCTCCCAAGATTTTTTCATCTTCACCTGGATGGACCCATACACAAGACATTCTGAACAACTCACCTGGACAGTTTTGCCACAAAGCTTCCGAGATAGTCGCCATATTTTTAGACAGGTCCTAGCTCAAGACCTCAAACAGTTTCATCATGATCACTCCAAGTCCACCTTATTATAATACATGGACAATCTTCTACTCTGCAGTCTCTCGTGAGAACAGTCTCAACTTGACACTACCTCCCTACTTAACCTTCTAGCTTCCAGAAGTTACCGAGTATCCCCTGTCAAAGCTCAAATCTCTTCCCCTCCTATCACTTACCTCAGATTCCTTCTATCTCAACAAAGAAAGTCCATTACCTTAGACAGAAAATGGCTCCTCTCTGACCTGCCCATTCCCAAAACCAAGACAAAAATCCTTTCCTTTCTAGGCCCTTTCTAAGCCTGGCTAGATATTTTAGAATGTAGATCCCTAACTTCTCCCTGCACCCTGTTGGCAAGACCCCTATACAACCTCAGCAAGAGCCCCCCTAAAAAACCATTATCCTCCTCACCCCGACACTCCTTCATTAAGCTCTGTCAAGCCCTTGTAGAAGCCCCAGCTCTCCATCTTCCTGATTTGTCGAAGCCCTTCTCATTATACATTCATGAGAGGTCCAGTCAAGCTCTAGGAGTCCTAGGCCAATATTATGGCCCATCCTTTGCCCCAGTAGCTTATCTCTCCAAGCAATTAGACCCCACAGTTCAGGGATGGGCCCCCTGCCTACGAGCATTAGCCGCTAGACAGCTCTTGCAGAAGGCAGCTCATAAACTGACATTCAGGGCGCCCCTTACCATTCTGTCCCCACATCACCTAAAAGATCTCTTAACCTACAAAAGTTTATAAACTCTCCCTCCCTCCAGACTCCTGACCTTATTGTCCTCTTTCCTCAAAAATCCCATTCACCCCCTTTGCCATCCATACCCAAATCATGACTTTTTCCTCCTTTACTGCTCTCTCGCTTTTTTTCCTCATTCCTATTGTCTTCCCCACCACCCCAGCCTCCTTTGTATGGCGATTCAAAGTCAGACAGACTTACACACAGCATCAAACAAAAGTTACTGCCCTCATTTCCACACCAGACTGCCCTCTGAAAAGCTGCTCTGAGCCTTTATACCTCCACTTTCCTCCCTCCACTGAAGTGTTCACTAGCAGCTACCCTTATTCTCCCCACCTCTGCTTCCTCTATGACCAAAAACAAGCCTATTGCAGGCGATGGCCAGATACCTACAGAAGATGTCCCTACTAGTCTTGCACCATTTACTACATAGGTAACTTCCAGTACCCACAGTATTACTCCTCCGACCTTTTCATGAAATATCCCAATGGCTCATTCTTCTTATCAATCCCAGATCCCTGGGACTCTCGATGGGCTGCCAGAGTCACAGCCTCAGTTTACTATGGGGGGTCCTCGACCCCCCACAGTACCCTTCATATCTCTCGAAAGTATGTTCCCTCTCATTCCCAGATCTCTCAAGTTGCATCAGATAGCAGACATTCCGAAAAAGTCATTATCCAAACTCTTGATAGCGCCTCTTCATCTTCTTATCCCCACCCCTCTTCCCATTTCTCCTACTCTTCATTACAGCTCATTCAGGACACCACCATCTTTCTCAACCACACCCTTAACACCGCCAATTGTTTCTTGTGCGCATCACTACAGCGCCCACTGCTGGCCGCCATGCCCCTTAATATTTCCAACTACTCCTTCCATGCAGAAAGACAACCCCTCTGCCCCCTGGCAGACATACCCCTATGGGAACCAGAATATGCAGATAATCTCACCATCCACCACTGTGTAGGCCCAACTCCACCCCCTTCCAGCGCACATCACTGCCTCTCTATCTACACCCCTACCTCCGGCTCTAAGACTTTTATGCAACCGGGACACTTCTTTTAGTGTAATGGCAGTCTTTTCAACTCACTGCCTCTCAACTCCGATACACCCTGCATTCTCGTCACCCTAATCCCACAGTTAACACTTTACAGCATGGCAGAATTCCTTGAGCTCCAACCTCCCTTGCCCTCGCGCACAAAAAGAGCTGCTTTCCTTCCCATCATGGTCAGTAGCTCTTTGATCACCTCAGCCATTGGGGCAGGGTTTTTGGGAGAAGCCTTGGGTCACTCTCTATAGGCAGTTAGAGACCTCAACGCCAAACTTGAGGGAGCCCTGACATCCACTGCCGATTCTCTAGCCTCTCTTCAAAGACAGGTCACTTCGCTAGCTAAAGTCACCCTTCAAAACCGGCGGGCCCTAGATCTGCTTACAGCAGAGAAGGGCGGCACCTGCGTCTTCCTCTGGGAAGAGTGCTGCTATTACATCAACGAATCTGGCATTGTAGAAACTGACATTACCAAACTCACCGACCTTGCCTCCAGTCTCCACTCTGCTTCCAATTCCAACCCATTCTCGTCAATACTAACAAACCCCCTCCTCACCTGGCTCTGGCCCATTGCAGGCCCCATAATAATCATTCTTCTCACCTGTCTCTTCTTACCCTGTATAATAAAGTTCATCAAATCCCAAGTCGGAAAAATCTCTAATCAAGCTTTCAACCAGCTTTTACTCAGGAACTACCAGCTTCTGGCCACAGAAGATCCCTTACCCTCATGTGACCTCCTCACCACATGCTGAGATGGACCCCTCTCTCCGCTGGAAACTGTTCCTGGAAACAATGGCCGCAGACGCCTGGCTCCTGACACCCATATCCTCTTGGCCAACCTATAGTTACAGGGAACCTTCATTGATTTCCAAACCTGAAGAAGTCCACATCTACTCGTCCTTACTGCGGGGAGTCCTATCAAACCTTTCCTCCCAATCCTCAAGCCCTCACTCCCTTCTCCGCCCCTGTTCAGCAGGAAGCAGCCAGAGAGAAAGCAACGTCCACAAACCCATAGAGGAGAAAGGGGGGAATGAAGGGTCCCCACCAGTAAGATGGCAAACTTCTGGCTTCTCTTTAGGGTCCTCAGTTCCCGCCGGCACCACCTGAAACCCAATCACCTCTCGCCCCCCTCCCAATCCCAGCACCTAGCCAACCGCCACCAGCCCCGTAGAAGTGACACCTCAATCAATTCATGCCCCTTCCTATATAACCCAGCACCTTTCCCTAATAAAGCGGAACTCTCCGGTGAATTGCTGCTATGTGTCGCTCCTTTCCTTTCACATACACTGGAACATTTTAAAAGCAGATTAGATATAGTGGAGAAGACAATAAATGAAATAGAAATTAGAGAAGAGGAATACAAAGAAGCTGAGGCACAGAGAGATGAAAGGATCTCTAAGAATAAAAGAATATTGAGAGAAATGTGTGACTAATTGAAACAGAGCAATATTTGCTTTATAGGTATTTCAGAAGAAGAAGAGAAAGAAAAAGGGATAGAAAGGGTATTTGAGGACATAATTGCTGAGAACTTCCCCAGTCTTGGGAAGGAGATAGTCCCTCAGATCATGGAGGTGCACAGATCTCCCAACACAAGGGACCCAAGGAAGGCAACACCAAGACATATGATAATTAAAATGGCAAAGATCAAGGATAAAGACAGACTACTAAAAGCAGCCAGAGAGAGAAATAAGATCTCATACAAAGGAAATCCCATCAGCCTATCAGACTTGTCAGCAGAAATCTTACAGCCGAGAGAGAGAGGCATGAAATATTTAGTGCAGTGAAGCAGAAGGGCCTCTAACCAAGAATGGTCTACCCAGCAAGATTATCATTTAAATTTGTAGGAGAGATTAAACAATTTCCAGATAAGCAAAACCTGAGAGAATTTACCTCCAACAAACCAACTCTACAGTGTATTTAGGAGGGACTGCTATACATGGAAGTACACCTAAGGTTTAATAGCTGCCACCAAAGGTAAGAAAACCACAGTAAATTTAAAAAGAATGGAGGATCAAAAAAAGGAGGAGAAAAAAAAGAATATTTAGAGTGTGTTTGTAATAGCATACTAAGTGAGTTAAGTTAGACTCTTAGATAGTAAGGAAGTTAACCTTGAACCTTTGGTAACCACAATTCTAAAGCCTGCAATGGCAATAAGAACATATCTATCAATAATTACCTTAAATGTAAATGGTCTGAATGCATTAATCAGAAGACATAGAGTCTCTGAATGGATAAAAAAACAAGACCCATCTATATGCTGCTTACAAGAGACTCACTTTAAACCCAAAGACATACACAGACTAAAAGTAAAGGGAAGGTAAAATATATTCCACATAACTAATAGGGAGAACAAAGAAGGAGTTGCAGTACTTACATCAGACAAAATAGACTTCAAAACAAAGAATGTCACAAGAGACAAAGAAGTACATTACATAACAATAAAGGGGTCAATCCAACAAGAAGATATTACCATTACAAATATCTATGCTCCCAACAAAGGACACCTACATATGTGAAACAAATACTAACAGAATTTAAAATGGAAATAGAATGCAATGCATTCATTCTAGAAGACTTCAACACTCTATGTACTCCAAAAGACAGATCAACCAGACAGAAAATAATTAAGGAGACAGAAGAACTAAACAACACATTAGAACAGATGGACCTAACAGATATCTATAGAACTCTATACCCAAAAGCAGCAGAATACACATTCTTCTCAAATGCACATGGAACATTGCCACAAAAAGAGTTTCAGTAAATTCAAAAAGATAGAAATTGTGCCCACCAGTTTCTCAGACCACAAAGGTATGGAACTAGAAATAAATTACACAAAGAAAATGAAAAATCCCACAAACACATGGAGGCTCCACACATGCTCCTAAATAACCAATGGATCAATGACCAAATAAAGACAGAGATCAAGCAGTATAAAGAGAAAATGACAATAATACAACACTGCAAAATCTGTGGGATGCAGTGAAGGTCATGCTAAGAAGAAAGTATATTGCAATACAGGCCTACCTCAGGAAAGAAGAACAATCCCAGATGAACAGTCTAAACTAACAATTAATGAAACTGGAGAAAAAAGAACAAATGAGGCTGAAAGTCAGAAGAAGGAGGGACATAGTAAAGAGTAGAGCAGAAATAAATAAGATCGAGAAGAATAAAACAATAGAAAGAATCAATGAAAGAAAGAGCTGGTTCTTCAAGAGAAATAAACAAAATAGAGAAAACCCTATGCAGCCTTATCAAGAAAAAAACAGTCTGTGTACAGAAACAGAAACAAGAAAGGAAAAATCACTACGGACACTACAGAAATACAAACAATTATTAGAAAGTACTATGAAAAATTATATGCTAAAAAATTAAATAACCTAGAAGAAATGGACAACTTATTAGAAAAATACAACCTTCCAATGCTGACCCAGAAAGAAACAGAAAATCTGAACAGACCAATTACCAGCAATGAAATGGAACTGGTAGACAAAAAACTACCTAAGAACAAAACACACCTGTACCAGATGGCTTCTGGATGAATTTTATCTACCATTCAGTGAAGACTGAATACCCATACTCCTTAAAGTTTTCCAAGAAGCAGAAGAAGATGGAATACTTCAAAACTCATTCTATGAGGCCAACATAACTCTGAAACCAAATCCAGGAAAAAATACCACAAAAAAGAATACAGACAAATATCCCTGATGAACTAGATGCAAAAATACTCAACAAAATATCAGCAAACAGAATTAAAAAAATATATCAAAAAAATCATGCACTATGATGAAGTAGGATGTATCCCAGGGTTGCAAAGATGTTACAACATTCAAAAATCCATTAACATCATTCCACATCAACAAAAAGAAAGAAAAAAATGAGATGATCATCTCCACAGATGCTGAAAGAAGATTAGACAAAATTCAATATCCATTCATGATAAAAACTCTCAACAAAAATTGTATGGAGGGTAAGTACCTCAACATAATAAAGGTCATATATGACAAACCCACAGCCTAAATCATACATAACAGTAAGAAGCTGAAATCCTTTCCTTTAAGATCAGAAACAAGACAAGGATGCCCACTCTCTCCACTTTTATTCAACAGAGTCCTAGAGGTCCTTGCCACAGCACTTAGAAAACACAAGGAAATAAAGGGCATCCAGAATGGCAAGTAAGAAGTTAAACTGTCCCTGTTTGCAGATGACATTATATTGTTCATAAAAAACCTTAAATAATCCACTCCGAAACTACTAGATCTAATATCAGATTTCAGCAAAGTTGCAGGATACAAAATTAATACACAGAAATCTGTTGCATTCCTATACACTAATGATGAACTAAATGCATCAAAAAGAATAAAATACTTAGGAAGAAACCTAACCAAGGAAGTGAAAGAACTATACTTTGAAAACTACAAGACATTCATGAGAGAAATTAAAGAAGATACCAGTAAATGGAAACACATCCCATGCTCATGGACAGGAAGAATTAATATTGTCAAAATGGCCATTCTGCCTAAAGCAATCTACAGATTCACCGCAGTTCCTATCAAAATACCAAAAGTGTTCTTCAATGAACTAGAGCAAATCATTCTAAAATTCATGTGGAACCAGAAAAGACCCCAAATAGCCAAAGCAATCCTGAGAAGGAAGAATAAAACTGGGAGAATTATGCTCCCCGACTTCAAGCTCTATTACAAAGCCACAATAATCAAGACAATTTGATACTGGCAGAAGAACAGAACAATAGACCAATGGAACAGACTAGAGAGCCCAGATATAAACCCAACCACATATGATCAATTAATACATAATAAAGGAGCTATGGACATGCAATGGAGAAATGACAGCATCTTCAACAACTGGTGTTGGCAAAACTGGACAGCTACATTCAAGAGAATGAAACTGGATTATTGTTTAACCCCATACACAAAAGTAA
This sequence comes from Manis javanica, assembly GCF_040802235.1. Classification (NCBI taxonomy): domain Eukaryota; kingdom Metazoa; phylum Chordata; class Mammalia; order Pholidota; family Manidae; genus Manis; species Manis javanica. Next base: position 193,758,305 of record NC_133157.1, read on the forward strand.
ACTTGAAATGGATCAAAGACCTTAATGTTAGTCATGAAAACATAAAACTCTTAGAAGACAACATAGGCAAAAATCTCCTGAACATAAACATGAGCAACTTTTTCCTGAACACATCTCCTTGAGCAGTGGAAACAAAAGCAAAAATGAACTCATGGAACTACATCAAACTAAAAAGTTTCTGTAAGGCAAAGGACACCACCAACAGAACAAAAAGTCATCCTACAGTACGGGAGAATATATTTGTAAATGGCATATCCAACAGGGGGTTAACATCCAAATATATAAAGAACTCACATGCCTCAGCACCCATAAAGCAAATAACCTGATTAAAAAATGGGCAGAGGATATGAAGGGAGAATTCTCCAAAGAAGAAATTCAGATGGCCAAAAGACACATGAAAAGATGCTCCACATCACTAATCATCGGGGAAATGCAAATTAAAACCACAATGAGATATCACCTCACATGAGGTAAGATGGCCAGCACCGAAAAGACTGAGAACAAATGCTGGTGAGGATGTGAAGAAAGGGGAACCTTCCTACACTGCTGGTGGGAATGTAAACTAGTTCAACCATTGTGGAAAGCAGTATGGAGTTTCCTCAAAAAACTAAAAATAGAAATACCATTTGACTTGGGAATACCAATCTTAGGAATTTACCCAGAGAAAACAACTTTTCAGATTCAAAAAGACATATGCACCCCTATGTTTATCACAGCACTGTTTACAGTAGCCAAGAAATGGAAGCAACCTAAGCGTCCATCAGTAGATGAATGGATGAAGAAGATGTGGTACATATACACAATGGAATGTTATTCAGCCATAAGAAAGAAAGAAATCCTACCATTTGCAACAACATGGATGGAGGGTATTATGCTTAGTGAAATAAGTCAGTCAGAGAAAGTTTTCCAAAAGAAGTGCCAAATGATTTCCCTAATTTGTGGAGTAGAACAATGAAGTAAAACTGAAGCAACAAAACAGCCATAGACTCACAGACTCCAAGAAGGGAATAGAGGTACCAAAGGGGAGGGCGGGTGTGGAGGGAGGGAGATGGGGATTGAGGGGTATTATGCTTAGTACACATGGTGTGAGCGGTCATGGCGAAAACAGTGCAGCAAAGAGAAGGCAAACAGTGACTCTGGCATCTTGCTACACTGATGTATAGTGATTGCAATGGGGTATGGGTGGGGACTTGATAATTTGGGTAAATGCAGTAGCTACATTGTTTTTTCATGTAAAACCTTCATAAGAGTGTATATCAATAATACCTTAATAAAATTTTTTTAAAAAACCTGATAAGTTGAGCATAATTACAGAGCTAAATTAGGATAGATTTTGATTGGTAAATTTCCTTTTTACCTTATGAAGTACATGTAATTCTCTTTAAGATCTAAGCTGTGAGGACTCATGGAATCAGTGAACACATTTTATGTATACATCTAAGTTTATTCTTATAGAATTGCTTTCTTTCTTGTGGTCAAGACATAACTTACTTTCAGCTTTGCTGTTTTATAGAACAAATAGGACTTGAAGAATTTTGTTTTGCAGTCTGGAAAACAACATGGTCATTTTGTGGAAAATGTCATGAATTAATGCTAACTAAAGAATCCAAAGTTGTTCCCAGATGTATTATCAAAGAAATTTGGTTATAAATTTTATAAAATGATTTAATTTTTAAAAAAAGAGCTAGAACAAGTCACAGGGTCATCTGGATTGAGTGACTGAAGTAGAATCTGGATTTGCTTTCTCTGACTGTTCATTCCTCATTTTGAGTTCCGTAACTACCTCTAGTTTTCACATGAATTATACATAGCTGTGATCATTCATATGGACTCATAATTCTTAATACAAGGGAAAAGACTGTATGCCTCCTTTCAGTTTGGAAAATTTCAGTAGAACACTGATTTATCTGGCTTAATTTGTTTTGTGTCTAATCCCTAAACATTTACAGCAATTACTGTATCAGGAGGCATAGCTCTGCAATTGGCTTATCTGCTTGCATGTGCTTACCTCTTCAGCAAAGGACAACAGATTGTTCTATGTGAATGTTAGAGTATATTGGTTACTTGAGGCTGAAAGGAGAGGCTCAAAGAAGAAAACTTGATGTTACTTTTAAAAAAATCAATGTTCAATTAATCAACAATTTAACAACCTCCTTGTTTTTTCCTTAAACTTTTATATTCAAGATTCAGATATTTTAAAATTCAGTTAGTTTTAATAATCACTATTAAGGGACATTCTTGCAATTTAGTTAATAGATTTTCTTTAATTATTTGAACTATATTTTTTAGATTTAATATATTTGAGTATTATTTTAAGCATTTTGAACATCTTATGTAACAAGTAAATGTACCAGTCAAATGTCTTTGATAAATATATTATGTCCCTGTGGCTCCTGTAAAAAAATTACCAGAAGCAAAGCAGCTTAAAAACCAACGCTGTGTTGGAAAATCTTCTGTTTGCTGCACATATTCCTCGACTTGCGGTAATATAACTCCAACATTTACTTCTCTTCACATTACTTTCTCTGTGCGTGTATCTGTCTCAAAATTTCATTTTTTGCCTGTTAATGCGAAATGCATGGAGAGCCCACAGGAGCCAGGTGGATTAACTTTCAGTACAATGGAATCATTTTTGTGCCACTATGGAAGATTCCTAGTGTTGGAAATGTGCCTCTAGACAAGCAGACCACAAGGTCATGGGAATAAGAAGCAAGTATTTTGCTGTGGGTCACTAAGTAATGCCACTCCAATTTCTACTCCTTGATTCCTAGAACCATAAACTCTGGCTATGGGAGAAATATCACCATATATTGGATGCTGACTTATAGAATATATACAGGGACAGTCATTGTCCCTGCCCTGCAAGGTATTGCCACCTAATCTAGGTAGCCCTGTAACTGAATCTACAAGTCTGCTCTCACGCCAGCTGCTCCAGGAAGAGTGGGAACATGCTGAGACCAGTGATGTCCATGAGCGTGATCCCATTGCCACACTTCATTTGCTGTAAAGTGGGTTCCTTGATCAGAACCAGTGCTGTGTAGAATACCATGACTACAAATAAGGCATTCTGTATGTCCATAGATGGCAGTTTTGGCAGAAGTATGTCATAAAGGAAAAGCAAAACTATACCTAGAACGTCCATTTTAGTAAGAACAGAGGGCTGGCCCTTCTATGATGGAATCCATCCAAGGTATCTGGTTTATATCCTGGGAGAATGGTGACATATTAGGGAATCATTATTGGTATCTACTGTTGGCAGACTGGGCAGTCAATAGTGGCTGTGGTCAGGTGAGCCTTGGCGAATGGAAATTTATGCTGCTGAACCCATATAAGTTTCAGTTCAAGTCCAAAGGCAAGAGAACCAAGATAGCCAGTGGCATAAATTCTAGTCCAAAGCCAATAGACTCAAGACTCAAGAAGAACTGATGTTTCAGTTCAAAGTCAAAGGCCCAATAAGACTGAAGTCAAAGCTCAAAGCAGTCAGGCAGAAGTTTTCTCTTATTCTTAGGAGGTTCTGCCATTTTGTTCTATTTAGCTTTTCCAAGGCCACCTGCATTAGGGAGAGCAATCTGCTTTACTTAGTTTACTGATCCAAATGTTTATTAGCCTTATCAAAAAACACCATCACAGACACCCAGAATAATGTTTCACTAAATATCAGGGCACCCTATGGCACAGTCAAGTGGACATAAAATTAAGTTTCATAGCCTCAGACCTCTGTTAAGTTTTCCTTCCCGGGAAAATGAACAACCAGGTATACTGCTCAAAGTTCTGCTCACTGGGAAGATTCCTCTTTACCACTTCCTTTGGAGATTTTTCAGAGAGGGGCTGTAGTGCTGAAGGGGTCCCCTTTCAGGTGATGCCTGAATATTGCACCAGTGCCAACTTTTCACTTTCTTAGCTAGTTTTAGGGAACTCCCCAGGGGGTCATAGGTTTGGGTTAGGAGACAAGAGGGAATGTAGCAGGAATAGAAGACATGGCATCTGAGGAATTGTCCTCAGGTAACTTAATTGTGTCTCAGGGCTTGCTCAAGACAGATCTTACGTACCACTTCCCTTTGATAATGGCATTCTGCTGTGCGCACCCAACTTTATGGTTTAGTAGGGCAAATGACACCCAGTTCGTGATGGGCATCTCTGGTGGCATGGTTGGCCATTGATGCTTAGATGTTGGGTCTAAAGAAGTCTATATTAGTTTCTTAAGATTGCCTAACAGAATACCACAAATTTGGTGGCTTAAAGCAACAGAAATTTATTCTCTCACAGTTCTGGAGGCCAGAAGTTCAAAATTAAGGCATCAGCAGGGCTGCACTCCTCTGGAGCCGTAGCCTCTTCCAGCTCTGGTATGCTGCCAGCAATTACTGTTTCTGTGATTACATCACTCCAATCTCTGCCTTTCTCTTCACACTTTCTCCTATGTGTGGGCCTAATCTTCCTCTGCTTTGCTCTGTATGGACACCTGTGATGGCATTTTGTGATGGCATAATCCAGGGTAATCGCCTCACTTGATAGTCTTCACTTAATTAAATCTACAAAGATCTTTTTCCAAAAGGTTATATTCACAAGTTCTAGAGTTATAGATGTGAGCATATCTTTGGAAGCCATATCAACCTACCACAGTTAAAAATACAGTGAATCTCAAGTTCTCGTGAACATTCCAAAAGCATTTTCTACTTAGTAAAAGTTTCCTATTTGTTTCAATTAAACTCAAAAGTACAAAATTAATTATAAAACGGCACATGTTAAATTGGAATCACAAAACTTATCTTTAGAGTCCCCTACATTATCTATTTTCCTAAATACTACCAATATAAAACATAATAATTATAGAATTTAACTTAGAACTCAACCAAAATTATAAACATAACTTTACAATATTTATCTATGACATTAAGTAAACCACTTTAACATCCCAAGTCATTTTGGATCACTTCATGCTAAAGATAATCCCAAGATAATTAGTTTTATTGTCCAGTATAAATCTGGGTTATCAGGATAGCAGCCTAAGATTCATTAGAGAATTTTGGCCAGAATATAAATGGGGTGGGTTATGACAAACAATGCTCCTATGTTCAAGTTAATCTGTTACCAATTTTTGTTTTTGTCATTTCTTTCAACTTTCATAACTTGATTTTAGTGAATAAAGTTCTGTAAACTCCACTCACCTATTTCAACACTTTGGGTTTAAATTATTTGTTATGGATTGATGCTATTATGTATTACTTTCATAATTGTGATAGGACCACAAATTATATGGGTATTTAAGTTATTTACGACTATATCCTGCATTGAAGTCATTCTAATTACAAATGCATATAATAGATAAAATATTATATAATACATACATATACATGTATGTGTACATACAGTATATATGCATATGCATATACATGTGACTTTCTGGGTCACATGTGATAAGGAAGAGAAATTTGCCAAATAAATAGTGGATTATTATTAGCAGGGGTGGACAGGAGAGATGCTTGGTATATAAAACTAATATATAATCATTTCATATGTATATTAGTCACCTTTCTGCTGCATAAACTGAACATTAATTAATCAGAGCCTGAAAACACATATTATTTTCTTTCTTACAGATATACAAGATGGTAGGCAGAAACTTCATTTCAGGCATTGGTTAACAAAATCATAGATTCTGAAACTAGAAATTAGTATGCTCTTTTCATAGCGCAGAGAAACAGCATAAGAAGCTAAGACAAACCATGCAAACATTGCAGTTATGCCTGTGTCACATCCTTTGACACTCTAATTTTCAAAACATGTGACATGGCTGAATTTTCTATCGATATGAGAAGAATTATGTTTCTTTCACTCTCGAGGGAGGCTCTTAAGTCATCTTGTAAAGCGTATGGTTTTACAAATCCATTAGAAGGAGTGAAAAGCTGAAATAACAATAAGCAATAATGCAACAGATAATCAGCATGGAGAGGAATGTTACATGCAAAATTTGTGTGGAAAGTAAATGACACCTCAGAATTGTCTAGGATTGTGTCTGAACATAACCACATAGTGAACCATAAAATTATTTCATTATCCATTTGGTGATCAAATAGCTTAGTGACAGTTGACCTAAACAACAAAACTGAATATATGATAAATCCACATTCACACATTTCTTCATCCAAAATTTGATTACTAATTTGTTAATAATGCAGATTATTATAACCTTTTGATATAATAATACCTATTGATTCATAATTGGCACTGATCAACTAAAAATGACACCTTTATCTCCTTTTCTTTCCTTGTCAACTCTACCCAATTTAAACAGAAAAAAGTTCAGTGGATAATGTAACACATAGGAGATTGAAGATTAATGATTAAACATTATTACACTGCATTTCATGTAGCTCTACATCAATTATGGAAAAGGAAAAATACTGATAAATTTTGGGAGGGATTTGAGAGCTTTTGGTCTGATAGTCAATTTAAGTCACTATGATCAAACAGACTATTCATTTACTTTCAGCTTAATACTATCCAACTTCTGCATTTGCTACAATTGTCTGGTTATTCCTGTGGGTTTCAATGACCTGTAACTTAAATTGTTTCTTGCAATGTCTCATCCTTTATGTTGGTATTCTTAGCACAGTCAGCATTATTGGAAGGTATGAAGAGTTCATGGTTAATTACATACAGCTGAATAGTTACATTTTCACGGTTAATTTAATAAATGTCATGGATTCAGTTATATTGGCCTGTCTTTTATATGAACTAAGAAAAATATCCTTAGATACATCTTTATATAAGCTGCCCTTTTATTTAGAATTCTTTTGTAGAAAACAAGATATTTCTAAAGATAATGTATGAATCTCAGATTTCAATAAAGATATTACAAGTTATTGGCTTTTATAATGAATAAAAAGGTGACATTCCTCAAGTTTATCTGTGAGAATGACAGGTTTCATTGTTCCAAATTCTTTCAACTTCCCAATTTATCTGTTTTCTCTATTTTGTTGAGCCTATAATCTCATTACCATTTATTTGGTATTTTTCTTTCTTTTTCTGAGCAATTTTTTGCAGAACAACCTCCTGGGATTCCTTTCACTTTTCTAAACTCACCTTTATCTCCTCAGTTCAAGCTTTTCTTTTACTAATCATGCCTTGAGCTGTTAAGCCTCACATAGGGATCTTGGCAGTATTGGCTTTTTCTCAGTTGGACACTTAATCTCAAAAGTCTTTTCTTTTTCCATTCTTTCTTTTTCTTTTCAAAATAAATGAATCTTTCAGTGATTTATGCTTTTACCTGCACTCTAAACAACACTGTAGGTTTACTGTTTTATCCAACTTAGTGGTGGGCATTTCAATTATTTGTGTTTAATAACCCAACTAAGATAGTCATTATTAGCACATTGATAAATTAGACTTTATTTAAAATTCTTAGTACACTTTGAAAGTTTCAGAATAAGCGAATACATATTTTTTTAAAGAATACTCAGTGAATTAATAGCTTAACACTTGCTGCCCCAGAGAATATTTTCTTCTTCCTTGTTCTAGGGTACCAAGATTTCTCCACTACTTTAAAGAAAATTTGATGTTTAAAGAAAATGCTCCCCAAAATAAAATATTTGTAACACAAGACTGAATACATTTTATGAGACTGCAGTTGTTATATTTAAATTGTTTCTAATTGAATTGGATTATGATAAGAGTTAATGTGCCACTGAATTTTGAAAATATTTCAAAAGATACTTATACATTCACACCTGCACACACATGCATAATATCTCTTCTTGTAAGGTAAAGCTTTGTAGGCTATAACATTAATTAGTTCCTGGTAGACAGTTTTTAAATATAGTCCTTTATGTTCTCACACTTTTTTGTGTTTTATTACATCTGTTTTTATTAGGATCCCCTTACATTTCTAGTAGCTTTGTATTATATATTAAGTTGCTATGTTGCTTATGCATATAGTTTGATGATTTATGTTCAAGTGTGCTTTGCATGTTTTATAATTTTAATTATACTACTTTCTATTAACATTAAATTTCACCTAATCTAAAATTAATATTGCCACTTACAATTTGTGAGATACAGTAAATATCTTAAAACAGTGGATAGAAACTTGAGAATCAGTTAATAAAAATGGAAAATACTTTGGCACCTTCTATTTTTAGTGTATTTTAACATCATTTAGCAAAATGAACAACTAGTAGAAAGAGAAACTACTAAATAATTTCCCATACTTCTGGATTCTTTAACATTAGACATGATCCAAACTATTCATTTGCATTTCATCAATCCACAATGAGGACAAAAACATGTCTACATACCTCCACAAAATAATTTAATTAAGTATAAATAAATTGGATAATGTAACTGAAAATTCAGCAACACATTAGATATCAACAAAATCCAGAGAGACCGCCTGATATAAATCTCACTTGTTATAGCAAAAGGCCTTTTTATTTTTGAAGTTTATTTTTTTATAGTGGGCAGTAGGAATTCAATATGAAAAACATCACTAATTAGGACTCCTTCAATTATCATTCAGACCATAAGTTGTCATTTGCCTTCCAAAATTTATTAATTAAAAAAAATCAATGTTTAGGCAGTGAAAAAAAATGTTTTACAGAGACATGTATCAGAGAAAAAATTGTGCAGCTGTATAGATCCTTATATCATACAATACTGAAATTAGACCATGATAACTTGAATAAGACCATTATGTATTCTTTCATTTTTAAATGAATTCTTTTACATTGTTTAAAAAATGTTTATAGTGTATAACAAAAAGCAATTGTTCCTTATCTATCTTTTGCACATATCCAACCTTTAGAATGAATTATTTTACTAATAATATACTTTCTGCTTCAGTTTTCCTTAAGGTTACCTTTGCATATGTAAATTATATTTGTATTGCTATTTTTTAATTTCTCAAAATTGGATACTGTATACAGAGATTTGTTGCTCTGAGAGGTATGGATTTAGCTCAGATAACTCACTTCAACTTCACCTGGAACTTTAAAATCCTTAGGACTTCATATTATTACTCCATAAACTACGGAGTATTTCTGCTTTCATCACTTAGGAACCACAGTTTGTTTACCATATTTTTTTCCTTCCTCAAGTTCCAACTTTCCCTATTTGACTGTTTCTTTTCTGTGTAAAGAGTTTTTTGTAGCCATTTTTTAGGGCAAGGTCCTCTGGAAGAAAATTCTCTTAGTTTAACTTATGAGAATGTATTGATTTCCTGTTAATCCTGAAGGTTATTGATTGCTAAAGGATTTACAGTTGACACTTGAAAAATGTTGTACCACTTCTTCTGGCTTTCATTGGTTTTAATGAGAAATCCTCTATCACTTGAATTATATTCCCCTAAAAGTAAGGTGTCATTTCTCTTTTATCTACTTTTTAGATTTTTTTTTTTGTCTCTAGTTTTCAGAAATGTGACTATGATGTTTCTTGGTGTTGGTTTCTTTAAATTTATCCTTGCATTTGCTCAGCTTCTTGAATCTGTACGTTTAAGTTTTGTCAGATTTGGAAAGTTTTCAACCATTATTCTTTTGAATAATTCGTGTAGCCATACCCTCTTCCGCTTCTTCTTCTGGGACTCCAGTTACACTAATCTTAGAACCTTTGTTATACTTCCACTGGTCCTTGCGGCTCTGTTCATTTTACTTTCAATCTTTCTATCGTTCTGTTTTCAAGTTCATTGATTTTTTTTGTTCTATTTCCTCCATTCCTGTATTGGGTTTATCCGTGAGTTTTTTTGTTTTGTTTTTTTTTATCAGCCACTGCATTTTGTTGAGATGATTATTTCTTTGATGAAATGATTTTTTTTTCATTTATTTCAAGAATTTTGTACTTACTCATAGCATTTTTATGATGGCTGATTTAAAATCTTTGTCAGGTAATTCTAACATTTTCATTACCTTAATGTTGTCCTCTCTTTATTATATTCTTACATTTAGTTTGAGATTTTTATGGTCCTTTGTATGTATGACAAGTAATTTGTGGTTAAAGCCTGGACATATTTGGGATATTACATTATGAGAGTCTGGGCTTCTATTTAAAGCTTCTGTTTTAATTGATTTATTCGGATAGTGTTCCTGCCAGTGAAAGAGTTTTATGCTTCATTATCTCCAGGAGGACTGGACGCCTCTGTTGACATACAAAAGAGGGTGATGGAGGTGATCACAAGGGGGCCGTCAATGGGTCTTTAAGGTACCTCTTTGGCTGGAAGGGTTAAGACTGCATCAGTACTATAGTCCAGTGACACCTTGGGGTAAGGTCGTCTCATAACCAAAGGACAGAAGTAAAATTTCAGACTCTTTTCCTTGGCCTTTTCTGACATTATGAGCAGAGAAGGGTAGTGCCTCATGACTGAAAAATTGGTTTAGAAATCCAAGCTTCTCATGCAATCCCCATAGACACCACAAGGCTAATCTTGTTATTGCCTGATAAGGAAGAAAGACCTGGCTCCCTACTAGGCCTTCTCTCATAACACCCCAATAGGGAGTTGGTATGATTCATTATTGTGTGAAGATGCTGAAAATGCAAGCTCCCACTTGAACTTTGCTATCAGAACTGGGGGGTCTATTTAGGTAGGGTAAGGCTGTTTTTCTTAAAGTTTTCTATTATACTACACTGTCCCTTTTCTGAACCTTTGACTAAAGATGCATGCTTTTAGGGAAGGGCTTTTGTTTGTTTGCTTCGTTTTTTTGTCTGTATGTGTTGGTGTTTTCAGGAGCCAGCTTCATCAGTCCCAAGTCTGGGAAACGAAGCAAAAGGAAAAACCCAGGAGCTGACTACCACGTCATTCCCTGGGTTTTGCTGTTCCTTGTCAGTGTGCCTTTTTCTCTCAACCTCAGAGCCTTAATATTGGTTTTACATAAAATGCCAAGGGGTTTTTAGCTATATTTAGATGGAAAAAAGAAGAAAAGTAGTCTATTTTATAAGAAGCAGAAGTCCTCAGGTTTTCAAGTTAAGTAATTAATTAATCAATTGTTTTGTACGTCCTTCTTCATGTGTAGGTTTCCCTCATTGCTTGGGGTTCTTGGTCTTGTGTGGATGGAATGTGTATGGTGTTACCTGAAGAACAGTGTCTAACATTCTACAGCCCACATCAAATCATATGGTCAACAGCAGCATGAATGGGACAAGGAAATACACTCCGTGTACTGTACTCAGAGGCAGTCCAACATCAAATTATAAAGAGCTTGGAAAAATTATACTGTAGTAGGGAGAAAGGGAAGATTGGGGGAAATTAATCACTGTACCACAATTAGCATTATGCGAAGAAGCGAAGATGCAAATCTGAGCTAGAAAATCATCACAATAATGTCTGCTCCACCAAATACCTTAAAGGTAAATGAGAATTAGATCAATTATTTCCATAAAACTACTTTGAAACTCTAAGGCATCATTCAAGTGTAAAGCCATGTATATCTTGAAATTAAAACAGAAAAAGTGAATGAAAAAGCCTTGATTACTCTATCTACTAGTATATTTTTGTTTAAATAATGATCTCTAGAAGTAACCATGGGGAAAAATGTTTGCAAGAGAAGTGAAACTCAAATAGCTAAAGCCATCTCCATTGATGTACAACAAAATAAATGGAAATCTGTCAGTTACCAGCTTGGCTAATTACATTTATCAAACTTACTTTTATTAACTGCCTAATTCCTAAAGCTTCACTTCACTTACTGCTGTGAAAATCCAAATGTGGCACATTCTCTTTTAAAAGGCAGAAAGAAAAGTCACACTATGACAAATAACTCTTTAAAGAAATAGCCCCAGGTTAGACTGACATGCAGAAAATGAAGTGGAAAATTGAGATAATTATTTAGATAAATCAAGCAAAAAATATTACTAACCTTTACCCCAATTGCTTAAGCATTCTGGGCAATTAAAATGAAGCCTGAAAATGTCAAAACAGTTGTTTCAAATCTCAGCCACTTTCTGAATAAGTTTATGCCAAAGTATATTATTACTTAGAAAAATATTATACTCATAATTTATGGTGTCGTAGATTATTATATGCTAAACAAGTTTTTCACTTTTCTTTTCTACTTTGTTTCTATTGACTTGAGAATATTTTCCTGAGACAAAAGATCTATAATTTTAACTGTAAATGTTTCCCACTTAGAATCTGCATATTTGAAGGAAGGACTGGGATAGCTTTGCTGTTATTAGATTCACGAGCTGCCTTATGTTTTATACTCTTGTCTCTGATAATACATGATATAGTAGATTGTTAGAACATTCTTTCTTAGCCTGGATAGATGAAATTCTTCATAAATACAAAAAGGCCACCTTCTTATAGACAGCCCTACCAAACTGGAATGCAGCTAGAAAATACAATTAACCCAGCATGACTGAGTTCACGTAACTGGTAACTTGTACAAATGGAGACTAAAAGACCACTTCCAAGTCATCTTCATTTTTTTCAATAACAGCTAATGTACATTGAGTAATTAATACAAATCAGCTACTACAGCACATATTTTACAGGTATTATCTCATTGACTCCTACCAATAACTTGATAGCTAAATTCAATTACCACCAATTTCCAGGTAAGAAAAATAACACTTAGAGTGACTGATACATGTTAAAGGAAATGTTTCTCTACTCCTAACACTTCTGACATCAAATGTGTGGCTTTTACAGAAGAAATTCTTCAGTTCTCTGCAGATGCCAACTGAGTGTCCGACATTTAATTAAATTTTGACACTAAATACCCAGGGTTAATGCAGACCCGACAGTTTAAGGGGACAGTCCCACAGAACTTTTCCCTTCTTCAGAGGTCATTGGTGATTGACTCAATCCTCAGCCCTTCTTTCCTCCCTGGAGGTTTGGATGAGACTGAAAGCTCCAACTCTCTCTACTCACATGGTTGGCTCTTGGATAACTAGTCCCCATCCTGAAGCTATCTAGGGGCCCATCAAAAATCACCTCATTAATGTAAACTCAGGTAAAGCTGAAAGCAGCTTGTTATGAATAATAACAGACACTCCTCTTTGTTCATTTAGGAGATCACAAGAGCTTTAGGGACTCTGTTCCAGAAACAGGGACAAAGACCAAGCATATTTCTTATTATATCTTAATATCACATCTGTCCAAGATCCATCCAAAACACAACTCCTGTTAATCTAAAGCCTTAAATTAAATTCCGTATGATTTCTTATGTGAGTACAAGACTTTGGAAGTTGCTAGATGGCACCACCAAAATTATATTCTTTTGCTTCATGTCTTGAAGATTTAGAACATTTAAAACCTTTCCTGACATAAAAACTTTTGTGCTGGTGGTTATTTGGCAAGTTATCCCAGGAAACATAATCGAAGGAGTATACAGGAAGGGAAGAACATTTTTAAAAAAGTTGTTTCATTAAATTGGACTTTGTTGGAAAACTAGGACTAAATTCCATTAGGTATCTTCCCTGGAACCTTGTAGAATATACCTCAGACTTGTATCACCAAAGCATAAAGAGTCCAAGGCTTTTTTTCTCCATTTTCCCTGGGTTCAGCATTAATTTCCCTGAACTTCCATATTGCAGCTTTATATAGTCTACCTAAGTGGCATCCCATGGCTTAGGAGAAAGCACTAGGGTATAAAAGCAAAGCAATATCAAGGCACAAAGCTGGAGATGTGATGTTGGTAACTTGAATGGAAATGCTAACTTCTGCTGGGCTGGAATCAGGTAGAGTGTAGGCATCATGGGCAGCTGCTATTGTCACATTTCCTGGGGTTCTGGGGGTGACCCAGGGAACTCAGAGGCACTCTAAAAAATTTTAGATTTTTCAAGGGGAACACAGAGACATTTGCTGGATACTGTATCACAAACTATTTCATTTATGTGGATTTTTCAAATAGGTACTATTAGGATATAAATACTAATTAGGATGTTTATTAATAAATAGAACTGTTAAAATATTTTTTGTAGGGGACTAGTAATGCCATGACAAACATTACCAGGACAGAAGGGCACCATGAACCAAGAACATTGTGAACCTCTTTGCCACTCTATCATTACCTGCTGTAGACCACCCTGAAAAAGCAGATGGACTCCCATAAAAATTTTGATTCAGATGTCAAGACTGATGGTGTCTTGTAAACACCAGGAGAGCATGAAAATGTTTGTTACTGGAAGAATAAAGCTTTCTGTGGGGAACAGAGTGGGTCTAAAAATGGCTTGAGAAAGAAGGGAAAGAAGATTGGTTTGGAGTTACTATGGGGTTTCCAGCACAGGAGCAGGATGACTGTTCCCACACATAGTTTGAATTTTCCACTGGTGCCAAAGATGGGAACCTCAGGCTCTTTTATCAGCTTGAACAGATGTGGGACAGAAGGGGAAGAGGGAGAATCAAGTTTAAAAACTGTCAGTAATCAAAGATTTAAAAAATGGAGGCAGCCTATTTATTACATTATCTAAGTAAGTTCTTTTAATACTTTAATAAGTGATTACCCTTGTATTTTAGTCCAACTTACAATAAATTAATATCATACATAACATTTATATACATGTTCACTTGGATACTTGAAGTATAGCTTTAAGTATCCATCATAATTTAGGCAACAAGCTAGGTGCTGGATACTCAGCTAAATTACCCTGATATGATCTCTCACGAAATTTATGACCTAAATGAGGGGGTGCCAGTAAGTGCAAACTAGAAATGAGTTTAAAACTGTAGGAGATATTAGGAAGACCATAAGGAAGGTAATATGCAACAAAGTAATACAGTGGTCCTTTTTATATGTTGTCTTCTAAGGTCTTACTAAAAAAAGGATTTCTATACTGAGTCCTAAAGCATGAGGAGGCTGATCAGATAAGGAACCAGCAAAAATTCCTCCAGTAAGATTGAATATTACAGATAGAAGGCAAAATTTAGAATGAATTAAGTGTGTTCTAGAAACTGAAGGAAGTTTTGTATGATTAGAAATTAGTGTCTGAAGGGTAGGAACAAATACTGCAAAGTTTGAGAAGTTGGTGAGGAGTGTGTCATTAATTTTAAGTGCCTTGGGAGCCACTGAGTGCTTTTTAATCAAGAAAGTAGACTAAAGAAGACCATATAGGTCTATAGAGATCCTTAGTTGCCATTGCTGAAGAAAATATTGTTATAGAAGGAAGAAAATGTTATTTGAAAATGCAGAGGAAAATTGATCAAAATATAATGCATGTTTCAAAATAAGCATCAACACTAATGAAATTTATAAAGATTCTCCTTTATTTCCTTACTCATGCTTTAAAAGGAATACAGATATAGGTGGATTGGTAAGGAAACAGGAGATAATTACTTAGCCAAAGAGATAAATTGATTCCACATTAAAAATTAATAGACTAAAGTATCTTATATGTTCTTTTACACTATTTATCTCTGTAGAGAATTTGAGTGAAAACTGTGGGTGTTACAGTTTGTCTATGGCACTCCATAATGAAAGGCTGATGTTAATTATAAAAATTTCTTATAAAAAATTAAAAGAAATGCTCATAGACTTTAAAGTTATCTAATCATAAAAAGTTATATTAAATTAAAAACTTTGAAAAAGATTAGATTAATATTCCTTTATGAGTTTTAAAATGGTTTTACTTTCAAATTTTAGTGGATAAAGAAAAGACAATGCTGCTAAATATTATCTAGAAATGTTTAATTTGAACCTGAGTCATCATGCAAAAGATAATTGGTCAAAGACAAAACTCTGTTTGATACCCTGATATGATATTGATTAACTGTCACTTTTAACATTAAATGGAGTATAAGAATATATAAAAGACCAATTTAAAAAAATAGAATCATATAAATTCTATTTAGTTCAGACAACTTGGATAAATTACACACACAATTTTTTCCTAGTAAAGGAACAAATTGTGAACACACTAAAGCTTTCTTACCTCATCATTTTGTTGCAGAGAAAATATATACTTTCAAAGCATTTATTAGGCTTAAGTGATTCTAATGATTCAATGATATCTATCATATATTTTTCATAATGTTCTTCACATTTGCTCACATGAGAATAGGAATATGTTTATTTTAAATACTTTATGTCTAAAAATACTTTCAAAATATTTGAAATGTGCAAATACACTTCATTTGCCATACTAATTTACATTTTTAAAGCATCATATACATGTATCATTTTTATTTTTATATAAAAGTTAAGGAGTCTGGAGGTATAGATAATAATCTCATCTTTCAAGTGAAGGCATTAAGACTTACATAGATGTAAATCCTCAAAACAAATTACTGAGAGAGATTCCCAGTCTTGGACTTGTTTTCCTAGATTTTTATGGCAACCAGTTAGTATGATGGACTAATTAGTCCCTCAACTCTACATGTTACTTTATATCAAACTCTCTTCATTCTTTTCTAAGAATTTTTCTCCTTTAATATAGATTTGCAAATTCTCAATTTCAATAATCAATCGCATAAAAAAGAGAAAGGAAAACAGAAGAAATTCAAAGTGCAGTTACGATGAAAATATTTTAGAAAGTTTGGAAAGCATATGGATGAGTAGTAATGACATTAGCAGACCCAGAAAATGCTAACTCCTAAGATGAATATGGAGAAGATGAAAAATAACCTAACCTCTAAGGCAGAATCACCCAAAAACTAAGAAAACACCAGTACCAGACATGAGATAATGGTGTTAGAAAATAATTGACTTAAGCCTGTTTAAGAAGCAGTTTGATCCTTAGATTCCCTTTCAAGTGCATGCAATTGGTTGATTGCTCTTAACCCTTCTGTCAGAAAGCTACAGGTTCATTCTTTGGAGAGGGAAAAGCAGAGTCTACACATGGGGTGACCACAACCGGAGTTCAGGGCACGATTACAGTCCTCATGTAAGTCCAAATCATGTGAATTAATAGAAGTGAATTAAGAGAATATTGTACGATGAATCCTGAGAGCGCCTAGTTTCCTCCATGCGTCTTTCAGAACGCTGGAAACTAATCTTCTTCCATGTGGGCAGCATAGCGAGAGGCTCTTCACTGAGAAGTCTGAGTAGATCACAAGGAAGAACCAAAATTACTGACATCAGAAACTTCAAAAAATAATCCAACTATAAATAATCTCAAATGATGCTCAAATTCAACACAGACACCAACTATCTCATTCAGAAAGGTTCTTTTGAAAGATGTTGATGAAAAGTTGTATTAGAGCATTAATGGGAGGTGGGGTTACCCCTGGCACATAACAATAAGGAAATGAAAAATGGAACAGGAGACGTTGATCTCCAACGCAGTTGTAACTGAGGTCTAAGGAGTTCTGTAGTTAGGATGCCTTTTCAGAATTGTCTCCAACAAAGACTTAACAGCCATCCCTTTGCATTCTTTCATATCAATCATTACTGCTACTGAGGATAACTGATCTTCAAGTGTCTTTGAACATTTGTAATTGGACCCTTTAAAATAATATAACAATCAGCTATATTATGCAAGTTGGAGAGTTTAGCAAACCTGAGAGGAAAACCTGCCTTACCTGCAGTCCTACCCAAAAATAGAATACTCTTTTTCTAAGCAGTTGGAAGGCTGTGAGTGCAGGCATTAGTCTGGCTCTATGATGATGGTGATTTAATGACATTGACACTGATGTCTGATAGATGTGATGGGGGGCATGAGGAATATAATCTTGGTCATCGTATATAACTTTGCTTTTGGGAAGACAAGAATATGTTCAGAGACAAGTTACTAAACTACCAGCTAAGTTAGAGTGCTTAGGGCTGTATGAAAGCCAAAAGAGTATTACATTATTTAAAAAAAAGGGTCCACAATGAAGAGAAATGAAAAGATGGCAAGCGGGAAGCAAGGTAGAGCTCTTGAGATGACTTCTGAGAAATCATGTGACAAAAGAAAAATGAGGAAATTGATGGTGTTTCTGCTGAGGAGTTATAACACATGATAAACATTTGAGTGATAGGAGTGTTTCTCTTATCCCAGCCCCACCTGTTAGAGTAAAATGGTAAACTGACTTTCTATGCTTTTCTGTCCTTTTCTGGAGGAATTTAGATTTAAGCATGAGGAATGGTAACTGTGATTTAGACAAAAAAATCTTTGAACAGTTGGCTGAAATCACACCCTTATATAAAACAATCATATTGGAAAAAGAAAGTTTGAAAGGCTGAGATATGCTCATTCAACCTCCAGGAATCTCAGCCTAACTGCAGTTTTTTGGACAAATGACATAGGAGTGGTATGCTGTTAGGATTGTGGAACACAGGTGCTTAAAGTACAGTAATCCTTAGGGGACACAGGGGTGGTGACCTGAAAAGCCTCGATTTGAAACTGTGAGGGTTGGATACTCTAGCTGAGAAGAACAATGTAGGAGTGAACATACAAATTGGAATGTGTAACTGGAGATTTTTTTCTAGTAGGTTTGTCACCTAGACCTGAATGGATAATTGGGATGGCTATGATCTGTCAATGGGACATGTCACTGTTTCCCTTCTCAGGTGGATCTTGTCCAACTTCACATAGTTTGAACTGGTCATGCTGGGGAGCCACTGGAATTGTCCTGGTCTTCCTCAGTAGTAAGCATTTAGCAATTCAGAATTCCAGTAGGTCATTAAGAGTCCACTGATCTGA
This sequence comes from Manis javanica, assembly GCF_040802235.1. Lineage (NCBI taxonomy): Eukaryota > Metazoa > Chordata > Mammalia > Pholidota > Manidae > Manis > Manis javanica. The sequence continues at coordinate 193,776,851 of NC_133157.1, forward strand.
TCAAGGCAACTGTAATAGGAATATTGATTCTTAATAATGTCCTGTTGCACAGTACTGTCTGGCCAGTGCATGAAACATGGTCCCTAGAGGTTAAAGCTAAACTATAAATATAGTATTAAGCAAGGTGGTTCTTCTGTTTGTGTCAGCTATTCCTGAAGTTATTAAAAAATATATATTTATATACAGGAAATACAAAAGGCCAAAGGGCCTAGTATAATATTATAATCCTAGCTAACTACATCTTCTCTGTTCAAATTTCAGTCTAGCCAGGTGTAATTTGTATTCTTATTCTCATGGAATGGAACCGAGTATATATATATATTTGTTGATTGCCAGAGAGATATTTGAATTTTCTCACATATTGTCATAATCCAATGCATTGCTGTCTAACAGAACTTTTTATTGGTATAGAAATGTTCTATATACATACTTCCCCACATGGTAACTACACGTGACTCCTCTGAGTATTTGAATGTGGTTGATGGGACTGAGTATCTGACTATTTTTTGTTTAAGGTTTATTAATTTAAATTTAAATAGCCACTGGTGACAGGTAGTTTCCATATTAGACAATGCAAATACAAAGGTGTTAGTAACATTAACAGCGTCTTATATATACTGATGATGTCATGATAATTGTGTCATCAGAAGCAGCAGCTCAGGAGAATTAAAGGACTATAGTGACATATACAACAAGTAGAGACTGATTCATAAACTCCAGCCCAATTTGTGCATTCCTGAAAATTATATGGAGTTGAGTAAGCAGAGAAAGTAATAAAATCATGAAAAATAAATTACCTCTAACAGACCCTTGCAATAAGCAAGGAGTCCAGAGAATAGCAGAACTATTTGAGTTTTAGCAAAACCATACTGTTTATCTAGGAATTATTTTAGGCCCTATTCAAAATGTTACCAAGGAAATCTGAATTTGAGGGTTTTCTGAGCAGAAACAACTGGTTAAAAGAAAAAAAATAGAGTGGTAGCACATGCATCTCACCTGGACCTTATGATTCAAGTATTCAGATGAAATTTGTCTTGTATGCAATAAGGGTAATTATAGGCTTCAGAATTTGACATAAATTTAATAAGTCTTCTTAGGGAAAGTTATTTGGGTTTGGGCTTGAAGTCTTTCTGAGCCAGCTGCTCATATAACCCATGTGAAGGACAGTTGATAATTTCTAAAACACTCCCACAGTTGAAGGGCAGCAGATAATTCTCCAGACATCTTGAGAGAAATTTTGAGGTGGTAACACAGCAAAGCCCATTAATAAAATATAAATGGAGTGATCAAACAACTACTAAGGGAAGAAGGGAAGAGACAATCTACTGTACATATGAGCAAGCTGTTTCTCAGTTATCAAGCTAGTAATAGACAGATCTCTTTGAGAACTCTCTACCCACATCACCCGGTGGTATGAGCCCTACAACACCTCAAAAGACATAAAGCAAGTTCTGAATTGAGGGTTACATTGCTGTTTGGCAGTTAGAAGCAATATTCCTGGCAAATGATAAAATCTCAATAAATGCAAGTTGAACAATAGGCAGAGTGGAGAGATGTTTACTTATCTGTGAATTAAGTTAGGCCCTTGTTTTTTGGGAGTATTTAGATATTCACTGAACCTTGGTGTACATCCAAAGGCCTTGCTATGAGGATAGATATGAGGCTCTGGGTGAAGACTAGTAAACAAACAGAAACAAACAAATAAAAGCCCCTTGTCTTGCCAATGGGTTTCAGCCCTTGGCAAGTTCACCATGGATTCAGTAAGACCGAGGAATGACAATGGAACATTCTTAGGGTGAAAGGGTTTATACCCAACTTTATTCCCATAGTGGCAGGTCAATCACTTGAATCCTGTCTACTCAAAGAGAGTCTGTATGCACCAAGTCATTCTCTGCCTCTGGGCCTCTCTGCCCCTGCAGCCATCTCAGTATCTGTCCTCCGCGCTATCACCACTCCAGTCCCTGATCTCCTGAAGCCGTGCAGCTCTGCGACCATGTCGCCCAGAGTACTGGGCAGAGCTTTTTATATAGAGTCAATAACAACGTATTGCCCACACATGTGGGCCCAGTGATAATCCTGGCCATAGGAACATTCATTTTATCCACACCCCTCTTACAGGGACAGTAAATTATGGGAATTTCTGTGGGAAACAAGAGGAAGAGTTAAAGTGGGCCATGTTTATGCCCACCAACAAGTCCCAGTGGGGACCCAGAAGGGGACTGAAATGCTGAGGCAGATGATTCAGTCAGGTTCATAGAAGAAGAAAACTGGGTTCATGCTATGTGCATGCAAATAGATCTTCCTGCCATGTACCAGTGGGCTGAAACACCAATTGGCACCTGACAAAGAAACTGAATTAATGTCAGTGAGAAAAGGAATTGCTTCTTGAAAATGACTGTGGGTAAATTTCCCTGAGGGAAAGAGCTGACTTGTTTCTGGCAAATAGATTACACTGACCAGTACTGGCTGCCCCAAGGAGCCACGATTAGATGTTACTAGGTTTGACATCTGTGCCATGTTAGCCTCTGCTTATCTACAACCAAAGCACTTTGGAAAACAATTAACATCTTGGACAATTACTTCTTTATCAATTTTGTTCATTTTGATGAATTTTTCCTATAAAGGTGAATATTTCATGGACTCTAAATGGTGAAGGAATTATAATAGGACCTGGACACACCATATGCCCTATCACCCTCTGAAAAGTGGTCTCAAAGAAAACTGGAATGGGCAAATGAAACATTTGTTATTCAAAAGAGGTGGTCAAACAGTGTACTGTTGAATTAGTAGGTTAAATTAATGTGTTACAAAATTGTATGTGAGAGGAAATAAGGCAAGGACTGTACTAAAAGGACTTCTAGGACAGGAATGTAGCCATGAGAGGATGGTGATGGATTCAGTTGTGCTAATGTGTATGTTTTCTACTTCACAATATTTTTCTTCATATTTGCTTGATCCAGGAGCCTCAGGCATGGGTTAAAATGTACCCAAGGAAAAGTATATCAATGTCCAAAATACAATATTGATATCATTGACTTTAATAGTTTATATTTCTAAAGGCACAACCCAGAAGTTCACTCCATGCAGTCAAATTAAGGTTAATTGTAAATTTAATTCTATTACCAAGTGGAAAGGTCAGTTCTGTCAGTCTTTATATTTCTAATCCCTTGTCATCTGCCAGAATGTGAGGTCAAGGGAAATATTAGTAAAGATATTGCTATATATTGGCTCTGTGGGTAAACAATATGCCTGTTTATTTGGAAAGCTCAACTGTGAGATAATAGTGAAGATCAAAACAGTTAACACATGGAAAAAGAGGATAGACAAAATTATTACAGACAAGTGAGTGCTCATATAAAATAATTGGACTTCTGTCCAGTAAAGGGTGCAATCATGTTGTTTTCACATGGAACTATCAGAAGCAAGGAAACAAAAACAAAACACTCTTAGCTATCTCTTTAAAATCTAATGTTGATTAATGACTGATGTTTGGAGAAATTACCCAGGACTCTTTTTTTCCAGGAAAAGAAGATTGAATTCATGTTTATTTTCAAATACTCCCTAAAGACTTTATCTGAATAATCTGTATGAAAAAGAAAGTGATATATCTCCCCCTGATGACTCAATGTATATAAAGTTACCCGCAATTGTCTCTGATTCATGTTTTTTGTATGATATGGCTATCATTCTGGTAATATTTTTACCACATCTATTATTTCCTTCAGTTTGCTTTCCTTTGGGAAATATGCATAACTTTTATTTAAGATGCTATTAGTATTCATGCCAAAATATTTCCTTTCTTTTTTTTCTCTAGTTTTTTTTTTAAGTAGGAAGAATTTATTCTAAATGGCTGACCATGGTAGATCAATAAAATGTAACCATTATATCACACCCAGACAGAAAGAAACTGAAGTGAGTGTCCTCAAAGTTTCTCCTTTAAAAGTCTTTTTATAGCTAGCTAGCTATCCTCCTGCTATTCACTATTGGAACATACAGCAGTGATTCAGTCTCTTTGATGTTATTCTTACCGATTTTCATATACTATGCAGGAAAAATTATTCTGGACTATTCAAATTCTTATGCTGAGATCTAATAAAAGATACATTTCCTTATGCCCTTTATATATTTTAAAAATAGTTCTTAAGCTAGTGCTTCAGGGTGTCTGTGAAACTCATGAATAGATTTTAAGATGTTTGTCCATATAGTTTACTGCCAAACAAGTAAACAATAAGTTGCCAGTCTTTATGGGCCTCAGTGTCTACATCTAGAAGCTTTTGGTGGACCCATGTGTTCCTTGGCTTGTGGCAGCATAACTCTAATGTATGCCTGCCTCTGTCTTCATCTGATCTTTTTATTTCTTTACATTTTAGAGGAGGTAGGCCTGTACATTTTCATTTGCTTTTTGGCAACTGCAGGATTGGTCACATGATAGAAACAGAGTCAATGATTATGACTTGCTAAGAAGATGGATTTTGGATTTAGGTATTTCAGAGTTTGGATGCTTCCACTCTACGCTATTAACTGCATACTTTTCCGCAGTAAGTCATTTACACATTCTGAGCTTCAGTTCGCTTGTGTTTAAAATGACAATAATAATACTTCTCTCCTTTGTTATTATTCAGTAAGGTACTAGGTGGAAAAAATTCCAAGCCTCTTACTCACATCTAGCTAGTAGTCAAGTAATGATTGTTTTCCTCTCCCTTTCTGTCTTTGTATATATATATTGGTCTTAACAATATCTGAGATAAAACAATATTCTGGGTGACTCTGTAATCAAGCTGTTGAAAACATACTTTTCCATTCCTACACAGTAAGCTTATTTTACTCAATGAGATTCATATTTGAATTACCACTGTCCTTGCAGTAAGAAGGAGAATTGACTAATTTTAAGAGAATCAAACAAATTTTCAATTTTGGAAGAGCTGTAACATAAAAAAAAATATACTTTAATCAAATATACCACATACAATGAGTGCCAAGAACTATAAATTTAATATTAAATATTTCAATAATTTGTTGTATGCTGTGTTCATACTTTCTGGGTCAGAAATTAAAAAAATATATTACTGCCTTTTTCAATATAAACTTTTGTCAGGTTACTATTTTAGAGAAATCTAGAGAGCTAGCTAAAAATAATTGCTCAAATTTTTGCTGAGTAGCCGATTTCCATGGACAGTAGTATAAAATTCAAATAATGTACCTGATTTGGGAAAGATAGAGCCCCTAACTTCTCATATTTTACATTTTTTATTATGTGTAAATACAAACTTTTTAAATATATCCAAATTAAGTCTTCTTTTTCTGAGAAAAATAACAAGAGAAAGATAGCTCTGAATTACGAATATTGTATTATTGATTAAAGCACTGTTGGGAAAGAAAATTAGCAGGTGTACACATCAGCTTTATTAAGCTATAATTTTGTTTGTGGGCATGAAGAATAACAAAAATAGTTTTTTAGCTAATTAGCGCATTTTTAAAGATAAACTTCTCTCCAAGTAAGTTTCAAGTCATTAGGTTACAAAATTATATTCTCAAAATCAATTTGAACCAATTAGACACAGTGCTATGAATATTCTTCCTTATTTAATCAGTTAAATCTAATTTATAATTGTCTAGTTGTAACCCAACTAATCCATAAATCAGAGTTTAAGAATCCCCATTTAACACTCATGCTAAAGTAGAGGCATGTAAATTACTTTCTTACAGCAAGGATTATATACCTTTTTATGGAACTTTGTAATCCTCCAAATTCTTTTTTACACTTGATCTCATCTGATCCTTTGGGAAACTTGTATCTGCTTTCATATTTATTTGTTTATATTTCATAGGACTTTTTCTTATTTGCAGGAAAATTGAAACAATAGTACAGACAGTTCCTACATATCATGCACCTAGTTTCCTATTATTAATATCTTACACTAGTATGAAACATTTTTTCAATAGATGATGTATATCAGTACATTATTATGAACTAAATCCATAGATTTTTTTTAGATTTCCTTAGTTTGTACTTAAGGTCCTTTACTTAAAATTTCAGGATCCCATCCTGGAAAATATATTGCATGTAGTTGTCCTGTCTCTGTGGAAATATATTTATTGAACCTCCCATCCATAGCCACATAACTTAGCAAAATATAACGTCTATCCTAACTATTATTAAACAGCAATATCTTACAATAATTTAATTCCATACACTATTCTCTTGTCATCTTTTAGGTATTATACATACATCTTATTTAAAATCCAAAAAAATTGTTATTTTTTCATATTGTCTCATTTATATAGATAGATCCAAATATTTAATGCTTTTGATCTTTCTTATTCTACCTGAAGTGCATTCTTCCAAATTTCCTTTAGTAACAGTCTAATGGTTATAAATTGTCTTTGTTGTTTTGTTTGATATGTCTTCATGATATCTTCTTTTCTGATCAGCATATTTGCCAGATCCAAGATTATTTTTTTCTGTCTGAATTGAATGTATCATTTTTCTGCCTTTGGACTTCTACGCTTATGAGAAGTCAGCCACTATTCCACATGTAAATTACTTTTTTATTTCTTCTTAATTTCTCTGTTGCCTCTGTGTTATCTCTATATGTGAGAATTCCTTCAGTTCTATATTCACTTCACTGATTCTCTCTCTACTTGTGTTCAATATATTTTTTAAAGTTAAATGAATTATTTATTTTAATGTATTTCATTTTCTATAATGAGTCTTTGATACTTTTACTAATTTGCTTCTCTTTACTCATCTTTTCAAATCTATCATGCTTCCTGAGGCACATTTATTTTCACTCTGTCTTATAATTCTACTATTTGAAGGCTTTTGGATTTCATTATACTATCAATTGTTTCTGCTATCTTTCATTTTTGATAGCTTGTTTCCTTATATGTTTTATCATGTTTGACTGAACTTCACATTTTCTTTAGAACTTTATCCATGATAATCTTTTGAATCTGGGAAAGTAGGTTTCTCTGAACTGATTTTGCATTTGTTTTTGTCAGTTCCTTGGGATGCTTGTGGTTTGTATAATGGGACTGAAGATGTACGAATTACTTAAGCATAAGAATTTAGGCTACCAACCCACATGAACACTGGATTGACATCTTTCCTTCCTCCTTTCTTTTTCCTTCTGTCAGCAACAAAATTTCAACAAGTAAGTTTTCCTTCTCTTTTTCTTTCTAGGTCATATGTACACTGAGTATGTAGTCTTTAGTGGTCTATCTCTTAGTAGAATCTCTCATTTGAGACATGTTCTGTACCTTGTCTTCTGTTCCCTAAACCATACAATGTCATACAATTTTTGTTAATATTGACTTAATTTAGCAACTGCTATAATGTTGAAAGCTCATTTCAGGCTCCACCTAGCATCCTAGTTGCTGTGCTTGTAGTTTTTAGTGCATTACTCGCTTTTAATTTTTAATATTTATTTTCATTTAAAATATGATAGCCTTGCTTTGAAGTTTTTCAATGGGAAAGCTGATCAAAGCAAAAAGTCAGCTATATTGTTCACAATGGAGTGTCTGAATTACTGTACAATAAATACTATAATAATTTGCTTAAACATTTGTACAGTCTTTTTCTTTTTGTGCATGTCAATAACATTAATTTAATATGGCCAATTTTTCTCATTACTTATATTATGATGTAGACTTCCTTAATTGAAATCATGCCTCTGCAATTAACTGTGCCAATTCAGTAATTTATTCACTCTTTCTATGCTTCAATTTCTTCCCCTGTAAGGTAGAGATGATTGTAATAGGGTTTTTATGAGGATAAAATGCAAATATAATGCATTATATAAAGGATATAATTCTTATATATAAAAATATATACTTATTAAGTATTATTATTTCTTTAATTGTATCTAAACTTAAGAAATTCTTTCTCTTCCAGAGGCTAATAAATACTCAACTATGTCATGCTGTCTGTTCAGCTTTACTGCTTGATATATAAATCAATTTCTCTCTATATTTTGATGTACAAACTGATGTCTGGGTTTCAATTCATTATTTCTCTAAAGAGCCAATCAATTATTTACATAATCTTAGAAAATACTTTCCCATTCCATAAGTTTCTTTTTGTACTTGTCCTACATTAATTTTTTTTAAAAGTCTTTCTGGTGGTTCAAAATTTGTCTAGATTATGATTGTTACAGAATGTGATATTATATTCCACCCATTTTCTGACTTGAATTTCAAGTGGGACTTTGAACCCAGTTAATGGGATTAGAATCTTAATTGTGAGAGAAAGGCCTTAGACTTGTTGGACTATAAGCTAAGCATGAAGCAAAATGGAAGCAAGAGGTCTTCCATTCCTAATCTTACCTTACTCTACCTTATTTTCTGAAATTCCTAATGTTTTAAAATAAACACAATTATTTGAAAACTCATAGTGTAAGATGGAATTCCTCAGGTCTGTGCAGTAGTCAATTTGAGACAATGAATTTATTTTTATCTTAAGTACTTTTTTCATCTCTGAAGAAAGAATACTCTCTTTCTAGCTCATGGTTGATATTCTAAATTAATAGTAATGATCATTCCATATTTGAATTATTCTTCTGAGTTAAGTATTTTTTATCCCTCTCAGGTCTGATTTTCTTTGCTGACCTTTGCAAAGCATGCCAAAAAATTAAATAGTTTACTTTTAAGGGCATTCCTTTACCCCTGGAAGAAAAGTTGCAGACATGTTTGAAATCCAAAATCACATATAAGATTGGTCAGGCCATATTTAAAAGGCTTATGAAGACATACTCAATTTCTATGCTTGAGCATATCTTATTTTCCATTAACTCTGCACCTTTAATAAATAATAGTCACTCCTTATGTTACTTCTTAGCATTATAGAATCAGACAGAAGAATTCCTCAGAAAAATGATCATAATTTGAGAGTAATACTGATATATATGAGATTTTTAGATATGGCAATTGAAAAAAAAATACCATAAAATCACATTAATGCAATAACCACATATGGAAATGAAAGATGAAATGAGAGCAATATATCACATTATGTCTGAAGTATGTGCTGAGTGCCCTTAAGAATGTAAAAAATATAAGCATAAATCATAAAAATCTATAAACTATGGGCCCTTTATTTTATTTTTATAATTTTTTAGAGTATTTAATTAGCCTTAGGACAATTCAACAGGCAATACTGGAATTTGAACCATTTCATATTTTTTTAGAATAAATGATAAAGAGAGGATTTGGAATATAAAATGTAAAAAGGGAAAAATACCCTTAAACTAACAATAAGAAGCATAAATGTAAATATTTATAAAAACTGTAATTATATTTAGATAGATTCATACTTCCTTTTATCATTAAAAACCATCTACAATCACAACTCTTAAAATGCCTGGATACTTCAGGTGTAATGAATAAATCATCATTATTCTTGAAGAAATGTTTTATATGCATAGATTCATAGCCTTGCATTTATTAATTAGAATTTGACTATGCATTTAAATTTACAAATGATATAATTTTCTTTACACAAACTAATTTTCCTAGATGAAAAGCTCAGGACTATCCTAGAATACAAAAGCATATTAGTTTAAAAATAAACATGAATCACTTTTGTTTAAAAATTTATTTAAATGTTCTGGTGAAATTGTATCATTGCTGGAATTCACACCTGTCAAAAATCATTGGTTCCTCTGAAAAGAAAAACGAAATGACAGACTTGAAGACAATTTCTGTATATAAATATTCAATTGCATTTTTTTGCTCATTGTGGTTAATCATATCTTAATTTGTCCTTTAAAATATTTTAGTACATCAGCTTGTGATATTTAGGGACAAATATGTTAAATATAAATATACAAGAAACATGATATTCTTCACAATTCATGGAAAATACACATATTATTATTGAAAATAATCTTAGCAATTTGTTATACTCTCAGTTCTTATATTAGTAAAAAAACACTGATGTTCTGTCAAATATTTGAGTTTTTTGATACAGTAAAAAGTCTGGATAGTTACAAAAATCTCTATGTTAGATATAACAAGGAAGACTATTAAGAACTTCAAAAATGAATTTGGAATTTCTCAGTAAAACAAAATTCTCAACACAGTCCAGCTTTGGTCAAAGCACACTGCAAACCTGTGATTATTATTTAAATATAAAAGATACTGAAAACTCCCCAAAGGAAAGCAAAACCAATGGTGTTTAGATAATGGACATGTTTTTAAAGAGTTCTTGAGAGTACATAACCTTGATTTAGACTTTGACATTAAGAATCATGGAACAAATTCCACGGGGGCTGTGTAAACCAACAGCATTTCATGGAAATGCGTTTATTCCCATCAGTATCTCATGGTGAAATTGAAACAGTTTTTACAGTAATATGCAATCTTAAAATTCTTGGAAAGCACAATAAGTTTATTACCATACAACTGACACAGGCTAATTGTTACATTCACACTGAGGGACAGATGAGGAATGATCTGTGTCCACATCTTAGAGGCTCTTGGGTTTTAAACTGTTTGTACTCAAGGCTTGAGAATGGTAACTAGGTTTTCATAGCTAACACTCAACAGCTTTAGACTTCGCGATGACTGCTCTTCACACACACAAAACATTTCTCTTTGCTGTTGGGAAGAGTATAGAGATCACACCACATACTGAAGGATAATATTGAGATTTAAGTTTCTTATTATGATATTGATTCATTGTTGATGGAGAAGAATCTTTCTGAAGAGCTGGTCAGCACAGTGTTGCCCATGTGATTTCAAACAATCCCTGTGGAAATCGTTACTTAAGATGAAGCGCTCTGAAAACCAAGTCAATTACTTTCTTGGACACTCAATATAGTGCGCTATCTACTGTTGTTAGAAACACTACTTGAAGTTCAGGTTTCTATGGTGGAGAAAGAAAAAAGTAAAAAGCCAAAGAGGTGTAAGTCCAAGTGAGTACGGCTGCAAGCCATGTTTCTAAATATACACCTTTCAAGCACACAGCAGCAGGCCAGGCCAACTCCTGACAGTCAGGTTCAGCCAGCAAAAAGAAGGAGGACACTTTTAGATCAGATAGTGTATTATTTACGTAGCCAACAAAAGGAAGAGTAGCAAAATGAAACAACTACCTGTGCTCTTTGTACCACATACCAAAAAAAGAGAAACTGAAATAAAAGTGGCTAGGTAACAATGCGGTGCAAGTTCGGGACACCCCATTTCTGAGGAGCCAATTCTAAAAGGTATCTACAGACCACAGTTATACCCTAAAGGGCACAGACAGAAAGCCTCATACCTGATCAGAACCTGGAGATGATAAGAAACTGAGTATTGACAGCATCCTATGGAATATAAGGAAATGAGTAGACATTGGCCTCATTGCAGCTTCTCATGAGCCTTCAATCCTCTTGAGTTCCAGGAGGATGACAAAGTGTGCCAAGGCTCAGATGAGCTGAGGTTCAAACCATAGCCAGTGGGACCTATGTGAACACCCAAAGCCACCATGGTGCAAAATTTCCCCTGTAATACCATAAAATATAAGTTTTCAAATTGTACACATAGTGCCTAAGACATGATTTTCCCTTTAGTGACATTTCATTTTCCCTTCTACCACCACCACCAACACACACACACACACACACACACACACACACACACACACACACTCAGAGAAAAAAGAGAACAAAAGTACTATAATTATTTGTAAAATACTTACTAAAACTGCCATAGTGCTGATAACAATTTCTCTCAAGTAGATTAATATATATGACTTTAAAATCCTCCAATTTATGAATGTAGGCAGTTATAATTATATTAACACAAAGCAATTTTAAGGCCAACCTGCACTGTAGTATTTTCCCATCTTATATGCCATGATTGTGTAGACTGCAAAATGAAAATGAAATGGTCACAATTTTTCTCCTTTCTGTATCCATGCCTGATTAAAAGTAGAACTACCATATGATCCAGCAGTATCTTACTTCTGGGGATATACCCAAAAGAAATGAAATTAGAGTCAAAGAGATCCCTGTTCAGTACAGCATTATTCACAACAGCCAACATATAGAAAAAAAACCTCCAATGTCTATCACCAGACAAATGGATGAAGGAAATGTGGTATATGCACACAATGGAGTATTACTCAGCCTTAAAAAGAGAGAAATTCTACCATTTGCAATAATATGGCAAACTATGTTAAGTGAGGTAAGTCAGTCATAGTAGGACAAATATTGCATAATTCTACTTACATAAGATATTTAAAATAGTGAAACTTATAAGAGCAGAAAATAGAATGGTGGTTTCCAGGGATGGGGAAGGATAAGTGGGGAATTTTATTTAATGGGTATAAAATTACATTTATACAAGATAAATAAATTCTAGATATCTGCTATGCAACATATATATGTCACATGCATATAGTTAACAATACTGGGTTGTGCACCTAAAAATTTGTTAAGTTGTAGATCTTTTTTTTTAATGCTCTTACAATAATAACAAAAATGCAAAGGGACACACACATTGTTGGAGTGATGGATATGCTATATCCTTGATTGTGGTGATGGTATAATGGATGTATGAAGATGCCCCAATTCATCAAAGTATGTACATTAAATATATGCCATTTTTTGTATATCATTTATACCTCAATAGAGTTGCAACAAAAGGGAGGGACTTTCAGCTTCCTCCTTAAGGAGGTAGAGTCTCTTTCTTCAGTCTTTTAAGTAGAGTTAGTGTTTTGACTTGCTTTTGCTACTAGAACATACCAGAAAAGATAGGTTGCCAGTTCTGAGGTCAAAAGTCCTTGCATACTTTTCTCTCTTCCTGGGAACCCTCATTGATGCCATTATGTGTGGTCAGATACCATCATCACCAAAGACATCCATATGTCACCACATACCAGACAACCAACCTACAGTTTCATGAGTGAGGCTGCTGAGATCAGAGCTGCCCAGCTAATTTCAGCCCTAAATAATGAGTTAAGTGCATTAGTCTTTTTAAGCCAAATAGGTTTGATCTGGTTTGTTATGTAGCAAAAGTAACTGACACATACATATTCACCCCAGTTGTAGGAAGAGTACTTTATCAAGGGATACTTTTGGGGTATGGAAAAGATTACCTAATTACCTGAGAGATTTCCCAACTTTTCACATATGTTCAATTAAGACAGTTTTTTAATTTCCAAAATTAGTCATTCCATATTAAAAATAGAAGGCTTAACAACTTTTATCTTTCAAATGCAAATATTTAGTGTCTTCATTTTATTTTTTTATTTGCAAGAATGACATTCCAGTACTGCAGCAATGACCAACAGAAGTACAAAAATGAAGTGGTGATTTTAAGATTTATTCAATGTACTTGCCTATTCTTAATGATTTTAAGCAACTCAGACTGTGATTTAAATAACAAATTATTTTTAAAAAGTCTACTCATTACTTTTTTATTGTATAATGAAAGTCAGTGACCTGCAAGAAGTAATTTAATGAACTGATACATGGATTTATAGGTGATGGTATAGTCACTTTTAAATTTACCCCCTTATTTTAATAATAAGATTACCCTGGGTCTTGAATGGCAGTACTTGTTGTGTTTTAAATTTTATTACTTATTAATCATAGAAAAATGTTAAGTGAAACACATATAGTATATGATTTCTACAGATTCAATAAATAAAAACTTTTTTTTAACATTAAATGACTTTGAAACCTATTCATTATATGTAATTAATAACAGTATTAGAATCCTTGGGCACACACACCACTTTCATTTTCAATATATGTAACTCATACAATACTGACAGAAGGCATAATTCGAATATTAAAAAACATATGCTATCTCTTGTGTCACCTCATCTATTATCTAAAATATGAAGATAAAATGGAAAGGGACTAAATGGTTTAATATTTCTGACTTAATATATACCATTTGTGTAAAATTGAAATACTTTTCAGATCTGTATAAAAATATTTAAGAAAATGTCTTTTAATTAAGGAACCTGGGTCTTGTGTTATGCAAAATTACACATTACCAGAATAAAATATACCTAAAACTAAGCATAGTAAATTATTTTCTTTTAAAATATTATTTATTTTTATGAAAGTATTTCATACTTAATGTAAATAAAGTAAGATAGACACATACAAAGAAGAAATGAAAACAAATAAAATCCCATCACTGAGAAATATCAAGTGATTATCATTCCAGACATCCTCCTATACCACACAGATAGATTCTATCATCTATCTATCTCATCTCTTACCTCCTCTCTAACATACATACATATATACATGTTTTATATATATATATATATATATGTTTGAAGGGGGAGTGGAAATTTATTTATTATAAATGTGCTGACAGAGTTAAGGCCTTCCTCCTTTTCACCTATTTATTTTTCTGGAGCTGTTTCCACTATCATCTAATTCCTTCTAAATTCAGATTACGAGGGAAATGTACCCACTCAGTTTGTTTTTCTTCACACTGTGATAAAAGATTTTAGTAAGAACTTTCATAATTTTACATTTTTAATTCTTTTTGCAACTCATCAGCATGGGTTATAGGAAGTTATGTTAGAAGATTCTTCACTTTTTTTTCCAAAAATTTTTTTTTTCCAAAACACTAGCAACAATTTTTCAACATTTATGGCATTAGATGAAACTTCATTAATTGATTATTTATTGGTGACTCTTTTCTTTTGAGGTGTGAAGATTATTTTATTAAGTACTGTGATCAAGAATATTTTTAATAGACTTTCAAAGTAGTTTTAAGGATAATTGAATTACTATTCAAGATTCAATTAATATTTGTTGAATGGGTACTATTTTTTAGTGGAATAGCAACAAAATATTACTCTAGAGGAAAACATAGTCTAAACTTATGTTTTTCCAGAATTAAAAAAAAAGTTCATGTAATTTAATATTTGTGGCATTTCTAATATGTATTTAGAAGATCACTGCCTTTTAATTTGTACTAGGTTAATTTGTACTAGGGTTAATTTGTACTAGGTAAAAATCTCTCTCTTTTTGTGTTGTTCCATTTATTTTCCACATTTTTCATGATTGTAAATCTTATGGAGAATACAATGTTTACCTTATTTTGAAGTGATTTAGTATTATACTTAAGGGAACTGAGTTGAGAAATTGCTATCAGCCACAGCTAGTTTGACAATAAAAGTTCTTTGGTAACTAAAGGGATAATTAAGTAATTCTTTCTTCTTAGGCAAAAAGAAATATGAGGAACAAAATATGGTAACAAGTTGAACATCCTCCATTCCTTATTGTATTCAGCTCATTCTGATTGGAGAAATTATGTCAGGTCATCAAACAAGGCAAATAGATAAGTCAAATCCTTTATCTTTGAGACACTTAACTGTACATTTTTAAAGTTTTCTCCATTTAAAGTACATTTAGATTTTATGTCTTGAACTCTTATAATTAAAGAATCTGATGTTACTGTGAGCTATTTGAGTTATCTCAGAAACGGATGACTGTCTTTCAATTAGTATTCTAACCTAGTAAAAAAGTTATTTAGGTGAGGACTTGATTATGAATGCAAACACAGAACAATCAAGAACTGTGAAGGGCCTAAGATTGTACCCCACATAGAAGACAACAAGTAATCCTGCCACAGTTTTATGGATGTGGACAGAAGACATGGGACTCCTTAGTCAGAGACAAAGGACTTTATTAACTCACATCACAGAAGCAACATGAGCTTCAGGTTTATGCTGCTCTCTCTTACTCTCCAAGTACCTGAGGGGTGACATTGAGTGGCTCAGTTATATGTTGTACCCACAGTGGATCTGTGTTACAGATAAGGAACCTTGAGCTTAAGGAACCGCAGTTTTTTATAACAGGTTCAAAAAAATTTCCCGGAGGGTGGCATTATTTCTATTATATCTGAGAGGGAACAAAACTGTCTTCTGCTTTAGAAGAAGACATTATCTCTCCTTTCCAAAATGTTTCACTATATAAACAAATTTGAAAGGACAGTCCATAAAAAACTATCAGTGCCTCTGCCTGAAGACTTGCAAAACACTCAAGACCTATGGTGAATTGTTTATCAACACCACTGTGCTATGCGAGCAGAAAAGATGATAGGTCAATACTTCTAATAGGCAAAAACAGCAATATTTAATTTGAGTACAGTATAAATCTGGAAGTACATATGAATAAATTGAAAATAAGAATGTAGGTATTTAATTGACTTTTATTTGGTCCCAGATATACATATTTACTCAAGCTCTCAAACAGCTAATAAATTATATTAATTTTTAATTTAATATTTAAAGATAATTTTAACCTTAGCTGTGGTAGTCCACAGGAATAAGTGTCAAGAACTTTAAATATTCTGAGATTTTTATCCTCTTTACAAGTTAAAAATTTATACTGAACCATTTCCATGAATGCTGGTAGACAACACAAGACTACTAGGTCAGAGGTAAAGAGCACTTTACTACTCAGGGCAGTAACAGTAGACAAGAGTATCAATAATTTTTAGTTGATTCCCAAAACGTCCAGTCCCTACTAGTGATGTGAAAAGACCAAATGATGCACCTGCACACACAGTGGGTTACGTTATAGGAGAGGAAACCTGAGCTTAGGGAACCTAAATATTTGGTAGTGACCTGTTAAGTATGCCTGTTCTTTGCCTCAGAAGGAGATACTATCTCTATCTTCAAAGATTTTATATGTATAAACATCCTTGAAAAGCATCCAGAACAATGGGTAGTTAGTTCCACACTTGGAAGACATGCAGAAATGACAATGACCCATGGAAAACTGTCTTCATGAGTTGCTATGAGTCATGGAAAAGAGGAAGAATCTAAACATTAAGGATCCTTGGCATAACTGGGAAGAGATTCTCAGAGCAGAAGATATATTTCACAGAAATAGATGTAACTTGCAAAGTCATACAGTTTTTATCACTTTATCGGAAGAGAGATAATGTACACGTATTGAAAACCATTGCTTGTTTTTGTTTGGAATTCAGGAAGTTTGCAAGGGTATCTCTTCCAAACCCTTGACTGTACATTTATGAAACAATAATTTATTTACCAGCTATAAGCCAACAACTTGGTAGAGAATTAGATACATTTTCTAGCAGGAGAATATTCTGACTGCTATTCTTCCTATTACTCTGAATTTTATGATTATATAAGATACTTAATAGAATCTAAAATTTTGTGAGGCTTTCAGCCCATATATATGACATACAATGTAATGTCTTATAATTCTTCTGTTAATTTAATGTCATCATATAATCTCATATCACTATGAGCATTCAAGGGCAGAAAAGCAGAAAGTTTCCTGAAAAATAGAGTAAATAGTTTCTTGTAGTAATAGGAAGGAACATGTCAAGAAAGAGCGTAGTATTCACATTAGTAACCTGAAACCCTAATGAGATTGGGTATTTCTGAAATAGGGTGATATCTAAGTTATATAAGAAAGTCTCCTCAAATAACCAGGCCATATTATCTAAATCATAAAGCCTTTTATAAACAACAGGCAAGAACATTTGCCTGTAGGGATATAGTTCTCTATGTCTAAAAATGCTCATTCAATCTTATGGATGAGAAATGGTCCTTAGTTATTTTATTATGCCCCTTAGGGAACATAGTCTCTTGTTGTCATTTATAGTCACTTTGAGTAGGCCCAACATAACTCCAGTTCTTTTCCTGTAGAGCTTAGCATTTCATTATAGTTTTCAAATAGTTGCTACCCATATACTTTCTTTGTTTTAGGGATAGTACTATATGTATTATCACTGCATATGGTAACCTCACTCTTCAAATTAAAAAGAAATACACCTGCCTGTTTTTTCAACTCTCTCAGAATTTTGTTCAAACTACCACACTACAAATATCTCAACACTCTTGCTTAGTTCTCTCTGTCAGACACTATTCCAGCCCCCTCTTTTTTCCTTACCACTTAATACAATGGAAATAAATTAATTGACTAATCATTTCTAAATGCCATTGAGGCTTGTGCATAAGTGTGTTTTTTTCCTCTTTTATCTGTTCACATATAGCAAACAATCAAGAAAAATAATTTTGAATTGATAAATCAGTCTATGATGCTTTACCTAAAATCCTCCACTTATGGGCTTACCTTCAAAAATTTCCTTTAGAACTCTATACATGCCCAAGTTATTCATATCTGTGTCACTATATCATTGACTAGCTTCTTTCACTAAGTTTCAATCTCTCTATTGCTCACAGGCAATTTTTATGGCTGTTTCGATGTTGCTTGAATTAACACAGAAATTACACTTCTTAAGATATTCTTTCAGGCTGCTTTACTCTTTTCTCTTGCATCTAAAGCCTCCCTTCAGGATCTTCTGTAGCCAAAGATGAGACACTCAGAGGCTGGAATAACCTGCGACCTAATTAGTTGCATGGAAGTAAGTTCTCAAATTCACGACCTTTCCAAATACTGAATATAAATGCAACATGCTACAAAATTACAGGAGTGTTCATCCTTCTTTTATATTTAAAATTCTCATAGTGCTTGGAAGTAAAAATAAAATGTAAAACAAGAACCACTAATGCTGTGAAGACTCTCTTAAAAAAGTAACATTTGAGATCTGAAGGATTAATAGGAATTAGCCATGACAGATCCAAAAAGGATACCAAGCAAAGGTAGCAGATGTTTAAAAATAATAGCTATGAAGAACATTAGAAGCTGTAATAAACAGATACAAATCCAATGTGAATAGAGCAGAGAGCAAGAAGGACAAGGGATGAGGATGAAAAGGAATAAAAAGAAATTTAAGTGCAATTTCCTTGTATCATTAATTTTATAATTAATTATTTCTTCCCATTTTCTTGGTAATCTTTTTTCCTACTCTTAGAATAATACATGAGAACCTCTCAACTGATTCTCCTGGCCTATTTACTTATTTTTGTGTTTGTTTTATTATTGATTGGTTTGTTTGTATATATACACATTTGTTTCTGTGTGTATTAGAAACTAAGGCTAGGGAAAATAAAATATCATGTTTAGATATCATGCAAGAGATTCACAATTCTTTCAAGTTTTCAGAGAGGGATTAACATGCCCGGATACATTTTATCTCTTCCCTAATTCATTATCAAAGTAAAATTTTCTTGAAATATGATCTATATGAAGATATACTTAGAAAAATGTGCACCAACTGTTTTTTATAAAAGCATACATTTGGAACAATTTATTCATAGGAATACAATTGTGTAACCATCTTTCAAATAAAAGAAATAGAATCATCAAAATTAGTTTCATACAGATCAGAGACTTGCTTATCAAAATTAAACCAGTAATGAACTGAAAGACAATATGGAAATTCTTTATAACTGGAATAAAGAAGGGCTTTCCAACTAGGTCTCAAAATCCAGAAGCCATGACAAATTGGATTAATTTACTACATAGAATATTAAGCATAAATATCCATGATTAAAAAATGACATAGTCAAATAAAAACTTGGGAAAATATATTTTAACTGATATCATAGATTAAAAACTAATATCCTAACGTAAAAAGGAACTATAAATCAGTTTCTATAAATCTAAAACTGTAAATCAGTAAAATATCAATAAGCTAATAGAAAATCAGGCAAATGACATGATCAGACAATGCAGAGACATAAAATACAAATAACTCTTGAACATATGGAAATATCCTTCATCTGTCCCATAATAAGATAATTTAAAACTAAGACTACATTGAGCACACAATCTCATCCACAATATGGTGAAATCAAAATGTTTGATCACATATCACTGCCATAGCTGTATGGAAAAAGAGACTTTCATGAATACTTGGCAGTATACAATGGTACATCCCCAGTGAATACAATGTAATTACACACACACAGAGAAACGAAACATAGACACTTTTATCAAGAAATGCTATAATCCTGAGTTATCCTATTAGTGTATTTGCATACATATAAAATCACATTCTGGGTTACTTATCACAAAAATTTAACTAAACTTAAGAAACTAATACCTATTAAACAAGAAAGGATCTGGAAAGATATAAAAGAGACTATCTGAATAGTGCAACGTTATTCAGGGATTGGTGAAAGAGTTAAGAGCTGAGGCAAAATTATTGGACAATAACTTTATCTCTTTACTCTGAATTGAAAATAATATGCATGCAGAAAAAATTTACATCATGCATAAACTTTATGATTTTTTTTTCCAAAATCTTTACATACCAACATATCAACAAGGAGATCAAAACAGAAAATTACAATGATCCTGAAATGCTCCTATGCTCCCTGGGTAGTTGGAAACCTCACCCCAAGTTTTCCAACAATTTGTTTTCTGACTGTATAGTTTAGTTTTGCCTATTTTTTTTAAAACTTTATAAATTGTAGCCATATTGTGTATAATCTCTATGTACAGCTTCTCTCACCCAATGCTAGGTTTGTGAAATTCTTATGTATGTTGTTGCGTTTTGTTGTAATTCATCATAACTTTCCACATATTTATGATTTTCTTGAGTGAATATACTCTAATATATTTATCCAGTATATTTTGATAAATACATGGGTAAGTTTGATTGAAATATCTTTATGAAATATCTTCTCATATGGTGCTATTGAGAATAAATACTGCTAAAACTACATAATATGCTGTTATAAACATTCCAGTAAATGTCTTCTTGTGAAAATATGTATGCATATCTGTTCATATACACCTATGAGTGGGATTTCTGCCTCTGTCATACATATGTTTAGATGTCATACAAGGGATTCACAACTTAAAATTCAAAGTATACAAATGGAAATAAATCAGAGCATGGAAATTAGTAGTGAGATCACATTAGTTCCAGATTTCTAAAAGTTCTACTTTCTCACAACTTCAGTTTTCAGAAGTTATAGAAAACTTACTTACTTTTGGGAAAAATATCTATAATTTTCCTTCTTGATGTGCATTATAACTTTCCTAGTGGTTCAACATGTTAATCTTCTTTGTACAGATCACTGGAGAAACAGATCTGTGTTATTCATATCTCCAGCTAATATTTTATCTGGTATATGATGCCATAAAAATATGAATAATTTTGATAGATGAATTTATGTTTATGCTTGAGATCTTTAGTGCTGACCTTATTATTTTATTTGGGGATTTTCCTTACATGTTTATTTATCTATACATTTCATTTTTCTTTGCTCGTTACTTGGTTTTTTATCTTCGAAGTGGCTGTGAGATTCATTTCTTGTGAAATATTATATATATGGTTGATTATTCAGGCAGAAGCAAGTCAATAAAATGTCATGAATGAAGAGTTTTATTAAGTGTCATCTTTATTGTTTTTCTAGGCCAGCTGATAGCTTCCAAATTATCCAAAATGGTTCCCATAACCCTGCCCCTGAAACATGGATTTCTCAGTTGACTGGTATAAGCACTAGCCTTAGGAAGTCTTGGCGTATGTTTGATCACTCCTAACATAAAGGTAAACTATGTGAGAAACAAAAATCTTATTTTACTCACAATTAATTATGATGAGAAATCTGAGGGAAAATGAGTGTGAAAGTAAATTGCTAATAATCACTAACACTTAAAAAGCACTGGCTATCTGCCAGGTATTTCTCTATGTACTTTAAAATTAACTCCTTTCTTATTTCTTAGATGTAGTTCTATTGGGTAGATATAAATTTAAAAATTTTTCTAATTGAAGTATAGTTGATATACAGTATTTTATTGGTTTCAAGTATACAACACACTGATTTGACAGTTATGTACATTATTAAATCCTCATCCTAACTGGTATAGTGACTGCCAACATAGAATAATGTTATAGGATTATTGATTGTATTTTCTATGCTATACTTTCTAAAGTCTCTATGGTTACTTAGAAGTGAAATGGTTCTTTAATACTTAAACAATTATTTTAGTGAAGCTTCTTCTAGAAGCAAGTTCTAAGTTTATGCAACTTAGTTGGGAGTTGATACCAGGAAACAAGGGAGAATGGAAAAATGAGACATAGAAAGGAAGCCAGCCAATAAAATGTGTTATCAAGCAAATTATCACTGTGGAGAGTAGAAGCTTGATTCTCACATGGTAATCATTGTAACTAAGAAAAGAGTGTGGGGTATTTTTACATCAACTTCTATAATCTCTAGAACTTATTAATTCCATGAACTTCTGATAAATTGACAATTTGCCAGTAACCAGAGAAAGACTTTAGGTAAGAAGTTTCAGATACTGACCTCCCTGAAGTGGTCATATTCCAGTGGACATAGGTAAGGTACTGGAAAGCATGCTCAAATGATGTTATTATTCATTTTATAGAAATTTAATTATTTATTTACATGTGTGTCTACACCAATGTATTGTAACTCCAAGAGGACCCAATTTTTTAAATTTATCTCTGCATCTACTACTTTCTAGCAGGTTGCCAAGCTCAACAAATCATTTGTTAAGCTGAATTAATTAAAATTAAATGATCAGAAAACAACATGCTGTTGTGGTCATTATTTTCCTAGCATTGCAGAAAAGCTCATCAGCTAAAACATATTATATTTTTTCAGGAAAGCTATAAAATAAGAGTCATAATAAAAGACACATTTAATTTTAGTTCCTCTTTTGAAACTGAATTGAATAAGAAGATTTGTGGTAAATTCATAGATTTAGTCCTATGTTAAAACTATGGGCTGGACACTCCAATTTTCAGTGCCATACTGAATGATAGTGAGTCATTAGGCAGAAACTCAACTTTGTGGCTACAAGTTCAATAGACACATTAGTTCAATTATTTGAACTGGCAGTGACCACTGTGTGCTTTTAGCAGAAGAAAATCACTAGCTGAGAGGGAATCTGTGACCTAGGAGTCATTTTAATGAAGTCTTCATTTATAAATAAGATAGCTTTAGGCCAACGGGAAGATAACAGCAAAGGAAGGTAACTTAACAAAAATAAATTTTGCTAGTTTCCCCTTTAAAAATAGATGCTTACTTTTCTAACTTTCAGCCAATCAGATTCATATATAGTTTGTTGTAAATCACAACAAATCATGTACCTTGCATAACTTACTTTTGCTTTATGTATATATGTATAAAAAAGATATAGAAAACAGTTAATAATTTAGAGATACAACACAGGAAAAAGGAGGCATGCTTTACAATCACTTCTGAAATCAATTCTGCTCTCCTTTCTTTCTTAGATGTATATTTTCTCAGATTGTGTTTCTCACCATCACTAAAGACTATCCCAACAAATTAAAAGTATACAAACATAATCATTGATATCCACATTAATATTGCCCTTTACATTAATTTAATATATACTGTACTATATATATTATATGCATTACTCATATCTCTGAGTAGTTAGATATAAACTAGCCCCACAAGAATATTTAGACTGTAAATTTCTGCCTTTTTGAAAATACTTAAAAGTGATACTGCTAAAACCAAGCATAATTCAGCCTAAAGCAGTCTACAGATTCAATGCAATTACTATCAAAATACCAACAGTATTATTCAATGAACTACAGAAAATCATTCTAAAATTCATATGGAATCACAAAAGACCCTGAATAGTTAAAGTAATCCTGAGAAGGAAGAATAAAGCTGGGGGGATTATGCTCCCCAACTCCAAGCTCTACTACAAAGCCACAATAATCAAGACAATTTGGTACTGGCACAAGAACAGACCCATAGACCAATGGAACAGACTAGAGAGCCCTGATATAAACCCAACCACATATGGTCAATTAATATATGATAAAGGAGCCATGGACATACAATGGGGAAATGACAGCCTCTTCAACAGCTGCTGTTGGCAAAACTGGGCAGCTACATGCAAGAGAATGAAACTGGATTCTTGTTTAACCCCATACACAAAAGTAAACTTGAAATGGATTAAAGACTTGAATGTAAGTCATGAAACCATAAAACGCTTAGAAGACAACATAGATATAAATCTCCTGAATAGAAGCATGAGCAATTTCTTCCTGAAACCATCTCCTCGAGGAAGGGTAACAAAAGCAAAAATGAACACATGGGTCTACATCAAAGTAAAAAGTTTCTGTACAGCAAAGGACACCATCAACAGAACAAAAAGTCATCCTACAGTATGGGAGAATATATTTGTAAATGACATATCTGACAAGGGGTTAACATCCAAAATATATAAAGAACTTACACACCTCAACACCCAAAAAGCAAATAACCTGATTAAAAAATGAGCAGAGGATATGAAGAGACAATTCTCCAAAGAAGAAATTCAGATGGTCAACAGACACATGAAAAGATGCTCCACATTGCTAATTATCAGGGAAATGCAAATTAAAACCACAATCAGATATCACCTCACACCAGTTAGGATGGCCAACATAGAAAAGAATAGGAACAACAAATGCTGGTGAGGATGCAGAGAAAGGGGAACCCTCCTACGCTGCTGGTGGGAAAGTAAGCTAGTTCAGTCACTGTGGAAAACAATATGGAGGTTCCTCAAAATACTAAAAAGAGAAATACCATTTGGCCCGGGAATCCCACTCCTTGGAATTTACCCAAATAATACAATTTCTTAGAGTCAAAAAGACATGTGCACCCCTATGTTTATTGCAGCACTATTTACAATAGCCAAGATATGGAAGCAACCTAAGTGTCCATCAGTAGTTGAATGGATAAAGAAGAGGTGGTACATATACACAATGGAATACTATTTGGCCATAAGAAAGAAACAAATCCTACCATTTGCAACAACATGGATGGAGCTGGAGGACATTATGCTCAGTAAAATTAGCCAGGTGGAGAAAAACAAATGCCAAATGATTTCCCTCATTTGTGGAGTATAACAATGAAGCAAAACTGAAGGAACAAAATAGCAGCAGACTTAGAGACTCCAAGAAAGGACTAGTGGTTACCAAAGGGATGGGTGTGGAAGGGTGGATGGGGAGGGAGGGAGAAGGGGATTGAGGGGTATTATGCTTAGTGCACATGGTGTGAGGGTTCACAGGGAAAACAATGTAGCACAGAGAAGGCAAATGGTGACTCTGTGGCATCTTACTACACTGACGGACTACAGTGACTGCATTGGGCTGTGGGTGGGGACTTGAAAATATGGGTAAATGTAGTAACATTGTTTTTTCATGTGAAACCTTCATAAGAGTGCATATCAATAATACCTTAATAAAAAAAAAAAGGGCATACTGCATGCTTTGAACAACATGCCTTAGTTTACACAACTGCTTTTGAAATATCAGATTGTTTATTTAGGTTTTCTCTGGTTCTTTTTTCTCCTCTCTGCCTTCTTGGGTTATGAGAGATATACAAAGGCAAACTGCCAAACAGAATGCCGGGCATTTACCTACTGATGTAAAAATATAAACTCCCCGTTCAAAACCCTGAGGTCCTAAAATATTTCCTACTCAAAAGAACTGCTCCTAAATTATGATACATACCCTCATTCCTGAAGCCTGTTAAGTTACTGTCAGTTCAGTGATTATAGTAGCTTTATTATCATGGATAAATATTATACTTCTAAATTTATTTTATAATTTTTCTTACATGTTTTATTCTCAAGACTTTTTTTAAATTAAGAAAAAATTATGGGTCTATCATCTATCTACCTATCTATCTATATATCATGTCATCTAAACTTTTCTCTTTATGTCAACAGACTTCTTAAAAGCTGCATGAAAATACAGGTATACCTCATTTTATTATGCTTCTTTTTATTGTGCTACACACATATGACATATTTTAAAAATTGAGTTCGTGGCAAATCTGCATCAAGCATGCATCAGCACCAAACAGCATTTGCTCACTTCCTGTGTCTGTGTCACATTTTGATTAATTCTTGCAATTTTTGAAACTTTTTCATTGTTATTGTATTTGTTATGGTAATCTGTGATCAGTGATTAAAACTCACTGAAAGCTCAGATGATGGTTAACATTTTTTAGTAATAAGTATTTTTAAATTAAGGTATGTACATTATATTTTTTTAGATATATTGCTAGTGCATGAAGTAAACATAACTTTATATGTTGCAGAACCAAAAAGTTCATTTGACTTGCTGTACTGTGATATTTGCTTTATTGTGGAGGTCTAAAACTGAAACTGCAATATCTCTGACGTATGCCTGTAATTAAATTTATGTCAAGAAGAATAACAATTTCTATATAATTCTTAGCCAAATGTATATGTCTTTTCCATCTCCCTTCCCCCACAAACTCCACTGATAATTTCATGATATTTGCCTGTTTAAACACAATCCATCTTTTCTTTCATGTAAACATGCCCCCAATACCCAGGAGGCAGTTCTACAATATTTAGAGCTATAAAAATTATTATACAAAAATGGAATACTGTATCTGAACATTATTCACTACCATTTATTTGCACTTTTACCTTTTTTAATCTTCCTTTTTATACATCAGCTTTTTCAAAAAAGAGAAACAACATTCATGAACTGGTTGTACTTTAGCTATTTTATTTCACAGATTCCTAAAAAAAAAGCCCAACTAATTACTGACGTTTGTAAGGGACTTGAAGTATAAGCATGCCAAAGAGCATGAACCAGATACCACAGCTATAATCAGAATTGTGGTTCATGTTTGCCTGACTTAAACATCTGGATAATTGTCTCAGGATTGCACAGTCCCTTAAATGTATTTAAAATATCCGATGCCTTTTAATGCCACCAGAAATGATGGGATCTTTCACTTTCTGGATGATTAGTCTTATGTAGACACAGTCTGATTTCTAACTTCTCTATTCACAATATAAAGAGTATAAATGCATTTTCAATGTAGATAACGTAAGTATTATTTTTAAAACTCACATTTACTCAGTATGAAAAACTATTAAATAGCCATGTGCACAATGTCTTTGCCATCATCATCAATCATCTTCTGAGTACCAATTGGTACTGTGCTAGACACCAACAGGACATTTTAAAATGCTTCTTAAGCTTTAGTTAACCTGCACAGATTTATTCCAATATATGTATATTAAAACACTTCTTTGAAAATATGTGGTGTACCATCTGCCTGTGCTATTCCAACAAAGAAAATGTATTTTATGTTCACATAACTTGATTTGAAAACATTGAAAAAAATCTAGCAATATAATTGTGTTCCATAACTCCTCCATTCATGCTTCTGTTGCTTTCTAAATGAATTGGGCAGAACAAAATTAATAACAGAGAAAGACTAGGAGGAAAATATCTTAATGGAGAGAAAAAATTAATGTTTTCAAATACTTCCATTCCATGGTGAATCCAGTTATTTTATTATTTTTATTGCTATATTAAAATATTCAAGCCATAAAATATTTTTAGTTTTTAGTAAATTATGAATGAATTATGCTTAGTTTTCTAAAGACTATATGAATATGTGGAATTCAGATACATGAACTCACAAATCATTCTTAACTTTTTTAGGAGTGTATCTACTTTGCTGGCGTGACAGTTAATATACAAATTTTGTCCTACCAAACAGTTTAACAACAGATCTGGAAAAACAAATACATTCTTTTTAACATCATTTGTTTGGACTATACTGCCATCACTTTGAACAAATAATTAATTGTCTGAATATTTGGAGGGTTGTTGTAAGTCTCTAAATATTAATAAAACAGGAATAAGAGAAATACCTTGAAGATGTTGAGTTAAGCACACATGCAAGTCACCATTCTGTTTCCTGTTTCTAAGAACACAAGAGACTTGTGTTGTCTCACACTTTTAAAGTTAGACAAGGTCATTTGACCTCCACTGAGTAACGATATATAAGCAGAAGTGTGTTTCTTTTTCAGGTAGAAGCATTTAATGCTCGGTGCTCAGATTTCAGCCTGCTTTCCTACAGTAATGGTGAAATCACCTGCTGATACAAAACACAACACTCAGTTCCCCTTGGAAAGTTGCTTAGACCTGCTATGGACTTTGCTTGAGGGAAAAACAAACTGGTTATTTTAAGCCACTGAGATTTTGAAGTTTGTTTCTATTGTAAAATTGAGCCATTCAGATGGATATGAGTACAAGTAATAATTATAGGTTAGAACTGTACATCTTAACATAAAACTTACAGTTAATTTTTGATCTGATAATGATGACTAGTAATTATAGGGCATCAAAATTGAAGTTTTAATTTACAGTGGTAATTCTGTATTTATTTTATTTTATTTGTTAATAAAATCTTTAACAAAATCATCCCTGAATTGGCACTTTATAATTGTCTGGCTTGGCAGAGAGTGATACCTCCTGCCATATATATGTATATGGTTTTATTTGCCTGTCAACATTGCTCTATTCTAAGACCTAACTGCAATTACTTCTCTGCCATGATTTTTCCACTCCACAAGTAATTTTACATTTTACTTGTATAACACATTACATATTTAATTTTTCAGTCATTAAAGATGTTTGAATTTGTTTGACTATAGATATCTCCATTTGTCCATAGTTATTCTTAAAGAGGCAAACACCCAGTCTCTCATATTTTTACTTTTTGAATCTCTCCTATTCATTCCATCTTCTGAATTTTTGTGCTTTGTCTTGACTGACCTCTTTAGATGCCTTCTTAGTTTTTACTTTTCAACTTTTCTTACTGGAACTAAAGTTAGAGTCTTACAGCCTAAGAATTTTATCTCCTGAAACTTGAAACTAAATTTATTTTGCCCAGAAAGCAATACAATATGTTGTCATTACCATTATATTCACTCTTAATTATGCCCTTGCATAACTCTTAACTTCTTTATTCCTCTCTTGGTTTAACTTGTTTTACTCATTTGGCAAAATAAAATCATTGTTTTATATTCAACTAACTGCCTCTTGTATACCTTCACTAGCAGTCAAGAGGGCTGAGAAAAACTAACGACCATGTTGACTGGTCTGAAGTTACTAAATCAAGATTATACAATGCACCTTGTTTCCCTTATTGTGCATGGACCTCCTCTGATCCTAAATAAGCCAACCCTGCACTTGTGCACTAGAGCTTGTTCCAGTTCCCTACTCTCACTTAACTAAAGAACAAGGCTCTAGCAATTGTCCAATCTCTCTCTTACATCATGAAATATTCCCTTACTGGATCATTTTATAAAATGTATGAAATGTATACTGTTATTTCTCCCATTTTGTTAAACAAACCTACAAACAAAAAGCTTTGTTGTTCTCAGTGTCCCTCCAGGGCTAACCAACTTCTCTCCTTATCTTTTAGAGCTAATCTTCTTGAAATAGTTTTCTGTGCTCACTATCCCCAAATCTGCCCTCACTTCTGTCTTGAAACTAGTCCAATCAGGTTTCAATTACTTCCATCGACTTTAAGTGTTCTTAAAAAGATCACAGAAGACCCACACTTGGTTACATGTAATGGTCATTTCTGAGTCCTTATCTTGCTTGATGTGGTTGCAGTGTTTGAAGTATTTGTTTTCTCTCTTACTTAAAATAAGTTATTCACTTATCTTCCAAGATAATCTTCCTTGCTTCATTTCCTCTTACTTCTGACCATTTTTTAGACTTTCTTGGTTGTTCTTACTAATTTTATCAACCTGGAAATGTTGGAGAGCCCCAAGGCTCTGCCTTTTAACTTACTGAGGTTTGTAATCTCTGCTCTTTTCCTGGAGTTTATCTAGTATCATGGCTTACAATACCATCTACTTGATGATTACCAAATTCTTCTCTGGATACTCACATATGCAAGTGGTTTCTTGCCATTTTCTCTTTTAGATATCTGACAGACATTTTATGTTCAATGGTGCACTAGACTAATATTTTAATATTTCTCTAATGCTACCCAGCCCATTGTGCTCTTTCTGAAGTATTCCTACTCAAGCACAATTCCATTCTTTTCATTACTTGGGGATAAACAAAAAACCATGTCACTCTTTTGACTCCTCTCCTTCTCTTACTTCACTAATTGAGCCTGACAATAAATCTTTCCTTCTCAACCACTATTTACCATTCTTATTGTCACTACCTTAGTCCACACCATCCTCTCTCAACAGGAATTTTGTAATGGCTTTTGTCAGAGGCAGAATTCAAAATGACCATCCAATGACCCATGACCTTGTAAGATTCTTTCTCTGGGTTTGTGGTAAAACCTGACATTTGCTTCTAAATAAAATAATATGGCTCACATAACAGAATAGGTCACTTTGCTACTACACAATAGAATCTCCTGTAATAATGTTCCAACATTTGGCAAAAGTAAAGGGATTCTGGAGATGTAATTGAGGTCCCCCCAATCAATTGTATTAATCAAAAGGAGATTATCCTCATGGGCCTGATTTAATCAGGCCAAGCATTTACAAGTAGTCCTAGAGTTCAGAGACAAATCAGAGTGTGATTTCCCTGCTGACCTTAAAGTAAGCTGCTGTATTGTGTGAGAGGACCATATGGCAAGGAATTCTGGGGGTCCTCTAGAAGCTGAGAGCAAAACACGGTTGACAGTTGAAAAGAAAACAGGAACTTTAGTTCTATAAGCACAAGAATATTCTCTCCCCCACCCCTCCATAATAAAAGCTCTGTTAGAGCAGGGACTTATGTTGATTTTATTCATTGACATATTCTTAACACTTACAGGAACAACTGGCCC
This sequence comes from Manis javanica, assembly GCF_040802235.1. Classification (NCBI taxonomy): domain Eukaryota; kingdom Metazoa; phylum Chordata; class Mammalia; order Pholidota; family Manidae; genus Manis; species Manis javanica. The sequence continues at coordinate 193,807,332 of NC_133157.1, forward strand.
ATCGTATATTCTCAAAGAGTTTCATGCCATAAAAATATACTCCCATATCTGTAATATGGTACTGCTCTAAAGTTCATGGATCCCCAATTTCCAATATCTGTAATTCTTTTAAATAAAATCATTTTCCTTTTGAGTGGACTATATATGTGGATATTTCACCTAGTTTATTGTGTAATCTTAGACATGGGGAAGTAAAGTTAATTTATCTTTATACTTTCAGGTACATTAATACTTCATAAGTGGTCCTAAACAAATATACATTAGCCATTTAATTTTAGCTATTGCATGTGGAACATACATGGGTATGATGATAAAAGTGGGGAAATATAAATTATAACTAGCCTTATTGTCATATTTAACTATAAATATTGTTTCTACCTAGTTAAATATATCACTACATAATGTGGTTGTGGGTAAAATCATAATATTTCCAGAATATCTCACCTGGCTTTAGTGCATATTCATATCAACAGGCATTCCTCAGGGGTGGATAAAGGTAGGGGCATATCAATGGGTAATTACCGAGGGCTTATTTGAACCTGAAAGGTTAGGGGGAGGTCTTGCTTGCTTCTGCCGGAGCAGGAAAGAGACGGTCCCTGGACTGCAATTTGTAAGCAATAAACAGGTTTTAAATTTTATTTCCCCTTTGAGTGATTTCACTTTTAGAGGTATTTTGCCCCGGGATTTCCTCTCCCTGGAGTTCAAGTGGTCCTTATACTTTTCTATGAAAAATCATATCAGATACACATTGCAGAAGCTCCTTAAAATGTTCTGTAAATCTAATTCATATGTAAAGTAATCTTTGTACTTACTTCTTGATTTTAGGAAAGTGACTTCTAACATTAGTAAGAGTCCTTTGGGATAAGAGTTGCTGGTCAGCTTCAAGAATTGTGTTAGACAAATGATTTGTGACAGATGACAGATTTTGGCAGACAGCAACCAATGAGTATCGAGAAGAGAGGGCAAACAAGGTTAAGTGGAGCCTTAGAGAAAAAGAGTGGTCTAGAACAGAGTTTCTCAAACTCAGTTCTACTGAATTTTAGGGTCAAATAATTCTTTGTTGTGGGAGTTGGCATGTATATATCGGATAATTCATCACATTGTAAGATGTTTAGCAGCATCCTTGACCCCTGCCTAGTAGATGCCAACAGCATTCCTCTTCCAGTTAGAACTAAAAATGTCTGCTGACATGGCCAAATGTTTCAGAGAGTGGACCTGCTCCCCCATCTTCTTCCTTACTGCAAATTATTGGCATATAAATGTATAAAGGATATTAAGGTACTGGATAAATTCTAAATATATGATTAGCAAGCAAACAACATCAAATTTCTTTCTTTCTCTTTCTTTCTTTCTTTCTTTCTTTCTTTCTTTCTTTCTTTCTTTCTTTCTTTCTTTCTTTCTTTCTTTCTTTCTTTTTCTTTCTTTCTTTCTTTCTTTCTCCTCTTTTTTCTTCCTTTCTTTCCTTCTTTTTTTCTTTCTTTTTTTTTTTTTTTTTTCTTTCTTTTTTTTTTCTTTTTTTTTTTTTTTTTTTCTTTCTTTCTTTTTTTCTTTCTTTCTTTCTTTCTTTTTTTCTTTCTTCTTTCTTTCTTTCTTTTTCTTTTTTCTTTCTTCTTTTCTTTTTTACCCAAGGACATCTTTGATTCTTATGAAATTTCATTCCCTTGGGCTGTGCTGACAGACATGGACTCAATGTTTGGGCTTGCTTCCAGAGGAAGAGGCACAGGCATCTTCCTCCACAGTGAAACTTGAGTTGTGGACTTTGTATTCATTCTTTTATCTGGAATAAATACTGGGAATGATGATAAAAGTGTGAAAATAAGAATTGTCCCAGCCTTAATTATTCTCAGAGTTTCATATGTATTATAAATATAGTTCACAATTCAAATATGGAGAGGAGAGGCATATTTGTTGGCATAGGATTTCAGCAATTGAAATGGCAAAAGAACAGTAAACAAAACCCAAACTAGCAATACCTCAACACCAAAACATATTTCTAAAAGGGAGGAAAAACCTGGTTCAGACATAGTGAGTAGGAAATTAATAATAAAGTACAACTTATTTAGGTAAACAGAAAGTGATATAATAAATATGAAAGACAAATGAAAAGAAATGATACAACACATAAAAAATAGTCTGTCAACAGCAACAACAGAAAGAGAACCATTCAGGAAGAAAATATACCCAAGGAAATACTTCTGTTCATCTCTAACAAATCTCTACACTTCAATGATCTATAGACATTATGAAATGCATGGACAGAAAAAAGGTAAGATAATAAGGCAAGATAAGGAAATAAGACAGGATAAGGAAGAACAACAATAGAGAAGGCAACAAAGGAATTAATTATTAAATAGCACCATTAGAGAGATGACAATAATAATAAATGAACAATTGAAAAGATAGATATATCAGGGTTCAGAGTAGACATATCTAAAGCAAATTATTGATGTGATGAAAATTGCTAAGACCAAAAGAATGTTTACAATGACAAAAGTAATTTTAAAGAAATAAATAAGCCTAAGAATGAAAATCAAATACAGATAGTGTTCCTGGAGTAGAGAACATAAAGAATACAACAAATTAAAAATTAAAAGTTATTTGGGAGTAAATGGTAAATGAAGATAAAAGAATATTTATTATTACATTGAATGTTATAACCTAGAGAAAATGATGCAAGAGTCTACAAGACCATGTTACAGAATTATACAAAACTGCATTAAACTGTATATATGTAATAAAAAATAGAACATATATATTTATACATTCTATAATATATATTGTATGTAATACTAATTGTATATATTTTATATATAACACTGAATATGTAATATATATCATATAATATCTATACATTATATGTACTAATAAAGGACAGAGACCAGCCTTGAAGATTCCCTGAGCAGACAAATTTGGTTATGCAAACAAAGCTTAATTTAGCTTATTTTGCAAGGCTAACTTGATCTGTATCATTTCTTGCTTGTGCCTCTGGAATTGATAGGCAAAACTTAAACTGTTTCCCCTGGCTAATATGAGGGAAACACTGAAAACTGTAACCAATCACTGTGAAGAATAAACAGTCACTGCTCTCTCGCTATATAAGCTGCTTTATAAAAATATACCTTGAGCCTTGTTCCATGTTCTGGTTTGAGTTCTCTCAGTTTGCAAACTGTCTTTTTGATGTTACACAACTCCTTAGTGATTTATTGGTTTTAATTTGGCTATAGTGCATCTTTGATAATACCTATATATGTGTATCCTAATATAATATAATCTCCAGAGCAACTTATTTTTTAGGGTACAGTGGACTCCCAGGGTATACAGCCATAAAATTAAATTACGAAATCAATGAAAAACTGGATAGTCTCACATTCTTTTAATCCAGATTAGAAAGAAAAAGAATAAAATTTCCAAATTCATTTTAGAATTCATCATGACATTCCAAAAACTAGAAAAATAGAAAAAAAATATAAATTTCTAACTACATTGTATATGAACAACAGTAAAAAATACACGTAAAATGCCATTTTATGAAATTACAAAGTAAATTAAAATACTACATGAAGGATCTAAGTGTATTTTAATCAAGAATCCTAAATATTATTTCAATTTTGGAAATAAATTCTCACTAATACAATTTACTACATATGCAGAAAGACTTTTGATAAAACACAGCCATACTTTTTAATTTAAATGAAAGAAAATTCTGAATAAACAGTGAATTGTGACAATCCTGTCATATACTTAATATATTAAGAGTCAACTAAGTAGTAAATGAAACATTACAGTGGTAGTATAGGATAGACTTGATTTAAAAAGGATAGTTTGATTTAAAAAGAGCAGAGTCTAGAAGTATATCTAAGAAGAAAGTATACATTCAATATATGATAGTCACGGAATTTTAGGGGGGTATCATTAATATACGATTACATGAGCAACATTGTGGGTACTAGATTCCCCCCATTATCAAGTCCCCATCACATACCCCATTACAGTCACTGCCCATCAGCATATAAGATGCTATAGAGTTCCTACTTGTCTTCTCTGTGCTATACTGCCTTCCCCGTATCCCCACTACATTATGTGTGCTAATTGTAATGCCCCTTATTCCCCTTCTCCCTCCCTTACTTCCCACCCCTGCCAGTCACTTTCCCTTTGGCAACTGTTAGTCCATTCTTGGGTTCTGTGAGCCTTCTGCTGTTTTGTTCCTTCAGTTTTTTCTTTGTTCTTAGAGTCCACAGATGAGTGTTGGTACTTGTCTTTCTCCACCTGGCTTATTTCACTGAGCATAGTACCCTCTAGCTCCATCCATGTTGTTGCAAATGGTAGGATTTATTTTCTTCTTATGGCTGAATAATATTCCATTGTATATATGTACCACAGCTTCTTTATCCATTCATCTACCAATGGACACTTAGGTTGCTTCCATATCTTGGCTATTGTAAATAGTGCTGTGATAAACATAGGGGTGAATATGTCTTTTTGAAGTGTGGATATAGTCATGGGATTTTATAAGATGTTTTAAAAGATACATAGTCTTGGGATAACTGATTGCTATTATACTAGTATAGAGACAACCTGATCTACTATTTGTGAGTATATTAGAAAAAATCATTAGAATACTATTTCACACTCTCACAGTCTCTTTGTTTCTTTTTGTACTCAACCCTGGAAAGTCAGTTCTTAACAGAAGTGGACCATGAGATAATTTAAAAATATATATTAGATCATGTCATTTTCTTCTCCATCTTTCCTTGTCTTTCTATCTTATGTAGCTGAAAACCTAAGACTGTAAATAGTCAACAAGGCCCTAAATAAAATCCTTTTTTTCTACCTCTCTGATCTCGCCCAGCATGCCTCCCCACTGCTCCCACTCTGGGTGTGTTGCTGACCCACATACTGTCTCCTGTGCTTCTGCCTTAGGGAATTTGCCCTCTCCTTTTCCTGCAATTCTGTCCTCCAGAGAGTCCTGGACTTATTCCCTTCTTCTTCAAGTCTATGAATAATGCTACCTTCTCAGAGAAGCCTTCCTTTCCACTCTAACTAGAGCTTGAGCTCCTAGAGGCCAGGATTTTTCTAGCTTATTTACTGCTATATCAGCAGTGTTTATACCAGTGCTTAGCACAGAAGAGATTCTAATGAAATCATCTGTTGAATACATATGTGAATAAATGACTAAATGAATGAATGCATAAACTTTATGTTTTGACTCCTTCAGGTTTATATTTTTGAAACCAAAATCATTCAACTTCTATAAATAAAAAGTATGGGCTTTTGATTTTATTGTGGTTGTAATATTGTAATTCCAAACAAACAATTTAAAATAAAAAAGCTGATTGGTGTGTCTTTATTTATTTCTGTGCACTTCTATTGGAAAATCCTTATTCTAAAGGTCTGGAATATTCTTATCTGATGGAGAGTATTGCAGTGAATATAAAGCAATTGTGGGTAGAAAATTACCAAAAAAATAACAGGCTAATAAACAAATGATCATCCTCCAAGGTTCATCTTTCTAGGAAAATTTTATATCCTGAGGAGGTGTTCTTCCTTCCTCAAGAAGGTTGCCAGTTTGCCTGTCTACATTTGCTTCCCAGAACAGAAATCCCATCTTGCATATGTAATACTTTCTCTAGGTTAAACAATTGTTCAATGAATAAACTTAGACATTTTCCTAAATATCTTGCATTTCTGGTCTGCAGTATTAAGAACATATTTATCAAGCTCTTACCTGTGACAGAAGTCTCTTGTCCTATTGCTTAGAGACATACCATATCTTATTTTTAATTTAATTCTGGATAATTTCTATTTCAAGTATTTAGACAGAGGTTGAGAACCTGAGCCAAGGGTGAGTATAGCCTCTACATTTGCAAGACTGCTCACTGTCTTCTTTCTCACTTTCTAATGAGTTAAATGTAGGTGCTCTCAATGCTTGAATGGCTAAATTGTCAAATTTTCTGCCTTTTGTTCTAGTAGAGTCTGTCTGAACTGACTACTATTGATAGTACGAATTTCCCAATTACATTCTCCTTTGATGGCTTATTTCTGGGGATTGCTTTGCTTGCCCTGCTCCATTGGCTTTCCGTCTTAGTAACCTAATAGACACCTGTGCTGCCTATTCATAAGACAGAATAAACTGACTACTGTAATTGTGAAATCCTTGACAAAAATTGTCACCCATTTTGCAATTTTTTGGAACTTCACTCTTGCAAAGTGACTCTTCTCTGTTACTCTAAGATTCTGTAAATTGATCTAAGATTAATTTCACACTGAGCAAGGCTCTTCACTATTTCACCTTGCTGTACACTGCAAAACAGAAATGGATAGTTTTCATGGGTTCTTGCATAAAAAGTATGTAAAATAAATAAGAATAATAGCCAATGGCAAAATTCTTGTCAAAGAGGAAATTTATTTAGACAATAGAATTAAAAAAATACCTTCTCCCAATCCAGAAAACTTCTCTACAAAGGTAGGAGAGAAAGAAACTTTTATTATTGAAAACATGTTAAGCCAGAATGTGATGCATATCACAGGCAATCTGCTAAGAGATTGCAAAGACAGAAAGGAATCTCACCCCCTTACAAGCTACCTTAGTCTATTTGGGCTACTATAACAAATACACCATAGAATAGGTTGCTAAATGTCCATGGGCATCTTTCTCCAAGTTGAAAAACTACCTTCTCTCATAAAGAAATAAGAAGTTTGTTTTTCCTCTGGATGAAATCTATCAGCAAATACATACAGTCACCCCAATTAGCAGGTAAATTTGGGATTAAACAATGTGTGTCAAGCCCTCTTTACTTGAAGACTAGATTATTTATGTCGAGAATATGTAAGTAAAGGGTTGGTTATTGTTATGTATGGAATGTTTGTGTCCCCTCAACATTCATATGTTGAAATCCTACGTCTCCTATGTGATGGTATAGGGGATAGATTTTGGCTGATCATTAGGATCAAATGAGGTTATAAATCTGGAGCTCTCGTGCTCTCTGCTATATAAGAATATAATGAGAATTCAATAGTCTGCAACCTGGGCGATGGCTCTCACCAGAACCTGAGCACACCACCATTCTGATTTCAGACTTCCAGGCTCCAGAACGGTAAGAAATTAATTTCTTTTGCTTATAAGCCACCCAATCTATTTCCCCAACAGGATGCAATGTTAGCAAAATGTTACCAGATAAATTAAGCTGGTAAATATTCTATGGCATAGTTTCTCAAAGTAATTTCTAATGGAGTCATAGTTGGGTTGGTGGTGTTAGAATTTTGCTTGTATAGGATGAGATTTTGCCAAGTTTTGAAAAGCTCCATACCTCAAGTCTTATAGAGCCCAACACTTAATTGAAATTCTAGCACCTTTGCCTAATATGGGGGAAAATATATGTACTAATATGAGGGAAAATCTGCTGAGATTGAGATAAACTGTTTCCTCCTATACTACCAGTATATCTGCATTTTTCTTCCTACAAATTGCTTAATGAGAAAATTAGTCATCATCTATGCAAATTTGCACTGAAATCATGCAATGACCAAAATGTGAATATGAGCAATCAATTCAAAACTAAGAAACAGGAGATAGGGAGGTCTGCCAAGGACCCAGTATGTACAGAAATATAAATAAAAATGACATGGCTTATTAAAAATTGAAATGTGCATCCCTTTAGATCTGATTCAGCTGGAAGCAAATAAAAATAATAAAATTAAGAATCAGTGGCCCAAAAAGTGATAACATTGTTTCTGTCTCATGAAACACATGAAAGGTTATTCTTTTCTTTTTTCTCTCAAAAGAAGATTTTTCTTTTTTTAATTGACACATATTAATTTCACGTATACAATATAATGACTTGGCATTTGTATATTTTGCAAAATGATCATCATAATAAATCTAGTTAACATCCCTTACCATACATAGTTTGGGAATTTTTGTGTGTGATTAGAACTTTTAAGATTTACTGTCTTGCCAAGTTCATACCTTTTGACACCCTTCACTCATTTAGTCTACTTTTCACTCCCCACCTCTGGCAACCACCACTATGTTCTCTGCATCTATGAGTTTTTTTTTTTAAGATTCCACATATATGTAGGAATATACTGTATTGTCTCCCTCTATCTGACTTATTTCACTTAGCATATTACCCTCAAGGTCAATCCATATTGCCACAAAATGACAAGATCTCATTCTATTTATGACCGAATAGTATTTATTTTTATGTATGTACATGTGTGTGTACACATTGTCTTTATCCATTCATCCATGAATGGACACTTAGGTTGTTTCCATATCTTGGCTATTATAAATAATTTTGCAGTGAGCATGGGGGTACATATATCTTTTTGAGTTAGTGTTTTGTTTTCTTTGGATAAATATCCAGAAGTGACATTGCTGGATCACATAATGGGGAAAGGACAGTTTCTTCAATAAATGGCATTGGGAAAACTGGACAGCCACATGCAAAAGAACTGAATTGGACCGCTATCTTAAACCATACACGAAAATCAACATAGTAGATTAAAGATTTGAATATAAGATCTGAAACCAAAGAACTCCTAAAAAAAGCATAGGCAGTAAGCTCCTTGACAATGGTCTTGGTTCTTGAACTTTCAGTATTATTAGTATATGCTCCTGGAGTCTACCCTGTTATTTATATCAATAATCACTTATCTTAACTTGGAAATTAACTGATTATTACAGATACCAAGTCATGGGAATAAAAATCTCACTTCAGTCAAGTAAAACCTATGATCACTGAATATGAGGTAAAAGGAAAGGTTGCAGTTATCTGGCAAGACTAATCATCATCAAGTCAGTGTTCACGAATCTCCAATCCTTCTAGGGGTAGTGTGCACTGATGTGAGTTGTCTGGAAATTGATTCTGCAGACAATGGGTGCTATTTATCTAGAACCAGCTGTTTATCCATTCTCTCATTTCTTTTTTTTTTTTTCTTAGCATCACTTTCTCTTTTAAGATACTCTTTTTTCTAAGGATGATGCTTAGAGGCAACAAAGAGGATATTTATTCACTGTAAATTATGAGCCACATACTAAAAGACTTTAATCTATTAAAGAGAATACAATGATCCCAGGATTTTTCCTCAATCTGTATATACAGACTACTGCTAAAGGGAATTTTATTCAGAATAACTGAAAGAAAAAAACAAGTCAAGACTGGTTTCCAGTACAATGGGATGGTAAAGAGCAGACCCCAGAATCATATTACCTGGATGTGAATCCCAGTCTGTCACATACTAACTTTGTGAAACTGGGCTATGTAAGATAAATTTTTGCTGAAATAAGCAGGCGAAGAGAGGCGACAAAGGGCCAGGCAGTTTATTTGAATGTGATCCCGGGTGAAGTTCACCAGCCTGTACAGACACAGGCTAGGGAAGTCACACTCAGTAGGGCAGGCAGCGAGTTTTTAAAGAAGGTAGGGAGAGGCAGATCTTAGATTTACAGCAGCACCAGGATTGGCTAGCCTTAGGCACATTTTTCAGGTTGGGAGGGGGCAGCAGCCGGGGACTTCAGCACATCATCAGTGTGACATGCTCACCCCCTCCCCCTAGTGCCTTTAACCTTACATTTCAGCCTTTTGGTCATAATGGGCAACGATTTGATCTGGCTACTTCTGGCTGACAAAGGGCATTGTCGGGGGGTGGGGGTTCGTAGCATGTAGTTATCTTGCTCTGACTGCAAATATTTTGCCTTGCCTTCTCTAGAGGCCTTTACTCTACTCTGTCTAAGCTCATGGTCTTTGCCTCATTTTTTCTTTTATAGGTAGAGACTTTAGCTGCTGCCAGGGAAAAGGGGCAATGACCGCTCTGGCTGCTTCATGTTGAGAAGGGGTGCAGTAAAGGGTGCAGCTAGGTCTCTATCACTGGTCAGTTGAGAGGTCCTCAGAAATTTGGTGCTTTTATTCTGGAAGGACAAACTTGATGAGATTAAGAATGCATGGCTGAATATGAGAACTAGAAATATGAAGAGTTTAATTGAGAATTATAGCCAGGTATTATGGGCAAACTAAAATTTTGGGTTGAGTTTACATTTCAATGACTAGTATTAGGATTTAGTATAGATAAGACTGCATTATTGAAACAATACTTTTCTCTAAAATCACCCTTATTTTATTAGAAGTAGCTAGATTAAGAAAATAATTAACACTTGGCTTTATTATTTGCATAAGTGCAGCAAGAAGAGCAATTGATTATACAGGCTCTTTTAAATGTGCTTTGCTGGAACTTTTTGTAAGGAATTTTAGATTGAACTTTTAAAGGCCTCTCGAGGCCAGAAAGTCAAGTAAGACTTGCTATCAGGTTGTGCCTGCAGTACCTGTAGATTTGGGTGAATTCTTCTCTTCTCGAGGTTCCCAAGACATCTTGAGGTTCTTGCACCTGCCAGGAAGTGAACTTCTTTACTCACCTGGCAAGGCTGCCAGGCTAGTTCTTCCAAAGGGCTTTGTTGGCTTTATAAAGTTAACTTTAGTTCCTTAAAGCTGTTCATATCTGAGTTTATGTATGTGTTTCTCAGGTATGACATTCCAGTCAAAGTTTTGGTAATATAACTAGTGTTTTTAATTGGTTATCTTACAAGGAAAGTAGATTCTTATTGAACTCGTGCAAATAAACATACTGCCATGAAATATAAAAATAGTCACTGAGGGTTTTTAAATTCTGGAGGGATTAGGTAGAGAGAAAGATAAAATTTAAATTCTGCTTATAAAGGCAGTCATTTACTAAACTGTTGTCAGATTAAGAGAACAAGCTTAAAACACTTTATCAGCAACATTTGAAACAAAAAGCTATAAAATCATCTTTTTAAGTTTACTTAATCTTATGTAACTAATAGTTGTTCTGCTGAAATTTAGTTTTTTACTAGCTTAGGAGTACTATCTGGAGGTAGGAAAATATTCTTTATCTACACACCCAGATACACAAAAACACAAACCGAGCCACAATGACCACAGTCAGCAACACTTTTTACATAAAAACATACACAGATAGACAAACTGACACAAAGACTTGAGTTACTGATATTCAATTGCTTTGTTTTTCTTCAGCTTCTTGTTTGTGGCTTCTGGAACTAGAGGGCAGGAGGAGCGTGTTCTGGTGGGGGAAGAGGGCAGTGAAGGCGGAAGGAGAGGGGGAGGGAATGGTGCAGCCACTGGAAGACGAGAGTAGGACAACCGCATGGTTGAAAATGTAGGACTTTAAGATGGCTGCGACACGTGTGAAGACAAAGGACTTAGGGATGGTGGTGGGGAGAGGGGGAAGGGATTGTGAGCTGAGGGAGGTGGGCAACTGAGGTCTTCTGAAAAGGAAGAAGGACTGGGCAGAGTAAGAGGCTGATAATCTTTAACTGGAGATCGGGCCAGGAGAACCTGAGTCATTGAACACTTTACATAAAGGTCTGGTCGGGATCGCAAAGTCCAAAAGGCCTGCACATATGGGATTTCACTCTACTCTCCGCTCTGGTGGCAATAATTAGTTAAGTCGGTGAGGAGGCTAAAATTGAAAGTTCCCTCAGGGGGCCAGCGAGATCGGTGAGGCCCAGCCTCAGAGCAAAGAACGACTAGCTTCCATTTGCAAACTTCCCGGGACAAACATAGAGTAGCCAAATTAGAAATGAGACACTGCAGCAGGGTCTGAGCCTCCGCTTTTGAGGGCTGGTTTCCCATGTCTGCTCCACTTCCCAAATAATCCTGCTGAGAGGAGTACCCAGAGTGCCAAGTCAGGGGAGATGGCCTGGGAGCCTGGGTGAGGGACATCTCCCACACCGCAGGGCCAGGGGCGAGTATCCCGGATACTTGCAATGGATGGGCTGAATAACCAGACCTGGATGTACGCATGATTTCTAACGGACCAGGTGAAACGGAGTTAGGAAGGGAAGCAGACCAGGGGAAACTGAGGGACTCACCAGAAAATAGTCCATGCAGCAGAGAGCAGGCTGAAGTTCCGGGTCGAGGAAGAAGGGGGCGGGGTCGCCAGTGGCCAGTTGGGGCCCCACGCTCACACTCCTTCCTGGGTTTTGGGACCAAATGTAAGATAAATTCTAGCTGAAATAAGCAGGTGAGGAGAGGCAACAAAGGGCTAGGCAGTTTATTTGATTGTAATCCTGGGCAATGTTCACCAGCCTGTACAGACACAGGCTAGGGAAGTGGCACTCAGCAGAGCAGGCAGCTAGTTTTTTAAAGAAGGTAGGGGGAGGCAGAGCTTAGATTTACAGCGGCGCAAGGATTGGCAAGCCTAAGGCACATTTTTCAGGTTGAGAGGGGGCTGCAACCGGGGACTTCGGCACATCATCAGTGCCTCCCCCTAGTGCCTTCAACCTTACAGGCTATTTATTTACTCTTTCTAATTTCCTGATCTGCAAATGGAATAATAATAATAATATCTATTATGTAGGACTGCTTTGAAGATTATATAACTTTATATCGATAGTGTGCTAAATTTCTCAGCACATGGTAATGGCATTGTAACTTTTAGCCACTGTTGTCATTATTGTTATTGCTGTTTTAAATTAATTAATCATTTATTTATTTTCTTATATATTTGTTGAGGTACATACATAAAATACACAAATTTTAGTGTACAGCTTGCTGAATTTTGACATATGTATACAATCATGTAACTGTGATCAAGATATCAAACTTTCTCACTAATTTTTCCCCCTGTTGCTATTAAATACCTAGAGATTACAAAAAAAGTTTTTAAGTTGTTTAAAACGCTTTTCACTAAAACAAAAAAATATGAGAAGAAGAAGGATAAACCTAAAACTTTTTATTTACTATCTGCCAAGCAATAGGTACTTTATGTGCACTAAACCTTCCTGAAGAAAAGTAGAATCAAGTAGGGTGATGCCATCAACCAAGTAGCCCTTTAATATTGTAACCAGTAGCTACTCTTAATCTTTGCAAAGATGACTGTGCAATATAGATACCATATTTTAAATTTTATCTAATATTAATTATTATAAATTTAAAGTATAGGCTGAATGATTCAATTATTTTTTTAAATTTATGGAAAAACTTGAATATGTTTTTTTACTATAAATCTTATGAAATCTAATAAAACAATATTTCTGATAAAATTTAGTGTCCAGATTGAAATGGTTATAGTGGCAAAATGCATACTTGCATTTGAAGACAGTACATAAAAGTATAGAGTATTTTGTTGATAGTTTTATTATGTAAAATTAATAAAATGAAATATCCCTATTGATTACATTTTGAAATGACAATATTTTTGGATATACTGGATTAAATAACATATATTATTAAACTAATTTCAACAGTTTCTTTCTATTTTTTTAATGTGGTTACTTTGAAAAGGAAATTACATTTTCCATCTGTTGGTCAGTGATGGTGTGACCTCAGCTGGGCTCTGAGTACTTCTCAGAAAGATGTCAGTTTTCCAGCCTTGCTCACTCTAGTATTCCACGGTAGTTCATTCATATCGGCATCACTTCTCTCAAACTTCGTCTGTCACCCCCAACTCAGTCTCTGCTAATCACTTTTTCTCTATTTCATAACATAAAGAGGAAGGTCACACTCAGACCTGCATGGTTACCATCCTGTTACCATTTTCCTTCACTTACTGTAAGAAGATTTTTCCTTTTGTCCAAGCCCAGGCCCAACATTTTTGTTTTGTTTTATTTTTTAACTTCTCCATCTATCAGTCAGTCTCCTTAAATACTGATTCTTTCTTCATTATTTCAATTCCTCCACCTTTAGTGGTTCATTACCTTTATTATTAGACTTTAAGACACACAAGCCATCAATCACGATTTCCCCTCCAGTTATTGATTTAGCTCTCTCTTTCTTTGTATAGTTACGTAGCTTCAGACAACTGGCCACATTTATTCCTTTCTTTCTAGTTTGAGACAAGCTGAATTTAGCCTTTTAACATTGAAAAATATCTACTTTCCAAAGTAACTAAGTAATCCTATGGGTATTTCTCATTTGTTATCTTGACTTCCCAGAAGAATATTAGATCACTGACTACCACATTTTTCTTGGCTTTTGGAATACCATACTCTTCCAATTTGCCTCCAACTTACAGCTTTGTGATTTTTCAATATGAATGTTGCTGTTCTTCTGAGTTTTGCCCTAGTTTCTTTTAACTTTATATCCTCATTCTGAGTAATATCACTTTTATGGACATCATAAAAATCTATACCCTACTGATTCTGAAATAAATATTTTCAGCTCAGTTTATAATCCTGTACATGAGATTCATGCATCCAAGTTATCCCTAGTTTATTTCCAGCAGTACATCAAAGATACTTGGGCCAAAATAATGGCCCCCAAAATCTCCAAGTCCTGATCCCTAAAACCTATAAATATGTTGTCTTACAAAGCAAAGAGACTTTGTAGAAATGATTAAGGTTATAGACCTTGAGATGGCAATAGTAACCTGGATTATCCAGGTGGGTTGAATCTAATCAGCGAGTCCACATGAGCTTACATTTCTATGTTGTGATCAAAGTGATATAATGATACAAATAAAATCAGATAAATGCTATTGCTGGCTTTGAAAATGGAATAAGAGGATCACAGATCAAGAAGTGCAGTTTGCTTCTAGTACCCAGTTAAAGCAAAGAAACATCTCTAGAGCCTTTAGAAAGGGACAGTTGCTGACACCTTGATTTTAATCCAGTGAAACCTGTTTTGGATTTCTAATCTACAGAACTGTAAGACAACATATTTTTTGTTGCTATGAGCCACTCAGTCTGTGGTAATTTGTTACAGCAGCAAACTACAACTAACACAGATTGCATATTCCAAAGGAAATTCACCGATTTCATCTTCTATGAGACAATCAAACAAAAAACAAAAATACAGAGAGAAATAATAAAACTGCTTTTTCTCTTGATATAAATCTTGGAAAATGGCACCATCATTTCCATGATGTACAAATCAGGAACTTGGGATTAAAATTTCCTCTTCATTCTTCATCACCCCTCATTTGCAAACATTCACCAAGGCCATATATGTATATATGTGTACACCCACCCCCACCACCAACACACAGAAATCTGTACTTTACCTTTTCTTTCGAATGCCAATTCCATGCTAGGCAGCTCCATCATCTATAATGTGGATTAAGGTCACAGTCCTTGAAGTGGTCTGCCTATCCTTACTCCCTCCTACTTACAGTTAGTTCATCTCTTACTCATCTACTTATAAACAGTGTCTTCCCAGGACACTACTTTCTTCTCCATTTTCATCTCCAGCAACACCATTTCTAATACTGAACTCTAGAGGTTCTGGACTTTTCTGTTTCTCACTACACTGGACTCTCCATCTTGCTTTGGGATTTTTCTAGCAATTCCCTCTTCCATTGTTCTTTCAAATTGTCTGTTATATATTAATATATAGGGACTTTTTTATGTTCTCAATATGAACATATATTAATTATGTGTCATGCAAATACCTTCCACACTGTGACTTCCTTTTTCTTTAAATCAGTAGTGTCTTTTGATGAATATAAGAATAGATTTTAATGTGGTCCAACTTATCATTTTTCATGATTAATGTCATTTTTTCCAATTTAACAAATATTTCTCTATCCTAAT
Organism: Manis javanica; assembly: GCF_040802235.1. Classification (NCBI taxonomy): domain Eukaryota; kingdom Metazoa; phylum Chordata; class Mammalia; order Pholidota; family Manidae; genus Manis; species Manis javanica. Next base: position 193,822,894 of record NC_133157.1, read on the forward strand.
GTCATAGAGAAGTTTCTATAAATACAGAAACTGTAGATATTATCTGTAGATATCAAACTGTAAATATAGAACTCCTCTTTGTTGGGCTTAGAAGTCTAATTATTCCCCCGGCACCATGACCTACCAAAATACTCTTTTTTTAATCATTAAATCCTTCCTGGATAGTGATTCTTAAACTTTAGTGTACATCAAATGCAACTAGAATACTTGTTAAACACAGATCATTGAATTCTACCCTCAGAGTATGTGATTCTTTAGTTCTACAGTGTCACCTGAGAATCTGCATTACTAACAAGTCTGCAGGTGATGCTGGAATACCTTTTCTGGGGCCCCTAGTTGGTGAGTGACCTGCTGCTTATCATCTTTTAGAATTTCCTGAGAGGAGGGCCTTTCCCTTCTCGTATCTCTCTAAAATTGATGCTGTATAACTAATTTCTACCTACAGCCTGAGTTTTGACCCTTAATTTTGAGTCAGTTCTGATACATTCATTGTGAATTAAGACAGCCCCATTTCTAAGACACAGCAATTTACCATTTTATTTTTGCTTTTCATCATTTTAACTTAGTAGTCCATTTCTTAGAGACTGTGTGTTCTGCAAGTTCTTTCAGGTGATCATATAGCTGAATATCTGATATTTCCTTCACGACCTTGTCCTACTTGTTTGTCACATTTGGAAATCCATCTTCCATTGATTACTTGTTTTTGACTTAGACTTTATTTGGATTTTGAACAAAGATATTTATCTACTTCCTTTTTTTTCTTTTTGTATCGGTATGGTTATAAATCTCTTTTCTGAGTACATTCTTGAATATCAGATCCCAGTTCCTTCTACCTTTAGTACCTAACAATTGCTTGACTATTTTCTGCATGCAAGTCAGGTTAGAGACTCACTAGACTCACAGAATGATAGCACACAACATTTTTTTTATGATAGAGAATGTTTACCTCTGATTCCAGGTACAGATTTGTTTGTTTGAGGTCTGTAATCAAGACTCAGAAATGATCCAGGCTTTTTGCCCTTTTTAAAATTCTAAAATCTTTTTATGAAGTAATTAGTACTTAAACAGACTTGAAGTGTTCTCATGAATATTGCTGACAGCATAAATTCTATATTACCTTAATTGGAATAGTATCTAATTATGAGTACTTTTTCACATAATTACATAGATTTTTTTAGAAAAATAAAGACAATAGTTCTATGAGTTATTTTTATTGCTAGTACTCTCAGTTTCTTATTATAATAGTTGGAATATATAAAAAGGACTGTCTGAGAAAACAAAATCATTCTTGTATTAATTTACATACCATAATGATTTACTTGGAACTAAATGAGCAATATCTTTCTGGATAAACTCTTTTTAGAATAAAAACTAACCTCTGATTCATGAATACATGTAATTTTTAAGAATATTAAAGTCCAGGTCACTATTTTTAAAAATGAGAAATTTATAAATTAAAGAATTATTAAGCAAGAAACCTGTTATCCAATCCTCTGATCTCAGGAATCTAATATGTAACATTTTCAATCTTTATTCTAAAAGATAATAGGTTTCTGGTTTAAGAGGACAGTATAATAAGGTGCAATGGAGGATCAAAAGATGAACAGCTCTCCTTTTATTCTAGAAGTGTGAAGTCTAGTTAAGTGAGATTAGCCATAGAGGAAAACAAATTATCAATAAATTCTTATTAAAGTCCTAACATATATTATCTCCTCATAATACAAATGTATACAAATGCAAAACCCAAATAAAGTCTAAGTTACAAGGGAGTGATTAATCTCCAAGTGCAGCATAAGTAGGACATCACAAAGTGACAAAAGTTAGATGTAGTTTAGGACCTAAGGAATCTGAGAAATTGAGAGATCATTGTTCTTTGAGTATCAGCAACATTTAATTGCTGGTGTAAAATTTTCTCCAAACCTTGGGTCATTAGCAATGTTTGGACTTTTCAGGAAGAGAGGCCAATAAGGTAGAAACATGAAAACACAGATATAGTGAAATCAATGAATTCTCCAGTTTAAGTAAAGGTGTTACTGAAACAGCAACAGTTATGGCTTGAAAGGTACATTGGGGTTATACTGAAAATGATACTGCATACTCAATTTTATTTAGGAGGAAACACACCATGATGGAAAGTTGTGAGCAGGAGAGACATGATATTCATCATATGCTGTACTATCAAAGCTCCTCTGAGTTTATATGTCTAACGAAGATTTGGAAATGCAGTAATGGATTTGAGAATTTGGTTGAAGCTCAACTGTAACATGTTTAATACAATTAGCAAAAATATTGGAAGAAAAAAGACTTTTAAGAATATCCACACTAAAAGAAGCTGGGAAGATGAATCTTATAGGAACACAGAGTACAAAATACTGGAATGTAATAAGTAATAGTATTTCAAGAGGAAAGAATAAAATTTGAAAGATACCACAGGGTATTTTTAATAATATATTATTGATTACTTTTGAGAAAATGGTTGTAGAATAACCATTTTATTTGATCCTTTTTTTCTATACAACTTAGATGAATGTTACATAGATTAAACATAAATGATTAAATACTTTAATTCCAGTACAAGAACTCTCTTAACTGCCTTCTGCTTTATTTACTTAGTAAAATATCTGAAGTTTTATTTTCCTATGTAAAGGATACTGACTTCCCATGACACACTGATGCTTCTCACTTGTATTCTCACACTTCCTTTTGCCCATAATTTCAAAATTCAACTGTTTGTTCATAAAATTGTATGTGCTATTAGACCTTGTTATAACTAACATTTTATTAAGCATTATGTAAACTGATAAAATGAAACTAAAAGGAAAGAGGTTGCTCTCTCAACCAAAGCTAAATTAAACATAACAAAAAAAAAAGTTAAATATAAACATAAAGGTTATGGAAGTAAGTGACTAAAAGTGACTATTTAATGCCTGGTTGAGACTATTGTAGCAGTAAAAGATGAAATTCAGTAGTTACATTGCTTCAGAAGTATCTAACTTCTCCTGTAAAAAAAAAAAAAAGTGGAAATAAGTTACATTAGACCTGTGGCTAATACAATGGAAAATATGTAAAACAGTAGTGAGTGGACCCAAAAAGTTTAATAAATTGTTGTGTACTTACACATTTCAAGGTAAATACAATGTTTAAGATAAAATTACATTGGATATTAATTTTTTCCCCCAAATACCTCCCTTTTGGTCTGCCACTGGATATGCAAGAGTTCTGGGTAAATCCCATAAAGTCACATGTTGTAGATTAACAAATACATTTAATTGGGAAAATGGAAAACTCACAAGACCAGTGTTAGCATGATAAAGATATACTAAAGTCCTTTAGTTTCCTAGTCATTCCAAGGAGATGAGTGACAGGCCCATGGTGTTTGCTGAACATGGAAATAAGTTTCCTTTCCATGAGAAGGATTCTTTCCCATCCAGGGCATACCTTTGTTTATTGGATATGTCTGAGAAAACTTGGAAACTTGGGGACTATGGGGAATTACCAGATAGAAGTTTCTACAGAAGTTAAAGTAGAACATTACCCTCTGAGGCTGGGAGTAGGGGCAGCCCTGGAACTCAGATGGAAACTAGGTCAGGCAACTCAGCCTCAGAAAAGGATCATTTCCAAATTTTGCTGAAAATTATAAACTATGTGTCCTAATGTTGCTAGAAATGAAGTAATGTATTTTAATACATTATTTTACCTATAGATATAAATTTATCCACTTCTTAAGAGCTTCCATTCTTAATCATTTACTTTTCTGGATACAATATAGTATTTTTTGTTAAAAATAGGTCTGTATTTATTTGGAACAGGACAGATAACTTGGAGTCAAAACTTTACCTTATACAATTATAATTGAAGCTGTCTTTAAAATGATCCCAGATAGTTTCATGAACATCCCCATTGGTTTGCTAAAGTATATTCAATGGTTTTCTATTATATTAGCTTTCTCTCTTTGCCAAACCAACCATGTATGCCTTGCACTGAGCATGTCACAAAGAGTTTTATACTGAATAACCTTATGACCCACTTCTTGCCATTGGAGCAAGAGACTCATAATGGAGCACATTTGTAACTCACACTATTTCTAAATGGATAAGAATTGTCAAATAATGAACTATCTAAATATGTTTTGTGGTAGTCTGATTTGCAGCTGGGAATTTATCCGATGTTTTGGTTAATGAAGTCTTTGTTTTAAATATTATTTGCTTCACCATCAATGACAAACATGACCATGTTACATTATTTAACTAACAGACGCATAACCTATCAACTGAAAGCAGAGTTCAGCAAATCCATTAGTTCTAAACTTCCCATTTGTGATGGGAAATTGAAAAAAAATTACAAAGTGCATCATCCTCCTTGCCAAAGCTTAGATTAACAAATCTGCAGTCTGTGGAAGTACTTAAGAGATGTAAATTAGAAGAGGAATATTGTTTCAAGGCAAGAGTTGATAGATATTTACTACCAATTTCAGTGAGAAAAGCAGTGACCTAGCAAATATGATTCTTTTAAAATTATGTTAACAGTACACTGTCAATATATTCCTAAATTTTGTTTTGACAGTACCCTGGATATCTCAGCAGATTAAATTTATTTGTCCCTCATTAGTTTTACATAATGTGTCATTTGAATGCTGTTCAATGTATATCACTATCATCATGTGTTATGAAATGTGATGTAGTGAACACAGAACTCCCCAGCATACTGATCATTCTTCCCACCTCCAAACCTTTCTTCTTCATGTCAGTGTCTCCCTCACTTTTCAATGTTGTTATCTCTGTCAGCATGGCTATAAGCTGAAGATATCATCTCCAACTAGTCAGGTAACTAGACTCTAACTTTTTTGTGGACATACAGATTTCTTGGTTTTAAAAAAAATCCATATTATTTGAGCACAAGTCATAGTTGAAGAGATAAACAAACAAAAACAATCTATTTTAGCATCACAGAATTTTCTAATAATGATATTTATACAAATGAAATGGCTACATTTTACAAATATCCTGAGGGAAACAGAGAGCACATATTGTATAAAACTGAAGTAACAGAAAGTAAAAAATATCCTAGTCCATCTGATCCTTCTCTAAACCTTAAATTCTATCACTCTTCACCTGTAAATTTTTTATTTGTCTGGCCAAATCCTTAGATAATCCAGATTATGGTAGTTATATCTTCTACTAAGATTTGTAATCCGTATGTGTGTATGTGTTCCAGAAACTATAATATGTGATTCACTGAAATGTCTGGTATACTATATATGCTTATGTTATATAGCTGCTTAGTATATAGGATACAAATATGCAATTATTGCAGTTTACAAAAAATTCAGAAAAACAGAAGTACGGATAAATAAAATTTCTGAAAATTAGGTATTTTCCTAGTTTTTAAAATATTTGCTCTCCATGGACACACTTATTACAGCTAAAACATGTTTACTTTGCCCCAGCAATTTCAATCACAGGTGTATTATGGAAAAAAAATACAACCAGTTTTGTTGGCATGTTCAAGGATATTGTAAAATTGTTTTGTGAAGCATTAAATTTGGAAACAAAATGAATGCCCATATATAGAGGAATGTTTGAATAAAGAAAGATACACTTAAATTCTAAAAACATATACAATTAAAATGAATTAGAAGTATCAAATTAATGTGCACTGATTTCCACAAGCTATAGTTAAGTGAGAAGAAAAATACAAATATATGAAAATAACAAAAATCTACTTAAATGATAATTTACACATATTTGTATAATGTTTTGTAGGATTCTGCTAGCCTGGAGAAAAATATGGCAATGTACACAAAGGATTTTTAACTTGGTTTGCTTTGAGTTTGGCTAAATTGAGGGAGGATGAAAGAACAGGAGAAGGGAAAAGCCAAAAGAGAGAAAAAAAAAGATGATTGTCCTGTACATAAACACACCCAACAAAATCAATTCTTCTTTCCCTGTTAGGATAGTAATGAGCTGCATAATTAAGGCTATTGAGGCCTAAAGTAGGAAAAAGAAATACAATGTGGTATTGTTAGGTAGAAAGACAGACATAAGCAGCTGGGAAAGAGAAGAAAAGGTTCAAGGAAAAAACCGACCAGGAAGGGGTCCCACTTGAAGATTACAAATGCTTTGCAAGGAGATTACTTCCTTGCCTATCGGAACCAGGCCAAACCAGTTTCAACCAGGTCCCAACATGGGCACAATGGAACAAAACTAAGAACCACACAAACCACACCTACTCGTAATCTCATTAAAATAAAATTGTGGTCTTGCTCCCCACCCAAACATGGGCTTTCCCATATGCAATTTGGGAAAATACATGCGCAGCAAGAGGAATGGGTGTATAATTAGATCTGTCAATCAAACAACCTCTCCCTGTCAATCAAAACAAGTGCCTCCAGGATAGGTCGTGATAAATAGACCCTCCCCTAAAACTTCTGGGGCGCTTGTCTATCTTGACTCTGGCCCACTCCTCACTTGGAGTGTGTTCAAATAAAGTTTTAACTCCTCTGCTTCACTATTGTGTCTCTGCCTTTCAATTCTTTGTTGTGGAAGGAAAAAGGCCCAGGCAGAACAAACTCAGCCCATAACATATCCTTCAGACCTCTTTGAAGGGCAAAAAGGAAGAGGAAGAAAGAAAATAAGAATGGGAAAAAGAGAAGGGGTGCATATCAAAGGAGATCTTATTTCTCTAACACAGGGAGTTCAGGGCCACAGAGTGAGTGAGTATGCAGAGCAAGAGCCAGAACAAGAAAGCTCATTTTGCTGCCTTTCTGCGCAATTGCTTTCCACCTGGCTACACTGCTCTAAATGAGCTCCTAGACAAAGGAACCTAAAATATGAAAGAATGCTTAAGAGGGTGATGCATGGGGGGAAAAATTGGAACTTCCTACAGGCCATCTCTCAGTCACTAGAAAGTCACTTTCTAAGTCAGTACTGCACAGCAGGGAGGCTTTTAGGGCATTCCATTCACTCATGAATTAAATCCGAAAAGCATATTGAGTAGAAAAGAGCTGGAAAGTTTGTGCTGTAAACGATGAGGCAGTGAAAACCAGGTTTTTGAAGAAAAGGAAATCATTGGAAGGATGCCAGGGAACTAAATAATACTAAAGCCAAAACTATAAAAAAAAGCATGCAATCAGCTGAAAATTGATTTCAAATACAGAAGTTGTGTGTGTGTGTGTGTGTGTGTGTGTAGAGATGGAAAACTTTTTCCCTTCTTCCCTTCTAGGTTCTTTGGGTGGTTTAATAATTAAATTATTATGACAGATTAACTGGAGAAAAACAAACTTTGTATGTTCCTGTGTCTCATAAAAATGAGACCTAAAGGGCAGCCTGATAATTGAAGTTTATGTAACATCCTGCGCTAAGGAAAGGGGTAGGGGTCTGGGTATATAAAAGGAAGGAAAGGAATTCACAGGAAGTGAGAGATGCTTGGAAAACAGAGGTTGCCAAATTATGCAGATAAATTTCTTAAGGTAAAAAGGTTTCTCTGATAACAGCTCTCTTCTTGGTGCAGGCCCCCTTTTTAATGTAAATTTAGGCAGTTGAGAGGGAGGGAAGAGTTTTTCCTGGATGCTGAGTTTTGAATTCTTTTAGCTCAAAATAATCCTTTTTCCTAAGTGACATATTTTGGGATGGCAAAATCTGCTCCTGTCATGAGAAAGGGCAGTGTATTTATACACTAGGAAAGTGCTATGCTAATCTCTTCTCTTTCTCTGTTTAACTCACAATTCTGTCAATTAGGTAAAACATATTAGTAAAAGTGAAGCACAAAGGAAAAACCTCTCTGAAATATTTATCTATTTCACAGAAAAACAAAAATAAGCATAAACTTTAATTATGAATACAAATGTGTAAAATTAGTGTAGCAATGATAATTTAGTAATCAATGCATGTAAGTTTACTGCCTGAAATTCTTTTGATAATAAATGTGTTTTGAAAGTGTTATTCTACTACTTTTGTTTATTAGACTATTGTTATCTAAAAATGTCATTTTTCCTAAAAATTTTCACAAATAATAAAGCACTCTAGCAATATACTGGTCAGTTTAGATTTGTCTTTAAAAAATTTAAGAAGTTAAGTTTGGGATTTAATGGAAAAACTCTCTGGGAATTTTAGTACACCAATTTCACCATTCCTCCATTTTTATTCTGAAAGAGTTTTTCATTACTCTTGGTTTCCCAAGGGTAATACTACTGAACACCTCAACTCTGTACACAGCAAGTGCTTTTCTTCAAAACTTTTGTTAAGAGATTGGGCTCTGTTCTTGGAATTAGGGTGATGTTTATAGGTAGAATTCACATGGATTGGGTTATGCTGAGTTACATACACCTTCTGTCTAGTCTACACTGTTACCAGGTAATGATTATCCCTCCTTCTCATCCCCTGGATTTTATGCACAATCTATGATAGTTCTTTAATTAATTGTTCTTTAATTGATTGACACTAGACTTTGAGAAGGACAAAAGGACAAGTCTATCATACTTTGAGTTACTCTAGCATAGAGTATTTTGTGTAGTCACTTCATGGAGATTGCAAAGACTTGGTTTTGAATTGTGACTAAACCATTTTTTATTATTGTTTAATAGTGTCAAAAATGGTTAAGACTCATTAGCAAGGGAAGGACAGGTCATTTTTTTTATTACATCATACTCATTATGAAATAAGACTAGAAAAATTCATATAAAATGTCATATCAGTGATTACATTAAAAATCTTGTTTCTGATGTCAGAATAGTCTTTCTTTGTTTTTCCTTTTTTGAACATACTTGAGTTTTGATGAAGTTTAGGGAAGACTGCCAACGCATGTACCACTTTGCCATGTGGATTATTTTGAACTGAAGATACCAGAGGCTCTAACAAAGCTTAAATCACCCTGAAGGGTCCCCACCAGTAAGATGGCAAACTTCCGGCTTCTCTTCGGGGTCCTCAGTTCCCGCCGGCGCCACCTGAAGCCCAATCACCTCTCGTCCCCCTCCCAATCCCAGCACCTAGCCAACAGCCACCAGCCCCGTAGAAGTGACACCTCAATCAATTCATGCACCTTCCTATATAACCCAGCACCTTTCCCTAATAAAGAGGAACTCTCTGGTGAATTGCTGCTATGTGTCGCTCCTTTCCTTTCATTGGTGCTGAAACCCGGGAGACGGGACACCCCAACAGGGCCCCATCTTCCCCCCGACACCAGCAGCAGCTTGCCCTCGTCCTCTTTTTCCGGCGCTGGCTCATCACACTCACCACTCCTCTCTGGCCTTTAGGTAAGTTTTCCCCCTGGAGTGGGCCACTCTTCCCTGAGCTATCGCAGTGCCATTGACCGTGATCGTCCGGCAAAGCCCTGACGCTCGGGGATGAGGAGGGAACTCTCCCCGCCTCAAGCATTCACGGCTGCAGCGGACCCTCAGGTCCCTCCTCCGACAGTCATAAATCCCTGCCTCAGGCCTTCACGGCTGTGGCTGACTCTCAGGCACCTCCCTCCAACAGCCATAAACGAGGTGATTCCTTTGTGGATGAGAATGCTCCTTTTTCCCCCCCTCCTTCTGCTCCATCCGCCAAAAACACCTAGCGCTAGGTACCTCGTGACTCCGGCACTCTGCCTTCTTAGGGAAGTCTGGGTGATGACCCACACTTCCTAAGAAATTCTGACTCGTATACGAGTTTCCGCAGACCACCAAGGATCATCGGGGATGCCCTTTGTCTCCTTGCGGTCTGCTTCCAGTCCGAGGATCTCCGTTCATCTTCCCCTGTTTGTCTCCTTCTCTGTCCTTCAGCCATGGGAGCCTCCTCATCCCTCCCTGAAAGTTCACCTCTTGAATGCCTGCTTAAGCATCTGGCTACCCTCTCCCTGACGCCTGATATAAAACCAAAACTTCTCCATAAATATTGCTCCCAAGATTGGCCGACATACCCCCTAGACAATAACAACCAATGGCCCGCAGGGGGAACTCTTGATCCTAACATCACTCGCGATCTTTTTAACTACTGCCAGCGCCTGAAAAAATGGAAGGAGATTCCCTATATCGAAGCTTTCCGCCTCCTCCTCTCCCTGGCCCCTCCCAAGTTCTCCTAGCCTGCAAGCCACTGCCCCCGCAGAAGCCTCCTGTTCACTCCCTTCCCCTTCTTCTCCTACAACAGCCCTTCTCCCTTCCTCCCCAACCATCTCCTCCCCCATTTCACCTCCTCCACCTTCATTTCCTGCAGATTAAGCCTGAGCCTTTCAGCCCCCCTTTAACTAGGTCCCAGGGGCCTCCTCTGTCTTTGCCTTCATCACCTGTTTCTCCCCTGTTAGGGACCGCCTTTATCTTCTCACATGTTTGTAGGGAGAATGGGAAAGCACCTTCCCCCATGTCTGAACACAGCATGGGAAAGCACAAGCTAGAGAATAACCGGTGCAGTCCTTGGAAGTTATCTGTCCACAAAAACATATCTTGTCCTCAAAGATGAGCCAAGACTCTTCACTCTGAAAATAGAGAGACCTTGAAGATGTGTAGAAATACCGCCCCTGCTTCTAAATATGCCCTTCCCCCACTTGAGGATGTAGCAGGAATGGAGAACAAAGAACATTTTGTTTACGCATTTCATAAGCAATTAACTGGAGCCCTGCTGTAGCTCAGTTAGTAGAGCATGGGACTCTTAACCTCAGTCATGAGTTCAAGCCTAACTAAAGCAGCAGAGGCAAGCAGCTGGGCTGCAGGCTGGCAACACGTGGGTCTCATTCTATCTTTCTTTATTTTCTTTGCCCCCCTTCCGCACTTCAGGACCTGCTTGAATAAGAGCAGCTAGACCACGTCACTCCCGCACAGACTGAGCCAGAACCCTTCAGTCCCCGTCAGACTTGGTCCCGAGAGCCTGCCAAAATTATCGCCCCCCTCCTGGAGGTAGCAGGATCCAAAGGCATTTAGGAAATTTAGCCCAACTAGAGAAATGCCTAAGTTCCTTTTCCACTGATCCCACGACATACATCAGGGAATTTCAATGGACCCTCCAGTCTTACAGCCTCACGCATCATGACATTTTCATGCTCCTGGCCAATATTCTCCTCCCTGAAGAGCGTAGACGAGCTTGGGACTTCGCCTAAACGCATGCTACCGAAACCCACAGGACTGACCCCACCTGTCCCCCTGGCCCCACCGCTGTCCCGGAACAAGACCCACACTGGGATTATAACACTGCCGTGGGTCTCCACTCTCAAGATATTTTTGCCTCCTGCTTAATAGCAGGTCTAAAAAAGGCAGCTCGTAAAGTAGTCAATTTTCAAAAACTCCAAGACATAATTCAAAAGAGAGATAAAACCCCCTCCGAGTTCTTAGACAGACTCACTCAAGCCCTATTACAGTATACCAGCCTGGATCCAGAAACACCTGAAGGAAGACATGTCCTTATGACATACTTCCTAGCTCAAAGCTACCCCGACATTAAAGCTAAACTCAAAAAGTTAGAACAGGGCCCCGCTACCCCACAGACTGAGATCCTAACAGTGGCCTTTAAAGTCTTCCATAACCGGGAGGAAGAGAAAGAACGCCGTAAACAAAAAGCTGATCAGGCCAATTTCCAGATGTTAGCCCAGCTGATAAAACCACAACCTGGGCGCCCCTCTACAGACAAGCCCCCCCCCCAGGAGCTTGTTTCAAGTGCAGAAAAGGGACATTGGTCAAGGGCATGCACCTCCCCCAGATCTCCTACCACCCCATGCCCCAGATGCCACAAAAAGGGCCACTGGGGGTCTGATTGGCCAACCACCCGAAGGGGAGGCTGGACGAACAACCCCCATCCTAAGCCCGCCGTAATGGGGCTGGCAGAAGAAGATTGTGGGGCCCAGGGGCTTCTCGCCTGACCATGTCCATCACCAAACAGGAGCCCAGGGTTACTTTAACAGTAGACGGTCGCCCCATCTCCTTCTTCCTAGATACAGGAGCCACCTTCTCAGTCTTGCGAGAATACCAGGGCCCTACCATGCCTGCCATTACTCCTATAGTCGGGGTAGGAGGTAAACAGATTTTCCCATTAAACCCCCCCCTTTATGCACAATCCAAGACAATCCCATACCTTTCTCCCACTCCTTCCTGGTTATGCCCCAGTGTCCCATCCCTCTACTAAGATGGGACATCCTTTCCCTCCTCCACGTTTCCATAACTATATCCAGTCCCACAGCCCCCAGTACTCCCTTTCTGATGGCCTTCATAGCTGACAACCCCCCTCTACCCAATGAAAGCTCCGGTTCTGCCCTCATACACCCTGTAAATCCCAAAGTTTGGGACATTACAAGCCCCTCCGTGGCCCTATGTCCCCCTGCCTCTATCAAATTATGTGACCCCTCTCAGTATATCTGTCAGGCCTAATGCCCCCTAATCACTTCAGCCCTCATAGGCCTCCAACCCATCATTCAAGATCTCTTAAACAAAAATTACCTCAGATCCACTCACTCCCCATTTAATACCCCCATGTTAGCTGTTAAAAAAAACCAATGGATCTTTCCGCCTTGCCCAAGACCTTCACCTCATCAACATAGCCATTGTCCCTATCCATCCCTTAGTTCCAAATCCATACAGCCTCAGCATCCTACTTCTCAGTCCTAGATCTCAAAGACCCATTTATCTATCCCTCTAGACCCCTGCTCCCAAGATTTTTTCACCTTCACCAGGACGGACCCATACACAAGACATTCTGAACAACTCACTTGGACAGTTTTGCCACAAAGCTTCCGAGATAGTCCCCATATTTTTAGACAGGTCCTAGCTCAGGACCTCAAACAGTTTCATCATGATCACTCCAAGTCCACCTTATTATAATACATGGACAATCTTCTACTCTGCAGTCTCTCGTGGGAACAGTCTCAACTTGACACTGCCTCCCTACTTAACCTTCTAGCGTCCAGAAGTTACCGGGTATCCCCCATCAAAGCTCAAATCTCTTCCCCTCCTGTCACTTACCTCAGATTCCTTCTATCTCAACAAAGAAAGTCCATTACCTTAGACAGAAAATGGCTCCTCTCTGACCTGCCCATTCCCAAAACCAAGACAGAAATCCTTTCCTTTCTAAGCCTGGCTAGATATTTTAGAGCGTAGATTCCTAACTTCTCCCTGCTCCCTGTTGGCAAGACCCCTATACACCTCAGCAAGAGCCCCCCCTAAAAAACCATTATCCTCCTCACCCCGACACTCCTTCATTAAGCTCTGTCAAGCCTTTGTGGAAGCCCCAGCTCTCCATCTTCCTGATTTGTTGAAGCCCTTCTCATTATACATTCATGAGAGGTCCAGTCAAGCTCTAAGAGTCCTAGGCCAATATTATGGCCCATCCTTTGCCCCAGTAGCTTATCTCTCCAAGCAATTAGACCCCACAGTTCGGGGATGAGCCCCCTGCCTACGAGCATTAGCCGCTAGACAGCTCTTGCAGAAAGAAGCTCATAAACTGACATTCAGGGTGCCCCTTACCATTCTGTCCCCACATCACCTAAAAGATCTCTTAACCTACAAAAGTTTACAGACTCTCCCTCCCTCCAGACTCCTGACCTTACTGTCCTCTTTCCTCCAAAATCCCATTCATCCCCTTTGCCATACATACCCAAATCATGACTTTTTCCTCCTTTACTGCTCTCTTGCTTTTTTCCTCATTCTTATTGTCTTCCCCGCTACCCCAGCCTCCTTTGTATGGTGATTCAAAGTCAGACAGACTTACACACAGCATTAAACAAAAGTTACTGCCCTCATTGCCACACCAGACTGCCCTCTGAAAAGCTGCTCTGAGCCTTTATACCTCCACTTTCCTCCCTCCACCGAAGTGTTCACTAGCAGCTACCCTTATTCTCCCTACCTCTGCTTCCTCTATGACCAAAAACAAGCCTATTGCAGGTGACAGCCAGACACCTATGGGGGATGTCCCTACTGGTCTTGTGCAATTCACTACATGAGTAACTTCCAGTACCCACAGTATTACTCCTCCAACCGTTTCATGAAATATCCCAACGGCTCATTCTCCTTATCAATCCCAGATCCCTTGGACTCTTGATGAGCTGCCAGAGTCACAGCCTCAGTTTACTATGGGGGGGTCCTCGACCCCCCATGGTACCCTTCATATCTCTCAAAAGTATGTTCCCTCTCATTCCCAGATCTCTCAAGTTGCATCAGATAGCAGACATTCCAAAAAAGTAATTATCCAAACTCTTGACGGTGCCTCTTCATTTTCTTATCCCTGCCCCTCTTCCCATTTCTCCTAGTCTTCATTACAGCTCATTCAGGACACCACCATCTTTCTCAACCACACCCTTAACACAGCCAATTGTTTCTTGTGTACATCACTACAGCGCCCACTGCTGGCTGCCATGCCCCTTAATATTTCCAACTACTCCTTCCATGCAGAAAGACAACCCCTCTGCCCCCTGGCAGACATACCCCTATGGGAACCAGAATATGCAGATAATCTCACCATCCACCACTGTGTAGGCCCAACTTCACACCCCCTCCAGTGCACTTCAATGCCTCTCTATCTACACCCCTACCTCCGGCTCTAAGACTTTTACGCAACCAGGACACTTCTTTTGGTGTAATGGCAGTCTTTTCAACTCAGTGCCTCTCAACTCCGATACACCCTGCATTCTCGTCACCCTAATCCCACAGTTTACACTTTACAGCATGGCAGAATTCCTTGAGCTCCAACCTCCCTTGCCCTCGTGCACAAAAAGAGCTGCTTTCCTTCCCATCATGGTCAGTAGCTCTTTGATCACCTCAGCCATTGGGGCAGGGTTTTCGGGAGAAGCCTTGGGTCACTCTCTATAGGCAGTTAGAGATCTCAACGCCAAATTTGAGGGAGCCCTGACATCCACTGCCGATTCTCTAGCCTCTCTCCAAAGACAGGTCACTTCGCTAGCTAAAGTCACCCTTCAAAACCGGCGGGCCCTAGATCTGCTTACAGCCGAGAAGGGCGGCACCTGCGTCTTCCTCCAGGAAGAGTGTTGCTATTCCGGCATTGTAGAAACTAACATTACCAAACTCACCGACCTTTGCTTCCAGCCTCCACTCTGCTTCCAATTCCAACCTATTCTCTTCAATACTAACAAACCCCCTCCTCACCTAGCTCTGGCCCATTGCAGGCTCCATAATAATCATTCATCTCACCTGTCTCTTCTTACCCTGTATAATAAAGTTCATCAAATCCCAAGTCAGAAAAATCTCTAATTAAGCTTTCAACCAGCTTTTACTCAGGAACTATCAGCTTCTGGCCACAGAAGAGCCCTCACCCTCACGTGACCTCCTCACCACATGCTGAGATGGACCCCTCTCTCCACTGGAAACTGTTCCTGGAAACAATGGCTGCAGACACCTGGCTCCTGACACCCATATCCTCTTGGTACCATTGGAATCAACAGGTCCTCAACCTATGGTTACAGGGAACCTTCATTGATTTCCAAACCTGAAGAAGTCCACATCTACTCGTCCCTCCTGTGGGGAGTCCTATCAACCCTTTCCTCCCAATGTTTCCTCCCAATCCTCAAGCCCTCACTCCCTTCTCCGCCCCTGTTCAGCAGGAAGCAGCCAGAGAGAAAGCAACGTCCACAAACTCATAGAGGAGAAAGGGGGGAATAAAGGGTCCCCACCAGTAAGATGGCAAACTTCCGGCTTCTCTTCGGGGTCCTCAGTTCCCGCCGGCGCCACCTGAAGCCCAATCACCTCTCGTCCCCCTCCCAATCCCAGCACCTAGCCAACAGCCAACAGCCCCATAGAAGTGACACCTCAATCAATTCATGCCCCTTCCTATATAACCCAGCACCTTTCCCTAATAAAGAGGAACTCTCTGGTGAATTGCTGCTATGTGTCGCTCCTTTCCTTTCACACCCCACTTTGAAACTTTCTGAAACAAAGAAGTTAGAATTCTCTGCCCTCTAACCAGACCTTTCTGAGTTTCAGGAATTTGGCCTGGCGCTCCCCCACTGGCAATCACTAATAAGGACATTCTATTCTTGAGGCAGGTTGGGAGCACACAGACTCCCTGGTGCCACAAGTCTACCTGGGAGCCATTGATTAATTGTTAATTCTGTGCATAGATCCCTCCTGTCTCCATTAAGTTCTCCTTTAAAACCTCCTCAGTCTGAACAGCACTTGGGAGATAGTCCAGGGATGCTAATCCACCATCTTCCAAGGTTGGGCTTCCTGAAAAAGGAACCTTTCCTTTACACCAACACTTGTTCTTCAAGTTTTGGCCTTTTGAGTGATAAGCAGCTGAACTTGGGTTCAGAATTGGATAGTGCCTGATAACAAAGATTATTAAGCTCCAACACACTCAATAAGAGCTTTTTTACCTCCCTGTTACTGCCTAAAATAATTTAGATAGGGACCCTGTTCCAGGTGAGACAGCTATTAGCAAAGATTTGTTTTTGCTTTTGTTTTTTATATAAGAAATCATCTCTGTGTGGGCATGGAAAACATTTGTTCACTGAGTATTTACTCTTCACATCTCCCTGTGAATCATCTTCCTCCCCTTTGAAGTCTAAGACCCCTACTCCCTTTTGCAGAGTTAAGCCTCACTTGTCTAACTGTCAGGAAATTTGTTGCTTCCTATTAGTCTGTTTTACATCAATTTGTCAGGCCAGCCAAAAAACCTAGTACTTAGTACCTTGGAAATGGAGGAAGGGCACTGGGTCCAGTTATGGAGAGGTGATTCAATTTCGATACTGAATAATGACATATGCAAGTAGCAACTTATCTCCTTGAAGATGAAAGTATTATATATAAGGTGAATTTTAAGTTAAAGCTAAATTAAATGATCCAAGAAAGACAGGGCTTTTGAATGCACCTAAAATTATCAAGGAGCATTTTTTTAAGCAACTAGAAGAAGTCCAAAATTATTTTTAAATATAAAAAGCAAGGGATAACTTTATTATGTGTTATATATATTGATAATTTTGACTTCATAGTTTTCTAAAGTGCTTGTCTCTTAAAATGCCAAACACTTTTTTTTAGGGAGGTGGTGAGAGGAAGACATTTATTTTATTATCACCACTCCTGAATTTCATGGTCTCCAAGCATCAGTTTTATTGTTGAAAAATGAGTAGCAATCTTCACAGTTTGTTCAATTAAACTATTACCTGGAATTTGAAAGCAAGATAACACGATGTCAAGTGTAGAAAGCATAAATAAGGAACACTGGAAGTGCTACATTATTAAATATATATGAACAAGGTACAGACCTTCTTAAAATAACTTTTTCTTTGCTATGATAGGGAAGATTCAACCAAATTGTTTAGACACATTCATCTAGACTGCATTAAGTATAGTATAGATTTAGCTTTCTCTTCACTGTATTTTTTTATTTCATCAAGAAGGGAAATACAGGCTTTTCCTGGCTTTACACAAAATACCATGAAGAATTAAGACCACTTTGTATGAACTGATTAGGCTCATATGCTTGAGATAGCCAGGTAACTCAAGAAAATTACTTTTTAAGCTTATATTGTCCTCATAACTGGTTTAATTTTTTATCAGAGGCTGCATAAATGGTTTTTATTTTCCACTTTCTATATTTACTCTTAAGTTATTTTATATCTCAGAAATGATAATAAAATAAATGAATATTCACCTTCCTGGAACTGTTGTTTAGGGACATTTTTAGTGGGATAAAAGCATGCTACTGGATTCTCATTTACATTAATGATATGTAGGCTACTTTGGGTATTTTTATATTGTACAAAAGTCTTTCTGTAACTAATATATTTATAGCTATTTGGTAACTGAAAAGAATTATGAAACCACTGAGAAAACTATGAGTCTTTGTTAGGTGATCCTTTGTTGCCCATAAGTGATACAGACTTGTATATATTATATAGGAAAGAAAATATTCCTTCCCAAAGAAGAAAAGCTAGAAAATATTAAAACAATGGATCTATTATTCACTTAGAAAGTTAAAAAAAGGGATTGGGTAAACAGATCCCTGGCATCTGGAAGGAACAGAATTATACATTAAAGTTAGATTTGGCTCAAGAGGCAAATACTGAGCTAAATCAAAATGCTAGTAGGAATGAGTCCCCAAAAACTGAATGGTGTATATTATGAAGAATTATGTTACTAATTTAGAAGAAAAGTATATTAATTGGTGTTTGAAAAATACTAGTGGAGTATATATATATAAGTGGCATTAAAACTTTGAATTATATAACCTCCAACTATTTATCAATATTATATCCTGTTACTTTCTTAATATTTTCTTTGTACCTATCATATCCAATGAGTTGCTCTTGTTTCTGTATGCCCTGTTTCCTCACATACATGTTTGTGCTCACCTGTCTATCCTGAACCATACACTGAACACTTTAATAATCACCTAGCTATAATGTTTCCCTTCTATGATTCCATGAGAAAAGGAATTGTATTTAAATTATTTATTTGAATCTATAGTCCATGAACAAGTGCATGACATACAGTGAATGAGGATACATGCTTATTCAATGACTTGACAAAGACTCTATGAACCCAACTATTATATATTATAAGTTTATTATGTCTAAGATACAGGTATAACCCTGTACTTTATCTTGTTTAATTCTTACAGTCAAGCTATGAAAAAGGTAAAATTATTCCACATTAAAAATGAGGCATATTCATCTCTTTAAGTTTTACCTAACTGGGAAATAAGCCAAGTCATTCTCATATCAAGTTAGATCTTAGATGTATACCTTTTACTAAACCCAGCCATGACTACTGTTTCATAAGGTAGAATTAGAGCACATGATGACTTTTCAATATCCTATAGCACATTGAAGCTAATATAGACAAAGATGATCTTCTTATCTCTACTTTCCGTTAAAAGTTATAAATTGGAAAGGGACATGTTTTACATAGAAGAAAACTTTTACTCCCTGGGCTACCTGACAATGATTTGCTGCTGGCTTTAGAATATTAATCTTCACCATATTACAATGCACTATTGTTTTAGTGGCATTTTCTTCCATGTGAAATAAACCTGAAAATATTTTGTACACATTCATACAGCTAATAAATTGAAGATGAGATTCAAATCTAAATCCTATTAACAACAACACTTGTTCCACTTGGTTAAACTGAGTAAGATTGGCTTTTATGGATCAATTATTTTGATAATCAAATCATGAATTCATGAAAAAGGAGAGCATACATATCACAGCAAGGAGTAAAAAGGGTAGGACAGAAGATTTTGTGGAACTGTCTAAGAATTTTAATCTGAAAAACAAATTAAAGATTTGATTTTCAATCTAAAACTTCCAAATTCAGTCTAAAACTACCAAAATATTTGAAAACACACATTTCAAATTGTATTTTTGAAGAATTATGTTACTAAAGCATATTTAAGTAGACATTGGTCAAAAATAATATTACATAGCTATGGGACTGTACGATTAGTGTTACCTATTGGCATAGAGGAAAGAGCATAATACATTATTAAAATAGAAAAATGTAGGTTAATACATATGGTGTTTTAAAATAAGGACAGCAACAAAAACAATAAAACAAACTTATGAGAGATACAACATTTCTTTCCGTGTGAAGGAAACTGGAAAATAACCACAATGTATTAACATTGCTTTCCTTAAGCAAGCAATGGCGAGAAGGGGGAGGCAATGGGTGTTGATGATTATTTTTCTTTACATATTTTGTACTGGTTCACTTGTTATGGTAATTGTGTGTGTTAACTTTATCATTTTACAATTGAATTTAATAAAACAAAACAAAATGGCCAGGAGAGAATCCAGAAAATAATACTTTTAATCCAGAGCACTGGGAATAACAGATACATGAAGATTTTCAGGAATGATGCACAAATATGGAAAAATAAATAAAACTTCTTGAATTTCAAAATAAGTCTAATAGATGAAATAATACACTAGGTCTCTGACAACAAAGTGTTTGCCTAAATAGAAATTCAAGCAATTAAAAATGCCAGAGATTTTTATGAGACTTAAAGATATTTGGATCAATAAGCTTATCTGTATAGGCTTCTTTTGTTAAAATTTGAAAATTTGCTTAACATTAAGAAAAATAGGTAACAAGTGAAAAGTAGAATTCAGTGAGTTATTAGGGCACCTTCCAAAATACTCTAAGGGATTTTCATTTAGAAATTAAAGTATATGTTCTATAATATGCCAAAAAGCAGACGTTTAGCCAATCAGTAAAAGCATCAAAAGTTCCATTTTGTTTTTGAGCTACTCTGAAGTTTAAATTTAAAAGTCTAAAGTTCTTTGCAATTCAAAGCTTTCACATAGAGACATAAGGCTTTCAAGCTGAGGTTTTGTAAACATTTTGGAGATGTTGTATAGAATATTCAAGCATCAAAGAGGTAGCCAAACAATATAGACTTTCATAACCTTTCCAAATCTAAGGTGATATATTTCCTTGGTTTTAAGGATCAAGTAGGAACTGGGGAACTGTTTTCAAAAGACCCTACAAAACAACAATATGTGAGTGGAAATATTACCCTAAAAAGTCAATTGGAAGGTTCATATTTCACCATACAGGGGTAAGATTTGAGTTTTATTAATGTTATGGTAAAACTGAAACAGAAGCAACACATGGATGGTAAGGGACTTAAATTTCCTTTATAGTTTTTATTCTGCTAAAAACTGAGCCTCTCATTGAAATTTTGACTTGACTGACAGTTTCAGCTCTCAGGAAGATGCAGGATCAAGAAGTGAAACTTATTTTGGAATTCTCCCAGTCAACAAGGAAGAACTAGATGACAAATTTAATTGCTCCTTCCCCTCAAAACACACATTTTTGTTCAGCAGTACAAGATTATGGATAGTACCAATCACATATGATGTCAATATAAGCAGAGAGAGGTGTTTGGGTTTATGGCTTCTTAGCTTTTACATTTAACTAATTACATGGGATAAAGTAACTAATGGCTAGCTTTGCCTCTCTAGGCAGCTCTTTTTCATAAATTCCAAATATATAAGAAATTTCACATATATCTAGGCAGAATAGTTATAAGACTTAACAGCAGGGAGTTCTGGTGAAGGCCAACATTTGCCAAAGAAAAAAAAAAAGTCATTTATGGGCCGGTTGTTAATTATTTTTGTTCTGTTCATAATGACTTCACATATCAGTTTCCAAATAAAATCTTCATATTGAAATCAGTGGATTATTTTTTCAGTCATAAAAATTATTGATATCTTTTCTCTTTCTTTATTTTTCTCTCCTTGCAATATATTCTTGAAGAAAACAATTACATGTCTTGTATGGTTTTGGGGCATGGATGCTTTTATTGCATTTCTGTAGATTCACTTAACATGTTCCTTTGTCTTTTCATTGCATTTGTTTTTAACATTTCCTGTACATTGACAATTTACCAGTGGACTTTATTAATTTTAGGTTTACTTATTTTTTGGCAAGACTTTATGTAGGTTTTGCATAGGTATTTTATACTTACATCAGAAGCATATAATGTCTGTGGTATGAGTAGGCATTAATGATCATTGTCTAATACATTTTCTTATAAGGTGATGCAAAATAGTGACTTACTAAATTGTAATTGTTATATAGTTACATTTATCACATATTTATAATATATATAATACATAATTGAATTACATAATACACATGTTCTCTAACTATAGCATATATAATTGTTATGTAAGTAATAAGTATAATAAAGTACATTACAATTAAAACATTAACATATAATTATAAATAAATTTTTTTTTTACAGTTACATTAACAAAGCAGATCTATAATTACCAGCCATCTCCAGTGAAGCCAAGAAAACCTGTTAGGCACCCTAGGCATTTGTGAAAAATTGTCTATGATATGATGGATATTGTCCAACTGTACTTGAACAGTCTGAGAGAAATCAGACAAATTAAAGCAACCCATTTCTGAGAACTGTTCACATCCCATATGTTCTTTTAACTGAAGATAGTCTGTAGTTGTAAGATTTTGGAATGCTACAACTTGCACTTCTCCTAATTCTTGGTTGAGTTCCAACAGTATAGATCCAGTCAAATTTGTTGTTTTACTGTATGCACAGGCCAGCTTAGATATCTCTTTCTTCATTCCCATGGCAAGTCCAGGAAATGGTGGGATGGATGCAGCTACAACTGCAGCATCGCCTGGATCTTTGTGGAGGTTTTTTGATGATCATCTTCTGGTATGAGTCTTTCAGAGAGTGCTGATGTTGGAAGTTCTTCTTCATATCATATCTTAGTTCATTTTCTGGGTAGCCAAATTAGGCTTTGATCTTCTGTATAAAAACAAATGGAACCTTTGCCCACACTTTGATATGCCCTTTATACCATTGTGTAGAACTCATTGGAAGTCACCACACAGGAACTACTTTTTTTTTTTTTTATTAAGAGAAAGGAATATTAACAGAAAAGTGTACCTCCATAGCCGATCATCTGACACCCTTTAAGTGATCAAAATTAAGGATATTTAAAGCATGCATTAATCTTTGATTTACCATTAGTTTTATCCTATTAAGTAGTAATCCCCCTTTTCTTTCTTTCTTTCTTTTTTTTTTAATCTTTAATCTTCACTTACATGAAGAATATTATGTTTACTAGGCTCTCCCCTATACCAGGTCCCCCCTATAAACCACATTACAGTCACTGTCCATCAGCATAGCAAAATGTTGTAGAATCACTACTTGTCTTCTCTGTGTTGTACAGGCCTCCCCTTTCTCCCTCACCCCCTCTGCATGCTAATCTTAATACCCCCTTTCTTCTTTCCCACCCCTTATCCCTCTCTACCCAACCATCCTCCCCAGTCCCTTTCCCTTTGGTACCTGTTAGTCCATTCTTGGGTTCTGTGATTCCGCTGCTGTTTTGTTCCTTCAGTTTTTCCTTTGTTCTTATACTCCACAGATGAGTGAAATCATTTGGTATTTCTCTTTCTCCAATTGGCTTATTTTACTGAGCATAACGCCCTCTAGCTCCAACCATGTTGCTGCAAATGGTAGGATTTTCCCTCTTCTTATGGCTGAGTAGTATTCCATTGTGTATATGTACCACTTCTTCTTTATCCATTCATCTACCGATGGACATTTAGGTTGCTTCCAATTCTTGGCTATTATAAATAGTGCTGTGATAAACTTGGGGTGCATCTGTCTTTCTCAAACTTGATTGCTGCGTTCTTAGGGTAAATGCCTAGGAGTGGAATTCCTGGGTCAAATGGTAGGTCTGTTTTGAGCATTTTGATGAACCTCCATACTGCTTTCCACAATGGTTGAACTAATATACATTCCCACCAGCAGTGAAGGAGGGTTCCCCTTTCTCCACAGCCTCGCCAACATTTGTTGTTTGTCTTTTGGATGGCAGCCATCCTTACTCGTGTGAGGTGATAGCTCATTGTAGTTTTAATTTGCATTTCTCTGATAATTAGCGATGTGGAGCATCTTTTCATGTGTCTGTTGGCCATCTATATTTCCTTTTTGGAGAACTGTCTGTTCAGTTCCTCTGCCCATTTTTTAATTGGATTATTTGTTTTCTGTTTGTTGAGGCGTGTGAGCTCTTTATATATTCTGGATGTCAAGCCTTTATCGGATCTGTCATTTACACATATATTCTCCCATACTGAAAGGTTCCTTTTTGTTCTATTGATGATGTCTTTTGCTGTACAGAAGATTTCAGCTTGATATAGTCCCACTTGTTCATTTTTGCTGTTGCTGTTGTTTGCCTTGTCCGGGGAGATATGTTCAAGAAGAGGTCACTCATGTTTATGTCTAAAAGGTTTTTGCCTATGTTTTTTTCTAAGAGTTTTATGGTTTCATGACTTACATTCAGGTCTTTGACCCATTTTGAATTTACTTTTGTGTATGGGGTTAGACAATGGTCGTTTCAATCTCCTACATGTAGCTGTCCAGTTTTGCCAGCACCACCTGTTGAAGAGACTGTCATTTCGCCAATGTATGTCCATGGCTCCTTTATCAAATATTAATTGACCATATACGTTTGGGTTAATGTCTGAAGTCTCTAGACTGTTCCACTGTTCTGTGGCTCTGTTCTGGTGCCAGTACCAAATTGTCATTATTACTATGGCTTTGTAGTAGAGCTTGAAGTTGGGGAGTGAGATCCCCCCTACTTTATTCTTCTTTCTCAGGATTGCTTTGGCTATTTGGGGTCTTTGGTGTTTCCATAGGAATTTTTGAATTATTTGCTCCAGTTCATTGAAGAATGTTGCTGGTAATTTGAGAGGGATTGCATCAAATCTGTATATTGCTTTGGGCAGGATGGCCATTTTGGTGATTTTAATTCTTCCTAGCCATGAGCATGAGATGAGTTTCCATTTGTTAGTGTCCCCTTTAATTTCTCTTAAGAGTGACTTGTAGTTTTCAGGGTATAGGTCTTTCACTTCTTTGGTTAGGTTTATTCCTAGGTATTTTATTCTTTTTGATGCAATTGTGAATGGAATTGTTTTCCTGATTTCTCTTTCTATTGGTTCATTGTTAGTGTATAGGAAAGCTACAGATTTCTGTGTGTTAATTTTGTATCAGGCAAGTTTGCTGTATACCAATATCAGTTCTAGTAGTTTTGGAGTGGAGTCTTTAGGGTTTTTTTATGTACAATATCATGTCATCTGCAAGTAGTGACAGTTTAACTTCTTCTTTACCAATATGGATTCCTTGTATTTCTTTGTTTTGTCTCATTAAAGTGGCTAGGACCTCCAGTACTATGTTAAATAACAGTGGGGAGAGTGGGCATCCCTGTCTAGTTCCTGATCTCAGAGGAAATGCTTTCAGCTTCTTGCTGTTCAGTATAATGTTGGCTGTAGGTTTATCATATATGGCCTTTATTATGTTGATGTACTTTCCCTCTATACCTATTTTGCTGAGAGTTTTTATCATTAATGGATGTTGAATTTTCTCAAATGTTTTTTCAGCATCTATGTAGATGATCATGTGGTTTTTGTCTTTCTTTTTGTTGATGTGGTGGATGATGTTGATGGATTTTCGAATGTTGTACCATCCTTGCATCCCTTGGATGAATCCCACTTGGTCATGGTGTATGAGCCTTTTGATATGCTGCTGAATTCTGTTTGCTAATATTTTATTGAGTATTTTTGCGTCTACGCTCATCAGGGATATTGGTGTGTAGTTTTCTTTTTTGGTGGGGTCTTTGCCTGGTTTTGGTATTAGGGTGATGTTGGCTTCATAGAATGAGTTTGGGAGTACTCCCTCCTCTTCTATTTTTTGGATCACTTTAAGGAGAATGGGTATTATGTCTTCTCTGTGTGTCTGATAAAATTCCAAGGTAAATCCGTCCGGCCCCAGGGTTTTGTTCTTAGGTAGTTTTTTGATTACCATTTCAATTTCTTTGCTCATAATTAGTTTGTTTAACTTTTGTGTTTCTTCCTTGGTCACTCTTGGGAGGTTGTATTTTTCTAGGAAGTTGTACATTTCTTCTAGGTTTTCCAGCTTGTTGGCATATAGGTTTTCATAGTAGTCTTTAATAATTCTTTGTATTTCTGTGGAGTCTGTCGTGATTTTTCCATTCTCATTTCTGATTCTGTTGATTTGTGTTGATTCTCTTTTTCTCTTAATAAGTTTGGCTAGAGGCTTATCAATTTTGTTTATTTTCTCAAAGAACCAGCTCTTGATTTCGTTGATTTTTGCTATTGTTCTTTTCTTCTCAATTTTGTTTATTTCTTCTCTGATCTTTATTATGTCCCTCCTTCTGCTGACTTTAGGCCTCATTTATTAATCTTTTTCCAATTTCGATAATTGTGATGTGAGACTATTCATTTGGGATTGTTCTTCCTTCTTCAAGTGTGCCTGGATCGCTATATACTTTCCTCTTAACACTGCTTTCGCTGCGTCCCACACAAGTTGGGGCTTTGTGTTGTTATTGTCATTTGTTTCTATATATTCCTTGATCTCTATTTTGATTTGTTCATTGATCAATTGATTATTTAGAAGCATGTTGTTAAGCCTCCATGTGTTTGTGAGCCTTTTTGTTTTCTTTGTAGAATTTATTTCTAGTTTTATACCTTTGTGATCTGAAAAATTGGTTGGTAGAATTTCAATATTTTGGAATTTACTGAGGCTCTTTTTGTGGCCTAGTATGTGGTCTATTCTGGAGAATTTTCCATGTGCACTTGAGAAGAATGTATATCCTGTTGCTTTTGGATGTAGAGTTCTATAGATGTCTATTAGGTCCATCTGTTCTAGTGTGTTGTTCAGTGCCTGTGTGTCCTTTATTATTTTCTGCCAGGTGGATCTATCCTTTGGGGTGAGTGGTGTGTTGAAGTCTCCTAAAATGAATACATTGCCGTCTATTTCCCTCTTTAGTTCTGTTAGTATTTGTTTCACATATGCTGGTGCTCCTGTGTTGGGTGCATATATATTTAGAATGGTTATATCCTCTTGTTGGACTGAGCCCTTTATCATTATGTAGTGTCCTTCTTTATCTCATTACTTTCTTGTTTTGAAGTCTATTTTGTTTGATATTAGTACTGCAACCCCTGTTTTCTTCTCACTGTTGCTTGCCCGAAATGTTTTTCCATCACTTCACTTTTAGTCTGTGCCTGTCTTTGGGCTTGATGTGAGTTTCTTGTAAGCAGCACATAGATGGGTCTTGCTTTTTTATCCATTCTATTACTGTGTGTCTTTTGATTGGTGCATTAAGTCCATTTACATTTAGGGTGACTATTGAGAGATATGTACTTATTGCCACTGCAGGCTTTAGGTTCATGGTTACCAAAGGTTCAAGGTTAGCCTCTTTAGTATCTCACTGCCTAACTTAGCTCACTTATTGAGCTGTTATATACACTGTCTGGAGATTCTTTTCTTCTCTCCATTCTTATTCCTCCTCCTCCATTCTTCATATGTTGTGTGTTTTTTTTTCTGTGCTCTTTTTAGGAGTGCTCCCATCTAGAGCAGTCCCTGTAAGATGCCCTGTAGAGGTGGTTTGTGGGAAGCAAATTCCCTCAGCTTTTGCTTGTCTGGGAATTGTTTAATCCTGCCATCATATTTAAATGATAGTCGTGCTGGATACAGTATCCTTGGTTCAAGGCCCTTCTGTTTCATTGCATTAAGTATATCATGCCATTCTCTTCTGGCCTGTAGGGTTTCTGTCGAGAAGTCTTATGATAGCCTGATGGATTTTCCTTTATAGGACTTTTTTCTCTCTAGCTGCCTTTAAAACTCTTTCCTTGTCCTTGATCCTTGCCATTTTAATTATTATGTGTCTTGGTGTTGTCCTCCTTGGATCCTTTCTGTTGGGGGTTCTGTGTATTTCCATGGTCTGTTCGATTATTTCCTCCCCCAGTTTGGGGAAGTTTTCTGCAATTATTTTGTTCAAAGAGACTTTCTATCCCTTTTCCTCTCTCTACTTCTTCTGGTACCCCTATAATACAGATATTGTTCCTTTTGGATTGGTCACATAGTTCTCTTAGTATTGTTTCATTCCTGGAGATTCTTTTATCTCTCTCTATGTCAGCTTCTATACGTTCCTGTTCCCTGGTTTCTATTCCTTCAATGGCCTCTTGCATCTTATCCATTCTGCTTATAAATCCTTCAAGGGTTTGTTTCACTTCTGTGATCTCCTTCCTGACATCTGTGATTTCCCTCCAGACTTCATCCCATTGCTCTAGCATTTTTCTCTGCATCTCCATCAGCATGTTCATGATTTTTATTTTGAATTCTTTTTCAGGAAGACTGGTTAGGTCTGTCTCCTTCTCAGGTGTTGTCTCTGTGATCTTTGTCTGCCTGTAGTTTTGCCTGTTCATGGTGATAGAGATAGTTTGCAGAGCTGGTACGCGTGACAGCTGGGAGAGCTTTCCTTCTTGTTGGTTTGTGTCCTTCCTCTCTTGGGAGAATAGCGACCTCTAGTGGCTTTTGCTTGGCAGCTGTGTGCAGACATGGCTTCTGCTTCCTGCCCAGTTGCCATGGAGTTTATCTCTGCTGTAGCTGTGGGCGTGGCCTGGCTCTGGCTGCTGCTCCAAAATGGTGGAGCCCTGTTTTATGGGGAGCGGCCGGGAGGCTTTTTCTCTCCATAAGCGGCCTCTGTGCTCCCTGCTATCCTCAGATTCCCTGCCTCTGGGCTAAGTGTCCTGCCCTGCCCCTTTAAGGCTTCCAAAAAGCACTCTCCAAACCAAAACAACAACAGCAACAACAAAAGAAAAAAAAATTAAATAAATAATTTTTTTAAAAAAAGGAAAAACACACAATTTTCTTTGTCCTCAGGCACCGGTCTCAGGCACCCACTCACCGGTGTTGCTTCCCTGTTTCCCTAGTATTAGGGTCCCTGTCCCTTTAAGACTGTTTCTTATTGTGTCCCATTGTGATTCTTATTTTTTTCCAAGTCTTTTAATTGTCAGAACAAGGAAATTATGTGTGTTTGTGTGTGTATGTGTACAAAAGCATTCGCCAAAAAAAAAAAGCCTCTCCCATTTCTTTGTTCTCCAGCGTCGGCTTCAGGCACCCGCTCACCGGTCCTGCTGCCCTGTTTCCCTAGTGTCCAGGACCCCACGCATGCACTGTGTCTGTGCAATGGTCCAGATGGCTGGGACTGGGTGTTCAGCAGTTCTGGGTTCCTTCTCCCTCCCTGCTGTCTCCTCTCCAACCGCAGGGGGCTGGGGGTGGGGGACTCGGGTCCTACTGGGCCGGGGCTTGTATCTTACCCTCTTTGCGTGGTGCTGGGTTCTCGCAGGTGTGGATGTGGTCTGGATGTTGTCCTGTGTCCTCTGGTCTCTATTTTAGGAAGAGTTGTCTTTGTTACATTTTCATAGATAAATGTGGTTTTGGGAGGAGATTTCTGCTGCTCTACTCATGCCGCCATCTTGGCTCCGCCTCCTAATTATAAATACATTTTATACTAAATATTATTATTCTTTCTGCATTTATTAAGTATAGTATTTGTATAAGAACAAATCTATCCTCATCTAATATATGGCTATTCTGACTGAGATACGGTTGATATAGAAAAGGCAGAATAAAATACTGGATGGTTTTGCTTCAGTTATGTGTTTTCAAAATAATGAGTTGGTATTTAACATTCTTCTTTAGTTAACCTAAAGAATTCTGCACATTATTTTTTGAAATTGTTTATTTTCTGGTTCAGTAATGTATTCTACAACCATTAGAAAATTCCTGCCTGAGATCTGAAAGCAGAAATTAAACCAAGGAATCCTGGTTCCTTTAGTGGAAAATCTTTTTTGGAACTATAATGTAGCCAATAGGGTATACATTCCCATTGTGCTTCTTATTGTTTTCCAAGTCTTTTAATTGTCAGAACAAGGAAATTATGTGTGTTTGTGTGTGTATGTGTACACAATGTTCTCATTGTCTTTACTCCACAATACACACAGTAGTTACAGAATAAAATACAAATATTATTAGCTGAGTAATTAAAAAGATTACTCTTAAAAGTTCTATTTTCCTTAGAGCATATCCTACTAGAGTTTCAGGAATCAATACATTTTAAATTTAACAGTAGTAATTCCTTCCTGTGAGATCATTCTACATCTGAAAAAAATAGTTCTGTTTTATTACATTTTTTTATTTTTAAAACCTCCTTTTTAAAATTTTCATTTTGTTTTGTTTATATTTAAGTAAAACGTTTTTATGGTTTTAAAATTAAAATCTTCCAATAAGGTATATATAAAAAAAGAAGTGTTAGACAGCTGCAGAATTCTTTAATGTTTAGATGTATTACAGTTTGTAAAACTCCTAATTTGGGCTTTTGAAAATTCGGGATACTAGTATTGTTATTTTTTCATTCAATTTTTTTAAAATTTTGTTATCGTTAATCAACAATTACATGAAGAACATTATGTTTACTAGGCTCTCCCCTACCCAAAGTCCCCCCCCCCACATACCCCATTACAGTCACTGTCCATCAGCATAGTAAGATGTTGTAGAATCACTACTTGTCTTCTCTGTGTTGCACAGCCCTCTCCTTCCTCCATCCCCCACATTATACATGCTAATCATAATACCCCTTTCTTCTTCCCTGCCCTTATCCCTCCCTACCCTCCCATTCTCCCCAGTCTCTTTCCCTTTGGTAACCGTTAGTCCATTCTTGGGTTCTGTGATTCTGCCGCTGTTTTGTTCCTTCAGTTTCTCCTTTGTTCTTATACTCCACAGATGAGTGAAATCATCTGGTATTTCTCTTTCTCTGCTTGGCTTATTTCACTGAGCAAAATACCCTCTAGCTCCATCCATGTTGTTGCAAATGGTAGGATTTGTTTTCTTCTTATGGGTGAATAATATTCCATTGTGTATATGTACCACTTCTTCTTTATCCATTCATCTACTGATGGACACTTAGGTTGCTTCCATTTCTTGGCAATTGTAAATAGTGCTGCCATAAACATAGGGGTGCATCTGTCTTTTTCAAACTAGAGTGCTACATTTGTAGGGTAAATTCCTAGAAGTGGAATTTCTGGATCAAATAGTAAGACTATTTTGAGCTTTTTAAGGAACCTCCATACTGCCTTCCACAATGGTTGAACTAATATACATTCCCACCAGCAGTGTAGGAGGGTTCCCCTTTCTCCACAACCTCACCAACATTTGTTGTTGTTTGTCTTTTGGATGGTAGCCATCCTTACTGGTGTGAGATGGTATCTCATTATGGTTTTAATTTGTATTTCTCTGATAATTAGTGATGTGGAGCATCTTTTCATTTGTCTGTCGTCCATCTGAATTTCTTCTTTGGAGAACTCTCTGTTCAGCTCCTCTGTCCATTTTTTAATTGGATTATTTGCTTTTTGTTTGTTGAGGTGGATGAGCTCTTTATATATTTTGGATGTCAAGCCTTTATCGGATCTGTCATTTACGAATATATTCTCCCATACTGTAGGGTACTTTTTTGTTCTATTGATGGTGTCCTTTGCTGTACAGAAGCTTTTCAGCTTGATATAGTCCCACTTGTTCATTTCTGCTTTTGTTTTCCTTGCCTGGGGAAAGAAAGTCACTCATGTTTATGTCCAAGAGATTTTTGCCTATGTGTTTTTCTAAGAGTTTTATGGTTTCATGACTTACATTCAGGTCTTTGATACATTTTGAATTAACTTTTGTGTATGGGGTTAGACAGTGATCCAGTTTCATTCTCTTACATGTAGCTATTCAGTTTTGCCAACACCATCTGTTGAAGAGACTGTCATTTCCCCATTGTATGTCCATGGCTCCTTTATCGTATATTAATTGGCCATATATGTTTGGGTTAATGTTTGGAGTCTCTAATCTGTTCCACTGGTCTGTGGCTCTGTTCTTGGGCCAGTACCAAATTGTCTTGATTACTATGGCTTTGTAGTAGAGATTGAAGTTGGGGAGTGAGATCCCCCCTACTTTATTCTTCTTTCTCAGGATTGCTTTGGCTATTCGGGGTTTTTAGTGTTTCCATATGAATTTTTGAACTATTTGTGACAGTTCATTGAAGAATGTTGTTGGTAATTTGATAGGGATTGCATCAAATCTGTATATTGCTTTGGGCAGGATGGCCATTTTGACGATATTAATTCTTCCTAGCCAAGAGCATGGAATGAGTTGCCATTTGTTAGTATCCTCTTTAATTTCTCTTAAGAGTGTCTTGTAGTTTTCAGGGTATAGGTTTTTCACTTCTTTGGTTAGGTTTATTCCTAGGTATTTTATTCTTTTTGATGCAATTGTGAATGGAATTGTTTTCCTGATTTCTCTTTCTATTGATTCATTGTTAGAGTATAGGAAAGCCAAAGATTTCTGTGTGTTAATTTTGTATTCTGCAAGTTTGCTGTATTCCAATATCAGTTCTAGTAGTTTTGGACTGGAGTCTTTAGGGTTTTTTTATGTACAATATCATGTCATCTGCAAGTAGTGACAGTTTAACTTCTTCTTTACCAATCTGGATTCCTTGTGTTTCTTTGTTTTGTCTAATTGCTGTGGGTAGGACCTCCAATACTATGTTAAGCAATAGTGGGGAGAGTGGTCATTCCTGTCTTGTTCCCAATCTCAGAGGAAAAGCTTTCAGCTTCTCGCTGTTCAGTATAATGTTGGCTGTGGGTTTATCATAAATGGCCTTTGTTATGTTGAGGTACCTGCCCTCTATTCCCATTTTGCTGAGAGTTTTTATCATGAATGTATGTTGAATTTTGTCAAATGCTTTTTCAACATCAGTGGAGATGATCATGTGTTTTTTGTCTTTCTTTTTGTTGATGTTGTGGATGATGTTGATGGATTTTTGAATGTTGTACCATCCTTGCATCCCTGGGATGAATCCCACTTGGTCGTGGTGTATGATCCTTTTGCTATACTTTTGATTCGGTTTGCTCATATTTTATTGAGTATTTTTGCATCTACATTCATCAGGGATATTGGTCTATAATTTTCTTTTTTGCTGGGTTCTTTGCCTGGTTTTGGTATTAGGGTGATGTTGGCTTCATAGAATGAGTTTAGGAGTATTCTCTCCTCTTCTATTTTTTGGAAAATTTAAGGAGAATGGGAATTATATCTTCTCTGTATGTCTGTTATAATTTAGAGGTAAATCCATCTGGCCCAGTGATTTTCTTCTTGGGTAGTTTTTGGATTACTGCTTCAATTTCTTTGCTGGTAATTTGTTTGTTTATATTTTGTGTTTCTTCCTTGGTCGGACTTGAAAGGTTGTATTTTTCTAGGAAGTTGTCCATTTCTTCTAGGTTTTCCAGCTTCTTAGAATATAGGTTCTCATAGCATTCTCTAATAATTCTTTGTATTTCTGTTGGCTCTGTCATCATGTTTCCTTTCTCGTTTCTGATTTTGTTGATGTGTGTTGATTCTCTTTTTCTCTTAATAAGTATGGCTAGAGGCTTATCTATTTGGTTATTTGACCAGATAACCAGCTATTGGTTTCATTGATTTTTTTCTATTGTTTTATTCTCAATTTTGTTTATTTCTTCTCTGATATTTATTATGTCTCTCCTTCTGCTCACTTTAGTACTCATTTGTTCTTCTTTTTACAAATTTTGATAATTGTAATGTTAGACTATTCATTTGGGTTTGTTCTTCCTTCTTAAAATATGCCTAGATTGCTATATACTTTCCTTTTAAGAATGCTTTCACTATGTCCCACAGAAGTTGGGGCATTGTGTTGCTGTTTTCATTTATTTCCGTATATTGCTGGATCTCAATTTTAATTTTGTTGTTGATCCATTGACTATTTAGAAGTGTGTTGTTAAGCCTCCATGTGTTTGTGAGCCTTTTTGCTTTCTTTGTACAATTTATTTCTAGTTTTATACTTTGTGGTCTGAAAAGTTGGTTGGTACTATTTCAGTCTCTTTGAATTTACTGAGGCTCTTTTTGTGGCCTAGTATGTGGTCTATTCTGGAGAATTTTCCATGTGCACTTGAGAAGAATGTATATCCTGTTGCTTTTGGGTGTAGAGTTCTATAGATGTCTATTAGGTCCATTTTTTCTAGTGTGCTATTCAGTGCCTCTGTGTTCTTACTTATTTTCTGTTTGGTGGATCTGTCCTTTGGAGTGAATGGTGTGTTGAATTGTCCTAAAATGAATGCATTGCCGTCTATTTCCTACTTTAGTTCTGTTAGTATTTCTTTCACATATGCTGGTGCTCCTGTGTTGGGTGCATATATATTTATAATGGTTCTATCCTCTTGTTGGACTGAGCTCTTTATCATTATGTAATGTCCTTCTTTATCTCTTGTCACTTTGTTTTGAAGTTTATTTTGTCTGATACTAGTACTGCAACACCTGCTTTTTTCTCCCTATTGTTTGCATGAAATATCTTTTTCCATCCCTTGACTTTCAGTCTGTGCATGTCTTTGGTTTTGATGTGAGTCTCTTGTAAGCAGCATATAGATGGGTCTTGGTTTTTTATCCATTCAGTGACTCTATGTCTTTTGATTGGTGATTCAGTCCATTTACATTTAGGGTGATTATTGATAGGTATGTACTTATTGCCATTTCAGGCTTTAGATTCGTGGTTACCAAAGGTTCCACGTTACTTTCATTACTATCTAAGAGTCTAACTTAACTCACTTAGTACGCTGTTACAAACATAATCTAAAGGTTCTTTTCTATTTCTCCTCCTTCATACTTTATATATTAGGCATCAAATTCTGTACTTTTTGTCTATCCCTTGATTGACTTTGGGGATAGTCAATTTAATTTTGCATTTGCCTTGCAATTAGCTGCCTCACCCTCCCTACCATGGTTTTGCTACCTCTGGTGACAGCTATCCAACCCTAGGAACACTTCCATCTATAGCAGTCCCTCCAAAATAGACTGCAGAGATGGTTTGTGGGAGGTAAACTCTCTCAGCTTTTGCTTATCTGGAAATTGTTTAATCCCTCCTTCAAATTTAAATGATAATCTTGCTGAATCAAGTAATCTTGCTTCCAGGCCCTTCTGCTTCATGGCATTAAATACATCATGCCACTCCCTTCTGGCCTGTAAGGTTTCTGCTGAAAAGTCTGATGTTAGCCTAATGGGCTTTCCTTTGTATGTGATCTTATTTCTGCCTCTGGCTGCTTTTAACAGTCTGTCCCTATCCTTGAACTTTCCCATTTTAATTACTTTGTGTCTTGGCTTTGTCTTCCTTGGCTCCCTTGTGTTGGGAGATCTGTGGATCTCTATGGCCTGAGAGACTATGTCTTTCCCCAGATTGGGGAAGTTTTCAGCAACTACCTCCTCAAAGACACTTTCTATCCCTTTCTCTCTCTCTTCTTCTTCTGGTAGCCCTATAATTTGAATATTGTTCGATTTTGATTGGTCACACAATTCTCTCAATATTCTTTCATTCTTAGAGATCCTTTTGTCTGTCTGTGCCTCAGCTTCTTTGTATTCATCTTCTTTAGCTTGTATTTCATTTATTGTCTCCTCCACCATATCCAATCTGCTTTTAATACCCTCCATCATGCTCTTCAACGATTGGATCTCTGACCTGAATTCATTCCTGAGTTCTTGGATGTCTTTCCATACCTCTATTAGAATGTTGATGATTTTTATTTTGAACTCCCTTTCAGGAAGAGTCATAAGGTCCATATCATTTAAATCTTTCTTGGGAATTGTATTAATAATTTTACTCTGGACTAGGTTTCTTTGGTGTTTCATATTTGTATATGGCACCCTCTAGTGTCCAAAAGCTCTATTCTGGAGCTGCTCAGTCCCTGAAGCAATGTTTGGGGTCGCAGCAGAGTGGTATTGGTGCCTGGGTGGAGGAAAGAGCTGTTCCCTGCTTCCGGGCTGCTGTGCCTTTCTCCACTGCATGAACTAGTGGGCCGATCACACAGGTATAAGCTTTTTTCCAGGTGCAGCTTGATATGGATCCCTGCGTTCCACAAGCGGCTGGAATCCCAGTCTCCCCAGGAACTCTGCCTATCCCAGCTTTCCAACTTTGTAATCAGAAGAGTATGATGAAAGCACCATGAAATGTAGATTTGTTTTCCCAGTGCAGATCTCCAGAGGTATATATTCAACAGTCCCAAGCCTTCCACTCCCTCCCTGCTCAGTTTGTCTTCCTCCCGCCAGTGAGCTGGTGTGGGGGAATAGCTTGGGTCCCACCTGGCCATGGCTCTGGTATGTTATCCCGTTCGGTGAGGTCTGCTCTTTTCTCCAGGTGTGTGCAGTCTGATGCCATCCTCTTTTTTGTTGCTCTCTCAGGATTAGATGTGCCAATTAAATTTTCTAATTGTATCCAGTTTTAGGAGAAAGCTTCTGTCTCTCCTCTCTCACTGCCATCTTTAATCCCATCTCCACTAGTATTGTTTTCATTTTTACACAAACAGCTTAATAGTCTTCCTTTCATTAAAAAATCTTTTTCATACCTACTGAATAAATATACTCATGTATCTATAAAGACTCCTTTAAATATAGACTGCTGGCAACTTTTTTCTCCTACTACATCAGATTAAGTTCTTTTCAATTTTTCAATGTCCACACGTTTTTACAGTTTATAAAACCAAGATATTTGAATGTAAATATGCACTAGTCTATTTGTCTTGATTTTTTCCTAATTTATGTATTCTTTCTTCATTTTCCTGTTAAGTGATAAGATTTTTTTTTAATGATTACACCACCAAAAAAATTCTATACTCAGTTGTTTAGTTGAAACCTAACACACTTCCTCTTTGGGTATCATTATCTCACTCACTGTTAGAAAATACTATTAGAAAATTCTATGATGCTAAAATAGATTTTTTAATCTCTTTAGCCATGATTTGTGCTCAAATAACTTTTATCTATCTTCACCAAGATTTAATAAAACTATTTAGTGTTGTTTAGACTTGTATTACATACACAGCAAGTTTTAGTGCATGTTCTGTGGTAAGAATAGGTCCTCATTATCAAGTTCTGTGATATTTATTAGTGTAGTCAATTGTCAACCTTTCCTTTCCTCTACAAGTGTTTTTGGATAACCTATGATGAATTAATGCAGCAAAAGATCAAGATTTTGTATTTGTAAAATAATTTTGAAGTAAAACACATACTTGGAATGTATACACATCACACATTTGTAGTTTGATTAATTATTGCAAAATGAATGTACTCAATTAAATATTACCCAGGTCAAGTAATAACAATATTCTTGTGTTTTCCCTCTTTCTTCCTTAAAGTTCACCTCTAATTTAACATTATACACTGTTTATCTGTTTCTGAGCATTTATTTAATTGAATCATAAATACGAATTATTTGTTTATGAGTTTTGCTCAAAATGGTGTTTCTGAAAATCACGTTTTTTTTGTGCTTAGAATGTGTTCATTTTTTCACATTATTAGTTCACATCATGAATTGCTTTTTGAAAAATCTGTTTTACTAATGATGGGCAGTTTGATTGCTTCCAGTTAGACCTATTATGAACAGTGCTATTGCAAATATACTCATGTCTTGATACATATGTGCATGCCTTTCTGATAGACATATTCCTTTGAGTAGAACTGATGGTTGTGTTCAACTTCAGTAGATAATGACAAACATGCTTTAAAATAACTTGTAACAATTACATTCTCATTAACCCATGTATGAGAGTTCCATTTATTTTAACATTATGCCAAAACTTTATATTGTCTTTTCTTCTTTTTAATTTTTTTCATTCCAAAAAATAATTTAGTCTTTTTGGAGGATTTGTAGTGGCATTTACTTGTGTATTTAATTTTTACTCCCCTGGACTATTTTTTAGGTGTCTTTTCATATATATGGTAACCATGTACTCTTATTGTGAAATTTCTGCTCTTTTTCTCTCATTTATTTTTCTGTTTATTTTCTTCATCTTATGGATTTTAAGAAGTGCTATACAAATCCTCAAGTGAGTCATTTTATTTTTGTTAGGAAGTAGTTTTCCTATTTTATACAGTTTGCATTTATTTAATATGCAAAAAAAAATTTAAATAATTTTTAAAATTAATTATTAATTTTAAAAAAATTTGTAATTTTAATATATCACATATTTTCCTTTAATGTTATCTGTGTCCTCTTAAAACATGTAATTGTGTTTTACAA
The DNA here is from genome assembly GCF_040802235.1 of Manis javanica. Classification (NCBI taxonomy): domain Eukaryota; kingdom Metazoa; phylum Chordata; class Mammalia; order Pholidota; family Manidae; genus Manis; species Manis javanica. Next base: position 193,860,253 of record NC_133157.1, read on the forward strand.
TGTATGGTATTGTTCTACTATGTAATTTTCTGCAAACTTTGATGTTCTACCTTTCCTATTTATATCTAAAATCCATCTGGAACTGATCTTTATGTATGGTGTGCAGTACGAGTCAAGTTCCATATTTTTCCATATTAATATTTAGCCCAGAACCATTTATTGAAAATACTGTTCATTTCTCCATTGGATTGTAGTGTCACTTTTGTTCTAAATCAAGTATTGTCCTGGACTCTATTCTTTTCCATTACTCTACTTGTTAATTCTTAGGCCAAAGCTACACTATTAATTACTGTGGATTTATACTGAATTTTGATATTTGGCAAGAATGTCTATCCCCTGCTTGGTGAGGGCAAAGATGATTTACTTTAGTTCTACCAGGTAGCTTGAGAACACTGTCAAACCAGTTTCATCTTAACTCATTCTACGGATGAGATAATTTAGAGCTGATATTTATCTCCTGTACCTTAGGGTTTTACAATCATTCTCCTACACGTAGGAGGTCCCAAAATTAAATTTTGGGTGTTCCTGGTCCCTGAGTTTATTATCTAAAATGGGCTTTTCAGCCTTTCTTCCACTTCTTAAATAATCATAAACTCTCAAGGGAAAAAAATGTAAATGCCTGAAACACATCTCTGACTATGTGATAAATGGAGTTAGACTGTATAGGGTCTCTTAACATTTTTGTTTTGAAAACAGACTGATATGCTGCAAGAGCAGAAATAGTGATAATAGTTGGAATTTCCAATGTAGACTATGATGATATGGACTATGGCAGTAATAGAGGTACTCTGTTCTACCTAACTACCTAAGTAATTACCTAGTACACTCTGTACAGTATGATGCACTATTACCTAAGGCCACTATGATGATATAGGCTATGATAGTAATAGAGGTGCTGAAAAGTGTTGATTTTTTATTTATTTGAAGATAGAACTGCCAGGGTTTACTGAGAGATTAAGTGAAGAATGCAAGAGGTTTAAAGGATTCTAACAGATAACCAAAATAGGGCAGGCAGTGGGAGAAGCAGCTGAAATGGAGCTGAGACTGGGCATCTAGGAGCTCAATTTAGACATGTAATGTTTGAAGATATCATGAACTTTTGAAATGTTGAAGAGGCAGTTGCAAATAGCAGTTTTCATTTTGGGAAGTTATTTAGGCTAAAAATTTAAATTTGATAGTGGTCATATTTACAGCCACTATAGTTTGGTGATATTGCCCAGGGAGTGAAGAGGGTTGACAAGAGAGAAGATGCCCAAGGAATGAGTTATGAGCACCCTATAAGGAGAGAGGGGAAATAATAAATACTAAAGGAAAGGAAATTTAAAAAGAGCAGCCAATGAGGCAGGAGGAAAATCAGATGGGCACATTGTCTCGAAATACGAAGGAAGTGTTTTAGGGAGGAATTCTTGAGTTTTCTCAAATGCTATGGACAGGTCCAGTAAAATGAAACCTAAAGACTGTTAACTAGTAAATATGGACATGACTGGAGACCTGATAAGAAGCCATAGCAGAGTGGTGGGGAGAAAGTCTGATTTAGAGGGACAAAAGGTAATGGGAGAAGAATTGGAAATGTGAGCTTAGGCAACTGTTTCAGTTACTTCCTCTTCTCCTTTTTCACATTTCTGCTTCCTGTGGTCTGTCTATAGTTAGATTCAGTATCTTATTAAGTCCTATTCCCATTCTCTTTGGGAAGTAAATAATCAAAAATTAAACTTTATTAAAATGGACAAAAACTACTAAATACTGAAGATAATCTAATGCTCCAGTAAGTGATTTTTCCTTATTTCTTTGTCTTCAGTTTAAAAATGTGTCATTGGAGAGTAACTAGAAAGGTCAAAATTTGCAAATATTGTGGCTCCCAGGTGATACAGACTGGAAAGGTTTTAAATCATTCACTGTGAATGTACTCAAGAATTTCTGAGAAAAGATCAAAATATGGCATTGTAAATTGATATATAGCTATGGCTAAAATCCAAGCTAATAGTGTCTTACATCATAGGAAATGCTGTAAATCAATAGTGCAGTAATGCAAAATGTCCTGTCATATCTTAAGACAAATAGTTTTTATATACATTTAATATGATAATGATTCATATAGTAGTTGATGATTTTTAAACTCTCACAGGTATTATGACAAAAGAGAAATGTAAGTGCCTAATAAAATATGGAGATGTTGGACATATTCCTTGCTAATCTTGTGGTTGGTTTTTCAAGTTATTGAAAATATTTAATGATCTTTACCTATAGAAAATTATTGATGGAAACAGAAGTGTATGATTACATTTTATATTATATATGTTGGGGAAATATGATTTTATATTAACTTGTTTAGGTGCCCTGGAAAGTTATAATAAATTGCCTTGATTTAAAAAAATGTTTAATGTATATGAAAGCGCAATGAGAAAATGTCACTTGGCCATTACCTTATTACTCATCATTGTATCTCCTCTATGTGAAAGTGGTTTTGTGTTCTCATAATGTTATACTGTGAGTTACCAAGGTTATTGTGCTTTTAATCTTCAATATTGGGAATAAAAGTGTTAACAAAGCAAGTGTAACCCTAAACATATTCTCTTGCAAACATCCACTGATAGAATTACTGAGATAAATGATTGTTTTATAAGTAATGATCTAGAAATTCTTGAGAGGATATACTTTAATGTCTCATTGTTTGCTGTAAATAAATCTGTAACTTTACTGATGCCGGTGTCTAACAAGTTCAATGTTTCTGAAATATCACCACTGTGCATGGTATAGACCCTGTTTTATATATTTGTTAATCATTGGTAAAGCTTGGTTTCAGGGTAAGAATTATACTGACTATTTGGCGTTTGTGGTGATACAAATACATGGTAAGAAAACATTATAATGTTTCTGGCTTTTATTGTGTTCTATCTATTCTCTTGGTCAAATAGCCTTTTTATGAAGCTATTTACACTGTGCCATAATTTTTGCTTTCAAATCCATTTTCTCCAACTTTCCAAAATTATGTTCATTATCCTGCATTGTTTGGGCACTGTTCATTAACCTATTAATTAGTTATATCCTATTATAATTCTACCATGGTTGATAAATTAGTAAATACAGTTTAATCAGTTACCATTTTGTATTGACTGAAACATGGTGGATATTTTAGATTAAACAGATTTAGATCAATCAAAAGTAAGACTGAGGTAATTTTTTTTAAACCTAAACAGTAAGTTTTTAGAACTTCTCAGACTGGAACTCTGATTAAATCCTATTCAAATGTAAAATCCCTATTTTTCCTTCCCCCCTCATAGGAGATGAGTGTCTTCTGGTCTCTTAAAATGGTATCATTTTCTAGCCATTCCCAGGTTTCAAGGATCCTAATTTCAAGGTGTCTGACAACCATGGAAGTACAAATGGATTAGAACCAAGGAATATTTTTAGTTCACATATTCTAGTGAATCTATGATACCCCCTTCAATAATATGCAGCAGCAGATACTATGCAGCAGAGATAAATGTCATTGGAAACAACATTCTTATATTTCCATAGCTAAACACTTTAGTTTCTCATTTTAATCTTCTTAGAAGCATAAACTGTTTTCACCACTCTATTTCTCATATCTAAAAGAACCTGGTAGAGAGAAGATTCAATAAACAAGTGAATGAATAAATGAATACTGAATGAGATATTCACACCTCTTGACAAGGGGTGAGATAGATCTATTACCTAAATGCCAAAACTAACATTAAATTTCTCACTTGGGATAACGGTTATGAGGTAGGACATACTGAACACTAGGAAAACTTAGAAAGACATTATCTAGGTCATTTATCTCTGATAAATGGTATCTGATCTCTCTCCCATATTCACTAAGTAGTATCCCAAGATTTTGCTGAATATACTGGAAACTCATGATTATTTGTCAGTCTTCCTTAACTATTAAGGTATGGCTATTCAGTTTGCAAAAATTAAAAATGCCTACTTCTTTCAACAACTGAATCCTATAGACGTTTTTGAAAATTTCCTTCTCTGCATATTTATTTTAAATTCTCCCACTTTCACTAATTGCAGTAACTATTTATATAGCCTTTTCTTCCCATAACTACCTCTCTCACCCACATCTATTTAGAAAATAATAGGCTACACTTTAATTGAAATACATTTCATAAGTAGCATCATAACAACTTTTTCTATCAAGTTTTCTTACTGGCATATTAACTATGGTTATTCCCAATGTGATCTGGAAAAATCTTTTTTCTCCTCACTTTTATGATACAGCGGTCTCATCTTGTGGTCATATAAATGATACAGTTTTAAAGAGGACTATGATTTAAGTATGAAAAGACTATATAGTAGGAAGTTTGAGTACTATATTTTTCCCATTCTATTCATTTTTTTCCTTCATGAATCTGAACGGCACATATGCATATGAATTAAAGCTGTAACACAAGTTATAGTCCTTGCATCAGGTTCTAGTACTTGTGAAGTTTTATGGTTTTATTAAGAGCAAAGTAGCAGAACAAATTTTTTTAGGATCTAATTATCTGTAACTATGATATGTGTATGATTTGAATCATTTCCAATTTTGTCAGCTCTGTTTTCACAGTTAGAATAACTCCAAGAAGTATAAAACTATTATAACATCCAATGCATTCCAGTAGAGAAGGTGATATTGCAAAGACCTTTTTTTGTTGTTTATAGGCAAATGGATGAGTTTTTATTCATTTTTTAATGAATAAAAGTATCACTAGTGTAACTCCCAGGGGAAAGTCCCAGGGCAAAATACCTTTGAAAGCAAAATCAGTGGAAGAAAGTCATTTATTTCTTACAAGCAGTCATCCACTTCTGCTCGCCCATGTATATAGTGACCTGGCAGCTGAAGAAGAGGCCTCACCCAACGTCACCAGGCCAGATATGCCCTCCCTTGCCCTTGTAATTACCTATTGATATGGAGATGAACTACTTCTCTTCACCACTTGGAAACACTTATTGATATGGAGATGTACTAAGGCCAGGAGAGAGATTCTGGAAATATTGCCATTTTATCCAAAGTCACTATTTTAGATATGGATAATTCTACTAGAGTAATATAAGTATTTTGGTTCTCTTTCTTCCCTTGTTTCTTCTCTTCTCATCTCTTGTTCTTTTATATGGAAAGGCAAATAGGGTCTTCAAAACAGAAACTTCTGCTATTATCTAAAGGAGTTATCTAAATTACTACATTCTTACCTGTTAATAGCTTTGTACTTATGAAAGATGTTTGTTCAAGAACCATGGAAGCATTTTACCATATCAGTCTACTGTTAACCCATCTGTAATGTTATCATTATGTGAATTTACATGTGCCCAAATACCTCCAACTATTGATCACCTGTATTTTGAAACCATTAAACCCACACAGTTAGTCTTGGATTCAAGGCACATGATTAAAAATATACTCAAGAGGGCTGTATATTGTCTTATTGCAACAGGAAGAAACAAAAGAATAATATTTGGAGTGAAGGAGGGGACAATCTGGATATGGAAACTTATGGTTATCATTACAGTTGTTATTTTTAATGATAAAGTCTGTACAAATAACCAGTATATTTTTCAATTTATCATACTATTCATACATATGAACAAAGTGTTATTTTCTTCTTTTTTTATAACAGTAAAAAATATTTTGTAATTAGGGTCTTATAATTTTCCTATTTCAATATCCTAATATACAAAGAAGTTCTAGAGATTGAATATTTTAAAATGGGGTTACTTTTGTTAGGGAGCATTATTTTCCTCAGTCCTTGTCCCTGCTGCAATAAAGATTTGAAGGGCAGACACACAGTAGTGAAGCAGAGTAAAAGTTTTATCTAAGGTTATGCATTTAAAGAGAGAAAAAGTGTGTGTGACCTCAGAAAGGAGGTGCACCCTGAAAGATTTAAGTTTTATTTAAAGAGAAAAAATGCAGGAAACCTCAGAGAGAGAGAGGCACACCCTGAAAGGTTGAGAGAAAGTTTTACTTACGGTTACATACTTAGAAAGTGTGGGTGACCTAAGAGAGAGGTGTGCTAAAAGGTGGGGGTTCTCCTTGTTAAGGATTTTTTTCAGGAATGTGACAAAGGGCTGAAGGTGTAGACTTGTTAAGTGGTCTCAAGATATTTATCTTTGATGAGAGACATTACTTCTCTTCTATTACCAGTCCTCTAAGTAATTCTGCAAAATTAACTTAAGAAGTTTACTTAAGGGTAGCAGCTTCTGTCTGGGAACATATTAATCAAGACCTCCTGCCCTGCCCACAAGGTGGGCTGAGTTATTGTCTGTTTGCTAAAGAATATGTTAAGCATCTTACTTCTTAACTTCCTGGGTTTTAAAATGAAATCTTAGCTTTAAGATTGAATCTTTCCTGTTTTTACTATGCTGTTTATATCTGGGAATGTTTGGAAAATGAATCATGATGCTTGTCTCCTGCCCACATAGCAAATTACTTGATTAGGTGCTGGAGGAGAAAAAAATCTATAGTTTAAGTTAGAGAATAAGCTGGGCCTTTTAGCAGGCTGAAGTAAATCTACCTTGGCATGATATTGAAGACATGAACTGTGCTGGGATATTTTTCTTTTTATCTGGGGAATATCTGGATATTCTACGTTATTTCTGACCTTTGGAGCTTCAAACTGGTTAACTCATTAACTGAGTCTTTTCTGACTCTCTAATTTTAACTGGTTAACACTTTGAGTCCCTTTTAGTGGGCTTGGGCTTTACTGGCCTTACTCTCTTTCCACCCCACACATATGTATTTTCCTGCCTAACACTTTGATTCATCTTTCAAATTGTGGAAAAAATTTTGAAACATTTCACTTAACTGTTTAATATTCCATGACTTGAGGAAAAAATTCAAAATTTTGCCCCTGTAAGGGTTTTTACTGTACCTACCAACAAAGTGAGCTAAATACTTTCATTTTAATATGTGGGTAAAATTGGAGTATTTCCAGAATCTCTTACCTGGCCTTAGAGCATCTCCATATCAATAGGTGTTTCCAAGGGTGGAGAGAAGTAGTCCATCTCCATATCGATGGGTAATTACAAGGGTGAGCAAGGGCTTATCTGGACCAGAGAGGTTGGGTGGGTCCCCTTCTTCTGCAGCTGAGTTGCAAGAGACATGGTTGAGCAGAAGTGGATGACAGTAAGCAATAAACCCATTTCTCCCACTTTGTTTCTCCCTTTGACTGACTTCAGTTTCAAAGGTATTTTGCCCCGGGATTTCCCTCCTGAAGTTACAAATCTCATAATTTTTGAAAACCCAGAAGAGTAGTCAATGTAGTTGTTTAGTGGGAGATTAGACAATTTAGTATATTTGTGATGTCAAAGAATGCAAGGGCCTAAGGTTAAAGCTAAGATAACATAACAAGAAGTTGAAAAAACAACTAATGATGTCAACTTCCTGTCCTGGCTAACAGAACCTGGACTGTGTAATTGTTCAAGTCAATAAGGACTGCACAGGCTGGGTCCTCTTGTTAGTATGGTTGAGTACATTTTTTAAAACTAATTAGAAATTAAAAGTAACTCTAACGACACAATAACATTTCTTGGAATACATAAAAAGTTTGGTTTCTTTAAATTACTTCAAGCTTTCACAATTCTCAAATCATAGTTGTACTTTGTTTTGTTCCCTCTTCATTGACTTCTCTTGAGACTCAGTTACATCACAGAAATAAAAACCAAAAAAAAATTAATAGTATCTTTTTCATTTTAACTTAAATTTTGGCATTTAAAAATTGTATGTTAAAATGAAAAAAAATGGAATAATTGATCTGAAAATGCTATCTGAAGCATAGATTTAGGATTTTTTATAGTAGTATGATACTTAAGATTTTTTTATGGATTATAAAGCTCATCTGCCTAAGTTTGCATCCCAACTCTTGTATTAAGCACTTAGGTATCCTTCATCATTTTAAGCCTCAGTTTCCACATCAGTAATATACAGATAATTGTGTTACTTTCTAATAGCATTATTCTGCAATTCTCTACAAAGAATGAAGTAGCTGGAAACAGTAGGACACATAAATTTAGATCAAGTAAATTGTTCAAGAAATAGCAGCAGTTTAGATACAGTTGGTTGGGAATAATTTAATGTTTATTTAAAATATCTGTGTCATTGTAGGGATATAAACAAAACTAAGATGACAATTATGACCTTTACAAATGCCACACAAAATGAACTATTTAATACCTTCAAAAGATAATTCAAACAATTGAGAGATATTACTAATTCAGTCCTTTGTTATTCTTTTATTATATTTATGATATCTAAGACTTTAATTTGTATTGATAAAAATCAATTTCATTTTGCATATTTGCATCCATAGTAAAAACATTTTTCCACAAACTGTGAGAATTTTAGCTATAATATTAACTAGAAAACTTTAAAAAAAGGAGCATGTGCAAAGATTAAAGCAAATAAGGAGAGATAAAACAAGTTATCGAGACCACCATGGCATATCCAGAAGCTCCAAGATGCATTGTCTGATTCATTAAGGACACCTAACTTTAAATATTGCTATTGATGTCCTGTTACTTGGTATGGGAAATGCTAAATTTATAGATTTTTTAAACCTGTGAAATCTTGTCCTATTACAAAGAAATGCTACAGATAGCTCTAGACAGAATTTTCAAAGTTGGGTTGTACTGTTATTTATAATTATGACAATAAGAGTAAGCTAGAGATCGCTGGATGAAATAAGAAACACAGAGATAGTAATAAAACGTACCTCTGAACTTGATTTTCTTTAAACAGGTTAAAAACTTAAAAACCATCAGGGTGTATCACAGACTGTTACAGAAAAAGGATGCTTCAGTAATCTTTTTGCTTCCCAGTGAGAACATAAACACAGTCTAGTTGTTTTGGCCTTTTGGCTCTCATATCCTCTCCTCAACTCTAGGGCAAACTCCCCTTGTGTTTCTCCTCTCTGTGAAGCAGCCTTGAAACTCTCTCCAGGAGGTAAACTGGAATAATAGTAGAGTTTACATTGTTTCCAGTCATCACATGTATAAAACTAAAGGCGGAAAGTTCAGTTCTCACTGATGTCTAATAAAAATGTAAGTTTCTCCTCTGAAGAATATACTTGATAACACAAGATACATCATACATCCATTTGCCTTTTTGGTAGGAACTACATAAAATAGAATTTTTCATTATTCCTGTGTGTGTGTGTGTGTGTGTGTGTGTGTGTGTGAAATGTGCACCAGTATTAAAAACAAAGAGTGTGTCTTTTTTTTTTGTGCTAAGTAAGCCATCACACATTGTATTTATTTGTTATCACCAGTCTAGCCTAAACCAATACATACATGATCCGAATAGTGCTGAAATTAGTGGGAGCCTATTATCCAAGGATATTTTAAACTTTTGTGTGAACTATTGATGTAATTCTCTCATGCTTTTTGAAACCTATTTCTGCCACAGTGTTTTAGGAAAGTCTTTTTGGATACATCTTAAATTAGGGAAAATTAGAAAGACAGAAAATGAGATAAAAAAAAAAACTGTACATCAGGTTTCAGGACTTATAAAACACGTCACCTGCCCTGGTGGGAAGAGCATGATAGTCATTTGTAACCCACGGAGCATTGAGTTTCTGAAATTAGAGTATTTTTAACTTACAAAGGTCAATTTCATTGAAGAGGTTACCCTGGTGATTACCCCAAATATGTAAAATCCATATTTCAAAGACAATGACAGGAAACCAGAAATGGGTAGGCATATTTCTGACCCTGAGAGAGTACAGAGTAAAGAGGGGGATGCCTGAAGACTGACACCACAGGAAAAACAGAAGAAACATGCTTGTTTCTCTTTTTGAAGAGCAGTCAACCTCTAATGACTCTGTTCCATTTCAGTCTGCCCTCGTGGTTTTGTGTCCTATGCACCCTGAAATGTGAGCCTTTTTGGTCATTCTGACAGATTTTCCAACACTAAAAATATCAGGGGCATCACTGACAAATCATAGGTATTTCTGAAAAGGTAATTAGTCCTGGGAAATTCTTTCCACCTGCCAAAAAAAAAGACAGTTGGGGGTTACACTCTTTCAGTGGTTGACCTACGCCTTCTGTCTGTCTTTACCATAGACCTCTGTCCTTATTTTTCTTTTTTTTGAGAGGGCATCTCTCCTATTTATTGGTCAAATGGTTGTTGACAACAATAAAATTCTGTATAGGGGAGTCAATGCTCAATGCACAAGCATTAATCCACCCCAAGCCTAATTTTCGTCAGTCTCCAATCTTCTGAAGCATAAAGAACAAGTTCTTAGATGGTGAACAAATTCTGACATAGTGAATAAGTCCTTACATGGTGAACAGGACAAGGGCAGTCATCGCAGAAACTTTCGGTTTTGATCATGCATTATGAACTATAAATAATCAGTTCAAATATGAATATTCGTTTGATTTTTATACTTGATTTATATGTGAAAACCACATTTCTCCCTTTACTATTATTATTATTATTATTATTATTATTATTTTTAATAAAATGCTGAAGTGGTAGGTAGATGCAAGATAAAGGTAGAAAACATAGTTTAGTGTTGCCAGAGAGCAAATGTAGATGATCAGGTGTGTGCCTGTAGACTATGTGTTAGTGCAAGTTAGACAAGGGCAATAAAACATCCACGGATGCAGAAGATTTCTCTCAGAACAGGGGGGTGAGGTTCTAAGCCTCACCTCTGTTTATCCCCAATTTCTCACCTGATGGCCCCCCTGCGACTGTGCCTGTCTTAGGATGTTCCTCCCTTGAGGAATCTTACCTGTCTCTGGCTAACCAGTCATCTTCCGGGGCCATAAAGGGAAATGTAAAGTTGGTAAGTGAGAGAGGAGCAATATTGTTTGAGAAGGTTAGCTTTTTACTTCTTTGCAGATTTATGCGCTGTGGCTTCTATGCCCAGCATTTGTCTTGAGGTATCTTTACCACTTGGAGGAATTATGATAGTCAGTAAATTCAATATGAAGCACGAATTCTATTCAAGGTTTGTAATTAGGAAGGAAGAAGATAAGCTATAGACGTAGCAGGCGGAAGAAAACATGGCAAGATTGATTATTTCTTTGACATATCTTCTTGTAGAGTAACTTAAGCATGTATAGGTTTTAAACTACTAATTAAATTGCACACACACATTAACATAATAGGAATACAGTTACATAACCAAAGCAGATCTATAATTACCAGCCATCTCCAGTGAAACCAAGAAAACCAGTTAGGCATCCTAGGCATTTGTGAAAATTTATCTATTATATGATGGATATAGTCCAGCTGAACTTGAACAGCCTGAGAGAAATCAGACAAATTAAAACAACCCATTCCTGGGAACTGTTTACATCCCATATGTTCTTTTAACAGTAGATAGTCTGTAGTTGTAAGATTTTGGAGCGCTACAACTTGCACTTCTCCTAATTCTTGGTTGAGTTCCAACAGTATAGATCCAGTCAAATTTGTTGTTTTACTGTATGCACAGGCCAGCTTAGATATTACCTTCTTCATTCCCATGGCAAGTCCAGGAACTGGTGGGATGAATGCAGCTACAGCTGTAGCAGTGCCTGGATCTCTGTTGATGATTTTTGATGATCATCTTCTGGTATGAGTCTTCCAGAGAGTGCTGATGTTGGAAGTTCTTCTTCATATCATATCTTAGTTCATTTTCTGGGTAGCCAAATTAGGCTTTGATCTTCTGTATAAAAACAAACAGACCCTTTGCCCACACTTTGATATGCCCTTTATACCATTGTGTAGAACTCATTGGAAGTCACCACACAGGAACTGCTTTTTTTTTTTTTATTAAGAGAAAGGAATATTAACAGAAAAGTGTACCTCCATAGCCGATCATCTGACACCCTTTAAGTGATCAAAATTAAGGATATTTAAAGCATGCATTAATCTTTGATTTACCATTAGTTTTATCCTATGAAGGAGTAATCCCCCGTTTCTTTCCTTCTTTCTTTTTTTTTTAATCTTTAATCTTCACTTACATGAAGAATATTATGTTTACTAGGCTCTCCCCTATACCAGGTCCCCCCTATAAACAACATTACAGTCCCTGTCCATCAGCATAGCAAAATGTTGTAGAATCACTACTTGTCTTCTCTGTGTTGTACAGGCCTCCCCTTTCTCCCTCCCCCCCTCTGCATGCTAATCTTAATACCCCCTTTCTTCTTTCCCACCCCTTATCCCTCCCTACCCACCTATGCTCCCCAGTCCCTTCCCCTTTGGTACCTGTTAGTCCGTTCTTGGGTTCTGTGATTCCGCTGCTGTTTTGTTCTTTCAGTTTTTCCTTTGTTCTTATACTCCACAGATGAGTGAAATCATTTGGTATTTCTCTTTCTCCGCTTGGCTTATTTCACTGAGCATAACACCCTCCAGCGCCAACCATGTTGCTGCAAATAGTAGGATTTTCCCTCTTCTTATGGCTGAGTAGTATTCCATTGTGTATATGTACCACATCTTCTTTATCCATTCATCTATTGATGGACATTTAGGTTGCTTCCAGTTTTTGACTATTGTAAATAGTGCTGTGATAAACGTAGGGGTGCATCTGTCTTTCTCAAACTTGATTGCTGCGTTCTTAGGGTAAATGCCTAGGAGTGGAATTCCTGGGTCAAATGGTAAGTCTGTTTTGAGCATTTTGATGAACCTCCATACAGCTTTCCACAATGGTTGAACTAATTTACATTCCCATCAGCAGTGTAGGAGGGTTCCCCTTTCTCCACAGCCTCGCCAACATTTGTTGTTGTTTGTCTTTTGGATGGCAGCCATCCTTACTGGTGTGAGGTGATACCTCATTGTAGTTTTAATTTGCATTTCTCTGATAATTAGCAATGTGGAGCATCTTTTCATGTGTCTGTTGCCATCTGTATTTCTTTTTTGGAGAACTCTCTGTTCAGATCCTCTGCCCTTTTTTAAATTGGGTTATTTGTTTTTTGTTTATTGAGGCAGGTGAGTTCTTTATATATTCTGGACGTCAAGCCTTTATTGGATCTGTCATCTTCAAATATATTCTCCCATACTGTAGGGTTCCTTTTTGTTCTATTGATGGTGTCCTTTGCTGTACAGAAGCTTTTCAGCTTAATATAGTCCCACTTGTTCATTTTTGCTGTTGTTTTCCTTGCCTGGGGAGATATGTTCAAGAAGAGGTCACTCATGTTTATGTGTAAGAGGTTTTTGCCTATGTTTTTTTCCATGAGTTTAATGGTTTCATGACTTACATTCAGGTCTGTGATCCATTTTGAGTTTACTTTGGTATATGGGGTTAGACAATTGTCCAGTTTCATTCTCCTACATATAGCTGTCCAGTTTTGCCAGCACCATCTGTTGAAGAGACTGTCATTTCACCATTGTATGTCCATGCCTCCTTTATCAAATATTAATTGACCATATACGTTTGGGTTAATTTCTGGAGTCTCTAATCTGTTCCACTGGTCTGTGGCTCTGTTCCTGTGTCAGTACCAAATTGTCTTGATTACTATGGCTTTGTAGTAGAGCTTGAAGTTGGGGAGTGAGATCCCCCCTACTTTATTCTTCTTTTCCAGGATTGCTTTGGCTATTTGGGGTCTTTGGTGTTTCCATATGAATTTTTGAACTATTTGTGTCAGTTCTTTGAAGAATGTTGTTGGTAATTTGATAGGGATTGTATCAAATCTGTATATTGCTTTGGGAAGGATGGTCATTTGGATGATATTAATTCTTCCTAGCCAAGATCATGGGATGAGTTGCCATTTGTTAGTATCCCCTTTAATTTCTCTTAAGAGTGTCCTGTAGTTTTCAGGGTATAGGTCTTTCACTTCTTTGGTTAGGTTTATTCTTAGGTATTCTATTCTTTATGATGCAATTGTGAATGTAGTTGTTTTCCTGATTTCTCTTTCTGTTGGTTCATTGTTAGTGTATAGGAAAGCCACAGACTTCTGTGTGTTAATTTTGTATTCTGCAACATTGCTGTATTCCAATATCAGTTCTATTAGTTTTGGGGTGGAGTCTTTAGTGTTTTTTATGTACAGTATCATGTCATCTGCAAATAGTGACAGTTTAACTTCTTCTTTACCAATCTGGATTCCTTGTATTTCTTTGTTTTGTCTGATTGCCATGGCTAGGACCTCCAGTACTATGTTAGATAACAGTGGGGAGAGTGGGCATCCCTGTCTCATTCCCGATCTCAGAGGAAAAGCTTTCAGCTTCTCGCTGTTCATTATAATGTTGGCTGTGGGTTTATCATAAATGGCCTTTGTTATGTTGAGGTACCTGCCCTCTATTCCCATTTTGCTGAGAGTTTTTATCATGAATGTATGTTGAATTTTGTCAAATGTTTTTTCAGCATCTATGGAGATGATCATGTGGTTTTGTCTTTCTTTTTGTTGATGTGATGGATGATGTTGATGGACTTTCGAATGTTGTACCATCCTTGCATCCCTGGTATGAATCCCACTTGGTCATGGTGTATGATCCTTTTGATGTATTTTTGAATTTGGTTTGCTAATATTTTATTGAGTATTTTTGCATCCACGTTCATCAGGGATATTGGTCTGTAGTTTTCTTTTTTGGTGGGGTCTTTACCTTATTTTGGTATTATGGTGATGTTGGCTTCATAGAATGAGTTTGGAAGTATCCCCTCCTCTTCTATTTTTTGGAAAACTTTAAGGCGAATGGGTATTATGTCTTCCCTGTATGTCAGATAAAATTCTGAGGTGAATTCATCTGGCCTGGGGGTTTTGTTCTTTGGTAGTTTTTTGATTACCACTTCAATTTTGTTGCTGGTAATTGGTCTGTTTAGATTTTCTGTTTCTTTCTGGGTCAGTCTTGGAATGTATTTTTCTAGGAAGTTGTCCATTTCTCCTAGGTTTCCCAGCTTGTTAGCATATAGGTTTTCATAGAACTGTCTAATAATTCTATGTATTTCTGTGGGGTACGTCGTGTTTTTTCCTTTCTCATTTCTGAGTCTGTTGATTTGTGTTGGCTCTCTTTTCCTCTTAATACATCTGGCTAGAGGCTTACCTATTTTGTTTATTTTCTTGAAGAACCAGATCTTTGTTTCATTGATTTTTGCTATTGTTTTATTCTTCTCAATTTTATTTATTTCTTCTCTGATGTTTATTATGTCCCTCCTTCTGCTGACCTTAGGCCTCATTTGTTCTTCTTTTTCCAATTTCGATAATTGTGACATTAGAACATTCATTTGGGATTGTTCTTCCTTCTTTAAATATTTCTGCATTGCTATATACTTTCCTGTTAAGACTGCTTTTGCTGTATCCCACAGTACTTGGGGCTTTGTGTTGTTGTTGTCATTTGTTTCCATATATTGCTGGATCTCCATTTTGATTTGGGCATTGATCCATTGATTATTTAGGAGCATGTTGTTAAGCCTCCATGTGTTTGTGAGCCTTTTTGCTTTCTTTTTACAGTTTATTTCTAGTTTTATGCCTTTGTGGTCTGAAAAGTTGGTTGGTAGGATTTCAATCTTTTGGAATTTACTGAGGCTCTTTTTGTGGCCTAGTATGTGGTCTATTCTGGAGAATGTTTCATGTGCACTTGAGAAGAATGTGTATCCTGTTGCTTTTGGATGTAGAGTTCTGTAGATGTCTATTAGGTCCATCTGTTCTAGTGTGTTGTTCAGTGCCTCTGTGTCCTTACTTATATTCTGTCTGGTGGATCTGTCCTTTGGAGTGAGTGGTGTGTTGAAGTCTCCCAGAATGAATGCATTGCATTCTATTTCCTCCTTTAGTTCTGTTAGTATTTGTTTCATATAAGTTGGTGCTCCTGTATTGGGTGCATATATATTTATAATGGTTATATCCTCTTGTTGGACTGAGCCCTTTATCATTATGTAATGTCCTTCTGTATATTTTATTACTTTCTTTATTTTGATGTCTGTTTTGTCTGATACTAGTATTTTAACACCTGCTTTTTTCTCTCTGTGGTTTGCATGAAATATCTTTTTCCATCCCTTGACTTTAAGTCTGTGCCTGTCTTTGGGTTTAAGGTGAGTCTCTTGTAAGCAGCATATGGATGGATCTTGCTTTTTTATCCATTCTATTACTTTGTGTCTTTTGATTGGTGCATTCAGTCCATTTACATTTAGGATGATTATTGAAAGGTACATAGTTATTGCCATTGCAAACTTTAAGTTTGTGGTTACCAAAGGTTCAGGGTTAGCTTCTTTACTATCTTACTGTCTAACTTAATTCGCTTGTTGAGCTATTATAAACATGGTCTGATGATTCTTTATTTTTCTCCCTTCTTATTTCTCCTCCTCCCTTCTTCATATGTTGGGTGTGTTTTTCTGTGTTCTTTTTAGGCATGCTCTCAGCTAGAGCAGTCCCTGGAAGACACCCTGTAGAGGTGGTTTGTGGGAGGCAAATTCCCTCAACTTTTGCTTGTCTGGGAATTGTTTAATCCCTCCTTCATATTTAAATGACAATCATACTGGATACAGTAGTCTTGGTTTGAGGCCCGTCTGTTTCATTGCATTAAGTATATCATGCCATTCTCTTCTGGCCTTTAGGGTTTCTGTTGAGAAGTCTGATGAGAGCCTGATGGGTTTTCCTTTGTAGGTAACCTTTTTTTCTCTCTGGTTGCCTTTAATACTTTGTCCTTGTCTTTTATCTTTGCCATTTTAATTATTATGTGTCTTGGTCTTGCCCTCCTTGGGTCCCTTGTCATGGGAGTTCTGTGTACCTCTGTGGTTTAAGAGGCCATTTCCTCCCCTAGTTTGGGGAAGTTTTTTTATTAGCATAATTTTATTAGCAAATTAGAATAATCAGCAATTATTTCTTGAAAGACACTTTCTATCCATTTTTCTCTCTCTTCTTCTTCTGGTACCCCTATAATGCATATATTGTTCCATTTCAATTGGTCACTCAGCTCACTTAGAATTCTTTCATTCCTGGAGATCCTTTTATCTCTCTCTGCATCAGCTTCTCTGCGTTCCTGTTCTCTGTTTTCTAGTCCATTAATGGTCTCTTGCATCTTGTCCTTTCTGTTTTGAAGTCCTTCCAGAGCTTGTTTTATTTCTGTATTCTCCTTCCTTAGTTCTTGCGTATTTCTCTCCATGTCCATCAGGATGGTTATGACTTTTGTTTTGAATTCTTTTTCAGGAAGACTGGTTAAATCTATCTCCCCAGGTTCCTTCTCTGTTGAAGATGTAGGAGATGCCAAAGCTGTCTGGGTTAGTCTTGTCTGGATCAAATTTTTTTGCCTTTTCATGTTGATTGGTGCTATTGACTGTCATCTCTTAGGGCCAAACTTTCCACTTGCTACTGGCCTTTCTTTACTGGGACAACTTCTACCCCTAGTGGCTTGTGTTGGGTAATTGCATGTAGACTGGGTCTTTGTGTATTGTCCGGCCAGTATGGAGGAAGCTCCCTTTCAGAGGGTGTGGCCAGACTTAGGCTGCTTCTCTGCTTTTGCTGCACTCAGTACGGTAATGGATGGGGGTCTGTTTGGCTGTTTACCTCTGTGAGGGGTCTCAGAGCTGTTGCCAGGGGGTTAGTGCACCCGGTTTTCCCTGTAATTTCCAGCTGCTGTGCTGTGACCTGTGTTGTTTCCATCCAGCTGTGGCATCCCTGTCCCTTTAAGACTTTCAAAAAGCACTTGTTTTTCTTTGTCACAGGGGCATCAGCTTCAGAACCTGCTCAGAGGTCTTGCTGCCCTGTTTCCCTTGTTTCCAGCCCTCCACACATGCACTGTGTCTGTGCTCTGGTCCGGATGGCTGGGGCTGGGTGTTTAGCAGTCCTGGGCTCCCTCTCTATCCCCAGTATGACTCCTCTCCTCCTGCCCAGAGCTGGGGGCAGGGGTGCTCGGATCCTGCTGGGCCGGGGCTTGTATCTTACCCCTTTCACCAGGTGCTGGGCTCTCACATGTGTGGATGTAGTCTGGCTGTTGTCCTGTGTCTTCTGGTCTCTCTTTTAGGATTAGTTGTATTTGCTGTATTTTCAAAAATACATATGTTTTTGGGAGGAGATTCCCACTGTCCTACTCATGCCACCATGTTGGCTCCGGCTAGAATGTGTCTTTTGAAGTGCTTATATATGAAAGAAATTTGATAGATTTTTTTTAGGATTTAACAATTCTAAACTTACCAACAATATTTGATACTAAAAGAAGCTTTTCTAAACTATGAAAAAACAAAACAAAACAAATATGCCTCCCCACCCCCAAAGAAACCTAACAACCATGATTGTTAGATGGAACTCTGTTTTCTTTCTATTCTCTTTAAGGCAAAATATCATAACATTATTGTTGTATGAAGGAATGACCAAAAATTATGCTAATGAAAACACATCAGCAGTCAGCAACTATGTGTAAATGGCACAAGGGTAAAGGACAAAGAATTGCTTATAAAAAAAGAAAGGGTGAACATCTTCAGAATTCAATTCCTTCATGACCCTACATGTCTAGTTTGTCTTTCACAGATGACGTGCCATAGTCGAATAAATGGATATATTAGGACAGCAAATGGAAGCCATATGAAGCAATGATTTCAGTAAAGGGAAGTACATGGGCAACTATAGAAGCTAGTATTATTGTAAAAATGTTTGTGAGACAGGGAAGGATAGGGGGACAGCCCCTGTCCAGTTAGAGCAAGATAAGGTCCCTGGAAAGGACAAATGGGATGCTTACTAAGGACCCTGGGAATGTGAAAAACAGGACACTTGCAACTGAATCAATGTAACAAATGTATAAGAAGGTTCTCCTTGAACCTCCATGGCAAAGAACCATTTTTACTAACTGATAAGTCACTGTGGCTCATGTAGCTTGACCAAGGAGTACTAGTTAAAATTAAGAATGACCTTTAGTATGGCTGGCTAAAATACAGCTGGCATTCTGACTGGAATCTATAGAAAACAAACAGCTTCTCTCCCTCTTTGAGGCAACAGGCATAAAATACCTAGACCTGAGCCCATGAAGTGCAGCCTTGTCCCTCCCAGAATATGCCTGGGAGTTCTTATCTTTACTCTTCTCTATCAATGAAAAACCTTTTTCTTGCTTGCCTACCTTGATCATTTGCACAGTTCATTCTTTGACTCCATAAACAAGAACCCTGGTATCATCTTTTGGGTTCATGTCCAGGATCTCTCCCTGTTCTTAGCTGCCTAGGGAACAGGTACCTTTCCCTACTCCTCTTGTTTAATGAATTCCTAACCTACACTCTGACCTATTCGAGAATTCTTTCTGGTCCAGAGTCAACAACCCTCCCAGACCAGGTTGGGATTTCTCCTAGTGATTCACTTAGTGCTTCACTTAGTGCTTAGGGAGAGACCTCACTGCACACAGCTGCCTGGCAACATTTGTAATACCATTTATTGTTTTCTATATAATTTGAGAGAATAATGCACTTAAATTTTTAGTTCATGTTTTGGGGCACACAATGTATACACATGCAGTTTCGTGATAACAACAGAAAGGGATGGAACAGGAATTTTTATATGTTATTGAAGTTACACTATAAATTAAAAATTAGAGTGTTATAACACTAGTATGTCAAATATAATCCCTAGAGTAAACACATAAAAAATATAGCTATAGAATATACACAAAAGGGAATAAGGTAAGAATTTAAATATTTAACTAAAAATAACTAAGCACAAAGTAAAATAGTAAGGCAGGAAACAAGGGAGAGAAAGCTATAAAGTGTATGGAAAACAAATAGGAAATGACAAAACTGAGTCCCACATTATCAATAATTGCTTTACATGTAAATGGATTAATCTCTACAATCAAAACACCATGATTGACATAATGGATAAAAACACAAGATCCAAATATACACAATCTACAGGAGACACATTTTACATCCAAAAACACAAATAGACTGAAAGGGTAAGAATGGAGAAAGATATTCCATGCCAACAGTAACCGAAAGAGCAGGGGTGGTTGAACTATGTAAACAAAACAGACTTTAAATTAAAAAAAGTTATGAGAGATAAAGAAAGACATTTTATATGAATAAAAGTTTTAATAAAGCAGGATTACATAATTACAATAATTTGTGCACCTAATAATAGACTATAAAAACACATCCTGCAGAAACTGACGTAAGTGAAGGGGAAAATAGTTTTACAATAAGAGTTGGAAGACTTTATCTATAGAAAATACAGATACAGTATAAAATATAATATAAAAATATATGTACAGATTCAATATGGTGGTGTGAGAGGTGAGACAGAGAACTTCCCCAAAACCACAGATAATGTGAAAATACAGTTACTACAACTAACCATAAAACAACAATAGGAAAAAAGGCTGAACTAGACTGCATACAGACCTTACAAACGGAGCAGACATCATGAAACAGGGTAAGATACCAAAGCCTTGAAGTGGCAGGATCCAAACCCACCCCGCACCCCAGCTCACTGGCAGGAGGAAGAGAAATAGAGTGGGGAGGGGCTGGAAGCCTGGGAATGCTGAAGACCTAGCTCTGGAGACCTGCTTTGCGAGCAGAAACCTACATTGTATGGTGCTCCAGATGATGGGGAGCTGGGACAGGCAAGAGTTCTTGAGAGACAGATTCTGGCCATTTGTGGAGGAGAGGGATCCACACATGGCCGCTATGGGACAAGGGAAAGGCAGGTGGTCTGAAAGTCTTCCTAACAGCGAGAGGGCTGCTGAAGTGGCAGGGTTTGCACAAAGCTTGCTGTGCAGAAAAAGGGATAGAGGGACAAAGTTGCATGGGTGCGCTCTGCCCAGCAGATTGGGAACTTTGAGGAGCTTCAAGCACTGCATCTCCCTGGCTGTCTAGTCCCCGCCAAGGCCCCCCACTGTGATATGCAGCCTGCCAGGCCTTCCTTGTGACCTGACGGTACTGGCTCGCAAACCGGCCGTGACTGTGCTGGTGTCAGGCCAGTCAGAGGGAGGCCCTGCCAACAACAGTTAGAGATGCACAGCACAGAGGCTTACACCTGTGTGCTTGGCCCACTGGCTCTGATACTGGAGACAGACACAGTAGACAGGAATCAGGAAAAAGATCATTCCTCCCCTTAGGCACCAGCTCTGCTCCCCTACAACCCCTAACCTCACTCTAGGGACTGAGCAGCTCCAGAGACTGGAGCTTCTGGGCACTAGATGGCACCACACAGAAATATGAAAAGTCAAAAGAACATGGTTCAGGTCAAAATCTTACAAACTCCAGAAAAAGGGCCAAATGAAACTGAACTCACCAATCTGCCTGAAAGAGTTCAAAATAAAAATCATAAACATGCTTATGGAAGGATAGAAAAATATTTAAGAATTCAGAAATGAATTTAGATGGAGATTCAATCATTATGAAATTCCAGATCCGAAATGAAACACACAATGGAGGGATTTAAAAGCAGATTAGATGTAGTAGAAGAGACAGTAAATGAAATAGAAACTAGAGAATAGGAATATAAGGAAGCTGAGGCACAAAGAGATAAAAGGACCTCTAAGAATAAAAGAATATTGAGAGAAGTGTGTGACCAATCCCAATGAAACAATATTCACATTACACGGGTACCAGAAGAAGAGAGAGAAAAAGGGATAGAAAGTGTCACTGAGGAGGTAATTACTTGAAACTTCCCCAATCTGGGGAAGGAGATAGTCTCTCAGGTCATGGAGATGTACAGATCTCCCAACACAAGGGACCCAAGGAAAACATCAAGACATATAATAATTAAAATGGCAAAGATCAAGGATAAAGACTGAATTTTAAAAGCAGTTAGAGAGAGAAAAAAGATCACACACAAAGGAAAACCCATCAGGCTATCATCAGATTTCTCAACAGAAACATTACAGGCCAGAAGGGAGTGGCATGATATATTTAATGCAATGAAGCAGAAGGGCCTTGAACCAAGAATACTCTACCTGGCAAGGTTATCATTTAAAATTTGAAGGAGGGATTAAACAATATTCAGATAAGCAAAAGCCTAGAGAATTTAACTCCCACAAACCACCTCTACAGATGCATTTTGGAGGGACTCCTATAGATGGAAGTATTCCTAAGGCTAAATAGTTGTCATCCAAGGGATAGACAAAGAGTACAGAATATGATTCATAACATACAAAGAATGGAGGAGGAAGAAAAAGGAGAAAAAATTCTTTAGGATCTGTTTGTAATAGCATACAAAGTGAGTTAAATTAGACTGTTAGATAGTACAGGAATTACACTTGAACCTTTGGTAACCATGAATCTAAAGCCTGCAAAGGCAATAAGTACATACCTATTGATAATCACCCTAAATATAAATGGTCTGACTGCACCAATCAAAAGACATAGTTACTGAATGGATAAGACCCATCTATATGCTGCCTACAAGAGACTCACTTCAATCCCAAAGACATACACAGACTGAAAGTAAAGGGATGGAAAAAGATATTTCATGCAACTAATGGGGAGAAAAAAGCAAGAGTTGCAGTACATGTATCAGACAAAATACTTGTACTTATAACTTCAAAATAAAGAAAGTCACCAGAGACAAAGGACATTACATAATGATAAAGGGGTCAGTCCAACAGGAGGATATAACTGTTAAAAATATCTATGCACCCAATACAGGATCACCTACACATGTGAAACAAATACTAAAGGAATTAAAGGGGGAAATAGAATGCAATGCATTCACTTTAGGAGACTTCAACACATCATTTACCCCAAAGGACAAATCACCAGACATAAAATAAGTAAAGAGATAGAGGCACTGAACAACATATTAGAACAGATGGACCTAATGGACATCTACAGAACACCCCATTCTTAAGCAACAGGGTACACATTCTTCTCAAGTGCACATGAAACATTTTTAAGAATAGTTTATATACTAGGCCACAAAAAGATCCTTAGTAAATTTAAGAAGATTGAAATTGTACCAACCAATTTCTCAGATCATAAGGTATGGAACCAGAAATAAATTACCTAAAAAAAAATGAAAAAGCCCACAAACACATGGAGGCTTAATAACATGCTCCTAAAAAATCAATGGATCAATGACCAAATAAAAACAGAGATCAAGCAATATATGGAGAAAAATGACAACAATAATTCAACAGTACAAAATCTGTGGGAAACAGTGAAGGCTGTGCTAAGAGGGAAATATATTGCAATACAGGCCTACCTCAGTAAAGAAGAACAATCCCAAATGAACTGTCTAAACTCACAATTAATGAAACTAGAAAAAGAAGAATAACTGAGGTCCAAAGTCAGTAGAAGGAGGAACTTAATAATGATTAGAGGAGAAATTAATAAAATTGAGAAGAATAAAACAATAGAAAGAATCAATAAAAGTAGGAGTTGGTTCTTTGAGGAAATAAACAAAATAGATAAACCCCTAGCCAGACTTATCAAGAAAAAAAGAGAGTCTACACACACAAACAAAAATAGAAATGAGAAAGGAAAAATCACAATGGACACCACAGAAATACAAAGTATTATGAGAGAATACTATGAAAAATTATATGCTAACAAACTGGAAAACTAAGAAGCAATGGACAACTTTCTAGAAAAATAAAACTTTCCAAAGCTGAGCAAGAAGAAACAGAAAATATGAATAAACCAATTAGCAGCAAAGAAATTGAATTGGTAATCAAAAAACTACCTAAGAACAAAACTCCTGGAGCAGATAGTTTCACTGCTGAATTTTATCAACAGCAGTGTTCCTCCTTAAGGTTTTCCAAAATGTAGAAGAGGAGGGAATACTCCCAAACTCATTCTATGATGATAACATCATTCTAATACCAAAACCACGCAAAGACACCACAAAAAAAGGAAATTACAGACAAATATTCCTGGTGAACATAGATGCAAAAATACTCAACCAAATATTAGCAAACCAAATTAAAAAATACATAAAAGTGTCATTCATCACGATCAAGTGAGATTCATCCCAGGGATACAGGAATGATGCAACATTCGAAAATCCATCAACATCTTCTTTCACATCAACAAAATGAAGGACAAAAAGTACATGATCATCTCCATAGATGCTGAAAAAGCATTTAATAAAATTCAACATCTGTTCTTGATAAAAACTCTCAACAACATGGGTACAGAGGTTAATATGGGTACATAATAAAGGCCATATATGACAAACCCACAGCCAACATTATACTTAACAGCGAGAAGCTGAAAGCTTTTCCTTTAAGATCAGGAACAAGACAAGGATGCCCACTCTCCCCACTTTTATTCAGCATCGTACTGGAGGTCCTAGCCACAGCAATCAGACAACACAAAGAAATGAAAGGCATCCATTGGTAAGGAAGAAGTCAAACTGTTCCTGTTTGCAGATGACATGATATTGTACATAAAAAACCCTAAAGTTTCCACTCCAAAACTACTAGATCTAATATCTGAATTCAGGCCAGAAGGGAGTGGCATGATATATTTAATGCCACAGTTAAATTGTAGGATACAAAATTAAACCCCAGAAATCTCTTGCATTCCTATACACTAATGATAAACTAGCAGAAAGAGAATTCAGGAAACAATTTCATTCACAACTGCATCATAAGAAGAAAACAAATCCTACCATTTGCAACAACATGGATGGAGCTAGAGGGTATTATGCTCAGTGAAATAAACCAGGTGGAGAAAGACAAGTATCAAACGATTTCACTCATCTGTCGATTATAAGAACAAAGAAAAAACTGAAAGAACAAAACAGCAGCAGACTCACAGAACCCAAGAGTGGACTAACAGTTACCAAAGGGAAAGAAACTGGGGAAGAGGGGCGGGAAGGGAGGCATAGTGGGGAAAAAGGGGTATTATGATTAGCACACACTGTGTATCGGGGTGGGGGGTACATGGGGAAGGCTGTATAGCACAAAGAATACAAGTAATGATTCTATAGCATGTTCCTATGCTGATGGACAGTGAGTGTAATGGGGTATGTGGTGGGGACTTGATAATAGGGGGAGTCTAGTAACTATAATGTTCACGTAATTGTACATTAATAATACAAAAAAAATACATGTAGAAAACCCCAAAGATTCCACATACAAAAAGTTTGAATTAATAAATGAATTCAGCAAAACAGCAGGCTACAAAGTCAACCCAAAAAATTCAGTTGCATTTCTGTACAGTAAAAATGAGCAGTCTGAAAACAAAATTACAAAATCAATTCCATTTACAAGGGCATCAGAAAGAATTAATACATAGAAATTAACTTAACCAAAGAAATGAAAGTCTTGTAAAATGAAAACTATAAAACATTACTGAAAGAAATTTAAGAAGACATAAATAAATGGAAACTCATTGACCATCAGCAGAAGAATGAATATACCAGTTTTACTATATTCAAAGAACAGAAAACCATACAGTAATAAAAAGAATGAATTAAAGCTACACATGATAATATAGATAACTCACATTCACAATACTGAGTGAAAGAATTAGGACAAATTTCTTCTGCAAGATTTCATTTTATATAGCTACTTAATTTACATAATTATGGAGGAAAATAAAGGAGTGGTATGAGTTAGGACCACAATTACTTTTGGGAGAAGAGAAGTTTGTAATTTGAGATGTGCAAACAGTAATAGGCTTCTGGGTATTGGCAAAATTTCATGTTGCTGTTGGTTCCTAGTTACATGGGTACTGACCTTAAAATAAAACGTTAAACTCTAAGTTGCATTTTTCTGTATAGAAATTTGTGTATGTGATATTTTTCATATTTAAAAACTAAATTAAGTAGGGTGGTATTTAAAAAAATAGAGTAAAAGACAAAGAAAAAAGTTATGAGTAAAGTTTGAGATATGTAGAACAGATCACAAATTAAACATGTAACAAAAGCTTCGGAAAGAAATAATAAAAAAAGGAGGGGAAGATTAAAAATCATTTACTGAGACTGAAGAAAGTTACATGCTCTTCAATCAAATTGTAAACTGCAAAGCTACAAGTCACGTCTCAGTTCTTGCCTTGGTACAGGGGCCTATTAAAAAGAAAATAGAAAACAGCCTAAGAAAGTGCTGAAAAAGGAGTGTTGACCATAATTTACAAAAATTCTCCCTGGTTATTTATAGGAATAAAAATATAGGAATAGAAATATTTATAGGAATATAGCTGAGAAATGCTTGGTTATTGGATGGGGTAGGGGGCAGGGTAGGGGTAGGGGTTGTAATGTGTAAAGAAGGACTTCCCAAAATTAAATGACAGCACCAGTCCAGTAACAACTTTTCAGCTCTCCTTATGTCTTCTCACTTCCTTTACTCCATCTCTGGAGAGATCAAAACCTTGTTAAAAGAATGAGTTTCTTGGTGGTTAGAGACATGTCTAGATGTAGGTTGACATGTGAACATAGTAGATTTTTTAAAATATAATTCTGTTGAGATAACTACATTGGTGATATGGTTATGAAGATAAAAATACACCAACCTAAAATATGCCACACTGGCATAAGGATTAATTTGAACTGAAGATATTTGAGAATTAATAAATACAGGAAAAGACTTACTCTGAACTTCCTTTACCTGCCTAAAAATAAATGAACAAGCTAACAAACAAAAACCGATTCAATTTTATAAACCTCCTATTTGGGAGTTTCATCAACGAGGGAAGATTGACTCTTAACCACAGGAGAGGAGATAAAAATCAACACCAGACTGAGACATATATTGTCACCAATTATCAGATATCTATTTATTCCCTTAACAGCCATTTATTTTTCCTAAAGATCATATGCTTTGCCAAATGTATCCCTTCTACCAGTTGCTTTCCCCGTTAAAAAATAATGAATTTGTTTGCATTTTCTGTTAATCTGTCTGTTAGTTTAATTCACATTTCACTCAGCTACTGAACTTAAGAGAATTAAGGAAAAGTTTTTCCTCTTCCACAGTTAAGGGCTCTAAAAATTGATAAAATACAATGAATAAACCATTTATTCCAGTAAGTGATAAACCATTTATTTGTATGAAAGTTTTGCCTATTATTTTATTTGCATTTATATTTTCTGAATAACTCTGCAAAAATAATTACAGACAGCATATTTTGCATTACTTTTGCTTTATGGAATAATGGTTTCCAAGTATAATCTAATTATTTCATCTTAATGACTTCAAATTTGTGTATACCTTTCACAAAATAGGATTGGTAATTATACTAGTATTTAAGTAAATTTAATTTTATCAGACTTATGCTAATCATTTCTTTAATTATGATTGGGTTAACCATATGCTCAACTCTATAAATGGCACACTAATTTAATGACAAGCAATATTGCTTGTTCTAGAGGCCCATAGGAATTAAACACAAGAGGCAGCTTTGAAGGAAGAAAAAGACTGCTTAGCTAGACTTTTCTTAACACTCAACATAGTAAATACCAGCGTGTCCTGGCAGTAATATAGTCCATTTTCACTGGGCAGTATTAATACTACTCTGAATGCAACTTTAAATTATGACAGTTGAGCTTTTCCAGTCAGAATTACCCTGTGCTTCTTCTAAATTCCAAGATGTCCCTTGCATATAGTGCTTTTTCCTCCACTCTATATTCAGTCATTCTTTTAAAATTATAATTCGGTATATAAGAACTCCCCTTTTAAGTTTTGGGAATGAGATAAAACAAACAAACAAAATATAAAACTTCTGATATGAATGCCCAGTTAGGTAATAAGTAGTATAATGTAATATTTTATGGCAGTCAGATAGAGGAGGTTTAACATCTGCCCCTTACATCATCTTGGCCAAAAATCTTATCATTCTAAGGCCACATTATTCTCATCTGTATGTCAACTAGCAGAGCTCCTTTTGTAATGTTGGTCATGATTATTATGAAGAATATATTCATTAGAATTAATAAATTTGATTCTTATCTATTTATTAACTCACACTTCCTCTTTATATAATTATTACCTCAGATCTATAATCACTTATTTGAAAACACTTTAAGTCTAGTTTTATTTTGGAAATCAGGATTCCAGATTAATGACATCTCCAACAGGTTCTGGAAGAACATCCAATATCAATCATGTTAGTATTTCTGCCTTTAAACATATGACTATTTATACTAAGTATGCTAAATAAGAACAAATTGCCTTACTTCATTTTAAGTCATGTTTTGTACAAAATGTATTTGCTGCAAAATTTTTAAAAAAAGGTTAACACCTTAGGGCTTTATGAATTTCAGAATTATGATTAAGTATGGTAGCTGTACGATTTATTTCAAAAAGATCACATCTGAAATTAAAAATAGACACCATGAATGCTTTTGCCACAATTGATTACTCAGATTGTCCCAGGTAAGCCGGGATGATTGTCCTACATAAAGACTGAGGCTCTGTATGGACAAAGCATTGTTCTTGGGACTTTCAACGGAATAATGGTGAATTATATTTATTTGTTTATATTATTTACTTTCCTGTATGCTTATTTATTTATACTACAGCTTAGTTCAATTAAAAAAGAAATGAATGGTAAGGTGTTCTGCTTCTTAAAGGTTAGAGTCTGAAGGCAAATTTGAATTTGAATTACTGCTCTGTCTGTTAATGTCACATTGGCAAGTTATGACTATGTATTGGTTTCCTCATCTATGAAATACAAATTATAGCACTATCAAATCCATAGGGTTGTTCTGAAGACCAAAAGAGATAATATATATTATGAGCTTACTGAACTACCTCCCCAAATAAACACTCAACATATGAAGTAGTAGTAGTATTCTATTTTTCTATGCCCTAAAGCAACTTAAAATATAACTTAAAGGGCAAATGTACACAAATAACTCAAATGGATCTGTTATGATCTGCCTTGATTAAACTTCTCTTTGTAGGAATATGGCTGGATTATACTAAAGGGCAAATTTGGAGGGTATTTTTGTGAGTTTTTTTTGGTCATTTGATTTTTTGCTAAAAGGAGATGAGCAGAAGAGCACATGTCACTTGTGAGAAAAAGGGCTTAAAAGATTCTGTATGGTTTGCCAACTTCCTACTCCATGGCATGGTGACTAATGATACTCCAGATCCAAAGGTTCTGTTAGACGGGGTCCCAGAACAGAACACAGCAAGTGTAACAAATAGACCTTTGTGTTTTAAGCCAATAAAATTTTGGGGTTGTCTGCTTCTGGGTCATAACTAGCACATGATTAAATCTATATCTATATCTATATCTATATCTATATCTATATCTATATCTATATCTATATCTATATCTATATCTATATCTATATCTAATCTATATCATCTATCTATATATCTATATTTACCTAAATATCTATATTTATTTATATCTATATCTATATATATTATTCAGAGAAAGAGAGAGAGAGAGAGAGAGAGAGTTGAATTTTGTCACCCTCAAAAATATATATTCAAATCCTAACCTCCAGTACCTGTGAATATTACTTGTATGGAGATATGGTCTATGCAGGTATTATCAAATGATGATGAGGACATGTTGGATTAGGTGAGCCTTAGTTGATTGTCTAGTGTCCTTAGAAGAAGAGGAAAATTTGGATACAGAGACATACAAGGAGAACAGACGTGATGAGAAAAGCAGAGATTGGAGTGATGAGGGAACAAGGTAAGGAATACCTTGATTTCAGACTTCTGGTCTGAAGAACTGTGAAGAAGAGTAGATTTCTGTTGTTTTTAAGCCACCCAGTTTGTGATATATATATATAGGTAAAGCAGCCTTATGAGACTATCTATCTGTCTATCTATCTATCTATCTATCTATCTATCTATCTATCTATCTATCTCTCATCTATCTATCATCTGTCTATCCATCCATCATCTATAATTAGTGGCTCTCAAATTTCAGTGCACAGATGATCCTTAAGATTGTTTAATTTAGTAATACTGCCACTGCCAGCCATGAGATTGTAATTCAGTCAGTCTTGAGTGGAGCTCAAGGATTTACACTTTAACTAAATTTCAAAGGTGGTTTTGATGCTAGTGTTTCCCAGACTAAATACTGAGAGAAACAAATATAATTAATACAATAATTTAATGTAGAGTAACTTGATTTTGATTTCCTTGGTTTTACATGGATAAAAAGAGGATGCTGTAGCAAAAGGATGACATGACAAAGGTATTTATTGTAGGAAAAACACTCATGGCGTACTCCTGTGAAGACAAGGGCATGAAATTGGTTGATGCCCAATATTTCTATTGGTGCTTCTGTAAAGACAGATTAGAAATGGACTACAGAATTCATTAAGTACATTGCTCTATGGTCCAATCTTAATTTAGAAGGCTCTGGAAAAACAGTCATTTTATTTTATTTGTGGAGGTATGACTAGAGGTGGTTATGCATTTATCAGCTTCAGACTATAGGGAAAGGCTTTACTGTAGCATTTCATATGGAAGTAAACCCGATTATCTAATTGTAAAGCATTCTCCCAGGAATACAGCTGAATAATGACATTTCAAAATTGGATCTCTTCCTATAAAACCGAGTGCCTTGGTTACTAGGTGTTTTTGCAGAATTTAAGGATAGATGACTGGATAGAATTGAAGAGAGGATTAACACCAACGTAATAGTGTGAAGAAAGGGAAAATAATATTCATTTTATTTTTTATCAGTCATTTACCAACTGCTGAATTATGAGTTGTATTTATAGACTCGATGTTCACAATAATATTTAAATATTGTTTATTTAACAGGGATTTAAATCCAGGTCTCAATTCCTCCTAAGCTTGTTTTTCTATATAAGAAGGAATAAAGGCTATATAAGAAGGAATAGAGGAAAATGGGAGGGGAGTAGGAGAGGAAGGAAGGAAGAGAAAAAGAAGATGGAGATAGGTTATTTTAAAAACCTGGATTAATTAGTAGACAGAAGATAGGACATTTATTCCTAGGAAGAATAGCTAAAACAAAATAATATCCTCTCTCTCCCTTTGACCATCACTATGAAAAATAGCTTATTGAATAAACCCCAAAGTATGACCCACAAGAGTTCAACTCTTAGATTTTCTAGTAATATATTCTAAACTGAGCTAACCAATATTGGTTCCAAATTACTTTCAAAATTAACTTTGGACTCTACTGACTCAAGAGTGTTCTCTTTTACATAAAGATTTCCATTCTCTATGAGACACTACCAAATTTTAATATGTATGTCTTCCACCCCTATACCGACTCCCCCCTCAACTCCCATTTTAAGCTCAGCCAATTTTGTCCACATAATTCATGTCTCACTGTAAATTAAATGTGAGAATTTCATGTTCAATTAATTATAAGGTTTGATTATATTAATGTTGAATATATTTTCATAGGAATATTTTTAATTTATCCCATGACCAGTCACTGTTGGCTTTTTATCAATCCCTTTTAACAGAGTTCAATTCAGTGGGGACATTTCAATATTTTAAAATAACAGATCATTGATTAATATCATTTTAGTAGAGGTTAAAATTTCCATTTTCATGCTCTAGGGCACAAAAACTTGAAACACCAATCTATCAAAAAAGGCTTGCCAGGGGTAAGGATTTTTAAATCCCTGTGCTGTGATTTTTTTTAACCTGGCTTTGTTGTCCTTTTTCTCTCTAGATTTTATATCCTGATAGCTTTGAGGCAGAGCTTTTATAACTGTGCACAATTCTTCCACAGCAGTAGAGTGGTACATTCAATATATAGTTAGGATCCTGTAAAAACTGCCTCAGAAGATAGGTTTTGCAGGGTTCATTTTCAATAAGATGGGCCTAACTTGCTGCTTGAAACTGACAATTCTGTGCCTAATTAAGCATGCAGTTATACTTGAACACACTTTAGCATTTTCATCGAGTGTCTTAGACAGCATAAAGCCCCAGGGCATTGAATAGGGTAGGAGCAATGTAAAGGAATTTGGCAAAACCTTTTGAGTCTGCTTAAATTTTTGCTTCAATTATTACTCCCATTCTGCATTTTCTGTGTTTTTTACATCTGTATGTTATTAATTCTAAAGATATAAGGTGAAAGCTACTATAGTAAAATATCTCCTTTTTGTGGAATAAGTATTATTTTAAGATTTACATCTTTCTATATATTTTTTCCTGTTTAAGCATGCAAAATGGACTCAGAAGTGTGTCTATAAAACTTGGTGAATTTTTCAGGCTCTTGAATTTAAGGTAGCAGAAACAGAATTATTTCAAGTGAGGCTTTATAAAAGAAAAAGAAGCTGTATTTCAGTTTTATGCTAGGACTGACAATATATTTGACATATGACTTCTATATGTCACCTGACATTTAGGCTCATTTGTTCAGCATTAGTCATAAAACCACAAAGCATTTGATTAATTTCTGAAATTACTTTGATGAAATGCTTTAATTCACTGGAAATTATAATAGCTGTAAAAGTCTTCCTGACATATTTAGTTATTTTAAAGAAATGGACTTGTCATTAAGCTTGGAAAATTAATAACAAAAAATTATACCTAATCTATCATGACATTTCACTAAAATATAGAAAGAAAGAAAATATTAAATCTTCATGGGCAAAGAGACAGGGAGAGAATGAGAGTAGATAGAAAATGTCAATACATTTCTGTAAGATGGAAAGTAGATACATAATTGGTACCTGGCTTTCAGGGAGAAAACTGCTTCAAACTCAGCAGTATCTGTGTTGTTCTATGCAATTTTGTCATATGTATAGATTTGTGCAGCCATCACCATAATCAACATGCAGAAGTGTTCTATCACTTTATAGCCACACCCATCTCCCTTCACTTCCCTCATCAACTCCTGCTAATCTCTAATCTGTCCTCCATAATTTTGTCATGTCAAGTATGTTTTATAAATGGAATAGTATACAATCTTTTAATATTGGCTCTTTTCACTCAATATTTTCATTGAAATCCATCCAAGACATAGTGTGTGTCAATAGTGTACTTCTTACTGCTGAGTAGTATTACAGTTTGTTTAGCCAGTTGCCCAGTGAAGGGCATTTGGTTTATTTTCCAGTGTTTGGCTATTACAAATAAATCTGTTATGAACATTGGTGTACAGATTTTTGTGTGGACCTACTTTGATATTGTAGAGAAAATATCTTTTTGTTTCTGCATGTTTAAGGCTTTCCAAAAAATGTTTACTAACACATGGGTCAAAGAAGAAGCCTCGGAAGTTTCTGATAGGTAAGAAATTTAATTCTCCATAGGTAAATGTTTGTGTTTCAAAGCAGAATGAGCCAAGGATACTTTGTATGGATTGTAAACTAGATGACTCTTGTTTTGTCTCCACTCTGGGTTATTTATTTACAATCCAAAAGGAAGGAACCCATGATCCTTCTCCTTTTGATCACAAGGAGAATTTTTTTATATTAGAAACAGAGTTAAGATGAGGAGAAGGAGACTACCCTTTTCTACATAAACTCTCAGATTCATATTTTCTGGGCTTCTAACATACAGTATAGTCATCTATCTTGCCTGCTTTGCATGCACCCAGAAGGTGAAATAGATAGGGAAAGAGGAAACAAAGTAGTTATTGTGTTACTTAATAATTAATATTGCCTTTACCTAAAATACTCATGTGAACTTTAAGGATTTTACAAATTATACAGATATTAAAATTTATCAACATGTTTTCAGTTCTTTGGGATAAAAACCCAAGAATATAATCACTGGGTTGTATGATAAGTAAGCTAGGCAGAAAAATACAAGTATATAATTAACATTTTAGTAAATTTCCCATATTTTCCAGGGCAGATATACTCTCCTATAGCCTAATCAGCAATGTATGAGAGTTTCAGTTTTTCTGAATTTTCATGGCATTTCGTATTGTGACTTTTTCTGAAAAAAATAAATAAATTGTAAGTATATTATATAATGTTGTATGATATCTCATTATGGTTTCAATTTGAATTTCCCTAATGTCTAATGATTTTGAATCTCTTCTTATGCTTACCTGATATCAAAATATTCTCTAGGTCTCATTAAGTGTAACAATACTAGGTGATTGGTGACACTTGAACCCATTGGAAAGCTTTTAGGACACAGAAGATGCAACTACTTGAAAAGGGGTGATTAGAAATTAAAATGTGAAGATATGATTTACACATTAAATTCCTGAATAAAACAGGAAGAGATTAGATGAAAGTCACTGCTAGAAGGGTTGATTTTAGAAAAGAAATGGGGCTCTTCTGTATTGTATTCTAGGTGAAGAAAGGAAATGTAAAAAATCAGAGACATTTTAAGGAAGAGATTAAGGTAGCGAAATTGCAGTCAGTGCCTGCCGCATCATGGTATTCCAAGTATGTTTACTGAGTGATTCAAAGAGGAAGTGCTGTACATTTCAAAGAGACAGCCAAGTTATTAGTCAAAAACTATCAAGAATGATTATTTTTAGTGATTATGTTTTTAGAGAAATATATTTGAAAACAGATGCATATTCTTTATGGTGTGTTTTAAGTAAGCAATCAAGGTCAATTAGACTTTGGTTTATGATGCAAATCCCCATTGTTTCTCTCTTAGCAGCTACACAATTTTTACTTTGTAACTAAGGGAAAAGGAACAGCATCTGTGTGGTTTGCTTAACAATGCAAAATTGAAATGTTGGCTAAAGATGAGATTTAATTTTGATGATGCCAACACATTGACTTAATAAAATGTATAATTTTATATGGATGCTTCAGCTATACAGTGTAATAGGTCTTCCTAGGCTTCTTTTATTGTTATTGGTTGCTTTTTAACTAACACAATAGTATGAAAAGGGGAGAGAGAGAAATAGAGAAAGACACAGTGATAAAGAGAGAATGGAGGAGAGACAATCTAAGGCTGTAAAAAGTGCTTTGATAAACTGCTTTACACATAACCTTTAATACTACCATGTGAGGGAGACAGATCAAATACTGTAATATGTGCTTTGATCTTAATGAACATGGAATATAAGAAATTGAGATGTGAAAAGAAAATGAGAAGAAAAATAATAATTAACGGCTTAAACAACTTTTGTGAAATCTCAGGAATTATATTTCTATTAAAGGAATTAGACTTTAAAAATCATCTACATATATAAAACTTTAAACCTAGAAATAAATGCATCTCAAGCTTGATAAATTATTTCTAACAATTGCATAGAATCCTCACCATGTCACTTTAATTTTTAAATGTTTTATATGTGAAATTAAAAAAATCCTTTTAAACTTGTTTTTTTTAATGAGATACATTATTTTTTCTTATCAGAGTATATAAATTGCATTGCAATTGTTTCCGTGTTATAAAATTCTCTAATCTCATGTTCCTTCTTTGCTTATAAAGTGTAAAATTGGATTTCTTAACACTAAAAAAAAATTTTATTGACCTTATATAGTGAATTTTAATCACTGTGTGCAGCTCTTGGCATCCAAAGTTTAAGCTCCAGTCAAGTGATTTACACTGTCATGGCATTACTAATTAGTCCATTCACTCCCTCACTATTCATCATGGCCCAAAGAAGTTTTGATCCTCAACTGTTCTCTCACAGCTGAATAGTTTGGCTAATTGGGGCATGAACTAAATTCCTTAAAGTGTTTTGTATTTGTTTCTGAAATGGAACAATGGGTTGGCTTTAAGATATTTTTTCCTAAATATTCTCAAATCAAAGAACAAGTCTACATCTGCCTGGTTTATACCTTTGCCCCTGTTCTCTAAATACTTTTCAGAGCTCTGTCTTAAAGTTAAAAGAGATACCCTTTTTATTTGAACATGTCTTTATGCATTTAATTTTTTCTCCCATTTACCAAACAAGGAGGTGGAATGGATGATATAAAGGTGTTTCGAACCTTCAATATTTTATGATTCCAGCAATCTTAACATATCTCATATTCACTATTTTTAAACTACTATGTTAATCTACGGACAAAAAAAGGAAGAGAAAATGACATTCAGTATTGTCATAGCAACTTCTAAGTCTTTCTATTCAACCTACAATAAAATTTTGTACTAAATTAATTAACAAACATCAGAGTTGTTATATTTATATTTAGTTTTCTTAAGCTTATCCAAGCTCTGAAAGAAGTGCTACTAAATTATCAATGTCCAAAATGCAATCAGGAGGAAGGATTAAAAAGTCAAGGGAAACAAAGGCATTTATCAGTCAATGGTTATATGATAACATGAACTGTTTTTTATTTACTGAATATATTATTATTATTCTATAAAAAAAGATGGGGTTTGCAACTGGATGCTAATGAATGAAAGTAATTTAGTGAATTGAATACGTTATTTTTTTTCTCCATCTATAAACTGAGGAAAATAAAAGGATGGTCTGAAAATGGACAGTCTTAGGTTGTTAATTATCACAGGTTCTGTGGCCAAAAAAGAAAATACCTTGTTGCAAGGCAGTTCACAATTATAGTTTTCTTTTCCCAAGAGTTGATAGAAACCCAAGCTCTAAAAATCTAAAACATACTAGCAACAACACTGGCAAAAACATGAAAATATTGTGTGTTATGGAATCCAAAGAATATTAAAGAGTAATGTAACTCCTACCAGAGCCTCCCCCTTCCAGTGTCAATCATTTTTCTAATTCCAGCCTTTTTCCCAACAAAGAATCATTCACCAGTGTTTTACATGAAGGGGCAACAGAAGAAACATTATGACATGAAATGGGCTCTAAAATATCTTCACTGGAACATTTGGCTTGAAAAATTCCTTCCCATTTTCCTCTAAGCTCTTAGCATATTTTTACATTTAATTCATGAGGATTCATTAATGATCAAGGTTTCACCACAAATATTATTACTTGGTTTCCTTTCCATATCTGGCACCAATAGATTAAGAGACAATACTAATAAATTACTGACATTGCATATAATTTAAGGCAGGGATTCTTAAACATGGTTACATTTTAGAATTAGAGAATGAAAAATAAAATACTGACTTCAGCTATGTAACTGGAAAAATTAGGAACTCCAGGAGTGCAGACTGGTGTTCCAAACATAGAGCCTGGTTTTGGAACCATTAATCTGGGATACAAGTGTAAAGCATTTTAATGCAGTTTAAATTGTTTCACTAATATTTTTAATGGATAAACACATGAAATTAAATATAGTAATATGGCTTAGTCCTGCAGTTACTATGATTTAAAATGAAAATAATTGTGTATAAAATACAGGTTTCCTCAATTTCAATGCCAGCTACCTTAACAAGGTAGTATCTGTAATTCATTTATTGAAATGTGTTTGAAAAACTTCTTATTTTTGATTAGTGAATTGGGGATATGACACACAAAAGGGCAACTCCTAGAAGTAAATAAATTAGCACATAATTTTTTACTTCTTAAAGACCTATACTTGGTCTCTGTGGACCCATTTGTTTTTTGGTGTCTCTATTTAACAATTTTAGGAAAAATGTATAAAAGAGTTAAAAATAAAGCCATGAGCCTGTCAGTGATTTCTGATTGATGTAAAAAAAATGAATGCTATGGTCAGAAAATGTTATTGGAGTTTGATAAAGAAAAAACAAAATCCCTTTACTTCTGGGAACTGATCTGATGTGCACATCTAGAACTCAATGTTATTACAAATTTATCCAATGCTTACAACTAAGCCATACTATTCTCTTTTTGAGGATAAACATTCTCAAAAATCTCACAAATTTATTTCTGACAAGAGCATGATATAATTCACAAAATACCAAATATCTCCTTTTCTCATTAAATGAGTAACTGCTATTTTTTCTCAGTTACAACTTTATCCTTCTAGTCTGTGCTATGTATATAAATAAGAATTATTGAGATAGACAAAAATAGAGTTTTTGCCACCTCTCCCTTTTATTCAATACATTTCAGAAAGATTTAATGCAGTAAAAATGCAGTTTGGCTTGGATCTTTGAAATTCCATTATATATTAGCCTGATATTTTACTAGAAATTTAAATAATTTTTCACTTTTGGTGTATGTGCCTCAAGTGTGTCAAACTTTAAGGTATGTAATTAGTTCTTTCAGATTGTTCAGTTGGGAAATATATTACTATCTGTGCACATGAAAATATAACATATTTTCTATTTATCTTTCAATGCATGCTGCCCTAATGTCCATCACTTTTCTTTCTCTGGACTCTTTTATTTTCATGTCCACATACAATAAGCCTCCTTCTTATATGAGAGCAGAAATTTCCAACTACTTTAGTTATCTCTGAGAATGCTGACATACTCTACTTAACACATTTAACTTTTACTCCAAATTGTACTTTGAGGCTTCTTTATGATTATTCACAGCTACTTTTTTAATAGCCTCTCCATGGTGATTTCTCCCTACAGTGAAATTCTCCTCAAAGGAAAAGTTAACCACCTTCTTTCATTTGCTAGAAGTGGACTAAAACAAGGTTTGTCTGTAAAATGCATTTTAATGAAAATGGAGATAATTCTAATTAAGAAAATCAGTATCAGATTTATTTCATCTTAATGTCCTTTAGCTATACCCATCACGACAATGAGCTCTTTCGATCACTTTACTCCTCAATCTCATCCTGTTAAGGTTGCTGTAAACATCTACTCGATATCAGAACACTGTCTTGACCATTTTAAATTTTAAAATGTCTCCAATATTTTGTAATCTTTCTAATCCCCTGTCTAGGCTCCCCAAATATCTGTCAAATCTTCTTTGAGGGTGAATTACAAGCTCTCAAGATTAAAAGAGAAAGATATATCCAGTGGCATGATTTCACTGGTTAAATAGCCTTTCACACTATATAAAGTTCTAGTCACAGGAATTTGTGTTTGTTTTACTTCAAAAATACCATAGACACAAAGTGACATTCAAGATAGTGGAGTGAGAGGTGAGATAGAGAACTCCTCTCAAAACCACATATAATAGGAAAATATAGTTAAATCAACTAATCCTAAAAGAGCAACAGGAAAGAAGGCTGCACCAGACTGCATACACCTGGAGAACAGAGCCGACCTCATGAAACAGGGAAACGTACCAAAGCCTTGATCTGGTGGGACCCAAGTCCTTCCCCCACCCCACCTCACTGGCGGGAGGAAGAGAAATAGAGTGGGGAAGGGGTGGAAGCCTAGAACTGCTGAACACCCTGGCCTAGAGATCTGCTGTGGGAGGATAAATCTACACTGCATTGTGCTATGGAGATTAGTGGGGTTGGAAAGCTAAGACAGGCTGAATACTTGGAGGGAATGAGATTCCAGTCATTTATGGAGGGCAGAGATCCACATCCGGCCACTCTGGGACAGTGGAAAGGCAGGTGGTCTGAGAGGCTTCCTAGCAGCGAGAAGGTTGCTGAAGGGTGGGGTTTGCACAGAGCCTGCTGCGTAGGAGAAGGGATAGGTGGACAAGGTTGTCTGGACATGCTCTGCCCTTCAGGTTAGGAACTTTCAAGAGCTACAGGAGCTCCATCCCCCTGGCTGGCTACTCAGCTCCAAGGCCCCCCACTGTGATATGCAGCCTGCTGTGCCATCCTCCTGGTCTGCCAGGACTGGCTCAAATGTTGTCAGCCCCTGCCCTGGCAACAGACCAGCCAGTGGGAGGACCCACCTATGGCAGGTAAAGAAGAAAAGCACAGAGGCTTACATCAGGGTGCTTGGCTCACTAGTTCAGACAGTGGAGACCTGCACTTCAGCCAGAAAGCAGGAAACAGCTCTTTCCTCCTCCCAGGCGCCAGAGACACTCCCCTGCAAACCCTGACATCACTCCAGGGGCTAAGCAGCTCCAGAGACTAGAGTTTCTGGGCACTAGAGGGTGACATATACAAATATGAAACATCAAAGGAACCTGGATCAAACAAAAATCTCAAACACCAGAAAAAGAGTCAAATGAAACTGAACTTACCAATTTTCCAAAAAGAAAGTTCAAAACAAAAATCATAAACATGCTCATGAAGGTAGAGAAAAATATCCAAGAACTCAGGGATGAGTTTAGGATGGAGATTCAATCATTAAGAAATTCCATATCTGAAATGAAACACACAATGGAGGGATTAAAAAGCAGATTAGATGTAGTAAAAGAGACAGAAAATGAATAGAAATTAGAGAAGAGGAATACAAAGAAGCTGAGGCACAGAGAGAGAAAAGGAACTATAAGAATGAAAGAATATTGAGAGAAATGTGTGACCAATCCAAACACAATAGAAAAATATTTGCATTACAGAGG
This sequence comes from Manis javanica, assembly GCF_040802235.1. Taxonomy (NCBI): domain Eukaryota; kingdom Metazoa; phylum Chordata; class Mammalia; order Pholidota; family Manidae; genus Manis; species Manis javanica. The sequence goes on from NC_133157.1 coordinate 193,900,161, forward strand.
TACCAGAAGAAGAGGAGAGAGAAAAAGGGATAGAAAAGTGTCATTGAGGAGGTAATTGCTGAAAACTTCCCTAATCTGGGGAAGGAGATAGTCTCTCAGGTCATGGAGGTGTACAGATCCCCCAACAAAAAGGACCCAAGAAAGATTAAAAAAGACAGATAATAATTAAAATGGCAAAGATCAAGGGCAGACTTTTAGAAGCAGCTAGATAGAGAAAAAAGATCACATACAAAGAAAAACCCACCAAGCTATCATCAGACTTCTCAACAGAAACTTTACAGGCTAGAAGGGAGTGGCATGGTATATTTAATGCAATGAAACAGAAGTGCCTTGAACCAAGAGTACTCTACCCAGCAAGATTATCATTCAAATTTGAAGGAAGGATTAAACAATTTCCAGATAAGCAAAAGCTGAGAGAATTTACCTTCAACAAACCACCTCTACATTGCATTTTGGAGGGACTGCTATAGATGGAATTATTCCTAGGCTAAATAGCTGTCACCAGGGGAATAAAACCACAGCAAAGGAAGTAGAACAATTAGTGAGCAGATTCAAAGTCAAATAAACTACCCCCAAAGTAAGTCAAGGGATAGACAAAGAGTAGAGAATATGATAGCTAATATATAAAGAGTGGAGGAGGAAGAAAAAGGAGAAAAAAAGAAAAACTTTTAGGTTGTGTTTATAATAGCATACTAAGTGAGTTAATTTAGACTTTTAGTTAGTAAGGGAATTAACCTTGAACCTCTGGTAACCACAAATTGAAAGTCTATAATGGCAATAAGTACATACCTATCAATAATCACTCTAAATGTAAATGGACTGAATGTACCAATGAAAAGACATAGAGTCACTGAATGGATAAAAAAGCAAAACCCATGTATATGATGCCTATAAGAGACACACTTCAAAACCAAAGACCTACATAGACAGAAAGTAAAGGGATAGAAAAAAAATATTTCATTCAACTAATAGGGAGAAAAAAGCAGGAGTTGTAGTAATTGTATCAGACAAAATAGACTTCAAAACAAAGAAAGTCACAACAGAAAAGGAAGGACATTACATAATGATAAAGGGGTCAGTCCAACAAGAGGGTATAACTGTTATAAATATCTATGCACCCAACACAGGATTACCTACATATGTGAAACAAGTACTGAAGGAATTAAAGGGGGGAATGGAATGCAATGCATTCATTTTAGGAGACTTCAACACACCCCTTACTCCAAAGGACAGATCAACCAGACAGAAAAAAAGTAAAGTGAAAGAGACACTGAACAAAGTATTAGAACAGATGGACCTAATGGTCATCTACATAACAATCCATCCAAAAGCAACAGGATACACATTCTTCTCAAGTGCATATGGAACACTTTCAAGAATAGATCATATATTAGGCCACAAATAGAGCCTCGGTAAATTCAAAAAGATTGAAATTGTACCAAACAACTTTTCAGATCATAAAGGTATGAAACTAGAAATAAATTACACAAAGAAAATGAAAAATCCCACAAACACATGGAGGCTTATTAATATGCTCCTAAATAACCAGTGGATCAATGGCCAAATAAAAACAGAGATCAAGCAATATGTGGAGACAAATGACAACAATAATTCAACACTGCAAAATCTGTGGTACACAGCAAAAGTCGTGCTAAGAGGGAAGTATATTGCAATACAGACCTATCTCAGGAAAGAAGAACAATCCCAAATGAACTGTCTAAACTCACAATTAATGAAACTAGAAAAAGAGGAATAAATGAGGCCCAAAGTCAGTAGAAAGAGGGACATAATAAAGATAAGAGCATAAATAAATAAAATTTAGTAGAATAAGACAATAGAAAGAATCAATGAACACAGGAGCTGGTTCCTTGAGAAAGTAAAATACATAAACCCTAGCCAGACTTATCAAGAACAAAAGAGAGTCTACACACATAAACAGAGTCAGAAATGAGAAAGAAATTATTATAACTGACACAACAGAAATACAAAGACTTATGAGAGAGTACTATGAAAAATTATATGGTAAATACTATGAAAAATTATATGGTAAAAAGCTGGATAACCTAGAAGAAATGGACAACTTTCTAGAAAAATACAACCTTCCAAGACTGACCCAGGAAGAAACAGAAAACCTGAATACACCAATTATCAGCAAGGAAATTCAATTGGTAATAAAAAAAACTACCTAAGAACAAATGCCTGTACCAGATTATTTCACTGTTGAATATTATCAAACATCTAGTGAAGAACTAAACCCATCCTCCTTAAAGTATTCCAAAAAGTAGAAGAGGGATGAATAATTCCAAACTGATTCTACAAGCCAGCATTACTCTAATACCAAAACCAGGCAGATACCACAAAAAAAAATTTACAGAGCAATATCCCTGATGAATGTAGATGCAAAATACTCAACAAAATGTTAGCAAACCAAAATCAAAATACATCAAAAATATCCATTATGTTAAGCAAAATTTATTCCAGGGATGCAAGGCTGGTACAACATTAGAAAATCCATCAACATCATCCATCACAGCAACAAAAAGAAGGACAAAAACCACATGATCATTTCCATAGATGCTGAAACAGCATTCAAAAAAATTCAACATCCATTCATGATAAAAACTCTCAATAAAATGGGTATAAAGGGTATGTACCTCAACATAATAAAGGCCATATATAATAAACACATAGCCAATATCATACTTAAAAGTGAAAAGCTACAAGCTTTTCCTTTAATATCAGGAACATGACAAGGATGCCAACTATCCCCACTTTTATTGAACATAGTTCTGGAGGTCCTAGACAAGCCAAGCAGACAACACAAAGAAATAAAAGGCATCCAGATTGGCAAGGAAGAAATTAAACTGTCTCTGTTTTCAGATGACATGATATTGTCCATAAAAACCCTAAAGAGTACAATCCAAAACTACAAGATCTACTATCTGAATTTAGCAAAGTTGCAGGATACAAAATTAATACACAGATATCTGTTGCATTCCTATACACTAATGATGAACTAGCAGAAAGAGAAATAAGTAAAACTATTTCTTCACAGTTGCATCAAAAATAATATATCTAGGAATAAACATAACCAAGGAACTGAAAGAACAATACTCTGAAAAGTACAAGACACTCATGAGAGAAATTAAAGAAGAGACCAATAAATGGAAACACATCCCGTGCTTATGGATAGGAAGAATTAATATTGTGAAAATGGCTATCTGGCCTAAAGCAATCTACGTATTCAATGCAATCCCTATCAAAATATTAAGGGAATTCTTCAATGAACTAGAACAAATAATTCTAAAATTCATATGGATCCACAAAATACCCCGAATAGCCAAAGCAATCCTGAGAAGGAAGAATAAAGCATGGGGAATTACACTCCCTGACTTCAAGCTCTACTACAAAGCCACAGTAATCAAGAGAATTTGGTACTTGCACAAGAACAGACCCATAGACCAATGGGACAAAATAGAGAGCCCAGATATAAACCCAAGCATATATGGTCAGTTAATATATGATAAAGGAGCCATGGATATACAATGGGGAACTGACAGCCTCTTCAAAAGCTGGTGTTGGCAAAACTGGACAGCTACGTGTAAGAGAATGAAACTGGATTACTGTCTAACTCCACACACAAAAGTAAACTCAAAATGGATCAAAGACCTGAATGTAAGTCATGAAACAATAAAACTCTTAGAAGAAAACATAGGCAAGAATCTCTTGAATATAAACATTAGCAACTTTTCCTGAACGCATCTCTCTGGGCAAGGGAAACAAAAGCAAAAATGAACAAATGGGACTACATCATGCTGAAAAGCTTCTGTACAGCAAAGGACACCATCAGGAGAACAAAAAGGCATACTACAGTATGGGAGAATATGTTTATAAATGACATATCCGACAAGGGGTTAAAATCCAAAATATATAAAGAACTCATATGTCTCAACACTCAAAAAGCAAATAACCCTATTAAAAAATGGGCAGAGTATATGAACAGACACTTCTCCAAAGAAGAAATTCAGATGGCTAACAGGCACATGAAAAGATGCTCCACATCGCTAATTATCAGGGAAATGCAAATAAAAACCACAATGATATTACCTCACACCATTTAGGATGGTTAACATAGAAAAGACTAGCAACAACAAATGCTGGTGAGGATGCAGAGAAAGGGGAACCCTCCTATACTGCTGGTGGGAATGTAAATTAGTTCAACCATTGTGGAAAGCAGTATGGAGGTTCCTTAAAAATCTAAAAATAGAAATACCATTTAACCCAGGAATTCCACTCCTAGGAATTTACCCTAAGAGTGTAGGAGCTCTGATTCAAAAAGACATGCACCCGTATGTTTATTGCAGCACTATTTACAATAGCCAAGAAATGGAAGCCACCTAAGTGTCCATCAGTAGATGAATTGATAAAGAATATGTGGTACTTATACACAATGGAATATTATTCTGCCATAAGAAGAAAACAAATCCTGTCATTTGCAAGAGGGTATTATGCTCAGTGAAATAAGCCAGGTAAAGAAAGACAAGTACCAAATGATTTCACTCATCTGTACAGCATAAGAACAAAGCAAAAACTGAAGGAATAAACAGCAACAGTCTCAGAGAACCCAAGAATGTACTAACAGTTACCAAAGGGAAAGGGACTGGGGAAGGTGGGTGGGAAGGGAGGGAGGAGGGGAATAAGGGGCATTATGATTAGCACAGCTAACATGGGTGGGGCACAGGGAAGGCAGTATAGCACAGAGAAGACAAATAGTGACTCTATAGCATGTTACTATGCTGATGGACAGTGACTGTAATGGGGTATGTGGTGGGGACTTGATAATGGGGGAGTCTAGTAACCACAATGTTGTTCATATAATTTTATATTAATGATACTATAATAAGTAAATAAATAAATAAGCAAATTAATTCCTCAAGCAAAAAAGAAAAAATACCACAGATATACTGGACTAGAGGAAATAAATATTACACATAATTTTCCCCAAGTGAATTTCCCATAAGGAAAAATATACTCTGTCCCCCTAATTGAATAATTGCACTTTCATCATTACGGTGATTTCCAGAAGTAAATTTCTAGAAATTATAGTAATAAATACAGCTGGAGCCTGCTTCTCAGTATAAAGTGTTTGTCAGTATTTAAGTGCATTAAATATAAAATGAAAGAAATATTTGTTAATAGGTTGATTTTTCTCAACAGTAACTGAAATATGACAGATTGCTACTGCTTGAGAGTATTTTGTACAATAAATTTAATTTTGGCACCGGAACTGTTACATCAAATGTCAGTCATACAGCCACAAAAAGTGCTTGCTCACTTTACTGAGGATTATACTGTTAATGATACAGATTTTATAGTGCAAAAAAAATTAAAGACTCAAGTCTTGAAAAAAGTCACATGTGACAAACTTCTGAAAGATATGAGGTAGAAAGGCATGAATTTTTTGTTTCTGTATTTGGTTTTCTATATTAATTTCTCTAGTTTATCTACATGGTGACTGCAGGACCTGCCTTCTCAGGGCTAGAGACTAATTAAACAGAGCCAAGTAGAATTTTCACTCAGAAATTTTTATTTGACTCTGAAAGAAAAAAGAAGGGAAGAAATGTTTCTCATGTTGGGTGCTTGTGTAATGTGTTGAGAGTAGTGTTTCCTGCTTTGTGGACCAGAGAAACAAAAAGAGTTTCTAGATAAGAGAGAAAAACATTTAAGGACACATAAATATAAAGTGGAACTTCAGATGAATTGAATGGATCAATGTCTTTTGACTTCTCACATTTTTCTTTCTTGGGCTTAAACATAATCTTTCCCTTGAACTCTCAGAGATAACTTAATACCTTATAATAATAACTTAAAAATTTTTACACATTAGTGTGAATTAGATATCTGTCACTTTCAACCAAATAGCTAAATTATTAAAAGTAGTATTATAGTTTAAACTCTTTTTAAGATAAGATTTCTGTGATTACTGTGCTTTTACAATCAAATATATTATTACATCTAAATAGCCATTAAAAATCTTTAAGGAGACAACACTTTCTTAGAAAATAAAGACAAACATAAAAATTAAAACTAATTTTATAAAAAAATTCATGCAATCAGAATACAAATACCTGTACAATCACTTTGGTATAACATATAAGTGATAACAATGGGATATATAATAATAACATTGAAGGAAGAGGAAATATGTAGTAACTTCACATAACACCATGCTTGTAAAATATTTTCACACATTTACTTTTTCTAAAAGAACAGTTGATTAACTCAGTATTGCCAGTTACCATGAGACAAAAATTGGATTTTGAGTCAAATGAATTAGTTTTCTAATTATTTTCTAATTTCAAAATTACTGATTTTTGTCATAATCATAACAATTTTAATTAACTATGGAGGAGAATAATAGATGTCAATAGGCAATGGAAGAATAAGAAACCATTACAAATAAAAACAGTATGTAACATGATAGAATACCCAAGAAATAATAGTAATTATATTATCTATCATTTGTTCAATATATATGATATATGCAGCAAAATGCTAAGTGCTTTACCTTGTCTCTTGATTCCTAAAAACAATATTATAATCCTTGTTTTACAGGTGAAGAAACTAGTACTTACAGCTGTTATTACTTAAGCAAATGTCTTCTATACATAGTGGATTTGAAATTTAAATAACAATTCAAATTCACTAACCTAAGCACTAAACCAAAATGATAATGTTAAGAAAAAATAAATGTACTAACCCCTGGGATGCAGTATGAGGATAACTTATAACTTGTAATTTAGAAGTGACAAGAAGAAATGCAGATATATAAACTGTTTAACTATAGCTGGTCAAAGTTAATAGGCACTATACTTAAAAGCATTATTTCAGCTAATTCTTATAACTTTCCTATGGTGTACTATATATATAAGCACTGTTAGAAGCACCATTTAGAGAAGAACAAACTGTATATATATTAGTGGATGTTAAAATAACTTGATCAGGATTACACACAGGGTAGAACTTATTTTTGAATCTAGGACTTCATATTTTGGAAATTACTTAATCTGTATAATAAAGATGTTGAATGGTATCCAATAATTTCAGAGTTTATATTTATTCTAATGACTTTCTTTGAAATAATGATTAGGAGAGAAGAGAAAGTTAGATTTAAGAATTAATGAAATTGCTAAAAGATAAATTGTTACTTTGACTCATATGTTTATTAATCTAATATTAATTGAGTACCAACTATTTGGCAGTCACCAGTCTAAGTACTGGGCTTATAAGTGATTAAAAAGAAAGGTAAGGTTTCTCTCCACATGGAATTAATAGTCTTCTCAGAGAAAACTGATAATAAAGATGAAACAAAAAAATTAAGCAAAATAATTACAGGGTGATTAATAATAATTAATCAGGAAGATTAACTCAGGCAAGGCTGTTAATAGTTTGGAATAAAGAGAGAGGAACAGATAGAAAAATTCAGACAAAAGACCTTGAAAGGAATTGTTCACCAGTCAATTGTGGAGGTTATAGGAAGGTAAGGTATATACCAAGGATGACTTCAAACATATAAGGTTGAGTTGAGATGTAATTTTGGAGTAATCAATATAAGATGAAATTTAAAGCCATGAGAATTAATGAGGTCATCTTGGGAGAGAATTTTGATAAAAAACAAAATAACCAGGGTGGAACCAAGATGGTGGCATGAGTAGAGCAGTGGAAATCTCCCAAAACCACATATATTTATGAAAATATAACAAAGACAACTCTTCCTAGAATAGAGACCAGAGGTCACAGGACAACATCCAGACCACATCCACACCTGCGAGAACCCAGCACCTCATGAAGGGGGTAAGATACAAGACCCAGCCTGGCGGGACACCAGCGCCACTCCCCCAGCTCCCAGCAGGAGGAGAGGAGTCAGAGCGGGGAGGGAGAGGGAGCCCAGGACTGCTGAACACCCAGCCCCAGCCATCCGGACCAGAGCGCAGACACAGGGCGTGCGTGGGGTACTGGATACTAGCAAAACAGGGCAGTGAGACCGAAGAGCAGGTCCCTGAGGCTGGTGCCATAGGACAAAGAAAAGTGAGTAGCTTTTTTTTTAAAAAATTATTATTATTATTTCTTTGTTTTCTTTTGGCAAGTGCTTTTTGGAAGTCTTAAAGGTACAGGGACCCCAAAAACATACAGAAATGCCCTGGGACACTTAGACCAGAGGCAGGGAAACTGGGGATCTCTGAGGACTCTAACACCCTGGGCAGCAGGGAGCACAGAGGCCCCTCAAAGAGATAAATAGCCTCCTGGCTGCTACCCCTCCAACGCAGCTCCACCATTTTGGAGCAGCAGCCCAAAACTGGCCAAACCCACAGCGACAATGGAGATAAACTCCATAGCAGCCGGTCAGGAATCAGAAGCCCTGTCTGCCCCACAGCAGTCCAGCACAAGCCACTAGAGGTCGCTGTTCTCCCAGGAGAGGAAGGCCACAAACCAACAAGAAGGGAAGTTCTTCCAGCTGTCACTCATCCCAGCTCTGCAAACTATTTCTATCACTATGAAAAGGCAAAATTACAGGCAAACCAAGATCACAGAGACAACACCAGAGAAGGAGACAGATCTAACCAGTCTTCCTGAAAAAGAATTCAAAATAAAAATCATAAACATGCTGATGGAGATGCAGAGAAATATACAGGAGCTAAGGGATGAAGTCCGGAGGGAGATCACAGATGCCAGGAAGGAGATTACAGAAGTGAAACAAATGCTGGAAGGATTCATAACCAGAATGGATAAGATGCAAGAGGCCATTGATGGAATAGACACCAGAGAAAAGGAATGCATAGAAGCTGAAATAGAGAGATTAAAGGATCTCCAGGAACGAAACAATATTAAGAGAACTGTGTGAGCAATTCAAAAGGAACAATACCCGTATTATAGGGGTACCAGAAGAAGAAGAGAGAGGAAAAGGCATAGAAAGTGTCTTTGAAGAAATAATTGCTGAAAACTTACCCAAACTGGGGGAGGAAGTAATCCAACAGACCATGGAAATACACAGAACTCCCAACAGAAAGGACCCAAGGAGGACAACACCAAGACACATAATAATTACAATGGCAAAGATCAAGGACAAGGAAAGAGGTTTAAAAGCAGCTAGAAAGAAAAAGTTCACCTATAAAGGAAAACCCATCAGGCTATCATCAGACTTCTCAACAGAAACCTTACAGGCCAGAAGAGAATGGCATGATATATTTAATGCAATGAAACAGAAGGGCCTTGAACCAAGGATACTGTATGCAGCACGATTATCATTTAAATATGATGGAGGGATTAATCAATTCCCAGACAAGCAAAAGCTGAGGGAATTTGCCTACCACAAACCACCTCTACAGAGCATCTTACAGGGACTGCTCTAGATGGGAGCACTCCTAAAAAGAGCACAGAACAAAACGTCTAACATATGAAGAATGGAGGAGGAGGAATGAGAAGGGAGAGAAGAAAAGAATCTCCAGACAGTGTATATAACAGCTCAATAAGCCAGCCAAGTCTCTGTGATCTTGGTTTGCCTGTAATTTTGCCTTTTCATGGTGATAGAAATAGTTTGCAGATACTAAAGAGGCTAACCATGAAACTTTGGTAACCACGAATCTAAAGCCTGCAATGGCAATAAGTACATATCTTTCAATACTCACCCTAAATGTAAATGGACTTAATGCACCAATCAAAAGACACAGTATAATAGAATGGATAAAAAAGCAAGATCCATCTATATGCTGTTTGCAAGAAACTCACCTCAAATCCAAAGACATGCACAGACTAAAAGTCAAGGGATGGAAAAACATATTTCAGGCAAACAACAGTGAGAAGAAAGCAGGGGTTGCAGTACTAATATCAGACAAAATAGACTTCAAAACAAGAAAGTAACGAGATAAAGAAGGACAATACATAATGATAAAGGGCTCAGTCCAACAAGAGGATATAACCATTATAAATATATATACACCCAACACAGGAGCACCAGCACATGTGAAACAAATACTAACAGAACTAAAGGAGGAAATAGAATGCAATGCATTCATTCTGGGAGACTTCAACACACCACTCACCCCAAAGGATAGATTCACAGGGCAGAAAATAAGTAAGGACACGGAGGCACTGAACAACACAGTAGAACAGATGGACCTAATAGACATCTATAGAACTCTACATCCAAAAGCAACAGGATACACATTCTTCTCAAGTGCACATGGAACATTCTCCAGAATAGACCACATACTAGGCCACAAAAAGAGCCTCAGTAAATTCCAAAAGATTGAAATCCTACCAGCCAACTTTTCAGACCACAAAGGTATAAAACTAGAAACAAATTGTACCAAGAAAGCAAAAAGGCTCACCAACACATGGAGGCTTAACAACACACTTCTAAATAGTCAATGGATCAATGACCAAATTAAAATGGAGATCCAGTAATATATGGAAATAAATGATAACAACAACACAAAGCCCCAACTTCTGTGGGATGCAGCGAAAGCAGTCTTAAGAGGAAAGTATATAGCAATCCAGGCATATTTAAAGAAGGAAGAAAAATCCCAATGAATAGTCTAAGATCACAATTATCGAACCTTGAAAAAGAAGAACAAATGAGGCCTATAGTCAGCAGAAGGAGGGACATAATAAAGAACAGAAAAGAAATAAACAAAATTGAGAAGAATAAAACAATAGAAAACATCAATGAAGCCAAGAGCTGGTTCTTTGAGAAAATAAACAAAATAGATAAGCCTCTAGCCAGACTTATTAAGAGAAAAAGAGAATCAACACACATCAACAGAATCAGAAACGAGAAAGGAAACATCACAACGGACCCAACAGAAATACAAAGAATTATTAGAGAGTACTATGAAAACCTATATGCTAAGAAGCTGGAAAACCTAGAAGAAATGGACAACTTCCTAGAAAAATACAACCTTCCAAGACTGACCAAGGAAGAAACACAAAATCTAAACAAACCAATTATGAGCAAAAAATTGAAGCAGTAATCATAAAACTACCCAAGAAAAAAACACCCGGGCCAGATGGATTTACCTCGGAATTTTATCAGACATTCAGAGAAGACATAATACTTATTCTCCTTTAAGTTTTCCAAAAAATAGAATAGGAGGGAATACTCCCAAATTCATTCTATGAAGCCAACATCACCCTAATACCAAAGCCAGGCAAAGACCCCACTAAAAAAGAAAATTACAGATGAATACCCTTGATGAATGTAGATGCAAAAATACTCAATAAAATATTAACAAACCGAATTCAAAAATATATCAAAAGGATCATACACCATGACCAAGTGGGATTCATCCCAGGGATGAAAGGATGGTACAACATTCGAAAATCCATCAACATCATCCACCACATCAACAAAAAGAAAGACAAAAACCACATGATCATCTCCATAGATGCTGAAAAAGCATTCAAGAAAATTCAACGTTCATTCATGATAAAAACTCTCAACAAAATGGGCATAGAGGGCATGTACCTTGACATAATAAAAGCCATCCATGATAAACCCACAGCTAACATCATACTGAACAGCGAGAGGCTGAAAAGCTTTTCCTCTGAGATCAGAAACAAGACAGGGATACCCACTCTCCCCACTGTTATTTAACATAGTACTGGAGGTCCTAGTCCCGGCAATCAGACAAAATGAAGAAATACAATGAATCCATATTGGTAAAGAAGTTGTTAAACTGTCACTATTTGCAGATGACATGATATTGTACATAAAAAAACCCCAAAGACTCCACTCCAAAACTACTAGAACTGATATCGGAATACAGCAAAGTTGCAGAATACAAAATTAACACACAGAAATCTGTGACTTTCCTATATACTAAGAATGAACCAATAGAAAGAGAAATCAGGAAAACAACTCCATTCACAATTGCATCAAAAGAATAAAATACCTAGGAATAAACTTAACCAAAGAAGTGAAAGACCTATACCCTGAAAACTACAAGCCACTCTTAAGAGAAATTAAAGGGGACAATAACAAATGGAAACTCATCCCATGCTAGTGGCTAGGAAGAATTAATATCGTCAAAATGGCCATTCTGCCCAAAGCAATATACAGATTTGATGCAATCCCTATCAAATTACCAGCAACATTCTTCAACGAACTGGAACAAATAGTTAAAAAATTGATATGGAAACACCAAAGTCCCCGAATAGCCAAAGCAATCCTGAGAAAGAAGAATAAAGTAGGAGGGATCTCACTCCCCAACTTCAAGCTCTACTACAAAGCCATAGTAATCAAGACAATTTGGTACTGGCACAAGAACAGAGCCACAGACCAGTGGAACATATTAGAGACTCCAGACATTAACCCAAACATATATGGTCAATTAATATTTGATAAAGGAGCCATGGACATACAATGGGGAAATGACAGTGTCTTCAACAGATGGTGCTGGCAAAACTGGACAGCTACATGTAGTAGAATGAAACTGGACCATTGTCTAACCCCATACACAAAAGAAAATTCAAAATGGATCAAAGACCGGAATGTAAGTCATGAAACCATAAAACTCTTAGAAAAAAACATAGGCAAAAACCTCTTAGACATAAACATGAGTGACCTCTTCTTGAACATATCTCCCTGGGCTAGGAAAACAACAGCAAAAATGAACAAGTGGGACTATATTAAGCTGAAAAGCTTCTGTACAGCAAAAGACACCATCAATAGAACAAAAACGTGCCCTCCAGCATGGGAGAATATGTTTGTAAATGACAGATCTGGTAAAGGCTTGACGTCCAAAATATATAAAGAGCTCACCCACCTCAACAAACAAAAAACAAATAATCAAATTAAAAAATGGGCAGAGGAACTGAACAGACAGTTCTAAAAAGAAATACAGATGGCCAACAGACACATGAAAAGATGCTCCACATCGCTAACTATCAGAGAAATGCTAATTAAAACCACAATGAGGTATCGCCTCATACCAGTAAGGATGGCTGCCTTCCAAAAGACAAACAATAACAAATGTTGGTGAGGTTGTGGAGAAATGGGAACCCTCCTACACTGCTGGTGGGAATGTAAATTAGTTCATCCATTGTGGAAAGCAGTATGGAGGTTCCTCAAAATGCTCAAAATAGACTTACCATTTGTCTCAGGAATTCCACTCCTAGGAATTTACCCTAAGAACGCAGAACTCAAGTATGAAAAAGACAGATGCATCCCTATGTTTATTGCAGCCCTATTTACAATAGCCAAGAACTGGAAGCAACCTAAGTGTCCATCGGTAGATGAATCGATAAAGAAGATGTGGTACATATACACAATGGAATATTACTCCGTCATAAGAAGAAAACAAATCCTACTATTTGCAACAACATAGATTGAGCTAGAGGGGATTATGCTCAGGGAAATAAGCCAAGCGGAGGAAGAGAAATACCAAATGATTTCACTCATATGTGGAGTATAAGGACAAAGGAAAAACTGAAGGAACAAAACAGCAGCAGAATCACAGAACCCAACAATGGACTAACAGGTACCAAAGGGAAAGGGACTGGGGAGGATGGGTTTATAAGGAGGGATAAGGGGGGGAAGAAGAAAGGGGACATTATGATTAGCATACATAATGGAGGGGTGGGACACATTTTCTTCTCCAACACAGAGAAGACAAGTAGTGATTCTACAACGTTTTGCTATGCTGATGGACAGTGACTGTAAAGGGGTTTATGGGGGGGACCTGGTATATGGGAGAGCCTAGTAAACATAATATTCTTCATGTAATTGTAATTTAATGATAAAAAGAAAGAAAGAAATGGGGTGTTACTCCCTGATAGGATAAAACTAACTGTAAATCATCGATTAATGTATGCTTTAAATATCCTTAATTTTGATCATTTAAAGGGTGTCAGATGATCAGCTATGGAAGTACATTTTTCCGATAATATTCCTTTCTCTTAAAAAATAAAAAAGCAGTCCCTGTGTGGAGATCTCCAATAAGTTCTTCACAATGATATGAAGGGCATATCAAAGTGTGGGCAAAGGGTTTGTTTGTGTTTATACAGAGGATCAAAGCCTGATTTGGTTACCCAGAAAACGAATTAAGAAACAGTATGAGGAGGAACTTCCAACATCAACATTCTCTGGAAGAGTCAATTCAGAAGATGATCATCAAAAAGCTTCAACAAAGATCCTGGCGCTGTTGCAGTTGTCGCTTCATTCATCCCACTGGGTCCTGGACTTGCCATTGGAAAGAAGAGGGAGATGTCTAGGCTCACCCGTGCATACAGTAAAACAACAAATTTGACTGGATCTATACTGTTGGAACTCAACCAATAATTAGGAGAAGTGCAAGTTGAAGCGCTCCAAAATCTTGTGACTACAGACTATCTACTGTTAAAAGAACATATGGGATGTGAACATTTCCCAGGAATGTGTTGTTTTAATTTGTCTAATTTTTCTCGGACTATTCAAATTCAGTTGGACAATATCCATCATATCATTGATAAGTTTTCCCAAATGCCTAGGGTGCCTAGCTGGTTTTCTTGGTTTCACTGGAGATGGCTTTTAATTATAGGTCTGCTTTGGTTATGTAGCTGTATTCCTATTATGTTAATGTGTGTGCACAATTTAATTAGTCATTTAAAACCTATACATGTTTATGTTACTCTACAAGAAGTTATGTCAAAGAAATAATCAATCTTCCCATGTTTTCTTCCATCTGCTACTTCTATAGCTTTTCTTCTTTCTTCCTAATTACAACCCTTAAGTAGAATTAGCCTCATAACGAAATTACTGAGTCTCATAATTCTTCCAAGTGGTAAAGATACCTCAAGACAAATGTTGGGCATAAAAGCCACAGGGCATAAATCTGCAAAGTAAAAAGCTAACCATTTCAAGCAATATTGCTTCTCTCTGATTTACCAACTTTACATTTCCCTGTATGGTCCCGGATGATGACTGGTTAGCCAGAGACGGGTAAGATTCCTCAAGGGAGGAACAACCTAAGACAGGCACAGTCGTAGGGGGGCCATCAGGTGAGAAATTGGGGATCAACAGAGGTGAGGCTTAGAACTTCACCCCCCCTGTTTAGAGAGAAATCTGCATCCGTGGATGTTTTGTTGCCTTTGTCTAGCTTGGATTAATACTTAGTCTATAGGCACACACCTGATCATCTATATTTGCCCTCTTACAGCACTAAACTATGTTTTCTACCTTTATCTTGCATCTACCTACCACTTCAACATTTTATTAAAAATAATAATAGTAATAATAAGGGAGAAATGTGGGATTCATATATAAGTCAAGTATAAAAATTAAACGAATATTCATATTTGACCTGATTGTTTATAGTTCATGATGCATGATCAAAACCGAAAGTTTCTGTGATGACTGCCTTTGCACTGTTCACCATGTAAGAACTTATTCACTATGTAAGAATTTGTTCACCATGTAAGAACTTGTTCGTTATGCTTCAGAAGATTGGAGACTGTTGAGAATTAGGCTTGGGGTTGACTAATAATTGTGCATTGAGTCCCCTATACAGAATTTTATTGTTGTTAACAACCATTTGATCAATAAATATGAGAGATGCCCTCTCAAAAAAAAAAAAAAGTATCTGCACAACAAAGGAAATAACCAACAAAATAAAAATGAAACCTAAAAAAAACAAAAACAGTATAACCATACAATTGAACTATATGCTTTCAAACATTCAGTAATTCAGCAGTGAATATAAAATTAAGTAACAAATATATACATATACTATATATATAAACATACATAAAGATACATATTATAAATACATTTATAAATATATGAAGTATATGTATATAAATGTATGGTTTCTCTTATCATGTGATTCTTCTTTACACATGGCTTTTCTTTACAAAGTTTTTCTAACCACATTATTTTTGTATTTAAGGCTTCAACTTGGTAATTTAATTTTTTAATAATCGCACTTAACTTTCTTTAAGACCATGTAGAAGGAGAGAGCCTGGCCTAGGATTTCTATTTTTTAACAATTAATTGCATCCTGGTGCTTAACCACTCACAGATGAATTAGGAGCCATCCAAATGGAGGAAAACAGAGAGGGTAGGAAAACACACAAACACACACACACACACACTCTTCCACACAGTTATAGCTTGTACATAAACTCTAGATTTTTCATCTTTTTAGAAAAGATACAGTAAAGACAATTTCCTTTGTTATAAAATACAGATCTAGAACCAAGAGGATCTATGTTAATATATCTAGACATTTTCTTGTTTCCCCCCACTTTGATCTGTACTTAATAGTCATAAATCAACACAGTGATGCTAGTTTTTGGTATATCTTTGATCCATTTGTTATCTAGGGATGGTTGCTATTGCTTGGAATCCACAAACTAATTTTCCTTCCATTTGAAACAAGGAGATAGAATATATAATATAACAGAAAATGAGTAAGACTTCCAGGTTGAAGTCATAGTCTTTTTTTTCTTTTCAGAACATACCAATAAAAAATTATCCTGAATGTGTAAATACAAAAGCAGAATTTCTATTGTTCTTGTCAATATATTGTGGATAGAAAGCATTCTTAAATATTATAAGCTTAAGCCTTATGCATTGACCTTGATATAAAAATGTATTTTTAAATAGTTTATTTTTTGAAATTTAGTGAATATATGACATCAGTAAATACACCTCTGTAAACTGGGAGTCCCTAAGAGTTATTTATTTTAAAAAAAATAAAATAATTGTTTTCATATTTTTATGACTTTTAAATACAGATAATATATTTCACAATTTAATAGCATTTTCAGAATTATTATGGTAAACTGACAAGCTTGGTTTTCAAAAAGAACATGGACTATATCCTTAACATTGATTTATGACCATCAATAGTCAAACAGTAGATATTTTTAGAAAATGAAACAAAACTAGAAATTTGAAGGTAAAGGAAAGTGTTTAAACTAAATGAACTTTTTCTAAATATTCAAGAAGCAATTTGCCAGTATGTTTTATACTTCCTCATAATTGGAAGTGAGTAGATTGCTGCAGGAAGTAAATTAAACCTACAAAGAATTACTAACATGGTGAAAAGTTGTTTACTACAATTTTATTTAGCACAGGTGTCTCCCTAATTATGAGATACTATGAACATTCACAGCATTTAATATCTTTCAGTGCTGTCTTTGAGTGAGTTAGGACATCCATTAAAGAGTATTAAGATGAAAGTGTTCTAAGTGAATTAAGACTTTTAAATTTTGCTTATTATGGGTTCATTATTTGATTACTTGGAACACTTTTATTTCCAAGCATCATATTTGCAGAAAAACTCTGTTAAATATATAAAGACATGAACTCCAGTCATCATGTATAATGGAAAAAAAGCATGGACTCATCTACTTGATTCTAAGACAATTTAATGACTCTGAATTGGGTATGCATGTTGCAATTGCTATTGTCCAGGCAGTAGATCAAGACCTACAGTAGTTTTCATCATATATGTGCTCATATTCAAGCTTGCAAATAGATGTCAGTGCTGCTTGGAAGATAATCCTGGGGATAACAGTAGATAATAATGATAGTATCCTCATTAAAATTATCGGTGGCATTAATGTGTACTGAGAAACAATTTGACATCCACTAATTTAATTAAAAGGCAACTTGGAAGAGTTAGACCTTTCAAATGAGGATCTAGGAATGCTTTAATTTACCTTTCCCTTTTTACATATGTCTCAGAATGGCACATAATAATTAAAAATATATAAATTTAAAATGATTTTTTGTTATAATATTAAAAGCACAGTAATAAAAGCAAAATGAACAAGTATGACAACATCAAACTAAAGTTTTCTGAACAACAAAAGAAACAATCAACAAAATGGAACCATATATTGGTAAAGTGGTTAATATCCAAAACATAAATAAGAATTTATACAACTCAATAGTGAAAAGCAAACAATTTGATTAAGAAATGGACCAAGAACTCTGACAGACATTTACCCAAAAAGGACATGCAGGTACATGAAAAGTTGCTCAGCATCACTAATCATCAAAACTGAAAGTCAAAACTACAATGAGATAGCGCCTCATACCAGTCAGAATGTCTGTTATCAGAAAGATAAGAAATAGCAAATGTTGGTGAGGATGTGGAGAAAAGGCAGCCCTTGTGCACTGCTAGTGGGGATGTAAATTGGTACAGCCACTATGGTAAAGAGTAAAAATTAAAAATAGAACTATCATATGATCCAGCACTCCCACTTCTGGATATATATTTGAAGGAAATGAAATCACTATCTCAAAGAGGTATCTTCGTTCCCATGTTCACTGCAGCATTATTCACAATAGCCAACACATGTGAACAACTTAAATATCCATTGACAGATGAGTGGATTAAAAAAATATATAAATCAATTGAGTAATATCCTCACAGGAAGTGCAGCAATGTTTTTTTTACAATATCTTTCATTATAAGCTCTACAGTTTATTTCACTCATTTACTCTATGTATAAATAATTAATAAGTGCCTGCAATATGTGACACCCTCTTCTAGACCCTGGGTATATGTCAATGAACAAAATGAGCATGAGCCTACTTCCATGGGTCTATAATATAATTAGGCTGTGGAAGTACTCAGACAAATTAAAAAGTAAATCAAATGTGGTCTAAGTGCCTTTATAATAAGCAGGATAAGTGGTACAAAGAATAACAGGAATGGAGAGAAAGGACTTTTTTTATAGGGTAGTTAGGGAAACCTCTATAACCAAATGTTCCTAACATGACAATTGAGTAAAGATCAAAAAAATGTTACACTATTAAGGTTTGTTATTTAACAAAACTCATTTCCCACATTGGTTAATGTGAGTGCATCCCTGAGAGATGGCTTTACTTTTGGCATAATGATCAGATGTGTTCATGAAACTCCCACGCAAAGGAAAAGACCCAGTTTATATGTTATATTTCACAATGAAATGAACATCACATTTTTAGGCTCCTTGGGAGAAAGTTAACCGCACTTAATTTTGGTGAAAGCATCTCAATATAGCTGACAGTATGAGAGAGTGAGAATTCCATATCTTTCAGAAGTAATTCAATTTGATAAGAAAAAAATCAGAGGTGGAAAAATGGTTATTTTATAAAACCAATCCCATATGGGTTCTTGAACAAATTTTGATATATTTGCAATAGAGAATATTATATAGCCACTGAAAGCAATTTTTTCAAATACCACTGTTGTTACTGATAATTAATTACTATCTCTTATAAATTAATTTTGTAGAAAAATAGTTATGATATAATCCTAAGCAAAAAGGAAGACTACAGAGACACAGGGATAGAATACCAATTTTATTGCTTGAATATCAATAACATAGGGACTTAATCTTATAAAAGAAAATACCACAAAATTTTTAAAACTATTCATTAATTTTTCTAGTTGATGGCTAATTAGAACTATGGCTTTTTAGTATTATTTTATGTGTTAAAAATTTTCTTCTACTTTTCTATTATAGCTTTACATTGCAAGTGGTGAAGCATTAAAATATATTCACACAATTCCAAGTGAAAAAAGCAGAGTTGAAAACAAAACAAACAAAACAAAAAGACGTATAATGAACATAAAAAGAACCATTTTTAAAACTCTTTAAGGACACTGTCTAATTGTAAATAAGCAGTATATTTAAGTAACTACCTACTGACTTTACCTAAATTACCTCTGTTATTTGAATTGGAGAGGCTGGTAATTTATTAATAGATTTACCATTTCCTCATATTCCTTTTGTAGGTAGTCTATAAGATAATTAATCCTTATCCTACTGGTAGAATAAAATAGGAATCAAATGTTTCAGAGGATTGTGTTATAGCACTGTATAAAAATTTTGGTATTTTGAAGTGGGAGCAATAGTTTCTGATACTGCTACTTTTTAAATGGAATATTTATAAAAAATGTATCACTTTCTTTACCCATTTACTCTTTTCATATTTGACCTATGTAATCAGAGTGTGAGACAATTGCCTTATAATAATTTCTAATATACTATATTTCAAAAAACTATTGCTCAAAACAATTGAAAGGCACTACTGGAGGTACTTGTCAAAAGTACGGTGGATTTTATTCTGGAAAAATGAGGTAGTAATGATTAATAATTGAAAATTTACCAAGAATAAATGGAGCCTGTAAGAATTTTTTTCCCCTGAGTTTAATTGATTGTATAAAAGTTTGACATTACTCACTAAAAATAAAAGGAGAACTACAGGTCAGAAATACATCACATGAATCCAATCCATAAATCCAGATGTACAAAAGTAAGCTGGAAATGAGTCCTGTAATTCAATCCAAAATGCCATGATATTTTCAAATTGTAGAAAATGATCTGACAGGAAGTATTTGACAAATCGTGATGAGATAAGCATGTACTGCTGGTCACAGTGTCTTTTGAAATTTCTGCTATCCCTCTCAGGCTACTCCTGCCAGTGGCAGTATCGCCTTTCTGACTTTTGGTCAGTAGATTCAATAGCTTTATACAGACTGAGTAAACTTTTATCTCCCAGAACACCTTTCATCATGCTCTTCATGTTTCCCACTTGTTGGGAGCCTATGGGAAATTCAAACTTTGCCTATTCCTCAACAATGTTGAGACAACGGCCTTATAATGATTTCTAACATACTATTTTTCAAAAAATTATTTATTGGTCAAAACAATTGAATGGTACTTTGGAGGTACTTGGCAAAAGTGGTAAGAAAATACATTTGATATCTAAATAAGATTTTCATAACTATCTTCCAGTAGTTGACTATTGATACTCAAGTGTCGATAAGTTTTGAGTTTTAGGTCATTTTATAGATAATTTCTTTCCAGTACTCTTTTCATTAATTTAAGAAATACTGAGTGCCTTCCATGTATCAAATACTGTATTATACATAAATGATAAAAAGCTCAAGAGTTAATTTGTTAAATTTAATAATATAGAAATTACCATGATGACATAAGAATAGAAAGAAAGAATGTACATGTGTATATGTGTGTGCATATATAAATATATATACAAATTTTGGGGACTGAGGTTCTGAGATTAAGAGGTCTGTCTAGAAGTAACTATGCTCCATCTTAACATTCTAGTATTACTTATAAGGGCAAAGAACATATAGAAATGCCATACAAATCGACATATATTGTATAAAACAGAGTTGTTGATATTTTTTAGAAGTGTGGAACCTAGCATTGTAAACAGATAATTATGTAAACTGTTTAATATGTTAGAAAATAGGGGCTGCATCATAAAAATCAATGAGGATCCAAGAAAGGGTATCATAAAGAGACAGAACAGTTAGATTTGTAGAATATCCTAATCACTTAATGGAAAAGTATATAGAGGTAATTAGGTGATGAAGTTGGAATTAGGACATTTTTGGAGTACCTTTGATATTCAAGATAGAATTTTAGGCAACAATATGCTATAGTTGATTTTAGGAAGAGACCACTAATACAGTCTGTAAAAATAAGTCAGAACGATCCAAAGAAAATTAGAGTAGCATTTGGACCTCAATATCAACAACTCAATTTTGTTAGAAATATTTCTAAATCACATACTCTTTATTTCTAAAGGCAAATAGGTAACTGAATGATTCACTTGGGGGAAAATGCATTTCTCAAGAAAAATGAGGATAATGTAGAATCACAGGAGCACAAAGTAGAATTTTAAGGATGACATTGATAAAGTGACAACGAATACCAGCATGATAACTTGTTGAATGTCAAGATGATAAATATTCTCAAGGATTATAAAGCAATATAAGTATGAAGACCAACAGACAACTCAGTAGCGATTAGTACCCCCAAAACCAATTAATTGATTGTGGCTCTGAAAAATTTCCCACTTCAAAGAACAAATCAATAGTTCTCAGAAGATTGAGTAGATGGTTTTCCTATTCTTCCTGTTAAGTACAATGAAAAATCCTGGCAACTGTTTATTAAACAAATAACAGGAGGCGCTGAAATGTGGGAAGAAAAGACAGGATAGAGACCTTGGTACTCAAGAGACAATACGCTTGTGAGTTCCGTTTTTGTTTTTGTTTTTGTTTTTTTCTTTTTTCCTTCATGCAGTTCAGACTGATTTAATGAAGCTGGCAACCCAGAAAAGCCAATAGAAAGAGACAAAACAAAATTAAATACAAGCCTTTTCTCTATAGTTAAGGATCAGAAATGTGGCAGCCAAGCAAGATAAAAGACATTTAGATAATAGCTGCTTTATTAAAGCCAAACACTACAGAAGAAAAGCTAGGCTACTACCCTCTCCTACATCAGCAAGGCTGAGTGGTAACCTCAGGCTTGACTTTCAACATCAAGGGACTGGAATGAGGAGCCCTAACACTTCTACCAGGATAGTGTCAGACAAGGTGAACTGGCAGGTAAAGTTTTTATCCCCATTTGCTACTAAAAGCCCACTGCAGACAACATGGGGGGCCTGGACTTCTACTATCATCTAACAGTAAAGAGGTACCCCTCACCTACCCACTGCGGTGGTATGGAAAGAGGCTTAGTGGAAATTCAGTGCTCTCACCATTTCCTAGCAGCAATGAGGCCACCCCCACTAAAGTATCAGTGGAGACTGTGTGCAGACCGAACACCCACTTCCACCCAGCAGAGCCACCTCTGGTGTCAACAAAAGCTGAATGGGAAACCCGACAGTCATGAAGAGACATTCTACTGTTCTCAGCCACTGCATTGTCAGAAAAATCTGGCTAAAACAGAAAATTTTAGTAAGATCGATAGCCTCAGAATATAATATTAAAATGTCCAGGATTCAGTTGATAATCAGTCATCATAGCAAGAACCAGTAAGATTCCAAACTAAATGGAAAAGACAATCAATAGATGCCATCGCCAAGAAGACAATGTTAGAATTATATGACAAAGATCTTAAATCAGCAATGACAAAAATGATTCAATGAACCATTATGAGCATGATTGAAATAAATTAAAAGAATAGAAAGCTTCAGCAAAGAAGTAAGATATATTTTTAAAAACTCACAAGATGAAAATTTTTAGAACTAAAATATAATAACTAAAATAAGAAGCTCAGTGGTTGAAGTTGCACTTACAATATGAGAACTCTGCAGACCCCACTACCAAGTGAAAAAAGCAGAGCTGAAAAAACAAAAACAAAAAAATCAACCATTAAAAGTTGTTAGAAAATGTGCCATGGGCATACAGAAAATTAATATACATTTATTTATTCAATAAAGCTACTAAAACTCAGTAAGAACAGTTTTGTGGCATTTGAGACATGAAGCTCTCTCTCCCCCTGCTCCCACCCAGGTCAGTTTGATGGAACATCACTCACTAGTGAGTTTGACCAAAGAGACAGGTTGCCTCTCCCTTCACACCCATTCAAGGCTTATCATATTTTACTGGAAGAGAAGGGCCACCACCATTTCTTATTCTCTCCATCTCTAAGTTGAAAGGCTAAATAATGGCCAGTAAAGTTGAGAGATCAAGAACTCACTTCTTCCACTGAGCCTCTACCCATAGGACAGGGCTTCTATCCCAGACATGGCAGGCCCATAATACTAGGGCTCCAAACGCTCTCTCTTCAGCATCTCATAGACCAGTTAGGAAAAAAGCTGGGAATGCCAGAGCACCCCTCCTCCCCCCACTATCTCAAAGACCCAGAGTAGTTGCTTAGATCATTTTTCCAGGGGGAGAGGAAGTCCATAGGAAAAGAGAGCTCCAAAGCCATCCCAAAGTAACTGGCATTATTTAAAAGATTGTGCAGAAGTTCAAACCTATGGACATTCTCAAAAATGTGAGATACTCTTAATTAAGTACAAGTTAAACCACAGGCTAAGTAGTTCCCCAGGATGAACCAGGAAGAACCAGAAAAAGAGAGAGTTAAGAAGAACCTTCCTGGAATCAGAACAAACTGGGAAGACTGGACTCATGTTATCCCTGCCTAAATTTAATTGAATCTGACTGCTGTACAATTTATACCCAGGTACTGTGGAGATAATTAATCTGCAATTAGGGGAGCTCAGTGCACTGGGCATAGCATCAGATGATGCAGACAATGTAACAGAGATCAAGGAAAGACAGGGGTGAAGGGAACCCGCTTGAACCACTGTCATTCTGGGTGACTGCACACACCCAAAGCCTTTGCCCTCCAACGAGGAACTCTCAAGGATTCACTTCACAAACAGAGAACTAAAACTGCGCAGCCAATTCATAAAGCAAATGAAGAAGCAAGAAAGAACAATAAAAATAAGCTTTAAAATATGGGGAAGGCAATCAATATCTGGAGTTGCTACAATTATTACCTAATAAACTCATTTCTTTAATCATTTTAACACACTTCAACTATGGTAACACAGCTACCTGGGTATTTTTCCTCAGCAGAATCATAATCTCATCTTTCAGTACTCTTTTTAAAACTGATAAAGAAAATTGCATCTTGTCTATTGTTATTTTTTGTTGT
This sequence comes from Manis javanica, assembly GCF_040802235.1. Classification (NCBI taxonomy): domain Eukaryota; kingdom Metazoa; phylum Chordata; class Mammalia; order Pholidota; family Manidae; genus Manis; species Manis javanica. The sequence goes on from NC_133157.1 coordinate 193,924,620, forward strand.
GTGTTTACTGGATACAAGTTATGTACTAAATACTGTATAACTAGATCAAATCTCTGTCCTTGGATTTAAAATACATAACATAGGAAATTAATTAAAAAAATCAACATGGAGCAATGCACTGAAGAGAGATGGAAAGGAAATGTAAAACAGACAATGCATTCTTATCGGCTTGTTTCTGTTTTTTTGAGAATTGATTGTGACTAAAGGCATAAGTTCTAGAAAGACAATGTAAAAAAGGTAATGATTACTTTTAGGAAGCTACAATCATTTCTGGAAATAGCATATTTAGAAGAGCCCTTGTAGTAGAAAAAGAAAAGTGTGATCACAGATAAAAACTAAAACAAAGTTTTGCAATCCAGAATTTGGAACTTGGTGTTTTTGTGTACTGTCAATTAATTATATAAAAAATCTAAATGCCTTACTCCTTCTTCAAGCCAATAAGAATTCAGTTTCTGAGTAAGGGCACAATGATCAGTTTGTCCTATTATATTAGTGTAGATCAGACAACATGGGATATCCACATCAATAAATATTTTGTATAAAAGAAATGAAATAAGTGTAATGCAATTTCCGCAACTAATTTCCCATCGTGAAATAAATATATCAAGTTCAATTCAGCCTCGCCTTTTTATTTTAGGCTCTCTGTGGCAACAGGAAGCCATTATCTTACAAACAAAAACTAGACAACTGGCAAACTATCTTTTTAATTTTTCTCTGCTATGTCACTAGTTCATAAATAAAATGCTATATTTATTTAGGTAGGGTAAACTCTTTACAAATAAATACAACCAGGAGCCAAACTATAACACAATTTCTAAAGGAAATGAGCTGCTTCTATACATCAGGAGCTGATTTAATATTTCCTTAACTCATTTTGGAAACATTCTCTTGAGGAAGGCAATAATAAAAGATTCTTTGTTGTTACTGTCATAATATCTTTTGTGTCAGCAGAGACTGCATTCACCTAAAGCTGTTGGACTGCCAAAATATTTTTAGTTTTGCATGTGAGAAGAATTATTCTTGGTAAGTGATACCAACAACGTAAGATTACATTTTTTGTTAACTATTTATGTTCATACTTCTTTCCTTTGAAAGATCAAATACTTTGTGGCTTCAAATTTTAATGAATAAGTATATGTATAAATGATTATTTTAGCAAGATTAAATAGCTGTACCTTACGTAAAGCTTATGTTTAAAATATATAAGTTACTAAACCGTTTTGAACATAGCCTAATTACTAAAGAATACCCCCAAAATTTCTATGGTACTTAATCAAATTTATATTTACCAATAATTTAATATTCACTTTCAGGAAGAGTTGAACCTCTAATGCTCCTGGTCTGTTATAAGCCACTGTTCAAATTAAGGCTGTTATTCAGCTAACTTTAGTTCATTAAGGTATTTTTAAAATTTATGTTTGTGTTTACCAAATAATAGCTCATGATTACAACCTGTATATTATTCAGACTTGAAACTGATTTGAACAAATAGAAACACTGATAAATGAATAGATTAAGTATTAGCTGAAGTGAAATCAGTGTTAGTGAAAATACTGTTGTGCATTAATAATAAATAATACATTTGCCATCATTTTATTATTCAGTTATATTGCATAGCTTTTATTATTTCAAGATCATAATTCTATTTTTTAATCTGAAGAGAAAAGGAATAGAAATAATAATTAGTGACTGTTATTAAATCTTATAATATTTTCAGTTATCTTTAAATTTCAAAAAAGGATTTAATATTATGTATTATACGAGTTTCCCATCCCTTAACCTATGCATTATGAAGATTGAAAGAATAATTCAGTATGTACACTATGTCTTGTCATTAAGTTACTCTTTATTCTGATTTAGATTTTGGTGAAAGTGGTTAGTTATAACATGAGGTTGTGACTTGAATAACTGAGGTGCAAGCAGAAATGAATCCAATTTTCAAAACTTAGTTTTGTTTCTTAGACTGGATTGATGCCACACAGGTAATACATGTTAGAGCCAGGATCTGAAATCAGTCTATGAGCACAGGTATCTTTAAATGCTCTAGCATCTATTCACAAACTTTCCTGATACTGTAGGATCTTTGAACCTTTATTCCTGTACCTCAGAAAAAGGAGGATAGCAGTGATATAGAAGAGAAGAGACGATGCCCTCTGTCTTGGTTGCTACCTCTATCATATGGCACATGGTGTCTGGCACATCATATATGCTCAGTGTCCTTAAAATAAGTTTTCAAGGTCATCATGCAACTTATCTCATTCAAGATTTTCTTAAATGCCATTTTTCTCACTTAGTTTAAAGAAGAGGTAGGCAGAAATAAAAAGCAAGCAAACCTCTTTTCTTATACATTTGTACCAAGTAAATCCCATGTGAGATTTTTTTAAAACTAGTGGTTCCTAGAGTGTGGTCTGAGGAAACTCTCTCTTGAGGCTAGGCAGTCTGAAAGATAGAACTTTTTATGTAATAATACTAAGGTAATACTGGCCTTTAAAGTGGTGGTGTTATCACACTGACAGCAAGTGGAATGTGTGATTGTGTATTGTTTTTTGTCAGAATTTTCTAAGGTAATAATTTGAAGTAGTAACTAGGTGCATTTTCTGATATTTCCACAGAGTAGTTAGTATTCTTACCAGCAATCTTTAATTGCATATGTTATAGTTCCGTAACCTCATTTTTATACAAGCTATTGAAATTTTGAAATTTCAAAGTTTTCCTTGAGCCCATGTAAAAGCAACGCACACACAAAGAAGTACACTGCTGTTATTATCTTAAAGCATATTTTAAGTATCTATTTTTTAAAAAGGGTTTAAGAAGCATATTTTAAATATGTTTTTTAAAAAAGGCTTAAAATTTTATTTATAGCTACTATTAGTGTTTAGTAATATTTATCCTAATCTATGTACCTATGTTTTTATCTTTAAAAATGGATTTCCGAATTTAAAAGATTGAAAAACTTTCTCTATCACAGCTTCACTGTCTGTATCCAAAGTTGCTCAGAATAATATAACTGATATTATCAGAGAGTTCTCTGATTTATGGAAGGAGGAAACTGTTCTAAAGGAACTGGATAATACTGTAAATAAGAAATACAAAAAATCATGACAAATTTTTCTTCTTTTAATTTTGTCGATACTATTATTATTTTGTTTCATAAAATAGGATTTTATTGAATAGAATGATGATGTCATTTAAGGAGTACAAGTATTTGAAGAGTGATCTTTCAGAATTTAGAGAAAAAATATTCTAAATTTAGGTTAAGGGCTCTGTTATAGTTTTCAGCCTAGAAATGAATGAGCTAATGAAGCATGTTACAGGCTAAATTATCATATTCTTGGAGATGAGCATACAAATAGCTGAGAGATTAGGAAAACCTTGCATATATAGACATTGTTAAATGAGTGCTAAATGAAAAGTGAGAAAGTACCACTTTCAAATGATTAGTAACTTCAGATTGAAGAGTTAGCTATAAAAATATGGCTGGTATTAGTATCTCATTTAAATTATTATACTTCTTTCTAGAAACAATTGTGGGTAAACTGCTATCATCTTACCACAAATCAATACAGTGGCACCAAACTGCACTAGTTGCCATTATTTTTCACTACCACACACTCTTAAGAAGGAAAAAAAAACCTCCGAGACCAGTTTGGCATGTAGGAAGTTTGGAAGTTATAACACTTGTCTTCACAAGAAAAACAAAACCAAACATACTGAAAATTAACAGATCTTAGAGCCATTAAAGAATTGAGGTCACAGGGAAAACTGTTGTCCCCCAAACTGTAGAAGAACATAACTTATCAGAGCAGAAGCCCTGGAACAGAAACCTCTGTGGGAAATATAATTGAATGAATTATGTCGATCTTTTGAAAAAAAATTATAAAACATATTAACATACAAAAAACATAATTTCAAGAAATATAGCAAGTATTAGACCCATGTTGAGATATAGCAGGGATGTTGGAATTATCAGACATGGAGTTAAGAAAAAGATGATTAATATCCTAAGGGCTCTAATGGGAAAAAGTGGGTAACATGCAAGAGCAGATGGGTATTGCTAGATAGAGGGATGGGAAACTCTAGATTTAATTAAAATAAAATGTTATTAATCTCTAAGATCTGCATAACTCATTGAACCAACAATATTTGCTAGACTGCCAATATATCAAGGATCAGAATCATGCATAGATATAGATCTACTAAAGTGCAAGACAGAAAAATGAGTTTAGTTTATTCGACTATTCAAAAATATTAATGTGGTTTTAGATGACATGTTGCAACCAGAAAACTTCTCACCAAGTTCCAGGTTAGAATAAAAAAGAAATATGCACAATTACATAACAGGCTTTAATATAGTGTTCTCTTTTTTAATTGTATCTGTGAGATCAGAATTTCTCTATATCTTTTAACAAATATCACAACATATTGGAAACAAAAGCAGATATCAAAATCCAGCTAACTGCCATTAAGCTAGACATTAAAGGAATTTACAAAAATGTTAACAATAGTCATTCTTCTCACAAATTTGTATTGTGTTTTGGAAAACATGGTTATTTTTATTTGAATTGAAGAGCCACTGCTTTAACAAAACGGGGGAAGTTTCCCGTCATCTAATAAAAACAGTGAGGCTGGGTCATATGTGATGATTTAAATACACCATTGAAATACTTTCTGCTTTTTGTTTTATTTTCACACACGTCAAAAATAATTACCATTTTAATCTACTTCTGTATTTATTCAATCAATGACTACCTATTTTATACCAATATGTAGTTGTATAAGTATAATTAGTTATTTAACATATCTACAGTTATTGCTAGATATTTAAAAATAATTATTCTACTATCCCTGCTTACATCATACTTGAGATATAATGGGCAAAAGACATGTAGGTATTATTTCAAGCAATGTGGAAAGTGCTCTACTAGAGATGAGTTCCAAGGATTATAAGGCAACAGTGAAGTTTCAACCACAATAATTTTATTTTTTATTATACGACATATAGAAAGGCAGCAAAGAATAATAGTTAGCCTGGGTCCTGTCTCTAGGTACATACTAGACATGTGATCTGGGTCAAGTTTCTTTCTTCTGTATCTCAGGTTCCTCATCTATAGAGTAAGGCTAATATAGGTAAATGCCTCACTGGACTTTTAAGAGAGAAAATGAGACAATATTAGTAATCACTTGGGATAACGTCTTCAAAATAATTTGAAGGTCCATGCAAATTTTTGTGAAAAATTATGCATGCTCTATTTGTCAAATGAGGTACAGAGCCTACCCCTTTAAAAACCTCCAGACCACTCAAGTTTGGTTTTAAGTGGAATACCCTTCCCTTATCTTTTTCACAGTAAAGTGTAGATCTATCAAAGAATTACCAGTTTAGTATATCACAGTTATGAATTGGGTAATAATATCTATTGCTTCAGACATAAAAGTTCAATCAATTTGCATTTGTAAGGCATTTCATTTTTATTGGCTTTTGCTCTTCCACTTTCTGACAGAAAGTGGAATATAATCATTATTTTGTAGTGTAGAAAATAGAAGAGTAATACTCTCTAAGCCATGACAACTACAGAATAGAGCAGGACAAACATTTACTTTGTAGTAGGTGTGGGTATTTTCCACAAATGTATAACATTTAGTAACCAGTTGCATATAAGAGGGAGGTGACTCAGAGTGAATTTGAGTATAGTCAAAATGAAGGTACATGATTTCTTCACTAATCTGTTATAGACTTATGTATATATACATACACATATATTCATGTATTCAATATACATATATTATATATGGATATACATACATTCATGTATGTGATACACATATGTATGTGTATGCATATAATGTATGTGTATGTATATATTCATACATGTGTTTAAAGTACTAATTCACTTTAAAATTATAGTTGATCATTCAATGTATTGGAATTTCTCAAATATAAACTTGTTGGTAAATGAAATACTAGGTAATTTGCATGTTTTTTTTGTGATGATCAAAACTGATCACTAAGATTTTATATAACATTAGTTAGGTGAGTTTATTATATTTCACCCACTTTTAAACTGATAATTGATATTTTTTAACAATGTGTAGCAATAACTTTAATTTATTATTATTTTTTATTATTTTTATCATAGATGATTATAATTCTTCATTCCTTTTCATCTTGATAATGCCTTGATATGTAATAGCAGAAATCAGAAATCTTTATTCACATTCATTTGACATTTTATAGTTCCATTTTTATAAATTATATTTATAATTTTTACTTATAATTTTATAACTTACTGTATTACTGATAATATGATGATATTTGGTCTTATTAGTATGACAACCTTCTTTATATTCTAAATTTCAGTCACTAGTCTTAGAGTTAATACTCAAATTGTTATATTTTTTAGTACTTAGGTTCTATTTAAGCAAATATTTGCTGAAATTATCAGCATTATTAAATAAGTAAATGAATATATTTTAAAAGATTAAAAATATTCTGGGTTATTCATTGTATGATACCAATTACATACTATCCACAATTGCTTCCAATTTTTCTATGTGTAAATCTTATTTCCCTAACAGATATAATTCCTTGAAAGAAATTAAGAAAGGTCATAATTAATCTATTATATCATTGAAAGTCAGAGTAGTCTAGAATGTCCTAGACAAATAAATCATTCCTTTTCTTTTCTATGTTAAATGCCTTTTAACTGAATTCCCTGACTTCAGTCTCACACCATTCTTTGTCTCTTTATCGTATTTCAGTGAATATGACTTTGAAAAAATGCAAAGCTATTCATTTCATCCATCTGTTGAAAGTATCTCTGTGGGTCTCCTTTGCTTTTAAGATAAAAAAGATATCATAGAATGACACAAGACATTTTATGACCCAACTTTGACATCTCTACTCTCTTATAGGAGTTAAAACAGTATATTAATATTTGAAGCAGAGAGAGAGCCAGGAAGATGATCTCCTCAGCTACACTGAATATCCACACACTTAATGGCTTCTAGGATGACCACAACACCAAGCAGTCACACCACCTTCAGAAATCTTTTGAAGACAGCCCATGCATATACCAATTATGTATTTCCCATATTTATCCACAACCCTCCAACTATGAGGTAAGTTTTTCTATAGCCATTCTGGTGAAGAGATCCTGATATAACGCTAACTGGTAGGGTAAGGGAATAGACCATTGCTCACTGTATCCTCCTCTTAAGTGAAATTTGCAGTATGTATAAAAAGTAGCAATGATGATTACATCACTTGTGTGTGTCTGTATACATATATATATATATATATATATACACATACACACATACATACATACAGACTGTATGTGTTTTACATGTAACATCTTCCTAACAATAAGGCTGATCTTTTATCATATGTATTATAGGGCAGGTTTGTGAGAGAGAGTCGTATATTAGGATTAATCCTGGAATAATTTATTGAAGAAGAATTCTCTGAAATAGTAAATGAAGGATGAAGTATACAGGAGGGGAAGAAAGATAAGCAAGAATCTGAATTAGCTTTCATCTAGTTCCACAGAGAATTTAGTGGTCTAATTTACCATAGAGCTGATTCCTTGTTGAGGCAAGGAGACAGCTATTATACCACCAGTCAGTCATTGGCCATTCTCCCTATTCCTGACCTAGGAATAGCAACCTTCTTGATGGGGAAACTGCCATGTAGGGGAAGGCAATTCTTCAAAAAAGGAGACAGTTGTGTGTCTTCAGGGGCCAACACTTACAGCAGCTGGAGGATTGGTATACTGATAAAGGAAAGTGAACAATTCTTGGCTTTTTTCTCTTCTGAATTCTGTTTAGAATCAACTTTTGGAATTTCAATTTCAATTGCTTGACTACACAACTTAATTTGAGCAGTACTAATGTTAAATAATTACTTTATGCATGTATGCTGTATTTAACTATTCTTCCATAAACTTTTATCATTTTTCCCAGAAAGGTCATAAATATCTTTTGGTAAGTTTATTGTTTTGTTCTTCCCTTGGCATCACATTGATTTTACAGGGTTGCATAATTGAAAGGATTCTCTACTCTATAGAACATACTTTTATATATACTTAATAGTATATTTTATATATACTTAATATACTTAATACACATGGTACAATAGCAGAAAGAAAGCACAGGAAGCTTTGGGAGTTCCAGGAGATATCCAGGTGAAGTTTCATACACAGGATCCTTTCTAAGTCACGTAAGATGTGCTTTGCCTCTATATTGACAACCACCCACCAAGAATATCTAGGTTTAGAAGAACTTGGTAGTGGTTTATAGTGGGGTCTTTTATGCTCCACTGGTCTTGTGGCCATGCCAGATTGTGTAAAACTACTTAAAACAAATGTAAGCTACTGATCTGCAGGTCCCTAAATAATATAGGCAAACTGGCCCTTGGAGGCAAACCTCAAGGAAGTTTCAAACTTTGAACAGCACAAACAGTATTACTAGCTAGCCAATCTTGGCTAAATTGGCTACAGGTCAGTATGGGACTTCCAAGGATACCTGAAGAAGAAAACCTGTCTTAGTTCATCGTTTAGTTAACTTTGTCTTAAAAAAGGCCACCCTCCTGATTTTTGTTCAGTAATAAATTACCCAATATTGTTCTGTTTTATACATCTTTTGTACCATTTATAATAAAGAAAAAATACTAATTGTATGGTTTAAGACAGTTTAGGTATGGCTTTAAAGAAATATTTGTGTTCACCACATAATCTGGCACAAATTTGTTTATAATCATGCAAAGTTTAACAACTATTTTCTCTTCCTACAAAAGTTGAGCTTTGCTGTAACAGTTGAACTTTATAAAATGAGTTGATACATTGATTCAGTGTAATTAATGGATTACTAAAATCTACTTCCTCTGACTAATTACCTTCTACCAGAAGAGCTTCTTATGAGACTTTAAATGCAGTCTCCCAGGACATTAGGTCACTGATATTAGTATTACTGAGGATGAAAGTCAATCAAATTAATGTTAGCAACTGCATTAGCATTATACCAAATATAGGTATATTTGTTAGACTATGGTCATCACAAAATCATTAAATTGAAATTATTGTGATACTTTCTTGACCTCAACAAAAGTGGTCTTTTCTATACAACAAATGTTACCTATTGATTGATATCAAGGGGCAAGTCTCAGCTAATTCTGAATTCTAAATCTCTTGTGGGTATAGCCATATATCCTTCTAATAGTTTACTATTTCTGAATAAAAATTACCACACACTTAGTAGCTTAAAACAGTATAAATTTGCTATTTTAAAATTCTGGTGGTCAGAAGTATGACACAAGTCTCTGTGGGATAAAATTAAGGTGTTGGGAGAGCTATATTCCTTTCTGGAAGTTCCATGTAAGGGTTTTTTCCTTGCTTTTGGGAGAAATCAGCTTCTTGTGCTTGTAGGATTGAAATCCCAGGGCTTTCAACTGGCTAACAGCTGTGGGCCATTCTGCTTCTTGAGGGCAACCATGTTCCTTGGCTCCTGGTCTTCTTCCAGCTTGAAAGCCAGCAATAACACATCGTGTGCCTTTCTTGTTTCAGACTTCTCTTTCTTCAGTTTTATCTTTCTCTGCCCTAGCAGGAACCAGCTCTCCACTTTTACAGATTCATGTAATTAGACTGTTCCTACCCGGATAATCCAGGTAAATGACCATCTCAAAGTTTGAACCCCTAATCACATATGTGAATCCCATTTTTCTTGTAACATATTCACAGATTCCAAGGATTGGGATACCATTATTTTCCCAACCAGACCCTGTTTCATACTATAAAATTTTGCTGATAAAGGTTCCCGATGGACCTTATCTTTAAGTAATTTTTGTTTTCTCTGTATGAGTATAATTTGAGTCAATTTTAACAGATTACAAGTTCCTTATAATTGCATTATTAGATGCATTTGTTGTTTGTTTATATATAGGACCTTGGCTTTCAGAGACCACCTGTACAAATTACATTATACATTTATGAATTTCCTCAAGCTATGGGATCATTACTTCCCCACAAGTTTGTTTCTTGTGCTTTCACTACCCCAATCCCACGTCACTGTCTTCGGGATACCTCTGCTTGCATCTGTGATGCACGTTTTACAGACTATCTTAGTTCAATTTGCATTATATTTCCCATATGTGTTTCCTAATGTAATGTCAGAATGTCTGCTGAGTTTGTTTTATGCATTTCTAAAGTTGTATTATATCTCCAAGCTACTTGTAATTTCCTCCTACCTTTCTTCCAAATATAACATCCTTCTAAAATGGGGCCAATATAGACTAAGTTAGAATGGCTCTTTTAGTAAAGAAATTTCAGTTTGTCCTAATATTCCTAGACTTACGTTAATTTTACCCATGGTTATTTTAGAGCGGTTTGGCCACTGCTGGTTTAGCCATCAATCATATTGTGTCCATTCAGGAAGCAACAGTTCTCATATTTTACTCAAAAAGGGTATCTGCAATATATAACTAAGATAAAAACAATTCTTTTGCTCTCAATCTCTTACGAGTTACTAATGTGTTAGATTTTCATTTCTGCATTATTTATTTTCTGATTACCTTCCCATAAGCAATTATTTCTCCTACTTTCTATTTGTCAATGATTTTAACTCAGAACCTCGACCTAGATGTAATACTATGAAGTTCAGCCAGAAAATTTACCTAAAAGTTTGGGGCCTTTATCTACCTTGACTCTGGTCTGCTCCTCCCTTGGAGTGTATTCAAATAAAACTTTCACTCTGCTTCGCCACTGTGTCTCTGCCTTTCAAATCGTTTTTGTGGTGAGGACAAGAATCAAGAAGAACAAACTGAACCTGTAACATTAATAACATATTGGGCACAGCTGATGATATAAAGGAGCGCTATTTTCTTATCTAGATCCTATCTCCAGGATCCATCAGCTTTGTTCACAGGCCACACTGGACTACTAAACAGGGAATGTTTTGTTGTGGGTATTAATGTACATGTATCTAACATATCCTTAATTCCAAAATTTCTTAATACCATCCAGGTTTCCTATATAAATTAAATGAGCCACTTGAGTTGTCTTAGGTAATTTTATTACCAAGCATACCAAATTAAAGCAGAATGAGAGCAGATGTGCAATGATATGCTTCATAATTTGGGTAAAGGAAAAGCTTCATATTCAAGCACCACACTTATTCCAACAATACATTTGAGTAAGGGTGAGGCAATAATCAAAATGAAATATCCCCATGTTTTGGGAGGCTCTTGATTCTCTTTTTCTGTGCTTTATAGTCTTTTACTGACTAATTATTAATAAGACAGGGCTCATATTAAAATTAAAACAGATATCTTCCCAACATCCTTTTGGTGTTATGTTCCTCCCACTTTTACATTTGTTTAAAAAAAAAAAGAAACTGTAAGTCTAAAATGGGTTAATTTGTCCCAAGACAGCTAACCAAGGCAATTACAGTTTCAATCCCTAACAGGAATATCACCTTTTAACAATCTGAAATTTCCTGATCTAGTACAAGTGAGGGAATCTGTGTGATAAAAACCCTAGTATTCTCTTTCCCCCACCAAAGGAAGATGTATTGGCTTGATACAACCCACCCTTCTTTTCTTTTGCTAGTTAATTTTTTGCCTCACCCTTCTTGCCTATAAAAACCTTCCACTTTTTATAAGTCCTCATAGACTCTGTCTACTTGCTAGATGGGATGCTACCCAATTCATGAATCACTTAATAAAACTAATTGGATCTACAAATTTACTCCATTGAATTTTGTTTTTTAATAGCCTGAAACATCATCCACACCCTGAGAGTTCTAATAGCCTTGAAAGCATTCTCATTTATTTTCATTTTTGTTAAAACAAGTAAAAGCACCCAAGGAACTACATTCTGGGTTGGCTTACATTCCTTTGATTTCCTTTGTGACCTACTTAAAATTTTCCCTACTTTGAATCTGCCAACTCCGAGTCTCATACATGCTTTCATTCCCCGTAATGATTAGAGCACTGATTTCACTTGTGGGATGGCCAGCAAGCCAACCTGGCAGCACTGGTTCCTCACTCCATCCCATTCCTCATCTTTCCTTTTCTCAGACAGAGTTTTAACCATTATTTAAGTCTTAGAGACAGAAATCAGTTTAAAAATTCTGCCATCTACACTAACTACATTTATTTCATGGGTTGGATAACTAACAAGACTCTATAAAGTATATGCAGTTACGGATTTAATAGAGGGATCTTACCAAAGATCCTTATAGTTTGCTATTCTTTTCTGAAAAATTTTATTTCTGTCATTCAGTTGCTATTGGGAAGTAGAACTGATTTGTGTGCACTCACCTTATATTGTGTTGAAGTCTTATTAATTTGAATATATTTTCTGATGAATTCCTGGAGATTTCTATATGGATGATCATTCTGTTTATAAGTAATGGGAATTTTTCTTCCCTTTTGAACCATTATATCTCACCTTGTCTTAACTATATTGCCTAGGAACTCCAGCATAGTGGGGAAGAGAAATTATTGTAGTGTATATTATTGTCTTGTTTCTTGTTTCTTTTTTTAAGTGGTGTCTTCTAATTTTACACTATTAAGTATAACATGAATTTCACTGAAAAAAAATGTCTATTTCAGTGGAATATAAAGAAAACTACTTTTTGTACCTGGTGTACCAAGTGTGTATTTTCCATATTTAATAATAAAAAGACAAAGAAATTTAACAAATGCTTGTCATGTAATGGGCTTTGATAAACTTCATAAATGTCATTTCTTATGGCTTGAACTCTTGGGTAGCCACCTCAACAGGAAGACTTTAGAAGATTATGAATAATGTGCTGATCTGGTACATGTTTTATTATCTTTTATTTAAAATTTTATGTCCATATGATAAAAAAATAATTTGTCAAACAAACAGGGGTGGAGCCAACATGGCGGCATGAGTAGGACAGTGGGAATCTCCTCCCAAAAATACATATAGTTTTGAAAATACAACAAAAACAACTAATCCTGAAAGAGAGACCAGAAGACACAGGACAACATTCAGACTACATCTACACCAGCGAGAACCCAGCGCCTGGTGAAAGGGGTAAGATACAAGCCCCGGCCTAGCGGGACCTAAGCACACCTCCCCCCAGCTCCCGGTAGGAGGGAGAGGAAAGCCCAGGACTGCTAAACAGCCACCCGCACCAGAGCGCAGACACAGTGCATGTGTGGAGGGCTGGAAACTAGGGAAATAGGGCAGCAAGACCTCTGAGCGGGTGCCGAAGCTGATGCCCCTGTGACAAAGAAAAGTGAGGGCTTTTTGAAAGTCTTAAAGGGACAGGGATTTAACAGCTATATGGAAACTACACAGGTCACAGCCCAGTGGCTGGAAATTACAGGGAAAACTGGGAACACTAACCCTCTGGGCAACAGCTCTGAGACCCCTCATGGAGGTAAACAGCCAAACAGCACCCCCGTCATTACCCCTCCAGGCACTGCGAAAGCAGAGAAACAGCCTAAGACAAAACACGCCCACAGAAAGGCAGAAAGGAAAATTCCTACACTTCGGCAGGGCAAGACACAAAGACCCAGCCTACACGCAATTACACAACACAAGCCACTAGGGGTCGCAGTTGTCCCAGTAAAGAAAGGCCAGGATCAAGTGAAAAGTTTGGCCCTCCCAGCTGACAGTCAATAGCACCTGTCGAAATGAAAAGGCAAAAATATATGATCCAGACAAGACTAACCCAGACAGCTTCGGCATCTGCTACATCTTCCCCTGAGAAGGAACCTGGGGAGATAGATTTAACCAGTCTTCCTGAAAAAGAATTTAAAACAAAAGTCATAACCATGCTGATGGACTTGCAGAGAAATATGCAAGAACTAAGGAAGGAGAATACAGAAATAAAGCAAGCTCTGGAAGGACTTCAAAACAGAGTGGACGAGATGCAAGAGACCATTAATGGACTAGAAAACAGAGAACAGGAATGCAGAGAAGCTGATACAGAGAGAGATAAAAGGATCTCCAGGAATGAAAGAAGTCTAAGAGAGCTGAGTGACCAATCGAAAAGGAACAATATATGCATTATAGGGATACCAGAAGAAGAAGAGAGAGAAAAAGGGAGGGAAAGTGTCTTTGAAGAAATAATTGTCAAAAACTTCCCCAAACTAGGGGAATAAATGGCCTCTCAGACCACAAAGGTACACAGAACTCCCATGACAAGGGTCCCAAGGAGGGCAACACCAAGACACATAATAATTATAATGGCAAAGATCAAAGACAAGGACAAAGTATTAAAGGGAGCCAGAGAGAAAAAAAAGGTTACCTACAAAGGAAAACCCATCAGGCTATCAACAGACTTCTCAACAGAAACACTACAGGCCAGAAGAGAATGGTATGATATACTTAATGCAATGAAACAGAAGGGCCTTGAACCAAGACTACTGTATCCAGCACGAATATCATTTAAATATGAGGGAGGGATTAAACAATTCCCAGACAAGCAAAAGTTGAGGGAATTTGCCTCCTACAAACCACCTCTTCAGGGCATCCTACAGGGACTGCTCTAGATGGGAGCACTCTTAAAAAGACCACAGAACAAAACACCCAACAAATGAAAAATGGAGGAGGAGGAATAAGAAGGGAGAGAAATAAAGAATCATCAGACCACATTTATAATAGCTCTACAAGTGAGTTAAATTAGACAGTAAGATAGTAAAGAAGCAAACCGTGAACCTTTGGTAACCACAAACTTAAAGCCTGCAATGGCAATAAGTTCATACCTTTCAATAATCACCCTAAATGTAAATGGACTGAATGCACCAATCAAAAGACACAGTGTAATAGAATGGATAAAAAATCAAGATCCATCCATATGCTGCTTACAAGAAACTCACCTCAAACCCAAAGACATGCACAGACTTAAAGTCAAGGGATGGAAAAAGATATTTCATGCAAATAACAGAGAAGAAAGCAGGTGTTGCAATTCTGGTATCAGAAAAAACAGACTTCAAAATAAAGAAAGTAACAAAAGACAAAGAAGGACATAACATAATGATAAAGGGCTCAGTCCAACAAGAGGATATAATCATTATAAATATATATTCACCCAATACAGGAGCACCAACATACCTGAAACAAATATTAACAGAACTAAAGGAGGAAATAGAATGCAATGCATTCATTCTAGGAGACTTCAACACACCACTCACTCCAAAGGACAGATCCACCAGACAGAAAATAAGTAAGGACACAGAGGCACTGAACAACACACTAGAACAGATGGACCTAATAGACATCTATAGAACAGTACCCCCAAAAGCAACAGGATACACATTCTTCTCAAGTGAACATGGAACATTCTCCAGAATAGACCACATACTAGGCCACAAAAAGAGCCTCAGTAAATTCCAAAAGATTGAAATCCTACCAACCAACTTTTCAGACCACAAAGGCATAAAAGTAGAAATAAACTGTAAAAAGAAAGCAAAAAGGCTCACAAACACATGGAGGCTTAACAACACGCTCCTAAATTAATCAATGAATGACCAAATCAAAATGGAGATCCAGCAATATATGGAAACAAATGACAACAACAACACTAAGCCCCAACTTCTGTGGGACACAGCAGAAGCAGTCTTAAGAGGAAAGTATATAGCAATCCAAGCATATCTAAAAAAGGAAGAACAGTCCCAAATGAATGGTCTAATGTCACAATTACCGAAATTGGAAAAAGAAGAACAAATGAGGACTAAGGTCAGCAGAAGGAGGGACATAATAAAGATCAGAGTAGAAATAAATAAAATTGAGAAGAATAAAACAATAGCAAAAATCAATGAAACCAAGAGCTGGTTCTTTGAGAAAATAAACAAAATAGATAAGCCTCTAGCCAGACTTATTAAGAGGAAAAGAGAGTCAACATAAATCAACAGTATCAGAAATGAGAAAGGAAAAATCACGACGGACCCCACAGAAATACAAAGAATTATTAGAGAATACTATGAAAACCTATATGCTAACAAGCTGGGAAAACTAGGAGAAATGGACAACTTCCTAGAAAAATACAACCTTCCAAGACTGACCCAGAAAGAAACAGAAAATCTAAACAGACCAATTACCAACAATGAAATTGAAGCGGTAATCAAAAAACTACCAAAGAACAAATCCTCCGGGCCAAATGGATTCACCTCGGAATTTTATCAGACACACAGGGAAGACATAATACCCATTCTCCTTAAAGTTTTCCAAAAAATAGAAGGGGATAGGATACTCCCAAACTCATTCTAAGAAGCCAACGTCACCATAATACCAAAATAAGGCAAAGACCCCACCAAAAAAGAAAACTACAGACCAATATCCTTGATGAACACAGATGCAAAAATACTCAACAAAATATTAGCAAACCGAATTCAAAAATACATCAAAAGGATCGTACACCATGACCAAGTGGGATTCATCCCAGGGATGCAAGGATGGCACAACATTCGAAAGTCCATCAACATCATCCACCACATCAACAAAAAGAAAGACAAAAACCACATGATCATCTCCATAGATGCTGAAAAAGCATTTGAAAAAGTTCAACATCCATTCATGAAAAAAACTCTCAGCAAAATGGGAATAGAGGGCAAGTATCTCAACATAATAAAGGCCATTTATGAAAAACCCACAGCCAACATTATATGGAACAATGAGAAGCTGAAAGCTTTTCCTCTGAGATCAGAAACTAGACAGGGATGCCCACTCTCCCCACTGTTATTTAACATAGTACTGGAGGTCCTAGCCATGGCAATCAGACAAAACAAAAATATACATCAAATCCAGATTGGTAAAGAAGAAGTTAAACTGTTACTATTTGCAGATAATATGATACTGTACATAAAAAACCCTAAAGACTCCACCCCAGAACTACTAGAACTGATATCGGAAAACAGCAAAGTTGCAGGATACAAAATCAACACACAGAAATCTGTGGCTTTCCTATACACTAACAATTAACCAACAGAAAGAGAAATCAGGAAAAGAACTACATTAACAATTGCATCAAAAAAAAATACCTAGGAATTAGCCTAACCAAAAAAATGAAAGAGTTATACTCTGAAAACTACAAGTCACTCTTAAGAGAAATTAAAGGGGACACTAACAGATGGAAACACATCCCATGCTCGTGGCTAGGAAGAATTAATATTGTCAAAATGACCATCCTGCCCAAAGCAATATACAGATTTGATGCAATCCCTATGAAATTACCAGCAACATTCTTCAATGAACTGGAACAAATAATTCGAAAATTCATATGGAACCACCAAAGACCCTGAATAGCCAAAGCAATCCTGAGAAAGAAGAATAAAGTAGGGGGGATCTCACTCCCCAACTTCAAGCTCTATTATAAAGCCATAGTAATCAAGACAATTTGGTACTGGCACAAGAACAGAGCCACAGACCAATGGAACAGACTAGAGAATCCAGACATTAACCCAGACATATATGGTCAATTAATATTTGATACAGGAGCCATGGACATACAATGGCAAAATGACAGTCTCTTCAACAGATGGTGCTGGCAAAACTGGACAGCTACATCTAGGAGAATGAAACTGGACCATTGTCTAACACCATATACAAAAGTAAACTCAAAATGGATCAAAGACCTGAATGTAAGTCATGAAACCATAAAACTCTTGGAAAAAAACATAGGCAAAAACCTCTTAGACATAAACATGAGTCACCTCTTCTTGAACATATCTCCCTGGGCAAGGAAAACAACAGCAAAAATGAACAAGTGGGACTATATTAAGCTGAAAAGTTCTGTACAGCAAAAGACACCATCATTAGAGCAAAAAGGAACCCTACAGTATGGGAAAATATATTTGAAAATGACACATCCGATAAAGGCTTGACATCCAGAATATATAAAGAGCTCACAAGCCTCAACAAACAAAAAACAAATAACCCAATTAAAAAATGGGCAGAGGAACTGAACAGTTCTCTAAAAAAGAAATACAGATGGCCAACAGACACATGAAAAGATGCTCCACATTGCTAATTATCAGAGAAATGCAAATTAAAACTACAATGAGGTATCACCTCACACCAGTAAGGATGGCTGCCATCCAAAAGACAAACAACAACAAATGTTGGCGAGGCTGTGGAGAAAGGGGAACTCCCCTACACTGCTGGTGGGAATGTAAATTACTTCAACCATTGTGGAAAGCAGTATGGAGGTACATCCAAATGCTCAAAACAGACACACCATTTGACCCAGGAATTCCACTCCTAGGAATTTACCCTAAGAATGCAGCAATCAAGTATGAGAAAGACCCAATGCACCCCTATGTTTATCGCAGCACTATTTACAATATCCAAGAATTGGAAGCAACCTAAATGTCCATTGATAGATGAATGGATAAAGAAGATGTGGTACATATACACAATGGAATACTACTCAGCCATAAGAGGGCAAATCCTACTATTTGCAGCAGGATGGAGCTGCAGGGTATTATGCTCAGTGAAACAAGCCAAGTGGAGAAAGAGAAATACCAAATGATTTCACTCATCTGTGGAGTATAAGAACAAAGGAAAAACTGAAGGAACAAAATAGCAGCAGAATCACAGAACGCAAGAATGGACTAACAGGTACCAAAGGGAAAGGGACTGGGGAGGATGGGTGGGTAGGGAGGGATAAGGGGGAAGGGAAAAAAAGGGGAGTATTAAGATTAGCATGCATGGGGGGGTGGGAGAAAGGGGAGGGCTGTACAACACAGAGAAGACAGGTAGTGATTCTACAACATTTTGCTACACTGATGGACAGTGACTGTAAAGGGGTACATAGGGGGGACCTGATATAGGGGAAAGCCTAATAAATAAAATATTCGTCATGTAAGTGTAGATTGATGATAAAAAAAGAAAAGCAGTTCCTGTGTGGTGACCTCCAATGAGTTCTACACAATGATATAAAGGGCATAAAAAGTGTAGGCAAAGGGCCTGTTTGTGTTTATACAGAGGATCAAAGCCTAATTTGGCTATCCCAAAAATGAACTAAGATACGATATGAAAAAGAACTTCCAACATCAGCACTCTCGGGAAGACTCATGCCAGAGAATGATCATCAAAAAACCCCAACAAAGATCCACACACTGCTACAGGTGTAGAAGCACTCATCCCACCGGTTCCTGGACTTGCCATGGGAATGAAGAAGGTGATATCTAAGCTGGTCTGCGCATACAGTAAAACAACAAATTTGACTGGATCTATACTGTTGGAACTCAACCAAGAATTAGGAGAAGTGCAAATTGTAGTGCTCCAACATCTGACAACTACAGACTATTTACTGTTAAAAGAACATATGGGATGTGAACAGTCCCCAGGAATGGGTTGTTTTAATTTGTCTGATTTCTCTCAGACTGTTCATGTTCAGTTGGACAATATCCACCATATCATAGATAAGTTTTCAGAAATGCCTAAGGTGCCTAACTGGTTTTCTTGTTCCACTGGAGATGGCTGGTAATTACAGGTATGCTTTGGTTATGTAACTGTACTCCTATTATGTTAATGTGTGTGCGCAATTTAATTAGTAGTTTAAAACCTATACGTGCTGAAGTTACTCTACAAGAAGATATGCCAAAGAAATAATCAATCTTCCCAGGTTTTCTTCCACCTGCTACTTCTATAGCTTTTCTTCTTCCTTCCTAATTACAACCCTTAAATAGAATTTGTGTCACATATCGAATTTACCGAGTATCATAATTCTTCCAAGTGGTAAACACCTCAAGACAAATGCTGTGCATAGAAGCCACAGGGCATAAATCTGCAAAGATGTAAAAAGCTAACCTTTTCAAACAATAAGGCTTCTCTCTCAATTACCAACTTAACATTTCCCTGTATGGCCCCGGAAGATGACTGGTTAGCCAGAGACGGGTAATATTCCTCGAGGGAGGAACAACCTAAGACAGGCACAGTCGCATGGGGGCCATCAGGTGAAAAATTGGGGATCAACAGAGGTGAGGCTAAGAATCTACCCCCCCGTTCTGAGAGACATCTGCTGCATACGTGGATGTTTTATTGCCCTTGTCTAGCTTGGATTAACACATAGTCTACAGGCATACACCTGATCATCTACATTTGCCCTCTTACAACACTAAACTATGTTTTCTACCTTTATCTTGCATCTACCTACCACTTCAGCATTTTATTAAAAATAATAATAATAAAGAGAGAAATGTGGTATCCACATAAAAATCAAATATAAAAATCAAATGAATATTCATATTTGAACTGTTTATAGTTCATAATGCATGAGCAAAACCGAAAGCTTCTGTGATGACTGCCCTTGTAATGTTCACCATGTAACTTATTCACTATGTAAGAATTTGTTATCCACGTTAGAACTTGTTCGTTATGCTTCAGAAGATTGGAGACTGATGAAAATTAGTCTTGGGGTGGATTAAGGATTGTGCATTGAGCATTGACCACCCCCATACATTATTTTATTGTTGTTAACAACCATTTGATCAATAAATATGAGAGATGCCCTCACAAAATATATATATATATGTATATATATACACACACTTCTAATTGTAAAATAAATAAGTAACCAGGATGCAATGTATAGCGTAAGGAATATAGTGAAAATATTGTAACAACTTGGTATGGTGATAGCGGGTACCTAGAATTATCATGTATATAAATGTTCAATCACTGTGTTGTACACCTGAATCTAATGTAATACTGTGTGTCAACTACCCTTCAATAAAAAATAATTATCTAAATAAATAAATAAATAAATAAATAAATTGTGGGAGTATCTAATCTATATGATGTAAAAAGTCCTGCTGAGTAATACATACACAATATCCTTCAAATACTTGTATATGTATTTTAAATAGGTCTGTAAGAACAAATGGAAAGTTCAGAGGATTACACACAAGATAGTAACCTTGGTTAACTATGTAATTGGGATGGGGTGTGAAAAATGTCTTTATTTATGTATCATCCTATTATTTCACTTGGTCCAGAAGCATGTATCACATTTATACTTTGATTTTCAAAATGGTCAAAATAGAAAAAAAAAAAAAGAAAATGGTGATGATGATAACCCTCACTCTTTTAACGATTACCTGAAAACATCATACTTTTCAAAACTAAAATGTCCCTCTAGCTACTTCTCTAAATATAATGTATACACGCAATTGCAATAGATTTTTCTCTTTTGCTATAGACCATATACTGTAGTGAATGGGCTAAGAGGAAAGGCTGTGGAGTTCACAAATCTGGACTTTAATCTTACCTCTGCTTCTTCCAACTGGATGTATTTGAGTAACTTACTTAATCCACAAAACTGTCATCTTATCTACAAAATATACATAAGAATATCATACTTACTGTCATGATGAAAGAGGTAATGCATGCATAATGTCCCAGAGTTTTGCATTTGGTAACTTTAGCCACTCATACAACATATGTAATAAAACTCTTTGGAAAAGGGCAACATTTAAAATAGCTTAGCATTGAGTCCTGCTAATGGCCGATCTTCATATACTTAAAGTGTGAGTGAGGGAGCAACCAGGGAAGAAAAAAGGAGAATTATTTTTCTTTTCCTCCAAGCTTCTATGTGTCAAATTTCTTGGCAACTTCACCCATGTTTTTTCATTTAATACATCAACTCTGTATTACCTGAGTGTTCCAGAATCCCTCATATCTATATAAAAAAACAAGCATATCATTATAAATGTGACTTCTCGGTTTTTAGAAAAATGGCGTACATCTGCATTGGTTGGTTGAGAGGTGGAGGCTTAAGTGATTATATTTTATTTGGAATGTGAGCATTAGAATTATAAATATTATAAAAAGAACTGAAAAATAAAATAAAATAATTGAGAATGAGAGAGCAGAAAGTTCATGAGGTAGTTTATAATTCCTTTTCTTTCATACATAGGAGTTAAACACTCTAAATTTAATAAATCAAGAAATCAAGTATAGAATATGGAGCTAAGGCAATAATCACTATATTTTATAAATTACTTACCACCTACATGTATTTTTTACAATTATAAAGTTATATAAAATCACTTTTTAAAGTATCAGCATATTAATCTTGGTCTGAAAAATTAAGATTCTTAGGTCATAAGACAATGCTATTTGTATTTTTCAGTATTTCATTTTCCACCCCAAATTACCTTTTTAAAACTTCAGCCTCAAAAAAAAAATGATCACTTTAGAAGTTTAGAAGTTTAGAGGACTATGAAAAGTTGACTCTCTACAGAGGTATTAAGGCTCAAAAGAAAGAAAGAAAGTAAGAAAGAAAGAACACCAATAAAGCTCTGACTATGAAAGTGAAGAAAAAGTACAGCCTTTGTCAGTGTAGTACGGCAGAAAAATTATGAGACTTCAGTAGATTTATGTCCTGGTTCCACGTTTACATGATTTTGTGTGTATGTGTATGCAATTGTACAAATGCTTATTTGTGAGCATTAATTTCCTATAAGTTAAGGAACAGGGTTAGCTGAAAAGATTGGATTTAACAATACAGAAAAAAAACAAGTATACAGTGTAGTCTTGGTTTTATATATATTTTCTGTTATTGAACCATTATCAATAAGCCGTTGAGGCAAAGAACTCAATGCAGATTTCATCCAATGAATTCAAAGAAATATGTTAAATAGAAACCAAAGTAATCTGGATAGCCAAAAAAGTAAGTTAAAAAAAATGAATTTATTTCACATGTATGCATCATGCAGTTAAATGCTGACAAAACAGTGGTAAACTAAACACAAATGCTGCCTTTAGGTTTACAAAACAGTGCTTGAGAGAGAGAACTCCTGAGGACCATTTGGGATCTCATCTAGACCAGGCCATTTACTGACTATACAACCATGGACAAATTACTTTAACTTACTGTAATTTGGCTCTTTATTGTGTTAGAATGATATGTCCACATTATAATCTTTGAATCCTATAAATGCTTCTTTATCAGGTAAGTGGTTGTAAAAGTCCCAGGAGTTTGTTTTTGGAGCTGGCCCTGGGCCTTGGGGAAGAATATAGACTTCCTGATAGCTGTGTGTGCAATTCATTACCCCCCTGGCCTTGGGTGTTCATGGTCCTGAGCCACTGTTGGGCTGGAAGTTGCTCCCCACATCAGGCTGGGTCCCTGGATTAAGCTGCTGTTGTACTGGCACTCTGACTCGGAAGCTAAAGGGAGAGGCATTGATGAAGACTGGGTTTGCTTCATAGCTGATGTGAGCCAGACTCCTACTGAAGAATCTGGGACCAGGAGTCTTTGGCACCTAGGGTACACTGGTGTTTCTCACTACAGGTGTCTTCTACTGACCTCCCATAAAACCCAAGATTCTATGAAATTGGGTTTCCTCTGTGAATAGTAGTCATGGCAACAGTGTCTGGGGCCTGATTCCACCTCCTCTGAGCTACACCTTGTCCTCAACCCACCTTCTTCCTTCCCTTCATCAGACACACTTATTCTCCCCTGACCCACACACACACTAAAGCCACAAATCTCCCCCTGAGGACTCCAGCCTATGCCCTTTATGGCTCCTTATGAAACCTGACACTATGCCCACCCAGACCAGGTTCTAGCCCCAGCTGTCCCCCATGGTATTCAAAAGAAAAACATTTCCTTATGCAGGTGAAGATAGCCTGAACTACAGCTCCAGCATCACAGGGTACTGACAATTGGGCTGTGTCAGAAAGAGAAAGCAATGTCCTGAGGCTGTTTTTCAAAGGAGAGGTTCAAGAAACTTGCAGGGATGGTAACAACAAGAACAAAAAAAAGTTGTACATACAATTAAAGATCTTAAATTAAACAGATTATCTTGGATTATCCTGGTGAGCCCTAAATGCCACAGGAAATATCTTTATATGAGAGATACAGGTGGCAGAGCCAAGATGGCAGCGTGAGTAGAGCAGCGGAAATCTCCTCCCAAAACCACATATATTTTTGAAAATACAACAAAGAAAATACTTCCTAAAACAGAGACCAGAAGACAGAGGACAACAGCCAGACCACATCCAAACCTGTGAGAACCCAGCGCCTCGTGAAGGGGGTAAGATACAAGCCCTGGCCCAGAGGGGCTCAAGGGCCCCACACCCCAGCTCTGGGAGGGAGGAGAGGAGTTGGAGCGGGGAGAGAGAGAGACCCCAGGACTGCTAAATAGACAGTCCTAGACATATGCACTAGAGTGCATACACAGTGCATGCGTCGGGTGCTGGACATTAGGGAAACAGGACAGTAAGACCTGTGAGCGGGTCCTGCAGACAGGGCACCAGGGACAAAGAAGAGCGAGTGCTTTCTGGAAGTCTTAAAGGGACAGAGACCCCACCGCTGGATTGACGGAAGTGGTATGGGACACTTAGTTCAGCAGCAAGGAATCTGGGGAACTCTGGGCACTCTAACCCCCTGGGCAGCAGGGAGCACGGAGACACCTCATGGAGAAAAATAGCCTCCTGGCCATTCCCCCTCCAATGTGGCTTCCCCATACTGGAGCAGCAGCCCGAGGCAGGCCATGCCCACAGCAACAGCAGAGATAAACCCCATAGCAGCTGGGCAAGAATAAGAAGCCCTGTCTGTGCACAGCTGCCCAGCACAAGCCACTAGAGGTCACTGTTCTCCCAGGAGAGGAAGGCCACAAACCAACAAGAGGGAAGATTTTCCAGCCGTCACTCATGCCAGCTCTGCAAACTATCTCTTTCACCATGAAAAGGCAAAATTACAGACAGAAAAAGATAACAGAGACAACACCAGAAGAGGAGACAGAACTAACCAGTCTTATTGAAAAAGAATTCAAAATAAAAATCATAAAAATGCTGACAGAGATGCAGAGAAATAGACAAGAACTAAGGGATGAAGTCTGGAGGGAGATTACAGATGTCCAGAGGGAGATTACAGATGCCAGGAAGGAGATTACACAAGTGAAACAAACTCTGGAAAGATTTATAAGGAGAATGGATAAGATGCAAGAGGCCATTGATGGAATATAAACCAGAGAACAGGAACGCATAGAAGCTGACACAGAGAGAGATAAAAGGATCTCCAGGAATAAAACAATATTAAGAGAACTGTGTGACCAATCCAAAAGGAACAATATACATTTTATAGGGGTACCAGAAGAAGGAGAGAGAGAAAAAGGCATAGAAAGTGTCTTTGAAGAAATAATTGCTGAAAACTTCCCCAAACTGGGGGTGGAAATAATCAAACAGACCACAGAAATACACAGAACTCCCAACAGAAAGGACCCAAGGAGGACAATGTAATAATTAAATGGCACATAATAATTAAAATGGCAAAGATCAAGGAAAGGAAAGAGTTTTAAAGGCAGCTAGAGAGAAAAAGATCACCTACAAAG
Organism: Manis javanica; assembly: GCF_040802235.1. Classification (NCBI taxonomy): domain Eukaryota; kingdom Metazoa; phylum Chordata; class Mammalia; order Pholidota; family Manidae; genus Manis; species Manis javanica. The sequence continues at coordinate 193,949,929 of NC_133157.1, forward strand.
GAAAACCCATCAGGCTATCATCAGACTTCTCAATATAAACCTTATGGGCCAGAAGAGAATGGCATGATATATTTAATGCAATGAAACAGAAGGGCCATGAACCAAGGATACTGTATCCAGCATGATTATCATTTAAATATGAAGGAGGGATTAAACAAATCCCAGACAAGCAAAAGTTGAGGGAATTTGCTTCCCACAAACCACCTCTATAAGGGTACTTTAGAGGGACTGTTCTAGACAGGAGAACTTCTAAGACTAAATATATGTCACCAGAGAAAATAAAATCACAGCAAAGAAAGCAGACCAACCAAATACAAACTAAAGGCAAAAAATAGAACCAACTACCCACTAAAAGCAGTTAAAGGAAACATGAAAGAGCACAGAAAAAACAACAACATATAAAGAATGGAGGAGGAGGAATAAGAAGGGATATAAGTAAAGAATCTCCAGACAGTGTATACAAGAGCTCAATAAGCGAGCTAAGTTAGGCAGTAAGATACTAAAGAAGCTAACCTTGAACCTTTGGTTACCACGAATCTAAAGCCAGCAATGGCAATAAGTACATATCTTTCAATAGTCACCCTAAATGTAAATGGACTGAATGCCCCAATCAATAGACACAGAGTAACAGAATGGATAAAAAAGCAAGACCCATCTATATGCTGCTTATGAGAAACTCACCTTAAACCTAAAGACACACACAGACTAAAAGTCAAGGAATGGAAAAACATTTCAGGCAAACAACAGCGAGAAGTAAGCAGGGGTTGCAGTACTAGTATCAGAGAAAATAGACTTCAAAACAAAGAAAGTAACAAGAGATAAAGAAGGACATTACATAATGATAAAGGGCTCAGGCAAACAAGAGGATATAACCATTATAAATATATATACACCCAACACAGGAGCACCAGCATATGTGAATCAAATACTAACAGACTAAAGAGGGAAATAGAATGAAATGCATTGATTCTAGGAGACTTCAACACACCATTCACTCCAAAGGACAGATCCACCAGACAGAAAATAAGTAAGGACACAGAGGCATTCAACAACACACTAGAACAGATGGACCTAATAGACATCCATAGAACTCTACATCCAAAAGCAACAGGATATACATTCTTCTCAAGGGCACATGGAACATTCTCCAGAATAGATCACATACTAGCTCACAAAAAGAGCCTCAGTAAATTCCGAAAGATTGAAATTCTACCAGCCAATTTCTCAGACCACAAAGGTATAAAACTAGAAATAAATTCTACAAAGAAAACAAAAAGGCTCACAAACACATGGACGCTTAACAACATGCTCCTAAATAATCAATGGATCAATGAACAAATTAAATTAAAATAGAGATCAAGGAATATATGGAAACAAATGATAATAACAACACAAAGCCCCAACTTCTGTGGGATGCAGAGAAAGCAGTCTTAAGAGGAAAGTATATACCAATCCAGGAACACTTAAAGAAGGAAGAACAATTCCAAATGAGTAGTCTAACATCACAATTATTGAAACTGGAAAAAGAAGAACAAATGAGGCCTAAAGTCATCAGAAGGACAGACATAACAAAGATTAGAGAAGAAATAAACAAAATTGAGAACAATAAAACAACAGCAAAAATCAATAAAGCCAAGAGCTGGTTCTTTGAGAAAATAAACAAAATAGATAAGATTCTAGCCAAACTTATTAAGATAAAAAGAGAATCAACACACATCCACAGAATCAGAAATGAGAATGAAAAAATTACAACAGACTCCACAGAAATACAAAGAATTATTAAAGACTACTATGAAAACCTATATGCTAAGAAGCTGGAAAACCTAGAAGAAATTGACAACTTCCTAGAAAAATACAACCTTCCAAGACTGACAAGGAAGAAACACAAAAGTTAAACAAACCAATTAGGAGCAAAGAAATTGAAATAGTAATAAAAAAACTACCCAAGAACAAAACTCAAGGGCCAGATGGATTTACCTTGGAATTTTATCTGACATACAGAGTAGACATAATACCTATTCTCTTTAAAGTTTTCCAAAAAATAGAAGAGGATGGAATACTCCCAAACTCATTCTATGAAGCCAACATCACCCTAATACCAAAACAACTAAAAGACCCCACCAAAAAAGAAAACTACAGATGAATATCCCTGATGAATGTAGACGCAAAAATACTCAAAATATTAGCAAACCAAATTCAAAAATATATCAAAAGGATCATACACCACGACCAAGAGGGATTCATCCCAAGGATGCAAGGATGGTACAACATTCAAAAATCCATCAACATCATCCACCACATCAACAAAAAGAAGGACAAAAACCACATGATCATCTCCACAGATGCTGAAAAAGCATTTGACAAAATTCAACATCCATTCATGATAAAAACGCTCAGCAAAATGGGCATAGAGGGCAAGTACCTCAACTAATAAAGGCCATATATGATAAACCCACAGCCCACATCATACTGAACAGTGAAAAGGTGAAAGCTTTTATTCTGAAATCTGGAAAAAGACAGGGACTCTGCCCACTCTTCCCACTGGTATTTAACACAGTACTGGAGGTCCTTGCCATGACAATCAGAAAAAATAAAGAAATACAAGGAATCCAGATTGGTAAAGAAGAACTCAAACTGTCACCATTTGCAGATGACATGATACTGTACATAAAAAACCCTAAAGACTCCACCGCAAAACTACTAGAACTGATATTGGAATACAGCAAAGTTGCAGGATACAAAATTAACAAACAGAAATCTGTGGCTTTCCTATACACTAACAATGAACCTACAGAAAGAGAAAACAGGAAAACAACTCCATTCACAATTGCATCAAAAAGAATAAAATACCTAGGAATAAACCTAACCAAAGAAGTGAAAGACCTATACCCTGAAAACTACAAGACACTCTCCCATGCTCATCCCATGCTCTTGGCTAGGAAGAATTTATATCGTCAAAATGGGCATCCTGCCCAAAGCAATATACAGATTTGATGCAATCCCTATCAAATTACCAGCAACATTCTTCAAAGAACTGGAACAAATAGTTCAAAAATTCATATGGAAACACCAAAGACCCAGAATAGTCAAAGCAATCCTGAGAAAGAAGAATAAAGTGGGGGGGATCTCACTCTCAAACTTCAAGCTCTACTACAAAGCCATAGTTATCAAGACAATTTGGTACTGACACAAGAACAGAGCCACAGACCAGTGGAACAGATTAAAGACTCCAGACATTAACCCAAACATATATGGTCAATTAATATTTGATAAAGGATCCATGGACATCCAATGAGAAAATGACAGTCTCTTCAACAGATGGTGCTGTCAAAACTGGACAGCTACATGTAAGAGAATGAAACTGGACCATTGTCTAATCCCATACACAAAAGTAAATTCGAAATGGATCAAAGACCTTAATGTAAGTCATGAAACAATAAAACTCTTAGAAAGAAACATAGGCAAAAACCTCTTAGACATAAACATGAGTGACCTCTTCTTGAACTTATCTCCCTGGGCAAGGAAAACAACAGCAAAAATGAACAAGTGGGACTATATTAAGCTGAAAAGCTTCTGTACAGCAAAAGACACCATCAATAGAAGAAAAAGGTACCCTACAGTATGGGAGAATATATTTGTAAATGACAGTTCTGATAAAGGCTTGACATCCAGAATATATAAAGAGCTCACACACCTCAACAAACAAAAAACAAATAACCCAATTAAAAATTGGGCAGAGGAACTGAACTGACAGTTCTCCAAAAAAGAAATTCATATGGCCAAGAGACACATGAAAAGATGCTCCACATCACTAATTATCAAAGAAATGCAAACTAAAACCACAATGAGATATCACCTCACACCAGTAAGGATGGCTACCATCGAAAAGACAAACAACAACAAATGTTGGCAAGGTTGTGGAGAAAGGGGAACCCTCCTATACTGCTGGTGGGAATGTAATTAGTTCAACCATTGTGGAAAGCAGTATGGAGGTTCCTCAAAATGCTCAAAATAGACTTACCATTTGACCCAGGAATTCCACTCCTAGGAATTTACCCTAAGAATGCAGCACTCCAGTTTGAAAAAGACAGATGCACCCCTATATTTATTGCAGCACTATTTACAATAGCCAAGAATTGGAAGCAACCTAAGTGTCCATCAGTAGATGAATGGTTAAAGAAGAAGTGGTACATATACACAATGGAATATTATTCAGCCATAAGGAGAAAACAAATCCTACCATTTGCAACAACATGGATGGAGCTAAAGGGTATTATGCTCAGAGAAATAAGCCAAGCGGAGAAAGACAAATACCAAATGATTTCATTCATCTGTGGAGTATAAGAACAAAGAGAAACTGAAGGAACAAAATGGCAGCAGGATGACAGAACCCAAGAATGGACTAACAGGTACCAAAGGGAAAAGGACTGGGGAGGGTGGGTTTATAGGGAGGGATAAGGGGGGAAAAGAAAGGGGATATTATGATTTGCATGCATAATGTTGGGGGTCTGATAAAGGGGAGGGCTCTGCAACACAGAGAAGACTAGTAGTGATTCTACAACATTTTGCTATGCTGATGGACAGTGACTGTAAAGTGGTTTGTGGGGGGACCTGGTATAGGGGAGAGCCTAGTAAACATAATATTCTTCATGTAATTGTAGAGTAATGATAACAAAAAAAAAGGAGAAAGAAAAGGGGGATTACTCCTTGATAGGATAAAACTAACTGCAAATCAACGATTAATGCATGCTTTACATATCCTTAATTTTGATCTTTTAAAGGGTGTCAGATCATCAGCTATGGAAGTACATTTTTCTGATGATATTCCTTTCTCTTAAAAGAAAAAAAAAGTAGATCCTGTGTGGTGATTTCCAATACGTTCTTCACAATGGTATAAAGGTCATATCAAAGTGTGAGCATAGGGTTTGTTTGTGTTTATACAGAGCATCAAAGCCTAATTTGGCTACACAGAAAATGAATTAAGATACGATATGAAGAAGAACTTCCAACATCAATATCCTCTGGAAGAGTCAGTCCAGAAGATAACATCAAAAAACTTCAACAAAAATCCTGGCACTGCTGTAGTTGTAGCTGCATTCATCCCACTGGTTCCTGGACTTGTCATTGGAATGAAGAAGGAGATATCTAAGTTGGCCTGTGCATACAGTAAAACAGCAAATTTGACTGGATCTATGCTGTTGGAACTCAACCAAGAATTACAAGTGCAAGTTGTAGTGCTCCAAAATCGTGCGACTATAGACTATCTACTGTTAAAAGAGCATATGGAATGTGAACAGTTCCCAGGAATGTGCTGTTTTAATTTGTCTGATTTTTCTCAAACTATTCAAGTTCAGTTAGACAATATCCATCATATCATTGATAAGTTTTCACAAATGCCTAGGATACCTAACTGGTTTTCTTGGTTTCACTGGATATGGCTGGTAATTATAGGTCTGCTTTTGTTATGTATCTGTATTCCTATTCTGTTAATGTGTGTACACAATTTAATTAGTAGTTTGTTAAAACCTATACATGCTTATGTTACTCTACAAGAAGTTATGTCAAAGAAATAATCAATCTTCCCATGTTTTCTTCCATCTGCTACTTCTATAGCTTTTCTTCCTTCCTAATTACAATCCTTTAGTAGAATTCGTGCCTCATATAAAAAAATTACTGAGTATCATAATTCCTCCTTGTGGTAAAGATACCTCAAGACAAGTGCTGGGCATAGAAGCCACAGGGCATAAATCTGCAAAGAAGTAAAAAGCTAACCTTTTCAAGGAATATTGCTCCTCTCTCATTTACCAACTATACATTTCCCTGTATGGCCCTGGAAGATGACTGGTTAGCCAGAGATGGGTAAGATTCCTCAAGGGAGGAACAACCTAAGACAGGCACAGTCGCAGGGGGGCCATCAGGAGAGAAATTGAGGATCAACAGAGAGGGGAGGCTTAGAACCTCAACCCCCCTTTTTTGAGAGAAATCTTCTGCATCCGTGGATGTTTTGTTGCCCTTGTCTAGCTTGGATTAACACACAGTCTACAGGCACACACCTGATCATCTACATTTGCTCTCTTACAGCACTAAACTATGTTTTCTACCTTTATCTTGCATCTACCTACCACTTCAGCATTTTATTAAAAATAATAATAATAATAATAAGGGAGAAATGTGGAATTCACATATAAATCAAGTATAAAAATCAAATGAATATTCATATCTGACTTGATTGTTTATATTTCATGATGCGTGATCAAAACCGAAAGTTTCTGTGATATGACTGCCCTTGCACTGTTCACCATGTAAGAACTTACTCACTATGTAAGACCTTGTTCACCGTGTAAGAACTTGTTCGTTATGCTTCAGAAGATTGGAGACTGTTGAGAAATAGGCTTAGGGTTGATTAATGACTGTGCTTTGAGTCCCCTCTACAGAATTTTATTGTTGTTAACAACCATTTGATCAATCAATATGAGAGATGCCCTCTCAAAAAGAGAGAGAGAGAGAGAGAGAGAGAGAGAGAGAGAGAGAGATAGCAAAGAAATAAAAAAGAGAGACAGAGGGGATTATACAACAGAAGAGTAGGTTATGTGACCTGTAGACAGAATTATAGTGATGTATCCATGAAAAGCAATGTTGGCAGCCTATGGAAGCTGGAAGAGGCAAGGAACTAATTCTCCCAAGAGTCTCTGAAGTATGGCCCTGGTGATACCTTGATTTCAATTCATTGAAACTGATTTTGGACTTCTGGCCCTGCATAACTCTGGAAAAATAAAGCTCTCTTGTATTAAGTCACTAAATTTGTGGTAATTATTACAGCTGTCACAGAAAACTACCTTCAATAAAACTATCTTTAAATAAATATTTTGAATATAGTAGAAGGAGACATATGATAAGCTTTTGGCATATAGTGTGCACAATAAGATTATTTAAAGTATAATGGGTGATACAGGCAAACAGTCCATCATTAATGGCTAAGTACTACCCCAGCTAAAAGTAAGCAGGTGTTCTTAAAGGTATATTTAGGAATCATCCCCAACTCTGATTTCAGGAGAGAAGAGAGAGAAAGAGTCTCTTTCCTTGATTACATCCTTACCAATTTCATATGTTCCGTAAGTTTATGTGTTACTGTTTAGTAATAAAATCTCTTCTTGAATTGTAATTCCCAGTCTGGTACACAAGACAATTTTAAACGTTCATCACAATCTGATTACAATCTTCTTGATAATTTATGTATGTCTACTAGTCTTATATTGTAATTTTTCAAACTTTGTGGTGTATTTTCAATATATATGTGCATACATATATGTATACATATATGCAATAAACATTTTAAGTTTTATTTTAATAATTTTGTCAAATAATTCACAGCTTAGAATGAGTAAACCATTGGACTCTTCTAAAGAAATATAAAATTAAAGAACAGTCTGACAATTGTATAAAATATTATTTACTTAAGATTCCCTCTTTAGACTCTATTTTCTAAAGTAAAATATGCAATGGAAATAGTACTTCAGGAAAAATAAAACTATATCCACCTTCTAGATATGAATAATATTTATAAAGAGTTACATGCAATAATGTTTTATTTTTAGATGTAAGGCACTGTTGCTATGAATAGAAAAAGGTAAGCTCTATATATTTTATGTTCATCATTTTATAATAAATAATCTAAATCTCATGTACTGTTAGCTAATTAATGTCAGTTCATCTTTATTTTCCAAGGAAATTTTTGTTGATTGGAGAGTATATTTGAAGTTGGTTTTTCAGAATTATACCAGAGAGTACTTGCTCTATAGAAACAAGATAAAATTGATCAATACAATAAGTACATGCATGGTTTTAAATACTTTATTATTATAATATCAAATGGAACACAGATATTGTATAATCCTAATTCTAAGCACCTAAAACCAAAATTTGAAATCGCTTTTTAATTGTATTTGGATAAATTTAACTTTCATAGACAATTTGAATTTAAACATTGTTGGGGGGAGGGATTAGTGAATCAAAAAATTAATGTGATGATGACTATACCTTGAAAATCATAAAAATAACCTTTCTATGTTCTCATATACAGTACTGGGTATACCAGTTTAGCAGTTATAATGAAAAAAATAATAACTGACAATTTTTCTCTCATTTTTAATCTAGTACCTAGCCTGGGTAACAAGCTGTGATTTGAAAGTGGTGCACACATTGTTATGCATAATAAATATATATTTTAAATTGCATATTAATTTTCAAATGTATATCAAGATATTCTTCTGGATGCATTATGTTATATCACATTATATTATATTGTATTAATCCTTGCATGTGGAATTGGTTTTCCCTCAGTTCTGGTTGGTTCGAGGCATAGGGCTATAATGTTGAAGGGCTAGGGTACTGCTGTCTGCCTATGCTTCAGTGGGTTGGAGATGGTGATGGTGATGGTGACTGAGCAGGGGCAGAGTTGGCAGGAGGTGTTTGAAAGTAGCCCTAAGGCCCAGTGGAGGGGGAGTGGGAAAGAAGAGAGAGATGTCTGGCTCACAGAAGGCAAAGGCATAGAACATCTGTTATTCCAAGGGGTCTTCATATATGTACTAACCAGGCCTGATCTGCTTACTTTCTGAGATCAGACAAGATTGGACATACTCAGGATAATATAGCCATAAATAGTTATGTAATATGCACACATATACAATTATATATATATATATATATGCACATATGTACATACACAATATGTGTATATATACATATCCACATGGAATAGCTTATCATTTTCTCAGTTTGTACATACTAAGTATATTGCTACAATCAATGGAATATCTAAGATTTTGTTGTTGTTGTGTAGTTTGGAAAGTTTTGGAGCCTATTAATTTGCTATATCTTGATACCCAACTCCTTATATTTCCCAATATACACCTAGAATTATAGATGACATTGAAATGTAGATACACCATTAAGATATCAAAATTTTTATCACTTACAGAATGAGGCATTTGAAGAAAAATTGGGCATGTCTCCCAAACTGATCTGAAAATGACATGAAAGAGCAAGGAAATGAGACTAACTTGGGTTTTTGTATTGTTTTAGGTTAGGACTAGCTTGAAAGTTCCCAGACACAGGCAAGAGTTTTTTAGTTTGAATCCTCTGCGGACATCAAAGGAGGAACACCCAGTCTTGCTCAGATGCAGTAGAGAGGAGAAAGAGGCAGGAGTGAGGCTTAAAAGCTGACTCTAGTGAATCAGGGAAAAATGGAATCTGACCTATTACAATGACAAATGCAAGGAACTAGAAATATATCAGTGTCACTCTTCCCAAAGCTTCCTTAGCCTTCTGACAGTGTTATATGTATATTTTTTAGAGAAATGGAAGATTTCTGATTTTTAAACTGTACCATAGACAACCAGAGGAGGAAAGATGAACTGGCTGGAGAAAGATGCTGTAGTGAAGAAAGTGGAAGTATTGTGGTTTCCTTCGAAAAGAAAATACCATTTACAGAAATGAATTCAAGCTGAGAATCATGTTAAGGGAAATAATACTTTTAAAAGAAAAGCTATTATTTGTTTAAATTGCTTGAGGCATGGACCTCTGTAAGAATAATATTTAATAAATAGTTTTCTTGGGTCTTAAAATTTGATATCATAGAATACCAGTAACCATTGTGACACATTTAAATATTACATTTAAATATATGGGGGCAAGTCATATACATATATATATATATGTATATGTATGTATATATATATATATATATATATACATACATATAATTTCTGAAGTGTTTTATTTTATTAAATATTACATAATTGGGATACTGATAAATATATGCCAGGATTAATAAGCAGCTTGCTCATTTCTTTATTAGCTAAAAGTTAATGGCACAATCTTGCCAAATTGTGAAAGGAAAAAAAGACAGAAACAATATTAAATCATGTTCCAACTCTAATGATAAATATACATATGGAAATTCTATGAAAAGATAATGTTTCAATAAAACAATTTTAATTCTCACTTAAGGTAAAAGACCTGAACCATTTGGGGATTCCAGTTTTTTTTTCTAGCTTTATTGAGATATAAATGACATGTAACACTGTTTACACTCAAGGTAGTGAACACATGGAGTTACTTTATATATGTATACCTTGCAAATGATTATCACAGTAAAACTAGTTAACACATCCATCACCTCATGTGGTTACAGTTAGTTACTATTGTGTGTGTGTATGTGTACTAAAAACTCTACTCTCTTAGTAACTCTCAAGTATACAATACAGTACTGTTGACTATAGTCACCATGATGTATATTACATCCATAGAACTTATTCATAGCTTTAATTTTGTACCCTTTGACCAGCTTAATCCACTTCTCCTTCCCCAAAACTTCCACCTCTGAAAACCACCAATCTGTTCTCTGTTTCTGTGAGTGTGTTTTCTTAATTTCTACATAGAAGTGATAAAGGACACATAAGGCTCAATAATAAACAAAACAAAAAGAAATAATTTGATTAGAAAAGCAGAAAAGGACCTGAATAGACATTTTTCTAAAGCAGATATTCAAATGGCTAACAAGTACATGGAAAGGTGCTTAATATCACGTCATTAGGAAAATGCAAATTAAAACCACAATGAGATATCACTCACATGCATAAGAATGGCTATCATCAAGAAGAGATGATATGCACTGAAAAAGATATGGAGAAAAGGGAAACTTGTGCACTGCTGTTGGAAATATAAGCTGGTATAGTCACTGTGGAAAACAGTATGCAGGTTTTTCCCCAAACTGAAATAGAAGTACCATATGATACAGCAATCTTCTTTCTGGGTATATATCCAAAGGAATTGAAAAAAAGGATATTGAAAAGACATCTGAACCCCCTATGTTTATTGCAGCATTATTGATAATAGCCAATATATGGGAACATATGTGTACATTGCCAAGTGAATGGATAAAGACATCACACACACACACACACACACACACACACACACACACACACACAGGAATAGTATTCAGCCATGAGAAGGAAATCCTGCCATTTGTGACAAAATGGATGGACCTTGAGGGCATTTTGCTAAGAGAAATACATTCAAATTTAATTATTAGATTCAAATATAATGGGTTTTGACCAGTTTTTATGTTAAATTATTGCTACTTTGTGCATGCTCCCTGATAGAGCTACTTATTTCTCTTGGGTGATTTTTCCTCATTCCCAAAACTAATCAGACTATGAATTCTTTTCTTCTTTATGAGTGGTTAAAAGCTTTCAGACCATGTTTTATATTCCTATATTTATGCAGATTGGTTTAATTCCATTTTCCTCTTCTGCAAACCATGAAACATGTTTTCTAAATGCATGTTGTCATTAAAATCTCAGCATCCATCCTTGATAAAACATTTGTGGTCAGTTGCCCATGTGCTATGAAGGTATTAGTTTCTTCTCATTTCTAAAATTGAGACTTTCTCCATCTCTAAATATAGGTTATATTTCTGGATTTTGTTCTCTGTCCTGCATTTTAAAGTTTTCCATAAAATACCATTTTTTTTCTTCCATAACTTATTTAACCTGACTGATCATTTGAAAATAAAAATAAGGAGGAGGAGATTGTATTAACTCCAATGTTACTGACTATGAGAACAGATGTATGATTTTTAGGATCATTCATATTTTTCTTCTTCTAAGTAAGTTCTATTTCTTTTTTTCAGGACACACTCTAACTTGTTTTCTATTCTCCCAGGACATATGCCACTTCTCTTATTGATATTATTTGTTGCACATCCATACTAATTACAAGTTAAATGAAGACAAAGTTTTTATGTTTTGTTCACCACTGTATACACAGAGCCCACCACAATGCCTATCACTGAAGGAGCATTTTGTAAGTTGAAGAGCATGATCAACAGCTTATCCCTAGCCCTGCATATTGCTTCAATTAATATATAGGAGTATACTGAATATGGGAAAAATGAGAGACCTTTAAGGTTTCTATAACCTAAGCCAAATGCCTCAACCATTTGTCAAGATTATTTATTTAGTAATTTGTCATTGACATACAATCCACATTATTCAGTAATCTGTAATTAATGAATGACCTCTGATATATTTATGCTGCAGTAAAGAATAAGTGATACTCACATAACTTTAGAGTATCCCTTCATGCAGTAACTGAGTGATTTGAAGAAGGAAGGACTCCTGATAACTTTTCTGTTAACTCAGCTCCATTTCTGTGGCCATACAAACCTCATGTGGAGCAACTGAGACATTCAGAATGCTCATTTGGGAGCCATTAATCTCCACGATTTTAGTGCAGTGTATAAATGCTGCCTGTTTCCAGTCCTTTCCCAGACTAGGTAGTCATGATATAGGATGAAATCCACTTTATCACATGAATTTGATTTTCTAACAGAAACCAAGACCATTGTGACATTGTGAGGCATAAAGTAAGTGTTGTGTACACAATTTTGAATGTATGAATAAAGCATAGAAGAATATGTCCGTGGTTGCAAAAGTAAGCTTAGCAGATGATACTAACTGACTGAACATATACAATTTCTTTTCTTTTTTAATTTTTTTTGTACTTTATCTAATGTGCACCAATCTTGATTAGGCTTCCTCCTAAAACTGGATACAATTAGGAAATATAGTTGGTGGAACTAATCCTGAGAGAGCAACAGGAAAGAGGATGGCATCAGACTGCCCACAGCTGGAGAAAAGAACAGACCTCACCGAACAGGGTAACGTACCAGAGCTGTGGCTCCACAGGACCCCAGCCCTTTCCCCACCCTCAACTCACTGGTGGGAGGAAGAGAAATGTAGCAGGGAGGGAATGGAAGGCTTGGGACTGCTGAATACCTAGATACAGAGATCTGCTCTGGGAGCACAAACCTATATTTAATGGTACTTTCATGAGATTCACATGACTATCAGGTTGGAAAATTAATACAGGCAGAATTCCTGGGGAGACTGGGATTCCGGCAGATTGTGGAAAGCAGGGATCCATATCTGGCTGCTCTGGGACAAAAAATTATACCTGTGTGCCCAGCCCACTGGCTCAGGCAGTGGAGACAGGCACAGCAGCAGGGAGGCGTGGAACAGCTTTTTCTTCCCCCCAGGAACCAGTACCACTCTCCTGCGATGCTTGACATTGCTTCAGAGGCTGAGCAGCTCCAGAGACTACAGTTTCTGGACACTAGAGGGCCCCATATACAAACATGAAATGCCAAATGAACCTTGTCTGAGTAAAATTATTAATAAAACTCACAAGAAAGATTTAAATGATATGGACCTTGTGACTCTTCCTGAAAGGGAGTTCAAAATAAAAATCATCAACATTCTAATGTAGGTATGGAAAGACATCCAAGAACTCAGGAATGAATTCAGGTAGGAGATCCAATCATTGAAGAGCATGATGGAGCGTATTAAAAGCAGGTTGGATATGGTGGAGGAGACAATAAATGAAATAGAAACTAGAGAAGAGGAATACAAAGAATCTGAGGCACAGAGAGAAAAAAGGATCTCTAAGAATAAAATAATATTGAGAGAAATGTGTGACCAATCCAAGCAGAACAATATTTGCATTATAGGGCTAACAGAAGAAGAAGAGAGAGAGAAAAGAATAGAAAGTGTCTTGAGGAGGTAGTTGCTGAAAACATCCCCAATCTGGGGAAGGATATAGTCTCTCAGGCCATGGAAAGCCACAGATCTCCCAACACAAGGGACCCAAGGAAGACAACACAAAGACACATAGTAATTAAAATGGGAAAGATCACGGAAAAGGATAGACTGCTAAAAGAAGCCAGAGACAGAAATAAGATCACATACAAAGGAAAGCCCATCAGGCTAACATTAGACATCTCCGCAGAAACCTTACAGGCCAGAAGGGAGTGGCATGATTATTTAATGCCATGAAGCAGAAGGGCATGGAACCAAGATTACTTAATCTGGCAAGATTATCATTTAAATTTGAAGGAGGGATTAAACAATTTACAGATAAGCAAGAGCTGAGAGAATTTACCTCCCACAAACCATCTCTACAGTCTATTTTGGAGGGACTGCTATAGATGGAAGTGTTTCTAAGGTTGAATAGCTGTCACCAGAGGTAAGAAAACTGTCGCGTGCCCTGTCCTCGCCGGCAAGAACAGCATGCAATAACAGCAGGATTCTTCTGCAGAAAGCTTTATTCTTCAGCTCTTTGTGAAACAAATGAGTTGGGCAGGACCCAGAGGGGAAGGAGAGGCTTGCTTATATAGTTCTCATGGTCTGACCTGGTTGGTGCGGCTCCATATGCCTTATTAGCATAACCATTTGGTGGGTCTCATTGGTCCTTATGCCAAGGTGCAATTAGCATGTAGTTTAGTGGTGTGGGATGATTTGTCATTAGGAAGTTCGGGGCCTTCTGGCTGCCCTGCATTGGGCGCTATTTTCTGAGCGCGGCTGCCAACATCTCCCCCTTTTTTGTCTAACAGAAGCTCAAGGCGGAACTTGCCAGCAGAGGCGGAGACAGAGGCCTGACCTCCACCATACTTCCTGATGCCCCCTTTTTGGAGAGGGGTTCTGGGCATCTACCCCTATGCAGTCAGGCATGCCTCTCAGAGGGGTCCAAGACCTCTTGCAGTGCTTTGCCTCGCATCCTCTGGCTGGCGTTGGGACCGCTAGGTACAAAGGGTTTGGACCTTTTTTCTCAACCCTCTTGCACCATGAGCTTCTTAAAGAAAGCTGTGATTAAGCATTGAGGTACTCGGGCCTGGTGCAGTGCCACATGGGCTCAGGGTGCAAGAGCTACCTCAAGCTAAAGCTGAGCTTCCTTCTTAAGCATGTTGAGCCACACTTGGGGAGAGGCGCCAACGTCTATTGCCATTAGGGCTTGAGCAAGGATCACCTTGTCCTGCTTATGTTGGTTGCGGAGTCTGCATAACAACCAGAGTAAGAGCATGAGACCTCCAAGCAGGAACACGCCCATCCCAGCCATGCCCGCCCACTCCTTGATGTGGGAGAGAGCTCTGAGGAACCAGGAAGAGAGTCCTTCCGCTACGGAGATATCTAGACGGGTGGAGTTGATGTGGATAATTTCTCGCCGCAGCTCTTCTAGTGTCCCATCGAAGTCTTGGGACCAGTTTCCTGAAAGATACTGGGACAGGTCTCGTGACAGATTAGCTGCCCGTGTAAAATTTTCATATTGAATGCTAGTGATGCAGAGGGCAAGATATTTCCGCTCACATCCCAATTGGGCCATTTGCCAGAGCACCTCTATTTGTTCCTCCACGAGATCTATGCGTTGATTGAGGATCATTATTCCTCCTTTCAGTTTGCCATCAAGTGTGGACTGTTGGTCCATGGCAGAAGCTACTGAGGCTGCAAGGTTATTGAGCTCTGTAGCCGATTTGATGGAGGTGTCTAAAGCTATACCAGCGGCGGTGGCTGCGACCGCGGTCGCGGAGATCAGGAGCACTATGGCGGCTGTAACGCCGAAATCACACCTTTCTCGAAACAGAGTCATGGTGTTAGGGGCGTCTACGGGAACAGGGACCCAACGGGGGATGCGGACTACCAAAGCATTGGTAAAGTTACGCGCATCCCAACACTGAGACAGAAAGCAGGTTTCATTGGAGCAGGAGTCAAAGCTACTATTGGATAAGATAAACAGAAATGGGGGGTATACGCATACTGGAGAAGGTGGAAAAAGGGAATTAGGTGACTCTGGACCTGATTTTGCTGAACACGTGTAGTTCTCGTTGTTATGGGTCATGATCATGTTCCAGTGTGCGTGCATGTGGTTATTCTCGCACCAAAAGGTGATATTTTTTACACCGATTCCCCCACCCTGGAGGGCGGAAAAGGGGGAGAGGTCGGTACACGAGCCATTGACTCCACACAGCATCCATTTATGGAAGGGGTTCATGCTCAGCTGCTGACGAAACTCGCCTTCGAGCACCTTTACTGGCCACCAAGCCTCATTGGCTGGCCGTCCCTCCATATCTGGGGAGATGGTAAACTCCTGCCTCTCAGTTGCCCACGTTACTACAGTTGACTGACAGTCAGTCCAGGGCCACAGCTCTCCCTCATAGTCGCCCACACAATGGGAGGCATATTTGGGTTGACGAGGCCTGTCGGTGGAATTGTTCCTGGGAGAGTGTACAAATGTGCCATTGATCCAGAGAACCATCTGGTGGATAGTCATGTTCTTATAGGGCGGGCTCCCTTCCTTATTAGGCCCTTCAAATTTAGCTGACATAAAGGGGAGGCTACTGGCCTCTAGAATTATGTCACTGAACCATCCGTATTTCCTCCGTTTCAGGGAGATACAGCCAGCTAGATTCTGAGTGGTGAAGCATAATGACCCATTAGTTACGAAGGATCGGTTTTCTCCCAGGGGAGCTAC
The DNA here is from genome assembly GCF_040802235.1 of Manis javanica. Lineage (NCBI taxonomy): Eukaryota > Metazoa > Chordata > Mammalia > Pholidota > Manidae > Manis > Manis javanica. The sequence continues at coordinate 193,966,297 of NC_133157.1, forward strand.
TAGGGTGTCTTTAACTAAGTAGGGCAAGTTCATACTAGCATTGGTAGTGAAAAAGCGTGGGAAAACGGCTGCATTGAAACGGACAGGCATAGGCTTAGGAAAGGCAGACAGGATTCCCCATCTCAATACTCCCTGAGTCGGGGTCTCCAGTGTCAGGAGCAGGGTCAGGAGGTATAGCGAAGTCATCTCCTTTGTTTAGGACTTTCCTCGTTAGGCGCTCCGGGATCCAGAAGGGATTTTCTTCACCCTGGGGGAAAACACACACAGCTCCCCTGGATCTGATTATGATTGGATCCGGGCCCTTCCATTGGTTAGATAACACGTCCTTCCATTTTACTAGTTCTTGTGGGTCTTTTGGCCACTGATTATGGCGATCCGCTGCTGTATGGCCTTGAGCATCCAGATTTAAAAAATTTATAGTGAAAAGTGCTAGGGCTATGGCAGTTTTTGGTGTGGGGGGTATATCTTCAATTCCCCCTTTTTGTTTAAGTAAATAGGATTTGAGCGTGCGGTTCGCGCGTTCCACAATCCCTTGACCCTGTGGGTTGTAGGGAAGGCCAGTGATATGTTTTATCCCCATGTGATGACAAAATTGAGCAAATTTTGTAGAGGTATAGGCTGGGCCATTGTCTGTTTTCAGAATCTGTGGTAACCCCCATGCGCTCCAAGCCTCAAGGCAGTGCTGGATGACATGGGAAGCTTTCTCTCCTGACAATGGGGAGGCAAAGATGACTCCTGAACAAGTATCCACGGATACATGTACATATTTCAGTTTCCCAAAAGACGAAATATGCGTCACATCCATTTGCCAAACTTGTAAAGGCCTAATACCTCTGGGGTTGATCCCAACATGAGGTGTGGGAAGGAAGCTGCAGCAATGTTGGCAGCTAAGGACAATGTTCCTAGCTTCGGCCCTGGTTATGCTAAACCGCTTGCGCAGTGTTTCGGCAGTGACATGAAATTGTGTATGGAATTTTGAAGCTGTGGTGATAGGGTCTAGCAGGGGAAAAGCTATATTTCTGGTTGCGAGGTCTGCCAGGTGGTTGCCTTGGGTCATAGGCCCGGGAAGGCCTGAATGTGCTCTGATATGAGTTATATACAAAGGAGATTGCCTATGAAGTAGTGCTGATTGTATCTGTTTGAACAAAGTGGCTACTGGGCTGGACGCTTTGATTAGCCCGGCCACTTCTAGAGATTTGATTGCATTAACTATATAACAGGAGTCAGACACAATATTTAAAGGTTCAGGAAAGATTTGTAAGACCTCTAAGACTATGGGACATTCCACTATTTGTGGAGTGTCAGGCGTGTAGCCTTTTGTCACAACTTTGCCATCATGGACATAGGCACCTGTGCCTGTCTTTAGACCCGTCCGTGTAAACTGTTTTTCCATGAGGCAGCGGGGTTAGGCTAGTGACCCGAGGGAATACTAGGAGATGATTTTTGGCGAAGTTGATGAGGGGGTGTTTAGGGAAATGATTATCAAAGGTTCCTGAGAAACTGTAAGCAAGTATGGCCCAATCATCGTTCATAGCACATAATACTTGTATCTGTTCTACGCTGTAAGGGGTTATAATTTTAGCTGGAGCCTCTCCGAAATGTGTCATGGAGGTTTTTACTCCTCTCAAAGCAAGTTTGGCCACGGCTGCCGGATAGTACTCTATTGTCCTAGCCTGAGAGGCTTGGGGATGAATCCAGATCAGTGGGCCGTGCTGCCATAAGACTGCTGTTGGCAGCTCTGGGGTGGGAAGGACACACAACGCAAAGGGTTCATTCAATTGAACCCTATTTAGCTGTGCTGTCATCAAAGCCTGTTCCACTTTGCGAATGGCTTGTATTGCCTCAGGTGTAAGGGAGCGCGGTGACGTTAGTTGTGGATCTCCTTCTAGGGTTTTAAATAGTGGTGTCAACTCAGTGGTGGGTATCTTTAAGTATGGGCGCAACCAATTAATATCCCCTAGGAGTTTTTGGAAGTCATTCAAATTTTGCAATTGATTATGTCTTATCTCAAGCTTTTGGGGGCAAATTACATCTGTGTAAATGGTTGCTCCTAGGAATTTGCTAACACTAGATTTTTGGACCTTCTCGCTTGCTATATTCAGTCTCCAATTTTCTAGGGATCTAGTGAGATCTATATATGCTTCTTCTATTTCCGCTGGTTGTGGGGAGCAAAGAAGGATGTCATCCATGTAATGGATGATCTTTAGCGTGGGATAGGTCTTACGAATTGGGTCTAGCGCCCGCTGAACGTACAGTTGACATATGGTGGGGCTATTTGCCATTCCTTGAGGGAGGACCTTCCACTGAAATCTGGCATCGGGTTGTTCATGGTTAATAGCTGGCAAAGTAAAAGCAAATCTTTCCCTGTCCTTGGAGCTTAGAGGTATAGAAAAGAAACAATCTTTAATATCTATTATGAGCACTTTCCATTCTTTGGGTAAGGCAGAGAGGAGTGGCAGTCCCCGTTGTACGGGTCCAAGCATTCTCATTTGAGCATTTACTGCTCTCAGATCATGAAGCAACCTCCATGATCCTGACTTTTTCCTGATTACAAATATGGGTGTGTTCCATGGGGACACAGAGGGTTCTAGGTGTCCCACTTGGAGCTGCTCTTGCACTAAGCAATGAGCTGCTTCTAATTTTTCAGAGGATAGGGGCCACTGAGGAACCCATACGGCCTCCTCTGTGAGCCAAGGTATGGGCATGGCATCTTCAATGGCCCCTATGAAAAACCCAGGCCATGACGGTCATTCTTTACTTTGGGCAGGATGGGCTCTATGTGTCCCTGTTGGTGTTTCCCCAGCCCCTTGCCAGGGATGTATCCCATGTCCATCATCATGCCTTGGGCGGGGGTGCAGTATTCATTAATGAGTTTGAGGCCTAAGTCTCTCATGACATCCCTCCCCCATAAATTGACCGGTAGAGGGAGTACATAAGGGGTGACTGTACCCTCTTGTCCTTCAGGGGCTCGCCATTTCAATGGTTTGGCACTAATTGAAGGGCTTGACTCATATCCTAAACCTTGTAATGAATGTGAGGATTGGGTCACAGGCCACTTGGAGGGCCACCAGGTTGCAGAGATAATACTTTTATCTGCTCCAGTGTCTAGGATTCCCTCAAAGCTCTTTCCCTCTATTTGAAGAGTTAATTTTGGTCTGTCTGCTAAATCTAATACTATGAAGGCTGAATCCCAGTCAGAGGAGCCGAAGCCCCTTTCTCCCCTCTCCGTGTTGGTAGCAGGATAATTGGCATGGAGACTAGGTAAAACTAAGAGCTGGGCTATGCGGTCTCCCGGAGATATAGGGTAGATTCCTCTAGGGGCCGAACACAGGATTTTTACCTGTCCTTCATAATCTTGATCTATGACTCCGGGATGAACTACCAGGCCTTTCAATGCAGCAGAAGAGCGCCCTAGGAGTAACCCAATGGTATTTGGTGGTAGGGGGCCTTTAAAGTCTGAAGGGATAGGCTGAACTCCCATCTGTGGAGTCAACACTATTCTGGTGGTGGCACGGATGTCCAATCCCGCGGAACCTGAAGTGGCTCTCCTTGGGGGGCCTGGTTGTTCCCGAATGACACTTGCGTGCTGGTTGCCCCATATATTTGCGGGCCCTGGTGACAGGGGCCCCTCTGGGTGTTTTTTGGCAGTTCTAAGGGTTTCCCTTCTATATTTTTAATAGACCGGCACTCATTGGCCCAATGCCTGCCTTTCTTACACTTAGGGCACAACCCAGGGGTCTTTTGGGTTGTTTGTTCTGAAGCTGGGCTCCTATACTCTCTCTTTATATGTCCTAATTTCCCGCATTGAAAGCATTTGATACTTCTGTTAGTGATCCTGGCTTGTTTGTGGCTCTGTAATATGGCCGCGGCTAGGCCCGCATTGGTGAGTGGCCCTCCTATTTCTCTACAGGCTTTCAACCAGGCATGTATCCCTTTTTGTTTCCAGGGTGTTATTGCCTGTCTGCATTCCTTGGTACATTGTTCAAATACTAATTGCTCCACTAGGGGCATTGCTTGTTCCTGATCTCCAAATATTCTGCCTGCGGCCTCCATCATATGAGCGACAAAGTCAGAAAATGGCTCACTCAGCCCCTGAATAATTTTTGTCAAATTGCCTGATACTTCTCCTTTGTTGGTGAGGGCTTTCCATGCCTTGGCAGCGCATGTGTTTATTTGTGCGTATACCTGTAAGGGGAAGGCGGTCTGGTTGGCTACCCACTGTCCTTGGCCCGTCAGCATATCATATGACCACGCAGGCTGTCCTTCGGCCACGTTTGCGTGTGCCTGGGTCATGCTGATATCATGCCACAATGCCTTCCATTCTATGTATTGCCCCATACTAGAAAGGCATGCCTTAGTTACATATTGCCAGTCTGCGGGTGTCATGGCTGTCTCTGTTAATCTCTCAACTTGTGCTATGGTATAGTTAGCACTGACTCCATAAGCCCGAACGGATTCTGCTAACTCCTTAACTTGTTTATGGCTCAGGGGCTGGTGAGAGCGTACGCCATTATCCTCAAATACAGGAAACATTTGTCTAATTGCCTGAAGAGTATCTGGGTGGCAAAAGGAGAGTGCGCCACTCACGTAAGGTGGCGGGGCAACGGGCGTCGGGGGACACCCTGCTTTCATTTTTTCCTTGGTCCGCTTTTCAACTTTGCTGGTTCCCTTACTTCTGCACTCTGCGGTTTTATTTTCTTCCCCTTCCTCTGCGGACGTTAATTCCTCCTCAGATTCCCTATTGGAGAGTTGGAGGTCCCTCAACTCTTTCCAGGGGTATTTACTATTTTCTCTGAGGCGATCGTCACTCGCTTCTTGGGGCTCTTTCGCTTTTGCCCTAGGCGGGCTTTCTCCCTCACTCTGAGGTTTCTTTACCTTCGTTTTTGTGGCCTTTTTTCGGCCGCGCGCGCTCTCTGTTTCCCGTTCCGTTTCTGACATGCTCTCTTGGATATCTGTCAATGCTCTCTGACCTTCTTTTATTACCTTTTCACATCTCTCATCTTGCAGACAAGCTCTAATCAGTTTCCAGAGGGGCCTGGTGCCTCCCCTCAGGCTACCCTCCTCCTCCTCTCTATCAAGATCTTTCCCCAGTTTGTCCCAGCTCGGGATTGAGAGGGACCCTGAACAAATGAACCAGGGGGCCACACGGTCTATCTCCTTCACAAAAGATCCTAAGACTTTGCTGGAGACCTTCAAGTTTTGCTCTTTGAGAGCTGTCTGCAGCGCCGTGACTAATGACGGTGCATTCCCCATGGTGCCTCCTTATTTACAGAGAACCATCAACCATCATCCTAAAAAGCAGGGGCCTCTTGGAACTTACCCCTCCGGGCTTTCTTCTGACCTGCAGTTCTGAATCCTCTCCAGATGTCTGAAGGGTCCTCCCTGTGCCGGTGATGTTCTGGTTCCCGGGATTTGGCACCACTTGTCGCGTGCCCTGTCCTCGCCGGCAAGAACAGCACGCAACAACAGCAGGATTCTTCTGCAGAAAGCTTTATTCTTCAGCTCTTTGTGAAACAAATGAGTTGGGCAGGACCCAGAGGGGAAGGAGAGGCTTGCTTATATAGTTCTCATGCTCTGACCTGGTTGGTGCGGCTCCATATGCCTTATTAGCATAACCATTTGGTGGGTCTCATTGGTCCTTATGCCAAGGCGCAATTAGCATGTAGTTTAGTGGTGTGGGATGATTTGTCATTAGGAAGTTCGGGGCCTTCCGGCTGCCCTGCATTGGGCGCTATTTTCTGAGCGCGGCTGCCAACAAAAACCACAGTAAAGAAAGTAGAACAGCTAATTATGAAGCAAATGCAAAATTAAATTAACTATCCACAGTCAATCAAGGGAAAGACAAAAAGTACAGAATTTGATACCTAATATATAAAGAATGAAGGAGGAAGAAAAAGGGGGAGAAATAGAAAAGAACCTTTACATTGCGTTTGTAACAGCATACTAAGTGAGTTAAGTTAGACTCTTAGATAGTAAGGAAAGTAACCTGGAACCTTTGGTAACCATGAATCTAAAGCCTGAAATGGTGATAAGTACATACCTATCGATAATAATCCTAAATGTAAATGGACTGAATGCACCAATCAAAAGACATAGAGTCACTGAATAGATAAGAAAACAAGACCCATCTATATGCTGTTTACAAAAGACTCACCTCAAACCCAAAGTCACGCGCAGACTAAAAGTCAAGGAATAGAAAAAGATATTTCATGCAAACAATAGGGAGAAAAAAGCAGGTATTCCAGTACTAGTATCAGAAAAAATAGACTTCAAAACAAAGAATGTAACAAGAGACAAAGAAGGACATTACATAATGATAAAGGGCTCAGTCCAACAAGAGGATATAACCATAATAAGTATATATGCACCCAACACAGGAGCACCAGCATATGTGAAACAAATACTAACAGAACTGAAGGGGGAGATAGAATGCAATGCATTCATTTTAGGAGACTTCAACACACCATTAATTCCAAAGGACAGATCCACCAGACAAAAAATAAGTAAGGATACAGAGGCACGGAACAACACGCTAGAACAGATGGACCTAATAGACATCTATAGAACACTACCCCCAAAAGCAACAGGATACACATTTGTCTCAAGTGCAGATGGAACATTCTCCAGAATAGACCACATACTAAGCCACAAAAAGAGCCTCAGTAAATTCACAAAGATTGAAATTCAACCAACCAACTTTTCACACCACAAAAGTATAAAACTAGAAATAAATTGGACAAAGAAAGCAAAAAGGCCCACAAACATATGGAGGCTTAACAACAGGCTCCTAAATAGTAAATAGATAAATGACCAAATTAAAATGGAGATCCAGCAGTATATGGAAATGAATGATGACAACATGACAAAGGCCCAATTTCTGTGGGGCGCAGCGAAAGAAGTCTTAAGAGGAAAGTATATAGCAATCCAGGTATATTTAAAGAAGGAAAAACAAACCCAAATGAATAGTCTAATGTCAGAATTATCAACATTGGGAAAAGAAGAACAAATGAGGCCTAAAGTCATCAGAAAGAAGGACATAATAAAGATCAGAGAAGTAATAAATAAAATTGAGAAGAATAAAACAATAGAAAAAGATCAATGAAACCAAGAGCTGGTTCTCTGAGAAAATCAACAATACAGATAAGCCTCCAGCCAGACTTATTAAGAGAAAAAGAGAATCAACATACATCAACAGAATCAGAAATGAGAAAGGAAACATCATGATGGACTCAACAGAAATACAAAGAATTATTAGAGACTACTATGAAAACCTATATGCTAAGAAGCTGGAAAACCTGGAAGAAATAGACAACTTCCTACAAAAATACAACTTTCAAGAGTGACCAAGGAAAAAACACAAAATCTAAACAAACTAATTACCAGGAAAGAAATTGAAGCAGTAATCAAAAAAACTACCCAAGAACAAAACCCCCAGGCCAGATGGATTTACCTCGGAATTTTATCAGATCTACAGAGAAGATATAATACCCACTCTCCTTCAAGTTTTCCAAAAAACAGAAGAGGAGGGAATACTCACAAACTCATTCTATGAAGCCAACATCACCCTAATACCAAAACCAGGCAAAGACCCCACCAAAAAAGGAAACTACAGATGAATATCCCTGATGAACGTAGATGCAAAAATAGTAACAAAATATTAGCAGACCGAATTCAAAAATATATCAAGAGGATCACACACCATGACAAAGTGGGATTTATCCCAGGGATGTAAGGATGGTACAACATCCAAAAATCCATCAACATCATCCACCACATAAACAAAAAGAAGGACAAAAACCACATGATCATCTCCATAGATGCTGAAAAAGCATTCGAGAAAATTCAACATCCATTCATGATAAAAACTCTCAGCAAAATGGGAATAGAGGGCAAGTACCTTGACATAATAAAGTCCATCCATGATAAACCCACAGCTAACATCATACTGAACAGTGAGAGGCTGAAAAGCTTTTCCTCTGAGATCAGGAACAAGACAGGGATGCCCACTCTCCCCACTGTCATTCAACATAGTACTGGAGGTCCTAGCCACGGCAATCAGACAAAACAAAGAAATACAAGGAATCCAGATTGGTAAAGAAGAAGTCAAACTGTCTCTATTTGCAGATGACATGATATTGTACATAAAATACCCTAAAGACTCCACTCCAAAACTACTAGAACTGATACCAGAATACAGCAAAGTTGCAGGATACAAAATTAATAAACAGAAATCTGTGGCTTTCCTATACACTAACAATAAACTAATAGAAAGAGAAATCAGGAAAACAAGTCCATTCACTATAGCATCAAAAAGAATAAAATACCTAGGAATAAATCTTACCAAGGAAGTAAAAGACCTATACCCTGGTAACTACAAGACACTCTTAGGAGAAATTTAAGAGGTCACTACCAAATGGAAACTCACCCCATGCTCCTGGCTAGGAAGAATTAATATCATCAAAATGGCCATCCTGCCCAAAGCAATACACAGATTTGATGCAATCCCTATCAGATTACCAAGAACATTCTTCAACGAACTAGAACAAATAGTTCAAAAATTCATATGGAAACACCAAAGACCCCAAATAGCCAAAGCAATCCTGAGAAGGAAGAATAAAGTTGGGGGGATCTCACTCCCCAACTTCAAGCTCTACTACAAGCCACAGTAATCAAGACACTTTGATACTGGAACAAGAACAGAGCTACAAACCAGTGGAACAGAATAGAGACCCCAGATATTAACTCAAACCTTTATGATTGATTAAAATATGATACAGGAACCATGGACATTCAATGGGGAAATGACAGTCTCTTCAACAGATGGTGCTGGCAAAACTGGACAGCTACATGTAAGAGAATGAAACTGGATCACTGTCTAACCCCATACACAAAAGTAAATTTGAAATGGATCAAAGACCTGAATGTAAGTCATGAAACCATAAAACTCTTAGAAAAAAAAAATAGGCAAAAATCTCTTGGACATAAACATGAGTGACTTCTTCATGAACATATCTCCCCAGGCAAGGGAAACAAAAGCAAAAATGAACAAGTGGGACTATATCAAACTGAAAAGCTTCTGTTCAGCTAAGGACACAATCAATAGAACAAAAAGGTACCCTACAGTATGGGAGAATATATTCATGGATGACAGATCCGATAAAGGGTTGACATCCAAAATATATAAAGAGCTCATGCACATCAACAAACAAAAAACAAATAATCCAATTAAAAAGTGGGCAGAGGAGCTGAACAGACAGTTCTCCAAAGAAGAAATTCAGATGGCCAACAGACACATGAAGAATTGCTCCACATCGCTTGTCCTCAAGGAAATGCAAATTAAAACCACAAAGAGATATCACCTCACACCAGTTAGGATCACCACCATCCAAAAGACAAATAACAACAAATGTTGGCGAAGTAGCAGAGAAAAGGGAACTCTCCTACACTGCTGTCGGGAATGCAAATCAGTTCAACCATTGTGGAAAGCAGTATGGAGGTTCCTCAAAAAGCTCAAAATAGAAATACCATTTGACCCAGGAATTCCACTTCCAGGAACTTACCCTAAGAATGCAGCACTCCAGTTTGAAAAAGACAGGTGCACCCCTATGTTTATCGCAGGACTATTTACAATAGGCAAGAAATGGAAGCAACTTAAATGTCCATCAGTAGATGAATGGATAAAGAAGATGTGGTACATATACACAATGGAATATTACTCAGCCATAAGAAAAAAACAGATCTTACCATTTGCAACAACATGGATGGAGGTAGAGGGTATTATGCTCAGTGATATAAGCCAGGTGGAGAAAGACAAGTACCAAATGATTTCACACATATGTGGAGTATAAGAACAAAGGAAAACTGAAGGAACAAAACAGCAGCAGAATCCCAGAATCCAAGAATGGACTAATGGTTACCAAAGGGAAAGTGACTGGGCAGGAGGGGTGGGAAGGGATGGATAAGGGCTGGGAAAAAGAAAGGGGGCCTTAGGATTAGCATGTATAATGTGGGGGCACATAGGGAGGGATGTGCAACACAGAGAAGACAAGTAGTGAGTCTGCAGCATCTTATTACGCTGATGGACAGTGACTGTAATGGGGTTTGGCGGGGGGGGACTTGGTGAAGGAGGGAGTCTATTAACCATAATGTTCTTCGTGTAATTGTAGATTAATGATAAGAAAATGAATTAAAGACAATGTACATCACAGTGGTTCAATAGTCTCCTTCCCCCTTCCCCCAACCTCGACTCACTTCCCTCCCTCTTGGTAACCACTAGTGGCTTCTCAGTGTCTATGAGTCTAATGCTGTTTTATTGACCATATACAATTTTAAGAGCAGATATATCAAGATAATTGAATATTATGTGAAACATGATCTTATCTGTTACTTTGTATAGATTTGTGTTACAACTAGTACAATGGAACATTCAGGTTAGTAGTGGTTACTATTAATTGACACCCTGGTATGTTCAAAACCTTGCTCTGAGAATTTTTTTGGTAGATTATGTCAATTATGCTTGGAAAAATCTGTGACAGATATTTATTGCTATTGCTGCTTTAAGTGGGAAAAAATATGTCCCAGTGTAGCCAATAACTTGCTCAAAGTAAATAGACTGGAAGTAAAAGATTTAAAGTCAAATCTAAGTCCAGTATGACTCATGACTCTAGATCCTAGAATCATTCTGTAATGTATTATCTAGATAACATATTGGTTTTATAAGTGTGTTTTGGTTTTAAATCCCATTTGTAAATGGGTTCCAAACTTAAAATTGATATAAAGTCCAAACGTGTATCTCTATTGTAAACCTGTCAAAGCATACTGTGGGTTATATGATGCCTTTGAAATTTATTTTGGTAAAACATAATAAAGTAGTGTTTCCACAAAGAGTCTTTAAAATGAGTCAATCAATCAAACTATTATAATTTAATTTAGATCATAAAACCAAACTAAGTAGAGTTACTTCAATAGATTTACTACAAAACACATAAGTGCACATCCATGTACATATAATTTGATAAAGTGTTGTGTGATGTCAACATAAGAAGTATAATCACATACGAATATTACTCAGCTCCAAAATGTATTTTTACCATCTCTGTCCTATAATTTCATGAATGCTTGAGAACTAAATGAATATGAGAAATGTTATTCTGTATCAATAGTAATTATAAAATTACTGCATAAATTTAAAAATTGCTGTATGTATTTTTGCTATCACACCTTTGAAAAGAAGTAATGATATTTACCTTTATTGAACTATACATAATTTCAATTAAAATAACAAGTGTTGCTTATAGTATTAATGAAAAAAATCTCTCATTTTAAATCCACTGTATCTCTTCAGGATTTAAATACACTGTAAACATTCATACAATATGACAAGATTGAGATACATTTAAGAGAGATTAAATTAAAGTAAAATAATAGTAGAAAATGAAGTGGAACATGCACTGTGACCTATAATGAAGCAAGACATAAAGAAATTTGAATACTTTTATTAGGATAAATGTTAACAAATAGGAAATAGTCATTTTATTCTAGGCACTAGTTATTTATAATTTACATAAACTAGGTCATTACATTCTCAAAATTATCATCTGAAAAAGGCATTATTCCCATTTTATAGGTGAAGAAACTGAGACAAAATGAAGTTCATGATAAGGTTGAGAAACCAATAAATGGTGGGATCTGGCTATCCCCAAGCAGTCTGTATCCATAGTCTAGACTCTTGATTACCTGAAACCTCATTTCTTTTGCATAATATTAGTTTTCCCCTTCATGAACATGGAAAATATTTTATACAGATTTTTCATATATTGCACACTAGAAATATAACCTTTCATATATTGTACACTAGGAATATAATCTCTTTTGAAAGTATTTCCATCAAAAATATTTAAATTTCATGTAAGTAATATCTCTAAAGAACTTGGATAAACTTTAAAAACTCAATAACTAGGACAGAAAACACCTTCAATCATTTTTAAAGTTGCGTGTGTGTGTGTGTGCATTTTAAACTTCTTAAAATATAATGTTTATTCATAAAGGAATGAAGGAAAATCAAAATCCATTGATAAAACTTGAAATAAATAAAGAAGAGAGGGATTTATTTATTTTTTATTTTTTTTAGATAGAAGGGCTTACATTCAAAAAGGATTTTTGCTTCAGAAGAGTCAGAGAAAGAGGAGAGCTGTGGGCACATGTCAGCTCTTGGTACTGCATGAGAAGCCATCCTCAAACTGAGTGGTCTCAAACAATAACCTCTTATTTTTTTCTCTCAGAAACATATGGTTTGAGTAGATAGTTCTTATATTGTTCTTGCTTGGGCTCACTCACATGGCTAAATTCACAACTGGAGGTATTCACTTGGGTACCTCCTTCCCTGGCAAAACTGTCTGAGCCAAGCGTTCCTATAGAAAGTACAAACTGAGGTAAGGCTTGAGTGTAGCTGGTTTATTTTAGGAATTCATTCCAGGGAGTAGGAAAGGGGAATGGAGAAGAATGAAAGAGAGAAAGAGGAAAAGTCAAAACAATGCTCTTTTTAATGTGGTTATCATTGTGAACAATTTAGTTTCACTTAGTTTTCATATTACTGAAGGCCTCAGAGAAGCCATGAAAATGTAGCTCAAAATTTTTCAGGCAAGGGACTCAAGATTGGTATCCATAGAATGGGTCACCCTTTCCATTTTTTATTGATATGTTTCTTTGATGAAACCATTCTTTGATAAGTATTCATATGGGACACAAATATCTTCTCTCCCCATCTCCCCTATTCTCTCTACTACTCTCTCTCCCTTTGCCTTCCACATAGAGATGTCTATCCACAAACTTGTTTGGAACTCCTTGTCACCAATTTTATAATCATTTTCCATCAATTTTTCTGATCATGTGGACAAACCATTAGCCACATCCTATAAATCTATATATAATCCCACCACTTCTGGCCATTTCTCCTTCCAAGCAATACAAACAACATATTCACTGCTCAATGGGGCTATAGGTCACTGATGTCTACTTTTGGGTGGTTCCTGCAAATTATGCAGAAGCATCTGCAGACCAGTCCTGACTTTCCTCTCCTGCTGTCAACAGATCTTAGGGAATCCCCATGAAACCCAAGGTATAGACTGGGAGACAGAAGGTAACAGAGCCAAGAGTGGGGGCCATGGACATTGACCCACTTCCTTATGTAACTTACATATTCCATTTTATTTAATCAGATAAGAGAACCAATTCTATAAACCCAAGAACCAACTTAGAAAATTCATCTTTAAGATTATATTCTTCTAGATCCACACTCAGTACCAAATCTGTATCAGAGTTCTCCAAAGAACTGAATCAAGAGGAAATATAAAGAATTCCAAAATCTCTGCCATATCTTATTTTTGTTATGTTTCTTCATTGTATTCTGGCTGTCTTTTATTTTTTCTTGCCTTATAGTTTGCCTTGTAATTTTTATTATTGTTGAAAGACATAGATGTGATGCTTTGGGTAACAGGAACTGAGTGAGAGGAGTGATGTTTATGTGACTAGGAAATATACTGTATTGACTGTTTGCTATAGGTTCAGTTGTCTGAAGCTTCAGTTTCCTTTTTTTCTGTCTCTTCTGTTGTCTTTAGGTTTCCCTAGAAACTATTTCCTTTTTTTTTTTTTTTGAGAGGGCATCTCTCATATTGATTGATCAAATGGTTGTTAACAACAATAAAATTCTGTATAGGGGATTCAATGCATAGTCATTAATCAACCCCAAGCCTATATCTCAACAGTCTCCAATCTTCTGAAGCATAACGAACAAGTTCTTACATGGTGAACAAGGTCTTACATAGTGAATAAGTTCTTACATGGTGAACAGTGCAAGGGCAGTCATCACAGAAACTTTCGGTTTTGATCACGCATCATGAACTATAAACAGTCAAGTCAGATATGATTACTCGTTTGATTTTTATACTTAATTTATATGTGAATCCCACATTTTCCCTTTTTATTATTATTATTATTTTTAATAAAATGCTAAAGTGGTAGGTAGATGCAAGATAAAGGTAGAAAACATAATTTAGTGCTGTAAGAGGGCAAATGTAGATGATCAGGTCTGTGCCTATAGACTAAGCATTAATCCAAGCTAGACAAGGGCAACAAAACATCCACAGATGCAGAAGATTTCCCTCAAAATGGGGGGTGAGGTTCTAAGCCTCCCCTCTGTTGGTCCCCAATTTCTCTCCTGATGGCCCCCCAAAACTATTTCTTAAATAGAATTTGTTCTTGAAGTTCTTTGAGATGCAACCATCCGTTATTAAGCAGAAGTCCTATTGATTTGGTGTAAGGTGTGGGGAGGTGGAAGCTTTCTATAATCCTATGATTAGGTCTTGATCTTTTAGTAGGCCTGTGTCCTTGGCCTGTGAGATTAGCAAATTCTTCTCAGTTTCCCCAAAACCTTTTGTTGAGAAAGGAAGGCTAGAGGGACCTGAAAGTTGGTCATTTCCATTCTTCCACTGTTATACTCTGGCAGGTAGTTTACTTTGAGTGCAAGCAGAAAACAAAAAGCTCTGGACATATTTCATAATTACTTTCCCATGAACATATGACAAAATTGGCATGTGTTAATTTTCACCTTCTCTTGCTGGAAGCATCTGAGTAGATGCTTCTGAAGATCTGAGAAGGGAATTTCTCAGATCTTTACCCTAGGAAATTAGAAGAAGAGAAGACAAAACTTACTAAAGTGACTAATACTGAGTCCTGAGAAGTTTATTATATAAGGAAGCTGTCTAAAGCAATGAGATAATTTTTAAATTTTCCTTAGCCTAAAATCTATTATCATCAAAGCAACTGTCATATAGCACATGCTTTTCTATTAACCAGTTTTGAGTATAATGATGGCTATTATGAACCTACCAACTATTAGGAACTAAGCCAGTGTCTCACTTTGCTTTTAGGCAAGACTATTTTTAAACCTTGACTATGAAACCACATTTGAGAATAAAAGAAAATACGTACTTAAGTGGATTCATAGAAATACATACATGATAATATAGTGGTTTTAGACAAGGAAAACCAAAATAAATGTATATATTATATGATGGCTTTGGGAAAACTGAAAGGAGAAATTAAGTGAGGCATTAGAATTCAGTTTCCACCAAAGTGGAAGAGCAGGTAGAAGCTGGCAAAGTCAGAGAAACAAAACAGATAAAAACTCATAATTAGGAGAATAAAGAGAGAAGAGAGGCAACAGGATCATTTTACTTTGCATTTGATGTTCTAAGAATGTATAAGCTAATTCTTATCATCCTCTTAAAATTGTCATCCTCTATCTCCCCCAAAAAGCCATAATACCATTAATTGGAGATTTATTTTAAACATACCACGTAGGAATACTTGAACTCAAATGTGTTCATGACACACTCCAATCTCAAGCTTCATAAATTAGAAATGATATTTGATTAAACAAGTCTAATTTAAGAAAATACAAATTGTAATATCAGAAAACTGGTTGTCCCTTTTATTTTCATCTATTCTTCACTGACCTATAATTTTAATGCATTGTTCCAAAAAGAAATCTAAAATGTGTTCAGGAAGTTTAATCATTGCAATTAAGGTTAACTGTACTTTATCAGTTATATTATTACTCATTGGAGGCTATGATATAAATAAAATTGTGCACAATTGGTTGAAATTCTTGGTTAAATGAATGCAATGCCACTATTTATCTCCCAATTAAGAATTTATGCCTGAATAATAGTGAAATAAAGTCACATTATGTATAAATTATACATACATGCATACAAAATGTTATGGTATCTGTATCCTTTCCAAAAATAATCCTCTCTAGGTAACTCTATAGCACAAAGAAGGTAGAGGACAACTATTTGTAGTATAAAGTCTGTTACATAAAATATTCTTAATTAAATGGATCTCTCTTTTATTTCCTCATCTATTCTTCTGAGATGGCCTTTAAAAGCTCTGTTAAAAGGGTATCCATTTAAGGAGATTTATATGAAATGTTAATATATGTGATATTTTTGAGCATCAGGCTAAATTCTCATAATATAACTTCTGTTTTCCTAATGTTTTGTTGTATGGACATGTGAGCATAAGTTGAGAAAATACAAGAGAATATCTGTAGCATTATTTTTAGTAAATTACTAGCTGAGAGGCTTTTTGGTCTGAATTTTGGTCTTTTAATAATTGGGTAATAATTACTTATAACTAGCTTAGTTAATATTAGTATGCAAGTACTCTTATTTAAAAAACTTTACAAGATCTTAGATGGTTCTTAGCCTTTCAGTTTCAAGGAATTTAAATCTTTTACTTAGTAAATACCTTCCATTGGTTAGTCTAACAGTGCATAATCTTGACTGACAGACTGGATATTGCTTTTCTTGTCATTCTGATCCATGACCAAATTTTGATCCTCCTCCTTATTCACATTTTTTTAACTGTTTAATTCATATAAAAATATGTTTAGAGTGAACCTTTGAGCATTGTAATAAATCCAGTAGAGTTAAAAATCTAAATTGTCTAAATGATTCAGCTCCATGTAGTATTTCCAGTTAATGAGTTCAGCTAAACTTAGAATAATGTCTTAAATATTCTATTTTTATGGAATCAGAGATATCATCAAATTACATATAAATTGACTTTATTGTATATCTTAACATACCGCTAATTTTCAACTTTTTTAATTGTTAATTTAACCTCTTTCCTCATTCCCTAATTAGTAATAGTAATCATATTTCATTTTTCAAATGATTGCATACTCATTTCTAAATTTCTAAAGCAGAAACCACATGGATAGTGACTTAGAAAGGCAATGGCAGGACTTTTTGTGAGAAGGTCAGATACATAAAATCAAATGCCTTGAAAATTTAAAGTATATGCAAAAATATATGGCTATTAAATTACAAAATTGTGAAAAATTTAGTTAATTGTATTGGTTTATACTGTCTTGAAAGATAAAGAATACATCAATTACAGCATCCCCATTTAGACTTTAGAGCATTATGGACTCCAAAAGATTTCCCTAGGAATGTTTATATTCTAGAACATCAAAAATACTACATTTTTTATATGCATATGTGTAATAAGTATATATTTGAAATATTGATATACATATTCTCAACTGTATTGATATGTGTATATACATAAACATAGTTTTTATTACTTTTAGCAGAAATATACTTTTCTTATAGATGCATACCTGAAAATTTATGGTAACACATAAATATACAATGATTTACATTAAATACCACTCTTCAGAAACAATCTAAATCAAGATTAATCTCTACTCTTAATTAAAACTAACATTCATAAAAGTGTTGTAAAAAACATTTAGAACTCCCACTGTGATCAGACAGCAATATTATATTTCTGCAAATATGGTAACAGTTCAATTGCTGGCATTATATTTACTGCAGACAAAAGTAAATATTAATTACTTCTTTAAGAAAGCAGATGAGAAATAATGTAAAAATTATTTGTAGTCCTAATTGTTCATAATTGATCCTAAATTTATTGAGATGTTCATGAAGTTCTACTTAAGTTATAGGAGATAATTCCACTGAAATTAGCTTACCTACAATATATCCCTCTAGGGCAGAAGTTCTTCATGTCATGCCTCAATCAACTTTAACACAACTCATTCTATTTTATAACACCATTAATCAACAACCCCTACTACTACATGATAACTTTGGATATGACACTTAATCTATTGTTAACAGAAAATTTAATTCAACAAATAAATGGTGGTACATTATTTTTAAAAGTTCAGTTTACCTTGAAATAATAAAGTTAAAATCTCAATAATATAAAACAGTTTAATGTGTATGCTTTAAAGGTGGCAATAACTTTTTAGATCACAGCCTTGATAACTGTCTATAGATAATTAAGGGGAAGAAAAGCAGAATTTTATCCTCTAGGAGTAATTTACCACATTTTGTAATTACAGGATATGCCATTTTAACAGGCTTCTTTGACAAAATTTTGGAAAAAGCAAACTACAGCACAATAAACATTCTTCAATTCTTTAAACTGCCATGTAAAAGCATATGTTAATTCACAGAATATCACATCATTTTCTTACTACAGTAATACAAGTTAATATCCAGACATCTTCATCTTGAGATTAAAGATACTTCTGAATTGCTTTTGTCATAAATAACTACTTACAGCCTCTCATAACATATTGCTGTTTGAAATCCTATTCTTGATTTTAGTGTTTTATGCTTTTACTACTATCAAACACATGGAAGGCTGTTTAAATTCTTCTCCATTTTTTAAATTAAATACACATACACACACACACACACACACACACTGTTTTTATAGGTATTTTAAGTCAAGTCTCGATACATGCTCAGATTTCCTGGTGGACTTTTCTTTCAGGAAGATTTAGCTTCAAGTCACCAAGTCTATTTTTATTCCAACACCTCAGAAGTTAGCTAGAGACTTTAAAAAAAATAAAATTGGTGTTTATTTGCTGTAGTTGGAAGTTACTCCGAAATCATAGGCAGTATAATATTTGCATTTATCTCGTCTAGAATAAAAGACTTCAATGTTCCAGCTGTTAGAGGACCATTCTTATAGATGATTCAGTCTTGCTTTACAATTTAAGATATTAGGCAGGGATTTTACAAAAATAAAATTTTTACTGGAGCATTGAGGAAACCTGATACTCATACAAATGAGACATCTTGAGTTGAATGTACTGCTATCAGTCATCATACTTACTGAGGCAATGGCCATGTCATTTCAGCCTGGAAAAAGAGTGTTCTGGGAGCTTGTCTGTGAATGAGCTTCTTTCCATCTGTCTTTCATAAAACAGATTAGTCTTTACTTTTCGTATTTTGGAAGAGGAAGAAAATTTACCAGAAGAGGCCTGAAAAATCAATGAGGTGTGGGTAGTTTACCTTACTTTTAAAAATTACTTCCTTTTTAAAAACAAAATTGGTTTGATATTTATCCTTTGGAATTCTTTTTCTTTTACCATTGCCTTATAAAATAAATTAATTAGACTATAGGAAAACAACAGAATTCCTCTCATAATAATAATCTAGAAATTTCCAAAAATTTCACAAGCTGAAAAGTTGTCATTCAAATCTATGAATAATGGTAAGTTCACTTAGTTAACTTTTAACATGATCCATGGAAGCCTAAGAAACTCGATTCACTTAATGATGTTAATTGAAGTACACTAATTATTTAAATATGAAAAAAAATTAAAAAGCACAAAAAATTTTAGACCAAAACCAGTCTCAGTGAAGGCAGGACATTCCAAGTGTAAAACTAAAGTACTAATTGATTAAATTGACAAGAAAATATTAAAAATTCCACATAGTGTCAAGCAAGTAAAAGTTAGTATGAAAACTCATATAGGTACTTTTTAATTTAATTAATTGGAAATTGGAAAATCTATGTACAGAAATATAATAGTTTAAGTAGGCAATTTTCAAAAGTAGAAGAAGTAAAATTAGAATAAGTAATCATCCACCATCAATGACAGCATCCACATTGACTTTAGAGCATTATGGACTCCAAAAGATTTCCCTGGTCCAACAATCAACCCATCTATTTAGCATATATCTACTGAGCTTCCAGTACATTTCAAGAAATAAGTACAAAACATGTTTTTCCTCATTTGTAACTAATGAAATAAGTGTGTATGAATGTGTACTGGGAAACATAATTACAAGGGAACGATTTCAAGAGGCAATATTATTTCATAGGATTACTCAGAATTGACACTAATTCTTGAAAACTCAAAAGTCATTGTGAGCCACCAGTTCAGAGATTTTCAAAAGGCAGATTAATGGAGTTTTAAACTTAGGTCTGTCTCTCAGTGGACTTACTGGTTTTCTTATCTTCCCTGGGTCTTTTTATCCAGTTCAGGAATGCATAGCTGAAGCAGTTTTACTCAGCCTCATGCAAAATCTGCACATTGTTTCCCCAATCCATGAAGTGAGGGTTGTGCCACAAAAGGCCAAGTAGAAGCCCCTGTAATTATCTACCAACAAAATAAAACAAAAATACTATCCCATTTCTGGAGAGATTGAGGAGTTCAGTCCTATCATAAGTAGTTTTCAAGGATGTCAAGTCCTATCAAATTTTGAAGTACTGAAATTTTAAACTTGACATTTATATTTAGGACCAATATTGAAAACATTGTTTTTGGTGCAGTATGGAGGATGAATCAGCTTACTTTTTTTGCATATATCCAAAATAATGTGTGTGTCTTTCTCTGCTGCATGCCTTTGAACTTTGTCAAATGTCAATGTATAAAAAGCAAAGTATGTCTATTTTTGAACTCTTTATGTTGTTACATTGATAGATTTTCATTTTTTAGAACAGCTTTAGACTTACAGAAAAGCTGAGAAGGTAGTAGAAAGTTCACATATACTGTCACTCAGTTTCCCCTGTTATTACCATCCTACACTGATGTGTTGCATTTCCTAAAATTAATGAGCCAATATTAATTATTAGGTAAAATCCATACCTTATTAAACTTTTCTTAGTTTTACCTGAAATCTTTTAGTATTTAATGATCCCACACAGGATATCATGTTGCCATAAGTCATCATGTTTCCATAGACTCCTATTAGCATGACTATTGCTCAGACTTTTCTTGTTTCTGATGACCTTGATAGTCTTGGGGAATACTGGTCTAGTATTTTGCAAGATGCTCCTATCTCGGAATTTACATAGTGTTTTTGCTCTGATTAGACTGGGGTTATATGTTTTTGGTAGAACGACCACAAAGTTAAAGTAAGATTTTCAACTCATTACATCAAGGATGCACACCATCAGTATTATTTACACTCTAGGTAGATATTGATCTAGATCATCTGGCTGAAGTAATGTTTGTCAGATTTCTTCATTATAAAGTTAGGCTTTGATCACTTTTAAACACTACATTTGGGAGAAGGAAATCAGTATGCACAGCTCCCATTTAAAAGTAGGGGATTATATACCCCTACTTTAAAGGCAGAGTGTCTAAATGAATCATTTGGAATTCTGCATCATAGATTTAACTCTTCTACCTTATTAATTAATTTATTTAATTTATGTATGTATATCTGTATCAACTCATAGATTTATGTTCTACCATGGGGTGTTTTACCACTTCACTTTGTTGTTCAAATTGCCCCAGCTTTGGCTATTGGGAACTCTTTTCAGTTGGCTACTTGGTCCTTTGGGCATATGCCCATCAATGCATTTTTTGTGGTCAACATATTCTTAACTAGCACATAGGTTGCTCTTGCCCCTTTTAAGATGACCACTCATTACTCATCTAAATTTTGACAACCATATTTAATTTGTATTATAATTTCTCTTTGATTTTTTTGTATTATTGCCATTTCCATGAAATTGTATGATTTTTTTTTGAGGGGGGTCCTTTTTTTTTCTTTTATATTTTTAAACATGCTAATATTTATTATATTCATTCTAAATTTTTCTATGGATGCTAATTCTTTGGGTTTTTGTTCTTGCTTTTGGTAGATTAATTTCTTGATATTGTTTTAAATCTCTTAAGGTAAGTTCATCACTATGAGAGTCATTTAATCATTTATAATTTCTTCATATTTCAGTTGTAGATGTGTTTCTACAGGATGGTATTTTCCTTCCTTCTTTCAGAGTCCAATAAACTTCACAAATCCTAAATCAGTTTTTATGGCAACTATTTAGCTTTATGGTCTAGCACTGAGTGAATGGTATAAATTTTGAACTCATATTTAAGGTTTCAATTTCTCTCAAAGGAGTAAGATTTTCAAACTCTTAAGTCATAGATGACAATCATTGTCACTCCCTAGGTAAGGGTGTATTGAAGATGTAGGCTGATTTGCTAATTTATTCTTTGGTTGTAGGACAGCAGTTCAAAGTTTGAGGAACATTACGTCACATTTCCCTTAGGTGAAAACATATTCATCACATGGTCTCAGTCAATCAGATTCCGTTTGGCAGCACCTATGCTTTTCTCGGGATGTCACTTTGCTCTTCTGCAACTCTGTTGTTCTGAGTTCCTTCTTTATTTCTAGCACTTTTTCCATTTTAGTTTTAATTGTAATAGAGTCTGATTTCATTTTTAATGTTTGACTGCTAACATCTTTCAAGCCCAAGACTTGCTTACATACCTCTTGCTCCACATCTT
Organism: Manis javanica; assembly: GCF_040802235.1. Taxonomy (NCBI): domain Eukaryota; kingdom Metazoa; phylum Chordata; class Mammalia; order Pholidota; family Manidae; genus Manis; species Manis javanica. The sequence goes on from NC_133157.1 coordinate 193,988,432, forward strand.
AGCAAGCCTTCTTACAAGGTAACAGGCCCTCTCCTGTGGTTCTGATGGAGAGTACACACCACACAAAATCCAGGGCCATGAGTGGGAACTCTGAAACCAACGCCTAGCCACTATAAAACTCCAAGCCATTTGTCCTGCCTTGCTCTACTGAGCCATGTTTGTGCCTTTGTGTAAGTCTGTCTTGCTTTCCCAAGAAAACCTTATGAGTAATAAATCTCTTTATATCTCTTGACACTTGGATGACATTATCTATCTCAATATCTGAACTAAATTTTGTCTGGGGGGTTGATCCTGTCATCCATTGGGTAACTACAAAACACTAACCCAGGTGTAGCTTTGGAGCAATTTTCATATTAATTTATATTATAGCAGGGATCCACAGGTCATTTCATAATTTTGACTATTGACCACTGACCATTCACCATTGACAAATCTTTTCAAGTTTTGTAGTTACTTTTAGAGAGGTAAAATAAATAATAAGATCTATTACATTTTCATGCATTATGTTGACAAAGAAGAAAAACAAGATGATATGGCATATAGTTAACATTATAAAATAGGCATTCTCCTACATTGCTGATGGGATGTCCAATTAGTAGCTTCCTACAGCCAATTTGTTAGTACTCTAAAGAGCTTTTATAATAAGAAATAGGAGAAAAAATGCCCACAACTGAACCAGAGAGATGTTCAAATATTTTTTTTCACTTCTCTTTAAATTTGAAAATAAAACTAAAAAATTTATAAAATTGAAACTTTTTAGGCACATGTCAAAAAGGTACGTCTTTTTTAGTCTAATAACTTATGACTTAGCATTGTGATTTTAAGTCTTATTTACACACACACACACACACACAGAGCTGTGAGATCATCAATTACTAAGAGTCAGCCTGGAAAAATACAGAGAAATGTAAAGAAAAAGCCTCAATATCAGTTATTTATTTTATACTTCAGACTTAGAATTCTAATTCAAAAGCTACTGAAGGAAATAAATGTAAACTTAGTCCCTATGACACTACTACCCAAAAGCAGCCAAATAATTTCATTCTGTTCACTATAATTTTGCATATTGAAGCTAGTGATGGAAGATTTTCTTCATTAACTTTAAGGTTTTGTTAAGAAATGGAACTGCATATTCTTGTTTTAAATAAGCTAGCTATGCTGCTAGTTAGCTTCTCTGGGGAATATGCTCTGCTACAGAGATTTGTATGCAAGAGGTTTATTGCTTTCAGGAATAACATCTGTGGGAGAGTAAATACCAGGACAGAGCAGAGGGGTAATTAGAACTGTGTGCCGTTGCAGCAAAGACCTCAGCCAATCCCAGTAGAGCTCAGATAACCCTTCAGCATTTTAATAATGGAGGAAAAGGGAATTAGCCTTACAGTTCCTCACCGTGAACCCACCTGACCACACCTGTGGCATTTCTAGGACACATGATCTTGGTGAGGTGGTTCTCTAAAACTTAGTGTAATTTCTTCAGTTAGACTCAGCTGAAAGACTACACTCCCAGCAGTTGGAGGAATGAATGATTGAATCCTGAAGGTGGCTGAGGAGGATTTTTGAAGCACTTGAACTTTTGTGATGCTTTGTTTGATAAGTTGGAGTTACAGGTATTGGGATTCATTTCAAGTTCAGTGTAAAAGCACTCAAAGCTTTATTAGACTTATAATACTCCCTGGACCTCCACTAATCCTTACCGGGGAAGAGAGAAAACAATTTTACAGCTGCACAGGCTTTGAAATGCTTTAAAAGTGATGAGAACAATGTGTAAAGCTCCCCAAAATTAAGTCTTTTGCCAATCAAGCTCATATCTGGAGATTTTTGAGAGAGGATGCCTGACAGTGTCTAGAGAATGTTTTGGTTTTTAGAAAAAGGTCACATCAGAAGGAATGAACTTGTTGTGTGTTTGTTAATGACATAGCTATATCCTGAAAATAGAGACCCAGAAGATTATATTTTGAATGATAGTAAGTGTGTGAAATATTTTAACAATAGAGAAATGACTTATTTTCTTTCATGCTCTATCAAGAAAACTGGTCACATTTGTTTTGCAATCATAAGCATATCTAATGTGTTGTTTATTGAAATGTAGAGTACTTATAAATAATGAACATAATAATAATTTTACTTCTAAAGAACATTTTCATGAGCAATTAAGTTCTACACACAAGGACTTATGCTTTTTCTCCTTTGTCCTTTTTTCTCGAGTATGCAGTTGAGAGACACATCTTTCAGGGTAACATGGTCACATATCCATCCAGCAGAATAAATGATTTAATTTCTGCTGAATTCTTTGACAATGAAATTGTTCATTTAATGTGTAAGCAATCACATAACTCCTTTGGAAAACAGAAAGGGTTTTGTGATTTTGCATTACTGGGTATCCAGAAACTAAGATTTCATTTCACTTTCACTTCATTTCATTATCTTGTACTCAGAAATATCCAGTGACCTATGCTTGGCAGTTTGTGTAAAAAAATGCATATGTCAGAAGCTGGAACATTAGAAAGTTCATATAACATCAACCCATCTTAGTCACCAGTATGTAGAATAAAACAAATTTCATACTGTTCGCCCAATATTTTGATAGAAATGTGATCGTTAAGTTAGGCAGACACGTTTTATGTCTGTACAAAACAATTTAGGAAGTTTGAAACAATTGTCACATGGTGTTTATATAAAATGAATGAATGTGAATGTTTTTAATATGGTGGTAAAAATCTAGTTCATTTTGAATATAAAAGCACTTTAAAAATAAAAGTTAAAATAAGAATTAGTTTCTCACAGTAAAGGAGATGGAAAAAACAGAAGAAAAATATCATTAAAAGACACAGTACACGTATTTTTTAAATCTTGCTTTTGACCTGTAACAATAATTTAACATTTAAGATATTCCTGTTTAAATTACAAGTTTAAAAGTGAATAAAGAAAAAAAAAAGGAGAGAATTAAAACAAAGTGTATCACCTTTTGGGATTTAATAGACTATTACATATAAGAATGAATACATTTGAAACAACTTCTGCAGTTCATGGTTATATATAAAACATTTATGTTATTTATTAGTTCACTCAGAAACACTCCACTGAAAAATTATTGAATATCCATCCTCTATATGGTAGATTCTGTGCTGTTACAGGTAAAAAAGAAATGCCTTAATCTCTACCCATGTGCAAACTATATGTTAATTTATGTATATGCACACACACATGGATACACAGACACATTCACACTCACACTTTATTTCTTTAATTTACTTGGGCATCAAGTAAACTTCCTACATGAAGTGAAATAACAAAAGGCAGAATGAGTTAGGCTTTGGCAGATTTAAAATTACTTGAACCAAATGCAGGACTGTGTTATACAACATAAAATAATATATTATCTGTTTCCCAAATTCCCATTAATCCCACCTGCTACTGAACCCTCTGACCACTGCACACTTTGGATTATGGTATTGGTAGTTTTCTGGTCATAAAACTTTCCCATATGTTTTCTTCGATATCACTACTTCAATCTTTTGGTGTTTTTTCATTATCTGCCATCCCTTCATTCCCTATAGCTGAAAGTCACAGTGGCATTCCCATCGCAGGCCACAGAAATGAGATATGTGACCAAGACTTGTGGCCATAAATCAGTGATCTGACTTTTTCAGATCATAGGGGTAAAATCATATCAATCAAGCAGATAACTTATCCTCTTGTTCATAATATTGGGCCCAGAATTGGGTATATTAGCCACATATGTCCAATGAGAAAATTTCAGTGTGTTTAGTGCATAAGGTCTGCCAAAGATATTTTAAACTGTTGATTCATTAAGCCATTGTTATGTTTCCTGGGGATACAAACAGTTGTTCTTCTTCCCAAGTGTTGAGAACCTCTTACAGAATAAAGTCAACAAACAGAAGCAAACAAATCTACAAAAAAAGATAGAGGCAAAGCACTGATATTTTCCTTTGAACTATAGGATCTAAGAATGAAACTAGTTATACTCATATGGTCCAATAAAACCATACTCCCTTTTATTCTCAAGAAAGTTGGAGTTGAATATCAATCAGTTACAATGGTGAAGTGTTTCTTAACATATACACTGTTCACATCAAGAAAACATTTTGGGAGTAGGAAATAGGCTGATATTTTTAAGAGGTTACCAAAATTAAAGCAGGCAATGAAAATCTTTAGGACATTAATTCAATATTTATAGGACATGATCCAGATGTATTCACATGCTCACAGTATTCAATCAGGTGATAATTTACAGGAGTTAGATCATGAGTTTGAGTAGAGTCTTTCAGTCTATACTGAAGTCTATTTAAAGTCCTACTGTCTTTTAAAATATAAATCAAATTATACTATTTCTCTTCCCCAAATCCTGTGATGTAAAGTAAAACTAAATACATTCCAGGCTTCATCTATCCATCTTACCTGCATTATTATATTCCTGACCTCATGATTTTCACCCTCCCTCTTTCTTACTCTATTCCAGCCACATTGGCCTCCTTCCTATTTCTGTAAAACATCAGAAAAAACTTATGCTTACAAGTTTTTGTCTTTCCTCTTCTTGCTTCCTTCTAAAATGCACTTCTTATAGATATATACATGACTAATTACATTTGATTAATTTACTCATATGTCAATTTTTAAAGTCTTTTTTGGCCATCCAAATTAAATATCATGTATTCACATTTTTTAAGTTTCCCTCCTTTACTCTCCACCATGGCATTTATCACTATATTATATTTTATTTAAACTTTTATTTATATTTATTGTCTGTTTCTTCACAGAACTATGTATTATATATAATAGCTGTCATATGGAATGATATTTTTCTTGTTTTTAAAATAATTGTTGAATCCTCAGTGCCTAAATAGGTGGTTTAGTATAGTAAGTGCACAATAAAAATTTGTGAAATAATGAATGAGAATAAGATTTGACATCAGAATTCACCACAATTATATACCTGTTCTATATATATGAAGTGGTAATATTGGAAAACTATTTTGCCTCTGTGACCTTAACACTTATAAATTTAACTTGTAAAATTTGCATAAAAGTAGGTTTTTTTTTATTAAGGTATCATTAATGTACAACCTTATGAAGGTTTCACATGAGAAATGTGGTTACTACATTCAGCTATATTATCAAGTCCCTCACACATACCCCATTACAGTCACTGTCCATCAGTGTAGTAAGATGCTACAGAGTCACTACTTGTTTTCTCTGTGCTATACTATACTGCCTTCCCTACACCCCCTGCTACATTATGGGTGCTAATCATAATACCCTTTAATCCCCTTCTCCCTCCCTCCTCAGCCACCCTCCCCACACTCTTTCTCATTGGTAACCATTAGTCAGTTCTAGGAATTTGTGAGTGTGCTGCTGTTTTGTACCTTCAGTTTTTCCTTAGTTGTTCTACTCCACAAATGAGTGAACTCACTTGGTACTTGTCTTTGTCCACTTGGCTTATTTCACTGAGCATAATAAGCTATAGCTCCATCCATGTTGTTGCAAATGGTAGGATTTGTTTTCTTCTTAAGGCTGAATAATATTCCATTGTGTAAATGTACACATATTCTTTGTTCATTCATCTACTGATGGACACTTAGGTTGCTTTCATGTCTTGGCTATAGTAAACTGTGCTGCAATAAACATAGGGGTGCATAGGTCTTTTTGAATCAGGGATCTTTTCTTAGGATAAATTCTTAAGAGTGGAATTCCTGGGTCAAATGGTACTTCTATTTTTAGGTTTTTGAGGAACCTCCATACTACTTTCCACAATGGTTGAACTACTTTACATTGCTACCAACAGTGCAGGAAGGTTCCCCTTTCTCTGCATTATTGCCAGCATTTGTTGTTGCTTGTCTTTAGGATGTTGGCCATCCTAACTAGTGAGAAGGGATATCTCATTGTGGTTTTAATTTGCATTTCCCTGATGATTAGAGATGCGGAGCATCGTTTCACGTGCCTATTGGCCATCTGAATTTCTTTTGGGAGAACTGTCTATTTTTTTATATATTTTTTATTATGGTATCATTAATATATACTTACATGAACAACACTGTGGTTACTAGATTCCTCCCATTATCAAGTCCCCACCACATACCCAAAACAGTCGCTGTCCATCAGCATAGTAAGATGCTATAGAATCACTACTTGTATTCTCTGTGCTATACTGCCTTCCCTGTGACACCCAGGACATTATGTGTGCTAATCATAATGTTCCTTTTTCCTGTTATCCCTCCCTACCCACCAATCCTCCCCAGTCCCTTTCTCTTTGGTAACTGTTAGTCCATTCTTGGGTTCTGTGAGTCTGCTGCTATTTTGTTCCTTCAGCTTTTTCTTTGTTCTTATACTCCACAGATGAGTGAAATCATCTGGTACTTGTGTTTCTCCACCTGGCTTATTTCACTGAGCTTAATACCCTCTAGCTCCATCCATGTTGTTGCAAATGGTAGGATTCATTTTCTTCTTATGGCTGAATAATATTCCATGGTGTATATGTACCATATCTTCTTTATCCATTCATCTACTGATGGACACTTAGGTTGCTTCCCTTTGCTATAGTAAATAGTGCTGTGATAAACATAGGGGTGCATATGTCTTTTTCAAACTGGGCTCTTGCATTCTTAGAGTAAATTCCTAGGAGTGGAATTCCTGAGTCAAATGGTATTTCTATGTTTAGTTTTTTGAGGAACCTCTATACTGCTTTCCACATGGTTGAATTAATTTACATTCCCACCAGCACTGTAGTGGGGTTCCCCTTTCTCCACAACCTCGCCAACATTTGCTGTTGTTTGTCTTTTGGATTTTGGCCATCCTAACTGGTGTGAGGTGATATCTCATTGTGGTTTTAATTTGCATTTCTGTGATGACTAGCAATGTAGAGCATCTTTACATGTGCCTGTTGGCCATCTAAATTTCTTCTTTGCAGAAGTGTCTGTTCAGATCCTCTGCCCATACTTAATTGAGTTATTTTCTTTGTGTTTGTTGAGGTGCATGAGCTCTTTGCATATTTTGGATGTGAACTGCTTATTGGATATGTCATTTATGAATATATTCTTCCATACTGTAGGATGTCTTTTTGTTCTACTGATGGTGTCCTTTTCTGTACAGAAGCTTTTTAGTTTGATATAGTCCCATTGGTTCATTTTAGCTTTTGTTTCCCTTGCCTGGGCAGATATGTTCATGAACAAGTTGCTCATGTTTATATTCAAGAGAGTATTGCCTCTTTTTCCTGTAAGAGTTTTATGGTTTCATAACTTACATTAAGGTCTTTGATCCATTTTGAGTTTACTTTTGTATATGGAGTTAGACAGTAATCCAGTTTCCTACTCTTTCATGTAGCTGTCCAGTTTTTCCAGCACCAGTTGTTGAAGAGGCTGTCATTTCTCCATTTTATGTCCATGGCTCCTTTATCATATATTAATTGACCATATATGCTTAGGTTTATATCAGGGCTCCTTAGTCTTTTCCATTGGTCTATGGTTCTGTTTTTGTGCCAGTACCAAATTGTCTTGATTATTGTGTCTTTGTAGTAGAGCTTGAAGTTGGGGAGCATAATACCCCCTGCTTTATTCTTCCTTCTCAGGATTGCTTTGGCTATTGGTCTTTCGTGTTTCCATATGAATTTTAGAACTATTTGTTCCAGTTTGTTGAAGAATGCTGTCAGTGTTTTGATAGGGATTGCATTGAATCTGTAGATTGCATTAGGCCGGATGGCCATTTTAATGATATTAATTCTTCCTACCCAAGAGCATGGGATAAATTTCCATTTATTAGTATCCTCTTTTATTTCTCTTAGGAGTGTTTGTAGTTTTCAGAGTATAGGTCTGTACTTTTTTTTTTGATGCAATTGTGAATGGAATTGTTTTCCTGATTTCTCTTTTGGCTACTTCATTGTTAGTGTATAGGAATGCAACAGATTTCTGTGTATTAATTTTGTATCTGCAACTTTGCTGAATTCACATATTAGTTCTAGTAGTTTTGGAGTGGATTCTTTAGGATTTTTTATGTACAATATCATGTCATCTGCAAACAGTGACAGTTTGACTTCTTGGCATTCTGGGTGCCTTTTATTTCTTTGATTTATCTCATTGCCATGGCTAGTACCTCCAGCACTATGTTGAATAAAAGCAAGGAGAGTGGGTATCCTTGTCTTGTTCCCAATCTTAGAGAAAAAGCTTTCAGCTTATCACCGTCAAGTGTGATGTTGGCTGTGGGTTTTTCATATACGGCCTTTATTATATTCAGGTACTTGCCCTCTATACCCATTCTTTTGAGGATTTTTATCATCAATGGATGTTGAATTTTGTCAAATGCTTTTTCAGCATCTATGGAAATGATCATGCGGTTTTTGTCCTTTTTGTTGATGTGGTGGATGATGCTGATGGATTTTCAAATGTTGTACCATTCTTGCATCCCTGGGATGAATCTCAGTTGATCATGGTGTATGATCTTCTTGATGTACTTTTGAATTCAGTTTGCTAATATTTTGTTGAGTATTTTTGCATTCATGTTCATCAGTAATGTTGGTTCACAGTTTTCTTTTTTGTGGTGTCTGCCTGGTTTTGGGTTTAGAGTGATTCTGGCTTCACAGAATGAGTTTAGAAGTATTCCCTCTTCTATTTTTTGGAAAAGTTTAAGGAGAATGGGTATTATGTCTTCTCTAAATGTAAGATAAAATTCAGCAGTGAATCCATCTGTTCTGAGGATTTGGTACTTGGATAGTTTTTTGATTACTGATTCAATTTCATTGCTGTTATTTCATTTGTTAAATTTTCTATTTCTTCCTGGGTCAGCTTTGGAAGGTTGTATTTTTGTGTAAGTTGTTCATTTCTTGTAGGTTATGCTGTTTGTTAGCATATAGATTTCCATAGTATTCTCTAATAATTCTTTGTATTTCTATGGTGTCCATCATGATTTTTCCTTTCTCCTTTCTGATTCAGCTTATGTGTGTAGATTCTCTTTTTTTCTTAGTAAGTCTGGTTAGGCCTTTATCTATTCTGTTTATTTTCTCAAAGAACCTGCTCTTGGTTTATTAATTTTTTCTATTGTTTTAGTCTTCTCAATTTTATTTATTTCTTCTCTGATCTTTATTATATCCCTCCTTCTACTGACTTTGTGGCTCATTTGTTCTTTTTTCTCTAGTTTCATAGCTTTGTGATCTCAGAAATTGGTTGGTATAATTTCAGTCTTTTTTAATTTACTGAGGCTCTTTTTGTGGCTGAGTATGTGATATACTCTGGAAAATGTTCTATGTGCACTTGAGAAGAATGCATATTCTGCTGCATTTGGGTAGAGTGTTCTGTAGATGTCTGTTAGGTCCATCTGTTCTAATGTGTTGTTCAGTGTCTCTGTGTCCTTACTTATTTTCTGTCTGGTTCATTTGTCCTTTGGAGTGAGAGGTGTGTTGAAGTCTCCTAAAATGAATGCATTGCATTATATTGCCTCCTTTAATTCTGTTATTATGTTTCACACATATTTTGGATTCATAGATATTTATAATGATTATATCCTTTTTTTGGACTGACCCCTTTATCATTATATAATATCCTTTTTTGTCTCTTGTTACTTTCTTTGTTTTGAAGTCTTTTTTATCTGGTATAAGTACTGCAACTCCTGCTTTTTTTCCCTATTGTTTGCAAAAATATCTTCTTCTATCCCTTCCCTCATAGTCTGTGGGTGTCTTTGGGTTTGAAGTGAGTTTCTTATAGGCAATATATATGGATCTTGCTTTTTAATCCATCTGTTTCTCTATCTTTTGACTGGTGCATTTAGTCCATGTACTTTTAGGGTGATTATTGGTAGATAAGCATTTATTGCCATTGCAGGCTTTGAATTCATTGTTACCAAAGGTTCAAGGGTAGGTTTTTCACTATCTAACAGTTTATCTCACTTAGAATGCTATTTCAAACACAATCTAAAGGGTTTTTTCCCCTCCTGTTTCTTCCTCCTATTTTATTTATATATTCGGTGTCATATTGTGTACTCTTTGTATATCCCTAGAATGACTTTTGGTATACTGATTTAATTTGGCATTTGCTTAGTAATTAATTGGTCTATCTGGTTTACTGTGTTTTGTTTTCCTATGGTTAAAGCAATTGAGCCTTATGTGCACTTCCATCTAGAGCAGTCCTTTAAAATACAATGTAGAGCAGTTTGTGGGAGATAAATTCCCTCAACTTTTGCTTATCTGGGAATTGTTTAATCCCTGCTTCATATTTAAATGATAATCTTGCTGGGTAGTGTATTCTTGGTTCAAGGCCCTTCTGTTTCATTGCATTAAGTATATTATGCCACTCCCTTCTGGCTTGTAAGGTTTCTGTTGAGAAGTCTGATGATAGCCTGATGTGTTTTTCTTTGTAGGTGATCTTTTTTCTGTCTCTGACTGCTTTTATTACTCTGTCTTTGTCCTTGATCTTTGCCATTTCAATTATTATATGTCTTGATGTTGTCTTCCTTGGGTTCCTTGTGTTGGGAGATCTGTGCACTTCCACTGCCTGAGAGAATATTTCCTTCCCCAGATTGGGGAAGTTGTTAGCAATTATTTCTTCAAAGACACTATCTATCCCTTTTCTCTCTCTTCTTCTTCTAGTACCCCTATAATGCAAATATTGTTCCATTTGGATTGGTGATACAGTTCTCTTAATATTCTTTGATTCCTAGAGATCCTTTTATCTCTCTGTGCCTCAGCTTCTTTGTATTCCTGTTCTCCAATTTCTATTTCATTTACCATCTCCTCTACCTCTTTTAAATCCCTCCATTATATGTTTCATTTCAGATTCTGTATTTTTCAAAGTTTTTATCTCTTTCTTGAATATATGCATGAGATCTTGAATATTGTTTTGTAGCTCCACTAGCATGTTTATGATTTTTATTTTGAAATCAGAAAGATTGGTGATTTCAGTTTTACTGAGCCCTCTTTCCCATGATTGAGGGATTTTGGATTGAACAAGCTTCTTGTACCACTTCATAATTCTGTGGAATACTGTGGAATAATAGCTTTGTGTAGGCAATGCCCTCTAGTGCCTAGAAACTCTACTCTCCAGAGCTACCCAGCACCTGGATCAATGGCAGGGCTCACAGGCAAATGGCACTGATGCCTGCTGGGAGGAAAGAGTTCTTTGCTGCTTCCTGTCCACAATGCCTGCCTCCACTGCCAGGGCCTGTGAGCTGAGTGTTCCGGGAGCAACCTCTTGGATATGACCCTGTAGGTGCCATATGTGGGGCTGCACTCCAGTTGGCCTGGCCCAAAGGCCAGGCAGCAGCTTTGCTAGTTGATGCCAGCTGGAAGGAAGGAGAGGCAGGCTGTGTTTCATGGTGGGGTCACCTTGGGGCTGCATTGCCAGCCAGGTAGATGGAATGCCTGAAGCTCACAAAAGTTCCCAACTTGCTGGGCTGAGTGCATCAGGACAATTTTCTCTACCTGTCCTTTCTCCTGAGCAGCAAGCTATGAGTAATCCTTGCCCCTTTAGCAGCTGTCTCATTGTTGGTAAGTCTTTCAAAGCACTCACCTTTCTTTTGTTCTGTAGCAGCCAGTTGCGGGTGCTGGTTCTCCACAAATAGCTAGAATCTTGGTATCTCCAAGTATTCTGCCTGTCTTTTCTTTCCAACCTCTCTAAATCTTCAGAGCATCATGCAATGTGGGTTTGTGCTCCCAGAGTAGATCTCCAGATATGGGTATTTAGCAGTCCTGGACTTCTAGTCCCTCCCTGCTCTGTTTCTCTTCCTCCTGTTAATGAGGTGGGGTAGGGGAGGACTTGTGTCCCACCCGATTGCAGCTTTGTTACTTTACCCTTTTCCATGAGATCTCTTTCCACAGATGTAGGCCATCTCTTGAAATCTTCTTTCTAGTCATTCTTTTAGGATTAGTTGTATTTGGTGTATTTTCTTATTATATGTGGTTTTGGGAAGAGATTTCTGCCTCACTTCTAACACCACCATCTTTCCTCTCCTGCAAAAAAGTAGTTTTAAGTGCCTTCTAGTAGCTTTGTTGAGGTATAGTGGACATATAGCCATTTGTACATATTTCAAGTGTATATTTTGATAAGTTTCTAACCTGTCCCTTCCCTTCTTTACCCACTAGTCACCAGGCAAGTACTTATGTTCTCTAGGTTACTGTTAAAAGTTTGCATTTTCTAAGATCTTCTATAAATGTTACAATGTAATTTTCACTCATTTTTTTCTTTCTTCTTTTATATTTTTCAGAAACCACCAAGAAACTTCCCAAAATGTATCCTTTTGCATTTCCACCAATAGTATATGAAAGTTCAACTTTTCTACATTCTCACTGATGCTTGGTATGACCAGTCTCTTTAATTTTAGGCATTCTAATAAATGTATAGTGGTATCAGATTGTGGTTTTAATCTGCAAGTCCTAATGACTAATGATATTTAACATCATCTCTGGTGCTTGTCACCATTATATCATCTTGTGTGAAGTGTCTGTTTAAAACTTTTGCTAATTTATTTAAACAATTCATTTGTCTTGTAACTTTTGCATTTAAGAGTTATTCACATATTCTGGATGCTCCTTTAATAGATACATATATATAGTTTGAAAAAATTTTCTCTTAGTCTATGGCTTTTAATTTAATACTCAGCAGTGTGATTAAATTCGATTTAAAGATTTGTTGATTTATGGTAATGATTTTGATGTTGAATATAAGAAATTTCTGCCTAATTTAAGGTCAAACTTGTAAGGTCAACTTAGAAATTTTATAAGCTTAGGTTTTATATTTAGGCCAGTGATCCATTTTGAGTCACTTCTTGCAAATTGTAAGAGATATTAATTTTTTGAAGTAGTTATTATTGTTGTCATGTAGATATCCAGCACCATTTTTTGAAAATATCATTTTTTCTCTACTGAGTTACCTCTGTACCTTTGTGTAAAATAAGTCTTCCTATATATTTGAGCTCATATCAGGATTCTATGATCCCATTGGTGTATTTGTCTATCTTAATGTTAATATCTTTCCTGAACTACAACTTCTTTACAATAAATCTTTATATCAGGTAATGTTAATACTACAATGTCCTCCTTCTTTTAAGAAATTATTTGGTCACTCTAGATTCTTTGCATTTCTATATAAATTTTTGACTTTAGAATTCTTCTCATGCCATTATTTGGATCAAATTTATATGATGATTAAATCAATATTTCTGTAGCTTAGCTTATATCATTTATTCATTCACTCACTCATTCCACACATTTTCTTTTTATATAGTAGGATATATTTATGTCTCTCTCTCTATCTCTCTCTCTCTCATATGTATAGATATATGGAATGATAGAGAACCTATAAGTTCCAAAAGTATTTGAGGGGTAATAAGGGTATATTTTTTGAAGATGTAAAATTTGAACTGTAGTGTATAAACTATGATAATGTCACTACTATTTCCAGAAAAATGTAAAGAATTTACCATTACCACATTTGTGAATTCATACAAATCTTCTATTTACTACCTATTGAATTTTTGAAAATTAGTAAGGGAAACCTCATTTAAAATGGAGTCTGGAAATCCTGAAGGAGGACCTCTCAAGAACTACCACTCCTGGTAAGAAGCATGCTTTGCATTCTGCCATAGAAAGAAGCTTACTTTATATACTCTAGCAGGAGGAAGGAAGGATTTCTGTGGCCTATCAACAGCTGAGACAATGAGAACTCAGCAAAACAGCTTCTCCCAGCTTCCTTCTAGTCTCCTTATAAATGCAAGCCCCCTCCTCTGTTCTCTGGATTTGCCTATGGTTTGCTTTTTTCAGAATTGCAATTCTTCTGTTATTCCTGAATAAACTCATTTTGCTGGTAAAATAACTGGCTTTTTGTTTCTTAAGCTGTCATACATCAGTGATTTGATACATTTGATTAATACATTTTTGTGAAATATCTTATTCATTTTATGAAGTGATTGAGGACTGCAGTGAAATAGCATAGTTCCTTCATAACAAAGTCACTGTGTTTTGTCTACTCTACAATTTGTTAATGAACCTAAAAAAAATTGCCCCTGTTGTGTACTGTTGAAGTACACACAGCCATTTTAAAACATTTGACTTTTACTCCATAAGTTTAAAAGGTTATAAAACATTTAAGGTGACTCATGATTCTTTGTCAAGTGAATTCAGGGAAAAATTAAATAAAAATTAAGATATTTGGGAAAATTAATGAAGGTTAGTAATTTTAATTTACAACAAAGTTAAAATTATTACTTTGTACTGTTTCTGTAAACAATGTCAAAATAAAATTATAGGATGATTATTCATCATAGAAGTAAATATTTAAGATATTCATTAAAATTAAAGAGCTGTTATTGCTATTCTAGTAATATGATGATAGTGCTAATAGGAATTCAAATAATTCTGAAATAAATGTTTTCTAAATGTGAAAAAATTTCATGAACACTGTTGTGATATAAGCCTCCTGATTTATTTGCCTCTGCTTGCAATCTCTTCTTAATGTATATATATATATATATATATGCATTTATGTTTATACTACAAACACACCATTTTATATCAGGCCTATAATGACAATATAATTCTTCATATGTAATATTTTTTCTATAACAACTATGATTTATTGCACTTAATTCACAATCAGTTTTTGCCTTTTCTTCATTATTCTGTGCCCCAGGAAGTTTATCTTTGTAGATTGCATTTCTGGGTGTTATTTCCCATTAATAGCTGGTTGAATTAGCAAAAATGCATCAGCAGACTAGAGGACAGGAGGGAAAAATATTGGGACATATACTCACTTTGAATTTTGATGGTGGACTTGCTGCTGTGTTCTCTCTTCCATGGTTATAGCTACCTATGGATCCAGAGATCCCATTTTCCTATTATCCCTATTATCCTTCTGGGATTTGGGTAGGAAATGGCTTCAGGATGTAGTTATTCCTTGGCTTATTCAATTTTTTTGTTTGTTCCCTCAACCTTTTCCACAATTCTATGAATAGTACATTCATCAAATTACCTTTAAAATTCCAGATGAATGTGTCTTCATGATTCTGTTAGGACCCTTAGTAATATAACACATTTGGAGAAAATTTTATAGTATTACATATACTGAAATAGAAACTTCAAAGAGTAAATGAACTTTTTTGGTTTCTATAATATGTCAGATGTGGAAGCCAGTTTCATTCATTCACCAAATAGAGAGTGTATATCTGTGATGTTATAGTCTCTGATAATACCTAGATGAGTAGACATGGCCTCTGTACTCAGAAGAGAACAGATTGTTGAGAAAACAGTTTCCCTTTAGAGTATTATATACCTGAGGTAAGCAAATTCAATAATACAAAAAAAATGTATATCATCACTGTAGTGTGAAAAAGGAAATCTATTCAAGGATGATGGTAAGTCACAGTAAATACTCCGGAGGAGCTAAAATAATTCTATTTAATATTCTTAAGACATATCTGGATTTGGCTCATTTTGTCTATACCCCTAAAGTAAGCTAGGCTTTTAATTTTAATTTTAACACTTGTTCAGGGAAGATGTATTATTGAAAAATGACATGTAGATTCAAATAATGAGAGACTCAAAGTAATGTTTCTTTTTTTTTTCATAGCTGTTCCCACCATTGCTATTTATATGAGGTATTGAAAAGACTGCCAAAGCCAAGTCACACAAGAAAGGAAATATTATAAAATATTAAAATGCTGTTATCAAAGATTATTTAATGATACAGGAAAATAATTGATATAAATTTTTAAACTGTCCAAACATCATTTGAATATACATGTCTATATAATACATATGAAAAATGAATCAATATGAAAGTAAAATAATAGGAGGGAATGCTTACTCCCATCCCTTGTTCCCTTGTTCCAATTCAGTCCAAGAGATGTCACATAAGAGGGGTATATATGGAACTTAAAACAAAATTTTAAAAATGTAAAGAAACTCTGGAAAATAAAAGTTTGGTTATTAAATGAGAATGTTCTAGTCCAAGTGAAGTAAGGTTTGATGCCACAGTGGGGGACAGTTTATGAAAGTTTTTGTCTCCCTACTAATATGCTTAAGAAGGACAAACAGCAAAACCTGTCTAGGAATGTAAGATTTGCCATGGTTTCAATACAGCAATGCTGGGATGGGAGGAGAAGCAAATGGAACCCAGGCAGGCACATCTCCCAGCAGTGAGTGTTACTTGCTAAATTCTCTATCCATGACCCTCTAAGGTCTGGACAATTACAATTTTAGGAGAATGTTAGTGCCCAGAGTGGGAATACACACAAGTCATATATATCTGGTAAGAAAGTATCAAACAGAGGTAAGAGAAAAGGGAATGGCTTTTGTCATGTCCTGTCATGACAGTTGGGCTTTCTCTGTCCTCCTTTATTGAACAGCAAAACTGCCACAAAAAGCCAAAAGAATGGAAAAACTCAATCTTGATTTTCGTATTTCTGTTTTCCCAACTTACAACTGATGACTAAAGCTATCAGAAAAAATGAGTTCATGTTAAGTTCATGTAAAAAATAAGTGAAAGGAAAGGAGCGACACATAGCAGCAATTCACTGGAGAGTTCCGCTTTATTAGGGAAAGGTGCTGGGTTATATAGGAAGGGGCATGAATTGATTGAGGTGTTACTTCTACGGGGCTGGTGGCTGTTGGCTAGGTGCTGGGATTGGGAGGGGGGCGAGAGGTGATTGGGCTTCAGGTGGCGCCAGCGGGAACTGAGGACCCCAAAGAGAAGCCGCAAGTTTGCCATCTTACTGGTGGGGACCCTTCATTCCCCCCTTTCTCCTCTATGGGTTTGTGGACATTGCTTTCTCTCTGGCTGCTTCCTGCTGAACAGGGGCAGAGAAGGGAGTGAGGGCTTGAGGATTGGGAGGAAAGGGTTGATAGAACTCCCCGCAGTAAGGATGAGTAGATGTGGACTTCTTCAGGTTTGGAAATCAATGAAGGTTCCCTGTAACCATAGGTTGAGCACCTGTTGATTTCAATGGTGCCAAGAGGATATGGGTGTCAGGAGCCAGGCGTCTGTGGCCATTGTTTCCAGGAACAGTTTCCAGTGGAGAGAGGGGTCCATCTCAGCATGTGGTGAGGAGGTCACCTGAGGGTGAGGGATCTTCTGTGGCTAGAAGCTGGTAGTTCCTGAGTAAAAGCTGGTTGAAAGCTTGATTAGAGATTTTTACGACTTGGGATTTGATGAACTTTATTATACAGGGTAAGAAGAGACAGGCGAGAAGAATGATTATTATGGGGCCTGCAATGGGCCAGAGCTAGGTGAGGAGGGGGTTTGTTAGTTTTGAAGAGAATGGGTTGGAATTGGAAGCAGAGTGGAGGCTGGAGGCAAGGTCGGTGAGTTTGGTAATGTTAGTTTCTACAATGCCGGAATAGCAGCACTCTTCCCAGAGGAAGATGCAGGTGCCGCCCTTCTCGGCTGTAAGCAGATCTAGGGCCCGCCGGTTTTGAAGGGTGACTTTAGCTAGCGAAGTGACCTGTCTTTGGAGAGAGGTTAGAGAATCGGCAGTGGGTGTCAGGCTCCCTCAAGTTTGGCGTTGAGATCTCTAACTGCCTATAGAGAGTGACCCAAGGCTTCTCCCGAAAACCCTGCCCCAATGGCTGAGGTGATCAAAGAGCTGCTGACCATTATGGGAAGGAAAGCAGCTCTTTTTGTGCACGAGGGCAAGGGAGGTTGGAGCTCAAGAAATTCTGCCATGCTGTAAAGTGTAAACTGTGGGATTAGGGTGACGAGAATGCAGGGTGTATCGGAGTTGAGAGGCACTGAGTTGAAAAGACTGCCATTACACTAAAAGAGGGGTGTAGATAGAGAGGCAGTGAAGTGCGCTGGAGGGGGGTGGAGTTGGGCCTACACAGTGGTGGATAGTGAGATTATCTGCGTATTCTGGTTCCCATAGGGGTATGTCTGCCAGGGGGCAGAGGGGTTGTCTTTCTGCATGGAAGGAGTAGTTGGAAATATTGAGGGGCACGGCGGCCAGTAGTGGGCGCTGTAGTGATGCACACAAGAAACAATTGGTTGTGTTAAGGGTGTGGTTGAGAAAGATGGTGGTGTACTGAATGAGCTGTAATGAAGAGTAGGAGAAATGGGAAGAGGGGTGGGGATAAGAAGATGAAGAGGCGCCGTCAAGAGTTTGGATAATGACTTTTTCGGAATGTCTGATATCTGATGCAATTTGAGAGATCTGGGAATGAGAGGGAACATACTTTCGAGAGATATGAAGGGTACCGTGGGGGGTCAAGGACCCCCCCCTGTAGTAAACTGAGGCTGTAACTCTGGCAGCTCATCGAGAGTCCCAGGGATCTGGGATTGATAAGGAGAATGAGCCGTTGGGATATTTCATGAAACAGTTGGAGGAGTAATACTGTGGGTACTGGAAGTTACCCATGTAGTGAATGGCACAAGACTTGTAGGGACATCTCCTGTAGGTGTCTGGCCATTGCCTGCCATAGGCTTGTTTTTGGTCATAGAGGAAGCAGAGGTAGGTAGAATAAGGGTAGCTGCTAGTGAACACTTCAGTGGAGGGAGGAAAGTGGAGGTATAAAGGCTCAGAGCAGCTTTTCAGTGGGCAGTCTGGTGTGGCAATGAGGGCAGTAACTTTTGTTTGATGCTGTGTGTAAGTCTGTCTGACTTTGAATCGCCATACAAAGGAGGCTGGGATGGTGGGGAAGACAATAGGAATGAGGGGATAAAAAGCAAGAGCGCAGTAAAGGAGGAAAAAGTCATGATTCGGGTATGGATGGCAAAGGGGGTGAACGGGATTTTGGAGGAAAGAGGACAGTAAGGTCAGGAGTCTGGAGGGAGGGAGAGTCTGTAAACTTTTGTAGGTTAAGAGATCTTTTAGGTGATGGGACAGAATGGTAAGGGGCGCCCTGAATGTCAATCTATGTATGAGCTTCCTTCTGCAAGAGCTGTCTAGCGGCTAATGCTCATAGGCAGGGGGCCCATCCCCGAACTGCGGGGTCTAATTGCTTGGAGAGATAAGCTACTGGGGCAAAGGATGGGCCATAATATTGGCCTAGGACTCCTAGAGCTTGACTGGACCTCTCATGAATGTATAATGAGAAGGGCTTCGGCAAATCAGGAAGATGGAGAGCTGGGGCTTCCACAAGGGCTTGACAGAGCTTAAAGAAGGAGTGTCGGGGTGAGGAGGATAATGGTTCTTTAGGGGGGCTCTTGCTGAGGTCGTATAGGGGTCTTGCCAACAGGGAGCAGGAAGAAGTTAGGGATCTATGCTCTAAAATATCTAGCTAGGCTTAGAAAGGAAAGGATTTCTGTTTTGGTTTTAGGAATGGGCAGGTCAGAGAGGAGCTATTTTCTGTCTAAGGTAATGAACTTTCTTTGTTGAGATAGAAGGAATCTGAGGTAAGTGACAGAAGGGGAAAAGATTTGAGCTTTGACGGGGGATACTCGGTAACTTCTGGAAGCTAGAAGGTTAAGTAGGGAGGCAGTGTCAAGTTGAGACTGTTCCCATGAGAGACTGCAGAGTAGAAGATTGTCTATGTATTGTAATAAGGTGGACTTG
Source organism: Manis javanica (assembly GCF_040802235.1). Lineage (NCBI taxonomy): Eukaryota > Metazoa > Chordata > Mammalia > Pholidota > Manidae > Manis > Manis javanica. The sequence continues at coordinate 194,007,911 of NC_133157.1, forward strand.
GAGTGATCATGATGAAACTGTTTGAGGTCCTGAGCTAGGACCTGTCCGTCCAGGTGAAGATGAAAAAATCTTGGGAGCAGGGTTCTAGAGGGAGAGAAAAATGGGTCCTTGAGATCTAGGACTGAGAAGTGGGATGCTGAGGCAGGGATCTGCGATAAAAGGCTGTATGGATTTGGAACTAAGGGATGGATAGGGACAACAGCTATGTTGATGAGGCGAAGGTCTTGGACAAGGCGGAAAGATCCGTTGGTTTTTTTTTAACAGCTAATATGGGGGTATTAAATGGGAGTGAGTGGGTCTGGGGTAATTTTTGTTTAAGAGATCTTGAATGATGGATTGGAGGCCTATGAGGGCTGAAGTGGTTAGGGGGTATTGGGCCTGACAGATATACTGAGAGGGGTCACATAATTTGATAGAGGCAGGGGGACATAGGGCCATGGAGGGGCTTGTAATGTCCCAAACTTTGGGATTTACAGGGTGTATGAGGGCAGAACCGGAGCTTTCATTGGGTAGAGGGGGGTCGTCAGCTATGAGGGCCATCAGAAAGGGAGTACTGGGGGCTGTGGGAGTGGATATAGTTATGGAAACATGGAGGAGGGAAAGGATGTCTCGTCCTAGTAAAGGGATGGGACACTGGGGCATAACCAGTAAGGAGTGGGAGAAAGGTATGGGATTGTCTAGGATTGTGCATAAAAAAAAGGGGGGGTTTTAATGGGAAAATCTGTTTACCTCCTACCCCGACTATAGGAATAATGGCTGGCGTGGTAGGGCCCCGGTATTCTCACAAGACTGAGAAGGTGGCTCCTGTATCTAGGAGGAAGGAGATGGGGTGACCGTCTACTGTTAAAGTAACCCTGGGCTCCTGTTTGGTGATGGAAATGGTCAGGCGAGAAGCCCCCGGGCCTCATCAATCTTCTTCTGCCAGCCCCACTACGGCGGGCTTAGGATGGGGGTTGTTCATCCAGCCTCCCCTTTGGGTGGTTGGGCAATCAGACCCCCAGTGGCCCTTTTTGTGGCATCTGGGGCATGGGGTGGTAGGAGATCTGGGGGAGGGGCATGCCCTTGACCAATGTCCCTCTTTTCCCCACTTGAAACAAGCTCCTGGGGGGGGCTTGTCTGTAGAGGGGCGCCCAGGTTGTGGTTTTATCAGCTGGGCCAACATCTGGAAATTGGCCTGATCAGCCTTTTGTTTACCGCGTTCTTTCTCCTCCTTCCAGTTATGGAAGACTTTAAAGGCTACTGTTAGGATCTCAGTCTGTGGGGTAGCGGGGCCCTGTTCTAACTTTTTGAGTTTAGCTTTAATGTCGGGGTAGCTTTGAGCTAGGAAGTATGTCATAAGGACATGTCTTCCTTTAGGTGTTTCTGGGTCTAGGCTGGTATACTGTAATAGGGCTTGAGTGAGTCTGTCTAAGAACTCGGAGGGGGTTTCATCTCTCTTTTGAATTATGTCTTGGAGCTTTTGAAAATTGACTACTTTACGAGCTGCCTTTTTCAGACCTGCTATTAAGCAGGAGGCAAAAATATTTTGAGAGCAGAGACTCATGATGGTGTTATAATCTCAGTGTGGGTCTTGTTCAGGGACAGCAGTGGGGCCAGGGGGATAGGTGGGGTCAGTCTTTCAGTCTTGTGGGTTTTGGTAGTGTGCGTTTGGGCGAAGTCCCAAACTCGTCTACGCTCTTCAGGGAGGAGAGTATTGGCCAGGAGCATGAAAATGTCATGATGTGTGAGGCTGTAAGACTGGAGGGTCCATTGAAACTCCCTGATGTATGTCGTGGGATCAGTGGAAAAGGAACTTAGGCATTCCTCTAGTTGGGCTAAATCTCCTAAATGCTTTTGGATCCTGCTACCTCCAGGAGGGGGGCGATAATTTTGGCAGGCTCTCGGGACTAAGTCTGAGGGGGACTGAAGGGTTCTGGCTCAGTCTGTGGGGGAGTGACGTGGTCTAGCTGTGCCTATTCAAGTAGGTCCTGAAGTGCGGAAGGGGGACAAAGAAAATAAAGAAAGATAGAATCAGATCCACATGTCGCCAGCTAGCAGCCCAGCTGCTTGCCTCTGCTGCTTTAGTTGGGCTTGAACTCATTACTCTGAGGTTAAAAGTCCCATGCTCTACTAACTGAACTACAGCAGGGCTCCAGTTAATTGCTTATGGAATGCGTTATTTTCTATTCCTGCCACATCGGCAAGTGGGGGAAGGGCATAGCTAGAAGCAGGGGCGGTATTTCTACACATCTTCAAGGTCTCCCTATTTTCAGAGTGAGGAGTCTTGGCAAGATATGTTTTTGTGGGCAGATAACTTCTAAGGACTGCACAGATTGTTCTCTAGCTTGTGCTTTCCCATGCTGTGTTCAGACATGGGGGAAGGTGCTTTCCCATTCTCTCTACAAACATGTGAGAAGACAAAGGCGGTCCTTACCAGGGGAGAAACAGGTGATGAGGGCAAAGACGGAGGAGGCCTTTGGGACCTAGTTAAAGGGGGGGCTGAAAGGCTCAGGCTTAATCTGCGGGGGATGAAGGCGGAGGAGGTGAGATGGGGGAGGAGATGGTGGGAGAGGAAGGGAGAAGGGCTGTTGTAGGAGAAGAAGGGGAAGGGAGTGAACGGGAGGCTTCTGCGGGGGCGGCGGCTTGCAGGCTAGGAGAACTTGGGAGGGGGCTGGGGGAGGAGGAGGCAGAAAGCTTCGATATAGGGAATTTTTTCAGGCGCTGGCAGTAGTTAAAAAGATTGCGAGTGATGTTAGGATCAAGAGTTCCCCCTGCGGGCCATTGGTTGTTATTGTCTAGGGGGTATGTCGGCCAATCTTGGGAGCAATATTTACGGAGAAGTTTTGGTTTTATATCAGGCATCAGGGAGAGGGTAGCCAGATGCTTAAGCAGGCATTCAAGAGGTGAACTTTCAGGGAGGGATGAGGAGGCTCCCATGGCTGAAGGACAGAGAAGGAGACAAACAGGTGAAGACGAACGGAGATCCTCGGACTGGAGGCAGACCGCAAGGAGACAAAGGGCATCCCCGATGATCCTTGGTGGTCTGCAGAAACTCGTATATGAGTCGGAATTTCTTAGGAAGTGTGGGTCGTCACCCAGACTTCCCTAAGAAGGCAGAGTGCCGGAGTCACGAGGTACCTAGCACTAGGCATTTTCGGCGGATGGAGCAGAAGGAGGAGGGGGGGAAAAGGGAGCGTTCTCATCCGCAAAGGAGTCACCTCATTTATGGCTGTTGGAGGGGGGTGCCTGAGAGTCTGCCGCAGCCGTGAAGGCCTGAGGCGGGGATTTATGACTGTCGGAGGAGGGGCCTGAGGGTCCACCGCAGCTGTAAAGGCTTGAGGCGGGGATTTATGGCTGTTTGGGGAGGGGCCTGAGGGTCCGCCGCAGCCGTGAAGCCGATGAGGCGGGGAGAGTTCCCTCCTCATCCCTGAGCGTCAGGGCCTTGCCAGACGATCATGGTCAATGGCACTGCGATAGCTCAGAGAAGAGTGGCCCACCCCGGGGAAATTTTGCTTAAAAACTTTCAGCACTCATGGAAGGGACGGTGAATGTGTTTATGACTGTCAGAGGAGGGGCCTGAGCGTCCGCTGCAGCCGTAAAGGCTTGAGGCGGGGATTTATGGCTGTTGTAGGAGGGGCCTGAGGGTCCGCCGCAGCCGTGAAGGCCTGAGGCGGGGAGAGTTCCCTCCTCATCCCCGAGCGTCAGGGCCTTGCCGGACGATCATGGTCAATGGCACTGCGATAGCTCAGGGAAGAGTGACTCACTCCGGGGGGAAAACTTACCTAAAGGCCATGGAGGAATGGTGAGTGTGATGAGCCAGCGCCGGAAAAAGAGGATGAGGGCAAGCTGCTGCTGGTGTCGGGGGGAAGACGGGGCCCTGTTGGGGTGTCCCGTCTCCTGGGTTTCGGCACCAATGAAAGGAAAGGAGCGACACATAGCAGCAATTCACCGGAGAGTTCTGCTTTATTAGGGAAAGGTGCTGGGTTATATAGGAAGGGGCATGAATTGATTGAGGTGTTACTTCTACGGGGCTGGTGGCTGTTGGCTAGGTGCTGGGATTGGGAGGGGGACGAGAGATGATTGGGCTTCAGGTGGCGCCGGCGGGAACTGAGGACCCCGAAGAGAAGCCGGAAGTTTGCCATCTTACTGGTGGGGACCCTTCAATAAGCATAAATTATCCACCATCAAATATGATACACATGAGTCATTAAAAACCTTAGTGATAACTTCTACTTTTGTCTTGCTATTACAAATGGGTGAGATGAAAGCTTCAAAAATTAAATAATATTTTAGAGTCTATTCTTGGATTTCTAAAGATATTTTATAGAATAACCTTCCTCATCTTCATATTTTTTTGTCTGAATGAATTGTTTCAATTTAACAGAAAAATATTTATCACAATGGCCAAACATGCAAAGTATTTAAAGTGCTAAAAATAGGTGCATTTTATTTGCTTACATTATTTGTATACAATTAAGGAGAACTAAGTGAAAATATTTATTAGCTGAGCTAAAAGAAAACAGTCATCCATAATTTCTCAAACTGTACCAAAATAATTAGTTTAAATCCTACATTTCTGTGTGTAAATAAACTTTAGGAACTCAGAGCTTTATTTTTATATGTTTAATCTTTCATTAGTAAGTTTTGTAGTATTGTAGTAGCAGCTGCCCCACCACCCTGTGAAGTGCTTGTTTTGCATTTCTTTTTGCCTGAGAGTCTCCTTCTCAGCAGTGTTTCAGAACTGAGAGTTTTGCTTGTGGTGATAAGAGCTTGGAGCCTCAGTAGCATGCTGAGTACTCCAGGGTTTCCAAAAAAACAAACTAAGACCCCACACCTATAAAATCAGAAGAACAGTAAGATTCTGACAAACAGTAAGTACTTCAGTAAGGTGAAAAAAGGATAAAGCAGGTAAATTAATCCTAATCTATTCTTACTTTTGTAGAGATTCAGATTCAGCCATTTTGTTGTACAATTTGGACCTTCCATTAATTTCTGGTTTCACTTTAAATTCTGGGTTACAACCTGCAAGGAAAAATATTTTTATTAATGAGTTCTAAATATGTAAAACTTTTCTACAACTGTTTCTAAAGCAGGTTTCCAAATGCCTTGCAATATGCCCAACCAATATGTTTAAGAACAGTTAAATTAGGATGGTGAAAACTAATGAAGGATTAAATGGACCAGCCATTATTTGCCCCAGCAGCTTGTATAATAAGTAATCATGAATTTAATTTTTTTTTGGAAAAGAATCAGGGCTGTTATTTTCTCTTTTTTTCAATATGAAATTTTTTGTAGAGCCAAAAGAGGGACATTTTTTTTTTCCTACAATGATTAAGTACAATCTAGTTTTCTCAAGCATCCCCACCTGTGTTTACAGATAGAGTTTCATAATAGGGTTTAACCAGGATGTCACAGCCTCTTTTCTATAACTTCAGATATAAGAACTGCAGTCTCTCGAAATAATCCTTCTAAATATTTCTGGGGCATCTTACATGAGCTCATGAGCATGGTTCTCCTGTCAGTCATCGAAGCTCTGAAAGACATGATCTAAATACAACCTTATCCACGAAGCATCTCATCTGCTGACCACTAGTTTCACAGGTTCCAAACAGCCAAAGCATTTTTAAAACTAATTAATTAGTCAAATTGAGATCACTCTTTCCCATTGGTTTTCTTAAAAAACAGATATATATGCTTCTGTATACATGATTTATGATTTATGAAGTACCTCTTCATTATTTCTGTTCTTTCTTTCTTTTTTTTTCCTTTAATGTCCCCACTCTTCAGAATTCAAGAATTTCTATACCAAATATATGTAAAGGGGACTGTTTATTTAACATTCAAAACATTAATAAATGTTAACCCACAATTAAGAATAAATGTTAAAAATGTTTAGCTATAAAGATTTATATAGTTATAAAAATTTATTAAATGACATATATGTGCATTTTGATTTGAATATATTTCTTTTGGTCTCACAGTTGATATCTGTTTAATCAAAGATCAAACTTAGAGCGCTATTTTAAGTCTGTGTCTCTTCATTGTTGGTCTACTCATTTGTACTTCAAAGTGTCTTTCCATAAATAGCTGTCACAAGGGCCTAATATGAAGCACAGGTGTAGTGGAGTAGAACAAGTTACAATCTGGAAAGCAAACACAATACTGAACTCAGCATTTTTTTTTTCCCTTCTGTCAATTCAAGATTTTTCAGTTTGTCACATACAATGTACCTGAATCTTAATAAACTTCTTAGCCCCAGTGTAAATCATGTTTGGCGATCTGCCCCTTTAGCTTTTCAGGCATATCTAGACCTCTCAGTTTCACTTGAACTGTAAATCTGCTATACCAACCAATTTTATCTTTAATTTCAAAGATAACTCAGGATGATAAATCCCTCTATAAAATGGTAGCTAAAAGGTTTATGTAAACTTGGCAGCTTTGCACTAATTATGTGATCTTCCATTTCAATTAAATGTTATTAAAATGTGCAACACAGAAGAGAAGAAATTATGAAAGAATTTATTGGCTCACTCACATTGGACTTACTGTTGCATTTTTGAGATGCTAGGGAAATATATATATGATATTTTAATCAATAGTCAGGGCTATCAGACCTTACTTGATGTGAGTTTCAATTCTGAATAAGTATCATTGTGTATTATTCAATCATACCCCTCCGCTACATTCACTAGGAACATTATCACACAGATCAAAACAATCTAAAATGAAAAGCGGGGTCATATTTAAGAGTAAAACAGTCACAAAATGGCAATGTAAGAGGTTTGGGTGTGTATTGGGGAATTTCTTATTTTAGGATATATGGATTTGTATAATAATTGCTTCAGTCCTTTTTGACTCCATCTGTTGGAGCCATTCTTCTGTGGTAGGCTGTCTCTCTAATGCATCATTTTCTGTACCAGGTTATCTAAAGAGAAAAATGAAGGACCATGATCTCAAGTCCTTTTTAGAAATCATAGAGATATTGCATACGATAATTTTCTTAATGCTTTCATATTTTTAATAAAGCAACTGAAACAATGTGCCAATTGCCTGACACTCAATTTTTTAAAGCTTCCATAATTCAATAAATTTTCTTACAACTACTAGCAACACTGACCTATGATTTTTTGAAAGAATAAATGACTTGCCCAAAGCAGTATCATGAATGAGTCATTTTGAAAATCTAACTTAATGAACAAAGTTATAGCCTTATGACAATAACCCACAGCAAACTGCACAGACATAACTCAGCTGTAAATCAGGATTTAGATTTGTTCCTTCAGTTGCTTAGTGAGCTTTATGACAGAATCTTATGCTAGATTTTTTTTTAATGATGAAAGATAATGATCTAGGCAGATTATCTTTAGTTCCTACACTGTTCCTACACTGTAGTTCGCTACTTTGTAAATGTGGAACCACCCAAAAGGCATCATGCACATTACTATCACTGATTGAAAAAGAGTGAGTAATCAAGCTGATCACAAAGATTTTGGAATTTCTACAGACACACACAATGTGCAAAAGAGGATCTTTTAGTTAATTGAGAAATGTCCGCAATAAATGTTTACCTTGTAATTAAGTACTCAAAAATGTTTTAAACAGTTACACAGATAATAGAAATATTATATGCATGCATTTTGTCTTTCAACATTTGGCTCCTCTTGATTCCAAACACTATATCTATTTAGCCATTAATTAAACTCAGATTCTTGCATTCAACTTGATCAAACAGTTTCATTATTGTTGATCTTCTTATTTTTCTTCATTTCACAAATGAAGAAATGTGAAATTGTCTTCATTTCACAAATATTTGTCTCAAGGGTTTTACATTTTCCCTCTGCTAACTCGAATTTGAGGCATCCTAACAGAACGACTCTGCAATAAATGTTGCAAGATAGGGAAGCTTACTTGTTTGATGTTACTTTATTGCTGTTGTAGTCCTCTGAAATAGAATTGTTATATTTTTTCATATAAGATATAAAATTTTTATAGTTTTCTGAAATAGATTCATTATATTTTTGTTCAGTTTTCACTATGGTAATTTATCTTTCTGTATTACATTTCCTGTGAATTCTTTTGTATACTGGTTAGATTACACTAACTTCAGATTATAATAAAATACTAATTCATATGTAACATTGTGGCAGAAAGAATTCTAAGATGCCCCCAAGATCCTTGCTCCGTGATGTACACACCATGCATACTACCAAGAAGTGATGAATAAAATGGATTTTACCCCTGGTATGATACACAGCATAAGTGACTTTGAGAAAGGAAGATTATTTGGGGTGAGACTGATTTAGTTATTTGAGCCCTTAAAAGAGACCAGGATCTTTTTGAAGTCAGAGTTTCAAACTATGAGAGGAAGATTTCCCATTGTGAGTCATTTGACAAGGAAAGTGGATGGCCTCTAGGAGTTGCTGATATTGTCAGCTTTTGCTAGAAACTTCAGTCTGCAGATATGAAAATTATTGTTATTTCAGGAACGTCAGATGCCCAAGCAACACTTTAGACTAGTAGTACCCACTCTATGTCTCTTCGAGATCACATTTGTCTGGATCCACTTTGAATTATTTCCTGGTCATTTCATATATTGGGGCCAACACAATTACTAAATGGGATATATATATCTGTAGGAACTAAAACTGCTCTACATAGAATTGTCCCTTTCTTCACTGTTTCTGCAATGATTCTAAATACCCCAAGCTCAGGTTATTTCCAGAATAACTTGACTGATTGGGCTAATCTGTAATTCTAGCCAGAATAAAGAACCATTTTTGGATAGTGCCATGGGCATTTAACTTTCTAAATCCTCCCTGATATCATTCTGACAGGATAACTACCATTGTAGTGACTTAATGTAGGACTCTGAGTTTGATCTATGGCTAAATCGATATAGTCTACTTTAGAATCAAGAGGAACAGACTGTATTTCAAAATAATTGCAAACATTTAATATTACTATTACCTTTAAATTTATTTAAACTTCTTGGAGTACTAAATCTTAACTATAGGGCAAACACTTGTTCTGATGTCTTTCTTTAGTTTTAATTAAAAATTCTGTTTACATATTGTGTGTGTGTGTGTGTGTGTGTGTGTGTGTTGAAATTCCAGAATCTTTGTGGTTGGCTTGATTGAGTTGCTCTTTCTTGTGTGCATGTGCATGATGCCTTGAGGTGGTTCTATATCACCTGGCTGCCAGCCAGCAAGAAAATAGGCACCACAGTACTATAACTACATGGAACATAGCCTACAACTTGAATGTATTTGGAATGGAAACTTCTCTACAGTCTCCAGAAAGGAACACAGCCCGACCAACACCTTGTTTTCAGTCTTGTAAATCATGGACAGCAAACGAGTCAGGCAGTGCCTAGACTTTTGGCGAAAGGAACTGTGAGCTAAAAAAATGTGTTATTTTAAGACACTATGCTGTGGTAACTTTTATACAGCAATAACATACATTAATTTAAGCAGTAACTACCATATATGAAACTTTATATTTACTTATCTCATTAAACAACAATTATGGAACTATTATTACTTTAGTCTCATAATGAGAATGCAAGGAACATGGTAGAGTGGAATGACTTGCCTTGAATCTGGCTTTGGATTTGAACCTGGTCTATCTGTATATAAGATAAAATTTTATCCACTGTATTCTGTATTATCTGTCATATTTTCTTCCTATGCTGTGATCTGAACCAGAGTTTGTACTGTCTTCAAGAATTAAGAATTCTTCAGTAGTAAAAAGAATTCTTCAGAAGTAAAAAGAATTAACTTTTTTCTTCAGAAAAAGTATACCAACATAGAATATATACTGGACCATAAAACAAGTCACAATACATTTAAAAGAAACTTAATTACACAGAAAGTGTTTTCTGATCACAGTATGATTAAATTAAAAATTAAGAACATAGAGATAATAAGAAAAACTCCAAAACTTGAAAACAAGATACATCACACAAAACCAAGAGCAAGAATACTCTTGGTGAACATGATAAACAGAGTAAAGATGGATTAAAAGAAGTGGTATGTATATGGAGAAGAGTTCCCAAGGTGGTGGTTGTCTAAGTGTGGTTCCTAGACTAGCAGCAGCATCTCGAAGCATGGTGCATTCCAGACCTACCAAATTAGAAATTCTGGAGGAGGGGTCGCCAATCTGTAATTTAGGAAACCCTGTAATGGGTTTTGATGCACACTAAAGTTTGAGAATCACTGGAATAAGAGAATTTCTAGAAAACAATAAGTAAATAAGTGAAAGAGAAATGCATTTGAAGGAGAGCCAAATAAAACCAATTCCCTGGAAATTTTGTTTGTTGTTTTCTTCAACTATACTGTGATTATTAAACAACCAGTATGTGAACTACTGTGAGCTAAATTCTTCATCCTTCTGGACTTTATTTTTTTTTCCTGACAAAGCCTTTAGGCGCTTCATTCTGAGTCATTAACTGATTTCCTTTTATCTGTAGAATAACCAAAGAATGACGTATGCTTAACAAAATAATAATTTTGCTAAGAAGATAGTTGAGGGATGGGGATATTTAGGGAAACACATGCCTGTTTTTCTTGTGACATACAGAAAGAGAATAAAAACATTCTATTATAAAAAGACAATGTTATACAAGTCAGCCTTGTCCCCCTCTACCTTATTAAACTTCCCTAAATTTGCAACCCCAATGTTCATTCATTATTGCACAAAGAAATTAAAGGACTTAACACTGTGAATTTGTAACTCCAGGGGAAAATCCCAGGGCAAAATACCTTTGAAACCAAAATCAGTCAAAGGGAGAAATAAAGTGGGAGAAATCATTTATTGCATAAATGCAGTCATTCACTTCTGTTCTCCCATCTCTCATGACCCTGGCTACAGAAAAAGGGACCCCACCCAACCTCTCCAGTCCATATATACACTCACTCACCCATGTAATTACCTACTGATATGGAGAAGGACTACTTCTCTCCACCCCTTGAAAACACCTATTGATATGGAGATGCAGTAAAGCTAGGTGAGATTCTGCAAATATTGCAATTTTACCCACAACATTACACTGCAATCAACATATTTTATTCATGACTGATTAATTACCCTTTAATATAAAAAATATTAATAAACTTTGAACTAACATTTATTTTAGGAAATTGTGAGTATGCATGTGAACAGTTATGTTTTTGTTTATGCATGTAATAAATAAGTCTCTACCTTTCTTCCTTATTTTTTACTAGGTCAGCAAAATATGTTAATTTAATAACCATTCTACTCTACTTTCAGTAAATGGAAGCAAGCTTCAAAACAGAGGTGAGGGCTTTAGAAAGGAGTTTCTTCTGTAGAACCTTGACAAAATGGAAATTAACTCCATGTAATCAATTGTAAAATGTGTCTTGTTGCTAGAATCATACAATTTGTTTTACTGCTGGCCTGATTTATAAATATGTTTTTTCTTTTGGTAAACTGGTCTCTCCTTTGCTTTGTTCCTTTTCTCCCAGGAACCTTTCTTTCTTACATAATTGGAGAATGGCATGATGAGATGATAAATTCAGTTTTGCCTAAGCCAACTGTGGTAAAATTGTAATATTTCCAGATTGTCTCACCTGGCTTTAGTGTATCTGCATATCAATAGGTGTTTCCAAGGGGTGGAGTGCTGTAACCCTTTACATATCAATAAGTAATGACAAGGGCGTGTGAGCATTTATATGGACCTGAGAGGTCTGCTGCTGCAGCCTGGTCAAGAAACAGATGGGTTGACTGCTTGAAGAAATAAATGGGTTTCTTAACTTTATTTCTCTCTTTGACTGATTCTGGTTTCAAAGGTATTATTTTTGCCCTGGGATATTTCCCCCCTGGAGTTACATCATCTCACTCCTTAAACCAAGCATTAGTTATTATTACATTAAATGTTTTTAAAAATTATATTAAATTTTAATTGAATAATAAAAGTGTCCATACTTTGCTCTTCACTTTCTCTCCCTGTTTAAGGAGAAAACAACTGCTTTAATTTGATTTATAAGTTCATGTTCTACAAAGAGAGTCAGATACAATCAGGAGTGAAATATTTGCAAACATATTGTCTTTCTGCCTTTTTCTAGAAATTTACCTTATTCTGAAGCTGCTTTATCTTATTTCTCTTACTGTGGTGTTTACTTAAAAACAGTACTTTTCAAACAAGGGGGAAATCATGGAAAAATAACTCATTTTTGAATCCTGTTTCAATTTCTGTTTATTTTTTGGGGTTTGATTGACTCATCTATAGCATGTAATAATACTACAAAAATATCTTGAAATGAAAGCACTCAGTCCGGTGTCTAGCACATAAAACAGCACAGTTTAATTTCTTTTTGCTTTACTTTATAATTTATAAAATAAATGAATACTTTAGTATATAATATTCATAGAAAATATATTTTACAGAAAGCATAATATATTGTGCTTCCAAAAATAAACAGATGAAAATGGTTGTCTCTTTTACTTCAAGGAAGGTTCAGTTTTGTTTAGAAGCACATAAATAAAATAAACAGTGGACAATTTTTATTGTGCTTCAAAAGGAGCTGTCATTACAATTTATGACATTAATTTTCATATTAATTTGGATAGATCACTTTTTAAAATTAAGTATTTTACCACTTACAGATGTGTAAATTAAATAATTGTACATAGAAAACAAGTCATATTGTGGATCAATACATAAATAAATTTTGTGTGTGTATGTGTGTAATTGCAGTTTATTTATTTATTTATATTCCTCTAATTCTATGGAGGAATAATTGACAAATACAATGTGATGATTTGGTATATATATATATATATATATATATATATATATATATATATATGAATGATTACCAAGATCATAATAATTAACACATCCAGTATGTAGTGAGAATATTTAAAATCTACTTTCACCAAGTTTCGAGGACTTGGTAATACTTCATTGTTAATTATAGTCACCAGGCTATACATTAGATCCTCAGAACTTATCCCTCTCATAACTGAAAGCTTAAATCACTTGATCTAAATCTCCCCATTTCACCCTTCCCACAGCTGATGGCCACAACCACCCTATTCTCTGTTTCTATGAAATCAGCTGTTTTTTCTTTTTTTACATTGCATATATAAGTGATACCATATATATCTATCTTTTTTCTGTCTGTCTTATTTCATTTAGCACAATGCCCTGCAGTTTCATCCATGTTTTTAATGCCAGGATTTCCTTCTTTTTATGGCTCATTAAATATAATATGTACATACATTTTCTTTATCCATTTATCTGCTGAGGGACATTTAGGTTGTTTCCTTATCTTGGCTATTGGGAATAATGCTGCAATGAACATGGGTGTGCAGATAATCTTTTCAAGATACTGATTTCATTTCCTGCAGATATATTCCCAGGAGTAAAATTTCTGGATCATTGTGGTAGCTCTTTTAATGTTTTGAGGAACCACCATTATGTTTTCCATAGTGGCTATGCCAATTTACAGTACAACCAATAGTGTGTATGTTCCCCTTTTCTTCCCATCCTCACAAACATTTACCCCCTGCCTTTTGATAACAATCATCCTAACAGGTGTGAGATGATACCTTATTGTGGTATTGATTTGTATTTTCCTAATGATTATTGATTTTGAGCACCTCTTCACACACCTATTGGCCATTGAATGTCTTCTCTGGACAAATGTCTACACAGACATTTCCCTATTTTTAATTGCTTCAAATTTGCCTATGGTTATTTACTTTTTGCTATTGATGTGTATCAGTTATTTATATATTTTTTTCCAAATTTACCCTGAGAATTAAGAGTTGATGATGAAAGATAAGACTGATCAGGTTTTAGAAGGCTTAAATTTCACAATAAGCAATTTGAACACTATTATTTTCCCTCAGGAGAGACAGAGAACAATCAAAATTATTGTGTTTAGACTCACTTGGATTCAGTATGCTTTTGTCATCCTTTATCACACTACAGCCTTGGTATAAATTACCTCAAACATTGCAATTGTTTACACTACAGCAGTGATTCTCAAAATCTGAGCTTCAGACCAAGAGAATCATCACAACTTGGGAAACTGTTAGGAAGACAATTTATCAATAAAAATATTTGTTGCACATCTGTATGAGCTGTGTGAACATAATAGCAAATATTTAAATTTAACTGAAACATTATTTCCAAATTAGTAGTGGAAGAAAATTTCTTCCTACATTCAAAGGGGAAATACAAATATATCTTAAGGTTAATAAAATTTGTAAAACTTAAGGTTTGTATAGAAAAACAAATACAATAGTAAATGTGTAATGAACTACCTGGTCACACAGTGAAACAGGTATACAAGAGTATGCTTGTTATAAAAAGTAACTGTATTTATTTATTTTTTCATAATTAAGATATGAAAACCTAGTAATGTGATTTAAATTTTAAAGTGCAGAAATAATTCAAAGATTAGAAGAATCATAAGACCTTTTTATGAATTTGCTTATAATATCAACTGTAGAAAGGGTAAGATAAAACTAGCAAGTACTCACAAAAGTTACAGTTCAGTATTCCTGAAATTTGTAATGTGTAATGATGAATGAAATCCTTTTAAAGGAAAATAGATTACTGATGACCTAAGGACTGACTAAATTTTTTCTTATATGTGTACAATATAAAAATGCATGTATCCTTTATAAAATAACCACAGTAGGAAATATAGTCCAGTTATATAGGATATATGGTCATGCATATTATATATAATCATATATAATATATGTATATATATAATCATATATATACACCCTTATGTTTACAATAGGCAGAAAGTATGAAATCAAAACTCATTTAAACATTGCAGTTTATTATTGTTCATACATGAACTACATGCAAATCCTATAAAAAGAAAAATATCCTCAATAATTCCACCATTAAAATAAATTATTCTCTTCTGAAATGTTCCTGACATATCTACAAGGATAAAATGAAGTTTAACATCTTTTGAGCATGATATTTATGCATCCATAAAATAAAACACATAAATTAAGTCATGATATTAACCAACAGCCATTTGGCACCTAATACATAACTATCACTGTGATAAATTCTTTACTTGAATTAACTCAATCATTTCAAAACAACCCTTTGAAGTATATTTTTATCATGCGCATTTTACATATGGGAAACAACACTCAGGAAAGTAAAATATGGTGTAAAAGTCACCCTTAAATAGTAGGTTTTTTCCATAAGTCTAAAAAATCTAAGTTTGCATCCTTAGCCATTACATATGCAACCAAAACTATAAAACAAAATCTATATTTATTCATTTATCATGACAGTAATGTTATTTTGCTGAACTTTAATTGTTTTATTAAGATTAAGATAAAGATCATATCTGCAATGGCATAAGCCTGTGGGATCTGGAGTACACATCTTGGACTATATTTATCTTGACTAAATTTTCTCATAATTATATTCTTTTCAAAATAAAGGAAACATTTATTTCCAGGATGCAAACTGATGTTATATGTACCTCATATTATGAAAAATAGATATCTATAGGGCAATGCCACAGCAGCATGGCTGCAGTTACAGGCTCAAGTTGGTTGTCAGAAACTTAGAAAATGTAAATAGGCTTCAAACTACTATTCTATTTACTTAGGGTTTACTTAGATTTATAGATCGCACAAGGCAGGAAATACAGCAGGTACATCATATTTATCTCATCTCAAGGCCCTGGGTCTAAGCCTGTATCTCTTTTTTTCCCCCACCTACACAGGAATGTAAGGCTGCCACATATTGTGCCTAAGTGTATGGCAATCCCCCTTTTACAAAGAAGCCTCTGGCACAGTGCCAAAAAAATTTTTCTTAGTTGTATAAGATCCAATGCCTGTATGCCAATCCAAATCAGTCCCAGCACAGTGAACAAGATTGACACTACTTTCATAGTTACAGTAACTCTACAGTTTCTAAGGAAATAGTACTATGAAAAGATGTAGTTTAAGCCCTAACAAAAATTGTCTCAGCCCCTGCTGGGCTGATCCTCTATCACAATTCTAACCTCCTCACCGAAGGTCCACATAATTACATTGCATATTTCTCAGATGATTTGTGATATTATCTTTGGTAAATACAGATTCAATGCTATACAAAAAATGAGTTAGTATACCTACAAACACGAGGATGTGTACTATCCAATGTGGTATTGGTATTGCCTTCAGAAGCAATTTTTTTTTGAGAGTTTATATATGACCAGTTTAATTCTTCTTCATAATTCTCATAGGGTCTTCCATAATCACCCATATACTAGGATATCCTTCATTGCCCAATCATTAAAAGTGAACTGGCCTGATCATATAGCAAATTTATTTACTGTAATCCAGAAATTTTTGAATATTCAGGCCTTGCACTGGTGGGAATAACCAAGTGTTTATATTGCTATGCACACTGATGGTTTTCCATTTAGAGAATTTTATGAATTCACTTTTTTCTTTTTCAATTAGGATTTTACCATCTACCAGAATGGCAACTGTCTTCCAAATGGTTACCCAGGGAAGGGAAACAATTTAGTATGGTGCTATTCTTTGTAATAAGACAGTTCTCATCAATGAATAAAATAGCCTCTTTTGCTTCAGTAATAAGAGTCATAAATTTCAAACTATTCAGCAACAGGAGATACAGATTTTAAATAAATTCATTTCCATTTCCAGGATGATGAGAGGCTCTGCTGGATATGATGAAATCTTCTAGAGCAATTTCCTTTATCTTGTTCCTGAATATATCATTCCCATTTCATGAACGATTTTATTGTAGAAGTCCTTCTTTACTGAAATATCTTTCTGATATGTCACAGCATGACAAGTATCTCAGGCCCCAGATCTGGTCCCTGGAGTACTGTTTTCATGATCACCTAAGACTGTCAATAATACTCTCACAGATAGGCTATCTTCAGTCACACAGTGGACACTTCTAATCTATAATCCCAGTGGATGCCTTTGGATGGCATTATTAGGCTTTTGCTAGAAACTTGTGTGCAGAGTTTTAGTAGAAGATACCAAAATCATTGTTATTTCAGGATCATCAGAGGCCCAAGCAATAGTTTAGACTAGTAGTACCCATTCTTTATCTCTTGGAGTTTACTTTTGCCTGAATCCACTTTAAATTTTTTTCTAGTTACTTTGTGTATTGGGGCCAACACAATTACCAAATGGGATATATATGTCTCTGGGAACTCAAACAGCTCTATATGGAATTGTCTCTTTCTTCACTGTTTCTGCAATGATTCTAAATACCCCAAACTCAGAATATTTACAGAAACTTGAATGATTGAGCTGATCTGGAGTTGTAGCCAGGTTAAAGAACCATTCTTGGCTAGTTATATGTGCATTATACTTTACAAATTCTCCCAGACACCCTCTTCTGAGAGGATAACTATCATTATAATGTACAGGGTCATGAACTGATTTAATTTGGTTGAAATATTGTTTTACAGTTTGGGACAGAATGCTGGAAAATTTAGGTACCTTTTGGAGAGAATAACACATTTCTTACAGCAGCTTGAACAGACTAAGACAGAAAATAGGTATGGAAAATGGGGATGCTGCTGTAACAAATACCTAAAAATGTGGAAGTGGCTTTGGAACTGGCTAATAGGTGGGGCCTGGAAGTTTCATGATACATGTTAGAAAACACTTACATTGCCATGAAAGACCTGTAAGGATGATTATCATGGTGGCTCAGAAAGAGAGTAGGAAAGCTATAGAGAAAGGCTCTATCATCTTAGAGAATACATAAGTGGTCATGAAGAGAATGTTGGTAGAAATATGGACATAAAGGACATTCTGATGAGGTTTCAGATAGAAATGAGGAATATGTTATTGGAAACTGAAGCAAAGGTGATCCTTGTTATAAAAATGGCAAATATTATATAAAAGTGATGAATTGTGTTTGTGTCTGACAATGACAGAATGGTTACCCAGGGAAGGGAAACAATTTAGAAGTTTGAAAAAATCTCAACCTACCATATTGTAAGAAGTAAAAAAATGGACTAAGAAACTAAAACTCACATCTTCCAGTGGATACATGTACACACACACATACACTGAACACTTTAATTATTCCTATTTATCTTTCAAATGTCATAACTCTTATGAGAATTTCTCAAACACTTCCCAACACAGATTTTTTGTCTCTTCCCTATTTCATATATTCTGCCAATTTATTACATTATACTTTACATTACAGTTTAATTTTAAGTTGATGAAATATCTTTTCCTACCACTAGTTTGTACCTAGCTGTCTGTTCTCAATAAATATAAACAAGTGTGAATATACATATATCATATATTATATGTATATAAATAAAATAAAATACATTACATTACATTAAGGTTGTTACAAATATTATTTTATTTGGATGCTAAATCCATATATATTAGTGCATTTATGTTGTATGTCCATTATTACAATGAATTTCTCATGAAGATCTGTCCATATCAATAAAAGCAACAGAATATTTTATGAAATTGGAATACTCTCTTAGTAAGAAAATAATGTAGGTGTAAGAAAATGGCTATACCAGAAAATAACAAATTGATAAATATCAAAGTGATCTATCTTAAAATACTTTAGAAAAGGTAGGAAAGCAAACATTTAATTATGATATAATGCAGTAATTGATAAATATGTTTGAATTATAAAATAGAAATAATCCCTCAATCCCAATATTATATATGAAACTCCCTTTAGATATATGAGTAATTGTATTTAAGTATAAATGGCAGTATGTAAATAAAATTTTTAATAAGCTGTGTTTGTTGTTAAGGAAAAAGAATACCAATTACCAAACCTGTAAAAATTCAGTTTAGCAATATTTCACTTAATTTTTTTAATGTAACATGTATCTATATAGCTTTGCAAATTTTCTGATAAAAATATGGCTATATTTTTTAAATGAACAAATAAAAGGATTTGGGGATTACTGATAAGGGACAGAATTATGAAGAAAAGGGTAAATATATGCTTTTGTCAGCAGATGTGAGTTTTCAGGAATAAGCAATTAATGTAAGGTATTGGTACTAGAGTTGGCACTACCAGCAAAATATCCGACCTCATTTTCAGATTTATATATATGTTTTCTGTTTTTCTATTACCAGGATGTTATTTTCTTCAAAATTTGTGTATATCATACCCTATCCCTCTTCTTATAGTCAGTTTTCCTTTTTCCTTCTGTAGCTTTTTTATATTACATCACAAAACTTTGTATTACAAAATAAATTTTTATTTTTAGGGATAAAATCCTTTAAGGTATAGTGGTTTGATCCAAAAAAAAAAAGAAGACAAAATTCAGAATCACCATTTTCTTTTTAAATACCTATAAATATATCTCTCTTGACCTCACATTATAATTATGCAATTAGTTACTTCTTTTAATAACATTTCATTTATTTTTTAGAGTCAACACATACAATTTTCAGAATATACTTATATCCTCTTCAGTTTTATCCACTGTAAATATTATTTCCTTACTATATGCTTTACATAGTTGGGAAGGTAGAAAGACTGTTTTGAAAGGAAATAGTCACCACATAATTGGAGATAGAAGATGACAAGATACATGGAGTCAATTTGTGATACTTCTGAAGAATAATAAGAACTGAGAATGGGAACTGTTGGCTATGCTTCACATAATGGACTCATTGCTTTCTTCATAATCTACTTAATTTTATTTTGTATGCTAACTCATTGTATTGCATATTGGGTTTCCAATAAAATAAGAAGTATGTTAGTCTGGTGTGAAAATGTGCTTACTCAACTTAAAACATGGAACTAGGAAAACATACGAAATTCTGGCAAAAAAGAAAAATAAAACAAGATAAGCAAAAAAACATTAAAAATGTTCAATTGTAATATAGGGAGAAAAAGCTCAATGTGGCACAATATTTTACATTGAAGAATGACTTTCTTGAAGTTATGATAAGACAAATGATTTCCAACATACCCACTTTAGCTGCAGTTACCATATTCACTTATATTTTGAAGAAAGATCTGAAAATCTAGTAGGTATTTCCTTTTACTTTTAAAATTTCTGTTCTAAATTTTAAATAAAGATAGATAATTTTGCTGGCATTGTGAATCACATTTAAAAATTTCCTAGAAGTTATATAAGAATTATTTACTTTTCATAGAATCTACTACTTTCCTCCTGAGAGACCCTGAATTAATAGTGCCTGTGAATGTCCTCTTTTCCCTCCCAGATTCATGTCAATCATTATTATTTTTTTCAAATTGTGGTACCATTAATATACAATACCATTAATATACAATCACATGAGTGACATTGTGGTTACTAGAATACCCCCGTTATCAAGTCCCTGCCACATACCCCATTACAGTCACTGTCTAATAGCGTAGTAAGATGCTATAGAGTCACTACTTGTTTTCTCCATGATATACTGCTTTCTCTGTGCCCCACCCCACCACACATATTATGTGTGCTAATCGCAATGCCCCTTATTCCCATTATCCCTCCCTTCCCATCCATCCTCCCCAGTCCCTTTCCCTTTGGTAACTGTAGTCCATTCTTGAGTTCTGTGAGTCTGCTACTGTTTTGTTCCTTCAGTTTTGCATTGTTCTTATACTCCACAGACGAGTGAAAACATTTGGTACTTGTCTTTCTCCACCTGGCTTATTTCACTGAACATAATACCCTCTAGCTCCATCCATGTTGTTGCAAATGGTAGGATTTGGTTTCTTCTTATGGCTGAATAATATCCATTGTGTATATGCACCACATCTTCTTTATCCATTTATCTACTGATGGACACTTAGGTGGCTGCCATTTCTTGGCTATTGTAAATACAGCTGTGATAAACATAGCAGTGCATATGTCTTTTGAGACTGGGAAACTGCAAATTTGGAGGACCACTCAATTTCAAGACAATATAAAGCTACTATAATCAAGATATTGTGGTATTGGCAGAATAGACGCAAAGATAATGGAACAGAATAGAGATACAAGAAAGAGACCCACAAATATTTAGTCAGTTGGTCTCTGACAAAGGCACCATAGCAATTCAATAGAGAAAGGACAGTGTTCCCAACAAATGGTACTAGGACAACCAGACTTCCTTTTTTTTTTTTTTAAAGAACCTAGACACAGAATTCACATTTTTCACAAAAGTTAACTCAAGATGGACCACAGGCCATCATGTAAAATGTAAAATGCTTATAATTTTTAGAAGAAACATAGAATTAAATTAAACATAGAATTAAGATAACCCTGCAATTGTTAATGAGTCTTTAGAAAAACCACTAAAGTATGAACAATGAAAAAAAAAGTTGACTCTATTAAAATTGACTTTGTGTTATCTAAAAGATATAGTTAAGAATATTAAGAGCAAAGACATGACTAAAGGATTTATGTGTTTTGTTCAAGGATAAACAATAATTGGCAACATCAGAACTGTGACTGATATTTACCTAACTTCAAAGACTTTTTGTCCTCTTAGTTTATAGTAAAAACATATTTAAAAAATATGTCAAAAATAAGTAAATAAAAAAATAAAAAGTATGTCAAAATCAGTTTTTGGAAATCTAAGCATTATATATTTATATACTTTGATGCATTTTAGACATACTTTAGTGAAGGAAAATAAAAACTATTTTACATATTTTAGGTTCACAGAGATTTTATAGAGTTAACTAGGAGCCTATAAAGCAATTGGAAAAACTAGATGAGCAAAACCCAGGGAATTCTGGTTACATACTGTGGCTGAATCTATTACTCAAATGACAGGAAACCACTGCTCTACTCAAAGGATTGGGAATATAAAGTTTCTCTGTGAAGTCCATAGTCAGTGTTGCCCTACAGTATTTGCCATGCCATGCATATCAGAATTATTGCTCCAGAAGAAAAGAGGTCTGCACCTCACTTCTGCATTACAGATCTGAAGAGCATTGGCAAGATACAAATTTCCTCTAATGTTTTGACAATAATGTTGATTCACTACTTGATCTTTATTCATATTAACCAAATAAATTAGGTAACTGCACTCAACCTAAAAAGTACATTATTTGCATTGTGGCTTAAACTTCAAAAGATCTCATTATGTCCTGAGAGACAACAGACATTGATGAATATGATAAAAAGACTGGGCTAGGGAGGTAGACTATAACAATGGATAAAGCTTAAGGTAAGTTTTTTTTCTTTTTCTAAGGTCAGTGTGGTCACAAGCACTGAATAATAACATACACTATGTGATGACATTGATCAAGCTTATTTAGGTGGTAAGTAATGTAGACAGGCATCAATTTTATGTAGGCCTGACTATGAAACTTTTGTTCCACACTCCTCAAAAAAAAATTACATGCACTGAAATCCTCAAAGGGTTGTATTATTGTCAGAGATTACAATGTCTCAAATAATCAAGAAGCAACAGCAAGAAAATCTGCTCAGCTTTATATATTCATGCACTTTGATACATTTCAGACATACTTCGGTGAAAGAAAATAAAAAACATTGTACATATTTTAGGATCAAACAGATTTTATAGAGTTAACAAGGTACCTATACAATAACTGGAAGAACTAGAGGAGCTAGAAAATATGGCTTCTTGTGTGGCCAAGATTGAATGGCAAGTCCTCAAATGGTCTGCTATTTTTATTATAACATATTTCAAATGGACATTTCTTCCTCAGTTTTTCAAACTGTCCATAGAAAAAACATCTTTAGGCAAACCTGATCATTCCTCATCACATTCCATTATGTATTTAATTAAGATATTAATGAGACAACTCTGAAATTGAATGAGAAATTAACCTACTAAATTTTTGCTAATAGCTGAAATTATTAGGCCCTTCTCCGCTTTTGTTCATCATATAGCACTTGGTATAAGTTAATGTTCACTTACTGTTTAAAATACACTTCTCTATTATATTTTAGAACTCTTCTCATATATCTTCTAAGAATCACTTAGAAATGGCTCATTTAACCTTTGTAAAACATTACAGTTTAATTTCAAACATAACATTATGCTCTTTCTGAAATTTAGCTCATTTAACATCCTTCATACTTAAATTTCATAGGCTCTTCTTCATTTAAGTGGTTATCTTAACAATAAAAGGTTGCTGTATATTTATACTGGTCACAGATTATGATAATAGTTTTCCATTTAAACTGAAATACTAATGATGTTATCATTAAATCAATTTCTGTTTAAAATAAATAGTTTTGTCTTGACACTAGCACAGTGGAAATCAGTACTGTAGAATTAAACACAAAACTTTTCTCACATTGGGCAAAAAGGTTTTCAAAAAAGCAAAATTGTAGAAATTAGATGCTATAACATATAGATACAAATGTTCAAACTGAACTGCCAGATTGAAATCGAAAATATAGAAAATTGATACAAAAGCTTTTTTTCCTAGTAAGTGGATATTAATCTAGAAAAATGATTTAGGAACAGATTAATAATAATTAGATACCTAATTTTAATTTTAATTCAATTAAAGTATTTTTAATAATAGGAAAAATACTAAGAGAAGAAAATATAACATGTAAAAGGTCCCTAAAATAAAAATTATTTGTACAAATTTTGTACAAATAATTTTTATTTATACTTAAGCATTTAATAATTTTGATGCTACTGAAAGTGATTTATTTCATGATTTTATATCTAATCATCTATTGTTAGTATACAGAAATACAATTGATTTTGTGCATACTGATCTTATATCCTTTAACATTGCTAAACTCATTTATTAGTTAAAGGAGGAATTTTGTAGATTCTATAGGATTTACTATATAACTAATTATGTAATCCACAAATACAAATTTACTTCTTTCCAAGTTAGATATATTTTATTGTATTAACAAGCATACTGTATTTATGGTGAAATACAATGATTGATTTTCAAATGGTAAATTAATTCTGAACTTCTGTGATAAACCTTTTAGGGTTATAATTTATCATGCTTTTGATCTACTTTTATATGACCTTCTTAGATTTTGTTTTACAATTTCATTTATGTTCATGGAGACTCTTGGTCACAAGTTTCCTTTTCTTTTGCAATACTTTTCTTTGTCTGGTTGTGTCAGAATAATAATCCATAATTTGTATGGCATTAATTATGTTCACATTGTTGAATTTGTGTCCTAATATTTTGTTGAGGATTGTTGACCTGAATTTATGAGAAGTTTTGGATTGTATTTTTTCATTTTGTACATTTTTGTTTTGCTGTGGGTATTGGTGTAATACTGGATTCATAAAATGTGTTGGGAAGGAACTGTTATCTGAAACAGATTTTATAGAATCGGTATTAATTTTTAAAATATTTGGTAAAGTTCTTCAAAGAAACCATCTGGGCCTGGTGATTTCTACTTAGGGAGCTTTTAAAATATCATTTAATTTTAGGTATTCCTTAGGAGACTATGTTATCTATTTCATATTGACTGAATTTTGGTCGTTTGTGATTTGAGAAATTGTTCAGTTCTTCTGGGTTGTAGAATTCCTTAGTTAGGTTTATCCCTAAGTATTTTATCCTTTTTGATGCAACTGTGAATGGTATTGTATTTCTGATTCTCTTTCTGTTAGTTCATAATTAGTGTACAGGGGTACAACAGATTTCGGTGTATTAATTTTTTATCCTGCAACATAGCTGAATTCAGATATTAGATCTAATAGCTTTGGAGTGGATTCTTTAGAGTTTTTTATGTACAATATCATGTCATCTGCAAACAGAGACAGTTTAACTTCTTCCTTACCAATCTGGATGCCCTTTATTTTTTGTGTTGTCTAATTGCTGTGGCAAGGACCTCCAGAACTATGTTGAATAGAAGTGGAGAGTGTGCATCCTTGTCTTGTTTCTGATCTTAAAAGAAAGGCTTTCAGCTTCTTGCTGTTAAGTATGATGTTGGCTGTTGGTTTGTCATATACGGACTTCATAATGTGGAGATACTTGCCCTCTATACCAATTTTGTTGAGTTTTTATGATGAATTGATTTTGAGTTTTGTCAAATGCTTTTTCAGCATCTATGGAGATGATCGTGTAGTCTTTGTCCTTCTTTTTTTTTTTTTGATGTGGTGGATGATGTTGATGGATTTTCTAATATTGTACCATCCCTGCATCCTTGGCATAAATCCTACTTGATCATGTTGCATGATATTTTTAGTATATTTTTGAATTTGGTTTGCTAATATTTTATTGAGTACTTTTGCATCTATGTTCATCAGGGATATTGGTCTGTAATTTTATTTTTATTGTAGTGTCTTTGCCTGGTTTTGGTATTAGAGTGATGCTGGCCTTGTAGAATAAGTTCGGAAGTATTCCCTCCTCTTCTACTTTTTGGAAAAATTTAAGGAGGATGAGTATTAGATCTTCACTAAAAGTTTGATAAAATTCAGTGGTGAATCCATCTGGTCCAGGTACTTTGTTCTTAGGTAGTTTTTAAATTACCAATTCAATTTCATTGTTAGTAATTGGTCTGTTCAGATTTTATGTTAATTTCTGGGTCAGCTTGGAAGGTTGTATTTTTCTAGAAAGTTGTCCATTTCTTCTAGGTTATCCAGTTTGTTAGAATATAATTTTCATAGTATTCTCTAGTAATTCTTTGTATTTCTGCAGTGTCCATAGTGAATTTTTCCTTTTTCATTTCTAATTCTGTTTATGTGTGTTGTATAGACTCTTTTTTCTTGATAAGTCTGGCCAGGTGTTTATCTATTTTGTTTATTTTCTCGAAGAACCAGCTCTTGCTTTCATTGAGTCTATTAAATTATTCTTCTCAATTTATTTCTGCTCCAATATTTATTATGTGCCTCCTTCTACTGACTTTGGGTCTCATTTGTTTTTCTTTTTCTAGTTTCATTAATTGTGAGTTTAGAGTGTTCATATGGGATTGTTCTTCTTTCTTGAGGTAGGCCTGTATTGCAATATACTTTCTTCTTAGCACAGCCTTGGCTGCATCCCACATATTTTGCAGTGTTGAATTATTGTTGTCATTTGTCTCCATATATTTCTTGATCTCTGTTTTTATTTGGTCATTGATCCTTTGGTTATTTAGGAGCATGTTGGGAAGCCTCCATGGTTTTGTGGGATTTTTCATTTCCTTTGTGTAATTCATTTCTAGTTTCATACCTTTGTGGTCTGAGAAACTGGTTGGTACAATTTCAATCTTTTTTAATTTACCAAGGCTCTTTTTGTTGCCTAGTATATGATCTATTCTTGAAAATGTTCCATAGGCACTTGAGAAGAATGTGTATTCTGCTGCTTTTGGGTATAGACTTCTGTAAATGTCCATTAGGTCCATCTGTTCTAATACGTTGTTCAGTGCCTCTGTCTCCTTACTTATTTTCTGTCTTGTTGATCTGTCCTTTGGAGTGATGGAGTGCTGATGTCTCCTAGAATGAATGTATTGCATTGTATTTTCCCTTTTAATTCTCTTAGTATTTGTTTCACATATGTAGGTGCTCCTGTGTTGGGTGCATATTTATAATGGTTATGTCTTCTTGTTGGATTGACTCATTTATCATTACGTAATGTTCTTCTTTATCTCTTGTGACTTTCTTTGTTTTAAAGTCTATTTTGTCTGGTACAAGTACTGCAACTCCTGCTTTTTTCTCCCTGTTGGTTGCATGAAATATCTTTTTTCCATCCCTTCACTTTTAGTCCATGTATGTTTACTTTGGGTTTAAGTAAGTGTCTTGTAGGCAGCATATAGATGGGTTTTAGTCTTTTTATCCATTCAATGACCCTGTATCTTTTGATTGGTAAATTCTGACCATTTGCATTTAGGGTGATTATCGATAGGTATATACTTATTTTCATTGCAGGCTTTAGATTCGTGGTTACCAAATGTTCAAGGTTAACTTCCTTACTGTCTAAAAGTCTCACTTAACTCACTTAGTATGCTACTACAAACAGTATCTAAAGGTCTTTTTCCTCCTCCTCTTTCTTCCTCCTCCATTCTTTATATATTAATAATCATATTCTGTACTCTTTGTTTATCCCTTGACTGACTCTCTGGGTAATTGATTTAATTTTGCATTTGCTTAGTAATTAACCGTTCTACTTTCTTTACTGTGGTTTTATTGCCTCTGGTGACAGCTATTAAACCTTAGGAAATGTTTCATCTATAGCAGTCCCTCCAAAATACACTGTAGAGATGTGTGTGGGAGGTAAATTCTCTCAGCTTTTGCTTATCTGTAAATTGTTTAATCTCTCCTTCAAATTTAAATGATAATCTTGCCAGATAAAGTATTCTGGGTTTGAGGACCTTCAGCTTCATTGCATTCAATGTATCATGACATTCCCTTCTGGCCTGTAAGGTTTCTGCTGAGAAGTATGATGATAGCCTATTGGGCTTTCCTTTGTGTGTGATATTATTTCTCTCTCTGGCTGCTTTTAACAGTCTGTCCTTATCCTTGATCTTTGCCATTTTAATTATTATATGTCTTGGTGTTGTCTTCCTTGGGTCCCTTGTTTTGGGAGATCTGGTCACCTCCATGGCCTAAGAGAATATATCCTTTCCCAGACTGGGGAAATTTTCTGCAATTACCTCCTCCAAGACACTTTCTATCCCTTTTTCTCTCCTTCATTAGGTACCCCTATAAAATGAATATTGTTCCATTTGGATTGGTCATACAGTTCTCCCAATATTCTTTTATTCTTAGAGATCCTTTTTATCTCTCTGTGCCTCAGCTTCTTTGTATTCCTCTTCTCTAGTTACTATTTCATTTATTGTCTTCTCCACCATATCTACTCTGGTTTTAAATCCCTCCATTGTATGTTTCTTTCCTGACCCTGTGTTCCATAATGATTGGATCTATGACTGGAAATTATTCCTGAGTTCTTGAATATTTTTCTGTACCTCCATGATTTTTATTTTGAAATCTCTTTCAGGAAGATTCATGTGATAGATTTCATTTGACTCTTTCTCTGGTGTATTTATAATTTTGCTTTGAACCAGGTTCCTATGACATTTCATATTGTATGTGGTCCCTTCTAATGCCCAGAACTCTATTCTCTGAAGCTGCTCAGCCCCTGGAGCAATGTCATGGATTGCAGGGGTTCATTGTTGGTGCCTGGCAGGGAGGAAAGAGCTGTTTCCTACTTTCTGGTTGCTATGCCTGTCTCCAGTGCCAGAATCAGTGGGTTCAGTACACAGGTATAAACCTCTATATTTTGCATTTTTAGCTGCTGTAGTTGGGGCTTCCCTCTTCCTAGTCTAATGCCAGGGCAGGGTTTGCCAGTTTGTGAGCCAGGTGCAGGCTGTCTGGGAGGAAGGCACAGAAGGCTGCACATCACAGAGGGGAGCCTTGGAGCTGTGTAGCCAGCCAGGGGGTTTTAGCGCCTGAAGATTGTGAAAGTCCCCAACCTGCTGGGCAGAGTGCACCCATACAATTTTGTCTACCTGTCCTTTTTCCTGAGTAGTAAGCTTTGTGCATTCCTTGCCCCTTTAGCAGCCCTCTTGCTGTTAGGAAGTCTCTCAGACTGCCCACCTTTCTTTTGTCCCAGAGCAGCTGGATATGGATCCCTGTTTTCCACAAGTGGCTGGAATCTCAGTCTTTCCAGGTAGTCTGCCTGTCTTAGCTTTACAACACCCCTAATCACAAGAGTACCATGTAATGTAGGTGTGTACTCCCAGAGCAGATCTCCAGAGGTAAGTGTTCAGTAGTCCCAGGCTTCCACTCTCTCCCCATTACATTTATCTTTCTCCCACAGGTGAGCTGGGGTGGGGGACAGACTTGGGTCCTGCCAGGCCATGGCTTTGGCATGTTACCCTGTTCCATGGAGTCTATTCTTTTCTCCAGGTGTATGCAGTCTGGCACAACCATCTTTCCTGTTGCTCTTTCAGGATTAGTTGTATTAATTATATTTCCATATTATATGCAGTTTTAGAAGGAACTTCTTTCTTACCTCTCATGTTGCCATCTTTAATCCTCTCATAAAATTAATTTTTATATGAAACATGCATAGCAAAAGTAAAAATCCTCAAAAGGAATAATATATTCAAGAAAAATGCTATACTGAATCTTGAATTTTTGTGTATATTGGGAGTCCATTAATTTTTATTGTTTTTTGTTGTCATCTTACTAGTCAGTAGTAATTGGAAGTCCTTTCTGAAACTTCCAGGAAATAAGTCTGTATTCTTTTTGTTTTGTTTTATTTTGATTTTTGTATATTTGCACTGAAAAGAATTGGAGAAGTTACTTACCCTTCTTTTGTAAATTTTTATTTTCTAAAATGGGTATGCTTGTAACTGTATTAAAAGTTTGGTATAAAGATTAAGATGAAATTGAAGGAGTTTAATAAACAACAACTGGTTTAAAGATTCTCTCCTTTTCTCTTCATATTTTCTTACTTCAGTTTTTACTTCTACTATTGGCCAAGGGATGATTGGATTTCAGACATATACATTTTCATGAAAACACCAGAGCAAATTTTAAATAGGGTATTGAACACCTTAAACTTATTTCTTTCTTTTTAATCACTAACTCCAAAAGTGAATGTATACATACACTTGACATGAAATAAAATTGCAACAGAATTATATTAAAGAGTTAGGAAGCTGAGATTCAGAATAATTCTATATTCTAATACACATGGGTATGATGCCACAGTTTAAAGTTTTTGTTTGATGTAGGCTCATGTATTTTAGAAAAATCACGTTATTTTTTTAAATCTGTACTGTTTTAATAGAAAATCTTTTTGTTTTTTCTATGCATTATAAAGCCATCTAATACTTAGAATAATACCTAAGTTAGAAGTAAATACAAATGTTCTTAATCTTTAGCATAACCCATTTTACATACAGTCAGTAATTCTTGGTTTTGACTCTGCTTAATTATCCTTAAATGCCACATAAAGCCAGCCTGTCAGTGGCACCAATAATTCTGAGGCATTAAAATGAAGTTCTATTATACTAATATGCATCCTCTACCAAAGCCATTTCTCACAGGACTAATTTGATAGGATATTAATGTAATTTTGCAAGTGGCAAGTGTAAATAATCTATAATTTAATGATGCATAAAATGTTATAAAACAAATTGTGCTAGAAATTTTACATAAAATCAACTCTAGCAACAGATCATATTATATTGGTTGCATTTCAAGTTAAATATTGTAGGTTTAGTGTGTACTATGAAAGTCATTTGGATATTGGGGAAACTTTGCTTAAAATTGTCCAGTGAATGTATATAAATTCCCCTGCATAAAAATAGAAATTGGATTATATACCTGAGAAAAACATAATTGGAGGGCCACTGAGCATAGAAAAGACAGACTGTATATTGAAAACATGAAAACTTTCCACACGTAATAAAAAATTGTACTTTGATATCATTATTCTCAGGAAGGTACAATGAAATGTACAGTGAGGTCTGTGCACCCTTCATCTAGCTGGGTCCAACCAATACTGACATCTTCCATAACTATAATGCAGTACTAAAACCAATAAATTGATATTGATATAATTAATCTACAGTTTATTCAGATTTTACTAGTTATAAATACATCCATGTATTTATGCATGTGTATATAGCCATATGCAATTTTATCACATGTGCAGCTTTGTCTAAATACCACTGCTGTCATGATACTGAACTATCATTATCACAGTATTTCCTCATTCTATCCATTTATAGTCACAGCTATTCCAGCCACTCCATCCCTAATACTAGGCAACCACTAAACTGTTCTTCTCTATATCATTTCATGGATATTATATAAATCAAGTCATACAGTATGAATCCTTTCGAGGTGTTTTGTTTTGCTTTTTTCTCCATGTCTGCAAAAGCTATTTAGTATGTAATCACAAATATAAGACATTCTGGAAAAGAGAAAACTGTAGTTATAGTAAAAAATATCTGAGGTTGCCAGAGTTTCAGAAGGGGAGATGGAGAAGGGAGGAAAGGTAGAATATAGGGGATATTTAGGACAGTGCAGTTATTCTTGATGATATTGTAATGATGGATACATGACAATACACATTTGTCAAAACCCGCAGAACTGCAACACAACAGAGATACTGAATCCTAATATAAACTATTCACATTCACTTAATATTATTGTACCAATACTGGCTCATTGGTTGTAACAAAGGTATCACATGAATGCAAATTGTTAATAAATAGAGGAGACTATGGGGGTGTCACTGGGGATACAGGAATGCTCTATTATTTTTCACCCCATTTTTCTGTAAGCTGAAAACTTCCCTAAAGAAAAAGCCTGTTAATAATAAAAATATACATAAAGAAAAGGATTCAGCTGTGCTGTATATGGATTTATTCTTAGAATAGAAAGGGAAAACAGAAAGAATATTAATAATAAGGACTCATCAGTTACTAAATCAGGAATGGTACACTTTTTATATTTTCATTCATTTTATTATGGCTTTATATTTAAGGAGATCCTGAAGAGCTTTGCTCACTATGTGTTTTCATCTTTTTGCTTTCATGTTTTGTATGACACCCAAACAAATATGCTTCTACTGATTTTTCATTTGCATAAATGTGCTTTGAAGTTTTTGTTTGTTTTGTTTTGTTTTTCTTTTGTTTTAAATGACAAAGAGATTCCTCTGATTAATCCACATTTCCCATTTGAGCTGAAAGCCCGAAACTACACACAGCTGTTGTTAGAAATGAACCTGAGGCAAATAAACACAGAGCAAAGCTGTTTATTCCCTCAAGTACATTCTACGAGGGATCATGTCCTTTTGTTAGAACTGTACTTCAAACCCAAAAAAGTCCCCTATGAGGAAGCAATAATCTTACTACTCAATTAATTTACACTGGCCCTCCCATACTTTTTGATCCACAACCACAAAAGCTTTGTTAAAAGGCATTCCTCTGTTAATTATTAGCATAAAAGAATAAAATGATCTGGAACTATTATTTACAGAAGCATCTAAAAGTTTGGTGTCCTTTTCTCTAATATCTATATATTTATGTTTAAATAGACTTTAGTTGTAGTGTGGATGTTCCACCGTGTGTGTGCTTGTGTACATGTGTTTATATCTGCAAAAGTGTGTGCCTTTAGGTGAATTTAAAATTTTATGTGACAAATTATGAAAACAAGTAGCTAAACATGAAAATCTTGACTTTATTCTGGCAAGTTTCCTAACATTCAAGCTAGTGGCTACATGATTTGAACTCCCAAACTATATAATTCCCAAAAGAGAATTATTGAACCAGCTGTGTGGATTAGCACCTAATGAGTATAAAGAAACCCAAAGTCATAGTAACTATCTTGCCCAGCTAAATGCAGATGCAGATGCTTGCAATGTTTCTCCACTAAATATTGATTTATGTATTAGACAGGCTTCTTTAAAAACTTATGAAAATAATCCATTTTGACTAAGAAAACAATGAAAACTTAATGGTTGTCATAACTAGACAAAAAAGAAGGGGTTTGAGTGGGAACGTCTTAAAACATATATATCAATATTTCTTAGACTCTCTATATCTTTTGTCTTTGAATCTAAGTACTTGTTTCATTATCTCATTGCATAAATTTGGAATGATGGCTACTGGCAATTTATGAACGTATCCATACAATATTGTGACTAAATAGAAAAGATTATGTACTTTTCTATCAGTTTTAGGAATTTTATAGGAAATCTGAGTCACAGTCCCTTGGATTAATCAGTGTGTCCAGAAAGGTGAGTTTCTTTGATCCACCATGGTCACATGAATTATAATTCATTTAGAAATTAATGTTTTAGTATTGTGTGTAGCCATAAAGTGATAAGCTGCTAGGGACATTCTGAGCCAGGTAGTCTCTGTGATTGTGTTTTTCTTCAGCGTTTCTTGTTCTTTTTTCTCAATTACTTTAAAAAAAGTACATCCATAATTTGTTAGGTGTGTGTAAACACACCAAATATATATTTAGGGCAATGGTATATGCATCTTCCTTTGCCTAAGTCTCCTACTTAACAAAGATATTAAGGAAAGATCATTCCCTATTGTGTGTTTTATCATTGTCAAGTAAACCTTCTACTGGTCCATATTAAATTATATTTGTAATTATAAAATTAGTTTTAAATGTTGCACTAATCATTTTACATCTATCCAATAGATTCATTCTCTATACCTTTTCTGTATTGCTTTCTCCTCTAAGTTTTTGGCTTCCACATCGGTCATCATCAGACTCCTTATCCTCTGGACACTGGCTGGATGTAGTAGAGATATGCACAGACAGGGATCAGAATCAAGAGAAAAAAACGTTCCTTCCCTTTGTAATTTCTATTTATTAAACACTCTTCAGTTGAGTCCAAAATATTCACTGCCAAGACTCCTGACTAATACACTAGTGTTTTCTGAAGGGTATTAAAAATGTTATAATCTGAGGGTTAGTTTCTCCTTGGCTAGAAGCAGTTGGAGCAATTTCTTTTTAAATGACAATTATGTACAATTCTAGAAGTATAGTGCATTGAAGAGTCATAAAATTCATTTAAAAATCATCTTTCAAGTAATCTAGATCTGTTT
Source organism: Manis javanica (assembly GCF_040802235.1). Lineage (NCBI taxonomy): Eukaryota > Metazoa > Chordata > Mammalia > Pholidota > Manidae > Manis > Manis javanica. The sequence goes on from NC_133157.1 coordinate 194,041,333, forward strand.
TTATTTCTATTTCTCATTTCAAATAATCACTTTTATTTCCAACTACTCTTCCCTTTGTCATCTCCATTTTTTAATTAAGATTTATTGAGGCATTCTTTATAGGTAGCAAAATTAATCTTTTTTAAATATACAGGTTCACTAGTTTAGACACACTTGTGCAGTTTCACTGCCAACACCATAATCACAGTTTGGAATATTTACTCTTTCAGTCAATCTATACTCACTAACCCAGCCTTTGGCAATCACTGAACTGATTTTTTCCCCTATAGATTTTTAACAGCTTATAATTCACATACTGTATGATACTGTGTTATCATATATAAATACATGTTTTTTAATAATATTCATGTATATTTAGAATATATGATCAACCATAATAACAGTCAATAATAAAATGTCCTTGTCATCTCAGAAGAAACCCATGCCTTGTGAAAAACTGTGAGTGCAAGATTTCCCTATTTCTGGACCTCTTACCTAGTGAGTACCTAAACAGTAACCCACAATGTTTTTTAAGAACTTTTTTAAGTTGTGCTGATTGTTTACTTTTCACTTGTATGGCAGCCCCTCTGCCAATGGTGAATTATCTCTCCTTGCAGGGGAATTTCTCTCCTTAAAATTCAGTGCACTTAGTTATCTTATGCTCACTGTGCTATGATGGGCTCCAAGTAATTATGATTTTGTAGATTATACAGATTTTTCTTCCTTTAATGGTGGAAATATTATTTTCTTGCAGCTTTTACATCATAAGTGGAAGCAATGTCTCTAATTTTTTTCTTAAAAGAAGGCAGTATGAGATTAAAGATGGTGGTGTGAGAGGTGAGATAGTTACTTGCTCCCAAAACCACATATAATATGAAAATATAGTTAATAGAACTAATCTTAAAAGAGCAACAGGAAAGCAGTCTGTGCCAGACTGCATACATTTGGAGAATACAGCAGACCTCACAAAACAGCGTAACACACCAAAGCTGTGATCTGGTGAGACCCGAGCCCTTCCCCCAACCCAGCTCACTGGTGGGAGGAAGAGAAACAGAGTTGGGAGAGGGTGGAAGCCTAAGACTGCTGAACACCCAGCCCTGAAGTTCTTCTGTGGAAACACTAACCTACATTGCACAGTGCTCTGGATATTTGTGGGGATGGAAAGCTAAGACAGGTGGACTACTGGGAGAGACTGAGATTCCAGTGGCTTGTAGAAAATATGGATCCACATCTGGCTGCTTTGGGACAAAAGAAAGGTGGGCAGTCTGACAGACTTCCTAACAGCGAGAGGGCTGCTAAAGGGGCAAGGATTGCACAGACTTTCCTGCTCAGGAGAAAGAACAGGTGGATAAAATTGTCCCAGCAGGTTGGGAACTTTCAGGAACTTCAGGTGTTCCATCCCCAGCTCTGATGCACCCCCACTATGAGACACAGCCTGCTGCACATTCCTCCCAGCCAGCATGGGCTCGCAAATGGGCAGTCTATGCCCTGGTATAAATCCAGAGGGAGGCTCTGCCTATGGCAGCTACTAACCCAAAGTACAGAGGTTTAGACCTGTGTGCTTGGCCCACTCATTCTCACAGTGGAGATAGGCACAAAAGCCAGGAAGCAGGAAACAGCTCCTTCTTCCCCCAAGCCACCAGCACCACTCCCCTATTACCCCTGACATTGCTCCAGGGGCTAAGCAGCTCCAGAGAGTAGAACTTCTGGGCCCTAGAGGGAGATACATATAAACATGAAATGTCAAAAGTACTTCATTCAAACAAAAATCCCACAAAATCCAGAAAAAGAACAAAGTGAAACTGAACTCATCAATCTTCCTGAAAGAGATTTTAAAATAGAAATCATAAACATGCTAATGGAGCTACAAAAAATATTCAAGGTCTCAGGAATGAATACAAGAAAGAGATCAAAACTTTGAAAAATACAGTATCTGAAATGAAACATACAATGGAGGGATTTAAAAGGAAACTAGAAGAGGTAGAGGAGATGGTAAGTGGAATAGAAATTAGAGAACAGGAATACAAAGAAGCTGAGGCACAGAGAGATAAAAGGATCTCTAGGAATGTAAGAATATTAAGAGAACTGTGTGACCAATCCAAATGGAACAGTATTCACATTATAGGGGTACCAGAAGAAGAAGAGAGAGAAAAGGTATAGAGAGTGTCTTTGAAGAAATCATTGCTGAAAACTTCCCCAATATGGGGAAAAAAATAGTCTCTCAGGAAATGGAAATACACAGATCTCCCAACACAAGGAACCCAAGGAAGACAACATCAAGACATATAATAATTGAAATGGCAAAGATCAAGGACAAGGACAGAGTAATAAAAGCATCCAGAGAGAGAAAAAAGATCACATACAAAGGAAAACACATCAGGCTATCATCCGACTTCTCAACAGAAACCTTACAGGCCAGAAGGGAGTAGCATGATATATTTCATGCAATGAAACAGAAGGTCCTTCAACCAGAAATACTCTACCCAGTAAGACTGTGATTTAAATTTGAAAGAGAGATTAAACAATTACCAGGTAAGCAAAAGTTGAGAGAATTTACCTCCCACAAACCACCTCTACAGTGCATTTTGGAAGGACTGCTATAGACGGAAGTGTTCCTAAAGCTAAATAGCTGTTGCCAGAGGAAATGAAACCATGATAAAGTAAGTATAACAATTAATTAATAAGCAGATGCTAAATCCAAGCAACTACCCCCAAAGTCAGTCAAGGGATAGGCAAAGAGTAGAGAATATGATACCTAATGTATAAATGATTGAAGAGCAAGAAAAAGGAGGACCAAAATAAAAGAAACTTTAGGTTATTTGTAGTAGCATACTGAGTTAAATTAGACTGTTAGGTAGTAAGGGAATTACCCTTGAAACTGTGGTAACCACAAATCTAAAGCCTATAATGGCAATAAGTACATACCTAACGATAATCAACCTAAATATAAATGGTCTGAATGCACCAATCAAAAGACACAGAGTCACTGAATGGATAAAAATGTGAGACTCACCTATATGCTGCCTAAAAGAGACTCACTTCAAACCGGAAGATACACACAGACTGAAAGTAAAGGAATTTATAAAAATATTTCATGTGATTAATAGGGAGAAAAAGAAGTTGTTGCAGTACTTGTTCCAGACAAAATAGACCTCAAAACAATGAATGTACCAAGAGGCAAAGAAGGACATTACATAATGATAAAGGGGTCAATCCAACAATGGACCAATGTAAATGGATAAAATGCACCAATTAAAAGACATAGAGTCACTGAATGGATTAAAAAAAAAGATCCATCTACATGCTGCTTACAAGAGATTCACCTCAAACCCAAAGACATGCACAGACTGAAAGTGAAGGAATTGATAAAAATATTTCATGTGACGAAAAAATCATGCAATTAAAAGCCAAGGGATGGAAAAAGATATTTCATGCAAACAACAGAGAGAAAAAAGCAGGTGTTGCAGGACTAGTATCAGACAAAACAGACTTCAAAACAAAGAAAATAACAAAAGATAAAGAAGGACATTACATAATGATAAAGGGCTCAGTCCAACAAGAGGATATAACTATTCTAAATATATATGCACCCAACACAGGAGCACCAGCATATGTGAAACAAATACTAACAGAACTAGAGGAGGAAATAGAATGCAATGCATTCATTTTAGGAGACATCAACACACTATTCACTCCAAAGGACAGGTCCACCAGACAAAAAATAAATAAGGACACAGAGGCACTGAACAACACACTAGAACAGATGGACCTAATAGACATCTATAGAACTCTACACCCAAAAGCAACAGGATACACATTTTTCTCAAGTGCACATGGAACATTCTCCAGAATAGACCACATACTAGGCCACAAAAAGAGCCTCAGTAAATTCAAAAAGACTGAAATCCTACCAACCAACTTTTCAGACCACAAAGGTATAAAACTACAAATAAATTGTATGAAGAAAGCAAAAAGGTTCACAAGCACTTGGAGGCTTAACAATACGCTTCCAAATAGTTAATGGATCAACAACCAAATTAAAATGGAGATCCAGCAATATATGGAAATAAATGACAACAGCAACACAAAGCCCCAACTTCTGTGGGACACAGTGAAAGCAGTCTTAAGAGGAAAGTATATACCAATCCAGGCATATTAAAAGAAGGAAGAACAAACCCAAATGAATAGTCTAACATCACAATTATCAAAATTGGAAAAAGAAGAACAAATTCGGCCTAAAGTCAGCAGAAGGAGGAACATAATAAAGATCAGAGAAGAAGTAAACAAAATTGAGAAGAATAAAACAATAGGGAAAAATCAATGAATCCAAGAGCTGGTTCTTTGAGAAAATAAACAAAATAGATAAGCCTCTAGCCAGACTTATAAAGAGAAAAAGAGAATCAACACACATCAACAGAATCAGAAATGAGAAAGGAAACATCACAATGAACCCAACAGAAATACAAAGAATTATTAGAGACTATTATAAAGACCTATATGCTAAGAAGCTGTAAAACTTGGGAGAAATGGATAACCTCCTAGGAAAATACAACCTTCCAAGCCTGACCAAGGAAGAAAGACAAAATCTAAACAAACCAATTACTGGCAAAGAAATTGATGCAGTAATCAAAAACTACCCAAGAAAAAAAAACCCAGGTCAGATGGACTTACCTCAGAATTTTATCAGACATACAGAGAAGATATAATACCCAATCTCCTTAAAGTTTTCCAAAAAATAGAAGACAAGGGAATACTTCCAAGCTCATTCTAGAAAGCCAACATCACCCTAATACCAAAACCTGGCAAAGACTCCACCAAAAAAGAAAGTTACAGACCAATATCCCTGAGGTACGTAGATACAAAAATAGTCAATAAAATATTAGCAAACTGAATTCAAAAATATATCAAAAGGATCATACACCATGACCAAGTGGCATTCATCCCAGGGATGCAAGGATGGTGCAACATCCAAAAATCCATCAACATCATCCACTGCAAAAACAAAAAGAAAGACAAAAACCACATGATCATCTCCATAGATGCTGAAAAAGCATTCGACAAAATTCAACATTCATTCATGATAAAAACTTTCAGTAAAATGGATATAGAGGGCAAGTACCTCAACATAATAAAGGCCATATATGATAAACCCACAGCCAGCATCATACTGAACAGCGAGAAGTTGAAAGCTTTTCCTCTGAGATTGGGAACAAGACAGGGATGCCCACACTCCCCACTGTTATTTAACATAGTACTGGAGGTCCTAGCTACAGCAATTAGACAAAACAAAGAAATACATGGAATCCAGATTGGTAAAGAAGAAGTTAAACTGTCACTATTTACAGATGACATGATAGTGTACATAAAAAACCCTAAAGACTCCACTCCAAAACTACTAGAACTGATATCGGAATACAGCAAAGTTGCAAGATACGAAATTAACACCCAGAAATCTGTAGGTTTCCTGTACACTAACAATGAATCAATAGAAAGAGAAATCAGGAAAACAACTCCATTCACAATTGCATCAAAAAGAATAAAATACCTAGGAATAAACCTAACCAAAGAAGTGAAGGACCTATACCCTGAAAACTATATAAGACACTCTTAAGAGAAATTAAAGAGGACACTAACAAATGGCAACTCATCCCATGCTCTTGGCTAGGTAGAATTAATATTGTCAAAATGGCCAGCTTGCCCAAAGCAATATACATATTTGATGCAATCCCTATCTATTTACCCACAACATTCTTCAACGAACTGGAACAAATAGTTCAAAAATTCATATGGAACCACCAAAGTTCCCAAATAGCCAAAGCAATCCTGAGAAAGAAGAATAAAGTGGGGGGGGATCTTGCTCCCCAACTTCAAGTTCTACTACAAAGCCATAACAATCAAGATAATTTGGTACTGACACAAGAACAGAGCCACCAACCAGTGGAACAGATTTGAGACTCCAGACATTAACCCAAACATATATGGTCAATTAATATTTGATAAAGGAGCCATGGACATACAAGGGGGAAATGACACTCTCTTCAACAGATGGTGCTGGCAAAACTGGACAGCTACATGTAAGAGAATGAAACTGGATCACTGTCTAACCCCATACACAAAAGTAAACTCCAACTGGATCAAAGACCTGAGTGTAAGTCATGAAACGATAAAACTCTTAGAAAAAACTTAGGCAAAAATCTCATGGACATAAACATGAGTGACTTCTTCATGAACATATCTCCCTGGGCAAGGGAAACAAAGGCAGAAATGAACAAGTGGGACTACATCAAGCTGAAAAACTTCTGCATAGCAAAGGACACCATCAATAGAACAAAAAGGTACCCTACAGTATGGGAGAATATATTCGTAAATCACAGATCTGATAAAGACTTGACATCCAAAATATAGAAAGAGCTTATGCACCTCAACAAACAAAAAGCAAATAATCCAATTAAAAAAATGGGCAGAGTAAGTGAACAGACAGTTCTCCAAGGAAGAATTTCAGATGGCCAAGAGTCACATGAAAAGATGCTCCACATCACTAGTCATCAGAGAAATGCAAATTAAAACCACAATGAGATATCACCTCACACCAGTAAGGTTGGCCACCATCCAAAAGACAAACAACAACAAATGTTGGCAAGGTTGTGGAGAAAGGGGAACTCTCCTACACTGCTGGTGGGAATGTAAATCCACTCAACCATGTGGAAAGCAGTATGGAGGCTCCTCAAAATGCTCAAAATAGACTGACCATTTGACCCAGGAATTCCACTTCTAGGAATTTACCCTAAGGATACAGCACTCCAGTTTGAAAAAGACAGATGCACCCCTATTTTTATCGCAGCACTGTTTACAATAGCTAAGAAATGCAAGCAACCTAAGTGTCCATCAGTAGATGAATGGATAAAGAAGATGTGGTACATATACACAATGGAATATTATCCAGCCATAAGAAGAAAACAAATCCTACCATTTGCAACAACATGGATGGAGCTAGAGGGTATTATGCTCAGTGAAATAAGGCAAGCAGAGAAAGACATATACCAAATGATTTCATTTATCTGTGGAGTATAAGAACAAAGGAAAAACTGAAGGAACAAAACAGCAGCAGAATCACAGAACCCAAGATTGGACTAGCAGTTCCAAAGGGAAAGGGACAGGGGAGAATGGGTGGAATGGGAGGGGTAAGGGTGGGGAAGAAGAAAGAAGGTATTATGATTAGCAAGTATAATGTGGGGAGTGGGGGAAAGTGGAGGGCTGTGCAGCACGGAGAAGACAAGTAGTGATTATACAACATCCTACTATTCTGATGGACAGTGACTGTACTGGGGTTTGTGGGGGGGACTTGGGGTAGGGGAGAACCTTGTAAACATAATGTTCTTCATGTAATTGTAGATTAATGATAACAAAAAAAATATTAGCAATCTGATTTCAAACATACATCAAAAATATCGTCCATCATGAGCAACTGGGATTCATCCCAGCCATGCATGGGTGGTACAACATTTGAAAATCCATCAACATCATCCACCACATCAACAAAAAGAAGGACAAAAACCACATGATTATCTCCATAGATGCTGAAAAAGCATTTGACAAAAAATTCAACATCCATTCATTATAAAACTCTCAAGAAAATTGTTATAGAGGGCAAGTACCTCAACATAATAAAGGCCATATTTAACAAACCAACAGCCAACATTATACCTGACAGTGAGAAGCTGAAAGGTTTTCCTTTAATATTGGGAACAAGACAAGTATGCCCACTCTCCCACTTTTATTCAACATAGTTCTGGAGGTCCTAGTCATGGCAATTAGACAACACAAAGAAATAAATGCATCCAGATTGGCAAGTAAGAAGTTAAAATTTACCTGTTCATAGATGACATGATATTGTACATAAAAAAACTCTAAAGAATCCTCTCCAAAACTACATCTAATATCTGAATTCAGCAAAGTTGCAGGAAAGAGAAATCAGGGAAACAATTCCATTCACAATTGCATCAAAAGAAATAAAATACCTAGGAATAAACCTAACCAAGGAAGTGAAAGACCTATACCCTGAAACCTACAAGAAACTCATGAGAGAAATTAAAGAAGATACCAATAATTGGAAACACATCCTGTGTTCATGAATAGCAAGAACTAATATTGTGAAAATGGTCATTCTGTCTAAAGCAATCTACAGATTCACTGCAATTCCTATCAAAATACCAAGAGCATTCTTCAATGAACTAGAGCAAACTGTTCTAAAATTCATATGGAAGCACAAAAGATCCCGAATAACCAAAGCAATTCTGAGAAGGAAGAATAAAGCAGGGGGAATTACACTCCCCAACTTCAAGCTCTACTACAAAGCCACAGTAATCAAGACAATTTGGTACTTGCACAGGAACAGATCCATAGACTGGTGGAACAGACTAGAGAGTGCAGATATAAACCCAAGTGTATATGGTCAATTAATATATGATAAAGGAGCTATGGATATACAATGGAAAAATGACAGCATCTTCAACAGCTGGTGTCAACAAAACTGGACAGCTATATGCAAGAGAATGAAACTGTATTATTGTATATCCCCATACATAAAAGTAAACTCAAAATGGATCAAAGACCTGAATATAAGTCATGAAACCATAAAAGTATTAGAAGAAAACATAGGCAAAAATCTCTTACATAAGCACGAGCAATTTTTTCCAAAGGCATTTCCTTGAACAGGGGAAATAAACACATAAAAATGAACAAGTGTAATGACATCAAACTAAAAAGATTTTGTACAGCAAGTTATACCATCAGCAGAAAAAAAAAGGTACCCCACAGAATATATTCATAAATGACTCATCTGATAAAGGTAATATCCAAAATACATTAAGAACTCATGCTCAAGACCCAAAAAATGAATATCCTGATTAAAAAATTGGTGGAGGACCTGAACAAATACATTTCCAGAGACGAAATTCAGATGGACAACAGGCGCATGAAAGTTGCTCCACATCGTTAATCATCAGGGAAATGCAAATTAAAACCACAATGAGATACCACCTCACACCAGTTAGGATGGCCATCATCCAAAGAGAAGAAACAACAAATGCTGATTATGATGCAGAGAAAGAGGAACTGTCCTACACTGTTAGTGTGAATGTAAATGGTGCAACAGTTACGGAAAGCAATATGGGGGTTCCTTAAAAAACTAAAAATAGAAATACCATTTGACTCAGGAATTCCACTCTTAGGAATTTACCCTAAGAAAACAAAGTCCCTGATTTGAAAAGACACATGCACCCTTATGTTCACTGCTGCACTATTTGCAATAGCCAAGATATGGAAACAACCGAAGTGTCTATCAGTAGATGAATGGATAAAGAACAGGTGGTACATATACACAATGGAATATTATTCAGCCATTGAAAGAAAAGAAACCCTCCCATTTGCAACAACATGAATGGTGCTAGAGAGCATTATGCTCAGTGAAATAAGCCAAGTGGAGAAACACAAATACCAAATGATCTTATTTATTTGTGGAGTATAAAAACAAAGCAAAACAGAAGGAAGAAAATAGCAGTAGACTCAGAGACACTGAGAAGGACTAGTGTTTACCAAGAGGAAGGGGTTGGGGTGAGTTTAGGGAGAGGGTAAAGGGGAAACAGGGGCATAATAAATTTCAATCACAATATAAGTTGGTCACAGAGACCACAGTAGAGGATAGAGAATATAGTCAATGATTTTTTAACATTTTACTATGTTGATAGTAGCCAAACTACCTGGAGTGAGGATTTAATAATATAGACAGTTGTTGAACCACAGTATTGTATATTTGAAGCTAATATAAGATTGTATATCAATGATACTTTAATAAAAATAAAAAATAAAATACTAAGTTTAAAAAGATTTAGGGGATTGTTTTGGAACTCTCCAAATGTTATTCATGTGTATACCATCAGACCTGATTTTTGAAAAATGGATTGGGGATAGTCTTGAGAAAAATAAAGGTAAGATGAAGATAAAACTATACTGAGGGAAGAGAAATGAATAGGATAGTTGGGGATGGAAATGTTTTGCAAATTTGGAGATATGCAAGGAGTTCCATCTAGAATATGATGGGGAAATGGTGCCACTGATGGTAAGGCTGAAAAACAAATGATTCTGTGAAATGTACAAGGGTTTAGGTTCTTTAGAGAAAATTAGAAAATTTTAGTCATAATCATAACTTAAATGACCAACATATAGAGCATATTTTATTAAGAGTGTGGTGAATGCAATTTAGGGGATGAATGTAATAGAGTAAAAAATAAAATCAAGCAGGAAATGATAGAACTTATCTAGGGAAGAATGATTTGTGTGAATAAGGACAATAGTAATGGAAAAGGAAAGGAGTGAGTGGATTCATCGTGCACAAAGCAGAATAATCAGAACTTTCTAAATAGATTTGAGTAGGACAGATGAAAGATAAGCTAAGGATGGTTTTCTCATCTTCTGCCTTTTCTGATTGCTTTTACCTTGGCCTATGGATTTATTTACACTCTGAATCATTCACTCATTAATTCCTTTATTCACTTAGACATTTTTTTTAATTGAATACCTCTTATATACCAAATATTGTGGTATAAACTAGGTGCATGGCAGTGAGTAAGATGGACAAGATTGCTCATTTCATTTTATTGCCAGTTCCTTTCTAATTTACAAATTATTTATAAATGTAAAATGCATATTAAAATTTATGATTTCTGAGTTGACTATGACATGACTTATGGCTGGTTGTGACATTTCCTTTTTACATATTGTGACTCAGCATCTTAGTTGTTTATCTGGAGTCAACCCCTCCAGTATTATTTATGTAAGTCTCATTCTTTGGTATGTTTTCTTTTCCCACATGTTACTAGCTATGAGTAATCATCATGCCTTGAATTTGTTTATCAAAATATGATAGTTATAAACCACAATGAAATTTCATGCCATACCAGTTAACTGGTGTAGCCACTGTGGCAAGCAGTATGGAGTTTCCTCAAAACACTTAAAATAATAACACTATATGACCTAGTAATTCCACTTCTAGGAAGTTACCTGAAGAAAACAATATCCCTGATTCAAAAAATATATCTGTTGCATTGTTTACAATAGCCAAGTTATGGGAGCAACCTAAGTATCCATCAATAGATGAATGGATAAAGAGGATGTGGTATGTATATACAATGGAGTATTACTCAGCTATTAAAAAAAGAAATCCTGCCGTTTGCAACAACATGGATGGACCTAGAGGGTCTAATGCTAAGTGAAATAAGCCAGGCAGAGAAAGACAAATACCATATGATTTCACTTATTTGTGGAATATAAATATACAGGACAACAGAAAGAACAAAACAACAGAAGACTCACAGACAAAGAATAGACTAGTGGTTACCAAGGGGGTGGGATTGGGGTGGGTACGTGCAGAAGTTGAGGGGGATTAAAGGGCACAAAAATTCTCAGTCATAATATGTTGGTCACAGGGATGGTAGTTCAGCATGGAGAATTTAGTCAATGATTCTGTAACATCTTTCTATGTTGACAGTAACTGCACTAGTGAGGGTGAGGATTTAATAATATGGGGAACTGTTGAACCACTGTATTGTATACTTGAAACCAACGTAAGATTGTATATCAATGATGCTTCAATAAAAAATATGGTAATCATCTATAGCTCTAGTGAATCGTAAGAAGTAAAAACATCTGGAAATAATAATAACAGTCATACAAATAATAATTTGGTGGTTTATTACATAATGGAAATTTTTATACTGCATTTTACTTACATGGCAAAATAATTATTCAATTTGAAAAACGGTTAGTTTCTCATTTTACAGAGAAATAAAATGGTAAAATGTAAATTATTTTTCCAAAATCATAATACATGGACAATAAGGGTTAAATTGGGAACTCGAACATGTACTTAGGAATACTTCACATACATCACATTCCTTTTCTTTAAAGGCACACGCTGTCAGGCAGATATGAACAACATTGCCATAGTTTTTTTTAAGAAAATGGAACAAAATGCACCAGATATGGAAATAAGGCATACTGTGTTTAGAATTGTGATATTCATAGGCAGTGCACACAGGAGTACTATTTCTTTGCTGCTATAATTTGGGCATCTAACTGGCTCTTGAAAGTTTTTTTTTTCTTGCTATCTCTATGACATAAGTGAATAAGAAAAAAATAATGGGAAGTGGTATAACAATGGAAAAATGAAAATAAAATATATAATTGCTTATTTTAACTCATTATTTTCTATTATATTTATGTTATAAACAAGAAAGCATTTTAAAATGTCTTCTGTCCCTCCATCTCCATGTTTTCTCAGTGGGAATTCAATTCTTGGTCTCAAGTAGATCTACTTTTATATTTTTCCACAAGGTAAAATTTGATTCATATTCAATGCATGTTCTTCTTTTGGTGTGGGGAATCTATTTAATTAAATTTAATTTTAATTAATTTATTTTTGAACTTGAGTTGATATACACTATTATTTTGGTTTCAAGTATACAACACAGTGGTTCAATAGTTACACACATTATTAATCCTCACCCCCAACTAGTATAGTTATTATCTTTCAATGTATAAAGTTCCTACAGTATCACTGGCTATATTCTCCATGCAGCACTATCATCCCTGTGACCAACTTATATTATGATTGAACTTTTTTTAATGCAGGTTCTTTTTTAACAGAACTGTAATAGTTATGTTTTGAGCATCAGCATTATGCTGAAAGTGCATTACTAAAATGAACGTTTCCTGACACAAGAAGCACTAGGCTGCTGACCTAAAAATGTTGGCTTTTCTCCAGCTTGTTTTGTTTCTCTCAGTTACTCAGGAAAACACAAAATCAAATGTTATTTAATACCCGAATTTTAAAATCTACTGTGTCTTTGTGATATCTGTTTAAGCCTCTCAAGTTTCCCAAAAGATTAAAGGAAGCTTTTGGGTAGAATTATGCTACTGGGTACTATACTAGAAAGTGTTTGTTATCTATGTCAAAATATCAAAGCTATAAGAATATTGAAAAAAAGTCCATACATAGCTTTTACTAATTTAACATGTATAAATTGAGATAATAGTAGTTTCTAAATAACATAGCTGAATATAATTTCTCAATTATGAACAGCAAGGAAAGTATGAACTACATGTCACTAAAGACAGGTTAGCTTCCCAAACTGTACATTTTATCTGAATCCCTCCAAACCAAATTTGAACACTTCCATTTACAAAATATTTTTAAAATAATGAGCTGAAATTGTGTTTGATGCTGATTTATTTGTGTTTGTTTTTATCATTAATGATGATGTTTTACAATTTAAAATTGTTTTGTAGACAAATTCTAAATCCAATTGTTTAATTTTATTAAGGTTTCTATAATGTGTTTTTCCTTTGTAACAAAAGATTCAATGAACCATATCTGGTGTACTAAAACACTCAATTTTAAATGTTTTCTGTCCTATCTCAAAATCTGAAAAGGTTAGTTAGTGCTTTTATGTATTGAGTAGCATGAAATCTCTCTCAGATATATTGAAACAAATAAAATTAAAGGACTCATAGCTACTGAAAAGATTAAAAATATTAAGTATAGATAAGAGACTGAAAATAGGGAAGTTATAGTAAAAATAAATCCCATAGCTCTCCTGTAGTTAGTACTCCCAGGCATAACACAATGAATTTAAAACATATACACCTGTGCACATGTAATGCAATTAGATAAACATAAGTTTTCAAATTGTACTTGCAAAACTCATAAGCATTAAGCTACTCTAAATTTAAGACTTCATTGGTATATCTTTCTGTATCATGTGCATTTAATCAAGTCAGAACAAATCAGTTCATTATAATCTATTTTATGTGCCAACACAGGCCTAAGTGGTAAAGAGAACTAAGGCAGTTAAAATAAATCAATGGATGAATAAATGAATAAATAGATAGTGTTCTGCATCATCAGGAGCCAACTTATATTTTGGATAAGAAAATTGAACATGTACAAGAGAAATTAGATCTAATACTATATGGCAGTTCTGAGGCAACAACATAGACAGTTCAAAGTATTGCTAACATCCCACAATATCTTAAGAATTGTCATGGTCAGAACAATTTAAAGGCACATTCATATTTAAAACCTTGAGATTACTTCTCTTGAATGTAATTTATTATGCATGTGCCCATTGCTTCCATTTGATGTTGGACATTTCTTTCTTTCTTCAATTTTAGCCTTTATCTGAACCACAAAGAATGAATACAATAACAGTCCTTCTCAGGACCTAAGTTCCATGATAGAGCAGAGAAACCAATTTTCTGTAGAAGTTTAGAAGCCAAGGGCATGATCAGCTTATTTCCAAAGGTTCAACTTTGAATGCATATTCTCTGAGTGGCTTGGCCTGAAAGCAGGAATTTATCAGATTTCTCAATCTAACATACTCTTAAAAAGAACATGGGAGAGAATATTTTCATTTTTACTGGTTGACTGTTTTCAAAATACTGTTTTTCTCACATGTTGGATTTATATTGAGTTCTTTAAGGGGCAGCTGTAATATTTTAACCATGACCAAATGCCAGGTCTCCAGCATTGTTTCCATTTCATCATGCTAACTTCTCAAATCAAGCTCTTAATTAGAAAGACTAGTCATAAACTAAAATAATTTGGTTTGGGGGAGATATATTAGTGTGTCATCAAATACACTGTCACACATTGCAGAAGCATAGACAATTGTAGCTAACATGGTAAAGGTTTGGAGTTGTCCAGGTAACTGGATTTTTAAGAAATATCTATTTTACTAGGAAACTGATGTGTCATAGATGACCTTAATCAGAAAACTTTTAATAGACATCTGTGGTAAATGCCAGATTGCACAAGACTAACCAGTGAGTGATGTAAGAATGGACGATAGTGAATTAATCTACTCCTGAAAATTTTAGATTTGAAGGTGATGCTACATACTAAGCAATGATTAGATAAGAATATAGGGTCAAAGGACAGTTATTTTATTTTACTCTTTTAGGAAAGCACAGGCTTGAAAGTATGTGATTACAGGGTCGAAAAAGTACACAAAGAGGAAAACAATGAAGTGTGCTCAAAGGGAGACACTGAGAGACTGACTTTGAAAAGGAAGAGGGAAACTATTGTCATTGAATCAGGGGTTTGGAGGAGATACTGAGAAGAAAGGGAAAATGAGTTTAGACATCCAGCATTTCTAATGAAACCTTTCTACAGAATTGTATACATTTCTCCGGAAGTGATTTTTCATGTCTTGGAGTATCTGAAAAAATTGGGGGAGTTTTTAGCACTGATCATGGGGTGGCTATTTGAGGACAGGAGATACAATATAGCAAAAATGTAATGGCACTGAAATAGCTGTAAGGGAGAAATTATGTGATTTACCATAAAATACAAATCCAGTAAAAGAGGAAATTCAATCAGTAGATATCATATAAAGTGATCCTTACTGGAGGGTAAGTGTGCTTTGTTGTGGTTAAAGAGAAAGCAAAGTGGTGCATAAAAAGACATACATGGATACAGAGATCACATTTTTTATTTCTGAGCGCAATTGTGAGGCTGACTTTTGGCAAATAAAATTGAGCAGTTAAATTTGAGAGCAGGTTAAGTTATTTACTTTGAAGAGACCATAAAAATTAACTTTATGCTGTTTGTTAATGTATTTATATAGATTTTAGAAGCCCACATGATGACAAGAGCTGAAAGGAAGAATATGAGTCTTACTGCCAAAGTCCTCAATGAATGTGAAGGGTAATCAGAATTAGACATATACGCTGGGACAAGGAGTTAGAAAATATTTTACAACTTACGCTTTCCAGTCAAGCCAAAATGTTGAAACAATTTGCTTTAAGTATGTGTGTGTGTATATATATATATATATATATGTATATATATATATATATATATATGTATGTGTGTGTTTCAAAACTTTTTAAAATATGAGACTATAATAATAGTTAAGGCTCATTACCTCAATTCCTTCTCTCTTCTATTGATTACCATAGGGCTTTGCCCATACCATTTCATTTGAAGTGTTTGTTTTAATCCATTCCCATTATTTTACCCAAATGAGTCCCAACCAAAAATATGACCGTGTTGGTAAGATGAAACCAGGATGCATAGAACATACTAGTATTCCTCTTTGTCAAAAGTAATTATTTCAAATTGTTCTAAGAATGAGGAGAACATATCTAACACAGAGTTTCTGCTAGCATATTACAATTTTTGGGAAAGTTTCTATGCACAAACTTCATCAATATCAATATCTTTGGGTAGTAGTCTCTTAAATAATAATTAACTGAGAAGGGCCTTCAAATTAACTGAACATTTTTATTGACCTTCCTTATCAAAAATAATTTTTATATAGATTGTACTGAACTGGGCCCGTCACAAAGTAAGTACATAAAAAGTGCTATGAAATAAGACTTTCACAACTAACATGATGCTATATTATTATATATAAATGTTATTATTGTACTGAATATAGAGTGATGAGGAATCTGGATATAAGGACAATTTTAACTCATACTGAATAAAAATAAATCTCTTATTTCCTGCTCTATCTGAGAAAGGCAAAGAGTAAAAGAGAGAAAAAAATATTGTCAATCATTTCTATTTTATTGGTTATACAATAAAAAATTCTCAAATTAAGATACAGTCTGTGGACAAAGACCTAATCAACATAGCCATTAAAATACAGCCCACTGGCATTGACCAAAACAAAGGTATTTCAATGGCATCCTTTGTTAAAATCTATTTTAAAAAAATAAGGGTACCTAACCAATTTTATCAGCCAGAAGAAAAAGATTTAAGTAAAGGCTCTTTAGTACCCAATGCACCTATAATTAAGTCTAGAGAAGCATGTCTGACAAAATAATTTATGTGTGTCGACTGAAGTGTGGATCAGACTGGAACAAAATACCAAAGAAAATAACAAGGTTTTTGAGAGTTGTATTGGAAAAAGTGATGACAAATTAGACTGAAAGTGAGAATATTTAGTATAAAAGAGCTTCTATTCCTCACTTTTCATATTCAGGAAACAGGCGGACAAAGTAGCTGAGCCATTAAGACAGGAATATTCTACAATGGAAAGAAAGAAAAGATAAAAATAACAGAAAGTGATTGGGAAAAATAGTAACAACTGTTAAGATAGTTAGAGTCAAGTCCATATATAGAGCAATTCTATTAAAGATAAATGGATTGAATTCTCCATGTTATAAGGTATTATGCCAGAAAATTAAAATATAACATAGAAATACAATCACAATGGGATGGTATTTGACCAGCTTTGTTAGTAGCTAATAGAAAGAGAACAACATAAAGGCTGTTAAAGAATAACAGAAAGACATATGATTAACCACTTTAGTAAAACTGACTTGTGCAGAGCTCTGAACCCAGTAAGTTCAGAATATAAGTCATTTCAAGAGTTATGAACCTTTGTACCAAATTAACCACATATCGGTTCTTACAGAAACGACTTTATTGGCTATTATTTTTATTTAATCAAATCCAAACTTGACTTCTTTTTCCCCCAAATTGGCAAGATTCTCCCTCCCTGCCCCAATTGTTTAGGTACCTATTAAGTTTTATAAAACTAAATCCGTCCAATTATTCTAGAGTATTTTCCATGTATATTTTTATCAGCCCAATCAAAACATTTAGCAGCTCATTTCACCCAGTGTAATATTTCTCTTGATAATTCTCTATCTTTTCTTTCTTTTGAATGGATCAATTATTTTAAGCCTTTTTTCTATACTACCTCATTAATTATATATTATTATCCTTTCAGAAGTTATCCTAATAATTATAGTATGTATCTTTGAAATTAGGTACATATTTAAACAGTTTCCTTTACCATGTCCCTAATAATGCCAGAAATTTACAAACTTAAGCTACATTTATGCTTTCGTATTCTTTTTCTGTCATACAATTTTCCCAGCTAAGCTCTTCATAGTTTTGTATGGAGATGTACATCTTTACTGTGTTCCTCAGTAAAGATGGATTCTCATGCTTTGCAGGTGGATTGTATGGAACCTACCAAATCTGATACTCTCTTACACAAATGCCAGACTCACATTATAGTAAACTAAATAAGTCACAGTGGTTTAAGGGTGTCTTTTGTTTTGTTTTGATTTTGTCATAAAAATAACTATCCATTCATTTTCAGTTATAACAAATTTGACCCTCAAATTTTCTTGTTTTATAATGCCCTAACCAATAAAGAGTGGTCTCTGACCCTAAGTGTGAACAGTGAATTGTACATTCTGGTTATGCATGAGGCAAGAATTGTTAGCAAAGACAATCTGGCTACAATAACTAGTCATGAGGATGTAAATCAGAGTAATGAGGGGAGTAACTTACTACCACTGATAGGCTCACTATAAACCTACTGACTAATATAATATTGAAATATCACTTCTTTAATTCTAGGAGATCAAGTGATAATTTAGTTATTATAATCATATCAATACAGCTACTACTTTGGGGTGATGTTGAAAGAACTGGCAGCCCAATTTTCTAGGTTTGCAACATTTGGGGAGTCTTTGGTATATTCCCAATGTTTATTTCCATGATTATCTGATGGGAAAGGGGGGGATTCGGCTCTATTCCTTTCTCTGTGAAATATGAATACACATTGTTCATTGTATTTTTCAAATCCATAATTGAAATTTCAATTCCACATCTAGTTCTCTACTCATCATTTGGAATGAAATCAGTTTCTTGTTAGAGGAAGAAGTTTCATCTTGGATGTTATAAAAAGTTATCAACCATTATGGGTATATCTACTTTGACAGAGGAAGACCCAATTTTTGTCTACGTATGAGTTTGAACTTTTCACAGAATCTAGACTAACAGCTGTAATTGTTTATTAAAGCCTTTAGCTATATATGACTTCCATTCCTGGAGGATGGTGAGGAAGGAAATACAAATAGCTCATATTTGTCGATTAATGTCATATTTTAAAGATATACTTGCTCAGTCACTGTATGTGTTATGTTGTTATGCCATTACATGCCTTGGTGAAGAGTAGCTGTCTGTGACCTGTCAGGTGTGCATAATAGCTAGACAGAATTCAGAGACTTGAAAGTTATTTTTCTACTTAGTTCTTTTACTGATATTACTAGGAAAATACCAAAAAGAACCAGAAAGAATCAATATTTAACTATATTTACTGTAAAAATTAAAGATCCGAAGAGAGTACATTAAGTATTAATACCACCTCATATTCCAATTTCATTTCTAACTTTTAAATCATTGATTTATTATTGAAAGGTAGATATGTTAAACCTTTAGAAATATGGGTTTTTAAACCTAATTGATTTCTTATATAGTGATCAATTATAAGAAGACAGTAAATGAAATGCAGCTAATTGCCTAAATCATGCTACATAAATTAAGAGAACCACATGAGGGAAAAAAATAATATCCTCAAAATAAAGGGCAAATTTGTGAAAAGAAATGTCATAACTGATAAAAAAAAGTTCCATTTGTCTCTATAGCATCAATTATCTAGTAATCACTATCTTAACATTTCCCAAAGGAGTTTCAGTAAAAGAAAGCATTTTTCAGTTCATTAAAATTGGTTACCTGAGGGTAAATAGCCACATCTCAAACACTGTAGTATTTTATATATCTGTAGTGTGGAGATCTGACTTCTAAAGTCTCCTCATCAAAACGGTTCCCCTGCAAAACTGCCCATAATTGTCACAAAATGAAATACTCTCCATATTTATTTGATCATTTGCTTTTATTTCCAGTGGAAGTAGAATTATTTATTTTAAGGATGGAAAAGTACTTTTATGATCTTAACAAATTTTTTTTTCTGATTTAAAAACTATAATATGTTAAGGACATGATAACAGATCATGGTATGAGAATTAAAGGCCATTACCTTTCAGAATAAACCTCCCAACAGAGGTTTTCACTACTTTGGAGTCTAACAATATGAGAGCTTTTAAAAATATTATACAGCTTAATTAGGAGAAGTCCCTTTCTCTTATTTTCATAAGTAGCACAGGCTTGTTAACTGAGCTCAACATTTTCCTTTAAGCCACCCTAACAAAAAAACAGAGGCATTAGTACATTTTGTAGAAAAATATAAATTCCAATTGTTTGAGTATTTACCCCCAGATGAAAACTAAAACTAATAAACTAACCATATAAGTAATTAAACTTTATTTTAATATATCAAGGCAGTATTTTGTGGGATGGAAGGGAATTTTATAACAATTTCAAAGGCTAACTTGAAGCTGTTTTCTTTCAAGTTAGCCATGCCTTCAGAAAAGGCATGTTATATGGAGACTTTCAAAGGAACAAAAACACATTCACATTGTCTGGAATCAAGCAGTTTGGGAGTTCAGTATTTAAATTGGAGCTTATGTAATGGTACTATAATCCCCTTAATTGTATGTTTCTATTACAGGCATATCTGGCTTTCTTGCATTTCACTTTATTGTACTTCAAAGATACTGTTTTTTTTTTACAAATTAAAGGTTTGTGGCAACCTGCATTGAGGAAGTCTGCTAGCATCATTTTTCCAACAGCATTTGTTCTCTTCATGTCTTTATGCCACATTTTGGTAATTCCTATAATATTTCAAAGTTTTTCACTATTATTATATTTGTTATAGTGACCTATGATCAGTGATATTTGATATTACTATTGTAACTCTTTTGGGGTGTCGCAAACCATGCCCACATAAGACAGTGAACTTAACTGATACATGTGAGTGTTCTGAATGCTCCATTGAACAGCCATTCCCCTTCTCTTTCCCTCTCCTTGGGCCTCCCTCTTCCAACACAATATTGAAATTAGGCCAGCTAATAACCCTACAGTGGTCTTTAAGTGTTCAAGTGAAAGGAAGAGTCACGTTTTTTACTTTAACTCCAAAGCTAGAAATAATTAGACTTCATGAGGAAGGCATGTTGAAAACAAAATATAGGCTGAAAGCTAGGCCTCATGCCCCAGTTATCCAAGTTGTGAATGTAAAGGAAAAGTTTTTGAAGGAAATTAGAAGTGCTACTCCAGTGAACATAGAAAGGATAAAAAAGCAAAACAGACAAGTTTTGGTGGTCTGGATGGAAGATGAAACCAGCTGCAATATTCCTTTAAACTAAAGCCTAATCCAGAGCAAGGCCCTAGCTCTCTTCAATTCTGTGAAGGCTGAGAGAGGTGAGGGGGCTACAGTAGGAAATTCTGAAGCTAGCAGAGATTGGTTCATGAAGTTTAAAGCAGAAACCTGTCACCATAACATAAAAATGCAAGGTGAAGAAAGTGATGATAAAGAAGCTGCAGCAGGATACAAAATTAATACACAGAAATCTGTGGCATTCCTATACACTAACAATGAACTAGCAGAGAGAGAAATTAGGAAAACAGTTCCATTCACAATTGAATCAAAAAGAATAAAATACCTAGGAATAAACCTAACCGAAGAAGTGAAAGACCTATACTCTGAAAACTGAAAGCACTCATGAGAGCAATTAAAGAAGAAACCAATAAATGGAAACACATCCCATGCTCATGGATAGGAAGAATTAATATTGTCAAAATGGCCATCCTGACTCAAGCAGTCTACAGATACAGTGCAATTCCTATCAAAACACAAACAGCATTCTTTAATGAACTAGAGAAAATCATCCTAAAATTCATATGGAACCACAAAAGACCTCAATTAGCCAAAGCAATCCTGAGAAGGAAGAATAAAGCAGGGGGAATTATGCTCCCCAACTTCAAGCTCTACTACAAAGCCACAGTAATCAAGACAATTTGGTACTGGCACAAGAACAGACCCATAGACTAATGGAAGAGACTAGAGAGCCCTAATATAAACCCAACCATATATGGTCAATTAATATATGGTAAAGGAGCCATGGACATACAATGGGGAAATGACAACCTCTTCAACAGCTGATGTTGGCAAAACTGGACAGCTACATGCAAGAGAATAAAACTGGATTACTATTTAACCCCATACACAAAAGTAAACTTGAAATGGATTAAATACTTGAATGTAAGTCAGGAAACCATAAAACTCTTAGAAAAAAACATAAGCAACCATCTCCTGAATATAAGCATGAACAACTTCTTCCTGAACCCATCTCCTCAAGAAAAGGACACAAAAGCAAAAATGAACTCACGGGACTACATCAAACCAAAAAGTTTTTGTATGGCAAAGGACATCATTAATAAAACAAAAAAGCATTCTACAGTATGGGAGAATATATTTGTAAATGACATATCCGACAAGGGGTTAACATCCAAAATATATAAAGAACTTACACACCTCAACACCCCAAAAGCAAATAACCTGATTAACAAATGGGCAGAGGATATGAAGTGACAGTTCTCCCAAGAAGAAATTCAGATGGCCAACAGACACATGAGAAGATGCTCCACATCACTAATCATCAGGGAAATACAAATTAAAACCACAATATATCACCTCACACCAGTAAGGATGGCCAGCATCAAAGACTAAGAATAACAAATGTGGGTGAGGATGAGGGAAGGGGGACCCTCCTATACTGCTGGTAGGAATGTAACTACTTCAACCATTGTGGAAAGCAATATGGAGGTTCCTCAAAAAAATTAAAAAATAGGAATATCATTTGACCCCAGAATCCCATTCCTTGGAATATACCTGAAGAATACAACTTCTCAGATTCAAAAAGACATATGCACCCCTATGTTTATTGCAGCACTTTTTACAATAGCCAAGATATGGAAGCAACCTAAGTGTCCATCTGTAGATGAATGGATAAAGAAGATGTGGTACATATATACAATGGAATACTATTCAGTCATAAGAAAGAAACAAATCCTACCATTTGCAACAACATGGATGGAGCTGGAGGACATTATGCTCAGTAAAATAAGTCAGGCAGAGAAAGACAAATGCCAAATGATTTCCCTCATTTGTGGAGTATAACAATGAAGCAAAACTGAAGGAACAAAATGGCAGCAGACTCAGAGACTCCAAGAATGAACTAGTGGTTACCAAAGGGGAGGAGAGTGAGAGGGTGGGTTTGGGAGGGAGAAGGGGATGGAGGGGTATTATGTTTACTACACACGGTGTGGTGGATCACAGGGAGAACATTGTATCACAGAGAAGGGACATAGTGGATCTCTGGCAACTTGCTGCACTGATGGACAGTGACTGCATTGAGGTATGGGTGGGGACTTGATAATATGGGTAAATGTAGTAACCACATTGTTTTTTCATGTGAAACCTTCATAAGAGTGTATATCAATCATACCTTAATAAAAAAAAAAGAAAGAAAGAAACTGCAGCAAGTTACCAAGAAGTTCTAGCTAAGATAATTAATGAAGCAGGCTACACTAAACAAGAAATTTTTAATGTAGAAAAACAGCCTTCTTGGAAGCAGATGCCATCCAGGCTTTCATAGCTAGAGAGAAGAAACCAAGGCCTGGTTTCAATTTTCAAAGGACAGGAAGGCTCCGTTGCTAGGGGCTAAAGCAGCTGGTGGCTTTAATTTGATGCCATTGCTCATTTTTCTGAAAACCCGAGGGCCCTTAAGAATTACGGTAAAATAAATCTATTTCACCTGTGCTCTATAAATGGAACAACAATGGCTGCATGATGGCACATCTGTTTATGACATGGATTACTGAATATTTAAGCCCACTGTTGAGACCTACTGCTCAGAAAGTCATGATTGCTTTAAAATATTAGTGCTCATTAATGACATACCTGTTCATCGAAGAGCTCTGATGGAGATATACAACTAGATTCATGTTGTTTTCAGGTCTGGTAAACTAACATAACATTCACTTTGCAGCCCAAGGTTGAAGGAGTAATTCTGAATATAAAGTCTTAATTACTTAAGAAAAATATTTTGTAAGGCTATAGCTGCCATAGATAGTGATTCCTCTGATGGATCTGGACAAAATAAATTGAAAACTTTCTACACAGAAATCACTATTCTAAAACATTTATAATTTAAGGAAAAAGGTCAAAATATCATTATTAACAGGAATTTGAAAGGAGTCGATTCCAAGCCTCATGAAGACTTTTAGGGGTTCAAGACTTCAATGGAGAAAGTAGCTAAAGATGTGGTGAAATAGCAAGAGAACTAGAATTAGAAGTGGATCCTGAACATGTGACTGAACTGCTGCATCACAGAAAAAATGAATGGATGAGGAGTTGCTTTGTATGGAGGAGCAAAGAAAAGTGGTTTCTTGAGATGGAATCTACTTCTAGTAAAGATGCTGTGAAGATTGTTGAACTGACAACAAATAATTTACAATATTTTACAGACGTAGTTGATAAAGTAGCAGCAGAGTTTGAGAAGATTGATTCCAATTTTGAAAGAAGTTGTATTATCAGTAAAATGCTATCAGTGTTGCATGCTACAGAGAAATCATTCATTAAAGTAAGAGTCAATAAATATGGCAAAATTCATTGTTTTCATATTTTAAGAAATTGTCAAGCCACCTTAACCTTTAGCAACCACCACCCTGGGCAATCAGCAGCCATCAACATCAAGGCAAAACACTCCACCAGCAAAAACATTACGATTCACTAAAAGCTCAGGTGATTGATAGCATTTTTCAACAATAAAGTATTTTTAAATTAAGGTATATACATTTTTTAGACATAATACTATTGCATACTTAGACTACACTATAGTGTAAACATAATTTTTATATGCACTGTGAAACAAAAAATTCACTTGGCATGCTTTACTGCTATCCGTTTATTGTTATGGTCTGGACCAAACCAGCAGTATCTCCAAATTTTGACTGTACTCCCATTTGTTTTTGATTTCTTCACTTCTGTTTATCATCCATTCAACAAGTTATCATCTCTCTTTGTCTCATTTCTCTCTCCCTCTAATCTATCATTTATCAGATTTTGTTTATACTTCTGGTGACTTCAAATCTGTATGTCATGAGTCTGATGAGAAACGAACTAAAAAATTTCCCCTAGGCTTAAGTGTTTAATGAGAAATTTATATGGCTTTTTCAAAATCTATTCCAGTGATATGTTTTTACAACATAAAAACACAATAATTCATTGAGATTTATTACAAAGACATGTTAGGTCATCATATACTTCTGAATACATTGTACTCAGGATGCTAAAGACCAACTTTTGGTTTCTTTAGGACTTATGATGCCTTGCAAATGAGCATTGATTTGTAAATACCACATAAAAATAGATGTAATAAAATGTCCTAATTAATTGCAATCAGTTTTGGAATAGAATGATTATAGCTTTATTTTTTGATTAAAGAATACTTTAATACATATTACATTTCCTTTTTAACTTTGAAATTAAGTAATTAATATAAGGTAACATACTAATTGATATCAAGTCATTCACACTTTTCTCAGTAATCTATATGATTTATTTGCCCTACTATTAAATATGTGAATATGCCTAAAATCTTAGAAACCTTCATTAAATGGATTAGTCATTGCTTCTAAAAGACTATATGGTTGATATATTTGATTTAGATAATATAGAATCTGAATTGTAACTTTTACACATGATACAATCACAAAATACAATACAGAAGTGGACTTTAATTTTACAAAATAGCTTATAAATACAATCAAATGTATTACATATCTTCATTTCATTTGAACAGAGCCATTAAGAAGCAATGATAACATGATTAGAATTTTTTTAAATATCTAAAATGTACCACTGTGCACATCTCTGTAATTTGTTTAATTTCTACTTTCTGGTTTTTCCCCTTCCTTCCCTTCTTCTTCCTTCCTTTCTTCCTTCTTCTCTACCTTCTCCTTCTTCTCCACCCCCTCATCCTCCTCTACTTCTCTTTCTCCTTCATCGTCTTCCTCCTCTCATTCTTCTCTCTCTTTTGGGGTCGTTACTATATGCCAAGAACTCTTAAAGCTATTGTGCTAAAGCTGTGCACAAGATGAATCCCAATGTAATATTACAGCAGGATTATTTCAGAAATTGAGCAATGTTATGTTGAACAACATAAATCAGTATTATTAAAGGTTACTGGAAGAAGAAGAGCTACATTATCTTGCTTTGAATTAAATGTTTGAGATTATACCTGAATTATAAGATAAATACAACAATGCAATGATCCCAGAATTAGTACTCTAGTCTCAGGGAAGTAACATCCAGAACAAAATCCCTAGGACTGATAAAGTGCTGGCAGAATTGAGGGACTGAAATAAGAGAAGGCAGCGAGAAAGGGCATAAGTAGTGAAAAATGAATTCAAAGAGGTAGTCTAGGGTTAAGCAGGTGTTGAAATCACTACATGGTTTCTTAGATATCTTACAGCATCTCTTATTTTCCTTTTTAAAATTTTCTAGTTCAGAGGAAATTCATTATTTTTTCTGCTATTTCTCCTAAGTTTTTTGTTGGTTTTATCACAGTTTTAACAGACAACACATATTTCCTGTTTCCAAGCATTTATTTTTATAGTACCTCATTATTATTTTATACATATAATATCCACAAAAATAGACTATTTTTCCTCAGGCATACAATATTTAGTCAAAACACTGTTGTAAAAATATTTAGATAATTTTTTTTTACCCCATCAGGGTCATTGCTAATGTTCAATTTTTTAGATTCATTCTTAATAATCTTATTTCCATCCTAATTGGTTTAGAAGTGTTACTCTTTGATTCTACAGTTTTATGGATTTTGACAGATGCATATAATGATGTATCTCTCAACACAATTCCATATGGAATTATTGCATCTCTTCAAAAACTCACTCATGATGGACTTTGGTAGGTAACTCTTCCTATAATTATTATATTTTTAACCCTATATTTTTTCCAATTTCAGAATAAATGTAATTACACAAGAGATAGCTTTGTGTATCAGGCTTCTCACAAGTAGAAAATGCAATAAAAGCTCATCTATGTTTTATATGAAACAATAATTTTTTTAAACTGTTGAGTATTATCCCATTGTTATGACCATGGGGTCTGCAGTCATGACATTCATTCCTGTACTGGAAATTTATTTATTTTCTCTTTTATTGGCCAGTCTGATTACAAATTTATCAATTTTTAAAAATTTTATAATGGACTGGTGTTTGGTTTTGTTAATTTTCTCTTTTTTTTCCTGTTATCAATTTTATTGATTTCTAATCTTTTCTTTTTTCCACACTATTGTCTTCCTGTTTTACTTTGGATTCTTTTGCAGTGTCTGTAGTTTTAAAGTTGTAAATACAATACTTTATATTAACTATACTTCAATGAAATAAAATAAATGAAAAAAGGGCAATACTACTGATATAAGACCATTTCTTTTTTTCAAATATAAGAATTTAATGACAAAAATTCCCTCTGAGCTCTGATTTAGCTGAGGCTCCCTATTTTCCATATGCTGTATTTTTATTTTCACAGTTTTAAATATTTTCTAATTTCACTTGAGATTTGCAATTTAATCCCATTATGGCCAGAGAATATATAAAAAGTGAAACATATTTTCTAAAATTCTTCAAGGTTTTTTTATGGTCAAGACTATTATCTATTTTACTGAATATCCAATATAAATCTGAATAGAATGTTATTCTGCTGTTGTGGATTAAGTGCTCTATAGTTGTGAATTAGGTCATTTGGTCATAATATTTTTAGATCTATTTTCATGTTGATTTTCTGTCTACTCATCATGATTATTGAAATAAGTGTTAGAGTCTCTAAGTACAATAGTGGATTTGTCTATTTCTCCTTTCAGTTCGACAATTATTTTTGAAGTTTTCTGTTAAGTGTATATATATATATATATATTGTTTATGCCATCTTGGATAAATAACCTATTTGTAATTATATAACAATCTATCAGAAGGTTTCTTTATCTGTTATAGTTGCAACAGCTTTTTTTGTTTGATGTTTGTACATTTCTAATCTTTTTACTTTTAGCCTATATGTGTTTTTCATATTTATTGAGTCCTTTATATGCCTTTAACTGAGGCTTACTTTTTAAATACAAATACAATTTAATAATTTAAAAATACCATAAAAATGGTATTTCTAGGTTATTAGTATGTAATTAATTGTTTATAAGCTGACATTTAAATATCCCATAATTGTTATTGTTTTATATATACATATATTTATTTTCATATATGTATATATATTATTTATTTATTTTTATTAAGGTATTGATATACACTCTAATGAAGGTTTCACATGAAAAAACAATGCGGTTACTACATTTCCCCATATTGTCAAGTCCCCACACATACCCCATTTCAGTCACTGTCCCTCAGTGTAGTAAGATGCCACAGATTCAATACTTGCCTTCTCTGTGCTACACTGTTTTCCCCATGACCCCCCACACCATGTGTACTAAACATAATACCCCTCAATCCCCTTCTTCTTCCATCCCCATCCACCCTCCCACAGCCCTCCCCTTCAGTAACCTCTAGTCCCTTCCTGGAATCTGTGAGTCTGCTGCTGTTTTGTTCCTTCAGTTTTGCTTCATCGTTATACTCCACAAATGAAGGAAATCATTTGGTATTTGTCTTTCTCTGCCCAGTTTATTTCACTGAGCATAATATCCTCCAGCTCCATCAACGCTGTTGTAAATGGTAGGATTTGTTTATTTCTTATGGCTGCATAGTATTCCTTTGTATGTATGTACCACTCCTTCTTTATCCATTCATCTACTGATGAACACTTAGGTTGTTTCAATACCTTGGCTATTGTAAATAGTGCTGTAATAAACATAGGGGTGCATATGTCTTTTTTAATCTGAGAACTTGTATTCTTTGAGTAAATTCCTAGGAGTGGGATTCCCAGGTCAAATGGTATTTCTCTTTTTAGTATTTTGAGGAACCTCCATATTGCTTTCCACAATAGATGAACTAGCTTACATTCCCACCAGCAGTGTAGGAGGGTTCCCCTTTCTCCGCATCCTTGCCAGCATTTGTTGTTCTTAGTGTTTTCAATGTTGGCTCTCCTACCTGGTGTGAGGTGATATCTCATGGTGGTTTTAATTTGCATTTCCCTGATGATTAGTGATGTGCAGCATCTTCTCATGTGTCTGTTGGCCATCTGAATTTCTTTGAAGAACTGTGTCTTCATATCCTCCACCCATTTTTAATAGGGTTATTTGTTTTTTGGGTGTTGAGGCATGTGAGTTCTTCATATATTTTGGATGTTAACCCCTGTTGATTATGTCGTTTACAAATATATTCTCCCATACTGAAGGATGCCTTTTTGTCCTGTTGATGGTGTCCTTTGCCATATAGAAGTTTTTGGTTTATTGTAGTTCCATGTATTCATTTTAACTTTTGTTTCCTTTGCTTGAGAATATGCACTCAGGAAAAAGTTGCCCATGTTAATATTCAGGAGATTTTTGCCTATGTTGTCTTCTAAGAATTTTATGGTTTCTTGATGTACATTCAGGTCTTTGATCCATTTCAAGTTTACTTTTGTGTATGGGGTTAAACAAAAATCCAGTTTCATTCTCCTGCATGTAGCTGTCCCGTTTTGCCAACACCAATTGTTGAAGAGGCTTTCATTTCCCCATTGCATGTCCATAGCTCCTTTATCATATACTACTTGGCCATATATGGTTGGGTTTATATCTGGACCCTCTATTCTGTTCCATTGGTCTATTTTTCTGTTCTTGTGCCAGTACCAAATTGTCTTGATTGCTGTGGCTTTGTAGTAGAACTTGAAGTTGGGGAGTGTAATCCTCCCAGCTTTATTCTCCCTGCTCAGGATTGCTGTGGCTATTCAGAGTCTTTTATAGTTCCATATGAATTTTAGAACGATTTTCTGTAGTTTTTTGAAGAATGCTGTTGGCATTTTGATGTTGAGATAAGTGGCCTTTAACCACATTTTGTTGAATGTTTTAATCTTGAATGGGTGCTGAACTTTGTCAAATGCTGGTTCAGCATTTATTGAGATGATCATATGGATTTTATTATTCCTTTCTTTAATGTGGTATATCATATTTATTAATTTGCAGATATGGCACACTACTATTTTTATTTGTATAATTGTTGCTATAGGATATACAATATGCATTATTATTTGTCAGAATCTACTTCAAATAATAGAATTCCACTTCATTTTTAGTATGAGAACTTTATATCAATATTTTCCCAATTCTCTTCCAAGTTTTGTGCTATTGTTGCCATACTTTTTACTTTTACATGTGCTATAAACACAAAATATATTGATATGTTGATATATATACAACAAAACTATTTCAATTAGCAAATGAGTTACTTTATATCACTAAAAAGTAAGAAAAATGTTATTTAAGCTAATTTATTCCATATTCAGTGCTCTCATTTTTTTAGGTAAAGTTATGCCTGTCATCACATTCTCCTTAAAAGAAGTTCTTTTAAGGTTTCTCATAGAATGTACTAGTGAAGAATATTTTTAGTTTCTGTTTGTTGGGTAAAATTCCTAACTCTTGTTTCTTTTTAAGGATTTGTCTGTGAGTATATAATTCTGAGTCTGCAGGTTTTTTTCTCAACACTTTACAAATGTTATTCCATTTTCTTATCTTTTTATGTGTTCTTTAAAAATATACTCTGACATTATCTGACATTTAATTGCTATATTTAAGACATCTATGTTAAAGTCATGCTCCATAGAGTTAGTTTTAATACTTACCTTTTTGTAATTGTTTTCAACTCCCTACCCTCGTCCTTTCTTTTTTGTTTTGTGCTTTTTCTGCCTTATCTGGTTTTAATTTAATGATTTATAAGATTCCATTTTCTCTCATCTTTTAGCATATCAATTATACTTATGTTTAAACCTCTTTCAGTGGTTGCCCTAGAATTTGAAAAATACATTACAATCCAAACTAAGTTCACTTTCAAATAACATTATACCACTTCCTGGGTAGTGAAGGTAACTTATGCAGGGCTTTCTTAATCTCTCCCTTCTGTCCTTAAAATACTGTCATTCATTTCACTTATCCATAAACTATAATCCAATATATTATTATTGTTATTTTGAACAAACTTTTATCTGTTAGATCAGTTAGCAATAAGAAAAAAAATAAAGATTTAATTTTACCTTAATTTATTCATTTAAATTATCTTCTGTTTTATATATAAATGAGTTCTGAAATTATCACCACCTTTCCCTCCAAAGAACTTCTTTTACAATTTCTTCTGAGGCAGTTCTGTTCTCAGCAATTTCCCTCAGTTTGTTTTTTGACTATTTCTTCTTTACTTTTGAAGAACAATTTTGCTGGGTATAGAGTTTTAAATTCTTTTTGTTGTTTTTCTTTTACCACTTTAAATACTTTACTCTCTTCATACTGTACAATATAGGAAGAGGATCCAATGAAATTCTTATGCTTTTTTCTTTATAGGTAGTTTTGTTTTGTTTATTCTCTTCTGGCTTCTTTTAATATTTTTCTTTGTCTTGATTTATTGCAGTTTGGAAATGATTTGCCTAGGTATAGGTTTCTCTGAATTTATTCTTCTGGTGTGCCCTGAGCTTCTGGGAGCTATGGTTTGGTGTCTCATTAATTTTGGTATTACTCATTAGTACTTCAAATATTTCTTTTGCTCCTCTTATTTTCTTTTCCTTCTGGTAATTGCCTTTTGGTAATCCCATTAAGCATATACATTTTGCATTTGTAACTGGGTATTACACCTCAATTTTTGCTTGTTGCCAACATATCCATTAGTACCTTTAACATATTAATTATAATATATTAAAAGCTTCATCTAAGACTGATTCTTATAACTGCTTTATTTTTGAGAATGTATTTGTATTTTCTCATGTCTTTTTGTATGCTTCATGATATATTGTTAACAGTTAGGCAT
This sequence comes from Manis javanica, assembly GCF_040802235.1. Classification (NCBI taxonomy): domain Eukaryota; kingdom Metazoa; phylum Chordata; class Mammalia; order Pholidota; family Manidae; genus Manis; species Manis javanica. The sequence goes on from NC_133157.1 coordinate 194,073,095, forward strand.
CTTTTATAGGACAAGGGGTACTAAATAATGAATTTATATAATTTTATGCCTGGAAATGGGCACAGATTTCTTTCTGGTAGGCCTTTAGTTCAAGCGCTTAAGTAAATCAACTTATGAGTTGACATTAAAATGTTCCTAAAATACAGGGGAAAATAAAACAATTTATCTATATCTAGATACTTAAACTGGAAAGAAAAGGAAATTTATTCTGACATATACACATATATATGCAGGTATATGTATATATGATATTCTTACATGATATATGCATAAATATCAGAAAGATGGACAGATATAGTTTATTCTTATATAAGTATATTCACATATAAAGTATAATTTCTGTAAGGCCTTTGCAAAACAGAATGATTTTATAGTCTTAAATAGATTTTTTCAACGTGAGATAATTTATCTCTTAATCTTATTGGAAGGAGATATATTCTTGGGGCTTGGAGAAGAACTGACTTTCCATTATATTCAAAATGAGTTATAAACATTTTTCTGCTTTTGGATATTTCTTCATGTTGAATCTCTAAATTTTAAAACAACTGTAAATAAATGTACAGTTGATTTTATTGGGACTAGGAAAAATCTAATGTAAATTTATGTAGGGGAGATCATTTAGAAATTTGCCACTCAAAATATGGTATAAGGACCAGCAGCCTCAATATCTGGATGTTTAGTAGAAATTAGAATATCAGAACTCATCCCAGATCTACTGAATCAGATGCATCAACATATATAGGTGAGTCACGACATTAAAGTTCAAGAAAACTGCTTTCAAGGACAAAACAAAACTTGGGCTGATGCTAATCACATTCACTGTCCAATCCCTTCAAGTTGTTCAGGATATCATTTGTCAAGGAAACATTATTTGATGGAAATAGGTTAAAAATATATAATAGAAGCACTCAAGCATTCACAGAATGTTCTTTACTAAATGATTACCATGATTTCAGTATTAATTGCTTTACTTTCTATACTCACAATACATGAAGGCCTTCATGGGTCCCAAATAGTTCTGTTGCATTTAAACTGGTTATTCTTTCAGAACAGAGATAAAGAGCTCTGTATCATGCCATCATTTAAAAATCAACCCAGTTCATGTATCAATTATAAAGAAAAGGACAACAAATATCTTTGTCATTATTGGAGGTCAAATCTGAAAAATAATCTCCCCTAGAATGTACTGAATTTAAAGACTCTAAATTTTTATTTCCTCTTTTTCAGAAAATAATATTCATACATGATTTTGAATAAAATTTAACTATATACCTATAACTTTATCTCCAACCCAAGGTGAATGCCATACTTCATATTTATTATTAGAGTAATTCTATTCATATTTATTCTAAGCATAATTGTATCTTTTTTGGTTGACATAACCTGCAACTAATAGCCGGATAAACTACTCTGAATATCACCTAAAATTCTACAAACCATAATTTCTAAATTCTCAACAACATAAATTGGTAGGTTTCATATTGTATTATGGATCACTGAAAAAAATATATTTTAATCTAAGAGCTCTAAGAGCACAAAGTTTATTTTAGTTAAACAATACAAAAACTGGTAAATAATTTTGATTACAATTCCAGTTATTGACATTTTAAAAATATTATGACTACAGAGTAACAGTGTGACCATTAGATTGTCATTATTATATTATTTCAAATATTGCTGTCATAGAAAGTCTGGAGGCATTCATTTTTTCCTATGTTTACTTATCAGTTTCTGCTGTTCTCAGGGATGGGCAAAATTCATCATTTTTCTGTCCTGGTATCATTCAGTGCTTGTGAACTATTATGTCATTGCTTTGGTTTGGATAGATCTGCAATTCTTGTATTTTGCTTGAGACTGTGGTGGAAGTGAATCCACAAATGCAAAGTAAAAAGTCAGCAAAACTGGCCAAGTTTTCCCTAGCTTTGGGTTGAAATAGTTAAATTCATAAATTTTCCAAACCAAATTGGAATAGTGAAAAATAGCCCAGGGCAATAGAACACTTAAACTAAAAGAGTAGTTGGAAGCATGACCTCAGAATTTGGGACAACACTGAGCTATAGACTGAGTACACTGAATGTCAAGTTTCCTAATACAAGATTGAGTGCCCCTGATTTTGTGCTCCTCTATTTTCATTGCACTGTTCAACAAATGTTTCTGCTTGTCATAAAGATGAGTCAAAATGAACTGCATGTGGATTGGAAAACACCAATTTACACTCAACTAATATATCCTTTTCATAAACTTTTCCATTCTCAGTTCATTTTTAAAATGATGTATGACTTGGTCAAATATTCTCAGAAGTTTTAAGTGGGTGGAAAACCATATTCCAAAATAGTTATAAAAAGCTGACTTATTATATACCATCTTTTTGGATTAACAACAGTATGATAATGTCATAGAATAATAAAAATAAACAGAAAATGAAACGATGAAAAGCCATCTTCAAGTCATTCCTACCTTTGATTTGGCTCATAAATAAAAATACTATATATTTTACCTCAAATTATGTTATTTAATAATGCAAAATTATAAGAAATATAGAGATAACTCAATGTTTCTCTATGTCTGAGAGGCCAGTTGAGAAATTGGAAGTGCATTTTATTATGCTATCTAAATGATAAATTTTACATCATTTGTTTTTAAATCCATAAGTTGATAGTTTGGTAGACAGGAAAAAGCATCACTAGACAAGGAGTCACATGATTATTCCCTTACCAGGATTTCAAATATAACTGTGAATTTCTGTATAGTTATTTCATAGGTTTTTATTTGCTTCCTGATTTACAAAATGTGGTGTGCATGTGTGTGTGTGTGTGTGTGTGTGTGTGTGTGTGTGTGTGCGTGTGTATGTTTAGAACACCTCTAGGTACCAGAATTTAATCAAATAGAATTTAGTTTGTGTTCTTGCTTATATACTTATTAATTGAAATAAGGAAGATTTTATAATTTTGTTGAACTCCTCTGTAAATTAAAAATATTAATATTACCTTGTATTATTATAAATATTGCAAGAAATGATATATATAATCTATTTGAGTCCTCAGTTATTACTGTTTACTCAAGAAACATTGATCTTCTCCTTCAGAGTATAGATATCTCTTCTAAAACATTGTTCGTACCTATAATTGTGATTTTTACCTATTCCTACAGCCTTTAATGGAAGAGCAGATTACAAAGTTTGTCACCTGGGAAGAGTTCCCACACCACAGGGAGAGAAGGGGAACCAAGGTGGAAGTCTGGTCTTCCTTCCTGCATTGAAGAGTTGGATGTCAATTATAGAGTCTCAGGCAAGTTGAGTTTTAGGAAATAGTACCAGAGATGAGAGACCTGCAAATAAAGAGATAAGTAGATCTGTTGAGTGTACTACTCATTCTTCACCTAAGTATTTATCACCTAATTCTTTTGATTAAAGTACTTGAAGGCAGTAAAAAAAAAAAAAACATGCTACCTAAAACAAATGGAATATAAGAAACAATATCTAGTACTTTCCACTGGTTTTCAAATAGTTTCTGTGTTGACAGCCAAAGTAAATCACCTCATAATCCCAGGGGAAAATGAGCATTGTTCTCAGAAGGGCACTCCCTGAGTAGTGGGTCAAAATTAGCCCTAAATTAAGTCTACTCTGTTCCCACCTAAAAAATAAGAGGATCCAGCTACTCATAAGTAACTGCATCTCACAGCAAATATCAAAAACATGGATAGGAAAAAAAAAATCATCTAGCACTCAGCCAGGTGAAATACACAATTTTGGGATCACATTAAAAATATTATCAAAAATGCAAGAAGGTGTGGCAGAGCCAAGATGGCGGCATGAGTAGAGCAGTGGAAATCTCCTCACAAAACCACATATATTTTTGAAAATACAACAAAGACAATGCTTCCTAAAAGAGAGACCAGAAGACACAGGACAACATCCAGACCACATCCACACCTGTGAGAATCCAGCGACTCGTGAAGAGGGTAAGATACAAGCCCCGGCCAGGCAGGACCCAAGCGACCCACACCCCAGTTCTGGACGGGAGGAGAGGAGTTGAAGCAGGGAGGGAGAGGGAGCCCAGGACTGCTAAATAGCCAGCCCTACCCATCCGCACCAGAGCGCAGACACAGTGCATGTGTGGGGACCTGGATAATAGGGAAACAGGACAGTAAGACCTGTGAGTGGGTCCCTGCAGCCGGCATCCTGGGGAAAAAGAAAAGCGAGAGCTTTCTGGAAGTCTTAAAGGGACAGGGATGCCAAAGGCTGACAGAAGTGTCTGGGGATGCTTAGTCCAGCAGCAGGGAATCTGGGGAACTCTGGGCACTCTAACCTCCTGGGCAGCAGGGAGGATGGAGGCGCCTCACAGAGATAAATAGCCTCCCAGCCATTCCCCCTCCAATGAGGCTCCACCATAGCAGAGCAGCAGCCCGAAGCAGGCCATGCCCACAGCAAAATCAAAGATAAACTCCATAGTGGCCGGGCAAGAATCAGAAGCCACATCTGCATGCAGCCACCCAACACAAGCAAATAGAGGTCACTGTTCTCCCAGGAAAGGAAGGCCACAAACCAACAAGAAGGGAAGTACTTCCAGCCATCACTCGTGCCAGCTCTGCAAACTATCTCTATCAGCATGAAAAGGTAAAATTTCAGGCAGACAAAGATAACAGAGACAACACCTGAGAAGGAGACAGACCTAACCAGTCTTACTGAGAAAGAATTCAAAATAAAAACCATAAACATGCTGATGGAGATGCAGAGAAATATACAAGAGCTAAGGGATGAAGTCTGGAGGGAGATTATAGACGCCCACAGGGAGATTACAGATGTTGGGAAGGAGATTACAGAAGTGAAACAAACTCTGGAAGGATTTATAAGCAGAATGGATAAGATGCAAGAGGCCATTGATGGAATAGAAGCCAGAGAACAGGAACACATAGAAGCTGACACAGAGAGAGATAAAAGAATCTCCAGGAATGAAACAATATTAAGAGAACTTAACTGTGTGACCAATCCAAAAGGAACAATATCCGTAATATAGGGGTACCAGAAGAAGAAGAAGAGAGAGAAAAAGACATAGAAAGTGTCTTTGAAGAAATAATTGCTGAAAACTTCCCCAACCTGGGGGAGAAAATAATTGAACAGACCACAGAAATACACAGAACTCCCAACAGAAAGAACCCAAGGAGGATAACACCAAGATACATAATAATAATTAAAATGGCAAAGATCAAGGACAAGGAAAGAGTTTTAAAGGCAGCTAGAGAGAAAAGGTCACCTATAAAGGAAAACCCATGAGGTTACCATCAGACATATCAATAGAAACCTTACAGGCCAAAAGAGAATGGCATGATATATTTAATGCAATGAAACAGAAGGGCCTTGAACCAAGGATACTGTATCCAGCATGATTATCATTTAAATATGAAGGAGGGATTAAACAATTTCCAGACAAGCAAAAGTTGAGGAAATTTGCCTCCCACAAATCACCTCTACAGGTTATTTTAGAGGGAATGTTCTAGAGGGGAGCACTCCAAAGACTAAACAGATGTCACCAGAGAAAATAAAATCACAGCAAAGAAAGCAGACCAACAAAACAATAACTAAAGGCAAAAAATAAAATCAACTACCCACTAAAAGCAGTTAAAGGAAACACGAAAGAGCACAGAATAAAACAACCAACATATAAAGAATGGAGGAGGAGGAATAAGAAGGGAGAGAAGAAAAGAATCTCCAGACACTGTATATAACAGCTCAATAAGTGAGTTAAGTTAGGCAGTAAGATAGTAAAGAAGCTAACCTTGAACCATTGGTAACCATGAATCTAAAGCCTGCAATGGCAATAAGTACATATCTTTCAATAGTCACCCTAAATGTAAATGGACTGAATGCACCAGTCAAAAGATACAGAGTAATAGAATGGATAAAAAAGCAAGACCCATCTATATGCTGCTTACAAGAAACTCACCTCAAACCCAAAGACATGCACAGACTAAAAGTCAAGGGATGGAAAAACATATTTCAGGCAAACAACAGTGAGAAGAAAGCAGGGGTTGCATTACCAGTATCAGACAAAATAGACTTCAAAACAAAGAAAGTAACAAGAGATAAAGAAGGACATTACATAATGATAAAGTGCTCAGACCAACAAGAGGATATAACCATTATAAATATATATACACCCAACACAGTTGCACCAGCATATGTGAAACAAATACTAACAGAACTAAAGGGGTAAATAGAATGCAATGCATTCACTTTAGGAGACTTCAACATGCCACTCACCCCAAAGGATAGATCCACTGGGCAGAAAATAAGGACAAAGAGGCATTGAACAACACCCTAGAACAGATGGACCTAATAGACATCTATAGAACTCTACATCCAAAAGCAACAGGATATACATTCTTCTCAAGTGCACATGGAACATTCTCCAGAATAAACCACATACTAGGTCACAAAAAGAGCCTCAATAAATTCCAAAAGATTGAAATTCTACCAACTTCTCAGACCACAAAGGTATAAAACTAGAAATAAATTCTACAAAGAAAACAAAAAGGCTTACAAACACATGGAGGCTTAAAAGCATACTCCTAAACAATCAATGGATCACTGAATAAATTAAAATAGAGATCAAGGAATATGGAAACAAATGACAACAACAACACAAAGCCCCAACTACTGTGGGATGCAGCGAAAGCAGTCTTAAGAGGATAGTATACAGCGATCCAGGCGCACTTAAAGAAGGAAGAACAATCCCAAATGAATACTCTAACATCACAATTATCAAAACTGGAAAAATAAGAACAAATGAGGCCTTAACTCAGCAGAAGGAGAGACATAATAAAGATCAGAGAAGAAATAAACAAAATTGAGAAGAATAAAACAATAGAAAAAATTAATGAAACCAACAGCTGGTCCTTTGAGAAAATGAACAAAATAGATAAGCCTCTACCCAAACTTATTAAGAGAAAAAGAGAATCAACACACATCAACAGAATCAGAAATGAGAATGGAAAAATCATGAGAGACTCCACAGAAATACAAAGAATTATTAAAAACTACTATGAAAACCTATATGCTAACTAGCTGGAAAACCTATTAGAAATGGACAACTTCCTAAAAAAATACAACAATCCAAGATTGACCAAGGAAGAAACACAAAAGTTAAACAAACCAATTACGAGCAAAAAATTGAAATGGTAATCAAAAACCTACCCAAGAACAAAACCCCCGGACCAGATGGATTAACCTTGGAATTTTATCAGACATACAGAGAAGATATCATACCTATTCTCCTTAAAATTTTTTAAAAAATAGAAGAGGGAATACTCCCAAACTCATTCTATGAAGCCAACATCAACATAATACCAAAACCAGGCATAGAACCCACCAAAAAAGGAGTTTACAGATCAATATCCTTGATGAATGTAGATGCAAAAATATACAATAAAATACTAGCAAACGGAATTCAAAAATATGTCAAAAGGATCATACACCATGACCAAGTGGGATTCATCCCAGGGCTGCAAGGATGGTACAACATTTGAAAATCTATCAACATCATCCACCACATCAACAAAAAGAAGGACAAAAACCACATGATCATCTCCGTAGATGCTGAAAAAGCATTTGACAAAAATCAATATCCATTCATGATAAAAACTTTCTGCAAAATGGGTATAGAGGGCAAGTACCTCAACATAATAAAGGCCATATATGATAAATGCACAGCCAACATCATACTGAACAGCGAGAAGCTGAAAGCATTTCCTCTGAGATCGGGAACTAGACAGGGATGCCCACTCTCTCCACTGTTATTTAACATAGTACTGGAGGTCCTAGCCACTGCAATGAGACAAAACAAAGAAATACAAGGAATCCATATTGGTAAAGAAGAAGTTAAACTGTCACTATTTGCAGATGACATGATATTGTACATAAAAAATCCTAAAGATTCCACTCCAAAACTACTAGAACTGATATCAGAATTCAGCAAAGTTGTAGGATACAAAATTAACACACAGAAATCTGTGGCTTTCCTATACACTAACAATGAGCCAACAGAAAGAGAAATCAGGAAAACAATTACATTCAAAATTATAGCAAAAAGAATAAAACACCTAGGAATGAATCTAACCAAAGAAGTGAAAGACCTATACCCTGAAAACTACAAGACACTCTTAAGTGAAATTTAAGGGGACACGAGTAAATGGAAACTCATCCCATGCTCTTGGCTAGGAAGAATTAATATCATCAAAATGGCCATCCTGCCCAAAGCAATATACAGATTTGTTGCAATCTCTATCAAATTACCAACAACATTCTTCAATGAACTGGAACAAATAGTTCAAAAATTCATATGGAAACACTAAAGACCCTGAATAGGCAAAACAATCATGAGAAGGAAGAATAAAGTGGGGTGGATCTCACTCCCCAACTTCAAGTTCTACTACAAAGCCATAGTAATCAAGACAATTTGGTCCTGGTACAAGAACAGAGCCACAGACCAGTGGAACAGATTAGAGACTCCAGATATTAACCCAAATGTATATGGTCAATTAATATTTGATAAAGGAGCCATGGACATACAATGGGGAAATGACAGTCTCTTCAACAGATGGTGCTGGGAAAACTGGACAGCTACATGTAAGAGAATGAAACTGGACCATTGTCTAACCCCATACACAAAAGTAAATTTGAAATGGATCAAAGACCTGAATGTAAGTCATGAAACCATAAAACTCTTAGGAAAAAACATAGGCAAAAATCTCTTGGACATAAATGTTAGTGACTTCTTAATGAACATATATCCCCAGGCAAGGAAAACAAAAGCAAAAATGAACAAATGGTACTACATCAAGCTGAAAAGCTTCTGTACAGCGAAGGACACCATCAATAGAAAAAAATGCACTCTACAGTATGGGAGAATATATTCTTAAATGACAGATCTGATAAAGCGTTCACATCCAAAATATATGAAGAGCTCACCCACCTCAACAAACAAAAAACAAATAATCTAATTAAAAAATGGGCAGAAGAACTGAACAGACAGTTCTCCAAAAAAGAAATTCAGATGGCCAACAGACACATGAAAAGATGCTCCACATCGCTAATTATCAGAGAAATGCAAATTAAAACCACAATGAGATAGCACCTCACACCAGTAAGCATGGCTACCATCCAACAGACAAACAACAACAAATGTTGGTGAGGTTGTGGAGAAAGGGGACTCCTCCTACACTGCTGGTGGGAATGTATATTAGTTCATCCATTGTGGAAAGCCGTATGGAGGTTCCTCAAAATGCTCAAAATACACTTACCATTTGACCCAGGAATTCCACTCCTAGGAATTTACCCTAAGAACGCAGAACTCAAGTATGAAAAAGACAGATGCACCTCTATGTTTATCGCAGTGCTATTTACAATAGCCAAGAACTGGAAGCAACCTAAGTGTCCATCGGTAGATGAATGGATAAAAAGATGTGGTACATATACACAATGGAATATTATTCAGTCATAAGGAGAAAACAAATCCTACCATTTGCAACAACATGGATGGAGCTAGAGGGTATTATCCTCAGTGAAATATGGCAAGCAGAGAAAGAGAAATACCTATTGATTTCATTCATCTGTGGAGTATAAGAACAAAGGAAAACTGAAGGAATAAAACAGCAGCAGAATCACAGAATCCAAGAAGGGACTAACAATTACCAAAGGAAAAGAGACTGGGGAGAATAGGAGGGTAGGGAGGGATAAGGGTGGGGAAGAAGAAAGCGGGTGTTATGATTAGCATGTATAATGTGGGGTTGAGCAAAGGGGAGGACTGTGCAACACAGAGTAGATAAGTAGTGATTCTAGAACATTTTGCTATGCTGATGGACAGTGACTATAATGGGGTTTGTGGGGGGGACTTGGTATAGGGGAGAGCCTAGTAAACATAATATTCTTCATGTAATTGTTGATTAATGATGAAAATAAAAAAAGAGAAAGAAAAGGGGGATTACTCCCTGATAGGATAAAACTAACTGCAAATCAATGATTAATGCATGCTTTACATATCCTTAATTTTCATCTTTTAAAGGGTGTCAGATAATTAGCTATGCAAGTACATTTTTTGTAATAATATTCCTTTCTCTTAAAAAAAAAAAAACAAAGCAGTTTCTGTGTAGTGATCTCCAATAGGTTCTTCACAATGGTATAAAGGTCATATCAAAGTATGGGCAAAGGGTTTGTTTGTGTTTATACAGAGGATCAAAGCCTAATTTGGCTACCCAGAAAATTAGGTAAGATACAATATGAAGAAGAACTTCCAACATCAACATCCTCTGGAAGAGTCATTCCAGAAGATGATCATCAAAAAACTTCAACAAAGATCCTGGTGCTGCTGCACTTGTAGCTCCATTTATCCTGCCGGTTCCCAGACTTGCCATTGTAATGAAGAAGGAGATATCTAAGCTGGCCTGTGCATACAGTAAAACATCAAATTTGACTGGATCTATACTGTCGGAACTCAACCAGGAATTAGGAGAAGTGCAAGTTGCAGTGCTCCAAAATCGTGTGACTACAGACTTTCTACTGTTAAAAGAACATATGGTATGTGAACAGTTCCCAGGAATGTGTTGTTTTAATTTGATTTTTCTCAAACTATTCAAATTCAGTCAGACAATATTCATCATATCATTGATAAGTTTTCACAAATGCCTAGGGTACCTAACTAGTTTTGGTTTCACTGGATATGGCTGGTAATGGTAGGTCTGCTTTTGTTATGTAGCTCTATTCCTATTATGTTAATGTGTGTACACAACTTAATTAGTAGTTTAAAACCTAAGTTATTCTACAAGAAGATATGTCAGAGAAATAATCAATCTTCCCATGTTTTCTTCCATCTCCTACTTCTATAGCTTTTCTTCTTCCTTCCTAATTACAACCCTTTAGTAGAATTCGTGCCTCACATCAAAAATTATTGAGTATCATAATTCTTCCAAGTGGTAAAGATACCTCAAGACAAATGCTGAGCATAGAAGCCACAGGGCATAAATCTGCAAAGAAGTAAACAGCGAACCTTTTCAAAGAATATTGCTTCTCTCTCACTTACAAACTTTACATTTCCCTGTATGGCCGTGGAAGATGACTGGTAAGCCAGAGATGGGTAAGATTCCTCAAGGGAGGAACAACCTAAGACAGGCACAGTCGCACGGAGCCATCAGGTGAGAAATTGGGGATCAACAGAGGTGAGGCTTAGAATCTCACCCCCCCTGTTTTGAGAGAAATCTTCTGCATCCGTGGATGTTTTGTTGCCCTTGTCTAGCTTGGATTAATACTTAGTCTATGGGCACAGACCTGAGCATCTACATTTGTCCTCTTACAGCACTAAATTATGTTTTCTACCTTTATCTTGCATCTACCTACCACTTCAGCATTTTATTAAAAAATAATAAGAATGATAATAAGGGAGAAATTTGGGATTCATGTATAAATCAAGTATAAAAATCAAATGCATAATTATATCTGACTTGCTTATAGTTCATGATGCGTGATCAAAACTGAAATTTTCTGTGATATAACTGCCCTTGCACTGTTCACCATGTAAGAACTTATTCACTATGTAAAAAAAAATGCAAGAAGGAAAATACAACCTATAATAAGGAAAAAATTCAAAACTACAGAATCGGTCAGAAATGATGGAGATGATGTAACAGTAGATAACAGGTTAGCTTTGTTTTATTTTCCAAGTGCCTGACCAAGCACCACACTATTAGCCTTGTCAAGGGTTCACCAAGTGTTTCGACATTAGTTTCCAAATCACTTCTTTAACAGATTACCTCAAGTTTAGTGGCTTAAAGCGTACAGATTTATTTTCTTATTGTTAGAAGTTTGAAATGAATCTTAAGGGATTAAAGTTAAGTGTCAACAGCTTTTGTTTGGGAGGCTCTAGGGAAGAACTTCATGTTCTTTTTTTTCTTTTCCAGCTTCTAGAGGTTGCTTGTGGCTCACTCTTCCATTTCCATATCAATGTTTGTGGCATCTTCTCTCCTCTCTAACTTTCTGTGTCTCACTTAGAAGGACCTTCGTTGTTACACTGGGCTTGACTGGAAAATCCAAGCTAATTCCCCATTTTGAGATTCTTTACCACATCTGCAAAAGTCTCTTTTGCCATATAAGGCAACATATTCACAGGTTCCTTAAATTAGAATGTAGACATCTTTGGGGGTCATTATTATGTCAACCGCAGTATCCTTCCAGGTAAAGTGGTCAGTCAGCTGATAAAATTCTGTCCACTAGGAGGATTTCTTGTTACTCTTCTCTTCTTCAGTGCCACTGAAGAGAGCAGCTGAAATGCTCCAGTAGTCCACTTCCAGCTGGTGCCAGCATAGTCTACAAACAGGGTTTATTTCTTTCCCTCTGATCATTAGTCTTAAGGAATTTCTCATTAGGCAATATGAATGTACAGAAGTGAGGTGGTGATATGAGAGGATGTATCATGAGAGTCTGAGCCTGCTCACACACTTATTTATTCCCTCTCAACTTCCTCTAGCTTGATTTTATATATGTATATGAATTGATAGAGGTTTCCTGTCACACATGATTAGCATTATGACTTAGCTCAGGTTTTAGTATCATTTGATCATTCATTATTAAACATTCAATCTTTATCAAGGTTCAGTATCAAACAATGCACTGATTCCCAAAAGAAAATATTGATCCAAAGAGAAGAACATAAATTTGCCTCAAAACCCTAGGGCTTTATGCTGTGATTGTACAATATAGATTTCCTAAGTCTCTATACAGTGTCCTCATTTACCACAGACCCAGTGAGATATACTGAGTTGATATGTCATAAGGCCAATGTGACAGCGAGGATTGCACTGCTGTGTAGACATACTGCAGAGGTTTCTTTTATTCTGAGTCCCTATCATTTTTAGCAGCCTTATATGTAACTCAGGAAATGGGTCAGAGCAGCACACCCAGCTATGATGTGTGTGTTGATTCCAAAATTCAGAGAGATAGGACTGACACAGTTATTTTGATGGTTTACTGGTAAAACAGACTATATTACAAAGCAAAATTGATCTATGGAAGCCAATATTTTCCTCTGTCTCTAATTTCAAATTTATCTTTAAAAATACCATCTAAGAAATATTTAATTATATGTCAATGTATACAGATGATATACATTCTAAAGTAATAAAAGTGAGTGATGAAGCTTTTTCTGAGAAAATTTTTAGTTTGTAATGCTTAGTATTCTTAAGCACAGTCCCATAGCAACATGATTTAAAAAAGCAACAATGGGTGGTGATACAATTTTTGGCTGAGCTGCAAAGTCACAGTAGGTGTTATAACTCACTCTAAAACAAGTACTCGAGGGCTCACTGCCAGGCAGTATAACATTCAGATATTTAAGAGAGCTTAGTACAATTGATTGTAATAGGGTGATTAAATAGAAAACCACCCACTTCTGTATCCATTACCTTTAGTGTTCCACAAGTACAGACAACCCTTAGATCCTCAGATAATCCTTGATAATATATCCTTTGGGTACAAGGTTGGACAAATTATAATTGAACAAATTAGGACACAAGTTTGTTGCAATTCTCAAAAAGGGGGAACCTAATGTATAGCCTCTCTAACCCAAAAAATATTAATAAGCATGATTATTAGGTGTTAGTAGACAGTAGGCCACTGTCAGGCAGGCCTCATAAACCTGAGGATGAATTGGCATAATAGGTGACAAAGAAAGAGTTGATAGCTGGTCTATAACCCATACTTCCTTTCCCAGGGATATAGGGGAGAGAGAAAGAAAGAAAACATAAAAGATCCATCCCTATCAAATCTCTCTGAGAACATACAAATCCCAATGACAAATACTACAAAAATATAGAACCTTTACTGATTGAACGTTTTTAACAGGAGGTACCTTTTCTGCATTTAATTGCTTATGATAAACCTAAAATTTATGGATTTGTGCGACATATCTGCTGCAAAATTTCATTGTCAATTATGTAATCATAAGTGGTGAAAATGGAGATCTTTTATTACTGGAATAGCTCATTTTGTGTATGACTTGCATCCCTTAGAAAAGCTCTATTAAAAGGTACCTAATCTATCCTAATAAAATAAAGAAAATGGGCAAGTTGTTCTAGCTCCTTTCATTTAGGGCCCTCATTCCATGCCAGCTGCATTATATGTATAAGAAAATAGGAAAGAATGGGGTTCTAGGTTTACTTATTGAATCATGTGTCTGTAACATGTCTTTTATTATGCTGATTTAAGAGTAAACTAAAGTGGGAAAAAAAAATGTGTATCCAACAGGTCATTTAGCCTAGTAGAGATTCATACTGGTACAGAACTGGTATAGGTGAATTGTAATTCACCACTTATAGTTACATAATTGACACTGAAATTTTGCAGCAGGTCATGTCCCATAAATCCATAAATTATCAGTTTTTAATAAGCTCATCTGATTTCAGGGTGACCTCTTTGCAATGGAAAGGATAAGGAAATTATATAAAAATGAGAAACATCCTGTTGCTCATGCACACATACATACCCCAAGGCTACACAGGCCTCATTAAAGCCCTGACACTTGTGGGCTTTTGAGCTGTGGAGATCATTTGTACACATTATGAATATTCTACAGAGGTGCTTGTTAAACTTTAAGGAGTTCATGTAAATCATATTAGTATCTTACTGAAATATAAATCAAATTTAGTTGTTCTGGGACAGGGTCAGGTACTGACTAACAATGCTGATTTATGGCCACACTTTGAGAAGCAAAGTTCTAGGGTGTGTAAATTTTAGGAGGATCCTGGGGTGGAAGGCCCAGCTGCACTGCATGAGATAATACTAATGGCAATGATAGTGTAAGTAAATTTTGATACATGTTTTTGGAAGGATTGTGGAATGTGGGAGACCAGAACCAAGCAAACAGAACTGAGGTGTGAGATAGGAGGACACTGATAGTCTCTTCTCTGAATATTGGATCAATACTTCCAGTGACTATACCAGCTAAAGCACATATTAACACATATGCCACACATTGTAACTTCAACCATCTGTAATTAAATGTAATATTTTAGTTATACAATTTCATTATAATTTATACTTCAAAATATAACTTTTTAATTCAATCTAAATTTCATATAATTAAAGAAAATGAGAAGGTCCTATATTAGAATTGGCTAGGCTAATACAACTGACAACTCCTAAGGCCTAAAAGCTACTAAGAGAAAATAGAGCCTGTAACAGACCCAGTGCTGCCCCCTAGAGGTGACCCATTGAAAGGCTGGTCAGGCCTGAGGGAGTAATCCCTATGCTTTTATTGGTGCTGAGTAGACTTGTGCTGTATACTAATACAAATATAAGGTCCCAACTGAAATATCTGTCATTGCCAGCTGGGGAATGTGTGAATGACAGCAAGGACACAGGCTGAATATATCATAGCCCAATGCACCACACTATAGGGACAATTCAAGTGTACTCAATAGTCTAGGCTTTGAGCATGCTTATGGCTCATCAAGTGACATCTCTACCCCATCAAGTGTTCTTGAAACCCAGGCCTGCAAATCCTGAACTTGTTTCTCTGAGTTTGCTGAACAGCAGTTCTGATTTTCCAGGCCTCTCAAATCTCCAGACTAAATGCAAAAGGAGAGCCAGTAGCATGTATGGACAACCTTGTGGGTAATCTGGATACAGCCCAAAATAGACCTCTTAATGGACTGCCTTTCTAAGTAAATAACAGAAGAGTTAAAATGCTCCGTTTCTTTTTCTGAAACTATAAAAACTAAGATTTGAAAGCTTTAGTTATGGGGTATAAATTTGCTAGATATCCAGTTTCAAGAGAAAACAGGTGGCTTACTTTAAGCATGATAAATAGTTACTCACAAAGTTGTTGGGACATATTATAAAAGGTCACTATTGAAATAAAAGTTAGACATGAACTGAATATGGAAATTATTCATCATTTTTTGTTACATTCTGATCACAACCACTATAAGTATGGCATAGCTCTAGGAAAAAGATGACTAGTATTGAAAGTCCAAAGGCCCTGATACAAAGTGATGAGGAATAATTAAAAGAATAAATGTGTGGTCCAGTTTGTCCTGTAGTCAGCCAGGAAGATGTAGAGATAGAGAAGGATCTGAGAATATGCCATGGGCAGTAGAGAGAAGACTGACATAATTTATGTTCTCATAATGAATTGGTTACAAGGACATATAATTCATTTAAAACATCTAACAGGTACTGCTAAAGAGAACACTGGACCTTGTTTGTTTATAGATACTCCAACAATACAGAACACAGCTAAACTGAAGTCAAGCACTGAAGATTTGTATATCACTTCAACATCAAAGTGCAGCTTCTGTGTTACCTTTCTTGGTTGAATTTATAACCCAGAGATTTGAACTGCAGTAAGTCTGAGATAATATGAGTAATCCCTTATTTTGTTAAGTCCATCAAGGGTATTGCAAATAGTATGTTCAATGCATGAACTTTAGAATTATTCATAAACAAATAAGAAAGATATGGCCATGAACATATTGAACTGGTGAACCCTGATACAACTTTGAACTATAAAACCCATACTTTTCTTTAGCTCACAACCAAACTACTAAGTGTGGAAATGTAACATTAAAATCTACAGATATCTTTAGGTAAAAGAGTAGGAAGGCAAGGCAGAAACCTCTTCCTACATACACATCGAGGAAGCAACTATGGCAAATATAATTAACCCTGAAATCACCCAAAAACTATAGAACAGGCCACCTACACATGGTGAAGAAAAGAAGACCATATAGAGAAGGGTAAAGTGTCAGAGCCATAACTGATTGGAATCCAAGCCCATTCCCCATCCAAGCCTACAAGTGAGACAGAAAGGAATGGAGCAGGGAGGGAATAAATGCACAGGAACTGCACACTTGGCCCTGGAGAGCTGCTCTGGGAACATGAGTCCATATTGCAACAGGCTTTGGTGATTAATAGGACATCAGGGAGAGTTGGAGCTCTCTGGAAGGCTGATTCCTGCTGCTTGCAGAGGGCAGGCATGCTCCATCACTCCCACTGAGACCCAACACAGAGGCAGCAGTTTGAAGCATTTACCAGTAGCAGGAAGTATGCCAGGGGGTGGGGGTTGGCCAAAGCTCTCTACTGAGGCAAAAGGGCAGGTGGATAATGCTTCCCTACCATCCCTCAGCCCAACTGGTAGGGTGCTTGTGGGAGCCAGCCCCAAATACTCCATGATCCTTGCTGGCAGCTCAAACACAAGGCACTTTTTGAACACTCACAAATCTGGCTTGCTTGCCTCAGCAGCTGTCAGACTTTGCTGTCTGGCAGGCAGAGGAAGGCTTTCCCAGCTGTCTCTCAGCAAACCAGGGGAGGTGCCTAATGCTCTTTCCTCCTTGCTGGAAGCTCATCCCTGTGCCTCACTCCCTTGCATACCCACCCTACCCACCCCATCAGCCCAGCATTACACCATCCCTGCCTGGCAAACAGAGGGTAGCTCCACCCACAGTGATCTCAGTTGAAATATGGCTCACAAAAGGCCTCTGATAACAGAGATCAGCCACTGCTCACAGACAGACAAAAAGGTGGTCCCACCCACAATCCACTAACTGCAACTACAGCTCTACCTCAAAGGAGAACCAGGCACAGGAGAGCAGAGTCTTGAGCTTCAGGGCACCATAGGATACCTTCTTCATAAAGTCATTACTATCTAGACCAAGAGGTATAGTGGATGGATCAATCCAATACAAAGGAAGAAACACAGAAACCAAGATAAAATGAGGAGGCAGTGGAATATAGTCCAAACAAAAGAACAGGATAAGAAACCAGAAAGAGGACTAAATGAAAATATCACACACCTTTTTGATAAAGATTTCAAAGTAACAGTCATATATATGTTCCTAGATCTGAGGAAAAGTATTGATATCAGGGAGGACTTCAACAAAGAAATAGAAGAGTTTAATGAGAGACAGAGCTGAAGAATATAGTAACTGAAATGAAAAATACAATGGGGGAAATCAATTATAGATTGCTTCAAGTGGAAGAGACAATCAGTGAGATGGAAATTACAAAACAGGAGCAGTGAAGCTGAGGAACAGAGAGAAAAAAACAATCTCTAAAAATGAGAGGATGGTAGGAGAGAAGTGTGACAACTCAAAACAAAACAATATTCACACCAGAGGAGTGCCAGAAGGAGAAGAGAGAGACAAAGAAGTAGAAAGTCTCTTTGAAGGAATAAGTGCTGAAAACTTCCCCAATCTGGGGCAGATATAGACACCCAGGTACTGGAAGTACAGACAGCTCCTAACAAAAGGAACTACAGGAAGACAACACCAAGACATATAGTAATTAAAATGACAAAAATTAAGGATAAAGAGGATGTTGAAATCAGCTAGAAAGAGGCAAAAATTATTTAAAAGGGAAACCCAATTAGACTATTGGCAGATTTCTCAGCAAAAACTTTGCAGGCCAGAAGTGAGTGGAATGAAATAGTTAATGTATTGAAACAGAAGGACCTTCAACAAAGAATCCTCTACCCAGCAATGTTATCATTAAGAATTGAAAGAGAGACTAAAAGATTCCAAGATAAACAGAAGTTAAAATAATTCACCATCACTAAACTTGCCTTACGGGATATGTTACAGGGACTTCTATAGATTGAAATATTTTAAGCGTAAATATTTTTAGTCACTGAAAAAAACTCACAGTAGATCAATTGTTAACTAAGCAAGTATGAAGTTTGAAAAAGAAAAAATGTAGTAAACTCAATTAAACACAAAATCAGTCAAAGGACACACAAAAAATGCAGATTATGACATCTAATACATAAAGTGTGAAGGAGGAAGAAGAATAAAAAAAGATGTACTTTTAGACAGTGTTTGAAATAGAGTGACCGTTAACAGATGGATAAATAAACAAGACTCATCCTTATGCTGCCTAAAAGAGACTCATTCCAGATCTGAAGACATACATAGACAGAAAGTGAAGAGATGGAAATAGATTTTTCATGCCAATACTAGGGAGAAGAAATCAGAAATAGCAGTACTTGTATCAGACAAAACAGATTTCAAAACAAAGAAAATTGCAAAAATAAAGAAGTACATTACATAATGATAAAGGGACCAACCCAACAAGAATAGATAACAATTATAAATATCTATGCACCCAACATAGGAACACCTAAATATGTAAAAAAAAATCCTGACAGAACTAAAGGAAGAAATAGACAGCAACTCAATCATATTAGGGAATTTTAATATACCACTTACATCAATAGATTAGCCAGACAGAAAATAAATAAGGAAGAAGAGGCACTGTACAATACACTAGAACAGAAGGACTTAACAGAACATTCCACCCCAAAGCAGCAGGATACATATTTTTCTCAAGTGCCCATGGAAATTCTCCAGAATAGATCACATATTAGGACACAAAAATAGCCTTAAAAAATTCAAAAAGATTGAAACTGTATCAAACATCTTTCCAGATCACAATGATATGAAACTAGAAATTAATTAATTAGAGAAAACAAAAAAAGCCCACAAACACATGGAGGCTAGACAATGTACTTCTAAATAATCAATGGATCAATGAATAAATAAAAGAAAAAATCAAGCAATACATGGGAACAAATAAAAATAAAAATACAACAGTTAAAAATATATGGGATGCCATAAAAGCAGTTCTAAGAGGGGAAGTACATAACAATACAGGTGTACCTCATGAAACAAGAACAATCCAAAATAAACAGTCTAAACTCACAATTAAAGAAATTAGAAAAAGAACAAATTAAGCCCAAAGTCAATAGAAGGAGGTAGAAAATAAAGATCAGAGCAGAAATAAATAAAACAGAGAAGAATAAAACAACAGGAAAAATCAATGAAACCAAGAGCTGGTTCTTTGAGAGAATAACAAAAAAGACAAACTCTTACCAGACTTATCAAGAAAAAAGAGAAAACACAATTAAAAAATCAGAAATGAAAAGGAAATAGTTACAAGGACACCACAGAAATACAAAGAATTATTAGGGAATTCTATGAAAAATTATATGCCAATAAATTGGACAACCTTGAAAAAATGGACAAATTCCTAGAAAAGTACAACTTTTTGAGACTGACCCAGGAAGAAGCAAAACATTTGAACAGACCAATCATCAGTAATGAAATTGAATTGGTAATCAAAAACTCCCATCAAACCAAATTCCAGAACCAGATGGCCTCAGAGCTGAATTCTACCAGACATTTAAAGAAGAGGTAATTCCCATACATAAAGTATGCCAAAAAAGTAAAAGAGGAGGGAATACTTCCAAAGTCATTCAAGGAGGCCATGTCAGTCTAATACTAAACTGGGACAAAGACACTACAAAAAAAGAAAATTGTAGACCAATATCCCTGATGAACATAGATGTAAAAATCCTCACCACAATATTAGCAAAGCCAAATAAAAAAAAATTACATCAAAAGGATCATCCATCCCAACCAGTGGGGTTTATTCCAGGGATGCAGGGATGGTACAGTATTTGTAAATCAGTAAATTTCATGCACCGCATTAACAAAAAGGATGAAAACATTATGATCATCTCAATAGATGCAAAAAACATTTGACAAAATTCGACATCCATTCATGATAAAATTTCTCAAAAAAATGGGTGTAGAAGGAACATACCCGAACATAATAAAGGCCATATATGACAAACCCACAGCTAACATCATACTAAATGGTGGAAAGCTGAAAGCTTTTCCTCTAAGATCAGGAATAAGATAAGTATGCCCACTCTCACCACTTTTATTCAACATAGTCCTGAAAGTCCTGGCCTTCAGCAACCAGACAAGATAAAGAGATAAAAGGCATCCAAATTGGTAAGGATAAAGTAAAACAGTTTCTTTTTGCAGAAGACATGATACTATATACAGAAAACCCTAAACACTCCTTCAAAATAACTATTAGAAGTAATACTGGATTCAGCAAAGTTGCAGGATACACAATTAATAAACAGACATATATTGCATTCCTATACACAAACGTGAATTAGCAGAAAGAGCAATCAGGAAAAAAACATTTTCATTTACAATTGCATCAAAAAGAATAAAATACCTAGGAATAAACCTAACCAAGAACATGACAGACCTTTACTCTGAAATCTACAAGGCAGTGATGACAGAAATTTAAAAAGACACAAATAAATGGAAATCTAACCCATTCTCATGGATAGCAAAAATTAATATAGTCACAATGGCCATTCTGCCCAAGGCAGTTTATATTCAATGCAATCTCTATAAAAATACTAACAGTATTTTTCAATGAACTAGAGCAAATAATCCTAAAATTCATATGGAACCACAAAAGGCCCTGAATAACTAAAGTTACCCCTGGAAAGAAGGACAAAGCTTGGGATAGTACATACCCTGTCTTCAAGCTATACTACAAAGCTACAGTAATCCAAACAGTATGAGGTATCACCTTACACCAGTTAGAATGGCCACTATCCAAAGACAAGAAATAACAAATGTTGGCGAGGAAGTGGAGAAAAGGGAACCCTACTATGCTGTTGGTGGAAATGCAACTTGGTGCAGCCACTGCTGCAAGCAGTATGGAATTTTCTCCAAAAACTAAAACTAAAAATACCATATGACCCAGTAATTCTTCTAGGAATCTACCCAAAGAAAACAAAATCCTGATTTGAAAAGATACATGTGTCCCTATGTTTATTGCCCCATTATTTACAACAGCCAATATATGGAAGCAACCAAAGCATCCATCAATAGATGAATGGATAAAGAAGATGTGGAACATATACACAATGGAATATTATTCAGCCATAAAAAGGAGAGCAATCTGCCATTTGTGACAACATGGAAAGCCTTAGAGGGTATAATGTTAGATGGAATAAGCCAGATGGAGAAAGACAAATACCATATGCATTCACTTTTTGTGGGATCTGAAAACAAAACAAAAGAAAATGAACAAAATAGTAGACTCAAAGACACTGAGATGTCACAGGTGATTACCATGGGGGAGGGGTTGTCATGGATAGGTGAGCAAAGTGGGGTATATAAAGGAGCAGTCATAATATAAGTGGGTCACAAGGATAGTAGTACAGTATGGAGAGTAAAACCAATGATTCTGTAGCACCTTGCCAATTTGACAGACTAATTGTACTAGTTGGGATGAGGATTTAATAATGTGAGTAGCTGTTAAACCACCGTGTTGTACACTTGAAACCAATATAAGATTGTGTATCAACATACTTCAATTTAAAAAAACCCACTTGGAAAAAAGATAAATACCTTAGAGTGGAATTGCACTGTTGTATCCGAATGACAAATATGAACTTTACATATTTTTTCTGAAAAATTCTGCCTCCGTTATCAAAGTCTAGCAAGCAAATGAAAGACATTTTTCTTTATTGAAAAAATTCTATATGCATAATATTTAAAGTTTTAAAGAATTGCCAGATGTGATTCTTGCCTCAGGGACTGAAATGTAGTAAGATTCAATGCTATAATTAAATAAAAAAATAAATAATGAGTAATTAGAGGTGAAGAATTTTTTTGAAATCTAAGATGCAAATATGGCATATATTAGGAGTGGAGCCAAGATGGCGGCCTGAGCAGAGCAGCAGAAATCTCCTCCCAAAACTACATATATTTTTGAAAATACAAGAAAGACAATTCTTTCTAAAAGAGAGACCAGAAGACACAGGACAACAGCCAGACTACATCCACCCCTGCGAGGACCCAGCACCTCATGACGGGGTTAGATACAAGCTGCAGCCAGACGGGACCCAAGTGCCCCTCACCCCAGCTCCCAGCAGGAGGAGAGGAGTTGGAGCAGAGAGGGAGAGGGAGCCCAGGACTGCTAAATAGCCAGCCCTAGCCATTCACACCAGAGCACAGACACAGTGCATGCAGGGGTGCTGAAAACTAGGGAAACAGGACAGTAAGATCTGTGAGCAGGTCCCCACAGCCAGCGCCCAGGGGACAAAGAATGCGAGTGCTTTCTGGAAGTCTTAAAGGGACAGGGAACCCAGAGCTGGAAGGAAGTATCCTGGGACACTTAGCTCAGCAACAGGGAATCCAGGGGAACTCCAGGCACCCTAACTCCCTGGATAGCAGGGCAGCTCAGAGGCCCCTCATGGAGATAAACAGCCTCCCAGCCGTTTCCACTCTGACGTGGCTCTGCCATATCGGAGCAGCAACCCAAGGCAGGCCATGCCTACAGCAACAGCGGAGATAAACTCCATAGCCACTGGGGAAGAATCAGAAGCCCGGTCTTCCCAGCACAAGTCACTAGAGGTCGCTGTTCGCCCAGGAGGAGAGGAAGGCCAGAAACCAACAAGAAGGGACGTTCTACCAGCCTTCATTCGTGCCAGCTCTGCAAACTATCTCTATCGCCATGAAAAGGCAGAATTTGAGGCAGACAAAGATCACAGAGACAAAACCTGAGGAGAAAACCTAACCAGTCTTCCTGAAAAAGAATTCAAAATAAAAATCATAAATATGCTGATGGAGATGCAGAGAAATATACAAGAGCTAAGGGATGATGTCTGGAGGGAGATTGCAGAAGTGAAACAATCTTTGGAAGCATTTATAAGGAGAATGGATAAGAGGCAAGAGGCGATTGATGGAATAGAAACCAGAGAACAGGAATGCATAGAAGCTGACACACAGAGAGATAAAAGGATATCCAGGAATGAAACAATATTAAGAGAAATGTGTGACCAATCCAAAAGGAACAATATCCATAATATAGGGGTACCAGAAGAAGAGAGAGAAAGAGGGATAGAAAGTGTCTTTGAAGAAATAATTGCTGAAAACTTCCCCAAACTGGGGAAGGAAATATTCAATAAGACCACAGAAGTACACAGAACTCCCAACAGGAAAGAACCAAGGAGAGCAAGACCAAAACACATAATAATTAAAATGGCAACAATCAAGGACAAGGACAGAGTTTTAAAGGCAGCAAGAGAGAAGAAAAAGAACACCTACAAAGAAAAACCCATCCAGCTATCATCAGACTTCTCAACAGAAACGTAACAGGCCAGAAGAGAATGGCATGATATATTTAATACAATGAAACAGAAGAGCCTTGAACCAAGAATATTGTATCCAGCATGATTATGATTTAAATATGAAGGAGGGATTAAACAATTCCCAGACAAGCAAAAGTTGAGGAAATTTGCTTCCCAAAAACAAACTCTACAGGGTATTTTAGAGGAACTATTCTAGATGGGAGCACTCCTAAGACTAAACAGATGTCACCAGAGAAAATAAAATCACAGCAAAGAAAGCAGACCAACCAAATACTAACTAAAGGCAAAAAATAAAACCAACTACCCACTAAAAGCAGTTAAAAGAAACACGAAAGAGCACAGAATAAAACAACCAACATATGAAGAATGGAATAGGAGGAATAAGAAGGCAGAGAAGAAAAGAATCTCCAGACAGTGTATATAACAGCTCAATAAGCGAGCTAAGTTAGGCAGTAAGATACTAAAGAAGCTAACCTTGAACGTTTGGTAACCACGAATCTAAAGCCTGCAATGGCAATAAGTACATATCTTTCAATAGTCACCCTAAATGTAAATGGACTGAATACACCAATCAAAAGACATAGAGTAATAGAATGGCTAAAAAAGCAAGACCCATCTATATGCTGCTTATGAGAAACTCACCTTAAACCCAAAGACATGCACAGACTAAAGTCAAGGGATGGAAAAACATATTTCATGCAACAACAGAGAGAAGAAAGCAGGGATTGCAGTACTAGTATCAGACAAAATAGACTTCAAAACAAAGAAAGTAACAAGAGATAAAGAAGGACATTACATAATGATAAAGGGCTCAGCCCAACAAGAGGATATAACAATTAAAAATATATATGGACCCAACACCTGAACACTGTCATATGTGAAACAAATACTAACAGAACAAAAGGAGGAAATAGAATGCAATGCATTCATTTTATGAGACTTCAACACACCATTCACTCCAAGGGACAGATCTACCAGGCAGAAAATAAGGACAAAGAGGCACTGAAAAATATACTAGAACAGATGGACCTAATAGACATCTATAGAACTCTACACCCAAAAGCAACAGGATACACATTCTTCTCAAGTGCACATGGAACATTCTCCAGAATAGACCACATACTAGGTCACAAAAAGAGCCTCAGTAAATTCCAAAAGATCGAAATTCTACCAACGAACTTTTCAGACCACAAAGGTATAAAACTAGAAACAAATTCTACAAAGAAAAGAAAAATGATCAAAAACATATGGAGGCTTAACAACATTCCCCTAAATAATCAATGGATCAATGAACAAATTAAAATAGAGATCAAGGAATATATGGAAACAGATGACAACAACAACAAAAAGCCCCAACTTCTGTGGGACGCAGCGAAAGCAGTCTGAGAGGAAAGTATATACCGATCCAGGCACACTTAAAGAAGGATGAACAATCCCAAATGAATAGACAAACATCACAATTATTGAAACTGGAAAAAAAAAGAACAAATGAAGCCTAAAGTCAGCAGAAGGAGTGATATAGTAAAGATCAGACAAGAAATAAACAAAATAGAAAAGAAGAATACAATAGCAAAAATCAATGAAAGCAAGAGCTAAATCTTTGAGAAAATAAACAAAATAGATAAGCCTCTTGCCAAACTTATTAAGAGAAAAAGAGAATCAACACACATCCACAGAATCAGAAATGAGAATGGAAAAATCACGACAGACTGCACAGAAATACAAAGAATTATTAAAGACTACTATGAAAACCTATATGCTAACAAGCTGAAAAACCTAGAAGAAATGGACAACTTCCTAGAAAAATACAACCATCCAAGATTGACCAAGGAAGAAACACAAAAGTTAAACAAACCAATTATGAGCAAAGAAATTGAAGCAGTAATCAAAAACCTACCTAAGAACAAAATCCCTGGGCCAGACGGATTTACCTCCGAATTTTATCAGACATGCAGAGAAGACATAATACCCATTCTCCTTAAAGTTTTCCAAAAAATAGAAGAGAAGGGAATACTCCTAAACTCATTCTATGAAGCCAACATCAACCTAATATCAAAACCAGGCAAAGACCCCACCAAAAAAGAAAATTACAGACCAATATCCTTGATGAATGTAGATGCAAAAATACTCAATAAAATATTAGCAAACCAACTTCAAAAATATATCAAAAGGATCATACACCATGACCAAGTGGGATTCATCCCAAGGATGCAAGGATGGTACAATATTCGAAAACCCATCAACATCATCCACCATATCAATGAAAAGAAGGACAAAAACTACATGATCATCTCCATAGATGCTGAAAAAGCATTTGACAAAATTCAACATCCATTCATGATAAAAACTCTCAGTAAAATGGGTATAGAGGGCAAGTACGTCAACATAATAAAGGCCATATATGATAAACCCACAGCTAACATCATACTGAATAGCGAGAAGCTGAAAGCTTTTCCTCTGAGATTGGGAACAACATAGGGATGCCCACTCTCCCCACTGTTATTTAACATAGTACTGGAGGTCCTAGCCATGGCAATTAGACAAAACAAAGAAATACAAGGAATCAAGATTGGTAAAGAAGAAGTCAACTGTCACTATTTGCAGATGACATGATATTGTACATAAAAAGAAACCCTAAAGGCTCCACTCCAAAACTACTATAACTCATATTGGAATACAACAAAGTTGCAGGATACAAAATTAACACACAGAAATCTGTGGCTTTCCTATACACTAACAATGAACCAATAGAAAGAGAAATCAGGAAAACAATTCCATTCACAATTGCATCAAAAAGAATAAAATACCTAGGAATAAACCTAACCAAAGAGGAGAAAGATCTATACACTGAAAACTATAAGACCCTCTTATGAGAAATTAAAGGGGACACTAACAAATGGAAACTCATTCCATGGTCTTGGCTATGAAAAATTAATATAGTCAAAATGGCCATTCTGCCCAAAGCAATATACAGATTTGATGCAATCACTATCACATTACCAGCAACATTCTTCAATGAACTCGAACAAATAGTTCAAAAATTCATATGGAAACACCAAAGACCCCAAATAGCCAAAGCAATCCTGAGAAGGAAGAATAAATTAGGGAGGATCTTGCTCCCCAACTTCAAGCTCTACTACAAAGCCATAGTAATTAAGATAATTTGGTCTTAGCACAAGAACAGAGCCACAGACTAGTGGAACAGAATAGAGACTCCAGACATTAACACAAACATATATGGTCAATTAATATTTGATAAAGAGCCATGGATATACAATGGGGAAATGACAGTCTCTTCAACAGATGGTGCTGGCAGAACTGGGCAGCTATATGTAAGAGAATGAAACTGGACCAATGTCTAACCCCATACACAAAAGTAAATTCAAAATGGATCAAAGACCTGAATGTAAGTCATGAAACCATAAAACTCTTAGAAAAAAACATAGGCAAAAATCTCTTGGACATAAATGTTAGTGACTTCTTCATGAACATATATCGCCGGGCAAGAAAAACAATAGCAAAAATGAACAAGCGGGACTACATCAAGCTGAAAAGCTTCTGTACAGCGAAGGACACCATCAATAGAACAAAAATGTACCCTACAATATGGGAGAATATATTCATAAATGACAGATCTGATAAAGGCTTGACATCCAAAATATAGAAAGAGCTCACACACCTCAACAAACAGAAAGCAACTAATCCAATTAAAAAATGGGCAGAGGAGCTGAACAGACAGTTCTCCAAAAAAGAAATTCAGATGGTCAACAGACACATGAAAAGATGCTCCACATCACTAGCTATCAGAGAAATGTAAATTAAAACCACAATGGGATATCACCTCACACCAGTAAGCATGGCTACCATCCAAAAGACAAACAACAGCAAATGTTGGCAAGATTGTGGAGAAAGGGGAATCCTCCTACACTGCTGATAATAATGTAAATTAGTTCAACCATTGTGGAAAGCAGTATGGAGGTTCCTCAGAATGCTCAAAATAGACTTACCATTTGACCCAGGAATTCTACTTCTAGGAATTTACCTGAAGAATGCAGCACTCCAGCTTGAAAAAGACAGATGCACCCCTATATTTATTGCAGCACTATTTACAATAGCCAAGTAATGGAAGCAACCTAAGTGTGCACCATCAGTAGATGAATGGATAAAGAAGATGTGGTACATATACACAATGGAATATTATTCAGCCATAAGAAGAAAACAAATCCTACCATTTGCAACAACATGGATGGAGCTAGAGGGTATTATCCTCAGTGAAATATGTCAAGCAGAGAAAGAGAAATACCTAATGATTTCACTCACCTGTGGATTATAAGAACAAAGGAAAACTGAAGGAACAAAACAGCAGCAGAATCACAGAATCCAAGAAGGGACTAACAGTTACCAAAGGAAAAGAGACTGGGGAGAATGGGAGTGTAGGGAGGGATAAGGGTGGGGAAGAAGAAAGCGGGTGTTATGATTAGAATGTATAATATGGGGTTGAGCAAAGGGGAGGGCTGTGCAACACAGAGAAGACAAGTAGTGATTCTACAACATTTTGCTATGCTGATGGAAAGTGACTATAATGGGGTTTGTGGGGGAACTTGGTGTAGGGGAGAGCCTAGTAAAAATAATCTTCTTCATGTAATTGTAGATTAATGGTTACAAAAAAAGTGGGGATTACTCCCTGATAGGATAAAATTAACTGCAAATCAATGATTAATGCATGCTTTACATATCCTTAATTTTGATCTTTTAAAGAGTGTCAGATGATCAGCTATGGAAGTACATTTTTCTGATAATATTTCTGTCTCTTAAAAAAAAAAAGGAGTTCCTGTGGTGGTGTCTAATAGGTTCTTCACAATGGTATAAAGTCATATCAAAGTGTTAGCAAAGGGTTTGTTTGTGTTTATACAGGGGATCAAAGCCTAATTTGGCTACCCAGAAAATGAATTAAGATACGATATGAAGAAGAAGTTCCAACATCAACATCCTCTGGAAGAGTCATCCCAGAAGATAATCATCAAAAAACTTCAACAAAGATCCTGGCGCTGTTGCAGTTGTAGCTGCATTCATCCCGACGGTTCATGGACTTGCCATTGGAATGAAGAAGGAGATATCTAAGCTGGCCTGTGCATACAGTAAAACAACAAATTTGACTGGATCTATATTGTCAGAACTCAACCAAGAAGTAGGAGAAGTGCAAGTTGCAGTTCTCCAAAATCATGTGCCTATAGACTATCTATTGTTAAAAGAACATATGGGATGTGAACAGTTCCCAGGAATGTGTTGTTTTAATTTGTCTGATTTTTCTCAAAATATTCAAATTCAGTTAGACAATATCCATCATATTATTGATAAGTTTTCACAAATGCATAGGGTACCTAACTAGTTTTCTTGGTTTCACTGGATATGGCTGGTAATTGTAGGTCTGCTTTTGTTATGTATCTGTAATCCTATTCTGTTAATGTGTGTATGCAATTTAATTAGTAGTTTGTTAAAACCTATACGTGCTTAAGTTACTCTACAAGAAGTTATGTCAAATAAATAATCAATATTCCCATGTTTTCTTCCATCTTCTACTTCTATAGCTTTTCTTCTTCATTCCTAATTACAGCCCTTTAATAGAAATCGTGCCTCATATAGAAAATTACCAAATATCATAATTCTTCCAAGTGGCAAAGATACCTCAAGACAAATGCTGGGCATTGAAGCCATTGGGCATAAATGTTCAAAGAAGTAAACAGCGAACCTTTTCAAAGAATATTACTTCTCTCTCACTTACTAACTTTACATTTCCCTGTATGGCCCCAGAAGATGGCTGGTTAGCCAGAGACGGGTAAGATTTCTCAAGGGAGGAACAACCTAAGACAGGCAGAGTCGCAGGGGGGACATCAGCTGAGAAATTGGGGATCAACAGAGGGGACGCTTAGGACCTCACCCCCCTATTTTGGGAGATATCTTCTGCATCCGTGGATGTTTTGTTGCCCTTGTCTTGTCTAGCTTGGATTAATACTTAGTCTATAGGCACACACCTGATCATCTACATTTGCCCTCTTACAGCACTAAATTATGTTTTCAATCTTTATCTCGCATCTACCTATCACTTCAGCATTTTATTTTTAAAAAAGGGAGAAATGTGGGATTCACATATAAATCAAGTATAAAAATCAAATGAGCAATCATATATGACCTGATTGTTTATAGTTCATGATGCGTGATCAAAACCGAAAGTTTCTGTGATATGACTGCCCTTGCACTGTTCACCATATAAGAACTTATTTACTATGTAAGAATTTGTTCACCATGTAAGAACTTGTTTATTATGCTTTAGAAGATTGGAGACTGTTGAGAGTTAGGCTTGGGGTTGATTAATGATTGTGCATTGAGTCCCCTATACAGAATTTTATTGTTGTTAAAAACCATTTGATCAATAAATATGAGAGGCGCCCTCTCAAAAAAAAATATGGCATATATTATTCTTCAGAATGATACTAAAATATTGTTTATAAAATAAGGAAACAAGAGAGTGGCTTTTTCACACTTACATATCAGTAACAAAGAAAAAAAGAAAATAGACTTTATATTATTGACAATGGAACTAGTCCTTTTAAAAATGTCAGTCTGAAGGTGGTTGTGACAATCTCCAAAGTAGAACATGAAGAATAGCAGATTACAATTTTCTGGCTGCAAGGTGAATTATAATTGACATTTGAGACTATAATTTTTAAATCTATTCAAATATTAGTCTCTTTTTTAGAAGATGTTTAGATCTTGTTATGTGGGGAGCGAATGTACACCTGTTGTCTATATGCACATACCTTTAATTATGCCATCAAGAATGCAATGCTAGACTGTTACTTTGTGTTTATTTAGCAAAAAACATGGAATAAATCGGTACTAAGTAATGTGATAGCTTTAGTGAAGGAGTTGGAGCCAGGAGATATGGAATAGAAAATTAATATGAGAAAAACAATGATCAATAGGGTGAAATTGCATAGTAAAAAGTAAATTGGTCATGGATAATAATCCTTTAGAATAAGTATTTCTTTACAAAACCAAGGCATGTGAAAGTTTTAAAAGTGTATTTTTATCATGATAAAATATTATTTTTAAGGAAAAAACATGGTATTATTTCAAAAGTAGGCTAAAATACTGTATCCATATTTGGTAAATATTCTATAAGTAGAGCACAAGATTTTTAAATCATAAATATATGTATGAGTGTCATTGGTTTTTAAAGCATATGCTTAATTTATATGATTTCAAAACAACTATCTATGGTAGCTATAAGCAGCTCAATGAGGCAGAAATATAAGCATAAAAGAAGGTCCCCACCTCCAACTTCCTTCTCATTTATCAGATAACAGTCTTATAAGTAAAATATATGCATGCATGAACAAATAGAAATATGCATATACTATCCTACATTTAAACATATAGAGTTTTGTTTGCTTTTATGTAAATAATATCATGCTATTTACATTAATCTGCAAGTCATTATGGTTAATACCATAATGTAAATATAACATCTTTGTTTTTACATTTTTATTTTTTATTTATTTTATTTTGTTTATTTATTTTTTATTAAGGTATCATTGATCTACAATGAAGGTATAACATATTTTCAATGAATACACACATATATTTTAATAGGTTTGAAAAATATGGTGAACTTTTTAAAGTAATTATATAAGATAACCAGCTTATGCTATCTTCACCCAATCATATAAACCATTAATTTTGACCAATATATATCTTCCAGTATTTTTATTATGTTCTTATAACCACATATATAATATGTCATACTTTGCAAATTAATCTACATTTTAAGTAAAATGAATTGTTCAAAAGGCACATTTTGGGGTCAGGAGTGTAGTGAAAAAAAATGAAATGAAATTTTATTTATGTATATACTTTTTCATAGTTAATGATATTTGATAATTCCTCTATGTCAAGATGTAGATATATTACTAGTAGAACTGAATGTAAGAAAATAATATGCATTCCATTTCAAAACAATATAGATTTAATACAAAATGATTATCATGAAAAGTGGTAATAATAGTGCTATGATATAAAAAGGTTTAGACCCTACAGTGCTTTTCGGCAGTAAAATTAAGAAAGTACCCATCTAATAATTATTGAAGCCAAAACTGCTCTAAGGATTCTTTAATGGACCATCCAAGGTTTGTATCAGTTTTATCCTGCCAACATTTTCTTCCTGGAATTTATTATTATTTTTGCTGTGCTGCAGATAAAGTAATTGCATTGTAGGAGGAGGGGCTAGAAGCCCCATCTGACATGTCCTCATACCTCTCAATGTGACTGCTGTTGGGCTTTGTGTTTCCATGCCAGCTTTGTATCTTCCAAAGTGAGGTAAACTGGAAGTAAGAATATATTGTATTCCATGTCTTTAAATCAATTTCCTAGATCCAGATGACACTGAGTCAGTTTCATATACCCTATACTATTTTACACTACCTAATATGATCCCAGACTCTATAATTGTGTGTGTGTGTGTGTGTGTGTGTGTGTGTGTGTGTGTGTGTGTGTGTGTTTAATTTTGCTATCTCTTCTGTAGGAATGTACAAGCCATAAGAGTTGGGGCATTGTCTGCTTTTATTCTTTTCTGTCTCCCAGTACCTAGAGCATGGCATGATATTTAATAGATGGCCAATATATTCCTGTTGAATGAATAAATTATGTTGTTTCAAAAGTCCAAAATGTTTGAAAAGATTGTAAACACTATAACCAAGGCTGGGATACTCAGCATAATATTCTGAAGGTAAAATACTAGTAAGAACCATTTTGTGACAAGATTGATAGTAAAATTCCTTTCTCAAATACACTGCAATAATCATAAATCTAGGATAGTAAGTGGCAGTACATGTTTAGCAAAAAATGATCTTTTACTATGTAATTTTGTATTTATTTAAGGAGAGTTTATGGAATTTGTAGGCTTGAAATATATTCATCGTGCCATCTTCTTTCCTCAAAGTCTTTGAGCATGAGAAGATGGTGTCTCTTACTCAAAAACCCAGAAGGAAATTATTGACAAAAAGAATGGCCAACATATCATTCCAAATTTCTCAACATTTTTTTCACCTCAAATCCAAGGTTGTTTTTCTTTTCTTATGAATTACCTATGGAATAATATGTTAGCATTTCCCTTAGCTGATTCCATTCAGACTTATGTTTAACAGAAGATTAAAAAAATAGATAGCTTTTATAGCTCTGTTTGCATCTATTTAAAAGTTTAATAAAAATTATTCTATGATAGAGAAAAGGGAGCTAAAGCAAAATAATTATCAATATAATTGAAATTGAAGCCAAAGGCCTGTGCTTTCTAAGATCCAATGTGCCAATGTTGTTTTCTAACACCACTGATTCACTATGAAGGACATGTGTGTGTGTCTTTTTTTCAATGATGATTTTATCTTAACAAGAACTCTTCAGGTAAATTTACAATTGCTTTTTTCAGTTTCACTTTGGCAAGTCTCACCAGAACCAAGTGTAAGGAAGCAAAACTATTTTCAACAGTGAATAAATTAAAATACTTTTATCACTTATACATAAAATAGTATAAAAATGAAAAAGAACAAATTAGAGGTGCTATCTTGCTGAGGAAAACTTTTCATATTGGAATGTATGTGTTTTGATGTTACTTAAATGGTTAAAGACTTCCTAGTCCTGATCCCATCAAAATGCCCACAAATGAACATGAATGTAAAGTTACAATGGCATTGCTCATTGAGAAAGTATCAATAGTATGCAACCTTACAGAACAATTTCTTCCTAATAGATGATATGTTTGAAAAAATTAGTTTTTAAATTGTAATCTTACCTCTGAAAAAGATTAACACAGTAAAGAAAATATCAGCAGCAGGAAAAAATTAGTCACTCTGCTTACGTTTTCCTCAGGGGAAAGAGCCCTGAAACCTGATTTTCATTTAGCTGCTTTTGGTAGAGAAGCTATATGTAGAGACTTGTTCTTCAATTAGTTTATTTAAGTAATAAATTGGTTTGGAGAAATCACTTCAAATAGTAAGATGCACCTAAGGGAAAGGGGAGACATGCATTGATGTCTTCCATCCTGAGCTATGAAGTTAACTATAGATGGTGCAAAAATCAGAACTTTCAGCATAAAGCAATTTCAGTGATCTACAGGCCTCACTCCCAATTAATCAAAGCACCCGGTAGGCCATTTTAAGGTTTATCATGGACATTTCCTATATGCTTGATGATTCAGTAAAAAAAGAAAATGCTGAATTAAGTAACAGTGATGTGGCCAGAATTTTCTCAGATAACAATACAGCAAAACCTTTAATATTGAAATGTAAAGCCCCACAAGCAGGTATTGCCAATAGTTACGCTGTAAATGGTACTGATCAAGCCACAATCACATGTACATGAGAAAAAAAAAGGCAGCATGGGGAGGTCATTGAAAAGGAGAAGATTTAGAATATAATAAAGTCTCTAATTAATAAAATAAATATTCCAGAAGGCAAGGTATCTTTGGATTGAGAAGGGATACTTGCAGAAGGAACTTTCAGAGAAAAAATAAAAGCTATTGAAGTTAAGAAATATGTATGTGATTGTCAAAACAAAATTCTACAGGAATGTTTCAAGAAAAAGTCAAATCTTCATGTCTGAGAATGTTAAGGACACAATGGAGTAAAAAATAAAATTGTATTATTCTAACTAGAAAAATAAAACATATATACTAATACAGCTTTTCTTTTCTTTTTAAGTTTTTCTATTAGTACTATAGTGCTTACTTAGAATCCCTGTTCAATATGTTATATTATCCAAGACACATACACACATTTGACATACAACTGAGAAATTACTACATTTTTTATTTTTTTCTGAAACTGACTCAAACACTGGCAGGAGAGATGTTATCTATCTATCTCCTATCTGCATATATATGTATATGTAGATATAGATTTATAGCTATATATTTATCCAATTTCACTAATTATTTTTGAATATAAATTAAGTAAGCTTTGAATACCCAGGATCAATATTTGCTGCTATATGGAGAAAGTCTACTTAAGAAAAAGAATGGCACTGATCAATAAAAGAGAAAGAGAGCTGGTGATATCTGAACTTATAAATCCAGTTATACAGAGAAATCAGCTTTTCTGCTTCTACTTATCACCTACAAAAACCAAAATCTTCTATTTCCCCTTGTAGTATTTTAGTATTTCCCTTGTAGTATTTTAGATTAGGATATGGCACCTGTTATTAAAATATTGGTAGCCAACACAAAGATCAGAATTGTCTATATTTTACAGATGAAGAAATTATGAGACTCAAAATGATTACATAACTTAACCAAATAAGACAACATGTTAGTGAAGGTCAAACTATTGTACCTAGACAGATTTCTTAGCATTCCTAATATTTTATAATTGTTAAAGTTTTTTTCTTTTTCTGACATATTTAGCACTAACCTCTTTATATCTCAAAATGCATCAGTTCTTATTATACCATAGAGTACTAAGGATATAAAAATAAATACAGCTATGTTTTTCTCCTTTTGCACAGAGTAGTAAATTATATATTTCTTTTGGGTTTTATAGTTTTTCTGATAAGCAACAGATATTTGAGGTAATCGCTCACAATACCTTTATAAATTAAGGGAAGTTATAGATTTGAAAAACTAATGTTTATTTCATCCCCTGCCCACAAAAAAAAAATCACGTGGATTTCAAATATTGCAGGTGGATTAACTGACATGACCTCTAATAAAATGCTCTATTTTTTATTTTTCATTTTTAAAATTTTTATTTATATGCTTATTTTGTTATCATTAATATATAATCACATGAGGAACATTGCAGTTACTAGATCCCCCCCATTATCAAGTCCCCACCACAAGCTCCATTACAGTTACTGTCCATTAGCACAGTAAGGTGCTATAGAGTCACTACTTGTCTTCTCTGTGTTGTACTGCCTTCCCCGTGCCCCTCCCTATATTATGTGTGCTAATCGTAAGGCCCTTTATTCCCTTTATCCCTCGCCTCCTACCCACCCTCCCCAGTCCCTTTCCCTTTGGCAACTGTTAGTCCATTCTTGGGTTCTGTGAGTCTATTGCTGTTTTGTTCCTTCAGTTTTTGCTTTGTCCTTATGCTCCACAGATGAGTGAAATCACTTGGCACTTGTTTTTCTCTGCCTGGCTTATTTCACTGAGCATAATACCCTCCAGCTCCATCCATGTTGTTGCAAATGGTTGGATTTGTTTTCTTCTTATGGCTGAATAATATTCCATTGTGTATATGTACCACATCTTCTTTATCCATTCATCTACTGGTGGACACTTAGATTTCTTCCTAAACTGCTCTATTTTTTTCTATTGAGTATTTATATTAATAGCATTACTCATCATACAAGAACATACACTACTGTGAATAAAAACATGGTTATGACCTCTTCTCTACAATAAACACAAATACTAAATCATATAGATCTTCATATGCCAGAATAGGGCTCACACTGATACATATGCCATAAATTTTTTCATGGATGAAAGTGTTTTATGAAAGTGAAATCCTCATAATATTGTACCCATCTAGTGCTCTCATAAAATGCATGAATGGTTCTTTAAAAGGGAAATTAAGATAGGCTTGATTAACTTCTGGGAGAATTCCCATATTTTTAACTTAATGTGGAGAAATATGCAATAAATATGAACTTTAATAAGGAATCACAGGGATATCTATATACATAGTTTTTGGATACTTCTCTCCAGTTTTGGAAACTGTCTCTTTCAATCACATTTGTTTTCCATTTCTACCAAAAAAATCTTACCTTTATCAATGCCATATAGGATGGAAAATAATTTATATTAAAATATCAAAAAACTATTTTCACCTTACTGAGAAATATTATATATCTATGTACCTTTCAAATAATATTTTGAGCTATTGCTCTAAAGGCAGACATTAGTATTCAAAGTGTATTTGTTAGAATTTATATTTCAAACCATTTTCTCTGAAGGCAGACATTAATTCACATGGCAAATGGATTTGTTAGAATTTGTGTGTTTAGTTATATAATAAATATTTTATAAAAAGAATAAAATAAATAAATATTCATAGTTTAAATATCTTATAAAGAATCTTACAAATATATAAAATAAAACATATATTATGATGACAGTCTTATAACCACAGACTATTCTTTGCCCTTAAATATGCCTTAAAATAAATACGAATTGATCAACTGAAACTAAATACTCAAAACAAGTTAATTTGTAAAATTAGTTCAGTGTCTCTCATTCTCCTGTATGTTCTTTTTTCCATCCTAATCCTGTATCACAGCAGCCCATAAGAACAAATGTTGCAACTGAGAATATAGCTAAGACAATAGGAGATGAAAAATAAAAGTCAGAGTGGTTCTCATGATTGCTGAAGGAGTAACATTACGGATTATCATACATTAATAATCCATAGGGAGAGAGAGAACAACACTAAGTGAGAGGAGAAGAGAGGCCAATGTAAATAGTACAAGCAATTCTGAATCACAATTCAATTCATGCTATTTGTAACATAAACATTTTAATGTGCTGAGTGTAATTCTAGAGTTTAAAGATTATATTTCATAGAATATTTATTAATTCAATAAATACTTATGGAGTACTTGCTATGTGTCCACCACTCTTCTGGCATTGGGGGTAATACCAGTGATCAAAAAATACAAAAAGTTCTTGTCCTTATGTAGCTTACTTTTTATATAAAAGACAAAAAATGGTTAAGTGATATATTTAATGTGGTTAGTGCATACAGGAAAAACAAAGCGGTGAGAGCTAGTGGAAGCATGTGTGTGTGTGTGTGTGTGTGTGTGTGTGTGTGTGTGTGTGTGTTTGTGTGTGTGTGTGTGTGTATGTGTATCCACACACGTACCACACCGTGAAGACAACATGCAACCAAAAATAAGCTGAAGGATATTGAGGATATCAGAGAACTTAAACATGAATTGGGTGAAGAGTGCATCTGTCATAAAGGACAAGTAAGAGGCTCTGAAATGGAATCATGTTTTGGATGGAGTAGAATGATAAGGGAGGGGCAGGAGGTATGATTTTATATGTTATTATAGGAACTTTCACTTTTATTTTAAATGAGATGAGAAGCCATTGGAAAATTTTAAGCAGAGGACTGGAATGATATATTTTTTGTTTAACAGGATCATTCTGCATACTATGTAAGAATAAAAGAGAAATAAGGTGATAGAAGAAGGAAAAGCTGATTGGACACAATTGGGAAAAATTAGGGTTAAGAGATGGACATGGGCAGTTTGGTCTGGCAATAATGACAGTGGTAAGAGGTAGAAATGATAAGACATGCCCAGACAGAGATCAGAGAATTTGTTATAAATTGAGTGTGTTGATAGAAAGAGAGTAATCAAAATTCACCATAGCCCCATTTTTACAAATGAACTTCAACAGTCTACAAGGGTGCCATTTGATGGGAATGTAAAATGGTGCAGCAGCTATGAAAAACATGTAGATTCCTCAAAAAATTAAAAACAAAACTCCCAAATGATTCAGCAATCTCACTTGTATATATATATATATCCAAAAGAATTGAAGTCAGGCAGTAGTACAGCATGGAGAATATTTTCAATGATTCTGTGACATCTTTCTATATTGATAGATAGTAATCACACTAGAGGGGGTGAGGATTTAATAATATGGGTAACTGTTGAACCATGTGTTGTACATTTGAAACCAATATAAGATTGTTTATCAACTATTGATACTTCAATAAAAAAAAACCTGAAGAAACCAACTGAGGTCAGAATCCTAAATGAAATAAACACTCCTATGTTCATTGCAGCATTATTCACAATTGCCAAGATACATAAACAACTCAAATATCCATCAAAAAATGAATGGATGAAGGAACTGTGGCATGCATACAATGGAATATTATTTAATCTAATAAAAAAGGAAATCCTATCATTTGCAATAACCTGGAAGAACCTGGAGGACATTATGCTAAATGAAATAAGCTACTCGTAGGACAAATACTGCATTATTTCACTTAAATGAGGTATCTAAAGTAGTCAAACTCATAGAAGCAGAGAATACAACAGTGGTTGCCAAGGATTTGGGTGGGTAGGGGTGGACTGCAGTCCTGTGATTCCTATAGTCTAAAGTTTAAGTTATGCTAGATGCATAAGTTCTAGACATCTGCTGTACAACATGGTACCTATAGTTAAAAATACAGTACTGTGCATTTCAAAATTTGTTCTTACCAAAACACAAAGAAAACAAAACAACAAAGGAACAAAAGGAAACTCTGTGAGCTGTTGGATTGGTCTATTACCTTAATCGTGGTGATGGTATCATGAGTGTCTACATATGACCAAAGTTACCAATTTGAAACCATTAAATATATGAAGTTCTTTGTATATAATTTATACCTCAATAAAGCTGTTTAAAAACAGAGAACCAATGAAGCAGGACTTGTTCCCAATTTTCTAGGAAAAATAAAAAGTGTCTTACTGTATTAATTGCCAACTGACTGCTTGAGCTGTTCCTAAAGTATTTCCAAGGGTAATTTTACATTATTTGATATTTGTTTTTTCTGCTAGCTTTAGTATCCAGGTTTGAATAAGGTGCAATTCTACAGTGTGCTAAGATGGTGTAGACTATAGAAAGCTGCACAGCAGTGAAAGAAAACAGTGTTCAACTAGGCTAAAAGCCTTCATGCATAAGCAAAATGACACTTGAAAGCAAGCACGAGTGAGGTCTCTCATGGAATCACAAATCATTTCTATCTGACTAATGGAAAGTATGCTGTTCAAAACATAGGTCCTAAAATGTGAGCAGGCTGTTGACAGCATAATTCAGCACTTGCTTAAGACAGATGCTGCGCACATGAGCAAGGGGAAATGGAAAAGTGGGCATTATCTATATCACAGATCACCTATGTAGGTGACTCCTGTTTGTTGGAAAGGGCCAGGAGTTTTTATGCTATCTAATGGAAATTTATGTATTTGAAAAGCCATCAGAATAAACATTTGATATTCCTTCTAACATTTCATGCTTGCTGCTCACTAACCCTTCTCAGTGTTCACTTTAGTTCAGTGTTCAGGGTTTAGGGACTGACTTCATGTTGGTCTCTTAGATTCTGATCAGTATAAGGATATCTCTGCCTTCATGACAAATCCTTTACATTTTTTCTCTCACTATTGTGACTTATCTTTCTTCTTTTTGAAGGCTTTAGCCCTTGTTTCCTGTCTCTGCTTCCCAAACAGACATGTATTCTTTAATTTAATGTGTTCAGAGAACTGCTTTCTCTCTGTTGGAGAGGAAGCTATTCAGTTATAAGCATATGAGCTCTTCTAGGTTTATATCTAAAAGCTTTAGGTGGAATTTGTTAAACGTTTTATTTAAATCACTATTTCACATGGCTTAGTGAAGAAAGTTATATGTTGTATCATCTTCTATCTAGGGAACTGTTCCTTCTTTGACTCTCTTAACCTTATATTCAGATGTTTTCCAAACTTCTAATTTTTGTGTGTATTTTTTCTTTATGAAATTTTCATTTTCTCTGAAGGCCTTCAAATCTAGATTAGGACTCTCATATATGCTAATATATCTACCTTGATTTTTAAGCAATTACCACAATATATTTTAATTACTTATGTATCTGTATCCTCTATTTTGCAGTACAATTGCTGAGAGCTGATGAGATCTCTATTTCAATTCTATACCTGCTACACCCAACCCAGTGCTCAGAGGACAGTAGCTGATACAATATTTCTGAATGATTTAATCAGTGGATATCAATTCTAATGCAGATGACACATAAATATAGTGCATTTACCACTAGGATCCCTCTCCTGTGCTCTGTTTTCATATTATGTTTAAGACAATCGCACTTCTTTTTTCTTTTTACCCAAACCTACTCTTGTTTTCTATTGATAACAATCTCTAAAACACTCAGTTTCATAATTTGGAATTGAGTGTTAGATTGCTTTCTCTCTCCCCTTGCCCTCATATCTCAGAGTAGATGATTCATTTCTGGAATTCATTCCCCCCGCTGTATGCATGTGATAATACAAGGGATAAGATCTATGCCTTTACTTTATAGCCTATGGTGATAGTCTGCATTCTGGCCATTTCACTGTGAATA
Organism: Manis javanica; assembly: GCF_040802235.1. Taxonomy (NCBI): domain Eukaryota; kingdom Metazoa; phylum Chordata; class Mammalia; order Pholidota; family Manidae; genus Manis; species Manis javanica. The sequence goes on from NC_133157.1 coordinate 194,114,253, forward strand.
TCTCTTTCACATGTGCATATCTTTCTCAGGTATCATTGTCACTCTGTAAACCATAGCACGCATCAGCTTCAAAATTTCCCATATCTTCTTTACAAGCTCTGTTTCAAGCCATCGTAGGCCATATATAATATGCTTCAGCGGGGTCTCTGGGTTTTTCTCTTTCCAAACCCAAAGCAGAAAGATTTCTGCAAAATGGAAAGCGTTCCCATTTTGGTAATAAGAATATACTCTTTGGACTTTTGTTCTTCAACTAGGTATCTTTGTAATCTTTGGTAAATCCCTTACTAGTCTATGGCCTGGTTTCTTTCTATAAAAATAAGAGAATGGTGTTTTCATGCTAGGTTTTTTGGGATAATTACATGATAATGTATATAAAGCACTTAGAAGAGTGCTTATTGCATACAGACCACTCACTTAGAAGTAACTACCAAACAATGTCCACCCATGATCTCACCAAGCTGAACTACCCCTTAGTTCACATATTATACTACACTTTAGACACAGTGTATGGGGACACAGATAATTACTAAAACCATATTGATTTGTACAACTATCTAAAAATAAACAAAAATGTTTACTTAATTCACCATTGCTCCACATTAAAGCCCCTCTAAAAAGTTGTCTACGCTCTCTCTACCTGTGTTTCCTATTCATTTCTTCCCATTCCCACTTGGATGGCTCTAAACTGGCCTTTGCCTCCAGTACTCATCAACTACTCTTCTCTCAGTCATCAGTGATAAGAAATATTTCACAGAAAATATTTCAAACATGGCCCAGTATGACTCTGTATTCAAGTGCTCTTGGCTTCCTAAGAAAAGAAATCGTTTTCTCAATAAAGTAAAGGTAACGATGGGTACAGGAAGGTCTCCTGGCCTTGAAGTACGTGAAGTAAGTATTATGAGGGATATAAAAGAATGGCTTCCCTCAAAGGTGAGGGAACCTGCCTGGCCAAAGAACAACTCAAACAAGTACAGCTTAGCCAGTTAATGAGTTTCTTTAAGGGGTTACTTATGAAGTGGTGGACGACATTCAGGAGGTGCTTTACTGAGGTTGCCACCCTGCTTCTGCTAGCCTAGTTTTTATCAGCAAACGGAAAAGGGCACTCCCTTCAGTAACACACCCATTCTGTGTAGAAGAGCACACAGTTGTGGAATTCCTCTTATTCCAGAGCTCCTTCCTGTTCCTGGAACTGCTGGCCAGGAGTGCAGCCCAGCAACTTGTTCTAAAATGGCAACTTTAAACAAAGTGGTTTCACTTCAGTCAGGTTTCAGAGGGTTACCTTAGCTACAGTATGTCAACCAGATTCTAAATTGTTCATACTCTGTATTATTGAGGAATTGCCATATTTTTGATGAAGATTGTCACAAACTTCTAAATTACTTAATAGCTTCAAAATTTTGTACAGTCTTACTTTCACAGAAGACTTTAACAATGATAAAATTGGAATCTTTTTCATGTATCATATGATAGCAAAACATTTCTTTTTCACATTGATCTCCATCAGCAATTGAAATAGTAGTGTTTACCCAAATTGAAGAAAAATTGAGCAATTGTGTAGAGAACTTGTGATAGTTGATAGTTAGGAAGGATGATCTAGGCTTCACTTCTCAGTGTCTTCAAACTGGCAGAATTATTTCCAGTATTTGTACAAATAAGTAAATATATTCTTCTATCAATGATAGTCCAGAGTTCTCTGTGAGAAATAGGGTTCTATGGCCAAATTGAAGTTCCATTATTTTTAATACAAGGAGATTATATCATTAATTTAACTTAAAGAAATATAGTGCAAAAAAACTGGTTTTCTCTAAACTCTTTTCTCTGAAACATTCTGTTTTACATCTTGGTCTTAATTTACAATGGTGACAGAGTGATGACATGCACTGAAAGAAAATTTTGATGTTACTCACAGTTCCTCTAGAAATAGAGAGGCACAGCTTGCTGTGTAGAGTCATTGGAGGAACACCAGGTTTTGGTCATGAAGCAGAAAAAGGGATAGAGCAATAGGTTTAGGCCAGACCCTTTATTAGGGTTTATCCAGGAAAGGTAAGACAGAGCAGGGTAACCAATTGAGGACTGACTTGTGAGTAACTTGGGCAGGCTCTGTGTCACAGAGGTGGTCCCTAACTGCCCAGTCCTGGTCCTAGCTGATTAAGGCAGAACAGTGCCTCATCGGCTGCCTGGCTGCCTGGGAGGGACAGTTGCTCCCTAGACTAAAAGTTGTTTTTTGTTGTTGCTGTAAGATGTCAACATCACAACATGCAGAAAATTACAAAAAAAAAAAAAACCCACATGATTAATACACATGCTTATAACCATTCACAGCTGTTGTAACAAATGTTTTTACATGCCTGAACAGGAATGTTTTGGCAACGCAGGGCTGCTTGCTTACGGAGTAAGTATTCCTTTATCAGATTCTGGAAAACTGAGGTGTATAAAAGCTATTAAAGGTCCTTCAGAAGAAATAGATTCCACCTCGGGCGAGAGTTTCTAGAATGGGACAGTGTCCTGAGTGGGTTCAGGCTTGGAGTGTTGAGAGTATCCACAGACACAGAGACCTGACTGTAGCCATTCTCTGTGGCTTCCAGTGTCCCAACATACCCGAAATAAAGCATTATCTGCTGTAACTCAGGGCATTACTTGGAAAATCCAATAATTTGTCAGATTAAATTTCTAGGTAGATTACTGAAAAAAATTAATGAATCAATTAGCCATTTCTGCCATGAAGGAATAGAAGAGAGTTACCCTGCTTTAGAATATTGCTAACAGAAGAAATGTCATCTTTTTGTAAGTAACCCTATCCTGACACTACTTTTGTGCAATTATTTTCCTTCACACATTATTTTTCTTAATTGATTGTCATACCAAGTAACTATACATTTCTGTGATCATCTATTCAACACACACCTTTATCACTGGATTATAGAGTTTCCAGGACCATAATCTCATTTTTATTCTCCGTTATGTAGCTCAGTATTGAGTATATGTCTATATGATATATGTATGTATCTATCTATCTATGTATCTATCATCTATAACAGACTCTCATATTTCATTGTTAAACTTTAGTATGCTATCTCTGATGCTTGGAGCACAGTTACAAATGTGTAATTAGAAGATAAATACTGAATTTATTTTTTCTTCTCATTTTTTTATGTCCCACGGGAAAAAAAAATGTTCTTGGCTAATATCACTTCAGTGCATTATTTTTAGTGTTGGCTTTAATTCAGTTTTCAAATTGAAACTGCTGATTTAAGCCATGTCTTCTCAGCATACAGACATGGTGTGCTTGATAAAAATAAGACTTCGGAAAAACTCCAGGTAATTTCATGTCATATATACCATATGCCAATAGATTACACCACACCATTGCACTGTGACAACCATCTCTGTTGTGGTAACAAAGTACAACCGTCATTTTCCACCTCATTTTCTTATTAAAGAATACCTAAGTATAAAATAATTAAATATAGTTTGGGAAATATATACCACACATGGTTTTTTTTTTTTTGAGAGGGCATCTCTCATATTGATTGATCAAATGGTTGTTAACAACAATAAAATTCTGTATAGGGGACTCAATGCACAATCATTAATCAACCCCAAGACTAATTCTCAACAGTCTCCAATCTTCTGAAGCATAACGAACAAGTTCTTACATGGTGAACAAGTTCTTACACAGTGAATAAGTTCTTATATGGTGAACAGTGCAAGGGCAGTCATATCACAGAAACTTTCGGTTTTGATCACGCATCATGAACTATAAACAATCAGGTCAGATATGATTGCTCATTTGATTTTTATACTTGATTTATATGTGAATCCCACATTTCTTCCTTTTTTTTTTAATAAAATGCTTAAGTGGTAGGTAGATGCGAGATAAAGGTTGAAAACATAATTTAGTGCTGTAAGAGGGCAAATGTAGATGATCAGGTGTGTGCTTATAGACTAAGTATTAATCCAAGCTAGACAAGGGCAACAAAATATCCACAGATGCATAAGATTTCTCTCAAAACAGGGGGGGTGAGCTTCTAAGCGTCCCCTCTGTTGATCCCCAATTTCTCAGCTGATGTCCCCCCTGCGACTCTGCCTGTCTTAGGTTGTTCCTCCCTTAAGGAATCTTACCCGTCTCTGGCTAACCAATCATCTTCCGGGGCCATACAGGGAAATGTAAAGTTTGTAAGTGAGAGAGAAGCAATATTCTTTGAAAAGGTTAGCTTTTTACTTCTTTGCAGATTTATGCCCTGTGGCTTCAATGCCCAGCATTTGTCTTGAGGTATCTTTACCACTTAGAAGAATTATGATACTCGGTAATTTTCGATATGAGGCACGAATTGTACTATAGGGTTGTAATTAGGAAGGAAGAAGAAAAGCTATAAAAGTAGGAGACGGAAGAAAACATGGGAAGATTGATTATTTCTTTGACATATCTTCTTGTAGAGTAACATAAGCACGTATAGGTTTTAACAAACTACTAATTAAATTGCATACACACATTAACAGAATAGGATTACAGATACATAACAAAAGCAGACCTACAATTACCAGCCATATCCAGTGAAACCAAGAAAACCAGTTAGGTACCCTAGGCATTTGACCACATGTGGTTTTTCTCTGCCCTTGCAATAATGATGTCAAGTTAAATTTCCATGGAAGAATATTTCTTGTTGATGTTTAATGTATTGTTGCTCCTGTTACAGTTGAAATGTTATTAGATTAACAACATTTCTCACAATTATTCTAAACCTCTCACGAACCAAATTTTGTCCACTATTGAAAAAACAGAAGAAAATTGGAAAAAAAGAGCCCATATCAGATTTATGTCTCAGCTAGTTATTTACATATTTTCTTACCCTTAAAGTATCTCAAAATTTATCTGTGATTTAATGCTACCACAGAAATATAGGAATACTGTATAAAGTAACTCAACAATGCTGTATGAAGTATTTATAAGCAAAATCACACCAGGTCATGAAACATGGAACTCAAACATTCAATACAGAGGAAGAATATGCAATCATTATGAATAATTTTCTCTTTTGTCTTAGTGAATACATCTGATTTATGTGCCATTGTACTGAAAGGTAATGCTCCTATTTCCTTCATTTTCTTTTGTTAAAATTCCTGATAAGATTAATTTGTGATTTACAGTTCTCTTCTTTCTTAACAATTGGCTTCTGATTAATAGTTTGTGTTAGCATTAGTGAAATTCATCACTGTTTCTAGTTTTTACTGATATTGAAATAGGGATTTTTCAGAATTGCACTTACCTGTATCTACTTGAGTGGAACATTCTAGGTTATTTTTCCTGTTGCTGAACTTAACTTCAGAACACTTGTGAGAGATTTATTTTAATAGAGTGAATACAAATAATATTGAACAGTCTTTTCCTGCTTCACTTTTTACAGAACCTAACTTAAGGTTTCTCAAATTAGTACACTTATGTTCTATTTTACAATCCTTACCTATAAAAGAAGGTGAGGATAATTTCCTCTGAATACAATTTTAAGAATGACAATAAAAATTTAGAATACCATCAAGTATAACAGTGCTGTCTTTATCATACTTGAGTACATGTGATAACAATAAAATTTTGATAATCTTGGAAAATATAAGAAATATGTTTGGTTTATTAAGAATTACAGAGGGGCAGAGTTTTCTGTAGGTTGTAGAAGTCTTAGTGGATTTTTCATCTTTCCTGATCAGAATTTTATTCTACTATAACATACAATGGTTGTATATCATCATTCTAACACTAAGCCTTCTAATTCTTGTATCACTGATTAGTTTACTTCCTATTTTGTTGCCTTTTTAAAATCTTAATCATCTGAAATTTATTCATGGTCAACATTCTGAGATTTATGAAAATATAAACAACTTTTTTCCCTGTTTCTCCAAGGGAGATGCTTAAAGACACCACTTCATTTAAAAACTTTATGAACAATTACTGGAAAGAAAATATTTGCATTACTTTTCAAATGTAATTTATTGATAGTTCCTGACTCTTGTAAAATTTTAGAGAGGATTTTGTTTAAAGGAAACCGCAATTTTAGCCTACATGAATTCAATTCCAAATGCAGTCTTCAGATCCCCAAATTTATCCCATCAGAGAGCTGCCTCTGAAAGCTCTGCAGTTTCAGGCTGTGAATGATAACAGCAAGAGGGAAAAGGACCCCAAATTAATTCTAGGGGCTGTGAAAAACAATGCAGAAAAGAGTCATTCTTAGTAGAGTTGAATATTGGGATAAGATACAGGCTAAAAAAGGAATTTATTTCATTACCAGGGCAAGGAGACTTTGTAAGCCTTTCACTGTGGTAGACAGAGGCAACTGATAAGGGTTTCATTCTTTCTATTCTGAATAGAAGACTTAAATGTAATTTTCTTTTTTCAATTCCACATTATGTAAGGTCTGTAGTGGAGGATGAAGATGGGAGGATTACTTTCCTTTCAGTTAGTAAGACATCAGACCACATAGAATCATGACTAGACATGATGGAGAGGACTTTACATTAACCCAGAGTTCCTTCACTGTCAGCCAGATGCCATAATCGATGGCACTGCTGATTTTCTCCCTTAGAAAAGAATGGCATATTATTCTTGTAGGAAGAGGGTATAATGAGTACACCCAAATGGGTGGTGGCAGGAGTCACCAGAGCGGTGACTCTTACCTATATCATGGAGCCCATTTCCCCCACCCCATCTCCCACCCAGGGAATCACGGTTACTTGGCTAAAGACTGGATTTCATAATTTCCCTTACAGCTCATTTTAGCCTTGTGGCCTAGAAAATAAGTAAAAGTGATGTGAGCAAATTCTGCATCATTTCCTGAATGGTGCTTATTATAAATTTTCTTTCCTCTCATGATTAGAACATCCTTGAAATACACAAGTTAAGGATGGCAGAACCATCCCATCAGCTGGATGTTTGACTATTTACAAGATAATAGATAAATAAATATCTGTCATTGCTAAACCACTCTTTTTAGAATGTATTTATTCTAACACTGCAGCCTCTAAATCATCAGTGATATAATTATAGTGCAATTATTCTAAAACACTATTACTTTCAAATATTTAATATTTAGGATTTTTAATAAACTTTTACAAGTAAAATTAGTTATTTTTTCTGTTTTCATAATTATCATTTCATTAGTTTAATAATGCATGTTAGTTTAACCAAAGATTATTTAATTATTTCGTTAGTTTAATAATAAAGTAAAACATGAAGATATTTTACTTAGAAATAGAAAGCAAAGTTGGTCATTTCCTATAGCAACAAAATGAATGAATTATGCACTAAAGTTTACATTGCTTTTATTTTCTCCTGAAAAGGAAGCACTGTATTTTGAAACCAGATATATGTTCAATTGACAAATCTTGTAAATGTTTATTACTAATGAACTCAACTCAAGCATAAGAACATACAGACTTTCTGAAATAGTTTGAAGGCTTTGATACTTACCAGCAATTTTACTTGAAATCCCAAAGAAAATTATTTTGCTCACTCAGTGAATCTGGATACATTAAAATTATATCATTTTAAAATAAGTAACCCAAATTATATGCAATTATTCAGAGAATTCCAAGTTTGCATATATTATTTTGCTTATATTGAGCATGTTCTTGGGTCCTATCCTTTAAGAGAAATTTACTTATTCCTAACCACAAAGAACACACTAAGGCAAGTATCAGATCAAATAATGTCATGTTTAAGATACAGTCAATGACTTGATGAATCCATGTGTTACTGATACCAAACAGCCACTATTTCTCTATTTCACATATGTTACTAGGTTGGGGAAAATAAAGAACAAAAAATTACAAATGACCTCCATTATATTAAATAATGTTATTGCTTCCTTTCCAGAGATATAATTTCAATCTGCATCCTTTGATTTTCAAAAAGAAGTTGGAAACTTGCTTGTTAGAACTACATCTAAACTCTACTAGGAAATTATATTAAACTTAGTTATTATTTGTTTCAGGAAGTAAAATTTGTTCATCATATTGTGGAATAAGAAGAATGTTGAAAATAAATTGCTAATAATTCATATATAATTTTACTCAGTCTGAGCCAGCCCAGAAAAAAGTCTAGCCTACATCATATCACACTCAAGTAAAAAACAACACAGAAAAATAAAAAGCTATGGTTTGCTTCTAGAGCATCAACTATATCCATCTACAGTATAAATAATAACTTTATAGGTAAAAATGAAATTTCAAAATAATTTTTTTCTAAAGGTAAAGTGATTTGTTGCTTAAGATGTGTTACATATACTATTTCTCTTGAGAATTGTCCCCAAAAGAGACATTTCTATTAAAGCTTAATAACTGAATATTCATGCAGGTTAACTTAGGATACAAGAATATTCAGTTAACTTCTATTTAGAAATTCCTACCCATATAATCTGTTTCAAACACAAATGAATATAACAATTAAAAACAGGAGGAGGAGCCAAGATGGTGGTGTGAGTAGGGCAGTGGAAATCTCCTCCCAAAAACATATATATTTTTGAAAATACAACAAATACAACTATTCTTAAAGGAGAGACCAGAAGATACAGTACAATAGCCAGGCTACATCTACATCTGTGAGGACTCAGCACCTCACAAAGGGGGTAAGATACAAGCCATGGCCTGGCAGGACCTGAAGACTGCTGCCAACCCCAGCCCATCGGCAGAGAGAGAAGGGAGTGGAAGCCCAGGACTGCTAAATACCCATCCCTACTCATCCTCACTGGGAATGCAGACACACATTGCGTGGTGTGCTGGATATTAGGGAAACGGAACAGTAAAACCAGTGAGTGGGTCCCTCCAGCTGGTGCCCCAGGGACAAAAGAAAACCGAGTACTTTTTGAAAGTTGTAAAGGGACAGGGGCCTCACAGCTGAAGAGAAGCATCCTGGCACACTCAGCCCAGCAGCTGGGTATCCCAGGGAAATTCAGGTGCTCCATCCCCCTGGGAGGCAGCACAGCTCTGAAGCCCCTCATGGTGATAAACAGCCTCCCGTCCATTGTCCCTCTGGTGCAGCCCCACCATAGCAGGGGAGCAACCTGAGAATGCCATGCCCACAGCAACTGCCAAGAGCCTCCTTGGAAGCCACATGGGCCAGACTCAGAGGCTCTGCTGGTGCACACAGAAACAGGAATCTGGGACAGGGCAACAAGTGTCGCCATCCTCACAAGAGAGCACACCCAGCATGCCTGTCACTCCCCGCAGGGCTTTGGGCTGCCCTGATGGCTGCCATGCCCATGGCAGCTCAGGAAATAAAACCGGAAGCTGCTCTCAGGACCTGCAAGGTGACCAGCAAGCAGGAAGGGACTTTGTTCTCCCAGCTAAAACATGTGCCAACTGCCCATGACTACCTCTATCACCAAGAAAAGGCAGAAGAATTTGATTCAGACCAAAATCACATAGACAACCCATGAGAGAGAACCTGGGGAGATAGATTTAACCAATCTTCCTGAAAAAGAATTCAAAATAAAGGCTGTAACAATGCTGATGGACTTGCAGAGAAAAATGCAAGAGCTAAAGGATCAAGTTAGGAGGAAGAATACAGAAATAAAACAATCTCTGGAAGGACTTAAGAGCAGATTGGATGATGTGCAAGAGGCCATTAATGGAATAAAAATCAGAGAACAGGAATACAGAGAAGCTGAGGCAGAGAGAGATAAAAGGATCTCCAGGAATGAAAGAATACTAAGAGAACTGTGTGACCAACCAAACAGAGCAATATTTGCATTATAGGGGTACCAGAAGAAGAAGAGAGAGAAAAAGGGATAGAAAGTGTAATGGAAGAAATAATTGCTCAAAATTTCCCCAAACTGGGGGGTGGAAATAGTCTCTCAGGCATGGAAGTCCACAGAACTTCCAATAAAAGGGACCCAAGGAAGACAACACCAAGACACATAATAATTAAAATTGCAAAGATTAAGGAGAGGTACAGAGTATTAAAGGCAGCCATTGAGAGAAAAATGGTCACCTACAAAGGAAAACCCACAGGCTATCATCATACTTCTCTAAAGAAACCTTACACGCCAGAAGAGAATGGCATGATTTATTTAATGCAGTGAAACAGAAGGGCCTTGAACCAAGAATACTGTATCCAGCATGATTATCATTTAAATATGAAGGAGAGATTAAAGAATTCCCAGATAAGCAAAAGTTAAGGAAGTTTGCCTCCCACAAAACACCTCTACAGGATATTTTAAAGGGACTGCTCTAGATGGAAGCACTCTTAAGGCAAAATAGATGTCACCAGAGAAAATAAAATCACAGTAAAGAAAGCAGACCAACCAATACTAACTCAAGGCAAAAAACAAAATCAACAACTCACAAAAGCAGTCAAAGGAAACACAAAACAGCACAGAATGAAACACCTAACATATAAAGAATGGAGGAGGAAGAAAAAGAAGGGAGAGAAATAAAGAATCATCACACTGTGTTTATAATACCTTAATAAGCAAGTTAAGTTAGATGGTTAGATAGTAAAGAAGCTACCCTTGAACCTTAGGTAACCATGAATCTAAAGCCTGCAATGGCAATAAGTGCATATCTTTCAATAATCACCATAAATGTTAATAGTCTGAATGCACCAATGAAAAGACACAGAGTAATAGAATGGATAAAAAAGCAAGACCCATCTATATGCTGCTTACAAGAGACTCATCCAAAACCCAAAGACATACACAGACTAAAAGTCAAGGGATGGAAAAAGATATTCCATGCAAATAATAGGGAGAAAAGAGCAGGTGTTTCAGTACTAGTATCAGACAAAATAGACTTCAAAACAAAGAGATAAAGAAGGACATTACATAATGATAAAGGGGTCAGTCCAACAAGAAGGTAGAATCATTAAAAATATATATGCACCCAATACAGGAGCACCAACATATTATTACAGAATTAAAGGAGGAAATAGTATGCAATGCACTTATTTTAGGAGAGTTCAACACACCACTCACTCCAAAGGACAGATCCACCAGACAGAAAATAAGTAAGGACACAGAGGCACTGAAAAACACACTAGAACAGATGGACCTAACAGACATCTACAGAACTCTACACCCAAAAGCAACAGGATACATATTGTTCCCAGGTGCACATGCAACACTTTCCAGAATAGACCACATACTAGGCCACAAAAAGAGCCTCAGTAAATTCAAAAAGATTGAAATTCTACCAACCAACTTCTCAGATCACAAAGGTATAAAACTAGAAATAAATTGTACAAACAAAGCAAAAAGGCCCACAAACACATGGAGGCTTAATAACATGCTCCTAAATAATCAATGGATCAATGACCAAATTAAAATAGAGATCAAGCAATATATGGAAACAAATGACAACAACAGTACAAAGCCCCAACTTCTGTGAGACACAGTGAAAGCAGTTTTAAGAGGAAGGTATATAGCAATGCAGGCCTACTTAAAGAAGGAAGAACAATCCCAAATGAGTAGTCTAAAGTCACAATTATTGAAACTGGAAAAAGAAGAACAAATGAGGTGCAAAGAAAGCAGAAGGAAGTACATAATAAAGACCAGAGAAGAAATAAATAAAATTGAGAAGAATAAAACAATAGAAAAAAATCAATGAAACCTAGAGCTGGTTCTTTGAGAAAGTAAACAAAATAGATAAGCCTCTAGCCAGACTTATTAAAAGAAAAAGAGAATCTACAAACATCAATAGAATCAGAAATGAGAAAGGAAAAATCATGACAGACCCCAGAGAAATACAAAGAATCATTAGAGAATACTATGAGAATCTATATGATAACAAGCTGGAAAAACTAGAAGAAATGGACAACTTCCTACAAAAATACAACCTTCCAAGACTGACCAAGGAAAAAACAGAAAACCTAAACAGACCTATTACCAGCAATGAAATTGAAGTGATGATCAAAAACCTACCCAAAAGCAAAATCCCCGGGCCAGATGGATTTACATCAGAATTTTATCAGACATACAGAGAAGACATAATACCTACTCTCCTTAAAGTTTTCCAAAAAATAAAAGAGGAGGGAATACTTCCAGACTCATTCTATGAAGCCAGCATCATGTTAATACCCAAACCAGGCAAAGAACCCACCAAAAAAGGAAATTACAGACCAATATCCCTGATGAACATAGATGCAAAAATACTCAACAAAATATTAGCAAACCAAACTCAAAAATACATCAAAAGGATCATACACCATGACCAAGTGGGATTCATCCCAGGGCTGCAAGGATGGTATAACATTTGAAAATCCATCAACATCATCCACCACATCAACAAAAAGGACAAAAATCACATGATCATCTCCATAGATGCTGAAAAAGCATTCGACAAAATTCAACATCCATTCATGATAAAAACTCTCAACAAAATGGGTATAGAGGGCAAGTACCTCAACATAATAAAGGCCATATATGATAAACGCACAACCAACATCATACTGAACCATGAGATGCTGAAAGCTTTTCCTTTAAGATCGGGAACAATACAAGTATGTGCACTCTCCCCACTTTTATTCAACATAGTTCTGGAGGTCGTCACCACAGCAGTCAGACAACACAAAGAAATAAAAGGCAGCCAGATTCGTAAGGAAGAAGTCAAACTGCCCCTGTGTGCAGATGACATGATATTGTGCATAAAAAACCTTAAAGCATCCACACCAAAACTACTAGAACTATTAGAATTCAGCCAAGTTACAGGATACAAAATTAATACACAGAAATCTGTTGCTTTCCCATACACTAACAATAAACTAGCAGAAAGAGAAATCAGGAAAACAATTCCATTCACAAGTGCATCAAAAAGAATAAAATACCTAGGAATAAACCTAACCAAGGAAGTGAAAGACCTATACCCTGAAAACTACAAGACACTCTTAAGAGAAATTAAAGAGGTCACTAACAAATGGAAACTCATCCCATGCTCCTGGCTAGGAAGAATTAATATTGTCAAAATGGCTATCCTGCCTAAAGCAATCTACAGATTCAATGCAATCCCTATTAAAATACACAAGCATTCTTCATCGAACTGGAACAAACAGTTCTAAAATTCATATGGAACCACCAAAGACCCTGAACAGCCACAGCAATCCTAAGAAGTAAGAATAAAGTAGGGGGAACTTCACGCTCTACTACAAAGCCACAGTAATCAAGACAATTTGGAAGTGGCACAAGAACAATGCCACAGATGACTGGAACGGAATAGTCTCCACACATTAGCCTAAATATGTATGGTCAGTTAATATATAATAAAGGAGTCATGGACATACAGTGGGGAAATAGCCTCTTCAACAGCTGGCGTTGGCAAAACTTGACAGCTACATGTAATAGAATGAAACTGGACCATTGTCTAGCCCCATACACACAAGTAAATTTAAATGGTTCAAAGACCTGAATGTAAGTCATAAAACCATAAAAATCTTAGAAAGAAACAGGCAAAAATCTCTTGGACATAAACATGAGTGACTTCTTAATGAACATATCTCCCTTGGCAAGGGAAACAAAAGCAAAAATGGCCAAGTGGGGCTATATCAAGCTGAAAAGCTTCTATACAGCAAAGGACCATCAATAGAACAAAACGGTATCCTACAGTAATGGAGAATATATTCTTAAATGACAAATCCAATAAAGAGCTCACATGCCTCAACAAACAAATCAAATAAACAAACAAATGCCAATATCCAAAATATATAAAGAGCTCACATGCCTCAACAAACAAAAAGCAAATAATCCAATTAAAAAATGGGCAGAGGAGTTGAACAGATAGTTCTCCAAAGAAGAAATTCAGATGGCCAACAGACATATGAAAAGATGCTCCACATCTCTTGTCATCACAGAAATGCAAATTAAAACCACAATGAGATATCACCTCACACCAGTAAGGATCACCACCATCCAAAAGACAAACAACAACAAATGCTGGTGAGGTTGTGGAGAAAGGGGAACCCTCCTACACTGCTGGTGGGAATGTAAGTTAGTTCAACCATTGTGGAAAGCAGTATGGAGGTTCCTCAAAAAGCTCAAAATAGAAATACCATTTGACCCAGGAATTCCACTTCTAGGAATTTACCCTAAGAATGCAACAGCCCAGTTGGAAAAAGACAGATCCACCCCTATGTTTATCACAGCACTGTTTACAATAGCCAAGAAGTGGAAGCAATCTAAGTGTCCATCAGTAGATGAATGGATAAAGAAGATGTGGTTCATATACACAGTGGAATATTATTCAGCCATAAGAAGAAAACAAATCCATTTGCAACAACATGATGGAGCTAGAGGGTATATGCTCAGTGAAATAAGCTAGGCAGAGAAAGACAAGTACCCAATGATTTCACTCATATGTGGAGTATAAGAACAAAGAAAAAGCTGAAGGAACAAAACAACAGCAGAAACACAGTACCCAAGAATGGACTAACAGTTACCAAAGGGAAAAGGGACTGGGGAGGGTGGCTCAGAAGGGAGGGATAAGGGTGGGTTAAAGAAAGGGGGCATAACTATTAGCATGTATAATGTGGGGGCGGGGTCATTGGGCGGGCTGTTCAACACAGAGAAGACAAGTAGTGATTCTACAGCATCTTACTACGCTGATGGACAGTGACTAATGGGGTATGTGGAGGGGACTTGGTGATGGGGAGAGTCTAGTAAACATAATGTTTCTCATCTAATTGTAGATTAATGATACTAAAATAAAAATTAAAAAGGACAGGATAATGGCATTAAAAGCCCTACATCCAATAGTGTATAATGGAACCCATTTAGTAATGCCACCTTTCTTTAGAGTTATAATGTGCTAATATTTATTGATTTAAGAACACAGAGCCTAGCTGCCATGAGCAAGACCATAAGAATTTTCTGAATTAAAAAGCACCGTAAAATATTGTTTTCAAATTATAATCCATTCAGTAAAGCTAAAAAGTGTGTGCATATTAAGTACTACATTATTTCTACACTTTGAGATACATAAAGCTGTGCTTTAATACATATAATAGAAGTTAGTCATTACCAGAGTGCCTATCATGCCCCAGGTACCATGACCAGTACTGGAGTTAAGGGAAAAATAAAAGCTGCTTCCTAGGAAGCTGATTCTTGAAAAACAACTCTGCCATTAATGTATGCTTGTGTAAAGCTCCTTCATTAGACAAAATTCTCGCACTTAATTCTATTTGAGTTTAAAAACAAAAATCTCCCTAGGGGGCACAATAATCATCCTAATTTTCAAAATCACAGAGACTCAGAAAAAGACAGTCTAAGTTTGTAACTATTTATAAGAAATGTGCAAAGGTGCATATTAAGTTTGTACTATTTCTAAATTCTAAAGTCATTACTTCATTACACTGCTGTCATTTTAGAAAAGAGAAAATTGGGATCCATATTCATCAAAACACTTGCTAATGTCATATACTGTAAAGCAAGCAAGAAACATAGGTTGTGTTCTTCAAACCACCAATTTAGGATCATGCCAGTCTTCACTTACTTATGCTTCAAAAGTGACTGCTTTGCTTGATATTGTATCTTTTAACTAGGTCTGCCACAGAAATCGGTACGGACATTGTATGTTTTCATAACTTAACATCAGAATTAGATCAAAAGTTAGATTATTACTTTCTTCCACCCCTTTTCTTCATTCAGTTATATTATTCATTTGTAATAGGTTCTATTTGTTTTCCAACTTGGTTTGCCATCTCTTCCTTCTGGATTTTAGTTAATGTCTTGAATATAAAAAATAACTCCTGTATTTTCTATATTCAAAATCCCCCATAAATCCTCATTTTTGAAAGCTTTCCGTAATGGAGTTTCTATATATTTATTTCTCTCTTTTGTACAGAAAGCAGATACAATATGACTCAGCATATATTATGTATTATTTTAGGTCTAATTCTTAAAACTTTTTATTTTGAAAGAATTATCAGATGAATTATAAATATTGCAAAATCAATTCAAATAATTCTGGTGTACTTTTCTACCTTATTTCTCAAAAGCCCATTAATAAAACCACATATAAATATAAAAACTAGAAAATTACTATTGACATAATAGTATTATCAAATCTACAGAATGTATTCAAATTTTAACTCCTTCCCTGCTAAGGTACTTGTCTAAAATCTGATTGTGATATTCTTTCAGACTCCTTTAGTCTGAAACAGTTTCTCAGTCTTTGTCTTTTGTGACTTGGACATATTTTTAAAAAGTATCAGTCAGTTATTTTGTTGAATTTAGATTTGTCTGATATTTCCTCATGATAAAATCCAGGCTATGTAAACTTGGCCAGAATGCTACAGTAGTGATTTTGTATTCTCACTGCATCAGATCTAGATACATGGTGTCAAGATGTACCATTGTTAGCTAGGTTAACTTTCTAACTTGGTTAGGGTATTAATTGCTTGGTTTCTCAACACTAAACTTCATATTTTACTTATTTTAATTAAAAAACTATTTTTCAGAGATGCTTTCAGATTGTTTCTCATCATATTTTTTCACTATTTTTATCATCGTTTGATGAATTTTGCATGTAGTTCCTATGACTATATTTGCCATAGTGATATTTTATTTCCATCATTCCTTTTGTATTTATAGGTGTAATACTGCTGTAATTAATAATTTTTCCTTTTTTCTTTTTTATTAATTTATGTATTGAATTGTTCATGTACATCAGTAGAGATTCATGTATTCTGCTTTTATGGTTTGTGTAACAATCATTATAAGATTTCTTTCTTAAATTGTCTCTTATTTGGTCATTGGGAACTTTTCTCAATTGGCTTTTTAAAATCTATTACAGGTCTCCATTAATGTTTTGAGTACTTCCATACTTTCTAGCAACAGTCTCATTCTGGTTCTGGTTTCAGTTTCAGCATCTGTGCCCTAGCCTGGGAATTATCCATTTCTCCAAGAAGCCTGGTTTTCTTACTTGGAGAAGAGAATTGATAAACTAAGATTCAGATCTGAGTCATACTCATTGTTACTGGAGTGTCACTGATAATTGGTGTTCTCAGAGAACAGAGGTGAGATATTTTTATATTTTTACACTGATAGATATACAATACATACATATACATGCACACATTTGCCTGTCTACTTATATATATTTATGTATTGGCTTAGTTCACACTGATACTTTCAATACCAGTCCAATACCACAGATTTAATGGTATCTTTTTTCCCCCTATTTTTATTTCCTTCATCTGGCAGTGGGAAACCTGACTCTTATTACCACAAAATATTTATTTGCTCAGTCATAGAATATGCATGAAAAATATGGAATTTCTAACCTATACTCCTGTGCAAAGCAAACTACTGAAAAGCACAACACATTTGCTTGTAGTTCTTACTTTTAGTGTTATTAAACATAGACAAAATTCAGTTTTGCAAAGTTATGTGGGTTTGCTGTTAACTCTTGCTTCTCTTTTTAAGATGCAATTATAATATTCATTTGTATTACAATTAGGTTCATTTGGGTATTCATTCATTCATTCATTCATTCATTTATTTATTTATTTGCTGTTCTGTTTGGAACCCCTTCCCAGTCTTAATGAATTTAATTATTCAACTTTTGAGTCTGTTGAAAAATTAACTTTTATTTTTGTAAAGATGGGTCATCATTTTTTACAGAAATAGAAAAAATAGTCTTAAAATTCATATGAATTCACAGAAGATCCTGAATAGCAATATTTTGAGCAAGATCAAAGGTAGAAGCACCACACTTCCTGATTTCAAAATATATTACAAAGTTATAATATTCAAAAAAGTATGGTTCTGACACAAAAACAGACATAGACCAATGGAACAAAATCAAGAGGTCATAAATAAACCTACAAATACATGATTAACTAATATGTGACAAGGTAGCCATGTATACTTAATGGGGATAATATGGTCTCCAATAAATGTTGTTAGGAAAACTGGATATCTGCATGTATGAGAATGAAACAGGAACCCCATCTTAAAACCACTCACAAAAATAACTCAAAATATATTAAAGACTTAAATGTAAGACCTGAAACCATAAATCTGCTAGAAGATAACACAGAGAAAATACTCCTAGATATGAGTTTTTGAATTTGACACCAAAAGCAGAAACAACAAAAGCAAAAGTAAACAAGTAGGATTATATGAAACCTATAGGATAGGAGAAAGTATTTGCAAGCATATATCTGATAAGGGGTAAATATCCAAACTATATAAGGAACTCATACAACTCAATGGCAAATAAATAAGTAAGTGAACAAACAAATCAATCAATCAATCAATCAATCAATCAATCAATCAGTAAATAAATAACCCATTTATAAAATGGGCAAAGGACCTGAATAGACATAACTCCAAAGAAGACATACAAATGGTCAACAGGTATATGGATGTCAGTAAATATTAGGGAAATGTAAGTAAAACCCACAATAAGATAGCACCTCACATCTGTTAGTAAGGCTAGTATCAGAAAAAAACAAAATAAAACAAAAAAACCCATCAACACAAAAATGAGAAGGGTTAACCATGATATGGATAAAAGTGATCCCTTGTACACTGTCAATGGGAATGTAAATTTGTGCAGCCACTATGGAAAACAATATGGAGGTTCCTCAAGAAATAAAAAATAGAACTACCATAAGATCCTGAAAGCCATATCCCAGGTATACATCCAAAGGGACTCAAATCAGGATTTTAAAGAGATGTCTGAATTCCCATGTTCATAGCAGCATTATTAACAGTAGCCAAGACATAGACATAACCTAACATCCATCAACAAATGAATGCATAAAGAAAATTTAATATGTATATACAATGGAGTACTATTCAGCCTTAAAAAAGAAATTCTGCCATTTGTAACAATATGGATGGATCTAGAGGACAATATGGATGTGTCTAGTGAAATAAGCCAGACACACAAATATATATACAACATGATATCACTAATATGAGGACTCTAAAATAAACTCATAGAAACAGAGAGCAGCAGAATTGTGTTTGCCAGGGACTGGGAGAAGGGAAAGCAAGGAGGTATTAGCCAAAATGTACAAAGTTAATTTGCACAAGATGAACAAATTCTAGAAATTTACTGTACAGAATGGAACTTATGGTTAATAATATTGTACTGTATATTTAAAATTTTGCTGAGATGGTAAATCTTATGTTAAGTATTTTCATCACAGAAACAAATCAATTAGCCTTACATATGTGTTTTTTATCTTTATTTCTCTAGTTGTACTGTGAACTTCTTAAAGACAGAATTCAGAGATTCATTTCATGCAATTCACCAATTGCTTTGAAAACATATGGACTTAAAAAACCATGTATTTAATATTTTAGTTATTAAAGGCTGAGAAGAAATCTAAGTATCTGTACTATTTTCACAAGTTTGATAAGCAAAAGGAGTACAGAAAAATTAATCTGAGGCATCATTTGGCCTCAGAACAAACTGCTTTAGGTTCAAATTTTAGTTCCAAAATATAATAGCTATGTAGCTTGGACAAAATAAGTTGACATCTTTGAAATAAGTTTTTCTATCTTTTAAATACAGATAATGTTGTTGTGAGAACAGAATGTGATAACATGTATGTCTTAGTCAGTTTGGGCTGCTATATATATATTCTACCATAGTGATAGAAATTTATCATAGTAAGCTCTCTATCTCTCTGGTGAGGCATTTGTCCTTGGAGCAGTTGATTATAATTTGATTCATGCTTATGACATATTTTATATTGTAAAAATTGATTGCAAATGTGAATAATGTTATTGCATTGTTATTTTGAAATGTAGTGAACTGACTTAAGTGAAAGTAAAATCTTATAATTTCTTCCAAAGAAAATTGTTTTCAGACCATCTTGTTTTATATGCTTAGTCAGAGAAATTTAACATTATAACCTAAGTTATAATATTGTTTTTATGGAAATTTAAAATGTGAGCCAATCCTTAGAGGTTAAGTAGAATTTCAAAATTTGGAGAATATGTATGGTAAGGATATTTTAAAACGAAAGGGTTAAATTTGTGGAAGTTCTTTAGAAATATATAGATCATGCCTCAGACAATATAAGTGTGCATTGAGCAATAGACACTTTGGTGAACTTTCAGAGAGCAAAATTACTTTAGAAATTCTATGTGACTGTTAGCCTGGTGCCTGGCTTACAGGCCTATATACAATTAACCATTGAACAACATGGGTTTGAAAGGTCCACTTTACTTTTACGCTGATGTCTTCCATAAACATATCGCAAAATTTGGGGAGGATTTGTGAAAATTTGGTAAAACTTTTTCTATCTCTAGATTACTTTATTGTTAAGAATACAAAATATAATACATGTAACATACATAATATGTGTCAATTGACTGTTGATGTTATCAGTAAGGCTTCTTGTCAATAGTAAGCTATTAGTGGTTTAGGTTTCTGGGGAATCAAAAGGTATCTGTGGATTTTCCACTGTGTTGGAGTCAGCACCCCTAACACTTGTGTGCAAGAGTCAACTGTACCTAAATTTTTAGCATCATCTACTTTATCTCTCAGATGCAGAATATTCCCTCATTTTCAGCTTAACCTCTTTTAATGGCTTAACAGAGAACCTTATCAATTGGTGTTGTAATAATTTTCCAGCCTCATTTCAACCACTTGCTGTAACTATTTTGTGCTTTTCCATTTTTAACACATTTATCCTCTCTCTCATTTCTAAGATTTTATAAATATTGTAGTTTCTATTGAAATACTTCTTACTTTATTTTTCATCTGCTTAAATATTACTCACCCTTCAAATCTTAGTTTTGAATTTCTATAGGAAACTTCCTTGATCCGCTAAACTGTTAGATGCTCCTGTTATGTGTTCCTATTCGTATCATGAATTTATTAGTGCTCTTCTGAGTGACATTTTACAACTCTGTATTGCCTGTAATATTCAATACACTGAGCAGAACTAACACAAAAATCACACTTATTTGCTCTTGTATTTATAACATTAGGCATAATGACTAATATTTTTAAGGGTATTTGTCAAAAGAGTAAATTCTACAATATGTACTTACTTCTCACTTTAAAGGTAAGAAAACTTCCAGAATACTTAAGTTTTGCATCAGGTTACAGAGCTAATAATACATAAAAGATTGACTAAACTTGACTCTTATAAGCTCCAGTTTTCAATCTCCAACACAAATTCTGATTTCAACTTATATTATCCCTGCTTTGTGTTTAAAGTGTGTTTGCTCAAGTTCTTGCACCCGTTTAATGTATCTGTGAGTGATGCAAAACGACATGATTAGGAAGGCCATTATCTGGCATTTCTACTTCTGCTGGAAGCCAATGCACAATATTACAATGACTTGGGAAGAAAAGTTAAAACATGATAATACTTTGTTGATATAAAAGCAAGCTATTTTTACTATAACTTGCTCTATCTCACTGGGATATTACCCTATGCTTTTACTGAAGTTCTTTGATATTATTTTACATTTCAAATAATGGTTTTAAATTTAACTTATCTACATTCATTGTTTTCATTAATAACTGAAATGGGGAATAAAGGATACTTTTAGTTTTTTGATATTATATCACTTAAAAATTCAAACGTACAAGTTCAGCCAAGGACAGTGGCAAAGATGTAGCTGCGTGTATCCACAATAAAAACTTTATCTGTCCTTAAACAAGTAACAGACTTAGATTTTTAATAACTTTCATGTGAAAAGAACTGTTTATATATTTTTTCACATTAATGATATTTGCCTTTTTATGTGTATACACAACTTTTTTTCCAAAGTTTCTGAAAACCATATTAGTGAGTTATCCAGTAGACTTACAATATTTTATACATATCAAAATTTAGAAATTACTGCATATATCCACAGGACAGGATATCGGTTTTTTTTTTTTAATGCTCAAGCCATCCCTTTCCCTTTTTCTCTAAGTGGGACTCCTATATCTCATATGGAACACATGCCATAAAGTTCAAATGGGATAGAGCTTGACTCTTGGCCAGAGAATATGTTTAACTGCACATACGGCAATAATCTTTAGATCAGGATTGTGCATGTGGCATGGGCAGGTCCAAAGTCCCTTTGTATTTGATACATAGTAGACTGTGCCCAAAGAAGCTTGAAGTTGCTTGCAGATATCTTATTCATCTGTTGAGAAAAACTTTATGAGAATAAAGTTAAGCAGTGATGAGAGAATGTGGTGGAAATTAGTAATTATTAGTTACCTAACATTTGAAAATGCTCCCTCTCAAAGAGAATCCACTATGGAAGAAAAAGGATGTAGGTATTTTCTCTCCCCCACTAACAGAAGAAAGAACATAAAATGTGAAGCATGGCCAAATGAAAAATCTCATTTAGGGCACTTAATACTTAAGGATGATGCAAAGACAGAGGGATAAAGGTTATCTGGAATGGTGACTTGACATCCAGACACAGTAGTAAATATTCTACGGTGTTCAGATTCAATAGCTACATCTTTCTTGTGTAGACTATTCAGTATATTGTAGACATGCAAAATCTCTGGTCCCACATATTAAATGCCAATAACAGATCTTCAAACCATAAATGTTCCAACTCATTTCCAGAGGGCAGCACTGTCCCTGGTGAGAAACACTGGCCTTAATCTTGGCTATATTCTTGGATGATAAGATTTTGTTACCTTCTTTGAGTCTTGTTCTCTAGAATTCTTGCAAATTTTTTGAGCTACCTCTTAAAAAATTTTATTTTTTCTTGAGTTAGTAAGAGTTGGTTTCTGATGTTGGTGATCAAGAATCTTTAGTAACACAGGCATGGACCCCTAATGGCATTATTTGAATCCCAGTGATGGGACTTTGCACCTAGATTGCATGAATCCATAGACTTCTCTTTTGGATTAAAGCAGATTGAGTTGGGTTTCTGTTACATCACCAATCAAAGATTCCTGATTTAAAATGTATGCCTAACATAAGTGAGTTTAGACCCAAAGGGAAATGAATAGAAACTTGAAATATTCATTTATAAGAGGAACTTATCCTGTTCTGTCTGTATTTCTCATCTAAATACCACACAGACACTTCTATTTTAGAGATTTGTAGTCAATGTCTGCTCTTCTTAAAATTGTCTTTCTGCAAAAACATGCATGACTCTCTTCCATGATTCACATGGGTCTCTTTAAATTATTAAATCATAAAATTGTTACTTTATTAAAGCTTCTTTAATGATTATATTTTCACATCTTATTCTGCACATACTATTTATTTAACTGTTTATGTAATTATTGCTGCTTCCTTGAAGTAGAATGTAAAATCCATGAAAGGAAAAAAACAGTGTTATTTACAGTTCTATCTCCAGAATATAGAGCATGATGCCCTGAGTGCACAATGGCTACTAATATATGTTGCCAGTTGACTGAATAAAGCATGTGCGTATAGTTTTTAATTTGTATATATTTGTATATATATACAATTGTTATTTTGGAGGAAGTATTAGAATTTAGATATACAGAATGTGGATAATTATAATCCTCACTTGAAAGAATAATATTGATCCCAGGTTGATCTCTGTTTTGTTTCATGTAATTAAATTATAAAAAATTCTCCTTTCTGTCATTGCTTTTTCTTCCACCTGAAAACCCACTTGGTGTATCTTTGTAGATGTATGTCTTCTAGTAAAACATAAAATATTATTTCATATATGCACATTCTTTTAATTTATTGATTATATTTTACTTTAGATTTACTTTTATTATACTTGCTATCTTTGATTTTTAGATTTAATCAATTTAAGATATGTGTGTGTGTGTATATACACACACACACATACATATATATATATATTTGTTATTGTTTCTAACTCTTGAGTAGTCAGTACTGCATATTACACATGTTTGGATGAATAATCATATATAGTGAAAGATATATAT
This sequence comes from Manis javanica, assembly GCF_040802235.1. Classification (NCBI taxonomy): domain Eukaryota; kingdom Metazoa; phylum Chordata; class Mammalia; order Pholidota; family Manidae; genus Manis; species Manis javanica. The sequence continues at coordinate 194,138,091 of NC_133157.1, forward strand.
TATACATATGTTCTATTCAACCATGAACAATCATAGTCTTCCTTCTGTGTCATGGGTTACATGAATATTAAAGTTCAGCATGGACCACGTATATTTATAATGACTCCACTATTTGAGCCACCTACCAGCAAAATATGAGGTTTGTTCTTGCCAACAGTTGATTTTAACTTTTAATTTTTGGTATTTTCATGGGTATAAAGTGGAAACTCTCTGTTTTTCTATAGAACTCTTTACCTGAAAAATTGAGAATATTTTAACGAATTTACTAACTCTATTTTTATTCTCTGTCAATTGTGAGTATTTTTTATCATATTTCTACAGAGTTCTTATCTTTTCAAATTATAGGGCTGCCTCCTGTATTTCAGATATAAATCCATTGCTAGATTTAGGTATTATAAATAATTTCTAGTCTTTTGTCATTAACTGTGACTTCTATAAACATAAATACATAATCCTATGTACTCAACCCCATACAATTTGAAATAAGCCAGTCACAAAAAAGACAACTACTGCATGAATCCACTTACTGAGATACAGAGAGTACTCAAATTTAGGGAGCTAGAAAGAAGAAAGGTTGCCAGTGGATAGGGCAAGGGAAGAATGAGGACTCGTTGAAGAGAGATTTAGAGATTGGTTGCGCAACAATGTGAGTATCTTTAACACTACTGAACTCTAACATAAAAATACTCAAGATAGGAAATTTTATGTATATGTTACCACAGGGTTTTTAGGTTACACATTTCTCTATCCTATGATTCTCACAAATTTTAATGTGATATTTTCATGTTAGTTTAAATAATTTAATAATTTTAACATAATTTCTTCCAATTGTAATTCAGTTATGAATATCTCATTCCACTACAGTGAGATGACAGTTTGATTTATTTTTAATATTCATAGAAGTGCTTTTTCTTTGAACATTTATTAGTGTTTTCTTTGTTCATACCCTTTGGCTTCAACTTGCATTCATTTTTGCATAACATAATTTCTTATAATGAACTTTACAAGAGTCAGTGGGATGAAGGACATCATGTGTAAAAAAACATTCTACTGCTTCTTAAAGAAAAAAAAGAGAGAAATAAATAAATCAATGGAGAGTATCCATATACAACAGTGTATAGCATATTGCCTAAGCTTTGAAATCTGTATGTAGCATGAGGACAAAACACATTGAGCTACAGTATTATTTATTCAGTGACAAAGGAAAATACATGAGAATCACCAAATATACTAATTTAGAACTGAGAAGTTAGAAAAGGATGATTTGTTTGAAAAGGAACAATGAAATTTCTTACCTTTAGAATTTTATAGTCAGATTAAAAACTGATTTGTTTTAGCCACTTTTATCCTTTTCTATTATTTGTAATCAAAATTATCTTTGATATATTAGTAGAAATAAACAAAATTTGATACATAATATGTATATGGATATAAAACTGATAGATCAGTTATAGATATTTTCCAAAAATATATGATTAAATGCATTTTAATTGTAATAATTTATAATTTAAGTATTTAACATCTTATAGTCATACCAGATAATTACTTGAATGGGAGATTTTTTCTTCTTTCTTACTGAATTATGTTTAATATTCTTCACAAAAAAACATACTTTATTATAATAGAAACAAATGATATTATTGCTTTAAATAGGAAATGTTAAAGAAAGGAGACCTCACTGTTTCTCAGAATCCATGGGAAGTCAGAGAAAAACTTTTATTCACATCTATAATTTATTCTGTTGTGTCTTTAATGATTTCAGGATTTCTTTGCCAAGAGTTTACTGACCATTTAATATTTTGTATTATTTCACTAAGAGGTTCTCTAAAATTAACTACATACTCATTTTATATGATCAATTAGAAAGCCATGGTATATTCAGTGATTTCAATAGTCCATGGGTGTGTGGGAGATATAGAATGTAATATTATATTAGATATCGTCAAAGAATATCCACTGTCATTTAGAGAATCAAGGGTAGATACAACGTTTTTGTATAGTCTCAATATTACAGAAGAGTGGCGATCAGGGAGAATTGGTATACTCAACAACAATTACCATCTGCTAGTAAATGTTGTTGCTTAGAAAAGTACCAAGGTAAAATTGGTATCATTCTGTATTATCCAAATTTTTTGGTAATCAACTGTATTTTTAATGATAAATTTAGTATAGAGGGTAAAGATTGATGATATATTCCTATTCTGCTTTTTCTATGAACATTTATTACTATATCAGTCTCTCTAATAAGGGAATCTAAGCTATACTCTTTTCTTTGAGGGTTAAGGAAGAGTCTGATGTTTGTCTTCTAAAAGGTATATTGTTAGATATATATTTAGGGAGTGATATCATTAAGCTGGCAGAGCAGGAGACCCCAGCTTCCGTCCTCACATGAAGTTCAACAATTAAACAGCTATCCATGAACAGAAACAGCTCTGGAGAGCTCTGGAGTCCACTTAAGAAATTTCAGCAACCTAGTAGAATAAAAAACTTGAGAATAACTCAACAACAAAAAAGGAAGAATTGCTTTTTACCTGTATCATCCTGTACCTAAAGCCTGTATTTGCTCAGAGTCAAGATGGAACACAGGTCTAGACATAAACAGTTCACCTTGCCAGGAATAGAATAATGGGGTGAGTGACCCGCTTCCCCAGCATTTTGGGGCACTTCATGAAGGACTTTCTTTGGTTTCACTCCTCCCAGAGACCAACAAAACTGAGACAAACAGCGATGACTAGACATAAGGAAGAAAATCAGGGAGTAGCAGTAGAGTTACACATCAGGAACAAGATACACGGTTCCCTAGTGACCTGCGCTGCAAATTACAACACCAGCTCTCACCACTAAAGAAACCAGTAGCCAGCACAGCTGCCACAGAACCCTACAGATTGCACTGGTTTTGTCCCACAGTTATTTGCATTCATGTTAGACACCTCAATACCTCCCTACTCCCTTTTTGACCCCCCAAAGGAGCCCTAGAACTTCACCAGCAGCCCTCTCAGGTCTCTGTGGCTGCATGAGTGCAAAATGCCAGGGTACCCCCACAGATAGCCCCCACTGCTGTGGGTGTGTTTGGGACCCCCTCCAACTGTGCACTTGCTAACTGCTGGCCTCACACCTGCCACTGTCCTCCAATGCTATGTGCAGAACTGTGGCAAGAAGAAGTAACCACAGTTAGTCAAGGCCGCCAAAGCTGCTTTATGGATCTGGATTCTCCAACCAAGAGGTATAGTGGGGATGAATATTTTTCTTTTAAAGATTCAACTATATGCTGCCTACAAGAGATTCATTTCAGCTTCAAGGACCCACATAGACTCAAAGTGAATGAATGTATAAAGATATTCCATGCAAAATGAAGCCAAAGAGAACAGAAGTAGATATAGTTATATTAGCCAAAATAGACTGTAATTAAAAAATGGTAATAAGAGAAAGAGGTCAGTATATTATGAAAAGGTGTCAATTCATCAAGAAGATATACAATTGTAAATATGTATTCACTATTAATCAGAACATCTAAATATGTTAAGCAAACACTAACATATCTAAAGGGAATAATAGATAACAATAGTATGGAACTTCAGTGCCCCACTTTTGATAGTAGGTATATGATCCAAACACTAAATCAACAAGGAAACATAAAATTTGATCAATACATTAGGCCAAATAGACCTGAAAAATATGTATAGAATGCTCCATCCAACAGAATGAGAGAGCACATTCTTTTCATGGACCATTTTCCAGGATAACTTTATTAATATATTATAATATAGAATTTAGCACACTTTTCCTTTGAAATTTTACTTGGGCTAGATTTTAGTTATGTGACAATTTTATATGGAACTCTTAAAGCCTTTGCCATCAAAAGTAAGGCAAAGAAATTGCCAATATCTTAAAGTTATTGACTGTCAATATTTTAATTTTCAGTCTTGTTTAAAACAATTTTAACAATTTTGTCTGGAAGAAATGACACTGTATATGCATTAAACATAATTCACTATCTTAATAAAAGTAAAAATGCAATATAGGTGTTTTGGAGGGGAGTATCCCTTTTGAAAAGGAAATTTAAAAATTCTTTCTCTCTCAGAGTCTAACTGGTTTTTATGTAAAAACAATTGTATATTTGTTACTATCAGTGACTTACATTTTTAAAGACCAAAAATAAATATAATCAACACATTACATATTCAAAGTCATACTGCTCTTTTTTGTGACTTTTTTTTATCACTTTCTATATATAACTCCATATGTCATCAATATTACTTTTCACGTAAAAGGAAAAGACGTACATGTGTGTGTGCACAGAGAAGAGATAGCTTTATGAATATGGCAAAATATATTTTTAAATATGGTACATTATGGTGCATACAGTTTTAATGAATATGCCCTTAAAATACTTGAGGAACATAAACTCTGATGTGAAGAAATTAGTACACCATTGGAGGAGAGAAACTTGTGATATTTTACCTCATAAACCTATGGAGTGTGTTGTATTAATCTTGGAAGGAGTAAGAGAAGCTATGTTTATGATGATAAGAGTGCTAGATAAAGAATCAGTGACTTTTCCAATTTTCCTCCTGTTACTGATTTCTAATTTTATACCTCTATAGCATGAAAAGATACATAACATGATTTCTGGGTTTTTTTATATTTGTTAAAACTTGTTTGTGGCCTACATGATCTAGCCTGGAGAATGTCCCATGTACACTTGAGAAAAATGTGTATCCTGCTTCTATTGGATGGAATCTTTTTATATATGTCTGTTAGGTCCTTTTGGTCTATAGTATTTTTCAAGTCTGCTGTTTTCTTACTGATTTTCTGTCACTATCTATCTATTAAAGGGTTAGTACATAAAATATATGTCTCCTATAATCCAGTAATAAAAACAGATGAACAAATAAACAAATAAAATAAAAAATAGGCAAAGATCCTGAACAGATATTTCTCTAAAGAATACACACAAGTGGCCACCAGGCACATGAAAGGGTGTTTAACATCACTAATCATCACAAAATTGCATATCAAAACCACAATGAGATACCACCTCACACATTTTAGGCTGTCTATTATCAAAAAAAAAAAACTGTTGGAGAGGATGTAGAGAAACTGGAATTCTCATATACTGCGAGGTATAGAATAGTGCAGGCATTATCAATAACATTATGTAGGTTCTTCAAAAAAATAAAAATAGAACTATTATATGATCTAGCAATCCCACTTCAGGATATTTATTCAAGAACTGAAATCAGGATTTCAAAGAGATACTGCATTTCCATGTCCATTGCTATATTATTCTCAATATCCAAGATATGGAAAAAAACAGAGGAATGGACAAAGAAAATATGGTAAATATAAACAATAGAATATTATTAATTCTAAAAAAGAAAATAGCACCACTTGTGACAACATGGATAAATATAGAGGAGATTATTCTAGGTGAAATCAGCCAGCCACATAAGGACAGACAGTACATGATTCCAATTAAATGAGGTATTTAAAACAGTCAACTTCTTATCAGCATAGAATAGAATGGTGGTTGACAGGGATTAGGGGAAAGGAAAAATGGGATTTGTTGCTTAGTGAGTATAAAGTTTCAATTATGCAAGATGAATAAATTCTATAAATATGCTGTACAATAGTGCACACGGTTAACAATATGGTATCATGCATTTTAAAATATATTAGGAGGATCATCCCTATGCTGAGTGTTCTTATCACAAAAAAATAACACACAAAATAATAAAATACAATGACAGTTTTGGATGTGATAGGTAAGTTTTGTAGCTTGATAATGGTGATGGTATTATCATGGGTGGTATGTATATGTCCAAATTCATTTAAATGTATACATTAAATTTATGATTTTTATATTTTAATTATACCTCAGTTAGGCTTAATAAAGAATAAGAACTTGAATTCAATTCATATCACCACCATTGATTAGGATGCTAAATTTTCTGAGTACTTGGATTATGTTACTCATTTTATAATTTTACTAAATAGGTGGCATTTTATACATTTCATAATGAATGTATAAAATATTATGTAATACAGGCACCAATATGTACTATATATATGATTTAGATCAAGGTAACTATTGTGAATTGTCTTAATTTGTAAAATAAAATTAAGGCCTATTTCACAAGGCTCACACAGTATATGGTAGCACAGTGGTCTCAGTAAATTTAACTTTAATTCAACAGACCAAATTGAACACTTAATCTGTCTCAGAAACAAGTCCCTGGTTTCAAAGAGTTCCAAAAGCAATACATAAAGTTGATTTTTGTAAGACTTGATAAGAGGAACAAGTTATAGGGGACTGTACAGAAGCACAAAGTTGATTATCTAAAATATATATGACAATATAATTTTTTACCCCAGTGTGATACTTCTAAGAATTAAAAAAGGTCTCTATTAATAACTGTGCTGGGACAATGGACTAATCAGAAATATTTCTCAACTACTACCTATTCAATGTTACAATTTGTTATATGTTTGAGTACAGTTATCCATGTGTTAGTCATGAAGAAAGTTGTTACGTATATTTCATAAGAAAAAGTTCCCTCTCGTAATTCTTCTAACATTTTATGTAACTCAGATTTTCTCCTCTAAGATATGGCAAAATAACTGAAGTTAACCATGAATCTAGTCTGAGATAAAAATATGTAATTTAAATAAATGAAGATGTTAATTAAATAGTTCAGATATATAGACATTGTCAAATATATCCTAAATATAATTTACTAGGATGAATGTATTTTATAAAAGTAATTTCAAGGATATTTTGGAATGTGAATGACTTATACTAGTTCAATTAGATTCAGAGTTAAAATATTTTAAGTTCATCTAGTCCCACTTTTCCCAGACATGTATATCATTTACTAGACATTATAATTTCTTAAGTGAACAAAAGCAACATATGTAAGTTGTTAAAATGTCACAACAAACGTCTTTGCTTATTTTTAATATTTTACTGTGGAAAAAGTTGCCAATCTTTCTCCTTCTGGAAGTGTTTTCTACATTTATTCTTCATAGACACACAGATTGGAATCCTTTCTTTAAAAATCAAAAGTTATTATCTAGAATATATGTAGCACTTCTGGGCTCACTGTTTTCCCATTTCTAATTATCCTTTATAATTTATTCCCTCTCATTTTTATAGATCTCTCAATTTTCCTACTTACCAAATATAACTAAGTAATTACAACGCAAAGTAGAGTTTTGTAACAATATAATTTAACTCACAATATAATTTAACTCACAATATAATTGTAACAATAAAATTAGAAACATGGGAAAGTTAAACACTAAAAACAGGTAAAGAAAATTACTACATTAGCATGATTATAAGAATTCCTGTGATGACAAATCATTCACTAAGAAAAATAACAGAAAAAAATTAATTGTTAGGAATAAAAACAATAAAACCTTCAGATGTTTATTTAGAAACAAATCAAAAATTTTTTGGACATTTTATATGTTGGCTATTACAATTTTAATTAGACAAAAGTGGATAATTAACTAACCCTATAGTCAAGTTTCTGAAGAATAAAATATGTCCTCCAAGAAAAAGAAGGCAATTTCAATACTTGTCTGCATGATGCATTTTTGTTTTTGTAAGCGTGTTGGATGCATATTACTTCTTTAATTCTCCAGATTAACAAATTGAACTTAAAAGGGGAAAACTATTGTTTATGAAGAGGAGGCTATAATGTTAAACACATATTATGGATTAATACACTAAAGAAAAATCAATTACAACATTTTAACATGTATGGAATAATACAGAGGTTATCTAATCACAGTTTAAAGTTATGGAAAGTCAGGCAAATAAAGGAAAATGAAAGTACTTCTTATGGATAGGAATACAGTGGCTCCATAACTTGTATTTTTAGCTACTAATACTATGCCTGGTGCAATAAAAAGGTATAATAAAAAGTCTTAATCCCCATGTTAAGTAGGCCTGTAGTGGCTTTACTTGATTTCCTTCTGTTTTACTTTTAATTTAATTAGTGAAGTAATGCAAGTTCCTTGAAATAGTTTGTCACTGGTCAGGTTTCCAATAAAACTAATTTTAAGGTAGATGCTTGTGTTCAGGTGTTTAAATGCAACATACTCTAGATAATAACACATTTAAGGGAGTAAGGATAACAGACTGGGGCCAAACTCAAGCTAATCCCACAGGGAGTTCTGAAGCTGGAATGGCCCTTTACATACATCTCAAACTGAGAAAAGGGAGCTGAGCCTTTGTAGTCCAGATTCCACCCGGGAAAGGGATAGAAACTTCAGCAAAGAGAGATGAGGAAACTTTCTGAGTGTGAGTCATCAGCAACACACACTTTTGGAAGTTGAAGAAGTAAGTTCATTGGTCTTGAAAATGATACCTGTATGAAGAGCCACTGTGTCCACAACAGTCCTCTCCTTTAATTACTTCAATATACTTGCTTTAATATGGTAAGCTTATTCCATTTGGGACAACACTTTCAGGGTTCTGGTTTGTCTCTCTTACTGGAGAAATATCAGGGAGAAGAAAGATGGCATGAGCCACTGCCACTCCTTGCTTTTGTTGGTTTCAAGACCAGAACTAACACTCACTGCTTCCATTCTTAACTTCCCATCCTGGAATCCCCTCTGACTTAGATAACATTTCTGTAGGTTCTGGGTGTCTTGACTGTTGAGGTTACCCAGATAGATATGCTGAGGAGTCTGAACTGGTTAACATGGGCCCATCTGGTTATGGCTGCTGCACGTGATGATTTACAGAAAAAACTGTCAATAGGTTATCAAGGCAAGGCTATTTGCCTCCCTGTGCAATTATAAAGTAAAAAAAACAAAAAACAAAACCCAAAAAACTCCATTGTGATGATCAATAACACTTGCTAGTATGGTAGCTAACTATTTTTTTCCCCGCTTCATGGACTTCTAGCAAGAGGAATCCAAAGAGTCCAGGCAGCAGCTGATGTTTAACTGCTGTGATTCTAAAAGTTAGTCCCATGGGGGAATTTTTTCCCTATGTAAAAAAATACTGAGACTCTTTCAGAGACCAAAAGTACCCATTCCATAGTTGGTAATCAGAATTAATGTTGAATGGGGTTATTGCTAACTTCCCCCTTTGGATCCATGCCCAGGGAAAACAACAGTCATGTTGATCTTTGACTTGAAATACATATGGCATCATGGAGTATAATGGCTTTTTGGTCAAGGGTTTCTTCCTCAAGATGGCTAAAAAGGTACACTATCAAAGGGTGACAGCTTACCTGGTCAGGCCAGCAGCTTTGGGGAGGTGTGCTGTATGACAGAGCCACTGGATTCCACAGTCATGTATTCACTACTGCACTTTCTTTGCTATACATTTAATTCCTTGGTCCAGTGTAATATTATGCAGCATACTATGTTAACTGTTCAAACCATTCAAGCTCTTGTGACACTCTTCAGGCCATGTAAACTGGCAAGGTGAATCTATACCTGAAACCAGTCAAGACAAACTGTTGCCCTTTCTGAGGTTGGAAAAGATTCAATGTAGTCAACTTAACTAACAAATGGATATTTTTTTCTACCTGGGATGGTGCCATACTTTACACCATTCTTCTTGTTGCTGGTAGAATAAGCACTTGTCAGAGGCAATATATAGATCAGATTTGAGCAGTGAAAACCTATGTTATGAGCTCAATGCATAGGCTACATCTGTAGCACCATGGGTATTCTGTTCACAAATCCACTTTGCCATAACTAGTGATTCTGACAGAAGAGGCTGGATGGCATTAATTGGCCAAATAATTCTGTTTGATTGTTTAATGTCCTTCAGTGGAAAATGCTGCCTGTTATGTGTTAACATGGAATGAGAATATCTTCATATTTCAATAGGTCCATAAATATGCTTCTTTCCTAAACACCCCTGTTCTCAGTGTTCAAGTCTTTTCATTTCAAGAGACTTGAACACCACTTAAGCTATTCACCAATTCCCATTAATCTGCATACATTATCATCTCAGATGCCTTATGTTTCTCCACAAACTATATTACCAGTTGTACTCTCTGAAATTTTTCCTAATGGGAGTGTTTTTCTCTTATGAGTGTCTTTCAAGGCCATATCTGAACAGAGCTTTAATGTAGCAGTGGTTCATTTTTCAGGTTGCACCCTTATGCTAAAATGCTCAAATCTGGCATTTTTCTCTTCCATCAGTTGGTTAAAAGAAACTTAATATGTGACCACAGATGTGGGCTTGGAGAGAGCTGCAATCTGATAGATGAATTAGGAACCTAGGTCATGCTCATGAAACTCACTATGCTTTCTGGCCCTGCTTGTGCTTGATTCCAGGTATACCACTTCATTCTTGGAAGACATTGCTACTGGACTCAATAAACCTTTTAAGTTTTGGGGTCTAATTGAATCCACCTTGTGAGAGGCAATTTGGTTTGATGTATCATTATTAGATAATACCTTGATTTTCACGATTTCATACTAGCTTTTATTAGCATGGTATGGACTATTTATTTAATTATGTGTAATTTTCTGTTGAAAAGGGCATGGCTTTGTGCCAGCACATACTGGGAATTGCTAGAAACTATAGACAGACTCTTTTCCCATCTAAGATAAATCTAGCAGTACAGTTTATAATTAAGCATACATAGAGATGTAAGCAAGCTGCAGAATGTTGGAGTGTGCGGCCGATTTGGCAGGGAGTCTTCCAGGCCTGATGAAGTTTACCAAATATCCTTTTTTTTTGATGGTTATACATTTTCTGTGTTCTCTGAAACATGGATATAAAAGATCCTTGATTTTAATGAAATTTAATTTCCTTCTGAAATGTATGCATCTTACTAAAGTCCTTGCTATGTCTTGCTCTTCCGGTCTGTTTAACTTTATGTTAGTAATATGTTGGATTTATGTTCCAAGAAATGTTTAAAATGCCAAGGTCATTTCAGACTAAGATAAAGAGTGAGACAGCTAACATAGCTTTACCAATTTAGTGTCACTTCTTCTAAGTGAATGTGAACCTCTCCTCTTCCTCTTTCCATATTGGGATGAGAAGGACACATTTGCCAGATTCTTGGGCACAGCCAATGTACTGGAGTCTATGTTAATCTGTTCTTGTCATAAAACAGTGGCACAGAAGAAAAAGTAGAGCAAGTACTTTATTAATACTATGGTAATCCACTGTTCTGTGGTAGGATCTGTTTTCATTATATCTCACAAGAAATCTGCTGTCATTCTAATCTTTGTTCTTTTGTATGTAACATGTCTTTCCTCTGACTTCTTTTAAGAGTTTTTCTTTATTCCTGGTTTCAGAAATTTCTTTATGGTGTACCTTAATGTGATTTTATTTGTAATTATCCTGTTTGGATAGTCTTGATATTCTCCTACATCTGTTTTAATTTATTTATCTCTAAACTTCTATTATCTGAGTAATAGCTCTCCTGGAAATCTTCTTCATGTCTCTTCATTTTACCTTTATTATCTCTGTTATTTCTGGGTTTGATTTTATTAAGTTTTTATTGTTACAGGTACACATATTTATATGTATAGTAAGTTTGATTGCATGATGGATATTATAAATATCATATTTTTAATAAGTTTTTTTCCTTCATTTAGTGTATGATGGTCTATTTTCCCCTTTTTTTTTTTGGTTGACAGTTAACTTATTACAAGTTGATTACTTTTTAAATTGAAGTATAATTGACATACAACATGCCATTAGTTTCAGGTGTACATTATAGTGACTTGATATTTTTATACATTAGAAAGTGATCTCTTTAAGTTTAGTTACCATCTTCCTTAAAAAGTTACTACAATATTACTGACTACATTCCTATTATTGACCACATTCAAATCTAGTGTATGTTTTACACTACATCCCCATGGCTTTCTTGATTTGTAAATGGAGGTTTTTACTTCTTAATCCCCTTCAGCTATTTTGTTCCACCCAACCTCTCCCCGCAACAACTGATAGCTTGCTACTGTATCTATGAGTCTGTTTCTGTTTTGTTTTGTTTTGTTTTATATAAGTGAAATCATACTTTATTTGTCTTACTCTGTCTGACTTATTTCACTTAGCATAATACCCTTTAGGTACATCCATGTTGTCACAAGTGGCAAGAATTCAGCCATTTTTGTGGCTGAGTGATATTCCATTGTGCATATATTCCACATCTTTATCTATGCATCTATCTGTGGACACAGGTTGCTTCTATATCTTGGCTATGACACATAATGCTGCAGTGAACAACGAGGTACATGTATGTCTTCAAATTTGTATTTTCTTTATATAAATACCCAGAAGTATAATAGCTGGATCATATGTTAGTTCTATTTTTACTTTTTTGAGAAACCTCCATAATGTTTTCCTTAGTGGCTGAATCATTTTCTTAAAACACGAGTACATTTCTTGAGTATCTTATTGATTTGGTCTAGTTTAGCTTTGCTATTAAGACATTATAACTTACAAATTTTCACTGAAAAACTGTGTATTCCAGGGCAGAGCCAAGATGGCGCCATGAGTAGAGGAGAAGAAACCTCCTCCCAAAACCACATATATCTTTGAAAATATAACAAAGACAACTCTTCCTAAAATAGAGACCAGAGGACAGAGGACAACATCCACACCACATCTACACCTGCAAGAACTCAGCGCCTCACAAAGGGGGTAAGATACAAGCCCCAGCCCGAGTGCCCCTCCCCCCATCTCCTGGCAGGAGGAGAGGAGTGAGCAGGGAGGGAGAAGGAGCCCAGGACTGCTGAACACCCAGCCCCAGCCATCTGGACCAGAGCACAGACACAGTACATGTGTGGGGTCCTGGATACTAGGGAACAAAGAAAGGGGACCGGCCATTTTTTTTTCCTCTTTTTTTTTTTTTGGCGAGTGCTTTTTGGAAGTCTTAAAGGGACAGGGACCCCAATACTAGGGAAACAGGGCAGCAAGACCAGTGAGTGGGTGACTGAGACCGGCACCTGAGTACAAAGAAAATCGTGCGTTTTTCTTTTATTTATTTAATTTTGTTTTTTGGCTGTTGTTGTTTTCATTTGCAGAGTGCTTTTTGGAATTCTTAAAGGGGCAGGGCAGGATATGCAGTCCAGAGGAGGGAATCTGGGGATCTCTGGGCACTCTAACCCCCTGGGCAGCAGAGAGCATGGAGGCCCCTTACCGAGATAAATAGGCTCCAGGCCACTCCCCCTCCAAGGAGGCTCCACCATTTTGAAGCAGCAGCCAGAGCCAGGGCACACCCACAGCAACAGTGGAGATAAACTCCATAGCAGCCGGGCAGGAAGCAGAAGCCCTGGTGCACACAGCTGCTCAGCACAAGCCACTAGAGGTCACTGTTCTCCCAGGAGAGGAATGCCATAAACCAACAAGAAGGGAAGTTCTTCCAGCCGTCACTTGTGCCAGCTCTGCAAACTATATCACCATGAAAAGGCAAAATTACAGGCAGACCAAGATAACAGAGACAACACCAGAGGAGACAGACCTAACCAGTCTTCCTGAAAAATAATTCAAAATAAAAATCATGAACATGCTGACGGAGATGCAGAGAAAAATGCAAGAGCAATGGGATGAAGTCCGGAGGGAGATCACAGATGTCAGGAAGGAGATCACAGAAGTGAAACAAACCCTAGAAGGATTTATAAGCAGAATGGATAAGATGCAAGAGGCCATTGAAGGAATAGAAAACAGAGAACAGGAACGTATAGAAGCTGACACAGAGAGAGATAAAGGGATCTCCAGGAACAAAACAATACTAAGAGAACTATGTGACCAATTCAAAAGGAACAATATCCATGTTATAGGGGTACCAGAAGAAGAAGAGAGAGGAAAAGGGATAGGAAGTGTCTTTAAAGAAATAATTGCTGAAAACTTCCCCAAACTGGGGGAGGAAATAATCGAACAGACAACGGAAATACACAGAACCTCCAACAGAAAGGATCCAAGGAGGACAATATCAAGACACATACTAATTAAATGGCAAGGATCAAGGACAAGGAAAGAGTTTTAAAGGCAGCTAGAGAGAAAAAGGTCATCTATAAAGGAAAACCCATCAGGCTATCATCAGACTTCTCTACAGAAACTCTACAGGCCAGAAGAGAATGGCATGATATATTTAATGCAATGAAACAGAAGGGCCTTGAACCAAGGATACTGTATCCAGCATGACTATCATTTAAATATGATGGCGGGATTAAACAATTCCAGGACAAGCAAAAGCTCAGGGAATTCGCTTCCCACAAACCACCTCTACAGGGCATCTTATAGGGACTGCTCTAGATGGGAGCACTCCTAAAAAGAGCACAGAACAAAACACACAACATATGAAGAATGGAGGAGGAGGAATAAGAAGGGAGAGAAGAAAAGAATCTCCAGACAGTGTATATAACAGCTCAATAAGCGAGCTAAGTTAGGCAGTAAGATACTAAAGAGGCTTATCTTGAACCTTTAGTAACCACGAATTTAAAGCCTGCAATGGCAATAAGTACATATCTTTCAATAGTCACCCTAAATGTAAATAGACTGAATGCACCAATCAAAAGATACAGAGTAATAGAATGGATAACAAAGCAAGACCCAGTCTCTAAAACTGTAAATTCATATATGTTACTTAGGTTTTAGTTATTTACAGTAGTAGGGTGAGTCTAAGTAATAGTCTAGATAATAGAAATTACTTAAATATGGTCAGAAAAAGAATTTCTCTAATTTTCATAATCTGTTCACCCCTTCTGATATCACATACTCGGAAAAAGTCAAGATTGATATCTTGGGTGTATATTATTCCACACATTTTATTCAGACATCATTTTAAGATTGAGCTCATACTATACATATCTATATCCAAAAAGCATTATGTTACTTATTATTTAAATTTAAAAACAGAAATCTCAATCATTTCTTCTGGATTCAGGTGGTATAGATGAAAAATGTTATGTCATTTTGTGTTCCCTTTCATTCTGTCTAGGATCTCTTCAAGATTTTTCTTCATGTCTGAATTTTAGAAATTTCACCAGCACATGTTATCTTTCAATGTCACCAATTACGATTTGAGTAAACCTTTTCAAACTGAAAAACTTATCTTTTTGGTTTAGCAAGTTTTGTGTTTTCATTCCTGTTCTTGTTATTTCTCCTCCATCTGTTAACATTTATGTTGTAACTTCTATTATTTAAATATTGGCTCTCCTGGAACTCATCTTCATGTCTTTTAACTTTACATATATTTGCTTTACAGATTGTTACAGTTTTGTTCAGTGATATGTCATACTTTCGCCATTTGGTATTCCAAAATATTTAGTTTCCATTTTTTCTCTGGAGAGATTTCTTTTAATCCAAATTTCTTGGATAATTTCCTAATTTATTTTGTGTACCTTAATGTTTTTCTGAAATCTTTTTAGTTTCATAAACTTTTCTCCTGTTACTTCTATTAACTCTTCCTTTATAGCAACCTACTTTTGCATTCAGACTGATCTTCCACCTTCTTTTTATTGTGTTAATCATAATGTTCCAGCTATTGGGTATGGAATCTCTTGACATCTATTTTAGCCTTCAGATTACACAGATAATGAAAGATAATGTGTGAGTATTTTCTTCAGTGGCCTGATGTTGACTAGGTGGACAAACAGGACTAATATCACTTAAGGTAGCCTATTGGTTTAGACCTGTTTCTTTTCAAGTATAGTTTATAATATGTTGCCTTCAATTAAAATACATCTTATTCCAGTGCTAAAGCAATTAATATGAAATCTTAGCTTTTCTGTAGCCACATCTAGCTAGGGATCTACCAATATCACTCATTCTAAACCACTCAGAAAATATATGGTTGGTTGGATTTTACTCCAGGCTCTTTCAAAGTCTAAGTTGTTTTACCAATGCCAAAATTATTAAAGACCTACACTTGTATATTTTTCCTGCTCCACTGAGAACTTAAATTCTTAGATTAACAATGATCTTCTTTAGACTTCAAAATTTTATGATAGTTGATTTAGTTGCTTAACTGTTTTACCAAAGAGTTAAGAGGGGAAAAGAGGACAGATATATTCAAGTCACTATATTTCTAATTACTACTCTTAGCTATTTAATATGTTTTGGTATTAATAAAATAAAATGAATTTGAAGGTCTAATAAGTGTCATACTATTACAGATTAATAAAAACATATGTAAAGTTTCAGATATCTCAGATATAGCAATTATATCTTTAAATTTATATATTTAAGTATATATATATAAATATATATAAATATATATAAATATAAATTTATATATTTAAATTTAAATATATATAAATATATATATATTTAAATTTAACATAACAATTTCTCTAAATGAATTTGAATTGATTTATGCAACTGATTAATGGTTTGTACAGTTGGAAAAATATACTTGCAAAAAGTATGACATAACAATCAAGGTGCCAAATAGCAATAGAGCACATCATGTTTACACGGAAGCACTGTAGATGGTTAGTGCTGAGGTGTTAGCCTTTACACAAGAGTGAAGTGTAAGAAAATATCAGAAGGTTAAAAATAATCTAGATACTTGGTGGAAGAATTCCTGTAAAGGGATTTCCTGTACTGTTTCCTGTAAAGGGAGGAAATTCTTTTTTGTGTATGCTTTAGATGCAACTTCAGATCTAGAAACAGAGATATGCATTTTTGCATATGAAATTAATAGGTGTCCTGGGAATTATGTTAGCATTGGGCACTAAATGCTGGATGATGAAAGACTGTAAAGAAAGTTGTCTAATAACAAAGCTCAGGGATTGGGCGTGGCCAAGGATCCAAGGACTCAAATCTAGAGATCACTAATACTTCAAACTAAAGTTAGTTTTGGCATTGCAATACAAAATTCTTTTAAATAAACCCCTTTCCATATAAACACCTTCTATTTTCCTAAACTTCAAACAAAAACATCCTTTCTACACAGCTCTGAATAATTATAGCCGAGTTTGTAATAACTTCAGGGTATTGTCCTATCTGGAATCTCCAAATATGAAAAAATGGAGGATGCTTGTTTTCTCTTGTATAAACCTATAAACAGAAATCTTTCAGAGCAATCAGAAACTGGGAAACGGAGACCGTAATTAACATGTGGCATGTAGTATATGGATTTAAGGTACTATTTCATTTTAAATTAAATGGAAGATTTACAAGTAGAAAATGTACTAACAATTACAAGGTAAACTGAACACTGGTGAAGAGCTTGAAATGCAGAAATAACTACTGGTGGAAGAAAAGAATTCCTGAAGGTAACATGAATGGATTGGGAGATGATAAGCACTTAGAGATACCATAAGGTGAAAACGAAGTACATAAAGAAGTGCTGAAATATTAGACACAATAAGAAGAATTCTTAGGCACACTTGCACACATCTTTAAAGCTTGAATTATACCATTAGTTTTAGAGATCACCATAGCATGGAAACTTCAGGAAATGCTAGAAATGTACATAACATTATATTAGTAGATAAAGCTCAGTAGTATTTAGCAAGTACTCTACAATCAACTTTAGCTTGAAATCATTTGAGCATGGTGCTTAAACTTTACACCTCATTGATACATATTGTTGTTGCTCAGGCACCCTCAAATAGGGAAGCAAAAAAATATTTTTGCATGTGATGGTGATGGGGATTTTTCACAGGAATAAAAATAAAATAGATTTCTTGGTGTTTTTACTTTAGGAGAAAATGTTAGAGCACAAGTGCCCATGGAGAGGGACAAGTTTATTTATCCTGGGAGGATAAATAGCTCAAGCAGCATAGGCCAGAATCCTGGTAATTTGTCTACTAAGTCACCCTCCTGCCACATGTGGAAAATCTGCTTTTTAGAATTTGATATAGCCAAGGAAGTTTTATTTGAAGTCAGAACAAATCTATGTATAGCAAACAATTTGTCAAATTCATTTCAGAGGTATGAGCTCTGAACTTATGGAATAGTGTTAGACATAATAGAAAATTGAGACTGGCATGTTTCTACAGAAAATGTTTTTCTATTAGAAGGTCCAGGTTATCTATTTGCATCCCTTAAAATAATCTTGGATATCTGTAGCAAGAATTGAATATAATGGTTTATTTCTAGTACATGGGTATCTTAAAAGTGTTGACTTTGTGTGTTGACCAGTGTTCTTTATATTAAAGAAGCACAATGTCATTAAATAAACTGGTTGCTACCATGCCACCTTCACAAAGCAGTTCAGTCTCACAGTCAGGATTAGGGAGTTTACATTTTAAAATGTAACTATCTTTGCTCAGTGACCCACATCAACCTGTATGTAATGTATCTGATTTAGTTTTGGCCATTTATTATTGGCCATTAATAAAGCCAATAAGTCATTATTTCACATCATTTTTTATAAACAAGAAAAAAGCAAATAATTTATATTTCAATGCAAATTAAAGACTCAAAAGTAGATACTAATTTTTTCCAAACCTGAAACTTTTATGATATAAAATACCATTAGTTTAACCTGAATAACTTTAGTTTAAGAATTTTCATTTTAAAATGTAACTATCTTTGTTTAGTATATTTATATTGTCTGTGGTGATCATGATCAATGTTTTTCATATAAAGACAGAAGGATGGTATATCAAGATACAAATTCTGAATCAGGTAATCTCCATTTCTACATTCAGGCACTAATCTCAACACATAGTATAAATGTTGAATTTTATTATTAAACATGTCAACTTCAATTTCCATTCTTATGGAATAATATTAACTATAATTAAAATTTTGAGTATGTATTTTGTAGTAGATATAGGGCTCAGATAAATGCATACCTTAACAGTATGAAGAAAATAGTTATAATATATTTATTTATTAAAATGAGGAATGAGGCTTAAATGTGTTAGTAATTTACCCAGTATCACAGAGCCCAAGGTAGGGTCAGGATATGAAGCCAGGAATTCTATATTTAGAGTTTACAATCTTGACAAATGGATATTCCTACCTGTGGTAGATTGGTTGCATTTATGAGCTCCAGATTTTTAATCCCCTATATATTTATGCCCTTTGGTAAGTGAGGTGTAATTTTCTGCACCTCAGCTGGGCCGTGTGATTTGCTTTGGCCAGTGAAGGGGTGTAGAGGGTAGGAAACATGACACAGAGTTTTGAAGAGTAGATATATATAGTGTTGTGCTTCTAACGTATTTTTTTTTATTTTGGTATCATTAATCCACAATTACAGAAAGAACATCATGTTTACTAGGTTCCCCCCTTCACCAAGTCCCCCCAGATACCCCTTCACAGTCCCGGTCCATCTGCGTAGTAAGATGCTATAAATCACTACTTGTCTTCTCTGTGTTGCGCAGACCTCCCAGTGTCCCCCACGCACTATAAATGCTAATCATAATGCCCTCTTTCTTTTTCCCCGCCCTTATTCCTCCCTTCCCACCCATCGTCCCCAGTCCCTTTCCCTTTGGTAACTATTAGTTTATTCTTGGGTTCTGTGAATCTGCTGCTGTTTTGTTCCTTCAGTTTTCCTTTGTTCATATACTCCACATATGAGTGAAATCATTTGGTACTTGTGCTTCTCTGCTTGGCTTATTTCACTGAGCATAATACCCTCTAGCTCCACCCATGTTGCAAATGGTAGGATCTGCTTTTTTCTTATGGCTGAGTAATATTCCATTGTGTATATGTACCACATCTTCTTTATCCACTCATCTACTGATGGACATTCAGGATGCTTCCAAATCTTGGCTATTGTAAACACTGCAGTGATAAAAATAGGGGTGCATCTGTCTTTTTCAAACTGGAGTGCTACGTTCTTAGGGTAAATTCCTAGAAGTGGAATTCCTGGGTTAAATGGTATTTCTATTTTGAACATTCTGAGGAACCTCCATACTGCTTTCCACAATGGTTGAAGTAGTTTACATTCCCACCAGCAGTGTAGGAGGGTTTCCCTCTCTCCACAACGTTGCCAACATTTGTTGTTGTTTGTCTTTTCGATGATGGAGATCCTTACTGGTGTGAGGTGATATCTCATTGTGGTATTAATTTGCATTTCTCTGATGAGTAGTGATGTGGAGCATCTTTTCATATGCCTGTTGGCCATCTGGATTTCTTCTTTTTTTATTTTTTATTTTTTATTTTTTATTTATTTATTTATTTATATTTTTTTGAAGAACATTGTTTACTAGGCTCTCCCCTACCCCAAGTCACCCCCACAAACCTCCATTACAGTCACTGTCCATCAGCATAGTAAGATGTTGTAGAATCACTACTTGTCTACTCGGTGTTGCACAGCCCTACCCTTTCCCACACCCCCCACATTATACATGCTTATCATAATACCCACTTTCTTCTTCCCTGCCTTTATCCCTCCCTACCCTCCCATCCCCCCCAGTCCCTTTCCCTTTGGTAACTGTTAGTCCATTCTTGGATTCTGTGATTCTGCTGCTGTTTTGTTCCTTCAGTTTTTCTTTTGTTCTTATACTCCACAGATGAGTGAAATCATTTGGTATTTGACTTTCTCCGCTTGGCTTATTTCACTGAGCATAATACCCTCTAGCTCCATTCATTTTGTTGCAAATGGTAGGATTTGTTTTCTTCTTATGGCTGAATAATATTCCACTGTGTATATATACAACATTGTCTTTATACATTCATGTACTGATGGACACTTAGGTTGCTTCCATTTCTTGGCTATTGTAAATAGTGCTGCAATAAACATAGGGGTGCATCTGTCTTTTTCAAACTGGATTGCTGCATCCTTAGGGTTAATTCCTAGAAGTGGAATTCCTGGGTCAAATGGTAAGTCTATTTTGAGCATTTTGAAGAACCTCCATATTGCTTTCCACAATGGTTGAACTAATTTATATTCCCACTAGCAGTGTAGGAGGGTTCCCCTTTCTCCGCAACCTCACCAACATTTGTTGTTGTTTGACTTTTGGACGGTGACCATCCTTACTGGTGTGAGGTGATATCTCATTGTGGTTTTAATTTGCATTTCCCTGAGGACAGGTGATGTGGAGCACCTCTTCATGTGTCTGTGGCCATCTGAATTTCTTCTTTGGAGAACTGTCTGTTCAGCTCCTCTGCCCATTTTTTAATTGGCTTATTTGCCTTTGGTTTTTTGAGGAGTGTGAGCTCTTTATATATTTTGGATGTCAAGCCTTTATCAGATCTGTCATTTACAAATATATTCTCCCATACAGTAGGGTACTTTTTTGTTCTATTGATGGTGTTCTTTGCTGTACAGAAGATTTTCAGCTTGATGTAGTCCCACTTGTTCATTTTTGCTTTTGTATTCCTTGCCCAGGGAGATATATTCATGAAGAAGTCGCTAATGTTCACATTCAAGAGATTTTTAGTTATGTTTTCTTCTAAGAGTTTTATGGTGTCATGACATACATTCAGGTCTTTGATCCATTTTGAATTTACTTTTGTGTATGGGGTTAGACAGTGATCCAGTTTCATTCTCTTACATGTAGCAGTCCAGTTCTGCCAGCACCATCTGTTGAAGAGATTGTCAATTCCCCACTGTATGTCCATGGCTCCTTTATCGAATATTAATTGACCATATATGTTTGTGTTAATGTCTGGCATCACTAATCTGTTCCACTGGTCTGTGGTTCTGTTCTTGTGCCAGTACCAAATTGTCTTGGTTACTATGGCTTTATAGTAGAGCTTGAAGTTGGGGAGTGAGATCACTGCCACTTTATTCTTCTTTCTCAGGATTGCTTTGGCTATTCAGGGTCATTGGTGTTTCCATATGAATTTTTGAACTGTTTGTTCCATTATGTTGAAGAATGTTGTTGGTAATTTGATAAGAATTGCATCAAACCTGTATATTGCTTTGGGCAGGATGGCCATTTTGAAGATATTAATTCTTCCTAGACAAGAGCATGGGATGAGTTTCCATTTGCTAGTGTCCCCTTTAACTTCTCTTAAGAGTGTCTTATAGTTTACAGGGTATAGTTCTTTCACTTCTTTGGTTAGGTTTATTCCTAGGTATTTTATTCTTTTTGATGCATTTGTGAATGCAATTGTTTTCCTGATTTTTCTTTCTGTTGGCTCATTGTTAGTGTATAGGAAAGCCACAGATTACTGTGTGTTTATTTTGTATCCTGCAACTTTGCTGTATTCCGATATCAGTTCTAGTAGTTTTGGAGTGGAGTCTTTAGGGTTTTTTATGTACAATATCTTGTCACCTGCAAATAGTGACAGTTTAACTTCTTCTTTACCAATATGGATTCCTTGTATTTCTTTGTTTTGTTTTATTGCCGTGGCTAGGACCTCCAGTACTATGTTAAATAACACTGGGGAGTGTGGGCATCCCTGTCTTGTTCCCGATCTCAGAGGAAAAGCTTTCAGCTTCTCACTGTTAAGTATGATGTTGGCTTTGTGTTTATCGTATATGTCCTTCAGTATGTTGAGGTACTTGCCCTCTGTACCCATTTTGCTGAGAGTTTTTATCATGAATGGATGTTGAATTTTTTCGAATGCTTTTTCAGCATCTGTGGAGATGATCATGTAGTTTTTGTCCTTTTTGTTGATGTGGTGGATGATGTTGATGGATTTTTTAATGTTGTACCATCCTTGCATCTCTGAGTTGAATCCCACTTGATCGTGGTGTATGATCCTTTTGATATAGTTTTGAATTTGGTTTGCTAATATTTTGTTGAGTATTTTTGCATCTACATTTATCAGGGATATTGGTGTGTAATTTTCTTTTTTGGTGGGTTCTTTGCCTGGTTTCGGTATTAGGGTGATGTTGGCTGCATAGAATGAGTTTGGGAGTATTCCCTCCTCTTCTATTTTTTGGAAAACTTTAAAGAGAATGGGTATTATATCTTCTCTGTACGTCTGATAAAATTCCGAGGTAAATCCATCTGGCCTAGGGGTTTTGTTCTTTGGTAGTTTTTCTTTGCTGTTTGCTGTAATAGGTTTGTTTAGATTTTGTGTTTCTTCCTCAGTCAGTCTTGGTAGGTTGTATTTTTCTAGGAAGTTATCCATTTTTTCTAGGTTTTCCAGCCTCTTAGCATATAAGTTTTCATAGTAGGCTCTAATAATTCTTTGTATTTCTGTTGGGTCCATCATGATGTTTCCTTTCTCATTTCTGATTCTGTTGATGTGTGTTGATTCTCTTTTTCTCTTAATAAGTCTGGCAAAGGCTTATCTCTTTTGTTTATTTTCTCAAAGAACAACCTCTTTGTTTCATTGATTTTTGCTATTGTTTTATCCTTTTCAATTTTGTTTATTTCTTCTCTGATCTTTATTATGTCCCTCCTTCTGCTGACTTTAGGCCTCAATTGTTCTTCTTTTTCCAATTTTGATAATTGTGACATTAGAACATTCATTTGGGATTGTTCTTCCTTTTTTAAATATGCCTGGATTGCAATATACTTTCCTCTTAAGGCTGCTTTTGCTGTATCCCACAGTAGTTGGGGCTTTGTATTGTTGTTGTCATTTATTTCCGTATATTGCTGGATCACCATTTTAATTTATTCATTGATCCATTGACTATATAGAAGCGTGTCGTTAAGTCTCCATGTATTTGTGAGCCTTTTTGCTTTCTTGGTACAATTTATTTCTAGTTTTATAGCATTGTGGTCTGAAAAGTTGGTTGGTAGGATTTCAATCTTTTTGAATTTACTGAGGCTCTTTTTGTGGCCTAGTATGTGGTCTATTCTGGAGAATGTTCCATGTGCACTTGAGAAGAATGTGTATCCTGTTGGTTTTGGGTGTAGAGTTCTATAGATGTCTATTAAGTCCTTCTGTTCTAGTGTGTTGTTCAGTGCCTCTGTGTCCTTACTTATTTTCTGTCTGGTGGATCTGTCCTTTGGAGTGAATGGTGTGTTGAAGTCTCCTAAAATGAATGCATTGCAGTCTATTTCCTCCTTTAATTCGTTAGTATTTGTTTCACATATGCTGGTGCTCCTGTGTTGAGTGCATATATATTTAGAATGGTTATATCCTCTTGTTGGACTGATCTCTTTATCATTATGTAGTGTCCTTCTTTATCTCTTGTTCCTTTCTTTGTTTTAAAGTCTATTTTGTCTGATACTGGTACTGCAACACCTGCTTTTTTTCCCTATTGTTTGCATGAAATATCTTTTTCCATCCCTTGACTTTTAGTCTGTGCATGTCTTTGGGTTTGAGGTGAGTCTCTTGTAAAGATCATATAGATGGGTCTTGTTTTTTATCCATTCAGTGACTCTATGTCTTTTGATTGGTACATTTAGTCCACTTACATTTAGGGTGATTATTGATAGGTATATACTTATTGCCATTTCAGGCTTCAGATTTATGGGTACCAAAGGTTCCAGGTTACTTTCCTTACTATCTAAGAGTCTAACTTAACTTACTTAGTATGCTGTTACAAACACAATCTAAAGGTTCTTTTCTATTTCTCCTCCTTTTTCTTCCTCCTTCATTCTTTATGTATTAGGTATCAGATTCTGTACTTTTTCTCTATCCGTTGATTGGCTTTGAGGATAGTCAATTTAATTTAGCATTTGCCTCACAATCAGCTGCTCCACCCTCCCTACCATGATTTTACTACCTTTGGTGAGAGGTATCCAACCCTAGGAACACTTCCATCTATAGCAGTTCCTCCAAAATAGACTGCAGAGATGGTTTGTGTGAGGTAAACTGTCTCAGCTTTTGACTATCTGGAAATTGTTTTATCTCCCCTTCAAATTTAAATGATAATCTCACCAGATAAAGTAATCTTGGTTCCAGGGCCCTTCTTCTTCATGGCATTAAATACATCATGCCACTCCTTTCTGGCCTATAAGGTTTCTGTTGAGAAGTCTGTTGTTAGTCTGATGGGCTTTCCTTTGTATCTGATCTTCTTTCTGCCTCTGGCTGCTTTTAACAGTCTGTCCTTATCCTTGATCTTTCCTATTTTAATTACTATGTGTTTTGGTGTTGCCTTCCTTAGGTCCCTTCTGTAGGGGGAATCTGTGGATCTCCATGGCCTGAGAGACTATCTCCTTCCCCAGATTGGGGAAGTTATCAACAATTCCCTCCTCAAAGACACTTTCTATCCTTTTTTCTCTCTCTTCTTCTTCTGGTATCCCTATAATGCAAATATTGTTCTGCTTGGATTGGTCACATAGTTTTTTCAATATTCTTTCATTTTTAGAGATCCTTTTTTCTCTCTGTGCCTCAGCTTCTTTGTATTCCTCTTCTCTAGTTTCTATTTCATTTATTGTCTCCTATACCAGATCCAACCTGCTTTTAATACCCTCCATTGTGTTCTTTAATGATTGGATGTCTGACCTGAATTCATTCCTAAGTTTTTGGATGTCTTTCCATACCTCCATTAGGATGTTGATGATTTTTATTTTGAACTCCCTTTCAGGAAGAGTCTTGAGGTCCATATCATTTAAATCTTTCTCTGGAGTTGTATTAACAATTTTATTCTGGATAGGGTTCCTTTGGCGTTTCATGTTTGTATATGGCACCCTCTAGTGTCCAGAAGCTCTATTCTGGAGCTTCTGAGCCCCTGAGGCAATGTCAGGGGTTGCAGGAGAGTGGTACTGGGGGTAGGAAAGAGCTGTTCCCTGCCTCCTGGCTCCTGTGCCTGTCTCCACTGCCTGAGCCAGTGGGCCAGGCACACAGGTAAAAGTTTTTGTCCCAGAGCAGCCAGATATGGATCCCTGCTTTCCACTAGAAGCTGGAATTCCGGTCTCCCCAAGAACTCTGCCTGTATTAACTTTCCAACCTGATAGTCATGCGAGTCTCATGAAAGCACCATGAAATGTAGGTTTGTGCTCCCAGTGGAGATCTCTGGAGCTAGGTATTCAGCAGTCCCAGGCCTTCCACTCCCTTCCTGCTCCGTGTCTCTTCCTCCTGCTGGTGAGCTGGGGTGGGGTAGGGGCTCAGGTCCCGTGGAGCCACAGCTCTGGTACATTACCCGGCTCACTGAGGTCTGCTCTTTTCTCTAGGTGTGTGCAGTCTGATGCGTCCTCTTTCCTGTTGCTCCCTCAGGATTAGTTGCACCAATTAAATTTTCTAATTGCATCCAGTTTTTGGAGGAAGCCTCTGTCTCTCCTTTCATGCTGCCAACTTTAATCCTCTTCTGGATTTCTTCTTTAGAGAACTGTCTATTCAGCTCCTCTGCCCATTGTTTGATTGGATTATTAGCTTTTTGTTTGTTGAGGCATGTGAACTCTTTGTATATTTTGGAAGTCAATCCTTTATCGGATCTGTCATTTATGAATATGTTCTCCCATACTGTAGGTAACCTTTTTGTTCTATTGATGGTATCCTTTGCTGTACAGAAGCTTTTTAGCTTGATATAGTCCCACTTGTTCATTTTTGCCTTTGTTTCCCTTGTCCGGGGAGACAAGTTCATGAAGAAGTCACTCATGTTTATGTCCATGAGATTTTTGCCTATGTTTTTTTTTTAAGAGTTTTATGGTTTCATGACTTACATTCATGTCTTTGATCCATTTCAAATTGACTTTCACGTGGGGTTAGACAGTGATCCAGTTTCATTCTCTTAACATGTAGCTATCCAGTTTTGCCAGCACCATCTGTTGAAGAGACTGTCATTTCCCCATTGTATATCCATGGGTCCTTTATAGTATATTAATTGACCATATATGTTTGGTTTTATATGTTGGGTCTCTATTCTGTTCCACTGGTCTGTGGCTTTGTTCTTGTGCCTGTAATAAAATGTCTTGATTACTGTGGACTTGTAGTAGAGCTTGAAGTTGGGGAGTGAGATCCCCCCAACTTTATTCTTCCTTCTCAGGATAGCTTTGGCTATTCAGGGTCTTTGGTGTTTCCATATGAATTTTTGAACTATTTGATCCTGTTTGTTGAAGAATGTTGTTGGTAACTTGATAGGGATTACATCAAATCTGTATATTGCTTTGGGCAGGATGGCCATTTTGACGATATCAATTCTGCTCAGCCAAGATCATGGGATGAGTTTCCATTTGTTAGTGTCCTCTTTAATTTCTCTTAAGAGTGTCTTATAGTTTTTAGATTAAAGATCTTTCACTTCCTTGGTAAGGTTTATTCATAAGTATTTTATTCTTTTTGATGTAATTGTGAAGGGAATTGTTTTCCTGATTTCTCTTTCTATCAGTTCATTGTTAGTGTATAGGAAAGCCACAGATTTCTGTGTGTTAATTTTGTGTCCTACAACTTCGCTGTATTCTGATAATAGTTCTAGTAGTTTTGGAGTAGAGCCTTTAGAAATTTTTATGTACAATATCAGGTCATCTGCAAATAGTGACAGTTTGACTTCTTTTTTTTCACCTGGAAAAAAGGAGCTTTATTTATTTTTATTTTTTTACCAATCTGTATTCCTTGTATTTCTTTGTTTTGTCTAATTGCCGTGGCAAGGACCTCCAGTACTATGTTGAATAACAGTGAGGAGAGTGGGCATCCCTGTCTTGTTCCCAATCTCAGAAGAAAAGCTTTCAGCTTTTCACTGTTCAGTATGATGTTGGCTGTGGGCTTATCATATCTGGCCTTTATTATGTTGAGGTACCTGCACTCTATACACATTTTCTTGAGAGTTTTTATCATGAATGGATGTTGAATTTTGTCGAATGCTTTTATAGCATCTACAGAGATGATCATATGGTTTTTGTCCTTCTTTTTGTTGATGTGGTGGATGATGTTGATGGATTTTCAGATGTTGTACCATCCTTACATCCCTGGGATGAATCCCACTTGGTCATGTTGTATGATTCTTCTGATGTATTTTTAATTCAGTTTGCTAATATTTTGTTGAGTATTTTTGCATCTACGTTCATCAGGGATATTGGTCTGTAATTTTCTTTTATGGTGGGATCTTTGCCTGGTTTTGGTATTAATGTGATGGCTTCATAGAATGAGTTTGGGAGTATTCCCTTCTCTTCTATTTTTTGGAAAACTTTAAGGAGAATGGGAATCATATCTTCTCTGTATGTCTGATAAAATTCCAAGGTAAATCCATCTGGCCCGGGGTTTTGTTCTTGGTTAGTTTTTTGATTACTACTTCAATTTCTTTGCTGGTAACTGGATTTTTAGATTTTGTGTTTCTTCCTTGTTCAGTCTTGGAAGGTTGTATTTTTCTAGGAATTTGTCCATTTCTTCTAGGTTTTCCAGCTTCTTAGCACATAGGTTTTCATAGTAGTCTCTAATAATTCTTTTTTCTGTTGTGTCCGTCGTGGTGTTTCCTTTCTCTTTTCTGATTCTGTTGATGTGTGTTGATTCTGTTTTTCTCTTAATAAGTATGGCTAAAGGCTTATCTATTTTGTTTGTTTTCTCAAAGAACCAGCTCTTGGTTTCATTGATTTTTTCTATTGTTTTATTCTCAATTTTATTTATTTCTTCTCTGATCTTTATTATGTCCCTCCTTCTGCTGACTTTAGGCCTCATTTGTTCTTTTTTTTCCAATTTTGATTATTGTGACATTAGGCTATTCATTTGGGTTTGTTCTTCCTTCTTTAAATATACCTGGATTGCCATATACTTTCCTCTTAAGACTGCATTTGCTGCGTCCCACAGAAGTTGGGGTTTTATGTTGTTGTCATTTATTTCCATATATTGCTAGATCTCCATTTTAATTTGGTCATTGATCAATTGACTATTTAGAAGCATGTTGTTAAGCCTCCATGTGTTTGTGAGTCTTTTTGCTTTCTTGGTACAATTTATTTCTAGTTTTATCCCTTTGTGCTCTGAAAAGTTGGTTAGTAGAATTTCATTGTTTTTGAATTTATGAGGCTCTTTTTGTGGCCTACTATGTGGTCTATTCTCGAGAATATTCCATGTGCACTTGAGAAGAATGTGTATCCTGCTGCTTTTGTGTGTAGAGTTCTATAGATGTCTATTAAGTCCTTCTGTTCTAGTGTGTTGTTCAGTGCTTCTGTGTCCTTACTTATTTTCTGTTTGGTGTATCTGTCCTTTGGTGTGAATGGTGTGTTGAATTCCCCCTAAAATGAATGCATTGCATTCTATTTCTTCCTTTAGTTCTGTTAGTATTTGTTGCACATATGCTGGTGCTCCTGTGTTGGGTGCATATATATTTAGAATGGTTATATCCTCTTGTTGGACTGAGCCCTTTATCATTATGTAATGTCCTTCTTTATCTCTTGTTACTTTCCTTGTTTTGCAGACTATTTTGTCTGATACTAGAACTGCAACACCTGCTTTTTTCTCCCTATTGTTTGCATGAAATATCTTTTTCCATCCCTTGGCTTTTAGTCTGTGCATGCCTTTGGGTTTTAGGTGAGTCTCTTGTAAGCAGCATGTAGATGGGTCTTGTTTTTTTATCCATTCAGTGACTCTATTTCTTTTGATTGGTGCATTCAGTCCATTTACATTTAGGGTGATTATTAATTGGTATGTACTTATTGCCATTTCAGGCTTTAGATTCGTGGTTACCAAAGGTTCCAGGTTACTTTCCTTACTATCTAAGAGTCTATCTTAACTCACTTAGTATGCTGCTACCAACACAATCTAAAGGTTCTTTTCTATTTCTCCTCCTTTTTCTTCCTCCTTCATTCTTTATATATTAGGTATCAAATTCTGTACTTTTTGTCTATCCATTGATTGACTTTGAGGATAGTTAATTTAATTTTGCATTTGCTTCATAATTAGCTGTTCTACTTTATTTACTGTGGTTATTACCTCTGGTGACAGCTATTCAACCTTAGAAACACTTCCATCTGTAGCAGTCCCTCAAAAATTGACTGTAGGGATGGTTTGTGGGAGTTAAATTTTCTCAGCTTTTGCTCATCTGGAAATTGTTTAATCCCTCCTTCATATTTAAATGATAATCTAACCAGATAAAGTAATCTTGGTTCCAGGCACTTCTGCTTCATGGCATTAAATACATCATGCTTCTCCCTTCTCGCCTGTAAAGTTCTGATGTTAGCCTGAAGGGCTTTCCTTGTATGTGATCTTATTTCTCTCTCTGGCTGCTTTTAGCAGTCTGTCCTTTCCCTCTATCTTTCCCAATTTATTTACTATGTGTCTTGTTGTTGTATTCCTTGGGTCCATTGTGTTGGGAGATCTGTGGATCTCCACGACCTAAGAGACTATGTTCTTCCCCAAATTGGGGAAGTTTTCAGCAACTACCTCCTCAATGACACTTTCTATCCCTTTCTCTCTCTTCTTCTTCTTCTGGTATCCCTATAATGCGAATATTGTTCTGCTTGAGTTGGTCACACAGTTCTCTCAATATTCTTTCATTCTTAGAGATCCTTTTTTCTCTCTGTGCCTCAGCTTCTTTGTATTCCTCTTCTCTAGGTGCTATTTCATTTATTGTCTCCTCCACTGTATCCAACCTGCTTTTATTACCTTCCATTGAGGTCTTCAATGATTGGATGTCTGACCTGAATTCATTCCCAAGTTCTTGGATATCTTTCCATACCTCCATTAGAATGTTGATTATTTTTATTTTGAACTCCCTTTCAGGAAGAGTCTTGAGGTCCATATCATTTAAATCTTTCTCAGGAGTTGTATGAATAATTTTACTCTGAACAAGGTTACTTTGGTGTTTCATGTTTGTATATGGCGCCTTCTAATGTCCAGAGCTTTTCTGGACTGCTCTGGAGCTGCTTAGCCCCTGAAGCAATGTCAGGGGTCACAGGGGAGCAGTACTGGTACCTGGGGGGAGGAAAGAGCTGTTCCCCACCTCTCAGCTGCTGTGTCTGTCTCCACTGCCTGAGCCAGTGGGCCGGTCACACAGGTATAAGTTTTTGTCCCAGAGCAGCCAGATATGGATCACTGCTTTCCACCAGCAGCCGGAATCCCAGTCTCCCCAGGAACTCTGCCTGTATTAACTTTCCAACCTGATAGTCATGCGAGTCTCATGAAAGCACCATGAAATGTAGGTTTCTGCCCCCAGAGCAGATCTCTGGAGCTAGGTATTCAATCGTCCCAAGCCTTCCACTCCCTTCTCCGTTTCTCTTCCTCCCACTGGTGAGCTGGGTTGGGGGAAGGACTCTGGTCCCACGGAGCCACAACTTTGGTATGTTACCCCGTTCAGTGAGGTCTTCTCTTTTCTCCAGGTGTATGCAGTCTGGCGCCTTCCTCTTTCCTGTTGCTCTCTCAGGATTAGTTGCGCCAATTAAATTTTCTAATTGTATCCAATTTTAGGAGGAAGCCTCTGTCTCTCCTCTCCCACCGCCATCTTTAATCCCACTTCACGTATGTGTATTTTAATAAGGCTTTATTCACAATAATGAAATTATGTTTTAACCACTAAATAATTGCCCTACTTTCATCATTACAATTACAAGAAAGAAACTTACAGTTTATCCATGCACCTGTTTGCCAAAAGGTCCATGATGAGATATAGCAAATTTCTCCCAGTTACTACAACCTGACAGTTATTTGATCCTTCATTCAACAAAGTTAAAAGGAGGGTAAACTGTATTAGATGACATCCAAGGCCCCATTGAAATTTAAAATCCAAAGCATTTACCATAATATTGACTTCAGTGATAATGATCTAATGTGAAGAGATGTGAATGATCTAATGTGAATGATAATGTGAATCACTGACAGGACATGAAAGCTCCTGCATGATATTTATTTTCCTTCTAAAGAATATAAATTAAGTTTGCTAGTTTTCAAGTGGAAGTTTTAAGAACTATTATAATGATTAAAATATATTTTTCTTGTAAGTTAAGAAAACACAACTTCCTTGTTCAGTTTTATTAAAGTGTAATTGACAAGGGAAATACAAGTAAGTATATTATTAAGCCATAAGATTTTATTTTTTGATGTAACAAATAGTGGAAAAGCTGGTAAGGGCTATTCTAGTAATCATTTTCTTTTCTTAAGAATGTTAAAAATTCTCTTTATTACACCTAGCCACTGGCTTCTAATCTCTTCTCATGGTTTGGTTTCCATGCAAAGCAATGAGAAGAGAAAGTATGTTTTTGGTTTTCTGATTTGTATTGTACACGGAACCTAGAAAAAGTAGTTGATGGATTTGGATTCAATGACAGTATAAAACATGCAAATATTAGGTTTATACTTTGTTCGAAGTAAGTTTTAGAAATATAACTTACATAAACTACATATATAGGATAAAATATATAAATATTAAGTATTATATAACTTATTGTCACTTTTGATATCACAAACATTTTCCTTACTTTTAAACTGAATTCTCATCCTCTATGCTAATTTTTACTTTTGCTGCATATTTAATCTTAACCACATACTATTATTTCATTTGAATGATTGCATGAAACAGCGAAAAGTTCACCTGGCAGAGAATCGGAAAAGCCATATGTGAATTCTAAATTTTTCACTCTCAAGATGGATGAAACTTATCAGGTCAATAAAGCTCTCAGTACTCATTTTCCTCATTTATAAAATAGGATGTTAGTGTCTCTAATTCAAAGAGTTGCTCTGAAAATTAAAGGAGATAATATACACGCACAACTGCATTGTGAGATGTAAGGCAGAAATTTTTGATACTGCAATTTTGGGAAAAGTTAAAATATTTAATTTGAGTTATTAATGAAAATACATTTTTTTAGGAGACAGAATATTCTTCCATACCAGAGGTACATCACTTCAAGTTAAAATAATTCTCCCTCGCTTATTATTAGTTAGCACGCACACCTGTTAATCATGGGCATCTTAAGAAATTCACAATAAATGTGGAAATTGATGATAGGATGATGGAAATAAAGTCCTGACTACATTCTAGAAACAGTGCATCTAGAGTAATTTTTTGGCATAACTCATGCTAAGTCGTGGTCTTAGTAGTGAAAAACCCAGGTTATAGGGAATTTCATTGAAAAGCTTATCAGTAGAGATTAAGCTTAATATATATATATTGCCTTGAATTGTTACTACTTTGACTTTTCTCATAACAGAGTCAAAATGAAAAATTTTAATGCTGTGAATTTTAATAAAATATTTTGTTAAATCTTTGACATTATTAAAGGATAGTGTGAGATTTTAAGCATATTAACATACATTTTAAAGGGATTTACTAATTTTATTATTGGGTTACACACTTATTAGAATTTGTGAAATCAATAATTACTACAAAGTCCACTTATGACAAACTAGTATAAAATTAATATGTACCTATGGAAGCTCACATAGAAAACCTAAGTTTACTATTCAACTACTGTATAAGAGAATTCCTTTCCTGAGGCATTCAATTGATTTCAAAAGCATCCTTATGATTTACTAATATATTTTTAAACAATTAAAATAATTCCGTATTTAAGAGCTTTTGTATTAAAATGGAAAACTGACTTTGCCAAGTGGTAAATTATCTGTGACTGAGCTGGTAATAAATATTCTGTTTTAAGAATAGTGTCTTGCCAATGGGTTTCAGCCCCAGGCAAGTTTGCTATGGATTCACTGTGACCAAAGAAAATGACAGCAAAACGTTCTTGGGGTGAAAGGATTATGCCCAACTTTATTTCCAGGTGGCAGGTCAGTCACTAAAATACAGTTCACTTAGAGTGAGTCTGCATGCAGCAAGCCGGTCTCTGCCTCTGGGCCCCTTGGTATGCACAACCATTCTCTGGCATCCTGCACAGCTGTCCGCTAGACCTCTCTGCACAGTTGTCCCACACAGCCATCCTCTGGGCCTCTGTCATAGGCACTGCCACCACTCCAGCCTCTGCTCTGTTCTTCTGCAGCCGTGCAGCTCTGTCACCATGTCGTGCACAGAGCACTGGGTGGAGCTCTTTCTATAGAGCCAAGAGCCATGTATTGCCCACAGGTGTGCAGTGAGCCAGTCAACCAAGGCCAGGAGGGAATCCTGGCCAAAGGAACTCTCATTTTATTCACACTCTACCCCTCTGGAATTCTCTCCTCTCAATCTACGTGCCCTTAGTCCTCTGCAATGGTCCCTGTGCAAGGAAGCTTGAACATTGTTCTCCAGCCTCTCCAGCAAAAAGTCTTGCAGACACACAGGCTGGACTCATGGCTCTTTCTCTGACCTCTGCCTCTTTGTTCTTAATGGCTGGAACTGCTGCTCTGGTTTTAGCTGTTGCCATCTGGGTCCTTGTAACCTTCACAAGGCCCCTCACATTCCTCTTGTGAGTAACATGTCTTATTTCTTTCTGGGTTCTCATTGCTTCAGCTACTGTATGTGTCACCTTGCATTTTGTGATTGGTGCCTCAAGGTGGGCTGCACTGTCAGGGAAGACAGCTTTCCCATCTCTGATTCTGACAGAACAATTCCATCCACCCCTAAATCCCACAGCCACTGGCTCAGCCTGAGAATAGGGGCAGACCATAGAGTGCTCCATGACCTGAGGAGGGGGCTGCTCCTCTCCTTGGGGAACTTTCAGCTGCTGGGTATTTATTTTCTTTATAACCACTGCGCATGCTTTCAATACAGGAGGAATCAGTGCCTCCAGAACCACTCCTTCATCCTTCTCCAGTTCCTCCATTTCTGGGGCTGATGGCACCTTTTTCTCCACTCCACCAAGTGCCTCCTCTGCTACAGTGTCTTGTAGCAATGCCAGTTCAGTCTTCAGAAGCTCTCGTACCTTCAGCTCAATGCTTCACAGCTGATGTTCTCATGCCACCTCCACCTGTGCTTCCCTCAGGAGCTCATCCCTTACCTTGATGGCCTCTTCCTCCTTTAGAACACCTGGCAGCACTGCCATCTTGTCTCCAATGGCACCTGGTTGCCAGCACTCTCGTGCTGCCTCCTCCCACATCAATGTCATCTCCTTCCTCAGGGAATCCACAGAAGTTTTCAGCTCACATTCTCATGCCAACATTTCTTGGGTTTCCTCTGTAGACTTTTCTAATACTGTGAGAAGCAGCTGACCCACAGTCCCCACTGCCTCACAGACACTCTGCTTCTCAAAGGATCTGCTTACTATACCAAGGGCCACCTCTACAGCCTCAGGTGTCACCTCCACTTGCCTCCAGTCCTGGGGTGGGGCCCAGTCCTCTAGGAGGCAAACCACCTCAGACCACATACCCTGGGGAATGATCCACTGTCTCCCCATTCACAGGGGCAGCTTGCTGAAGCACTCCTCCCATAAGGGCAGCCAGTCTTTTTCCTTGGTTAACAATGAATCCTGCCAACTATGCCAATTGTCTTATCAATGGATTTCAGCCCGAAGCTAGTTTGCTATGGATACACTGCGACCAAAGAAAATGACAGCAAAACGTTCTTGGGATGAAAGGGTTATACCCAACTTTATTTCCAGGTGGCACATCAGTCACTAAAATCCCATTCACTCAGAACGAGTCTGCATGCAGCAAGCCATTCTCTGCCTCTGGGCCCCTCTGTCTGCACAGCCGTCCCACACAGCCATCCTCCGGGCCTCTCTGCACAGTCATCCCGCACAGCCATCCTCTGAGCCTCTCTGCACAGTTGTCCCACACAGTCATCCTCTGGGCCTCTGTCCTCAGCACTGCCACCACTCCAGCCTCTGCTCTGCTCTCCTGCAGCCTTGCAGCCCTGCCACCATGTCATGTGCAGAGCACTGGGCGGAGCTCTTTATATACAGTCAATAGCCATGTATTGCCCACTGGTGTGCAGTGAGCCAGTCAACCAGGGCCAGGAGAGAATCCTTGCTACAGGAACTCTCATTTTATCCACAATACTATTTCTCATTTGTAGCAAAAATCACCATTTAAATTCCTTAAAAAGGCATTAAGTTGGAAATCCACACAGTATATCTCAGCAAGTCTCAATAAGCCACTTTTCCTACAACAGAAAAATGAACCCATATTTCATTGTAATAGCACGTGATAGGTAGCTCACTTACACTTGGGCTATGTTATGTTAAACAGTTAACACTATTTCTTTAAATAGTAGAACCACATTCAGCTAGAGAAAGCCTTATAAAGGAGATATACCTGCTGTAGCTGCTTAAGTCTATTTCCCTGAAAGGTAAGGTTACTCTCCTCTTGGTCTTTTTGCTTTGTATTTTAGCCATGGGATAAACCTCTAATCCTAACTGATCCCTTTGGCAAGAGAACATTTATAGAACAGTGAAAGGGAAATGTTTGAAAATTACCTACGAGATACAGCAATACATAAGTGTCAACATTTCAAGAAGACAGGTTTTGAAAATAGAAGCTTGTATATTCTGGCTTTTTTGCATTAAAGCAAAACTTTTTGCAGCTTTTATTACTAACACCATGGCCCTCCAACACCTCAGCACTTGTTTTCACACTAAATCCACTATATACACACATTTATGCATATATATCCATTATTTTTGTTCTGTTCTCTCTTCAGAAGTGTCACAGTAATCCCTATACTCAAGGGGAGGGGATTACACATGAACATGAACACTAGGGGGGCATTCCAAAAGCTGCATTTGTAGGCATTATTAATTTTCTCAAAATTTAATTTTCAAACACTGGATATGGTATAGAACCAGCTAATAAACAGACATCATAATCTTATGGAGTCACATTGTAATACCTCTTTTTTTTTTGCTCCAAAAGGAGAAATAATATATGAGGTACTAGATTTTCATACCTACTACAGACTTAGTCATCTAAAAATTGCTTCAGGAACTTTGATTTCAGATGTATAATATTGGCAAGTAATAAAAAATATAATATTGGTAACTATAAAATGTATTTGAAGTGTCATATTTTACTTTGACATCAGTGCAATTACCTTACATAATATATTTGGATTTCAATATTAAAATAATGTACTTTTCCCAACCTTTTAGTAAAAGCTA
Source organism: Manis javanica (assembly GCF_040802235.1). Lineage (NCBI taxonomy): Eukaryota > Metazoa > Chordata > Mammalia > Pholidota > Manidae > Manis > Manis javanica. Next base: position 194,174,667 of record NC_133157.1, read on the forward strand.
ACATCGCTGGGCAAATGAGCATGCATTCATGTATTTTAAGGACACTTATATCCAAAATGAATAAATCCAGAGGAACATAGATTTTGAGAAGCCCAGACTTGGCAAGACCTGTAGAAGAGAATGGAAGAATTTGGAAAATTTATATGAGAACCTCTTAAAAATTGTTCTTTTTGTAATGATTTAAAATATCTTAAATATAAAGAGGAGTAATAAAATAGTCTTATTTTTTAGAAAGCTATATATTTTTAAACTGCATGGCACATGTACTTTAATAAAGTGATCTGACTTTAATTGTTCTATTCATGATAAAGATGAAGAAGTGGCAGAATGTAGAAACCCAATAAATGGGTATGATATAGTAAGGAGTTAGATATAATTGCTGTATTATAAATAACCATATCCAATGTTTTAATAGCTATACATAATAAGGAGTTAACTATTAGGCTAGGCACTAGTTATATTCCTATTATTGTTTCAAATTTTGAGCTAAACTTCTGAAATTGTGAAATTTGGGCAGTAGGAGTTAGAATTTACATCATCTTTTCTCAAGATTTTTTTTATTTGTATGGGAAGAAAAGGTGCAAATTTTATTTTATTTGAATGACCACTTTCGGTAAGAAATTTAGTAAGAAATTAATAGTGTTTGAGAGAAGAAACATGTCATTAATAAAAGTCTATTAGAGCTAAACTAAGGGAGTAGGGGATGTACAAAGTGATACCTTAAAAGTGATACTGGAAAAGACAATATTAGATGCCTTTCTTTCTGGTTAGAGTGTAAGGTGAAATACCTTGTTTGTTTTGTTTTCTTCTTAGAAGGAAACAATATGACTCAGATAATCAACTCCTAAAATCTTCACAGCTGGGAACACCCTCTTTTACAGTTTATTATCATTTCCTTTCAAGTATGGGTCTCACTAGGACATCCATCATAATTGTCACTTCTGGTTAACCAGTTCTGATTAGTATTCTGATATAGTAAAAGTGTGTGATTCTCTATGGAATATTAACATGTTATAGGTCTGTACAGACTATGACAGAGAGTTGAAAAGTTAGCATGTGCCTTGAGAAAAAAGTAACTGTGTACTGCTCACTGGTATCATTCTTATATATGTGATTTTTTAAGTTTTTTTCTTACCAAAGGAGTAGAATTTACAACAATCTTATAATGTCTGTGTTATTTTATGTTTCCACCAGTAATGTATGAGGAATCTTATTTCCACAAATCCCAATACTTGATTTTGTCAGTATTTTTAATTTTAGCCATTTTAGTGGGTATATAGGTATCTGATTGATTTTATTTTTCATTTTCCTAATACCTAATGATGTTGATCATCTTTTCATGGGCTTAAATCATATTTATTTCCAGACTATTAGTCTGTTCCTTTGCTTTATATGTCTGTCCTAATGCCAAAATCATAATATCTTGGTTATTTAGCTTTATTGCAATTTTTTGAAGCCACATATTGCAACTCCTTTTTAAGACTTTTTGATTGTTCTAAGTTCTTTGCATTTTAAAATAAGCTTGTCAATTTTTACAAAAGTGGTGCTAGGATTTTGATAGGAATTGCATTAAATATCTATATGAATTTAAGGAGAATTGCCACCTTAACATTATTGTGGGCTACAGTCCATGAACATAGTATACTTCTCTATATTTGTACCTTCCTTGACACCTCTCAGAATGTGTTGTAATTTGCAATATTACAGGTCTTCATTTTTTCAAAGGATTTTATGGTTCTTGATGTTGTAAATTGATTACTTTCATAAAGTGATGGACTTCTTTCTTGTGAGAATACAAAAATACAATTAATTGTGCACATTAAAGTGTATGTTGTGGGGGAAATCTAATAACCACAGTGTTGCTCATGTAATTGTATATTAATGATACAAAAAAAAGATAGAAAATCAAAAAGAGGCTTTTTGAGAATTTAATAAGGGTTTTAAAACTTTAGCAAAAAGTTTAAAGACCCTTGTAGTTATGCTGTCAAATATAATTCATTTTGTGGGAAAAAAAGTATATGTTGTAACCCTATTAACCTTGCTTATTAGTTATACGTTTTGTTTTGAGGAGAAATTTGGTAGATTCCTTAGAATTTAATAAAAAAAGGGCATTCCATCTTAAATGAAAACTTTTATCTTTTGTTTTTCTTTTCATTCTTATTATTTATTATTTCTTGCATTACTGACTGGATAAAGTATTTTGTTTTATTTTCTTAAAAAGGCTAAGCCACACTCGAAAATCCATCAACATCATCCACCACATCAACAAAAAGAAGGACAAAAACCACATGATCATCTCCATAGATGCTGAAAAAGCATTTGACAAAATTCAACATCCATTCATGATAAAAACTCTCAACAAAATGGGCATAGAGGGCAAGTACCTCAACATAATAAAGGCCATATATGATAAACCCACAGCTACCATCATACTGAACAGCGAGAGGCTGAAAAGCTTTTCCTCTGAGATCAGGAACAAGACAGGGATTTCCACTCTCCCAACTGTTATTCAACATAGCACTGGAGGTCCTAGCCATGGCAATCAGACAAAACAAAGAAATAAAAGGAATCCAGATTGGTAAAGAAGTCAAACTGTCACTATTTGCAGATGACCTGATATTGTACATAAAAACCCTAAAGACTCCACTCCAAAAAAACTAGAACTAATATCGGAATTCAGCAAAGTTGCAGGATACAAAATTAACACACAGAAATCTGTAGCTTTCCTACACACTAACAATGAACTAATAGAAAGAGAAATCAGGAAAACAATTCCATTCACAATAGCATCAAAAAGAATAAAATACCTAGGAATAAACCTAACCAAGGAAGTGAAAGACCTATACTCTGAAAACTACAAGACACTCTTAAGAGAAATTAAAGAGGACACTAACAAATGGAAACTCATCCCATGCTCCTGGCTAGGAAGAATTAATATAGTCAAAATGGCCATCCTGCCCAAAGCAATATACAGATGCAATGCAATCCCTATCAAATTACCAAGAGCGTTCTTCAATGAACTGGAACAAACAGTTCAAAAATTCATATGGAACCGCCAAAGACCCTGAAGAGCCAAAGCAATGCTGAGAAAGAAGAATAAAGTATGGGGGGATCTTGCTCCCCAACTTCAAGCTCTACTACAAGCCACAGTAATCAAGACAATTTGGTACTGGCACAAGAACAGAGTCACAGACCAGTGGAACAGAATAGAGACTCCAGATATTAACCCAAACATATATGGCCAATTATTATACTATAAAGGAGCCATGGACATACAATGGGGAAATGACAGTCTCTTCAACAGATGGTGCTGACAAAACTGGACAGCTACATGTAAGAGAATGAAACTGGGTCACTGTCTAATCCAATACACACAAAAGTAAATACAAAATGGATTAAAGACCCGAATGTAAGTCATGAAGCCATAAAACTCTTAGAAAGAAACATAGGCAAAAATCTCATGGACATAAACATGAGTGACTTCTTCATGAACATATCTCCCCAGGCAAGGGAAACAAAGGCAGAAATGAACAAGTGGACTATATAAAGCTAAAAAGCTTCTGTACAGCAAAGGACACCTTCAATAGAACAAAAAGGTATCCTACAGTATGGGAGAACATATTCATAAATGACAGATCCAATAAAGGATTGACTTCCAAAATATATAAAGAACTCACAAACATCAACAAACAAACAAAAAATAACCCAATTAAAAAAATGGGCAGAGGAGCTGAATAGACAGTTCTCTAAAGAAGAAATCCAGATGGCCAAAAGGCACATGAAAAGATGCTTCACATCGCTAATCATCAGAGAAATGCATATTAAAACCACAATGAGATATCACTTCACACCAGTAAGGATCGCCGTCATCTAAAAGACAAACAACAACAAATGTTGGCGAGCTTGTGGACAAAGGGGAACCCTCCTACACTGCTGGTGGGAATGTAAATTAGTTCAACCATTGTGGAAAGCAGTATAAAGGTACCTCAGAATGCTCAAAATAGAAATACCATTTGACTCAGGAATTCCACTTCTAGGAATTTACCCTAAGAATGCAGCAGCCAGTTTGAAAAAGCAGATGCACCCCTATGTTTATCACTGCACTGTTTACAATAGCCAAGATATTAAAGCAACCTAAACGTCCATCAGTAGATGAATGGATAAAGAAGATGTGGTATGTATACACAATGGAATATTACTCAGCCATAAGAAAAAATCAGATCCTACCATTTGCAACAAAATGGATGGAGCTTGAGGGTATTATGCTCAGTGAAATAAGCCAGGTTGAGAAAGACAAGTACCAAATGATTTCACTCATATGTGGAGTATAAGAACAAAGGAAAACTGAAGGAACAAAACAGCAGCAGAATCACAGAACCCAAGAATGGACTAACAGTTTCCAAAGGGAAAGGGACTGGGGAGGATGGGTGGGAAGGGAGGGATAAGGGCAGGATAAAGTAAGAGGGCATTACAATTAGCATGTATAGTGTGTGGGGGGCACGGGGAGGGCTGTGCAACTCAGAGAGGACATAGTGATTTTACAGCATCTTACTATGCAGATGGACAGTGACTGTGAAGGGGTATGTGGTGGGGACTTGGTGAAGGGGGGAGCCTAGTAAACATAATGTTCTTCTTGTAATTGTAGATTAATGATACCAAAATTAAAAAAAAGGCTAAGCCTTAATTTTGCTGAGATTTGATGATGCCTTAGATTAAAATATAACAATAAACATGATGAAAAGACATAAGCTTTTTTAACATATTTTGAATGAAGGTTCAACAGGATTGAATATAGTAGGGAAAGAGAGGATGAAAGGCCAATGATGCTTCTGAGATTGTGGTTCTGAGCAGCTAGAGGAATGGAATTAACATTTACTATTATGATTTGAAAACCTGCAAGAGGAATAGTTTTTGGGATCAAGCTGAAACCATGAGAGCAGTTCTGAATTATAAATTTGAGAGGCTTTTAGATATACAAGTAGAAATAACTAGTGGACCATTGAATATACATAAGTAGAGTTCAGGGAAGGAGTCTGGCCTTGATTTATAACTATGGAAGTGCTCAGCACATGTATAATGTTAAAAGACATGTGATACCGCAGAAAAGACATTCTAAGACAGAGGCTTGGTAATCTCCAAAATGCAAAGTTTGTGAAAATAAATTAAAAAAACAGCAAAGAAAGCTGAGAAGCAGCTATCAGCATATTGGGAGGAGAATGACAGAAGAACAGTGCCAGTTTCTTAAAAATGAAGCTTCTGAAGATGCCAATCATTGCTGTTTAGTTCATTTTGAAGAGAAATAGACACTGACTATGGACCTCACTGATTACACACTCAAAAGCTATACTGGGGAGAAATAGTTATATATTCCTCTCTCTGACTTTTCATTGAATGTATTCTGAACATCTTAGTAAACTATGTAATCTTTAAAACTTACTTTATATAACGATCTTTTATTAACTGGACAGAGGAAAATATGTTTATTTGAATTGATTTTGTCTTCTATAGTAACTAGCACCACATCTTGCACATATACTTGATAAATATAAATTGATATGAATACCAAACAAGTAAAGGCAAATTTGTAAGTTAAAAGAAATACCATTAATTGGATTTAACACTTAATAGTGAAAGATATCTGCCATAATTATTATATTTTATTTTATAAATATTTCTTAATTCTCTGGGAAGTAAAGGCTGATTTCATAGTTCTTATTTTCCTAAACTTTCATGCTTTAATATGTAATAAATACACCCATATTAAAATAATTATACATAATAATATCTATATTTCATTGGTAATAGAAAAAGAAGAAATATAGTTAAATTTATGTAAAATAAGAAAATCACATGGAATGTATATTTATTTATTGCCTAATGATAACAGACCTTACTGATCAAATTTCTAAGAATCTCCACATTTGAAAACAAGACTTTGTCATAAGCAACAAAAATTTCATTAGTTTTTCTTTTTATCATTAACATTAATGGGGCATTGATTATGTGCATAAACTTATTAAAGTGCTAAAAGCAGATGATAGGAAATGAGGCTCTTAGAAGGGCCACACCTAGAATATTTTCAAGGTAATTTAGTTGAAATAGTATGTTAAATAAATGCTATGTGAGGTGGAGAGCAATAAAGTAATAATCTTACTAACTTAAAGTGAAATTTTTAATTTTGGTATCATTAATCTACAATTACAAGAAGAACATTATGTTTACTAGGCTCCCCCCTTCACCAAGTCCCCATAAATAAAGTAATAATCTTACTAACTTAAAGTGAAATGGTATATAAGGTGTGGCAAAATAGGACATGTTAGAAATTCGGTTGGAGGAATGGAGACAAAATTATTTTCTTAAGCAAGGTTGAAATAAATTTGCCAGTGATGAGATATTCCATTGGAAATGGGAATTGGGTCTTTAAATTTTTTTATTAAATCCCTGGGAATGTTCTATTTTTAAAGATTTTATTGTGATAAGGCAATTATCAAGAAATCTACCATCTTAACAGATTTTTAAGTGTACAATACGGTATTGTTATCTGTAAGCACAATATTGGCTTCTCCAGAACTTATTTATCTTGCATAATGGAAGTTTTATACCTTTTGATTGGCACCTCCTTATTTCTGCCTCCCCCCAGATACTGGCAACCACCATTCTACTCTCTGCTCCTGTAAGTTTGACTATTTTAAGTACCTCATATAAATGAAACCATGTAGTGGTGTCCTTCTGCAACTGGCTTATTTCACTAGCATAATGCCCTTATATAGAAAACATTTTCAAAATCCATTCATCCATTGATGAACATTTAGATTATTTCCACATTTTGGCTATTGTGAACAGTGTTTTGATAAAAATGGGGATGATAATATCTCTTTGAGATTCAGCTTCAAACTTTTTAGATAAATACCTAGAAGTATTTGGATTTTCTATTAACAGAGAAAAAAATTAAAATATTATACTCTGACTGGGTGTTTAATAATGTGCAATGTCTAGAAGCATATAGACATATTTAACATTCCTTTCAGAAATAAATATTTAAAACTTTTATCAATATACAAGAAGAAATAATTAATGTTTGTGTATTTAGAAAGCATAAACTGCAATATGATAGCAAACATCAGAATCTAAAGATAATGACTTTTCTAGTCACTAAAGCTCTAGATTAGGAGTAAAAATTTGAAAAGTTTGTCAATAATGCACCTTATATCTGTTCTTAAGGCTTGAAGAGATGGAACCAATTTTAACATAAAAATTTTTTTATCTTTCGTGGTTATACAAGGATTACAATTCTGTAGTATTATAAATGCAGTTTTACATGCTTTTCCTTGAATGTGCCTACATAAGAAAGTCTTTCAAGTTAATTTAACAGAGTCAGTCATTTAAACAACATTGTTGATTCTGGTAGGAGAGACCCTTATAAATATCATAAAAGCTCTTGTATTCCATTAGACAGGGATGTAAGGAAAATTAGGACTCATTGGTTTCTTTCTTGTAAGATAGCTGAGTTAAATATTTCTTTAATGTTCAACTGTGTGTAATCTGTAGTCTTTTCATATAGCCGGCAGTGCATTGAATATGAAATTTTCTCTCTACATGTCAATGTTTCTATAAATTAAGACAAGGGATCTAAGGACAGATTATTTAACAACAATCAAACTTTCAGTTGTAAATAGTTTAAAGTTGCTGCAATTTGCACTTCCTTTCAGCTACTGAACTTTCTTTTCAGTCTGTTTTCTCCAAAGAGAAATTTACATGGACTGTTTCCACTTCCTCACAGCCCCTTCTCTACGTTCTCTCCTTGATTCAAGATATTTGAGAGTGCTAAAAGTCAACCGTGGCAGTAATTGTTTGGTCTTATTATTTTCATCTCTACAGCATTGAATGATTACTCTTTCAACCATCCTAAAAAAAATCTGTGGTTTCTTACTCTAAAAAGACATTGCCTATTTTTTTGCCATATTATTTGCATGATTTCCTTCCACCTTGAAGCCTCTTTATAGACTAGATTTAGTGTAGGAAAGGAGTATAACTGAATGATAAAAAAGGGCAGATAATTAATAACCCGCCTCACATTTTTTTAGCTCCCATTTTGGTCCATCCATTGATGTTACAACAGGCTTCAATTAGGTGTAGCCTTATAGAATTTTACTTCAACTGCAACAGATATTTAGCTTTTTGTCATGAATATATTTTGCCACTGATACTGCATGAATATGACTTTAACTTATGGAGTTAAAATATACTGCATGTGTATGACTACACGGAGTTATCTTTATCAAATCTGAAAATGCAAGGGTATTAAAACCCTGTGAAAAACCAATGAATATTAATTGTTATTATTTTCCTAAAATAAATTATTTTAATGGAATCCCTTGCCTTAGATTCATGAAGTATAGAAAATCTCTTAACGACAGCACTTGATATATGATATGCTAAACTGAGAATTTTTGGAAAAGTATATTTTAGCGATGGGTCAAAGACAAATGATGTATATTAAATCATAAACTAGAAATACAACAAGTTGGAATTCTCAGGAAATAACTTTTTACAAGAACAACAGAATAAACTGACAAAATAATAAAATTTTGCTGAGTATATTAAATACACAACTGCTAGAGATTTAAAGAGAAAAATTAGCTAAATACAGAAGAGCTGTAAGATACAGGCTTTCCTCACAGGGTTTCTGGGTAGGTGGTAAACTATTCCAAGTAATAATTCAAAGCCAAAAGCAACAAAAAAAAGTAGGTTAAGAACCCTGTGGTGATTCTGTGATATGACTGCCCTTGCACTGTTCACCATGTAAGAATTTATTCACTATGTAAGAACTTGTTCACCATGTAAGAACTTGTTCAATATGCTTCAGAAGATTGGAGACTGTTGAGAATTAGGCTTGGGGTTGATTAATGATTGTGCATTGCATCCCCTATACAGAATTTTATTGTTAATAACCATTTGATCAATAAATATGAGAGATGTCCTCTCAAAAAAAAAAAAAAAGGAACCCTATGGTGAAAAACAAAAAACAAGTAAGCAATGTGAAATCAGGAGCTTTTTGTATAAAGCTCTATGTACTATAGATTATAAATTATTTATAATTCACATGTTCAGTTTCTACCAATAAGCTAAATGATATATATTTCTAGTCTCATTTACTCTCAAGAAATGGAAAAAATAGATGATTATTATCATATATACACACACACATATATATATATACATATGTATATACATATTATTTTTCATGGCAGAATTTTATCTTCAAAATATTATTCCTGCTGGAAATACATTATATTTTATTCTTTCATGAAGGTTTCCTCACTCCTTCAGCATTTTATATATGTATACATACACACATATGTATATATATATGCATATATACACACATACCACTCAAATATGAATAAATAAAATAAATTCATATCATTTAATATATACACATAGTTTATATAGACATATTTACATATGCATATGTATATAAATATGTATAGATATTAGATACACATATCATCATTAAATGCTTACATCTTTTTAAATAACTTATTAAAACACTTATCTTCACAAGACAAAGAGTACCCAGATGTGTGTTGGTATTTTAAAATAAAATGCAGAACATGTAAGCCCAAATTGGCCACATATTTTAACATGCATGGTACTATGTGACAATTCACATATAGAATAGTGTGTATCACATATCGAGCAATCCCACCTAACTATGCTAAAATTACTGTGAAGGGATTTGTCACACTTTTCAATAACCACGGTAATCTCAGATTTCCTCTTCTCAAAATATTTGAAGAAAGGCATATATATATCCCCTTTGAATCTCTGATTTGACTCTGCTCCCTCCCAGTAATAACTTGTTGATTTTTGCTTTCTTCTTCATGTACATTCTTCCTTTCATTCTGGGACTATTATTAATGTGTTTCTTCTTTTACAATGACTTCTGTTAAGGTCCTTCTTAGGGTCTAGTGGGAAGTCATTTCTGTGCTAACACCAAGATAGCAGGTACAATGTTTTAATTTGCTAGTAGACAGTCTAATAGACATATGATAATTGGGACAAAAGTACCTAAATGATGTATACAAAATTAGATGTAAAGAATCAATTTTAAAATAAATAACTCAATGAATAATATACAGTTAAAATATAAAAAATTCATATTTCAGTGATGTTCTGCTCATTTGGATAACATTAACTCTTCAATACAGAATTTCACTATGCTAAAATTTCTCTCAGAGAAAACTGAAAAAATATAGGAGTACTCTCATATTCCTCCAAACAGATCATCACACTCACCTAGTCTATATCCTTCTATTTATCCTAAGGATAGCACTCTTAAGACCAACAAAAGTACCTCAATTAGTGCACACAGGACTATCCCCTACTCTCATTCCTACTCCATAACTCACACCAATTTGAATTCCAATCCAATAATCCACCAAAGCTGTTGTCCTTCAACTTGCTAATAACCTTCTTACTTCTAACCAGTGTGGCTAATTTGACACTTATTTGTCTTCTCAGCAGCTTTTGCAAATTGTTACAAAAAAATACATTTTTTTATATTAGATGTAAAAAACCACAGTACTTTAGATTCCTCCAAATTCTGTGGTAGGTCTCCTTGCATCTCCAAAAGCCTTCTTTTGTATGTATTTGCACAGGTTTTTTTCTTTTACTTTCAAATAATGGTATCATTATATTTAGAATTATATTTTCTGTAAGGAGGATTTAGATAGAAATTTTTTACACACTGTACAACATTGTTCTTAAATTGTACTATTAGTTCATTTTCACTGAATGTAAAATCTGATATACTGATTTAAATATTTCATATTACTATTGTTTTCCCTTGATTTTAAATTATCCTGTGCCTTAGTATTCTTTTTAAAAGCTTGGTTATTTTTCATTTCTAATTAATTATTTTTATTGATCTTTATTTCTTTTATGATTTGTATATAGTAATTTACTATTCTTTAAATGATTACTATAAAGTAAACATGCAGCACTGTTTTAAGTCTAATATATAGTTTTACAACTTTCCAGATAATACAAGAACTGTAGAACACTTTAAATCCATATAACTTGTCAAATCTCATATGCTACCTGTACTTTTACTCTTCGTGTTTTATAAAACCCTTAAGGTATCACTTTTCAGTCCAATTCTCATCTTATACCTGCAAATTTACTCTATGAATTTCTGAGTTTCTATCCAGATCAGTCTCTGTGTAATATAATCTGTCAGATTTTGTTTGTCACACAGTACATATATTGTACTTAATTCCTGAAGGGAATTTCTACTAAACATAGCATTCTTATTTTAAGACATTTAAATTACCATTCTGTTTTTTCTGGCATCTACTTTTTGTGTAGAGAAAAATGCTATCAGTATAACTTCTGCTCATGTGAAGATAACACACGTATTTTTGTCCTCTGGGTGAATTTAAATTTTCTATTTGATTTGCTTCTCAGATATTTTGATTATGATATATCTTGCAGGTATTATTTTATATATATCTTGCTTGGGTCTTTCAATTTCTCTTAGAACTACTAGTTGATATCTTTTTTAAGTTTGGGAAAATATTTAACTATTATTTATTCCAACATTTTTTTCTACCATTTGTTATTCTTTTCCTCAAACTATAATTATGTATGTGTATGCTTGACCTGTTCATATTGTTATGAAGAGAATTGTGTTCCCCCAAAATTTGTATGTTGAAGCCTTAACCCCTAAGGTGACTATATTTGGAAAAGAGGTCTTTAAATATATAATTATAGCTAAATGAGGTTATAAGGGTAGGGCCCTATCCAACATGATTGGTGTCCTTAAAAGAAGAGAAAGAGACCCTGGGGAAAGGCAACGTGAGAACGCAATATGAGAAGGTGGTCATCTTCAGTCCAAGGAGAGGGGCATCAGGAGAATCTTGATGTTTGACTTTCAGGCTCCAGAAATGTGAGAAACATATTCATTAAGCCATTGTGGGGAAAATGGGACTTTCAGACCAGGATTCCCACCTGGTCTCAATAGAGCATATTGTATATATAATAAGAGCCTGTTTGCCCATTTATGGTATGTTTACAGATGACAGAGCCAAACAAAAGACACAAGAGAAAAAATTAAGAATTACTGAATGGATGATTTTTATGGTAGATTTACCACAGCTAAAGAAAAACTTGAGAAATAAAAGAATAAAATGGATTACAAAAGGATAAGATGTAATATATATGGAAATAGATGCAATGTGCATTAGTGGGGGAGGGTCTGCTGCAATAAAACCACAGATTGGATGGCTGTAGCTCCAGGAGGAGGCAGTCCCCCATCTAGGGCAAGTTCTCTATGAATTCAGTAAGACCAAGTTAAGGCAAGGGCAAAAAGTCAGGAGTAAAAGGGGATTTATTCTCAAAGCAGTCACAGAAAGCTCAGTACACATGGCTGACTTGAATGCACTCCCCAGCCCAGCTACAGCTTCTCCTCGTCAGCATGAGCTTAATCCTCTAGGAGCACTGGAGCTCAAAAGCTGTCTCCCCACTCTCCCTAGCCATACTCTAAGCTCCCTGCTACCACACTACAGGAGGAACTCTGTGGGTGGGCCTCTGGTGACTGGAGGATGCCTAGCCAATAATGTACCAGGAACACAGGGAGAGGAGAGAATGGGTGTTTCCCTCTCTACCCTCCCCTGAGCTTCAGGAGGACAGTGGCTTTTAAAGGCCACTTCCTCATTTGCTGACATATTCCTTTCCTCAAAACCTTGTCATTCTGTTTTGTGATTTGACTTCAGTGACAAGGACTGGTTTTCAGTAATGGTCACATTGTGGACATGTTGTCCCCCAGTGTCAGAGACTACAGTCACACACTTGGAAATTACACTCTCCAGCCAATAACAGGTTGTTCAGAAAACAGGGCTTTTAAAGACAAGATGAATGTGGAGTCAAAAAATGGGAGCGACTGAGATACAAATCATGAATATTCACACAATAAATTGAAACAACTATTTTCCAGCCCAAGTCTCTCACAACAGAAGTCTTATTTTTTGGCCTGCTGGATCTGTCCATTTCTGAGAGAAGATTGCTGATGCTTCCAACTACAATAGTGAATTCATCTATTTTTCCTTGCAATTATATCAGTTTTTGACTCATGTAACTTTTTGTTAGGGACTTTATGACATTAACAATTGTTATATATTCCTGGAGATTTGATCCTTTAACTGTTATGTAGTGTAGCTTTTTTATCTCTGATAATATCCCTTACTTTGAAGTCTGCTCTCTCTGAAATTAACATAGCTTCTCCTTTCTTTTTTGATTAGTGGTATATTTTTTCTATCCATTTACTTTTAATCAATATGTGGCTAAAGTGACATGGAATTAGGTATTTCACTTTCCCAGATCATTCAGGTTCTGATAATTCCCTAGTAGGTTATGCCCTGGTTAGCTAGTTTCTGCTGAGGGCAGACCTTTTTACATATAAAATATTCTGAGGTACTTCAAAAATAGTTCCTCCCCCCATTCTCTACCCATGACTGGAAGGAAGCCTGAGGGGCTTGTTCTTCAACATTTATTGTGGGACCTTGGTAAGAGCCTGGAGGAGCTCTCACAGTATCTGTTCCCTCCCACAATCCTACTGATCCTCAATTACTGTTCTGGTTTTCCTACCCAGGCATGACTCCAATGGCAATTTCTGCAGACGAAGTGTATGTGTAGGTAAACTGTGACTTCCTGCATCCCACTATCTCTCCAGTCTGGGAGGCAGCAGTTTGCTCTGTGTCTTCCATCTCCTATGAATCTGAGAAGAGTTGTTGACTTTAGTCTGTTCAGCTTTTTATTTGTTAGATGGAGTGGTGACTTACAATTCCTTGTATGTGGACCTGGAAGCCAGAAAGTCCTGTTTTCTTTTTTCTTTTTTAGATTTTTCTGAAAAATCACATCTTGTCCATTGGAACATGTTAAACATAGTTACAGTAGTACTGATTTTTCTCATTTTTTGGTTATGAGGAGATTCTATGAACTATTTCAATTTTAGTTGTTTCTTTGTTTTCTCCTATCTTAGAAAGCCTGGTTATTTTTAGTTGGGGTCTGAATATTATACAAAGGAAGTATGGAGAGTGTTTCACATCTTGGATAATAGCTTCAAATGGAATGTATTTATATTTTCTGAATACAAAGGGCAGTAACAGTGCCAGACCATCTTAAATCATTATGAGGATTGAGATAACTGAAACAGTTTTAGTTCCTTTAGAGGTAGGATATCATTTCATTTTACTCCATAGCTGTAGCCTTTAGGATCCTATTAAAAAGAGGTATGGGAAGCAAAGGCTCAACATACTTGGTAAATTTTAAAGTCCTAGTTTTATTTGCCTCACCTCAGAAGTCAAAAGATCTTCCAAGATTAATAGCCATGACTTTTACTTTTACAACTGACAGATGTTTCTAAATTTTCCTAAATCGTGTCTTAATTCACTGCAAGTAAATATTTATTTTTATGATACATCTTATCCTTGGTTTTTTTCAGAGATCTCTTAGATTAATGGCACTTAAAGTAAAATTATTTTTTATATTGAATCAAAATTCCTCATTATCTGGCAGCTATTTAGTTTAAGTGATACAGGCTTTCATTCTTGGACATATGTCAATTTTATAATGGATTCAAAGTGGGAAGAAATGTTTCAAATAACATTTTTATATATTAGAGACAGGTAAAACTGAAAGAAAAAAACAGAATATTCAGAATAATTACAGGAACCCAAGACAAGAAGACAAGTAGACCAGCAGCTCGAAGTGAGAGTATATATTCATTCCTTAAAATCTCATTGCACTGCATTGTCTCAATAACAAAATAAAATAAAAAATAAAAAGTATGTATACTTAGAACTTCCACAATCTAAACTAAAGATATAGACATGCTATGTAACTCATGCTATAAGCTCTATGTGTACCTTCATTAATGGACTTTATTTATTAAGGTATCATTAATATACAATCTTACGCTGAGGTTACACATGAGCAACATTGTGGTTACTAGATTCCCCCTATTACCAAGTCCCCACCACATACCCAAATAGAGTCACTGTCAATCAGCATAGTAAGATGCTATAGAGTCACTACTTGTTTTCTCTGTGCTATATATTTCCTTCCCCATGCACCCCCTATATTATATGTGCTCATCATAATGCCCATTAATCCCCTTATCCCTCTGTTCCCACCCACCCTCCTCTGTCCTTTTCCTTTTGGGAACTGTTAGTCAATTCTTGGGTTCTATGTCTGCTGCTGTTTTGTTCCTTCAGTTTTTGCTTTGTTCTTTTGCTCCACAGATGAGTGAAATAATTTGGTACCTGTCTTTCTCCAACTGGCATATTTCACTGAGCATAGTGCCCTCTAGCTTCATCCATGTTGTTCCATCCAAATGGTAGGATTTGCTTCTTTCTTATGGCTGAATAGCATTCCATTGTGTATATGTACCACTCTCCTTTATCCATTCATCTACTGATGGACACATAGATTGCTTCCATTTCTTGGCTATTGTAAATAGTGCTGCAATTAACACAGGGGTGCATATGACTTTTGAATCTGTGATCCTATTTTCTTATGGCAAATTCCTAGGAATTGAATTCCTGGGTCAAATGGTATTTCTATTTTTAGTTTTTTGAGGAACCTCCATACTGCTTTCCACTGTGGTAGAACTAATTTACATTCTCACCAGTAGTGTAGAAGGGTTCCCCTTTCTCCACATACTGGTCAGCATTTATTGTTGTTTGTCTTTTGGATGTTGGCCATCCTAACTGGTGTGAGGTGAAATCTCATTGTGCTTTTAATTTGCATGTCTCTTATCATTGGTGATGTGGAGCATCATTTCATGTGCCTATTGTCCATCTGAATTTCTTCTTTGCAGAAGTGTCTGTTCAGAAATGGAAAGATTTCTGTTCAGAAATCCTCTGCCCATTTTTTATTGGATTATTTGCATTTTGGTTGTTGAGGCACATGAGCTCTTTATATATTTTGAACATCAACCCCTTACTGGATATGTCATTTATGAATATATTCTCCCATACTGTAGGATGCCTTTTTGTTCTACTAATGGTCTACAGAAGTTTTTAGTTTGATATAGTCATACTTGCTCATTTCTGCTTTTGTTCCCCTTGCCCAAGGAGATATGTTTATGAAAAAGTTGCTCATGTTTATATTCAAGAGAATTTTGCCTGTTTTCTTCTAAGAGTTTTAATGTTCCACGAATTACATTCAGGTCTTTGATCCATTTCAAGTTTTCTTTTGTGTATGGAGTTAGATGGTAATCCAATTTCATTCTCTTACATGTAGCTGTCCCGGTTTGCCAACACCAGCTATTGAAGTAGCTGTCATTTCTCCACTGTATGTCCATGGCTCCTTTATCATCTATTAATTGGTCATAAATGTGTGGGATTATACCTGGGCTCTCTATTCTGTTCCATTGATCTATGGCTCTGTTCTTGTGCCAGTACTAAATTGTCTTGATTACTGTGGCTTTGTAGTAGAACTTGAAGTTGGGGGGCATAATCCCCCCCCCATTTTTTTCTGCCTTCTCAGGATTGCTTTGGCTATTCAGGGTCTTTTGTAGTTCCATATGAATTTTAGAACTATTTGTTCCAGTTCATAGAAGAATACTGTCAGTATTTTGATAGGGATTGCACTGAATCTGTAGACTGCTTTAGGCAGGATGGCCATTTTGACAATATTAATTCCTCCTACCCATGAGCATGGGATGAATTTCCATTTATTGGTGTCTTCTTTAAGTTTTGTCAAGTGTCTTGTAGTTTTCAGGGTATAGGTCTTTCACTTCTTTGGTTAGGTTTATTCCTAGGTATTTTATTCTTTTTGATGCAATTGTGAATGGAGTTGTTTTCCTGATTTCTCTTTCTGCTAGTTCATCGTTATTGTATAGGAATGCAACAGATTTCTGTGTATTAATTTTGTATCCTGCAACTTTGCTTGATTCAGATATTAGTTCTAGTAGTTTTGTAGTAGATTCTTTTACGGTTTTTTATGTATAAGATCATTTCATCAGAAAACAATGACAGTTTAATTCTTCCTTGCCAATCTGGTTGCCTTTTATTTCTTTGTGTTTGATTGCTGTGGTTAGGACCTCCTGTACTATGTTGAAAAGAAGTGGGGAGAGGGGGCATCCTTATCTTCTTACCAACCTTAGAGGAAAAGCTTTCAGTTTTTCACTGTTAAGTATGATGTTGGCTGTGGGTTTGTCATAAATGGCCTTTATTATATTCTGTCTATACCCATTTTGAGTTTTTGTCATGATTGGGTGCTGAATTTTGTCAAATGCTTTTTCAGCATCTATAGACATGTCATTTTTATCCTTTTCATTGATGTAGTGGATGATGTTGATGGATTTTCTAATGTTGTACCATACTTGCATCCTTGGGATGAATACCCCTTGATCATGATATATGATGGTCTTGATGTATTGTTGAATTCAGTTTGCTAATATTTTGTTGAGTATTTTTGCATTTATGTTCATCAGGGATATTAGTGTGTAGTTTTCTTTTTCAGTGGTTTCTTTGCCTGATTTTGGTATTAAAGTGATGCTGGCTTCATATAATGAGTTTGTAAGTATTCCCTCTTCTTCTAATTTTTTGTAAAACTTTAAGGAGATTGGGTATTATGCCTTTTCTAAATGTTTGATAAAATTCAGTGTTGGAGCCATCTTGTCCGGGAGTTTTGTTCATGGGTAGTTTTTTGATTACCAATTCAATTTCATTGCTGTTAATTGGTCTGTTCAGATTTTCTGTTTCTTTCTGGGTCTGTCTCAGAAGGTTGTATTTTTCTAGAAAGTTTTCCATTTCTTCTAGGTTATCCAGTTTGTTAGCATATAATTTTTCTGTGTATTCTCTCATAATTCTTTGTATTTCTGTGGTGTCCTCCATAGTGATTTTTCCTTTCTCATGCTGATTCTTTTTATGTGTGTAGACTCTTTTTATCTTTGTAAGTCTGGCTAGGGGTTTATCTATTTTGTTTATTTTCTCAAAGAACCAGCTCTTGGTTTTATTGATTCTTTTTATTGTTTTATTCTTCTCAATTTTATTCATTTCTTCTCATATGTTTTTAATGTCCCTCCTTCTACTGACTGGGCCTCATTTGTTCTTCTTTTTCTAGTTTCAATAATTGTGAATTTGCTGTTCATTTGGAATTGTTCTTCCTTCTTTAAATAGGCCTGAATTGCTATATACTTTTCTCTTAGAACTGCCTTCACTGCATTCCACAGAATTTGGGGCATTTAGCTATTGCTTTCATGTCTCCAGATATTGCTTGATCTCTGTTTTAATTTGGTCATTGATCTATTGATTATTTAGGAGCATGTTGATCAGCATCCATGTGTTTGTGAGCCTTTTTGTGTTCTTTGTCCAATTTATTTCTAGTTTCATAATTTTGTGACCTGAGAAATTAGTTGGTACAATTTCAATTTCTTGAATTTGTTGAGGTTCTTTTTGTGGCCTAGTATGACATCTACTCTGGAAAATGTTCTATGTGCATTTGAGAGAATGTGTATCCTGTTACTTTTGGGTGGAGTGTTCTACAGATTTCTGTTAGGTCCATCTGTTCTAATGTGTTGTTCAGGGCCTCTGTCTCCTTACTTATTTTATTTCTGGTTCTTCTTCCCTTTGGAGTGGATGTGTAGTGAAGTATCCTAAAATGAATGCATTCTATTTCTCCTTTTAATTCTGTTAGTATGTGTTATACATGTTTGAGTGCTTCTATGTTGGGTGCATAGTTGTTTATAACTGCTGTATCTTCTTGTTGAACTTACCCCTTTATCATTATATAATGACCTTCTCTGTATCTTGTTACTTTCTTTATTTTGAAGTCTATTTTAACTAATACAAGTATTGCAACCTCTGCTTTTTTCTCCATATTTTTTGCAAAAATATCTTTTTCTATCCCTTCACTTTTAGTCTATGTATGTCTTCGGGTTTTATGTGAGTCCCTTGTAGGCAGCATGTAGATAGGTCTTGCTTTTTTATCCATTCTGTAACTCTATGTCTTTTGATTGGTACATTCAGTCCATTTATATTTAGGGTGATTATCGATAGAAATGTACTTATTTCCATTGCAGGCTTTGGATTCGTGGTTACCAAAGGTTCGAGGACAGCTTCTTTACTATCTAGCATTCTACCTTAACTCACTTATTATCGTACTATAAACACAATCTGAAGATTCTTCCTCCCCCTCTTCTCTTTCTTCCTCCTACTCTCTTTATATGTTAGGTGTTATATTCTGTACTTTTGCATATCCTTTGACTGACTTGTGGATAGCTGATTTTATTTTGCATTTAGATAGTATTTGGTTGGTTCACTTTTTTGCTGTGGTTGGTTTTGTTTTCTCTGGTGACATCTATTTAGCCTTAGGAGCACTTCTATCTAGAGTAGTCTCTTTAAAATACACTGTAGAGATGGTTTGTGGGAGGCAAATTCCCTCAACTCCTGCTTATCTGGGAATTGTTTAATCCTTGCTTCATATTTAAATGATAATCTTGCTTGGAAGAGTATCCATGGTTCAAGCCCTTTCTGTTTCATTGCATTGAATCTATCATGCCACTCCCTTCTGGCCTGTAAGGTTTCTGTTGAGAAGTCTCATGATAGCCTGGTGGGCTTTCCTTTGTAGGTGATCTTTCTTCTCTGTCTGTCTGCTTTTAATACTCTGTCCTTTTCCTTAATCTTTGCCATTTTAATTATATGTCTTGGTGTTGCCTTCCTTGAGTCCCTTGTGTTGCGAGATCTGTGCACTTCCATGGCCTGAGAGACTATTTCCTTCCCCAGATTGGGTAAGTTTTCAGCAATGATTTCTTCAAAGATACTTTCTATCCCTTTTTCTCTCTCTTCTTCTTCTGGTACCCTTATAATGTGAATATTGTTCCATTTGGATTGGTCACACAGTTCTCTTAATATTCTTTCTTTCCTAGAGAACTTTTTTCTCTCTCTGCCTCAGCTTCTTTGTATTTCTTTTATCTAATTTATACCCATTTACCATCTCCTCTACCTCATCTATTCTGCTTTCAAATCTCTCCACTATTTGTTTCATTTCAGTTACTGTATTTTTTTATGTTTTTTTAATATTTTTTTATGGTTTGCTTCTATCCATCTCCTCTATTTGGAGAAGGAAACATGTATTAGTTCTAAAATAGTTTCTTGCTGAATGAACAATGTATGAATTGATGAAAAAATCCTGAATTAACAATATTATAAAATCTAAGAGAAATCATTTTCAAAAAGTAAGGTGTTTTAGGGAAGAATAGTTTAAATGCTCCTAAAGATTTGGTGCAGTTGATAAATCAGACTGTCCTTTGGGATCAGGGACATCAATGATATGTTACAGGAACAACTGGATTACCTTACTGGAGGAGTAAATGCAAAGTGAGTAACTGAGGGATGTATGAATTGACTACATCTTTGAGAAGCCTAGCTGTAAATGTATGTCCACTTGTTAGAATAGGCATATAGTTAGACATAAGCAAGAATTGCAGGGAGAAAACTATTGGGAAAAGCACAGAAGAGCTTCTAGCTAAAGGTCACCTGGGTCCCTCAGCAGAAAGCTTTGAGGTCAGCACACTTCAATCCTGTGATTAGTACATCCTGGATTGCCACCATAGTGCAGCCAGGTATGTGCAGGTTATAGGAAAATCATAAAATTTGACTTTTATATGACCTTCCACAGGGGGCATTCAACCAGATTGGGCAAAATAACCTAAGTAAGCATGCACAGAACCTCAAAATCAAACAGTGTTCACAGGCCCCACCCAGGTATAGGTGAGGAACAGTACATGTGGTACCTAGCTCATAGCCCCATTCTAAGGTATAACTTGGCTGGAGTCAGAGGAGGAAGAACCCAAAACCCAGGAGGTCATATCCACATAGAAACCTAATACTTATAACCAACTGGGGAAGTTGAATCTTCTTGATTTGCTCACTTGGACCCCTCCAAGTATACTTTCATTTCTGTCTAATAAACTTTTCACTGTTTTCACTTGCAACCTGGTCTCTTGACTGAATTCCTTCCTTCAAAAAGTCAAGAATTGGGGCAAACACAATGCACTGTCTAGTAACACAAGCAAACATGACAGAGGCACAAGATTAGTTGACATTCAAAAATCTTTATCAAGATTAAAAAAATATGATAGATGAAGACACTGAAGGAAAATATTGCTCACTTTATCATCCTGTCTAGGATTAACACAAATAGAAGAAACATAACTAATTTTGACAATTTTGTCCATGATTATAATTAAGATTAAGGCCATTTTGTCCCACTTAATAGAGGAGATGAGGAAATCAGATGAATTTCTAATAACAGAGCAAGAAAAATTAGGTCAATAAAACAAATTCAATCTATTACAATTGTGAATTACATCAGGAAAAAAAAAGGTTCTCCCTAGAATCTGCAAGTTCATTGTGAGTATTATATGAGTGGCTCTTTATTAGTTAGGCAAAATTAATTTGTTCAGGCAGCTACTATTGGACCTGAGAAATTCACCTGAGGAAAATAATATCTAGAAAATGATTGATTTGTTTAGGTACAGTCAATGTAATTTTATAGGTGCTCTCTATGTGGTTTAATTTTCACTCTCTATTGCCTGATCATTGTATTTCAGAGCTGTATAATTTTAGGCCACAAATTAGTCTATCTTTCCAGAATTTCCTATGCAATAGTAGACAGGAGTGATAACAATTTGTGCTTGAAAAAAGACTTGAAAAATAATAGTTTGTTCAGCCTACTTTATTTAAACATATTTCAAGAAAAATTTTTTGGTACTATGTCAGTACAGTAAGTATGGTTATTTGATTAAAGGATGTACTTTTCTATTGGCTGTTCTATTTTCTTTAGAATGTGAATCACTCTTTTGTACTATTTTGGCTGTAATAAGAACTACATCATTTTTTCCTCTAGACAAGTGCACATTTATATCTTAGTATTAATATTAATCTGCCTTGCATAATATTCAACTGTTTAAATTCTTATATACCTTTATAAACCCTTCAATAACTAGCACAGTCTTGAACATATTTGGACATTAAAACTGTATATTCAAATGAAGTGAAAGGTCAAAGGAGAGTAAAAATCCAGCAAATTATAATTATTGTCTATATAGTACAGAACTATTATTTATTTTTAGATTTTCTTCATTGAGAATTATATTTTAGCATTAGTTTTTAAGTGTATTTAATTATTTTCCCAGAAAATCCTTTATATTTCTGCCCTGAACCTGCAGATTTATTTTAGTAGGTTTTGCTTGCATATGATGCTTCATAAAAACCAGTAAGTACTGCTTCTCACACACATATATTTTTTTCAAAGCAGCCCTCTGTTGATTCAAAACAATGGCCTATTTTCTGTCTTCAGCCACACCTTAGTAATTCACATAAAATGCTGTTCTTCTGACTGGGCTGCTAATCCAACTGGTCTTGTTTAAACTGATTGTTAATGCATAAATTCAGCTATCGATTTTGACTGGTCTATGGACTGAGAAATATTTAACTGGAAATATTTTTCCACCTTCATTAAATATATGTTTGATGATATTTTAGTTAAAGTCTAAGGTTAAATAACAATAAAATAAATAAAACTCTGGAAATTGATGCTCAGGTCAGTTTCACAGGTTGACTATACTCTGAATATATTTGCAACACATGATGCCATGAGGGCAATGTATTCTGAGGATGATGGAAAATTCCTGTTCAGACTCCTCCCAGACTCCTCCCTATATACCTCTTCTTTTGACTGGCTTTAATGTGTACCTTTTCCCCTATAATAAACATAACTCTCAGTATAATAGTTCAGTGAGTTCTTTGAGTCTTTCTAGTCAATTAATAACTATGAGGGTACTTTGGGGAAAACCTTGAAATTGAGGCTGATTTCAGAACTTTTTCTTTCTTTTGTAACACTTTCATTTATTTCTATTCATACTCTCATTTTTTCGAAATTCATTTTATATGTCATCATATTGTAAAATAGTAAGAGTACTAACTTCATTATTTTAATAAAATTTCACTAAAATTCATATTCATAAGCCATCAAATAATTTAAATGTATTAGTCATTAATTATAGCATATGTTCTTCTTATATTTCTCAGTTGAAATGTCAGAATCTTGGGCAGACTTGGCAGGTTAGAGGACTATGCCCTTAACTGGACATTTTGGCTAACACCAGATCCCTTCTGAAAAACATTTGCCTACATTCTAGGTCTGTAAGCCCAGAGATGCCCTCCACCTCTCCCCTGGACAAAATGTTTCTATTTCAGGATAATAAAGAATCTTTCTCTCAAAAGGGCAGGCCACACAGACTTGACAGCATCTCCATGAAGTTGGGTCTCCTAGTGTTGGCATTTTTCTTTTGTGATATAAACCACTCCACATGAGTTAATATATGGCCCTCTGCATAATACACTGTTTAATTTGGGTGTTAGAAATGAACATAAGGTAGTGATTTGATTACTCCTTTATTCCATGAAAAATAAATTGCTTTTTTGACCCAGGATTCTTGTATTCATCTGTTAGTATAAGTATGTGAAATTGTGGTAGGCTAAACTGTTAGTTTGCAAGTAAAACTAACTGCAAGTCAAATTGTTAGCATGCTTGTAAAACTGAACAATATTTTTAAAAAATCTAATAACCCTTTTTAAAAAAAGGATTAATAACAAAAATGAAGTTTGAAAGAAAAACCATGTTTAAGGGATTCTATATGCAAAGTATATGAAGGCATTTATTATAATTCCTTGCTTTGATTCAAGCTTCTACAAATTGGCAGCAGCTTAATTTTCTACCTTTATTCAACATAAATCATATACTCTAATAAGAACAAACTATTCAATGTCCCCTAAATAGACTTTAAGTAATAAGGGGTTTATTTTGCTTGAGGTCAGTCAGCCTTCTTGGAAAGCTCAAATTTCCTTGCTCTCCTTTAATTTAAATATCACCTATCCTTAAAAACTCAACTTAAAAATAAATTGTTTTATTATGTACTGTCCTATCAGAAATATTGTGATAAAGTATAAGTGCCTTGAGTCAAAGCCTATTTATATCAATTCTGCTTCCATTACTAAGTATCCAGACCACCATTTATTCATCTCTGAAAATTACATTTAACAGTTTTTTAAAAGTGGCAAGGGAAATCAAATCAGCTAACCTATACAGAGTATCCAGCACAGTCCACTGCTAATGGTAATAATCATGTAAGAGTTAACTCTGACAAAGCATGTGTGTGTCCTAGAACTATTCAAAGTGGTTTGCATGTATTAGTTCATTTAAATGCCAATTGTAAAAATAGCACCCTCATTTTAATTTTCCACAGCTGGATTTCACAGCTGCTCCTAAATTTCCACATTCTCTGAAATGTAGATGCCTATGTAAATGCACACTGCTAAGATCTCGTTTTATATAGATTACCTCAATAAAGATATACAAGCTCCTTCAAGGTAAGGGCTCTAATTTATAATTTTTTATATGTCATTGGACTTCTTGCAGTGATGTACTGTACTAAAGCTCAATTTATATTAGGTTACTTTTATTAGTTGTTCTTAAGCAAAACAAAATGAATGACAATCAAGATCATATTAATAGCCTAACCCTAGACTAACAGCCTAATTATGACCACTGAGGGAGTTTTGTTATTGCACAATGAATGCTCTGGAGTTTAAGAGGTTATCTTATATTATACCCTGTGAATCTAACTCCCCACTAATAAAGGTATTTGTTTGGATTGGACAGGAAAATCTTGGTGCCTGCCACACTTCCAGTCTCTCATAATGGAATCTTCTTTGCCCTTTGTGGAAGATGTCTGTGATTTCTATTCTATGTGACCTTTATTCTGTATCCAGTTGAATTGTGCAGGAATAAATATCATTCTAAGAAATACAGTCTATACCACAGCAGTGTGTTTTGGGGTAGATTGGCACACAAAAAATATTAATAGACATCTCCCTCATTTATGCCATATTTATTTCACAAAATACAGTGGATTTATTTTTCTTTTCCTTTACTACAATCCAAATCTAAGCTACTTTTATCTTATTTATTGAATAATTAAACTAATATTTGAGTATGCACTATGTGCCAGAAATTATCTAATCTGTGAGAGTAAGTAAACCAAGTAAAATCTCTGACGAGGACTAGCATTTATTCTCTTAGAAGAAATAATATAAAAGTAAACAAATTATTAAACTTGATAATCATGCCTCGTGGAAAGTTCTCCACAGGGAAGAGACAGAGTGATGTAAAAGACTAACTGGATGTGGCAGGGAGCTACATTTGTTCAGAGACTTAAAGGGTGAAAATGAGTCATCCCAGAGAAGATCCAGGGATAATTATTTATATACAAAGGTAAACAAATGAAGACGTTACAGGTGAGAAATTGCTTGAAGATGTCAAGGAACAGAAGGGAGTCAAGAGTAGCTTAATAAGAATAGAGTATGAAGGAGAATGTTGTGATATTCATTGGAAGGGTCTAATAAGAGCATTTAGATAAAGTAAGAATTGTTCATTTAAATACTATATGGGTAACTAAATACATAAAGTCTCCAGAATACAATAGAAGCAGAGATTCTTCTTGTAAACTGAAGGATTTGAGATCTGCCTAAATTACCTAAATTAGGCATTTAAATTCACTGAACAAAAAAAATATTGAGCTGGCTGAAAGATTCCAACAGCCCTGCCTCCAAAAAAATAAATAAAATCAAAAACCAAAATCCAGAACCAGAAATAACTTCATGCCAAATTCAGCCATTGTACACTAGATTTTGCAATCACATATGCAAACCCTTAATTATTGTAAATAATTTGGATTTATTCTAAATTACTTAATTTCCTTATTCCTAGGAATATTTGTGTGTGTGTGTGTGTGTGTGTGTGTGTGTGTGTGTGTGTGTGTGTGTAGGCGGGGTGATATATGTTCCAAAGATCTTCTTACTTATCAGTTACTTTCATTAAATAATTGACATTTTCTCAATGAGATCCTGTAAAGAAAATTGTAAACACGATCCAAGCCTGACCTCCAATCAGATTTCTACTTGTGCTAATGAATTATTCTGGGGAGAAACCTATTTGCTAATTATTTCACTACTCTGCAATCAGTAGAATATCTTTATTAATATCATTCATTTCAAGAATTGTTCATTTGGTATTTTCTCTTTCCCAAATCCTGAACTGAAAATGCATATCCAATAGTGAATAAGAATCAAATGTCCTTAATTCCCATGAAATTTTAAAGTCTATAAAAGATTAACAGGTGATAACCACATAATTATAGATGTATTTAATTATTTCCAAATATAATGGAGCTTGAAATTCTGATGTGTTATAAAAAAGTGACAAGTGAACATTTCACTATCCTGATTAAATTCTGCAATCGCATTCTCAGTGCTCTCAGGTTATACCATCCCAAGTCCTTAAGAGGTTTATACTTAGACTTACATCATCTTTCCCTTTCTACTTTGTAGGCATCATATTTTACCACATGCACAAAGACACTCAGACACAAGCAGAGAGTTTTGTGGCTGAAATCTACTGACCCTTCAAGTTCCTGCTTAAATGTTACCTTCTCTTATTGTCTTTTCCTGGCTCCCCAGAGTAAGACAAATACTCCAGTTTATGATGATTTGCAATTCTGCACTTCTTCATAGCACTTACAAGAGTAGTAAATAATTGAACATTTAATTATGTTTTAAGGACTATATGAAATCATACTACAGGCTTTATGATTAAATGAAGTGTAATTTCAGCATCTTATATAGTCCCATTGCTAGAGTTTTAAGTGAATAAGATAATATATAATAACTCTGTCTCAGAGGAATGCTGATGAATCCCCGAACCCAAGTTTTCTCTACAACTAATGTGTCAGGACTAAAAACTAAAATAAAATTTTGAAATACACAGAACTCACAAAAAAATAAGTACCAAAATTGTTTAGAGGTTGGGAGAAGACAGAGAGTTTGAGCAAGCATAAACATAAAATATATGCAGAGGAGAAATGGTCTGTTTCTTGATTTCACAAGTGTTTATTTTGTGAGGTTTCATAGAGCTGCAAATTTATACTACATGTATCTAGATCAAAATATTTCTCTCATTTGCTTTTCAAAGGTGCCTTATGTTTCATATATGCGTGGTTTAATATATTATAGATTTTCATGTCATGAAAGTTCTAAAGATTGACGGTAATACAAAAATATAATAATTTAACTGTTTTCTTGTGTTTCATTTGATTTTAACATTTTTCAGGTGGGAATTAAAAAAAAGGTCTTAAGCAAGTTACAGATGAAATAGAATGAAAGTCTTGAAGAGTAAAGCATGGAAGGCCAGCTTTTCTTCATAAATAATTCATAGACAGGGGCTTATTGCACACTTTCTGGGACTTGCATGAACTTGTTCTGCCCAACAGAGAAAGCTATTTCTTCAGTACAGTAAAAATAGTAAGGTTAGACTAGAGGACATAAAGGAACTTCCCAAAATAATTCCCTTACTTTCAGAAAATAGTTTATCCAATAGGAATTTCCTATTTTAAGTAAAACTCTTTTTCCAATTCACAATCTCCCCTTGGTAAAGTTAAAACATTCAAGAAACAAAGCAAAGAACAAATTTTTGTTGAAACAAAAAATAAAACATTTCCAAAAGTAATCAATCTAATTACATTGTCTATCATTTAAACAATTCTAGGCTTACAGAGACTAGAGCTGTAACCTAGAAGCAGGGCACAATTCATGTTGAATTGTTACCCTGGAATTAGACACATGTGACTAGCTCTAATTCTAAGAGTTTGTTAGAATTCATTACATGGTTTGCTAGTAAAAATATATAACTCAAGAATGGCATTGTAAACAAACCTAGTTCCACACAGAAGTTGACTATACTTTTTTCCAAAATTTCAGCAAATAATTAAATAAAATTATGTGGGTGGACATGAAGATGTGTTAATACATTCACCCTTTCAGTGAATGACTGGCTCTCCAGCTGTGACAAGTAAGGGCATGTCCTTACCACAACCTATGACTGAGCAAAGTGAGAGTATTAAGGCCTGACCATTTCAGGCTGACAATACAGAACAATTTCATGGACAATATTGACTACAGGGCTTCCATGATATTGGTTAAGGCTTCCTATGGCAAGAATTACTGTCCAAATTATTTTATGACCAATCCTGCTTCTTCCCTCTTTTCACAGGTATTGATTTCTAATAACAGTCTTCTATCCCAACTATGTCTCAGTGTCTGACTCCAGAAAATCCAATAAACTGCCTAGGATGACTTGCAAAAGATAAAACAAACTCATATTCTGGTGCTCACTACTGTCAACCAGGGAATTTGTCTTACAATATACAATGTATACATAAATACTGCATAACTACTACATTATAAAATATTAAAGCATGGAAATCATATTTCTGTATGCCAGCAATAAAAATTAAAAAACTAAAATTAAGATAATTCTATTTACAATAGTAACAAAAAGAATAACACTGGAATAAATTTAACAAGTGAACTAGAAGTGTTCTATACTAAAAATTATGCAACATTGCTGAAAACAGAGAATATCTAAGTAAATGAAATGACATGCGCTCTTCCTTTGAAGACTAAATATTATTAATATGGATGTTCTGTACAAATTGCTGACTAACTTAAAGGCAATCACTATCAAAATATGAGCAGTTTTTTTTTAGAAAAATTTACAAGCTCTTGCTAAAGTTTACATAAAAATGCAAAGGACCCAGAATAGCTAAAATAATCCTAAAAAAGAACAAATGATTTAGGAGATTTATACTGATTTTAAAATGTATTATAATGCTACAGTAATCAGTAAAATGTTACTGACATAAGGATACAGACATCATAAATAAAAGGAACAGAACTGAGAATTCATAAAGAAATCTTTACATTTGTAGATGAATTGTATTTTGACCAAATGCTCTGACAATCCAATGGTGAAAAGATAGTATTTGCAAGAAGTGGCCCTCGGAAAACTGGATATCCACATAAAAAAAGTTGAATTAAGACCTTTACCTTACATTATACCAAGCAATCATCATCACCGTCATTGGTAACAAAACAAATAAACAGATAAATAAAATGTAGTATATCCATACAATGGAATACTATGAAACAATAAAAAGGAACAAATTAACTACTGATACTTAATGATGCATAGTTGAACCTCAAAAACATGATGCTAAGTGAAAAAATCTAGATTCCACATGTATGAACTATCTATAAAAAGGTAAATGCATGGCAACAGAAAATAGATTATTAATTCCTGATGTGTGACTAAAGACAAAGCATTACAAATGAGAAGGAAGAATCTCAGGGTAATGGAAACCTAAAATTGGATTAAAGTGATGGTTGTACAATTTTGTCAATTTACAAAAATCATGATATTTATACTTTAACCATATTAATTTTATGGTACAGAAATTATAACTAAATAAAGATGTGTATAGTGTTTTATACAGTAATATCTCAACTGTGGCATATATGTACATGCATAAACAAATATATATATACACACATATATGTATGTGTGTGTATATATATATATATATATTTGCTGTTACACATGCACACACACATAAAGAAGTGGTGGTTTATGAAACAACTTGGGTCCAGTTAATATTTTAATTATAAACATGGAATCACAATTCTTTATAAGCAAACTTTATTTTCTTATAATCAAATGTATTAAAGACAAATTTCATTTACTCTAATCTATTCATTTTACATCTCATTCATATTTCTTGACCCTTCCACATTAAAAGTATCCACAAACCTTGCATTTTAAGAGTAGAAACCTAAAGAATTTAAGAAGGAAAAGGAAAAAAATGTGGATCATATTCACCCATGCATGAGAGATAGCTGCCCCCATTTTATGGTTCAAAAATAATTGGATCTTTACTTCAGGAGGCGAAGGCTGGGTAAAGAGCGCAATGTCACCCTCTCTAAGCAAAGCAAGATTTTGTTTTTGTGAGATTTTAGAGTCGACATCTCACAAATAGCTTTTCTTTGCACTAAGTCAAAGCAGGTTATCCTCTTTCAATTATTGAAGGCCCCAGCCCAGTTGTTAATATGATGACAATTAGTTTCAGTTCTCAAAGATACTGAGTTTCATGTCTAACTACAACTGCTTACCATCTTTGTGTTTTCTTAGAAACTGCTAGAGCAAAGGGAGGATTCAAATTCAAAAGTGAATTAGCCTAATAAGATTTTTATTTTATGTTTATATTTTATGTTTTCATTAAGTCATCCAGGCTTCAAATAGTAGTATTTCCTGAAAGACATTCATGTTAATATAAGTTAGAAGGAAATAAAAGAAATAAATAATAACCTTTCCCAGCAAACTGGCTCCTTCTCCTATACTCTGTATTTCAGTTAGCCAAAATGTCCAAACTGGAAATCTCTGATTTAAGCTTTATTATTATGTCCTATGGATTCAAACTTTTTATGAGTTTTATTTAATTGAAGTATCATTGATATACAATCTTATATTGGTTTCAAATATACAACACAGTGGTTCAGTAGTTAGCCATATTATTAAATCCTCAACCTCACTTCTGCAGTTACTGTCAACACAGGAAAAAGTTACAAATTCTTTGGCTATATTCTCCCTTCTGTACTACTATCCCCGTGAACAACTTATATTATGATAAAGAATTTTTGTGACTCTTTATTCTCCTTACCCACCCTATTCACACACCCCATCCCCACCTCCATGGTAACCACCAGTCACTTCTCAGTGTCTATGAGTCTACTGCTGTTTAGTCTGTTCATCCGTCCTGCCAACATGTCTCTGTCACATAAAATATATATGGTCTTCTGTTTATCATTAAATCCTCTTCAAATTATCTTACATATCTTATATTCAAGCCTCTCCTCCCCCTTTTAACAATCACCAACCCCTTCCACTGTATTTTCTTAGGTCACTGTTATATTAGTTGTGCACTACACTTCCCTCCTCATCTTGATTCACCTGTATTTGCTTTTTGCTTTTCACCTTCCACACACACTCTTTATTTACAACATTTGTTTTTTTACCCCATTTGTCTGTACCTGTGGAATGGTCCACTGGTTTATCTGGAAAATTCTAATCACCTATAGCCCCATAAAAATGACATATTATTTTTGATGAAAGTGTCCAGTTCCATAAAAGAATTATTATTCCTTGTTTCCAAAATACTCTTTCTTATATTGTTATCATAAACCTATTATCATTTTACAGTTAAACTTCAGGTCTTTTTTGTTGTTTCTTAAGTTCATTACAAGCAACACAGTCTTTCTGGTACTAATAAATGAATATTAATTAAATTATTGAATGTAACTTATTTACATAACTGGAAAATTAATAATTGTTATCCCATTTTAAATGTTACCTGAATATGATAAAATATAATTAGTTCATTATTTTTCAACCACAAATTATTATTTTGACATCATTCTATTTATTTTTTGTACCATCACAGAACAATTACAAACATAATAGATTTCCCAGATACTTGTCTTACTGATTAATTTTTTGAAGTTTATTGTATTATTTACTTTTTTGAGGAACAGCAGAGACTTCTTTTTTGAAAGTTTTTTTTTGTCATTACCTAATAATGAAATAGTTTCAATATGTGGGCCAGAAATATAAATAAATACATAAGTTATCCATGGCACAAACTAAAAATATTGTTTCTACTAGAATGTCTGTTAATTAGCATTAGAAACACGCTGTACTTTATCAATGTCATTAAATCAGTCCCAGTTAACCTGCCAGGAGCCACTCTGTGCAGATCACAATGCTAAATTCAATGGGGTTAGATGTATTGTTTGGACAAACAAATATGAAAGAGAAGATAAATTTCAAAACAAAAGGTTAAGCCTATTCTCTTTAGCTTTGCTAGATTTGGGGACTGAAAACTATTAACTAACCAGTGATAAAATACAGAGATACGTTCCTTGGATCAAATAAAGAGGCAGAGTGCTTCAGCCTGGTATATTTCACACCTGACAGGCAGCCAAGAAATATCAGTTTGAAGGAATGAATGATGATTAAAACATCTTTTGTGCTTAAAGTAGTTACTAGATACCAGAGTAATCTCAAAACCATCTTTAAGAGATGTCAGGATTTCTGGGTTTATAACTGCAAGATTATAATGCAAAAGGTAAAATTACCATGCTGCTGACAAATCAAAAGAAGTTTCTTTATCTCTATTCATCTTAAGGTTATTTTTAATTTTACTAAGCTTCAGCTTTTATAAACTTTATGAGCAGCATTATACATTGCCTTGGGACATTCTAACTAAACCCCCATTCCAACACTTTATTTTTTTTATTTTTTCATTTTTTTATTTTGGTATGATCAATGTACAATTACATGAGCAACATTATGGTTACTAGACCCCCCCATCATCAAGTCCCCACCACATACCCCAATAAGAGACACTGTTTTTCAGCCCAGTAATATGCTATAGAATCACTACTTGTCTTCTGTGAGGTATCCTGCCCTCCCCATGCCCCCATCCCTGACCATATTATGTATGCTATTGTATTGCCCCTTTTTCCCCCTTTTCACTCCCTTCACACCCATGCTCCCAAGCCCCTTGCCCTTTGGTAACTGCTATAGTCCATTCTTGGGTTCTGTGAGACTACTGCTGTCCTGTTCCTTCAGTTTTTCCTTTGTTCTCATACTCCACAGATGAGTGAAGTCACATGATACTTGTCGTTCTCAGCCTGGCATATTTCACTGAGCATAATATCCTCCAGCTCCATTCAGCATCATAGATATTTTAACATGCATTCTCAACAATATCTCAGGTTATCGTGATGCTTTAACTTCCTTCACAAAAACAAAGCGTTCTTAAACTTTGATCATTCTCTTCCCCATTTATATGCTATTATTTTCTCATATTTTTGTTCTAACTGTATCTTAAATCCCACCCATGAGGCATTGTTATTGTTTCATGTAGTTGTCCAAAGCATTTACCACATAGTCAACAATGTCTTTGTTCATTCCCTTTTGCTTTTCTATAATTTTTTTAAATTTTTAGTTAAGGTATTATTGATATGCACTCTTATGAAGGTTTCACATGAAGAAACAATGTGATTACTACATTCACCCATATAATTGGGACGCCCCCTTACCTACTGCAGTCACTGTCCATAGGTGTAGTAAGATGCCACCGATTCACTGTTTGCCTCCTCAGCTGCACAGACACTTCCAATCTCTTTTTCTCTCTCTTTTTCTGCTGGTACCCCTATCATGCAAATGTAGTTCCATTTGGATTGGTCACAGAGTTCTAATAATATTCTTTCATTCATGGAGATCCTATTATCTCTCTCTGCCTCAGTTTCTCTGTATTCCTGCTTAAGTAACCTCAGTGACCATCTTTTTTATTTTTTGATTTTTATTTTTTGAGAGGGCATCTCTCATATTAATTGATCATATGGTTGTTAACAACAATAAAATTCTGTATAGGGGACTCAATGCACAATCATTAATCAACCCCAAGCCTAATTCTCAACAGTCTCCAATCTTCTGAAGCATAGCGAACAAGTTTTTACAAGGTGAACAAGTTCTTACATAGTGAATAAGTTCTTACATGGTGAACAGTGCAAGGGCAGTCATCACAGAAACTTTCAGTTTTGATCATGTATCATGAACTTTAAACAATCAGGTCAATTATGATTATTCGTTTGATTTTTATACTTGATTTATATGTGGATCCCACATTTCTCCCTTATTATTATTATTATTATTTTTAATAAAATGCTGAAGTGGTAGGTAGATGCAAGATAAAGGTAGAAAACATAGTTTAGTGCTATAAGAGGGCAAATGTAGATGATCAGGTGTGTGCCTATAGACTAAGTATTAATCCAAACTAGACAAGGGCAACAAAACATCCACGGATGCAGAAGATTTCTCTCAAAACAGGAGGGTGAGGTTCTAAGCCTCACCTCTGTTCCCCAATTTCTCAACTGATGGACCCCGTGCGACTGTGCCTGTCTTAGGTTGTTCCTCCCTTGAGGAATCTTACCCGTCTCTGGCTAACCAGTCATCTTCCGGGGCCATACAGGGAGATGTAAAGTTGGTAAGTGAGAGAGAGCCATACTGTTTGAAACAGTTAGCTTTTTATTTCTTTGCAGATTTATACCCTGTAGCTTCTATGCCCAGTATTTGTCTTGAGGTATCTTTACCACTTGGAGGAATTATGATACTTGGTAAATTCGATATGAGGCCCGAATTCTATTTAAGGGTTGTAATTAGGAAGGAAGAAGAAAAGCTATAGAGGTAGCAGACAGAAGAAAACATGGGAGGATTGATTATTTCTTTGACATATCTTCTTGTAGAGTAACATAAGCATGTATAGGTTTTAAACTACTAATTACATTGCACACACACATTAACAAAATAGAAAACAGTTACATAACCAGAGCAGATCTATAATTACCAGGCATCTCCAGTGAAGCCAAGAAAACCAGTTAGGCACCCTAGGCATTTGTGAAAATTTGTCTATGATATGATGGATATTGTCCAACTGTACTTGAACAGTCTGAGAGTAATCGACAAATTAAAACAACCCATTCCTGGGAACTGTTCACATCCCATATGTTCTTTTAACAGTAGATAGTCTGTAGTTGTAAGATTTTGGACCACTACAACTTGCACTTTTTCTAATTCTTGGTTGAGATCCAACAGTATAGATCCAGTCAAATTTGTTGTTTTACTGAAAGCACAGGCCAGCTTAGATATCTCCTTCTTCATTCCAATGGCAAGTCCAGGAACCGGTGGGATGGATGCAGCTACAACTGCAGCATCACCTGGATCTTTGTTGAGGTTTCTTGATGATCATCTTCTGGTATGACTCTTCCAGAGTGCTGACGTTGGAAGTTCCATTCTTGGGTTCTGTGATTCTGCTGCTGTTTTGTTCCTTCAGCTTTTCCTTTGTTCTTATATTCCACAGATGAGTGAAATCATTTGGTATTTCTCTTTCTCCACTTGGCTTATTTCACTGAGCATAATACCCTCTAGCTCCATCCATGTTGTTGCAAATGGTAGGATTTGTTTTCTTCTTATGGCTGAATAATATTCCACTGTGTATATGTACCACATCTTCTTTATCCATTCATCTACTGATGGACACTTAGGTTGCTTCCAATGCTTGGCTATTGTAAATAGTGCTGTGATAAACATAGGGGTGCATCTGTCTTTTTCAAACTGGAGTGCTGCATTCTTAGGGTAAACTCCTAGGAGTGGAATTCCTGGGTCATATGGTAAGTCTATTTTGAGCATTTTGAGGAACCTCCATACTGCTTTCAACAATGGTTGAACTAGTTTACATTCCCACCAGCAGTGTAGGAGGGTTCCCCTTTCTCCACAACCTCGCCAACATTTGTTGTTGTTTGTCTTTTGGATGGTAGCCATCCTTACTGGTGTGAGGTGATACCTCATTGTGGTTTTAATTAGCATTTCTCTGATAATTAGCAATGTGGAGCATCTTTTCATGTGTCTGTTGGCCATCTGTATTTCTTTTTTGGGGAACTGTCTGTTCACTTCCTCTGCCCATTTTTTAATTACATTATTTGTTTTTTGTTTGTTAGGGTGCATGAGCTCTTTATATATTTTAGACATCAAGCCTGTATCGGTTCTGTCATTTACAAATATATTCTCCCATACTGTAGGGTACCTTTTTGTTCTATTGATGGTGTCTTTTGCTGTACAGAAGCTTTTCAGCTCAATATAGTCCCACTTGTTCATTTTTGCTGTTGTTTTCCTTACCCAGGGAGATATGTTCAAGAAGAGGTCACTCATGTTTATATCTAAGATGTTTTTGCCTACATTTTCTTCTAAGAATTTATGGTTTCATAACTTACATTCAGGTCTTTGTTCCATTCTGAATTTACTTTTGTGTATGGAGCTAGACAATGATCCACTTTCATTCTCTTACATGTAGCTGTCCAGTTTTGCCAGCACCATCTGTTGAAGAGACTGTCATTTCACCATTGTATGTCCATGGCTCCTTTATCAAATATTAATTAACCATATATGTTTGGGTTAATGTCTGGAGTCTCTAGTATGTTCCACTGGTCTGTGGCTCTGTTCTTGTGCCAGTACCAAATTGTCTTGATTACTATGGCTTTGTAGTAGAACTTGAAGTTGGGGAGTGAGATACCCCCCTACTTTATTCTTCTTTCTCAGGATTGCTTTGGCTATTCGGGGTCTTTGGTGTTTCCATATGAATTTTTGAACTATTTGTTCCTGTTCTTTGAAGAATGCTGCTGCTAATTTGATAGGGATTGCATCAAATCTGCATATTGCTTTGGGTAAAATGGCCATTTTGATGATATTAATTCTTCCTAGCCATGAGCATGGGATGAGTTTCCATTTGTTAGTGTTCCCTTTAGTTTCTCTTAAGAGTGACTTATAGTATTCAGGATATAGGTCTTTCACTTCTTTGGTTAGGTTTATTCCTAGGTATTTTATTCTTTTTGATGCAATTGTGCATGGAGTTGTTTTCCCGATTTTTCTTTCTATTTGTCATTGTTAGTATATAGGAAAGTCACAGATTTCTGTGTTTAATTTTGTATCCTGCAACTTTGCTGTATTCCAATATCAGTTCTAGCAGTTTTGGAGTGGAGTCTTTATGGTTTTTAATGTATAATATTATGTCATTTGCAAATAGCTACTATTTAACTTCTTCTTTACCCGTCTGGATTCCTTGTATTTGTTTGTTTGTTCTGATTGCCATGGCTAGGACCTCCAATAATATGGTAAATAACAGTGGGGATAGTGGGCATTCCCGTTTCATTCCCGATCTCAGAGGAAAAATTTTCAGCTTCTCGCTGTTCAGTATGATGTTGGCTGTGGGTTTATCATATATGGCCTTTATTAGTTGTGGTACTTACCCTCTATACCCATTTTGCTGAGAGTTTTATCATGAATGGATGTTGAATTTTGTCAAATGCTTTTTCAGCATCTATGGAGATTATGATGTGTTTTTTGTCTTTCTTTGTGTTGATGTGGTGGATGATGTTGATGGATTTTTGAATGTTGTACCATCCTTGCATCCCTGGGATGAACCCCACTTGGTCATGGTGTATGACCCTTTTGATATATTTTTGAATTCAGTTTGCTAATATTTTATTGAGTATTTTTGCATCTACATTCAGCAGGGATATTGGTGTGTAATTTTCGTTTTTGTTGGGGTCTTTGCCTGGTTTTGGTATTAGGGTGATGTTGGCTTCATAGAATGAGTTTGGGAGTATTCCTTCATCTTCTATTTTTTGGAAAACTTTAAGGAGAATGGGTTTTGTATCTTCTCTGTGTGTCTGATAAAATTCCAAGGTAAATCTGTCCAGCCCGGGGGTTCTGTTCTTGGGTAGTTTTTTGATTAATGTTTCAATTTCTTTGCTCATAATTGTTAAGTTTAACTTTTGTGTTTCTTCCTTGGTCAGTCTCGGAAGGTTGTATTTTTCTAGGAAGTTGTCCATTTCTCCTAGGTTTCCCAGCTTGTTGGTATATAGGTTTTTATAGTAGTCTTTAATAATTCTTTGTATTTCTGTGCAGTCGCTCGTGATTTTTCGATTCTCATTTCTGATTCTGTTTATGTGTGTTGATTCTCTTTTTCTCTTAGTAAGTTTGGCTAGAGGCTTATCTATTTTGTTTATTTTCTCAAAGAACCAGCTCTTGGTTTCATTGATTTTTGCTATTGTTTTATTCTTCTCAATTTTGTTTACTTCTTCTCTGATCTTTATTATGTCCCTCCTTCTGCTGAATTTAGGCCTCCTTTGTTCTTCTTTTTCCCGTTTCGATAATTGTGATGTTAGACTATTCATTTGGGATTGTTCTTCCTTCTTCAAATGTGCCTGGATTGCTATATACTTTCCTCTTAAGACTGCTTTCGCTGCGTCCCACAGAAGTTGGGGCTTTGTGTTGTTGTCATTTGTTTCCATATATTCCTTGATCTCTATTTTAATTTGTTCATTGATCCAGTGATTATTTAGGAGCATGTTGTTAAGCCTCCATGTGTTTTTGAGACTTTTTGTTTTCTTTGTAGAATTTATTTCTAGTTTTATACCTTTGTGGTCTGAAAAATTGGTTGGTAGAATTTCAATATTTTCCAATTTACTGAGGCTCTTTTTGTGAGTTAGTATGTGGTCTATTCTGGAGAATGCTCCATGTGCACTTTAAAAGAATGTATATCCTGTTGCTTTTGGATGTAGAGTTCTATAGATGTCTATTAGGTCCATCTGTTCTGCTGTGTTGTTCAGTGCCTCCATGTCCTTACTTATTTTTTGCCCAGTGAATCTATACTTTGGGGTGACTGCCGTGTTGAAGTCTCCTAAAATGAATGCATTGCAGTCTATTTCCCCCTTTACTTCTGTTAGTATTTGTTTCATATATGCTGGTGCTCCTGTGTTGGGTGCCTATATATTTAGAATGGTTATATCCTCTTGTTGAACTGAGCTCTTTATCATTATGTAATGTCCTTCTTTATTTCTTGTTACTTTCTTTGTTTTGAAGTCTATTTCGTCTGATATTACTACTGCATCCCCTGCTTTCTTCTCTCTGTTGTTTGCCTGAAATATGTTTTTCCATCCCTTGACTTTTAGTCTGTGCATGTCTTTGGTTTTGAGGTGAGTTTCCTGTAAACAGCATATAGATGGGTCTTACTTTTTTATCCATTCTATTACTCTATGTCTTTTGATTGGTACATTGATTCGATTTACATTTAGGGTGACTATTGAAAGATATGTACTTATTGCCATTGCAGGATTTTGATTCATGGTTACCAAAGGTTCAATGTTACCCTCTTTAGTATCTTACTGCCTAACTTAACTTGCTTATTGAGCTCTTATATACTCTGTCTGGAGATTCTTTTCTTCTCTCCCTTCTTATTCCTCCTCCTCCATTCTTTATATGTTGGTTGTTTTATTCTGTGCTCTTTCGTGTTTCCTCTAATGGCTTTTAGTGGGTAGTTGATTTCATATTTTTGCCTTTAGTTAGTATTTGGTTGGTCTACTTTCTTTGCTGTGATTTTATTTTCTCTGGTGACGTCTGTTTAGTTTTAGGAATGCTCCCGTCTAGACAGTCCCTCTGTAGAGATGGTTTTTGGGAGGCAAATTCCCTCAATTTTTGCTTGTCTGGGAATTGTTTAATCCCTCCATCATATTTAAATGATAACTGTGCTGGATACAGTATCCTTGGTTCAAGGCCCTTCTGTTTCATTGCATTAAATATATCATGCCATTCTCTTCTGGCCTGTAAGGTTTCTGTCGAGAAGTCTGATGATAGCCTGATGGGTTTTCCTTTATAGGTGACCTTTTTCTCTCTCGCTGCCTTTAAAACTCTTTCCTTATCCTTGATCTTTGCCATTTTAATTATTATGTGTCTTGGTGTTGTCCTCCTTGGGTCTTTCCTGTTGGGAGTTCTGTGTATTTCCGTGGTCTGCTTGATTATTTCCTCCCCCAGTTTGGGGAAGTTTTCAGCAATTATTTCTTCAAAGATACTTTCTATCCCTTTTTCTCTCTCTTCTTCTTCTGGTACCCCTATAATATGGATATTGTTTCTTTTGGATTGGTCACACAGTTCTCTTAATATTGTTTCATTCCTGGAGATCCTTTTATCTCTCTCTGTGTCTGTTTCTATGCGTTCCTGTTCTCTGGTTTCAATTCCATCAATGGCCTCTTGCATCTTATCCATTTTGCTCATAAATCCTTCCAGAGTTTGTTTCACTTCTGTAATCTCTTTCCGAGCATCTGTAATATCTCTCCAGACTTCATCTCTTAGCTCTTGTATATTTCTCTGCATCTCCGTCAGCATGTTTATGATTTTTATTTTGAATTCTTTTTCAGAAACAGTGGTTAGGTCTGTCTCCTCAGGTGTTGTCTCTGTGATCTTTGTCTGCCTGTAATTTTGCCTTTTCATGGTGATAGAGATAGTTTGCAGAGCTGGCACAACTGACAGCTGGAAGAACTTTCCTTCTTGTTGGTTTGTGGCCTTTCTCTCCTGGGAGAACAGCAACCTCTAGTGGCTTGTGCTGGGCAGCTGCATGCAGACAGGGCTTCTGATTTCTGCCCAGCTGCTATGAAGTTTATCTCCACTGTTGCTGTGGGTGTGGCTTGCCTCGGGCTGTTGCTTGGATATGGTGGAGCCGCATTGGAGGGGGAGCGGCCGGGAGGCTATTTATCTCAGTGAGCGACCTCCATGCTTCCTACTGCCCAGGTGTTTAGAGTGCACAGAGATTCCCAGATTCCCTGCCACTAGGCTAAGTGTCCCAGGACGCTTCCATCTGGTTTTGGGGTTCCTGTCCCTTTAAGACTTCCAAAAAGCATTTGCAAAAAAAATTAATTAATTAATTAATTAATTAATTTTAAAAAAAAAGCTGCTCGCTTTTCTTTGTCTCCAGGCACCAGCCTCAGGGACTTGCTCACAAGTCTTGCTGTCCTGTTTCCCTAGTATCCACGACCCCACGCATGCACTGTGTCTGTGCTCTGGTCCGGATGGCTGGGGCTGGGTGTTTAGCAGTCCTGGGCTCTCTCTCTCTCCCCGCTCCAACTCCTCTCCTCCCGCTGGGCGCTGGGGTGAGGGGTGCTCGGGTCCCACCAAGCTCGTGCTTGTATCTTACCCCCTTTGCGATGGGCTGGGTTCTCGCAGGTGTGGATGTGGTCTGGATGTTGTGCTGTGTCCTCTGGTCTCTATTCTAGGAAGAGTTGTCTTTGTTATATTTTCATAAATATATGTGGTTTTGGGAGGAGATTTCCACTGCTCTACTCATGCCGCCATTGGCTCCACCTCCAACACTTCTAATACCTAAATTCTGTGGGAATACACTTGTTACTTTTTTGGAGTCCTTAATTATTTATTGTATCATGAAGATAAAATCATCTCACGTCACAAATTTACTGCAAAAATCAAACATATTGTATTTGCAAGCCCACAGTAGGCTGAATTTTATTATTTTGAATATTATTAAAACACCTATAGTAAAAGTCACATGTATATGTGTGTAATATATTTGCAAAACAGAACAAATCACATTGAGATAATATATGTACTTGTATTAACTAATGTTTAAAATGCATACACTATATACTTTAACATAAAATTAATAGTCAAAATAATTTTGAAAATAAAAAAGCTGTATATTTTTATTAGAAATGGAAAATACAATTTAGAATATTTGCTTTAAACAGGTACAGTATTGTATATGGATTGTGGAGTTTTAAAATTTGTTCTTTTTAGATATCTCTTCTCGGAATTTAATTAATATTAAATTAGTGAGACAGAATCTTTTAAAATCTCATAAAAATAATATGCCATAATTTTTTCCACATTGTATTGGTTAGAATCAACTCACAGTTTATGCCCACACTCATGGAGAGGGGATTATACAACGACATGAACACCAGAAGGCAGGAAGGATCATATAGCGATTATTCTAGGATCTGTCCATCACTGTGATATGATTTGACTGTTTTGTTACTTCACTTAGTTACTTTATCATTTTGAATTGCTGATTAAATAAGTTAGCATATTTTGGTTAAAGTTAAAACCCCTATCAGAAACTCCATCAGCCATTTGAAATGTGGAAATTTCTGGGAAAATGCAAATATTCTCTATGCCATGCAGATAGGATATGTTTCTAAATAAAAACAAAGCCAATGCCATTCTGAAAATTTTTTAAGGCAGAATCTTTACTTAAAGACAGCTTTTTAATAAGATATATGCATTATTCCATTTAATGTTCATATAGAAAGTAAGTGACTTTTTTGTTTTTTAGAGTATCCATGTATCTTGATTCCCAATTCCTGAAAAAGAGAAAAACTTTAAAATTTTTTTCTTAATTTTGTACTATAAAAAAGATCTTATTTTAGGTTCAGAGTAAAAG
The DNA here is from genome assembly GCF_040802235.1 of Manis javanica. NCBI lineage: Eukaryota > Metazoa > Chordata > Mammalia > Pholidota > Manidae > Manis > Manis javanica. The sequence goes on from NC_133157.1 coordinate 194,216,539, forward strand.
GTAATTGAGCTTTTAAAATAGTTTTCTTTGCCATTTATTTCTAGATTGGATATTAAATGTCATCTACTTTGTACAAGTTAAAAAAGAAAGAATAACTGGTGTTTAGATCAGTCTTAACATAGTTTCCATTAAGGAATTTAAAATGAAATTATGATGTTTGAAACAAGCCTCAAACTTTTGATAAGTTTCAAGAATATCTTTATATACACATATTATTGAGCCACATGAAATTGCAAATTTTTTCAATACAAAAACAATAATTTCTTATGGCCTAACCTAATAATATGATGTTCATACATATGTGTGTGTATGTATACATATGTGTCTGTGTATATATGTATACATGTATGTATGTGTATATATGTTTTATATTAAATCAAGTATATGATGCTTTCACAAATTATATAAAATAGAAGGATAAATAGATACACCTTTCTTATCACTTTGTGGAAATACACTGTGTGTGTATGTGTGTACCTTCCTTATGTTGTTATGAAAAGATGTATCCAGAAAAAGACACTTCTAAAGTTCTATATTTTAATAACATAGTTACTCTACTCTCTTTTAATTTAAATTTATAATGGTAATTACAAGTCTTTTCAGGCTCTGGATATCTTAATTAGTGGCAATCACAGATGTGACATATTTATAGTAGCAAAAATAAAAAATTAATTGACTGACAAATGTCATCCTAGTCAAAACACCAACTCCAATCATGCCTGACTAGGAGCAAGAGAAATGGCAGACAGGATTAAGAAACCAAATCTGGCTTCATGGAAGCTGCTATCATGTCCTTAAAGTCCTCATATATGAAATACAAGCAAACAAAATGCAACTGAATAAAAAAAGAATTTATTTTAAGATTTTCTGTTCACCTTACTTCAAAGCCCCTCAAGATGCAGAAGACAGGATGAAAGAGAGAAGCCATTATATAGCTTCCCAGTTTTTCTAGGGTTTTTGAGAATTACCCAGTCCTTAAAGGTCTGAAATATATCTTTGGAAGCCAAGCATTATTCTGGAAAATTAGAAAGAATGTTGCTCAAGTCAAAATCATGCCACATACTGATATAAATCCATGGGTTTTGACTATCTAATCATGCACAATTTTTGAGAGACAGAATGAAAGATATGCAAAATACCTGGAAGATTATAGGCACCCTGAAAAAGAACTTTTGGTAGTATAAAGATTGTATTTTGTTCTTAAATGTCCAGGAGAACTTATTAAAAATTATTATTTATAGTTCCTTTTGTTCCTATTTGGTCCAAACATTCTGAGAATCATATTTTCAAAATAGCAGTCAGTTGGCTTGCTGCTATAGGATTCTATAAGAACATTTATTGTTTGGGGTTTTGTTTTGTTTTAGTGAGCAATCCACACCCTTGCTTCCAATGATGCTATCATAATATATAAAATAAAGATGGAACTTGGAAATCATTGTTATTTAAATACTCCCCAGGTTATTCTGATGTGCCTCCATATTTTGGACTTACTGCTTCTGGCACCTCTCTCATTGTATTTCACATGCATACTGATAAGCCATGTGCTTCTTTTCACATTCACGATAATGAATTCTAGCTGCCTCATTCACTGATCATGTTAGCAAGTAGACATATCCTTTCTCTCCATGAATAGTCATCTTTCACTGCTTTCTTTTTATCCACTTGGCAAAATCTACAAACATACTACTTCAGACACAAAGTTAATAAACATGTATTGTAAAACTTTTGTAATTATATGCTCTGGCGAATGACATGGAAAATGGGCAGAATCCTGCATTAAAAAGAAGAATATGTGAATTATGTGAAAATAATCCAAAAATAAGTGTAAATGAAGTATGCATGTGGAAAGAGGAAAATGGAAAAAAATGGGTAACAAATTCTACTGTATTAGCCTGGAAATATTTAGTATATTAAACAGACATGATTCCTGATATTAGGAAAAGCCAATGTAAAAAATAAGCATGCTTATAATTGAAGATACTTTATAATCTTTTTAAAGAGATTAGTCATCATCACTACCTAGAAATCACTAGTGTTTCTAGAGTCTCACGGTAGTCCAGAAAGAATATGTGTTATAATCGAAACACTATTCCATTTTTCTTTGCTATGTTTCTCTGAAAATTGAGCTATTGCATTGATTTATAATTGGATGCCACTAATTTGGCAATCTCCAAGCACCAGACACTGTTTAAAAACAGATCAAAGTTAATATGTCATGGCTTTTTTTGATAAACTCTTACATATTACCTTTAATCCATTCCCTCCTCCCTTCTTTTTAAATAAATGTTTTGTTGATCTCTTTCTTTAGATGGGTATCTGAATCTTGAAATACCTAGACATTCAAACCTTGTTTCTAATTTTAACCCTACAGACTTTATTATGTTATATCTATACCATCTTTATCTTCACTTTAATGCATATGCATTAGGTAATGATCTGTGCTAGCATACTGCCATCTGTTCAAAGTCTTCAGTGCTACTACAATATTCAGTACAATATCCAGTAGGCATTTTATCTTTGACCTGCCTTTTTTATAATCTGGATAAAGTTCTTCCCTGTGAAAAGTTAAATTAAATGTAAACCATTAATAAAAGAAACATAAGAATGATTCAGAAATATACAAAAACACTTTATTTAATGACTAAACCAATGAAAATATAGGATAAAGTTAAAATAGACAAGATATAGTACTTGTCCTAAAGAAAATTAAAGTTTAGTAAGAGCATGAACTATTTACAGATAACTAGAATGCCAGATAGAATTCATTTAAGCAGGAGTTGAGGGAATTAACCTTCCACAAACCATCTCTAGTGTATTTTGGAGGGACTACTCTAGACGGAAGTGCTCCTAAGGCTAAACAGCTGTCACCAGAGAAAATAAAACCACAGTAAAGGAAGTAGACCAATTAATTACTAACCAAATGCAAAATTAAATCAGCTACCCACAAAGTCAATCAAGGGACACACAAAAGTACAGAATATGACACCTAAAATATAAAGAGTAGAGGTGGAAGGAAAAGAAGGGAGAAAAAAAAAAAGAATCTTCAGATTGTTTATAACAGCATAATAAGATAGAATTCATTTTGAAGAATAGGTACAAAAATGGCAATAAAAAACACTGGAGGATTCAAGAAAAGATGGCAGCATGAGAAGTGAGGCAGAAATCTCCTCCCAAAACCACATCTGATACAAAAATACAGCAAATACAACTATTCCTAAAAGAGTGACTAGAAATAAGATCGCACCAGCCAGTTTACATCTGGGAGAAAAGGACATGTCATGGAAAAGGTTAAAGTAATAACTCCATGACCTGGTGGGACCAAGCACTCCCCCGACTCCAGTTCACCAGCAGGAGGAAGAGAAACAGAGCAGGGAAGAAGCAGAAGCCCAGAACTGCTAAATACCCAGCCCTAGAAATTTACTCCAGGAGCACAAACCACATCGAATAGTGCTCTGGAGATTAGAGGGGGTGAAAAGCAAAATCAGAGACTGAGGTTCCAGCCACTTGTGGAGAACAGGCAGCCAAAACTGGCCGCTCTGGGAGAAAAGAAAGGTGGACACTTCGAAAGACTTCAGAACAGTGAGAGGGCTGCTTAACGGGGCAAGGATTACACAGAACTTGCTGCACAGGAAAAGGAATAGGTGGAAAAAATAATCCCAGCACACTCTGCCCAGCAGGGTGAAAACTTCAGGGAGCTTCAGGAGCTTCCATCCCCTGGGCTGGAAATGCAGCCCCGAGGCGCCTCCACTATGATACGCAGCCTGCTGCTTCTTCCTGCCAGCTGGCACCAGCTAGCAAACCTGCTGATACCCCCAATGTGCCAGACCAGCTGGAGGGTGACCCTGCCTACAGCAGCAATGCAGGCATAATGCAGAGGCTGCTACCTCTGCACGAGGCTAGCTGGCCCTGACAGTGGAGGCAGGCACTGCTGTTGGGAAGCAGGAAAGAGCTCTGTTCTCCCAGCAGGCACCAGCGCAGCTCCCCTGGACACCCTCCATCACTCCAGGTCATCCAGAGGGCAACTCCGCCTGCAGCAAGCACACAGGCTTTATGCAGAAGCTGTCCGCCTACAGCAACCACACAGGCTTTATGCAGAGGCTGCTCTCTGCTCAGCTCACTGGCCCTGGCAATGGAGGAAGGCAATGCAGCCAGGAAGCAGGAAAGAACTATTTTGTTTGGGCAGGCACCAGCGCCACTTGACTGTGACCCCTGCCATTGCTACACGTGCTAGGCAGCTCTGGAGAGTAGTATCTGGGCACTAGAGGGTGCTGCCTACACAAAGCTATTATTCCACACTTCCACAGAATGATGAAAAGCAGAAAAACCTTGTTCACTCCAAAATTCCTCTATCACAATAAAGAGGGCTCAATGAAACGGAAATCACCAATCTTCCTGGGAAAGATTTAAAAATAAAAATCATAAAGATGCTAACAGAGATACAGAAAAATATTCAAGATCACAGGGACAAATTCAAGAAAAATATTGAAACAGTAAAAAATACAGGATCTGAAATGTAACATGCAATGGAAGGATTTAAAAGGAGACTACAAGAGGTAGAGAAGATGAGAAGTGGAATTGAAATTAGAGAACAGGAATACAAAGAAGCTGAGGCACAGAGAGAAAAAAGTTCTCTAAGAATTAAAGAATATTGAGAGAAATGTGTGACCATCCAAACAGAACAATATTTGTATATTAGGGGTACCAGAAGAAAAGGAGAGAGAAAAAGGAATAGAAAGTGTCTTTGAAGAAATCATTGCTGAAAACTCCCCCAATCTAGGGAAGGAAGCAGTCTCTCAGGCCATGGAAGTGCACAGATCTCCCAAGACAAGGGACCCAAGGAAAACAGCACCAAAACATATAATAATTAAAATGGCAAAGATCAAGGATAAGGACAGAGTATTAAAAGAAGCCAGAGAGAGAACAAAGATCACCTACAAAAGAAAACCCTTCAGGCTATCATCAGAATTCTCAGCAGAAACCTTACAAGCCAGAAGGGAGTAGCATGATATATTTAATGCAATGAAACAGAAGGGCCTCGAACCAAGAACACCCTCCCCAGTAAGATTATCACTTAAATATGAAGGAGGGATTAAACAATTTCCAGATAAGCAGGAGTTGAGGGAATTAACCTTCCACAAACCATCTCTAGTGTATTTTGGAGGGACTACTCTAGACGGAAGTGCTCCTAAGGCTAAATAGCTGTCACCAGAGATAATAAAACCACAGTAAAGGAAGAAGACCAATTAATTAATAACCAAATGCAAAATTAAATCAGCTACCCACAAAGTCAATCAAGGGACACACAAAAGTACAGAATATGACACCTAAAATATAAAGAGTAGAGGTGGAAGGAAAAGAAGGGAGAAAAAAAAAGAATCTTCAGACTGTTTATAACAGCATAATAAGTGTGTTGAGTTAGACTGTTAGACAGTAAAGACACTTTCCTTGATCCTTTTGTAACCACTAATCCAAAGCGTGCAATGACTATAAATACACATCTATTGATTATCACCCTAAATGTAAATGGACTGAATGCAACAATCAAGACATACAGTTACAGAATGGATAAAAAAGAAAGAACTGTCTATAAGGTGCCTACAAGAGACTCACTTCAAAACCAAAGACATACACAGAGTAAAAGTGAAGGGATAGAAAGAGATATTTCATGCAAACAATAGGGAGAAAATAGCAGGAGTTGCAATACTTGTATGAGATAAAATAGATTTCAAAACAAATAAAGTAACAAGATAAAGAAGGACATTATACAATGACAAAGGTATCAGTCTAACAAGAGGATATAAACATTATATATATCTATGGATCCAACATAGAAGCACCCAAATATGTGCAATAAATACTAACAGAATTAAAGGGGGAAATAGAATGCAATGCATTCATTTTAGGAGTCTTCAACATGAGTCACTCCAAAGCACAGATCAACAACACAGAAAATAAGTAAGGAGACAGAGGCACTAAACAACACATTTGAAAAGATGGATCTAACAGATACGTACAGAAAATTGCACCCAAAAGGAACAGGATACACATTTTTCTCAAGTGCACATGGAACATTTTCCAGAATAGATCACATACTTGGTCAGAAAAGGAGCCTCAGTAAATTCAAAAAGACTGAAGTTGTACAAACCAACTTCTCAGATCACAAAGTTATGAAACTAGAAAATGAAGAACAAATGAGGCCCAAAGTCCACAGAAGGATGAACATAATAAAGATCAGAGAAGAAATAAATAAAATTGATAAGAATAAAATAGAAAGAATTAATGAAACAAAGAGCTAGTTGAGAAAATAAAATAGATAAACCCCTAGCTAGATTTATCAAGAGAAAAAGAGTCTATACACATAAACATAATCAGAAATGAGAAAGGAAAAATCACTATGGTTACAACTGAAATACAAAGAATTACTGGAGAATACTATGAAAAATCATATGCTATCAAATTGGATAATCTAGAAAAAATGGACAACTTTGTAGAAAAATACAAACTTACAAGACTGACCCAGGAAGAAACAGAAAATCTGAACAGACCAATTACCAGCAATGAAATTGAATCAGTAATCAAAAAACTACCAAAGAACAAAATGCCTGGACCAGATGGCTTCATTGCTGAATTTTATTAGACACTTAGTGAAGACTTAATACCTATCCTCCTTAAAGTTTTCCAAAAAGTAGGAGAAGAGTGAATATTTCCAAACTCATTCTATGAAGTAAGCATCACTCTAATACCAAAACTAGGCCAAGACATCAAAACAAAAGAAAATTACAGACCAATATCCCTGATGAACATAGATGCAAAAATACTCAACAAAATATTAGCAAACTCAGCTTTTATGGCACATCCTTCAGAGAACTGCTGTCTTGTTGAGGTCACATTGTTGTATGTCAGAATCATCTAACAAAAACTAAAACTAGTCTTCCCTGTAGAATTAAAACAAACAAAAATCTGAAAAAACACTGTCAGGGCACTAGAACTTTAGGTGGCAGTATTTTCCCCAATTTTTGAAGGGGCTTAGAGCAACCACATGGTGAGGGGGAAAAAAAGAATCAATATTGTTCTTTCACAATGTAGGTTCTAGCAGGTGGTACAAAGATGAATGCAATAGGAACTTTAAAAAAAAAGTACATTTAAAAAATTAAGTTTGTGTCCAAGTCTGAGATTCCCCTAATTTGAGCTTATGAAACAACCATAAACAAAATAATTAAACCTGCTTATTCTGAGCTACACTGACCTACACAAAACATATTTGCTGCAAAAGAGAAATATTCCAAAATGTTAAATTAAAAGTTGATAATATCTTAAACATTTAAAGTACCCTAAGCTCTGTTTATAGAATTTTATCTGAATTTTTTCACTACATTCTCTAAAAAATCACTGAGATTAATTTTATTACTATCCCCATTTCACTGATAAGAAAACTGACACACAGAATGGTTCAGTGGATGCTTAATTCATGTACCCACTATAAAATTTAGAGTCCAGTCCATTCAGCTCCAGAGAGCTCACTCTCTAAAAACTGATAGTTTATTCAGCAATTGTTCACCAACTGTTAGGTAGAAAAATATTCATTCTTTCTTTCAATCTATAAATATTTCTTGAGTATCTACCATTTGCAAGGTACATATCTAGGTGCTGTGATAGGGCATTGCAAAAACAGACAAAAGGCTTATATTCTACTCGGGGTATGTATGTAGGAGATATTATTTCTACAAAATTTTATTTTTTATCAAGGCATGGCAAATTAACTAGCATCAAGAAGAGCAAAAGTTGGTTCATAGGATTTTCTAGTCATTTGGGATATTTCATTGAATTAAGTAGAAAGAACAAAAGAGTAAATAATTTTCATTCTCAAGTCAAACAAATGGAAGTAAAATTCTGATATTAATTTACTGGTTTTCACAATAGATGAGCAAGCCAAATGATTAAGTTTAGGAATAGAGGTATAGTTGAAGTTAAATGCTTGAAAAGTCTGTAAGTAAATAAACATTTTTAGAATTTTTGGTGCTTCCAGAAGCAAAGAAGAGAAATACTCAGAGTGGGATTCAAAACCTACCAGATTTCTGGAATAGAGTCTAAAAATAATGACCAAAACAAACATTATATAAGTCGTGTACAATGAAGTGGTAAGTAAATATAATATTGTGTATGGTAGAATTGATGTAGGTAAATAGTTTAGAGAAAGGCCTTGGGATTGTTGGAGAAAGGTGCAATTTTATATGGAGTGGTATATTAAGATATAATATTGATTGTTCTAAAAAAACATAAATTATATAGCCTAGATGATATGAATGTTTTATTTTTTCACAAAGAGTTCAAATTAGCTTTCCTTATCAGTAGCAATGTTCCTGTGAATGGTGATTTGTGAACCCTGACTTTTTATACCTTGAGGCCTTGATAATTTAAACACCTGCATCAACCATGGAAGGAGAAAGGGTCTGGGAAATATTTCACAGGAAGTTTTCTATAGCAACGAGACTGGAGTGTCTAGTCTATTTGTTTACCCAGGAATATGAGGAAAACTGGTTATTATTTGGAAGCATCAATAAATATATTTTTAAAATATGAATTAGCTAGTCATCAACTACTCAAGTATCTGAATTTAGATTCTTACACAGAAATTATTTGAAGTAGTTGGGAAATTGAGATTTTCAAATGTTTTGAGCAATAACATTCAAAGAAAAGAAAATGGACAGTGCCAAGGGTGTAAACTAATTGGCATATTTGAGGAAGTATAAGGAGTATAACAGAAGTCCAGGGAAATAACAAGAGTCAGATTCTGCTGAACTTGAAGTCATTTTTAGGGTCTTTGCTTTTCTCTTGAGTGAGATAGAGAACCAGTGGATGGATTTAAATAAAGGAGTGACTGATTTAATTATAACACAATCACTTTTGCTGCTTGTTGAGTATATATTGAAGATATCAAGGCTAAAAAAAAGGTAGGCTAACTGAATCTGTTGCAATAATACATGAAAGCAATGATGATTTTCTTGGCCCAGAATGTGCAAAAGTCTGAGCTTTTAGAGATGATCAGGTTCTGAATATGTTTTGGGGATAGAGTGGAAGTACTAGGTAGCAGATTAGATGTGGCACATGAAGTGAAAAATTAAATAAGTATGATTTAAACTATTTTGACTTAATCACCTATAGTAAAAGAGTTGCAATTAGTGAGAAATAGGAAGTTCCATTAGAAATCCAGTTTTGGATATATTAAGTTCAAAATATTTGAAACCCAATTAATATTGAAATAGGTAGTTGGGTATGAACCTAATGATCAGCGTAGACATTTTGGGGGTCCACATCAGAATTTGTTAGCCATGAAAGAGCCTGAAATCACCAAGAAAGCATAATATTTTGATATGTTGTATAATGGAAAAAACAATCACTTGTGGAATGCTAGATATGAGCAAATAGATGTTTACAAAAATGATGTTGACTCAATAACACAAGAAGAGTGCAATTTTTTTCATTACTATTAGAAATTACATAGATTCTTATCTTGTTAATTTTAATTAAAAAATACTCAGATGATATAAAAATGTCTGTATTCCTTAATGTACTCCACATTAAAAAATATATATATATGACTAAAAACAATAATTGCAAATAGGACTTAACACTGACATTCTCATTATTGTTGCAAATTTTATCATTTTACTGCAGCCCCATCTCTAAGATATTAATAATAGTTAATGAAACAACTAGAATGATGAATTGTCATACAGGTTATTCCCTTTGATAAATTTTAAGTCCCACCACATGATATGATAGAAATCAATTCATTATTTTGCAATGCAATACTTCTTAACATGTTTATTTTACTATTTTGCCAAATGAATAACATTTAAAATCAATTCTCATTTCAGGTATTTTTTTATCATTATAGTGGATAAGTTTTATTATATGGAAATAGGTCATTCTATTGGAATTATAATTCTTTAAAAAAGGTTTTAATTTTAAATATATATTAAATATTATTGGCATGTTATATACTTTTAGATTAAAGTTTCATTCATATAGTTGTAGTATTTTAAATAAACCAAAAATAGTCCATTTTGAATTGACTATTTTTGGTTTATTTAAAATACTCATGTTTAAGAAAAAAAGTGACTATAGTGTTCATACTATGGTGTCCACTCTTCAAAATCAGGATGGACTACCACTCAAAATTTGGTTTGGATGTTGAGACTGCTGATTTCAAACATACAAAAAGATGTGACATGTTTCATTAGTGATATAATGAGGCTTTCTGAGGAGAATATTGCATAATTTCCAAGCTTCTCAGAAACAAATGGCTTAAAGGAGAGAGTAGGGAAAGGAAACTGGCTTTGGATTTTTAAGGAATTTAGGGATAAGACCTCACTAAAGGTTGCCATGCATTAATGATAAGCATTTCTTTAGGAAATGTTAATTGTAGATGGTTTCTTTAGTATGATTGTTCTAAAAATTGCTTTTTTAAAAGCAAAACATATTGATAAATAATGAAACACCATTCTGTATCTCTAGCTCTATAAATCTGTGTATCTAGATCTAAATTGAGATATGGCTGTAGATACAGAAAATACCCCTCTTTTTAACTTATCTTTATAAATTCTTATTTTTCAGTCCTTTTTTGGGGGCATTTTATATTCTTTCTGATCTGAATTCTGTGTAGCTACACACACACACACACACACACACACACACACACACACACACACACACACACAGTCTCTCTCTCTCTCTCTCTCTCTCTCTCTCTCTCTTAATATTAATGAAATTCAATGGTGATTTACATTAAAGGTTAAATGTTACTGCTCACTGAGTTCTGAAGTCTCCAGAACCTGCATGATAGATTGTGTTACTAAAAATCAAAGAAATATCGAAACATTATGGATAGGAGTTTAACATCTGCTTTCATGTATCAGAGATGTTTGAGATCATCCATCTCCAAAGCATATGGATTTGACTAGAGAATGGTACTGGAAGTTGTATCTACATTTGGTATCTTTAGTTGGAATTTTCAAACTGGGGAAAGCTTGACAAAGAACATGTCTACAAAAACCTATTTTCTTCCTGGTAATTGGGTACACTCCCCTTGTATTATTAAAGTTGTGTGGTGGAATAAAAGCCTTTTCTCTACATCTCAGTCTTTCCTTGATGATTTGTTGTCAAGAGAGTGACACTAATGCCATCAATTTATTGTTATGACTAAAGAATTGGGAAAGCATTAAAATGTGGTTTGATATGGGCATCTTTTTTTAAGAGAATGCTTTAGTACATTTTGTTATAGAATTATAAATACTATATCCATAAAACTGATGATGTGACAATGACATGGTAGGTACAATATTAACTATAAATTAAGAAAAGTAATATTTCATTACTTAATCAGTTAAATAAGCAATCACATCTTTTTTGACATTTTATACTTGAAGCTGATCATCAGGATGTAATGCTAAAAAGAGCTATGAATTAATCTAACACATGAGTAGCAAGGATTTCACATATTTTATATTGTTTCTAAAATGTATGAATTATTAGGAACATTGTTTTGTCAATGTAAAAAGGACCCCAGTTATATCTAATAATTAAGATGTTTCCTTCATTTTCCATAATTTTGGTTTACTAAGAATTATGTATTTACAGTAGTATTACCAATACTTTCTTTTCTCTAATGATGAGATGTTTAGATCTTGTCAGAATTTCAGAGGTATAATATACATATATATCAATTTCCCTTTGGTAATTAAGCCCAGATAAATTCACTTATTTGCTCACAGTACAAAGCTCCTAATAAGAGTATTTGACTCTAAAAGGGTACTTTTCCTTCCTATGTTGCTTAGAAAATAGAAACAGAGTAGAGTGGACACTTACTTACTTAGTGTGATTCAAAAGTTTTTGACAGTGTCCATTTAATGAAAAGATCATCTCTCTTTTAGTCTGAGAAGTATAATTTCAGGGAAAAAAATCTCAAAGAAAACAACAAAACTAAAGATTAATTCATTATTAAATACTGTCAGTGCATGAATCTAAGAGCATTAATTGGTGAAATAGATAATTAGGACAAATCAATGTGCTTGAAATTTAATAGAACTTCAAACATATTTTAAATAAGTTGTACAGAAGAAATATTCTGTCACTTCCATAAATATTCTTTTCTCACAGCAGGACATCATTCAGAAAGTCATGTTTTTACAGTATTCTACATTTTGCACTTACCTAGTTGCTGCTTCACTTATTTAAAAATAATAAAATGCTTCATCATCTTTATAGAGCTCTCTAGTTTCCTGGACTGCAAATTTTTCAAATCAAAATAACTATATCAAATGTGCAGAGGTTAATATAATCCCAGAATAAATGCAAATATACATGCACACATGAAATGAATTGTATCAACATATGCTGAATGGAAGATTTACTAATACCTGCAAAGTTCCAAAAAAATTCAAAACCTCCTTTTAAAATATTGTTATTTAAATTCCAGTTCCCTGCTTGAGCATGTAAGTTATTTTGAAAAAATATTAACATATTGGCATTACCTATGAGACCAGCAAAAAAAAAAATCCATTATCACCATGAGGAAAGTGAAGTTCACACACACACAAAAAAGAACTGCTTGTTCATTAGGGGTGGAAGAAGTAGAATTGGTCTTTCTGACTATAATGCCCATGAAATTTCTGGGTAGAGGGCTGTTGAGTTGTAGGTCTACAGTTAATTCAGAATGGCTAGAAGAAAGAGTTTCAAATTGGAGAAGTAAACACTGGCAAGGCCATGCAAGGTCTTCAAGCACAAAGATTTTAAAACGCTGCATCATTTACAACTCATGTCATAAATAGCATAGCAAATATAGCTGACAAGTGTATTGGAGGCACAGAGGCAATGGATGGCTTTAACAGTGGAATGTACAGTAATCCTCCATTATCCATGGGGAAATATATTCCAAGATTCCCAGTGGATGCCTGAAACTGCAGAGAGTACTGAATCCTATACAAACTATGTTGTTTTCCTATCCATACATACCTTTATTAAAGTTTAATTTATAAACTAGGCACAGTAAGAGATTAACAATAACTAATAACAAAATAGAAATTACAACAATGTATTGTAATAAAAGCTATGTGAACTTGCCCCCCCTTTCCCTCTCTCAAAATATCTTAATGTACTGTATTCACAGTTCTTCTTCTTGGGATGATGTGAGATGATAAAATGCCTAAGTGATGAGACGATGTGAGATGAATGATACTGGCATTGTGATGTAGTGTTGGGCTGCTATAGTACTTCTTAAGATGCATCCGAAGGAAGATCATCTGCTTCCAGAACATGGCTGACTGTGGGTAACTGAAACCAAGTAAAGTGAAACCATGGAAAAGGGGGTACTAGTCTATTTAAAAATTAAGTTTGAAAGTTAAACAAGGCAAGACTAAAGGCAAACATTCAAGTTGGGAGGATTTTATCCTAATTAAAATGAAACCTGATAATAACCATTCAGAAGTTAGAGTAATTTCACTGATGCAGTAAATATTTATCTTTATAGTCTTATTTTACATTATGTAGCAGTTTTTCAATAGCATTTTCCAGTTTCCATATCTTTCTTCTCTACCTTACTAAAGCCCAAATTCCTCTTACGGCTGTGCTGCATTCACGTGCTCTGAGCATGTCCTCTAACTCCAAGACCCTACATTTCACTAAAGGGCCAGACTATAACCTTGCTCAGTTTCCCTTTGTTATGCAAGTGAACACTGGGTAGATCACTGTACTCAGAAATATTACAAGAGAAATTGGAAGCCTTTGTAATATCATGTGACACCTAGAAGGCTCACAAAAGATTGTGTGTATTAAATTGTAGCTATTGTACCATACCATGGCATCAATATATAGGTGATAACTGAAGCAGATACCACCCAAAGGAGCTAGAATGCATGGTCCAGAAAACAAGTGTGGATGCAGGAGTGTCCCTCAATTGCCATTAGTTTTAGTGACCCACTGCGGGTGAGTGGGGGTACTTTGCGCTTCCAACCTCCCAACTCTACACTTTGTAGCATTAGATGATCCTATTCTAAAGTGGGGGAGCCACTCTTACCAGAAGACAGCAAGGTCCAAATGAACTACCACTACAGCTGCCACTTGGGCATGCCTGGTTTCCAGAGACCAGCAAGTGAGAAGCAACACAACTATTTTGGCATGGATATGTTATCCAGAGTAACAGAAGGTGGGAATTTTTAACGCAGTGGAACAGAGAAAAATATTGTGAATTCCTACTTGAATAGCACTTGGTGAGAATTGTGAATGTCAATGAACATGTGCAGCAATCTCCTTTCACATGAGATTTTCACCACCAGAGTGTCAGACTCCATAGTAACAAGCATTTGGATCATAGTGACATGTTAACAAAACCATAAAAATGAGAGTGAGGAAAAGTTGAATGGAAAGTGGAGGAAGAGTACCAGTTGTGGCCCTGAGATCAACTGCAGAGGTGGGGGCTATAGTTTATCTAACTAAATGTCTTCTTACCTTCGCATGGAAACCATGAAAAAACTGCTCCACATATACAGATGGAGTAGATCTATTGTACGTCACTCAGATCTCCATGTAAGAGGGAAACCGCTGTGAGTAATGTAGTTAGCTGACAGCCTTCTGCTCCTGCACCATTGAAATCTGCTATTAATCCTCATACCAAGTTCACATTATTTCCAGAAATCTCCCAGTGACTGAATGAGGGTACTAGAACTGGTTAATTCCTGCACATCACAGGACTCCTCTGATGGACAGTATTTGCTTTGGAGTTTTCATGGTCTTATTAAGATTCTTTCAGAGCTGCACTTAAGGTTCTGTCTTTTTCTACCCAAACCTTCTTCCTTATACCTCCCTTTTTGCACTTGTATCATGGTCTGAGAGCTTTCCTCACTTATTCCTGCTCCTTTTCCCCTTAAACCTGAACAGGTATTTCCCCTAAAAAATCTCTCATATTTCATAGTCTGTCTCAGCATCTGCTTCTTGAAAGACTCAAACTGTCATACAGAGGTACTAGGGTTTTTGATAACATCCCTAAAACTTGAAGAATTGGCTCAGGAACTTGGGGAAGTCTGGAAAATTCATTTAGAGTAGGAGAGAAATCACATAGATAAAAAGATACAAGGGTTCTCTTTGTAATATTTGCTGAGCATAGCTATTAGGATTCAGCTAATCCAACTCCTCCATAAATTTGAAGTGATAAAATGTTAATGTACCAACAGCTTCTTTATTCAAGAAAAACAAATAAAATATTCAACATATTGAATGACTTTTTCTGAATATTTTTCTTGAGGTTTTTTTTTTTTTTGGTCTAGAATAATGGGAAATAAAGTTACATTTAATAGAGATACAGAATGGTGTTCTGGATATATATTAGACTATACATGCATAGTTTTCCAGTGTAATCTACCAATGTGAATTAACTCCAGTATTATTTGGTCATTTTTAGGATTATTTTAGACTTTTAGCTAACAGCCTATAAATAATGTATCTTATAATCCATATTTCAGTTCCTACTATGAGAAAAAACATTGAAAGAATGCTCTCTTCTTTTGACATATCCTAACTGGCCAAAAAAAAAAAGCACAAATGGCATCATATCTTTAGTAGGATGGGTAATTGCACTCTCCCATAGTCACTCTCTCATATTCATATGAACATGCTAAAAACTTATCAGTAGAATAAGCAAATTTGAGCAATATGACAATAGTCTTAAGGGGAAATGCCTATCAAAGTCAAAATGAGAGGCCACTTCACACCCACTAGGATGTCTGTAATCAAAAATGTCAGACAAAATGCTTTGGAGAAAATCTGGAAACCTCGTACATTGCTGATGGAATTGTAAAATGGTGCAGCTCTTCAGGAAAATAATTTTGTGGTTTCTCAAAAATATTAAATACAGTCTACTCCTAGGAATACACTCAAGAGAAAGGAAAATGTATGTTCACACAAAAACTTTTACACAAATATTCATAGCAGTGTTTTTCATAATAGTTAAAAATGGAACAACCTAAATATCCATCGATGATATATGGATAAGTAAAATGTATATACTCATAGATAGGATATTATTTGGCCACAGAAAGAACAGAGTACTAATACATACTAAAACACAGATGAACTTTGAAGACATTATGCTAAATGAAAGAAGTTAGCCATGAAAGACCACATATTATATGGATGAATTTATGTAAAATATCCAGTATAGGAAAATCTATATATAGAGAGAATTTAGATTAATTGTCACCTGAAACTGAGAGTATTTTGGGGCATGGGGAGATGGGTGGTGGTGATAAAAGAGACAGCTAGTGAGTATGGAGTTTCTTTTTGGGGTGATAAAAAATGTTCTAGAATTAGAATTGTTATGGTTGCACAATTCTGTGAAGGTATTTTTTTAATTGAAGTATACACTTTAAATGGATAAACCATGTTTTATGAATTATACATCAACAAAACTGTTTAAAATTTCCTATTAGGAAGATAGAATTTTAATTCACACCTTTATATCTACATACAAAATATATTCCCTAGTTTTCTCTTTGAAAGGTTTTCAACAGAAAATTGTTTGCTAAATAATTTAGTATATTTTCTACTTTCACTTTACAGTTTATAGTTTGAAAACTAAATTTGTCTCACTTGGAGTAGTTTTGTTAAATATTGTTTTATTATTTTACTTTTAGATTTCAAAAGCTGCAGGATAGTTATATTTATTATGAGGAGCATAATAAATTTTCTTATTAAAAATAAATGCTGCACTTACTCTCCCTTATAAAAGAGATACTTCTTTTTCTATCACACTGATGTGCTTCTATTGCTCAACCACTTAAAATTTATCATGATCACAGTCATTATTTTGTATTTATAGAGTCCATTACAGTCTATCAGTGATTTTCAATTATTAAAATCAATGAATGTTAGTGATAATCCTAAATTTTGTGTGTATTCTGGGACACAACTATTCTCCAGGAAATCTTGTTTAGGGAAAACTTCTATGATCAGGGTCACTGATATCCTCTTTTTAACTAAAGCTATGCCTATATGAGATATCCTAATAAATTTTAGTACAACTTGAAAACTGAACAAGGAAAGGATATGTTGAATTCTCCAACTATAGTTATATATTTGTGCATTTCTCCTACTAGCTCATTGGTTCATGTATTTTGAGTCTTTGTTTAGCAAATGCACAATTAGGATCTTTTTGACCTCATGGTGGACTAATCATTTTATCAGTGTACACTGTCCCTTATCTCTAGTAATTTTATTTGTTCAGAGGTCTATTTCTTTGGATAGTAATATGCCCACTCTTGCATTTTTTTGCTTAATAATTGTATGGTATGTTTTTACCCATCCCTTTGCTTTGAATCTATGTTTGTTATTGAATTTGAAGTGAATCTCTTGTGTACAGCATACAGTTTGGTAATATTTTTCTCCATTCTTCCAATGTCTATTTGATTGGGTATTTGAACCATTTATATTTAAGACAATTATTTGAATGTTTTCTCTTAAATCTATCCTTTTGTTATTTATTTTCTCTGCTTTTCTTTTCTCTTTCCTTGCCTTCCTAAGTTACTTCACACTTTTTGTACTTTTTGAATATATTTCTTTGTATATTTCTGTTACTGGTTGCTCTGGGTACTGTAATACAGATATTTGATTTATTATAGTCTACTGATATAAACATTTTTAGCAAACTGCCTTCATAGTTTCTACTTTTAAATATCATTGTCATGACTATCATCTAGCATTATAATTTTTTTACAATCATTAAATATGATTTATAACACCCATGAGGAACAGGCTACTAACTTCATAAGTATGTATTTCTGCTCTTTCTGTTGTTCATTTTTTCCTTCCTGATGCTCTGAAATTCTTTAATCATTTACTTTGTTTTAGCAACTTCAACCAATCTTTAAGGGGAAGTGTGCTAGTAATAAATCCATTTAATTTTCTTTTGTCCGATATTTTTATTTTTTATTGCTAAATAATAGTTCTGATGGTTGTAGAATTCACTATTGCCAGTTCTATTCTTTCAATACTTGAAAATTTGTACTGCTTTCTTCTGGGCTCTATAGTTTCAGATGAGAAAACTGCTCTCAGTAGAATCTGTATTCCTTTATAAGTAACACATCACCTCTCTCACTGCATTAAGGGGGTTTTTTTTTGTCCTTTATTTTTAAAAATATAAATAGTATATCTTTTGGAATTCTTTGGGTGTTTACTGTTCAGGATATGCTCAGCTTTTTGAATCTGTAGGTCTGTGTCTTTTACCAAATTTGTGAAATTTTCCACCATTCCTTCTGTGATTATCTTCTCAGCTCAATTCTCTTTCTCCTATCTCTCTGGTTCATCGATGACATAAATGTTGGATGTTTTGTTATTTTCCCACAGGTCCCTGAGTCTTTGTTTTATTTTTATTTCAGTCTTTGTGTCTTTGTTATTGAGATTGCATGAATTCTATCAATCTGTCTTCAAGTTCACTGATTTTATCCTCTGTCATCTGTAGTCTACTATTGAGCTTATCTAGCAAACTATTTCTTCTGTCATTTAATTTTTAGTTCTGCAACTTTTATTCAGTTGTTTTTATAACTTTTAAATGTATTGATACTTTATTTTTTTTTCAAGAAAATTGATTGTTGTATTTTTATAAAAACTGCTTTAAAAATTATTGTCATATTTATTAAATATCTAAATCATTTCAATGTTTATGTATGTTAATTGTCCCTTCTCAATCAAGCTGTAATTATCTTGGTTCTTGGTATGATGAATGTTTTTTTATTATTCCCTGGACATCTGTCTACGATGTTAGGGAATTCTTGGCCTTATTGAAGTATTTTGTCATAGTAGGCAGGTATCCTGTTTTGGTTTAGCATGCCTGTTTCAGTTTACTTCTGTTCACTATATTTTCAATAACAATTTGAAATTCAGGAATTTTGTGTTTTAATTTTGGTCTGCTTGATTTATCTCGTGCTGCTGGGACTTTTACTGGAGCAGTCCCTTCTGGTGGTACATTAGGAAATAGACAGGGTTAATTGGGGCCAAGCACCTAGTGTCTTTTAGTGGAGGAGGGGAGTCTCAGAATTACAGGGTCAGATCTTCAGGGATAGATAATGGCCAGATCTGCTCTGGATCTGCTGGACAGAGACTGCTTTATGTGATGGGTACATTTCATGGCCCTCTCCCACACTAGTATTTCCCTGGAGTCCATCTCTTTCAGAAATAAGGTTAATTGACAGAATCCCAGTAAATAACATTATTATGTTCATAAAATATTGATGTAATTATCCATGGACACTCCATTTTTGTTTACATTTTTAAGTAGAGTCTTTGATTTAAGAAATTCCAACAGTGTGACCTCAATTAATTTGTTTAAAATTTAAAAGTTAACTGTTCTCAAGAAGAAAGCCTTTGAAATCTATTAAAATCCCTATAGCCTTGCAGTTTCACAGTTATTAGAGATTAAGTTCTTATTTTTTTATATGAACCTGGCTTGTGATTGGACACATTGACAGCATAAATTTCATATGTAAAAAAAAGGTAGAGAAGGTAGAAATTATAGCATTGTAGGAACACACGTGCATTCATTCTCTAAGAATGATAGATAATGTAACCTGGAGAGGAAGAACCCTTTGCTCTGCAGTCAGAAGACAGACATGGGCTCAAATATTGGTTCTCCCATCTTCTAATTGTATAGACCTTACATAATCTCCTAGATATCCTTATTGCTGAACAGTGAATAATAATACACACCTTTAGGTAAGTATATTAAACAATTAAATGAAGGGCACTTCCATTCATCAATTATCTTTCAGTACCACTATGTAAAAAATCTTAACCCCCTATGACCTATTTGTTCAGGTTGTAACTTGTCCCATGGTCAAATTAGATGAGACTACATCACAGAATGAGGAGAATAATGAACTGATAGGTTGCTATTCTTTTTTTACTCCTACAAATACAAACCGATCAAATTTCCAAGATTCTTCAACTATTTGTGACTGACAAATTACAGCAAGGTAGTGACTACAATAGTAGAAACAACAACTGAAGAAATTCCAGTTCTTCTAAAGAGCTCATGTAAACAGCACCAGTTTCAGAGGGAAATAATATTGCTGAGAGTAGTAATAGTATCATAGATGAATATGAATAAAAGAAAGTACTGAAGTATTCCCATTAAATGTGATTGCTAATCCTAATAATGCATCTTATAAAACTGTCTTTTATAGGTAAGATTCATGGCTTCACAAGCCTACTTCTGCCTAAATATTGTTCAATTATAGTGAATTTATATTTTTGAATAATTATCCTAAAACAAGACTGTAATTTTTAGCAAGGTAGCTTTCATTGAGTGGAAAGAAATTAAATTGAATTAATGTTTGAAAATTTTTTCTACTAGTTTCATGCCCTTTTGCTGGTGACAAACCATGTGTTAAATCAGAATTCAAGAACATCTACTCTCCTCTAAACCCTGCAAAGGGTTTGTTTCTAAGATTAAAACTTGTGTAAATTTTTATTTCCAATCATGTATCCTCAGAGGAGACATAATTCGTGGAAGAAAAATTCACTCTGCTTTTACAGAGATGTAAGGCAGAAACTCTCCCTCCACATTTTTCTTCCGATTCTTAGATAAAGTCTAATTTGGCAGGCCACTGGATAAATCACTAAATGAGCTGAAAAGACACATTTCCTTTTAAAGGGCATCATTCATGCATATAATTATTCATTTATTCAGTAAAAACTTATGAATAGCTACTCTGTACCAGAGACCTTTCTATGTGCTTGGGATTCACTAGCAAGTAATATCAAATAAAATTCCTCTCTTCATAGTATTTACCCCTAGTATAAGGGACAGACATTAAAAAGTAAATATATCTTTAAAGTGAATTACATTTTAATAAATTATATATGATAGAGGTATTAAGAACCAGAAAAAACTGAAATGTTGGAGACTTGTTAAGATTGAGTATTAAATATGTCTTAGTAAGAAGGTGATATTTAAACAATGATTTGGAAGAGGTGAGGTTGTAAGCTAAGTGATGTCTAGGGAAAGAATATTCTAGGCAAAGAGAAATAATAAAGTAAAATGCCTAATATGCTTGTTATCTGTATTTCAGGATTCTTCAAGAGTCTGGTGAAATTGAAATGTTGTGAGCAAAATAGTATATTAATTAATATGTCATAGGATTAATGGAAGGGATTGTGATGGTTAATTTTATGTGTCAACCATACTGGATCACAGAGTTCCCAGATATTTGGTTAAACATGATTTCTGCGTATGTTGTAAGGATGTTTCCAGATGAAATTAAGCTTTTGAATTGGTGGAGTCAGTAAAACATGGCATCATTCAGTCATTTGAGGACCAGAACAGAAAAGGCAAAGGAAGGAAGAATTCTGCCATTTCTGCCTTACTGCTTGAGCTGGGACACCAATCTTCCCCTGCCCTTAGAGCTCTTGGTTCTAGGCCTTCAACCTGGACTGGAATTAACATCATCAGCTCACCTTTGGATTCTGTCTGAATTATACCACCAGCTTTCCTGAGTCTCCAGCAGGCATCTTGGGACTTCTTGGACTCCATACTGTGTGAACTAATTCCTTATAATAAGCATCTTCCTGTATATATATCCTATTGGTTCTGTTTCTCTAGAGAATACTAATACAGATGCATATTATTGTTGAAGACAGTTATTGGGACTTTTACATTTGCTTTTATTCTAAGTGAAATGGAAGATGCTGTGGGATTTTTGAGTGGAGAATGGCATGATATAAATTAAATTTACAAATAATCTTCCTGTTAGGATATTACTGTGGTAAACTACAGTAATCCAAGAGAGAGAGAGTCATGTGACAGCTGGATGTTAGCAGCAGAGGAGACATTTTGGATATATTCCAAAGGTAGAACCATTATCATTTCCTGATAAATTGCATGTTAAATGTATGAGAAAAAGATGAGTCTTCTGTATATACACATAACATACAAGTATCTTAGTTTGAGTAACTAGAGGGAAGGAATTAATTCTTTACAGAGCTGAGGAAGGAAATGAAATGAAATATAGCAGTTCACCCAGATATATGTAACTGTGTTATTTTTTTTATATATGCAAGCTGCATGTGTACTTTTAGGGAAGAAAAATATTAACAGCTGATAATTACTTCCTTATCACTGTTTTATAAATCTACTTTGCCTTTTGGCTATATATGTTTTCAAGGGTTAAGGGAGAAAAAAGGTAAAAATTAATTTGATTGAACTTCCCACAGATTGGAGGAAGTAAAATTTCAGATCACTTACCTACTCCTCTACATAGATCATCTTATAATTCCTCTGGAGTATTGGCAACAGACATAAACTTTAAGTCTATGTTTTTAAGTGAGCAATACTTGGTAAAGGGGACACTCTGGAGATCATAATTACACAGGTGGCTGGAAGTAATGGTTAATCACTAGATATTATTTGATATTACATTTGCTTGGATAATACTCTTCAAATAATGCTACAGGTATTGTATATGATAATAAATTATAGAAAATGTAAGGGAATCTATATGGAACTTGGGGAACAACAAAATTAAGTTTTCTGTATAGTATAAGACTTTGATAAATGCAAAGTATTAGAATAGCAACTAAAATTAAATTTGTATAAATGTCCAAATAAAACCTTTTCATATATATAAAATAAAAATATTTGCTGACAATATATTTCTTATCTCTTATTAAGGTTGAATTGGATTCACATAATTGTTTTCTAGACTTTTTGTTACTAGTTCCTGAATACTAGATAATCACCACTGATGAGAATATTTTTATTTTATAATAGGTTTTAAAGGTTTAAAGACATTTTGTACAGCCATTATACATATATGTGTGATAGAATTTATATTTAAAGATTCTTACAGTTTTTTCTTTCCTTTCATTAGCAAATGTGATATTGGTGTTTCTTATAATAATTATAAAGGATATGATATGAAACATTTGAAAACAATGACAGAACTCTAATTTTAGAATACATATGCATTTGTTAAAATATCTTGCTCTAGTTTAGATTCCACTAAAAGCACAGAATTTGCAAATGGAGAGAAACAGTCAGTATAAGTGCTGCCAGTATCTTAACTGCTGCTTGCAATTCACCTGCCAGATGTCTAGCTTGGCCCAACTGCTTCCATAGCCCCACTGCTTCCAAATCCTACATCTTGTGCAGTATACTGTATTTATTGGGCATTTGGAGTAAGAACCCCTAGAGCAGTGCAAAAAGTCCTTTATCTACGATGAGCAGTGGCACAGTCTCCAGCTGGTTGCTAAGACAGATGTTCAAGTGGCTACATTTTGCATTTAAAAGCCAAGTAGGGAAGCATGAGATGTTGTTCATCATTCTTGTTGCCTGGTCATCAGAGAGAATTGCAGGAAATGCTCTTTGTTATCCAGGCAGCCCAATGAGTAGCTACACAAAAATTCTGGTACAGGCTGAAAGCAAGCTATCCAGGAGCTTCAACAACCCCAGGCTCTGTTTAGGTACCACAAAAAAATAAAACAAAATGAAAAGGATTCAAAGTCTCATCACACCTGTAAATGTTTTGTTAATCAGAAGTGTGACCCAGCACAGAAGGAGATTTAAGTTAGAGATTAAAGGCTTGTGCAATTCTGAAATTATTCTCTATCTCTTGTTCTCATTACATATACAATCTTACTGTGGTAAAGCAATTAGATATAGTACATGCCAGACAAGGGTAACAGTTAAAATCTGGCATTTTAGACAAATACTGAAGTATGGGATGGGAAAAAACCATACACACATGGTATAATTTAATAAATGCATATTTATATTAAAAATAAAAAGAGTATAGTTAATATAAAAAAGTGATCATCACATTGCTTTATCTTGAAATTACTTTTAATATGTACATTTTGATAAAATCTAATGTTTATACTGCTATGAAACCATCACTGCCAATTAATCAAGACAAAGAAAAGGAGTACTGGCAAGAATGTGGAACAACAGGAACTCTTATGCAGAGCAGTGAGAAATTCAAAATGGCACAATCACTCCAGAAAATCTGGTGACTCTTAAAATATTATGCATATACTATACCACATGACCCTGCTATTCTACTCTTAGGTATTTATCCAAGATATGGAAGCACATGTCCATTAAAACAAGACAAAAAACTATTTACATGTAATCCACATAGAAAAGTTATATGTACTAGCCCGAAACTGGAAACAAATCAAATGTAAATCAATAGGTAAATGGATAAATAGTGGTATAGTCACAAAACGGAAAGCAAGCCACTCTGAAATAGAAAGGAGTACACTAGTGATAAGATACAACCCATGGATATATCATATCACAAAATAAAAATGCTGAGTGAAAGAGACCAAATAAAAAAGAATATGTACTGCATGATTAAATTTGAATAAATTATAGAACACACAAACTAATCTTTAATGACTGAAGTCAGAACAGTGTCTGGAATAAGAAGTCAAAGGGGGTGATATTTAAAGAATACAAATAAATTTTAAGGTAATTTTTATGTTCATTAGCTTAATTATGGCATTATTTTTCTTGATGTACACATATATCACAAGTCATTAAGAAGTAATCTTTAAATATGTAAGTTTCTTATGTTAACATGTGTGGATAAAGTGAATGTTCATGTGGCCAGGATTCTCATCTGGCCCTGGTTGGCTAGCTCACTGCACACATGTGGGCAATGCACTGTTATTGACTCTAAAAGAGCCCTGCCCAGTGCTCTGGGTGACACAGTGGCAGGGCTGCAATGCTGCAGGAGAGCAGAGCATAGGCTGTAGTAGTGGCAGCACTGAAGACAGAGGCCCAGAGGACGGCTGTGAAGGCAGAGGCTGGCTTGCAGCATGCAGACTCACTCTGAGTGTATGGGATTTTACTGATTGACCTGCCACAAGTTGGTTAAAACCCTTTCACCCAAAGAATGTTCTACTTTCATTTTTTTGGTCACACTGAGTCCATAGTGAACTTGCCCAGCACTAAATCCACTGGCAAGACAACATGACTTAATAAAGATATGGAAATACGGTTTGGAAGAAAAACATTTGATAATGCTAAAGAAGATAAGTGGTGATGTGACCCTCCTGCAGCAACAAGTATAAAAACTGGTAAAAAAATGTTAGACATTGAAAAGTGTCCACAATTCAACAGAATTTGGAGAAGAGTTAAATATTGAGAAAAAAATACAAATGAATAGACTATTTATTGAGAATTTTTAGTTATTGGCTTGAGGGCTCCATTCAGCCTCCAATGACAGTGATAGGAAAAACCATAGCCTTCCCTACTAAACATCACAGATCAGAATTCAGGATATGGAAAATAGTATGAAAGATTATGCAGAAATCCTGGCTGTGAGAGAATCCCAGAAACAGTGAAAATTAAATTAGAGTACAATCTTCCCAAAATAGTTTATTGAAAGCTAAACTATGCATGTATGAAGAGTACCCTGGTCTCACTGGTAAAAAACAGACTTAGACCAAAGAGAGTTCTACTCGAAGTTAAGAGCTTTGTGGAGCTAATTCACTAGAACCCTTAACTGACTGCACTCTCAAAGGATCACAGATCAAGTGGCAGAAATGTTATGCTGAATGGCCTTCAGCTGTGTACAGATTCTGAAGGAAGGAGAACATCTGAAAATAAGGGAACAATCTCAGAAGCAAGGAAACTATGGAGATGGTAAGTCCCATTTCTGCCTAGGTCTTTAGCCCAGCACCAACTATTTCAAGCACAAAGAAACATACAAGGGACAGACTGAAAAAATGCAACAGTAGGAAGATATAATATTAAAACAGAGATATCAGTAGCTGCATACAACAGGGAAGAAACAGATTGCAGTATGATGCTGTGGATAAAATGAGAGTTCCTGTAGCCAGGATTTCCACCTGACCCTGGTTGACTGGCTCACTACACACCTGTGGGCAATACATGGCTGTTGACTCTATAAAAAGAGCTCCACCCAATGCTCTGGGCATGACATGGTGACAGGGTTGCAAAGCTGCAGGAGAGCAGAGCAGAGGCTGGAGTGGTGGCAGCGCCAAGGACAGAGGACCAGAGGACTGCTGCGTGGGATGAATGGGCAGAGAGGCCCAGAGGACGGCTGTGCTGGATGACTGTGCAGAAAGGCCCATAGGACAACTGTGCGGACAGAAGGGGCCAGAGGCAGAGACCGGCTTGCTGCCTGCAGACTCGCTCTGAGTGAACGGGATTCTAGTGACTGACCTGCCTCCTGGAAACCAAGTTGGGTATAACCCTTTCACCCCAAGAACGTTTTGCTGTCAATTTCTTTGGTTACACTGAATCCATAGCAAACTTGCCCGGGGCTGAAACCCATTGGCAAGACAGAAGCCATACAGAAATAAAATATAATCATTCACAGGATGTGACAGAACAGAGTCCCTACAACAGACTGTCTACAATGTCAAGTTTTCCACCAAATATTGCTAGACACTCAATGACACAAGAAAGATTGATTCAAAGTAAGAAAAGGTCTTGACAATAGAAATTGACTCAGTGGGTTATATGTTGGATTAAACAAATGATTGCTTCAAAGCAGCTAACTTAAATTTTTTCAAGTATTAAATTGAAATATAGGATAATATACTATCAATAAAGAAAAGGTAGAGAATCCAACAGAAATTTAAGCACTATTTTTTAAAAAGGAACTCCTGGAGCTGAAAAATTTACTAACTGAAATAAAAATTTGGTAGGATTTAGCAGTATACTGGAAATAGAGAAATAATCAGTAGAAAATTATGTAGAATTTATATTATTTATTCTTAAATGTTTGTAAGATTTCACCAGTTAGGCCATCTGGGCCTAACAGTTTGCGTGTGTATATGTTTGTGGGTGTGCATCTGTGTGCACATGTATTTATGTGAAGATATTTTTAATTAAAAATTTCAGTATCTTAATATGTATAAAACTATTCAGTTGCCTATCTGATCTGGAATAAATTTTGGTAGTTTGTGTCTTTCAGGGAATCTATTCATCCATGTAAGAGACCAATTTTACTGGTTTGAAGTCATATATAATATTGTCTAATAATCTTCTTGATATCTGTAGAATCTATACTGATGTTCCATCTGTAATTCAAATATTGGTGTTTTGAAGATAAGAAAAAAATTTATAAATTTGTAGTTGGTCTGTTTAGAAAGGAAAGACAGAAAAAGTAGGGGGAAGAATTTGTTTTCAATTTCATTGATTTTGGCTCTTTATTATTTTCTTCTTTCTGCTTGCTTTGGGTTAAATTTACTATTTTTTTTTATGAGGGATATTAGAATTTTAATTTGAGAGAATTTTTTGCTAACGTTTTTATGCTAAACATATCCCTCTAAACAATGATATAGCTAATTCCACAAATTTTGATAACTGTTTTAATTTTTATTCAATTAAGTTATCTAAATCAAATTTAGTATTTCATTTTAAAGGTACCATAGAGTAACTTTCTGGAATAAGGTATTTTATATTTTGATAGTGTGACAATGCTAAAGACCACTGAGTATTATACACTTAATCTGTGCACTTATTGTGCATAAATGTTCTGTTCATTATAAAAAGTATAAATATATAGAAATATAGGGAAAACTGAAGGGTATGAGGAGTTTTGCTCTATAGGATAAAGTGTGGGAGAAGAATAGTGTAGTACCTGAACCCTAAGAAAGAGCAACATTTAAGGGATTAAAAAAAGGGAATAATAACCCATAAAACAGACTTCATTGAATTATTATGCACATAGGAATAGGAATCAGGAGTATGCGGAATTATGGAATTCAGGGAGTAGAGGTGCAGGAATAAGTGTGTGACATTTTGTAATTTGGCAGTGATGTAAAATAAGAAGTTGATACTTCTTGATTACATAGCCACATGAAAGTCATGGCTGCTGTTAATGGGAATTATTTCAGAGAGGGACCATAATTAGAAGTGAGCCAGTAGAGAGTGCAATTTATGGTACAATTTTTAAGAAGCATGGGTTAGACTCAGGAAATGAGAGACTGGATAATGTCAAAAGGTGATGTGGGTTCACAGAAGGTTTGCAGGGGCATAGTTAGAAATGACAATATTTGAAGATGTGCATGGGTTAAGAATATAACAAATGAAAAATACAATATAAATACATAGAATATAGAGAAAGCAGTGACTAAGGAGCAATGACTAGGAAAAGGTGATGTAGAAGTGTTATACAGGATATAAGTGAATGACTTCAACATCAACAGATA
This sequence comes from Manis javanica, assembly GCF_040802235.1. Taxonomy (NCBI): domain Eukaryota; kingdom Metazoa; phylum Chordata; class Mammalia; order Pholidota; family Manidae; genus Manis; species Manis javanica. The sequence goes on from NC_133157.1 coordinate 194,244,772, forward strand.
TTCCATCCTGTAAAATCAAAAGACATTTGGATAAAAAAAGAGACTCAATAATCTCAGTGAAACAGAAGGTAGGATTAGAGAACTGTTGATCATTTGTAGTATAGAGGTGAATGGCACAAAGAACTACCTGTGGACAAGTAATATGATTTAAATGCAGTGCTGAAGTCCTGAAACAAAGTATCTTTTCCATGAAGCAATTTTGTTTTCTCAAAAAAGATTATTATATTAATAGTAATCATTTATAATCTGCCTACTGTGTTTCATATGCTGTTTGAAGCTCTATATATAAAGGATTAGAAAGTTGAATCCCCTAAGATAGATAGCATTAATGCTATACACAAGGAAACTAAATTGTGGCACAAAAAAGTAAAATAATGTTTGTCTGAAGTCTCACTGCTGTTAAGTGACAAGGTTAGAATTTGATCCTAAGCATTTTCATTTCAGAATCTCCACACAAACACTGAATTTTATTGCTGCTCTGTGAACCCAAGCACATTTTTTTCTTTAAAATGTTTATTAAACTAGAAATGAAGTATGCTTTTTAAGATTCAATATAAGGTACTGAGAAGTTCAGACTGTTTCTAATATATGATGATAGTGTTTTGACTTCATATCTAAGACTATATTGTTTGCATATGTAGTTGATTTGCTGAGCAATGGCTATGAATAAATTGAAGCTTCTTTAAAATTATTTTATCTTAACAGGAGTGTGGTCTACGAATGACCTTAGTATACTAATATCATATTCTCCTATGGACTTGGTATGATAATTTTTATTAAAAATAATAAAAGGATACAAACACTTTGAAAAAATGCCATTTAATTGCTTAATGGAGAGATATTACCTAAAATGAAAAAATATTATATGCCTTGTAAGTATTAATTTTGATCAAGCTAATTTGACATTTTGGTAAGCAATGAATGGGTTTTCTTTGATCTCTGTCTCTCTAAATATATGAAATAAAAACATGTTATTTTTATTGTGTATGTTTTACATCTATTTCTTATTTTCAATTGATTTTTTTTTTTATATTTCATACCAACAACAGTAACAACCCTGGAGGGAGGAATTTGTGAAGCTCTGCAGGACCTGTTGGACAAATCTGCCTTATAATAGATTGCTTCCCACAGAGACTGACCTTGAGAAACACAAAATGATAAAAAAGTATTCTAAAGTTGTTTCAAAAGTGAACATCTAAGCAAGAAAAGCTCATTTCTACCCATCAAGCCAATTTTCTTACAAAAAAATAAAGTACTTTAACAAATAGCATGATAAATTGCCAAAGTCACAACTTGCTATTTTACTTAAAAAACAGTAATAGACCACCACAGTCAGCTGCCTTGCTCAACATAAGGGAAGTGCAGAGGATGTGTCGGTTTTAACTATTTTTACTCTCTTATTTCCTTCTCTATGTCCAAATGTGCATCACTATATCTTGTTTTGCATAATATACTGAACATCACAACCAAGACTGTAGCCCACTTCCTCTTTGTAGCATTTTTTTCATATGTAAAACTTCTTCAGTGATCAATCTATACCTTTGTCATTCTAGTGTGCCTTTTTTGTTCTCCCTCACCAAATGGAAAGAAATTAATTGATTATAAAATGCATAATCATTTGAATCACTTTCTTCCTCTGTATATCTTGGAGTCTTAGGAATTCCAGGTTATTCAGGAGAAACAGAACTAAGAGAATTGTTAGTGTAGGATCTGAAGAATCAAAAGTTAGCATAAGCACAGCCATCTTAAAGGCCTAAACACCACCCTCTAACTTAAAAGGAGGAAAATTATTAGAACCTTGAAAAACAAGTTAGTCAGCCACTGTTAATTGTAGTGACCTTTAGTTAGTTAACCTCAAATCAGTTAATCATACATACCAAGCTTATCTTGCTAGAACCACCCTAAACATTCCGAAAGTGATTTTATCTAACCAGAACCCCAGGATGTGGCATCAGCTGAAAATTTATGTGTCTATGGACAAACACTGTATTGTAGTTGTGGAAGATTTTGCCTCTTTGAAAATGCTATAAAACCCTCTGGCTTTAGCTGCTCAGGGTCCCTGTTGAGACCCGCTGCGTCGGGCTAACTTGGACCCCAGCTAGCTGGTTCCTAAATAAATTCCTCTTGCTTGTTGCATCAAGAGACGCCTTTTGTGAGTGATTTGGGGCGGCGTCCTCCTCTGGGAGAATCCAACATTAGGACTTATTGATACCATGTCCAATCTCAGCAAGATCTGTCTTTCTTGTGAAGCAGAATAAATCCTTCTTAGCTCCCTCCTACCTAAGTGAAGTGCTCTCAAAAGACCTGCTTAAACACTTGTTCTGCACCTGACGAATGTTAGTGTCAAAGGGATCAGAGTCAGATATTTTACCTACTTTCCAAAAATGATCTAGAAGTTGGTTTTAATTGTTAGAAAAAGGACAAAGAAAACTATAACAGAAAAGAGCTGTATTTTGAACTATGAATGAGCAGAATTAAATGTTTTCACGGAAGAATATGTGGGCCCCACTGAAGGGAGCTAGCCTGGGATTCTTAAGAGTCCCTCCTCAAGTTATCTAACTGGAGAGAGATGAGGACCCCAATAAATGGATGAAGCAGGTGAAATCTATCCAGAGGCTAAGCAAAAGTCAAATCAGCCAGTGTAAGAAGGTATCAGCTGTTCTAGGAAAATGCAGATGTAGGACTCAAAAAATCTTTCAATGACATACAAAACTATCCGATAAAGAGAAAGAGCCCAAACTGAATATCCTCCACATTAAAGGTAATCAAATTTAGATTTTAATTGGGTTAAACTTAAACCAAATCAGATCTTTCTTATCTCTTATCTCCCCTCCATTTTCCTTGGTTCTGGTAAAGCTCAAAGCAATATATGGAGAAAAAAATTGGGCTATATAATATAGGATATAAAATAAAGTAAGCAGGTATGTTTTTATTTCCTATACAATAGTAATGTAACTCCTTTTAGGTTCCCAGACCTGATTACTGTGTGTGTGTCTGTGTCTGTGTAGGTCTTCCCATGCTTAACACCAAGCAAGTCTCAACCACCACAAGTTTCGAAGAACTCAACTCAATTCTGATGCTGTCTACCCAGAGACAGCACCAGATTCCCCAAGTTAAGGGCTCCTTCCTACAAAGCTGCCCTGCACATCCCACTCCAGATGCCAGTTTCAAGCCCTAGGCTGTTCCATGCTTCTGACCAACCAGCCACAGTTTGGAGGTTCTAATAACCTCCCACTTAGGTTTAATTAATTTGCTAGAGAGGTTCATAGAACTCAGGAAACACTTATATTTTCCAGTTTAATAAAGGATACCAGAAAGGATACAAGGTAATAGGCAGATAAAGGGATACATAGCGTGAAGTCCCAAATAAAGGAGCTTCTATCCTTGTGGAGCTTGGGGCCTGACTTGGGGGCACATGAACATGTCCTGGTTCCTGAAGAGTAGAAGCTCTCTCTCTCCAATAGAAAAGCAGGATGAAAGAGAGAGACATGCTCTTCTCATGGGGTTTTGAGAAGGATTCATTGTGTAGTGATGATTGACCAAATCACTGGCCACTGGTTGATTCAACCTCCAGCCCCTGTCCTTGGGTGGGGTCCAAAAGTCTCTCATTAACATGACAATACATCCATTTCACCTCTAAGGCACTGAAGTGTTTTCAGAAACTAAAGTAAGAACAAATATACTTGGGAAATACATATTTGGTCATCTAAATGACCAAATATATATTTCTTATGACTCATTATATCACAGCAGGTTACCCTAAACCCCGTCATTGAAGTTGAAAGTTAAAACTCAAACATAAAGTTGCCCTAAACTATTAGAATAGAGAATCTTTAATGGGAACACCTAGATTCTCATATATTTGGTATTTTACTGGAGTATAATAATTTTGTATAACCTGAAATGAAAAATAAAGGGAGAAGAGTACCTACTCAAGATTTCACATAAGAGACAGGAAATAATTTGTTAACAGGACAAATCTAAAGGAGTAAGAGAATAATAATACTGTTTTTCTGCTTATACCTATCAATAATATTGATATTTCAGTGAGCTGTTTACAATTATATTAAAAAGTAATCAGTGTTAAATTATTTCAATTCTCGATTCAGAAACTAAAAATTCAAATTTGCTCCAAACTTTTTTTTTTATTTTGTTACCATTAATCTACAATTACATGAAGGACATTAAGTTTACTAGGCTCCCCCCTTCAACAAGTCCCCCCCACATCCCTGTTCACAGTCACTGTCCTTCAACATAGTAAGATGCTGTAGAATCACTACTTATCTTCTCTGTGTTGCACAGCCCTCTCTGTGCCCCCCCCAACACTATACATGGTAATTGTAATGCCTCCTTTCTTTTCTTTCCGCCCTTATCCCTCCCTTCCCACCCCTTCTTCCCAGTCCCTTTCCCTTTGGTAACTATTATTCCATTCTTGGGTTCTGTGCTTCTGCTGCTGTTTTGTTCCTTCAGTTTTCTTTTGTTCTTATACTCCACATATGAGTGAGATAATTTGGTACTTCTCTTTCTCCGCCTGGCTTATTTCACTGAGAATAATACCCTCTAGCGCCACCCATGTTGTTGCAAATGGTAGGATTTGTTTTTTTCTTAGGGCTGCATAATATTCCATTGTGTATATGTACCACATCTTCTTTTTCCAGTCATCTACTGATGGACATTTAGGTTGCTTCCATATCTTGGCTATTGTAAGTAGTGCAGTGATAAACATAGGGGTGCATCTGTCTTTCTCAATCTGGAGTGCTGCATTCTTAGGGTAAATTCCTAGAAGTGGAATTCCTGGGTCAAATGGTACTTCTATTTTGAGCATTTTGAGGAACCTCCTTACTGCTTTCCATAATGGTTGAACTAATTTACATTCCCACCAGCAGTGTAGGAGGGTTCCCCTTTCTCCACAACCTCGCCAACATTTGTTGTTGTTTGTCTTTTGGATAGTAGCCATCCTTACTGGTGTGAGATGATATCCCATTGTGGTTTTAATTTGCATTTCTCTGATGATAAGCGATGTAGAGCATCTTTTCATGTGTCTGTTGGCCATCTGAATTTCTTCTTTAGAAAACTGTCTATTCAGCTCCTCTGCCCATTTTTTAATTGGGTTATTTGTTTTTTCTTTGTTGAGGTGGGTGAGCTCTTTATATATTTTGGACGTCAGGCCTTTATTGGATCTGTCATTTTCAAATATATTCTCCCATACTGTACGATACCTTTTTGTTCTATTGGTGGTGTCCTTTGCTGTACAGAAGCTTTTCAGCTTGATGTAGTCCCACTTGTTCATTTTTGCATTTGTTTCCCTTGCCCAGGGAGATATATTCAAGAAGAGGTCACTCATGTTTATGTCTAAGAGATTTTTGCCTACGTTTTTTCTAAGAGTTTTATGGTTTCATGACTTACATTCAAGTCTTTGATCCATTTCGAATTTACTTTTTGTTTGGGGTTAGACAGTGATCCAGTTTCATTCTCTTATATGTAGCTGTCCGGTTTTGCCAGCACCATCTGTTGAAGAGACTGTTATTTCCCCATTGCATATCCATGGCTCCTTTATCGAATATTAGTTGACCATATATGTTTGCGTTAATGTTTGGAGTCTCTATTCTGTTCCATTGGCCTGTGGCTCTGTTCTTGTGCCATTACCAAATTGTCTTGATTACTGTGGCTTTGTAGTAGAGCTTGAAGTTAGGGAGTGAGATCCCCCCCACTTTATTCTTCCTACTCAGGATTGCTTTAGCTATTCAGGGTCTTTGGTGTTTCCATATGAATTTTTGAACTATTTGTTCCAGTTCATTGAAGAAAGCTGTTGGTAATTTGATAGGGATTGCATCAAATCTGTATATTGCTTTGGGCAGGATGGCCATTTTGATGATATTAATTCTTCCTAGCCAAGAGCATGGGATGAGTTTCCATTTGTTAGTTGTTGGGACCTTTTGCCTCTTTTAGGCCTGTGACGGCCGCAGACTGGAGGTTTCCATCCTCCCTCATTACTTCCGCGTTCGTGGCCTAACTAGCTTCCCGCGCGCATGATCTTGGCTCTAACTCCACCTCCCCACCTAACCCGAAACCTGCCTAAAGACCCTAGTGACAGATGAGGTAAACAATTCCCACTGGTTTCTGTTACTTCCTTATCTTCCCCTATATAACTAAGCCGCTGATGGAATAAAGCTGAGTTTTGCTGTGCCCTTGAGGCTGACACATCTCCCGGCTTGGTGTGGTTTTGTTTTTCCCCAGATCTCAGGGGAGGGTGTCCAAGCCACTGGCACTTGCCCTCTCGCTCAGCCCTGGGGATAACAGGCTGATACTGCTTGTTCCCCTGCCTTCTTGTTGCTGAAGAGAAACAACTGGTGCCCCATGTGAGGAACCAGGAACTTTGCTGATGAGTTAATCAGACTATGGGTAAGTGTAATCCCATGAAATATGAGAGATTCTTCTTCCAAGCCTGATCCCTCTCTTGAATCCCTTAGGGACCTCCTCTGAAGTAGAGGCCTACAGCTCTCTGACAGCCAAGCTATCAAAACCTGGAAGACCTTAGTTAAGGTTGACCCGTGGCTGCCTGCAAGTAATTTGTTTGACTGGGAAACTTGGGACAGGATGGAGCAACTCATATGCAAAGCCAAAGTTAATCGGGGTGATATCCCCCCCTCTGGGGACCTTCCCCACTTTAGCAGCCCTTAAGAGTTGCTTACCTCCTCAGCCATCGAAGCCAGCTGCCAAGAACTTTATAGACAGGGAAACCACTGGGTTGGGAGTCCCTTCCCAGGGAGATTCTGATCCCCTTCCTCAGGCTGAGTCCACACTGGCAGGACAAGAAAGCCATAAAGAGCCAGATGAGAATCGTGGCAATGGCACCCTCAACCCTTTTGATGCTGTACCCTGGGTTCCCAAATCCACTGCTCCTTTGTACCCACCACTTCCTGGTACTAGTTCTTATTCTAACCCATTCAAATCATCATCAGCACCCCCTCCTTCATACCAACGAGCAGGGGTTTCAGCTCTTCTCCCATATAAGGACTCATGCTTTCCCATTGGCTGCCAACCCCAAGAGAATCCTTTGTTCCACCCACAACCTAACCCAGGGCCATGTCAGTTATTTCTGGTCAATGTTGATCCCAGAGGTAACCACCCTGCCCCCTGGTACCCTTGGGAGCCAGATGACCTTAAGGAATTAAAAAGGCCATTCTTGAGGATGGCCCCAATGCTCCTTGGACTGAGACCATCCTCCAGGGACTTGCTCACCATCCGTGCACTGCCGCAGATTGGAAGGCTCTTGCCCAGGCAGTTCTCCCTGGCCCCCTTTATATTAAGTGGTGTGCTTTGTATAAAGAGGAATGCCAGCAACAAGCTGAGAGGAATCTGACATACTCTTTTACATATTTATGGATGATATTATCTTGGGGGCCACTTGTTCCCAAAAATTAGACGACCTCTTCAAATGGTGCCTTTCCCTGCTAAAAAACTATAACTTTCAGACTGCCCCAGATAAAGTTCAACAGGTAGCTCCTTTTAAAATTTTGGGGACTACTTTAACATTAGATGTTGTTTCCCCTGTTAAGCCCCAGTTATGTATTCAGGACACATATACGCAACCACAGCTCCAGAAACTGCTAGGGGAAATCAATTGGATGAGGCCCTAGATTCCTATAACCACAGCTGATCTTATCCCTCTTTTCAACCTATTAAAAGGCCTTAACCTAGCTTCAACAGTGACTTTAACCCCTATACATAGAGACACATTGACAAAAGTTCAACATGCCATTGATAATGTGGCCTTAAAAAGATATAATCCAATCTTGCCACTGATCCTCTATATTATGGTGGGAGAGACCCTCCCACTGCCCTTTTGGCTCAGGAGGGAGATCCCGTACATTGGATACATCTATCTGTGGGAGGGGCACCCTGACTGTACTCTATAGTGGATCAAATGGCCAACTGCATTGTCAAGGGACGAGATCTTTCTGTCCGTCTTTTTGGGTGTGAACCCCACTTTTTGATCATCCCTTTTCAGGTCAATGATTTCTCGTGGCTACAGAGAAATAATTCCAGATTGGCAATGGCCATGAAAGGCTTTCCAGGGATAGTGGACTGTCACTATAGTCCCTATAAGTGGATGAGTTCTTTTAGCCAGTTGGCATGGCAGCTGCCAAAAATGTTCCTCACTGAGGCAGACCCCTCTTTCCCCTCTGTTTTTACTGATGGGGGTAAACGGGGAGCCTCTATGGTAATGTTCCCCCCAGGCACAAGTGAGTGCCCTCTGGCTGTAACCCTCTTTCATGAGGTACAGGGCTCCACCCAGTTTAAAGAACTTTATGCTGTTGTTTCAGCTTTGAGATCCAAGGCCCTCTTAATCTGTTTTCAGATAGCCTTTATGTTGTCAATCTACTGCCCAACCTTGTGGGCGCACACATCAGACTTGACGATAATCCCATCACTCCTTTGATGATTCAAGCCCACAATTTGTTAAAACAGAGACTAGTTCCCCTTTTTGTACAACATTTATGGGGACATCAAGACTTGCCAAGCTTTTTGTTGAGAGGCAATGCTCTTGCCGACCGACTAGCTTCAGCCTACACAGTACAGGAGGCCACCTCTTTTCATCAACTTACACATGCTAATTGGAGGGGACTACACCATCGGTTCCCTCAGGTCCCTGTCAGAGACTTAAAAAAGATCATTAGGACGTGTAAGTCATGCCAGCCTTTTTTACAAGTTCCTCTGCTTCAAAAGGGCAGAGTGAACCCTTGAGGCCTGAGGCCCAATAACCTTTGGCAGACTGATGTCACACATTTTGCCCCTTTTGGGAAGATTAAATACATATTTCTAACAGTTGATACCTTCCCCCATGCTTGTTGGGCTACAGCCCATATGGGAGAAAAATCTAAACATGCCATAAGCCATTTTCTCCAGTGCTTCGCTGTTCTTGGCCTGCCAGATCAAATCAAAACCGATAATGGTCCCTGCTTTATTAGTAAACCTGTCACTGAATTCTTGAGTAAATGGCAAATTTCCCATACCACTGGAATTCCTTATAACCCTAAAGGGCAAGCAATCATGGAAAAACACAATCATACCCTCAAATGTCAAATAATAAAACAAAAAGGGGGAACACTCCCCCCCCATGTTCAACTAAAGATGGCATTATTTACTCTAAATATTTTGAATTTTGCCAAAGGCGAACACTTCTCGCCCTTCCAAAAGAACTGGACAACAACCATTACTTATCAAATGATTACAGCCCGATGGAAGGACCCCCTTACTGGAGAATGGAGGGGCCCAGACCCCCTCATTACAGCTGGAAGGGGATTTGGCTGTGTCTTTCCGACCAATGAAAAAAGGCCGATCTGGGTCCCCGCAAGGGATCTCAAGTATTACCCCCCCCTAAGGAGGGGGAGTTCACTGATGTCAATGATGACCCAGAAGGCCCCCTGCCTCCTGAGGATATCTCTCTTCTTTCTCTCTTTTAGGGTCTGCAATGAACCCAATGATGTTGGTCTTCCAGTTAATGGCAATAAATCTCCCATTAGCTAGGACAGGATTTGGGGATCCCAGTCAAGCAAGAGCCATACTATGAAAAACCACTGGAGACCCCTGCACAGCCTGCACTCACCCCAAGGCCCCTCCCCCAGCACACTGTTATACTTCTACCAAAACCTGCCCTAATGGGCAATGGGCAGTTACACTTATGCAAGGGACAGAAAATGGATGCCCTGGGAGAGTTCTCTCTCACTGCTGTTGGCCAGGCCCCAAAATATCTTCACCAGCCCAAGGGAAATCCCCCTCTGAGTGTCCTTGCACCACTTTTCTTGCCTCCGTTCATGCTCAATGCTTTCAGGAGGTTATCCCCTGCACTCACCGGAACAAAACATACTGGTATGCAACTCTGACAAAAGGCAAGGATGAATATGCTGACTGTTGAAAGAATAGGGGAGAGAACATCTGCTGGAATAAATTTGCCCCTATAGGTGCCTCTGATGGGGGCGGAGTCCAAGATCAGGCTCGACAGTACCAAAATTAAAAACACTGGTAGGCAGGCTGATTGAAGACCAAAATACCCCAATTTACCACCCTCTTAGCCTCCCAGAGATCAGGGGAGAATTGCTTCTTGATCCTGACACACAATCAGTCATACAGGCTGCTTTTACCTTACTCAATAGAACCAATACTGATTTAGCTAAGAATTGCTGGCTGTGCTTGAAGCCGGGACCATTACGAGTCAATGCTCTTCTTGTTAACCTGTCACAGACCGAGCCCCAGTGCCAGCTGTTACCCCCAAGTTCTAGAGTCTATCTAGACCCTCTTTCCCCTAAAGGCCCATGCTTCAAAGCTGACCACTGTACTGATAATACTAGTAGGATAGATGTAGGTCGAATCCACTATTCTTTTTGCCAACAAAATATTATTGTGAACAATACCTTTCTCTGTCCCCCTAATGGAACAATCTTCATTTGTGGGGAAGACGCATTTGGCTTTCTCCCGACAGACTGGACGGGGCTTTGTGCTCCAGCTGTAATTTTCCCTGACATTGGAGTGGTCCCTAATAATCAGAGCCTCCCTATTTCTGCTTTAGACCACATTGAAGGTAGATCAGAAAGGGCCATTCAGGTTATCCCCCTGCTTATAGGCCTTGAGTTGGCCACCAGAGCTGCCACTGGGGCAGCAGGATTGGGGACCTCTCTACATTATTATAAAGCCCTTTCTCAACAGATGATCGATGATATACAAGCTGTAGCCAGCACAATTCTTGACCTCCAAGCACAATTGGATCCCTCGTGACAGTAGTCCTACAGAACCGTAGGGGGCTTGATCTCACATCTGAAAAGAGAGAATTATGTCTCTTTTTACAGGAAGAGTGCTGTTTTTATGCGAACTGCTCCGGCATAGTCCAAAATAAGGTCAAGCAACTTCAAGAAGACCTCGAGAGATGCTGAAAAGAATTACAAGCCAATTTTCTTTGGACTGAGTTACATGGGTGGTTGCCCTATATTCTGCCCGTCCTTGGTCCTATCCTTCTTTTGCTCCTACTTTTCACTTTTGGGCCCTGCATTATTAACAAGATTTTCCAGTTTGTCCAAAAAAGAATTGAATCAATTCAGTTGATGTGCATGCAGGTACATTACCAGAGAGTTGCCACGGAAGCCAGTGACCCCTACGATCGCTGTGAAGCTTATGATGAGGCAGTGTCCATTCATTCCCCCTAACTATCTCCTCACGCACCCATGACGGGTAAGATCTCCAAGGTGGAGACAACCTAAGACAGGCCATGGAGGATGAGTGAGCTTGGGACAACTGAAGAGCTGCAAGGTACCCAGTGACGGGTAAGATCCCCCAGAGGGGGACAACCTAAGACAGGAGCCTTGCCTGCTGGGACATCCAAGAGCATTTATAAAACAAACGGGGAATTGTTGGGATTTTAGGCCTGTGACAGCTGCAAACTGGAGGTTTCCATCTTCCCTCGTTACTTCCGTGTTCGTGGCCTAACTAGCTTCCCGCGCGCATGATCATGGCCCTAACTCCACCTCCCCACCTAACCCAAAACCTGCCTAAAGACCCTACTGACAGATGAGATAATCAATTCCCATTGGTTTCTGTTACTTCCTTATCTTCCCCTATATAACTAAGCCTCTGATGGAATAAAGCTAAGTTTTGCTGCACCCTTGAGGCTGACACATCTCCCAGCTTGGTGTGGTTTTGTTTTTCCCTGGATCTCAGGGGAGGGTGTCCAATCCACTGACACTTGCCCTCTCCCTCAGCCCTGGGGATAACAGGCTGGTCCTTCTTGTCCCCCGCCTTCTTGTTGCTGAAGAGCAACATTAGTGACCTCTTTAATTTCTCTTGAGAGTGTCCTATAGTTTTCAGGGTATAGGTCTTTCGCTTCTTTGGTTAGGTTTATTCCTAGGTATTTTATTCTTTTTGATGCTATTGTGAATGGAATTGTCTTCCTGATTTCTCTTTCTATTAGTTTATTGTTAGTGTATAGGAAAGCCACAGATTTATGTGTGTAAATTTTGTATCCTGCAACTTTGCTGAATTCTGATATTAGCTCTAGTAGTTTCGGAGTGGAGTCTATAGGGCTTTTTATGTACAATATCATGTCATCTGCAAATAGTGACAGTTTAACTTCTTCTTTACCAATCTGGATTCCTTGTATTTCTTTGTTTTGTCTAATTGCTGTGGCTAGGACCTCCAGTACTATGTTTAATAATAGTAGGGATAGTGGGCATCCCTGTCTTGTTCCCGATCTCAGAGGAAAAGCTTTCAGCTTCTCGCTGTTCAGTATGATGTTGGCTGTGGGTTTATCATATATATGGCCTTTATTATGTTGAGGTACTTGCCCTTTATGCCCATTTTGTTGAGAGTTTTTATCATGAATGGATGTTGAATTTTATTGAATGCTTTTTCAGCATCTATGGAGATGATCATGTGGGTTTTGTCTTTTTGTTGATGTGGTAGATGATGTTGATGGATTTTCGAATGTTGTACCATCTTTGCATCCCTGGGATGAATCCCACTTGGCCATGGTGTATTTTTGGTGATCCTTTTGATGTATTTTTGAATTCGGTTTGCTAATTTTTGCATCCACGTTAATCAGGCATATTGGTCTGTAGTTTTCTTTTTTGGTGGGGTCATTGCCTGGTTTTGGTATTAGGGTGATGTTGGCTTCATAGAATGAGTTTGGGAGTATTCCTTCCTCTTCTATTTTTTGGTAAACTTTAAGGAGAATGGGTATTATGTCTACCCTGTATGTCTGATAAAATTCTGAGGTAAATCCATCTGGCCCGGGGGTTTTGTTCTTTGGTAGTTTTTTGATTACCGCTTCAATTTCGTTGCTGGTAATTGGTCTGTTTAGATTTTCTGTTTCTTTCTGGGTCAGTCTTGGAAGGTTGTATTTTTATAGGAAGTTGTCCATTTCTTCTAGGTTTTCCAACTTGTTAGCATAAAGGTTTTCATAGTACTCTCTAATAATTCTTTGTATTTCTGTGGGGTCCGTCGTGATTTTTCCTTTCTTGTTTCTGATTCTGATAATTTGTGTTGACTCTCTTTTCCTCTTAATAAGTCTGGCTAGAGGCTTATCTATTTTCTTTATTTTCTCAAAGAACCAGCTCTTGGTTTCATTGATTTTTGCTATTGTTTTATTCTTCTCAATTTTATTTATTTCTTCTCTGATCTTTATTATGTCCCTCCTTCTGTTGACCTTAGGCCTCATTTGTTCTTCTTTTTCCAATTTCGATAACTGTGACATTAGACCATTCATTTGGGATTGTTCTTCCTTCTTTAAATATGCCTGAATTGCTGTATACTTTCCTCTTAAGACTGCTTTTGCTGTATCCCACAGTAGTTGGGGCTGTGTATTGTTGTTGTCATTTGTTTCCATATATTGCTGGATCTCCATTTTGATTTAGTCACTGATCTATTGATTATATAGGAGTGTGTTGTTAAACCTCCATGTGTTTGAGAGCCTTTTTGCTTTCTTTGTACAGTTTATTTCTACTTTTATGCCTTTGTGGTCTGAAAAGTTGGTTGGTAGGATTTCAATCTTTTGAAATTTATTGAGGCTCTTTTTGTAGCCTAGTATGTGGTCTATTCTGGAGAATGTTCCATGTGCACTTGAGAAAATTGTGTATCCTGTTGCTTTTGGATGTAGAGTTCTGTAGATGTCTACTAGGTCCATCTGTTCTACTGTGTTGTTCAGTGCCTCTGTGTCCTTACTTATTTTCTGTCTGGTGGATCTGTCCTTTGGAGTGAGTGGTGTGTTGAAGTCTCCCAGAATGAATGCATTGCATTCTATTTCCTCCTTTAGTTCTGTAGTTCTGTTAGTATTTGTTTCAGATACGTTGGTGCTCCTGTATTGGTTGCATATATATTTACAATGATTATATCCTCTTGTTGGACTGAGCCCTTTATCATTATGTAATGTCTTTCTTTATCTTTTGTTACTTTCTTTATTTTGAAGTCTGTTTTGTCTGATACTAGAATTGCAACACCTGCTTTTTTCTCTCTGTGGTTTGTATGAAATATCTTTTTCCATCCCTTGACTTTAAGTCTGTGCATGTCTTTGGGTTTGAGGTGAGTCTCCTGTAAGCAGCATATGGATGGAACTTGCTTTTTTATCCATTCTGTTACTCTGTGTATTTTGATTGCTGCATTGAGTCCATTTACATTTAGGCTGATTATTGAAATGTATGTACTTATTGGCATTGCAGGCTTTAAGTTTGTGGTTACCAAAGGTTCAGGGTTAGCTTCTTTACTATCTTACTGTCTAACTTAACTCGTTTGTTGAGCTATTATAAATGCGGTCTAATGATTCTTTATTTCTCTCCCTTCTTATTCCTCCTCCTCCCTTCTTCATATGTTGGGTGTTTTGTTCTGTGCTCTTTTTAGGAGTGCTCCCATCTAGAGCAGTTCCTGTAAGATTCCCTGTAGAGGTGGTTTGTGGGAGGCAAATTCCCTCAACTTTTGCTTGTCTGGGAATTGTTTAATCCCTCCTTCAGATTTAAATGATGTTCGTGCTGGATACAGTAGTCTTGGTTCAAGGTCCTTCTGTTTCATTGCATTAAGTATATCATACCATTCTCTTCTGGCCTGTAGGGTTCTTGTTGAGAAGTCTGATGATAGCCTGATGGGTTTTCCTTTGTAGGTAACCTTTTTTTTCTCTCTGGCTGCCTTTAATACTTTGTCCCTGTCTTTGATCTTTGCCATTTTAATTATTATGTGTCTTGGTGTTGCCCTCCTTGGATCCCTTGTCATGGGAGTTCTGTGTACTCTGTGGTCTGAGAGGCCATTTCCTCCCCTAGTTTGGGGAAGTTTTCAGCAATTATTTCTTCAAAGACACTTTCTATCACTTTTTCTCTCTCTTCTTCTTCTGGTACCCCTATAATGTGGATATTGTTCTGTTTCAACTGGTCACTCAGCTCTCAGTATTCTTTCATTCCTTGAGATCCTCTTATCTCTCTCTGCATCAGCTTCTCTGCATTCCTGTTCTCTGTTTTCTAGTCCATGAATGTTCTCTTGCATCTCGTCCACTCTGTTTTGAAGTCCTTCCAGAGCTTGTTTTATTTCTGTATTCTCCTTCCTTAGTTCTTGCATATTTCTCTGCAAGTCCATCAGCATGGTTATGACTTTTGTTTTGAATTCTTTTTCAGGAATACTGGTTAAATCTATCTTCGCAGGTTCCTTCTCAGGGGAATATGTAGCAGATGCCGAAGCTGTCTGGGTTACTCTTGTCTGGATCAAATTGTTTTACCTTTTCATGTTGATTGGTGCAGTTGAGTGCTATTGACACATCTATCAGCTTTCCACTTGGCTCCTGGCCTTTCTTTACTTTGACAACTGCCACCCCTAGTGTCTTGTATTGGGCAATTGCATGTAGGCTGTGTCTTTGTATCTTGTCCAGCCGGTATGGAGGAAGCTCCCTTGATGAGGGTGTGGCCAGCCTCAGGCTGCTTCTCTGCTTTGGCAGGGCCCCAGAGGGGTAATGGATGGGGGTTGTTTGGCTGTTTACCTCCATGAGGGGATCTCAGAGCTGTTGCCCAGGGGGTTAGTGTGCCCAGATTTCCCTGGAATTTCCAGCTGCTGGACTCTGACCTGGGTTGTTTCCATCCAGCTGTGGTGTTCCTTTCCCTTTAAGACTTTCAAAAAGCTCTCACTTTTCTTTGTCACAGGGGCACCGGCTTCGGGACCTGCTCAGAGGTCTTGCTGCCCTGTTTCTCTAGTTTCCAGCCCTCCACGCATGCACTGTGTCTGCGTTCTGGTGGGGATGGCTAGGGCTAGGTGTTTAGCAGTCCTGGGCTCCCTCTCCCTCCCTGCTCCAACTCCTCTCCTCCCACCAGGAGCTGGGGTGAGGGGCGCTCCAGTCCTGCTGGGCCGGGGCTTGTATCTTACCCCTTTCACCAGGCACTGGGCTCTCGTAGGTGTGGATGTATTCTGGCTGTTGTCCTGTGTCTTCTGATATCTCTTTTAGGATTAGTTGTATTTGTTGTATTTTCAAAAATATATATGTTTTTGGGAGGAGATTCCCACTGTCCTACTCACGTCACCATCTTGGCTCTGCTCTGCTCCAAACTTTTATAAGACAATTAACTCTTGGTCTATTTTTCTGAACATAACCTGGTTATATTTTCTACTCCTCATAAGGTGACTTTTTGTCCTTTTAGTCTTTTAGGTTATGGTCTATAGTACCATTGTATTATTTTGGCATGTATTTTGTATATTATTATGATTAGTGGGCCTCTGATTTCAGTAAACATATTATAAAATAGAAAGCTTATAAAGATTGTCATAACATAAAGCACAGTGTAAAACTGATAAATTCCTTCCTTTTACTCCTTTCTCTTGTTTATATTTATGTTATCTCTAGGAAATAAGCAAGCTTATTTTTATGGTGTTCTACTCTCTCCTACAAATTTTCCTGCCCTCTTTTTCCAAAATAAAGATTATATAATGGAACAGAAATATTATCTCTTCAAAGAGTAGATCACTACTGTCAATAAATATTAAATATTACTACTAGTACTATTATTACTAATACTGTTGTTATATGCCAAGTCTTAGATTCTTATTATTTTATCTGAACCCCAGGAATTATATCTTTAAATCTTTTTTAATAGTAGCAAGTACAGCAAGATAAATATAATTAGGACTTATTGAAAACAGAAGCAAAGATGAATTCACAATAACCATACATTTGTATTGTTCTGGAATTCTGGTATACACTATTCTACTAATTCTCTTCATAGCATTTGGAACTTGCCTTGGAATGGTGCTGAAAGGTTTGTCTTAGTTTTGACATATAATGACCTAAAAATTTAAGCCTGGGAATATCTTGAAGTGCTGGTTTGGGCAGTAAGAGATAGAGTCAGAATCTAGTGAGTGAGTAGGATTAGATAATGATGGAAGGTATGAAGCAGACAGAGTCTAGGTCTTGTGGTCTTAAAAGACCATAAAAAGGAATGTCACTGCACAGATGTATTTTTAACATTATAAAGTTTAAATATAAAGTTATCCTGCTATTTTAATAGTGGACTCCAACTCTAATCCCAATGTAAAGTAACAAAGCCTTGTTACTTTACATTGGGATTAGAGTTGGAGTATGAAAAAAAAACTAAAAGACTCCGATAAGCATTTAATTTGATTTTGCTTTGACTGTTCAATAACAGTGAATTCTAAGACACAAAGAGATCTGTATCACAAAGATCTTATCAATGAACAGTAATATTCATACCTCCAAAAGATTATCAAGTAGACTATCATTTCACCCTGAAACACAGGACAGTGTAATTAAGAAACCCTTTGTAAAGGCAGACAGGCATCAGCTTCTGACCATGTAAGGAAAGTTCAGAATTTTCATTTCTTTGTGGGTGGAATTCACAAGCAAGGTATTAGAGAGGAGGGAATTATATAGTCAGATATACCGGCAATCTGTGTGGTACATTCACTATAGCGTAAGCCTGTAAGTTAGATATGGAAGCCAGAATTCAGTAGGTCTAAGACACATTGGCATTCAGGTCCGCCTCAATAGAGAAAATCTGCTGTAAACTTTGGTTATTTGGTTGGGAACAAGAAAAGCCATAAAAAAGGAAAGAAGACCATGACCTAAAAGATGCACCAGATATTAAGGATAAAGTTCAAAAGACATTCTCTAAGAATAACATTAAGTTTGGCAGGATAAAATGTATTCAGTAGTAATGTACCTCCCTGGCAAAACAAAATTCAGAAAGAAGAAACATAACTTTCACTTCCTCCAAACTATGATTTGCAGTGACTTGCACAAGTAAATAAGCAGAAAAACTGACCTATGAAAAGAAAAAAACTGTCATCAAATCAGACATCAAGACAAGTCAGACATTAAAAGTTGACAGGACAGACTTTAAACAGCTATTTTGAATAGAAAGAAGATTGATAGAATGGATTTAAAGGAAAAAGTAGACATCATTTATAAATAGAAAGGACATCTTAGGCTATATATAAAATGTTACAAACTATAAAACAATACTAAATGTAAATTCTGTAATTAAAAAGAATAATACTTAAAAGCAAAATGGTTGTATAGGTTTAACAGCAGATTGAACAAATAACAGTGCTAAACTTGAAGACAGATGAAAGGTATTCACTATGGAACACAGAAACAGACATATACAACAGTACATTTGTATGTGTGTGCTTACTTTGGTTAGAACACATTTTAGAGTTAAATGTATAATAATTTAACTTGTTATAACCAGTTTCCCCCAAAGTCAACTTAAGGACTATAGTGACACAAGCCCACAAACTAACTTCTATATGCACAGAGAATAATACTTTTAAGCCAAAATTTTGAGAAGGGGGGAAGGTGTTTTGACCATTTGCCTCATTGTTTGTTTTGATTAAGGTAGAAATTTCAACAGATAATTTACTGAATACTAGTAGTATTCAGTAGCCCACTGGGGCTCATAAGTAACTATGTTCTTCTGGAATGCTGAAGCAAAATTTAAATGAAATCCTTATCTGTGACATTTTTAATTACTTGGATTTCATCTGCAATGTGACTGATAGAATTTGAGACTGTTAAGTCTCATCTTTCACACAATCATCAGGGATGGCTTTTGGGGGAAGAGGGATTCTTTTTTTTTTTCTACAGTCTGGGCTTTTAGTCTAAACAAAGCATTTTCACTTAGCATCACAGGTTTTCTTTTCCTCTTAGCAAATACTTTGTCAATAGAAATGTGTAGCTTACTTTATGCTTTTTTTCAGCAATGTAGTTAAAAATGAACATATATTTTATATTTCTTATCTATTTTACACCTACCAAAATGTGTAAAGACACTTCTTTAGATAATTTTAATATCTGAAATCATACAGATTACTCTCACAATAAATATTTCCACAGTTTTGAGAAATAGTTTACAAGGTTAAAAGGGATAACTAGAATTTATCTATCATAGAAGTATAACTTGTCTTTTCTCATTTCCAAGAGTCCTTTGAGTATTTTTATAATCTTTTGAGGATAATTAGTCTTCTAAGTCCTTATTTACTAATGGAAAACTAGAAAATTTACTCCCTTAATTATAATTTCTGCTAAGATAATAATGACTAACATAAGTTTCACCTATCTGATATATATATATACGTGTGTGTGTGTGCGTGTGTGTGTGTGTGTGTGTGTGTATGTAAGCTGTCAATATAAAAATAAATAAGAAGGAATTTGATTTGAGAAGTTTATCATCTATGGCCTGGCCTTCTGTAGCCATTGGGACCATTCATCAAATCAAGGACTGTAGAAACAAAGTTTCTGGCATCTAGGCACAGGGTCATCGGTGCCCATACTGCATTTTTTTATTGAATTGTTAAACTGATGCAGAGTAGTGGAAGATGTGAGAATTTAGCAAGCATTTCTGTATAAGGTGCTTGATCCTGTTGCATTGTACCTAATCCTGGCTTTTGGCCTCTTACAGATTTCAAACTCTAGTATTGCTTAGATTTCTCCTTAAATAATCTTGTTGCAATGTCTCCTTACACTATCCTTTGTCCTCTAAACATTTTTGCAATTATACAATCTACTTATAACTAGTGGAATTGAAACACATGAAAAAATAAACCTTGGAATGGTTATTTTGTATGACTTAGTCTGAAAACAATGGTAAGCAGCTAATATTATAGAATGAGATTCTGAAAAATAATGAAAAGCATTCTTATGACTATCAGTTCAGTGAATCAATTATTTCAGGGCATGTGTCCTGAAATAATAATGGGATTCTTTTACTTCTCTCAGTTTTGTTACTATGTGACCTCAATATGATAGTATATTTGTGCTGCAATGTCTGCAGTCCAACAGGAAGAAAGGAAAGGAGAAAGGGGTGTGGCTATATCAGGAAAATTAAAATCCATCCCAGAAAAAGCATAACAGAACTCCTACTAGCTAAGATACTAATACTTGGCCATCTTTTGCTTTAAGATGAAAAAAAAAGATTTAGCTACAAGTTGAATTAGGTTGCTGGATGAAGTATATTTCTACAATTTAAACCTCTAAAAATTCATCTTTATCTAGTTGAAGAACAAAGCATGAATTCATTCAACACATTCCTACACATCACATAATCTGTTTATTCTCCACTGGCCTCCATTAGTTTCTCTTTCATTAATAACCTTTTTTTTCTTGATATTATTAATGTAAAATTACATGAGCAAAACTATGGCCACCAGACTCGCCCCATTATCAAATCCCCACCACACACCCCACAACATCCACTGTCCATCAGCACAGCAAGATGCTATAGAATCACGACTTATCTTCTTGGTGCTACACTGCCTTCCCCGTATCCCCCTCGCCCCATTACATTATGTGTGCCAATCGCAATATGCCTCCCTCCCCCTCCATCCCTCCCTTCCCACCCATTCTCTACAGTCCCTTTCCCTTTGGCAACTGATAGTCCATTACTGAGTTCCGCCAGTGCACCACTGTTATGCTCCTTCAGTTTTCTCACTGTTCCTATACTCCACAGATGAGTGAAACAACCCGATACCCATCCCTCTCTGCCCTGTTTACCGCACTGAGAGTAACACCCTCTAGCTCCATTCATGCCATTGCAAAAGGTAGGATACGTCCTCCTCCCATGGCTGAACAACATTCCACTGTGTGTACATGCACCACATCTTCTTCAGCCATTCATCCACCAATGGACACACCTAAGTTGCTTCCACTTTTTGGCTATTGTAAATAGTGCTGCAACAAACATAGGGGCACATATGTCTCTTCCAAATTGGGCTCCTGCATTCTCAGGGTAAATTCCCAGGAGTGGAATTCCTGGGTCAGATGGTATTTCCATTTTGGGTTTTTGAGGAACCTCCATATTGCTTTTGACAATGTTTGAACTAATTTACATTCCCACCAGCAGTGTAGGAGGGTATGCCTTTCTCAGCAATCTCACCAACATTTGTTGTTCTTTGTCTTTTGGATGGTGGCCATCCTAACTGGTGTAAGGTGATATCTCATTGTAGTTTTAATTTGCATTTCTCTGATGATTAGCAATGTAGAGCATTTTTTCATGTGCCTGTTGACCATCTGAATTTCTTCTTTGGAGAAGTGTCTGCTCAGATCCTCTGACCATTTTTTAATTGGCTTATTTGCTTTTTGTTTGTGGAGATGCATGAGGTCTTTATATAACTTGGATGTCAACCCTTTATAGGACATGACATTTATGAATATATTCTCCCATATTGTAGGATGTATCTTTGTTCTGCTGATGATGTCCTTTGCTGTACAGAAGTTTTTAGTTTGATATAGTCCCACTTGTTCATTTTTGCTTTGGTTTCCTTTGCGCAGGGAAATATATTCATGAAGTTGCACATATTTAGTCCAAGAGATTTTTGCCCATATTTTTTCTACTAGTTTTATGGTTTTATGACTTACATTCAGGTCTTTGATCCATTTTGAGTTTACTTTTGTGTATGGGGTTAGACAATAATCCAGTTTCATTCTCTTACATGTAGCTGTCCAATTTTGCCAAAACCAGCTGTTGAAGAGGCTGTCATTTCCCCATTGTATGTCCATGGCTCCTTTATAGAATATTAATTGACCATATATGCTTGAATTTATATCGGGACTCTCTATTCTGTTCTACTGGTCTATGGGTCTGTTCTTGTGCCAGTAACAAATTGACTTGATTACTGTAGCTTTGTAGTAAAGCTTGAAGTCAGGGAGCATAATTCCCCCAGCTTTATTCTTCCTTCTCAGTATTGCTTTGGCTATTCAGGGTCTTTTGTGGTTCCATATGAATTTTAGAACTATTTCTCTAGTTCATGGAAGAATGCTGTTGTTATTTTTATAGGTATTGCATTGAATCTGCAGATTGCTTAAGGCAGGATGGTCATTTTGACAATATTAATTCTTCCTATCCATGAGCATGGGATATGTTTCCATTTATTGGTTTATTCTTTAATTTCTTTCATGAGTGTCTTGTAGTTTTCAGAGTATAAGTCTTTCACTTCCTTGGTTAGGTTTATTTCTAGATATTTTATTATTTTTGATGCAATTGTGAATGGAATTGTTTTCCTGATTTCTCTTTCTGCTAGTTCATCATTAGTGTATAGGAATGCAACAGAATTCTGTGTATTCCATTTGTATCCTACAACTTTACTGAATTCAGATGTTAGATTTAGTAGTTTGGGAGTGGATTCTTAGGGTTTTTTATGTACAATAACATGTTATCTGCAAACAGTGAGAGCTTGGCTTCTTCCTTACCAATCTTGATGCATTTTATTTCTTTGTGCTGTTTGATTACATTGGCTAGGACTTAGAATTATGTTGAATAAAAGTGGGGAGAGTGGGCATCCTTGTCTTGTTCCTGATCTTAAAGAAAAAGCTTTCAACTTCTAGCTGTTAAGTATAATGTTGGCTGTGGGTTTGTCATATATAGCCTTTATTATGTTGAAGTACTTGCCCTCTTTACACATTTTGTTGAGAGTATTTATCATGAATGGATGGTGAATTTTATCAAATGCTTTTTCACCATCTATGGAGATGATCATGTGGTTTTCATCCTTCTTTTTGTTGATGTAGTGGATGATGTTGATGGATTTTCAAATGTTGTACCATCCTAGCATTCCTCAGATGAATCCCACTTGGTCATGTTTGATGATCTTTTTGATGTATTTTTGAAGTCGGTTTGATCACATTTTGTTGTGTATTTTGCATCTATGTTCATCAGGGATATTGGTTTGTAATTTTCATTTTTTTGTGGTATCTTGGGCTGGCTTTGTTATTAGAGTGATATCAGCCTCTCATACAATGAGTTTGGGAGTATTCCCTCCTCTTGTACTTACTGGAAAACTTTAAGGAGAATGGGTAATAGGTCTTCACTAAATGCTTCATAAATTTCAGCAGTGAAACCATGTGGTCCAGGAATTTGTTCTTAGGTAGGTTTTTTTTTTCCAATTCAATTTCTTTGCTGGTAATTGGTCTATTCAGATTTTCTGTTTCATTCTGGATCAGCCTTGGAAGGTTGCATTTTTCTAGAAAGTTGTCCATTTCTTCTAGGTTATCTAGTTTGTTGGCATATAATTTTTCATACTATTTTCTCATAATTCTTTGTACTACTATGGTTTTGGTATTGATTTTTCCTTTCTCATTTCTGATTCTGTTTATATGTGTACACTTTTATTCTTGGTAAGTCTGGCTAGGTGTTTATCTATTTTGTTTATTTTCTCAAAGAACCAACTCCTGCTTTCATTGATTCTTTCTATAGTTTTATTCTTCTCAATTTTATTTATTTCTGCTTTAATATTTAGTATGTCCCTCCTTCTACTGACTTTGGGCCTCATTTGTTCTTCCTTTTCTAGTTTTATTAATTGTGAGTTTAGACTGTTCACTTGGGATTGTTCTTATTTCCTGAGGTAGGCCTGTATTGCAATGTATTTCCCTCTTAGCCCACCTTCTGTGTCCCACAGATTTTGCAGTGTTGAATTATTGTTGTCATTTGTCTCCATGTATTGCTTGATCTCTTTTTTTATTTGGTCATTGATCCATTGATTATTTAGGAGCATGTTATTAAGCCTCCATGTGTTTGTGGGCTTTTTTCATTTTCTTTGACTAATTTATTTCTAGTTTCATACCTTTGTGATCTGAGAGGCTGTTTGGTACAATTTCAATCTTTTTGAATTTACTGAGATTCTTTTTGTGGCATAGTTTATTATCTATTCTTGAAAATGTTCCATGTGCACTTGAGAAGAATGTGTATCATGTTGCTTTTGTATGGAGTGTTCTGTAGATGTCCGTTACATCCATCTGTTCTAATATGTTGTTCAGTGCCTCTGTCTCTATTTATTTCCTCTGATTGATCTGTCCTTTGGAGTGAGTGCTGTGTTGAATTCTCCAAAAATGAATGCATTGCATTCTATTTCCCCCTTTATTTCTGTTAGTATTTGTTTCATATATGTAGGTGATCCTGTGTTGGGTGCATAGATATTAATAATAGTTATATCCTCTTGTTGGACTGAACCCTTTATCATTATGTAGTGTCTTTCTTTGTCTCTTGTTACTTTTTTTGTTTTGATGTCTATTTTGTCTGATACAAGTAGTGCAACTCCTGCTTTTTTCTCCCTAATCATTGCATGAAATATCTTTTCCCATTCATTTACTTTCCATCTGTGTATGTCTTGGGGTTTGAAGTGAGTCTCTTGTAGGCAGCATACAGATGGGTCTTGTTTTGTTTATCCATTCAGTGATTCTATGTCTTTTGATTGGTGCATTCAGACCATTTACATTTAGGGCTTTTATTGATAGGTATGTACTTATTGTCATTGCAGGCTTTAGATTTGTGGTTACCAAAGGATCAAGGGTAATTACCTTACTATCTAACAGTCTAATTTAACTCACTTCGTATGCTATTACAAACACAACCTACTAACGTTTCTTTTTTTTCCTCCTTTTTCCTCCTTCTCCATTCTTTGTATGTTATGAATCATATTCTGTACTCTTTGTCTATCCCTTGGCTGACATCTATTTAGCCTTAGAAATACTTCCACCTATAGGAGTCCCTCCAAAATGCACTGTAGAGGTGGTTTGTGGGATGTAAATTCTCTCAGCTTTTTCTTATCTGAAAATTGTTTAATTCCTTCTTCAAATTTAAATGATAACCTTGTCGGGTAGAGTATTCTTGGTTCAAGGCCCTTCTGCTTGACTGCATTAAATATATCAAGCCTCTCCCTTATGGCCTGTTTCTGTTGAGAAATCTGATGATAGCCTGATGGGTTTTCCTTTGTATGTGATCTTTTCTCTCTCTCTCTAGCTGCTTTTAAAAGTCTGTTTTTATCCTTGATCTTTGTCATTTTAATTTTTATATGTCTTGGTGTTGTCTTCCTTGAGTCCCTTGTGTTGGGAGGTCTGTGCACCTCCATTGCCTGAAAGACTATCTCCTTCCCCAGATTTGGGAAGTTTTCAGCAATTACCTCTTCAATGACACTTTCTATTCCTTTTTCTCTCTTCTTCTTGTTCCCGTATTATGCAAATATTTTTCTGTTTGAATTGGTCACACAGTTCTCTCAACATTCTTTCATTCTTAGAGATTCTCTTTTCTCTTTGTGCCTCACCTTCTTTGTATTCCTCTTCTCTAATTTCCAGTCCATTTACCGTCTCTTGTATTATATCTAATCTGCTTTTAAATCCCTTCATTGTATGTTTCCTTTCAGATATGGAATTTCTTAATGATTGACTCTCCATCTTACATTTGTTCCTGAGTTCTTGAATATTTTTCTGTATCTCCATAAGCATGTTTATGATTTTTATTTTGAACTGTCTTTCAGGAAGATTGGTGAGTTCAGTTTCATTTGGCCCTTTTTCTGGGGTTTGTGAGATTTTGGTCTGACCCATGTTCTTTTGACATTTCGTATTTCTATGTGGTACCCTCTATGCCCAGAAGCTCCAGTCTCTGGAGCTGCTCAGCTCCAAGAGTGTGATTGGGGGTCATAGGGGAGTGGAGTTGGTGCCTGGGGGGAGGAAATATGTGTCTCCTGATTCCCATCTGCCATGCCTGTCTCCCATATCAGAGCCAGTGGGCCAAACACACAGGTGTAAATCTCTGTGCTTTGCATCTCTAGCTGTTGTCGGTGGAAGGCTTTCCCTCTGACTCGCCTGATGCCAGTGCAGTGACTGCTGGTTTGTAAGCCAGTACCATCAGGCCAGGAGGAAGGCTCAGCAGGCTGTGTTTCACAGTGGGGAACCTTTGAGTTATGTAGCCAGCTGGGGGAATGGAGCTCCTGAAGCTCCTCAAAATTCTCAATCTTCTGGGCAGCATGCACCCAGACACACTTGTCCCCATATCCCTTCTCCCACACAGGGACCTCCATGCAAACCCTGCCCCTTCAGCAGCCCTCTCACTGCTAGGAACCCTCTCAGACCACCTGCCTTTCCCTTGTCCCAGAGTGGCTGGGTGTGGATCCTGTCTTCCACACACAGCCGGAATCTGTCTCTCTAGCACTCTGCCTGTTCCAATTCTCCATCCTCCAGAGCAAAACACAATGTAGGTTTCTGCTCACAAAGCACATCTCCAGGGCTATGTGTTCAGCAGTCCCAGGCTTTCACCCCCTCTCCGCTCTGTTTCTCTTCCTCCTGCCTGTGAGCTGGGATGGGGGAAAGGCTTGGGTCCCTCCTGATCAAGGCTTTGGTACCTTACCCTGTTTTGTGTGGTCTGCTCTGTTCTTGAGGTCTGTATGCAGACTGGTGCAGCCTTCTTTCCTGTTGCTGTTTTAGGGTTAGTTGTATTAACTATATTTTCGTACCATCTGTGGTTTTGGGAGGAGTTCTCTGCCTCACCTCTCACGCTTCCATCTTGAATCTCCAGTAGCCATTATAACTTCTTTTACTGTCAAATTTCAGAATATATTTGAATACCTTTTATCCTCTTAAGTAATATGCCTTGACAATGCAACTATTATAAAGACTAAATTTATCCTGAAGTCTAATATATGTTAATAAGAAAATTTTTTTGATTTTCCTTATTTTTGCATTTCTAATATGTAAATTCAATGTATAAGGTATTGTTTACATAAGAATTTTGATATGAAATATAAGTGGCATTTTTTCTTTCAAATATTTTACTACATCACAAGTATCTATACTTCATTGAAATACATTGTGTGGACTGACAGGAGTAAGAACCTTAGATTGCTGCTTACTTTATGGCTTCTAAAAATACATCAGTATCCATTTCTTAAAAGTCTGATTTTCTCCTATTGTAATTCACTGTCAAAGAAAAATGAAGACTTGATGAAGCATACTATTCTTTTATTTCTCCCAGGCCAAATATCAATGATCCACTATTTATAACTTTGATGCCCCCTTCTTCCAAAGATTATTTGTTTAATTTTGTTTTTATTACACCAGTAATATATTTACTGAAAATATGAAACTGACTTTCATATTTACAATGTGTTTCCTATAATTAGTGGTTGAAAGCATCTGTCATATTACATCAGTTTTTCCTCTCTGATCCCCTAGAGGGATGTTCTGAATCATTAGTTTAAAATCAGTTTTTGTTATTAATTATATATCAACCATATGACTCAGTCAGAGATAAATAGGATTTTGTTTTTGATCTCCCAAATAAATAGACTTACAGAAATATTGTTTAGAAGAATACACGCTAGGCAAATGGATAAATTCTAAAAGAAAACATCATTTGGAGCTCTTCATACATTAATTACTTTTAGAAAACCGGGAAAAGTTTGAGCTGTGTAATAACAAAATCAAAATATTATAGATCAAATAATTGGTACATATTAAGAATTTAATAAGTATAACACATAAATTGATTTTAATTACTCATCACTAAGTGTCTTATTTACTAATGTACTCTATTATACAATCATTCTATTAACACAATTGTGAGCCTGTGAGAGTATGCTGATGTTCAGTGTATGTGTATGTGTGTGTGTGTGTGTGTAGTGGATGTATAGGTGTGTGTAAATATGCATATGAGTAGCACCTGTAATACATTTCATATATTAGAAAATTACAAATGCAATTTAAACTAATATAAAATGTATTGCACAAGTGAAGATGCACATCTACCAGTAGAAGTCCCCAAGATAAACTTTTATTTGGCTCAGTTTAAACATGAACACAAAAACCTGGTAAATTTTTTTGCTGAATGAAAAGTATAACATAATAATTTATGGGGAATATTTGTTTCCAAATAATCAAAAATATATTTTAAGAGCATTTATCTTTAAAATACTTTTGAGTGAACCTATCAACATATTTACTTAATATTGGATGAAATTATATTATTGGTATATATGATGAAGAAAAGTATTAGGCAAGTATGAAAATTATAAAACTCAATTCTATTCAGATTCAATAACTAAAATTGTATTAAGCATATACATACAAATGTATTAAGTATACTATATATTCATATTAAGATATATTTATATAATTGGATTAAGCATTATATATAAAGAGAGGAAAAGAGCAAAAATAACAGCAATTGATCTTATGTAAAGACAGTAAGAAAATCCAAGAAACAAACATAAAAATATTTCTGACGGAAAAATTAAAAATTATACTAGAAACTTATAAACTAGAAAAGAGAATTTTTCAAATATCTTATTCTGTATAAAGATTACACTGAAAAGATCTAATTTTCTAAAGCTAAATAGAAAATATAAGCATTCAAACATACATTGTAGGGAGTAAAATATGTAATTCCAAAAAGATGAACCAGCATTTACTCAACCCCATAATAATTATCAAAACTCAAAATCTCTATTTTTCTCAGAAAATAAAATGGACAAACCAGCTAAATATGAGGCATAAAACAAAAAATGCAAGGCCCATGGAGAAAATTATTTTTTTCCCACAAACTCTTTTAATGGACTTGGGGTATTTTATGCTTATGTTAAAATACCAAAACATGTTTACATACAAAATATAGTTAAATACAAAAGACCAAATTTATTTTACACAATATGGCAGCATAATTACTAAAACATTCTCCCTTCTCTAATTCTCAAGAACATAAAAAATGTTATATAAACATTTCTATTTTATGTTTTAAGTAACAACTAGGTAAAGTTTTTTCAAATCTTTATAAATTTGTGCTATGTTCTAGGAGAACTCCTTTGTTCCACCTTCTAATTCAATAGCTCATTTTTCCTTTGTATCCATTCTATCCAATATTTGTCATATTAGATGTTTCTATTTCTGTACCATTTAAGACACTTTGAGCTTTGAGAAACAGAAATTGGGTCAATTATTCCTTCAGGTTCCCATTTTTCTGTCATGTTGTTTTGCTTTTCTGCCGGTTTGTCTTTGCTGTGTTATACTCATCTTTTGCTGTTTGCATGATTTAAAGCCTGTTTTTCCCTATGGTTTAGAAATAACAACTAGTAGAATTGAAGCTAAATGCTTTCATTTCAAGTACAGAAGGAATGAGAGGGGAAAACAAATCCAGAAGACAAAATAGAAGTAAAAAAAAAGTGACCCAAATATCCCTGGAATATGAACTATAACGCCTCTGACTAAATCAGATTGCAAAAATGAAGCCACCTTAGTAAAAAATAGAATGAAATAATTAGCATAGAAGAATGAAAGGTTCATCCTAGAAAAGAGTGTTGGGGTTATTTTCCCCTTGGTTACATGGGAAAATGCTGAATGATATTACATATTTGTATCTGTATACACATTTATATACATATACATTTATATATGTTATATATGTATTTGTACACACAGTTCTATATATAAATTTTATATATATCATATATCTGTATAAACATATATACATAAAAATATATATAATATTTACATATATATGTATACACTTCAAAAATTTTTTTTATGAAAGTATTATTGATATACACTCTTACAAAGGTTTCACAAGAAAAAACAATGTGGTTACTACATTTACCCATATTACCAAGTCCCACCCATACCTCAATGTAAGCACTATCAGTGTAGTAAGATACCAA
Source organism: Manis javanica (assembly GCF_040802235.1). Lineage (NCBI taxonomy): Eukaryota > Metazoa > Chordata > Mammalia > Pholidota > Manidae > Manis > Manis javanica. The sequence goes on from NC_133157.1 coordinate 194,274,214, forward strand.
AGATTCACTATTTGCCTCCTCTGTGCTACACTGTTTTCCCCATGATCCCTCACATCACGTGTGACCCCCATGGCCCCTCAATCCCCTTCTCCTTCCCTCCCCATCCACCCTCCCACACCCCTCCCTTTTGGTAACCACTAGTTCATTCTTGGACTCTCTGAGTCTGCTGCCATTTTGTTCCTTCAGTTTTGCTTCATTGTTACACTCCAGAAATGAAGGAAATCATTTGACACTTGTCTTTCTCTTCCTGGCTTATTTCACTGAGCATGTCCTCCAGCTCCATCCATGTGCAACTGGTAGGATTTGTTTCTTTCTTATGGCTGAATAATATTCCATTGTGTATATGTACCTCTTATTCTTTATCCATTCAGCTACTGGTGGGCACTTAGGTTGCTTCCATATCTTGGCTACTATAAAAAGTGCTGCAATAAACATAGGGGTGCATATGTCTTTTTGAATCTGAGAAGCTGTATTCTTCGGGTAAATTTCAAGGAGATTCCCAGGTCAAATGGTATTTCTATTTTTAGTTTTTTGAGAGACCTCCATATTGCCTTCCACAATGGTTGAACTAGCTTACATTACCACCAGCAGTGTAGGAATGTTCCCCTTTCTCCGCATATCACCAGTATTTGTTGTTCTTAGTCTTTTCAATGCTGGCCATCCTTACTGGTATGAGGTGATATCTCATTGTGGTTTTAATTTGTACTTCCGTGATGATTAGTGATGTGGAGCATCATTTCATGTGTCTGTTGGCCATCTGAATTTCTTCTTTGGAGAACTATTTCTTCATATCATCTGCCCATTTGTTAATTGGGCTTTTTGCTTTTTGGGTGTTGCGGCGTGTATTTTGGATGATAACCCCTTGTGCGATGTCTTTTACAAATATATTCTCCCACACTATAGGATGCCTTTTTGTTCTGCTGATGGTGTCCTTTGCCATACAGAAACTTTTTAGTTTGATGTAGTCCCATGAGTTCATTTTGTACATACTTTTATATATAGAAATTTTATATATATACACACACACGAACAAGAACACATTTCTCTGCTAGTTGATAAAACAGCAAAAATAGGTGATGTTAAGACAACCAGCACTCAAATTCCTAGTCAGCATTTTAAAAAATAGATTCTTCTTGTTTCCAGAATAAGATATCACCTTACTTCTCTGGTTATATGAATTACACTCATTTAGTGTCTTTACTTAGAAGAAATCATACTCACATTAATATTTTTGATGTCCCATTCATTAGTATGTTTTTGTTATCGCTGTTGATTTTTCCTATGTTCCTCATTTTTGTTTTCATTGAAAGTCTATTGATTTCTTTCATATATACTTCTGAATCTATAATCACCCAGCATGTGCCCATCACTGCAAATGTTTTTAAGAAGCAAAAGCCTAAGATTTATGCACACTGGGTTGTCAGATTACAGAACCTACATAACATATGAACAAGAAATAGTTTATGAAATTGTTTTCATAATACTACCTCAGAAGAATAACAAGTTCTACTTCTCAGAGCAAAAGCAAGAAAAATATTTCTAACTGAAGAAGACATATGGCTAAACTTTAGGAAATACCCTCTTAAAGGTCCAGTAATGGAAAGAAGAATTTAAAAAGAAAAAAAAAGAAAAATAGTTATAGGGTCAAAACAGTTCACAATTATAAGAGGAAGGAGGAGATTTCAATGTAGAGGGAATAATCAGTAATGCCAAATGCTGCAGAGATTGACAAAATCTATAAAGGATCATCTTGACCTTTTTAAAAAACTCATTTAAAGCAGTATTTTATTCAGTGATGGTCAGAGACTGTTTGCCAAGAAAGTAATTACAAAGAAAAACAGTTGTTTATCATCTACATATATGAAAAAATCTGGCAATGAAGTCTGGATGGTAGACTGATGTGGTGATAGAATTATATAAATACTGTATTTAGAGCAAGACATAAAGTCTACTGAAATGAAAGGAGAAGAAACAAAGAATGGAGGAGACAAATGTCTAGAATACACAAATTAAAGCAGTAGGGTTGAAGATGTAAAGCCTCACGGAAAGCTTTGGACATATTTCCCATAGAGAATGTATATAATACATAGAATCACTCTATCTTTTATTATACATACCAGGAGACTTTTCAAAATGAAAGTGGGATTATTGACTATTACAATAAGGCATAACTGCACACTGTCAGCCAACCCATACCATATGGTCCTGTACTAATCCATTACAATAATTTCCACTATAGACCAGATTTAATCCAGCAGTGATCAGTTAACTGGAAACTAAACTTTTCTGTTTCTCCTTAGTACTGCTTTCTCAGGTCTCCTTTAGAATTCTGTTGGCTTAGGGTCTAGCAATTATGGAATGTGAGAAGAAATGATATGACCACTTCCAGAATTGGCCCATAAAAATCTCCTTCATAATTTCCTCTGTGTTCTTTTCCATTTAGTTTCTTGGGTTTCTTTGAAAGCCTAATATTAATAAAGAGGATCTATTAGACTGAATTAACATGGGTTATGAATAAATGATGAGAGGTAAAACTCATTTTGAATCTGTACATTAATTAGAAAGAATCTTTAGTTGTGAAAAGCAAAAGGGTACAGAGAAATGATACAGGGACCAGGAGCAGGGAACATTATTTAGGCTGAATGATTATATTTTACTCATCCTGCTGAAGAAGACTGAGATTAGTTTTTACTGAAATCACAATTTTTATTATTTGTTCTAAAGGTGCAAATAATTATTATTTTTAATTGATTGCATCTTAAGCATTAAAATTCTGATATTAAAAACCTGTAATTCTGTCCCCTCATATTGATGCCATTTTGGCTGTAATCTGGTAGAAAAACTTACACATAAATCTTGCATCAATACTTCTGTCAGTCAGGAGGTGAACAAAATAAGAGCTAAAGCACTGCAAACTCATGTTGCTGGGATTAGATTTGAAGCTGTAATACTGATGGTGAATATATATATATGAATCAAATACCAATATTTCTTTTTTAATTTTTTATTAAGGCATTATTGATATACACCCATATGAAGGTTTCACATGAAAAAACAATGTGACAACTAGATTAACCCATATTATCAAGTCCCCACCCATACTCTAATGCAGTCACTGTCCATCAGTGTATTAAGTACCACAGATTCACTGTTTGCCTTCTCTGTGCTACACTGCTTTCCCCATAACCCCACACACAATGTGTTCTAAAACCAATACCCCTCAATCCCCATCTCCCTCCCACCCGACCCACCCTCCCACAGCACTACCCTTTGGAAATCACTAGTCCCTTTTTGGAGTCTGTGAGTCTGCTGCTATTTTGTTCCTTCAGTTTTGCTTCATTGTTATACTCCACAAATGAAGGAAATCATTTGGCACTTGTATTGCTTTGCCTGGCTTATTTCACTGGGCATAATATCCTCCAGCTCCATCCGTGTTGTTGCAAATGGTAGGATTTGTTTCTTTCTTATAGCTGAATAGTATTCCATTGTGTATATGTACTATTTCTTCTTTATCCATTCATCTACAGATGGACACTTAAATTGCTTCCATATCTTGGCTATTGTAAATAGTGCTGCAATAAACATAGGGGTGCATATGTCTTTTTGAGTCTGAGAAGTTGTATTCTTTGCATAAATTCCAAGGAGTGAGATTTCCAGGTCAAATGGTATTTCTCTTTTTAGTTTTTTGAGGAACCTCCATATTGCCTTCCATCATGGTTGAACTAGCCTACATTCCCACCAGCAGTGTAGGAGGGTTCTCTTCTCTGCATGCTAACTAGCATTTGTTGTTCTTAGTCGTTTTGATGCTGGCCATGCCTACTGGTGTGAGGTGATATCTTACCGTGGTGTTAATTTGCATTTCCCTGATGATTAGTGATGTGGAGCATCTTTTCATGTGTCTGCTGGCCATCTGAATTTCTTCTATGGAGAATTGTCTCTTCATATCCTCTGCCCATTTTCTAATCAGTTATTTGCTTTTTGGGTGTTGAGGCTTGTAAGTTCTTTATATATTTTGGGTGTGAACCCCTTGTCGGATATGTCATTTACAAATATATTCTCCCATACTGTAGGATGCCCTTTAGTTCTGTTGATGGTGTCTTTTGTGGGGTATTTCATTTTATTTGAATAATTTATTTCTAGTTTCATACCTTTGTGGTCTGAGAAAGTGCTTAGTACAATTTCAATATTTTTTAAATTTACTGAGACTCTTTTTGTGGCCTAGTATATGATCTATTCTCAAAAATGTTCCATGTGCACTTGAGAAGAATGGGTGTGGAGTTCTGTAGATGTCTGTTAGGTCCATCTGTTCTAATGTGTTGTTCAGTTCCTCAGTCTTCTTACTTATTTTCTGTCTGGTTGATCTGTCCTTCAGAGTGAGTAGAGTGTTGAGGTCTCCCAGAATGAATGCATTGCATTCTATTTCCCCTTTTAATTCTGTTAGTATTTGTTTCATGTATGTAGTGCTCCTGTGTTGAGTGCACAGATATTTTAATGGTTATATCTTCTTGTTGGATTGGCCCCTTTATCATTATGTAAAGTCCTCCTTTGTCTCTTGTGACTTTCTTTGTTTTGAAGTCTGTTTTGTCTGATACAAGTAGTGCAACTCCTGTTTTTTCTCGCTATTGCTTGCATGAAATATATTTTTCCATCCCTTCACTTTTAGTCTGTATATGTCTTTGGGCTTAAAGTGAGTCTCTTGTAGGCAGCGTATAGATGGGTCTTCTTTTTGTTATCCATTCAGTGACTCTCTGGCTTTTGAATGGTGCATTCAGTCCATTTACATTTAGGGTGTTTATTGATAGGTATATACTTATTGCTATTGCAGGCTTTAGATTCGTGGTTACCAAAGGTTCAAGATTAACTTCCTTACTGTCTAAGAGTCTAACTTAACTCAGTTAAAATGCTATTAAAATCACAATCTAAAGGTTCTTTTTCCTCCTCCATTCTTTATATATTAGGTATCATATTCTGTATTCTTTGTCTATCCCTTGATTGACTTTGGGGACAGTTAATTTAATTTTACATTTGCTTAGTAATTAGCTGTTCTACTTTCTTTACTGTGGTTTTATTTCCTCTGTGGACAGCTATTAAACCTTAGGAACACTTCGATCTATAGCAGTCCCTCCAAAATAGACTGTAGAGATGGTTTGTGAGAGGTAAATTCTCTCAGCTTTTGCTTATCTGGAAATTGTTTAATCCCTCCTTCAAATTTAAATGATAATCTTGCCGGGTAAAGGAATCTTGGTTTCAGGCCCTTCTGCTTCACAGCATTAAATACATCATGCCACTCCCCCTCACCTCTAAGGTTTGTGTTGAGAAGCCTGATGATAATTTGTTGGGCTTTTTTTTGTATATGATATTATTTCTCTCTCTGGCTGCTTTTAATAGTCTTTCCTTATCCTTGACCTTTGCCATTTTAATTACTATATGTCTTGGTGTTTTCTTCTTTGGGTCCCGTGTGTTGGGAGATCTATGCACCTCCATGGCCTGAGAGACTATCTCCATCCCCAGACTGGGGAGGTTTTCAGCAATTACGTCCTCAAAGACACTTTCTATCCCTTTTTCTCTCTCTCAATTCTTCTGGTACTCCTATTATGCAAATATTGTTCTGTTTCAATTGTTCACACAGTACTCTCAATATTCTTTCATTCTTAGAGATCCTTTTTTCTATCTGTGCCTCAGCTCTTTGTATTCCTCCTAATTTCTATTTCATTTATCATCTCCTCCACCATAGCTAATCTGCTTTTAATACCCTCCATTGTGCTCTTCAAAGATTGTACCTCCAACCAGAGTTCATTTCTGAGTTCTTGAATATTTTTCTGTACCTCCATGAGCATGTTAATGATTTTTATTTTGAAATTCCTTTCAGGAAGATTCATGAGGTTGATGTCATTTGACTCTCAGGAGTTGTATTCATAATTTTACTTTGAACCAGGTTTCTCTGGCATTTTATATTTGTATATGGCACCCTCTAGTGCCAAGAAGCTCTTCTCTCTGAAGCTGCTCAGCCCCTGAAGCAATATCGGGGGTCACAGGGGAGTGGTTGGTGCCTGGGAGGAGAAAAAAAAGTTGTTTCCCTCTTCCTGGCTGGTATGCTTGTCTCCACTGCCAGAATCAGTGGGCCAAACACACAGGTATAAGCCTTTGTGCTTTGCATTTTTAGTTGCTGTAGACAGGGCTTCCCTCTGGCTGGCCTAATGCCAAGGCAGCATTTGCTGGTTTGCTAGCCAGGTAGGGCTGCCTGGGAGAAAGACACAGTAGGCTGTGTATCATGGAGGGGGTCCTTCAAGCTGTGTAGCCAGCCAGGGAGCTGGATCACCTGGAGATCATGAAAGTTTCCAACCTGCTGGTCAGATTGCACACAGACAATTTTGTCTACCTCTCTTTCTCCTGCATAGTAAGCTCTGTGTAATCCTGGCCCCTTTAGCAGCCCTCTTGCTGTTAGGAAGTCTCTCAGACTGCCCACCTTTCTTTTGCCCCAGAGTAGCCAGATATGGATCCCTGCTTTCCACAAGCTGCTGGAATCTCAGTCTATCCAGGTTCTGTCTTAGCTTTCCAACCCCCTAATCACAAGAGTACCATGCAAGTGTGATGAAATGTAGGTTTGAACTCCCAGAACAGATCTCCAGTTTGGTATTCAGCAGTCCCAGGCCTCCCCTCTTTCCCCACTCCATTTCTCTTCCTTATGCCAGTGAGCAGGGGTGGGCAAAGGGCTTGGGTCCTGCTGGGCCATGGCTTTGGTATGTTATCCTGTTCAGTGAGGTTTATTCTTTTCTCCAGGTGTATGCAGTTTGGTGCAGCCCTCTTTCCTGTTGGTCTTTCAGGATTAGTTGTATTAATTATATTTTCATACTATATGCAGTTTTAGGAGGATGCCTCTGTCTCACCTCTTATGCCACCATCTTTCATGATGAGTATATATTTATCAAGTAAAATATATTCCATCTTTAATGTAAATAAATAAACCATAAACCAATCTGAAAAGACTATACACTGTATGACTACACCTATATGGTATACTAAAAAAGGCAAAACTCTAGAGACAGTAAAAAGATCAGTGTTTGCTAGGAGAGGGAGGGATAAATTGAGAAGTACAGAGGATTTTTATGGTGGTAAAACAATTCCATATATATAACGGTGGAAACATGCCATTATATAAATTTGTCAAAACACATAGAATGAACAATGCCAACAGTGAACCCTGATATAAAGTGTGGACTTTGTTTGATAATGATGTTTCCATGTATGTTCTGCAATCACAACAAATGATAGGGAATATAGATAGTAGGGAAACATGTGGGAGAGGGGCACAGAGGATGTATGGGAATTCTGTACTTTCTGATCAATTTTGTTGTGAACATAAACTGCTCTAAAAAATGGACTACTAAAATTATTTTTTTAAATGTATGGCAAATGAAAAGATGAAGTGAAGCATTTCAGAAAGCTGCAAATTTACAGAATTTTAACAGCTGCTTAAAATATTCAAGTTTACAAAAGCCAGTAGGTGTCTCTCATGCTCTCTATATTTTTTAAAACATAACCTCAAAAATGATTGCATATATAAGAGGAAAAACAGTATAATGGTCAGCAAAGTAAAAACAATGACACACTTTTCTTAGGTTTTTTTTGGCTAATAGGATAGGTGTGCTTATCTTTGAATATGCACAGACAATATAGTATATACTTAATAGTGTGGCAGCTTAGACAATTTTGCCTTGTGTAATATATTTGGAGATCACCCATTTCACACTTATAACCATGTTATTTTTGTTAAAATGAATGGTGCTCCATACAAATTTGCAGCATTTTTGTAAACATTAGGGATGACTCATGATCCTTGCATATATTCTTTAAAGTGCCTGTCACATTTAATCAATGTCATCATATTTCACAGATGGATGACCTTGTTAATTCCTTTTCCCACATGCCTCATTTGAATAAAGCATCTATCAAAGTAAATGGACACAATTGCATCCATAAAATTCACAAACATTTGTTAGGGTCTGTTTTCAAGTAAAGAGGCACTTTGCTTACCCATATAGGTGCCTAAATGCATTAACTTGATTCCAAATTCTATCACTAATTGCAACTGACTTGGAACAGAGTGCAAAAAAGTCTCAAGAGTAGATGCCAAGTATTTGATATGTAAAATTTATATGTTATTAATGAAGCAAACAGTGAAAAGTATGGATATGTAATTTAATAGTTAAGAACATGAAAATAGAAAGGAAATCATTCTTTTGATTTGTCAGAGCAGCATTCTTCTTTAGCCTTTTGTAGGTAGTAAACTTTAGCAGTGGTGAAGTATAATTTTTATATTGTACTTATATCTCAATGGATAAAAAGATCTTAAGTCTTGGTACATCTCTTAAGAATGACAGAAAGCTTCCTGATTAATAGGAATTGGCCTTTTTCCTAAATGTAAGTTTGAAAACGTTTATTTATTAGAACATGAAGATAATTACAAACTGTGTTTCAAATTCTATCTGGGTCAAATAAATATATTATTTTCACATGGCTAAAGGACACACTATTAATATTGTTCTTTCATTTCCTAGTCTCATTTAAGCAGGCAAAAAGTGGAGATGGTTTTGATCAGTTCAACACATAAGAGACACATGGAAAATGGAGAAACCTGATGTTTCATTAAGTCTTGGACATTTTGTAGCTGTGTGGTATTGATAAAGTACATTGGCTGTTCAGAAGCTTGGTTTCCTCACCAGGGCAGTGACATCAGCCAGATGGCAGAACAAGAAGCCTTGAATCGTCCTTCCACTCACTGATATACCCATTCAACAACACATGGACCAATATAACTTGTGAGAAGTCCATGAACTAGTTGAGAGGTTCCTACACCTTGGGTGAGCACAAAACCAGCTATATAGAATCCAACAGGAAATTTATGGAGGGAAGTAACTGTGCTCCTAAAGTATTTCTACTCCTAAAGTAAATCCATTCGTCAAGTAAAAAAAAAAAAGAACAAAATAAACCTAAAATTAGAAGAACAAGGAAATGGTAAAGATTAGTGCATATGCAAAGGAAAATAGAGAATAGGAAAAATTAACAAAAGTAAAACTTTTTAACTAAGATAAATAAACCAGCTAATTAACTAAAATGAGACAACTAAAAAAAATCAGAAATGGGGACATTATAACTGATGCCACAGAAATAAAAAAGGACTGTAAGTGACTATTATAAACACTTATACTAACAAATTGGATTACCTAGAAGAAATGGATAAATTTCTAGAAACACAAAACCTACCAATATGAACTCATGAAGGAATAGCAGATGTGAACAGGCCTGTAACTCATAAGGAGATCCCTATTTGAAAGCTGCAGGAAGGACAAGATGGATACTTTCCTATAGTGAACTTCCAAGTTGTGATCTATCAAACTTATGTAATGTTGTATTTCTATTAGCTCCAGTTTCCCAAAAATCTACCTTAGAATATGCATCCTTCCTTCTAACATTGATACCACCTAAAGTACTTCCTAAAATGATTGGGACAATCATAATTATTTCTCTCCCACTTCTCTATTGCCAAGCATCACAAAAAAAAATGTACTAACATGTCCCTCATTATGAATTTGTATTAGCTTTGAGTTACTTTATACAATTTAATTACATTTCACATAATTACTTCAGCATTATATTGCAATATATACCATGCACTGTTAATTTTTACATGTAATTTGTAGCTGTGAGTATAAAGTTGTTGGGAAATTATATAAAAAGTATCTTTCCATTATAAATAACAGCAATTTTGAAAATATAAACAAATAGTGGGCTTATTTTAGAATGTTAGAATTTCAAAATGAATTTGACATGGGTCTCTTAGGAGCTGATGTGTATTGCTTAGGAGCAGATGTAATTAAGTTAAAGAACTTGAGATGGGGCAATTTCCTAAATTATCCTAGACTCAGTGTAATTAAAAGGACCTTTATATAAGAGACAGGAGGGTCAGAATTAGAGAAGATGAAGTGATGATGGAGGCAGAGTAAATAATGGGAACAAAGGTCAAAGCGAAGCAGGGCTATGAGCCAAGAAATGTAGGCAGCCTCTAAAAGCTGAAAAATGCAAGGAAACACTGCATTTTCCCTTAGAGCCTCCAGAAGAAAGGTTGCCTGCTGACTCATTTTAGATTTCTGACTTCTATCAAGTATATGAAAGCAAATTTTTTGTTGACCTAATACAAAAATGTGTGGTAATTTGTTACAGAAACAGTTGATAACTAATATAAAACTATGTGTAAATATTTTTTTCACAATTATAAACACACTAAAAGTAAACTGTGTACATCCACACATGCATACACACAGACACACAAAAAGTAACTAGTTGACTTGAGTGACCAGATAGGCTTACTTTATTTTGTTTGTGTGTATGCGTATGTACTTTGTAAGATCAACTGCAACTTCAGGATTTCCCTCTATATGCCATTCTACTATCTCATCTCCTAGTAGTAGTATACTTTCAAGGAGGGGAAGAATGGGTGGAGATAGGAGGAAGAAGCAAAGCAAAATGTTTTAAACCATGTTTAATATTCTAAGTACCATTCAATTGAATGTGTGTATATAACTGCATAACAATCATAATCTACAAAGAACTACTTATCACTGTCTTCCACTATTTCATAGATAAGAAGTATAAAATAAGGACGCACAGGGAATACTACTTGGAAGTGAGGTTAGTAGTCTCATAGTGGGAAAGAAAGGGAAGACTGTACCTGAACAACAAATCTGATGAACTTCACAAATTCCCCTTGTGTTGACTATATTTGTGACAATTGTCCTATAACAAATGCTCCTGATTAAATTTTTTTCATGCAGCTACAAAGCAGTCTGTTATTCAGAATCATGAAGATATTTTTTAATTTAGCTGATTTACTATGAAACAAAATGGTCTCATTTTCCACAGAGAACACACTCATTGAAGCATTACTACTAGTTCCTATTAAAAACCTTTCTATGTCTCATAATATTTGATATTTCCATATTTAGATGACATTTTCTCAATAAGTCTCTTTTAATGTTTAAGCAAAAGAAGACCAACCGTATAACATTAAAAAATGTTTGAGAGGTTCACTTTTATTTTATTATTTTCCCTTAATTTCAATAGCTTATCAAAAGGTAATAGTTGTTTCCCTTGACTTTAATTGAAATACTTCATAAAATCCCTAATGTAAATGTTTTATGAGTTAGGGAATGAATAATCATGAAGGCTTTAGTTTATAAAGAAAGAATTAAATCCATCCAATATTTACAGGATCAAGGGAGATTTATGGGACTTTAACAATTCACATAAGCTTGGGTAAATTTAGGGGAACAAGCAGGGTACTTAAAAAAATTGGAAACACCATACATGGATAATTAGAAATTCTAGCCATCTTTGTCATGTAAAAGAGAAAATTCTGAAATAAGAGATGGAATAACCAAAATCATATATTAGAGGATGGGGGAAAATTAAGTCTCTATAGCCACAGTCAATAGAAAATATGTATCAGTTGGAGATGAATTAGTTTCAAACACCCAAAATATTCAAAGAACATACTATTTAAACTTGGGGATTGTGAGTTGTAGAGATGTGGAGTAATTCAATCATATAGTGGATGTTCCTTCGCAGAAATGTTACATACCAGACTGGATTATAAAGTTTCCCGTGACATTGTCCCAGCTATTAACTTTAAGAACTAATAAAAAGTAAAAGTAAGGGCTTAATTATCTTTTGAAAACAAGATATTCCTCTCCCCTTCTTTTTCTCTGACCATTTACATAACTTAAAATTGTGAGTAATTTATCCTCTCTTCAAAATGCACATAAATTATTTGAAAACAGAATAGTTTGTAACAAAATGTGAGCTTTGTGAAAGAGGAATGCCTTTTTTCAAGGACATAGGAGTCATTGTTTTGAAATGTAAATAACAAAGAAGATAGCACCCCTACTTAACAGTTTGGGGAAGCAGTTAGGTTCTTAAAGCCTAACTTCAAAGGGCACCTTGATCAAAGTTGAAAAATTATCTCTTATCATAAGATATGAGAAGTTTGTTTTCACTCTAGATAGTCAATAAGCTAACACAGATGGGCCCCTCAATTACTATGTAAAGTTTGTGTGTGACAGTACTATCAGGTCCTTTTATTGAGAAGTAGCTATTGTTCTATCATGAAAATATTTATGTAATGGTTTATATCTATCTGGCTATATAAGGAAATGAGATTCCTTTCTGTCTTTGCAATTTCTTAATGGATTGCCTATGATGAACATCACATTCAGGTTTAATGCTTACTCAATAATAAAAAGCATTTTATTTCTCTACTACCTTGGTGAGGAGGATTTCTGGGTTGGGAGGTTTTGTTTAAGATGATAATTTCCCAACATAAACAATTAATAGTTTCAGTCTCATTCTTTATCTATATTCTTCATAGATGAAGGCCAGCATACGAAAGAAACCTTGAATCTAGGCCAGCATTACAACTTACTTGATCAGTAGAATGGAGCAGAAGTGATATTCTGGGACTTAACTGGCAAAGTCATAGATACTCTGCTAGGAACTCTGGCATCATAAAAAGTTCGAGCTATATGAAAACACCCATGGTCAATAGTGCTCTCCAAGCATCCAATTGACATTCAACATTAACTACTACCTCTCAGACTTCCAACACAGGCTGGTATACCTTTAGATGACTGCAGTCACTGCTTCTGACTAATTACATGTGAATCTTCCATCTGAGTCCACTCCACCAGAAAATTGCAGAAAGTATTTCTAAATGTTTTTTTCTTTATTGTGTTATAGTGTCTAGATTTTGGGGTGGTTTCTTACAGATCAATAAGTAGCCAGAATATTGTTAAATTTACAGTATAAGTTCCTTCCAAACATTTAAGGAACAAATTATATCAATTCTTTACAAACTCTTTCAGAAGACAGAAACAGGATATACTTCCTAACTCATTCTATGGGCTGACACTGTCATAATACAAAAACAAACAAACATAAAAAGGCCTTCATTACAAAAAATAACACTATAAAACAGTATATCTGATGAACATAGTACAAAAATCATCAACAAAAGATTAGGAAGTCAAATTCAACAATGCATAAAAAGAATTATACATTTTGACCAACTGGGATTTATCCCAAGTATATAAACCTGATTCAACATTTGAAAATCAATTAATTTACATCAATATTCTAAAAAAGAAAAACCACATAGATGAAGAAATAGCATATTAACAGATACAGGAAAAGTATTAGACACAACCGAACACCCATTCATAATAAAAACTCTCATAAAGTAGGAATAGAGGTAAACTTTCTCAGCTTGGTAAAGAAAATCTAAAATAAAATCCTACAGATAGCATTAGACTTAAAGATGAAAAAGTTGAAGCTTTCCCATTAAGATTGGGAAAAAGACAAGGATGTCCCCTCTCATCACTCCTTTTCAACACTATGTTGAACCCTCAGACAATAGCTAAGACAAGAAAAAGAGATAAAATACATACTGATTAGGTGGGAAGAAATAAAATTTTGTTCACAGATAAAATCATTCTCTATAGAGAAAATCTGGAAGAATCAACCAAAAACTGCAACTAATAAGAGAGTGTAGCAAGAATACATGATACACAATCACATTCCTATATACTAGCAATAAGCCAATGTAATTTGAAATTAGAAACATAGTACCATATACAAGAGCACACACAAAAATGAGTTAATTAGGTATACATTTAAGAAAACAGGTACAAGAGCTATATAAGGAAAAACACGAATGAAAGAAACCAAAGAGCTCGATAAACAAGGATATTCCATGTTCATGGACAGGAACAGAATAGTGTCAAGATGTAAGTTCTTCTCAATTTGATATATAGATTCAATGCAATCCCAGCAAAATCCCAACAAATTAGTTTGTGAATATCAACAAACTTGCTCTAAAATTTATATGGAGAAGCAAAAAACCCAGAATACTCAAAACAATATTGAAGGAGAACAAACCAGGAGAACTGACCCTCTCCTACTTCAAGACTTACCATAAAGCTATAGTAATCAAGGTAGTGTGGCATTGGTAAAAGAACAGAGAAATATAACAGAATAGGATCTAGAAATAGACCTGCATAAATATAGACTCCAAATCTTTGATAAATGGACAAAGGCAACACAATTGAGTAAAAATAGTCTTTACCATAAATGGTGCTAGAACAACTGGACAGCCACATGCAAAGAACAAAAATGAAAACATAGATACAGACCTTATACTCTTCACAAAAATTAACTCAAAATGGATCACATACCTAAATGCAACGCAAAAAACTACAAAAAACTGGAAGGAAATCTAGATGACTACAGGTTTGGAAATGATTTTTTTAGATACAACATCAAAGCTACAATCCATAAAAGAAATAATTGATAATCTGAGACCTCATGCAATTAAAAAAATTCCTGTCTATGAAAGAGACTGTCAAGAGAATAAGACAAGCTATAGATGGGGAGAAAATATTTACAAAGGACACATCAGATAAAAGACTGTTATTCAAAATATAGAAAGAATTGTTAAAACTCAACAATAAGAAATCAAAGTGCCTAATTAAAAAGTAGGTCAAAGACTTTAATAGACATCTCACCGAAGAAGATATACAGATGACAAATACACAAAAAGATTTTTCACATCATTTATCACCAGGAAAATGCAAATTAAAACAACCCTGATATACTATGTCATACCTATCATAATAACTAATATCTAGAACACTGACAGCATCAAATGTGGGAAAGTATGTGGAGCAATAGAGGCATATTCATTACTGGTGGGAATGCAAAATAGTGCAGCAACTTTAGAAGACAATTTGACTGTTTCTTATAAAACTAAAATGTTCTTGGCATAAAATCTAGGAATTGTACTCATTAGTATTTACCCAAAGAAGTTGAAAACTTGTGTCCACACAAAAAATCTGCATACTGATGTTTACAGCAGCTTTATTCACAACTGTTAATGTATGGAAACAACCAAGATGTTCTTCAGATAAATAAACTGGATAATATTCAGAAATTGAATTTTATTTAGGACTAGAAAGAAATGGGCTATCAAGTCATGAGAAGACATGAGAGGACTTAAATATGTATTATTAAGTGAAAGAAGCCTATATGAAAAAGATACATATTGTATAATTCCAACTATAAGACATTCTGTAAAAGGTAAAACTATGGATGCAATAAAAAGATCTTTGACTGCCAGAGACTGAGGGGGAGGAAAAGATAAATACATACAGAGGATTTTAAAGGTAGTGAAAATATGCTGTATGATACTATAACGGTACTAATACTAAATTGCACCATTGTCAGAACCTATAGAATGTACAACAGTAAGAGTGAACTATAAAGTAAAGTATGGATTTGGGTTAGTAATGATGTTTCAGCATAGGTTCATCAATTAAAACAAATGTATCACTGGTGAGAAATGGGCTTTTAGGGGAATTTATGCATGTATGGGTTGGGTCAGGGGAGACATACGAGGTATCTCTAAACCTTTTTCTAAATTTTGTTGTGAACTTAAAACTGCTCTTGTATTTATGAAAATATGTAGTGTATTCAATGCAATCCGTATCAAAATACCAACATCATTCTTCAATGAAAAGAAACAAATAGTTCTAAAATTCATATGGAACCACTAAAGATTCCAAATAGCCAAAGCAATCCTGAGAAGAAAAAATAAAGCAGGGGGAATCTTGCTTCCCAACTTCAAGCTCTACTACAAAGCCACAGTAATTAAGACAATTTGGTACTGGCACAAGAAGAGAGCCACAGACCAGTGGAACAGAGTAGAGAGTCAAGATATTAACTCAAACATATATGGTCAATTAATATACAACAGAGGAGCCATGGAGCTACAACGGGAAAATGACACCCTCTTCAACAGCTGGTGTTGGCAAAATTGGACAGCTACATGAAAGAGATTGAAACTTGATCATTGTCTAACTACATACACAAAAGTAAATTCAAAATGGATCAAAGACATGAATGTAAGTCATGAAACCATAAAACTGTTAGAAAAAAATATAGGCAAAAATCTCTTGAACATACACAGGAGAAACTTCTTCATGAACATATCTCCCTGGCAAGGGAAACAAAAGCAAAAATAAACAAGTGGGACTACATAAAGCTGAAAAGCTTCTGTACAGCAAAGGACACCACCAATAGAACAAAAAGGCATCCTACAGTATGGGAGAATATATTCAAAAGTGACAGATCTGATAAAGGGTTGACATACAAAATATATAAAGAGCTCATGCACTTCAACAAACAAAATGCAAATAATCCAATTAAAAAATGGGCAGAGGAGCTGAATAGACACTTATCTAAAGAAGAAATTTAGATGGCTAACAGACACATGAAAAGATGCTCCACATCGGTAGACATCAGAGAAATGCAAATTAAAACCACAATAAGGATTTTGGAGCAGCCAAGATGGCAGCATGAGTAGAGCAGTGGAAATCTCCTCCCAAAATCACATATATTTATGAAAATATAACAAAAACAACTCTTCCTAGAAGAGAGACCAGAGGACACAGGACAACATACAGATCACATCCACACCTGTGAGAACCCAGCACCTCACGAAGGGGGTAAGATACAAGCCCCAGCCCAGCAGAAACTGAGCACCCTGGCCCCCAGCTCCCGGCGGGAGGAGAGGAGTCAGAGTGGGGAGGGAGAGGGAGCCCAGGACTGCTGAACACCCAGCCCCAGATATCCGGACCAGAGCGCAGACACAGGCCATGCATGGGGTCCCAGATACTAGAGAAACAGGGCAGCAAGACTGGTGAGCAGATCCCTGAGGCTGGTGTCGGAGAACAAAGAAAAGCAAGTGGCATTTTTATTTTTGGCAAGTGCTTTTTGGAAGTCTTAAAGGGACAGGGACCCCAATAGTAGGGAAACAGGGCAGCAAGACTGGTGAGCAGGTCCCTGAGGCCGGAGTCTGAGAACAAAGAAAAGCGAGCGGCTTTTTTTTTAAATTATTTATTTAATTTTTGTTGATGTTGTTGTTGTTATTTTGTTATGGCGAGTGCTTTTTGAAAGTCTTAAAGGGACAGGGTGGGACACTTAGTCCAGAGGCAGGGAATCTGGGGATCTCTGGGCACTCTAAACACCGGGGCAGCAGGGAGCATGGAGGCCCCTCATGGAGATGAATATCCTACCGGCTGCTCCCCTTCCAAGGTGGCTCCACCATTTTGGAGGAGGAGCTTCAGCCAGGCCACAACCACAGAATAGCACAGATAAACTCCATGGCAGCCGGGCAGGAAGCAGAAGCACTGTCTGTGCGCAGCTGCCCAGCACAAGCCACTAGAGGTCGCTGTTCTCCCAAGAGAGGAAGGCCAAAAACTAACAGAAGGGAAGTTCTTCAAGCTGTCACTTGTCCCAGCTCTGCAAACTATTTCTATCACCATGAAAAGGCAAAATTACAGGCAAACCAAGATCACAGAGACAACACCAGGGAAGGAGACAGACCTAACCAGTCTTCCTGAAAAAGAATTCAAAATAAAAATCATAAACATGCTGATGGAGATGAAGAGAAATATGCAAGAGCATTGGGATGAAGTCCGGAGGGAGATCACAGATGCCAGGGAGGAGATTACAGAAGTGAAATAAAATCTGGAAGTATGTATAAGCAGAATGGATAAGATGCAAGAGGCCATTGATGGAATTGAAACCAGAGAACAGGAGCACATACAAGCTGACATAGAGAGAGATAAAAGGATATCCAGGAATGAAACAATATTAAAAGAACAGTGTGATGAATCCAAAAGGAACAATATCTGTATTACAGGGGTACCAGAAGAATAAGAGAGAGAAAAAGGGATAGAAAGTGTCTTTGAAGAAATAATTGCTGAAAATTTCCCCAAACTGTGGGAGGAAATAATTGAACAGACCAGGGAAATACACAGAACTCCCAACAGAAAGGACCAAAGGAGGACAACACCAAGACACATAATAATTAAAATGGCAAGGATCAAGGACAAGGAAAGAGTTTTAAAGGCAGCTAGAGAGAAAAAAGTCACCTATAAAGGAAAACCCATCAGGCTATCATCAGACATCTTGACAGAAACCTTACAGGCCAGAAGAGAATGGCATGATATATTTAATGCAATGAAACAGAAGGGCCTTGAACCAAGGATACTGTACCCAGCATGATTATCATTTAAATATGATGGCGAGATTAAACAATTACCAGACAAGCAATAGTTGAGGGAATTTGCATCTAACAAACCACCTCTAAGGGCATCTTACAGGGACTGCTCTAGATGGGAGCACTCCTAAAAAGAGCACAGAACAAAACACCCAATGCATGAAGAAAGGTGGAGGAGGAATAAGAAGGGAGAGAAGAAAAGAATCTTCAGACAGTGTATATAACAGCTCAATAAGTGAGCTAAGTTAGGCAGTAAGATATTAAAGAGGCTAACCTTGAAACTTTGGTAACCATGAATTTAAAGCCTGCAATGACAATAAGTACATATCTTTCAATAGTAACCCTAAATGTAAATGGACTTAATGCAACAATCAAAAGACACAGAGTAATAGAATGGATAAAAAAGCAAGACCCATCTATATGCTGCTCATAAGAAACTCACCTCAAACCCAAAGATGTGCACAGACTAAAAGTCAAGGGATGGAAAAACATATTTCAGGCAAACAACAGTGAAAAGAAAGCAGGGGTTGCAGTACTAATATGAGACAAAATAGACTTCAAAACAAAGAAAGTAACAAGAGATAAAGAAGGACACTACATAATGATAAAGGGCTCAGTCCAACAAGAGGATATAACCATTCTAAACGTATATGCACCCAACACGGGAGCACCAGCATATGCGAAACAAATACTAGCAGAACTAAAGAGGGAAATAGATGGCAATGCATTCATTTAAGGAGACTTCAACACACCAATCAAGAATAGATTCACTGGGCAGAAAATAAGTAAGGACAGGGAGGCATTGAACAACAAAGTAGAACAGATGGACCTAATAGACATCTATAGAACTCTACATCCAAAAGCAACAGGATATACATTCTTCTCAAGTGCACATGGAACATTCTCCAGAATAGACCACATACTAGCCCACAAAAAGAGCCTCAGTAAATAACAAAATATTGAAATTCTACCAACCAATTTTTCAGACCACAAAGGTATAAAACTAGAAATATATTCTACAAAGAAAACAAAAAGTCTCACAAACACATGGAGGCTTAACAACATGCTTCTAAATAATCAATGGATCAACGAACAAATCAAAATAGAGATCAAGGAATATATAGAAACAAATGACAACAACAACACAAAGCCCCAACTTCTGTGGGATCCAGTGAAAGCAGTCTTAAGAGGAAAGTAAATAGCCATCCAGGCACACTTGAAGAAGGAAGAACAATCCCAAATGAATAGTCTAACATCACAATTATCAAAACTGGAAAAAGAAGAACAAATAAGGCCTAAAGACAGCAGAAGGAGGGACATAATAAAGATCAGAGAAGAAATAAACAAAATTGAGAAGAATAAAACAATAGCAAAAATCAATGAAACAAAGAGGTGGTTCTTTGAGAAAATAAACAAAATAGATAAGCCTCTAGCCAAACTTATTAAGAGAAAAAGAGAATCAACACAAATCAACAGAATCAGAAAAGAGAACGGAAAAATCACGACAGACTCCACAGAAATACAAAGAATTATTAAAGTCTACTATGAAAACCTATATGCCACCAAGCTGTAAAACCTAGAAGAAATGGATAACTTCCTAGAAAAATACAAACTTCCAAGACGGAATAAGGAAGAAACACAAAAGTTAAACCAATTACGGGTAAAGAAATTGAAACGGTAATAAAAAAACTACCCAAGAACAAAACCCCAGGGCCGGAAGGATTTACCTCGGAATTTTATCAGACACACAGAGAAGACAATACCCATTCTCCTTAAAGTTTACCAAAAAATAGAAGAGGAAGGAATATTCACAAACTCATTCTATGAAGCCAAAATCACCCTAATATCAAAACCAGGCAAAGACCCCAACAAAAAAGAAAATTACAGACCAATATCCCTGATGAATGTAGATGCAAAAATACTCAATAAAATATTCATAAACAGAATTCAGACAGCATATCAAAAGGATCACACAACATGACCAAGTGGGATTCATCCCAGGGATGCAAGGATGGTCCAACATTTGAATATCCATCAACATCATCCATCACATCAACAAAAAGAAAGACAAAAACCACATGATCATTTCCATAGGTGCTGAAAAAGCATTCGACAAAATTCAACATCCATTCATGATAAAAACTCTCAGCAAAATGGGAATAGAGGGCAAGAACCTCAACATAATAAAGGCCATATATGATAAAACCACAGCCAAGATTATACTGAACAGCGAGAAGATGAAAGCTTTTCCTCTGAGATCGGGAACTAGACAGGGATGCCCACTCTACCCACTGTTATTTAACATAGTACTAGAGGTCCTAGCCACAGCAGTCAGACAAAACAAAGAAATACAAGGAATCCAGATTGGTAAAGAAGAAGTTAAACTGTCACTATTTGCAGATGACATGATATTGTACATAAAAAACCCTAAAGACTACACTCTAAAACTACTAGAACTGACATTGGAATATAGCAAATTTGCAGGATACAAAATTAACACACAGAAATCTGTGGCTTTCCTATATACTAACAATGAACCAATAGAAAGAGAATCGGGAAAAAAAATTCCTTTCACAATTGTACCAAAAAGAATAAAATACCAAGGAATAAACCTAACCAAAGAAGTGAAAGACCTATACCCAGAATACTATAAGTCACTCTTAAGAGAAATTAAAGGGGACACTAACAAATGGAAACTCATCCCATGCTTGTGGCTAGGAAGAATTAATATCATCAAAATGGCTATCCTGCCCAAAGCACTATACAGATTTGATGCAATCCCTATCAAATTACCAGCAACATTCTTCAATGAACTGGAACAAATAATTCAAAAATTTATATAGAAACAACAAAGACCCCGAATAGCCTAAGCAATCCTGAGAAAGAAGAATAAAGTAGGGGGGATTTCACTCTCCAACTTCAAGCTCTACTACAAAGCCACAGTAATTAAGACAATTTGGTACTGGCACAAGAACAGAGCCACGGACCAGTGGAACAGATTAGAGAGCCCAGACATTAACCCAAACATATATGGTTATTAATATTTGAAAAAGGAGCCATGGACATACAACGGCAAAATGACAGTCTCTTCAACAGATGGTGCTGGCAAAACTGGACAGCTACATGTAGCAGAAAGAAACTGGACCATTGTCTAACCCCATACACAAAAGTAAATTCAAAATGGATGAAAAATCTGAATGTATGTCATGAAACCATAAAACTCTTAGAAAAAAACATAGGCAAAAACCTCTTAGACATAAACATGAGTGACCTCTTCTTGAACATATCTCCCCGGGCAAGGAAAACAACAGCAAAAATGAACAAGTGGGACTATATTAAGCTGAAAAGCTTCTGTACAGCAAAAGACACCATCAATAGAACAAAAAGGTACCCTACAGTATGGGAGAATATATTTGTAAATGAGAGATCCAATAAAGGTTTGACATCCAAAATATATAAAGAGCTGACCCACCTCAACAAATAAAAACAAATAATCCAATTAAGAATTGGGCAGAGGAACTGAACAGACAGTTCTCCAAAAAAGAAATACAGATGGCCAACAGACACATGAAAAGATGCTCCACATTGCTAATTGTCAGAGAAATGCTAATTAAAACCACAATGAGGTATCACCTCACACCAGTAAGGATGGCTGCCATCCTAAAGACAAACAACAACAAATATTGCTGAGGTTGTGGAGAAAGGGGAACCCTCCTACACTGCTGGTGGGAATGTAAATTAGTTCAACCATTGTGGAAAGCAGTATGGAGTTCCTCAAAATGTTCAAAATAGACTTACTATTTGACCCAGGCATACCACTCCTTGGAATTTACCCTAAGAACGCAACACTCAAGTTTGAAAAAGACAGATGCAACCCTATGTTTATTGCTGCACTATTTACAATAGGCAAGAATTGCAAGCAACCTAAGTGTCTCTCAGTAGATGAATGGATAAAGAAGATGTGGTACATATACACAATGGAATATTACTCAGCCATAAGTAGAAAACAAATCCTACCATTTGCAACAACATGGATGGAGCTAGAGGGTATTATGCTCAGTGAAATAAGCCAAACGGAGAAAGAGAAATACCAAATGATTTCACTCATCTGTGGAGTATAAGAACAAAGGAAAAACTGAAGGAAAAAAACAGCAGCGGAATTACAGAACCCAAAGATGGACTAACAGTTACCAAAGGGAAAGGAACTGGGGAGGATGGGTGGATAGGGAGGTATAAGGGGGAGGAAGAAGAAAGGGGGTGTTAAGACTAGCATGCAATGGGGGGGAGGAAGAAAGGGGAGGGCTGTACAACACAGAGAAAACAAGTAGTGATTCTACAACATTTTGCTATGCTGATGGACATTGACTCTAAAGGTTTTTATAGGGGTGACCTGGTATAGGGGAGAGCCTAGTAAATACAATATTCTTCATGTAAGTGTATATTAAAGATAAAAGAAAAAAAAGAAAGAAAAGGGGCATTACTCCTTGATAGGATACAACTAACTGTAAATCAATGATTAATGCATGCTTCAAATATCCTTAATTTTGTTCACTTAAAGGGTGTCAGATGATCAGCTATGGAGGTACACTTTTCTGATAATATTCCTTTCTCTTAAAAAAAAAAAAAGCAGTTCCTGTGTGGTGACCTCCAATGAGTTCTACATAATGGTATAAAGGGCATATCAAAGTGTGGGCAAAGGGTCTGTTTGTGTTTATACAGAGGATCAAGGCCTAATTTGGCTACCCAGAAAATGAACTAAGAAACGATATGAAGAAGAACTTCCAACGTCAGCACTCTGGAAGAGTCATACCAGAAGATGATCATCAAGAAACCTCAACAAAGATCCAGTGATGCTGCAGTTGTAGCTGCATCCATCCCACCGGCTCTTGGACTTGCCATTGTAATGAAGAAGGAGATATCTAAGCTGGCCTGTGCTTTCAGTAAAATAACAAATTTGACTGGATCTATACTGTTGGATCTCAGCCAAGAATTAGGAAAAGTGCAAGTTGTAGCGGTCCAAAATCTTACAACTACAGACTATCTACTGTTAAAAGAACATATGGGATGTGAACAGTTCCCAGGAATGGGTTGTTTTAATGTCTGATTACTCTCAGACTGTTCAAGTACAGTTGGACAATATCCATCATATCATAGACAAATTTTCACAAATGCCTAGGGTGCCTAACTGGTTTTCTTGGCTTCACTGGAGATGGCTGGTAATTATAGATCTGCTATGGTTATGTAACTGTTTTCTATTATGTTAATGTGTGTGTGCAATTTAATTAGTAGTTTAAAACCTATACATGCTTATGTTACTCTACAAGAAGATATGTCAAAGAAATAATCAATCCTCCCATGTTTTCTTCCGTCTGCTACCTCTATAGCTTTTCTTCTTCCTTCCTAATTACAACCCTTAAATAGAATTCATGCCTCATATAGAAAATTACCGAGTATCATAATTCCTCCAAGTGGTAAAGATACCTCAAGACAAATGCTGGGCATAGACGCCACAGGGCATAAATCTGCAAAGAAGTAAAAAGCTAACCTTTTCAAACAATATGGCTCTCTCTCACTTACCAACTTTACATCTCCCTGTATGGCCCCGGAAGATGACTGGTTAGCCAGAGACGGGTAAGATTCCTCAAGGGAGGAACAACCTAAGACAGGCACAGTCGCAGGGGGGCCATCAGGTGAGAAATTGGGGATCAATAGTGGTGAAGCTTAGAACTTCACCCCCCTGTTTTGAGAGAAATCTTCTGCATCTGTGGATGTTTTAATGCCCTTGTCTAGCTTGGATTAACACATAGTCTATAGGCACACACCTGATCATCTACATTTGCTCTCTTACAACACTAAACTATGTTTTCTACCTTTATCTTGCATCTACCTACCACTTCAGCATTTTATTAAAAATAATAATAATAATAATAAAGGGAGAAATGTGGGATCCACATATAAATCAAGTATAAAAATCAAACGAATATTCATATTTGACCTGATTGTTTATAGTTAGTTCATAATGCATGATCAAAACCGAAAGTTTCTGTGATGACTGCCCTTGTACTGTTCACCATGTATGAACTTATTGACCATGTAAGAATTTGTTCACCATGTAAGAACTTGTTCGTTATGCTTCAGAAGATTGGAGACTGACGAGAATTAGGCTTGGGGTGGATTAATATTTGGGCATTGAGCATTGAGTCCCCTATACAGAATTTTATTGTTGTTAACAACCATTTGATCAATAAATATGAGATGCACTCTCAAAAAAAATTTTAAAAAATGAATAATCATATTTGACCTGATTGTTAATAGTTCATAATGTCTGATCAAAACCGAAACTTTCTGTGATATGACTGCCCTTGCACTGTTCAGCATGTAAGAACTTATTCACTATGTAAGAATTTGTTTACCATGTAAGAACCTGTTCTTTATGCTTCAGAAGATTGGAGACTGTTGAGAACTAGGCTTGGGGTTAATGATTGTGCATTGAGTCCCCTATACAGAATTTTATTGTTGTTAACAACCATTTGATCAATAAATATTAGAGATACCCTCTCAAAAAAAAAAATGAAAAACCACAATGAGATTATCACCATCCAAAAGACAAACAACAGCAAATGTTGGCGAGGTTGTGGAGAAAGGGGAACCCTCCTACACTGCTGGTGGGAATGTAAATTAGTTCAACCATTGTGGAAAGCAGTAAGGAGTTGGAGTTTCCTCAAAAAACTAAAAATAGAAATACCATTTGACCCAGGAATTCCACTTTTAGGAATTTACCCTAAGAATGCAGCAGCCCAGTTTGAAAAAGACATATGCACCCCTAGGTTTATCACAGCACTATTTACAGTAGCTAAGTAATGGAAAAAACCTAAGTGTCCATTAGTACATGAATGGATAAAGATGTGGTACATATAGACAATGGAATATTATTCAGCCATAAGGAAAAAACAAATCCTACCATTTGCAACAACATGGATGGAGCTAGGGTATTATGCTCAGTGAAATAAGCCAGGAGGAGAAAGACAAGTACCAAATGATTTCACTCATATGTGGAGTATAAGAACAAAGAAAAAAACTGAAGGAGCAAAACAGCAGCAGACTCACAGAACCTAAGAACGGACTAACAGTTACCAAAGGGAAAGGGACTGGGGAGGTGGGTGGGAAGGGACGGATAAGAGGGGACAGGAAGACAGGGGGCATTATGATGAGCATGTATAATGTGGGGTGATCACGGGGCGGGCTGTACAACACAGAGAAGACAAGTAGTCATTCTACAGCATCTTACTATGCTAATGGACAGTGACTGTAATGGGGCATGTGGGGGGGCTTAGTGATGCGGGCAGCCTAAATGTTCCTCATGTAATTGTGGATTAATGATACCAAAAAACAAAAAATCTTAGCATGAGCAGTTCAAAATTGAATTATGTGTAATTCTAAAAAAAAATATATGTAGTGTAACCATAAAAATCAGGGAACAATACTAATAATATCACCATCTAATCTACAAACACCATTCACATTTAGACTTTATCTCCAATAAAACCTTTATAGCAAAAGGGCCTGCCCATGATCATACACCTAATATTTATTTCTTGTGTGTCCTTAGTCACCTTCAATCTGGAACAATTCTTAAATTGTTCAAATCTTTCATAATCTTAATATTTTGAAGCTTGCTGTTTTGTTGTGTATGTTAGTTTAGGCTTTTCTGAGATCTCTCCTCTCTGTGCTTAGTTTCTAGTTATGAATGTTTGGCAGGGATATCACATAAGTATGTTTTTCCATTATTTCTTATCAGACCTGTGTCTGTGTTTTTTATTATATTTTATCAGTTGACACAAGATTTTGATCTCTTCTATTACTGGTGATGTTACATGATTAAGGTGGCATCTGGCAGGCTTCTCCAGAGTAAGTTACAAATTTCATGTTTGTAATTAATGAGTATGTTGTAAGGAGATGCTATGAAATTGGATTAAGTATTATTTCTCATTATGCTTTCATCCAACAATTTTAACAACCACTGATGATTCCCCCCTTATCATGTGTAACTAGTTTGGCTGCCAAATGGTGGTTCTTTATTTCCAGAAGTTCTTATTCTTTCTACTAGCTAGCTAGCATTCTATAAAGAGGAAGAACTGTTTTTCTCCCTTATTCATTCATTTATATGGGCATAAACTCAGGAATCTTTTCTCACTAGATTATAATCTGCCTCTATTACTACAAATGTTGCTATTCAAACTGTCCCACATTTGGCAAGTACATCCCATTTAAGATTGCTTCTATGTCATTTTAACATGTCTACACTATTCCTCAAGCACTTCTTACTTTCTGAACACATATACACACATATCCGCATATCTTTGTCTATTGGATATTTTTGTTTTTTTAATTTTGCTAGTCAAAACATATGTTCTTCAAAGATAAGGACGTTACCTCTTAATATCTTTTTGTTTATCCCATATAAATCCACGTAGTGGTTTGCCTGTAATGGGCACTTAGCACATGATAACTTAGCACATGATTTACTGGCTTTACTGAAGCATCTTTCCCAATGAACAAATCTCTAGTTCAACAGAGAAGAACAAATCTCTAGTTCTACAGTCTGCCTATTTTTTATGCTGAATCCAACTACTGATAGTACAGAGAGGTGGGTGAACAGTAAAAAGTGTAAATGGCATCATTTAAAATATATACCACTGTTCACCCAATTGCTTACTCTTTTCATAACTCTCAGGAAGAATAAAAGAAAGAACATGTAAATGTAGAAGTAGAAACTAATAGTTAAATACATCCTATTTTTTTTTAAAGTCATTTGACTGGAATAATTTAGCTACTTAAAACCTCTGAACTTATTTTCCTTCTACAGATTTATAAATAAAAAATTTTTACTGATTCTTTCCAGGTTCAAATTTCAGTGAGCCAAAGTCCAAAATATTCTGTATCATCTTTGAATGAGACTGAGATATCAGGAAGCAGAAAGAACACAGATTCACTAAGGATTTTGAAATTCAGAAATGGAAGTTGATATATCAGTAACAGGGAACAGACAAAGCCAATGACAGTATTTGAAGACTTAAGGTCTAAGTGTTATCCATGAGGTTCACATAAGTCTGTCTAAAATTAATCTTTAACAAAGGTGTTTCTTGCAGAATACAACCAAAATTCCTTTTGGCCATTTAAAAAAAAAAATTCCCTATAGTATCTATGTGAGAAAACCTTGCATTAGTATTAATTTTCCAAGAAAGATTAATACCATGTATTATCAAATAATTAATATTTCACTTTCTTCAAATTTCCTTCTTTTATATAAAATTAAAACAGCATACATAAGAAGATATTTTTCTAAAATCAACAATATCAGAAGCTGTGAAAGACTAGGTGATTTTGAACATTAGTCTAATCTGCTATCATTCCTTGACTTCAAAACTGCCTTTTTAAATTCAGATACATTTTTTTAACAAGAACTAGGTCTAGAAATTTATATGATATTCAAACTTCACTATGAATTCATAATTATCTAATACTAGTTTAAAATTAGACTGTTTAAAAATGTTAGTATGAATCTTAATAAAAAGGAGAAACATTAAAAATTAACATTATACTCTATGCATTATGATTACTTTTTCATTAAAAAGGATGATACATAAGATACATAAGAGACAAGTGAAAACACCCCATTGTCCTAGGAAGAAAATATCTATTTGAAAATTATTTTTTTAAAAATAGAATAGCACAATTTTTTCCACCCCGTCATAATTCCCTGATTTCACTCCTTGAAAGATGGTTCCCTTTGGTGCATAGATCTCTCAAGTTATTCACTGGTGCACACAGTTGGATTCTTAAACTGCAGCCAGTTGAACAGGGATTTGGAATTGACCTTTAAACCACATTAGTATATGCTTCGACCAATTTTCCTCTATTGACAGATGACAATTTGTAATGCTGTTTTCATACAAACTGGTTCTTAAGCATTTCATTTCAAATATTCCAAAATCAGTAAGGGTTAGCAAGCCTGTTAGTTAATATATTAATAATATTAAACAAAGCAACTGAATGACTTGACAAACTAGATTTGTATACACGTGGGGCTTACTGGACCCATTTACAGCTTTTTTATATATATATTCTTTTCTTAGCTAAACTTTGTGATCCATATTCCTAAACTCTGACATTCTGTATACTCTATATTAGTTTCTGTAAGAGTATAGTGATTTATCCTCCATTTGCCCCATGGTCCCAAGCACAGAAGCTGAAGAGAATTATGCCTGGGCTTGCCTGGGGCTTGACTGGGTTTACCCGGCTTTATCTCTAAACATCCCGACCCTTCCCCAAAGCAACAGGCCGAGCGGATCCCCACAATAAACGGCACCACACTGCTGCCCTCTCTCTCTCTCTCTGTCTGTCTCTCTGCTGCACTGTCTGTTTCTGTCTCTCTGTCCCCCTGCTCTCCCTGCCCTCGCCCTCTCTCTCTCTCTCTCTCTCTGCTCTCTCTGTCCTGCTGCTCTCTCTGCTGCTCCCTCTTTCTCCCCACCCCCTTCTGGGGGCAGCCACTCTCCCCTTCAGATAATAAAGTCTCTTGCATGAGCCCATGTCTCCTGAGTCATTCTGGGTAAGGAGGGTCATGGCGAGATATCCTTTCATTGGTGCCGTGACTTCGGATGAGGCTCTCTCATTGACTTTGCTCTTCCTCCGGGAACCTGAGCTGCTCAGGGAACCCTCACTGCCCGATCCTCCTCTACGGGCTCACCGTCCATTTCTCCAGTCGCTTGTCTTCTCGCCCAACACTGGCCTTCGATTTGGTGAGTCTCCCCTTCATGGTCGACTTAAATGTCCCTTTGGAACCTGGGAAGTGACCATTAGGTGTCTGGTACCCCAAGGGCTCCTCTGGGACAGGAGAACCCCCAACCATGACTTTCAGAGTCACGGTTGATCCCCACATTCGACCCTTCTCTGTCTCCCCATGGTGAGAATCCTCATCCACTGAGGCCTGGTCTCCCTTTATCTACATTTCTACTTGGCTCGAAGACTCCTGGTATCAGGTACCAAGCCTCCCTGGCATTTTCACCTTGACCCCACAGCTAGAGGTGGTGACGACCCCCTAACTGTGCCTGGTCCTCTCCATGACCTCAATCGCTCAGGGACACCTCAGGGACTCCTGAATGGTCTCGTTCTCACCATGGGATCTGGCCCTTCCGTTCCCACAGATTCACCGCTAGGGTGCTTACTCAATAATCTAAAGCCCCTGCACCTCACTCCAGACCTTAAACCTGTTCACTGCTGTAATGAGATCTGGCCACAATATCCCTTGGACAATCAGTCTAAATGGCCCCCAAATGGCTCTTTAGATCCTAAAATTCTCCGCAACTTATACAACTTCTGTGAGCATATGGGCAAATGGAAAGAGATCCCATATATCCAGGCTTTCTCCTACCTCCGAACCAAGCTCTCTCTCTATCTCCACTGCCGTCCTAAACACCTACTACTTGCCTTAAAGTCCACACCCGTAAGCTTTTCTCACGTTCCCAAATATCCTCAACTGCCTATAAAACTCCCAGACAATGCAGCACCATGGTATCTCTTGTCCCCTCCTGGCTCACACCAGGAGCTCTGTCTGTCCTCTCACTGTATCATTACGTCTCAATCTGTATGCTTCTAAGTGCGTAAATGAAAAATATTTTTCTACCTCCAGATGGTATTAATAAAAAATGATTTAGAGAGAAGTGCTTTGTAAAAATTCGGCATTCTAAAATTTCCAGAAAATTCTAATAGAAGATATTAAGCATTAATGCTAATTTAAGTTGAACTGAAATAGACATGTCCTTATAGTTATCAGCTGCCTAAGTTTACCTGAAGTTATTTAAGTTGATGGTATCTGTTAAATCTTTCAAAGAAAAATGCTTAAAGTCAAGTGTAGCTTTGTCTAATGTGAGTAACTATTTAAGCAAGTGCCTTAAAACTTTTAACAGCTTCCCAAAATCAAATGCAAAAAGGTGCTTTTACCTCTAATTAACTCTGATATTTTCTAGAGGGCCCCTGGAACATGTCAGAGGAATTTTTTCTCATTAGATTAAGTATTTGGCTAATTTGGCTTATTTATCTGCTTAATTACCTAGAAGGCACTGTCACAGGGAATGATACTAAACTTTGTTACTGAATGTTTTGTGTTACAAAAATATCCAAATTTCCTTATGACAACTGTCTTACAGTAAGCTCTCATCAGATCTTTAACCATTGTCATTTGTAAGTCTTTTGTCATCTATGCTCAGTTTTATTACTCCTAAACTAGTAAAAAACTAGATTTCAGCAGAATTGAAACTTTATCTTTCTCTCTACCTGATCCCTTCAGAATTTAAAAACTCTCAGGGACTATTTTTATATTTCATGGCAGTATGTTTATTTGCATAAGTTCAATAAGAATCTGCTTTCCTTATAAGAGGACCAATTAAAAACACTGGTTATATTACCAAGGCTTTGACTGGAACGTCATACCTGAGAGACACGTGTGTAAACTCAGATAATGAACAGACAGCTTTAAGGAACTAAGATTGACTTTATAAAGCCAACAAAGCCCCTTGGAAGAACTGGCCTGGCAGCTTGCTTACAGAGTTCCCAGCAGCCTTACCAGGTGAGTAAGGAAGGTCACTTCCTGGCAAGTGCAGGAACCTCAGTAAGAGAGGAATTCACCCAAATCTACAGGTACTGCAGGCACAAGCTGATGGTAAGTCTGGCTTGGCTTTCTGGCCTCAAGAATCCCTTAAAAGTCCAATCTGAAATTCCTTACAAAAAGTTCCAGCAAAGCATATTTAAAAGAGCCTATGTAATCAATTGCTCTTCTTGCTGCACTTATGCAAATAATCAAGCCAAGTGTTACTTATTTTCTTAACCTGGTTACTTCTAATAAAAATGAGGGTGATTTACGAGAGAAGTATTGTTTCAATAATGCAGTCTTATCTATACTAAATCCTAATACTAGCCATTGAGATGTGAACTCGATCCAGACTTCTAGTTTCCCCATTATACCTAGCTATGATTCTCAATTAGACTTTTCATATTTCTAGTTCTCATATTCAGCCATGCATTCTTAATCTCATCAAGTTTGTCCTTCCAGAATGGAAAATCCAACTCCAGATGTTGCTACTTAACATAATAACAATTTGTTCTATCTGGCCTGGAAGCCACAAAACTGCAAATAGTAATAGAAATGAAACCCAGAATAGAAGCGCCAACCTTTCGAGGCCCCCTCAACTGACCAGTGATGGAGACCTAGCTGCACCCTTTACTGCACCCCCTCTCAGCATGAAGCAGCCAGAGCGGTTATCGCCCCTTTTCCCTAGCAGCAGCTAGAGTCTCTATCTGTAGAGGGGAGAATGAGACAGGGACCATAGACTTTCGAATAAGGTGAGAGCCTCTGGAGAAAGCAAGGCAGGATATTTGCAGTCAGAGCAATGTAACTACATGCTAGGAAACCCCCCCTACTAAAACTGTTGAACATTCTTCAGTGAGATCAGTTAAAGTTCCCCAGATAAAGAAGAGTAGCACATGTTTTATTACGGTAATCATTTGTAATCATGTATAAGATTCACTTTAGCATACTAAAAGGCCCAGGCCTATGTGCTGTCTATCCTCCTTCAGATCTGACAGGTAATTTTGCAAATTGAGCAACTAACAGCATGCAGACCCAGCTGTAGACGGCATAGTAAAAGGCAGGATTCTTTAGCAACTAGACAATACCTCAGCCCAACTTGGGGGCTGAGCAGGCAGCCTTTTGATATGCTCCCAGACCAAGATGCTGGTATTTCAGAGAAAAATCATGGCAGGAAATTCCTTATGTTAAGTTAATTTTTAATATTCAGAAAACACTTAACAAGTCCTTCCCCAAGCCTTTAAAGATAGCCCCCACCTTTTTGGACAGGCTCTAACACAAGACCTCAAATCCCTTACTCTCTCGAGCTCCACCCTCCTTCAATATGTAGATGACCTCCTCCTGCACAGTCCCTCCCTACAAACCTCTCAACACGATACTATTCTCCTTTTAAACTTTCTCTCAGAACACAGCTATCAAGTTTCACAGTCCAAAGTTCAGCTGTCTGCCACTCAGGTCACATACTTGGGAGTTCAGCTCTCCCCGTGCTACAAGCCCATTACCATAGACAGGAAAAAACTTCTCCAAAACATGCCCATTCCAAACAACAAAGACACCATCCCTAATTCCCAAATGACAAGGACCATACACAATAATCCTTTCCACACCAACTGCAGTTAAACTCCAGGGTCTTCTCCATTGGATACACAACTCCCACCTTAAGCCGTGTCTCAGCTTATTCCCATCCCACGAAATCTCCCACAGGTTCCTACTCTTCCACCGTGACAGGACCTCTTACTCCCCACATTTCGCGCTGCTCATCTCCACTTTCACTCATCACTGAAGAAGTTTCTTCCAGCAGAGTCTTAAGACCTCCCTTACAACTGCCATGCATCATGCTTCAGGATTATTAACCCTGGTCTCAACACTTATTCTCTCACCAGACCTATCTTCCCAACTGAAAGGAAAGGAGCGACACATAGCAGCAATTCACCGGAGAGTTCCGTTTTATTAGGGAAAGGTGCTGGGTTATATAGGAGGGGGCATGAATTGATTGAGGTGTCACTTCTACGGGGCTGGTGGCTGTTGGCTAGGTGTTGGGATTGGGAGGGGGGCGAGAGGTGACTGGGCTTCAGGTGGCGCCGGCGGGAACTGAGGACCCCGAAGAGAAGCCAGAAGTTTGCCATCTTACTGGTGGGGACCCTTCATTCCCCCCTATCTCCTCTATGGGTTTGTGGACGTTGCTTTCTCTCTGGCTGCTTCCTGCTGAACAGGGGTGGAGAAGGGAGTGAGGGCTTGAGGATTGGGAGGAAAGGGTTGATAGGACTCCCCGCAGTAAGGACGAGTAGATGTGGACTTCTTCAGGTTTGCAAATCAATGAAGGTTCCCTGTAACCATAGGTTGGCCAAGAGGATATGGGTGTCAGGAGCCAGGCGTCTGCGGCTATTGTTTACAGGAACAGTTTCTAGTGGAGAGAGGGGTCCATCTCAGCGTGTGGTGAGGAGGTCACGTGAGGGTGAGGGATCTTCTGTGGCCAGAAGCTGGTAGTTCCTGAGTAAAAGCTGGTTGAAAGCTTGATTAGAGATTTTTCCAACTTGGGATTTGATGAACTTTATTATACAGGGTAAGAAGAGACAGGCGAGAAGAATGATTATTATGGGGCCTGCAATGGGCCAGAGCCAGGTGAGGAGGGGGTTTGTTAGTATTGACGAGAATGGGTTGGAATTGGAAGCAGAGTGGAGACTGGAGGCAAGGTCGGTGAGTTTGGTAATGTCAGTTTCTACAATGCCAGATTCGTTGATGTAATAGCAGCACTCTTCCCAGAGGAAGACACAGGTGCCGCCCTTCTCGGCTGTAAGCAGATCTAGGGCCCGCCGGTTTTGAAGGGTGACTTTAGCTAGCGAAGTGACCTGTCTTTGGAAAGAGGCTAGAGAATCGGCAGTGGATGTCAGGGCTCCCTCAAGTTTGGCGTTGAGATCTCTAACTGCCTATAGAGAGTGACCCAAGGCTTCTCCCGAAAACCCTGCCCCAATGGCTGAGGTGATCAAAGAGCTACTGACCATGATGGGAAGGAAAGCAGCTCTTTTTGTGCGGAAGGGCAAGGGAGGTTGGAGCTCAAGAAATTCTGCCATGCTGTAAAGTGTTAACTGTGGGATTAGGGTGACGAGAATGCAGGGTGTATCGGAGTTGAGAGGCACTGAGTTGAAAAGACTGCCATTACACCAAAAGAAGTGTCCCGGTTGCGTAAAAGTCTTAGAGCCGGAGGTAGGGGTGTAGATAGAGAGGCAGTGATGTGCGCTGGAAGGGGGTGGAGTTGGGCTTACACAGTGGTGGATGGTGAGATTATCTGCATATTCTGGTTCCCATAGGGGTATGTCTGCCAGGGGGCAGAGGAGTTGTCTTTCTGCATGGAAGGAGTAGTTGGAAATATTAAGGGGCACGGCGGCTGGCAGTGGGCGCTGTAGTGATGTGCACAAGAAACAATTCGCTGTGTTAAGGGTGTGGTTGAGAAAGATGGTGGTGTCCTGAATGAGCTGTAATGAAGAGTAGGAGAAATGGGAAGAGGGGTGGGGATAAGAAGATGAAGAGGCACTATCAAGAGTTTGGATAATGACTTTTTCAGAATGTCTGCTATCTGATGCAACTTGAGAGATCTGGGAATGAGAGGGAACATACTTTTGAGAGATATGAAGGGTACTGTGGGGGGTCGAGGACCCCCCGTAGTAAACTGAGGCTGTGACTCTGGCAGCCCATCGAGAGTCCCAGGGATCTGGGATTGATAAGGAGAATGAGCCATTGGGATATTTCATGAAACGGTTGGAGGAGTAATACTGTGGGTACTGGAAGTTACCTATGTAGTGAATGGTGCAAGACTAGTAGGGACATCTCCCATAGGTATCTGGCCATCGCCTGCAATAGGCTTGTTTTTGGTCATAGAGGAAGCAGAGGTAGGGAGAATAAGGGTAGCTGCTAGTGAACACTTCAGTGGAGGGAGGAAAGTGGAGGTGTAAAGGCTCAGAGCAGCTTTTCAGAGGGCAGTCTGGTGTGGCAATGAGGGCAGTAACTTTTGTTTGATGCTGTGTGTAAGTCTGTCTGACTTTGAATCACCATACAAAGGAGGCTGCGGTGGTGGGGAAGACAATAGGAATGAGGAAAAAAAGCGAGAGAGCAGTAAAGGAGGAAAAAGTCATGATTCGGGTATGGATGGCAAAGGGGGTGAACGGGATTTTGGAGGAAAGAGGACAGTAAGGTCAGGAGTCTGGAGGGAGGGAGAGTCTGTAAACTTTTGTAGGTTAAGAGATCTTTTAGGTGATGTGGGGACAGAATGGTAAGGGGCGCTCTGAATGTCAGTTTATGAGCTTCTTTCTGCAAGAGCTGTCTAGCGGCTAATGCTCGTAGGCAGGGGGCCCATCCCTGAACTGTGGGGTCTAATTGCTTGGAGATATAAGCTCCTGGGGCAAAGCATATTGGCCTAGGACTCCTAGAGCTTGAGTGGACCTCTCATGAATGTATAATGAGAAGGGCTTCGACAAATCAGGAAGATGGAGAGCTGGGGCTTCCACAAGGGCTTGACGGAGCTTAATTAAGGAGTGTCGGGGTGAGGAGGATAATGGTTTTTTAGGTGGGGGCTCTTGATGAGGTTGTATAGGGGTCTTGCCAACAGGGTGCAGGGAGAAGTTAGGGATCTACGTTCTAAAATATCTAGCTAGGCTTAGAAAGGGCTTAGAAAGGAAAGGATTTTTGTCTTGGTTTTGGGAATGGGCAGGTCAGAGAGGAGCCATTTTCTGTCTAAGGTAATGGACTTTCTTTGTTGAGATAGAAGGAATCTGAGGTAAGTGATAGGAGGGGAAGAGATTTGAGCTTTGACGGGGGATACTCGGTAACTTCTGGAAGCTAGAAGGTTAAGTAGGGAGGCAGTGTCAAGTTGAGACTGTTCCCACGAGAGACTGCAGAGTAGAAGATTGTCTATGTATTATAAGGTGGACTTGGAGTGATTATGATGAAACTGTTTGAGGTCCTGAGCTAGGACCTGTCTAAAAATATGGGGACTATCTCGGAAGCTTTGTGGCAAAACTGACCAAGTGAGTTGTTTAGAATGTCTTGTGTATGGGTCCGTCCAGGTGAAGATGAAAAAATCTTTGGGAGCAGGGGTCTAGAGGGATAGAAAAATGGGTCTTTGAGATCTAGGACTGAGAAGTGGGATGCTGAGGCTGTATGGATTTGGAACTAAGGGATGGATAGGGACAATGGCTATGTTGATGAGGCGAAGGTCTTGGACAAGGCGGAAAGATCCATTGGTTTTTTTTAACAGCTAATATGGGGCTTTGTCTTTGAGATCTAGGACTGAGAAGTGGGATGCTGAGGCTGTATGGATTTGGAGCTAAGGGATGGATAAGGACAATGGCTATGTTGATGAGGCAAAGGTCTTGGACAAGGCGGAAAGATCCGTTGGTTTCTTTAACAGCTAATATGGGGGTATTAAATGGGGAGTGAGTGGGTCTGCTTGAATGATGGGTTGGAGGCCTATGAGGGCTGAAGTGGTTAGGGGGTATTGGGCCTGACAGATATACTGAGAGGGGTCACATAATTTGATAGAGGCAGGGGGACATAGGGCCACGGAGGGGCTTGTAATGTCCCAAACTTTGGGATTTACAGGGTGTATGAGGGCAGAACCGGAGCTTTCATTGGGTAGAGGGGGGTCGTCGGCTATGAGGGCCATCAGAAAGGGAGTACTGGGGGCTGTGGGAGTGGATATAGTTATGGAAACGTGGAGGAGGGAAAGGATGTCTCATCCTAGTAAAGGGATGGGACACTGGGGCATAACCAGGAAGGAGTGGGAGAAAGGTATGGGATTGTCTTGGATTGTGCATAAAAAAAGGGGGGGGTTTTAATGGGAAAATCTGTTTACCTCCTACCCCGACTATAGGAATAATGGCTGGCGTGGTAGGGCCCCGGTATTCTCACAAGACTGAGAAGGTGACTCCTGTATCTAGGAGGAAGGAGATGGGGTGACCGTCTACTGTTAAAGTAACCCTGGGCTCCTGTTTGGTGATGGAAATGGTCGGGCGAGAAGCCCCCAGGCCCCATCAATCAATCTTCTTCTGCCAGACCCACTATGGCGGGCTTAGGATGGGGGTTGTTCGTCCAGCCTCCCCTTCGGGTGGTTGTGCAATCAGACCCCCAGTGGCCCTTTTTGTGGCATCTGGGGCATGGGGTGGTAGATCTGGGGGAGGGGCACGCCCTTGACCAATGTCCCTCTTTTCTACACTTGAAACAAGCTCTTGGGGGGGGGCTTGTTTGTAGAGGGGCGCCCAGGTTGTGGTTTTATCAGCTGGGCCAACATCTGGAAATTGGCCTGATCAGCCTTTTGTTTACGGCGTTCTTTCTCCTCCTCCCGCTTATGGAAGACTTTAAAGGCCACTGTTAGGATCTCAGTCTGTGGGGTAGCGGGGCCCTGTTCTAACTTTTTGAGTTTAGCTTTAATGTCGGGGTAGCTTTGAGCTAGGAAGTATGTCATAAGGACATGTCTTCCTTCAGGTGTTTCTGGGTCCAGGCTGGTATACTCTAATAGGGCTTCAGTGAGTCTGTCTAAGAACTCGGAGGGGATTTCATCTCTCTTTTGAATTATGTCTTGGAGCTTTTGAAAATTGACTACTTTACAAGCTGCCCTTTTTCAGACCTGCTATTAAGCAGGAGGCAAAAATATCTCGAGAGCGGAGACTCATGGCGGTGTTATAATTTCAGTGTGGGTCTTGTTCGGGGACAGCAGTGGGGCTAGGGGGATAGGTGGGGTCAGTCCTGTGGGTTTCAGTAGCCTGCATTTAGGCGAAGTCCTAAACTCGTCTACGCTCTTCAGGGAGGAGAGTATTGGCCAGGAGCATGAAAATGTCATGATATGTGAGGCTGTAAGACTGGAGGGTCTATTGAAACTCCCTGATGTATGTCATGGGATCAGTGGAAAATGAACTTAGGCATTTCTCTAGTTAGGCTAAATCTCTTAAGGAGAAAAGGACGTGAACGCGC
The DNA here is from genome assembly GCF_040802235.1 of Manis javanica. NCBI lineage: Eukaryota > Metazoa > Chordata > Mammalia > Pholidota > Manidae > Manis > Manis javanica. The sequence goes on from NC_133157.1 coordinate 194,311,992, forward strand.
ACGATGCCTTCGGATTCTGCTACCTCCTGGAGGGGGGCGATAATTTTGGGAGGCTCTCGGGACTGAGTCTGAGGGGGACTGAAGGGTTCTGGCTCAGTCTGTGGGGGAGTGACGCGGTCTAGCCGTGCCTAGTCGAGCAGGTCCTGAAGTGCAGAAGGGGGGCAAAGAAAATAAAGAAAGATAGAATCGGACCCACATGTCGCCAGCTAGCAGCCCAGCTGCTTGCCTCTGCTGCTTTAGTTGGGCTTGAACTCATGACTCTGAGGTTAAGAGTCCCATGCTCTACTGAGCTACAGCAGGGCTCCAGTTAATTGCTTATGGAATGCGTTGTTTTCTATTCCTGCCACATCCGCAAGTGGGGGAAAGGCATAGCTAGAAGCAGGGGCGGTGTTTCTACACATCTTCAAGGTCTCCCTATTTTCAGAGTGAGGAGTCTTGGCAAGATATGTTTTTGTGGATAGATAACTTCTAAGGACTGCACCGGTTGTTCTCTAGCTTGTGCTTACCCATGCTGCGTTCAGACATGGGGGGAGGTGCTTTCCCATTCTCTCTACAAACATGTGAGAAGACAAAGGCGGTCCCTAACAGGGGAGAAACAGGTGATGAGGGCAAAGACGGAGGAGGCCCCTGGGACCTAGTTAAAGGGGGGCTGAAAGGCTCAGGCTTAATCTGCAGGGAATGAAGATGGAGGAGGTGAGATGGGGGAGGAGATGGTTGGGGAGGAAGGGAGAAGGGCTGTTGTAGGAGAAGAAGGGGAAGGGAGTGAACAGGAGGCTTCTGGGGGGGCGGCGGCTTGCAGGCTAGGAGAACTTGGGAGGGGGCAGGGAGAGGAGGAGGCGGAAAGCTTCGATACAGGGAATCTCCTTCCATTTTTTCAGGCGCTGGCAGTAGTTAAAAAGATCGCGAGTGATGTTAGGATCAAGAGTTCCCCCTGCAGGCCATTGGTTTTTATTGTCTAGGGGGTATGTCGGCCAATCTTGGGAGCAATATTCATGGAGAAGTTTTGGTTTTATATCAGGCATCAGGGAGAGGGTAGCCAGATGCTTAAGCAGGCATTCAAGAGGTGAACTTTCAGGGAGGGATGAGGAGGCTCCCATGGCTAAAGGACAGAGAAGGAGACAAACAGGGGAAGACGAATGGAGATCCTCGGACTGGAAGCAGACCACAAGGAGACAAAGGCCGTCCCCAATGATCCTTGGTGGTCTGCGGAAACTCGTATACGAGTCAGAATTTCTTGGGAAGTGTGGGTCATCACCCAGACTTCCCTAAGAAGGCAGAGTGCCGGAGTCGCGAGGTACCTAGCGCTAGGCGTTTTCGGCAGATGGAGCAGAAGGAGGAGGGGGGGAAAAGGGAGCATTCTCATCCACAAAGGAGTCACCTCGCTTGTGGCTGTTGGAGGGGGGTGCCTGAGAGTTGGCCGCAGCCGTGAAGGCCTGAGGCGGGGATTTATGACTGTCGGAGGAGGGGCCTGAGTGTCCACCGCAGCCGTAAAGGCTTGAGGCGGGGATTTATGGCTGTTTGGGGAGGGGCCTGAGGGTCCGCCGCAGCCATGAAGGCCTGAGGCGGGGAGAGTTCCCTCCTCATCCCTGAGTGTCAGGGCCTTGCTGGACGATCACGGTCAATGGCACTGCGATAGCTCGGGGAAGAGTGGCCCATCCTGGGGAAATTTTGCTTAAAAAGTTTCAGCACTGATGGAAGAGATGTTGAATGCGTTTATGACTGTCGGAGGAGGGGCCTGAGCATCCGCCGCAGCCGTAAAGGCTTGAGGCGGGGATTTATGGCTTTTGGAGGAGGGGCCTGAGGGTCCGCCGCAGCCGTGAAGGCCTGAGGCGGGGAGCATTCCCTCCTCATCCCCGAGCGTCAGGGCCTTGCCGGACGATCACGGTCAATGGCACTGCGATAGCTTGGGGAAGAGTGGCCCACTCCGGGGGGAAAATTTACCTAAAGTCCAGAGAGGAGTGGTGAGTGTGATGAGCCAGCGCCGGAAAAAGAGGACGAGGGCAAGCTGCTACTGGTGTCGGGGGAAGACGGGGCCCAGTTGGGGTGTCCCGTCTCCCGGGTTTCGGCACCAATGAAAGGAAAGGAGCGACACATAGCAGCAATTCACCGGAGAGTTCCACTTTATTAGGGAAAGGTGCTGGGTTATATAGGAGGGGGCATGAATTGATTGAGATGTCACTTCTACGGGGCTGGTGGCTGTTGGCTAGGTGCTGGGATTGGGAGGGGGGCGAGAGGTGATTGGGCTTCAGGTGGCGCCGGCGGGAACTGAGGACCCCGAAGAGAAGCCAGAAGTTTGCCATCTTACTGGTGGGGACCCTTCACCAACACCAGCCCTTCTCTTTCAGACTGTCCAAAAGATTGCCCCATCAAGGATTCCTTTTACTCTACAGGTTGCTTTTCTACCTACACTTGTCCCCCCAAAATGCTATTAATTCAGCCACCCTATGTAAACATAGCAATCAGCCCAAATGCAAAATATTTCTAACAAAACCTTTAACCAGCTTATATTACAGGAATACCAACCCCTCTTCAAAGACGATGATCCTTATTGAGCCTGGAACATGCCATTGCCACTTCAGACTGAGGGCTCATCTGAGGACCACCCCCCATCAATACAAAAATGAACTTCATCACCCCTAATCAGCAGGAAGCAGTTACTGAAGACTAACCTTCACCCCTTCCCAAATCCTCTACCACTTATAAAACAGAAAAGGGAGAAATGTAAGAATATAGTAATTTATCCTCCATTTGCCCCATGGTCCCAAGCACATAAGCCGGTGAGAATTATGCCTGGGCTTGCCTGGGGCTTGACTGGGTTTACCCCGCCTTATCCCTAAACATCCCGACCCTCCCCCAAGGCAACAGGCCGAGGGGATTCGCCACAATAAAAAGCACCACGCTGCTGCCCTCTCTCTGTCTCTTGGTCTGTCTCTCTGCTGCTCTGTATCTTTGTTTCTGTCTCTCTCTGTCCCCCTGCTCTCCCTGCCCTCTCCCTCTTCTCTCTGTCTCTCTCTCTCTCTCTCTCTCTCTCTCTCTCCCCACCCCCTTCTGGGGGCAGCCTTTCTCTCCTTCAGATAATAAAGTATTTTGCGTGAGCCCGTGTCTCCTGAGTCATTCTGGGTAAGGAGGGTCGCGGCGAGATACCCTTTCAGTTTCCAAAGATGATCCTTCTTCTACCACTATGATGCAGTTTTTACTACAACATACCTTCTGGTTTTATGAGTATTCTTTACCGTCAGTATCCATCTGCTTTTCAAGAACACACCATTCTTCTTGTTTTCCACATAATGATAAATAGAATTTTTCAGTATAAAAGTCATCTTTATAATACAGTTTAAATTCCTCTAATTGCTGGAATATCTTTCCATTAATTGGAGGATATGTAGTAAGTCAATGTGTTTAGTCTGACCACTGTTGGAAGGCAGTTTAAATAAATAACTTCTATTGTATAGTTTTTCAATTCATCAAGTGCCTTGAACACAGTATGAACCATACTCAACTAACCATAATATTAGAATTTCCCAAATAAGAAAATTATTTTGCCAAACCAATAGTTTTGGAAGAATTATATTAAAGTACTGTATAGCAAAAGGAAATATTAAAAGCATACATCATCCTATCAAGTTTTACTGCTCAGCAATCAGATAATAATGAACATTATGCAGATTGGTTTATAACTGGTAATCCGTTAAAATAAAAGTTTAAAGGTTGGACTGAAGTTAAACTGAAATAATAAAATCCTGGAAACACAATTAATGTCAAAATTGATGGAAGAAACATAAAAACAAAACATTTCTTTCTTTAGCTTGGCAATTTTGCCTTGGAATAATCCTCAATTTGATCATTACATTTTGAATGTTAGGTTTGTAGATTAATGCAATGGATACTGGATCTTCTCTTTGACCTATATGTGCATTTTTGCATGACAGTGGGTTTTCCCTGGGTCTTCTCAGTATAGTAGTATTAACTCTTTGGATAAACCACCTAGTCACCTCGAAGGTGTGATCTGATATACCAGTGGATCTCTCACAGTCATAGGTCTTCCATGGTGTTTCCTCAGTTTTGTATGCCTTCTACTTTAGCCTTCATTTATGAAAAAAAAAAATATATATATATACATATATTATACACACACATATATACATATATGTGTAGATATTTTACAGAAAGTTTGTTTTGTCAACTTCCTTTTCAGATCATCTTTTTGTTATATCATCTTATTTCTGAGATTTTTCTAATTATTTTTTGGTAGCTTTTTTTTGTAATTTATTTTTGCTTCTTTTGAGTATATGTTCTGTGCACACGTTTCTGACATACATTCACTGTGAATAACATTCTTTCTTAATTGTTCTCCCTCATTTTTCTTCTTCCATTTTGTTCCAGCAATAACTGTGTAACATTCAACCAAAATTATTTTCAATCATTCATGCTTAGGTGAAATGCTCTCTCAAACAGGGATAATTTTATCAAGCAGGGACATCTTGAAATATGTGCAGACATGTTTAATTAGCATAACTGGTGGGTTAACACTGGCATCTAGCTGGTGAGACCAAGGACACAGCTATACATTTTACAGTGCATAGGACAGCCTCCCTTAATAAAGAATTGTGTGGTATAAAATATCAGTACTAAACTGCCTAATCTATCAATTGCTCCAGAGAAATTTTTACATCACTGTAAGTCCGGGGAAAGGAAATTCTGGGGAAAAATACCTCTAAAAACTAAAATCAGTCAAAGGGAGAAATAAAGTTTAAAACCCGTTTATTGATCACAAACTGTAGTCCCAAGCCATCTTTCTTCTCCTGCTCAAGCAGGAACCACTCCGGCCCTCCCCCTCACCTCTCAGGTACAGATAAGCCCTCTGTTGCCCAGGTAATCACCCACTGATATGGAGATGAACTTCTCCACCTCTGAGGAAAGATTCAAATGCACTAAAGCCATACTTCTTTCCACCTCTGAACACCTATTGATATGCGGATATATTAAAGCCAGGTGAGATATTCTGGAAATGTTTCAATTTTATCCAAAAATCACCATACATGAAGATGGATTTGTCAATTTTCCACTCTTCAGCCAAGTTTTGTCTCATACAAATTGAGGATATTTTTCATGTTTTATAAAAGTTTTAAATTGTATTTTTTGTCAAGTTTTAAGTGTAGTTTCTTACTGCATTAAACTCTGTATCATTAAATATTCTCTGTATCTCTTTCAATGCTTTTAACCACAGTTTTCCCTCACACTAAAATAGCTGTATTAGCTTTCTTATTTTTATTACTTAGCTTGTATATTTTTTTCCACATTCTACTTATGTTCTTTCATTGGTATGTGGAAATTCTAATTCTCAAGTCCTTGCAGACTGAATGATTCTTTGTACCTGTTTATATCAACTTACCACCCCCCCACTGCCATTTAAAAATAGTTTATTGTAAACTCATATTTGATGTCATTGTCAGGGATCATGAGGATTTGAATAGATATGTGTTCTTCCAGAGAGGATTTACTCTTGCATTATTCAGGTGCATGTGTTTACTACCAACCTAAGACCACTTTAACTTAGTTTTTCAGCCACATCACTCGGGTAGTATAATATTAAACCTTATACCAGTGTGACTGCAGCATAGAAATTATGGATTTGTAGCAGAACCTTTCATTATCATGTTTTTTCCCAATATAGAAAACTTCCCTGAGTTTAAGAAAATTTTCTCTCCTTCCTAAGGTGCCAAGATTTTCCTGCCCACGCTTTCACTAACGCTCTGTCCATTAAAGATTCATACTCATAAAGGAGTTTCTACAATTAGTGAATCCAAGACCTTGTCTTTTCTGTATGAATACTAAAATGTAACGCTGAGGTACTAGGTTTTGGCAAAGGACCTTTCATGAACTAGAGTCTCAAAATTATGTTTCCACTTTGGAATCCTGGTTCTGCTTTGCTTCTGATCCTTGATCATTTCACTTACTTTATTGCAAGATTAATTAAAAGACATGTGTTTTACTTTATCCAGCACTTTGTGTTCTATAGTTGGATTCTTTTACAGTTACTTCATCAAATTACTCTAAGTGGAATTTCTTACCAGGCTCTTCCATAATTAATTTACAGAATTTTTGGAAATACATAAACTACATTTTTATCTTCCTCTAAGTTATACTGTACTGTGTTCTGAACAGGACCTCACCTATTAGATTCTGAATCAAGCTTGGTTGAGATCCTTCACAGGTTGATAGGTCATAAAGCCCCTAACATGCTTTCCAAAGTAATCCAAGATCACATCTTTGCTGTTTCCAAACCATCCACAGCACAATACACAGGAGCTTTTTAAATATCTTTTTAGGTTTTCCTTAACTATATACATTTCACTTGTTCATCTTCTGAGGTTGGTCTTCCTCATTCCATCAGAACTCACTTTTATTTCTCTTTATGTTAAAAAGTTGATATATAACCATTTTAATAACATTCTTGAGCAAAGGTTTTTTTTCCTACCTGTCTGGATGAGTTTCCACCTCACAAAAATAAACATCCTTGCTATTACATATACTGGAGTAGTGAGTTCTAATGGAAAAGTCACACCGTATACTGAAGACTACTTACACAGTTGGCCTTCAAGGATACCTTGAATTTTTATATTAGTTAAGGTCATTTCAAAATTACTTCACACATTTTCTCTTTTTCTTGCTTCTTAGGATTTTTTTTCTTAATCCTTTCCCACCCCTTCTGTATGCTTTCACTAGATAAAAATAACCAACATTCAGATGGATAAACAAAATGGACAAACAAAAGGGACTCTCAGAAACACCTCATATTCTTGGTGCCAAACTGCAAACATAACATGTGTCTGCCTGTAGACTGTTTTATTACCTTCTAGTTGAAATGGAGGGATGGCTTATCACCTATTTCAGGACAAACAACATCCTGTTCTGAGGTTTCCACTCTCCCTTCACAGAAACTATCAATAGCTCTTTCATTTTTATATATATCAATCCACTCTCATTTAGATTCCCCCATTAATGTTTTCTTTTCACATGTCTGTTATTAAAAAAATTTAAATAAAATAAAATACAAATCCATATATCGCTACAGTCACAGCCTTTCTGACCTCCTCATAAATTATTACAGGGACTTTGTGTTTCCAATCCTTATTTCTTAATGTCCTAATAAGTACTCCAATATTTTGGTTTGATTTCCTCACCCATCTTCCATAACTTGTGACCAGAGCAATGGCATACATATTGCTAAATCCACTGGACCTTCTTAAGTATTAATTTCTTTTGACTTCTAAGCATAATCAGACAATTCTTGTTACTTCCTCCTTTAAACAATATATCCCATTATTTTCTTCAATATTCAACATTGCTTGTTTCTTTTCATTCTCTTGACAATCCTTCTCTCTCTCCTTTGTAAGCTCATGCTCTGTTATTGTACTATTAAATGACCCTCAAGACCCTGTAGCCACTTAACTTTCACCATCTCATCTTAATATAGAATACCAAAATGCCTCTGATTTAAATTCACGCCTTTACTCAGAAGACCCACACATTTGTATTTTCATCTCCTTGCTAAAATATCTAACTACATATTTAAAGTATCTTCTTGGATGTCAACTGAATAAGTCTTAATTCAACAAAAGCGAATGGAACTTGATCTTTTCCCCTAAAACTCATTTACTTTTAGGGTTCTTTGTGTTGGAGAATATCACCATTATTCCTTATGTATTCATCATCTTCTCATGGATTGCTACTTCAATTCAGAAAACAAGATTCAGAGAGATTACGTAACATGTCCCAAGTTTCACACACAGTATGAACTGGTATTTCAACCCAGTTCTGACTTTTTTTAAAACTATGATCTATGACCACAGTGTGAACTGGTATTTCAACCCAATTCTGACATTTTAAAAAACTATGATCTATGACCAACTCACGCAAAATCATAAGCCATTGCATATTTTTATCATCCTTGTGGTGTCAACAAAACCTGTATTTCATATCTATATTGCAGTTGTGAATTATGTTTACCTATAGTATTAGCACCTATAAATGTTACCTTATTCAGAAAAAGGATATTAATAGATGTGATTGTGTTAGAATCTTGAGATGAGGAGATATTTCTGGATTATCAGATTGGAATTTAAATGCCATCACAAATTCCGTGCAAGAGAGAGGCAGAGGGAGATTAGATGCACAGCAAAGAAGATATGAAGGTGGAAGCAGAGATTGGATTGAAGTAGTCACAAGCTAAGAATTGCTGACATCGACCAGAAGCTAGAAGAAGGAACAGATTCTCTCTGAACCTACAGAGAGAGTGTGGCCTTTCTGACCCCTTAATTTCTGGCCTTCTGATTTGTAAGAAAATAAATTTCTGTTGTTTTAACCCGCCAAGTTTGTGGCAATTTGTTACAAATGAATATATCTCCATCCCCACTAACATTTGGGTTATTTTTGATAGTAAGCAATTATATTCTATTCAATGTTTAATCCCAATGTTCTGGCTCAAAACGGAATTCATATATCATGCTTAATAAGTAAATTTTAAATAACATAATTTAAGAATGAATGAAAACTGTTTGCAAAATTATTTTTGTCATTTAGTCCAAATCCAATTGGGAAAAAAAATCTCTCTGAATTAGTGTTTAATTCAGACATTTTGTAAATTTTTATTAAATACCTATGTTATGCTATTTGTTTGCCCTGCAGTGGATTATGCTAAAAAAATAGTATAAATTCATTGCTTTCAAAACATTATTAGTGAATAGGACAGAAGGACTCTGTTTAAATTTTTTTCATATTCTCTGTACTTTTTGGTCATTGAAAGATAGCATTTGAAAATGTTATTATGCTAACATATGAACTGTTCATATAAGAACTCAAAATAATGACAAGAATATAGTTTTAAAGGTAACCTCAGGTGTAACTTTATGCTATTTTTCAAAACTTTTCAGTCAAATTATCCTTAAATGGTATAATATTTATATAATTTCATGAACATATTATACTTCCCAAATGCAGGTTTAGTATTACAATTTTTTATAATATTAGAATGTGATCTTGGGATCTTATTTTTATTGAATTTTTTGTACTTTTCTGGATCTGCCATATCTATGTGTCAAATTACTACAGAAGGTAACGTCTATCCTAATTTGCTTATTACTACTGTCATGTTTTCCCACCTGTAAAAAATAAAACGTTCTTCATTATGAACTGTGTAACTAACAAATATTCCTGAAAAGGTGTTCTAGCCTTTAGTGCTAAATATTCATAGCAGACATGAATCTTTCATTTGACGTGTTATTACCAATTACACATCTGTCATCTTCAATCTCTCAAAATGATGGGTAGCATAGATTAAGAAAGATTTTAATTTAAAAATCTTTAGTCATTTGTTCAGTTTATAAACTAAAATTATATTTATTATAAAAATGAGACTATAATAATTTCTAAATAGAACAGTAAAGTTTATATTTTAGGGGAAAAAACGGGACTGAGCAAAGGTTACCATTACTGGGTAATCAGATGCTTTTCCATAAAATTCATTTAAGTAAGAAAAAAATACTTGTTTCCCGGTATGGTATATTTTTATGATATTTTAAAATTATTAAAATAGCCCTTTAAGTAGGTATGCTTCATCGAAAGTGAGAAAAATGTCACGTAAAATTGTAACTGACAGTCTTTCTTTCTATGCCTTTCTCCCATTTTTAGTAAGCAAATTATTCAAGACCATGCAATTATTAGCTCCAGATTCTTGATCAACTAGTGGTCCAATGAATCACCATGGTTGGCAAGACAGTCTTTTGGAAGTAAGCCAGTTTTAGGAATGTTTTGATTTATTTAATAATTTTCCAAATAAACTGGAGTCAGTTATATAAATTGTCTATCCCATAAAGAATTTTTTGACACATCAGTTGCCTCAATATTATTTAATTGTCCTCTCAAAAGAAAAGTGCCATCCAAAATGAAATTTAAAAATTAAGAAAAATTAGAAAGGATTATGATTTGAACTGAATCCATACTGAGACTAGTGAAAAATGAATTAATATTATTTAATATTGTGGTTCATGTAGTGTTCTGTGAATTATATTCTCTTTCACTAGCTTTTTAACAATACTTCATTAGATCATATGTTTGTAAATAATTTGATATTTAACTAATACATTTAATTGTTATTTAACAATTAAGCTTTTAGAAATTATACAGAGGTCTCCTGTCTTTCAATTCCAGGAGCCTAAGATGTAAATCACTTCTTTGAAGTTCACTGATTAAAAAATAAAAGTCAGTAAATATTTGCAAAAGTGGAAAAATTACATTTTTCTGGCAAAGTTTATGGTTTCAACTAGTGCTATGAAAACTTCTTTACATATGTTTTGGGCATATCTTGTTTATCTAATTAAGCCAAAAGGACTTGCTGAATCAATTGAGTACAATTTTAAAATCTGTATGATACATTCTCAAAGTAATAAATGAGATAATTGGTATATACATGCTAACGTTCAATTTCAGTTGGTAATTTTTCATTTTGTCCATTGTCCTTCTTTATGCTGGGAAGGTAATAATACATTAAATTTCAAATTAATTATAACCATTCTTAATTTTGCTATCTCAAATTGGATCAGTTAAAATTTTAACAGTAAGGTAATATTTAAACAAGGATAGCATTAGCCTTATCTTGTCCCCTATCTGCAAAGCAAGGAATCCACTATTTTACAAATAAATTTGACATACACATGGTATGTTTAACAATAAAAATTTCTGTTTATTCCTTTAAGATTCTATGGAAAAAACATGTATATATTCATAAAACATGAGCTGGTCTTCATGCATGCGAATTTACCTAGGCTACAGTCTACACTTAGTTAATCAAACAGTAGTCTAGGTATTTTGTATATATGAATAAAGTTTGTAATCAATTAACTTTTATTAAGGGCAATTATTACAGATAATCTTTGTTAGTCTGATTCAATCAGTTGAAAGGGCAGAGCTAAGGCTTCCCAAAGAAGTTATTTGTCTGTGGACAGTAACATTAGCTTATACCCAAGAGTTCCTAACCTTCTTCACTAGGAATTTTGCACTGGCCTAGTCATGTCCACAATCATATAAGTCAATCAACTGCAAAAAATATCTTAATATAGTCTCTCCTTTTTCTGATTATTTGGGTGAACCTGGGATGATATATACTTTGGTATCTGATATAGTTCTAGAGTATAAAATCTTAAACACAAGTTTCCTGCATAGTTCTGGGATGAGTTAGTTCTCTACTCTGCTTAAATTTAAAGGCACTAATGGCTAAATTTATAGTAGTAAAAAGGACACTGATGGGCACACAATGGCATGATGTGATTACAGAGATATGAAAATATTGCCACTGGATATTCCTAATCAAGTACTTATAGAAAGCAAGGTTCTGCATGATCATGTATTTACAACCTAGAACACTTCATTCAAACTAGGGAGTAATTAGACTGGATCATTACTCCTAACGGTGCTGGTGAGAGTGGGTAATGAAAAGAAGGAGCTCAGGGATTCAAACTGCCAAGTCTAACTCTTCATTAGTGACCTAAATCATCTCTTTGTGTCCTAAAAACAACCCTTATCTCCTGTAACTGCTGGATTGAAATTTCTGAACACCAAACCCCTTCTCATCCTGCAAGTTGCTGAATTACAACACAACTTTAATTATCACCTCCATAGGATATCTTATGATAAAGCAAAGTTACTGATTAGGAAGGAACAGGACCCTGAAAATTTGAATAGAAGATATGGAAAGATCCTAGTAAAGCTGAAGACATTGAACTTAATCAATTATGCTCAGTCTTCTTTGCTAGTAGAAGCACCTATTGTTCCCCTACAAAAGAGTTAACCATTTTTCGCATGAAGCACCTATAATAATCTCTCTTTGCAATAAGACTAAAATTAGACTCAAATTTCAGCATGCCCCAAAGGGTGAGGTACAAAGTTTGACCCGTGAAGGGCATTACACACCCAAATAACTGATTTTTTTTTGAGAGGGCATCTCTCATATTTATTGATCAAATGGTTGTTAACAACAATAAAATTCTGTATAGGGGACTCAATGCACAATCATTAATCAACTCCAAGCCTAATTCTCAACAGTCTCCAACCTTCTGAAGCATAACGAACAAGTTCTTACATGGTGAACAAGTTCTTACATAGTGAATAAGTTCTTACATGGTGAACAGTGCAAGGGCAGTCATATCACAGAAAGTTTCGGTTTTGATCACGCATGATGAACTATAAACAATCAAGTCAGACATGATTATTCATTTGATTTTTATACTTGATTTATATGTGAATCCCACATTTCTCCCTTATTTCTTTTTTAATGAAATGCTGAAGTGGTAGGTAGATGCAAGATAAAAGTAGAAAACAAAATTTAGTGCTGTAAGAGGGCAAATGTAGTTGATCAGGTCTGTGCCTATAGACTAAGTATTAATTCAAGCTAGACAAGGGCAACAAAACATCCATGGATGCAGAAGATTTCTCTTAAAACAGGGGGTGTGAGGTTCTAAGCCTCACCTCTGTTGATCCCCAATTTCTCACCTGATGGCCCTGCTGCGACTGTGCCTGTCTTAGGTTGTTCCTCCCTTGAGGAATCGTACCGGTCTCTGGCTAACCAGCCGTCTTCCGGGGCCATACAGGGAAATGTAAAGTTGGTAAGTGAGAGAGAAGCAATATTCTTTGAAAAGGTTAGCTTTTTACTTCTTTGTAGATTTATGCCTTGTGGCTTCTATGTCCAGCATTTGTCTTGAGGTATCTTTACCACTTGGAATAATTATGATACTCGGTAATTTTCTATATGAGGCATGAATTCTACTAAAGGGTTGTAATTAGGAAGGAAGAAGAAAAACTATAGAAGTAGCAGACAGAAGAAAACATGGGAAGATTTATTATTTCTTTGACATAACTTCTTGTAGAGTAACTTAAGCATGTATAGGTTTTAACAAACCACTAATTAAATTGCATACACACATTAACAGAATAGGAATACAGATACATAACAAAAGCAGACCTACAATTACCAGCCATATCCAGTGAAACCAAGAAAACCAGTTAGGTACCCTAGGCATTTGTGAAAACTTATCAATAATATGATGGATATTGTCTAACTGAATTTGAATAGTTTGAGAAAAATCAGACAAATTAAAATGAGACATTCCTGGGAACTGTTCACATCCCATATGTTCTTTTAACAGTAGATAGTCTATAGTTGCATGATTTTGGAGCACTGCAACCTGCAAATAACTGATTTTTTAAAACAATTTATGCAGAATAAAATCTGGTGAATATGGATGGACTAGGTCACATGGGGTGTGGAATCATCATGGAAAGAACATGGGGTTCGACCTGAATTTATTGATATTGGCCACTAAGGAGAGATCCTGGATTTGATGTTTTAGCTTGATATGTTTGAAAGGGCAACAATATGGCCTATTTTAAATGAAGTTAAAATGCTACAACTTTGACTTGGCATAAAGCAGAGGCAGGTAATCAAGGACTAGGGATATTGTAATGTTAGAGTGTACTTAGCATATAGATATTCTCAACTTCCCCTGGAGGGTCCAAAGCACAAACCTTTCACCTTGACTATGAGAAATATACTTGCAAGGGAAGTCCCAGTATTCTTGAAAATTTCTGTGGTAGCTTCTGGTAGGCCAGAAAGTAGAGTAGGAACTGCTACCATAAAATTGTGACCCCTAAAATGTAATGGCAATAATGGAAGCCCAGAGACCAGTGTCCTCGCTATGGCACTTAACTGTCAAAATAAGTTGACAAGGAGAATGCTAACAGGCTACAGAGAACCAATGCAGTAATCAGAACACTCTGACTTGCAGAGAACTATGGTATTGGCTAAGTTATCACGATGCACCTAGAAAACAGATGCTCAGTGTATTAAATTCTTACTTAATCTATGTAAGTGGAGGAGTTCTAAGTTTAGTTAACAGAATTCTAACTTGAATTATCAAAAAAATATAGTCACAGCCCCTCAATCAAGTCCAAAACGTGAGCCAATTATCAGATTCAGAATCACATGAATGGAGTTAAGGCCTCCCTTGAGGAAAGAAACTGTTATTTTAGTCTAATAACATATACTTCATTTCAGGTGTGCTATTCTGACCCATTTACAGATTGGTCTAAAAGCAACAAGTTTGAGAGAAGCCTGCAATTAAAGAAGGCTCTACAACAGGGACAGGACACCATGTTGATAGAGGTTTCCTTAAAGGCCTGAAGCAAAACAAAAACAAAAACAAAAGAGATAAGTAAGAAAACACATACCATTTCAGACTGGCTCTGTGCTAGGTTACTCTTCTGATGTTTAGCTAAGCTTTCTACTGCTCCACTTAAGCGCGCATTTCCCTGTTGTTGAGCCTCGAGAGCCGCCTGAGGGAAAAGCCTCGTGCGGGCGCACTTTTCTGAGCATGCGTCCTGTGCTGCGCACGCGCGGCTTTTATAAATATGCCGTGACGCATCCTGAGTCCATTCTGGAGGCTTTCAGTACGCCACCTCTCCCGAAGAGCGTCTCCCCTCGGCTTCTCCTCCCGGACTCTCTCATGTTTACTGTTTACCTCAACTGGAATCTTTTGTCCCGGGCAGCAGAGAGCGCCCTCATTTGTCTTGAGCGCCCTCAGCCTGGCTCCCTTACCGCCCTGAGAGAATCCAATTTGGTTGTTGTAAGATAAATTTTAGGTAACCAAGCGAAGTACCTTGTATCCGGTCTTTTGGCGGCCGAGGCCTATGTTAAACGGGACAGGTTTCTTGAGGAGATCGGCTGCTCTGTCTGGATGGAACCGCGGTTGTGTCGCTGGAACATGGACTGCCGTCTTCAAGACTGCTGGTGAGTCAAAGGTGTGGTGACAAAGAATAGGGAAAATGCTGCAAAGCTCTTTTACCATTTTAAGGTAGCTTTGCCTTGACTTAGCGTTCACTACTGTAAGCCTGTTTTCCAGTGCTACATGGTGATTCTGACACATTTTGCACATTTTTTTTTTTCCATTTTTGTGGAGAGATGAGTCTTGGAAGCTACCTACTCTGTTACTGCTAATGTCATTCTTTGTGTTAACTTCTGAAGTCAAGCAGTGTAAAAGTCAGACAGTGTTGTTCTTTTTTTAATATTTTTAAGAAAATTTTCTCTATCCTTTGCTTTATATATATATATAATAAATAGTTTGTAACATTTGAAAATGTCTGCTTAGGTTTTGATAGAGACTGCACAAGTTAGCTCTAGATTATGAATAGACATAATGATAGTGAGCTTTTGAGTGCATACATATACTTTGTTAATTAGATCTTTAAATTTGCAGGGAAATGTGGGTTTTTGTGTAATTCTGGTACTTTTGTCAAATAACGTTTCTAAGTACTTTACTCCTTTTGATGCTATATGTATTTAATTGCTCTTTTAATTTCACTTTTGGATCATTTATTGCTAGTATGTGGAAATATATTTGATTTTTGTATGTTGATCTTTGTTCTAAATCCTTGCTAAGCTCATTAGCTATCATAGATTGTGTGTGTGTGTGTGTGTGTGTGTGTGTGAATAATTCTTAGGATTTTGATACATTTTCATATTGCCTATGAATAAAGTTGCAAAATCAGGTACCTTTTATCTCTCTGTCTTGCCTGGTTGGCTGATTGCACTGGCTAGAAGCTCATGTATCATACTGAGTACAAGTGGTGAGCAAGACTATTTTTCCTTACTCCTGATTTTAGGGAGAAAGCATTTTTCTTTCACCATCCCATGTCTAGTAGCTTTTTTAGGTGCCCATTTTAGTTGAAGAAGTTCACCTCTATTTATTGTTTGAGAGTTGAGTGTTTTCCATAAGCTATGCCTGTCTTATCTTAGGCCCGTTCTGTGACTCTATGCAGAGTGCATTAAAACGTACTTTGCTCTCTTGACTTTGGTCTCTTGTCTGACTATATCTGACTTCCTTTCCTTCCTGACACATCTACTGTGAGCGTACTCCTTTCACCAAGTCTCTTCATATTATCTTGCATTTAGGTCCACTAAATGTTATCTTTACATATTAATATGTTGTTCTTATCCTCCGTAGTGTCAAATATGCCAGTAAAAATCATTATTAAAAAAGAAGCTGTAATGTTAGGTGAGGTTTCCTATGGATGAAGAAACATTTAGTATATATGAAATAAGTAGGAAGGAATACACTAAAATCTAATGGTAGTTATGTATCAAATTTTGGACCATGGTTAATTATTTTCTTATTTTATGTATATATTTTCAATTTTATTATTTTAATATTTTAAATAGGTTAAATTATCTTTATTTCAGCAAAGAACACCCCTACAACTCTTGTCCAAATGCTATCATACCCCTATGGATAATTTTTTCAGAGATTTTCTACTCTATTTTAATTGAACTGGAGTTGACATACAATATTATGTTAGCTTTTTTGTACAGCACAGTGATTCAACATTTACATACATTACAAAATGCTCACCACAACAAGTCTAGTTACCATCTGTTACCATACATAGTTATGACAATATTATTGACTACATTCCCTAGGTGACTCCTTACATTCCCATGACTTACTTATTTTATAACTGGAAGTTTGTACCTCTTAATCTCCTTCACCTATTTCATATGAAATATTCTTTTCTCTATTCTGTTGCATTGATCTATATTTCTGTTTTTGTGCCAACACAATACTATAGCTTTACAGCATGGTTTTAAATTCGGAAGCACGATACCTCCAGCTCTGTTCTCCTTTCTCAAGATTGCTTTGACATTTTTACCCACTTTTTAAAAGCTATATCACTTCCTTTATACATCTAAATTGCTTAGGAATATTAAATGTTAGGAGCAGATTAAAATAGGTTAATACAAAGTGTATCATAGTGGAGATATAATGCATGGTAGTGTCACCTAGGAAAACTTTTCAAGGTGTGTAAACAAGTAAAGCTTAAAATAAATCAAACATTTAACTTTACCATATCTGCGATGTGTGTTGCAATGCTAACAATTTTCCCATAGAATTGGAGTACCTTTTGCTATCTAAATATGCCTATACTGTTTAGTTGGTTTATAAAAGATAGCAAGGGAAAAATCGTCATGCTCCGTATTTCAGTTAGTGTTGCGCAGGGAAATAAGATATGGCAATGATGAGTAAGAGGGAGTATTTAGTAGCAGTAAGATTGGAACCAGAGGGAAACATGAAATCATAAGCCATAGGTATTTGTCAACATACTGGAAATATATTGACCTTCCACGAGACCAAAGAGGTATTTAAATAACCTGTAATTTTAATGACTAAGGCAGCCATCTGTATTAAATTTGGTTTCTTCACATATAAAGCTATTTGAACTATGGCGTAAAAGTACACATGAGCCCCCAGCCCTTTCCATATTGTGCTTGTGATTTATTACTACTATTTTTCAAAGTTTGGAATATTCTGAGTGTTTCTCTGAATTATTCACCATCTGTTTGTCTCCTTTGAGTCACCATTTGCTCTATTGTTGCTCAGAAACCAATTTGCTGGTATAATATTCCGAAGTTTACTATGTGGCTGCACTATTACACATTGGAGTTCAGAAAGATATGTCTCTGAAGCTCAATTTACATATTGAACCAAATGCAGTTGTTTAGAAAGTACAGAATGGTTACTGTTCTAAAGTGAGTCTACCTGAGTCCAAAGAGATTTGATATAATCAGTGATCAATTCCATGCAAGGAGTATAAATTTCACATAGACTAACACTAACAGATAGCAGGGATTCTAATGAGTGAGTTTCCTCATTTGTATGTCTTTTAGGATCCATACAAATATGCAGCATGATAAATGAGAAGAACTGAAAAATATATTCACAGTCCAAGGGGAGGTTACATTAAAATAGATATTTTTTTCAACTTTTAAAGTAAATTCACACATTTTTACTTTAAAAATGGTAATGTATATGAAATACTGCCTAAGTATAAAATCACTGTGGAGGTGTTTTCACTACAGTGAGGGGATGTGAGAATATTCAATTTAATAATTTGGCAAGTTTCAAAAGGTCATAGTAACCTTGAGTTGGCAGTTGACATGAATAATTTTCATATGTAGTTGCGTAAAACCTAATTTGGGCAAAACTCAAATTCTGGGAACTCATAATTTACTTTCTGTTGAAACCAGCACCTCAGTAATAGTATATGATACTACAGTATTATCTGAGTAACATTTGTATGTTAGACATAAACATGGCTAAAAATA
Source organism: Manis javanica (assembly GCF_040802235.1). Taxonomy (NCBI): domain Eukaryota; kingdom Metazoa; phylum Chordata; class Mammalia; order Pholidota; family Manidae; genus Manis; species Manis javanica. The sequence goes on from NC_133157.1 coordinate 194,330,200, forward strand.
TTAGATGGAAAACTGAACTTCTTTCCCTAAAGAAACATAGAAAATAAGTATACTCTCAACAGTTTGTCTATTCTTTTAAAAAGCTTTCACAAAATTATACAAATGTAATCGTCCAAAGAAAAACAAAGTGTTGTTTTTACTATAAGAGAGATGAAGTAACTGAACATTAAATTTCACTGCTAGAATGTTTCTCAAATATGAACAGTTAACCAAATTATGATTTATTTAAAAGGATAATTATGATTGTTATTTGTATGAGCCATACTAGCCCATTTACACAGTGTTAGAAGCTTACTGGACATATTCAGTGTCTAGTTTGTGTAATCAGGATGTGGGACCATGATTTAGGCTGTACATACTATGATGTTGCTATTTCTGAGACATTAAATCCCCCAGAAATGTCAGCTCTACTGTTTATATCATTTGTGATACTGAGTGGTCTTGCTTGTTTTCCAGGTTTTGGAGTTACATCTTTCCAAGGCAAATTTATATCGTTTATCTAGCACACACTTCTCTTAGAAAAGAGATAGGATATATTGCAAATCCTGTTATCAACTCCAGTGTTGTCACAAATTTCTAAATGACAGGTCTTCCAATTAGATTAATAAAAGTGATCTCCAAAAATTGTACAAACTGAAAAAAAGTATTCTAGTTTATACATTGCCTCATTTTATTTCTTGTAACCATTTGATTTGGGGGTGGAGGAGATGGGTGAACCAGCATCTCTTTTATTCTTCAAAATGGAAAGGCAAAAAAGACAATAGTTTATAAGCCTGGCTTCAACAATTTGATTTGTTTTCAAATACAAAGAATCTTACACGCACACCCCTTATATGTGTTAGTTTCCAAAGAAAGTGTGAAACCTACCTATCAGTCCCTACATGTGCTTTTGTTACCTGTCATTAAGAGTGAGAATGCTTCTCCTCCCTTGAATCAGAGCTAGCCCTGTGACTGCTTTGTCAATAGAATGTGGACAAAGTGAGGTTTGGGGGCTTCTGAGCCCAGGCATTCAGAAGACTTAGCAGCCTCTGTCACAGAGCCCCAAGGTGCCATGTAAGAACTCCCAAGTTAGCCTGCTAGAGAGAGCCACATGAAGAGATTTTGGAAGTTTAGACACAACACAGAAGGCACATAGAGTAGTACAGAAGCACAAAACATCCAGACCCAGGAAACATGCCTGTAACCATCCGACTGTATCTATATGAGAGACCTCATGCTAGATCTGTGAAACAACCTTTCAGCTCTGTTCTGGCCAACCTACAGAACCATGAGATAAAATATAATCATTGTTGGTTAAACCACCAAAGTTTGAAGATATTTGTTATTTGACAGTATTGAAGTAAAAATAGAATTTGTTATATAGAAGTGTCATTTTATAGTTGCAAAAAAACATAAATGTATGCCATTCATTTTTTGGGACTACGTGGTGAGTAGAAGCTGGAAGCACCTTGAGAGACTATTAGCTTGAAGAAAGGAAGGAAATCATTACTAGAGCTGGGAAAGAAGGGACCTTAGGTAAATAAAAGCAAAATAATTAACAAAACAGTTAACCTAGCCATCACAAAAGATTGAATGTGTACCTAAAGGTGTTGCTGGTCTGGCTAAAGAGATTTCGAGGCAGAATTTTCAGAGTGTGAACTGTTTTTGTTTTTGTTTTTGTTTTTTGTTTTTTGGTTTGATTTAGAAAAAAAAAAATCTGTCAGTGAAGAACAGGAGAAGCCAGATGAGCTAAAAATAGAACTCAATTTGGCAGGATAATTTAGTGAAACATAAAGAAGCAAGAATGCTTTGGCTTCAAAAATAAAACTGAGTTATTCTGTTTTTCTAGACGGCCAAAAAGAAATAAAGTAGGAAATACCCTCAGAGTCAAGGTCAAATTTAGGCCAATGCCAGTAAAACCTGACCTCAGTGTAAATCTTATACCTAAGATTAGTGCAAACCCTTTTGATAAGCCTTGGAAAACTATCATTTGTTATTACTAGATATTTTCACCTAGAAAAAAAGGGCTCTAGGTCAAAAATAAAGTTTTTAAGAATATTAAGGTCATATTACCTCAAAAGCCTCAAAGAAGATCCAAGGTAGAGAAGATTCTGACTTTGAAAGAGATATGAGAGGTATTTTTTTTTAACCTAAAGGAATTTATTATAATTTGATACATAAAAATCCAAAGGAATTGTATCATGTTGGACTGAATGGAACAGTCATGATTCATAATGAAAAGACCTCCAAAGACCCCCTTGGGCCCTCAAAATCTGTTTGCAGGATGCAGGCTGAAAATGCTACTGAACTGCAAACATGAGTAATTTTTTATATAAAAGTGAGGTTGACTTAGAGGGCAAAGTAAAATCCAGGAGGACATTACCAATGTCTAAGGGAAGCCATGTCGATGGAGTTAGAAAATCTAATCAATGAACTAGTTAATATGTTCTCAGTTGGATATGAAAATTGCTGTAAGATATTTATTCCTCTTTTCCTACCACTTTCCCCTTATTTGAATGAGAGCCAACTATAGATTCTCTGTCCCCACTCACTGTTGTATGTTGAGTGAATGGGGTACAAAAACTTATTTGTATTTCAGAGGTCTTCACTCAAAAGGGACACTATCCAAGGAGGTGAACCTGAAAAATCACATCAGAAGAACCTCACCCACACTGGTCTTTATTTAACTAGGGAATTTTAGAATTCAAGCCAATCCTGTAAAAAGATATTTTTGGTGTTCTAGTAAGGGAATGGGTATATTTGGCATATAGAAGGAAATTGTTACAGGCAGAAGATGAATGGTCTCAAAACTTCTATCCCTGGCAGCATGCAAATGACACTCCTTCTATCAGGAGGTAGAACTTACGTCTCTCCACTTGAATCCAGGCTAGAGTGACTAAGTTGACAAGAAGAATACAGAAGAAGTAGTATTTGGAAGGTCTGAATCCAGGCATTAAGATCATTAAGACAGCTTCCTCTTCTTCACTCTTGGAGCCTTAAGACATCATGCAGGAAATCCAGGCTACCCAGTAAATAGAAGTCCATGTGATGACGTACCAGCTATAAAGAAATGCTGCTTGGTGAAGTACAAGTTTACAAACAACCACCTTCAGCTGTGAGACCAGTTCCTGTATGACTGCAGCCATGTGAGAGACCTACCAGATCAGCAAAGAAGTCATCCAGCTGGGCCCCATCCAAACTGCAGTCTATAATACAATGGCTGCTCTAAGTCAGATGTTGACAACTGTTTTTAGCAGAGGGTCACATATTCAGTATTTTAGGATTTGTGATCCATATATGTATGGAACCTTTCTTGCAACCCTTTAAAGGTTTGAAAAACATTCTTATGTAACAGGTCATACAAAACCAGGCCACAGGCTGTAGGCAGTACTCTGTCAACACCTATTTTAAGCCATTAAGTCTTCAACTGGTTTATTATGGAACAGCATGTAACCAAACAGTATATAATCATATTTAAATTAAGGGACTTAAATTTAGCAGCCTATTTAGGAGTATACAGACATAGTAGAATAACAAAATTTCATTGTTTTTAAAATAAAGAAGGTAATATACTTTGACCTGATTTCTCAAACAATAATACACAAGATAAAAGTATTGGAAAGTAAATAACCACTAATTCACTAATTATGGGAATAAAAGGTAGCATTACAAGTTTTATTTTAAATATATTCTAGTCAATCAAATATATTATGAGTCTCTGAGTTTCAACTTGCCACCCATATATTGCAGAACAATTATTTAACAAATATATATGCTTTATTTTGACTTGCTAAAATCATCATCGTGTTAGCTCACAAGAACCTTCAAACCTGCACACATACCAGTGTTGTACGTGAAACTCTGTTACTTATTTGTCTTGTTATAAAATTATTTGTCTTCCTATAAAACTAATTATTGAGTACCTTGAGTACCTATTTTGGGCTATAGCAGTTGCTTAGTACTTACATAGGGAATAAATAATAAAATGTTTGCAGTATGTACTTTGATAGAGAAAGTGATTTAAAAGGAATGAGATGCACATACTTAAAAGCTGGGATAAAGTAGGATACAATTCTTAATATGTATTTATATCCACATGGTCATTTTCATAAAGTACTCAGAATATTTACCAATTGACTGAAAATAAGGTGAGACAATCGATATCAAGTGAATGTTATGATTGGGAATTTAGAAAAGGCATATTTATTGCTAAACTTTTAAAAATTTGATTTGTTAGTGATTTTCTGTATGTATTATTTTTGGTATAGATATAAATAATCAGAAAAACAAATATTTCTGAAATATTCAGAAAAACTAATTTTTCTCATTAGGCATCCAAATTTTTGGTTGTAAAGCAAAATATTGGAGATATACATATATAAAATATCAATTGAAATATATATATATTGATAAAAATGGAAATTGAGATGTTTCTAAGAGGAAATATACAAAACAGTTAAAATACTTTTATCATAAGTGAAGTCCAGAATCACTATGTAAGTTCTGTTCTGTCTTTGATGTGTTAACTCAAGTGTACAAATAAGCAAAACTTGATTCACAAGTCTTCATTTGGAATTTTTGCTTGAATGTCTATTTCTTAAGTATTTAGTGACAAGGCCATTTCATTCCCTTGTCATAAGTAAGCAGCAATACAATATGCCAGCTATTTTTGTTCAACACTGTTGTTTATTAGTTTGCACTGTTATGTCCCTGTAACATCAATTTCACTTTCGTGCTTCCCTGATAAACATGACAAATTGTAGATGATCCTTTTCCTACATTCTCTAGCACATATAAAAATGCAAATACTCCAAATTCCTATGTAGATTTAAAAAATCCTTTTAAGCAGGATAACCATACAGACCTTGAGGTTTTTGTGAAAATGCCCCTAAACATCTCAATCACCTACTCTAGCTACTGTTAACATTTATTCTCACCGTGATGTCTTTACGTAGTTCGAGAGAAATACCCTTTCCTATTTCTCACAGGAAAATAGAATGACAAGGAACTGGACATTTCTTATTCTAACTTATAAGAAGAAAAGAAAACATAACACATGCATACCATTGTTCGGTCCACACTTAAAATGTTTACCAGCCACAAAGTTCTTCCACATTCCACTTCTCTGGCACAATCCATACCTCAGTTGAAGTTTCAGTTTCAGCTAATTTTACTTTATATACTTTAGTGAAATTTGAGGTTTATAACTAACAAGTTAGTTTATCTCAGTTCTGATAAAAGAAGTAAGGATCACTGATCCCATTAACTAAATTTTACTCTCCAAGATTAAACACATCACCTTTGACAGACTTCAATGTGGTATTCCTTAGATATCCATCTGATGCTGATAAACATTTTCCCATGTAAGTCCCAACATCACACACCTGTCTCTTTTAACTGGATCATTGTAATGTCAGTCCACATGGAACAAGTGTGCTGTGACAATTAACTTTATAATTTAGAATTCAGTTCATCCTCTGAGTAGACTTTTTTTCCTTTTGCACAGGATGCTTAATTTTTTATACATAATTTTTGCTTGTTCTTCCACTCATAAATGAATTCCCTGCATACTCTCATGTTAGAATTACTTAGTCACTATTTTGTTGTGTAGAAAAACGTAGAGCAACATTTCTGGGAAAAGAAAAGTTCACTATAAAAGAACATTGTTCTCCCTACTTACATATTTTATATTAATAAAACAATGCAAACGTTTTCAAATGTTTTAAAACTATTGTTTAATTGAACTTTTTACTCATTTACTGAGAACAAGTAACTTAAAAAAGATTTCATTCCAATTCATTTTGTGTCTTCCATGTTGCCTAGCATAAAACTCAAACATAAATAATACTTAATACAAATTTGTGAAAGTTAATCAGTGAAGTCTTGCCTTTATACAGTAACATGTATTGAAGCTTTACATAATTTCTCCGCATATTCTAGCAGTTTTTTAGCTCTTTGAATTCTAAGACCATTGTTGCTGTTTGAACAAATAAGCATTTAAAATAGTTTTACAGTAAAACATGAACAACCAAAACTGTTTCTCCATTTGTCAGGGGATGTTGTACATGAAAAGTAAAACAATAATCAAAATTATAATTATTATCATCAAGAACACCTGTACTTATATATTTTCTCTAAAAACAAAAGTTCAACTACTTTAACCAATATGAAACAAGATTTAAGAAATCTAATATATTTCTAGCTTGCAAAATAAGAAAAAAATCCAAATAAAATGCTTAAAGGACATCAACATTAAGCTGAAAATGTAAAATATAATGGATAGTAAAATATGAACACATGGCAAATAAAATATAAAAACATGAAAAGCGTTAAACAGTGTTTTCATGCATTGATTGGCATTTGCTCTAATGATGATAATCAGTGCTTTTGAGGGTCAGGCAATATGCAAGACAGATTCAAAGTTAGAGCTGCATAAGTTAAAACACTTATGAAAATACTTAAATAGCTTGTGCACATGAGCATGCCCATAGTAAGCACTCCCTGAGTCTAATTTATGAGATAAAAAAATTAAAAATATTAACCAAATTGTACATATATGCCAAAATATTTATATAAATCTCAAACATTTAGTAACAATTTAAATTTCAAACTATAGTGAAATAGTTAGTAATTATACCACCTGTGCCACCTTCAGAGCTAGTTGCACCTCTCCCAGATGCTTGCTACAGTATGCAACTACAATTTCATGTTGCCCACTTTTGATTTAAAGCCTCATAGAGTTGCTTCAGACTGGCAACATGTGGGAAACATGCATGCATGCTAGAAGCAAAGGAGTCTGGAAATGTTTATCACCGAGTTTTTACCTGAGGAAACCCAGGCTCATGTGGAAAATTACATTATAGAGAGGATATTCTACAGTGTGGGACACAGATAATATGTGTTTGCTGTAAAAATGTCTATTTTCCCGTAAGCATGTGTTATTTTTTAAAAAGCATGAAAGAGATAATCCTTCCACTGATGGTCAAAAATTTTCTCTCCCTTTTACAATTAACACAAGCAAGTAGGTTTTTATTGGCTTGCTACACAAGTTAAGCATTGCAGACCATTTGCTTTTCCATCTGATTTGATTATTTTAGCTGCAAAATTTTCTCAATCATACGTTTTAGTAAAAGCAACATAATTTTGCACAGTGCCAGCAGTATATATATAACTTAACTTGGTTTTAAATCGTGACTCCACTGTTTATTATCTGTATGATATTGTAGTAATTTTATCATCTACTATATATTTGTTTCAGGTTCTTCATCTGTAAAATGATATTAATAACTAGTTAAGCAATAGCAATAGTTATTGTGATGCATGTATATATATATATATATATATGTAAATTAGTTCAATGCCTAGCAGAGAGTGAGTACCATATGAATGTTAGCTAAGTAACTTTTACAGAAATATGTGATTGTTTGCAACATTTTTCAGATGTGAAATTTTCAGTCAAACAGGCATACAGTAAGCTATGATTTTACTAGCTCTATTATGCACTGCATGTCTTATCCAGTGGTTTACCGCATACACATGTTTTCCAATACTGTTGTGCAGAAGTGGAAGTTACTTCCTTTCTCTATCACTTATTCTTTTCTAATGGGTATACCCCCTTCTTTGCTCTTCAGAAGTTCAGTGGGTGTACTCTTTGAAGGCAAATCACAGTATTCCTAGGTTTGGGGTGTTACACAATTTAAGAACATACTAGGAAGAAATTATTTGAACCATTTCACCCGAGGATATTAGGAAAGGCTCACTAAAAGGAAAAAAGAAAGAAAGCAATATGGTTATACCACTACTGTTATACCATTGTGCATCCTTCCCTTTCCCTTGATTGAGAATTGATTATTATTAAAGACTTAGGATAAAGTTTGGGGATTCATCCCTTCCATTTTTTGCATGCTCAAATACTCCTTACCAATTTTGATGGTCTGTTATCCATCTTCATATTCTAAAATCCTGCCTTGATGGAATGTCCTGATACTACATAAATTGATACTGTGTGGTTCCTTGTAACGTCTTTCCTATGTTTTGACAGATTTAGAAATACCTAATCCCAGGGAAATTTTGCTGAATCCTGCTCAGATCTGTCTGCAGAAGACAATCTCCTTTAAGACCTTCTGTTGAAATATTTTGAAATGTAAAATATCCCAGTTTATGACCTTCCACAATTACAGACTATATAATATAATTACTCATTGGTTTCTTCACATGAACCAAATTTCAAACTTAATACATAAAACTCATGATAATTACAATTTATTCATTAACTCATACCAATTACATTCACTATCCATTCACAGTACCTGACATTGGCATAGTTAATATTTTACTTGCAACCACAAATGCTGTTAATAACGAATAATAGTTACTTTTATCAGTAACATAATATTAACTTTATTGTCTTCATATGAAGACAATATATAAAATGAGCTGAATTTGATTCTGTTTAATATTATTACCAGTGACCTGTGTAATAGAATTGAGGACAGCTGGTAGTTGTGTAGTCAAATACTGAGCATTCTTTTAATAAAATTTGCTTTTACTTCAAAGGTAGCTATTAGACCATCATATCATTATCTTGTTTAATGAATTCTTTAAATTTTTCTGATAATCATATTCTTACTACAGTTACTTTCTTGATGGCTTGAAATTAAGATTATTTTAAAAACATATTAACAAGTTTAGCATGTGGAAAACACTGACAAAGCATATGATCTCATTTTGAGCAGATTGTTTTGTTGGTTTCAGTATTTGTGTTTGAATTTGTCAAGATACAGTCAGGAGACAGAAGTCACACAACAGTTAAATCAACAGAGATCATTTATTATGAAATTTAACTAGTTTTAAATAAAAAGGCTTTATCAATTATATACTGCTATGTAACCAACTATTCCTTTATTTAGTGCTTAAGACAATATTGATTTATTCTTTTTTCTTATGATGATTCGGGTTGGCTCTGATCATCTAGACAGTCTTATTCCAAATAGTCCCAACTGGGATAATTCATGCAGCTCTATGTAACTAGGAATTCAGCAGGGGCTGGAAAATTCCAATGTATCATCCATACAGCACCTTAGGGTAGATGAAATGTCTCGATCTGGCTAGACTTCTCTAAAAGCAGCATAGTTGGACTTCTCTCATTGTGGCACATAACTTCAAAAGATCAATTTAAAGTTTCCAGAACTCATTTCTGTCAAATGCTATTGGTCAAAGCAAGTTGCAATGTCAAATTAGAATCAAGAGGAAGAGAAGTAAATTCCACCTAATGGGAGGAGTTGCAAAAATGTACAAGGATAAGAGCATAGTTGGCAATAGTCTTTGAAGACAAAGCATAAAAAAGAATACTAGGTACATGGAGGTAGCAACTGCAAGAGGAGGATACCCACCTAGGACTCATGCACCAAAGAGAAAAGCTTGAGAATGGAAGAGAAGCCGTGTGCGGCTGGAACTCAGACTCCTGATAACATGACATTACTCGGCTGGTGCTGTTTTCTCAAAGCCTAGCGGAGGGACTCCATGACACAGCACCAAGACATTTTAAGTATTAGTATATTAACCCTTTATATAATGTCATTCAGTCTTGCATGAACGCTGGCATCTCTGAAGGTGTATGTTGAGGATGGTTGTAAAAGTATTGATATTTTTCAAAAAATGGAATCATAGTCTTTCTGAAACAAATTGTCTACTGATATGTCACTGTAGTAAATCAAACAGGAAACAAACAGAAAGAAAAAGAAAAATCAACAGGAAGAAAATACAGTGGAACAGGTCTATTCTCCTTCCAGTCTTTTCTCTCCCTCTAGTACCCTCTACCGGTAAGCCTCACAAAGAGCCCGAAGGCTAAGCAGAAACGTTTGTAGACTCCCCACACCTTCATTGCAAAGGCCAGTAGGAACTGGGGTTTAAATCTCAGCACAGTATCCACTTTTGGATGTAAAATAAAATATAAAAGTAGACATCCCTGTACTTAGTGGAAAATTAAAGGGGAAACGTTATAAGTTAATTTGCACTATGAAATTTTAAAGGTAATGAAAACATTCTTCCTGATACTGTCATAATGTCTCCAATGTTTAGTGACCCTTAACTAAATATCAGATTATAAAAAAGTTATATTATTTTCCCTGTATTAAAAATATGTCTACTTCTCGGAGTCTTACAAATAGTTTCTCAAGACAGTTGCCTATTAAGTTCAGTGGTCACATTATGTTAACCCACAGACTTAAAGAATGGCTACTTATACCATGTATTTGGGTATTGAAAGTCTAATATATGTTTTTGTTTCTTTTCTTACCAATGTCATTACCTTAATTTATATCATATATAGTGTACCAAAATAAAGAGTTCAGCCAACGAATTAGAAGAATTATTTTACTTAAATATAATTTATTTAAAAGCTTAATTTATTTACTTAAATATTTAATTATTTACCTGAAATATTTAATTTATTTACTTAGAAGTTTATTTACTTAAATATGCTTTATTTAAAAGTTTAATTAGATATGCTCAAATACTTAATACATAAATGATTATTTACTTTATCTATTATTATGTGCTATTAATACATTTGTAGAATTTTATATTAAATAACTTTTGGTTGTGAATAGCAGACCCAACTACCTATTTTATTTTAGAAAATAACTGAAATCTCATGTCCACTTCAAGACAAATATCATGGCCAATTCTCTGTTCTCATTTTTACTGTTTAGCTTCCTCTTAATATAAAATAAACAGGCATGCCCCAAACAGGTGATTATATTTTAAAAATGACATTCATGTAATGATCTGTAGGTGAATAATTAGGATTTCAATGTTTTTAAGAAATTAAACTTTTATACCTAGTTTGAAATTAGGATAAATAATTTGGGATGTGAATGAATTTTAAAGATAAACCTTTAGCTGAGGAATGGGAATAGCAGAATTAAAGTTCAGATTGCAAACCTAAGCTTCCCACATATAGTATTCATCATGCAGACCGATTGTAGAACAGGTATGCTTTTTCTAATGGCATTCTGACTAAATGAACTGCTGGCTAGCATGGCTGTAATTACATGATGTCAGTATTCTATGCACTAGGCAGAAATTTTCATTTCATACATCATTCACAAAGGGCAGCAGGAATTCCACAATCATCAGTTCACATTTCTGTTGTTTCAAATTCTAGGAGTTGTTTTGAAGTTAAAAAGAATAAAGATCATATAGTCAAGCATTATGATCTGCAACCATAAAATTTTAAACCAGGAGATGCGCCACCTACTTGGAGAAAGGCACAGTAAGTGTTCTTTTAAGAACATGGATAGAGGAAAAAACTGCTATCCCAGTGCTTCAGTTTTTCATAAGGGGACATTTTGTTTTATTGTTCTATGTGAAGTACTGCACAATAAATGATGTTTTCATAAATGTTATCTCTGATCTGATGAATACATTAGGGAGAAAGAGCTAAAACTTACTTTCCATCAAAATGCTTTCACACTGACATGTTTACAAAGGAAATCATAGGGCAGACTCAGAAAAGAATCCTTCTGGTATGCTGTATTTAGAAAATCCCTCCTAGTTTTCTTTGATTTTGTATCTCCATGGAGAAATCATAAAGGAGGTTAAGTTCATATTCTCTACTTAGAAGTACCCACTGCCCTTATGCTACCCCCTAGCTCCATGTAACATTTAATTTAAAATATTATTTTCTGGTTTTCAGTCTTTGTTTTCCCCAACTGAAAATCCTAAAAACTGGAGCTCCTAATGGGAGCATTCTCTAGAAGTTTTCTCCCTTTTTAATCACTCATAAAATTCAGTATGCTTTTGTGCAGCATTAATAATGTATGGCCATCAACTTATGTTTGAAGTATCCATGAGGTAGAGAAGTATTACTCAAACATCATAATGAAATAGCAGCATTAATGATTCGCCTCTAGTATTTCCTGCTCTGTAAAGCCTTCTTTGCCTTCTCCAAGGAGGAGGGTTAGCCATTACTTCCTTTATTACCATGTAATTATAGTTATTTATATTACATATAATGTATATATGATATTACAGGAGGATGGGGGAGGGTAGAAGAAGGAGGAACTATGAACTTAGAAGTAAAGCCATGCTTCAAGAGAAATGGCCACTATCATACCCATTACCAGGACATTGATCCAAGTTGAGAATTAATGGACTGTGGGGCTAAAGCAGGATATCAGTGATTTAGTAAAGTTTCTTCTTGCTTTTTGTCCCGTGTCCCAGCACTAATAGGTTCCCTACTTCATAGAGTGTAGTTTTTTTGGACGAGATTGTGTGAATTACAGAGATTGGTAATAAGTGACGCTTCCTTAAGTCAGACATTTTTTCTCTTCTGTCTTATTTAGAAGCCATGTTGTAAAGAAGCAATTTCATTTTAACAGAATAGTAAGTTAAAAGTAAAGCAATAATTTATAGCAGCTGAATTTCAGAGACAGCAACATTCTCATAAGAAAAATAGTTTAGGGATAAAGAGCTTTTCTGGCACTCCTAAAATCACATATAGTAAGAAACTTTCTACACATTTTACATAGAAAGTGTATTTTATTGACAAATTGTTAACTCTCAACCTTCTTTTATATCTTAAATGCATGAACATTATCCTTACTGTCATAGTAGGATCTTATTTCATATAATAAACTATTTTTTATATCAACAGCCTTAAAATAGTTACAGTATTTTCCTTTCTCTGAACACAACACTAATATACCTTTATTGAAACTAGTATTGAGTTAATGCTCAATCTCTCATTTACTCAGGCTATCAACATTTCCTGAACTGCATGACTTAGAGATAACAAGATTCAGTGCAATTCCTATGACTGAAAAATACAGTTTTATGTTGGTTAAACTCCTAATACTCCTAAGGGCTAGAGGATTGTCCCTAGGCTGATTCTACTTCAGGATATCAATATGCAACATGAATCATTAAATGTGATTTTTCAGAGAGCTCATTGTTATCTTGAATGTAGAATAGTAGTACAAAAGTGAGGCAATTTAATACAAATAAAGGGTGCTGAAACAGAAATCAGAAGAACTGAGTATCAACTCGTAATTGCCACATGCTTTCCTGTTGGACTTAGTGCATATGCCAATTGAGAGAGAAGATCAGGCTGGGTGATTTCTGAAATTCCCTTTAACTCCAAAGACCAAATGTCTAAATGAACTTTTTTACTGTTAGGCAGACCTGACATGTCTTTGGTTATAAATTAGACTTGGTAACAGAATAATCTATTTATTCTACTAATAGAAGATGGGAAACTGATTCTATTGCCTTGTGAACTTTTATAAATACCAGTAGAAAAATCCTTAGGTTTTGAAACCTAACTATCTGAACATTTCTACCCAAATAGATTTAACCGTTTCTCACGAAATTATGGTTATTTGTTTATTTTTAAATTATGACCAGCACTTATTCTTCATCCACATGTAGAAATTTAGATATAAACTTGAATTTTATTAGATACTTGCATTGACTTATAAACATCATTGTGCAAAATAAATTAGCCTGTGACTGACTTTAATAAATTTTCTTTAAAAATATAATACGTATTTTTAATAATTATTAATGTATATTTAGTAATTTACCTATTTAATAGTTTAGTACATTATTATATATTTGGAAAGCATTTTTTGCATTAAATGGTTTCTAAAACCTGAAGTCATAGCAAATTCTAAATTCACTAGTTTGTAAGCTTTTTTTTAAATTTTGGTATCATTAATATACAATTACATGAGCAATATTGTGGTTACTAGATTTCCCCCATTATCAAGTCCCTCCCACATACCCCATTACAGTCACTGTCCATCAGCGAAGTAAGATGCTAGAGAGTCACTACTTGTCTTCTCTGTGCTATACTGCCTTCCCCATGCACCCCCCTACATTATATGTGCTAATCATAATGAACCTTATTCCCCTTCTCCCTCCCTTCCCACCCACCTACCCCAGTCTCTTTCCCTTTGGTAACTGTTAGTCCATTCTTGGGTTCTGTGAGTCTGCTGCTGTTTTGTTCCTTCTGTTTTTGCTTTGTTCTTATGCTCCACAGATGAGTGAAATCATTTGGTACTTGTCTTTCTCCACCTGGCTTATTTCACTGAGCATAATACCCTCTAGCTCCATCCATGTTGTTGCAAATGGTAGGATTTTTTTCTTCTTCTTATGGCTGAATAATATTCCATTGTGTATATGTACCACGTCTTCTTTATCCATTCATCTACTGATGGACACAGATTGCTTCCATTTCTTGGCTATTGTAAATAGTGCTGTGATAAACATAGGGGTGCATATGTCTTTTTGAAACTGGGCTCCTGCATTCTTAGGGTAAATTCCTAGGAGTGGAATTCCTGAGTGAAATGGTATTTCTATTTTTAGTTTTTTGAGGAACCTCCTTACTGCTTTCCACAATTGTTGAACTAATTTACATTCCTACCAGGAGTGTAGGAGGGTTCCCCTTTCTCCACAACCTTGCCAACATTTGTTGTTTGTCTTTTGGATGGTGGCCATCCTAACTGGTGTGAGGTGATACCTCATTGTGGTTTTAATTTGCATTAGTTTGTATGCTTTTAAGAGAAGATACTCTTCATCACTCTACTCAGATATAAATAACACACTTACCCTGTTCTGCTTTCCCCTTCCTCCACACTTTACTCAAGAAAAGGATGGATCATTTGCCTTTTTTTTTAGAAGTCAGAATAAACCAGAAATCTTCAATTCAACTATACCTTTGTCTCTATTGGAAGGGAGTCCTCTCCTGTCCTCTAGGGGATGGGATCTCTTCCACCACATGGGGATCCCTGGCACCAACATATTGTCTCTGTGTAGGTAGATAAACCCTTCACAGCCTGAGTTTCAGTTTGCAGCCCATTTCTATCTGCAGAGCAACATCACCAATTAAACTATTATTAGCAACAAGAGTAATATTTGAATCACCATCTTTTATTCCTTTATTTCTCAATTTTGTTGGTGAATAGAGGGACTGTTTTGGGGGTTGCTATAAACTCCTCAACAATTGAACATTAATCAAAGATGGAGAGAAATAAAGCAGGAAATAGAACTTCAGATCAGAATATCATATTAAAGTCTTGAACATGTTAAAGTGAGGAAGAGTATGAGGACCTTGGTTAATAATGTGGACACGACATTTTGCACTTGGCAGTTTATAGAGGCTTCTACATAGCTGGACAGGTTGTTGGAGTAATTAGATGACTTGAAACTGCTCTGACTTAAATAAGAAGCCATGCGGTATTTAGATTCCAGTTTTTAGTGGGATTATCCACTGATGAGTCACCTTGAACACAGGTAGTAAATCTTAAGTTTCTGCAGAAATGAAGGCTTGATGACCAATATTGGCAAATTTGTAGGTGATTTCAATAAACTGCTGCAATGTCCAGCAAGCATAAACTACCACCCAAACTTGAATAAAGAACCGGCCTGGAGGACCCGTAGCAGAGACCCAGAACTTCAGAATGCAAAGCTGCTGTTTCTCTCTATACAGGCACACATTTTTCTAGTAGACATGGTTTTATTTTTAGAATAGAGTGGTCCTTCTAGACTAATAAAATGATGAGTTTTGGTTGCCTTGGCACTACTTAAAAATTACTCATATGAGTTTTAGGTTAAGTAACTCATTAGACCTTTTCCTTTAAATTTGAATAGGCATAAATATACAAGGAAATTTTTAGGACTAACCTTAAGTGCATGTAGTTTGTTCAGGGGATCAGGAGTAGGTGGGGGGAGGGGGGATAATTATTTAAGTTCAAGCTGCTAACATTTATGCATATGGCATGCAGATTTGCCTACAAAAATATGAAATCTAAAGAGAAGAAAGTCAGTACCTGAAGAACAAGATGGAGGTACTAGTTCTCTGTAGGTTGAATGGACGTAAAAATTAGGTTTGTAATATTAGCTTTAGTTAGAATTCTCCTAAATGCTGTTTACTAGCTTAAGGTATATGAACAACAGATGAATGTCTTCCCTAGGAGACAGGTTTCTTGGGCCTAAGATCTTTATGCATATTTTTAGTTCAGATATAGAAAGTACATAAAGCTAAACAAAATCTATGTAAGATATTATTCCTAATTCAATTCAAGTTCTCACCTTGTCGATTCTGAACAAAAGTGATTAACTGATTTGTAGATGCAGTTGAAAAAAAAATCTTCATATATACTTCCTCAAACATTGTTGAATCTTTGCTATGATCTTGAGCATGACTAAGACATTTATTCTGAAAATGTAGTTTTGCCTAGATTTTATTCCTCTAGGAGTGGGAATGAGCTTGTTTTTAACTTTTGTGGTTGTGAATTCTGTAATACTTTTGCCTGATTAATACCAATACAAGATACCTTGAGTCTTGGCTTTAGGCTAATTGAAATTTTTCAGTCTCTAAAAAGACCACAAGAGTTCTAGTGAATGAAATTTTTCGCTCAAACAGCTGACAGAAGTCTAACAACATCTCAGGTTGAAGAAAAACTTTGGCTGAGGCAAAGCACAATAAGATATTGGGGCAGATTATAATCCCTATGGGTTTTAGTTTACTAAGGCAGTATATTTATATTTCAGACTTAAATATTTTAAAATTAACTAGTGAGAAGATTTAGTGTCTGAACTTTAATATATCCTTGAAAAGTTCATAATGCTAATAGGCTTATATTCAAATTTATGGCATGTCTATGATGTTGGCATTTTATTATTGAATGCCTTTATGAATTTTATTATTAAATTTCTTAATGAAGTCGTTTAAACTCATTGGACAATTCCTGATAGGCTGTGTTATAATCTGGCTAAACCTAATTTGGGATAAGAAATGGAATAGAGAACAGATTTTCAGCCTTGGAGCCAAGTAGGTTTGGCATGAAATTTAATTAGTGTGTTCTTCAGATCTATTTCGGAGCCCCAGAGAGAAAAATACAAAACATTCCGCAGTGGCCTCAAAGGAAGGAGGTGTTGGATTGGAAGGGGCACTATTAGGAAGGTGAGAGCAGACTTGTGTTGTCAATACAGTTAATCACCTGTCACAATGTAAAATCATCTTTGTTTCTGATTAAGTTAATGATTAAGTCTTAATGATAAAGCTCAGTGGGTTCAGGAAAAACATGTTAGAGGATGATCATGAGGGCATTATTTAATCTCTCTTCTGATGTTTTTTTTTAAGTAGTAAGAATTATCTTAACTGGTCTCACTACAACCCCCTTTAACTAATTTCACCGAGGGAGACTTGGAAGTGTTAAGAAGAAAAAAAGCAATGCTTAATTAACACTTCTGTGCTCCTTACCTTGGGCTCTGATTCTGAAGATGACAAGAGCTGCCCTCATTTAATTATATTATGACTGAATTATATCATGACTTTAGTTATACTATGACTGAATCTACTTCATTTAGAGGTTCAGCTGGTAGGTTAGTTTGGTTGACAAGCATTAATTGTGAAATCTTTAATTTTCTCATGTTAACTTCTTTGTATTCAGAGACTATGACATAATGTGTGGACCTCAAACACCAATTTGACATTGCAAACAAATGTTTAAAAATATTTTTTCTATAAACCCTTAGCAAGATTTATCAAGAAAAATAGAGTCTACACATAAACAAAATCAGAACTGGAAAAGGGAAAATCACAACAGACACCATGGAAATACAAAGAATTATTAGAGACTATTTTGAAAATCTATATGGCAACAAATTGGACAATCTAGAAGAAATAGACAACTTTTTAAAAAAATACAACCTTACTTTTAGGGATTTGTTGGAAAAGTGTATAAGGCAGCAATTAGCAATATATCAATAGCAAGAATCTGTCTTCCTCGTGGTAGAAAATAAAAATATTACAAAAATGAAAGTGCCACAAAATCTTACTATAACCACTTACCTAGAATAAAATCATTTATAAAATCTCAACCAAAATATGTTTTATCTTATACATTGCCATGTTATATTCTTTGAGAGAAAAATAATCCCTACTATCAACTCTCTTTGGATAATAAGGAAAGGAGCTTTTTAAAAAAATTCAGGGGTATTGGATTAAAGATGGTGGTGTGAGAGGTGAGACAGAGACCGAGACCTCCTACTAAAACCACATGTAATATGAAAATATAATTAATGCAAATAATCCTGAAAGAGCAACAGGAAAGAAGGCTGCACCAGACTGCATACACCTGGAGAAAAGATCAGACCTCATGGAACAGGGTAACGTACCAAAGTTGTGACCTGCCAGAACCCAAGCCATTACCCCACACCAGCTCACCCGTGGGAACAGAGTGGGAGGAAGTGGAGGCCTAGGACTGCTGAACACCTAGCCCTGGAGATCTGCTCTGGGGGCACAAACCTACATTGAATGATGCTATGGTGATCTAGTGGGGTTGGAAAGCTAAGACAGGCGGAATACCTGGAGAGATGGAGATTCCAGCTGCTTGTGGAAACAGGTATTCATATCAGGCTGATCTGGGTGGGCAGTCTGAGAGACTTCCTAAAAGCAAGAGGGCTGCTAAAGGGGCAAGGATTGCACAGAAATTGCTGCTTAGGAGAAAGGATAGGTAGACAAAATTGTCTGGGTGCACTCTACCCAGCAGGTTGGGAGCTTAAATGATCTTCAGGCACTCCATCCCCCTGGCTGGCTATGCAGCTCCAGGGCCTCCCACCGTGATATGCAGCCTGCTGTATCTTCATCTCAGCTAGGCTGCACCTGGCTCAGGCTCACAAACCAGCAACCCCTGCCATGGCGTCAGGCCAGCCAGAAGGAAGGCCCGCCTACAGCAGCTACAAATACAAAGCATAGAGGCTTATACCTGTGTGTTCAGCTCACTGGTTCTGGCAGTGAAGACAGGCATAGCAGCTGAGAGGTAGGAAACAGCTCTTTCCTCCCCCCCAAGCACCAACATCAGACATTGCTCCAGGGACTGAGCAGCTCTAGAGTTTCTGGACACTAGAGACCACCAAAGAAAAAGTATGAGACATCAAACGAACCTAGTTCAAAGCAAAATTATGAATACACCTAAGAAATATTCAAATGAGATCAACCTCATGAATCTTCCTGAAACAGATTTCAAAATAAAAATCATTAACATGCTCATGGAGGTACAGAAAAATATTCAAGAACTCAGGAACAAATTAAGGACAGAGATCCAGTCATTGAAGAACGCAATGGAGGGTATTAAAAGCAGATTAGATACAGTGGAGGAGACAATAAATGAAACAGAAATTACGGAAGAGGAATACAAAGAAGCTGAGGCACAGAGAGAGAAAAGGATCTCCTAGAATGAAAGAATATTGAGAGAACTGTGTGACCAACCCAAACAGAACAATATTCATATTATAGGGGTAACAAAAGAAGAAGAGAGAAAAAGAGATAGAAAGTGTCTTTGAGGAAGTAATTACTGAGAACTTCCCAAATCTGGGGAAGGACATAATCTCTCAGGGCATTGAGGTGCAGATCTCCCAACACTAGGGACCCAAGGAGGACAACACCAAGACATATAATAATGAAAATTGCAAAGATCAAAGATAAGGACAGACTATTAAAAGCAGCCAGAGAGAGAAATAAGATCACATGCAAAGGAAAACCCATTAGGCTATCATCAGAAATCTCACAGAAACCTTACCGGCCAGAAGGGAGTGGCATGATGTATTTAATGCAATGAAGCAGAAGGGCCTTGAACCAAGAATACTTTATCTGCCAGGATTATCACTTAAATTTGAAGGAGGGATTAAACAATTTTCCAGATATGCAAAAGCTGAGAGAATTTAGCTCCCACAAACCACCTCTACACTGAATTTTGGAGGGACTGCTATAGATGGAAGTGTTCCTAAGGTTAAATACCTATCACCAAAGGTAATAAAAAGGGATAGACAAAGAGTACAGAATATGAGACCTAAAATATTAGAGTGGAGGAGGAAGGAAAGGAGGGGAAAAGAAAAGAACCTACAGATTATGTTTGTAATAGCATACACAGTTAACTTACACTCTTAGATAGTAAGGAAGTTGCCCTTGAACCTTTGGTAATCATGAATCTAAAGCCTGCAATGGCAATAAGTACATATCCATCGATAATCACCCTAAATGTAAATGGACTCAATGCACCAGTCAAAAGACATAGAGTCACTGAATGGATAAAAAAACAAGACCCAACTATATGCTGCCTACAAGAGACTCACTTCAAACCCAAAGACATACACTGACTAAAAGTGAAGGGATGGAAAAAGATATTTCATGCAACTAATAGGAGAAAAAAGCTGGTGTTGCAAAAATTGCATCATACAAAATAAACTTTAAACAAAGAAAGTCACAAGAGACAAGGACATCACATAATGACCAAGGGGTCAATCCATCAAAAGAATATAACCATTATTAATATCTATGCACCCAACACAGGAGTACCTATATATGTGAAACAAATACTAACAGAATTAAAGGGGAAATAGAATGCAATGCATTCATTCTAGAAGACTTCAAGACTCCACTGACTCCAAAAGACAAATCAATCACACAGAAAATAAGTAAGGAGACAGAGGCACTGAACAACACAGTAGAACAGGGACCTAACAGACATCTACCCAATTCTACACCCAAAAGAAGCAGGATACACATTCTTTTCATGGCACAGGGAACATTCTTCAGAATTGATGATATACTAGGCCACAAAAAGAGCCTCAGTAGATTCAAAAAGATTGAAATTGTACCAACCAACTTCTCAGATCACAAGAGTTTAAAACTAGAAATAAATTATACAAAGAAAACAAAAAGGCTCACAATACATAGAGGCTTAACAGCATTCTCCTAAATAATCAATAGATCAATTACCAAATTAAAACAGAGATTAAGCAATATATGGAGACCAATGAAAACAACAGCACAATGCCCCAACTTCTATGGGATGCTGCAAAGGCAGTTCTAAGAGGGAAGTATATAGCAATCCAGGCCTATTTAAACAAGGAAGAACAATCCAAAATGAATAGCCTAAATTCACAATTACTGAAACTGTAAAAAGACAAAGAAATTAAGCCCAAAGTCAACAGAAGGAAGGCCATAATAAAGATTAAAGCAGAAATAAATAAAACTGAGTAGAATAAAACAGTAGAAAAAATTAATGAAATCAAGAGCTGGTTCTTTGAGAAAATAAACAAAATAGAAAAACCCCCAGCCAGACTTATTAAGAAAAAAAGAATCTACACACATAAAGAGAATGAGAAATGAGAAAGGAAGAATCCCAACGGATGCCACAGAAATACAAAGAATTATTAGAGAATACTATGAAAATCTATATGCTAACAAACTGGATGACCTAGAAGAAATGGACAACTTTCTAGAAAAATACAACCTTCCCAGACTGACCCAGGAAGAAACAGAAAATCTAAACAGACCAGTTACCAGCAAGGAAATTAAATTGGTAATCAAAAAACTACCCAAGAACAAAACTCTGGATAAGATAGATTCACCACTGAATTTTTTCAGGCATTTAGAGAACAAATAATACCCATTCTCCTTAAAGTTTTCCAAAAAATAGAAGAGGAGGGAATACTGCCAAACATTCTCTGAAGTAAGCATCACTCTAATACCAAAACAAGGAAAAGACATCACAAAAAAAGAAAACTATAGACCAATATCCCTGATAAACATAGATGCAAAAATACTGAACAAAATATTAGCAAACTGAATTAAAAAATACATCAAGAGGATCATACACCATGATCAAGAGGGATTCATCCCAGTGAGGCTAAGATGGTACAACATTCGAAAATCCATAAACATTATCCACTACACCAATAAAAAGAAGGACAAGAACCACATGATCATTTCCTTAGATCATTGTCCCTCTTTCAAAAGCATTCGACAAAATTCAATATCCATTCATGAAAAAAACTCTCAACAAAATGGGTATAAAGGGCAAGTACCTCAACATAATAAAGGCCATATATGATAAACCCACAGCCAACATCATACTTAACAGTGAGAAGCTGAAAGCTTTTCCTCTAAGATTGGAAACAAGACAAGGATGCCCACTCTCCCCACTTTTATTCAACATAGTACTGGAGGTACTAGCCATGGCAAGAAGACTATACAAAGAAATAAAAGGAATACAGATTGGTAAGGAAGAAGTCAAACAGTCCCTGTTTGCAGATGACATGATATTGTACATAAAAAACCCTAAAGAGTCCACTCCGGAACTACTAGAACTAATATCTGAATTCAGCAAAATTGCAGGATACAAAATTAATACACAGAAATCTGTTGCATGCCTATATACTAAGTATGAACTTGCAGAAAGAGAAATCAGGAAAACAATTCCATTCACAGTAGCATCAAAAAGAATAAAATACCTAGGAATAAACCTAACCAAGGAAGAGAAAGACCTGTACCCTGAAAACTACAGGGCACTCCTAAGTGAAATTAAAAGGATACTAATAAAAGGAAACTCATCCCATGCTATTGAGTAGGTAGAATTAATGTTTTTAAATATTTTAAAATGGCCATCCTGCAGAGCAATTTACAGATTCAATGCAATCCCTGTCATAATGCTGACAACATTCTTCAACAAACTGGAACAAATAGTTCTAAAATTCATATGGAACCACAAAAGACCCAGAATAGCCAAAGCAATCCCGAGAAGGAAGAATAAAGCAGGGGGGAATCTCACTTCCAAACTTCAAGATCTACTACAAAGCCACAGTAATCAAGACAATTTGGTACTGGCACAAGAACAGTCCCATAGAGCAGTGGAACAGAATAGAGGATCCAGATATTAACCCAAATATAAATGGTCAATTACTATATGATAAAGGAGCCATGGACATACAATGGGGAAATGACAGCCTCTTCAACAGTTGGTGTTGGCAAAACTAGACAGCTACATGTAAGAGAATGAAACTGGATCATTGTCTAACTCCATACACAAAAGTAAATTCAGAATGGAACAAAGACCTGAATGTAAGTCATGAAACCATAAAACTTCGAAGAAAATATAGGCAAAACTCTCTTGAATATAAATATGAGCAACTTGTTCATGAATATATCTGCATGGGCAACTGAAACAAAAGCAAAAATGAACAAGTGGGACTATATCAAACCAAGAAGCTTCTGTACAGCAAAAGACACCCTCAGTAGAACAAAAGGCATCCTACAGTATGGAAGAATGTATTCATAAATGACATATCCAATAAGGAGTTCACATCCAAAATATACAAAGAGCTCATGCACCTCAACAAACACAAAGAAAATAACTCAATTAAGTATGGGCAGAGGGTCTGAACAGACACTTCTGTAAAGAAGAAATTTAGATGGCCAACTGGCACTTGTAAAGATGCTCCACATCACTAATCATCAGAGAAATGCAAATTAAACCACAATGAGATATCACCTCACACCAGTTAGGATGGCAAACATCCAAAAGAGAAACAACAACAAATGCTGGTGAGGATGTGGAGAAAGGGGAACCCTCCTACACTGCTGGTGGGAATGGAAATTTGTTCAACCATTGTGGAAAGCAGTATGGAGGTTCCTTAAAAAACTAAAAATAGAAATACCATTTGACCCAGAAATTCCACTCCTAGGAATTTACCCTAAGAATGCAGGAGCCCAGTTTCAAAAAGACATATGCACCCCTATGTTTATCACAGCACTATTTACAATAGCCAAGAAATGGAGGCAATCTATATGTCCATCAGTAGATGAATGGATAAAGATGTGGTACATATACACCCAAATTTTTAAAGGAATATTTTTAAAACCTCAAATTCGACAGTTTCAGCATGTACTCCAAACATGTTACTTCCAATTTTCTTAAGAGTAAATGCTTAAAATGCAAGATATTTGCCTGTTTAGTATAGGAAGGCTCCTTATTCAAAAGTCATTAGATTTGAAGCTAAAAGTAGCTTGCTTTGGTGAAAGCATGAATGAGAAAATGGGTAAAGTTTATATCTCTTTTCTTATCAGGGAAAATGCAGTGCATTGTCTCACAACGACATTTTTAGTAAATGTCAATATGTTCAAACGAATTTAACATATGTTATTCCCACAGCCTAGGGAAACTTATTACGTATATCAAAGTTTTTATTATCAAATGTGTGTTCTAATTCTGATTTTCATAGTCGCTACTTAAGTAGAAGACACTATATTTTCGTATTTATCATTTTACTAGTATAAAATCAAGATTGAGTCACTGTGTGTGTATGCATACAAAGTAATTACATCGTATGGCATACACAGGTAGTACTTCATTTAGAATTAACTCTACATATGATGTTTGTATGTATTTGTTTGAATTTTCTTTCATATTTATTGCCCCTCCATTGTATATTAAATAATTTTAAATGTACCATACAACAAGGATAAAGAAACATTTATTGAAGTCATTTTAGGGTGAAACATATATAACATTCAAGGCTTTCTAATCCATACCGAACAGATAAATGTTTGGGAAAAAATATGCTTCATGGGTTATCCCATTTTGTTCATCAGTAAAAAAACTACACTATGAGTATTTTAAATTCCAAATTATAACAAGTATTTTAAAAAAGTATTTAGATTTTGTGCATGAGAAATAGCTAAGTATTAGAGGAAAATAAAAACTTGTTTTGCTTATGTCTTCAATAGCTATTAAGTAAACAGACTTTCTATACAAATAATTTTTAACTTATTACCATAAATGGTAATATAGATAAATTAATATAATTATATTGTAGCAAAAGAATTAATGGCTAATCCTCCTTGGAGAAGGTAAAGGTTTTACAAAGTAGGAAATGGTAGAGGGAAATCATTAATGTTGTTCTTTTTATAATGAGAATTTTGCCATTTGGGAATGGAGTAAAAAAAAAATTATGGAGTATAAGAAGAAAATTATGTGCCAAAGTAAAGTGTAAGGAAGGCTTTTGCATATTTTGAGAAGACTATTTCTTTAAACATTTGTACATCGTACTGGCCAAAATAATAAAAAAAAGAGATATATTGTGATAAAAGCTTTTGATAACCAACCAAACAAAACTAAAAAGTTCTTAAGAATTAGAAAGTGAACTTTTTAAGCTTTAAATTGAATGGTTTTATATATATGTATTTTTAAAAAGGCAGTTGGCTGTTGACTTTAATAGGGTATCCAGTTGTCAGTAAAGAAAAATAGCAAAATGTGAAAAAACTTTAATAAGTGTACACTTTGAAAACACACAAAACTAGTAGCTTCTTCATCTGAATAATATCTGGAGGATATCAAAGTACATGGATCAACTGGAGATGATTAGGTCTAATGAAGCTCAATTAAGAAAAAATATTCCAGTGTCATACAATGTTAATACTATAAAATACAACACAGGACATAGAAAATATATTTGCCTTCATTATCTCCAAAACCCCAGCAATTCCTCCTATTCACTCCTTTTATTAAAAGAAAAAATACTAATGCTATTTATTACCACATAGCTACTTTGTTATTATTAATAGAAGCCCAATAGAGGAGAGGTTTCCAAGGGCATCTCTCTACCTGTCTCTATATCTATCCTTATCAATTATCTATTTATTTATATATCTATCTTGTATATATTACAATATTCATTTTTAAACTAGTAACAGCACAATTAACAATATATAAGATATTGCTAAATTAAGGAAAAAAATAGGTGAATATATATATTAAAGTATAAATAGAAACTGATTAGGAAGTGTGAAATATAAAGTTAATGAAACCTCCAAGAAAGCAGTACTAAGACTCAAAGAGGTACAATATGGGACTAAAAGAAAGTTAGAGAATTAATCCATAGAAACAATGTACAACATGAAAGGTAGAAAAACAGAGCAGGGAAAGAAGTAAGAATTATTAAATGAATAGCTTGATAAAAAGGCTATTAAAAAAGTTTTCATAGTAGAAGGGCCCACTCAGCAAGATAAAGACTGACACCAATGTATGTTATAATTATCAGAGCATCAAAGATAAACAGAAGTACACAAAATGTCCAGAGAAAAACTAAAATCGTTTTTGAGAAAGAACAACAAAGTTGGAGGCCTCACAGGCCCTAACTTCAAACTATATTACAAAGCTATATTAATTAGAACAGTATGGTATTGCCATAAAAACAGACACATAAATTAATAAAACAAAATAGAGACACTAGACATAAATCCACACATACATGGTCAATTAATATATGACAAAGGATCCAAAAATATACAATGGGGAAAGGACAGCCTCTTAAATGGTGATGGGAAAACTGGACAGCCACATAAAAAAGAATGACACTTGAGCACTATTTTACAACATCCACAAAAATATACTCCAGATGTTATAAGGAATTGAGTGTAAGACTTAAAACCATAAAACTTTGAGAAGAAAACATAGCTGGGAAGTTCCTTGACATAGGTCTTCGTGATGATTTTTAAAAATCTGCCAGCAAACACCAGTAAAAACACCAAAAGCAAAAATAAGTAATTGGGACTCCATCATACTAAAAAACTTTTGCACAGCAAAGGAAACCATCAACAAAACGGCAAGGCAACATACTCAATGGGAGAAAACATCTGCAAATCATATATCTGGTAAGGGACTATCATGCAAAATATATAAAGACATTCAACTCAATAGCAAAAAAATAAAAAATATCTGATTCAAAAATGGGCACAAGAACTGAATAGACATTTTTCCAAAGACAGACAAATGGCCAACTATCATGGTTTTTCATACCAATGCATCACTTTACACTCCTCACAGCAGTATATGAGAGTTCCAATTTACACGTATCTTCTCAAATGCTTTATTATCCACTTTTTTCATTTAAAATCATCCTAGAGGCAACAAAATGGTATCTCATTGTGGATATGATTTACATTTCATTGATGACCACAGATATTGAGCATCATTTGATGTGATTTTTTGCTGTTTTGTTTATATTTTTAAATTGACATTTATGTCCTTAAATTATTTTAATTTTTGTATATTTGTGGAAGGGGTTCCACTTATTTGTTTTGCATGTAGGTATCCAATTGTCCCAGAACCATATGTCAAAAGAACTATTCTTTACCTCATTCAAATGTCTTGGCAAACCTGTTGAAATGCAATTTACCATAAATATGGATGTTTATTTTTCGATTAAATTCTATTCCTTGTATCTATATGCCTAGCCTTATGCCAATACCATAGTATTTTGATTACTGTTGCTTTGTAATACATTTAGAGATCAGGAAATCTGATTCCTTCAAATTTATTACTTTTCAAGGTTGCTGTTATTTTCAAGATTGATTTGATTATTCTGGGTTCCCTATTTTTTTGTATAAATTTTGGACAAATTTGTCAATTTCTATAAAGAAACTAGCTGAGATTTTGATAAGTGGTCTTATGTGCCTGGAATACAGCCTATATCCTAAAGGCAGGGGTTGGGTGGAGGAAGTAAGGCAGGTGGAGGAATATAGTCCCCAACCTCTCACCTGGAATATAGTCTCTGTAATACAGAGCTGAGGTATTTGGAATTGGGGGAGGGAAATCCCCATCTTCTTGTGCACACTAACCTGGAGTGGATCTTCCATCACGCTGTGGCTGGGGGAGGAGGAAGACAGTAGATTGTGACACAAGTGTCACCCGTTTATGTAGATTAAGTCTGTATTTTCTCCAATAAGTATATTTTTTCTTTTATGCCTTTAGTACAAACTCTAGACATTTGAAAATTGTGTGTGTGTGTGTGTGTGTGTGTGTGTGTGTATTTTTAAGAATATTTTTACAAATTATGGTTGTTTTCCTAGAGAGTGGGTATGTGGAGTTCTTCATGTCCTCATTCCAGAAGTGGATTTTCACCATTGTGTTTTAAACCATCATATTCAAATACAGTATTTTAGAATCGGAGCCACATAAAATACTCCAATTACTAAATAATTACTGGCTTGTATGTCCAAAGGGAAAACTATTGTTGTGTAAGTGTTCATTTGACATTAATGAAATTTTACATGTACTTGGTAGTAATTTTCAATTTGAAGATTGATCATTCTGTGATGGATTATTAGAAATAACTTCATTAGTTCATTATTAAAAATATATACCATAAGTGGGAAAAGATGGGAGCATGAGAAATGAGGCAGAAACCTCCTCCCAAAATAACATGTAAAAGGAAAATACAGCAAATACAATTAATCCTGAAATAGCAACTGGAAGACTGCAGAATAGGCTGCCTATATCTGGGGAAAAGAGATGACCTCACGGAAAAGGGTAAAGTAGCAAAGCCACAATCCAGCAGGACTCAAGCCCCACCCCACCCCAGCTCACAGGCAGGAGGAAGAGAAATAGACCAGGGGAAGAGTAGAAGCCAAGGACTGTTAAACATCCAGCCCTGGAGATCTGCTCTGGGAGCAGGAACCCATATTACATGATTCTCTGGAGATTAGTGTGTTTGGAAAGCAAAGATAGGCAGATACTCAGAGAGATTGAGACTCCACCCAGTAGTGGAAACATGTACCCACAACCAGGTGCTATGGGACAAAATAAAAGTGGGCACTTTGAAAGATTTCTCAACAGGAAAAGGGGTGGTTAAGGGGCAAGGAATACACAGAGCTTGCTGCTCAGGAGAAAGGACAGGTGGACAAAATTGTCCAAGCACACTCAGCCCAGAAGACTGAGAACTTTCCGAAGCTTCAGGCGAACTATTTCCTGGCTGGCAACAACATGCTGAGGCCCCCCCACTGTAATATGCAGCCAGCCACACCTTCCCCCTGACAGGGACCAGTTCTCAAACCTGATGCCCCTGGCAAGGCACCAAGCCAGCCAGAGGGTGGCCCTAACTGTGGCTACAGAGGCATAACATAGGGGCTCCTCCCTGCATGCTTGGCCTACTGACCCTGGCACTGGATGCAGGAACTGCAGCCAGGTAACAGGAAAGATCTTCTTAATCATAAACATGCTCACAGAACTACAGAAAAATATTCAAGATCTCAAGGAGGACTTCAGTAAAGAGATTGAAACTTTGAAAAATACTATATTTGAAATGAAACACAATGACGGGATTTAAAGTCATATTAGATGTAGAGTAGATGGTAAATGAAATAGAAATTAGAGAACAGGACTACAAAGAAGATGTGATAAAGAGAGAAAAAAGGATCTTTAGGAATTAAGGACTAATAAGAGAACTATGTGACCAGTCCAAATGGAAGAATGTTTGCATTATAGGTGTACCAGGAGAAGACAGAGAGAAAAAGGGATAGAAAGTCTCTTTGAGAAAATAATTGCTGAAATTTTCCCTCATCTGGGGAAGGAAATTGTCTCTCATGACATGGAAGTGCACAGATCTCCCAACACAAGGGACCGAGATATATAATAATTAAAATGGCAAAGATCAAGGATATGGACAGAGTATTAAAAGCAGCCAGAGAAAGAAAAATGATCACATACAAAGGAAAACCCATCAGACTATCAGACTTTTCAGCAGAAATGTTACAGGCCAGAAAGGAGTGGCATGATATATTTAATGCAATAAAATCTGAAGGGCCTCCAACCAAGAATAATCTACTCAGCAAGATTATTACTTAAATTTGAAGCAGGGATTACACAATTTCCAGATAAACAAAAGCTGAGAGAATTTACCTCCCACAAGCTGTCTCTACAGTATATTTTGGAGGGACTGCTAGAGATGCAATTGCTCCTAAGGCTAAATAGCTGTCACCAGATAAAATGAAATCACAGTAAAGGAAGTTAGACCAATTAATTACTAAGCAAATGCAAAATTAAGTCAACTATCCACAAAATCAGTCAAGGCATAAACAGAGTACAGAATATGACACCTAATATATGAAAAGTGAAGTAGAAAGAAAAGGGAGAAAAAAAAAGAACCTTTAGATCGTGTTTCAAATAGCATAATGAGTGGCTGAACTTAGAGAGCTAGTAGAGGAGCTTCCCTTTAACCTCTGTTAACCATGAAAATAAATTCACCAATGACAATAAGCACATATCTATTGATAATCACCCTTAATGTAAATTGACTGAATGAACCAATCAAAATAACATTGAGTTACAGAATGGATAAAAGAAAAAAGACCCATCTTTATGCTGCCTACAGGAGACTCATTTGAAACCTAAAACATACATTATAATTATACTATGTGGCATTAATCTGTGTCCCTGTCCTTCTGCAATAAATCATAATTAAACAAATGAGTAGTGAACAAATATAACTTTTAAAGCAATTTATTTAAAATACATTAAAAAAGAGAAAGCTAGAAACATCTAGTATTATTTTTTTTGAGGAATCACTTTTATTTTTTTTCCTTTTATTTTCTCCAATAAAAAGTTTTCAATCTTTGGAAAGCATATCCTTATGAAAGAACACTAGTATATGAAATAATATATAGGTACAACTTGAAATAACCTCACTGAAGCCCAATAACAGCTTAAAGAAAATCTTCAGGCCAAAACAGAAAATCTCATTAATACCACTAGCTTATTTAAAAAGAAGACAAAAGGCTCTAAAACATAATGACTACAATTCTTCAGAATCATCCATCTGGAAAAACTCTAATATTCATGCTAATATAATTCTGCTTTTAACCACACTATGAGGAGGAGGGATGTATGTGTGTATGTTTGATAATGTAGCATGGAAATACAGGCTGTTTTTAATTTAAAATTTCAAATATGCATCAGAATTTATATAACTTTATGTTCTTTCCACTTATAAATAAAAATGCAATTTTATTTTATTCATTGTCCAAGTTTTAATGTTTTTATATATAAATAAAAACTAAACACGTTTTTTAGTTTTCAGTTTTACCTCATAAATAAGTTATCATTGGTCTTTCAGAAGGGCAATGCTCAAATGATTTTATTTATAAAAATAATAAAGGTTGTGCTTTAAGCTGCAAATCAGTTTGCTGAGTGTAGGAGTTGCACCATTTCAGTGAATTAAAAAGTAAGTAAACCAAGCTGTTTTCATTTTCTACTTGTCTATCAAAAACTTACCTGTGGACACAGGGAGAAAACTTACTATTTGTCCAGCCCTTGCTACTCCAAATGTAGTGTATGAACAAGAAACACCAGCATCTATAAGTTTTTAAGAAATGAAAAATCTGAAAACCTCCTTAAAAGTATTCAGAGTCCGGATTTTAACTAGAACCTCAGTTGATAAAAATCTAGTTTGGTAATTCTTTCTGTAGGCTTATATTGTAACTCTTAAAGTAGGTTGCACATCAGAATCACCCGGGAGAGTATTAAAACTTCTGCTGCCTGGATCCCATCCTGTTATTCTGATGTAATTAATAGGGTTTCCCTAGACATTAGGTTTACAAAGTTTCCACAGTTTATTCTAATGTGGTGCCAAGTTTGAAAACTTTATCTAGACTCTTTAGGAGTGCTTTAACTCATGTAATTCTAAACACAATCCTGCCATCAGCACATTATTGCCTCCATTTTGTAGAAGAAATGGGAGGGCACAGAAAACTGAAGCGTTGTTATAGAAGAACTAGTGTTTAAATTGCACCCACCATTTTTCTGTAAAAGTCCAACATGTGGCTGAGACAAATTCAAGTACATATAATGAGCACAATATACCTATCACATAAAAAAGAAAATTCTTGACCTGTTTGTTTCATTAAATAAGTAAAACAGAAGAGATTTACTAGCCTATTTCAATGGAATCCTGGGCTTTGTCCTTTACACTTCTATGAATATCACACAGAGTCCCATCAGAGTTGAGAGGTGTCTTTATCATCACTTTTTTTTCTATTGTAGCATAGTTGATATTTAATATTTTATTGGTTCCAAGTATACAGTGATTCATAGTCACACACATTAAATCCTCACCCTAATTAGTGCAGTTACTGTCAACATACAAGGATGTTACAGAACTCCATGCTACACTTCCATCCCAGAGATCAAATATGATTTAGATTTCATTGTCCCTTTATCTCCCTCACTCTTCCCTCCCAAAATGCTAACCCCTTCCCCATGGTAAACATCATTCACTTCTCACTGTCTATGAGTCTTTCACTATTATGTTCATTTGGTTTGGTTTGGTTTTTGGAGTCCATAAATAAGTGAAGTCATGTGGTATTTGTCTCCATTTGGCCTATTTCACTTAGCATAATACCCTCTAGGTCCATCCATGCTATCACAATTGGCAGGATTTCTTTCTTTTTATGGGCTGCATAATATTCCATTGTGTATATGTACCGCCTCTTCTTTATCCAGTCATGCATTGATAAACACTTTGGTTGCTTCCAAATCTTGTTTATTGTAAGTAAGGTGACAATAAGCATAGGCGTGCATATATCTTTTTGAACTGGAGATTTTGTTTTTTTCAGGTAAATTCCAAGAAGTGGAACTACTGGGTTGTATGGTATTTCTATTTTTGTTTTTTTGAGGAAACTCTATGCTGCTTGCTACAGTGCCGCACCAATTTACATTCCCACAAACAGTGTATGAAGGTTCCTGCTTCTCCACATCCTTGTCAGCACTTGTTATGTCTTGTCTTTTGGATAGTGGCCATTCTATTTGGTGTGAAGTGATATCACATTGTGGTTTTGATTAGCATTTCCTCGATGATTAGTGATGTGGAGCATCTTTTCATTTGCCTGCTAGCCATCTGTATTTCTTCTTTGGAAAAGGTATGTTCAGTTCCTCTGCTCATTTTTGAATTGGGTTATTTTTGTTTATTTATTTTTTGCTGTTAAGGTATCTGAGTTCTTTATGTATTTGGGATGTTAACCGCTTATCAGATAAATCACTTATAAATATATTTTCTCATACTATAGGTTGCCTTTTTTCTCTGTTGAAGGAGTCCTTCACTGTACAAAGCCTTTTTCATTTGATGTAGTCCTACATGTTCATTTTTTATTTTGTTTCCTTTGCCTGGGAAATTGTGCCCAGGAAAAAACTTACTTTTGTAAGTAACTGCAGAGTTAGACAGTATTCCAGTTTCATTTTCTTCCATCTAGCTGCTCAGTTTTCCCAACACAATTTATTGAGGAGAGGATCTTTTCCCCACTGTGTATGCATGGCTCCTTTGTTGTGTATAATTGACCATATATACATGGGTTTATTGCTGGGCTGTTGTGTTCCATTGTTCTGTGGGTCTATTCTTGTGTTAGTACCATACTGTTTTGATTACTGTAGCTTTGTAGTATAGCTTAAAGTCAGGGAGCATAACACCCCTAGCTTTATTGTTTTCTGTTTTTTTAAGAGTGTTGGGGATGCACCTAAGCATATTTAAGTTTTAGGGGCAGATGGAGAAGCACCTAGGCATTTTTTTAATTGAAGTATCATTGATATACAATCTTATATTGGTTTCAAATGTACAACACATTGGTTCAATGGTTACCCATATTATTAAATCCTTACCCCCTATAGTGCAGTTACTATCTGTCAACATAGCAAGATGTTCCAGAATCACTGACTATATTCCCCATGCCCCAGCTTTGTTCTTCTTCCTCAAGATTGCTTTGGCTATTTGGGGTCTTTTGTGGTTTCCTATGAATTTTAGGATTATTGCTCTAGTTCACTGAAAAGTGCCATTGGTATTTTGATTGAGATTGTGTTCAATCTGTAAATTGCTTAGGACAGGATGACCATTTCAACAATATTAATTCTTCTCATTCATGAGCAAGCATAGATTTCCATTTATATATGTCTTCTTTAATTTTTCTGATCAGTGTTTTATAATTTTCAGAGTGCAGGTCTTTCACCTCTTTGGTTAGAATTATTCCTAGGTATTTTATTCTTTTGGTTGCAGTTGTAAATGGAATGGTCTTTCTGATTTCTCTTTCTGCTATATTCTGTATATTGTTAGTATACAGGAATGTGACAGATTTCTGCATATTGATTTTGTATCCTGCAACTTTGCTGAATCCAGTTAGTAGTACTAATAGTTTTTTGGTGAAGTCTTCAGGGTTTTCTATATTTAGTATCAGGTCATCTGCAAATTGTGACAGTTTTACTTCTTCCTTACCAACTTGGATGGATGCCTTTTATCTCTTTATCTTGTATGATTCCTGGGGCCAGGACTTCCAGTACTATGTTGCATAAAAGTGGAAAGAGTGGACATCCTTGTCTTGTTCCTGTCCTGTTCCTTCCATCTTTTCACCATTCAGTATGATGTTAGATGTGGGTTTGTCATTTATGGCTTTATTATGTTGAGGTATTTTCCCTCTGTACCCATTTTGTCAAGAGTTTTTATCATGAATGGATGTTCAGTTTTGTTAAATGCTTTTTTGGCATCTATTGAGATGATAAATTGGTTTTTATGGTTCCTTCTGTTAATGTGGTGTATCATACTGAATAATTTACAAATATTGTACCATCTTGCATCCCTGGAATAAACCCCACTTAGTCAAGGTGGATGATCCTTTTGATGTATTTCTGAATTTGGTTTGCTAATAATGTGGTGAGGATTTTTGTATCTATGTTCATGTTCGATATTGCTCTATAGTTTTCTATGTTGGATATTTGTCTATAGTTTTCTTTTTTGTGGTGTGTCTGTCTGGTTTTGGTGTTAGAGTGATGACAGCCTCATAGAATGAGATTGGAAGTGTTTGCTCTTCTGCTTTTGGAGTACTTTAAGAAGGATGGGTATTAGATCTTTTTTAGTGTTTGGTAGAATTCAGCTGCAAAGCCATTTGGACCTGGAATTTTGTTTGTTGGGAGTTTTTTGATTATCAATTCAATTTTGTTGCTACTAACTGGTCTGTTCAGATTTTCTGTTTCTTCCTGGGTAAGTCTTGGAAGGTTGTGTTTTTCTTGGAATTTTTCCCTTTCTCGTAGTTTGTCCCACTTACTGGTTTATAATTTTTTCATAGAAGTCTTTAATAATTCTTGTATTTCTGTGGTGTCAGCCCTGACTATTCCTTTTTGGTTTTATTTGTGCACTCTCTCTTTTCTTCTTGCTAAGTCTGGCTTGGCGGGGTGTGTGTGTGTGTGTGTGTGTCTATTTTGTTTATCTTCTCAAGGAACTAACTCTTGGTTTCTTTTGGGTTTCATTGTTTTTTCTTTTGTTTTATTCTTCTCTATTTTATTTCTCCAATTTTTATTATGGCCCTCCTTCCAACGTTGGGTTCCATGTGTTCTTCTTTTTCTAGTTTCATTAATTGTGAGTTTAGAATGTTTACTTGGGATTGTTCTTATTTCTTGAGTTTGACCTGTATTGCTATATACTTCCCTCTTTGAAAGACTTTTGCAGCATGCCTCATATTTTGAACTGCTCTATTTTTGTTTTGATTTGTCTCCATGTATTGCTTGACTTCCAGTTTGATTTGCTCATTGATCCACTGATTATTCAGAAGCATGTTGTTTCGCCTACACATGTTTTTTTTTTAATTTTCTTCTTGTAATTTATTTCTTATTTCAGATGCTTGATACCAATTCAATCTTTCTGAATTTATTGAGGCTCTTTTTGTGTCTTAATATTGGATCTGTTATGGAGAATGGTCCATGTGCACTTGAGAAAAATTTGTGTCCTGCTGCTTTTGGGTGGAATACTCTGTATAAAACTGTAAAGTCCGTCTGATCTAAAGTGTTTTTCAGTGCCTCTGTTTCCTTATTTATTTTTTGTCTGGTTGATCTGTCCACTGATGTATGGGGTGTGTTAAAGTCCCCTTATGTGAATGAGTTGCAGTCTATTTCTCCCTTCAGTTCTGTATCTGTTTTACATATTTAGGTGCTCCTATGTTGGGTGCATAGATATTTAAATTGTTATATCCTCTTGTTGGACTGATACCTTTATCATTACCTATTGCCCTTCTTTGTCTCTTGTTATTTTGTTTTGAAGTCGATTTTGTGTGATAGATGTACAGGTACTCCTGCTTTTTCTCCCTTTTATTTGCATTAAATCTTTTTTCTCATCCCTTCACTTTCAGTCTATGTATATCTTTAGATCTAAAATGAGTCTCTTTTAGGTGGCATGCAGATGTATCTTGTTTCTTTATCCATTCTGCCACTCTATATCTTTTGAGTGGTGTATTTAGTCCATTTACATTTAAGGTAAATATTGATAGGTGTGTACTTATTGCCATTTATTGTTTTCTGTTTTTTTTTGTAGTTCCTCTCAGATCCTTTCTTATACTCTTATACTCTTCTCTTGTTATTTGATGGTTTTCTTTAGTGTTGGGATTGGAATTCTTAAAATTTTTTGTGTGTCCATTGTAGGTTTGGTTTGTGGTTACTATAAGGTTCATAGATAGTGTCCTATAAAATCAAATTTTTATAAGAAAAAATTGTATCTTACATTTTTTAGTGAACACACATATTCTGATACTAAGTTCTCAATTGGAGGATATGGAGATAATGCCTGGTTTCTCTGTATGGCATTGATAATACATGCTGAAAAATATTATCATATAGAATCTCAATCTGTAGTGAATATTATGGACTGAAATGTGTACTCACAAAAGATGTGTTGAAGTCTTCTGACTCCTAGTATTTTAGAATGTGATATTATTTGGAGAAACCATCATTGCAGATAAAATTTGTTAATTTAAGATTTGGTCATACTGGTGTAGGTTGGGTCTTAATCCATTAAGACTTGAGTCTTTATTAGAAAAAGACAGAGATAGTTAGAGTGTTACGTAAAGACCTAGGAGAGATTTGAGTGATATATCTACAAGCAAGAGACACCAAGGACCATTGGCTTTCACTGGATGCTAAGGGAAAAGAAAATAATAAATTCTTCTTCAGATTATTCATAAAGAATAAGCTTTTCCAATACCTTAATTTCACACTTACAGATCCCAAAACTATTAGACTTTTTTTTTTGAAGCTGCTCATTTTGTGTTACTTTGCTATTGCTTTTTTAAGAAACTAATGTACTGGATATTGACTTTTATTTATGAAATACATATATGGCTTGCACTCAGTTCTTGGAATCATTTATTGTTGTTTTCAAAAGGAAAAACCACACAGTATTAAGTTGCAATAAAGTGGAATCAAATATTCACTAAGTCACCTACTAGTTGTGGTCAAAAATAAATATATTCATTCTTTTTAAGTCTGAAAGTTTTTACTTACATTATGCATAAAGTTAAAATTCTTTTGATATGTTTGGATGTGGTATTAATTTTAGCTGTTATTGTTAATGATCTCCCTGAAGTATTTGGTTCACAGTAATGATAGGCCAACACCATTTGACCTTTGCTTACACACACACACACACACAACTTGTTAACACTGTGTATATTCATTTCAAATGTATAGACTACACAGGAAAGTGATGTACAAATTATTCTGCCTAACATTGTTAGTCTTCCTTCTCACTGAGCAGTTTACGGTTGACACAGTGAAATGTCAGGAATTCTAAAAGTGCCAATTATAATTCTCAGAGTCATATTTTCTGCAGCTATTTGTAATGTTGCTTATAACTGCCAATGTTACAAATGCACAGTAGCTTTAATATTGTCAAGATAGGTCATGTGTTTCTACTAAATGAATAATCAGCCAGGCTGATGAGTTTGATATTAAATTTGTTTATAATTTGATTCAATGGGATTTCCTGTGAAAATTGTGTTCCATAGAGCATGTAAACCAATTGGTTACTTTATGTTGAATTTTATTATATGTCTTACTGATTCTCAGGAGAAAGGATAAAAACAAACTGTCCAGTGAACTGTCAAGGAATTAAGGTAATCAGAGTACCTGTGATGCTTTGATCCCCATTTTAACATTGAGTTCAACATGAATTATGAACAACTTATAGCCATTTTTGTCTAAGCCTAAGAATAGGATAGCTGTATCAGGGCAGCCAGATGTGGTATATATATGGACATGTAGATAATACAGGTCTTCTGAAAGGAATATTCCACCCAGAAAGCAATATTAGGCTGCATTAAACCATGGTAGTATTTGTAAATGTAACTTAATATGGATTCAACAGTACAATCTGTGGAATGCAAAGAGAGGTGCCATAACATGGTGTTTTAGCATTTGAGTTCTTGGGTCAGACTGCTTGAGGTGGAATTTTTTCTCCACCACTCAACAACTACTTTACCTTACTAAGTGGCTTCACTGTTTCAAACTTCAGTTTCTTCATCTAAATATGGAAATAATAATAATATTTAATAGTGGATATCATGTATTCATGAAATAGTCCATCAGCTCCTTCTTTATTTCCTACTTCTCTG
This sequence comes from Manis javanica, assembly GCF_040802235.1. NCBI lineage: Eukaryota > Metazoa > Chordata > Mammalia > Pholidota > Manidae > Manis > Manis javanica. Next base: position 194,368,220 of record NC_133157.1, read on the forward strand.
GAAGTTCAAGGAAACATGACTGGTCTGTCAAATAATCTATGACTTGTTTTTTTTTTTTTTTACTGAAACAGTGGAACACTTATGTATGATTATCTAGTTTCCATTACCGTGCCGTGATAACCAGCAGTGGACTGAGGAGAAAGTATTGGAGATAATTCCATACCATTTTAGGCTTCCATCGTCTTTGGGTCTCAAACAGTATTATCTTTGTGGCCAAGCATATTCATCCTGATAGAGTTGACTCCTCACTTGCTTCACCTGCGGTTAGGCTTCTAATTAAATTTAAACATTTTCCTCATTTATGAGAAGCTTACATGAACATTCAGTTCAAAAATATTATTCAAAGATGAATGTTGAGTATTACAACTGTTTTGTACTGTAAGCAGGACTTTAATCACCAGCAAATGCTCTTCTTTTTGACACCTATCTCCTAAGGCAAGTACTTAAGAAGTTTACTCTTCATAGTATTATTTACCTCTGAAGAATTCTTATTATAAGTAAAAGGCTTTGTTTGACTCAGCTGTTCTGTTCCTTACTGAATAAACAGTTATGAACTCTTGGAACTCAAGTATTCATCTGGTCAGAAATGGTTGAAGTACAAAATAACATTTTTTTTACTTGAAAATTTTAAATAATACTATTCCTGATATATTTTCCTTGCATAAATTGGTGTTATCAAAGATTCATAACACTTTTTCTTTATACATCATATGCTCTTTTACTATCTAGAGGCCCAACAAACTTATTCTTTATCTTAAATTCTTGTCATTTTACTAGAATATGTATTGACAATTCTGGGTCATTATTCAGTTTTCATTTATTCTAAATAAATAATTTTTCCCTAAATAATAATTAGTAAATGTTCTGCTTCCATGCTTGTTTTCTCCTTCAGGAATACCAATTAATTTGGAATTTCATTTTCTATATTTTGTATTTATCACTTTCTCTTGAATAATTTATATCATTTTTTTATGTTTGACTTTTATATTTTACTCTTTTTGAATTCACCTTCTAAATTTCTCAAAATGTCATCTCTTTAATGTACTTGGGTCATTTGTTTAATCTTAATTTCTAAATGATATTTTAAATTTTACTTTAGGTCCAGCCACCTCATTTCAGATTATTTCTGATTAAACATGTTTTTTCATACTTGCCTAAATGACTTAATGTCTTTTAATTTTTTAAAAGTATGTTAAATCTTTGATATTTTTAACAATTTTTGTGTTAATACAGTATTTCTGATTTGCTTGTTTCTCAAGATAGTTTTAAGTAGATTAGATCTTTATAATTTTCTATTAATTATGTGTGTGAAATTAGTTTCTTTAATTTTTAGGCAGAGGCTTGGTTCAGTAGGTTTTCTTCATAAATGAAATTCCCATGTAGTGTTAAAAATATAACTATTCTTCTAACTGGTTATGACTAAAGTAGTCTAGCTAAAGTAGAGTAACCGCCCACCTTAACAGTGGCAAAGCTGGGCACATATATAAGGCAACTGTTTTGGAGCATTGAAAAAAACAGCCAAGTAAGAAAAATTGAACTACAGTGAGGGCTCCACATTCACCGTAAATTTCATTCTTTGAACACATTCCTAATCAAGGAAATAGATCCCAAGCTGAGCTGAAGTGCAGAAATGGAAAGTCAGGTTTTCAGGTGTCTGGAATTTATTGGGCAGGCTATTTGAAAAGATAAAGCTACTCAGAAAAGGGACCACAGATATCTGTGATGGGGTTCTCCTCAAGTTGAGATCTTGGCTGCACTTTCATGGAAGCTTCATTGAAGCCTTAGCAGCAAGTGTTTGCTGATAGATAAAACGGTTCTCACAGATTATGCACTTCTGGAAAATGCCGAAGCTAAAGCCCAGACTGTATGGAGAGTTCTCACTGAGCACTTACGTTATTCAGGTGAACCTTACAAAGGTCACACCAGGGAATAAAGATATTTCTCTGTTAGGGTGCATGAACTAGAACCAAAAGCAAAACTAAAATAGGCCTCTCCTTTAAAAAGCACATCTGCCTAACAAGTCCAAGAGTATCTTCTGTAATTTAATTGCCTGCTAAAGCAATAATAATTATGTTTATGTTACAAATTATAATTATATTTTAAATTATATAAATTATATATGTGTATATATATATTGTTTATTTGCAAGTCTGTTAATTTATTGCTTAATAAATTTGTAAAATGATATAGAATCTCAAAATTTTAATTTTACTGCAAAATTTTTGGATTTTCTTCAAAACCTTAATTTTAATTAGGCAAATAGATATATGTATGGAGATAGATACACATAGACATACACACACACACACACATATATATATCTACCTATATCTATATATTATATCTCCATATACATATCTATCTAATCTTCAAATATATATCTCCTTATGTATCTGTATATACACATATCTATTTATATATAGAGATACATTTCCATATGCATATCTTTCTACATAGAAGGATAAATATAGTTATAGATCTAGATATATCCCATAAAGTAGGGGATTAAATTTTACTAAATAGTAACACAAGAGTTTGGACCCAGTGTTGGAATTAGTTGACAAGGACTTTGATGCTCCTATTATATAATGAATAAGGACATAAATATACCATGTCACTGGTTGCATGATGAAACTGCAAGAAACAAACGTAAAAAATGTAAACTCAATAAATAAAAATCATAACATTAACAAATAATTGCATATTTAATATGTAATATACATTAAGAATCTGTAAATCCATGGTAAAATTATTTTAACAACAGAAGAAAGGAAATACTAAAAATGAAAGTAGAAGTCAACCAAGTAGGAAAATGATACATTCAGCAAGCCTGCTGATAGAAATATCAGTTAATTAGTAATATATGAATCTCTAACATACTTGATCAGGATTAACAAAAGGAGACAAAACTACCAGTATTAGAAGTGAATGAGGAGATGCCATTAGGCATCATACAGACCTTAATTACACAGTGAGCCAACATGAACAAAAATCTTGTTAATAAATTTAATAAAATATAATGAACAAAAATCTGAAAGTGCAGTTTGTCAAAGTTGACACGTGAAGAATTAAATACTCTGAAGAACCCTATATCTATTTTGTTTAAATTGCAATTTAAAACTTTTCTTCTAAGAAGTCTTAAGGTGTACGTGGCTTAATTGTTAAATTTCATCAACTATTTGGTAATAAAATCATTGCTCTTACACAAATTCTTTCAGAACATAGAGTACAATAAGATACTTCCCAGTTAACTTCATTCAATTTAAACCATTAATTCATATAAAAACTCATTTTTAAGAAAATATTAGGAAATCAAATTACAAAACATTATGAAATTATAAAAAAGTTTAACCTTTGGCATGTTTTTATCCCAATTATGAAAGGTTGTTTTAATATCCCAAATCAAGCAAAATAATATTCTACATTATCAGGGAAAAGGAGAAAAAACATACAGTTACATCAATATATACAGGAAAAGCATTGATAAAGTCCAAAACTAACTTATAGTTCAAAAAATAAAAATAAAAAATAGGAAAAGAAGTTAATTTTATCAAACTATATACTGTGCAGACCATATACAGATCATATTCTGGATATTGAAATATTGAATCATTTCTTCTGATTGGGGGACTTAGACAAGACTGTATCATCTTAATATTTCTCTTCATTATTGCACTCTTTACCTTAACCTCATGTCACAGAACCTTTTTTTCTCATAAGGTAACTTTTATAGGTCTCAAGGTTTATGTCTTGCTATTTTTGGGTGGCCATTACTTAACCTACTACAAGCACTAATTCACAACAGTATCTGATGTGTAAGAAGCTAGGCCTACAAGAAAAGAAAGAAACTAGACCATCAAACAATGAATTGCAGAATTTAGTCAACAAGCTCTAGCAGGAGATAGGATGGTAGGTATGGTATATGATTGGATTCTGGAGATGTTGAATCAAGGGTGGTGGAAGGGAAGTTAGATTAAGGAGAAGTATCTTACATGTAAGAACACTCTTCCATGACATAGCAGGCAACACACTGAACACAAGTTTGGTTGCCCCCTAAATACTTTAGATATTTTGTGTCCAGGAACCAGAACGTGAGAAAAAGTCATTGTTGTGACAAGATCTTATCAGCACAAAGAGGCAAGGATGGATGTTTTTATACAATGAAGGCAGGAAGGACTAGGTGTGCAATCTTTGTGAGTGACTTTAGCATCCTTTAGTATTTTTCTTGCCAAATTGTAACTGACTATATATGTGCAGTGTTCCTAGCTTGATAAGAGTATGATTACCAGGAGCTTAGGTAACTCAGAAATGGGTTTGAGTACCCATCACTATATAAATCACTAAAACCTGCAGAGATCATAATAGAGAGTAAGAATTTAGAATAAATAATGGAGGAGGAAGATGACAGAAATCAGTTGTCATCCTAAAAACAACTGCAGAATAGGGCCTGCATGTCACTAACCTTCTTGTAAATTTCAACTGAGGACTTGAGACCCATGAGAGTCATGGAGGAGCTGCTTCCTGTTTATATTTGAAGTGTATTTGCATTGCACATGGAGCTATGAAATTGTAGAGAAGATATTTTCATGCTTTTCAGTGCAAAAAATACAGGCAATCTAGGTCAAAGTTTGGTGAACTAGTAACCTTAATTGTAAAATACTTCTGAGAAATTTATAGGTTTGTCTCTTCTGAGCTGTGTTTAAGTTCAAAAATGGATAAAACCACAAGCCATTAGTTTATATTCCAAAGGATTTTGTAGAAACCTGGGGACATCTCTCAGAGAAAATTGGAGGTTTCTCTCCTTTTCTCAGCAGAGGGTACAGATGTACAGCAGTTCCGTCCTAAGCCTCCAGATTTATCACATAAGGGTTCCCATCAATAGTACAGTCCCCTCTATGAGCAGCTGACAACTGCCCTCTTTGCTTTTCCCAGGAGAGACTGGGGTAAGGGAGTAATACTGCTACTGCTATAATTGAAATAAATAATACATAAATATTTAGTTATATATATTTAGTTATATACCAGGAAATAAGATTTTTTGTTTTTCCAAAAAAATGTGAAATTATTGTTGGTAGTCAGTAAGTACTTGCTTTGATGTTAACATATCTCTCAGATCACTGACTTCCTATCAAAAAATTGGAATGGAGAGAGAATGTTCAAAGTCATTGTTATATCAGATGTCCTACTACACACATAGAGGACATACCGTCATTTAGTTTTTGAATACCCAGAGGTTATTTCCAAGTGTCGTCTAGACAAATAAATCATGAGTAGTGGATTAGATCATTCCTGGTTACCTCCAAATTCTGGATATAATTGGAATTTTACTTACTCTAGTATTCAGTATTGTTTTCTTATTTATTGTTTTTATGAGGATTAGTGTATCTAAGATGCCCCATTTAGAATGCCCAGTTATCATTGGCCTGTACCATATGTGCTCTATGTAGTCAATATTGGTCTTATTGCAACAACCACAAAATTAATTATAGAACATACCCAGACAAACATGAAAATATTCCCAGTTATCTCAGCCCAGGAAACTCTTCTCATTCCTTTATTCCCTCTAAAAATTAGTCCTTTTTAAATATAACCCTACCATACTGAAAACAAACAAACTTTGTCTCATCCAAAATACCTGAATTCTGGAATACAGTTTGAAGTCCCTCCAGACAATTCTGATATTTTAATGAGTCTGGAGAGAACTATGAAGGCTTGTTGCCCTTACCTTTGATAGATCCCTACCATCTGTTTCAGAATTAATAAAGAAAATATTCTTAAATTTAAAAAGAGAAAGATAAATAAGTTGGTCCTTTAGATGCAGAGAAAACTTCATTCTTAAGACTTACAGCTCTTTAGCATGATGTTCTCTCTCTTGGCTCCGTTCCCAGAACTTTTTACTGTTCAAGCTGATAGTCTGTCAAGGATTTTGACCTGCATATAGTGGGTTCTGAGAGTTTAACTCTTTCTGCCATTGAATCAGTCTCTTTACATTTTATTAATTTTGTACTAGGGTTTTAAGGATTTAAGAAACTGGTTTTCTAAAGAAAAATACTATGATCAGGCAGTTTGTCTCTGTCTAGACTATGTAATGCATCATAAACAGAGCAAGAAATTGGCTACTCAAAATCCTTCTCATTAGTTATTTCTCTAAGAATTTCTCCCACATTAACTCTGTCACTGTTAAAAACTGTTTTAATGGAGAATATGAATCTTACAAAGTAGATTTAAGATATTATTTTTTCTGCAATTCAAGAAGAAAAAATATTCAAGCTGTTCAGAATACTAGCCTGTGGATGATCTGGGTGGTAGATTAAGGTATAGTATTCTCCTTTCTACATTTTAATCCCATACTTCATTATTTTCCATGAGTAAGATTTGTCATTTATCCCCAAATCATGGCCACCACAAAAATCTTCATTATCTTTGTCAGAAAAAAAAGAAAGAAAGAAAAGGAGAAGATTTCCAGCCACATGTGAACATATTATTTCAAATTATTACTAAGGAGTTGTTGTCACTTAAGCCCCTAAGAGTGCTAGCTCTAACTGAAAGAAAAAAGGTCATAATGACCCTTATTCATTTGTGGTGGAAATACGAAACAGTGTAGCCACTTTGGAAGATAGTTTGATAGTTTCTTCAAAAACTAAACATATTCTTATCATATAATTCAGTAGTCTCACTCATTGGTATTTGCCCAAAGGAGCTGAAAACATGTCTACACAAAATCTTGCATGGGATGATTTTAGCAGCTTTATCTATGATTGCTGAAACTTGGAAGCAACCAACAGGGTGTTCAGTAGATGAACTGCATAAGTAAACTGTGATACTTCCACACAATCAAATATTATTCAGCACAAAAAAGAAATGAGCTATCAACACATGAAAAGATATGGAAGACACTGAAGTGCATATTACTAGGTGAAAGAAGCCGCTATGAAAGGCTATGCACTCTGTGATTACAACTATATGACAACCTGGAAAAGCAAAGCTATGGAGACAGTAGAAAGATCAGAGGATACGAAGGAAAGAAGAGTTGAATGGACAGAATACAGAGGATTTTTTGAGGACTGTGAAACTATTCTGTATGATAATGTTATTATGGTGGATACATGTCATTATACATTTGTCCAAGCCCATAGAATGTACAACACCAAGAGTGAACCCTAATGCAAACATTATCAACTTTTGCTGATAATGATATGTCTATGTAGGCTCATCAGTTGTAACAAATGTGCAGCTCTGTTGGAGAACATTGTTATTAGGGAAGGTAGTTCATGTGTGAGAACAGGGAATATATGAAAACTGCATTTTTCACTAATATTTTCTGTGAATCTAAAACTTCCCTAAAAGATTTATTTACAAATAGTAAAATAAAAAAATTTTAATGCCATAATGTAAACTTCCATATGTATATTACTCATTACACACACACACACAACACACACACACACACACACACACACACACACACACACACACACACACACACACACACACACACACACACACACATTTCCTGAAGAAAACTCCAAAGATAAAGAAAAATGAACTTCCCTTCTTAAGATTCTAAAAAATAAAGTATTACCATTAGCCAGTATTTACTGCAAAGGACAACTATTGAAATTAACTTTTTTTTAAACATTTGCCATCTATCATTGTTAATCCAATTAATATTCCATAAATCATTGGAAATTTAATTAACTGATCTTTACTAAACAATACATTTCCAAACAGGTAAAAAAAATGGACTACTATGAATACCCATGTCCAAAGTTACTCATTTATCTACAATATGATTGTTCAACCACTTAATGCTAAAAAGAAAAAAACTATTTACCAAGTTACTTGGGGAAATAGAGTTAATTTACAGCTGGATTTTAAAAGCTCTGTCTTTAACTCTGGATCAAAATAAGGACAGTGAATTTATGCTATTAAATGCTATTAAAGTGTGAAACTCTGGAGGACCCTCAGGGCCCATGTATTTAGTAATTGTTTGCAACTGGCCTAACAAGTTTAATAGGCCTGACTTGTTTACATAATTTATTGCACAGGTCTTAATAGTTCAAACCAGAGACACAGTACAGTACATGAGTGCAAATAAAAACCTATGAGGAGCATTCACAGGGGTTGTCCAATGGACCTACAATGCTCACCTGCACCCTCTTTTTTTTGATGCCCCCATATTTTTCCTTAAATAATAGCCATAACTAATATACTCGAAAAGTATGTACCTGGGGAAATCTTTTCACTATTCAATTCCTCTTGCTCAGCTAAGTTCAGGACCCTCTCTATCAATCTGTATCACTAAAAAAAAAAAATTACTTCCTTTCTTCCTCCCACCCTCCCTCTCTTCCTTTCTTCGTTCCTTCATTCCTTGTTGAAATACAGTTCCTTACACTTACACACCTCTCTATCTGGTATACTTCACACTTTGCTTTTTTTGTGTGTGTGACAACAGATATGTATGCTGATCCTTCTAGGGGATAGACATGAATTGGTTCAGATACCTAATTTCATCCAGAAAATACTGGATGAGATCAATTTAACAGAGAACTACCTTTCCTCAAGGTTATTTTGAGTTTTTCTCTGGTTTGCAGGCAATTTGTCATCATGCTCTGGTCTCTGGACCCTACCCAATTATGCAATCTAAATAAACTAGGAAGAATAGGGATACTCCTTTGGGAATGTTACAAATTCCCCTGCAATTTACCAAGTCTCTTCACAAACTTTAAAAAAGGGAAGGAGTCCTTGAACAATCCTCTAGTGTTCTTACTTCCCTGGTCTACTACATCAAAATTTCAAGAGAGTGAGAGGAAGGTTTAATTGTGATTGGTAGGTTTTGACCTTTAGTAATTGGGTAAACATTAGTTATATTTACATATATGGGTAACATTGGATATTAATTTGATTAATGAAGGGTTGAATGATAGAAGAGTTTTAGTTGGACTATATTGTGTTTGAATTTCCTGTAAAATATTCAAGTGAAAATGACAAACAGGCACATAGATATTTGAGTATTCCTAAGAATAGGCATTACTCAACAAGAACTTATCAAGATAACTGTATTATTGTTTTGAGTTCATCAGTATAATAATGTTATAATAAGATATCAAATATGTTATTCACAAAACTTTCAATGTAATGTGAAATAAGTACTCAAATTACTTTTCCTCTTTATTATTATTATTATTATTATTATTATTATTATTATTATTATTATTATTTTGATTTTGGTTCAACCATCCCTAAGGTGCATAAACCCTAAGTAAATCACCACTCAACTAGGTAAAATCAATGATTCACCTCCCCATATCTTTGCCCCCATTTCACTCCATCCTCCGTAAGGACTAGAAATGAAAATAATAATGGACATAATACAATTTGTCTTGAAAGATTTTCTTGAAGAGAACACAAATGCTATCTACAAGGAGTACCCTCTTTAAATAATTATTCTTTGTGGCTTACTCTCTTTTGTTAAAGAATTTTATTTAGGTTACTTCTATGTAACTGATACAGAAATAGGGATTGAGTATACTTCTCTCTTCTTGGAAAGAGATTTTAGAAGCTGAAGCAAGGACAGGTTATGAGTGCAAACTGAAAAAAGAATGTACACTAAATGGGGAGAATCATCTGGTCTACTCCATCTTGTATATAAGACAAAATAGAAATTTGATTTTATATTATAGACTAAAGGGTCATTTTTATCAGAAATATCTCTCCTTCATTCTCACTTTCTCTGTATGTGGGTATGTGCTTGTGTGTGTCTATATATTCATGTATATAGGTCATACTTATGTATAACTGTTTTTGGGACCTATGATAATGGTAAATTCAGGTTAAGATTCATCCTCTATAATGGTTAACTTGTCCAAGGCCTTAGCAGTACTGACATTCATTAGTTAAGGGTAGATCATTAGTTCTCTCCCATAACCTCTTCTCTCTCAGTAACAGGATATATTTCATTCCTAATGAAAATCAGGGTTCCCTAATGAAAAATTCAGCTACAGCCTTAGAGCAGTTATCAGTATTAAGTCAGAAAATTATGAGTTGTATGTAAATATTTAAGTGAGAATAATTATTTTATACTTAAAATGGTATGTTTATTTGATTTGTATCACGACTAACCAATAATTAGAAGTTACATATGTTTTGTCAGAAAATATTCCTGGCTTTCAATCATTTTGTATTATTTTGATAATGGATTTTATATCACAGAGCTAACCAATTATTATAGGTTTTATAAAATCTTCAATAAAATATCAGAATTAATATTCTTAATGAGGATTTATAATTATAATGAAGTGTAAGAGCAATGTAATTCTTATGGCTGCAACTACTCACAATATTTTTTAAAGCTGTTTGATAAACTTCAGATGACCAAAAATTGAGAACATAATTTATTCCTCTTAGAGAAACTTCTAAGCTCTTATCACACTATATAATACCATATATTTTATATAGTGAAAATAACCTATACTTTTAAAGATTGTTGTGCTAATTATAAACTTACAACTGTGTAAACTGACTTAGAGAAGAGAAACTAAATTTCTTCCCCCAAAGATTGATATGCTCATATTATCAGCAATTAATTCAAAAGAGACATTTATGGAGGCAAAAAAAGTATAGAAATATAACAAGTATAAATAATGTTCTCAAAAAGAACTGTGGATATAACTCTTGGCAGAAGGATATGAGAGAACAGCTCAGCTCCCAAAGTGAGCATAATCTCCAATGTTCACTTCAAATTTAGCCAGGTGAGAATGGAGAAGGGAAGAGAATCTTACAAGAGCAGAAACAAAGTTCATGGAGGAATGTCATGCGGAGCCCCTAACCCCCTGGGAGGAGAACCTTTAATGCAAGGGAACTTCATAACTGCCCAGCAGGATATCGGTTTTCCTATAAACTAGTGAGTTCTCTGTCTTCCACTCTTCCTTTTGCTTTTCAAATGGGAGTGTTTATTGTGGAGTATTAGGTGTTAGAGGAGAGATAATTTGTGTTTTTATTTTATAAATGTCTGGATAAGGTCTACTGTTATAAAGTTACTGAGCATCATGCAGAGATCCTGGACCTGAGGTACCTCTCAGAGAGAAAAGTCAATGTATTTTGTTTTGGGTTCAAAACTGAACCAAATGGTTTGTGACCAGGGGGTACACTACAGTATTTATTTCTCCAATTTTATAAATAGTTCTGCTTCTCTTTCAGAATTCTGATGAGATTATATTTTATAACTCCTTTCAGTAAGGAAGATATATATCTATATCTGTATCGATATATATAGTAATTTTTTGGTATTCCTAATTGTGGGGGAAAAATAAAAAAATCTTTCAAAATATACATTCCTTGATTTTTAACCATTTGTCTTATTCCTTATATTTCATTAAATGCTGTGATCAACCACAACATTTAATTATTAAGCCCATCTTTACACAATTGTTAGGGTGCCCATTTCACCTTCATTACTTGAAGAGTGCTGAAAATAACAAGTTTATAATAAAATAACGTATATTTTTTATATTATATTTGTATATAAGTTCCTGAATGGGGAATAGATATTAGTACATTACCCAACAGCCAACTTTACAGATCCTCCAAATCTAAGTAACATGTAATATATTTATACTCCTAAATATTTATATAAATATTGCAAAATTATCTTTGCTTTGCTTAAGCCATAAAATAAAATTTATTTGTAATATACCAGTACTCTTGCAATTATGCTTTTGTAAAATATTGTGACAGTGAATATTTCTCCCTTGCTGTATTTATGTAGTTGGCAATGTAAGTTTTACAATGACTTCCCTTCCTTTATAGTATAGATAAAAAAGCACAAAGGGGTAGATTACCAAATCAGATACTGAAGAATCAGATACCTTACTCAGAATTAAACTCTACCAATAATCAAAAGTTACAGGTAATTACAAAACATAATCAAAGGATGGAAGAGTCTGAGATAATCAGTTTGTCTCCTCAGATCTTGGTCATGTTAATACATACACTGGTCCAAATTTAACATGTAAACTGATAAATGATGTAATCAGAGAATATCACTTCCACAAAGAGCTTGTTAGATCATAGTATCATTCTGGGTCCAATCAGGAAAGAAATCCACACAGTTATTTGAACAGAGAAATTTTAATACAAGTGATTAGAGTAAGGAGGTACTGGCAAGTAGAAATTAAAGCAAAATGAAGATACAGAAATACAAATTTAAGGAGCAATTGCTAACCATAAGGTAGCTGAGTTAACCATAAGGTTATGGCTGAAATAGACTACCCAAGGAAGAACTTGAATCACCCAGAAATGAGAGCTCAACTCTTTTGGAGAAGGCACAGCTCTGTTTCACTGGATAACAAAAGTTCTGTGATGCCATGCCAGCAGAACTTGCTGGAAATAAACCCTCTGGAACTTGGCAGAAACCCACTCTGACACTTGGTACTGGGTAAAGCTATTCACTCTGAGTTTCTTCTGGTCACTGTGCACTACAACAGCCAGATACTGCAGAAAATCCCATGGCTGAGAGGTACTGGGGAACTGGCTGTGTGCTGAATGCTGCTGGTTGCCATGCACTGCACAAGCTGGGTGCTGGAAAAGAGTCACTCTTCTACAAAACTGACCTGGAGGTGTTGAAGGAAGCTGCTGGTTGCCAGATATTGCTGTCTGCTGTGTGCTGGGATTGTTAGGCCCTAGAGAAGCTGTGATCATTATAGGAACCTGCAAAGCCAGCACACCAGAAATAAGAAACAAAACTCTTTTTCTCTAGCAATCTGCTCTACTGACAAAACTTTATGCCACAGAGCTATCTGAAAAGGTGAATTTGTAGCTAGGAGACAATAAATTTATAACCAGCACAATCAAGAAATACCAACACTTTTTACACTAATAATTACATATCTGATATTTTTCATAATACTATACCCCATAAATCCATAACTCCCAGGTGTGTTTGCTATAAGTAACCTAGATGAGCAAGTATGTCCTGCACAAAGCATTTCATAGAAGAAAACATCTGTTAATAAATGCTATGAAGAGGTCCAGTTGGCATGTGTAGAAGGAGATTTAACAAGACCATTTCTCCCCATGTGATTTTAGGGAAGTAAAAATGAATTACATGCTAGCTGCTAATCCTTTTATTTCAAATTGATTATTGGATAATAGTGTTGGCCATAGTATTTGGGTAATACAGAGAGACATTTTGGGTTTTGGATATAATCACAGCCTTTATTATCAGAATTTAGACTTAAGAGAAATAACTTGAGGAAAGCATCTGTGGGAGAGAGGCACAATAAATATTATTTCTGAAGATGTGGAGATATTGATGGCATAAAGATTTCAAAAGAAATCCTTTAAATGTATTTCAGATTTCCCAGCATCAATACTTAGACATTATTATTACTTCTAAATGTCATTTTCTATTCATTTTCCAAAGTATAGCCTTTTTGTCATCTTAACTGCTTTTGTAAATTGACCAAAATGATTATTGAAATTTATATCATTTTCAGTCTTAAAAATTCATATATGTCTTCATAACAAATAATTCTAGGCAGTCAATCAAAATGCCCTTTGTGTTGTGGCATTTAAGAACCTCTAATCATTAATTTCAATACTCAGAATTATTGAAAGATCAGCTTCATTATCATAAAGACACAAGATGTCATAAAATAAAATTGGCTTAATAGATTTTTACTTAGCATGTCTTTGCTTTTATATATTCTCCCCAAGTGAATAACTAAAAATTGTTGCCTGTCATAAAAATCTACATTGTAATAAAAATCAAGAGACAATTGAATTGACTTTTTATTTACTTTTGTTTTACATGGAATAATACTAGGGATATCAGCTTTTCCTTAGGGAATCTCTAGTGCAATATGGATTTCTCTAAGAATAAAATTTCTAAGTCTCACCTGTTTTCTTTAAAAAAAAATTTTCCTCGTTGACATTCTTAGTATAAAAAATAAGATATTTATGGTGATGAATAAGAAGAAAAGCATGATTTTTGATTTTAGGTTTTAAACTGTTATGTAAAATTTTAAAATGTGACTTGTAAATGAAGAGGACCAATTTCATGAAAGGCTTCCTTGGAGAAATGTGTGCTAGCACCCAGAAGTTTTCATCTATTAATTTTGTCAGGGACATAGTTCTGAATACTTCTTTGTGTCAATAGGAGCCACCCAATGTAGTCCCTGCTAAGCCATAGTATTGATCATAGTCCGTAGTCTTGATCATAATAGTGTGATAGTTGTGATAACAATTTAAAGAAATGTTTTTACCTTAATTTGTAAGAGTATTTCTCAGGTGAAGAACACTATAGTGTGAATGTTTCAGAGACCGCAAAAACTGCAACAAATTTGAAATGTAGAGCTGCATATGTCTCATTTAGGTCAACATCTGCCACCTAGTAAATTGAAACTTTAGTATGTTAAATGATGCTTAGTAGCCTAGTTTAAATAAAATGGTTAAATAATTTAGAAAGCACAATTTAATTATTTAATCATCACAGTATAGTACCTAGTTTTGTTATAGTGCAGTTAATTAGCTTCAAAAATATTTAACATACTGAGTGGCTTACTGGAAGAATCTTACTGATTATGGACTAGAACATGAATATATTACTATTATTAATAAAACTAATTGTGTAATAATAATTTGATGAAATTAGCTTGTATGTGTTAGAGACTTACCACACTAAATTAATTCTTTCTGAGCAACAAGCTGCCATTTAGTGCCCAGAAATAAGTAGTTTACTGACTAATACCTGATGCCTTAAGACTTCCATATCTTAAGAGGATAAAAACCATATCTGTACAATATTTTTCTCATCATGGTTTATCATGGAATTATACCTAGTACTGTAAAAATGAAGCATGCAATTATAGCTTTATGCTACAGTTCATTACTCCCATTATTTCTTTTTAAATTTTGTTTTTATATTTCATGCAAAACATTTACCTCTCATATTGTTCTGCATTTCATGTTGTTTTGGATAGTTATATTTTAACCTAAGTTATTTAACATATTGTAATCCTTCACTTTCTTTATTAATACCAAGTATAGAAAAAATGAAAATCATATGAAGACTTGCCAGTTGTCTTTTTATTACCTATTATTTGATGTTATTTGTAATTTTAAAAGCAGGATTTAAAATCTGAACTATCTATCTTTGAATTGCAGCACTAGGATATTTTTTAAATATGTGATCAGTCTGGTAGGATATTAAGTTATTAAAATTGATAGTTTAAATAAAATTGTTAAATAATTTAGAAAGCACCATTTAATTATTTAATCATCACAGTGTAGTACCTAGTTTTGTTATAGTGCAGGTAATTCATATTTGCTGTATGCAAACAAGAAATAGTTTCTGTTTTTGTATATCTGTTACTTTGAACATGTTTGAAATTTTACCTTCTTGACTTTAGCCTATATGCTCAAGTATATGCTCAGGCTCTGAATTACACTTGACCTTAGTTGTTGTCAATAGTTCAGTGACATGGTACTGAATAGGTCTAAACTTGTTCTTTGTAAAAGATACATACAATAAGTATGCTGCTTCTTTGCCCTGTGTATGCTTCTGTGTGAAGTTCTCTTCTCTGGGACCTGGAAACCTTTAGATAGATTGTTTTTCTCTTTCCACATTGCATTTTTCCCATAATGATGAATCCTGAATATCTGGTAATAAATCCCTGTTTTTGGTTAGTTCTTGTTTTATTTTTAAAAATCACAAAGGGGACAATATATTAGGCATTTTATAGAATATAAAGGATATAGATATAAATAAAAGCATCCCTAACTTCAAGAAACTCACTGTCAAGTAGCAATGACAAATATATAAACAACTTGAGTATGATGTGATAAGTGATATAACATAGACAAGATACATAATAGCAGAAAAAGATCTTATCAGTCTAGTGGGATATTGTTATTAAAGCGGTATATAACTTTCTGTGCTTCATTCTTTAGCAATGGAAACCTCTGAACTGTATTTGGTAAGTATTTTGTAACTTAGACTGACTTCTAACTTACAATAGAATGACTTAAGAGCCTGACTCTTAGCAGCATTATTATTCTACCCTTCTTTCAAACAAAATATTCAACTAAACATTTTTACAGATCTCTATTGAGTACAAACCTTGATTGAACCTTCCCTAAATATGCTTTCATAATTAACAGCTAATTTTAACTATATTTTCCCAATCTAGCATATCACACTAATACTAAAGGTCATGTTTTAACATTTGTCTATTACACCATAAATTCTGGAATAATGACATAAATTTCAGAATGTGTAGACAATATTTTTGTTTTTTTGTTTGTAAAGTCTCTTCCCTTCTTAGAATACTCTTTTCTACCAGGTCCTACTCCTACCATGTAGTTCTAGAAAAATATTTTATATCTTACTATCTAGTTCCGTTCGCTTCAACATCTTGGTCTAGGGGAGGGAGCCTAATATAAGATAAAACAACAACACATTTCTGCAATTTTTCAAACTTAATTCTTCAAAAATCTTGTGTCAGAAATATTAAAATATACATCTCAAGATTTGGGCAGCATGAGATTGAAGGCAATATTCAGTGAGGAAAAAAGTGAAACTACCATTCAAATATTAAAGAAAAGGGAGACAAAAATACCTAGAACCATTTAAGCCAATTATTACAAATATTATTGGATCTAATTGCATTGCTAACCTTCTAGGTTTTTTTATTTGACAGTTTTTTTGAAATTCTGTCAGTTTTATCTAAGGCAATTCAAATAACAAAGATATTACCTCCAACCCAACGAGTATTGAATAATGAATAGATATAAAATACTGAAAGAATAAATTTTAAAGAATAAATTATTTTAGAGAGAAGTATTAGAATGTAGTCCATATTCATCCACTGAGCATACCATTTTTTGCCCTTATCTTCTGGGGTAATAATACTTTTTCTCTAATAACATTTAGATCATTCCAAATAAGTATGCTTATTTAAAATAAACACATGTTATTGAAGCTAATACAAGTACATGATATTTAATTCAGTACTCTGAGACTGAATGATGACAGTCCATGGCTTTCGGAGCAATCTCAAGTCAAGATAAATATTCTAAATGCAATTTCAGAAATACAATCAGGAAACAAAAATATGTTTACATTTTGTTTTATCATATATAACTGTTCTTAACAAAATGCCAGTTTACATCAGAGCAAATGAAAGCATAAAAGTCAAATTCCAAAACAGTATTCCCTATTTGTTGTACTCAATGACCAGCTTATATAGAAAGAATAGGATGGAAATTATGACAATAAATATTTTAAGAGTAAGACTTTTATTTGTGTAATTTGGGTTCTTAGGAAAGTAGATGCCAGGAAATGATTAGATATGGAGGAGATTCATTGGGAGATATATCTGTGAGGGAAAGTAGGGGTGGGCAAGGATGCTGGAAAAGATTTCAGATGACAATGAAGGTTTGGCCACTGAGAGAGAGAAGGCAAGGTGCTTGTGTAGGAAATTTCTGATTGCAGTACTGTTATAAGAGGGTTTCAGCCAGGCCAATGGGAAATCCTTGAGCCAAAACTACCCATCAGAAGATTCCCACGTCTTGCAGAAATGGGCCTACATCTATATACTTGCTTCATTCAGTCACTGGCTGGGAGCAGCCCATGGAACTAGTGCATATGCATTGCCAGATTATGAGAGCAGAAGCTGGGACCAACAGTTAATTGCACTGAATGAGCAGGAGCTCTCAATAGTATGTTTTATACCTGTCACTGTCCATGCTTGTGCTTTACAAGTCTATTTCTCCACATAGGATTGAAGAGCAGCCCCGTTCTTGATTCCTGTGGGGCTCTGTCCCTGAAAGAAAATGAGAGAAGTTGGTGGGAAGAACTATATACCCTATCAGTCCACTTGATTTCAGAGCTCAAAGAAGTATGCATCCTCTCTTCCATTTTTAATTTTAAGTTCCCCTAACCTTTACTTATCAACTCTGCAAATCTTGGTGGCTTAATTAATGGCATTATTCAAACCTTCATTACTCCTTAATCTAGAATTGGTGCATCTGTGCATTCATAGTTTTAGTGTGACAAAGGAGTATGCTTGGGTAGTACACCTATGTTCCACATATATTCTTGTCCCAATGTTTTAAAAGGTTCTCTCTCATCTCCTGCTGATTGGAGTTATTTACACTGTCAGGATGGCAACTCCTCTTCTTTTCTGCTGGTCTATATACATAAGGATTCCAGAGTGCCCCAGTGGCAGCTACAGCATGAAGTTCAATATGACCCTTGCAAATCTTCAGGCAAGAGAGTGCTCCATTGTGGATTAGGATTTCTAAATCCACAGAGCCCTAAATTGCAGGGGCAGAAACTCTCCAAATCCCAGTGGGTCATTTGGAGTAAGGGTAGGAAGGACCACTCTCGCTTTACCCACTGATTCCCAGAATCTCATATTCTTCCTTTTGGGAGTTGCTAATTTAATCAACATACTGCATCTCAAAACACAGCAATCTATACTTTCAGAGTATTGCCTCTGAGATGTAACTCTACGTGTGCCTTTATAAATAAACTCCAGGAGTCTATGAAGCTGGTTATTTCTGGATGTTGAAGTATGTGATACAACTAGTATATCCCAAGGTCCTAGACTTATTCCCTCACTACACTGTGAAGTTGCACATTCATAGGCAGTAGCATCAAATTTGGCCTTGGAAAGTGAGAATCTATGTTATGTAACTTTTATTCTGCCATTGTGACCACTTAATATTATGGGGCCACCATGCCCATTCCAAGGGTGGCGTATAGCGAATTGACTAGTATCAACGGACCAACTCATTGTATATTTGGTTATTCAAAGCTGCTTCTTTGATAAATGCTTCCTGGTGGGTGTTAATGTGTGATAGAATTATCTTAACATTTCATTATCATTGTCATCCAGCCCATCCTTGTGCTTCTTTCCACCAAGACCCCCTTTTCTCTGACTTTTAAGATGTTTTCTTTACAAACTCCTGACCAAAAGCCCAAGGCACTAGTTAATACCTAAGAATCTATATATTCTCACCTTGGGCCATTTGCTTTGCAAGTAATATGAATGAACAGTTGAACTACTTATAGCTCTTCTTATTTGAAAGATTTTCCCTCTCTACTCTCTTTCAAGAAAAGGTCTGAATGTAGCTATAATAAAATCATTAGTAATTTTTCAGCTTAAACCCAAGTACTGTGTGAACAAACATAATTCAAGCTCAGGCAATTTCTTTGTCTGTTACCAGGCCATATACCCTCCACCCCCACACCAAGTAGCTATAGATATAAGTAGGGGAGAACACTGCTGCAAATGTGATGAGTGATGGGTTGTCTGAAGTATATACTCATGCAGATACTTTGTGTCTCCTGATTTGGCCTTGGCTGAATTTATCATTTTCTTGTTATAATAGACTGCTGCTGGGTTCATCCAACTTTAGCAAATTAGCAGAACACAATTAAAACAGTCCAGAAATAAGAACACTGGATCTTCCATGGTCAACAGTTTAATCTTTTCCATAAGAGCTTGGTGTCTTGCCAAGAACTATTTTACAAATAGTGATACTCTTCTGTGGATGGAGTGGCCTTGTTCCAGAATCCAAGAGGCCTACATTTGAATTCTACCTCAAGGATTTATAATAATCTCATATTGCATCTTTTCCTACCTCTGAAATCTCCCAAACAAGGCTTATTGCATTACTATCTGAATACACTGCAGGACAAAATCCTAGAACTGGCCTCACACAAAGCTTACTTCTATATCACCAGCGATATGGGCCAGAGCAGAGTTCCTAAACTGAATGCTTTAGGTCCATGAATCATCCATGATCCATGAACCGTCTCCACTATCTGGAGTTCATGTATTTAAAGTATTTAAACTACCTCTTGCTCATACCATCTGATCAGAAAGATCTCATTGTTGTAATGGATCAATATGATATTCTGTAGGATATCCAGCTTGTCCATATCTCTTTGAAATATTTGATGACAGAGAGTGGGGATATTAAAACATAGATAATACCTGAGACATACCTGAGACAAAACTGTAAGTGAATATTGTTGACTATCTCACATGGCTGCAAGCTGTTTCTTATATTCATTTCTCATTGAAATGGAGAAGAATGCATTTGCCAAATTAATGATTAGATGTGTGTGTGTGTGTGTGTGTGTGTATGTGTGTGTATAACTGTATGTATATGGTTTTATTAATCTTCTCTACCAAAAAAGCATATTCAGCCCACAGCTGTCACTGGGCTACAACTCATGATACTTCAAGGTTGCAATAATCTGTAATCATTTTACAAGTTCCATCTACTTTCTAGAAGGGTCAGACTAGTTAATTAAATCAAGATATAATAGGAACCATGACCAATACATCCTTCAGTTGTTTATATATTTTTTAATGACACTAATCTAGTATCCTGCTAGGCATGCAATGCTATTTTTTTATATTATTTCTACTTAGTTTATGGACAGTTTCAGAGGTTGCCACTTTGCTTATTCCACAAAGTGAACAACTCAACAGACTATCCAAATGCCAAGCAAATCTCTTCCAATTATATGCACAGAGCCTGAGGGGAATGACCAGTAAGTATGTCTGCAGAACCATTGTACACACTGTAAGTTGTACTTTAGCCATGTCTTCAATTTATTACCTACACACTGTAATCCCCTACCCTAATAAGAGGGAAGGGGGCATTGATTATTATTGGAGCTTTGTTTCTAGGTATCAGTGTTAACACAGCCCCTATGTCTAATAGTCTTCAAAATGCCCAGGTATTTCCCTTATCCAGTGTATAATCACTGAGGTAAATAGCCGTAGGCCTCTTGGGGGAGAATTGTCATGGTACATACTTGCCACATTGTTGCAGTTCTTTCTTCTAGGGATATGGACACCTCTTAGTAGGCTTCAGGTCTGAAAACTGGTTTAAGTCTAACTAAATAAGAGGTTGTGACTTATTGGAAAAAATTATCTTTTCATCCTTCTCCATTTTTTCACCTTTTTCTTTTGCTTGTATACATTAAGCAGTTTTTTATTGCTGCCTGTCAATTTTATACTTTCTGACCCCATGCTGATCATGAGAAGCCTCCTAGCTTTGTTTTATTTGCTGTTTCTTGACTTCTGCACCTAAGTACTGTTCTCTAGCCTTTGGGTAAACATTTCCTTGGGTATTAATGAGGCCAGCCTCTTCTGCTGATACCAGTGTCCCTCTCACTCATGCTTGCCTGAAGGCCTTGGTAACCAATGTGTCCTCTAGACCCTCAGTGGAACTGAAGTAATAATCCTCTGATTAGTCTTCTGGTCATTCCTAAAACATGCATTTCTGCTTGCCCATTTCCCTTGGTATTTTTATTCCTTTCTAAATATCTGTTGGAGTAACCGAATCATCTTACCTTCACTAAGAATGATCACTTATTTTTACAGCCTTCAACAATCTTCACCAAGAATGATCACTTATTTTTACAGCCTTCAACAATCTAGCAACGAGTTTGCTCCACGGCTAAGGGTTCCCTGTTTGACTGGTGTTAAATCCAGTACTCTAAGAAAATGCCAAGTCAGTACATTCTTGCTTATCCAGTCTTACATTTTGATCCCCTTGATTAAGCATCTCAAAAGATAGCCCCAGGGGTATTTTTCTGATATCTCTGTCAAGTTCTGTGGCTACATCTATAAGCTCTGAGTCAACATCCTCAGGAGCATCCATCCAAATGTTCTCTATCCAATGCTTAGAGGATCTGAGTTTGTCCAAACCCAAGTCATGATTTTACCATGACAGACTTGCCTTTGCCAAACACTTAAATTCCTCTGAAATGATAAATTTATCAAATCTTCAGTCTGGTGATTAATTGCTTAGGCCTTTCAATTGCAAGAGAAAAAATTGCGTCTTGGTAAACTCAAAAGAACCCCTCTGGGGCTCACACTGAGCTTTTAACTATTAACTCTGGGTTTCTTACTGTCCCTTAGCAGGGTATTGGTGCAATTTAACAGAAACAAACTAAATTTACTGTCTCTACTGATGTAGATCCCCATATATATTTTGAATGCCTAAGTCATTCCACATCAGTGGCAGTCCCCTCCACAGGATATATCATGTGCATTATTACTTGAAATTAGTTGCATTATTAGTTGGGGTCTTCTGAGAAGTGGACACCCAAGCTGGATTAGACAGACAATATATTTATTGATGAAAATTCCTCTGATGGGAAATTGGGAGGAAGCCAGAGATAGTAAGGAGAGCCTTCAGACCATGATGTATATATAACTTGCGTGGAAGAGAGTAGGGAGAAGGGTTGTGGTCAAAGCCTCCCATTAAATAGATTTTACAGTCTGTATGTATTTGTT
Organism: Manis javanica; assembly: GCF_040802235.1. Classification (NCBI taxonomy): domain Eukaryota; kingdom Metazoa; phylum Chordata; class Mammalia; order Pholidota; family Manidae; genus Manis; species Manis javanica. The sequence continues at coordinate 194,390,548 of NC_133157.1, forward strand.
TGTATTACAATATCCTGCTGCTCTCAGTTACTAGTTTCAAGCAGTCTGTTTGGACTGTGGCTTCAGTGCTAAAATGATGGTGGATTCAGAGCACAATTACTGGATGCTTTTGTTAATTTCCCTTTGCCACAGCAGGAGGTCTGAGTGGGACATTTTCATTCCTGTCATATAATTTCATTGGCATTACAGAATACATGCTTCCCATATATGTGGATAAGTGAACAGATGGTAATTGTTTGAAATAATTCAAGTTCTTGTTTGAACATCGTATTTGTTCCTTGCCATCTCCTCCTTATTTTGAAATGATAGAAACATTAGGGTAAGAAACAATCTGATTTCCTAAGAAGGTGAAATCTAGTAGCTCTTCAGGTGAATATAACTTTGGTTCATAATTAATTCACCCTATAGTCAACACAATGGAAATCTGAGTTGCCTTCCCTCTGTGATACATGGTAACACGTTTCCATGTACTAACACACTGAGCACAGCACTATAGTTCACAAGTTGTAGTACATTTGGAGTTAGATGTTCCCAAATATAAATCATATTTTGCCACTTTCTGTCTGAAGAAGAACCTGGGGTGAAATTTATTTCTCCAAATCCCAATTTAATAGGAAATACCAAACGAAAGGATTTTTGGGGGGAGAAAGGGATTTTATGAGATCAAATGGAGATCCTGACAGGTGTTCAGTTTATATTACTTTATTGATTGGTGGACTAGCAGTGTTTTCCTACAAACTTAGATACTACATTGAAGCTAACTGATATACTTTTTGTGGTTCTTTTATATGAAAAGCTATATAACATACCACCATACATTGCATGTGATGTTATAATAGTTATGTTCCAGTAAAAGTATATTGTTATATTTTCATGCATTGTATGCATTATATTTTTACTATAAATCATTGATTTAGCAATGCATTTCAAACCTGACTCTATGCCATAATCACTGTTGAGTATTTTAAAATAGCCACATCCTTTATATCTGTGTGGTACCCAAATTGTGAGGGTTTGACTTACAGTGTTTTGACTTTATGGTGGTGCAAAATCAATATGAAATCAGTAGAAATTGTACTTCAGATTTTGGATTTTAATCTTTTCCCAGGCTAGCAATATCTGGTGTGATACCATCTTGTAATGCCAGGCAGCAGCAACAAGTTGCAGCTGTCAGTCAGTCACACAATCATTGGAAATGAACAACTGATATGCTTAAGAACCATTCTGTACCTATACAACCATTCTGTTTTTCACTTTGAATACAGTATTCAATAAATTACATGAGCTGTTCAACACTGTATTATAAAATAATCTGTTAGTTAATTTAAGTGTTCTGAGCACATTTAAGGTAGTCTAGTCTAAGCTATGATGTTCAGTAGGTTAGGTGTACTAAATGCATTGTTGACTTACGGTATTTTCAATTTACTCTGGGTTTATTGAACATAACCCCATTGTAAGTCAAGGAAGATATGGACTAGCTCATATGAACTTAATCAGAATCTATTAGGATTGAGTTTTTAAGTAACGCTTAGTTACCTAATAAAGCATGATTTTGTCTGTTAGTTTAATAACCATCTTTCTAGCATATTTAGATAAGTGAAGAAATGTAATTTATGATAATATTCACAATAACAAATAAAGTGATAGCTTTAAATCTGTCATTGATGGCTAGGCTTTCATTTCCTGGTCATCAGGTCCTCAAAAATAAGGAGTTACCTCTGGATAAAAGTAAGGAAGGCATTTGTTTTAGTTAACTAATGCTATAGAACAAATAATGCCAAGATTTAGAGGCTTAATACAACAAATATTTGTTGTCACCTTTTTCTGAGGTGTGTCAAGAACCTGGATATCATTGACTCAGGGTGTCTCACAGGCTTCAGTCAAGCCATTTGTCCTGGCTGCAGTCATATCAAAGCTCAACTTGGGAAGACCTGCTCCCAAACTCATGTGGCTGTTGGCAGGTTTTAGGTCTCCACTGGTTATTGGCTAGACACATCAGTTCCTCACCAGATGGGCCTCTCTCTAGTTAAGCTCACATGTCAGCTGACTTTCTACAGAGTAAGCAAGTAAGAGAATTAAAAAAGAGATCAAAGTAAGAAGCTGCAATCTTTCCATAACCTAATCTCAGAAGGACTTCTCATAACTTCATTTTATTAGAAATGAGTCAATATACTCAGCCTACATTCAAGAACAGATGGTTATACCAGGATGTGAATACCAAAAAGCAGGGATCATGGGGCCTATATTTGAGGTTGCCTACCACAGTGCTAACCATTGGTTTCAATATCACTGTCTTCCTCTCCATTCCTATTTATGTTATTGTAATTCATTCACTCATTTATTCATTTATATTATTGATTTATTGAAGTCTACTTTTGAAGACATAAACTCATTATGATTTTATGCATGTTTTAGTCTGCTATAACAAAACACCACAGACTGGGCAGTTTATAAACAACAAAAATATATTTCTCACAGTTCCAGAGGTTGGAAAACCCAAGATCAAGGGACCAACAAAGTTGCTGTCTTCCTTGGTCACAGCTGGTGCCTTTTCACTATGTCTGTGCATGGTGGAAGGGGCTAAGGATTTCTCCGGACCCTCTTTTTAAGAAGTGCTAATCTCAGTCTGAAGGCTCCACTCTCATATTCTAATAATTTCCCAAACATCCACCTTTTAATAGAATCATTAAGAATTTTAAGGCAGAGGGGAAGAAAAAATGTTAAGGAAACATATTTATATCATAGCAGGTCACATCAGAGAACACCCTATATATATCCTATTTGTCCTATTATTACCAGAATAGTAGTGGATTTATGTACCTTAAAAAACACTCTGTGACTATTCAGTTGATTTCTCCACCAAGTTGTCAACAAGGTTCTATTTATCATGTTAACTGAACACTTACCGAAGACCTGATCATTTAAGATCTGTTTTAAAAAAGCCTGTACTATTGCACTAAACTACTGTTGCATCCTCTAGTGATCTCTTTAAAAGTATTCTGGCCAAAAATGTTAGTTTGAATATTAGCTCTAACAGCCCTAGAATTAAGATGCAATTTGGAATATCAATAGGTTGACATTTAAATAGACATTCTGAATAATGCAGTTTTATCTAGTTTGTTTTGTTTCAGCTGGATACTTTATAATAACTTGTCTGTCATTATACTCAAAAGGAGGAATTCAAGGTTTATGTCTTTGCACAGTAGAATATTTGTTTCATAAACCACCAATAACATGTAGTCTGTGCCTTTATTCCTCCTTTGTCTTTTTCTAATTGTTTACCTCTTTTGGAAACCAAATCCTATCTCAGTGCAAATTGAAATGGAAAACTTCCCCTAGACCATTATTTTACTTAATTATATATTAAATATTTTCTCTATTAAATATTAAATACTTTCTCTATGTGTCAACTACATATTAAATATTAAATAGTTACTCCTTATACTCACCAATATGGAATCTTCTTGATTGTCACATATTACTTTGAAGTAATATTCCATTCCTGATCTCAGTTAAAGTAAATGAAGTCCAACAAATCAGGCACTATCATTTCTGTAACAAAAAACAATTATTGAAATGTATAGTGGTTGAGGAAAACATGAGAAATGTTTATTTCACTTACATAAAGTCCACCACTGTTGTTCGTATTTGATAGGCCGCTTACCTCAAGTGGTAATTTGGGAACACAGGATTCTTCAAATGTACAGCTCTACCACTTTCTAGACTTGAATTCCAAAGTTACTATAATCATATACAATAAACCAGCAGAAGAAGAAAGAACATGGAGGATTGAGCCTGACAAGTGTTCATGAGACAATAAAGAAATGGCTAATATAACTTCCATTCACGTGTCATTGGCCAGAAGCTTCAAAAAGAATAGTATCAAAGAATTTGCATGTATTTAAAAATAGCCATCATTATCTACTATAAGTTACATCAGATAAATTTACCTAAGGAAAAAATATGTCCAGGGCAAGATCATAATCCAACTAATGAAAATTTAAAATGCATAAATAATTAAATCAATATAACATGCTGAAGTCATAATATAAAATTATGGATGAATAAGTAAATAAGAATGTTACCCATATGGGCAGAGGAAAGAAACATGTGTGTGTGTGTGTAACCATATGTTTCTAGACATGGGGGAGTAAAATCGATCTCTATAGGTAGATTAGATAAAGAAGAATATTTGATAAGGACAAATGTTGGTGGATGAGAGCTACTAAAAAAAGATAATATGTACATCTCACATTTACTCCATGTAAGATACCCATTAATTTTAAAAAGAAAATAATAACTTTATATGGAAAAAACCCAGCAGACTTCATCTTAGTAGCATGATCAAATTAACATATCGTAATTAGAGAATTAAATATCATGTACTTCCTGATACAGTATGCCGAGAAGGAAACATCACCCCATGCAGTGCCTGCCAAAAATGCATAATCTAAATCTCTTTATAAGGAAGCTATCTCATTTGTATCCACAGAATTTCAATTTATAGAGGTGACTGGATGATATGATGTAGAAAGGCCAATGCCATTGAAGGAAGATTTTATTACTTACGCTTGTGAGAGAAGGAGCATGCCACACCATGCAGGTTCACAGGGAAAGTTTATTAGGAGACAAACAGGAGGGAAATGCTCAGACAAGAGCCTTTAATGGAGTGTCCACAGGAAAGGCAAGGCAAAGCAAAGTCAACAATTTGAGATTGCTAGTTCGAATAATTCAGCAAGCTTTGGTCAATAAAAGTGGTCTCTAGTTGCCTAACTAACACCTGGCCATGGGTGATTCAGGAAGAGGATATTACTGGCTTGATGTGTGAGCTTGCTGAAGAGATAGTTCAGGCTCAGGATTGGTTAATTTGCATTTGAAAGGCATGTTTCCAGGCAAGATCTATGCTAAGGCTATCAGTCTTTCTCTAGTCAGTTAAGCTGCAAATATCAGACTATCAAGAAAACAAAAAATAAAATATAATTATTCTAATTTGGACTGTGATGAATGGAAGCCAAATAGACAAGTAGAGAACCTATGAAAACATAGTTGGAACAGAAGCATCAGACAAACCCAAATAGAGGTACATCTACAAAATGAATAGCCTTCATTCTTCAAAAATGTCAAGTCATTAAAGAAAAAGAGCATAGAGAAGCTATCCAGTTTGAAGAACATTAGTGTTTTTTTGTCTGAAAAAGCAAGAATTCACCTTTATGGTCATTCAGGCCAAGTTTAGAAGACCTTAGCTCTTCATTTTACCACCACACAGCTTAGACATGCTGTTACTCTAGAGAAGAGGCATGGATATGACAGGGAATAAAAACAAAGAGGTGAATTGATTTAATGTCCTAAGCAACCTACTCTTTCATGAGGAATGAAATAAAGTGTGCTTCGTTTGCTTTTGAAATGAGTTCCAGAGTAAAGGCTTTCTGATCCAGATAAGGCAGATGGATTGTGAGGCAAGGACAATAATTTTTATGTCCACTTGTTTAAGGCATGAGCATGAAAAAGGAGGAAGGTCCTTCATGGTAGACAGCTTATTGAAGATTACTTGATATGTCAGTTACTTCTTTAGGAGGCATTGTTTGTAAAGCTCAAAGTTCTCATAAGAACTATAACTGATTACATCAGTGGGAAAGCTTGGTATTTCCTAATTCCTGAGGTATAAGGAGTACAGCTGAAATCATCTCTTCCTGTAATTCAGGATGAGAAAATGGAGAATGTGACAAGAGTTGAAATATAGAAGAGAAGTCAGACATCATCTTGTCATGATTAACCTTATTTATGCTCTATAGGCAACTCTATTTATTAATGATGAAGTTTGTCTCATCAAGTTATCTTTTAATTCCTTCTCATAGTTAATATCTTATTATCTGGAAAGGTTCACATTAATTTCCCCAAAGGATTAATTTTCTTTTTTAGAAGTTTCATACCAGATTAACAGAAAACTTTGGTTAGAATGTTTTAAGATTAAATCTAAACAACACAAAAATTGGAAGACTGTATAAAGATAAAATAATGAGACAGTAAGAAAAGCAACAAGCCAGGTTAATCATTATACAATAAAAATTAAAAATGATAAAAGTAACAATGGATAATTTTATATGGATCATAGATAAAATCTGTGATTAATATTTCTGATATTTCTCTACAAAGTAATAAAAGATTTTACCATAGAAACAAAAATATTTTCATCTAAAAGGTCTAATGCTAGGGGAAAATTCAGGGGCAAAATAACTTTGAAACCAAAATTAGTCAAAGGGAGAAATAAAGTGAGGGAAACCCATTTATTTCTTACTAGCAGTCATTCCCTTCTGCTCTCCAATGTCTCTCACGATCTGGCTGCAGAAAAAGGGACCCCATGCAACCTCTCCAGTCCAAGGCCCTCACTCACCCATGTAATTACCTACTGATAGGGAGATGGACTACCCTCCATCCCTTGGAAACACCTGTTGATATGGAAGAGAACTAAAGCCAGGCAAGAGATTCTAGATATATTGCAATTTTACCCACAGCCCACCACTCAATAAATCTTGTGTGACAATCTACTTATTCCCCATTTTCTGCTTTGGACCCTGTGCAAATTACTGGAACATTGTAACCAGAATAATAGTGTGCAATAGCAACAACAACAATAAAATCATGATAATCCTCAAGCCAGAGGATTCAGCTAGGTTCAAAGTCCTATGCAAATTAAGTCCATAGGGATCAGTAGCTGAACAGGTAGGGAGTTCAGAGCAACCATCACATGGCAGCTGCAGCAGGGTGTGCATCCAGGCCACAGGTACTGAAGAAGAAAATAACCTTAAGGGCAATAAGATGCATGTTTTAATGACACCAGCATAGGTAAATCTTGTCTGTCAGGTAGGATACATGCAAGATAGTGGTCCTAGATAGGACAGTAGCAGGAATGGGATCTCATCCTAGTCTAGTATACCAGACATTCAGCCCCCTTCCTGTGGAAGTTACAGGTGAGTCAGTATATAGGGCTATGGGAGGTACATGCACTGGCCATAAAGATAAAACAGAACTTCTGCATAAAATGCTCTTATCTCCTGGACGTTTTGGGTATACTACCATGATCTTTGGGGGCCACTCTGCTGTTACTGAAGGAATACACAGGATGCTGGCTTCCAGACCTTTCCCCAAAGTGCCAGAAGAGCCAGCTATTGCTGGTCCATGTGCCAAAATGTTAAGGTACACATCCACTGAACAGAATCTCCAGGGGTCAATGCAGTAGGGACTGGCACCAGAATGTTGCTCTGCTGGCCATATCCTGGCTTCAAAAACTCCTTTTTGGTTTGCACATAAAGCTGTATAGGAGCTATATAAGAGCTGTATAGGCAGCAATGTGTATTAGGATGTCCATAGGGCTCAAGGCTCCTTTATGGGACTTTTCATTCAAATGCTGTGTCTGTAAACAAACTGGCCAGCCCCATAGGCTATTAGTGTCTGACATCAGGCCAGATTTCAACAACCCATTGTACCTCTCTATAATGCCTGCTCCCATAAGGTTATATGGTATATGAAACTTTACTTTATTTCTAATTGGTGTACCCATTCTTTTAATACATATATAGTAAGTGTGTGCCTTGATCACTCTCAATCACTTGAGGCTGGCCATAGGCTGCAGAGATGCTCTAGGCCCATTTTGGTGGTTTGCTGATCTGTACGATGTGCAAGAAAAGCAACCAACGGTCCAGTAGCTGTGACCACACAAGTCATGGCAGGTACTGATATCCTTCTGATATGGGCAGAGGCCCAGTATAGTCTATCTGCCACCTGTAAAGGGGTATCAGCCCCTTTACTATTGCCCAATGTTGCTGAGAACTCAGTGTAAGTCCCTCTTAGAGCACACAAGGCACTCCTTCAGGGCTCTGCTCACTTCTTCAAAGGTCAAGAGCAAGCCTCACTGATGGCCTACAGCCCATGTTGTCTTTTGCCCCACATGCAGTAAACACTTATGTAACCATTGGACTACATCAGAGGCATGCTTTCCTTCTAGCCAACACAACTGGGCCAGTATGTCTGCCTCATCAGTCCCAGGGGATTCTGAAGGCAAATGGCCAGTCTCGTGATACAAGGTAACTGTCTTAGTCTGGCCAGAGGCCCATAGGTCTTGCCAAAGCTCTCCCCCAAAGGGGCCAGTGAGGAGTCATCCAGTTGATATGGTACCATGTCAGTAAACACAGTGTCAAGCCTTGATAGACAGCCCAGCTATCAGTGCAGACAACTATAAGGGAGCACTCCTGTATGATACGAGCCACACTACCCACAACTCAGCCCATTGGCTGCTCTTCCCCTCTCTGCCCTCCATTGATATTTTCTCAGTTTTAGGATTGAAAGCCACAGCCCTATACTTAGGGGGCTGCCCATGACTGAGGCTGTCTGTACCCCAAGCAGGTATAGGGGCTTTTCCCTCCTGATAAGGACTCTCGGCTACCAATGGTTCAAAAGCAAGTTCTCCCTGCTTTCCACTGGTATAGGTTACTGGCCCCAGTAAGCATTGGAGTTCTCCACTTAAGGGGCTAGTAGAGAGGGCACTATGCTGCTATAAATATGCAACCAGTTTGGCCAGTGTAGGTGTCTGTGCCACACCGCTCTGTGGCCTTTGGGACCAGTCTCACACCCACCCTGCAGTGGGATAGGTGGTTATTACCTTGGAACTATTCCAGTGATGGGCTTTGTTGCCAGAAAGGCATGGTACACAGCAGCCAGTTGCTTCTCTATCAAGGTGTACTGGATGTCTGCTTCTTTCCATAGTTGTGAACAGAATCCAGAGGATGGAGTGTCTTTTCAAGCTGCTGCCAAAGACCATATTCATAGCCATCCTCAGTTACAATGAACATCTAGCTCACAGGGCCTCCATGAGTCCATTATACTCAAGGCCTGTATGGCCTTGACTGCATGGTTAGTAGCAGTAAAAGCAGCTACACATGTTTAATTCCAGTCCCACCTGATGCCCTTTCATACCAACTGATATAAGGGCTTCAGAATTTGTGCCAAGTGTGGGATAAACACTCTCCAGTAGCTCAAAAGAACCAAAAACTCTTGTAATACTGCCACAGTGGTAGAGGGTAGGGAAAGCCTGGACCTTGTCTATGATTGCTTCTGGGATAACTTTAGTTTACCCTACCAGACAATCCCCAAGAACTTTACAAACTATGTCCCCAAATCTTGGTGCTGTTCACAGCCTATCCTTTCTCCTACAGATGTTGCCCCTTATAAATCTGCAAGAGAATCGTACGTGAGCATGATTATCATCAATGTAGTCATACAGCTGCACCGTTTGCAGTTTCTCCCATGTGGCCAAGTCCTGGGCTACAAGTCCATGACAAATGGAGGGACCATGGAGGTATGTATCCCTGTGGAAGCACAGTGAATGTCTACTGCCAGTCTTCCCACATAAAGACAAACTTTCTGACTTTCCTGTGCTATGTCAATAGAGAAGAAAGCATTAGCAAGGTCCACAGCATAATGATATTTTCCCTAGTTCATGACTTAGTGTGTCCTTAAGGGCTGCTAGTGAGGTGAGAGGTGACAGCAGCATGCAAATGAGGTGTGACTTCGTTCAATTCCCTGTAATCCACAGTCATATGCCAGGAGCCATCTGGCTTTTTCACTGGCCACTCTAGGGAATTAAAAGGACTATGAATGGGCTTTATGATAGCCACCTTCACCAACTCCTGTAGATTTTCTCCAATTTCCTTGTGCCCCCAGACAATTTATACTACTTAGTATTTGTCACCCACCAAGGGACAGGAAGAGCTACATGTGGATGCTAAGAATGTCCCCTCAGAACTGCCTTTATGACACATACCCTCAGTCTAAACTTACCTGCAGTGGTCTGTAACCACCAGCCTTGCAGGTATCTACCCCCAAAATATATTTAGGGTTGGGAGAAATGTACACAGTATATCCTTTGGGGGTAAACGCCCTACCCCAATAGGATCTGGGTTTTCTTCACTCTAATTGCCTTACCCCCATAGCCATCTATTACAGCAGAGATCCCAGGAAAACACTTTGGATTGCCATAAATCAGAGAACATTCAGCTCCTTTGTCCACCAGTGCCAGTTCACATACCTACACAGGAGACCAATGAATTGCTAATTCTATACTTGGCCTCCAGTCCCCACCACGTCCTCCAAGATAGGGGCCTTGACCATCCCTTAGTCAAACCGTGATGCCCAAACATCATCCTGTGTGGGTGAGGGCCCATGCAGAGTTTAAGTACTGTTCCACTGAAAATCTTGCAGGGGCATAGGCTGGCATGGGACTTTGCCTCTGGCTTCCATGTCCTGGACCTCAGTGATGAGAACTGCTGCACTGGCTTTAATGGGTGGCACAGTTCTAACAAGGTCCTATTAGACTGCCCATCAAGTTTTTATTTTACTACCCTGGCCTTTATAAAATCAGCCCATATCTGGGTCCTCGAGACCTTCACACAGCCCTTTGAACCTCTCCTTTCAATCGTAGCCCATACTTCCTTCCATGCTCTTATTGTTTCAACCTCCCCCAGATCTGATAAAGTACAAGTAGCCTCACTTACGGATTGTCCTTTGTAGGGTGCAAGAATAGTCACTAGGGACAAAGAGAGATGTGGGAGCTGTATGGAGCACCAGTATTCTTATTTCTACCATGAACAACTCCTCATCGGGGCCCTGGGGGTCCATATTACAGATTATATTTTTCATGCCCAGCTCCTGTAACACCTTCTGGAGCTCGGCATACATTTTCCAGCTAGTGGGTAAGTATGGTAAATCACCCTAATTAGGCCAAACTGCCCTGATGGCAGCTGTTAGCCAATCCAGAAGCGCTCGATTCCCCGAGGTGTGATGGGCACTTTGTAACTGCTGCTGAAGGGAAGGTAAGTTGTTAGAGAAACCAGTCTACCCATTTCAGAAACCAACATAACAATGTTTTTCACCCCCATATCCCAGAGATGCAAAAGCCATGCAGGCAGAGGTTCTATCAGCTTCTGCCAAAACCGGATGCTCCTGTCCACCAGCTCTTCCTGTGTAGAAGGGTGGAGCATGGAGTGATACACAACCTGGGGATGGGGCATCTCATCCACCTGAGGCTCCTGAGGCTCCTGAGGCTTTTGCATTTTTATTTTCTTAATTACAATCGGGCAGGACTTTAATACAGGAGAGGCTGATTGGTGCCTCTGGCATTGGCCTCGGCCACACATCGGCCCTCAGCCTCACCCCCTTATCCTCTCCCGACATCTCCTCTACCATCTCTGGGGCTGAAGACACTGTTCTTTCTCCCCCTCCCCCAAATATTGTAATTTTACCCACAAAAGGATATATAATAATAAATATATATATATATATACTGAAATTTTCAAAAACCTCTATCCATGTAAACATAAGTAGACCCCTGAATTGAAAGATAGTAAGTAATGTATTTGAACATATGTTTCATATACACATATGATGGGAATCTTACAAATATAAAATGCACATTTGTCTTCGATTACTGTGGATAAAATTGAAATAGTTCCAGAATCTCTTACCTGGTTTTAGTGCATCTCCATATCAGCAGATGTTTCCAAGTGGTAGAGAGAAGTATGCCATTTCCATATCCAGGTAATTACAAGAGCGAGCCAGGGCATATCTGGACTGGACAGTTTGTGTGGGGTGCCTTTTTCTGCAGCCGGGTCTCAAGGGACACAGGCGAGCAGAAGTGGATGACTGCTTGTAAGAAATAAACTGGTTTCTCCCGCTTTTTCTCCTTTTGACTGATTTCGGTTTCAAAGATACTTTGACCGAGGATTTTTTCCCCCAGAGTTACAATTACTATAGCAACTTTTCAAAACTGGATATATGTTTGTCCACAAAGAATACCTAAGTAAAGTTAAAAAGCAGAATTTGTTTATGCCAAATTCCTCTACATGAGAACAATGTACATATAAACTAACAGCAAAATGCCACATTAGAGAGAACAAAATAAACACTTGCTCTATAATATTTGGGCAAAAGAAATATAAAAATTACACTTTTAGAACTTTGAGTAAGTTGCTAAATAGAAATAACTCATATATATATACATGTATTCATATAATATAATATTGGCTCATTCATATAATAATGATAAAACTCTATTCACAGTGGCATACATACATGTACATGTTTGGTTCAAAGAAACCCACACTGACTTTTTTTTTTAATCTTCAGTCAGTTGATAGTACTTCATGTATCAATGTAAAAAAATACTTTATCTAGGAAGATGACTTTACACAATTTTCAAAGAATATCCACACATCATATCCTAGAAGTGTAATCGCACAGTTAAAAATCCATGTCAAAAGTATTTCAAGGATGATGGTTTTAACTAAAAGCTACCATTATCCTTAAAGTTTTAGGCAAATCACTGTATTCTATAAACATATAGGAATTAAATTACTTCTAGATACCAGTCACAGAGGATCACAGTGGAAAAAAAGGGTAAATATGACCTAATACCATGGAATAAAGAAACAAAAGGGCATTCCAACCCTAAAAATGTGTGTGTAATATATAATAGATGTATATAATATGATAGATGCAAAACATTTCATCAATGAATGTTACATTAGTAATATTAGTAAAGCAGTAGTAGTAAGTAGTAGTAGTAATAGTAGTAGTAGTAAAATTCAAATGCATAATGAGTTTTTATAATATTCACTTGTTGAAATTAATAGTTATGGATTCTTCAACATGATATCTCAGAACAAAATATGCTTAAAACTAATGAAACTGCTGTGTATTTATATGCACAAAATAACATGATCTGTGAATTATGAGTCATCTCCAAAATCAATTTGTATTTAACATTATAGGTCAACAATGAACCAACATATTCAGTGTAAAGAATCATATATTTAGAGTGAATTTGTAGCATGACCTGAGAAACCTCTTTGTTTGTATTGGACTGTATTAGAATTGATCTATGGTAGCGAATATTGTCTGTTGTTATTTGAATAATGTTAAATAGATGGAAATATTTACCTATTTTTCCTTCATATAAACTTGAAACATATTTTCCAATTATATATTTGATATAAACCTGGTGATTTTTTATAAAACTATTTGAAATTAAAGTCAATAATATTATTGAATTATTTTTAGAGATGGAGTACACCTCACTGAAGTTTAACTATGTAAAGTTATATGTGAAATTTAATACAAATTTGTTTCACAATCTTAAATACATTAGAGTGAAATCTAAGTATGCAGCGTACAATTTACCCAAGCTTTAAAAAAATCTTAACAGGAATTTTTCCCTTTTATCAATTAACTAGCTGTATAATCAGAAAGTCAACTTTCAGTTTCTGCTCCTTATTTCATTTGCTATCTGCCCACCTTTCTGGTATTTCCTACAGACTCAGAATAGTCACAAGCTCATAAATTGGTACTTTCACTTAGAGCATCTCCCCTGCCCTCTAAATCCCCAATTCAATTGCTATCTATGATTCCTGACTACAGGGCTTTGTGGGATATTCTGTCAGCCCTATTCAGCTAAGCTGAAGAAGGAGACAGGTTTACTACCATAAAATTTTTAAGCATGTAAAAAAATCCATATTTTTAATACTTTATTTTTCTTTCTGTTATTTGTCATGTTCTTCAATTCTTCTAGCTATATTTGATTATATTTTCTAAATTTTAACTAATGTTTTTATTCTATGGTTTAACGACAGATTTTGTTTTCTCAATAATAAAGCCCTGCAGTGTATCTTAAAGATATATGAATAATAACATTTACAAGGAGTAAATATATAAACATGAAAATATAAAGGAATTTTAATTTGTTGATTTGTTTATTTTATTGAGGAATGCAATGCAGAGACAATTGTGCTATTAGAAAAAAATTCACAAGTATGATTATTTGAGAATTAAGTGAAAATTTCAATGTATAAATATTATTAATCCCTTACTTACGGTTAATTCAATAAAATCTTGATGGATTTTGACACATAAACTAAATAATTTATATTACTGAAATTTAATGAGGAAACAGTCCCAAGACACTATTTAAAAATTTATTCTTTTTCCACACAATATTGACTTGTACTATAATACTAAACAACATAACATGTAACATTAAGACATATGGATTGTGTCTAGGAAAGGCCTGGACAGTGAATTAGAGATAACATATAGCCATAACTGATTCTTGAGTTAAAATATCTTACTGAATCCCGGCTTTCTCTAAAAGATAAAGGCTCAATGTTTTTTTATGAGAATTAAAAGGATAGGTACTTGTTATAAAATTGTGTTTTCTTTAGGTACATGATGTCTCTGATTAAGTTATCCATATCCAGAACTATTATATTCCTTTGTTTATATCCTTTTATGGAATATTTTTTTGGATATATGTGATCAGTTTACATGATTAATATTGGTTTGTTGACTAAGCATTTGCTACTGTTATATAAACACACAATCTGCTTTGCAGTCAACCCCTAAATAAATTTTAAGTTGTTAGTTTTGGCCAGTAACTAATCAATGAATAAATATTATTTAGGAAGGGATTATGCTTAAGCCAACTTTCCTTTAAAAGTGTGCTGTAACCTCTATTTTCTGTAAAAAATATTTGGTAGCCTTATCCATGATTACCTCTATGATCTGTTTTTTTGTTTGTTTGTTTGTTCTTTTTATCAGGATGGGCTTCCTCAAATTTTTCAAATATCTGAGTTGTCCAGTCTGTTTATGTCTATAGTTATTCAAATACATGAACGTTAAAAAAACTACTTGACAGATTTAAGTGCATGTAACATCTGACATAGAAAAAAAATAGTCCTAAAATTATTTTCTGTGAAACACAATTTGTATTCAGGATTTGAATCTGTATTATTTAACTAGAAAATATGCACTTATGGAACAAAAATACAACAGTAAATGATCCACATGAGCTGAAAATTTTTGAACAATTTTAGTGTAATTTAAGATTTCAGAAATGCCGCTTTTAAGATATCCATTACCCTCATGATTGTACATAGTTTCCAATCGATATTAAGGTTCACACACATCTATGTAATGAAGGATTCATTTTTAAAGATTAATTTGAATATGCTCCAGAATTATTCAACCTTTTTTGGAAGAGTAATCTACTCTAGATTACACTCTAGATAGTAGTAAATAAAATCAAAGTAATCTACTTTTGGAATTGATTCTTCTTTTGAAACATCACTAATTATATTTCAAATTTGTGTTGTGAAAAATCTTGAACAGAATCATCTTTTATTGTCTTTAAAATTTAAAAGAAATACTGAAAAACAGCAATACTGGTAAAATTTGCTTAGTAGTGACTTTTGTTGTTTCCAACAAATATATTTATTATTAGCTTATCCAATAAGTGATTTTTTTCCCTGTTATAAGAAATATAATTCAAAGCAAATGACTACTGTGGGCCTACTATCTAGAAAGATTTCTGAATCATTGTTGGTCCTCAGAGCATCATTTTTATTTTCATGTCTCCACTGAGTATATTGCGATTATCAATTATAGCCTACACACCAAGATTCCTCTAACATTTCAAACTCCTGTGGTAACACAGTGAGATCACTGTCATTTGTTGCCCCCAAAACACTCAGTAATTTCTGTTTTTTTACTATGCTATAAACTTGAACTGGTTTAGTTGCCCTTGTGAAAATATATCTTGTGATCTCTTTACCCTGGGTCTAAAAAAGCAGTAAATTTCTAATCTGCTTTCTATGTATAATTGAATTTTGAAGGAACAACTGGGAATTGAATTACTTTTTTCTTACTTTAAGCCACTAACATATATTTTGAAGAGATTTTTAGCTTGGTCAAGTAACATATCTTGCAATTGGTAAATTTAGACAGAAATATGCTTCTAAAACCACCAATATAGTAGAGCACCAAACTCTTATGTGCCTGTGTATACACACACACACAAACACCTTGACCAAAACTCTCAGTGTTTAAACACTTTGCCTCCTCTCATATGACTACTTTGAGGTAAAAAACAAACAAACATTAGATTCAAAAAGGAAAAAGAAGGACATTTTTTAAAAAGGACCTACATATTAGTTAGGGAAAGTGGTACCCAGTTATAGAAATCTAGGTCACCTTTGCAATCCTTGTATTATAAAGATATTTTTAAGACATTTCTCCTAGAAATATGTTAAGTGATATGTCTAATCAATCCATATTTTAAATGTTAAATTCATCAAATAATTGCTTTCCTTCACAATATATAGAATACTATGTCAGGAAATTTAACTTTGCCTGGGGCATCAGTTTAAGTAGCTAGTAATTATCAACTGAAATAATTCAGGTATAGTATAACAACAAAAAAAAAATCTTTGGGTTATTTCCTATTCTTTTCTCAGTCTGAGCCTCAGAGATGTGTAGTGAGAGTCCATAGATGAACCAAGTGCGGTGTATGTAGCACAGGCATTGCCCAGAACTCACTGGTAATGTCTGAGCTATTCAGCTTCGGTAAGAGCTGGAAGAAATTGGAGTCCATAACAGCTCACTGAATTTGGCTTCCCTCATGAGAGGTTTGGGTGTGGGCCTAGCACCTCCTGGAATTTCATGTGAGTTATCATTCTCTTGAGGAATGGAAGAAATGCATGCCTGTGAGGTTGGTGAGACAATAATGAAAGCCTGAAACCATACAAAGAAATTGCAAAAGGTCACTCAGCCAATCTTGCCTGTCCCCTGTAGTCTTGATTACACAGACTCTATCTGGAGCATATTTGTTCAGTCATCATTGTAGGGGTAAAAGAGATTATAGGAAATAATGGCTCTTGAGGCTCTTATTAGGAGAAACTTCTCTTCTGATATCATTCCCATTGGTCAAAGCAAGTTATACAGCCAAGCATGGGAAATAATCTCTCAAGAGATGAGACATAGATAATAGGGTATATTTATAAAGTCTAATACTATCTCTTCCTCTCTTCCTTTTTCAACCTCTTAAGTTCAGTGCACAGTCACCAAGCCAGAGCCTCTGTTGCAGCACTTGTTAGTGTACATTGATTATCCATATATTCTCTTTTATAGCAGAATTTTTTGCAGTTTGGTTATATTGAGATAATATGTATCCAGCCGAGGCAATTACAAGTCATTTCACCTCTTCTTTCCTTTCTATTATTTTAATTTAACATGTTGAAATGGAGTCATTATAAAAAAGATAGAGTGTAGAAACCTAAGTAACTCTATTTAAAATTTACTGACTTATAGCATATTTTCTGTGAATAAGAGATAATTATTTTCTATCCTACAACACTGATTTCAGGATTTATTGGTTATCACCACACAACCTGACTTAATTTGACTAATTCAACTGCCCTCCTCTCTGAACTTTCTGAACTTTCATCAAATTTATCTCAAAACCAGCAATGTAGCTATGTATTTTACTTCAGTACTAATTGCGCTATACCAGGATGACACATTTCTCTTACTGACTTATTCTTTTTTTCCCAGTCAAGCTCATCAAAGTTACCCAAAGTGTGCAAGATGACTTCATAGCCTAAGTAACCAATATTAACAGTATAAGTATAAACAAAAATACCTAGAGTTTTCTGCCACTCTCAACAATTTAATAGTAAAACTCCCCTTGAATTATAAGTAAAAGTCCTGTGTTCACAGGGACATTAAAACATTACAAATATATCCTTTCCTTTTTCATCATAAAAATATTAAAAATAAAATAGATGTAAGTTTGTATATAATTTGTTCTAATTTATGTTTGATTTTAATAAGTAGTATCTTGTATCTTATTCAGATTTCTATTCTTTTGCATATTTTGCCCACAATTTTCAATAAATGTATCCACACAACACACAGATGTTCACACATATTTTCTTTAAGAATACATGTGTTAGTCTCTCTATATTCTTACTCCACAAAATAAATGTGTCAGACATCATTAGTAGTTTTACTTAAAATATAAATTATCTGGTTACTTCCTAACAGAATCCCTATATCGTTTAGGTGACTCATGGTAGGCAAACCCTTCTCCCAGCTTCAGTTTTAAATTCTATTATTCTAAGTGAATTAGGTGCTCACAAACTCTGTATTGGAATGGTTTGGGAATGTACTTGTAATCTAAGTCTGCTAGTCAGACATCAGACAGTATCACCTGGGAGTAATCTGGGTAAAACTTCTTCACTCCACTGAATACCTTGGATATGTTTTCCCACTTGTGCCCATTGTATTTGATATCTGTCACATAGCCAGTCATCTTGATATCAAATAAATGATAAAGCCAACATTTGGAAAGGGTAAAAATAAGATAATTGGAGAAAAACAAAGAAAGCAAGGATGAATTGTACCCATAACTTGTCTTACCCAGGGATTTATGTGAGTTTATAAATGCTTTAATTTTGAATTACCATAAGATTGATGTTTGCACTGTGACACACTGGAAGTGGACATCTTAAAACTAACATAAAGCAAGAGCAAATGGATTATTTTGTGGAGTAAAAAAACACTGAACTTGTACAGAGAAAGCCTGGCTTTTATATATTTAGCTACATAATTTAATAGTGTTGGATTAGATCCTTGAACTTGACTAAATATTAGTGTCTTCATTTTAAGTGAAGATACATATAAAGACTAAATTACAAGATTTCTTTACAAATTTACCTTTTTGTGTGAGAGAATGAACATACTATAGTGCTTGGCACATATTTGGAATGAAATAAATTATTGTTTTAAGGTAAAAATGTCTCTTATTATTTTTATTAATATGATAATAAAATAAGTAAAATGTTTACATTAATGTCTTTATTATGTGATAAGGAAATAAGTCTAAGTTACATTGAATTTTTTTTTTTGGAAGTAAATGCTCTGCATCTTTTAAGGCAACGTATTAAATACCACTAAGAAAAACTGAAAAAAATTCTAACAATTTGTTAATTGTTTTAATTAAGTGTCCCTTTACTTATTAGGAGATAATGAGTAAATAATGTGCACAATTTATTAGCTTAAATAAAAATCTAACAAGAGATACCTTTATAACTTTGAATTGCTGAAGAGAAAATAGTGTTCATGGATCTCTAACACTGAACCTCTATCATCATAATGGTATTTCCTTTATTTTTGCAAGATGCAGTTGCATACATTACATTCATAGCAGAAATCTATATTTAAATACAAAACTGCCAGATAATCTAAAATAAGGGCAATTATCAGAAGGAATGTTCAATACATTGGCTACCCTTTTGTCCATGAACTTTTAATGAGATTTCCTTGGGGCATGACAGACACATTTTCTAAGTTTATAAAGAATGTCTGAATTGGTGAATATACATTTACCATTGCTGTGGGGAAAATAGATCCTAGCCATTTATAACTCCTAGAATTAAGGAAAACCATATTGAGATCCTGAAACCACCTTAATCTAAGTAGAATAGTCATGCTCTCACATAATATCCTTGCCTCAGTTTCTTGATAAATTAGGTTAATATTTGCCTTGTAGAACTGCCAAGATTAAAAAATTTCACAAGAATTGAACAGTTACTGGAGTAATTTAGCTATTCTTTATATAATTACCTTGCACTTTTTTCTGTCTAGTTCTTGTTTGTTGTCTTCCTCACCTTCAGTGGGTTGGTAAGGAACAAGCCACATTTTCTGAAGATGAGGCTTGCCATATCCATTCTCCATAAAAACATGCTTGGCTTCATGTCATGTTTTCTTGCCCATACCAGGGGCAACTTACAGAATTCAGTTCAGTGACTCTCACAGTTAGTGCACATAGGAATTACATGAGAAGCTCGCTAAATGTTCTGATACGTAGGACTTACCTCCAAGTGATCTGATTCGGTAGCTGTGAATTTGTATTTTCATAAATACAACAGAAGAAAATCAAAGTAGGAAACACTGGATCTGGTCTTTACGAAGAAGTCCTGGAGACTTTACACTATGAGCCAAGCCACAGTGTATTGGGATAGGGAAAAACATTAGGAACATAACTTGATAAATCAGGATGTCAGTGAATATCTCCCTTCCTGTGGGTTATGAGGATGAATATCCAATAGTAGAGGTAGTAGGTCAAGCCTGGAAATCATGGAAATCTTTGAGTAAATGGATCTATGTTGTGTGGAGAAGCTCTTGCAACCATTTGTTTCAGTCTCTTGTACAACTAGCTCTACTTTTTCCATAGATTTTTGCTGGAGTGTCCAACTGACTGGCCCTGAAAATCCTGTGCTTCAATTATAATGTGGAATATCATTTACTGTAACTTTCCTATACTACTTAGGATTCTACCTATCTTTTCATCCAGGAATGGCGTTTCTTCCTTCTGTCCTCGATTTTACTCATTCTTTATTATCCAGATAAAACATTGTATGTTCAGTGACTCTTTCAAAAGTGTCCTCAGGAAAAGATGGCAGCATTAGAGGAGAGACAGAGGCTTCTTCCTAAAACTGGATACAATTAGAAAATATAGTTGGTGCAACTAATCCTGACAGAGCAACAAGAAAGAGGACGGTGTCAGACTGCACACACTGGAGAAAAGAGCAGACCTTAGCGAATGGGGTAATGCACCAGAGCTGTGGCTCTGCGGGACACGAGCCCCTCCCCCACCCCAGCTCACTGGTGGGAGGAAGAGAAACAGAGCAGGGAGGGAGTGGAAGGCTTGGGACTGCTCAATACCTAGCTCCAGAGATCTGCTCTGGGAGCACAAACCTACATTTCATGGTGCTTCCATGAGACTCGCATGACTACCAGGTTGGAAAGTTAATACAGGCAGAGTTATGGGGAGACTGAGATTCTGGCTGCTTGTGGAAAGCAGGATCCATATCTGGCTTCTCTGGGACAAAAGCTTATACCTGTGTGCTTGGCCCACTGGTTCAGGCAGTGGAGACAGGCACAGCAGCCGGAAAGTAGGGAACAGCTCTTCCCTCCCCCCAGGTACCAATACCGGTCCCCTGAGACCCCTGACATTGCTTCAGGGGTTGAGCAGCTCCAAAATAGAGCTTCTGAACACTACAGGGCACCATATACAAATATGAAATGCAAAAGAAACCTGGTACAGAGTAAAATTATTAATACAACTCTGGAGACAGATTTAAATGATACGGACCTTGTGACTTTTACTGAAAGGGAGTTCAAAATAAAAATCATCAACATTCTAATGTAGGTACAGAAAGACATCCAAGAACACAGGAATGAATTCAGGTCGGAGATCCAATTGTTGAAGAGCACAATGGAGGGTGTTAAAAGCAGGTTGGATACTGTGGAGAAGATCATAAATGCAACAGCAACTAGAGAAGAGGAATACAAAGAAGCTGAGGCAGAGAGAAAAAAGCATCTCTAAGAATGAAAGAATATTGAGAGAACTGTGTGATCAATCCAAAAGGAACAATATTTGCATTATAGGGATACCAGAAGAAGAAGAGAGAGAGAAAGGGAAAGAAAGTGTCTCTGAGGAGGTAGTTGCTGAAAATTTCTCCAATCTGGTTAAGGTGATAGTTGCTCAGGCCATGAAGATCCACAGATCTCCCAACACAAGGGACCCAAGGAAGACAACACCAAGACACACAGTAATTAAAATGGGAAAGATCAAGGATAAGAACAGACTGCTAAAAGCAGCCAGACAACAGAAATAAGATCACATACAAAGGAAAAGCCCATCAAGCTAACATCAGACTTCTCAGCAGAAACCTTACAGGCCAGAAGGGAGTGGCATGATGTATTAAATGCCATGAAGCAGAAGGGCCTGGAACCAAGATTACTTTATCTGGCAAGATTATCATTTAAATTTGAAGGAGGGAATAAACAAATTCCAGATAAGCAAAAGCTGAGAGAATTGGAGGGACTGCTGTAGTTGGAAGTGTTCCCAAGGATGAAAAGCTGTCACCAGAGGTAAAAAAACCACAGTAAAGAAAGTAGAACAGCTAATTACTAAGCAAATGCAAAATTAAATTAACTGTCCCCAAAGTCAATCAAAGAACAGACAAAAAGTACAGAATATGATACCTAATATATAAAGAATGGAGGAGGAAGAAAAAGGAGGAGAAACAGAAAAGAACCGTTAGATTGTGCTTGTAACAGCATACTAAGTGATTTAAGATACACTCGTAGATAGTAAGGAAAGTAACCTTGAACCTTTGGTAACCACAAATCTAAAGCCTGAAATGGCAATAAGTACATACCTATCGATAATCACCCTAAACATAAATGGACTGAATGCACCAATCAAAAGACATAGAGTCATTGAATGGATAAAAAAACAAGACACATCTATATGCTGCTTACAAGACTCACCTCAAACCCAAAGACATGCACAGACTAAAAGTCAAAGGAGGGAAAAAGATATTTCATGCAAACAACAGGGAGAAAAAAGCAGGTGTTGCAGTACTAGTATCAGACAAAATAGACTTCAAAACTAAGAAAGTAACAAAGATAAAGAAGGACACTACATAATGATAAAGGGCTCAGTCCAACAAGAGGATATAACCATTCTAAATATATATGCACCCAACGCAGTAGCACCAGCATATGTTAAACAAATACTAACAGAACTAAAGGAGGAAATAGAATGAGATGAGATGCATTTCTTTTAGGAGACTTCAACACACCATACACTCCAAAGGACAGATCCACCAGATAGAAAATAAGTAAGGACACATAGGCACTGAACAACACACTAGAACAGATGGACCTAAGAGACATCTATAGAACTCTACATGCAAAAGCAACAGGATGCACACTCTTCTCAAGTACACATGGAGCATTCTCCCTATGGAGATGTGGTATGTGGAGTAGTATGTGGAGAATATACCACATACTTGGCCACAGAAAGAGGCTGTGTAAATTCAAAAAGATTGAAATTCTACCAACCAACTTTTCAGACTACAAAAATATAAAACTAGAACTAAATTGTACAAAGAAAGCAAAAAGGCCCACAAGCACATGGCGGCTTAACAACTTGCTCCTAAATAATCAATGGATCAATGACCCAATTAAAATAGAGATCAAGTAATATATGGAAATGAATGATAACAACAACACAAAGCCCCAACCTCTGTGGGACACAGCAAAAGCAGTCTTAAGTGGAAAGTATATAACAGTCCAGGCATACTTAAAGAAGGAAGAACAAACCCAAATGAATAGTCTAATGTCACAATTAGCGAAATTGGAAAAAGAAGAACAAATGAGGCCTAAAGTCAGGAGAAGTTGGGATATAATAAAGATCAGAGAAAAAATAAATAAAATTGAGAAGAATAAAACAATAGAAAAAATCAATGAAACCAAGAGTTGGTCCTTTGAGAAAATAAACAAAATAGATAAGCCTCTAGCCAGACTTATTAAGAGAAAAAGAGAATCAACACACTCAACAGAATCAGAAACGAGAAAGAAAACATCATGATGGACCCCACAGAAATACAAAGAATTATTAGAGCCTACTATGAAAACCTACATGCTAACAAGCTGGAAAACCTAGAAGAAATGGACAACTTTCTAAAACAATACAACCTTCCAAGACTGACCAAGGAAGAAACACAAAATTTAAGCAAACCAATTACAAGCAAATAAATTGAAGCAGTAATAAAAAAACTACCCAAGAACTAAACCTCCAGGCCAGATGGATTTACATCGGAATTTTATCAGACATACAGAGAAGACATAATACCCATTCTCCTTAAAGTATTCCAAAAAATAGACAAGGAGGGAATACTCCCAAACTCATTGTATGAAGCCAACATCACCCCAATACCAAAACCAGGCAGAGATCCCACCAAAAAAGAAAATTACTGACCAATATCGCTGATGAGCATCAATGCAAAAATACTCAACAAAATATTAGCAAACCAAATTCAAAAATACATCAAAAGGATCATACACCATGACCAAGTGGGATTTATCCCAGAAATGCAAGGATGGTAGAACATCCAAAAATCCATCAACATCATCCACCATATCAACAAAAAGAAGGACAAAAACCACATGATCATCTCCATAGATACTGAAAAAGCATTCGACAAAATTCAGCATCCATTCATGAAAAAAAGACTCAACAAAATGGTTATAGAGAGCAAATATCTCAACATAATAAAGGCCATATATGATAAACCCACAGACAATATCATACTGAACAGTGATAAGCTGAAAGCTTTTCCTCTAAGATCGGAAACAAGACAGGGATGACCACTCTCCTCACTGTTATTCAACACAGTACTGAAGGTCATAGCCACTGCAATTAGACAAAACAAAGAAATACAAGGAATCCAAACTGGTAAAGAAGAAGTTAAACTGTCACTATTTGCAGATGACATGGCACTATACATAAAAAACCCTAAAGACTCCACTCCAAATCTACTAAAACTGATATCGTAATACAGCAAAGTTGTAGGATATAAAGTTAACACACAGAAATCTGTGGCTTTCCTATACACTAACAATAAACTAATAGAAAGAGAAATCAGGAAAACAATACCATTCCAATTGCATCAAAAAGAATAAAATACCTAGGAATAAACCTAACCAAAGAAGTGAAATACCTATACCCTGAAAACTACAAGACACTCTTAAGAGAAATTAAAGAGGTCACTAACAAATGGAAACTCATCCCATGCTCCTGGCT
Source organism: Manis javanica (assembly GCF_040802235.1). Lineage (NCBI taxonomy): Eukaryota > Metazoa > Chordata > Mammalia > Pholidota > Manidae > Manis > Manis javanica. The sequence goes on from NC_133157.1 coordinate 194,415,089, forward strand.
AGGAAGAATTAATATCATCAATATGGCCATCCTGCACAAAGCAATATACAGATTTGATGCAATCACTATCACATTACCAACAGCATTCTTCAACGAACTGGAACAAATAGTTCAAAAATTCATATGGAACCACTGAAGACCCCGCATAGCCAAAGCAATCCTGAGAAGGAAGAATAAAGTGGGGGGGATCTCACCTCCCCAACTTCAAGCTCTACTACAAAGCCACAGTAATCAAGACAGTTTTGTACCGGCACTAGAAAAGAGCCACAGACCAGTGGAACAGATTAGAGAGTCCAGACATTCACCAAACATATATGGTGAATTAATATATTATAAAGGAGCCATGGACATACAATGGGGAAATGACAGTCTCTTCAACAGATGGTGCTGGCAAAACTGGACAGTTACATGTAAGAGAATGAAACTGGATCACTGTCTAACCCCATACACAAAAGTAAATTTGAAATGGATCAAAGACTTGAATGTAAGTCATGAACCCATAAAACTCTTAGAAAAAACAGACAAAAATCTCTTGGACATAAACATGAGTGACTTCTTCATGAACATATCTCCCTGGGCAAGGGAAACAAAGGCAAAAATGAACAAGTGGGACTATATCAAGCTGAAAAGCTTCTGTACAGAAAAGGACATCATCAATAGAACAAAAAGTTACCCTACAGTATGTGAGAATATATTCATAAATGACAGATCTGATAAAGGGCTGACATCCATAATATATGAAGAGTTCACTCACCTCACCAAACAAAAAGCAAATAATCCAATTAAAAAATGGGCGGAGGAGCTGAACAGACAGTTCTCCAAAGAAGAAATTCAGATGGCCAACAGACACATGAAAAGATGCTCCACATCTCTTGTCATCAGAGAAATGCAAATTAAAACCACAATGAGATATCACCTCACAATAGTAAGGATTGCCACCATCCAAAAGAAAAACAACAACAAATGTTGGCAAGGTTGTGGAGAAAGGGGAACCGTCCTACACTGCTGGTGGGAATGTAAATTAGTTCAGCTATTGTGGAAAGCAGTATGGAGGTTCCTCAAAAAGCTCAAAATAGAAATACCATTTGACCCAGGAATTCCACTTCTAGGAATTTACCCTAAGAATGCAGCAGCCCAGCTTGAAAAAGACAGATGCACCCCTATGTTTATCGCAGCACTATTTACAATAGCCAAGAAATGGAAGCAACCTAAGTGTCCATCAGTAGATGAATGGATAAAGAAGAAGTGGTACATATACACAATGGAATATTATTCAGCCATAAGGAGAAAACAAATCCTACCATTTGCAACAACATGGATGGAGCTAGAGGGTTTTATGCTCAGTGAAATAAGCCAGGCTGAGAAACACAAGTACCGAATGATTTCACTCGTATGTGGAGTATAAGAACAAAGAAAAACTGAAGGAATAAAACATCAGCAGAATCACAGAACCCAAGAATGGACTAACAGTTGCCAAACAGAAAGGAACTGGGTAGGATGGGTGGGAAGGGTGGTGTAAGGGTGGGGAAAAAGAAAGGGTGCCTTACGATTCACATGTATAATGTATTGGTGGGGCATAGGGAGGGATGTGCATCACAGACAAGACAAGTAGTGATTCTACAGCATCTTACTATGCTGATGGACAATGACTGTATTGGGGTTTGTTGGGGAGTCTTGGTGAAGGGGGAAGTCTCATAAACCTACTGTTCTTCATATAATTGTAGATTAATGATAACAAAATGAATAAAAAAAAGTCCTCAGGTTGTTTTTAGTTGCTTCCATATTCATATTTCTCTAACATCCCCAGAACTCCCCAGATTCTACTTTACTGAACTTTTTTATCATGTTATATACTTTGGTCATTGACTTTAGCCTATGTTTTTTTATTATATATGAACCAGCTAAAGAATAAGTGCCACAAATAATTGTATATTTTAACATATGTATCACTCATCTGTAATATGTACATATAGCAGAATATCATCACCACTATAGACAGTTAATCATCCATGTAAATAACCTTTTAAGAGTATTAGCAATAGCTTACCATCTAACAACAAATAATATAATAATAATGGTCTTACTAACAAATTTCTTTAGATTTGAAATACCCAATGTATATTTTATGAATTCCAGAATGCTTGATATTTTTAATTATTTTTATTTTAAATTATATTTAAGTCATAATTCACCTTTTTACCCTGGAGCACACCTTTATATACTCTAAAATTTTAATAATTATTCATAAAATCTTTAATATAAAGTCTTAAGTGTGATATATCCACATTTTCTTTGTTACAATTATAATTAAATAACAAAAATTAATTATAATTTTTAAATGTGCTACTGAAAGATAAACATTTGGACATTTTCTATGAACATATTAATGGTATGTTTTTCTACAAAGTAATGAACATGTAGTTCATTAATTCAACTTGAAATTAAATCATGACATTAATCAATGCATTTAATCTTATCTGAAATTTACTTTTCAATATAAAATATATTCAAAAATAAATTTTCAACTATAATATTTGTAAAATTATACATGTAGGGCTTCATATATGTGATATTATTAAAGTTCCTAATTGAGTTTAAAAAAGCAACTTAAGATTATTTATTGTCATTGTATATATTTTAACAGAAACAATATTTTGATTTTTTTAGAATTACTTTCAGCTTAAATAGTATCACATACTTTGTTTTCTAATGTGAAGGGATATCATTGTACATTAGGCAAACATAATTTGGAATTCTAATCACAATTTGGAAGAACAAAAGTAGGTGTCCTGAAAGCCACATTATTTATTCATGAGAAATAAGAGCCCATTATTTAGTTATTTAATTAAAGTATTCAGTTAATAATGATGTAATTCAACTTGTATTTATCAGCAATAAAGTAAAGTTAAGGCAGAAATAATAAAACCAATGCAAAATAATTAAAAGTTTAGCATTGTTGGAAAGTTGTTTTCATTAAAATAAAAAATAATGCATATATTCATTTTAAAGGTTTGTATCATTTGATTATGAGTTGTCATTTAGAAAGTATATACTGGATAAAAGGCAAATATTAGTTTGTGAATTAATGTGTTAATTCTGGTTTCCTAACATGAATATTGGGATTGATTCTATTTTAAGTTTGAGCTGCTTTCATAAGCTTAGCATATTCAGATTTCAAGGTCTAAGATTCCTTATTAAAGAGGTAAGTAATTTTCTTTAAAATACTCATTTCATTAATATCTATTTAGATGAGATGAAAGTCAATATGGTTCTGATTTCCTACAGAGTTAAAACCCCATATAAATAAAATGGAAGAGATTTTTATTTAACCTTTTTAAACTGCAATTTTGCTTATACTGATTAGTAGTTAATATTGCTGTTATAACACTATGTATAAATGACTTGAACTCTTCTAACCTTCATAAGTCAATAAATAATCACATATGAAATAATAGCTTGAAACTAATATGTATTATATATTGACTAAAAACAAGTAAATTTCAGGAAAATAATCTAAAAATTTACAGTGTATATGCAGTTTAAAACTGAAACAATTATGTTGCTCTTAAAACATAAGATTTTATTTTAATATATATCACATTATCATAGAATTGTTAAATAATTGGCAGGGCCTAATGTGCCTGTATTAATACAAATTTTTCAGAGATATGGAATGTTCATAATACATAATTGTATGTGCTCAAGTCCATTAGTGACAGTCTCAACACCTTAATTCTTTAATATACTCACATAATAAAGCCCTGCAAATTCAAATTTTTGGGATCAGTGCAGAAAGTAATTCTAGGAAAGTTTGACGAAATATCTTGATTTATGTAGACTTGGGTACTTACATGAGTGCCAATCAGAGAAAAAGAATGAAATTCTCTCTGAAGATAAACACTTTAAAACCATTATTCTGGTGAGCTTTACCAGTACATAGTTTGGTTCTGTACCTTACGTTGCAGAGATATGTTTTTACTAGACCATATTTTGGTGAGCACTGAATTTCTAAAGGCTACTGTACTGTTGATGCCTACTGATTTGTAGTGATGCTACTTCATAAAGCATCACTCTGTACAAGTGTATTGATTCCAGCTTCAATTTAAAAAGTGACACTTTCTAGCAAAGTAAGCAAATGTGGTCTAATTCAGAGCTACAGTCTGGATGAAAATACTGATCTTTGCAGCAAACACAAATGCAGAATTCTAGGGAAAGTAACAGAATGAATTAACGTTTCAAAAAAAATTTTCAGAATTAATAATGAAAGCAAACTACCAACTCGCTAAAGAATGTCTTCATATAATTCAAGTAAAAAAGCAAATGTACTATTATAGACTGTGAATTATCTATAATTGGCATAGGTATCCTGTTGAGTAGGAAACACCTTGAGGTTAAACTACTAAATAGAAAGTACAGGAAGAGGAGCATGGTAAAAAAAATCAAACCAGAGGCTTTTTGCTGGGGCTCAGAGTTCTCAAAAATCCTAAGTGAGGATGACATTATGAAAAGACTACTTATATATTGTCTTACTAATATGTTTGCTAGCTCTTAATTTATCATATTCATAATTCCCAGATTGAAATACCTCCTATATATCTATTTTATTATATCAGTACATATAGTATTACATAATCTAAAAAAGTAAAATGGTGTAATACAGGCAGATGAAGCAACAGAGAAAAGAAATAGAACAGAAAAATCAAGCAAGAAAATTTGCTATATATAATGTGAATATAATTTTGAGAAAACACTATAAATCAGTGGAAAGGGTTGGGAGATGTAAACATTACTATAAACATACATTATTTAGAGAAAACAATCTCACATCAAATAATTTGCAAGCCTCTTAGATATTTTGATATAAATCAATAAATGAAAACCAAAAAGGAATTAAAGTGAATATTTTATTTCTAATATAGAAAAGATTTTGATGTGTAAGTTCTTTGGTGTGAGGTGTACATTTTGTTTTGTTTAAAATCCTATATCCAAACAAATGAAGCATAGTGAAGATGTCCAATGAGATTTTACTAGAGAAATAAATGAATTGGCTAATCAATCAGTTAATTATAACTTGGGTAACTTAATTAAACTTAATTTCCTACTTTGTTCTTTTATTTGTTCTTTTGATTTTCATTCTCTCAGGTTTAATGTTTCAAGGAAGCAAATAAAATATAAAACTTTTATTTTAACTTGATATTCACCACATGAAGATCTAAAAAATGATTAAATACCATATCTTGAATTAAAGTAATATCTTAATTCTTAAATGTCATAAAAGAAACTTCCATCATTACAGTAAAATCCCCATGAAATACATTCACTACCTGTACCACAGCTGGTTTTTGGCTTCTTTAGTATATAATTGATGCAAAAATAGGCACATATTTAAATTACACAATTTGATGCATTTGTCCTATGTAAACACCAGTGAAAAAATTATCAAAATCAGTATTTACATCACCCTTAAAAGTATTCTTTTGTAATCATCACCCTTTATTTGCCCTGTACTATCCCAAATCCTGTCCCCAATTGTATAAGCAACTACCAATAGACTTTCAATCACTGAAGGTGAGTTTGCATTTTCTATAGTTTCAGATAAATAGAATTATAAGATATGCATTCTTGTCTTGTTTTTACTCAGCTAAATTATTTTTGAGTTTCAGTGATCATTGCTTTACTTCTTTGTGTTGATGAGCAGTATTCCATTTTATGGATATACGAGAAATTGTTCCTGCATTCACCTATTGATGAATATGTAAATTGCTTCCTCTTTGAGCTTGTAGTAATAAAACTATGGTAAAATTTGTGAACAAGTATTTTTTATGTATATATAGTTTTATCTTTTTTGGATAAATACCTAGAAGTGGAATAGCTAAGTCACAAGGTAGGTAAATATACCAGTTCTTGGGAAATCACCAAATGATTTCCAAAAATGGTAGTTGCATTCTAAATTCCCACTAGCATGATATGGGAATTCCATTGTTCTACATCCTATCCAACAGTTAACATGAACAGTCAAAGTTTTAACTTTAGCTTGTCTCCTAGGTTATGAAGCATGTAATGATATCTCATAGGGGTCTTAATTTACTAACAGCAATAAGTATGATCATACTTTATGTTTTTTTGATAATTCTTTTTTTTTCTTATCATTAATCTATAATTACATGAAGAACATTGTGTTTACTAGGCTCCTCCCTTCACCAAGTCCCTGCCACAAACCCCATTACAGTCACTGTCCATCAGCATAGTAAATACTGTAGAATCACTACTTGTCTTCTCTGTGTTGTACAGCCATCCCCGTGCCCCACCCAACATTATACCTGCCAATCATAAGCCCCCTTTCTTTTTCCCACCTTTATCCCTCCCTTCCCACCCATCCTCCCCAGTCCCTTTCCCTTTGGTAACTGTTAGTCCATTCTTGGGTTCTGTGATTCTGCTGCTGTTATATTCCTTCAGTTTTTCTTTGTTCTTATACTGCACATATGAGTGAAATCATTTGGTACTTGTCTTTCTCTGCCTGGCTTATTTATTTCACTGAGCATAATACCCTCTAGCTCCATCCATGTTGTTGCAAATGGTAGGATTTGTTTTCTCCTTATGGCTGAATAATATTCCATTGTGTATATGTACCAGTTCTTCTTTATCCATTCATCTACTGATGGACACTTAGGTTGCTTCCATTTCTTGGCTATTGTAAATAGTGCTGCGATAAACATAGGGTGCATCTGTCTTTTTCAAGCTGGGCTGCTGCATTCTTAGGGTAAATTCCTAGAAGTGGAATTCCTGGGTCAAATGGTATTTCTATTTTGAGCTTTTTGAGGAACCTCCATACTGCTTTCCACAATGGTTGAACTAATTTACATTCCCATCAGCAGTGTAGGATGGTTCCCCTTTCTCCACAACCTCGCCAACATTTGTTGTTGTTTTCTTTTGGATGGTGGTGATTCTTACTGTTGTGAGGTGATATCTCATTGTGGTTTTAATTTGCATTTCTCTGATGACTAGTGATGTGGAGCATCTTTTCATGTGTCTGTTGGCCATCTGAATTTCTTCTTTGGAGAACTGTCTGTTCAGCTCCTCCGCCCATTTTTTAATTGGATTATTTGCTTTTTGTTTGTTGAGGTGCGTGAACTCTTTATGTATTTTGGATGTCAACCGTTTGTCGGATCTGTCATTTATGAATATATTCTCTCATACTGTAGGGTACCTTTTCATTCTATTGATGGTGTCCTTTTCTGTACAGAAGCTTTTCAGCTTGATATAGTTCTACTGGTTTTTATATATAAAATCTTTATCATGTATCTCCTTTAGTGAGGTATCTGTACAAATTATTTTGCCCATTTTGAAATTAATTGTTTGCTTTTTTATTGAAAAGTGTTAAAGCTCTAAAGATATTTTCCAGAGTTAATTTTATGACTATCTTCTCCCTTTTTTGGCTTCTCTTTTTTCTTTTCTACATTAATGGCTTTGCAAGAGAACAAGCTTTTCATTTTCATGACATCTAACTTATTAATACTTTCATTTATAACTCATAATTTTTGTCTCATTTAGGATATTTGTAATTTTAATATCACTAAGAATTTATCCTGTTTCCTTTGAAAATTGTAATAATTGTATTCTTATTGGCTCTGTGAAATGAATACACATAAAACAATAGTGTTTATTATGTTAGTTTGCAGAAAATAAACATTTAAATATATGTGTTCTCAGAAATCAATGAATTATACATTACAATAAGAGTTTTTCTATTTTCTTTACACTTTAAAGCTAATATACTCAAGAAATCCAAAAATAGGTGTCAACAACCCAAGAAAAGTAAGGGAGAGTTTCTTTTGAGGAAGGCAACATATTGCTTCACATTGAGATAGCTTGATAAAAAATGCATCCATTTTAATTTAATATTGGATAATTTTTGTCAGATATTGTTTCATTTAAGTAAGGATATTTTAATTTTTATTAATTCCAACTAGAAGGAAACAAAAGTGCTATCAAAATAATAAATTATGACTCACCCTTAACCTCACATATAGTGAGATAACAGAGAACAGTTGGGTACTGGAGTGGAGTTATTGCCTTGCCCATAAAGGAACAGATGACTCAGCTTTGTCTGACTTACTATTGCAAAGTATATAAACTCTTTGTTGTCAGATTCTGTTTTTCACAAAGAGGCTTTTAAATTAAAAATTAATAAACATTGTATTAATTACTATTTTAAAATTTCCAAAAGAAACAAAGAAAGCTACGAGTGTGCACCTTAGAAAAGTATTTTAGCCTCTGTTCAACAAATTTATAAGAATCTATGCAAACTTTTTTGGTTTTCTCACACTCGGAACTTAATTACTACTTACTATACTGAGGATCCCATATGAATCTTTGTCTTAGTTTTTGAATCTGGTGTTGACTCTTAAAATGATGTGGATAATATCTACAATCCATAAGTGAAAAAAATCCACACATATACAAACACAGGAAATGAAGGACTGAGTGTAGGTTACACATGTGACATCTTCTGAGAGCTTTAAAGCTTCTGTCTGTGATTCTGACCAAGAATTCTTCAAATTTATACCATGTATAAAAATAAATATATATATGCAATAATCAATAAAATGTTGCTATGTAATACAGTATGATATAAATTTTAGGTAATATAAATTTATTTTGTAAAATCAAGTTATCAGTGTTTTAAAAAAATTAGAAGCATTTGTAGTTTTGCATTAATTGTAGATATTAGAGCATGCATCACAATATTTAAAACATGTACTACTCTGTTGATAACTTTAAAATAAATAACACTGATTTAAATTTCCGTATTTCAAATAAATAAACATTCAAATAATAGATTTCAGTATTTCAATTTATTTATAAAAAGCTAATGATACATGTAAGTAATATCAAATTTCTTCATTTTCCTTAAGAAACATAATGAGAGTAGTATATTATTTAGCCTTTAATATTTGAGAACTAGAATTTTCTAATTACAAAAGGGTAAAACCTTTCATAGAAACAAATTCTTATCAGAACTTTGCAGAGGAGCAGTTTTTTCCCTCTATACTCAGTAAAATTTGTCATACTTTTATATTACAGTGTCTGGTGAAATTTTATTGCAATGACAGAAATATTCACTTATTAAGTAGAGGTTAGTGTTGTCTAAACTCATTCTTCCAAATTGTTGTTATAAGTTTGTATATTTCTTTGAATACACACAAGAAGCGTAATGGGAATGAGAACAAAAAGAATGTTAAAAATAGCCATCAAATAATCGAGTAGTCCTTGAAATATATTTGAAAGTTCTCATATTGATGCTGAGTTTTGAAAAGAAAACTCATCACTCTAAGTACATAAGTAAAAAAGTAAAAATCTGAAATTAAATTTATTATAAGTGAATTAGAATACAGAAAATTACAAATTTACAGAAATTTGAAGGTAGTACAATCTCTACCTTATTTTTAAGTAAACAAAGGGAAATTTGTGCATTTACAAACAATATGCATTTTTTAAACAAATTGGAATTCCTCATATTGAACCACAAAATCATTTATGGCAATTTAAAGTAACTAACGTATCTTATCTTTACATTTAGAAATGTTTTGTGACTATAAAATAGCATAAACAAGAATAATATAATTAAGAAGGCATTGAAAGTAAGAAAATGAAAAATCAAGCTGTAATGTAACTCATTCTCCTATTCCTAGGGATTACTTGCTACAGTTATAAATGGAACATTTTCATTCAGTGAGATTTCAGGCAATGTTTTTCTTCCCTTTTGTTGTACAGAATTATAATGGAAAATGATAAAGGAAAAATGTACAGAACATAATAGCATATGATTATTGGATAAGACTCTACTGGTTAGTCAGGCAGAATAAAGAGGAAAGCAAATAGGTGATTAATCGAAAAACTAGAATAATACCTCATTTGCCTCACTCATTAGGGCACTATTATCTCATTATTACACTATTCCCTGGGTCCTGTTCTTTGGCCCCAAGAGTTGGCAGTTTTAGTGAGGTTACAAGGTATATATGAACTAATGGAGAATATAGATGATGTAGCTAGCTAATACACTGTGATGGTAATGGCTGATATAGTAGTACATTTAATGAAGTAGTGTATCAGACCTGGTGAGTTGTCAGAGAATATACCAAAGTGGAGATTGTCCTTAAGCTGGCCTTTGAATGACTAATCAAGATGAAAAATATTTTTTTAAAAATGACAAAGTCAGTCAATTGTGTTTCCATAAATTAGCAATGAATAATTCAAAACTGAAACTAAGGAAGCAATTCCATTTATAATAGCAGGACAAAAAAGAACAAAACAAAATGATCTAAATACTTTGGTTAAATATTAAGGTTTTTCTTTACATGCCATACTTTTTCTCTCTATTCATCCTTCTCCTTTATCTCATTTTAACAAACTTGGATTCATAATGTATATATTTCTAACTTGCTCCTTAATTTAGCAACACATATCATAAATATTTTTCTGGGCATGTGAATTAATAGAAAATGGTAAAGGATACATAATACTTATTTTTTGTATAATTTATTTAAATAGTCTCCTAATATTCCCTAAATTGATTTTTCATTCTTAATCAGTATAAATATCACTATAATGAACATCTGTGAATGGAAATCCTTTACCACATAGCTCATTTCCTAAATTTATTTCTAGAAGAGTTACTTAACACATTGTAAATTTTAATAATTCCAATACATCCTAAAACTATTACTTTAACTCACAAATCAATTTTAGTTCAAATTCCAAATTAAGGTTAAAAGTAAAAGTAAATTATATTTCCATTTCAATGAATACAAATCTATGTAATTTATGATTAAAAAACTTTGTATCACTATAATAATGCAGTTGCTTGTCAATTCTACATTAAAAATCATAGGATATATTCTTATAGCACTACGAATTCCTAATGGAACTGAAGTAGAGTGAACTGGAAAGGCTCTGATGGAATCTACTTCTAAGTAATGCTCTTTCCAACAGCAATTACCTGGGCAATTCATGCAGATAGAGTCCAATTTTCTACATCGTCAATCATAAGGATGTCATGTCTTTTAATAAAATTCTGCCATACTATGTATGAAAACTTTTATAAGGTCTAAACATATGAAACATATAAAAATGCTAAAATTATGCTAGAAAACAAAAATAAAAAACAATAAAAGCAAAAATCAACAAGTATAAATACATCAAACTAAAAAATTGCACAGCAAAAAAATAAAAACTCAACAAAATGAAAAAGTAATCTATGGAATAGGAGAAAATATTCACAAACCATATGTGTGTTAAGATGTTAATATCCAACACACATGTAAGGAACCCATACAACTCAAGAGAAAAAAAAAATCTTATTACAAAAATGGGAAGAGGTCTTGAATAGACATTTTTCCAAAGAAGACATAGAGTTGGCTAACAAGTACATAAAAAGATGCTCAATATCACTATTCATCAGAGAAATGCAGATCAAAGCACAATGAAATATCTCATAGCTATTAGAAAGGTTATAGTAAAAAAACAAAAACAAAAACAAAAGAAATGCTGGTGAGGATGTGAGGTAAGGGAACATTGGTTCATCCTTTATAGGAATTAGATCATTAAAGCTACTATGGAAAACAGTATGGAGGTTCCAATAAAATAAAAACTACAATTACCATATAATCCTGCAGTCCAGCACCTGGATATAAATCCAGGGAATATGAAATTATTGCCTTGGATAGATATTTACACTCCCATATTCATAGCGGTATTATTATTCATAATAGCCAAGATATGGCTAAGTATCCATTGACAGATAAATGGGAAAAAATGTGATATATACAATGGGATATTATTCAAACAAAAAGAAAATTCTACCATTTACAACAACATGAATAAAACTTGACATTATCTTAGTGAAATAACTCAGAGAAATACAATTACTGTATAATCTCACTTACATATGGAGTCTGTAAAACAACAAAATCATGGAAACAAAGAGTTGCCAGGGGCTGAGGGGTAGAGGAAATAGGATATATTGGTCAAAGGGTACAAACATTAAATTTTAAGGTGAGTAAGTTCTGGGGATCTGATATACAGCATGGTAACTATAGTGAATAATAATGTATACTTGAAAGTTGCCTAGGAGAGTAGAGCTTTAATTTTCTATAACAGCAGCAACAATAAAATAGTAATTATGTGAGGTAAAAGATGTGTTAACTAATCTTACTGTGGTAAACATTTTACAATATATATGTGTCCCAAATCATCACTTTGTACACCTTAAACTTATGTCAATTACATCTCAATAAAGCTGGGGTAAGAGACAAACAAGCATTTCACCAAATAAGATATACAGATGGCAAATAAGCATATGAAAAGATGTCCCACATCCTATATCATTAGAGAATTGCAAACTAAAACAAAAATGAGAAACTACCACATACCAATTAGAATGGCTAAAATCCAAACATGAACAATACCAAATGCTGACAAGCATAAAGAGCAACAGAACCCTCTTTATTTGCTGGTGGGAATGCAAAATGGTACAGCTATATTGGAAGACACTTTGTTAGATTGTCTTAAATAAAACTAAACATACTCTTACCATGTAATTCAGCAGTTGTGTTCTTCGGCATTTACCCAAATGAGCTGAAAACATATCCACACAAAAACCTACACACAGATATTTTAGCTGCTTTATTCATAATTACCAAAACTTAGAAGCAACCAAAAGGTCCTTCATGGCTGAATAGATAAGTAAACCGTGATAATCCAATTATTGTTATTTAGTGGGATGTTATTTTGCTAAAAATAAATGACTTATCAAGACATGGAAAGACATGGAGGGACCTTAAATGCATATTACTAAGTGAGAGAAGCCAATATGAAAAGGCTATAATACTGTATGCTTCCAACTATTTGACATTCTAGGAACGACAATATAGGGAGGGTAAAAATATCATTGTATGTCAGAGTTTGGAAGATAGGGAAGAATAAATAGTCAGAGAATGATGAAGAATGTAGAGAGTGCAGAGGATTTTTAGGGCAGTGGAACTTCTTTGTATGATATTCTAATAATAGATAAATATCATTATACATTAATCAAAACCCAACACTAATAGTGGGCCCTAATATAAAAATATGACAATGTAGGTTCGTGGATTGTAACAAATGTACACTTCGGTAGGGATGTTGATAGTAAGGAAGGGTATACATAGAAAGAGAACTCTGTACTTTTTCTCAGTTTTGCTGTGAAAATAAAACTTAAAAAATGAAACCTATTTTAAGAAAAGTGTAAGTCCAATGCAATATTTGGTATGACTACAGCTTTATGTTTTTTCTCATTTCTTCTAAATGACATGCTTTAAAAAAACAAATTTCATATTGTTTAACTGGCTACCTTTGTTGTGTGTATTTGAAGACAGCATGTGTTTCTTATAAAGGTTAGAATTTATTCAATTTTGCACTGTTTCTATTTTACTTTATGCCCTGATGTCTTCGTGAATTAATACCTTAAATATGTAATAAAATATTTTTATTGTGGTCTTGTACATTATGTAAGTTTCCCACTCCTTAAAACTATTTATGCCAACTCAGGAAAATTTTCATCATAAGTATTTTATATCTATGATATGAATTTTTTGTGAAGAGGTATTTCAAATAATTGGGATAGAGGGAGGTCAGGGAACTTTTGGTGTTTCTTCTATCTTACTTTCCAAAACCTTCCCCCACAGAAACCACAACTAAAGGACTATATTTTAGTTCCAAATTTAAGAATAGATGCTAAATATGAAAGCATTTGAAGAGGATACTTAAACTGGGAACATCTTGAAATAGATGAAGTCACCTATATAATAGGGCATTCTGCTGTAGGGTAAAATGCATAATGTCAATTTGCAGATTCTTCTTCAGTATCATAGGATTTTGAGCCATAGGCTTGAAATGTGCAACTATTGTCAAAAGGTCCTAAACTCATAGAAAAAATAGACATTTGATGGATGTTTTCTCAGCTCTTTTCATTTCCAAGGAAGATAACTATATGAAATTCTGACAATCACTGTGGTGCTTTAGGGATGAAATGCCTAAGTACAGCTGCAACAGTTTGAGCAGCATGTCACTTTCATCCAGGAACTTGGCACTTCATTCAGGTTAAAAATCTCATTTAAGTTCTAACATTATGAAAGCAGACCAGAAAAGATTGGGCTTTAAACAAAATAAATTTATTTTATCTGCTGTTCTTATGTCTCATAGATACAATTAAGCATAATAATTAAGAATGTGGGCTTTGTGTTCCATTTATCTGTGTTCAAGGCCTGGCTTCCCAACTTTCCAGCTTAGAATCATAACACTAATTAGATCTTTGGAATTCAGTTTCCTCATCTATATGTTACATTTGTTAGTGTCTCCCTCAAAGGGGTGTAGTAGAATTAAATGAGTTAAGTCCTATAAAGTTCTTGCAAGAGTGTTTAGCATAGTAAATACTCAAAAATTAACTATTGTTAATAATGCTATTATATTGCTCATTTTAATTATTAGTGATGTTATGCTTTAATCACTTATTTTGAGACGTGTCCATCTATTCTTGAAAAAATAAAAGATAATTAAGATGTTTAATAGCTTCTATTCTCTTTCTAAATAGCTTGCCATTCAAAGAAAATGATATCTCCAACACAAATGGAAAGGGATTAATTTGAATTGTAAACTATTTGAAAACATATTTGCCTTTGCATTTTATCTTTGTGTTTAATACTTACTCAATAACATTAAAAACAATGTATTGCTTATTAGAAATCCTAAGCATATTTACTAAATTTATATTTTCATTGCCAGTATTTTTACTATAAAATATATATTCAAAATTTATAAAAGTATTCTCATTAATTTTTAATTCATCCAAATTTAAAATGTCCACAGACATTTGACTAAGAACAGCTTTGAACATTTTGCCAATTGAAAGCACAATAGAATGCTAAATGCATATTTTTTTTCCCTTAAATTCTTTTAAAGATTCTAGGCTACCAAAAGTGAAGAAACTATGTCATTTTCACAAGTTTTAAACATATCCTGTAGTGACACTTATCATTCTTGTCAAAATAACTACAAACTAACATATTTAAATCATATTTACCTCCTACGATTTACAGTGAATATTCCAAATTACTGCATTCCCTGTAGTCTTATATCTTTCTGATGCCTAAAAAAAAAAAATCATGTACCTCATTCCCACAGGGAAATTGAGGTTTATAGTTATGAATTTTAGATAATCATAACAATGGAAACCCACTGGATATTCAAAATGAAAGAAAACACAAGAAATTATAAATATATTTATATTATATTTAATAATAAATATATTTATATAAATAAGAAATTACAAATATTATAGGTAAATACAATATTTGTTATTTTGTCAAGAACATTAAGATAATTTACAATATAAATTAAAAAATAAACTGTGTATTTTGTTGTTTACAGCAAACGTGGGATAAAATGTACAATAATAGTAGCACAAAGGCCAGAAGTGGTAAAAGGGGCATTTACAGTTGTATAGATAATTAAGAACAAGTGGTTTGAAAATATTTGAAGGTAAATTATAATAAGTTGAAGATGGGTAATGTACATTTTATTTACATTTTTAACTTTATTGACATATCATTTATAAACAGTAGACTGCATATATTTAACATGTACAAACTGATGAGTTTTGAAACGACATTCAAGATAGTGAACATATCCATATAATTTCATAAATTTCCACATACCATTTTTAATTCATCCTTCCATCCCTCTACGCCTCATGACCCTGTCCCCAGTAAACCTAGATCTGCTGTCACTTCACATTAGTTTTCATTTTCTAGGATTTTGTATAAGTTGCATCATATACTCTGTACTCTTTTATGGTGTTGCTGTTGGTAGTGGTCTGGCTTTCCACTCAGCATAATTATTTGAGATTCATAAATTTGTTGTGGGTACAAATGATTTTTTAATTTTTATTGTTCAGCAGTATTCCTTCATACAATTTATCACAATTTATCTGTTCACCAGCTGATGGACATTTGGTTAGTTTCCAGTTTTCCAGTTTTTAGATATTCAAATAAAGCTCTCAGTTCGCTTGGATTAATACCTAGGAAGAGAATGACTAGATTACATGGAAAATATGTGTTTAACTACTTAAGAAACTGTCAGATTTTCTAAATGTTTATGCCATTTTACATCCCTAATAACAGTGAATGGGAAAGATATTCCACATAGTTATTTAGACTTGGTATTGTCAGACTTTGTAAATTTAGTGTACATAAAAATGAACATTCATGCAGTCTTCTAACAAATAAACAAGATTATATGTCTTTATTTATGTTTTTAATTTCTCTCAGTAATCTTTTTAGTTTTAATTATATAAATATTCTACTTTGTCATATTTATCTCTAAATATTTCATATTTTTGGTGCTGTGGTGACTGATTATTTAAATTTTCAATTGCCAATTGTTCATTGCTCTTATTTATAAATACAATTGATGTATATATATTGATACTGTATCCTGCAAATATGTCTAACATTACTTAATAGACTTACTGGCTTTTTTTGTAGATTCCATTATATTATCTACTAAAACAGTTCCTCAAGAGTAACATTATTGGCATTTGGGACTGTGTTGTGATATGCTGTGTGAGGCTGTCCTGTATATTGTAGCATGTTTAACAGAAACCTTGGCCTCTACTCACTAGATGCCAGTACTTCCACACTTGATGTGATAATTAAAAATGTCCCCAGATATTGCCAAATATCTACTGGGTGGCGAAAGCACACTAGTAGAAAACTACTGTTATAGTTACTCTTGTCATCTGTCAATACAGCTTTACTTAACACTTTTCCAACCTGGATATCTTTTTCTGTTTCATTTGCTTTGCATATTGTATCAACAACTTCTGGTAAAATGTTGAAGAGAAGCAGTGAGAATTAATACACTTGTTCTTGATCTTACGGTGGATATATTTATTCTTGTGTTATATGGAATGCTGTTACCCATAGGTTTTTTTATAAATGTCCTTCTTTAGGTTAAGAAAATTACCTTCAAAATACCTGGTGTGTTGAGAGATTTTATCAGTAATGGATGTTGAAATCGACCAAAAAGTATTTTTCTTCTATTACTTGAGATTATTATATTTATTTTTCTTTTAAGGTTTGCTATTAATGTAGAGGAAAATGGTTGATTTTTTTTTTAATGTTAAGCCAACCTTATATTAGTGGAATAAACCCCTCTTGGTCATAATGCATTACCTATTTTATTTATAGCTGGACTTAATTTGCAAGAAAATTTGTTTAAAATTTTTGCATCTGTGTTCATGGTAGTTTTCTTATGTCTTTGATTTTGGTGGAAAGATAATACTGACTTTGTAGAATTAGTTGAAATGTATTCTCTCCTTTTCAATTTTGAGAAGACTTTATGCTAGATTGTTTGATCTTTGGTAGTATTCACTGGTGAAGACATGTAAGTGTAGAATTTTCTTTGTAGGAAAGCTTGTGAATACAAATTCAATTTGTGTAATAGATATGACACTAGTCGGGTTATTTATTTCTTCTTGAAAGACTAGTAATTTTGTCTATAATGTAATCTGTCTATTTTAGTTTTTGTATAATTAAAAATGTACAGTTCATAATATTTCCTTATCATCCCCTATAGGTTGAATATTTGTGTCCTCCCAAAATTTATATGTTGGAACCTAATCCCCAACTGATGGTATTTAGAGGGAGGGCTTTTGGGAGGTGATTAGGTCACAAAGGCTCTACCCTTATAAGATTAGTGCCCTTATACAAAAGATCTCAAGAACTTTCTTGCCCCTTCTGCCATGTGAGGACACAGAGAAAAGACAGCCATCAAAGAACTAAGAAGTAGCTATCACCAGACACTGAACTGCCAGCACTTTGATCTTGGACTTCTCAGTCTCTAGAACATATTAAATAAATTCCTGTTGTATATTAAGTATTTTATCAAGTCTGACAGAGAGTTAGACCATTTATATTTAATGTAATTACTCATATTAGATAAATCTATCCTTTCTTTCTGTTCATCCCATCTGAGGATAAATGAGATTAGTAAGCAACAAAGCAGTGATTTGAATTCATGTTGAGCATATTCTAAAACCTTTGTTTTAATTACTTCGTAACAGAAATGTACAGGGCCTTAAAGGAGACAAGTATTATACATTCATCATTTATTCATCCAATGGACAGTTATTGATTGTCATACATTATTTTTGTCTCATAAGTTGATTACATCTAGTAGGTAGTCATGACACAGATTCAAAAAATAACAATCATGTAACAGTAGTTTCCACATTGATCAGTTCCATAAAACTATTACCACTGGGCTTCAACCTGCTTTATCACCAATGATATGCTTAATTAAAACCCACTGCCCTCCTTATCAAAGGATTTATGCACAAGGCAGTTTGAAAGACCACTCAGCAAGATTTTGGGACGAGTAGAGTTTCTTTCAGTTTGATGAATTACAGTTTGTGTGCACATAACTGTGTCCCTAAAACTCATACCCCAAATTCAAGCCTAATGTTTATTTGTTCCTCTTTCCTTCAATGGAGACAGACTTTTGCAGACTTTAGTAGACAAGACTTTTGCAGACCTTTCTCTTTATTTCCCTTTCCTCTCCCTCTTTCTTTCTGTCTCTCATTCTTCATTTCATTTATTAGATTTCTAACTTCTTTCTTCAGTGACATTCCCTAAGACCTTCCCTTTTCATTTCCAAATGCCTTAGTTGTATGTCAAAAAACTGCACATAACGTAATGCTTGTTCTTTCAATTCCCACACTACAAGTCTTCTTTTCCTTCCATCAATATGGATGCCTTTATCTAAGGAGAAGTTAGTTACAAGGAAGGAAAAAAGTCACTAAGATTAATAGTCAAACTACGAGAAATAGTTTTGGGATCCAGTGAAAGAATGTTTAGTTGATAATACATTTGGTTTGGATAGCACAGTCTTTTCAGTATTCAGTTTTGTTACTGTTACCAATCCTTGCATGAAAATGGAAATGACTTCTAGACATATCCCTCATCCATTTCATGGATGGAACCATGACCTTAAAAATGATGCGGTTCTTTGGCACCACATAATGTAAAGATGAAATACAATGGAGGAGAAACAAATTTGAAATGAACACAAACAGGAGACAGCAGAAAAATTTACCAATCATAAAGATTTAGTTCTCATTGATGCCTAGTCAAAACAGAAGTTCTTACCTTTCAGGAATTGATACTGTAGTAAATAAGATTATATAGACAGAACTTATTTATTATTCTTGTGTGATAGGCTAACCTGAAATTAAAATAATAAAAATATGTCTGTTTGTTAGGCACACAAACCTGAATAAGTAAGTCCATTTATAAATTCTCATAGCTATACATCAAATAATACATAACAACCAATGAATATATGAGACTGAATTTTCTTTCTACTCCCTTTTTAGAAAGCTGCATTGCAAAATTGTGTTTGAAAACAGAGTATCCAAATATTTGCTCATTCTCAATTAATATTCACTTTCATGTATAGTTTTCAGTATTTTTGCATTTTATATTGTTTAAAGACTCACAATACCTGATTCTTCTCTGACTGCTTGACAAAAGCTTACACAGAAACGAAGAGTGTTAGGAAATGATATTTTAAAGATATTACAAAGCCAGATTTTGTTGGACTTTTAGACTACAGGAATGGATTGAAATTATATCCTTAAAGCACTGAAACTTATGTTAAAAAAAAAAGTCTCTCTGGTTGCTGCGCGAAGCATAGAGTAGGAAGTAGCAAGCATAAAGTCAGAAACCAATTGGAAATTTATTTTATTACTGAATCCTAACATGATGGTGACTGGGTACAGCATTTCATGATAAGGCTGAGAAGATGTTGAAAGCTTAGAGAAGGTGGAGAAATAAAGTGCCATAAACAAACAAGAAGATCTTGTTTTGTTTTATTTTGTTTTAAATACATTGTTGGGATTACATAGAGAGCAAATTATATAGATCTCATCAGTATTTGTCTTGAACCTCTAGGTAAATGGTTTCTCTATTTTAAAATATAAGAAAGAAAGAAAAAGAAACTATGCTTTATGCAAAAGCACATATCAGGAAAAATCATTAAAGGAGAAAAGAGGAAATGGCCTGAATGGTTCAGACCCTAGAGTGCAAAGGTGGAGGCTCACAAGAAACATGGTGTGTTCACTAGTACCAAATTCTGATGAAATCAATGCAAAGATATGTGTTCATTAGATTTTAAAATAAAGCTACTTTGGCAAGAATACATTTGACAATCTGAAAGGGTTAAATCATTGATTGGAGTGGGTTGAAGAGTAAATAAGATGTGAAAGGTGGTCCTCTATAAGAAATGCTGTCAAGAAGTATTTGTTGAAGGTGAGCAGAGAAATGAGAAAATGGAGGGGAATGGCATGTTTAAAAAGAAGTGCATAAGGGAGCTATTCTGGGTTATTATTATGAGAATAGAGAAATTCATTTATCTTGAGAATAAACAAAAACTGAAAGTTTGTTGATCGATAAGAGAGAACACTAACAAAAGGCTAATTGGTAAATGTTTTAAACAACCATAAGAAAAGAATTCATCTAAAAGTACTTTAGTATAAAAGCACTAATAGGACAGTAGGAAAAGGCAATTGGAATGGAAACAAACCAATAAAGTGTGTTATCAAGGCTGCTAGTACCATGAGAAATAGTGTAAAACAGACATTTTTTTATTGCAAGAGACAGGAAGTTGGTATAAACTTATTTGAGAACTTCTCCCAGTTGTGAATTCCCAGCTCTGATGTCATCCTGTAGCATTCCCTGGAGAAAGCCCTCAAGGAGAGAGAGAATAGTGGCAACTGTAATTTGTCCAGGACACAATTTTTAAGGCCTAAGTGGAGCACCTGCAAGATCACCCAAGTCAAAAACATAGATACAAATTAAAAACTAAATATTATAAAATGTAAGTCAA